>NC_072893.1:35770000-40770000 GCF_027943255.1 Anastrepha obliqua | reverse complement strand
CCAGAAGTCCCTTGCGGTGATCATCACAAGTCCTTACAGATTCATCTAAAATCAATCGGACAAGAGAAATTAATTTTATTAATACTCGTAGATAATTTTGTGCCTGATCGAAACTTTTTCTTCAAAATTAACATATGGCGGGCTTAGGAAATATTCTTCAGATTTTCGAGAAAAAAACCGACAATTATTTGTTTAAAAAAATCGAAATTTTGGACAAAAAATCGAAATTTTTGAAAAAAAGTCGAAATTTTTGAAAAAAAATTCTTGGATCAGGCACGAGTTTTTTAAGTTTTTCAAAAGCAGTATAAATTTTATTGAAATCTACCAAGCGGTTTTTAATTTACAGTGATCACCAGTTCAAAAAACATAGTTTTGAGAAAAACGCATTTAAAGTTTTGCTGTCAATTTATGTAGAGTTATACGAGTTATTTCATTAGGGCCATATTAGAGTTCTTCAGCCGTCATAGCAGCTTCCAAAATATCGATTTGCTGTTGCCTACGTAGCATTCTACCTTCTCGAGTGTTATCGTTAGCGCGCTTATCTGCGACTTTCATACGTGCAGCTTCCATTTTTCCAGCATACCGATGAGAATTAGGCGAGAGAGAATTCTACCTTCATTGAATATACAAGTAGCTAAGTATGCAGCAATTTGTGCGATAGTTTAAAAATATTTACTGTTTTTGGGCACATTTTCAATACAATTTAAAAATATAATTATATGCATTTTCTTGGTATTTTTGCAGTTACTTTGAACACATATAGTCTTCTAACACCTGATACCGATCAGCCTGTGTCATGGCAGTCACTTGATTGTCCAAATTGCTTACCTGTATGCGAATATAATTCTTACTCTTTTCATAAACTAGTATCCCGACTTTCGGACGCATTTTTAATACCAGCGAATACGAAAATTCTGAAATTAATCGGAAAGGAGCGAAAAAGTTCCGCTAAATTTAATTATTCTTATGACGCTTTGTAAGTAAGTCTTTGCCAGAGTGCAAACTAAGATATATGTGGACTCATCTATTTTTAATAAGTATTTGTTTACAGACTAGCACTTATCAAAAGCTCGGATGACCTTAGCCTTGTTAAAATTTATTTTGATACATTGTACGCTACCCAATATTCGAAACGCTCACTCTACAATTGGTACCAAATGTTATGTAAGTCAAATTCAGCTTAAAATGGCAACTTTAAAAATTTAATCATTTCTTCCTTTTACTCTACAGCAAATATTGGAGGAATTATTGGAATTTTTATCGGATGCTCGCTCATTAGTGCATTCGAAATTATTTATTTTTTCAGCTTCAAGCTAATTAAAAACATTCGCAAACACAACCAAATTACAAGAACTGCATATCAGTAATATATATATTGCATAAGAAGAGGCAAGGCGGTTTGAACATAATTTCTTTAGTTTATGTACAAATTTCGCAATGTAATTTAGAGTGCTAGTATTGCGATTTTATAAGCTTTACCGTTTAAAGCTCCAATCAACTGGTTCGTTTCCTATGCGATTAGTGATGCAATTTTTTTTTTTTTTGTGAAAATGATTTCCCATTTACAGCGACCGTCGTTTATTGATTGATTGGGTGGCCACTAAAAGAATCCCTCCTCTCCTTCTAGGGAGAGGTAGTGACGCTATAATAATAATTATAATAAAAATAATATTTCCATAATATTAATAATAATAATCCCTATTTCTGTTCTAATATCATAAAACATTTACTAATTGCCAGAACTGTGCGGGATAAATATTCGGATCGTTCTGGTAACGCAGACCCTACTATCGTGGGAATGCTGTGCAGATTAAGGTTCGACCTAAACGAAATCTCTATATTTAAAGTTAGCTCTTGGTTTTAAGAATTTCGGCTCCGACTCCATGCACTACCCCCTCACTTGTTTTGAGAGAAATATTACGAATTTTCCAATGAAATTCACAGGAAATGTTGATTTCGTGCTTATTTTGCTAAAACTAGCACCAACACTATTCAGTTAATAATAGTTTTTAAGTTATTTGTTGATAAAATTTGTCTTTTACCTTCACCAAATTTTGATACAATAAGTGCACTTATCACATTTATTTTAATAAATATTCAAACTACATTAACATACACACACGTTTTTAATTCTTTTTATTGATATATACCATAAATTAACAATTTAAATTGCATTTATAACTTGCAAACACTTGACGCGCCAGCTAAATTTACAATAACTGAAAAGCATGGCTGAATGGAGTGGCCAGAAGCAAAAAATAATAAAAAAATAGAATGCGATTGAAAACGAAGCAACATAGGAACATAATTTCCACACACTCTTTTTTGTTAGAATAATGAGGGAATGGGGGTTTAACAACCTCTAAGGTGTATATATCGAGTTCATAAATATATATAAATACAATATCGATATGATTTTCGAAATACAGTTCAGCTTCACGTAAAAGTCCTATGTGCAGCGGAGACGGGCCAAAGCGAAAAGGAGTTCTACGCAAAAATACTGTGGATTGCGTAGCCGGAATTGGACTGATGAGGGTTATTTTTTTTAAGTGCGGCCGAAGGCCGCCTACGCAGAAGAAAGTTTTACGCAAAAATACTGTGGACAGCATAGACGGTCTAGTATCCGGTTATTTTATTTATTTATGCGGCGCTATTTTTTTCTTTTTTTTTAAATATATATATGTATATATATACATCATATATTCATAATATAGTGAAAATTTGGAATTAAAAATCGCGCGATTTTTTATTTCAAATTTTCGCCTGCGGCGCTATTTTTTTCTTTTTTTTAAATATATATATGTATATATATATATCATATATTCATAATATAGTGAAATCTAAATACACCCAGCAAATACAAATCTGTAAACTCAAAATGCATACAATCAAACATACTTTACTGAAAATCAAGCATTAATATATATATGTATATAAATATATACATATATCCATAAATATACCTATATATATATATATATATATATATATATGAATAGACGCATATAATATAGAAATAATTTGTAAAATTTTGTATTTTTATTCATTTATTATCTTCTAAAATTGTTTATTTATACGATGTCTGGCAGCACTTCGGCTGGTTGTAGTAACCAAAATAGGAGGATTCTTGGTCAATTTTACAATTTTTAAAATCAAATAACTTAAAAACTACAAGTCGCCTACAAGTGAGGTTTTCACTTTTAGAAAGTAGAATACCCCCTCTACCCCCCCTTATACCCCTTTCCTTAAAACATACGGGGTAAGGGATGGGTATTTTCCCAGAATTTCTATTGAAGCTTTTAGCAGAATGTGTTTAGAAATGATATTTACATAAATTGAAGTACAATTAGCAACCTTTAAATAATTTTATTAAAAATATATGGATGTGTTGCTGTTGTGGTTGTTGTTGTAGCAGCGATACAAGCCCTGTCAGTATAGTCTATATCACCGTTCGTCTTCGTCTAATTCATCTAACGGTAGGCCCAGGAAACATGCTGAAAAAAATAAATATTTGTGGTCGCAAATACCAACCGTCTAAGTGGAAAATATACTTTCGAGAAAATTCACTTAATCTGCACTTTTTAAAAGCACTGCTAGTTAGGAAAGCTATTGGCTAATACCACAGATAGTATTTCTTTCGATTTACCATCTCAGCATTCATTAATTTCATAAATAAGCTCACTTCAGTAATGAGTTCTATCTACAATTAACTCGTACAGACAGCTCATATTTATATATACAGTTGTGTACAAAACAATAGGAGTGACTTCAAGATAAAACAAAAAAATCTATTTAATAAAAAAAAAAATAAGAAATAAATTTTAAATAATTAAATTTTATTCAGTAATTTTTTTTACCACACATTGTTCATTTTATACAGTCTCTTCATCTCTTTTTTATTAATATTATTTGAATATAAAAACTCAACAATTCACTGTTAAAAAAAAATAGGAGTGTAACACAAGTTAGTTATTTGTTATTTATTTGTGTATTACTGCTGCGCATCTGCGTGGCATGGAATCCATGCCTCCTGGATTGTGTTCCATAGATCTGTCGTTGGTCTTGTAGGTCTACGATCAGCAACACTCTCTTGATTTCCATCCATAGATTTTGTATAGGGTTGAGGTCAGGCGACTGAGCAAGCCACGACATGACCTCAACTCCCTAGCCAACTCCCTTGACCACTCCTTGGCAAAGTTACTTGTGTATTTTAGGTCGTTATCTTGCTGGAGAACAACGTGAATCAGCGATTGGCATTCATTGTTTCTTTTATCAAGTGAATTGTCTCTACGCCACTATTAGAAAAAACTTCCCCATACCATCACTTTCGCACCGCCATGTTCGATTGTCTTGCCCGTGTATTGGGCATTATATTCAGCATTTCGCGGACGATGGGCATACTGCCTAGACTCAGTTCCTCCAAATAGAACAATCTTAGTTTCCTCCGTCCACAAAATATTTCTCCATTTTTCCTTTGGCCAATTTACTTGTGCTTTAGCAAATTTCAAGCGTGCCGCAACGCCCTGTTCAGTCAACAAAGGCACTAATTTGGGATCCAACAAATGCCTGGGATCCAACAACTGTTATGTCACTTACATTATAATCTAGACGTTTTTTTAATTCTCAGATGACGCTGTCTTCTCTGGTTAGTTTACGATCGCGACCACGTTTTGCGGGTGTATCATTATATGACAGGGCGTTTACTATTACTTGATCAGAATACCCGAGTATTTCCTTTATTTCTCTATATGTTTTACTATTTTTTAGTTATTCTTCGCTGCAGTGTTTTCCTTGACTCATTATTAGAAATTAAAAACAAAAGGAAGTGCTTAAATTTTAATTATTCTTATCTAATTTGTTTCTTTTATACTTACATTTCAGTTTTCTACATAAATGTGAAATAACACATTTTTTGTAATAAAGAGTGGTTTAATTTCAAGGGCCGTTGTTGAATGTGAACCAGACTAAACGTCAAGTTTCTTTCTGCATTTCATTTAACATTTATCAATTTCAGACTAACTCAATTTGAACCATGGAAAGATACAGAATCGAGCAATGCGTTAAAGTTATTCAGGCTTATTATGAAAACGGGAATTCAAATCAAAATGCATATCGCGCACTTCGTGAAGAAAATCATCTTCAGTGATGAGGCACATTTTCACCTCAATGGATTCGTCAATAAGCACAATTGCCACATTTAGGCGAATGATAATCCAAGAGTGATTGCCGAAAAACCAATGCACCCACAAAGAGTGATTGGTTGGTGCGGTTTATGGGCCGGCGGCATCATTGGGCCGTATTTTTTCCAAAATGAGGCCGGTCAGGCAGTTACTGTGAATAGTGTTCGCTATCGTGAGATGATAACGAACTTTTTATGACCCGAATTGGAAGATATGGATGTGGGCGATATGTGGTTTCAACAGGACGGTGCCACTTGTCACACAGCTAACGAAACAATGGCTCTTTTGGGCGAAAAATTTGATGGCCGAATAATCTCACGTTGCTGCGATGTCAATTGGCCGCCAAGATCATGTGATTTGACACCGTGGGACTTCTTTCTTTGGCGCTATTTGAAGGAAAAGGTGTAGGATGAGATAATTCGGCATATTAACGGCATAGAACCTCAATTATGCCTCAGCGTCATCGAAAATTTGGACAATCGGATGGAGGTGTGCCGCCGAGGCGGCGGCCATTTGACCGATATTTTGTTCCACACGTAATTGAGCCACACAAATTTTATCATAATAAAGAGAAATGACAATAATTTCTTAGAAAAATTGTATTTTATTCAAAATCAACACCGGCCCTTGAAACTTGACCACCCTTTAGTTTGTAACACACACTCCTATTTTTTGAACAGCACAGAAGTAAGTCTCACACAGAAATGAATGTGTAAAAATACTTTCATAGCAACTACCTCAAGATTATGCTTCATATTATATATTACTTGGGGAATCCCGTTAGAAGCACCGCTCGAAGAGTGCATTGTGTATATGTTTATTAGGCCGGGTCGATTTGTGGGGAGGCAAAAAAATCCCCCATGGCTCTGTGAAAATCATATTCTAGGTATCAAAATAAGAAACTTTGCCGAAGGAAACATACCTCTAAAACGAATTCTGATGTCCACCAATTGGGGTCGAATTTTTTAGTTTCTTTTCTCATGTAAAGGCCAAAAATGGTGATATTTTGAAATGATTGTATGGGAAATCCCCCAGGGAAGTTCCAGGGGGTGTGTCACTGGCATGGGTGGATCGGCCGTCCAAAGTTAGTGGGGGTCGGTCATACATTTGGACTCGATTGGAGCACTCTAAATGGGTCAAAGTGGGATTTTTCTTTCGAACCAAATTGGGGGGCATCAGAATTCGTTTCAGAGGTATGGTTCCTTCTGCAAAGTTTCTTATTTTGATCCCTAGAATACGATTTTCACAGAGCAATGAGCGATTTTTTAATCGACCCGCCCTAATGTTTATACATACATGCTAGAAAATTGTGATTGAATATAGTTGGCATAGGCACTGCTTTTATTTTAGACACAGCTTTATATGTTGCAACCCAATAACAGGTGTTAGAGGTGAATGGATTGCGTTATCAAGAGATGATTAACGACTTTTTATGGCCGGAATTGGATGGTATTGATCTGGACGTTTATTTCCAACAAGACGGCGCTACGTGCCACACAAGAAACGAAACCATTGATATTTTACGAGAAAAGTTTCCGGACCGTATTATCTCTCGAAGAAATTATCACAATTGGCCACCGAAATCTTGTGATTTAACACCTTGTGACTTTTTTCTTTGGGGCCACGTGAAAGAGAAGGTCTACGCCAACAGCCCAGGGTCGATTCAAGTCCTCAAATATGGAATTCGTAAGGCTATCCAGAACATAGGGCAGCCACTTTGCAATTCAGTAATGGAAAATTTCATAAAAAGGATATTGTCCTGTAAGCGTGGTCGTGGTGAACTTTTGCCTGATGTTATTTTCCACTATTAACGACATACCTTCTCCTCTACCTCTTTATAATGAAATATACATCCGATCATTTATATTAAAAAATAGCGTTTTACTTTGAATATCAAAATAACACCTATTATAATATTAAAAAACGCTTTAGTTGACCACCTACAACTCAATTATTAAAACACCCATAGACTTTTGTGTCAATACTTTTTGTCCCCGTGGGCTTTATTAAACAAAAACCAATCCTACCGCTTGCAATAATGCATATTGTAGAACTGTATAATATGTATGTATGCATGTATAAAATGTGTTTATTTCACAAAATTACTTTTTTACTCTCAATCGGTTTTGACAATTACAATAATATGTAGTTTAAAAATTTATTTTCTAATTCAAATCAGCATAAGCTTTTTTAAATATTGCTTAAAATTCTCATATCTAAATCTCTGGTCTTTTCTATTTCGTCATTTTGTGTTACTTTGCTATAAAATCCATTACATATGAAGGCATAAATTGACAAGTCTTTCGAGTGGTTTCTATTTTATTTGCTCTAAGTTATTTTACAATTTTTCCAGTTCAATAGTACAGAAAAGTAGAAAGTTGTAATTTTATATATCTAACCGCTAATGGACGAGCGTAAAATAGGATTGAACTGTCATAATTGTTATTTACTGGTATGTGTGTATATAGGACGTATAGTATTGTATAAGTACTTTAGTTCACTAAAAGGCTATAAGACACATGCAAGTTGATGTTTTACTTTACTGTTTTTGCTTTGCTTGACTTTCTAATTGCTATTAATACAATTTAGTTATTTTTTTAAAGGCCATTTGATTTTTAAGTGAGCGAAAAATTTTTTGAAATTATCAATTCTTTGGTGAATTTAAAATGATATCTCTAAATTCGTGTAAAATAAATAAAAAACTTTAGCTTGAGCAAATTTTTAACGGAGTTGTACAGTTAATTATTATGGAATACTTGCTTATATTTCCTTTTTTATTATCAGACGTTCCTATACTGTGCACTGATGAATTATTTTTCTAGTGATAAATTTATGGTAAAAATTTGGTTAATACGCTCCAAGAGAAGTAATTTCAAATAATATAAGAAATCTCATTTTCACGACATTTTTTCATAACAACATCGTGGTATGAATAGTGTATGTGTAAACAATTTTAATAAATCTAACACCCAAATCAAATAGCAAGTCAATAATGAGTAAATAAGAGTACCTTAAATTGGATCTTGTTTGCCTTGATAATTTCGATATATTTACTAAAACTTGCTGAAAATCATATATATGTATAAGTTTTTTACTTAGCTTTGTTTACTAAAAAATAATAGTGTATGTTCAAGAATTTCATTAAACATGTTGCATTCCAAAAAGGCATCATATTACAATACAAGGAAAATTTTGACACGAATTACATAAAATCACAAAGTTCTTTTCGGAATGTGAAGTTTTAAGGAGCTTCATAACGTACACTGTCAGATAATACATATGTATGTATATTTAAATTCAAAGAATTGTATGAAATAGCACAATGAAAACAAACTGACAATTTAACACTAAATTTAAATGTATGTGTATAATAGAGTAAGAAGACAACTACAATAAAACATGATTAAAAATATTAACAACACACGTTTTTCTGGCATCTATGCAGATATGTATGTATGTAACTATGTGTATATGTGCCTAATAATACAGTTTGTGTAGTTAAAACGCGACAACGGGCATAGTTTTTGAAAATTAACTCGTAACAATCTGTTCAATCGCATAAATAACTTTTCACTTTACACATTCATTTATAATTAAATAGTACTAGTTTGGAATGTAGAAACAAAAAATAAAACATGAAACATGAAAATTTGTGTGTATATGTCTTTTCTCTTTTATGCCTAAGATTGCTTAGATTTTTGTAGACTTGAAAACTTTTTCAAATTGTATATATATATATGTATATTGTATATATATATATACTTCGCACTTCTACTTTGTTCGATTTTCGAAAGTTACATTTGCCCTCGTCTAAATATCTCGATCTTTTCATTACATTCTCAATATAGATTTCCCATTTCTCTTATTCCATTCAAAGATGTAGTATGCCATCTTTGGACTCGCCACCGCCTACAACTGTAGAAGCTGTTGATGACGTCTGGTGATGTTGTGACGTGATAATCAATGCCGGTGAAGGCACCGTTGACTGTTGCTGATGTTGCTGTGAAGTAACATTATTGTGATCATCGAGTGTTACACCAGTCAGATCAACAATTTCATCTTGCTCGTCTTGTTCATTCTCATCAGAGGTATTAGTCTGATTAGTATGATGTGAACCACTCGATAGTTGACTTGTGCGCGAGAATGAGCCGCGCCGTGGCGAGGTAAGCGTACGTTGGTTTGCCGGCTTTACGGTAATTATTAAATTGGAACTATTTGCCACCATCATATCGGTGACCTAAAAAGATTAAAATTAAGTAGAATACATTGGGAATTGTCATTAAATCGCACCTGATCCAGCGTTTTACCAGCCACTTCAATACCATTTACTTCTATAACCTCATCATTGACTGCTAAAAGTCCAGTACTTTCAGCAAGGCCACCAGGCACAAGCCGCGATATGAAAATACCAGGTTGTTTTTCTAGTCCGTTTGCGGTTACGCGTACCGACGTTCCATCTCTGTGTAAAGAAAGAAATTGTGAATGTTGATAAATATTTTATAAAGTCGTAATGTGATAATTGGAAACTTTGCTTTTACAAACTTGGTTACATTTTAAATGGATGTGTTATACTGAATATGTTTCTTATTTGAAAATTGAAAGCTCAAACCATTAAGAATTATTAATATATTGTTACAATAATTTAATTAAAGCTCGAACTAACGGGTTATGATTATGACTGATCTTATATATTTGCATTGGACGCGTTGGTATTAATTTATAGATAAAAGCTACACGACAAGAAAAAGGAATATGAAAACGCACGATTTTCTGAATTCATATCAATTTTGTTTAATAACGTTTAAAAAAAAAATAAATAATTGGCGCGTACACTTCTGTTAGGTGTTTGGCCGAGCTCCTCCTCCTATTTGTGGTGTGCGTCTTGGTGTTGTTCCACAAATGGAGGGACCTACAGTTTCAAGCCGACTCCGAACGGCAGATATTTTTATGAGGAGCTTTTTCATGGCAGAAATACACTCGGAGGTTTGCCATTGCCTGCCGAGGGGCGACCGCTATTAGAAAAATGCTTTTATTAATTTTAATAACTTATAATTAATTTTAATAACGTTTAACACCTCCAAATGACGGTGGGACTATATTTCTTAATTATTTGATAAATTAAAGTTCTACCAAATCAAATTATCCTAAAATTAAAATTCAAATCAGTGGTTACCTAGAGATTTCTAACCGATTCAGTAATATTTGAATGCGCATATTTGTTTTGTTTTTTTGTTTGGTAGCATAAGAATTTTCCACATAACATAGTTCAAAACTCATTTTTACTTAGTCTTTGTAATTCATATTACCAACTTAATTAGCAACATTGGGGCACTTGCCTTATATAGAAACCCAGCGGTTTATCGCTACCATGCTTTAACAATCGTACACGACGATGCGTCTCAGGAACAATATCGACATCAATAATAGCCGATACTTGACGGAAATCATGTGGTATTGAAATAGTTGGTGCCTTTGCCTTAACTGGCGTCTGACCTAGTATGCTGCTGATTAGATTGTTACGTGGCTTCATTGTGCCAAAACCCGGAAACTCCTCCAAATCATCTAAACCAAAAGGGAGTAATAAAAACGTAAATGTATTACAAAGCATCTACTCACCTTTACGTTGCACGATTATGCGCAGCAATGGCCGTGCAATTTTTAACGCTCTACCAAAGTTATCATCATTATTTATTGGCAACAGGTCGTTGTCACGTGGATCAATGTATAAAATAATAAATTGTAGGGTGTGCAGTCTATGCAGTTTTTCAATGAGGGCAGAGAAATCCTCGAAATTTTGTATTTCGCCATGACGTTTAAAGCTCCAGCGACGAAATTCTGCATCAAACTGATAAAAATAACAAACAGAAAATTACATTTTTTAATTTTTCATTAATTGAAAACCTAATTTATACGCATGCATACACATAAGTATTTGATGTCTTTGGAAGTTATTTTTCCATGTTCGAAAAATAATAGAACTAGCATTAGTGCCTATATAAGACATCAATAAAGCGGCACAATCGTTTTAGGAATTCGCTGAGTGACGGTTTTGAATAAATTATTGGGAATGTAATGCGACTTCTGGGCTATAACAAACACTCCCCCATAACATGAATGTTCGTGTGACTTTAGGTACATACCTAATACATATGTATATAGTTAAACAAGTGCGGAAATGAAAACTGTCTTATTTAATCGAGGTCATGAAAACTAGAGTGTTTATATGCTATCACATTGTATCTTCAAATATGCAGTATAGCTATATGCCCTTGTTTTTTTATAAATTATATAACATATAATTTTTCAATACTATTAATATTTCTTATGTTTTAACAATTAACTTTTAGAAGATTCTATTTTTTGTTTTTCGTTGTGAGAACGTTACTTAGGGTGGCCTTGTGAACCCACACAATCAAAGTATTCTAAACTTATCTACGCTGACAGGTGCCTCCTACAAATTTGCTCGATACTGTTCTAAATTTCTAGGTTTAATTTACCAACCAATTATTTTTTAAATAGTTAAATTCTCGAAGATAATGCAGTACGTTGATAGATTTAAAACTCAATAGTTTATGAGGACGCCTGTTGCGATTATGAAGAGCAGGAAGTTAATATTAGACGTTGTTATAAATATGTGTATATAACACGGCTTTTTAAGAATATGTAATTTGATTTTCAATGTAAAGCTTATCGCTTTATGTTGCAAAAAGCCTAGCCCAACTTAGCGGCTAGCTTGACAAAATTACCGACGGTGGCGGTACAGAAGGTGGCAATGGCGCTGCTATGAATCATACTGCTGTGCCTCGATTTTACAAAGCAAATTCGAACTACATATATCGCTATTATTTTTGTCTAACAGTTTAATACTCTTAAGATTTATGTGTTGAATTAAACATCTTCAAATCAACACTATTCAACGTTTATCGGTAGTGATTTTTCTTCTTTTTGTACATTTCTCTATTTCACCTTTGATTTCACTTCAATTAGATTTGTTTCTCCGGTCGCCATCGAATTCGTTTTACTTTTCGACATTTTGTTTTATAGCATTAAAATGCCAATACACCAAATCGAATCTTGCGTATTTTTTTTATTGTTATTCACACAATTTTTCACAAAACTAACAGAAAATCTAAAATTGGTTAAAATTATAAAAGAAAGAACGAAAAGCAATGTAATTCAACAACAAAAAATAAAAGATGATAGGGATTTAAAGTGAACAATACGAAAATGAAAAGAGCAAAATTTGTAAAAGATTACCTAAACTTCTATTGTGAATATATTCAACTGTGTTATGAATGTTGTTTTCAAATAAATTATTATTCAATGGGATATATTGTATCTTTTTCAAAGAATGGAATTAATGTATATTTCTTATGATAAAATTATATTTTATAAGAAAGATATCTATTTATATTTATAAGAATATTATGTGAAAAATGTATTGATATTAAAAAATAGCAGTTTGCACGTCAGATACAAAATTAACATATAAAAAAGTTGAAGTTAACAGAAACAGATGACGTTAGACGTTCCCACGACAGTCGGTTCTAAGTTACCGGAACGACCCGGATTTATATTTGGCCAAGGACTGTCACTTCAGCAGTATGGGGAATGTTTAGGCTGTTACAACAACAACAACTAGACAGGGCTAGTTTACAATTACGTTCTGGATATTGTATCAGGTTAAGCTCCTATTTATCCAGAATTGGCCCGGATATACCAAACATATGCTCTGCATGTGAAGGCATCCCGCACGACACTAACCACCTTAGACCCCATTCATCTAACACCGCTCTCTCTCTGGACCCAACCTGTCGGAACAGCATGTTTCCTGGGCCTACCTTAAATGAGCTAGACGAAGACGACCGGTGATATATGTACACTACACTGACAGGGCTTGTATTACTGTTACAATAACAACGTTGGGTTAAATATTTTTGTCACTAAAATTTTTGGCAGAAGTACTTCTATATCAGCAAAAAATTGAAAGAACTGGTCTTGTAGTTATAAGTGATTTCTGTCATTAAAATTCTTTATTTTAATGTTCTTTATTTTCATTTTCTTTATTTAAAAAAGAAGGCGCTGACCCCCTTTTTGGGTGTTTGGTCGAGCTCCTTCTCCTATTTTAGCTTGCGTCTTGACGCTTTTCCACAAATGGAGGGATCTACAGTTTTAAGTCGACTCCGAACGGCAATATTTTTTATGTGGAGCTTTTTCATGGCAGAAATAGACTTGGAGGTTTGCCATTTCCTGCCGAGGGGCGAAAACAACCTTTTCTTTTTTGGGCCTTCACCGAGATTCGAACCGACGTTCTCTCCGAATTTTGAATAGTAGTCACGCATCAATTGATTCGACTACGGCGGCCTGCAATATATATATATATATCTGTCATTAATATACCAACTATAGTTTACATTGCTAATTCTTCTGTGCCAGTTACTATGCAATAAGAATTATAAATATAATATTAAAATTCATTTGAATATCAAAATTAATCAAAAGTAATTGAAGAATACAACTCTGCGTCGTCTTTGCGTATACCAATAGAACCTGCATACATTTCTCTTCACCACTCAGAGAACGCCGATATTAAAAGAGAACGTCAAAATACGTTTTTTAGGTTTTCGTATTAACAACGTTTTGCGTGATTTATTTAACAATTTTCACTAAATTATTATTAAAAAATGGATGCTCGACCAAATCAAACAATTTACATTAATAATCTTAATGAAAAAATTAAGAAAGAAGAACTCAAAAAGTCCTTGTACGCCATTTTTTCTCAATTCGGGCAAATTCTAGATATTGTGGCGCTAAAAACGCTTAAAATGCGTGGTCAAGCGTTTGTGATTTTTAAAGAAATTGCAAGTGCATCGAATGCGCTCCGTACTATGCAGGGATTTCCGTTCTATGATAAACCAATGCGCATTGCTTACTCAAAGTCAGATAGCGACATAGTGGCCAAGATAAAGGGTACATTCAAAGAGCGTCCCAAGAAAGTCAAACCACCAAAGCCGGCACAAACCACAGAAGACAAAAAGTAAGTAAATTTAAGTTTTTTTGTTAATACTAAGCTGTATTTTAACGTGTATTTTTTTATTGCAGAGATAAAAAGAAGAAGACGTCAAATGCTGAAAATGCGAATCCAAATACACAAACTGAACAACCACCAAACCAAATTCTTTTCCTCACCAATTTGCCGGAAGAAACAAACGAAATGATGCTTTCCATGTTGTTCAATCAATTCCCTGGCTTCAAAGAGGTGCGTTTAGTGCCAAACCGTCACGACATTGCCTTCGTAGAATTCGCCACCGAATTACAAAGTAATGCTGCGAAGGAGGCACTGCAAGGCTTCAAGATAACGCCGTCACATGCTATGAAGATCACATTTGCCAAAAAGTGAGAGTTTAATCACGGGCTAAAAGTGTTTAGAGGTATATACACGATAGATATACATAAATTTAACTTAGCACTAGCATTTTTTTTAATTGGTAAACTTCCATACGTGGAGTTCCAGCATGTGAATTAACTTTTCCAATATAAAATAACAATATTTTTCCTTTACCTGAACATGAAATGATTGAATTGGTATGCTCATGCTATTAAAATCAGCGCCTTGTGAAGATTTTTTTGGTTCATTTATCTCAGTTCATTTATCTCTGAATCCATTCAAATAAATGTACGTTGAAAAACAATTTTAATTTGGAAATAAAGTGCATGCCATGCTTGGCAGAGTAATACAATATATAAGTTAATTCAATTTATTACGTTAAACACTCATTTTTGTAAGTATATTAAGTATTTTCATTTTATAGAATCAGTTATTTAGTCAAGAACTGGTTGCTCCTCCTCCAATATCTGTTCGGCTTCAGCAATCTCAGGCATATTTTCCATAGGTATTGGCTCGCCTACATACTTTTCCATGTTTTTAACAAGTTTCTCAGAGTTGCCGCCAACAAACACATCAATAATGTGATTATCCTTGATGAACACGAAAGTCGGCATGCTGTTAACATTGTATTCGAGAGCAATTTCTTCACAATCGTCCACGTTTACTTTCACTACAACTGCTTTATCAGCATATTGAGTGGCTAATTCTTCCAGCTTCGGGCTGATAATCTTACATGGTCCGCACCAGTTTGCAAAAAAGTCAATGACCACCAATTGACCGGAGCTGCGTGCTTCTTCGATCTTCTTGTCCAGGTCCTCTTTATTTTGAATTATGTATACCATGATTTCGCGGTTGCAATCAAATTGATTTCTCGATATCGCAATTTCTTATTTGAAATAATTAGGACAGAAAATTTATATTTTTAATATTTTCTTTATTTCTTTAACAGCAAAATCACAACAGCGTGGTTGTGAATTCAAACGAAATTTTTTTCTTGAGCAAAGTGTTGTAACGGCACAAACATCCCTAAAATGGTGTTATTATAATTAATATAATTATACTCGCATATAATTTTATATTACAAATTAATCAATATACCCCAAATTTTGACAAAATCTTGTGACAGACGCCTAAACAATATATTGTACATAATATCATTAATAATCGATTATGCTGATTAACAATATATGTATGTATTTACATACATACATATATTTAATTTATTCTTCCAAAACATTTTTCTATATTGCAAATGTTAGCTATGTTAGCGATGCTTTTGTTGTTTGTAGAGCCGTTAACGTTCGCGTCAGTTTGTCGAGCTTCTTCTTTACTATTGTTGAGGCCCATTTGCCTCTTCTCCGCTATTCATAGGCTCTCCCACATACTTTTTGAGAATGCTAACTAACTTGTCCTCATTGCTGCCAGCAAATCTTTCCAATACTTGATTCTCCTTTATCAATACAAACGAAGGCATCATAGTAACTTCGTTATCAATGGCTATTTGTTCACAATCGTCAATATTTACTTTTGCAATGATCAACTTGCCTTTATACGTAGTGAGTAATTCTTCAAGTTTCCTATTTATTAGCATACAAGCTCCACACCAAGGCGCAAAAAATTCTAGCAATAAATGTTTACGTCCGGCATCGGTTAGAAGTTGGTCATAAGTATCCCGATCAGATACGATTACTAGCTCATTTACCGTATCATTCAAAATTGGTGGTGGAGGCAACGCAGGTGGAACCGGGTCAGAAGGAGTTGAAGGTGGTTTAGGTGCTGATGCTGGTAATGGTTCGTTAGCTGTTGGGGGTGTTTGAGACGGTACTACTGGTGCTGGGGAATTACCAGTGGTTGTCGTGGTTGCTGGTGTTGCTGATGCTGATATAATTTGAGCTGCCATATTTTGAGCCGTAGTTGCTGGATCATTTCGAACAGATTCATCGGGTACGGAAGCCATTTGGGCTGGTACAGCAACTGTTGGCGCGTTTTGAGCCGCAACCGCAGGTGCACTTTGGGCAGGTCCCGCAGACGGTGAAGCTCTGAGAACATTTCTATTGGATGGTGCACGCCGAGAAGACATGCTAAAATAGCTTCTTTTTTTTAAAAAACACGCCAAAAAATAAATATAAAATTTTGGTGCTTAAATTTGACAAAGAATATATTTTCGAAAATTAAAAAAAAAATTAATATGTTAATAAACTCTGTAAGACTTATGTATGTATGTATGTGTGATTATAATGTTTTGCATTCTGTGGTATTAATAAAAGGTCTTTCAAAAGTGACGCCTAGATGTCAGTAAGGAATAATTCCGAGACGGTACCTTTTTTTATGTAATTTTAACCATAGATACAACAACATTATGAAACTTATTATGAAAATACTAGCAAACCCCGCCCCCTTCGCTGGGCACACTAAAATAGAATAGATATGGTTTAGAATAGAAAAGATATGGTTTTCATATTATTTATTTCTTTATTCTTTATTCAAGCGCTTTGGCATAAACAATATTTTTTGTTTTTCTATTTGTTTTTGACTAAATATATAATGTTGTTGGCTTCCCAACACGTGAACAGCCAACGTATAGTTGACCATGGGTGAATACTGGTTCTTCTAAATTCATCCCGCATATTTCTAAAGTTTGCCCTTGTGATTTATTGATAGTTATTGCAAATGCTAAACGAATGTGCAGTTGCAAACGCTTGAATTCAAATGGCAATTCAGGTGGAATCATTGGAATTCTCGGTATTAGAACGTCTTCATTCTTGAATTTGCCAATTAAAGCTCTTATCGACAGCTTTCATTTGATGTCCACATTGTACATACACAACCAAAGGTTACCCGGGTCCACGTTTTGACCTATATTTCGAGACCCCAGTCACGGAGCGGCAGAAAAATACTCTGAACTAAAGCATTCACCAACAGCTTCAATTTAATACCCATTTTGTACATACACATCCGAAGGTTACCCGGGTCCACGTTTTGACCTATATCTCGAGCCCTATCCACCAATAGACATCCAAACTATACGTAAACCATCTTCAATACCTACTTAAGGGGGGACCCTCATTTAGACGGTCGAAAAATGCATCATTTTTGGGAATTTTTTTCTCAGGTAAAATAACTTCAAACGTTTTGTAATTCATAAAGTACTTTAATAAATGTCTTGACTGTCTACAAAAATTTTCGGAGAAGAAAAAAAACATTTTAAGTATGGAAATATACACCTCGTCCATGGCACCTCATTCTATCTGTGTACATTCTAGCGCTCTGAATTTTTTTCTGAAATAAAAAAACCAAATTTTTTTTAAAACTTTAGGATAATACCTTCGATGTGACATTTTGATTTAAAAAAAAATGTCGAAATTGATATTTTTTACCCAGTTTTATGTTAAAAGTGATTTTTCATGCATAAAAATTGACTTTAAAATTACAAAAAAATATGAAAATCTTTTTTTTTTAAAAAACACTTAATGTCACATTGAAAACAATTTAATTATCTTTAAAATGAGCTATTGTAAAGCCTGATTGGTTCAATACAGCGTTCTCAATTGTGTACACAAAATCGAAAAATGATGTTTCGAGAAAAACGCGTTTAAAGTTTTGGATACAGGCGATCAGGCCACCCGTCGGGTCCTGTTAAAAATTTTGTCACTCCTTCAAAAATACAGATATCGACTTGAAATTTTGAAAGTATATTCTTAAATAGTTGTAGAATAGATTAAAATTATTTCCAAAAAATCGATTTTTTTTACCCGATAAATGAGGGTCCCCCCTTAACAATGTGTGTAAGTTTGGTTTAATTCGGTGCAAAGACACGGCCGGTTAGCGAACACACACAAAAAGTTGACTTTATTTTATATATAAGATAGAATAATAATTATAATACGTTCACGTTTTTCATGCTCAACTCCCCATCCATAATTTTCTATACAAAATTTCTCTCCCAAAATCTGAAATTATAAAATAATCCTAGATAATAACCATACTTTTTGACATACAATCCTGTGTTTTCTGTATAATAGATCATTATTTTTACGAGTGTAAAGAAAAACGTGAAAGAAAAAACGAAACGAAATAAAATGCAAAGAAAAGAGTTTTTAGACATAATTCTTGTTAGGAATTATTAACTATGCATTCATATAACGTGTGTTTTCTTATTACTTATTATAAAATGAAAGCGTGTGTTTTCTTATTACTTATTATAAAATGAAATATCGAATTTCGAATGCGTATTGCTGCCATAATTCTTTGAAACCTCAGTAAACGTCGTTTACGGATTTCCTCCGCATTACGCGTATAATTCGTGTTAAGAAATTTAAGATAAAATGGGTAAGTATTGCGTAACGATCTAGTAGGAATATGAAAGTAAATGCAACGTAATAGGGATGAACAGTAAATTTCTCCTTTAATTACACTAAAAACTATTGACAGCTAATTGTCAATTTTGCAGGTAATCTGCCTTATGTGAACGTACTTTTAGACACATCATTTTTATTATTTTTTTTTAAATAATTGCGAAAGCGCGATCTCATGAATGTCCAAAAAATTGTACCGTATGCTTTATTTACAAACAAAAATTAACTATTTTTATTGAAGCACTGCGGAAAGACCCAACGCTTAAAGGGGGAGTCTCATGTAGAAGCCTCAAAAAATCGATTTTTTTGTTTCGATAATCTGAAAAAATAGTATCTTAAGAATATACTGTGAAATTTTCATGCCGAAATTCTCAATATTATAGCTTTTACAGCCCACTAACTGAGTAGAGAGGGGTCCGCGCGCTCCTGTACCTCAAACTTTAAGGGGTTAGGGGTAGTCAGAGGCCCGAAAAAATGATGATTTTAACGAATTTTTTTTTGCTACTTAATTAATTTATTTAACAAAAATAAAAACATAGCATAAAAACATCATGTTTTAACTTGATTTCACCAAAATTTCAAAAAAAAAAATTAATAATTGCAAAAGTTATCGCGGTTTGTGTGAAGCCCGTTTCTCCAGAAGTCCCTTGCGGTGAACATCACAAGTCCTTGCAGATTCATCTAAAACCAATCGGACAAGAAAAATTAGTTTTATTAATAGATAATCTTGTGCCTGATCGAAGCTTTTTTTTTTTGTTTCAAAATGAACAAAATGGCGGCCTCAGAAAATTTTTTCCAGATTTTAGAAAAAAAAACCAACAGTTAATTGTTAAAAAAAAATCGAAATTTTTGAAAAAAAAAAATCCTTCGATCAGGCACAAGATTTTTATGTTTTTCAAAAGCTGTATAAATTTTATTGAAATCTACGTAGCGGTTTTTAAGTTACAGTGTTCACCAGTTTGAAAAACATAGTTTTGAGAAAAACGCATTTAAAGTTTTGCTATCGGCTTCGGAGCGGCCGAGCGTCCTTTGTTAATTGTTGAATAACTTGAAAAGTATTTGTCGGATTCACTTCAAATTTTTACACAATATTTTTAAAACATTATACTTTAAGAAAATGTAAAAAAAAAATCGATTTTTTGAAAATTCTGACTACCCCTAACCCCTTAAACTCAATTATCTCGAAACGACTTTTTTAAAAACTGCTCGTGCTGTTCGAATTAAAGTTATCGACCGATTTGTTTGAAGTTCTGTACATTACTATCGGAAGGATAAACCTAAAATTACAGATATTTCGCGTTGATAAATTACTTTTTGGGGGTTAAAAATGTCAATAAAATAGCTCTGACTTTTAATTCTTCTGACTTAATTAAATTTATACTTGTTTTTTAATTTTACAGGTTCATCCTTTCCGTAAATATGTTATAAAAAAACCAATTTAATTTTTTTGTTTTAGATCGATAGATTAAGAGTAATAAATAGAGCAGTTTGGGACCTCGCGCCGTAGGCAGCCGACAAGAAATGATACTGAGCCGCCATTTTGAAAAAAGAAAATGAAAAATTTTTGTTTTGTACTCTCGAAAGGTTAAATATAGTGGTGCTTAAGCTTCAAAATAATATAAATTTTTAATCACTTTTAAAAATATGTTAAAAAAATGACCGATTTTGAGGCTTCTACATGAGGCTTCCCCCTTAAAGAAAAATAAAAACAAATTGAAAATAACACAAATTTTAATCTCGTATCAAGAAAAACAAATTGTTTGGGCTATCCTATTATACATACATACCTATATAAGTAGTAAGTGCATACACATATTACCTTAAGCAAAATAACTGAAAACCCATAAGTATCGGCTTATTTAGAAAATTTCAAAGATGGAATATCCTGCCTCAGATTTTTGATTGATGGGAGCAACATTCCAAAGGAGTGGTACTAATTTGTGGAATTTCGTAGCCAGAATAGATTAAGTTCAGAGGAAACATTTGAGCTAGAATGCTTAGAAAATGAATTTGCGGCATTTTCTGCAGTTTCACCGTTTGATCTTTAAAGAAAAGTGACATTAGGATATTTGAAACTTTTTTTAATAAGTAATTATTATAAAGTTTATTATAAAATTATGCAAGTAACAATTGAGGGTTTCGAACTAAAATGAATTTATTATATACGTTTATGAACATGGCATATTTCTTGTAAGATCCAATTCTTAGATATTTTAAGTGCTTGGTATACCATAGCATATTTAATATTACTTGGCAGTATTTAAATTAGAGAAAAAATACATACAGTTAATGTTTTCGAATAAGCTATATAAAAATTAAAAGATAAAAAAAGTTACTAAGTTTAATTGATATTGATTCCGGTATATTCTGTTTTGGTACACGAAACAGAGATTGTGGTAAAAGGACAGGGGTTGAAGGTAGCGATATTGGAAAGTCAGACTGGGAGCTTCGGGGCTGCTGGAGGGGCCCACGGAGGAACAATAAAGGAGAAGAAACCAGCGGTGTGCATTACTTAAAAGGTATTTAATCTTGTTATTGAATATAATTTAGTTGAAAAATGTTTGTGAATTCGGAACGAGGTTTTGTAATTAAAAAGTAAAACCCTTTGAAAAAATATTTTGTGCGAAAATATTTTAAGTGATACAAACTGAAATACTGTCTCATTTATAACTTTTCCAACCATGTCCTATTTTTGCAAATCGGATCAGAAAGTGTTGAATTTCCTCATATTAGAGGCTCTTTACATTTTTTCCTCCTCCATAAAAAAAAAAAAATAAATAAATAATTAGCGCAAACACTTCCGTTAGGTGTTTGGCCATGCTCTTTCTCCTATTTGTGATGTGCGTCTTGCTGTTGTTCCACTTCGATCGGCAAATGGTTTTTATGAGGAATTTTTCAGGGCAGAAATACACTCGAAAGTTTGTCTTTGCCTGCCGAGGGGCGACCGCTATTAGAAAAAAAACTTTTTCTACAATTTGATATTCATGTAGATTCGAACCTACGTATTTCTGAGTAGTAGGTGCGCACCAACCATTCCGGCTATGGCGTTATTATTCTGTAAAAACAAATTAAAAAATTTACTTAAGTTCATTTACGTCAGTTTGCTCAGGAGCAAAAATTGAACGAAGCCGAAGGCCATGTAAGAGGAAATTACATCTATCATACATTAAAAAAAATATTTAATTTGGAATGGCTGTATAACATTTTCAGTCTGCATTAAATCTAAAATTAAATTGACCTTTTTTAAATTTAGGGGTTAGGTGGGTTTGAAAATTTCAAAAAATCGATTTTAAATAGTATAATATGTTTAAAATATTCTCCTAAAATTTCAAATTGATCCGAGTAAAATTCTACGAGATAGACCCTTCAGAAGTTCCGCCCATCAGGCCATGTCAGTGCAGCGTTTCGTTTTTAAACGCGTTTATCTCAAAACTCGATTTTTTAAGTCGGTGGACACGATTTCTCGAAAAGTTATAAAGCGATTTTGTTCAAATTTTGCACACATCTTTGGAATAACATTATCAAGTTATTGAACGAAGGATTCTTTTTTTTTTATTACAACTAATTTTTTCCATCCAACACATGACGAAAATTTGACCAAAAAATGTGTTTTTTTGTTCAAAGTCTGTCAAAAATTCAAATAAATTTTTTTTTTTCCTTCGTCCAGTAACGAGATTTAACCATGTACTAACGAAATATTTTTGGTTTTTTGATTTTAGATGAACCAATAATGAGTTATGCTGTCCACGGCAAGAGCATTTTTTTGTGAGACGTTAAGGGAGATGAGGTACCAACGGCTGAGTTTTCGGAATTTTTAAATAAAAATTTCACAAAATACTGTTTAAATATGTATCTTTGATATGCTGAATTGTTTAAAAAAAATATATGATTGTATATATTAAAAAAAAAATAGTAAAAATACCCTTTTTTTGAACCTCTGTAACCCACCTAACCCCTTCAGTGAAACTTATAAAACCATATTGATGCATTCTGGCGTTATTCATATTTAAAAATGAATTTTGCAACTCTGGTTCAGTATTATCAAAATGGTTTAATTTCATGTGAAAAAGATTTCATTTAATAGAAAATGCTGTAGTACATATGAATATATATATGCATAAACGCCCGCATAATCCTCATAGCGTCGACTCGACAGTCGAGGGAACACTCTGTACTATGTAAACAAAATTCCTTCGACCCGCTGCAGAGATCTGATGAGTATAAGCATTTCTATAGCAAACCTACTCATTGGGAACACTGTAATACCAACACAAATAAAATAATCTCATTCATCTAGGTATATACAGTAGATTCTGTTTTTATGCGGTATATACGTTCCACAAGAAACAGCATAAAAAAAGCTATAGCAAAACTATAGATTCGCTTCAAAAGTGCTAAGAACCGCATAAATCTGAAATAATGTAATAAAATCGCATAAAAAAGGGTACTAGTCCCATATTATAGCTATAGATACGTTCCATAGACCGCATGAATCTGAAATAATTAAATAAAATCGCATAAACAAATAATTGTATTCTTTATTTAAGAAACGTCAGAGTCGAAAAATAAATTTACATCGTCAGAAATAGAATCAGACAATACCCGCATGTTGCGCATTCGTTTAGGATTTGGTATAAAATCACATCCTTCACTTGAGGAAATGTACACGACTGATCTGGATTGTGATGCAGGTGGTTCCATACTTGTAGGGTTAGCATTTTTAAGGTAATCTGTGATGAGTTTTAGCTTAGCTGGCTTAGAATCTTGTTTATATGTACACTTTCCGATAGGTCGACATGCATTTTTTAATTAAAAAAAAAACCGCACTATTTCAAAACCGCATAAAAACAGAATCTACTGTATTTAGTGTTTATATGTCAGCAGATGGGTTAAGTACAAGTTATGAGTTAAGTATGTAACACATAGGTACTATAGTAAATAAATTCGACAACCGTTATATCAACTAACGTTGGACCTTGAATGCGCTTAGCTTATGCCGCTATGAAAATGCTACCTTATAATTATTTTGTGTAAGGCTCGCAGAGTATTAAGACGTCCCAGTTGAGTTATTAAGACTCTGGTGCTTATTTTACTGTTTTCCTAATTATCTTGTAAAAGTTTTCTTTTATCTAAACAACAAGTTTCTCCTCTATCGAAATGCTGCACACTGTCCGAAGCAATGCTGATTTTGATAGGCAATTGGCAGCCGCTGGCGGTCGTTTGGTGGTGGTCGAATTTACAGCCAGCTGGTGTGGTCCCTGCAAAAGTATTGAGCCCAAAGTTAGAGCTTTGTCGCGAAAATATCAAGATCAAGCATTTGTGCTAAAAGTGGACGTGGACAAGTGCAGCCATGTGGCACATGATTTCCGAGTGTCTTGTATGCCGACATTTGTATTCATACGAAATGGCCGTAAGGTTGATCGTTTTTCGGGAGCTGACGAAAACGAGTTGGAGTACAAAATGTCCAAAATGGCAAAGAAGTTAAAAAAGTGAGAAGAAGGAGAGAGAGATTGGAAACTAGAAATAAGGAAATAATGTAACTGTGTATCCAGAATGTTTGTAATCGTAATTGTGTAATTTAATTTTGTTGAAATTTTATTGAACTTGATGATGATGTTGTAAACTTAAAATAATGTAAAATGCATCTGGTATGACATTGAAAATCTAAGAGAATTTTGTAACACTATAGAAGTTAAGTAATTATTGATTAACTGAGAAATATAATAAAACAGACATTGAGCTACAAAATCTGGATAAACCATTTGCAGAAATGCGCACACCGCTTATGTTTGTCATTTATTGTGCGTTTCAGTTTATTTAAATTTTTTTATATGAAAATACAGAATTTTCAAATTAGAACATAAAACTTGAGCTATAAATATAATATTCGAAGCAAACGATCATACAAAAGCAGATTTGAAAAAAAAAAAAAATTTATACATGCAAAGGAGGGGTTTTTAAGAGCTTGAGAGTTTATAGTGATAATACAAAACAGAAATATTGTTGGAATGGATTTTATTTTATTTTATATTATTTTTATTATAATCTGGTAGATAATATGATGGCATTTATTTTTTGAATATGATATCCGACATATGTCCACCGCGGCTACATGGTCCACTCGATCAGTCCAATTTTTGACTACTTTTTCCAATAAATTTAAAAGAGCTGAATCAGCAAAAAATACAAGGTAAACGAAGGTCATTTAGCTTCAATTATTGTACGAGCTGGTTTTTACTGGCACGTGACTCAAGTAAATTACGTAAAATTTTTCACGAACGTATTTTTTTCAAAATAAATTTCCACAGTTCGGAAACATGGTTCTGGCGTTAAACGGTGAATGATGACTTTCCAAATCTTACTGAACAGAAATGTCAACATATTCTCAGCTGTCAAACCATAGTAATCCATAGTTCCCATGCAGTTAAAAATACACCCGATATAACATAAGCTAAATTGATTAAAAAAACCTTGTATTCTTAAACCACAAACTTTATGTTATTTATATTTATTGTAATGGTATATTTTTGATATTTAAGTTTATTCAAAAAGTAAAAAATTTTAATTGTGATTTGAGTAAAATTTGTGTCTTGTTTATCTGTTGTTAGAACATCACATAAAATCTCGGCAACCTAATTCTTTTGTAAAACACACTTCTATTTAAAATGGCCAAACCAAATCCATCTAAACCTAAAATTTGCTATTTTATCACTAAAACTTTCGTACAAATTAAATTAAATTTGCTTTATTGTGGAAATATTATACAACTTTAAGAATGCTTTGGTCCTTCACCGAATTTCGAACCTACGTGCTCTCTGAATTCAGAATGGTAGTCACGCACCAACCATTCGGCTACGGCGGCCGCCATAACTATGAAATATATACATTATTTGTGGCATCATACATGACTGCATTAGTGCGCGACTACTATTCGGTCGTGCCGAACCCGGGCATGAAACACCAATTGAATGAAAATGTTTTTTCTAGCGATTCTTGTGTATATTTACGTGCAGTACTAAACTGATCGACTGTCCTCCTTGGGTGTCCGAATGCCCGTTGTAGGGCACACATGAAGTGACACCTTCCGAAAAGTGCTACATTATTTTAGAAGAATTTGACAATTGTGTGACGTCAGCAAAGAAAAGAAGCGAATCCTTGTGCGAAATGTGTGTATGCGCATGTTGACGTTATGTAGCATATGTGTGCACGATTTATTGTATATTCTTGACTACTCCTTAACTTTCGTTTCTTTGTTTATTTATTTTTTGGTGGTCAAATGGCAGCTTTGCTTCACTCGTTTGAAGCGCTTTAAAGTATCGAGTACTGGAATGTTCTATTTGACAGACCCTTTAGGCCTCCAATTGTGTATTACTAGCTTATTTTCCAGTTATTACCTTTGGCTACTGGGTTGCTTTCATATTGCAATGCACTTACTCTTTCTTATTAACACCGCACTTTATTATTTCGAAACTTGATATCAATTTTTCCTTTCAAATCGTGTTTCTATATATTGGCCTGATACGGCCGGACGAAAGTCACATACAAGGATGTGGGTTTGGATGAGTTATGGAGTAGAGGTCACAAAAAAACCTAAGGTAAAAGTGCAAACTTCCCTGTTTTTTATTTAATTTTGACGTGATAACGTCTTATAATTCGATTTAGCCGGCTGCACGCACGAAAAAATGTGTCGTTACCTTGCTCATTAGTGTTACCTTGCTCATTTGTCGTTACCTTGCTCATTGCCGTAACCTTGAATGAACTGCAAGCGAAAGCGCGGAACGAACAAAGCAAACGAACGGCAACGTTCGACATCTTGCTCTCTCCTAATTAAGTGAGCGTATATATGTATGTATATGCGCATATGTACATATATAAATTCACGTATGTACTTGTATTTGCATATGCCTTCTTATTGATTATTATTAATTTGATTTACTTGAAGAATTTAAAATAAAACCAAGTTTGTTAATAATACCTGTTGTTTTAATGTTATTATTATTAATTTTTTTATTATATATGAAGGAAAAAATTTATGGTAATATTTACCATATACCTTATAAGATATGTTGTATACTAATATATGTATATAAACATGCATATACATATACAATTTCACGCAATTTTCAAAAAGAACAAATCTATATATAAAGATGTATACAAGTCATATGGACATATCAAATATACGAATCTATTCCGTACGCAAGCAAATGTAAGCTAATGTGTTTGAACTGCAAGCGAGAGCGCGGAACGAACGACAAAGAGCACAATCGGCCCCCGCGTTCGGCAACGTTCGACATCTAGCTTTCTCCTACTTGACTGAGCATATATATGTATGTATATGCGCATTTGTATATAAATTCACATATTTGTATTTGCATATGCCTTCTTCCTGTGTGCGTGGTAATGAACCATTTCTCTGTTGAGAATAGGACGATGATAGAAAAAGTAGGAAATGAAAGGGAGTGTTTCGAGTGTAAAGTGTCTTGAAAAAGGCAAATCGATGATGGTGCCTCTTAGTGCTGTTGACTTATTAACGTCTGATGCACAATCGAAATTGAACATATCTTTCATGAATTTGATAAATGTTTCGTCATTTTTCACGTTTGTGTAAATGTAACTTGACCTATTCCATTGCAATTCCATTTACCTCCCCCTCTATATCCATACAAAATATCTATCAAACAAATAATATTAAAATTTTGTTTTGAAAATTGCAACCATTCCATCAATATTTTCTTATGACGTTGTCACGTTAAACTATCGTCAGTAAACCGACTTTACAGACAACCTCTTTTTTTTTAAGCTTACATGATAATACAATTATAAGTAAACTCAAGCAAACGCAGCGCCAGCAGCAGAGGCTTTCGGCTGCCATTTCATTTTATTTCATACTGAGCATTTACACATAGGCGAATGAACATAAGCTAATAGCGGTAGAATAGCTGGTTGGTGTTTTCCTTCCGATGCGGTAGTTTGAATGTTGAAATGATCTGTTTCGTTTTTGTGGTTTCGTTTGTTTATTTACATTCTGATGGAAATTTTGGCAATCAGACCACCAAATTGCTCAAAGAAAATATGTGTAAAGTTTGTTTTTCAACTCCCTGTATTACCTTGTATTAATTCGCTTTAATTTACCTTTTCAAATTTTTCTTTTTTCAGTTGTTGTCGGCAAGGAAACAACTGATAATTTTCTTTTCACTCAAAACCAAGGCAAATCTTGTGCAGAATGAAATGACGAAAAGCCGTTCCATTCCTTCCATCGTCGTAAACTTCTAGCTCCAACTAAATGCTGGCTGCTCAATGTAGTTCGTGTTTTTATTATATTTTCTACTTTCTTTTGTCGTACCATTTGAATGTAAAAAACATTGTTGTTGCCTACCGTCTTGAGATAACAATTGTATAAAACTGATGGGCAAGTTGCGAAAGTGTTAGTGTTCTGGTAAAAAATATGTGTGCTGGAAACTGATAGGCGAATTGCCTGAAAAGTTGCCCATGTAAGCCTCGAGTTACTCCTTTTAATTATGTTCCACAAAGAACATATCACCACGTTGTTTGTGAATGCCTAAAAAGATGAGAAAAGAAGAAGAATAATTTATTTTTTGTCTACAGGCTTGTTATTTTCAATTAGAATTGAAAAAGCGTTCGTACAAATAATCTTATAAAGATTGAAAAAAGATGAGTTCGCCAGGAGAAAATACACAGGTCACTACAAAAGAAAATGTAGCCGAAATGGAGGAAATAGATGAGGCAGAAGTAATAATTAAAATTGGAATGGGGGTCTTCATCAAATTACTTTATAAATATATTGTGTTTACTTATTTTATTTCAGGAGGAAGCTTTATTGAAATCTGACGACGAGTATGACACTGTGCGTACAAAGATCCAACCAGTATTGAGTGCTTTGGCGCCTCCAGCAGCAGTACTCACAGATGAAGATTCACTCATGAATGAAGCAGTACAATTGCAAGACGATGCAGCGGGAGCGGATGCCGGCTTGAGTGATGAGGATGAAGTAATGACTGAAGCACAGGAAGTCTTGGCACGACAGCTTAAGGGAGATGGGCTCGATAGCGATAGTGATGAGGACGACGATGAATCGGACGAAGCGGAAAAAGCACTTGTGGCATACAAAAAGTTAATTAAAGAGCTGGAAGTAAATCAATATGTTTACGATAAATATGTGCAGCTCTGCGAATTAGCACAGTAAGTAAATTTGAATGTTGATATAACGAAGAGAAAGCACGAACACTGAATTTACGGTCAAATAATTGCAGCACTACAGACGATCTGGATATTATACGGGAGGCATATAAACGTTTTTCTACTGCATATCCCTTGTCACAAGATTTGTGGCTTAAGTATTTAAGCGTTGAAATGAATGTGGCGTTATCGCCCAAAGAAATGGAATTTGTTGAGGGCCTATTTCGAAAAGCTTTGGATGACTATTACTGTGAGTAGAGGGGACGCGCTTTAAGGTACGAGTGTAGTTATTGATTTTCTCTTAATTTTAGCAACAACCATTGCGCTGGAGTTTGCATCAATAGCGCCACGTTGTGCCGATCCTGAAAAGATATGGCGTGAACTGTTAGGCACTTACGGACTGCACTGCCTTGATGGCCAACAATTTTTTAAGCTATATCGCGAGTTTCTCACAGCCCATAATTCTATGAGGTATAAAATATTTAATATTGTAGATATTATATTACATTATATTTCATGCAGTTCGGAAGCAAAGCAAGAGGCGTACATCAAAAGTTATTTGCAAGAACTAAAATATCCCCTCTTTAACATGGAAGAGAGCTACATAGAATTTAAGGTTTTCTATGAAAAGAACAAAGAGCAGATAAAGCATGAAATGAGTTGGGAACTCATCGACAAAAATTACTTTAAAGCTAAGGATCACCTGCGCAAAATTTTGCACTTCGAACAAAAACTTAAAGAACTGGATGTCAAATGTTACCGCGAACGTGCGGAAGTGTATATAACTTACATCAAAGAGTCGGATAAATTCCTTGATGAAAACGTATTGCAAACAGTGTACGAACGCATGGTTGCCGATTGCTGCTTAAACATAGATTGCTGGCTAACATATATTGACTTCATTGCATACCGCGATGCATATGGGCGTCCAGAAGAGTTACAAGATTTACCCACCTTTCGCCAAACCGCAGTGGATGTTAATAAACGCGCTCTGCGGAACTGCACGTGGTCGGAAAAGCTATATGTAAAGTACATGCTACTGCTGGAACAGATGGGTCGGTCGCGTGAGGAGGTGCAAGAAATTTTGGAAAGCGCAATGTCAGCTGGTTTTCAAACCGCTGAGTCTGCTGTGACTGTTTGGATGGAGTATTTGACATATTTGCGGCGGCACACGGACTACGAGAATGAAGACGAGGTAGATGTTCTTGAAATACGCAGTATAGAGATCAAATGTATGCAGTTATTTAAACAATTTCAGTGCGATATTTTGCGGAAGAATTTCAATTTAGCCTGGACAATTCTCGGCCAACAATGGGGTGTCTTGGCCGATTGTAATTGTGAGATATTATTACTCTGGGGGCGTCTAGAATATGGGCCACTATCCGATGCGAAACGCGGAAAAGAACTTTGGACTACCGCCATGGGTTTGTATAGTTATTTTACATAAGTTTAGTTTTGAAAATAGTTTATCTATTCATAATATGGCAATGTAGAAAGTTCCGACAACGCGACGCGTTCTGGTCTGTGGATAGAATTTGCGCACTTAGAGCTACGCAGAGATTTGGAAGCAACGAGAAAGTAAGTAAGCTGAATAATATAAACAAATAGTAAAATATTATTTATCAATTTCATTCAAAATTTACTTGCAGATTGTACCGTAAAGCACTGCATTCACCGGGTCTTGACAATCCATCAGTTATCGCTGCGGCTTGGGAACGCTTCGAACGTTGTAATGGCACTACGAAAACTCTTAATAATTGTACAAAAGAATGTACCGAATTCTTAATTCAATATCATGCACAAATGAGCCAATTTAAGACGGACACTATGACAAGTATGAAGGGTAATAAAGCTACAAAGCGCAAGACAACAGCTGCCACTGAGTTCACTGTGCCGGAGAAGAAATCAAGAACGGAAGAAAAAAAGCAAGACATGCAACCGAGTGGTAGTGGCGGTGGCGGTGGGATTGGTGATCTGCCTGGACCAAAACGCCTTGAATCCGCCACATTCAAAGAACACGAAAATCAAGAAATAGATTTGTCAAAAGATCATTTACGTATATTCCTTAGTAATTTGGATTACAGGTAAAATACTTTAATATTAGAAAAGGTAACTAATAATAAGACGATCATACTTTAGTTTAACTGAAGATGATATTCGTACCGAATTGCGAGACTTAAAAGTGGTAAATGTGACACTCATACGCTCTGGGAATGGCAAAAGTCGCGGTTTTGGCTATGTAGAACTAGAGAACGCGGTACTAAAATGCAGTTTATCAAGCCATTTGCTGGATTATATAATATTACACTTACATTTCAGGTTGAGGTTGAGAAGGCTTTGTCGCTGGATAGAATTTCTTTGAAAGGTCGGCCATTGTACATATCCAGTGTTTTGCGAGATAAAGAGAAACGGCAAAAGTTCAAATATTCAGGTTTAGTTTTTAACTGGTCCACATCTTATAATTAACGTTATTAAGAGTGTTTAATGTTATTACTGCAGATGATTTGGAACCAAAGAAACTTTTTGTAAAAAGCCTGCCTAATGACACCAAAAAAGAAGAGTTGGAAGAAATTTTTGGAGCATTTGGAAAACTGCAGGATGTTCGCTTAGTATATCACAAGTAAGCAACTTACTCTTTACACATAGTCATATAAATATATGCTGTAATTTAATTTGTAGGAGTGGCAAATTCAAGAATATCGCTTACGTGGAGTTCAAAGAAGAGGCAGCAGCTGGCAAGGCCGTTCTTGGTACTGATCAGCTTGAACTGCGCGGTCATTCGGTATGTGCTTAAGGAAATCACGTTTATTTAATTAGTAAATTTTATTTCTCTATATTTAGATTTCAGTGGCGATCTCGGCACCACCACCTAAATCTGCTACTTCAGCGATAAATACAAATAAACTTCTGGGTTTGAGCAACAAACGTAGCAAAGCTTTCGAACAGAAGCCTCGTATGTCGCTCATACCAACAGCAGTGCGCAAACAATTTACTACTGCGCTGGATTCTAAAATCTCACATACAGTAAACAATAAATCGACCAATGGAGCAGCTCTGTCAAAAACAAATGATGATTTTCGCAAATTATTACAGAAATAAATTAGGTATTGCTCGTGTTTGGATAAAGATCGTAATGCGGAATTTTTGTTGAAAACAACTAGGATTAGTCCGTGACTCATACCTTACCAGAGACAATTGTCTACCGTATTGTGAATTTTAGTGATTAGAATTGAAATATTTAAAAGCAATACAGAATATTGATATGTATATTTAACTTGATTTAATTTATTTCCTTCCTTCCATATTAAAATAAAGGTTAATATATTTTTTGTATGAACAACGTTGCGTTGTGATTGGAAAATTCCTATCAAATCCACAGTTTTTATTACTAGAAAATAATTGTAAATTTGAAACTGTTTATACTTTGAACTTGACACTCTTGCTGACGGTCGCCTTGATACCGGATATTTCGCCACCGTACCGCTTCGTCTCCTTGCGTACAGTGCGAACTGCTCCCTTGCGTCGTACCAACGCTTTGCGGAACTTGTTGCGATGTTTGACACGCGGATTCCGCAATTCTTTCTTTCGTGCTGGTGTGAGACCCTTATTTTTGGCGATTTGATAGGTAATACCACGACGTGTATCTTCGTCCGCCTCCAGTACATCATCTGTAACTTCCATTTCGTCGCCTTCTTCAGCGTCTTCTGTTGCCGCTTGTACTTTGTCATCAATATTAACTTTTTCATCGTATTGTTTGAGTATTCCTAATTTAGTCTTCTTTGTTTTGGTTCTTTCTATGGCATCCTTCACTTCTAACACTTGAAATTTGTCACCATCAACAATACGCTCCAACAGCGCCTCTAATTGCGGACGTATTATGTTGTCATATTTGTCTTGCAGCTGCTTTATTAGTTTCTTTAGTTGAAGCAATCGCTTTGTAACTGGATGATTTCGTACGGCGGCACGTTTAGCTTTAAGCAGCAGATAAAACGCCACATTGCAACAATAACTTAAGGCTATATTTTGGTACAATTCTGCAAATTGCAATGCCGGAATCATCGGAACATTATTTTGGCGCACATATTTCATCACTGGCGACACGAGTTGTTCCACCTCCGTTAAATAGTTTTCAAAATCGTTCGTAAGTGGCGCGAATTCTGGTGAATCTTCTTGAAGCAATCGTAATTTATCCCTTTTCGCTATACCAGCTAGGTCAGCGCTGACTTTGATTGTTTCCACTACATCTGTCTTTACCTTTTTGTCCTTTGGTTTAACGGCATGAAGTAAAGCATCATCCAAAAGGAAATCCTCTTCTTTCATTTGTTTCGCCAAACGCATTTGTATTTTTTTCGCCTCCTCTTCTTCTTCCTTCGCCATCTCCTCCTGCTCTGCAGTGTAGGTGCTGTAATCGGGATCCACAAAATCTGTATTGTAATAATTCCTGCTCTTGTTTCCCCAATCGGTGGTATCCGGAAGGTCATCATCACTTTCGGCACCTTCTATGTCACTATCGCGCATTAAGGCACCGACATCGTCGCCATCCTCATCTTCTTCGTCATTACTTTCATCAAAGGCCATTAGCTCATTTTCATTGGCGTCATCGCTTTTCCTACGGCTTTTTCGAACCTGGCGCAACAATTCTTTCTCCTCTTCGTTATATTCATCTTCAGAATCAGTAGGTTCATAATCGTCGGCATCATTATATTTTCTTGTTTTATCTATATAAATTTTGTCACCCATTTTTTAATAAAGTCCAAGCACAATATTGTTGTTATTGGCAAATAGTTCCAGGTTCAAATTATACACGTGAAAACTCACGTTCAATCAACAAACAGCTGTTTACTATTTTTCTTCTTCTTATGTGTAAGTTTATTCACTGTAGCAAATGGAAGAAATTCAATGAAGGGTTGCCAAAACTCAATGTATGAATATTGTGTAATAAGTGTTTAATAATCCACCTTCCTTCCACCGCCACAAAGCCTGGATTTGCAGATTTTGGTTTTGAGAAAATTGTCCACTGCTTGCCTACGTGTTTGATGGCAATTGTGTATGAACTGTAATTCGTTTGTTTGCTTTCTATTATTGCGATATGTGACTTGCTACAGGGGGTGTGTATTATATCTCTCTTTTTCCAATAGCAATTTCATATAAGTGAAAAATATATCTACTGTACTTTAAACGCCAAGGCAACTCATTTGTATGCTTATAATGTGGCTGCTCTGAAAAAAGTTCTAATGTAAAATTTGGCTGTTGTTGTTGTAAGGTCGCCATAGCCGAATGAGTAGATGCTTGGCTAAAAATGAGTTCGGATCTTCGTGAAACATAAATTTTTAAATTTTTAAATAAAACATTTTAACGAAACTCCTCAGTCTGATTACTTTTTAACGAAAATGAGGAGTTATTGAGAACTTGTGCTGATTACTTTTTGATGACGAAAATGAGTAGCTGATGGGCCAAACTACTCATTTTGATTACTGATTACTTGTTGAGAACAAAAATGAGAAGTTGCCTTGCCTTTAGACCATAGTAGGTATATTTTTCAGTTATAAGAAATTGCTATTGGTAAAAGAGAGATAGAATATCACACCGACAAGGAGAAGCTATTAGAACTTTCCCATGGCTAGAACAAAAATGTGTATTTGGATGAGGATAGTGATGTTGATAATATGAGTGCTTATATGATAGTCAGCTGTCTTGTAGGGATTGTGCACAAATATATGCTCGTATAAATGTATGTGTGTGCCTTTTATTTTATATTCATGGCTTTCTACTAAATTTCGTCTATTCTTCCTTTTCTGGTAGTTTGCTTATTTTATGTACTGAGGCCACGGCACATGGGTATATGCAATCTTTTATGTATTGTCTCATTCTTGATGGTAACTGGGGATGAAAAAATAATATTTTACGATAATTCCAAAATTTCCAAGTACATTTATAGAATTAAAATCTTAGTGACGCATATTATAGAAAAAATTGGACTTTCATAGACACTTGGCCTGTTATAGCTCATTATAAGAGGAAATATCGAATATCGCATAAGTATTGCTGTCATAACTTTTTGCAACCTCAGTAGACGACCTTTACGGATTTCCGCCAACTGTCTTTTCAACAAGCAAATAAATTAACTATTGAGTCCTTTGCCTTTCTTCATACTGTGAATAATTTCATATCGTTATATAACTTATTTTATTATATTCAATATAATAATTGTTAATTGTTAAACGAACCAAAAACACTAAAATATTCCACCAAACCACTTTCTATTTCGCTATTAAAAGTTCACCGATAATTAGATTCAATGCACAACTCATAGCAAAATAAAAAGGGCTTACAATTTCAAATCAAATTGAAACCCTTCTTATATTAATCACCAATATAAAAAGTTCCATGGACGACAATATCTCGAATTTCGGTCAACGAAAAACTTATTCATATTTCTGACGATTCTTGTTTTTTATTCAATCACTCATGTAATATCGGTATTTGAAATTTGGAAATATACCAAGATTGTAGCAATTCCGAAACCAGGATCTTATCCAAAATATGTTCGTAGCTATCGTCCAATTTATTTGATTTGTATGGATTTGATAATGTATGGTATGTAAAAAATTATGGCCAAACAAATTTTTGAAGAATTGGGTTTTCGCAACTTTTATGCGACGAATCATACCCTAACATTTATTTTCAGATTTTGTGTTTTCAAGTTTTAACCATCGCTCGCTGGGCTACATTAGCTGTCAGTCTCGATTTAGTAATGCACGAATACGATTTACATATCACTGATTTAAGTACAAATATTTTTCTTATTTTGTGTAGATTTGCCATTTCATAAATGTTATTGTATTTACTGTAATTAAATTTGAATTCGCTTCATATTAAATGCCGTAATCCAGTTACTCGAAAGAAAGAGAGGGAAACTTAATGGGGTCACTCCGGTGTGTTTGGTTGCCTTGAAATAAGCCAACAACTTTCCGATGAAAATAAAAATAAAACCTCGATTGGCAATCGATTTAAGGACTTCGATTTGAGGGCGTGCACGTCTTCGCCGTTATTAACCTGTTAAGCGATTAGTTTTTCTTAGACAGCTCGATTTACTGTGCTGAATTAATTTCAAGCGAAGACTGTCGATGCAAAAACCGGTTTTCAGCCAAATATTGGACTCACCGTGCGCGTTAGCTGAACGATTGTGATAACGATTATCAGGAAATTCAGTGTTCATGCTTACTTTATAATGTCAAAATAACAGGGAAATTTTGGTTTTTTGCTTAACTTTAAATTTCCTTTTTCGGCATGACGCACATATACGACATTAACTAAGATATGAACTTTTGAAATTGGCGCATATATACGACATAATCCGTTAACAGGCTAAAGAGGTGCGTTGGAAGGGGCAAGGCAATTAATCGCATCGAATCGTGCGACGTGTCGGATTTCTAGTTGGAGACAGACTTCGTCGTCGAGTTGTGTCTTCCACTCCGATGAACGACCATCTCGGCATTATTCTACATAATTAAAGCGAGATTCTTCAAAATCTCATTCATTTGGGACCACGCCCAATGGAGGGGAAAGGCGGTGTGACTATTGATTTTACCCAACATTAACTGGAATCGCCATCTTGTTGCGGTCCAGATCCTTACTAGACAGTAAACTCTTGCGGGGGGTAGTTATGACATGACAGCCGGGTTTCTACCCTCTACATATTTTCCCTGATTTTAATTATAATTATTTAAAATGAAGAAGTCAATATATTTTTTCAAAATTGGCATACAGTTTATTTATACATTAAAATAATATACTTTTTTATTTTTATTTTAATCATTTAATCATTAATTTAAGGCCACAGCGGGGGCTTCTCAATCGGCGGGCATTGTAGCATCGGCGTCAGTGACCTGAATACAAAACATCAAAGATTTTTTTGTTTGTTAATGTCATAATTCCTGTATAAAATAAAAACAAATAAAAAAAAATCGCGGAATAAAATGCTTAAAAAAAATTAATTTGGGGAGAATTTTCCTACTAGTTTTGCTTCGAAAAAATTATTTTTTCGAACAATTTTCGAAAACTTGTAAATTCACATAGAAAGAAATATCATAAAAAAGATGTGTGCGAAATTTCAGGGAGATCGATCAATAACTTTTCGAGTTATCGTGTACGCCCAGTCGAAAAATATAGTTTTGAGAAAAACGCGTATAAACTTTGAATACAACGTAACTATCTATAGCTCTCCCAGCGCTCGAACGCAATGAATAGAGTCGTCACGGTTGACGATCTATAATATAAGAAATACTTAAATTTGCGTTCTAAAATTTTTTTTGACATATTTTTAAAGGATTATATAATATTAACATTTTATGAAAAAAAAAATTTATATCTGTCCCCTTAATTTCCCTTCGTACACACTTCGTCAAAATCTATCAAAAACTTTAATTGTTCCAAAAAATAAATGTAAATCGAACAGTACCAGATATTTTTTTCAATACATTATATATTTAATTATATTCATTATATAATTGGTGGAAGGGTTCAATTTTCGCACAGCGTGTCATATAATGAGATTACATTTTAGATAAAATTATATTCTCGCAATTTTATCATATAATAAGATGACATTTTAGACAAAACAAAGGCAAAAATATGTGTTCTATAACAAAATTAGGCTTATTAATTAAATTATTCCGAAATTTTCCCAAATATTTATCAATTATGTGTGCAATATGGGCCAATACAAATTAACAGCCCGACCTTCAATTTCGCAATAAATATTCTGCGTATTGTACTTCGATCCGCTTCAACGTTGTCAATAATTTTTTATTATCTACCATAATTATGTACGCATACAGATGCAAGTAATTTTACGATCGTAAGCATGTATGTACATACATACATGTATGTATTGAAATACCAAAATTTCCAAGCTGAACTGCCAAGTATATACCCGGAAGATCAAGGGTCACCTTATCACCACTCTATTCAATAAAGCCCCCTACAACCAATGCTCGCACAGCCTCAATTTCATTGCTGCAGACCACAGCTCATTTGTCAGTGCACAACAACAATTGCGTTGTAAAATCATCGTGGCCACTCAGATAATGTTATCACTTAATTTGTCGTGAGCCGCCACCAAGCTCGCGAGGCATTTACCGAAATACAATATATTGCATACATATGTACATATGTATATAATAAATACATATCTATGCATATACAGTTGTGGTGAAAAAAATTCGAGCACCGAAAAATTCCAATTATGTTATTTTTTTAATACATTTTAGTTGGTTTGGTATAAATAATAGGGCAGTTCATAATTAAGTGTCAGTTCATTACATTTAGTTGTTGTGTTAGCATTGTAATTCGTAAGCCATAATACTAGGTTATTCGCACTCAATTGAGAACTGCCACAATGTGTATATATTTTTAGTTGGCAATAGAAATATGCTCTTATTTTGTATATTATGTGTTTTCTATAAAACATTGTATTTCATTATTTCTGACATTTGGTGGCTTCCAATTGCCAAATAGATCTCTTTTTTTATTGTTGTCTCTTGTTTTTGTTTCTTTCTGATTCAATTTTAGCATTCAAACCGCTAAATTGCACAAACAAATCATTTAAATGTTGTTGTTGCTTTAGTGACTTCACTTTATGCAGATTCGCCTTGGCATTGAATTTTTTTTTTTGGGTTGACGCCTGTGGAAAGGCAACTCTCATGAGTACTGTTACACCGTCATAGCAGCATGCCAGCATGCCAGCGACTTGTAGCCATAGCCTATACCTACGTACAAAACAACTCTCCACAATCTACCACTCTCACCGCCAAAAAGGAATTATCTCACAGGGCTCTATCAAAGTTATTGTTGGCGCCTACGAAACTCCTCTCCTCACATTAGATCGTCATGAATGTGTATTTTATGCAGGCAGATTATAGCTGATTTCAGCATAAAATTCACAATATTTTCTTGGCTTTAAATTTGGAACGTTTTCCATAGCGTGGGCGTGACGTGATCAACATCTTCTTCTCTCTCTGTGCAGATTGGGCAATTCAGAGAACTGCCATTGCTAAACCTGCTATTTTGGTGTAGAATAAAGAAATATAGAATTTATTACGGATACTGCTTCGAATAATGTCAAAAATGTTTCCAGGCGGTAGGACCAAGTTTTTGCTGAACTCTAGGCTTAATCAAGTGATTCGTTTCCTTGAACGAGTAGCAGAACGATCCTCAAATCATGCAGTTCGTAAAGGTTGGAAAACAGAGAGAAATTGAAAAATTGCAAAGAACTGTACAAGAGAGATTACAGTGGATGAATTAACAGGTAAACGGTGTAATCTTTAAAATTCCCCGAGAAGAAATTGCAACAACTTTAAATCCGAAAGGTTTTTTGGCAGGCAGGCGTTTGTCTCCAGGTTAGGAGCGGTCTTTAAGACAGGATGGTCGGTCCGCAGGCCATAACAGAAATTTCATACACCAATATAGAAATATGAATACAGTTACTTCGTAATTCAGTTTTTTTTTTTCAATATTCAAAATGTTATGCATTATAAAACTAGGCGCAAATTAGTTCTTGAGCTAATTATGCCCCTCATTAATTACTCTGAGGTGGTATACAGCAAACTTGACTCCACATCCTGCCATAAACTTAATGTGGCATTTAATAATGCCACACGGTATGTATATGGGATTGGTAGACATGATCATATATCCGCCTGGCGAACAAAGTTACTGGGCTGTTGCCTTAACAGTTATTTGTCTGCTAGAAATTGCACCAGTAAGATCTCGCAGACACAACAAATTCATCGTTCCAACATTTAATTACCTAACATCCTCTAGATTATTCTTCATTAACGCTGTTAAAGTGTGGAACTCATTACCCGACACTGTGAAGGCTGGACTTAACAGATTTAACTACAGGGCACAAGTCTATAATTACTTTAGAAGTGTTTGACTGCATTGAATTAGGGCAATAAATTTCTCCCTATATATTCTAATATCTACTTTTTTTTCTTTTCTAAATTCCTCTTTTCTTTTCCTACTACCAAAGCCTTATCTTCTTACTATTATAGTTAAGTTACATAAATTGGATTGATTTATTAATGAACTAATGGATAAATTTAGACTAAGTAACTTTCATGTTAAAATCATTCTAGTTATAAGAGAATATACTAATGTTGGAGTACTATTAAAAGGCCTTAGTCTTACTTTGTACCAGTGATATAAATAAATAAATAAATAAATTCTTGGATTCTTTAAAGGCTCCTATAAGGTTATTGCATGTTAAAAACCTGCTTTTCTATGGGAAAGCTTTGCCACATTGAATATTGAAAATGCAATTCATACATTACATTTTTAAACTTTATCACCTTCAAACACCAGAAATTTGCTATTGCACCAATAAATTGTGAAATCCTTAAAAGTAGAAAATGCGGTCGCAGTCCGCTCATTATTTTGTTTTTTCTACGAAAGCAGGCCGTTCATATGCATGTAAATGTAAATGCGAGATCCGTAATGTACTCTTGTGTACCACGTAAACCAAATTCTTACCACCAAACAATTTGCATTCGAATTGAACAAAATTTATTATTTTTACAAAACTAATTTTTACATAATAAAAAATTACAAAAATAGTTTTTATGTAATAAAAAAAATAATTTTTATGTAAAAAAAAATAATTTTTGGAGGGGAGTTACCTGCTTCTTCGAATGTTCCGACTTGAACAATAAGAGGGAGTCTGTGATCTTAAAGTTGCTCCCTTCCAATATACAAGTAAAAAAATATATGCATATAAGACACCCGGCTGTCGATTATAATCAACCATAAAAATTCTTATTTTGCAAGCAATATATACATATGTATATAGGGTGATCAATTAAGAGGAGTTTTTTTCATTTGCGTTTTTTTTACAGATCGCGCACGAGTTGTGGCAAACTGTCATCGTGGATTTGTTGAACAGCGTTTGGCATTTCATCATGGAAAGACTCACACCGGACCTTCAGAATGGACCACCTTAAGCGTAGTTGCGGCCAACATTTGAATGAAGTCATATTCAAAAAGTAAATGTCAAAGAATGTCCTTTCAAATGATAAATAAAGGTTTTGAACATAATTTACATTTTTGTTTTTTTTTTAACTATTGAAAAAAGCACCTCTTGATTGATCACCCTATATATGTATGTTTGCAGAAGTAGATGGTATGTAAATTTGTAGACATTTTATGGTATGGTCTGATGCTTTGGCAATAAAATTTTATAATCAGCATTAATTGGCAAATAATGTTATCAAGTGAATTTCAAATAATTCTGGAAAAATTCACAAAAACTGACATTTGAGCGATAACGGCAAATAATATTAATTATACAGAAGCTTGTGTACGCATACATATTTAAATAAATCAATAAATAAATATTCGCACAGATCAGTGCGTCAGTGAATAGTTTTTTTAAATTAAATAAAATCCTTGACTGTTGAGAGTCAAAAGTGGCGTTCATTTCTTTATTTCTTGACTCCATTTATTACTTACATTTTTGATAAAGCACTTTTATAAGAAATGTATAAATGTAATTGACAAAAAGGCAGTTAAACACACTTAATTCCAAGTTTACGCTATTGAAATTGGTTCGCTAAGACCAAGCGGATGATCCTCTAGATTAATATTGACCTCTCTAAAATTGTGGCGTAGAATTTAATTTGAATTTGTGATTAAAGATCTTTTTTGGGGGGCATTCATGAATGTACCTACAAAATCTTATATTAAAAAAGTGATTTCAAATTTGTATTACATTTTGTTATCTCTCTTATATGACTTTTTTTATTCCCCATACCCTGCCAGTGCACAATAGCAGGAGTTGCGAACCTATTGCACACGTACCAGAGATTCGTTGTACAAAAAAGTGACGGCACGCGAGCTATACACTTATGGTACATACATATTAGAAATAAAAGCTCAAAATATTAAAATCCTAAAATGCTTGTGCTGCAGATGCCAATTATTTTTTTTCAGAAATACTAACAGTTTAGTTTGGGTTCTTTTCATTTAATTTTTTTATTATGTTTTTGATTAACGCGAGTTTTATTTGCATATGTATATGCATGTATCTCGCATATTAAAATAATATCATCAATCGTAACTGCAATGCGCCATTAAGTTTTCAAAACTCTATAAATTCCCGTGGCTTAAGGGTATCTTCCTTGTCGGGTTTCAAGAAACATTCGACATTTTATGACCGATACTAAACGCATTTTGGGTACCTACGCCTTTTTGAAGCAATTTGATATTTGTAAAATATGCGCTGGGTATAAATATAAAGATCGCTGTTGCCAGAACTTACACACTTACACACTCCCATACTTGTTTATTTATTTTCTCCACCACGTGACGAGTAGCCAGAGGCTCGTACCAACGTGTTCAACGGGCTGATAAATTTCGTGTATAATGGAATGAAAAGTGAGGCGTGTTTGCGAGAGATGCATATATGTACATGTGTATCGAGATACTACATATGTATGTAGGTGTGTTTGTATGTGAAACATGCGGTTTTCGGTATACCTGTATGTCTTATTAGCATTAAACTGGTTTTGTTAAGTTAAGTTATGGAATACGAGTTTGCATTAAGGCGAAATGAAGGCTTGACATGAATAAATCCGAATTGTAAACTTTATATTTGCCATATATCAGAACCAATTAAGCGATATGAGAAACTCGTGTTTTTTTGGCATTTTGTCTTTTCTTAAAAGATCTGCCAATACTTCAGAAATTAGTTACTGAGAAAAATGTCTAAACACTTCTATTTCGCTCAGTCCGATGCGTACCATATTGAAAACTTTAAACGTGTTTTCTTCGAAACTAACGGGTGATTTTTTAGCTATTATCTTTTTAAACATTTGGTGTAAACAGTTGACGCACGTTTCGTGTTTTGTCAAACATCTTCAGTTTGGTCTATAATTTAACCATGAATCGTCTTACAAACGAACAACGCTTGCAAATCATTGAATTTTATTATAAAAATGTGTGTTCTGTTAAGAAAGTTTAAGATCCACTTTTTTATCGAAAAATTGTGTTCGGCGGCGAAGCTTATTTTTGGATCAATGGAATGAAATGAATACGTAAATATGCAGAATTGTCGATTTTGGAGTGAAGATCAGCCAGAAGAATTGCAAGAGCTGCCAATGTATCCAGAAAAGCAGAAAAGGTCACAGTTTGGAGCGGTTTATGGGCTAGAGGTATCATTGGACCGTACTTCTTCAAAGATGCTGCGAATCGTAACGTAACTGTGAACGGTGAGCGTTACCGTGAAATGATATCCAACTTTTTTTTGCCTAAAATGCAAGAGCTTGACTTGATTGACATGTGGTTTCAGCAAGACGGTGCCACATGCCACACAGCACGCGTAACAATGGACTTGTTGAGAGGTGAGTTCGGTGAACATTTTATTTCACGTTCGGGACCTGTCAATCGGCCACCCAGATCGTGCGCTATAACGCCTTTAGATTATTTTTTGTGAGGCTATGTTAAAGCTCATGTCTACTCAGACAAGCCTGCTTCAATTAAGCCAACATTAAGGGGTTATACGCAGTTATGAAGCAAATAAAAGACGGGTTGTCAAGGATTTATCCTGAAGAAACTTCAGAATATTTTAATTTGAATATTTTTGGCGGTTATAAAAGCATCCTTCAAGAACGTAACAAAATTTTTTATTTATGAAAATGTTGATTATAGAGCGCGCTGCAGGCGATTTCTGGAACCTCCTTTAAAAAAAGACGATTTACGGTGTACATCGAAACTCAGGATTGGATATCTGAAATCAAAAAACCAAACAAATTTTGTTAATATATTAGATTATCTAGTAATTAATCGTTCGGCTAATCAAAATAGTGAATTTTCACAAAATGGCAGCTTTTAAAAGAAATGATTTCGATTTTTACGTTAAAATTTGGCCGTAAATTGATTATAAAATGGAAAATAAGTATCAGATTTACAAAAGGAACGATTAATTACTAGAAAATGTATCTTTAAAGATTGAGTTAAAACGGTTGACCGATCAAACAAGCCGTTTTCGAGATATCGTGTACACCGACTTGAAAAATGCCGTTTTGAAAAAAACACGTTTAAAGTTTCAATACCTACCTTAAAACGTGCCGAGGCATCTCTACATATTTAGGTATAACTCCGAAAGTATTGCTTAGATCTACTTCAAATTTCGTGCGTATTCCATACTTTTGAATATATGCACATTACAAAAATGCAATAAAAAAAATCGATTTTTTTGAAAGTCATAACTGCGTATAACCCCTTAAAGCATTTATATGTGAGATACCGGCCGAAACATTGGGAAGAGTATGCCAAAATTAGACTAAGCGGATGGAGCATTTGAAGCGCAGTCGCGGTCAACATTTGCATGAAATAACCTTCAAACATTAAATTATATGGACTGAACTATCGATTTAAATAAAAATTTCATGCATTTTTCTGAATTTTACGAGTGTTTTTTTCAAAAACTTTCCTATAGCTCTTAAAAAATCACCCTTTATAACACATTTTTCAAGTACACCTGTAACGCCGTAACCCTATTTTTCTCAGCAGGTTGAGTGGAATTCGAAGCCGCTCTGTTTCTTCTTCTTCTTTACATGGTTCATGTTTTTTCATACTGTACACCACGTTTTTCCCGCAACTCGACACATTTCACATATAATGGATGCCTACAGTGTGATATTTGGCTAATTCGATTAGTATTTTCATGAGTGTTTAAAAAGTTTTCATGAAGTGCACCTTTTTCGAAATCTTCTATTTGGCTGTTTTCCGACGTACAGTTGTGCTCATACAATTAGGCCACTCGTATGACCAAACCAACGTGGCATGGTAATTCATTGAAACAAGGCAAATAATGACAACAATTACCATTTTAAGAAAGGAAATTAGTTTTATTTAATTGTTTTAACTTACAAATATGCAACAAAGTACGCATTAAAAAAATAAAATAAAAATATCTTCATGATGATGAAATTTCAGTGCTCATGTAATTAAGCCACCTGTGAGAAAGTTGTTGTAGTTAAAGGAAATTCGACCTTAACGTGTCAAAAACTAACCAAAGCTAGATTAGTATTTTGTTGGGAAACCCTTTTTCAAAATAACTTCCCTACAGCGACTGCTCATTGTTCGGACTAGTGTCTTGCATTGGTCCGGTGTAATTTCACCCCATTCCTCGTGTATCATTGCCCACAATGTTGCTTTATTACTTAATATAATAATAATGTCCCATAAATTTTCAATGGGGTTCAAGTCGGGGCTTTGAGCCGGCCACTCCAAACAATTTATTTTCTTTGCCACAAACCTGCCCTTAACAACCCTGGAGCAGTGCTTGGGGTCGTTATCTTGCTGAAAAATCCAAGCTAACGGCAGATCATCAGGATAGTCGCCATCTAAATGTTCCGCAAGGATATCTTTGTACATAATACCGGTCATTTTTCCATCTATTTTAACAATTGGGCCTACGCCAGATGCGTTGAAACATCCCCACACCATTACAGAAGGCCCCCCGCGTTTCACAGTCTTCTTAGTATACCTTGGACTTAACTCAGTTAATGGGGGTCGCCTTACATAGGGTCTGCCATCGTTTCCAAATACATTGAATTTGGATTCATCGCTTCATACCACTAGATCCCACAACTTTGCGTCTTTCTGTTGGTGCTGCTTCGCAAAGCTAAGTCTTCTTGCAATGTTTTTTTTGGACACGTTAGGTTTCCTTCGTGCGATTCACCCATTTAAGGAATTTTCTTGTAAACGCCGCCGGATGGTTTGAGCTGAAACTTTTACTTTGTAGTACTCCATTCGAGTCCTTATTTCAGCAGAAGTCAAAAAAGCATCCACCTTACTCATGTGAACAATTTTTCTGTCATCGTAACACGTGGTCTTTCTTGGTTTTTACGCGGCAAATTCTCAAAACTTTTCTTTGTTTTGAAATATTTGGGTGCATTCTTAACTCTTCCTCTCGAAAAAGTCAGAAGCTCTGCTACTTTTGCAACGTTTTTATGCTTTTGAAAGCATTCCCATATAATTTTTCTTTCCTGAGGAGTTGAACTCTTATTTTTCCCCATACTGACGAAAAAATTATTTAAATTATTTGAAAACCAGTTCAAAATAACTTAAAAGTAACTACTTTGTGCTTTACTTTTATAACTTTTATAATAAACTATTATCTTCTTTCCTCCACCTGCACTGGCTTAATTCTGTGAGCACACGTGGCTTTACGTATTTTGATACTATTCTGAACTTTACCCAAATGCATTGTTAACTTTTGTTTTTGTTTGTCTCCTTATTTTCGTCATAGGTAATAGTTCTTAATTTTATTACCGTTATGCAAAAGCTTGGTTTATATATGTTGTGTTTTTGTTACATCCACTTGCTCTATGTAGTGGCCTAATTGTATGAGCACAAGTGTACATTTTGCGCGAAATAGAACTTAATTCTTTTAGATATTAAAACTCTAAAAAGTTAAATATTTAATACTTATTCTTTGTTTGATAGCAGGATTTAGCTCTTCTTCCCATCTCTTAGCAACATTTGTTTAACGTATTTTTTCCCCTCATATAAGGAGAATCTATTAATTATGTTATACACCTGCATCTACAGGGTGGGCCATATAGCGTTTGCTTTTTGAACCACCTATTTTTTTGAGAATGGTAACACAAATGACATGGCAAATGTGTTCATAATTTACTTAAAGGTTTGACATTTACGAAATGGGATGCTATACGCTTGAACAAAATTGGGAAATATTGAAAACCTATTTCCAAAGTGGTGAGTCTTCTTCTTCTTCCGCGGTTACAGTAAATGGTGAGCGTTACCGTGACATGCTCAACGAGTTTTTGTTTCCAAAAATTGAAGAGGATGACATGGACGACATTTGGTTTGAACAGGACGGTGCAACTTGTCACACTGCCAAAGTTACACTCGAACTTTTGGCTACCGTTTTTGAATTCCGATATTAATTGGCCGCCTCGGATGTGATTTAAGCCCGTTGGACTATTTTTTGTGGGGAGCCGTTAAAGACAAATGCTATGCGAACCATCCAGAGACGATTGATGCTTTAGAACACGAAATCAAAGTTGCCATTCATGAAATTGGAGCCCAAACAATCGAAAATGCGCTTAAAAATTGGGTTGATCGAATGGCCTACTGTAAAGCCAGTCGTGACAGTCATTTGAACGATATTATTTTTTATTCATAAATGACAATGTTCAATCTTCAAAATAAAAAAAAAAAGTTTGAAAAAATAGTGATTAGTTTTTTTTTTATAGCCGATTTAAAAAGCAAATTTTACATGGCCCACCCTATATTTACATCCTCACCTTCTATGGACTGTGTTAAAAAATATGGGTGAGCACAATTTGATGGATCTACAACCCTTTGTTCAAACGACCGAATACCCAATTCAATTTTTTTTTTACCCAATTCTATTCGTCACTTCTCTTCCCGCTATCTCTCTGATTGACCCGATTTACACGAGGAGACATCTGGAAGGGAGACACTGGAAATTCTCTTTTGATGTTTCATTCGCGTACACACGGGCAAAAATGTTTCCGCGACATTTTGACATTTAATACTTTAGCATCGTCTGGTTCGGATGTATTCTAGCACGCGCTTACATGTAAAGCAGAGAGCGTTCGACAACAGTTTCTTAAATATATGAATGAAAAATGCAAACTGGTTAAATAATAAATAATTTGTTGTTTTTTTTTATTGAAATATATTTATAAATTGTTGTACTTGAATAAAAAAAATTAAATTAAAAATACTTCATATGTAAATAATTAACTTAAAATTAACTTGAGTATCTAGAAATGCGAGGAAAATTAGAATTCAACATAAACATGTCCCATAATATATTTTAAATTATACCTACTTTACTAGCAAAAATAATCGTGCATTTCCCAAGCAGTGTTCGGACGTTTGTCATCTTTGTTATCTTCCGTTTGCTTGAAAACCAACACATAACTCAGAACCTTCTCCCAAAAAAGAAGAAAACGAATGAAGCAACTGTCAAAAATTGGAAAGATTGGAAATCCGAATAAGAAGAGCAAAGCGTGTCGCCGAGTACGGGAGACAAAATCCCTTCTCTCTTCCCCGACCGTCCTTCGCCACCGAACAAAATGTTTCCCTTCCAGATGTCTCCTCGTGTAAATCGGGTCATTCTCATTCGCCACTTGCTTACGCTTGGCGAAAAGAAGAGGCATTATGCTCCCATAGTAAGCCGTCAAATAATATGATACGAGTATACATACATATCTATTTGTACAATATCTTTCATAAATGCGGTATGTTTGGGTCGAACTTAACATGTGACGATAATTTCTTCAGTGCGTATTCTGTGCAATTACTTTGATGAATGGGAGTTAAAAGAAGTCAATTGATTGTGAAATATTGCAATTATGTTCCGATGCATTGTTGATTGGCTTTTCATGATTCGAAAACGTTTACCGACCTACAAGAAAATTTCACATCGTTTGATATGCCTGCTTGGAGAAGAACTAGACAGCCATACACTTTGTGTCACGACTTTGCTATTGACAAATGAATATCTCATTTCGCTAAATCTTTTATAATGTTTTATAAGATACAATATGGTACCCTATCTCTGGTAGCACCCAATCAGCTGCGCAAAATGTAAAAACTAAAATGAAATGAATGAAAACAGTAAACAACTCAGCGGAATCTTATTGGTGAACAGTGATGGGCTCGTCTACTGCAGATGCAAGTGTATGTGTGTGTGCATATGCCTATTTATACTATGTAATATACGTATGTATATGTATATATATATTGCTTTAGAGCAGAGGCCAGAAGGCACCAGTTTGAGCAGTTTATCAACGACAAAATACAACAATATTTATTCCATTATGGTCAGCTGATTGGATTTTTTCGCATCATCTATGATATACATACAGTAGTGTGCAAGGCCTAAGCATATTTTTTGCCAAGTTATAAAGGGTGTTTTTTTAGAGGTTAGGTTTTCAAGATGAAATAAAACGTATATAATTTAATGTTATGGCCAAGAATTTAGCTTTATTATAAAGATAAGGGTTTGCCATTATGTTTTAAAAATGATTTCGGGCAAGTGGCCGCCGCGGCTGGCTCGAATAAATTCCAGCCGAGAGGCCCAATTTTCGACCACTTTTTGCGGCAATTGGGGCCGTATGTCAGCAATAACGCGCCGAATATTCTCTTCCAAGACGTCAATCGTCTCGGGCTTATCTACGTAGACAAGCGACTTCACATAGCCCCACAAGAAATAGTCCTGCGGTGTTATATCGCACGATCTTGGAGGCCACGCCACAGGTCCATGGCGCGAGATAATGCGCTCACCAAAAGTGTCCTTCAATAAATCGATTGTTGCGTTGGCTGTATGGCATGTAGCGCCGTCTTGTTGGAACCAAAGGTCGTCCACATCAACATCGTCCAATTCAGGCACGAAAAAGTCATTAATCATGGCCCTATAGCGCTCTCCATTGACTGTAACATTATGGCCGGCTTCATTTTTAAAGAAATATGGACCAACGATTCCCTCTGCCCATAGAGCACACCAAACAGTGACTTTTTGAGGATGTAACGGCGTCTCAGCAATGGCTTGTGGATTATGTTCACTCCAAATGCGACAATTTTGCTTATTGACATACCCATTCAAACAAAAGTGAGCTTCATCGCTGAACAAAATTTTCTTCGATGCGTCGCGCGAACCGAACCATTATTTTCATAATAAATTTGCATGATTTGCAAACGTTGTTCAGGTGTAAGTCTATTCATTATGAAATGGCAAACCAAACTGAGCATAAATCAAGTGACAGCTGTCAAAAAGACCATCTACGAAAAAAGTAGTGCCAACTTGAAAGCCTAACCTCTAAAAAAACACCCTTTATATGAGAGCTTTTATCTAAAGTAATACTCGTAATGGATTGGTGCGTGACTACCATTCAGAATTCAGAGAGAACGTTGGTTTGAATCTCGGAGAAACATCAAAATGAAGAAAAATATTTTTCTAATAGCCGTCATCCCTCGGCAGGCAATGGCAAACCTCCGAGTGTATTTCTGCCCCGAAAAAGCTCCTCATAAAAAATATCTGCCGTTCGAAGCCGGCTTGAAACTGTTGGTCCCTCCATTTGTGGAACAACATCAATACGCACGCCACAAATAGGAGGAGGAGCTCGGCCAAACACTCAGAAAGGGTTTACCTGCCAATCATATAGTATACATATATACCAAGTACGAACTGTATAATGGGATTGACTTAATCGCGTAATCGCGGAAACCAATTAAAGGTGGTCTCTGACTACTAACTGCAGGGTCTCCAAAGCGCTCTGGCCGAAACTGAATCTGAAAAAGATTACAGAATCTTGTATTCAACAGATAAAGAACCAACGTCCTCACAGGTGTTATATCTTGTCGCTGCACTATTGGCAACCTAGCCAGTTAAATGGGTGTACCTCACAATGACTTCTGCAGGAGTTGTGAAGCCGTGCCAAATATTTTGGAGATTATTTCTTTGAGGACTTGGAAAATTTGCAAAATGCGTCACTAGAGGACCTAATTACCTTCTTAAAAAGATCTAAGTGGCTTAAGCAACTTAGTTAGGGTCTAAATATCAAATGCAGGTATCAAAATGGGTCTTAGAGCCACCGTGTGTCTTGTCTTCGACAAGCAACCTGGGTAACATAACCTAACCTGGAAGAAGTACCCAAACGCTTAACGCCAGCGACTGTCAGGTGCCGGAAAAATGTTAAGTGTAACAAAAGAGCTATGAATGGAATTGGAAAAATTGCAACTTATGCATTTTCACTTGATTCATGAAGGTCGCAAATGGTTATTATGACACGCGTTTTTATGGCGAAAATTCTCTCGGACGATTAATAGCCACAATAAATCCACGTAGGCCGCCTATATGTACGAGTACGTTTAGCTAAGTTGCTGTGATTATGCACAATACTGTACATATGTAAATACATATTTGAATTGCGCTATGAATTGAGTGGACATGTGATCTTTAATCGACTTTGGAAATGGAGGGTTATCAACTCGATTCAAAAATTTTTGTCACATTTGCTTATTCAAAGTCGTAGAAAAAAGGGCATCGACTGGTACTAACTACACAAGTGGGTGTGGAAAAATATAAGTGCAATTCTATTGAAACTGATGGATGGTGAAAGGTGTGGGTATCAGCAATGCGTGTCATAAGATATTAAAAAACTTATTTAAATCTCTTTATACATAAGTGAAATTCATCATTAAAAACGAAACGAGTTCTCCTTCAAAAGAGTGTTGAAGTTGGGGAAACAAGAGTAGATGGAAGTAATAAGTGAGTTAGGGAAATTAGTGCTGTGTACTCGTATATTTACATATATATTTGTGTAAAGTAAAAAAAAAAAAACAGTAAAATAGAGCATACAATTCGAATTCGGTTATATTTTGTGTGGAAAAGGGTTTTATCATTCCAATAATGCATACATAACTTTGTATATATGCAGATTTGTTTTGATGCAAATATGTATTAAAATTTCGGCACATGCACATACATACATATATAGGTGGGCGGATGGGTGTGTGCGTCAAGCATGTGAAAATTTTAAAAATAAAAATTAGATATATATGGAACTACACTCTGACGACGAGCGTGTATATTGTACATACTTTATATACATACATACATATACACAAATGTATTTGCCTTCTTAACAGCATGCGTGGACGGTTTTTGTAGATTTTCTTTGACATCCCACTTTTTCAATTTCATCTTATTTTTTGCCGCGTTCATTTTTTCGTTTCACTTTTAAAACAGTCACATGAATATATTATGAATGTGTTTACTTATATATATGTATGAGGCATGTATATATAAGGATGTACAAATATAATATATTTTATATGTACGAACATACATACCAATGAATATGAGGTCTATGTACGCATTTTCATACTTATATTATCAGTGCTACGCCTGCTTTTAAAAACATAAAAATGTATTTTTTTCTTATTTCTTTATATACTTTAATACTTCTTGTTTCATTCCGATTTTTGAATATAAACAGCGCGGCGACATTTTGTTAAATCATTTGGTGCAAGGCAATATTTCGAACCACACACATTGTTCAGTAGAGTGATTCGAATCTAAGCGTATATTAATAAGTAAATTTAATTAAATTTATAAACATACGCACAAATTTCTAGTGACTGCTTTAAGTGACATTTTGCATTGCAAGTTATTTAAAATAACGACAAGCGTAAACAGCAAGCAACATTTCCATAAGAAACGTCTGAGAGGAGGTCTAATTGTGATAGTACCAGGCACCAGCAACAACCAGTCATATTTTTCCAATCACTACGAACTATCGGAGCAGCAGACAACTTAAGCTGTTTTGCATTTAATTAAGTTGAGACTATATTTAAAAAATAAAAAAAACTTAATAAACATATATACAAATATATATACTGTGAATGTTGATCGGCAATCGCATTGGGTGCGTGGTAATAAGCAGAAATTATTCGCCTGTGTGCATCTTGTCAGCAGCAAAAATTGATTTATTTAGTTCAGCGCAAGTTAGTGATCAACTCAGTTGTTAATTCGCAACTACGAAGTAAAATAAAAGTCCAGCGAGTTCGCAAATACCAAACAGTAGCCATATACGAGTTTATAAGAGTTCCTGTACAAACGAAAAAGTAAGTTTTTCCACTTATGTTTTAATATGCATGCAAATTCATTCATTACACATTGAAAATCATTCATTGCGCTATGCCAAAAGTCGTTTAAAACTCGTGCAGTTTGTGCGTAAATTTTATTTTAGCTTTTAGTCAAACGTCGATAAATATTTAGGTATTGCCTTGTGTGTGGTATGAATTTGCACTTGCCTCTCGAATACCTGTTTGTGTGTTACAGTGGTGGGCATTTCGAAATTAGCAAATTTATGCCACAGAAAATATTCAATAAATTTTGCTAGAAAAGAATTTGAAGTATTATTTTAAGGTTTTTATCGTCTGTATTGTTACATACGAATTTGAGGGGAAATGCCATTAAAGCATCCTCATCTCCATTGTATGCAAAACGGGATTACTTATGGGACTATTAACAGTTGGCCGGAGAGAGTGAAATGAAATGTTCCTCCTCATTGTTTTGATTTCCATATTTATGAGCGTAAAATACGCAAACACATACATACATACATATCTCTTAACTTACCAAACTAAAAATCTTTGTGATCTCCAAAAAATTAAATATCGCTTCTAAACATGCGTAAATGTATTATTTTGTCTCTACTACTTATTAATGCAGTAAAATACTAGTTTTAACCACCATTGTATATGCTACACATATGTATGTACATATCTATAATTAAAAGCTGTGGATGTGTATAAACAAAACTGGTCGTTTAAAGGTCAAGTAAAAATTGTGTAGACAGAATTGGATTTGTTTTGCATATTTTCCATGGTGGGTACGTAGCCTGGTGCACACTTGTGTACACACACTTGTATTTACACGTATGTGGGTAATATCTACTTTTCACATTTGAATATGAGACACAAAAAATACTGAGAGAATTAGAAATACCTATGAAATAATATACATATGTACATACATATGTTTGCTATGATTTTGTTTTCACAAAAGTAGAAAAATAATAAAAAAATTTATGTAAATTAATTAAAATTTTAAATGTCTGAGCGTAATCGATAACGCGCGATACGGCATTTATATAAAAGCAGTTAAAATTATTCAACAAGCGCTTGTCGTACCCTGTAAACTGTCACGCGTTCTTACTGATCTGTTATAGGTATTGTTAAAAATGAAATATTTTATAGTTTTATAGAAGTTAATTGATTAGTAGTGAACTTATCACACTTGAGGCTAGCATAGTATTGCATAGCACAGTGTTTTTAATAACTGCAAACCATATTTACACACTTATATACATATATGAGAGCATATAACACTTACATATGTATATGAAACGCCCAGGAACTTCTTGCGATTTTTGTCATAACCAACAGCTTGTTCTTAATAGGTCTGTTGCGTCCGTTGCGGCAACGCATTTTACCGATGTGACGTGGAAAACGTGCCGCGATGCCACAATGAAAGTATTGCCGCATATAAACAAAAAAAAAACAACACATTTGTTCCTGTTGTGAAAGCAAATATTATACGAGTATTATATTTCGTTGTGCATAAACAGGTTTTTGTTTTATTATAAAATTAATACTTATAGAAGCAAAAGGGGGTTTTAATAGAACTTGTAGTAGTCGTAGACCATAACTTCGAGATCGGCACGCACATACATTTTTCAGAACAATTTGGTTAAGGGGACAGATACCTGTAAATGGCCATATTTTCCCTGATTTTCATTAAAATTATTTAAAATGAAGAAGTCAACATATTTTTTTCAGAATTGGCATACAGTTTATTTATATATGAAAATAATATAAACATTTTTTTTTTTATTTTAATCATTTAAAATGGCGGATGTACACGCAATTCTTCCAGGAATGTCGGAGCGGGGCTTTTCAATCGGCGGGCATTGTAGCATCGGCGTCAGTGACCTGAATACAAAAACCCAAAAATGTTTTGTTTATTAATGTCATAATTTCTATGTGAATTAACAATAAGTGGAAAAAAATTCGCGAAATAAATTGCTTCAACAAAAAAAAAAATTAATTTTGGGGCGAATTTTCCTGCTACTTTGCTTCGAAAAAATTATTTTTTCGAAAACTTGAAACACATAGAAAGTAATATCATAAAAAAGATGTGTGCAAAATTTTAGGTAGATCGGTCAATAACTTTTCGAGTTATCGTGTACGCCAATTTGAAAAATATAGTTTTGAGAAAAACGCCTCTGAAGTTTGAATACAACGTAACTATACCGCTCCCAGTGCTTGAACGCAAAGAATAGAGTCATCACGGTTGACGATCTATAACATAAGAAATACTGAAATTTACGTTCTAAAAATGTGTTTGACATATTCTTAAAGGATTATATTAACATTTTGTTTTTTTTTTTTTGTATTTGACGAACATATCCACAGTTATCAAAATGACAAGCTAATTAATCAAGTTTTTGTGTTTTTGAACAAATCATTGAATTTAAATGACGGCTTTTGTTTAAGGCGAATATTATTTTATTTACTATATGTAGGGCTTCAACAAAACATTTATATCATACTCGTATTCTATTAACTGTTGTTCTCTTTGTGATATTCCACGTTTGGTTCACAGCTTCTAAATCACGAGGGTTAGGACGCCTAGAGGTATTTCGTGGACGACCGGGTCGTCTGTGTATTTGAGGGTTCCATTTCAACGCTGTTCTGCTTATGCTTTCCTTGCCCTTTCTGAGAGTGTGCCCGATCCTACGCCATTAACGACCTCTTATCACCTTTTGGATTGGTTCTTGCTCGGTGATCTGTCACAAGTCTGCGTTTCGGATAGTGCTAGGTCAAAAAACATATAATCTGAAGGTATTTGTTTGGAAAACTTTGTAATTTCCGCATAAAGCTTCTCGACACCAGCCACTTTTCACTGCCATATAAGAGTGTGGATTTTAAACATGCGTTAAATATTCTTATTTTAGTTTTCTGTGAAATTTGTCCATTTTTTCAAATTGGCTGTAATCGCCCAAAAACTGACCTAGTTTTACGCAAACGATTTTCTGCATCTTATTCAGCTCCTCCGTTAGTCGATACCCGCCTACCTAAACTTTCAAAGCAGTATGCACTGCTGCTCCTTCGATTACTCTATTGTTGGAATTTGTGTTATTGAGTAGCATTGCTACCATTATTTTGCTTCATGCAGCAATGAATAGTACATCGATTGTGGCGTGTATGACGGAATGCCTGTATGAAAGCAGGCAAATATCCTTAGCGTAGTCGAGGTCATGTAGTTGGCGGGATAGCGTCCAAGTGATGCCTTGGCTCCTTTTATCTACTTTCTGCATTACTTCGTCAAGTGGTGTATTTGTATTTAAAGATATATAATTTTTTTAGCAATTTATAAATTGGCTTACACAAAAATTTTGTATTTCATTCTTAGCTTAAACGACATTTTGTAGTAGCTAAATTGATTTAGCAATTTAGTTAAGTTAGTTTAGTTCATTTTTATTTGAAATTTTTTGCGTGAAATTCTACGTTTCTTCTAGCACCAGAAGAGCTAAACATAACATAAAGAAGTGCATTGCAAAAAAAAAAAAAACGAATACCGCTCAAACCGATTGTGTTTCTACATGACATAATGTCCTGGACGGTGCTGAAAATAAAAGGGTTTTTTTTTCTTAGAGAGGGCTTCGCTCATTGGCAATTGCAAACCTACGACCTCGAAGTGCATTTCTCTCATGAAAGGCTAATCATAAATCATCTTTGTGGGACAACGTCAATAAGTGCACCACAAATTGAAGACGAAGCCTGGCCTATCAGTTTTTATTTGCGCTATTAATATTTTTTCTAAAGAAACAAGCTCATTTATATACCAAAAATCGAACCAGTTAACACAAAATTATATGCAAATTGCATACATACATAAATACATAAAATGTATATACGAAATTCATTATCAATGCAAAATATGTGTTTTTAATATTCAAAAAAAAAAAAAAAAATAAATAAAATAAAATGCTAAGACCGGTTCAACAAAATGAAAGCTGAAATTCTTTGCAGCAGAAAAGCAACTCAAAAGTTGTTATTTTAGTGCGGCTGTGCTCAAGCCCATTTGCGTCAATTTGCATTAAGCATAAACAACTTTCATCAATGCAGATGCTTTTAATATTTGTTATACGGTATTCTAAACACATTTGTATAAAAATAATTTGCTTAAAAGTGCTGCGCATATTTCTGCACACCCTCTTATTTTTGTTTTTGTGTTTACTCTTGGCCTTCTTCTGTGGCCACATGAGTACTTGAACAATTCTACGTCAGCGAGTATTGAATTGGCATATGAAATTGCGTAGGCTCCAAGGAAATTTTTTTAGCTAAAATATGTTTTAAATAAAAAATATTTCTTGCTGTTTTTTGCATACATACATATAATATGTATGTTAAATAAGAATATAGCGGAAATTTTTCGATATTTCCATTGTTTGGCAGATGACCAAAAAATATCCTGACGACAGTATTTTTTTGCGCAGAAATAAGAAGCACGGGACCCAAAAACAGTGGGTGTTGTGACGCGGCTTTCTAAGCTTTTCACTGCCCGAACACGCACACCTAGAAACTCGTATTTACATACGCATACATATAAATGTATGTACACATGACTTCGCAAATACTACAAAAGCTTTTACGTACTTATGTATGTATGTATGTATGTATATATGTATGTACATTCATAAATAAACGTGCGTCATAGCAGCATGCCATGTGAGTATATACACGGCACCAAACGTATCGCAATGACAGAGCGGAGTGTAGTATAAGTAAATAGTATTTCAACATTTTAAAGCTAATATATTTGCAATTTTTTTTAAGATACGTACATATATGAGCTTCTAAAAAAATGCAACTACATACATACATAGGTATATTATTTTTGAAGAAAGTTATACATTTATATATTTTTGCACGAATCGATGATCTTAGGGCTGCCTAATAAAGACTTAAAACACTTTTCTTAACGTATTCCTGTCAATTAGTGAATCAACTACAAAGTTCTTAAATAATATCAATGCAGATCCAGCCAAGGTCGGGCATTCACATAAAATGTGTTGTTGTTTCCTTGGCTTCCAAATGTAGTCGGCATTCTGTTTTACTATCAGTACACACCCAATCTACTTTTTAGTCGAACACGAAATTTATCATCTCATCAAAAGGTTTTTCGATTGTTTTATTTGTTTCCATATTAAGTACCGACCATATCATGGTTATTTCGGAAATAATCAATTTTTTTGGCGTTTTAAATTAAAACTAAAAAAAATAATTTTTTACCAAAAATAAATATGTACATAACTGATTATATTTTTTGAAATCAGTTAATGCCACTTTTGCTCATATCGTAAGTAAAGAACTTGGGTGACAGTTAACTTTCAAAGAACAATAAAATGTTCGAATAGACATACATACATATGTACATATGTATGAAAGAGTATACATGAAGAGCAAGTGACGATGAAATAAAGAATATTTAAAAACACTTAATTTTAAACTGTGTGTTCTAGGTTTTTCGAATGTGTAGTACAAATGGAATTGTATCTCTGCATATCAATAAGTTTGTATGAAGTTTTTATGCACGCAATCGATAAGCTTTGCACTTTTGTCTTCTCATTTCCATTGCGCGCCAAATGAATGCCCTTTTGTGACCTTCGTGCACATCGAGATTAGTTAAAGCAGAGTGTAAGCAACAGCGAACGAGCCCACTTTCTGGTGGCGCATTAATGAACCGACGTCATGCAAAGGCAGCAAAGGCAAATAAGAAAAACCAACAAAAACCTAGCCAACCCCACAAGTCGAACAAAAACAAAATATATGTATATATGTCCATATGCACATATGTATATATACATATACAATGTCGATATGTGCATATGTATATATAAATATGCACACATATTTGTTTGTGCTTCTTTATATACTGGTATGCCGATAAGAAATACACCAAAAATAAAATCCATTGAAATTGTGACTTGCAAAAGTAGAAAAAAACTACCCTGCGAAAAATTGTGCGACTAATCTTTAAAAAGAGTACTCCGGGATTTGGCTACATGGCTCTAAATTCAAACTAGTCTCACTTCATACCCGTTCGAGTATAGAAGGGTAGAAACACTTTCTTCATAGGACATGCTCAACCAAAAGGGAACAGTTCATTCCATACAAAAAGATTGAAAGTGGCAGTAGCCGCATGCTCCTTCCCAACTGATCCCGAACACATCCCGTACAAATCGCATTTTTTGTAGGTTACAGTCATTGCAAGAGCTACAGATAGCAATAATGTGCATGTATATTGCAAAAAAACAACAGTAAAGTGCACATTCCGAGCATTTGAGCATACGTGTGCACATAAGAAAAAGTATAGTTCCGACTAATTGCGTATATTTATGTGAATGCATTTAAACTGTATGCCAGTGAAGAGGGCAGGTTTATGTTGAAAACCTAAAAAATGTAATTTTCAACGTTTATCCTATGTGTACTCACAAACATATGTACATACATTTTACATGAATGTAAAAACATATGCTTACATACATACATACATACATATGTATATCACAGATGCATATACATATAATATTGTGTATGTATACTTTTAAAGCCACGCAATCACAGTGCGCATACTCGTGCAAACGCCGTCAGACCAACCTCCAGTATTCGAGTCGAGCCCCCTTAACTGGATTTGGTGAATAACGTCGTTGATGAGGGAAGGAAGAAGGTGGGTAAGAGAGTAAAAATCGAACAACAATGGCATAAGAAGGAGAAGAGCGGTGCAAACAAGCGGAATTCTTTAAAGCAATAAATGGCAGCTGTAAAGACAACAATGAACAAAAGATTTGTTGAAGAGAGGAAGGTGGACAAGAGGTAAACCAGATACCGAGACCGCTTAGTATTTGTGTTTGTATAAGTAAGCAAAGAGACTGACTTAGCTGTTTGCAGCAAGCAAAATTGTATGTACTAGGCGTAAAGACGTCAGTAAGTTGATGCTTTTGCTCAGCACAATGGAGCGTTCATATTGGCGCTGCGGAAGAATGTTGGGCGACAAGCAAATATGTACGAGTATATACATACATATGTATGTACATAAAATGTACATTTACATTTATACACACATATAGTACATATGTATGTATAATGCAGTGCTGTCCATCCCATACATCAATTGATGACACGTATTCTTACTCTCCATCGTTCAGTCGTTAGCAAACCAGCAACGAATAAACACCACGTTTGTCCGCGACGCTTAATGTATGCAATACAATGCCCTGTGAGAACTTTTTTATGCTAGAAAATGCCTTTGGCGACTTGCAATGCCTTTTATGTTACAAGTCGTTCAAAGGAAGCTATAGATGTAATATCAAAAGGCATTTCGATTCCTCCCACAAAAATTTTCTACTCCAATCCAATATTTATTTATTTTGGTTTAAATTTCCCACTGGGCTGCTCCCATTCTCTCGTTCTCACTTATACACTCACATTTTTCATTTTGGACATCACTGGTATAATGTATGGATACGGCAAACTGTTGTTGTTGTCGTCGCACTTGTGCAATGTAATTCGACGATTTCTCATTTCTATTTTAACCAGCTCTGAGTGTTTAATGTATGTATATATGTATATGTGTATACATACATACATGCGTACGTAAGAAATGCGTACATAATACATGTGTTGCTCCATGAGAGTGGGAGCGGTATCCAGTCGTAAAGCTCCACATCGGCTGTTGTAATTTCACAGAAAACTGATGATATTCCGTTGGCAGATAACGAGCTATGAGAATGAGAAAAGAGAGATAGAGAGAGTATATGCATGTGTTATACATACTTATGTTCGTATGTATACTATATTGAATGCTAAAAATTGTGAGCACGTTTTGCTAAAATACTGTTAAAGCAAACTCCTCCTTCCCTTCCAAAACATTATTGTCTATAAATAAGGGGTGTTTGCGGTTTTATACATAAGTTTAAAAATAGCAGTACAGAATAAGTAAGTATGTAAGTACATACGAGTATAGGATATGTACGTATGTACTCGTCAGCATCCTGCGACCAGAATAACACTGAATGAGGAATGAAACTAACTTGCGGCGAGATGGAAGAGGGAATATGTACATATGTTTGTATGTATCCTCATCGTGCTGAACCACGTGGTTTTACGTGTGTATAACAGTTAACATACTGTTTATTTTTAAAAATTACATTTATGACGGCAACACCGATAGACGGTTTGCGCTACGCTGGCAAGTGATTTAAAATATTTCTATATTTACAAGGGTCAAGTCTTAATACATACATATGCACATACATATTGATACATTTACCTTAATACGCATAATCGCTTTCATACATTGCATTTATACATTGTTTGACGAAAACAAGGGACAGAATTTAAATATATGTACATATTTATTAAAAAGAATTAAAAAATATGTATATTTTGCAAAACGGCTTAACAAACAAGAACAGATTGTCTGCATATTAAGTATACTATTATTATTTATGTATATATTCTTAATAATAATGTGTTGAGAACAAAAAATAAAAAGCCAAAGAATTCAATTTTTTTAATTTTATTAAATTCTTTCAATGTCCTAAGTATCGGAGCGTAAGAGGCATACACCGTTCTAACCCGTTCCAAAAAGAATGAATTGGGTAATTTAAAAACAAATTCACTGTAAAAGAAGATGGGAATCAATTACACTATTCATGATATCAGAAATAAACCAGAGCAAAAGAATACTCCTTCTATTTCGTAAAGCGCCATTTAAAATATTAAATATTTAACACATTTTAGCCGATAGCAATTTACAAACAAGCACTTTGAAAACATAAAGAAAATTTTTCAGTCTCACTTCCGCTATATCGTGCTTTAATCGCGCCTGCATGGTGCTGATTAAAGTTCAGTCATGCTAGTTTCAAAGTTCATGTATACATACATACATATGTGCATTTACATATTTATTTGTAGGTAGAAATATAGAAATGTGGTGAGATTGTACAATGCGCATACAGCGCATACACTTTCTTTTATGTGAAGGATTGATTGGGCGATAAGTTAAAAACAACAAATAAGTGACAACTATGATTGTGCAGGAGGCCGATTACACATAAAATGAAATTGATTCCCCATGATCAGCAAGCAGTTGAACACTTCGTTGGCATTTGTGTGTGTGCATACATATCCATACATGCATATATATGTACATATGTATATATCATATATTGTCGACCAAATTATACGATACGCTGATTCATTACTGAAAATTTTATCACGTAGCCCATAACACACAACAGATTTTCAGTTATTCATTTAGTATGAAAATAGAAGAGTTATTATTTGGATATGGAAGGGTATTATCTATAAGAATGCATGTAAGGAGACATTTGGAGAATATCATTTATCACTCAAAAATTGTAGATGCTTTCCTACAAAAGCCAATAAACCGATAACAAACCCCTTTCGAGATACATATGTATGTATATGTGTAATTTAAATATGAAAAATTGGCTCGACATAGAAAGACTCCGGATATATAATATGTAGGTGGTTTGGATTATCAAAAGCGGACTGAGATAAATTCAATAGGATGGATGTACATATTTTTGGTCACCGTTTAATGGAATTGTCGTTTACAATACTTTAGTTTGTTATAAGTGAATCGATTTTAATAGTGATCCTGCGACCAGAATTGTCGTTTAAAATACTTCAGTTTATTATAAGTGAATCGATTTTAATTGTGATGTGAACGCCATATTCACTTTAGTATAATATAATTAATTCTTGTAAATAGAATTTAATTCTTTAAAAGGAACGAGATTACAGCGAAATATTCATTTAAGTATAAGCGGCATTGGCTTCATTTAGTTTTTTATAATTGAAAAACAAAGGAATTCTGCCTAGAAAAAATCCAGCTGATTAAGGAAATAAGCTTATTTTATATTTGTACATATGTATATATGTATATGCATGTGTTAGGTTAGGTTAGTTGTTAGTGTTACCAGATGGAGCTAGACCTTTACGTTTCTTTGTAGTATACTATACATCTTGTCTGCGTCTTTTGCGAATCTAAGGGTGCGTGCATGTCAGAGATGCGATAAGCGATAATAGCGTCGATAAGAGCGAAGCGTAGAAAATTAATGCATGTATTTTAATAGAAGTGTGCATGTCGGAGCAGCGCGCTAACTCACTCTTCGCTCGCTATCATCGATAAGAGCGTAGAAATTGTAGGTTAGTAATTTCTTCGCTATTATCGATGATGGACACAGAAGATTTTATAAGTGCAGTATTTTTAAAACCTGCAATTTGGGATCAAAAAGATCCAAGTCACCACAACAGGTTCATTTTATATAAATTGTGGCAAGAGATATCCAAACAATTCAATACAACAAGTAAGTGCAATAATATGTTTTCATGTTTTCTATTCTAAAATTGTTGCTCAAATATCAATAATACATAGTAATTAATAATAATAGTAGCAACAAAAATTTACCACTTACTTTCGTTTGAGCATGTACAAGTACATATTTCTTTTTGTTTGTCGTATTAAAACGGTTATTTTTTTATTATTGTGTCATTATTTCATATTTATTAAATTGGATTATAACAAAAGTACAGTTTGAATTTATTGCGAATATTTTCTGCATTTTGATTCTGTCGCCCTACAACAGTTTGGTTTAATGCAATATTTCTAGGTACTGAAGTCCAGTTTTGAGTCAAATGGTGCTCAATTCCTTCTCTATCAATAATTATATTATGCAGTAATGTATAATGCACTTAATTATAACGTCAGCTAAGGTTGAGTTGGTTTGAATGGCTGTAGCTAAAATTCTCCAATTGGAATAAATTATACCAAAAGCACATTCAACCGTTCTTCTCACCCTTGACAGCCTAGCATTATAATATTCCTTGTCCGCATCTAATTGGTTTCTCCTATAAGGCTTTAATAAATAAGGTAAAAGTGGATAAGCTTCATCGCCTATAATTACAAAAGGTGCAATGATGGTTCTGCTCAATTGGCGGATTACAATGGTTCATGGCAGTATTTTCATAATCTGTCCTTTTTAAAAGAGCAGTTTACTGCCAGGAAATCCACCAGCAACTTGGCAGCGATAGTTGAAGATGAATCTATGAATTCTTTGATGGATGAAATTTTAAATGATGATGAAAGAGAAATGCAAAATTCTATTTCAAAAGAAACGAGAGAAATTGAAGCTCCATCATTTTCACGCCAACCTTTAAATTCTTCCCCAAAACCAGGAAAGGTCAAGCGTTCACAAGAAGGTATTGGAAATGCATTGCTTGAAATGGAAAAGGAAAAACTTCGATTTTTGGAAGAAAAGAGAGCAAAAAAAGATAAGGATGATGAAGATCTTTCTTTTTTTAAAAGTTTATTGCCTCATCTGAAAAATATTACTTCATTGCATAAACTAGAATACAGGATGAAAGTATTGCAGCTGACACATGAACTGGTTAATAAATCAATACCTATTTATATTGAATGTAACACTGAAAACATCACGGCTAGATGTGAAGACAATGCACAAAACAATGAATATCCGATTTAGATTCACAATATTCTAAATGAATATGTTAATTTTTCTCCAATAAAATTATTCGTACGTATGTACCTTATTGTAAGCATCAATCGCTTCTCTTGCAAGATTGGTCTGTTGTGGCAGTTTTGCCAATTATGCTGCAGTCGATCCGAAATTTGAGACAGAATATAATCGAATGTATCGCTTGTCATTCTCATATATTCGAAAAACTTTTTTGGACCCTGTCTCAAACTATTATAGAGATGGTGAAATTCTCCGAGTTCTAGTCTTGCTTGGTTTATAGGATGCGCCGAAAACTGACGTTTTTCCCTTACAGTATTATGTAGATGATAATATGCAGCAGTAGACGTCAACAACAACATATTTTCTTCCTCTGAATCACTCATTATTATAAATATTATAGCTCTTCACTTTTCAAAACTTAAATTGCAAATGCAACTAACGCTCTTATCGCAGCTCTGTTTTATACACCACACAAAACTAAAGCTCGACGCTATGCTTTTGTCGCTGCTCTTATCGACGCTTTTATCGCTTATCGCATCGCTGACATGCACGCACCCTAAGTAAACTTTGGAGCTCTGTCCCCGAGAGGTATTCTAATGCAAGGCAAGAACCTAGAAAGTGTTCTAGCGTTTCCCTCTCTTCTAGATCATTGCAAAATCTGCAGCTATCGTTGTTTGTAATTCCTATCTTGGATGCGTGCACCGCCAGCAAATTGTGACCTGTCAGCATACCTACGATAGGTTTAGCACTAAAAAAAAAACACTTTTTTTTTGAATTTTTTACAGAAATATGGCTTAAGATACTTTAATAAAATCAGTTGCATGTTATTGTACATCTTTTCAATAAGTTTTTAAAAAATATTAATAATAAAATATTGACAAATAAGCCCATGACAGAGTTTTTTTGGAGATATGTATTTCGAGAGGTGCTCTGCGGTGCCAATCGGCATTCGTCGTAGAATCATCTGAAACTAAAAAAGTCGAATTTTTCAGTTAAAGTATGACGTAATGCTCCCTACTACATTAATAAAATTTTTTTTTTTTCATTTTTGTAGTTTTGGTGGCAAAAAAACGTAAAACGAGCATTTTTGGCGAAAAATTTCGCCATATTTGTAAGTGAAAAACAACCTTAAAAAAAAAAAATAAAAAAAACAGTGTAGGGGGGAGGTATTATTGATTTAGAAAACGTGTGCCAAATTTGAAAAGAATCGGTTGAATAGTTTCGGAGTTGTGATTGGCACCGACTTTTAAGAAGTCGTTTCGGGAAAAACGCGTTTGAAAAAATGACTCTGAGAAATTATCGATGCTCCGCATTCGAGGTAGAGTGCCTACAAAGGCTATAACTTTGAGAGTTCTGCTCCGATCCACTTAAAATTTTGACACAACATTCTTGAAATGATTTACTATAAGATGAGTGAAGAAAAAAAATTTCGATTTTGTGACCCTACCCCCCCCTTAAATCAACACACAAGTAGGTCCTTTTTTTTAATAATGTTAAAAATTCAAATATGAACTTAAAAACAGTAAGCATATGAAGTTTACCAAAAGGCGTACATAAATATTCATAGTATGCACATTTGTGTAATTATTCTGTTCCAAATAATCCCAATTCGAATATGCTGATACAGCACTAGTTGCGCATCACATTTTGTCTAATCGTCAATTGTGTTTGCGTTGCCAATGTAGGGTGTTTAAAAGCAAACGCCCACTGGGCCCTCGTATGTACGTACTTATATTTATGTATGTATGAAACTGTCGGCAGAAAATGCAAACACACATACCATCCATATAAAGTCACATATTCCGAAAACCTGTCATTCACTTATACGTATGTATGTATATATGTATGTATGTTTGTCATAATCGCCGCCACCGCCTACCTATTTACAAACATATGACAGATAGTACATTCTTATATATATACATATACTCGTGCATACATATATATACATACATACATATGTTTGTATACCATCACAAATTCCGCTCAACTAGGCACCTACATATCTTGACGACCGTCATTGGATAAGCGGTGCGCGCGTATTGCTCTGCCATAGCACGTTTTACGCAAATTGTATTCACAGTTGCGAAAATATTTATGCTGTTTATGTCGTCTGCGAACGAACTATTTTTAACATTCGAAAATACGTGTTTAAAAGTACATATTCAAGTTTAAGAAAAAATAATAATTTTGTGGCTCACAATAGTTTGTAGGCATAAGATGTGCATCTACCTACATACATAGGATGTATGTACGTATATACATACATATATACATATGTATCTATAAGTATATCGTTGAAAAGTGAATAAGTCAGTGCGCTAGAGGCTATAGAAAAAACAAAAAAAAAAAACAAAAAGTTCACACATCGAAAACAAAACTTTATAGGAAAGTATATAGAAATGTGTGTAAAACCTTCAAAGCCAATTGAATGTCAGCAAACTTCTTATGCTTAGTAATTGGATGAAAACCTTGCATTATATTTACTGCTGCGAAATTTAAATTTTTTTTTTTTGGCAAAATTCAAATATTCAATTGTTTTGCATGTTTTGTTCTCTTTCTTACAATACACATATACATACATACGTACATATATATATAATATATCCGTACACATTTATGCACATCTGTACATGTGTGCACTTTTTCTGGACACATTGTACTCCTATAAGTACATACGAGAGAGGTATCGCGTACGCACAAACTTGTTGTAAAGCCTCCATGGAGACAGTACATATAAACGTAGCGCAGAAAAAATACTGAAAGCTATAACTAAGGAATATGCCAAAATAGAACGCCTTGAATCACCACTTCGTGTATATGGCATCCATATTGGTAAATAAGATGAATATACGAATTCATGAACGTTTCGCTTTTTGGAGGTCTGTGCACCACTCACTCGGTTAAGTGGTTACTGACTGATGGATACTGACAGTCGAATATTTGCGTTTGTTTACTTTTGCGTATGGCACTGACATACATACATACATACATATGCACAGCAATTGACCGGTATTTAATACCTGTTTGGGGACGTTTGCTGCTGAGCTGTGGCACGTACGGCACAATTGCATGCAAGAGCAAAAACAAAAGCATTTTGAACCAACAACGCAGCTATGCACATACATACGTACATGTATGTATGTATATACGCTGCATATTTGTGCTCATATGAATGAAAAGATTTAGTCGAGTTAAGTGAGACTGAGATTAATAGCCTTTTAGCGGTGTTAAATCTTGCAGATCACAAAATATTTTACTTTTCAAGCATTATCTTGAGTCTGTATTACAATATTAACAATATATAGCTTCAGCTAACAGAGTTTTCGCCTCAACAAATTATCCTAAAAATTACTCAAAACTAAAGATATGTATGTATCTCATAACTGGCACTTTCGACTTCGGCTGTTTATCCAAATAACTGCATTGCGAATGTGTGCGTGCGTACATTTACCCAATTGTAATCTTACACAGTCACATTCACTTGTGCTGTATGCACTTACAAAAGGTGTTTTTAATGCATTTCACGTTTACACACACAATCAAATAGGAACGAGCCCCGATTCCTAGAAAACAAATACGAACGTGAAATAAGTGGAATAAGCCAGGGTATTTTTCTTTAACGGCTATTATTTTTTCTATACAATTAAAATCACACAGATTATGCTCTGAGTAAAAACCCCCGTTGGCTGTTGAAATGTGGGTACGTGAGATACATTCTCAACGCAAAATTATTGATACACCGTGAGAATAAAATGAAAGCAATTGAATGTAAAAAGTTCGTTGGTAAAATAAACGGTTAGGTTTAAAATCTAAATAAAATAAAAATAAATTAATAAAATAAAATAAATAAAAGATTAAATTAAAAAAAGTTGAACCAAATGAAATAGAGCATGTGTGTATGAGACATACATACATACATACATATGTGCTTATTTAATTGAGTTCAACTAGTGCCTTTCGTAATGTAATATAATATAAATATTCATAATCATATTTCTTATAAATAAATAAAATAACTGAATTTAAAAATAATATGAAAGAATTATGTGTACATGTATGTGAGTATATGCATGATTCACCAGGTTTTCCCATAAGTAATACCCTGCAGTCGGATCAGGGCAAAACACTCAAACCTACAAAATACGTTATTTTGAACATCGACAGCGCCCAATGATTATTGAAATATTATTGTATTATTACTACGAATACATACTTGGACAGCGTGCCTATACGATCAATTAGTTGCTTGTACTTATAAAAAATATGAAACAAAGACGAATCTAACTTGGGTCTGCATTCAATTTCCAACCAATGGGGCTTACATACATACATATGCATTTTAATATGTACGCGTATAAGTAAGCGGTATATTCATAAATAGCCAAAATTCTCTACTAGCTAATGATATATCGAGTCATTTAAAAAAGATAACACATTTATAGGTTGACAACAGCAATGTCTGAAGTTATGTTTTGAACTTTGGCAGCACACATGCGGAATGAGAGCGGGTTGGGCGTGTTCGCAATAGTTTCGAGTATAATTGGGGCCACATCAATATGTTAGTATAGGCTATAGAGGGGGGTAAAAACAACATTCCAAGTGCAAAACTGGTATACTAGTATCATATTGTACGAAATGAGAGTGATAGACAGTTAAAAGCATAAAGAATATGTATGTATGTATGTGTTTTTATAAATGCGAGGTGTGTGTATAAAATATTGAGAGTGAACCAAACGCGCCTCCAAACTGAACGTATAAACATATACACACCCAGTGTGTATGTATGAATGTCAGCACGTGTGCTGCGAGCTTAATGCAAATACATACACACATATTTAGATATACATACATACAGAAATGTGGTATATACGCGAAAGGCAAGAAAATACGAGTTTGTGAGTACGCAATTACATATGTATATTATACATGAATATGTTTTATACTCGTACATTGCCGTGTTGGCGAATAGGTGGGTAACTGCGTGTAGAGTTGGTCGTGGGTTGGTAGATTCGGCATACACTCGCACAGACGCGTATTTGCCCACTTTTTCTTTGGAAGTTAGCTGAGTCATGCGTACTCGAACGCTCTCGGCTCTCGTATTTTGCTTCTCCAGCCAAATTACCAATCTATTATTAGTATTTGTTTTTGTTATTCTGGTGTAGAGGAATAAAATGCTCAGACGTATTTTACTCGTATGTTTTTCTCCATTTTTTTTGTAGTCTCTCTTCCATAATTTTCAATACTATATCCATACAAACATATACATATATATAAGCATTTTTGTACTCTCATACCTTTATACAATACATTTTATACTCACTCAGTACGTACAAGTTACTAATTGTCAATTTTGACCTTCAAGGTTCCTTCAAACTCAACAACGGAGCCGCCGCAACGAGCTGTGAGCTGTGAAAACGAAACTGAAACGGTTATTCAACCAACAGACTGAATTGATTCCGAGGCGAACGTTTAAAGACGACGGTTGGTCGAGCGGGAAATTAAAATATCGTGCAAACCAGAAGTCTAAAGAAAGAATTTTGAAAAGAAGAAAACTTTGAAAATTTTACAGTGGATATATATTTTATAAAACCCACATCACTAAGGACGATCATTAAGCATTAGTGTTGCAATACCGAAGTGCATTTTGGGATAGATTCGTGTGTGATTCGTGCATTTATTGGTTGTGTTTAATTTGTCTTTGCATTCGTCTGCATTTTGAGCAAAACAAAAGCCAACAAAACACAACATACCATACAAAAGTATTGCGAATACGTAAAATCAAAAAGTTGCATATCCAACAACAATTACGTCTAAATTGCATCAGCAAGCAAAATAAGTGCAAGAGTACAAGTAGAAACTAGAAGGTAGAAAGCTTTTAAATACCTTTTGAAGAAAAGGTGAGCCAAGAGAAAGGTATAGGAGTCAAATATCAAAGCTAATAGTGAAAAGGCAACCCACTATTGCTAACTCTCTTGTTCACAATATATCTGGCAGATATTGCAACTACGCGTATACCCCACAGCAGCGCGCAGGTCTTTAGCGAAAATAAGCGAAAACTATTTCAGAGTAATCAAAAGCTGTGAGAGCATTTACAACGTATTTGCGAAAAACTAATTGCGGAAGCAAATAAAGAGTGAGTAGTACAAAAGCTAATCAAAGAGGCAGAGATGGAGAAAGATTTGAATGGTGCAATGCAGAGCATGTCTATTAATAGCAACGGCAGCGCAATTGTCAATGGCTGCTGTCGCGGCTCCGACTGCATCGTCAGCGACAAGCTTTCGTGCCACAGTCAGCAACAACAATTTGGCGGTTGCAGCAACCTGAGCAACAGTCAAAACAACGGCCATTGCGTGGCTTGCAAGTGTAGCGGCAACATTAAATCCGCGGACGAGACAGATAACATACACGTTGGCACATTCGGCAACGGCGCAGTTGGCAGCGTAGCCAATGTTACATCCAGTTTTTCGTACAAACCGACATCTGCGCAGCAGCTACAGCAACTTCAGCAGCAGCAATTGCAGGCACAGCCACAAATACCATTTCCACCATACGCTAACGCTAGTGTCGCGGAAAAATACAAAATGGTTCACGAGTTATGTCAGCAATTATTGTTAACGGACGAACAAATCAAGGAATTAACTTATCGCATCCTGCATGAAATCAAGCGCGGCCTCAATAAGGATACACATGCCAAAGCCGATGTCAAGTGCTTCACTACGTATGTTCAAGATTTGCCCAATGGCAACGAGCGTGGAAAATTCTTGGCTCTCGACCTTGGCGGTACCAACTTCCGTGTGCTGCTCATTCATCTTAAGGAAGAACACGATTTCCAAATGGAATCACGCATTTACGCCATACCACAACACATCATGATTGGATCCGGTGAGCAACTCTTCGATCACATCGCCGAATGTTTAGCCAGCTTCATGTCCGAACATAATGTATACAAGGAGCGCCTACCACTGGGTTTCACCTTCTCCTTTCCTCTGCAACAATTGGGACTCACCAAAGGTCTCTTGTCCACTTGGACGAAGGGCTTCAATTGCTCTGGTGTGGTGGGTGAAGATGTTGTACAACTTTTAAAGGACGCCATTGCGAGACGTGGAGATGTACAAATTGAAATTTGCGCTATCTTAAACGATACCACAGGCACACTCATGTCATGCGCCTGGAAAAATCACAACTGCAAAATTGGTTTAATTGTGGGTACAGGATCGAATGCTTGCTACGTTGAACGCGTAGAAGAGTGCGAACTGTTCGAGGGCGCAGAGAACGGTAAGCCACATATGCTCATTAACACCGAGTGGGGCGCTCTGGGCACTAACGGTATGTTGAACTTCCTACGCACCGAATTCGATGACGAAATCGATAGACACTCGATCAATCCGGGCAAACAGCTGTTCGAGAAAATGATTTCTGGCATGTACATGGGCGAACTGGTGCGCTTGGTGATTGTAAAATTGGTTAAGGCAGGCATACTCTTCAATGGACAGGATTCGGATGTGTTAATGACACGCGGCCAATTCTTCACAAAATATGTGTCTGAAATTGAAGCCGACGAACCAGACAATTTCACCAACTGTCGCATGGTGTTGGACGAATTGGGCCTGAATGACGCTACCGATGAGGACTGCGCCAATGTCCGCTACGTCTGCGAATGTGTCTCGAAACGTGCAGCGCATCTGGTATCCTGCGGCATTGCGACCCTCATCAACAAAATGGATGAAAAGAACGTGACCGTAGGCGTTGACGGTAGCGTATACCGTTTCCATCCGAAATTCCATTCGTTGATGGTGGAAAAAATCACAGAACTGGTAAAGCCGGGCATTAGCTTTGACTTGATGTTGTCCGAAGATGGTTCCGGTCGTGGTGCAGCGCTTGTGGCGGCGGTAGCGTGTAGGGAGGATAACATTATAACGAAGTAGAGGCAATCAGCCGTCAAAAAGAGTATGTGAGTACGCCAGCAAGCGATAAAAAGGCGCAAGCTACCAGTGCCCCCCCTCCCCTACACAACATATGTATACATCTGTACGTGAATTAGGCTAACGCTGACACGCCAACACAATAACAGTAACGTTAATTCTTATAAAAAAGTGGCGGCCGTCACACAATTTAAATAGTAGAAGTAGTGATGTAACAAAAACAACAATAAAACCACAAAAAAAAAAACGATACAGAAACTATGATGCAGCAGCAATAACATTACTTGACGTTTTACGCGCAAACTCAGTAGTGAAAGCAACAAAGTGATAGCATAAAAATAAAACAGGATACAAAGGATGGAGAGGAGTGCTGTGTGTGGAGTAGCAGTGCAGAGCAAGAGTGTGAGAGATAAGGAAGGCCGCAGGCAGCCCTCCTAAGCGTGCAGTGATGTGACGAGTATTGCCGCAAAATTTGTAGATAAAATAGCAGCAACAACAACATAATCAAACAGTTGTCACTCGTTTTGTATATTTGTTGATTTTTTAGCAATAAAAACCCAAAATTATTATAATTATTATATAATATATAAAAGATAATTGTAAATTGCACTATTTTTGTTTAAGAATTTCGTTTTAATATACCTATTTAAAAAACGAAGGCAATTAACGAATTTGAAACATTGTAAGATTTGGCACAAAAACGTATTTTCATTTAGTTTTATGTTGCCCTTGAGCCTCTAGACTACATATTTATTCGGTTACATTTAGCAGACAAAAGACAACTGCATTACTCTGCTTTAAGGCAATTTCGTATGTTCGAGTAGATTTAATAAAAATTTAAAAGAAAATAATGGATTGTGCAAATTTTTAAGAACATGTGCAAGGCACAGTCATTAAAATAAGTAATATAAAAAGTTCAGTTTGTGCCGTTTTACTTTGTGAAAAAAGCAAAAAAGTATAAACAAAAAATGAAAAAGAAAAAACAGCGAATAAAATGTATTGCATCACTGAACAACCTCCTTTATTTTCATTCATCAGAAAAAGAAAATGTTCACTCATACATTCATAAAATTGTAAAAATGCGCATCCCTAATGTAGAGTTAGTTTGTTAGTTAATATTGTATAATTGTATCACTTTTTATGATTCCAATTTTAATTTTCCCATTATTTTGGTTTTAATTAGATAAAGTAAAAGAAAAACCCACAAAATGATGTGACGCATTTCCGTTTAAACAAAATTTATGTTTATGAAATTTTATTTTTTATTTCGAATTTCGTGTTGTATTTTGTTTAACTTTAATGGCTACCCAAGATATTCTCTCTTTTATTTATATATACACATAAACGCATATATTACAAAATGTTTAGGTAAATATAATGATAAAAAAATAAAATAAATTCCTTTTTTAAGTTTAAAAACTTTTTAAAGCAGCAAATTGCTATGCAACGTTAATATAAATCTTGCTTTATTTATAGTTTTAAAATTATAAATATATATAAATAATTAAAAATACATACCTGAGTAAATAAATTGGCATTAAAATGCATATTTATATAAAACAGTAAAACACGTTTTTTTATTATTTCATTAAAGAGTTGTGTGCTCATATTTCATTTGGTTGGATTTATTTGTATCGATTTCTAATTTCAGCGGTTTTATATATATTTTGGTTGTGACTTAGTTCAGCTTTAGATTAATTTTAGATGCCAGTTCTTGTTAGATGAAGAAAAATTAAATAATAAAGAAATTAAAATGAAATAAAGTATAATAAAATAATGTAGAGTAAATTAAAATAAAATCAAATAAGGCATTGAATAAAAAACAAAGTAAATTACACATATTTATGTGAGTTATATATGCAAATATTTTTTATTTAATTTTTCTGTTCTTAAATCGAGCTTAGGCAATTACCATTTTTCGGCAACCAATTGCCACATTTAACCTCAGTTGAACTCGTTGGTGTTCAATTAAAATTACATCGCCCTCAACATACTACAATAAACGCAAAAATAATTGTAGAGAATAAAAAAATATTAATGCCATTTGATAGAAAACTGAACTTCAACAAAATCGAAAACGTGAAAATAATTTATACTGACAATGCCATGAAGTGTTGCATTCAGTTCTGCAGCATTGAAATGCAGTTAATAAAAAATAATGCATACTAAAGCAAATTAAAGCATTCTAATAGGAAAAAGAAAATTGAAAGATAGGAGAATGTCAAAACGGCATGTACATACAAGTACAAACATACATGTATGTATGTATGTATGTGCATTAGAGTGCCCATCAAATATATGGGATGTGCAAAAGTATTGTTTTTTTCGCTTCTCTGCCATTGGCGGATAGGTCGCGTTTTTAAATAAGATTTGCAACGAAAAATAATTCTTCCTAGTGAAAAATAGGCATTTTAAGCTGAAGAAATGATCTGCAAACGAGCCTTCCGTAGAGCCGAAAGTGAAGCGCTGACACTGGGTTTTCATTTATGTAGCTTAATTTAAGCAAAATAATTACGATCTTAAAATATAATTACATTAAAGTGAACACGAATTTGTTGTTACGAACTACAATATTAAGATTTATTGTACGTAGTAGCATAATTTTGGTAAATTTGAATTGTTTTTCTTAATTATCGTATAAATTTGTTAAAACGTGATCTATTCAAAAATTTGCGAGGAGCGAAAAAATAATAATTTTGCACCTTTGCGTGCTCTAATACACATATCTACATACTCGTATATGTAGTAAAATCAAGTAAATCGCATTATTTTCTTGTGGAATATCTAAGCAAGTATTTGTATAATTTTCTTGCTAAAATATGTAAATAAGTAAATATGCATATATGTACATACACACATACACATATACTACATGATATTCTTGAACATTTTTATAGATTTATTACCTACATATACCATATGTATGTATGTATATAGAAAATAGCAGCACATTTGCACATCAGGCAACAACAAATGAGCAACTGACAACATGCAGAACAGCTGCTACCCAGCAGGCCATTATTTTGGGTCTCACTTGCTTTGGGTACGCAAAAGCAAATAATTTCAAAAGACTCGAATAAATACGGTCAAGAGGCTAATGTTACAAAGCCACTTCCGAGCCTAAGTAATTTTAGCGATATATGCATATGTTGTAAATACCGGAAATAAAAGCAATAAACTAAAACTGAGACCAAATTGGATCATAAAATCACCAACAAAATTGAAGAGCGATTAAATATAATAGAAAGCAGAGATAACAGAGAATCAACAAAGCTCGTTATTATTAAATATTTAAATAATTTAACATCATACAAAATTTACAATGCATAATTTTTGAAATTTAGTGTTTGTTATACTGAAAATAAAAACGATAACTCAAAATTCTGAAGTAGAAAAATTGTAAAGAAAGTTTGCGAAAATCAAAGTCTGCGCAGAACGATGCTGAAAGGAAAAAAATTTTGTAAGTTTATAAAAAATTTTAACATTCAGATGCATACTTACAAATACATACCTATTTCTATATATGGATGTACATTTATTTTGGGGTGGCAGCCATAGATGAAAAACAGTATTAAGGCAAGTGAATTAGTGATGTGGCACTATTGGGTGCTTAAGAATGCATACCTGTAAATATGTATGTGTATGTATATGCATATGTATTAAGGTGAACCATCTTTTTGGCGCATACTCAAAATAAACAGCTGTAACATTTGTTGCGGAGTCCCGCTTATTAAATTACGCAGTTTACTTATTCAAGTTATTTGTCATTATGTTTTGTTCTTGTAAATTTGCCGTTTATCATTTTTCCACCTTAAGTTATTCGTCGTTAATTATTGTAAATTTGCTGTTTCTTATTGATCTAGTTTATGTACATATATAACCATCGTTTTGTAAACCGGGATGCGTTTCCCCCACTTTTCCGGCTGCCTATATTAATGTACGGTAAATGCAATTGGTGAAACCGTTCACCTAACATTGTAAAGGGTGGTTAAGTTTCAAGGGCCGGTGTTGATTTTGAATAACATACAACTTTTTAAGAAATTATTGTCATTTCTCTTTATTATGATAATAATGGTATGGCTCAATTACGTGTGGAACAAATCGGCCAAATGGCACACCTCCATCCGATAGTCCAAATTTTCGATGACGCTGAGGCATAATTGAGGTTCTATGCCGTTAATGTGCCGAATTATCTCATCCTTTAGCTCTTGAATTGTTGCTGGCTTATCGACGTACACCTTTTCTTTCAAATAACTCCAAAGAAAGAAGTCCAACGGTGTCAAATCACATGATCTTGGCGGCCAATTGACATCGCCGGCCATCAAATTTTTCGCGCAAAAGAGCCATTGTTTCGTTAGCTGTGTGACAAGTGGCACCGTTCTGTTGAAACCACATATCGGCCACATCCATATCTTCCAATTAGGGTCATAAAAAGTTTGTTATCATCTCACGATAGCGAACACTATTCACAGTAACTGCCTGACCGTCCTCATTTAGGAAAAAATATGGCCCAATGATGCCGCCGGCCCATAAACCGCACCAAACAGTCAACCTTTTGTGGGTGCATTTGTTTTTCGATAAGCACTCTTGGATTATCATTCGCCCAAATGCGGCAATTCTGCTTATTGACGAATCCACTGAGGTGAAAATGTGCCTCATCACTGAAGATGATTTTCTTCACGAAGTGCGTGATATGCCTTTTTCATAATAAGCCTGAATAACTTTAACGCGTTGCTGGATTGTGTATCTTTCCATAGTTCAAATTGAGTTAGTCTGAAATTGAAAAATGTCAAATGAAATGCAAAAAAATTTGACGTTTAGGCATGGTTCACATTCAATATCGGCCCTTAAAATTTAACCACCCTTTATATAAACAGGAGGAGAGCATATGTATGTACTTTAAGCAGTCGCCGGTCAGCAAGGAAAGTAGAAGAATGCATCGCGTTGAGTATTTATTAATTATTTATAGTATGTATGTACGTGTTAATTTAAATTTTAGATATAAACAGAACCAAGCGGAATTGTCTATAGATTGGATCTTGTTAAATTTGCGGCACTGGATCGGCGACAACATTGTACTATATTGTATTGTAATTTCGATGGATTTTTTTTTTAAACTAACGCGATACAAAACAACAAATTCATATGGAAATATAAGCGGAATCAAAATTTTAATATTAATTAAAGGGTGATCAATTTAAAGGTATTGGATTTTAAAATGAAATAAAATAATGGAATTTCAAATTGATTGGGCAATCTTTATTATTTTTGTGTAGAACCATTCATAACATTTATTTTTTAAAGATAATCCCTTTCAAATGTTGGCTGCAACTGCACCGTAATTCGGCCATCCGTAAACACCAATTTTGAATGACTCGTGACTCGCTGCAGGATTTCGGTCGGTATCTCGTGAATAACTTTAGGCTTTTAAGCTTCCAATACCTCAATCGAAGCTGGTTCATCCACAAAGCATTTAGACTTTACATACACCCACAAAAAAAAGTCCAAAGGTTTGATATAACGATCTTGGTGGCTAATCCAGTGGTGCGAGGCGAGACGACGCAGTAAATCCATTGTTACACAAGCTGTATCACAAATAGCGCCTCTAATCTATAGTGGTAGTCCAAATCGTCCGCATAATGTTAACTGAAAACTTGATTATACTTTAGGTAGTAGTCTGGTCAAATAATCATTTTTTATAGATATTTTTTAGGAATTTTTTTAAAGAAATAAAATGCGATCGTTTTGATGTTATGTTATTATTGACATCAAATCGAATACAAAAACTTCAGGACATCTGAAACGAAAAAGTTAAACTGATTATTTTTCTGTAGGCTTGTCATTCTGGCAGGTGCTACTTTCGTTTCTTTTCAGCCCTAACTTTCCATACTACAGTCTGATTTCCACTCGAAAAACATAAGTTTTTTTTCAAAAGTCCGCCATTTTGTTAGTATTCGAATAAATTAAGGGCAGTTAATGGAATATTTAACTTTTGGAATTCAAAATAAATGAGCAGTCCAGTACACACATGATTGGAAAGGTCAGGGCCTTAGCTATCGTGCAATGAAAGGTTCAAGGCAATCAGGGCAAAATTGAGGGAGTTATGGCACTTTTACTAATATATATTACACGCCCTGCATTATTTAGCTGTATTTTGGAAAGCAAAATAATTGTTTTTGAAAAATTCTACTTTAGAGCTCTTTTAAAATGACAGAACCAATTCGCGTATCTTTAAAAAAAAAAGTTTTTGAAAATGCATACGACGGTTTGTGTAACATAGTGTATTGAAAGTAAATAATATTCAATATTCAATATTTTTGAAACGCCTTTTAATTTTCCAGCAATTAATTGTAATAAAATGAAAAATTTAATAATCATTGCCTGCCTCTTCAATTCCTTAAAGACTTATTTCACGGCACTTCCTCTAATACTTTTCCAATCATGCCACGATATTTTAAGGGGTTATGTACAGTTAGAAGGTCGAAAAAAAGCGAATTTTCCAGAATTTTTTCTGAGAAACTTTTAAATTTATTGATCTAAAAATTTGTACACATATTATGTTATCTTTTAACTGTATTTTAAGACTTCGTATTAGTAAAAATATTTATTTGGAAAGGAGCTACAGCTGATCTCCGGGAGTTCCTCTCAAAAAAGACGTTTTGCGGTGACCACTATATCTCTGAACTGGATCCTTTAAAATTAAAAAAACCAAACAGATTTCTTTAAAAAAAGTTAAATTAGTAATTATTCGAAGGAATAAGCAAAATAAATTTTTTTGACAAAATGGCGGTTTCTCAAAAAAAAAATTCGATTTCTGACCAAAATTTCGGGCTTAAATTGCTTATAAAAAAAATATTTATCGGTGAGAAAAAATTTCGATTAATTACTAAAAAATATATTTAAGAAGCTCGTGTTAAAATTTGAGACTAATCGGTTTAGCCGTTTTCGAGTAATGTTGGTCACCGACTTTGAAAACATTATTTTGAGAAAATCGCGTTTAAAGTTTGAAAAACACTTTCAAGCACTCTGAAACGCCTTTTCAAATTTGCGTCTAACTTCGAAAATATTCACCGGAACGATATACAATTTTCTGTGTGTATTCCTAAATATATACATATATGCACATTAAAAAAAATAGTAATAAACAAAGAAAATCGATTTTTTGAAAATTCTAACTGTATATAACCCCTTAAACTAAACTGATTATACCTAAATAAGTATCACCTTTAAAAAAGATGGGTCACCCTAATGTATGCACGTACTGCGTAAAAGTATATACAAGTACATATGTATGTACGTATGCGTCAAGAAACCGCATTGAGAAACTGCAAAGTTATCAAAGGTAATAGACGGATTCCTATGACAATTACATCTACAATACTTGCAAATGAGTTTGTATCGAAATATTTAAAAATGTATGTGATTAAAGATGACTGCTTAGTTTCGATTAAGTATTGCGCAAATAAAGATATGTATATGTAAGTATGTATTGTATGCATGTATGTATGTATTTAGTTGTGGTAAGTTTAACCGAAATGCTGGCGTATGTAAATCGAGATTATGAGAGGAATGCCAATATGGGAGTCGCTAGGTAGTGAAATGAGTAAATCTGTTGCATAGTTAGAGCAGTTGTAAAATATGATATGTACAAATGTACATATGTATGTACGATAGTATGAGGGAAAAATGTTAGGCACAAAATTTTATGATAAATAATGAAATATGGTAAGATAATTGGCAAAATATTCAAATAGAAAAAAGTAAAAAAATAACGAAATGGCGTTTTAATATTGACAGGGGAGGGACTAACGGAAAGTGTATGGGGATGCTGCAGTGCTAACATTACTTTGTATAGAAGCGAGGCGCACTGTAATCGAAGGAGAAGGTCCAATGCTAAGCAGCTAACGGCCGCTCGGCGTCTCGCCATTTAATAGACACAATTCATTTATGCACCGAATTCAAAGATTATAACATCGCACATCTTAAATGCATTGCCCTCGGTTTATCGGCTATTGTTACGTACACAATCTCAATGCCCAAGTTGTAAAATAAACGATCAAAATGGAACAACCTTTCCCCTCAGCCCTACCAGTTATGCGTTCAATGCACTTACATGCATGCATAGCTTGAATAAAGATATTTCCAAAATACGAAAAATAATTAAAATGCCATCAAATATTTTATATCGCGCATTCAGATGCGAGTAATGACTTTGAAAACAAAATATACAACAAATGCACAGCTTATCCATACACGTGACGCATTAACAAAATTGTGTTGTACGAATTCAATTGTTTGACGGATATATTAAACAAATTGCAGACCATTGACTTGTCATTGCTTTTGAATAAATCTAGACAGATGATTGAGTTTTTGACGTAAATGTACAGTGACGCACGGTTAAATGCGCCCTAAAATAGGCACAATTGGGTGTATCTCTTTTTTTACACGGCTCCTAAGAAAAGCGTGCAAAACAAAAACAATTGTGTAAAAATATACTTGCGATATATGGCAAATTTGGGGATATGTTCACTATTTTAAAATGTTGTGTAAGATGAAGAAACTCTAAAAAATTGTCTCAAAAAACCGTGCGAGAGAAGTAATAATGAAATCCATTGATACATAAAGATTTATGAAACAAAAACATTTCATTTTTACTGCAAAAAAATTTCAATCCATAAGTATAAAACATATAAAAATTCAAATTATGAAGAGAAATGAAATTTGGAAAAAAATCAATTTTGCAACTACGGGATCCGGCACTCGAAATGTAACCAATTAAGAAGCCCATAAATTTAGTTAATTTTAATTTGGAAAATTTAGTTTGGAAAATTACTTTTATTCAATTCAAAGTACAAAATGTGTGAAAATAATACAAAATTAAGAATCAATTTACTTTTGCTCGATATGACCACCTTTTGCCTTGACTATGGCCTTGAGACGGTCCAGAAACGAATCGCAAGTTGCCCGAATGTGACTCGCAGGTATTTTGGTCCACTCGCGGACGCGGCGTTTTTCAGCGTCTCGAGACTAGTAAATATTTTAGTTCGGGGCTTGTTCTCCAGAATGACCCAAAGAGAATAAACCATCGGATTCGCGTCTGCTGAATGTGAAAGCCATTGTGTGGACGTTATGAAGTTCGGAACGTTGTTTTCTAGTCATTCTTGGTGCACTCGAGCTTTGTGAGACGATGCTGAGTCCTGTTGAAACGTCCATGATCCGCCACCGAAATGTTTGCCTGCCCATGCAACCTCCAGAACATATATATATATAACTGGCGCGTACACCCTTTTTGGGTGTTTGTCCAAGTTCCTCCTCATACTTGTGGCGTGCGTCTGGATGTTCCACAAATGGAGGGACCTACAGTTGCAAGCCGACTCCGAACGGCAGATATTTCCTATGAGGAGCTTTTTCATGGCAGAAATACACTCGGAGGTTTGCCATTGCCTGCCAAGGTGCGACCGCTATTAGAAAAACTTTTTCTTCATTTTTTGTCTTTCACTGAGATTCGAACCTACGTTCTCTCTGAATTCCGAATGGTATTCGTGCACCAACCCCTTCGGCAATGTCGGCTGCAAGAACGGTAGGTAAAGATAATTTTGCATTTCTTGCAATATAAAGGGTGGTTAAATTTCAAGGGCCGATGCTGAATGTGAACCACACCTGAACGTCAACGACACCGTTGGACTTCTTTCTTTGGGGTTATTTAAAAGAAAAGGTGTACGTCGATAAGCCAGTAACAATTCAAGAGCTAAATGGTGAGATAATTCGGTACATTAACGACATAGAACCTCAATTATGCCGCAGCGTCATCGAAAATTTGGACCATCGGAAGGAGGTTTGCCGCCGAGACCGCGGCGGCCATTTGGCCGATATTTTGTTTCATACGTAATTGAGCCATACCAATATTATGATAATAAAGAGAAATGACAATAATTTCCAAACAAAAAATTGTATTTTATTCAAAATCTACACCGGCCTTTGAAACTTAACCACCCTTTATAATATTAAATCCATTATTTTCTCCATGAATTCACTTTACACATTAAAAAAAATTTGTTCCATTCAGTTGAGTTCAGGGTGTTAACAATGGAAGCCAACAAAGATAAAATTCGGTACATTTTACAGTTTTTCTTTGATAATGACGAAAATTCAAACCAGGCTGCTGAAATTGTGAATGATGATGCCGATTCTGTAACAGCTATTTATGTGCAATTGTTCCAGCCATTTTTGATTTTAAGGAAAATGTCAATAATGTCGATAAATCCAGAGAAATAATCGAAGTTGATCGGCATGTAAGTAGTCGTAACATCGCTCAGGAGCTAAAGATCGACCATAAAACTGTTTTAAGCCATTTACGCAAAAAATTTACGCCAAAATAATGGATTTCTTTTTCCTAATATTTACACTCACACAATGCTTAATGGGGTAGTCAGAAGCCCGAAAAAATGATGATTTTCAATCATTTTCTTTTTGCTAGTCAATTGCTTCATTTTACAAAAATAAAAACATAGCATTAATACATCATGTTTTGACTTCACTTAAGTAAAATTAAAAAAAAATTTACAATTGTAAAAGTAATCGCTGTTTGTGGGCGGCCGCCGTAGCCGAATGGGTTCGTGCGTGACTACCATTCGGATTTCAGTGAAGGACCAAAACGAGTTTTTTCTAATAGCGGTCGCCCTCGGAAGGCAAGGGCAAACCTCCAAGTGTATTTCTGCCATGAAAAAGCTCCTCATAAAAAATATCTGCCTTTCGGAGTCGGCTTGAAACTGTAGGTTGTGAAACAACATCAAGACGCACACCACAAATAGCAGGAGGAGCTCGGCCAAACACCCAAAAAGGGTGTACACACCAATTATATATGTATATAATCGCTGTTTGTGTGTAACCCGTTTCTCCAGAAGTTCCTTGCCATGATAATCACAATAATTATTAATACATAGATAATCTTGTGCCTGATCGAAGCTTTTTTTCAAAATTAACAATATGGCGGCCTCGGAAAATATTTTCCAGATTATCGAGAAAAAAACCGACAATTAATTGTTTAAAAAAATCGAAATTTTTGAAAAAAAACGCATTTAAAGTTTTGCTATCGAGCTTCGGAACGCCCGCGCGCTTTGTTAATTGTTGAATAACCAGAAAAGTATTTGTCGGATTAACTTCAAATTTTCACGCATCATTTTTAAGATATTATACTTTAAGAAAATGCAAAAAACAAAATCCAATTTTTTGAAAATTTTGACTACCCCAACCCCCTTAATGCTAACAGCCATTCACTATTTGTTTATGTAGTTGCTTACGTCCGTCCATAATTGCTTTGACCTGTTGTTTATATTTTTATTACAAAATATTGTATAATATAACAACGAATTTTGCATGCGTATTGCTGCAATAATCCTACACAACCTTAGTAGTCACCTTTTTCTGGCTTCTGCCAATTGTTTACTACAGACGGTCAATTATGCCATTAAACAAATTGCTGTAATTTTTTGCCTTTCTTCCATATTATTAAGATTACTTAACCAAATTTAATATGATTCAGATAACGCGAAGCTCCAAGTAAAAAAAAATGTACAAACTTGACAGCTAATTTAATTAATATTATAATAAGTCTGCCTGTGAAAACTGTTTGGTTAATTATAGAATAATACTAAGACAAATGCATGCTTGTACAGGGTTATCTTATAAGAGGTGTTATTTTGATACTCAAAGAAAAATGTTATTTTTTAATATAAATGATCGGATGTTCATTTCATTATAAAGCGGAAGGAATGCCGTTAATAGTGGAAAATAACATCAGGCAAATGATCACCACGACCACGCTTACAGGACAATATCCTTTTCATGAAATTTTCTATAACCGAATTGCAAAGTGGCTGCCCTATGTCCTCGATAGCCTCGCGAATTCCATCTTTGAGGTCTTGAATCGACCCTGGGCTGTTAGCGTAGACCTTCTCTTTCACGTGGCCCCAAAGAAAAAAGTCACAAGGTGTTAAATTACAAGATCTCGGTGGCCAATTGTGATCATTTCTTCGAGAGATAACACGGGCCGGAAACTTTTCCCGTAAAAGATCAATGGTTTCGTTGCTTGTGTGGCACGTAGCGACGTCTTGTTGAAAATAAACGTTGTCCAGATCAATACCATCCAATTTCGGCCATAAAAAATTGTTAATCATCTCTCGATAAGGCAATTCATTCATTCATAACACCTGTTATTGGAAAACCCTTTATGTATCTAATATTGTTTTTTCTATGCCCCTGCTGTTATGCTTTTCGACGTTAAAAATGTCGGCATCTGACGATTACTATCACTGAACGGGTTTCTCGTTTAGTCAGCTCTTGCTAACTGTCGTTAATCCCAGCAGAGGAGGGATCGTTGTAGTGGCGACACCACACGACACAGTAGACGACGGTCGCTGTAAGTGCGAAGGCATTTTGAACCCTACCTCACCCACCAAAAACAAAAAAAAAAAAAGTGCCTTAATCCGGAGAGTACTGTATGAGTATATAATTCATTATAGCATTTGCTTATTTTATTTACTTTTATCATTTTAGCCTCAATCGGCGATTGAACTCTGGGTCATAACTCGTCAAGTTTGTATTATTTATGGGTTGTAAATGCCTTTGCAAGTGTATAATTATGGGCGGAAAAGGAAAAGCAATTTCACAAGCAGTTGTATGCGTCTCAGTGTATATATGTACATGTAAGTTGAGTAGCCCCTCGCTGTCGTCCTTATACAATCCACAAGTGTTAATGAGTTATACAAGACTGCACAAGTTGGCTGCTGGAATCTGACTTACTTTATTGAAATATATAATAATATGACGCAGACGTATTACAAGATGTCTACTACAAAGAAACGTAAAAGTCTAGCTTCATCTGGTAACACTAAGGATCAACAGGTCTATGTGATGGCTTTCAGCCAGCCAGGTCAACCTAACCTAACTTATTGAAAATTATATATTATTTCATTCTTAATTTTAAAAATACAAAAGTTCTTAAATGTATTGGCTTAATCCTAAGAACTGCAACGGCAATGGCAGCCACAGTTATTGATGTTGTTATTGTGTCAGCTTCAGCTGCAACGGCGGCCGCAACTATAGCTCTTGTTATTTTGGGAGTTTAATACCTTAGCATAACTTTTGTTTAGCCTGGAAAACGCTAGCAGTTGAGCCTCAAAACTGCAAGCGTTGCAGACCATCAAATACTGCTTCTAGTGGAAATGCCGTTAGCGTGGGTGTCATGCGTTAACTTGTATATTAAATTTACGTATTAAAAAAAATTTCTAAAATTGTTTATTGTTTGACAATTTATTTAAAACTGAACACTGCTGGAAGGCAAATTAAGCAACTCCTAATGATTTTCGTTTTGCAAAAGTAACATAATCATAACATTGGGCATGGGAAACTTTTTTATATTTATTATTTAATAACTTAGTACATTCCGCTAGCAGCAGTGTATGCGCAAAATTTAAGCACGGTTTGTCATTTACGATCTGTCTAGGGCAGGGTAATTAGAATTTTTTACTTTCCCTCAGCGCTGTCCCAGAAGTGCATCGAAAGCAGCCCACTGAATACTGGTTTTCCCAGAGACTCTATGGACCGCATTTTCGGAAGTTTATTAGTACTAAGAAGTCATTAAGGTCCCTTGAAATTAAATGCGATATAATATGTATGTATGTACGCCGAAGTTCGTTAAGTGTTCAAAACGCAGAATAGATAGGCGCCATAAGTCCGTAACGCGATAACGTTTGCTAAACTGAGGTTATTACCCCAACTCTCTTTTTACACTTTTTATAAATTAGCAGGCTCACTAATACATTTTTTACGGTTCGGACAGTACTATCGTTTTGAAATTTTCTTACTGGAAAGAAAATTCAGAAAAAGTCACAAGTTTAATACAAATTCGGAGTGCGGCAGGAAAATCTAAAGATATCAAAGAAAAGTTTAAAAAATATGAAATAAAAGTCCAAGGAATTAGGCTTTATTTTCTTACTTATTTTTATATAGAGAAAGCAAAACACTTTTGTGCGATAAACAATTTATTACACAAGTAAGAAATACATAACAGAAAATTATATTATAAGAAAATATATACAAAAGTAAAAATAAATTAGCATTGCGCTGTTATTCGATCAGTATAATTGTATGGCTGCCAACGTCACATTGCAAGACGATATGCCCGAGTGAGACCGAGTATCTAAAAAACTGTAAAGCTCCCGGTTCCGATAACATCAACCCGAAACTACTAAAAGCTGACCTTATTGAAAAACATCTGGAACTCTGAAAGAATACCGTCTGAGTTAAAAGAGGGTTTTGTCGCCCTCCCCCCGAAGAAAGGCTACCTACTCACTCGCCTAAAAGGCAACCCACCCACTCGCCTCTTTACCTCTGCTTCATCGACTTCGAGAAAGCGTTCGACACTTTCAGTCATGAAGCAATCTGGAAAGCTTTTGAATGCAAAGGAGTGCCTGAGAAAATTGTCACCATTATAAAAGAATTGTACTCGGGCGATTCATGCCGCGTGAAATACGAAAATGCTCTAAGTGGTAGTATCGAAGTTCAAATCGGTGTTAGGAAAGGATGTGTATTACCTCCACTCTTGTTCAACCTCGTCTTGAGCCTAGCAATGCGACAGACGTGTGCGGTAAGCAAGGGAATTTGCTGGCACATGAGTTTTATGCAATCGTTATTTTTTAATAATTTGCCCGGATAACGGAGATAATATGCGACTTATTCATTGTGAATACCCCCTTATATTCTGGTGTAGGCGCCTTAATTTTAGGTATTTTTAAAACTGAAATGAAAAACATTTTTACTATTCATTTTTTTATGGTTTTTTTAATATTGGAAAAGTAAAAAAAAAATTAATAAAAAAAATTAAAAAATCGTGGAATTACAGGCCGGCGGATTAGGGGCTACATAAAAAACGGTGCTCAAACGGCGCTTATGAGTTAAAACCAAGGGATGTTGAACGTCGTTTTTTCGCTTGTGAACAACTGCTCCAGCGACAAAAGACGAACGGTTTTCTTCAACGCTTCGTGATGGGTGATGAAAAATGGATTCATTACAGCAATCCAAAGAAAAGAAAGTCATGGAGACTGCCTGGTCATACTTCTGCGAAGGTAATGTATTTGGTGGGACTAAGTTAGTGTTATTTATTATGAACTGTTAAAACCAAGCGAAACCATCACTGGGGATCGGTATCGACTTCAATTGATGCGATTGAGACTTAGAGAACTGAGAACTTAGTTGCGCACCTAGTATATTTTTTCACTTTTTACTTTAGAGATGCGCCATTTCATCACAAATAAAAATATTTAAAAAAACCTATGTATGCACTTCGCTAGCTATCGTTATGTATAATAATAAATAAACTAAAGTGCTCATAATTTAAAATTTACAAAAGTTTTTTGTCCGGACGTCATCCTTGAAATAACACAGACGTCATCCCACAAACCCCACTCAGCCGCCGATTTGAAATTAATCGTTCTAAAAAACTATTGGATATACTTGTACATTACGTAGTCAATATGTATAATCAATATATTTTTCCTAACCTCGATTTCTTTAGTAAGTTCCTGAAAAAAATTAAAAAAAATTAAAAAATGTTTTTCCGCCTCCAAAGTGACCACTTAGGAACTACGGAAAAATATATGTACATATATACATATATATGTATACTCGTATAAAGTGGCCTGACATTTTAAAGATTTACACCGCTTATTTTTTTTTATTTAAAAATGAAGGAACTACAAACAAAACTATGGAGAAAATAAAATTAGCGAATTGTTAATACGAGTAATAAAAGACGCAGTCTCCTTTCTCGAGAGAATTTTTATTTTTGTCGCTTGTTGATCAATATTTGGCGCGTGTATGGAGTCAATTGAATTAGCGGTTGTAACTTGTTTTCGGCGGTATCAAATTTGTCACATTCAGTTTGGGGGAACATTCATTGAATAACGAAAACAAGATTGCAATCGAGTTAATACATCTCATTTGCGTCATATTTTGGTTGGTTTCAATTAAATTACAATACAAAGCAAGCATTCGAGTACAGTGAAATTTGGCTAAATGCTACTTTCTTTGGTAAGAATTTTTTTAAAATTCTCACTAAATACGGAACTCTACTTTTTTCATAATATTTATGTGAAGAGCTTTAAACATGCTGAAGATCTTACGGTCATAGTCTCAGGCAAATTTGGTGGTATCGTTTGCAGTTTCCATGAACCAAGCGCTGATCTCATTTCAGACTGGTGTCGTGCTGAAAGATAATCTATTAATCCCAGCAAGACAATCATTGTTCCTTTCATAAACAAATTACAGTTGGACCGTGGTACGAAATCCAGGTGTTATTTTAGGTAAATGTCTAAATTGGAAATGTCGAAACAATGATAGGAAAAGCCACTACAGCCATGTGGGTCAGTCGAAGCCCTTATGGCAGAACATGGGGTATAGACTCCAAAATGATTCATTAGATGTATACCATGATGATTCGACTAATGGTCACCTATGCCTGCCTGATAGCCTAAGCTGCTGATGTAATGGAGAAGATTGATGGGAAAAGGTTGGAGCATTGCTGCAGGCTGGCAAAGAGAGGAGCTCCCAGTGCTCTTAATCGTCTAGCGCAGAACTCGAAGATTTACAAAGAAACTGCTCAGTTGACCTCTTCCTGGCAAGCTCATCAGCAATTTCATTTCCCTTTATGTGGAAAAAGTGTTAATATCTCCCTCGCTCCCACGTTCCGTAAGCATTTTGCATTCCTGCAGAATTGCAAGACTTTTGCCTCAAAAGCACCAGCAGTATTCGGCAGCTTAAAGGAAATAGATAAATTTGCTGATTTAGGGAAAATCCCTGCTCCGATCCCCGATACCATCTTGGAGTCGTTAGTGAAGAAAGGGGTACCAGCTTCGGTGCAGAGTTTCCCCTCCTTACAATCCTGCCTACTTAGAAAAATTGCCCTGGCACGACCCTCAAACCCCAGTTCTTGGATAAGAAATCTGTACGAAGTTCAGAGAAATACAGTGCTGCCATGTCCCTTGAGAGATTGCCTTCAAATGCCAACCTCCTTTAACCTGAATGCATATTGAGCAGTCATGGAAATGACTTAAAACTCAATGACATTCGAGAAGGTGTTGCGATGGTGGCACCTCATCTTCCATCAACTGACGCTAAAAGGACTCGAAATAATGCGCACAGCATTGGCTGCGAGCAATGTCCTGTAAGCCACCCACGAAACTCGAAAGCCGAGATTTTGTTAACCTCAGGAGATCCTCTCGAGCGCCTCCGATCCACTCGTGGCCAGATATATTGCACGACCTTACAAGTTTGAGTACTTGCCTAGCTTTCGATGAGCTGACGCGAGGCCCAACTTTCCAGAAGCAGACCGCAGGTAGTCAATCCTCTCGTTTCACGGGGTAACTACCTTCAGGTCCCCTGTCTAGCCAGCTCTATCCGCCACGCAGTTTTCTGTAATGCCACTATGACCAGGTACCCAGATGAGCCTTACATACTTATATCGAAGAATTCGGATGCAATTGAAAGTGAAGTTAGGCATTCCCCACGCAGTTTCGAATGCGCTATCATCGAGCCCAGTGTTGTGAAAGCCACTTGGCTGTTGGGGTAGATATTAACTTTCGTGACAGTTATTACACAAGTGGGCAGCCAATCAGCTGCTTCTTTAAGTGCCGATACCTCGGCTTGGAATACACTGCAATTGTCCGGTAACCTGAATTTGAGTGTGACGGAGAGCTCTTTGCAGAATACTCCTCCGTCAACCCGTCCATCCAAATTCGAGCCATCCGTAATCTGGTTCATCAAGCCCTGTCTCCAAATATTGTATTCCGCCCACACTTCCCTTGAAGGAATGTCGATCAGTCGCCAAAGGGATGGATTCTTTAGGGTACTTGAGTGTCCGTAATTGAGGGCAAGCTTGGAGCCTGAGCCTCTGTAAAATATCTATAAGTCTTAGAAAAAAGTGCATAATAAGCATATGTAGTTTCCAAGATAATCAAATGATTTCAATTTTGTTGAAGGCTTCATCGAAATCCGCAGAAGTGGAAAGAGCTCTTAACTTTAGCCAGATGTAAATTATTTGAAATTAAAAAAATAAGCGTATGAAGCACCCTATATGCGAGTACGAACAATACCTAGGAGCCAAGAAATCGTCGATTTTCATATAACGCCAGAGTTATTTTCGCAGAGTAGTTTAGAATATTCGATTGAATTATACCACTAGATATTTGCGAGCTAACTATAAATATCGGTGCATACGAATGAAGAGTCCAACAAAGATTGTATACAAACAAACATTTTGTGTATATGTATGCATAGAATTTTTTATAGCAACGGCGCTATTAATTTCAATTGATATAAAATTGCTGAACAACAGAACATATGAATGTGTCAAGTGACAATTGAGGACTCTGTTTCTCAATTAAGGGTACCGATGTGGTGGATAATTTGCCAACTATCAAGCAAGAGAAGCTTTTTATATACTCATTTGTTACGTGTATGTGTATGTAAGTAATAAAATTTTTTATAGAAATTAAATGTATACTAGAGATGCGCAACGGAAAAAAGTTATGCTTGCCGGCAATAGGAAAGAAGTACGAGGGCCTCTTAAACATTTAAGAAAAATCAAGATGATTTTCTATACGCCCCACAAAGGTTTGAATCATATCGAATTTTAAGGTCCAGAGTTTCGCGAGTGCTTCCCAAAGTTTGGTGTAATCGTAAACGATTAGTGTGAAATAAAACTCTTAAAAAATCGCTATTTCCAATTCGGGCCATAAGAAGTTTGTTATCATCTCACGATAGCGAACACTATTCACAGTAACTGCCTGACCGGCCTCATTTTGGAAAAAATACGGCCCAATGATGCCGCCGGCCCATAACCCGCACCAAACAGTCACTCTTTGTAGGTGCATTGGTTTTTCGGTAATCGCTCTTAGGTTAACATTCGCCCAAATGCGGGAATTCTGCGTATTGACGAATCCACTGAGGCGATAATGTGCCTCATCACTGAAGATGATTTTCTTCGAAAATTGGTCATTCACTATTCGCCGTTTTCATAATAAGCCTGAATAACTTTAACGCGTTGCTTGATTGTGTATCTTTCCACAGTTCAAATTGAATTAGTCTGAAATTGAAAAATGTCAAATGAAATGTAGAAAAAACTTCACGTTCAGGTGTGGTTTACATTCAACCTCGGGCCTTGAAATTTAACCACCCTTTAAATGTAAGCTGCGATATGTTAAAATGACTTTAAAAGCTATTGCGTTCATGTGAATCGTTACGCTTGATTTAGTTTAGGGTAGGTTAACACAGTTGGGCTCTTTGCCAGTTGTGGTGCCGCTTGGAGCACCTCAAACCAGCTCAGATTGGAGATTGGAGAATCTTTAGCTTTCTACATCTAAAGCTCTTGAAATTATCGAATAAAAGCTGGGTACTGACAGAAAAGATAAAAAATCATTGTCCCTCTCTTCGTCTCGACAGTTTCTACAAAAGTCGTGTGCCTGCATGCCTAGTCGGTATACATGCTTGCCTATCAGACAATGCCCTATAATGACAAATATTTTTAAGCCAGTATTGTACTTATTTAGGCTTAATATGAGTGCTTTTTGTGCTAAGTGCCAGCGACAGTTGTTTGGCAATTTTATAGGTATATTCATCACGTCATCTAACGCAATTTTAATCATATCCCATACTTAAGTGAGTTTTTCAGATATAAGTGGTTATGGAAGTTTGCAAGGCAATTTCTAGTTCATCAATGAATTTCTCTAACGGATAGTTTGGTGCTGTGTCACGCAAGTTCGCACCATACGCAAAGGCGCGAAATTCACACTACACCTATTTTTGGGTAAAATGATCGAGTGATTATGCTAATAGATCTGCAGCGTTTCATGGCTACCATGAAAATTGTCTGCCCATGTGAGAAATTTTGTAATGAAACAAGCTTCAGGAATCGGTTAGTATCCTATCTGCTAAGGGTTCTGATGGCATATTTCTCCTCCCCTTATATCAAATTCACAGAAAAAGTATTATAGTAAAATACTCGCATAAATATTCCGGTTTAAACTCGGAAAACGAAAAATTGTATTGTCATGACACCCGGTTCTATAATAGGTTACATAAAAGTGGACCCAAAAGGACATAAACTAGCCATAGGCATAACATTTTTAATAAGCCGTTATTTGGAAAATATACTAAGTGGCGCTACATGTGAGAGTGAGCATACATGAAGAGGCGTGATAACTTTGTACGTGTAATCAACCATAAGTTTGGGGTAACTTAAATTTTTTTGTGGAAATATTAAAAGGTTTTCCAAAAAGAGGTGTTATTTTGATATTCAAAGAAAAATGCAATTTTTTTAATATAAATGATCGGATATTTATTTCATTATAAAAAGGAAAGTATCCTTTTCATGAAATTTTCCATAACCGAATTGCAAACATAGGGCAGCCATCTCCTCGATAGCCTCACGAATTTCATGTTTGAGGTCTTGAATCGACCCTGGGCTGTTGGCGTAGACCTTCTTTTTTAAGTGGCTCCAAAGAAACAAGTCACAAGGTGTTAAATCACAAGATCTCGGTGGCCAATTGTGATCACCTCTTCAAGAGATAACACGGTCCGGAAACCTTTCTCGTAAAAGTTCAATAGTTTCGTTGCTTGTGTGGCATGTAGCGCTGTCTTGTTGAAAATAAACGTTGTCCAGATCAATACCATCCAATTCCGGCCATAAAAAATCGTTAATCATCTCTCGATGATAGCGGGCTATTCAAAATAACTGTTATTGGAAAACCCTTAATTTGGGAAAAAAGAAATCCATTATTTTCTCGGTAGATGACTGTACTGATCGATATCTCATAAAGTATTGATGAAACAATTTAAAGTTTATGCTCGTTGTCAAGGTGACATTTCACACTAAAAAAATTACTTTGCTATTTTTTGTTTGTTCAACTTAGCTGTGGGTGTTAACAATGGAAGTCAACAGAGAGAAAATTCGGTACATTTTACAGTTTCGTCGATTCCGCTCAGGCATTTTTGATGTAAAAGATGCACCGAAAGTGATGAAAGATGTCGAAAAGATCGATAAAACTACAGACATAATCGAAGTTGACCGACATGTTAGTAGTCGTGGCATCGCCTAGAAGCTGAAGCAAACATTTCACGCAAAAATAATGGATTTCTTTTTCCCCAAACTAATATTAATGAATAGTGGAAGTGAAAGAGTGAGAGAATTGCGACATTAGTTGGTTCGGGATTGAGTATTTTGTTTCACATACATCTCTAATGCACACGCACACATATATGTACACAGATTTACGAACATGTATATACGTGTATGTACAACCACATTTAGCCTATAAGTCATGAGAGCATTCAATTTGGCCATGACTTCCAATCGTTTCTTCAAGAGTCGGCTAATTATTTCAATCGAACGCAGATAAAAGTTATTTAAAATATGTATAAATAAGTTATTCAATATGTAGTATACTTTCCATTTACAACTACAAATGTATTAACATTTCATAAGAACCGCATAAACTTTTTCACCAAAAAGAAAACCAATTCATGGACCATAAAAAATTATAAAAGTCAGATAAATAAAACTCATCGGTAAAACGTTGTCATCATTGACACTGACTCAGATTCAAAGAGGGTTTAGCAATTACATACGAAGCTTATGCACATACTTATGCACTTCCATGTACATTAAGATGCATATCACTTAGCCAAGCCCAGTCAAAGCTTTTTAATGGCAATTGTAATAAAATTCTCGAAAAGGGGAATTCCGTGTAGAAAATTACGGATTACTCTTAAAGCGTACGATGAATAATTTTTTTATACAAACTGAAGAAGTAATAAGAAATAAAGTACCGCAGAAGGCAATCGCCTTACAAGCAGTGCAACTGCATATTTATTTATTGGAAAGGCAGTGATAAATCAGCTAAGTAAGCCACTTAGAGTTGATTCAATATTTTATTTATAAGCTGAAGTGAAATTTTAACTAATATGGCACACATAAATTCTTTGTTTGCATAAACTTTCAAAAATTTTATCGATTTCTTCGATAGGTATATCACAAAAAAAAGGCCGTTAAAAAATTGACGAGCCTTCAAAATACTATCTAGTTTGTGTTTGTCCTATAAAAAGGTTCTATTAAAAAGGTCACGGAGAGAGACAACCAACATGTCAGAGAATTTACTTCGCAAGTAACAAACGGCCAGGCCCCACAAGATGATTAAATTTTTGTTTTGCTTTTCAGACTTCTGAGTCTGATCCATGTATTCAGTGGCCGGCGAGAACGCTCTGATTTAACCTTCCGCGATTATGCAGCCTTAGTCATGGATTTTTGTAGCAAATGTTTTCGTCGGTTTCTTAACTACGACATGGGTAATAGACAGCGCTCGTTGTTGGCGCGGTAACCGTCTAAGCATTTTGAGGTGCTTTAACACTAAACCTACCGGTATTTTATGTATTCCTATTCATACCAATGTGGGTCAAATGAGTCTTTAAAGTATTATATATATTATTAAGATCACATATATTTCTCGGTAAAACAATTAGCAAGAGAAGAGTAAATCTTGAAAAATACATTCGATGTATTTTTTAATAAAAGTCGTGAAGGCAAATGAGGATTTAATAATATTATTTCTAAGAACTTCTGACAAAAAGTTTAAAATGGGTCATTTGACCCGTCCATGGTAGGTTTAGTGTTAAACCAATCTCGATTTGCTGCTGGCTGCGCAGAAGAGTATACGCATCTTGGCTACAACAGAATACTGAACTGGGTTAATGTTGAGTCAGGAAGCGAAGTGTGTAGCTTTATGAATGAAGTCTCTTTCCGCCACAAATACTTGTATAACACTGAATTTAAGGGTTAGGGGTAGTCAGACTTTAAAAAAAATGGAAATTTTGCATTTTCTTAAAGTACGAGGTGTGTTCAAAAAGTATCGCAAATTTCGAATTTTCGCGGGTTATGTATATTCGAATTTCGATTTTTTTGTGGAGATATGTTGGTACTCATATCTCTCACTCATGCCAACGAGTTCGGCCATTTTTAATGTTCAGTTAATTGTTGACAGCTACTTTGCTTGCACGTGTTTTGGCTCGTCTTTGATTTTTTTATATATGCAAAAAGATGGATCAAAGAACCTGTAGCAAATTTTGTTTGAAAAACGAAATTAAGTGCGCGGATGCATTCCGAATGTTGACTGTGTCATACGGAGAAATTACTTTGGACCAAAGCAGCGTTTATCGGTGGTACAAAATATTCTCAGAAATCCGAGAAGATGTGAACGACGAAAAGCGTGCCGGACGCCCGAGCACTTCAACAACAGACGAAAAAATTAATGAAGTTTAGAAAATGGTATTGGCCAATCGTCGAATCACCGTTAGAGAAGTTGTGGGGGCCTTGACATATCAATTGGCTCGTGGCATTCGATTTTTTCAATGATTTGAACATGAGTCGCCGCAAAATTCGTACCAAAACTGCTCAATTTCGACCAAAGTAGCATCACATGAACATTGCTAATGAGATGTTGGACTCTGTCCAGAAGGTAATAACTGGTGACGAATCGTGGGCTTATGGTTCTGACGTGGAAACCAAAGCTCAATCATCTCAATGGAAGCTGCCGCACGAACCAAGTCCGAAAAGAGCGCGCCAAGTTCAGTCAAATGTAAAAGTTTTGCTTACCGTTTTCTTCGATTGCAGGGGCGTTGTGCATTATGAGTTCTTGCCACAAGGTAAAACGATTAATAAGGAAGTTATACGGATTTGTGGAAGAACAAAAAATGGCTCTTGCATCACCATAACGCCCCTGCTCACACATCGTTGCTTGTGTGCGACTTTTTGGCCAAAAACAAGACACTAATGATGCCACAGACACCGTATTCCCCAGATCTGGCCCCCTGTGACTTTTTCTTGTTCCCGCAACTGAAGAGGCCCATGAAAGGTCGATGCTACGCTACGATTGACGAGATAAAGACGGCTTCGAAGAAGGAGCTGAAAAATATTTAAAAAAATGATTTTTTGAAGTGCTTCGAAAATTGGAAAACACGTTTGCACAAGTGCATAATATCTCATGGAGATTATTTTGAAAGGGACAAATATATATTAATGAATAAATAAATAATTTTTGAAAAAAAAAATCGCGATACTTTTTGAACACACCTCGTATAGTATCTTAAAAATCTTGTGGAAAAATTTAAAGTGAACCTGACAAATACTTTTCGAGTTATTCAACAATTAACAAAGGGCGCTCGGGCATTCCGGAGCGTTCCAAAGCAAGCAGCTAGCATTTAAATGCGTTTTTCTCAAAACTATGTTTTATGAACTGGTGATCACTGTAACTTAAAAACCACTTGGTAGATTTCAATAAAATTTATACTGCTTTTGAAAAACATAAAAAACTCGTGCCTGATCGAGAATTTTTTTTTTAATTTCGATTTTTTTTAAACAATTAATTGTCGGTTTTTTTCGAAAATCTGAAAAATATTTCCTCAGGCCGCCATATTGTTAATTAAAAAAAAAAAGCTTCGATCAGGCACAAGATTTTGTCTATTAATAAAACTAATTTCTCTTGACCGATTGATTGTAGATGAATCTCCAAGGACTTGTGATGATCACCGCAAGGGACTTCTAGAGAAACGGGCTCCACACAAACAACGATAACTTTTACAATTATTAATTATTTTTTTTTTTTTTTTTGAAATTTTGCTAAAGTGAAGTCGAAACATGATGTTTAATGATATATTTTTATTTTTGTAAAATAAAGCAATTAATTGACTAGCAAAACAAAATTATGAAAATCATCATTTTAGGGGGCTCTGACTACTCCTAACCGTTTTACACTTATTTACATGACCGCAATTGTAGACATCCGACCTTACATTACGCCGTCCATCGCAACTTTTGAACAGCACTGATGTCAGCCTATCATCTTATATGGTCGTCAACCAGTCGAGCAGGGGCTTCTTTTCTATTAGAGAACCTTTCTACTAAGGAAGTGTTTGCCCCCAAATATTAGTCGTATCAGTTTAAATATTTGTGGTTGTCGTCAAAAAAGAGGGCTGCCTCTTGTAAATATTTGCGCTACTTGTCAATGGGGATGGTTTTTGCGTCGCTGGTTTCAAGCTTAGCGCAATACCACGTTCTAGGGCGTCTTATTTAAGGAAACATTTTCTCAAAGACGGACGCTCGCTTACTGATGCGCCCTTCAAACCCGGCGAGGGTCTGCTGAGCGCTTATACAAAATATCATACTTTATCTTGCTCTCAACCTAATTTTTGGTTGTTACCCAGATGAAATTTGATAGAAGTCCCAAGTTTTGAGCAATTGAATCGTGTGCGAAAGAATTCTTGCTGGTCATTTCCAACTGAATGATAGTCAAAAACTATTCCACCGACTAGCACTATACACTCTACTATACGTGATAAGCTATGCAGGCTAAATATGTATTCAAGTTCATTTCCCCAAAAACAACAACAAAACGTTATCAAAATTAAAGTATTACTATTTCCAACATAAAGAGCTACCTGGTGCTACTAAATTAGAAAGCGACACACCTCCCCAAAACAAAACCAAATCAAAGTGCACATCAACACTTTGCATATACATACATTTGTATGTAAGTACGTATGTATGTATGAATGTTCGAGTCTGTGATGAGGTTATCGCTTCACTTCAAATTTGCTGAATCCATATGTGTGTATGTATTTACATATATCGTACATACACACGTTGATAATCGTATACGTACTTCAAACTTTTCAGGGCCTCTGGCCATTTGCGACACTATTATAAAGATATTTTCTGGTACGAGTATCTGTATATGTCAATACGCGCACAATAAAAATTTGCACAATAAAAAAAAAAAACAAATACTCCATTTTATTTGCAAAAATTTAAATAAGCCCTGGTAATAAAAACGCCACAATGAAGGTGACTCTGAAGGTATATGTGTATGTAAGTATATTATTACGTTTTTATATTAGTATGCATCATACATAAATACATACATATATACACATAGGCACATATACAATAAGGCACATATATATGTATGCCAGCTGATAAATCAAAAATGAAATATTACTCGTATAGGTTGGCTATTTCACATTTATTTCGACGTTATTGTTCGTAATTTGTCTTTAATTTTACACTCGTGTCGGTGTAGCCCACCCTAATTGACTTTGATTAGCAGGTGCGACGTGCGACAATAGCCCGTGTGTGCGTTGCAATTAAGTACTGTACATACATACTTAGGTATACATATGTATGTATGTATATATATCTATAAATGTATAAGGAAATTCATTTTTTATAAAATATATAAAAAACAAAACTTCTAGGCTTGTCAATCACAAAATTATTGTTGAAGTATCAATAGCTTCGCTACTTGTGAGGATATTTTATTAAAATGAGATGGCAAAAGTTAAAAATATTTATTTCGTCAGAATGTGCAATTTATTCCATATTTATGAAATCGAACATTATTTTCCGTTACTGACCACAAGCCAGCGATAACTTAGGTCAGCTAAGGTTAAATGAAGAAAAAAAGTTCACTTTAGGCTGAATTTTATCGTTGTGTTAAGACGTCGCGGACGGGAAAGCTATAGCATTTATGTTCTTAGTGATGCAAAATGACGTGAATACGAATAGGTTTTTACATAAGTAATATATACATTTCAAATAATGACCAATTGATTCATATTATTTTATCTTTTCCCCGTGTATTTACAAATTTCCTTAAGGGGACAGATACCTGCAAAATTTCGAAAAAAAAATTGTGTTTCATAAAATTTTAATATAATCCATTAAGAATATGTCAAAAAAAATTTAGAACGTAAATTTAAGTATATCTTGTATTATAGATCGTCAACCGTGACGACTCTATTCTTTGTGTTCCAGCGCTGGGAGAGTTATAGTTACGTTGTATTCAAACTGTAGACGCGTTATTCTCAAAAATATATTTTTCGAATTGGCGTACGCGATAACTCGAAAAGTTATTGACCGATCTCCTTGAAATTTTGCACACATCTTTTTTATGATATTACTTTCTATGTGGATTTACAATTGGAAATTTTTTCGAAAAAATAAAAATATTTTTTCGAAGCAAAAATAGTAGGAAAATTCCCCCAAAAATTCATTTTTCTTTAAGCCTTTTATTCCACCAAAATTTTATTTTCCATTTTTGTTTAATTATTATAGAAATTATGACATTAGCAAAACAAAAAAATTTTGGTTTCATGTATTCAGGTCATTAAAGCCGATGCTGAAATGCCCGCCGATTGAGAAGCCCCGGTGCGACCTTCCTGGAAGAAGTGAGTGTACATCCGCCATTTTAAATGATTAAAATAAAAAAAAAAAATTATATTATTTTAATGTATAAATAAACTGTATGCTAATTAAAAAAAAATATATATTGACTTCTTTATTTTAAATAATTTTAATGAAAATCAGGGAATATAATGGCCGTTTACAGGTATTTGTCGACTTAAGTCGGTTAGAAGTGAAATACTTGACGTGAATACTAAAGCATCTATATTTCGTAGAATCATTGTACATTTTTGTTTTTAATTTCCGTTACCTTCAACAAAGTCCAGTTTTTTTAATTATAACCTTATAGAAGAAAAATGAATTCACATAAGAAGCGAACGCGAATATTGAGACTATTTCATGATTCTAATTTAGATCCAGATATAGGTAAGTATTACGGTATTACGGGAATAATTGGAAAGGAAATCAGTAAAGTTCATGGAGACCTTTGTGATAGAATAAGGGTAATTCAGCGAAATCTCAAAAGAGTGTACCCCTAATATTGGGTATGGGAATAAGTTTTTCTTAGCCAAAGTTACGAATTATTTAAACAATTAAATAATACCTGATTTATGTGAACTATGTGCCATTGGAAGCTACAATTTTACTCCATTTTTCAGACAGCATACGGACTCCTCTGACGAAAAATTCGAGTTCTTTTGACTTGATCCATTCATTGATCCAGTTTGCGATGCTCTCGTAGGAAGTGCTTTGATCGGAACAAATGTTGATCCGAAGGTGCAATATCTGGGGAATATGGCGGGTGGGTCTAGATTTCCCAATTCAGTTCAGTTCATTTAGCAACATTTAGCCTGGCGCTGTCATGCAGCAAAATCAGTTTTTCATGTCTACCGTCCCATTCCAGCCGCTTTTCTGTGAGAGTTCGATGCAAACGCACACGCTGCAGTTGGTAACGATCGCCAGTGATGGTTTCAGATGGTTTAAGGAGTTCATAATAGATTACACCCTTCTGATCTCACCAGATGTTATGTTGTGCCTTTAAAGCACGAATACTTTTTTTCGCTGTCGACGGTCTTGGTTCACCTGGCAGGCTCCAACATTTTCGACTCTTGGGGTTTTCATAGTAGATCCATTTTTTATCGCCAGCGACGATGCGATGCGAAAAACCTTTTCTTTTCTGCCGTTCAAAAAACATCTCACACGTCACCAATATCGATATCCCTCTACTTCAATTGATGTGGCTCCCAGTTGCCTGCTTTCTGGATCACTCCCATCGCGCGGTTTATCTGTCAACATGCAACTCTTTAGACATATCAGCAAGGGTTCGACATGCTTCTTCATCTAATAGTTGTTGTAGTTGAGTGTCTTTGAATTTTTTCAGTGCCCCTTCGCTCGTTCGATCTTTATCACTCACGTAGAAAATGCCACTTTGGAAGCGTCGAAACCACTCTTTAAAAGATGTATTTGATGGAGCGTGCTCTTTTTTCGGGACGAACGTAGGCATTTCTGACGTCAGATAAGAAAGGATCTTTACGCTTCAAACGAATGCCAACTATTGCGATCGAGACCTCATATATACATACACCTTCAAATCACCAGTATATTACTAGAGCGAACACAAAAATAGTATTAGCAGTGATACCTCTTTTACGAGGGCGGAAACTTATTCCCATACACAATATATTTTTGCGAAACAAAATCAACATCACCATCTTATGATTCAGAAGATTCTAACAACATATGTAAATATGTATTTCATATAAAGATAATTCAGAAATATAAGACTTTCGTTTTGATTGGTCTTCAGTGGATGTTGCTGATGATGTGAAAAATAAAACTATAACAAAATTTGATCTACGGAAATAATGCAATTGTTGCACAAATGAATATGGGATAAAATTGCTGCCACTATCAGGTCCACGCCGGATACAGAGTTTCAAAGTAATAAACTTGCAGGAAATGGAGATATTCGTTGGCCTTTGTTTGTTGATGTTGCGTTGCTGGTCTAACAAACCATCCAATTTTCGCAGCATCTATGACCGGGGACCAGGAGGAAACAATTATTGCGTTACTTAAATTGAGAATCCGTACCAAATAATGGCAGACTATCTAAGATTTCCGAACTTCTGAAACTTGCTAGATGAATCTATGATGCTGCATCGAAGCAGACTAAGTTATCCGCAATTTATAAAACCAAAGAAAAATAAGTACGGAATTAAGTTCTACGACCTTTGTTTGCCATCATAGTCCGGGAGCCAGGGGTCATTTTGATCTCATCGTTTCATGCCGAATGATTTTAATACTGAAGGCAGACGCCATCCAATGGATGGCAAAACCAACCGTCAGCTTGTCTAGGAGCGGTGGGTACGTGCGTGGGATGTGTGTATTTTTTGTGTATTGCTGACATTTAGTAGAATAAAAAGCAAATAGTCAGCTGCGACGTAGAGGGGGAAATGGACGCTATATGGCCCACCCTGTATTAAAATAATATTAAAATTAATTTGATAGCCTTAGAAGCTGCATCGAGCCCTTCTGATACATAATGAGAGGCCAAAATGACCTCAAATCTGATAAGTTAGTATTCTTGTCCAGCGCCTGCTAAGTGTGCCACACTTTCCAAGAGCTGACCACAGGCAGCCAGGGGAAGCCCTATTCAGTATATCCACGAAGAAACCACTTTTTGGGTCTCTTAATCTGTGATCTACGAGCATGATATTGAAGTATTCAGATACGAACAAAAAGGAAGTCAGGTATTCCCTGACTAAATTCGAGCCTGAACCAAATCCGGCAAGCAATGGCAAACCTCCAAGTATATTTCTGCCACGAAAAGTTTCTCATAAAAACGTTCTACTGTTCGGAGGCGGCATAAAATTGTAAGACCCTTTACTTGTGAAAATACATTAAGACGCACACCAAAAACAGGAGGAGGAGCTTGGCAAAACCAAACAGACTCTTCATATTAACGTATGTGAAGTTTCATTTCCTGTCACGACGGGTCACAGTATTTTCTGCAATGAAAAAAATCGAGTATAGTGCAGTGATTTGTTTTTGGAAGGGTTAGGTTAGTCAGGTTGCTTGTCTAAGACAAGACACTCGGTGGTCCTAAGACCCATTGTGATACCTGTATTTCATTTCCTTCTCCTAACTAAGTTGCTTAAACCACTTAGATCTTTTTAAGAAGGTAACTAGTCCCTCTAGTGAGACATTTTGTAAGCTTCCCTGATCCTCAAAGAAATAATCGCCAAAGAAGGTTTAAAAGCAAAATAAATTTATGAACGAATGCTGAAGGTGTCTAAGGACTTTTCGCTATCAATTAGTACAGTAAAGATCCACGTCAAGGGCGTCCAAAAACAGTAACACAGCAACAACACCAGAAATCGTAGAAAAAATACAGGATATCGTATTGGAAAATCGTTGAGTGAGTGAAAGAGATTTAGTAGAAGCCCTAGGCATCGCATTGGGCAATGTAACTAATATTTTGACTGAAGTATTGGGTTTCAGAAAGGTATGTGCACAATGGGTGCCGCATTCGCTAACAATGAAACAGAAACTCATTCGAATCCGACTTTCTCATCAACATTTAAAGCGTTATCGAAAGGATAAAGTGGATTTCGTGCATCGATTCATCACTATGGATGATACTTGGGTCTGGCACCATGATGCTAAATCAAAACTAGAGGTCAAATAGTGGTGTGAACCTGGTTCTTCGGTTCCGAAACGAATTTGTGTTCAGAAATCGGTCAAGCAGGTGTTAGCATCAGTTTTTTGGAATGCGAAATTTGAATTTTGAACTTTAATATAACCTTCTACTAACTAGCACAATGAAAAAAATTCTTGAAAAAATACACAGTTTGCAAAAGAAAAAAATTATTTTTCATTACAACAATTAGAACAGATTAGAACATTAGAACAATGCACCGTGCCACAAGAACATTTTTTGACAATGGCTAAAATCATGAATCAAAGTTTGAATTGTTGGAGCATCCACCGTATTCACCAGATTTGGCCCTTAGCGACTTCCATCTGTTTCCAGATCTCTAAAAAATGTATGTGTGAAACGAGTTTTTTATCAAATGATGAGGTCATAACAGCTGTGGAAGCGTATTTTGCAGCCCTTCCTGATTCTCAGTTCAGGGATGGAATTCATGAATTGGAATCTCGTTGGAACAAGTTTATTGATGTTCAGGGAGATTATACTGACTCAACCATAAAATTGTGTTGTTCTTATCGAACCGCAAAACTTACACATTGAACAACCAAGTCGTATATAAATGCCGAAATATCAACGAGAATTTTCTCAAAATGGCAAATGTGTGCTATTTATTCGAGTGTCCATATATAAGATACTGTGCACAATTTATAATCTCTAAACTGTTTATTACTTTATCGAAGCTTTTTTTTTCAAATTTCAGAATATGCAGTCTCAATAGGGCACCCTATATACATACATATAGGCTTGTGCTGGTATGTACACATACCTACATAAAGCGTACATTTCTAGTTCATGCACTTAAAATGAACCACTTTGTCGCATAAACTTTTATAATACACACACACACATTCATACCCACATATTGTTTTGATGCAACCAATCAAAGGTATAAAAATAAGATCAACACTTAATGGCATGTAATTCTCTTACATCATGCGAGTGTGCAAAACACATTGTTCTGACCACGTGAAGCGCAACGATATGCCAACAAAAACAACAAACAAAAAATCATACAAAATAAAACGCTTAGAACTGTGGCAAAATGTTGGAACGTGCGAAATATTTCGATCTGATGGGAAGTGATCACATGAATACTGACTAGGCCTTGAATGGGCATATGGGGGTGTGTACAGCGTTCTACGCCCTGGGTAGCCAATGGGGAAAGTTGGAAGGTGGCAATAATAGGCAAAGCATTTGAGTGATTCAAAGATAATAGGCTTAGATAATTTTCGCAGCCCAGTGCAAATGAATAGTGTTAGTAAATAAATAAAATAAACATGCATGCAATCATATGTGGGCAAAAATTAAGATACAGTTGTGCTTGTCCATATATACACTAAATAGGGGTATACATTCATATATAAGTATGTAAATCTAGGTATACTATAACGTATGTGACGAGGATATTACACAATAGATCGTGCCATTTGATGGAAAATAGATTTCCCGCTTTTTACTTTAGTATTCTGTCAAAAAAGTAGTAGCGCTAATTGATAATTTAAAAGCCCGTCTTAAGAAATTGTCAAATGCGACAAAAGAGAACAGCACGTAAATAAAGAATATTAGATCGGTTCGTGAAGCAAATAATTTGTACGACGTTTTGGTGTTCATGCATCCAAAAAACTTGCAAAGTAGGGGAAGTGAGAAGGTAAAATGGCATTTTATTTTGAGTGGAAGTTGTAAGTTTGTACTGGATATTTATATATCAATATATTTTACATGAAGTTCATAAAGTTTACTTGAAGTCATACATTAAATAGAAATCGGCCAATGATATAGAGGTACTATATGCCCTTGTGAACCACAGCCTCCAGTCACCATTCCTGCAGTTTCTGAAATACAAATCGAAAGCATTGAGGGTATCTTTTGTGTTTTATGCTTCAACTTCTAGATTATAAACGAATTTGGCAATATACTTATATACATACATACATGCATAGACGGAAATGCAAGGAAAATATGAAGAAAGCTTACCCCAATACAATTACTAATGGAATGTTCTTCATCTGACAGCGATGATAAAATGAAAAAAACTATTGTAGGAAAAATAAAATCATGTGATGCTAAGCTCGTTATTTTGCATTTTATTTGCTTTATTTTTGTTTTTTAATTTCATAGGAGGTAGCCCAACTGAAACTATTTTTGATTTTTGTGATTTTTCCCGCCAACTATTCAATCAGCTGTTCGTAAAACTTGCAAATTGTTACTGGTTTCGCGTTCATGTACTTTTTTTTTATATTTTCCTCTTTGAGAGCAAATCCTTTCAAATTAAGGGGTCCCGGTGGTCTAGAGCTCAAAAATTTCGGGTATTTTCAGTTTGTTGTTTACAATAAAAACAAAGAAAAACGATATCCAAATTTTTTTGGCTTTGCCTGCTAAAACGGCTGTATAATCGAAAATACTGGGAATATCCTTCCAAAAATTTGACAGTATATTCTTAAAAGCCTATACTTACGAAATATAAAAAACTAGATTTTTGGAAAATTCTAGACCACCGGAACCCCTTAAGTCACTGGCAAGTTATTGGATAATTTTTACATGAACATACCTATTATCTGGGTGTTATGCAACAAAATGGTTATGAGAGAGCAAATTCGTCGAAAACGTCGCGATTGTGGAAAAAGCTCTAAATGAATTTCTAGTTAGGTATGTTGAAAAGTATTGAAAACGACACCTATAACCAATAGAGAAATCAAATTTTATACACCATTTCAAAATTTCATTTTTCATTTGAATACACAAACAAATTACTGCGATCTGACAATTCATTTTTTGTTTACAAACCAGTTGAAGTTAACTTGTCAGCATATCATGGAAAGAACCGAACTGTGATAAAATTCTGGCGAGATTCCGAAAAATCATTCCAGAGATGGTATTATTCATTTTATTTTTGCTTTCTTACTTATTTGCATACTAACTTATTGCTTGGGCGAATTTTTTCTCTTCTCAAAATTGAAATGACCACTTCGAGGCCCTGTTTTCGAAAGAAAACTTGAAACAGAATTTGCGGCGGGAAAAGACGGTGACTTCGGAACATCATTTCGAAAAGTGATCTAATGACTGGAGAGTTGTTTTTTTTTGACGTGATAACGTCTTATAATTCGATGTAGCCGGCTGCACTCACCAAAAAATGCGTCGTTATCTTGCTCATACGTCGTTATCTTGCTCATGTGTCGTTACCTTGCTTGAACTGCAAGAGAGAGCACGGAACGAACGACAAAGAGCCACAATCGGCCCTCGCTTCGACAACGTTCGACATCTGACTCTCTCCTACTTAAGTGAGCATATATATGTATGTATATGAGCATATGTATATAAATTCACATATTTGTATTTACATATGCCTTTTTCCTGTGTGCATGGTAATGAACCATTTCTCTGTTGAGAATAGGACGATGATAGAAAAAGTAGGAAATGAAAGGGAGTGTTTCGAGTGTAATGTGTCTTGAAAAAGTCAAATCGATGATGTGGCCTCTTAGTGTTGTTGACTTGTTAACGTCTGATGCACCATCGAAATTGAACATATCAGTTTGAATTTGATACATGTTTCGTAATTTTTCACGTTTGATCAATTTCATTGCGATTCGATTTACCTCCTTCTCTATATCCATATAAAATACCTATTAAACAAATAAAATTAAAATTTTCTTTTGAAAAATGCAACCATTCCATCAGTATTTTCTTATGACGTTGTCACGTTAAACTATCGTCAGTAAACCGACTTTACAGACAACCTCTTTTTTTTAACAGAAGGTATGCATACAAAAACACCTATTTATTTTTATTCCATATGCATATTGAGTATTACGTTACATTTAAAACGAGAATTATTGGAATTGTAGCGATAAGACTATTGTTTACGGCAAAGTTATCAGACAATGACTACGATTAAATAGTAGAGTGCTTACAAGTTTACTTTTGCGATAATGTGCAATTTTAGTGTAAGCCCACCTACCTAACGGCACGCGCGTAAAAGCATGTAATTTATGTGAATACATACATACTCACATATATATATTGTAGGCGCCGAGCCCCTTCTCCTATTCTTAGTGTGCATTTTTTTTTTGTTTTTCTACGAATGGATATACCTACAGTTTTATGCCGACTTCGAAAGGCAGATGATTTTTAGGAGGAGCTTTTTCATGCCACTCGTAGCTTTGCCATTGGCTGCCGAGGGGCGACCGCTATTAGAAATAACCTTTTCAGCCATTTAGTGTTCTGTGCCCGGGGTTTCGAACGCCAGTCCCACCGAATGGTAGTCACGCACCAACTCATTCGGCTACGGCAGCCGCTATTTGTATTTATTTGTATTGTATTTTTTTTGTAACATATTATTTATTATTCTGTGCGTACGTAAATAGATAAATAAAACTGCCGTGTTTGTAAGAGATTTACAATATTTTAGTGTTTTAGCGATTATTTATGTCAGCGAAATTGGTAATTTCCGTGTGTCAACAGGATGTCATTCAAGTGCGAGTATAAGAATGTAATTAAGATTTTCCAGAGTCATTAGAATATTGTAGACGCACTTATTTACATAGTATGAACATGAAATAAATACAATTTTATTACATCTGGACAGGCCTGCTATACATAAAATCAGCAGGTCTGCTATTCAGAAAAGTATAAAATAGGGCCCTGAGAACTTTTCAAAGAGGTATGAATTATTGTACCCATGTGGACCTCACTGCCTACAGGAATTTAAAGAATTATTTTAAATTAGTTACAAGCGCTGACTAATAAATAACGAGATGCACATAATTTCATTTTGATTTCCCCTTCAATATACATATACACCTCTACAATCTCGGTTGTTCGAAAGAGAGCGAGAAGTTCTCTACCTACCAGCTTCTCTCTCACAGCTTCAACGGACACAAATCTAATGCAGATTTCACCTTAAAAATTATGAGAATGTCGCAATTTTTCTCAAGAATTTCAGTGAGAACGCTAAAGTAAAAGTGTTGACTAGGTACACTTTGAAGGTGGAATATGTCTTACTTAAGGCAGTAGAAGCCGAAAAAAAGCATTTTTTTAGCAATTTTTTTTGAAAGGGAAGGAAATGATTGCGGTAAACGGAATTTTAAGACGATAGTGTACTATATTTAAGGTTTAAAAAACAATATTTATTTTTAAAAAATATTGAAATTTTTTAAAGTTGTAAGTATTTTTCTGGAGCGCCTGGAGTCTGCACTTGTAAATCGTGCCGGTGATGGAGGTCGTGCGATGCATCTGAAACAGTCGAACCAAATTTTTTTTTAATTTTTATAAGTTTCTTTTCTTTATGAACTAAAAAAATACCGAAGAAGTTATAAAATTCCAAATTTTTTCGAAGTTTGAAAAAAAAATTCCCTTTTTTAAGAAAAAAAATTGACTTTAAGTTGCAAAACAAGTAGTTTAAATAATACTTTTGTCCAACTTTTTTAGTTCAAATAGAAGATAATTTAATACTGAAGCTAGATCACTTTGGTTTTTTTCGATCGGACATATATTCTTTTTGCTATCGCCGGCACCGTTTTCTAACACTTGTGAAAATGAAAACTCGAGAAAACGCGCTTTAAAGTTCTGCCTGAGCATTCGCACCTGCTCGACGCTCGGCCACCAAAACTGCTCTAGCTTCGAAAATATGTCGAATTGGCCTCTGGAATTTTAAAGACATATTCTTGGATAGTTTTGGAAGAGATTTAAAACAAAACAAAAAAATCGATTTTTTGAAGCCTGTAAAGCAGACTACTGCCTTAAAAATATTTCACTTAGTTGTCTCATTCTGATAAGAAGTGTTAGACCACTTTACTATATACTCTTAAAGTTTTAGCTTCTGTTAATTTTTGCCAATTTCGCTGTTGAGAAAAAGAGGACGACTGAGAAGAGAAATACGTCTGAAATAAAGTGTTTCAAACAAACTCTATACCACATGTAGAAGTATTGAACATTTTAACTGTAATAGGCATACTACTCGTACTATAAAGAGTGTTCCTAGCGTCGAAAAATTTAAGAATATTGCACTCGAAAATCGGCGTGCGAGCATTAGGTGACTCACTTGAGCTTAAAAATGACACTGACGCCCTAGAACTATGGTGTGGTAATTCTCGGCTTTCTTTAAACATCAAAAAGTGCTTTAAAGTCACGTATTCAAAAACTCACAACGGCGACGTCTTACAACATTGCTCATTCCTTGTTGCAAAGTTTAGATGAAATTAAAGATCTTGGCGTTATTTTTTCGGGTAATTTTTCATATAATAGACATACATTTTGAAGTTTACTCGGTATTCGCGTTTGTGAAGCGAAATAATTTCAAAGTCACTTCTTTTATACTTATTTATTTACTTAAATTATTATATCGTCTTTCATTCGATCCAATTTGGAATATGTTCTTTCATTTGGGTACCATTTACATAAACAGAATTAAACGGATTAAAAAAAAATTTCTTAAATACGCTCTACGTTCATTGAGTTTTGTTGAATCAACTCGCACCAGAAAAAAGGCATCGTTTGATCGTCCACTGACAGAACCGGTGGGGCAGATTACCTAAGGATAGATGAACGCATGAATTAACGCCCATCCTTACGACGTGGTTAGAAAGGAACCATGGGGGAACAAACTACCACCAAACTCAATTCCTGTCAGGACACGGGGTATTTAGAAAATACCTCCATAGATTTGGCCATGACAGTTCAAAAAACTGCCCAATCTGCACGGAGAGGGACGAAGATGTTGATCTTGTTCTAATGACCAGGCAATGCTCCCGTAATCTTTTAAATTTTAACTCGAGAAAATATTGTTGATTTTGTGCTGAAATCAACTAATAACTGGAAGAGAATCTACGCGCATGTAACACATATTCACCACGATCTAAGGCGCGCGGAGTTTCGTAGGCGTTAGAAGCCTTTGAGCTAGCCAGTCTCGTGAGGTAATATCTTTTTGACAGTTCCGCGGGGATAGTGGTAGATAGTGGAGAGTTGTTGAATACGTAGGTGTAGCTGAGAGGCTATCAGTCGTGCATACTCAAGGATAATAGATATCAGGTTTGCTCGATAGGTATGGTGAAAAATCATTTTTGAGAGGAACTTTGGATTCCACGCCATTCGTTTTGTGTTTTAAAAAATGTAGCTTTAGCAAAACGAATGACGTCGGCATATCTGTCAAATTCGCTCAAGGCCGAATAACGGTTTGCTAGGTAGTACACCTCTAAAAATCTCTTCGCCATGATGCAAACTGATGTTTCGTCTTCAAGAGTGTCATCCCAGAAAAAAAGCCACAAATAAAATACAATAATCATCAACCTATGCCTCAGTGCTTTGAAAGTCGCCTTCGAGCCTCCTGTTATGCAATCCAATTAGTTATTCAGACAAATCAAATCTATTAATCGTGTATACAAACTTATTAACTTTATTTACCTGCATTCCACTCATATTTTTAATTCGAATTTCCTTTCCACTCTTTTATTGTGCTAATATATTATTGTTGTTTATTATCATAATAAACGGAAATATGCGCAAAAAATTTGCAATAAATTTTCTTTTACGATAAGATATAATATTTGTATGCGCGCAGTTCAACTCATTGGACCCCACAGTTATTATTGATATGAAGACTCTGAAGTCCATTTGTCAAAGAAATCAAACTGCTCTAAACATTCGCTGACAATGACAATTCAAATGTTTGTACACCAACAAGATAAAAGTGATATTATGCACCGAAGTTAAGCGCTACGATAATTTTACCTTGCAATAAAACCGTTTTTAGTACACTGTAAGACCCACCAGCCAAGAGTTTGTACCTTATCAGAATTACTTGTCGTTTACAACTTGTATAAAGTTGTACAAATACATCAGTGGGTTGATGGTATTCATTCATATAATTACAATACCCCACTTAGCTCAATAAATTTATCTTTACTAAGCATTTATGGAAAGATAATTGTTCAGCTATGCCATATACTTATAAAAGAATGCTGTCGAATTGGGGATATAAAGTGGTGGATAAAATTTATTTTTATTGCATAACAGAACGCCTTCAAAATAGTTTTTAAGTGATGAAGATAAATGGCAGTAAACATTCATAAAAGCCGTACTTATGACGGAAGAAGAAGAATATGATAAATGATTGTTTTCCTAATTTCTTGTTTTCATATTTATTTCGTGGAATTTGTTTGAAGTTAAGTTTAAGCCAAGAGCCTACATTAGCAATCCGCAGAGGGAACATTGAAAGCAAAGTAGCAAATACATATATTTACAAACCATGGTGAAAAGATTTTTAGTGGTGTACTACCTAGCAGTAGGTATTTGTGTTTCACTAAGCTAAAGCTAAATTTTTTTGAAACACAAAACAAAGGACGTAGAATCTAAAGTTCCCCTCAAACAATTTTTTTCACCATACCTAACGAGCAAACCTGGTATCTATTATCCTTGTATACATACATACCCCCTGAATATGCATCAACTCCAAGGATGATAGATTACCAGGTTTGCTATTTATCTATGGGGAAAAATAAAATTGTGAGGGGAACTTTGCCTGTCATGTCACTCGGGGATTCATCAGCCCAAGGGTAGACCTCTTCTATTCGCCATTTCCCCGCACGCTATCTTTGTGCTCGTTTAACTTCACGAAAAATTTGGGAAAGCAACAACAAAGTTATCGAGTAAGATGCGCCACTAGCGAGTGTGGCTATAGCTCATGAGACTGGTATAACTCACTGTCGTACAAACACATGTCATTTAAGGCAGCTCTATTTTCGCGTTTGCTATTTAGCTATGGTGAAAAAGAAAATTGAGAGGGAAACTTTGGCTGCCACGTCACTTGGGGATTAGGCAGCCGAATTCTGCACGATCATTTCACATGTATTCACACACTCGCCCAATCGTTGCCCAGTCGTTGTTCAGACGGCAGTGTCATTGGTTTATGTTTTTGGTATATCAACAAAAGGTTTCAGGTTTTTGTTTACACACCTCAAATGACCAACAACTTAACGTTTTGTGAGAATATTGCTGTTGTAGTGGAAAGTGTTATTGAACAACCTGCAACATCGATATTTCGAAGTTCCCTACAATTAGGCATTTATGAATCGACTGTTTGGTGGATCTTACCTGTTGACGTGCTCATGGTGGACATTTAAATTAAGTCATTCTTCACTTATAATTGTTAAGAGCCGTATTTTGAATAAATACTCGTATTTATATAAATATTTATATGTTTTATTTCAAATCAACATCTAGGACCGTTCTTTTTTAAAGGCCCTTTAAATCCCATTTTAAAAAATTTAACAAATTTTCATCAAAATTTCACTCTTTTCAACCAGAGTTTTTTAAAAATTTAGAGTTTGCAGTTTCATAGACCATCGAAGTCACGCAAAACTCTCGTTTTGAAAATTTTGTTCGCTGAAAAACGTAGAATTCCTTTGAAATTGAATTTATGGTATAATAAATTAAAATTAATTCGGGATTTTGTTAGTATAGATTAAGTAGCTAAAGTGATTTTTTAGCAGTATTTAAATTAGTTTTGTAATTCGTTTGTGACTGATTGATAAACAAGGTAAAAAGTAATTTAAAAAACGTTTTTATTTGATTGGCTATAATTAATTTCTTAAAATGGATAGCCGAGTACTGACTCCTAATTTACTGCTGAATTCATTTATCGGATAGTCGCCGGAGAATTGAAAATTACAAAACAACGAAATTTTTAGTATTCGGATTGATACTTATTTGTTGTGAATTGTTCAGTTTTATTCATTTGTTTCATTTTGTGTCTTTAATTTCACCTGGAATTTATATATTTGAATGGATTTTCAAAATAGAATTTTTTGTCTGCGCTTGAGGAAATTCACAACTAAACTATGAGTATAAGGAAACGCCAAATCAACTTAATATGATTGAGTGTCAGGCTTAAAATTATATAAAATAAAAGAGATTTTCAATATTTTCTGCCTCCAGGTAGGTAGATGAAATGGTTGAAGTGCCAGTCTGGCACTCCTCAAGTCGCGCTAAACCGCTATTTTGATACCATTATGAGACCTCCAACAGGCAGATATCTACAGCCAGCCAGAGCTGTTGATGTAATGGAGAATTTTGATGGGATTTAGGTTAGCACACTGCCCCAGACTGTCGATGAAAGGAGTACCCAGTAACCTTAATCGTCCAGCTGTCAAACCCTGACATTTACAAAGAAAGTGCTCAACAGTGTACCCAGTAACCTTAATCGTCCAGCTGTCAAACCCTGACATTTACAAAGAAAGTGCTCAACAGTTTCCTTCTCTGAAAGGTTCTCACAGCTTCTGCAATGGGCATTAAATGGTAACACTAGCTTTTCCGCGTGTGTGCCCATCGTCCAATGACCGGCAAACACAGCTACGTGTTAAGAAATTGATTGGCGTGGAATCCCCGAGACTTTCTGAGTTCTCCGTCTATTGTAGTGAGACCAAAGGGTTTTCGAAATAGCACATGAAGAAATGGAGCTCCATTTTTTCTGCGCTTTCCTAAGAAATAAGTTGTATAATTCCCTTTTATTAACAGTCAGGCGGATGCCAATGATGGGGAGGAGGTTTCTGAGACCAATTCAGCCACCTTCCTGGCAAGTTCATCAGCAATTTCATTTCCCTCCATGTTCCTATGTATGTACTGGAACCCAAATCAGAGAAATGTTACCTGCACACCCAAGATATTTGATCTTTTCCCTACAGGAATTGACTAGTTTGGATCTGCACCATGGCGTTGTCAGAGCCTTGATCGAGGCTTGACTATCAGAAAAAACATTAATATATCCCTGCCTCCCTAAGCATTTTACATGTCTGCCGGATTGCAAAAACTCCTGCCTGAAAAACCCTAGCAGTATTCGGCAGTTTAAATAAAGTAGATAAATTGGCTGATTTAGAGAAAACCCCTGCTCTGGCTCCCGATTCAGTCTTGGAGCCGTCAGTGAAGACAGAGGTGCAAACCTCGGTGAAGATTTTCTTCTCGATGCAATCCTACCTATTTGGAAATATAATATTACTCTAGCACGACCCTCAAACTCTAGTTTGCGGATAGAGAGATCTGTTCCAAGTTCGGAGAAATACAGTATTGACCGCCCGAAAATGCTCCTTGAAAGATTGCCGCCAGAGGCCAACCTCTTTAACCTCATTGCACTTTGAGCTGCGATGGAAATAACGTAAAAGTCGATGGGAAGTAAGTGCAAAACGACATTCAGGGCAGCACTGGAGAAAGTTTTACATGGTCCGCTGATACCAATGCATGCAGTTCTTTGCAGCCTCCTCAGTTTAGTGATACATATTATAGCCCTTCCGAAGAGCTTCCCACCAAATCAGGCGTCCATACGTTAAAATTGGCAGATCCACTACGTTGTACATCCACAGCACGACCTGTGGCTTGAGTCCCTATTTTTTACCGAACATAGATTTGCAGGAGTAGAAGGCTATACTGGCCTCCTGGATGGATAATAAAAAAGTGCAAATGCGGTTTTCCATTAAAGGGAGATGATCTACTTAATACTGCACAGAAGATTATAATAGACTAGGCAAACTCGGCTCAAGTTATTTTTCAGAAAAAAATCAATGTTGGTTCGTAGAGAGACAGAAAGCATAAGCAAAGCCAGATCAGCCCTATCAGGCATGTAAAATGCTTAGGGAGCGAGGGAGATATTAATGTTTTTTCCTGATAGTCAAGCCTCGATCAAGGCTCTGACAACGCCATGGTGCAGATCCAAACTAGTCAATTCCGGTAAGGAAAAGAGCAAATATCTTGGGTATCAGGTTCTCTGATCTGAGTTCCAGGACATAAGAACATAGACGGAAATGAAATAGCTGATGAGCTTGCCAGGAAGGTAGCTGAATTGCTCTCAGAGACCTCCTACCCGTCATTGGCATCCCCCTAACTGTTAATAAAAGGGAATTATACAACTTATTTCTTAGGAAAGCGCAGAAAAAATGGAGCTCCATTTCTTCATGTGCTATTTCGAAAACCCTTTGGTCTCCCTACAATAGACGGAGAACTCAGAAAGTCTCGGGGACTCCACGCCATACAATTTCTTAACACGTACCTGTGTTTATCGGTCATTGGACGATCCGCTCACACGCGGAAAAGCTAGATTTACCATTTAATTCCCATTGCAGAAGCTGTGAGAACCTTTCAGAGAAGGAAACTGTTGAGCACTATCTCTGTAAATGTCAGGGTTTGACAGCTGGACGATTAAGGTTACTGGGTACTCCTTTCATCGACAGTCTGGGGCAGTGTGCTAACCTAAATCCCATCAAAATTCTCCATTACATCAACAGCTCTGGCTGGCTGTAGATATCTGCCTATCTCATAATGGTATCTAAACGGCGCTTTAGTGTTACTTGGGTAGTGCCAGAGTGGCAGACTAAGGTAAATTTACAGGTATTGGTAAATTTACCTTAGTCTAAAGTAAGAAAATTACAAAAAAAGATAAAAATGTAACCACGTGAATAAGTCCCGTTATATAGCTTACATATAAACCTGTTCAAATTTATTCACCGTGACTTTTCTATTTATATAGTAAATAAAATAATTAACTTTTAAGTCTTGTGCTTCTAGTATACCCCACAAATGAGAAAATCTTATTTTTTATATAATAGCTTATATTGAAATCATTTTTGCTTACACAATTCGTTAGAAACATTAGTTGTTTATTAATATGAGTGTTATAGGTTGAGGGAAGCCCCGCGTTTAAATTATTTACATGAGAAATTTAAAATTTATTGCCGTAGTAATAAGTGCATATACCTGGGACTTTATGCCCTGCCTACTTACTGTTAGTAAACAAATTAGCTTATTTATGAAAAGCCGCTGAAGTGGAGAAATCTTTTGTATTTGTTCTTAATAACTACTTTTTTTCTTGCGCGAGCTCAACGGAATTTCTGTTTGCCTAATTAGTTTTCGTTTTGTTTTTATGGTGCAAAGTAATCAATTACAAGCAATAAAGAATAAAATGTGGCAAATAATGGCAAAGAGGTAAAAAATAGCGTAGAGGTAAATAAAGTACATAAACATAAACAAATGCAAAGCAAAGAAAACAGGTTAAAAATGCAGAAACGTGATCGAAACGCTTACTGAATTAATTTCATGAAAATTAAAAGTATAGAATAATATACACCAAAATAAATAATAATAAAAGTGACTAATGCAAAATGAATTTCACCAATTAAAAACACAGTTGGCAATAACAAAGTGATGCACTTCATTTTTTCTTCGTGTTTTAATTATTGTTATTGCATTGTAGACGTGTACAAGGCGATAAGCAGTTTTGAATGAAAACACAGGAAATTGCTTCAAAATTTTGTTGCTCTAGCGCTGCTCATTATATTGCACTGACAGCAATATATTATATATAATAAATATTATTTGTTATTGCTGAGTTCCATAAAGCTGTTGTTGTACGTATTACTGATTTCGTGCAAATTTCTTTTTTATTAAGCAACTGGTGGGGTTCTAGTGAAAATGAAAATGCGGCTTTGCATGGAAATTGTTGCGACGAATTGCAACAAATTTGAGGACAGAAGAAGCAAGTTTGATCTACAACCGAAGAATAGCTTACAAACATTTGTCATATCATATTTAGGTACATATGTACATATGTATTTGTAATAGTATACATCAAACTAAACTGCGCACTTTGTTTGTTAGGCTGCATTCCAAAGTTTATTTCAATTTATGACGTCTGGTATGACGTTTTCCGTTGAGTTATTCAATTTTAAATTTCGCCCATCTCACCGATGAGCGATGCTAGTGGTAGGTCGGTAGGTCGGAAATGGCTGAAGTACCACTCTGGCCCCTCAGGGAGGTGTTTTATCCCCTCTGCTGTGGTTACTAGTCGCTAACAACATCCTTACCAAATTCAACCGAAGGGGAATTAAAGTGGTGGCGTACGCGGGCGACACACACTGGGGATTTTTGTACAGAGATGCGGAAAAAAGTATACATCCCAAAAAATATTTACATTTTTACTACTAACGAAGTTGTATATATTTGTGTATGAAAAGAACATGTTTAAAAACTATTTAAAAAAAAATGTTTTTTAAAATTCATAAATTTTAATTTTTTTTTTTTTTTATTAATATAAGCCAGCAAATATTTACGCACAGGATACATGTAAGTTCATAATTCTGAATTACCCTCAAAATGTCAAAACTAAATTAAAAGTGTTTCGTTATCATTATGCACACACTAGAAAGCGTTTAGTTATTATCATTGCCAAAAAATAATCAGTGGCGCCTGGTGGCACCTGGTGGCACCTGCAATTGATTAAAACTGAAAGAGACGCTATTAAGCAACACGTTGATACTAGTTTCTGACCGTAGGTAAATGTAGCTCAACTTGCAGATCCAAGAATATGAAGGAATATGATTTTTTTGTTTTTTTTTTTTTCGTAAAATTAATTATAAATAGATAATCAAATGCTTCACAGCCTTTGTTCTTCCGGCTAAAATATATAAAAATATCGTACCCTAAATGAAAAATAAAAAATTGGAAGTCGGCTCAAGCAAAAGGAAAAAAAACCACCTTGGGCTTTGAAGTTTTTTCTTAGTCAGTTCAATACTATAAAAAAATTATACTTTTGACATATCTATAAAAAAAAAGAGGTTGTCTGTAAAGTCGGTTTACTGACGATAGTTTAACGTGATAACGTCATAAGAAAATACTGATTGAATGGTTGCATTTTTCAAAAGAAAATTATAATTTTATTTGTTTGATAGATATTTTGTATGGATACAGAGAATGAGTTAACATTAACATAACATAACATAACATAACATAACATAACATAACATAACATAACATAACATAACATAACATAACATAACATAACATAACATAACATAACATAACATAACATAACATAACATAACATAACATAACATAACATAACATAACATAATATAACATAACATAACATAACATAACATAACATGCTGTTCAAGCAAGGTAACGACGCATGAGCAAGATAACGACGCATTTTTTGGTGCGTGCAGCCGGCTACATAGAATTATAAGACGTTGTCACGTCAAAGAATAATAATAACATTAAAACAACAGGTATTATTAACAAACTTGGTTTTATTTTAAGTTCTTCAAGTAAATCAAATTAATAATAATCAATAAGAAGGCATATGCAAATACAAATACGTGAATTTATATATGTACATATGCGCATATACATACACATATACGCTCACTTAAGTAGGAGAGAGCAAGATGTCGAACGTTGCTTTGTTTGCTTTGTCGTTCGTTCCGCGCTTTCGCTTGCAGTTCATTCAAGGTAACGGCAATGAGCAAGGTAACGACACATGAGCAAGGTAACGGCAATGAGCAAGGTAACGACACATTTTTTCGTGCGTGCAGCCTGTTAAATCGAATTATAAGACGTTATCACGTCAAAAACTGTAAGTCGGAGTTTAGTAATTCTTTTTGATTTTATTGTTGGTTCTATTCTGGAATTTAGAAATACCATTAAACATTGCGTAGGTGGTATGTTGAAAATTTGACTTTCTTCCGCTAAATCCCCAGTGTGCGACATAGTGGTTATGGTTTCAGGAATGTTTCCAACCACAATCAGTGAGTGACCTTCATCGTGCTGGTATTATTCAGCAATTGAGCCACGAACTGTGGTTTAAGTGTAAACCCGAGAAAAACTGAACTGATGCTATTCACCAAGAAAACCAAGGTACCAAACTTTAATTTCCTAAAACTTAACGGCGTCAGTCTCACGCTAACCCAACAGGCAAAATACCTAGGTGTTATCCTAGACCCCACACTCAGCTGGAAGTCCAACGTAGAGTATAGGGTAAAGAAAGCGAATATAGCACTTTACCGCGTGTAAGAGAATGTTGGGTAAGAAATGGGGTATCCAACCAAAACTATCCAATTGGTCCTATACAGCCATTGTAAGGCCAATACTAACATATGCGGCACTAGTTTGGTGGCCTGCAACAGAAAAGAAATACAACAAAGCTAAGCTGAACAAGATACAAAGAACAGCGTGTATCTTAACTACAGGAGCGCTTAGCACCAGTCCTACTGAAGCGCTCAATGTACTAACTCATCTGCTACAATTAGATTTACACATTAAAACAATAGCTACTTGCAGCGCAGTGAGACTCAGAGACATAGGAAGCTGGACAACAAGGTCGTACGGTCACAGTAAGATCCTCCTACAGGGACCCTCGCTGCTCAAAAACAGATCAGACTACACTACCGACCTTAACTTCAAGAAAGGCTTTACGGTACGTTTTCCACCGAGAGCCGAATGGAGCAAAGGGAAGGTGATTGGAAGATATCGAAATCTATACCGATGGTTCTATGATGAACTGTGGTGTGGGAGCTGGCTTCCATTCGGAGGCGCTCAACCTATCTCTTCCTGACTATGCCAGCGTGTTCCAGGCAGAACTGTTAGCGATCAGAGAAGCATGCAAATCACCAAAGCTCTACAAGGAACTTGAAGAGTAGCTATCTTCTCAGACAGTGAAGCAACTATAAAGGCCTTTGAGTGTAGAGAGAAGCTGGAAATGCTTAGTCATTGGCTTGAAATCACTCTGATATGGGTTCCCGGTCACAGGAACATACGGGGTAATGAGATAGCGGATGAGCTAGCAAGAAAAGGTTCGACACTAGAAATAGCAGAGGCGGTGGCAGTTTCCACCCCACTCAACACATTAAAAGCATCCCATTAAAAGCATCCATTTCTTCACACTATCATGCTTTAGCCGAAAGAAGATGGAAGCAAATACCTACATGTATTACAACAAAAAACACATGGCCGTCATACAAAATCCAAAGGACGAATGATCTGTTAGGATGTTCTCGGCCAAACATCTCACGCATCACTGCAACCCTTACAGGCCATTGGAAAGTAGGGGATCATGCAGCTAGACTCAATCTACCCTTCAATTAATGAGATCTCAGACATCGAGATAAAGAATTTGCTGCTATACTTGGACCTCACTAAATGGATTTGACTTAGAACAAAAAAAAAACATCATTATACGAGGACGGCGGTAGTAAAACGGTGCTTGTCACTATTTAGGATTATTTCAGTTGAAATACTCAACAACAACAATAACAACCTCTATGACACTCACCAAGTAGCACTAAAACGACGTTTTGATACCATTATGAGACCTGCGATAGGCAGATATCTACAGCCTGCCAGAGCTGTAGATGTAATGGGAAGATTGATGAGATTCAGGTTGGCACACTGCCCCAGGCTGCCGATGAAAGGAGTACAGGACATTTACAGAGAAAGTGCTCAACAGTCTCTTTCTCTGAAAGGTGCGCACAGCTTCTGCCATGGGAGTTAAATGGTAACCTTAGCGTTTCCGCGTATGTGCCGCTCGCCGAATGACCTGTAAAAATTGCTACGAGTTTGGAAATTGATTGGCGTGGAGTCCCCTAAGACTTCCTGAGTTCTCCGTATGTTGTAAACTTGAAAGTAAAGTTGCTGATTATAATTTGCGGTAAATATTGACCCATATAAAAGAAGAAATTGTGGGACATTTATAATCTTGACAGATTTAGGCCGAGTTTTTGGTTATACTATGAGATAAGTATTGGTGCACACAGCATTATAAATGGAATTAAAAGTTAATTACGTATATACATACATCTCATCATAAAAACTCACTTTTTCTCCTTTTTTTAATGGAAATTAAGAAATTAATAGTCGAACCCTTCACTTATTTCAGATTTAAAAAAATAATAACTTGCATAATGTTCTGCTTGCTCTTTGAAATTGAAATTTGAAAAGGTCGAGCCCAGGAGCACCAGGAGTTTTGGTGGCTCGTAAAACACTCAGTCTAAAAAGCCTATTGCATTTAAAGCTCTGGAAAGAGGGTAGATAGTCAAGGAGGGAAGAGATAGGAAATCAGAGAAAGAGATAGGAAAGAATAGAGGAAGAGATAGAGATAGTTAGTCCGGTGAGAACTTTCCAGATTCTTTGGCAAATCTGTAAATATCCTCCAAAACTCGTAGCCGTGCTCTAGCAAAGGCAGGACACTCACAGAGTAAGTGCTCGGTGCTATCTGCCTCCTTCAAGCACGATAGGCACTTTGGGTCCTCAATGATTCCAATGGTGGTCATATACTGACCCCATGGGTTGTATCCTGTAGTGATACCCACTATCAAGCGAACGTCTTTCCTTCCAAGTTTTACTAAAAAGTTTGACAGTTTTCTGTTCGGACTTGTCACAAAACACTTTGCAGTTCTGCAGCGTTCTAGACCGGACCATCGCTCTTTATGTGGATTGCCTACATAATCGCTGATCCAATACATGATTCCTGCGGAACTGATTCCGATTATTGGCTCTGGCTCTTGTGGAGAAACCGCTGATCCACGGTTGGCCAATTCATCGGCAATTTCGTTTCCTTGAATACCGGAGTGTCCTGGAACCCATATAAGTAGAAGCCTGTTTTGTCTTGCGACAGAATTAAGCTTCCTCTTACATACTTGAACAATCTTTGAGGTTTGCTTTGTGTTCTCCAGGACCTTCAGTGCAGCCTGACTGGCACTGAAAACTCCAATCTCCTCTCCTCTCAATTATCCATTCGGCTACTTTCATGATGGCAAAAACTTCCGTTTGGAAAACAGTTGCCATTTCCGCCATAGCATAGTGATACTTATTACTATCATTTAAGTACCATCCCGGTCCAGACCCCATTTCATTCTTGGACTCATCGGCAAAGAAAATATCAGTCAAGCCTCCCTGCATGCATTCTGGATTGCTCCATTGCGACTGACATCAAATTGCTTAAACTTATTTGAGATTCTGTAAATATTTTAATATCAGTTGGAAATAAATATTTTTTTTTATGAAATTCATTATTTTAATTTACAGTGAAACCTCGCTTGGTATCGAACGGCTCGGAGAGGACCGTAGCGCTCAACGTCATTTTACACAGCCGTTCGAATTTTGTGGAAATGCCAAAGTAGAGGCCGTTCCTGTTTGTGATATCGAACGCAGCTTTGAAATCGAGGTTAAAGGTGGTGTGTGTCGATTTTTCATTCGTGGATTTGGAAGATCTAGTCAATAGCATACTTACCAGGCCTGAAGCCACACTGATAAGGTCTAATCAGTTCTTTGACGATGGGCTTCAGTCTCTCACATAATGCGCTTGATAAGACCTTATACGCGACATTAATAAGACTAATCTCACGGTAATTTGCGCAGTTATAGGATCACCCTTCTTGAGGATTGGGCAGAGCACGCATTATTATATAAATAATAAATCGTGTAAGAAATGGCGAAGATATCAGTAAATTAGTCCATCGTACATATATGAGTATTTTTTCTGATCATAAAAAGTTGGAACGTTCAGGAACTATTAAAAATATAATTTGAAATTACATTCATTGCGGTAACTGGAGTACACATGAAAAACTTCGCAACTAGCGCTCCGGCCAATTCCAAGTTTTTTATTCGTACTACTACGCCAACTAGAGAGAACACGGAAAACTTTTTTGACTATTACTCCGAGCCGGCGGCCAAAATGAAGAAAGAGTTTTTTCTAATAGCGGTTGCCCCTCAGCAGGTAAGGGCAAACCTCCGAGTGTATTATCTGCTTCTCAAAAAAAAACAACCATTTGCCGTTCTGCGCTACTATAATAGCAGTAACGAAACGTAGCTTGGAGAAGAGCAAAACAGTTGATATCACGTTTTGCTCTACCTGCACCACTACTCACTACTCATCTGGAGATGAATTTAAAATGGGTTAGGGTTATGATATTTGTACGGAATTTGTTTTTATACCATAGTTCATGGGCGTTGGCCCTCAAGTGGCCTTCTGAAACCAGGCTAAGCCTGTTAAGTTTTATGTACATCGCTGAGAGAGAAGGCGATTAAGTGCCGCTGCTGTGTCGCAGCCTGTCCAAACGCCTTCATGTTCCCTTTTATATGTGTATAAAAAAAAATCAAAAATAATCTAAAACTATATGCAAGCTGTGTAGAAAATTTACAGATTTTTGAAAAGCAAGCGGAATGTTTAACACATAAGTTTATTTCTAAACTGATAACTCTGTACTAGGGTCGCATGCGTATGTTGAGCATTGAACTGTTACTTTCTGTAAAATTTTTTGACTACGTAAAAAAACAAAAAAATTATCTTGATTAGACATAAGCGTGTGGGCTTCATACACGTTTTAAATTCACATGTGTTATGAAAATTTAATAAAAAAATTCCTTCAGTGAAGTGATAAGTGTTTATTACAAAAAAAAAACAAGCATTTATACGCTGTCATATTATATATACATACTATACATACGCTGCCGAGTATATGTAAATTGAGCAACTTTATCAACGAATAAAATAATCGCATTGTCACCCATACGTATAGACCGACTAACTGAATATGTGTTTATATAGATTTTTTACATATTAATTTAGTATTTAATTTGAAGTCTTACGAATATATGCCCTCTGCCACTAATCAACTTGACTTTCGCTTTCAAGCCCATTCTGATTATAACATACAAGTAGCTGGTAATCAAAAATGCCGGACATACATAATGACACTTTAATCATTTATTGACTCTTATTGAAACAACGTCAATTGTGGGTATATAATCAGTTTAAGACCCTAAGGTTAATCCAATTTTTTTGGGAACTTTTTAAGAAAAATTAGGATTTTGAGCAAAGAAGAAATGTGTATGGTTTAAACTATTTGATGGTCGGTATTTAGCTCCTGGACGATGCTACAACTAGTAACAAGCCGGTCAAGTTCGATTACACGGTGCTACAAAGTAAAAAAAATCGAAAAAACTCTTCAAGTGATATAGTGCACGTTTTAGGTCAAGTCAACCAGTACAACACAAAACTATATTTAGAAAATTCAAAAATTTTTATTTATTGTTAAAAAACCGATTTATGGTGTTTTTAATGAAGTAAAAATACACACCTAATCCATTTTTCAACCGATTTTTTATTTCAATATGGTCTTGGGAAGGGGAGTGTATGTACGTTATGAATGTATATAATTCTAAGATTGAACTATTGACGTTCTAAAGAAATTTTCAATAGCAAGCTCTGATTTGTGCAATTTTTCCACGTTTTTTTCAATGTGATGCAATTTTTTGGCCACTATTCTCCAACGGGCACCACAAACATATACATATTTTTAAACTCCAATAAAATGTGCTCGAAATACGCTATTTTTCATTTTCATACATTGAAAACTGTAAAAGTTTCGATTTTTTCCACATTTTTAAAAATCCAGCTTAACCGAGACTGCGAGAGAATACCGTATGACCGATAGTGCTTTACTGCTCATTGTGGCCAATTTTGAAAGACAGCAATAGCAGGTGGCGCAAAAGTAACCTTACGTTGTTTTTTGGCTGTAATTTAAAAAAAAATGAAAAACTTTGATTCTTCTTGTGGATTATTTTTATTTGGTCTTTTAATTTTTTTTACATCAAGTCGAGAATATGATGTCATGTAAATGGCCGCCGCCACAGTTGATTGCCATTTGAGCCCTTTTTATGGCATTTTCCATCACTTTGGCCAAAACTTCCGGCGATAGGTCCTCACATTCTTGACGGATATTGTCTTTAAGAGCTGCAATAGTCTGAGGCTTGTTGACATAAAGCCGCGACTTCAAAAAGCCCCACAAAAAGAAGTCTGGAGCGGTCAAATCAGGCGATCTTGCTGGCCAGTGCAAATCGCCAAAACGGGAGATTAGGCGCCCGGGAAATGCATCCTTCAGCATATCGGTTGTGGGACGTGCAGTGTGTGCCGTTGCACCGTCCTGTTGGAACCACATGTTTTCCAATCCCAATTCATCAAGTTGCGGCAAAAAGAACTCGTTGATCATTGCTCTGTAGCGCTCACCATTCACAGTAACCGTTTGGCTCGCGTAGTCTTCGAAGAAAAAAGGGCTTCAGTGCCCCAGAAGCGTAAATTTTGCTTATTTACGTACCCGCTAAGATGGAAATGGGCCTCATCACTCATGATTATTTTTGATGAAAAATCATCTTCCTCTTGGTGGTGATTAAGGATGGCTTGAGCGTATGTTAGACGCGATTGGCGGTGATGCACCGTCTGGACTTTGTACGGATACATCTTCAAATCTTGTACCAAAATTCGCTGTAAAGACCATCGACTGATTCCCATTTGCGTGGCACGTCGTCTGGTCGATGTCGACGGCGCTTCCATAACATCCTCGGCTACAGCAGCAATATTCTCTGCAGAACGGCTACTCCGGGGTCTGCCACGCCTGGCAGCATCTCGTGTTGTGCCAGTCTCTTCGAGGCGAGCGGCTAAACGTCGCAGTGTTTCACCAGTAGGCGTTAGACGGCGAGGAAATCTGCGACGAAGTTCACGTTGTGCCAAAGTCTCCGACCGATTACACTGGTTTACAGCCAAAATGCACCAGAGACGCCGTTATGAAATTCCTATGTAAAATCACCGTCTGATTCCGAAAATCAAGGTTATTTTTTATTCTATGGTAACGTTTTTGAGATATTTACGAATTACCGTTATTTCAAAAAAACAAAAAATTGGGCCCACTTAATCATATATATCTCGAAAACGAATTGAGCGATTCCAAAACCGTTTAAAGCTTTTAAAAGGTAATAAAATTTGCTATAAACTGTGTGTAAAACACTTTCTGCTAGGTCCTGCAGATTTAAAGATAACGAACTATCATAACGGATTTTTTAAATTTTTTTTGTAAAAATATAAAAAAATTTGTACTTTGAGAGAAAGGATCTCGAAAACTGTTTACTTTTTCGTGTATTTTTTGTTTTCACTCTAAGCTCTGTTTTATTACAAAAAAAATAAACTTTGATTAAACAAAATCGATGAACTAATACAAAAGTTACAAGCATTCAAGTAAATATATCCATATAGTAAAACTTAAGTACCCTACAAATAATAGCATATGTACATATGACTCTGTCTTAACTCTATGATCTTATTTTATAATTGAAAAAGTTATGTGTCTTGTTTTGACGCTTATTTATATAAGGATCGGTTTCTCTTATGAGAAACCAACAGTAGTCACCCATCATAGCGACATCCCAGAATCCTTGATACCGACTTTCAATCATTTTCATTTGCTGGTGAAACCTTTCGCCATGCTCGTCGCTTTCGTCGCTAAGATTTTTCGGGAAAAAATTTAAATGGGAGTGCAGAAAATGAATTTTGAAAGACATATTTACTCCTGAAAGAAAATTAAAAAGGGAATTAGATATATACATAAGTGACACATTAGCATATAATTTTCTTAAGCTGGGTTAATCTTCCAATTCAGAACAAATTTTGGTCGTTCTTGTTTGTTCGGAGCAGGGCAATAAATTCAGATTAAGGGCTATATATTCTCATGTAAATTTAAAAATTTGCTTTGAAGTTTTTTGTTTGGTTTTAAAGTTAACTGGGAAAACGGTCTTATATGTGTTTTTTATTTACCCATTTCCGCATAGTTTTTGATTAAATCGTTCAGTATCAGCTCGAAGTTAGGACTTTTGTGTTTGCCTAAAAAAGAAGTAACGACCTTTTCAAAAGAGTCCCACGCTGCTGCCTCCACTGGTGACAATAGTTCTTTGAAATGGGTATTGGCCATTATTTTCCTTATTCGCGGCCCCACAAAAATCCCTTCCTATATTTTTGCTTCTGAAATCTGTGGAAAGATTGTTTTCAAATAATGAAAAGCTTCGCCTTCTTTGTCCAAAGCCTTGACAAAGTTTTTGATAAGGCTGAGCTTGATGTGGAGTGGAGGTAGAATTATTTTTTCCTTTTTTATAAGTGGTGAGTATTTTATGTTATCCACCCCAACTTGAAACTCGATTCGTTCTGGCCAATCCTTTATGATGTAGTGGTCTTGACGTGCTCGGCTATCCCATTTGCATAGAAAGCAACAGTATTTTGTGTATCCAGATTGTAGACCACATAGCTTTCCAATCATGTTCTTCGTATTTAATTAATTTAAGCAATTTTTGCATTGTCTCATATGTTTCCTTCGTATTTACTGCATGCGCGATCGGGATAGATGGCTTTTGGTTGCCAATATGCAATAATACAGCCTTAATTGCCGTCTATGAACAATCGCCACTCTTTTGAATCATATGGTTTACCAAACTGTTTAAATAGACCAGCAATGTTTTTGCAATAACAAACACTGTCCTTCTTCGTATAGTGCTGGGAGAATTGTCCGTGACGAGTCCTATAATATGTTACCTTAACATCGGATGAAACAAATTTAAATTGTTGCATACGAGGGGCATGTAGTTCGGCCTTTTCTTTTGACAATTCCAAATCCCTTATCCAATCAGTGAGTTGTGCTTGTGACAAAGGGTTTCTTTCGTTTTCCGTTTGCAATTCAGTACAACATGATGCCGCGTAATCAGATACTGCTGTTGACAATGAAACTGGAGCCGAAACTAAAGTTAAATTTGATTCTGGCAATGTAGCTTCCGTTGAATTTAGTTCTGGTAATGACACTGTAGATATGCTCGCATAGGTTACTTTTCTAGACTTTCCTACCCCAAATACTTTTGTAGTACAAATATAGCAGTCCGTTGAATGGCAAGTTGGTTCCCTCCACTTCATTGGTGTAATAAATTTCATATGTCGCCTAAATAGATAGTTTAAGAATCATATGTACACATGCTATTATTTGTAGGGTACTTAAGTTTTACTATATGGATATATTTACTTGAATGCTTGTAACTTTTGTATTAGTTCATCGATTTTGTTTAATCAAAGTTTATTTTTTTTGTAATAAAACAGAGCTTAGAGTGAAAACAAAAAATACACGAAAAAGTAAACAGTTTTCGAGATCCTTTCTCTCAAAGTACAAATTTTTTTATATTTTTACAAAAAAAATTTAAAAAATCCGTTATGATAGTTCGTTATCTTTGAATCTGCAGGACCTAGCAGAAAGTGTTTTACACACAGTTTATAGCAAATTTTATTACCTTTTAAAAGCTTTAAACGGTTTTGGAATCGCTCAATTCGTTTTCGAGATATATATGATTAAGTGGGCCCAATTTTTTGTTTTTTTGAAATAACGGTAATTCATAAATATCTCAAAAACGTTACCATAGAATAAAAAATAACCTTGATTTTCGGAATCAGACGGTGATTTTACATAGGAATTTCATAACGGCGTCTCTGGTGCAGAAAAAAAGTTGAAATTTGTGATCCAGTGTTATTGGTCAAATAAATAGTCAGCAATATTCCGCGTTCTGGAGCAGTGTAGCATTGTTTATTAACGTGTATTTCGCATGTGTTTACTACACAAATGTCAAAACAGAACTGACATTAGGGGCCAAGCGGAAATCGGATAAGATACAAACGAGCTACGAATTTTTAAGTGTCGGAAAACACCCGAAATCGGTTTTTGAACGATAAATAAAAAATTTGAGGGTGTTAAAAATTTTTTGAATACGGTTCCACATCGGTCTCGGCTAGATCTACAGTGCTCATCATGTCATATCAAAAGTTCTGATTCACTGTAGCACCGTGTTATTTCTGTGATTTTATATGCACTTTTGACATTATCGTTATTTTCTTTAACATCAAAAATGTCTGAACGGAATCGATGAAACCAAAATAGCACATAATTAACTGTTACAGTATCGGCACCATAAACACCATTCACTATTTCAGCGGCCTGGCTTGCATTTTCGCCTTTATCAAAGAAAAATTGTAAAATGTACCGAATTTTCTATTTCTTAACTACCATTGTTAACACCCTGTAACTCACAACTGAATGGAACATAAGTATGAAATGTCACCGTGACAACGAAGATTGTTTGTATTATACCCAAAAAATTAACAGCCCCAGTCACTATAGACCGAAAATCGAAGGCAAACCGATAATGGGCATGCCAAGTGGGTTCGTTATCATACCTGAACCGCTGATTAGATTAGATTCCCCAGATATTATAGGTCTCTTTCATTTAGAGGCACAATATAGCGAAGTGGCTGAGAATTGTACTCTGGAGGGTTATTGCTCGTGTCTTCTCCGTTGCGGGATGGCGTGATATCGGGCGATATGATTCCCCTTGGTAGACGTTTTCGCCTCATATAAGCAATTCAGGAATAATTAGAGTGATGACCGACAAATATGTAGTTGACCTCGCTAAGATAGTTTACTTCCATTTTGTCCAGATATTTTACTCGGTGCATCTGCTTACAAATTTCGATGCTAAAATCTATGTACAACTAGTCTGAGTTACCTCGGATACAAATAAACGGTATGAATACGTAATTCATTTTATCAATCTTAATTAATAAATATGTAAATAAATCAAACCTCCCAAAGGTAGAGAGCACTTCAGTATCCATGAACGTGACTAATCCGAACGTCGTTATGCTCTAAGGTAGTATTTTGGGCCCGTTGATATTTCTCTTCTTTATCACGGGTATAAAAAAAATGTTTTTCATATGCAAAAGTTTTACTTTATGCGGTCGACCTTAAAATCTATGCTATTGTAAGAAATTCATTCGATTCACAAATCCTCCAAAAAGAGCTTGATAAAGTTCCTTGTTGTTGTTGTGCACGTTTTTAAATATTTCGCCCAGTGTTTTTCTCCTTTGAAAGCATTTTCTCTTATCTCTAATTGTTGTCTGTGTCAGTGAAATCTTTGACTTAGAAGTTATTTTTTACCCAAAGTAGGATGTTTAGCATAGTTTTATTTTATACAGCCAAAGGCTTGCTAGCAACTCATCAGATTTTAGGGTAGTGGTCTAGACTTTAGAATAAAGTTTAAGGTAAAGTTTCCTACGCGAAAGGAATGGAATTTCAATTCATTAGTCAAAGAGAATACAACTGCACTTTACACTCACGGATCCAAGATCGACTGCCGCGTCGGCGCTAGTGTATATTCGAAAGGCCTCGAAACTTTCAAGTCGTATCGCCTGAGGAATTGGAAAAAATTTTTCAAGCAAAAGTTCTCGGAATAAGGGAGCTTGTTGGAAGTATATATTTTTTCAGATAGTCAAGCAGCCATCTTAGCTTTAAAGTCACTTACAACCAATTCAAAAATCGTCAGATAATGCAAAGAAGAACTAATGCTAACTAATTAGAAAGCTAATGAGCTAGCAAGACAAGGATATTCCTTTAACGAATCCGAAGCCGTAGAAATAGGCCTTCCCCAAGGCGTTAGGTTAGGTTAGTATGGTTGCCTAGGGAGTGGGCACACTTGGACGAAGAGAGATTCGTCCTTTGTGATACCATTGTCAAGGAAGTGAGGAGAGGGGAAGGACCGATGAGGTGCAGGGAGAGGGCGGGGAGAGGTGGTGATGGGAAGGTTAGGAGCGTGCGGATTATGAACGATGACTATGTTTGCGTCAACCGCTTAATGCTGCTGATGAAACTCATCAGATTTTTAATGTCTGCGCCAGCTATCTCAGCAGGCGTGGCAAAGAAGTAAGAGCCAAGATGCCTGAATCTTAGCCCCGCCAGGGCAGGGCAGCTAAGGAGAAGGTGCTGAGATGATTCCACCTCATCCTCCATACATCCAGCACAGAAAGGACTCGAGATGATTCCAAGTCTCACAGCATGCATTCCTCGCGCATTGTGTCCTGTGAGAGAACCCACTAGATTGGAGAGCTGATATTTTGTCAGCCTCAGAAGCTCACCCGAGCGCCTTCGGTCCACACGTGGCCAGAAGGATTTCGCAACTTTGTACGTTTGTGCATTTTCCCAGCGCTCGCTGAGTTTGCGCGATGCCCATCTTTCCAGGAGCAGACCGCAGGTAGTCAGGGGGATTCCAATTTTCTCCCTCCGCGGGGAAATCACCTCACATGTCCCTTGTCTAGCCAGCTCATCCGCCTCACAGTTTCCCGCAATGTCGCTGTGACCGGGAACCCAGATGAGGCTGATGTCAAAGAATTCGGACACAGTCGAAAGTGAGGTCAAGCATTCCTTGACCAATTCCGAATGCACCGTCATAGACCCGAGGGCCCTTATTGCCGCTTGGCTATCGGAGTAAATATTTACCTTCTTGACTGTTAGTACACATTTGAGCAGCCAATCAGCTGCCTCCTTGATTGCGGCTACCTCTGCCTGGAACACACTGCAGTGGTCCGGTAGCCTGAATTTAAGTCTGATGGGGAGCCCTTCGCAAAAGACTCCTCCGCCAACCTTTCCTTCCAACTGCGATCCATCCGTGAACAAGTTCACCAGGCCCTGCCCCCAAGTGTAGCCCCCCGTCCACTCTTCCCTTGACGGGATGTGAGTGGTGAATGTTCCGGTCGGACTAAATGAGGGTATACACTGGTCTGTTGACAGAGGGGTGAACTCAAAGTTTCTAAGGATGCTTGAGTGCCCATAAGGGAGATTGAGCTTATAGCTCCAGCCCCTCAGTCTGATTGCGGTACGTGTTGCGGCAGTTCTGCCTGCGATATCTACGGGTACCACATTTAACATTGCGTTGAGCGCCAGAGTAGGAGTCGTTCGAAGCGCCCCACTGATTCCAATGAGTGCCGACCTCTGAACTCTTTCCAGCTTCTTCACCAATGTCGTCTTCTCTAGTGAGTTCCACCAGACTATGACTCCATATAACAAGATAGGCTTTACAATGGTATCATACAGCCAGAAAACAACTCGAGGCGAGAGGCCCCATCTTTTGCCAATTGCGCCCTTGCACCCATACAAGGCGATTGTTGCCTTTCTCACCCTTCCCTCAATATTGGGCTTCCATGTAAGCTTGCTGTCAAGGATAATACCAAGGTACTTCACCTTGTCAGAAAGCATCAGAGGAGCGCCCCCTATTGAGGGAAGTTGAGCTCTGGGTATTTTATATTTCCTCGTAAATAGGACGAGCTCCGTCTTAAGAGGATTCACCGACAGGCCACAATCCGTTGCCCATCTAACAACTGCATTCAGATATCCCTGCATCAAGTTGTACAGAGTATCCAAAAATTTTCCTCTAACAATTAGTGCCACGTCATCCGCGTAGGCAATTACCCTGCAGCCTCCCTTCACCAGCTCTTCCAACAGATCATTTAGAACGACCACCCAGAGGAATGGTGAGAGAACCCCACCTTGCGGAGTGCCTCTACTCACCTGCCGGTGGATGGAGATACCGCCCCACTCTGCCGTGACAGTTCTGTCGTTTAGCATTTAGTGGATAAGTCTTATAAGGTCGGTTTCGACCCCTAGTTTACCTAGAGACCTGGTAATTGCCTCCGGAAGGACGTTGTTAAAAGCCCCCTCGATGTCGAGGAAGGCGCCTACCGCAGACCGCAGGCTAGACACTAGACAGACAGATGGTCTAATACGGATACCTACAAAATAACAAACAAATCTAGAACTGACGAGTTGTTAAGAAAGCCACGAGCAGACTTATTCAGAAATATATATATATATATATATATATATATATATATAATATATAATTGGCGCGTACACCCTTTTTAGGTGTTTGGCCGAGCTCCTCCTCCTATTTGTGGTGTGCGTCTTGATGTTGTTCTATAAATGGAGGGACCTACAGTTTCAAGCCGACTCCGAACGTCAGATATTTTTATGAGGAGCTTTTTCATGGCAAAAATAGGTTTACAGGTACTTGAAGTATTCATCTTGTTAAAAAAATGGTATGTAATTAAATCGTGAATTTGAATATCTACATACATAAATTGAACCAACAACAGTTTGCCGAATTTCGATGTAAGGAACTTTTCTATAGTACGAATTTCATGAAGGACATCCAAAATTGTTTGTTGTGCCAAAAAAGTATATACTGTGCGTGTATTGGAAAAGCGTCATGGATGATACCGTAAGATTGAGACATACTGGGGCACAATCGGTTCCAGCAAATGAAAAAGTGTGTTGATATTCAGATAAAATATTTTTAAAAACAATAAAGCTTTTCATATAACACTAGTAAATATTTTTTGTTATATGTCTATCTAGCAAATTTCGCATAGAAGTATTTTAGAAATTTTTGCTTTTTGGTATTATAATATATTTAGTTCTATTACAGATCGTATCACTGATAATCTGTTGCATAACCTTTACATGAGCTTTACTTTCCGCGTTTTCAAGCGACTAAACTCGAATGCAAGTGTCTGTTTGCCTTGAATAAATTACAATAATTTGTGGTACACATTCTGTCGAAAAAGTACCGGGAATTGTTCAATAAAACGCAAAATAATTGTTTAATTATCAACATTTATTTTGTCGCCTTCAAAATAGGCTCCATTCGAAGCAATGCTCATATGCCAACGATTAGTCCAGCCATCAAAGCATGCGTTTAAAGAGATCTTCTTCAGCTGCGTCAGCGAATTCTCCTAAATGGCCTCTATCGACGAGTGGTAATTTAAGTTTTCGGAAAAGAAAAATGTCGCAGGGGCTACATCCGGTGAATACGGTGGTTGTTCGATGATATTTGTCGAGTTTGTGTTCACAATATGAGCCTTGTGAGACGGTGAGTTATCATGGTGCAATATCCATAAGTTTTCTTTCCACAAATTGGGGCACGATTTCTCGGCCCTCTGCGAAGGCCTTATACCACTCGTAGTCCCGTGTTTTTGATAAAGCACACTCCCCATAGACTTTCTGCAACATTTTCAACGATTCGGCACAGGAAATTTCGTTCAAAACACAAAATTTAAGACAAATTCTTTGTTCTATATTTTTATCCATAGTGAAAATCGCAAAGCATTCCTGCGGTTGACTGATATAATTAAATGCCAAAAACAAGCTAATTGTCAGATTACACTGAACCTCGGTGGCACTATAGAGGACAGTTGTACCAACATTCCAGCAACAAAAAATTTAGACATATGTGTGATGCGCGCTTTTTAAATGAACAATTCCCGATATTTTTTTGACAGAATGTAAGTATAATTAGCAAATGTTCGTTTAAAACTATTGTACATTTTAATTGCGACACGAGGAGTTAATTATAAAAAATCAAACATGTATATACATACATACATACATATACATCTCTTCATATATGTATAGTTACATATTATAAAAGGTGGCGCAAAATTAATCACCCTATCGGAAGATTTACAACTTTGCGAAAAGCGACGTACGTACATCAATCATATTTTACACTTTTAAATTTGATTGCTGCGGTATGCAAACAGACAAACAATGGAGCGCGTCAAGGTCAAAAAATTTCCATCACTCAAAATATTTTTTTTATTTAGTCAAAAAGTTAGTATTAAACTGTGCAATTATTGGAGTTATAAAAATAAAATAATTATTGGCGCTTGCACTTCTGTTAGGTGTTTGGCCGAGCTCCACCTCCTCTTTGCGGTGTGCGTCTTAATGTTGTTCCACAAATGGAGGAACCTACAGTTTTAAGTCCACTTCGAACGGCAGATATTTTTATGAGGAGCTTTTTCATGGCAGAAATACACTCGGAGGTTTGCATTGCCTGCCGATGGGCGACCGCGAACCTACGCACACCCGAATAATAGTCACGCACCAACCCATTCGGCTACGGCGGCCGCCGATTGGAGTTATAGCGTTGGGAAAGTTAGACAAGTTTCTTTCAATCTCTTGTCTAATGCTGAAGAACTGAAAAATACTACGTTATTTTGTGGGAACTGAATGCAATGAATTGAGTTCAATTGGACTCGTGTGACAGAGTTTTATATGGAACAAAACACTAAACTCCGCCAGCAAAAAAAAAATGTCAAAAATCAACATGATTTTCGAGCCACTTGAAACTAAAACTTGAATTTTTTTTATTGTTCACAAAGTTTAAACTTGGATTTATTAAATTTTTGAAGGATAATGAACTATATTTTTATTAAAAAAATTATTACTATGTTGCGGTTTGACAATTATAATATATTATTATTATTATTTATTAGAATCTAATCAAAATTATAGATTAATCTAAAATAAAAGCTCTAGCTATCAGGGCTATCGGCTTAGTCAAGTGATAGTAAATGTAAGTAAATATGAATTATAAGACTAAATAAGTTGAAATATATTTATAGCTTTAAGAAAATTTGACATTTTTATTATATTTGCTTCAGAAGGGATGGAGAGAATGTTGATTGGATCTGCGTTATCCAGTGTTGTGGTGCGTAAGGCGGAGATAGATGGTATCGGTGTGTTAAAAGGCTATGACCTAGCCTTAAAAGTACAAAACATCGGTTCATCCAAGTAGTAGTCGAAGTTGATAGTATGGTAGCGGAACCGTGCGGATTTACTTCTTTGTATTGATTCTGGTAGATATACCAATCGGCTCCCAGCTGAGACTTCAAAGCTCCATATATTTGAATTGATGTTGTGCTAAGAGGATTTTAAAAGTGCAAACACGATTTTAAGGCAAGATTTGCGGCATAGTCAGCATGATGGCTGCCGAGTATGCCTGAATGTCCAGGTACATCCATTCGAATGTTTCTTGCAGCATTGAACACTGATTGGCTATCGGTGCATATTAACACCTTTTGTTTAATCTTTACAAGATTTAATGCTGAAATTATGCCCTGTAATTCAGCTTCAAAGATATTGGCGTCCTGCGGTAGTAGTCCGTGAGAAATGGTTTGTAACAGCAAATGCGATGCCATTGACTTGCTTGGTGCCATCAGTGAAAAATAGATTCCAACCACTTCGTGGGTAGGGTAATTATAATATAATTATCGTTAATGAACCTTGATTGGCAGCCACCATTTTCGAATAGTTTTGTGATTTGCGTGACTACTATTCGGCAGTTTAAAAGCCACTGGACATGAAACATTAAACGAAAGAAATTTCTTTTACTAAAAGCGGTCGCCTCGCTTTGGCATTTCTGCAATGATACTTTTATAAAACTCTTCAGAGGCAGATTAAGAGCAAGAGGCATGCCACACATTGGAGTAGGAGTTTGGCCAAAACAGAAGATATATGATCCAATTACAATGGAACCTCTACAAACGGATAAAAGTCCAATAACTAAGTTTTAGATTAGATTTTTAGAGCAAATCCCGCTTCGATAACCGAAAACTCAAATGACCGAACGCGGACGCTTGCTTTCTTATTTTTACGTTTCCATCATCTGGGTAGCAGGCAAGCAAAATATTAGTTTGGGGAAAATAAATCCATTATTTTATTGGTAGATGGCTATAGTGATCGATATCTCAAAAAGTAACGATCAAATAATTTAAAGTTTACGCTCGTTGTCAACGTGACATTTCATACTAATAAAAGTGCGTGTAGCATAGTACACATAACAGAAGTGAAACTTTCAAGGCGGAGAAAGAAAGAGGGGGAGACCCGAGAGAGAGTGAGAGAGAGAGAGAGAAAGAATATATATCTAAATAAATTCATAACATTTGCAGAGAATACAAATAGACAAAATTTACAAAAACCGGAGAAGGGTCGATCGGTGTAGGTAAACGCCGGACACAAACCGTTGCAACAACGCGCACTACTCCGAGCGTTTATCACCCGTACAAACGCAGCGATTCCAGGAGCGCAGCAACGGCCCAAATTACCGCAAGGCAATACCAATAAATCCGACGCCGGAATGGATAGCACTTTATAGTACGCATAAGCACTAGCCAGGAAACGGAAATAAGCGCCAAAAAGTAGGCACCAAAAAAAAAAACGCCAAAAACATTGGGACCAAAAAACACCCCAAACAGTAGGCACCAAAAACAATATAACGCCAAAAAGTAGGCACCAAGAATATATTTCCTACAAGTTTTCACCAACAAACAAGCGCCATAAAGTAGGCAGTGTTATTTCTCACTAGAAATTAGCAACCACAAGGAAAAGCTCAGGAAAAATAGCCTAAAGTGTATCTAAGATATATATAAGGTATAGCTCTCTCTCTCCTTTTCCTCTACGTTACATCTTTTTTCTCTCTCGCGGAACGAAAATGCCCAAAACGTTGCATGACCTTGAAATTTTACTCTCCATTCTCGCTCGTCCAAAAACTATTTTGCATTTATTTGTTTGTTCCATTCATTTGTGAGTTACAGGGTGTTAACAATTGAAGTTGATGCAAGTCACCAGAGAGAAAATTTGGTACATTTTACAATTTTCACAGTTTACTGCAACCTAATTGTATGCAATTTTGCTTTCGTCGATTCCGTTCAGACATTTTTGATGTTAAAAAAATGTGGATAAATCACAGGAATAATCGAAGTTGACCGGCAGGTCAGAGCTAAATATTGACCATAAAACTATTTTAAACCATTTACCGGAAAAATTTTACGCAAAGATAATGGACTTATTTTTCGTCAAAAATATGTATATTGCTGACCAAAAACGTCAACAAAAAAACAATAAAAACCTCTGATAAGCGGACACGAGACTCTTATTCGTAGACAACGAAGAATTAACTATTCTTCCATAAAAAGAATGATAAACAAATAAATTGTGAAAACTTGTCAATAAGTCCTAGTCGAGCAAAACTTCCTTTGATGTGACATCTGGTCAAATGTGTACGTATAAATGTACTCGATTTGTACGGGAAACTGCGAGTTATGCACTACTTGCATGGTAGCATTTCAACGCCCCACTAAGTTTATAAACTGATAAGGAATTAATTATTCTAGGAATTTTCTGTAGCAATAATAAGAAATCGTACCGATTAAAGAGGCAGAGAAATTTCAGTGCACTAAAACGGAAAACAAGCCACCACATAAGTTCATAGAGGTTAGACTTGGTTTTCACATCCAAGCATACATACCATATGGGTACTCGTATAAACTTACATGAACGCATTGTGCGATTTGAGCCGTTAATAAATTGAATACCAGGTGCTTAATTAAGAAATCAATTTGAATCACAATTTCTGCACGAATGGAAATGTTTATGTAAGATAGGTTAAGTTTTAGGAACGAAGCTTTTTGAGACGATTTCTGTTTATAATAAGTGTACCTACATATGTATGGACCTGTCGTTTTTGAATCTATAAATCCCATTCTTCAAAATAATTTCATATATTTTATCGTTTTCGCATTGCTGGTGCGATAGGTCTACGAATGCTTGCTTATCAAGTCATATAACGGAAATTTAAAAATTCCAGCAAAATAGATTACCGAAATGTGTTTCGCCTGAGACGCATTTCCTATCTTGTTAATAACAGTGACTAAAATTAACTTAACGGTGGTATTACGACTTAATGCGCACTTATGATTTACCAAACTACTACATACAAACATACGTTCAATCCCGTTTGTGTTGTGCCTAACGAGGAGAAGTGGGCGTTGGCATTGCGATCGTTGCAGGTGTTGGTCGTTTGTCTCAGACAAATATACCTTAGTATACGAGGTGCGGCTATTAACTAACGAGACAGACTTTGTAAAATATTTCATTTTGATGTTATAGTTTTTTTATTTATTAATACGACGGTTGCCCAATAAAGAAAATACAGTAAAATAATAACGAAAATAGTTTTATTGTATTTCAAAATATTCTCTTGGAAGTCAATACATTTCTGCATTCGCTTTAACCAATTTTCAACGCCCTTTTGCCACTTAGAAGTGGATATCTCCAACACGAGCTGTTCAAAGGCTTCAACAGCTTCTTCAGGCGTTGAAAAACGTTGACCGCGCATTTTATTTTTGATGTTTTTTCCGCGTATTTATTCCTCTCGGGAGCATAGGGCCTCGACAAGACTCAGTCTTGCCCTGATTTCGTTAATATGTGTTTTAATTTCTGAAAGAGTAGGTGATTAGACTGCCGCTTCCAGTCCTAAGTAGTGGGAATGCCCACTTGTCGTTGCTTAAGAACAATACTGCTTGGAGCGTCATCTGTGTCTCACATTTTTCTGGCAGAAGGATCGCACAGATGGTTGAGGACTTCGCTAAATTTCGCGATATTACCGCGGTCGGCTGCTTCCTCTTGCTGGCACCACTGATGCAATGTGTAACTATGTATGTGCTTTTCTTTGTTTTTTTTTCTTGTTTTAGCAGGTACAATGCAAATAATGCGCAGACTATTTTGCGGGAGTAAGGATGGAAAGGATAAGTTTTTGGGGTAGAAACAGGGAACAGGTAAATTTGGAAAATTGCGAGGACCGTGCTTTACGTGGGATTCGAACCCACAACTTCTGGCATGGCAGGCTAGTGCAATTTCGCTAAACTACCGAGATGATGTACGTGAACAAAAATAGATTATTAAGTGCCAAATCAGGGCTTTGAGACGGATAGCCTATTAATTGCATCTTTTGAGTGCTGAAAAACTCTCTAGTGTCAACCGATACTTTAGAGCTCACATTGTCTTTGTGAAGGATGACTCGTCTTCGGCGGTTGAGTTTCCTTAATTCTCCGAAAATGTCTGTCAAACAAATGGTTGCGTGCTACTCATTCACAGAATTGACTGATTCAAGTTTCTCCAGTGCACCAATTGTGACAAACAAAATTTTCTGAAAAAAGAGACGATCATTTACATTTAGGTGCTTCTTCCGCACACACCTTTTGTTGGGTTAAGCTCGTCTTGGAACACGAATACTGTCAATTTCTGTTTTGTTCTCCGTTCACATGTATAGATCAAAGATTCGTCAACTGTAACTATGTCATAGACGTGTTTGAACCACCGTGTTCAACGTGAGTTTCTTTAATATTTCTTTATAGTTCCACTAATCTCAAAGGATGCCTCTATTTCGCGATATGTCACATGACGATCTTGCGTTATCGATTGACGAACAGCATCGATTATTTCAGGCAGAACAGCCGTTTTTGGATGGCCTTCACGAAACTCATCTTGCAAGGATCGATGGAGCTTGTCGTACCACCGTTTCAAAGTGGCCAAATGTGGTACTTCAGCACCAAGAGTCAAAGTACTCTTAAGTTGAGCCACGCACTCCTGTCTCGATAATTCAGGTGGAAAATCGTAATTCATCATCGCGCGAAAATGCTCACAAGTTCATTCCTCCTTTTGGGCGAGATGAATTTTCAACTAACTGAAAAAAAGAGCATATAAAGCTCGTAAATGAAAATTCAAAGTAATCTCCATGAGATATTATGCACTTGTGCCAACGTTTTTTCCAATCTTCGAAGCACTTCAAAAAATATTTTTTTTATCTTTTTCAAATCCTCCTTCGAAGCCATCTTTATCTCGTCAATCGTAGCGTCGTCCTTTCATGGGCCTCTTCAGTTTTGAGAACACGAAAAAGTCACAGGGGGCCAGACGGGGGGAATACGGTGGCTGTGGCATCATTAGTGTGTTGTTTTTGGCCAAAAAGTCACGCACAAGCAACGATGTGTGAGCAGGGGCGTTATGGTGATGCAAGGGCCAATTTTTGTTCTTCCACAAATCCGAGCGTTTCTGGCGGATTGCTTCGCGCAAATTGCGCATAACTTGCAGGTAATATTCCTTATTGACCGTTTTACCCTGTGGCAAGAACTCATGATACACAACGCCCCTAATCATTGAAAAAAATCGAATGGCACGAGCCAATCGATATGTCTAGGTCCTCAACAACATTTCTAACGGTGATTCGACGATTGGCCAATACCATTTTTTTACTTCATCAATTTTTTCGTCTGTTGTTAAAGTGCTTGGGCTTCCGGCACGCTTTTCCGCTTTTCGTCGTTCACATCTTCTCGCCCTTCTGAGAACATTTTGTACCACCGATAAACGTTGCTTTGGTCCAAAGTAGCGAATATAGGTAACCATGTAAAATTTGCTTTTTGAATCGGCTATAAAAAAAAACTAATCAATATTTTTTCAAACTTTTTTTTTTATTTTGGAGATTGAACATTTATGAATAAAAAATAATATTGTTCAAATGACTGCCACGACTGGCTTTACAGTAGGCCATTCGATCAACCCAATTTTTAAGCACATTTTCGATTGTTTGGGCTCCGATTTCATGAATGGCAACTTTGATGTCGTGTTTTAAAGCATCAATCGTCTTCGGATGGTTCATATAGCATTTGTCCTTAACGGCTCCCCACAAAAAATAGTCCAACGGGCTTAAATGAGATTTCGGTAAAAATGCTCATCTTCGGTCAAACGATTTTCTGCCCATTGAGCGAACCGAAAACGCATTGGATGGTCATTAGGCTTCAGTTCTTGCGCCAATTGAACTTTGTAAGCCTTCATACCGAGGTCTTTATGCAAAATTCTCCTCAAAGAAGTGCGTGAAATGTTCAATTCTTGAGAACGATAACGAGTTGAGGTTGTTGGATGTTCACGCACATTTTCGGCTACAGCAGCAATGTTTTCGGGTGTACGCACTGTAGGAGCACGGTCACGTGTTGTTTTATCCATCAACGATCCACTTTCACGAACACGATTAACAAATTGATCCACAAACTGTCTTGTTGGCCAATCATCAAATTTCTCACAGTTTAAGTAGAAGACTCACCACTTTGGAAATAAGTTTTCAATATTTCCCAATTTTGTTCAAGCGTATAGCGTCCCATTTCGTAAATGTCAAACCTTTAAGTAAATTATGAACATACTACTGTGTCCAAAAAATAAGGTGACATTGTATTTATTTTGAAAATTCTTTATTTATTCTTCCAAATCAATTTCATCCCCTTCAAAGTAATCCCCTCCCGACACAATGCACTTATGCCAACGTTTTTTCCAATTTTCGAAACACTGGTTGTAGTCACTTTCCGGGATGGCCTTCAGTTCGGTCTTCGTTGCGGCTTGAATCTCCTCTATCGTGTCAAAACGGTGTCCCCGGAGCGGTCTTTTGAGCCTGCTGAACAGCCAGAAGTCGCACGGTGCCAGATCAGGTGAATACGGTGGTTGCGGAACGATATGGGTTGAGTTTTTGATGAAATGATCACGAATTACGAGTCCAAAAAATTCAATGTTTTCGGTACCAGTCGAGATTTGACGCGCTTGAGGCCCAAAACATCCTTCAAAATGGTATTGACTGAGCCTTTCGATATGCCAACATCATCAGCAAGGTCTCTAATCGTTAATCGACGGTTTTTCAACACCAAATCTTTGATTTGTTGGACGTGAGCTTCGTCAGTTGAGGTTGATGGTCGCCCAGGACGCTCTTCGTCTTCGACACGTTCACGACCGGCTTGGAACTCACTATACCACTTGTAAACATTTTTTTTAGACATAGCCTCATCACCAAAGGCTTTCTGCACCATCCTCAACGTATCCGAAAATTGATTCCGCAAACAAAATTTAATGCAAATTCTTTGCTCAACAAATTTCGACATTGCAAAAAACGAGAAACTCACTTTTAGCAGCTCACAAAACGACGCGTATCTCAAACAGTAAATGAATATTTCACATGAAATTTGACATAGATGTCACTCACAGTACTACCAACCTAAAAAAAAAAAGAATTCTCCTAATCCTTCAAAGCGCGCAGTTTAAAATCAAATGTCACCTTATTTTTTGGACACAGTAGTATTTGACATGTCATTTGTGTTACCATTCTCAAAAAAATAGGTGGTTCAAAAAGCAAACGCTATATGGCCCACCCTGTATTATATATTTAAACTTGCACTTTTACTGCAAACTGATTTGCATACAAGCTGCATGTGGTTGAGTACCGTCACTAAGTCAAACATAAAATCAGACGCGTGGGCGTACACTACCTATTGAGTGCCTAACACTTAATAGGTACTCAAAATACTTAGTTTCATTATGCACATAACCACAGTTTTCAGGTCATATGACTTTCGGACACGCGGTGAGTATATTTGAGAATGGAGAGGTCAGTTAATTTCAGGGTGGAGAGAATTCAGAAGGTGGCGACATCCGCAAAGGGTTATCCCGCTAACAGTGAATTTGACAGAATCAGCTATTGGGCTGACGTAATAATAGGTAATTTATTTTTATTTTATGGTTGTAGTGTTTTTCATTTTTATTGCTACATGAATTTATCGATTTACGGCGTACTCTTTCTTGTGTATCCAACTGTTACGTCAAAGCCTGAAATACTCTCACGGATGTCTCAATCTTGTAATCTGTCATTTTTAAGTTAATTTAAATTTTAGGCTAACCTATTGTAATTTTTTATTTATATGAACTCAATGAGTGTGGGTGGGAGCAACCTCTTGGTGTCAAAGTTCAACTAGCCTATTGCCAGAGACTCTGCCAGTTATAGACGTGGTAGTTTATCCGACTAGTTCAAGTTTTAAAGCTGCACCGGACCAGTAGAGTACGCAGTTTTAACACTTGACGGTCTAACAGGTTGGGGAAATGACTAAAGAGCATCACTGGATATGCAATTACAGTTGGACTACTACACTCTGTCCAGACAAAGAGAGCCATAGCAGTAGTAGAAATAATATATGTATGTATCACATGCAAGGATGATAGATTTCAAGGTTTGCTTGATAACTGTTGTGACAAAAGGAGTACTTCGGCTGCCACGTCTCTTGGGATATGTTTAACAAAATTTTTCTTGTGTTCTAGTCTAGGTCTGCTACATAGACCACCTCTAAAAATATGTACCATACTTTCACCAGCATTAGTTTACAGTGGAGAGATAACTCTAGGGGAGGGGGCCCAGTTGTGACGCAGGCCCAGTTGTGACGCAGCTAAATATTTTTGACATGCGGTATGAAAATGACAGTTTGAGCCCTGCCAATCATGTTCGTTTGACGTTCAGCAGTTTTTGTGCAGACACCAACGTTAGTAGTCGCATTGTGTATACACGCACCAAACATCGTGTTGAAAATCGTGCGAAAAAGTTATTTTGATTTTTTTCAAAGTACCAAAATTTTGTGAAATTAACAGTGAAAAGGCGAGTGTAATGCATCAAAATATTGTATTTGCCGTATATTTTGTGATTCTATATGGATTTATGTGATTATGTGGTGTCTATAAAAAACTTGCTTGTCATACACAAAATAGCATCGTGACCCGGTTGTGACTCAGCGGGTGGCCCAGTTATGACGCACCTTTTTTTTGCACTACGATCATATCATCATTTGCTTAAAGCTGTTGCCGCTGAAATTGACCGCTGCCAACTCGATCAATTGCAACGTATGCAAGCGTCCAGTTCATTTGAAGTGCGCCAACATGCAGGCAAGTTATTTCACTTGCAAACACTGCGAAAGTGACGTGGACGACGACTAGGAATATTTAGATGACGATGATGAATAAAAATCGTTGTCATTTATGGCCATTGAAGGACATTTTCTTTTGTATTTTTCATTATTTTTGCCATTGAAAGCCTTCAAAATAAATAAATCATTAAATCACAACAATTGGTGTGACATTCCTTTCATATTTTCTCATTTCCAGTAAATTTCTTGAGGTGCGTCACAACTGGGCCACTTTTTTTTTGTCCTAAAAAAAGTTATCCTGAAAAAATTTGTTCCAAAATTTTTTGAGTAACTCAAATAAACATACTTTCTTTGGAGAAAAGTTGCGTTTGGTTAATAGTTAAATGTTAAACTTCTTCATTTTTCAATTTGCGGAACTGAGGAAAAAATTTTAATTTTTTTCAAAACCCGCGTCTTAACTGGGCCCCCTCCCCTACATCTGTCGTTCGGGGGCGATTTACAGGGTCCAAATGAATGCCATGATGGCGTTTCACATCATCGACCACAATGTCATTCAGAATATCGATGCAGGGCTTTTTCTGTAAGGCGGATAGAAATATGCATAAGAATTGAAACACCAAAGTTCTATTGACTCCTCATGGGTGGCTTATCACCAGCCTCTCCGTGGAGACTTTGCTGATTATAATAAATATACAATCATCATCATAAACTTGGTTTAGCAATTTCGCTACAAGATATACTAAAAGGTTATGTGCAAATTACTGAAATAAGTCAAAGCAAAGCAATGTGATTAAAATATCAAATATACGAGAGTTATATAGAAAATATACATACATAGATGTATACGAATCGATTGAAACTAAGCAAGTTATAATAACACTAATATGAAATAGTAAAAACTCATATATTTTTGGCTTGACCATCAGTTGATTGAACCAGCAAGCCTTCCAGCACTTCTTGACAAGTCACCTCTTTCAAGGTTAGCTTGTCAGGAGAACAAACAAGCGTTCAAAAACTATAGAGGGATTAACAAGTTAGTGGCAGGGATAACAAGTAAACTACACTCCCCATCTGTCGCGACCTGTAGTTGCGTGTCATATGCCGGTCCTGTCCACACAATGTCTGTCGTCTGCTACACCCGCTTACAGCACCGTTTCTGCCAAGACCTTGGCTTATTTAACGCGCGTGGCTGTTTATATATGTATGTATGTCATTTAATATTCCAGCTAATAGGGCTGGGTGTATACATATGTATGTACATACTTACATTACTCGTGGCGCGTAAGCAATGTGATTGGCGCAAAACGTAGGTGTGGCACAACACTACACGTAAAACAGACGAATTCCTAGGTATAGTCAACAGACAGAATACAACGCGCGAACGGCTTGGTCGAGCAGGAAGGGTTTGCCAAACGGTCGAAGAGATATGAAAGAGACCATGAGGTTGTTGATTCGTCGCGTAAAGGTAAATGGAGACGAGTTTTCGTGGGATGAGTATAAGTACATACTCGTGAATATGTACGCATATGTACATATGAATATATCTATATGTATATAGAAAGCAATGCCCGTCTCCCTTTCTGTTATCAATTGAAATGTGAACAACAAATTTCATCAGCCACTTTTGAAGACAAACAAGTTCATTTTTGGATAAGCTGACATTTTGCATAACATTTTAGTATTTAGCAACTAAGTTTAAAACGCAATTGGTGCATTCTACCGACTCATCATTATTCTTTGTCACTTTTTCATTCTACTTACTCATGTATGTACATATGTATGTATGTATCTATACGATTTCACTCATTCACATTCTTCCACTCGTCCCCTTGGGAAGCGCATTGCAAAATGCCCTTGAGTTTGTCCTTTTCGCCCACATGCCAAAACCACTCAACATACATACAGTTTCCTCTTATATTGAGGTGATATTCTTTTTCAGTTTTGACTGGTTTTTATTCTTTCTTGGTTTGGGTCATCGAAAGCACAAGACGACTACGTGAATGGTGGAGAAATTTCTAAAATATAACGAAATTCGTAAACTGGCACAAAACTGGAATGTGGCTAGTTCTTTTTCAAATGACGAAGAGGTCATGTGAGAGATAAACATAAACATTTTGTTCTCTGCAAAGAAGAGAAATAAACCGTGCAACCGAAAAATCAAAGGCAGAAGGAGAGCAGATAGAAGCAAGACGACTGCAAAAAGCATACGAAAGCTTTGTCATTGGACCAAACAAAAAATAACTATGACGAAGGTCGGAAACAGCTGGTATAACAGTAAAGAAGGCTTGTCCGTACAATGGAACAAAAATCAATGCTGCAAACAGTAGCAACAAAAATACTATGTACAAAAACAACGAAGGACGCCGCAATAAGAGATGCGAGAGCAGTCGCGCACATTGAGTGGGCGCCCCTATTGGATATATGTACAAACATATGTATATTGGAAACAACACTAGAGCATTGCAAACTGCCGGGCCTGGAATGAATGTGAACATGTCAATGAATGACTACTGCACCAGCGCGTGACTCTTTCCTGACCCAGTGACGACTGAAACGAAGGCGGGGTCCTAACACCCAGAAGCGTTGATATACTCAACTAAGGTGGCTAACGGATAGTATGACGCGATGGTTGCCTTGGCGCGTGTTGATTTTATAGTTTTGAAAAACATATGTACACACATAAAGAAAACAAAGAGGCTATAAATACATTAATTTAACATGCATACATACACACATATACATACATATGCATTTATCAAAATATTTACGTGCATTCGATTATGAATATGTGTGGGTGAATTTGGATACAGGGAAGAACTAATAAAAAATTTAGGAAATATATGTACATATTAAGCATGAAAAGTCATAAGTTGAAGCTTCAACGATAGCGGAAAATAATGAAAGTTGGACGAGTAATACAGAATGTACAGTTGCACATCTTAAGTATGTACATGCACATACACACGCAGCCAAATTTATATGTAGATGCTGATTCATAAAATAATATTTGTTTATACGAAAAGAAAAAAAGTTGTATTCCTTTTCTTACGATAACTCACTCTAAACGCCCACTTATCAAAATTGTGTCCGCCCACCTGTGCGTCCTGGGTTGGAAATAAATACACACTACATAGATATCTAAAGCAATTTCTCCTACACAATGAGAGTAGGGCATACATATGTATTTGAAAAGCCCATTTAGCTGAGAACTTGAGCCTTTCTTGCGTACACGACAAAAGCTGCGCTGCTTTCTTTCATACATATAATACTTTAACGTACGCTATGAAGCCTCCGGCGCTTCGTAGTCTTGTTATTTGCCAATACAGGGTCCGGCACTCGAAGTGTAACCAATTAAAAAGGACATAAATTTAGTTTGGAAAATTACTTTTATTCAATTCAATGTAAAAAATATGTGAAAATAATACGAAATTAAGAATCAATTTACTTTTGCTCGATAGGACCACCTTTTGCCTTGACTATGGCCTTGAGACGGTCCAGAAACGAATCGCAAGCTGCCCGAATGTGACTTGCAGGCATTTTGGCCCACTCGTGGACAATGGCGTTTTTCAGCACCTCAAGACTGGTGAATCTTTTAATTCGGACTTTGCTCTCCAAAATGGTCCAAAAAAAATAATACATCGGGTTCGCGTCTGGTGAATTTCAGAGCCGTTGTGTGGACATTCTGAAGTTCGGAACGTTGTTTTTTAGCCATTCTCGGTTCACTCGAGCTTTGTGAGACGGTGCCGAGTCCTGTTGAAACGTCCATGGTCTGCCACCGAAATGTTTGTTTGCCCACGTCTTCAAACCAACCTCCAGAATACTTTCCTGATAATATTTTGCATTTACGTTGACGCAAGGCTCGATGAAAACGATTTGATTGCGCCCATCTGCAGTCACAGCGGCCCAAACCATTACCTGTGGCGGGTGCTGCCTCCTGGTAGCCAGTCCATGACTCAAATTCTCGTATGAACGGTCGCTCAAATAAACCCTATCGTTTTGGGAGTTTACAAATTGCTCAACTTGAAAAATTTCCTCGTCAGAAAACACAATGTTCGGAAATTTACCGCTTTCGGCCAAGCGAAGCAACTCCTACGCTTGCTCAAGTCTGACTTGTTGCTGCTTTGGTATGAGATCATGCGTCTTTTGGATCTTGTAAGCCTTGACTTTGAGATCACTTTTCAGTATACGGCGGATGCTGGGGTTAGATTTTTCAGTTCTTTCGCCATTTGATTGGCACTTCGTCGGGGATTTCGCTCAAGTCGCTTCATCACTTTTTGAACCATTTCACGTGACGTTGCAGTCTTATGATGACCACCTCCATGCTACCAGTATCATTGTAACGAGTAATGGTGCGATAAACAATCGCTGGTTGTGATTTCCTAGCTAAATATAATGCAACCATTACGTTTGAAATCCATTACTGATTTTATTTTCGGGTTTACTATCGGCAAAATGCTTCCGCGCGCTTGTAAACAATACTCTGGATTGTCATTTAGCCAATTAACAGACAGCTGAAGCCTGTGCATCAGCTACTCGAGAGGTCTGAAGTTGTTTACACCTCGAGTGCCGGACCCTGTAGATAGTCCACTTTCAAGTTTGACCCTTGGAAGCACACAATCTTCAGAATATCGTTCTCCGGCACTTCTGCGAACAAAATTTGCTTTTTTTGCGGCCGCTTCCAATCGGCATCCATCGCTGAAGATGATCTCTAAGAAGAAAAACAAAGCCACAAAAAAGTGTGAATACAGACGCCTTAGATATTGCAACGGTTCTAGCTTTGTCTGAATAGCTCAGGTTTTTGGCTTTCAAAAGAACTGCAACTTGTTGCTTTTGTCCCGATGCCAAATCCGACTTTTGGCCCTAAAAAACTGGTTAAATTGAAAAAAAGGATAATCCACGTGACAAATTCAAAAGATATCTATATTTTGTTGTTATATATTAGGTATATTCACTATTCAATTCTTTCACTTTTCAGACTATTTCAATTAGTTTTTTTTAATTTGCTCTGGCACTTGCACACTTAACTTTTCACTTATAAGCAAATAAACTGATCCTTTTCCAATCGTAGCTGGCCAATTGACCGGAAATTCTTAAAAACATCTAAGAACAGGTTAAAAACCCCTTAATAGCCTTTTTTATTTGGAAAAGACCAAATTAGATTGAAAATTGTACCTGATATTTGAAGTTTGAAAGAAAAAACATAAAATAAATCTGTTCGCGAAGTTAATAGAGCACTACTGCCCGATATGAAATACATTCTGACGCCGCTTAAATCAGGATATCATAGACCATATTTTTGGGCAACGAGCGTGAAAGATGGACACTTTGACAATCTGAGCCCGATACGTTTTAAATATAGGCGACGGCGGGAATACTTACTAGGTTGCTTTGAAAATACATAAAAACAAGAGTTTATTTAGCAATATGCAATTAATCACAACCTCCGAATTGTAGATTTTTATGAGGAGCTTTTTCCAGGCAGAAATATTAGAATAAACTTTTGTGATGAATCCGCCTCTTCTATAAACTAATCCATTGGGGCCATAATATTGAGGTAACATAAGGGGTTATATACAATAAGAAGGCCGAAAAAAGGGAATTTTCCAGAATTTTTTCTGAGAAAACTTTTAAATTTATTGATCTAAAAATTTGTACACATATTATGTTATTTTTTACCTGTATTTTAAGACTTCGTATTAGTAAAAATACTTATTTGGAAGGAGCTACAGCAGGTCTCGAGGAGCTTCTCTCAAAAAAGACGTTTTGTGGTGACCACTATATCTCTGAACTGGATGCTCTGAAATCAAAAAATCAAACAGATTTCGTTAAAAAAATGTTAAATCTAGTAATTAATCGAAGGAATAAGCAAAATAAATTTTTTTGACAAAATGGCCGTTTCTCAAAAAAAAAATCGATGTTTGACGAAAATTTCGGCCTTAAATCTATATATATAAATGTGAAAATCTGTCCCTATATTCGCTTAAAACTCGCGAACGGCTGAACGGATTTATCTTATCTTGGTCTTGAATTATTCGTGGAGGTCTAGGGAAGGTTTAAAAGGTAAGAAAAATTCGAATAATTGCCGGGAAAATGGTCAAAACGTGGACCCGGGTAACCTTTGGTTGTGTATGTACAATATGGGTATCAAATGGAAGCTGTTGGTGAATGCTTTAGTTCAGAGTATTTCCATCCGCTCCGTGACTAGGGTCTCGAGATAGAGACCAAAACGTGGAGCCTAGAATGCGTTTGTACAATAGGGATATCAAATGAAAGCTGTTGGTGAATGCTTTAGTACAGAGTATTTTTCATGCCGCTCCGTGACTGGGGTCTCAAGATATAGGTCAAAACGTGGACCCGGGTAACCTTCGGATGTGTATGTACAATATGGGTATCAAATGAAAGCTGTTGGTGAATGCTTTAGTACAGAGTATTTTTCATGCCGCTCCGTGACTGGGGTGTCGAGATAGAGGTCAAAACGTGGACCCGGGTAACCTTTGGTCGTGTGATGTATAATATGGGTATCAAATGATAGCTGTTGATAAGTGCTTTAATACGGGGTAACTTGACTGATTTTCAATTTATATTTTATATTTACTCAAAAACAAATAGAAAAACAAAAACTATTGTTTATGCCAAAGCGCTTGAATAAAGAATAAAGAAATAAATAATATGAAACCCATATATTTTCTGTTCTAAACCATATCTATTCTATTTTAGTGTGCCCAGCGAAGCGGGCCGGGTTTGCTAGTTGTTTATAAAAAAAATATTTATCGGTGAAAAAAAATCTTCGATTAATTACTAAAAAATATATGTATTTAAGAAGCTCGTGTTAAAATTTGAGACTAATCGGTTTAGCCGTTTTCGAGAAATGTGGGTCACCGACTTTGAAAACACCAAATATTGAAAAGCACTTTCAAGCACTCTGAAACGTCTTTTCAAATTTGCGTGTAGCTTCAAAAATATTCACCGGAACGATATTAAATTTTTCTTAAATATATGTACATTAAGAAAAAAAAAATTTAAAAAATCGATTTTTTGAAAATTCTAACTGTACCATAACTTAATAATGGCGTCATTTTGGCGAAACTTCGCAAATTTGCGATCAGTTTTGAATTTAAAAATTAATTCACAAAATATATATTATTTAATTTTAGGTGTAAGTAAAGTCTTTTTTTTCTAATATCATACTTGGCAATTTATTATAATTTAATTTGCTACCATTTTAACCAAAACGGTATTTAATTCTTCCACTTACTTCGCCCTTCTTAAATGCGACCTTTTGTAAGGGACTGTCAAAATTCCAATGGCACAAGTGAGCAAACCTTTGATAAATGAATCATGGCGGACAAATGCCGGATTTCATCTTCAAAAAATAGAAATTTCACTCCAACAATATTTTTGTTCTGTACTATGATTTTAAGTTCTCAAGGCTTTAAAAAAACTTCCGATATATGAACCATGCCAGTTCAAACTTCTTTTAGAAATTAGCTACTTTCGATGCACCAACATCTAGCGAGTAGTAAATAAAAATGTGTAAAAACTTTGCACGCAAATGTAAAAACAACAATGAGATCCTGAGAGAGATGTGGTTCTATTTATGATCCGTTTTGTTTTTCTTCATTGAAACTGTTCCGTGATACTAAGCTAGATAGTCTAAGGAAACACGATAATTGTTGTAGCTTTTGCATGCAAATGTTTCTCTAGGCGAGCAGAGAAGAGGTCAACCGAAAGCAGTATATGTAAAAGAACAGGTATTTTTCAAATATCATTGATTCAACTGGAGTTTAAACTGGGTACTTCAGCATGCATTTCCATCAAAATAATCTGAGCTTCAGAGAAACTTTTCTAAAAAAAAAACTCAACGCTGAATCAATCAAGATTTATTCCTAGAAAGCACAATTTCTAATCTGTTAAGTGGTTGTAATTAAACGAGCTATACTGTATACACATTTTACATTGCATATTTTTAGGCTCAACTACGTTGGAGCTCATTGATAGCAAAATGAATGCAGTACTGTTGCTCGGCAACTTTCAGTCATCGGTGGATAGTCCTTCGCTGCCAAGTTAAATAAACTACAAATTTCTTGGTATTTGGATGATTCAGTCGGTACCTAGTGCAGACCCGCGCCCTGCACATGCTGCAGTTGTTGTGACCTGATGTTGGAAAGCAGCCGCGCCAAATGGAGTGATTGCGGGTGCAGAGCTGTGCAGCGGAGGGCGATGTCGTCACTTGTCCTATATCTAACGTTACGCAGATGGCACCAGTCACTTGACCCATGTCAAGTTGCGAGAACCAAATGCTGGAATTGAAACAGGATGGAGGTAGGAGTTCGGGCAAAGTAAGAAGGGATGAGTGATGTTACTCTGGTGATGGGGATACGGTACACTAGACAGGGCTAGCTTACTGAGGCGGCAGCCCTTGGTCGGGAAAAACTCGAGTCATTGCGGTAACGTAGAACCGGCCGCCATGGGAACGGTTACTACTGGTGCTCTACTCTACCTACTTCCACAGGTGCTCTTACTTGTTGTTGTTGTTGTAGCAGCATAAACATTCCCCCTACCTACATACGGGGAATGCTGCTGGAGTGACAGTCCTTGGCCGGATATAAATCCGGGTCGTTTCGTTAACGTAGAACCGACTGTCGTGGAAACGTGCTCTTACTTCGTCCTGTCTGCCGTTTACGTCTAACAAAGGACCCCTAAAGAGACGCCCCCGAAGGTTTGTGGCCATTTCCTAAGTGGTGCTGGGTATCCCCTCCAGCCCTACCACATCCTATTACCGTCAAAAGTTTTTAGTTTGTCTTCTTATTTTTATGGCAATCCAAAAAATAAAGCAGGGGTTTAGGTTTAAAAGGAGTTCGTTACGTCGTTGATCATTTGGCATTACCCAGGATACACTGCACGAAGGCTATGTGCTCTACACATAACCAAGCAGCTTAGCTTTATCAATCCCAAAGGCTGCAACGCTTTTGCGAGCCACATCTCTGTTGTTACTTGAGAAAAAGTCAATCGGGCTTTAATCCACAATCCATCAAGCCCTTCTAATAAGAGTAGTCAACAATTGTCACTGTTAATCTTATCTAACGAGGCACCTGACGCTCTCCGTCTGAGATAATAGGTTGTTGTTGTTATAGCAGCATAAACATTCTCCATACATATATGGGGAATGCTGCTGAAGTGAGAGTCCTTGGCCGGATATAAATCCGGGAGAGTGGTTAGTAGTGGTTGGAATCGGATGAAAGCAATCAGTGGGCGCGAGTTTAGCAAAGTGGTAAAAGACTTCAATAACCTGTCTGATCAAGTAGTTGTAGTTATGGCCATGTGTGTGCTCCAGGTGGTGTTGTTGATTTTGAATACTGTAGTTCTACCTGTCATGTTTTATTTATTTGAATAGTATTATATGTACAAATTAAAAAACAAAAAGTTTTATCAACTCTTACTCATTAGATTGAGTTTAGAAAATATATAAATATAAATAAATTTTAATATCTACATGTTCTCTTTGTTGCTGTCACTTTGCTCATCCTTTTCACCTTTTACAGATTTACATTTCTCCAGAAGCGCATCCACTTCATCGCATTGGGTTGTTATTTCCTCAATTGTATTTTGTAATTCGGTTAATGCGTTCAGAAATCCATTAAGATGCATAGCGCTAACACGAAGTTGTTTCTGCTTTTGGCGCAAAATATCATCTTCATTATTTTTATGATAATAATCATAGTTATTAACACAAAAATGAGTTTGCTGTTGCAAATCAGAAACCTTGTCCATTGCTTGTACAATGTATGAATTCATAGCGGAATTTTCTGAAAAATTTTGCACAAACGAAGATTTAAAGATTTTAGTATGTGTTTTAACTTACTTTTTATAAATCGTTCAACTGCCAACAAAATAAATCTAATTAAATGCTCTTTTGAAAAAAATTTACAAGTAAAGACATTACGCGGCGCAAGCTGTCAAAATTGTCTGTTCTAAGGTAGGCTACAGACGATCAACATGCCACAGTCGGGGTTTGCCACAGACGGCGAGCAGCTCATATGTGGTTTTACGCTGATAGCGTAAAATACGTTCACATATAAGTAGATGATCTACTTTTTCGCGCTTAACTCAAAATCCGTAATCAAAAAGCGCGATTTCCCATACAAAATTTCTCTCCCAAAATCTGAGATTATAAAGTAATCCTAGATAATAACGATACTTTTCGACATACAACCCTGTGTTTTCTGTGTTATCGATAATTATTATTACGAATGTTAGGAGAAACATCAAAATAAATACTTAATGAAATGGATGCCGGCAAAGAAAACAAGTCTGTAAACATAATTCTAATACATTTTTTTTAAATATTATTAATTATGGATTCATTTTACAGAAAAAAGCGAGTGTCCATAAATGTTTTTCCTCTTATTACCTATTATAAAATGTAATATAGAATATCCCATGCGCATTGCTGTCATAGATTTTTGCAACCTCAGTAAACATCGCCTACGGATTTCCTCCAACTGTTTATTATTAGCAGCCAATTAACACCGAAATACTCCACCAAAATAGTTTCTTTGAAGAAAAACCTCTCAAAGCAGTATTGATATGCCATATGTGAACGGGAAGATTAATTTGGTGGATTTATAGGTGAGTAATGCATATGTGAACGTATTATAAATAAAGATAGCAAAAGCGCGGATGATACGATTACAATATTTGTTTTTCCCCCTGTTTGAAAAGAAAAAGGGCAAGAGAGCAAAAAAAGAAAACACAGAAAAGTAAGGTCACATAAAAAAGAAAGGTACTGTGTAAAGGTCAAAAAATGTCTTGAATTATCGGATTATAAAAATACACTAATGCGAGACGCCAAACGAGGTGTTATCCGCTATATTAAGATTCCTTTTCTCAAGACAAATCCTCGAGGACTTCAAAGTCTTGACAAGTACTTCACCCTGTTCCCTCATCTTAATGGTAATAGGAACGTGTTCAACTATTATTTCTGCATTCAAGCCATTTCTGGTTCCAGGTTTTGTCGATTTTTTCCGTAATCGACGTTTACTGAGATGTCAAAAAATGATGGCAGCAAAACGCATTCGAAATTCGATATTGCATTTTATAATAATCAATAAGAGGATAAAGCGTTTCTGGCCACGCGTTGTGTAAGTATTGTAATAACCTAGGACTATTTTATAATCTCAGATTTCGTAAGAGAAATTTTTTATGGGTAATCTCGCTTTTTAATTATGGATTGGGAGTCAAGCACAAAAAATTAGATAATCTACTTATATTTGAACTCCTTATAAGACCCGTTTAGTGGATGGTGTAGATGTGGAGTAAGCTACAAAAGTTGATAATATCCTATTTGCCCTACTTAGTTCGAAATAATAATAATGCCGTAACTACGAATATTGGACTTTATCATATCTTATGATTTAAACATATAAGGGACTCGATTTCATAAAAGTGAAATCTCATATTTTGTATTACGTGTTGTACGGTTATGAGAATATTAAAAGCATTAAAAATGGTGGATTTACGGTGGTAGATGTGGAAGAAATGTCTTTTAGCAAAAAAAAAAAAAACAAACGAAGAAGATAGGCGCACCACAAAAGTGCAAGAATGATAGAATAGTAATAGAAGTGATTTAGTTTCCTTTTGTCTACTTCTTTTTTATCGTTCAGCACGACAACCAGTTGTCAAAATAGCGAAATATAACGTAGTGGTTTTCATAAGACACCACCTTTAGTTTCTGTACGTCGGAACAAAAGTGGTGGATTCCGCACACTGGTTTCATAATTAGTGTAATTATTCTCATTTTGAATTAGAGTATGTTTAATAAATGAACACCGCGCTAATTTCTTTAATATAATAACAAAGTAATAAAAATTAGGTTAATTTTTATATAAATATTTATTTTAAGTCGTAATAGTAGCCTCATATGCTGTTATAGAGGCCATAGATAACATAGAGGCACACTGTTTACTGAATACACTCTGGTTGGATAAAGCTGTCAATAAGTTTGGTATGTTTTGACATTTGTTCTATCACTCCAAAGTTTATTTTATTGTTGTCATAAGCAGAGCACGTGGTGACATCGCAAAAGTTTGCCAAATATTAATATCTCAACAATTTAAGTGGAAAAAAATGGTAATAATGAAAGCGAAAAAGTTAAAGAAGCCCTTCAATTCTCGAAAGTTCTCACGTAATTCGAAATTTGCTGAAAAAGATGCGTCGAAGGAAGAGTCTGAAAGCGAGGTGGTACCTGAACACATACGCATAATTGAGCAGGAGGTGCAAATTGTACGTGCGCTTGCATGTAACGATCTCAATAAACGTAATCGTCAAATTCGTAAACTACGAAAATGGCTAGAACTACGCGCGTGCAGTTCTTTTCCTTTAACGGAGGATGACTTTCTACGCATTTGGAAAGGACTATACTATAATATGTGGATGTCGGATAAACCTTTGGTTCAAGAAAATCTAGCCGAACAGCTGGGAAAATTAACTGAATGCTTCGATGGGGACGTGAACACTAGTGTGAATTTTTTCGGAGCGTTCATGCAGACAATGTGCAATGAGTGGTTTGGAATCGATCAATGGCGTATTGACAAATTCATGATGCTAGTGCGCCGAATGTTGCGCTATATGTTTCGTGTTCTAAAACGCAGTGGCTGGACAAAAGAGTCCATCAAGCTCTTTAATGACCATATGAAGTTGACAGTTTTAGCTGACGAAAGTCCTGCAATTGGATTAACGATGCACTTTCTAGATATATTTTTTGAAGAATTAGCCAAAGTGTCGGAAGGAGATATTAGTGCAGAACAAGTGGGAGACTTTGTGCGCCCTTTCGTTACGTATTTGGCCAAAGGTCGCGATGCTAAGCTTGTATCACATTGTCGCTTACAAGTGCTAAAACATTTGCTATATCAAAGTGCTTTGGGACGTGAATACACCGAGAAATTCAATGCATGGGAACGTATGGGCTTCCCAACTACTTCTATTAATGATTTGGAAAAGGTTGATGAAGATAATGAGGAAAACGGAGAAGAAGATGATGGAACAGAGACCACACAAAAAGAGCAGCACTTGGATCCACGCGCCGGAGATGTTGACGTATTTATGCCAGAGCTGCCATTAGATGCCAAATACGTGATTGAAGAATTGGAAAGACTTATCTATAAAGACGACGAAATTAGTACTAAGATCAGAAAAAGTTTGCGCAAGCAATTGGATATTTTCAAAACATATCAGCAAGGCGAATTTCCGTTAGGTGTAAAAAGGATTCCACGTTTTAAAGCAAAAGGAGAGAAACCATTGATGAAAGATAAAATTGAGCAGCTAGAAAATGTTGAAAATGAATTATTTAGTGTAGGGCGTAAGTTAAAGCAGCTGAATAAAAGAAAACGTCGCAAGTTGCTAAAATCTCTGAACTTCGAAGAAATAGATGAATCAAATTTTGATCAAACAATTCTGAAAGCAATACCGAAGCAATACCTGAAGGAACGTAAAAGAAAATCAACCTCTGGAATAAGTGGTTGGGTGGAAGAAGAAATCAGCGAAGAAGATTTATTGCCTAACAAAAAATTAAAAAAGAAGAAAAACATTGAATTAGCGCCTGCACAAGATAGTACGAATACAAAAGAGCACGAAAAACAAGACGTTGACGAAATAGGAGTGACCACTCAGAACAATAAAGAAGCAGAGGGAACACAGTCTGATAAAATTAAAACAAGTAAAACTAATGTTCCGAAGTCACCTTTAGTAGAGCAAGACAAAGCAAAAGATAAGTCCATCAAAGTCCAAGGCGTGACGACTCAGATCAACAAAGAAACAGAGGAAACCCAGCCTGATAAAATTAAAACAAGTAAAACTAATGTTCCGAAGGCACCCCTAGTGGAGCAAGACAAAGCAAAAGATAAGCCCATCAAAGTCCTAGGTTTGACGACTCAGATCAACAAAGAAACAGAGGGAACACAGCTTGATAAAATTAAAACAAGTAAAACTAATGTTCCGAAAGCACCCATAATAGAGAAAGACAGTACAAAAGATAAGCCTATCAAAGTCCAAGAAGCACAAGCAAAGGAAGTAAAATCCAAGTGGGATACGCCATTGGCTGAAGGTGAAGTAGAATATTTTATACCTTCACGAAAAATACAATTGAAACAAGCAAACGCAAATCTCGTACCTAATCCGATGGCAAAGAAATTGGCGAACAAAACATCAACACCTATTAGCGCCAAGAAAGGTAAAGCCGCATTCAGCACACCAACAATGGGCAGCGTGAAACGAGTAAAAATAGCACTCAAGCACAACACTATGCAGAATCCCAGCGAGTACATAAAACAAATTAAAAGTTCGCCCAATTTACCATATGATGCAGACAAGAAGCCTGGGAAGGGATTGCTGAAACCCAATTCAATGCCTAGTCCAATCAACCCATTCTATAAAAAGAAAATTGGTCTACGCTTGGCGAATGATACTATTTGAACTGTATAGTTAATATGGTTAGCTTTTAGATGTATTTAAATTCTGTATAAGTTAAGTAATTTAAATATACTCGTATATTTTCGTAATTGAATTGTCTCAATTAAATAAACTAACAAATATTCCAATAATCAAACAGGTGCAAAATTTTTTAATTGGTTACTTTTAACACAAACTGGAACATTGTCCGGAGTACCATATCTAGTCGAACTCGAAGACAGGTTTTCCCTCATTATCCCATGTATTCTTGCATTTACGGAAAGCGCACACTAGGTAAAGGGCTGTAAAAAAGTAAATGTGTTACGTTAATGTATCGATTTTAGGTACACCTATGTGGTGGCTACAAATATGATATTTGGAAATATATTTTTTTTAATGGGTTTGTTCTTAAGAAATTTATATTTAATTTATAGCGACCACAAAATTTATTTATTTTCAATATACTTGTAGCTTCCCATTCCGACTTAGAAAGCGTTCCTACGGCCTTTGATGGACTGCTTCTTGTGAAGCTTTTTAAATGCTGAAACTCGGGATCTTTTCCACAGCGATTAGGGTACACAGTTTCCAGCCCGTTCATGCGTTGCAGCAACGACCGACCTATAAAATAGTTATTTGTTCTAATATTCTATTTCCTTTAAAATAAAGTGGCTTACCTTTTTCTAACGACTCCTTGTAATAATCTGGGAAAGTGGTTCTGCGCTCAAGTTTTAAACCATGCTTACGGCAAAGTTTAACTAATGTTGGGAAATGTACCAAAAATTCGGGACAATCAACAACACCCTCCAAATGAAATTGATATTTAGCACCAAAAAGCGGTGGTGGATCTGTGTCGCATGCGAACTCGATTTTATAGAGCTCATTGCCAATGCTGCGGGCATTTGGCGATTGCCGCAGACGACGCATTATTTCGTTCGCATCCGGGATTGTCGCTATAAAGTATCCACCGGGTTGCAGACATTCGGCCGCATTACGAACCATGCACTCCGCTTGAGTAAGAGATTCAAATGAATAATGAAAAGCAAATTGGCATGACACCAAATTCAATTTCAACGATTTATCCATATAACGTTCGCGCAAGCGTACTAAAGTGGCATCACACGCAAAGAATTCAGCTGAAAACTTATTGGCAAATTTAGTTTTGTCAGCTCGCGATTGCATTTGTTCATATCGCTTTTTACATTGATCCACCGACACTTCAGCAATATCTGTACATATAAGATGGGTAATATTTGCTTTTTCCCATTTTAGAAGGTCGCCTCCCTTGCCACAGCACAAATCAAGAACACGCATAGGGTCGCCCACACGAGTTTGTTCTTTGATGCGATCCAAATACTCTGCAATAAGTTGGCTCTTGAGCCAATTATTAAAATTTCGCATATATACTATTCGCGATTTGAGTCGCTCTTTGCGTCCGGTCTCTTTCAATTCATTATAATGCGAGGCAACAAGGCGCATGTTACCATCTGGGTTAGGTTCGATGGTATCTTCATCATGATACCCATCACTTTCTTCATTGGCAGTGCTTTCGGCAAGTGCGGCAATAGATTTTGCCGGCGGAGGGTCATCGCTATCATCACTGTCAGCCGAAAGAGAAGCAACCTGTTGTTGTTGCAATCCAATATGTGTTTGTCGAGCGGATGTAAACTTCCTTTTTTGTGCTTGACGTGTTTCATCCTCACTGCTCTCATCATTATAGTCTCTAGTGCTATAATTTTCGGCCATTCTAATAGATACAATAAATAACAAAATTTACCACTACTACCATTAAACGTAAAATAAATGTCCGCAGAAAAAATTACAATTTTATTTGACAGCGAAAAGCTAACTGAAAAAAAAGTTTGCTTCGAGCCAAGGCGAATTTATAATAATAATAAATCCACCTTGCTTTGATCACATCACGATGTGAATACTGAAGGTGGCGTCTTCACAAAACAGTAGCTATATATTGACAAGTCTGAAGTTAAGCTCCTTTCTAATACGAAGAAACGAACAAAAAAAAAAAAACGAACCTCGCTTGTTAAAGTGTTAAAGCAAAAATTAATATAATACCTCCAAATGCTGTTTTTATGCAAATGATACCGTGGCAAGAAAGTGTGTGTGGTTAATTACTTGTGTCTGGTAGTTTTTATTTCTAATGTATGAATAATATTCAAGGGAAAGTGGTATACAGTTTGAAGCAAATGTCCTGTTATAACATAACATGCCCTTTTAAAATGAACCAATTGAAAATAAATGTAGACCTAAAAGTGAAAGGATTTTATAAGAAATTGACGAATTGAAGCGATCACATAAGTCCTGGAAACCGAATACTTCATGGTCAACAATCTAAAAAATATCTATAAATATTCACCAGGGCCTTTTCGAAAATTTGAGACGGAAACTATTGCACAGCGAATTTTACAGTAATTTCGTTCTGCCAGAAGACTAACAGAACGAAATTACTGTATAATTCGAAAAAACACGAAAAAAAAGTTTGAAACTCAGAAAAAGAAAAAAAATGTATATCTTTTTTATAAATGAAGCAAAAGTATTCAAATTTAGTAAAAGTAAATATAAAATATATATATGATGCAAAAATGTAATCAAATAGACTCCAAATTACCCCTTGTCAAAGTCGTTGACGTGATTGCTAAGCTTTTTCTACCCTCGATAAAACAAGTATCTTGACATTCTTTTACTAATCTTTGAATTCTCTACTTGTTCCGATGATTAGTTCCACCAAAAACACGAATTTTGCAATACGTTGTTTTAAACAACGACGATTTTCATAATAAGTTTCAATAATTTTTATACGTTGTTCCATCGTGTATAATTGTACTTCTGTCTGTTTGACAAATGTCAAATATTATTTGTATTGGCAATGCTCAAATCAGGAGATTTATTTAACAGAAGAATTATATAATACAAGATTGCGTTTTCTGAATTCCCTGCGACGTGACGCCCCGAGAATATACAAATAAAATGAAGGCAAAGAGATGGCGAAAACCTTACAAACTATCGAACCGAATAAATTACACGCATGCAAACATTTTCTTGCTACGTCCTTTCACCATAAAAACGCAAAAAAAGTGCATTTGAAGATATTTTTATTAATATTCACAATTTTATTCGTGGCACTTCGTTTTCATTAGTTTGCTTAGTTTAAATGTAATTTCTCTTTCGTGTTTTGGTTTTCATCATTTCTATTCCTCTTGTGTATGACGTCAACCGTGTCAAAATCGCAAGAATTAAGGTAACGGAAGGCGCAGCCTTCTGTGTCCAATTCGTCTTGGTTGATGGTAACCAACAGCTGAGCCTAGGCGAATTCATAAATGTATAGATTCGCCTTGGGATGAACTATCTGATATTCGCCTTGGCAGAGCCCAAAAAAATAAAAATAATACTGGAACAGTTGAATGTGTGCATTTATTTCCATAGATGACCTTAGTTTTAATGTTGCTTAAACTTTTTGAGTAGTTTTTTCATATCCAGGATATACTACTCAAGTTAAAATGTTTCAATTGTTAAAGAAGTACAAAGTTGAAATTGACTAAGCAAAATAATTGTGAAATCCACTGTAAAGTAAATTGCAAAAAATAAAATTACGACCTGACAATATAAAACTGTGAAAGCAATATCTTTTGAACAATGGCTAGATAAGTTACTTGCGAGTGGATGGCAGTCAGTGATAAAAATTATTTAAGCAAAAACATTGAATATTCTTATGAACGTTGCTTATTGAAGTGCCAAATGTAATCATGGCCCAAACCGGTGGGCTAAATGAGGAGAAAAGGGCTGCTACACGCCAATGGATCGAACGGCAAGAACAATTAGGCAGTGCCGAAATAGAAGAGGATGATATATCTTCATTAGCAGAGTCGTCCATCATATCCAGCAGCGATGGCGACTACGAGACGGAAGCCGAAGCTGATTTCGACACTACAAATGATACCTTAACAACTAAAATATTGGGAAATCAGTATTGTAAGAAAAAATATAAAAAAAACCATAACTTTAGATATATGTTTATATATGTATTTGCTTCATCTGCGCAGCTCCCACCGATATGGCTGTGGTTATAGATAATCTGCGTGAACTACTGAATTCGGTAAATAGTGTGCAAACTTTGGAAAATGTACACATCGAAAATTCTTCAAATGTTAGAATTGGCAACGTCACAAATATTAACGGAAACATACAGATTATACAACGTATTAAAAGGCGTTTGCCTGAAATATCTCGCCAAACTTCAGCCGTATCAGCAGACATAGATGACTCAGCAGGGGCCCGAGGAAATGTTAGCGACTCGCTACTATCGCAGGAAAGCGAAGAACAAGAGGAGCGCGTAAAACGAGATGCATTCATCGACAGTATAAGTTAATACCTTGACGACTTCACTAACCAATGTGCCACATAAAATTATAGACAGTCCGACAATTGATCTAGAATTTTTCGAAAATCCTCTTCCGTTAACTGTGGCACATTCGTTAGTGATAGTTCTGATTGTTGTTGGGCTAAATTACCTAGTTACATTTATTATTTACATATTTAAATTTTGAAGAGTATAAAATACCGAAAGATTTCTGTGCTGTCATACCACGCAGTACTTGGCTTGCACAGAAGCCCATGGAAGATTATGATTTCGTACCAGAACCAGTGAATTTAGTGATTATATGTGAGTATTGTATACAAATGATGAAATGGTAATCCCTGTTTTTTAAATAAAATGCATATGAATTACAGCACATACCGCAACAGAGAGCTCCGAGAAGCAAGCAATAAACATACGCATAATTCGTGACATACAGGTAATATATAAAATAATTAACCTGCTTAGAAGTAGACTGTACTTGAATTATTTTCACGATTTCGATAATCAGTTTTTAATTTGTTTTATTTTATTCAAACTGAGTGCTTCACGCAGATTGCACAAAAAAAATATAATAAATTCTGCCTTGCCATATTGCATCATTTGTCTTAAAGTATTTATATGACTTTATCGATATTTTAAAACCCTTCTTAACTTTTGTTATTTAAAAATAGTTAAACATTTATCACTTTACAATCATCATATCGAAATTCCGTTAGTTAGGATAGGCCTCATCATGTAGTGAATTCAAATCACAAACCAGCTAAAACAAGTTGTTATCTTCTTCCTCAGTGCTTTCATATTGAATCACGCGAATGGAACGACATCGCTTATAATTTTCTAGTCGGCTGCGACGGTAGCGTGTACGAAGGCCGCGGTTGGGGTGTGGTTGGTGCTCACACAATTGGTTACAATTCAAAATCCATGGGTATCGCATTTATTGGCTGTTTTATGCGCGAATTACCAACCGAAGCTGCGATGAATGCATGCAAACTTTTTCTTAAGAGGTTCGTATTCTTCAAGACTTTTGTCTGTAACTACTGTATTATTCGATTTTGTCGCAGAGGTGTGGAGGACGGTCACTTGGCACCTGATTACAAACTTATTGCTCACTGTCAGTGCCGTTCGACAGAGAGCCCAGGTCGTAAGCTGTACGAGGAACTACAAACTTGGGATAATTTTTACAATATTGGCGAAGAACACGATGAAGCATAGTAGGAAATTACTATGGTTATACATACATACAGAATCGTAAGAAATTAAGCTGGAACGCCGTACGAAGCCTTCTGAATGTGTTTCTTAGCGCTTTATTCACCTCATATAAATAGTTAACGAAAAATATAGTTGAATAAATTGCTGAAAATGGAACAACTGTGGGATTTGGATGTGTAGTTCTAGCTTTAAATTTTTCGGAAGTTTATTATATTATATGTATAAAGTAATTGCCTTTGAAAATATTTTACACCAGCACATTACTGTAACAATAAATGGTAGATCATTGGTATTATCAATCTAATTATATTCTCTCTATTTACCATAAGCTATAAATTTTGACTGTTTATATTTTTATATGCACTAGCATTACATGCATTCCATGTACCTTGATTTGTATGAAATAAATGTAAGCATTTTTTATGAATATCTCATATTTTTTTATTTATTGTTTTCCCATCGTATGCAGAAACTGAAATTCCTTAAATACAACTCAAGGGGACAGCGTTGATGGTGGGTGTGCGAATAAATGCCGCTTACGCTTCTTCAACAGCGCGCCCTGCAAAATAAACTTATTATACTTATTTGAATATAAAAACTCTTTACATACACATATAAAAATATATATGTTCACATGCATATAGAATGTGAGATAAACTTGGAAACAAAGCTTAATAAGCATAAACACTGGTTTGACTGGGGTTGATTAGTAAACATTCCGATATCTGGTTAAAAAAAAAGAAAACACTGAAGGGAGTGTGAGTGACACATGAAGTTATTCATTTCCACAAATTCGGTTTTTTTTGTAAGCCTAAGGTTGCTTTTTATTCTGAAGCGTTTTGCATCTTGGTTATGCACTTTGCGAGGATGTGGGATTTTTTCAACGCTAAAATTTCATATTATTAATCGAGTGGGGAATCCCTAATTATCTGCAAGTCAGTCGTTGTTATTGTTGTACATGTATGCGGAATAATGCTGCAGTAACGGTAGAACCGATTGTCGTAAGCGATCTCCAAGTCGGTCTTTAAAGATTATCAATCGATTATCTGTTACAATAAATTTCAATATTTTCACAGCGGGGAAGTTTTGTTTTGTTTGCAATTCTTCGCTGAAAAATGAACAAAGCATACAGCAAATTGTTTTGAGGCACAAAAAAGAACATGTTAGTTTTGGTGCGTGCGTCTCAACAAAATAATTGGGAAGAAAACGACCAACTTATGGTGATTTTAACTTACTACATCGCATACTTTTTTATGTTAACGTATGCAAATATTTAGCTCCGTGATATTTTACTTCTCATCTGTAAATTCAATGATATAAAATACGCGCAAAATATATTAAGTGGAAACAAAAACAATGACAAAATAACAATTGTAAAAATGTAATAATACCTAATTTGATTTCAGCAATTATTATTGCTAAAGTGTTTTTAATAAAGAGTTCCGTAAAATTGAACTGGTACATCTTGTGTAATTTATATAATATAATACACGTAACCAAGTACTTTTGACAAAACAACTTAAGTCGACTTAGCACTTTCTATCTATTAATAACTAAATTTTCGTATTCTAGAGAAATATTTAAACTATTCTTCACTCATAACATCTTAATAAAAATGCAAAATTTTCGCATTGCTCAAAAATTAAAACATCAGTTAAGCTGTTTTGCCAAACTTACCAGATATGTAATTTTACACCCAATAAACAATAGTGCTTTAAAAATGTGGATTGAAGTAAAAAAATAGAATATTTGCATATCATATCGGAAATCAGAAAAAATGAACGAGACGGTTTGTCCGCCTCCGTTATGAAAATTTCTATATTATAGTCAATCCTCCGACAAGGCAAGTGAGAGTATTACAATTCCTCTTAAATAATATTAAATACTATACTTACGTGCTGGTTTTCCATCGATCCATGGAGTGAACTTAACATGAGTCTCGTTCCGCTTAGCAGCCTACGAAAAAACATTAAATCAATCATATCAGATTCCTCATTCGATATTCTGCATTTAACTTACATCGGCTCGCAGATTGCTCTTAAGTGCTTGGCGCACAACGCGAGCACAGATGTTGGAGTATTGAATGTAGCTGGAAAAGCAGAAACAAAAAAAAAAACTTCAGCATGTTATATTGAAATTACGTAATGTGGAACTGGTAATCGATGTGACCACAAATGGTTGTGCAAAACTTTATCACCAGTTTTCCATATGTCTCATCATACTTACGTAAGCCCAGCTGCTCTCCATGCGTTAGTCATTTTGCTATTTGGTTTCTTTTAAGTCGTGAAAAAATGGGCAAAATTTTAGATAAACTGCTGCACACACCAACACCGCTGAATTTTCCAAAAAAATCGCTGTTTGACAATTGGAAATGTGACAGTTGTAGCTGGTTGTGTTTACAAGTTGCTGTCAGTTCATGTGATTCTTCTTCTTCTTGATTTGAGTATAATAGGGTCACAATGAAGATGTCAATAGAGTTTGGATTAAATGTTTTTCTGAATTTTAAATAAAAATCAAACTCTGAAATCCAAATAAGTGGATTGGGTTCCCATCAAGGCGAATCTATTAAAAGTGGTGTTGGTGAATCAGCTGATTTGTTTTTTTCTTTCGTCGTGTTCATGTGTTTGTCAGCTCAGAATGAAACAAGGCGAGTTCATTATTTGTTTTCTAGTTTTCCAATACAGTAGGTTCTGTTTTTATGCGGCTTTTTTTTATGCGGTTTTGAAATAGTGCGGTTTTTTTTTTAAATTACAAAATGCATGTCGACCTATCGGGAATTGTACATATAAACAAGATTCTAAGCAAAAACTCCTCACAGATTACATCAGAAATGCTAACCCTACAAGTATGGAACCGCCTGCATAACTATCTAGATCAGACGTGTACATTTCCTCAAGTGACGAAAGTGATTTTACGCCAAATCCTAAACGAACGCGCAACATGTGGGCATTGTCTGATTTTATTTCTGACTTAAATTTATTTTACGATTCTGACGTTTTTTAAATAAAGATATAATTTTCAAAAATACAATATTTTATTTATGCGATTTTATTACATTATTTCAGATTTATGTGGTTTTAGCACTTTTGAAACGTATCTATAGTTTTACTATAGAACTAGTAGCTTTTTTTATGCTTTTTCTTGCGGAACGTATCTACCGCATAAAAACAGAACCTACTGTACTTTGCTTTGACCATCAAACGTACAGTACATTGTTGTTGGTCTAGTGCCACCACCTTTAATGAATGGGCTTTGATTTCCATGCTAGTGACGAAAGTTTTGCTTATAATGTGTAATAAATTTACTTTTATACGCTTATTTTACTTACAAAATATGTTTGTTAAACCGTACAAAATAAATGAGCGGGACGAATTGTCTAAGGAAAGATATTGAGAAAAGAATAAAACTGAACTCAGTTAACCAAAAGGAAAAAAAAATTATAATACTATTTATTATTTTTAGAAAATATAAAAAAATGCGTAAATAAAGCGGGGCATTTTAATTACATATAATAACGGTAAGAGACAATATTGTATGCCATTATACTGTGGTAACAGAAAGGAAAATTCTATTGATTGAGGGTTAGATACCTTGGACTATACACTACCAAAACTATCCAACACCCTTTTTGTTGGGTGTTCGACTAAGTTCGTTCTTCAATTTGTGATATGCGTCTTGACGTTGTTCGCCGCTTGCGAACGTTAGATGGTTTTTATGAGGCAATTTTTCATGGCAGAAATACACTCGGAGTTGTGACATTGCCTAGGGGTAAGAGCTTTTAGATAAATCTTTTCGTTCATTTGGTGTTTCACGTCCACCGTGGCCTTACCGAATGGTAGTCATATACAAATCCATAGGGCAACGGCAATTCCATATTGCTAAATTAAGGGGTTATATACAGTTAGAATTTTCAAAAACTCGATTTTTTTTTTTCTTAATGTACATATATTTAAGAATACACACAGAAAACCGTTCCGGAGATTATTTTCTAAGTTATACGAAAATTAAAAAAGGCGCTTCAGAGCGCTTGAAAGAATTTTTCAAACTTTAAACGCGTTTTCTCAAAATGGTGTTTTCGAAGTCGGTGACCAACATTACTTGAAGACGGCTAATCTGATTAGTCTCAAATTTTAACACGAGCTCCTTAAATATATTTTTTAGTAATTAATCGAAGATATTTTCTCACTGAAAAATATTTTTGTTTTTTATAAACAATTTAAAGCCGAAATTTTAGTCAAAAATCGATTTTTTTTTAGAACCGGCCCTTTTGTCAAAAAAATTTATTTTGCTTATTTCTTCGATTAATTACTAGATTTAACATTTTTTGAACGGAATCTGTTTGGTTTTTAATTTCAGAGGATCCAATTCAGAGATATAGCAAAACGCAAAACGTCTTTTTTGAGCGAAGCTTCTCGATATCTGCTGTAGCTCCTTTCCAAATAAATATTTTTACTAATACTAAGTCTTAAAATACAGTTAAAAGATAACATAATGTGTGAACAAATTTTTCAATCAATAAATTTAAAAGTTTTCTCTGAAAAAATTCTGGAAAATTCGCTTCTTTTCGACTTTCTAATTGTATATAACCCCTTAAATTATTTATAGTTTTGTGTTCGAGACAAATTCTAAACTACCAATATGAGGAATAGTAATTTTAATTAAACAAGGCTATTAAAAGTGCAGGTAATGGCAATCCTCCGAGTGTATTTCTGCCATGAAAAAGCTCCTCATAAAAATATTGCCGTTCGGAGTCGGCTTGAAACTGTAGGTCCCTCTATTTGTGGAACAATATCAAGACGCACACCACAAATAGGAGGAGGAGCTCGGCCAAACACCCAGAAAGGGTGTGCGCGCCAATTATATACATATATATATACAATTATATACATATTAAAAGTGCATATTTTAGAACAGTTTTCGGCAAAAAACTCAAATCTCTCAGTCGTTAATTATGCATATTTATCTGGTTTTCCGTTCCATATAAAAACAGATTTTAGAGTAGAAGAAGATTCACATTGCAGTTGGCATTTTTTTTTAAATAATTCTGCTGTGACTTTATTTCAAAGGAGCTATGAGAGAAATGAAAGAAAAGATTTAAAATAGCCAATTTACAGTCACTCACACCTTATTTGATGCAGATACGATTTTTTTGTAAAGTAATATAGTATTTTGCGAAAATGGAGACACAGAATATGCCGACATCTTATTTAGTTTGCTTTATTTCATTTCTCAATAAAAATACAAAAAAGTGTCTACTCATTTCATTGTAATGCAAAGCAAACTAATAAAAACAATACGTTCTTTGTAAAAAAACTTCTAAAACAACTGATTTAATCACATTCACTGAGAAACGAGTAGCGGTACCACTAAATGCTCAACCTTCTGCATTCTCTCCATCTTATACTATAACGATCGAGATGCGCCTAAAAGCGAACAAAGTGCACATAAATTTCATGACGAATAATTCAGTTGCCATAGTCTGCTCAATTTATCATACCAATTACAAACACTTTTAATTTACAGTTATAAAGCTTAATAGTAATTGTTTTGAACGCTGTTTATTTTCATTGCCCCCAAGTGTATAGGTAACATAATGAAAATGACTAACTTTCGCTTAAATTAAAAAAAAAAATCTTTCTCATTATTTGCCACCCTTACACATCACTTCGCACTCGACTAGTATCTAATTAATATACATACTCAAAGTATTTTGTAGCATACGTTTAGGAAACACTCGCAACCTGCTCTTTGTAGATGCTAAGAGGGTCGCATGGCGTATGCGTGATCTTCACTGATTTGGTACAATCAAGCGCTGAGGGAAATGAAATTTTTTTTATCTTGCTTTTAGTAATTTTTAATCACTCCTTATGCTCGATGTGGCAAAATTAAGGCAAGTTAATTCGTGCAAAAAAAAATATGTTTAGCCACAGACATAATACGTATGCGTACATTCATGCATACATATTTGCATTCTTATAATCAGTTAATTCTACTTACGGCTACCGGAATGCAAATAAGAATTCTGCTTTGTATAAATGCCCGTCACACGTCTCAAAGCTAAAAATCCTACTATATATTTACTGCACTGACAACACGCGCATATTTTTATTACTCTCCAGCCGACGGAATTATTTGCTCCTAAGTGTAGTTGAAATGAAGAAATAATAAAGGTCTTAAACGTAATCTAAAAGGAACCTGCTTGACGTTTTTATTATTAACTGCATGTTAAAAAAATGAAAATTATAGAATTAAATGAGGCGATAATAGATTTCAGCCTACTTGGAACAGTTTTTATTGCTTTATTTTGGCTTCCATTAAAGTTTGTGTTTGCACTTTCCTAAAGGGCCATCAGAATATGAAATTAAAGGCATCTGAGGGAAATTTCTTTTAAAAGTGGTTGCGCTTCATGCATTAGGTTTAGGTGCTTGCGACGGTGTTTCGAAAAGCACAAGGAAAAATATAAGGGCAAAAATAGAACAAAATAAAATAAATAAGAAGAAATGTAGAAGAATGTGAAAAAGTAGAACGACACAGCTAAAGTGGAAACAAAATTATGGACATATAATCTTGCTGAAGTGATTTAGCTGAATAAATGATGCTGAGGCGATTCCAACTCATAATTTTGTGGAGAGATAAATCCTTTAGAGAGTGTTTGGCCAAATTCCTCTTCCTATTTGTGATGCACGTATTGATGTTTTTACCAAAATGAAGGAATCTACCGCCATTTGGTGTTCCATGCCCGGGTTTCAAGTCCAGGCACTTTCTAATAGTAGTCACGCACCAACCCATTCGGTTACGGTGGCCCAAAATAGAGACTAGAAATTATAATATGTTGAGTTTCAACGTAAACATTTTTTGTCCAGAAGTGCACGGTTATATTATCAAAAGTTGTAGATTGTTTAGACTGAAAAGCTCTCTCGATTGCCACTGATGCATCCTTGACACCAGAAGAACATTGCAATATTACACCAGAAGAACATTGCATTATCACATAAAGGGTGATCAGATTGGAGGTACTTTTTCCAATAGAGTTTTTTTGACAGATCGCGCTAGACTACTGCCTAAATTAAAAGCGTAATTTTATTCAATATTCCTTAAAATTTCATCATGGAGAGACTTACGTCTCCACAACGTTTACAAATCGTACAACTGTGTTACGAAAATCGACGCTCTGTGAAAAGTGTTCATCGCGCGCTCAGGCCAACTTATGGTGTTCAGCTTACACCCTTTTTATGTGTTTGGCCGAGCACCTCCTCTTATTTGTGTTGTGCGTCTTGATGTTGTTCGATAAATGGAGGAACCTACAGTTTTAAGCCGACTCCGAACGGCAGATATTTTTTATGAGGAGGTTTTTCATGGCTAAAATACACTCGGAGATTTGCCATTTCCTGCCGAGTGGTGACCACTATTAAAAAAACGTTTTCTTCGTTTTGGTGTTTCACGGAGTTTCGAATCTACGTTCTCTCCGAACTCCGAATAATAGTCACGCACTAACCCATTCGGCTACGGCGACTGACGTTTTGGCTTATTGGCTATGACAATAAGCAAAATTGTCGTATTTTGCGGAAGAGCAACCCGAAGCCATTCAAGAACAGTCATTGAAAACTGGACTGGAGTAATCATCGGTGGCACTTAGAGCACAGCTCCCTCTAGCTCAATCTAAAATCCACAGGACTACTCCTTTAAGAAAAGATTTAAGATTAAATTGGGAAAGCAGAAAACTTGGGATCTCTTTAACTCATTTATTTATATTTACATAAGACAGCTATTTCTGGATGTAAGCTTAGTAAGAATTGACATTGTAGAATTTCAAACAGCCGGAGGCATATGTATCGAGATTTCAGAAGTCAGTACAAAAAAGCCTGTGCCAATAGGCAAGTTTCCAAATGTTTAGGCTAATGGTGTGAGTCTTCGTATGTAGATATTTTACTTACTTGCTTCATTGGCCGTAACAACCCGCTACCGAGTAACAGCCTGCCGAATAATGTCTCGCCTGGGGTCTCTGTTTTCCGCACACCGTTTCCAGTTTCTTAACTCAAGAGAAACCAGGTCATCTTCGATTTGATCCTTCCACCGGATACGAGGACGTCCTCTTCGCCGTCGACCACGAATTACCGTCTCAAACACCTTCTTCGCCGGAGCAGTTATTCCCATACGGCCGACATGACCTAACCACATTAGTCGCTGTAGTGTGACTCGTTCGACTATGTCTATATGTCCGTCAAGCTCATACAGCTAATGGTTCATTCGCATGCGGTAATCGTAATCTATCTAGGCGAGCATGGCCAATAATCTTGTGAAGTATTTTCCTCTCGAAAACTCCAAGAGCGGCTGTATCTGATTGTTTGACTGTCCAGGCTTCAGCGCTATAGAGAAACACTGGGATGATGAGGGTATTTTAAAGTATTATTTTCGTTCGCCGAGAGTGGCCTTGACTACTAAGTTGCGTACTTCGCCCAAAGTAGCACCTGTTGGCAAGAGATATCCTATGCTTGATTTCAAGGTTGACATCGTTGTTGCTGGTAATAGCGGGGCCAAGATATCTGAACTTCTTGATCACATCAAATTGAAAGGTGGTAACTTTGATCTGTGGTTCGAGACGCCGCGGCTCCTTGTAGAACGCCAGCATACGAGGTGTGGTGATATGTTGGTACTTATGTCTCTCACTCATGCCGACGAGTTCGGCCGATTTTTACTTATTCAAAAAGATGGAGCAAAGAACCTGTATCAAATGTTGTGTGAAAAACGAAATTAAGTGCGCGGATGCATTCCGAATGTTGACTGTGTCATACGGAGAAGCTACTTTGGACCAAAGCGAAGTTTATCGGTGGTTCAAAATGTTCTCAGAAGGCCGAGAAGATGTGAACAACGAAAAGCATGCTGGACGTCCAAGCACTTCAACAGCAGTCGAAAAAATTGATGAAGTGAAGAAAGTAGTAAATGGTATTGGCCAATCGTCGAATCACCGTTAGAGAAGTTGGCATTCTTCAATGATTTGGACATGAGACGGGTCACCGCAAAATTCGTTCTAAAACTGCTCAATTTCGACCAAAAGCAACATCGCATGAAGATTGCTCTGTGCGCGACGACCCAAATTTGCTTCAGAGGGTCATAATTGGTGACGAATCGTGAGTTTATGGTTATGAAGTAGAAACTAAATCTCAATCATCTCAATGGAAGCTGCCGCACGAACCACGACCGAAAAAAGCGCGCCAAGTTCGGTCGAATGCAAAAGTTTTGCTTACCGCTTTTTTCGATTGCAGGGGCGCTGTACATAATGAGTTCTTGCCATAGGATAAAACGGTCAATAAGGAATATTACCTGCAAGTTATGCGCTATTTGCGTGAGGCAATCCGTCAGAAACGCCCGGATTTGTGGTAGAACAAAAATTGGCTCTTGCATCACGATAACGCCCCTGCTCACACATCGTTGCTTGTGCGCGACTTTTTGGCCAAAAACAACAAACTCATGATGCCACAGCCACCGTATTCCCCAGATCTGACCCTCTGACTTTTTCTTGTTCTCGCAACTGAAGAGGCCGATGAAAGAACGACGCTACGCCACGATTCACGAGATAAAGATGGCATCGAAGGAGGAGCTGAACAAGATTAAAAAAATGATTTTTTGAAGTGCTTCGAAGATTGGAAAACTCGTTGGCACAAGTGCATAATATCTCATGGGGATTACTTTGAAGGGGACAAAATAGATATTAATGAATAAATAAATAATTTTTGAAAAAACACAAAATTCGTGATACTTTTTGAACACACCTCATACACTTAGTTTTTCTCTCGTTTACCGGTTTATCTATTGCTCCGGATTCCTTTTCAATAGTCGTAAAAGCGATGATGACATCTCACTTTGTATGATCGATGATGCCGAAGGCATCAGCATACGTAAGGAGCTGAACACTTTTTTAGGAAAAAGTTCCGTTTCGCCTGAAAAGTTTCTCTCGCCAAGCGAACCACACTCTCTATAACAAAGTTGAAGAGGTCGCATGACAATGGCTCACCGTTGCTTGCTCAGTGTCATGCTGCACAGCCGTATCAGCTTAGCAGGGATACAGTACTCAGACACTATGCTATGTAAATAGTTGGTCGCGAAACGGACTATCAAAAGCTGCCTTGTAGTCGACGAGCAGGTGGTGTATGTCAACTTGGTCGTCATGTGTAGATGTTTTAGCGCACACATTGTAATGTGAAATCTAAGTGAAATACCGGCAGCCATTAACCCATTAACGCCGGGGTACAGAACCCGTGGACCGATTGTCATGATTTTCCATACACCAGTTACTTTTGACCTATAGATGCAAAAAATGATTTTAATATAAACAAATTTTTTTCATGCCACGCCCATTTCCCAGCCTGTACTTTTTAAAGTACAGCCGGCGTTAGTATATACATTTTTTCATTTCAAAAACTAAAAATGGGATTTGCCAAACAAACGGTTTTATTTTCATTAAAACATAAATTTACAGAATGTGCTTACACTTACGAGTCCATATCTGTTTATTAACATTGAAAATCTCATAAATAAAGGAAAAAAAAAATAGTTTTAGATATTATGTGTGGTATTGAGCGAAACAATCTCTTTTTATGCAAAGGGGTTTTCTGCACATGGCGCATGACCAAATTGTGCGTTGATGGCATACGACGCAACGCAATTGCGAGTCATTTTTTTGTGGAATATGGCCATGGGTATTTCTTTCAATAGATGAAGAAGGTGAACGCCTTTTCCTAGAGACCCGTGATTTGCCTTCTATCAAATATTTCCGAACAATCGCACGCCTGAATTGCAGTTGTGTATTAAATTTATCGTTTTTTGTTATTGAGTGATATATAAAACTTCCAAGCATTTGTCATGGTCAAATCCAGGAGATAAGTGAAAATTATCCACCACCATTTCTTTCCCTTCAGTGCTATACGATAGGCGTTTACATTTTGGTCTATTTTATCGACGCCACCCATATGTTTATTGTAAGTGGCATATAAATTTGGTTGTGGAACGTTGATCTTGCTTTGACTCTCGCGAGACCAGCGCTTAACATAATTCACAGGTGTTATTGTATCAAAGTTGGTGAGCAGCGAGCAAACGCTTTTGTCTACCCACCCAGGGTAGAGGATATCGTTGCGAGGATATCGTTGGAAGTATCGTAACGATAATCGTAAGTTCCACGGTAACGCTTTTTGAATATCTTGTTGACATCAAGCTTGCAATTTGAAATTCTGTTTTCGCGAACGGTACCAGTTGCTTTGAACTTCATGTTTGCTAGCTGTCTCATCAGGGAATGGGTGGTAAAATAGTTGTCGAAAAAAATTGCATGTCTCTCGGGATTGGGAATCCTGTCCACAAAGTACAATACAACGCTTGCGCCTAGCGGAATATTTCGAGCTTCGGACGTATTTTTTCCACAATAAACATCCAAATCATAACAATACCCGGAAGAGCTAGCTAGCATCCATGCCTTGTAACCAAAACGTATGGGTTTACCTCTTATAAATTGTTTTGCTGAGTGCTTGCCGAAGTACTTTATCATTGATTCATCAATTGATAAATTCGAGTGAAAATAACCGAATTGCTGAAAACGTGCAATCAATATATTCACTTAAACATTTTGTCTGTAGAATTATTTATTTCTTTGTTGTCTGCAAGATGCAGATATTTTTTTATTTCGAGAAAGCGATCTCTTGATATGGCTTCTGAAACAATATTGAGTCCAAACCTCGTCAAGTGACCAGTACGAACGCTCAGTTGGTATCTCATGGTAACCGGTTAAAAACAAGATACCTATAAATATTCTCATCTCCTCTACGTCAATTGTAAAGTTTCGATTGTTTTTATCGGAGCATACATATAACATGGTTTGGTCACACATGTATTGAACTGTTTCGTCCGTTAAAAACTCTTTAAAAATCATATTTGGTGTGTACTCATCAAAACTTTCCTTTGTTGTCTCAAATGTTTCAACATAAGCACTGTCATTGTATTCGAAATTATACCTTGAATCTTTTCTGAGCCATTTACCATTTCGGGTATCTGTAAAAGGAAAGTAAAAAACATGGGATTATGTATAATTTGTATGACGAGTAAAAGGCAATTGCCAACTTATTACCCATAGATAGGTATTTCTCTGAAATTGAGTTCTGTCGCGATGCTGCCGCAGAAGCTGATGGTCCATCTAGTGTTGAGTCTATCACTGCAGCTGATGCAGAGGCCGTCGATTTATTGCAATCAATCATATCCTCAACAATGTCTAGTTCAATATGTCCGGGCACATCTGTCGGCATCATATTGTCGTCTAAATTATCTTCATCAAACTCTTCCGTGTCAGTTAGTTGGTCTAGCTCCGGAGGAATGATGACCAAATCCGGAATGATATCATCATTACCTTCATCATCCTCACACAAAAGAGCATTAACTGCTTCCTGAAGACCGCGGAAGATATTTTTGCCACGGAAAGTCATTTCTAAGAAGAGAAAAAACAAAAAATGTATACCATATACGCCGGCTGCACTTTTTAAAGTACACCAAACTTTGGGGGGTAGAAAAATAAATGAAATTGAATTTACCGCAAAAATCTTGTTTGTAGTATTCTTTCTAATACTTTTCTATACACGTTTTTAATAAATAAATATATTTAAATAGTCACAGTTTACTTTTTTCTCACTTCACAGACACACACCTCTTAAAACTTTTTGTAACTGAGTGACTTTGACACATCACAAATGACACAATGTCAGTCCAATAACGGTAGATGCTTTCCATTTAAATTCAACCGGACTATTCGGGTCATGTTCTTCGATTTCGATGTAACTTAAATATGTTGCTCTCTGGTCAAAATAATGAGACACGTATTTTTTTGTTCGCCCGAAAAAATTTTTTTTCAAGAGTTATCGGCAATTTTGTTTTTCGCCTCAAACTCGATTTTTTTTAATTATATAAGAAAATTTTTTTTTTAAATGCCCATAACTTAGTCAAAAATGAACCGATTTTAATAACTTTGGGTTCAAAATGATCGTAATTACATACACAAGCGACTTCATGTAGAAACAATTGCAAAAAAGTAGTTGAAATTTTTTTATTTAGCAAAAAAGAAAAAAAATTGAAATTTTTTCGAAATTCAATATTTCAAAAAGTGTATTTTTATTTTTTTTATAACTTTTTTCAAATCAAACGGACATCTCAAACTTTAATTGAGCTGCATGCCTAGTAGCTAAAATGAGTTGTTTTTGAGTAATGAATTTTTGAGTAAACACCCTGTTTCGCACTTTTTGTTTTTCGCAAAATAAAAAATTTTCAACTACTTTTTTGCAATTGTTTCTACATGAAGTCGCTTGTGTATGTAATTACGATCATTTTGAACCCAAAATTATTAAAATCGGTTCATTTTTGACTAAGTTATGGGCATTTAAAAAAAAAATTTTCTTATATAATTTAAAAAAATCGAGTTTGAGGCGAAAAACAAAATTGCCGATAACTCTTGAAAAAAAATTTTTTCGGGCGAACAAAAAAATACGTGTCTCATTATTTTGACCAGAGAGCAACATATTTAAGTTACATCGAAATCGAAGAACATGACCCGAATAGCCCGGTTGAATTTAAATGGAAAGCATCGGTAAACAAAATTAACGGCTTAGATTGGACTATCAACTAACCACAGGATTGCCAACTTGATCGAAATCGATTAAAGTGTGTCCTAAAAAAATCTCGGAAAAAAGCCAATTAGCTGTACTTTATAAAGTACAGCCGGCGGGAATGGGTTAAAGGATATAGTGAGCGTGAAATTACTTCACACCCAAGTTGCAAAATTTCATATCCACCACTTCTGAGTCCTAAGGCAAAGGGAAAATCGCATATTCTAATTCTTGTGAATCAGCGATTAGACTACCTAATCGCTCAATAATACCATTAAAATGCGATGAGCTCTTATTTGCGCTGAGTTCACATACCACCAAAGAAGACCTCAGGAAAAAATGTTTAAGGGAATTGCGGTAATACCAACCAGAAAATGTTGAAATAGCTAAGTAGCTTCTCTGCGACAAAAAATAAAAATAAAAATAACTTGTAGCCATAAAATTATGCTTCTTCTAGCTATTTTATAAGAGTTATTAAACTGTGAAAAATGTGAAATACAAGGCGAAAACACTCAGGACTTTAACTCCGATCTTAATTTAGAAAATCAAAGTGGAAAAAAATTCAAGGAGTATTAAAAAACAATTCTATTTTGAGACTTACACAATCACAAATGCATTGCCTTAACCTTGGCTTATGTTTACCTTATGTACTTCTCTGTTCTGATTAAAAGTAATATTTATTGCATTGTTTTCCCTTATTACGAAATTGTTTTCTGTACTGAAATGTGTGTGCGTGTGATTGTGTGATGCTTCACACTTGATGCGTTAATCCTTTCATATATGCATTTGTAAATAAAAGCTTTTCACCTTTCGGACAGACGTACATACCTATATAAATATATATGTATATGTATATGTGTCTATTACAACCCAGCAGCAAGAATTTAAAAATGATATCTACTTCTTTACTTCTACTATTTCACCAAATGTGGACCAGTACAGAAAGGACAATATCATAACTAGTTCAAAAGCTGAGCAAATGTTTTTTCAAAGTGCCTTGTTGTTATTTTTTGATTTCTCGTCTACTGTTGCTATATTAAAAGTCCTGTGGATGTCATCATTTTTCGTGTACCTGTCAGAATTGACAGGTTGAATTTTTTTTTTATTTTTGTTATATGAGACTTTATAGCCGTTCCCCACACCTGTAGTCCATATAGCCAAACTGGTTTAACATATTTTTGTACACTAACCGCTCTTTCTGTATAGTAAGTCTGGATTTTGTACTGACTAACCAATGAAGTGGAAAATTCAGCCACAACGAAACATCCGGTAACGGATAGAGGCTGATCGACTTCGCCGGGGCCCGAAGCATGGTAGTCTGCAGTATCAGATTCCAGCATAAAAAGATACACCAAGCTACCTGGCTGTCTCCTGATCGAAAAACGCGAAACCAGATCGATCATGTTGTGATAGATGGAAGGCACGCTTCTAGTGTATTAGATGTATAGTACGTACGATCTGAGGCCTCAACATCGACTCGGATCATTAATTTGTTGCAGCCAAACTGCGCACACGCCTCTGTACAGCAAAAAACGTACATCTATTTACGCAAAGAATGTTCAACATCGAAAAGCTGCAATCGCAACAGACAGCCAAAAGGTTCGCCACTCGACTCTCACTCCTGCTCTGAGAGAGCACTGCCCAACAAACCGGCATCCACGAACAATGGAGCAACATTTCTCGTTCCCTCCTTACCACCGCCGAAGAAGAAATCGGATACCGGCGAGCCCGAAAAAACAGTTGGTACGGAGAGGAATGTCATGCTGCCGCTGAAAGAAAGGATGCCGCCTATAGAGCCACGCTGCGATCGGGCGCAACGGGAGCCATGTGGGATCGCTACAGAGAGCTGAAAAAGGAAGAGAGACGTATTATCCGAAAAAAGAAACGAGACCCCGAAATACGTGAGTGCGAAGAGCTTGAGATGCTGGCCAACAGGAACAACGCCCGAAAATTCTACCAGAAAGTTCGGCGGCTTACAGAAGGTTTTAAGACCGGGGCGATTTCCTGTAAGAACAAAGACGGCGAACTGGTGACTGACGTACAAAGCAATCTTAAATTATGGAGGGAACACTTCTCGAACCTGTTAAACAGTGACAGCTGCGCATGCCACCGAGAAAGTGAAGATCCCGATACCCCAATCGTTGACGACGGAATTGTCGTTCCGCTACCCGATCATGACGAGGTGAGAATAGCGATAACGCGGCTAAAGAACCACAAAGCCGCGGGCGCCGACGGACTACCGGCTGAGCTATTCAAACATGGCGGCAGGGAGCTGGTAAGGTGCATGCATCAGCTTCTATGCAAAATATGGTCGGATGAAAGCATAACTGAAGCCCACCGTCAACCAACTGATTGGACCTTATCAGTGTGGCTTTAGACCTGGAAAGTCTACCATCGACCAAATATTTACAATACGACAACTCTTGGAAAAGTCCCACGAAAGGAGAATCGATACACACCATCTTTTCGTTGATTTCAAAGCTGCATTCGACAGTACGGAAAGGAGTTATATACCGCGATGTCTGAATTTGGTATCCCCACAAAACTAATACGGCTATGCAAGATGACGTTGCTCCACACCAGCAGCGCCGTCAGAATTGGGAAGAACCTCTTCGAGCCGTTTGATACCAAACGAGGTTTCAGACAGGGTGACTCGTTGTTGTGTGACTTCTTTAACCTGATGTTGGCGAGCATCGTACAAGCCGCAGAACTTAATCGCTCAGGCACAATATTTTATAAAAGCGTACAATTATTTGCGTATGCCGATGATATCGATATCATCAGTTCTGCCTTCTCCAAACTGGATAAAGAGGCAAAGCGAATGGGTTTGGTGGTGAACGAGGACAAAACGAAGTAGCTCCTGTCTTCAAACAAACAGTCGGCATATCGCAGGGATGGAACGATGAGCTGTATGAGCTTTACGATGACATAGACATAGGGTCTGGGTCATGTCGTCCGAATGGATACAAACGCTCCGGCTTTGAAAGTATTCGATGCGATACCAGCTGGTGGTAGCAGAGGAAGAGGAAGGCCTCCTCTGCGTTAGAAAGATCAGGTAGAGAAAGACTTGGTTTCACTTGGTGTGTCCAATTGGCGCCGGTTAGCACGAGAAAGAAACGACTTGCGCGCTTTGTTAAACTCGGCCAAAATCGCGTAAGTGGTTATCGCGCCAATTAAGAAGAAGAAGAACCAATGAAGTTGTCGAGCTTTATGTGGTGATTCCAATTTAGTTTCGAATCAAAATGAATTCCCAGGTATTCAGTAGTGGGTTTTATTGTAATTACTTTGTCATTTATTTTAATTGAAACTGCAGTAAATCTTATTTTGGTAGTAAATAAAACCTGTACGGTTTTGTCTTCATTTATTTTTAGGCAATTATCGAACCATTCCTTAATGGCGTCTATGTATCGCTGCAATTTTTCAGTAGCGATAGCTAAGCTTTTGTCCGATGCCAATAGTATTTTATCGTCTGTGAACGTAGCAATTGATGAATTAGTTTCGTCAGGAGGTGGTACGTCTGCGGTGAACAAAACATATAGTAGTGGACCAAGAACGCTTCCTTGCGGAACTCCAGCTGTTATTTGATGAATATCTGAACATTGATTGTCATATTCAATATAGATACATTGGTCGGTTAGGTAGCTTTTTATGATGAGATAGTAGTCAAAAGGTATCATTATTTTTATTTTGTGCAGTAAGCCACACTTTGTCAAACGCTTCAGCTACGTCCGAAAATACTTCAGCACTGTAACGATTATTCTCAAGGTCAGATTGGATTTAATTAGTTATTCTATGGATCAAATGTGGTATGCGCATTTGCCGCTGTTAATTTAATGTGATGGTAGTCCCTATTCGATTTGCATATGCTGTGACCTGTAAGAGTTTAGGTACGCCACAATGACTTTTGCTGACGCTGTTATTATGCCAAAAAATAGTCAGAAAATGGCAAGCCATGTTAGTTGAATTAACAGGCTGCTTTAAAGAGGAGAAGGAACCTTTGATACATATGGCATCACAAAGAGTCCAACTGCAAATCTCTGTGTGATGGCACGAATTGTTAAGATGCAGTGCCTAACCTAACCTGAGTAGTATTTTTTATTATTTTAAGGGCTTCAAATATTTTCGCATTTTTATTATGTAAGCTCGAGGCTGGCTCAATTAGTAGTCATCTTCAGGAATTCTTTGCAGTGTCTGGCCGACTGACAACAATTAAAAAAAGACCACAATTTAATTTGTTGTTTTCCTGCTAATCCAGCTGTGACCGCACAAAAGCGAAAATACAAAAACCATATTTTATGACATTTGATTTAACACATTGGGTGCTCTCTTTAGACCAGCTGCAAGTTGAATAAGTGAGGCTTTTCTACTACTTACCGATCTAGCTGGCGGCGCTTATAACCCGATTGATGGCTAATCTCTCCAGTACTTTTTGAGCAGTAATCCAAATTAAATCAATGCAAAGCACAGCCAGTATAGAGTTGATTATGGAAGGCGCTATGACAAGTTTTTGATATAAAGGAGTGGCCAAATATTTGAAGTTTGATTGATTTGGGAACGTCAATCTGGATCTATCTATTAAAAAAGAAAAGCTAAGTCAATTGGAGCTAATGTGATGAGTTAAGTAATAGTCCCAAACCGAACTAAGGAAAAAGTAATTCAGCAATCAGCAAGCCTTCTACCCTGTAGAATATTACTATCGTAGGTTTCAGCAAAAGAAAAGTGATCTCGTCTAAGAACATGGAATTGCTGAGTCTGCAGCTCCCACTTGCCCAGCTACCCAGTGATGATATCACTAAAATCATTAAGTTCGAGAAGAAGTTCACAATTGAACTGGAGGACATGGTAAACTGGAGTACACCTGCATTTGAAAGAAAATTCCATGAGTGTACCCTGCTCAAAGCGTTCTGTGCCGATTTGGCTGCCAGAAAAAAGCCACATACGCTCAGCCCAACTCATCTCGATCGTAAATTAACAAGACAACTGGGCTTGGGAGGTACTGTAATGAGTAGAGGGCACAAAAGACCATGAGGTCGAAGTGCAAACTTCAAACTAAATTTATCTGTCTAATTAAGCGGGAGATAATGCACACTTCCAAAGAGAACTAAGCGTAAAAATTAGCAGGCATGTAAAAAATAAAAAAGTGTGCTGCTGCCATGATTACAAATTCATTGGAGGCGCAATACTTTGGTACCATTGGATTTGTACGCATGGCTATGCATATTTACACATTTTACACATGTGCATATGTGTGTATGTATTTGCATATGCTATTTAATTTCTTTCTGTTGTAGAATATTTACAAAATACAATAAATTTAAATTACGTTTTGCTTTTAATTACGTATCTCGTCCACTACTGCAAAGCAGATCCCTGGGAAGTCATACACATTAAAGTTTCAACTCTGAATTTTGCATGATTTGCGCATTCTTAGAAAAAATCTTAGATAAGAAAAAAATATAAAAACATATTAAAAGCCACATACGGCTTGGATCTATACAAATACTTACTTACAAAATAAAGTTGTGTTCTACAAATTTATATTTGAATTTTATCTTTTTTTACTTACGAAAACATTACTATTTATTGTGTTTGATAAAAAAAATTTGTGGAGATTTTTTTTTAACTGGAATGCAATATGTTATCCTGCTTAGAGATATATAAGTATAGGCCAGCAGTTGTATAATAATGTATAGAGTGGGCCATCGGCTATTGTTTTTTTAATGCTATAAAACACCGGCTCTATGCGCTCAAAGCCGGCGCGATAGCAACTAATAATAATAAAACCCCGTTCAATATCGCGCAGTGATTTTACTTTATTAGAATGACTAAATCTTTCAATCGATTGTTCCGAACTTCACTCTAGTAGCTTTGCAGCTTGTATAAATAATGTATTTAGATTGTTTCTTACTTTACCCTATACTATAAGAATTCGATTGTTTTTGGATTTTCCGCATAAATCGACCTTTAGCCGGCAACCTAAAAAAAAGACGAATGGAGCAAAATTACAGCTTTAAGGTATCCAATTGATAGCATGACTTCCAAATTACGTGCTTAAAATACTATGTAAAGCGTTTTTCAGTAAGAGCGCTTCAACTTTTTTTTGAATAAAACACAAACGGTTTGACCTTTTTAACTAATTTTTTTTTTATTATCGAGTTTGAACGTATACATTTAAGTATGAAATTCGATTTCTTTTGCATGACCACCGCGTGCACGTTTTACGAGGTCCAATCGTTGAACCCAATTTTCGACCACTCTTTTGCATAAATCGGCCGAAATTCCAGCAATTTCGCGTTCAATATTGGCTCTGAGCTCACAAATCGTCGCCGGCTTGTTACTGTAGACCAATGACTTCACATAACCCCAAAGAAAATAGTCTAGAGGCGTCAAATCACACGAGCGCGGCGGCCATTCGACCGGTCCATTTCTGGAAATAATGCGCTCATCGAACTTACTCTTCAACAAATCAATGTAGCGTGTGCTGTGTGGCTTGTGGCTCCGTCCTGTTGAAACCACATGTCGTCTTAGTCCATACCATTCAATTGCGGCCAAAAATAATCGTTTATCATGTCGCGGTATCGATTTCCATTCACAGTAACGTGGCGATCGTTCTCGTCAACGAAAAAATATGGGCCAATTACGCCGCCGGCATGTAAACCGCACCAAAAAGTAATTTTTTCGGTATGCAACGGTGCCTCATGAATCACGTGTGGATTGCTTTCTGCCCAGTAACGCATATTTTGCTTGCTGACAAAGCCATTGAGCTAAAAGTGAACATCATCACTGAAGATGATTTTTTGGAAAAAATCTGGATTAAAGTAGCAGCAACAGAACGATTATTTTCATATAAAATTTGCACGATTTGCAATCGTTGCTCAAGTGTGTAGCGTTCCATGATGAAATGTATACTAATGAAGTTTACAAATGACAAGCGAAAAATAAAAAATTTTGCGTCGTTCGCCCTCCCTATTGGAAAAAAGTTGAAGCGCACCTATTGAAAAACGCTATATATATGTCAATATAAATATAATACTATACCCAAAAAGTTCCCGGACTATATTCAAAAAAATCAAAATACAAAATTATTCATCAGAAGTGATATTATCGCCTTCAAAGTACTCCCATTAACTGCAACGCAATTATGCCAGCATTTGATCCATACCTTAAAGCATTTCTGGAACTCTATTTTCGGTATAGCCATCAGATCCGTCTTTCGTTTCTTCTTACATCCTCTGAAATCAAACGAGAAAACAAGAATTAGTAGTTTGAATTAAAATTGTGAAATTACATTAACAAAAACTTATTATAAAAAGCGAGCATGTCTTTCGAGTATTTGGCTTATGAGTTATCGCGTGGAGAGGAGGTGGTGAGCCCTTAAACAGTGGGTCCACGTTCGCTCCAAGATGTGGACAATTCTTTACATTTGGCTGCAGGGCAGTTACAAAAACTATTCCAATTAACTCTAGACTTGGCTGAAAACTTAATTTCTCCAGAATAACAGCGATTTCGAGTGAAAAATAGGTAAATTTTGGTAGTCTTCAAGCTTATTATATCCTAAATTCTGACTTTTATTACTAGTTTCTGGCTGCATTGCAATTTTTCGCAACTAGATGTTATCAACGAATCGTAGTGGTAGTGAGCAATGAAGAGTGCTGCTGGAGTGGCAGCCCTTGACCGGATATATTGTAAATCCGGTGCGTTATCATGGTGCAAAACGCACGAATTGTTTTCTTTTTTGTAGGCGAATTTCTTCACGTAAACGTCTCATAAGGCCCAAATAATAATCCTGATTAATTGTCTAACCTTCTGGCAAAATTCGTGGTGTACAATACCGTTGTAATCCATAAAAATCGTCTGCCTCGCTTTCGTTTTTGACTGTAAACGACGTGATTTTTTATATATATGTATATAATTGGCGTGCGTCTTAATGTTGTTCCATAAATGGAGGGACCTACAGTTTCAAGTCGACTCCGAACGGCAAATATTTTTTATGAGGAGCTTTTTCATGGCAAAAATACACTCAGAAGTTTGCCATTGCCTGCCGAGGGGTGACCGCTATTAGAAAAAACTTTTTCTTCAGCGAGATTCGAGCAATCTACAATCTACTTTCGCAGAGCCACCTCTTCCCGCGCGAGCCATCTCTCATAACTAAAAAAACTGTGTTCAGCATCATCGCTCGGCGTTTCGCAGTGTATGCCCTTTGGATCGCTTACCTTGCTCATGAGGTATAGGTATCTCAAGAAGTATCCGTGGCTCGAAAGGAACTGACTAAAAAGTAATTCACTTCCTCAAAGTTCCTTTGAGCTCATTTCTCTATTAATGGAATAGGTTTCTCCGTCCATCTGCCACTCTGTTCAGTGCCCCATCGGCTTTGCCACCGCAGCATGGTTTTACATTTTCGTTCTGCGACACTAGTGTCTTTCTTCTTGGCGTCTCGCGCATCCATTCATTTTCGGCGCATGTGGCCGACAGGTATCACCTCGCTGATTACAAAGACTGCAGCCCCAGAGACAGTGCGGTAGGTGGAGGCAACTCTGAATGCTGTTGCTCGTTGCACAGCCTTCAGTGCTTTGCGCCTGGCTTTGCAGTTTGGCACTTCTCCCCAGAATTCGCTGCTGTACAGGAGAATTCAGTTTGTGGCCGCCATGATGAGCCTTCTTTTGCTCTGTGTTGCTCTGTGTTCCCACCGATGTTTGCCATTAATCTTCTTAGCATTCCCGTGACCTTTGCTTTATGGGCCCAGAAAGTAAGCCTGCAGTCAAGTTGATTATCTAGGTATTTCACTATTTTTGATCACTAAAGACGTGTCGCCACGTGCCATCAGGATAACTTTGGTCTTATGTTTGGCCCATGGTCCTCAAGTCATATTTGCGTCCTTATCATAACTTAGTTCAGCTTCCTCATAACGTCCTCACTACCCAGGCTGGTATGATCGTCCGTGTACCCCACCAGATAAGTACAGGATAAGTCATGTAAAATTTGCTTTTTGAATCGGCTATAAAAAAAACAAATAATTAATATTTTTTCAAATTTTTTTTTTTATTTTGAAGATTAAACATTGTCATTTATGATGCCGCGACTGGCTTTACAGTAGGCCATTCGATCAACCCAATTTTTAAGCACATTTTCGATTGTTTGGGCTCCAATTTCGTGAATGGCAACTTCGATTTCGTGGTCTAAAGCATCAATCGTCTCTGGATGGTTCGCATAGCATTTGTCCTTAACGGCTCCCCACAAAAAATAGTCCAACGGGCTTAAATCACAGCTCCGAGGCGGCCAATTGATATCGGAATTTCGGCTGATTATTCAGTTTTGAAAAACGGTAGCCAAAAGTGTGCAAAAGAGTGTAACTTTGGCAGTGTGACAAGTTGCATTCTCTTCAATTTTTGGAAACAACTCGTTGAGCATATCACGGTAACGCTCGCCATTTACTGTAACTGCGGCTCCTCGCTCATTTTCGAAAAAAAAAATGGCCCGATGATGCCGCCAGACCAAAAACCGCACCAAAGAGTGACTCGTTGTGGATGCATTTGCTTCTCTACAGTAACGTGTGGATTTTCTGAGCCCCAAATCCGACAATTTTGCTTATTGATGTAGCCACCGATGTGAAAATCAGAAAAGAAGAAGAAGCCTCACCACTTTGGAAATAGGTTTTCAATATTTCCTAATTTTGTTCAAGCGTATAGCGTCCCATTTCGTAAATGCCAAATCCATAAGTAAATTATGAACACATTTGACATGTCATTTGTGTTACCATTCTCAAAAAAATAGGTGGTTCAAAAAGCAAACGCTATATGGCGCACCGTAGCTCAAATTCCAGATATCTAGGCCGAGAATAGATCCGATTTCGCATTCACTTTAATGTTGAGTGATTTCAATGTTTATTTGATATTATGGTTTACTATGGAAACCTTTGTCATATACAATATGTAGATTTATTTGAACTTTCTTCCAATACGATTTATTTTCAAGCCTTTCCCATACTTTTGACATATAAAAGCAATAAATTATCCCTGAATTTACAAATCGTACACTCACTGCTGGATTTTCGGTATTCAAAAGAACACTGAGATCGCGGGATTAACATCCCTAGCATGCATACATTGAGTAGGCATGTATATATATTTACAGAGTACGTTTGCTGAGTCACTACGTATAAAATATTGCACCCAAATCTATGATGAGCTGATAAAAATTTTTGAAAGTCATTACTCTTAAATGTGGAGTTTTTTCTTAATTTTTTAATTGTATAATTTCATAAGTTTTATTAAGAATTTCCAAACAAATGATTAGAGCGGGGAAGATGATTAATTGTGGCAAAACGATTCGTATACATAGAGCTGATAGCTTCACATGCATGGAATAAGTTTCCACCTTCGTAAAAGAGGTGTCGCTGCTGATACTACTTTTGTGTTCGCTCTAGTAATATACTGGTGATTTGAAGGTGTATATGTGAGGTCTCGATCGCAATAGTTTATATTCGTTTGAAGCGTAAAGATCCTTTTTTATCTGGCGTCGAAAATGTCTGCGGTCGTCCCAAAAAAACAGCATTTGCGAGAAGACATGCTTCTTTATTACCTTTTAAACAGAAGCGCAGTTGAAACCTGTCCTATTGATCAATATTTTCGGTAATCACGCTCCATCAAATACAACTTGTAAAGAGTGGTTCGACGCTTCCAAAGTTTCATTTTCTACGTGAGTGATAAAGATCGAAAGCCCCCTTCGGGGCACCGAAAAAATTCGAACACACTCAACTGCAACAATTATTGGATGGATACGCATGTCGAACCCTTGCTGATATGTCTAAAAAGTTGGATCTGGACAGATCAACCGTCGGTAAACGTTTGCGCGCAATGGGGGTGATCCAGAAAGCAGGTAACTGGGTGCCACATCAATTGAAGTAGAGGGATATCGAGAGGCGTTTGATAACGAGTGAGATGCTTCTTGAAAGGCAGAAAAGAAAAGGTTTTTTGCAATGCATCGTTACTGGCGATGAAAAATGGATCTATTATGATAATCCCAAGCGTCGAACATGTTGGATTCTGCCAGGTGAACCAGGTCGCTCGACAGCGAGAAAAAATATTCATGCTTTAAAGGCACAACATCTGGTGAGATCAGAAGGGTATAATCTATTATGAACTCCTTAAATGGGAATGGGACGATAGACATAACAAACTGATTTTGCTGCATGCAGCGCCAGGTCACCCGTTGCTAAATTCGCAACAATTCGAATGCATGTGTGCTATACGTGTATTTGGGCTCGCTTCTCTTCTAACTTTTGGCATGCTTGAAAAAGGAAGCCAGAAATGGCCAATAGTTTTTATAATATGAGAATTTTTTTCTGGCAGAGTAAAGTGCAAGTATTCGATGCGGCACCAGCTGGTGGTAGCAGAGAAAGAGAAAGGCCTCCTCTACGTTGGAAAGACCCGGTGGAAAAGGGCTTGGCTTCACTTGGTGTGTCCAATTGGCGCCGATTAGCACGAGAAAGAATCGACTTGCGCGCTTTGTTAAACTTGGACAAAATCGCTGAAGCGTTTATCGCGCAAGTCAAGAACAAGAAGCATTCTTACTAGTCGCATGCACGAGTTAGCGTAAAACACTCTCGAACTTTACTTTGTTTCTGTAGCTGCGACGTAAATCGTTGTATAAGCGACTTGAACACTGTCTAACCGACTTAAGTCATGATTAACGGAAACTTACATGAAGATAATTGAATGCCTAACTTTTGGAGAAAGTTTATCACGAATAATTCTGCCACTTCCCCAGATAGTTTTTCCGCGGCGTAGTTTTTAGGGATATTCCTATGATCAGGGTCCCATACTGCGCTTGTGCTACATAGATTCGTTAACTACCTTTGGGGTGGTGCCCTCCGATCTAAGAGTCTTAATAATAGCAATAACAATATTTTGCTAACTATCCTTTTAGCGAAACCTTAAGCCGTAAGTTTTAGTTCCGAGAATTAGGAATTCAAACTCGAACTTAAAATAAAGTGTGAAACAAATTATTTCTTTTACTTTTTCTTATTTTACTACACACACTAAATAACTTTTCTACAAAATAAAAAAAAAATATTTTGAGTGAGGGAAATGTTATATTTACATGCTTCATTGATTGTCTGTTTGTATAATGCGGCTGTTCAGTTCACAAGGGCCAAATATGTGAGATGGAAGAAGGTAGCGTACTGATAATACCACAATTACTAGCCTTCTTTCTACTCTTGGGAACGTGGCTTTTGTGTTTCTCACATAGGGGAGAACGATTTAGAAAAAGCTGCAGTAGTCCGAGAACTTGTACGACCTTTCAGAATTATAAAGAAATGAACTCTAAGCTGAGAGCTTTATTATGCTGAGAAGACCTTTCTTAGAAATATACTAAATTCATGACCCAATTATAATGGAATGCCCTGTGGTGTGAAAAATGCATTTGGAGGCTTGCCATTGTCGAAGGGGAATACTATTAAATGTGTGAGGTACGTATTTATTATATGTCGGCTTCGAAACATGTACGACTACATTAATGGTATGTACATGCATGTGCGTGGCACTATACGAGGAAAAGGACCTCACGTACTAAGTGATGATCTGCTTTTCGTATCGAGAATATTGGGATATTATATTATAGTGTAGATGCTCAAATTTTTTATACAATTCTCAATGTCTTCACTGTATTCCAAATGCTCGTAGTGAGTAAAGAGATTTTGCGGAATTTGTGTAATTCATAGGCGAGAATATTTGCACGTATGTTGGGTGGAACTTTTTATATATTTTAATTTAAGCTATTCTTTTTCTCCTATTACCTACAACTGATTAGCGATGAGAGCTGAGTCCAAAAAAAAAAAAAAATCGCCATTTGCTCCCCACTTTTGCGTTCTTGCATCATACGAATTACAGGCAGGTTCTTCTGAACTTCCAGAATAGTTTTCTTAAGTACTTTTTCTTAGTGTCGTCCGGCATTTTCTAAATATGGCGTCTTATAAGGGGATTGGCTTGATAGGTTTGGTTCGTCGAGAGATGCGCTGCTTTTCACTTGTCTACTGCAGCCGAAATCTCACGACACGGTAAAATTTGTATTTGCCTTGGTCCGAAGGCCGACATTGATTCTAGTATTTAAGATGATTTTTAAGTAGACAAAGTCCTTCACAACCACAAACAGTAGTTGAAAAATAGTCTACTGACATATGTATTATGTGCTTGAAAATCTTGCACGTGTGCCCTATATTCTACAATTCTTATCAGACTATAAAGTGTATGCTAGATGTGACCTCGATCCATGAGCTCTATATGGTAGTCGGAGTGAATTAATACAACCATACGGAAGTGGAAATCATGGCGATTTCCATTTGCTTTGCTAGATTGCCAGATAGTAGACTAACTGCTCTCTGGGAGCAAGGACTTCGAAACTTTCGCTATATTTTGGAGTTTAAGTCCTCAATAAGTAAACATTAGCTTACTTAAGGAAAACATTTTTAACAACTTTCTAACTTCCTCTAACACATATGTATATATATGTATGTATGTACACATCAGCTTCTTACTTTTCCTCTTTATAACTGGGCCTCCATTCTGCCTAAGCTGAAGCAGAAATCAAGCAAATCAGAAAACAAATAAAACAAATCTCTTCATACAAACACCTACAATAAACTTGAGCCAATTTGATAAGCGTGGCGCACCAGTGCTATCTGGCTTACTCAGTGTCTAAATATTAACATGTGGCATTAATTTTCGCTCAAGTTCTTTTGAAATTTATTAGAAGATTTGTGCTTTTTGTGTAACAGTATGTTCCATTTCAAGTGCACACAAAAACAACTAACATGGAAAAATGTGTATGTTATTAGACTCAAATGTTCTCTCTTGAAATGCGCTTAGTTTTTCCAGAATTATTTCACGAGGTGTGGCAATTAAGTTCCGGAAATGTGTCAATAAAACACAAGAAAATTGAGTGTCAGAAAAAGTTTATAATCTACGTTCCTCAACTCTACGCCTCTGCGCCTCAATGACGCCAAGATTGCTTTCACGAGTACTAGGTTGTTCAATAAGTTTTGCGGTTTGATAAGAACAACACAATTTTATGTTTTGAAATACATTTGATTATTCAGAATATTAAATCACCCTGAACATCAATACACTTGTTCCAACGAGATTTCAATTCATGAATTCCATCCCTGTAAGGGCTGCAAAATACGCTTCGACAGCTGTTATGACCTCATAATTTGCTGGTAAATGCTTTCGACGCATGCATTTTTTTAAATTTGGAAACAGATGGCAAAGGGCCAAATCTGGTGAATACGATGGATGCTCCAGCAATTCGAGCTCTAAGTCATGGATTCTATCCATTGTGAAAATGCTATTGTGACGCGGTGAAATGTCCTAAAGTTAAAGAATTGTTTGCTTTTACAAACTGAATATTTTTTCACGAATTTTTTCCTACAGTTGGTCTAAAAGGTAATAATAATATTCAGAATTTATTGTTTTACTAATATAGTTTGCAAGTATTTCACAAACACAATTCCTTTCGCATCCCAAAAAACTGATCCTAACACCTTTTTGGCAGATTTTTGGACACGAACTCGTTTCGGAGCCGAAGAACTGGATTAACACTTTAACCTTTCAAAAACGCTCTAAATGTTGCTCGAGAAGTCGCATACGAATGTATCTTTTCTAGGATTTTGGGTTTGTTGCTGTTTTTGGACGTCCTTGACGTGTACCGTCTTCAAGGCTTTCAGCAAGCCATCTTTTCAACAGGCCAGCAAGCCATCTTTCTACTATACTAATTCACGGCGAAAGTCCTTATACACTTTCAACATTCATTCATAAATTTCCTTTGCTATAAAATAAAAATTTATCCACTGTACGATACTTGATTTTAGGCAGGCGTGTTATTGTGGTTTAAAGTCTAGCTGAGAAAACACGCATAAAATCCAAACCAACTACAAACCCCGACCAGAATTCAAGAAACATTCGCTCTTTTCAGCGACCCAGGGTCGCAAGAAAAAATTGTGAAAGGTTCAAAGTTGGCTACCGACCAACTGAAAATTGAATCAAAAATCGCTTCATGTAAACGGGGCTTAAATACCCTAAAATATCTGTTGAAACCGGATAACCCCAGCTTTTTAGCGAAAATTTTGAGTGGTTACAAATTCGTTAAACTTCATACATTTTTATACTACGCTCAAGTTTTTTCAAGTAAGATTTTGTTGATTCCCGATTGATTTGCAAAATATTGTTTGCTTAATACTTCATTAATTATGAAACTCTTTGGAACACAGCACTCAGAGTAAAATTGTTTAAATCGGTAAAAAAGTAGAAGAGCATAGAGTAATACCATTAATTTTAAAATTGAGGCCTAATAAAATAAAATAAATAAAAATAAAATTATCGGTATCATATTTGTGCGCGTGGTTAGGCTATCGGACCACTGTAGTGTGCTCCGAGCGGAGTTACTTGCAATTATAGAAGCAGTTGATTTGTTGTTTAGTTGTGTAATTACGTCTGATAGGCAAACATTTACACCAACAGCCAAGTGGCAATTAGGGCTCTGCAAAATTTAGCATTTATTTATGCAGCAGGTTTAAATCATTTGCACAACTTGTTTCCTAAAATTTATTTTCAGAATATAAAAAAATATTCCATGATTGAACCAACTGAATTTAGTTTCGAGACTTTAAACACAATTTACTAAAGGCAAAAATCGACTTTCCTAAATTCTAGAGTTCTATTGGGGTAAAAATCAAAGCCGTTAAATTTAATGCAAAGATGCAGATATAAGAAACATACTTTTCAACTGTACTATGTAACAGCATGCCCGACTTTAAGAATTTTTTAGGGGAAAAGAATTAAAGATATACAAAATTTTAGTTACAAATCCTTATTATCTAAAGCGTATTTTGAAGAGCAAAGAAATATTAAAATAAAAAATTATTAGGGGGTTAGGGGTAGTCAGAATTTAAAAAAATTTTGTTTTTTGCATTTTCTTAACGATAACTTTTACAATTATAAATATTTTTTTTGAAATTTGCTAAAAGATGTATAAATGCTATGTTGTTATTTTTGTAAAATAAAGCAATTGACTGCAAAAAAAAAAAAAATATTGAAAATCATAATTTTTCAGGTCTCTGAATGATTTATATAATTTATTTATGATTATATAGGTGCGTGACTCAAAACCTTCCAATAAAGATGTTTTTAGGCTAGAAAACGTCGTTAGTGTATAAGTAAATAAATAAATAAATATATAAAAAATAAATAAATAAATAAATAAAAAAAAAATATAAATAAATATATATAAATATAAAAATACTAAATTTTGTATACGAAATATCAAATATTAGAAAAAGGAGGCGTTCGGAGGTGGCATCCCATCTATTATATCAGATCAGTTCATAAGTTCGTGCGTTTTTTAAAGGTGGTTTTAAAATTAATAAAAAAGATGTTGAAAGTATTTATTAATCAATTATATATTTTCCTTCATTATTCCCAACGTTTAGGCAAATTTGTAATTTCATGCTCAAAAAATTGTTTGCCCTTGGAGCCAAAATACGCTTCGATATCCCTTTTTATAGCTTCTTTTGAGGAATAGTTCTTGTTATTCACATGAGATTGAAGTCCACGGAAAAGGTGATAATCACAAGGTGCAATACCCGGAGAGTATGGTGGATGTGACATTAGCTGATATATATATCTACCAGGTGGCATACAATTAATAATCCAATTTTATTTTATTTACTAAATAAAAAAAATTATTTTCAGTAATTGTAATATTTATTTTAGAACTAAGAAAGTTTTACTTAGCTTTTAGAGCTCCAATATCATTAGAGTTAGCGAAAGATATATGCATTATAAAAAATGTGTATCATTAAATATTTGCGAGCTATGCCAAAAAAATTGTGAAAACACCGTTTTACTTATGTTAAATCAACTAATTTTCTAACATACCTTTAATCTGCAACGCCTTCATCAAATAATTGTTCCTATTTGATACTTTCTAGTCATTATTTCACTATTCTCGGTTTTGAGCAATAATATGCGTAATATTTTCAAAATTGCAAACAAAGTTACAGCATGAAAGGTATTAAAACTTAAAAAATTGACCATCAATTTAAATTTTTTTTTAAATAAACTTAATTTATATAAAATTTTTTCAATTAAGTCTACCTCTGTATATTTGCGCATATTTTCTGAAGTATTAAGTAAATTCCACTGTCAAAAAAGCAATGAGAAATAAAAGACGGCACACAATTCCTCTACAAAAGTGACGAGGAATGTTACTTAATTTTATTGTTGGCATTAAATTAATATACTACATGCAGTAATAATAAATAACTGCATGTCATTATGATGCCATTAAAAAGTAAATATTTCTTCGAAAATAAAGGCTTAAGTGCGAGTAGAAAGCAGGAAAAGAAAAGTGCAGTGAGTTCTGTTAGTCATTCATGCGAATAGCTGGCGCGCGAACAGCTCAAGCGACGTGAAACGAGGTAATTGGGTGGAGGCCTCTGTGAAGGTACTAAAATGTACACGTGCGTATATCTGTTAATGTTTTAAAATTGCGCACACCAAGCGGTGGAATAAACTGCAAGAAAGTATTGTTAAAACTCGCAGGCGTGCAAGTTCTTTCATATTTTGTTTTACGTTTCACTTTCACCCTCCTTTTTTATGCAAAACTTTCACCTTAACTATATATGTTAACATATTATTATATTAATTGAATATATAATTGCATAGTCATGTTAAAAATGTAGCTTTAAATTACTGTAATTCGTGTTTATTGAGTTTGTTTAATTACTGAAATTAAATGTCACTTATACGCCCCATGGGGCTGGCAGTTTTTCTTATAAATTTTCTATATATGTAATATATGTGTGTACGCGTATGCATTCAAAAACGACTACTGCACATATTGCTTAATTGAGTGCTAGTTACAATATTAACAGCAATAAATTTGGAATTAATAAATCGATGCTGTGTTCCTACCATAGCGAGATAGAGTATACAATGCCGCGCCCTCCTCTCTAAAGTGAATGTTTCATTTCTTATTATGATACAATAAACATAGTAAGTATTTTTAGAAGTGCAGAGCTAAATAAATTACAGAGCTATTAACGAAAAACAAAAATGCAAATTTGATAGCATCAAACCGGTGTCTTATACAGACCAATTGACTGGCACCGGCAGTTCGTTCTACATTGTCGGAACGAACCGGATTTAAATCCAGCCAAGAACTCTCCCTTTAGCAACTTTGTGTGGAGAACCATCCACAAATGTATGGAGAAATTATCAAGGCGTTACAAAAACAACAACTTTGGTACAATTTGGTATTACTTTTGCCACCATAAGCCTTATCACAACAATAATCATGGTTGGTATGCAACCTTAGACCAATGACTTTGCAAAACTAGTCAAAAGTCTGTCGGGTTTAATTGACAGCCACATTTCTTAAGATGATCGACCATAAAGAGTTAATCTAAAAAAGTGGCAGATGTATGGCTTCTTGCATCATACCAGGCAGCATTTTTTTATGAGGTTTGCATGTCGTTAAAAAATAAGGTAGCATTACAAAGTAAAGAATTATTTGCCTCTTGTCCTCTTTGACGGTAGCATGCACATCGTCTTCATTAAAAAAACCTGAAAAAATGATGACTGAAGTATGCCAACTAAATCTAAAAGTGACTTTTTTAGCACTAAATAAAGTCGAAAGAGCTTTGTAGTAAATAACTGGTGAGCTTTATCGCTAATGATAAGAGTACGGCTAGATTTTCCAGTTGCTTTTTGGTCTATTAATTTAGCTTACGATGTGAATAAGGGGTCATCGGCATCTTGAGTCAGTTGAATTTTATACGAATGTAGGCAAACGCCCTTGCTTTAAATCCTCCACATAGTGGACAGACAGAAGCCGAGTTTCAGAGAGCAGTGTTTAATGGGTAAATTTCGGTATTTGGTCAAACAATTTTATGCCAAATATAAACTGCAGTAACGATGAGCTGTATGAGCTTTAGGACATCGACATCGACATGGTATAATGAAGAAAGATCCAGCGGCTTTGCTAGCTAGTCGTCATGTCGTGCCAGCTGCTGTTGGAAGAGGAAGTCGTTGGAAAGACCAGGTGAGGAAGTACTTGCCTCCCCCTTGGCGTTTCCAACTGGTGCCGGCCAAAATCGCGTAAGCGGTTATCGCGTCAAGCAAGAAGAAGAAGAAACTCAGATGGATTTTATAAGAAAATTTTTCGTAGCAAAAATGCACTCAGAAGTTTGGTCATAGCCTGCCAAGGCGCGATTGCTTTAAGAAGAATGCTAATCGGCCGCCGTAGCCGAATGGGTTGTTGTGTGACTACATACAATTCGGTAGTGTAAAGTCCCCGAAAACCCGGCAGGCAATAGCAAACGTCCTAATGTAGTTCTGCCATGAAAAAGCTCCTCATAAAAACCAACTGTAATTCGTAGGCAGGAATTCGTTGGAAGCTCATCGAGACGCATACTAAAAATAGGAGGAGCCACTCCGCCAAACAGCCTTTAAATCCATTTTTTTCTCGGTAGATGGCTTTAGTAATCGATATCTCGTAAAGTATTGATCAAACAATTTAAAGTTTATGCTCGTTATCAAGGTGACATCTCACACTTGCATCTCCGGGGTGCATAAAAATAGTTTTTACTGCTTTTGCTATTCTCTTTGTTCCATTCAGTGAGGAGTTACAGGGTGTTAAAAATAGAAAAAATGTCGATAAAATCACAGAAATAATCGATGTTGATCGTCATGTTAGTAGTCATAGCATCGCCCAGGAGCTAAAGATCGACCATGGAACAGTTTTAGAACAATTGCGCAAAAATAAGTAAAAATAATGGATTTATTTTTCACAAACTTATATAATATAAACACGAAAAAGCTACGCACGGCGGTCTTCAAATTCTACATATATGTGTGGGAAAAAACCTGTGAATGTGAATGTGTCCGTAAGTGAAATATATATTCGAATTTACATTTTGCTTAATTTTATTTGCTAGAAATTGACTATGTAAATTAAATATTTGTTTTCTCTTGTCACCAATTTATTTATCTAAGCACTGCTATCGGCTTTTCTTAAGTGAACTTCACTTTCATAAATATTCATGAGCAAATTTTTATAAAGAATTAATTCCATGACTCAAAAACACAATGAAATTGAGCATTGTCCAGTGGAGAATGCAGTTATGTCAACTTACAAAAATATTTACAATATTTTAATAAGCACATGTAAGTATATATATAACATACATATGTGTGTATGCTTATCAACCAAGCGCCAGTTGAAATAATTTACCAGTATTCTTGTATTCTAGCAGTGTAGCCAACACACCTGTACACTCACATATACTTGTAGTTGTAATGGTTATTAAGAGCTGCGCTTGCTTGCGAACTATTTTATATAAAATGGTATATCTATGAGCACATATTTGTTGAAATTTGTTTTAAAAATTTAACCCAGTTTCCTTGGGCGGCACTTCAAAGTAGTAAACATCAAAATTATGAGTAAGTGGTTATATAATTTTATGCTTGAACATTTCTTATCGCATTTATGTATATTATATTTGCATTATATTTAAAAATATTAACTAAAGTATAAATACTCGCATGTTTAATATTCTCCGGGGTGCATAAATACTTAACAGAATAAAAAAGAAGCAAATACTTAATAAAACAAGCATGAAAAAAATGTGTTAACAACTGAAAGGCCACAAAAGGTCGTTGGCGTGGCATTGTTTTTTATATGTACTTTTAAGCCAACATTTTGGGTTATTTGTTGTTTTAGTTTAATATTAGTGATTTGTTAAGTAAACTCTTATGCTTAAAGAATTTTTATCGATTATTATAATGTTATTAAAAGCGAGAAATGAATATGTGTTGAAATGTTACAAATGTTGTAATTATTTGTGTTGCCGGAAAGTAAAGGAAGTAAAAAAAATACACTGATGTATTACTCTAAACTTGATTGACATAGTGACAAAAAAGAGTACACTCGGATATTTATTATTTATGTCTTCTACTTCAAAATGGAAATTCTATTTACTTTTAAGAATTGAGAGCTCTCAGCTTGCGTAAAATATGCACACTTTCTGTTCATCTATCTTCTTTTAAAATGTTTTGCATAGCATTCTAATCAGTTATGTGGTCAACATAAAATGCGTGCATGATTTCACCACTAATGAAACTTTGCTAATGTTCCCGTGCACTTTAAAAATACCCTTCAATGCAAGGATACAAAAAAACTTGAGTTTCCACGAAATCTGCTTCTTTCCCATTATTACAAAGAAATCAATGCAAAATACAGGGTGATAAAAAATAAGAGTATACAACATTTTTTAATGAAAAACAATTATCATTGATAGTAGCTCAAAACAAATTGTGAAATTTTATGGAGGTTGAATTAGTTTTAAAGGTTTTTTTCGAAGATTTGGGGCTTTATTGTGAAAAAACGGTACAAAATATTTTATTCGAAGTATTGGCCATCGCTAGCTACAACTTTCGCCCATCTTTCGGGAAATTTCCGGATGCCGTTTCTCCAAAATTCTGGCCGCTGCTTGGCTATCCATGACTCAACCCATATTTTGGTAGCCTCGTACGAGGAGAACCGCTGGTACGTCAAATCGAGACTCATATGCCGGAACAAATGATAATCGGAGGGAGCTATGTCTGGACTATACGGCGGGTGGGGTAACACTTCCCAGCCAAGCGTTCCAAGGTATTTTTTGACAGGTTGAGCAACATGCGGCCGAGCGTTGGCATGTTGCAAAATAACCTTGTCGTGCCTTTTTACCGTTTCCGGCCGTTTTTCTTTCAATGCCCGGCTTAAAAGCATCAATTGCAGTCGGTAACGATCCCCCGTGATTGTTTCGCCCGGTTGGAGCAGCTCAAAATATACGACGCCGACCTGATCCCACCAAATGTAGAGCATGATTTTCTTGCCGTGAATATTCTGCTTGGCCGTCGACGTTGATGCGTGGCCGGGCAAACCCCATGATTTTTTGCGTTTTGGGTTATCGTAGTGGATCCATTTTTCGTCGCCAGTCACCACCCGATGCAAAAAACCCTTCCGATTTTGTCGCTCGATCAGCAATTCGCACGTAAAAAATCGCCGTTCGACGTCGCGCAGCTTCAACTCGTACGGGACCCAATGTCTTTGCTTTTGGACCATTCCCATCGCTTTTAGACGCTTGCAAACGGTTGATTTATCAACGCCCAATGATTCAGCAAGCTCTTCTTGGGTTTGGCACGAATCCTCGTTTACCAATTCCCCCAATTCCGCGTCCTTGAACTTTTAGGGCTGGCCAAGACGCTCCTTGTCTTCGGTGTGAAAATCACCACTTTTGAATCGACGGAGTATGGTCTGGGTAGGCCTCCTGCAGCAATTCACGGGCTTGGGCTGTATTTTTTTTCAAATTGAAGCAGAAAAGCAAAGCTTCCCGCAAATTGCGTTTCGACGGCACGAAAGTTGACATACTCGGAGCACGAAAACACTGCGTTGTTTATACTTCAGCGAAATGACAGATACTGATAAACAAAGCCTAGAGATGAGGCTTTGTCATGAATATATATTCAGTATTGCCAACGCGATAAAGTGATAAATAGCGCCATCTGTGTGTCACCTTTAAAACTAATTCAACCTCCTATAATAGAAAATGTTTGAGTAACATTATATTCAACCAGTTTCGAAGTGGTCACCTTTAGCACGAATACACAAGCTCAAACGTTTCAAAAAATGTTGGGCTATAGGCCGTAGTTCGTCTACCATTATGCGATCCCACTCTCCACGCAACGCTTGCTTCAGGGGCTCCAAAGTTTTGTGGCGTTTTGCACAGGCCCTTGCTTCCAAACTCGACCATACGCTGTAATCTAGCGGATTCAGATTCGGTGAGTAGGGTGGCCATTCATGGGAAGTAATGAAAGAGGGGAAAACCAAATACTCTTGGGTTGTTTATGATCTGTGGGCTGAATTTTGACGGTGTTCAAAAATGGACGAAGGTCCAGAGCCTTCTGTAGACCAATTTCTGTCGTTTTGATTCAACGGTAAACAGCTTCTCATACGTAAGACGATTTTTTCCCAGCCCGTACCTGCGGCCCGACGTTGGAGCGACCGATATCTTTCAACTCTGACTTTCTTTTTTTCATCCGGGAGCAGCTGGCATTTTTGTAGTTTATAAGGCTTAAGTCCAAGTTCTTTTTTTGCTATAAGGCGAACTAATTCACGAACGATGCCTGTCTCACGAGCAATTTTCCTCATCGAAACCATAGAATTTCGTTTAACTCTTTTTTTGATGATTTTTCGGTTGTTGGAAGTGTTAACAGTTCGTTTTCTTCCTCTTCTGGGATGGTCACCTTCACTACCAAGCTCCTTAAATCGCTTGATTGCACGAGAAACCAAAGAACGTGCAATTCCAAGCTTCCGTATTATCTCGCAGTTGCGTGCTCCTAGCTGTTGCAGGGCTATAATAGCTGAACGACTATTTGACATCGTTACACAAAGTATTTAAAAAGAGCTGGAACAGAAACGAATACTTTTTTTTGCACTTCAGAACAAAACAACAATCACAAAATAAGAGCATTCACTAAAAAAATTTTTACATTTATCTAATTGCACAGAGAAGTTTGTATACAGTTATTTTTTGTCACCCTTTAGGAAAGACGTATTTATCAGATGTCCTGTCATTCCGTCGAAGATCCCCATCTTTGATATGATTCGCATCGGTTACACAACTAAAACACATAAAGAACTGCAGAACAAATTTCTAACACCCCTTTAATTTTTTTGTCAAAGCCAGCAAATAAACGTAGAGCAGAGAATTACCAAGCGTCCAATCATAATTAAGGACATAGCTTCTCACAGAAAGAACAGTTTCGACTTTTGTGAGGCATTTTATTTACTCTAGTGGGCCGGTTGGTTAAAGTGGTGATTCTTCCAGAATTCAACTAGCGCTTCCGCACCATTTTGTTGCCCCATCCTCGTTACCAACTTGTTTAACGGTTATTTACAGCATGACTATGCAGTCTGTGCGGTTTAAGAACCTTATTAGGCTGCTGACGTCGGCCCAGGGTTCACATTCTGTCCTTCCATAGGGCAGGGCATTCACAGAGGAAATGGAAGATTGCTCCCTTTGTCTCCGGTTGTTTACTACTGTGGCAGTATATTTTGTGAGGCATACCCATTTTGGCTGCTTGTTCTCCGATGGACCAAAAGCCAGTTGAGACTGCCGTTGGTCTCCAGTCGTCCCGTCGTTCCATGTTTAACAATATTGACGATTGCTTGAGGTAGTAGGTAGGCCATAAAGTTCTGCCAATTTTGCATTTCGTCTGGTTTTTCCATCTATAATCCACGATTCTTATTTACTTACTACGCCCATAATCCATAAGACTAAATTTCTTAAAAAAAGTTTAAATTTTTGTAGTAAAATGTTGTAAAATAGCAATGTAATAAATAAGTAATTGTGACCCCCATAGCCGAATGGGTTGACTATCATTCGGAAGTGCATGGGTTCGAAGCCCCGAAAGATTTTCCTAATAGTGGTCGCTCCTCGGTAACAATGGCAAACCTCCGAGTGTATTTGTGCCACCGAAAATCTCCTCGTAAAAAAATATATAATATCAATTTATGTTCACATAAATAATTTTTTCTAATCTGTACTATTGTCAGCGAAAAAAAGCATTTTAACATTTTGACCAATTTTGACTACTTTCTCTAGTTTTTTTCTTCAACGTTCATTTTTGTTTTTATAAAAATAAAACTGAATTTCTTACCAAAATTGTATAAATAAATGTTTTAGCAAACTTTGTACAAGATTTATCAAAACTCGGCAAGCCTTCATCAGAATTTAAATTTATTTTTTATCAGCGTTTTTAAAAAAAGTTTGGGGTACTTAGTTTTAGAGCCCATTAAATTTCAGAGAATAAACTTTAAGTTTAGGTTAGGTTAGGTTTAGAGGCTGTCATCCGACAGACTTAGGTCTGAATAGTCCCATTGTTATATAACTGAAGCTCGTGCTTTACACTCCTGAATCCCTTCTGAACCAACCCGTGAATTTAATAAATGTTCTTAATTTCAGCAACCCTATTTAAGAGACCTCTTCAATGTTGTAAAGAAAGCGAATTTGAGCTTAGAAAGCCTTTTCCTGTATAGAGCAATGAATGTACACAGGAGGTGTTCCAGGAGGTTGACAGCTTCGACAAAAGTCATTACGGCCAGTCTATTTGCATGCCTTCCAATTAGACAGTGATCTGTTAGTACCCTATTGTTTATCATATCCGGTCTCCTCGGATTCAGTAGCGATTTTGTGCGCCGTGGTTCCATTCTGGCCAAGTTTGCCTACTTATTTGGCAATGGCCATTACCTCGAACGGGCATTAGCAGCATTGGTATAGTGACTATTAATAATTTGCACGTATCCAAGCTAAGGGAATCGATATTAGTATATTATCTGGGTGAATATTTCGTGTTGTACCTTCCCTTGCAAGCTCATATGCATTGCAATTACCTTCTATATTTCTATGGTATGGTACTCAGATCTGGTATATTTTAAATTATTGCGACACTTTGCATATTACTGTGTGACATTCAACTACCGAGTTTTTTACTGACTCTAATGATTTCAGAGCTGCCTTATGATCCGAGTAGACATATACTTCACACGGAGTCAATGGTCTCTTTAAGAGCAAGAAGTCCCCCCGATATGGCGATAATTTCTGCCTGAAAGTCACTACATACAGTGATTAGGCAAGCGAAAGAATACACTGATGTCCAGCCTTTCAGAATAAACTCCTTCACCTACCTGTTTATCAAGCTTTGATCCATCAGTAAATATACTAACTCTATTTTCTAGAGCTGTTGAAACATCGATGTTTGACCACATCGATGTTTCGATGTTTTTCAGAAAAAAACATCGATGTATCGATACTACATCGAAGTAATATAGTACATTTTTTGATTCTCTATATAATAGGACTATGAATAAGTGCGGTTTTACAACAGATGGCGTAACTTGATTATTATTCCATCGATCCACATTTCCAAACATTCATTGGAGAGCTACTGTCGTAAGGCACAAACGTCAGTATAAGTTTTTTATTTGAAGCGTAAACAACAATATTTTTACCACACTTGAAAATGTCGAATTTCGTGCCAAATAATGTGTTTTTGCGGGGAATTCTTCTTCATTATTTTAATATGAAGAAAAAAGCAGCCGAAAGTCATCGTATCTTGGTGGAAGTTTATGGTGAGCATGCTCTAGCTGAGCGAACGTGCCAGAAGTGGTTTGCACGCTTTAAAAGTGGTGATTTTGGCTTGGAAGACGAAGAACGCGAGGGTGCGCCGCCAAAGTTCATGGATACCGAATTGGAGGAATTGCTCGATCAAGATCCGGCTCAAACGCAAGAAGAGGTTGCAAAAACTTTGGGAGTTGATCAATCAACCATTTCCAAACGTTTAAAAGCCATGGGAATGATCCGAAAGGTAGGCCATTGGGTGCCGTATGAATTGAAGCCAAGAGACGTTGAACGCCGTTTTATGGCATGCGAACAACTGCTTCAACGGCACAAAAGAAAGGGTTTTTTGCATCGAATTGTGACTGGCGATGAAAAGTGGGTCCATTACGACAATCCAAAACGTCGGGCAACGTATGGATACCCTGGCCATGCTTCAACATCGACGTCGGCGCAGAATATTCATGGCCTGAAGGTTATGCTGTGTATCTGGTGGGACCAGCTGGGTGTTGTGTATTATGAGCTACTGAAACCGAATGAAACGATTACGGGGGATGTCTACCGACGACAATTGATGCGTTTGAGCCGAGCACTGCGAGAAAAACGGCCGCAATACGCCGATAGACACGACAAAGTTATTTTGCAACATGACAATGCTCGGCCACATGTTGCACAAGTGGTCAAAACATACTTAGAAACGCTCAAATGGGATGTCCTACCCCACCCGCCGTATAGTCCAGACCTTGCGCCATCCGATTACTATCTCTTCCGATCGATGCAACATGGCCTGGCTGACCAGCACTTCCGTAATTACGATGAAGTCAAAAAATGGATCGATTCGTGGATTGCGGCAAAACCGACCGAATTTTTCACAAAGGGAATCCGTGAATTGCCAGAAAGATGGGAAAAAGTAGTAGTAAGCGATGGACAATACTTTGAATATTAAATTTGTAACCATTTTACGTCAATAAAGTTTCAAATTTCGAAAAAAAACCGCACGAACTTATTCATAGTCCTATTATATATATCTTTATTAAGGATAACATCCTTTTTCCAAACTTAAAACTATAAAACAGAAGTTCAATCATTCAACTTAATACTATAAAACAGAAATTCAATCTTTTAAACTTAATACTATAAAGCATAATTCAATCTTTTTCAAACTTAAAACTATAAAACAATCATTGCTGTTCAGAGATCCACTTGTTCCGATTGATAAAAAGTAGCATGTCAACATGTTTAAACTGAAGCGAACTTCTTTTTTCGCTTACAACGATTCCAGCCTTACTGAACATACGTTCGCTTTCTGTCGAAGTTGCTGGAACGCAGAAATATTTTTTGCAGCAATGCTGAAATGATTTATCTGATGAGATCTGTAATAATAAAATTTAATTAATACACATATTTAAACGCTGGAATTGACAAGTAAAATACAACCTTCCAATAATCTAAAGGGTTGGAGTTTGATTCCAAATTGTCTAGATTAAAATATTGACGAATTGACAATATGGAATCCACTGTATTAGTTTTATGTTTCAAACTTTTGTTTTTTTCCAAAAATTGAAAAAGGGATGTCTGCGATGTGGAGGTTGATGTTGGCAGGCGTGGTTCGTCGCAAGGGCGAGACTTCTGTGCGTTGAAAAAAGAAAGCTCGTTTTCCAAGAGTTTTTGAGCCTCAGTGATGTTAAATGGTGAGTGAAACGCTTCTTTTTTAAACCGAGGATCTAGCAAAGTTGCCACTCGAGGAACATTGCGAATTTCATATTGCAGTAGTCTGGACGATATGCCCTCCAATAAGCAATTGCAGCTTTCGCGACCTTCAACTGTTTTTAGGTAATTTTTTAACAATTGCAAATTATGCAGAAGTCCGCAAGTTATAGGAATTATTAATGATACCGTGACCAACGTTCGCGAAGAAGTTTGCAATGTTGCACATTCAAAAGGTTGCAATAAAATTTTTATGTCTTTTAAAATTAAAATTTCGTCAGCCGAAAACGGGGCAAGTCCCTTTGGGGTTGAAAGAAGAACACTGCTAATAGCATCATTTGTTTTAAGAATTCTTTCAATCATATGAAATGCGCTATTCCATCTTGTAGGACATTCTTGCTTTAAACTGTATGGCTTCTCGGTATTTTGAGCTTCTTTAAACTTGGCGTAAGCTACTGTGCTTTTCTTAAAAAATCCCACAATACTTTTGCATTTCCCCATAATAACTTTTATTTTCTCTTGATTCAGGCATTGTTGAACTATTAAATTAATAACATAATGCATGTCTTTTTTGCAATATCTCACATGCTTTTATCATTGTTCTTGCGCTATCGGTAACAATGGCTGCAACTTTGTCCATAACTTCCCATTCAATTAGCACTGCACATTAGGGTGGTCCAAAAATGCATCGGAAAAAATTTATATTAAAATTTTTATGCTGCCGCCCCCCATAATGGTAAAGAATGATAAATAAAAAGACCCGTATTTTTTTTTTTTTAATCAGACCATATTTAATGGTGCCGCCGGGGCTTTGAAATATCCCATGTATTTTGCATGGGAAAAAAATACTTTTTCGTAGATTTCATGTAAAAACCTGGAAAATGAATATATTTTAACCGGATACCTCAGTTTCTCTTCACAATTGGTCAGGGAATAACAACCAATTATGAAATAATTAATTTTTTTGTATTAACTATTTTTTATAGAACCCCAAAAAGCCCCCATAAAACGAAAATCTAAGAAAAAATCGAAAAACAATATTTTATATTACTTTTATGAAAATAGTTAATACAAAAAAAATTAATTATTTCATAATTGGTTGTTATTCCCTGACCAATTATGAAGAGAAACTGAGTTATCCGGTTAAAATATATTTATTTTCCAGGTTTATACATGAAATCTACGAAAAAGTATTTTTTTCCCATGCAAAATACATGGGATATTTCAAAGCCCCGGCGGCACCATTAAATATGGTCTGATTAAAAAAAAAAAAATACGGGTCTTTTTATTTTTCATTATTTACTATTTTGGGGGGCGGCAGCATACAAATTTTTTTTGGACCACCCTACTGCACATAGAGAGTTCGCAATGTTTTCTGCAGAATGATTTTTCTCATTCTGTAACTTACTAGTCGAAAGTACTGCTGTGCGAAGTTTAAATTCTGGATCTATAAAATGGCAAGTTACGGTCAAATAAGCCTCGTTGGCTCGAGATGTCCAACAGTCGGTTGTCACAGCGCAATATTCCACTTCTTGCAAAATGCTTTTCAGTTTCATTCTCATGTTCATGAATAAATTATTATAACATGTTGAAAGCAATGTTGATCGTGAAGGCAATTCGTATCGGGGATTCAAAGCATTTAAAAATTGCTTAAATCCCTCGTTTTCTACAATGTAAAATGGACGTAAATCGGAGCAAATGAAATTTAACAATGCGCTGTCCAAATCTCTCTTCCGTTTCGATGAGGCTTCATATTTTTTATCCAAATAAGCCGCCATATGTCCTGAAGCCTTTGGCAACTCACTCACCGTTAACGTTGGGTGTACCCGCTTTAAATGTCCCGCCATGTTGGTGGTGTTTCCGCTGGTTTGATAAATTTTACCACATTTTAAATATTTGGCAGTCTTGCCATCCGAGGACTTATTAAAAAAATTCCACACATTGGACTGACCATATCGCGCCTTTTTGGCTTGCGGCTCTTCCTCTTGCTCTTTTTCTTCAATGGTTGCCGCACTACAACCTACATACAAATGAGACAAAACACAGAGGTTAACTTGTAAAGAAGGCATCAGTTAATATATATATGTACATACCTTGCCCGTTTGAAGCTCTAAGATATTTATGCATTATAACCACTGCCTGCCAACACCAATAACTCCAAAAATAACGCTCTAGCTTTTACTGCGTTTTTTTCTCACTGATGGAAAAACTGGCAAAAACATCGAACATCGGAGAAAAAACATCGATGTTTTTTACGAAAGGAGAAACATCGATGTATCGATACTACATCGATGTTTCGCACAGCTCTACTATTTTCATCACCTACCGTACTACTGTCCCAGTCCTTTTTAGAAGAGAATATTGTGGATATTAAAATGGAGACCTACAGTAATTTATTTGTACAAATCTGTAGTTGCTCGAATAGTGGAAAACTTTTCTAATATGGTGGAATGATCTTTTTTGAATTTTTTTAGAAGGGCTATTTCTCTGAGCCTCAATGCTGACTTGGCAGTATGGTAAGTAGACAATTGCGTTTAGTGTTTCTGTGGGAGTGGTTCTAAGAGCTCCATTTATACAGAAGCTTACTATTCTTTGAATAAAAGCCAATCTATTCACAGTAATATTTTAATCAAATGCTGGCCATCATATTAATATTCCGTAAATATATTTAAATTAGTAAATTATCAGCACAATTGTACAATGAAGCTTTGCGTTTACCCAACCCAATGAAATCCTGGTGATAGACTGCTTTTGAATTTCGATTTTGTTTTAATAATTTTGAAAACTAAATGGCTCCGCTTACGTGTAAGCTGTAAGATCAGCTGTCGTTGCATTTATAGTATATTTGAAGACTATGTCAAATAGAGTTAGAGCCAAAAAGTTGAAATATGTGTATTGCACAAGGTTATTTATATGATAATATATTATATACCTATACGGGTATGCAAAGAAATAAAAATATTGTTTGGAAGACGTTGCGTTTGTTGGCATCCTCGCTATCAACAAAATGGTTTGCTGAGGAAGTGGAAAATAGTTTCCTTTCTCTGGATTGATTAAAACTATGACGGTATGAATTGTAAGGAAAACCCATTTTGGCTGATTGCCTATGGGTCAGTTATCCAGTTAGCCAGTTATCACTTCCGTGAGTATGCCAGTATTTCTTCCTTTTAAATTTATCAATGTTGACGTTGGTTTTGTGCTTGTAGGTGAGCCGCAACACTCCACTTACTTTGACGTCTGATTCCTCAATCTGCAACACGCGAATTTTAGGTATTTTAAGCAGATTGCATTCTTGATTACACCCAGTGGTGAGAATATCGATTTTACAAAAATGTTACCCATGGCAGGTCCTCCTCTTCCCTTTCCTTTCATTCAATGTTCCGATGTTCTGGCACCCAAGGACCCATCTGTATATTATCCAAGTCATTTGGCGCAAGCCACTTACCCCATTCCTGCCGAGACGGAAAAAGAGTTGCAAAATTTCTATTGAATGTCAGAGTTGGGATGATGTAATCAGTATTCCTCGAGGTGTAGCCTCTAGCAACCCGTTAACATAAATGCATTCATGGCTGCACTCTTTTTGATGTGCAGATCAATCGGATTAATTTGAGTCAATGCCTGAAGAGCTTCCCTAGAACACGATCTGATTGCACCGACCGTTATTGCACAGGCTGATTTTTGTATTCTGCCAAGTAATAATTGTAATCACTTCCTAGAGCTTTCCGCCGAACTACTGATCCGTATGATAGAATTGGCCGTATAACCGTCTTATACTACCACAAAGTATACTTGGGTTGATGGCCCCATCTCCTTCCTTGTATGCAGAGCTATTTCCGCTTTCCTTACCTGAAGTTTGGAGTCCTAAAGTACTTTGAGCTGGGTGACTTAGTAATACATAATAATTCTTAAAGTAGAACTTCTAGCACGAATTTGCAGTTACGCCCCTTCTAGTCAGAAAAAAAGGATTATTCGCTATTGGTATATAATACTGCATTTAGAAAAGGTAAAAAAGCATCAAATAGCTTACATATATTGTATTAATAGCCATCAGTTGGTTTTCCTAGTCAACAATAAGGAAATACACATATGCTTTTATAATAAATAAACGGAAAGGCAATTGCCGCTGATGGCTTGCAAGCATTTATTTATTGTGAAATAAACATTAAAACTATCATGTGACTTAAATAAGTTGTAGCTTTTGTTTGCTTGTCATTACCAATTAGCGATTGCAATTAAAAATTCAACGCCTACACTGCGTATGAGTGATTTCATATTCAATAGAAATCTCTTAGAATAATGCTCATACGCCATGCTGCTCACCCCATAGGTTAAGTAAATTCATTAGTTGTAATGAGGTGAAAGTTTAGCAGTTGGAAAAATTTAAATACCCGTAAACACTATGGCATTTCGCTTGTACTAATAATGTTTTATATTTTTTCATAAATATGTAAGGCGTCAGTTATGAAGGTATGTATGTAGGTGTGTCTACAGCCAATTAGGCATTAGTAAGTAGGCATCCAATGGAGTTCTAACAACGCCGCTATTATTAATTGATAACACAAGTTTCTAATTAATTGTGTAAAGGGATTATTAAGATGCGAAAAACAATGTTTAACGAAAAACAACACCATTAAATAAAGATGGGCATAACAGTTAATGCAACTACGCTTTGATGCCTAGGCGGCTGTGTTGAGATATTGCTGTTGATTAATGAGCACATCTGTTTACATATTGCAGTCAAAGTGGTGGATAGTTCAGATGAATAAAGCTAATGCGCAGAATAGAATATTTGTTTAGCTTTGGAAAAATTTACAATGCCTGTTATCGAGCAGAAAACATTTTGCTACATTTATTTACATACTTACATATTTGCGAATGTAATGCGCAATTCGTTTAGAATTTCAAACTCAAATAATTTTTAACAAATAATCTGCAACTATTAAGTTTAAGTTTAAAATAATAGAATTGCGAAATTTCGAGCAATTTTGACTATTTCTCGTTAATTTTGTTAATTTTGTAATTTTGTAAATTGACTCAAGTATACATTTTTTACAAATATACAGCTCATACTGACACAAATATTATATATTATAAATTAAACTTAATCAACTTTTTAGCTTAATAAAGTGCACGTTTGCCGTGGCTCAAAATTCTCGTTGATTTTGATAATTTTTTCCCCGACGCTGAATATTAAATCTTGGGTTAGATTTTTGTCGACTTTAAAGCTTAATTCGACAGTACGGAAAGGAGTTACCTATGGTAGGTAGGTAGGTAGGTAGGGTGGTTGTCGTAAGACACACTTAGACCTTCGGCAGGTCCACTGTGATACCACTGGAGCTTATCCTTACTCTACGTGTTCCTTTTCAAACCATCCGGTTGCTTTAATAAACGAGCAGAGCTTCGTCAGTTTTAGATGGGCTATGTCCGCTACATCGGTTAGAAATGCTGTATCGAGAGTGCGCAGCCTTCTCATAGCTAGGCTTTCACATTCACATAAAAGGTGTCTGACTGTTTCCTCTTCTTCTGTATTAAGACAGCTTCTACAGAAATCGAAGTAAGGGAGTCCTAACCTTCTAGCGTGGCTGCCTATTAAACAATGACCAGTTAAAACACTTATCATTTTTCTTATAGATTCTCTGTTGAATCTTAGCAAGATCTTCGATCGACCGCTGTTCCAGTTCGGCCATGTCTGTCTGCTTAGTTCGCATGTTGTGAGGTTTTGCCAGATTGTATTTACCTTTTTGATGGTTTCCCTGTCTATAAGTAATTTACAAGTGGCTATGGGCATGGGTATCAGCGCCTTATCCGGTTCGAGACCGAGCGTTGTACCGGTTCTGGCAAGTTCATCCGCCTTGCAGTTTCCTGCGATGTTCCTGTGGCCTGGTACCCAGATAAGGTGCACTTTGTAGCGCTTAGATACGTCATCTAGTAGTTTAAAACATTCTAGAACTGTTTTTGACGAGTGTGTTTTTGATTCCAGCGCTTTTATTGCTGCTTGACTGTCCGAGTAAATGAAGACTTCATTTGCGGATAATACTCTCGTTTTTATTTCTTTAAGTCCCTCTTTTATGGCAGTGACTTCCGCCTGAAATACACTGCAATGATCAGGTAAGCGAAATGATTGGCATACTCCGAGTTTGTCGGAGTAGACCCCTCCACCTACTTGGTTGTCCAGTTTTGAGCCATCTATGTAGATGTTTAAGTCATTTATCTTAACAATGAGCCCGTTATCCCATTCCTCTTTGGAAGGAAATACTGTGACAAAGGATTTATCGAAATTGATGTCATTGGTTCTACAGAAATCCGTTGTGCTGGGAATGCAGGGGAATTGTTCTAAAATTGAGGAGTGCCCTCTTTGGTACGTTCTGAGTAGGCCGATTTCTCTTAGTCTGAGAGCTGCTTTGGCAGCTGTTTGCTTACCGTACTGCTCTATTGGTAAAATGTTAAGCATAATATTTAGTGCATCTGTGGGTGTGGTTCTGAAGGCCCCGCAGAAGCAAAGACTGGCCATTCTTTGTACGTGTGCTATGGTTCTTTTGATGTACAATTTATCTAAAGCTGGCCACCATACTAATATGCCGTATGTTAGGATTGGTCTGACAATTGCCGTGTAAAGCCAGTATACGATAGATGGGGAGAGACCCCAACTTAGTCCTATTAGCTGTTTACAAGAGTATAGTGCTATTGTCGCCCTTTTTACTCTATCTTCGACATTTGCCTTCCAAGTTAGCTTTCGGTCTAGTATTAGACCTAAGTAGCGGGCCTCATCACTAAATGACAGTGCCGTTCCACCTAGGGTCGGAGGAGCTATATTTGGAATTTTATGCATCCTATGGTAAATAGGATGAGTTCAGTTTTATTGGGGTTGACTCTTAGCTCATTTGCTTTTGACCAGTTTTCAACCATGTTTAGTAGTTATAGTACCTATATGCCGCGATGTCTGAATTGATATCCCTGCAGAACTAATACGGCTATGCCAAATGGCGTTGCTCAATACCAGCAGCGCCGTCAGAGTTGGGAGGACCTCTTCGAGCAGTTTGATAACGAGGTTTCAGACAGGGTAACTCGCTGTTGTGCGATTTCTTTTGCTTGATGCTGCTGGAAAAGATCGTGCAAGAACTTATTTGCTCAGACACTAGTTTTTATAAGAGTGTACAATTGTTGGCGCATGCGGATCACACCGACATCATGGGCCTGAATAACGATGCTGTTAGTTCTGCCTTTTCCAAACTGGATAAAAAATCAAAGCGAATAGGTCTGGTTGTGAACGATTACAAAACGAGGTACACCTGCCATCAAACAAACAGTCGGCGCACCGATATTCAAGGTTTTTAACGAAAATCTGATTATAGTGCATGATGTAACTCATATGGCGCAACAGCTAAATAATTTGAGTACTTTGATTTTCTCCAAACATTCTTTTCAAATTGAAATTCTTTTAATTAACTTGAAAATGATAATTTAATTAGTGCATTTTGAATGTAATACAAATACTAATAACGAACATACATGACATTCAAATGGATAATAGCGGTTTTAGCAAAGCATGCACATACATACATACATACGTATGTTTATATGAATACCATATGTTTGTACGCACCTACGTACTTGCACAATACAGTATCTGATTAGCTACTAAATGCTTCAATGCTTGATTTGCGCGATTGCCGTTGTTTGCAATTAATTATATTTGCTCAAAGGTGCGAAATTTCCGCCGATTGCTTTAGTGGTTTTCCAATGCGAAATTTCGCACATAATTGGGAAATATTTTACAAACATAAACCGTTTGGAAAGTAATGCTGCTACCTTAAATCACACAAATATAATGAGGTTGCTAATAAATTTGCCAAACTCCGACGCTGTCTTAAATGTATTTGGTGAGCTGCTTTAAGGATTTCACTTAGTTTCACTAATTGCGATTTAATTCCTTCGAACATCGTTGTTTTGTGCGTTGATATTTTCTTCGCGTCAATACAAGTATTTTGATATCTATAATTTTTTGTGAACATGTTAGGTTTAGCACTTCCTGTGATTACCAAATGAGAGCACAACCTAACTTTATAACGCAATTCGCAAATATTTACGATCATTTCTATCAGAGTACTAATTGATTTTCGTTAGAAAGTTTTTTTTTTTGTTGAATTTCTTATTAAAATATGCGTCTAGACTAAGGTTGCAAGGTTACTTCTATTATTTGGCGAATGTTTGTTACTTTTGTTTTTGAATTTTTGATAACATGAAATATTCTGTTATGGCATTTGAGGTGAGTTATAAGAAGATTTACAAAGATTGTTGATTGCTGAAGGTCATAATTTGACGCGTGAAGTTTTACAAATTTCAGGTTGATTGAATTTCGCACACTTCAAGTGAGTATATGAAATTCATATCAATTGGTGAGCTGATAATCAAACAAAGAAAAAAAAATTTACAAAAAAATATTGAAGTATAAAAATCACACTCTTTCATATTTTGATGACGTGACCGCCGACATTGAAATGTTGATTGAACTTAAACGGAATTCTGATAAAATTATAAATTCTATCACAATCCTAATTATTCTATTTATTGAAGAGATCCATGTGCCGAAATAGTGATCTTGAACTTGAAATGCTGATTTCTGAAATGCAGATTTGAATCTTCTTGATAATGGGCGAGTTTTGCTAATCCCTATTACTTCAAGATTACTTATGGGAAGGAATTTGTTTGTGTGTGCCATAACATGAGACACCGCAAAAAGGCATCAGCATCCAGAATCAAGAAAAAATATATGCATCGAAACTATTACCTCGTATTTGTGTGATGAAAGTTTGGCGTAGTGCGTAACTATGAGTTGGCGAAATCCAACATAGGAGCTCACCACTAAGAACGCTTAATAATGGTAATGGTTGTGCGGATAAAGCTAAGACCCGTATGCACTGTGACTAGATTGATCTATTGAGCGCCCCTAAGTGCTTAATTTTAATTATTTAGTATTGCGAGAAATCGAGCCAGCTCCTTAGGAAGCAGCATTTGTGAGTCTTCATCCTTTAGTGGGTAGCAGGCCAGGATTTTGTGGCTGCTGTGACCGAAAGCTTGACAATTGGTGTTCCATGGAGTCCTTTTCATCACAGCAGAACCTGCAAAACTAGTGCTAAATAATCCTATTGTATGGAAATGTTTATTCCAGACAAAATGTGCTGTAAATGCTTCACAGAGAAATTTAAGGCTCTTTTATGTAGGGTTAGAGCAAATTTTGCTCTCTTGGTGTTAAAGCTCAGCAACTTTTTGGAGTGACTAAGGGGGGAGCGTGCTTTAGAGGCTTCAAAAAATCGATTTTTTCGTGGATTTTTTTAGGAAGGAAAGTAATATTCGATTGAAACGAAACTTTCTAATTTTATTGTTATATATTTCAACAGTCTTCTCAAATTTTTTCATTAAAATATATGCCATGTTATGCCTGGTACAAGCATTTTGCCGAGGCGCCTCGAGTGTGCATGTCTCGTGCGGCGGGAAAGATGCAGGTCGCAATTTTCATCTGAAACCAAAAGCCTAAAAAATTTTTATTTTGGTATAGTATAGCTTCTAATAGTTAAACCAAGAAAATTAAACAAAAAGGGAGAAATTCAACAATTTTTCGCTAATTGAAAAAAAATTAATTTTTTTTGGAAAAACGAATTCATTTTAGATTGTTTAAAAAGTGGGTTAATCATAACTTTCTTAAGGTTTTTTAGGTTCAACTAGAAGAGAATTTAATACCGAATACAATTAATGTTATCTCGTTTCGATAGGACGTGTAACTTTTTCCCTATCTTTCCCGCCAATTAGGAAAAATTTTCAAAAATAAAAAACCGAAAAATCGCACTTCGATCCGGCCGCTCGTATACATGCCCGACGTTTGCTCACAATTTCTTCTGTAACTCCGAAAATATTTTGAAGTTGCTTCTGAAATTTTGAGGACACATTCTTGGATAGTTTGGGAAGACATTTATGCAAAAAGAAAAATCGATTTTTTGAAGCCTCTAAAGCAGGCTCCCCCCTTAAGACCCTTTGTGCCGTTCTAGTATTCCCTGGTTTTATTTGGACAATTTTTTGGTTTCCTGTGTTAGGTTGTTTTTGTTAAAGCCGAAAAATGGTGTTGGCCCAAAAATTGGTTTGGCATAAAAGTCTGCCTTTTCGTTTCTTTCGTGTCCCTCTTGTCCTGGTACCCAGAAAAAGGGAACCTGATTAAGAGTCACCAGTTTCTGGAGTGCATTGTTGCACTCAATAGGGCCCTTTTAATTAAACGTAAAGATATGTAAGGCTTAGAAGACTGATTGGCTGTTCGAACCCTCTTTTCGATACGATTTCCACTGTTTCCATTGAGAGAAAAAACTCTTGCATAGAAAATTCTGGTATCTGTACTCAGTGTTAAAGATTTGTGTGCTCTAGGTCCCATTATTTCTGCTCCTACCCACTGGAGTGTCTTTGATCCATATGTATGTATGTCTTTTTTGCAAGTTATTATGTGACCATGTTGGGCTAGTATTCCACTCTTCTTTAGACGGGAAGATAACCTTGTATTTCTTAGTAAAATTGAGTACGGGTTCCGTGTGGTAATTCACCTTATGTATCTATATCTCTCAAGTAATATTATCAAGGGAGTACTTTGAAGGCGATAATATCACTGGTGAGGAATAAAGTTCGGTTTTAAATTTTTTGAATATATTCCGCGAACTTTTTGACCCAGATGGTATTTCAAAAGCCACTACTTCAGATTCAACCAACTAATCAATCTAAACCTCGTCTAAACAAAATTCAATGCATTCAATGAAAATATCACCGCAAATAATACGGGTCGGCATGATTTTTTTTTTATATGAGACTAGTTTGCGATATATTTTTGTGCGCTGAACACGATTCTAGGATTATCACGTTAGACACTTAGGGTTTTGAGTTAAGGTCATCAAATTGAATACTGTTTTTGCGTCTGCTATCTTAGAACAGCCACATAGAATTTTGAGATACCGACAACGGATTTATAAGCAGCGACCCTAAGTACGCATGAGTAACCAGTTTTGCGAGTTTAGCTCAATTTTAGTGCAATAAGTTGGATCACTATTAATGGACCTTTAAGTCAAGTTCTGTGCACATAAAAAAAGTAAATAGGAAACCAGTAATATATCACAAAAAAAAAATTAAATTTGGCATGACCTATGAATATGGTCATTATTTGGCTACATTTACTAAAAAAGGAATGCGAAATAACAAAAGGTGAACCCCGTTTTCCTATTTTTATGTAATTAACTTAATCAAAACTATAACAGCATCATCGATACAAGTATATGACTACTAGTTATCTAGGCTTATCGAATGGTTTGAGTGGCGCATGTATCGGACAACAGATCGTATACGTAACGAAATAAAGAGCAATAAAAATATTCAGTGATTCCCCGAGTGGTAAAAAGCAAAATTATTCAAAGATCGAATTCAAATAAGATATTTTGTGCTACCTTAGCATTGAAGGGAAGTGGGGCAATGCGCCTCAGTTACGGTTTATAATTACCAGAGTATACTTTTATATGCACTTAGATATTTTAATAAGCTAGCCGCTTAATAAAAAATTTAGCTGAATTAATAATATCAAGCAATCAATAAGAGATTATGGCCAAATAAATTCGCATTTTTAATGAATTTCAACTGATGCTGTGGTATAATGTGATTTTGGTGTTTTTGACGTAAGCGTTAATGTTCTGCTGATACTAATTATGAATTTTTAAACAAGAAACAAATATACGATTGGAACGGTAGGAACACCACGTGGGGAGATGATGTAAAAAATATACCTAGAAAGATGGCACTGACAAGACAAAAAAAAAGTATACATGGAATATTTTCATTGGTGCTAGAAGCTTAGCTCCTAAAAACATTAACGAAAATAGAATAAATGGCGAAATTAAAATGCAAATTTATAGCGTGGTGTAAACGTATTTCTCGATGAAGAAAATGTTATGAACTTTTCAACTGAGGTTTTAAATCCTTAGGGGTATGCCCCTGATATTTTGCTTATCAGTGGCAAACAAAGAGGACACCTTTTTAATTTGAAAGAACTATAAATCTAATGGCGGCCGGCGTAGCCGAATGGGTAAGTGCGTGACTACCACTCGGTTGTGCTTAAAATGGAAACATAAAATGATAGAAAAAGTTTATATAACAGCGGTCGACCTGCGGCAGAAAAATGCAAACTTCTGTGTGTATTTCTGTTAAAATTATTGCCGATCGGGGACAACATAAAACTATAGGCACCTCCATTTGCGGAAAGCTTCAAGACACGCAACATAAATAGAAGAAGGAGCTTGCCCAAACACCCAACAAAGGGGTGTAACGACAATTGTAAATAAATATAATATATATGAGTATGTATGTAAGTATATACGGTTAGCTTCAAAATAAAGTGTACACCACATATTGATAAGTTTTGACTATTTATTTTTTTGTTTTTAATTTCAAGTATTTTTTTTATAAAAATATAGTTCATACACAACAAGAATCATGTAAAGTAAAGCTTCGAACTTTGCATAAGGTTTGTAAAAATTAGATAAATTTTCATCAAAAGTTCAAACTCTTAAACAAAGTTTAGAAACATTTCGGGTATGCAGTTTTATAGATCATTCAATTTCGGTATAATAAATATATTGGGTCGGGGAATAAGTTCGTAGCGTCCTCTTCCCACTTCTCGATCAATTTGATGATGCCGTTCCGCCAAAAACCGCCTGTCAAAGTAGTTGTTGAGCCAGTTTTTAAGGACCTATTTGTTATCGAAAGTAACACCCTTCATATGGTTGACAGGGAGCGGAAAAGATGGTAATGGATGCTGAAGGACCTCCCATTAGAGCTCTTGGAGTTCAACGTTGACTAGTTTGACAATGTCGATCAGGTCTTTTCAGCCGAATAGCCTCATTCACGCGGTGTAGCTGGGCAATACACAGCTCCTTGTTGATCGTGGCATTCTTTTCGAGCATTTCCTAGTGCACCATCTCCTCCAAACTCATATCATGATCTTCTTTGGATGAAGATGACTCTCGGCTTTGCCGTATCTCTTGGAGCCCCCACTCCCTTTTTTGCTTCATATTGATGTACGCACCATTTCTCATCTCCCGTGGGGACTCGGTACAAAAAGCGCTGTTCATGACCGCGTGTTGGTCGATGGCTGGCGAGATGCTGATAACCAATTTGAAGGCGACCTTCTTTGTTTTTTTCATTGAGCCCGTGAGGCACACAGTCTAATTTTTCGGTAAATTGCATTAAATGAAGGTGATTTAAAATCGCTTTATGATCGCACTACATTTTTTCTGCCAATTCACGACTGGTTTGGCGACCGTTGAGATGATCTTTATCGAATTCAGAAGTCCTTCCGTGGCGGAGCGTGTCATCGACGTCAAAGTCACAAATTTTGAACTTTGTAAACCGTTTTCCGTGCTATAGACTCGTCTATGACACTTTTTCCATACACATCGCACATGTCCCGGGCTGCTTTGGCAACTTCGGCAGCTTTTTGGCCTTGATGAAAAGCAAAGAAGAACAGGTGTCGAAAATGATGATTTTTGCCTCCTGAGTATTCCATTTCTAAGCCTAATTTCTAATAAAAAATTAATAACTCAGAAATACAATAAACATACATAGTTTTGTAGAGCAGAAAGACTTCTATCGAATGAATGCTTACAAATCGTTTGTAAAATAAAAGAAAATACCAAAACGCTATGAACTTATTCCCCAACCCAATACATATATTTAGTGCATCTCGCATTTGCGTTATAAATAGAAGTAGAAAAATATAATAATTTTGGCTATCGTGGAATATTTTAGCAGGCTAAATTCTTGGTTATTCATAACTGATCAATATGTCTGCTAACTATCCCGCACTACACTAACTATCTCTATGCCTAACATCCCTTCTGGACCGATCTTATAAGAACAGCACGTGTTTTGCACCAACTGATGAGCAAACAGGTCTAGGCACAGCAACAACATTTTCAACGACTACTAAAATTAAGTGTTGCTTCCATAACTTCAGTGTATTTTTGGCAAGGACCGCCTAAGTATGTATCTATTGGCTGTCGTAAAAAGCAAATTTTTCACTCGCACGCCAAGTGGTAGTATAAATTTATATAATATATTATATATTGCTTATCTACCAGCATTGAAAAAATTAATCAAAAAAAAGATTAAGTAACCAAAATAAACAAAAACCTCTTGCAAAGTTAAGCAATGCACGCCGGGTATTAGCTAGTTATAGTTCTTTAGAAAAGATGTGCAAACAAACCATATTTCAGAACAAATTTATCTAATGACATTTGATAAGTAAACAGGTTTATTCAAGAGAATTGACATTTCAAGAAATAAAGAGGCAAGAAGGCAAGTGATGATTAAGAGACTCGTCAAAGACTTGTTGACAGTGGCAGTGAAGCGAAAATATGTCGCAGAATACTCGAATACTCAGTAGATAACCACTTTAAACTCGTACAGTTAGTGACTGAGGTAGTGACTGCGGTCGTCGTAGTGACGCAGAAACCAGTTTCGAACTCAAAGTAGTTCACCTTGTCTGCAAATGAATTGGAATTGTATCAACTTTTGCTTTTGCTTCCACCGCGTGCGGAATGTATGTATATGTATGTGTATAAATATTCATACATGTGCATATTTTCTATTCGTATTTAAATTACTTACGTAGTATAAGCAGACTAGTTTTAATATGAATTTGTATTGGAATGGTCAAATGTGGGGAATCGATATTAATTAGTATGCATACATTTTTAGAATGTTCTTTGTTTATGTTCCAGCGTAAGGTTCTATGAACTACATAGATAAAAGCATTTTCCTTGTATATTAGTAAGTGAAATAAGCGAGCTTGGATATAATTTCCCTGTAGGGAATTCAATTAACTTTATGTTCACTGTAAGTGCATTTTACTTGCTTTTAACTGACTATATAAGTAGTTAATTATAATTTGGTTATTTTTGGTTTGCTTACTTATATAGTGGCTTGGAAAATCTGGCTTTGCCAGGAAACGCTTTCTTCACAATATCCATTGCGGCCCGAACTCTGTGCGGTGGCATCGATTTGTAAAGACAATAGTCGCTTTGTACGGATGTAGAGGCACTCTCGGAAAGAGATGAGGCCCTTCGCCTAAAGTAATATTTTTGCTATATAACAGAATTATAAAGCCAATTTTCTTGTATAGAGTCCTTGTCTGGTGGAACTCGCTATATAACAGAATTATAAAGCCAATTTTGTTGCATAGAGTCCTTGTCTGGTGGAACTCACTGGAAGGACGACATCTGTTAGGAAAGTGGAGAAGGTCCAAGGTCTGTCCTTATTCGAATCAATGGGGCACATCAGACAACTCCTACTCTAGCGCTTAACGCTATGCTGAATGTGGTACTCGTGGAAATCGCAGGGAAAATTGACGTGTACGGGTCACAAGCTGGGTTTAAGCCATGGACACTCTAGTATTCTTAGAAACTTAGAGCTTATTCCCATAGTGCTTGATCGTCCTCGCTGAGTCCGAGCGGTACTTTTTCCATTCTAATTCCCTCAAGGGAGGAGTTAACGGTGTGCAATATTTGGAGACAAGGCATGGCTAACATGTTCACGAGTTGCTCAAAGCTGGAGGGAAGGGTTGATGGGGGAGTATTTTGTAAGGAGCTCCCCATCAAGCGCAAATTTAAGCTTCCAAACCAATGCATTTACTGTAAGGGAGGTAAACATCGGTAGGTCGGAGCCAGGCGGCAATTAGGACCCCTGGATCGTTGTTTGTGCTTTCGAAATTATTCAGGGAATGCCTGATATACCTCTCGACAGCATCCGAATCTTTCGATATTACGCTAAATAATTGGGGTTCCAGGCCACAGTGGCATAGCGGGAAACTACGGGCTGATGAGCTGACTAGGGTCCCCGGACACGGTTTCACCGCAAAATGAGAGGATTGGGGTTCCCTTGCGAACTTGTGGTCTATTCATGGAAAGATGAACTTCGCCTCAACCCAGCGAGCGCTGGCTTAGTGCGCAAACGTCCAAAGATGCGAGGTCTTTCTGGCCACGGTTATATCAAGGATGCTCAGCTAACAAAGCCGCAGCTCTCGCAGTGGATGTCCTTACCAGGCATTGACCGTTAGGTATCTATACGGTGAGGCTTGGAATTGCTTCAAGTGCTTTATGCAGAAGCTGTCTGGAGGAGAGGTAGAATCATCTTATCACTTTCTTCTGCTGTCCTGCTCTCGTCGGGCTAAGATTCGGATATCTGAGCTGTGCTACACCTGCGGATATAATATAAATGTAATTAGCTGCCGTTGGTCGTCATCCTCCAATCCAAAGCCCCTTCTTTTTTCTGTATGGCAATACAGTGGACAAATTTTGATTCTTTGTCCAAGTGGGAGCCTCGCGCGGACTGTCATCACACGCGGATTTTCAGTACAAAACGCTGTAACGGGGAACGATGTCAAGCCACTGGATATTTATTCGCTGCGCTATGTCAATTCGTATGCCGTCGTAAAGTTTACATAGCTCGTTGTTCCGTCGTTTGCGATAATCGCCGGTGCTAACGTACAAATGTCCAAAAATCTCCCGCAGAATCTTTCTCTCAAACACTCCAAGGGATGCTTCATCGGATGGAAAAATAAGTAATATTTAACAAAAATTTGCGAAAAATATTCTGGTCAGTGCTTAAGCTTTTTAAAGCCGAGTTTAATTGATGCTGGTACCTCTGTCTTCACTAACGGCTCCAAGGGTTTTCTGTAATTCAGCCTACTTATCTATTTCCTTAAATTTGCCGAATACTGCTGCTTTTTTCAGGCAGACGTCTTTGCCATCCTATAGCTATGAAAAATGCGCAGGAAACGTGGGAGCGATGAAGATATTAACATCTTTTCCGAGAGTCAAACTGCGATCAGGGCTTCGACAACGCCTTGATGTAGATCCAAACTAGTCAACTCCTATAAGAAGGATATCAAATCTCTTAGGTGTGCAGGTAACATTTCTCTGATCTGGATTCCAGGACATATGAACATAGAGGGGAATGAAATGGTTAATGAGCTTGCCAGGAAGGGGACTGAGTTGGTCTCAGAGACCTCCTACCGGCCATCGATATCCTGCTGACTGTTGTTTAAGGGGAGTTGCATAATTTATGTATCAGGAAAGCGCAAAATAGATAGAGCTCCATTTGTTCATGTGCTTCACGCACACCTCAAACTGCTTAAAAACTAATTCTTGTCATGGGTGCGTAAGTTATAGATCTATAGGACCCTTATAAGATTATAAGACCAATAGTAACATGTAAATTTGAAGCATGGGTTCTGACTGCTAATATAAAGAACTATCTCTGGCGTTTTGAGCCTAAAATTTTGAGGTGAATTTTGGACCCTGTACGAGAACGTGAACATAACAATAAGATCGAAGAACTTATAGAGGAGCAACGGCTTCGATGCAACTAATAGGAAGACAACAGAATTGCAAATAAGACTTTTAATTTTCACATTTTTAGCAGCAGAATGTGGGCAGATGATGTGGGAAATGACGTGCATAGCATGAATGCATGTAGAAGCCATGTAATGAACCGGGATGTATGGAGCGAAGCATTTTGTTTTTAGAAGTAACACTTTAAGAGCACTAAAAATTCGATTTTTGTTTTTAGTCTTTAAATTTTTCTCTTTTCTGTTTTGTGGTACTCTAAGGCAACATCCTCTTTTGTCTCTATAATGAACTCGGCACTATTACATACAAACATAAAGCGATAGTTCTGAAATGGTGTAAGAAATCTGCTGCCTTGTATCTAAATACACCAATTCCAACTTGAAAACTTCCTGTAGCATAGTAGCCCAATGTAATTAGTAACCATAATTTTGATGTAAATATAGTAATTTCCTCGATAGTTCCATTAATTTCAATACCTATAGAGGCAAAATAATATTCTTTACAGGGTCAGTAGTAAATCCGTATCTTTCGAGTATCGAGTATTTAGTAAAGGGTTCAGGTTGATCTCGTTAATAACCTATTAGGCAAACTTAACTATTACATAAATTTCTATTGAATAAATTCATTCAAATTAGTTAAATAATAAATTCAAACTAAATTAAATTATAATTAAATTAAATAAAACTAGAAAATGTTAAAATCGATCATTAAAAAGATAACTAAATGTTTTACCGCATTTATGTAAATTTAGGCAACACTAAACGACGCTGCGTGTGACAGAAAGTGATTTAACTAATTAATGAATTTAATATTGCGGCCAATAACAAATGATTAGTATAAACAAATATATAAAAGTCAACCGTAGAGCAACAGAAAAAAATCTTACTATGATTGCAGTCAGTGTATAGCCAATAGTTCAGTAACCGTTGAATTCTTCTTGCAGAAAAAGTATAATTTTTTTGTTGGCTAAAATTTGATTCGCTAGTTTCTGTTGCTCTGGCTTTAGGTTGACTGATCGATTTGTTTATGTTGATATAATCTCAGGGTTGCACATGCGAGAGTTGCTTGACACCGATATCAAACACTCAATAGCTCAGCGCATACTTTATACCAACAACATCAACACACTGGCGTTATTATTTATACTCGTGCATAGTGGCGCCGGCATAGAAGCTCGTAGATGTTGATACGAATTTAGCCCGATGAGGATCGTTTATTTGGATGTTTGGAGATGTTGACAACCGTAGACAAGTGTTTGTACACGTATTGTAAGGTCATTCAACTATGCTGGTAGGTAGACATTCACATAAGTAAGGTGGTTTTTTATTTATGTATGTAAATACACAAGCGTTTTGAGATCGACAAGATAATAAATGGATTCGGAATAAATTTCGAATAACTAATTCAGAAGTGCAGTAAATTTCAAAGAATAATAAATTACGAGGAAGTCATTTATAAACGAAAACAATAAACCACTTTAGGAAATAACAACAATTAGGTAAACATTTGCAAGGAATTACTTTTGGGACAATATTGCTTGTATATATCTGTCCCTATATACATACATATACACGCATACACAAAACCAAAGTTGGAAATCTGTTAACCAAAAATTAAGCTGGAATATTTATAGCAAAAAAAAAAAAAAATAAAGTCTTTATAAGGCATTAGTAAAACTGTAGTAAAGGGTTTTCCAATAACAGGTGTTATTTTGAATAGCCCGCTATTTCGGTAGCTGTCACTTTTGTAACTGTCATTTTTTGATATTTGACAAGTAGAAACTACGCGATTAACAAAAATGGAACGATACACGCTTAAATAACGCATTGAAATTATTAAAATTCACTATAAAAATGGTGAAAATTTGCCAGAGACGGTACATAAAACTCGAACATTTTTGGGTCATCGTGAAGCACCTTGTCGGGCTGCAGTACAGAAATTGATGAAAAAATTCGAGCTGTTGGGACAAGTTAGTGATGTGAAGAATAAAATCCGTGCACGTCGGTCAAGAACAGCCGAAAATATTGGTGTTGTAGCCGAAAGTGTTGAAGAAAACGTAGGTTTGTCCATTTCTCGTCGTTCTTAGGAATTAGGCATTCCACAAGCGTCATTATACCGTATTTTGCATAAAGATTTGGGTCTTAAGGCTTATAAAGTCCAGTTAACACAAGAACTCAAGCCGACCGATCATCAACAACGTCGTGTCTTTGCTGATTGGGTCGTTGAAATGCATGAAAATGATTCGGAATTCCATCGAAAAATCATCTTGAGTGATGAGGCTAATTTCTACTTCGGTGGCTTCGTCAACAAGCAAAAATTGTCGAATCTGGGGCTCAGAAAATCCAAGAGTTATTGTTGAAAAGACTCTTTATCCTCAATGTGTGACTGTTTGATGTGGTTTATGGTCTGGCGGAGTTATTGAACCTTACTTTTTCGAAAATGAAACTGGAGTAACAGTTACGGTGAATGGACTGGAGCAACAGTTACGCTGAATGAGAGATGATTAACAATTTTTTATGGGCGGAATTGGAGGGTATTGATCTGTATAACGTTTATTTTCAACAAGCCGGCGCTACGTGCCACACATGCAACGAAACTATTGGTCTTTTACGGCAATGACACTTCTTATTGGAAAATCCTTTATGTGAACACTATGTACAGGTTATGCTATTCAAATTGAGATATTTTTATATCCGTCTCAGAACGTCTTTTGCTTTACCACGTTGGCAGAAGGAATCGAAAGATTTATACCATACAACAGTGCGCTCTGAAAATAAAATTTTCGATTACAAAAACTAAGAGGAGTTATCTTAAAATAAATAAATAAATAGGTGGCGCGTACACTTCTGTTATGTCTTTGGCTGAGCTCTTCCTCCTATTTTCTGTTTGCTTCTTGATGCTGTTCCACAAATGGCGGGCCGAAAGTTTAAAGCGGACTCCGAGCGGGAAAGGGCTTTTATGAAGAGCTTTTTCATGGCAGAAATACGGTCGGAGGTTTGTCATTGTCTATTTGATGTTCATGCACGCGCCAATGCATTCGGCTACAGTGTCCGGCTCGGAGGAGTTATCTTGCTTGAAGGCATAAATAAGCAAATTTGTCGGCTTGATGCCATTGAACATATCCAATTAAACGAAGAATACCCTCTCTAGTATTTTATATAAAAGTTTAGTCTGTTTAGAATAAAATCAATGTTGTAGTGGTGAGCGTGGATATTGCTGTAACTGTGTAGTAGATACTATGCTCTTAGTTTCCTCACAATAAAGTGATGGAGAGCTGCAGACATTCTCTCACGATAAAAATTTAATACACCGTTGGCTTCATGACTGAAAATGGTACTGAAGCAGGATAGTATTTGGACAAAACTTTCAGATGTTTTACTGCCTAGGTATGATGGCAACGGCCCTTTGCTTGGAAGTATTTGAAAAACTTAAAGTAGCAGACTCCGTAAATGCTGAAAGGTGGCGAGGAATTAAAATCCGGATCCGTAGTGATAGCCAAGTTTTTCCGGATTTGAGGCTAAACTCTGTGGCAAAGCGGAATGAGCTTGAACTTATATGGATGTCGGGACACTTTGCTGTTCAAGGCAACAATTGGCAAATCACGGTTCCTTGGGAATAGGCGGGTACATCAGGGTTCTCAGTACAGGGTGCCGCACTAGAAGTATAGCCAATTAAAAACGCCATAAATTCATTATTATTATTATTTATTTATTAAATTATAATTGAAATTATAAAGTAATATACAGGGTGGCTGATGAATTTTGCTACATTAAGAAACTCAAATAACTTTTTTTTAGTGTATGGAATTCATTTATTTTTTTTTCAAGTTGAAGGTCATTAAATTTTATTAAATATAGTTTAACTAGTTTTATAAATAATTGAATTTAAATGCCCCCCATGCTCGTTGACACAAGTGCGGCATCTTAGTAAAAAGTTGTTCATTGCTGCTTTGAGAGTTGCGACAGGAATAGCCGCAATTGTTGCCCGAATGGATTGTTTTAGTTCATCCAAATTTGTTGGCTTTGTTTTATAAACTTCTTGTTTACATAAACCCCACAAGAAAAAGTCAGGTGCAGTAAGGTCAGGCGACCTGGGGGGCCAACGAAATTCGGAGTTTCTTGAAATCAGTTTATTGGGAAATTTTCGTCGCAACTCTGTCATAACAGTCTGGGCTATGTGAGACGTTGCCCCATCTTGTTGAAACCACACAGAGTTGAAAGGAATTCTCTTTCGGCGTAGTTCTGGATAGAAAAATTCTTTCAGCATTTTCAAATAACGGTCTCCAGTAACCGTAACGGTGTGACCATTTTCTTCAAAAAAATAAGGCCCGACAATACAGCGTGAAGAAACCGCACACCACACTGTCACGCGAAGAGGATGCAATTCCGTCTCGTGGAGTATCTGTGGGTTAGAAGTACTCCATATTCGACAAATTTGTTTGTTCACATTGCACTTTAAATCGAAATGGGCCTCATCAGACATGAAAAGGCAGTTTAACATGTTTTGGTCTTCTTCCACCATTTGCAGGGTCTTCTGGCAAAATTCCAAGCGAATCGGCAAGTCTGCTGCATTCAGTTTGTTAACCATTTGAATTTTGTAGGGAAATAAGTCTAAATCTTTGTGCATTATTGTTTGCAAAGACTGTCGGCTGACACCAAGTTGAGCAGATAAGCTTCTTGTTGAAACCCTTGGATTGCTTTGTATAGCTGCAGCTACAGCAGCGATCGTTTCCTCCGTCCGAACTGGTGGGTTTCGATGATAAGGCCTTCTTGCGACTGTTCCTTGCTCAGCAAAATTATTCACCAGTCTCATTATGGTCCATCTGCTCGGGGGATCGCCGCCAAACATCCGCCTGTACTCTCTCTGTACCAAAACTACGGACTCCAGTGCGTGATAGCGGCGGACTATCCAAATTCTTGTTTGCGTGTCCCAGTTATCCATTTTAATAAATTTTAAAGATCAATCTGCAAATTAAAACAAAAATGCAACAGATAACTTAAAAAGAAAAAAAGTTATTCAATTTTTTTTTGGTAGCGGCTTTCATCAGCCACCCTGTATTATATTTACAGCACTAGCTACCAGGGCTATCGGCTGCCATAAATTTAGTTTGGAAAATTACTTGTATTCAATTCAATTCAAAGTAAAAATTGTGCGAAAATAGTACAAAATTAAGAACCAATTTACTTTTGCTCGATATTACCACCTTTTGCCTTGACTATGGCCTTGAGACGGTCCAGAAACGAATCGCAAGCTGCCCGAATATGACTTGCAGGTATTTTGGCCCACTCGCGGACAATGGCTTTTTTTCAGCGCCACAAGGCTGGTGAATCTTTTAGTTCGCACCTTCCTCTCCAGAATGATCTAAAGTGAATAATCCATCGGATTCCCGTCTGGTGAATTTGAGAGGCATTCAGAGCGCGAGACAGACCCTGTAATAAATATCATAAAAACCTTTGGTGCAGTATTAAAACCTGTTTTCTGAAAAAGCATCACAGGATGGTACCAAATTTCCTTCTCAAACATAGGAGGAGTGAGCTATGAGCCCGGATGGGACTAATTACGGAACACAGTCCGTGGAGACGATCAGACGATCCACTGTATGCATCTTGATGCTGTGCACTTGGAGGGTGAAGATATCATGGACTATTTTCTTTACTGCTGCCCGATTTTCGTCAGACTTAGATAGTACATTTTTGGGTCGGATGTACTGTGAAAGGATGAGTTAAATAATAAAAAAAAATCTGGCAAGCTTGTTGAGAAGTAATGAATCCCCATCCACCAGTCTCTCCGTGTTCTTTTAAATTTTAACACTTAGCCTTAAGTGTGATGGGCAACGCCACCTGAGTGCTTGGAACAATTTCGGGCCATCTACAATTACAATTCGTTCCATTCCACCTTAGCCATAATTGCATAATTTTACCAGTTGAAGCGAGTTTTGCAATATAATTCTGCTGATAACGAGAAGATATTGTTTTTTTAGTCACTTAACTCAATCATTTTAACTCAGTTCAGCAATCATAACGGTACAATACATACCTCCTTACATACCCGTTTCCTTCTTTGCAATTCAATATTTTTGAAATTCCTTTAATTTATGTATGAAAATACATTCGCAAGTATTTAAACATCCGCACTCGCATATGGTGTATAAGTATGTCGGTATGTATGAATATATGATGCCTTTTAATTTCTCTTAGGTCGCACGCATTCACACTCAAACGTGATGCTGTGACCCGTTTTCGGGCACAGTTTACAGTAATAATCGTACACTACAAAATATTCCACTTGTTTGTCAAGCACGAATATATATACATAAATATACGAGCCATACTTACACAATTATTTATTTCCATAAGTTGGCACGCTACATAGTGGGCAAGCCGAGTCTCACCTGTGCAACTTAAACACAAAAATGTAAAGTTACATAAGTACAGGGTCCCCTCATAATAAAGACCCATTTGATATTTTTGCGAAAACTTTTTATATATAGTATTTTGGAGATATCTAGGTATGTTTTTTATGAATCAATAAGGGTATTTGGTTCTTTGGTCGAGTTCCTCGTCCTATTTGTGTTGTGTGTCTTGACGTAGTTCCACGAATTAAAGGACCTACAATTTTAAGTCGGCTTCGAACGTCAAATATTTATGAGGGAGTTTTCCAGGGAGAAATTCACTTGGAGACTTGCCGTTGCTGCGACAAGCGATTGTTATTTAGAAAATCCTTTTTTTATCATTTCGTGTTTCCTGTCCGGGATTTCGAACCCGTGCACTTGCGAATGATTGTTACATACTAGCCCGGCAGCCACTTTTCATGAAATTAGGTTGCTCTATTTTATAGAACCTGCCCTATATTAGATTAAATTGCTTACGCTTATCTTTTCCGCAAGAGGCTGATTCCATTGTTTTCTGTGACAAGTTGCTAAGTTGGAAACATGGAGATTTTTAAATGGCAGCTATCAAACTCCACTTTACAGGCTAAACAACTAGGAACCGAACGTCTGTCGTTTGTGGTAGTCTAGAAACAATAGTGATTGAGCGAACTATAAGACCTTCTGAGATGATCGAAGCAGCTTTTTCTTCTTCCGGATTAGTGCGATAACCGTTTACGCGATTTTGGCTGAGTTTTACACAGCGCGCCAGTCGTTTCTTTCTCGTGCTAGCCGGCGCTAGTTGGACACACCAAGTACATCCAAATCCTGCTCCACCTGATCTTTTCAACCCAGAGGATGTCTTCCTCTTTCTCCGCTATTACAGGCTGGTAGCGCATGTAATCGGAGGATGGTTTCATCTGCAGAAGTCCACGCAAGTGGTTAAAGTTCCTGATAGCCATTCACTTGAGAGTGGCTGCATATGGTACAAGCAGCTCACAACTTCCGGCTGCCCACGTATCCTCTGGGTAGCTTTTGAACATCTGTTTGATAGTGAGTTAATGTGAGAAGGTGAAGCAATCTACAATATCTGGTTGTGCGCTGGGTTTGTGATCCGCCACGTAAAAATCACCCCAATGAAAACGAAAACAAAGCTTGAAGCAGCTAGTGGGCGTATAAAGCCCTCCCTAAAATTCTTTTAGATAAATTTCCCATAATGAGAGTTAAAGTGAACGATTTAAAGTGAAAAAGTTACAACGACCAAGATTCGACCAGGTTGAAATTTGAATAAGTGTAACTATTGGGAAAGGTAGGTCAATCTCGTCTTCCCCTACTTGGTTATTGTTGCTTGAGAGATAAGTATTTTTGCGAATTATGGAAGTCAAGTAATGAAGCGCTGAAGCAATCTCGACGAAGACAACTGGCCGTGTAGTACCCTGTACATGTAAATTACTTCATGTGCTTCCTACAAACAAGCAAGAGAGCCTTGACAGCAGCAATTGAAGCTGGAGATGATGTTGCACTAAAGTTAGCAGGCTTTGCCGATGTGACCTGGATACTAGAAGAACTGAAAATTAATGAAATACATATAACCATAAATATTCATGTAAAAAAGTATTCTTTGTAATTATAAGCATATATAAAGAAACTTTATGACACAGATTGCCTTGCACTTTAGACAACTTTTAATGCAGAAACCACAAATTGTTGTTTTTTTGCTTGTTATTTACCTTATTGCTTTTTAACACCTTTTGTAAGGTGTGTATAAATGCAGTTTCTTCGGTTTGCCTTTTTCTTGAGACTACGATGCTGGTGCTCAGGCGTACAAGTGAATAAGCGAAGAAAAAAGTGGACAATTTGACAAAGAAGTGTTGATGAGTATAGTCGCCTCACTTGTTGGATACTTTAAGTTTTCGGCTGTGTATTGGTATTTGCTGCCTTAAAATAAAGTGAAGCAGCTACAATAAAAAAGTGCCCTTAGTGAAGAGAAGAACCTTGTTGTATAAATTCACAACAAAAGGAGAGTACTCGTATGTATAGGTATAGGTATGTGAACATATAACTGTAAGTATATGCACTTTTAGAGTATTGTACTAGAACCCAGTAGAAGGAGAAATGAGACCTCTAAAAGCGACTAAAAAAGAAGTACTACTGAAGGCATGATTTCGGAGCAATAAACGGGGCTAGTTGATTGTGTAGTTCGTCATTACTTATTCTAGAAGAAAAAGAGAGATTTTCAAAGAATAAAATAATATCTCATTGAGTTGATTTCTTGTAGAAAGGAAAAGGAAAAAATGATCGTAATTATTTACACGAGCGACTTCATGTAGAAACAATTGCAAAAAAGTAGTTGAAAATTTTTTATTTAGCAAAAAAAACAAAATATTGAAATTTTTTCGAAATTCAATATTTCAAAATATGTATTTTTTTTTTATAACTTTTTCCAAAACAAGAGGACACTTCAAACTTCAATTAAGCTGAATGCCCAGTAGCTAAAATGAGTTGTTATTGAGTAATGAATTTTTGAGTAGAAAACCTGAGCATGAAGTCGCTCGTGTAAGTAATTACGATTATTTTGAACCCAGAATCATTCAAATCGTCTTATTTTTGACTAAGTTATGAGTAATTAAAAAAAATTTTCTTATGTAGATTCTTTCCATTTCAATTCAAAAGGGCTATTCGGGACATGTTCTTCGATTTCGATGTAACTCAAATATGTTGCTCTCTGGTCAAAATAATGAGACACGTATTTTTTTGTTCGCCCGAAAAAAATTTTTTTCAAGCTTTATCGGCAATTTTGTTTTTCGGCTCAAAATCGATTTTTTTTTAATAATATAAGAATTTTTTTTTTAAATGCTCATAACTTAGTCAAAAATGAACCGATTTTAATAATTTTGGGTTCAAAATGATCCTCATTACTTACACGAGCGATTTCACGTAGAAACAGTTGCAAAAAAGTAGTTGAAATTTTTTATTTTGCAAAAAACAAAAAGTGCGAAACAGGTTTTTTACTCAAAAATTCATTACTCAATAACAACTAATTTTAGCTACTGGGCATTTAGCTTAATTGAAGTTTGAGGTGTTCTCTTGATTTGGAAAAAGTTATAAAAAAAAATACACTTTTTGAAATATTGAATTTCGAAAAAATTTCAATTTTTTTTTGGTGCTAAATAATTAACAAAATTTCAACTACTTTTTTGCAACTGTTTCTACATGAAGTCGCTCGTGTAAGTAATGACGATCATTTTGAAGCCAGAATTATTAAAATCGGTTAATTTTTGACTAAGTAATGGGCATTTAAAAAAAAAATTTTCTTATATACCTAATTAAAAAAAATCGAGTTTGAGCCGAGAAACAAAATTGCCGATAACTCTTGAAAACAATTTTTTTCGGGCGAACAAAAAAATACGTTCTCATTATTTTGACCAGAGAGCAACATATTTAAGTTTCATCGAAATCGAAGAACATGACCCGAATAGCCCGGTTGAATTGAAATGGAAAGCATCAGGTGTTGAACACAAATTGTATTATTCATAGCTTAATTCTGCCATTTTTATTCTCTTTGAAGCAAATTTGCGAAAATTTTTGTAACAGGAAAAAATTCCTAAATAAAAACAAAGAAGAAGGAGAAGAAACTGTAAGCGTTCTTAAAAAAATATATATAAAAGTATATTTACTCGGAAGTTTCTAAGAATGAATATAACTATAATATTGACAATCTAAAAGACAAATTCGAGAAACGACTGACTTCAAAATTACAGAACGAAATTTGTTGAGAAGATTCTTTGCTCAAATTGAACTCCGAAAGGTTCAAGGCAATACAAATCACTAAACATTTTTGTTTTATTATTTTAAACACTTTTGCAGATGCTTTGAAGAAAGGCAGAATGACGTGTGAAGATTATGAAAAAAACTTTGAAATAGATTACATAAGGCAAACGCGTTTTTGATGCTCGTAGAAATACCTTGAATCTCGGAGAAAATTATTGAAGCTATAAATAATGAATTTAAGAAAGTAGATTTTAAAATGTTAGTCTACCACTACTCGATAAGTAGGTTCATAACGGTTTCTCTGTTTACTCCTTTGGGATGTTTCCGGCATGATTCTGCTGAGAGCATATTCAGATCGCAAGCTTAGGAAGTAGAACGGACTTTCGTGCTTACCCGCCTTCATAGAGAATGATTATATAAGAGGTAATAAATAGAATAGCATACCTGCTAGGTTGTTCAATAAGTTTTGCGGTTCAATCAGAAAAGCAAAATTTTATGGTTTGAAATACTCTTTATTATTCAGTATAATCTCCCTCTACATCAATACCCTTGTTCCAACGAGATTGCAATTCATGAAATTCATCCCTGAAGTGAGAATTTGGAAGGACTGCAAAATACGCCCCCCACAGCTGTTATGACCTCATCATTTGATGACAAACGCTCTCCACGCAGGAATTTTTTTAGATTTGGAAACAGATGGAATTCGCTAAGGGCCAAATCTGGTGGATACGGTGGATGTGCCAAACAAATCGAACTTCAATTCATGGATTTTAGCATTGGTCAAAATGCTCTTGTGATATGGTGCATTCTCCTCATGAAAACGATTTTTTTCTTTTGCAAATTGGGTATTTTTCACGAATTTTTTTCTTTAGTTGATCTAGAAGGTTATAATAATATTCAGAATTTATTTTTTTACTAGTTTGCAGGTAATTCAATAATAAAAATCCTTTCGCATACCAAAAAACGGACGCTAACACCCTCTTGGGCGATTTTTGCACACGAACTCGTTTCGGAGCTGAAGAACCAGCCTTACACCACTCTTTAGCCTCTTATTTTGAATTAGGATCATTGTGCCAGACCCAAGTCTCATCCATAGGGATAAATCAACGCACAGAATCCGCTTTATCCTTTCGAAAACGTTCCAAATGTTGCTGAGAAAGTCGTATTTGAATGCGTTTTTGTTCCAATGGTAGCGCAGGCGGCATCCATTGTGCATACAGCTTTCTGAAACCTAATATTTCAGTCAAAATATTGCTTATACTGCACTTACGAAAGGTCCTTATACACTTTCAACGTTCGTTCATAAATTTCCTTTGTTATTAAGCCTTCCATAAATATAGATTCAATTATTACAAGACACCTGATTTTTCCCATTGTACAAAATACTGTGAACAACCGACTACACTCAGAAATATAGGCAGAATTCATTACTCGAATACACGCACGAGTACTCCCCAGGGTATACTCGAACGATGATCTGAAGCCAATGTGTTATAAATATTTACCATGCAATATATTGCGGCTTTGTTCAATGATTTTTTTGTTCAAATTATCTTCAAAACGTGAGCACTGCGTGTATTTGCTTGTCAATTTTTAGTGCCTCAATTTTTTATGTTGATTCGAATTCAATTGAAAAGTTTCCAACTCGATTCGCCGACCATACAAAATGACTATATTCAATAACAAGCACGCATGTGGCATCCGTAATGTAATAATAACAACAACGTAACACATATCAATAACCACAATAATAATAATAATTATAACAAGAAAAAGGAAAAAGTCAATATAATGTAGGAAAAATAAAAAAAAAAACATCAGCATCAAATGTAATCAGCAGCGACAACAATGACAAAAAACCTCAAAGGCAGGAAAAAAAAATTAAACAAAAAGCAAAAAGTTTGTGTATAAGTGATATACATTCTGTCAAAAAAATATCGAATATTGTTCGTTTAACACATTCGTTACACATACATAAGTTTAATTTTTTTCTGCTGGAATGTTGGTACAACTGTCCTCTATAGTGCCGCAGAGTTTGAGCGTGATCTGTCAATTAGCTTGTTTTTGGCATTTAATTATATCAGTCAACCGGAGGAATGCTCTGCGATTTTCACTATGGATAAAAATATAGAACAAAGAATTTGTCTTAAATTTTGTGTTTTGAACGGAATTTCGTGTGCCGAATTAGTGAAAATGTTGCACGAAGTCTATGGCGAATGTGCTTTATCAAAAACACGGGTCTACGAGTGGTATAAAGATTTGGCAGAGGGCCGAAAATCGTGGAATATTTGTCCCGATCTGGTCGCCCATCAACGTCTTCAACGGATGAAAACGTCGACAAAGTCAAGGAAATGGTGCTAGAAAACCATCATTTAAGTTTGAGGGAGGTGGCTGGTAACCTTAGCGCGTCTCACGAATCAATTCGCAACATTTTACACCATCAATTGGGCATGAGACGCGAGCCTGCTCGACTCGTTCCAAGAGAGTTAAATTTCTTTCAAAAAATTCATCGGAAGAAGGTAACTGAATGCATGCTTGAGCAAGTGAATTAGGACCCAACGTTTATCCAGCGCATCATGACAGGTGACGAGTCGTGGGTGGGTTTGACATTCAAACCAGTAAACAGGCGGCAGAATTGGCGCTATCCACATGAGCCGAAACCCAAGAAACCACGTCAAAGTCGGTCAAAAGTGAAAGTCTTTGATTATCATATTGTTGTGTACTCCGAATTTGTTCCAGATGGTTCTACGGTAAATAAAGGATATTGTATAAACGGCCCAATTTGTGGTTGCTCCATGATAACGCCTTGTGAGTCGGGGCTCATAGTGAGAACACTTTTTTGACCAAAAACTCGATAAATATCATCGAATACCACCGTATTCACCGGATTTAGCCCCCTGTGACCTTTTCCCTTTCCCAAAACTTAAATTGCCACTCCGCGGACGCCGCTTTGCATCGATAGACGTCATTAAGGAGAATTCGCTTAAGTATCTGAAGAAGATCTCTTTAAACGCGTTAAAAACGTGCTTTGACGGCTGGACCAGTCGTTGGCATATGAGTATTGTTTTGAGTGGAGCTTATTTTGAAGGCGACAAAATAAATTTTGATGATTCAACAATTATTTTGCGTTTTATTGAACAATTCCCGGTACCTTTTTTACAGAATGTATGTATGTATTTATAATCAATTTTTTTTAAAACGTAGTTACAGGCGTTGGTGGGCAACAAAGCACTGATTAACGTGTGCACGGAGCGTTTCTGTTTTTTCGAAATATGTCTGCAGGGTATTTTTTGTGTGTATATTTACTTATATACTTATTTATTTCGGTGTAACTTAAAGAAGAAGTAATTTTGCGATGTGCAAAATTGGTTAAGGTGGTAATCAAGAATACGAAGAAAATGTAAATTTTTGGTGCACCGAGGGGCATATCAGCAGGAGAGGAATGGATTCATATCTTACAATTCTCTTCCTGCAAAAAGTCCGCAGTACCCCTTCCAAGAGGAAGTTTAAGAGGGCGCACGAAAGTGGTCGCCTTGTCTGAAGCCTCGCTCGGTATCGAAAGGTTCTGAGAGCTTGACAGAGCTGGGTGTGATGCTCAGAAACTGTGGCGTATATGCGATCTCTTATCAGGCTCTCAAAAGTAGCCCAATAATCGAGATGGCGAGTTTTGTCGTTATCTATCTACCACACTGATTAGGTCTATCCCATGAGGTACGACAGAACCTCATATCCGAGCGCAATTAGACTAATCCCATCATACTGGACTATACGAAAAATCAAGTAGTAGTAAATTATGTTGATGTAGGGTTTTGGATCCTGCTTCTAAGAACTCCCTTAGTTAAAAGTGTCATTAGGCAATCTTGTGAAAAGGGACATTAAGTACAGCTTGCCGTGTTTCACGGCAGATGTGACCGAAAATGTACCTGAAACGAACAGAGTAAATGATGATGTGATTGAAAGATTGAAGTGCAGTATCGCCACTACAACTTCACATATTCAAGTCGCGCTCCATGTGGGAAGTTTTTACGGTTTCTCTTTATATAACAATGATTTGATGATCAGCCAATGCGATTAATTCAGCATTTTGTAGGTGTCTATAATTAATACTAGTCCACAGTGACTCCTACCATATGTCAGAAAAAAAATTAAAAGCTTAGCGCTTCCCAAATTTGTGTCTAAATCAGTGCTGTCCATCCCATACATCAATTGATCACACGTATTCTTACTCTCCATCGTTCAGTCGTTAGCAAACCAGCAACGAATAAACACCGAGTTTGTCCGCGACGCTTAGTGTATGCAATACAATGCCCTGTGAGAACTTTTTTATGCTAGAAAATGCCTTTGGCGACTTGCAATGCCTTTTATGTTACAAGTCATTCAAAGGAAGCTATAGATGTAACATCAAAAGGCATTTCGATTCCTCCCACAAAAATTTTCTACTCCAATCCAATATTTATTTATTTTGGTTAAAATTTCCCACTGGGCTGCTCTCATTCTCTCGTTCTCACTTATACACTCACATTTTTCATTTTGGACAGCACTGGTTTAAATGCTGAATTCTTTGTTTAACCTCCAAAGAACACGTCGTCAGTGACTTATAAGTGCTCTGATCTACAATTACTTTTTTGGCAGCAATATTGAACCTTAGCAAATTAGATCTTAGCACCATGATGCAAAGAATAATGAGATGGCGCCTATCGTGGTCCCGTTACTTTGCGCTCAGCGAATTTGACAACTAGTTACGTGATTTTAGCTCCAGTATGGCCAGATTACCATTTTCGTAACTTGATTTAGCATTTTTTTTGTTATTTTTATTATTTTTTGTCTCGGAGTTTTAGTTCTCTCTTCATGACATTTTTCTAGCTGTTCTAATTAAAATGTCATGTTTATAATTTTGTAAAATATACATTTTTTAATAATTATTGAAATAATTCACTCAGTTTTATTTAGCTTTACTTTTTTTTAACATCTGGTGGCATTGCCCGCGATTGCAGGTGTTGTTGGTGTTCTTCTGCTTTCGGCAGTCAAATCTCTCTCTCGCTACTGCAGTGTTGCCTAGCTTTGGATATAAAAACACACTAAAATGCCCATTCAAAGAAAATAACCCAACAAATTTTTATTGAATAACTTAAAGAACTTTGTATGCGTGACAAATTGTTTTTTTTCAATAAATGTGTTATGCTTATGTACAATTTAATTTATTGGTTTCTTTTGTTAAGCGAGACTCTTTTGTTAAGGGAACGAGTTATTTGCTATATTTGAGGTTATGTAACTAGATAAGGTATTCTTTTTATAAAAATTTCATTATGGTTTCTTAAGTATTTTCTGGTTTTTTGTTGCTTATTTTTACTATGAATACACCTCTTGATGCTCTATGTCTCACTAAGGATTGATGACAGGAAGAAGCGATTACACCTCTATGGTTTCAATTCGCATTCAATAAATTCAAAGGCTTTTTAAAATGTGTAAAAAGGTTTTCAATCTTAAGAAGAGTTGAGAGAGGGGCATTTAATATTTTTGCATAGCCTTAAATGGAGCCAAACATTAAATTTGTACTTTCAAATATCAAATTTTATAAGAGTAAAAAAAATTTTCATTAGCACTAAAATCTTCTCAGAGTGGCCTTTTTAAAACTTCTTTTGTATAACAATACAGTTTTTTTTCAACCTAAAGTCTCGGTAGCCTTAAATTAAAAACAAAAAGAAACAAACACCAAACTTAAAAATTGTCGCATTTTCGGTATAAAAAAGCACTAAATTTATTGCGAAGAGCAAATGGTTGGCAATACTGCACAACTCTGCAAACGTGACGTCACGTACGCTCTGATGGGCGCAATCTTCTTTCTATCATTCTTGTCTTAGCACAATGGCGATTTCGTAGAAAGCCATTAGCTCAGCCTTAAAGGCACCACAGTAGTCAGAAGTGAGGAGATGTTTTAAGGGGCCTAGAAATTTCAAAAAATCGATTTTTTTGTTTTTTCAATATTTCGAAAATATAGTATCTTAGGAATATATTGTGAAATTTTCATGCCAAAATATATTATAGCTTCTACAGCCCATTAGGTAGAGAGCGGTCCGCGCACTCCCGTACTTCAAACCTTAAACTCATTTATCTCGAAACGACTTTTTTCGGCCTGGTGTTGTCAAAAAAAACGCTTTAACCGAATCGTCTGAAATTTTCATATGTTGTGTACAACATCAATGGCTATCGCCCGTACTAGAAACTTATTCTTATTTCAATTTTTTCGTTTTTTGTGTCATTAAAGAACTGAAAAAAACAATTTTTAGAGTGTCAAATTCAAAACCGCGCAATTTTGTCAATTTTTTTCTAGTAACGGGACATAGCTACAGACATACTGATTAATAATGTTTTTGGTTTTTGTGTGTCGGATAAATAGACGACCCAAAATGGACAACACCGTTCAGGTCCAATTTTTCGGGAGAGTCAACTTCAGCGCCATTTTTTAAATTATTAAAATTAAAAAAAAATTAATTTTTTATGTAAAAGAAGTTAAATAAAAAGTCTAAAAAATTTATATATCGTTTTTAATTTTTTTATTGTAAAAAAAGATTCCTGAAAATACCCTAAATATTCGAGCTCTTGACCACCGGGACCCCTTGAGTTATTCATCTACGTAGAGGAGTTGTTGTTGCAGTGGTTAAGTATTTCTATTGAAATAATCCTAATTAGCGACTAGCGCCGTTTTTCTCGTGCTATCTAAATATAGCAGGAAAATTTTTTACTATGTGTCTGAGATTTTAATAATTTGCTGTAATAAAGGCTTACCGAAAGAGCGAAGTCTTGCTCTAGATATGTAGATCTGGGCATTCGCATAAATAGTGGAAACGACTTTCTTTCACCCCTTCGCCTGACAGCTTTTGGTTGAAATAAGGTTAAGTCTGGCTGTATGATCACCCACCCTCTAGTGACATGTAAGCGTTGTAGCGATACGTGAGATGCTTGGGCGAGAGCATCCTAACGGGTAATTCCTCTTCTGGATGTTGTACGACGGACATAGTTTTCTTGATGGAGTGCGTGTGGTTAATTGCTTCCACCTTCTTTCGGCTAAAGCATAGTAGTGTGAAGCAATGGATGTTTTTATTTTAGCAACTGCCACCGCCGCTGCTTTGACTAGTGTTGAACCTTTCCTTGCTATCTCATCCGCTATCCATTACCCTCTTTATTCCTATGACCGGGAACGCATATCAGAGTAATTTCAAGCCAATGACCAAGCAATTCTAGTTCTTCGCTACACTGTAGGACTAGTTTGGATGAAATGGAATTAGAATCTAAAGAATAAATAGTTTCTTGACTTTCTGAAAGATAGCTACTCTTGCATCAATTTCTTTGTAGTGTTTTAGTGAATTGCATGCTTCTTTTATGGGTAGTAGTTCTGCCTGGAAGTTGCATTGATTTGGATAATTTGCGCGGCTATGAATAGAGGCCAATATCACAGTTCATCTTAGTACCGTCAGTGTAGATTGTGTACTAATTATTATATTTCGATCCCTTCATTATATTTCCAGAACGTGATAAATAGTTTGGCATACACTACTGACTTTTCCGATACTTTTGTCGATATTGAAAATTCTGTACATTAAATGCAAAATGACCAAAGATCACATAAGGACTGTTTTTTCTGAAGCTTTGGTTCCCCAAACCCTCAGACTATTTAAAAAAAAAAATTAAAAAATATTCATTGATTTATTGTGTCACAAAAATAACTGCTGTTTGTGATAGAAGTTATTTGGCGAATATACTGCACATATATGTACATATATATCTAGCAGTACATTAATATAAAAACACACTTCCAATTGACAAGTAGCTCAATAGTGTCATGAATCGTCGTTGCCAATTGGTTTTATTACATATTCCGAAGGTTTTGCTATTTGGGCATGCCACATACCTACATACACATATGAAAAAAGTGTTTTAAAAATCAGTTAAACTATCACAGTAACATAGATTAACTACAATAAGCAACCCATCCTCATAATAATAATTGGCGAAAATCATTCAATCGGTCGTAGAGAGTAAAAACGAAAAATCGCACGTAGGCACGTCCAACTCGCTGCGACAATTTAAACGAGGTACATATGTACGCATATATGTGAAGGACAGGATTTCTACCATGCAAATACATATGTACATGCGTAGCTACATATATTTTACATATTATTAAACACGGTTATTATTGGTCAATTAACAGTGCGTACATGAATCGCACAAAACAGTTCAGTGGGTGTGGAATGAGCCGTTCATTTGTGTGGCACGCGTGTTTGCGGTTGCTTCTGGATTTTTATATCCAGTAGCATAGATAGAGGGGTGGATGGGTCAACAAAAAATATACATACGAGTATACGAGTGTAACTTTGGCAGTGTGACAAGTTGCACCGTCCTGTTGAAACCAAATGTCGTCCATGTCATCCTCTTCAATTTTTGGAAACAAAAACTCGTTGAGCATGTCACGGTAACGCTTGCCATTTACTGTAACCGCGGAAGAAGTAGAAGACTTACCACTTTGGAAATGGGTTTTCAATATTTCCCCATTTTGTTCAAGCGTATAGCGTCCCATTTCGTAAATGTTAAACCTTTAAGTAAATTATGAACACATTTGACATGTCATTTGTGTTACCATTCTCAAAAAACTAGGTGGTTCAAAAAGCAAACGCTATATGGCCCACCCTGTATTATTCTCTTTGGGCCATTTAGAAGAGCAAAGTGCGAACTAAAACCGCGAGTGGGCCAAAATACCTGCAAGTCACATTTGGGCAGCTTGCGATTCATTTCTGGACTGTCTCAAGGCCATAGTCAAGGCAAAAGGTGGTCATATCGAGAAAAAGTAAATTGATTCTTAATTTTATATTATTTTCACACATTTTTTACTTTGAATTGAATAAAAGTAATTTTCCAAACTAAATTCATGGGCTTCTTAATTGGTTACACTTCGAGTGCCGGACCCTGTAGTATCTACAATGGAATTTTTGGATGATTGTTAATGACTGCTAGGGCTGTCACAATGGGTTCGTTGCGTCCGTTACGGCAACGAATTTGATTGACATGACGGGTAAAACGTGGCTCAATTAAGGTAGTGCCGTATATATAGTAAATAAAACAAAAAAAAAAAAAAGATGTTCCTGTCGTGAAAGCTAATATTTAACATATTTCGTTGTGTGTAAAGAGGTTTTTGTTCGGTTGTAAAATATCTGTATTATAAAATCAATGTTTCTTGCAGCGAAATTGCTTTTTAATAAGATTTAGGGCAGTCATAGACGGTGGGGCGACCTCAACTTCGAGATCGGGAGGCACATTCATTTTTCAAGACCACTTGATTAAGTTTGGCCTTTGCTGTACTTCTCCAAACTTTTATTAATTAATCAATTAATTAAAATTCCGTTTATTTTCTGCAATTATTTGATATAATAAAAAATACCATGGACTCTTTCCATACGGCAAAAGTAGAATTGCCATTTTTTTGCATTCCACGTATATGACGCTTTCGACTCATTTACATGCAATCTAAATATTTTCCTGTCAGTCAAATTCGTTTGCCCCAACGGATGGACGGGCCTATGAGTCACTTAAGGGGTTATATACCTTGTAAGCCTGAAAAAGTGGACGATTGTCATACTTTTTTTGCAATATGTTTTAGAACTTTTATTCAAATGAGGCATATATCATACTGAAGGGTAACTCTCGAAGAATACATTTTGGTGTTTTTATTTTAAAAAATGTTATTATTTATTGTTGATATCGCCCCTCCCCCGAAACGCCGTTTTTTAGAAGAGGCTTGTGCTGATCACGATAGCGTATGAGTAGCTCAACTGAAATCAAAAAAATTAAATGGTTATTGTAGAAAAATGTTTCCTAGTGAATCTGAACGGGTTATTTACCCAAAACATTTTTCTTGACATGAAAACCGCTTTGCACCAAAAAGTCGATTTTTGAGAGGTTGAAAAATTAAAAAAAAAAAATTAATTCCAGCGAACTAGCAAATATTCATAAATAGGTCAAATAGTTTTTCGTAAATAATGATCACCGCGACGGTAATTTTCAAAAAACACGACTTCGAGATAATCGCGTATAAAGTTTTGCGTGCACTTCATTTATGGATGAGGTCGCGCGCTTCCACGGTCTGTAACTTTCGTTCTAGTGCTCCGATCTTAATGATTTTTTGAATTAATATTTTTAAGATGATGTACCTTTAGAATATGTATTAAAAAAATTTTCGATTTTTTAGTCCAACACAAGGTATATAACCCCTTAAATGCACTACTACGCTACAATCAGAATTCCAGTAATTGTTAGTTCATAGCTACAGCAAAAAAAAAATTGCTTGCTGCAAACCTTGTGTAATTGTGTGCAGCACCGCTAGCTCTTAGTTGTTTTTCAAAGTCAGCTGTTGTAGGGATACAAAGTGAAAAGAAACGTGAAAAAAATTGAAAAATTCATCTTTTTTGTTAAAATTTTCTTTGGAACTCTTTACATTTGGATGATAAGGCGGAAATCAATTGGAAATCGTGCATGAGGAGCAAAATAACTCAGGAAAATAAAATTGGCATGAGGTATTTATATGTTTTTATTAAGGGGTTACATGCGTCCGGAATTTTCCAAAAATATATTTCTTTTTCGATATTTCAAAAGTATCTTAAGAATATACTTTGAAATTTTCTGGCGGCAATTCCCAATATTTTAGCTTTTACAGCCCATTAACTGGGTAGAGAGCGGCCCACGTGCTCCAGTACCTCAAACTTTAAACACATTTTTTTTCGAAACAACTTTTTCCGGCACGGTCTGCTTGATAGTTTATACAGTTTTTAATACTTTTTGATGCGGTTTTTTTTAATATTCGAAAGTGTTTTCTCTATAGTCTGTCGAACCGAATTTTTGATATTTTTTATTAAAAGATTGTATAAACATAAATAATTTAAAATAATTTTTTCATAAAGTTTAAGTACTAATAAACAATGTATACAATTTTTTTGAAATGGAATGGTTTTAGTTTTTTATGGAGTTTTGTTTTCTTCTCTGCTTCACCTAGGTAAGGCGCATCAGTGGCGCGCAGGTACACTCTTTAATTCGGTTTAGGTTAAAGGTATTCTCGATGTAAATCCGTATGGATTTTCCGGTGAAAAGTGAGTGTATTGGCCACGTGCAAAAGAGAATGCGCCTTCGAAAAGTCACAAAAGATAAAAAACTCGGAGGAAAAGGCAAACTCACTCAAGCTCTCGTCAACAAATTATCAGTATACTACTGGTTAGCTATTCGTAGAAATGTTGACAGCGTCGAGAATATGAAAAAAGCTGTAAGGGCCACCTATTATCATTTGTGCTCCACGGATGAGAAGCCAAGCCATGAGTACTGTCCACCTGGTCCTGACAGCTGGTGCAAATGGCAAAAAGCTAAAGCCTCTGGAGAAAATTTTAATCCCCCTGCTCCACTACATCCAGATATTCAGCAGCACGTAGAGCCAATATTTTCAGATTTATCACGAGATGAATTGTTCGAAAGATGTTTGGGTGGTCACACGCAAAAGGCAAATGAGAGTTTCAACTCTATCGTTTGGCGTCTCGCTTCAAAACACCTACATTCGGGGTAAAAAATTATTGAAATGGTCTCATACATTGTTGCTGGATTATTCAATGAAGGATATACATCGATTTTAGAACCAAGTAACTCCTCAAATATAATAATTGGCCGAAAATGTAATTCTTACGCCGAAAAACTGGATGAAAAGATAGTGATTTAAGGAAATCAGCTCAGCTCATTAGCCACTAAAGAAGCTCGTAAAGCACGTCAACAGCCACTAATCGAACAGAATGAGTTCTACGAGGTTTCAGAAGGACAACTATATGACGCTGGAATTGCGGATTAATCGGTAAGTACCAAAAATCATTGAATTTTCATGTATTAAAACTTTAGACGCGTTTTTCTCAAAACTATATTTTTCGAATTGGCGTACACGATAACTCGAAAAGTTATTGACCTATCTCCCTAAAATTTTGCACGCATCTTTTTTATGATATTACTTTCTCTGTGAATTTACAAGTTTTTGAAAATTTTCTCGAAGCAAAAATAAAATAAAAAATAAATAAATAATTGGCGCGTACACTTCTGTTAGGTGTTTGGCCGAGCTCCTCCTCCTATTTGTGGTGTGCGTCTTGGTGTTGTTCCACAAATGGAGGGACCTACAGTTTCAAGCCGACTCCGAACGGCAGATATTTTTATGAGGAGCTTTTTCATGGCAGAAATACACTCGGAGGTTTGCCATTGCCTGCCGAGGGGCGACCGCTATTAGAAAAATGTTTTTTTTAATAATTTTGCTTTCACCGGGATTCGAACCAACGACCTCTCAGTGAATTCCGAATGGTGATCACGCACCAACCCATTCGGCTACGGCGGCCGCAGCAAAAATAGTAGGAAAAAAAAAATTTTTTGGTTTCATGTATTCAGGTCACTAAAGCCGATGCTGAAATGCCCGCCGATTGAGATGCCCCGCTGCGACCTTCCTGGAAGAATTGAGTGAACATCCGCCGTTTTAAATGATTAAAATAAAAAAAAAAATTTATTTTATTTTAATGTATAAATAAACTGTATGTCAATTTAGAAAAAAATATATATTGACTTCTTCATTTTAAATAATTTTAATGAAAATCAGGGAAAATATGGCCGTTTACAGGTATCTGCCCCATTAAAGCTACTTATCATTTTCCAGTACGATCAACTTCTAAGAAAAAAGAAATCCATTAGGTTTGCGCAATTGGTTTTAAACTGTTCTATAGTCCAAGCCGGTCAACTCCGATTATTTCTGTGATTTTATCGACATTTCCACAATTTTTTTGTATTATTGCATAAAACCAGCATTATTTATGAACTTAAACGAAATCCCCTCTTCCGAAAAATGCTACCTACGCTTATAATCTGTCTATGTATTTATGCTTTCATTAATAGTTACATTTGTACAGCATAAGTCTATTAGACATGTGCGTTATTTTGTGTTTCAAGTTTGGTGACAAAATAATGTGAAATGTTGTCATAAATATTTAATAAATGCATCTAACCTTTAACCAAGGAATGTATTGTAGTAATAAAAACTTTGAATTTTAGCAAACTATTTGAATTTAAACTAGTAAAAAATAGTAAGCGAGCGTTGCATTGAAGGCCTAAATGAATTTCGATACTTTGGTAGCACCAACCTAATTAAGTGACTGCGAATTTACCATATTTGGTAATTAAGTACCCAATTTAATCTTCTATACTGTGACCAAAACCAAATCATTGTAAGTGGAAGTGTAAGTGGTACTTCGATCGAACATATGAAGGTTCACTAACGGCCGATCATTATTGCAATGAAAAAGCATCTCCTACAAATCATCTGGCCTAAAGATCTGCCAAATAATGCATTCGTCACATTTATATATTAGTATTTTATGAGAGCGAATTAAAAAATTCGGGACATTTTTCTTAATTTTTAATTATCCTCTTCTAAGCCTAATAAACTTCTCAGACCTTTATAAAGTTTATTTATACAAGGTGAAGTCCAAAATAAACAAGACTAAAAAAAAAGATTAAAAAAACTTGAAGTTATAAGAACAAAGCTCCTGTCGTTTCTATTTTAGCTCAGTCTTGTTTATTTTAGACTTCACTTTGTATAAAGAAGGGAAAAGGTATTCATAGCAAACAATTGAATGAGGTGACGAATTCAACCTAAAGACGTGTCAAAGAATGCATGCGCAACATTGTTAGTATGTACTTTATGAGGCGAGATGAAAAATTTCCTGGAATGAAAAGGAATGCGAAGTATTTTTCAATTTCAACATATTTTCTTATAAGCTTAATATATTGCGCATTCGTCATAATCAATAATTTTTTCCTCGAAGTTCTTCCTTTTGTTTTTGGAAATAATTAATATTTAATGTAATGAGGCTAAATTTCTACTATAGAGGGTTTGGCTTGAGTGGTTTGAAGTCAAACCTACCTAAAGCAACTATCACACTTTGGCTTCTGAGAATAATCAAGTTTGCATGATTGTGCAAGAGAAGTTCGCTTCGAGCCCTTGCTTCCTTCCTTCTTCTCTTAATGATATATGTATATTTAATAATATATCAATAATTCTATATAAAATATAGTCAACTAATAAAGTACCTTCTGAATTTCCAAAGATCTGTAGTTATAAAATTTTCAGTCCGTTGTGACCCTTTTAACTTCTTCCTGGGTGTTGTATCTTCTTGGTTTACAGCAACGAACAAAAATGTCTTCTCCAATGAGAATTCATGTTTTTCGTCACACAGAATGAACAACGCGCGTGAATACTGGACTCTCTGTTACTTTTTAAGTGCTGTAACTATTCTCGGCCCGCACTTTGGGCTGTAAATGATACTACAACCTTTTCTGCGAATTGTCTCTTTATGAAAGTACATTTTGCGCGAAAGTTTTCCGCCATGCTCAGGAATATTTAGGATTTGCCAAGAATGCAAATAGGCGGAACGACCCTAGTGACCCAAAATTTAGTAAAATATCTGGGTATACAACTTGACTATAGACTTATTTTCTAGGCCCAGTTATGGCAATCAGCTACCAAAACAGCAAAGGTCACGGGAAAGCTAAGCAGATTAATGGCAACTCAATTCGCCTGTACGGCGGCGAAGTATGGGGAGATGCCCTAAACTGCAAAGCCAGGCGCAAAGTACTAGAGGCTGTGCAATGAACAGTAACACTGAAAGTTACCTCAGCCTGCCGCACTACCTCTAGCACTGCCGTATTTGTGATCAGCGGAGAGATACATTTCGACCTCATGGCGCGGCAACGAATTGGACTCCAAGAAGGAACACGTCATCACTAGCGTCGCGAAATGAACGTGACAAACCATGCTGCGGTGGCACAGCCGAGAGGACACTGACGAAACTCATTCCATTAATAGACAAACGGGCTCAAAGGAATTTCGGGGAAGTGAATTACTTCTTAACTCAGTCTCTCTCGGGTCACGGATACTTCCGGAGATACCTATACCGAATGGGCAAGGTAAGCGATCCCTAGTGCATGTACTGCGAAGCGCCAAGCGATAATGCTGAAAACACGTTTTTTAGTTGTGACAGATGGATCGCGGAACAAGCAAATTGGCAATATCGCACCGAGCAACATAATCAGCAAAATGCTTGAACGCAAGGACAGTTGGAACGACGTAAAGAGATACATGGAGATACTACGAAAAAAAAGATAAATTCCACACAGAGCAACAAAGCGAAGCCTCACAGACAGAGACACAAGAAGACGAGCCTCTATCGTGAAAGCTGGTGGATACAGAAATGGATGAATAGGATTGGTCCTTTCTGGATGCCGTTCTGGGCCCTCTCGAAGTAGTGCAGACAGTCGTCCCGGGAAGGGCGTTCCCCCAGAAGGGGAGGAGTGATTGGTGAAGTGACTACATCACTCGACGCAGTATACGACAGTCGCTGTAAGTATGAAGGCATTTTGAACCCTACCCACCCACAAATAAAAAATAAAAAAAAAATAAAAAAAATGCAATATTATGAAACATTCCTCATACAGTTTTGGGGAATGCTGCTGAAGTGACAACCTTTGGACACATATAAATCCTAGTCTTTTCAGTAACGTAGAGGAAATTATCAGAGGATTGTGTTGGTATGTATGTAGTTCTCAATCGACTATCTAACTTGCTGGCATTTTTCCTTGCTTAGTTGGGAGTTACATCACCTCCTCAAACTTATCTCATATCTCAAAGGCTATTAAACTCATTGGACTGAAACGTATCTGGACTGTTAATAAAGTCAACGGATAAAATTCAATGCCAATTTTTTTTAAATAGTTGTTGGCCTGCTGGGAATGATATTTATTTATGCAATAGCCAGAAATTGAACGCAGTTAAATCAGTTGAATGCGCTTGTTTTGAAACTGCAACTACGGGGTTGCCCATATTCAACGGACCCATGTGTTTTTTTAAATCAAAGAAAAACACAATTTTTTGATGTTGACGATAATAATCATTTTATTTGGTTCAAGTAGATTTGTTGACATCACTTTTTGAATATGATATCTCTCAAATGGCCGCCTTGAGCCTGTATGGCGTATTGTGCCCGTTTTGCAGCATTTTCCATAGTTTTAGCTAACATTTCGGCTGGATAGCGGCTATTTCCTCACGGATGTTGTTTTTTAGCTCTTCTATGATCTTTGGCTTATTAATATAAACCTTTGATTTTAAATATTCCCACAAGAAGAAGTCAGGTGGCGTTAAATCGGGCGAACGCGGTGGCCAGTCAAAATTGCCATTTTTCGACATCAAACGACGAGGAAACAATTTCTTCAAAAAATCGATTGTGGTGCGAGCTGTGTGTGGTGGAGCACCGTCTTTTTGAAACCAGAACTGCCTCATACGCTTTCGACGAATAATTGGCATCACAAAAGTGCTTATCATATCGCGATAACGCTCCTGATTGACGGTAACAGCTTGACCATCTTCATTTTCGAAGAAAAACGGCTCAATAATCGTTTTCGCACTAACGCCGCACCAAACAGTGACTTTTTCGTCGTAAAGAGGTACCTCTTGAATTTCGTGAGGATTTTCAGTGGCGTAAATACGGCAATTTTGCTTGTTTACCGTCCCATTCAATAAGAATTGAGCCTCATCGGACATAAGATACAGGGTTGCCAGATGGGTCCGTTGAATATGGGCAACCCTGTATATTATTTTTCCTCGTATAATATAATGGTCATGCAATGGCCTGCCATGAAAAAGCTCCTCATAAAAAATATTGTACTTGCCGTTCGGAGTCGGCTTAAAAATGTAGAGACTTACAATTTGTGAAACCATATCAAGACGTACCTACGTCCCAAATAGGAGAAGGAGCTCGGCCTTATATACATATTGTATATAATGAATTCATAAGGAACTTAATAAAATTGTAATGTTATTGAAAGGCGTTTTGCATGTCTAAGGATCATACCTGTAATTTCAACACACAAGCGGAATTAGTTTGCGGTTCTCACAAATTCACATGTCAACATGAGGCAACAAACATGGCTTACAATAATTGGACGAATTTATATGTATGAATGCATACACCGGCATATGTATGTACAACTACAAAGTTTTCGGTAGATACTATAATTGTTTTATAATGTTTGTGATGTGCGTGTGACTTTTCCGTCACATCAACATTGTGAGATGCGATATTTATTTGTCGGTAGCATGCAAATTCATACTCTCAAACAAATATTATAGTAGGCGAGCTACAGAGTACAATGTATGCACATATGTATGTAAACATAGAAGCGTGTTTTGTTAATAAAAATTGTCACACGCTGAGCGATTTTGTCGGCATTTGCTCATTGATTGAAGTGCGGCAGTGCAGTGGAAGAGTTAACAATTGAGCGTTCGGTTTCTATCCACAAACAAGGGAACGTGTCACTACAATAACCGAATGCTTCAGTAAAAGCAGGCAAATATAAAATTTTATACATTTAATTTAATAGTAGCACACTATGTGTTGTTGTAGGCGATGAGGGCGTTTGACGCACTTGTGCGCTATTTTTATTTAATTTTAAAGACGAATTGCAAATAGACTTGTTTGCTTTAACGTCAAGCCTTCACGAGAAGTACGTAGAAATGAAGCGTAAACATTGCATTTGGTAACTTGGTGTGTGGTTTCGGAATAACCTAAAAACACTTTCTTCAGTCTTTGAATCTGAGGAGCCTTTGGATGGCTGAAGTATTTATATAAAATGTCAGAGAAAAAGAAATAATCGGATCGGTTCAATGTGACATTTACTATACTAGAAACGATATCTTTCATGCTTATCTCGGAAACTGATAAATGGGTAGATGGAAGCCATGCGGAGTAGATCTGGGTGACTTTTTCGACGGTTGATTACCGCGGTGCTGCGGTGAAAGGGCTTAAGTAGGGTCCATGAACCATATCTCTACCATCTCAGGTTCAACCATGTTGGATAGGTCTTTGGGGGAGATTCCGAAAACTAAAATGAAACCAATTCCCAAGTCAAGGTGGGCTTGGAATCGTGCCGAGGACTGAATGGTGCAGGGAATCAAAATATGTGCATCGCTAACGGAGTTTCTCTCTCGAATATCTGGCCGCCTTCGAGAGTAACTGTGACCTTAGCGCGGTATAGGGCGCTGCCGCAGAGGATCCCATTATTTCCCTTTATAATCGTAGGCTGTGGAGCTTGACGGATGTCAGGCAAAACAACCGTAAGAACCAGATGATGTCGACTAAGAGCCAGATCTGGGTGATTTACGGAGTATATGTATTTAATTTGTTCGTTTGGTTCATTTCACACGTATTCACACACTCATCCAATCAGTCGTTGTTCAGACCGATGATGGAAAGAATAATGAGATGGCGCCTATCGTGGTACCGTGACTTTGCTTTCAGCAAGTTTGACAATGAGTGACGTCGTGTTAGCTGCAGTATGACCAGATTACCATTTTCGTGACTTGATTTAGCATTTTTTTTGTTATTTAGTCTGGGAGTTTTAGTTCTTTCTTCATGACATTTTTCTAGACTTTTCTAATTAAAATGTATTCTTTATAATATGGTAAAATATACATTTTTTAAACATTAGTTCAATAATGCACTCAGTGCTTTACTTTTTTTTCATCTGGTCGCATTGCCCGCGATTGCGGTTATTGTTGATGTTCTTCTCTTTTCAGCAGTGAAATCTCTCTCTCGCTACTGCAGTGTTGCCTAGCTTTGGATATAAAAACGCACTAAAATGCCCATTTAAAGAAAATAAAATACCAAATTTTTATTGAATTACTTAAATAACTTTGTATGCGTGACAAATTGTCTTTAAAATGTGCGTTTTTTTAATAAATGTGTTATGGTTATGTACAATTTAATTAATGAGTTCTTTGTTAAAAGAACGACTTTTTTCTTGTATTTCAGGTTATGTACAATAACAAGATAAGGTACTCTTTTTGAAAAAATTTCGTTATTTTTTTTCAGTATTTTCTGGTGTTTTGTTGCTTATTTTTAATATGAATACACCACTTGATGCCCTATGTCCCACTAAGGATTGAAGATCGGAAGAAACGATTACACCACTATGGTTTTAATTCGCATTCAGTAAATTCAAACGCTTTTTAAAATGTGGAAAAAGGTTTTCAATGTTAAGAAGCGTTGATAGAAGAAGAATTAATATTCAAACATAACCTTAAAAGGAGCAAAAAATTAAATTTTCACTTTCAAAATATCAAATTTTATAAGAACCAACAAATTTTCATTTCATCTCAGAGTGACCTTTTTTATTTAACATTCTTTTGGTTTAATAACACATTTTTTTTAACTTACAGTTTCGGTAGCTTTAAATTAAAAGAAATAAACAAACACTAAACTTAAAAATTTTCGCATTTTGAGTATAAAAAAGCACTAAATTTATTGCGAAGAGCAAATGTTTGGCAACACTGCACAACTCAGCTAATACTACGTCACTTGTTTCTATCATTCTTGGTTCAGGCCATAGATGACTAGATGTGAAACTCTCTCATTCTGTGTGACAGCGCTCCTAGGAACTTGTTTCAATACTGCAATCAATCCCTGGGCTGATGCTGACAGCTGACAGTTGAAAAGGCGCCCTGCCAGATAAGGAATTTCATTTTTACGTTAATGGAAAAATGTCGCGATTTCAATATTTATAGTTATTTGTTTTAACCTTTTGCGATCGGTAAATTTCTTTGATGGGAGCAAATTTAGCTTTTCGGAATTATTTGAGCCTTAGTGATTTAAAGCACATATATGGATAGTAAAAGAAACACAGAATTCGTTGAAATTGATTTACAGTATTGTTTTAAACCTCCGTTGGACACCTTTTCTAAAACTTTCGGCTGGGCACCCGGGTCTGGCCAGACGCCTATATATTTACATGAATTTGTATGGGATTATGTGGCAAATCCGCCATTTTAATAATCAATTTTTAAGTATCGCAGGTATATATTTTTAATTTTTTACATTTTTATTGGTTTTGGCATGCGCTGAGCTACCTACAGATGCAAAAATAATCGCAGAACATTCTTGGTTTGCTTTATTCTTTATTTTGACTAATTTCGAAGAAGGTTATATAAGCCTACTGGGGAGCCGCGCACTAAATACTAACCTCAGTGCTGTATGGAGGCTGAAAATTCCCAAATTTTGTTTAAAAAATACCCAACCAATGTAATTTCCGATGTGGTATTACTGACGCATGTTATAAAAAATGCATATTTTGACAAGGTTTTCACAAGAAAGAGAGTTTCGCATCTAGTCATCTATGGTTCCGATGGCAACATAAGAGTAGACTGTGATAATTTGTTTCATATATCACCAATACAATCTCAGTTTTTGTGTAAATACATCCCCAGTTTCGTCAGCCTATCAGCTGATTCTGCCAAATTCGCTGATACCCAGTAAAAATCTTTTCAGCAGGGAACTCCACTAAATTGTACTAAGAGAGGACGCAGACTACAATATAGGCGGCAGCTCGCAAACATATTATCAGTTTACTGTCATATCAGTTACAAAGGGAGGCAGAGTCGCTTTGAGTTCATGCAAAATTTTCAAAACCATCGATTTGAAAAAAGATAAAGCGCATGCAAGTAAAGACAGGGCAGGCAAGTAAACATCAGAAGATTAAAATTAAAAATGCATATTCGCAGGATGTAGATAATTTATAATTAAAAATTTAATTGCAAAATTATTTTTAACTTTTGCGTGTGCTCACAAGTACTTGAAACCGTGTTGAAGTCAATTGTGTTATTTTTAATCAAATACTCTTCTAATTTTGTTGCTATTTTTTGCCTTGGCACTTCAAGTACTACACGTTTGAAGTATTTTTAATTTAAAACATACGCAATATGAATGAGTAATAATTATAAATAAACTGGGCATTTGTAAACAGTATTTAATTTTAGTGGAAACGTCATTGATACCATGTTTTTTTATTTCACTTTTCATCATGGCATTATTTGCAATATATGTATGTATTTACTTACTTTCTGTTTAATACTCGGCACTCATACAGGCCGTGGCCCGGTGGGTGCTGATACGCAAAATACTCTCTTAAGCCCTTTGAAGTCTTATCGGCACTTATCTTCATGTCAGACCCCCACTTCTAGTTACTTTGAGATACAGTTTATTGTGGTTCATTATTTGTTGGATGTAAGAATAAAACGATGACACATATTTATCGATACTTTTATTCGTAAAATGTTTTCGTTTTATTCTCGTTTGAACAGCGCTATCTGTAGGCACAGATGAACGCAGCGTCATTTGCAAATATACTATAAATCAGCTGATGTCGATCAGCTGATTGCAGAAAGCACTGTTTTTTGCTCGTCAAGAGATTTTGAAAACCGAAAATCGTGTACTCTTACTGATCGCTTGAAAGCAAAAATGATTGACCATATTTTTGCCAAACAAGACCTTTCTTTCGATGAAAGTATGAGGGGTCCCGGTGGTCTAGAGCTAAAAAATTTAAGGTAATATATTTTCAGCAATTTTTTTACAATAAAAAATTAAAAACAATATTTAAATTTTTTTTATTTTAATAATTTAAAAAATGGCGCTGAAGTTGCCTCTCCCGAAAAATTGGACCTGGACGGTGTTGTCAATTTTGGCTCTTCTATTTATCTAATAAAATAAAATGGCGCCGCTTTGCATTTGAGACTCTAAAATTCGGGTTTTTTTCAGTTTTTTAATAAAAAAATACGAAATAATTGTAATAATGGTATGATTCTAGCACGGGCGATAGCATTTGATGTTGTGAAGAACAAATTAAAATTTCAGACGATTCCGTTGAATAGTTTTTTTTCTTTGTTGTCAAAGCCAACTAGCAAAAAAAAGCAAGGAAACCAGGCCAAAAAAAAGTCGTTTCGAGATAAATGAATTTAAAGTTTGAGGTACAGGTACTACCTAGTTAATGGGATGTAGAAGTTAGCGGGTGATTTTTTAGCTATTATCTTTTTAAACAGTTGGTTTAAACAGCTCACGCACGTTTCGTGTTTTGTTTGGTCTATAATTTAATCATGAATCATCTTACAAACGAGCAACGCTTGCGAATCATTGAACTTTATTATAAAAATGCGTGTTCTGTTAAGAAAGTTTCGGATCCACTTTTTTATCGAAAAATTGTGTTCAGCGACGAAGCTTATTTTTGGATCAATGGGTACGTAAATAAGCAGAATTGTCGATTTTGGAGTGAAGATCAGCCAGAAGAATTGCAAGAGCTACCAATGTATCCAGAAAAGGTCACAGTTTGGTGCGGTTTATGGGCTGGAGGTATCATTGGACCGTACTTCTTCAAAGATGCTGTGAATCGTAACGTAACTGTGAATGGTGAGCGCTACCGTGAAATGATATCCAACTTTTTTTTGCCCAAAATGCAAGAGCTTGACTTGCATGACGTGTGGTTTCAGCAAGACGGTGCCACATACCACACAGCACGCGTAACAATGGACTTGTTGAGAGGCGAGTTCGGTGAACATTTTATTTCACGTTCGGGACCTGTCAATAGGCCACCCAGATCGTGTGATATAACGCCTTTAGATTATTTTTTGTGGGGCTGTGTTAAAGCTCAAGTCTATTCAGATAAGCCTGCTTCAATTAACGCATTGGAAGACAAAATTAAAGCATTTATATGTGAGATACCGGCCGAAACATTGGAAAGAGTATGCCAAAACTGAACTAAGTGGATGGACCATTTGAAGCGCAGTCACGGTCAACATTTGCATGAAATAATCTTCAAACATTACATTATATGGACTGTACTATCGATTTAAATAAAAATTTCATGCATTTTTTTGAGTTTTTTTGAAAAACTTTCCTATAGCTCTTAAAAAGTCACCCTTTATAATATTCGGAATTTCGGCATGAAAATTTCACACTATATTCTTAAGATACTATGCTTTCGAAATATTGAAATTTCTAGATCACTGTGTCCCCTGATACTAATGACAATAGAAACAAACAGGAGTGGTGATTAAAATAGGTACAAAATAGATATAGATTTAGATACAAAACAAAAATTGATTTTCTTAAAAGTGCTGTTCACGTCATCGAAGTTTAATCAATAAACACTGTGTCCCCCATGATTGTCAATGACTTTTTGTATTCGATTTGTCATAGAATTAATAATCCCACGACAGGATTCTGTGAAGTGGAATACTGTAGTTCTTTGATTTTTTGCCATAAATCCTTCGTATTACTGAATTTTTCCTTTCCGATTCGGTTCTTTAAATCTCAAAGGTTTTAAATGGGGCATAGTTCTGGTGACTGGCTTGGCCAATCCATAACTTTAACATTCATTTGTAAAGGCCACTCACGTACTAATATTGAGGAGTGTTTCGGGTCCTTGTCTTACAAAGAAGCGGCATATTCTCGTCAGCAAATGGTAGGATCACTTCTTGAAATATGTCCTCTTAAATGAATTCGTCCATTTTATTGGTTATGAAGTGAATGTGTTCTATTCCATACCAAAAGAAGCATCCCCAAATCGTTATGTTGCCGCCACCGTGCTTGGCTGTTTTGTTTTTTGTGAGTCCCGCTGAGAATTCTTGTTTTTTAGTACGTCTCACATTTCGCTCATTTCGAGCATTTTCCAGTGCACCATGCGCTCCTAGTCCTACCAAACACATATGATCTTCTTTAGATGAAGATCCGTCTTGACTCTCGGCTTTGGCATATCTCCTGGAACCATTCACTTCGTTCTTTGTATAGGCACTATTCCTCATCTCCCTTGGCGATTCGGTTCCTAAAGCGCTGTTTATGACCGCACGTTGCTCCATGGCGGGTGGGATGGTGATAAGCAATTTGAAGGTGACTTTCTTTGATTTTTTCGTTGAGCTCGTGAGGCACCAGGCTCACAATTTTTCGGTAAATTCCATTAAATGAAGGTGATTGAAAATCGTTTTATGATCACAGTTCATTCTTCATCGATTTCAGAAGGCCTTTCGCTGCGGGGCGTGTCATCGACGTCTAAGTCATCAATTTTGAACTTTGCAAACTATTTCCCTGCTTTGAACTCGTCTATGACACCTTCTCCATGCACGTTGCAAATGTTCCGGGCTCGATGAAGCAAAGAAGAACTGGTGTCGAAAATGCTGATTTTTGCCTCCTGAGTATTTCGTTTCTAAGCCTCAAAACTAATAAAAAATTAAATAACTCAAAAATAAAATGATACGAATTGATTTTTACCGGTAGGCTGCTAATTGTTTTCCAATTAACAAATCGCTTAGGCTATAAGAAATGTGAAAAAGTAAGTAAGCTTAAATCTGTGCATAAACTCACTAGTTCGATAGATAGCACTAGTCTACAGCACGACTGGGCACCAGATGGCACTATCCACAATAGATAATTGCGCGCTAACTGGTTCGTGAGATATACATATATATCAGAATTAGTGAGGAATTCTATCTAAGAGTAGGATAGTAAGATGCTGAACGCAAAAAAAAAAAACAAAAATTTGTTAACTATTGTAATTAGTGGCTCTTAAGTTGTGAAATTTTTCGGTAATTTGCGGTCTGGAGCAGCTGTACTAGAGCCTGGTTTGAACTTCTACGCCTATACGCTCAATATAAATTCTTGATGGGCTATTATTGTGTCTTTGTTGTATAATTAATTAGCAGGATTTCATTTAGTTTCATTTATTTATTCATGCTGCTGGCTGTAATAATGCTATTCTCTTTTAAGCAACTGTACGTGTACATAAAAATATATATTATTTTCAATAGAGTAATTTATATACCATAAACTGTTTTATTAAATTAAATTAAAAGTGAATATTTTGAAGCAATAAAAAGGTAAGTGTTAACAAGGTAATTAAAAGGCATAAAGTTAACTCAGCTAATAAATAAATGTAGGTGGTAACTTAGAAAGCGAAAAGCAGAAAATTGAGTACTAAAGCTTGGATATTTAAGTACTTAAACACTTCTTATTTGAAGCGTCCAGCATTCTGAATGGATTTAATAAAAATCGGTAGGTATATTGAAATGGTTGAAGTACCACACTGGCACTCCCAAAGTAGCTCTAAAGCGCCGTTTTGATTCCAATGACCGGTAAACACAGCTACGAGTTTGGGAATTGAATAGCGTGGAGTCCTTAAGATTTTCTTAGTTCTCCGTCTATCGTACTAGGGCCAAAGAGTTTTCGAAATAACACCTGTAGAAATGGAGCTCCATCTTTTCTGCGCTTTCTTGAGAAATAATTTGAGCAGTTCCTCTTGAACAACTGACAGGGGAAGGACGATGACCGGGTAGGTGGGCCCTGAAGCCAATTCAGTCCCCTTCCTGGCAAGCTCATCAGCAATTTCATTCCTCCCTATGTTCCTAGCTTACTAGTTTGGTTTTAGACCATGGCGTTGTCAGAGCCTTGAACGCGGTTTGACTATCGGAAAAAACGTTAATATCTCCCTCGGTTCCAAGTTTCCTAAGCATTTTTTATGCGTGCAGAATGGCAAAGACTTCTGCCTGAAAAACACTGGCAGTATTGCTCCGACTCCCGATTCCATTTTGGAGCCGTTAGAGAAGACAGAGGTGCAGGCTTTGGCGCAGATTTCCCCCCTCTATCCAATCCTGCCTATTTGGAAATATTGCCTTAGCATGACCCTCAAACTCCAGTTTGCGGATGAAGAGATCTGTCCGAAGCTCGGAGAAATACGGTGTTATAAAAATTGGTAGACAAAAAAACATTCTAGAGGAGATCAGATAGTTGTGCTTTGGTACAATGAGATTACAGTTTTTAAGTGATTGCGCGCTAAGGTTAATTTTCTAAGAAACCATTCGGGGTTTTTATGAATCAAGTTTAGTATTTTATAGCAAAATAAAAATCGGTTGAAATTACAACAGATCGACGTGCTTGTGCGTAGTTTGCGACAAAATGAAAGTTGATAAAAATTTTATGATTCTTAAGTATATACACACATGAGCGTAACAACATTCATAATAAAAACCACCATATATGGTAATTATAATATATTCCTTCCACTATTCCTGATTACTCGCCGACGAAAAGCGTGAAATGAAAATCGTCAACTGATCCGCAGTGTGTGACGAAACGTAGGCCAAATTTATTTTCAGATAAATCTTCAGCACTCGAAGGCAGCGGCCGCCAATTTAGCAATGATAGTGCTTAGCAGTGCGGGTAAATCTAGAACCAGTATACTCATCAGGAAAGAACTAGAGGCATTAATTTTGCCTAATTCGGCATTATAAGTCTGGAGAGAACTACTGTGAGACTCTTACTGATCTCAGCCTATATGGCTCATGACGACGAGGTGGAGTCACCTGCAATGTTACTAAGTGAGGCTTCAGCTGAAGCGAGTAGAAGTAAAACCGGTTTCATCATTGGTACCGACACGAACTCCCACCACACTTGTTGGGGAAGTACGGACATTAATACAAGAGGTGAGCCACTTTTTCATTTCATTCTGAAGACTTGGATATTTATACTAGGGGTAAGAAAACCGCGTTCATTACTGCGGTCATGGAGGAGGTGCTTGACTTCACTCTGGCTTCTTCATCACCATTGCACGCATTTTCTGACTGGAGTTTGCGTTATGTTCATTTCTTTTCAGATCACAGATACAACCAGTTTTCTCTAAACGTCACTAAACCGAATAGATGCTTCTACAGGAACCTTAGGCGCACGGACTGGAACGTAGGTATACTGCAGAAATCTGCAGAATCTTCTTCCGGAAATAACGCGAGAAAACGTAGATCTTTTGGAGAAATCGATACACGATTATGAGAAGACATTCACCACTGTATATAACAGGGCCCCTGAGAGTTCTTGTCCAGTAAGACCGCCCCCCTAAAGAGGAAAAACCGCCGACTACTGAACTTTCTGAAATAAGGACTTCGGGTAGATGGCTTTTCAATAGAGCGAGAAAGATTAAGTTTCCCTCGCGATGGGAACTGTACAAAGTAGGATTGTCCGCGATGTTCGTACGTATTCTTTGGAGAGGGAGGAGTCTCTCAAGTTGCTGCTCGACGCCCTTTTTCCAGCAAATCCAAGCTCGAGCAATACCAGCTGGGTAAACTATCTCATCTGCTGTCATGATTTGTAAAATATTTCACTATAATATTCAATTTGTATAAATATAATAGAGCCGGGTTCGAAACTCACTGCGGGCATGATACACCAAGTGATGGAAAAGGTTTTTTCTAATAGCGTTTGTCCCTCTGCAGACAATGACCGAGTGTAGTGCTGACATAAGAAAGCAGCAGACCGATTCATAAGCTCTAGAACTCCGTAGACATGTACACAAGTTTCAGTGTTCTTGAATTTGTGCAATCGACTTTGAATTTCGCTCTGTAGCTTTAATTTGCTGTTAAAAATTTGCTTGTTGCATGCACCTTCGAGAAATATCATAGAACAGGAATTACACTTTGGAGTGTAAGTGAAATTCTAATTACGCGTATAATACTAATTTTTTATATACCTCTGCTAATTCCTCAATTTTTACCAATTAACATAAATTTGCTAAACAAAATTTTTTTCTATCTAAGCTTCCAAGGCCAAAGTATTTGTAATAAAATCAATATGTAGTATACAATTTGATAATTAATTTGGCAAGCAATATTAATGGATTTTGATAGACAACTCAGACATAGTCGAACTTGAAATTATTAAGGAGACAGTAAAATTTCAAAAAAAAAAATTTTTTTTTCATAAAATGTTTATATGTATAATGCTTTAAGAATATGTAAAAAAAATTTTAGAAAGTAAATTTAAGTATTTCTTATATTATAGATCGTTAACAGTGACGACTCTTTTTTTGCGTTAAAGCGCTGGGGGAGGTATACATAACGGGTGATTTTTTAGCTATTATCTTTTTAAACAGTTGGTTTAAACAGCTGACGCACGTTTCGCGTTTTGTTTCACTGTCAAATATCTTCAGTTTGGTCTATAATTTAACCATGAATCGTCTTACAAATGAACAACGCTTGCAAATAATTGAATTTTATTACAAAAATGAGTGTTCCGTTAAGAAAGTTTATCGCGCGCTTCTTCCATTTTATGGTCAGTTTAATCGACCCACTGAAGCGGCTATTCGAGCTATTGTGACTAAATTTAGAACCATATTTACATCATTGCGAACTGAAGAAAATATCGCAGCTGTATCGGCCAGTGCTAATGATGACCATCAATTATCGATTCGTCGCCGTTCGCAGCAATTGGGCCTTAGTTACTCAACAACGTGGAAAATTTTGCGAAAGGATTTAGGTGTGAAGCCTTTCAAAATACAGCTGGTGCAAGAATTGAAGCCGAACGACCTACCGCAATGCAGAATTTTTGGTCAATGGGCTCTTGGAAAGATGGCCGAAGATCCACTTTTTTATCGAAAAATTGTGTTCAGCGACGAAGCTCATTTTTGGATCAATGGGTACGTAACTGTGAATGGTGAGCGCTACCGTGAAATTATATCCAACTTTTTTTTGCCCAAAATGCAAGAGCTTGTCTTGCATGACATGTGGTTTCAGCAAGACGGTGCCACATGCCACACAGCACGCGTAACAATGGACTTGTTGAGAGGCGAGTTCGGTAAACATTTTATTTCACGTTCGGGACCTGTCAATTGGCCCCCCAGATCATGCGATATAATGCCTTTAGCTTATTTTTTTGTGGGGCTATGTTAAAGCTCATGTCTATTCAGACAAGCCTGCTTCAATTAACGCATTGGAAGACAAAATTAAAGCATTTATATGTGAGATACCGGCCGAAACATTGGAAAGAGTATGCCAAAACTGGACTAAGCGGATGGACCATTTGAAGCGCAGTCACGGTCAACATTTGCATGCAATAATCTTCAAACATTAAATTATATGGACTGTATTATCGATTTAAATAAAAATTTAATGCATTTTTCTGAATTTTACATGTGTTTTATTGAAAAACTTTCCTATAGCTCTTAAAACATCACCCTTTAGTTACGTTGTATTCAAACTTAACACGCGTTTTTCTCAAAACTATATTTTTCGAATTGGCGTACACGATAATTCGAAAAGTTATTGACCGATTTCCCCTGTAGGTATTTGTTCCCTTAAACTTTTCAGAACACATCGCTTCCCAGCGCCATCTGCCGGGATTATTTTTATTATATATTTATAATAATAGTATAATTTTTTCACCTCACGTTTATATGTAAAAGCTAAAAACTACTCGAGAGAGATATAGACATAAATATGCGTGTGTGTATGAACCAAAATGACACGAGTGATGGGAGGAGTCGATTTAATTTACATTCGTTTACACAATAACTAAAGTATAGTAAGTAACTCTGACTGTTGAAGGATGGCTCATCGAAAATGCTTACTCAAAACTAGCTCAGAAATGTTAATGCTTCTTTGGAAAGTGCTTTGGTTAGCACGCATTTCATACTGAACTCCAAGTAAGTTTAATTATTTATGTACAAGTTCTCTTTGCATGATTTTCCAGCCTGATTTTTCAACAAACTCGATATCACAAATCAACCCAACAGCCAAACTCATCGTGAGCAAACTGAGCTTGGTCATCATCTAAGGTTTTGTAAATTTACTAGTGCTGCAAGATGAAATGTTACAATTTATTACTGAATACTCGCATCACCAAGAGGATGAATATCTAATGAAATCTTAAGTCCCTTATCTTTATCAACCACAATTTTGTATACAAGCACTTTTAGCTTTCTTTTCTAATTTGTGGTGTTCTACTAACTTTAAAAAGCTTTACAAGGTCTCACAAGCCTGGATTTCTTTTTCCTCAAGCTAATATATGGACCACAGCGACGCCTAACGGATCCAAACAAACTTCCAACATTTTTTACTCACCTTTCATGAGTTTTCGTTTACATAGCACTCTCATAGTTAGATCGTGTTGGCTTATACGGTCTACGACGTAGTGAAAATAATTGAGAAGATGTGGCGAACAACAGACCGTTATCCAGCTCTCAGCGAATTTGAGAGAATCAGCTGAAGCGAAGCGGTTTGTTTACGAAAAAACTAAGATTGTGTTAGTGATATACGAAAGAAATCAACGCAATGGCTCTTTATTGCCGTCTGAACAACGACTGATTGGACGAGTATGTGAATACAAGTGAAATGATCGTGCAGTGTAGTGATATACGAAAAAAAATCAACACAGTCTCCACTTACAAGTATATTGCTTCATTACCATTTGAACAACAACTAACTGGACGAGTGCGTTATCGTGCAGAATTCGGCTGTCGAATCCCGTGTGACGTGGTAGCTGAAGTTCCCCTCTCAATTTCTTTTTCACTATAGTTATTGATGAAAGCTTGTAAGTCTATCATCCTTTATTCTACTACAGGTTTCTCACGTTTATTAAGGGTCTGAGAAAACTACATTGAAGTAATAAAATTAACCCCTTCTGACCCTTTGGATGACCAAACATGTTTCCTCTTTCTCGTGCTACCACTTGCATGTATATATGTATGCCATTCTGTTCTAATGAAAACCTGCCGCAAATTGCTTTATATGATTAATAATAGTTTACGACTTGTACAATTTTGTACTCAATGTTTGTAATTTTCCACTTATTTTCTTTTATTGCCTCAATTAGTGAATACTTATTACTTTGTGCTGACAAATGGGAAAAATTTATGTCAACATACTTGCATGTATGTATGTATGTACATATATTCCATTAGAATTCATGAAATAATTTAGTTTAATTGTATTTATAAATATGTTTATCGACATTTATCCATCTGTTGATCTTTCAGGTGACTGTTATCGAACAGCTGTTGGTTATTGATTATTTCTGCTACCTTTTAAATGCATAAATGACGGTGCTTTGCCATTAACTTAATAACGGATTCTTATTTTATAATACATAAATGACGAAGCAAATTTTTACGTTGGCCATCTGTTGAAGTAAAGTATTTATGACGCAAGGTGAATGTCACGAATCACGTTATAAATATTAATGAAAATTCAAATTTTCCTTTGGAATGCATGCAGCTTTTGTTTAACACATTAAGTGCCATATGTTCTGCTAAGCACTCTTTACTGTTATTGGTGTACCACAATTGGGGAGATAATCGATTTTTTGCTATGTCTGTTTTTTGATCGACATAATACTTGTAGATTAAGTTCTTAGACATGAGGCTTTGAATTAAGCAAAACTGTAGTCATCATATTCAGGAGGGGTTTTCTTCTTCTTTTTCTTGATTTGCGCGATAACCGCTTACGCGATTTTGGCCGAGTTTGGCCGGCGCTATTTGGACACACCAAGTGAAGAAAAGAGCTTTTTCCATCTGATTTTTCCAACGCAGAGGATGCCTCCTCTTTCAGAGCCAAACTGCTGCAGCTTTACTCGCTGCACTATGTCTATGTCGTCGTAAAGCTCATACAGCTCATTGTTTCATCGCCTACGATACTCGCGGTCCCCAACGTGCAAAGTGGCAAAAATCGCCTGCAAAATCTTTTTATCAAACACTCCAAGGGTCCCCTCATCGGATTTGGTCATCGTCCACGTGTTTGCGCCACACGTTAGGACGGGAATGATGAGAGCCTCATAAAGTATTAGTTTTGTTGCCTATTTAATCTAAATTTCGACCTGTTCGCAAGAGGGATTCTCCGTTGAATTTCAAGGCTGACATTATTATCGGTGTTAATACTGATTCCCAGGTAAATGAAGTTTCTTACAACCTCGAGGGGTTTTGGCACGAATTAACTAAGTAAGGTTAGGTTGGGGAAAGATGTAGATGAAGAAATCTCATATGATATCCATAATGGGTATGAATTACCGAATGATAGACAATATAATAAATGCCATCTACCATTCGAAGATCTCTGAAAGCCGGTGATTAGTAGAACATCTCAAGACACACACATTGAATTAGAGACGAAACTCGGTCAAAAACTTAAAAAAGTATGTGTGCAATCATGTCCGAGTATATGTTACAGATTATGGGATTTTGGTTTCATTAGATCGGCATTCTTTTAAGGTTTTCGTAGTAGAACTACCGGCCTTGACGTCCGCAGCTTTTTGGTGATAAGAGTGTGCAGTAACAAATTGAAATATTTCATCTTCAGCACTAGCAAACACATCAGATGATTACCAAGTGTAGCTTGCTCACGAAGAGTTTGACCGTTGAGTGCATTTGTGACATTGGGTTTGTTAAAAAGGCATGCTGAACGAGAATTCCTATATAAATACAAATTTGGAGTTCAGAATGAGATGTGTGAAAAGGAGCATTAACATTTCTGAACTAGTCTTGAGTAGGTATTTTCGAGGAGACATCCCTTAACAGTCAAAGAAACGTAGTTATTGTGCAAACTAATGTGATGAAGGTTTTAAGATACCGAACTCATTCAAAGCTCTTTCCGCCTCACCCACAACATCTTTGGCCTCCAAAGAACGAAAAAGCAAAACATTTATTTACTCTGGTAGCCAGGAAGCTTTCAAAGCATCTTCAGCCTTACAGAACAAACTCGGCAGAATTAATACTTTGACACTTATATGGGGACGAGGACGCATTACTATCGAGGCCGACAAAAAGGCTGTCGTACTACAGCCACGTCGGAAAAATTCGCCAAGTCTCAGCCGATTGTTGGATGCAGTTCAAACGGGCACATTCGCCCTCTATTGTGAGGGAATCATTGCGAGTATTCTCTTGCTTGTAATGTGAACTTGTTCCTCTGAACACACTTGCCCAAACAGTGAATGCAAATTTTGTCTCTAAAACAGAATAAAAAATGTACGTAAGTAAGATTGTAGGGCTTTATAAATTAGCCCTATCATAAACTCCGTCGTAGACTGTTTTTCGTAGAAACTAAGAAATTGTAATCATACAATTCGAATAGCTCCGAACATGCATTCGAAATTCGTAGATTAGCATTCACCGAATACACTCATAACCTCAAATCTTAGAGTTTCGTACAATTTTTCTACGACGACGTTAGACTAACGGACAAAAATTAGAACAAGTAATGAAAAGAGTGTTTAAAAGGAAACCAATATTATTATTGATGCTTTCCATTTCAATTCAACCGGGCTATTCGGGTCATGTTCTTCGATTTCGATGTAACTGAAATATGTTGCTCTCTGGTCAAAATAATGAGACACGTATTTTTTTGTTCGCCCGAAAAAATTTTTTTCAAGAGTTATCGGCAATTTTGTTTTTCGGCTCAAACTCGATTTTTTTTAATTATATAAGGAAAATTTTTTTTAAATGCCCATAACTTAGTCAAAAATGAACCGATTTTAATAATTCTGGGTTCAAAATGATCGTAATTACTTACATGAGCGACTTCATGTAGAAACAATTGCAAAAAAGTAGTTGAAAATTTTTTATTTTGCAAAAAACCAAAAGTTCGAAACAGGTTTTTTACTCAAAAATTCATTACTCAAAAACAACTCATTTTAGCTACTGGGTATTCAGCTTAATTGAAGTTTGAGGTGTCCTCTTGATTTGGAAAAAGTTATAAAAAAAACAAAAATACACTTTTTGAAATATTGAATTTCGAAAAAATTTAAATTTTTTTTCTTTTTTGCTAAATAAAAATTTTTTTACTACTTGTTTGCAATTGTTTCTACATGAAGTCGCTCGTGTCAGTAATTACGATCATTTTGAACCCAGAATTATTAAAATCGGTTCATTTGTGACTAAGTTATGGGCATTTAAAAAAATTTTTTTCTTATATAATTAAAAAAAATCGAGTTTGAGCCGAAAAACAAAATTGCCGATAACTCTTGTTGTTTTCGGGCGAACAAAAAAATACGTGTCTCATTATTTCGACCAGAGAGCAACATATTTCAGTTACATCGAAATGGAAGAACATGACCCGAATGGCCCGGTTGAATTGAAATGGAAAGCATCTATTATTATTAGAAGGCTATTACGCACTGCGACCAGAGCTGATCTATTGTGAAAGGCCTATTTTTGTAACCCTAGAGTTTTAGGCTTTTTAAATATTTTAGCACAATTTTGGGTTTGTTGTTCCAAAGATTGCATGGAGATACTTCGATACCACCAAGGGGATGAAGTCTCTGTCTGCCCAACGTAGGACATTCACAAAGCACATGTTCTGAGCTTTCTATGTATGTCCATTTCGCAAAAGCGGCAGACATTGGTCTCAGATAGACCAATATTATTTAGATGATACCTCAGGCTGCAGTGACCTGTAAGATATCCTTTTAAAAGACGCAGATCTACTCTATTTAGTGAGAGAAGCTTGTCAGATATTCCTTTGTTGGGACTTAGGAATAGTTTGGCTTGACGCTGACCGACACAGTTTAGCCAGTGTGCAGCAAATTTTCTTCTCTCCACTTCCTAAGGAATTCATTAATGTGGCCTTTTGTGAGTCCACAGAAAGGCTCAGGACCAGTAAGTTGCATATTTGCTCCTTGTTTTGCAAGGCCATCAGCCATTTCATTTCAAATAATTTTTATGTGCGTCCCGTCTACACACAAAATAATGCCAGGAAATCCATATTTTTGATAGAATACCATCTTGCTTTGCCGTTTTTCATTGGATCTCATGCCGAGATTTACCCACTGAGGACACAATCGTGTTTGTACTGACACCAATACGTCTTTTAGTACATAGTTAAATGTCGAATGCCCCATTGGCACGTTGAAATCTTTGCCAACTCCGTGTTGATAGCCTCCCTCCGAAAGGAACCGTACGACAGAGGATAGTCGGAGTTATGGATGATGACTTTGCTGAGCTTGCGCTGTCTTTAATGAAACTCAAAACGTATGTAAATGTAGCTTTATTTAACCGGTAATTTTTGATAAACCTATTTTAAACCGAATTTAAGTAAACTTGTTCTTTACCAAAAAGGCAAGCACTGACAATGGTTCGTCCATATGGAAAGGGTTGCTGGCATCTCTTAATATTTTTCGCCCAATTTTGAGACTCCGTTTACTTCTCTCTTCCTCCATTAACACAACCGCACATGCCATTTTAATATGAAAATTCAGCTAACTTTATTATTTGCCAAACTGTCTTCCGTACATTGAAGTGAGCTGTTGTCGAAATATTAAAATTTGACATTTGAGTTTGGCAGCACTTTTTTCGTGTTCACATGGAACCCACGATTACAATTTTTTCGTATTCGTAGTAGACATTCGTATTCGTTGGTCTTCTGCGATGGATTCTATGATAGGGCCGATTATGAAATGGGCCGTATTGATAACAGCCTACTTGGTTACTTGGAACGCCAGAAGACTTTAACTCAAACTAAGTAAAATAAACAATGCCCAAGTAGCAAAAAAGTACCTGATCCGTTTCATTGTGAATCAAAAGGAGATGAATCAGCAATGACTATAAAAATTTAAACGAGGCACTGGCCTGAAAATCCTTCATTGCAATATCGACCGTGATCGGACAAAATCTGAATCATTTTGATACGTGGCACCGGCTTGAAAAGTAAGAAACTCTGAAACTCCTTGCCTTATAGTTGTTTACACTTTAATTGTGTGAAATCAGGTCAATATCAATGACATTACCTATAATGAAATGTGGGAGATTGAATAAAATTATTTAGAAAAATTCGCAGACGAATGCTGCCCACATGCATGACGTTTTTGTTTACATAATTATTTACAATTATTTAGACACTCTTATTCAGCGATACAATAAATAAACATCAACCCAAGCAATAACAAAGTTGAAAAAATACAAAAAATGCAACACTTATTTTAATATAAAACAGTTTTTGTTTACAAAATTTACTTTTGTTATGACTATACAATTTATATTGTTGTTGCAGCGATTAGTGGTACTGTGTGTGCTTGTGATTTCTCTTTATATTGCGCATACACAATTGAGCTCGTGCCACGCACACAAACGCATTCATTTCTATACAGTGTAGATAATAGTATAATGCATGCATTCATACACGGGCACCAATTGTACAACAACGCTGTGAAGCTCATCGCTGCAGTCAGTGCATCAGCTGGTTATTGCCCGTCCTTGACCATCACCCAATGACCGTCCGCCGCTGCTAATTCGTCTAGATTGCTCAGGGCGCAATCGCTCATCGATCAACATTTTCAACGTGCACACTTCATTGTCCGTTGTTGTGGCTGCTACTGGGGCTGCCGTCGACGCTCTTCATTTGCAAGTCATTGGCGCATAAAGATGCAGCACACATACATACATGGATCTATGTACACTTCGCCTCCCAACTGCTATAGCGCCGTTAATTAAAGCGGACATGCATGGAATACAACAACAATGCACCAATGCAACAAGGCAACAACACAATAATATTAACACCGATAAAAGCATCCAAAATTTATGTGCGCACTTGTGCACTTAACACTGAAGCTACAAAAGCGGCAGCAACCTTTGGCGTCAACGCGAATTGAACTGCAGCTGTGCCAACAGCAAATTGACGTATTTAAAATGCCAGTGTGGATATATGTACATATGCATATAATTATGTATACATGTGTGTATGTATGTATGTAAGTGTGTGGACACTGGTTAAGAGAATGCTAACTTTGTTTGGGTTAATTGTAGCTTAGTCTCAAGCTTTCAAACAGCTACTACTTAGAAATGCCTTTGTGATATGCTGCTTCCCACATATGTAAGTAAGTATGTGTGTGCATATGTTACTAGGTGTTATAATTCATGATCGGCTCAGTTTTTGGGCCACATGCGGAATACACGGAACACACAATGCATCAAGAATGCTCCCGAGCTTAATGAGACGAGAATCAGCAAAAGCAGGTTATTAACTAGTATCATTACATGCAGAGCGCATATATGCAAAACCACCATACATAGTATATCGGCCAAAGAACTAGCAAGAGTTTACATGCTAAAATATCACAGTCACATTAACATAGCAGCGCTCATGAAAAGAGAAGGGGACTAAATTCTTACTAAAATGGCAGTTGGGCCTATACGCTAATCCCAAACATCGAAAAATGGCTAAGTCGGTGGAAAAATGGCTAAGTTATGGTGAGCTTAATTTCTAGCTAACACAATTCCTAACAATTCCATGGTTGCTGCCAGAGGTATCTACATAACCTTATCACGTATCCGGTTCTCCTTTATGTCCAGTATGCCGTGAAGAGGTAGACGCAACGCATTATGTTTTTTGTATGCCTACTATTTGCGACTATCAGAGGTAATTTAGCTATACTATCAGAAAATCAGAAAGACCAAAATGAAGGAAAAGTTTTTCCAATAACGGTCGCCCCTCGGCAGGCAATGGAAAGCCTCCGAGTTTATTTCTGCCATGCTAAAGCTCCTTTTAAAAAATATCTGCCATTCGGAGTCGATTTGAAACTGAAGGTCCCACCATTTGTGGAATAACATCAAGACCCACGCAACAAATAGGAGGAGGAGGTCGGCCAAATACCCAAAAAGGGTGTAAGAGCCAAATATGTGTTGTAGGTATATATGTATCAGAAAATCCGATAGTACCAGAAAACATTGTCGACATCATGATTTCCTCAAAGTATGCCTGGGATGAGATTTCGTCAGCAATCAGCGATTAAAACACGCAGACATCAGCGGGGTGGATAGGAAATAAACAAAACTGGGGGAGGATTAAAATACATGCAACATCTGACGGACTGCATGTGAAGAGTAACTGATTTAGAGGCTAGTGCTCAACCGCTTCCCCACGATTTACTTAACGGTAGAGCCGGGGGGGCATCGGTACATTTGCGACAGGAGGTTTAGTTCGGATTAAAGTCCAACACTGACGAGGTAAAGACTTTTGATGCTCCTTTTAAAAACAAAAAAAAAATATTAACTAAATATGATACAATAAAAGTTGTGCTAATCACGTTTCACTTTATTCAAAAAAATCGCATGAGATCGCATGGTCTATCTTGGATAATACCTATAAATCCGCTTACCATAATAGCATACTCGCTTTAGGAAAGTAGGTAAGTGAAATGGTTAAAGTACCACTCGTAAAGTAGCACTGAAGCACCATTTTGAGACCACTAACGGGCAGATGGCGGCCGCCGTAGCCGAATGGGTTGGTGCGTGACTACCATTCGGAATTCACAGAGAGAACGTTGGTTCGAATCTCGGTGAAAACACCAAAATTAAGAAAAACATTTTTTTTAGCGGTCGCCCCTCGGCAGGCAATGGCAAACCTCCGAGTGTATTTCTGCCATGAAAAAGCTCCTTATAAAAATATCAGCCGTTCGGAGTCGGCTTGAAACTGTAGGTCCCTCCATTTGTGGAATAACATCAAGACGCTCGTCACAAATAGGAGGAGGAGCTCGGCCAAACACCCAAAAAGGGTGTACGCGCCAATTATATATATATATATATATATATATATATAACGGGCAGACAGCTGCAGTCATCCCGAGCTGTTGATGTAGTGGAGAAGGTTGATGGGTTTTAGTTTGAATCACTGCTTCTGCAATGAGGATTAAATGGTAAACTTAGTTTTTCTGCGTGTGTTCCGATTGTCCAATGACCGGTAAACACAGATACGAGTTTGGAAATCGAATGGCGTCGAGTCCTCAGAACTTTCTGCGTCTTGCTTCTATTGTACTATAACGGAGATCTATCTGCTCTGCGCTTTTTTGCCGATGACCTCTGACATCAATTCCGTCGACCTTTCTTGGAAAGCTTATCAGCAATGTACAATGCACACCCAAGAGTTTTGATCTCCTCCTTACAGGAGGTGCAAAGTTCCGATGTGCACCATTACATCGTCAGTGCCTTGATCGCAGCTTGACTATAGGAAGTAATGTTAATATCTCCCTCACTCCCTCGATCAGCAGGGCACAAGGGAAACTGTAAAGCTATACTAAGATCAAAAACCGCACAGGAATGCCAGGCAGCCTTAAATGTTATTATTGTCGTATTGACGGTCAGTCTTATTTGGGTTACGGGGCACAGAGATATTGAGAGAAATGGCAAATCCGATGAACAAGCCAGGAAAGGTATTATTCTTCAACTGCTGAGCGATAGGAGTACCATTGGGATAGCTATGGCCACGATCAACTAATAATTAAGAATTACATTATCCAAGAGACCAAGAGGCCAATAGAGCATGGAGAGATGAAGACACATACTACGCTACTATGACCGCAAATAAATAAGAAAAAGACGAATGAACTGCTTAAGATAGGTATTCCTTCCAGGTATTCCTTGAGACTAGGAGTTTTCTCCCATGAATATTGAAGAAGTTGAGAAAGAGGAATAAACAGTTGAGCACTTCCTTAGCAATTGTCCAGCTTTAGATAAAATCAGAACAGTGTTTTTAGGTAAATATTTTTTTCAATTCTCTTACGGATTTCTGTCTAGCTTGTTTTTCTATGCAATATTCTTACCCAAAAGACGATAATTGGAATCCTTAACTAGCTTTCACTGTTATACCTGTACAGGGGCAAGTAAAGCAATATTTACATATGTATAGGGTGGGCCATGTAAAATTTGCTTTTTGAATCGGCTATAAAAAAAAAAACTAATCGATATTTTTTCACACTTTTTTTTTATTTCGAAGATTGAACATTGTCATTTATGAATGAAAAGTAATATCGTTCAAATGACTGCCACGACTGGCTTTACAGTAGGCCATTCGATCAACCCAATTTTTAAGCACATTTTCGATTGTTTGGGCTCCAATTTTATGAATGGCATCTTCGATTCCGTGTTTTAAAGCATGAATCGTCTCTGGATGGTTCGCATAGCATTTGTCCTTAACGGCTCCCCACAAAAAATAGTTCAACGGGCTTAAATCACAGCTCCGAGACGGCCAATTGATATCGGAATTCAAAAACGGTAGCCAAAAGTTCGAGTGTAACTTTGGCAGTGTGACAAGTTGCACCGTCCTGTTGAAATCAAATGTCATCCATGTCATCCTCTTCAATTTTTGGAAACAACTCGTTGAGCAGGTCACGGTAACGCTCGCCATTTACTGTAATCGCGGCTCCTCGCTCATTTTCGAAAAAAAAATGGCCCGATGATGCCGCCAGACCAAAAACCGCACCAAACAGTGACTCGTTGTGGATGCATTGGCTTCTCTACAGTAACGTGTGGATTTTCTGGGCCCCAAATCCGACAATTTTGCTTACTGACCTAGCCACCTATGTGAAAATCAGAAAAGAAGAAGAAGACTCACCACTTTGGAAATAGGTTTTCAATATTTCCCAATTTTGTTCAAGCGTATAGCGTCCCATTTCGTAAATTTCAAACCTTTAAGTAAATTATGAACACATTTGACATGAATGCCTATCAAGGATGTGTGCCCCATATCATTATTTTTCTTGAACCCGGATCTTGCAAACCACGTTAATAATACATGAAAGGAATAACGAAGTAATTATATTTGAACAAAAACCACATCGAATCGATAATTAGTAATTGATTAGTTTCCAATATGAGCCAGACACCTTGTTGCACAATTGCAATGTAATTATGTTTCATTTGATAACATTGTAATTGCTTCATGCAAAACGCCACCAACTGCATAAATAGATTTAAGCGCGAAATCTATACGGGAAAGGGAAATAAATTGCTCATAATGTAATCAAAAACAAAAAAGAAATGCTGATTGTAAACACATAACCACATGTTAATATTTTAACATGAATATGTAAGCCAAACAGTACGAACAGAGACATATCTGAGTCATACAGGGCCTTTCATGATCAAATTTCTTTTCAGCAATGCAGTGTCATAGTCTGATGAAAACTCTTTTAGCAGATGCTGAGAAGAAAATCTGCAATTTACTAAGAAGAAGTTGGAAAAGAGTGGAGTTGGGAAAGAGCGTAGCTTTGGCGCGACGTAAATGTAGGTGAAATGTAAGATGGCATAAAGGAGAGAGTGTCGAAATAGCGACCTTTAAAACAAGGATGGCGTTTATAGGGATTAACGACTAAGTTCGGAATTATGTCAGGAATTAAGTGTAACTAATGCGGATTGAGAACTACAGGGTTTGATTGAAAAGTAATGAGACTTATATTTTTTAAGGAGTTTTATTAAACTTATATTCTTATACAACTAATATTCTTCAAAATAGGACAATTGGGCGTCAATACACCGCTGGTAGCGGTCCTTCCACTGCAGGAAACATTTTTTAAACTCATCCGCGGGAATCGCGGTCAATTCGGCTGTCACAGTTTTTTGGATCGCCTCGATGGAGTCAAAATGCTTCCCCTTCAGCTTTCTTTTCCGGCGTGGGAACAAGAAGAAGTCCGGAGGGGACAGGTCTGGGCTGTAGGGAGGGTGGGGAAGCACCCGAACCCCCATCTTGGCCATTGCAGAGGTGCAGAGGAAGGCGGTGTGCGCCAGCGCATTGTCGTGATGAAGGGTCCAATTGTTGACGAGGTCGGGCCGAACCCGGGCGTCACGGTTTTCCAGCCGAAGGAGCACTTCTTTGAAAAATGCCGCATTTACAGTGCTTCCTGGAGGTACAAACTCCTTGTTGACAATGCCTCGAGAGTCGAAAAAGATGATCAGCATGGTTTTGACCTTGGATTTCGACATGCGCGCCTTCTTGGGTCGTCCTCCCGGCCTTCCTTGAACGACTTATGCCACCGTTTTACCTGGGCACTGGACAGAGATTGGTCCCTGTAAGTCTCCTTGAGTAGCCCAATGGTTTCGGTACTCGTTTTGTTTAGCTTTACGCAAAATTTCATCGAGTAACGTTGCTCCAACGATCGCTGGATTTTCGCCACTGCAAAATCCTAACACACTTTTAAAACTGCTTTCACGCGCGGAGCGATGTTGATTGCACCGCTGTTGGCAGCGAACTGGGACCGGTTTCTAGTGGAAGGGGAATGCCCAACGATCATTTTCCCCCACCAGCCGATTCAGTTGATCGCTTGGCAGACGTTCCGCGCGGGAAGGCTCATTACTTTTCAATCAAACCCTGTAGACTTAATTCTCATAATTTAATTTTGGATGGCAACATTGCCGAATAATGACAGTTAATATTGTATCTATTGTGAATGTAAAATAATCAAACTTTTAAAAGGAAGAACAAGAACTACTGGATGCATTACTAGTAAAAGTCAAAATTTTAAAATGAATAAAAAGAAATACTCGATGCACCACTAGTTTGCTCTAACACGTTCGAAAATTTATGAATTGTTTTGATATTTCGGCGCAGTTTGATAAATTACAATTTAAGATTTTTTTAAACAAATATCTTTTTTCACTATCAGGGCACCTAATACCCATATTTGTTGTCTTCGCTCAATATTTTGCTTACAAAACTGTGCCATAAGCAAATCAGCTGTTAATTTATGCTATAGTTACTTTGGCTCAGCAGCTGATTTGGTCAAATTCACCGCATTCTGTCAACCTTGTGCGAAAACTACATTTCGTGAATATTTACGAAACTGTGGATATTTTCGGTCTTCACAATCGTCTAGTAGTATAGCCATTTGGACTATTTTTTGTGGGGAAATCGAAGCTTTGATAGATAATAATCAGCGCAAAATTGCCGAGACAAAGACCCAATTATGTCTAAATGCTTTCGAAAATTTTACGTAGAGAATTGTCGTCAACCAATGTGAGCTCCAGAGAACTATGGGAAATAATATTAGTCTGGGGATATAGAAATCCGATCTTTAGCCACTGGGCGAAGCTACGACTATTAACACGCCTGTCAACCTCGATTACTTCTGTAATTTTATCGGCATTTTCGAGACTATCGACTTTTTCTTTAACATCAAAAATGCCTGAACGGAATCGACGAAACCAAAATGCACATAGTTAGCTGATAGCCGCCATAGCCTAATTGGTTGGTGCCATTGGTACCATTCGGAATGCACAGAGAGAACGTTGGTTCGAATCTCGTCGAAACACTAAAATTAAGAAAAACATTTTTCTAATAGCGGTCACCCCTCAGCAGGTAATGGCAAACATCCGAGTGTATTTCTGCCATGAAGAGGCTCCTCATAAAAATATCTGCCGTTCGGAGTCGGCTTGAAACTATAGGTCCCTCCATTTGTTGAACAACATCATTCGCATGCAACAAATAGAAGGAGGAGCTCGGCCAACACCCAAAAAAAAGGTGTACGCGTCCATTATATATATACTCCGCCTTTATCAAAGAAAAACTGTAAAATGTGCCGCAATTCCCCTTTTTTGAATTCCTTTGTTAACACCCTGTAATTCACAACTGAAAGGAGCAAACAAAAATTCAGCAAAAGCATTTTTGTTTGTGTGACATGTCACCTTAAAAACGTACATAAACTTTAAATTGTTTGATTGATACTTTACGAAATCTCGCGCACTACAGCCATCCACCTAGAAAACAATGGATTTCTTTAACCCCAGTCAATATTATCTTTCATAAGTTGCATATGATTTTGTTTGTACATTTTCGAAGAGCCCAGGCCAATGAGCAACCATTACCCGCACACCTATTCGATGCTCATTACTCGGAAGTTTTCGTGCATGAGCTCGAATATATCGAACTTTTTCGAGTGTTTCGAGCAAACTTTCGATTATTTTGACATTTGTCAGTACTTTTTTTAATTTATATAAATGCTGACAAATGAAATTGATAATTTCTGTTTAACTTTTCAAATTGTTCAAACGCTCGACAATTTCGAGGTAGCTTTTGAGCAGTGAACAGGTTTCAAGCTCGATTCCCAAGTATTTGGAGATGTAAAATGTATGGTATAAGAGTAAACAGATAATAAATTCCCATTCAAAATGTGTGTTTAATTTGAATTTAAATGAATTTTAAAAATGAGACACGAACTTGAAGGGCCCTGCATATGCAGCACATTAATGAGTAACACAAAAGCTCATGAAGCTAATTGATGCGGCATTGTCAGAGGTGCATGCCTACAAGCTTTACACGCTTTAACAACTGCAAGTATGCTATTTGAATAATTTAAGTTGGCTTTTTGTATGTATTTACTTAATTGGCGTCAGCTGTTTGTTTGCGTCTGGAGTAACGATGAAAGGACCGTTGCATTTGTTAACTGCTTATTTTGTGTGCATTTGTTTCGATTTTACATCGCACACTTAGCGCACAATAATAATTGCAATAACTCAATTTGCATGAAAATTAACGCAAATCGAAAAAAGTATTCAAAAGAAAACAAAGTTATAAAGCCCTAATTAGTTGGGCATAAATATTATGGCCTCAATATGAAATGGTGTTTTTCTGTCAACTTAAAACTTTTAGCAAATTTTATGACAATTAGTATTTATAAAAACCTTAAGGAATAACGTGTAGGTTGATTATTTCAGTCTTGCGAAATCCTTGCACGAGCACACAATTTTCTATGTTTCCATGCCATGAAATGTAAAGGGTTTTCCAATAAGAGGTGTTATTGGGAAACTTTTCCCGTAAAAGATCAATGGTTTTGTTGCATGTGTGGCACGTAGCGCCATCTTGTTGGAAATAAACGTTGTCCAGATCAATACCATCCAATTGCGGCCATAAAAAATCGTTAATCATCTCTCGATAGCGCAATCTATTCCCCGTAACTGTTGTTCCAGTTTCATTTTCGAAAAAGTAAGGTTCAATAACTCCGCCGGACCATAAACAGCACCAAACAGTCACACGTTGAGGATAGAAAGGCTTTTCAACAATAACTCTTGGATTTTCTGAGCCCCAGATCCGACAATTTTGCTTGTTGACGAAGCCACCGAGGTGGAAATGGGCCTCATCACTCAAGATGATTTTACGATGGAATTCCGGATGATTTTCATGCATTGCAACGACCCAATCAGCAAAGACACGTTCTTGTGTTAACTGGACTTTATTAGCTTTAAGACCCGAATCTTTATGCAAAATACGGAGTAATGACGTTTGTGGAATGCCTAATTTCAAAGAACGACGAGGAATGGACAAACCTGGGTTTTCTTCAACACTTTCGGCTACAAGAGCAATATTTTCGTCTATTCTTGAGCGACGTGCGCGGGTTTTATTCTTCAATATTCTTAAATACTTTAACGTAAACTAATTCTGATTATGTTGTAACCTTTCTAGCAGCGCGATGCGCTTTCGTAAACGTGCAGGTGGTTAGCCGTATAACAAATCTTATGAGCTAAAGCTCAAACAAATAAACACGTAAAGGTGCGGACTCAGACGCTCAGGTAATGATACCTAAGCTAATCAGCATAGACTAATGTTTTGATTTACTTTCTACATAATTAGCCGCCCTTCATTTCACTGCAGTGTATTCCAGGCTGATCTTTTCGCAGTTGGAAAGCAGCGGACCTAGTTTGTGTTACTACTGGGACCACCTCCAAAGTTAACTGTCACATAGATAGTGAGGTAGCCATTAAAGAAATTACATCGTTTAGTATCACGTCCAAGATCATTCTTCAGAACAGTAAGATATTATAAAGGTTGACAGCGAATTGTAAGCTGTATTTCTATTGGGTTCCAGGCCATAAGAGCATTCAAGCGAGCGTGATAGGAGGCGATATAGCAAAAAATGGGATCTTCCTATCCTCGAACTTTGTCAACGAAATACCAAAGTCAATACGAATACTTGCAACGAAGTAGACGAAAACACGGCAATAAGCAAAATTGCCGTATTTGGGGTGAAGGAAATCCATTCATTGAAGGAATTTTTTTTTAACAAAATAAAATGCGATCATTTTGATTTTATAGACTGTAGTACAGACTGTAGTATGGAAAGTTAGGGCTGAAAAGAAACTAAAGTAGCACCTGCCAAAACTACTGATGTGTGGAATAACTGCAGAAAATTTCAGATCAATCGGTTAAATAGGTCGTTGACAGACCAGAAAAACGTTGTTTTGAGAAAAACATCTACAGTTTTCGTGGGGTTAACAAAACGCAGCTACGACGCACACTGGGGATTTAGCGGAAGAAAGTCAAATTTGCAACATACCACCTACGCATTGTTTAATGGTATTTCTAAATTCTAGAATAGAACCAACAATAAAATCAAAAAGAATTACTAAACTCCGACTTACAGTTTTTTTTATAGATATGTCAAAAGTATAATTTTTTTATAGTATTGAACTGACTAAGAAAAAACTTCAAAGCCCAAGGTGGTTTTTTTTCCTTTTGCTTGAGCGGACTTCCAATTTTTTATTTTTCATTTAGGGTACGATATTTTTATATATTTTAGCCGGAAGAACAAAGGCTGTGAAGCATTTGATTATCTATTTATAATTAATTTTACGAAAAAAAAAAATCATATTCCTTCATATTCTTGGATCTGCAAGTTGAGCTACATTTACCTACTGTCAGAAACTAGTATCAATGTGTTGCTTAATAGCGTCTCTTTCAGTTTTAATCAATTGCAGGTGCCACCAGGCGCCACTGATTATTTTTTGGCAATGATAATAACTAAACGCTTTCTAGTGTGTGCATAATGATAACGAAACACTTTTAATTTTATTTTGACATTTTGAGGGTAATTCAGAATTATGAACTTACATGTATCCTGTGCGTAAATATTTGCTGGCTTATATTAATAAAAAAAAAAAAAAATTAAAATGTATGAATGTAAAAAAAAAATTGTTTTTTAAAATTTTTTTTAAAAATAGTTTTTAAACATGTTCTTTTCATACACAAATATATACAACTCCGTTAGTAGTAAAAATGTAAATATTTTTTGGGATGTATACTTTTTTCCGCATCTCTGTACAAAAATCCCCAGTGTGCGACGTGCTCTTCAATATGCGCTCTTAATGTACTGATATTTTGAATTTTAGTCTAAAATTTTCACATTATATTTTCAACATATTTTACTTTTAAAGTATGCAATATATATATATTTCAATTTTTAACCAGATTACCAGAATATTTAAGAGGGATTATCTTTAAAAAATAAGTGTAATGAATAGTTCTATACAAAAAAAAAAAAAAAATAAAGATTGCCTAAAAGTGGTTTTATTTCAATTTAAAATCCAATACCTCTGAATGATAGGCGTGCTGGCATAGCCCATTAGCAACGTATGCATATAATATAGGAATCTCACACAGCGAGGAATGTAGGTAGCAGCACTCAAGGGAAACTGTAAATAATCTCTTTTGCGGATGTTCTGCGTTTTTTCAAAACACATCTCAGCAGTAAGTTGGAAATGTCTCCTTAAATTCGCAATACAAACAGGCACCATGTGGGTGGACCAATTCAAAACACATAACTAATGAACTCCATCTGGTATCACAATGGATCGAATCGGTCAATGCGTGAGTACAAGTCAACCAAGTCGACCAGTTCAACCTAACCTTACCTAATTAGACTCCCCAAAAATGAGATGACTGAGAGCTCTCAGCAGAAAAACAGAAGATTCCATATGATTAATATTATTTTTAGAAGTGGAGCGAACGTTTGGTACTTCCGGTTATCAAATTACAATTTTCTGCTAATATTTACCTCAAATGTTTCAGGCTCGGATGGCACTGTGCACTGGTTAGGAAATCAATTTTTAGCAATTTACAAAATCTGCTCTAGGTTTTTACTTGAACAACTGGTTTAAATCGTGTGCGTCTAAAATACACCTGTTCTAAAATATTTATAAATATATTTTAAACTAAGTAGTCTGACGCCATATCGACTTACTTGTGGATAAGTACATACCTACGTACCTAATGGAATTACGCTTTAACTCTTTAATTTAAATAACAATTAGCTACCAACTATGGTGAAAGCTGTTAAAGAAGACATGCGAAATTTTTATGTTATCCTTCTTCTTTCTACATTTGTAAACAAACTTTATTTAATATTTATGAAGCACTCGCCTTGTTTACTTTATTTTCACCCGTAAAGCAAAAAATCCAACCTGTTGAAAGCATTTCAGTAGCTAAAATTGACGCGTACGCGCGACTCTCACGCAGGAATTAATAAAATTCTTCGTTTTCGCCTTTGTTAATTTAATGGCACGATTTTTGGTTTATGACGTCAGTGATTCGCAGTTCTCACTTGAACCACTCATATTTGTTTATGTGCATGTGTGATCAGTTTTATTTGTGAGTTTTGCCTGTAATTAATTAAATATCAGGCTTAATTGATGGCAAACAACCAAGTAGTGCGTATACGGGTGGAAAAGGAAAAATAGGCTTCTTTTGTTTTTTAGTTGGCGCGAGTACCCTTTTTGGATATTTCGCCCAGCTCCTCCCCCCATTTGTGGTGTGCGTCTTGATGTTGTTCCACAGATGGAGGGACCTACAGTTTGCAGCCGACTCCAAACGGCAGATATTCTTATGAGGAGCTTTTTCACGGCAGAAATACACTCGGAGGTTTGCAATTGCCTGCTGAGGGGCGACCGCTATTAGAATAAACATTTTTTTTTCATTTTGGTGTTTCATCGAGATTTAAACCTACGCTCGCTCTGAACTCCAAATGGTAGTCATGCACCAACCCATTCAGCTACGGCGGCCACCGTACGGCTTTGGGGGTAGTAAAAAAGTGAGGCCCAGGTGTCTAAATCTTTGTCCGACAAGAGCAGGGCAACTAAGAAGTCCTCTTAACAGTTTCTGCAGAAAGGACATGAAGCAATCCTAGGTCTCACCGCATGGACACCTAACGGAGAATACCCGGTAAACATACTTACCAAATTCGAGAGCTGTGGCTTTGCTGGCCTTAGAAGTTCCCTCAAGTACCCCCGATCTACCCGTGGCCAGCAGGATCTTACGACTTCGCACATTTGCGCACTAACTTAGCGCTTGCTGAGTTGACGTGAGGTCCATCTTTCCAGGAGTAAACCACAGGTTCTCAAGGGCACCCCAGTGCTCTCATTTTGCGATGAAGCCGTCTCTAGGGTCCACTGTCTAGCTAGCTCATCAGCCCCGCAGTTTCCCTCTATGGAACTGTGATCAAATTAACCTAATACCGAAGTATTCGGATGCAATCGGGAGAGAAGTCAGGCATTTCCCGATTAACAGGATTTTGTTTGTCAGATCACGCGTGAGGAGGACTGGAGGAATCATCGGCCCATATTTCTTCAAAGACGAGGCTGGCGCCAATGTAACAGTGAATGGCCAACGCTATCGCGCCATGACATGATCTTCCCAATATTTGGTTCCAACAAGACGACGCTCCTTGTCATACAGCTCGTGAAACTTATCTCTCGCCTCGGATCAGTGGATTGGCCGCCAAAAACGTGTGATATCACACCCTTGAACTTTTATTTGTAGGATATGTAAAGTCTAAAAGCTTTGTGGATGAACCAGCTGCAATTGAAGTATTGTAAGCCAGCATTACTAAAATTATTCACGAGATACCAACCGAAGTCCTCTAGCGAGTCGCGAGTCATTCAAAATTGGTGTTTACTGATGGCCGAATTACATTTGAAAGGGATTATCTTTCAAAAATAAACGTCATGAATGGTTGTACAGAGAAATAATAAATGTTACCCAATCAATATGAATTTTCGTGGTTTTATTTCAATTTAAAATTCGATACCTCTAAATTGATCAGCCTTTTACATTTACATTGAGTATAATTTTACAATTTATGAATAATTTTAGTACTACATACTTAACTATATATTTGACAACCGATTACCCTTGAATCCCACTGCGGGCATGAAACACCAAATTATAGAAACGGTTTTTTCTAATAGCGGTCGTCCCTCGGGAGCAGTGGGAAACCTTTGAGAGTGAAGTATCTTACTGTCCATTGCTTTCGCAAAAACGAATTTACAGAATTTGTTTGCAATTTATTAGTTAAATAAATATACATAATCCAGAATCCGCCGTAGCCGAATGGGTTGGTGCGTGATTACCATTCGGAATTCACAAAGAGAACGTAGGTTCGAATCTCGGTGAAACACCAAAAGTAAGAAAAACATTTTTCTAATAGCGGTCGCCTCTCGGCAGGCAATGCAAACCTCCGAGTGTATTTCTGCCATGAAAAAGCTCCTCATAAGAATATCTGCCGTTTGGAGTCGGCTGCAAACTGTAGGTCCCTCCATCTGTGGAACAACATCAAGACGCACGCCCCAAATAGGAGGAGAAGCTCGGCCAAACATCCAAAAAAAGGGTGTACGCGCCAATTATACAGGGTCCGCCATATAACTTTACGGAATTAAAAATACTATAAAAAAGAAACTACGCAATATTTTTCCAAACTGTTTTTTTTTTATTTTTAAGTACAATCCTTCCGGTTAATGATGGAACACAACTTCATTCATATGGACTTTGTACGGCGTCATACCAAGGTCTTTACGCAAAATTCGTCTCAATGATGTCCCCGAAATGTCCAATTGTTGAGAACGACGGTGAACTGATGTTCCTGGTGATTCACGAACACTCTCGGCCACAGCAGCAATATTTTCGGGTGTACGCACGGTTTTTGGTCGGTCACGCGTTGGTTTGTCAATAAGAAGCCCAGTTTCTCTTACTTTTTTCGCAAAGTAACGCACATACGCTTCATTCGGTGCTTTTCTTCTTCCCATTGCCGTACGTAATTTTCGTACACATTCTGCAACATTACCATGATTTTCTAAGTAATGTCGCAATATTTCCCAGCGTTCTTTGAGCGTATACACAACCATTTTCGTTCAGCGGAAGAATAAAACTAATTTTCTGTCAAATCAGATGACAGCTAAGTGTTACCATTCTTCAAATAATACCTAGTTCAAATCCGTAACGATAGATGGCGGGCCCTATATATATAAAATCCAGAATTGCTTATAAATATGGCTTTCACCTAATTTATCACATATTTTTGAGATGCCTTAATTTTCTTTTGCGTTGACAAGGTCAAACCTTTGAGTTTATATTTGTTAGAAAAGACTTTCTCTTTAAAACCTATATACCTTCGTAGGCCTCATTAAGCTGTAGGTACTTCCATTTGATGTACCACAGCAAGAGGCCTGCCACACAAATTGGAGGATAATTATTTTTTATCTTTACTTTCAGTAGCATTTTCTGCTGCCACGCTGTTTTTACTTCTCTAATGTTTTGTTACATTTTTACTGTTACAATTATTGCGCGGCCACATTTTTTTTTGTTGCAATCGATTGTTTACATACTTTTTGCTTTGCTGCTCAACTTGCAACCTGTTCTTCGTATTTTCCCTTATGGTGACTTTTATACAGCAACATTTTTCTGCTTGTTGCTTAATTTGTTGACAACTGTTCTTGTTGTTGCTTTTTATTGCCATTGTATACCCTTGTGTAAGTATATTTATATGTAACCAATTATACATATATAAAACATATGTAAGTATACATGAGTGTATGTATGTATGCAATATAATTAAAACAGCTGTTTAATATGCATTTGGCTTATGACGAGTCTTAATTGTGTTTACTCGCCTGCTGTCTCGTGGGTGTGTGAATGTGTGCGTGTGCGCTTTGGTTTGAGTGCGAGCAGCCGCGCTGGGTCGCTGGATTACAGATCAGCACGAGCGGCAAGCGTGCTTCAGTTGTTGTTGGCGATTAACATTGTTGTTGTTGGTGTTTGCTGTTGTTCTTGTACCTATATTAGCTTTTAAAAGCAGCTTTCGTTTTTTCGGCTTTTGTTTTGTTTCTATATTTCTTAACGTGTTTGCGTCTTAACATTGTTCATTTCAACATTTTTGTTGATTTTTATTTAAATTCATTGCGAATCTGGTTTAAACCGGTGTTTGCCGGTTTGGCACATTTATGCTATTGGCACAACGACTCTCTTACGTTTATATTCAAGAGAGCGTTGTAGAGCCGCTCTTTGTGTTGACTTCTTGTTGTGTTGTAACTAAAATAAACTTATTTCGAGATTTTTTTTTTCTTCTTTATAATTTTCTATTTGTTGACTTGCTTCGCTTGCTTGCTGAATGTTGAGTTCGGGGATTTTCGAAGTTCTTGGAACTGTTATACAATATTTTTGTTGTTTCTGTGCTGCATTTTGCGTTCGCATTTGTACAAATTTGTTTACGGTTTACTGTTTACTGTTTTTATGGGCTTGCATTTTGTAAATTTGCTGCCAAAAGCCAACTTTGTGTAAAAAATTGTTTACATTTGAAATGACTTCGCTAGAATTGCAGTATTGGGGTTAAGGCAAGGTGTCAAAAAACTTGAATGCTTCAAGAATTCATTTCTAGTTACGTACATACATTTAAATATATGTTTTTATTGATATGTATCAGTAGATATTTGGCTTTGTTGCTTACGGTTCTTATTTGCGGTAAATACAGCCATATTCTTATATTTGGATCGCATAATCCCTTGCGAGTAATGTTTCTAGAAATATTCGAAAAATCAAACTAATATGAATTTGAATACAAACCTTTACTAAGAATGCAAGAGTTAATAAAGAAACATTTTTCATAAAAATTTCGAACTGGTAACCGCATCAGGTTTCTTCTTCTGCCATAGAGTTTATCTATATAAATTATAAAATTACAAAATTATAAAAAAGTAGAGAAGAAAATCTTTTTCTTTCAATTTCTGCACGAAAATTACAGCAATTCAATTGACTGGATTGGATATACTAATAAAATTAAATATCGTTTTAATGTATTTGTTTATAGTAAGTATTTTTTTACTTTATCTTTATCTTACCCTTATTTCCCTATTAGTTACATTGTAATGGGGTTGTAAATTAGTTGCCATCTAATAAATTGCAGATTTGTATTCATATTTTTGCATTTATTTATAAAGCCGTATCTGGCAACAATTTTCTGACCTTCTAAGATTATTCAGCCATATCACTGAGTCCGTCGTAGAAAACCCACCTCCGATACGGCTGTGAATTCGAAAAAAGTAATGCCAAATATGTATGTAATGGCGTCAAAATAATAGTATGAAATAATGTCTCTCGGATATTTTGTTATTACAGGAAGATTTGATTGCTCTGACTGACGGGGCTCTGCAAAACAAACTGCAGCCATGGTCATATAAATAGAACATTTAGACTTTGAAAGCAAAGATTTGAAAATGTTTTTAAACAATTATTTTTTATTGGAAAAAAGCAAGATAAAAAATAAAAAACTTATTTACTTCCACTTTAAAACAAAAAAAAAATGGCCAAAAAGAATTTTAGTTCTGATTTAATTTACGAGAACGTTGATAACTCACGAAACCTCCTGGACACATACCTAAATAGCACATCCTAGAAAATTCCAAATAAAAGCAAAAATAGTAAACAAATCAGATAGTTAAGTAATAATATCGTTTTGCCAGAATAGTATTTTTTACTATATCCACTGTTTTTGATTATTTCTTCAAGTCGTCGCTCCATGCTTTCTACAAGCTTGTGGCATCTTTCCTTTGGAATTGAGTACCAAGCCTCCTCAACTGCGGCCCACAAATCATCAACATTTTTAAAATTTTTATTAACGATTTTGACCTTAACGTCATTCCACAAATTTTCTATTCAATTGAGATCATGACTCTGCGCCGGCCAATCCAGTACATTAATATTTTCTCTTCTGAGCCATTACTTCACTGTCTTTGCAGTGTTTGCTTTGGATCATTGTCCTGCATAAATGTCCAATTTAATGGCATAAACTCAAACATAAATGACTCCATTTTATTCTGGACTATATCCAAATTCTGAAATCTATCCATTTTACCAACCACGCGAACAATCGGTCCAACACCATGACAGGAAAAAGCTCCCCAAACCATGACGCTTCCGCCGCCGTGTTTAATCATATTTTTTGTGAACCTGGGATTTAGCGCTTGATTTTTTGGACGACGTACAATAGTTTTCCCATCTAGTCCCATCCTATTTATTTTGAAATCGAAATTTTTTTTCTTCACTCATCTTATAGTAAATCAATTCAAGAATGTTGTGTCAAAATTTTAAGTGGATCGGAGCAGAACTCTCAAAGTTATAGCCTTTGTAGGCATTCTACCTCAAATGAGGAGCATCGATAATTTTTCAGAGTCATTTTTTCAAACGCGTTTTTCCCGAAACGACTTCTTAAAAGTCGGTGCCAATCACAACTCCGAAACTATTCAACCGATTCTTTTCAAATTTGGCACACGTTTTTTAAATCAAAAATACCTCCCCCCTACACTGTTTTTTTTGATTTTTTTTTTTTTAAGGTTGTTTTTCACTTACAAATATGGCGAAATTTTTCGCCAAAAATGCTCGTTTTACGTTTTTTTTGCCACCAAAACTACAAAAATGAAAAAAAAAAATTTTATTAATGGGGGGCGGGGGGGCGACTTTTTTAGTTTCAGATGATTCTACGACGAATGCCGATTGGCACCGCAGAGCACCTCTCGAAAAACATATCTCCAAAAAAACTCTGTCATGGGCTTATTTGTCAATATTTTATTATTAATATTTTTTAAAAACTTATTGAAAAGATGTACAATAACATGCAACTGATTTTATTAAAGTATCTTAAGCCATATTTCTGTAAAAAATTAAAAAAAAAATGTTTTTTTTTTTTAGCGCTAAACCCTACCACCCCCTTAAGGATCCATACACTAGAAAAATAATATATAATGCTTCAGTCCGTTCAAAGTTTGAGTATGGATTTATTTTTAGAATTGAAAGAATTCAATGCACGTTTGTACGTTTTGTTCTTCACCCTCTTCACCTTGATAGTCCCTTGCCAATCACAGCGCTAGATGCATGCTTATAATTTCTTTTATCACATGAGATCAGACGATTCATTAAAGTTTAATTTTTGTATACGATACAATACATGTTATATATGTTTCAATGCTTCTAATAGAGTACTTCGTTCCTATAATCCATTTTGTATTGAAAGTTTTTTCTAATAGCTGTCGTCCCTCGGCAGGCGTTTGCCATAAAAAAGCTCCTCATAAAAATATCTACCGTTCGGAGTCGTCTTGAAACTGTAGGTCCCTCCATTTGTGGAACAACATCAAGACGCACGCCACAATTAAGAGAAAGACCTTGGCCAAACACCTAATAGAAGTGTATGCGCCAATTATTTATTTATTTCTTATTCTGGGAACTTTTTAATCAAGGTAGTGCGCACATATTTAGACTCCTGATCGCGTATAAATGCAAGAATTTATGCAATACAATAAAAAACATTTGAAGGTGTGGCAAAAAGTAACTTGCGATTGATTAAGTGACACCAGCCGGAGGTATAACCATGCGAATTGGATATAACCAGAGTTATTGAAAGTGGATCAGGTTGTGCTGAAAGCAAATGTGGGAGCATTTACAAGTTAGTTAGTTTGTTGGGAACGAGTTTGTTCGGCATAAATTAAACAAACCCTCTGGCCCCAGTGACTTCAAAAATTCATATTTATATACATATACGAGTATACCAAAGTATGGCAGCAACAACTGAGCAAAACAAAAAAAAAAAAAAAAGAAAAACAAATACTGATCGAATCTATAAAAGTCATTACCAAGAAAATTGAGCGTGCAAATAAGAACTTTCGTAACGAGTGTTTGATTGTTTTCGGGTAGCTGTTCCATAGCTGTGCAGCTATTAACAAACACCCATACGTACGTACTATTTGTGTGTATGTACGAGTATGTTCTCACCATTTTATTTGTACTTGTGTAATATACTTTGTTGTTTTTGTGCACAGAAACAGGTGGCGGCGAGTATCGTGCAATTGTCTACATATGTTTTTGTGTATCTTGCTGAATTGCAAATTATTGTCAGCTGCAGTCACTGCCTCAGTGAGTAGGTGTAGGTAGTAATGCTTGGCGGCACGAGTAGTGCAATGCGCATGCGCGGCAACATAATGTAAAATTGTTTGAAAGAATGGCAAAACATGTGAATAGAATTGGTTTTAGTTGGCTTGCTGGTTAGTTAGTTACAAGCAATTGTTTATGTACACACGTATGTATGTACGTACGTACCAAAGCTCTTGTCTAAAAATAAATGTTTTGCACTTAAAGTAAAAATTTAAATGTGCATGCATATATTACCGACCGGTTATAACTATGTATGCATGTATGTGTGTATATTTACTACATCTTAAAACAAATGTATGCACATAAATGTATGGAAATATTTTATAAAATGTAAATGTATGTATGTAAGTACCTGCATATGGGCGTCCAACATCAAATGAAAAAGAAAGGAAAAAGCTTGAATAGTATTGCCATCACACATAAAAACATACATATGTACGTATGCATGTAAATGTATGGCAACAACTATGTTTGAAGTTTGAATTGTCGTGTACATACATACACATGTCTATTTATTCAATAGTGTTGACGGAAAATTTTTGATATCTCAAACTGGCTGGCGGCTTAAGTTTGCATTTAGACGCTCAGAAATTGTCGTTTGGTACTGAGCTGATGCAAGTGCATACCAATAACATGCGCATTTACCGCATTTCAATCATATTAGTCATCGACTAAAGAAAACCGCTTTTATGATTTTTTTATGTTTCACTGGCATAAGTTTCGTAATTTAAATAACACATGGGCGGAAAAGTCCCGGGCCTAACAGAGATACAACTTTTTTCTGTTCAAAATTAGCTCTTTTCATAAATGAAATTTACATCAAGCACAACGCGCTGCTCTAGCATTTCGATACCATGTGTGTAGAATGATTTATCTTTTGCCTCAAAGAGGCCTCAGTTTCAGCGATAACCTCTTCATTCGTGCAAAATTTCTTGCCGGCGAGCATTTTTTCTTGGTCTGCGAACAGCCAGTAGTCGCTGGAAGTTAAATCTGGCGAATGCAGTGGATATAGGAGCACTTCAAAGTTCAATTCATTTAGTTTTGCCATAGCGGCCGCCGTAGCCGAATGGGTTGGTGCGTGACTACCATTCGGAATTTCAGAGAGAACGTAGGTTCAAATATCGTTGAAAAACAAAATGAAGGTCGCCCCTCGGCAGGTATCGGCAAACCTTCTCTGCGGTTCGGAGTCGGCTTGAAACTCTAGGTCCGTCCATTTGCGGCCAAATACCCAAAAGGGTGGTCTTGAATGAAAAAAAACAGTGAGCAAACGCGGCACCCACTTTGAACAGAGCTTTCCCATAGTCAAATGCTCATATAATATAAAGCCCACACTTTCTGTTAATATCTTCACGATGTCAGCTAACTCACGCAACTTCACTTCTCGATCATTCAAAACGATTTTGTGTTTTTTTTTGACGTTTTCTGGTGTTACCGCCTCATTTGGACGTCCACTGCGCTGTGCATCATCGATGTCGTTTGTTGCTTTTGATGAAGCCGAAAGTGGAGCCCCCATAACACTTTTCAAACCATCGCTTCGCTTGTACGTTATTTTTTCCCATCAAGAAGCAGTGCAAAATTAAAACACGAAACTCTTTTTGATCCATAGTTTTGAAAATAACAAAAGTAGCGTCACTCTTAGCACAAGAACTCACGAAGAAATGAATAGAATATTATGAATTTTAACGATGTCTATTTAAGGTTAGTATTAACCGAAAAACGTAGCCGAATGGGTTGGTGCGTGATTACCATTCGGAATTCACAGAGAGAACGTTGGTTCGAATCTCGGTGAAACCAAAATGAATAAAAACATTTTTCTAATAGCGGTTGCCCCTCGGCAGGCAATGGCAAACCTCCGAGTGTATTTCTGCCATAAAAATGATGTACGCGCCAATTATATTATTATTATATATAATATTATATATATTAACCGAAAAACAGGTGAATGCAATAAAACTAGTGCCATCTCTGTGATAAGCCCGGAACTTTTCAGCCCATGTGTTAAGGCTTGGTATGAGGAATATATTCATAGCCTTCAGCTTAACATAAAAAGTAACCTGAAGAACCTTTGGCGAAATATTAAATGGACTAAAATGGCGTCTGCTGTTTACAAGGACGTTACTGCTTCCTCTGCCAGTGGAGAAGCGAACTTATTTGCTGATTTCTTCTCATCTAACTTCGTATCTAATGACGATATTTAGGAAGAACACTTGCCAGCCATTCGCTTAAACTTCTGAGGAAATTGTCACACTTGAGAAAATTGTCACACACTTTACTTATTTTTTCAGATGATGATATCATTGAAGGATTGTTAAAGATTAAGAACTTTTTTGAATCGAATGTCGACGGTCTTTCTGCGATATTGCGTAAATATTATTGCTCTATGGTGCAACCTCTGGCGGCCGCCATAGCCGAATGGGTTGGTGCGTGATTACCATTCGGAATTCACAGAGCGAACGTTGGTTCGAATCTCGGTGAAACCAAAATTAATAAAAACATGTTTCTAATAGCGGTCGCCCCTCGGCAGGCAATGGCAAAACTCCGAGTGTATTTCTGCCATGAAAATGCTCCTCATAAAAATATCTGCCGTTCGGATTCGGCTTGAAACTGTAGGTCCCTCCACTTGTGGAACAACATCAAGACGCACACCGCAAATAGGAGGAGGAGGAGGAGCTCGGCCAAACACCCAAAAAGGGTGTGCGCGCCAATTATATATATATATATATATATTATATATATATAGTGCAATCTCTTAAACTAAGTTTTAATAATTTCGTGGATGAAGGAATATTTATCGCTGATGGAAAGCTGATTTCAGTCCCACCAATTTGCAAAAGCGACAATAAGAGCGATATTGCGCATTACATACAAATTTCTAGATTATCTGCTCTCTCTCTAAACTCTTTGAATGTGTTGTCAAAGGCTAGTTATATTTTAAAGTAAAACATCTGATTAGTCCTAGACAGCATGGTTTTATAGTTTCAAGATCCACGTTTTCTAATTTATACTTTTTTTTAATATTGCAACGCCAATACCAAATAGACGCGATCTGCAGCACGGCTCTGAAGCCTTCGATAAAATCTTTTAAATTGGCATTGCGCAGTTTTCATTCGACTTTCCTTGATTCGATCCGATACTTAGCCTCACTATAAGTTCAAAGTTACAAGTAAAGTTCGTTATATATATGAAATTATAATTCTTTTTTTAATAAAGTTGGTTTTATTTAATCATATAATATTTTTTTTTTATATTTCATTCGAAAAGGTCACCATTTGCTTTTACACAAGCCTTCAAACGATTAGGCCATTCAGCTTTGCAGCACACACGGTTTGCATGGATATTGACGTCACTGCGCGAACCAAAGTTTGTTTGAGATTCTTCGAATTCCCGCGAGGTCTTCGGCAGGTCATGTTCTCAAATTCTGATCACAAACTGTATTCCAATGGATTCAGATCTGGACTTCCAGACGGTCAATCTTCTGCTTGGTTTTTTAGCCACTATGGAGGGGTTTTTGTCTTATGGGAGCTGGAGCTGAATGCCCGGGTCTTAACCTATTTTTCGCAGAAATGAAGGGCTGTAACGACTTTACAAGACATTCCCCACCAAATCATTAGGGAGGCTAGATGGTGGTCACGCTGAACCTTTGGAACAACATTTTTTGCATCTTTAGAAGTTTTAGCGTAGATTTTGTCGTTTTGCTTATTAAAAACTTTTTCCACAGTGAACATTTTCTCATCTGTGAAAAGAATATTTTCAAAGCCGTTGACCATGTGCCACCGAAGAAGCTGCTTTCATCTGTCGAGTCTAATTTTCTTCAAGATGACCAGTTGAGCGACGGAAGTCTTTCATGTGGAGATCATCCCTAACTAGTTTTGACGTGAATCTGGTCGTTACATTCATTTCCCTGGACATGATTTTCTGCTTTCTGAAGGGATTTCTGCGAATTCTTTGTCAGACGGTTTTTTATGGCTGAACTGGTTCGAACCACGCGAGGACGACCTTTTTTTTCTGTCTGCCACTTCAGACGTTTAGGGAAAACGATTGATCGTGCGGTAAACAAATATTCTCCAAACACCCAAAAAGGGTGTACGCGCCAATTATGTAAGATGACTCAGAGGCTCAGGCAGCTGTTTAAAGTGGCTCCAAGATCGCGCAGATTTTTGGCATTTTTTTTTTGCTTTTACTTAATAAAATCAAATTATTTTGAGTGATGGAAATCTTTATTTTGACTTTTATTTTGTGTTGTCTGTTTTTATACTGCAGCTATCTAATGCACAGGTATCAAATGATTGACATACAACGCTATTTGCAAGTGGTATAAATCTTTCGATAGGGTTATTAATTTTGCGCCACTCTGAATGAGGGTATTGCAGTGTCCAAATATCGCATGGAAAGTAAATTATGAAGATAATAGGCTGACTGACCCCTTATTTCAAAATATCAAAGAGCCGTGAAAGGAGACATGAAAGGACGTTAAAGGAAATATGAAAGGAATTAGCAGATTTTGAATATTTTTAAAGCTTATACTATACCTATAGGCGCAGTTCCCTAACAAGAATTATTTAAGGCCTTTATCTGAATAGAGGAGGAATACCCCATACCGACTTTTTGTCCCCCTTGCAGGTAACCAAATTTCATTCTGAATGATATGATATAAGGAAAATGTTTTCTTTAAGCATATTTCAATACTATAGTCAATTAGGACGGCCAGACTGAAATATATTTATGATCAGAATTGAACTTGAGGAGATCGTAGCAGCTGTTCAAGTTAAATAAGCGGGATCTGTGCATAATCATAGAACTTCTATTAAGTCATACTTTAATCGGGAGATATGAAATCCACTTTGCAATTGAACACACAAACGCAAACGCAAGGCCGAAGATATGGCAACTACCAGCCGAATTGAGGGACTGGATTGATTCAGATACTAAAACAAAGTCCTTAAACTTCAGACCAGATTTTATTATATCTTTCCATATAATTTTACTGAATGATACAGCAAAGTTGTATAAACCGTTCATCGTTTAGCACAATATTTGCTTCTTAATCGTTGACACGTGTTTAATTAAGTTATTCTAAAGGAAATGCAAATTTTCTAGTTGTATCTGGTACTATCCAGGTAATCAACTAATTTTGACGTATTTCGCAATATTTTACGCTTTTATTGCGTCCTCCTTTTGAAAGGCTTTTTCGCATATGCATCTCAATCGAGGGAGTTTTTGCCTTTTCAATAGCACTAATTGAGCGTTTTCAGACATTTCGCACATCTGGAGACAAAAGTGTCATCTTGTAGCAAATCAAGGTTCTAATTAATTTAAAATTTAACAAAACTTTCAATAACATATGTAAATTAGTACCTATGAGCGAAGGGGTGTGAATGTTATTAAATCATCAATGACACATTTTTTCGGCACACAATTTTATTAAAATTTCCGGCCTTGGACAGATAAGGATTGAAGCATTTCAACTTTTGTACATATACTCGTATATACAGTGCAAGCATAAATCATGATACCCTACCATTTCTAAAAATAATTTTAAGGAATTTCACACATTATTATAGATTCTGAAAAACTTTATTAATATATGAATAATACACTTTGTACTCATTCGTAAGGAAAAACAAAAAAGAACCGACTTTGTCTGCTGTATCAACAACGGCAAGCAAAAATGTAACTATAAGTAAGAAATTCGTACCGTCTTTTTCCAAAAATAAGATACTGTCTTACTTTCTTTTTTGGTCCAAGATACGCGCTAGGGCTTATTTTCTTGGTAGGTCAAAAATAAAAGTATGTTTATAATATATATTTTTATTTAATATTTATTTTACACAGAACACAGACGTTTAAATTTATTCAATTACAATCATGCCATCTTCTTCTGGCACATCGTAATAAATAAAATTCTGAATTATATTTTGAGTTTTTTCCAAATCCATTTCCTGTTGAATCATTGGTCCGAATCTCTCCCGTCTTGCGATATGGCTATCGCAAAAAACGTTGGCGCAACTGCATAATATTATATCTCATGGAGATTACTTTGAAGGGAACAAAATAGATATTAATGAATAAATTTTTGAAAAAAACACACAATTCGCGATACGTTTTGAACACATCTCGTAAATCAATTCTCACCACCGTTCCGTTTCGTTGAATCGTAGATCGTTGTTTCATCGTTTCAGCTAATACGGGCGTACGTTTACGTTGGTCAGTGTTAGCACCATTAAACAGCTCGTGTTGAAGGAATCCACTTCGAGTGGAAAAAGTGCTTTGAAAGGTGGTTAAAGCGAATTCAGAAGTGTTTTGACTTTCAAAGGGAATATTTAAAAAAAAACAATAAGCCATTTTCATTATGGTTTTACTGTGTTTCCACTATTATTATTATTATTATTTGCTGTTGGGACGCTGATTAGAGGCGCTTAGTGCCGAAACAAAAGATAGCCAATGTTGGCGATTATTCGCGTTTGCCTTGATGTGGGACCACTTTAGGTTTTCGTCGACTCTTAAAAACTCGGCGAAAAGGCTATGTCGCCATGATCTTTTAGGACGTCCTCTGCGCCGATGTCCTTAAGGTTCCAGTCGACCACCGTTCTGCTTATTTTGTTAGCTGATTCCGTTAGGCTGACATTTTTTTAATCTTGAAGAGTAGCTTATCTTGGAAAGGTAACTTGCTCGGTTATTCGGATGAGTGACAAGTCGCTTGTTGTATCTCTGGCTGAGGTTGTTTATTTCTTCGAAAACTGTCGTAACTTTTAGGGCACGTGCAATATCTCGTTTCGTACAAACCATGGCGCATTGGCACACATGCGGAGCACCTTTGACTGAAATCTTTGCATGATTTCTAGATTTGATTTTTCAGCTGAGCCCCATAATTGAACTCCATACTTCCATATCGGTTTCAGAATAGATTTGTAGATAAGCATCTTATTGTCTAGTGTAAGTGCTGAATTGTAGCCGATTAACCAGTGTAGTGATCGCAATTTCAGTTCAAGTTGCTTTCACTTTAAAAATATATGCGATCGCCAAGTAAGACGCCGCTCTAATAGAATACTTAAATATTTGGCATTATCTGTTTGTGGTACTGGAACGCTGTTAAGAGATACGGCAGGACATGAGCCATTTCTAAGAGTGAATGTTATCTGCGCCGATTTGCTTTCGTTAGCTTTTATGCGCCATTTTTTCATCCAGTCGCTAACACTGTTAAGGTTTTCTTGTAGGTAATCAGAAGCAATTGAGGGAAGGGTACTCCTGGCCATGACAGTATCATCTGCATAGGTGGCTGTATATGTGTTCTTTAATAGTGGAAGATCTGCCGTAAACAAAGTGTACAAGAGGGGACCTAGAACACTTTCTTGTGGTACACCTGCTCTGATTGAGTGAAGGTTAGTGTTTTCGTTGATTACTTTAATAAGAAAATGTCTATTTTGCAAGTATGATTTTATGAGCATATAACAGTTGTGCGGTAAGCCCTGTCTAAAAATGCCGCTGTACAGTATTGCCGCCTCTCAAGTGCTTGTCTAGCGAAATCATACACACAATTAACTTGCTCTATGGTGGAGTGATACTTACGAAAACCAAATTGGTGGGCTAGAATGAGTTTTCTTTGCGCAATTATTGGATTTATCCTTTTTAAAAGCAGCTTTTCGAAGAGCTTGGAGGCAACAGGCAATAGACTTATTGGCCTGTAATTGGATACCACGCTCGGGGTCTTCCCTGGCTTTTGTATAAGGATGATTTCAGCAACTTTCCACTGAGTTGGGAAATACTCTTGTTTGATCATCGCGTTAAATATAATGGTGAGGAATTTGTATACACATTTGGGCAGTTCTTTTAAAACCTTACTAGTTATTAGGTCGTAACCTGGCGCCTTTTTGGTTTTAAGAGTTTTGGTTGCTGCGTATTTAACTTCTTTCCAGGTAAATCGTACAGTCGGAAAATACATTTGAAACGGAGCTGAGAGAAATTCGTTAACTTCTGAGTCTACCTCCGCAACTTTGACTCGGAAATGGTTGGAAAACATTTGATAGATGTTTGGCAAACTCTATTTCTTTTTGTTTATCAGTTTTTGCCCAATCTCCATTACACGTTTTTATCGCTGCGTTGTGAGGCGTTGGTTGTGAGATCTTTTTCGTTGCCTTCCAGAGTGAGTAGTCAGTAGCTTCCGTAGGTGACAAGTTAGATAAGTATTCATGCAGTTCTGAGTTTTTTGCGTCTCTTATAGTGCTTTTTAATTGTTTTGTGAGCTTATTTAGTTTTTTTTGTCGTTCTTGTTTCTGGTGCTTTGCCATATGCGCCGAAGCTTGCGTTTTTCTGATATTAATATTTTGACGCGATCGTTAATGTGCGCTTCAGCGCGAGTGTGCTTAATTTCCGGCGTAGCGGTCCACGCAACTCTTTGAATGCAGTTGTTGAAAATCCCAACGACTGGTTGGCGGATAGTATGCCGAATTCATCTCCATTCACGTTCCCGTATTTCAATAGTAATGGATTTTATCCGATTGCGAGGAGTTGTTCGTTCGAAATCCATATGCGCAGGATTGTTCTGAGACAACGGTTAAAAAATAATTGTAAGCTTTGTGTGGCAGATGCTGATACAAGCCAATCTTCGCAACCGTAGAGAAGAACTGATTTTATATTGAAATTAAAAATACTTACTTTTGTGCGTTTTGTCAGTTGCTTCTAATACCATCGTTTTTAGGCGGGCGAATGCCGCTTTGGCTTTTGTAATTCTTGCACTTATGTACATATATCAGTCATCGTTCCTCCTTCTTCTTCTTTATTTGCTATTCGTAATCGAATATAAGCGATTATACAATTTAAAAGTAATACATTTTTTTTTTAATTTAAAGTTTAAACTATATTTGAAAATATTTCGCGGTCTCTACCTGCTTCCAAGAGGGGACCCACACGTTGTATACCGGTCCACTGCATTATGTTCCTCAACCAAGAGAACTGCTTACGCCCGATACCTCTTCTTCCTTCAATCTTGCCCTGCAATATGAGTTGCAAGAGTTCATATTTCGGGTTTCGTTGAATATGCCCCAAATATGAAATTTTTCGTCGTTTTTTTTTTATATGAATTAGATATCGATATTTTGGTTTTCGAACCCTTTGGAGTTTTCTATTAAGAAGCTTTCTGACTGACTAAGATATTTTTCTAATTAGGAAATGTATCGCTATCGTTTCCTTGTCTCGTGGTCGCAGCGCAGTGCTCTTAGTCTGTTAAAGTTATTCCCACACCTTTTCATACCCTATCTACCCTACCCTACTAGCTATCCCAGTAAATCTTATACGTATTTTAATTTTTCCAATATTTTACCTTGAGTGTAATTTACCGGTTCAAACCAATTACAACCAGAATTGATTAGTTCATAAACGTGAGAATCGAACGGACAGACAGACGATTACAACGAGACAAATAGTCACTGCAGGACAAGTTTAGTTTGTAATATTATAAAAAAAATGTATTTATATGCATTGTAAAAAGATTTACAGCGTGAGCAAACTACAACATTAGCAATAATAACTAACACTCACAAAAATCAACGTTAGCTACAGCTGTTACTGCAGCACTAGGTTGATATTTATATGTATAAAAAATTCTATGAGCATTAATAAATTCTTACGTAAATGAGCGCAAATATAAGTGCACGAGTATATCCATATGACAGCTATGCAAATATCAGCATGAAGAAATTTTTAACATTTAAATAAATTCAAATGCTACCCCATATTGCTGTAGTATTTTGAATAACTGATGAAATATTAAAATCTAGCACATAAGCAAATAATCAAAGAAATGGGTTTAGTGAATATGATGATGATAATGACACATGCGACACTAGGCGAACAAACAACGGTAGGAAATAAAGCAGTCTAATGTCAAAGTATTTTATTATTATATTATTATTATTATTTATTAACAAATTAAACTAAATTAATTACGTTAATATTGAAAAAGACCATCAGCTCTACAAAAATATTTAAAAACAGTAGGACTAGAATGCTTGTGTAGAAATAAAATTAAATATCCTTGTACTTGTAAACTTATAGTATATACTAAAAAATAAATGCGGAGAATGTATATTTAATTCAAATTCGGGCTCGGATGTGCTTTATAAAATTGTTAATAGCGATGATATTATCAGATTTGGGTTTTTTTAACAATTTAATACAGTTCTTCTTCAGGTAATGTTTTCTGCCGTCTACCAAAATGGGAATATATGCTTTAAATAGAGAAGTCCTCGGCAGTGTGTGCATCCTGGAGGTGGCTCCCTAGTCAGGATGTGTTGATGTGTGTCAATAGTGTGGCAAAGACGTCACCGGGAGAAATGTTTTATTTGTGTTTTTCCAACGCCGGTGGGGTATTGTGGGGGTTTATGCTCTCGGTTTATGGTTGTGTATTTAGTGTTGAGTGTTGAGATATCGCTGACAGAATATCTCTCTTTTCGCATGTGGGATCTTTTGCTATCGCTGCTGAGGAGGCTTATTTGGCCGCACTGTCTGCCATCTTGTTCCTGTGAATCCGATTTTGAGCCATCTGTGAATCACAAAGTCCAATGTCAGCTTCACAGTATGTCTTGCGCTCCTGGAATATAGAAAGGAATACTTCGGGTGATGTAGTTTGTTTTTGAAAATTTGGATAGGCTGAGGTCACAGGATACTTTCTTTATCTCCCATTGTCGGCTTTTTGCTTGGTAGTTTACCATCAGATTGGATAGCTCTAGCTTGTTGGCGACTCCAAATATTTGATGCATAACAGAAGTAACTTTTTGGATGGGACAATAAGTTTAGGGATGAGTCTCGCTTGAATCTGATGTATTCTTTCTTCAATTGTTGGTAGGGCAGCCTCTGCTAAAAGGTTTTTTATTGAAGTTCTGCGAAGTGCAAAAATACTCGTTCGCGCCGCTTGGTTATATACCGGCCTGAAAATGCTTAAAGCCGATCTTGTTGAGTTGCCAAAGAAGCCGATTTTGTTTAGTCAAAGTAGTACTATGAAATAGAAAATTCTAAATATCTATGTATGTACATATGAACTATGCACATAAAAAGAAAGAAAGAGACTTTTTTGGCGTTTGGGTCACTGGAATCTAGATGTTGTAAGGGCTATAAGCACCAATATCCAATACAGCCACAGGTTCTTCACTGAAAGTTATTAGACCTTCGGTAGCCGCATTTCTAACTGTGATAAAATTAGCCCCAGTGAGTAACTAATATTCGGTTTTTTATGATACGGTCCTTTATTTCAATTTTTCACATATACATTCTGTCAAAAAAATATCGGGAATTGTTCATTTAAGGGGACAGATACCTGTAAACGGCCATATTTTCCCAGATTTTCATTAAAATTATTTAAAATGAAGAAGTCAATATATTTTTTTCAAAATAGTCATACAGTTTATTTATACATTAAAATAATATACATTTTTTTTATTTTAATCATTTAAAATGGCGGATGTACACTCAATTTTTTCAGGAAAGTCGCAGAGGGGCTTCTCAATCGGCGGTCATTGTAGCATCGGCGTCAGTGACTTGAATACAAAAGAACAAAATTTTTTTGATTATTAATGATTTCTATATGAAGTAAAAAAACAAATGAAAAAAAAATTGCGGAATAAAATGCTTCAAAACAAAAAAAGAAATGAATTTTGGGGCGAATTTTGCTACAATTTTTGCTTCGAAAACATTATTTTTCGAAAAATTTTCGAAAACTTGTAAATTCACATAAAAGGTAACATCATAAAAAAGATGTGTGCAAAATTTCAGGGAGACCGGTCAATAACTTTTCGAGTTATCGTGTACGCCAATTCGAAAAATATAGTTTTGAGAAAAACGCGTCTAAAATTTTAATATATGAAAATTCAACCTCTCCTAGTGCTCTAACGCAAAGAATAGAGTCGTCACGGTTGACGATCTACATATAACATAAGAAATACTTAAATTTACGTTCTAAATTTTTTTGACATATTCTTAAAGGATTACATTAACATTTTATGAAAAAAAGTATTTGTTTTCGAAATTTTACAGGTATCTGCCCCCTTAAAAAGCGTGTTACACATATGTTTAATTTTTTTTTGCTGGAATGTTGGTACAACTGTCCTCTATAGTGCTGTAGAGTTTGAGTGTGATCTGTCAATTAGCTTGTTTTTGGCATTTAATTTTATCAGTCAACCGCAGGTGTGCTCTGCGATTTTCACTATGGATAAAAATATCGAACAAAGAATTTGTCTTAAATTTCGATATCACGTGTGCCGAATCATTGAAAATGTAAGGCTTTTGCAGAGGGCTGAGAAGTCGTGGAAGATTTGCCCCGATCTGGTCGCCCATCAACGTCTTCAATGGATGAAAATGTCAACAAAGTCAAGGAAATGGTGCTAGGAAACCATCATTTAAGTTTGAGGGAGGTGGCTCGTAACCTTAGCGCGTCTCATGAATCAATTCGCAACATTTTACATCTAATTGGGCGCGAGCCTGCTCGACTCGTTCCAAGAGAGTTGAATTTCTTTCAAAAAAATTAATCGGAAGAAGGTGACTGAAGGCATGCTTGAGCAAGTGAATTAGGACCCAATGTTTATCCAGCGCATCATAACAGGTGATGAGACGTGGGTAAATAATTGGTGGGTTTGACATGCAAACCAGTCACCAGACGGCTGTATGGCGCTATCCACATGAGCCGAGATCCAAGAAACCACGTCAAAGTCGGTCAAAAGTGAAAGCCATGCTATGCGTTTTCTTTGATTATCATGGTGTTGCGCACTCGGAATTCATTCCAAATAATTCTACGGTAAATAAAGAATATTACTTGGAAGTTCTGCGATGTTTGAGAGAGAATTTGCGTACAAAACGGCCCAATTTGTGGAAAGGAAACTCATAGATATTGCACCATGATAACGCACCGTCTCACAAGGCTCATATTGTGAACACTGACCAAAAACTCGACAAATATCATCGAATCACAGTATTCAACGGACTTAGCCCCTGTGACTTTTTCCTTTTCCCAAAACTTAAATTGCCACTCCGCGGACGCCGCTTTGCATCTGAAGAAGATCTCTTTACACGCGTTTAAAACGTGATTTGATGGCTGAACTAATCGTTGGCGTATGAGTATTGCTTCGAATGGAGCAAAATAAATTTTCATGATTAAACAATTATTTTGCATTTTACTGAACAATTCCTGGTAATTTTTTGACAGAATGTAAATGAAGAAAAATTCTTTTTTTTTCAGCATAGGGCAATTAATGGTATTTACTACGAAAATATGTACTACACATTTTTTTTATTTTAGTAAGAAATTAATGTAATCAAAGGAAAGTCAATTCTCCACCCAACATTAATATTCAGTTTTTCATATTGTAGACAAACTCAACACTTTTTATCATTAGATTAAGACGCGATAAGACACGTAAAACTAAAAATTCGTCAAATAGAATTAAAAATTTTATTATAAAACATTATGTGGAGCGGCCTCGGGAGTCTAGCGTAAGTGCACCAGCCTACCATCCCAGAGGTTATGAGTTCGAATCCCACGTAAAGCACGCTCCTCGCACTTTTCCAAACTTACCTCCTTTCCTAATTTCTTTGCATTTTCAACCTCAAAAACCTTATTTTTCTAATCCTTACTCCCGCCAAAAGTCAGCGCATTATTTGCATTGTGGCTGCTAAAACAAGAAAAAAAAACAAAGAAAAAGTCACAGTTGCACATCGCATCAGTGGCGCCAGCAAGAGGAAGCGGGCAATCGCGGTAATAGCGCAGATACATCAAAATTTAGCGAAGCCCTCAACCATCTGTGCGATCCTTCTGACAGAAAAATGTGAAACACAGGTGGCCCTCTAAACAGTGTGAAGGCGTTGTTCCTAAGCAACGACAAGTGGGCACTCCCACTAGTAAAGACTGGTGGCGGCAGGCGAATCACCTACCCTTCCAGAAAGCAAAAATACATTAACGAAACCAACGCAACTGAGTCTTGTCGAGGTCCTATGCTCCCGAGTGGAGTGAACAAGGAAAAAAAATTTGGAGCGCAAAATCTACAAGGAAGTAGCGGAGATTTTAAATATGAAGGCGAGTACAGTGGGAGATATCGTAAGACGATACAGAGATGATGACAGGATTGACTGCATTAAGCAAAAGGGCCAGCCGAAAAAATTAACTTTCTACGAAAAGAAGGCTATTGTGCGTGAAATTAAGCATCAACCGAAGTCAAGTGCACCAAAACTTGCCGCTGATATCCTGTCAACGTTTGGTAAGAACGTATATCCACAAACCATTCGTCGTGCTCTGAAATCAGAGGGCCACTTGACTATCTGAAAAGACGGAAATAAATAAATGAATCATAAAAATTTTTTAAATGGTTTAATTTAATTTAATAAAGTTTCACTGTACGTGGAAATACTTTTGTTTATTTTAAAGAAGATTTCGCTTAATTTGCCAAGGGTTTCATTTAAATTGAAAATTCTAAAGCTTTGGCTTTATGTTTTGTGGGGTTACAGCGTTACATCTAAGATGAGTTTTATCGCTACTAAAACGAGAAATGTTTCACATATCAAATTTGGCGAATTCGTCATCGCGTTCTAATTTTCAATGGCTGGACGTCATTAGCGGTACGGCTTGATCCGTTTGTGCATACATAAATACATATGTATGTATGTAAACAGTTAACTGACGCATTTTGTAAGCACAATTTGCTAGAGCGGCAAAAAGACAATAGACATAACTGTGTTTATTTTTGATTTGTTTGCGAAACAGCAGACGCGCTTGCCAACCAATATTCTTCAACCCACTGACTTGCTATTCTAAGTAATGTATCGTAGTAGTTATAAAGATTTTGATTGCCTTTTTATTCTGAGTTGAGCCTTTTAATTGTTGAGTTTTTTCGATAGCGCGTACTTGAAATTTCAACTTGGTATGCAACGGCAGTAGCTGATGGGTGACTGAGGCAACATCACTGAAAAACGCTTATACATATTCGTATGTGAATAAAATATATTTCTAAATACCATAAAATGTACATCTCACACATCAATGCGCGTATTTGTACATAGATTTATATGAAAAAACTAAAAATAAAATCGGCCAGCAGAAGGCAGAGATATTAGTAGTTGGGCTGTCAACTATTGATTTTACTGTTGTGTTTGGTATAGGGTATTCCATTCAGCTCATTATTATTAAACTTCATAATTAGTTGACTTGAAAAGTTTTCTTGTTTTCATTGCATAATGAGTGCCTAATATTCGCTAATTGGTTACCCGCCAGCCTTGAAATCCAACGTAGAATCTCCCTCGTCACCAGGTGTTACTTTGGAGTAAGTAGGTCATTTTGTAGTAAAGTCCTCTCTCGACGAATAAAACTAACACTCAATTATGCTCTCATTATGCCCGTCCTATCCTCTGGCGCATAAGCTGGGACGATGACAACATCCGATGAGGCGTGCTTTGGAGTGTTTGAGAGAAATACTCTGCGCAAGATTTTTGGGTCTTTGCATGTTAGCGACGGCGAGTATCGCTGACGATGGAACGATGAGCTGTTTGAGCTTTACGACGCCATAGACATATCACAGCGAATAAAGATCCCACGGCTTCGTTGGCTGAGTCGTGTCATCCGAACGGATGCAAACGCTCCGGTTCTGAAAGTATTCGATGCGGTATCAGCTGGTGGTAGCAGAGTGGTTCCACTGCGTTGGAAAATTGGGTTGACAAGGACTTGGCTTCACTGGGTGGGATCAACTGCCGTCGATTAGCACGAGAAAGAAACGTCTGGCGCGGTTTGATAAACTCGGTCAAAATCGCATAAGCAGTTATCGTGCAAATTAAGAAGAAGAAGGTTACATGTTGATGTATTAAAATTTTTAGTAAAATCGTGGTATATTATCGGCTCGATTATCCATAAATTTTTTTCTTTGAGTTCAGTAATTACACACCTGCAGTTGGGCTGATACAGAAGTGCATATGACAGAGTGAGTGGTTGAGCTGACATAATTTTAGAGTTTGATTTACATTTTTTGCTTACGGACAAGTCTTTTTTTATTCTCTTTTCTATTTTCCTCCATTTTTAAATTAAGATAATTAGTCTAAAGTTTTATTTTCGTTTATAAAAATTCACTATTTTGACACCTTCCACCCACTTCTATCTATCACAGTTCCCATAAAATTGCGTTTTTTTGCCTTTTTCCCTTCACTCGGGAGCATAGGGCCTCGACAAGACTCTTCCATCGCACACGGTTAGCCCAGAACCGTTTGCGTTTTTTTTGCTCCATGTGATGTGGGCGTCTGCTAGTTAGCGCAACATCGAGCTTCTCCAAGTATTCTTTGGCCGACTGCGACCTCTACTCGTTTGTGGGTTCCAGTCCAGTGTCATTCTCGTGAGTATACCTGATGGTTTTCTAAGCCTGGGACGTATCCATCGTCACATTCTGCGTTTTATTTGTCATAGGATGGGTTCCTCATTCGTTGATCTTCACAGCGTGACGTTGCTGATGGTGTTTGGCCATAATTTTTACAGATTGTAGCGTCTATCTAATGGTGTTAGAGACCAGCCATGTTTCACTTCTATACAAATGTACCGACTTCACACATGAACTGAATATCCAGAGTTTAGAGCGCCTGAACATTCGCGAACTCGCCGTCCTTGCTTTGTTAAGCCTGCAGTTGATATCTTTATCTCCTTCGCCGTCTACCCTAGGTATGATGCAGCCTAGGTAGTAGAAGCTTTCGACGAATTCCACCAACCAATATCTGCCTTGCGTTATTGTGGTTAACTCTCATAGCCTTGGACTTGGCGATGTTGACTTCCAGTACGACAGTGTGTACCAGCGTGACTAGTCTATCCGCCTTCGTTTGCATCTCAGTGAGTTTGTGAGAGAGATCCATGCCCTCAATATGTCTGGTGAAACTCCATACGATGCCTGTTTTGTGCAAGATCTATTGGCTCATAACGTCGTTTAAAGCGATGGCGAAGAGGTGGGGCGACACGGGACAACCTTGCCTTGCACCTGCGTTGGGGGTACCCGTTGTAAAGCACCGCCAGTTCGGACCTCGCATAAATGACTCTGATGAGGCGGATTATCTTAGCGAGAACTCCCTTAATACTCAACGCCAGCTGTACTGAGTCTCGTTTGCATTACGGAATCAAAATTACTTTCACACAATTCCGCCTCAATCCTGTATTTTATTCTTCCTGATCCAATTTTGGTAACCAATTCACATCACCAAAAAATACCTCTAAATTAAATATATATGCAAAATAATGGATCACCCCATAATATTAAAGTAAACATATAATCATGTGCCAATATCTATGTATGTACATATATTCAGATATGCCAGTTTTTAGCTTTGCAATTTTCAAAGTTTGATGGCTGAATTGTCTGACAGAATGCGCATATTAATTAGTGTAGGTATTGGTAGCGCCCGGGGAGCAGCACCGCATTACCCAAAAGCATGCACAAGTATTTGTCTATGCGTGCAAAATATTGATATTCACAGTGAGCGATGATGAGCGGGGAGTTGGCATTTGTGCGGGGTGGTGCTTGTCAATTAACAACAAGTGTACTGCTTTAGTAAACGTACTAAGCTCAAGAGGGTGCACCACATCGTATCGCTTGGCTGTCAATGGCCGCGCCATTGGTCATTTACATTTGCATTTTTTGTGCGCAAAATTTTTAATGGCGATTGGAAAAATTCTAGATAAGTTCATTTATATCTAGTATGTATGTATATGCATGTGTGTATGTAAATACATATTTCGTTAATGGCCATGCAAAACGATTTTTTTTTTTAAAGGTGAATAGAGTGTTCATGTTTGTGGTATGTGCGTACGAAGGCATGAAATATTTATTACCAGGAATTCCGTAAAGTAAATAAACAAGCGAGGATATATGATTTTGTATAGACATTTTTTTATAGAAACTTTGCTTACTTCGTGTTTACTTATTACTTTATTATTTTTATTATTTCTGTCTGCTTCAATTGTAAATGGCTTAAAAGTGAGTACTACGATTAGATTTTTATTGACCTTCATTTGTTACTCAGCAAGTACTTAGACATATGCACATAAGTATGTTTCTGTTCTGCGTCTGCCTGATCACTGTAGTAGCGGAGCTGATGGCCATTTAGAAAGCCACAGTGGGAAATGATTCCTTTCCATGTTATCTACATTATTTAAAGCTAATGAGGCAGTGCGGTCCTGTCTGATACGAGGGCATGCTAATAACTTAATTAATCAGCAAATAGCACATAAACCATATTTTTCCCAAAACTATTTTTAAGCAAGGTTAATAAACCAGGTTACGACAACTTTGAATCTTATGGCGTCTAATGTAGAGTGGAATGTAAAGCATAAAATTTCTATTGTTTATTTATTTGCTTATCAAACACACAACCAAAAGTTATTTTACGGTGTTTAAACTTATGAATACTTCTCTTAATAATACAAGGTGAAGTCCAAAATAAATAAGACTGGCGTCATAAAAGTGTTTTTGGTGGCGCCATCCTTTTAATGAGTTAGTGCGTTGGACATTCAGTTCAGTGGAAGCGCAGTTATTGAGTCTAAAGTATCAGTATGTTTGTGTCATCGGAACAAAAATGAGTACAAAGAGGTAATATCAATTTTTGTTTTAAAATCGTTAAAACGTTTACCGAAATATTTGAATTGAAAAAAAGGCTACGGCGATGATTGTCTATCTCGAGAAAAGACGAGAACTTCCTTTACAACATTGTAACTGGTGATGAAACGTGGCGTTTCCAACATGAACCTGAAACAAAGCGTCAAAGTGTCGAATGGAAAGCCCCAGACGAACCAACTCCCAAAAATCGCGTTTAGAGAAGTCAAAACTCAAGTCGACTCTCATTGGTTTTTACAATTCCAAGGGAGTTGTCCACAAGGTGTTCATGCCAATGGGTCAAAGCGGCAATGCAATTTTCTATCTTGGCGTTTTGAAGCGCTTGTTGCATCGCATTTGTTCGAATTCGTCCCGAATACCGCGAAGGAGGAAGCTGGCGATTATTGCATGATAATGCCCCATCTCATCGATCCACTCTTGTGACTGATTTTTTGATTAGAAATCGCATTTTAACTATCAATCACTCAACGTATTCGCCTGACATGGCTCCCTGTGACTTCTATCTATTCGAAAAATTGCATTTGGCCATGAAAGGAAAACGTTTTGCGTCCGTAGAGGCCATCCAGGTGGATAGTACCGACATCCTGAAGGATATTCCGGTCAATGACCTGAAACGCTCTTTCGAAAATCTTTTAGATCGCGTTAGCGGCCGCCGTTGCCGACTGGGTTGGTACGTGACTACCATTCGGGAGTGCGTAGGTTCGAGTCTCCATGCACGAAACACCAAAATTATAGAAAAAGCAGTCTTTCTTATAGCAGTCACTCCTTGGTAGGCGATGGCAAACTTTCGAGTGTATTTCTGCCTTTGAAAAGCTTCTCATAAAAACCATTCAGAGTCGGCTTAAAACTATGAGACTACATTTGTGGAACGGCATCAAGACGCATCCTACCAGTAGGAGGAAGAGCTCAGCCAAATACTTAACAGAAGTATACGCGCCAAATATTTATTTATTTTATAGAAATAGCAGAGCAGAGAAAAGGGAAAACAAAGATATGAGTACATATTAGCAACTATTGGGAAGAAAGTAATGTGGCGGGTTCACGTCTAAAGCGCGGTGTGCTTCAGATTATATTGATTTTTAGTGGTAGGAGGTTCCAAAAACGGACAGCGAGGACAAAAAACGGACGTTTTGTTACTAAGCAACTGTATTTCAAACAAAGTAAAGAAAAAGATTTAGACGATTTAGCAAATTAAAGTCAGTCCATAAGGTATTTGGACTTATGAAAAGTGATGACTTTGTGGAGAAGTTTTAAACATTTCAACTTTAGCAAGTGATTAAATCGTATGGAGAATATTGATTTAAAAAACCCGGCGTTTTATAAAGGGTTTTCCAATGAGAGGTGTTATTTTGATATTCATTATAAAGAGGAAGGTATGCCGTTAATAGTGGAAAATAACATCAGGCAAAATACCACTACGACCACGCTTTCAGGACAATATCCTTTTCATGATAATTTCCATAACCGAATTGCAAAGTGGCTGCCCTATGTCCTCGATAGCCTCACGAATTCCATATTTGAGGTTTTGAATCGACCCTGGTCTGTTGGCGTAGACCTTCTCTTTCACATGGCCCCAAAGAAAAAAGTCACAAGGTGTTAAACGTCATGCCGTCTTGTTGAAAATAAACTTTGTCCAGATCAATATCATCCAATTCCGGCCATAAAAAATTGTTAATCATCTCTCCCGTTTAACACCTAACATTGTTATTGCAAAATCCTTTCAATAAACTTATCTCGCAATATTTTTGTAAAGGACATTAAGGGGTTATATACAGTTAGAAGGCCAAAAAAAACGAATTTTCTACAATTGAGAAAACTTTTAAATTATTATGTTATCTTTTAACTGTTAAGACTTAGTATTAGTAAAAATATTTATTTGGAAGGAAAGGAGCTTCAGCTGATGCCCGGGAGGTCCTCTCAAAGAAGAAGTTTTGCGCTGACCACTATATCTCTGAACTGGATTCTCTGAAGTTAAAAAACCAAACAGATTCCTTTAAAGTAATGTCGAATCTAGTAATTAATCGAAGGAATAAGCAAAATAATTTTTTTTTGACAAAATTACCGTTTCTAAAAAAATAATCGATTTTTGACCAAAATTTCGACCTTATTTATCGACCTAATATTTATCGGACAGAAAAAATCTTTAATTAATTACTAAAAAAAATATTTGAGAAGCTCGAGTTAAAATTTGAGACTAATCGGCTTAGCCGTTTTCGAGTAATGTTCGTCACCGACTTTGAAAACACCATTTTGAGAAAAACGCGTTTAAAGTTTGAAAAGCACTGAGTCTAAGTCTGAAACGCCTCTTCGAATTCGCGTGTAACTTCGAAAGTGTTCACCGGAACGATATTAAATTTTCTGTGTGTATTCTTAAATATACATATGCACATTAAGAAAATAAAATAAAAAAAAACGATTTTTTGAAAATTCTTACTGTATATACATATGTTAACACGAAACAAATTCAAAATGCACAAAAATAAATATCGTGTTCCACGCTTTTTGCTGACACAACGTCGGCAAGCACAAATTCCTTAGAATCAAATTGCATTCGCATCCGTAGGTAATGCACTCGCGCTTGCCCTTGAAACGGTAGCAGAGGTAACGACTTCGCGCTCATAAAGCTTTAGCTTTAGTTTTAGTTTTAAGAAAATAAAATTGTCACTTCGTTTTAGACAGTCAAATAATAAAGAGGCATAGCCTCCTAAAACAAAAATTTATATTTTTTATTTTTATTTTTTTTATTTTAAAAACTTTCGGAGTTTTAACTTATAATCCCTTAAGCTTACTACGATGTAGCCTATCACAATTGGCATATAGTTCACAACGATAAAAACTGAACCCAAATTTGGCATATAAATTTTAGTATAATCGTTTCTAATTTTTCAAAAAGTTCATGCTTATGAGAACTGTCAACAGAAATGTAAACTTAAATTACCAAAAATTAAATTAAATGAGTTTTGTAAGATTTCCATTGTTATAAAAATAAAAACAGATAAAAGAAGAAGAAGCAATACATTTTATGTATGCTAAGAAGTATTTTATGTATGTAAGCAAGTTTTCTAAACTGCTAATCAGTTATTTACTGGACTCTAGTCATAGTTTGAAAATTTTCCTAAGCCGTTTCAAATTAGAACTTGCCCGTATGCGTATTTGCATTGCATGTAACCAACAATAATTAACATGCAGGCGATTATACCTTATATGTAACATTTATTTATTTATTTGCATATTTAAGAATACACACACATTTATATGTACGTACAAAAACAAAATATTTGTAGTAACGAATTCCAAACACACGAACAAACTAGCTCCCAATCATCCTGCTTACTCATCTTCCCATTAAAATAAATTTTATTCATAAGCCCATCCGTAGACAACACCTGGAAGTTGTTTTAAAATAAAACTTGTAAAAAGAAGTTGTCTGTAAAGTCGGTTTACTGACGATAGTTTAACATGATAACGTCATAAGAAAATACGGATTGAATGGTTGCATTTTTCAAAAGAAAATTTTAATTTTATTTGTTTGATAGATATTTTGTATGGATATAGAGAATGACATAACATAACAAAACATAACATAACATAACGTAACATAATATAACATAACATAACATAACATAACATAACATAACATAACATAACATAACATAACATAACATAACATAACATAACATAACATAACATAACATAACATAACATAACATAACATAACATAACATAACATAACATAACATAACATAACATAACATAACATAACATAACATAACATAACATAACATAACATAACATAACATAACATAACATAACATAACATAACATAACATAACATAACATAACATAACATAACATAACATAACATAACATAACATAACATAACATAACATAACATAACATAACATAACATAACATAACATAACATAACATAACATAACATAACATAACATAACATAACATAACATAACATAACATAACATAACATAACATAACATAACATAACATAACATAACATAACATAACATAACATAACATAACATAACATAACATAACATAACATAACATAACATAACATAACATAACATAACATAACATAACATAACATAACATAACATAACATAACATAACATAACATAACATAACATAACATAACATAACATAACATAACATAACATAACATAACATAACATAACATAACATAACATAACATAACATAACATAACATAACATAACATAACATAACATAACATAACATAACATGCTGTTCAAGCAAGGTAACGACGCATGAGCAAGATAACGACGCATTTTTTGGTGCGTGCAGCCGGCTACATAGAATTATTAGACGTTATCACGTCCAAAAATAATAATAGCATTAAAAGGAGAGAGCAAGATGTCGAACGTTGCCGTTCGTTTGCTTTGTTTGCTTTGTCGACCATCCGCGCTTTCGCTTGCAGTTCATTCAAGGTAACGGCAATGAGCAAGGTAACGACAAATGAGCAAGGCAACACTAATGAGCAAGGTAACGACACATTTTTTCGTGCGTGCAGCCGGCTAAATCGAATTATAAGACGTTATCACGTCAAAAACTTACATCTTTTCAGATTGAATTATTTTTCATCAAAACATGGGTCTCGGCAATTATAAGTATTAGTGAAAAATGATGTCGGACGTCCACCATGAGTAAGTCTACATACAGGGTGTCACACGATCCGAATGTCGTGTTTCAGCTCTGGAATCGTTGTTGGCTTATTCACATAGACTTTAATTTTCAAAAAACCCTACAGAAAATAGTCTAGTAGAGTTAGATCGCGTGATTTGTGACTTGCAGCTCCATCCTGTTGAAAATAAAGATCGTCTATGTCTATTTCTTCAAGCTCAAGCCACAAAAAATCGTCAATCAGATGTCTAAAGTGCGAAATCTTTAGTGATGCACTACAGCAGCAATATTCTCAACAGACCGTCCAGTTTTTGGTCTGCCAGCCCTTTTTCTATACTCGACAGAACAGGAAATTTTTTCACCAACCTTTGAATTGTCGAATTGTGAATTCTGGCGAAGCAAACTTTAGCAGTTCATAAGGTATATGTATGTAGGTATGTATATGTATGAATTTATCACTTGTTATTTCGACATTTTACAACACCATCAGCGCTCAATAACACTGTACTACACCCAAAAATCAAATAAATAACCGCAAGGTTCTAGCACCGGCTTAAGGCAAAGCGGGTCAAGTAATAAAATCTGTGCTACACTGTTTTTAAAGTTGATGCACGAATTTTTTTACAGGCCCCAAAGTTTATCCTTTTCTATGGTTAAACGGCATACGAAATCACTAGGACTTTAAATCAAGTTGGCATACAGCAGAAAAAATCCCTTAGAATACCTTTGCCATAAACAGTTGTCAGAACTTTGTGATTTTGAAAGAAGTTGGATTTTATAATACAGTGTACTAGTAATTAATATAGACCAGCCAAATAAGTACATTAAATTAATTCGAAATTAATTTTTTTTACATAATTAACTGACTTTGACGCTAGGTATGTATGTAATTCCTTACAATTATATTTACTATTGTAATAAATCCTTCATTAACGCTGGGTTATTAGTAAATCGTGTTTTGTGTGCAAAAAACACTCCAGCCTGTCATTGGCACGTGTTCACGATTATATAATTGAAAGTAAATTTTAGAGACTCATTAGCAATAAATTGTTCTGAAATATTTTAATAAATATTAATTTAGTGATTGGCAATCATGAGTGCTTAATAGTAAACTTTAGCAAAACCAAAACTATTTTATAAAGAATATTATGGAGTTTGTAAAAGAAAAATAATTTTCTCCTGCAGTTAAGAATGCACGATTTTTCGGAAAGTTGCAGAAGAATTGGATCATCAGTTAGTTAACATACATTTTTTAATAAACTTTTTTTCCGGGTTTTTTTGTACGATTCTAACCACCGATAATAGTCACAATTTTGTGAAATGTAATTTTTAGAGATCCATAGAAACTGTTGATCTCCAAGTTGATAAAGAAATGTGGTCAAAAATATCCATCCTCCACATGAGTGTTCAAAACCAACTAAAACCTAAATGCTTGGATAAATACAAAAACTACTTTCCTCAGACGGGTTTTTCACATCATATAGGGTTTTCCAATAAGAGGTGTTACTTTGATATTCAAAGAAAAATACTACTTTTTAATATAAATGATCGGATGTGTATTTCATTATAAAGAGGAAGGTATGCTTAATAGTAGAAAATAACATCAGGCAAAATACCACTACGATCACGCTTTCAGGACAATATCCTTTTCATGATAATTTCCATAACCGAATTGCAAAGTGGCTTCCCTATGTCCTCGATAACCTCACGAATTCCAGCTTTGAGGTCTTGAATCGACCCTGGGCTGTTGGCGTAGACCTTCTCTTTCAAGTGGCCCCAAAGAAAAATGGCACAAGGTGCTAAATCACAAGATCTCGGTGGCCAATTGTGATCACCTCTTTGAGAGATAACAGGGTCCGGAAACTTTTCCCGTAAAAGATCAATGGTTTCGTTGCTTGTGTGGCACGTAGCGCCGTCTTGTTGAAAATGAAATGAAACGTTGTCCAGATCAATACCATCCAATTCCGGCCATAAAAAATCGTTAATCATCTCTCCTGTTTAACACCTAACAGCTGTTATTGGAAAACCCTTTACAAAGTGGCGCACTTAATCATCAGTTTTGTTTTGAAATATCTTTTTTACTAAATAAAAAAAATTATTTTGAGTAACGGAAAGTTTTATTTTCACTTTCACGCGCTCCATTTCTTGTCTGCTTGTATTCTGCAACTGTCTAATTCACAGGTGTTAAATATAGGGTGGGCCATGTAAAATTTGCTTTTTGAATCGGCTATAAAAAAAAACTAATCAATATTTTTTCAATTTTGTTTTTTTATTTTGAAGATTGAACATTGTTATTTATGAATGAAAAATAATATCGTTCAAATGACTGCCACGATTGGCTTTACAGTAGGCCATTCGATCAACCCAATTTTTAAGCTCATTTTCGATTGTTTGGGTTCCAATTTCATGAATGGCAACTTCGATTTCGTGTTTTAAAGCATCAATCGTCTCTGGATGGTTCGCATAGTATTTGTTCTTAACGGCTTCCCACAAAAAATAGTCCAACGGGCTTAAATCACAGCTCCGAGGCGGCCAATTGATATCGGAATTTCGGCTGATTATTCGGTTTTCGAAAAGTTCGAGTGTAACTTTGGCAGTGTCGTCCATGTCATCCTTTTCAATTCGTTAAGCATGTCACGGTAACGCTCGCCATTTACTGTAACCGCGGCTCCTCGCTCATTTTCGAAAAAAATGACTCGATGATGCCGCCAGACCAAAAACCGCACCAAAGAGTGACTCGTTGTGGATGCATTTGCTTCTCTACAGTAACGTGTGGATTTTCTGAGCCCCAAATCCGACAATTTTGTTTATTGACGTAGCCACCGATGTGAAAATCAGAAAAGAAGAAGAAGACTCACCACTTTGGAAATAGGTTTTCAATATTTCCCAATTTTGTTCAAGCGTATAGCGTCCCATTTCGTAAATGTCAAACCTTTAAGTAAATTATGAACACATTTGACATGTCATTTGTGTTACCATTCTCAAAAAAAATAGGTGGTTCAGAAAGCAAACGCTATATGGCCCCCCCTGTATATGTAGTTGGCATACGACGCCATTAGTAAAAATTATAAATCTTCCGATGAGGTTATTAACTTTGCGCCACCTTGTACTTACGCAGCAAACAACTACATATGTACATAAATACATATTTATTTTAAACAAGTTGAGCTCATTCATGCCAAATGACACAATTTTAACTATTCGAATATTAACCGAGTAATCTACTGTGAATCTAATTTGTATAAAATCCTTGTTCTAAAGCGGTTTTCAATGCCAAGCGTTTCCGAGAAATACGAATATCAAAACAAACAATAATTTAGAGGTAAAAAGTGGAAAAAATCAGTTATATAAAGGCAAGTCAATAAGTGTTCCATGCACGTGCCTCACGTTTACTGGCCATTGCACGCATACACAAACATGCACATATCTAGAATATATTAGAATTTGCGTACTCACAAATTCGTATTATTATTGTATTTGTTTTGGAATCACAATAAAAAAAGGTTATCTCCTAAAAAGTGTTCTTCATTCAACATTTAAGAAGCTGACATTACATAATGAGCGACTGAAAAAGTGTAGCGAATTACTGAACAAATTAAACAGTAATTTATAAAAATAAATAGAAGCGAATGAAATACGATGAGCTAGCGTTTTGAAGTGCATTAAAAAAAAGAAAAACATATAAAAGAAGGAGTAAAAGCGAAACATAGCAAATGTAGAACAAAAAGTCACAAAAATCAACACTAATGATGTTGTTAATCAATTTTCTATTTACATAACAGCAACTCGAGTGACAATACCCCACCTAACATAGCACCGCATTGTAGAGATTCTGTAGAGATAGTGTCTCAAATTAAGCAAACAATCAAGCAAATGATTTAGAGTTAATTTTGCTGACGAAAAACTACAATGCTTGAATAAGGATTAATAAAATAAATGCTAGATAAACACCGCCAATATGGCGCCAACAACAAATGCGCATGAACACGCTGCCCTCGAAAATATTGTAATAAGATGCTTCTTAACAAAAAACAAACATCAAAAAAAAAAAAAACACGAAAACAGAAGTTAAATTGTTGCTTCCAGCTATTTTTATATAAAGCAATAGGAAATTATTAATCGATGTTAAAAATAATAATAATAAAATAATATTAGGAAAACGCAAACGTAACTGCGGTTATGAAAAATTTACGCCCAGAGGCAGTTCAATGGCATGTAAGCTACCTGGTCTACGCTTCAATCGCCTTCACTGATTTATTACGGTATTGTATGTATGTATGTATTTTATGTTTTTTATTTTAAAAAGATAATTATATATATACAACGGGAATAATTTAAAATAAGTATATGATGACCCATTTTTCTTCAGTTTTAATTCGAATTATTCAGCTTTAAAACTTGTATTATAAAATGCGAAAATAAATAAAATTTCAGGATATATAATATATTATTATTGAAACTCAGAAGAGTACAGGGCCGGCGCTCTAAGTGTAACCAATTAAAAAGGACATAAATTCAATTTGGGAAACTACTTTTATTCAATTCAAAGTAAAAAATGTGTGAAAATAATACAAAATTAAGAATCAATTTACTTTTGCTCGATATGACCACCTTTTGCCTTGACTTTGGCCTTGAAACGGTCCAGAAACGAATCGAAAGTGTATTGCGGGTATTTTAGCCCACTCGCTGATAATGGCTTTTTTCAGCGCCTCGAGACTGGTCAATCTTTTAATTAGGACTTTGCTCTCCAAAATGGTCCAAAAAGAATAATACATCGGGTTCGCGTCTGGTGAATTTCAGAGCCGTTGTGTGGACATTCTGAAGTTCGGAACGTTGTTTTTTAGCCATTCTTGGTTCACTCGAGCCTTGTGAGACGTTGCCAAGTCCTGTAGAAACGTTCAGCGAAAAGTTGGTCTGCCACCGAAAAGTTTGTCTGCCCACGCCTTCAAAGCAACCCAGAATACCTTCCCGATAATGTTTCGCATTTAGCTTGACGCCAGGTTCGATGAAAACGATTGGAGAGCGCCCATCTGCAGTCACAGCGGCCTAAACTATTACCTGTGGCGGATACTGCCAATCGATGACTAAAATTCTCGTATGAGCGGTCGGTCATACCCGTTTTGGTAGTTTACAAATTACTCAATTAGAAAAGTTTTCTCGTCAGAAAACACAATGTTCGGCAATTTACTGCTTTCGGACAAGAAAAGCAACTCCTTCGCTCGGTCAAGTCTGACTTGTTGCTGCTTTGCTGTGAGATCATGCGCCTTTTGGTTCTTTTAAGCCTTGACTTTGAGATCATTTTTCAGTATGCGGTGGATTCTTTCGCCATCTGATTGGCAGTTCCACGGGGATTTCACTAAACTAGCTTCTTCACTTTTTGAACTAGTCCACGTGACGTTGCAGCCTTTTGATGGCTACCGTTTTTTCGTGAATCTTTTTAAAAAGAAAATAAAATGCTATCGTTTTAAAGTTTTTACATGTTTTTATTGGTGTTTTGAAGTATATAAAAAAATTTTTGTATAGTTAATTTTATATTAATTTGTTTAAAATTTTTGACGTCAAAGTGGAGTCCTTAAAAAAAAGATGAGTTGGTTCGGGGAATCACACAGCCTTCCAAAGTCATCTGAAATAATAAATTAAAAGAGATTATTATTCTGTAGACTTTATTTTAGTTCCGGTTATTTAGGTCCTGTAAATGTTTTAAAGGTCCGAAATCTAGATATGTGTGCCTAGAATAACGGGTTAAATTTTTAGCCAAATCGGTTGAATAGTTTTGAGTCAGTGATTCCCCGAAATTTCGAAAAGATGGTTTTGAGAAAAACGCGTTTAAAGTTTTGACAACAGCTGCTGCTGGCGTGTCACACGCTTTCATACACACTACGGCGCGCTCTCTTATTTTAGCTATAATTTTAAAAATAATTAAAATTTCACGCTTACAGGGCAATATCCTTTTCATGTAATTTTCCATAACCGAATTGCAAAGTGGCTGCCCTATGTCCTTGATAGCCTCACGAATTCCTTCTCTTTCACGTGGCCCCAAAGAAAAAAGTCACAAGGTGTTAAATCACAAGATCTCGGTAGCCAATTGTGATCACCTCTTTGAGAGATAACACGGTCCCGAAACTTTTCCCGTAAAAGATCAATGGTTTCGTTGCTTGTGTGGCACGTAGCGCCACCTTGTTGAAAATAAACGTTGTCCAGATTAATACGAGTACCATCCAATTCCGACCATAAAAAATCGTTAATCATCTCTGTTCTATTCAAAATAACACCTGTTATTGGAAAAACCTTTACAAAGCTCTATAATTACAGCCATTTAAGATATTAATAATATTAGATAGAACTAACGTCTTTTCGCCAAATTGCTCTAAACGAAAATTTTTATAATTTGGGCAGATCCTATGACGTATTGGAGGTTTTCGTGGTCGATCAAGTTACAAACTGTGCAGGCGGTCGACATTACATTCTTAAAAGGTCTCGCATTTAGGATCATGAGACTTCCTCTTGCACGAAAAATTAAGGTTATAGTGTAGGAATCATCACTGAAATATTTAATATCCCTAAACGCTAAGTTAGCATAAAAATCGTGTGATTCTGAATTAACAGCAGAGTCCAGAAAAGTCGAAAGTTTTTTATTCACAAGATTGTCTAAAAACGAAGGTATGAACGCAGACAAAGACTCAAAAGTCAAAGCAGTAAGAGGCTCCATGTTTCACATTAGCATCTCGCTCTCGTCCTTCCACTTTTTTACCCTATGAGCGCCGAAGCGCACAGTCTCCTCAGCAAGGATGCGCGGAAGCCTGTGACTTGGCATAATAAAACCCTGCAAGACAAAGTACACATGTGCTCGGAGTGTATGTAGATATTGCGAAATCAAATCTGTTTCGATATGAATCATATAAAGGGTGTTTTTTTAGAGGTTAGGTTTTCAAGATGAAATAAAACGTATATAATTTAATGTTATGGCCAAGAATTTAGCTTTATTATAAAGATAAGGGTTTGCCATTATGTTTTAAAAATGATTTCGGGCAAGTGGCCGCCGCGGCTGGCTCGAATAAATTCCAGCCGAGAGGCCCAATTTTCGACCAATTTTTGCAGCAATTGGGGCCGTATGTCAGCAATAACGCGCCGAATATTACCTTCCAAGACGTCAATCGTTTCGGGCTTATCTGCGTAGACAAGCGACTTCACATAGCCCCACAAGAAATAGTCCAGCGGTGTTATATCGCACGATCTTGGAGGCCACGCCACAGGTCCACGGCGCGAGATAATGCGCTCACCAAAAGTTTCCTTCAATAAATCGATTGTTGCGTTGGCTGTATGGCATGTAGCGCCATCTTGTTGGAACCAAAGGTCGTCCACATCAACATCGTCCAATTCAGGCACGAAAAAGTCATTAATCATGGCTCTATAGCGCTCTCCATTGACTGTAACATTATGGCCGGCTTCATTTTTAAAGAAATATGGACCAATGATTCCCTCTGCCCATAGAGCACACCAAACAGTGACTTTTTGAGGATGTAACGGCGTCTCAGCAATGGTTTGTGGATTATGTTCACTCCAAATGCGACAATTTTGCTTATTGGCATACCCATTCAACCAAAAGTGAGCTTCATCGCTGAACAAAATTTTCTTCGATGCGTCGCGCGAACCGAACCATTATTTTCGTAATAAATTTGCACGATTTGCAAACGTTGTACAGGTGTAAGTCTATTCATTATGAAATGGCAAACCAAACTGAGCATAAATCAAGTGACAGCTGTCAAAAAGACCATCTACGAAAAAAGTAGTGCCAACTTGAAAACCTAACCTCTAAAAAAAACACCCTTTACTATAATTCGAAGCAGTTGGCGGCAAAAAATATTTTTTTTAATAAAGACACGTAGAAGTCTCTCATCTGAGTCATATTTTTTAAGGTATTAATATTTTCTAGAAAATAGTTTTTAAAACAGAGTAAAGCTGCTGAAATATCTACAAACTTTGGGAGGATTTCTTGAGCAAAAAGTCAGGAAACTATTTTTACAGATGAAGACAGCGAAGAATATTAGATGTATAGCGGCCACCGTAGCTGAATGGTTGGTGCCTGATTACCATTCGGAAGGCGTAGATTCGAATCTCCGTAAAACACCAAATTTAATGAAAAGTTTTTTCTAATTGCGGTCGCGCCTCGGCCGGCAATGGCAAGCCTCCGCGTGTATTTCTTTCATGAAAAAGCTCCTCATTAAACATAATTTTATTGTTTGAAATCCTTTTTATTAATCACTATAGTCTTTCTGAACATCAATACATATGTTCCAACGATATTCCCTTTCAGCAAAGTACGCTTCCACAGCTGTTATGACCTCATCATTTCATGAAAAAAGCTTTCCACGCATGAATTTTTTTAGGTAAGGAAGCAGATGGAATTCGCTAGGGGCCAAATCTGGTGAATACGTGGAATGCCCCAACAATTCGAATTTTAATTCTTGGATTTTAGCCATTCTCAAAAATATTTTTCTATTTGCAAACTGGGTGTTTTTCCACGATTTTTTTTCCTTTAACTGTTCCAAGAATATTTAGAATTCATTGTTTTATCGGTTTCCAAGTAATCCACACACAAAATACCTTTCCCATCCCAAACAACTAATGCTAAAAACTTTTGGGCCCATTTCTGGGCACGAACTCGGATCAAATTGCCCGTTCATAAGGTTCGCCGTGAATTGGAAGCATCAGACGGCGATGCAGAATTTGTTGCAAAACGCAAAGAAGCACGTAAACATTTTGACACTGTCCGATCTGCAGAATTTATTCAACAATTCAAAGCAATCACTGACGAGGACTCTTCAAATTTAATGTACGCCCTTACGCGGCAGTTTAATGTTTCTGAAGGTCTTATCCATCGGAAGATCTCTACTATAAAACTTACATTATGCGCAGAAGACAGTTTATGTCGGAGTAAACACAAGAACAGCTAGTTATCAGATTAGAAGGTCTTATAAACTAAGTTAAACCACCTGAATAGTCTTCCAACAAGACTCTACTCCTTTACAAAATGCAATGGCGACATAAGATTGGTTGGCTGAAAATTTCCATGACCACATAACACCGAACTTATGGCCGCCTAACTTCCAAGGCCTTAATCCCCTGGATTACTTAGTATGGAACGTAGTTGAGCGTGAAACCGACAAGTACCCTCACAACACCATTTCTTTTCTGAAGGCTCCAATTAATACCGCTATGGTTCATAGGAATAAGAAGCATTTGATTCGGCCATACAAACGTTGCCGTATCCGGATCGACGAGGTTATTGCAGCTAATTCAAATGTTATTGAATGACTTTATAGCTACATAATAAGTTAATGTTGTTTAAAAAAATCGTGAATTTTCATTAAATTTTGTTCAAAATTTAAAGCTAATAAAATTTACTCTCAAGTACGCACCGTACGTATCCTGAATTTAACCGAAAATTGTGTTATTTTCCAGGTTCAATCAGCCGGGTTACACAGTAGGTGCATGCATATTTTATTGAATAACCACAAGATTTTAAATATTTAACTACCTTCCTCATAAATAATCGTTATCAACCAAAGTCAAGTGGCAGTCCATGCATCTTCCACTTTAAACACTCACTCATCACGACCAATTACCACGAATATATCGCGAATATGTGTGATTTTTTGTCGTTGACACGTAGACAAGTGTCGTTTCGTAAGCATTTGCTCCCGCAAGCGTCATTCGTATTCGTATTATCTTAAAAGTGTGTACAGTATTTGCAGTTATTATCGTTAACCACCTTGTGGGGCTTAATTTGGTGCCTAATTTTAAATGCGATTGCTTCTTCAATTTGAGGTAGGATTAACTGGAAGAGATTTACTAAGGTTTTGCAAAAATAAATATGTCATGCTCAACTTGTGATCTGGTCAACTTGTGAGGCAAATTTCGACATCACAAGACCGGGCATGGGATTTCAATTGTTTTTATTGGCTCACTCTTGCACTTATGCAAGTTTATCACTTTCTTTTATATTTACTTTAACACAAGTTTCACGTGAATTATGCCAGATTATAAGAGTTGAAAAAATATGAAGGTATGCAATCTTTTTATTATAAAAGCTGGTTGATTGCTTGCTTATAGTGTAGGTAACGAAAATTGTTAGAAGCTGGAGGCAAATGTATTTTATGTATATATATAAAAATCTCTGTAAAAGTATTTTGCATGAAATCAGCCAAGAAATTTTCATGTGATAGTTATCGAGTATTTGCAAATCAGTTCCTTTTACACTCACGATTTGTTTGTAAAAAGAGAGGAATAACGAAAAATAAAAAAATTAAAATAAATTGTGTTTAGAATAGGTAATTATCGGCAACTATTATATTTATTAAGCGAGTTGTAAATTGGAATTTAATTTATAATAAAAATGATCAGGCCCCTTACTCTGCGACTTCACCACGAACGATATGGGAAATAAATCTTAGCAGCTGATCGAACGAAAAAAATGCATGCCGTTTTGCAATAATAATTGTTATTATTTTGTATCTGTAGTGTGTCCAATGCCCAACAATTCGACCTGAAAGATATTTTGTGTCCTACTACATATTTTTGAAGTACCTAGTGAATGTTGGTCCTATTGACTGGTACTGTTACCTTAAATATTTTACATCAGGTTGAGAATTATTTGGAACCAAATTCTTTCAGTAATTTTTTTTTTTCAAAATTGCGGAAACAGGAACTTTATTGATTTCATTCAGATCCATTCGACCTCGATGAACGATATGCAGTTTTGTCTTTGCCAAGGCAATACAATTGCACAAGATATGCTCTGTCTGGTTTCATCATCCTCCAGACAGAGTCTACGCTTTGCCTCATTTTCAATATGAATTTTTGAGAGATGGTAATTTAAGAAATAGTGATTTGCCAGAAAACCAACTATTTTCCTCATGTCTACTTTACGCATGTCATGCAGTTCCCTATTGGCTCGATGGATTTCTTGTGTGACTTCCCAATGGGCATTTTACAATACGAAGAGTGCCATTAAATAAAAGATACTGAGACTTTTTCATTATTATCACCTTAAGTAAGCCGAAGGAGATTTTCAGCGTTCCAGGCGAGGCCTACATTCTGCGAAATAGCTCTGGCAGTCTTCTTCGGGCAGCTGCTTCATTTAAGATGCATGCTGCTTTCTCTCTTACAGCTGAAGTGGACTCAAATCAAGAAGCAAGTAATAATTTTACCTTCTGGTTCAGTTTCACATTTTTTTTCGGTTTGAAATATTTCGCTATTATACTTCTAAACTAAATATTTTTCCTGCAAACCAAGAAAAGCAACACTAATGTGAGCTACAAACCAGCAACAAACCTTAAGGTGACGGCCTAATGCAGGCTGGCTTTGCTTGCTGTTCTTGTTCTGCTTGGCTTTGAAAATTTGTATGGCTAAATGGGCGCTTTGAACGCCGATGATTCGTAAAAGGAAAAAGGAAACAGAGATGTTAGCCATATTCAATAATATAATATATATTTTTGAATCACGATGTTAACTACATAGAAGCTATGAAAACATATTGCGAAAATAGTGTTTGTATGCTACGACGACGAAAGTTTTGGGTGCGCAAATTAAATTTATGAAGATCGGCATAGCCGCCGTAGCCGAATAGGTTGGAGCGTGATTACCATTCGGAATTCAGAGAGAACGTAGGTTCGAATCTCAGTGAAACACCAAAATTAAGAAAAAAGTTTTTCTAATAGCGGTAGCCCCTCGGCAGTTAATGGCAAACTTCCGAGTGTATTTCTGCCATGAAAAAGCTCCTCATACAAAATATCTGTCATTTGGAGTCGGCTTGAAACTGTAGGTCCCTCCATTTGTCGAACAACATCAAGACGCACGCCACAAATAGGAGGAGACGCTCGGTTAAACACCCAAAATGGGTGTACGCGCCAATTATATATATATATATATACATATATTCACGACATTCATTTTGTCAAGATAATCAACTTCTAATATTGGCCCAAATGCGCCATAATTCGGTCATCCGTAAACACCAATTTTGAAAGACTCGGTGGAGGTCTTCGGTCGGTTTCACATGAATGACTTTAGTAATGTTAGCTTTTAATGTCTCACTCGAAGCTGGTTTATCCATAAAGTATTTAGACTTTACATATCACCACAAATAAGAGTGCAAAGATATCCAAGCCGCTGGTCCGAGAGGAGAGATAATTTGGTCACTGAAACGACGACGCAGTAAATCCATTGTTTCATGGGCTATATGGCAAGTAGCACCGTCTTATTGGAATCAAATGCACGGGTTTCGATTTTCGGTGTCAAAACGTCATTTATCATGGCGCTATAGCATTCACTCCTACACTGGAGGAATCCTCGTCTTTGAAGAAATATGCGCCGATGATTCCTTCAGCCCATAGGCCACACCAAACGGCTGTTCTTACGGTTGTTCTTGAATGGCTTCACGTTGCTCCTCAGCCCAAATATGGCAATCTTGATTATTGACGTAGCTATTAAGCCAAAAATGAGCCTCATCGCTGAACACCATAAGTTGGTCTGAGCTCACGATGAACTCTTTTCACAGAGCGTGAATTTTCGTAATATAATTGTACGATTTGTAAACGTTGTTGAAGTATGTGTACTGAAAAAACTATGTATTTGACAGTAGTCACGCGCAATCTGTTAGAAAATCCTATTGGAAGAAGTACTTCCTTTCTTATCACCCTTTATTATTCTCGTTCACTAGTATTTTTCCTGCAGAGCATCTCCTCACAAGCATATCTACAAATATGTGAGTTTGATATGTGAGCATATCGAAATACAGGCATAGAAATGCTATTTAATTGTAATATCTATGTATGCATGTACTTATGCTTAGTGCTGCATCATCAATAACTTTTAATTGTTTTTACGTTTTCCGTTGAAGTACGAGAATTTTGCGTATTTTGAACTTTCAGAGTCAATCCTCAATGCTGTCTTAATTGGTTGACTCATGCGCTATTCGCACCAAGTGAAAGAATCAACAGAAAGTCCGCATAAAACCGCCATAAACTGCATTGGCGATATGTTTTTTGTGCACCTCTGGCGGCCGCCATGGCCGAGTGAATTTGTACGTAACTACCATTTGATTGGTCCAGGGTTCAAAGCTGACTGAGAATATTAAATATCAATTGTTGGGAAGCAATGGCAAACATCAGGGTGTATTTTTGCCATAAAAAATCGTATCATAAAGAATCTATTGGCAGTGGCATAGGATTGAACGCCCCCTTCCCCATTTGGAGGGCAACATCTAGAAACACCCCATCAACTGAAGTAGAATCTGTGCCAAGCACCTAACGAAGAATGTACGCGCCAACTATATATTTATGTATTGTATATATATATTTTGTTGTTGCACAATACATATGTATATACATTTCCGGTTATTCATCTAACATGAATGGCGTTTCATTTTGCACATGAAGCGTAAAAGCCCAAAACTTTAATTATTTTCGACGCAATATTTTAATTTAAACGATAATACTAGAACAAGACGATGCACGTTGAGAAATGGCAGCAATTTATCCGAGTGTACTCGCAGCTCCTCACACAACCAGTGATCCACCGCAGAAAAATATCTTAGCTTTGAGCGTAAATTTCTCAAATACTTACTAAAGGATTGTCCAGCATTATCAAAAACGTGCTCGAAATGCCTGGGAGGCTCACAGTTTGGGGGGTTTGGGGGATATCTTAAAAGTATATCCTCCTGCGCTGCTTATGTTTGCTAAAACCGTTGACATCTTACGTGATGCCTACTTTAAATCTTAAAAAAGCTCGGTCTCCATCTGGTATCGCTAGGTACCAAAAGCTCTATGCGTGGTTTAATGCCAGCCGGGTTAACCTAACCTAACAACTAACCTATATCGGCATTGAAGGAAACGAGCGCGCAGATGAGCAGGCAAAAGAAGCTGCAAATCAAGGAGTCGATCAAGTATACACTGCATTTCCTTTAAGCTACGCTATACGGCAAATTCGTCTTAAAATGTTTGAGTCATGGCAACAGGAGTATGCCGACGATACCACTGGCTCCATTACGAAGACTTTCTTCCCAATTCTTGAAGATACGCAACTATACCGACAACTCTTTAGGATATCATTCGAATTGACACAGCTCTTTACTGGCCATGGTTTCAATAAGGCATACTTGAAGCGACGAAGACTGGTGCCCGTGTGACCAACTCACTGTGCAGAGTATGCACCATCTTTTGCACGACTTCCCACGCTTTCACAATTCACGACAGAGACACGAAACATTCTGTGCACAATATGATATTCCAGCATTTAATATTAAACAAATTTCAAAGTATCCTAGTTTGATAACATTGTTCAATGATTTTGTCAAACAAATTATCGATAATTTCAAAAACTTCAATACTTCAAACATTCCTACCTCATGACTTAATCATAAAAGTAATATAGTAGAATAACTAATAAACTGTTTGTATCCAATCGCAGGCATTTTATTTCAGTTGGCTTTGTTAAACTATAAAATATTATATGTAATCGAAAATATTTGTAATCTATCTGAATGGCATACTGCACACACATATGTATAAAAATATTTGCACTAAAATACAAATTAATTGAAATAATAAACTACTCGAAACGCAGTAAGCGCGTAGAGACTAAGGAAAACAAAAAAACCTACTAAAGGATTGGCAGACTAGAGTCATATCAGATGATAGTGGTCACCATACTTATTGTCCCTTTAGACGCCCAGAGCGGTGTAGCGTCTTCCAAGCTGAGATCTATAGTAGAAGCAGCAGAAACCATAAGACTAATGAACTTACCTCCGCCAAACCTTACCGTTTTTGTTGATAGTCAAGCAGCGATCAGCGCACTGGCATCAGCGCGCATTAATTTAAGGTGGGTTAAAGAATGCAGAAGATCCCTCTCATTTATCCAACAATACAACACCACACTTTGTTGAGTCCGCGGCCACTCTGGAGTGGAAATGAAAGAGCGGATGAGTGTGCAAGGAAAGGCTCTGAGTTTGACCTTCAGCGAGTGGTAGAGGACAAAGTATTCCTCTAAACGAGAAACCAATAGACGGCGGTTTCTGAATACTTAAAAGCAAAAAATGTCTGCCCGGACTCAACAAATCAACTACCAGCGCACTCACAGGTGTTATAGCGCATCACTGCACTATTGGCAGCCTAGCCAGCAGCAATGACTTCAGCAAGAGTTGCGGAGATTAAGAAGAAATTGCGTTGGTATAACACATTGTGAATGTGCTGCATTTCATAAAAGCTGTGCCAAATATCTTACCGATTTTTATTTGAATATCTGGGAAATTTTCAAAATACCTCACAGAAGGGACTAGTCACCTTCTTAAAAAGATCTAAGTGATTTAAGCAACTTAGTAAGTGTCTTGCCTTATGGGGTTACATCTAGTTAGAAGCCCTTAAAAAATGAGGTTTTTAAAAAAATTTTCCTGAGAAAACTTCTGAATTAATTGTTTTAAGCCTTTGTACACATATTATGGTAACTTTGAATAATATTTAAAAAAATTTTATTTGCAAGAATAACAGTTTTTATAGCTGCTACAGCAGATTTCCAGGAACCCCTCCAAAAAAAGACGTTTTACGGTGACCACTATATCTCCGAAGTGGATTATCTGAAATGAAAAAACCAAACGGATTTGATTAAAGTATTGTATATTCTTGTAATTAATCGAAGGACTAAGCAAAAAAAAATTTATTGACAAAATGGCGGCTTCTCAAAAAAAAAATCTATTTTTTGGAATAGTTTTGGCCTTAAATTGTGTATAAACAAAAAAATGTTTATCGGTTTTAAAAAAGCTTCGATTAAGTACTAGAAAATATAGTTCAGAAGCCGGTGTAAAAATTTCAGACTAACCGGTTTAGCCGTTTCCGAGAAATCGTGGTCACCGACTTGAAAAATGCCGTTTTGAAAAAAACACGTTTAAAGTTTCAATACCTACCTTAGAACGTGCCGAGGCATCTCTACATATTTAGGTATAACTCCGAAAGTATTGCTTAGATCTACTTCAAATTTCGTGCGTATACTTTTGAATATATGTACATTACAAAAATGAAATAAAAAAAATCGATTTTTTGAAAATTCTAACTAGATGTAACCCCTTATACAAGCACCAGGCTAACCTAACCTAATTTTTCCAAAATCCGTATTGTATTTCATATTTCTTATAGCATATCCTATATTGTAATTCAATCTTTTGAAGAATCTAAAGATTAGGTGTAGTTTTTGACAGTCATTTTCCATAGTCACTATAATTTAATCTTATTAAAACCATATTTTTTCGTAGGCTCTATACGATTTTACAGACTCCTATACCCTGAAATTGCCGGTTACTGTATTCGTTCGCTCCAGGTTGGAATACCCCGCCTTTATATAATACTAATATCAGTGAAATTTTCTGTATCCCATCTCATACATCACGTTTGCTATTGATGAACTTGAAGTCTTTAGAAAGAAGAAGATCAATTCTTGCTCTCTCGTTTGTTTTCAATGTTTCTAAAGATGACATTGATTGTCCATTTCAGCTTCAAAGTATTAATTTATACTTACACTTCCCAGAATTCTTCATAACGCGCTTCCTTTCTATTCAAATAAGTTCAATACAAATTATTCTCGTTATGCTCTTATATTTAGAGGAAATACTAGATAGTAAAATGACCTGGAAGATCCACATCGAGCAGAAGGTTTCTCGAGCACTAAACACTTTCTGGCAGTGTAAGAGAACCTTTGGCAAGTCATGGGGTCTAAGACCGGCGATAGTACAGTGGTTGTATATCACCCTGATAAGACCAATTATTACATACGCCTCTGTGGTCTGATGGAAGGTTACTTTGATTAATTCCAGAGTAAAACCCCCAGACTACAGAAAAGTTACAAGGCGCAATAAAGTTTGTCTTATTTGGGTGCCTGGAAATTGCGGTGTTACAGGGAACGGGTTGGCCGTTGAACTGGCTAATGAAGGCTCTGAAAGCATACCACTAAGCCCTGAACACTTTCTAGGTGTCAATTCCGCATCGATTCAACCAACGATTGACGACTTCATGAGGTCTACCCATAGAAGGCGTTGGTCTGAGTTGGGCTTCTGTATATAGAGTAGAAAAGTGATTTGTGAAAGAACTAAACGGGAAATTGGCGACCTTTCTCCTAAAACTTATAAGAAAGGACCTGAGCGTACTGGTGGGTGTAATCACAGGGCATAACGCCTGTGATCAACATATGGCTACAATGGGAATCATTTTCGACCCAATATTCCTATTCTGTCATGAGAATGATGTCCGGAGTTTTCTAGAATCATATTGCATTAAGGCTGTTGGGGTGTGATGTACTTAGTAAGGTTAATGTTCACACTCTTCCTATGCCTGATCTCTTAAGATTCATCAATGAATCCAATAGATTCGTGGAAGAGTGACTTTAACCAATGATTCCGTCTTATCATCCCTAATGTATCTATACTGTCTCTCTATTCCTTCCACTGTAATCTGATCTAATCTTATGTAAATGCTTGTATTGAACGTGCACTTCGTGATTTTAATGAGATCTCCAATTCTTACTTCATAGATTTCTCAGTTTCAAAGAAGGGATTTTCTGTACTGTTGAAGTCTTTTAGTTATTTATTTTATTTCTTTACTTTACTCTATTTCGCTACTTTATTGTGTTTATTATTCCATTATTCTTTAATTTTAGGAGTCAGTTTTAAATCATCTTTTCTTGACTTCTTCAAATGAATAAAAAAGTAAATAAAATAAATAAAGATGATATAAAAAAGTTATCATATTGGAATTATTCACCACTCCCATCTAGGCGTCACTTTTGAAAGACCCTTTATATGCATAGAACCGTACGTTCCACAGGCACTTGTCCACTAGATGAGCGCCTACCAATTATGAGACATTCGGGTGCCTGGATGCCTGACTGCCGCACTGTCACCACATTTAAATCATGACACAGTACGCTGATAAATTATTCATAACAATGACAAAATCAATTCAGCACTGCAAGCCATACAAGTGCAATGAGTTGGAGGATGCCGAGTGCGACCAAGCAATGGCGCTGAGCGTTCAATACTCATCCCATTTGCGTAAACATTATGAAAACGAGAAAGCTTCATTCAAAAAAAATATTTATGTATATCGTGTGCGCATATATGTATGTATGTAAGTATGTACAATACATACAAAATCTTGAAATCTTTCGTAGTTTTGAAATTGTAGACAATTGGGTCTCATTGATTAGTATGCCGGCGAAATTTTTGACTAACATTTTTGGATGGGTCCAAAACAGTAAACCGGCATATAGAATAAAGCGAAAAGCAGCAAAAACAACAACCATATAATTGATTTTAATTGTTCAAGCTGCGTTATGACGTACTGAAATATGCATTTGTGATTGTTTTTTTTTTTAACAACCAGTCAATCAATTAAGTTTGCGTAGTATTCGACAGCACCAACTTGTGGTGGGCGGCATTGCTAGCTACGAGTCCGAGTACACGCGCACAACTACGTATAACCAGAACGCAATGAGTTAGCGCCTGGGCATGCGCGGCGCTATATCAAGTAAATACTTAGCCTAAGTGAAACAAAAATTCTCATTAAAACAGTGCTAATTTATGTATTGTAATAATTACACGAAATCGCAGACCTCCATCAAAAGTGTATCAATGCAAAGCAAACGCAATTTAAGGCACATGAATAAAATGTTAAGCGGAAATTTTCATATACCCTATGATCAGAAAGTAGCGGGAATGTTTAATTTAAACGAATCGAAGGCGTAGTGCACCATGAGTACCTTTCATCGGGTCAGACAGTCAATAAAGAATATTATTTAACCGTTTTGAGGCGTTTGAGAGATGCTGTACGCTGCGAACGGCCGGAAATGTGGGCAAAAAATTCTTGGATTTTGCATGATGATAACGCGCCAACGCAGCGAGCCCAAATTGTGCTGGATTATTTGAACGAACACCAAGTAAATACCATCGTGCAAACACAGTATTCACCTGATATGGCCCCGTGTGACTTCTTTTTGTTGTTTCACTTCGTGAAAGGAGATTTCAGTCGATAGAGGAGATGAAAGTGACTGCGACGAATGAGCTGAAGGCCATCCCTTCGTCGGCCTACCAGGGGGGCATGGAAGACTGGGCTAAGCGTTGGCACATATGTGTTGCTTCAGACGAATCATCTTTTGAAGAAGATAAAATAAATTTGCCTGAAATTTAACTCTGTTTTGTTTTATTTAAACCTTCCCGTTACCTTCTGATCATAGGGTAAATATACAAGGTAATTTTTTACACGAAACGGACTTTCGATAGAGATATCTGAAAACCCAGCAAACCACGTACAAGCAAATCATAAATATTTTTTTCTGTGCAATTGATTCCCTGTTTATCCATTAGGTGGTACTTATGACCTTACTTATAACCTCTGCAAATATCTCTTCTTGCACCTAGAACATTTTACTGGTGTGGGAATTGAATCCGCGGGTAAGCAACATAGCGAATGGGCCGAAAATCAATAAGAAGTCGAACAGAATTTTTACCCTGAAATAAACTTTAGCAAGAAATAGCTCCTTCTCGAAGTGAACTATTGAGTACAGAAGCACCGTGAGCAAACTGGCTGCGAAAAATTCACTGTCATATCAATAGAAGTTGTCCTTCAGACGAACTGGCAAGAAAGGAACTCATGCTGTGGAGAGTAAACTCTTTCTGCAGCGAGAGCCAAGCTGCGCTCATGGCCTTAGACAGTCCCCCAACCACTTCAAGAGTAATCGAGTCCTGTAAATTCAGGCTGAATTATGTCGGTAGACATGATAGCCGGATGCTAACATGGGTCCCGGGACACGTGGGTATCCGGGCTAACGAGATCTCTGACTTTTAGCCAAAATGGGATCTGAGGCCAACTTTTTTGGCGTGGAGCCCGTTCTGCCACTCCCTTCTGCAGCCATCAAAAGCACGGTTAGCAAACGGATTACTTAAACACACAAGCGAGCTTGGCCGGCTGAGAGAGGCTGCAGATGGACAAAACTGAAGTTACCTGTCATGTCCGACCGACTGTCCCAGTTCCTCCTGCCCCTAAGCAGAGGGGACTGTAGGTGGCTGGTTGGACTGATGACGGGCCACTTTCTATGGGAAAGCACATGGAAGAGGGGGCATCTCAGACAGTGCACTTTGCCCAGCATGTAGAGAGGAGGATGAGATGGCAGACCACTTTCAGTGCGCCTGCTCCGCCTTCGCTCGAATCAGGATTGAGGTCTTTGGCACTGATGTGATAAGAAGCGACCACCTTGGCTCCTTGGCACCTCAGATTTCTTCGGAGGCCGGGTAGATTTAAAGAAAATTAAAAAGGGAAACCTAGTGCGGTACAATGGATGTAATCTGAGTGCTGCACTTGCTAGTCTGTCCCGACAAAAAAACAACTCTAGCTATTATCAGGGCCTTACACTATCCTACTAAATGTCACCAATAACAAATACCAAGTGAAACCAAGTCACACAAGAATCCGCTGATTTTTTTCCATGTGTACTTGTATATATAAGAAACATGACGAATGACCATGACCTTTTTAAAAAAATTTAGTGCAATCTGCAACAAAAACCCTATAACTCAAAGCTCTAAACTTTGCACAAAATCTCCAAAGTGTTTCTATTCCTTATAGAGTGTGAAAACTTTTCGGTCCCTCCCAGGTCTTTACGTATTAAATATCCGTTCCATTTGAATAGGTTCACAACAAAGTATGCCTGTAATGATGTTACTTTACTGTTCGAAAACAGTTCAGTTAGGAGAGTCTCCAATAAAAATTCTTTCTCGGATCACAGCTGGATCCTGTACGAGCTGGATTTGAGGTTGGATACACCCTTACCGTATCGAAACCCATTAAGAACTAATTGGAAAAAATTAAAAAATGTAGGAAGAATTCCGATCAGCCAAATCACTCTCACGGAAAGCCTTGAGAGTAGGGTTACAACATTGGAGAAGACATTCAATAGGGCCCACAAAACGTCATGTCCAATTAAATATTGCAAAAAATCTTATCTTCGCTGGTGGAGCAATGAGCTCTAGAAATTCAGGGAGAAGCCAGTTCAAATTTTAATCTCAGCTACTCAACAGGTAATTGGCAATTGTACAGAGGAAGTCGGAGACAGTACAAAAAGGCAACTAGGGCTGCCAAGAAGGAGAGCTGGAGAGATTATTGTTCTTCGATAGAATCTACCAGAGATTGTGTGTGGCTCAGCCGTATTTTGCCCAAAGATCATTCAGTGGCTTCTTGGGTCAAGAGGCCAGATGACAATTGGACTTTTACGGCAGAAGAGTCTCTAGAACTTCTCTTAAACATCCATTTTCCGGGATGTAGCGTTCACGATATCGATGTTGGGAGAGTCCGGCAGAGCCGCTATGACCCACAGCATCTTGCCGATGTATTAGCCACAAAAGAGAAGGTTGCATGGGCAGTCAAATCATTTTCGCCTTTCAAATCTCCAGGAAATTTTCAAAGCTTGTCTAAACCTAGGTTATATTCCAAATAGCTGGAAACTTGTTAGAGTCATCTTCATACCAAAGGTAGGTAGGAGGGGAAATGAATAAGCGAAGGACTTAAGGCCAATTAGTCTGTCGTCCTTCCTTTTAAAAATATTTGAATGGCTTTTAGAGATACACATTAGAAGCTCGCTGGAGAGCTCTAGTATATCAATTGTACAACCTGCTTACCATGCATAATATGAAAAATAGAGGGGCCTCTAGCAAGGAAACAGTATACCGTGACAGATTTTCTTTGCATAGAAGGCGCATTTAATAACGTTAGCGCTGATGCTATCCAACGGGCGTTAATAGACTTAGAGGTGGAAAATTGTATCAGCAATTGGATCATCTCTATGCTAGAAACCAGGATCATCAGAGCTAATATGGCTAATATCAACATAACCAAGAGAGTCCACAGGGCACTCCACAGGGGAGAGCATTATCTCTACTTATCTGGTTAGGTGTTACATTTTAGTAAAATCTTAATAAAAATTGATGGAGGTAGGCTAAAAGTGATCGTATACGCTGATGATGTGGTGTTAATGGCATCAAAACTGTATCCCAATACGATCAGTGGGATCATTCAAAGGGCGCTAGGCTTGGGCTACAGGTTGTGACCTAAGTTTAAATGCGCGTAAAACAGAACTCATGCTATTTACGACCCGATATAAGGTACCAATCTTTTCCCTACCAAATATTAACGAACAAACCCTCTCACTTTCACCCAATGCAAAGTACTTAGGGGCAATTTTGGACTCCAAACTTAGCTTGAAATTAAACGTCGAAGAACGGGTAAGGAAAGCAGAAATTGCTTTATATGCCTGTAAACGTATGCTTGGAAGAAGATGGGGTCTTCAACCCAAATATACATTGTGGTTGTATAAGGCGGTTATACGACCAATTTTAACGTATGGCTCGGTGGTTTGGTGAAAAGCTCTGGAGAGAGAATACAACATCAAACTACTCGGCAGAATACAAAGATCAGCCTGTGCAATAACGGTCGGTGCAATGAGAGCACATACGATCATATGAAGAGTGTACCAACATAACAAAAAAAAAATGTAGGTTCGGCCTCTCATATCGAACCGCAAAACTTATTGCATTTATAATTACTAATGAAATGGCTTTCTAGTTACTTGCTCTCAGACGATGTCGTGCAAGCTAATTTGGTGCTTATGCTTGAGTGGCAGATGCCCTGCTAGGTGAATTAAATTTTTGTAGAAAAAATGTTGTACTCGTATGTCATCTGAATAGAAGCATATAAGAAGTTGAAATTTACAGATTTTTTTAGTTTTCCAGAGAAAAATCCCTAAAAACGCACACAAATGCATAAGTAGACGAGATCCTCTTCTACCTAAAAAGTATACTGTTTATTTGATAGCAGGTGAAACTTCGACTTGCCCTCATTTGCGTCCAGATCCATTCGCTTCGCATAGCCCATACTTCTTCCAAATGGGTAAACAATTCGTATCTGTCGGAGTCCCCACTTTACCAGGTGAAGTTTTGGTCACTCACTCAACTCAAGAAATTTACTTTTCGAGCCCTTCGAACAAAGGCCTTTGAGATAGCCATGAGTATGATTTTATTTATGAAGAGGAAATTTTATGAAATTTGTAAGTTAATAAAATCAAAATATTATTAATATCTGAAAGAAGATTTGGCTCTTATAAGGACATATGTATGTATATATGCGCACCCCAACTCAACTGACTAATCATGTGATGTTTTAAAGGTTTTCGGTCATTAAATACATGAAATACAAATACAGTCGGAAATGTATTAAAGAAGGCGGTCTTACGAATTTCACTTCAATATATACTTAAGTACACTCGTACACACTCATGTTTATACTGTAAGCGTACTCTTATTCATGTAAAGAAATTAAATAATTATATGTATGCGGATGTTGGCTGGAAAAAACGCGCATCTCAAATAAATTAGCGAGCAAATGTTATAAATTGTGTACTCTACTTTGACAAATAAAGAGAAGTGAAGCAACTTTTTCAAAGTTTTTTTTTCATAGTTTTCTCAAAAGCGCGACTAAAAAAGCAAAACACAATAACAGCCTTGTAGCATCTCGTGCCATTTTAGCCATAATTGAGCTACCTTGCAGTCGGCGGGTCTGTTCTAATGGGTTGTTCAATAGGTGCGCTTCAACTTTTTTCCGATAGGGAGGGCGAACGACGCAATATTTTTTATTTTTCGCTTGTCATTAGTATACATTCCATCATGGAACGCTACACACTTGAGCAACGATTGCAACTCGTGCAAATTTTTTATGAAAATAATCGTTCTGTTGCTGCTACTTTAAGAGCATTACGGCCATTTTACGGTCCATTTAACAAGCCGTCCCGTTTTGGGGTTATGTGAAGTCATTGGTCTACAGTAACAAGCCGGCGACGATTTGTGAGCTCAGAGCCAATATTGAACGCGAAATTGCTGGAATTTCGGCCGATTTATGCAAAATAGTGATCGAAATTTGGGTTCAACGATTGGATTTCGTAAAACGTGCACGCGGTGGTCATGCAAAAGAAATCGAATTTCATACTTAAATGTATATGTTCAAACTCGATAATAAAAAAAAATTAGTTAAAAAAGTCAAACCGTTTGTGTTTTATTCAAAAATGTTCAAAAGTTGAAGCGCTCTTACTGAAAAACCCTATACATACGTAACACGGGGTCTGTCCTCCGGCATAACATATCAAATATGGTTTCTAGGCTTAAAGGTCCATTCTACTATCATTATCATACAGATTCAACAATTCTCCAAAGGCACATTAGGAAAAATTATTCCCTTTAATCGCGGAAGGCAACCCCGTATTATCGACACCTTCTGCCTCTTTTTCTTTTTGGTAGCAGTTCCAACATCAGCAGCTGCTGCAACGGTAGCAACATTACTGGCATATCTGATTAACTCCTCATCATTGAATTTATCTCCAGCAGCAGCAATAGTAAGCCATTGCCAATGGGTTGTGTTGCAGAAACAATAGTTAAATTACCAGTAGGGTCACGGCAAAATCCTGGCTGGCGCTTCGGAGCTTCCCGGATCGGTAGACTATGCACTCCCGTCTACACTTGCCATTACAGCATTTACGACCCTCCTACCCTAAAGGGAAGATTGGGAACGGGACGATATAAGGCAGGGCGAGTCCATCCATGTATACACAGATGGCTCAAAGCTCGAGGGCAGGATGGGCGGAGGTGTACACTCCGAGCATCTGTGGATCTCCCTCAGTTTTCGGCTCCCAGACTACTGTAATGTCTTTCAGGGGGAACTGATGGTAATAATGAAAGCCGCGACACTGATACAATGTGATACGATATCCGGAAATAGCAACCTTCAAAGTAGCCATGAAATGCCGCACATCTCTTAGCGAGATGGCTGAGTTATTGCATCTAAAGGTAACATGTGTTTCTGACCATCGCGACATTGAGGGTAACTTTAGAGCCGATAAACTAGCGAGACTCGGCACCAAATTGACCGATGAGTACATAGACAATGACATAGGAATACGCTTACAAACATGTAAGCTACTCATCCTTGAAGAAATCATAAGGAAAGCAAACGAAAGATGGCGTAATGAAGCCGTCTGCAAAATCGCCCGTTAATTGTGGCCGAATTTGACTGCCAAACGCACAGAATCTCTGTTAAGCCAAAATAAACACAGTCTTAGCAACTTGATTTCAGGCATAACGGGGCACTGCCTGATAGGCCCAAAGGAGAAGTTGTCTAGATGAGGAAGAGATCTCGCACCTTCTGTGCCACTGTCCTGCTATATCCAGACGGAGATTTACTATTCTAGGCAGACATTTTTTTAACGAATTGGAAGATCTCAGTTCTGCAGAAATAGGAGATATTCTAAAATTTTTGAAAAGCACACACTGGTTTTAGGAGAAATAGGGAAAGCTACGAACGCGGCATCACAATGAGCTATGAGCCTGAGTATGTCCCATAGGACAATAGCTTCAACCTAACCTAACCTACCAATAATTCTAAAGCGGCCAAATTTGCACCACCCTTGGAGTATGTGAGAGAAAAATTCTGCGGAAGATTTTCGCATCTTTGCATGTTGGTGACGACGAGTATCGCAGGCGATGGAACAATAAGTTGTATGAGCTTTTTGACAACATAGCGATAGTGCAGCGAATAAAGATCCAGCGGCAGCAAAAGAGGAAGGCCTCTTCTGCGTTGGAGAGATCAGATGGAAAAGGACTTGGCTTCACTTGGTGTGTCCAACTGACGTTCGGACTCGGCTTAAAACTGTAGGTCTTTCCATTTGTGAAACAACATCACGCCACAAATAGAAGGAGGAGCTCGGCCAAACACCCAAAAAAGGATGTTTATATGTATATATATGTATATATAACTATATCACTATAGTTTATTACTTTACTACCATCACCACTCCTGGACTGTGTTCCACAGATCTGGGGACTTTGTCATCAACCACTTTTTTTTATATACGTCCATGGATATAGGGTTGCGGTCAGAATACTGACCAGACCAAGACATGATCCTAAGTCCCTTGACGCGAAACTATTTTGAGACCTTCCTGGAACAACCACTCAAACTTCCATTCAGCGTATGGCAGCACAACGTTTACTAAAATTGCCACATACACCTGCTGATCCATGGTTTCTTTTATCAAGTGGATTGTCTCAACGCCACTACAAGAAATATTTCCCCGTACCATCACTTTCGCACCGCCATGTTCGATTGTCTTGACCGCGCATTTCGCAAAAATAAATAGAACCATCTTAGTTTCGTCCGTCCACAAAATATTTCTCCACCTTTACTTGGGCAAATTTAAGCATGCCGCAACGCCCTTTTTTGCCAACAAAGGACGACACCAACGTTTTTCGGTTACATCTTTGTAAGAAAGGGCGTTTGCAATCAGTTGATCAGAACACCCGAGTGTTTCCGCTCTTCTTCGCTACAGTATTGTATTTTCCTCAACCCACTATTAAAAATTAAACACGAAGCGAAATGCTTAAATTTTACTCATTTTCATCTAATTCGTTTTTTATATGTACTTATTTTCCAGTTTTCGACACAAAATGTTAAATAATAAATTCTTTATAAAAATCTATATCTCACGCTTCAATTTCTTTTGTACAGTACAGAAGCAAGTCTCACACAGAAATGAAGATGTAAAAATACTTTCAAAGCAAATACTTCAAGATAATGTTTCGTGTATTACTTGGGAATCCCGTTAGAAGTAAGTGCATTGTGTTCATGTGTTTACATGCTAGAAAGCTGCGATTGTTTATAGTTGGCACGGGCACTCATTTTATTTTGAACACAGCTCTAAATATAGATATATGCAAGGTGAAGTCCAAAATAAACAAGACTGAGCTAAAATAGAAACGACAGGAGCTTTGTTCTGATAACTTCAAGTTTATTTATTCAAAATAGTCCCCTCTGGTCTCGATACACTGTCTTGCGCGATCTAAAAGATACCGAAAAAACGTTTTAAGTCATTGACCGGATTGTCCTTCAAGATGTATGTACGTACTATTCATTTGGATGGCCTCTACGGACGCAAAGCGTTTTCCTTTCATGGCCAAATGCAATTTTCTGAATTGGTAGAACTCGCAGGAAGTCATATCAGGCGAATACGGTGAGTGATTGATAGTTAAAAGGCGATTTCTAATAAAAAAATCAGTCACAAGAGTGGATCGATGGGATGGTGCATTATCATGCAATAATCGCCAGCTTCCTCCTTCACGGTATTCAGGGCGAATTCGACGAATGCGAAGCAACAAACACTTCAAAACCCAAAGATAGAAAATTTGATTGACGGTTTGGCCCGTTGGCACGAACTCTTCGTGTACAATTCCCTTGGAATTGTAAAAACAAATGAGATGAATTTTTGACTTTGACACATATATTATTTTGCACTTATGGTTGAGATATAAATTTTCAGTACTGTTTTTTCTATTTTCGGAGTTCTACGAAGTTTTCGAATACATCTCAATTTCTAAATGATTGATCTAGACAAACACTTGCCCAAAATAAAAGCAACAAGTCTTAGTAATCCACTCATTTCTGATGGTTCTAATGATTGAAATCGGCTTTATGGCTAAAATCGTACTCGAAAATTCGCTTATCGGTGACGAAAAAAAAGAAAAAGTAAACAGAAGATGTTGAAAAAATTGCGCGTTCTTGAACTATGAACACTGTTATATGTTTCAGTTATATTAGATTTTACATAAAAACTGAGGTTATAAAAATGAAAAACATTTGGTGGTTCCGGCTATAAACGCTGATGTTCTAAATACCATACCAAAAATTGAGGTGGATATAGCGTCTCGAGATAAATGAGTTTAAAATTTTAATTAGGTGAAGAACTTAAAATATATTCAATATTTAATTTAAAGAATTTATCGTCAGAAATCAAATAGATTAACGAAACCAACGCAAGACAAGTCGTGTCGAGGCCCTATGCTCTCGAGAGGAGTGAACAAGAAAAAAAAAAAAATTAAAGAATTTAAAGTACACTTATCCTTGTACTTTTGAAGTATTAAAATTAATTGTATTAATTTTTATATCACCCTTAAAGTCAGCCAAATATTTATATTAAACTGCTGTTCTCCTAAAAATTTATAAATATTTGCGCCAAAAACGAAAATATTTGAAAGATCTTTTGCATATACATATTTTGCTTTGAAGAATGTCCAAATCCATGTGTACCCACACATGTATGTATATAAAGGTATCAAATATTTAACTCATTCCTTAACTTTCTTTTCAACAGTTCCGTATTATTATAATATTCACTCGCATATCCACATATGTACATACTCATATATTTCCAAACGTGAGACCAGTAAAAATGCGAATATGATTGGTTAAAAGGCGTGCACAGTTTAATCGCTGAGCGTGATAACCGCCGAGAAGTTACCATTTAAGTCTACTCACACTTCACACACATATTAGAGCCAGGTATAGCAATTAAGCCACAATCAAAGCTCATTCTTCAACACTCTCCACTTGCTAATACTCATACAATATGACATGCACTCGCTCTCTTCAGCTTCGCTCTTAACAACTCATGCTCTTTTCCGGCGCTGCTGTTGCTGCACCAATACCAGAGACGCCCTTGAGGTAGCGCTCCCCCACATGAAGCAGCAGCGCTGAACAACAGCTCATCACGTGCAGAGCCGCAACATTGGTTGCGTTGTTGGTAACTACTTGTGGCGAACAGGATCCAGCTTAAACGGTGCTGCCGCCATTGTTAATCAACGTAACGTCGTAGTTGTCGTGTTGGGGTCGTGTAAGTGGGCATACGAACATTCGAACGAGAAGTTAAATGCCGAAGTGAGTATTTGGCATTCGGTTGGCTCGATCGGAACGGAGTACTTAAATATAACGTTGTGTCCAGTTTTGAGCCAACATCATTCCATAACTGAGCGTTCTCAGTCGCAGTCGAGTTTTAGTAGCAGCGACACCTGAAAAATCGTACGTAGTAAGCAAGGAGAAAAAAAGACGCAACTACAATAAGAACAACAACGCGTGTTTATATATACAAACAACAATAAAAACGTGAAAAACAAACTCGCGAGTTAAGTTTAGTGTATTCGCATCATCACATCAAACGTAGTCGGCAAAGTGCAAATTATCAGCTCCGCCATCACCACCCCAACAAGTCGAACCGAACAACGACAACGAAATCTGTACGCATACGAGCGTTGTTTGTCGTTTCGGTGATCGCGGTGATTGAAGCGAATGAGTGAGTGAGCGGGTGGAGTGGATTGTGATGTGTTTTTTTTTTTTTTGGTTTTTTTTTTTGCTTTTTTCTTTGTATTTGTTGTTATAAAAATTAAGTAAAGTGACAATGAAGTGAACTTCGCGAGGTAACCACGACCAACGTCTTGGTTGATTGTTGTTGCCGCCGTGGTGTTAGAGTATCCGTCTATCGGTTACTAGCTTCTTCGTCAACTTGGTCGCGGTTTCGTTGTCGTCACCATCGTTGACGTTGACTTTGTGTGCTAACTGGGCTTAATGTACGTCGTGTGCGCAGAACATCATTATCGGCATCAGTCGCTGTAGCCACAGCCACCGACACCGTCACCGTCATAGACGGCGCAGCTGCAGCCGCAACTGCAGTGAGTGATCTCTGCAGCACACACGAGCGCCCAGCGCAAAGCCACGAGCGCCCAGCAGCAGCACAGTAGCCTCTGCTACCGTAGTTGCAGCAGTTAGCTTTATTACCGCAAAACTATCTGCGAAGTTAAAACGTATCTGAGGTTTCAATACCGTTTTGGTCTGTTTTCGAGTTGGTCGTGTTTCGCTCTTATGCGTATTTTACGGTTGTGCAGTACTTATAAAAATTGATTATACAACAATACTACTACTACTGAGTTATTAAAAACAAAAATCATTCTGAAATACAAATGCAATTCTAAAACAAGTTGAGAAAATAAAGCAAAAATAATTTTTAAAGTGTTTTTGTTTTGGTTTTCAAATCAAAAAGCAGTTCGTGCACTTCCTTTTTCAAAAAAAAAGCTACTGTTTATATATGCGAAAGCTAAATCTACAGCTAAAGTTTTAGAAACGAGGCGCTACGGCGGCGACGACAACGAAGGCTGGTGCCAATAAGATTTTCCGTTCAACGAATTTCGGTTGCGACAACAGAAAAACGCAACAGGAAAAACGCGTACTATTTTTTACAAAAAACTTGTTTCCCTCGATTTTGGCGTTTAAAACCCACAACGGAAATGTAAATTATTCGCCCCCTAAAATTTTGTATTTGAAAAGAAGTAAACTCAAAATAGTTGGAATTCAAATAAATAAGAAGCATACGCGCAAAAAATAGTTAAAAATATATACTTTCACTTGTGTAACAAATTTGAGGAAGACAAAAAATCTAAATAAAAATATTATAAAAAGTATTATAAAACCTTTGTGCAGAGACTTTGTTTTTCTTTGTTCAGTGAACTCTAAACCTCGCAGCTTAAAACACACATGAAAACGCGTTTTATGATCAAATTATAAAGTAACAATTTTTAAAACGAAATTTTACTTATTAAAAAATCATATTTTCCAGAGTTCTAAAAACTCATCACTATAAAAAATCAAAGAAAATATATGAGAATTCATAGTTAAATGAAAATAAAACAGCGGTAAAGACAAATACAACGCTCAGTTTTGTAATATCCCGTTTTCGGCGAATTCACATTTGTGGCAACTAAACAACAAACTGTTGCGCTGTTGTACGCGCCTTTGAGGGTAAGTTTTTGAGTATACAAACATTGGTATTTGTATTTAAATATTGAGCTTCAAATATTTATTTAATTATTTAGTAAGGAAAATAAAAATGTACCTATTTATTATATAGCAGGAAGTAGCAGCGCAAAAAGTCATATGCCGCTGAAATAGAAATATTTCTAAACTTTTTATTTGTGGTCCGATTTGTTTTATATATGAAATGTTTATTAGTAAAGTGCTCAGATATTTCGGGGCAACATATTTAAAGTCGGCTTCGTTTAATGCTATTACATTAGTTAAGTTAAAGAAAATTATTTCATAAAAAATGTACCTGCTAACGAGGTATTTCGAACAAAAGTTTTTTATAAATCAATATCTTCGCTTTCTGCTTCGATACACAGTTTTAACACGCTTTTCGAAGTCTTCAGTTGAGGAATGTTGCTTAGGGTGTTAGACCATCGGCTTCGATGGCTTTTTACAGTTTTCCTGTCAGCGCTAAATACAGTTTCGGATGAATTGTGTAACCAAATATTTTGCCTTTGTAACAGAAACTCACTCACAACTCTTGACCGATAAGATGACACAAATAAAATCCCCATTATTTCGTTTGCTATGTCCCGATTTACACACAGAGACATCTGGAAGGGAGACACTGGAAATTCTCTTGTGCTCTTTCATTCGCGATCATACAGACAAAATTGTTTTTGGTAATATTAGTTGCTTTTGATGTTTATTTCTTTAAGTTTGCCATCACGAATATGTAGCACAAAGCGTGTCGCCGCTTCCGTTCTTTTCCCATGAACAAACTGTTTCCCTTCCAAATGTTTCCCTGTGTAAATCGGGATTATTAGACTGTTTGCTGCCCTATTGAAACTACAAATTTACGGCATCGTTTGCGATTTGCTTATTATCTCACACTAACGTGAATCTTACCATTCGCATTCTCGTTGAAAAACGGTCAAATCCATTCCGTAAGCGAACAATGCGCTCCAAAGTTGCGCTCGGTTCTGGTAAATATGTAAGAAGGTCTCTAATTGATACTCTCACTAACCATGGCAATGTTTTGATTAGAACAACCTATACCTACACCAATACAGAAATGTTGATTATCACAAATTTGTCTATTAATTGACTATTGTACTCCCAGAATTCCAGGATTCCTAGCATAATTGTCAAATATAAGTATGGAATTCGATATCGCCAATTTGGTTGAAATTGAACTTTTTGGAGGCAGTTTTCGCACATCAGTTCCAACTCTTCTACACATATCGACCAGAACGTCTACAATTTCGCCGCCTTCTATACTGTACTTGAGATCTTAAATGATCAAAAAGGATACACCTCTTGAGTTAATTGGACCTTTAAAGACAATTGGGCAGACCAAATTTTTCCACAATGTTCGTATTTTGAACTGAAGCTACTATATTTTTGTGCTTTCATAATTCCGATCAAAGAGTTATCCCAATGCACAGAAGCATTCATTAGTGAATGTGAATGTGGACTCACCTCTCAGGTAACTTCATCAAAGATTTTCAATACACTGCCTACTTACATATCTGTAAATGCCCTGAAGTGTGGCGGTGAGTTGAAAAAACCTGCCGTAGGGTTTCATGAAAGATTTTCTTTCAATAAACGCATTAATTAGTATTTTTTATTTATTTATTTATTAGATTAATTACAATTAAAATTATATTTACTTAAGCACTAGCTGTCAGTACACTCGGCAGTCGACTCCCTGCTGTTCTTTGTAAGACGTAGCGCCTCTAACTTTGCAGATCCATACACATTTAAGTTATTATTTACCTCAGCGGCTCAGTAGTTGCATTTATAGCATAAGGTGTTCATTTGGAGGTGCCCATAGATAGCGTAGAATATGTTCAGGAAATTTGTCTCAAATACGCATCGCGCACTTCGCTTTTTAAACTTTACAAATCGCTTACACTCCGTATTCTTCTCGTCTACATCCGATGGCCGCGGATCCGTTCGGGTTATTGATTATCCTTATTTCTTAGAACGGTTTAGATTTAATGTCCTCAAGCAATTTCTTCGTAATTTTCTATCACTTTGTAGGTATGTAAAAACTGAATATGCCAGTAATGCTCCTATTTATCGTATTATTCGGAAATTCCATATCATAAGCAATGCTGCACCGCTTGAATTTGCCCTCACAAAGGTAGTTTTTTTTTTAATCTTTTAAATTCCTCAAATTATTATTTTTAATATTTTTTTTATTTTAATATAATGAATTATTTGAAGTCGTTTTGAGTTCTTTTTTACTCTATGCAGTCTGTAAAGCTGTTAAGCCGTATATTTTTATATTTTCCGTGGCTCCTAGGAAGAACAAAGGGCCTCAATTGAATACATAAATTGTACCATTTTTGCAAAAACAAGCTGTTTGCAATGATAATTTGAAAAAATTTAACAACTTTTAAATGTATAACTACACCTAAAGCTAAATCCAATTGAAAGTACAAAAAATTTAAAGAGTTTTAAATTTAATTAAAAAGGGGAAACAATTTAAAGATTTCCAAAATTTAAAAGAGTTTTAAAATTTATAAGATTTAGAGATCTTGAAATCTTAAATTAATTTAAATTTTTTAGAATTTTTGCTCGATTTTAGTTGTTCACTCTTGTCGAGGAATTTTAACCAAATTGAAAAAGGTGTATCTCATGAGATGTTAGATTAAATGCTTTTATGATTGCATGAGCTGAGTTTCAAACAAAGTAAAATATTTTGATTAAATATTATAATACTTCTGAATTATTTATTTTTCTAGTAATTTATGTTTTAATTTATCGCTTTATAGATATGTACATAGATTCATCAGTCAAAAGGTTTTATATTTTGTTTGTTATTTTTTTTTTTTCATTTTTACAACAATTTAAAAATTACATAATTATTATCGAAAAATTAGAAACACGCAATTCATAAGTTAGCCCTGTAATTTCCGCAATTCGGGCACACTTCATTACAAACCAGTAGTCTACTAATATATACAAAGCATACACACGTATACATATGTACCAACACTCCGATTATCAGACTTACATAAAAATATTTAGTTATTACTTATAACAAATTCACGTACTTTTTCAAAACCAAAACCATATTTCTGTCTAACTTCGCCTGACACTCATATTTATAACGCTAGATTGTAAAGAAGAAAAAAAAACAACAGTAGTTCACGTGTATTTCTGAGAGAAATGTGGCTAATCACTTTGCACACTTTTCAGCGTAATTACCAGTTCGTTATCTCTCCTCACTCGTTACAACCATTTGCATGCTTATATTTTTACTCCAGTCACTCACGGGCTTCTACTCCTTTTTCTCATATTTTTTCTGTCATATTCATATATGTATGCATGTGTATATATTAGTATGAGCTCGTTAGGGTGAGTCGAAGTTTTAAAGGGCATAATGGTCAAGTGCAAAATATGAAAATTGTATCGTTTTGAAGGAATTTCCCTTAAAAGGCAAAAACCCCATCGTAGTAATTTAGAAACTTTAACCTTTAAAGCATTTATTTAAGGCATTACAGCATCCTTATATGTATGTTACATAAACTCCTATTTGGATAGTATTGAAAATAAATTTTATGCTCACAACATTTGCTGCTTAGCATAGATTTTCGCTGATGCAGGATATCAGCATTTTATTCCATACAATTTGGCACACCCTTAAGCACAGAGTATTTTCACATAGTACGTACATATGTGGCATGCACATGCATACACATATCGTACTTAACACGCCTTTCTCAGTTATTTATCTTCACTTTTGCGTTTTTTGACTCGTACTTGAAAGCTTGCCTAGTTGTATGTTTTAAATCTAGCACAAAACAGATATTTTCAAGCAAATATTTGCATAAGTTTTCGCTTTCATTGTCCGAAGCGCAGCGTTATAAAATAACTTTGGAGTGTTGGTAAAGCGCCAAGAGATAGTATAAAGATACAGACAAATGTACGCAAGCATATGTACATATATGCATAGGCATAACGACAGTATATACATATATGCACATGTGAGTTCATACATAATTGTTGTACGTGAGCGCTTGCGATTTTTTTCATATCAGCCTCTCGCTGAGTGATTCATTCATGGGATGCTACAGGATTGATAAAGATAGGAGCACACATACGTATGTAAGTGTATATGTATATCAGTATATGTGTATGCACAATAAGGTGTCTGCTAAATAAAGGTTACTAAATTTTCCAAACAGATTATAAAATTTAGTATATTTTGTGCCTTCTACAAAAATATTTTGTTCAGTAAAGGATTATTTGTGAACTAGACCGAGTTGCAAATGCTTTTAGAAATCTCAATCAGCTTAAAAAAAATGCATACAGAATACTTGTAAAAAGTGCTTATATATAAATAAAAATTCATATGTATAATATATATGTAAACATACATACAAAAAACAATATAATATAAAAAAAATTGAACTCCTGCCTTTGTAATTTCTGAAAATGATTTTTAAATACCTTTTTGCAGATCTCTTAAAATTACTCGATTTTTTGGAGATAGATTCAGTTGCAAAATAACAAAAACAGCATATAAAGGATGATCAAATTAGAGGTATCGGATTTTAAATTGAAATAAAACAACGTAAATTCAAATTGATTCGACAATCTTTATTATTTTTGTGTAGAACCATTTATGACATTTAATTTTGAAAGATAATCTCTTTCAAATGTTGGCTGCAACCGGGCCGTAATTCACCCATCCTTAAACACCAATTTTAAATTACTCGCGTCTCGCTGGAGGACTTCGGTTGGTATCTCATGAATAACTTTAGGCTTTTAGGCTTCCAATGCCTCAATCGAAGCTGTTTTATCCACAAAGCCATTTAGACTTTACAAAACCCACAAATAAAAGTTCATTCCACTGATCCGAGACGAAAGGTAAATTGTACACCGAAACGACGACGCAGTAAATCCATTATTTCACGCGCTGTATGGCAAGTAGCACCGTCTTGTTAGAACCAAATGTTGTGGAGATCACTGGCTTTAATTTCCGGCATCAAAAAGTCATTTACCATAGGGCTATAGCGTTCACTGCTACACTGGCGCAATCCTCGTCTTTGCAGAAATATGCGCCGATGATTCCTTTAGCCCTTAGGCCGTACCAAACGGTTCAATGAATGTAATGGCTGTTCTTGAATGGCTTCAGGTTGCTCTTCAGCAAAAATACGATTATTGACGTAGCCATTAAGCCAAAAATGGCTGAACACCATAAGTTGGTCCGAGCTCGCGCGTCGATTTTCGTAATACAATTATATATTTGTAAACGTTGTTGAATACCATGAAAACTATGTATACTGAAAAAAAATTATGTATTTAATTAGTTTGACAGTAGTCACGCGAGATCAGTTAGAAAACCCTATTGAAAAAAGTACCTCCAATCTGGTATAAGCTGCGTGGTTAAAAATTCCATTTACTAAATTTCATAGTAATAAAAGCTAAAATAAATGATTAAACTAATTAATTTTTCCCAGAGTTGGACGTCATCATCTTTCAGCGCAAATTACAAACAATGCAAGTGCATAGTGATATTATTGTAAACAAAGATAGTCTTTATGGAAAAATTGTATTTTCTGAGAAACATTAAAACCTTGATCACTTGATTAGAATTAGTAGCGGCTTAGAATAAGCAGCGGTTTAGAATAGGTGGCGAGTGATGAGTAAAGCTGTATTTGAGCATTTCAATGTGATTGATATGTATGAATGTCGTATGCATGTATATATGTAAAATAGAAAACAAAAGCCCACAAATTGATAGCAATATCCTTTCTTTAGCAAACTTAGTAACTAATTTTTAACCCTTTATGCACCACAAAAGCTCTTGCCTCCCGCGTTTTTTACCGTTTATATAATTCCATGTTTCACTTTATTCATTATGTTCACAATCTTCTTTTGATACTAATTTCTTATCACCCATTAAGTTTTGGAATTAGAGAAAAAAATTTTAATCGCTTGGTGCCAGGTCCGAATTATATTATATTTATATCCTTAATACCTTATCCATATGTACATTTTACATGTCAGCCAAGCCTTCTTTACAATTCATACAAGCATGCGCTACGCATGGAGAGCAAAGAAAGGTCATTAGGGTCCGCTATAAAGCGGGGTGACTAGTCGTATCTTCAGGTAGAACGTTTCTAGAAAGTCCTAAGGCACTATTTGCATAAACTTAAATGTTAGACTAATCTTAAAAAATTAAAAACAAAAAAATATTACAACTCTTGAAAAATTGTGTTTTTCGCAACAGCCAAATAGGTTTAAGTACCAACGCCTGCGGCTAATAAAAATAAGTGCACAAATGCGTACTTAAATACATACATAACTAGGCATAACGAAAGAGTATAACAAGAATCACAAGACTCCAGACCCGGATATTAAGACGCACAGGCACATGAGTTTCAATATAAATAAGCCACCCTAAACAACGTGCAAGCATCACTCCACAGCGAAACAATAGAAAACCAACAAAAGGTGCTATGCTGTACTGATAAAACTCGTTGAAGAAATATTTAGAGTGCAAAAACAGTAACAAATATGAAAGACCAGGTATAATGCAAAGGAAAAAAAACGATTAAAAGCACAAGAGCAGCAAAAAATTTGACAGCAAACTAATGAAAACACCATTTTTGCCTAAAAATTTGGCCGCAGGGTGTAACTACACATACAAGCATACATATACACACATAAAAGTGACTGAGTAAAAACTGAAAACTAAATTATTAGCAAATATAAGAAAAAAAAGTAAAAAAAAGTGGAAAAGAAAAGTATAAAAAAGAAATCAGGTAACCAACAAAAAGTTTTAAAATACTCGTAATGAAGCTTGAAGCATAAAATGGTTATCAGCTGGTAATTATTTGTTTGCACTTATGCATATACAGTCGGTTTAATGAAAGCGTAAACGCCATAATTTGGAAACTATTTTACGAATTCGATACTGACAAATTGCATTGCATGGACTGAGAATATTTAATATTCATCTGACCCAACACACGTCACCAGCCAGTCGAAAGTCTCTGCTGCTAGCGCTACGTTTGCTTCAGTTGACCAAATATTTATTATCATGTAAGCTTTTTAAAATAAAAATAAAAAATTAAATAGAAATGAAATATTTAATATGCAATAAAATGTATAGCCACCGCCATTAGCTATAATGGCTGCACAGCTTTGAGTCATACTTTGTGTTAATTTCTACGCATCGGCAACAAAATTACCGAATTTGACTTGATTGACTATTTGAACGCCCATAATAGTTTTCCTTCAAGTTTTTGCTTAACTCTTGCCCAAACATTTTCAATAGGGTTGGCATCAGGCTACTGTGAAAGCCAATCCAACATATCAATCCTATTTTGCTGTTTCCACTCGATACAACTTCGGCTTCGATAATTCGGATCGTAGACCTTTTGTAAAACCCAAGATTGGCTAGTTTTTCCAAATAGCTTCACAGCTGATGGCAATAATGCTTCTTGGTAAATTTTAGTCAGCAAAACTGTATGCGAATTGGCGGTAAACAGAAATGAACGGCCAAATCCATTCTTCGTAGAAGCAGTCGCAAACATGAACCTTAAGGGGTATTCTGGTCTAGACGCCTTAATTTTAGGTATTTTTAAAACTAAGGTAAAAAAAGGAAACACATTTTTACTATGTATTTTTTTATGGTTTTTATTAATATTGGAAAAGTATACAAAAAAATTAATAAAAAAAAAAATAAAAAAATCGTTGAATTGCATGCTACATAAAAAACGGTGCTGCATGGTTGGCATGATTCCAACCCTTGTAGTGATCTAAAACAAACAAATAAAAAAAAATTCTTCATTAGTTAGGATGCCGCTATCGGATTACGCCAAATCAAAGAAAAAAAAATTCACAAAATGGCGTCAACTCTTTTTTTACCTTTTCAAATTTTTAAAAAATACTTCAAACTTAAATTTCTCAATATCCGAGGCAGGCGCGATAGACAGATATATAATAAAAAATTCTTATCAAACTTCAAAGCGATCGGTCAAGTAGAACTTGAGATATCATGACGACCATCTCAAAAAAAGTAGTTTTGAGAAAATCGCGTTTGAAGTTTGAGCAACAATTTTAATAGAATAACTTAGATCATAATTTTACTACTCACTCTGGATTAATCGGCGATATATTTCCAGGTATATATTATAGAAGTATAAAGTATATATATATATATATGTATAGAATAAATAAAGGTTGTGTTGGATACAAAAGATTTTCTGGAAAGAACGAGACCCCAAGTCATCCGATAACATCTGCCGTTCATTGTGCGATTCGCTCCACTCGGCCGACTTAGACGCCACGTCACAAAATCCGCTGTATTTCCGAAAATAATTCGCATTTTTGAAAAATCCGTTGAAGGGCATTTTTGAAGGTCTAAACTTTGAAAATATGCAAAAAAAACGATTTTTTTCGAATTTCTAGACCAGAATACCCCCTTAACTGAATGTTTAACAGTTGCTTGAAGTTGTGGATCATCAGCAGAACACCAGGATCGACGTATGTAACTATGCGCCCAAAAGCAAGATTCACCCGTGAATATTAGCTTTGTCCACTTTATTCGTTCTGAATTTGCCTTAGCCCGCGCAAGTCCATTTTCAATGGATGATAATGAGAACAGCGGTTTCTTCAATGTGCTCCGCAATTTTAGGTTTTCTGCACGTAAACATCCTCGAATCGTCTCTGTAGATGCAGAAACCCCACTTTTCCATAGAATTGTTTCAGCTGCACCCAACGATAAGTTCGGCTTTGTCATAAACAAATCAATCTGTTTGAAAAAAGCTGGTCTTGCTTTGGTGAGGTATATTTTTTTGACTTCGTCAAAAATATTTTAAACTTCGGTATACCGTTAAACCTATTTATTTATGAACGTTTTCGATTTCTTCAATTATTTTGCTGCAGATACACGTGACCTTTTTTGGGCCCATAGAGTGCAACATAGGAATACTGCTTCAAGTCGTTTTTCATGCTCATGGAAGTCATTTTGTAGAAACAACGTAGGCTCTCTAAACTTCTCCCAAAACTTAGTAATTGCACCACGCGTATTGCTAAAAGGGGTACACCTATTTAGCAGCATTTACATTTTTTCATAAAGGAACTCTAAATTTGAATTTTGCCGATCACGCTTCCGTCAGACAGACTGTATATTTACATATACATCTATTTTCAATATTTTTGCCTGCCTCTCAATTAACTATAGGTATTTAAAAAAAAGCAAACAAAAGGTAAAATTACTGTGTCTAACGACCGCGCGCGCTTTTCTGGTAGTTATAACACAAACAAAAAAAAAATACAGTAGAAAACGCAAAAACTTGTGTGTACACGCATATGTGTGTACTATGTATATATGTGTCTATTTATATAAAAATAACTAAGTTTTATACATAACTTTTGAAATTAACTTTTTCTTCATGCGTATGTAAGTAAATGTATGTACTTTTTTTGTAAATTACGTACATTTGCTTGCGCCTTTGCCTGAGGCGAGAACCACCTGTTGGTCATCCTATACGTATACGTAAATATTATTGGTAGCGTAAGCAAATACTTTTGTCACCAGATATGTCAGTATGTTTATGCAGTTCTCTTTGGCTTATACAATATTTCTGCATAATTTCAATCAGTTTTCACTGTGAAATGGCGTAGCTTAAAATTGGTTTTACAATTGACGTCTAAACATAATATATGTAGGGTTGCCAGACCTTCTAATTTGATTTGATTAGATCTTTTGCGTTGAAATTTTTACGCAATTCTTCATTGAAATTTTTTTTTTTGAATTTCAATAAACTTAAAGTCGGGCTGATTGTTGGATGCGTTGCTCACCGCTCACCATTCCCGGTGGGGCAATAGCGATATAAATGAAAGGGGTTTGTAGCATAGTCGAGGAACCGACTTTAGTCACTAGGGAAAGGAAAGAGTTTTTAGATATCACCTTGGCCTCAGATTTTATCTCCACCTTCATAGATTGCTGGAGAGTTAGTAAGGCGAACTCGTTCCTAAATCATATGTATATTGAGTTTAATCTTTTAGACTCCCCACCAGTTCTGATATATCGTAGAAATATAAGGCCAATTGGGTATTGTACAGAACTACCTTTATGAAATCACTTGATGAGGCGCCTGTGCAGAGTGTAGAGACCAGCACTAGCCTCAACCAAGTAGCCGTTTCCACGACAGTCGGTTCTACGTTACCGAAACGACCCGGATTTATATCCGGCCAAGGAATGTCACTCCAGCAGCATACTCCATATGTAAGTATGGGGAATGTTTATGCTGCTACAACAAGAACAACAACAATCAAGTAGTAGAAAAACTCACCAGTAGTTACAACAAGGCGCTTGATGCGGCCTGCCACTTATTCAAGAAGAGAAGAGAGAAAAAAGAACCCCCTTCGTAGTCGCAAGGATTAAATACGCTTAGGAGAGACTGTAACAGATTCTTTATCCGGGTGAAAGCCACTGGTCTGGCAGACAATTGGGAACGTCATAACGATAGCCTAAGAATCTATAAAAGTGCTTTTAAAAGTAGTTCGGGCGAAAATTTTGTGCTCAGTTGTTGCGTGAATGGAAACTTCCAGGCTTAGAAAAGCCCTCGACAACCATGTCCCGAGATTTTGTAAAAAGGCCGGACGGTTCGTGGACCATGTCTAGTACAAAATCTCTAGATCTCCTATTAGATACACACTTTCCTGGCAGTTCACGCATCCATAATGGATCTGCCCACATCTGGCAAAAACAGAAAACATTTAGCAACTCTAATATCATCATCATTAGCCTACAGCCTTGTGCAAACCATTGCGTCCACAACTGCGGCGCTCCACTACTATGCGTTTCCAATTCGTGTTCGCGTAGTCGAATGGCTTGGCACGTGACTAGCATTGGGAAGTAGGTAGGTTCGAATCTCCGTACATGAAACAATAAGATGATAGAACAAGTTTTTTGTAATAATGGTCGCACCTCGCTAGGCAATGGCAATCCTGCAAGTATATTTCTGTCATAAAAATCTCCTGGTAATAATATAATATTTGCTGTTCGAAGTCGGCTTAAAACTGTAGGTACATCTATTTGTGAAACAACATCAAGATGCACAACACAAATAGGAGGAGGAGCTGGGCCAAACACCCAAAAAGTGTGTAAGCGCCAGATAGGGCTAGTAAAAATGCAATTGCGATGTGGATAATCGTTGGCTGGCCATTGCGGTCAATAAAATTGATGAATCCCAAGATAACCAAGTTGTTATAACTGAATAGGTTGACCAGAAATAATAGAATCTTAGTTCTTACTTCGTGGGAGATTGTTAAGAAAATTCTAAAATTTACAAAATTCACAAAGTCTGTGTGTACAGAAAAATTAAAATCAAAAAACTTTAACTTATTTGTAATTTTTAATTAATTTTCTCTTATTTGGAAAGATTTTGGGAAATGTCACTCTTTCGTAGCAGATCATTATCATAAATACGCAAAATGTATTGCATTCACTTTTATTTTATTTTTCACACATTTTAATTGACTCTCAATTCATCGCCTCAACCGCCCACTTTTCAAATAGTCACTCGGCTCTGCTCGCCTTGGCATTGGCATTTGTAAGAGCAGCAGCAATGGCAATTTCAGGCACTCATGGTAATGAAGGAATGTTCATCAGAAGCAAACGAAAATCTAATTTTAAAGAAAGAATGTTGTCAAAACAAACAGCAATAATGCATTGAGCACAACATCAGAAGATGAAAATAGACACAAACAGAAGAGAAAATATTATCTCAAATAAAATTCATTTTGCAATAAAATCAGTCTGCCTACCTGCAAGTACATAAGTACTATGTATATATATATATACAAAATTTGTTGTTGTTGTTACCTTTTTTGTAGTTGCTTTTGCTGGCGCTCTGCCAACCTTGTCTGCTTGTTTATCTGTTTGTCTGCCTGACAGTCTGTGTGTTTCCTATAAAACCACACAACTCCCCATGTGTATGTTCACATACATACATATAATATATGCATTTGTAGAATTGTTCTAAAAGCTCTAACCCAGCAGGAAAAACCTTAATTTATAAGAGGAGATCTCATGTTGCGAGTAGAGGCATACATGTCTTCAAAGTGTGCGCAGTAAGTTACTGAGTAAGGTGCGCAAGGAGAAGTTTTTTTTTTAATTCATAAGAATTTACGTTGTTACTCATAATCTAATAAAATCGTACAGTATAAAAAAGATTTTGCTGTTAGTTGCCTTTTTTCACTTATAATTATATTTTTTGTGAGCAACTAAATAATTCAAATTTGAAAATTGAAGTAGTAGCCTTAAAAAAAAATTAAAAAGTGTGCTTTTTCCAAAACATCTTCTAGAGTCAGATGTCGCAGAAGAAAAATGTCGGTGCCGTTTGCAAACTCTCCAAGGTATACGCCATCAGTCTGAAACTACTGTAATGGATACATCGCCTTTCTAAGTGTTGAATGTCCCTCGGCTCTATCATCCTTTGAAGTAAAATAGCATAGCCTTGAAAATGTTAAACGTCCAATCCTATTCACCTTCCACAAATCCTGAGCTACATGGCATTAGGGAGAACGAGGAAGCTTATAGATTGGCTACAAAAACATCTTCAGCTACACTAATAGAACCCGAGCTCTTTCTGACAGTGCGGCAATACACCAATAAAGAAGAGTTCAGTAGAAAAGAGAAGAGTAAAAGACTTACACCAAGAGAAAATATCAAAGAAAGGGTGTAACCTTAAAATTTTCCAACACGTTGCAAATCTTCCAAAAACAAGCAAAGGATTCTTACGACCGTCTTCAAAGACTTGTAAGCATAATTACGAACAGGTTCGATTGTGCAACTCACAACATTAACCCAAAGACATCAATACACTTGCTCTTCGAACGCGGCACAATCTTGAGAAGAGGAAAACACCTTAGTTCAGTATGGTCAAAGGAAACCCTAAACCCAATGTTTTCTTACGGTTTAAAAGAGAATCGTGCCTAGATGAAGCATTTTGAAAAGAAGAGGGTAGAATAGCAAGGGTTACCAATGTTGCCTTCCATAGGGCAGGGCATTCACAGAGAAAGTGGAAAATAGTTTCCTTTTTCTACGGCTGATTATAACTATGACAGTATATATTGTAAGGGATGCCCATTTTAGCTGATTGCTCTTCTATGAGCCAGAAGCCAGTTATCACTGTCATGAGTCTGCAGACATCCCTTGTTGTTGTTGTTGTAGCAGCATAAACATACATGTACGGGGAATGCTGCTGGAGTAACAGTGCTTGCCCGGATATTTAATTCGGGTCGTTCCGGTAACGTAGAACCGACTGTCGTGGAAAGTACGAAGGTAACAGACATCCCTTCGTTTCATATTTGTGAATTTTAATGTTTGTTTGTGGTTGTAGGTGGGCCATAACGTTTTGCTAACTTTGCAGGTTGTCTGATGCCTCCAACTAGAAATGCAATCCGCGATTCGTAGATATTTGAGAAGATTGCATTCTTGTTTGCACCCAAAGGTGTGAATACCGATTCTGCAAGAATGTTATTCAGGACAGATTCCCTCTTGCCAGTTCGGCCACTTTTTCCTTTCCTCCAATGTTACGATGTTCCGGGACCCAGATTGAGGAAGCGTTATAGTTCACGCTCTAGGAGCTGAGACTATTATTGTTCCACCACTTTAGAGGTTGTTATAGCCGAATCCGGAGTCTGGATTGCAGCTTGACTATCGGAAATAATAGCGATTTTGCCCTGAAAAGAGAAGTGTGCGATTAGTAGCCTACAAGTTTCCCCTATTGACTATACTTGCGCCTGGAAGAGAGAGCTAGTATTAGGAAGACGCGCAGATTATGTGCTTAGAAGGTACAATAGATATTTGCCTTATTTTGAATTATATTTTATCTGAAAAATAAATAAATATTTTATTCTATAAACATATTGTATTTATTCATTTGAAACTGCTTTCCTGCTGGGTATGTGTAATCACAATCGCTTCCCCTACACTGCTATTAGTTTTTTGCCCATGTTTTTAATTTCTTGCTTCGCAGTTCATTTATTTTTATGTATGTATGTATATAGTTGTGCACGTATAATGACATGCTGGCCTACTGGTGTTTACTTCCGATTTCATCAATGCAAAACATTTCTTGCAGACTGCAATTGTGCGATATTGGTTTTATTTGCATTTTCTAATAGACTTTTTCCTATTTATTTGCACATTTGCATCTCTGTTTTTCTGCCTTTGATTTTCTATAGACATTATTTCATGCACATAGATTTACATTTACAGTAACTTTTATTCAAGTATGTATTTATTGTCATTTTTCTTTCCTAATATAGAATTATTATTTTTATTTATTTATTAACATTTGGATTTCAACGAGTGTTGCTTTTCTTAGTTGATAGCCGAGCAAAACAAAATAAAAAATTGCAAATATCTCACAATGCGATCACTACAAATGCTTAACACCATCGCATTGATATTGAGAGTTGGCGACACGAGCAGCTTTTTTGTTTGCTTACTCACTTGCGGTGTGCTCGTTTACAATTGCAATAACAATTAAATTGCATCCATGCGTATTAAATTTAAGCGTGAAAATGTAAACAAAGCATTCTAAGAAGAGGCATTCAATATTTTTTCTGCAAAACTGCATGCACGTGCATACATACGTAAATATGTGCTTACATACATATATACCAACTTACTAAGATGAGTCAATGCAGGGTGCATTAAATTATTTATTTTCAATATCAACGAAAATTGCACCTGAAAAACAGCTGCGTTAAACAACCGCAAGAGCGGGAGAGAGTGAGTTGCGAGTGTGTTTACGTTGTGTTTTTTGAAGACAAAGCTCTTGCTCTGACATAAATCTAACTATGTTGCTTTGTTGCAGCTGCTGAGATGCACTTAGTACTGATAAACTTTTAGTTGAAATTTGCTGAAAGCTAAGTTATTGCCAATTTCTGTGAATTGGGTATTTGCTGCATATTTCAATGCTATTTTTATACTTTTTCGGGAGAGCTGAAAATGTTGAATGATTTCAAAACTGTTTAATAATCAATGCAATTGAAGAGTTGCTAAGTGGTGTGTGCATATGTGTGATATACATACATATGTAAATATTTTCAAGAGTATATAGAATAATAATAAAAAATGTTTTGCTAGTACATAATAAAATAATAATTATATAATACAATAAAAAATAACAAGAAAAATATATAATAATAGTAATAAGAAATAAGAAAATTGTATTTATAATTTTAAAGTCTGATAAAATTATTTTGGCAAAATCCTTAGAGTGTTAGATTTACAAAATTTTATTATTTATGAATTATAAATTACTAAATAACAATAAATATAATATAAAACGACCTCAAAAATTTTAAATTTTCAAATAATAATAAATAAATAAATTTTCAAATTATAAATAATGAAAACTAATAGTAATACAATAAATAATTCTTAACTATATTACGCATTATTAAAAAAATAAAGAGTGACTTAAATATATTTAGAAGCACTAAGCTAAAGCAAACGATATTCAAATAAAGTAATAAAAAAGAGACTATTAAGAAACCATTTCAATAAAGGTGAAAAAGTGTAATTGTCAGGTAAGTTCCTTTTAAAATATCTTTAAAAATTTAATAAGATTAAATAAAACTGAAAACAAAAGAAACACTCATGAGTTAACTAAATGGGAGGTAGGTTTAAAAGTACTGGGACTGTCAGCAAAGCTAACCCCTGTGGACGTAAGTTAGATACATATCTGTAAAAAGATCTCACTTAGACCTCTAGAGCCCATTGCTTTGCCAGTGCTATGTATTTGGAGCCGAAGACATCATTTTTTGTAGATAAATTAAAAATAATATTCAAACAGTTGGATGGACTATGTAGCTTTGAACAAGAAAATTCAGGTACGTTTCCCATCCAGTGACAAATGGAGGAGAGATGCTTTTGTCTTCCTTGTCGGCACCTCTTTCCACACCAGCTCTGGCTTATGTGAGATTATTGTTGATTAGCCAAGTTAATTTCTGCAAACTGACGGCTCCAAGATTACGTGATTATTCACAAAACCGGGACGTCATCTACCAAACGGCAGTGCTAAGTGTTTCCGAGACCAGCAAAAATCTTAAGGAAGAGGTGTGCATTAATAGAGGCGACGCAACCAGGCGGCACCCTGTATCGAAATCCAAGCAAAATAGCATTTCGTCCGGTGCCTCCGTCGATAATAAACTCTATCAGCTAGGTTCTCGGTCACACGAGCAACGGAGCGAATGAAAGAACAGATTAATTTTTTAAGACCAATGATTAACCTATCGATTGTAGTGTAAATTGTATGAGGTTTGTTCACAGAATGGTGACTTTTTATTTTTCTTGGTATTCGCATTCAGCAAAATCAATTTTGTCCACTCCAAAGTAAATGCAACAAATTTTGGCCTTGAGCTTTGCTAGGTTTAAGAGGAAAGCTTCTTGGAATTCCGTGTATAAATTGGTAGATCTGATTGTTTTAATGCGCTGAATTTTTCACAGTCAGGAAATTTTGCAAGCTATTTGTCAAGTTGTGAGGCTAGAAAAGTGCGTTTCTTTATTTTTACCATATAATACCAAAATCATTACAGATATTCAGCTTTGATAAATAAGCCGTTGGATGAATTTGTTAGATTGTTTTTCTATAAATTTTTTGCTCTTCAATAAGTTCAGGAAGCGTTTGTCTTTCTTAACAATTTATTATTTTTTTCATACAAGATGTTTATAAAATATTTTACAACTTTACGTCAATGCTTGGGATACGCAAATACATTTACTTGGCCATAAAAATGTAGACATTTAGTACATGTGTGTGTGTGTGTGTCTAGCAAAAAACCGATTGATGTCAACAATCGCGAAAATTACTTAAAGTAACCAACTGGCGCCCGTCGTAGCCAAATGGGTTTGTGCGTGACTATCATTCGGTAGGACCCGGGTTCGAAACTCACTTTGAGCATGAGAAACAACAAACGATAGGAAATTTTTGCCCCTCGGCATTCAATGGACGAGTATATTTTTGTCATGAAAAAGTTCCTTATAAAAAAAAGCGTTTGCTCTTCGGAGACGACATAAGACTTTGGGTCCGCACATTGAAGAACAAGCTCGGCCAAACACCTAACAAAAGATTAATGCGCTAATTATATTTATATATAATCAACTGGCAGACAGCCAAAGTATTTCGGCAATAAAGAAAGCCAACAACCTGCAAAATTGTAAAACCTTTGAATATAAATGTGTGTATGTATATATGTAAATATGTAGTGCATACTCGTATTCATCATATTACCTACTATGTGATGGATATCTCAACAGATTTCGCATTCAACATTCGCACGTGCATTGGGTTGTGGCGCTCGTTGGACGTTTATTTAAGGGGTTAGGGGTAGTCAGAGGCCCGAAAAAATGATGATTTTCACGAATTTTTTTTTGCTACTTAATTAATTTATTTAACAAAAATAAAAACATAGCATAAAAACATGATGTTTTAACTTGACTTCACCAAAATTTAAAAAAAAAAAATTAATAATTGCAAAAGTTATCGCTGTTTGTGTGAAGCCCGTTTCTCCAGAAGTCCCTTGCGGTGAACATCACAAGTCCTTGCAGATTCATCTAAAACCAATCGGACAAGAAAAATTAGTTTTATTAATAGATAATCTTGTGCCTGATCGAAGCTTTTTTTTCAAAATGAACAAAATGGCGGCCTCAGAAAATTTTTTCCAGATTTTAGAAAAAAAAACCAACAGTTAATTGTTAAAAAAAAATCGAAATTTTTGAAAAAAAAAAATTCTGCGATCAGGCACAAGTTTTTTATGTTTTTCAAAAGCTGTATAAATTTTATTGAAATCTACGTAGCGGTTTTTAAGTTACAGTGTTCACCAGTTTGAAAAACAGAGTTTTGAGAAAAACGCATTTAAAGTTTTGCTATCGGCTCCGGAGCGGCCGAGCGCCCTTTGTTAATTGTTGAATAACTTGAAAAGTATTTGTCGGATTCACTTCAAATTTTTACACAATATTTTTAAAACATTATACTTTAAGAAAATGCAAAAAAAAAATCGATCTTTTGAAAATTCTGACTACCCCTAACCCCTTAAGAAAAAGTACTCGAAGAAGAAGATGCCGCACTGTTCTCTTAGCAAGCTTTATTTTTTCCACTTTTTTTCTAATTTTATGAACTCATTTTTACTTGCATATCTAATTTGTGAAGTTTTTAGTTTACTTTGTAATCAAATTTTTACTTAAGGCCTTCTCCAACCGCAGCTATGTAGGCTGCAGATCCTGCTTCTACTGATTTCCGCCTATTCTAATTGATGAGGTAAACCCAAGCTGAGCAGAACCCCATTCTTATAAGAGTGTCGAAAATTAAGGTTATTAAAAAAAAGCTAATTTTTGGACGCTGAATTCGTATGCTCCCATGGCACTTCGAAACGAATACTCACTCCTCTGCTAGTGATCAATTACTACCTAAAGGAACCGTTTTAGCACAATTTGTGGCATCTGCCTTATTTTCTCAGTAGTTCTTCTTAAGGTCTACTTTTTAACTCAGTAAAATCACTTAAGCGGTTATTGCACTCATAAAGAAGAAGAAGAAGTTATTTTTAAAGTAAAAGGAATGCGTTAGAATTAATGGAAAAAAAAGATTTTTGTGTGCTATTAAAGTTTAAATATGAAATCAGACGCATATATGTATGTACGCCTGGCTATAACGAAAGCCAAGCTGGAAATCTAGTCAAATACTACTTTTTTCAGCTACTCACAGCCTCAGTACCTGGGCCATATTTCAACGAACATTAGCTTTATAGCCGCCTTTAATCGGGACTGCCAACGTAGTTAATTCTGATTAAAATTGTATTGTGACAGAAGCTTGTTACCCGGATTAGTGAAAAGCTGATTTGCTTATTGGATAGTTTTGTTAGTAAAAGATTGAGCGCAGGCAACAAATACGGGTACTAGCTGCCCTGATACTGAGAAATAACTTATTCTTTAAAAAATCTTTTTAAAATTTCTCAAACTGCTCCGAACTATCAAAACAATTAATGCAATTTCGAACGTGTGAGTTCAAACTAGCATTGAATACAGCCTTTCTTGTTCTTTTCTCTAAAGGTTTTATTATTTTTCATTCACAAATGATATTCGTTGTCATTTTTCGGCAATTTTAGGCCTTTTCTATGGTATGAGGTAAATGAGGTAATCTTGGCAACGCGCCTTAAATTATTTATCCATTTATTTAATGTCTAACAAAATTCACAATTGAGATATAAATTTCAGAACTAAAATACAATATTTAATATTAAACAGTGTAGAATATATATAGAAGTTATTAACAAAATTAATACTTAAGAAACTAAAATATCAAATATATACTAGGTATTATTTAGATTTCTTACATATAAAGTAATTTTTTTTTTAATTTTGCAACGTCGAAAATTGCAACCCATACTCGCTAGCGGCGAATCTTGCAATAGATTTGTTGTTGTTTTCACACGCAAATGTTTCGTCAAGTTGGTCGAGCAGAAAGGTGGCGAATAGAAGAGGCCTGTTGCCATCGAAAATTCTCCTCATCCGCTGAAATTGTGAGAATGAAGTCTAGTTGTCAATTCGCATTAATTGCACTTAATTCCGAAGTTAATTTCGAATCAATTCGTTAAACCCGATGAACACAGATGGTTGCGTTTATCTATTTACATAGTTTATTAGATATCAATTGGCAAAAATTGGTTTCACTAGAAACATAGTCTTAGCAAATCCATCTTCATATTTTTTTTTTTACCTTTTCTAATTATTTATTAACTGAATCCGCCAACACCTTTACATAAACCCTGCCAATGCGTTTCACAGTTGTTTGAGGCGATTTTCGATAACCTTTCCTTCACACTGAAAATCCCTCTTCACAAGTCAATGAACACAACATTGTTATCGCAATTTAATTCCATTAAAATTTTGACATTTCAATCACATTTGCCGCTTTGTTGTAACCCACCTTGTCCGATTACACGAAACCAAAATTAATGAAATACTTAATCAAATTTATTTCAATGCTTCCACTGCTTAACGATTCGGAGAATATCTGATGTGAGTACATTTTTCTTTATTAATATGCGATACAAAAAATGCTTACCTGAATTGTATGAATTTTAACAATTACCCAATGAAATAAGCATTATTAAGGGCAAGAACCAGACACTTTAGTTTTTAGTTTATGTTCCACATCTAAAATCATTTTAATTCTACTTAAATCAATTACCAAAAGACACATAAACAAAGACAATTTTCTACAAGAATTTTGTCTCACTCAAATAATAAACTAACCGGCGAAAATTATTGTTGTAAATACCTTTATTGTATTGAGGTTAATAACTAACGACAAAGCATCGCATAAATGTGATAAAAGCAATAAAAATATGAAGTATCATTGATGTATTTTATTAAGTATCGAATGGCTAAGTTTTACAATGCGAGTTTAGGTGAAGGTCAAACATATTTCAATTTCACATGCATATTCACTACATACATACATACATATACATACATGTATATGTGCAAACACAGATAGTGTTACAGAAAATGTTTAAACTATAAGCTCCACAAAAACGAAATAAACAAAAGCCTGCACATACACATGCACACATCTGTTCATTTTGGTGCGCATGTAAAAGCAAGTTAATGATCTCTGCATGATTTCCCATTTTTTCCACCAAACGCTTAAATATTCATATGCGATGACGCGTAAATTATATTCGTGATTTAATAAATTGTACAAGCCCCTGACGACACACAGTAATTATAATGTTAATTATGTTATTTATAATACCATTTGATTATGCATTTGGCCGAATTCGTATTATTCGTATTGTTCGTCTCTGTTCGTCGGCTGTCTGGCGCACTTATACACAGGCGCGCGCACACTCATGTACATTTTCAATATTGTTTGCGTATTGTTCGTTGTTGGGAGTACTTCTCTACGTGTCCTCTCATTTTTTTTTGTTTTATCAATATGAATATTGCAGTTTTTGTGCGTAAAAGTATTGAAAATTTTCCATGCGCATAAAAAGAGTCAAACAAATCCGCAGTTAGTTACTTAAGGATCTCCAGTCATATGAGTCACTGGAGCAAAATGTAGAGCATACGAAGCAGTGAAGTGAATAACAGTAGCAAACAAGGTGCAGCGAGAAGCTGTAAAAAGTAAACAAATGTGTTTATTGGCAAAAAAAGGAGAACAAATCATTTGTTGATTGTTTAAAGAAATCGGGAGAAAGTTGCGATTTATCGGAGTAGGTGGAGAGATTTACTTATGCGAGTACTCAACACACGCGTTTGAGCGCACGTAATTAAGGCACTACAGCCTTTTGTAATGCTCACAAAAATTTGCATCGCACATTTTTTGTGTTTATTATTTTTAAAAATATTATTAAATAAAAGTATTAAAATATTAAATGATTAAAATATTAAATAATTCAAAATTAAATAATTGAAATATTAAATAATTAAAATATTGCATAACGAAAACCTTATAAATCGAAGTTCCGAACTTTCATCCCACATTTTTTGGGTTAATTTTTATAAAATATGGTTTAATACAAATATTTAAATATTAAATTAATACTAATAATTTATTGTTATTTTCCATATATTAAATAATAATAAATAAATAAATTAATACTAAATATTAATATATTAAATCATAAAATATTAAATAAATATTAAATATTAAAATGTTAAATAATAAAACATAAAATAATTAAAATATTAAAATGTTGTAAAGCGAAAACCTTATAAATCGAGGTTTCAAACTTTGCGCAAAATTCAGAAAAATTTAACGAACTTCGAAAAATTCCCGTCAGTCTTTAAACAACTTCTGGTTTTTTGCAATTTTATAGGTGTGAAATTGCTCAAAAATGGCGTATTTTACTATATTTTCATTCTACATATTCCACCCATGAAAGGATAGCGACCAAATTTGCTTCCAGGATGAAGCATGCACGGTCATACATCACTTTACTATCGGTGAAAAACAGATGTGGCTCCCAAGTTAAATCTGAACAAAGACTATAAAATACGAATGTCAGACAGAAAGGATTGGATTGGACCAGATTCATATCAGCTGATAGTAGTCGTCATATTTATACTGACGGCTCAAAGATGGACAATGGCACTGGATCGGCAGAGTACTCGAAACAGCTATCCTTGCATTGCTCCTTTGGACTCCACGACCGATGTTGCGTCTTCCAAGCTGAGATCTACGCTATAGAGGAAGCAACAGAAACGATAAGACTAATGGGCTTACCTCCGCCAAACCTTGCCGTTTTTGTTGATAGTCAATCAGCGATCAAGGCACTGGGCTCAACGCGCATTAATTCATGGTGTGTTAAAGAATGCAGAAAGTTCCTCTCGTTTATCCAACAACACAACACCACACTTTGTTGGGTTCCCGGCCACTCCAGAGTGGAGGGAAAGGAAAGAGCGGATTGGTATGCAAGCATAGGCTATGAACTTGATCTGCAACGAGCGGTAGAGGACTTAAGTATGTATTCCTCTAAACGAATTGTGCACTGCGATTGATTTGAGCGTAATCGCGGAAACGAATAGAAGGTGGTTTCTGACTACTAAATGCTGGGTCTTCAAAGCGCTCTGGCCAAATTTACAAAATGACTCACTGGAGGGACTAGTTACATTCTTAAGGAGATTTAAATAACTTAGTTAGGGGGTGAAAATCGAATGCAGCTATCACAAAGGGCCTTAGGGCCACCGAGTGTCTTGTGTTAGGCAAGTAACCCAGATAGCCTTACCTAACCGTTATTTTCTTCCATATAAAGCTAATATTTGGAAGTTTTTTACAAATTTAGCCTGAACAATATTGCGACTCAATTATGTGAGCACCAGTTATATATTCTAATATATTCTCTTATAGTAAGCATTTTTCTATAAAAAAATTGTGTTATTCGCGTAACCTTATATTTGTATACGCCTCTTTCATTCCTTTTTATTTAATTTCAATTATTATTTTTAAATTACACTTCCATACACACATACACATGCATTACATACATATGTATGTGTAACAATTAAAGTTTATTTTTGGTCATGCGCTAGAGTTGACACATTTTCCTATTTAATTAAACTTAATGGCAGGTATACATTTTTTGTTGTAAATGCTGCTGAACCAACAGTTTGCTTGTATGTTTGTATGTATAGAGTATATAAATACAAAATTGAAGATAATAAATGGCAAATAGTAAATGAAGGGTTTATTTTTAAATTACAATAAAAAATTCAATAGCTTCCAATTATTTTTACTATTTTTTATTAGAAGCCATAGGCATTCCAATTAATTGTAGAATAAAATTAAAATCTATTTGCTGCATCAGCGGAACCTCCAGTAACAGTTACTGCGAACACACCTCCGCTGGTTTCGGATACTTTTAGCACAACCTTTTTTAACCCTCCGTTGGGCACCCGGATTTGGGGAGATTTTTTCGACTTTGGGCGTAGATTTAGCATATTTCTATTATAGCTAACAACTTGAGCTTGCAGGTAGCTTCCTAAAATTTAATTTTCTATCGATTTATGGATATAACTTTTTAAAAAGGATTCTCGCATTAGACAGAAAAACGGTCAGATCCGGGTGCCCTATTGAAGGTTTTACAAAGTTGTCCAACGAAAGATTAAACACAATATGCTTGAATAGTCGACATAACTATGCTCTTTAAAGGCATCTTACAAACCAAGCTTAACGGTGTCTTATTGAAACCTCGTGGCGACCAACTAATTACACGAAACCAGCTGATTACACGACAATCGGTTCTACGTCACCGGAACGAGCCGAATTTATATCCGGCCAAGAACTATCACTCCAGCAGACTTCCCCGTACACATAAGGGGAAAGTTTACATTGCTACAAAAACAACAGCAACCACTTGTAACCAACTTGAACAACAATGAGAGTCATTTTGATAAATTGTGAAATTGTCACTCCATCAGCTCTCGCCGTACATAGGTATAAGGGAATTTTTATGCTGCTACAAGAACAAATGCAACGACTATCGAACTTATTAAACGTATCCGAGGCGATCAATCTCGAACTCCGGAGAAATGGTACTGAATTCTTCCGCCACTTCTTTGCTAAAGTACTAATTTAAGTTTAATTATTAAAAACTAAAAAAGCTCTATTAAATTAAAAATAAAAAACCACCAAAAATTGTATATTCAAAGTAATTGTAGTATCGGCGTCAGTGACCTGAATACAAAAAACCAAAAATTTTTTTGTTTAGTAATGTCATAATTTCTATATGAATTAAAAAAATGGAAAAAAAAACAAATTCGCGGAATAAAATGCTTAAAAAAATTAATTTTGGGTCGAATTCTCCTACTATTTTTGCTAAGAAATTTATTTATTTTTTTAATTATTTATTTTATTTTATTCGCAAAAATATAGTTTTGAGAAAAACGCGTCTGAAGTTTGAATACATGAAAATTCCTCTCCCAACGCTCGAACGCTTAGAAAAGAGTCGTCACGGGGTTGACGATCTATAATAAAGAAATACTCAAATTTACGTTCTAAATTTTTGTTGACATATTCTTAAAGGATTATATTAACATTTTATGAAAAAAAAATTTTTGTTCGAAATTTTACAGGTATCTGTCCCCTTAAAAATATTGCAATTAAAAATAAATAAAAAATAGTTAGATAACTGTTTAGGAAAAATTAAAGCATTTTGTGAACAAAAATTAATTAACATTAATTATTCAAAACAAAACCAGCGCAACTCCCTTAGGGAAGACTTAAATATCGCACCACTTGAAAGTTTTCGTCATCTCCATTCAATGTGAAAACAAATGTTTTTAAAAGAAAAGGCATCCAAATGCTTGAAATATTAACAAAATTATCAAATCTCATTAATTAGGGAGAACTTTTTTCAATTATTTTCACTTTTAATTAATGATGTTTTTATTATTTTTTTTTTACTTTTAAAGTCATTTATCAACATCCTCCTTATACATCATAATTGATTTGCTCGACAGACAGCAAACACCTTTTTTAAAATTGTCACTAAAGTCTGCTTGTCACTTGCCTGACAATTCTCGTTTTTCCCCATTTCCAATAAACGATTTTTTACTTAATTTTTTAATGTTTTAATTTGCTTCCACGACTCTCTGATTGATTGGTTTTAAAAATTGATTAATTGAGCGACAAATTTCAAAATGAGTGATGTCTACATGAAATTCACAACAACGCGCACAAAAACAAAGAAACTTGTTAAAATATTTAAGCTTAAGCGATTCATTTAAATGACAGTGAAAACAATAAAAATCATATTCAACCGCAACAACCACAGCAGCTCTTGTTTCAAGAAACTACAATTTAACTGATGACATCAGACGCAAGAATTCATTTGCAATTTTAATCAGCAACTTTCTGGCACAGCCACAAGCTTGAAGGCGAAAAAAAATCTAAAAAATGTGTGCTAAGATTTTACTTTTTTACTTCATCTCAATATTCAACTTAATATTTCATTAATACAAACTTTGGATCTATGCGCAACTACCATTTGGTAGAAACCAGGTTCAAAACTCATTGTGAGCATGAACACCAAGCGATTGAAAACGCTAATAGCGGGCGCCCCTTGGCAGGCAAATGACCATGAATTTATGGAATCTCAAGAATATTGTACCGAAGTAGATTTGAAATAGATCGGAGCAAAGTTAGCCCTGCTTCACAGATGTGTATTTTTCTAAAACTACAGGGCCCGCCATCTATCATTACGGATTTGAACTAGGTATTATTTGAAGAATGGTAATATTTACTTAGCTGTCATCTGATTTGACAGAAAATTAGTTTTATTCTTCCGCTGAACGAAAATGGTTGTGTGTGTATACGCTCAAAGAACGCTGGGAAATATTGCGACATTACTTTGAAAATCATGGTAATGTTGCAGAATATGTACGAAAATTACGTACGGCAATGGGAAGAAGAAAAGCACCGAATGAAGCGTATGTGCGTTACTTTGCGAAAAAAGTAAGAGAAACTGGGTCTGATATCGTTTGACCGCCTGGGAGCTGCGATTTGACGTCGTTAGATTATTATCTTTGGAGTGCCGTCAAATACCAGTGTTGTGCCAACAAACCAGCTACAATTGATGCACTGAAGACCAACATACGCGATGTCATAGCTGAAATACAGCCGCATACAATCGAAAATGTGTTGAAAAATTGGACCGATCGTATGGGATGGTGCATGGCTAGCCGAGACAACCATACGAATGAAGTTGTTTTTTCATCATTAACCGGAAGGATTGTACTTCAAAATAAAAAAAACAGTTTGGAAAAATATTGAGTAGTTTCTTTTTTATAGCATTTTTAATTCCGTAAAGTTATATGGCGGACCCTATAGTTATTTTTGAAGTCCGTGTGCGCCATAACTCAAAATGTTGAAATTTTACCCAGTACTTCTTCACATAATTCACCAGATGTATGTGACCACTTCTTTGTTTTTTTTTTCTTAAATAATTGTTAAACTTAAAATAAAAAAATTAGCCGATGTTTTTAGCGAAAATTAGTTTTTTAGCTTCCAAGTGTTAGAAAGAAAAAAAATTAGATCGAAAAAAAAGGCTTACAGGGACACCTCGAGAAATGTCTCATTTTTTGTTTAGGACGATTCTGTTACGAATTCTGATTTTCACCGCAAAACAACTTTTTTCGAGGCGTTCCTAAGATTCAGTCAGAGCAATTTTAAATATTTTGCAACAAAAATTTACTTTACTAAATGTTGCATTATTTAAATAAATAAAAAATTAAGTGAAAAATAATAAAATTATTTAAATGGACTAAATAAACTTGCGGCCTCGGTAAGTGCACTAGCCTGCCATCGTAGAGGTTGTGGCTTCGAATCCCACGTAAAGCACGGTCCTCGCACTTTTCCAAACTTACCTACTTTCCTAGTTTCTATAAAAAAAAAAAATAATAATTCCTCAACCCCAACAACCCTATCCTTCCAATCTTTAGTCCCGCACACTTGCATTGTGGCTGATAAAACAAGCAAAACAACAAAGAAAAAGTCACAGCTACACATTGCATCAGTGGCACCAGCAAGAGGAAGCGGTCAATCGCGGTAATAGCGTAGACACATCAAAACTTAGCGAAGCCCTCAACCATCTGTGCGATCCTTCTGACAGAAAAATGTGAATCACAGATGGCCCTCTAAACAGTGTTAAGGCGTTGTTCCTAAGCAACGACAAGTGGGCACTCCCACTAGTAAAGACTGGTAGCGGCAGGTGAATCACTTACCCTGTCAGAAAGCAAAATAGATTAACGAAACCAACGCAAGACTGAGCCTTGTCGATGCTCTATGCTCCCGAGTGGAGTGAGCAAAGAAAAAACAATTAGCATCGCCCAAAAAAATGGTTAACAACACAACGAAATTTAAAATAAATTTGTTTTGCATTGCTCTCAGGCTTTTCCGAAAAAACATTTGGGGGCTTGCCACTGCCTGCCGAGTGGCAGTTGCTATTGAAAACATTTTTTTCTCTCACTCTCTTCGTAGTGGAAACTTCACAATAGATTTCGAACTCATGCTTTACCAGTCAGGCGCAAAGTCGCATTTTCGAATACTTGCTCAGTTATTTTTGGAACTTCTCACCACGTCAATTTTCAGTTAAGAATTTATATTAATTTGATAGTAAAATAAAAAATAGATAAACAAATAATTAGCCGTTAGGTGATTGGTTGACCTCCTCCTTTCCATTTTATGGCGTGCATCTTGATATTGTTCCACAAATGGGCGGGCCTACAGTTGTAAGCCTACTCCGGATGGCAAATGGTTTTTATGAGTAACTTTTTCGTAGCATAAATAAACTGTGAGATTTGCCATTGCCTGCCGAAGGGCGACAGCTATTAGAGAAAAACTTTTTCTTTCATTTTGATGTTTTCATGCACGGAGACTCGAGCCTGTAGTCACACACCAGCCAATTCGGCTACGGTGGCTGTCGTAGACTACTGAAGCCTTTTTTAGTAAAAAAATGTTTGTTCAGAGGAACCATCTTTTTTATTTTTCTGGAACGCTTTCGAGAAATAAATCAACTTCAACTTATTTACGCCTAAACGAGAGAAGAAAAAATGTATATAATTGATAAATTAGATTTATGGCTCTGCTCCAATCTAATGATTTACTAATTTCCAACGGCAATGACATTACAATCGTATTACAAATTCAAATTCTAATTGTAATTTTAACACCCCCGGCAAAGCAATCGACTCAATCTGTTGCAATTATGATAATTATACATTTCCTAAAAGTAATTAGCCCACTTACAACAACAAATGAATTTCACAAAACAATGAAGAACCCAAAATGACTTGTTTTTTTTCTAATTTCAAGCCTTTCCGTGAAGGAAAATAAATTATTAGTTATTTTTTAATGGCTGTAGTCAAAATCAGATACCCAAGTATTCACACGATTGTTATGGCACAAAGTATGTGTGTGTATCTGTGTCGATAAGCACAACCAGATATTAATGACTGATTGTGGAAATTTAGCAAACGGGAAGTTACAACAATGATTTATGCGAGTTTCCGCAAAAGATACTGTCAAGGGTGAAGTACAGCACGTAAAGGGTGTAAAAATTGTTAAGTGCTGTTCGGACATTTGTACAAGTCAAAATGCGCAACATTTATTATTCTTCTCGGCTACTTGGAAGCGACGAAATTACGCCGAAATCTGTGCTTCCACATATGCGAACCAAAAAATAAAAATCATAATTGAAAACGAAAACTCTGTTCACATAAAGTAAAATAACAAATGTAAATGTTTGCAATAAATATAAAGAATTTATAATCGTGTGCTGTGCATTAGCACATTAAAGTGCACAAGTTTACGTAGATGATGGAACATGCATATTAAAATTTGCCTCGAATAATAAAAATCTGAAATAAAAACTCAAAATTTTGCCTTTTTTAAGTTTAGTGTTGCATTGTGTTGGAAGAAAAAAATCGAAGTATGCACAGATTTGTAAATAAATTTTTGTTTCACACATTTCACCATATGCTCGTTCCACTATGTGTGTATGTATGTAGTACATTTGCTAGCATTATTACTCATACGCCACGCCGCACACTACGATGCACCGTCAGCGGTCATAGGCGAGGATTTAATATGAAAAATCACATACGCGAGCGTATCACAGTAAAATCAACAAACTCTTCTTTACGCTTAATTCACGCTTTTCTTCTTATTATTATTATTGCTGCTATTGTTGCTGTTGTGATAATAGATATGGCAAATAACTGTAGTGAATATTATCAACCTTAAAATTTCAGTGCTCAGTTGCTATTGAAACGTAGTTGTCTCGGTTGTTGTTTAAGCTGTATTTGTTTAATTTAAAAATGTGTAAACTTGGTGAACCAAAAATATGGGAAAATACAGCTTCTAAATGAGGGTGACATTCTGCTACTCACATACCTACTGTTCTAACAAATAAATAAAGCAAGTTAAAAGTCATATCAGCGAGAAAAGGCAGAAAACATTTAATTCAACTAATTTCGCGGTAATGACGTCACGGTTATATAATTTGGCAAAAGACGTAAATAGCGAAAAAATAAAAGTATGGAGGCAGTTTTGTTATCTCTTATAACGGCAGTTCTTTTGTACATACTTTTTTTTTAAGAAATCACAAATAACTCGAATGAATGGGAAATTTAGCTCAGTATAATTTAATTAGTTTGGGGAAAAAGAAATCCATAATTTAATTTTTAATAATTAATATTTTCTCAAGAGGTTTAAAACTATTTTATGGTGGTCGATGTTTAGCTCCAGCGCGATGTCACGTTCTTGGATTATTTCTGTGACTTTTTCGACATTTTCGATATTATGCACATTTTCTTTAACATCAAAAATGCCTGAACGGAAATGACGAACCCAAAATTGCATGTAATTAGCTGTTAAGCTCTTACAGTAACGGCACCATAAACACCGTTCCCAATTTCGGCGGAGAAGCGGCCTTTGCATTTTCGCCTTTATCAAAGAAAAACTGTCAAATGTACCGTGTTTTCTCTTTACTGACTTCCATTGTTAACACCTTGTAACTCACAACTGGTGGAACAAACAAAAAAGAGCAAACGATTTTTTTAGTGTGAAATGTCACCTTGAAAACGAGTATAAACATTAAACTGTTTATCTATACTTTACGAGATATCGTTCACTGCAGCATACACCCTTCTTGGGTGCTTGGCCGAGCTCCTTCTCTTATCTGTAGTGCACGTCTTGATGATTTTTCACAAATGAAGCGACCTACTATTTTATGCCGCTTCCGAACGGCTGATGGTCTTTTATAATTCGTTTTTTCGTAGGAGAAATTCAGTCGAAGGTTTGCCTGCCTTTGTTCTGTCAGAGAGCGACGGCTAGTATATGTACAAAAAATGTTTTCTATAAATTGATGTTTTGGAACTTGTGCGCTTCAGAATGGCAGTCACGCACGAATGCACTCGGCTATGGCGACCCCCTTATGCATTTAGTGTTTGTGAATAATGTTGGAGCATAGGGGTCTTAGGCAGGCCACCCGGTCTATTCAACTTATTTTTATTTAACTTTTACTTAAATGGCGGAATGTAAAATCCATAAAACGCCAAGATATTCCACGGTCCGTGAGATCACTGGTATGTAAGGAAGTGCTAAAATTCAATGTTAGCTTTTTGAATAAACGGAAGCAAATTTACTTTGTACTTTTCATTTGCTTATAATATCTCTGATTTAAAGTCTTTATACTTAACGAATAGTTTATATTTACTTCTCATTGCATTAAGTCAGCCAATGGGAAACTTGGTGTGTTTAAGAGCTTACATCTCCGCACTCTTATAGCTCTGAATCGATGGCACAAATCTTGTGCAAGTACCTGCCGTCGTAAGTGTGGCCAACCAATATTCTGTTGATAAGTTTTATATCTTTAAGAACATTTGAACCAGGCCTTTGCTGAAAATTTGTGCAAAAAGATTAGATCGATTACTTGCAGATGAAAGAAATCCGTCGTGCAATTCAGAGAAAATGTTACTGCGAGTCATTCTCAAAGCCACTTCGACAGTTTCATTTATTCAATTTCGATGGCAGTGCCACTTATCTGCTACCTCTTTTGCAGTTTGCTCTGCCTTTTCTTTAGTAGGTACACTAGAATAGCCCGGAGACCCCGCCATATGAACATTTTAGGATTGAAACTCTGAGAGCTTTGCGTGGGACAGGGCGATACAGTAATTGCTGGAATAATTGTTTTTTAAGAGCTTACAGGCTATTTGGCGTTTCGAGAAGATAACAACTTTGTCCGCGCGCGACTCATGAGCAACATCCAATACCTTTAACAATGTCCATAACTCTCCAAAAGTGGAAGATGTGCGACATTCTATTTTAAAACCAAAACTTTCTTTTTTGTTCAGATGCCAGACTCCGCAGCCAATCTATTCAACTTTAAAACACTTTTCCCAGCTTTCAACTGCCAAGTCATCAATCGCTGTTAATAGCATTAGCGAGTGTCTTAAACCCTCCAGAATAGTGCTAACAGTTCTACTTGCAACACACAGACAACCTCGTCAAGCTGAGTTAGTGTGCAAAATGCCAATAATACTATTTTTCAGAGCCAACGAAAATCAAAATCGGTATCGGTACCGGATTCAAATTGTGTCACACTCACCTCCAAAGGCAATGATAGAAAATTAGCAGTAAAAGTTGACAACAACTTAATTACATTCGAATGATTAATTATACGATTTCAAATATTGTATGTAAATTGGAAAAAGGAGAAGCGGGGAGAAGTTATACAGGAGCGACTAACTTTTTTGCGAAATAGAATAGGTTCGTGTGGGTAATTATAATCAAACTAGGTGAAATATTGCAAACCTTATCGCTTGGGCGATTATCACTGAAATACTTAACAATGTTTCATTTGCACTGAAAGCGCAAGCTGTACGACTTTTACCGCTACCTTCACTGCTTATTTTGCATCACCAATGCGCACTTTCCAGGCAAACTAGCACCATATGAAAAAAGTGGCTTTCATTTGAAGGCATTAATTTTATGCTCGGCAAGTGAAGGTATTAAAAAGCGATATGCTACAGTAACTTGCGCGCAGGCAATATGGCACTTAGTATTATTTTGCGAAAAAGGGAGCACTGCAAAATTTTTTCCGATGCTGCATGTAAAATTTAATTCAGTGCGGAACAAAAATTTTGCATATAATTTAAAGTTCTTAGAATCTCACTTACGCTGGGCCCATGTAGGTAGTACATATACGAGTATTTGGTTATTTCGAGCTCGATTGCTCATTTTTTTTAGGCTTCGCTTAGGTTGCTGATCACGTGGGTAAGATTTCATCCTTTACGATCCTAAGAACCAGGCTATACCTAATAAGATTTTTTAAAGGTACCACGCAGTTTTTCGAACTATTACAATTCCAGACTAGTTTTTTGGAAAACTTTTTATTTTCCTGTCGTTCAAAAATTATTCTACCTAACAAAAAAATAATAAAAAAATAAATAAATATGATTTTTCGAAATACATATCTCAAAGCCAGCGCCACCTGGGCAGTAATAGTTTTTGGCATGAAAATAGCCAGTGGCCAATGGTAGGAAATATGCTCTAAAATGTGCGCTTTCCGTGAAAGTGCCATCGAAATCATTTGAGCTCTTTCGCAGATGAGTCTGAAGAGAGAGAGAGAGAGAAACATCTTTTGAATCATCAATATGCCTTGATATGGGATCAATGAGAAATAAGTTTGGAAAAACACTTAATAAAATTTAACGATCGAGGCGAGGCGAGCATAAATAAATAAACAAGGAATTTGTACGCATTTTAAAAAGCCTAAAAAAATTTTTTTTTGGTCGCAAAAGTTGTTTCTAATTATAAGCGGCATTAATAATCACAGCCAAGATGAATCTTAGCGTTGTTCTGCCCTCTTTACCGGTGATTCTCCACCAATTCGCTTCCGAATGAGGAAAAGTATGATTTAAAATTTTTTCTCTTTGAACTTAATTTATTTCACTCTTCCATTTTTCAAGCCAAAAATGTGCAAATAAGCAAATAAAACTTGTGCTCGTTTATATTGAAATGTCTGCGTGTTTATTCATATTTGCATATCCATTCCTGTTTATTTTTATTCTTAAGCCCTTATTTGCACAGACGGCGAAGCGCGATAATCAAAGTAAACAACATCATCATTGTGCATGGGTCTGAATGTAAGGTACAACCGACTGCTTCCATTTTATTCATTCAACTTCAATTCAAAAGCTAAAGGCTTTAGATATATTTTATTTATTTAAACTTCTGACAAAAAACAAAACAGCTCCTTCAATATTTTTATTTCTTCATTTTTTTTTATTTCTAGAGTCATAATTCGGCGTTCTGGTTATCAATTATTATAAAAATCACATTTATTTACTAAACCTTAAACGTTAAGCATAGTAATCAGTCTTATTTTTTTAATTTTTTTCTTAATTTTGAAGTATGGAATTCGACCGCCGTAGCCAGTTGGGATGGTGGCCCTTACTCTCTAGGTTACTCGATGGCATGCAAAGTACAACGACATTTTTATATTTCTAGGAATAAATATTGTTAACTGTGAAATGCCTGGTCGATTAAGTTTTCATATATTTATATCTACTCTGTTTTGCCATATTGGTCCATATTTCTCTATGACCTTAAGCCTCTTCTTCTTGATTGGCGCGTTAACCGCTTACGCGATTTTGCCCGAGTTTAACAAAGCGCACCAGTCGTTTCTTTCTCGTGCTAAGTGGCGACAGTTGAACACACCAAGTGAAACCAAGTCCTTCTCCACCTGATCTTTCCAACGCAGAGGAGCCCTTCCTCTTCCACTGCTACCTCAAGCTGGTACCACATCGAATTCTTTTAGAGCCGGAGCGTTTGTGTCCATTCGGACGACATGACCCAGCCAACGAAGCCGCTGGATCTTTCTTCGCTGGCTATTCCTAAGTCGTCGTAAAGCTCATATAGCTTATTATTCACTCGCCTTTGATACTCGCCATCATCAGCATGCAAAGATCCAAAAATCTTCCGCTGAAGCTTTCTCTCAAACACTCCAAGCGTCTCTTCATCGGATGTTGTCATCGCCCACGCTTCTGCACCACATGTTAGGGAGGGCATGGTGAGAGCCTTGTAGAGTGTTAGTTTTGTTTGTCAGAAGAGGACTTTATCTACTCAATTATCTACTTAGTCCAAACTAGTACTTATTGGCAAGAGAGATTCTCTTTTAGATTTCAAGGCTGACATTATTATCGGTGTTAATGCAGGTTCCTAAATGAACTAAATATCTTACAACCTCAAAATCATCTCGTGGTTGCCGATACGCGAGTGCGCCGACTGTTTGTTTGATGACAGGAGGTACTTCGTTTTGTCCTCGTTCACCACCAGGTCCAGAAAAACATCAGATTCATCAGTGAATATAAACAGCGCGGAAGGTGGTGTAATACCTGTATGAACATTGATTTCGGCCCATTCATGTAAATGTGACTTTACATTTTGATTTTCGTCCTCTAACTTCGAACTGGACATTGAATTAGAAGGTGCACTATCTCTATTTTGCATGTTAAAAACCTCGATATCACTGTCACTTCCACTAAAAAGCTTCGTTTGAATCAAAATAAATGTGTAGAAATTGATATATCATACGAAATCGAATAAAAATGAATTTTTCGTACGTTTTAAAAAACACATAAAAAATATTATAAAGTTTTATAAAATATAAAAAAAGAAACCATTTACAGAAGCCGGTATAACTGGCAAGTAGCGATTGGCAAGCACAATTCATTCATGTGTTGTATGTAATACAAACATGTCGAAAGCTGCGAGCAGCACTCGGGTTGATGAGATAGAGTATGTCCACCGCCTGCGAGCGCTGCCCGCTCACAACCATTAAGCCGTTACCCCTACAACAGTACCGATGCAATATAAGAGCATAGTATTTCATTTACAGAGGCGATAACATACCATACGAGGCATTAAACAGACACTAGTATTTCCGTTATTTTAACACTCCTTCTTTTTTATCCCGAATGCGCTTGAGTTCAAGCGCCAAATAAACCACTGATGCTTGCTAACTGATAAGGGAATTGATCAGAGAGTTGAAAGTTCATATGAATATTTTAAGTGAAACGATCGTTTTAGGTGCTGCTTTGCATGCTTGACTAAATGAATAATCGTGTTAAAAAAAATAATAGTAATAAACCTTGGTACTTGGTAAAAAAACACAGCCTTTTGAAACTCCAAAAGCGTTGAAAGCAATTTTTAAAGCTTACATACCTTCTCTACTTATATTAAAAAAAAAAGCATTAAGGAAGTTGCCCCAATCTCAGTTATAAAAACATAATCGAAACATCACTGCACCACACCATATACAGAATGATGTCAGCGGCGACAAGTGCTTGGACTTATTGCTGTTGTTTTCATTTGTTGTGACAACCAGGAAAATTTCTTTATGCAGTTTTCAACACCAAAAATAACAATAAATCTTTTTTAAAAGGGAAACAATTCACTGCTTTCAATATGAGCAAATACTCGGTAGTATTTACTCCTTTATGAAGCACTATTGATGCCGTACGTTACTTCTCTTTCATAGGAATTTCGCTGTATGGCAGTCTTAGCAGCAACCTTCGGTAAGGCCATGCACGTAACACTCAGACAATCAGTCATCCAATCAAATAAACTGCCAAGACGCAGCAATCAGTCAACCGTCAAGTAATGAGTCCCTCTTTCGGCAGCCTGGCGGCTTTCTTGAACCGCTTGCCAATACTCCAAGTACATGTGTGTGTGTGTGTGTCTGTATAAGTAAGAAATACGTAATCGAGTGGGTGCAGCAGTGATGAGCAACAATAAATTACAGGAATTGACGCGTCATGATGAAGTAAGGAGCAAGCAAAATCGATGGGAAAAGTAAAAACATACATACAAACATACAGATATATGCATGTATATAGTAGGACTTCCCTTTCAGCTCACCGCACTAAAAACCCGTCCCTGCTCCGTTTCCCTTCGTCCGTGGATTTAACGTTAAGTATTACTCGATGGAGAGGAAGCGGCCTATTGCCTTTCTATGAAAATTTGCAGAGACTCTGCGCATAACGCAACTTTGTGATGATTTTAGTGGATAGTGTATAGTATGTATGTGTGTATATGTATGTATGTACATGTATGAATATGTATGTGTATTAGGCCGGGTCGATTTGTCGGGAGGCAAAAAAATCGCCCATTGCTCTGTGAAAATCATATTCTAGGGATCAAAATAAGAAACTTTGCCGAAGGAACCATACCTCTAAAACGAATTCAATTTGGGTCGAACTTTTTATTTTATTTTCTCATGTAAAGGCCAAAAATGGTGATATTTTAAAATGATTGTATGGGGAACCCCCCAGGGGAGTTCCAGGGGGTGTGCCACTGGCATGGGGGGATCGGTCATCCAAAGTCATCAAAGGCCATCGGTCATACATTTGGACTCGATTGGAGCACTCTAAATGGGTCAAAGTGGGATTTTTCGTTCGACCCAAATTGGGGGACATCAGAATTCGTTTTAGAGGTATGGTTCCTTCGGCAAAGTTTCTTATTTTGATCCCTAGAATACGATTTTCACAGAGCAATGAGCGATTTTTAAATCGACCCGCCCTAATGTGTATGTATGTATGTAAATATGCAAAAACCGTTTTAGTTTTTTTATTTTGCAAAACTGCATTGCACACTGGCACGAGATGCAGTCAATTATTGCCCCTCTTCCCCTCTGTGGAACTATGCGCCACTAAAATTATATATGTGTCTCTTTCTGTGCACACAGGGAAGTACCTTTGCAATTTGAGATGGAGCGCAAACAATAATTGCGGGGCTAACAGACACATGGAGCAACTGCATACATATGTACATACGAGTATGCTTAACATATAAGAGGTCACAAAAGCCGCCGACAGCAGTAGTAGTAATCACACATACATACAGCTGTTTTGAACATTGGCGAAATGTTGTTGCTTTTAAATATTAGCTACAGGGGCACTTATTATCAAGAATCACCCACAAAAGCGTTATGGGGCATAAAAGACACATAGAGTAAAAGTGGCAAGAGTGGCGTCGTCGCGAAAACGTGATCACGCGCGTCACTTTTGGCCTACTTTGGCTAGCTATATAGCATCGCCGCTGTGTATGTATATGTAATATACTTATAATATGTATAATGCACTACTATAAAGCTGTTGGCGTCAATGGACAGGTGGCAGTTGGTATGTAGTAGCGTAAGTGTGTGAGTGCGTGTGTGAAGAGACAAAAATGTGGAGGGAGGTATTAGTGGGCACAACTTATTTGCTTCTACTTTGGTATTTATATATGTATATGTATAATACCTAGCTTCTGCAACATATGGACTTTTGCAATTATTTAGTATAGATGACTGCTGTTGCCGCAACATGTTGCTGGACATATGGATGTCGCAATTGGGTTGTTTCTCTTGAAACTGTTTTTCAAAATATTTAATGCTAGCCTAAACTCTATTTTTGATTAGGTTAGTATACATAACAGCCCTCACTTAGGTAGTTGAATTGTGGTACCGTCAGAAACACAAAATGTGGCAGAAAAGCAGAGGATATGGAAAATGGTATTGGACGAATAATAACGAATTACAATTATAGGGAACAAACCATTGTGTGGCGGTGAAGGTGGTGATGGTGAAGGTGGTCGAGGTGTTGTCGGAATGGCACAGCCCAGACCCAATTAGCACAAAAAATGCCATTTTGATACACGAAATTGCGCAAAAGATGCCTCTTTGATACACTACTTGTAGAAGCACTACTGTTTATTAGTTGAACCACCTTGTTTTGATCTGCCTATGTTGTCTATTTTCTTATCTGTAAGTTCTTTCAAGCTAATCATCGAGAATTCTCCCAACATTTTATGTCGTAGAGCACCCAGGCTTGGACAGTCGCACATATAGTGAAGGATTGTTTCCTTAGACTATTCTTAAATGCAGCTTCTTCATCTATTGTTGTACGGCCACGCCATCTTCCTGGCATGGTCTCCCATGTCTGCTCGGTTTTTTCTCAACAACTCGTCAGTTCAGGATTTATTGAAATTGGGGTACGTTTGTTTAGTTATTTTTCATGTAGCCGTATTACACCATCTGTCACCGACCTGCTTCTGAACCAACAAGAAGATGTCCCTTCTGCGCACGCCTTGGGCACAGCCTATATCTACCGCTTCAGATTCGTTATAGAACGGCCCCTGTCTGCCCATTTCATCAGTTTTCTCATTTCCTAACCAATGTGTAGTGATAATTAATTTCAGCAGGTGACATACATATATCTATCCTGATAGCTCCACAATCAGGTGTACGAATTTCAGCCTTGCAAAAGCAGAACAGCTGATCACCTCTTATGCAACAAATGCTAAAGCGACTCGCAGCTACTTATATAGAGTCTCACACCATGGATTCCCAACGTACAGTATGAGGTTAGAACCCGCAGCGCTAACGAGAGATGAAACTTTGTTAGTACCAGAAGCTCATGCGACCGCCTCAGATCCGTGCGTAGCCGGAATGACTTTAAAGCACCGGAATTCCGACGTTATCTCTAAACCGAGAAAACACCTCGAGGTTGCCTTGCCCAGCTAGCTCATCCGTATAGTCTCTTGTACATTCGCTGTGAGTTAGTGGCATATTATGTAGCTTGAAATCGACTTAATTGGATGTGCTCGTAAGGGAAGTATGGCATTTCCAGACCAATTTCCATCCCATCACAAAACAACCTAGTGCCCTGATTGCTGCTTGGCTGAGTAAATGTTTATTTTCCTGCTGGATACTACTCTAATCAACACGCAATCCACCAACAAAAAAGGAAACATACGATGGAGTATTTATGAATGAAGATGAACTGAAATGAAGGGAATACTTGTGCTGAAAGTATATTCAGTTGCTGTACAAAATCGTTGCTTAGTTGGCCTAACAATTTTGTTGTCCTTCAGCTGCTCAGCCTTATTATCGCTGATCCTATTCTCCACTCTAGGCTCCGATTAGGAGCGATATAAAATGCATTATAAAGTTTTTCGGCGGCAGCTGTAGCCGAATGGGTTGGTGCGTGACTACTATTTGCGATTTGAAGTGCGTTGGTTCGAATCTCTGTGAACACTAAAATTTAGAAGAAGTATTTTCAAGTGTATTTCTGCCAAGAAAAGGCTCCTCAATAAAAAATATCTGCCGTCTGGAGTCGGCTTAAAACTGTAGGTCCCTCCATTTGTGGAACAACATCAAGACGCACGCCACAAATAGGAGGAGGAGCGCGGTCAAGCACCTAAAAGAAGTGTGCGCGCCAATTATTTACTTATTTTTAATGTTTTTCTTAAATAGTTTTTTATTTTCACTTGAGAATGTCATCTGCATATATACTTTAACAAGGAATAGGAATAAAAAAAAAATTATCCAAAAATATTGATGATATGGCATACCCGTAAAATACCAAAAATATTATAAGTATTTTTAAATAAAAATATTATGTCTTTGAGTTTTTCTAGAGTGTATGCGTAGAGCAATGAAATATATCTTCGCCTTCTAAAAACAAATATATATTGACATAATTTAATGAAAGGTTAATATCCAATAAAATTATACATACAAATGTGTCCACAAAGCAAGTAAACAAAATACTCTTAGTCTCGACAAATCGTTGCGCCAAACAAATTTGCATGAAATTTATGCAAAAGAAGAAGTTAAAGTGGTTTAAAAATCGAAAACGTAGATTATGCGACTGTTTTACTAACTACAGCCAAGCGAATTTTTTTATTGTACTGAAAGCCGCTAACAATTTTTAAAGCCCAAACCACTGGCCCAACAAGCAGGCACAGTGGACAGCAAGTACATATTCACACACACACACACACACATAGGTACGGGGTTTATTTTAGCGCCACCAACGTCATATGATAGCTACAATTTACACAGCTTAGCTTAATCCACAATATGGCAGGTTGGCTAAGCTGGTGGTACAAACCCAAATTGAAAACAAGTTGCTCGTAGGTAGAGCACTGAAGACAGCACCAAATGCGCGCACAAAATAGAAATCTGAAATATTCATATACACACATACATATAAATATACACGAATAGACAGACTCCTATAGACATGTGCGAGGGGAGAGGACATATGTGCTATACCGGAGCAAACTGGCTAAAACTAGACTTTTTGGAGCTTTTGTTATCATTTCTACGTAATTTTATTCCGAAAAAATCGAACCGGTGAAAATAAGAAATACTCATTCAAGAGATAAAAATAATTTACAGTAGAATAAATATTTTTGTATGCCCATATGTGTGTATGTATATGCTTGAAAATCTCCTATGTACATATGCCGATTTGTAAATATGAAATGTGTGCGTGTGCAAGTGAGTTGAGCACCTGCGCGCCTGATTGATTTTGTCAAGGCACGGAAAGTGCAAACATACACAACTGAAGTGCATGGATACACATACACATATACTCGTATATATGTATATATAGGAATGTGCACGCACTTGCACTTGTATAGAAGAATTTTGATGGCTTACGTCGGCTTTTGTGTTTGTTCTCTCAACACAGCGTCATACGTTCTTTACTATTGAGCTATCTTGCATATCTATATTACATATATACATACATACACAGGTATCAAAGCACGTAGATAAAAATGTTAAATAGAAAAAAAATCAGTAGAGCGTAGATTTTATTTATCTTTGGACCATTGAAGCCTCAAATCTAGCACAAAATTAGATTTCTGCATAAATTAACATACAAACACTCGCCAACATTTACGGTTTGTCATCAAAAACTAACCAACTGCATGTAGATACATATGTACATACATATTTTTTCTAATTACTAGGCACGCAATTATTTAATTTCAACGAAAAATTCCAATTAGCTACCACATACTTTTCATTATAATTTATTTATGTGCATATTTATGTGCCCACAAAGTCGTTATTATGTTAATCACCCACTATTTGCATATATTGAACGCGTATTTTACTCTAATCTTCATTTTAGATTTATTTATGAAAAAGTAAATAATCAATACTTGCAATGTTAATCGCTCGTTATGCGGAAGTGCTGAATTTTATGTAAACAAAGTTGGCATTAATTCGTTAGAAACAAAGCCGTCTTTGTTGCTTTAAATTATTTAGTACTTGTTAAACACAAAACATACATACACGAATATAAAACTTTGTTTTACTTCGCTTTCGCATGCAGTTTGCATTCTCAGCCGGGTGGCATGAAAAAACGCTAAACAAAAAATCTATAGAAAAGTCATTTATTATGTTAACGATTTCTTCAAAACTCATTTACGTGCATATGCAGGTAATTATATTCATATACCTATACAAGTATTGTATATATATGTATGTAAATCAATTATACTGATCGCTGCAGCATTTCAATCGAACAGCACTGCAATGAACAGCTTAAGAGAACATTTAAGTTTCTCAACAGCGAGCAAGATAACAGAATAACTGTTTTAACAAATAACATAGTTGGGCGAATTTCTAGTAAAGGAATTTCGCAATTAATCATATGCAATAATTTTATGTTGTGTGATTCGGAGGGGAAATCAGACAAACAAACATTAATTTTTATTATTGTAGTTTGGTCTATGCAAAAAGTTGTACCATTAAAAATGCTATAAAAAACTCGGTACAATATATTTCAATAATTTTTGATGCTTTCTAAGCTAGAGTAGATATTCATGGAATGTGCTGGCTTATCAGCAACTCATTCTGTCAGGTTAATTTCCCAACCTTATTGAAATTTGTGACCCTATCTCACGAATGGCTCACCCCATACTTTCACGAGCCGACATCGTTTCTGAAATATCTACGACACGAATTAATCACAGCACCGAGGTGACTAATTAACATCGCTAACACAACCAAAAACACGATCACCGAATAAAGAGCCTAAAATACCGATTATTTGATAAACTGTGTGGCATAATATGCTATACTATATACTAAAACGAAGATTATCCCCAGATCTTATAATCAATTGCAAGCAAAAAAATAATCGCTTACTAAAGATTCATAAACAAAATGGTGTATCCAGTACTTTTTTGGAAGTCCAAAACGGCTTCAAGCACACTCTGTGAATTTATCTACGGTGAAAAAAATTCAGAAGGCGTGGCCAACATCAGACCGTTAACCGGCTCTCAGCGATAGTGAAGATATCAGCTAATTTGCCAGAGATGTGACAGGGGTTTGTTTACTACAAAACTGAGATAGTGTTGGTGTTAGCAGACGCAATCGACGGAGCTTACGCTCCTTTTACCTACTTCATTGCCGTCTAAACAACGACTGATTCGAAGAACGTGAAACATATGAAATGAGCGGGCACAACTCTGGTGCCGCATCCTCTATGACGTGACAGCCCCAGTTATTCTCACAAATTTGCTTCGAATAGCAAACCTAGGAAATTATCATCTATCATTCTTGGATGTATCGGTTTTTTGATTGATAACCATATGCATGTCTGCCAACTTCCATATGAGGTAATTTGATTATATATCTATAATTGGGTCCCACACCTTTTATTGGCTGTTTGGTCAAGCTCCTCCTCTTATATCTAGAGTGCATCTTGATGTTGTTCCTCAAATTGAGGGACCTATAGTTTTAAGCCGACTCCGAACGGCAAATACACCATTTTTTATGAGGAGCTTTTTCATAGTGGTAATTTGATGCTTTAGCTGAAAATGCGTCGGAAATTAAATTTCACAATTCGATTCACAACTTCTCTGCTCGATAGATATTCCGCCTTTTGCCAAGAGAAAATCTTGTATGTAAAAGCAACAACAGCTTAGCGATGATCAAGCGACTTTGTTTATAACCGCGTAGCTAACAAGCAACACGCTAAAGCCAGTGCTTCAAAGTGTAAGTAGGAATACTTTTTATTAATTTTGCAGACATCCAAGTGGGACGCTTTCAAAAGCAATGGAGTTAAATAACAATTTCAGCATCATGTGGGGGTGAGCAGCGCGCTTGTCTTTTCATCGTCTTACAACGGGACCCAACAATTTTGCACACTTTCAAGAGTTACGATTTGAAAAGCAGGCCCATTACATAACAGTTTGTCAAAACGAAAATTACGCAGTGCTACCAAATCATGCGCAACATTTAATTTGGTAAATCGAAAACAGCTAATATAATATTTCAAAGTGCTGAGGCGATTTGATGTGTGTAATAGAGCTCTGATGCAAAAGTGCTACACCTGGGAAAATGTATTTTAACAGAGAAGGAAAAAAGTCAATAAAATATAACAAATACTAAAATTTATTAAGAAAGTTGCGCCCAGAGAAATACTCTGAATCCATGAAGAGCTACAATAGGCCTTTGAGCTCCCAATACTAAATCCACGCATTATTATGAAAATAAAACATAAATGTACTGAACTTCTGCCACTTTTTAAGCTCGAAATCTCTATCAGTGTCTAAATAAAAGAAAACTCGGCCAAACTCGCTTAAGCGGTTATCGCGCCAATCAAGAAGAAGAAGAAAATTTAAAAAGAAACCAACGACTACTTTCCCCATATTTTCAGAAAATATTTAACATTTTCGTTTGAAAAAATTTCAAGCTTCAAACAAAATCAGAACGGCTGGTCCATAAATATGCCTTTTGTACGAGTATTATATAGGGTGATCAATTAAGAGGAGTTTTTTTCATTTGCGTTTTTTTTACAGATCGCGCGCGAGTTGTGGCAAACTGTCATCGTGGATTTGTTGAACAGCGTTTGGCATTTCATCATGGAAAGACTCACACCGCAACAACGTCTACAAATTGTTCAACTGTATTATGAAAATCAGCGTTTGAAGAAGATCCGCTGTTTTCGAGCAAAATTTTGTTCAGCGATGAGGCGCATTTCTGGCTCAATGGTTACGTCAATAAGCAAAATTGCCGTATTTGGGATGAAGAGCAACCAGAACAGGTTCAAGAGCCACCTTTACACCCAGAGAAAACAACGGCTGATAAACCAGCTACGATTGAAGCTCTGGAAGCCAACATTACGCGTGTTATTCACGACATAACAGTCGAAATGCTCGAACGAGTGATTGAAAATTGGACCTTCAGAATGGACCACCTTAAGCGTAGTTGCGGCCAGCATTTGAATGAAGTCATATTCAAAAAGTAAATGTCAAAGAATGTCCTTTCAAATGATAAATAAAGGTTTTGAACATAATTTACATTTTTGTTTTTTTTTAACTATTGAAAAAAGCACCTCATGATTGAAATAAAATAAAAAACACATTCGAGAGAGTTAATACTGCTAAGTCGTCCTACGAATGTATTTATTTGAGGACTTTTGGCAAACCTACTTAAAAAAACTTGAAACATTATGCAGTCAAGTAGTAAATTTTTGGAGCTTCATGCAGTATTAGGCTATGAATCAGTCAGCTGCAACCACTTGTAACTTCAGTATCCATTTTAATTTAAGAGAAATTAAATAGAAATACATTTTTTTTTTTTTAAAAATCATCAGCGCACGTTATTGACATATGGCACTCTAGTGATGTACAGATGTATATTTGATTGTCCGGCACACCGAAAAATTTGGCGGAGCGAATTGGATAATCCTACCGTTGGTTGCACTTCAAATAATTTTTGATACGACATTCAATGGAGCACCGCTACGTAATAAACTCCAATTGCGTTTGCTATTTCTTACTCCTCGATATTTTGTTTCGAAAAGCATCGTTTAAGTATAAATTCAATGATGCTGCTTTTAAAATTAGAAAAAATGTCTGTATTTTTAAACTCCTTAATATTTTTTGAGCTATCGAAGCTACTTCAAATAAAAGTATTGCGTTTGTAAGTGATATTAAAAACCTCAAACTGTCTTTCTTTTTAATTTGAGTGGATACTTCACGCTAATGACGCAAACGGAAAGAGGATAAATATAATGATTCGACGAATTCAAATAATTTTCGCCTTTGATTGTACTGTCTTTTATTTGGCTTATTTTTTGTGTGCAGATTTACTTGGTTTTTTATTATTAATTATTTTTCTTATATTTTGATTGATTACTTCATTTATTTAGATTCTTGAATTCAATAGGAACTGCGCTTATTATTATTATTTCATATGAAATTCAACTTTTCAAACGCAATTTACGAGGTCGAAAAAAAATTAATCGATTTAAAAAAGTATTAGAATTAAATGCAAAAAAATATTTACTTGAAATTTCTACAAGCTACAAATTTTTATTTAATTAGTGACAAGCACATTTTGGATTCTTAGAATTTTCGAGTAATTTAAACATTTTTTTCACGTAGCCGATCTTAGGCAGCCAGATAGTGTTGCTGGTTTGTTTGCCGCAGTTTTCACTTCTTTCCTTAGATTCTTACTGCTAGAAATTTGTGAACCCGAGTATGTGAACTCCATGACTTCTTCTATCGACTTATTGTTGCCCACCAGCTTGCATCTTATTGGCTGTTTGGATGTTACCATTCCCTTGGTCTTTCCCACCGATCTCTGCATGTTGAAGGATGTAGCCACTTTCTCAAATTTGAAAAGTAGTCTCTGCAGGTCGTCTTCGTTTTCTGCAATCAACTCAGTATCGGCTGTTAATTACGAACTAAATATTTTGATTAACATTCGATATTCTCAAAATCTAAGAAAGACTTACGTTAACTTACGTTAAGTTAAATTGAGTTAAGCTAAGTTGAATTAAGTGAAGTTATAATGAATTAAGTTTGGATACATTAAATTAAATTAAGTTAAGTTACGTTAAGTTAAGTTAAATTAAGTTACGTTAAGTTAAATTGAGTTAAGTTGAATTAAGTGAAGTTAAGATGAATTAATTTAAGTTACGTTAAGTTAAATTAAGTTAAGGTACGTTAAGTTCAATTAAGTTAAGTTAAGTTGAATTAAGTGAAGTTAAGCTGAATTAAGTTAAATGAAGTTAAGTTAAGTTCAGTCAAGTTAAGTTGCGTTAAGCTAAGTTAAGTAAAGTTCAATTAAGTGAAGTTATTATTGTATGTAGAATTAAGTAAAGTTAAGTCAAGTTTGCCTAAGTTAAATCTAAACAAGACGTGTGTCATAAGCATAGTATCATACTAAGTACGCGTACCACGTGAAATGACTCTCAAAACCCATAAAAATTGCATTGCCGTGAAATATGCGTGAAATTTCGTATGTATCTCACGGCAAAGTAGTAGCACTCAGTTCACGCTGTGATAACACCGCGCAACATCTCAGCAACATTTTGTCACACCTATTCGACAAGCACATGTCATTTAAAATTTAGTGAAAACTGGAAGTTCGTTTGCGAGTGAAGTGCTTGAATTCGAATAATCCGAAGTTATAGCATTTCTAAGCGAAACAACTTCGCAAAGGTTGTAAGTGATTAGGCTTTATAATTATTTTTGTGTGTCAATATATGTATATGTATGTGTATTAATTTGTTTAAAAACACTTTTCTTACCAAAATTTGTTGATTGCTTCTGCGGCGATGCTCTTATATTTGACGTTTCTTCTGATTTGAAAAACAATGTTGCTAGCAACATTTGACGGCAAGCCAATTGCATATTGCTGTCGAAATTTCACGGCTGTTAGCACTAGCCTTTAAGGTGATACGCTTAAATAACGCGGCGAATTGCTCAAGCTTTTATGTTGAGTCATTCTGCGCTTAACGAAATCTCACAAATATTTACTTATATGATTTTAAATTTTTAAAGAGTCAAAAATAATTACAATCTGAATACTTGAAAATGTTTCGCTGCTATTTAGTATATAGATTCTTAATGTCACCTCACAATTATTACCGCTTAGAATAGTATAAGTTTGAGTTATTTGCAGGCTTAATGATATTATTACTCAGCGCAATATTCGACTTAATTTTAATTGTTTGTTAGTTAATTAACTTGAGCTGCTTTGTTAGAACTCATTCATTGCGGCTATTGCAGTGTATTTGTTTAAAAACTAATAATGAAAAAAAAGAGGTTGTCTGCAAAGTCGGTTTACTGACGATAGTTTAACGTGATAACGTCATAAGAAAATACTGATTGAATGGTTGCATTTTTCAAAAGAAAATTTTAATTTTATTTGTCTGTTAGATATTTTGTATGGCTATAGAGAAGGAGTCAACATTAACATAACATAATATACTTTAACATAACATAACATAACATAACATAACATAACATAACATAACATAACATAACATAACATAACATAACATAACATAACATAACATAACATAACATAACATAACATAACATAACATAACATAACATAACATAACATAACATAACATAACATAACATAACATAACATAACATAACATAACATAACATAACATAACATAACATAACATAACATAACATAACATAACATAACATAACATAACATAACATAACATAACATAACATAACATAACATAACATAACATAACATAACATAACATAACATAACATAACATAACATAACATAACATAACATAACATAACATAACATAACATAACATAACATAACATAACATAACATAACATAACATAACATAACATAACATAACATAACATAACATAACATAACATAACATAACATAACATAACATAACATAACATAACATAACATAACATAACATAACATAACATAACATAACATAACATAACATAACATAACATAACATAACATAACATAACATAACATAACATAACATAACATAACATAACATAACGTAACATAACATAACATAACATAACGTAACATAACATAACATAACATAACATAACATAACATAACATAACATAACACAACACAACATAACATAACATAACATAACATAACATAACATAACATAACATAACATAACATAACATAACATAACATAACATAACATAACATAACATAACATAACATAACATAACAAAACATAACATTACATAACATAACAAATTACCCCGTATTAAAGCACTTATCAACAGCTCTCATTTTATACCCATATTGTACATACACAACCAAAGGTTACCCGGGTCCACGTTTTGATCTATATCTCGAGACCCCAGTCACGGAGCGGCATGAAAAATACTCTGTACTAAAGCATTCACCAACAGCTTTCATTTGATACCCATATTGTACATACACGTCCGAAGGTTACCCGGGTCCACGTTTTGGCATATATTTCGAGACCCTAGTCATCAATAGGTATGAAAATTACCCCGTATTAAAGCACTTATCAACAGCTTTCATTTGATATCCATATTGTACAAACACATTCTAGGGTCCACGTTTTGGTCTCTATCTCGAGACCCTAGTCACGGAGCGGATGGAAATACTCTGAACTAAAGCATTCACCAACAGCTTCCATTTGATACCCATATTGTACATACACATCCGAAGGTTACCCGGGTCAACGTTTTGACCTATATCTCGAGACCCTATCTACCAATAGGTATTCAAACTATACGGAAATCATCTTCAATACCTACTTAACAATGTGTGTAAGTTTGGTTTAATTCGGTGCAAAGACACGGCGGGTCTACGTTTTGGCATATATTTCCAGACCCTAGTCATCAATAGGTATGAAAATTACCCCGTATTAAAGCACTTATCAACAGCTTTCATTTGATACCCATATTGTACATACACATCCGAAGGTTACCCGGGTCCACCTATATCTCGAGCCCTATTTCCAAAATAAAATATAATCCATGTTACTCGTGATGTAGCTTTCGAATGGTGAAAGAATTTTTAAAATCGGTCCAGTAGTTTTTGAGCCTATTCATTACAACCAAACAAACAAAGTTTTCCTCTTTATAATATTAGTATAGATATGGTGAATATTACCATACATTTTTTCCTTCAGATATAATAAAAAAATAATAATAATAACATTAAAACAACAGGTATTATTAACAAACTTGGTTTTATTTTAAATTCTTCAAGTAAATCAAATTAATAATAATCAATAAGAAGGCATATGCCAATACAAATACGTGAATTTATATATGTACATATGCGCATATACATACATATATACGCTCACATAAGTAGGGGAGAGCAAGATGTCGAACGTTGCCGTTCGTTTGCTTTGTTTGCTTTGTCGTTCCTTCCGCGCTTTCGCTTGCAGTTCATTCAATGCAATGAGCAAGGTAACTACATATGAGCAAGGTAACACTAATATGAGCAAGGTAACACTAATGAGCAAGGTAACTACATATGAGCAAGGTAACACTAATATGAGCAAGGTAACTACATATGAGCAAGGTAACACTAATATGAGCAAGGTAACTACATATGAGCAAGGTAACACTAATATGAGCAAGGTAACTACATATGAGCAAGGTAACTACATATGAGCAAGGTAACGACACATTTTGGTAACGGCAATGAGCAAGGTAACTACATATGAACAGTAATGAGCAAGGTAACTACATATGAACAGTAATGAGCAAGGTAACTGCATATGAACAGTAATGAGCAAGGTAACTACATATGAACAGTAATGAGCAAGGTAACTACATATGAACAGTAATGAGCAAGGTAACGACACATTTTTTCGTGCGTGCAGCCTGTTAAATCGAATTATAAGACGTTATCACGTCAAAAAAATTCTTTTGTTCGGTTTTCAATTAAGCAATTTTTTTTCAATAATTTCAGTTAATTGCATATTTGTGGTGATTTTTAAAAATTGCGACTTTACAAATTTTATGCTGACTGAAAGTGCGGTAGAAAACAATTATTTTTAATTTATATAGTTACTTATAATTTATGTGTAGGTATGTATTCATGTATGTATGTATGTGTATGTGAGTGTATCAAATAAGTATTAAAAAGAAGTTAATCACATTTGAAACTTCATTTACTATTGATTAATTGGCAGCTGGTTCGTTTTGAATATTTGATGTATTCAAAATATTTGAAGCAATTCGATGAGTAGGAAGTTTTGACGCGCTTTGTAGATCCTAATAGACCACATTTGGTATTTCTTCATTCATCCATTATTCAAATTATTTTCTGTATGTCTCGATTATGATTTCGGTCAAGTAATCGTCTCTGTCATAACATAAAGAAAAGCTCTTTTAAGCTCATTTTTCCAACATTTCCATAATTCATAATTCTTGTGCACGGCACCAATGGCAATCTTCAGTTTTTTCTGGTTTACTGGCTTCATATTCATCCTTTTTGGGTGTTTGACCGAGCTCCTCCTCCTATTTGTGGCGTGCGTCTTGATGTTGTTCCACAAATGGAGCGACCCACAATTTTAAGCCGACTCCGAACGGTAAATATTTTTATGAGGAGCTTTTTCATATTCGGCCATTATTTACTATATCTCACAGTGAAGACAACGTATTCACATATGAATAATTAGTTCTTAGTTCGGTCAAGGTTAGAATACGTGGTATTCGTTTGGAGACCGCTTCATGCAGTCTATATGAATAGATTAGAGTGTGTCCAGAGAGCTTTTGTGAGCTTTGTATTGCGCTCGATGAAATTCATTGATCCCATTCCATCCTATTGCTCTCATTGCTTATTAATGGCTCTCATTTCCTTGTTCTCGTGTCGATGTGTTTTATCTTTCATATTTGTGTGGGCTGAAAAGATTGTCCGTATCTGCTCAATAAAATTAATTTTAATATTCCCTAACGCATTTTTCGTTGAAATGAATTTTTTTTCTGAGTATTACCAAAACTGTTTATGAGGCATTCCGCTCCATTTGGGAGGGCGCGAGCTCAATTTAATATTTATTCTTCTTCCTTAGACTTTGATTTTTCTTACTCTAAGTTTACTTTTAAGAAGTTACTTATAAAACTTTTGTCATAAGGTCTTTGTATCTATCTATCTATTACAGTTTATAAGCATCCTGTTTGTTGGTTAATAAATAAACAAAATAAAAAATTAAGTATCTACGTAAAAAGATCAAACTCATTGCTCTGGCGTTAAACGCTGCATAATAAATTTTAATCGATCACTGGCTGTGATTACATAGATATTGAATGCCAACAGACAAATATCATCCTAACGACGACTTAAACATCGACCTGAAGCATGAAATGCCTCCTGTTCCATATTGGAGATATTAAGCATTTTTGTCTTGTAATTAAAATCAGCAAATTTATACATGTTTGGCCTAAGCATCTTCTCAATTTTGCGTGTGCCTCCTAATTTTTTTTCTCACAAAGAGTTGTATGACTCTTTCAGTGGGTAAATTGTTTTTCTGAGACGAGCTTTTTCTCGCGTCATATATGAATACTGAGAGTTCCGTTTCCTAGTGGGCTTCAGAATACCTGGGCAATACATGCTACGGTTGAGCACACCTAGATACTTAGGTGAGTACCTTGTTGGTGTTCTTCTGCTTTCAGCAGTCAAATCTCTCTTGCGCTATTACAGTGTTGCCTAGCTTTGGATATAAAAACGCACTAAAATGCCAATTGAAAGATAATAAAACACCAAATTTTTATTGAATCACTTAAAGAACTTTGTATGCGTGAGAAATTGTCTTTAGTATGTGGGTTTTTTTTAAATAAATGTGTTATGCTTACGTACAATTTAATTTATGAGTTTTTTTTTTTTAGTTAAGCGAGACTATTTTGTTAAGGGAACGACTTATTTGCTATATTTGAGGTTATGTAACAAAATAAGGTACTCTTTTTGTAAAAATGTCGTTATGATTTTTTCATTATTTTCTTATATTTTTTACTTATTTTACACCTCTTGATGCCCTATGTCCCTCTAAGGATTGAGGACCGGACGAAACGCTTACACCTCTATAGTTTCAATTCGCATTCAGTAAATTCAAACGCTTTTTAAAATGTGTAAAATGGTTTTCAATGTTAAAAAGAGTTGAGAGAAGAACATTTAATATTCTTGCATTAACTTAAAAGTAGCCAAAAATTAAATTTGCACTTTCAAAATATTAAACTTTATAAGAATCAACAAATATGCATTAGCACTAAAATCTTCTTAGAGTGACCTTTTTTAACACTCTTTTGTTTAATAATACAGTTTTTTTTTTAACTTACAGTTTAGGTAGCTTTAAATTAAAAACAAAAAAAAACAAGCACCAAACCTAAAAATTTACGCATTTTGGGTATTAAAAAGCAACTAAACTTATTGTGAAGAGCAACTAGTTGGCAACACTGCACAACTTGGCAATCATGACGGCATGCACTCTCTAATGGGCGCAATCTTGTTTCTATCATTCTTGGCTAGCATGTACCATCTCAGTTATTTATTGAGAGAAAATAGTATCGTTTTCTGGATGGTAGAAAGCGGATCGGAAATACTTTATAATATAAAAATGTTGGAATTAGAGTAAAAATCTTTGCTTAAGGAGCGAAAGGGGTATTAAGGAGGTAATTTGTTTCATATGAATAAAATAAATAAAAATGTCTGAGTGCACTGATACTCGAAAAGCAATTTCAAGGTTAACGTCCGCCTGATGAAATGTACTAGAAATTGACCCAGTTAGCAGTTAAACTATAAACATTATTCCTGGTACGATCCTATGGCTAGCAAGAATGAGAAAACTGATAAGCAGCTTTGAGTAGTGTCACTTTTCAAAAATATGTACGATGTGTATGCGTATATATCACATGTTAGCTAAAAGCGGTGAATGATACATAAATTTAAATAATCAACCTCCAAACAGCATTAAAACTATAACAGTGGGTATTTTTGCGCTCAATAGAAAACTGTAGTATTACACAAATTTATTGTTTATGACAATCAATATACTCGTATTTCTATCAAATAAAAGTTTTCATTAAATACTAAATAATTTCAGCATTTAATTGTTTTGCTTATCATTGCTCAGTAATTATCGGCCACACTTTATCCGATTAATTTCAATTAACTGGCGTTAAGTCAACATTCATCAGGCATCGCTTACATACATACATACGAGCACCCATCCACACACACAACCAGCTATTGTGTGACATGCTCTCCCGAGCATTTTACCGCAAATGTGGTGTGGCTTGCCCTTTTCACTCATCATTACATCGCTACATCTCCTTGCTTGCACTACAAGTAAATGGTTTACCGTTATGACTTTTGCAGCTTAATTAAACGCTTGCACATACCTAAATGCATATTCGTATATTTATATGTATATTACATACATACATATGTATGTATATGCAGCAGTAATTCAATTCAAGTGTTAACGTGATCTTTCCAGTTCATAGATTTGATGCAGTTGCATGCACAACTCGAGAATAAATGACTGAGTTATCGATTGTCGTGTAACAAGATCACCAAACTTTACACCGCCATCGCCACTACCGTCAATCGCAATCGATAATACGCACAAAACTATTTTTTGTTTTGTTTTATATTTGGAATGCTCGCTAACTCGCATTTCTAATTCATTCGTTTAATCATAAAACGAAAAAAAAAAAAACAAATTACACGATCAGTGCACTATCGATGACAATTTATTCAAATTTATGCAATGCAGGGCGTTGTAACAGTAAACACACGCACATACTGTGAATGCAATAAAGATGAGCGCTACTTAATAGGTTTCTCTGTTCGATTGCCGTTTGGAGGCTCTTCCGACAAACGAGTTAACCAGCCGTATGACAGCGCAATGAAGCGCTAGTTGCGCGTTTTGATTTCCGATTATTTCCGGATAAAACTCGATTTTTTGAAAATAATTCCACTAAATAAATGCTGGGCAGTGGTGGTGGAATTTTCCAACGCTATTAGTTACAAGTTTATGAGTGTGCATACACATCGCGCATTTATTTGTTGTATTTGTATTCAATAGAAAATTTGTTGCGCATTTGTTATTCTTAACAAGATGTTTATATACGGTTAGCTGTTAGTTTGAAGAAAGAGTTGATTAGTTAGTATCTAGTCGAAGATTATTAGAGTGCAACTCATTCAAGCGACTTACATTAAAATAGATAAGAAATAGATATTTCAATTTTATTCCATGGAGGATCATATCCGTAAAAGTATTCAGAGAATAAGCTTGGATAAATAATGATTTTCGTTTAAGAATCTGCAATCTTAGAATCACTTCTGGGCGAATTATCGAGCGTAAAGGAAGAATGGCTTAAATTTTGCTCACCAAATTCACAAGAAAGTATTATTTTGTTAACCCTGCAAGCAGAGATGCTTGAAAAGCATTAAACTCGACACAAAAGTCTCAGCTAAGAAATTTAGTAGCGATCTTAAGTAAATTTTATGAGGACCGCAAAACCAACACGGAACAATTCTTTGTAGTCAAAAAAACTTCAGTGAGCTATGATTTTATACAAGAAACCGTTATATACATATAGACAAAATATTGGTGAGTATTGTAGGGGAAGGAGTGATCTTGTGAAGAGCACAAATAAGCTTGAACCATTGCACTACTGAGGAGCAATCATTTTTTTATTTTTTTTTATTTAGAAACCCACAAACTTCGAAGAGGTTGTGATTTTACGAAGAAACCTCGTTTACTGAAAGAGCATTATAATCCAAATACAAATTTTGAGATATTATATAAGTAAATATGAAATGAGCAGGTGTGGCAAAACCTTTTTCGACTTTGGACGTGAATTTAACATATTTCTATTATAGCTTACGATTTGAGCTACCTGGCTTCCTAACATTTAATTTTCTATCGGCTTAAGGATATAACTTTTAAAAAGGATCCTCGAACAGAACAAAAAAAGGTTTTAAAATGTTACACCCTCGTTTGGGCACCTTGAGTCTGACTGGGTCCCTATGTATTTATTTACATGCATTCGGGAATTACATGTATAGGAATATGTGGCAAATGTGCCTACATACTTATAATTCATTTTAAGTAACGCAGATACATATATATTTTCAATTTCTTACCTTTTTCATTGGTTTTGGACTGGATTGAGCTAACTACAGGTGCAAAAAAGAAAACGATTTTTTTGTTCTTTATTTCTACCTATTTCGTAGAAGGTTGAAAAAAAATATGTGTTAAAATATGAAATGATATTTATTTATGGATTTGGTGAAAGGCAAGCAAAACATTTACAAGAAATTTTTTAGCGCTGTTGATGAAGCTTTTTGCTTCCTTGTAGACAAAGATGAAAATCTCTCTTAGCTATGACTGTTGTTTGGCTGGTTCCAGGGATAGTAATTGGTTTGTTGAAAAATGATTCCTTAGCCAAACGAGTAGTGAATTAAGAAATAACGGCGTCAAAAAACTTCATCTCGCATCTGTTTTTCTGAAACCAAACTTGCAGATACAAAACGCTGTCAATACCATGGCATTCAAAGTGTTGTAAAAGAAAGCAAAGGTTTATCAACTTGTTGGCCGTTTGATGTGAAATTTATGACCATTTGATCCATGCAAACGAAACTGGCTATGAGATTGTGATATTCTTCCAGAAGTTGAGCGCTATATAATTACGAGTATATTTTAGTGCAATTAAATTTGTAAAAAAAAATTTTTTTTTTGTTTTATTTACAATTATGAATATACGCTACTTTTTATAATTAAAATAATATAAAAAAAAACATTTTTTTTTAATAAAAAAAAATATTATTCAATTTCTCATGCGCTCATATTTATTTTTCTCTATTTTTAGATCTTTCCTGCCTTTTGGGTGATATTCGTAGCCGTTAATTTTATTTAACATATAGTTAATGGAAATCACCAAAGCACAATTCTTGGTCAAATAGTCTAATCAGGTGAGTTTAATTGGCATAAGAGAGTAAATTGAGCACTAACAGAGACAAAACTTGTAAATTAATTTCTTTCAAAATTATTACTTAACCTTATTACCGTAGATTAATTTCAAGCCTATAGGAATAAAAATGTAATACGTTGCAACAGTAACAGATAGTAATTAGCTAAATGTTTCTTATTCGAAAATCAAATGCTGAGAAGTGTATTCCAATGATCACCTTAAGATTTGAGCTCAATTCTCTTACAATAATAAACTTGAGAATACTTATCCATACTCCTTAAATATCTTTATTGGTGTCACTTTTAAGGTTAGTTTCTACTTTAATAAAGTATTTTCAATTTCTGAACGAAAAGAGTGGGAAAGAGTCTACTGAATGATATAATCGCGCATGTCCGCGATCAGCAAAATACTCCATCCTCATGTAAATGTGAAGTAAATAAGGTATATTTCTTTCCCAAAAACATATAAGCTCGATCATGAACCACAAATGCAGCCAATATCAAAATATGAAAACAAGCTTTTTATACGCAGAAGTTATCAGCCTTACAAATTTATAGTTATAATTCTAATGCAACCTGAGAAAAAACCATAGTACCTGAGGTTTCTACCACGTTTTACAACTTTTCTTTTGTTCTTTTTTTATTATTCATTAATACGCAGTTCATTTGACAACAAATACAGAATTTTTATTTAATTTTCTTCTATATTCTCTATTAAAGAGTCCCGGTGGTCTAGAGCTCGAGAATTTAGGGTATTTTCAGGAATATCTTTTACAATAAAAAAATCAAAAATGATGTTTAATTTGACCGATTTGCATAAAGTTTTTTTTTAATTATTCGAAGTTACAACCTCGTGAATCTGAACGGTTCACTTTTTATAAATATTTGCATAGTTCGCTAGAATATATTTTTTTTTTTTAATTTTTCAACCTCTCAAAAATCGATTTTTTGGTGCAAAGCAGTTTTCATATCAAGAAAATTTTTTTTTTTTGGGTAAATAAATGGTTCAGATTCACTAAAACACATTTTTCTACAATAATCATTTCATTTTTTTGATTTCAGTTAAACTACTGCGCTACCGTAATCACCGCAAGCCACTTCTAAAAAACGGCGTTTCAGCGGAGGGGTGATATCAATAATAAATAATAGCATTTTTTAAAATAAAAACACCAAAATTTATTCTTCCAGAGTTACCCTTCAGTATGATATATGCCTCATTTGAATAAAAGTTCTAAAACATATTTAAAAAAAATGATGACAATCGTACATTTTTTCGGGCTCACAAGGTATAGGTATATCCCCTTAAGGTCGTACTGACCGACATCATCAACTCTTCTGTGTATTCTAAAAGCGCTGGTAGCTATTGCTCTATATCCGCTCTCCAGCCACTTCACTCAAGGTTATCAAAAAGAACTCATTCTACAAGTAACCACAATACATCGAAGCAAAAATAGTGTAACTAATGACCTATTGCAATGACACGACTATACTTCAAGTAATTGCAGCCTATTTTCGTTTGCAAAACAAAACGGAACCCACTTTTCCAATTTCTTCATCTTGAGTATTTCTTGAAGGTGTTTCAAGTGGAATTCCTGGAATGTTGGAGCAATTCACTGAACAGTTGCTGATGAGATCCACTGTACTTCCGATAGTAGGTCACCGATAATAAGAACATTTGGAGGATAATCTATTTTCAAGGCTAAAATTTCCAATAAAAAATTATTAATTATTAATAATTAATAGTCATTATTGTTTTTTAACGGATTATTAATTATAAACAGTGCACTGTCCTTTTACCCTAGGTGACCATGCTCAAAATCGTATTGATTTCTTGTCTTTCTGCGGAAATCTCTCAGCGGAAATCCCATCATTAAATTCAATGCAAACAGAAAATCGAGCATTTCATATTGAGTGATTTAATACACACACAAACTCGTATGTATGTATGTTCGTATAATAAAAGCCACCTCATGAAATTTTACCACTTACCAGTGTTACGTTCTAATCATATTTTATGATCGGCTTAATATTAATCATATGAAGCACGCGAAGTTTGATCTATTACTGCTTTTAAAAGTCTCTGCGTAGTTTGTTTGAGTTAAGAAGGTGGGTAGATTAGTGTGTTCAATTTATTAGCCATTTAAAATACATTTCTATGCTTCATAAAAAATCACGACAAAAAAATTGGCTGATAATATACCGAAAAGCGAGAAATAATAATATAATAAATTATTCCTTCTTATAAACTCAGAAAAACCGTCGAACGTCTAACGTCATTTACTTTCAATAGCCAAATACAATTGGTTGATTGCGGGCACGGTGATGGTTGATTATTGCGATTGACTTTCCCCAATACTCACACATAGAAACACCTACAAAGGAATGCAAAATTAATATGGTTTTATTTATTTTCGTGATTTCATTCATTATAAATAAGGTTGTAAGAAACATAAATATTTATAAATATTCACATGACTTTTTTTTCTTTTTTTTTTTTTTTGTGGAAATACTCGATTTGGGATTTGTGTTGTGGCAAATTATTAGTTGTAGGGGTTTTTCTTCAATTTCGTTCAGTTTGAGATCTACTTTTATATGGGCGTCACGTTATAGGTCTTCTCATACAGTCTCTGAAATAAATTTCGAGACCGACCAATTAAACTACTACTTATGTGTGAATTAAACGTACCAATTATTTGCGCACCTCTCAATGCTTCTTTCTATAGCTTCGAAAACATGTCAAATAACCAAGAGCTCCATGAAAAGTTTCAAGCAAACACTACGAGCTTCAACTAAGTATTTACATACACTTTTGGACTGTCTGAACATCATAATGATTTATGATCTTGCGGGGTTTGTAATCAGGAAGACTGTGATGACTTCATAACTGGCTTCATAAACCTCGCAGCTGTAGTCAATGGGCCTAAACTTAACTCGGATGTCTCTGCGGCAGGTTGCAAAAGACTCTCAAAGCATATATAAGTATATATATATAATTGACGGCTATACCCTTTTCGGGTGTTTGGCCGAGCTCCTCCTCCTATTTGTGGTGGTGGGACCTACAGTTTCAAGCCGACTCCGAACGGCAGATATTTTTTATGAGGAGCTTTTTCATGGCAGAAATACACTCCGAGGTTTGCCATTGCTATTTCCTCATTTTGGTGTTTCACCGAGATTCAAACCTACGTTCTCTCTGAATTCCGAATGGTAGTTACACACCAACTCATTCGCCTACGGCGGCCGCCATATTGAATTAAAGAAGAATCTAGAAACAGTTGTATGAAGTGGAGAGTTATATTTTAGACTAACGAAAAATTTACGCATCTTTAACCACAAAATCCTTTATACATAAATCAACGAAAACTTCATTTCTCTTAAAAATTCCGTCTCACAATAAGTTGTTGTTGCTGTAACAGTTCAACAAGCCCTAGCAGGCACGGTGAAGCAACCGATGATCGTCATAGGCCCAAAAACGGGATGCTGTTCGACGAGATGGGTCCACAGAGAGAGGAGTGTTAAATAAGTGGGTATAAGGGATCACGTAAATAAGTGATTAGTAGTAAATATATGTACCCCTATAATGCGCCATACTATTTTCCTAGGCTTTCCCACCCTTTCGTAATCTCTGCAATTTGTATAAGACTTATAAAACATGGCTAACTTTGTGTGGGGGCTTCCAAAACATTGGGCACATCTCTGAGCTCGCTAAGTAAACAAAATTGGACCTAAACTATTCGCTTACTAATTTCAGCCCGTTCTAGTCTTTATATGTAACCATACCCCATTGTCCTTAAGCTAAGCAATTGTAGTCCATAGGATCTAATGTGAAAGAATCTAAGAAACTCCAAGAACTATCATCATTTGCGTTCAAATAAGCCTGCAGTAGCGACTAAATCCATACACCTGATCATTTCATATCACATGTATGTATGTATATATATTTTCTGGGGCTCACTACGTCACTTTCATCATCTTACAAACACCCTTACTAACATACTCCCGCCTATACTTATACCACTATTTTTAGTGAATTATTTAAAAACATTAAAAAATAATGCACTCCATCCATTTAGTCCCGGAACTTACTTCACAGAATATATATGTATGTATATGTACATATGTACACACATACTCGTATATGCTATGTTTATGTCTCGGTTCAACGCCAAGTGCAGATTTCCAAAGCAAATCGTAAGAAAATTTACGATTTGTTCAGACTGCCTCTTTAATGGCCGATTTGCTGTTTATTTAATTTTTTTTCATCTCGTAACTGCCATTTAATTTCGCCGCCGTTAATTTTCAGTTAAAAATAATACACCGAAAAAATGCCATTGATATGTCGTTTTCAGTTGATCGACTTCTTCAACGTCACAGCTGATTGCATTTTACTTCTCTAAAAATAGAATTTTTTAATAGCTACCACAAAGTGAAGGGAAATATTTTTCGGCATTACAAAATATGCTTCATTGAGCACTGGAAATACATATATATATGCATGTATATGTATATGTGTACGTGCATAAAAAGTACGAAAATAGCTTTGGTCTTAAAACAATTGCTTATTTAAAAATAGGAAAAAATTCGTAATGCAGCAATCTGAAATTTTTTGCTATAGCCAAGTTGGCCAAGAGTTTCACTTGCATATAATATGCAGATGGTTGCAGCAAGGGGTATCATTTTAAATTGTTAAAAAACAAAATTAATTCGTAATTCGGGTATTTTTGTTTAAGCCAAATTATAGACTAATGCATTAATGGTGAAACACATTGTTGCCATTCCGGCTCTGCAGGTATAGAGTCTTGCTTAAATAAGAGCTCGAATTGTTTCATGAAGAATGTTTGTAGTTTGAGGAAAAAGAAATCCTTTAATTTTTCGTAAAATTTTTGCGCAATTGACTCAAAACTGTTTTGGGGTAGATCTTTAGCTTCTGGGCGATGCTGCGACTACTAGCATGCCGGTCAACTTCGATTATTTCTGTAATTATATCGGCATTATCGATATTCCTTTAACATAAAAAACGCCTAGACGGAATCGGTGAACCGAAGCGAAGAGAATGAACAAAAAACAGCAAAAGAATTGTTTTAGTGTGAAATGTCACCTTAACAACGAGCATACACTTCAAACTGTTTGATCGTTATATCATTTTGGAGCTTCCTGGACTGGTGGACTATGCACTCCCGCCTACACTTGTCATTACAGCATTTACGACCCTCCTACCCTCAAGCGAAGAGAGAACTCAACGATGTAAGACAGGGCGAGTCCATCCATGTATACACAGATGCCTCAATGCACGAGGGCTGGGTGGGCGGAGGTGTATGGTATACTCCGAACAACTGGGGATCTCCTTCAGTTTTCGACTCCCCAACCACTGTAGGGTCTTTCAGGCTGAACTGATGGCCGCGACACTGATACAGTGTGATGCGATATCCGGAAATGATATCTACATTTTCGCTGATAGCCAAGCGGCGATAAAATCCCTCGCAAAATAGATGACCGCCTACAAGGTAGCCATGAAATGCCGCACATCTCTTAACGAGATGGCTGAGTCATTTCACCTAAAGGTAACATGGGTTCGTGGCCAACGCGACATTGGGTGTAACTGTAGAGCCGATGAACTAGCGAGATTCGGCGCCAAATTGGCCATTGAGTACATAGACAATGACATAGGGATAGCCTTACAAACATGTAAGCTACTCATCCTTGAAAAAATTGTAAGGAAAGCAAACGAAAGATGGCATAATGAAACCACCAGAAAAATCGCCCGTCAATTGTGGCCGACTCTAAATACTAAACGCACAGAATCTCTGCTAAGCTAAAATAATCACAGTCTTAGCACACAATCTGAGCACACACGCCCAAAGGATGGGTGTGCAAACACATGACTTCTGTAGAAGTTGTCTAGATGAGTACGAGGAAGAGACAATCTCGCACCTACTGTGCCACTGTCCTGCTCTATCCAGATGCAGATTTACTATTCTAGGAGACAATTTTTTAATGACTTGCAAGATCTCAGTACTGCAGAAATCAGAGATATTCTAAAATTTTGGAAAAGCACACACTGGTTTTAGAAATGATAGAGACAAGCTCCCCACGCGGCTCTATCTCTTATGTAATCTCAGAAGCAGGTGGCATAGTGCGTGAGTCGATTGAAGCGACCAATTGAAGTGCACAATAATGACATTTTTTCACGACTTATTTAACAAGTAACGCCGTTTTGTTGACAGTAAAAGACGCATATAGCTCAAGCTAAGCCTCTTCAAAACACAAAGGAGTCACTATTTGGTGTGATTTTCTAGCCCGAAATATCTCGCAATAATATGCCTACTTGTTCAAAACAGCCAATAGTGAAGTGCTAGGGCGATTTTCTAGTTCCCCACATTAAGAGGAAATGAAATCGTTCCAGCAAGAAACGCGCCTGTCAACTGGTCGCCTAAGCCATACGATTGGACTACTATTAAGCTACTTTGAACTGCTTTTTTTACTCTGTCAAGGTAACTCTTTTTGCCAGGCAATTCATTAGAGGAAAATAACTTATTTGAAATGAAATAGGCTACTTTCACTGAATATTTTTTTTTATTGTTTATTCATAAATTAGAGTAATGAATTTAATAAAACATACAACTTTATATCGGAATTATGAAATAGAGTAAAATATTTTTATAATAAATTTATAAATTAAATAATTAAAAATTCTAATATAGACATTGCCGAGAGGTCAAAGTACAACTGGGTAAATCTAATCGCTGGTCTTTGCTTCGATGAATGAATTGAATGTCAATATTTACTATTTTACACTGAAATAACAGTTCGGTTACGTAAAGAGATACAAAAGTGTGCACCTCCTTTTGATGTTTTAAGGCGGAATTTTGTTCTAACTCACAATGGCCAGCAATTGATTTATTCGCCATTCCTTTGATTTTGTATTTTTTATTTAAAAGTAATGTTACGCACCTCTGAAATAAATATGCTATACCTCTAAAACCCACACCCGTTACAGGCATTAATGTAGCTGGCACAACATAGCGGCCGAAGCATTAGTAAAATTCACGTAAAAAACGAAAACAAAACTGCATTTGGCAGAAGCTATTACAACATTTTAATTGAATTGCAATTACCTTTGCCATGGTAAGTGTTACAAGAAAAAAATCGAAATGCAGCGGCTAAAATTTAAGCTATTGACTAACAATATTTGCTAGTGCAGCCAGTGTCTGCGAGTCAACCGCAGCCATATTTGCATATTTTAATTTGTTTAACTTTTTTTCGCTTTCGTTGCTGCGGAAGTTGCGCATTTAAGTTTCGGTATTTGTTGTTTTTTTTTTCATTGTAATTTTTTGCAATGCGGCAAAATATGAAAAAAAATTAATTAATATTTGTGTTTGTAATCTTTAGCGTGTCTTTCCTCACTTACAAACATTTTTTGCTGGCTCGCATTCTAATCGTCATGAAGGTCTGCCTCCTTGCCTTACTGGCTGCCTGCCTGCTTGTCGCTTGTCTGCTTTGAGTTGCCTGTAATTTTTTCATATCTACACACTTCAAGCCGTTTTTCTTCCCAACATCGTTTTCTCTTATTGCAACATTTATTTCACAAGTCGCAAATTAAAGTATCTTACAGCTACTGGCAGTCGGAAGCAAATGGAAGGTGTTAAAAAATGCAATAATTATTTTTGCGGCAAAAAAAAAAATTAAAAAAATACACTCTGCTATGAACAAATATTAACTCAATTAAAGGCAAAGTGTTAGAGAATTGTAATTTCGCGCTGGCGCTCCAGTGGCGCTGAATGATGACGCAGTATACGTGTATGGGTGGGTAGAGGCATTTATATGTACATACATACATACGTACGGGCTTACTTATTTCAAATTGATTAATTTATTACTTCTGATAAGATCGTTATTGTTTTTGCAATTGTCTACTAACAATCTAATTTGTAAACAAATAAATTATATACAAGTCTTAGTAATTTATTTACTTAATTACTTAAACATTTCCTATTTTACTGGGATTCACTTCCGTTATTATCTTGATGATAATTATTGAAAATAAGAACAAAGAAAGAAGTAGGTTTGCGAATGATTAGAACATTTGTCGACTACTGTTTTATGATGAGTATTTGTGATATAAATAAATTATTATTACAATCAGGCTTACTGTTAACTAAAAAACAAAAAAACCATTAGAGAAAAGGAAATGAAAAGGCATTTCAGCAAAGGCGTGCTTAAGTTTTGTTGTATACTGTGTCCGAACTAAAAATATTCCGCATAAGTTTCTGGTCAACTGCCAAGTATGTCGTAAGTGATTTTCTCTCAGGAACACTTGCCAATTGTATAATACTTAAGGCCCAAGTTATATGTCTAGTTTTAGTAGCAACTGCCAGATGAGTCGAAGGCCTCTCAAGCGCTGTGGTGCAGACTGAAGTTTATACAGAGAAACTATGTGCTTTTTGGAAAGTACACAAATGAGGTAGCAAAATTCCTTATTAAACTGAAAAGGTATTATATATCACAGAAGCAGCATACATCACAGAGCACTATGCATGAAGACAACATATGGCCGCCCCGCCCTAGGCATCATTTCCAATCCAATATGTGTCCGTTAATTGGCCATGTAAGACAGTACAAACAAGAGCTTCAGATATCCGGGTAACAAGCAGTGCGAGTAGCTCGAAATTTTCGAGCTTTTGAACTATTTGAGCAGCTAAACAAAAATTGACACGTCTTAAGTTTTCTAGCAGCGTTAGCACTGTGCATAAGAAAACTTAAATAATAAAACTCAAAACAAAATAATCAAAAGCACTGCTTGATATACGAGAACTCGGCCTCATACTCGAACATTTTCGGGCAAAAGCAGTTGTGCGGGTATTCATTTCTCAATTGCCCGAGCTATTCGAAAACGTGCGAACAAAATCGAGAGTTTTAATACTCATAGAAGCCACCTCATTAGTGTTCGTCAGGCTTTTGCTGTACTGAGACGGACATAGTTGCTGATCAGATAAACTGAGAGAGGAAATGTCACACTCTCTAGCGGTCAGCAGATTTTTCGAGTTCATTATAGAATAGGCGTAGTTTGAGCGTTGGTTGTTACCTACTTTTATATGCGCTAAAATTTATTTTATTCAATTTGCGTTTCTGCTACATTTTAAAGTAGGTGCGAGTGACTTCCAGAGGTTTTTGAGCAACCTGGTTGCATAGTCTTGCTTTCTTATCGCGCCAATAGTCCAATTCATATTAGCTTGGGAACAATTTTTTAATTTTATCAACATTTTTTTTAACATCGAAAATTCCTGAACGGAATCGACGAAACTAAAATTGCATGGAATTAGCTATTACATTATCGCCACGATAAATACCATTCACAATTTCAGCGGCCTAGTTTGCATTTTCGCCTTTACCGGAGAAAAACTGTAAAATGTACCGAATTTTCTCTTGAACTCAGAACTGAGTGAAACAAACAAAAAATAGCAAGAGAATTTATTCAGTATGATATACCACCTTGGCAACGAGCATAAACTTGAAATTCTTTGAACGGTACTTAACGAAATATCGTTCACCACAGCCATCTAGCGAGAAAATAATAGATTTCTTTTTCCCCAAAACTAATGTATCCCCTTTGTCTCAATACTGCACATTTCTGAATCTTTCCTACAGATGTTAATCAGTGCCAATTCCATTTCCTATATTAGAGCTATCAATATTGAAAACCTGCTTAAATGTCTGCATCTCTCTCTTGTTCTTTAATAGTAACATAAAAATGTTAATCTCAAAATGTTAACTTAAAAATGTTAACCTCAAAATGTTGCTCCGCTGTCTGAGAATTCGTGCATCGCAAAAATTTTAGACAAGTTTAGAAATTTCTAATAAATTTTAACACTTAGTAGCGCATTCACATCTAATTTCCTCAGCTACAAAAATAATCAAGAGAAAAAGCTAGAACAGAAAATAATAATAAACTACCCGAGAAAATCAGAAAATGAGCAATCAACGGCAATTGTTTGATGATTTCCGAAGCACATTAAAAAGCGGGTGTTACGCCGCGAACAATCGACCAAAATTTACACATGCATAAAATATTACAAAAAAAAATCACATATGTTAAATGCATGTAACTGACATGTATGGTTGCTATTGTTGTTCGTGCGGTGTTAGTAAAGTTTTGGTTGTTTTGTTGCAATAATTCTAATATTTGCATGACAGCATCGATGTAAGCAAAAACAAAACAAAATTATAACTTTCCACTATGGGTGCAATTTTTTACAACAAAATCAACAACATATCAGCTAAATAATGTCAATAAGACAAAATATAATGGAAATAAGTATGCAGTAAAACTTTCGAGATCACAATTCAAGTTGCCTAATTCGCAGAAAAATCATTTTATTATAGGAATTTGAAACATGAAATTGCCTTTTTGAAATAAAATTATAGTAATGTACTATTTAATAATCATAAAAAATAAAATGATAAAAAATATGTAATGAGAAGCGCTGCACGCAATTTGTAGTCGTTAATAACTCGCTGCACAATTTGTTACTGCCACTTTTAATGCATGTGCATGTATAATTTTTTTTATTAATATTTCTGTTTTATTCGCCAGTGATGGACTGACAATAGTGTCGATCGCCTGCCATTGTGAGTGGGTGGTCTCGCGCGTTCAGCAGCAGCGCGCGAGTGCAATTAAGTTCCGGAAAGTCAGTCAATCGCATTCACTTGCTATTGTAACAGTTGTGGACAGTTGGAAAATCTAATTAATATTTAATTTATTGTGAGCGCATGCAAAATACATATGTATAAGTATATACATATACATACATAGATACAGATCACTTACGTGCATATTTTTATGGTTGCACGAAAAGCTCTGCGAGACTTTGTGGCGCTTTTCCTAGCTAGGAGTAGTAAATGGAATATTTTTGGTGCGAAAAAAAAATGTTTAATAACGGAATGCGCAATTTCCACGACTACAACTAAGTAAAATATGAAACAAGCACTGTAGCAAATATTGTACAGAAAAAGTTGTCTCAAAAGAGTTGGAACTCTTTCTGTTTCAAAAATGAAATATGCATTTTCTAAAAAAATTTTAATTTTAATATTAAATCTCTACACAAATTTTTTTTCCCACACAAATCCACCTAAATACATATTCATGTATGTAAACAAATGGGACATATACATACAAACAACGGCAAATTTAATGAAATTTTTACTTAAGTCTTAAATTTCAAAAAAATTTTAAATGTTTTCTGAGTTCTTAGATTTCTGCAAATATTTAAATTTTTGCTGGCGTCTTGATATTCAATAAAAAAAAGCTCACAATTCTATCAAACTCCAACTTTTCTAGAAAAAAAATTGTTTAATTAGTTTCCATGGTAGCTTTATTTTCTACGTAGAAATTACATTTTCCAAAATAAATTTTCCAAAAATTAATTTTGCAGGCAACTCTTTTTTAAAAAAGTATGCAATAACGGTACATTTTTTCTGGGAAGTAAAAATTTTTTTTTTCAAAAACATTTAATTTTTTGTGGCAATAAATTTTGTGCAAAATAACTTTTTAGAAAATTTATTATTTGGAAAAAAATTTACCGTTATTGCATACTTTTTTTTTGAAAGAGTTGTCTTTACAAAAATTCATTGTATATTTTTAATAATCAAATATATATACACCATAAATTGCGCAAAATTAATCATCTAACTAAGTTTTTGAATTACTTTTTTACTAAAGAGAAAAATTTTTTTGCTTGATGGAAATCTTTATTTGGACCTTCCCGCACTCCATTGTTTGCCTCTTTATATACTGCAGCTGTCCAGTCCACAATTATAAATCTTCTTTCTGCAGGTGATTAATTTTGTGCCACCTTGTATTAAACAAATTTTCGATCAGCTGGTCCTCAGAGGAAGTTAAATAAATGCATTTCTCGTTAGAAAATTTTGACGTCACTTTGCAAAAATTATACACTTTCCGGCAGCGTGATTGATTTTGCGCCACATTGTAGGTATATTCTTACACCTTTTTTTACCGAACCTCTGATCTTAAAATTTATAGTTTTTACGCAAAATCTGGTTTACAAAAACTTCATAAGCAACGAACAAATGGTATTTTTTGTTTGTTTTTTCTTAAGAAACAAAATATTTTTTAAATTTTTACACCGAGCCAGTCTTATAATACGTTCACACATAATTAGATGATCTACTTTTTCGTGCTTAACTCCCAATCCGTAATTAAAAAGCGAGATTTCCCATACACAATTTCTCTCCCAAAATTTGAGATTATAAAATAATCCTAGATAATAACCATACTTTTACTCTTTAGCCATGTTCAGGTTTTTATGTATTTTTTTATAACAATGATATCTTCTGAAATAATAACTCACTGCAATCAAAAAATATTGGCAGGTAGGTAGGTAGGTGGGGTGGCTGTCCCAATGACACATTAGACCTTTCATAGGTCCATTGTGATACCACTGGAACTTATCCTTACTATCCGTTGTACCAAGAATGCAGGGGAATTTTTCTAAAATTGAAGAGTGTCCTCTCTGGTTTATTCTGAGTAGACCGATTTGAACAAAAACAAACGGTGCAAAACAAAATATTTTTCTTAAAAAAGATAATTAACAAGGATTATTCGAAAAAAATATATAAACAGAAACTTTACTTCCCACAGAACAACAAAATGTAATGCGTTCAATAAATTTGCTTTGTTTTAAATAACCATTTAGAAAAATAAGAATGTTCCAGAAGAAAACAAATACTTTCTATAGTAATTTTATGCTCCACAAAAAATCAAAGCCTGCATAACAACAAAAAATAGTCTTTGAAAAACATGTTTTTAGAATATAAAATTTGTGGCTTTAGTAATTTGAATATTTTTCATATTTTTTTTTTTTTTATTGATTAAAAGTGCAGTATTTTTCATACCTTTGACGCAATGCTTAATTTTTTACAATATTTATTTAATATTTCATTTTATATTAAAACATTTGTTATTTTAATTATTATGTCCATAAGTATATTTTTTTTCTTTTCTGTTTTGGAGTTTATTAATTCTAACCTAATGGCTTTGAGATATGAGAATTTTGTGTAGATGGCTGTAGTGATCGATATCTCGTAAAGCAGCGATCAAACAATTTTAAGTTTATGCTCGTTGCCAAAGTGATGTTTCACTCTAAAAAAACTCGTTTGCTGTTTTTTGTTTGTTCCACTCAGTTGCGTACCACAGGGTGTTAACAATGGAAGTCAACAAAGAGAAACTTCGGAATATTTTACAGCTTTTCTTTGATAAAGGCGAAAGAGCAAACCAAGCTGCTGAAATTATGAACGGTGTTTATGGTGCCGATACTGTAACAGCTTAACAGCTAATTACGTGCAATTTTGGTTTCTTCGATTCCGTTCAGGCGTTTTTGAAGTTAAAGAAAATGTGGAAATGTCGAAAATGTCAATAAAATCACTGAAATAATCGATTACTGACCGGCATGTTACTAGTCGTAGCATCGCCCAGGAGCTAAACATCGACCATCAAACAGTTTTAAACCATTTGCGCAAAAATTTTACACAAAAATAATGGATTTCTTTTTCGCCAATCTAATATTTCTTTTTCTTTGATACTTTGAGTACTTCAGCTCCTTAGCACCAGTATTTTGATTACTCGCAAAAATTAGGGCTGTAAATTCCATTCGAAATGTGGCAAATCAAACTCATATAATTTCCCCATAATTTCTTTTCTTAGTCACATGCCCATTTGCTGGTATTTCACCCCTATAAAATATGAAATCAAAGTTTTTACGAAAATACCGATTAAGGCTTGAGCGCATTATAAATGATTAATGATTAAATACTAATCATCAAATCCGAAAGTGCGCGTAGAATTGGGCGATCTGCCGTCAAATGCCTAATAAATAAGTATACATATGTGTATGTACGTAGAATAAATAATAACAAAAAAATTATTTCGGCTGGGTGTAATAAAAATCAAAGCCTTAATTTATATTTCAAGAAGAAATACCGTCACTATTTCTTCGTGTGCACGCAAAACCAGCGGGCAAAGCGCGATTATCGTCGTTTATCAGTCGTTGTTGCAAAAAAAGTGACCATTCGGTGTCATATTTTAACGGGCTTGACACTTTAATTCTTTGCGATAAGCAAAAGCAAAGCGGAAGAAATGCTCACGTTAAAATATGAGAGCAACTTTTTTATTATCTATCATATATTGGCCACTGTAAATTTTTCATTAATAAAAACTGTGTATGATATACGTAAGTGTGTGTGTATGTATTTACCAAATAGTAACGCGCCACGCTGGTATATTTGTGTAGCGGTCAACAGATACTTAGCCTTTCTAATATTAGCACATTTTAATTTTGGCCCAATCGATCGATCAGCTACTGCCTATGCTTTAGTTTTATTTAAAGAAAATATATGCCTCTTTAAAAATACATTTTAAAAAGTTATTAATGAAAAAATATGGGCCTCTGTAAAATATGCAGATATGTAAAAGTGACTTTTTCAACGAAAACATGCTTTCCAACTTAGCCAATTATTGCCTATCTGTCTGCACAAGTGCTCCTAAAACTCATTAAAAACCCAATGCTAAGGTCTACATTCAAGTAAAAAATACAGGTCGGTAGAAAAGTATAGAAAGCGACATCCACTTATTACCCAGTAAAAGAAGAATTAATCAAATAGCTCATTTTAAGCACTTGATTGTGATCTTTCAATGAATTCTTCGCTTGCAAGCCATTTGAAGTTGACGCTTCAGTGTATTTTTTACAAAGAAGGAACCGAAAATCATGCAATTATAAAAATTGTTGCTTCATAATGTTTATCAGCGACGAAAATTCATATCACAATAGAGATTATTTTAAATGAAATTCACACGGTTCTATTTTTGGTTTCTGACTTTTAAACCAACCTGTTGAAAGCTTATATCAGTTTTTTATTATAGGATTTAAAGCAATGATTAGTCAAAATGAAATGAAAAACCCATTTGCAAGCATTCATACACATAGGCAGGGAAAATTTAAATTAAAAGAAATGTTTGATTATAAAAATGTGGCTCAGTTTTTAATTAATTTTATACTAAACACAGACAAAAACTAAAGTTGATAGCTGAAAGATATTTAAATAAGGTTTTCACCACTACCACTGTCCAGCGCAAAAGCTAATTAAAGATTGGCAAGTCATAGAGCCAACTAAAGATGATCTTGGGCTGATTAGCACTCATTAGATAAGGCGTCTTTTTGCAAGCAAATATGTAAGCTTAAGAAATTCATAATCAATGGAATTGAAATATATAAATTCTTAATTTTTTTTTTAAATTTTGAAAACATAGAAACCTTAAAAGAAAACTAGTATTTACTGCATATAAACATGTGTGCGTGTATATACGAAGTTGCGCGCAAACCTTGGTATCTGCTTTCAGGAGCAAGCAGTCCACGGGAGAAAGAATACAGAGGTGCCGCTATCTCTCTCTCAGCAAATTTACAGAATCCGCCGATTTTCTGTCTTAATAATATAGTTCATACATAATATTTGTATTTATTGTCTTGTTGTATTGTTGCATTATTTTCCATTTTTATTGCTATTCACGAGCGAAATTTCCCCTACACCGAAGTTCTCTTCATCATTTGTTGTTATGACACAGCCCGAATTACTCTCACGTTCGTCACAATCTTGTAATCTATAATCCTTACAAAAAGTCAGTGTTGTTGCAGCCCATTGTTGGTAATTCGTATTATTAACATCCGGTCTGAATGGGACAAAGCATCGGACTTTGCACTCCATTTGTTTGGCTGAACTACCGTACACCTACATAATCTATCACCTGTTCCGACTGTCATACAAGTACTCGTGACTTAGAGAGCAGAGGAGAAAATAAGTTATTTTCAATGGATAAATAACATTAAGAAGAGACGAATTGGCGAAAGCCCAAGTGTTTGTTGACAGAGGCAATCAGAATGCCTAATATTTTCATACCCACAACCAAGATTAAATTTATGATCTCGCAATAGTCGGTTTGAGGCACAGGATTTAGTAGATATTTGACTGTCTCTCCCCGAACTCGTAAGGAATACTCCAAATTATCCATTTCGGGTATAAATAAATTTGTCGACCAATCCGCATGGGGAATAATTTGTGTTGCCAGAAACAGAGTAGCAAAATGTTTCGTTACCTGATAACGCATTAAATTGGCACCAGAAAAAGCCGTATCTCGGAATGCAAAAAAAAAATATAAGTAAGGAAAAGAAATTCTAATTTGGGACGGCACGGAATCGACGCTGTTTTTTAGTGAAATTTCACAGTTATAGTCAAATAAGTATCATCATCAATTATCATTAAATGGGTCGATGAACAAACAAACATTACAAAAATCTTACAGAGCGTTTACTACTTAGTCGCACCTCCACCTCTATAAGTATATCAGAAGTACATCACTCACTGATATTGTATATAAAAATCTGCGATAAATACATATTTTCAAATATGTAGACATATTAATAGGCACTTGTACTTGCAATCAGACATTCTACAAGTGGTTATAGGCAGCATTTTTTTTAGCACAAAGCCAATACTGAAGTCAAATGCTAAAAATATTCAAGGACTTGTCAAACTGAGTACCAAATGTCTGCAATGAGATCTTGACTAATCAATTGTTTGGAATAAAACCGAAGTTGTTTGGCTTGTTGCCGGTTAAGTTTTTTATAAACAAATTGATATTTTGTATGTACATTTGTAATTAATTATTAGAACGTTAATCACGAGACTAAAGGCACAGCTACTTAAATTGTTGTTAGATTTTGATGGCGCTCTCACGCTGTATATGCGAGATATGCGAGTGTATGCGAGAGTGTCTAAAAATTAACCAGTTGCAGAATACCCAATTGGCGGTGCATGCTATACAAATATGCTTCCATTAATATAAATAACAAATACAATAATATAAAATACATATGTTATACATATGTACGTACTTAAATAATACTTATTTATAAAAGGGATGTAAGCCAAATATGTAACAACAATTGCATTAGAGCTACCTGCAAAGTTGCGTGACAATTATTTGTGCACTGATGCTCCACTAGTGTAACAGAAGTTTTTTTCCAATAACAAGTAAACTGAGGAGACGGAGCGAACTGTAGAGTGGCGTGAGCGTAATGTCTCCTAGTGCAACAACAAACAAATGTAAAAGTGTTCCGTAAAGTGGCGTGAACATAATGTCCCACTAATCCAGCAACAAACAAATGTAAAGAGTCGTGAGCATAATGTTCCACTAATCCAGCAACAAACAAATGTAAAAGCATCCTGTAAAGTGGAATGAGCACAATGTCCCACTAGTCCAGTAACAAATACATATATGTATGTTACATTCATATGTTAACCGTAATGAATTTAGTTTTGTTTAGCAATAAGTATAAATTTCTATTGTAATATGAAAGATACGAAGACTTGACTTCAAGTAATAAATAGTACTAAACTTTTGTGTGTTTAATGAAAATATGTGAGAAAATGGTATGAGCAAAGCATAAGTGTGTATTTTATTATTAGTATAAGCCGCTGTTGCTTAAGGAAATACTTTTTTTAATTTTCTACTAGCACTCAAATCATCGTTTCTCCAAAGAGTACAAATTTATTTCAAATAGTACTGGCTCTCGCTTTCTTCTATGCTTCTTCGAAGTATATAAATTGACAATGTCGCTTATTCATGGATGCATTTATATGTATGTATGTACATACTTATAAAGGGTGGTTAAGTTTCAAAGGCCGGTGTTGATTTTGAATAAAATACAAGTTTTTTAAGAAATGATTGTCATTTCACTTTACTATGATAATATTGGTATAGCTCAATTACGCTTGGAATAAAATATCGGCCAAATGGCTGCCGCGGCCTCGGTGGCACATCTCCATCCGATGGTCCAAATTTTCGATGACGCTGAGGCATAATTGAGGTTTTATGTCGTTAATGTGCCGAATTATCTCATTCTTTAGCTCTTGAATTCTTGCTGGCTTATCAACGTACCCCTTTTCTTTCAAATAACCGCAAAAAAAGAAGTCCAACGGGGTCGTTGACGTTTAGGTGTGGTCACATTCAACATCGGCCCTTGAAATATAACCACCCTTTATATTGTCAACAAGCAAACGACATTATCGAAATTCATTCTAACGCTTACATATATTTCGTTAAATAACTATAGCGCAGGAGCTTATTGGCAAATTTTGGCACTTTATTTCTTTCCTGTTTAATTTAAATGATTTGTTTATAAAAATGCAGTTCAGTCTATTACAAAACCCCTATAAATCCAAGATTTAAATGTTTTATGCGAATTAAAAAAAATTGTATAAAAAATTTTGTCAAAAATTGAACACCTTTTAGTTATATGGGGAAAATGTAAACACCGGCAAAAAAAAAGTTGTCAAAAATCAACGCGGTTTTTGTACCACTTGAACCTTGCATTTTATTGCTCCAAAATTCAATGGAATTAGAAAATTGCATACTCGAATTTTTTCTAAAAATAAATTCTGATTAAAAAGTGTGAAAATTTATTAAATTTTTTTTTTAATTTTCTGAAAACTTTTTTTGCGAGAATGAACTATAACTCCATAGAAAAATTATTAAAATGAAACAGCAAACAAATAAACTGTCAAAACACCCCAAACAGTTTCTTACAAAAATATAGAAACGCTTTGTTGATTGCCTACGAATTGTTGAACTGAAACAGAATTTCTTCTAATTATTATACCTTTCATTTATCGCAGTTGTTATTTTAGGCGCTCCGCTTGCTTACGGCATCACTTCTGTGATTGCGCACCGCACTGAGCGCCAACTTCTTCGCTTATCTGTCGTACACAGCACGCGTTTCCAAATTCATTTTTGCATTTCACATTTATCAAAAGGTTAAATGTACAAACCTGCATACATATTTACATATATTCATATTTAACTGTACTCGTCTGTATAATAATATCATATTTATCTCGCACACTTGTCACTCATGCGTATGACTCACTCGTCAGCCTGCTTGCAGTCCGGGCACTTACAGACAGAAATTAAAAAGTGTTAAAATACTTCATATACACATTTGTGCACTTGTATGTGTGCCACTATAATTTATGCCTGTATCTTAAGAGGGCTATTGACTGTGCGAGCGTAATTAATACAAAGAAAAAACAACAAAAAAAAAAGCAATTTAACTAAGATTGTGACACGTAGTGTATTTAAATAAGCAGCGGCGAGCATTTCAGTATTCTGGTAGCATCACTAACTTATCATTTTATTATTATTACTTCTTTGTGAGCAGCTATGATTTTTAGTTATTTACAAAATACGTCAATACTTCCGAGAGCATACAAAAGTGAATATGAAGTAATTAATAGTGAAAATTGAATCTTGTTTCAATTAAGATAAGTTTTATTTCAAGTTGCTTTCACGAAACAAATGAATTGTGTAGCAACAGCGCCATTTTGTAATGTGTGAAAAGGGTATTTACTTAATTTATTAACTTCGAATATATATTTACATACATTTTTAGTTTAACCAGTGTGAGCCAATTGATTATCACACTTCAAATTGTCGCTTAATTTTTGTATCGCTATCTCTGCACCCTATCATGCCACTTTATAACGGTATAAATCAGTTTAGTATATTACTACGCACTCCTGTTTTTGCTGCTCGCTTTGAACTTTAGATCATCTCATTACACTCACTCTCTTACATTGTGGAACGTGTATGGTGTTTTATTTTGAAGCGCGCAACTGCACATAGAAATGTGCATATAAACATAAGAGAGTTAGATGTATATTCATATATATATAGTAATAGTATAGTAGTATATGTATATGGCGTTTACCCGCTTATGCTATGCATTTGGTCAAGCGTCTCCTCCTATTTGGCGCACACCAGCCTTCACGTTGTTCCACAAATGGAGGGACTAACAGTTTTAGGCCTCCTCCGAACGGCAGATGGTAGCAGTAGCAGTAACACACTCGGTAATTTGCCATTGCCTGCCGAACGGTGACCGCTGGTAGAACAAACTTTTGCTATCATTTGGCGTTTCATGCTCGGGATTTCGAACTCGCACCTAAACATTCGGCTACGGAGGCCGCACCAGAGTCAGATACCTCTTTATTATCATCTTTACACACCATTCAAGTTATGCAAAGATTTTTAGAAAATTTTAATTGAAAATTATCAAATTTTACAGAGGATAACTTCTACATATTGAATGTGGAAATAGAAACTCAAGCGAGTAAACTTGTTTTAAATTGTTTTGATGAGGTCGAACCAGAGGGAAACTGATTGTGTATGAATTGGTTTGAGGGGCGTGCTAAGATATGATTGGTATCAAGCGAAGATGTTTCACAAATATAAGATAAGATTTTAATTCTAAATTTCTTGAAGTCGCAAAAGGAACGGGTTTGAAAAATTAATTTATTATTAAAAGCGCAATACATAAGTTAGGTTAAGTTATATTTAGTGGTAGTCGGTTTGTACGATCAACTCACTTAGACTTTATAAGTCCCTTGGATACCACTGTGCGACATGGGAAATGCACAATACATACTTGACAGGTTTGATTTAAATATATGGCAGAACTGTTAATAATTAATGGACAAATCGCATCTTTGTGCTTCTATTTAGTATTTTTTTTTTAATATTTTTGAATTTTATTTTTGTCTTATATTTTTTGGTAACCAAATGAATTTTAGTGTAATTAAATGCAATTGTGATATAATTATCCGATAATACTTCAAATTTCAAGAAAATATATATGTATATAAATCCGATGTAACTGAAAAATTCATTCCACTTCTACAAAAAACACCCTTTTCATTATTATATGCCTCGTGCCATGCTATTCACCAAGCCAAAATCAGATAGCGTTCAAGTGGATTTCTATGTAGATTTATACGCACACACACATCCATACATGCATATGAGTAGTTAGATTTTAGTTACCAGAAAAAGTTTACTTAATCAACGTCATATCAAACATACTTGTGGTGAGAATGAAAAAATAGTAATGAAAAAAAATAAATAAATCAACGCGACGCTCACACTTCAGCACGATGGCAAACGTATACACAGAGAGAGATAGACACCGTGTAGTAAAAATTTAGACAATTTCACAATTTATCAAAATGACGCTCATTGCTGTTCAAGTTGGTTGCAACTGGTTGTTGTTCTTGTTGTAGGTGCATAAACATTCCGCTTATGTGTACGGCGAGTGCAGCTGGAGTGACAATTTCACAATTTATCAAAATGACTCTCATTGCTGTTCAAGTTGGTTACAAGTGGTTGCTATTGTTTTTGTAGCAGTATAAACTTTCCCCTTATGTGTACGGAGAATGCTGCTGTAGTGGCAGTCCTCTTGGCCGGATATAAATCCGTGTCGTTCCGGTAACGTAGAACCGACTGTTGTGGGAACGACTCTACAATTGGTCTGCAGCATCGGCTTAACAACATTAACTATATATGTAAATGTGATCATTTAATCGTAACTACGGATGACAAAATTACAAAATATTTATAAAAAGTCATAAACCTTTACATAGCCAGGAAGTAATTGAAAGTGGAAAATAGGAAGTAAAAGCGTATACCTGTAGGCTAATAATTCGCCAGTCATATTTTCTGCAGGGTACATATATACATATATATATATATATCTATATATGTGTATTATTCTGCAAATCATCTACTTAGATAGCGAAAAAGCAGCAAATAATATCTGCCTCTCTTCAACAAATAAAAACAATACTACAAACACGCATCTGCACATAATCTTCTACTATGATAGTATTTTTTTGGTTGCGTATACGACGAGTACAACCGGAGACGGTAATTTGATTTCATTGTTTTATTTTTTGGTTTTCTATAACAGCGTTGACCAGGCCAAGCATAGTGTGCAAATCAAAGAACTTCTTAACATTGATTAATAAGCAAATGCAAATACTCACACATACATACAGTCATACTCACTTACATGCTCTTACATACATACCTACATTCTTATTTTATTGCCAATTTTATTATCGCACTGTTTACTCTGTGGCCGTGTATCTTTGGGAAATAAATATTCAACAATTTTAACTACACCAACAACAACAATAACAGTCTACTACAGCTTTATCAATTCCTTGAAGAGTTATTGTCGCGGAGATATTTTTCATTTAAAATTCGCGATATGTCGCTAACACTTGGCATTTATCGTTTGACCATTAAACAAGAAGGAACTCATCAATTCACTCACCTAACATTTACTACAATTAGGCAATCGGTAAACGGCATTAGCTGATGGTGACAAATACTTAGCAGACAGTCATCCATTTATAAATACAAATAAATACTTGAGTTTTGATTGAAGGATATTTGAGTGTTAAGCATTCTAAAGTGTTTTCAAGTCGGTGGTATAAAAACGGAGCAAATTAAAATTAATAAAAACGTAAAAAAAAACTATAAACTGAACAACTTTCCAAACGAATTTATTGTGTGATATTAGAAAAACTTAGGCATAAGTAGTAACCAAACGTCATTAATGATATTTAAAACGTGAAAATAGTGCACGCAAATAACTGGAAAACAACGAGAACGTCTCGATATTTATTTCTTTCAAAGCGCCAACTTTAAATGGCTAAAAAATTGTGCAGCTGAAAAAAGTGAGTGTTTCAAATCCAATTAAATTTAGCTTAAATTCTTAATTGATTCAATTTTTTTGTTTGTTTAATTAATAAAATTTTTATAATTTCTTAAATTAAGAAAATAAATAGAATTATTTGGTTAAGCAAATAGTTAAGAAATCAACAATTTTAATAATCAAATAAATAATATGTTTATATATTCTGCTTATAAATGGCGCTTACACCCTTTTTGGGAATTTGCCTTAGCACCTCCTCCTTTTTGTGGTGTGCGTGTTCATGTTGTTCCACTAATGAAGGGACATACAGCCAACTCCGAACGGCAGGTAGTTTTTTAAGAGAAGTTTTTTCATGGCAAATCTCCGAGTGTGCTTTTGCCATGCAAAATCTCATCATAAAAAACCATCGATATGCGTATAAGTACAAGGATGAAAATTTAATTCAATTTCATAAAATCAAAAAACTAAATTAATAAAAATCATAAAAAATGTGAAATTATATGCTGTATATTAAAAAGAAAATTACTAATTGATTTCCTCATTTATTTCTTTTTTTTTACTATAAATATAACTATAAATATTGAGTAATACTATAAATATAATACTACAAATATTTATTTATTTCAATTCATACTAATTATTAATACAAATTTGAAAATCTAAGCAATTCGTACTCAATATTTATAATAAAAAAAAATGTTTCAGCTTAAAAAAATAAAAAAGGCACTAATGAAAATATGAGAAATATCATGCATTTCTGTGCGCATCTGTGAATTTAAACGATGAAGGAGTAACTGCTGCTTTTGAGGTTGACAAAATATCAGCTCTCAAATCTCGTGGGTTTTCTCAGAGGTCACAATGCGCGAGGAATGCATGCTGCGAGACTTGGAATTATCTCAAGTTCTTTTTGCGATGGACGTATGGAAGATGAGGTGGAATCATCTCAGCACCTTCTCTTTAGCTGCCCTGCTCTGGCGGGGCTAAGATCCAGGCAACTTTGCTCTTACTTCTTTGCTATGCCTGCTGATATAGCTGGCGTTGACATAAAAAATCTGATGAATTTCATCAGCAGCACAAAGCAGTTGACGCAAACGCATCACACAGTCATCTTTCGTAATCCACACACCCTAAACCCACCCTCTTAACCATACCAGTAGCACCTCTCTCTGCATCCCATCGGTCTTCCCCTTTCACCTCACCTCCTTCATAATGGTACCACAAAGGACGAAACCGTTTTTTCCTCGTCCAAGTGTGCTCATGCCTAGAGCAACCATATAAACCTAATCTAACCTAACTGCTGCAGAAATTTTTGTCAAGGCCGTCGGCAAAGTGACAGAGAATTTGAGAATTTTTTGTTACTCCTGGTGCTTCTTACAACTCCTCCAGTATCTTCGAAGAGACGCACTAATACTTTCTACATGTCTTCTTATTAAAAAGATCTTCTTATGAGGCCGTAGCCAGGTGGGTTGGTACGTGACTACCATTTGGCAGTGCATATGGATTCAAATATCCGTGCATGAAACACCAAAACAATAGAAGACGTTTTTTCTAATAGCGGTCGCCCCTCGGCAGGCAATGCCAAGCTTCCGAATGTATTTCTGTCATGAAAAAGTTCGCCATAAAAACGAAAAACCGTTTGCCGTTCACAGTCGGCTTAAGCTCGGCAAACACCTAACAGAAGTTATTTACTTTTTATTTATTATTTTCTTATTAAGAAGTAAGAACTCCCCCCTTTTGGGGAAACAGCTTACGCTCGCTCTCAATCTAATTTCGGCTGTTGGTCGCGATTCCATTTTTCAGCAAATTATCTTTATTTGACGTTTGCAGCCGGAATACCTTATACCAATTCGTGTAATCCTACTTTATCTTGCTTACCTATCCAACGCCATTTTCATAAGCTCAAAATTTTACATACAAATAAAGAATTGCTAAATAAAAATTCCATTCGACCCGGCATCATACAACCAACCGGCTGTCGTGACGCAGCAAAATTCGTTATTTACAAATTCAGGCCTTACTCGCTCGTCTTATCCAGCAAGTTTTCCAACAAACTACATATATAGATAGCGCAGTTTCTCACAACAGATATACATACATATATTATATAATATATATAATATATGTACATATACTTAATTAGCTTAATACATACTTATATTCACTTACGCTTGATAGCCTAGACCGGATGTAAAGCCTGGTCGGTTCGTTTGACGTGAGACTGAGAAAATCTTATTAAATAATAGCAGCTATTCTGTAATAGGTAGTCAGCTGGCGTTTTTAGTTAATACATATTTATAAGATGCTTATAAATTACACATTACCAAATACTATACTAGACAATACTATACTTAATACATAGTGAACTCCACTTATAATGTGACATTTCGCATATTTAATTCATTTGGATATTGACAGGAATGCTGTCAGTTCTGTTCATTGAATTCCTTTGCTCGCGTTCATTGTAAGCAATATCGTATTATTGTAATAAATATATAATTTTAATTTGGTTTAACATTTCGGTGCCTGGTACCTACATGTTTTATTACAATGTACGAGTACACGAAGAAATGATTCATACAATTTTATGATTATTATGAATGGAAAATACTAATATGAATGAGTATATATGTAAGTATGTACTGACGTAGTAAAGTGTAGGAGAAAATTTAACTGTCACATGACTAAGTAGTAGTGCGAGAGATTAACAGAGAAGCAGTTAAGTGCAGGGGTAACCGAATGTTTAGTGTATTGAGATCAAATGTATTTATGTTTTTTTTTTTATTATTATTATTATTACTTTTTTTATTTATTACTACTTTTTTTTAACTTTTCTCACAAATTTGAGCAATGTTTTTTGTTCGACTGTCGTAAAATTGATTTTTTTTTGTGAATATCTAGCGATCTGGAGATGTCACATATGGGGTTTTCTGATGAAATAGGTAATCATGAGATGAAATAGGTAATCATTAGATGAGAATAGTTAGTTGCTTCACTTTCTTTTTCTTATCATCGTTTCCCTCTAAGTTAAATAGAAACCATCAAAATATGTTATGTTACGCCACAGTCCCGCTCATATTTAGCAGCCACCCACAATATTTCATCGTTTATTAGAGAGACGAAGTGATTTCACCATATGGGAAATTTCTAAGGGAACTTAATCCTAAGGCAGTGGTGTCGTAATGGAACTCCATACCTAATGGAGTCCCTCAAGGGCGTCATACTATGTATAAAGAGGAGCAAACACCGTTATCCTTGTTGTTGTTGAAGTGTTTGAGTATTTCTATTGAAATAATCCTAATTAGCGACTAATGCAACCAACAAAGATGTTATCAGTAAAGCAAAAATTCAAATTTTAGTTTGAGAATTTATCAGAAAAAAAAAATATGCGCGTATTTGAATTTTTTCAGAGAATAGGCGCAGTGCCATATTCCTCTTTTAATATAACTTTGCCAAACTTTTGAAATGGAGCAAAGTTGTTGAACAATCACGCTCACTTTCCACTTCACAATTCTTGTCGTTATAGTAGTGTAAATATTCTCTACACATGTACGAGGAATGCTGCTGGGGTGATAGTCCTTGGCCGGATATTTCTTTATGAGGAGCTTTTTCATGGCAATATACACTGGTTGGTTTGCCATTACGATTGAAGAGGGGCGATCACTATTTGGAAAACACTTTTTTCTATCATTTTGGTTTTTCATACATGGAAATTTGAGCCTACGCACATACGAACGTTAGTCATGCACCAACTCATTCGGCAATGGTTGCTGCCGTACTATGATACTTAAAGGCAATACAATTACAAGCAGTTTTGGTAAATTTTTTCAGTTAAAAAGTACAGTTATATGAAGTTCCGCTTACTTAGATTTTTCTATACTTATTTCATTTCCAATTTTAACACAAAATATAAAATATCCCTTACTATTGTACATTAAGCAAATAAAATTTCGCGCTGCTTAGTATTTCGTTGAAAAACTTAGCAAAACCAAAAATCAATTACAACACTCGTGTGCAAAATTCGTAATTATTCAATCAAGTTCACACTGATCCACAGGGTCGGTGGAAAAAGTTAATTTGAATAGTGAACAGCAATTATAAGCAGAACTATTGGTACAAGAGAATTAAGTAACAGGGAAAAAGCTTTAATGTAAGACCAACAAAACATGTATTTTTTATCAATACAAACGCACTGCAAGAGCTGTCGAACACTCAAGTACTTGTATGCAGTTCCTATTCTGCTCTCTCTCGCTCTCTTCTCTACCCCTCCATCACTCTCTCTTCCACTCACTATTGCGCTAGCCATTTAGCAATAAAGTACTAATAAAATACCGCCAATAGAAAGTAAAACAATTTATCGTGACACTTTTCTAACACCCGTAATTTATAATAATCACAGCTGATTCCAAATAAATCGCTACCGAATTGCTGTACGTTATTTTAATTGGGATTTTGATGGCTTTGTTCGCTTAGTCTTCTATTCTACCTGCTAGCTTTGGCGCAGTTTTATCAGCAGTAGCTTATCAAAAAGTCGACAATTACAAGCAGGCATGTACATACATATTTTTACTAGAACGAGTATATATGTAGCTTTGTTTGATCAAATGTTTATGTGTATATTTTTCGTTTGCACAACTCTTTTATAAATAATCCAAGCAAATATCAATGCGAATAGTGAAAATAAGTGAGCATATATCCACATATACATTTTGATAAGTGCCGGGATTGTTATGGAAAAAACCTACCACAATGGAGTTTTACCAAAGAATAGCGTTGATTTGGAATAGATAATTAAATATGCGCAGCTAAAAACGGGTATTAGAAGTATTCATGGGATTTTAAGGAGCTTTGCACTCATAGAAAATGAGTACTGAAACTAGTTTTTGAAGTGCATAATCCCATGCTTTCTTTAATGTACCGAAAATGAAGTGTATCAAGGACATGGATTTCACTGGCATTTCATTCTGAAAGCGTTCGAATACCCAAGCATGAGTCACTAAAGTCAATTGCTTACACGCATTTCTAGCACGAAGTAAAATGTTTATTGTGCTGTTTTAAAAGCAAGCACTTAAATGAAATTTAAAGTCATAAAAAGTAATTATAATCACGTTTCAAGGGACAATTATTGTTCTTCTACACTTTTTACACGGTGCATTGGTATGTACATTTTTGGTGTGGCATTCATGCTAATACACACTTAGAGTAACTGCTGGGAAATTGCAGCTCAATGCTATTGCATTTCAGCATCTTCTTCTTCAAAGCTAACATTTTTTAACATTTTTCTGTTATCGCACAATATTTTACTTTTACTGCATTTGTACCTCCCCAGCTGGAGCAAATGCCTTTCGTATATGGTACAAGTGCACACCTTGCCCACCAGTGTTTTCACACTATTCATCATTACATTGCTGAATATACGTAGATGCATATATATGCATTTGTATGCATGCAAATAGTATAATTACTGTCATAAATATTCCCAAAGCGTTTCTATTCACACACATTTAATTGTATTACGTATACGCCACCGCCATCACCAAAGTCAACTGTGTGTGCTTCAAAACGCCCAATGGCAAGAGCGCAAATTACAGTGAATAGTGAATTTTTATTACGTAAAATACGCGAAAAGCTAGTAAATTATGAATAGTCGATTATAAGGGTGATCATTTAATAGAATTTTTAACAAAAGCTGGGGCCGCAGAAACCAAAGAGAAAAGAAAAATCAAGTGAAAAAAATATAAAAGTCAACATGAGGGAAGAATTTCTGTGCAAATAAAGCTATGCATGTAAATTGTTTCGGACACTAGGCTAGTATATAATGGCTCCAAATTTGAGAAAAGAAGAAGAAATGTAGGAACTGTAAAATGTCGAAAGAAGAAAATGTAGAAAATCAAATAAATACCCGTTCAGTGTACTCATTAGACATTTTTTTTTCTTAACCACTCAAGCACTCGACTACTTTCGGCTAGTTAAATCGTTTGCGCATTTAATTTAATTAATATTTGATATGATTTGTCAATTTAGCTGGAAATTGTTATCTGCTAAAAATAGATGAATAATCGGTTAAAGCTTATCTTTCAAGATATGCTGACTCGATTGCAGCGGAAATGAAAGGAAATTAAAAAAATATCTCCCTCTATCACAAATCTTTATCATTTATCTTTTTCTTCATACAGGTCTGTATGTGTTTTTTTTTTTACTTAAGCCTCAAGGTAGACAAAACACAGTTTCCATATTAAACTGGCATGCCTTCTCACTCGCACATTCTATTGCACTATTTTATATTTTATTAATTGGGTTTTTTTCGCACCCTTACTTAGAGGTGGTTAATTTAAATTTAGCTTTGATAATCAATAGCGACACTCACACATTTAATTTGCCGCAATAATTGTCTGCTGTATCGAATGGCATGCATCTAAACATTTGTTTTTTCTACTTATAATATCATACGTGACTTCGGCGAGAGGAGAGAAGTGAAGTGAAGTGAAGGTGCGGTTTATTAGTAAATTCCTGGTCATGTGAGGAATTTACGAGGTTGTTCGGTACTAAATTCTAATTAGAACTATAAAATATGTAAAAACGTGATGCGAAAATCAGCAGCACACATAAAAAGCATGCCTCAAGAAAGCCCACGTGATGGAACGAAAACGAATTAAAATTTAAGTGTTTACTTCGGAAAAATTATTTCTAAATAATTATTTATAATTTCCTTATAAACCACAATTTTTTTTACGTTTACATAAATGAGTTTTTTTCTCAAATATTTTTTGTTATTCACAGAAATATTTTACTGAATGCCCTAATAAATAATTAGGGAAACTTTTCCTGACCTTATCGTTTAGACGCAATTATAAAGAAGGATTTAAACTGCAATTAGCGCGCCTTCTTATTCACTGGTTATTACGCCTAATTTATTTGTATTTAACTTTTCCGCTCTCCCTTTCACAACCTCCAGTCAACCACGTGCCTTCAGCTAAGCACTATATATCTCTTATAGCGGGTGTTTTTTTAAGAGTTTATGCACTTAAAATGATAAAGCACAACCGAAGTATTGTTTGGATGATTTTATTTTATTTTAATCTGGTGCATAACTTCATGGCATTTACTTTTAGAATATGATTTCCGGCATATGTCCGCCGCGTTTACTACTTTAAATACTTTTCCGAATAAATCTCGTCGTGTGGCGTCAATCATGGCTTAAATATTAGATTTCAATGCTTCGGTAGTTGCTGGCTTGTCGGCAGTAGCCCATGACTTAACATTACTCCATAAAAAGTAATTCATAGGCGTTAAATCAGACGACCGCGTGGGCCAGTCAACAGGAAAAAGAGTGATCGGCAAATTGATTTGGAAATAAATCGATTGTTAAACGCGATGTATGTCCGCTTGTTGGAACCAAATGCCGTTGATATTCAACTGTTATTAGGTGCGCAACTAAGTTCTCGCTGTTTTTTTTTTAATGAAAGTACAGCTTTACTCTGAAAAAATGGTTACAAGTGAATCATTGAAAGTATTGCCCATCGCTGGCTACTACTTTTTCCCATCTTTCTGTTAGATCTCGTATATCGTCGTGGTAAAACTGTTCATCTTTTGCGGCTATCCACGGATCAAGCCATTTTTTGATGTCTTATGAATGGAACTGCTGGTCAGCTAGACCATGTGCCATCGATCGCAACAGGTGATAATCGGACAGCGCAATATCTGGAGAATATGGTGGGTGGGGTAGAATTTCCCATTTCAGTGTTTTCAGGTAGGTTTTAACGGGTTTCGCAACGTGAGGCCGAGCGTTGTCATGCTGTAGATTAATTTTTTCATGCCCCTCGGCGTATTGCGGCCGCTTCTCGTGCAGTGCTCGGCTCAATCACATCAATTGAAGTCAATACCAATCCCCAGTGATGGTTGTGCTTGGTTTACACAGTTCATAATAAATAACACCAAATTGGTCCCACCAAATACATAACATAACCTTCGCAGCGTGAATAGTCAGCCGAGGCGACGACGTAGAAGCATGAACGGGCAGTACCCATGACTTTCTTTTCTTTGGATTGCTGTAATGAATCCATTTTTCATCACCCGTCACGATGCGATGAAGAAAATCCTTCCTTTTTTGCCACTGGAGCAGTTGTTCACAGGCGCAAAAACGACGTTCAACATCCCTTGGTTTTAACTCACAAGGAACCCAAGTCTCCTGTTTCTGCATCATTCCCAAAGCATGCAATCGCTTGGAAATGGATTGGCGGGTAACTTCTAATACTGAAGCAAGCTCTTCTGGCGTTTGACAAGGATTCTCATTGAGCAATGCCTTCAATTCAGCATCTTCGAAGGTTTTTGGCCTTCCTTCACACGAACGGTCGTCAACATTAAAATCACCGTCGAGTTTGAAGCGAGGGAACCAATCTCGGCAAGTTGTTTCACTTAAAGCTGCATCTCTATAAACTTTTTGTAGCTCTCGATGCGCTTCAGCCCGCTATTTCTCTTTCGAATGAAAGAGGAAAATCAACACTTCCCGCAAATGACGATTATTCGGCACGAAATCAGACATTTACACAAAACCAAAAATATATGATACCAAAACAAAATTACTAATATGTCGAAGCAGCTAGCTTACCATATGTCTGAGCTTGGTTTATGACGTTTAGGTTATGTTAGAATCGACTAGCACACACTGCTGGCGGCATCTATTGACAGACAGCGAGAACTTAGTTGTGCACCTATATATTTTTAGAAACAAAAATTTAGTCAGCACGGCTCAATAGCACGCGCCATACACCGTAAAGGCAGCTCCTTCCTCATTTCGAAAATAATAAGGACAGATGATGCCGCCAGTGCGAACAGATTTTTACTTCTCCATAGTTGTAATCGCTGCTCTGGCGTTAAACGATTCATGATGACTTACCAAACCTTACTGAACGGAAACGACAACACAGTTTGCCATTCTCAGCTGTCAAACCATAGTTGTCAATTTTGATAGTTCTCATGCAGCTAAAACCAAACACCCGATACAAATAATTGGGTTTTCCCAATAGAGGAAAAATTAAAAATAACAGCTTTTATTTGCCTCTTCCGCTTTTGCATTGCAATCTTCCAAATCTGTCTGCTTTTTTGCATTGTTATTGTTTTCTTTTGTTCTCATAGGCACTGACTGCCTCGGTGCCGTGTGCAGAGTGCGGAGTGCGGAGTGCGGATTGCCTTACACCGACAAACATACAACTCGTAGCTAATGTGGGCAGATTAATTGCACAGCACCCTTTTGTGCGGCCAGTTTTTTTTTCTAAATTTCATAATAGCTAGTTAAATTATTAGATGCAAATGAATGCGCACAGGTGAACACACATCTGGAATATATTTAAATATTCGACATAAAAATTTGAAGTAGAATAGTTTGCCCTAATAAATGAGAGTATTTTTGTTAAGGACTCTATTGCGCTTTGTGTGCTTATAAATTGGAATTATTTTACAAAAGCCCACTACACAATTTTCATCTTAATTTATTTTAATAATATTCTTTTTAAGTTCAAATCTTTTAAGTGCTCGTTTTTGTATACCTTTGAGTTTGAGGCTCTAACTATAATTTCACAAAAATCATCAGTATTGGTATTGTCCATACATTCGCTTACAATATTTTCAATTTTATGTAGAGTGCTCGCATTTAAATGCAAATCCATTCTCTATTCCTACTGTTATGAGAATTTTGAATGATATTTAAAAAACAAAATATTTTCAGTCAAAGAAAATTTAACGAGGTGCATCAATCTCTTTAGACAATACAAAACAGTACATACAAAAAGCCTTTGTTAGTTAATACTTTTCCTAAACGTACTTTAAGTGATCTTAACAAAATTAGTTTTCATACGAAAGCGCATATCGGCTAATGGCCTACTTATCTCTTAAATATAATCTGCATGCACCCAATAAAACAGTCTTCTTTTCTCTCTCATGTTCCTTTGTTATGTAAAAACCATTTTTACGATTTAACATTTGAATTGACTTTAGAATTTGTTTACTGCTTCACCTAATTTTGTTCTAAAATTTTTTTATTACTTTGTTTTTCCTCTGTTGTTATTTAACTAGCAGTCCATTCCCGAAAATGCAGTGTATGTGACTATACTTTAGTAACAGTTTGTCGTTTGAGTAAATACAATAATATTAAAATTTAATGCCTATAAAAGATGAGAATATCATTAGCAAACGACTAAAGATTTTTTCGAGTTAATTGTCTTTAACACTTGTTTTGTTATTTTCAACAGCGGCCTGTTGTCTTAATACATTAACTTTTTCCCTCATTAAATAATTTATAGCAAACAACAAGCGAAATGTAGAAATTAAACTGAACTAATTTGGTTTTGTATTAGAGTAACCTGAAAATATAATTTTTGGCCTCACAGAAACTAAGAGAAAAAGAAAAAATTTGGCACAGCATATTTTTACGAAACCTGCGGTACAATCACCAAATAATTCTTTATTAATACTTCTTCTTTATTAATACAATAATTTGGCAACTCTGCATGGTGACAGTCGTGTAACTTGTGCGCTCCTATAAAAGTTTTGATTTTACCACGGATATTCTGAGATATAAATAAGCTCTGGCAGTTGTAGCGGAAGTGGTACTGGTGGTGATTGCGTTTGTAAGGCGAAACGTTTGTACGAGTGAGTTGGAATTGAGAAATAAGCAGATTAGCCTGGTGGTGTTTCTTTTGGTGTTCCTTTTGTTCACTTCTTCGCGCGGATCAGTGTCCTAGTAACTGGAAGGAGAAGCGACGTCTAGCGGAAGGATCAAATACCGAAACAATCTTTTGGTTCGTGCATTAGATAAATGAGTGTTCAGACAATTGGAAGGTGAAGCGACATCTGGCGGAAGGACATCATCCCAAAACGATTTCTTGGTGGGTGTATTAGCTAAAGGAGGTGAAATACCATCCTATAAAGGTAGAAGGCGCAACTTAGCATCCTGGAGAAAAGAAAAGCTGACCAGCTGTCCCCAATGGACACTAAAAACCAAACCCCAAAAATGCACAAAATGAGTACCCAAAAAGTTGGTGATTTGGATGTAGAAACTCTTAAGCTTATAATCAAAGAGAGTAACAATGAGATGCTTGAAAAATTAAATGAATTAAGTAGTGATGTGGCGGAGCTAAAGAAACAAAATGAATACTTATCGCAGGAGATCGAAAAAATTAAAGCTGAAAAGAATATGGATAAAATAAGAATCGCCCAGTTGGAAGACCATATCAAAAAACAAAATTTAATTTTCAAAGGCCTAACTGTAAGTACATCGACCAAGGAGGCAGTTGATAAAGTGTGCAAGGAAGTACTACAGATAAATGACGCATCAATTGTCAAATCGACAAAGAAAATCTACGAGCGAGATGGAAAAATGACGGTGCTGGCAGAAATCAGATCAGAAAAGGATATCGGAGATATTTTCAAAAAATCAAGTAAGCTTGCGGGTACAACAATCTATGTAGAAAGAGATCTTAATTTAGAGCGGCAACAAGACAAGAAAGTTATGATGCAATTGAAAAAAGATATTATGGCGATTTCCTCTAAACATCGAATTGGCGTCCGAGATGATAGGATGAAAGTAGCAAACAAATGGTTGAGATGGAATAAAGATAAAAAGCTGGTATGTGGCATGGAAGATGCAAATATTACATTGCAACTTTTATATGAAAACAGACTTCAGAACGTTAAAATAGATTATAATATATTGTTAAGCAAAATTATTTCAAAAAATTAGAAAACGTCTGTCATAGCAAAATGATTAGCAAAAATAACCTTAAAAGTATTAGAATTGAAAATAATTTAAAATGTGTACAAATTAAAATTAATATTATTTCCTTTAATGTCAATGGCCTTGAAAACAAATATATCTTCCCTGCGTTTTTCGACTATGTTAAAAAGCATGACGTTTTTGAACTTATAGAGACCCACCTAACCGAAGAGAAAATAAATCAAGCAAATAAATATTTCCCCGAGTTTGACACTTACTGGAAACCAGCAAGTCGTAGCAGCAAATTTGGAAGAGCGTCTGGAGGTTGCGTGTATGGAGTCAAAAAAGAGTTGCAAAAAAAGGGCATACGACATAGTTTCAAAGCCGAAAATGGAGTAGATGTGATAAGATTTCACGTAAAGGATGGCATAATCACATTTATACCACTGTATATAAGAGGAGCAGCTTGGCACGAAGAAATTGAGGTTGTTAAGGAATTTTTCAAGGAAAACACAGAGAAGATATCAGTCGTTATGGGAGATCTAAATGTTAGAGTTGGAAATATACAACAAAATATTGAAGACTTGTACACAGCTACATTCTCAGCAGATACTGGAAAAAGGAGCTCAAGAGACGCGGTAATAAATAATAGAGGCAAAAATTTTATGGATTTCTGTGAAGACTATGGTTTAATTATATTGAATGGCAGAACAGCTGGTGATGAGGAAGGTAATTTGACTTACATAAGTGCAGTTGGTAATTCCGTAAACGATATATGCGCAGTTTCCCAAGAAGGTTTGAAATACATTGAAAGATTCGAAGTTGAATCAAAGGTATGGTCTGACCACATGCCAATTAAATTAATATTAAAAACAAATATGGTACTAAACGAATTGGAAAACATCAACTTATTGCCGAAAGTAGTGCTTAAAGGAAAAGATAAGATAAATTATCAATTAAAACTAAACCAATACCTAAATAAGTTTAAAAATGGAGGAGAAATTATGGATCTGAAGAAGCTTGCCGACGTAATAAAAATGTCAGTGCCACAGTCACCTGCCAGAAATATTAAAATCACTTTTAAAAAAGCATGGTTCAATTTCAAATGTTTTAAGGCTAGGGAGCTATCCTTCAAATATCTGAATGATTTTAGAAAATCTAACATTGAAGACGATAAGCAAAAATATCTAAAAGCAAATCAATTTTATAGAAACGCATGTGAAAAAGCAAAGAAAGAATATTACGAAAAAATTGAAAAACGAATCAACAAAACTGCAAATGCAAAAGAATGGTGGAGTTTAGCGAAGGATATAAGAGGAAAGTCATTTCAAGTTGGTACAAATATCACTGCGAACGATTTTAAATACTATTTTCAAAGCCTACTAAACCAACCGCAATTAACAAAAGACATTTATTACGCAGCTGCGTTATGTAAAGATGAATATCTCGATAAAGATATAACATTTATGGAAGTTGAAAAAACCATTGAAAATGCTAAAACCAATAAAGCGCCAGGAGAAGATAGAATACCTTATGAGCTGCTAAAGTTTGCTTCGCCAGAATTTAAGTTAGAGTTAACAAAGGTATACAACATAATTTTTGAGAGCGGAAGAATCGATGAAACTTTTGAAAAAACGATAATTTTCCCAATTTTTAAGAAGGGAGATGTAAATGCAGCCAGTAACTATCGGGGAATATCGTTTATGAATTCTATCGCAAAGGTGTTAATGGGATTGATAAACGCAAGACTTGCTAATTGGGTAGAAAAAAACAACGTGCTCACAGAATTCCAAGCCGGCTTTAGAAGAAACTATTCAACTGTAGATAACATTTATAATCTTGCGTCTATTGTACATCTAAAGTTTAATGAAAATCAAAAAGTTTACGCATATTTTGTTGATTTCAAGGCGGCGTTCGACAGGGTGCCGAGGAGACCGATGATTTATAAACTTCGACAGATGGGAATATCTAGCAAAATAACGAACCTCATAGAAAATATTTACGGTAATACTAGATCGGCGGTTTGGACGGGAAAAGAAGTATCCGACTATTTTGAAACCTGCACTGGTGTGAAACAAGGATGTCTGTTGTCGCCATTATTGTTCATTTTATATCTAAACGATTTGCACGACTATTTAGAAGATGGTCTATTGGTTGAGGGCATGAATATACGTATTCTCCTTTATGCCGATGATATCGTTCTCCTAGCGGATAACCCTAAAGTCATGCAATCCATGATTAATAACCTGGAGAAATACTGCGCTGAATGGAATATGGAAGTAAACCAAAATAAATCGGAGATGATGGTGTTTAGAAGAGGTGGACGACTTTCCCAGGCTGAAAAATGGTGGTACCAAGGTAAAGAAATTAAATTGGTGGCCGAATATAAATATCTTGGTGTCATTCTCACACCCAAAATGGCATTCGGCAAGCACTTAGAAGCCAGAAATACTTCAGCAAAAGCTAGTATTAATTGCACATGGAACGATTTTTTAGCGAAGCCATTCATTTCATTAAAATCAAAATGGAAGCTGTTCCAAGCGGTATGCAGAGCGATACAAACCTACGCAGCGCAAGTTTGGGGATATGCCTTATTCGATGAGGTAAATAAACTTCAACGCTACTTTATTAAAAGAATCCTCAAACTACCCGAGTTCACTCCAAATTATGCAATAACATTAGAAACTAATATAGAAGATAGCCACATGTATTCTTTAGAATTACACATGAAGTATATCTGGAAAACTATTTACAAATATAATTGCAACAGACTCCCACACAAACTAACGCAAGGCATCTTAAATAAAAATGTATTTTGGCTTAAACATCTGAACGACATGGGAATGGAGTTCGGTCTGAAGTTTGAAGAAAACATCACTTCTATAGACTGGCAAGATCGCTGTGTGCAACTTCTTACCGAAATGAGAGTAAAAGATATCAACATGGCAAGGCAAAAAGCACAGTCAAGCGAGAAGCGAATTTATAAACATTTAGACTACTCAAAAGGGGAAAAATATATTAAAGAAGATATGCGGCTAGCTGATATTACGACAATTTTCAAAGCAAGATGTGGTTTACTGAAGCTAAATGCAACTACGTATGGAAATGCTCAGAAAATATGCACCCTCTGCAATTTAAACGAGGAAGAAAATATGCAGCACTTCTTAGGAAGATGTCCGGTACTGAAGGAGATCAGAATAAAATACCTAAACGCAGCGAAGCTAAATGAAGCAGAAGTAATAGATATACTTAATGGCCACAATTGGAAAATACTAACTTGCTTTATATACTCAGCCTTACGCTATAGAAATTTTCTTATTGCAGAGTTCAATTTTTGATTAATTTTTGAGTTGTGACAGACAACATTGTTATTGCCACAAATTTATTATTTCTTTCTTTATGTATTTATATGTATATTTAAACGAATTATTGTAAAAATTATTGTAATGTAAGAAGAAATATTTATAAATAAATAAAGAAGAATTACTACTACTACTTACTACTACTACTTCTACGCGTGACACTTGCACTGTTGGAAATATTTGTAGATTCATAAAAAATTATTTCTTTAATGCTAGCTGAAGGCTCTATTACTATTCAATAGTATAGTAGAATAGTAGGTTTAAAACCCTGTTGATGCTTTCCATTTCAATTCAACCGGGCTATTCGGGACATGTTCTTCGATTTCGATGTAACTCAAATATATTGCTCTCTGGTCAAAATAATGAGACACTGTTCGCCCGAAAAAAATTTTTTTCAAAATTTATCGGCAATTTTGTTTTTCGGCTCAAAATCGATTCTTTTTAATTATATAGGAAATTTTTTTTTTTTTAATTGCTCATAACTTGGTCAAAAATTAACCGATTTTAATGATTCTGGGTTCAAAATGATCGTCATTACTTGCACGAGCGACTTCATGTGCAAACAATCGCAAAAAAGTAGTTGAAAATTTTTTATTTTGCAAAAAAACAAAAAGTGCGAAAGTTTTTCGAAATTCAATATTTCCAAAAGTGTATTTATTTTTGGATCTTTTTCCAAATCAAAAGGACACCTCAAACTTCAATTGAGCTGAATGCCCATTTAAATTTTTTTTTCGAAATTTTACAGGTATCTGTCCCCTTAAATACTTTTTGAAGCATTGTTCTTAGACGAAGACTTCAGTTTCCAAGATATTGATTTATTTATAGGTTATTAATTTTGTGCCATCTTGCATAAGTTATAAACAAAACTTTAAAAATTTGATAAAATGAATAAATAAAGATGAAAATAATACAAAAACGAAGATGCTTTAATAACACAAAGCTACATAGCTAATAAAAAAACTCACAAATAAATAAAAAAAATTATAAAATAAAAAAGAAGAAATTAAAATTAAAAATAAAAAAAAAAATCTGAAAACAATTTTATAAAACCTTTTGACAAAATGCTTCAAAGTAAGAAAAGTGTTTAAAGAAAAAATTGTTTTAAGAATAAAACAAAACTTCAAAGCTATATTAATAAAAAAAAAACTCAATAATAAAATAAAGAAGAAGAAATTAAAGTTAACAAAAAATTTTGAAAAAAATTAATAAACACTTTTAACAAAATGCTTCAAAGTAAGAAAAGTGTTAAGAAAAAAAATTTTTTTAAGAATAATACAAAACTTCAAAGCTAATAAAAAAACTCAAATATAAAATAAAAAAGAAGAAATTAAAGTTAACAAAAAATTCTAAAAAAAAATAATAAAAACTTTTAACAAAATCTTCAAAGTAAGAAAAGTGTTAAGAAAAAAAAATTGTTTTAAGAATAATACAAAACTTCAAAGCTAATAAAAAAACTCAAAAATAAAATAAAGAAGAAAAAATTAAAGTTAACAAAAAATTCTGTAAAAAATTAATAAAAACTTTTAACAAAATACTTCAAAATATGATATAAAAAGTGTTCACAAAAAAAATTGTTTAATTAAAATTAATATTCATAATTACTGCATCATTTTTATATTTTTTTATTTATATACAATAATATATAAATAAACTTGTAACTAAAAAAATTAATAAAAAATTTTTGTGTGTGCACTTTCTTGCATGTTTTTCTAAACCGAAAATATATAAAAAAAAATTTAACTCAAGCATTTTGTTGAAATAACTATTTTTGGTGGAGCCTTCAATAGCCAGCGCTGTTAAATTCACATATTCATACACAATTCGAAATATAATATGTTCTAATGCTAGTAATTTAACGTTAACATTCTTTTTGCCGATATCGTATATGAAACACACACACATACTTACGTATTTTATTATACTTTCAACAGCAAAGTTAAATGCTTTTTTGCCCATTGAAAAATAAATAAATAAATAAAACAAATGAGATGTACTTTTAGGCGAGAATTGGGCAAAAAACGATAATAACAAAACATAAAAAACAACAAAATCAACGGATTATTAGCAACTAATTGCTGTAAAAAGTCAATAAAATATTTATTAAACGATACAATCAACGGAACGGAATTATTCGATAACAACAAGACCTACTATATAAATAAAGAATTATTAATATGATGAAAATGCAGGAACTGAAACATTGTATGAGAAAAAATTTAACTAAAATGAACTTGAACTTCAGCATTCGCTTGAGATGTCGATGTAAATGTGTGAGTTTTTTTTTTGTTCCATAATTTTTTTTACATGCCAGCACGATTATGTGTATTAGTATATATAGGATGCGCCAGCACCCGTCATTCACAAGTCATCGCGGTTGCGCTTGAGTGTACTTGCGAGTGACAAGCGCGTAACAACCAACGAAGCAGCACAAATCAGCTCCACGCAACTGCGAGCTACACGTTTTTTTTTTGTTTTTGTTCAAAATTATTTTTCATTCACCTTTTTGGGAGTCGAATTAGCAAAAATAAGAAAAAACAATTTAAGTATCAGAATAAATATTTAGGGTCGAAATATTATTGTAATAAAGAAGCAAGTTGCTAATTAAGGGTAATGTGTCAGCGAAATATTAGATTGCATATTTTTTTCATTCATAATTAATATTTACATGTACATATACTTTGTTATACATTCAATATTCAATACGCATATTGTATGCATTGCTATTGTTATTGTTATTGTAGCAGAAAAGGCATTCCCAATGCATGCACAGGGAATGCTGCTGGAGGAACAGTGCTTGTCCGGATCTACTTATAAATTCGGATCGTTTCGGTAATTTAGAACTGACTGTCGTGAGAATGTACATTACAGTGCTCTGTAATGTTGGCTGTCGTTCTGTAAACAGTATAGGCAATCGAATGGCGCTTTCATACACATACATATATACGGGTATATGTGATTTACCGCTGACATACCATCGCTATTCGATTCAGCGGCTCTTCGATTTCTAATTATGCGTTTCTTCGGCTAACAAGTGTGATTAACCGTCTACAAGCATCTCCTCTATATCCAGTTCGTTCACACTGCATACGTGTATGACTATGATACCAGAAGGAGCCGACTGAAGAGTGGAGTCATCACCATTCTCCGGAAACTTTTTACGGAGTGCTTTGAGTTGGTAGAACAACAAAAATGATGTGTCTTACACTTATACAGGCATGTTCTGCAAATCGTTTTCGGGCAATATTTTCGCATTTTCCGTTTTCAAATCGTTTGACATGTTCTGTAAATCGTTCCGTTTTCGTTTTTTTTCGAACATCAGCAAATCGTTTTTTCACCCTGTTCTGAAAATCGAAATCGTTAAAATTTTCCAGTTTTATTTTCGGCAACTTAAACGTTAGCGGTTTGTGACATTCTTAAAACTGTTTGTTGAAATAAATTTATCAAAATGTGAGTATTTACTCAAAATAACTGAATATATTTATGTAAATAAAAGTGTTTATTTAAAATATTTAAAACTTATTCAAAAACTTTTAGGCTATCGAATCTGAGGAAGAACGTCCCCAAACAAGTAGGGAAGCGGTGGCTACCCCGAGAGCTGCAAAAAAGCCACGAGTGTCAACGCAGGACAGCCTTCAGTCGTGTATGGCAACGCAATCTAGTTGTATGGAGAAAATATCCACCACTTTAGATAACATTTGCGAAAACCAACACAAGATTGCAAAATCGCAGGAAGATGAAAGGGAAGAGATTCGACGACTTCGTCGTGCTGTTGAGAAACAAAATGAATTGCTGGCAGAGCAAAATCGCTTGAAGACTCAAAGTATAGAGCAAAAGCAAAGACATTACCTCAAAATGGAGCAGTTGCAACAGGAAACAGTTAATATTAAAACTAAAATGCTTGAGTCAGAGACTAAAAAATAAATATAAAAGAATCTTATTGAACTGTTATGTATATATTTACTTTTAATATGAATAAATTTTATGTTTCATAATATTAAATTTCTAGCAATAGAGTCTCTTATATTTCTGCCAACACTATATAAACTACTGTTTTCCTCATTTTCAGCAATTTCCTCATCAATTGGATTGTTTTCTAATACGGTTTCTGTTTCAATGTCATCTATTTGATTACTCCTACATATGTTATGTAGTGCGCAACAAACATTTATTATCTTCACTACCTTTTGCGGCGTATATGGCAGGGTAGTTTTCAAACAACGAAACCGACTTTTTAATACTCCTATAACACGCTCAACGATGTTACGTGCTTTTGCATGCTGCTGGTTAAATCTGTGTTCTGCCGATCTTGGGCCTGGGTTTCTATATGGAGTCAGTAGAAATGGCTCTATACCAAAACCAGAATCTCCCAGTAGCCAAGACCCTCGGTCACCAGCTTCATACTGCGATAGGTAATAGTGTTTTGCACTGCTCATACTAAATACGAAAGCGTCATGGCTTGCACCAGGCCGAGTTGCATCTACTGCTCTTATTATCATATCAAAATCACAAATCTGTAAAATAAAGGCAGTAAATTTTAAATTTTAGAAACACAATTTAAATTCATTCTTACAATCATTGCGTTTATGCTAAAAAATCCTTTTCGGTTAAAAAATAGATGCTCGTTCTCAAAAGGTTTAATCAGAGCCACATGTGTTCCATCAATACACCCTATTACTCCTGGAATACCGAATTTTTCTACAAAATGAAGTTTTGATTTTCTAGAATCCTCTTCAGACATTTTCAGCTTAATCCACTTAGGACACAGAACATTTTCCAAAGCATTGATCATTTCGGATAATATTTTTGAGACTGTGCTTCTACCCATAGCAATATCTGTATCCTTTCCGACGGAACGTTGATAGGAACCTTCAACGAAAAACCTAAGACTTGCTGCCAGCTTTAATAAAATAGGTATGGACGTTTCCTTGACGAAAGATTTTACTTCATTCAGCACTTCTAAAAAAGCGTACTTGTTTAGGCGATAGTTGGAAACAAATCTAAAGTGGACAAACTTAATGAATGCCACAAAGTATAACCATTTCTAATCTTACGTAGAATCCGGTGCACTGAGAGGATTCGAATGGTCTCTTAAACGCCGCCTATCTATTCTACTTTGGTAATCTTGCTCCTGTTCGTTTAACACATAAGCTGCCATAAAAAACATGATAATTTTTTAATTAAATCCGTTTATTTTGAAATTATTTCGTATTTTTTGCCAACGAATTCTTTTGTCATTTGGTTTGTTTAATTGCCAAAGAGAAATCAGCTGTTTCGAACTTAAATTCGAATTTAAATGAAATCGGACGAATTACAGAACACCCAAAACAAAATCGTACGAATTGCCATTTCGGATCCGAATTGAAATCGCGCGATTTTCAGAACATGCCTGATAGTCACATATTTGCAATTTAATAAATGTTTTAATAAATATACATGAAGAAAATGCTGATGAATCCTATTGTTAGTGAGTGTCAAAGTGGGTATGCTAAACTATCGAATATCGTCGCCTTATTCTCAGCCATACAATACATGAATAGCCTGTTAGCGATCGCAGTATTGATTTGATTGGAAGGTTTCTTTCTTGTCATTAGAGATTAGAGATTAGTTTCGAGTGTATAAATGACGAGACTAATTCGAGAATGGAGCGAAAGCTTCAAGACCAGTGCTCGCTAAATTTTTCGAGTAGCAACTGCCGTATATTTAAAAAATGCATGAACTTTCCTGGTTATCTAATAGATGAAGTACATTGATCATGCTGGCTAATAGTTGTTTCTGTTGTTATTTTTACCAGTTTTCTCCTACTCCTAGGTAGTAAAGAGAATACGAAAGTTGTCAAAATTAGTTAAGTTTTCATTCTTCTTGTTGCCCTGACTAATCTACATTGTATTTGTTGTGATTTCAATAATTATTGTAAACTTCTGAACCTTCGTTTTGCTTCTGCTTTTAAATTTTTATAATTTTTATACATTAAAGGAAAAGCTCATAACGAAATATATAATAAATAGTAGTTGTTATTACTAACATTTACTTCACTGCTGTTGTTTTTTTTTTTAGTTCTACACGTTGTTATTATTGTGTACTGTAATCAGTCTGCTGCGTTGAATAATTTTTATTTTTTTTTTGTTTGTATTAATTATACAATTATAATGCATAACAAAAGACCTTAAATTTAACTAATCAATTATATGCACGCATAGTTTTTTTCACACACTAACAAAGGTATAGCGAATACTTGCTTTTGTTAAATTAGCTGTGATTTGCAAATAAACCGGTTTAATGAGAGGAAATTATAGATTTTAGTTTTCTCCTGTGGGTAGATAAACTGTGTTTTGTGTTTTTAAAGGCCCTACAATGATAAGAATTAGCAGAAAATAAATGTGCATACATATTTGGAACGAAAATATGTGCTTTGTACTTACTAAAACAGATATATATTTATAACAATTTATACAAAATAAATTACAGTATAATGATATAAACAACACTAGCTATGAGACTTTCGGATTCCCATGGCAGCCGGTTCTACGTTACCGGAATGATTCGGGTTTTTCTCGAACAAGCCCTGTCTAGTGTACCGTATTCCACTCATGAGACTTTCGGATATATTGCACTATATTTAGCACGATAAACTTATTTTACTGCACTAAATTTTCAAAGTAGCCAAAGAATTTAATTACTGGGTTTCATATTCATACCTACCACATTTTCGCGACATTTTATTCTTTTAACTTCAAGCTTTCTTAATACCAACTTCACTTGCATCGAACCAGATTTCAAATTCGGCATTCGAATTATAATAATAAATAAAAAAAAAGAAAAAAAGCTTTACCAATTAATCCCCATTGCAGAAGCTGTGATGACCTTTCAGAGAAGAAGAAGAAGACTGTTGAGCACTTTCTCTGTAAATGTCCGAGTTTCACTGGGTGCTCATTTCTTCGACAGCCTGGGGCAATGTTAAATCCTTAATCCCATCAATCTTCTCTATTACATTAACAACTCTGGCTGGCTGTAGATATCTGTCTGTTGGAGGTCTTATAATTGTATCAAAACTGCGCTTTAGTGCTACTTGGCGAGTGCCAGAGTGGTACTTCAACCATTTCGCCTCTTTCGCCTACCTATAAATAAAATATTAACATATCTTGAGGTACTAATGTAGTAGTTTACATACCTTCATTTCAAACAACAAAGCAAAAATAGACATGAATTATTAGTACAAAAAAGGAGAAGAAAAAAGTCGTAAGTGTCTTTTAAATTAATTTCAGGCTGTCATATGATTTTTAATAAATTCTTAAACATTACATAAGATTTATGGAATATTCAAGTCGACATACTTTCACTTCTAAACTCAAATTAATTCCCATGAGGCTACCCTAGTTCTGTAATTTTCAGTCCTTCATCAAATGACACAGTCGAAGTTTTGAAATTTATTTAGCAGATTATAACTATTTTATGTTTGTTTGTAATTAAATTGTATGCTTTTTCACTTTTTGAAAACAACATTCAAACGAAAATTCTCACACATTTATTAAATACTTCCTTCACATCTTCTCTTTACAGCTTTAATTACAAAAACTACAGCACGAAATTCCATACGACTAACTGCGACAAACAACAAAAGCGAGCCAAATAGGAGAGTGAGTGAGAGAGAGACTTCAATAACGAAAAAGTTTAAAGGCTTGTGATTTACTTGGGCTGGCAAAATGACAGGTTTCAGCAACGGAGGTTTTGAAAACGATGAGCCGGTGAAGGTGAGTGTGTGAAAACATTTGTACGCATACAAATGCCAAATAACTATTGGGACAAAAAAAAACAAAAAAAATAACAAAAACAAAAACTCAGCATTAAGTGAGTTGTTAGAAACCTGCCAATAATAATAAATCAGCGCCGATGCAGTTATCGAATTGAATTTGTCAGCAAACATGGTTAGTTATTTATAGACAGAGCAGCCAGTAATGGAATGTGTTTGCGCATTTTTTCTATTTCGATTTGCTTTGAAATACAATAAAAAACAAATTTATTCTGTATATTTATTTACTTGCGGGAACACTTAAATAAATCGTTATGTTTCAAAGAGTCTAGGCCAGAGCCTAGTCAAATATGTATGTACGCATGTATGTAATCCGATAGGAGTATACTAAGTGGAAAATTATTATATACAGCAAAAGTGATCGAAACACTTCCTTGTCGTCGACGACTCATTGCATTCGATTTGTATTATTTACTTAAATTTGTTTTTTTTTTTTGTTTTTGCTAAATCACCGCAACAAGTTCGACTTTAGCAAAATTCCCACAACAATTAAGGCAATTTATCGTACATAGTAAGAGTAATACGCATAATAAATGTACTTAGAAAATATTGTTATGACTTTTTAAATATACCATTAAGTATAAGTTTTCACCTTTTTGTACAAAGAAACGCCATGAATATCCCAATGTTCTTTTACTGTTATTTATTTGATTATTCAAGCAACTGCACTTTTTCTACAAAACTTAAATATTTATTTTTGAATTAATTCATTTGCATATTCTGTTCTGGCCAATGTACAACAAATAATATAATTTAGCCAAATGAAAACTTTTCCAAATTTCAACAATAACTCTTGGATTTTCTAAGCCCCAGATCCGACAACTTTGTTTGTTGACGAAGCCACCGAGGTGGAAATGGGCCTCATCACTCAAGATGATTTTTCAATGGAATTCCTGATCAATTTCATGCATTTCAACGACCCAATCAGCAAAGACACGACGTTGTTGATGATCGGCCGACTTGAGTTCTTGTGTGGACATACCTGGGTTTTCTTCAACACTCCTGGCTACAACAGCAATATTTTCGGCTGTTCTTGAGCGACGTGCACGGGTTTTATTCTTCACATCACTAACTTGTCCCAACAGCTCAATTTTTTTCACCAATTTCTGTATTGCAGTCGAACAAGGTGCTTCACGGTGACCCAAAAATGTTCGAGTTTTACGAACCGTCTCTGCCAAATTTTCACCATTTTTATAGTGAATTTCAAACATTTCAATGCCACTTTGCCTTAATGGCATAGTTTCTACTTGTCAAATACCGAAATAGCGAGCTATTCAAAATAACCCCTGTTATTACAAAACCCTTTAGTTTGATTGGATGCCAGTTGAGAAGTCTTTCCATTGCCGCCTTTGGAGTTGTGCGCATAGCGCCGGTTACACATATTCCTGCAATCCTCTGCACGCTTTCCAATCCTTTGACGCAAGTCACTGCATCGCACGCCGGCCACCATGCCAGTGAGCCATAGCGTACAAAAGACACATTAACTAGAGAATGAATTTGGCAGCTCAAAAGCTTAACAGATTTTTAAAACAACGGTAATATGTTTATTGGCTTTATATAAATGAGCTATAAATGACTTGATATTTGCAACACAATTTTTTTGTTTAATTATAATTTGAAAAAAGGTGGTATTAATAACAAAAAATAACCGTAAATGGTTTTTAGATGCAATAGAATGAACCCCGCGAAATTATTAATTGTTATTGTTGCATTATATATGCAACATAATGCTTTAAAAATGTGTAAATGTATAATTACAAAAGCCAATTAAAAGATGTATTATTGGAAACTTTTTGTTAAGAAAAAAAAGCTTAACAAAAATAGAATTTTAATGTCCATGTCTGGCACGTCTTCCAACACTTTGAGCTAAAGGCACGTGGCATGCCAAAATACGGATCCCAGTGTTTTTAATGTGCTTAAATATGAGTGTATGCATACATGCATCAATATGTGTTTATAAATATTTTGGCAGTTATTTTTATACGCTTTTAATTTGAAAATATGTATTTTTCTTTTCACTTGACATGGCGGCTTGCGGCGCTTTTGTTCTTTTGTTAAGCAGCTTCCTATTTTGCTTGGTTCGTTTGTTCTTTTTTTTCAATTATTTCAATGTCTGATTAATTTGTGTATTACGCATTTCAATTGAAGCCAATTGAATTTTTGTGAATAATCATGCCGAGTGGCAGCTACACACTTACATCTTTTTATTAAATTGCATTTTTTTAGCGTAATTTTTTATTCTCTTATTCCTGCGCAGTTTATTTGATCGATTTGTGACACGATCACTAGTTAAGCAAAAAAATCAATTTACACAGCAAATAAGTCGAATACACGCGATTAACTGATTTCCTTTGCATGTGTAAGGCATATGTACATATGTATGTAGTTGCGTGGAGAAATGTGTTTTATTTTAACAATTTAGGACACATGCGAAACGTATATTAAGAAGGGAAAATATTCTTTGCGTGAAGGCGTTTAAAAGTGCGCGAATATCACGTAACAGGCTGCAGTGAAAAATTAATTTTTTTTCCGTACATTCATTGTATGAAAAAATATAATTTGTCCAATTAATGACAAACACGCGTATTCAACAAACAAAAAAAGTGTATTTGTTTTGTACTTGTATATGTATGTGTTTACATAGATATTACCACATTTCAATTTTCTCTATCTAGCAAATATTATATCAGCAGACTGCAATCTGACATTTGAAATTGTCTATCTAAGAACCGAACTTTTGCATATGCATTCACACGTAGTGTTAGAGATGTGAATCCCGAAGTCTCGGGATCCCGAGATTTTCGATACTTTCGGGTGTACGACGCCATTTGCAACAATTATAAATCTTGCGATAGGGTGATTAATTTTGCGCCACCTATATAACCGCTAATACATTTGCCATCTCTAAAACATGCATCCATATATTTATAATAATAATATTTTATTATAATTAAAAGCGACAATACTTTCTAACTACGCCACTCAACTACTATTTAACTGTATTAATTACACTTCACTGGTCTGAAAATAAATATCTCAAGCACACTTAACTGTTTTTCACTTACTAATGTTACATAATCAACCAATTGATTTTCAACGAGAACCGTTTAAAGAATTATACTTGCATACATATGTACGCAAAATACATATACACTTTTTTAAACTGCGGACTAGTTGGGGACTAGTTGGAAACTAGTTTGACAATTGCCACAAACTAGTCAATCGATTTACTGGGTTTGACCGTACAATTAATTTCAAGTTAGGTTAGCCTGGTTGGCAATAAGCCACGCATAGATCTTTTGGTCCCTAGCGATACCAGATGGAGACCGACCTTTATGAATACTGAAAGTAGACATCATGTACGATGTCAGCGCTTTTGGTGAATCTAAGCAGAGTTGGGAGATCCGCTTTTGAGACTTCCTTCAGATCCTCAAACAATGTTGCTCCCAGACATTTTAAACGCGTTTTTAATAATGCCGGTCAGACGCACAGAAGGTGTTCTAAAGTTTGCTCAACATCCTCTCTGCATTTCCTGCATTTGTCCGTGTTAGCAATCCCTATCTTGTACGCATGTGCAGCTAATAGATTATGACCTATGATCAAGTTAAAAAATAATAATAATAATTGGCGCATACCATCCTGTTAGATGTTTTGCCGAGCTGCTCCTCGTTTTTGTGACGTGCGTCTTAATGTTGCTACACAAATGGAGGGACCTGCAGTTTTAAGCCGACTCCGAACGGTCAATGGTTTTTTATGAGGAGCTTATTTTCATAGCAGAAATACCCTCAGAGAGAGTGGCCATTGACCAAAACACCTTTTTTATATCATTTTGCTGTTTACCAGCACAGATACTTGCAAAGCTGGTGAGCCCTTAAAAAGCCTAAGGCAAATATTTCATATTTTAATCATCGTTCAGTCACTTCAATCACCATAACCAGCTGTCAATTGATGAAAGAAATAGAATGATGCACATTTATTTATTTGGAAAGCCTGACTTTCCATTCCCCATGAGTACACAACTTTAAGAATCGATTTCCCTGCCGGGTTATTTAGCAACTTACTTCTGCCACTTAGACATATCCACTTTCATTGCTACGAATAAGGAGTTACTTCACTTACGTCACTCTTTGGGCACCTCTATGTGTTGGTGTATTACTCGTATGTTTGTACTTTTGTTTCATTCTACTTAATTGTGCACGAAAGCCTTGTAAATATTTAACTATGCCGTTGACTTGAAAAAAATTTACGAGCACCTAAATTAATTGCGACAATGACGATGAAAATTACCTAAAGTGATTAAAAAATTGAAATGGAAATTGAAACAGATGCATGCCAAGTGAAAATTACCGAAAATATGAAATAATATGATCAGCAATAAAAGATCTGACTTGAATTTGTAGTTCGATATAAAGTACGTCGGACTGCTACGACACTTCTAAAAATGCGTTTTCGAGAGACTTCCATCTTCACGAAACATTCCAAAATGACAAACAGTGAAGGATCTGGTGTCTTTAGAGAATGTTTCATTGAGAGAAGCTTAAGTACCTCCAAATTAGTGCCGAGTTTTTCAAGCCAAGATACTTCAAAGCTCTGATCTTTGTGGAAAGTCAAGCTATGATGAAGGTGCTCATGTCGGTAACGAATAGCTCGCAAAAATTTCAAAAGTATCGAAGACCCATGCAAAATGTTTGACGTCACAACATCAACCTTCACTAATTCCTGGCACTTCAGTAAGTGAGAAAGCAGATGAGTGTGCGAAAAAAGAGTTTCAATAAGCTCAGGAAAGGGTAGAGCAGCTACTACAAACAGATTTCTAGCTATTTAATAATTTAAAAAGGCCGCTCTGTACATTGAAGAAGGCGAAATAGTTAAGCGGAATAAATAAAAATTTTAAAATTCATAAACCAAGTCACCTTTAAATTTTTTAAAAGTAATATTTGCAATCAAGGCGCATCTATTATAGGTGATAGCAGTAGACCAGCTGATTTTTTTTCTCTCGTCGTGTTCATTCGCACTATCATTGTGTGCTTCTAGCTTCAAATGAATGTCGGCTGTTCAGCGCAGTTCGTCCTTTTCTTTTCTATTTTCTTCTGTCGTGAATGAACAATGAACAAAATGTTTTTAGTCTAATGTCATCACCTTTAATGATTGCGCCTTATATATGTATGTATGTATAAATGTATGTATGCATATATGTATGTATGCATATATGTATGTATGTATATATGTATGTATGTGTATATGTATAATAAATATAGTAATAGTGTTGTGCCCCGAACCATGAACTAAACCACAATATTTTTTGGTCTTCTAAAAAGGTTTAAATCAAAATGTTAGAAACATCTTAAAGGTGTCATCACACCAATGGTATGTGGGGCCCGCTCCCACTTATACTATACCAATCCCCTACCAATAGGCTAAATTCTACCCCGGCACCACAAGCATAACATCTGTGACCACAAAACTTTAAACCACTATATGCCACCTGGATGGCCACTCATGCACGTCATCATAAGCTTTCATTTACTTTAAGTTTAAAATAAATGTCAATAACCTTTCTTCCAAATTCTTCTACCTCGATAAAGCAGAAAAAGAAGTAACACAAGCGCCTTTAACCTTAATTTAAAGTTAATCTTATTTATCACGTATTCATTTCGATCACCAAACCAAAAAAAAACCCAGGCCCACTTACAAAAGAAAAAATACAGTAAATTTAAAAATCATATTGAAGCTGAGCAGCAAAACCACAGATTATGAAGCAACGCCGATGCTACTTGAGATGCGAGATGATGAGAAATAAAAAAATGGCAAAAGGGCACAATGCGATAGCGCATAATTTATTCTCACTGCCAAATTCGAAACACCGACTCATTACTTTTGTATGTTAACCTGCATATTTGAGAAATTTTAAAGCGAAAAGAATGCGCAGTGCGCACAAAAAAGAGCCGCGAGCGACCAAATGACCAGCAGGCAAATAAATAGCCCACCAACAGTCGAATGAGACAGATTGCATACATACGTACATACAAATGTGGGTATGTGCGACGAGAAGTAGTCGATAAGTAAGTGAGTTAGTACGAATGCACATTTTTATGTATGTTTATTTTTACGCCTGCAAACTTGTCTCGTGTGTAGGAGATCGTACGATAATCATTAATTGAACAACACAAAATTTCTACTTTCTTTAGGCACAAGAATAATATGTAAAATGAAATGAGTAAAAACAGCGAAAAAGTAGAAAACAATCAAGCAAGACACTCCAAGCACATGAAAGTCGAAGACAAAAAATTCAGAATTTGTCAAAATAAAAGCAAAGCTAAAAAGAAAAAATAAACTATTAAAAAGCACATTAATGTAAATACGTACATATGTATACGACATACATACATCCAAAAATATACGCCGATGGTTGAAATACGCAAATAAATAAATGACTTAAGATTAATTTAAATGACAGCCTCTGAGGCGTACGAATAATACAATGCTAAGGAAAAGCCTGCGACATACGTATGTACATATGTATGTATGTACATACATAGGTGCACAACTACACACAAATTCACATGAATAAAGACAGAGAAAAGGAGAAAGAAGAAGAAGGAGAGGAGGTTTACAAGTGTCAAATCCATAGCAAACGCAGACCGGCCGAAAATATCTGCTTGCTAAAAGAGACTAACACACATACAAATGCACAAATGCACAAATGCACAAATGCACAAATGCGAGTGCATATCGATCGTACAGAAAAAAAATGGCATGGCGTTGGACATAAATTGCGCTGAATTGTGACCCACGCGCAAGAACTTCTCTCTTTTTCGAACGCACTTGCCGCGCGTATGTGTATGTGTGTCGCATGCGAGGATAAGCAGCCGCTCGTGTGCCGTTTAAAATGCGCACAAAGCGCATGCGCCTGTAACAGCGCTCAATTCGAGTCCATGGCGTCCCACATAAGACACATGCAATTGTAGCGCTAACTTTTTTATTTGCGACGCACCCAGTTGTGCCTCACAAGCTACTATATACTTAGATTCGTGTGTAGGTATGTATGTACATATGTGTACTTCTTGAATTGTGTGTCGCTGACCAGTGTTCGGTCAGTACCGTCAAGTACTTGGCGGTATAAACCAAACCAGTCCAGTCTAAGCCATATTGTCATTTCTTAATTTTTTTTCTTTTCCATTGTTTGTTCTTTTTTTTTGTTTGTTTTTTTTTCTTTTTTTTACCATTCGCACACAAGTGACGATGCTCATTCAGCCTCAACTTTAATTAAATAGCAGAAAAAATCATCTTTTCTAGTGGGTTTGTGTGTCTGTGCTAAATGTCTTCGCGAAGACGCTGGTACAAAATAAAAAGGATACGAAACATAGAAATTGAAATAGCAAAGGAAAACCTGTAATGGAAAAAACCACAAGTGCGCTATGTCTTTAGAAAATGAAAAAGTGCACATGCCAGTGTGCATGTGGGGAAGAAGGTGTTGGCTCACGAGTAGATTTCTTTCGACGTCGTTTGCTTTTTGAACTGCAGACACTTTGTTGAGACTGCAAGTTGTGTTTTCTTTCATTTTACTACAATAATTTAACAGGGAAAATAGCATTTAAGAATAAGAATAAAAAGGTTAGATTTCAGAAACTAGCTGCATTATATTCGTCCACCCTTTGTAGGAAATGAAGAGGTGAGTAGACTGCAAGCGCGTCTTTAAATCACACACCGCGAGAGTTCTTTCTATATAGTGTACTGGATCTATATATATGTATATAATTGACGCGTAGACTTCCTGGGTGTTTGGCCGAGCTCCTCCTCCTATTTGTGGCGTGCGGCTTGATGTTGTTCCACAAATGGAGGGGCCTACAGTTTCAAGCCGACTCCGAATGGCAGATATTTTTTATGAGGGCCTTTTTCATGGCTATCTGGTACTGCACCGTACAACTCGTAAAAATGTGAAAGAAAGGAGTAGAAATAAACCATGAACAAGTGGAGTGAATTAAGGTGCCCATTGGCAGCCCGATTATTGTTGTCTGTTTGTGCCTTGCTTTCCATTGACACCATTTTTAGCTGAAAGCTGTTTAAGCTGTAAGGGGATATAAATGCTCTCCAAGAGGTTTGAATCTCACAAAGCACAATTTTAAGGGGAAATATTATATTAAAATATACTTTTGAAAAAAAATAAAAATTTTTTTTGTACGAGTAGCTTAAACAATTTTTTAGGATTTTAAAATTAATAATCAGTTGGGGCGCTAGAAAAACTTTAATATTTTACAGATTTTTCGCGAAATCACTTTTTAATACTAGACAGACAGATTACTTCAATGCTTTGAAATTTTTTAAGTAGATTCAAAATTACACTTTACTTGGAAGTACGGAGCCAGTTTGTTACTGCAAAAGAGTTTCTTTTTTTATAAATAATTTCTTGCTCTTACCTGCATTGCTTTGACCCAAAGTCTATAACACAAATTTCAAAAAGTGTATCATTTGTCAAATTTTCCTGCAATTTCAACAATTCTTATACACAACATAGAGTAGAAAATACCCCAGGTCTTGACAGTTTACGGGATCCCGCACGCCCGTGAAGGCGTTTGGAAATTTGGTTATATCGCCACCAATTTGCATCTGAATGATAAAAAAATAATTAGTCTTCGTACTTCAATAAATAGGAAGTAAACCATCTGCTTCTGAAAAGATTGCCTAGCCTTTTTGCCATACTTCCAAAATAAATCCTCTAAGCTAAGCCTTCTTCCGACCATTCGAGTGGCATTACTCCTCAGGAGGAATGTATCTCTCAAGTTGCCTTTTTCTTTTTGATCTCTGCAAGTGGACAGAGAACTTCACGTTTCTAGAGCTCAAAATCTAATAGGCGCATTTGTATCACTCGGCTTCAAGCCCAACAACTGACTTAAAACTGGCCTAAAGTGTCTGAAGTACGTTCAACAAGATTCAGAGGTAGCCAGCCGTACACTACCCGTGCGAAATATCTACAACTTTCTTCAGCTCTTTAAACACCTTTATGACATTTTCGATTTGTATTCTGCTCAGCGCCGCAAAATCTAGGCATACTTTTCCTTTCAGTTTCTGAATGGTTTTAAAGTATAAAATCTAAAACTAAATTACTAAATTCCTAAAATTGTATCAATCGTGCAACTATTGTTATATATGATATATAGATATTTATTCCCGATCTTCATCCCAGTTGCTTTACATCTGCTTCGAGGTTACTGAAGTGCCGCGCCATGCGCAGCTCTTACTAACTTCTGAAAAATATCAGAAAATTTTAATTTTAATTTTTTCAGTATTTATTTTTTTATAAAATATTATATACTTCCCTTTTTATTAAGCCCCTTTTGACATTATTTTTTTAACAACTCATGGAAACACCTAAAATTTATGCTCGTAAATTGCATAAAAACTTTTTAACTTCGGCTTATTTATGTAAGCCATTATTTTTGTGTGCGCACATATAACTTTTATATGTGCATATATATATATGTATTTAGTGTTGAAGTAAAACCAACAAAAAACCAGAAAACTTTTAGCGAGCATGCAACAAATTTTCGGCTACTAGCAAATTGTAATTATACACCAAATCCAAACATGCAACCAAACAACTGCATACGGCCAAGTCATGCTGTCGCATGTAACGACAATGCGGCAACAGAGGCCATGGAAAACAAAAAAAGTTCAAAACAAAAGACACCAACAACAACAATGCCAACAATAAAACGTCACCACGACTGGCTGCAACATCTAAAAATAAACATTCAAACTCTTTGCAAATCTCGTGCTGTAACCAAAAGTGGGTTTCTGTCAAGCCAAGCAACAACCGGTGGTGGTCGGTCGGTCGATTGCTGCTGGTTTAGTTGCTGTGTCTGCGTTGTTGTTTTTGGTGGCGTCGCATGCAATATTGGCTATCAGCCGCAAGCGATGTTGCTATGATGCTGGGTACATCTAACCGCATACGCGAGCAAGTAACGAGTATGGCCAAGTCGGTCTCAAAATGTAGTAAAAAGGCATAAGAAAGAACACACACACACAGACACACGCTTGCATAAACACCACCGCCAAAAACAAAGTGAAGTTTATGTTCGCAACGTGTGGTTGTTCGCACTTTTTGTTGCTGTTGCACATACATACTTGTTTAGTTATTATTGTTTTTGCTGCTATTTTTATGCTTGTTTGCTGTTATTATTGACTTTTCTTTGTGTAAATTTATTTAACTTTGCGGTCAGCAGACACGAAGCAAGCAACAATCGGCCAGGCAGACAGCTTGAACCATAGCTGAGCTCCGGCAATAACAAAACATGTCGAAGAAAAAACGTGTGCAAAAACAACAACAACCGAATATACAAGCGTTTAACACAGACCACAACGCCAAATCACAATTTTCATTGTACTAACACGGCAACATGTTTAAGCTTACTAAATATGTGGCTAGCAATAATGTTTATAAACATTTGCTGCTGACCACAGCATGTGTGCGTAAATACATATGAGTGCAGTACAGATCGTATGTTTGCGTGTGCGCATTAAGACATTTTTCTATGTACATCTGCAAATTGAAAACAAGTAAAAAATATTCTTATTCTATTAAGTAAACCCGAAATCTAAGCTTTTTTTCTGCGTCGCAGCACGTGTCTACGCTTCTAAAGTACCTGTACAACCAATTTATTACCACTGCTTATATTACTTGTTGCTATAATGTTGCAGCTACAGTCATACGTTAAGATAGTAAAGTTGGCAAATCTCATAAATATCCGAAAAAATCGGCTGCTTGTTTTTGCAATGGTCGCAGGTCGCTCTTCCTTGTTTTTAATGTGAAAGAGCGACCTGTGCGTAAATCATCATCTTCAACACCTACTCGGCTTTCTTGAAAATACGTGCATGCATGAGCAATTATTGCAATACACTTTTGCCAATAAATTATATAAATAAACCTCATTGGTGGTTTTCCAAAATTGTTTGCGAAGTTTCACAACAAGCCGTCGCTCTATTGTCACACTTAGCATATATTAGGCGCCACAAAAACCATCTCTTTATCTCTTGTTTTGTAAGAGTAATAATTATAAATAACCAGTACAGTAAAATTTAAAAAGGGCGCTAGCTACTAAGGCCTTCGGCTCAAACAACAACTTAAATCTGATATGAATAGGTTTACAGAGCGAAAGGTACTGCACTCGAAAGAGAAAGCTTCAAGCGAAACAGCAGCCGTTATTTCAAGCATAATTTGTATAAAACTCATTTTAAACACAATCCAAGAAGTTTATATTTAAATTTAAAAAAATGTTGTGTACATTTTTGTTGCACTTTTCCCCGCGACAGCTTCGAAAACAAATATGCTTTTGTATATACATATGAAATACAAATACATATATACAGAAACGTGTAAGTGCTCTGGAGGCCGTACAAAGAAGTAAAGAAGCAACGCAAAATTTATAATTAAACAAATTAATGGCGAAAATAATATTAAGTATATTAACCAGTTTTCGCCTGTCTCAAGCGGCTTAATCAACAAACTATTCCCATATTTATGTATGTATGTATGCTATTTTTTATGTGTCACATGTATTTACTTAATCGCATACATATGTACATAAGTACACTTATGCAAATATTCAAATTATTGATAAGTTCAACAACATATTGGCTTGAACCTCAAATAACAGAGAAATACTTGAGGAGGGTCAAGGAAATTCAAACTCTATGAAGACAGCTTGGAAAATGATTTTGAAACAAATGTTGCAAAACGCTCAAGTTTTCAATACGCTTATAATTGAGTTATTATTTATGTTAGTCTAGTATCAGAGAACAGAAAGGCTTTACAATTGATTAATGCACAAAATATTGCTTTTATATACTTCAATATGTAGGTATGTGTACAGATCAATACCATAGATAGCTTATTTAAAATATATAAATAAATATGAAGTACAATATATTTGAACCCTTGATACGCTTGCTCACGTTTTTGTTTATCAAATTTTCATCAAATTATGGGGTACTTCACCGAAAATTTTGCTGAGTTAGTCGCTTACACATTTACATTGCAGGCGCAATTTATCAACGAATTTAAGTGGTTTATTTAGCAGCGCGCAAAAGTAACTACTTTTATATGCATTTATGTACTAAATTTTTTGATTCCCTTTGCTTCCGGAGAAGAGAAAGGAATTTGTTATGCGCTTTTTTTTCAATTAATTCACTACAGTTTTACAGGCATTAGTTAAAATATTCGCTCAATTGCTGTTAAGTTATTGTTATTTGCTTAATAAAATTTAAATCTTCTATCAACATTCATATACCATAGATATGCATATGTATGTATACTCATACTCGTATGAGGGGCGAGAAAAATTTGTGTGTATGTGGAATGTGGGGAATTTCTTTTACTTTGAACTACATGACGACTTTTTACCACTACAAATACTATGTAAGTTTCAGTAAACCAAGAGCGCACCTGAACACCTCTCTCATCTATGGTACTTTTCTTTGCTTAGTAAGGAACTCAATCACAGCAAGAAAAATATTTTTTGATATAATATTTTTCTATTATTTTGCGTTTATTCGTCAATATTTCAAAGGTTCATTATGAAAGTAAATTCATCTGTCGGTGCGAGCTCTTTCTCCCAAGAAGCAGTGATTGATAAATGGCATCTGTATATTTGGCAACAACAAAACGCACGCCACAAATGTGAGAAGGAGCTCGGCCAAACACCCAAAGCCAACTAGAGAGCCACTTATTAATTAAATTAAAAACGATTGGCACTCAAGCCGGCGTTCTCAAGCATTATTGGAAGATTCGAAACTAGCCGATACACTTTTTCAAATTAAATAAGACACATAACTAGTTGAAGAGTCATCCCACGATCGTCTTAGGCATCTTCCATAATCATCTTTGTGTGTTTCTAATATCAGCACAAGATGGGTACGGAAACAGAAGCTGCTAAAGAGTCGAGTGTATACGCGAGTTTTTGAATCTGTGTAGTGGAAACATGGATGAATTTATGAACACTGCGGCTATTGTAGACGAAAGTTGGTTTCATCAGTACAAAGCTGAGTTGAAGATTAAGCTTTTTTTCTGTTGATTTTATCAATGAACTTTATGCAAATTATTGAGACTGTATAAGGCTTAAAGGAGTATTGAAAAGCAGGCATGATTTCATCTTTCATCTCTTCCTATTCATTCCGCTTCCGCTTTTTCACATCTCCCCCATAATTTATCGCACAAATCTTTTTCGTAAAGTCAATAACGGTAGATTAAAAATATAGAAACTTTTTTTTATCTATGTATATTCATGTATTAACTGTGTCAACTACGAGATTCGTCTAACTTCATCCCGTTTCAAGGTAGCACCAAATTCGTTTGAACCTTCATATGAGCCTTAACTTTACATCAGCGTAACAATGCATTGAAAACAACACCAAATCCAATTGTATACAATACAATTTACGTTATTTCCCAGCTCGTCTGCAATGTAATTTGCACTCGTGTTTTGCTGTTTGTTTCGGCTTATAAGCATCATTCTTTACAAGCGCACGCTTTTCGTCATTTTCGCCAATGCACAGCCGCAACAGTGCCTGGTACTAAGCGCACCACAGCGTGCGCTTTCAGACAAACACAAACAGACATACATAGGTACGAGTACGTAAGTAAGTACTGCCTGATTTATTTTGCTTGATTTGCGCTCATATGTGCAGTAAATTAAAAATAAATCTCAAGGTAGTAGTTTAGCGCAGTGCAGTGAATTGTTTTCTTTTTTTTTTGTGGCAAGCCGTTGGTTGATTTCGTTAAATGTATGTTTTACCTTATTTTCTCCCTCCCCTTTTTTATTTATTCTTTTTTGGTAGCCGTTTTTTGCGTTAATTAGTTGGACTGATATTTTTGGTTTTCCTCTCCTGACACACTGATGGCGGTATGATTGGAATTTCGGGCATTTTTAGTCAAGTCATGCACTGTTATTTGCTTACAGCTTTATGTACTTGTATGTATGTATGTATGTTTGTTCGCGCAAGGCTTGTGCAATTGATAGCTGTTGCAGCTGCAACTATTTTAATACACATTTACGATGTTTTTGTTTTGCATGAGATTAATTTATTACGACATTATGAAACCGACAAGGCCGCGGTCATAGCGAACGTAGTGCGAAACGAAAATGCAAATTTTCATTGTGACTGCGCAAGAATTTAAAATAATAAAATAAAAGAGAAACGTAAATAAAAGTCTTTGTATACATTTTTTTCTCAACTCTTGTGTCCATTTTACAGTAATTTACGTTTGAGATTCTCACGACTCGTTGCGATTTAATGCAGCACCAAAACTCCATACTTTTTATTGCGCCCAGCGTCGCTCGTGACTATGGCATTTACTTTTAATTATTCGTATTTGAAATTTTTAGATGGTATTAATTTTTCATAAATTTTATATTTCCTTTTTTTTGGAATTTGTAGCGTTTGTTTTTTCTTAACTTGTTTATGTTATTTGCCAAGGTGTTTCAGCAGTGGGCAGCTAATGTTTTCAATTTTTTCTACATGTATGCTGATATATGTATATATGTATAAGTAGTTACTTACATATATGTGCATATATGCAAATATCTTTGCAGAAGGCTAACTGGTTGCTCATTAGAAGTACAATTTTAGGGTTCTAAAATTTGGGGGTTTCCTGCTGCTTCTTCAGCGTTCATAATCAAAGTTCATTTTTCATGTATACTTTGAAAACAGGATTTTAATATGTCACAATATACTGGTTATTAATTTCTAATTGTTTGTTTCGGGTGATTTAATAGCAAAAATTATAATACAGTTAAATTTATCAGTTTGTGGCGTCAGTTGACTTGCAGATTCGACCTAATCAGGTTAGTTAAGTCAAAACAAAGAAAACGAATAAGTAATTATGCCATAAAACCAAATCATAAAAATCTATTTGAATCGAATAATAATAGCAGCGTCAAGAACTCAAGAAATGGCAGAACTCTTAGAATACTCACATTAAAAACAGCAACAAAAAATATTTCAAAAAATTACAAGCCCATCAAAACTCTCATATAAGTGCTTTTGTGCATAGAACTAGCATGACACATGAGATAAGTGGATCTAAAAGACTCATTTTACAGGTCAAAAAAGTTTGATTAAGATTTATTTAATTAATTTAATTTTTTGTTAAATTTTATAAATAATACCATATTAAATTTAAAATTTCATAAACATTCAGCTTACACAATACCAACACAAAAATGGCAAAATTTATCAAAACAGAAGTAAACAATTTAAATATTTCCTAACACAAAAGTGGCAAAAATAGCACTACCACAGTCTCAACAGCGGTCCTATGCATATTAGTAGAAATGTTGGCGCCCAAACCAATAAATTCAAGCACCGCTCGTCACAATTTGATTGCAGTTTAATATGAATTTGTAGTTTTAGTTAATTAAATTTATCATTTCTGTAGAAAGCAGTTTCGTCATATAACTGAAATAACATTTCCAACAACTTCCATGTAAACACATATGTTAAATGGTATACCGTTGCGTATGAATACTCTCAACTACTGCAGACTTAACATGTGACTCAAAAATGTTATCTTTTTTTTTGTTGGTGTATTTATGTATGCACATAAATGCATATTCTCACAGTAGCAAAACAATTAAGAAAACCATAAAGAAATTAAATCATTATTTTAATTTTACTGCTAATACGCAGCTGAGATTCCTGAGCAGCTGCAAGCCGTGACAACCACCACAAACTTAGCCTCTTCGAAACTGCAAAATAAAAGCAAACGAGACGTTATTTATGTATGTATATATGAGCAGGCATAATGTGATATAGTAAATCGGCAAAGTATGACTGTATGACGGCGAACCGCAAATAAGTAATAAGTAAATAATAAAATATAAAAAAATAAAATCATATAAAAAAATTTATGATAAAATGAAATAGAAACCAAAATTAAATTTACTTAAATTAAGTTAAATTAATTACTTAATTTAAGTTAAATTAAATTAAATTAAATTAAATTAAATTAAATTAATAAAAAATCGTTAGCTTTATAATTAATATTTTTCATTATTTCAATTGGACACTTCCAAAATTATATCGATTTTATCTGCACAAATGTACATATATAAGTAATATATACATATACATATATGATTGGCGCGTACACCCTTTTTTTGGGTGTTTGGCCGAGCTCCTCCTCCTATTTGTGGTGTGCTTCTGTATGTTGTTCCACAAATGGAGGGACCTACATTTTCAAGCCGCCTCCGTACGGCAGATATTTTTATCAACAGCTTTTTCATGGCAGAAATACACTCGGAGGTTTGGCATTGCTTGCCGAGGGGTGACCGCTATAGTATAAAAAAACTTTTTTCTTCATTTTGGTCTTTCACCGATTAGTACCCGCGTTCCCTCTGAATTCCGAATGGTAGTCACGCACCAACCCATTCTGCTACGACGCGGCATATAGGTAATACTATGGATATTTTAGGCAATTAGCCATGAAACTCGCAGCAGCAAGTGGCGGCACCTGCAGGCGCTGAGTTGTTCATTCACATTACGCAGTGTCTTTGCCGTCATCAAATAAAATTATTTTTTTTTTGGTCAACTTTTACTTTTTATTTCTTACGCCTACAGCTGTGCTTACTTTTATTTTGTTTATTTATTTTTTATTTTTTGTTTTGTAATATTTATTGCAATTTTTTCTTAATTCTTGTCTAAATTTTAATGTACACGCATAAACATGTGTTCTATTTTGCTATGTTGCTTGCTCTATTGTATTATTACGTGTTTTGTTTACGTCCAAATTTTTCGTGATTTTTGTTTTGCCAATTTAATTGGTGCCTTTATTGATTTCGTACCGAAGCGCCGCAAGTAAAACAGAACATTCCGCCAAGCGCCAAACTATTCTCCCCCACTCGTCTCTCTCTCTGCCTCTCTCCACTATGCGATGTTTATTCTACAATTGCCGCACAATCAGTGATCATTTGATTTTACATTGTCAATTGCTGCATCACTGAAATGCAATTGAATGGCGTTGCAGTGTGAAATTCGATAAAAAAATAAATAAAGGAAAAACAAGTGCATGTACATCGAATATCAAAAAAAATACATACATTATCGTTGCTATTGAAATTTTCCACTGACGCCGGCAAAAGCACACTTTCATTCCAATGTCAGACAGACAGTGTAGCACTAAACGTTCTGAAATATGTATGTATGTATATGTATGTGTGCATTTATTTTGATTTTTTCGCATTTTACTGATGCTGCCAATTTCTGTGAAGCAAGATAAGAATCTTGTCGTGCATGCTAGAATTTGTCTGGCAAGTAGCAGCAATCATGTTGGAATCACCCGAAAAACACACGATTTATTTTTGTTAATAATTCACTTAATTTTCACTTTTGTGCGACTCGAGACAATGCTGCTTATTTTATTGCTACTTTGTTATATTTTTTTATAATATACGATTTTATTCCTTTATAATATTATTTTTACGCTAATTTATTTCTTACTTTCTTTCTTCTCTCATCAGAATTCGGCTGAGTAGTCTAAATGCTGCGTAGTTTTTATGTTTATTGGTTTCATATTATTTATATTTGTTATCTATACTTTTTTTTGTTTAATTCGCCTTCACGATGATAACTCATAATCCTGCAAATTGGTCAAATTATTTGCGACAATTTGTATTTTCAATTTAATTCAAATTCATTACATACACACTCACCTAAAAACTGTGTATGTACACATATGTATGTGTTTATCTAATATGTTTATAAGTATGTGTGCTTTTTATATGGTTCATAAGCCCGAAATGAGGTGATTACTATACAAGTATATGTACATGCATACAGATAAGTGTATTCGTAGTATACGTGCCTACTCCATTCCATCAGATACTATAGTTGAGTGGCTGTAGGAATCAATGCTTATTAGACGTGAAGATAGTATCACGAATTTTGATTATATGAAATCAAGTACCGCACCAGCCCCATAATTTAAAATTAAACCTAAAACGAATAGATTAGTTTTTAAATTTTATATATTTTTTCTTTTTTTTTTTCTTTGAAAACTTATTTTAAATTAACAAAAAAAGCAGAAAAAAAACTGTTACCAAAACCAAATAGATTACAAATGATTAAACTTAATAATTTTTTTTTTTGTTTTATTTTCTAAATTGAATTTGAATTAAGAAAAAAAACAAAAAACAATAAAAAAAACAGCGTTAGAGAATATTCGAAAACGAAATCAGCAATGCTAACTGATTTTCTAAAAATTTCTTAAAGACTAAGCTCTCATGATCACGAAATGTGCATGCAGCAGACATCTGGTATATCATATATTGAGGACTTAAGTAGGTAGGTAGATAGGTAGCTGGGGTGGCTGTCGCAATGGCACACTTGGACCTTTCATAGGTCCATTGTGATACAACTGGAACTTATCCTTACTCTATGGGTTCCTTTTCAAACCATCCAGAAACTTTAATAAACAGGCAAAGTTTCGTTAGTTTTAGATGCGCTATGACTGCTACATCAATTAAAAATACCATATCAAAAGTGCGTGAGTGTTAGAAATTCGCTCAATGATTGCATTTTGGTGTATACATAATTATCTGGTGGTAATCCTTTTACAACAAAACACAAGTTTTTACCTCAGTCATGTTTCTGAAGCACCTGGCGCTATTCCAAAAAACAAAAAGAAGAATTTAGCGGTTCTTAATTGAGCGAAGGCAATAAACGCTCTTCGTTCTCGATTATCTAACAAAAACACTGCTCTTTGCTGCGCTGATTGAATGCTCTTGAAAACCGCTTCATTGCTCTCTTCTCTAACGCTGCTTGTCAAATTTATTAATTTTATTTATTAATATATATATGTATATATTTTTTAAAACGATATTTATACATAAGATCATCTTTTAAATGAAACCTAATAGGCGGAATTTTTTGAAATTTCACAAGTTTGAATTTCAGCATACGGTCCAATACACATACATGCATATGCGCATATGTGCAAATTAAATACTCCTCTGCATGTTTTTTGTTTTTTGTATGGGTTGACAATTACTGCCTGATGACGAAAGTTCTCATTTTCGTCCAATTTTCAAAGGCATTCACGTTATTTCTCGGAAATATTGCGTATGTATTAATGAACGCGTATTGAAGACATACTACATACAAATATAACATATGCATGATTATATTGTACTATAGCACATATTGGGAATATTGTCAAGACATTTGCTCGACTCTGCGCCTCAACGAGAATGAACATAATAAGTAGATGATTATTTAAAAAATAAAGAGCATCAGTTAGGTTCATTGTGATCTTTACTTTTCAGTTGCCAATCGATCTTATACATAGAAACATCCTTCGTTCAAGAGTGTTCCGCAAAGAATTTTCAATGATTTTACCGTTGCTTTCAATCTATGCTATAGATATATGTACATACGTATAATAAGTTTGTAGTTACAGTTCGGTACTTTTATTTCGCTTTTTCGCTAATATTAGCTTTTTTCGGCAAAAGACGCGAGTGCTAAAAACGCGATTGACGAAATTTTTGCACATCAACATACGTACATACATACGCTCATACAAGTTGACTATTTAGTACTTATTTAGTACATGCAGACAGTGAAAAAAAGATATACGAAAATAATTTTTTATTGATCGTCCTTGCCGCATCTTCTTGGTGCATTACACTGCGATTGTGCTGTGACGTCGATTAGCTGTCGACGTCGTCCGTCACATTGAGTTTTTTCGCTGTTTTGTTTTTTCTGTGTTGTGTGCATACTCTTGTGTGAACTTTTTCACGGGCGAAACACGCATAGTTTTTTCACTCGTTAGAGACGTGACGCATGAAGGTTGCCGAAGATGTCATTACACCAAAACTTTTCATTTTGTTCAATCGGCTCATTTGTTTCAATTGTACGTAAATAAAAGAAAATTGTATTTTAATTAAGTATAAGTAATACCAGTATGAAAAAGTAAAAAAAAAGCAAAAACAACAAAATCAAAGCGAACATACATACTTATTTATACAAGTGAAATTTTAACGAAAATAAATAAACTTAAGCTAAATAGTGTGTTGCGATAGCGTTTAGAGCCTCGAGGGTGGGGTTTTTTGAACTTTGGCAAGGTTTTGCGAAAATTGGATTAAAACTGAGAAACAAAAACTCGAACTACTGAATGAAGTTTAAGGCAAACTTATAGAAGTAAAAATTAAATGTAAAATATCAAATTGAACCATCAAATATAAAATATAAGGAACAAAAAACTGCCAAAAATAAAATATTAAATATTGAATAAAAAATAAACTTAAATAAATGTAAAATAAAATTAAAAAGATAAATAAATAATTGCCACTTATGTGCGTGCGTCTTGATGTCCTTCCACAAATTGAGTCGAATCCGAACGGCAAATGGTTTTTATGAGGGGCTTTTTCATGGCAGTAAGGTTTGTCATGGCCTAGCGAGGAGCGGCTGCGCTTAACAAAACTTAAACTAATGTGAATGTAATAAACTAAAATCATAAACTAATTTAAAATATTAAAAATCTGCAGAAAGTAAATTTATATGTAAACTTTTATATTATTCTAATCGTAAATCGGATTTCCAACTTGTAGGCGGTTTCAAAAGTTTAATTTTAAATTTGCCAATAAAATGCTTTACTAATAAATTCAAGTAAAAACAAAACAATATTGAATAAAATTTAAATAAATAAAAACTAATAGAATAACAAAATTTTTTTTAATAAAATAAGATAAAAATAGAAAAATTGGAAAACTATAAAACTAAATTAAAAAACTTTAAACAAATTTAGTAATTTGAATTCTCAGTAAATAAAAAATAATAATAATAAAATACTTATTTCATAGCCATCTAAACTACTCCATAAGGATGTCCTGTACACTGTTTGCTTTTGCAATATTTACTGCTCTTGTACGGTCTGAGTTATAGCAAATTATTCAATCTCTGCATTTTGTCCAAGCCAATTGCCACATATCCTTTTAGTATCCTGTTTAGAGAAGCTCGCTATTGAAAGATTATGCGTCCTCCTCTTTCTTGTCTTCAATTTTATGCGCGAATAATTCTTCATTCCTACTCTAAACAATTTATTTTATTATATAATATCATTTTATTAATGCTGCTTTTAACGAACCTCAAAAGAAATTCAGCTGCTCTCAATTTATTCAGCTGTTGATTTCCCTTCTACCAAATTTAATTTTAAATTTAAAAATGGAATAGAGGCATAAAACAGAACTATATTAGCTTTCAAATAAGTAAACAAAGAGCTTTAAATATTTCAAAGTAGAGTATAGGGTTTAGAAACTTTAGTATTTCTATAGTCTGATAGCGCAGGTCAGAGGTTTCATAAGAGTTATAATTTCAAAGTTTAAAATTGCTAATAGAATTGCTAATTTTGCAAATAGTTTTGGGAAACTTTTTAGAAAAAAATAAATTAATTGCAACAATAGTCATGCATATTTTATTAATTTGTCAATACGATGAAACCCTCAAGGGATTTAGGAACATTTAAATGATGATAATGATTTTATGATAATCCGACGGTGAAAGCACATCCCGTAAACTTAAATTTTTTAAATAAGTTTCACAAGTACAGTAACGATTCAAGTCTGTTTAAAAATCTCATTCTTATTAAGTCTCGTGCGCAATAGTTTCTATCATAAAGGGTGTGCACGATTCAGTCTAAATTGAAGATACTTTTCTAGATTTTCAGCTGGCTGTGCAGCTACGGGTGCCTATGCTGAAACCGGAAAAAAATTATTTTCTCAATTTTACCTCAATTTTGCTTTAGATCACCCTTTTGATGCATAAATTCAATCCTTCCAACGAAGCATAGGCTATGCTATCAGTGATCTAGATGAAATATGGTATGAGACGCATTCAACGAAGTTCTAGTCGAACGCATTCGTTGAATGCTTCTCAGACCATATTTCATCTAGATCACTGATAGCATAACCATAGCCAATCTAGTCGAATTTGCGACGGAAATGCTAAATGAATTCTGTCTATTCTTCGACTCTGCAGATATAACGGAAATCATTGTGGGGACTGGAAATCTGGAAGTCCTGTTTTATTCGATGTTGACTACTTTAATAAGTTCCCCAAATAAAGGCTTATAAAATGATATGCTTTGATTATTAGACCTGCTGTTAGTAGCTAAAAATATTAATCTGTTCACCGACTTTTTGAGGTAGAAATATAAAAGGAACTTAAATTATTAGGTTCAAATTACCAAATGTTACCACAAAATCGTTCCTAACGTAATTTCTGTGTAGAAAATATAATCAGGCGTCTGTCCCTTCACCTTAGACTTAAATCAATAGATTAAACGCCGTCGGAGGTATTTTTCAGATTGGCCCAGTGACATGCATACACAAACATATAAACCTGACAATAAGAATAAAAAAGATGTAATTTTAGAATCCGTTAGAACTTAATTATATAAAGGGTGTTTTTTTAAGAGCTTGAGAACTTAAAATGATAATATAAATTAGAAATATTGTTGGAAGGAATTTTTTTATTATATATTATAATTTGGTAGATAATTTCATAGCATTTATTTTTTGGATATGATATCCGGCATACGTGCGCCGCAGCTACGAGTTACATGATCCATTCGATCAGTCCAATTTTTGGCTATTTTTTCCAATAAATCCGAATAATAAATCTTAAAGAGCTCAATCAGCAAAAAAATGCGACGCAAACGATGGGGGTTTGTGTTAAATTCTCGCACGAGCTGTATTTTATAGATCAAGATCCTTACGTAAAATTTTCCTCATAAACGAAGGACAAAGACCAACAAGTTGAGAATAACGACAAATCGATTTTTCATCATCTTCTTCAATACTTCACTCTATGAACTTCGCGAACAGATTTTTTTTTTTTTCAAAGTAAACGTCCTTCATTTGGAAACGTGTAACGATTCATGAGGACTCACCAAACCTTAAGGAACAAAAATGTCAACACAATTTGCCATTCTCAGCTGTCAAGCCATAGGTATCGACATCGATAGTTCTCATGTAGCTAAAAAACACCCGATACATATGACGATTTTTTATCAATTAACTAATAAATTTTATGAATATCACCTTGTGGACAGAATAGCGCTTAAACTTTTTTACCTTCAAGCAAAGAGTTAAACATACGAAATGTTTTCAGCATTTTGGACTTCGCTCGAATCACTAATATTCAATCAAGCACTCAAACTACGTGCGTTTCATGTTAAAACATAAAATAAACTAACTAAAAATAATTTTGGTAATAAAGTTTTAGTAACCCAACACGAAATGTGCTGGCAAATTATGTACCTAAAACAAAAAATAAAATTTCCATAGTCACAGGGAACTCGTAAGTAAATAGGAAAACAATTAGGCCCTCATCAAATGGTGAAGTAAGATTTGCTATGTGGCAGGGCTGGCAACTATTTAGCCTATGCACCTATGTAAGCATGTTTTTTGCAAACAAAATCAATAAATCACGACAATTGCCTAATATTCGCATATTTTGTGGATAAGTGCAGGCGTATCCGTGAGCGTAAAGCTTAAGTTTGCATTGCGAATACAGTGACGGACAACCTGTTTTGAAAACATTAACAACCTAAACCTAAACATTTGGGCGAGAAAATGTAAAATACATACAGACACATACATATATACATATATATCTGTGGTCACATTCAATAATAGCTTAAGTTGATTTAAGAAAAATTTCTGTTATATACGAGCATATGCTTCTGTATTTATTATACCAACAAAAGTCGATATTTGCGTAAAATCCCTATCGCTCTAACGTACATATTTCTTTAAGAAGTTAGTAATAAAGTCATATTGACCTAACATGGGGGCATATAAGATGCTTTTTCTCGAAACTTCAAGGTGGCGCAAAATTAATCACCCAACCGGCAGATTTTATAATTTTTTTTTTGGCGTCGTACGCCACGCATATTTGACATTTATGAACTAGACAGTTTCAGTAAACTTATATGATACATACAAGTAGGCCAGCAATGGAGCGCGCAAGGGTTAAAATAAAGATTTCCATGACTCAAAATCATGTTTTGATTTAGTAAAAAGTTATGCAAAAACCAAATTGGATGATTAATTTTGCACCACCTTGTATGATTTTCGGGTTAGATCACAGACATTTTAACTACACCTGGGTTCACAATAATAGCAGCGCGACATTATGTAAAGTTTTGACTATTTATTTATGTTTTTTTTTTTATAAAAGTATAACAAACCAATAGATGGCTTAAACTTTTAAATTTTGTACGAATTTTTAAAATTTAAAACATTTTCATCAAAATTTCAAACTTTTTAATCAGCATCTATAGAAAATTTTCGAGTATACCGTTTTGTAGCCCTTTGAATTTTGCTTTAATAAAGTTCCCATTTGAAGTGGCTCAAAAATCGCGTTGTTTTTTTTGGCAATTTTTTTTTTTGTTGGCAATCTTGTGCATTTTCCCCATGTAATCAAAAATGTCGAGAATTAAGTTTTTAAGAATTCTGCCTAAAGATTAAAATTTTGTTGGGAATCGAAAGTTGGAGGCCTTTAGATAAATGGATTTTGTTTTAGCATGAAATATATTTTTATAAAAAATATAAAAAAAACCTAATAAATAGTCAAAACTTTGCAATACGTGACGCTGCTCTTACTGTGAACACAGGTACACATACATATATGTTAAGATTTATATATACTGATTTGGAAAAAATAAAAATTCTTAATAAAAACCAAATAGTTTCCGTTTTCGAAAGTATTGTTTTAGACTTATGCAGTTATTGCTTGTGACCTCAACTATTTGTACAAATCAAAAGTCAATATTCAAAAAGATTTCGAGGAATTCTTATTTACATTTCTTTTTGCCCAAAAACCAAAAACTAGAAACAAAAAAATGAAAATACACAAATATGCTCAAAGCAAATTATGCAAATTCCAATGACACAAATTTTTGAAATAGTAAAAGAAAGAAAAAAAATATTGCGTTTTGTGCATAAGAAAGCAACAATAACGCCGATCAGTTTTCAATTATGCCAAAAGCTACTGAAAATGCTAAAAAAATCGCCATTTAATTTATTTCATTTTAATTTCTTAATATTTCCCTTTAATTTTTTTTTTTAACTGTCAAATCGTTTTATTAGAATAATGGTTGTCTCGCAAGTATGCAAATTATGCACAGTTAATTAATTTTAATGTGCTATCGTAAGAGAGAATATTTTTTTTCTATTAAGAGCAATCAAATTGGCATTAATAAGAAAAAAAATTAAAAATTGTATTAAAACAGCTACGTAAATGCAACAGGAAAAAATCAAATCAAAACGCTTATAAAGCGCCGATATCGCAATCTACACTCTCAGTGTTCCAGCAGCAGCGTTAACGATGCTCCTTTTACCACCGATTCAATTTCGCGTATTCCTCATACGCATGGTGGGCTGCAGTGTTGCAATTATTAGCATTTCCAAATGCGTTCCATTCGTGCATCGTATGCGGCAAATTTCGCAAAGAAATAGTTCCGTTATAATTTTAAAATCCTAACGAACGCCATTCGCACTCGATTTGTTAACTTAGCTGATTTATTGTTTATGGATATTAAGATTTGTATTCAACCTAGTTTCTTTTTTTTAAGTTCCAATATGAAAAAATTATACTTGCCCACTTTTACAATTTGTGTGCGAAAAAAAACATTAATAATTTTGTATACTCTCGCTTATTTTTGCAGCCAAAAGCTGGTTTTGAGGCAGATACAGCATCACTCAGAGAGAAAGTCATTTTAAATCCGGGCGAAAAATGGCGTATTTTGAAAAATATCAGCATCATATCATTTGCATTCATGGTACAATTCACAGCGTTTCAGGTAAGCTAACAAAAAGCCATATTAATTCTCTATGAAATATTTGTATGTGCATGTGTGTATGTATGCATTACGTGCGCGTGTGTTTCGATAAATTGAATACAATACAGTAAAATAAAAAAATATATATAAAATGTATGTATGTAAGCATTCCGCCGCCAATGAAAACGCACACGCACTGGCGGACACTCGCGCATACATACATACCTATGTAACATTTAAAAACGAAACACACACACACTACCTGCATATGCAAATACAATACAAAACTCACTTTCTCTTTGTTTTCTTACACATTATTTTTTTCTCTCTTTTCATTTTGTTTATGCTTTACGCACACTTGGCTTGTTTCCGTCAACCAGGGCACGGCTAATTTGCAGTCCTCGATTAATGCAACAGATGGCTTAGGCACTGTATCGTTGAGCGCCATTTACGCGGCACTCGTCGTCTCATGCATCTTCCTACCCACACTTATCATACGCAAATTGACTGTGAAATGGACGCTGGTCTTCAGTATGCTGTGCTATGCGCCATACATTGCCTTCCAATTGTTCCCAAAGTAAATAGTTTGTCTGCTAATTCATTGGTAATTACAATATTTCAATAAACTATGTTTCTTTTCATTCATTTAGATTCTACACGCTGGTTCCTGCCGGTATTCTAGTCGGTTTGGGTGCCGCTCCTATGTGGGCATCCAAAGCCACCTATTTGACACAAGTCGGTCAAGTTTATGCCAAGATAACCGAACAGGCCGTGGATGCGATTATTGTACGATTCTTCGGCTTCTTCTTCTTGGCCTGGCAAACAGCTGAGCTGTGGGGAAATTTGATCTCGAGTTTGGGTAAGTTTAAATTTTTCTAAAAACAGAATTTGTAGGGGAATATTTAATATTCTTTAAGGGGGTGGTAGGGTTTAGCGCTAAAAAAAAACACTTTTTTTTGAATTTTTTACAGAAATATGGCTTAAGATACTTTAATAAAATCAGTTGCATGTTATTGTACATCTTTTCAATAAGTTTTTAAAAAATATTAATAACAAAATATTGACAAATAAGCCCATGACAGAGTTTTTTTGGAGATATGTTTTTCTCTCGCTCTGCGGTGCCAATCGGCATTCGTCGTAGAATCATCTGAAACTAAAAAAGTCGAATTTTTCAGTTAAAGTATGACGTAATGCTCCCCCCCCCCCATTAATAAATTTTTTTTTTTCATTTTTGTAGTTTTGGTGCCATATTTGTAAGTGAAAAACAACCTTAAAAAAAAAAAATTAAAAAAAATAGTGGGGGGGAGGTATTTTTGATTTAGAAAATGTGTGCCAAATTTGAAAAGAATCGGTTGAATAGTTTCGGAGTTGTGATTGGCACCGACTTTTAAGAAGTCGTTTCGGGAAAAACGCGTTTGAAAAAATGACTCTGAAAAATTATCGATGCTCCGCATTCGAGGTAGAGTGCCTACAAAGGCTATAACTTTGAGAGTTCTGCTCCTATCCACTTAAAATTTTGACACAACATTCTTGAAATGATTTACTATAAGATGAGTGAAGAAAAAAAATTTCGATTTTGTGACCCTGAATCGACTTTGCACAATTAAAAAAAATTGCCTTTCTCTTAAAGTCGGCCGTAATCATTTATACTCTTTCCACGCTAAGAGTTAAGTATGTTCTGCCCGGCTTTGCTTCTCCTCTCTGACATATTTGCAGTAAGAAAACCCGAACACACAAACAAAATATTTACTATTTTGGTATATTTAATGTTTGAAATTTTCCATGTTACTAAAATTTATGTTTTCAATACTTTCTTTGCAGTGCTTTCGAACGGCGCTCATGGCGGTGGCAGCAGCAACACCACCATCACCGAAGATGATCTGCAATACTGCGGTGCCAATTTCTGTGTGACGGGTTCCAGCAATAGCAACTTGACACGTCCAACAAACCAAGAAATCTTCGAAATCACCATGATCTACTTGTCTTGCATTATTGCTGCCGTCGCTATAATTGCCGTCTTCTTGGACCCGCTTAAGCGTTATGGTGAGAAACGTAAGGGTTCACAATCGGCACAAGAATTGTCCGGCATGGAATTGCTTTCGGCCACTTTCCGTCAAATGAAAAAACCAAACCAGCAATTGCTCATTCCCATTACCATTTTCATTGGTATGGAACAGGCTTTCATCGGTGCCGATTTCACACAAGCGTATGTGTCTTGTGCTTTGGGTATCCAAAAAATTGGTTTTGTGATGATCTGCTTTGGTGTAGTCAATGCTATTTGCTCGATTCTCTTTGGTTCAGTAATGAAATATATTGGACGTCTGCCAATCATTATTCTTGGCGCTGTCGTGCATTTCTCACTTATCTCCATTGAATTGTTCTGGCGTCCCAGCCCCGAGAATCCACTGATCTTCTACGCCATGTCCGGTTTATGGGGTGTCGGTGATGCTGTATGGCAGACACAAATCAACGGTCTTTATGGTCTGCTCTTCCGTCGAAACAAGGAAGCAGCCTTCTCCAACTACCGTCTGTGGGAATCAGCCGGTTTTGTGATCGCCTATGCATATGCCACAACTTTATGTGCGCGCATGAAGCTTTATGTTCTATTGGCTGTATTGGCATTGGGATGTGTGGGTTACACCGTTGTGGAGATTCTGTACAGAAGAAAGGTAAATGAATAGTTGATAATTAGGAATGGTCTAAAGACTTAATAACTAATATTACTTGTTCTATTTCAGCAACGCAAGCTAAAGAAGCAAGAGAAATTGGAGGCTGCCGCCAAGGAAAAGGAAGCTGCCGCCGCTGCAGCTGCCGCCGAGGCTAATGCCACCGGTGAAGTGGAGGAGACCGATGACGAGCTCGATGATCTCGAAGAAGATATTGTTGTGACGCACTTCTAAGTCCACTTCAACACACACACATACACATACTCACACATTCACACATCTGCAAAACAAATACGCCTTCCATAACGTAATGTAATGTATGTACACACGTACACCTGTGAAAGTTTTGAATGCAAGAAGCTTTGAACATAGCGGCTTTGAAAAGCTTATGCCCAAAGCGAAAAAGCAACACAAATCACACACTCACACGATGAAAGCTTTTGTTTTGTTTGTTACTCTCTTGTATGGGAGCTTTTAGTGTTGGCGTGTAAGAGTGTTTTTTGTTTTTCTTCTTTTTTTGCATGCATAAAAAGAGAAGAGTGTAAATGAGGCGGAGCGCCTATGTATTAGTAATTAGTAAAGAAAGTATGGAACTTTGAATGAGCGCCTGCGCTTCTGCACCTTTCCCTAGTTGTTACTTTGTTTTATGTAAAAATAAAAACCATTTTAATACAAAAGACACTTTAAAGTTTAAAGTATATAAATAGCCGAACAAGTAATAACGAATGTAATTGAAAGTAATGTGTTATAAAGTTTAGTAGTTATTTAGTCTAATAAGTACAACAGAAACAGAACCGTCACACACAGACACACACACACACACTCTAACACTTGCACACACGTAAGCATAGAAAGCACACATACGCAAAAGCGCACACATGCATATACGTAAGTGAAATTTGTAAATAATTAGAAGGAAGTAATAAATGTAATAATTACTGAAAACCAAAATCATGCAAAAAACGTGTTGAAAACGATAAAAGACGACGAAACATTGTAAAAGAGAAAATTGTTTCAAAAATTAACACGCAGATTCAAATTTTTTAAAATTTGCTGTTAACAGATTTGCACATGCTCCAGAAAATGCAACAAGAGTTAACGTCCAGGCGAAAAAATAACAAAATGGATGCCAATTTGTGGGATTGGTGGTGTCAAGGGTTTTCTTTAAGCTTTCACCACTGGCTCTTGCAAAGTAAATGAACAAATCCTTAACTATAATACTAAAAAAAAAGACGTGCTTCCTAAAGGCAGATTATACATATGTGAAACGTAAAAACAAACAATTGCTCAAGTTACATATTAATTGCTAAAACAGAATTAAGACAGAACGATATGTGAAAGCATACATTTCTCCCAAATGTAAAAGGGAAACTTAAAAAAAAACAAATTAAATATTATTATAATTTAAGTAAAACTTTTGCTCATAAGGCCTCTTAAGTATATACATATATACATATACATATATATATATATATATATATAGGTATAAAATGTGAATTCAACGCTCAAAACAAAAAACACCAACAACGCACAAATTATAAATTGTGCTTTTTAAAAACTTTGTGAATTATTATTTAGTAGCACACATATGTAAGTAGGCGCGCGTATAACAAGAATTTAAATTTATGTTGTTTTTATTTTTAATAAATTTAATTTCTGCTTATACGCGCGCACGTATCTATTTTTCGTGTTTCTTTTTTTTTTGTTTTTTTTTTTTTTTGTTTATTTTGTGACTTCTTTTAAGAAGTAGTCGAATGTAGTAAAAATAGTAATATTAGCTTGCGAAACTCAAAAATATTCCTTAAAATAAAAACGAGTAAAACAAACATTGTATTAGTAAAAAAACGGATGCCTTACACAATTAACAGCACTAAAACCATATATGTACATTCATTAAAAATTTAAAAAAGAGAAAAACAAAAACTAATATATATATGAAGAAAAGTTGTTAAAAAGATATGTACGAGTATGATTCACAATGAGTAACATGAAATGTACTTATATATTTTGCTCAGTATTATAATGTTAATGTTTAAGTGATGTTTCAATTTTTTTTTTTTTGTTTTTTTTTTTTGTTTTTTTTTCAACTAACTTATTCTATCCTAGCACCCCACCCCTCTGTGTATTTCTCTATATGTTTCACAACGAAAATCTTCCACAAGCGCACCTCTAACAGAAACTATTTTAAGCCTAATTTTCGCTTACAAATTCGCTACTTTTGCTGTTTTTACTACGGTCAGACTTTTTTGTTTTTTTTTTATCATCCTGCTCAGACTTCTCATTTTCGAAATCCTAAATTATTTTCTATTTAACCTACAAAATAGTATTTTTATGCTCATTGATATGTCTTTCGTCTATCTAATGTACCATATGTATGTAATTACATATCCTGCATTTTTATTATAGTCCTTTAAGTAGTTGTATTGCATCCTTCACTACCTTCTTCTAATTTTATTCATATTATTATTTGAAAAAAAAATTGTATAAATTTGTAATGCTATGCATGTACGCTTGTAGTAGTATGTGAAATGCTGCATACATACACACGTGCATGCATGCGTACAATAAAAGCTGAAAAATGCATAAATAACCTGTATAGAAAGCAAAGTGAAAAAAGATTTGAAAAACTATTATGTACTACTATTGCAATATAAATAATATATTTATGTAACAATTCATATCGTATTAAATAGTGTATACGTACGCGTCTGTATGTATATTTTAAGCATACGAAGTTAAATTTTAAAGTAGTTACAAAAGGGAGGAGAAGTGGTAAACGCAATTGTATTGAATAAAATGTTATAAAACAAAAGCTATTGAAATATACAGCTCGATAGTATAATTTGCAATCTATAGTTTAATGATTACTTATTATTACAAAATAAATAAATATAACAATACAGTAATAATGAAAAATAATAAACATATTTTTGTTTTAGTTTAAAGAAAATAATTAAGCATTTTTATTTTACAACAAAATAGAGATAATTAAACAGGTCTAGGGTCGCCGTCTATCATTCAAGGTAGTATACATATATACAGGGTTGGCCATATTAAACTGACCCATGTGATTATTAAAAAAATATGGAAAAAGAAACATTTTTTTGTGTTTCATTGTGAAAAACATTTAATTTAGTTCAAGGAGATTCGTTTACATCACTTTTTGAATATGATATCGCGCAAGTGGTCGCCCTTAGCACGTATTTGGATATGTACAGGGTTGGCCATCTTAAACTGACCCATGTGATTATTAAAAAAATATGGAAAAAGAAACATTTTTTTGTGTTTCATTGTGAAAAATATTTAATTTAGTTCAAGGAGATTCGTCTACATCACTTTTTGAATATGATATCGCGCAAGTGGTCGCCCTTAGCTCGTATAGCGTAATGTGCCCGTTTTTCGGCGTTTTCCATAGTTTTGGCCAGCGTCTCGGCCGATATGGCGGCTATTTCCCGTCGGATATTGGCCTTAAGTGCGCCTAGTGTCTTTGGCTTGTTGACGTAAACCTTAGATTTCAAATAGCCCCAAAGAAAAAAGTCCGGTGGCGTCAAATCCGGTGATCGTGGCGGCCAGTCAAAATCGCCGCTTTTTGATATCAAACGGCCAGGGAACAAAGTCTTCAATAAGTTGACGGTGGCTCGTGCTGTGTGTGGTGGTGCGCCATCTTGCTGAAACCAGAAGTGCTCCATACCATTTTCACGAACAATCGGCATCACAAAATCGGTTATCATGGCCCGATAACGCTCTTGATTGACGGTCAATGGTTGGTGTTGACCATTTTCAAAGAAGAACGGCCCAATGACCATATCAGCGCAAATGCCACACCAGACTGTAACTTTTTGGTCGTGGAGAGGTACCTCTTCAATAATTTGAGGGTTTTCAGTGGCGTAGAAACGGCAATTTTGCTTATTTACGGTTCCGTTCAAGGAGAAATGGGCCTCATCACTCATAATGATTTGATGCCAAAAATCCTCATCAGTTTGGGCCATTCGGACGACAAAATTGGCATATTCCAAGCGACGAGGCTTATCGGCCGGCAACAGTTGTTGATTTAGTTGTATTTTGTACGGGAATATCCCCAAATCCAAACGAATGATACGTCGTAGAGTGGTCCGAGGGATGTCCAACTGAGCAGAACGACGATTACCTGACGTTCGCGGCGATGACTCGATACTGGCTCGTACGGCCGCGATATTTTCGTTAGATCGTCTTGGCCGCTTTTTATTTGGACGTCGGGTATTAGCCACAGTGCCGGAAGACAAAAATCTTTTGTGCATTTGCTTGATTGCGTTCTTTGACGGCGCACTTTTCACTTTATTTTTTTTTCTCCACGCACGTTGCGTTTTTACAATCGAGAAGGAATTTTGAATGTACAGCTGAACAATTTCAGCGCGTTCTATTGGGGTGTACTGTTTCATGGTATAAATCTCCTTCGACTGACGCTTCCAACGCGGTATGTCATTAGCTGATCTGAAATTACAGTAAAAAGTTATAGGGTTACTCAATGGGTCAGTTTAATATGGCCAACCCTGTATATAATATATATATATTCCGAGGGTCCTAAATGGAGCATAGGGCCTCAATAAACAAATTATAATTAATTTTATCTGAGGCTAAACATCTAATTTCGTTGCACGCACGGCCTGCTTTTCTTGCTTCTGCATCGACCTGACGTCTCCACGTATTGACTGGTCTCCCACGTCTGTGGCTGCCTTGGGGGTTCCAATCCAGTGCTGTTGTTGTTATGTCTTCGTGGGACTTTCTCAACGTGTGACCGATCCATTTCCACTTACGGCGTTCAATTTCTATGTGAACTGGTGTTTGCTTGGTCACGCTACAAAGATCAGCGTTACTAATAACCTGTGGCCAATATATGCGCATAATCTTGCGTATGCAACGATTAAGAAAGGCTTGCAGCGACTGTAGTGCACATGCCGATATGTTCCAAGTTTCACACCCATACAACACTACGGATTTCACGTTGGCATTGAAAATCTTGAGTTTGGTATGCCTGGAGATGTGAGACGCTCTCCACACCTTATCCAGCATGCCAAATGCAGCGCATCTCTTGGCTATATGGTTACGTATGTCAGCTGCTGACCCGCCGGTTTTGGAGATAATGCTCCCCAGGTAGCAGAATTCATCTACATCTTCCAGGAGTGTGCCGGCAATCTGAAGAGCTTGCGATTCGCTGGTGTTGATGCGCATAACTTAAGTCTTCGCGATATTGATTTTTAGTCCAGTATGTGCTGCGGCCTCGCTCACCGCATGAAGTTTTGCTGATATGTGCGAATATTTATGCGACAGCAGACATATGTGGTCAGCATAGTCTAAATCCTCCAGGTGGCCACACATACCCCACGATATGCCTCTGTTAGTCGCACAGGCTTGCCGCATTACTAATCCAGAACTAAATTGAAAAGCAGCGGAGATAGTACGCAACCCTGCCTCACACCGGTTTACACCTCGACCCCGTTGCTTAGAACGTTTTCGTGTTTGACGCGACAGCAAGCGCCCGCGTACAGCTCTTTGATGATATTGATTATTTTTTCAGGCACTCCTTTGCAGGCGAGCGCTTTCCAGACAGCTTTGTGCATAAGAGTATCGAAAGCTTTCTTGAAGTCGATGAAGCATAAGGTGGTAGTCTGGTCACATACTCATTTTTTATATTATACATATATATTTTTTAGGAATTTTTTTTAGGAAAATAAAATGCGATCGTTTTAATTTTATAGTTTGTTATTATTGACATCAAATACGAGACGTGTTTTGACGTGATAATGTCTTATAATTCGATGTAGCCGGCTGCACGCATCAAAAAATGCGGCGTTATCTTGCTCATGCGGCGTTGCCTTGCTTGAACTGCAAGCGAGAGCGCGGAACGAACGACAAAGAGGCACATTCGGCCCCCGCGTTCGGCAACGTTCGACATCTGGCTCTCTCCTACTTGAGTGAGCATATGTATGTATGTATATGCGCATATGTATATAAATTCACATATTTGTATTTGCATATGCCTTCTTTCTGTGTGCATGGTAATGAACCATTTCTCTGTTGAGAATAGGACGATGATAGGAAAAGTAGGAAAGGAAAGGGAGTGTTTCGTGTGTAATGTGTCTTGCAAAAGGCAAATCGATGATGTTGCCTCTTAGTGTTGTTGATTTATTAACGTCTGATGCACAATCGAAATTGAACATATCTTTCATGAATTTGATATATGTTGCGATTCCATTTACCTCCTCCTCTATATCCATACAAAATATCTATCAAACAAATACAATTAAAATTTTGTTTTGAAAATTGCAACCATTACATTAGTATTTTCTTATGACGTTGTCACGTTAAACTATCGTCAGTAAACCGACTTTACAGACAACCTCTTTTTTCGAACATCCTCGATCCTTTCGACCATCGAACGGTTACTCGTTGCTCATCACTCGAAAATTTTCCAGCGTTAACTCGAGTATATCACATGTTCCTGGGTATTTTGAGCGATATTTCCTTTGATTACTTTGACTTTTTTGTCGGCACTTTCCTCAAGTTTTAGAAATTATCTGTACAGAGTACTAATGTCGTTGGATAACTAAAGAAATGCTGACAAATAAAATTGACAATTTTTGTTTAACTGTGCAAATTGTGCAAAAGCTTGAAAATTTCGAACAAACATTAGAGCAGTTGAGCAATGAATGAGTTTCGAGCGAGAATCGAGCCACTCGCACTGTAGTATATAGTATATATTGATTTATGCAATGGAATTCAATACAACTTTTTATTTATTTTGTTAAGCATTTGGAAATGTTGGATAAAGAAAAAATAGGGCAGCAGCTATTTTAAATTTCCTAATTAAATTTCTTTTGAATTTTGTAACGTCCAGTTGATGTTGATGATTTCTGAAATAAATAGTGAAATAAAACAAATCATTTAGAAGTACGAGTTGCATTCCAAAGTAAACATACGACGAAATCTATTGGTACGAGCGCATAGGTATGTGCAGGGTCGGGCACTCAAAGTGTAATCAATTAATAAGGCTAAAAATTTAGTTTGGAAAATTACTTTTATTCAATTCAAAGTAAAAAATGGGTGAAAATAATACAAAATTAATAATCAGTTTACTTTTGCTCAATATGACCACCTTGACTATGGCCTTGAAACGGTTCAGAAACGAATCGCAAGCTGCTTGAATGTGACTTGCAGGTATTCTGGCCCAATCGCGGGCAATGGCTTTTTTCAGCGCCTCGAGACTTTGAAAGAAGTGAATCTTCTAGTTCGGACCCTGCTCTCTAAAATGGCACAAAGAGAACAATCGCGTCTGGAGAGCCATTGTGTGGACGTTCTAAAGTTCGGAACGTTGCTTTTTAGCCATTCTTGGTTCACTCGAGCTTTGTGAGACGGTGCCGAGTACTGTTGAAACGTCCATGGTCTGCCACCGAATTGTTCGCCTGCCCACGGCTTCAAAGAATACTTTCCTGATATTATTTCGCATTTACCTTGACGCCAGGCTCGATGAAAATGATTGGAGAGCGTCCATCTGCGGTTATAGTGGCCCAAACCATTACCTGTGGAGGGTGCTGCCTCCTGGTGGCAAATCGATGACTCAAATTCTCGTATGGACGGTCGGTTAAATAAACTCTATCGTTTTGGAAGTTTGTGAATTGCTCAATTTGAAAAATTTTCTCATCAGAAAACACAATGTTCGAAAATCGACCGCTTTCGGCCAAGCGAAGCAACTCCTTGCCTCTCTCAAGTTGTTGTTGTAGTAGCATAAACATTCCCCATACTTACATACGAGGAATGCTGCTGGAGTGACAGTCCTTGGCCGGATATAAATCCGGGTCGTTTCAGTAACGTAGACTGTCGTCCCTCTCTCAAGTCTGATTTGTTGCTGCTTTGGTGTGAGATTATGCGCCTTTTGGATCTTGTAAGGCTTGACTTTGAGCTTTTTTTCAGTATGCGGCGGATGTTACGGTCAGATATTTTCAGTTCTTTTGCCATTTGATTGGCACTTCGCCGGGGATTTCGCTCAAGTCGCTTATTCACTTTTTGAACCCTTTCACGTGACGTTGTAGTCTTTTGATGACCACCTCACCTCCTGACGTTTCACGATGCTACCAGTATCATTGTAACTTTAAGGTGCTCGAGCTCACGAACATACGCTGATTTTGATTTTCCAGCGAAATATAATGCAATCGCACTTTTACATTTGAAATCCATTACTGGTTTTCTTTTTTCGTATTTACTCTCGGCAAAATGCTTCCGCGCGCTTGTAAACAATACTCTGGACTGTCATTTAGCCAACTAACAGACAGCTGATGTCCGTAGGTCAGCTGCGCGAGCGGTCTGCAGTTGGTTACACTTCGAGTGCCGGACCCTGTATGTATGTAAATTTGAGATAACTGGAGATTCCATTAAACTTTGAATTTTTGAGATTATATCTGTCCAAATCTTCATTCAAAGCATTATGTTTTGTATTTTTATATGTTCAGTCATGATAATCTGGGTGGTTTGAGTCATAATAATCCACAATGTTGTTGCTGCTTTGTTCTTATCTTTAAAATGTTCTATTTACCGGCACCACGTGATTGCATGCATTTGAATATTGCCATAAAAATAAATATTACTGCAAATTTATTTTTCGGTAAAATTTATTTTCATTTAAGTATTTTCGGCTGTATATGTAAAGGTTAAGCTATAAACTTAGTTAAAATAAATAATAATTAAAAAAGCAAACTTTTTTATAACCCATAATTTTAAATGGTTTTCATAACATTAATATAAATAAATAAATAAATATGTTGACTAAATTAAATGCACACTTATTATTATTATTAAAATTAACAATGTTCTTATTCACTAACTTATTCGATGCAGCACAGTTATGATTGATGTAATTTCTTCTACAGTACGATGGTTTCTTCTTCGACAGATTTTTTGTTCTTACGTCGACGACTGGATTTAATTTTGCTTAGCACATTGTAAGCCTGCTGAATTTCAATAAATCGTTGATTTGCAACAATTTTCAACTTTTCATCTTTTACTTTGTCCGGATGGAATTCTTTTGAAAGTCGTCGATATGCTGATGTAATTTCAGCTTGTGAAGCTGTTGCACTCACACCCAGCACTTTATAGGAATTACGTTCGCCATCCACATCCATACTTTCGAAAATTTCCTTCCATGTTTCGTACCAGCCATGATGTTGCGCATATTGATAAGTATCGTTGAGTGCTTGTGTGAAGTCTGTCCACCAAGCAGATGTGAGAAAGTTACGCAGGGCTTCATGTATGGGCACTTCGCCACCATCCTCATCGGAAATAGTACCATTAAAATAAAGAAAACAACCCCAAAGTGAGAAATAGACCAGCAGCGCAGCTGTAAATTTAACTGAACGCACGGCAATGCCGTACCGCTTTGGTGGTGTACGCAGCCATTGCTTCGAATAGGAGTCGAAAACTAACGCAGAAACCAGCGCAGTAAGTAACAATGAATAGGTTTCGTCATAGATGAAATAACGAGCTGGATATATTACAACGGCGCCAATTAGACAATGCCACCAAACACCACGCTCACGTCCAACATTTCCCACCGTCCATACTCCCAAAGAAACAAACACTGGTATGAGCCAATGAAGGAAGCCCCAATCTACGCCACCAAAGATAGTTTCCGGTATAGCCATGAGCAGCAGCTGTCCAAAGAGATACCCGATCATTACCTCACCAACAAAACGCTTAGCGGAGTAGGGCGGTCGGCGATTTGTTTGTAAACGTGCCACAAATGATTTAATAAAAGCTGGATCTTCGTTGGCATCACGCACATATTCGGGTATTAAGAAGATTTCGGCCAGCCAACCGACACCAAAATAGCCTCCTAAAGTGCACCACCAAATGAAGGCATGGCGGTCACGATGTAAATAAAAGTGATGTAGTCCGAAAATTCCACCAAAAAACCATAGTATATAGGCGATTAAAATAGATTTCTGCGGTGGGAGAGAGTTTGCTTCAGCTTGTGCAAATTTGCCATTAGCAACAGGTTTGCCGTTAGCCAAAGGTTTTCCATTGGTTATTACAGAAGGAGTTTGGGACTCCTTTACGTTTTCTTTTAGCATGTTGGCTTTAAAATTCAAACAAAGAAAAGAACATAATGCAAATAATTAAATTTAATCAAGAATCAACAAAATAATATAAAAATTGTAATTGCTTGAATAAAATATTACCGAAAAAACTTAAATAATAGAACTCGATGTGGATTACGTGTACTTTCTTATTGAAGCGTTGGAAAAATGTTATAGCCCACTTTCTCTTTTCACAAATTCAGTTCACGATTCACTTCAATTCTGCAGGCGCGACTGCGTACCGCTCAGATTTCTTCGCTGCAACGGCAAGTCACAAGCAGTATAAACAAAAGGCATTTAATTGTTCTAATGTTCATTGAAGAACTTGCAAATCAAGTACATTAAATTTTACTTTTTATTTAAAAAGCATTTATGAAATTTAACAGTTTATTTAGATTTGTCGTGTCTTTCGTGACTTTCTTCACCGCTGAGGTTAACAATTGTTTCTTCTTTTAGCAACATTCCTTTCAAGCCGTGAGTGCGGTTTAAATAGGTCAGCTTTAGTAGCAAAGTTTATAACTTCTTTTAGCCATTAATTCACATTGGAAACACGCAATTACCGATAAAGTTTTCATTAAGAAGCAGCTTTGTTATTTAATTCACTACACTTTTTTTATTAAATTATTTTGCACAGTTTAAATAAGAATTTTTACACTTGAAAGAGATTCAGCCCTTACTCACTCTCGTCTTGTTTACCGTCACTCTCTGTGTATTAGACCAGAGTTGCTTTTCGTAGTAGTCTAAATGAATTAATTCTTGGTCGAAATCAAGGCGAATCTATTAAAGGCGGTGTTGGTTAATCAGCTGATTTGTTTTTATCTTTCGCTGTGTTCATGTGGCTGTCGGCACAGAATAAAACAATGTGAGTTAATTTTTTGTTTTCCACTTTTCGCCTTGATCGAAATGTAAGAATTCGTTTACATTCAGACAAAGCGAATTCACACAAGGTGGCTTCTGTAGAGCAACAACATTTACATGGGTGGCAGATTACAAAAGTTAGGCCTCCGAAGCAAATTTGTAAGAGTAATGGTGCTCACGCTAACCAACGTAAACATACGCCCGTATCAGCTGACACGATGCAACTAATGAGAGCCCCATGTACATGAATTCTCACCACCGTTCCGTTCCGTAGTATCGTAGATCGTTGTTTCATCGTGTCAGCTCTTACGGGAGTACGTTTGCATTGGTAAAGCTTCGAGTCACGTCATCGGGGATTCGGTAGAATTCCACCCATATCCGCACTTATAAACGAAATTCAGAAGAAAATTATTCAAAATTAAAACTCAAAAGTAACGAAGACAAATGACATAAGGATAAAGAAATACATAATTTATTGCCGTTTTTGAATATAAAATAAGAAGCGGGTAAAAAACCATTTTTTCCTACATCCCAAAGTCATGGTTGCTCTTGTGCCAAATCCAAATTCACTGGAAAGCACTTCTCGATTTTGGAGGCTTTGAAATCTTCAGGCACATAACGCTGGTTCTTCTTCAAAATGCCGAAAATGGTCATATTCCATTTTACAAGTTTTTCTAGCAATGACAGCGAAATGAAGGAAATATGTACTTCTTTTACGCTGTAAATTTTACCATGTATTGGGGTCCAACCACAACTGTACACCATACTTTGCTGGTTTGGAATTATATTGAGTAAACTTGGAGCGGCCCCGCCTTACGGGTTCTTGTTATGAAATCCTTTGCGGAGAAGTCACGATTTCGTTTGCAATAATTCGATATTTTTGCGGCAGAGTCGATACTTTTGCAGCTCCACAAATTACAGCAAGAACTCGCTACGGCACCACGCCTCGAAAATATACAAAAAAAGGAAAGAAAAATACTTATTGGTGAAGAGGCCAAATTTTGCGGCGATTTTTCAAGCGGTCATCGCCTGTCAAATAATTGCATCATATAAATGCAAATTTAGCGATAAGCGGTCTGCACAAGCGATTTCTCGCTCGAGATATTTCTTATCTAATGAGTAATCGCCATTGGAGACAACTAGTTACTGCTGATTGTTCTTACACAAAATGCAACAATGTGCTAGATATAGTTGAACGCACGATGTACAGAATCTACCATCCTTGGTTGAACGTACACGTTCTGTAGACATAAATAATAGGCATCAAGCTCAGGGTATTTCATTTTGTGAATTTAATTTCATCAACTTTAAACGAAATTGTACAAATGAAATGGTAATTCAATGTCGCGCTTGTCTTAATTCAAAGGACACTGCATTTATACGCATGGAGTCCCATATAGCGGAAGGCATCGACTTCTTTTCTTGCTTCAGTGTGTGCACGCAATTGGATGCAGGACTCAATGACGGACTGCCGGCTGTTCTTTGCACTAATTGCTCTCAGGATCTTCAAATAGCTTTCAATTTTGTGCAAACTGCACGCCAAGCTGACAGAATGCTGCGTGAGGGTTTACTACAAAAGCTGATGCCCGATGAAATAGTAGAAACATTGGACACAGAAATTGGCGATTCAATAATGGAGCCTTTGGAAGTAGTAGACGATAGTGAAGATGAGGATTGTGTGGTTGAGGAGCTTCTAGAAGACGAGCCTGTATTAGATGAAGTTATCGATGAGGGTGATGTAGAAATAATGGAGGTAATGTTATATACTTATGGTGACTTAAACGACTAATGATGTCTTATGAATTCCATAATGAAATGTTAAGGTCGAAAAGGCAGATGAGCATATTTTCGAAAACTCAGTAGATGAACTAGAACTTATCGAGGAGAAATACGAAGAGACTCCAACAGTAGAATCTGGAAATGACATAAATTATCAGCACGAGGAACAGCCCAACTCAGGAGAATATTACCCCGAAGATGAAGTTGATGACGAGTACCAGAGGGAATACCACGAAAATGAAGAACAGCTCAACATTTGCGATACCGTATCTAATGGTGCTAAATGGAAATGCATAGAATGTAAGCGTGTCTTATGTGGCAACGTCTCTTATGAAGGCCATATGAATATGCATCGCTCATTGCGTCCTTACAAATGTACTTTATGCATGTGTGCTTTTCGCTGCAAAAATGCGTTAGAGCAACACACGCAAAAGCGACACCAGCCAGAAAATACATTGGAAAGCGCTCCTCGTAAGTCCAAGAAACTCCAACGCGTATATATAAAGGCTTTTGAGAATATCGAATAACTTTGTTTCATTTTCTAGCAATAAGTAATTGCGATAAATGTCCAAAAATATTCTCAACGCGTGAAGAATTACAAGAACACCATGAATTGGTACATCCCGAAAGTTATCCTGTTCAGTGTCGGCACTGTCCGCTAATACAACCGTTAACGCGCTCCAAATTAGTGGAACATTTTCGTATTGAACATCCAGTAGAGCATCGTAAGCATTTCCCAACAGTAGGAAGACCACTGAATGAACCAATCAAGCCGACACCTTGGCAATGTGAAGTGTGTAAACGTTATATGCGATCAGAAGCAGCCCTACGCGATCATCGGCACACTCATCGAAATGAACGGCCCCATGAATGCCAATTTTGTTCGAAACGTTTTGCTACAACCAGTAATTTACGTCAACATATGCGAGGTGTGCATACCGAGGAATATGAGAAGCAAGTTAGTGAGGGCGGAGATACTGTTGTGCAATGTGAAATTTGCAAAAAGCAGCTTCTTCGGCGAAATCTCGAAAAGCATATGGCACTGCATATAAAAAAAGAACGTGAAGCGAATGAGACTCAAACAAAATCCCTTTGCGCATATTGTTGTAAGTAAATGCTCACATTCATACATTATTATGAACGTATTTTTGGGCGTAGATTACTCCGTCGTCTATGTCTTATTTTATTATTTTTTTGGTTTAGCGTATTAGAGCACCTAAAATGGCGCGGAAATTTATTGACATTTATCGCTTATTTCGCAGCCAAGAGCGCCCCACATTAATTCAAACTAAATTATTAAAGCCATAAATATATAAATTCTAATTTTTTTATAATGAATTGGAGATTTGAAAAGAAGCGGTGAATTATTAAACTGCTTGGTGTGTTAATGACGGGCTACATAAACTCCATAGCTGCATAAACAAGCATAAACAACTATTTTATTATATTTAAGCCCGGCTAAGTTAGAATTTGTTCCACTTTGTTAAATTAGAGTTTAAAGTTGTCTATATAAAGCGGTTTTTTTTCTTTACCGGCCATTTATCGCCTTTAAAGTTTCTAGAAAAGGCAATGAAAGCCAAATTTGCGACAGCTGATTAATTAAAAAGTATTCAGAAGAAAAAAATGTTTTGAAACCCGGCTGGAGTGCACATTTCTAAGCTGAACTCCAACGTAGATCTTTCCACTATATAATATGTATGTTATAAGTTGTCATCGAAGATAGACAGGAAACATTTTAGCTTTGATTTTGTAGAAAAATGCGAAGTTTAAAATATAAATGATCAATATTTTCCCAGCACGCGAGTGTAAAAGCCAAAAATCCCTCAACCAACATGAGAAAATGCATCAAGGTGCATCACCAGACATTATCTATATTTGTGCCGATTGTGACCGTTCCTATGCCACACAATATTTGTTACAGCAACATCGCAAACAGGCACACAAAGAGCGAGATCACTTCTGTCCGATCTGTGGGAATGGATTTAAGCTTAAAAATCAATTGGTGAATCACATGAAACTGCATTTGGAAAAAAATATTAAATGTCCGCACTGTGAGAAATGTTACGCACGCAAATTTGATCTAGACGTACACATGCGCACTCATACAGGCGAGCTACCATTCGCCTGTCATCTTTGCGAAAAGCGTTTCGCCATTAAGGTACGACTCACTTATCATTTGCAGAAGCATTATGGCGTTAAGCATCGCTGCAAAGATTGTGGTGCAGAATTCAATTCAAAACAGAAATTGAAAGCACATAGTTATAAGCATACCGGCATGCCGTATCGCTGCGAGAGGTGCGATGGCCACGGCTTTGCTAATCGCGATGTGTAAGTAGTTATGGGGGAATTTGGTGCATGGAAGTATTGTTTTAATATCTCCATTTTATTTCAGCTTCAAACGCCATCTGCAGCGTGTGCATTGCACCAGTATGAGCGATGAGGAACTTGTTGCCATGTTTCAGCAAAATACTGGGAAATCGATACGTATACGCCGTGTTGACTTGTACGAAGATAATGTGGAAAAAGAGCCTTTGAGAACCACGTCTGAGACGGTCGGTACTTTGATCAATGCAGACGACATTGCACTAGAAACAGAGGTGATTCATAGTTGAAATGAGTTGACGACAGTTATCAGCTAGATTAAGTTGTATGTATAAAAAAAAAACTCGCTAAAGTAAAACCAGAAAATATTAGTAAAAATAGATAAAGCAAATTGGCTACTTTTGTTTTCTTTTAACTTAGGGTCAGTTAATATGTTCGTTTTAAGCCAGTGAATGTTTAAATGTTCTGCCACTAATGCGATATATAATTTAAAACTGGAAAATTTTGAAAAATTGCAGCTCGTGAATTTACGAATGCAAAATCACTTAGTCTGCACGAGCACAACGTCCATTTAGTCAAATTGGAGGAACCAAAATATGAATGCGGCATTTGTAAGCGAAAATGCTATCAGCAACGAGATCTTACTTCTCATATGCAACGAGTGCACCTGGCGGAGCGCAAGCACGTTTGCAACATATGCGGCAATGCATTCAAGAGCGCTTGGCCATTGACAACACATAAGCTCCTACATGTCGAAGATAAGTCTTTCGAGTGCATTCACTGCCAACGCAAATATACTCGACAAGCCGATTTAAATGTGCACATTCGCTCACATACCGGGGAACTGCCATACGCATGTCACCTGTGCGACAAACGTTTTGCCATCAAAGTACGGCTAACATACCATCTGCAACGACATCAGGGTGTCAAGCACCCTTGCACTTATTGCGGCAATGTCTATGATAATCGCAATCAACTAAAGGAGCATCTTTTCAAGCACACAGGTATGCCGTATCGGTGTGAATTGTGCCCGGATGTTGGATTTACACGTCGTTTGCGGTATGTGAATGGAAAATAATATACGAATACATTCATTTGTTATCTTTCATTTAATTATTTATACACTTGCAGCTTTTCCAGTCATATGCAGCGCGTTCATAATCAAAAACTGAGTGCGGACGAATTGGCTTCCGTTTTTGCGAAATACACGGGAAAAGCGATACATTTCAACTCCAGCTTCAAGGCGCAAGATAGTGAGGACTCACAAACATTGCCCGACTGTATTGTGGATGATGTGAAAGGAAAACAGTGAAGACGAAATTTCACAGTTACTGTTACAGAGGATACAATAGGAACATAGTCTTGAAAAGTTAAATAAAGTCATTTGATTTCTTTAGGTAAATTGTTCAGTTGAAGTCTACAAAAATATTGTACTCGTAGGTATTTACGAAAATTACTTTTTGTAGCTAATTTGTTGAAACCTTCTCAAATTCATTGAGTAGCTCGATGTTTGCGTCGTTAAATGTATACAGTTCACCCCTTACGGTAACCATTGAGAAAAGGGAGAGAACGGCGTATTACGAAAAATTCGCGTATTAATGACTTCCCCTTTCGTGGTCGTTCCAAAATGATAATGAAATGTGAAAAATGTAGTCATGTAGTCTTCCATCGCCTGCGATACTCACCCATGCGTTAGGACGGGCGTGATGAGAGCCTTTAAAATGTTAGTTTTGTTCGTCGAGAGAGAACTTTACTACTCAATTGCCTATTTAGTTCAAAGTAGCACTTGTTGGCAAGAGAGATTCTCCGTTGGATTCCAAAGCTGACATTATTATGGGTATTAATGCTGCTTCCTAAATAAACGAAGTCTTTTACAACCTCGAAATTATAGCAGTCAACAGTGACGTGAGTGCCGATACGTGAGTGCACCGACTGTTTGTCTGATGACAGGAGATACTTCGTTTTGTCCTCGTTCACCACCAGACCCATTCACTTTGCTTCTTTACCCAGTATGGAAAGTGAATGGCAATTAGATATTTGAATGGTAAATGGAATTTATGCCAAAGGATATACCATTAAATATTGATTCTATAGTGGATATATAATAGACGCTTACATCTTTTATTGGGTTTCATTGCCGTGTTCCTCCTCCTATTTATGCTGTGCGTCTTGATGCTTTTCCACAAATGGAGGGACCTACGGTTGCATAACGCCTCCGAACGACGAATGAATTTGAGGAACTTTTTCATAACAGAAATACTCTCGGCGGTTAGCGATTACCTGCCGAGGGTCGGCCGCTACTACAATAAACTTTTTCCGTCATTTGGTGTTTCATGCCCGAGGTTTCGAACCCGTATACTTCCGAATGGTTGTCGTGCACCAATCCATTCGGTTTCGGCGGTCACTTTGATCTTATACTCTAGTTCATCATGTTTTGTCACAGATTTTTTAATTTTATATTTAATTTCAAAGTAATATAGATTAAATAAATATATATTAACGTTCATGAATTTATGCAGCTGTATTTGTACTTACCTTATAATGCATAAGAGTTGCCATAAATTCTGTGACAAATTTTACAATGCATACGGCAAGAAGAAATTCGCAGAAAAAAGTCCGTTATTTTTGCTTTTGTTCGTGTGAATTGTCTATTCATAAATTATTCTCAGTTTCGTGGCAAATTTCGCTTGTTAACAATGGAGTGGGGAGCTAAGGAAAATCGCATCGGAGTGATTGCATTACAAAAGTGTGGTAAAAGTAAAAGTGAGATTTACGAATTGTTGAAAAAACTTAACATTTCGAAAATGTTTGTTTAACGCACGATCAATCGTTTTTCCCAAACGTCTGAAGTGACAGACAGAAAAAGAAGTGGTCGTCCTCGCGTGGCTCGAACACAAAACCCATTCGAGAAGGAATTCGCAGAAATCCCCTTAGAAAGCAAAAACATTACCAGGGAAATGAATGTATCGACCACATCCATGCCAAGACTAGTTAGAGATGATCTCCACATGAAAGCCTTCCGTCGCTCAACTGGTCATCTTTTTCTAACTGAATAGCCGTTTAAGGGGTTAGGGGTAGTCAGAGGCCCGAAAAAATTATGATTTTCAATAATTTTCTTTTTTGCTAGTCAATGACTTTGTTTTACTTTAGCAAAATTAAAAAAAAAAAAAAATTTTAAGTTATCGCTGTTTGTGTGGAACCCGTTTCTCCAGAAGTCCCTTGCGGTGATCATCACAAGTCCTTGGAGATTCAAATAAAATCAATCGGACAAAAGAAATTAGTTTTATTAATAGATAATCTTGTGCCTGATCGAAACTTTTTTTCAAAATTAACAATATGGCGGCCTCAGGAAATATTTTTCAGATTTTCGAGAAAAAAACCGACAATTAATTGTTAAAAAAAACGAAATTAAAAAAAAATCCTTCGATCAGGCACGAGTTTTTTTATATTTTTCAAATGCAGTATAAATTATTCAAATTACATAGTTTTGAAAAAAAAAAAAAAACGCATTTAAAGTTTTGCTATCGGCTCCGCAGCGCCCTTTGTTAATTGTTGAATAACTCGAAAAATATTTTCGGACTCACTTCAAATTTTCACACAATATTTTTAAGATATTATACTTTAAGAAAATGACAAAAACAAATCGATATTATCCTGTAAGCGTGGTCGTGGTGGTCATTTGCCTGATGTTATTTTCCACTACTAGCGGTATACCTTTCTCTTTATAATGAAATAAACATCCGATCATTTATATTAAAAAATATCCTTTTTCTTTGAATATCAAAATAGCACCTCTTACTGGAAAACCCATTATTATAATTTAATATCTACAACGGACTTACCTTGTAACAGAACTTATGGCCGGACTAAGTATATTATGATGAATTATGACTACGTATCATTCAATATGTTTTTTTTTACTAATTTTTCCGCTATTCGTGCTGCTGTAAAATAATGTGTGTGTGTAATTATTCTACTGACGTGAATGGTTTTCGGAAAATAGATAAATCCGAAGCATAATTATAAATAGTATGAGGAAGTTTGGTTATTTTAACTATTTTTATTTATGTTTTACGAAAACTTAATTTATATTATTAATGTATGTAGTCAAGTTTTGTAATATTTGTAACAACGAAAAAGTGGAATATGTTTTTTTTTTCCAATTATAATTTTATTTTATTTGTAATTACGGCTGCAATCCGAGCCCAGCGTATTTGAGCCTGGCATGCAATCATTGAACACAGCCACTATAATTTACAAAAAAAAAATGTTAACTTTTCTTAAATCATTAATTTGAATATTCCTCTTGCTCCATATTTTGGGCCTCCAGTTGTAGCTCTTCTAAAGTTTTCACATGCGGATTTCGCCCGGTATTCGCCTTGAACATCGCGCAATATTCATCAGCCGTCATGGTCATGTCATGCATTCGCAATAAATGTTTCCTAAATCTAGCATAATTAAATTATAATCCATTAAAATATATACCAAAAATTAAAATATACGCCATCTTACACATCGCGTTGCGCGCAACCATAATCACATACTGAACATTTGTAGGGCATACCAGTGTGTTTGTATGAATGGATTTTCAGCTGTTTAACATGATTGAACTCTTTGCCGCACACATTGCATTTCCGCTTGATACCAGCATGGCGTTGTAGGTGGTAATTGAGCCGAACTTTGATTTTAAAACGCCGATCACATAAATGGCAAGCATATGGTTCCTCTCCAGTGTGAATACGCATGTGCACTTTAAGGTCAAACGAGCGTATGAACTTTTTCTCACACACGGTGCATGGAAAATTCCTTTCCAAATGCAAACGTTTATGGCTGTGAAGAAGTACGTAACTTTTGAACGAATCACCGCACACATCACAGACAAACTTGCGCTCAGCAGTATGAACGTTTTCAATATGGTGCTTTAAATATTTTGGATCAACTTTTTTCTGACATATAGGGCACGCTTTCGGTTCGGGTTTTTCGCATAAATGAACCTTTTTTTCATGTAATTTCACAGTAGTTTCAGAATTATATTCGCGAGCTGTAAAAACCAGCAAATCACGAATTAGATAGTTTAACAAAAGAATACTATAGCTTACGTTTATGCTTACATATGTACTGTACATACTCATAAACTTACACAAGTATGTACATATATACCTACATAAATAGTAAATATGAATTGTGGATATTTCGTAAAAATGTATATTTTTAATTTGTCAAATTGCATGTGGGAAAATATATTGACGGCAGTAGACACAAGTGTGAGAACTATTTGTGATGAAAGTTAATAACCTGATAAGTCTGAATCGGATCATAATTCTATATAAAATCAAGACGGTATGTTGAGTAAGGACAGTAGGTATATTCGTCATATTTTTTGAACCAGTTGATAGTTCCGACGCTTATGTCCACTGCTATATACCCTAAGACAATTTTAATTTGTCAAATTTCTGCTCCAATTAATCCACATAGATATAAAGGATATTTCAAAAGTGACGCCTAGATGTCAGTAGTGAATAATTCCTAGACGGAACCTTTTTTGAAGTGAAACTTTTTAGGCTTCGATGGACGAGCGAAGGTGGAGAGTAAAATTTCAAGGCCATGCAACGTTTTGGGCATTTTCGTTCCGCGAGCGAGAAAAGAGATATAACGTAGAGGAAAAACTGAGAGAGAGAGAGAGAGAGCTAAACCTTATATATATCTTAGATACACTTTGGGCTATTCACGTCTACCTTTTTTTTGCTTTTGTACCATATAATACTCTAAATTGTTCAGCGCCGTCGCGACTAAAAGAAGCATGGTCGCTGCGACTGCGTCTACGAATGTATTTTGTTTTTGTAGTCGCCGGGCTTAGATTATGGGCTTGGACGACATACGCATATTGAGGCATGAAGTGAATGCGCTGTGTTTTTGGAATGCGTGGTGCCAAAGTGGCCTTCGCGTTGCGCTTTCTGCTGCTTTTGCGTCAATGAAGTTATTTTGTTTTTGTAAGTGCAATATTCGGAATATCGACTGGTGGAAGACAAAAGTTCACGAAAGCAAGAAGGGAGCGCTGTGATCGCGCATATGTATATATAATATGTTTGAACGTGCATGGATGTAGTTACAAATGAATACAATTATTTTGTAGAAAGTTTAGAAGGCAAGTAGGTATGTGTGTATGTATGCACGCTAGGACTTAAAGTGGGTATACCATATATGCATACACACCTCCATAGGCTTTAGAGCAGATTGTTTTTGCACTTGTTTGAAAGAAACTCGTTCACTAGTGCGTATGTGTATCTGATTTCTTGTAGGAATGTGATGTGCTGTGACATGTGAATAAATAAGTCAAGGTTATTTGGGCATACATGCGTATATACATATGAAAGGAAATGAAGGCATTATTGTTTTTCATATACAAATGTACATACATACATATGTAATTTGCCGTCGAATACATAAACTATAAATTAAAATATAACATAAAATAAGTGTTGATTTATCCATTAAACCATTATTTTATTTTTGTAAATTTTGTCTATTTGTATTCCCTGCAATTGTTGCCAATTTATTTATATATATATTCTTTCTCTCTCTCATTCTCTCTCGGCTCTCTCCCTCTCTCTTTGTCTGCCTTGAAAGTTTCACTTCTGTTATGTGTACTACGCTACACGCACTTTTTTTAATTTTTTATTTTACATTTTGTCAAATAAACAGATCTACAACTTTAGGTCGATGTTTAACCCTTTGGGGACGAGGCCGCTCGACGGGCGAGCGTCGCTGAGGACGAGAGGTATTGGAATAAAAAAATAAATATTGAACGTTATAAAAACTAAGGCTTTATTTAAAACAAGAAAAATTGGTCATAAAATTAAAAAAATAATTATAAACAGACTGCTATCACTGCTAATGTTGAAATGCCTGAGTGGATTCCTTATTGCACGGATTTTACTTTCACTTGACGAAGTAATGCCATCATATTCCGTCTTATCAGATTCAAAGTAATATTCGTCAGAACTGTCACTATCTAACGTATCATCTCAGATCGCTTACCCATCGTGCGTAGAATAAAAAAAGGGTATAAAAAGCCTGCTAATTCCTCTGACAGTGCCGCTGAGAGACTGAATCGAAGAATTGATATTCGTTCTGACACTACCGTCGTCTCATATAGTAAGTTTTTATTATAAAGAAGATGTGACTTCATCGCTAATGGCCCCTAATGGCTTTGAATGAAAACGTGACTCTTTTACTATACCTATGCGAATCTTATAGCTCAGGACGACAGACAGCCTTGCAGCTACGAACTAATTTGGGCGGCTATATGCCGACACGAGTTTGGAACGGTAAAACGGTTTGGGCGGCTATATGCCGACACTCGTCCCCAAAGGGTTAAGAACAACATATCGCCAAAAAAATAATCGTACGAATAGGCTGACAATTCATAGGTTGGTGAACAAATTTCAATAATCTGGTGCTGTCGAGGATAGCAAAAACGACTGGTACACCGAAAACGGGACGTTCTATTGAAAATATTGCTGCTGTAGTAGAAAGTGTTGCTGAACAACCGTTAACATCGATATCTCGATGTTCTCGTTTCCACGACAGTCGGTTCTATGTTACCGAAACGGCTCGGAATTACAACCGGCCAAAGAACATGCTGCTCATGTTGAACATTTAAATGATGTAATTTTTCATATATAATTGTTAAGAGCCGTATTTTGAGTGAAATAGTGAAACCTAAAATAAATAATTTATTTTAAAACAACATCGAGTCACGTCTTTTGAAAAACCCTTTATAACTAGTAAACACACATATTATAAATAAAGTTAAATTAAATTACTGCATTCTATTATTAAGGTGATTAAAATTGTTTTTTACTTACGGCAGAACGCACAAAGAAATTTTCTTTTCTTATTCAGAGCATAAGCATGTCGTTTTTCATGATATTTTATTTGATTTGCCGATATTTCCTTATGGCAGACTTTGCATTTAACTAATTCGCTGTTTTCCGTTTCTTCTTTACTTTCTCTCTCTAAACTGGTATCATTTCCATCATCTACAGCACTTGTTGATATGTTTCCGTGTTTTCGCCGTTTGTGGTAATATACAGAATTTGGGCTTCCAAAACTCATATTACAGAGGGAACATTCATATAATTTATAATCATCATTTTTCGTATATTGAGCTATACTTTGATTATGTTTACGTTTCATATGCTCCTGATGTGAACTCTTTAACTTGAACTGTCTTGAACATATAGAGCATTTAAATGGTTTACTTAAGTCTTCATTACACCCAATCATAGCTTTCAAACTTGTTATAGAGTGATTATGTATACGTCTTACGTGTGCCCTATAAGTACCATGTTTTTTAAAACTCATAGAACATATTGGACAATCAAATTTGTGCTCTTTTATGTGATCGGCTAACTCGAGAACAGACGAGAAGTATTGTTCACAATCTTCACAACGGAAAGAGGCAATATCATCCACACCGCGACCGCGTATTCGCATCCTCGGGAAATATTTTAAGTAAGAATTACTGTGCTTCTTTTGCAAATGTTTTGCCAATTCTTCTCTGGCTCGAGATTCATTGCACCATGGGCACTGCATCGGCGATTCTGTTCCATGTACAAGAGATTCATGTAGCTGTAGTTCACTCGGAAACTCGTAAACCTTGGGACATTTCATACAGATGATTTCAGCTATAGGAAGATAGATTAAAAATATAATATACAAGCGCTGTCCAAGTACCCAGATCATAACATGACGCTAGGCTGGTCATTTAAATGTAAAATTCTTGTAGAACTTACATTTATGCATCTCAAAAATATGATTTTTCAGTTGCTTTTGTGTTGCATATGTAAAATTACATAATTCACAAATGTGAGCAGCTTTGCTTCTTAAAACGTTGTTGTCACTTTCGCATTCATCTTGCGAGGATGCTTCACAATCACTTCTCAAAACTTCTTCTTTTTGGTCTTCATTTGGTTCTTCACATAATTGCTCGAAAATCTCTGTTTTTATATCTACTACGGTTATATCTAGCTCAGGTATATCTATGGACATGGCCGTGTCAATAACGGAAGCCTTTGGTTCTGGTACAGCTAACGGATCGTTTGTGTTTTCCGCAACATCCTGATAATACTAAGGGTTAAATTTCATATTTACAGATTTTAACTAGCTTTCTATACCTACATCTAATACTTGCGTTTGCTCATCGCTTGAAAGAATCAATTCTGGTTCTTCTCTTTGCGTAGATAGAACTTTCTTAAATTCTTCGTTTGAACGGCGAGCTGTTTGTCTAAAATTATAAGCCATTCGAAGATTTCTTGCGCAATTCGTGCACAACATATTCGGAAGTTTATCGGTGGAATTAGCATCGAGTTGCGTGCAGTCATTGAAGTAATCATACACAGTTTTCCCATCCATTGATACAGCGCAGCTCATGTCCACAACTCCTTCACATTTCATTTGCATACAGGCGCGGCATTGCATTTTTGTAAGCTCACTTTTGACTGAAATACCAATTCATGTATATTTTGATTTCATTTAGATGTTATTATTTACCTCTAAAAAACTCACAAGTTTTCTTAACAGAAGACTTACGCTTATGTTTATTATATTTTATTTTACTAGTCTAAAAGTTGTAATATCTTAATATTTCTTTATTCCAAAGAAGAGTAGTAATTATGGATGGACCATATGCGTACCAAAATACTCGACACTTCCTATCGAAACGATACATATTTACAGGGTGGTCCATTTAGCGTTTTGAATTTTATTCGACTATACCCCTTGTATCGACATGCGAACACAAGAATGATTGAAAACAAGAAAAAATATACATTCTGCGCATATACGTCACTGCAGCAAGAAAACGAAGCGAAAATATCAAGATGTCAAACATTTTGTAAAGAAATTGTAAAAATTGCAAAAACTATTAAAAATAATCAATGTTTTCAGATTGTAATAATTAGAATCGATATTCATTAGGCATTTAAGGAATATTATTCCAAAATACAATTTATGCATGTTATAGTTGGAAGTTTTTGGAGATTTTAGCTTAAGGGGGGACCCTCATTTAGGCGGTCGAAAAATGCATCATTTTTGGGAATTTTTTTCTCAGGTAAAATAACTTCAAACGTTTTGTAATTCATAAAGTACTTTAATAAATGTCTTGACTGTCTACAAAAATTTTCGGAGAAGAAAAAAAACATTTTAAGTATGGAAATATACACCTCGTCCATGGCACCTCATTCTATCTGTGTACATTCTAGCGCTCTGAATTTTTTTCTGAAATAAAAAAACCAATTTTTTTTTTAAACTTTAGGATAATACCTTCGATGTGACATTTTGATTAAAAAAAAATGTCGAAATTGATATTTTTTACCCAGTTTTATGTTAAAAGTGATTTTTCATGCATAAAAATTGACTTTAAAATTACAAAAAAATATGAAAATCTTTTTTTTTAAAAAAACACTTAATGTCACATTGAAAACAATTTAATTATCTTTAAAATGAGCTATTGTAAAGCCTGATTGGTTCAATACAGCGTTCTCAATTGTGTACACAAAATCGAAAAATGATGTTTCGAGAAAAACGCGTTTAAAGTTTTGGATACAGGCGATCAGGCCACCCGTCGCGTCCTGTTAAAAATTTTGTCACTCCTTCAAAAATACAGATATCGACTTGAAATTTTGAAAGTATATTCTTAAATAGTCGTAGAATAGATTAAAATTATTTCCAAAAAATCGATTTTTTTGACCCGATAAATGAGGGTCCCCCCTTAAAGAAAGCAAAAACAAAATACATGTACCTTTTTGTTTTTGTACAACTGCTATCACCTTGAACAGATTTGCCTTGGCTGCAATGATGTCGCCCGAATATTTTTTCTATCACTCTTGATACTGTCAAAATCAACCAATCGTATTGGATTATATCTGAGATTATAAAATAATCCTAGATAATAACCATACTTTTTTACATGCAACCCTGTGTTATTGATAATTATTATTAAAAATGTAAGGAGAAACGTCAAAGTAAAAACTAAAAAAGGGATCGCACTGGTATAGAGAGGCAGTAGAGTTTCTTTTGGAATTATGGGAGGAGAATCTGGCGACATGGCAGTAGAAATAGCGACAAGAGCCTTTATGTTTCGAGGGAAATAACGGGGTTTTACAGATTTTCCCCAACCGTGTATTACTAGCAGCCAATTGCGCAATTAAATTAGCTATTCCTTCTCCTTGTATGTATATTCTTTATATCGTAAATAATAATTAACACGTTGAGTGCCACCATACAACAAAAAAAATGGGGTTCGTCCGGCCACGATTTTTTTTTACATAATACAATAGAATATTTGAATTTTTGAATAGGCCATATGATGCCACATTGGTCTCATACCCATAGGCCAAGCAGCATAAACAATGCAATGGCTCTAGTATGGCGTGAATACACTACTACTAATAGCCTCTATGAAGCAGCTGTATCAGCACAAACCGAAATCTCACATATCATACCGTGAGACCAAGTGTCACCACGAAGCCTGAAAGTCCCTTCGCACTGTGAGACCAACCTGGACTCACATGGCACTCAGCGTGTTAAACAAACGAAAAACTCAGAAATATTCCACCAAAACAATTTCTATGTAGAAAAACCTTTCAAAACAGTATTTCCAGCTGATTGTCAACTTTGCAGGTAATCTGCCATATGTGAACCAGTAGATGAATCTTGTGGATTTATTGCTAATTACTGCATGTGTGAACGTACATTAAGTAGCATCTAAATAACAATTAATACCTGTTACAACAAAACCAAGGCGAATTTATTACAGGTGACAGCAAACACATATAAGTAAAACCCTACATGTATTTGTTGTTGCGTTTGGTGCAAGCATCACGTCAAAATCAGTAGTCAAATGTAAACATACGAATGTAAACATACCAATACATACAAACAAAGCATATCATTTTGACGTAAGCCATACCTACGGCGGAAAAATCAGCTGGGTGAATGCTGTCACCTTAATAAATCCACCTTGAACAAAACTATAAGACCACGGAGATCGATTTTCTGGTGTCGTTATCGATATATTTAATACTACTGGTATTCATACAAACTGCTAAACACCAAGGATTCATTGTTGTTGTATAAATGTATGATATTCAAATCTGACATTTTAACCTTGGAAAATATAATTTATAATCTTTATCATTTTAGTCGGTTATACATTTCGGTTTTTAATGTTCAACATTATTACTATTTTGATACTCGCGTCTACCTGTGCACCAGGCCATCATAATCTTGTTCACATAACGGTTGTATAACAGCATAAAACTATCGAGAAAGATGATGATAAACGGTTCATTAGACAGGGCTAGTTTACTCGTCTGGAAAACCCCGAATCATTCGGGTAACGTAGAACCGGCTGCCATGGGAATGCATGTTCTGGATATTGTACCAGGTTAAACTTCTACTTATCCATAATTGACCCCGCCATACTAAACGTATGTCCTTTTCACATGCCGCTCTAAACCCACTCTCTAACACCCCTCTCCCTCTGGACTCAACCTATCGAAACAGCAAGTTCCCTGGGCCTACCTTTAGTTGAGGGCTTAGTATTGCTGCTACAACAACCATATTGAGAAAAATATAGATATACATAGGCAGCGATATCGCGTTCTGGCAATAGTAGGGCAGTACCAGAGGAAGTGTTCAACACCTCAATCTTCTCCTCGTTCCTGCATCTGGGCAGAAGTCATTTGAGGGTAATCCCAAACGTTTCTCATGTATTCAGATTAGGCAACGATACCAACCATCGCACTAATAGAAGGTCGGTCTATATTAGCAAAAGCTTTATAGTTCACTCATAAGCAGGCTCCGTGGTCTATCTACTGTTGGCTTGCGTGATGTAGACCGAGCTGATCCGGAGCTTGATTGAGGTTAAAGGGATGTCCATATATTGGATAGAACAGACTGGTTTAAGATCAGTTCCCCTCCTAGGCAGCAGATCCGCGATGCAATTTCCAGGAAAGTCTCTGTGTCCAGGAACATAGATAACGTTCACTGTACATCTCTTAGCCAGCTCATTAAGAATAGCTCTAGAGCCAATTGCTTTTATGACAATTTAGCTGTCAGAATAGGTAGTATCCCGATAACTTAATAAAATTCGCCAATACTTTTTATGCGTATTGTTCTCTACGTCAGTTATATCCATTGTACAAAATTACACAGAAAATGGATCTGGACAAAGGTTGGTTGGTTTAAGTGGTGATTCTTCCAGAATACAACTAGCGCTTCCGCACCATTTTGTTGCCATATCCTCGTTACGGACAAAGGTTATATCCGACGTAAATACTATATTATTAAGATTGGACAAAACCATGCTTACTTTGTATGCTTAACTCTCATTGTTTATGAGTTGCTTTGATTCCAAAATTAGCAGCCAGTCCAAATTAAATTTTACTAAAATATACATACGTATGTCTATGTATAGTTAGTAGTAACATATTATTCTATTCATCTATAATTTAATCATTTCAAAATTATAGAATTCCAAGTGATTGATTTAAAAATTATTGCATGTATTTAACCAAATTAGTCTGGGTTCTCTCCATGATCTGAATTTGTGTCCATGTTTTCTGTGTCCTCAACCGGTTTCACGTAGGGAGAACGACCAGTATTCTCTTTGAACATAGCAAATAACTCATCAGCCGTCATAGTTGTGTCGTGTTTTCGCTGCATATGTCTCGTAAAACTATATAGAAGACACATTTTTTGCAAATAATTTAATAATTAATGTTCGAACCAACTTACTATTCACGCTTCACACAACCATAATCGCAAACAAGACATCTATATGGCATTACGCCTGTATGTGCCCATGAATGAATTCGTAGTGATGTGCCATTTTTGAACTCTTTGTCGCACACTTTACATTTTCGCTTTATATTAGCATGATGTTGCAAATGATAAGTGAGACGAACTTTAATTCTGAACCGACGATCACACAAATGGCACGCGAATGGCAGTTCACCTGTGTGAACTCTCATATGAACTTTGAGTTCCGATTTTTCAGTAAATCTCTTATCACATGCAGTGCATGGAAAATTGCGTACCTTCTTGTGCAACAGCTTATGTCGACTAAGTTGGGTATGACTTTTATATGAATCGTTACAAATATCACAAGTAAATTTACGGTCTCCGATATGCACCATTTCGACATGTCTTCTTATGTAATCCGGATTCAATTTTTTCTGACATATTGGACATTCCTTAAGTTCAGTTTTTATATTTAAATGTTGTTTTCTTTCGTGTGATTCCAAAGCAAGACTAGTAGATAATACACGAGCTGAAAATTAATAATATAATATATGTTATATAATACGAAATTTCATTTAAAATTATATATGTGGTAGACATGTTTTCATTATTGAAACTCACGGCAAAATGAACAGAGGTATCTCTTCTTTTCTTTGAACTTGCTACCATCTTCGTGCCAATTTCCTTTAGTTGATTCTTGTTGCTCTTGATTATCTTCTTCTAATTGTTTATTATTTAGGCTACCATAAATCTGTGTATTTTGATGAGACTCATCCGTCGTGACAACTTGGTTGAATTCATTGGTTTTTCTTTGTACAGGATCAACTGAAGATTTTATTGTTTCAATGAGGGTACTTTGTTTTTGTGTATTTGTTTGGACCGTAGTTGTTTTCATAGCATTTGAACCCACTCGCTTTTTATGTTTTTGTTTAATATGTGTATTATATGAGCCCAGATTTCTATAGCTTTTGTTGCATGCTTTGCATTCAATTGGCTTGTCTTTTTCAACTTCAACACCTTCAACGATGAACGGCGTAGGTGGAAAACTACTCGCAGAGCAGTTATGTAGACGTTTAGCATGAGTATAATAAGTACGTACTCTACTAAAATTTTTCGAGCAGAATGGACATTTGAATACATGAGTTTTAACATGGTCCTCCAATTCGAAGGCGGATGAAAAGATGCTTCTACAATATTTACATTTAAAAGTAGGTGTCCCCAAGCTATTAACACGTCCCTTTCGTAAACGTGGGAAATATTTAAAATAGCGAGAGCTGTGGTTACTTTGAAAATGTTTAAGAAGCTCACTCCGTGGCATTAAAGGCTTTTCCTGGCAAAAATCGCACTGCACGGGTGAATTGGTCTCATGAACAAGTTTTTTGTGTATCCTTAACTCATGAGGCATATCGAAAATCTTCGAACAATTTACGCAAATTATTTCACCTATACGTAGTGGAATAATACACAAAGTTAATAAATTACAAACAAAAAATTTAAAAACCTACTTTTATGCTGCTTTGAAATATGCTTTTTTAGTTCGTTTTTGATGGTATAAATACAATTACATATCTCGCAGGTGTACCCCACTCTTTCAATTGGCTCAGTTTCACTCTCTTCCCCGGAGTCCTCTTTTTCTGATTCTTTTGCCGTTGCTGTTAACGACAGATTATCGTTTGAAATCTCACATAGTAGGTCAGGGGCGTGCTCATTATCGTTTATCAGTTCAGGATTTCTGTCACGTTCCACCTCTTCTTGTGTTTCCTCAAAAAATTGGGGGGAAGACTCATCTATACAATCGTCTTCAAGAGGAAATTCTAGTTCAGGTTCCCTTAAGGCCTTGACGGCTTCATTAAACTCCATATCCAAAGGGTCGTCAGTACTTTCCTCCATATCCTATACAAAGAGATATATTTGCATATTTTTTATATTAGGTACAATACTTACGTAGAAATAAGAATAATTTATTTACATTAAAAGCGTACAATTCCTCAGTCGAACTATGAACCGATTCTGCCTCCATTTTTTGCGTTGTTAGAAGTTTCTTGAAATCTGCATGCGACTGGCGGGCACATTTTCTAAAGTTATAGGCTATTTGGAGTTTTTGGGCACAAATTTTACAAAGTGTGTTTGGAAAATTATCATTAGCCGATGCCTCTAGCTGGGTGCATTCATTGAAGTAATCATAAAGAGTTTTGCCATCCTCTGTGCCAACAATGCCCATGTCAAGCAGGATATGGCATTTAGTTTGCATGCAAACACGACATTGCATTTTTATTGCCCTTCTCTTTTAAACAAAGCAACTATAACACGCTATATTTTGCAAGAAATATTTTGTAATGTCAAATATTAAATTTTAAGTTAAATATTATTTATTATTATTCCTTTTCTACAGTACTATTCCTTTTATTTACATTACTTAGTGCACTAGTAATGAAAAGTACAAGCGCATTGATAAATCTATCGATAACAAAACATTGTTTTGCTTTGTTTTTTTACTTTCGCAACAGAAATTATCGTAAAAAATAACCGATAATATGAACATGAGAGTAATTAACACCCCATTTACACACGGAGACATCTGGAATGGAGACACTGGAAATTCTCTTTTCATGTCTCATTCGCGGGCACACGGGCAAAATTGTTTTCGGCGACATTTTGACATTTAATACTTTAGCATCGTATGGTTCGGAAGTATTCTCGCACGCGCTTACATGTAAAGCGGAAAACGTTCGTCAAAAATTTCTTAAATATATGAATGAAAAATGCAAACTGGTTAAATAATAAATAATTTGTTGTTTTTTTTATTGAAATATGTTTATAAATTCTTATACTTGAATAAAAAAAATTAAATTAAAAATACTTCATATGTAAATAATTAACTTAAAATTAACTTGAGTATCTAGAAATGCAGGGAAAAATTAGAAATCAACATAAACATGTCCCATAACTATTTTAAATTATACCTAATTTACTACCAAAAATAATCGTGCATTTCCCAAGCAGCGTTCGGATGTTTGTCATCGTTGTTTTCTTCCGTTTGTATGAAAACCAACACATAACTTAGAACTTTCTTCCACAAAAGCAGAAAACGAATGAAGCAACTGTCAAAAATTGCTTTAAGATTGGAAATACGAATAAGAAGAGCAAAGCGTGTCGCCAGTACAGGAGACAAATTCCCTTCCCTCTTCCCCGGCCGTCCTTCACCACCGAACAAAATGTTTCCCTTCCAGTGGCGACATCGTGTAAATGGGCACTAACTGACAAAGAGCGAAATAACGAAAAATTTAGAAATGGAAAACAAATAGATATTAGCCGACAAATTTCACGTTAGTGGATTTAGTATAGGCATGTTTATTATGAGATTGTTTAAAAAAAAATACCAGTCTAACGGTTAGACGCGATAGAAGTGAAACCTTCCGTAAAACAAACTGAGAGAGAATGAGACGAAAGCAGCATTAGGGGCGGGATAATTATAGGTTCATTATAATATTGCTATAAAGTTCATATTTTATTTTCTTCATTTTATTATTATTCATCCTCAATGTTTTCAATTTCAACAAATGATACGAGTGGCTTATGATAGATAAAATATGATACAAATGCTTTGGTTTCGATATTGTCAACATATCTTTGAAATACCGCGTCAATTGTTGTTTTTCATTGTGTTTTCGATTCAGTGCGATTGTTACACATTTTTAAATTGAATGTTGAATTGAGAACGTCAATTAAAGGAACCGCTGTGTCCAATGCAAAATTTACGTTAAAATCGCCACTTAAAATCATTGGAACTTTATCGTAATCTTTTCTAAGTATCCGCGATACTTCTGGTGTATACTTTATTAAATTTTCGTGAATGAATTCCGTGATGCTATTTATTGATTTTTTTCTGTCGATATTCACGACACTTTTCTGCATTGTTTTTCGGCATAATTGCGGTAAATATTTAAAAATGAAAATATTTACGAATATAAAAATACACACGCGGTTGCTATTATGAGCGTCCCCAGCAAAACCTGCGTGACCGAAACTCTAACACAATTACATTTTTTTGAATGTTACAAACACATATGCACGCAGGTTTTGCTGGGGCGTGACCGAAACTCTAACACAATTACACATATGCACTCGTATTTGTTTGAAAATCGACTTTTTTTTTTGGTTCTCCGTCATCTTTGGAAAATGTGTAAACAGTAAGCAAACTTTATTCAAATATTTTCCCCCATTTTTGCATCAGTAAAATTAAACAAACGCCGTAGCCGAATGGGTTGGTGCGTGACTACTATTCAGAATTCACAGAGAGAACGTCAGTTCGAATCTCGGTGAAAACACCAAAATTAAGGAAAACTATTTTTCTAATAGCGCTCACCCCTCAGCAGGCAATGGTAAAACACCGAGTGTATTTCTGCCATGAAAAAAAGCTCCTCATAAACGTATCATAAAATAAAATAAAATAACTGTATAAAAATTTTTTTTTCTTGTGATTCGAACCAAGAATTTTGGATCGGAAGCTCACATTGCTAGCCGCTCGGCTATCGCGCCATGCTGTCGGCGCTGGCCTAAAAGTTATTTAGTTCGTCGCTACGTTTATATGTAATATTCGTAGCCAAGAGTGTCGCTTTTTTCGTTTCACTTTTTCTCAAATCACTCCCAACGATTCTAAAGAAGTTTTCACTTCAAAATGTCCAGGGTGCACAGAATTGTAGGCACTAGAAATCTGTGTAGTTGAACAATAATTTTGTCTTTTAGTACATCTTATCAAGCAATCGTTTTCAAATTACTTATATTTTGGAAAGCTTCCTACAAAAATAAATATGTACCAAAACTCTATTTCTAACAATAACTAATTAAAACAAAAAAGAAAAAATGCGTATAGCGTAGTACACATAACAGAAGTGAAAATTTCAAGGCAGACAAAGAAAGAGGGAGAGAACCGAGAGAGAAAGAATATATCGCACTTGTTACGTTAAAGCGTAACAACTCAAAATCTAAACATTTTCAGTAGATACGAAAAACTGTTTCCGTAAATATTAATAATATATTACAAGGAAAAAAATATGTAATAGCACGAAAATATCATTAAAAACAATATAACGGTTGTTTCATTCTTATTTGTTTAGTAGTTGCGCTAAAATAACAAATTTTTGACTTGTTACTCTTTTCCTGAAATTTTTTTATACACTTAGTGGTATATTTTAAACAAACCGTTTGCTTGTAAACAGGCACAATTCAAAATGTTACACTTTATGTGACACAAATTTGTTCAAACACTTGGAGACAACTAAAAATGTAACTCTTTAGTTGAGACAAAAGAAGTCATTCTGAAAACAAAGAGAGAGTCATAACGGTTTTTTTTAACGAAAGGCTAGACAAACCATTGAACGATTTTTACAGTGGGTAGAGATGACCACTGTACATTGTTTTCTTGTAAAAAACTAAAATTTGGGAATTTTGAGTTGTTACGCTTTAAGGTAACAAGTGCGATATATCTAAATAAATTCACAATATTTGCAGAGAATACAAATAGACAAAATTTACAAAAAACGGAGAAGGGTCGACCGCAGGACACAAACCGTGGCAACAACGGGCACTACTCCGCGCACAAATTACCGCAAGGCAATACCAATAAATCCGACGCCGGAATGGATAGCACTTTATAGTACGCACAAGCACTAGCCAGGAAACGGAAATTAGCGCCAAAAAGTAGGCACCAAAAATATATTTCCTACAAGTGTGCACCAACAAACAAGCGCCAAAAAGTAGGCAGTGTTATTCCTCACTACAAATTAGCAACCACAAGAAAAAACTCAGGAAAAATAGCCTGAAGTGTATCTAAGACATATATAAGGAATAGCTCTCTCTCTCTCCATTTCCTCTACGTCACATTTTTTTTCTCTCCCGCGGAACGAAAATGCCCAAAACGTTGCATGGCCTTGAAATTTTACTCTCCATTCTCGATCGTCCATCGATGCCTAAGAAGTTTCACTTCAAATCTTAGTAACTCCATCCCGTCCCTGCGCTCATTACCCTTTCGCTGCCCCCGAAGTTCATATATAGTTTCTTTTTTTTTTTTTTTAATTTATAAAACCAGCAAACCATCATAATCATGGTTTTCCCGCATTCATATATAAATTGTTGAGCTGCGCCAATGCATTTTCATCACACAGAGACTTGCACGAGTAATTTAGACGGCCGGACTGGTATAAGTGTCAATAACAAAAAATGTATTTGCTACGAATATATATGAAATAATATTAAGTTCATAAAACTGACTCTTTAGTTATAGCTAGTGTTAATATTGTATATAATAATATAAAAATCAATACCATCAAAACAATATTGTTCGACTGAGCTTTATACTTAATCTTGTTAGAAATGACCTGGGAACTGGGATCGGTATTATCCACAAAAACGTCTCAAGTTTTGTTAATTTTAAATTTATTAGAACAGTGAAAAATTCAGATATGAATTCTCATAAACATGTATCCACATTTGGTCAAACAGTTTACCCGTTACATATTCTTATTCATCATTTCTAACTCTTCTGCTAGTTTAACGCGTGGAGATCGCCCCGTATTCGCTTTGAACATTGCAAATAATTCATCAGCAGTCATAGTTATATCGTGTTTGCGCAGCATATGTTTTGCAAGACTGGATATTTAAAAAAAGGTAGATTTAAATAACTTCATAACATCATTTTCAAATTAACTTACACTTCACGTTTGGCACTGCCATACTCGCAAATAGGGCATGTATATGGCATTATGCCAGTATGCAAGAATGAATGGTCTCGTAATGATTTGCTGTTTTTGAACTCTTTACCACATTCGTTACATTTTTTCTTGATATTGGCATGCTGTTGCAAATGATAGGTGAGGTGGGCTTTTATTCTAAATCGACGATCGCACAAATGGCAGTCGAATGGCAATTCCCCCGTGTGAATTCGCATATGAACTTTGAATTCGGATTTCTCAGCAAAGCTTCTATCACACACGGTGCATGGAAAGTTGCGGTCCTTCATATGCAACAGTCTGTGTCGTTTAACAGTATCATGGGTTTTATATGAGTCACCACAAATATCACAAGTAAATTTACGTTCACCAATATGTACAATTTGGATATGTTTCTTAACATAATCTGAACTAAATTCTTTTTTACAAATTGGGCATTCCTTAACGTCCGTTTTTATATTCAAATGTTGTTTTTTTTCATGTAATTCTAGAGATAGTCTGCTGGATAATACTCGAGCTGGAAGAGTAAGAAAATATACACCATTTTTTTAGGTTTTAAAGAGGACATTGTATTAAAGTATATTATTGATTTCCACTTACGGCAAAATGAACATAAGTGTCTCTTCTTTGCTTTTAGCTTGGGAATATCTGAATTTTCTTCTGCATATATTTCAGATGATTCCTGTTGCTCTTGATTGCTTTTCGTGTATTGGTTTTTATGATAAATATTCTCAGTAGTTTCCATTCGATTTCGTTTTATTTTGGTATTATTCTGCATTTGTACCTGAGACTCTTCGTGTTCTTTTTGTACATAATCGGATGAAAATGCCATTAGAGAAATATTGTCAGGCAATTGCTTGACCATAAGAGAACTATGATTTTGTTTAATATGTACATTGTATGAGCTCAGATTCCCATAACTTATGTTACAGAGTGTACATTTAAATATTACGTGTGCTTTCACATGGCCTTCCAATTCAAAAGGGGTTGAATAGATGTTTCTACAATATTTACATTTATAAGAAGTAGGTGGAAAATACTTAAGGTATTCAGATTTGTGTTTACATTGAAAATGGTCAACAAGCTCATTTCGAGGTATTAAAATCCCCTCATTGCAGTATTCGCACTGCACTGGTGAATCAGTCTCATGAACTAGTTGTTTGTGTATTCTCAATTCGTTTGGTGTATCAAAGTTTGTTGAGCAATCTACGCAAAATACCTCAGCTAAGAAAAAAAACAAATAAAGAAAAAATGTTAAAAATACATAAAATACTGAGACTTTATTTAATAACTTACATTGATGTTGTTTGGATATATGATTTATTAATTCATCTTCAGTTTCGTAAGCACAATAACAAATCTCACACATATATCCCACTCTCCCTATAGACTCATTTTCACTCTCATATACGTCATCCTCGCAAACTGAATCTTCTTTTTTTAATTCTTCAACCATTTCCGTTTGAGATTGATCATCATTTGATGTCCCGCATAATAGCTCAATGACATATTCGCTCTCATCTTCTACTTTTAGCAGCCCCGGGTGCATTTCTTTTTCCAGTGCTTCTTCGGAAACTTGCCTCGATTCCTCTAAGTAAATGTTATTAATAGGGTATTTTAGATCAGGGTTCGTTAAAGCTTGCACATCTTGTTTGAACTCCATCTTTAGAGGATCGTCTGTAATCTCCTCTATAACCTATTTAAATAACATTAAAATGGCTCACCGTCAATACTGAAGTAAAATCGTTAAGTTACCTTAAAACCATAAATTTCCTGAGTTTTCATAAGAATAGATTGCGCAATTAGTTTTTCAAATTCTTCGTTCGACTTGCGAGCACATTTTCTGAAGTTATAAGCTATTTGGAGTTTTTGAGCACAAATTTTACAAAGTGTTTTGGGAAAGTTATCACCGGCCGATGCCTGTAGCTGTGTGCATTCATTGTAGTAGTCGAAAAGAGATTTACCTTCTGCTGTGCATGCAATGCTCATATCAAGTAGGATATGGCATTTTGTTTGCATGCAAACCCGACATTGCATTTTTATTTTTTTCAACACCACTTAATTGAAGCACAACAAGAAGTTAACTCCTTTTTTGTTTATTTCAGCGCCAAAAGTAATTCACTGTGATATCTTTGACTTTTATTCTATCGTCAATTTATCGATAACAGCTTTTATTCTTCGTTTCCATCGTACTGATTTGAAGTAAAAAAAATAAAATGGTCAGATCTTCGAAGTTATCGTTGCAGACTGACTTGGCGTTTACACGAGAGAGTTTTGGAAAGACTATATAGCAACACATTCACACTTTTTGCCAATACTTACTACTGTCTTATGATTCTTCGAAGACAGAAAATTTTGCAAATTTACATTTCGTTGTAATTCGCGAAAGAATCGATGTCAGAGCAAGTAATTTGTACGATACGAGACTAACGGCGCTTGCTGGAAAAGTGAAAGTTAAATGGAGTTGGACGCCTAGGCTACGCAAACGATTTTTTCCTTTGCCTTGTATAACCCTAAAAGTACTCTCACACCCCCCAATATGGGAGATTAGCAGCTAATTATCAGCTGTCAAGACTGTTTTGAAGTAGTTTTCTTCACAGAAATCTATTTGGTGGAATATTTTAGTGTTTTGGGTTTCTTCAATTATTATTAATGATATGACAAGAATGCAGAAAGAAGCAATAATCAACTTAATTGCGCAATTGGCTGCTAATAACAGACAATTGGGGAAAATCCGTAAACGATGTTTACTGAGGTTGCAAAAAGTGACGGCAGCAGTACGCGTGCGAAATGCGCTATTACATAATATTGTTGCGAACGGAAAACTTCGTGAGGAGACTGGCAACAATAGCGAGCGAATGAAATATCAAAACAAAAACATGATTTCGCCTTGATGGCGGGACAGACCTTATCAGAAGATACGAGCTGCCAGATTTAAAAATTACGATTGTTATTAAGCACATGTACATGCAGTACAAGGGTATTCAGTCGTAAGATGAACATGTATTATGTAAAATAAAGCAGTTAAGTGTTGGAAATAAAGTAAAGCAAGATGTGTTGCTATTAATTTGCGACTTTTATTCGACAGTCCAGTGATCGAACTCGGAGGAATTATTGTAAGAGATTTATTTGGATTTTGACGTAACAAAGTTCGCAACAATATATATAAACAGTCCATAAACAAGCAGTGCGTTTACATATACATTTTGTTTTTGTAATGTAATTGTTACGTTTTGCCAAATAACAAGGCGCTTTATAATTCCTCTGAGTTCGATCACTGGATTGCTAAATAAAAGTCAGAACTTGCTGGCTTTATTTATTTTCAATATAGATTTTATTTAATAATTCTCGAAATATTAAATAATTTAAAAAGGCATATTTGTAAATGAAACGAGAAATAAAAAAAAATACATATATTAAAATATCACCCATAGCTAGCCGACAGCGTTAACCTCCCTTGTTACTAATATACGAATACCATAACATACGAGTAATACTTAACCTTCCGTCAGGCGCAACTATCAGGCTGTGAACTTCGGGCGCAATGTGCCTAAGTGGCACACTTTTAAAAACACATAATAAAACTATAATTACATAGTTTATACATATGGGAAATATAGAAGTGGCATTAAGGGATATGAATAAGAAATAAATCTAAATATTTTCATAAAAATCCATTTATTTGACAAAAATTTATCAGTTACAAAAGATAGTCGTAAATTAAGGTTGAAAATAAAAAGTTAAAACAGTCAACCGAAAATAGTGGATAGGGATAAACAAAGTGGTGATTTACATTTCTTGCATTCGTGATTCGTCAGTCTTCTCAAACCAGTTTCGCTAGTGCAAGTTTAGGGGGCGGAGAAGGGCTTCGTTCATTTGGAAGTGAAGGTCGATATTTTTCTAACCTTATTTGAAGACTGAAAGGTATTCCGTGGGTTTTCAAACTTCTTCGACGTAGCTCCTCGATTGTCAGTTCATGAGCCAACTTTTTCAAGAAAAGCCTTCTACGCATTGGTTCTAGGTTATTACTGAGGTATATCACTTGAGAGTTAATACCAGCGACATTCAGCATTGTAAAAAATATAACCATTCTCCAGCGTTTGGTGTTTCGTGATACATTGTACGTTGCACACATTTCATCTATGGTATATACTGCCTATCTAGATGGTATATACTGCCTAAAGGGACCGTTTCCACGAAAACCGGGTAGCATTTCGTCTATAGTCATATTTTCCCCAGGAATGTAACTATCTTGGCAACTTCTTATGAATTTCTCGAAAATGTCTCGAACTGGAGCGAGCCGATCCAGTTCTTTTCTTTCCTCTCTTGTACTTCGGTCATCAAAACGAAGGCAACGCATAAGTGTCTCGAATCGCTTAATATTCATGACAAGGCCAAATCTTTCAATCCCATCATCTTCTATTCCCCAAAGTTCTTCCAGATATTGACGATTCCCCCTGTATGCTCTTGCAAGGTATAATAACCCAATAAAAGCTCGTATTTCTATACGGTCAGTGGGTTTAATGTCCCTTTCTCAAGAAAAATTGTTTCTAATGGTCTCAATGTATTGGTTGGTGTATGTTATTGCACTATTATGTTTAATATTTCGTCGGTAAAAATATTATTCCATATATCAACAGCAGTACTAGCATTTCTTGCATTCCCTTTTACTCCAGGTAAGTGAGTAATTATGTTGTGAGGTCCTCTGCGTGCACTTCGCAGAGGTGGATTTTGATTCCACTTACTGATTAGGGGTGTCCTTATTTTGGGAAAGTTACTAGATCATCGTTCACCGGGTCTAATTTTTTTCCTTTTGGTGTAAAAAAAATAACTGCAAAGTTTGAAGCCGATCGGGCTTCATTTGATGGACCCGGAAATCGCTTATATCTGAAAGATCCACTAATAGGTGTAAAAAAGACGATTTTTTCACTATTTTACTTTATTCTGTATTTTTTTGCTCATGGTTGTTGCTTTTTTTTATTAAATTACATTGAATAAATATTATTACATTTCATTTCAAATATATTTTACAAAAAAACCACCTAACAGGAACATTTTTCATTTAAATTTACAGCATGTCAAATGAAAATATAGTCGATTTCGTATCGTTTTTTGTTGGGGTTTTTTTAAATATATGTAATTATATTTTTTTTTCAATCCTACATTTTTTCAAATATATACGTATTTTTCCCTTTTCCACTAAATCGTCCTGCATGTCAGCCAACCCCGCGCAAGGGTCGTGTGCGACTCGGCGCCACGCCGGTAGGTGGCCGCGCGAGTCTTCTCTCCCATAAATGATATTATGCGCAGCGGCTTCAAAGTGACTTTGATATTTTGACAAAAAGTTTATCCCTGTGTCGTATAAGTGCTGCATCACACATCAAGTGCTTTCTGCGAAGTTTATTTGGAACATATGGCAAAAAAAATATCACCATGTCGGATAAACCATCGACCTCAAGTCATTCAAGTAGAAGATCTGTGAAAAATTTGAATAACATTGATTTGATCGGCAACACTGCGCATCAGATCACGGGCGCCAAACTTCCGTGCATCAAACAAGTGTTACAAGTGATGTTCCATAATATGCGATTTGTTGGACTTACTGCAAAAGACAGTGCAAAATTGACCATAAGTGCAGCTGTAATATTTTGGCAACAAGCTCGCATTCCAATTGTTAATGATGATAAGTGTGTGAAAAAGCTGATGAAAGTTTACGACCAATGGAAAAACATACAAAGAACTGTCCCAGATAAAAGGTCAAATGCACAAAAGCAAGTTGCCGAACAATTTACTCAAAATCTTGATGATTTGTTTGATATTGCCATCGGTGATGCGTTGGAAAAAATTCGAATTGAAGAGGACAGAGAATTTTTAAAATTGCAAAGACAAAAAGGTCGTCCAGGCTGCATGGTTGGTGTCGATATGAAGTTATATGGGCGAGAAAAACGTACGCAAGAACGACAAGAAAAAGAAGAAGCGCGTAAAAGAAAACACGAGGAAGAGATGGCTAGACCTTCAGGTAATTTATTGCAATATGTCATAATTTCAAAAATCATATTTGATTGTGAATTTTTTCAGATGTCGTGAATTGTGATGATGAAGATGCTGAAATGCCATTTTGTGAAACGATTGATGAAGAAAATGAACCGATTGACGATGACTGGGAACCAGAGAAAGTAGCTGGTAACGCAACATCCGCCAAAAAAAGAGGCCGAAAAGAATTCATCACAGCAAGATTGGCTGCTGCACTTGATAATGCTAAAGTTTCGGATGGTATGGCCGTGCATATCCTCATTGCAGCTGCTGAAGCATTTGGAATACGGGCTGAAGAGTTAGCTATCAACCGTTCAACTATTCATCGCGCTCGCCTGGAACATCGATTGGAAGATACAAAAGATGTGATGGCTCGGTTTCCCGACAACGTAATTAAAACTTCAGCTTATATTTAATTTTTATTGGGTTTTCAATTTTTCATTTTAAAATAAATTTTTTAGATAAATACCGTTGGATCATTAGTTGTTCATTGGGATGGCAAACTACTACAAGTTTTGATTGGTAGACTCAAAGTTGAGCGCATAGCAGTTCTTGTGAGCTACAATGGGACATCCAAGTTCCTCGGAGCACCGAAAATTGAATCGTCAAGTGGAGAACACATTGCTGCTGCGGTTCACGAGACATTAGTTAAATGGAACATTGCGGAGTACGTGCAAGGCAAATGTTTTGACACAACTTCAAGTAATACCGGCACAGAAAAAGGAGCTAGTGTACTCTTGGAAAAGAAACTAAAGCGTCAGTTGTGATGATAATACTGATCTTATCTTTTCCTAGAAAAAAATGTATGTCTCCAGAATTTTCATCATTTGGTCGGTCTCATCATCCTGCTCTGTCTCGGAATTTTCACCCCGTTCTTCTACCTCGTCATCTGAAGCAACATCGCTTTCCTCCCCAAATTCGTCTTCCATTGTGGGATCGTCGTCATCAGCCACCAACAAATTTATAATTTCTTCCACGTCTTTGGACTCATTTAAATTGAAGTATCGACTAGACATTTCTATCAAGAATATAAAACAAACTAAAACATAAAACCTTTGTAACGAGTTTGGGCGCAATGTGCTCTGCAGGCCACATCAATAAATCAGGTTATTTTCAACTAACTATTAAATATTAATAAATTATTTAGTATTAAAATGGGGCAGTAGTTAATTTGAAATCAGTAATTTTTAAAATACTTACTTTAAAAAATGTGATGAGTTAGAGCGCAATGAGCTTCTCCGATCAAACTGCGTATAACTTCACTTTGGGAAGGGAAAACACAAACTGAGTTGATTTGATATAAAGAGCACACCATAAGAAGCAGCTATTGAGCAAAATAGTAAACGGTAAAAAATAATAGAGTGAGACAAAAAAATGTGTGAGCTTTGCCTCACAGATCGGGTGCGCCCGACGGAGGGTTAACTGCGTATGCTAAATAGAGAAATAAACCGCGGACGCTTACTGAAGATGGAATTCATGTAATTTTTGGAGCATTGCTTTTATCAGAGTATGCCAAGTTACCAAATAAAATAGGCAGCGGAGGAAGCCTGTCGCAATTGTTTGCAAAAGAAATTTCATATTTAGCAGTATATTCCCTTATTCGATATACCATTAATAGTAGTTATCTCAATCTCTGGCGGTTTTTATGCGTACCCTGGAGAAGTCTTCAAAGTCAAAAAATGGTTGCCCTGTTCCCATGTGAACGACAACGTGCACCCAAATACGACAACTCAAGACTATTTTGACTCGACTAGTGCAGAATTACAGTAGTTTCTTCACAAGGTCTAAAAGGATATTCGACCAAATGGATATTCCATTGTCGATTAGACGCTTCTAAAAAGCCAACACAATTAAAACAAAAAAAATCATGCAATTTGTTGTTGCCTTCTAACTACAAATCATTACCAGACAATGTTGGAAAGCTATTACAACCATACAACATTCAACAATGATTTCTCTAAACACTTATCCATATTAGGTAGATTGTTGCACGTTCTTATACATTATGTCTAATTCCTCAGCTAGTTTTACGTGAGGAGATCGGCCAGTATTTGCTTTGAACATCGCAAATAACTCATCAGCAGTCATAGTTGTGTCGTGTTTACGCAGCATATGTTTCGTAAAACTGTATGAAAGATTAAGTTAAGAATTAAATACCTTAATAAGTTAATGTTTCGAATAAGCTTACTATTCACGTTTCGGGCTGCCGTAACCGCAAATAAGACAAGTATATGGCATTACGCCAGTATGCACGTATGAGTGGTCTCGTAACGATTTAATGTTTTTGAACTCCTTACCACATACATTACATTTTTGCTTGATGTTCGCATGATGTTGCAAATGGTAGGTGAGGTGCACTTTAATTCTAAACCGACGGTCACAAAATTGACAGGCGAATGGCAATTCCCCTGTATGAATTCGCATATGTACTTTGAAATGAGACGTTTCCGTAAACCTTTTATCACACACAGTGCATGCCAAATTACGCTCCTTCTTGTGCAACAGCTTGTGTCGACTAAGTTGAGGATGGCTTTTATATGAATCACCGCAAATATCACATGTAAATTTACGCTCTCCAATATGCACAACTTGGATATGTTTCTTTAAATAATCCGAACTAAATTTTTTCTGACAAGTTGGACATTCTTTCAGGTCCGTTTGTATATTTAAATGTTGTTTTTTTTCGTGCGCATTTAGCGCAAGCCTAGTAGATAATACTCGAGCTGAAAAATAATTGAGAACGTACATGCTTAGGCATACAATGAAATATATTTGAAATTATTATCGTTTCAATACTTACGGCAAAATGAACACAAATGCTTCTTCTCTTCTTTTAATTTGGAACTATCTGTCCTTTTATCTACGTACATTTCAGATGATTTCTGTTGGTCTTGATTATCATCCGGAAATTGTGTTTTATGTAAATTATTCTCAGTAGCTACTTTTTGATATAGCCCACTTTTTGTGTCTTTCCTTTTATGTAGCTGAGACTCTTTGCCCTTTTTTTGTACATAACCAGCTGCAGATTCCGTAGGCGTTTTGTTGTCACTTTCTTTTTCTGGCAATTGCTTGACAATAACAGTGTTATACTTTTGATTTGTAAGTGTTTTACTGTGCTTTTTCACATGGTTTTCCAATTCAAAAGCAGATGAAAAGATGTTTCTACAATATTTACATTTATAAGAAGTTGATGGAAAATACTTATGAGATTTGTGGTTACTTTGAAAATTGTCAAGCTCATTTCGGGACGTTAAAGGTTTCTCATTGCAGGAGTCCCAATGCATCGATAAATCAGCTTAATGAAAAAATTGTTTAAAATTTAATACAAAACAAACTAATTATTTTCGCTACTGTGTGTCTTTGCAAAATGCTAGACAGTTTAAGAATAAGCACAATAAACATTTTATTTAAAAACTTACATTCATGTTGCTTTGTGTCAGTTTCACTTTCCTCTTCTGAATCTTCGTTTCCAGATCTTTGTGCCATTACAATTTGTGATTGATCATCACTTGATATTTCGCTTAAGAACTCAATAACCTGGCCATTCTCATTTTCCGTATTTATTGTCCCATCTGCTTTCCAGTTTCTTTTCATTTCTTGTGGTGGTTCCTCGAAATATTGTGTGGAATATTGCTTTATATGCCCAGGATATTCAAAATCAGGTTTCGTTAAAGCCTTCAAAGCTTGTTTAAACTCCATGTCTAATGGGTCGTCCTTAGTTTTCTCCATTTTCTACTCAAAAAAAAGCATTTTGATTCAGTTATAATAAATTCAAAACCATTGAGTTACCTTAAAAGCCGAAAACTCCTCAGCTGATTCCGTTTCTATTTGCGAAGTTAGAAATTTCTTAAATTCTTCGTGCGACTGCAGGGCAGATTTTCTAAAGGTATAAGCTATTTGGAGTTTTTGTGTACAACCTTTACAAAGCGTATTCGGAAAGTTATCATTGACTGACGCCTGTAGCTGTGTGCATTCATTGTAGTAGTCGAAAAGAGATTTACCTTCTGCTGTGCATGCAATGCTCATATCAAGTAGGATATGACAATTTGTTTGCATGCAAACTCGACATTGCATTTTTATTGCTATTTCAATGCAAAGTATCTTTGAATAAGAGGCTAAACCTTTTATTATCTATTCTAGCTTACTAGCGCAAAATATTGAATCCTTTTTATTTACTCAACACACTGATAATGACAAATACAATCGCATGCACATATGTAAACATATCGATAACACCTTTATGCTATGTTTCCATTGCGACTTGCGTTAAAAATTAATTCACACAGGTTTTGTCAAGAATTTACCGCTTAAATTACGTTCACATTTGCAGAGATTAGCAATAAATCCAAAAAAAATTAATCTACCTGTTCACATATGGCAGATTAGCTCCAAAATTGACAAGCAGCTGCAAAAATGTTTTGAAAGATGTTTCTTAACCCTTTGAAGCACACATTTTACTTACCAACCGCTTTTATGATTGCATGTAATTTTAAGGGTTTCAGGGGTCGCTGATTACGAATCTGAGGTCAGATTTGAGAAATTCAATATGGCGGATACAAAATGGCGGACCTATTTTTTGAAAAATCTTTTGGAAACTTACCAAATTTGACATTAGGGGGTTTTTGGGGTCGCTGATTACGAACCTTGAGTCAGATTTGAGAAATTCAATATGGCGGATACAAAATGGCAGACATATTTTTTGAAAACTTGTTGGATACTCACCAAGTTTGATATTAGGGAGTTTTTGGTATCCAACAAGTTTTCAAAAAATATGTCCGCCATTTTGTATCCGCCATTTTGAATTTTTCAAATCTGACCCAAAATTCATAATCAGCGACCCCAAAAACTCCCTAATATCAAACTTGGTGAGTATCCAACAATTTTTCTAAAAATATGTCCGCCATTTTGTATCCGCCATATTGAATTTCTCAAATCTGACCTCAGATTCGTAATCAGCAACCCCAAAAACCTTATAGTATCATGTCCCATCTTTATACATTATGTACTTTGTTGAAAAATGAATTTTTTCCTGAAAATAGACGATTTTTTCAATTTGTTTATCTGTAATTGTTTATAAATTCACGCAAAACAATTTTCTTAGTTTCAGTTACATTCTTTGATATATGGATTATTATATAAATAAATTTTCTCGGTCCCATTTTCATAAATATCAAATCTGTAGAGAAAAGTTGAGAAAAAAGAAGGTGGGAACCTGGCTTCCCACCATGCTCCTAAGGGTTAAGCTCGAAAAAGTAGATAATCTCGTCATTCATATTAAGCCAAAATACAGCTTTAAAACTGGTATGATATTTAGGTTATACAAATTATATAAATTTAATTGAAAGCAATGGAATTCGCCGAGCGTTAAGCTGGCCACAAACAGGGTTCAATTCCCAGCGATTTGTGCCAAGTCCGTCACACACACACTGTACACTAATCCATAAAACATCATTTCGTTGTGATTGACGTGCCGTTAACATGCCAAACAAAAAAAAGCGGCTTATACGATTGTTCTTGCAGTTATTTACATGTGCATTAAAAAAAAAGGCAAAAACATGTATTGAATAATTCACTTTTTATTTGCCATAATGATGGCTAATTTTTTAAACACTTTATAAATTCTTCTAAACATTTTTTATTAATACTTGTAGTTTTTCCTCCTACTCTTATCTTGACGACGGTCAGTAAAATTATGAGAAAATCCACAAACTAGCAACAAATCCCAGGTAAATGAAAATTTTTAATTACTTTAGATTTGTGCCCGCACTTCGCCATACACGATGGTTTTTCTTCCAACTGCAAGAAATCGCTGGGAATTGTTCTCTGTTTGTGGCCAGCTCTACTAATAGATGAAGAAATTGCTATAAATAAACATATATATCTGGAAAAAGCTGCTAAAAATTATATTTTCTGGAGGTACTTAAGGGGTAATACCACTGTAGAAATTTAAAAAAATTGATTTTTTTTTATAAGCTTAAAAAATTCTTTGAACCTTTTAAAATAGAGAACAAAAAGTTACCGAAGTTTATTTCATAAATATTTTAAGCTTTTAACCAAGCGTTAGTGACTGCTACCTAACGACTTCTCCAAATTTCCAAACTTTAAACGCGTTTTTCTCAAAACACGTTTTCTGAAACTGGCACGCAGCATAACTCAAACAATTTTAAATATTTTTAATCAGGTTTTTCACTATGTCTGTATAATAACCTTCTTAAGAGAAGAGCGTAGGGTATTTTCGATAGATTAATTTAAACGATTGTTATAATTATTTAAGTGCCGTTTTTTTAGTCCAAAATAGAGTTTTTTCCTTCAAATGCTTGCTAATTCCACAAAAATAAATATTTTTTAAATCCCCTACGTGTTTCTCTAGCTATTCTTATCTAGATTAAGAAAAAAAATGTTTCTTTGTTCCAGATTAAAATTTGCACCCTCTGTGCTGCGTGCCGCGGAGCTCTTTCAAGAGAAACCACATTACAAAAATGTCTCCTATGCCGCCATTTTGTAAAATTTTTCTATCAAACTTTGTAGTTTTGTATTTTAGTATATAAGTAATAAATTCCCAAATCAGAGTGATTGTTTCCCCTTTCCTTCTATACAAAAAATTCTTTAAAAATCGTGTTTATTTTACGCGTGTACAGTGGTGTTACCCCTTAATGAGTATTAGTAAGACCGCGTTCATACAGGGAAACATTTGTTGTTTGAACTCGTTACTAGTGATGCTCGTGCTCTGTCAACACCCTTTGTGTTCTCGTTCTTCTCAGTATATTTTACTTACTTTCCAACAAATTAATGAAAAAATTTAAATCTCTTACAAATTTTTGAAGCTTTATTGGATTAAAAATAAATTAATCATATCATATCATGGTTGCCGCACCGCTCAAATTACGTAACTTAGGAACTCCGTTAGCCTAGACTAACATTTTACCCACTTTTCATAAAAATTATGATGTTACTCATCACGTCATCATGATTGTATTACCGATATTTTCCATCGTCTGTGTCTACAATCTTTTGCTTTGCTTTGTTTTTATTTTCGCTTTGACGTGTTCGCATATATTTTATATTTGGACGATCAATCAAATCAATTTCGTATGGTATATTAGGAGGAATCTTATTCAAAATGTAAAAAAAGCTTTCTATGTTTTCTAAGTTAAACTAACACTAAAACGTAATGCTGGTATGGTAGGTTGGCTTAAGTTACGTAAAATTATGTCTAACAGAGCTCTAAAAATCCAAAATAAACAACTTTTTTAAAACTGGGCTAATCGTCTGTACACGTTTTCCATTTGGAAAGTTGCTCTTAAGTTTGTGACAATATGTTTAAGCCTGGAGTAATTATACAGTAAGTGTTAAAAATTTATTATTTGCCTTTTGAAAATTCATATTTATTTATTTGCGGTTTCGATGCGCTTATTTCATGCTTCAGTCAAAATAATATAATATAAAGAAAGTGTTAAAAAATGGTTAATTGCAACATTTGCCTTAACATTAATGCTTGTTAGAATAAGAATTATGAGCTAAATATCGTACGTTATTATGTTTACTTATGTGTAAAAAATGCAAATGCCAAGCAGCGTTTAAAACTAATCATCTTAAATAAGTTAAAGAGCTATAACTGGGCTTATAGTTATATAAAATCTTGGAGCATCGAATATCGATTCAATCTCGTCGTTATGGCCTTACTGCACTCGCGATCCACGAGTTGGACGAAGAATTCTATGAAAGCCTATCGAGGCTAGAAGAAATAATCATATCTGCTGCGCGAATTTAAAAATTTACGTATTTTAACATACATAATTATTTTTTTATTAACTTTTTTGTTCAAGGGGAGGATATTTCAAAATAAATATTTACACTCATATGTTCCCTTTTTGATTGTGATCGAGAGCACTAACTAATTTTGCTTGATATACAATCATTTTATTAACCTACAGGCATTAGAGCAGCTCTTTCTTCTGTCAATGGACTTAAATATTGAGCGTCTAATTATTTTTTTTCTTTGGCTTCTTAGGGTTACGTGAGCGAGATTTTGCCTTGCATAATGGGCAAATTGGAGCATTACGATGAATTTGCTGATGACACGAAAGACATGATTTCATTGGTGGCGGTTGTTGACGTAAATTTACATTGAAATCCGAACGGAATGATGGATGATGTCCAATACCAATTGAAGGTGTTTGCTGCAAGCGAGATGTTGGTGGGGGTGGCGGTGGCGGTGCGGAAAAGTCACTCTTACCCAAACGCACTGCGGCTGCAGCAGCTGCTGCGGTTCCAGTTCCAGGAGGTGCAGGTGGCATAAAAGCATGCCCACCAGTTGGTCCACTACCACCTCCAGTAGGCGCCAACGCAGTCACCGTAGCTTCCGGGATAAGTGGATGTCGGGGATGAGGACGTGCCAAGGATGTGGGCTGTGCAGCGACTACGGCAGCGGCAGCAGCAGCAGCGCTCACCTTCAAAAAGTTAGTTTGGAAGCGGTCTTTTGAAATGGGGCTACCTTCCTCTTCATGTAAATCGCGTAGTGGACTAAGGCCTAAATAGTCACGACGCATATGATCGATTTGATACTTAAGCGCTAGATATTCTTCATAGACTCGATTAGCCATGTCAACGGAACGCGTTTGATTCTCCTTAGTTTGCTTTATTATATTTTCCATGTCATTTATATCAGCATGTATTTGTCGCAGCTCCTCGACGTGTGACATTTTTTCCTCCAGCAAATGTTCCATTTCCTTCCGGTATTCATCGAGACATTTTTCTTCATCGTCGCTTATTTTTACTTCTTTGATTATTTTCACTTTTAATTTTTCCAGTGCTATTGTTTTATCCCTTATATCCTTAATAGCTTCTAGTTTTGCATAGTAGTGGCGCTCATTGGAGCTAGAGATATCGCTGGTGGCCATTTTTGCTATTGAACCCCTTCTGTTCGTGTTTGCGTTGGTCGCTTGGTTGGATACCTCTTGATTGAAAAAATTTCACCAAACACACGATATATTGATCAAGTTGGATTTTTAACACTCGCCTTAAGGAATAACTGGCTTAGATAATTTGAAAGATATTTTGAGAGTTGTTAATAATAAAAACGATTTTTATCTGGCATGACACTACTTTGTATGTAATTTTCTTTTTTTCTTTAGCGTTGTGTACAAAACTTCACTGCTTCTTAAGAGTAATTCAGTCACAATTGCGTATTGATTTATTGTGACTGATTCGTATTAAGCGGCCCCGTACATTACAGGCTTTATCAGGCGACTATTTAATCAGTCTATATTGAATGATATTGGCATATATGAAGGTACACAAACTTCACCAACTTTTCGCTGACGGCTAGATATGCAGCCCGATTGCGATTAAACTATAAAATTTGCCAACTTAAAACTTGTTGTACACATGCACAATACCCCATATACAAATTGTAATTTTCAGAAAAAGATATGGTTAGCGTAAAGTGTGTAAAACACACTGTAAATTATACACTAAATACACTGTAAATTATATACTAAATTACACACTAAAAAAAATTAAGCCGCTAAGCGATTGTCTCGTTATGTTTTAAAATATAAAGTGTCTTATATAGTTGGTACGAATGCAACCATGAAAAAACAAATCTCAAAACCATAATGAACGAATTATACAAGGTCACAATACTATGCAAATAAAAAGAAACTGATAGATGTGACGTCATTTGCACATTACATTTTGTATTTATTTGTGTTCTATTTAAAGTTGAGGAAGAACTGCAAAAAAAAAAACGCAATGAAGTGTTTTAAATTTAAAAAAATATGTTCAATAAACTGAATTAGATCTCTATAAGGAGCATATCATTGTTGTTGAATTTCCATGTACAATTTTTATGCGGTTCCGGACCATTAACATTGGAACAGAGCTATTAAGTGCTTCCAAACAAATGCCATTCTTGGCAGCCCATTTCTAGTGCTACCAACGTATGTTTATTTATGCTAATTGCTTCATCTATTCACCACTTCTTAACGCATGGCGAACCGAAGACGGCTAACGCTTGTTAACTTTGTTTCTTTGTTTTGATTAACGTTTTCGTTTGGGTTTGACTCTAAAGATATTGTCGGATATCAGCGAATTTTAAGGAATCAGCTGGTTTGCTGACGTAACAGGAGTTATATGACAGAAGCAAGTAAAAAATGAGATTACGTTGCAGACATACAAATAACAAATAAACCAACGCAGGCAATAAACGCATTACTTCGTTGCCATCTTAATGTTATCTATGGTCTGATTGGAAAAGCGTAAGAAAACATGTAAAATGAGCGGGTTCAATTTTGCTGACAAGACCATCGTGACGCAACAGCCAAATTTGCTCAAGTAGTTTTGCTGCGTACGGCCAAACCTTGTATTCTGTTGTCCTTGTGAGAGAGCAAATTAAGAATGGGTTGTGGGAACATAGCATTACGAAACTCTTCATATGGCTACTATTTTCTAATTCAATGCCAATGCAGTGATGGTTTGTTTGGGCATAAGTTAAGAAAATTTCATTTACATCAATTTGTGCTCGATTTTTGTTCTGAAGCAAGAATTACTGTTTCAAAAAGTTAAAAATGGGCTCACCACTGAATCCCAACATCAGCTTTGAGGAAACGCGATGCTGTCGAGCGTGTCTATCAGTAGCGACACAAAATGAACTTGAAGACTATGTCGATCTGCTGGAGCCATATAGCTGTGAGAGCGGTACTCTTACCTTACTGGACTCTTTTAATAAATGTACTCAATTACATATTGTGGTCGAAGATTTTGATATTGAAAGATATCCACCTAGCCATTTTATCTGTGGGCGTTGTCGTCTTGACCTCAGGCAGGCTTATGAGTTTCTAACGAGAGCACAGTTAAATAATCAAATATTAAAATCTCAATATATACAATTGAAATCTGAGGTTGCACAGCAAAAACCTGATCTTAATGGCATCTATACAGAAAGGGAAGAGGGAAGGGAGAATGATGGAATGGAGAAGGAGTTCATTAAAACGGTATGTGCTCTAGAATTGTTAACGTATTAGAGAGTGTCCAAATAAATTCTTTCAGGATTTTTCACCTGTCGAATATGCCGACCAAAGCTCAAATATTACCACTGAAATTGATGAGATATTTGGTGACGTTAATTCTGAGGCCAACGAGCCGTTACCAACTACTTTCATAAGCGTAGAGCGCGTCTTGTGCAACGAACAGGATGATGTTCCTAATAGTAACATCAATACTACAAAAGAGTCAATATGCAATGAGCAAATAAAATCCAGCTTTTTTGGTAAATTATCCCCATCTAATAGGGAAGACCCCAACATTGACGATACCCGTAAGGATTGTTTTGATTTTAAATGCGAGTTTTGCACATCTATATTCGAGTTCCAAAGGGATTTGCTCCATCATTACGAAATAGATCATGGTATGATAAGATAATTACTAGATATATGTACATATGTGCATGCCTGTAATATATGATCTCTTCCCGCATATATTTTTAGGAGATAAAACACTTAATTTTCCCTGCGAATATTGTCAAAATCGATTTGTTACAAAAAACGCGCTACGTTTACATCGGCGACAGGTTCATCAAAAAGATGAATATATGGATTGTGAGCATTGTGGAAGGACTGTTTTGAAAACGTTCTACAGCGTGCACTTAAGGCGCCATAAACAACTCAAGTTCCTATGTAACAAGTGTCGTAAGTGTAATCACAATTTGTCGTTGGCTTATAAATAAATAAAGATTTGTTTCAGCTAAAATATGTGCTTCGCGTTATACGCTCAAAAAGCACATGGAACTACACTCGGAAGATCGTGATCGCAATATTGAATGCATCGATTGCGGGAAGCGATTCTATACTCTTGAGAATCTACAATTGCATCAAACCATTCACATCTCGCCTGAAGATCGAACAATATTCGAATGCACAGTTTGTTCAAAGACATTTATGCGCAAATCCAATCTTGGTTTGCATATGCAAATGCATCGTGGAAAGACTATGGATTGCCCACATTGCGGGAAGAAGTTCGTACGTCGCAAAGATCTCGAAATACATATACGTTTCCACACTGGCGAATTTCCATATGCATGTTCGATGTGTGACCGAAAGTTTGCAATAAAGGGCCACCTTAACTACCATGAGAAAAGACATTTAGGTGTGCGTTATAAATGTGATGAGTGTGAAAAGACATTTATAAATCTGGCTGGATTGCGGCAACATCAGTACGAACATACTGGAATGCCATTGATGTGTGGAGTATGCCAGCGTGGATTTCCAACCAAATTTAAGTAAGTGCATAAGACTACAACTAACTAAATATACGATACACTAGACAGGGCTAGTGTACTGGGGCGGCAGCCCTTGGTCGGGAAAAACCCGAGTCATTCCGGTAACGTAGAACCGGCTGCCATGGGAATGAGCCGCAGGTTTCACCCCTGCAGACACCTGCTTGAGCCTGAGCCGCCTCCCAGGCACGTCAGGAGACACCTCCTAGACTACGCTGACGAACTCCAGGACAAAACTGACCGAAACCTACTGGACCGGACAGTATTTAGACAGTCAATAAACGACATTCACCGGGAGACCGTTACCACCTTCATGAACTCCCGTCCTGTGAATGCCGTAATCGGAGTCCAACCACCATCTATTGCAGATGAAGAGCTCCAGCTTCCCCGTGAGACTCGTGTAACACTGGCACAGTTACGTTCTGGATATTGTAGCAGGTTAAACTCCTACTTATCCAGAATTGACCCCGACATACCAAACACATGTCCGGCATGTGAAGGTACCCCGCACGACACTAACCACCTCTTCACATGCCCCCTCAAACCGACTCATCTAACCCCCCTCTCCCTCTGGACCCAACCTGTCGAAACAGCGTGTTTCCTGGGCCTACCCTTAGATGAGCTAGACGAAGACGACCGATGATATACTTACACTGACAGGGCTAACTATGCTGTTAAAACAACAACAACAACAACTAACTAAATATTATATATGAATTATGCATATACATTTTTTTAATTTGCCAAAGTTATTTGATAATTAACATATCGCACCCTAAATACAAAAGGGTCACAACTCAAAATTTTCCACACTCGAGCTTGACTTGTTTACAGTAGCACAGAAAACAAACTATGTGACATATCACGCTGAAATTTGCCATGTAAGCTTATAATAATCCTACCAAAAAACAAAAAATTTATTTTTGCCATATGTCATCCGCGGACCGTTTTATTGATAACGTCTCGTTCATATTTGAGCAGAAGTACATTTTGAGTTGTGACCCTTTTGTATTTAGGGTGCGATATGGTATGCACATTACTTACGAAAAATTTTATATAGTCATCATACAATGCACATCTAGCTGGTTTGTAGTAATAATTGTTTTCGTTCAGGGTTCGTCGCCACTTACGCACAGTACATCAATACCTCTTCAAAAAAACTGGTTATTCAGATACACTAGCAAAAAAGTATATAACCCCTGCTACCAAATCAAAACTTGCTACGAAAGGTTTAGAGGTGGAGGACGTTACTGAAGGCACTGTCGAAATGCTAGAGGAGCATGCCGAAGACATTCCCTTGAATATGCTAGCTATTTAAATCTTCTGTTCTAACCAAAGTCTTAAAAAAAAGAAACTAATTTTAATTAAAAAATAACTGTTATATTTTAGACTGCTAAACTAATATTAAGCAATATTTATTTAAATCTGATAATAGGTAAAAATAAAATTCCACAAAAAATCGTATACATTCAAGTTAATTAACCCTGGAACATCATCCTTCTTTTTGTTGTACACAAACGTAATCCTTCGTTGCCTTGACGATGACCTATTTCAATTCCATATTAAAAAGAAATCTGTACTATAAATATTTTACAAAATAGATGTTACTTTTACGTTTACTTAATTTTTAATCAAAAGTAAAAGAAATGCTTATCATCATCGTCTCCTTTGTAACTTTAAATTTATATTAAAACTATGTAAGCAAGAACACGCCTCGTCGTTTCGTCGAAAGATGACGGTCCGGGTTAAAATCTTTAAGTAAAATCAATATGCTCGTATTACATCGCTCAGCAGCCTTCCAGCTCCGGAGGAATCGGAATGTCATTGTGAGCTGCAAATTGTAGCAAAGCCTTGTATTTATTCTTCCAGTTGACTATGTCCTTTCGACAATGTTCATTATCCTCATGCATGGTTTCTAGTTCAACCCATTCATGCGACTTCTCTGTTTCCAACACATCCTTTTGTTCTATACGTTTTATGCGACAACTAGCAGCATATCCACGGTTTTTCAACGTTCGTCGGCGCTGTTTCATGCGTACAACCTCTTCACGATTCAAGCCTCGAGACTTTAATGTACGATTGAGATCTCGAACGGATATAGAAACTAATTCATCATCGCTTATATCTGGTATCGGACATGGAGAAAGTGGAGCCTGTTGTTTTTTTTTAAATGAAAAGAATTTGTTAACAATTTCAGATTTGTTTTTAATTGTATTTTCGTTGGTTTTGATCATTTTTTGCATTTACGTAAATTTGTTGTGTTACCATTGATGATTTTCGTTCGCGTCGCTGTTGTAATCCATCCATTTTTCCCACATAAGATGTGTTGACGTATAAAGAGAGCAACTTCTTTATTATTTCTGCCTTAAACTTTTAATTAGTTAAATTCTTTCTTAGGGTTTAAGTAACTTTTTAATACCTGATAGAGTCGAAGATTATGAAAATGCTATGAAAATCCGGAAACTTCTCAAATTATATATATCAGTAAAATAAAATCGACACAAGTAATGAACTTTTCACTTTTCTTCATCAACACAAATCCAGAGTTGCTTTGTAATGTGCTAAACATGAGTTAGTTATAAAGGCATGCCATATCGATGGAAGTTTTATGCGCTTGGGATGTAATGGAATATAATCAAATTAATTCAAAAAGTTATTAACAAAAAGCCATATCGTAAAAGTGGTATTTTGTACCACTGATTAGTTAATCACTAACGTCACAAATTGCCCTATTACTATTCTAATAACAAAAATGTAAACACAAAACGGGCAAACGAACTTTGGCAAATAATGCCTGGATTACCACTTCTTGCACTTTTCTTTACCACATTAATAAAGTGTCCAGACATTCGATAGTTTTTTAGTACTTGGAATTTTACAGTGTAAACATTTTCACCGTATATAAAAAAAAATTACTTTACATAAGAAAAAATAGAGCCGTAGGCAGAAATCGCTCGATTTTATATATTAGAATATCATCTATATTCAAATATTCAGATATATCAAAATAGTATTAGTTCTCAAGTTTTAATAATAGTTGTGAGTAAAAGAAATTCTTTTTTTTTGTGTAAAATTTTTGCGCAAAGGGTTTAAAACTGTCAATCTTTAGTTTCAGGGCAATGCCACGACTACTAACATGTTGGTCAACTTCGATTATTTCTGTGATTTTATCCACATTATCGACATTTTCTTTAACATCAAAAAAGAGGTTGTCTGTAAAGTCGGTTTACTGACGATAGTTTAACGTGATAACGTCATAAGAAAATACTGATTGAATGGTTGCATTTTTCAAAAGAAAATTTTAATTTTATTTGTTTGTTAGATATTTTGTATGGCTATAGAGAATGAGTCAACATTAACATAACATAATATACTTTAACATAACATAACATAACATAACATAACATAACATAACATAACATAACATAACATAGCATAACATAACATGCTGTTCTTGCAAGGTAACGACGCGTGAGCAAGATAACGACGCATTTTTTGGTGCGTGCAGCCGGCTACATAGAATTATAAGACGTTATCACGTCAAAAAATAATAACATTAAAACAACAGGTATTATTAACAAACTTGGTTTTATTTTAAATTCTTCAAGTAAATCAAATTAATAATAATCAATAAGAAGGCATATGCAAATACAAATACGTGAATTTATATATGTACATATGCGCATATACATACACATATACGCTCACTTAAGTAGGAGAGAGCAAGATGTCGAACGTTGCCGTTCGTTTGCTTTGTTTGCTTTGTCGTTCGCTCCGCGCTTTCGCTTGCAGCTCATTCAAGGTAACGGCAATGAGCAAGGTAACGGCAATGAGCAAGGTAACGACACATTTTTTCGTGCGTGCAGCCTGTTAAATCGAATTATAAGACGTTATCACGTCAAAAAAGCCTGAATGGAATCGTCGGAACTGAAATTGCACGTAATTAGCTATCAGAGCAAGGCGAATTGATCTAAGGTGGCAGTTACTTTATTTTTCGCGATTTTGACAAGTCTGACGTCAGCTACCCTCGCAATACGAAACAAACAAGAGTAGGAGAAATTACATGTTAGGGAAAATTCAGTGCATGGCCTCGTGATATTGTGATTTGTGAGATTAAAACTAAACAAACTAATGCAAACGAAGTGCCGCGTTTAAAGTACAAATGAATATAAAGCCTCCGCGATTTTTTGTTTTTTTATGCGGAAGGCGCAGTGTCTAGAAAGTCTGTGTATGTGCGTATAATTTCTGGCGTTTGGTTGTTTCCATTGCTTTCGCCTACTCTTCTGCGTCACAAACAAGTAATTCCCCTTCCTTTTGCTTGTTTATTCATGGGCTCTTACGACACGGCGAATTCGAAAGGCGCAATCTTATATTTTATCATTCTTGCTGTCAGAGTATCGGCACCATAAACACCATTCATAATTTCAGCGGCCTGGCTTGAATTTTCGCCTTTATTGAAGAAAAACTGAAAATTATACTGAAGTCTCTCTTTTTTGATTCCATTGTTAAGTTAACACTCTGCAATTCATAACTGAATGGAACAAACAAACAAAAAAAAAAAAAATAATAATAATAATGGATTTGTTTGTCCCCAAACCAATATATCGCGAAAATTTTTTATAAAAATCGTGCAAATTCTAAAGCTTACCCTATAAAAATCTGGCACCAACCAAATTTGGCATTCAAACATATAACATATAAACAAAATTAAATTAGAATTTTTTTTTTAAAGTGGCAATGCCAGTTATTAATTGCCGAAGTTTATTTTCGTCGCCCATTTTGTGTTTGCATTTTAATTATGAAAAAAGTGAAATAATAAAAATAATAAGCGAAATATTTTGTTAAAAATGTAAAGAATACAGTAAATTTAGTGTTCCAGTGGTGTAATATTGGGTGTTTAGTGGCACAAAATACGAAATTTACGTAATTGTTTTTTGTTAATAACTTTTGAACGATTTGAAAGAGTCACGCTCCGTTTCATAATTATGAATACCGGGATCGAGGTTCGTCGATGGTACCAAGGCGAATCTATTAAAGGTGGTATCGGGAAATCAGCTGATTGTTTTTTTTTCTTTCGCCGTGTCCATGTGGCTGTTAGCTCAGAATGAAGCAAGGCGAATTCATTCTTTGTTATCTACATTTCCAATACTTTTCTTTGACAATCAAACGTACAAAATATTGTTGTTGGTCTAGTGCCACCACCTTTAATGAATGCGCCTTGAATGGTACTCAATTGCTGATATATTTTGACACTCGGGCTGTATACTACTTAATTACCGAAATACCTTCAGCAAATTTACTAAAGTTTTGCATATTATACAAAAATGTATTTTAGACCTCTCTTCAATTCATGAAATATGTATTTCCTCATGTGTTTCTCTCTTTTTTTACATTTGTATTAAACATATTTTCATGAAATTTAAATGCAAATACTTATATTTAATCAATTTTCAATTTCAAACGAAAATAACTGTTTATTGGAATTTACGATAATATTGTGTTGCCAGACGCTTACAAATGAAAATAAAAGTACGAATAAAATTAAAAATTTGTTGTTGTTGTACGGACAATACTGCTGCAATGACAGTTCTTGGCCAGATATGAATCGTTTCGGTAACGTGGAATCAAAAACGTAGAACGCAAAACAAGAATGACAAATTTCAGTTCAGAGCTTATGATGGAGATGAGAGTTATCGTTCTTCACATGCATATAACGTTTTAATCACAAGGCTTCATTTAGCGGTACTTACTAATTATTCCCCACCGGCCTCGGGTTAGTTCGATCATTGTCAATATTTGGCAAAATAATTTACAATAACTCCTTGTGGATACACGAAAACTCCACATCAGGGTCCTTTTTTCAACCTATATATATACTCACACTAATTTCTCTACCTTGGCGGTTAGTTATGTAGTTGGCAGTTTCGTAAATGTGTTGTTTTGTTAAGGGGACAACTACCTGTAAAATTAAAAAAAAATATATTTTTTTTTCATAAAATGTTAATATTAACCTTTAAGAACATGTTAAAAAAAATTTAGAACGTAAATTTACGTATTTCTTATATTATAGATCGTCAACCGTGAAGACTCTATTCTTTGCGTTCGAGCGCGTATTCAAACTTTAGACGCGTTTTTCTCAAAACTATATTTTTCGAATTGGCGTACACGATAACTCGAAAATTTATTGACCGATCTCCCTGAAATTTTGCACACATCTTTTTTATGATATTACTTTCTATGTTTTTCAAGTTTTCGAAAAAATTATTTTTTCGAAGCAAAAATAGTAGGAAAATTCGCCCCAAAATTAATTTTTTTTAAGCCTTTTATTCCACGAATTTTTTCTTCCATTTATTGTTAATTCATATAGGAATTATGACATTAATAAACAAACAAAAAATTGGGTTTTTGTATTTAGGTCACTGACGCCGATGCTACAATGCCCGCCGATTGAGAAGCCTCGCTGCGACCTTCCTGGAAGAATTGAGTATACATCCGCCATTTTAAATGATTAAAATAAAAAAAGAGGTTATATTAATTTAATGTATGTATAAATAAACTGTAGGCCAATTTTGAAAAAAATATATTGACTTGCATTATGGTCTGGCAATACAACGAAATACAGATTCAGTTGAAGCTATGAGAAACGAAGTGTGGGCAACGTTTTACCATAAAGCATCAACTGACGATCATCCACAACCCGACTATTGCCCAGCCGGATCTGAGTCATGGTGTAAATGGCCGCAAGCCCAAGCCAAAGGCGAAGATTTTCTCTATCCACTTGCATTCGATGAGGGCGTCCAGATGATTATCAAACCAATTTATGAAGATCTAACCAGCGATGATGATCTTCTTAGAAGATGTTTAGGAGCGAATACATAATATAATAACGAAAGTTTTAACTCGTGTGTGTGGCAATTGGCTTCCAAACATGTCTTCTGTGGACGAAAAATTGTGGACATCGCTACATATTCTGCTGTGTGCACATTCAATGAGAGTTTCAAGCCTCTCTTGAAAATTATAGACACAATGGGAGTGTCTACAGGCCCGCAAGCAAAAGAATTGGCCAACAAATGCGATGCCGCGCGCGTAGCCCAAGCTGACGTTAGTGCCTCAGAATAGTCAAAAGAGGCAAGGATTGCGAAAAAAGAAGCCAAGGATGCTGAAAATGAGGCGCAATCTTGTTTCTATCATTCTTGTTTGAAATACAAAATATTTACAACTACACTTAATTGAAAACTTGGCGCCCTCAGAATTCTTTGAACTATTTCTTGTGTAGGTGGGGGGTCAGTTTTTCATGTCACATTTTCTTCACTAGAAACATTTTATCTGCTTAATCTTGTATATCTTTGGATTAGGCCCATAGTTATTTAATGTTTTTATAGTTATGAAACGTATGCTTAAGTTTTTAAATACGACGAACTTAAATAAATACTAGAAAATTAGCATGCAGAGCACAATCTTCTTTTCTATCATTTCTCATATACAGTCTACTCTCTCCTAACGGACACCTCTCTTAAGCGGACACCTCCCATAAGCGGACACTTTTTTCAGTACATATATTACCACAAATTCTTAGGAAATTTTTTAAGTTTTTTTCTCTTGAGCGGACAACTCTCCCATAGCACGTAAACTCTCCCATAACTTATTATTAATTTATTTTACAGCGGTCATTTTTACAAGCGGACACCTCCCATAAGCGGACAAATTTGGCAGTTTCTTACAGGGAGTATACTGTATTACATTATCAAAAACAACTACGATTTCAATTGATTTATTTAACGATTTATTTAAACTATCGTTATCACTGCATACTCCATTTGTAAATATCATTTTTAATTTCTTTCAATTAAGACCTCTTCTTTTCGCAAGTGGCGAATAGATGAAGCAACTGGTACAAATGAACATACCTACATACATATGTATGTCGGCAAAGCGGGAAGAGACCTGCCTTAAATTACATGTGTTGGTAAGGCAGTGCCGTCTAATGAGCTATAGTCATATCGCTAGCGGCGAATCTTACTCGATAGCTTTGTTGTTGCTTTCGCATGTAAATTTTTCGTCAAGTTAATCGCGCATAGATATAGCGAGCGGGGGAATGGCGAATAGAAGAAGCGTATAGTTTAAATGCCACCAGTCATACAACGCGCCCTGTGTAAATTTCTACTTGTTGGTGCACAACATAAAAATTACGTAGTATGGAAATTACACCTTTGCGAGAATGTTTTATTTTTATTATTAGAGGGAAGAAACAAATACACCGGTCACATTCTTTCTATTCCATGTATAAAAATAAATTATCACAGTAGGACTTCTTATTGAAGAATCGAACTTAATCTTTTATTTAGCATTTAGCCGAATGCTATTCGAAACCACGTGCCCAGTGGCATATCGAATTCCGGTTGGCAATCCAATATAGATGAACCGGCAGAGTGTAGTTGATATGGATATGCTTTGTGTTGTTGTTGTTGTAGAAGCTCTTGATTGTCACAGTGTAATGTTAAGAGCATTAAAGTTATCACACCGGCAATTATTGTCGAGAAATACTCGTCACACGTGATGTACATTGTGTGTTGTTGTTGTTGGTTCTCAATATAAAATTAAAAAATACGAGCACCTTGTCAATGTAACGATGCACATGCACCAATTGAGGCGATTCCATAAGCATACCTAATATTTATATCGAATGGCAAAGATTTACTCAAAAGTATGCAATGCTGATAAAAAGCTTTTTCTCTTTCACAAGTCAATGCAATGGTGCAACGATACAATGGGATATGTGTGAGTGTGTGCATACATATTGTATGTGTGTTTTTATGCGTGCATATTGTATGCATTTTGTATATATTTTCAATTTACCATAGTTGAACATTTACCCCCTAGTTTCCGTTTTTACGGGCCAATATGATCCGTTATAAGGAAAGTCCAAAAGGTCTTTTAACTCTATACACATAACCTTCTAAGCTGCCCTTTTAAACATAACCATTCGTCATTTCGACGAGCTATTATTCGCTGTATATAAAATCGGTTGAAAATATATATTTCTGAAAGTTTTAACACACAGTTATATTAACCAAGTATATCTTAAGTAAAACACACAATAAATTAAATTTTTTGTTAGTATATTTTTTTATAATCTATGTTTTTATAAAACGCTCTCTTTTGAGATCACTGTAAGATAACATACTTACAATATAAAATCTAAAAAAAAAAAAACGCAACAAAAACAGCCTCTTCTTCTTTGGCGATATTTAACTATATTCATTGCAAATTTTTTGAAGCACATTGTGTGCAAAAGTCGATTTTGTGTTCACCACAAATTGCAATATTGCATTTCGAGCATGATGACTTTGTCATACGTCTCTTTTTATATGAGCAGAGATTACAGATTTTTCTCTTATTGGGATTGGGTACTTCTACTGGCTGAAACTCATTGCTGGTTGATGGCAGACTTTCATCGTGACTTTTGACGCCATTACCTTTTAATACATGTAGAATATTGTCTTTTACATTCCGTGGCATTGTGCGACACTCTAATCGGGTTTTGAGCCAAGTTTTGAATGTAGCTGCTTCATGAACTCACGCCGGGTAATTATTGATTGCCCCAGTACAGAAGCGTTATGGCAATAAACTATGTAGCTGTTGATACAAGATATATTTATCATACCATAAAAGACACACATTGGCCATCGATTGGTTTTTCTGTTGCATGACATTACTGAGCACATTTGGTCGAACGTGTCTACTCCACCTTTTGTACTATTATAAAACTCGACCATAGACGGCTTTTTTGTTTCGGGATTCACCGATCCCTCTTCATCGCAAGATGATAATAGGTAAACCATTTTAGAGGGTTTAGGTTTGTATGACAGTAAAGTAAGTGGGCCATTGTAACAAAACATCGATGTATTGATATTTCTGAACTGATTATTTTTCATTTCTTCTGGGATTCCTTTTTTGTTTGCTCGCAATGTTCCTACAATTGTCAACTTATAAGGCTGCTGAAGTAGCTGCTTCGCTAGTGGTATTGACGTAAACCAGTTATCAATGGTAACATTTCTGTTTGAGCCATGTATACTACGAGTAAGTTCTTTGACGAAATACTCTCCTAAAGGCAGCCCTCCAGTATCTGTTCCTTTTCCAAGATATGGCATAGAATCAATCATATATCTAGTGCCACTGTCACACATCATAACTAATTTAACGCCACATTTTGCCGGCTTATTCGGAATATACATACGAAATTTACATCTCCCACGAAACGCTAATAATTGCTCATCAATTGTGACATTTGTTCCAGGCATATAGTTTTGACGGCACTGAGCCATGAGTAATTCCTAAATTTTTCTTATGGGTATAAAAGGATCTTCTGTTTGCTTTTGTAATCGTAAGATTTTATCATCAAAACGTAGACACCGAAGAAGAAAGTCGCATCTCTCTTTACTCATGCACGATATATATCTAGTCCCTGAATACTCTATATTGAACAATTCGTTGATTGTAAAATGATTATCTTTCAACGCTGCAGTTAATACTAAAATACTAATCAGAACTCTTATCTTAAATTTGCTAGTTTCACTCTGTGAAAATTTAGCTTGCTCATAGTTTTCTTTCCTGATTGCAATCTCCGAGTTTGTCCACTTCACAATTTTTTCTAACATTTGATCAGTTATAAAATGCTCAAATAATGCAAGTGGATCAGTTATATTTTTGATAGAACGGGCAGGTCCTCTAGCAACACGTACAATATTAATTGAAGATGTTCTTTTTGAGCTACTCCCTTTACTTGTAGCCCAAGTATGTCGTGAGCGACTACAAATGTTACTTCTTGAAAAGCTTAAAATACATGGATTGTTTTTTGAAAGTTGAACTGAAGGAGAACGGGACTCTAGTGAACGGTCCAGCGAAATAAGAGAATATTGATCTTGCGTATTTAGGGAGTTATCCACACTATCTGAATAATCGTCTACGTGATGGCTTTCTACATCATCCACTCCACATTATCTTCAAGTTCGCTGCCAGACGAGTCATCCAACACACTGGCATCTTCCTCCTCCAATAAGAAACGAAGAATAGATTCCTCAGATAGCACTCCTCTTGACGACATTAAAAAAACTACGCAAAATAAAAATACTAAACTGTCACAAAATCTACACAATTTTAAAAAAAAGAACACAAATACTAACCATTCGTCGAAATGACGTACAATTTCTCGGAATCTCAAAAAACTACACAACTACGCGCCTCACACGTAAGCTTCTCAAGAGAGCTCAATGAATACTGAGTTGACAAGTAAAGGTATGGCGATCATCCTGCATATTAAAAAGTTACAACGATATTTCTATGTTCTGTTCGACGATTCGACGAACGTTATGTGTATAGGTTAAGTGGAAATTTTGAGCACAAAAATGTTCGTAGAGTATTTGTCTGAAACTTTTAAATGCACAAAAATCGTGAATTGAAATGTTCAAGTCAACAATTTGAAATGTTTTGTAGTAAAGTACCTACATACATATATTTATTGTAAGTTCTTTGGATAACAAAGAATTTTTTAAATAAATTCAGCTACATGTCTTCTACTGTTTGTGTCAGTGATTATGCATTTTCCATTCGTTAACTTCCTCGCTTTTTCTTCTCATTGAGATTGAATTTTCGCTTACGCTCTTGATTTGGATTGACGACCGGTGACTGCTAACTGTTGATTCCTAATCAAATACATATGTACATATATTAAAAATAGCAATGTACACTATAGAAAAATGATACAACAGTATAATTCAAGGTGTATGTAACGTTGTTGTTGTTTTACGCACGTGTTATTGTTTATTGCTCGGTTTAAAAAGCCGGTATTTACACATTCTTATATGTATGTATGCATGCATGAATATGTAAGTGTGTACTCCATACTAATAAGTAAACTTGCATTTACATATCAACTTCAGTACCCCATCCGTACACATTTGAAAAAGCTCATTAGGCAAACATATGTCCATACATATGTACATGTCCAAATACATTTTACATCTCTCTCACAGAAATTCGCAAGTTCATTCATGTTCGCATTGCTGCCACTAGAATAGTAATGAATAACTTATTGCGAAAAACAATGAAATATTGTGAACGTAAAGTAAAACAACTAAAAACTCCGCGAGTAATTTATTGTGCTTTAAAAATAAATGTAGAGGGTAACTTTGAATATTTTATGTTTGTATACATATGTATGTATATGTATGTATGTATAGATAAATATATTTACATACATTTACATGCATACATATGTATGTGCAGTTTGATATACATATGTATGCAATAATATTCTGTAATATGCAGCTACATATGTATGTATGTATGTTTACTTTTTAACAACTGCACAGCTGTTTTTTGATATCCGTCTATAGATATTGAAAGGAAAAGTAATAATAGAAATTAAACTGGGTGTATGAGTGATTTTTCCATTTGTCAGAATTTAATACATACTATACATATATCGCTTAAAATAAATAAAATAAATAATTGGCGCGTACACTTCCGTTAGGTGTTTGGCCGAGCTCCTCCTCCTATTTGTGGCGTGCATCTTGATGTTATCCCACAAATGGAGGGACCTACAGTTTCAAGCCGACTCCGAACGGCAGATATTTTTATGAGGAGCTTTTTCATGGCAGAAATACACTCGGAGGTGTGCCATTGCCTGCCGAGGGGCGACCACTATTAGAAAAATGTTTTTATTAATTTTGCTTTCACCGAGATTCGAACCAACGACCTCTCTGTGAATTCCGAATGGTAATCACGCACCAACCCATTCGGCTACGGCGGCCGCTTACTTACTACAAAAGTGTCATAATCCCAAAAACCAAAATGTTGAGATAAACGGCTTACAAATTTTAAATTTATTCTATCTCCCTAAGTAAAAGTAATAACATAAGGTGCGTTTCATAATCATAAGACACCTTTGGTAAACAATTTTTGAACTATCATCAGCTGCGCTTATGGCCTTAGACAGCCCTCAAAGCACATCAGGGGTAGTCAAGTCCTGTAAATCTAGGCTGAACTATGTCGGTGGACATAATAGCCTGATGCGAACATGGGTCACGGGACACGTGGGTATCGCGGGTAACGAGACCTCTGACTCCTTAGCTAAGATGGGCTCTGAGGCCAACTTCTTTGGCTCAGAGCCTATTTTCCCACTCCCTTCTGCGGCCATCAAAGCCACGGTTAGCAAATGGGTAACTACCACCCACAAGCGAGCTTGGCAGGTTGAGAGAGGCTGCAGATGGACTAAACTGATTTTACCTGTCATGTCCGATCACTGTCGCAAACCCTTCTGTTATTAAACAGAGGGGAGTGCAGACGGCTGGCTGGACTGATGACGGGCCACTTTCTGAGGGCGAAGCACATGGAAAGGTTGGGCATCTCAGACAGTGTACTCTGCCCAGCTTGTGAAGAGGAGGATGAGACGGCGGACCACTTCCTGTGCGTCTGCCCCGCCTTCGCTCGAATCAGGTTTGAGGCCTTTGGCACTGATGTGTTAAGAAACGACCATCTTGGCTCCCTGGCACCACAAGATCTACTCAGATTTCTACGGAGATCGGGTAGATTTAAAGAAGGGAATCCAAGTGTAGTAATATACAATGGACTTAATTATGTCTGAGTGCTGCACTTGCTAAAAAACAAAAAAAAAAAAATCATAAGCTCGCTGTTACTTTCCGGAGCAGCTTTTATTTGGCGTAATTTTAACAGTTATACACTTAAGACTTCCATCCATAAGCTAGAAGGTGGTGATTGTTGTTTGGATGACTTTAATTACAATTTTATTCAATTTAACCTAAAATGCCGAGGGGTTAAATATTATCACAAGAGGGGCGTGGAAAAATTTTGGCTTACAAGGATTCAGGCTTGTCAATCAAATTAATTGCAAAAAAAAACAGACTGTGTTATCCAGAATTTTTTAAGGAGCATTTTTTTTTTGCTTTTTTTTAACGAGGTGTAAAAGCAATGCCTTAGTCAGTGTGGGACTTTAACGCCACTAAAAGCACCTCAAGTCCGACGGTTCCTCTTACAGGAATACGGTTTTGGTAATTACGTCTGGAGGCCGTCATGAGCAATAAGCTCACTCTTCGGTTATATTCGTCTACTGTTCGTCTTACTGCTTTTTATCAATGCGACAGTTGTGGTTACTGCCGCGTTCGTCTTGCGTCGTTCCTTCGCCTCCAATCAATGTTGCGAAGTTCCACGATAATTCGAGTTGCAAAAACTTGTACTGCCCATTTTTCATTCGACTCAAGCATTTGTGGGACTAAGTTAGTGGGAGTTAGAAACACACCAGTTGTTCTTGCTAGGTCCTCACGTTCCTTAACCAACCTGCTTAAGAAGTCCTTAGAATTACAGAAAAGCTTCTAACTCGATTGAGTCTTACGCCACCTTGGCCACTTTTGTTCAAAATAAGGCTTCAAAAACAACATTACAGAGGAGCAATCTTTTAAACTGAGCAAAAATAAGAAAAAATACCCAACTTTTGCCACGGCAAAAGCTGGCGCGTCTTCAGTTTGCAGAAAAACACCTAGACACCAACTGGAACACTGCAAGATAGTTGGAATATTTTCAATGTTGCCCAATTTCATATTATTTTTTAAAAAGGTTATATTTTCGGATGAAAAAAAAACAGAACCTTGCTGGACCCGATTTTTTTTTAAATTACTGCAGAGATTTGCGCAAGAACCCCCTCTTATTTTTCAAGCGCAACTTCGATGGGTGTTCTATTATGGTTTGGAGTGCATTTACATCGAAAGCAAATCTTGATATACAGTTTACATCATCAGGCATGAATAGTGGGGACTACAAAAACGTTTTGAAAAATAGTCTCCTTCCTTTTACTCAGGATAATCGGGAAATGTCCTTCGTTTTTCAGCAAGACAACGCCCGAATCCACGTAGGCAGCGAAACAAGCTAGTATTTCACCGATTGTTCCATAGAAACTATAGACTGGCCGGCGTGTTCTCCGGATGTAAACTCAATAGAAAACATTTGGGGTATATAAGTCAGAAGAGTTTACGCCAACAATCGTCAATTTTGTCAACACCAACGAGCTTAAAGCGGCAATGAAGGCAGAATGGTCTTCTCTAGATGTAACTTTACTTAAAAAGTTAGCAGAATAGTTGAAAGAAGGTTCTCTGTGGCACTAAAGCAAATGCTGCATCTATAGAATACTATAATATTCCAGACGATAGGAAAAACAATTCGAAAAAGTATACTTTTGTTAAACGATCACTTTAATTAAACAGTGTCTTATCATTTTGAAACGCCTGGAAATACATTTTTGCTGAAAATTTTCTTTATGTATTAAAAAAAGTTCTAAATTCTGTAATGAAACAGATAACTTTTGTTACTTTAATCGATGTGTAAAATTTTTATTTTCCTCTGAAATCTATAAGTAAATTAAAATACCATGAAAAATTAGTGGTGTCTTATGATTATGAAACGCACCTTATTTTTATCTAATGAGAAACTGTTAATTGATATCGCCATACACACCATAAAAGAAGAGCTTGTGGTCATTTCTACATTATTATTTCCTATGGTTCCAGGGAGGGACCACATACTTATCTAAATTTTTTTTTTTCGATTATGACACTATTGAAGTAAATAGACTTGCTTTCCAAATCATACCTTAATAGTAAAATAATGCGTTCGTTAGCTGTTTGGCCCATGCTTCTCCTTCCATTTGTGGTGCGCGTTCTGATGTTGTCCATGTTGTTGTTTTATGCCGCTTTCGAACGGCAGAGCAGATGGCTTTTATGGGAAGTTTTTTTCAAGTAAAAAAATAACACACAAGTTTACCATTGCTTTATTAGAAAAAAATAAAAAAGCCATAAATCTGGAAAAAATGGCCTCTTAAAATTTTCTATACGATAAAGGCCGCCGATTGTCGAATGAGCTCGCAGGACGACAAATCAGCTATTAAGATTTGAGTTCTACAATATTCCACAGACCTGAAATTTGAATATAATGGATAAGTGTTTGTTTTTAATAGTTGTCGCCCCGATAGGCGTAATAATAAAGGGTGGTAAATTTCAAGGGCCGATGTTGGATGTGAAACACACCTAAACGTCAACGACACCGTCAGCTACAATTAAAGAGCTAAAGGATGAGATAATTCGACATATTAACGGCATAGAACCTCAATTATGCCTCAGTGTTATCGAAATTTGGACCATCGGATGGAGGTGTGCCGCCGAGACCGCGGCGGCCATTTGGACAATATTTTGTTCCATACGTAACCATATCAATATTATCATAATAAAGAAAAATGACAATAATTTACTAAAAAAATTGTATTTTATTCAAATTCAACACCGGCCGTTGAAACTTAACCACCCTTTGTTTTAATAATGAAAAATAAAATTTTAAAGTTAAATACAATATTTGGGTGAAAAAATTAATATCAACAGCTATTATTACAATATTATTCTACAATTCAATTTAACCGATTCATAACTCACCGAACTTGCTTGCTAATAACTGTTGCTTTCTTTTGAAGTATAGCTGCTTACTTGGAACAACCACTAAGTGGATTTTAACCCAAAGACTTCTAGGAATCTTGTAATTTAAAACATCTACAGAGTAAACGAGTATATGTATGTATGTATGTACATATACATACCCCTGAGCTCATATGAGCAATAGCGTCATATACAGGCTATGGGATTTAGCTGGGTGAAATATGGGTATACACATATATGTATAAGTAATAAATAAAAACAGTTATGAAGAAAGCACGAGTTTGGTTGTGTGTGGCTGGAACTCAAACGTTGACGGTGCTAAAACCCTCTCAAAGTTAGCTTTCAAACTAGAAGGGTGGATTATTACAAACAGTTCTAAATGTAATAAATTCACGAGAATTCATGAAAATGATTCTTTTCGACTTTCAATCATGGTGGAAATATTTCAATGGTGAGCTCTTTAACACACCGTGATTCGGCTCTGAGCGCGTTTGAAAGAATCAGCTGCTGGGCTGATGTAAAATAATCAACCAATGACACTTCGTTGCTGGCTGAGCAACGACTAATTGGACGGGTGTGTGAATATGTGTGAGATGATCGTGCAAATTTTGGCTGCCGATTCCCCAAGTGACGTGGCAGCCAAAAGTCCCCTCACAATTTTCTTCTTCCCCATAGCTAAATAGCAAACCTGGCAATTTATCACCGTTGACTTTCAATGTGGTTATGTTATGAGGAAATTTCAAACTGATTTTCTCTCTTTAACCGTTTTTTAAATGAAAAATGTAGAAATCGGTAAATATGTATGTATTGAAATATTGATTATTGGAGAAACCTACATATACTCTTTATCATATCGGTAGGGCGTTTTATTTAGTATAACTATTCACCACTATGATAAAAACGTTTTGAAATGAAATTCGAAGACTTTCCTTTATTACAGGTGTCAAATGGTGCTCTCTTCAATTTACCTTGAGACGTGTTCGCGCTTAGCATTTTTTCAAAATATTTATTTTTCGAAAAGTTATTCATCTATTTAAAAAAAATTCTTCGTTAATAAGTTATTTATAAAATGTACTAAATAAATTTAAAAAAAATTGAAGTATAAAAAAATTAAATAAATCTTAAAGACGGTTACGAAAATTGGAATATTTTGTTTCACCGTAATTTTTTTAATTTTCAATAAGAGTTAGTTCAGCTATAAAAGTTAGTTCAATTAATACAAAATTATGTAGATAATGTAAATAACTTGTATTCATTGCTTTCATATGAAAGTTAACAGCTGCAAGTTTCAAGCCTTTGATGACGCAGCTTGGTGAACAACAGCTCATAATCTTAAAGTTTTCTGTCAAAAATAATAAATAAAAATATGAGATGCCGCTGACAAATTATATTGAGAACATCAATATTTCAATCAATTCAAATCACTTTGTTTCCTTCAAAAAAAATTCACTATAAAGCTTAAAAACTAACTACCTAACGTGGCTGCTTTCCATTAAGAGTGCGGTCGTTTTTTTTACCTTTTCAACTTCACATTTTTAAGTAAAATGCTAAAATTAGTTAATAATCGAGAATCAACGTTAAGATTATTTATTTTCTTCTACCGAATGGCCTATTTCTGGCAGCCGATTATACTAAATTCAGCGCTAATTATTATATTAGTGGTCAAATATTCACCGAAAAAAAACTAAAACGAATATTTTTGACCTCACTGCATTTAACATATCATGACAAATGTTTACCTATGATAACAGTTTTGTGATTACTAAGCAGTTTTTTTAATGTAGATAAAGTTTCGATGCTTTCTCTTTCCTTATCATAATCTGTTATCACGTTTGTTATCCCACATTCATGATAAATGTTAAGAATTGTAGAATTGGCAGAATGACTAATGTTGGAATCTAGGCATTTCGTGCATTGAAACCAAATAAACAAAAAAACTATTGTAATAATTGAAAACAAAATATGATGAAATAAATTAAACTTTCGTGTAGGTTTATAATATAAATATAGTTTTTTATTTTTACTACTTATCACAAAACACATAGTTAAATCACTTAAGGTTAATATCACAGAGAAATAAGTTGCTGAAATTCACTCTACACCAGTCAAATTTCTATTCATTTTACATCACCACTTCACATTGGCACCGGCTGTCGCAAATATTTTAGATGCATCATTGTGTAAATGATTTCACATAAGCCCACCAATTGCCATTCATATGTGCGAAGCGCTTGGGTGCGCAATTTTTGGCTGGATAATTTTACGATGTCCGATTCCACTTGTAGATCCTTCAGTGTCTTGCAGATGGCATCACAATTTCTATGCCGTTCCTTTGGTAGGAGATATTCGGGCAGCTCTGTGTGATTATGCGTATTATACTGGATGTCCAGAATCTGTGGTTGAGCGGAAGTTGTGTAAGATGATAAAAGCAGTGCAAGTAGTGCAATGAGAATGCAGAGGCTTCGATCTAGAGATTCCATTGTTATTTGATGTAAATAAATTTTCGTATTATTATAAGCTGATTCGATTTTAAGTTAGCGCTATTCTCGCCCGCGGCGTTTGTGTTTAACGACTAATTGCCTCGAATGAAATACACGCCGGTTTTATTGCCAATTTTACTCTTTCCATATGTCTGTTTTCTATTTTTTCGAAGAAAAAGCTCTGCTGTTGTGTCTGGTGTGGCCAAGCGCGCAACAGTTGCTAGCTTGGCCGCTGTTTATTTTTGTTTACATCGCCCACTGTTCGTTTGGTCGTTTGCGCGCTATTATGAAATTCCATACTGAAATATGTATGTCTATGCGTATACACAACATATATATGTAGTTATGTATGTGTGCGAAGCTTTTTTATTGTTTTTGCAGAGAAGTTTTTGCTTGAGGTAAGCTAAATGTTTAATACAAAAAAGCCAATGTAACACGAGAGCTTTTGGGGCTTTTAATTTGCCTCGGCACAGAGTGATAAGCTTGAAGATGAATGCCAAATTTTAATTTCGTGCTTAAAGTTAAAGTACGTTCAGATAAGGCAATCTAGATTAGCAATTTTTTTGTAAGCATAAGAAAGCCGATCAAGCTTTAAAACTTGCTAACGCATTGCTTTAGAAATTTTTACTTTTTCTGAAAGAGCTTTCAAGCCATTCTGGTACTGCGGAAAAGAAGCGAATTTTCCAGAATATTTTCTGAGAAACCTTTTAAAGTTATTCATCTAAAAATTTTTACACATATTATGTTATCTTTTAACTGTATTTTAAGGGGGAACACCCCTGTGATTTTTCAAAAAAATCGATTTTTTTTGCATTTTCCTAAATTAGATATATTCAAAAATATGTAAAAAAAAATTTAACTTAAAATCTTGAAAATTGACGAAGTTATACCCAATACAATAAGAGTTAGGTAGTGAGTTACAACGGCCAATGAAAACTTTAAACGCGTTTTTCTCAAAACGACTTTTCTGAACAAGGTGGCCTCGATTTCTCGAAGACTTATGAACCGATTTTAATTTTTTTTTTATTTTTGTACATGTATTGGCTACAGTCGTACATAGCCGTGTTTAAAAATTCCAAAAATTAATATTTTTTCAAGCCTTTCGTAAACAAAAAAAGGGTAAAAACACAAACTCAGTTTTCAAACAATTTTCTCAAAAAAAAAACCGCCACGTACGACGATAGCCATTGATGTATAGATTAAGAATTTTTTTGGTGTTTTGCTTTCAGATGATTTTTCACATTTTTTTAATAACAATTGTAATCTTTAATATTTTTTAATAAAAAATTGTGTCAGTATAGTTGAATATATGTTAAATAAATTATAATTTGTCCAATCCTCAAATAATCATCCCTGCGTATAAAAAAAAATTCATGAAAATTACCTAATTTTCACGCGTTCACAGTGGTGTTCCCCCTTAAGACTTAGTATTAGTAAAAATATTTATTTGGAAAGGAGCTACAGCTGATCTCCGAGAGCTCCTCTCAAAAACGACGTTTTGCGGTGACCACTTAATCTCTGAACTGGATTCTCTGTAATTAAAAAACCAAACAGATTTCGTTAAAGTAATGTTAAATCTAATAATTAATCGAAATAGCAAGCAAAATTAATTTTTTTGACAAAATGGCGGTTTCTCCAAAAAGAAACAAAAAACAACAATCGATTTTTGATCAAAATTTCGGACTTAAATTGTATATAAAAAAATTTATACATATCGGTGCGAAAAAATCTTCGATTAATTATAATACTAACTATTAGGTGCGCAACTAGTTCTCGCTGTTTTTTTTGATGAAAATACAACTTTATTCTGAAAAAATGGTGTCAAGTGAATCATTAAAAGTATTGCCCATCGTTGGCTACTACTTTTTCCCATCTTTCTGGTAGATTTCGTATACCGTCGCGGTAAAACTGTTTATCTTTTGAGGCTATCCACGGATCAAGCCATTTTTTGATGTCTTCATACGAATGAAACTGCTGGTCAGCTAGACCATGTACCATCGATCGGAACAGGTGATAATAGGACGACGCAATATCTGAAGAATATAGCGGGTGAGGTAGGGTTTCCTATTTCAGTGTTTCCAGGAGGTTTTAACGGCTTCGGCAACGTGAGGCTGAGCTATGTCATGCTGTAGAATCACTTTTTCATGCCTCTCCGCGTATTGCGGCCGCTTCTCGCGTAGTGCTCGGTTCAATCGCATCAATTGAAGGCGATACCGCTTGTTTCGCTTGATTTACACAGTTCATAAGAAATAACACCAAATTGGTCCCACCAAATACATAGCATAATCTTCGCAGCGTGAATATTCGGCCGAGGCGACGACGGAGAAGCATGACTGGGCAGTCCCCATGGCTTTTTTTTCTTTGGATTGCTGTAATGAATCCAGTTCTCAACACCCGTCAGGATGCAATGACGAAAACTTTTCCTTTTTTGCCGCAGGATCAGTTGTTCACAGGTGAAAAAACGACGTTCAATATCCCTTGGTTTTAACTCATAAAGAACCCAAGTCCCCTGTTTCTGAATCATTTCCAAAACATGCAATGGGTAGGAAATGGATTGGCAGTTAACTCCTAATACTGAAGCAAGCTCTTCTTGCGTTGGAGACGGATTCTCATTGAGCAATGCTTTCAATTCAGCGTATTTGAAGGTTTATGGCCTTCCTTCACGCGGACGGTCGTCAGCATTTAAATCACCGTCTTTGAAGCGATGGAACCAACCTCGGCACGTTGTTTTACTTAAAGCAGCAGCTCGATAAACTTTTTGTAGCTCTCGATGCGCTTCAGCCGTCGTTTTTTTTCGAATGAAAGAGGAAAATCAACACTTCCCGCAAATGAGGACTATTCGGCGCAAAATCAGACATTTTCACCAAACCAGGGGTACCTATATGATACCAAAACAAAATTACTAATGTGTCGAAGCAGTTTGTTTACCATATGTCTAAGCATGGCTTATGACGCTTAGGTTATGTTAGAATCAACTAGCACCCACTGCTGGCGGCATCTATTGACAAACAGCGGGAACTTAGTTGCGCAACTAATAAAAAATATATTTAAGAAAAGAAGCTCGTGTTAAATTCGAGACTAATCGGTTTAATAAATTAAGTTTAAAATTTTTTCAATCTGTATCAGTCTTTTTATCTAAGAAAAAACATACATTTTTTTACTTCATGTACAAAACTTAATATGATAGACTTCGAAAATTCTTCGAGAAGAATGCTGAAGAACGAAGCAAAATAATTGTCAAATCATAAAAAATGCAGTTACATACAAAATAAGTCAGTGTAACTATGTAGCTTGAACAAAAGCCTCTTTGGAACTAATTGGTATAATACATTTTTATGGTTATTTTCATCCAGTTATGCCACTAACACATCGCACATCATATATGTATGTATGTATGTTAGTATATGTGACAAACAAAGTGCAAATAGCAAAAATTTGCTTTTCTCCTCGTAAATGAATTTGACACAGTAAACTTTTATGTTCATTGCGCACCACCATAAAAGATACTCCTTTAAGGTTACTCAACTATTTGCTTGGATGTGTGTAATTTTCAAGTTGAAATAGAAATAAGCAAGCGGATAAGTTGAGTGAATTATCCTTTGTCTAGCAGCATGATTGAGTCATGGTCTAGCAGCTCATATTGAAGTAGATAACAGATGTGGATTGGGAAATTTCGCTATTAAATTATTGAATTATAAACTTTATTTATTATTATATAAAGGGTGGTTTCAAGGGCCGATGTTGAATGTGAACCACACCTAAACGTCAAGCTTTTTCTGCATTTCATTTGACATTTTTGAATTTCAGACTAACTCAATTTGAGCCATGGAAAGATACAAAATCAAAAAAAAGCGTTAAAGTTTTTCAGGCTTATTATGAAAAGGGGCGTTCAAATCAAAATGCATATCAAAGAAAATCATCTTCAGTGATGAGGTACATTTTAACCTCAGTGGATTCGTCAATAAGCAGAATTGCCGCGTTTAGGCGAATGATAATGGCTCTTTTGCGCCAAAAATTTCATGGCCAAATAATCTCACGTCGCGGCGATGTCAATTGGCCGCCAAGATCATGTGATTTGACACCGTTGAACTTCTTTTTTTGGGGTTATTTGAAAGAAAAGGTGTACGTCGATAAGCCAGCAACAATTCAAGAGCTAAAGGATGAGATAATTCGGCCCATTAACGGCATAGAACCTCAATTATGACTCAGCGTCATCGAAAATTTGGACCATCGGATGGAGGTGTGCCGCCGAAACCATTTGGCCGATATTTCATTCCATGCGTAATTGAGCCATACCAGTATTATCATAACGAAGAGAAATGACAATAATTTCCTAAAAAAATTGTATTTTATTCAAAATCAACACCGGCCCTTAAAACTTAACCACCCTTTATATTAGGATAGCCAAATACCTTTTTGTTTTTTTGATGATACCTCATAACTTTGTTCTATGACCAAATAAATTATTAAATATTTATGGCCGTCATACCGCCAGCGCTTTCAAAATTACTATTGAAATCTCATAGGGTACATGCAAATTTCCATAAATTTGGTATACTATTCAATAAAAGCTACCAAAAATAAAAGAAAATATGAAATAAATATTTGTGTTTCTCTAATTAAAAATTTTTTTTTTTAATTTTGGGAGATATCGGGGTTCCCATAAAAGGGAAACATTTAAAAAAAAAAAGCTTAGCCTCAATTTCAAGGTAGATTTTCTCGATATTTTGTATTCTTCTGTGTTTTTGAAATATAATATAACGTTCTTGTACATGGACTGACGGATGAACGACAAGGTGAAGTCCAAAATATACAAAGCCATCTCTTTAATGAAGAAGTGCGTTGGAAGTTACATCCCTAGCTGACCTTCAGTGAAAGCTTGATGATTTTCGATTCAGTGGCAGCGAAGTTATTGCGTCTAATGTATCATTGTGTTTGTGTCATCGGTACAAAATTGAGTTTCGAACAAAGAGCTAATATAGAGCTAGACTAAAACGTTTACCGAAACATTTGAATTGAAAAAAGTTCATGGCGATGATCGTCTATCTCGTGCCACAGTTCATGAGCGGTTTACACGTTTCAGAGATGGTTATGAGGACATGAATAACAAGGAACATACGGGCCGCCCAAAATCAGTAATCACCGAAAATTCAATTGAAATCGTTTGTAAATTTATCAAAATCGAACCGAAATCATCGTTCAAATTCATGGAATCGGAGTTAAATATCTCCAAAACATCGATTCATCGCATTTTAACTGATAATTTGGGCTTACGAGAGGTCTGGGCACGTTTCATTCCGCACAAGCTAACTGAGGAGCAAAAATTGCTCAGAATTTAACATTCGAAAGACTTCATTAAACAGGCGAGAAAAGACGAGAACTTCCATTACAACATTGTAACGGGGGATGAAATGTGGTGTTTCCAACATGAACCTGAAACTAAGCGTGAAAGTGCCGAAAGGAAGGCTCCAGACGAGCCACTACCCAAAAAATCGCTTTTGGAGAAGTCAAAAATCAAGTATATGCTCATTTGTTTTTAGAATTCTAAGGGAATTAACCACAAGGAGCTCATGCCAACGGGCCAAACCGTCAATGCAATTTTCTATCTTGACGTTTTGAAGCGTTTGTTACATCGCATTCGTCGAATTCGCCCGGAATACCGCGAAGGAGTAAGCTGGCGTTTAGTGCATGATAATCCACCATCTCATCGATCCACTCTTGTGAGTGATTTTTTGACTAGAAATCGCATTTTAACCATCAATCATTTACCGTATTCGCCTGATATGGCTCCCTGTCACTTGTACCTATTCGGAAAATTGCATTTGGCCATGAAAGGAAAACGTTTTGCGTCCGTAGAAGTCATCCAAAAGGATTGCGCCGACATTCTGAAGGACATTCCCGTCAATGATCTGAAACACTCTTTCGAAAAGCTTTTAGATCGCGTAAAACAGTGTATCGAGACCAGAGGGGCCTATTTTGAATAAATAAACTCGAAGGTATTAGAACAAAGCTCCTGTCGTTTCTATTTTAGCCCAGTCTTGTTTATTTTGGACTTCACCTTGTATCTCTTGCTTCTCTTAAGATACTACAAGCAACCTTTATTCGAATAAAGTAACATCATTGCGCAGTAGTGCAACTATCCTTCTTTTATACCATAAATTTTGCCTAATGCCCTTCACCTTTGAGTGAAAATTATTTATACAAGTGTTAACAAGTCTCGAAACATCTGCTACCTCATCAAGGGCAAGGCAAGACAAAGCAAAGTTTTATTTACTAAGTATTTTTTAGACAATTTATTTCATATACATATTTTCAATGCCGCTGTGATTATTGAATTTTGAGTTGACAAACTGAAAGTTGACACTTGGCAAACCGACCGCAAAATAGGGTCATAAAGTCAGTGGCGGTGAATGGCTTCCATTGGCAAATGATGATGGAATTGACAACTGTTACGTACATTTCCATTTCATTATTAGTTTTCTGCTGTTTCGACGCAACATTTTTGTTGACATTGGCATATGTAAATACAAGTGTATTTTAATAAAGCATAAATCTCTTTAAAAACGATGCATAAAGTATAACTTTCTTTGAATTGAAAAACAATAATACCATATACTAGGGCGACCCATTTTTTCTGCAGCATAGGATTTGAATTCAAACAGGGGTGCATCATATGAACAATAAGAGAAGCCCTAATTTGATGAAAGACTTATTAAAGATTGGTTTTGGTTCATCGAGAGAGGAATTTGCTACTCAATTGTTATCGGTTTTATTGCCGCTTCCCCTCAACTAAAAATTATGTGTACCTCAAAATTTGATTGAAAATCGATAGCTATCGATACCAATGACAACTTATATGGCTTGACAGCTGAGAATGGCAAACAGTTTTGACATTTCTATTTAGTAACGTTTGACAAGTCATCATAAATCGTTTAATGCCAGAGCAACCCTTGCAAATTGTGGAAACTTGGTTTGAAAAAAAAAACAATTAATTCGTACGCGAAGCTCATGGATCACTAGTTTTTTTCGGTCCTTACTTTTTTCGAAATGTGGAAGGAGCGGCCGTTACGTTAAATGACTCATAACTCGCGCTATCGAGCCTTGCTGACTGAATTTTTGTTTCCAAAAATTAATTAGCTAAACATCGCCAACATTTGGTTCCAATAAGATGGCGCAACTTGCCTTACCGCCAGATTATAACAAAAAAAAAAAAAAAAAAATCATTCCAACAATATTTCTGTTTCGTATTATCATTTTAAAGACGTAGGAAAATGAAGTGAAATTTCTCGAGGTCAGAAATTTTATTGTAACTTATATTCGTCACTATTCTTTTCAACGTCGAAGAGAAAACCTGACATGGTGTTAGTGTGACGTCAATTTGGCGATTGGCCTACCAGAGCGAGCCTCATTTCTGACGTTCAACTTTTTTTGGCTACCTGGTCTGACTTTCCACTTTGATCGTGGGGGTATTGAAAAGTTTTCCATTTTTTACCTCAAATTAGGAATGCTGTACTACTTTCTAGGCCTAATGATCCATTATGAGTTTTTAAATAGAAGGATGTTGTATCTTGCTTAAATGCCACTGATTGCTTTAATGCATGCAAATCAATACTGTTAAAAATATACTGTTATCCGTATAACTTATAACTTAAGAATAAACGTAATAAGTTTTGCAAAAGGTTCATAAAAACTAAGAACCAACATTTTAACTTTAAATATAGGGTGGGCCATGTAAAATTTGCTTTTTGAATTGGCTATAAAATGAAAACTATTCAATATTTTTTCAAACATTTGTTTTTATTTTGAATATTGAACATTGCCATTTATGAATGAAAAATAATATCGTTGAAATGATTGCCACGACTGGCTTTACAGTAGGCCATTCGATCAACCCAATTTTTAAGCATATTTTCGATTGATTGGGCTCCAATTTCATGAATGGCAACTTCGATTTCGTGTTTTAAAGCATCAATCATCTCTGGATGGTTCGCATAGCATTTGTCCTTAACGGCTCCCCACAAAAAATAGTCCAACGGGCTTAAACCACAGCTCCGAGGCGGCCAATTGATATTGGAATTTCAGCTGATTATTTGGTTTTCAAAAACGGTAGCCAAAAGTTCGAGTGTAACTTTGTCAGTGTGACAAGTTGCACGGTCCTGTTGCAACCAAATGTCGTCCATGTCATCCTGTTCAATTTTTCAAACAACTCGATGAGCATGTCACGGTAACGCTCGCCATTTACTGTAATCGCCCTATCTCATCCTAGTCTACAAAAATCTGCAGGCCTGGATAATTCTAATTTGCGGATTTCGAAAATTATGTGCTACCCTAAATTGTTTTCTTTTGTAATATAATAACTTATTATATACCTACATACATCTAATACCTAATAAAAAGTATTCAAATTTGTAAAAGTGTCGAGAAAAAATACGTGCATAAGTATGTAATTGTAGGTGGAAATACACAAAATGTAAAGAATCACCGCCTTCAAAGTCAATGAAACAATATCAAACTTTGCAGACTGCGACTTTTGCTAGCTTTCTACCCCCTCCCATTAATGCAAATTATATTTATTGAATTTTAGCAAAATTTTCAGACTTGATGCGTCTGACAAACAGTCACGGGTAATACAGCATTTTGTTTTTTAGAAAAGAATAATAATAGTAATGATGTGCAAGAAAGAACGAATGTATGTACGTACATCTGTTTGTGTGTAAGTTGGAAATGCTGAAAATAAAACGTGCAAAGTTTCATAAGCAGAGGCAGACGAGTGGAAATTCCGCACATTATCTTCTTTGTCAGCGGTTATGAGGGCGGGTTAATAAATTATTTGACTTACTTATCTCGCGCTTTATGCCGCGTATGTTCGTATGTTAGTGTTAGAGTGAGTGCAAGCAAGAATTATTAAATTGCGACGCTTGGAAAAGGAGAGTTTTTCACGGCCATTTATAAGTTGAAAGTCTGAAAGTCTAATATCAAATGCAATAAAACAAAATAAATGTTTGAAGTGATTTTTTGTAAACAAGAGACTATCACCTGTTCTTAAGGATGCAAAAGCCAACCATGGAACAACATCGTAACTCAAAAAATCAGAAATGCATGAAATAGGGCTTCTAAGCTTCAAATTACTATGGCTCCCTAAGTAAAAGTAAATACACATTTTCACCTAATGTCATTTTAGTAGATTATTTTTAGATAAAAAATAAGAGTTGGTCGTCGGCGTTGGTTTTTTCTAAACAAAAATTTTTTTCGCACGATACTACAAACTCGCTGCGAGCTGAGGGCAATTTTAAAAAATCGATTTAAATATTTTTATAACATTAGAATTTTTCTAATTTTTAATTTTTGCTAAACTAAATTTTTTATTTAGCTTGGAGCCTAATTTTCAAAAATTCACAACTTGAGTTCTACCGGAGCTAGAAACATATTTTTTATTTATTTTTAGTTTAAAAAAATTACTAATATTAAAATAAATTAATTTATTATTAAAATAAATTTTTTTGAAACTTATCTCCTTAGCTCTCAAAATAAATAAAAAAATAATCTAGTTGTAAATTTTTGAAAATTAGTCTCCAAGCTCTACTTATCGATATACACAGCACCATTATTAAAACTTCAGAAATCCGTTCGGTTTGTTAAGGAATACCCCATATTTGTAGCTGTCAAAAATAAAATAAAATACCTTAAGGGGATCCGGTGGTCTAGAAATTAAAAACAAACGATTTTTTGTTTTTTTCGATATTTCGAAGGTATAGTATCATAAGAATATACTGTTCATGCGGTAATTCCTAATATTACAGCTTCTACAACCCATTAACTATGTAGGTAGAGAGCGGCCCGCGCGAATTATATATTTAAAGTGAAACAGTGAGTAGTTTGCAGAAAACATGACTTTAATCTTCAGCGTCAACTTAAAACTAATCTGTACATTCTAAAATAAATTGCTTATTACCTAAAAGAAAGCTGCATTTTATGAACAGTTAAACAAAAAGCATCACACCGCCTAAAAGCTGAGTTGCAATGGTATTTTTCTAGCCAACATTCCTTTTTACTATTTGTTTATTTGTTGTTACTAGAACTGTTTAATTTAGGTTCTCCAACATTGTTTTCTCATTAACAATTCTTAACATTTAACATCGTTTAGATTGTTTAACATTTACTTTGACATCACTATTGTGTTATTGCCATGTTAATAACATTATTATTATGTTATTATTATTTTTTGTTTTTTTTAAGGAGGTTAAAATAAAAATGTCAGAAACATCATCAAAGGTCCCGTCGCACCATTGGTATGTGGGGCATGCTCCCACTCCCGGCTGAGTTCCACCCTGGGACCATGGTAACATTTCGTCAAGGTGGAGCCGCGTTTATGTCTATTGACACAACAGGTACCTGCGTCCGGGTTCCTCTTACATGGGCGTATGGGGGGTTATAAGCTATCGATAGTATCCATTGCTTCATAAGTGGTTCAGGAGCAAATGGAACATCGGAAAAGGTGTCGTAAGTATTACCGACATGTCGCAGTCTGATACCGTCTTGAGCACTAAGCTTAGGCGTCTGTTATTTGTCGTCAGTTCATAGGCAGTCTACCGCCAGTCAATAGCTGCTGCTGAGTTCTTGAAGAGATACCCCTATCATTGTTGCAAAATTTGTTGCTGCATTCCAGCAAGTATTTGAGGCGATCATCTTGGCGATTAGATTTTCCGGGCACAGCTGACCACCCAGAAGTGATTCAAGCGTGGAAGAATACGTGTTCCGCACTTTCTATGGCGTTGTTGCGGTTTGGGCAGAACGGGGTGTCCTCCAGATTAAATCGCACAATTTTGTCAAATTTTTCTTTTTTTTATTCTAGTACGGGACATAGCTACATTTTTGGTTTTTGTGTTTCAGATAAATAGAAGAGCCAAAATGGACATCACCGTCCATGCCTAATTTTTCGAGAGGGCCAACTTCAGCGCCATTTTTTAAATTATTAACATTAAAAAATATTTTTTTTTCATTTTTGTATTTAAAAGAAGTTAAATAAAAATCCTAAAAAATTTAAATATAGTTTTTCAATTTTTTTATTGCAAAAAAATCCTGAAAATACCCTAAATTTTCAAACGCTAGACCACCGGCACCCTTTAAGTACTGTCTAATACATCTGGAAATCGTATTGGATCTTAAGCTGCATTGAAAAATTTGTATCTAAGAGAGTTTGAAAAACGCTAGCGTCGCTGTTTAATCACCAAAAACAAACCTGCAGATGTAACATACACAGCCATACGTCCTACAGCCAAATTAAACTAGGAAGGGTGGGTATAGCGGAGGGCATGCATTGGAGCGATGGGTGCAATGTGAACCTATCCTAGGTAGTTCGTGAAAGTTATAATGAATATATTTCCTATTGATCTTGATAAAATGCCTACAATTTCCTGTGGGAGTCCATACAACCTCCTGTGAGTGTCCAAGAACTGGGCCTATGCATAGTAAGTATAAAAGGGTATGGTCAGAAAAGAAATCCCGTGAACTCTATACAGTTTGAAGCAAACTTCGAGGTTTGACTAAGTTCTTTTATACACCAATAAGCTCCTGCATTATGCATCATAGGTTTGAAATGGGGAGGGTTTTAAGAAGATTCTTCCATTTGCATGAATTTGGGAATGCTTTTGAGACAGAAATGCTTACTATTACGGCTTGCGTTCTTTTTAAGTATAATTAATCCACGGTACGATACCACGGTTTAACCCCAAAAACAATGTCAGCGCGGAGAAGCTCTCTTCCAACAAATGCTACTTTGGACAAAGTCGGCAATTGAGTAGTAAAGTCCTCTCTCAACGAACAAAACTAACATTCTATTAGGCTCTCATAATGTCCGTCGTATCGAATGGCGCGGAAGTTTGGACGGTGGAATATATCCCATGAGGCGTCCGTTGGAGTGTTTGAGAGAGAGATTTTGCGAAAGGTTTTTGGACTTTTGCGCATTGACGACGGAGAGTATCACGAATGCTCTTTGAAAACTGAGTTTTGTGGCGCTCGAAATAGCCTTAGAAACGTGGTAGCTGGTTCCTTGAGACTTGCTGACTTGAGGCTGGTTCCCCAAACGAGACTTAGATCGCAATCACAATAGGATTTATACAGAGAAGCTCCTCCAAAATCTTTAGCAATCGGCTCATAAGTAGGATACTGCTAATACAACTTTAAGAAAATAACTAAACTGTTAGTGAAACATAAGATAGAGCGGGCCATCGACAGGGGGGACTACGCTATGGGCCTCTTTTTGGATATAGAGGGGGCTTTTGATAATGCCACTTTCGACAGTATGTGCAGCTCTGCCAGTAGACATGATGTAAACCTGGTGAATTGGATTCGTTCAATGCTAACCCAAAGAATCGTCACGGTGCGGGCGGAGGAGGACCTGCTTTTGTCGTCCGGGGTAAATAGAGGCTGCCGCCAAGGTAGTGTGCTGTCTCCATTGCTCTGGTGCATGGTGATCGATCCTCTACTCACCACCTTAAATGATGCTGGAGTCTACACACAAGCATTTGCGGACGACGTTGCTTGTCTGATAACGGGCCCTTCGCTTATGAACAGCTGTAGAAAAGTGCAGAAAACTCTGGATATAATTGACACTTGGTGCTGTGCGAATGGGATATCAGCAAACCCCACCAAAACTGGTGTTGTCCTCTTTACCAAAAGGAGAAAGCTTGATGGACTCGTTCTGCCTAAGCTAAAAGGAGTCACAATCCAGCTATCCAAATAAATGAAATATCTTGGAGTAATCCTCGATAGTAAACTTCTTTGGAAGTCACACGTTGAAACAAAGACATCCAAAGCACTGACAGATTTCTGGTAGTGCAAAGACGTCTTTGGAAAAACGTGGGGTCTTTCTCCTAGCAAGGTCCTATGGATCTACATGGGTATGATCAGACCTATTATCAACTATGCATCAGTGGTCTGGATGAGTAGACTCTCCCTCGTGGGAGTCAGGAGGACCTTATCGAGACTACAACGCACTGTGGCCATCTGTTGCACGGGAGCTTTTCCGACTACTTCAGGCCCGTCATTAGATGCTCTGATTGGTTTACCACCACTTGATACTTTCATCCTTGGCCTTGAAGGCCATCTGCAGGCTGAAACACAATGAGAACTGGTACGGCCCCTATCCGGCATGGGAAAAAAGAGAAGGCATGGACTTCGATCCAACGATTCTCTCCATGCCCCTTGACTCTATGCCATCAAGAGTCGTACTTGGAAAGAGCTACACTGTAGTGCTGCCAGAGGCTCAGTTGTGGTCAAACTCAGAAAATGAACCCGGCAAACACTGTTTTCGCATTTTCACGGATGGCTCCAGAAGCGAGCATGGCTCCGGCTCTGGGTTCTACGTGGAATCCAGCAGGACAAAACTGCACTTTGCTCTTGGAGTGCATACATCTGTGTTTCAAGCGGACGTGTATGCAGTTCAAGAAGCGATGAACTTTGTTGTGGAAAACCGATGAAGAGGCAGATCTATATGTGTCTGCTGCGACAGCAAAGCTGCGCTCATGGCCTTAGACAACCCCAACCACATCAGTCGGTAGACATAATAGCCTGATGATAACATGAGTCCCCGGACACGTGCGTATCATGGGTAGCGAAACCTGTGACTCTTTAGCTAAGATGGGCTCTGAGGCCTACTTCTTTGGCCCAGAGCCTATTTTCCCACTCCCTTCTGCTGCCATCAAAGCCATCAAACCATCTTGGCTCCTTGGCACCACAAGACCTACTCAGATTTCTTCGGAGATCGGGTAGATTCAAAGAAAATTTAAAGGGAATCCAAGTGTGGTACAATGGACTTAATTAATGTCTGAGTGCTGCACTTGCTAGTTGTACCGACAAAAAAAAAAAAATAGTGAAGCAAGGCGCAGACAGTTCCGTCCGTACTATACATACTATGGGAGACTTGAACGAGGTCCGTCGCCTTTCGTACTGGACTTTGTCTATTAGTATCCAAGTCAGAAGGCTGGCTATAACTTACAATGATTACTGTAGAAGTTACTGAGATGAAAATAGCATAACATAGTTGAGCAGCGTCTGTGTATTTAGATGTCCAGCTTTAATGTGGAAAAGGAGTCCTGCTCTAAAAGCGCTTGAGTACAATTTAAAAAGCCTTCACAACGCTCTCAATTTATAACCTAAATTGCTAAGTTTTGTAACATTTATCCGGAGGCAATGGTCTAAAAATAGTACTTATTTGGGCGTTGAGTCTCTTCGCAGCCGTCTTAAGCACAAAGTAGCAACTTGTTTGTATCCCTTTTCACTTAATTTTCGGAAAATGATTCTAATCAATACAGAGAATTCTACTAACTTAGAATCAATCACTTTGACATCGTTGAATTATGGTTAAAATAATTAATTTTTACGAAGTTTTAAAGTAAATTTAGTCCTCTTTGCGTATTTTTTGCCATTGAATTGAACAACAGCAAATCGACCAGACCTAATGTACATACAACAACAACAACAATAATAATATGTCATTTAGTTAGATCATCAATCAATCAACCGAGGCATTATTGTGTAAATTTAATAGTTAATATATTTGAAAATTGTCAGTCAGCAAAAGTAAAGAAAACTTTGAATATATGGAAAGCTGGAGGTTGAATTGTAAATTTAATTTTGCTAAAGCAGTATAACACAAAATCAGTAACACAATCAACTCCTCTTTCTTTTTGCACAGCTTCAGTGAAATTCCTTTTTGTAATACTTCTTTTTATTTTCAGTCGGCATTTACATCATCGCGTATCGGTTTATATGAATGTAGTTACATACATATGTATGTATGTACGCCATCGCAAATTCGCTGTACGCAAATTCCCTAATCTGCTGCTTCTTAAACCATTTAATTTTTGAGATGTGGGGATTTATTTAAATTCATAACGGGGCGTTGTTTTGATGCTTCGCTACATTGTTATGAATTCTTGATGCTTATATGGGCCCTTTATGCCTCCCTGGAACCATAAGAAATAATAATAATATGGGTAGAGTAAATTAGTGAATACTTCGATGACATTTTTTCTCCAAAAGTCAAGCAAAATTTTGGCTTTCTAACGCTTACGCCGTTAAAAGAATGAAAGAAATGAAAAATATGTTGATAAGCCTTTAAAATGAAAAAAAAAAATTAAATATTGTAATAAAAAATATACAGAAAGAGGTCGTCGTCGGAAACCTTTTTACTACAATTTTCAACCTAGAGCAGAAATTTCTTTTTTCCCTTTCCTATCTTGAAAGCTGAAGAAAGACATATGAAAAATTTTTTATATTACTTTTCGTCATGAAGCAATAATTAAAGGTTATGTTAGATGTCTAATTTTCACCCTGTGTCAGCCATCTTGAGCTACTTACTACCAAGGTTTTTCGTGGTATTAAAATAAAGTGTCCGGTTATGAGACGTACAAACACCCAAAAGGGGTGGACGCGCCAATTATATATAATATATATGGTTTTAACTCAAGGTGCTGAGGCTATTCTTACTTTGTTCCACCAGTTTAGACGTTGTTGTAGCTGAGTCCAGTGCCTGGATTTGGTTATCCGAAAAAATAGCGATATTGCCTTTAAAAGAGAAATCTGTGATTAGCTTCCCCAATCGCCAGTACTTCCGCCTGGAAGACACTGCAGACATTTAAAAGAGGTACAGATTTTTCAATTCTAAGTAAGCGAAATCCCTGTTGAATGCTACAGTCGGGACGATGTAATCAGTCCTTTTCGAGGTGCACTGAGTTTGTCGTCATAATATACGAGGTGTGCTCAAAAAGTATCGTAAATTTTGAATTTTCGCAGGTTATGTATATTCGAATTTCGATATTTTGTGGCGATATGTTGGTACTCATGTCTCTCACTCATGCCGACGAGCTCGGCCATTTTGAATGTTCAGTTAATTGTTGACAGTTGCTTTGCTTGCACGTGTTTCGGCTCGCCTTCGATTTTTACCTATTCAAAAAGATGGATCAAAGAACCTGTATCAAATTTTGTGTGAAAAACGAAATTAAGTGCGCAGATGCATTCCGACTGTTGACTGTGTCATACGGAGAAGCTACTTTGGACCTTTGATAAACGTTGCTTTATCGGTGGTACAAAATGTTCTCAGAAGGCTGAGAAGATGTGAACGACGAAAAGCCTGTCGAACGCCCGAGCACTTCAACAACAGACGAAAAAATTGATGAAGTGAAGAAAATGGTATTGGCCAATCGTCGAAACATCGTTAGAGAAGTTGCTGAGGACCTAGACATATCGATTGGCTCGTGCCATTCGATTTTTTCAATGACTTGCGCATGAGACGGGTCGCCGCAAAATTCATACCAAAACTGCAGAATTTCGACCAAAATCAGCATCGCATGGACATCGCTAATGAGATGTTGGACTCTGTCCGCGACGACCCAAATTTGCTCCAGAGGGTCATAACTGGTGACGAATCGTGGGTTTATGGTTATGACGTGAAAACCAAAGCTCAATCATCTCAATGGAAGCTGCCGCACGAACCAACACACTAATGATGCCACAGCCACAGCCACCGTATTCCCCAGATCTGGCCCCCTGTGACTTTTTCTTGTTCCCGAAACTGAAGAGGCCCATGAAAGGACGACGCTACGCTACGATTGACGAGATAAAGCGGAGCGGAACAAGATTAAAAAAAAAAAAGATTTTTTGAAGTGCTTCGAAGTTGGAAAAAACGTTGGCACAAGTGCACAATATCTCATGGGGTTTACTTTGAAGGGGACAAAATAGATATTAATGAATAAATAAAAAAAATTTGAACACACCTCGTAATTTGAAAGTATAGGTGGTTGGAATTTAAATCCCCTTTATTATCTTCAAAGGAAGCTCGAGGCCTAGGTAAGCTATGAGAATAATTATTAGAAACGCTCAAGAGAGGAACGTGAAGAAATATGTTTTGCTTAACTGATAGCCCATTAGTTAACTAATCGGGTTTTACAGTAGCAAAATTTCTAAAAATTTTCTTAAGAATACTAAAAAATCAGGAATGCCTTAAGAGTTGATGCATACATTTATTTCATTACTGATTAATTTTTATTTTCAATAAAAAAGCTCTTTGAAATAAATATGTGTATGTAGTTGTATATATGTACAATACAGACATATGCACAACTAAATGCACGTAAGATTACTTTTTTATGTTACATAATTTGGGAATTTTCCGGTGTCGGTCTTCCGGCGCCATTTAGTGTTGGTAAGCTCTGATTAGCCAGCCTAAAACTTTGTGTAAACTTAAGTGATAATTATTGTTAAACTTATTCTGTATTTGTTGTAGCGATATGCTTCCTCTATATAATTTCTCACCTAAATAATTATATCCCTTCATGCAGCTGAAACCAAAGTTTTAATAATTGCATAACCAGCGTTTCGTGTTTGTTAGTTGTGTAATTCTTTCACTTTATAATTTTGTGGAACGCTTTAAAAAAAGTTGCCGGGTGTGAATATCAATTAAACAACTTTATTTTGCAGCTACGGCGCATTGACAAGCAGCGGTAGACTATAAGAAAAATTAAACTGTTTGAAATGATGCGAAGTAGAATAAAAAATATAAAAATGAAAATAACAAAAAAATAATAAAATTTTATCTATTGAAATTTATTTGTACTGCTGTGTAGCTAAAAGTGCAATAAAGCTTAGAGCCTCGCGGATAAGGAACAAAAGCCATGCCTTCAACTTAAGGGGTTATATTCGGTTAAAAGACCGAAAAAAGCGAATTTTTCAGAATTTTTTCTGAGAAAACTTTTAAATTTATTGATCAAAAAATTTGTACACATATTTTGTTATCTTTTAACTATATTTTAAGACTTAGTATAGTAAAAATATTTATTTGGTCAAAACGTCAAAAAGACGTTTTGCGGTGAACACTATATCTCTGAACTGGATTCTCTGAAATTAAAAAACCAAACAGATTTCGTTAAAGTAATGTTAAATCTAGTAATTGATCGAAGGAATAAGCAAAATAAATTTTTTTGAAAAAATGGCGGTTCCTCAAAAAAAACACAACAACAACAAAGAAATCGATTTTTGACTAAAATTTCGGCCTTAAATTAAAAAAAAAAATTATCAGTGAAAAAAAGTCTTCGATTAATTACTAAAAGGTATATTTATGAAGCTCGTGTTAAAATTTGAGACTAATCGGTTTAGGCGACTTTGAAAACACCATTTTGAGAAAAACGCGTTTAAAGTTTCAAAAGCACTTTACATAGGATCAAATTTTTTTTTAACTTACATTGAGTTGTCTATTCCAGGACCATAGGACCTCCAGGACCCCCGCTTCGGTAGCTTCTAATAACTCGAGCTGATGTTGTTTGCAGGCTATTCTTTCATCTCGGGCATCATCAAGAGGCAGGTGCATAATTGGGACAGCGTTCCAGGTAAGCGCTGCTGCTCCGGCCTTGTACTTTCAAGCACTCTGAAACGCCTTTTCAAATTCGCGCCTAACTTCGAAAATATTCAGCGGAACGATATTAAATTTTCTGTGCGTATTCTGAAATGTATGCACATTAAGAAAAAAAAAATTAAAAAAAAAAACGATTTTTTCAAAATTCTAACTGTATATAACCCCTTAAAGAGCATTCAGATGCAATCAAGATGTTGATTTAATCACTTCTACGTGCATTTCCCGACAGAAGTGACTGTGACTGATTGATGTGTCGTTCTAAACGAGACGAGACGAGCTTATAAAAGGCATTTGGCGTCTTCTCCAAGTACTGCGCATAGAGAGAAGCTTACAGGCCTTCAAAATAGTGTCACGTTTTTTAAGCCGATGACAGCAAAATTGGTAAGTAGGATAGATTTTGCTCAATTAAAATTCGTCTTCTTTGTAGATGGTTAAGTTGCGATCATTTGTTTTGGATTGGCAATGACTTAATCGAAATCGAGATTTCGCACAATCGTTTCATCGACATCATAGCCTTGCTCTGTTCTGGAGATCGGGTACCGTAGTTCTATTCCTGGGAATAAGAAAACAGACAAGTTTTTGAAGAAAGGATCTGAGACAGCATCTATAAAATCAAGTATCAAGTGATGATAAGTGGAGAAGAAACGAGAGCTGCTACAAACAGCTGGAGAATTATCCTAAGAATCTGCATGCACACTCGGCCTTAGACTAGATGAACTAACAGCCTAATTAACATCTAATATAAACATGCAAGCATTTCTACCCATTGTAGGGTAAAAAAACAAAAAAAAAAAAATAAAAATATTCTCGTTAAATATTATATAAAACTTAAGGGGGGGGGGGGGGGGGGGGGAGGCGGATGGGGAAAGTTAGCTCAAATGAACATTCGGCAATGGCAGAACATTTTCAAAACACATTAAAATTGCAGAACATTTTCCACCACAACTGCCTGTATGTATGTATGTATCATGGGGATACATGCATAGGGACTAACAAAAGTTCGATAGATTAATGGTTTTGCTTTTGTAGTAATCTTATGACGTTTCATTCTAGGACCGAGAAAAATCGGTGGATACGAGGAAACGTAAAATTACTGCTGAAAGGTCGGTAGAAATTCCGTTACCAACGCAACAAGAAATTTGCGTTGCAATACTTTACGGCTTACGACGTTAACTTAAGCCTGGGCAAATTTTCAATGGATTCAACATTGCATAGGTTAGGTTAGGTTATGGTGGTAGTCGGTGTGTACAACCAACTCACTTAGACTTTACAGGCCCGTTGTGATATCACTGTGCGGCACGGAAGCCTAATTTATTTAACTTAATGAAACAATTTTGTGGCTCTTATGAAGCGCAGGATTGGTCCAAAACGGACAGTGCGGAAGAGAATTGGAAGAGTATCTACTTAGAAAACCTGCACTCGCTTTTGCTAAGACTAGACAATTGCAAAGGAAGTGCACAACTGTTTATTTCTCTTCCTTAGCTCTACAACTTCTACAATATTTATGGGAGAAAACTCCTAGTCTCAAGGAATGACTGCCAAATAGTCAATGACCGGTTATACAAAACACGACCTTCAAGATATCCTCTATTGGGGTGTTAAGCTGTTTCTTTGTATTTTTCTTATTCATTGGTGGCCACAATAGCTTAACTGCTACGCATGTGCCCTGATCTCTCCATGACCCATAGGCCTCTTGGATAATGTTTTTTTTGATTATTAGTTTGCTCGTGGCCATAGGTATTCCAATGATATTTCTATCACTGAGCAGTTGAAGAGTAGTACCTTTCTCGGCTAGCTCATTGGCTTTACAATTTCCCTCATTATTTTTCGACACTAATATCATTAGGGACAAGATAATCCGCTCCATCAAAGCCCTCTACGAGAACTCCGAATTGGCAGTTCTTCACAAAGGCGATATCAGCGATCCATTCACTACCAACGCAGGCGTAAGGCAACCTGTCGTTGATGACGTCATGAGTCAACTGACTCTCCCAAAAAAGGCATCGTATGGAGTCTCAGCAGACATCCTCTCTCATAAACTCTGCGACGTGCAAGCGAAGGCGGACAGACAAATTGCGCTGGCACACACTGTCGGACTGGAGGTCCACATCGTCAAGACCAAGACTATGAGAGTTAAGCACAATAACGTAAGGCAGTTATTGGTTGACGGATGTCGAAAGCTTCTGCTACCTCGGCCTCATCGCGGTAGAGGGTGGAGAAGATGAAGACGTCAACTGCAGACTAAACAAAGCAAGGCCTGTATTCGGGTGAACGCATATAATATGGGGAGTTCGCAAATCTCCAAGCGCACTAAACTACGAATATTTGGCTCATGCGTAAAGGCAGTATTGTTGTACGGAAGCGAAACATCACATCCTCCGCATCATCTGCAGAATATTCTGACCAAACATCATCACTAAGGACACACGGTGGAGATTAACGAACGAGGAATCCATGGGGGAATCAAATGCAGAAAGTGGCGATGGATAGGTAACACACTGAGAAAACGACCAGATAGCATCACGAGGATGGCACTGGAATGGAACCCGCAAGGGGCAAAGGGCGCGGTCGACCAAAAAACACATGGAGAATGTCGATGTTGCGCGAACTAGCAGATGCCGACATCTCATGCAACGGTGCAAAAACAAAGCACAGAACCGTGTACGATGGAAGAGTCTTGTCGAAGCCCTATTCCCCCGAGAGGAGTGAACAAGGAAAATCATTATCGCTGCCTGACTATCCGAGAACGTATTTATAGTAGTTTTTATTACGGCATGCGTATTTGGACAGGTAGCCACTGCCTTTATAGCTAAAACGTCTGCTTGATAAACACTGCAGTAATTTGGTAGTCGAACATAAAATAGTCGACAGCCAACTCTATCGGGTAGTTTGGAGACATCTGTATAGAAATTTATATCCCTCTTCTTCATAACCTTGAGGTTTGCCACTTTCTTCTTGAGGATATGATCGGTATGCTGCATACTCGCATAAAACAAACGCAATATCTCCTAATACAATTTTGAAGTGCTATCAATGATTCCTGACTGGATATTTTTCATTGGAGGATGAGCCGTTCTTTCCGATGGACAAAATCTTCAGCTGACGAGATAAATGTGGCCCTGGTGGACGCAAGTGGCATAAAAATTATAACTATTGAGTTGGGTTGGAAACCAGTGACAGTATTGAAATGACGAATATTGCGGCAGTAGTAAGAAATCTGCTCGATGGACAAATTTTGAACGGGAGTTTCGTTCGTGCACGTTTTGCTCAATATTTTCTAAGAACTTTCGAAAATGGAGAGTTAGTCTACTTAAATATCATTGCAGCAGGTGACGAAGCTTGGTTTTATAAGTACGACCCGGAAACTAAACTGAACTAAACAGCAGTAAATGGTGTACAGCCCACCCGTTAAGTCAGGCAACAAAAATTAGCAACGAAAGTGGCTTAGCTCACCTAGCAAAAATGATGAGTGATATTCGTCCACCGTAGCCGAGTGGGTTGACGCGTGACTACCATTCGGGAAACATAGGTTCGAATCTCCGTGAAACATCAAAATGAATAAAAATTTATTTGTTTCTAATAGCGGTCGCCTTCGGCAGGCAATGGCGAACCTCCGAGTGTATTTCTACCAAGAAAAAGCTCCTCACAAAGAAATCTTTGTCGTTCGGAGTCGACCTAAAACTGTAGATCCCCCCATTAGTGGAACAACATCAAGACGCACGCCACAAATAGGAGGAGAAGCTCAGCCAAACACCTAACATAAGTGTACGCACCAGTTATTTTTATATTTTACCAACTTCAGACCGCTCGCGCAGCTCATGCATGGGCATCAGCTGTCTGTTAGTTGGCTAAACGGCAGTCCAGAGTGTTGTTTACAAGCGCGAGGAAGCATTTTGTCGAGAGTAAACGTGAAAAAAGAAAATCAGTAATGGATTTCAAACTTAATAGTGTGATTGCATTATATTTCGCTGAAAAATCACAACCAGCGATTATTCGAGAAGTCGAGCGCAAAAGGTGTAAATAAAAGTTTTGTTTATCGCACCATTACTCATTATAATGACACTGGCAGCATTGCGAAACGCCATGGAGGTGGTCATCAAAAGACTGCAAGTCACGTGAAATGGTTCAAAAAGTGAAGAAACAACTTGAACGAAATTCCCAACGAAGTGCCAATCAAATCGCGAAAAAACTGAAAATATCTGACCGTAGCATACCCCGCATACTGAAAAATCATCTCAAAGTCAAGTCTTACGAGATCCAAAAGGCGCATGATCTCACACGAAAGCAGCAACAAGTCAGACTTGAGAGAGGGAAGGAGTTGCTTCGCTTGATCGGCCAATTTCCGAACATTGTATTTTTGGCGAGAAAATTTTTCAAATTGAGCATTTGGTAAACTCCCAAAACGATAGGGTTTATTTAACCGATCGTTCATACGAGAAATTGAGTCACCGGTTTGCCACCAGGAGGTAGCGCCCGCCACAGGTAATGGCTTGGGCCGCTGTAGCCGCAGATGGACGCTCTCCAATCATTTTCATCGAGCCTGGCGTCAAGGTAAATGTGAAATAATATCAGGATAGAGGTTCTAGAGGTTGCTTTGAAGCCGTTGACAGACAAATATTTCGGTGGCAGACCATGGATGTTTCAACAGGCCTCGGCACCGTCTCACAAAGCTTGAGTGAACCAAGAATGGCTAAAAACCAACGTTCCGAGCTTCATAACGTCCACACAAAGACTCTCAAATTCACCAGACGCGAATCCGATGGATTGTTCTCTTTGGGCCATTTTGTAGAGCAAGGTGCGAGTCTCGAGTTGCTGAAAAAAGCCATTAATGGCGAGTGGGCCAAAATACGCGCAAGTCACATTCGGGCAGCTTGCGGTTCGTTTCACACCCATAGTAAAGGCAAAAGGTGGTCATATCGAGCAAAAGTTAACTGATTCTTAATTTTGTATTATTTTCACACAATTTTTACTTTGAATTGAATAAAAGTAATTTTTCAAACTAAATTTATGGCCTTTTTAATTGCTTACACTTCGAGTGCCGGACCTGTAGTAATTTTATTGCGCTTTCTGACATGGAAGAAATTCGTCTGACGCCATATTCGCCGGAACTGGTACCATACGAGCTTAGATTATTTCCAAAAATTAGGGAAAGTTTGAAGGGAGCAAAGCAGAGATAATTAAGATCGGCTAATATAGAGCTTAAGAAGCAAAAAAAACGTGATTTTCAGAACTACTTTCAACAGACGATCTACTGATTAAAGAAACGTATTGAAATATATTATGATTATCTGTAAAAGACAAAAAATCTTCATTAGATCCAAAATATCAAATTAAAAAAATTTTTGCTGGTTTCTCTTCCATACAGTTAACCGAACTTTTGTCGGTCTCCTTGCACGTGCATACAATATGAAGTCACTTTACAATTGCGTATAAATACTTCTGCACAAAAAACACGCATTTATTTCCAGTGTGCATTTCACTTGTTTCCCAGTTGTTTTTAATCTAGAGGATATCCTCATCAACTGTACATCCGTGCTCCGCCTGAGTCGAACAAGCATGCAGCCGGTAGATCGCACTTTCAAAGATTTCATACGCATCCCAGTCATCTTTTACCAGACGATCGGTGAGGATTTGTACGAGCATCGCTCTTCCAATCGTATACGTCGGTGGCTGCTCAAGCTACTACTCTACGTCGGCTTCTTCAACTTCAATCTGTTTGTTGCAGGTGAGATCATCTTCTTCATAAAAGCTTTAAGCTCTTATGCTACGGTTTTGGAGGCCACCGGCGTAGCGCCTTGCATTGGTTTCTCACTTGTTGCCGATTTTAAGCAGATCGCTTTGGCAGCACATCGCGAAACATTGCGCCAACATTTAGATCAAATGGAAGAGATGTTTCCGAAAGGCATTGAGCTGCAAGCTGCTTACAAACTACCGCAGCGTGAACGTGTTATGCGTCGTATAATGGGGATTTTTGCCTTGCTTTGTTTCGCTTACACCTCTACGTTCAGCCTTTATCCGGCTCTTAAAGCTAGTGTGCAGTATTGGCTGTTGGGCGCGCCCGAGTATGAGCGTGGTTTCGGCTTCGCCATATGGTATCCATATAATCCAACCGAAAATAATTGGGTCTATTGGCTCACGTATATGGGCCAAGCGCATGGCTCATATTTGGCTGGTGTAGCCTTTCTCTCTGCCGACCTCGTACTGGTGGCTTCGGTGACACAACTTTGCATGCATTTTGATTTTATTTCTCGTTGCTTGGAAGAGTTTGGTGGCGCAACGAAAATGAATGCACAGAAGGATTTGGAATATTTGCAAGCATTGGTGGTGAAACATGCCAAATGTCTGGAGTGAGTTGGGGAATGCGATATGCATGGATGCGATATTAAAATGCTTTGACATGTTTTTTGCTTCGTTTTGTTTCAGACTGTCCGAACATGTTAACAGCATTTTCAGCTTCTCTTTGCTATTGAATTTTCTAACCGCTTCGTTGACAATCTGCTTTATTGGATTTCAAGTGACCGCCTCATCTACAGAAGACATTGTGAAATATGTTATTTTTCTAACAGCTTCATTGGTGCAAGTCTTAGTGGTCTGCTATTATGGCGATGAGTTAATGACGGCGGTAAGTACAATAAAAACACATACATAGATACCCAAGTACCAAAAATGCACATAAATTACCAGTAAAAAACAAAAATGGAAACGACAGGAGTGTGTTCCGATAACTTCGAGTTTATTTATTCAAAATAGCCCCCTCTAGTCTCGATACACTGTTTTGCGCGATCTGAAAGCTTTTCGAAAGAGTGTTTCAGGTCATTGACCGGAATTTCCTTCAGGATGTCGGTAACAGCTTTTTGGATGACTTCTACGGACGCAAAACGTTTTCCTTTCATGGCCAAATGCAATTTTCTCAATAGGTAGAAGTCACAGAGAGCCATATTAGGCGAATACGGTGAGAGATACATGGTTAAAATGCGATTTCTAATCAAAAAATCAGTCACAAGAGTGGATCTATAAGATGGTTCATTATCATGCAATAAGCGCCAGCTTCCTCCTTTGCGGTATTCAGGGCGTATTCGACCAATGCTATGCAACAAACGCTTCAAAACGCCAAGGTAGAAAATTGCATTGAGGGTTGGGCCCTTTGGTATGAGCCTCTTGTCGACAATTTCCTTAGAATTGTAAAAACAAATGAGCATGGACTTGATTTTTGACTTCTCCAAACGCGATTTTTTGGTAGTGGCTCGTCTGGAGCCTTCCATTCGGCACTTTGACGCTTAGTTTCAGGTTCATGTTGAAAACACCACGTTTCATCACCCGTTACAATGTTTTAATGGAAGTTCTCGTCTTTTCTCGCCTGTTTAATGAGGTCTTTCGAATGTTGAATTCTGAGCAATTTTTGGTCCACACAAATAGAGACACAAGAAGACGCGCCTATAGCATTAAAGCTGGCTACAAATATGGTGGACCCAGACGTAGGTGAATAGAATTGGTCCTTTATGGATGCCGTTCTGGGCCCTCCCGAAGTAATATAGAAAGCAGTTCCGGGAAAGGTGTCTCCCCAGAAGTAGAGGAGGGATCGTTTTAGTGGCCACACCACACGACGCAGTAGACGGCGGTCGCTGTAAGTGCGAAGGCATTTTGAACCCTACCTCAGCCACCAAAAAAAAAAAACTCTCCGACTACCTGGTATACATTTGGGTGCAATCTTTCAAATCTTTGAATTAAGACTTAGTTTGGCAGTTAATTTTCCTTTTCCTCCCAAACTAACTCGTTTGATTTCATTTGATGTACTTGGCGAAGACGCTTACCCATATGTTGTTGGACATGACCCATGCATCCTTTCTTCTTTACAACGAGGCTTCGGTACGGCTGAGCATTTGTGATACTAGAAAAAGTTTTTATATCACCGTCACCTATGTAATATTAATATTTAACCCCATGGTTTTCTAATGATCTCCGAAACATTTCCACAGCACTCGTCCCATTTTCTCAGAGCTACCTTTGTGATTTGCTGCACAATTTTCGTGATGATTTTCTAACCACTATTCATACTCAGCCGTACCTTTGTGCTTTTCGTGAATTTCGCACTCTTTGCATTGTCTGCTTTTTACCAAACAGTCGACAACTGTTTGGTCCTGAGAAATAACCAATAAATGTTGTGACTCCGAAAAACGAAGAAAAGCCTTTCGTGATCCAAGTACCATCTCAGGATTCAATAATTCCATCCTTAGATAATTGTAATTTATCTTGATTGGTAGATTCTTAAATTTTTCTTCAGCAGCAACTTTCATAGATGCTTTAGCAACGGTTGCTGAAGCTTCTTCAATATTTTTCATAACTAAACCAAAGCTTGTTTGTGCGATGCCATGATGCCAGGCTTCTTCTTCTTCTAAGGCTTCTGCGCTTCTTGTCTACTTTCTCTTATCTACACGTACACAACAGGCACGGTGATTCACAGCTTATTTGATGCAGCCAAAAAAAAAAATGATTAAAATATCAAATATATTTTATGGTACTTCCATTACAGAAAAAAATCATATATTTTTTTATTGTTAAATAACATGTTTTATTTAATAACAAAAAATGTTTCTTCATAAGAAAGATATGGCAAATTAAAATAATTCAGTTACAGTTTTGAGGTCACAGCTTAAATGATGCACTACATTAAAAGTATTCCCAAACATAAACACATTAATATTTCGATTTCATAATTATGTCTTCTACTTAGTGGGTTATCCCTTTTGATTCAGAATAGCTTTTAATCAAAAATTCACAGATTCTACAAGATTTGCTGTATAATCGGAACTAATTATATCCCATTCTTCTTGTAGGCCCGTTTCAGATCAGAAGCAATAGAAATATTGTGGTTCCTTATTTATTTTCCAGCACTGACCACTCAATTACGTTGAGATTTGGTGGTCACTGTTAAATAATAACAGCAATTGATTTTTTTTATTTATAATTTGGTCGTCAATATTCAATACAAATACCTCAGTAGCAAGTCCAATTCCCTGCATTGTCAATTATGACCTGGCACCGTCTGGGCATACTTTCCACTAGTTTTTCTGCATATTCTATCGGAAGAGACTTCCAAATTTCCGAATTTGTCAAGAAAGTTGATCTAAATTACATGGCTTGCGTCTGCAAAGCCACATTTTCATCAGAGCCCAAACATTTTCTATGGGATTTGCATACGGTGACTGAGATGGCCAATCTAAAGTGACAACTCCGTTTTGCGCCTTTCACTCGCTACACGCTCAACACCGATGTTTCGGATCGTTGTCCTCTTGAAGGGTCCATCTTTCATTTTTCTTGATATACCATTGCTTAGCAGATGGTAACAAAGCCTTTTGATATATTTTATTCATTTTTTCTGCATTTACATTCGCGGTAAATAAGAACAAAGTACCGAAACCTTTGTTTGAGAAGCACCCCCAAACATGGACCTTGACGGGGTGTTTAACAGTCCGTTGAAGCATCCTACTCTCGGAAATGCCCAGAAGGAGGATTCATCAGAAAAAATACGTTGCTCCAATCGCGGTTCAAGTTTTCCTTCGCCCATTCCACTCGTTTTTCAACGTGTTTTGCACTCAACATTGGTATTTTCCAAAGTACTGCGATATTTCAGTTTATTGGCAATCAAATGCCTGCGAATCGTTCCGTAAGATAAGTCAACAAGTTTTGCTTTCAATTTCACAGCAACTCCACGTTAAGTCAAAGTTGGATCTTTCGAGAACAATGCGAGAATCTTTTTTTCGTCTTTTTTTGAGACTTTGCTTGCACTTCCGCGATCAGGAAAATCATCAACGTTGCCGACCTTTTTATAGCATTTTATCCACTTGCTAACGAACTGCTTCGACTTTCCCATATATTTCGCAGCTGCAGTTTGCGCTAATTTCGAAAAACCACTCAATTGAAGACTAAATTTGACAGACAGCTGACTTTTTACAAAAAGAATGAAGGACTGAGGTGCTCTCCATGTCATAGAAAAAGAAACAGGACGCTCTGATTTTTTATCTAATATACGTGTAACAGTGACCACGCGCTTATGTAACAGACTGTAAGTATTTTTCGACTTCGTTCGTTAATTTTGGAGCGCTTAAATCGGTTTTTTTTTTACTTTGCGAACAGTCCACGACTTATCTGCATCATTAAATATCTGCCATTATCTTCTATTTTTTCCAAATTTTTTGTTGGCTTTTGCCCTCTTTATAATGACGAATAACGTCTTCCTTTTTTCAGGTGAGGTCCGTTTTCCCATTTACAAAAAAAATAAATTTTTTTAAATTTTTTTTACAAACATTTTTTGAGAATGACTTAAGATGCTAAGCTAAACATAAAAAATACATTTCACCGTTATTGCATTCTCAGAGGAAATATAAAATACACTGCATCATTTAAGCTGTGAGCATATTTCGATGAGAAAACTATTTGTTGCTATATTTTTTCAGCAAACAAATGTTATTGTTCTTTCTGCAGTGGTAAACAGTACAAACTTCAAAAGAATAGCCATCGCCAGCGACACATTTTTACCATCTCTCAGGCAATTTGTGGATGCCGCGCCAAAAAAATTCGCCGTTTTTAGCCGCAAACTAATCATCGAGCCATTTTTTGGCTTCTTCGTGAGAATTGAAGCGCTGCTCGAAAAGTGCGTGGCCCAACGATGCAAACAAATGATAACCGGAAGGCGCCAAATCTGGTGAGTAAGCCGCATGCATCAGCGGTTCCCAATCGTATGTCTCCACCAATTCCCGGGTCGCTCTTGTTCGATGTGGCGGTGCATTGTCATCAAGAAAAATTCCTTTGTGACGCCGACCGGCATATTCTGGGCGTTTTCGGTGTATAGCGCTGTTCAAATCGGCCAATTGTCGTTGGTAGCGTGTACCGTCAACTGTTTCACCTGGTTTTAATAGCTCGTACCAAATCATACTACGCTGATCCCAGAAAACACACAGCATTGCCTTGCGGCCGAAGCGATTTGGTTTGGCCGTTGTTTTTGGCTTGTGGCCGGGTGGACCATACGATCGTTTACGCTTGGGATTGGAGAAATACACCCATTTTTCATCACCTGTAACGATTCGATGCAAAAAAGACTTCCTCTTGAACCGGGAGAGCAGCATTTCGCAAGTGGTTTCACGATGTCCGCTAATTGTAGTTTGGAGACACGAAATTCCACATTTTTAAGAGCGACAAAAATGCATTGTTGTATGAAACGTAACGAACAATGAACTGAATATTGTTGACAGATGACGGACGAAAAAAACCAGACATTTGGGAAGGTTTAAATATGCTCTTAGCGACATCTATGAACTAATAGCTGAAAGTCTCATTTCATAGGTATATACCTACATATCTCATTAAAAGTCGTATACATTTTTTTTATTAAATTTAATAAACATCGTCCCATTTCCTTTATTCTAAACCTGCCTTGTATTACATGCATCAAATAAGTTGTGTCACTGTATATTAAATCCGTTTACACTGAAAACATTGTAAAAAAATAGCTGCATGTGTATTCAAGCTATTCAATAATATAAAAATGTAACCGTATCAACGCACGCGGGTCTGTTTACTACGAGTATTGTAATATTTAAAATATGATTTACTTTATTAAATTTACTGTATTGCTTGCATTATTGAAACGTCTTCGTTAACTTCACATATCAATTCATGTTTCACAATTTTATAGAGTTTACGCGTCGGAGATGCTGCCTATAATCAAAATTGGTTCGATTGCGACAAGCGCTACAAATGGCTTCTGACTATAATAATAATGCGCAGCCAGAAACCAGCCTCTATTCGCGCACCTACATTTCCGCCAATTTCATTTCGCACTTACATGAAGGTGAGTAGAGTTTTAATAGAAGGAACTATGCAGAATTATTAAACTTAAGGGTCAAGGGAGTTATTTATAAAAGACCAATTAAGGGCACATAATTGCAGATATTTATGCGAAACGTGCTCCTAAGTAGAGCGGACTAAAAACGCCACACAACAAAAAACTTTTTTTCGAGTTGTTATTATGTTTTTCTTATGTTTTTTTTCCTTGTTCATTCCTCTCTGGCGCATAGAGCCTCGACAAGTCTCTTCCATCGTACACGGTTCTGTACTGTTGCTTTTGCACAGTCGTATGAGATGTCGGCATCTGCTAGTTCGCACAACATCGATCTTCTCCAAATGTTTTTGGTCTACCGCGACCTTTGCTCCCTTGCGGGTTCTAGTCCAGTGCCATTCTTGTTTTGCTATCTGGTGGTTTTCTCAATGTGTGACCTATCCAGCACCACTCTCGGCGTTTGATTTGCCTAAGGATGTGTTCCTCATTCGTTAATCTCCACAGTGCGTCGTTACTGATGGTGTTTGGCCAGAATATTCTGCAGATGATGCGGAGGCATTTGTTGACGAAAGATTGTAGCTTCTGTGTGATGATGGTAGAGACCAGCCATATTTCGCTTCCGTTCAACAATACGGTGCCAAATATTCGTAGTTTAGTGAACCTGGAGATTTGCTAACTCCCCGATACCCTTGCTTTGTTTAGCCTGCAGTTGACATCTTCCACCATCTGCCGCGATGATGCAGCCGAGGTCAAGTAGCGATCAAGGCACTGGTCTCAACGCGCTTCAATTCAAGATATGTTAAAGAACGCAGAAAGTCCCTCTCGTTTATTCAACAACACAACACCAAACTTTGTTGCGTTCCCGGCCACTCTGGAGCGAAGGGAAATGAAAGAGCGCATGAGTGTGCAAGCAAAAGCTCTGAGTTTGACCCACAGCGAGTAGTAGAGGACAAAAGGATTCCTCTAAATGAACCATACACTGCGTTTGTCTTGAGCGTAAATGCTGAAACCAGTAGAAACTGGTCTCTCACTACTAACTGCGGGGTCTCCACAGCGCTCTGGGCAAAATTGAATCTTAGAAGAACAAAATATCTGGTTAGATTCAACAAATCAACTACCAGCGTCCTCACAGGTGTTACAACGGGCCATTGCACCATTGGCCCCTAGCCAGTACATAGAATGGGTATACCTCACAATGACATCTGGTTTGGAGTTGTGGAGATGAAGAAGAAATTGAGTCGGTACAACACCTCCTCTGTGAATGACCTGCACCTAAAAGAAGCCGTGCCAAATATCTTGGCGAGTATTTCTTCGAAGAATTGTTGGCCACCGGCTGTCTTGTGTTAGACAAGCATCTTGGTTAACTTGACCTAAACTATACAAATAATTGAAGACTACTAATGCGGATTTCGTAGAGTAGCTCGACAAGAGATGGGATCCCACACACACTGCCTATTTTTGGAATACCTGGCAAACTAATAAGGCTCGTTAGCGCAACGCTCAGAAATATACAAGCAAAAGTGATCATTCAAGGGAAGCTTCTCTATTGCATTAGGTGTAAAACAAGGTGATGTCTTATCTACAGTCATATTCAATGAGATGCTGCACTTTGCCGTAAGGGGAGTCAACAAAGGTGATACCTGGGCAACTAAAACAACCCAAATATGTGCTTACGCAGATGACATCGCTGTTCTCTCAAGAAATAGGAATGATTTAAGAGAAATGTTCCTAAAAATTAACAAAATGCGAATTGGCCTTTTTGTAAACGAAGGCAAAACCAAATATCTCATGAAATCGAGACGGCCTGCACAGATGTAAAATTTCCATGTGGGAGCCTATACTTTTGAAGCAGTGCAGCATTTTAAGTACCTAGGAGTTATGTTCGCACGTAGCGGTGATTCAGCTTTCGCACTCGCGGATCGCATTAACGCCGCCAACAAAGCGTATTACGCCCACCTTAACTTGTTTAAGTCCCGAGTTTTGTCGGAAGCTACAAATTTAATTATGTACAAGACCCTTATTTGACCAATCCTAACGTATAGTTGTGAGGTATGGACTCTTAAGGTTGATGACTGCACGCAGATTGCCAGCATGGAAAGAAAAAATTTAAGAAAGATCTTGGGCCCAATAAGGATGGATGATGGTACCTACAGAATTCGATTGAACTTTGAACTGAACGATCTAACTCAGAACGAGACAACTCAAAACGTACAGCGTTTTGCTAAAGCGCAGCGCCTAGGATGGCGAGGTCTTGTGATCCGTATGCCTGCTGACTGTACCGTGAAGAAAGCTTTGACCGGAAAGTCAATGGGCGCGAAGGTCAAAGGCAGTCCGAGGAATCGTTGGATAGACGCAGTGGAACACGATCTTAAGAAGTTAGGAATACGTAACTACGAAGCAACAGCTTAAGATAGACCGTTTTGGACAAGCATTTTGAAGGAAGCTTTGACGCACCACGCGTTGTAGCGCTATGAAAGAAGAAGAGCTTATACAGGGTCCACCATATAACTTTACGGAATTAAAAATGCTATAAAAAGAAACTACTCAATATTTTTCCAAACTGTTTTTTTTATTTTGAAGTACAATCCTTCCGGTTAATGATGGAACACAACCTTCATTCATATGGCTCTTGGCTTGGACTTTGTACGGCGTCATACCGAGGTCTTTACCCAAAATTCTTCTCAATGATGTCTCCGAAATGTCCAATTGTTGAGAACGACGGTGAACTGATGTTCCTGGTGATTCACGAACACTCTCGGCCACAGCAGCAATATTTTCGGGTGTACGCGCGGTTTTTGGTCGGTCACGCGTTGGTTTGTCAATAAGCAACCCAGTTTCTCTTACTTTTTTCGCAAAGTAACGCACATACGCTTCATTCGGTGATTTTCTTCTTCCCATTGCCGTACGTAATTTTCGTACACATTCTGCAACATTACCATGATTTTGAAAGTAATGTCGCAATATTTCCCAGCGTTCTTTGTATACTCAACCATTTTCGTTCAGCGGAAGAATAAAACTAATTTTCTGTCAAATCAGATGACAGCTAAGTGTTACCATTCTTCAAAAAATACCTAGTTCAAATCCGTAACGATAGATGGCGGGCCCTATACAAACTCGTACATGAAGCAATATCCAATTCCTACACGAGATTTTTTCTTTTCTTGGCAATGCTAACTATACTACAGGGTTGCCCATATTCGAGGGACCCGACGGATTTGGGTCCACTCCAATCGACGAGGCTTGCCCGCAGGCAACAATCTCTGCGTCAATTGAATCTTATACGGGAATATATGCAAATCAATGCGGATAATTCGTTGTAAAGTGGTCCGAGCAATGCCCAACTGCTGAGAACGGTGATTTTGGGATGTCCTTGGCGACGTCTCAACACTGGCCCGTACAAGAGCAATATTCTCATCCGATCGTCTTGGTCGGTTTTGATTTGGCCTCGTCTTTCGTACAAACGTTTAATGGTGTTCTTAGAAGGCTCAATTATCACATTATTTAATTTTTTATACGCACGTTGAGTTTTCACAATTGACTCCTTTTGTTGAATGTAAATTTCAACGAGTTGGGAGCGCTCGCGTGGCGTGTACTGTTCCATGGTAAAAATTTGCTTGGATTGACGCTTCCAACGCGGTATGTCATTAAGCGATCTCCGGCGATGGGTCCGTCGAATATTGGCAACCCTGTATGTATTCCTTAATACGTGTGCAGTTATTGTAAAATCTCATTTCTCAGTATTGATATAAGGTGGGGCAAAATTAATCACCCCATCGGAAGATTTATAATGATCTCATTTCTCAGTATTGATATAAGGTGGGGCAAAATTAATCACCCCATCGGAAGATTTATAATGTGGCGTCGTACTTCTGAACTACACAGCTGCAGTATAGAAACAGGGAGCGCCTTAAAGCCAAAATAAAAATTTTACTTACTCAAACTCAATTATTTTATTTAGTAAAAAAGGTGTTTAAAATCAAAATTAGATGATTATTATTGTAAAATTTCATTTTTTAGTATAATTTAATATTAATAGGACTATGAATAAGTTCGTTACGGTTTTACAACAGATGGCGTAACTTGATTATTATTCCATCGATCCACATTTCCAAACATTCATTGGAGAGCTACTGTCGTAAGGCACAAACGTCAGTATAAGTTTTTTATTTGAAGCGTAAACAACAATATTTTTACCACACTTGAAAATGTCGAATTTCGTGCCAAATAATGTGTTTTTGCGGGGAATTTTTTAATATGAAGAAAAAAGCAGCCGAAAGTCATCGTATCTTGGTGGAAGTTTATGGTGAGCATGCTCTAGCTGAGCGAACGTGCCAGAAGTGGTTTGCACGCTTTAAAAGTGGTGATTTTGGCTTGGAAGACGGAGAACGCGAGGGTGCGCCGCCAAAGTTCATGGATACCGAATTGGAGGAATTGCTCGATCAAGATCCGGCTCAAACGCAAGAAGAGGTTGCAAAAACTTTGGGAGTTGATCAATCAACCATTTCCAAACGTTTAAAAGCCATGGGAATGATCCGAAAGGTAGGCCATTGGGTGCCGTATGAATTGAAGCCAAGAGACGTTGAACGCCGTTTTATGGCATGCGAACAACTGCTTCAACGGCACAAAAGAAAGGGTTTTTTGCATCGAATTGTGACTGGCGATGAAAAGTGGGTCCATTACGACAATCCAAAACGTCGGGCAACGTATGGATACCCTGGCCATGCTTCAACATCGACGTCGGCGCAGAATATTCATGGCCTGAAGGTTATGCTGTGTATCTGGTGGGACCAGCTGGGTGTTGTGTATTATGAGCTACTGAAACCGAATGAAACGATTACGGGGGATGTCTACCGACGACAATTGATGCGTTTGAGCCGAGCACTGCGAGAAAAACGGCCGCAATACGCCGATAGACACGACAAAGTTATTTTGCAACATGACAATGCTCGGCCACATGTTGCACAAGTGGTCAAAACATACTTAGAAACGCTCAAATGGGATGTCCCACCCCACCCGCCGTATAGTCCAGACCTTGCGCCATCCGATTACTATCTCTTCCGATCGATGCAACATGGCCTGGCTGACCAGCACTTCCGTAATTACGATGAAGTCAAAAAATGGATCGATTCGTGGATTGCGGCAAAACCGACCGAATTTTTCACAAAGGGAATCCGTGAATTGCCAGAAAGATGGGAAAAAGTAGTAGCAAGCGATGGAGAATACTTTGAATATTAAATTTGTAACCATTTTACGTCAATAAAGTTTCAAATTTCGAAAAAAAACCGCACGAACTTAACCATAGTCCTATTATATAAATTTTAATCAAGTAAAGTTTAAAAATCATGAAAAGTACAAAGTTGCATTTCTTCTTCCTGCAGGTTATCAGCATGTCCTACCAGTTTTTTGCATTACTACGCACCACCTACGGCAGGAATCAAAATTAGCTTCATATACGAGTATTACAAGAATATTATAGAGTTTACATTTAAAGGACGACATTTAATTATATTTAATTATTAGAACACAAATTGCAATAAAATAGTTTGTAGTTGAAAACCCAGCAGAGGCTTTAATTCGGCCTGCAGCACAACTCTCTTCATCCGCATCAAGATAGAGATTACGTGAACACATCGATGGAAAGATGAGATCCTTCAGAGGATATTGTGGAGGACAATGTGTGGATGGTTGGCCGTATTCAAACACAATTCCATCGGTATGTCTATAGTAGGGTTCATAAAAGCAAAAAACACAGAAGGTGTGGTCATATCTAAGAGAGAAAGGAGAAATGTTGAAAGATTTTAATATATGTATGTATGTATCTATCATATTTACATATATATAATATGCACCACTATGTGTAAATGTAAGTAAGTATCCTATAAATAGAAATAAAATATACTGGAAGAGATATATTTGTAGACATACAGCCTGCAAGAAAACTACAGAAACTCAAAATATTGAGAAGCTTTGTCTGCTTTTCTTTTGTTTTCGCAATTTTCGTATTTTTTTTTAATAAAAATAAAGTTGTTCTGCAACAAGCTTCATATAAATTAACGCTTAAAACTTTATACAAAATTAGTTTTTAAAATTTAAATTTATTTATAAAAATTCCACTAATTTTCCCCCAAATTTTAAAACTTTTAATCAGAATTTCTGAAAAAAATTAGGGTACGCAGTTTTATAGCCCATTAAATTTTAGTATAATAAAGTGCAAATTTGAAGCTGTTAAAAATTCTAAATGAACCCCGCCAAACTTTAGACCTGGAAAATCCACCAGCGACCAGATATTCACAATACGCCAAGTCTTGGGAAAGATCCATGAAGGGAGAATAGACGCATACCATCTTTTTGCTGATTTTAAAGCTGAAACGCGAGAAGGGTGTAACAGCAGGTGCGGCCCAAGGATCAATACTCGGACCTGAACTTTGGAATATAAGCTACGATGAAATCCTTCGAATAGAGATGCCTGAGGATGTGCATTTAGTGGGATACGCAGATGACATTGCAGCTGTAATAATCGCCCGAAACACTGACGAAGCCAAAAGGAAGTTAAATCAGGTGATGATCCGAGTTCAGGCATGACTAGAAGACTATGGATTAAAGCTGGCCACAGAGGAAACAGAGCTAATCCTTCTAACGAACAGACGTATCCCATTAGAAGTAGACATCTAAGTACTCGATGCCACTTTATCGACAAAAAGAGTGGTCAAATACCTAGGAGTGCAATTAGACACAAGGCCAACTTACTGGGCGCACATAAACCATGGTGCCACAAGAGTTGTCAAAGTAAGCGGCATGTTAAGTAAGCTCATGGCAAACCTTGGAGGTCCAACGAAGAACAAGCGAAAACTTTTAATGGACACGACGAACTCGATTCTCTTATACGGATGCGAAATATGGGCAGATTCGCTAAGGGTGCAATGCCGGCGGAAAACATTGCAATCTGTGCAACGCACCTGCGCTCTCAGAGTGGCTTCGTCATACAGAACAGTATCTGAAGCAGCGGTGTTAGTTATCAGCGGAACCATCCCTATAAGTATTGTAGCACAAGAGTGCAAACGGAGATGGGAGGCAAAAAACACAGGAATCCCAGTACCACGCTTCGCCGATATTAGAGTTCAAACGCTCACACTTTCGCCGCCAAAAGGGAACTCTGAACGGTCCGGTAGATGGACAGCGAGACTAATACCCGATCTAAAAAAGTGGGTAGAAAGAAAGCACGGTGAGGTTAACTATTACCTCACACAGTTTTTGTCCGGGCATGGTATTTGTGGCGAATGGGGAAAGTGAGCCTACCAAACTGCATACTGGAGATACTGAGTATGATGATGCGGAGCACACCTTTAAATGCGAGAGGTGGAACATAGAGAGAACAGATCTACAACGAGCTATTGGTGTATTTACACCTGAACAAATTGTCAAGAAAATTATGATAGACGAAGAAAAAGGGAATGCCGTCGCAAATTTCGTGGAGGATATTATCCGAAAAAAAGAAGCGTGAAATGGAAAGTAATGCTGAAGAGCTTTGAGCATAGGTTTCTCAAAACAGGCGACCCTGGACGCAGGGTGAGTAAGTAAGTGTCCTTTTTAGGACGCCGTCTTAACCCTCTACCTCGAAGCAATGCGGAAGCAGTCCCGGAGTGGAGGGAAACATCCAAGAGAAGAGGAGGGATATTTTTAGTGAAGCCACACACGTACTAGCGACGGTTACTATATGGTGTGCGATGGCATTTTTAACCCAACCTCAGCGCCACAAAAAAAAAAAAGCTGCATTCAGCAGTACAATAAGGAGTTGCCTCTATGTCGCAAAACTAATATGGCTATGCAAAATGACGTTGCTTAATACCTGCAGCTTTGTCAGAATTGTAAAGGTTTGATGCCAAACGAGGTTTCAGACAGAGTGACGCGTGTGACGTCTTTAACTTCGCTTATCGGCGCCCACGTCACAGTTGACAGTTATGATTTCGAGGTTGTAAGAGACTTCGTTTATTTAGGAACTCACATTAATACCGATAATAATGTCTGCCTTGAAATCCAACCTTGCCAACAAGTGCTGCCTTGAACTAAGGAGGCAATTGAGTAGTGAAGTCCTCTCTCGGCGAACAAAACGAGCACTCTACAAGGCGCCCATCATGCCCGTCTTAAAGTATGGCGTAGAAGCTTGGACGATGGCAACATCCGATGAAGCGACGCTTGAGTGTTTGAGAGAAAGATTCTGCAGAAGATTTTTGGATCTTTGCACGTTGGCAACGGCGAATATCGCAGGCGATGGAACGATGAGCTGTATGAGTTTTACGACGACATAGATATAAAGCAGCGAATAAAGATCCAGCGGGTTCGTTGGCTAGGTGAGGTCGTCCGAATGGATACAATCGCTCCGGCTCTAAAGGTATTCGCTGCGGTACTAGCTGCTGGTAGCAGAGGAACACGAAGGTGTTGGAAAGGTCAGGTGGAGAAGGACTTAACTTCACTTGGTGTGTCCAACTGGCACCGGTTATCACGAGAAAGAGACTACTGGCGCGCCTTGTTAAACTCGGCCAAAATCGCGTAAGCGTTTATCGCGCCCATCAAGAAAAAGAATATGACTTTTAAATGGCCATTTGTGAGACATGGCTCTCTAAATATATCAAGTTGAAGTTCTTTAGAACTTTTTACTTCACGATATATAAGTACACACGGAGATTAGGATGTAAATGGGCTTACTTGGCAACACTGCATCCAATTCGAGTAGTCAGAGGATATGCCAAATGTGTAAAATTATTTTCGCCGCTAAGAAAACCCAACTTTAAACTTTCATATGCTTGCGGGTGGGGTGCTTTCATGTAGTCCTTTTCGAAATACCACAAATGCATAGCCATTTGTATTAGCTCAAAAGGTAAATAAAGGGCTTCGACACAAAATCGATTCATTGCCACATACGGTTCCACTTGATTTTGTTCCGTTATATTGAGCAAACGCTCCACAGTCATTGGCATCGTCGTATGCGTACATTCGTCATCCTCGTACGGTTGGCAGAATTTCGCCCAATTTTCCGCCATTTGCGATAATTGTTTGCTCCAATTGATCACCACCATGTTGGTGACATGCATGCGCGTAACAATGCGTTCACGTAAGCCATTATGTGCGAGAATGAGTTGATCGCATAACCCCATGTTTCCCAATTCTCTGTCGCCATAGACCTCATGTGATTTGTAGTTGCAGTTATGACTTTCCTGCTGATTTTCGATAACCCACTGTAGTATTGGTATTTAAAGAGTGAATAAAACCATACCTTTTCACAGAGCGTATGTGCGCGTGTGCCGCAATTCAATTGGCAAAAGTCTGCAGAGAATACACCATTTGCGCGCTGGGACGACAACCCAAAGCATAGGAGGAAGAGCGGCCCAGCAAAAGTTGGACAAGACCAAATCATTCTGAGAAATTTAAACGATTTTGTTATTGATACGATTTCGATGTTATTGCTAGTGAAGCTGAATTCTTTTCAAAACGTTCATAAATTAATTATTTTTATTTACAAAGTAAGGCAAGGCATTGACAACAAGCGCACACAGGAATACAAAATAAAACTTGGTAAGTGAATAAAACAAGATATCTGCCATCTAATTTCAAGAATGGCTGTTAAGGATGTCCGCTGCAGTTGAATATGTTTGTGGGTGAACACTAAAAGGACTTGTGTGAAAATCTATTGGGGGCATGAAAAACCAAATAATAAAAAAGATTTTCCCTAAGGGCGAAAATTCTCAACAACGTAAGCAAAAAATTTGAAAAAAATTAACGCGATTTTCTAGTCTTTTTAAACTTATAGTTAAAATGAATGGGCTATAAAACTGTATACTCAGAAGTTTTCCAAAAATTTTGATTAAAAAGAATTTTTGAGAATTGTGATGACAATTTTCTAAAATTCATTCTATTTTTGTAAATTTTGTGCAAGGTTTAAAACTCTGATTTTTACGGTTTTATTAAACAATGAATTAAAGGGTTTTCCAATAAGAGGTGTTTTTAACGTATAAGATCAATGGTTTCGTTGCTTGTGTGGCACGTAGCGCCGTCCTGTTGAAAATAAACGTTGTTCAGAGCAATACCATCCAATTCCGGCCATAAAAAATCGTTAATCATCCCTCGATAGCGCAAACCACTAACCGTAACTGTTGCTTCAACTTCATTTTCGAAAAAGTACAGGGCTTGATTGAAAAGTAATGGGCCTTCCCGCGCCGAGCGTCTGCCAAGCGATCAACCGAATGGTTCTTGAGCGATGTGCACGGCTTTTATTCTTCACATCACTAACTTATCCCAACAGATCGAATTTTTTTACCAATTTCTGTATTGGGGTCCGACAAGGTGTTTCACGATAACCCAAAAATGACATTTATGAAGTGAAATTAAAAGAAGATATTAAAAATATCGATCTGTAACTATTGGGTTGGAAAATAGGTTCATAGCGAAGGCCCCAGCAGCTAGTGTGCTCGTTTTTTTAAGTTATTGTAATATTTTATGTTATTCTAATAAATAATAATAATATTTCCTTTTATTTTATAACGATTTGTTCGCTGTTTGGTAAAGGGTAAGTATTCAAGTACTCATTCGATAGAACTCTGCCCGCTCTACAGAACTATTATATGTTAATTGTATTTTCGAGCTATTTCATTTTTTATTAGTTTTGAGGCTTTGAAATGAAATACCAGGAGGAAAAAATCAACATTTTCGACATCTGCTCTTCTTTGCGTCTCGTCGAGGTCAAAAAGCTGGCGTGTACTCGTATGGAGAAGGTGTCTTCGGCGAGTCCAGAGTCTACAGCACGGAAATGACTTAAAAAGTTCAAAAATGACGACTTTGACGTCTATGACACGTTTTGTCATGATACACGGAAGGTCTTCTGAATTCGATAAAAAACGTTTCAAATCACTTTTGAAGAAGAATGGTGGCTAATCCAGTAGTGAATTGGCGAAAAAAATGAACTGCGGTCATAAAACGATTCTCAATCACCTTCATTCAATAGGATTTACCGAAAAATTAGGAGCCTAGAAATAAAACAAAATATTAAAATTTCAGTTTCGGTTGAATAGTTTTTGTTTTTTTGACAACACAAGGCCAAAACAGTAAAAGAGAGAACAGCTGCCGTACGAGGAACAATGCGACCATTGATGCCGCTGCGTGACGAATCTGACTCTACCTGCTAAAATGGCTGTAGAATCGACAATACTGGAGTATCCTTCCAAAAATTTTACAGTATATTCTTAAAAGCCTATACTTTCGAAATATTAAAAACAAAAATCGATTTTTTGATAATTCTGGACCACCGGCAACTCCTTCTTCATTTGGAAAGAGTTAAAGACGGATGATTCCGACAGTGCTCTATGAACCGCGCAAAAAGATTTATTTTTTTTCAAAGTAAATTTCCACAATTTGGAAGCGTTTTTCGGGCATTAAACAATTCAGGATAACTTGCCAAACCTTACTAAATAGAAATGTCAAGACAGTTTGCCATTCTTAGCTGTCAAACCATAGTTACCGATATCGTTACTTCTCACAAACCTGCAGCTCTCAAAATAGTACCTAACGAAGAAGGTTTGCTGCTTTCACGCACCCGCCTGCTAATGCTAGGGACGAGTTTTGCCTTGTACTTTTTTTTTATATCTCCCTTTATTTCATTAACAATAAGTACTATTTTTAACTACAATTTAAAGGAGAATAACTTAGAGTAAGAACTCCCAGTGGAATTCGTGACTTAATAATGAACATCATATAACATATACATATATTATCCAAATTTTATAACTTTTGCATTTACGTATATTACGTTTTAAATCTTTGCATTAAATCGTTAGGCTTACATTTTTATAATCTTGAAGAGTAGCTTATCTTGGAAAGGTTACTTGCTCGGCTATTCTGATGAGCGACAAGTCGGTTGTTGTATCTCTGGCTGATGTTGTTTATTTCTTTGAAAACTGTCGCAACTTTTAGGTCACGGTGCAATATCTCGTTTCGTACAAACCATGGCGCATTGGCACACATGCGGAGCACCTTTGACTGAAATCTTTGCATGATTTCTAGATTTGATTTTGCAGCTGAGCCCCATAATTGAACTCCATACTTCCATATATGTTTCAGAATAGATTTGTAGATAAGCACCTTATTGTCTAGAGTAAGTGCTGAATTGTAGGCGATTAACCAGTGTAGTGATCGCCATTTCAGTCCAAGTTGCTTTCGCTTTAAAAATATATGCGATCGCCAAGTAAGACGCCGGTCTAATAGAATACCTAAATATTTGTCATTATCTATTTGAGGTATTGGAACGCTGTTAAGAGATACGGCAGACATGAGCGATTTCGAAGTGTGAATGTTATCTGCACCGATTTGCTCTCGTTAGCAGTTCTTTTAAAACTTTACTAGTTACTAGATCGTAACCTGGCGCCTTTTTGGTTTTAAGAGTTTTGGTTGCTGCGTATTTAACTTCTTTCTAGGTGAATCGTACAGTCGGAAAATCCATTTGAAACGGAGCTGAGAGAAATTCGTTAACTTCTGAGTCTACCTCCGCACTATGACTCGGAAATGGTTGGAAAACATTTGACAGATGTTTGGCAAACTTTATTGCTTTTTGTTTATCAGTTTTTGCCCAATCTCCATTACACGTTTTTATCGCTGCATTGTGAGGCGTTGGTTGTGACATCTTTTTCGTTGCTTTCCAGAGTGAGCAGTCAGTATCTTTTGTAGGTGACAAGTTAGATAAGTATTCATGCAGTTCTGAGTTTTTTGCGTCTATGCGATCACTGTTAATGAGTCAAGTTAATCTAGTCCAACCTACTTTTGATCAGATTTGTTAGGGTTATATTTTTTCTAATAAAGCAAAAGTAAGAAAAAAGTAAGGAAATGTTTAAGTTCAGACAGAATTGAAGTTTATATAGTTTCTTTAAAATTGAGAGATTGAACAATTTTGTTCTGTTTGCTTCTAAAATAACAATATTATAGAGGGCGGACGTGAATTTCGACCGTTTTTCGAAATTTAAAGTCTCGTTGGAATATTTCATATTTATCATTTACATTCCATATCTGAAGTTGTACACGAATTATTGTATGCTCATATAAACAGACGGATAAAATTGGAAACTTGAAATGAAATGAAACTTAAATGACCCCATGCCACAATTGTTTAATATTTCTTAACTTTTTTTTTTCTATTATATGCAGGTAGCTCTTTATATAAAGACAATAAAACTATTTTATTTGCCAGTTAATACATATATTGGGTTGGCAACTAAGTAATTGCGAATTTCACTCATAGATGGCTTCAGTTGAATTGTTAGGGTTACGCCTGCAACCAAATAAAACCACACAAATATTTAAACCCATTTTGTTATTTGATAGCTGACAATTCAGCTGTCTATCAGTAAAAAAAAGTTTTTTGATCGGCTGCGTAGTTTTCGTTTGGCGTTCGTTGAAAAATAGAAAATCAAAAGGAACATTTTCGTCATATTTTGCTTCTTTATTTCCGCAAAGAGAAAACCGCATCGGAAGCTCATAAAAAGTTATGTGCCGTTTATGGTGACGAAGCCTTAAAAGAACGGCAGTGTCGAAATTGGTTTGCCAAATTTGGTTCTGGTGATTTTTCACTCAAAGATGAAAAACACTCTGGTCGTCTCTAATCAAATCAATAATCGACTCGGATCGTCACAGTACAACACGTGAGATTGCAGAGAAACTTCATGTATCACATAGGTACATGCATTGAAAATCACTTAAAACAACTTGGCTCTATTCAAAAACTTCATGGGTTCCTAACGAACTGAAAGAAATGCATTTAATGCAACGCATTAACAGCTGCGATTTGCTAAAGAAACGTAATGAAAATTATCCATTATTATCCATTACGACTGATAACTGGCGATGGAAAATGGGTTGTTTACAACAATACAGAAAGATTGTGGAGCAGGCCCGGTGAACCAATTCAAACATCATGAAAAGCAGATATTCATCAAAAGAAGGTTTTTATCAGGTTGGTGGGCTTAGAAAGGAATTGTCTACTTTGTACTCTTATCACCCAACAGAACGATCAATTCTGATGTCTACAATGAACAACTAATGAAATTAAACAATGCAGTTGAAGTAAAGCGGCTCGAATTGACAAATAGGACAATGCAAGGCCACACACATCTTTGGTCACTCGGCAAAAATTACTGGAGCTTAGTTGGGATGTTTTGCCACACCCACCATATTGTCCTGACCTTGCACCATCTGACTACTCTTTGTTTCGATCTTTACAAAACTCCTTGAATGGTAAAAATTTCAATAATGATGATGATGTCAAATCATGCCTGGTTCAGTTTTTTGCAAATAAAAACCAGAAGTTTTATGAATTTATGGGATTATGATAAAATAAAAAAAAAAATAAATAAATAATTGGCGCGTACACTTCTGTTAGGTGTTTGGCCGAGCTCCTCCTCCTATTTGTGGTGTGCGTCTTGATGTTTTTCCACAAATGGAGGGACCTACAGTTTCAAGCCGACTCCGAACGGCAGATATTTTTATGAGGAGCTTTCTCATGGCAGAAATACATTCGAGGGGCGACCGCTATTAAAAAAATGTTTTTATTAATTTTGCTTTCACCGAGATTCGAACCAACGACCTCTCTGTGAATCCCGAATGGTAATCACGCCCCAACCCATTCGGCTACGGCGGGATTATGATGCTGCCTGAAATATGGCAAAAGGTTATTGACCAAATGGGCAATACATTACAGAATAAAGTTATTTAGTTCCATGAAAAAATTGTCTTTGATTTTCTAACAAAAATCTGCAATTACTTAGTTCCCGATCCTATAGTTGCTATTTTTTTGCAGTTGACAAAGTCAACCAATATATTTTCCTTATGTATGTAATTGTGTACAGGTATGTGCGAATAGGCGCGCATCACTGCATATGTCCAAATAACGCATCGAAATTGCAAGCCACTTGTCAATTTCAAGTCATTCAGATTGATTTATTGCTCGAAATTCAGCAGTGTTACTGAATAATTGTATTAATATGTGTGTACGAGTATGTACCGGTTCGTATGGCATTTCAGTTATGCTTTGATATTTCAAATTAGTTGAAGGTCGCAAAGTGCATGAGTTTCATGACGACCCTACCGGAAAATCCCACAGCATTTGCTTTGTAGGCAATAAATAATCTGTTTGACAGTGACTGGTTCGTCATTAGTTAAAACAAGGCTGAAAGAGAAAATATTTATAGAAACCAGTTTAATTATAATTGCGTTTTAAAAAGGAAAATATTTTTATTTTGTTAAAATAGAAAATTACTCACTTTTATTTCTGTATCCACATAAAAAGATAGAAATTTCACTCTGTGATAGGTAGGGTAGGTAGGTAAGACGGCAAGAGTACCCCAGGTACACTTCAAGTAGTACTTACGTGCCGTTTTGATATCATAATGTGGACCACTACCTGTGAAAGGATTTAGGGAAGAGAAAACCTTCTACAGCCATCCAGTGCTGTTGATGTAGCGGAGGAGAGAAAAGGGATCTAGGCTGGAGAATTTCTTCAAGACATCCCCAAAGAACACGCTAAGGAATCTCAAGCGCCTAGCTTTCAGAGCCGGACATTTGCAAAGAAAGCGTTCCACAGTCTCTTTCTATGCAGGATTCCCACAGCTTCTGCAATAGGGGTTGTACAGAATTCCAAGCTTCTTCGCATCATCCAATGATCAGTGAACACCGCAATGAGTTTGGAAATTGAATGGCGGGGAATTCCCATCACCTTAAGCGTTCTGTTTCTGTCGTATAGAGGCCATAGTGTTTTCGAAATAGCACACGATGAGACAGACCTCCATCTGTCTTGAGCTTTTTTAGAAAGAAATTGTGTAGTTTCCCTTTAACGACGTCCAAGGCGATACCGATATCTGAGAAGGATACAGCTGGAACCGGTTCTTCCGACCCCTTCCTGGCAAGCTCATCGGCAATTTCATTTCCCTCTATATTCCTGTGCCCAGAAACCCAGATAAGGGAGATGTTTCCTGCTCCATCGAGATGTTTGAATTCCTCCTTACAGGAGTTCACCAGAAGAGAGCTGCAATACGGCGACGACAGGGCCTTGATCGCAGCTTGGCTATCGGAAAAAATATTAATGTCTTCCTCCCAACAGCGATCCCGAAGCATTTTGCATGCCTGCAGGATCGCGAAGACCTCTGCTTGGAAAACGCTGCTTGTTTCCGACAGTTTAAAGGAGAACGAAATGCTGGCTGATTTAGAGTAAACCCCCGCTCGCACTCCAGACTCCATTTTGGATCCGTCAGTGAAAACAGAGGCACCCATATCCGTGCCGACTCTCCCCTCGTTCCAGTCTTGCCTGCTCGGAAAGATTGCCCTAACACAACCCTCAAAGCCCAGTTTGCCGATGGAGAGGTCAGTGCGAATAACAGAGAAGGAAGGGGAGATCTGCTTGAAGATGCTTGTCCTACAGGAAGTTGTCTCCAAAGGCCAATCTCCTTCAGCCTAATAGCGCTCTGAGCAGCAATGGATTTAACCTGCAGATCCACAGGAAGTAAGTGCAGAATAACATTGAGCGCAGCAGTGGGACATGTTCTATAAGCAGCGGTGATGCCCACACATGCAATTTTCTGCACTCTCCCTCTAGCTTCCTTCTAAAGAGCTACCCACCAAAAATTGGCAGAACCACTAAGTTGTACATTCAAAGTACAACACGTAGCTTGAGACCCCATTTTTTGCCGAACATAGATTTACAGGCGTAGAAGGCTATATTGGCCTTCTTAACTCGATTTTCTATGTGCAGCTTCCAGTGGAGCTTGGGGTCAAGTATTACACCAAGATACTTGACTTCCGATGAAAGAGTACGACACTGGTTGTTAAGTCTTGGAAGCTTAAAAGGTGGAGGCTTGTATTTTCTGGTGAATAGCATCAACTCCGTTTTGTCAGAGTTGGCTCTGAGACCGCAACTGGCAGCCCATCTACTGAGTGTAGCCAGTGATAATTTTTGTAATTTTTTTTATTGAAACCAGGGTGAATTCATAAAAGGTGGTGACACTAGGCCAACAGCAAAGTTTTGTACATTTGATTGTCACGCCAAAATAGAAAACAATGAAGTGATTTATTTTTGATGGCAAAATAGAAAAAAAAAATCATTCATTTGTCGTATTCAAATTATTTCAAAATTTTCATAACAAATTCTTAAATATCGACATATGTATATACCTATGTAGCGGTAGAAATAAGCTGTCCGCAAGGCATGCGCAAAAGAGAGAAATTCTCGCTATTCCAGAAGCAAGCCGTTTACAGATGGACTAACACGGATACCTACAAAATAACTTAACAAACGTGGCGCAATTTCAACAAATCCAGATCTGGAGAGTTGTTAAGAGAGCCACGAACAGACATATTCAGAATTACGTCAACAATATCCGGCCACTGGCCTTTGGAAGATCATGCCAGGAAGATGAGGTGGCCGTACAATGAAAAAGTGAAGAAGCCTCAATCAGCAAGAATCTAAGGAAACAGTCTTTCACTATCTGCGTGAGTGCCCTAGTCTGAATGCTCTATGACATAGAAGGCGGGGGGAAATCTCGATGATTAACCTGAAAGAAATTGCAGAAAAGAAAATAGGCAACATAGGCAAATGCATAGTCAAATCAAGATGGGTTGACTAATTAAAAGCAGTGGTTCCACAAGTAGTGTATCAAAATGGCATCTTTTGTGCTAATTGGGTCTGAGCTGTGTCACTCAGACAACACCGCCACCACCACCATCAAGAACAACTTCTTCACCCTCTCCGTCTGTCGGGAAACTGAATCGTTTCATTCTCCACATATTTTTTGGAAAACTATTTATAATTTGTAAGTTTCGGCTAACCTTTGTCTGGAAATACCCTGTTGCTTATGCAGTACTTGCACTTTTATATTTTGTCTATATATATGTATACGATACACCTACTTATGCACACAAATACCTACATACAGATGTATGTATTCCTTTACGTCCTTGTTATTTATGGCCTACTCAAACTAAATTAATTAAGTTAACATCATTTGCAAATGCATAATCAATTTATGGTCCCTATTGTCTACTGAAAACCTAATATTCTAACATGCACGTATATATGCACATAATGCAGTTCAAATTTGGCTATTAACAATACAATTTAATAGAATATTAATAATAAAGTGTTGAAATTAAATATCAGGCAAGCAGTTAAACTAAACTAAATTTTCTACCTTTTGTTGTAGGAGAGGATATTGTTATCGAAGGTGACTTCCTTCACATGGTTTGACAGGAAGCGCAAAAGATGGTAATCGGTCGGTGCAAGGTCCCGAAAAAATGGTGGATGCTGAAGGACCTCCCATTCGAGCTCTTGGAGTGCAGCTTTGACGACTTGTGCAACATGAGGCATGGAGTATTGTTTGACCATACCGATCAGGCCTTTTCAGTCGAATAGGCTTATTCACGTGGTCTAGCTGGGTAATGTAGAGCTCCTTGTTGACCGTGGCATTCTTTTCGAGCATTTCTCAGTGGACCATAGCCTCTCAGTTCCACCAAACACATATCATGATCTTCTTTGGATGAAGATCCGGCTTGACTCTAGGCCTTGGCGTATCTCTTGGAGCCAGCCACTCCTTTATTTGCTTCATATTGATGTATAGGCACCATTTCTCATCTCCGGTGAAGATTCCGTACAAAAAACGCTGGTTATGACCGTGCGAGATGCTGAGAAGCAATTTGAAGGTGACTCGCGAGGCACCTACGCTCCCAATTTTTCGATTAATGCCCTTCAATGAAGGTAATTGAGAATCGTTTTATGACCGCAGTTCAAATTTTCCGCCAATTCACTACTGCCTTGACCACCGTTCTCCTTCAAAAGTGATTTGAGTCGTTCTGCATCGAACTCAGAAGGCCTTCCGTTGTGGACGTGTAAAATAAAATAAAATACAAAAACGCTATGCACTTACTCTCCAACACATTCGCAGCCCTCTCTGTTACGAGCCATGTATCGTAATTAGCTAAACGATGTGGATGCTTCATTATTAACTTTACGCCTTCACGTACTTTTTCATCACCCTCTACTTCCAGTACTGCTCGGGTTCCATTCCATAGCTGATTGTGTAATGTTGTTTGCATCCTTTCTTAACGTGTGGCCTATCCACCCATATTTCTTGCGCTTAATGTCGCTGTTTGGGCCTTTCTGCTTTTGCATTTCCTACAGCCTTTGATTAAAATTTGTTCTTTCCCAGAAAATTCTCATTATTCGCCATAGGCAGCTATTGATAAAACATTGCATCCTGTGTATAATGGCTTTCGTTGTGTGCCATGTCTCGCTATCGTAAAGAAGCACGCAATGGAAGTGGTCAAGAAAGCAGGTAACTGGGTGCCACGTCAATTGAAGGAGGGGGATATCGAGAGACGTTAGGTCACATGTGAGATGCTTCTTGAACGGCAGAAAAGAAAATATTTTCTCAATGCCGATGAAAAAGGGATCTATTATGATAGCCCTAAGCGTCGAAGCGCTATTGGAGCCTGCCAGGTGAATCAGGCCCATCGAGAGCGAAAAAAAAATATTCATGCTTCGAAAGTTATGTTGTGCATCTGGGGGGATCAGAAGGGTGCCATCTATTATGGACTCCTTAAACCATCTGAAACCATCACTGGCGATCGTTACCAACTGCGCTAATGCGCTTGAATCGAGCTCTCAAAGAAAAGCAGCCGGAATGGGACAGAATGTGACGGTAGACATGACAAATTGATTTTGCTGCATGACAACGCCATGCCACACGCTGCTAAATCGGTCCAGAAATATGTAGAGGGATTGAATTGGGAACTCTTGCTCCACCCGCCGTATTCGCCAGACATTGCACCTTCTTGATTACCATCTGTTCCGATAAATGCAGTCAGCCCTTATTGGAGAGCGGTTCACTTCTTACGAGATCATCGCAAACGGGCGCACTGAATGAATCAAGGCAAAAGAACTCGAATTTTTCGTCAGAGGAATCCGCATGCTGCCTGAATGATGGATGAAAGATAGAGTAAAGTTGCAGCTTTCAACGGCGCATACTTCATATAATATCATGTAACCATATCCAATATTAGTTGGCTTTGGTGGCATACCGCGAACTTCAAGTGTGGCCCATATCACGTCTCTCCAAAGGGCATGAAAGGCTTTAACGTAGTCAATAAAAGTCATGCATAGCTTAGCGTTGAACTCGGAAGATTGTTCGATGGTGTTGCGCATAGTACTGATAGGATCGATACACGAGCGATTACGATGAAAGCCGGCTAGATTTTTTGCAATAGAGGCATCGAGTGGGTCTAATACTCGAGTAAGTATAATGAGATTAATTTGAATTTAGTTACAGGTGGTAGAATTGATATTCCGCACCAGTTATATTAGAAAATTACTGTTTGTTACCTTTTTTATTGAACTTTATAATTATTGATTTTTTCCAGTCTGTTAGTAGGGTTTCTTCTCCCCAAATTCGTTTAAAAAGTGGAAGGAGTATATCGGCCATACGCTGAGATTGCACTCTAAGAAGTTCGCCGGGAATTCCATCGGATACTGTGGCTTTGCCCGGTTTTGCTAGTTTATAGAGGTGCATACAGCAAATTTCGTTGTTAATTTTTCAATTTTTGCTTAAATTTTTAACTTTTCAGCTTAAATTATTAATCACTATTTTTTTAATAATTTTTTAATAATTAGTTTTAAATCAGTAATTTTACTTTTCAGTTTTAATTTCTTATTTACTTTTCTTACTTTTAATTTTTTTTATTTTTTATTCTTAAGTTTAAATTATTTTTTTTTATTTTTAAAAATAGTTGTTGAAATTTTCCAACTGCAGTAAATTAACTTTCTCTATTTTATTTTTCGGTGAGTGCCTCATTTTAAATAAAAAATAATGCCATGCGCCGCCATTTAACCATTATAACATAACCTGTTTTCACATTCTTGAATTTTTAAGCATAAAAACTAGCTCCCCAAGGTCTTGCAAATTCCTACAAATCTCAACAAAGCATTATGAAGAAATTCTTCATATGTATGTATGTGCCAATGAAGTTTCAGCGTATCGATGAAAACCATAAATCAAATTATATTTGCATTTGGCTTACATTGTTCATAAGATTGCTGCTTTTCCCATTCACTGGCATAGTTACGCTTTCAACGCATCCACGCATGCTTATATGCATATATTTGTAGTCGTATACGTGTGTATGTATGCGACGTGCATGCGACACGCGTAACAAGGTTACTCAACAAGCTGCATAACAATTACCATCGATTCTGTGCTACGCCTGATAGTGAAATAGTTGTTGTTGCGTGAGATAGTTGTGCAGCTGCATTGTTATGCATTTGACAAAACACGCTGAAGAGACATTGTACACGCCACGCGAATAACATAGCATAGTGGTGGAAGACGGCGTGCATATCGTTTATAGATATTTGAAAGAAAGGAAGGAATTCCTTTCATTTTCACGTTTTACATGCACAAATCGCTGTAAGTTCATTCAATCAATATGCACCAGTAGTATATTAAAAAAGAGTATAAAATATGTAAACTGCATAAAATACTCTTGAAATTTTAATAACCAATTGTATGCCACCAGATTTATGTCGAAATATTTTCTATTAAAATTTCATAAGGCTCATAAGGCATTCAGGCAAAATTATATTGTAGAAATGCGACACGGCGTATACGTAATAATAATTTCAAGAAATCGGTTAGGTGCAATTTCTACGCAGACATTTACAGTTAATGCGTAATCTAGAGGAAAAAGTGAAAGCAGAAATGTTAATTGAAACCCAAGTGTTCTCGCACAACTAAAGCAGGTCTTAGGAAATGTTTATAAGTAATAAAAGATGCTTAGGCTTTTTAGATAAAAAGTGCAAGAGGGAAAATGAGTCCAATAAAATTATTTTCTTGAAACATTGACTATATTTCTATAATATAAAAGCTGTGCTAGATGACGTTTTTTTGTTTAATAAGCTGCTTAATGTACTCGTAGTATGAGATTTCTCTCTAACTTGATATTAGGCCTAACCTTTTAAAAATTCATCGTTCCTAATCACACACCACTTGCTTTGGTAGATGGGCTGTCAGCTGTCACTAGTAACACTGTCCTGTGCGCGCGCTGGTTTAGAAAAGATAGATACTAGGTCTGTTGTTTTTTATTTTCGGAAATCCAAACAATTGAAAATTTATATCACCACCAAACAACGCATATTGTAGTTAATGGTGACCACACTGAAGACATACCGACTGCGAAAGGTGTTCGACAAGGGTGCATACTCTCTCCACTGCTCTTTAATATTTTCTCCGAAAGAATATTTCAGGAAGCATTAGAAAACATTGTGGATGGTATCAAAGTAAATGGCGTCATTAACATCAATAACGTCAGGTACGCCGCCGATACTACTCTACTATGTGACAGCTTGGCTGGTCTTCGAAAACTGGTCGACAAAGTTGCAATGCACTGTCAACTATGCGGACTCAAAATCAATATCAGCAAAACTAAATACTTGGTTGTTAGCAGAAGACATAACTACAACAATACCTTTTCAACAATCGACAATGCTCCTGCAGAAAGAGTAAAAAAATTTAGATACCTTGGTTGCCTTCTCAACGAAAACTGGGATGCCTTAACAGAAATAAGATGTCGCATCGAAATGGTACGATCCGCATTTCTTAAATACGGCAAAGGCCTAAAATGTCGCGTCTTCAATCTTCAACTAAAAATGAGCTTCATAAAATGCTATGTATGGTCAGTTTTGTTATGTGGCATGAAAATATGGAGCATAAAACTCTCCGACATGAATAGACTGGAAGCATTTGAAATGTGGTTTCTCCGGAGATTGCTCAAGATACCATGGACCGACCACGTTTCTAATAAAGAAGTGCTGCGAAGAGTTCACGGTGACAGACAACTAATCAAGTACATGAAACGTCGGAAAACTTCGTTTTGGGCATATTCTAAGAAACCCGAAATATCGGGCGTAAGCAGTTTTCTTGGTTGAGAAACATAAGGCAATGGACCGGTATATAATTAACATGTGGGTACCCTCTTGGAAGCAGCCTAGAGATCGCGAATTATTTTCAAATATAGTTCAAAATTTAAGCTAAACAAAAAATTGTATTACTTTAAGTTGTATAATCACTTACATTCGATTATGAATAGCAAATAAAGAAGAAGGTAGAATGTAAGATATGATCAGACCACATGCCGATTACATTTACACTGCGCCTGAAATCGGACTATTCTAGTAGACAGCAAGACACCCTAAATTGAGTTGGGATATTTCGCAAGTAGAATTGCACAATTGACGTCTTATAAATGAATTAAACAGAAAGAAAAAAGCGAACGATGAGATAAATTTAGTAAAAAAGTTTCCAACAATAAAAAGAAAAAAGGAGTGCAGAACACAAAGAAAAAAAAATATACCTTAATGCAAACAAAAAATATAAAGAAAAATGTGAAATAAGCAAGAAAGAAAATTATAAAGTTCCAGAGCGTTCTGTAAATGGCAACAAAAAATTAGTATCTTAGAAAGAATAACTCGAAAAGTGGGGTTGAGTACGGGAGCAGTACGTTGTTCGATGCAGGTTTTATTACAATTTATTATGATTTTAAAATGTTCTATAAATGAGATAAATGATAGCGCAGATTAATGGAACCTAGTCGATGGAGATACGAGACTCAAATTCAAATACAAGGTCTGATATATCAGCAGAGGCTTTAGTCAGTATTTTAAGGATCAGAAGCTTCTCTACTTACCTATCAACAACCTCAGCGCGTAAAATATATTATGTATCGTTACCAATATCGGTTGAAAGCTCAGACCCGCCGAGCTCTTTGACAGAAATCCTCCAAATTCTTCATAAAACTAATCGGAAAAAGCTCCAGGCTAAGAGAGGATCACGTATGAATACCTTTATTAATGCAGATACACAATTTCTCGATGAGTTGGCTAAAGTCTACACTAGAATATATAATAACGGGCATGCAGATTTTGCTTTTAAAACTAGTGCCATATTCCCAATCTTTAAGAAAGGTAATAAGGACGTCGTAGCCGAATAGGTTGGTGCATGACTGCCATTCGGGAGTGCGTGGGTTCAAATTTCCGTGCACGAATATCAAATAATAGAAAAAGTGTTTTCTAATAGGGTTGCTCCTCGGCAGGCAGTAGCAAACGCCCGAGTGTATTTTTGCCATGACAAACTTCTTCATAAAAATCATTTGCCGGAGTCGACTTAAAACTGCAGATCCTCCCATCTGTGGAACAACATCAATACGCATACCACAAATAAGAGGCGGAGCTCGGCCGAACACCTAAAAGAAGTGTACACACCAATTATTTATTTTGTTTTTTCATAAGAATGAAGTTTGGAAATTGGAGAAGCAGAAAATTAATCGAGAAATACCAAGCAGGTTTTGGGACTCCACGGCGGACAACATTTACAACTTCACCTATTCATTCACAGTTAAGTTGCATTGGGCTCTTAAAAAAGAAAAGAAGGGGGTGATATTTTGAAATTGGGGTACATCAGAATTCGTTGTAGAGGTATGGTTCCTTCCGCAAAGTTTCTTATTTTGATCCCTAGAATATGATTTTCACAGAGCAATGGTCGATTTTTTTACCTCATTAGACTCATTAAACGAAGAATTCGCAATGTATTTGCACACATCCATAAACACATATCAACAACTCGAAACTATCTATTGGAAGTTTTCGAAATCGCACCACTCAATTGAATTCGCCAATTTCACATCATATAATACCAGCAAGAACATGCAAACATACATACACACACAATTAAATACAAATATGCATATTCTCAATAACACTAACATACAGATTACGAGTACTATCCAAATAATCTCCCTAAGCTGCTTCTTTCTCACTCCCTTGTACACTTAGCATTCACTTATTCACATATGTGTACATACATAGTTATATACATATTTATATAAGTTATACTAGTCTATCACTAAATATATATAAGGCATAGCTCTCTCTCTCCTTTTCTTCTATGTTATATCTTTTTTCTCTCTCGTGGAACGAAAATGCCCAAAACGTTGCATGGCCTTGAAATTTTACTCTACATTGTCGATCGTCCATCGACGCCTAAAAAGTTTCACTTCAAAAAGGAAGTTTATGTATTTTTTGTAACCCTCAAAGCAGCTTTTGACAAAGCTTCAAGACATCTTTTAACTTACAAATTGCTTAACTTCGGCATTTAAGCCAAAATGAAAAGATTTATAAAAATACTAGCGTACCCTCGCCCGCTTCGCTAGACGATAAATTCAATGATTTGCTGAAAGAGAATAAAATTAATACGAAACAAAGCAAATTCTTTGATACAATTTCATTCGAACTTTATTGTAACACTTTTTGGTAGACAACGTTTTTGGTTTTTTCATCTTTCGCGTGAATAATGACGATGGTTTGCCAACTCGTGAGCAAGCTATATACAATTGTCCATGAGAAAAAATTGGGTATTCTAAATTAATACCGCACATTTGTAGAGACTGTCCTTGCGCCTTATTAATTCTCATAGCGAAGGCAAGGCGAATAGGGAACCGGAATCAGTGGAATTCAGGGTATCAAAATGTCTTCTCCTTTGTACTTCCCTTTCAAAATTGTTGCTTCGATAACGTTACCCATTAGCTTCTTCACAGCGAGTCTGGTACCTTTGCAAAGTCGGGGCACATTACTATTGCGCAGCATAATAATCGGTGCTCCAATTTTTAATCGTAAATTATGAGGTGGTAAGCCTGGCAAATCGAGTGAGTTTAAGAATTCAGTTGGATAATTTACGACCTCATCTTGATCAATAATAGTGTCCATTGACTTATACGCAACTATGTCACCAGGTATTTGATCTAAAATAGCTGAATTTATATCATTGACGTCCTTATTTATCCCAGCTAAAATTGCTCTTTCGCTGAGTCAATCATGGTTTTTGTAATGTTGAACTATGTTTGGAAATACACTCTGTATCAATGCCTCTTTAGACTGTGCAAAAGTGCAGAAATTGTTAGGCAATGTTATCATTCCTGTTGTTTTTGAAAAAAGGTTTATTTTTTTTGGTTAAAAAGTGTTTTTTGAAGTTTTGAAAAACACTTCGCTCTAACAAATTTCTTCTCAGTTAATTGCTGAAAATTAAATATTTTGAAAAAACTATTTTTTTTTAATTTAACGTTTTAGAGAAAATTTTGTTCTTGAAAAAATTTCATACTTTTGTAAAAGTTTAAATTGATTTGTTAAAAAAGATTTTTTTCCGCTTTGAAAAACACCCCCTCGAAAAAATGTATTCTCTATTAATAGTGGAATATGAAATGCTTTGAAAACACCATTTTTTTTTTAAATTTTGTTTGGTTTTCAGAAAATTTTGTTTTGAAAAAATTTCATACCCTTGAAAAAGTTTTATTTTATTTTATTTGTTTAAAATTTTTGAAATTTTTTTTTTGTAATTTTAGAAAAACACCTCTTCGAAGAAATTTCTTTTATCTTTTTGAGGAAAATTTAGTTTTGAAAAAATTTCATGCTTTCGAAATTTTTTTATTTTACTTTATTTCTTCAAAATTTTTGAAAACAATTTTTTTTATAATTTTCGAAAAACACCCCTTTGAAAAAAAGTTTTCTATGTGTCATAGTGGTATTCCATTAACTTTTAGGATTATAGTCAAATACTTACAAATATCTACGCATTCACAAATAGCAACAATAAACAAATTTCCTCAAAACCAAAAAATTTACTTTTTTTCTAAAAAAATTCTAAACAAACAACGTAATAAATTTAGAATTTTGTGTTCACGAAAAAACAGTATTGTTTTTATTGTATTAACTGAAAACCAAAATGTTGCAAAAAATCAAAACAAAACTAAATTATTTTTTTGTGTTCATTTGGTCCATATGTTCCATAAAAAGTTGATATGGTAAATAATATGCAGGGTCTGATACACGCAAATTTCCATTGGCCATTATAGTGACAAAATTATCGATCACCAATTCCAACAGGATTTCAAAATCAGAGTTGGAATGAGTTGTTGTGTTTTGTACTTCTGAAAAAATGAGAAATAAACAAAATAAATCTAAAAATTCGAATTCTAACTTTATCTTGTGTATGTTCTTATTACCTTTGAATTTTTCCAATGAAGCACCATTCGTTTTAAATTTTCCAAGAATTTTTTTTATCATTTCGCGTTTCTTTCCTTTTTCATTCGATTCCAACATTTGTTCATAGCCGAAAACATCGTTTGCAAACGCATTCATTTCCATATAGAATTGGTCAAAGAAAGCATTGCTCAATTGAATTGAAACATTATTTTCATAAATACTTAGGACCTTAACTAATGCACCTTGGTACATACCTAACGCAGATATTCATCGCGACCTTGACATCGATACTATTGATGAAACAATACAAAGCGCTAGCAGAAGACACATAAATATTAACGCATACAAATCCTATGATGAGAAGACTACCAAATAAAGAAAAATCTACCCAAAATCGGCTTAACCGTCAATCTAATCGTATATGTCATTGTTTGTTAACCACTTGTTTTTAAATAATATGTATATATTTCTTCTAAATGAGCTTGGGGGCATTGGCCCTTCAATATCACTCTCATTCCATCTTTTTGTAAATCAAATTACTTGTTGTCTAACGACAGGTGTAATATTTTATGGAAGAAATAAAAAAAAAAAAAAATTTCATTCGAATCATTTGAGATTTCTGTATACAATAACGAAAAATTCAAAAAAAGTTGTACACATAAAATGAATGTCGATTCGAAACTTACTTTAATCTAACAATCGAGCAAGTTTTGTTTTGTACAATATTTTGATTTTTTCTTTTTTTTATATGAAGAAAATATTTAAAAGAAATTTTTTTTTGCTAAAAACCTTCCCCTAGTGGATCCCTATAATATGAAAAAAGAACGAATAAAATTGGCCTCATATCGGCCCAAAAAAATGCGTACAAACGAACATCATTTCATTTTTATATATATAGATCTGGACAGGCGAGCAAATGATGGAAAAGTTTAATATATTATTAGGAGTGGGGCAGGCTTGTTTGATGTCCCCGTTACTCGATTTTATTTACGTGATTAATTTACATGTGCCTGGCAGGTGCTATCTGGATTGAGGATATGAACGTTAGCTTCTTTTGCATGTGGATGACATAGAAATTTACTCCAAATTTAAGCTTTAAAAAACATGTTGCAAATAGAAACAGCGTAGCAAAAAATAGTACCAGCTACAAGGCGAACTTTTCTGGCCAAAGACAAAATAAAATTATCAACAAAATGTATGTGGATTATGACGGATATGTGAAGTAGTGAAGGATAAGATGTAGTGAAAGGTATAAAGGTAAAACTTATGTAACGTAGGGACAAACCTTTAATAAGCTCACCTATTCCGAGCTTAGAGAAATAGAAAAGAATTTAATTGAATAAAATCAGATTTCAACCATCCGAATTTCGCAAGAAAAAGCATTCCTTTTACATAACTATGTATGCACCTATATTTCCCTTAAGCTTTTCTTGTTAAGTTTTAAATTGAACATTTTTTTTGTCAGAATCAGGCGCCTTCACTTTTCGACCCCTCAAAATTCATCAGTTTTATTTTTGCGCTTTCATGCGCTTCTCAAATTGTAGTCTCCAATGTATCTTTTTTGCCAACCGTTTCGATTTTATTAATTTGTAAGCAATTAAGGCCATTTTAAGAGTTATAAATTGCACAACATCCGCAATAGTTAGTTGCAGCAGAGGAAAAATTTAATTCTCACTTGTTGTCAATTTCAGTCAATTTTCAACGAGGCAGACAACTCCTCGCGGCGCAGCAAAAAAGAGGGAGTAAACAAAAAAGTACTACATACCTGCAGGCGAGCAATTACGTGCGCATTTGCGTTTTCACCACCTGTTGCCACGTTGTATATCTGATGTCTCATCCTGTGCACATTGAGGCACTTGTCGAGCAGCCAATAAACGACCCCTTAAATAAATGCCGCCGTCTGTTACGGCCGTTATTGCTGATACTTTTGACGCTGTTCATTTGCTTTTCTTAATATAATTGATTTTTTTTTTGCTCTTTTGGATCGTAGTTATAACGTTATGACGTTATTAAATTGGCGAAGGTGGGCATCTCAGACAGTGCACTCTGCCTAGCATATGGAGAGGAGGCCTTCGCTCGAATCAGGCTCGAGGTATTTGGCACTAATGTATTAAGAAGCGACCACCTTGACACCAATTTTCTTCGGAGGTCGGGTAAATTTCATGAAAATTAAAAGGGGAACCCGAGTGCAATACAATGAACTCAATTGTGTCTGAGTGCTGTACTTGGTAGTCTGTCCCGACAAAAAAAGAGGTATAAATAAAATAAATAATTGGCGCGTACACTTCTGTTACGTGTTTGGCCGAGCTCCTCCTCCTATTTGTGGTGTGCGTATTGATGTTGTTCTACAAATGGAGGGACCTACAGTCTTTCAAGCCGACTCTGAACGGCAGATATTTTTTTTCATGGCAGAAATTTACTCGCAGGTTTGCCATTGCCTGCCGAGGGGTGACCTCTATTGGAAAGAAAACTTAATTTATTAATTTTGGTCATTCACCGAAATTTGAACCTACGTTTTCTTCAAATTCTGAATGGTAATCACGCACCAATCCATTCGGCTGCGGCGGCCGCTTGTTTTACGAGTAGGTATAGTAGGTATTGTGGCACACGCGTGCTACCTTACAAGCACGATTTGGGCTAATAAAATTAATTTGTAGTTCGGAACTGCTAACTACTATTTCGCTGACTGCAATCGTGGATTGTGACAGTGTCAAAGTTAAAAAGTAAGACTCAAAACTTCTTCAGTTTATTATAGCTTTTGCTACAATAAGGTACTGGACCATGTTCGAATGCATTGGATATGCGATTTCTAGAAATGAAAATATTTTGTTGTTTGCATTGGTTTGGAAGTCAGATAAAGATGAAACACCAGAACCGACCACTAGAGATGGGCTTCACCCCAAGAAGATTCTCCTGTCTATTTGGTGGGATTTGGCCGGTATTGTTTATTATGAACTTCTGAAACCAAACCAGATGATCACTGCTGATAATTACTCCCATCAGCTATCAAACCTGAATGAGGCACTTAACGAAAATCGGCCGTCTTTAGTGAATAGACGCAAAGTTTTGTTTCACCACGACAACGCCAGACCTCATACCGCAAGGCAAACATTAGGCAAGCTGAACGAGCTCGGATGCCGCATCCACCATACTCTCAGGATATTACACCTTGTGATTATCACCTTTTCCGTGGGCTTCAATCCCATATGAGTAACAAGAACTACTGCTCAAAAAAAGCTATAAAAAGGGATATCGAAGCGTATTTTGGCTCCAAAGGCAAACAATTTTTTGAGCAGGGAATTAGAATTTTGCCTAAACGTTGGGAAGACATTGTAAATAATGAAGGAAAATATATTATTGATTAATAAATACTTTAAACATATTTTTTATTAATTTTGAAACCACCTTTAAGAAACGCACGAGCTTATGGACTGACCTGATAGATAATCTTGTGACTGGTCGAAGCTTTTTTTTCAAAATATTTTCAAAATTTTTCAGACTTTCGAGAAAAAAATCGACAATTAATTGTTAAAAAAATTGAAATTTTGAAAAAAAAAATCCTTCAATTAGGCACGAGTTTTTTGTGCTTTTCAAAAGCAGTGCAACTTTTATTGAAATCGACCAAGCGGTTTTTAAGATGCAGTGATCACAAGTTCAAAAAACAGAGTTTTGAGAAAAACGCATTTAAAGTTTTGCTATCGTTTACCGGAGCGCCCGAGCGCCCTTTGTTAATTGTTGAATAACTTGAAAAGTATTTGTCGGATCCACTTTTTCATACAATATTTTTAAGATATTATATTATACTTTTAGAAAATGCAAAAAAAATTCAATTTTTTTAAAATTAACTTAAATGCCAGAAAAAAGCCAGAACGGATAAGGCTGCTCCGTTACGAATTTTTTCGATATAATTCAGCGTGAAATATGTTACCAAATTAAATCCGATAACTTTTTTTCAGAATAAGTAGTGAACTCAATTTTTTTAATTTAAAGATTACTATTAAGATTTAAAAAATGTGGTTCGGATGATGAGAAACACATATTATTCTTGGATTGTAACCCGCTGGCAACCACTGGGGCCGATAATTTGCATGTAAAGAGATTTTCGGTGGAATTTTTGTGACACTCCTTCGTGCAGATCTCCCATTATGTCCCATGATGGGCTATAATATGGCTGATAAACTCTTTTGGAGAGTATGAAAGAATTGCTCTAAGAGCTTGTCACTGGAATCCCATAGTTGGTAGATGGGAAGAAATCGTTACTGCAGCTATGCTGTGCCTATAAGGCAGGAATTCTCCAGAAGCTTGGATACGGAATCTATTTGCATAAATGGGTATCACAATGTGTGGTGGTCAAATTTCAATTCAGAAATTTCAATTTTCTTACTAGTAAGGTTCAAATTACTAGCAAATATATCTATCGCAAACTTGCAGATCTGCTGAAGTTTAGACAGAATATTCTTCGAATGGTAGAAGAGGTCAATTCCATTTCACTTCTACTCACACGAAGGCAATGCAAATAAGTAAAATTTTCGTATATGAAGTAACTCTAATTTGAGAAGTTCTCCCTTGTGTGAGAAATTGCACCCAGTTCGAGTGCCAGTGTGATGTTAAGTTTTATCAACAATTACTGAGGACCGGTATTTAGAAGTGATTTAAATCCATATTGTTTCTTGCCTTTTCTAAGCCGAAAGAGAATCTGATTCAACTCTCAACGGTTGCAGCAAGTTGGGCTAAGTGCATATTTAACAATTTTAGTCTTGGTATAGGTTAGGTTGGGTTGAGTGGCTGCTAACCTACACACTTAGGCAATTCAGACCTATACCACTGGCCATTCAGGTCCATTGTGATACTACTGGAGTTCGTCCTTTACACTCCTGAGTCTTTCCTGAACCAATCTGTGGATCTAATCAATATTTTTAGTTTCGGCAACCCTATTTGTGAGAGCACTTCAATGCTGTCAAGAAAGGCGAATCCTACCATAGAAGACCTTTTTCTATATTGATCAACGCATATACATGAGGTCTTCCACGATATCCTTTTCTTCAATAACTTGACTGCTTCGACAAAAGTCATTATGTGGTACCCACAGTCTATTTGCCTGCCTTCTAATTAGTACCCCTATCGTGATTCTCATAGCCTGTCTCATAAAGTTCAGTAGCGACCTTGTGCGGCCGTGGTTTCATTCTGGCCAAGTTTGTCTGCTTATTTGGCAAAAAGGTGATTGCGTTTAACGGGCATTAGTAGCATCGATAGAGTATATTAATTTGCACGTAGCTAAGGGAATCGATATTAAAATATTATCTGGGTGAATATTTAGTGTTGTACCTTTCCTTGCAAGCTCATCTGCTTGCGTGACACCCAGACCAGGTTTATTTGAAAGCATTGCGATACTTTGCATAATAATTTGTGGCATTTAACTACCGTTTTTGACAAGTGTTTAATTGACTTCAACGATTTTAGAGCTGCCTGGCTATCCGAGTAGACATTTACTTCCCCCATTGTTAGGGCTCTCTTCTTTAAGAGCAATAAGCCCTCTTTCATAGCGATAATTTCTGCCTGAAAAAACTACAGTGATTAAGCAAGCGAAAGGATGCACTGATGCTTAGCTTTTAAGAGTAAGCTCCTCCATCTACCTGTTCATCAAGCTTACATCCGTCAGTAAATATATGGACTCTATTTTCATCATCTACCATACGTCTGTCCTAGTTCTTTTTAGAAGGGAATATCCGTGGAAAAGAGGTTATTAAAATGAAATTTTAGACTGTTATATCTTGGAACTATCATTCAAACCATTCGAGAAACCACATTTCCTTATCTGCAGATCTGCAGCTCTGCGTTTATCTGATCAACTTTTGTGTAGTGGTCCAAAAAGGAGCCTTACAAACGATACCATCAAATTTGAGTTGTTTCCATCAAGCAATTCGATTAATAAGACAAGCGACTCTCACTACAAAAATATTTCGTGAAGAAGCACATCGTTTAGTGTAGAGGCTTTTAAAACTTATCCTTTTAAAAACCCTTAGAAACTATGTAGCAATGAATTATCTTTCAAATGAAATAAAAAATAAATAAATTATCTCAACCACTAAATTATTTGAGTTATTTATGCACCAAGTTTTCCTGTATTTCTTAATTCCCTTCATATCATTACATCAAGGATATTTTCGTAGATTTCTACTACTATACATATCCACCTAAGTATGTAGTTATTTTCAGTCCCTTTGCCAAAATCCAATTAAATGTTACTCATACGCCCCGGGTCGAAGCCGAAGAGAAGGAATATTATAGTTGCATTTGTACATATATGTGGCACGTTTGCTGCCTTTAAAGCGCACTTATTTGCATTTGTGGTCAAAGAGAAAGTAATCAAAAAGAGAAAATACCAAAGAATAGCCAGCTAATCATATATGAAAATTTAATTTCCATTTAACCGCCTGCCGCGTTGCACCCTCTGAATAAACAGAACCAACCGTTGCGGTGCAGCGTACAAAAAGAGCACAAAAAAAACGAAGTGGAATAAATTTGATTTTGGCAAAGGGATATTTTTAAAAACAGTTTGCATATCAGAAAGCCCTTTGAACTACTAAAAAAATTGGAGAAAGTGAAAGGCGAGAGAAAACATTTAGAAACCATGAAGCGCATTACGAATAGAAAGTGCCAAAGGTGGCTTGTGGTGCCTTTTTACAAGTATAGCTCATAAACCAGAAACTGAGATGAAAATGTTTCAATAAAACTTCATAATATTGAAAATTCGAGCTTAGTTTGCTTTAAATGGCGAAAGAATAAGCAAAATAAATTTTTTTGACTAAATGGCGGTTTCTCAAAAAAAGAAAAACATCGAGTTTTAACCAAAATTTCGGACTTAAATTGTTAATACAAAAAAAAAATATGTTTATCGATGAGAAAAAATCTTCGATTAATTACTAAAAAGAATATTTAAGAAGCTCGTGTTAAAAATGTGAGACTAGTCTGTTTAGCCGACTTTGAAAACATCATTTTGAGAAAAACGCGTTTAATGTTTGAAAAACACTTTACATAGGATACAAATTTTTTTTAACTTATATAAAGTTGTCTATTCCAGGTCCCTAAAATACACTCTTAGCGGCTTCTAATAACTCGAGCTGATGTTGTCTGCGGGCCATTCTTCCCTCTCGGGTGCTCACACGCGCTCTAAGATCGGAAATGTTCATGCGCTGCTCATCTGCTTTTTCGGCATATGAATGCGCCTTAATATAATACAATAGTGATGCCAATTCTTCATTAAATATGCCGACAGCTATGTATGTAGCGATTTCCACAGTTTTCAAACCGGCCGGAAGAATTTTGGGAGAGATTTTCCAAACTAGTATATTGTAATTCTCGTTGTTGTTTTGGTTAAAACCACCTACATATCTTTCTAATAAATTCTCACTGCTGAGGTCTATATAAATCGAAAGTATAGCCTCAGCAACATCTTCTGGTAATGGCTCATAATCATGCGGAACTGAGCTTTCCTCTTGTTCTTTAAATTTTTTGAGCTACTTTCATCCGTTTCAGCTGTTTTTGGATTAAGAACATTTTTACGCTTTTTTGTTCTCGACTTACGTATATTAAGAGATTTTCTAATTGCTCTTTTTCTTCTTCTTAATTGGCGCGATAACCGCTTACGCGATTTTGGCCGAGCTTAATAAAGCGCGCCAGTCGTTTCTTTCTCGTGATAACCGGCGCCAATTGGACACACCAAGTGAAGCCAAGTCCTTCTCCACCTGATCTTTCCAACGCAGAGGAGGCCGCCCTCTTCCTCTGCTACCACCAGCTGGTACCGCATCGAATACTTTCAAAGCCGGAGCGTTTGTATCCATTCGGACGACATGACCCAGCCACCGTAGCCGCTGGATCTTCATTCGCTGCGCTATGTTTATGTCGTCGTAAAGCTCATACAGCTCATCGTTCCATCGTCTGCGATATTCGCCGTTGCCAACGTGCAAAGGTCCAAAAATCTTACGCAGAATCTTTCTCTCGAACACTCCAAGCGTCGCTTCATCGGATGTTGTCATCGTCCAAGCTTCTGCGCCATACGTCAGGACGGGCATGATGAGAGTCTTGTAGAGTGTTAGTTTTGTTCGTCGAGAGAGGACTTTACTGCTCAGTTGCCTACTTAGTCCAAAGTAGCACTTGTTGGCAAGAGAGATTCTACGTTGGATTTCAAGGCTGACATTGTTATAGGTGTTAATGCTGGCTCCCAAATACACGAAGTCTTTTACAACCTCAAAATTATAACTGTCTACAGTGACGTGGGTGCCGATACGCGAGTGCGCCGACTGTTTGTTTGAAGACAGGAGGTACTTCGTTTTGTCCTCGTTCACCACCAGACCCATTCGCTTTGCCTCTTTATCCAGTTTGGAGAAGGCAGAACTAACAGCGCGGTTGTTAAGGCCGATGATATCGATATCATCGGCATACGCCAACAATTGTACGCTCTTATAAAATATTGTGCCTGAGCGATTAAGTTCTGCGGCTCGTACGATGCTCTCCAACATCAGGTTAAAGAAGTCACACGACAGTGAGTCACCCTGTCTGAAACCTCGTTTGGTATCAAACCCGCTCATTTCATACGCATTCACACACTTGCCCAATCAGTCATTGTTCAGATGGCAACGAAGGAATGTGAGCGAAGCATGTGTTGATTTGTTTTTGTATATTAACAACTCAATTTCAGTTTTTTGTAAATAACCCCGGCTATGCCAGCCAAAGAGCTGGTTTTTTCAAATTCGCTGAGAGCCAATTAACGGTTTGATCTTGGCTACACCTTCGGAATTATTTTCTATTCACTCATTTCGCACCTATTCACATGGTTCACGATGCTTCGATCATAAGTGATATTCTTCATCCCCAACGCATATCAACTTCCACTGAATTTCAAACCACTGCTAAAATTTCTTGTATGTTTGTACATATATATTAGTATCCAAGAGCTGCATTTTTCTTCAAATTGAATTTCACGGTTAGAAAGGCAATCAATAACTTGAATTCTGCTTTGATGAAAAATATCAATTCTGTTTAAACGAGCTTACATATGTACATATATCAACTACTTAAAGTTTTTGACGTGATAACGTCTTATAATTCGATTTAACAGGCTGCACGCACGAAAAAATGTGTCGTTACCTTGCTCATTACTGTTCATATGTAGTTACCTTGCTCATTACTGTTCATATGTAGTTACCTTGTGTTTCCAAAATGTGTCGTTACCTTGCTCATATGTAGTTACCTTGCTCATATTAGTGTTACCTTGCTCATATGTAGTTACCTTGCTCATATTAGTGTTACCTTGCTCATATGTAGTTACCTTGCTCATATTAGTGTTACCTTGCTCATATGTAGTTACCTTGCTCATATTAGTGTTACCTTGCTCATATGTAGTTACCTTGCTCATATGTAGTTACCTTGCTCATATTAGTGTTACCTTGCTCATATGTAGTTACCTTGCTCATATTAGTGTTACCTTGCTCATATGTAGTTACCTTGCTCATATTAGTGTTACCTTGCTCATATGTAGTTACCTTGCTCATATTAGTGTTACCTTGCTCATATGTAGTTACCTTGCTCATATTAGTGTTACCTTGCTCATATGTAGTTACCTTGCTCATTGCATTGAATGAACTGCAAGCGAAAGCGCGGAAGGAACGACAAAGCAAACAAAGCAAACGAACGGCAACGTTCGACATCTTGCTCTCCCCTACTTAAGTGAGCGTATATATGTATGTATATGCGCATATGTACATATATAAATTCACGTATTTGTATTGGCATATGCCTTCTTATTGATTATTATTAATTTGATTTACTTGAAGAATTTAAAATAAAACCAAGTTTGTTAATAATACCTGTTGTTTTAATGTTATTATTATTATTTTTTTATTATATCTGAAGGAAAAAATGTATGGTAATATTCACCATATCTATACTAATATTATAAAGAGGAAAACTTTGTTTGTTTGGTTGTAATGAATAGGCTCAAAAACTACTGGACCGATTTTAAAAATTCTTTCACCATTCGAAAGCTACATCACGAGTAACATGGATTATATTTTATTTTGGAAATAGGGCTCGAGATATAGGTCAAAACGTGGACCCGGGTAACCTTCGGATGTGTATGTACAATATGGGTATCAAATGAAAGCTGTTGATAAGTGCTTTAATACGGGGTAATTTTCATACCTATTGATGACTAGGGTCTGGAAATATATGCCAAAACGTGGACCCGCCGTGTCTTTGCACCGAATTAAACCAAACTTACACACATTGTTAAGTAGGTATTGAAGATGATTTCCGTATAGTTTGAATACCTATTGGTAGATAGGGTCTCGAGATATAGGTCAAAACGTTGACCCGGGTAACCTTCGGATGTGTATGTACAATATGGGTATCAAATGGAAGCTGTTGGTGAATGCTTTAGTTCAGAGTATTTCCATCCGCTCCGTGACTAGGGTCTCGAGATAGAGACCAAAACGTGGACCCTAGAATGTGTTTGTACAATATGGATATCAAATGAAAGCTGTTGATAAGTGCTTTAATACGGGGTAATTTTCATACCTATTGATGACTAGGGTCTCGAAATATATGCCAAAACGTGGACCCGGGTAACCTTCGGACGTGTATGTACAATATGGGTATCAAATGAAAGCTGTTGGTGAATGCTTTAGTACAGAGTATTTTTCATGCCGCTCCGTGACTGGGGTCTCGAGATATAGGTCAAAACGTGGACCCGGGTAACCTTTGGTTGTGTATGTACAATATGGGTATAAAATGAGAGCTGTTGATAAGTGCTTTAATACGGGGTAATTTGTTATGTTATGTTATGTTATGTTATGTTATGTTATGTTATGTTATGTTATGTTATGTTATGTTATGTTATGTTATGTTATGTTATGTTATGTTATGTTATGTTATGTTATGTTATGTTATGTTATGTTATGTTATGTTATGTTATGTTATGTTATGTTATGTTATGTTATGTTATGTTATGTTATGTTATGTTATGTTATGTTATGTTATGTTATGTTATGTTATGTTATGTTATGTTATGTTATGTTATATTATGTTATTTTATGTTATGTTATGTTATGTTATGCTATGTTATGTTATGTTATGCTATGTTATGTTATGTTATGTTATGTTATGTTCTGTTCTGTTCTGTTATGTTATGTTATGTTATGTTATGTTATGTTATGTTATGTTATGTTATGTTATGTTATGTTATGTTATGTTATGTTATGTTATGTTATGTTATGTTATGTTATGTTATGTTATGTTATGTTATGTTATGTTATGTTATGTAATGTTATGTTATGTTATGTTGTGTTGTGTTGTGTTGTGTTATGCTGTGTTATGTTATGTTATGTTATGTTATGTTATGTTATGTTATGTTATGTTATGTTATGTTATGTTATGTTATGTTATGTTATGTTAAAGTATATTATGTTATGTTAATGTTAACTCATTCTCTATATCCATACAAAATATCTATCAAACAAATAAAATTAAAATTTTCTTTTGAAAAATGCAACCATTCAATCAGTATTTTCTTATGACGTTATCACGTTAAACTATCGTCAGTAAACCGACTTTGCAGACAACCTCTTTTTTTTACTTATAGAAATGATCGTGGGCCTCTATGACTTCATATTTGTGCCAGCCATAATCCATTTGGCATAATTTGATAAGTGTCGATTTGCAGATATTTGTTCCTCTAGAGGTATTCAATATGCGTAAATTTAATATGTGAATACTTCAATAACAGCACAAATATGCATCTGCTCATACATACACAGCACTTCGACTTGTGGGAACCTTAGAAAGATTCTTTGTTTATTGCTACACTCGTAGAAGAATAGTTTCGTTCGAAGGCCAAACCTCCTATTCTAGTAAACATTTAAATCCCTGCAGGGAAAATATTGCATTACTGAAACGAATTTCTAGCTCAGAATTAGTGCGATTGCGACAATTCCAAACCATTTCGCTACTCATATCACAGGCAGCGACAACTGTCTTCAATGCTCCAGTCAATCCAGTGTTAAAGAAGAAAAATAAACGCAAATAATCGAATTTTTCGCACCCTACGGCTACGGTGTCGTGTAAAGACTAAAGCTAGAAAACCAGACCAGTAATTTCAAGCTTCGCCGCATATTCCCCAAAAGGTAAATTAGTGACGAATTTTGACAATGTATTCCTCTCTTACTTAATTTTAATGATTTTTTATGTAAATTTATTTTATTTTCCACAAAAGGCATATAAATCCAAGTTTAAGACTTTGTGCAAATTTTAAAAAAGTTCAAAACATTTTCAGCAAAGATTTACACTTTTTCCTTAATTTTTAGAAAAATTTCGAGTATGCAGTTTAATAGCCCAAAAATCACGTGTTAGTGAGTGTTTCGATGTTTCCTTTTATAAAAAAAAAAATTGGAATTCGTTACATGGAGAAAATGGACAACAGCTCCAGCAAAATTTCTATCATACTTTTTATACTTTTTAATAAGAATTTTTAGAAAATTTTCAAGTATGCAGTTTTATAGCCCAAAAAAACCAGTATTAGTGTTTCGATGTTTCCTTCTATAAAAAAAAGTTTGGAATTCGTTATATGGATAAAATGGAATTTTCAGAAAAAAATCAGTTTCATAGCTCAAAAATCCAGCCTTGGTGTTTTGTTGTTTTCTTCCATATAATAAAAGGTCGTAATATTTTTATGGAGAAAATGATAAAACCACCAGCAAAACAACAAAATTTGAAAAACCAACGCGATTTTTAAGTACTTGAAACTTGCACTTCATTGTACCAAAAATCAATGAGCTATGAAAATGCGTACTCGAGACTGAAAATTCTGAGTAAAAAGTTTAACATTTTTCAGAAATTTTTTAAATACAATATATTTTTCAAATCCAACAAAGTTCGATATTTGGATTTATATGCTTTTTGTAGGAGTATTAAAATTGTTCAGAAAAATATATTTTCCACTTTGCACGGTAAATGGCGCGTATCTATATATATAGATATAACGAAGAGCAGCTCGATATGTCATATTTATAGTCACATGTGGGTAACGCTTTTAAAACCTTACTCGTTATGAGGTCGTATCTTGGTGCCTTTTTTGTTTTGAGATCTTTGATTATTATATGCCTTATCTCTTTCCAAGTAAATCGTGGAATCGAGAAAACCATTTGAAACGACACTGAGGAAAAATTTTCAATTTCATGGTCCCCTTCCGCATTTTGACTCGAAAATGGGGCTAAAACCTTTGCAAGGTTTTTCGTTAACGCGATAGCTTTTTCCTTGTCCGTTTTACCCAGATTCCGTTGGACGTTTTCATCGGTGCAATGTGAGATGTTGACTGTAACATTGTTGTCATTGCCTTCCACAGCGGACTATTCGCTATAACTTGCGTAGGCGAAAGGTTGGAAAAGTACTCTTAAAATTCTGCATTATTTCCAGCTTTGATTTTTATTTGTTTCGTGAGCCTGTTAAACTGTGTTTTGTCATCACTGTTTCTTTTGCCATATGCGCCGTAGATTGCGTTTCTTCATTTATTAAAATGTTAATGCGATCGAACCTTAGTTACAGTTTTGAATTCTGAATTTAACACTTTTTGAAACTAACGAAAAAGAGATGCCGAGCATAGTAGTGCTTACTAGTATTTAAACTGTCAAGAAAAACGTCTCTATGTTAGTTGATTTGATCACAGCCCACTGTCTTCTAGGTCGACATACTTAAAGATTGAATTTACCTTAATTGTAGAAGTTGTAAGATTGAGGCGGAAAAAGAGTCTGTCAGACAAATTTTCAGTCTTTATCTTGCGTGGCGTGACACTAGGTTTAGATACTTTGCCTCATCGTTCTTGATTATACTCTTGACTTTAGAGATATGCGTGCCAGCCAGATCAATGGGTTTGCACTTGATATAAAATGGTTTAACGGGAAGTAGCAAGAAAACTGAGACTAGAGTATCACTATGAATTGGCAACGGTCTAAATGAGTTGGTTTTAAGACCGACTGGTCCTTCTACCTAGCTACCTAAGTACTTACCTACTTACCTACCTAACTACCCAACTAGTTCACACCTGACGCATTGAATACTAGTTACGAACTATCGAAAAAGAGATGCATCGATGGGCAATTTTGACACTTTATAGGCGATCAACGTGTAAAATTCAGCAGTTTCTCAAGAAAGAATAAAAGTAGTCATAGTTTCAAATTCACTACAAGCGCGCCAGATCGGTACTACTTGATTCTCCTACAGGGACTGCAAGAGATTGTAGCACAAAATTGTGAATAACATATATTTAGTATATGCGATTGTAAATACTACGCACACAAATAAATAAATAAATAGCAAAACTCTAGCTACTAGCTCTTGGTTACCGAGACGTTTGGAATGAAATAAATTGAAGATTTTAAGATGAATTCAAGTTAGCCCAGGAATGGAAAGCAGAAATGCCTACATACGCACAAGAATTATAAACAAATGTCCTATACATTTTCCTAAGGCATTATATTATGTATACAAGGTGGCGCAAAACTAATCACCTTATCGGAGGATTTATAATTTTTGCAAGTGGCGCCGTATGTTAGTCATATTTGGCACTTGAGAGCTACACAGCTGCAGTATACAAACCGATAAGCAAAGGGATGCGTGAAGCTCAATTTAAAGACTTCTATTAAAAAATTTTTTTTGTTTAGTAAAAAATTTGTTCAAAAATAAAATTGGATGATTAATTTTGCACCATTTTGCAGTCATACTATGTATGCATCTATTCTGTGTGTAAACAGACGCACAGGTTGAACCAAAAGCACCTCTCTCCCTCTTTAAAACCTCACCTCTCACCTCTTTAAAGTGGAAGGGGAAAAAAATTATAAATGATACGAATAGAAATGCGAATACTCGTATCAAAATCATATGATTGTACGCCTCATAGCTCCGTCTAGTATCTACACAAAAATGCACTAAACCGATCTTCGTATTTGCTTGGAATTGACTGATTGTACTTTATTGCTTATCGCACTGAAATAAAAAATAGCTCACAATCTAAATTTCGTTTACAAATTCTTACACTTTTTATTCTTGTGCCGGTAGGATTGTGAAAAAAGGGAATTAGTAACAAATCTAATGTGGAGTCAGAGAGCGCTTATATTTGGCTTCTTTTGTTGCTTCAACTTTGCAATCCTCTTTTGCTTATGTCTGTGTCGTTCACACAGAGCAACTCCATTGCTTGCAATTGCTTTGTTTTTAATCTACAGCTAACAAAAAAGTTGAGAAGCATAAAAACGCAAAGTTAGTTTATTGAGGCGGAACAACTCAGGACACCTCGCCTTTCCTCTTCTCCCCTCTTTCACAAGTTACGAGCTGCTTCAACAAAAGTTGCTCTGTGTGAACGCGTTCTAATGGAATGAAAGGAAACGAAAGATTAAAACTAGGTGCTAGGTTGTATTTCGCTGCAATGGCAGGTGTGTTCTCAACAATTAGTAATCTGGTTCAATATGACCCACTTGCTGAACTCCCTTAAATAACGACAAAACCTCGAAGAACAACTTGAATTGTATCAATTGAATTGAACTTTGGTGCATGAAGAGACTCCTAGTAGAATTTTAGACAAATATTCTTATAGTACATTTTAACCCGTTATATTCTCCCTTTTTGGGTATTCTTATCGTCTATGCGAAAAAGAGACAAAAAATACCCATCTGTTGAGGAGTTGGATGGTTAAAATGTTCCACAAAAATATTTCCCGTTGTTTTCTATATAGATCTGTTGAGCCCATTATATATCTAAAGTGTAAAGTTCACATAGTTCCCTGCCCTTATTTACCATAAGGATACGCAAAATGTGGAAACCTTAACCAAGCCCCTGAAAAAAGTTAAAGCTTTCGTATCTTTTGTTTTGCTCCTCTCCACCCAAATCCATCGTCAGAATCCGGTTTTTCTTGTTTTTATTTTATTTTATTTTATTTTTGTATTTGAAGGGCTGTGTGAAATGGTGCGCCATCCAGCTAAAATCACCTCACCATCTAATAATCTGGACTATTTCATTGCCTCACAGTTAGTCTAGATTTTGATATATTTCTAAAATACTCTTTGTGTCACCCTATGCGTTTGTTTTGTGTTTACCCTCTCACGAACTGCACCTGAATGTAGGCTAATAAATTTAATGTTGAATTATTGGCCAAACATTTATTAAAACGTTTATTAGACGCACACGGGCGCACTCAACCACAACTATGCACACACATACACAAAGCCATACACACACATACATGTACGATATATGTATCAGCTCTCGAACTCCTACCGGCTACAGCTTCTTTCCAAATATGAACAATTCCCGCCATGAATTGCACCACGACTGCATCTGATAAGCGGCGTACAAGAGCAGCCCAAGGCATGAATTATGATTGTCTAGGCAGGTTTACACATACACATGCATGCATACATTTATAAGTATATACGAGGTTTGTTCAAAAAAGGTGATTTTTAAAACTTTGTCTGCTTTTTTATTATCAGATTCGGATTTGTAGTTTGCTTTTACAGATATAATACTTTCGTGTTTTGAAGCGTTTGGCGATTTTGTGCCATCGAAAAAAATTTTTGAAAGACTCTATATTTTTTTGGTCAAAAATAACACCATATGTATGCCTAACATACCGTAGTCACAGGACTTGGATCTCCGCGAATTTTTGCTGTTCCCCAAACTTAAAAGAAATATCCATGAAAAAATGGAGATTTACCATGATTGTGGAGATAAATACGGTGCCGCTAGAAAAGCCCAAAGCCATACCAAAACCATACATCAGAATTGCTGCGAGAGTTGAAAAAAGTGCCGGCACAAATGTGTTATATTCGAATGGAAAATTCCTCAAAAGCCAAAAAAATAAATATTGATGAATAAACAAATATTTCACGTGAAAAATAAAATCCGACTTTACCCATTACGATGCCCCAGAAATGCAGTTTTCCGTAAATTTCATAGCCGTTAAACGTTTTTCGATACTATTTAGTCACCTCTCTCAACGGTAGGAGGTTGTAGTGAGAAGTTTTTCATGGCAGAAATAAATGCGGAGGTTTGTTGTTGTTGTTGTTGTAACATCATAAAACTTCCCCATACATATAGGAGGAATGCTGCTGAAGTGACAGTCCCTGGCCAAATACAAGTCCGGGCGTTTCGGTTACGTAGAACCGACTTGCGTGGGAACGTAGGGAGGTGCCATGCTCTGCCCTTTGAATGATGCTACCTAGAAAAGCGGACGGCAGGGGACATATTGATGTTGGAGCATTGCATGACAAACTTACCTTAAATATAAGAGCATACTTTCAACTCCCAATCCCATCTGCTCAAGGCTGCAATTGCTGCGGATGATAATTAGACCCCCTTTCGGATGAATCAATCCTACGAAATCAGGAACGCAAACTCAACGGATAAAAAGAATCAAAGATGGTCTGAAATGGCTGTTTATGGCGTGTATCGAAAAGACTTGCTGAGTCCACATGTCGACCAAAAATTGCCAAAGCCGAAAATTTGGATTACAAACAGGTCGAAATTCACCGAAACGGAGGGTACCATTTTTGCCATACAAGATGGTGTGATTGCAACAAGAAAATACATTAAATATGTAATGCGAGATCCATATACCGCTGCAGACAGATGTCGAAGATGCAATAGTTGGAGTGAGACATTAGACCACGTGCTAGCAGGATGCACCACACTGGCAAACTCTATGTACCTGAAGCGACACAAGCGACATAATGACATCGCGAAAATAATTCATCTAAAATTGACGCAGATGTACAATTTCAATCAAAGTAAAATAGAGAGAAGCTGTTCAAGAAGACTCCAAATACCTTTTGTATTATGACCGAATAATAGGTCAAACATTTTCTTGATCGGTAAATCTCAAACGACTGGTTATATTCCTCTGAAAAAAAAACATGCAGAAAAAATATCCAAATATTCTGAGTTAGGGATTGATGCCAAACGCCAGTGGAAGGTGTAAATACTACCAATTATCATCTCAGCCCACGGACCCATGCATAAAAATTTAGCAGACAACGTGAGAACTCTTCAACTCCTAGAATCTTTAATTTTTCACACGGAGATAGCAGCTTTACTCAATTCTTGTCATATAGTCTGAAACTTTTTACAGTACACGTTTTTCTTGTTTGTAAAATTGTTAACTATTTTATATAAAACTAGCTATACCCGGGGCGCGTTGCTACGCCAACAACTAAAATAAATTTAAGAAAAATAAGTTTAAAGAAAAATCAGTACACAAATATTCAATTCATTCTAAACTATTTTATTGATTTTGTTTATTTCGAAAAAATTGTGACATTACAAAGTTTAGTTTCAATTCGATGTTTACTGAAGTGCTGTGGGATACACAATATTTCTGGGTTTTCCATCTGGTGCGTAGCCGAATAAATCAGAAGGTTTTCCGACACGTGAGTAAGCCACAGTGAGCTGTCCATGTGAGAAGCATGGATTCTCCTAATTTAATCCACACACTTGTAACAATTGTCCTTGAGCTTTGTTAATAGTCATTGCGGAAGCGAGTCGCACCGGGAACTGTAGACGTTTGAATTCGAACGGCATATCTGTCGGGATCCTTGGGATACGTGGCAACAGTACGTCTTCACCTTTGAATTTTCCAGTCAAAATTGTTGCCTCGATAACATTGTTCATCATTTTCTTGATTGAGAGTCTGGTTCCGTTGCAAAGTCGTGGTGGATTTATGTTTCGAAGACATAGCTCAATAGGCATTAGTTATAGGGTCCAAACGGACTATATGACTCTGAAATGCAATTGGGTGAAGAAATTCCGAAAAAAGGAATGAAACCTAACCCAAATACTTCTTCTTAATTGGCGCGATAACCGATTACGCGATTTTGGCCGAGTGTAACAAAGCGCGCCAGTCGTTTCTTTCTCGTAGTCGTTTCTTTCTCGTACTAACCGGTGCCAATTGGACACACCAAGAGCAGCCAAGTCCTTCTCCAGCTGATTTTTCCAACGCAGAGGAGACCTTCCTCTTTCTCTACTACCAGCAGCTGGTACCGCATCGAATACTTTCAAAGCCGGAGCGTTTGTATCCATTCGGACGACATGACCCAGCCAACGTAGCCGCTGGATCTTTATTCGCTGGGCTATGTCTATGTCGTCGTAAAGCTCATACAGCTCATCGTTCCATCGCCTGCGATATTCGCCGTTGCCAACGTGCAAAGGTCCAAAAAATCTTACGCAGAATCTTTCTCTCAAACACTCCAAGCGTCGCTTCATGGGATGTTGTCATCGCCCAAGCTTCTGCGCCATACTTTAGGACGGACGTGATGTGCGCCTTGTAGAGTGCTAGTTTTTTTGTTCGTCGAGAGAGGACTTTACTACTCAATTGCCTACTTAGTCCAAAGTAGGACTTGTTGGCAAGAGAGATTCTACGTTGGATTTCAAGGCTGACATTGTTATCGGTGTTAATGCTGGTTCCTAAGTATTCGAAGTCGACTGTTTGTTCGATGACAGGAGGTACTTCGTTTTTTCCTCGACCCATTCGCCTTGCCTCTTTATACAGTTTGGACCTAACCCAAATACTCTTAAAATATTTACTGATGGCTCGAAAATGGTAGACGCAGTAGTGGCAGGGATCTATTGCGCATCTATTGCGGATCTAGGCATCAGGCAGCCATTTAAGCTTCCTGACCACTGTAGTAGCCGCAGACAGACGGTTGCATATCTAAAGGGTACCCGGACATAAGGGCATTGCAGGAAACGAAATTGTAGATGAGATTGCCAAAAGCGCTGTTTACAGAAAATTTGAACAAGAAAGCGACATACTGAAACCTTTAATTACGGTATACAAAGACATCACTGCGGACAAGAAAATACGGATAGATAGGAGGTGGAATAATCTAGCCACTTGCAGAACCGCGAAAATCATGTGTACACAGAGTGCAGATAAATAGCTCTGCCTAACCTAACCTATGTTTCGAAGAAGAATGATGGGTACGCCATTTTACAATGTAAGAAAGTGCGGCGACATGCCCAACCTCGTCTTGATTCTCCACAGTATCGATGGACTTATACTATATTGTCGTTTCACTGGGTATTCCATGCTGAATGGTGAAATTGATGGTATTGGCATCGATGTTTTTGGCTGCTAATAAAGCACGTGTACGCAAAGTCAATTTCTGTAAATGACGCCATAGAACTGATGATTTAAGACAAGCATTAAGTTCATCAGCGGCTGTTGAATGTAGTATAATGGGCAGTGTTTGTCGAAAAGCACCAGACAATAAAATGAGTGCGACACCGAAGATCCGTCTGTTTCCTCTCAAAGCTCGCAGTGTACGATCAAGTGCTTTCAATGCTTTCTTGTGAGACATTGTACATTCGTCCCATATGATAACTTGACACGTTTGGAGTACTTTTCTCATTCCAGAGTTTTTGCTGATGTTGCATGTTGGTGCCTCAGTGGTTTGCAAATTCAACGACAGTTTCAATGCTGAATGCGCTGTTCGGCCAGAGTCCAAAAGAGTTGCAGCAATTTCAGATGATGCAATTGCCAGTGCAGGATTATTTTGTGATCGTATGGTTGCCAAAATTAGTGAAAGAAAAAAGTCTTGCCTGTACTACCGAGCGCATCTATGAAAAACAGTCCACCGCTTTGTTCTGTGATTGCACGCATTCCGTTGTTCTGGAATCAACTGCGGAAGATTTGTTCTAACGAATGTCCCCAGTTCGTCAGAATCACGATCGTTGCAAATCACGATCGAAAAGGTTGTTTGCAGGCCGGTTTGAAGCAGACATTCCCAGGTGCACCAGTGCCTTGTTAGCGATTGTCAAACATATGTTAAAATCAATGCCTCATTATACACATTTGGTGTGAATTGTATGTCCGGATTTCGAGTCGCAGCGCGCAAATGATGAAGAATAGCTTCATTCATGTAGTCCTTGTAGTTTTCCCAAAGATAGCTTCCTCTGTGTAAAAATACATGGAATAAAAATACATGAAAATTAGTATGTTTCATGACAATCGGTTGAACGAGGCAGAAGTTGCTACTCTGCAGCGCCACCTGGTGGCGAGTGACATCAATGAGCATATTCTACGAATCTTCTCCGTGGAAAAATACATATAAAGGGTGGTTAAATTTTAAGGGCCGATGCTGAATGTGAACCACACCTAAACGTCAAGTCTTTTACTGCATTTCATTTGACATTTTTCAATTCTAGACTAATTCAATTTGAACCATGGAAATATACACAATCGAGCAACGCGTTAAAGTTATTCAGGAATTCTTTCTTTGGGGTTATTTGAAAGAAAGGGTGTACGTCGATAAACCAGCAACAATTCAAGAGCTAAATGATGAGATAACGGCATAGAACCTCAATGATGATTCAGCGTCATCCAAAATTTGGACCATCGGATGGAGGTGTGCCGCCGAGGTCGCGGCGGCTATTTAGCCAATATTTTATTCCATGCGTAATTGAACCATACCAAAATTATCATAACAAAGAGAAATGACAATAATTTTTTAATAAAATTATATTTTATTCAAAATCAACACCGGCCCTTGAAACTTAACCACCCTTTATATACCAATTTTTATAATAATCGGTTCAGTAATTTTTGAGTTCATCGATGGCATACAGGCAAACATTCATTTTTATATATAAATTTATATACATATATCTAATTGTAGTATTTTGTACCTGTTATAAATTATTGGCTTGCAGCTAAGCTGTCGCCAATTAATGTAAATCACTCCTTTTTTGGGATGCAATAAATATTATAATATATAAATTTTCGAATAAACATTTAGAACAAATTGCGGGAGTTCCATCAAATTCCAAATTTTGTTTTGGACCACCCTAGTGTGCATATATTTGCCCATATTTACATATACGAGTATACCTGAGGCATAATCTATTTCCTACTCTCCATTATTTTGATATTCTATAGGTGCCAAAAGTCACCACAATTTTACACCCACAGATATTAGTGCAATGCGTATCTTCATGTGTCTGCATATGTTCGTGCATACACATACACATCCATGTATGTTTATTGCATATGGAATCGAAGCTCTTGTTGCTTTAACTTAACCCTTGCGTACCCATTCTTCTTTCAACGTAGCATCCCTTCACTTGCAGGCTGTGCTCTGCCGCATACCATAGACACTCTATTGATTTTCCTTAGCCACAAATAAATACATACAAAACTACTCGCATTCTATCTGACTCTATCTGTAATAGTGTTGATGCCACTGGGGTATGGGGAATGACCGCAATGATCATTGCTTCAATTATTGCGGTTGAGACGCCTGAAATCCTGCATAAATAAAACAGTGCCCGTCCTGACAAATTCACATAAATATTGAATGGTAGGCTGGATTTTTACCATTTATTTGCGGTATTTGTTTATTTATAGGTAAATAAAACATATGGCAAAGTTGGAAAACTCAATTAAAAGTGAATATATAGACCAACAATTTCTAAGTCGTTAGTTGGCGGAATGTTTGAGACTATTGTAAAGAAAGAAAATTATGAGTTAAATGTTTACTTTCCACAGCAGTATTTAACTAAGGAAAAAGCATATAAACGCTTTACTTTACTTTAAGGGGGTAAGGTATTCACACTGCTTTTTTGTTTTAATTTTTCTGTATTGAAATTTATTTTTGTTGTGCTATCGGAGCAAAATTTACGAAGCTACGAGTTTTTGAGCGTCCGTGGCTCCAGGGCAGATTTCTACACTTGATTAGTGCGACGTCAATTGATTCAAGTATTTCAAGTATTTTGGGCAATGCCATACATTTTTCTGAAAATTGGTTTATTTGTAGGCTTGCGTATATTAAGAAGTACAGTGAACATTTTTTTGAAAAGAGATTAATAATTTTAATCAATACTTTGCCTTGAAGTTAATGTCGCTAATGCCTTTAGGTTTTTAAGAGCCCCAGGATTTGGCAACCAGGAGGTCGGCCCATATATTATATATATTTTTCACAAAATGGGGAGTTTTACACACCTGAGTGTAAACCTTAGCAGCGCTGCAGACCCCCTAATTGGCGTGAATGATAGACTATAGGCTGGTAATAGAAGTTATTTTGCTCACCGGAAACTTCTGAAAAATAAATTACTACCGTCTTTTTCCGAAAATAAGACATCTTTCGAAAATAAGCCCTAGTTGAAATAATGTGACAGAAAGAATTCTTTAAAAAATGCTGTTGATTTATTAAGTAACTTCTGCTCAAATATGAACGAGACGGTATCAATAAAACGGACCGCGGATGGCATATGGCAAAAATAAATTTTTTGTTTTTTGGTAGGACTGTTGTAAGCTTACATGGCAAATTTCAGCGTGATATATCACATAGTTTGTTTTCTGTGCTACTGTAAACAAGTCAAGCTCGAGTGTGTTCTTCGAATTTAACGATGGAAATTCAAGTTGAACAAAGAATTTGTTTGAAATTTTGTTATTCCCAAAAAATTTCGGCTTCAGACGCCTTAAAAATATTGCAGACAACCTATGGGGACTCTGCTCTATCGCGTGCACGTGTTTTCCAGTAGTACAAATCGTTGAAAGAGGGCAACCCAAAAAACCACGCCAAAGTCGCTCAAAAATTAAGGTTATGCTGACTGTTTTTTCGATTACGAAGGTGTGGTGCACTCGAAGTTCCTTCCGCAAGGCCGATCGGTTAACGCTGAATATTATTTAGACGTTTTAAAGCGTTTGCGCGAGAACATTCGACTTAAAAGGAAGGAATTGTGTGACAACAAGTCATGGTTCTTGCATCACGATAATGCACCAGCTCACACATCACGTCTTGTTCGCGATTATTTGAACAAAAATAATGTTAATATCGTTCCGCAAGCACCGTATTCGCCTCATATGGCTCCATGTGACTTTTTCCTGTTTCCCAAGCTCAAGTTGCCGCTCCGTGGAAAACATTTTGAGACAATTGAAGTCATAAAAGAGAATTCGAAGAACACACTTGAGCTTGACTTGTTTACAGTAGCACAGAAAACAAACTATGTGACATATCACGCTGAAATTTGCCATGTAAGCTTATAACAGTCCACCAAAAAACAAAAAATTTATTTTTGCCATATGTCATCCGCGGACCGTTTTATTGATACCGTCTCGTTCATATTTGAGTAGAAGGTATATCGCAAGACATGAGAGATTCGGACTAATGTTGAACAGGAAATGGATTTGTAAGAAAATCAGAATATAATTCAGACGATGTTCCAGAAGAAGATGACATGACTGTAATTGAATATATTTAAATTTCTGTATTCTGTGTAAAATAAATATTAAATAAAAAAATGTAAATACACTTTTATTTTTACCCCCTCCCGAAAATAAGCCCTAGCGCGTATTTTGTACCAAAAAAGAAAGTAAGACAGTGTCTTATTTTCGGAAAAAGACGGTATCGAGGTCGTGTAAGCTACAAGTCTAGTAGCCAACATATGGCTGCGAAGCATGGGTACTGACATTTAACATAAAGAACTACCTTCGCCCCTTTGAGCGAAAAATCTTAGGTTATTTGGAACAGTAAGGGAAGCTGATGGATCTTACAGAATAAGATGCAATGATGAGATCGAATAGCTGATATCAAAACATTGTGCGTTTCACTGAAGCTCAGCGTTTGAGATGGTTTGGACGTCTACTCAGGATGGAGGACAGCAGGATTACGAAAAAGAACTTCATCTCCCTTCAACTCTTATGGACAATAGAAAGCGTGGAAGACAGCCACGAAGATGGCCAAACGAAGTTGATACAGGCAACTGCAGGTGGGCTCTGCGATTCTCACTATGGATAGAAATATCGAAGAAAGAATTTGTCTTAACCTTCGTGTTTTGAATGGGATTTGATGTTCCGAATCGTTGAAAATGTTGCAGAAAGCCTATAGCGAGGCCTTTTCAGAGGGCCGAGAAGTCGTGGAATATTTGCCATGACTGATCGCCCAACAATGCCTTCAGCGAATGAAAACGTCGACAAAGTCAAGGAAATGGTGCTGGAAAACCATCACTTAAGTTTGAGGGTGGTACCTCGTGAAATTAGTGGAACATTTTCCACCATCAATTGGGCAAGTGAATTCGGACCCAACGTTTATCCACCACATCATAACAGGTGATGAGACGAGGGTAGTCGTTTTCTTTGATTATCATGGAGTTGTGCACTCGGAATTCGCTCCAATAATAATTCGTTCTACGGTAAATAAAGAATATTAAATTTGCACGATTTGAAAACGTTGTTCAGGTGTAAGTCTATTCATTATGAAATGGCAAACCAAACTGAGCATAAATCAAGTGACAGCTGTCAAAAAGACCATCTACGAAAAAAGTAGTGCCAACTTGAAAACCTAACCTCTAAAAAAACACCCTTTATTTGTAAGTTAAGAATGTGCATAGGAAACATTTCCAATTTGTGGAAAGAAACTCAGGGATCCAGCACTATGATAACGCACCGTCTCACAAGGCTCATATTGTGAATACTTTTTGATCAAAAACTCGACAAATATCATCGAACAAGCTCCGTATTCACCAGATTTACCGGATTTAGCCCCCTGTGACTTTTTCCTTTTCCCGAAACGTAAAGTGCCACTCCGCTTTAGGTCGCGCAGTCGATAGAGGCCATTAAGTAGAATTCGCTGAAGAGCTGAAGAGGATTTCTTGAAACGCGTTTGTTTTTTTGCATTGGCTTCTTCAAAAAGGGCATTTTTTTTTTCTAAAAAGAATAATCCGGACTATCTTTTGAAGCAAAGGAGAAAATGCTCAGAAGTTTTTACTTTACGTTTTTATAAAACCTAGAATGCACATAGCGACGCATGACGCCATGCTTTTAGCTGAATCTAAGCTATAGCTGCTTATGCACATACGTTTACTTGTATGTACAATCGTTTGAGAGATAACAAACATGCCCCTGATACATTTTTACTACAGTAAAGGAACTACCGAATATCCTTGCATATCCTTGGTATTGACGTAATGTACGATGTGAAAAGTTTTCTATAAAAATGTAAAATAGTTACCTACAGGTGATAGGGTAATTGAAACCTACTACCAAATTGCGTGTTATACCAAGATACTATGCGGTACATGAAGCTCTACGAAGAAAACTTTCTTACACAAACGCCGTAGCAAACGTGAAAGAATGTGACTATCAACTCGAGCTAACAATTTTCATAACAATATCTATCTTCTAGCCATTACAATAACACCACATACCTATGTAAAGGGTGCACCATTGGATGGTTTATTTACTGATTGCCCGCAGCTGTGGCAGCAGTCGGGTTCACCTTCGACGGTTTTTTGGGAGGACCGTCCTCCTTGCTAGAAATATGTTTATTTAAACTCTTCTCCATTTTTGGTCCCACGAGTGGACAAGGGAGGTCCGCCTGCACAGAGGTCCGTGTGCACAGATAAGGCTAGATAGAACCGGAGGTCGCCAGGTATCCGGAGCGCTCCGTTCACGACTTGGCTATTTTTGATCTGGATCCCCAGCCAGGCTGAACCTCGGCACAGGTTGTAGTACACCTTGTTTCAATCCAGATACTGCTATAAAAATAGCATTCCATATTTTTTGCCACGATTTTTGCTTTATTAGTAAGATTAGTCTTCCGAGACTAAGCCTGCCCTTAAACTTTCTTGTTAATGTAGTCGCCAAGCTGAAAATGCGGCTCATTCGGAAGAGTATTTCTTGTGCAAAATCGGTAATTTGTGGAAAGTACTGTAACTTATGGGGTGAAAAAGTTGAATGAAATCTTGTTGGTTGAACGAAAATAGTGAAAGAAAAAAGATCTGCGTCAGAAATCAAAGCCAAAGCTAATAAAATCTAACCTTTTACTTCGAGATGCTGGAAAACAGACAGGTATGTCAGAAGGAAACGTCCGAAAAGTACGCAAAAGTGAAGGTTTCCGATCATGTAAGAAGATCGTATGACCCAATCGAAATGATAAGCAAAATAAGAGAGATAAAACAAGATTTTCATAAATATGGCTGGGTGTTATGGACGATGAAACATACTGCAAAGCAGGCTTTAAATAGATTCAGGACGCTGAGTTTTATACTGCAATGAAGAGAGGCGGAGTCCGAGGCGCCTTTAAGCTAAAAATATTGGACAAGTTCTATACAAAATATTTGGTTTGGTAAGCCAGTGTGGCAAAATTTTAATTACCACGGGCACTATGATTCAAGAAATTTATATGAAGAAGTGTTTTCAAAGATGTTTGCTGCCATTCATAAAACAACATAAAGGCGCAATTCTGTTCTGGTCCGATCTCGCATCATATCATTATAGCTGTTCTGTTAATGAACTGGTATGAAAATCACGGGGTAGATATTGTTCAAAAGAATCTCAACCCACCAAACTGTCCACAATAGCGAGTCACTGGAAAATATGGGGCAATTGCTAAAAATAAAAACGAATTAAAAATGAACAGCAGTTTAAAAGGAATTGGAAGACACCGTCGAAAAAACTGATGCCCATCGCCCAATGAGAGGTAGGTAGGTGAAATTGTTGAAGTGCCGGTCTGGAACTCCTCAAGTAACACTAAAGCGCCGTTTTGATACCATTATGAGACCTCCGACAGGCACATATCTACAGCCAGCCAGAGCTGTTGATATAATAGAGGAGATTGATTGGATTTAGGTTGGCACACTGCCCCAGGCTGTCGAAGAAAGGAGCGCCCAATGACCTTAGTCATCTCAGCTGCCAAGCCCGGGCATTTACACAGAAAGCGCTCAACAGTCTCCTTCTCTGAAAGGTCCCCACAGCTTCTGCAATGGGCGTTAAATGGTAACCATAGCTTTTTTGCGTGTGTGCCGATCAACCAGTGACCGGTAAACACAGCTACGGGTTAAGAAATTGAATGGCGTGGAGTCCTCAAGACTTTCTGAGTGCTCGATCTATTGTACTGGGGCCAACGGGTTTTCGAAATAGCACATGAAGAAATGGAGCTCCATCTTTTCTGCACTTTCCTGAGAAATAATTTGTGCACTTCCCTTTTCACAACAGCCAAGGGGAGACCGATGAACGGGTAGGAGGTCTCTAAGATTAATTCATCAATCCCCTTCGGCAAGTCCATCAGCAATTTCATTTCCCTCCATGTTTCTATGTCCTGGAACCCAGATCAGAGAAATGTTACCTGCACACGTAAGAGATTTGATCTCCTCCTTACAGGAGTCTACTAATTTCGTTCTGCACCATGGCGTCCTCAGAGCCTTAATCGTGTTAATATTTCCCTTGCTCTCGCGTTCACCAAGCATTTTGCAAGCCTGCAGTATCGCAAAGACTTCTGCTTGAAAAACACTAGCAGTTCTCGGCAGTTTAAACCAGATAGATAAATTGGCTGATTTAGAGAAAACCCTTGCTCCGACTCCCGATTCCATCTTGGAACCATCAGTGAAGACAGAGGTGGAAGCTTCGGTGCAAAGTTTCCCCCTCTATCCAATCCTGCCTATTTGGAAAGATTGCCCTAACACGACTCTCAAACTCTAGTGCGCGGATAGAGAGATCTGTTCGAAGTGCGGAGAAATACGGGGTTTACTGCCCAAAGATGATGCATACTTGAGAGATTGCCTCCAGCGGCCAATCTCCTTTAACCTGATTGGACTTTGAGTTGCGATGGAAATGACGGAAAAGTCGTCGATGGGAAGTAAGTGCAAAAGGACATTCAGGGCAGCACTGGGGCAAGTTTTTCATGCTCCGGTGATGCCAATGCATGCAGTCCTTTGCACCCTCCCCAGTTTAGTGTTATTATAGCCCTTCCGAAAAGCTTCCTACCAAACTAGGCATCCATACGTTAAAATTAGCAAAATCACTACGTTGTACATCCACAGCACGACCTGTGGCTTGAGTTCCCATTTTTTACCGAACATATATTAGATTTGCAGGAGTCGAAGGCTATACTGGCCTTCTTTACCCGATTTTCAATGTGTAGCTTCCAATGGAGTTTGTAGTCAAGTATCACTCCAAGATACTTAACTTCCGATGAAAGCGGGAGAACGTAGGTGTTTAATTTGGGAAGTCGAAAGGGTGGAGGCTTATATTTTCTGGTAAATAGCACCAGCTCCGTTTTGTCATAGTTGACTCTGAGGCCTCAAGTGGCAGCGACTGAGTACTACACCTAGTGACCTTTCCAAAATCTCAGCCATGACTGAGGGAAACGGTCCCGATACCACCAGGACCAAGTCATCGGCGTATACTACTTCCTTAACCCCACTCTTATTTCCTGTTTTCCTGTTTTCAGGAATACCTGCACCGTTTTAAGCTGCCAGACAGCCCTTTCTGCCCGAATACTGACGAAAACGCAGAACACGTCATGTTTTATTGCGACCGCTTTAGAGAGGAACGAGCTATACTGGAGCAAGACCTGGGTCATTAACCGTCCTCCAGCACCCTCATACGAGATATGTGCACAACCAGTGGTAAGTGGGAGGCAGCGAAAACGTTCACAGGTAAGATTATGACGCGATTTCGCCACATTGATTGGGAACGCAAAGCGTTTCAGCAATAGAGAAGGCGGACAGTTTCTGACGAACCGACAACACAGCACAGACGCTTGAGTGAAACACTAAATACAGTAACGTACAGAAGACAAGACGGTAGTGAGTTAAAACAACACTACTACTAGTTTCACGATGTCTCCTTTACTTTGGAACCACCTATAAACATAGTGGGAGTAATTGGGACTATCGACGGTGTATAGCCTTCATACGCCTACAGGAGAGGAACCTGGACGCAGGTACCTGTTGTGTCTTCGAGCATAAACGCGGCTCTACCCAGAAGTTATACTTTTGTTATTCCAGGGTAGAATTAACCGAGGTGGAGAATTGTTATAGTATTAGTGAGAGCGTGCCCCACATACTATTGGTGTGACGGCACCTTTGACATGTTTCTGACATTTTGATTTCAACCTCCTTAAAAAAAGGCCGTAACCTGTGGCCTTATCCTATTTCGGGTCGGCGGCTCTCCTTGTGCAAAGTCTCCAGATTTCGCGGTCCTGGGTCGTCTTTTCGCTGACGTTTCTGCATCGCATGTCGTTTTCAATGGTGTTTTTGGGTGGTCTGCCTGGCCCTCTTTTCGCTACATCCATCTGCAACACTTGAATCACTGCGTTTTACCTCTGGTCTCCTCGTTACATGACCGTACCAGCGTAGGCGGTTTTCCTAAAACTTAGTGCTGAGTAACTTTAATGCTACCAAGAATAAGCAATAAGCAGTGTAGCGTCGCTGGCCCACCTCAGCATCCGCATTTCTGCCGCGTGCAGTTTCAGCTCTACTTTACAGTGGTACAGTCCAGCATTGCTTCGGCCTTTGCGCGACTTACTCGTAGCCCATTCGATTCCAGGACGGTAACGCACCGATCAAAATAACATATTATTTAAAATTAATCCGGCCAATGGTCCACCCTTTACTTGCATGAGCGCTATACGCTAGCGGCTCGCATTTAAAATGCCAAAACTTTTGTTTACACACAAATCCTGTGAAACTTTACAAGTGAATAATTTTTATTATGATTTTCATGGCATGGGCGTAAGTGTGTTCTGCATAGATTCATACTCAAATATGGAAGTTGGTGTATGTATGCATGTGTAAGTGAGAAAAATGCAGTTAACTTGACATTAAATTTTAATTTCCAGCACATTTTCTGCCGCTGTTGTGAGTAAAGAAAGAGAGAAAAAAAAAATAAATATGACCAAGTCGGAACCATCAGGCGCGCCCTTTTGTGGTGTTAAATAACAACAACAACAAGAAATATCAACAATACGAATTAACAGCAACAACAAAAGCTTTTTTTATAGGCAACAGCGGAAGCCAAAGTAAAAAGAAAAGAAATAATAATAAAAACATAAGCAAGTCACGATTAGATTAGACGGCAACGACGAGCGCCACACATACACCCACAACATAACAATAAAAAGAAAACAACTTTACTTCCGCTAAGATAGTGGGATTGAGAGCAAGAATGAATCGTGCAAAAATGTTGGAAAATGTAGAGAGAGCGCGGCAAAAAAGAAAATATAGTTTTCTTCTCGGCTATAAATTCAATTTGAATGCCCACACACACACACACACACCCATACGTTTACGGCTAATGTTAAGGACATTAAGCGGCGGTGGTGGTGACTAGCAAAGCATTCATGCGCCTAAAAGCACACTATGAGAAGTTTTGCTGAATTGTAATAAACAATCCAGTGAGCATAAAAATTTCACGCCTCCACAATTTTTTACGTCTTCTTTTAACTCTTCTCTCCCAATTCCGCCTGCTTTCGTGCTTAGTGGTATTTTCTTAAAAATTTATGCTGGGCAAGCATTGAATTAAAATTTATTTAGAAGGCGCATTGAACTACCTAAAAGTTGGCGTTTCACTTTTTGCTGTAATAAATTGTTGGTAGTACTTTCTTAAGCATTTAGTTGGTGCGGTTTTCCTCGCTTCACCAGCAAACTAGTCGCCTAAAAATTTGAATTCGCTAGATCTCAATTATTCAAACAGCGCTGGTTTCATTTTTGGGAAGTGTGCAGTTGTGCTTTTGTAGCGAGTATACCCTTCTAATTTCTTCTGATTTATGAAGGAACCTTAACGGATATCGTTCTGGGACTCTTTTAAATACCAGCTTGATCAAAAAGTTGCCGCAACAATCGCCATGTGACGCTCTAAGTCAACTGATTTGAGTTCTGTTTCCTTTTTTTTTGTTGGGCTGCCACATCTGTTATTACCATTCCTTCTAAAATCTTATCGCCATTGCTTGACAATTGTAAAAGTTATGCTGGGCTGAGGAAATCTATCGCTGCACGTATTTTTGATTTTTTACAGTTTTAAAAATGGGTTTGAAATCTTTGGGACACGTAAGGAAACTGTTTCGGTAATGAGACTTTAACTTTAAAGAAAACAGCTGCTTACGAGTGGCATGAACACTTCAGAAGAGGTCGTCGCTCCATCGAGGATGCTAAAGGTAATGGAAGACTGTTGTTCAATAATCGCAAATTAATCATCAAAGAGATGGCAGAGGGCTTGAGCATTGCTTAAGGATCCATTCAGCACATTGTAATTAATTATTTGGGCTTGTGCTAAGTTGATGCAAAGTTGAATTCAATGCAAAAAAAGAGACCGCGTTGATAGCGCCAAATAGATGATTTCCAAGTCTGAATCCGACCCAACATTTATCAAACGCATCGTTACTCGAGACTAGACGTGGCTGTATGAGTACGACACGCAATCCAGACATCAGACGAGAGAGTGAAGAGCATAGAATGAATCAAGACCAGAAAACCACCAAAAAAGAAAGCGATGCTCACGGTTTTTATGGTTTAAAAAGGTACTGTACGCCACGAATTTTTGCCAGAAGGTCAGACAGTTAATAAGGACTATTTTATTTGGGCGTTATGAGGCGTTCGCGTGAAGCAATTCGCCAAAAAAAAAAGGATTTGTGGGAGAACAAATCATCGTTGTCCGTGAATGCTTGACCAAAAAGAAACGAAATCGCTTCCTGCGATTTTATCTGTTTGATCGAGTCAAAAAACCAGTATGGAGAAAGGAAACAGTGAAAAATTCGAAGATGGCTCCCATGGCTATATCGGAAATATATTACACTACAAGGTTGCCCATATTCGACGGACCCGACGGATTTCGATGACTCTTTGGGCCCATTCCAATCGACGAGGCTTGTCCGCAGGCAACAGTCTTTGCGTCAATTGAATCTTATAACGGGAATAAATGCAAATCAATGCGGATAATTCGTTGTAAAGTGGTCCGAGCAATGCCCAACTGCTGAAAACGGCGATTTTGGGATGTCCTTCGCGACGCCTTGCTCGGTTTTGATTTGGCTTCTTTGGATTAGAAAGAGCATCACCAGTCGAAAACCTTTCGTACAAACGTTTAATGGTGTTCTTAGAAGGCGCAATTATCACATTATTTAATTTTTTATACGCACGTTGAGTTCTCACAATTGACTTCTTTTGTTGAATGTAAATTTCAACAATTTGGGAGCGCTCGCGTGGCGTGTACTGTTCCATGGTAAAAATCTGAACTGAACTGAACGTTGAACTGACGCTTTCAACGCGGTATGTCATTAAGCGATCTGACGTCTCTGTCAAAAGATACAGGGTTGCCAGATGGGTCCGTTGAATATTGGCGACCCTGTATGTTATATTTGTCGGAAGACCAATATACTACACCCATATAGATAGATTACAGATTCAGAATAGATACGGTATGGATGGTAATACGAAAAATATGGTTTGAGGTCACTCCTCCGCGAATATTTTGTATTCATTTATGTATCTTAAGAGGTCGGGGAAAGGAAGAGTATGAACTTTATCCATAGTCAGTACATCGCAAACCAACAGCTTAAGTCTGATTTTAGAAAACACCAGACAGCTACAGAGAAAATGCTCTGCAGTGTTCTCATTCTCTAGACAAGATAGGCATATTGGGTCGCCAATGATTCCCATGGTAGCCATATGCTGATCACAGGCATTATGCCTGTGATTACACCCACCAATACTCTCAGGTCATTCTTACTAAGTTTTAGGAGAAGCATCCTGAATCTCCTGTTTAGTTCTTTCACAAAACTCTTGGCTACTCTTCTATGGGTGGACCTCATGAAGTCGGCAATCCATAGTTGAATCAATACAGAATTGATACTTAGGAAGGGTTCAGAGAGTAGCGGTATACGTGCAGAACCTTCATTAGCCAGTTTATAGTCTCTTTCTCTGTAATACCTCAACGTCCAGACATCAAAATACGACAAACTTTGTTGTGTTTTGCTACATTTTTCTGTTTTGTCTTACATTCACCAATTAATTTCGAAGAGCAGTATGGGTAACTGTCACTATAAACTCCATTACTACTACACTGCCACTTTTTCTCTATTAGCCAGTACGCTGCATTCAATATAGCATAGACTTCCGTTAAGAATACCTTAGCCACCTGTCCTGTAGTGTAGGAGTAGTTAGAGTCTTCGTCTAAGTACTATCCAGATCCACTTCATCACTGGTTTTGAATTCGTCGATGTAGAAAGTGTGCAGAAATCTCGTTAATAAGTTCTCTGGACTTAACCACTGAGCTCTATCTGGAGGCTCTAAACATCATATTTTCTACCGTTAGGCACCCGATTGTTTGCTGGCATCGAGAACAGTGTGCACCGCTCCGACAACTGGTGGCATATCTGACAGTGGCCGGTGTTTTCTTCGTTTCCCCACACTCCGTTTAATTTGAGCCTGTACGCCGGCTTCATGCTTCCTTTCGAATTTGAAGATCTAAAGGCTGTAAGTTCGGGATGGCATTAAGGGCATCGCCAGATGTCGTACGCATAGCACCTGGAATACCCAAGTACACACTTATCTGTAGTTTCGTAAGGGGCTTAACTCTGGTATTAACACTAGGTGGCGTATGTAATAATGGGTGTAATCAGGGTGACGTACAACCAGTGTGCTATCGCTGGTCTTAGACCCCATGTCTTGCCAAAGGTTCTCTTACACTGCCAGAAGACTTTTAGTGTTCGAGAGACCTTCTGCTCGACGTGCGTCATCTTACAATCTAAGTATTTGACCTCAGAAGACAGTTCCAGAGTTAATCCTTTGAAAGTGGGTAGTAACAGGCACTCCATATTGCATTTTCTAGTGAAAAGTTCCCAGCTACTTTTCAAGCTATGATTCACCGAAAGACCATGCAATTCGCCCCAATAGCCAAACTTGTTTAGAGCTAACCGCATTGCATTTTATTGCATATAACTTCCAGTGACCGTCCTGAGGTTAGTGCGCACTCATCATCCGCATCAGCTTGGATGTATTCGATTTCTTACAGATTATAAAGAAGAGAGTCCACAACAAAGCACCAAAGCAGGGGAGTGAGAACTCCGCCTTCTGGGTAGCTCTTCTTAACCTCAACCTTGATTCCTTCAGCGTTTTCTTCATCTGTGATAAGTAGCCTCTTGGATAGCATAGAGTGAACCCAACCGAAAATATAGTAATAGAAATGTTTCGAGAACTGAATTAAGTGCTGGAAAAAGTTCGTTGCAGTTGAGGAGGGTATAATATTTAAGCTTGTATTTTGAATTTTCTGAATATATTCCGGGAACAAACTTTTCAACTTAATTCCATGGTTTTCGATAAGAGTTTCCAGAAAGATGTTTGGTATAATATTTTACAGCTTACTAAATATTAGTACAATAAAGTGCAATTTTGATGTTTTATACAATAATTTTTTCCCTTATAATTTTTTCTATAAAAAAAAAAAAAAAAAGAAAAGAAAATGCCGTATGACTATGCATCTTTTGCCTTTTATTTAGCTACTTTGTTTTTTTTTCTGTTCTTCTAGCTTTTCACTAAGTAGCTCTTTAAGTCTGGTCCATATTGCGTGCATCCTAACTTTTGAATTTCACACATCTCTAATACGTCATTTTGCAACTGGTACATCACTAGTCACTCTTCAACTAGTACAACTGCTTCCTTCGAATACCAGCTCATGCATTAGAAAATGTGTTGAGTAGTTCGGCTTTTCACTGCTGGGATGTATTGCATGTGTCGTAAATACCTATGCTCATACAACGATTACTAGCCTTAACAAATAACTGTAGCGTACCTATACTTGTGGGTCTCTCACCTTTGAGTTATCTACAACTAAGTATTATTAACATTGCATACTTTTCGTCGTCAATAAAAACTTGTTCCCCCGCCCTGTCGCTTATGCCTACACACAACTAACTTTAAGACCAGCAATGTTATTTCTGACTACTACATCGGTTTCTGCCCGTTAACAAATTGCACGTGGAAAAATTTTCGCACCATCACTTTCATGCCATCCTTAGCCTCTGGTGAGAACTTCCGAAATAGTAATAATTTATTTTAATTTGTTCTGAAGAAGTTAATGCGATAGCAGCAAAACTCAGCCATTGAAGCATTCGAAAAGTCAGGTGAGCGGGCGAAGTGGTGCGAAGTGTGTGCGCAAGTTTCCATCCGTTTCTTTCCGTCTCCCTCTTCCTTCCACTGTCATGCATTTCGCGTTCAGTTCATTTGTTAATGCTGCCACTTTTTGGAGAAACTTTTAGTACCTGAAAATTTTGTGTAGCAATTATTTTTGTTCAGCGAAATTATTATACGCCCAAATAGACTTTCAAGCATTGCACCGGACAAAAAATTCCAACATCACTAAATATGCAAATTGGAAGTGAAAAGTTCGCCCACTGTGCACTGACCAATTACTGCTTATTATAATAAATATTCGGTGAGCATTAAATCGAGAGTAAAATAAAATAACCTTATTGCGAGTGAAGTTTGAGGAGAAATGGAAATGCTTAAGTGTCTTTCAACTGGCAGTGGAATAATTTTGTCACTTATCAACTTCAGTGCGGCTAGTAAATGCAGTTTAGTAATAAACAATTTCCAAAATTATTGAAACTGAATTTGAACTGCAGTAAAAGAACAAAAAAAAATCTGATTAAAAGTGGCGAAAGAAAGACCTAAAATAAAATAGTGTTAGAGACAGAGACAGAGATTGCGAGTCTTGTGAGAATTTTCCGTATTCTTTGGTAAATCTGAAGATATCCTTCCGTTTGATGGAGCGAATATTACTCATTTTCATGGCATCGGAACCCAAAATTCACGGAGAAAATGCTCAGTGCTATCCGCCTCCTCCAAGCATGACAGGCACATTGGGTCCTCAATGATTCCAATGGTGTCATGTTTTGTCTTGCCATAGAATTGAGCCTCTTCTTACATTCTTGAATAATCTTTGAGGTTTGCTTCGCGTTCTCCAGGGCCTTCAGTGCAGCCTGACTGTCACTGAAAACTCCAATCTGTTTCCCGCTCCATCTCCTCTCGATTATCCATTCGGCCACTTTCAGTATGGCACAAACTTCCGTTTGGAAAACAGTTGCCATTTCCCCCATATCATAGTGGTACTTATTACTACCGTTTAAGCACCATCCAGCTGCAGACCTTATTTCATTCTTGGACGCATCGGTAAAGAAAATATCCCTCAAACCTCCCTGCATGCATTCTGGATTGCTCCATTGCTCACGCAATGGAAATCTGACATCAAATTTCCTTCCAGATGAAGCTGCGCGTATCACGTCGTCTTTAGGTGCCAAAAACAGTGGATACTGTTCAGATAGCAGCTTATGGTGCACGAGTATACTCTCCAGAGAGTTGTGTCAAGATCTTTGTTCTGAACACGGATGCGTGTGAGAAGTTCTGCTGAACTACAGGAAGGACCCGGAGTCCAGACACTCACTCGTACCAGCCTTTCCTTGCTACTCTCAACAAGAATGAATTGCTGTTTTCGCAGGCTGAAATTTTTGCTATCTCTTTTTTCAGTCATTCTCGGGAAAAAGCATTGGAACAGTGCACTTTTTCGAAACCATCCACCATGCTTTTACCCTCGAAAGTCGGCGCGTCTTTCGACTCACCGATAGTTTTCCAAAGATAGCTGTACAGATAGTCTTGTTGTCCTTTGGACAGTAGACTGCCTTGTTTGTAGGTATGTATCTCTACCGTCGGCACTGACTGCCATTCTTGCGAATTATTCGCCAGACATTGATGAAAGAGTGTTATTCGACATTTAATGTCCCTTAGCCATTGCCTTGCCAGGTAAAGGTTTGTCTGCCTTGGATTGGGTCGAGCATCCAGACATTACCGATTTCCGTCTCTCGACTTTTCTCTTCTTTGCCTTTCGCCTCTTCCCGGTCGTTGGCACAGGCCCCGTTTCGTTTCCGGAAGAGTGCAACGTTGCAGAGGAATCCTTTGTTCTGCCACGCTTTCCCGTTTCCATTACAGGTGTTGAAGCTGACGGAGCTTGAGTACTTACCTTAGCTAATGCTTCGGCTTTCTTCGCCTTCTGTCTTCTTCGTTTGATCTGCCTTGCGGATAGACCAAAACCTGCGTTCGAATCTCCAATAACTTCTGTCTTTTTACCGGTACTTACCTGATTCGCACCAGGTTTGACCGTTGTCAAAGACGTACTCGGTACCAGAGATTCATCTGAGTCTACTGAGAAATTGTCCGCCATCTCCACATCTTCCAGAACTTGTTCAGTTCCTTCGGATCGTTTCGACGACGGCGTATCGCTCACACTCACTCGGATCTCCATTGGCATAGCCTGTCATGTTTCACCACTAGTAGTGTGCTTCCTCCGTAACCCTGGGTGTCAGTTCCGGTCATAAGTGGTGTGGTGGGGTTCGGGCCTGCACATCCGATGCCCGAGCCGTCGATTGCTGGACGGGAGGATTTCCCGAAAGTCGCTTACCTCGTGCAAAGAGATCCATGGTTAACCTCCACATTGTGGGAATTGCATTTTATACCTCCTGCCAGGTTGTCGGTACGGTACTCTCCGCATAGTACTTGGGTGGCCACCAATTCCGCCGTTCCGCCGTTCCAATTCGTATATGGAGCTGCCCTCTTAGTTCGTGGTAAGTTAATCTTCATAACATGGGATTAAATCATCACTTAAACCTCATCCCCGCTGCAAAGAGACCCACATGACATCATCATACTTTTATAAAAAAAAAACTCGGCCAACGGGAGTCAGTTAGCACGAGTAAGGAACGACGGGCGAGCTCTGTTAAACTCGGTCAAAATCGCTTAAGGGTTTATCGCGCTTATCAGGAAGAAGAAGAAAAGCTTTTAAATTGATAGATTTGATTTGAGTTTTGCACTTCGACCCAATGGGCTTTTGTGCTTTCTACTCATCACAGCCCCTCATCCCCCTAGTTCCTTATTAAGCTTAAAGTAGAGCTGAGTTGGATTGAGCGTATATTCCTTTTCTGGCAGCAATTGGCCGAGATGTCTAAACATTTTCTGCCTTGTAGAATAGAAAGGACAAAAGTCAGTGGATCATTCTAGCCTCGCAATTTGGTGCCAGCTACGCTCCCTCATACTTAGTTCTTCACTCTTAAATTTCTTCTTGATGGTGTGTTGTCCCATAGCAAAGAAAGTAATGAGGTTACTGCCTCTCCAGCCAATGTGTCAGCAAAAGCGTCCGTAAAACCTTTTACTATGTCAATCTAAAGTATATGAGGCTTCCTTTGATATCTTTTAAAGAAAAACATCCTTTGAAGGGTTTGTGACCTTTGCATATTGGCACAAAGATAAAGACTAGTCCGATTGAACAACTCCCCGGGCTAGCTATGGATTTCAATGCTTGAACTCTGAAACTATAGATTAGTAATAATAATAAGTGGTTATAGTTCCGTCTGGTGGGCGCATACTGACTTCACAAAAGCTTAAAATCGCTTCGGTTTTCAGCCTTTGCCTTCACTTGACATAACGTCGTTTTAAGGCCGGTGACTCTGATTTCATCATTGAGACTGCGTATCCATGAGCCTCGGGATCGTCCACTTTTGCGCGTTCCCCTTAAATTCCAATCGTGGGGCATTTTCAAATAAAACGGCTGTTGAGAGGCATTTTTCTGATTTTGGAAGTAGGTTTCCGTAATGTAGAGCCTATCCATCTCCATTTGTGCTGTCGTATTTCCAAATGAATCGGTTATTGCTTAGAGTGTCTGAACAATTCTTGGTTTGACACCACAGACGATGAATTCTGAGACATCGATTGGTGAATGTTTGAAATTTCCTGGTGCTTTCCGCTACCATGTTTCGCTCCCATAAAAACAATGAAACCTATTTCACATTTGAATTGAAAATACGTAGTTTGGTCGGCTTCGAAATACGCTTAGCGTCCCACATTTTCTATAGGCAGGCAAAAGTACTTATTGATTTTTTTATTCTGCTCTCAAAATTTTGATTTGTACCACCGTTTACGTAATCTGGCTTCGTAGTTATAAGAATTCGTTTACTTTTCCAACTGCTTGCTCAGGTACGGTGAAGCCAAAGCGCATTGATTAAAGGTGGCGGCACTACACCAACAACAATATTTTGTACATTTGATTGTCAAAGAAAAGTATTGGCAAAGTAAAAACAAAGAATGAATTCTTGTTTCACTCTGGGCTGACAGCCACATGGACACGGCGAAAGAAGAAAAATAAATCAGCTGATTTACCGATACCGCCTTAAATAGTCGCCTTGGGTGATGATGATGTGCTGATGCATATTTAAGCTTATATATTTTCTTTTACAAAGATTTATTTTTAATCCTTTAGATACAATCCATAGAATGATTGAAAGCGACACCTTACTCTTGGCTAGTAACTTAGTCAAAATTTATATGCAATTTTGATATTTCATCTCTTATTTGAATATGCAAAGATTGAATGTATTTTGAATTGTGAATTAACTTTTTGATTACCACTCATTTGATGGTGATATCTCAGTGTATTGAAAATTGTTCATGGGCCGCCTGGGTGACCAGAATACGTCACCAAAACAACTTATCAGTTTGTTCGGAAAGAGATTACGCAGTATTGCCAGGCTATCTGTGGCCATTTGCAGCGTGGCGCCATCTTGCTGAAACCATGTGTGTCTACTGAAGGAAAATTATTGCTATCATAGAAACATCATAGGAACAAATCGTTCAGTATACGTGAACAAGAGGCTTTTCCCCGATGATTTTTAAAATAATGTGGTCCAATTGAATAAAATTGCCGCTCTCTTGCACACGAACGACGCGGATTATCGTTAAAAAAATGGGGCCTTGAAATACTCTTCGATTGCGAACGCACGTTGTTCACTCGCCCACTGCGATATCGTAACTAATGCTGAAAACAGTGACGACGTATCGTAGTCCCTTACTGCAGCCCATAGAGAGCACAAAATTGAGCAAAACTCATTCCGTAGAGAACAACTGCGTTCTTTAAGTTACATATTTACACAATACATCGGTTTGTGTGTGTATGTGTTTGGTTATATCTACACAATGTTGCTATTGATATTATTGCTTCACACATCCGCGTTATCAGTTACAATTTTTCATTGTTTAATAAGCCCCATAACCAACAAATGCAAATAGTTCATTTATCTATAATTAACATTATTCAACAGTGTTTTTAAGTTATTTTAATAAAAATTATAATTTAATCTAAGTTTATTTTGTAAATGATTTCGAAATGTACTGCTTGGCAACACTGTGTGGTGAGAGAGCAATCTGCTGACAGGGTTTTACGGGAATTTTCGAAAATCCTGAAATAAAATCTACGATACTACGATACGGAAGAGAAGTAATTTTTCATTGACATGGGCTCTCGTTAGCTTGATCGTAACAGCTGACAGGGGACTGCGTTTACTTCGGTGACTGTTTGCAGCATAAATAACCCGCAACTATAATAAAACTACTGAGGTCCCCTCTCCGCTCAGCGGTTAAGAAAAAACTATCAGTTTAAAACCTAATTCTGCTTTAAGCAACAGCTGATGCTTACAACACCAACCATGGAGTCAGTCTGCAAATTAGGAATATTTTTTCGCAAGCCCACTCTATTTAATTTTTATGCTCGTACTTTCATTTTGATACCAAATACCTTTTAAATAGAAAATTTTACTTCAAATAACTCTCCACATAAATAAAATAAACGGCGCTAAGCAATAAAAAAAATATCTTTAAATATCAAAAAAAAAAGAAGTATTTTCACATCTACCAGCTACGTCTCCATACAAGTAGTTGTAGTTGTTGTAACCACATTTGTTTTACTTCGCAGCCAGCAGAGCAACGACAACAGCCAAACAGACAAGCGAATGATATAATAAATAAATAAAAAGTTGAAAGGAAACGCGAAGAAATGGAACTGAAATGAAGCAAAAAAATAGCAGCGCATAAAAAATGCAACGAATTTCGAGCGGCGCTTTCTCCCAGAGGAGTGGTGACTAGTAAATTAAGGCGGTAGCAGAAGTAACAATAACAACAACGGCAACAACAATAACAACAACAACAACAACAACAATGACAATAACAATGCGGTGTAATAAGATCAACAGTAACAACGCCTCGACACTTCAGAATTTTGCACTGCATGTTGCTACGCTTAGAAATCCATTATGCTAATGTCACAGGAATCGGGATTACGCGTAGGTGCACGTAAAGAAAATTCAGAAAAAAAATCATACATACATACATACATATATACAAAAGTCTGTAATGCAAGATGGCAACAAGAAGAGCGCTAACTCGTTTCGCTGCCGGGACTCGCTTCGGTGGCGAGTGGAAAAAAGCCAAAAGTGCAATGTGCAACAAGAGTAAAATGCTAAAGGCCGCACTTGGAATGATGGCGTTGTAGCAGAAGTACATAACGGTACTGTGTTGGATGACAAGCTGAATGAAAGCTGAAGGCGGGGGAAGAAAGGCGTCAGGTCTTAGTTGACGGCTTCGCGCTTTAATGCAAATGCAATGCAACGCGTCGCGCAATGGCATTATGCAAACAGCAACAACGAGGGCAAAGGAGAAAAATGAAAAAATAAAATAAAATAAAATATTATGACAGCGTTAAGTGACAGAAAATAAAAGATTTGTAAACAGGGTGCAGATTGTGTAGAAGTTTAGAAAAAACGTTGAATGCATGACTGGGACGTCAACCGAGCGCTAAGTAATATGTGAGGTTAGGTTTTTGTGCACGTCGGTTTAGAATAACCAACTCAATTGGACCATTATGGTACCACGGGAACCTCAGTTTTTATTCATCATGGAATCATTTAGACGCTTTTATGAAGCGCAAGATAGGTTTTATCCCAACACCGGATAGTCCCGTAAGAGATTCAAAAGGGTATTTTTCTAATCACCCTGCTCTAATTCTAGCTAAGGCTGGAAAATTACAAAGGAAGTGTTCTACTTCTGTTTCCTCCTCCTCGTATTTACAACTTCTGTAGTATTCATGAGAAAATACACCTAGAAAATACTCCTTGAAGAGTGCCTACCGAATAGCCAATGACAGGTGACACAACCCACAACCTTTGAGATATTCTCTCTTAAGAGGTTGAGCAATTCTCCTAAGCTTTTTTTATCTATTTGCTCCCAAATTAGCCTGGTTGTAACACAAGTATTTTCTTCTCTCCATGACCTATTGGTCTCCTAGAGGATATTATCCTTAATTTGCAAGTTGCCATAGGAATTCCAGTATTGTCTCTGTTTTCAAGCAGTGGGAGATTAGTACAAGTAAAAGTAATAAACGAAAAAACATTTTTTTAGATCTGCGTACTAGCACATATGAAGAAGAAGAACTAAATTCTGGCAAAGAGCAGAAAAAAATACAGATTAGCAAAGCATGAATTGGACATGAATGAATTTCACATGAACATTCACGCTTAAAAATAAACAGTGCACGTTGAGCATCGCGAATACTCAAACAGCTCAACAAGTAGCGACGATTGGAGAACTGTAACCGCTCCGATTACGAAGGTGCCTTGAAAGGTAGGACATTTACAGAAACTGATTAACTACCCTACAGTCCAGATCTGATACTCTATGCCTTTTTTCTTCTTTACAAATTTAGGAAGGGATTACGAAAATGCAAATTTTCGGACGTCAGTATGTTGATATAAATATAGGGTGATCAATTAAGAGGAGTTTTTTTCATTTGCGTTTTTTTTACAGATCGCGCGCGAGTTGTGGCAAACTGTCATCGTGGATTTGTTGAACAGCGTTTTTCATTTCATCATGGAAAGACTCACACCGCAACAACGTCTACAAATTGTTCAACTGTATTATGAAAATCAGCGTTCTGTGCCATACAGCTCGTAAAACAATGACTTTATTGAGAAGTCATTTCGGAGAGCAGCTGATTTCACGTTTAGGACCTGTGAGTTGGCCACCAAGATCTTGTGATATCACACCTTTGGACTTTTTCTTTGGGGATTCGTGAAGTCCAAGGTGTATGCTGATAAACCAGCTACGATTGAAGCTCTGGTAGCCAACATTACGCGTGTTATCCACGACATACCAGTCGAATGATTGAAAATTGGACCTTCAGAATGGACCACCTTAAGCGTAGTTGCGGCCAACATTTGAATGAAGTCATATTCAAAAAGTAAATGTCAAAGAATGTCCTTTCAAATGATAAATAAAGGTTTTGAACATAATTTACATTTTTGTTTTTTTTTTTTACTATTGAAAAAAGCACCTCATGATTGATCACCCTATATAAAGGGTTTTCTAATAATAGGTGCTGTTCCCGTAAAAGATTAATGGTTTCGTTGCTTGTGGGGCACGTAGCGCCGTCTTGCTGAAAATAAACGTTGTCCAGATCAATACCATTAAATTCCGGCCATAAAAAATCGTTAATCATCTCTCGATAGCGCAATCCATTCACCGTAACTGTTGCTCTAGCTTCATTTTCGAAAAAGTAAGGTCCAACGACTTCACCGGACCATAGACCGCACCAAACAGTCAGGATAGAGGGGCTTTTCAACAATAACTTTTGGACTTTCTGAGCCCCAGATTCGACAATATTGCTTGTTGACGAAGCCACTGAGGTGAAAATGGGCCTCATCACTCAAGTTGATTTTTCGATGGAATTCCGGATCGTTTTCATGCATTTCAACGACCCAATCAGCAAAGACATGACGTTGCTGATGATCAACCGGCTTGAATTCTTGTGTTAACTGGACTTTATAAGCCTTTAGACCCAAATCTTTCTGCAAAATAATGACGTTTGTAGAATGCCTGATTCCAGAGAACGACGAGCAATGGACAAACCTGGGGTTTCTTTAACACTTTCGGCTACAACAGCAAAATTTTTTTGGGCTGTTCTTGAGCGATGTGCGCAGGTTTTATTCTTCACATCACTAACTTTTCCCAACAGCTCAAATTTTTTCACCAATTTCTGTGTTGTGGTCCGACAAGGTGCTTCACGGTGACCCAAAAATGTTCGAGGTTTACGAACCGTCTCTGCCAAATTTTCACCATTTTTATAGTGAATTTTAATAATTTAAATGCGTTGTTGAAGCGTGTATCGTTCCATTTTGATTAATGGCGTAGTTTCTACTTTTTAAATATCAAAAAATGACGACTTCAAAAGTGACATCAACCGAAATAGCGTGCTATTCACAATAGCACCTGTTATTGGAAACCCCTTTACTTTAAGGGGGTATTGTAGTGTAAAATTAAAAAAAAAAAAATCGATTGCAATTTATACATATTTTTAAAGCTTGGAAGTCTAAAAATATGTCATCAAGAGAATTTTTTAAAATTCTTATTATTTTATGAGTTATAGCCTTTTTGGTGACATTGCAAAGGTTCCGATCCGACCGCTTCAACTCAACTTGAACGCGTTTTTCTCAAAACTTCTTTGCTCGAGCTGGCGGTAAGAATATCTCGAGTTCTAATAGACTGATTGACTTCAAATTTGGGGAGGATGTTCTTTATACATTCCTTCATCGGATTTTTCTAGCTCAAAACTATAACTTTTCACTTAGTATTTTTAAAAAGATCGGAATTTTTGAAAAAATTTCCAAAAAAATTTTTTTTTTCAAAAAGCCGCCATATTGTGATTTTTTTTAACTTGTGATGAATTTGTTTTTTAACTTGTTCAAGGTTCATTCGATAATGGCATCTGTAAAAATTGAGAATCCGTTTGGGTTTTATTTTTCAGATCACCAGGACGGTTGGAATCATACACACCAGGATACCCTCTTTTTTGCACCCCCTACTTTGACTGCGTATAATTTTGTCAATTTTAATTTTTTCTTTTTGGTTAGTTTTTAATGTAATAGTTAATAATCTGTAAACAAATTATAAAAAAAATTGATAATACCCGTTTGTTTGTTAGAGCAGCGCTTCAAGAACCGGGCGAAATTCATGCCTCTACATTAGGATATCTCTTTAATTTAAGTTGGTATGGAAAATGAGCGAAATCGGCAAAACCACGACCTATTTTTGAGTAAATGCTTGTGTCCCGAATTGACGACTTAATAAAACCCGTTGAGGCTTCGTATACGCATTGCAACCCATCTCATTGAGATCCGGCGTAATTCTTATTGAGATCAGATGGAACCATGCACACTTTTCATACGTTAAGACCAACTGCATGTAATTTTGCAGGCAATAACTTTCGTGGTCTATGAGTTTATTTATTATGTATGGCGTAAATTTTTTTACATCCCAAAAATAGACAAGATGGCCAAGGAACTTTTACATCTTCACTCCTGAAAACTATGGAAAGATTAGTGAATCGTCATATTAGAGATAAAATGGGAACAACAATACCACTGCATCATCGAACTGTGGTTCGGATATAACAAAGGAAAATCCACGGAAGGAGCACTTCACAATATTATAACAAGGATAGAGAAGGTTCTAAATTTTACGAAAATTGCTGTATGTGCTTTTTTAGATCTATAGAAAGAGCTCTTCTTAATAGAAAAAGCGATACACCGATTGTGGGGTGGGTGGAAACGATCTAAACGGCTAATTTTAGGTTCCTTATTGCGTTTTCACATATAGATGTGGGATTAAGTTGTTTACTATGTAAGCAAGTACGTTGTCTGTGGTTTGAGCGTAGGAACGTTCGAGCATATTCTGTGTAAACGCCCAGTTTTATCGAAACAGAATTTTTTTCTTTTATTGTTCACTCCTCTCCGGAGCATAGGGCCTCGACAAGACTTTTCCATTGTACACGTTTCTGTGGTGTTGTTTTCGCACCGTCCCATGAGATGTCCGCATCAGCTAGTTCGCGCAACATCGACCTTCCCGACTTTCATCGACCGCGACCTCTGCTCCCTTGCGGGTTCCAGTCCAGTGCTATTCCCCTGATGCTATCGGGTGGTTTTTTCAATGTGTGGCTTGTTCAACGTACGAAATTAGATGCCATTGCCTTAGCAATCGTACGTCCGAGGCTACTTGTATTGGTTACTAAAGTAAACTAGTTTCGTAAGTAAGTATTTCAACAAAGTAGGTGATGGTAGCCTGCCGTTGTAGATCTTAGGTGATGGACTGCAATCGATCGCTGATAAGAACAGTGCTGCTCCATGAACTTGTTGTGTCGCCTAGTACAGTTTTTCGGAGTAAATAGAGGTTGCGTGGCGATGATGGGGTTTTCGACTATGCTAACAATCGAAGCTCTCTACTTCCGGCTGTATTATAGGCGCGCGGAAAAGCTTCTTCTGCCTGTTTTAGTTAGTTTTAGCTGCAGAAATGCACAGGCTGCGAGTAATGGAAATTACAGAAAATTAGGAGTGTTACGGGGAATTTAAAGCAGGATTTGAACTGCTTGTTGGGCAGGGAGGTATTTGGAATAATTAGATGATTGTCCAAGAAGAAACACGGGAAAAGCGGAAAATAGGAAGACTGCAAGACTATGCCCGTGGTGGAATTCGAACCAACGACGCCTGGGATGATAGGCTAGTGCGCTCTCGCTAGTCGATCCAGGCTAGATTTATAAGCATCTGAACATGGTGATGCTCATATTAAGGACACTACTTTTGAAACGATCATATTATTGAGCACCTATGGACGGGAAATGAAATTGTGGATGCAGGGCGAGTGAGGTCTCAGTTGAAAGTTCTTATGTCTATGTGAGGAGATAGGCTGACAACTGTAGTAGATTCTCGAAAAGAGGATCATAAAAAGGCGAGTGGGAAATAAACTGCAGGTAAATGCAGAGGCCATAATAAAAAGGTTTTATGATAGAAGTATAAGGAAAAAAAATATATACATATATACAAAAATTTTAATAAATGTGTAAAAAATTACTTAACAATAGAGCACCCTATACTTATTTAGCTGGCAACGTTGTTGCGCTTTTAACGGAAGATGACGCCAGCAGATGAAGCGCTAAATGAATACAAGCGAAGCGGAAACGGAAATGGCAAACGAAGGCGCGTTTGAAAAATGCATACATGGCCGTACAAGCACACAAATCTCTAGCGCTAGTAACTATAGCAGACGACGATGAACGTAGCGATGTCTATTTGCGTGAGTGTGAGTGGATACCTGTGCAGATTCGTGTTGCACGGGTGTTGCATGGGTGTTGCGTGTCAGTGCCGGTGTAAATGTCAGTTCAACATGAGCAACGATGAGGTATGAGCGCTCAGGCATACACCCACACATACATACATACACAAACATATCTGCAAATGTATGCATTTATGCAAGCACTCAACGACAGGCCACACAAATGGGAAAGCAGTCTGAGCGGTAACGCGCTCGACTGACTGCCATATTGGCAAACAGTTTGTGCGCCTGTTTGATAATGCATCTGTTTGGATAGATCACTTGTCAAGGATTTTCCTCAACATGCGCGTGTTTGCATGTACGCTTCCAGATTTATAGAATTTCGTAAGCTCCTTAACACCAACACACACACCCACACACACACACAGCACATATCTTTTGGGCGTATTTAATGCCAACAAACGTTGAGACATTAAAAAAATATTGCTTTACGACTTTAGTGCGCGCTGCGCGTGATAAGACCAACGCTGTCGTTAGTTTTAAACAGCTGATGGGTGTCGCTAGCGGATTTGTTGCATGCAACAGCATCTATTTTGGCGGCAGTACAGTGGCGCTGGCAGCTGATAAGCAGACAGCAATGGCAATTATTAGTAGCAAACGAGCTAACAACTAGCTGAAGCTGCTAAATACAATGTGCGTGTGCGTGTGAGTGTGTGTGTGTGTTCTGCGCATGAAGGCATGTTGTGCTTAGTCGCCGTGTAACAGTTCGCACTGCTTCTGCTCCTGCCGCTTCCGCTATGCCAAACACATTAAGCGATAACTGTTGCAATAATGTGACTACATGCAGTTGTTGTTATTGCTCGATGCGTTGCCTGCCTTCGTCGGTGTCTATCGGCAAGTCAGCGCTGCGCTGATGGATGGCAGGTGCCATGTGTAAGTGAAATTAACAGGTATTTATGTGTGTGAGTTATGAGGGAATGCTGCGGTGAATTAGTGCTACATAATGATTCAGATACAAGGAAGCTTCAGCGGCATTTGGTGGTTATTTGATGCAAATGTGGATTGGCGAGATAGCTGGAGCACTTGGGCGGAAAGGTAAAGAGGAGCATCAAACTGTGTTCATAAATGCAGTAAAAACATGAAAGCGTTTGATGAGAAATATGTTGCTATGTAGCTTTGATAAAAATTGAGGCAGTTTTATTTTAAAAAATATACATGACTTGATTAGACCAGATATGGATAATTTCTATTAAAAACATTGTTTTTTTTTGGCATTGGGTTAGGAAAAATGTTTGTAGCGTTTTTATCGCAGACTTTTATTTACACAAAAAACAAAATTTATATCAATAAGTTTTCTTTTTCTTCTTCACTGCTCTCGGGAGCATAGGACCTCCACAAGACCCATCCATCGTACACGGTTCTGTGCTGTTGTTTTTGCACCGTCCCATGGGATGTTGGCATCAGCTAGTTCGCACAATATCGACCTTCTCCAAGTGTTTTTTGGTCGACCGCGACCTCTGCTCCCTTGCGAGTTCCAGTTCAGTGCCATTCTCGTGATGCTATGTGGTGGTTTTCTCAATGTGTGACCCATCCATCGCCACTTTCCGCGTTTGATTTGCCTAAGAATGGGTTCATCATTCGTTAATTTCCACAGTCAGTACGTCGTTACTGATTGTGTTTGGCCAGAATATTCTGCAGATGATGTGGAGGCATTTGTTGACGAAAGATTGTCGCCTCTGTGTGATGGTGATAGAGACCAGCCATGTTTCCCTTCCATCCAACAATACGGACTTTCCGCATGAGCTAAATATTCGTAGTTTAGTGCGCCTGGAAATTTGCGAACTCCCCTATACTCTACGCACTCGCCCGATTGCCGCTCTTGCTTTGTTTAGCCTGCAGTTGGCATCTTCATCTGCTCCCCCATCTGCCGTGATGATGCAGCCGTAGCAGATGTAGCAGAAGCTTTCGCCGAATTCCACCGGGCATCCGCCAACCAATATCTGCCTTACGTTATTGTGGTCACCTCTCTTAGCCTTGGTATTGGCGATGTTGACCTCTAGTACGACAGTACGTGCCAGCGCGACTTGTTTGTCCGCCTTCGCTTGCATGTCAGAGTTTGTGAGAGAGGAGGCAGATGTCATCGGCGAAATCTGGGTCCTCAAAATGTCTGGGGAAACTCCATACGTTGCCTTGTGTAGGGTCAGTTGGGTCATGACGTCATCAGGGACAACGGCGAAGAGAAGGGGCGGCAGGGGACAAGCTTGCTTTCCGTCTGCGTTGGTAGTGAATGGATCGCTGGTATCGTCTTTGTGAAGCACTGCCAATTCGGGGTTCTCGTAGAGGGCTTTATTAAATTATGGATTCGCTGCTGCTGCTTACAACCTCTTCCCATCTTTCGACCAACTTGTTGATGCTGTTTCGCCAAAAATCGCCTGGTTTGATGCCAAGGAAGTTGTTGAGCCAGTTTTTAAGGACCTCTTTGTTCATATGGCTTGACAGGGAACGGAAAAGATGGTAATCGGTCGGTGCAAGGTCGGGAGAATACGGCGTATGCTGAAAAATCTCTCATTCGAGCTCTTGGGATGTGGGTTTTTCGACTTGTGCAACATGGGCCCTGGAGTTGTCGTGAAGGAGTACGGTTTGACCATGCCGATCAGGTCTTTTGAGTCTCGAATAGGAAATTCTCGCAGTGTAGCTGAAAAATGTAGAGCTCCTTGTGTGCCATGGCATTATTTTCGGGAATTTCCCAGTGCATCACGCCCTCCCAGTCCCATCAAACCCATATAATGATCCTCTCCTGGATCCACTCCTTTCTTTGCTTTATATTGATGTATAAGCACTATTTGTCATCTCCCGTGACGATTCGGTAGAAAAAGCGCTGTTTATGACCGCGTGTTGCTCGATGGCGAGCGAGACGCTGAGAAGCAATTTGAGGGCGACTCTCTTTTTTTTTTCGTTGAGCTCGTGAGGCACCCAGGCACCCAATTTTTCGATAAATCCCTTTGAATGAAGGTAATTGAGAATCGTTATATGATCTCAGTTCATTTTTTCCGCCAATTCACTACTGGTTTAGCGACCGTTCTTATTTAAAAGTGATTTGAGACATTCTTTGAATTTAGAAGGCCTTCCGCTGCGGGACGTGTCATCGACCTCAAAGTCGTTTTTTTGAAGTTGCAAGTCATTTCTGTGCTGTGGACTCTAGACTCGTCTATGACACCTTCTCCATACACGGCAGCTTTTTGACCTCGATGAAAAACAAAGAAGAGCAGATGTCGAAAATGTTGATTTTTTCCTCCTGGAAACTCCATTTCAAAGCGACGAAACTAATAAAAAAATTAAATAACTCAAAAATACAATTCACATAGTTTTGTAGAGCAGAAGGAGCTCTATCCAAAGAATACTTGAATACTTAGCCTTGTCAAACAGCAAACAAATCGTTGTAAAATAAAAGAAAATATAGAAACGCTTCGAACTTATAGCTCAATCTTTTACATCATTTTGTCACCAACCAATCTGCAATCTATCGGGTTGTCCATGTTTTTGATTTCCCATCGTTTCATCTTTTCTTCCTGTTCGCGCACTCACAACACCTATAAACTAAACTTCTCACTACTATTGGCTTGTAGACTCTACGTACGCGATTTTTATATCATCATCGCCAGGCAGCATTACAGCTCGGGGAGGTAGTCGACTGTTTGTGATGGATTTTATCGCTGCCTGGCTATCAATGAAAATGTAAATATCATCTCCAGGTATCGCATCACACTGAACCAGTGTCACGGCTTCTCATTATTGCTATCATTTCAGCCTGAAGTCGAGAAGCCTAAAATACCTTTTGTCGAAGAACTCCTGCTGAAACTTCAAAAAGGAGGGTAAGTCGTCAAGCAGTGAAGGAGAGTTATTGGCAGAAATGACAGAGCCGAGGAGCAATACACCAAAAGGACGTTGGACGTATTGCTTGATTCCTTCTATACGAGGTTGGTTAGATAAACTACATAGGAACGTGGATTTCCGTACCCAAATATTGAAAGGACACAGTTGCTTAAAATCTTATTTACATTTACAAATGATCTTATTGAAGACGAAGAACATTGTGTTTTTGCTTATCCGTAGTTTGAAACCGAAAGAGTTGACTTGAGAAATAAGATAGGGAAACCTATTGAGTTTAATAACCTGGTGAATATTACACTTGATTCAAAAAAAATTGGTGTGCTGTTTGAAATGTAGCAGATAAAATCATCGCAAAGTTCCGTTGCATGGACTAGCTAACGGTAGTTCAACGAACAAAGGAAAACGGAGCAGAGGTGGTTGAGCCGACAAGCAAGTCCCACACTTCGGCTTTCCATGCTTTGTGCCAACTCTACAAAAACAAAAAAAGCATACAATTTTCAGGTTAACTCAACAAAATGGCGTAAGACATACAAATACATCCCCAATTCAAAGGTTAGGTTAGGCTAACGAGTCCATGCAGAAAAGTATGTTTTCACCTGAACCAATTCGTGAGTGGGCACGGCTGCATGCCTTTAAAGAAACACCCCATTGAAGCGAAAATACACCCCATTCTTCCTTATGGATGCGTATCATAGAGACTTACTAATGATGGCACATTTTGAATACGCTACAACGACGAAGTATTATCCTTGCACAGAGGAGAAGCTATTATTAAAAATATTAAATCATGGCTTAGTCATTTCACCTAATGATAACTTGGGTTCCTGGTCATTGTGATATTGAGGGGAACTGCAGAGGCGACAAACTAGCGAGACTCGGCACCAAATTGACAGATGAGTACATAGACAATGGCATAGGCATACCCTTGCAAACATGCAAGCTACTCATCCTTGAAAAACAAGAATCCACCTGCAAAATCACCCGTCAACTGTGGCCGACTCTAAATGCTAAGCGCACAGAATCTTTCTTAAGCCAAAATAAACACAGCCTTAGCACACTGATTTCAGTTATTACGGGACACTGCCTAATTGGTAGGCACGCCCAGAGAATGGGTGTCCAAACACATGACTTCTGCAGAAGTTGTCTAGATGGGGAAGAGGAAGAGACGATTCCGCACCTTCTGTGTCACTATCTTGCTCTGTCCAGACGTAGACTCGTCATTTTGGGCAGACAATTCTTTAATGAATTAAAAGATCTCGGCTCTGTCGAAATTAAGGATCTTACGAAATTTTTGAAAAGTACACATTGGTTTCAAGAGGCATAAGGGCTAGTTCCCCACGCGGCATCACAGTGGGCCATGAGCCTGAGTGTGTCCTACAGTGGACAACCGCTTCAACCTAACCTAACCTATATATGGATAAATATTATAATATGTCTACACAAAACAAAACAAAAAAGTTTACTTTTGGTCCCAGAGGTCCCTCCATGTTTTTTGAGTAGCTAAATTCGAGTTCGTGGTCCATGGGGTTAGATCAGAGTATTTCACAACCTCAAACAAAAAAAAAAAAAAATGATATTCTGCCTTATTTGAACTATAAATCCTTCTGTCTCAAACTTCCAACGTTAGATACAATTAAACAAATCCCATAACCATTTAGAAACTTATAAACCCAAACCTTTATAAACCCTTTAACCTCATAATCTCTTAACTAAGGGAGCATTTTTTTGTTTTTGCTTTTTTTTGTCGAGACAACTAGCAAGTGCAGCACTCAGACATTAATTAAGTCCATTGTACTACACTTGGATTCCCTTTAAATTTTCTTTAAATCTACCCGATCTCCGAAGAAATCTGAGCAGAACTTGTATTGCCAAGGAGCCAAGATGGTCGCTTCTTAACACATCAGTGCCAAAGACCTCAAGCCTGATTCGAGCGAAGGCGGGGCAGACGCACAAAAAGTGGTCCGGCGTCTCATCCTCCTCTTCACAAGCTGGGCAGAGCGCACTGTCTGAGATGCCCACCTTTTCCATGTGCTTCGCCCACAGAAAGTGGCTCGTCATCAGTCCAAACAGCCTCCTACAGTCTTGTCTTCTTACTTGATGCAATCTTTGCTGGTTGCTCAACACCAAATAACTTCAATCTGATTTGCAGTATTATATTTATTCTAAGGACCCGCAACAAACAGAGAGAGTTAAAATCGAGTTCAGAATATCCGCAACATTCGCATTTATCGTGCATCTGTAGAAACCAATTCAAGAGCTCATAAATATTCATGGCTGCCCCATTTAATACACCGCACATGCATTCATATGAGAAATCTTATTAAATTTGCACTCACGACAACACATTTGAATGCGCATATCCTTGACAGTTACAGTTTATTTTGTTTGATTTCTATTTCTTTTTCCGATTTGTTTTTGTGTCAATCTTTTCACGTCGGTGTGCATGGCTGCGTGTTTCCACTACAAGGAGGTCAAACGCATAATATTATATTACCAATGCGATTATACTGCGGAGGGGAAGCGAGTTTACAAAAAGAAAAGAAAAGGGGAAGTATACTGCAGCACTCACACATGCACTCACACACATGCATACCAGTATTTGGATATTCATAAGCATAATAGCATTTAAAAATAATACACACATACATATAAACTGCAAACAGTAGTCGTAAAACAGTTCGCATACAAAAAGCAAAAAAAAAAAAACACATCAATGGCTTACAATCGCAATTAAAATTTTGTTGTGGAAAGTATTCGCTGAAATCTGTGTATTTGTTTACGTATGTTTGAGGGTGTGAAATTTATGTGACAATCACCATTAAATCAAAGTAATGTGCAGTATTTTAAATGTGAGCGGAAATTAATAGAAAATAATTCCGATTCTTTTTTAGTACTCTAGATTGTTGTTAAAATAAATAAGTTGTCATGAGACATTAAAGATTTTCTTTTTAACAGCGCACAAATTTCAACAGGCGAAGGCGATCCTCCGTTTTATATTCTTGCCATGAAAAACCATTTATCATTTGGAGAGCGAAAATAATTTTTTTTATTAGGTGTGTAACTAAGTTCTCGCTGTTTTTTTGATGAAAATAAAACTTTATTCTAAAAAAATGGTTACAAGTGAATCATTGAAAGTATCGCCCATCGCTGGCTACTACTTTTTCCTATCTTTCTGGTAGATCTCGTATTCCGTCGCGGTAAAACTGTTCATCTTTTGAGGCTATACACGGATCAAGTCGTTTTCGTGATGTCTTCGTATGAATGGAACTGCTGGTCAGCTAGACCATGTGCCATCGATCGGAACAGATGATAATCGGACGGCACAATATCTGGAGAATATGTTGGGTGGGGTAGGATTTCCCATTTCAGTGTTGTTTCAAGCGTTGTCATGCTGTAGAATTCCTTTCTCGTGCCGTGTATTGCGGCCACTTCTCGCACAGTGCTCGGCTCAATCGCATCAATTGAGGTCGATTCCGATTCCTAGTGATGATTTCGCTTGGTTTTAACAGTTCATAATAAATAACACCAACTTGGTCCCACCAAATACATAGCATAACCTTCGCAGCGTGAATATTCGGCCGAGGCGACGACGTAGAAGCATGACCGGGCAGTCCCCATGACTTTATTTTCTTTGGTTTGCTGTAATGAATCCACTTTTCATCACCCGTCACGATGCGATGAAAAAACCCTTCATATTTTGCCGCTGGAGCAGTTGTTCACAGGCGAAAAAACGACGTTCAACATTCCTTGGTTTTAACTCATAAGGAACCCAAGTCCCATGTTTCTGAATCATTCCCAAAGCATGCAATCGCTTGGAAATGGATTGGCGGGTAACTCCTAACACTGAAGCAAGCTCTTCTTGAGTTTGACACGGATTCTCATTGAGCAATGCCTCCAATTCAGCGTCTTCGAATGTTTTTGGTCTTCCTTCACGCAGACGGTCGTCAACATTAAAATCACAGTCTTTGAAGCAACGGAACCAATCTCGGCACGTCGCTTCACTTAAAGAAGCATCTCCATGAACTTTTTCAGCCGCCGTTTTTTTCAAATGAAAGAGAAAAATCAACACTGCCCGCAAATGACGATTATTCGGCACAAAATGAGACATTTTCACAAAACCATAAGTATGATGTATGATACCAAAACAAAATCACTAATCTGTCGAAGCAGTTGGTTTACTATATAATAATATAAGCTTGGTTTTTGACTTTTAGGTTCTGTTAGAATCGACTAGCACACACTGATGGTGTCATCTGTTGACAAAAAGAGGGAGTTTAGTTGCGCACCTAAGTATGAAGCAAAACATTGACTGGTCATCGGTAACGACAGCCACGTCGCCCCGTGCCTTAAGGATTTGCGCCAGATTCGGGCAACTATGATGGTCCTGATCATCCAAATCTTTGGCCAGCTTTCTGATGGTTTACATGCAGTTGTTGGTCAACTTTTCTCTCACTTTATTGATGTTTTAGTGAGTTGTTGATCTCGAGGGCCTCACAATCTCTTCTGAAGCGTTCACGCCACTGGTAAACATCTGTTTTCTAACATTTCAAAAGCTTTCACACCATCGAACCAGCAGTAGATTTACTCAAAAAGACATAACTTTTACAAATGTCAAAAAATGACGATATAAAGGGTTTTTCAATAAGGGCGGGTAGATGTTGAAATGGAATAAAATGGCGTTTGCTGTGTAGCACGTAGCGCCGTCCTGCTGGAACCACATGCCCTCTAGGTTCATATGATTCTATATGGGCCGTGCTGTTCAATCGTGTAACTTGCCATGATGATTTGGCATAAGCAACTGAATAATAAACAAAAGATTTGACAGATGTCACCAAAACAAAATGATTGCAACAGGGCGCCAAAATCGACCCGTGCCAATTGAAAAACCCTTTATATGTAATAAGTTCAGCAGGAATGCCAATCACTGATGTGCCTACCCAACAAAAAAAGGCCGAACTTAAATCACTTGAATTAGAGCGTCACCTGGCGGTTGTTCCGGGAGCTTTCTGATCGCATATTTGCACTTATTTTAAATTTCATTTATAATGCTTTTTCCGTCTATTGCGCTGGAAATGTTCGCGCTTTTGCTATTCTATTATATATCACCGCAATACGTTACTCACTGCTTTTGCGCCTTTAAGTATGTGACCAAATGCAAATTTCCATGATGGCCGTTCCATTCATAAAAGTATGCATGCAGGTCTTTTCAACTAGTAACACCACAATCATTTTTGTTGTTGGTGCTATGCATATTTCTTTGATGTTACTGATTTTATTTTAGCCTGCAATTCCTTGCTTCATTTTTGTATAATTTTTATGCACGTGTAGAGCTTTGTAAGCTTTTGTTGCATATTTGTTTGATTGTACTTTGTTTTTGGTGAAACACATCACTGAAGCGTTCGTTTCTTGTTCCATGTATGCATAACGCAGTATTCAAATACATTTTTTTTTATTGTGCCATATTTGTATTTTTTATTTTATTTTTCCGCTCTTGCGTTTATTTTTTTATTATTATTATTTTTGCGCAATTTGTGCTTAATGATGTGTGCAAGCATTTAAATGCGCATGTGTGTGTGTGGTTTCCGATGTGTTGGAGACACAATTATGGCCATAACATTTCGTTTTATTCTCCCCCAACTTTCGTTGGTGCTTTCGCTTGGCACACCAACAATTCCGAATCCTTTAGCCTTCTACTACTTTTTTCTACTTAACTCCACATTCACTTTGCTGCCATGCCAAATCACCCAGTTCACGTGCGCACAAACACACACAAACATTGCATATATATCTATGTGGGAACACACACACACAGGTATGTAAAACTACAGTTCAAATGTCGCTCACAAATATTTCCTTTCCGCTTTTAAGCTGCGTGGACCATTGACCTGGTATTGCGAATGTGTATATACGCGTACTAAATACAAGAGAGTGTGTGTGTGTGGTTGTGTAATGCGCTTGTATGCTTCAATAAGCGTCCTGCAGTGTAAAGCCAAATACTCAGAAAATATTCTACTGCATGAACTGATATTTGATGGTAGTGATTAGAGTTGTACTAGTTCGAAAGAGACTAGAGTTGTACTAGTTCGAGAGAGACTAGAGTTATACTAGTTCGAAAGAGACTATAGTTGTACTAGTTCGAAAGAGACAAGCGTTGTACTGGTTGCAATATGCCCTATTATGCTTACATGTTTTTATACTGTACGAGTAGTTCTGAAGCAATTTCATCCTCATGCTGTCCGGAGTAGGCTTAAAACTGTAGGTCCCTCTATTTGCGGAATAACATCACGACGCACGCCACAAATAGGAGGAGGAGCTCGGCCAAACACCTAACGGAAGTGTGCGCACCACTTCCGGACCACTCTAGTATTTTCCAAGCAGAGGTAGCCGCAATTAAGGAGGCTGACTTCGGTAATTATCGTTAAGGAAGTAAATATTTACTCTGATATCCAAGCGGCAATAAGGGCCCTTGGCTCGTTGTTTGCGCGTTCGAGATTCGTCGGGGAATTTCTGGCTTCTATCTCGTCTGCATCCGAGTACTTCGATATCAGGCTCATTTGGGTTCCCACTCACAGCGGCTTAGAGGGAAACTGCTGGGTTGATGAGCTGGCTGGACCGGGAACTTTGGAGACGGTTTCGTTTGAGAGGATTCGGGTTCCCTTAAGAACCTGTGGTCTGCTCCTGAAAAGATGGGCCTCGAATTCAGCGAGCGCTGGGCTAGAGAGCAAACCATGAGGTCGCGAGATCCTTCTGGCCACGGGTAGATCGGGGACGCTCGAGGGAATTCCTAAGGCTAATAAAGCCGCAGCTCTTGAATTTGATAAGTATCCTTACCGAACATTGACCGTAAGGTGTCCATGCGGTGAAACTTGGGATTGCCTCAAGTCCGTTCTGCAGAATCTGTCTTGAGGACGAGGTGGCATCATCTCAACACCTTCTTCTCATCTGCCCTGCCCTCGCCTGGCAAAGATTTAGACATCTCTACATCTCAGCTTTTCGCTACACCTGCGGATATAGCGGGTTTACATAGTATACATCTGACGAAGTTCATCAGAGCTTGATGCGGCTAATTTACGTTCGTAATTAGCAACCTTCGGTGTCGCCGTAGGTGCGTCGTCATCATCCTCTAATCCCGAGACCCCTTCCCTTCCCTCCGTTCTCCTTTCCCTTTCCTTCCTCCTTACCCTTTTCCTTTCTCCTTCCCGGTATCACAACGGACGAATTTTGAATTTTTGTCCAAGTGGGCCCGAAGCAAGGATAACCATTTAACCTAACCTAACCTAACTTTGCTGGCATCGACACTTTAAAAACGTCATCGTACATTGCATTCCATAAGGTTGACCCTAGTACAGATCCTTGTGGAATGCCTCCCGTCACTATATAAGTTTTCGGACCTTTCATTATCTGAAAATTGGCATTTCCCGTCACTTTATTATCTGAAAATTGGCATTTCATAGCACTTAAAATGCAAAAAAGCATTCATTATTAGCTTCAAGCCTGTAAACTGTAGGTAAAATAGTTTAGGACCAGTAGTTTTATCTACAGGGTTAGTATGCACATATCTGAGCATGCAACTAAGTTTTTATAGCTTTTGTAGTTTTTAGCGTTTGCTTGTGAATTCCTTTTCGTCATCTCTTTTAATGATTGCTCTAAAAACTGTTGGGCTTGAGGGGGTCAGTAATCAACATGGAACTACCTGTATAATTATTTGTCCTGCTCTACATACATGTCTAACCATATGGCACCACTTGTAGAGTGTGTGCGAGTGTGTGTGTGTGTGTGTGCGGATGTTTTTGTTTACTGAAGTTGATAATTACACAAACTACTCCAGCGGTTGAGCATCCTTGACAGAAGCACTCCAACACACAGGCTTGGCAGTAGACATCCACACGCAAGCAAATATACTCGTTTCCTTTGCAAACTTAAATACAGATGCATTTATACACGTCCATTTATAAGTATGTTGCAGTAATGCGATCTAAGTGCATAAATGTCGATGGTATCTGTAGATGTGTCACAAATATCAAAACACATTTGCATGCATACATAGATGAATACATACACACATACATAGATGTATACGCATGTGATTGTCTGCTGCTCAACCTGTTCACTTGACGCAAATAAAGCGTCAAACTTTTCCATTTTGTCCAACATTTGCCTGTCGCATTTCCTGCCGCTCCGTTGAAGTATGCAATTTAAAGAAAGCTTAGGTATTATGACTGTAACATCATAAACTGCTTTAAATGCAACGCTTAATTCTTTCCAAAGAGTTTTATAAATAGAGCCATACTATTTGCATATAGCTTCCTATTTCAACTATTAGTTAAATGGCTGAAAGTACTTAGATGAAAATTTATTACACATTTAGTCGAAGTCTTTATTTGTCTATATTTTAGATTTTATATTGAGTGGGGCAACGTAATGAAGTATTTAGGAACAAGTAATTAAATTAATTCATGTTGAAGATAAGTGGAAGCAAACCGAGTCATTCACCTCCAAAGTGGTTTAGTGATTTTAAATATAATGAACTCAAGGAAGCATTAAAATGTAATAGCCTGTTTCCACCTAGTCTTAATTGCAATTTAGTTTTAACTAACAGTTAAAGTACAGGCTTAATTGTAGCAGAATATTTTCATAAACTCACATATGAATATAAGTAAATGTGCGTATTCCAATGTTTAACAAAATGCTTTAAGGATTAGCCCATTTTAGTGGTGTAAGAAATAAGCAAATATTTCATACACCTGTGCTCACACAATTAGGTCACTTCATCTTCTTACTTCTTCGGACTATGCCAGTCACAATGTGGGTCAAAGACTCAAAATTTGTGGTTATAGTTTTGAAGTAAGGAAGGAAAAATAGTTCAATGATTGATGCCGTGTGATTTTGTAAGTGGCGGGTCCCAAACATTTTTCCACATTACGCCAAATCCTGGAACTGACCCATGAAAAGCAAGTCGACACCCATCATCTCTTTGTCGACTATTAAGCTGCGTTCGACAGCCCGATACGGGATTGCCTGTACGCCCCCATGTCTGAGTTCGGTATACCAGCGAAGCTCATACAGCTTTACAGAATGACGTTGTGCAACATAACCAGCTCCGTAAAGGTAGGAAATAACCTCTCCGAGCCATTCAATACCGTTCGAGGTTTCAGACAAGGCGATCCACTGTCATGGAAGGGTTGCTCCGAAAAGCAGGTGTTCATCGTAATGGTACTTTTTTCTACAAATGTGTCCAGCTCCTTGCGTACGCCGATGATATTGACATTATCGGCCGTCGTAAGCGAGATGTCACCGCTGCGTTTTCCGCTATCGAAAAGGAATCATCACGAGTGGGCCTGGCAGTGAACGAGGGTAAGACGAAGTATATGCTGTCTACAACGCGGAACACACGGCCTGTAGGAACGCACGTCATTGCGGACAACTATACCTTCGAAGTTGTGCCAGAATTTATTTATCTTGGCACCGCCGTTAACAGCAACAACGATATCAGCCTGAAGATCAAACGGAGAATCATTCTTGCTAATAGGTGTTACTATGGGCTAAGTAAGCAATTGAGTAATCGAGCCCTCTCTTGCATGACCAAACTGACACTTTACAAGACGCTCATCATACCCGTGTTGCTTTATGGCGCAGAGGCATGGGTAGTAGCACAAAGGGATGCAGCCGCTCTTGGTGTATTCGAGAGAAAAGTTCTTCGTAAGATCTTCGGTTCTGTGCGCGTTGGCGAAGACTACTGTTCAAGAATGAACCACGAGCTGTATGAGCTCTACGCCGACATTGACGTAGTTTAATGCATCGCCATCCAACGCCTGCGTTGGCTAGGGCATGTCGTGCGTATGGATGAAGAAGCTCCAGCCAAGAAGGTGTTCGAGGGCGAAGTCCAAGGAAGCCGACGCAGAGGAAGACCATTGCTCCGGTGGAAAGACCAGGTGGAGGAAACCCTCGCTTGGTGTACAGAATTGGAGAAGGCGCACGCGGAGCAGAGGCGCTTGGATAGAACTAGTGAGGTCCGCCATAACTTGGTAACGGGTTGTTATGGCCACCTAAGTAAAGTAAGTAAGAGTCCCAAACCCAGCGCACGACCAGCTATCCTGGAATGTTTCGCCTTCTCACGTTGGCTTACCCCCGAGGTGTTCGGAAGCTACCCAAAGGATACTTGGGCTAATCGATCCTCTACTCACCACCTGAAATGATGCGGGAGTCTACGCAAAAGCATTTGGGAGCGACGTTGCCTGGAGCTGACACAATTATCTATTTTCGAGCCATCTGTGTAGTTGAACTTGAATGCTTTAAGCCTGTTTGTTAGTTCAAAGTAGTGTTTATTGTAAATTTCTGGTGATCTTTCTTTTTTAGTAAAGCAATGTAAGAATATGTCTAGAAGGATATCCAAAGAAATCAAGTATCTTGGAGTAATCCTCGATAGTAAACTCCTTTGGAAGTCACATGTTAAAACAAAGACATCCAAAGCACTAACAGCCTTCTGGCAGTGCAAAGGTGCGGTATTTCTCTTATCAAGATGCGATGGATGTACATGACTATGATAAGACCTATTATCACCTATGCATCAGTGGTCTGGATGAGTAGTCTCTCTCTCGTGGGAGTCTGGAGGGCCTTATCGAGACTACAATGCACTGTGGCCATTTGATGCACCGGAGCTCTTCCGTCTACTTTAGGCCCAGCATTAGATTATCTGGTTGGTCTACCACCACTTGATGCTTTCATTCAAGGAGAGGTCTTGAAGGCTATCTGTAGGCTGAAACACAATGGGAACTGGTACGGCCACTGTCTGGCATTGCACAACAGAGAAGGCATAGAATCCGATCCAACGATTCTTTCCACGCTCCTTGACTCCATGTCATCAAGAGTCGTACTTGAAAAGAGATACAGAGGCTCAATTGGGATCAAACTCTGAAAATGAGCCTGAAAACACTGTTTTCGCATTTTCACGGATGGCTCCAGAACCGAGTACAGTTCCGGCTCTGGGGTCTACGTGGAATCCAGCAGGACAAAACTGCACTTTGCTCTTGGAATGCATGCATCTGTGCCTCAAGCGGAGGTATATGCTGCTCAAGAAGCGAGGAACTTTGTTGTGGAAAACAGATGGGAGATAGATCTATATGTGTCTGCAGCGACAGCCAAGCAGCGCTCATGGCCTTAGTCAAGTCCTGTAAATCCAGGCTGGACTATGTCGGTAGACATATGAGCCTGATGCTAACTTGGGTTCCGGGACACGTGGGTAACGAGACCTTTGACTCCTTAGCTAGGATGGGCTCTGAGTCCATTTTCTTTGGCTCGGAGCCCGTTCTGCCACTCCTTTCTGCAGCCCACTAGCGAGCTTGGCAGCCTGAGCGAGGCTGCAGATGGTCTAAACTGATATTACTTTTCATGTCCGACTGACTGTCGCAAATCCTCCTGTTATTAAGCAGAGGGACTACAGACAGCTGTTTGAACTGATAACGGCAACTAATGGTAGTATCGTCATCAACATCATCGGCCAGCTTTGCAGCTCGGGGTGAGCTTTAGTTTCGTTCACAATTCGTTTCCATGCATCTCTCCCCTCGCTAATAGTTGTCCAGTTTCTAACCATATTAGTATTGCAGGTCTGCGTGCTTTAGACGACTACGATCATCTCTCAGGCGTATAATATGAACCAACCATCGATGTCTTTGGGCCATGACGTATTTCACGATGTCCGCGCCATTTCATAACTGTAGCAATTCTTCTTGCAGCGTATCCGGTAGATACCATCTTGCAGTCGTAGTGGACCAAATACCCTTCGCCGCACTTTTCGCTCGAATACTCTTAGACACGATTCATTGTCCAGCATTCACATCCGTATGCAAGAGCTAGTCGTATTATCGGCTGGTAAGTAGTTTAGGTTTTAGTGTGACTATAGTGTTGTTGTTGAAGTGGTTGAGTATTTCCACTGAAATAATCCTAATTAGTGACCAGCACGGTTTTACTACCACTGCCCTCGTGTTATGATGTCGTTGTTTTTGTTTTGCTTCTAAGTCAGATTCATTTAGTAAGGTCCAAATATAGCAGCAAATTCTTTACCTCGATGTCTGAGATCTCATTAATTTGCTGTAAGAAAGGCTTACCGAAAGAGTCAAGTCGAGCCCTAGCTAGCCCTGGACATTCACATAAGCAATTCTAGTTCTACACTGTGAGACTAGTTTGGATGAAATGTAGTTGGTGTCTAAGGCCTTGATAGTTGCTGGACTGTCTTCCTTATAGAGCTTTAGTGATTTGCATGCTTCTCCCATCGCTAAAAGTTCTGCCTGGAACACGCTGATACAGACAGGAAATCTAATTGACTGAGATAGGTTGAGTAGCCCCGAATGGAAGCCAGCTCCCACACTACAGTTGATCTTAGAACCGTAAGCGTATATTTCAATATCGTATCTTCCAACTACCTTCCCCTTGTTCCATTCGGTTCTCGGTGGAAAACGTTCCGTAAAGTCTTTCGTCAAGTTAAGGTGGAGGACTGTGTAGTCTGATTTGTTTTTGAGCAGGGAGAGTCCCTGTAGGAGGATCTTTTTGTGACTGTACGACCTTGTTTTCCAGCTTCCTATGTCTCTGAGTCTCATTAACATTCATGAAACCGTGAGCACTATGTCGTCCACGTACGCCACTACTTAAGTTCCCTTTCGGCCTATATCGCTAGTGTTAAAATAATTCTTAGCAGCTATTAAATATTTGCGCGAAATGGGTTATTAGTTAAAATCCAAGACTTTTTCACAATTTCCACAGCGTAGGGGATTAAATGTTAGTTATTTTTCATAACTCATAATACCCTTCTGCGGTATGCAATAAATGCTTGCGAAACGCACTGGTGCTATTAAAATTCCATTCATATAGGCAGCTTGAAGCAAGTCACTGCATAATTACTTCCACATATCCACATACCATAAACAAATGGATGTCACTTGAGTTGTGCTTCGTTGGCGGCCTATTGAAGGATACGCAAATCAGTGGTTTAATGAAGTCTAAAATGAAAGGTAAGCAGAATATCGAAATGAGGAAAACACAAACGGTGCATGCAATTTCATTTTTCTCATTATTTGGCATGACATTGTAACTGTAAAGCAGTTCTGCAATTTCTCATTTGTTTCTTTGCACACATTTGCACAACAACTCATTCAGACAACCTTTTTGCTTGCATCTGCATATTGTCGATTTGCGCTGGCGTATGGATGTGGGCAGGTAGAGTAGGTACACAAATCCGGATTAAGCAGAGGTGCGCTCCGCCGTAGCTCTGCTATGCTTGCCATAGCGATTGTCGAGCGAGAAGGTTGCCAACAAGGTCAGCACTTATGGGGGTGTTTTGAGTGACGTGCGCGAGCGGTATGCATGAAGGGTACTGTGCGATATGTAAATATTTGTTGGAGTTTTTATAGGTAAGTTAATATTTCTTGCTTTTTACTTACTTTATTTGCGATTTATGGAGAAACTTTATTTACAAATTCTCAATTTATATTTCCATTCCCAATTTTGATCTCAATTTTCTGATCTAATATAACCCTCGGGACAACTAAAATATGGAAGGGGAGAATCCATTCGTATTTATTGAATCGAAAATAATTCTATCGGTTCGTTTTAGTACCACCGCAGCCGGTGACTACCTGTTGGAAGTGCACAAACACGAATCGCCGGGCACAAAACCCCAATTGATAGAAACAGGTTTTTCTTATAGCAGTCGTCTCTGAGTAGGCAATGGGTAACGTCCGAGTGTATTTCTGACATGTAAAAGTTCCGGTCACCTTATCCGGATTGGTTGGTGCGTGACTACCATTCAGAATTCAGAGAGAACGTAAGTTCGAATCTCGGTGAAATACCAAGTTTTTTCTAATAGCGGTCGCCCTCGGCAGGCAATGGCAAACCTCCGAGTTTATTTCTGCAATGAAAAAGCTCCTCATAAAATTATCTGCCGTTCGGAGTCGGCTTGAAACTGTAGATCCCTCCATTTGAGGAGGAGGAGCTCGGCCAAACACCCAATAAACGGTGTACGCGCCAATTATATATGGAAAAAGAAGGAAATAACCAAGAAGGTGGGAAAAGGAAGAAGGGGCTTTGGATTAGAGGTCGACGATCAACAGTGGCTAATTACGTTCGTATAACCGCTTCAGGCTATTGATGAATTTCAAAAGATGTGGGATATTTAAACCTGTAATATCTGCATGTGTAGCAAAAAAGTGAGAGCCCAGATGTCTACATCTTTGTCTGACGAGAGTAGGGCAGCTGAGAAGAAGGTGCTGAGATTATTCCATGTCATCCTCCAAACAGCTTCTGTAGAAAGGACTTGAGTAATCCCAAGTCTCACTGCATGTACACCTAATGGACAATGTTCGGTATGAATACCTAACAAATTCAGGAGCAGCAGCTTTGTTAGCCTTAAAAGTTCTCTCGAGCGCCTCCGATCTACCTGAGGCCAGAAGGAGCTCACAACTTTGCACATTTGGACACTAGCCCAGCGCTCGCTGAGTTGACTCGAGGCCCATCTTGCCAGGAGTAGAGCACAGGTACTCATGAGAACTCAAATCCTCTCGTTTGTCGACGAAACCTTCTCCAGGGTCCCCTGTCTACCCAGCTCAATAGGCCAGCAGTTCCCCTCTATGCCGCTGTGACCGGCAACACAAATGAGCCTAATATCGAAGTATTCGGCTGCAGTCGAGAGAGAACTTAGGCATTCCCCGACTAATTTCGAACTTACAAACAACGAACCCACGATCCTTATTGCCGCTTAGCTGTCGGAGTAAATATTAAGGTCCTTTACTGTAATTAAAGAGGTAAGCAATCACTTCACTGCTTTCTTAATCGCAGTTATCTCCGGATGAAAAACCCTACAGTAGCCCGCAAGCCTGAATTTGAGCTTGATGGGGAGCTCCTCACAGAATACTCCCACACCAACTATTCCGTCCAACTTCGAGCTATCCGTAAACATGTTTGTCATACCCTGTCTTCAAATGTTGCACGCCACTCACTCTTCGCTTTAGAGAAAATGGATGGAGAAAGTACCGCTCGGACCTATCGAGGGTGTACAATGATCCAGCACCGTGAGGATGACCTCGAAGACTGTAAGAATGCTAGGGTAACCGTAGCTAAAGTCTAGCCTATGGCCCCAACACCTTAATCTAAATGGGACGCTTGCAGCGGCAGTTTTCGCTCCGATGCCCACGGGTAACACATTCAGCTTAGTGTTAAGTGCTAGAGTAGGAGTGGTCTGAAGCTCCCCATTGATTCCAATGAGGGCAGAATTTTTGAGCTACTACTTCAACGCGGCCTTAAAAATTTGCAGCCAAGCCTAACGGCGCTAAAGTATTTATTATTTCAGTCGCCTATCAAACGTTCGTAACTATCAAAAGCTGTAAAAACAAATTTATAAACATAGCCCCATACGAGTATACAGTCGCAGCAGATTGTGCCTTCACTTAGCCTGTAGACGGAGATAAATACAGAAAATTTTCCACAATGGCCAACTTGCCATTTCAAAGTCAGACTGCGCTCAACCTTCCTTCAAGGTGAAATCTACAATACTTCTGGAGTGTATAGAGAGATTAAGTTCATGAGAGACGCACAATCATTTTCATTACATACATTAGGGCATAGACGGGAGGCAGACAGGTTGATGGGTTATATAAAGAAGTGGTCACGCAAGATTCTGCGTAAGATTTTTGGATCTTTGCACGTTGGCAACGGCGAATATCGCAGGCGATGAAACGCAGGCGATGAGCTGTATGAGCTTTACGACGACATAGACATAGGCCAAATCGGGTATGCGGTTATCGCGCCAATTAAGAAGAAGAAAAAGTCACTGCAAATTTCCTGGATGTCTCCCTCGCCCTATTTTCCCTTTGTGCGCTCAGGTCCGGTTTAGCAATAAAACAAAGAATTAAAATATTTTATTTTCTTTTATTTGTAGATGTTTCGGTCTCAATCATAACTCAATTCCAGGGACTCTTGGCTGTGCCTGGCCAATTCTGCGAGGGATTAAGATATTTAAATAACTTATGAAGCTCCCTAAGAAGAAACTGCGACATCATCGCACTTGCTGCTCGAATACGAAGGCATATAGAGAGGGAGAAGTAATTTCAGAGCTGGAACGTTTGTTCAATTCGGACGACATGACCCAGTTAACGTAGCCGCTATATCTTATCTAATTCGCTGTGTTATGACTATGTCGCCGTAAAGCTCATACAGCTCATTGTATTCACCATCATCAACGTGCAAAGGCCCAAAAATTTTCCCCAAAATCTTTCTCTCAAACACTCCAAAGAACGCTTCATCGGATATTGTCAACATCCAAGCTTCTGCGCCATACGATAGGACGGGTTTGATTAGAGCCATCTAAGGTGTTAGATTTGTTACTCAGTTGCCTACTTAGTCCACAGTAGCACTTGTTGGCAAGAGGGATTAATGTTAATGCTGGTTCCTAAATACACGAAGTCTTTTACAACCTCGAAGTCATAATTCTCAACAGTGACGTGGGTGCCGATAAGCGAATGCGCCGACTGTTTGTTTGATGACAGGTGGTACTTCGTTTTGTCCTCATTCAACACTAGACCCATTGGCTTTGCTTCTTTTGTTTTTATTGTTTTTGCTTATTTTTCGAGATTTTGGTCTTAATTAGATTTCAACTTCAGTAACTCTTAGCTGTGCCTGATCAATTCTGTGAAAAATCGCACAGCACCAAAAGACATACAGAAAGTACAAGTATTTGTTAGTAAGTGCCTTCGCCAAATCTTTAAAATCTTCTGGCCCAATACAATAAAAAATGACAACCTGTGGCACTTGACAAAACGGCAACCGCCCAATACAGAAATTGTAAAACGGTAGTGGAATAGGAAGCCATGCGCTACGGAACCCGACCCAACTAGACAAGCCATTACATGGAACCCTGAAGGCAGCAAACATAGAGGAAGACCAGCTCACACCTGAGCAAGGAAGCTGGAAATCGAAATGGAGAATCTCCATCTTAGTTGGAACGAGATCAAAATTCACGCTGAGGAAAGTGAAGCATGGAAAAAACTTGCTACGGCCCTTTGCTCTTTATCGGAACGATGGGAACGTATATATATATTTATATAAAGGATGGTTCAATTTCAAGGGCCGATGTTGAATGTGAACCTAAACGCTAAGTTTTTTTTGTACTTCATTTGACATTTTTCAATTTCAGACTAACTCAATTTGAACCATGGAAAGACACTCGAGCATAAGCGTTAAAGTTACTCAGGTTTATTATGAAAACGGGCGTTCAAATCAAAATGCATATCGCGCACTTCGTGAAGAAAATGATCTTCAGTGATGAAGCACATTTTCACCTCAGTGAATTCGTCAATAAGCAGAATTGCCGCATTTGGGCGAATGATAATCCAGGAGTGATTGCCGAAAAACCAATGTACCCACAAAGAATGACTGTTTGGAGCGGTTTATCGGCCGGCGGCATCATTGGGCCGTATTTTTTCCAAAATGAGGCCGGTCAGGAAGTTACTGTGAATAGTGTTCGCTATCGTGAGATAATAACGAACTTTTTATGGCCCTTATTGGAAGATATGGATATGGACGATATATGGTTTCAACAGGATGGTGCCACTTGGCACAGCTAACGAAACAATGTAATAGAGCGAAAAATTTGATGGCCGAATAATCTCACATCGCGCCGATGTCAATTGGCCGCCAAGATCATGTGATTTGACACAGTTGGACTTCTTTCTTTGAGGCTATTTGAAAGAAAAGGTGTACGTCGATAAGTCAGCAAGAATTCAAGAGCTAAAGGATGAGATAATTCGGCACATTAACGGCATAGCACCTCAATTATGCCTCAGCGTCATTGAAAATTTCGACTATCGGATGGAGTTGTGCCGTAATTAGCCATATCAATATTATCTTAGTAAAGAGAAATGATAATAATTTCGTAAAAAAATTGTATTTTATTCAAAATCAGCACTGGCCTTTAAAACTTAACCACCCTTTATAAGAATACCATGATATTTCATTATGCATTCTAGGGGCAGAATTCACTATTTTATTTAAAGATTGCACTGGACTTTGTACTCTCAAACTAAGATTTATTCTCTTGTCTGCTGATATTTTCATTTTACGAAAAATCAATTTTTGTTTTTTTACAGTTTTCGAAAGTATATGTATGTAGAAATATTGTGTTTAAATTTCAGAGAGTTCGGGGCAGTGTAAATATATTTTTTTCTTACCTGAACATCACTACCTAGAAGCGCTTGCCTGAGCGCGCAGTCAGGTATAAGCGCTCTCTCGACCCCTCGGTGGGCTAATCCCTTTTTGACAATGGAGGCAGCTGCTGCTTCTTACGGTGTAAGATATATTGTCTCTTCTGACTTATTCTCTTAGAAAGTAAGCAGTATTATTCACTTTTTGGAGCAAAACGAGCCTTGAATCTCGTCTACTGCTACTTTACATCAGTTTCGCTTTTGACTTCGTGCAAGCAGTATCGATCGCATTCGTCACGGGGAAAGGCAGCAGAGCAAAGAGAGTTCGTTTCAAACCATTTAACAAAGGGCATCCATTCCGTGGTAATCAGTTTTCAGACGAAACAAACAATAATTATGCGAGTAAATCAGCAGAAAAGTTGAAGCAATCGAACGATAAAAGTTTCGACGTACGTAACCATCCGACGACTGTCGAGTACATCAGGAAGAATAATAGCGAGCGCGTCAGCAATGCGAATCGCCGCAGCTTGGTATCTTCAAAAGAGGCCAGAACGAAAAGAAAACGAGCTCAATTGCAGAAGAATGATGAAATGGAGAGTGCAGAAGGTGTTCCCTACGGTGCAGGCCTTGCTGATTGAGTCGAGGTAAGATTTTTTTCAATTTTATATTAAAAAAAACTTTAATTGCGTTTTTCTCAAAACAACGTTTTAAAAACGGTACCAAGGAGTTTACAAAAACTGTTAGACCGATTCTTTTGAAATTTAAACCACATAATCTACATATACTAAACGAGGTAGTCCACCTATGAAATATTAAAATTTTGCATTGTTACTAATTGTTTATTTAAAAAAAAAGCGACAAAAAAGTGCATATTTTTTCAATTTTTGTCCGCCATTTTGATATTTTTCGATAAATATTGATTTTTATAGGTGAATTAACTAGTATTTGTTATACTGAATCTAACCTATTTTGATTTTTTTGTTTCAGACTAGCCGTTCCCGAGATCTGCTTGGTACCGTTTTGCACTTCGATTTTAAGGCGTTTACGCGCAGCCACCATTTTGTACATTAAAATGCAATAAAATGAATAAAAAATTTTTTTTTTTACACAATTTAAGACTTCATTTATTATATCTAACAATATCTATATCTGTATCTTTCATTACATACTCAAAAATAATTCCCAAAAATAGCTGTTTTTTTAGCGCATGATCTGGACGGTCCCCTTAATCAAGAGAAAAAATAAAATTTTCTAAGATAGGCCTCGTGCTGCGTCGTAGACTGCCAATTATTAAATGGGAAAATATTGCTTTATTCGCTTTTTTTTCTTTATTTTGCGATTATCTAAGGGTATACACACAAATACCTATGTATGTATGCGTGCTATGCTAACACAGAATAAATTTTACTTTCATTCTCACCCTGACGTGTGTGTGCCATGCTGCCTTGACTGCTCGCCACTTGACTTACTCACACACTACAACCCATTGGCCTTGTGCAACTTAATGAGAATAGAAAAGTTTTTCACATGCTATACGTTGTAGCTGATACACATACTTGTGGGCAGATAATGCGTTACTTAATTTTGGTTTGTTTCAGCCAACAAATGTCCACTTCACCACAATGGCCAAGAGCTCATTTAACATCATTAATTGCCAATAAAGTTCACAATTTGTTACACTTAACAGGCAATATATATACATACATATTTATGCATATATAATGGCTGACGCTCATCCATACTTAAACATGGCAGTAAGAAGATTTTCGCGAGAAGGGCGTTAGTGTGTAGTGCAACACTGCGTATACGTAATTTGTTGTGGAGGTAGTAGAAATGTAAGTTCGATAACAAGTAAGAAGGGACTGAGAGTCATGCGCATATACCTGCATATGTTCATGCATGAAACTATGGGATGACGAAAAAGAAAATGCTTAAAGTATGTTGTATACATATAAATGTGAATACTTATTTTCCACTACATAGTTGTTGTAACAGCCACAAGCACTTTCTGTTGCTTGCGAGACAAGTGTGATAAATTAGACTAAAGTTGAGTTTCGATATGTGCACCGAATGCGTCAGAGATGTTTTTGTTTAAGAGGTGTAGAATTACTTTATTATTAAATTATGAGATTTTGGGTTTATTTATTTATAAATTTGAGGTAAAGGTAAAGGTAAAGGTAAAGGTAAAGGTAAAGGTAAAGGTAAAGGTAAAGGTAAAGTCATGAATTTATACTAACTAAGAACTAAAAGAAACACAAATTTACTAACTAAGAGGTAATAAAGCATAAGCACAGAGAAAAAATCGATCTGAGAAATGGAGTTTAATTCATTAAGAGCTCTTGTAATGAATGGGCGAAAAATTAGAATAAGGTGACTGAGCAACTTTTACACAAAACAGAGGTTGAAAACACAATATTGCTTAAGCTTCGGAAGAACAGGACAACTGTCAAGATCACACACCATGACATAGAAAAACATTACGGACTCGATGATGTGTCTGCTGGAAAGTGACTTCAAATCTATGAGCATGCACTGGGAACAGTACTTACGCAATACTTGATGCAACCCAACCAAAATATGACGTTTACCTAACACTTTACATGCGCAATCAAAAAGTCATTGAGTGGGTTTTTAGTGCGGTGAGCTGAAAGGCAAGACCCACACTTCGCTTTACAATGCTTTGTGCCACCACTACACAAAACAAAAAAAAAACAGAAACACGGAGCGATAAAACAGTGAGGTTCCCCACACTAAAAACCCACCTCTGCTCCATTTTCCGTACCATACTAACCACCTATTCACTGGCCATCTTAAGCTAACCGCTCCCTCTCTGGACCCAACCCGTTGGAACAGCATGCTTGCTAGGTCAAGACGACGAATATCGGGCTATTTAATTTCCGGGTCATACTTAAAAAACCGAGCTTCTTCACCTCTAACGAGCATATTACATACATTAGAACATAGACGGGAAGGAGACAGCTTGATGGGTTATATAAAGAAGCAGTCGCTTCAAAATTAGTCAGACCTCAGACTTTCCTGGATATCTCACACGCCCTCCGAAAAGAGCATAGAAGAGGAGAGCAAGAGGAGAGTAAGAGGCGAGTATGGCTGGTACTATACTGCGAGGATACTTGGAGGGCGTAAACTGCAAATTTTTAGTTCTCCTATTTTTAGTTTCTGCGCTCAAGTCCGGTTTAGCAGTAAAACAAGGAATTAAAATATTTAATTTTGTTTTATTTCTCGATATTTCGGTCTCAATCAGAATTCAATTCCAGGGACTCTTGGCTGTGCCTGTTCAATTTTGCGAGGGATTAAGGTATTTAAATAACTTATGAAGCTCCCTAAGAAGAAACTGCGACATCATCGCTCTTGCTGCTCAATTACGAAGCCATATAGAGAGGGAGAAGTACTTTCAGAGCCGGAACGTTTGTTCAATTCGAACGACATGACCCAGTCAACGTAGCCGCTATAGCTTTATTCGCTGTGCTATGACTAAATTGGCTAAACTCGTTTCAAAAAACTGCTACACTGTTTTCGAATTTTCTTAAAAAATATTGAGCAAAATTTACTCCAGCTTCTTTTTGGTTCGTGGAATCCTTCGAGCAAATTTCTATGCGCATGGCAAATTATTATGCAGTACTGCCATAGAATTCAAGGCCAATTCACTATATATCATTTCTTGTATTATTCGTGGGTCTTCGCCAATTTTTCGCTTCACCAGGGTCACATTTATCTCGACGATTTTTGCCGCCCATATCGAGCCTCGTCCTCCACAGAAAAATGTCCAGTGCGAAATCGTTGATGCCACTTACAAAGAGTTTTAAGCGCTGGGTGTCCATTTTATAGGCAGTTTCGAACTCATTGAAAATTTTCATAGGCTTGAGTTGACTTGGAAAGCCGTAAACTATTGAGTAATAAAGTTCTTGAAGCATCGGTGGTAGAATTTTTACTGGCATTGCATCACTTATTTTACGTTTTCTCGTCGCTATTCATACTACAACAAAAGTACTGGCATTTTAAATTTTTGAAAAAAAAAAAATAAAAAAATTTGTTAGTCCCTCTGTATACGTGATAGGTGCTTAGATTCTTTGTTGGCTCCTCCAATGTGATGCGCGTCTTGATGAGAAGTGTGTCTTGACGTTTTTCTATAAATGAAGGGACCTTTAATTTTATGCCGCCTTCGAACGGCAGTGGGGCTTTTGCATGGCAAAAATATTAGGTGCGCAACTACCTTCTCGCTGTTTTTTTGATGAAAATACAACTTTATTCTGAAAAAATGGTTTCAAGTGAATCATTGAAAGTATTGTCCATCGCTGGCTACTACTTTTTTCATTTTTCTGGTAGATCTTTGTATACCGTCACGGTAAAACTGTTTATCTTTTGAAGCTATCCACGGATCTAGCCACTTTTTAATGTCTTGATATGAATGGAACTGCTGGTCAACTAGACCATGTGCCATCGATCGGAACAGGTGATATTGGGACGGCGCAATATCTGGAAAATATGGCGGGTGTCGTAGGATTTCCCATTTCAGTGTTTCCTGGTAGATTTTAACGGGTTCGGCAACGTGAGGCCGAGCGTTGTCATGCTGTAGAATCGCTTTTTCATGCCTCTCCGCGTATTGCGACCGCTTCTCGCGCAGTGATCGGCTCAATAGCATCAATTGAGGTCGATACTGATCCCCAATGATGGTTTCGATTGGTTTCAACAGTTAGTAATAAGTAACACCAACTTGGTGCCACCAAATACATAGCATAAACTTTGCAGCGTGAATATTCGGCCGAGGCGACGACGTAGAAGCATGACCGGGCAGTCCCCATGACTTTCTTTTCTTTGGATTGCTGTAATGAATACACTTTTCATCACCCGCCACGATGCGAAGAAGAAAACTCTTCCTTTTTGCCGCTGGAGCAGTTGTTCACAGGCGAAAAAACGACGTTCAACATTCCTTGTTTTAACTCATAAGAAACCCAAGTCCCCTGTTTCTGAATCATTTCCGAAGCATGCAATCGCTTGGAAATGGATAGGCGGGTAACTCCTAATACTCACGCGGACGGCGGTCAGCTTTAAAATCACCGTCTTTGAAGAGACGGAGCCAATGGCGGCACGTGGTTTCACTTAAAGCAGCATCTGCATAAACTTTTTGTAGCTCTCAATGCGCTTCAGCCGCAGTTTTTTTCGAATGAATGACGATTATTCGGCACAAAATCAGACATTTTACCAAAACAAAATCACTAATGTGTCGAAGCAGTTTGTTACCATATGTCTAAGCTTGGTTTATGACGTTTAGGTTCTGTTAGAATCGACTAGGACACACTACTGGCGGCATCTATTGACAAACAGCGGGAACTTAGTTGCAAACCTAATGCGCTCGGAACTTTGTCATTGTCTGCCGAGGCGCGACTGCAATTAGAATAAACTTTTTCTATCTTCCTAGGTATTTCTTGTCTGGAGTTTTGAGCCCGGACGCTACCGGGTACGTAAGTACCAACCCATTTACGGCTACGTTGGCCGCCAGTGGCCTTAAAATGCATATAATTATCTATACGTAAGTATTTTTGAGTAAAAATGGAATACAAAACAGTTGCACTCTTAAAAATTGCAATTATTTATCAAGAAATCAGTCAACAATGCAGGCCACATAGCTTAACCACAATAATATTGGCCATAAGGTTTTTCTGCACTTTAGTTACGTTGACTATTTCTTCATTTGTCGTTGGATTAATCTTGTTACATCAACTCCGCACATCTCTTGGCTGAGCAGGTTTTTATGTACATATTTGCAAAAACTTGTTAGCGGCTATGAGCTAACAAAAACTTTACTTCGCTGTTGTTGAGGCAAAGGATGATAAAATATTATTTTCCCATTACTATAATTCATAGTAACAACGAGCTGTATGTAGTTTTAGTTGTTGTTAGTTTGTGTACGCGTATAACGAGCGGTTACAGCATGAAGAGCATTTACCGCTATCTATTGTGCTCACATCTAGGCGAACATTAGCCATTGTTGTTATATAATTTTCCACTCCAGCAATCCAGCAACTGTACGTATTGAGCGAGCGAGTGCAGTGAAGAGCAATTGCGAAGACGACAGAACTATGCTTGACCTTGCACTTTACAAAAAGTAACAACAACAATACCAATTGAACGTTCATTATCAACAAAAAGGCAAGAGCGCTGAGTGAGTGTTCACTTTGGCTGGGTGAAAAGTGTCACCGTCAGCGTTAATGCATTTCAGCGTATGTTTCTTGTTGCATTTATTGTTGAGATATATGCAAGTATACATACATATGTATGTATGCGTACAGTGAGTGTTACTAAAAATCGTACAGCCAGTTTATCAAATGCGTGCGTTTAGTGATTAGTTATATAAATATTTAGTGCATAATCGAAAAAAATTCATAAAAATTTCAAGAATTTCAATCAGATTTTTTCAGAGTTTGTGCTGTAAAAAACACAGTCCCAGACTTAAAAAAATTCTTACGAAAAAACGACAGAATTTCATAAAAATTTCAAGAATTTTAATCAGATTTTTTCAGAATTTGTGCAGTAAAAGGCATGGTCCTAGATTTAAAAAAATTCTTACGAAAAAACGACAGAATTTCATAAAAATTTCAAGAATTTCAATCAGATTTTTTTAGAATTAGTGCAGTAAAAATCAGAGTCCCAGACTTAAAAAAATTCGTACGAAAAAACGACAGAATTTCACAAAAATTTCAAGAACTTCAATGAGAGTTTTTCAAAATTTGCGCGAGTAACTTATTTTGTGACCCATACAATTTTATTATAATTAGCCCACGGTTAACTATTTTGAAGTTGTGAGGATTTCTCTGACAGTCTTGCGCATTGTTTTCATAGAAACAATTTTTTTTCCAATGCAGTCCAAGCAGAAAATGCTCTTTGCAGTACTTAGTAGCATATCAAGTTTTAATAACAGCTACTTCAAACTTTCCCTGTATTTAACTAAAACTAAATATGCTACCAAACTGCATAATCAAACAAATTTTTAAAATCTAACAAAATTTTTGGAAATTGTTTTTCGGTTTTTAGAAAATTTTGAGACTTTAATTTATATAATTAAATATATTTTGAAGCCACATTTTTATAAAACATTCATTTAAATTCAATTAAAAAAATCTTATTGAATTCTATTTTTTTTAATTGTAATGAATCTTGTTCAAAGTTTGAAAATTGTCGTGGATTATGGTTTGAGTTATGATCTTTGCTCTAGAATGAACTGTTTTGAGAAGAAAATTATTACAATTATAAAATAAATATGTAAGTAGTCGAGACTTGCCAATAATTTCGAGAGGGTGTATTCACTTCTCAAAACTACTAAATGGTGATGACGTGAACACCCTCACCAATGGAGAAGTTGGTCCAAGTAGTGCAGTTTCTGATGATGGTGTCGATCGTCCATCGGCCGATTACGACGCAGTGTTGAGAGCTATGGCCCGGCTTAAGATCAGTAAAGCTGCGGGTGCGGATGGCCTGCCGACAGAGCAGGCAAATACTCATAGGAAAAATATGGTCGGATAAAAGCATGCCCAGCGACTGGGCGTTCTCCGCGTTCTCTGTTCAATACACAAGAAAGGAAACCCCGCGAACTGTACCAACTACCGTAGCATAAGCCTCCTCAGTATCGCGTACAAGGTGCTCTCAAGCGTACTTTGTGAAAGGCTGAAACTCCTCGTCAACTGATTGGGCCTTATCAGTGTGGTTTTAAGCCTGGTAAATCTACTATCGACCAGATTTTCACATTACCCAAGACCTAAAAGAAGCAGATCGACACCCACCACCTTTTCGTCGATTACGAAGCTGCATTCGACAGCACGATAAGGGATCACCAGTATGTCACCAAGTCTTAATTTGGCATTCCCGCAAAGCTCATCCGACTTTGCAGGATGCCCCTAACAAACCCCATCAGCACAGTGAGAATTGGCAAAGACCTTTCGTAGCCAATTGAAATGAAGCGTGGTTTCAGATAAGGCGATTTCTCGTCATACGACCTTTTCAATTTGATGACGGAGAAAATTATACGCGCCTCCAACGTTGACATCTCCGGCATTATTTTCTATAAAAGTGTCACGCTGCTTGCGTACGCTGATGATGTCGACATTGTTGGTAGTCAGTGCAACTTTCTCCAGTCTTGAAAAAGAATACCGTCGAGTGGGTCTTGCGGTAAACGAGGGCAAGACAAAGTACCTTGTGTTTTAAATCAAAAAGGCTACGCGTAATGAACAGCAGGTTGTGATTGCAATTACGAGTTCGGCGTAGTCAAGGACTTTATCTACCTAGAATCCAGCATTAACACCAATAACAACGTCAGTCAAGAGATCCAGCGAAGAATAACTCTTGCCAACAGGTGCTACTTTGTGCTGAGTAGGCAATTGAAATGCAAAGCCCTCTCTCGATGCATGAAAATAAACTCTACCAAACACTCATCCTCCCGGTGTCATCTCCTGGACATTGCTGAACGACGATGGGCGGTTAGTGAAAGATTTTTAGAGAAAAGTTCTTCGTGAGATCTATGGACCGATTTGCGTGAATGATGCATATCGAATAAGATGGACCTACCAGCTGCACGCCGACATCGACGTAGTGAAGCGTATTGACATTTAGCGGCTGCGCTGGCTAGGAGCGTTGACCATTAACAGTTGCACTGGCGGAGCTCGCAAAAGAGGACGTCCTCATCTACGCTAGAAAGAACAAAACGACGACGATCTGACCACCCTTGATGGTTCTAACTGGCTAAAACGCGCGCAATGCAGAGGCGTTTTGTTAGTGGCCAAGATCGACCATCGGTTATAATTACCAGCTAAGGAAGTAAGTAAGCATTCAAAATATGGCAAGTAGTGCACAAAAAATAAAAAAAAATATCTGCACAATTTTTATAAAGGGTAGTTAAGTTTTAAGGGGCGGTGTTGATTTTGAATAAAATACAATTTTTTTAGAAAATTATTATCATTTATCCTTATTATGATAATATTGGTATGGCTCGCTACGGCCTCGGTGACACACCTCCATCCGATGGTCCAAATTTTCGATGACGCTAAGGCATAATTGAGGTTCTATGCCGTTAAAGTGCCGAATTATCTCATCTTTTAGCTCTTGAATTATTACTGGCTTATCGACGTACACCTTTTCTTTCAAATAACCCTAAAGAAAGAAGTCCAATGGTGTCAAATCACATGATTTTGGCGGCCAATTGACATCGCCGCGGCGTGAACTTATTCGGCCATCAAATTTTTCGCGGAAGAAAACCATTGTTTCGTTAGCTGTGTGACACCATCCTGTTGAAGCCACATATCGTCCACATCCATATCTTCCAATTCGGGCCATAAAAGTTCGTTATCATCACACGATAGCGAACACATTCACTATAATAATAAAATTAAGTGCACTGCGCACTTGAACAATTTTTGAAATATTTTGTAATATTTTTTGACACTTTTTATTAAATTTTGTTAGTTTTCTCTTTTTAATTTATTACTATTACTTATACTATTAGAATATGCACTTTATTTTTATCGTAAACTAATATATAAAAACTTGCTGTACGAATTTTAGTGTCACTCACTGTGTATAAATAATATCGGAGGAATATTTTCCTTTTATCCGCGCATGCGGTAGTTGACAGCATAAGCTGGCGATCTCGCGGATAGTTGACTTATGTAATTTTAATTTTTCATTTTCAAATATTTCTTTCTTCTACACTTGAAAAGTGGGTCACGAGCTACTTAAGCATCGACTTTGAAATTTGCTAAGTCGCAAGGACATGCCAAAAGCCTGCGGGCCTTTTTATGCTTTATAAATAATAAATTGCCTCTCACAGCAATAATTTGCAAAAATAATTGTTCATACATTCCAAGTTTTTCTTAATGCATCTTAAAGCCCGAATGTGTTCCTGTATGCACAAAAGTGGCATATGAAGAGTGACAATTTTGACTTTTACGCAAATCGCTGGCGAAGGAGGGCTTATAATTATAAATAAGGTATTTATACCAGCAAAATAGAAAAAAAAACGCTCCAGGTGTGAAGTCAAGGTCCCAACCATATTTAAGCACAAAGCGAAATCGAAGCTAATAAATTTGGAAGTGGCTAAATTTAGAGGAAATGCAAATCTATACAGAGTAGAAAATACACACGTATAAGTACACCTATACACACGTATATTTAGTGCTCACATCCTCTATTTGGTTGCCTGAAGAGATTCACTGTTTTATGCCACCTCCAAATAAGCGAAGGGTGCTTGTATTAATGAGGATTTGAGATTTTTGTTTCACTAATATTCAATAATATTCGACGAAGGTGTCATTTATGGCATTAACTCACGACGCTCAACGTCTTTGTATTCGAAGGAAGGAGTGGTCAAAATCTTCACATTTGACCGAACTTGACGTGCATTTTCGATATTGGCTCTTTTGGTCACCTCCATTCAATGATTTCGCGAAGAAAAACTTTCAGAACTCTCTTAGTCCGGTTAGGGAGACCTATTTGGTACGATCTCCAAATAACAGCTGCATACTCTAATCTCGACCTAACAACAGCACTGTACAATGTTTTGGGAGGTGCGAGTGCTAGCATCGAATATGACTGGTGTTGTTGTGGCAGTAGCAGTACTAAACCCTGTCAGTCACAAGTCGTTTTCGTCTAACTCATCGAAAGATCCAGGAAACTTGCTGTTTCGACAGGTTAAGTCCAGAGGGAGAGAGGTGTTAGATGAGTGGGTTTAGAGGGGCATGTGAAAAGCTGGTTAGTGCCGTGCGGGGTGCCTTCACATGCAGGACATTTGTTTGGTATGTCGGGGTCGATTCTGGATAAGTTGGAATTTAACCTGCTGCAATATCCAGAACATAATTGTGCCAATGTTACGCGAGTCTCGCGGAGAAGCTGGAGCTCTTCATCTGCTGTAGGTGGTAGTTGGACTCCGATTATGGCATTCGGCGTTTGGGAGCTTAAGAAGGTGGTAAGGGTCTCCCGATGAATGTCGTCATCCCATGGTAGCCAGTTCTACGTTACCGGAATGATTCGGGTAGATAGATATTTGTTTACTGGAGGTCCCATAATGGTATCAAAACCCAGCTTTAGTGTTCGTGGGGAGTGGTACTTTAACCATTTCACCTACTTTGAACAGCAAATGTGATTTTCTGCTGATTATTTCGAATGAATAGGGCATCACCTCTACTTCGGATTCATAGAGAAGGCTCTGGTCCTGGTTAGTCTTTCACCCCTTTTGTTGTTTGTTTCCAAGGCCACTCACTGGCTTTCAGCTCAACAATTGCTTACAATCCTTGACGCGAGCATTTTTTGACTATCTGCCAAAAAAATATTGCCACAGCGCGTTCTTCGGTATAATACAACTTTCATTTCAGGCATACCCGCAGACGACGAAGCTACTAAATTTTCTTCGCCACAACGCAGAAGCCACGAAAAATATAAATAAGGACGAAATATAAGGCGTTCTCAGACAACATTAAAATTGCGTTACCTACCTTTGTAGCTGCAACAGCCGGTTTTCCTTGTAATTGCGGTTGTTTTCCGCCAATTTAGTTGCTAACAGCTTAACGCACTAGGCATGAAAGCAAAGAGATCTGTGTGCCAGTACTCGTAAGAAGAAAAGCGCAAGTGTGTGATGCGATGTATGGATACAACCGCAAAAGTAACAAAACACTGATATGCACCTACATATGCTGTTGTCGCTATTATCACGCCTCCGAAAAAATTAGTAAGCATTGTGGCAGCAGAGAGACAAAAATGGCTAATGTTGTAGGTGACATGTAGAGGCTGGTTGATTGTCTGCTGTATTTTCTAGTATAAGTCGTGCATAAAATTAATTAAGCTTTACAACTGAAAAAGTTTCCCAATTTTAGAAATTTAAGCCAAAAGCTGCAAAGCAAGAAATACTTTTTCCTTCTGCGATAAGAGGTAATTTCCAATTTTAGTTTTTTACCTTACCTCAAGGCTCATTGCTCAGGTAGTATCAGTGAAGTAGGTGATATGATTTTCTTCTATTTGTTTAGCCTTTAAATTGTCAAATTTTTGTTAATCACCTTAAACTGTTAAGCTTTGTTAATACTTTAAGTATATATATCTTCTTCCCTTATTCGTGACGTGCGTCCGGATGTTGTTCCACAGATGTAGGGATCTCCAGTTTTAAGTCGACTCCGAATGGCAAATGGTTTTTCATAAGGAGTTTCCTCATGGCAGAAATACACTCGGAGGCTTGCTGAGAGGCGACCGCTATTAGAAAAAACTTTTTTCTTTATTTGGTGTTTCATACACGGAGATTCGAACCTGTGCACGTCCGATTAAACCTCTTATGAGAGAGAAATATTTTTTGCGCTGTTGATAAGAAGTCATTCCATATTTTTGTTTTATGATTTGACATATGGCTCATTTAAAATGGTTTGTTCCATGTCAGTTTATGGTACAAACATTTTTCAAAAACTCTGTTAAAAATTTATTTTTGTTGGGTTTCCATGCAGTTTTATTCACAAGAATTTGGCTTGATAAAGTAGTTTAGACTTCGGACTCATATTCAGCGCGAAATATGCTTTCGGAAATACTGTTTTTTTATTTTGTTTTTTTTTTTTTCTTGTTCACTCCACTCGTAAGCATAGGGCCTCGACTCAGTCTTGACTAAGACTCAGTCTTGCGTTGGTTTCGTTAATCTATTTTGCTTTCTGGCAGGATTCATGATTAGCCTGCCGCTTCCAGTCCTAAATATTGGGAATGCCCACCTGTCGTTGCTTAGGAGCAACGCCTTCTAGTTGTTTAGAGCGCCATCTGTGTTTCACATTTTTCTGTCAGAAGGATAACACAGATGGTTGAGGACTTCGCTAAATTTTGGTGTGTCTGCGCTATTACCGTGATCGCCCGTTTCCTCTTGCTGGCACCACTGATGCAATGTGTAACTGTGTCCAGATAAGGTGTTTGGGATTGAGGAATGAAGTTTTGTTTTTATAGAAACTAGGAAAGTAGGTAAGTTTGGGAAAGTGCGAACACCGTGCTTTACGAGGAATTCGAACCCACAACAGCTGGGATGGCACTAACGCTGGACTACCAAAGCCGGAAACACTTAGTTGCATGTATTTAGGTGAAATATGTTTAAATTTAATCCCCACATTACAACACGCGTACATTAAGGGCAGATCCACGGAGACTGCACTACATACTCTGGTCTTTAATGTTGAAAAAGCTGTGGAATATAAAGGTAATGCTCTAGGAGTATTTCTGGACATTGCTGGGGCATTCAACGATGTATCAACTAACGCTATCTTAGAAAGACTTAATGGTGTAAAAATTTATCCTCTCATATATCACTGGATTGCAAGTCTTCTGAGTTGCAAGAGTTTAACGACAGAATGGAATGAGAGCATTTTATCGAGAGATGCACGTAAAAGAACTCCTCAAGGGGCTGTCTTATTGTCACTTCTCTGGTTGCTAGTTGTACATCAAATAGTCACTCGAAGCAAGAGCTGCAGACTGATTGCATGTGCAGATGGCATTGCCATAGTCATTACAGGAAGGTGCCTTTCTACACTAAGCGCTCTAATGAGCGACGCTCTTAATACAATACACAGCTGGGCTAGCAATGCTGGTCTGAGTGTCAATGCTGAGAAAACGGCATGGACCTTACCTTTGCTCGATGGCATCCGTCTCCCGCTGAAATCCTACACCAGATACGTAGGAGTAATAGTGGACAATAAATTGACATGGAAATGACGTGTAATGTTGAGAGGAGGATCAAGAAGGCACCGAATGTTTTATACGCATATAAAAGTATGCGACATAGGCTGTTAGGAAGAAAATATATCTAAAGTCATTGGTAGAAGCTAAGTGACTCTTCGCGCTTTGCATTATGGGGGCTATGAGATCAACTTTAACAGCAGCTCTTGAGGCTATCCTCAACTTAGCATCGATTGATCTCAATGCGGAAAATCGAGCTACAAATTCAGTTGTCAGGCCACAAGCAAACGGTCAGCTTAGCTTTAGGACCTTCGCACATAGCTCATTTACTGAGAATGTCACAGTCAGTTCAGACTAAATGGTTCCAGTTGCGAGTTTTGGAAACCGCTAAATAGCGTTATCGAACTCGATGAATGACGCAAGGGTTTAGTTTCGAGAAGCAACACCAACAAAGGTTTTACCGATGGATCAACAATAGAAGAGAGAGTGTGGAATTAAGTATCAAAAAGTCATTTAAACTCCCCAACTATTGTACTGTGTTATAAGCTGAGATATTTGCTATAAAGAAAGCAGCAGAGCTTCTATGTACAGAGCAACAATTAACTGCGCAATAAATTTCTATGTGGATTTCCAATCGGCTATAAAAGCGATCAAATCAAACTGTTTATCATCCAAAAATGTCCATAAATGCAAGAAAGCAATTAACAAACTTGCTCGCAATCGCAGGCTTTGTGTATATTGGGTTCCATGGCATAAAGGCATAAGAGAGAGATGAGCTAGTGAACGAAATAGCAAAAGACGGCGCGAAACTTACAGGTGATCAAATAAGTCAGGTATGTAAACTCCTGCGCACAATTCAAAATGAACTGGAGGAGCACATGTTGAGAAAGGCGAAAGGCAGATGGCTTAGTTTAACCAATTGCAAAGTTGCTAGGGTTATAGGCGCTTACGATGATGGGTCTACTGAATCGGTTATATCGTTCGCTAGAAGGAACTGTGGAACTTTGTATTAGCAGGGCACTGCCTAGTTGCAGCGTAAGCATGCTCTGCTAAATCTAAATCTTAACGATGCTTGCAGGGTGTGTAATGAGTAGGGCACCAGAGAAACCCTGGAGCATATCTTATACTATTGTTCGGCTTTCTCGAAAACTAGACTATGCTACCTGAGTGCTCTCAGTTTTGAGAAACTAAAATGTATCCCTGAACTGGCGCTTGAGTGACTCCTAAAACGGTACGCGCATTTTGAGTGAGGTATGTTTTCGGTCGCCGTAGCCGAATGGGTTGGTGCGTGACTACCATTCGGAATTTACATAGAGAACGTCGGTTCGAATCTCGGTGAAACACCAAAATTAAGAAAAAGATTTTTCTAATAGCGGTCGCCCCTCGGCAGGCAATTGCAAGCCTCCGAGTCGGCTTGAAACTGTAGGTCCCTCCATTTGTGGAGCAACATAAAGGCGCACACCACAAACAGGAGGAGGAGCTCGGTCAAACACCCAGAAAGTGTGTACGCGCCAATTATAGGTATATATATATTTTTTTTCGATTAAAAAAGTGTTTCTGATCTGGTATCGCTATGGACCAAAGTGGTCTCCACATGGCTTCGGCCAGCCAACATAACCTACGATGAAATTGGAATTGGTTTTATGCAAAAACAATTGTCACAGTTTTTGGAAATTAACATAAATGAGTTTGTTTGCTAATTAAACTTTATTCAATAACAGCGACTGCAGGCGGGTCGGAGTTTGATTGGAAAATGTAAGAAAGAGAAAAAGGCGAGCAAGGGGCAATAATATTAACTATTCGATTTTTTTTCTTTGTTGACTCTTCTCGGGATCATAGGGCCCCGACAAAACTCAGTCTTGCGTTGGTTTCGTTAATCTATGTATTTTGATTTCTGACACGGTAGGTGATTAGCCTGCCGCTACCAGTCCTAAGTAGTGGGAATACCCACCTGCCGTTGCTTAGGAACAACGTATTCTTACTGTTTGAAGCGCCATCTGTGTCTCACATTTTGCTGGCAAAAGGATCGCACAGATGGTTGAGGACTAAATATCGTGTCTCTGTGCTACTAACGCGATTGCCCGCTTCCTCTTGCTGGCACCACTGATGCAATGTGTAACTATGTCTTTTTCCTTGGTTTTTGCTTGTTTTAGCAGTCACAATGCAAGTAATACGCTGATTTTAGTGCGGAAGTAAGGATTGGAAGGATAAGGTTGCAGGGGTTGGGAATGAATTTTTAAAATTTTTTAATTTTTTTTATAGAAACTAGGAAAGTAGGTAAGTTTAAAAAAGTGTGGGGACCGTGTTCTACATGGGATTCGAACCCACAACCTCTGGGATGCCAGGCTAGTGCACTTAGACTATACTAATGAGACCTAATTGTTGCAGCAAAAGTTTCAACATTGAATAAGTCTCAAAATTATTAACTTTTTTCAATATTTTTTCAAATTAAGTCATTTTCAACTCAAGTCTGCAAGTAAACCAATTTTCTGGCATGGAATGGCTCCGTGTAGAAGCTACGATTTGGTTAATTTTTACGCTTTTTACTTTTGGTATATTAGCTTACTCACGCACATACACGTATAAGTAGACACATTCGTGCAAAATGTTTATCATCGGCAGAGGTGAAACCTCTTCTATGGAAATATCCACTTACGTGGAGCAAGAAATATTTCTCTGCAAAGTGTGCGTCTGTATAGTCTCCACACTTTGCATGTGTGCTTTAATTAAAGTTGTAAATTTGAAATATTTAGGAATATTACATTGTACTTGTAAGCCCCGTGGCTAAAGGGCGTTCATAGTCAGAACGTAGCGCATTGTAGCGTAGCAGGATTTTATTCGTTGTCATGCGTACGCCTGTATGAGTGCATGTATGTATGTATTTGTACTCGTACTGCAACATTCATTATTTAAAATTCAACACATAAAATTTGCTCTTAATTTCCATGTAAATGATCTGAATGGCTTTTAATTCTTCCCGTTTAGCTATTCTCTCTATTCTATTCTATTTGCACGCACACGAACGTACATATGCGTATGTGTATATGTGCGTGTAGGCATGTGGATATTGCTGATTTCACTTTTATTCTGCTTAATACAGCGATTTGAATCGCATTGAAATTAAATTAAATTAAACGGCATAAAATGCAAATAAATATCAATGAATATGACGAAAAAACTCTGCCACGCATGGCACAAATTCATTATTAAATAATGCATTGCGATAAAGCATTTACAAACTGACTAGTTCATAGTGTTTAGTGGCATACCTTGCGTGGATAATTTGCGCAGGAACAGAGAATAATAATTTCCAGTCTATGAATGGTTTTCCATTTTGGACAACGCAACTAGATTTTTCAATTTTGAAAGATATCGAATTTATGACTGGATGGACAAAGGAGGCCAAACTGCAACTCAAGGTCAAAGTCGACGACACACCAAATCCGACTGTTAACAATCCCAACATTTTGGGTGTAACCTTCGAAAGTTTGCTCTCCTTCTCTGCACATACAACCGCACTTGCCACTAAAGTCCAAAATCGCAACAAGCTCCTCAAATCGCTTGCCGCTGGCAGCACTTGGGGCAAAAACAAAGAATGCCTATCGATATTTAAGGCAATTGGCCGATGAGTTCTATTACGCTGCGCCTGCCTGTAACATGTGACATGCAGTGGATAAAACTCCAGATTTGCCAAAACACTGCAATTCTGACAGCGATGGGTAGCCTCCTGATGCCCCTCTTCAACACCTTCACAAAAAGCCACAGATGCTATCTGTAAAGGAGCACAACAAACTGCCTAGCAAACTGTTTTTGCTTGGGTGCTACCGCAGATTTCACCCAGCCAGAGCTCAATTACGACGACGAGATCCAAAACAAAATGAACGGACAACTAATGGATCAGACAGTGTTTAGACAGATAATAAACGACATTCATCGCGAGACCCTTTTTTTGGTTTTTTTTGTTGTCGGGACAACTAGCAAGTGCAGCACTCAGATACAATTAGAACCATGTACTACACTTGGATTCTCTTTTAATTTTCTTTAAATCTACCCAGTCTCCGAAGAAATATGAGTAGATCTTGTGGTGCCAAGGAGCTAAGGTGGTCGCTTCTTAACACATCAGTGCCAAAGAGCTCAAGTCTGATTCGAGCGAAGGAGGGGCAGTCGCACAGGAAGTGGTCTGTCGTCTCATCCTCCTCTTCACTAGCTGGGCAGAGTGCACTGTCTGAGATGCCCATCTTTTCCATGTGCTTCGTCCGCAGAGAGTGGCCCGTCATCAGTCCAACCAGCTGCTTGCAGTCCCTTCTACTTAATGACAGGAAGATTTGCGACAGTCGATCAGACACGACAGGTAACATCAGTTTAGTCCGTCTGCAGCTTCTCCAAGCCAACCAAGCTCGCTTGTGGGTTGTAGTAACCAGTTTGCTAACCGGGGCTTTGATGGCTACAGAAGGGGTGGCAAAACAGGCTCAGAGTCAGAGACCCATACCACCTTCTTAAACTCCCGACCACCGAATGCTGTAATCGGAGTCCAACCACCACCTACAGCAGAGGGAGAGCCTCAGCTATCCCCGTGAGATCCGCGTAATCTTGGCACAATTACGTTCTGAGTATTGAATCAGGTTGAACCATTACTTATTCAGAATTGACCCCGACATACATAACAAATGTCCTGCATGTGAAGGCACTTCGCATGACACTAACCACCTTTTCATATGCCCCTCCAAACTCAATCATCAAACACCTCTCACCTCCCACAAGTTTCCTGGGCCTACCTTTAGATGAGTTAGACGAAGACTACCAGTGACTTATACTACACTGTCAGGATTTAGTATTGCTGGTACAACAACAACATGACAGGAAATAAAAGAGGACCTTAGACAATGAGATAACAGAGGAAGGAATTGAAGTTCAATGAAATTGCCCCAGCCTGGCGGAGATTAAGAATGCGATTAAGAAGCTGAAGCTAAACAAAGCTGCGGTGGAAGATGGCATACAGCCTGAACTAATGAATGCCTACCCGCAAATATCAGCGGAAATTCTTCATCCCCACATCTGCTATGCGCAAGTTTGTTGTTTGAGACTGCGACTCTTGCCTTCGTAGGTCTGAGAGTATAGCCGCCGTAGTCGCATTACATGCATGAGTCTGAGGTGAAGAGTCCATTCTGATGAAACGGGGGGTATTTACCAGAAAATATAAGCCTCCATTTTGGACTTCCTAGATTAAATAACCATATTCTCCCGTTCAATATAAGTTCAATATAACGAGGAGTGATACTTGACTCCAACCTCCATTAGAAGCTCCACATTGATGGTCGGGTAAAGAAGAGCAGCATAGTTTTTTACTCCTAAAAATCTCTGCTCGGCAAAAAATGGGAAATATACAACGTAGTGGATGCCTGCTTTGGTGGGAAGCTCTTTGAAAGGGTTATAATATAACTAAATTGAGAAGAGTGCAAAGGACTGCTTGGATTGGTACCACCTGAGCATGTAAAATTTATCCCAGTGCTGCCCTTAATGTCGTTTTGCACTTACTACCCATTTCACGTTATTACCATCACTGCTCAAAGTGCAATCAGGTTTAATCTTATCAGGTTTAATCTTTATCTCTCTATGATCAAACTCTAGTTTGGGAGCATTTGTTGGAGCAATTTTTCCAAGTACGCAGGATTGGAACGAGGAGAAAATCTGTTCCAAGATTGTGACCTCTGTCTCCATTGACGGCTCCAAGATAGAGCAGGGCTTTTTTCTATGTCCGTAAATTTATCTATTTCCATAAAACTGCCTAATACTGCTAGTGTTTTTCAGACAGAAATCTTTGCGATCCTGCAGACATTCAGAATGCTTAGGGAAAGCGGCAGTGATAGTCAAGCCGCAATCAAGACTCTGACGACACCATGGTGTAGATCTAAATTGGTCAACTCTTGTAAAGAAGAGATCAAATCTATTGGGTGCCCAGTAGGCCGGGTCGATTTGTGGTGAGGCAAAAAAATCGCCTATTGCTCTGTGAAAATCATATTCTAGGGATCAAAATAAGAAACTTTGCCGAAGAAACCATACCTCTAAAACGAATTCTAATGTCCCCCAATTTGGGTCGAATTTTTAGTGTCTTTTGTGCGGAGGCAAAAAAATTGCCCATTGCTCTGTGAAAATCATATTCTAGGGATCAAAATAAGAAACTTTGCCGAAGGAACCATACCTCTAAAACGAATTCTGATGTCCCCCAATTTGGGTCGAGCGATTTTTAAATCGACCCGCCCTAGTGCGCAGGTAACATTTCTCTGATCTGGGTTCCAGAATATAGGAACCTTCAGGGAAATAAGATTGCTGATGAGCTTGCCAGGATGAGGCAGGCTGAACTGGTCTCAGAAGTTCCAACTCAGTCATCGCCTTCCCCTTGACTGTTGTTAAAGGGTAATTTTACAATTTATTTCTTAGGAAAGCGCAGAACATATGGAGTTCCATTTCTTCTTGTGCTATTTCGAAAATCGTACAGCCCCAGTACCATAAACGCAAGCGCAGGTAGTCCTGGGAATTCCACAACATTTACACTAAACTTGTGTAAGCTGTGCTTATCTGTCATTGGACAATTGGCGCTCACGCAGAAATGTTAAGTTCACTATTTTATTGAGCACTTTCTGTGTAAATGTTCGGGCTTGGCAGTCAGACAATCAAGGACACTGGGTGCTTCTTTCTTGGGGCAGTGCTTCAACCTAAGTCTCTTCACCCTTCTCGATTACATCAACAGCTCTGGCTGGCTATAGTTATCTGCCTTTTGGAGGTCTCAAAATTGTATCAAAATGGCGCTTTAGTACCACTTGTGGAGTGCCAGTGGTTCTTCAACGATCTTACCTATCGACTTACCTGGAGCGAATGTGACAAACAAACTTCTCTTTCTTCACTTACGCGGTGTGATTGATTTATCGTTTCTCAGTTCGCGTTTTAGAGCAGCTCGAAATGGATACCGATTTCGCTTGGAAAATCATCTTTTCTCATCTTGGTGCCAGAACTGCCGCATCTGGGGATCGTAAAACTCGCACGTGATGGCCCCACCCTACACCCCCACAGAGCAACTGTTTGTTGTAGTGGCTTGGATTCTGGAGCATTTGGTTTTTGTTTAGTTCTACTCGAAACGCCATTTAGCTTAACGGTCACCACTACTGTGGCATAATAAATGATACTTTTCCGGCTGAAAACTGAAGGTATGCACTTAGGTTATCTTTGGTTTTAGCAGGATGACGCGCTGTGCTCCACAGTCCTTGCTCCAATTGCTCTTTTGGGAGCCAAATTCGGTAGTTGGTTCGATTGGCCACCTCGAAGCTACGATTTCACTCCGTTAGACTTGTCTTATGGAATGCTGTGAAGAGTTGAAGTTGTGCCAAGAACCTAGCAAGGAATTAAGCCCTTGAGACAAATATAAAGCGAGCTATTCGGCGGCCGCCGTAGCCGAATGGGTTGGTGCGTGACTAACGTTCGGAATTCCGAGAGAGAACTTCGGTTCGAGTCTCGTTGAAAGATCAAAATTAAGAAAACGTTTTTTCTAATAGCGGTCGCATCTCGGCAGACAATGATAAGCCTTCGAGTGTATTTCTGTCCTGAAAAATCTCCTCCTAAAAATATCTGCCGTTCGGAGTCTGCTTGAAACTGTAGGTCACTCCATTTGTGGAACAACATCAAGACGCACACCACAAATACGAGGAGGAGCTCAGCCAAACACCGAAAAAGGGTATACGCGCCAATTCGTAAGTTAAAACCACAAACGACACCAAGGAATTCGCGTTACTGCAAAGCCAGCCGAGGCAGCCAAATGGATGAGATCGTTTTCTCCGTTTTTTTCATATTATGGACCACCAGTAATATTTTACATACTAAGAATATGCTGTGGGTAAACAAATTTTGGCTCAACCCAACCTGTATGGTGTATCAAATTAAATACGTTTGTTCACATCAAAGAAATAATATATTCCCCAAACTCTAAAACGCCATGCACTCAACACTATTGGCAGTCCAACAGTCAGGCAGTCAAGTGCTGGGCTGACGGATAAACGAGAGCATATTGAGCTGCGAGAGTTTCGAGAATTGAAGGCATTTAAATTTCAAACGAAAATTTGAAGCACGCACCACAACTGCATTACACTACCATCATCGAAATCGCACTTTTCCATTCACATGAACAACACTGCCACTATTCATTACACTGACGATGAAAAAAAGCAAAAAAAAATTGCGTTGTATCGCCTGCTGGTGCTACCGGCATGACATGGTTGGTTGGGATTGCATTTGGAAATGGAGTTTAAGTGCAGCTGACACAAATTTTCATCTCATTGCAGTGCAACCAAGCACGGGATTTTCACTTTTCATTCACTAGTTACATTCACCAACTACTTAGCTCCTTGCATAGCTTATATGCGCTTTCCCTCTATTTTTCTTTCCGCACTCTTTGGCCCTCTCTAGCCAACCTGCTTGCCCGCTTTCTGTGCTTGGCGCATTCCATAGAATTACGAAGGACCTTTCATTGGTTTCCTTATTACTCGCAGCTTTTGCGTTGCTCTGACGGAATGAAGTTGAAGTGGTGCAGTTTGTAAGTCGAAACTGTTGGCTTGCCAAGTATGTGGTTGGTGGTGATGGTGTCTGTGGCGTGCGTTGCTGCAACAGCTTGAAATTCGCATTCTTTGTGCAGGAATACTTCATTTGCTCACAGTGTACTTCTTCTTTTTCTCTCCTGGTATTTTTCGCTTCTTATGTACTAATTAAATAAATATCACAGATAAATTTTTAATAGAAATTTATTTATCTGCTTACTACTACACATACACGAGTATACTTATACATATACATGCATATAGGTGGTATACCTTTACTTAATAATTAAGTGCTTGCCATGCTTTTCAATTAATTTCAAGATTTATTAATAAAACGAGATATTCAAATCGTTTGCGAAAGTCAGCAAGATTTATTATTTAGAAGTGAACTAATAGCCTTACGAATACCATATACTTGAACATATTTACGAGGGCGGTTCAATAAGTACCCGTGTTTGGTGTTAGTATCGGGTGCTGCCATGTATCACACGACGGCAAAACAAATTTCAGACTGTTTGCTGGGTTAGTCTGGATTTGTCGTGATTTTCGCTAAGATGGACAAAGAGCAGGCCCGTTTTTCGCTTTTTGTTGTTAGATGGGCAAAATGCGAGGAGGTAAAAGCAAAGTTGGATACCGTCTATGAGGACACTTCGCCATCTATAACCACAGTTAGATATCGGTTTAATGAATTTAAATGTGGGCGAACATCTATTTTTGATGAGGAGCGACCAGGGAGCCCGGCAGACATGGCTACCGAGGAAATCATTCAAAAAGGCCACGACAGGATTCTCGCTGATCGACGAACGAAAGTGCTCGCAGCAACAGAGGCCATAAGTGTGTGTCGACCGGAACGGCAATTAATATTTTACATGATAAGTTGGCGATGAAAAAATTGTCGGCCCGATAGGTGCCGCGATTGCTCACGGTGGGCAACACGCGGATCCGACTGTTAACTTCGAAGCGGCATTTGGAGCAATTTAAGCGAGAACCGAAAGAATTTTTGTGTCGAGCTGTCAGCGTTGAGGAAACTTAGATTCATCATTATATACCAGAAACTAATCAACAATCAAAACAATTGATTTATGTCGGTGAATCTGCTCCAAAGAAGGCGAAAACAGTCATATCGGTCGGAAAGGTCCTGGCGACAATTTTATGGGATGCGAACGGTGTTATCCTCATAGATTTTTTTAAAAAAAGAAGAACGATCACTGGACAATACTGCAGTGAGTAATTGGACCGTTTTCATAAAAAATTGAAGGAGACTGGCCGCATTTGGCGAAAAAGCAGATGCTCTTTCACCACGACAACGCACCTCATTTATCCGCAGTTGTCGCCGGCAAACTGCATGACTTGCCTTATTGCTACCGCACCTCCCCAATCTGGCTCTCTGGCCGGAGCGTTGGGAGAAGTATTACTCTCTAAAAGGGGACTGACTAAGTAAAAAAAAGGGTACTTAGGCGGTCGCCGGAGCCGAATGGGTTGGTGTGTGACCACTATTTGAAATTCACAGAGAGAACGTTGGTTCGAATCTCGGTGAAACACCAAAATTAAGAAAAAGATTTTTCTAATAGCGGTCGCCCCTCGGCAGGCAATGGCAAACCTCCGAGTGTATTTCTGCCATGAAAAAGCTCCTCATAAAAAATATCTGCCGTTCGGAGTCGGCTTGCAACTGTAGGTTCCTCCATTTGTGGAACAAAATCAAGACACACACCTTCGCTTTATCCAACCGGAACTTTCTCCACTCATATTCCATCGAGGAAAGAGTGGACGGCAGGCAACACTTGCGGACAGGGCCTGGTGAACTTGTTCAGGGATGGATCGAATTTGGAAGGAAAGGTTGGTGGAGGAGCTTTTTGCAAGGAGCTCCCTATCAGACTCTAATTCAGGTTACCATACAGTGTGTTCCAGGCAGAGGTAGCCACAATCAAGAAAACGGCTGCTCACATGCGTACTAACAGTCAAGAAAGTAAATATTTGCTCCGACAGCCCAGCGACAATTAGGACCCCCGGGTCAGTGACGGTGCATTCGAAATTGGTAAGTGAATGTCTGGCCTCACTTTCGAATACGTCCGATGTCTTTGACATAAGTCTCACCTGGGTTCCTGGTCACAGCGGCATTGCGGGAAACTGTGAGGCGGATGAGCTGGCCAGACAAGGGGCATGTGACGGGCTTTCCCCGCGAAGGGAGAGAATTGGGATGCCCCTGACTATCTGTGGTATGCTCCTGGAAAGATGGGATTGGCACCAACTCAGCGAGCGCTGGGCAAATACACTAACAAGTCAGAAGCGGATCGGGGGCGCTAGGGCGAGGTTTTGAGGCTGACAAAACCTCTGCTCTCGAACCTCGTGGGTTTTCTCACAGGACACTATGCGTGAGGAGTGCATGCTGTGAGACTTAGAATTACCTAATCACATTAAATTCTGTAAGTATTCTTCTCTAGATCCTTTGAGTTATTTTTATTTATTTCTTATTTATTTATTTTTTATTTGTGAAACAGATTTTCAGTGCACAGTGCGCAAAATAGCCATAGTTTGGAAAAAATGATTACTTTGCTCTGCAGAACCAATTAATACAAAAATATTAAAAATATCACAAACCTCAGCCGAGCCGGTGCATACTTTATCCCCTTGCATATGGGAATAATATTGAAAAAATTTCGCCAGTCATTGCAGAGTTTAAAAAATTTACTATTCGGAAGCTTTGACTCGACTTTGACCTCATTTACTCTTTTCAGTATTTTTTCTCCAACTCTTTCGTAAGGCGAGATTTATTACTTGTTTTTTATTTCATTTAGGTTTTTTTGTTTCATTGAAACGCTTTTCAGAAAGAAGCCTTTGCACAAAATTACAGATAAAGTCTTTCTCTCCACCTAATTCTCATTTTCCGTTACGCGGTTGATGCCCTACTTCCTTGTTTTTTTTTTTGAATTTAAATAAAAATGTTACATTTTCACTTTTGTTGCACTTTACTTTTGATGTGACTTCCACATCTGTTTGTTGGCGTTGTCTTCTCGCTGCATACTATTTCACCAAGCGCCCTACCTTTTGTTTTATTTATTTAACTTTATTACATTGCATTACCGTGCTTCGGTGCAACAACTCGGCGTATGAGTATTCAGCATTCCGTATTATTGCATTTCGCCCACTTCGGCGCGCACAATTGCGATCCGACCATCGCGTCACCGCGTTGTAATTACGGGCGCGTGAACAAATGTGGCTTTTTTATTGTTACATTTGTTATTGTTGTGCTGACCATTTATTTATTTCTGTTTCTGTTTTTATTGTTGTTGTGTTGGCTATTAGCTGCGTTGCATTTGCGCACTACGGTGGCGTTAATAAATGAATGCTTACGCAATTGATTGCTGTTGCATAGCATCGCATTGCATTCGCCCACCACTGCAGAGGTATTTTCGTTATTTTTTTATTGTTTTCCATTTTTGTTCGGTTTTTTGTGTTTGCGTAAGTGTGCTTTCGCATATTTTGCTGTGCTTGTGCATGAATCTGTGAAAGCGCGTGCAAGCATTCCGCACTCTCAATCCACAATGCTGGACAAGCGCATAAATTATGTGGCGTTGCAAGTTGTATTCGTTGTAAGATCACATCATTTGCGGTTTTGTTCGCATTGCGGTTGAGTTTTTTAATGGATTTGCAAAAATGTTGTTTACGCCAACAGCAGCACCATCACCTGGCCACCATTTGTTCCCTTTGCTATCGTCTCCTTGCTAACACAACCATTCAACTTCCTGCCAATTCATGTTAACGCCTTCTTACTAACCTTTCCTTGCTGGAAATTTCCCCTTTCACAAATTTAACTTTGCAATACCTTACACTTTTTACAATGACTTTCTTTTTATTCCCGTTATACCTTTCACCTTTTTCTCGTTTGGCTTCTCGACTATCCTTTAGCTTTTTTACTCTTTTAAAATATTTCACGCATACGAAGTGCAGCAGCTTCAAGAGCAGCTTTATCCGCAAAACCGTGTGCGCAATTATAGGTAATGTGTAATTATGGGTACCCATTACACCCTGTAACAAAATTCAACTTTTTTATGCTGATATGAGAAAATCGATATGTGTAAGTCCGCATTGTGAGTTTCAAAATCACAAGATTTCTAAAAAGAATTCACTTAGGATTGAATGTTAGAAAATAAATCCATAAAAACTTATGGATGGATATATGGATATTAAATAGAAGAGGAATATGCAGTAAATTTAAAAATATTTGTTGCTTAAATTTCTGTAAAATTTGTATTCTTTACTATTATTCAACATGCGTTTTTAGTTTATCAGTTTTTCACTTAAAGAATTTCAAATTTCGTTTTTGCTTTATCTCTATCTCTGTCTCTATCTCTATCTCTATCTCTATCTCTACCTCTATCTCTATCTCTATCTCTATCTCTATCTCTATCTCTATCTCTATCTCTATCTCTATCTCTATCTCTATCTCTATCTCTATCTCTATCTCTATCTCTATCTCTATCTCTATCTCTATCTCTATCTCTATCTCTATCTCTATCTCTATCTCTATCTCTATCTCTATCTCTATCTCTATCTCTATCTCTATCTCTATCTCTATCTCTATCTCTATCTCTATCTCTATCTCTATCTCTATCTCTATCTCTATCTCTATCTCTATCTCTATCTCTATCTCTATCTCTATCTCTATCTCTATCTCTATCTCTATCTCTATCTCTATCTCTATCTCTATCTCTATCTCTATCTCTATCTCTATCTCTATCTCTATCTCTATCTCTATCTCTATCTCTATCTCTATCTCTATCTCTATCTCTATCTCTATCTCTATCTCTATCTCTATCTCTATCTCTATCTCTATCTCTATCTCTATCTCTATCTCTATCTCTATCTCTATCTCTATCTCTATCTCTATCTCTATCAAAAACAAAACTAGATGAACATAAAAATGCGCCACCTTGTATTAATACCTACTAATTTTAATCTTACTCTTGTGAAATCAGATTGATTTTCTTCCCTTCAGCATCAAAGTACCTTTCGATTATTAATACATTTTTGGTAACATATTTGAGCCGTAAAGGGCTTGTAATCTTGGGTTCTAACTGCAAGTTTGAAGACGTTTAAAGAAAAATGCTGAAATGTTAGTGGCAAACCAGAAATGCGGACACAATTGAAATCCAGTATCGTATCATTTCGATTTTCCTCTTTGTGGGGAAATACTATATTGATACACGGTGTTATGTATTATTTATCTATATGTATATATGTACTTATGCAGACACCCAGCTTGTTTTTATAGTTCAATATATTCGCGGTTAAAGCGGAAATTGCTTTTGCATGAAAAAAAAAACAACTACTGCTCGTCTGTGCACTTTGCTGAGCGAATTTTTTGCAGGTCGCTTAAGAGCCCTTCGCTTAAATACCATTTCGTAAATTCAAATGTTAAATATAAGTACTTCTGTAGTCTGCCGCTCATATAGAAAAATATCGGTGAGAAAGAGAAAATACTGCTCCGAAATTTTAGTACAACCTTAAAGCAGCTCGAAGGAACTGTGTGATTTCTACCAATTTAGGGCTTAGTTGCAGTTTAATAACTTGGCTTTTAGGAGAAAATATTGCGATTCAAAGTAAGTGCACAAAATTAACGGCATTCAGTGTGGCATTTCACCACTAGGTTCTACATATAGTCACATACCCATGCTCCCACTACCAACAACACAAACTTCCTTACTCATTCTTTCCTTATCTCTCCGACTTATGTTCTTACATCTCTTTATCACGTTTGTTGTAGGCCTTCTTAAATATGTAATAATTTATGGGTAGTCTATATTTTATATTATATTATAAAGTAAGCCATCATGCTAAACGCGGTTAAAGGCTTGAGATGTGTCGAGAAAGGCCGATGTGCAAAATTTTTTTTTCAAAGGTTTTTGTGTATGCTGTTTATCAGTCTAGGGCCTTGTTCGTCTCTGTCCTATGATTTGGGATAATATTTTGGTTTTCAATTATATGCATCATTCTTTCGAGGGATTTAATTGCTTTAGAAGCAAGAAGCTGATGTGCCGATATAGTTCGATTTGTTCCGCGCTTTTTCTTGGTTTGCGGATACATTTTACTTCAAATTTTTAATTGAGTGGGTGTTTTGAGTAAATGGTTGAAGTAATAAGGGTTCAGATATACGTTTAGTCTATTTTACTGTTGCGAAGACAGCAGTGAGCAAGTGACTCAGCTGAATCTTTATTTAATGTGTCAATTTCATTTCTTGAGGTAATAAATTTCAACCCATTGTCTTTCATTTTTATCATTCTTATATTTTAATTTTTATTTTCATTTTACTTTGACTTCCTTTCATTCCAATTCGTTTCATACATCGCACGAAAATATTATGAGACCAAGATGATAATGATGATAATAAAACAGTAATAGAAAATACCGTTTGGTAAAAAAAGGTATCTCATGACGGAAATTATTCGTCATTTATTGCTGGTATTTTAGTAAGGCGCAAATTTCTTTCCGCTCAACTGTGGCTCCATCTAATTGGCCGATTTTTTATTCCATTTGCATACATTTTAAATCAAATCCCAACATTCAATAAACCACTTCATAATATTCTCCAAAACACCTCAGTATAAAAAAAAACAGCCAAAGCACTTCAACGTTGTTGACGACTTCTCCTGTAATCCTCAAGAGATGCGCCATCATTTTTCGCGCAACCACAAATTCTCCTCTACGTATGAGTTCATACCAGCAAAAGTTGAAGAAGTAACAAATAAAAAATCGACAAGTACGGACGAGCGCGAAGCAAAATGCCACAGATTAGAAAAATGATGTCAATTTTTGAAAGCGGCTTACGTCAGCACCTTTAGATTGCCTTTTGTGCTGTCAAAGAGATCATCACCAACCAACAAAAACCCAAGGAACCCAGCAAGCCAGCAACCCTGCTGTCTCAATCATTGAAGCTTATTATGAATCCTTGAGCTGCATTAGCTGGCTGCTGCTTTATTGATTGCAGACACATACAAATGTACACCCAAATGTATGAACATTCACTCCCAGTATTTGACCTAAAATGCAGGCGAACGTGTAGCGGTTCGTTGATGAATAGTGGCTAAGGCGAAACTTCGATAATGCCATGAAATACGGGTTTTGAGTGCTTGGCGGGAGTAACACTCAAAAATCGACCACTCGCCGCCGCACGAAAAATGCAGAGCTCAACAAAAATGACAAGTGTTTCCGTTACTGCGGGTGATGCTGGCTGTTGCCAGCTGGCTGCAGATTCCATCGCAACGACATAAGATGACATCAAATTCCATAAATGCAACTCAATGAAAGCGCCGCAAATGGTTGCTTGTCGGCGTCCGCGAAGAAAGTGGTAATACTGCAGCATGCCATGGATGGCAAAAACATTCCATTGTAACGGGTAACTAATATTTGATTAGAGGAGGATAATTTGGTGGGAGCGGCGCGCTTCACTACCTGACTCCAGCAACATTCTTAAGCGAAGTGAAAGTGGCACTGCAACACTGATTTTTCTATTAACGGCTGAGCAAAGAATTCTACAACCAGCAGAAATGAAGTGATCAGCTAAAACTCAGTCGCTTGAGGCGCTTTTCACATTTTTCTTTTGTGCGAAGTGTACTATCTATTGGCCTGAGTGCAGTGCTTAAATTTTTCATTCACTCGTTAGAATAGCTTATGCCACTGCTGAGTACGCAATCGATGTCAAGTATGTAAAGAAAAAGTTAAGTCACCAAATTCGTAAGTCAACGTCACTTGAAGTGGAAATGAATAACATATTGTGTGAAAAGCAATGGACGAGGAGGCGACCATGACGAGGGTGGTTAAATGGTTGTGTGTCGCAAATATTTGTGCTACACTGGGCGAAAAAGTTGTCGGGAAGATGATTTAAATTCATGCTGTGTCTCATATTGTACTCTATTGCTATAAGGTTGTCAACTGTCATAAAAAATTATGTTGGATGATAATAGGTGCTTGAGAAGGCGTTGATGTATAAATATTAATCAACCTTATCCACCTAACTAATAAAAATTATTCAATTAAAAAATTATTTTACTACTACTACTTTAATGCACAAACAATTTTCGTTAGGGTTACCAATTTAATTAAGAACATATTAGGTTGGGGAATAAGGTTGTTTTTACCGAAGACCTTTAATTGAACAAAAAGCAATTATATATTCGCCGTTGCTGTTTACAACCCTTTCCCAACTCTCGACCAATTTGTTGATGCCGTTCCGCCAGAACTCGACTGCTCTGGTGTCAAAGAAGTTGTTGAGCCTTTGTTATCGAAGGTAACACCCTTCATATGGTTTGACAGGGAGCGGGAAAAATGATAATCGGTCGGTGCAAGGTCCGGAGAATACGGCGGATGCTGAAGGAGCTCCCATTCGAGCTCTTGGAATGCGGCCCCGTCCCACCAAACACATATCATGATCTTCTTTGGACGAAAATCTGGCTTGACTCTCGGCTTTGGCGTATCTCCTGGAGCGATCCAATAATTTCTTTGCTTCATATTGATGTATGGGCACCATTTTTCATCTCCCGTGACGAATCGGTACAAAAAGGCTGTTTGCTCGATGGCGGGTGAGATGCTGAGAAGCAATTTGAAGGCGAATTTCTTTGTTTTTTTCGTTGAGCTCGTGAGGCACCCACGCTCTACATAAATTTTTCCATAAATCCTATTGAATGAAGGGGATTGAGAATCGTTTTATGACCGCAGCTCATTTTTTCGGCCAATTCAAGACTGGTTAAACGCCCGTTCTTATTTGAAAGTGATTTGAGACGTTCTTCATGGAATTCAGAATTCGTTTCGCTACGTGACGTGCCATTGACGTTGAGCAGCACACGCAACTCCGTCAAGATAGATAACTTTTTAATACCGTTCTAAGCTTCAGACATGGGGGCCCATTGCCATGCTATCCCTTCAACTTTGTTATGGAGAGTGTGGTTTGCAAGGCGGGAGTAGAACGAAGCGGAACTGTTCAGCTTCTTGACTACGCTGATGACATCGACATCATCGGTAATACCAAGCGGGATGTCGCCGCCACTTTTGCAGCTATAGGAAAGGAGTCCTCACGATTGCGTCTGGCGGTAAACGAGGACAAAACCAAGCGCATATATGCTGGCGTCCTGTAGGGAGTCGCGACGTCTTTAACCACAGATCGAAGTGAACAACTATAAATGCGACGTGGTCAAGGACTTTATATATCTCGGTACCGCTTTTAATGCTCTTGATATCTTGATAACTCTTGCCAACAGCTGCTACTTTGGGCTAAGTGCGCCATTGAGTAGTAAAGCCCTCTCTCGACCAATGAAAACACAAGATGCTCAGCATCCCGGTGTTTTTATATGGTACTGAAGCCTGAACAGCCTAATTCGCAAGATTTTTAGTGAGGCTCGCGTAGATGACTGTTACCGCATTCGAATGAACTACGAGCGGTATGAGCTTTACGGAGATATTTACATAGTCAAAGGAGTCACCCTGTAGCGATTAAGGTGGAGGGGTCATATGGTTCGTATGGAAGGAGCTGCTACGGCGAAGAAGGTTCTTGAGACGGGAATTGGCGTTGGACAGCGAAGAGGACGTCCTCGTGTCCGGTAGAAGGTCCAAATTGAAGATGACCTGGCTTCTCTTGGTTTAAGAAACTGGAAAAAGTGTGCGGAAAATAGAAACACCTGGCGAGACATTATTCGGCAGGCTGTAACTCGGGAACGGGTTGTTACAGCCAATTAAGTAAGTAAGCAATTCAGTAAAGTTTTTAAAAAGGGTTGCCACTTTCCTTAAAAACGAAGAGAACACTAAGTGAATATGACTGTTGAAATATATATTATTGGTATTAAATGAAATCTGTTAGAAAATGCTTTAATTTTGCAATATTTATGAATAGGGTTGCCATTTATTTCAGAAATATAATTGAGAAAAAAATATAGTTTAATATTTTGTGAAACCAGTGTTGTTTAGAAATACTTTAGAAATCCAGAACAATTTTCGGATAGAGTTGCCACGCTTCCTTAAAATGAAAGAGTTAAATAAAGTTCTTTAATGTCGTAACAACGCATATGTTGAGAGATGTTTTAGTAGTCCACAAAAAATTTTGTATAGGGTTGCCACTCTTATTTAAAATTAAAAAGTTATATAAAGTTCTTTGGTGGCATAAGAACGCAAGTCTTCAGAAATTCTTCTTACCAATATACTATGCCCTCTCGACCCTCTTGAAAACGCTAACTCTAAGTCAAAAATGTGAAAATGTTGCAGAAAGCCTATGGCAAGTGTGCTTTATCAAAAACACGGGTCTACGAGTGGTATAAGGCTTTTGCAGAGGGCCGAGAAGCCGTGGAAGATTTGGCTCGATCTGGTTGCCCATCAACGTCTTCAATGGATGAAAACATCGACAAAGTCCACCACTTAAGTTTGAGGGAGATAGCTCGTGAAATAAGCGAGCCTCGCGAATCAATTCGCAACATTTTACACTATCAATTTGGGATGAGACGCATGGCTGCTCGATTCGTTCCAAGAGAGTTGAATTTCCTTTAAAAAATTCATGGGAAGAAGGTGTCTGAAGACATGCTTGAGCAAGTGAATTCGGACCCAACGTTTATCCAGCACATCGTAACAGGTGATGAGACGTGGGTATATGAGCTTGAGTTGCAAACCAGTCAACAGGCGGCCGAATAGAGCTATCCACATGATCCGAAACCCAAAAAACCACGTCAAAGTGGGTCAAAAGTGAAAGTCTGATACTCGTTTTCTTTGATTATCATGGTGTTGTGCACTCAGAATCTGAGAATTCATTCCAAATGATTTTACGGTAAATATAGAATATGATTTGGAAGTTATGCGACGTTTGAGAGAGAAGGTGCGTAGGAAACGGCGCAATGTGTGGAAAGAAAACTTATCGATCTCGCACCATGATAACGCACACTTTTTTGACCAAAAATTCGACAAATATCATCGAACAACCACCGCATTAACCGGATTTAGCCACCTGTGACTTTTTCCTTTTCCCAAAACTTAAATTGCCACTCCACGGACACCGCTTTAGATCGCCCAGTCGATAGAGGCCATTAAGGAGAATTCGCTGAAGGAGCTGAAGAAGATCTTTTCAACAGGTGCTTTGATGAGTGGACTGACTAATCGTTGGCATATGGATATTGCTTCGAAGGAAGCCTACTTTCAAGGCGACAAAATAAATTTTGATGATTAACCAATTATTTTGCGTTTTATTGAACAATCCCCGGTACTTTTTTGACAGAATGTATATGAATTGATGCTACCTGCAGTGGCCGCTTCTGTCTTCGAAATAACTTCGAAGCAATTTTTTCTGAGTGTCGTTTATTGTAAGTTGAAGTGATTACAGCAACCACATTACAACGAGTATAACGGCAATTTCATGTAACCGTTACAAAATCAAACTCAATCGAGGATGACACGCGACGATGACGACGCCAGAAGGGGTGAGCAGAAGTTCGTGCACAAGTAGTTGCAAAAAACTTTGAATAATTTAACAAAACAGCGCATTCACCGAATTGACAATTTTAATCTGGAAGAACGAGGACGAAAAGAAGTCAAGTAAAAAAGTAGTGAATAATATAAAATCGAATTGATGCGGAAAAAAATGCCAAGAAAAATGAATGAGCTGTGCGGTGTAGTTGTTGGTGTTGTGCCTCGTACGTACGTACATATAAGCCTTTTGCCAGTTGAATTGCGTTGCGACAAGCCGCATTTGTGAACACAAGTGGCAACACACTAAATGTAGCAGCGCCAAAAGCTTTTGTCTTTATGCAATTATTGGCGCAGCCACTTTGCCACGTAGCTAAGGACGGCGAAGGGGAGAGACAAACATCTGACGCCTGTTGTTACCGGTTACCGGTTGCCGGGTGCCGAGGGCGAGCGTCGCCTTGCCGCTGGCGAAAGTTCGACTTGTCGCTAGTACTTTTCTTTTTTCACGCAGCGCAACACTCGAATTGGCGAAGAAGCTGACAGCAGACAAGCACTTGCGCCACATTCAGCGGCAGCGCAGTGGCTTGAAGTTGAAAAGGGGGGCAGAGCGGGAAGTGCAGATAACTTTCGAGTGAATGAAGTTGCCACTTAAAATGCAGAAACGACATAATTCGAATATCGACCTCAATACCTAACGGAGAATGTGCGATAAGTTAGTGTGCGCGCGTTCAGTCAAGAGCTTGTGAGATGAGCAATTTTGACGCTGTTGTTGACTGCGCATTTTACTTTCTAATATAACTTTCTTGGCGTTTGTATCTACGATACGTGTCTGTGTGTGTGTGTGCGTGTGTGAAAGCGAACGCTTTGTATTCTCATTTACATGCAGATATGCACAATGTAATATGTAAATGTGTGCGTTGTCTACACACACACACACATACGCAACTACAAGTATATGTGCTTTTGGACACTTTTAACTTTATGCACATGTATGTGTGATTTATGTGTGCGCTCGAGTGCTGCTGCTTTTACCGCTTTCTGCTGTCGTTGCCATTGCAATACAAAAGCACTTACGTTGGCATCAATTTATAACATTTTCCACTTATTTTTGCTTACTTGAATGCTTATGTGTGACTGTGCGTTCGTACTTCGTTTTGTCCAATTCACTTATTTTTTGTAATTTTCCTGGTAAACTTGTGTATGTATGCGTATGTACGTGTGAACTCATTTATTGTTGCAGCGAATCGAGTGTCGAATTTATGGCGGACATTTTTTAAAAGGTCCAATATTTCATATCACTGGAGCAACTTTCAACAGTTCTTAAACGATTTTTATTGTTTTTTTTTAATATATAAGTGTATATAGTATCATATATACACTCAGTAGAAAAAGTATGCATACAGAAAATATTTACCATCTTTGGTTTACTTAAGGGGGGAGCTTGGTTTATAAAGTCAAAAAAATCAATTTTGTTTTTCATTTCAAGTGATTCCTAATATATTTCAGAGTATTCACCCAAAGTTGCAGAGCCTAATTCTCAATATTTCCGTAGATACAAAGCCAAAGGCAGGCGAGCGTTAGGTAGTTACGCTGTGACTGGACAGCTATAGTATAAACTTTATCTTCTTTTCTCAACTTTTCATTTTTATGATTTCTTTGAATTGGCGTACATGAATGAAAAAAACTAATGAACCTTTTGAAATGAATCATAGCTTGTTCCCTTCAGTATTAAATTCTCTTCTATTTGAATTAACAAAATAGATTAAAAAAAATGTCTCAAGATTTTTATACCAAGTTGAAGTGAATTTTTTTTTTTAGAGAAAGGCATTTTTTTCTTTACAACCTCCAAAAAGTTGAAATTTTGGAATTTCTCTCAGTTTTCTTAGTTCATCTAGAATAAAATATCATGATAATTAGAAATCCATTTGAATTTTTTGCTTTAGATAATAATTACGAGCTGTATTTTGTACGCCAGTTGGAAACTCCAGCGTTGCTGCGCTCTACTAATTTCTATGTTAAACATTTTTTTCAACTTATTTTAACCAGTACAAAAATTTTGTATACTTTTTAAATGCTCATTAAAAGATAGAAAAAACTTTGCAGTGTTAAATTAATTTTTTCTTAAAAAAAAAAAATCACAAAGAGATGCAATTTTTAGACCTCATAAATCAGGCTCCCCTTAATTTGCATGCGTGTATGAGAAATACATATTTTTTGTTGTTTTGTTTTGTTTTTGTTAGGGTGGCACAAACCAATGAAAGCCGAAAAATGTGAGACTTGTCTTTTTGCTCACCCACCAAAAGCCCACCCCAGCGCTGTTTCCCTCCCTTAGCGGGACAACCGTTAAGTATTGGGCTGGGGAATAAGTTCGTAGCGTTTTTACCGAAGACTTTTGATTAAACAAGAAGAAATAATTACGACTATATCAATGAGTTAATCAATTACATATTCGCCGTTGCTGTTTACAACCTCTTTCCACCTCTCGACCCATTTGTTCATGCCGTTCCGCCATAAATCGCCAAGTTTGAGCCAGTTTCTAAGGAACTCTTTGTTATCGAAGGGAGCGGAAAAGACGGCAATCGGTCCGTGCAAAGTCTGCGGAATACAGCCGATGCTAAAAGACCTCCCACTCGAGCTCTTGAAGTGCAGCTTTGACGACTTGTATAACATGGCGCCTGGCGTCGTCTTGAAGGAGTAGCTTGACCATGTCGATCAGGCATTTTCAGTCTTATGTACGCAATGTAGCTGGGCAATGTAGAGCTCCTTGTTGACCGTGACATTCTTTTCGAACATTTCTCAGTGCACCATGCCTTCCCAGTTCCACCAAACACATATCATGATCTTCTTTAGAAAAAGATCCGACTTGACTCTCGGCTTTGGCGTATCTTCTGGAGCCCACCACTCCTTCCTTTGCTTCTTATTGATGTATAAAACCTGAAAGTTTCGTTTCAATTGAATATTTCTTTCCTTCCCAAAACAATCCACGAAAAAATCGATTTTGTGAACCCTCTAAAGCAGGCTCCCCCCTTAAAATAAAAGAAAATATTGTATAAAACCGCTATGGACTTTTACCTCAACCCAATAGACAGGATTTAAAACACCCATGTTCAGTCCGCATTTGTATCGGATAAAAGTCTAACATTTTCTATTCACCCATTTGGAGATTATGGGAATCAAGCGGTTCGTCCAATGCCTTGCTTCATTCCTCGCTTCTTTCAGTCGTGCTAGACCAGCTTTGTGTTTGTAAGCTCTATCACACTCATTTGCCATTTACCTAATTGGAAGTGGCCCCGTAATAACTATAATGGAATCCTCTGATACGGTGTGAGTCGCGTAGGACACTCTGAGGGCACTCAATCAGTATACTGACTCCACACACTTTACATATGAGCTATAATTTGTGGCTTCCGCCCATTCTGGAGCTGCATACAGTAAAATCGATGAGACCACGGTATTAAGTAGTCTCCTGCGGTCTTGCCAAGGACGTCTGGTGTTCATCATTATGCGCGTTAGCGCCGTTACTGCCTCAGCTGCTTTGCTGCTCGCGTATGATAGGTGTCATTTGGAAGTTAAGCCTACGATCAATTATTACCTGCAGGTATTTAATAAACGGCCACGTTTCTATGTCATGATCGTCCACCATTACGCCTGCCGAGTTCACCTTTTTCCTGCTGCTAATTACTACTGCTTCAGTTTTATGATCCGCAAGAGGTAGACCGTTGTTGTGCAGCCATTCCTTTAGCATGCCGACAGCCTGATTCCAAGTTGCTGCAGCTTGTTGAAGTAATTTTGCGACGACCAGAATAGCAATATCGTCAGCAAACCCTATAATTTTTTAACCAGGGTGTAGTTTGCGGCGTAAAACTCCGTCGTACATAATGCTCCATAAGAAAGGGCTTAGGACTGAGCTTTGTGGAACTCCGCCAGTTATTTTATATTCCTTTACACCATCATCGGTAATAAAGCGCAAGGTTCTGTCAGAGAAATAATTGGCGATAATCTTGCGTATATACACTAGAACCAAGAAGCAAACAAGCCCCATCAGGATTTTACTCCAGTTCGCGGTATTGAAGGCTTTCTTTACGTCCAGCGTTGCCATTAGGCAGTACTCCTTGCTGCCGTATAACTACCAAGTTCCCTCGATTGTCTTCTGCGCAATGGCTTTAACTGCAGCTACAGCATCTGTAGTTGAGTAAGTTTCGTGGAATCCAAGTTGCCGGGATGATAGACCGCCTGCATCATCAATAGTAGCCAGAAGACGATATGCGATCAACCGTTCCAGAATTCTGTCTGCGGTGCCGAGCATGTAAAGGGGGCGGTAGCCTGTACGAGCTTCTGCAGGCTTAGATCCTTTTGGAATTAGCATCAGTTTCGGCAACTTCCACTGGTGTGGAGAAGTGCTGCGACGTCGTCCCCATCTGAACCAGGAGCCAATAGAAAACACTGCAACACTCGGTACTAAATGGCTTGTAAACAAAGACTGAATTGACATGACTATGATCAAAAAGTACCAGGAATGTTTAATTTAAATGAACCGCGCACGTGGGAGCCGGTCCCTATTTTTTTTCTTATGTTGGTAGGACTGTAAGACAATAAAGAATACTATTTATTTATTTATTTATTTAAAGAGAAATAATTATAAATAATTGCTACACTTAAATCTAAAGCACTGGCTGCCAGGGCCGTCGGCTAGAATTTTTTTTTCCATTTTTAAGCGTTTGAGAGATGCCGTACGTCGCAAACGGCCGGAAATGTGGGCAAACAATCCATGATCGCACCGAGCCCACATTGTGCTGGATTATTTGACGAAACACCAAGTAAATACCATTGTGCAGTCACCGTATTCACCTGATATGGCCTCGTGCGACTTCTTTTTGATTCCCAAGTTGAAGGAAGGGGATTTCAGAAGAGGAGATCAAAGAGAATGTGGAGATCAAAGAGAATGCGACGAGGGAGCTGAAAGCCATCCCTTCGCCGGCCTACCAGGTGTGCATGGTGGACTGGGTTCAACGTTGGCACATGTGTGTTGCTTCAGACGAGTACCAACATAACACACAAAAATTTTGGATAACAGCAACGTAATCTCTTATCGAACTGCATAATTTATTGTACAACCTATTAAGGCACAAACTTCAAAGCTCTCTATTCTTGGTAAAAATCAAACCGTTTATCACAAATCAGCGTAAGCCTGAAATAGCATTTAAAATTCTTTAACGATATCTGGTAAGCATTTGAAATTCACACTGGTATGTAAAGGGGCGTTAAGTTTCAAGGGCCGGTGTTGATTTTGAATAAAATACAATTTTTTAAAGAAATTATTGTAATTTCTCTTAATTATGATAATATTAGTATGGCTCAATTACGTATAAAACAAAATATGGCCACGGTCTCGGCGGCACACCTCCATCCGATGGTCCAAATTTTCGATGACGCTGTGGCATAATAGAGGTTCTATGCCGTTAATGTGCCGAATTATCTCATCCTTTAGCTCTTGAATTGTTGCTGGCTTATCGACGTACACCTTTTCTTTCAAATAACCCCAAAAAAAGAAGTTCAACGGTGTCGTTGACGTTAAGGTGTGGTTCAAATTCAACATCGGCCCTTGAAATTTAACCACCAACCTTTAGATTAAATATTTAAGGAACAACATTTTTACTTACAATATTTAAAATACAATTTTTATGTCTTGTTAGACCGCACAGAATTAATTCACGGTTTTTTTGTACGCATAGCTTTATCACTGAGTGTACGCTTAAATTCGAACGCGAGTATGGCGACCTTTAGCGCAGTGGCATCAGCTGGCGAAAGCAATTATTCCCTAACCAAACTTTGGTTTATTTGAAAGTTTAATCATATATCAATTATAAGTTTTGGCGTAGTAAAATTATTGTACGCTGATATTTCAGGTAACTTAAAGCAAGTTTTTTAAAGTTAATTTAACATCTTTTACGACTAGATTAAAATAAACTGCTCAGATCTAAATTAAGAAGAAAGGAAAGAATTTAAATTCACTCGCCACGTAATTTTTTTTTCCGATAACTAATTTTTATTTCTTTCATTTATTTTCACAACAGCTACGAATGGTAATCACGCATAAGCCCACTCGGCTACGGTGGCCGCTTAATATGATTTGTAGGCATTTATGGCAGATTTATGAAAGGATTAGGAAACTTTGTGTGCCTACAAACCATGGCTCTTGATGATTACCGCAACTTTTAAACCATCTCCCATATTGTAGACTAGTTGTTTTCCAGCAGCAGAAGTCTACTTGAATCGTTAAGCTAGTTAAATAATGAGGACTAGCAATCATCTCTCCTCATGTGGAATATCAGGTGAAACTAAGAGATTACCCAGTCTGGTTTGCTAATAAATTTCTCCTTACGTAAACTTGATCCGAATTCTTGATTTGCGCGATTTTGGCCGAGTTTAACAAAGCGCGTCACTCATTTCTTTCACGTGCCAGCCGGCGTCAGTTGGAAATACCAAGTGAAGCCAAGTCCTTCTCCACCTGATCTTTCCAAAGCAGAGGAGGCCTTCCTCTTCCTCTGCTACCACAAGCTGGTACCGCATCGAATACTTTCAGAGCCGAAGCGTTTGTATCCATTCGGACGACATGATCCAACCAACGTAGCCGCTGGATCTTTATTCGCTGCGTTATGCCTATGTCGTCGTAAATCTCATACAGCTCATCGTTCCATTGCCTGCGATATTCGCTGTTGCCAACGTGCAAAGGTGTAAGAATCTTCCTCAGAATCTTTCTCTCAAACACACCAAGAGTCGCTTCATAGGATATTGTCATTGTCCACACTTCTGCGCCATACTTTAGGATGGGCATGAAGAGCGCCTTGTATAGTGTTAGTTTTGTTTGTCGAGACAGGACTTTACTACTCAGTTACCTACTTAGTCCAAAGTAGCATTTGTTGGCTAGGGAGGATCTCCGTTGGATTTCAAGGCTGACATTGCTATTTTTCATTCAGATGGTTAAAATGAACCTTTCATAGAGCCTAAGGAGTGAAATTGTTTGAGAAATTATTATTCGATTTTTTTTTTTTGTACTTCACCGATTTAAATACTTCGGTGAGGTATGCATTTTAATAGTTTTTTTCCTCTTTTATGAAAAACACACAGTTAAATAATTAATCAAGTAAAAAACGTATGCGAGGAATGAAGCAAGCTTTGGAGTTATTGGAATACGGGTCCAAGACTTTCATTCTTAGTTGGAACAATGCCCACGATTCTTAGTTGAAATATGGCACTGTGCTTTCCTCTGAAAAAAATGAATTTTCACGAGTTATTTGTTTCAGTTTGACGCGTTGTTCGGGTTGCAACTTACCATGAGTTTTAATGAAGTAGCACTTACCTTTTCTTGTGCTTTCTCTGCAGAACGTTGCCTTTTAAGAGAGCACCCACCGGTTCTCCCAAGTCGTGTATCACTTCGTTTGCCCATTCCAGTGATTTAGCCTGTTCTTCTGTTAGCTGTTCTGCTACTACCTCTCCTAGTTTAAATAAGACCCTACTGGCCACCTTTTTCTCGTAGTAACTTTGCTTAGAGGGACGGACATGTTAAGCCTGTCCCCCCTGCCCTACGATAGTACTTTGCCTAGAGGTACTAAGCCCTTCTATGGCAACCTGCCGGTTAAACCTGGAAGGAGGTACCGACCCCCGTCCCCTGAAAGATGTTGAGCTAAAATGGGGATTGCTCACCCTAAGCGGAGTAGATCCCGAAACTCCTGGTGTTGATCGATTGGAGACCGGTTGTACCAAGCCTCCTCGTAGCCCGCTGCCTCCTGCAGTACTCATGCTGGGACCAGTCCTATCGCTCAATCCCCCTCTGTCTCCTATTAATGGCGGTCTGACCACTACCTTGCTCGCAGCTGTGGCAGCAGTCGGGTTCCCCTTCGTCGGTTTTTTGGGAGGACCGTCCTCCATGTTAGAAATATATTTATTTAAATTCTTCTCCATTTTTGGGCCCACGAGTGCCGGACAAGGGAAGGCCGCCTGCACAGAGGTCCGTGTGCTCAGGTAAGGCTAGATAGAACCGGAGGTCGGAAGGTATCCGGAGCACTCCGTTCGCGACTGGGCTATTTTTGATCTGGGCCCCCAACCAGGCTGAACCTCGACACGGGTCGTATTTCACCTTGTTCCAACCCAGAGTTTTTTTCAAGAGGCTTGCTTCTCCGGTTGGCAGAACTTGGCTATCGTTCAAAAAGGCAGTACGAACAATAGGAATAGAGTGAACTCGCTCAGTACTGGAATGTACGTAAACGAACCCACTGCCATACAATGATAAGGCCTGATTAATGATTTGACTAAGCCCCCGCAGCACTTCGCAGAGGTACCATACATTACTAAGCAATAAGTAATTAAAATCATTATCCTGATTACTTGGTAATCCTCACTTTCATTACTTTTCAATGAATATACATATTTGCTTATTCCTAAATTTGTAATCATTGAGTTATCTTTACCAATCAAGTAATCAATATATAATCATCAGCCTGATTACTTAGTAATCCTCACTTTCATTAATTTTCAATTAATATATTTGCGCATTAATAAGTATGTAATCATTAAGTAATCTTTATCAATCATTAGTAAACAATAATTATGTAATCGATATTATTAAGTAATCAATATATAATCATTATTCCGATTACTTAGTAATCAGTAGCTAGTAATCCTTAGTTAAATTCAAAATTTTCATTTCAAAAGTGTTTTGATACTTAAAAAAAATCACCAATTCTGAATAGATGCTTTTATAAAGTTTGCCTTGTTTTCAGGTCCATTTGCATTGAGTGCAAAATTATTACAAATAGCAAAACAATATGAATGAAATCAAAATAAAATTCTTTATGCGCATACAGAACAAATTCAAATGCTGATTTATGCCATACAAATCATTTTGCATTAAATATTTATGTTTGCATTGCGTTAACCTTTGCTCAATAACTGAACTAAGTACCCGTATCAGAGCCGCATGCAATCCTTGTGCAAGGATAACCCGCAATACACTTCAAACTGCATACCAGATGTGCGGCAAAGCGCAGTTGCATGCACAAGTGGCTGAATGCATTTACTTCAACGGTTGCCACATGCACCGAACGAATGGTAAGTGAATAAAAGAAAACAATATAGGATGAGCTCGAAAAGGAATAGCTACAAAAATTGACAATGATTTGCATTTTGCGCACTGCTTTTGCCGTAGCTACCATTACTGTGGCCGCTGCTGCTGCTGGTGATCGTTGAAAGGCAAATAAATGAATGGCCAAATAGATGTAACACAATCGTAACAAATGTAGAAGCAAAACTACAAGAAAAACACAGGCTTTATATGCTCGAAAAGAAATGAGATAAATTTTAGTGTTTCTGCGAGTAGTTGTATTGAAAAAAATATTTCGCTAAAGTAAATGCAGCAGATTGCAAATTCGCCCCCTCGTCACGGCTGCACTCGGTTTTTAGGTTTACTTTAACTTTTGAGTTCTTAACTTTTTTTTGTTCGCCTGCACTGTTTTGCTTCCAATGCAATGGTATTGCGTATATAATATACACCTACATACCCATGTATAAGTATAAATTTCATATTTATTTTGATTTGATTTCATTATTATGAAGCTCTAACAAGTCAAATCAAAGAAAATTTTGCACAAATTGTGAATGCAAAATGAGTGCAATTGCAGCAGCGCTGGATAGAAGCGGAAGCTGCATTTGCGTTGCTAGCAAATGAGTAACAAAGTCAAATGTAGATGAGCAGCACATGCAAGGGGTGAGAGGTGGGCGCTGCTATGTGTAGCTTACAAGTGTAGGAGTATTGCATTGCTTGCAAGCTCAGTTAGTTGCGCGATTCATTATTATGCATTTCCGTTCCCGTTGAAGGCACTTTCGGTGAGAGACCAACTTCCTACAGGTCTGTGCACCACTCATCAACTAATGTGACTTTCCTAATGATAAAAGGCTTATTTAAATAACGGTATCAAAAACATACTGATTTTACATAGAAGGATTTTCTTCTTTTAAAATATACAACTTATCTGTAACTGATACTAGGGCCACCAAAATAAGGATGATTAAAATCGTAGGAAGACTTGCTTCTCAAAAGAAAATAAGAGAAGTAGACCAATAAAAAAAAATTGAGGATTCTTTATAAGGAAGAAAATGCGTAGCACCGTGAATAAAAAAATATCAACAAAAGAAAATGTTGGCCACTTTAAACTTGCACCAGCGACAGGCTAATCACCTATCCTGGCAGAAAGCCAAATAGATTAACGAAGCCAACGCAAGACTGAGTCTTGTCGAGGCAATATGCTCCCGAGTGGAGTGAACAAGGAAAAAAAAAAAAACTTTTGGGCTATAAAACTGCGCACCCGGAATATTTTTAAAAACTCTAACTAAAAAGCTTGAGATTTTGAAGAAAATTTGTAAATCGTGTGCTTTGAGTTGTTGTTGTTGTAATACCATAAATATTCTTAATTCCTCTCAAGAGTGGGGTACGTTGGTGCTCTCCGATAGGGTGAAGTACCTGGGACTCATCCTTGATTTGGAAGCCTAACGTTGAAGAGAAGATTAGGAAGCCAACTGTGTTTTTGTATGGATGGCGACCATAGTACATCATTACCGTGCGGAAGATGTAGGTGCAAAATGAAGAAAATATTTTTTTTTTAATAGTGTTCGCCCCTCGGCAGACAATGGCAAGCTTCCGAGTGTATTTCTGACATGAAAAAGCTCCTCATAAAAAATATTTGCCGTTCGGAGTCGGCTTAAAATTGTAGGTCTCTCCATTTGTGTGCAATCAGCGAAATATGTTGCCTCTCGGCTAAAGATATTTTCTGGATATTCCACACAAATGTAAAGCTAATTTTGTTGTATGTGCTTCTTGACTGGTGGAACTCGCTCGAGAGGACGATGTCGGTTTAAAAGCTGCAGAGGATGTAAATATTTACCCTTATGGGAATTAATGGGTCGCTTTGGACCATTCCTACTCTAGCGCTTAATGCAGTGCTGAATGTGGTATCCGTGGGCATCGCAGGAAAAATTTCCACACTCGCCTTGAGGAATTTGGATCGCAAGCTAGACCTAAGCTATGGATACTCGAGTATTCTTAGAAAGTATGAGCTCATCCCCAAAGTGCGTGGTAAATGCACACCCTCGTTGGGTCTGAGCATTCCGGTATTTTTTCCATTCATATTCTCTACAGGGAGGAGTGAGTTGCGTGCAGCATTTGAAGATAGATGCATATGGATGGCTGGGGTGGATGGAAGAGTATTCTGTGAGGAGTCACCATTAAGCTCTAATTCAGACCAACTGACAACTGTAATGTTTTCCAAGTGAAGATAGATGCAACAAAAACGCAGTGGATTGCTTTCTTCCCTCCATAACTATTGTATGGGAGGTATAAATTTACTCCGACAATCAAGCGGTAATAAGGGCACTGGGCCCATTGTTGGGGTGTTCGAAATAAGTCACGGTGAGATTTGGGATTGTTTGTAGTCTTTGTGCAGCAGCTGTTTGGAGTATAAGTCGTATGCATCTCAGTATATATATAATATATATATATATGGGGCATTCTTTCTGAACGTGAGACCCCCTGCCCCCAGAATAGATTTTGACGAAAAGAGGTCTATGAGGGCTTAAAATGTAGGTAATTATGTTTACTTTCGAAAGCAAAGTGGCACTTCTTGAAATTCAAAATGGCGGATCCAATATGGCGGATTCAATATGGCGCAATTTTGCAGTTCGTGCATCAGATTTATGCTATGAACTGATGATAAAAAATGTGATGAATAATCAGTGACGAATAAAAATAAATAATTAACTTGGAAATATGTAAAATTAAATCCAATGCAACAATTTTACTTAAAAATAAATAAAGAAAACTCGAAATAGCCAATTAAGAAGTAGAATTATAGGCACTTAAACCAATTTTGGGGGTTTAGACGAACTCACCTTCCTATTGTTGGCGTGCGTCTTGATGTTGTTCCACAAATGGAGGGACCTACAATTTTAAGTCGACTCCGAACGGCAAATATTTTTTATGAGGATATTTTTCATGGCAGAAATACCCTCGGAGGTTTGCCATTGCTTGCCGAGAGGTGATCGCTATTAGAAAAACAGTTTTTAGCAGCTAGTGTGGTGCAACCGGGGTTACGAACCCAAGCATTTCTGAATGGTAGTCACGCCCCATTCGGCTAAGTCGGCCGAACTAGGTCGCGCTGCACAGTGCGGCCGATTCCCGAAAAGCTGGCCAAAACTCAAAAAATTAAGTAATTGATGCAAAATTTCTTACTCGGGGGTTATCGGGGTCGCTGATTACGAATTTGATCTTAAAATTTTGAAAATCCACCCCCTTCCACCCCTATTGACCACCCTCTCACGTGAAATAGCGTATATTCAAGAACATAATCAAGATGCATGTAAATTTATATGTTTTCGGGGTCGCAAGGTAGCAAGTAGTAGCAGGTGAATCTTGTTTTATTCAGTAACCATTACTTTTTTGAGTAACTTTTAATAGGTTTTAAAGCAGCATATGACGGCGTTGTATTACTATACAGTTTGAAAACTCAAATTTTATAAAAAAAATTGCAAAAAATGTATCTACGTATTGCTGCAGCTAAAAATTTTGTGTCGAGGTATTGATATGTACTAAAGATTTCTCATATTTTATTAACCTTCCGAAGATTATTCCATTTGGTTTTGTTCATTTTACTCCATTACAAAATCTTTCAAATGTGTACAACTTTCACTATTCATCGAGAGTAATACGATGCTCAAACGAAGGCCACGTTGCGACAGAAAATACAGAGGATACTTAGGGTACAGGACGTTGCTATGAACGGTTTTCACTACTCAAGGCATTACTGTAGCCAACCCAAAGACAAAAAAACTCTATCTAGAAACTTTTTTTTCGACTTTTGGCCAGCTTTTTGGGAATCGGCCGCACTGTGCGCTGTTAATATTTTGATAGCCACTTTAAATATATTGCGCTTTTAATTGTTTATTTCATAAGGCGTTTGAGAATTGCAGACGATTCTGTAAAACGAATGAAATATAAAGCACTTAGCGCAAATCGCTTAAAATATAAAAGCGGAAATTCTTCCAACTTCCTACTTTTGACTTTCCCACCCCTTTACATGCGCTTACCAGAGTTCACGTTGCTATCCTGGATTCACGTTGCTAACAGATTAGCTGACGTAAACAACCAAGGCTTAACCAATGCTCGCTTTCAACCTTCCTTTTTCCTACGCGAAGTCCTATTAGCACAAATATAAATTTCGAAATATTTTTTTCCAAAGCGCACTTTGTCTTTCGAGTTTATTTGCTCGGATAAGCGGCGGTGCTCCATTGAATGCAAATGATCCACACAAACGTTCAATAATCCTGTGGCCTAACAAACTGCTTTGAAGTTGTGAGATCAAAAATTATTACAAGTATTAGATGACATGGAAGTCAAACGGTTGGCGTTCGTGTGTAAATACTTACAAGGGCTAAAGTGAACTTAAGCTGAACTGGATAACTAACTGCAAATACACACACATGCACGAGTATGCATGCCTACGTATGTACGCAGTTATGAAATTGAATAGACTAGCAGATTCAAGTGGTTATGTTGAATAACATCCATGCGAGTAGTGGTATGTGGGAAGAGTAAGTGCAGCAAAAGTGGAAAATTGCATAAAGTGCAGGGAAAATAGTGTAATAAATTGAAATTATATATATTTTGTTATGCATGCTGGTAAACGTTGATGTGTGTGTGTATGCGAGCATTTTTACCTACACACTAAATATGAGAGTGGCTTTGTATGGTTATTTTTGCTACAAAGGAAGCTGCTGCTGGCGCATAATTCAATTTAACAAAATGCTTGTTAAAAGTTATTGAGGGAAAGTAGTGAACGCTGTGCGGAAGGCTACCAAAAGCAAAGGCACGCCAAGCTGTATAGGAAGGTGAAAAGGTTATGCAGCATAATAAAATAGCCTTGCATGAGGTTGGGCGATGTTTAGACGTCCCTAAAAGTTGTGCTCACTGACCAACATAAAATTTATGAATGAGTTTAAGAGTATAGCGGAAACAGGCGGGAGAAAAATTATGTTGCTGATTAGTGTATACTGGCTTGTGAGCCAAGTGACAGAGGAAATGAAATAGGAGATGAGCGTTCGTTTGTGCTGCAGTTCACAGCAGCATGCAACGGCAGAGGAGAAATGGAAAATGGGCCAAAAGTCAAAGGCATTAGTAAGCCAACAGATTCTCAATGCTTTGTTGTTGAAATTTTCGTTAGTAAACCAGCGGGAGACAGCACAAATGTAGTATGTGTATGTATGTGTGGTATGTGTGTATGAATCATAGTGGGAAATAGGCAAATCAGCAAAGATGATTGCTGGACAAACTTTTGTGTGAGCTAAGAGTTATCCGGAACGCCAGCTCAAGTCACAGCGGAAATGAATTTTATATTAGAATTTATTCAAGTCAACCCGGGTGAATTTTTTGATGAAAGCCTCCAAACGCCCCAGCGCTCATACATTTCTCACTACAAGCCAAAGATAAATATGCTAGCTGGCTTTACGAATTTTCCAACTGAAGTTGCATTAACTCGTGCGCCATAATTTGAATACGTAAATGTTGCTTTGCAGGGCAACCAAGCGAAGGCGAAACATCATTCATGCCTACAGAGTTGCATTTTGTATACTTTTACAAGAGCTAAACACGTGATTACCTTTGTGGCATGTGGCATTATTTGTTACCGGCAAAGCCGCAGCAAGCAGCTTAAGCAACAAAAGGAAAACAAAAAAAAAAAAAAACAATAATGACGGGGGATGGGGTACACACAAAAAATTGCAAAAGTGCAAACAAAGTCGGCTCCTCTACTTGCATCTACAATGGCACCGAGCGGTGGAAAAGGTAGTTGCAATTTAAATTCAATTGCGAAAGTGAAGCAGCCGAAAGGGTTCGAGGCGGCTGCACACAGAGTAAAAAGACAAGAGAAAGCAGGAAGAAAATAAAAATAAAATAATAAACCGCTATAAGCGCCATGGCATAATAGCAAAGAAAACTATTTACATTTGTTGGCTTTTGCCGGCGGCCTGCACCGACATTGTGAATGTGTTATCTTTGTGCGCACGCATTCACATACGTGCATGTGGGTGTGTGCATGGCACAGAGTATTTGCATGCTGGCTTGTTCTTTGTTTGTATTTGCGCATTTGCTTGCTGTTACACACACACACACACACACAGAGAAAACACTCATTCACATTGAACGCATACATCCTCATGCACTTGCATGTTCGATATGCTTTGCAGCCCAGAGCAATGACGGTGGTGGCGCTTGTAAATGCAAGTGAATAACATTGAAATATTGGCAACTAAGGCGCAATAAGAAATGCTGAAAAATGTTAAGGATAACAAGTGCAGCAACAAAGCAAAAGTTGGAAAAAAGAAGCTTAGGCAGATATACAGCCTTTTATACCCAATGCATAGCTAGCCCCACTTCCTTTGCTGTTAGACCAAGAAGAAGATGACTTCAGAATGCTAGTGAAGCGTAGTAGACAAAACCGTTCAAGGAAAGGGTTCCACGTGAATTAAAGCATATACTTTTTGCCACAATTGACTCATATTTTACGGCTTAATCGCTTTTTCGCTTCTTAAACTTCTAAACCTTCTTTAGCATGATTATTTAGAAATACTAGGTAGCGCAATAAGTTTTGCGGATCGATAAGAGAGGGCGTTTCTACTAACCTAAATTTTCATTTGTTAAGTTGGTACCCTCTTCATTTGAACGTATGTACAGTTTCATTTCGATCCTTCATCCTTTGATTACAAGCCATTTAGTACTGGAGTGTCAAAGTAATTTCTACATTCGAAAAAATCAAGTATCGTGCCGTGATTGAGCTTTTAGGTTAGGTTAGGTTTGGCACTCGCATCGCACATAGAGACAACGATGCCACTTAGATGACGAATTGGTCCGTTGTGAGCCGCGGGGCTGGGCCAAATTTCTCTCTCCCTATTGAACCATCCTGCGCTTTTGACAAAGCGTAAAAGGTTGTAGATACCTAAAGTGTATAGATTATCCATATTCGTTAAGAAGTAGGATTTTAAAAATCGGTTCCTGCTTCTGGCTAGAGTTGGGCATGTACGAAAAAGGTGTTGAATTGTTTCTAACTCCTCCTCATTTCTGCAGCTACGACAGAAATCATGCGTGTAAACGCCTAAGAGGCCCTACTTAGGTCCTGATTTGAAGTCTACTCACTTTTATAATACTCTTGGACAGACGTAAGTTTAGCCTTGACAATGTTTGCCTAGCAATTTCACAGGTGTTAACGCTAATCCATCTTTGATTTGCAGAACTGATTAGTGCGTCCTTAATGAGAAGCTTACAAGTTGCGAGAGGTATCTCCATAAGATTACTTATGTCTGGCATACAGGTACCTTCTCTTGCAAGTTGGTCTGCCCTACAGTTCCCTGGTATATCTCTGTGGCCTGGAACGAAGCATAAGATTATACGATATTGCTTGGCCATCTCATTTAGAGATTGGCGACAACGTAAGACACTCCTCGATGTTGTTTGGAACGCATCCAGGGCTCGTAGGGCAGCTTGGCTGTATGATAGAATGCAGATATTCGTTGATGATATTCTGTTTATTTTTAACCATTTTAAGGCTTCATTAATAGCGTTTATTTCCGCTTGAAAAACACTACAGTGATCAGGTAGTTTAAAGGATTCAGTAATAGAAAGCTCTTCGCAAAATAACCCTGATCCTATACCGATGTCCATTTTAGATCCGTCGGTGTAGATCTTAACGGGTGTGTTGGGTGTTATTCCAGTCTAGAAGGGATTTGCATTAGGAAATTCCTTTCGAAGCAAAGAATGGGGGGGGTGATAATCACAGTCACTGGGTATATCCGTATAGAGTATAAAGTGGTTGAATATCCATGTGTGACAGTCCTCCATTGTGAGCTCGCTTTGAGCCTTAAAGCGGAGCAGGCCGCTGAGTATTTGCAGAAGAGATCTAGGGGTGGCAGATGTAGTATGATGTCCAAAACCATAGATGGCGTGGTTTTCATGACGCCACATATTGCTAGTTCCGCTGATGTCTACACTTATTCAATAAATTAGAATAGGTTTCTTTCTGCATAGCACACCACCAGACAACATTTCCATAAGAAGAATGGGTCTGACAACAGCAGTGTAAAGCCAATGAACAACCTTAGGTTTGATCCCCAGGTCTTACCTAAAGCTCTCTTACAGGCATAAAAAGCTAGGTTCGCTTTCCTGACTCTTTCTAAGATGTTTGACTTCCAAGTCAGTTTCCTATCTATGTTTAGTCCCAAGTACTTGGTTTCTTTCGAAATCATAAGAGCTTCCCCCTTGAGCGTAATTGGACTTAGCTGAGGGATTCTGTGCTTCCTACTGAACAATATAGTTGTGTTTTGCCTGGGTTGACTCCTAGACCACACTTTCCTGCTCACCTAGAAAGTATATCTAGAGCATTTTGTATTAGGTCTCTTAATGCAGATACAAATTTACCAGAGACAGCAATAACAACATCATCAGCGTAACCTATCACCTTACAGCCCACCGATTCCAGTGTTAACAGAAGTTTATTTACAACTGCGTTCCATAAAAACGCTGAGAGGACTCCAACTTGCGGTGTACCTCTACTTACTAATCTCCTGAGCACCGATTCTCCTAGATTCGCTTCAATGATTCTGCTATTTAGAATTTTGCCAATGAAGCCTACCAAGCCCGGTTCTACCCCAAGATCAGTGAGCAATTGCCCGCCTTCGACATTGTTAAAGGCCCCTTCAGTATCAAGGAAAGCAGCTAAAGTAAATTCCTGTTTGTGCAGTGAACTCTCTGCCGTGGAAATGAGGTTATGTAGAGCTGTCTCTACCGATTTCCTTTTCGTATAGGCATGTTGTGAAGTAGAGATAATATTTCTATCTATAGTTAGGCATAAGTGAAATTCTATCAGCCTATGTGAGTTTCTACCAGCTTTTGGAATGAAAACAATTTTGACTTGTCTCCACTTAAGAGGTATATGACCGTAAAGAACGCAACCTTTGAAGATTGCTAGTAGCCAGTGTGCTAGATATCTGGCGGCCTTTTGCAGTTCCACCGGATAAGCGACATCTGGACCCGGTGATTTAAAAGGTTTAAAACTTTCAATCGCCCATAAGAACCGATCTTCAGATATAGCGTGTATTCTGACTTCACGACATTTGTATTGTATCTTCCATGTCATGCCCAGTAATGTCTGAGCAGCCTGGAAAATGAGTGTCGAGTAAAAGTTCTAAAGACTCTTTACTGGTTGTAATGAAAGTACTATCACTTTTCTGTATCAGTTCCCAATTTTGAGGACTTCGAGCTAAAATCTTACGAAGTCTGGAGGATTCAGTTGCCCCCTCAACCTCTTCACAAAAGGATTTCCAAGATTGCCCTTGGGCATTTCTGATTTACTTCTTGTAGATTTTCAGAGCATCTTTTTCTTTATAGCCTTTCCAATCTTCTGCGAGAGTAACAAGAACTACTCCTCAAAAGAAGCTATAAAAAGCAGGGAATTAAAAATTTGCCTAAACGTTGGAAAGACATTGTAAATAATGAAGGAAATATATTATTAATTAATAACTACTTGAAGCATCGTTTTTATTAATTTTAAAACCACCTTTAAAAACGATCGAACTTATGGACTGACCTGATACAAGAAAATTTAAAAACACTATGAAATTATTCCCCAACAAATTTCGCTAATAATACAAAATTAGCACTACTACTGCTCGTTGGGTATAAAAATATTTACATGCAGGCATAAATTGAGCGTAAAAGTCAGAGGAAAGAAATAGAACCAACTTGAACTAGAAAATCATATATACCACCGCAATCTGCGTGCCCTGACAGGGGATATATTGAAAGCGGGAAAACAAAAATTTATATTGTACTTATATAAGTTAAAAAAGCGAGAGAGATGCATAAATAAATCGAGCGCTTGGCAAATATTCAAAATCTCAACGTTGGCTGGCTGGTCGCTGGTTGAGGCGCGCAATTCGAAAGGATAACATCACCAACTTAAGCGCACAAAGCTTTTGCGCTTAGACAGCTGCATTGCCAATTTTTATCCTCACTTTCGATATGCTTTGCATTGCTTTGGCGATTTATGTCTTTTTTTTTGTAAGTTTTTTTTTTTTCTATCGCTAAATGCAAGTAAACCAGCTTTTTTAGTTTCTAGACATCAGAGATCTCTGCTGGACTCTGGCATCTTCCATTTTGTACTTTCCTCTTTGTGCTGTACTTTAAAACATATGTATTTCTTTATAAATATATGCCACTGCCATTTTTCTTTAGCACTTTAAGGATATTTACACCATTTTTTAAGCGCACCTCAATTTCTTCCTTTGTCAAAGAAATATCGCATGTGGTACATTTTTTGCAGTTGTTGCTATGCAAAGTATGAGTAGACATTATTCATAGAAAAATCGTAGAGTGTTGAGTACCGGTTAAGAGGCAGTTCGACAATATATGCTAAATATGAAACATAAATATGATTTCTTGATATGTCGACAGCGCCACATAGTGAACTTATTTTTAGATATTTTTTTTTGAAACAGTTTATTTATGAATATTGTACAGGGTTTGATTGAAAAATAATGAGCCCTCGCGTCTGCCAAGCGATCAACCGAATCGGCTGGTGGAGGAAAATGATCGTTAGATCTTCCCCTTCCACTAGAAACCGGTCCCAGTTCGCTGGCAACAGGATTTTGCAGTGGCGAAAATGCAGCGATCGTTGGAGCAACATGACTCCATCAAATTTTGCGTAAAGCTAAACAAAACGAGTACTGAACCCATTGGGCTACTCAAGGAGGCTTACGCGGACCAATCTCTATCCAGTGCCCAGGTAAAACAGTGGCACAAGCCGTTCAAGGAAGGCCGGGACGACGTCGAAGACGAACAGCGATCTGGAAGGTCTTCGACGACGCAAACAGATTAAGATGTGAACCGGGTTCGTGAATTTTTTAACATTGACCGGTATTTTATAAAGAAGTGCTCCTACCGGGCCTGAAAAATAAGCTGAACGGGAGGCGTTTCGACTCCATCGAGACGATCTAAAAAATTGTGACAGAACCAAAAAATTGTGAGTTTAAAAAATGTTTCCTGCAGTGGAAGGACCGCTACCAGCGGTGTATTGACGCTCAAGGGTTCTATTTTGAAGAATATTAGTTGTATAAGCCAAAAGGTTTAATAAAACTGCTTAAAAATAAGGCTCATAACTTTTCAATCAAACCCTGTAAATGTGAATCAAATGGGCCAATGATTCTTCACGCATCTCGTTTTCTGTACCACCAACATTCTTTACTTTCACTTCCTGGTATAATTCGGAAAAGGATGGTTCGCAAATACTTCATTTTTAAACATATAATTTTTTCGGATCAATAAAACAAAAAGCGAAATTGAATGAAAATGTAAATAACTTAAAAACTAAATTTCCGGCCATTTGCTCACTCGCACTATAAATCTTTCAAGTGTGCGTTAAAATTTACAATTAATGCGAAATGGCAAAACCAACATCTCAAAACAAAAAATAAGCAAATGATATAAAAATATAAATACAGAACATGCCAACCGACAGCCTTTTGTATCAGAAACAGTAACAAAAACAAACATGCAGTGAAAGCCACTGGTGGTGAAACAGCCATTTCAATAATTCAACGATAATACATATGAATTTTTATTGCCAGCCAACGACGAAACCGTCGGATCGAGTAAAAAAAGTAAGTAAATAAAAATTGCAACAAAGAAATTCGTATTTATGAAAAGTCGCTGGCAACATTTGCTTCACTGAAAGTTTCAAAACGCAAGAGATTACAACGAAATAAAAAAAGTCGAGCTGTAGTCCAAGCAGACGTCAAGTAACGAAGAACTCAAGTCCAGAAAGGTCGATCTTTACCCAGCAAGATGTTGCTTCAGTAAGCTCCAGCACTGAATCACTCATAAAGTCATGGGTTCCTTGTTCAGTGCTCTCTCTTAATCCGCGATTTTTTGGTTTTTGTTTCATTTTGGGACAAACAAGCAAGTGCAACACTCAAACAACATTAAGTCTACTCGGGTCTACCCGACCTCCGAAGAAATCTGGGTAGATCTTGTGATGTCAAGGAGTCAAGGTGATCGCTTCTTAGACATCAGAGCCAAAGAGCTCAAGCCTGATTTGAGCGAAGGCCGGGTAGATGCACAAAAAGTGATCCGCCGTCTTATTCTCTTCTCCACATGCTGGGCAGAGTGTACAGTCTTAGATGGCTACGTTTTCCATGTGCTTTGCCCATAGAAAGTGGCCCGTCATCGGTCCAACCAGAAGCCTACAGTTCCTTTTGCTTAGTGACAGGCAGGAACTGCAAGAGTCGGTCGGACCTGATAGGTAGCATCTGTTTTTATGAGACAGAAATACAATTGCAGGTTTGCCATTGCCTGCCGCTATTAGAAAAAATTGTTTCTTCATTTTGGTATTTCACCGAGATTCGAACTTACGTTCTCTCTGATTTTCGAAAGGTAGTGACGCACCAACCCGTTCGGCTACGGCGGCCGCTTTCTCTATAATTGCCTACATCATTATTTTTTCCGCTCTTAAAAATTGCTACAATAAAAGTCAATTCCCACTCATCACTAAAAACACGTATAGATAATAAAGATTAACCGGACAAAGCTGCTCTGAGTATTGGTCCAATCACGGGGGAAATTTTCTGGTTTTTGTTTTTTAACTGTAAGTACGGAGACCTCCTTAACTATACGACGAAGACACGGAGAAGTGGTCACAGACACGGCTGCTTCCAGTATTATTTGCCTAGGTTTGGTCTCTCCGCTTCACCACACTGTCATACAAGAGTAACCAACTTCAGACCGCTCGGATGCCCGTGCATCAGCTGTCTGTTATTTGGCTAAATGACAGACCAGAGCATTGTTTACAAGCGCGCGGCAGCATTTTGCCGATAGTAAAAAAATCAGTGATGGATTTCAAACGTAATAGTGTGAGATTGCATTATATTTGGCTGGAAAATCACAACCAGCGATTGCTAGTAAGCTCGAGGACCTTAAAGTAAATAAAGTTGAACAAGCGGCTTGAGCGAAATCTCCGTCGACGAGCGAAACAAATGGCGAAATAACTGAAAATATCTGATCGTAGCATCCGCCGCATACAGAAAAATTAGCTGAAAGTCAAGCCTTACAAGATCCAAAAGACGCTTGATCTCACACCCAAGTAGCAACAAGTCAGACGTGAGAGAGTGAAGGAGTTGCTGCGCTTGGCCGAAAGCGGTAAATTTCCAAACATTGTGTTTTCTGACGAGAAAATGTTTCAAATTGAGCGATTTGTAAGGGTTGTAATTTGTAAACGACGAAGGGTTTATTTAACCGACCGTTGATGCGAGAATTTGAGACATCGATTGGCCACCAGGAGGAAGCTCGCACCACAGGTAATGTTTTGAGCCGCTGTAACCGCAGATGGGCGTTTTCATGGAGCCTGGCGTCAAGGTAAATACGAAATATTGTCGGGAAAGTATTGTGAAGGTTACTTTGAAGCCATGGGTAGACAAGCATTTCATTGGCAGACCATGGACGTTTCAACATGACTCGGCACCATCTCACAAATCTCGAGTGCACCAAGAATTGCTAAACAGCAATGTTCCGAACTTCATTACGTCCACATAATAGAACGAGAGGAGTTAGCAAGTGTTGTGTACGCTACGTAAGCAGGATGAAGGAGGGCGAACAATAAAGCTGTTTCAGCAGCGACAGCGTCCTGGGCCGCGTTTGATCACAATCGAGCTCCACGACAAGTGCTGAAATCAATATGAAATATTGTTCTAGCGGAGGTCGACTCAGACGTATAACTCACGACCATATCATACGCAGGCATGACGTTAATGCCCATGACATCGTAGCCTTTAGAATTTCCATCTGCTTCATTACGAAACTAGTGGAGGCTATTAGCGATATACCTATAACCTCTATGTGACATAGGTAGAGAGCCTGTTCGTAGGTTTCTTTTGTGGTTGATAGGGTAGGTGGAACCTTCGAAAGATACGTGTGACTCGTATGTAAGTATATTCGATTCACATGCGATATCGAACCAAATTTCGTAGTACCTATGGACTAAACCACCCCATTGCCTCGCTGTTCTGCTTTTTTCCCCTCGGTATTACCAATTAAGATACTCCTTCGAGGGCCAGGATGTGTTTATTCTCTCATTATCATCGTGTCTCATCCTTCGCATAATTGTTGAGGCTACGTTACAACCACAGTTCCACGTATCTTCAGATTCTAGCATATATTAAACTAGGCTAGCAGCTGTCATGCTCTATATATCGGGATTTGGCAACCCTGGTGCTGCAATCTGGCAACTGACAGCTGTATCGCAAAGTTTGACATTTTTTGGCTTTTACGTACTCAGAACGTTTTGAAATACCAGCGCAATTTGTTGCAGTAACTTAAAAGATTCATCTCGGTCCAAAAATGGAATTAAATCGTGAACATTTTCGTGCGATTATTTTTTACAACTCTCGACGTGCATTAACTCAGCAACATTGCATGGATGAACTTAATTCATTTTTTGGCGATGAAGCTCCATCAAGGACCAGTGTTTATCGATGGTATGGTGAATTCAATCGTGGTCGTAGTTCACTCCAAGACGAATTTCGTGAAGGTCGTCCAAAATCAGTTGTTGTTCCAAAAACCATTGATGCTGTGCGGAACTGATATTGCAAGATCGTCATGTGACCTATCATGAGATTTAGACAATCTTATGCATTAGTGGGACCGGCATACATTCAATATTGCATAAACATTTGACTGTCAAAAAAATTTGTTCGCGTTGGATCCCACACAATTTGTCAATCGCTCAAAAAAAGGCTCGTGTCGATTGGTCGAAGGAAATGCTCAAAATATACGATCGCGGGGCTTCGAAACAAGTCTATGACATCGTGACAGGTGATGAATCATGGGTTTACGCGTATGAGCCCGAAAGTAAACAGCAGTCGACTGTATGGGTGTTTCAAGATGAGCCAAATCCAACAAAAAGGGTCGCCTGTTTTTTCGGAAAAACTGGACATGTCGCAACCGTACCACTAGAACAACGCAGAACAGTAAATTCTGAGTGGTACACAACCATTTGTTTGCCAGTTGTCTTCCAAAAAATTAGGAAAACCAATCGCCAAAGACGGATCACTCTTCACCAGGACAAGGCGAGCTCTCACACATCGGCTCAAACAGCTGCATTTTTGAGCATCCAAAACATCGAATTAATGGGTCATCCACCGTATAGTCCTGACTTGGCACCGAATGACTTCTTTTTATTCCCGTACGTAAAAAACAAACTGAGAGGTCAACGTTTTTCGACACCTGAAGAAGCGGTTGCGGCATTCAGAATGCATGTTTTGGAGGTACCTCATTCAGAGTGGCAAAAGTGCTTCGACAATTGGTTCAAACGCCTGCAAAAGTATATAGATCTTCATGGAGAATATTTTGAAAATCAATAAAGTTATTTTCGATAATTAAAATTTGTTTTTGTTCTCTAATCCCGAAATATAAAAGGCACCCCTCGTATTTGAGCGCCACATGCTTCGTTCCCCATCAAATTTAGAACACTCTAACAGGGCATGCTCAGGAGTTTCATATTTTCCTTGGCAGTAAAAGCAAAAATGGCGAGTCAGTGTGCTTGTATAATATTTGTACAAATACTGCCTGAAACAGCCATGCTGCAGAGCCATGGATTTTGCAGAGCGATATTGTCGATCATCTGTAGGGCGTAGGGCGTCCCTCAGTGAGGCTTTGTTACCAGATACCATTGCGTTTTTTGTATGCGGTATTATTGTTTCATACATTTTGCCTTTATATCAAGGGGGATTTTGCCTGCTATTACCACTACTGCTGCGTCAGATATGGTCCTGTAGCATCTAATGATTCTAACATTGCATAATCTGTACACCCGTTTAGCCTGCCTCAAGTAGCTGGGATATTTCACTACGTCGCCCCACACTTCCACAGCGTAAAACAAGACCGAGTTGCAGACGCTTGTTAACATTGCTCTCATTTGTGGTCTTGGTTCACTCACGTTGGGCATCAGTCGCGATAAAGCCGCGCAGGATTTTGCAGCTTTTGAGTTTGCGTATTCCAGATGTTTTTTGAAACTGGATCTTCTGTTGATCATCACCCCTAAATATTTTATGGTATCTGTTCTTGTTGTATTGGGACCACCAACCTTGTTTTGAGGATTTACAACTTTTCGTCGGGACTTATGAGAACCAGTTCGGGCCTATGGTCTGCTTGTCTTAGCCCAGACGATTGTAGTCATTGCTTAATTTTATTGGTAGTGTCCTCTACCCTTCGTGAGACCTTTTCTAGTGTTTTTCTTACGACTACCACAGCATACCCAACAATACTTGCTTGTTCGTACTGTTCAGCGCGTAGTAATCCATCATACATGATGTTCTACAGAGCCGGGTCTAGTACAGAACCTTGAGGAACATCTCCAGTTACCTTATAGCTTTTGGAACCTACGTGTGGGTCCCCACGTACCATAGGGTTCTATTATTAAAGTATGCAGCAAATAGCTTTATCAGATAGTTCGGCACATTCATTTTCCGAAGTATCATGAGTATTTGGTCCCATTTGACTGTATTGAACGCTTTTTTGACGTCCAGAGTCACGACTGCACAATATTTTTGGTTCCTCCTAGCCATATTCTACCAGAGATAGCAGTTTTTGCTATTTCGCATACTTCTGTTATTGCATCTACTGCACTGCGATGCTTTCTGAAGCTGTATTGTACTGCTCTAGTCGGTTACAGATTATTGCTTCCAGCACTTTGCCAGCTACATCCAGCATACAGAGCGGTGAAGGATCTTCTGGAGGTTTTCCAGGCTTCGGCAGTGGGAACGCTGTTGTTTCCATTTCATAGGGAAAACTCCGTTTTTAATGCATGTTGTGTGTGGTACATGTTTCGAAAAGCCTCTGGTCGCACTTGCAGTGCTTTTTTTTAGCACGGCGGTAGGGATTCCATCAATGCCCGGTGCTGTTTCGCGATTTAATCCTTTTGCAGGCCAGTTATATGTCGTCGTGTTTCACTACGGGCACTTCGTCCTCGGTATCAGTGAGATGTCTTCTGATAAAGAGTACACCTTGAACCGGGAAGAGATTTGTTACTATGTGTCGCACTTTAGCATGTGGAAGTACTCTCATTCTGGAATTTTTTCGTAACAATTTTATAAGTGTTTCCGCATGGGTTCGCATCTACTTCATTTAGGAGGCTAGCAAGTGCCTCCGCCTTGCTTTTTGCTATGGCCTTTTTCAGTGCTAGGCCTTCTTCAGTGCTAGGCCTTGGTGCCCACAGTTGTTCTCCCCTCTGGCCAATTTTTCTACGCTGAGGCTTTCTCCGCAGTTTGTGGCATTCGCTTCTCAAATGCGCGATGTCGTCATTCCACCAATATTTGGGTGCTCTCCCATTTCCTCGGCATTTACGAGGAATATTGCGTATATTCATTTAAGAGCAAGTGTGTGTTTGTGTGTGTAGTAATCATTTCATTGGTTGAAGGACATTACGTTGAAACCTGTATAAACTTAAGGCGTCTTTAACTTTTTTGTGTCTGATCGTCTGATTACTGACAGAGTCAATATTCGCTTAAGGCTTTGTAAATAAGTGAGTATTTAAACATTTTAATGAATATCCTTCCTTAAATGTTATTATGATTGTGATTTCTGGATGTGGCTTTTGTTATTGTCTGTTTTTTTTCGTGTTTTGGTTTTTTTTTATTCGTTTGCTCACTTTTAAAGTTACTTACCAATGCAGTTGAACGGTTGCGCTCACTCATAAGCTCCAAAGCCTCCTCCAGTGCGTACAAGTGTCTCAAAGCGACTGTGGTCCCGGCACTGACCCAACCACCAGAAATGGCAACAGCAGAATCCAAAGCAAAAGCAACTCCATCAGCATCAGCACCAGAAGTGAAGCTCGTTCGACCAACAACACGTAAACGCTTCACAATGATGAAGTGGCAAATGGCGTGAACACTCATTCGAGCGTTAAACTCGTCCACTGTAGTTGATGCATGTAAATGCTGCTGTCGTGCCGTTGCGTAATTTTATTTTCAGCTCACATGCATTTATAAGTAAGTTTTAATTTTGTTGTTGTTGTTAGTATTTTCGCATGCAATTCATGTAATTTAATTTTAATGGCGAATATAAAAATCTTTCCATTTTTGTTTTTGGTGCACCTTGGAGTGATTGAAGTGATGTTGGCCAAGTACTTCTATACATAAATATACACAAATATATGTTTATTTATGTCTATCCGTAAGATATGCTGCAGTAAATGGTATTCTCTTAACAGAATCGCGGAACTGAATCGTTTAAGGATGCCACTGGCCCATCCTGCTACTAATCGCATAGAAACTACTCTATGACTACTAGCACTAAAGCGCCGGACATGTAAAACCAATCAAAGCTGCTGATGTAACGGGGAAACTTGATGCAATTTAGGTGGGACTGCTGCCCTAGGTAGCCAAAAAAAGGAGGAGAGAAAGTGTACCACATTATCCCCCTCCGAAAAGTCCCCAAAGCTTCTGCAACGGGGGTTAAATGGTAAACGCAGCTTTTCTGTGTATGCACCGATCGTCCAATGAGCGGTGAACTTAGTTACGAGTTTGGAACTTGAATAGCGTGGAGTCCCTTCTGTTTATTGTACTGGCGCCACATGGTTTTCGAAATCGTACATGCAGAGATGGAATCGGGGGAATTGTTAATGTCTCCCTCGCGCCCACGTTTCCTACGCATTTTGCATGCAGATTGACTGATTTAGAGAAATTCTCTGCTCCGACCCCTGATTTCATATTGGAGCCGTCAGTGAAGATAGAGGTATCAGCATCGGTACAGATTTTCGGCCTCTATCCAATGCTGCCTACTAGAAAAGATTGCCCTATCACGTCACTCAAACTCCAGTTTGCGGATGGAGAGATTTGTCCGATGCTGAGAGAAATACGGTCTAACTGCCTAAAATCGCTACCATGGCTCTTGAGAGATTGTCTCCAGAGGCCAACCTTTTTTAACTTGATTGCACTTTGAGCAGCGATGAGAATAACGTCAAAGTCTATGGGAAGTAAGTGCAAAACTACATTCAAGGCAGCACTGGGACAAGTTTTACATGCTCCTTTGATGTCAATACAAGCAGTCCTTTGCACCCTGCCCAGTTTAAAGATTTTATAGCTCTTCCGAGCTATTCCATACGTTAAAATTGGCAGAACCACAACATTGCACATCCAAAGAACGACTTATGGATTGAGTTTCCATTTTTTTCCGAACATAGATTTGCAGGAGTAGAAAGCTATACAGGTTTTCTTTACACGAGTTCCAATGTTAACCTTCCAATGGAGTTTAGAGTCAAGTATCACACCAAGATATCTTTATATTATATATATATATATATATATTAGGGCGGGTCGATTTTAAAATCGCTCATTGCTTTGTGAAAATCGTATTCTAGGGATCAAAATAAGAAACTTTGCCGAAGGAACCATACCTCTAAAACGAATTCTGATGTCACCCAATTTGGGTCGAACGAAAAATCCCACTTTGACCCATTTAGAGTGCTCCAATCGAGTCCAAATGTATGACCGACCCCCACTAACTTTGGACGGCCGATTCACCCATGCCAGTGGCACACCCCCTGGAACTCCCCTGGGGGGTTCCCTATACAATCATTTCAAAATATGACCATTTTTGGCCTTTACATGAGAAAAGAACCTAAAATGTTCGACCCAAATTGGGGGATATCAGAATTCGTTTTAGAGGTATGGTTCCTTCGGCAAAGTTCCTTATTTTGATCCCTAGAATATGATTTTCACAGAGCAATGGGCGATTTTTTTTCCTCCCCACAAATCGACCCGGCCTAATATATATATAATTGGCGCGTACACCCTTTTTGGGAGTTTGGCCGAGCTACTCCTCCTATTTGTGGTGTGCCTCTGGATGTTGTTCCACAAATGGAGGGACCTACAGTTTCAAGCCGACTCCGAATGGCAGATATTTTTTATGAGGAGCTTTTCCATGGCAGAAATACACTCGGAGGTTTGCCATTGCCTGCCGAGGGGCGACCGCTATTAGAAACAAAATTTTCTTAATTTTTGATCTTTAACCGATATTCAAACCGACGTTCTCTCTCTGAATTCCGAATGGTAGTCACGCACCAACCTATTCGGCCACGGCGGCCGCCAAGATATCTTACTTCCTCTGAGAACGGGAGAAAGTGGTTATTTAATTCAGATACTGAGAATGGGATCTTGGCTTTAAAAAGTTGTACACAGACGGATAAGAATGGACTTTGCTTAATTTTTCTAAAAAATTGTTCGGCGAGTGTTATTGCCCCCAAGCTTATTTTTAATAAATCTTTATTTTCTGGAGATTTTATCGATGATTGGAAATCGCAATAATTATTCCAATTTGCACAAGTAGTGAAAAGAGTTGTAGGCTGACTTCGAAGCTTTCTTCTATATTCAAACCTTTTGAAGAAACTATTAAAGAAAATATGTAGTGTGGCAATGAAACTTAAACAAATTAGCATGGATTTTTCATGGGTAGGTCTACAGTTTCCAAACTAGCAGCCTTTGGTGAATATTGTTTTTCACGCTGAACGATTTCAAGACGACTGTGCTTACGCGGAATTTTCTAAAATATTTGATAGAGTTTCTCACACGTAAATTATCCTCGCTAATCCTGCTTTCTTTCAATGGTTGAAATCGTATTAATCCAATAGACGATGTATGGTAATGATTGAGGATGAATGCTCGGAACCTTTGATTGCACCTTTTGGAGTGCCATGAGGCAGTATTTTAGTACCTCTACTCTTCGTCTTATTTATGAATGATATTAGTACCTCTTTTTCGTTTACCAATAATTTTCTATACCGAAGATATTCTTATGTTGCAATCGGATATTAAAACGCTCGTTCGCTGTTGCAGTAACTCTGGCATCTCTTTAAATATCATGGAATGTTTTCACGTTAGGATTTATGCGGCGTAGTGGCTCTTAGCTCTCATACTCTTACACTCCCAAATTACTGTTCACTTCATTTAAAGTCTCTAGAGAGTACGAGTAGAATGTCTAAACTCTCACTGTCTCTTGTTTTTAGTGTAACTAAAGGAGATATTGATTGTTGATCTCTGTTGCGAAGCATTCACTTTCATTTCCCATTATCTCATACCATTACTCCATTTCAGTTTAATTAGCTTAACATGAATTATGAGCTTAATGTCTTATTGCCTGCGCACAAGGAGTATTCCATGAGATCTCTAATTATATTCCGCTTGACTTTTCGGTATCAAGGAAGGTATTTTATGAATCCTTGAACTCTTTTTTTCAACTTATTTAATTGTCTCTGATAATTTAAGCTCATATTAGCTTTAAAAATTATTATTATTTGTTAAGCTTGAAATATATAAATGAAAATGAAATAAAATAGGGACATAAGGGAGAGTTCGTTTTTGTGTGGCGGTGTACATGGTATCACAAAAATTTGGTATTTCAGGCTTTATAGAGCTCTTTGTGCACCAAAGAAGAGATGGGCAAAAAAAAAATAAAAACAAAAAAAAAAAAGAGTAGTTTGGATAGATGTCACCACAGGAAATTCCACATCAAAATGCCTCTCACTAAAGCTCTATTGGGTTCTCGACGATTTTGTCTGATAACGACATGGTGGAAGTGTGGCTGAGTAGAAATTATTTTTATGCTGAATTCTATGTCCAAGAACAGGTGCTGCAAAGTCCAAACTGAGGAGCGATAATGAAGTGGATCCTAGGTTGTCCGCACTTGCGAAGTCGATTGAATGTTGTATGCAAAAAAAAACGAAATCTTCCCATGAGGCTAGTGCATAAAATATTATATGTATTGCAATAGGTGGTCCTTTATTGAATTGCACTTAAGATCAAGCTTCCAAAGGCATTTAGGAACTTAGTTCTTCAACGACTTCAAGAATCTTTGTATATTTTAACTTATTATTACCATCATTTTTGGATCAACATCAAGACGCACGCCACAAATAGGAGGAGGAATTCGGCTAAACACCTAACAAAAGTGCACGCGCCAATTATTATTATTTTTCTATTTTATTTAGATCAAAATTAGAATATGCGTCAATCATCTGCAGTTCTATTTATATATAGTCGTGCTTCCAGAATCGAACGGATTTCAAGAAAGTCTAATGGTTTGGTGTTCAACTACTGAATTTTTCCGAATCGCCTCCGTCTTATGCTTCTTCTTCTTTTTCTTAAATGGTGCCGATTTTGGCCGAGTTTAACCAACCTTCACCAGATGGAGGGAGCTTGATGGACTCTTTCTGCCGAAGCTAAAGGAAGTAACAATCCAGCTATCCAAGGAAATAAATTAGTCCTCGATGGTAAGCTCCTGTGGAAATCACACGTTGAAACAAAGACATTCAAAGCACTAACAGCCCTCTGGCAGTGCAAAGGTGTCTTTGGAAAAACGTGGGTTCTTTCTTCTATCCAGATCCGATGGATGTACACGACTATGATAAGACCTATTATCACCTACGCATCAGTGGTCTGGATGAGTAGTCTCTCTCTTGTAGGAGTCAGGAGGACCTTATCGAGACTACAACGCACTGTCGCCATCTGTTGCACCGGAGCTTTTCCGACTACTTCAGGCCCGGCGTTAGATGCTCTGATTAGTCTACCACCACTTGATGTTTTCATCCTGTTTTCATCTGCAGGTGCTGAAACACGATGGGAATTGGTGCGGCCCCTGTACGGCATTGGACTACGCATGAACTTCGATCTAATGATCCTTGCCATGCCCCTTGACTCCATGCCATCCAGAGTCGTGCTTGGCAAGAGATACAGTGTAGACTTGCTAGAGGCTCAACTGTGGTCAAACTCAGAAAATGAGCCAGACAAACATTGTTTTCGCATTTTCACGGATGACTCCAGGACCGAGCACGGCTTCGGCTCTGGGGTCTACGTGGAATCCAGCGGGGCAAAACTACACTTTGCTCTTGGAATGCATGCATCTGGGTTTCAAGTGGAGGTGTATGCTGTTGAAGAAGCGATGGATGACGGCCCACTTTCTATGGGCAAAGCATATAGAAAAGGTGGGCATTTCAGACAGTGCTCTTTGCCAGAATGTAGAGAGGAGGATGAGATGGCGGACCACTTTCTGTGCATCTGCCCCGCCTTCGCTCGAATCATATTTGAGGTCTTTGGCACTGATGTGTTATGAAGCGACCACCTTGGCTCCTTGGCACCAAAAAATCTACTCAGATTTCTTCGGAGGTCGAGTAGATTTAAAGAAAATTGAAAAGGGAATCCGAGTGCAGTACAATTAATTGTGTCTGAGTGCTGCACTTGCTAGTCCGTCCCGATGAAAGAAACCAAGCGCGCCAGTCGTTTCTATCGCGTGCTAACCGGCGCCAGTTGGACACATCAAGTGAAGCCACGTCCATTTCAACCTAATCTTTCCACTTCCTTTGCTATCACCAGCTGGTACCGCATCGAATACTTTCAGAGCCAGAGCGTTGATATCCATTCGGACGACATGACTCAGCCAACGAAGCCGCTGCTCTCGTGTGACTTCTTTAACCTGATGTTGGCAACGATCGTGCGAACCACAGATCTTTCGCCTTATGCGCTTGCTTGTAAAATAATAAAGCTACAGCCATTAGTAAGAAGAGAAACCATTCAGTTGCCGATATTGCTCTTCGACCTGGTTGTGGATACTTTGATGGTTCTGAATTTCTCGACCTAGTTGATTTCAATGTTGTTCACATAATCTCCCTCACTCTGCATTTTTTCTCAATATTTTGAAGGTAGTCACTAAATGAGTAAAATGAAACTAGTTGTTTTGGGTAGCCACGCCACGTTTTTACTACTGGGGATATATTTATATGACATTATGTAATTTTAATATTTAATATACTTGAATCCAGTTACACTTTTATTTACATATGTGCGCTTTATAATATTGCTAAATTAAGGTTGGTATGTAAAGTTGATTCAGTGGTTGGTTGGTGGAAAAGAGCAGTGTTCGCAACATTTCAGCGAGACGTGAGATAAAAGTGAAAATTATTAAGTACTAAATTGCAGAAATAAAGCGTGGAAAATATAAAATATGAAAGAGTCTGGCTACTCGTGATGTACAAAAATCCATCCGAAGTACATATTCAGCATTCATTGATTAACTACTAGACAGACTGCTGCTGATATACCACAACTTTTCTAGTCGTGAGTACGAAGGAAGTGTGCTCAGCTGTCACTTTTCGAGAACTATAAGTATCATAGAAGGATGAGAGGAAAGTTTATCGTAGAACATTTGAAAATACTTCACACACAGAACCTTTCGCAACTTATAAGATGCTTATAGACAAACACCCTATCACAGCTGCCAACTGGCTGTGGACACAGTCCCTGATCTGTCCAATAGGTAGAATAACGTGGCCAGAATGGAACATGGGCCGCACAAACCAACTGTTGAAACCGAACAGGAAGAACATGAGAAATCTTCTCGGGGTCCTAATAGAGCATTGTCTGATTGGCAGGCATGCCAGTAGACTGGGAGCACCCTATGATGACCCTGCAGAAGCTGTAACGACATTGAAGAAGAAGAGATTATAGAACAGTTTCTATGCGGGTGCATGGCTTTGGATAGAAGAAGGTTCAATATTTTAAGGAAAAGTTCCCTGAATAACTTGGCAGAAGTAGTTAATATAAAAATAACAAGTCTTGTTAGATATATTAAAGCCACTGGTTGGTTCAATGAGGATAATGTAGAGTGAGGAGAGGGGACAGCCCTGGTGGTATCACAATGCACCGACAGCAGGCCTAGGTGTGTCAACTATGTTTGCTAGCAACTTTGATTGCCAAATGAGTAGAAACGTCGCATTTATACCCATCGACGCTTTGTGCGCTGAGTAGGGCAAATTTGTTTTTAAAGTCAACGTCGACTAAACGAAACCAATAAAAATTAACTCCAAAAATGACCATAATTTTATGCTTCTTGGCAAACAAGTTGAAGAAGTCGAAGTTCTTACCTATCTAGGCAGTGTAATATCTGTTGAGAATAGTGCGGGGAAAGACATCCTGGCCAAAATAAATAAAGCTATTGGCGCATATGTGCAGCTGCACTAAATTTGGCCCTCATCACAAATATCCTTCCAAACAAGAATGAGACTACTGAAATCTAAGGCCAACTCAGTACTGCTCTATGGATGCGAGACCTGGCTTCTAACCGACCATCTAACTAGAAAAGTTCAAAGTTTTGTAAACATGTGTCTCCGGCGTATTCTCAAGGTGTGACGGCCGAACGTCATCAGCAACGATGAGTTATATAAAAAGTGCAACTTGCAGCCAATGGCCAACAACCATTTTCTTTCAGCGGAAGAATAAAACTAATTTTCTGTCAAATCAGATGACAGCTAAGTGTTACCATTCTTCAAATAATACCTAGTTCAAATCCGTAACGATAGATGGCGGGCCCTGTACAAGTACGAAAATGGAGGTGGATAGGCCACACACTGCGAAAAGATACAACGGATATCTGTCGACAAGCTCCTTATTGGAACGCCTAAGGAAGCCGCAAGTGGGACCGACTTAAGACTACATGGAGAAGATCACTACAAAAAGAAGTCGATGAATGTAGAAAATCGTGGAATGCACTAAAATTGCTAGCCAAAACCAGGGCCAGGTGGATGCTTCATTGAGGTCGTATGCTTCAATGGGAGATAAAGGGATTGATGATGATGATCCATGGTTGGGGGTATGCCAGTTCTTCTTCTCTACTAGTACTGGAGAGTCAATCGCTCAAATCACAGTCGGTTTTAGATTACCGGAGTGACTGCAATTTATATCCGACCACAGACTGTCACTCCAGCAGCACTCCTCCAAATATTCATGGGGAATATTTAAGCTGCTGTAACAACAAAAACAACAGCAAAATGATATGTTCATGAATTCGTGTTCTATCTAAAAAAAATCTTTTGAACGTTTCCTGCGACTATACATTTAAATTTTGCCCATTTACATTAAAGAGTCCAATCTTCTCATCCAATTCAAATTAACGACTTTCATTATCGCTTGCCAACAGCGCACATACTCGCGCATATATAAAATAATTAAATAATGAACTCCTCAATGCCATCAACAGAATTGAATTGTGTATTCTCATTCATTCCGTGAAAGGAAGTTAATAAAGTACAACGTTTATGTAAAGTATTAAATATTAATTGGAACTTTTAAAATTTCAGCTGCATAGCAACGAAATTCATAACTGCGCATGCAAATATGCAACAACAGCCCGACTGTGGATTACCAATAAATATCGGCATGTGAATGAATAAGAGATCTTTCAATGAATGAATGGATGAATGTGAGATGTTTCAAAGTAAGATTTTAATTTTAATATTTTACTTCCAGTGAACAATTTTTAATACTCGTATCATAAATGCAATTGAATATTCCACTTACAAACATACATTTATGTACACTTCACACAAAAATTAAGGGAGCAGTAAAATTTCCTAAATTTCTTAATGATTTTTGCAAAGCTTTATCTCGGTGAAAAATGGGCGCACGAAGTTCCGACAAAAATTATTTGGAAGCTCTAAACTTCTAGTTTTAAGATCTTTAAGCTAATTTTTTTTATTTAACGGTTATTTTGTAATCGTCAGTTAAAGGGTGACACAAAAATTTTCAAAATTTTTTTCCTTTGTTTTTTTTGATTGCACGGGCTTGGACAAATTTGTCCAACTAAAACTAGCCATACAGTCAACTAGCTTGATTATTGAGCTTCAATTTCCTTTTTTTTGAATTCTCGCTACGATCATTTCTCTCTGAGATATCCGCATTTTACGAAAAATGACCATTTTATCTTTGATCATTGATATCTCAACAACTAATAACTCCACAATAAATCAAATAATGAGTTTGAAAAGTGGAATAAATTTCCTATAAGATCCTAATTAAATTTTTTGACAAAAAGTTTTTTTTTTACCCTTAATGTTGGTTTCAAGTGAACACAGAAAAACCGCTTTTTACGGTTTTTCAGAAAATCTATCGCTCACTTACAAATATTAATGCGGGAACTCATGTTTCTAGAGATTTTTACAGTTTAATATTCCACTAATAACTCTGTAAATTTTTAAATCGGTCCATCAAGCCGTTTTTCCGGACCGATTGATCAAAATGTTACAAAAGGATTATACGAAGAAGTGCCTTGTTTTTAAACATTGGCTAAACACTATTACATAAAATTGAAAAAACATTTTTTTTCAACTTTTTTCGCATTTTTGCATTAGTAACTTATTAAATTAATAAAAAAAACAAAAAAAAATTTCAAATTTTTTTGGAAAAAAATTTTAAATGTTTTTCAAAAATTTTCAAATTAAAAAAAATTTGTTTTTGTAATTTTCAAAAAAATTGTGTTCAGCAACAATACTGAGCACTAGTTTCGACTATTTAACCGCTGCGTACCCTAATTTTTCAAATTTTTATTTTTTAAATTGATACCCCCAAGACATTACTCAGTACTCGATTTATCGAATTCGTGCCATAAATTGACATATTAAATTTTCTACTGACTAAATATACGTCCAAGCAACAGTTTTTTTCAAAACTAATCTTTTATCAAGATAAAGTTATTCAACATTTTTTCCAAAAAAATTTGACATTTTTTTTTGCGCGATCTGAAAGCTTTTCGCAGGAATGTTTCAGGCCATTGACCGGAACGTCCTGCAGAATATCGGTGCAAGCCTTTTGGATGGCCTCTATGGACGCAAAACGTTTTCTTTTCATAGCCAAATGCAATTTCCCGAGTAGGTAGAAGTCAATAGAGCGCCATATCAGGCGAATACGGTGAGTGATTGATGGTTAAAATACGATTTCTCGTAAAAAAATCAGTCTCAAGAGTGTATCGATGAGTTGGCGTATTATCATGCAATAAGCGCGAGCTTCCTCCCTCGCGGTGTTCAGGGTGAATTCGACGAATGCGATGCAACAAACGGCTCAAAACGCCCAGATAGAAAATTGCATTGACGGTTTGGCTAATTGACACGAATTCCTTGTGGACAATTCTCTTGGAATCGTAAAAACAAATCGACTTGATTTTTGACTTCTCTAAATACCATATTTTGGGTGGTGGCTCGTTTGGGGCTTTCCTTTCGGCACTTTGACGCTTACAATGCTGTGAAGGAAGTTCTCGTCTTTTCTCGCCTCTTTAATGAGATCTTTCGAATGTTGAATTCTGAGCAATTTTTGGTCCTCAGTTAACTTGTGCGGAATGAAACGTTCACATACCTTTCGTAAGCCCAAATGATAATTTAAAATGTGATAAATCGATGTTTTGGAGAAAATCAACTCGGATTCTATGAATTTCGACGATTTTCGATTTTAGGAATGATTTCCATGGAATTTTCGGTGAGTACTGGTTTTGGGCGGCCCGAATGTTCATTGTCATTTATGTCCTCACAACCATCTCTGAAACGTTTAAGCCACTCATAAACTCTGGCACGAGATAGACGATCATCGCCATAAACTTTTTTCATCAGTTCAAAAGTTTCGGTAAACGTTTTACCGATTTTAAAACAAAATTTGATATTAGCTCTTTGTTCGAAACTCATTTTTCTATCGATGACACAAACATACTGACACTTTAGATGCAATAATTTCGCTTCCACTGGAAGTCAGCTAAGGATGTAACTTCCAACGCACTAGCTCATTTCAAAATATTTTTATGACACCAGTCTTGTTTATTTTGGACTTCACCATGTATACTAGCTGCATACGAAAAGATACATATGTTTGCAGAATCATCCTCAGTAAGTCCTTACATATACTAAATAGAACCTATAAATTTATTCTTTTCATTAATGACAAAGGTTTCTTCTTGATCGCCGCGATGACACGGTTTTGGCCGAGTTGAGCAAAGCGCTCCAGTCGTTTCTTTCTCGTGTTAACTGGCGCCAGTTGGAAATACCAAGTGAAGCCAAGTTCTTCTCTGAGTGATATTTTCAACGCTTTCCTCTGTCACCACTAGCTGGTACCGAATCGAATATTTTCAGAACCGGGGCGTTTGTTTCCAGTGACATGACCCAGCCAACGTAGCCGCTGGATCATTATTTGCTACGCTATGTCTATATCGTCGCAAAGCTCATACAGCTTATTGTTCCATTGCCTACGATATCCGCCCTCGCCAGCGTGTAAAGGTCTAAACATCTTCCGCAGAGGGCGTCCAAGGGCCACTTCATCGGATCTTGTTATCGTTCAAGCTTCTGTGCCATACAATATGACGGGCATGATGATATACTTATGAAATGTTAGTTTTGTTGGTCGAGAGAGGTCCTAACTATTCAATTGCGTACTCGGTGAAAATCAGCCAATCTATTTTTCACAACGTGAAGAGTTTTCAAAACCTGGATGTAAATCTTAGCAGCGCTGCAAGCCCCTAATCGGCGTGAATGATAGACTACAAGCTGCTAGCAGAAGTCATTTTGCTCACTAATAAGACCAGTAGCAAGATATGGCTGCGAAGCATGGGTATTGACATCTATCATAAAAAACTACCTTCACCGCTTTGAGCATAAAACCTTAAGAAGGATATTTGAGCCGGTGAGGGAAGCTGGTGGATCTTATAGAATAAGATTTAATGATGAGATCGAATAGCTGATATCAGATCAAAACATTCTGGGTTTTGCTAGAGCTCAGCGAATGAGTTGGTTTGGACACCTACTCAGAATGGACGCTAGCAGGTTTACGAAAAAGACCTTAAACTCTTTTATTACGGGCAATAAAAAGCGTGGAAGACCGCCAAGAAGATGGGTTGACGTTATGAATCGGTTCGTACGGGATGCGGTTTTGAAGGAAGCACTGGCTGTTCCCGAGCTGCATTTGCTATAATGAGGATGTCTTAGTCCAAAGTAGCTTTTGTTGGCAAAAGATATTCTTTTTTGGATGTAAAGGCTGATATTATTAATGCTCGTTCCAAGATAAACGAAGTCTCTTACCACTTCAAAATCATAACTGTCAGCAGTGAGGCGGGTGGTAATACGTGAGTGCGCCAACTGTTTGTTTGATGACAGGGGGTACTTTATTTTGACCTCATTCATCACCAGACCCTTTCCCTTTGCTTTTTTATCCAGTTTTGAAAAAGCAGAACTAACAGCGCGGTTGTTAAGGCCGATGATCGCACGATATTTTCCAGTATTAGCATAAGAAGTCACACGACAGCGAGTTACTCCGTGTGAAATCACGTTTGGTATCAAACGGCTTGGAGGGGCCTTCCCGATTCTGACGGTGCTACTGGTCGTTTTGCATAGTCGTATTAGTTTTGCGGAGATATCAAATTCATACATCGCGGCTCCTTTTTGTACTGTCGAAGGCAGCTTTAAAATGGACAAATATGGTGTGTGTTGATTATCCTTTTATGGATCTTTTCCAAGATTTGACGTGTTGTGACTATTTGGCCGATGGTGGATTTTTCAAGTCTTAAGCCACACTGATAAGGTCCAATCAATTGGTTGATGATGGGCTTCAGTCTCTTACAGAATACGCTTGCTAGAACCTTTTAGGGGATAGTTGGAAGACTAATCCCGTGGTAATTGGCACAGATTGCAGCATCACCCTTCTTATGGTTTGGGCAAACTACACTTAAATTCCAATAGGAAGGCATGCTTTTAACCGATCATATCTTGCATAGAAGCTAATGCGTGTAACTGACCAGCTCCTTGCCGCCATGTTTGAATAGCTCAGGAATGGAGTAAGGGACTTTTACTTAACAACTTCGACAGTGTAGTATATACAGATGGAAAATGGAAAAGCAGACCGACTGGTAAGAGAAGGGGATGACATGAATAATATAATATTCTTGCAGAATCGGTATTCACACCATTGGGTGCAATTAAGAATGTAATTTCCTCAAAATATGTTCAATCAATTAGTACGAGAAATAAGAATCGACTGGCGTGTTTTGCTGAACGGGGCCAAAATCCTTTTGATGGTTACTTTGCCAATCAAGAATGATCAGAAAGAAACGAAAATCCTGCGTGCTAAAGCTATTCCATTAAAAATTTCATTAAAGTGTGAGTTGTGACCTCGTAATTTCAATTAATGTTCCTCTTTTAGTGAACCATAAAAATATGACTTATGTTTATGTCAACAGGATTGAGCGAAAGGCAAGATATGAGTATAACAGTAGTAGTTTACATGACTATAAATGTGTGCGTATACTCGTATGCCTTTATGTGTGTGTCTGTGCAACATGTCACAAAATGAAAATTGAACACACAAATGCAAAAAAAAAAAACGAATGAGTAGAGAAATAAAGTTATGACAGAAACGAAAGATGACAGAAACATAACAATGGCATCAACGAGAAATTAACAGGACGCAGGCTATTGTGACAATGTCATATATGTAGGTATGCATGTACATTAGGGTGCATCACTTTCCATCGATAGGCTATGTTAGGTTGTAGCGTTTGGGACACACTCAGGTTCGTGTTTTCCTTTGTAATGCCGCGTGGTGAACTTGTCCTTATCTCTCCAATAAATACTAAAATGGTGCATCTACGTCTGCATACAGCAGAAGGATGGCACAGAAGGTGCGAAATCGCCTCTTCCTCATTTCGACAGATTTTGCAGAAGTTATGTGCTTGCACGCCCATCCTCTGGGTGTTAAGACTGCGCTTATTTTGGTTTAGCAGAGATTCTGTGTGCTTAGCATTGAGAGTCGGCCCTAATTGTCGGGCGATTTTGCAGCTGGGTTCGTTCCGCCCAACTTTCATTCGCTGCGCTTACAACTTTCTCAAAAATATGTAGCTTAGAAGTCTGTAAGGGTATGCATAGGTCATTGGCTGTGTACCTATCAGTCAATTAGATGCTAAGTGTTGATAGCTCATCGACCCTGCAGTTCCCTTCAATGTCGCAGTGGCCAGGAACCCATGTGAAATGACTCAGCCATCTCGTGAAGAGATGTAACGCATTTCATGGCTACCTTGGAGGTTGTCAACTGCTCTGTGATTAATTTTATAGCCTTTTGGCTGTCAGTAGAAAATGTAGATGTGATGAAGATGAACATCGCACTACATTGCAAAACTGTTACGGCTTTTATTATTATATAAGTTTAGTTCAACCTGGAAGACACTGCAGTGCTCGGTAAGTCGAAAACTAAAGGAGATCCCGAGATGTTGTGAATATACATCTCCACCCATCCCATATAAGGATGGATTCAATTTGTTTTACATTCTTCCATCCTCACTCTTACCTTGAGGATAGGAGGGTCGTTAAAGTTGTTATGACAATTGTAGGCAGGAGTACATAGATCACCAGTCTGGGAAGCTCCGACGGGAATGCTACGCAATTAAGATTCTAATTCGCATAGCCCATATTTCACACCTTACTTAAGGCGTTCAACCTTATTGCCGCACTGCTAGCTATACAGAGTTGGAGAACAAATGTGGGTCTGTGAACCTTGTCGACTCTTATAATGTTCACACTCTTCTCAAGGGCATTCCACCGTATTACAATACAGAAGTGGTCTAATTACCGCCATGTAGAGCCAATGTATGATCTTGCAACTGCGAATCCCCAATTCAGCTCCTGTTTAAAGCTTCGATATTTAGCCCTTTCCGTAACTTTCAGGGGGTTTCCCTCTACGGATATTTATTTAAGAACAGGAGTCTTATGCTTTCTATAAAAAGCATCAGATTCCAGATTTACTTCTACTCCTCGAAAATCACACCAAAGTGAGATTTTGAGAGATTTTTGTTGAAGTTCACACAATGTTTAAAGGCGTTTTCCCGAGGTAGCTATTACATACAATCATCATCATTAGGTTAGGTTAGGTTAGCCTGGTTGGCAATAAGCCACGCATAGACCTTTTGGTCCCTAGCGATACCAGATGGAGACCGACCTCTATGAACCCCTAAAGTAGACATCATGTAGGATGTCAGCGCTTTTGGCGAAACTAAGTAGATCTGGGAGTTCCGCTTTTGAGACGTCTTCCAGACCCTCAAACAGTGGGGCTCCCAGGCATCTTAGTCGCGTTTTTGATAATGCCGGACAAACGCACTGAAGGTGTTCTAAAGTCTCCTCAACATCCTCTCTGCATTTTCTGCATTTGTCCGTGTTAGCAATCCCTATCTTGTACGCATGTGCAGCCAATAGATTGTGACCTGTTAGCATACCTATGATAGTTCTGCATTCCTTTCGCGAGAGCGTAAGTACGAATTGAGTGAGTTTTTTGTCGTTAGTTCTACACATGAGTTTTGCTGTTTTGCATGTGGTCAGGTTAGTCCATCTAGCTTTCACTTGCCTTTTCATGTGGTCGTCCATTTCATTGTATATTGTGTTTAGCGGTCTCGGTATGTCGTTCTCTTGTTCAAATGGTAGTCTCACAGCACTTTTTGCTATCTCATCTACTATTTCGTTCCCTATAATGCCTTTGTGACCAGGTACCCAGTAGATATGCAGCCTACTGTTTTCGGCTAGCCTTTCTATGGTCTCCCTGCTCCGTCGAACATTTTTGGACTTAATACAATATGAGCTTATTGCTCTTATTGCTGCTTGACTATCCACGTATATATTAATTGTTGAGTTCTTTCTTGTTCTAGTGTAGGCTAGCTCCGCGGCCTTCCCCACAGCAAAAACTTCCGCTTGGAAAATACTGCTGTGGTCTGGCAGCTTGATAGACTGCCTTATTCCTAGTTTTGAGCAGTAGATACCCGCTCCCACTCCGTCTGGAGTTTTCGAGCCGTCTGTATAGATGTGAAAGGTTCTATGGCCAGGCTTCATGCCTTTGTGCCATCCCTCCTCTTCAATTGTAGTGCGGAACCTTCTCTCCCAATTAAAGTACGGAGTCATGTAGTCTGTGCCACCTGATCTCCACTTTCCTATTGAGCTGTGACCGAAGGTTCTGCAGATGAATACCCCCGCAGCCATTAGCCTCCTCGCAGATTTCGCTGCCAGGTTTTCCGCCATAAGGTCAATAGGTGGCATGCTGAGTATCATTTCCAGCGCCGCCGTTGGAGTGGTCTTCATCGCTCCTGTTATGCACAGAGCAGCGAGTCGTTGAATCCTTTCCAGCGGCATTAAGTATGTCGGTTTTTTGTCGCAGTCCACCATACTAAGGTTCCGTACAGCAATATCGGTCTGACTACTGCTGTGTAGCACCAATGCATCAGGGAGGGTGATAGACCCCAAGTAACGCCCAGCATTCTTTTACATGCGTACAATGCATTACTGACCTTTTTCACCCTCTCCTCAACGTTGTGCTTCCACAGCGATTTGCTGTCCAATATTACTCCGAGGTACCTTGCATAATCTTTGAGAAGTAATTCGTTGTCGCCTAGCTTCGGGAGGTTCCACGTCGGAACTTTGTACTTCCTGGTAAAAAGTACCATGTCCGTTTTTCCCGCGTTTATCCCTAGCCCTGCGTGAGATGCCCATTGATGTATCGTTTTGAGAGTGCTGTTCATCACATTACTGATGGTGTCCAGGTACTTTCCTGTAACTACTATAGCTATGTCATCGGCATATCATCATCATTATATTTTTGCAAAATTTTTTTAACTTCTTCCTCTTCACAAGTTATTAACTGTCAGACAAAGGAAAAAATTACACTATTTTCCCATAGGAATTATAAAATTTATTACATTTTAAGATTTCCGCTAAAATTTTGCGAAAAAAATTTTTTATAAAAATTTTTAAAAATAGTTTTCCAAAAATACAGAAAAGTTCAGGCTTAAAAGGTCTGCATAAAAATACTTAAAATTTTTGTTAGCCGAATCCAAATAATGATATTTGCTAGAAAAATATTTGCATTGTGAATGAATTCATGGTCACACCCTCTCCATTTCTTGGAGAACCAAAAGGCTTCGTAACAATACCTTAGAAGTCAAAATCGGTAAATTTTTTTGGTAAGGCGCGCACCCTAATATTGATTCTGCTAATGTTCTTGTAAGTAAAAAGTAATGCTGTGCAATATGAGAAAACAGTTTGCTTTAGAAATATAATTAGTCAAAAGCAAAAATAAACGGTTTATTGTAAATTGAAAATTAATTATAAGTTAAATAAATTATTTAAGGTAAATGAAATCTGTACATATATTGGGTTGGGGAATAAGTTAATAGCATTTTTATATTTTCTTTTATTTTACAACGATTTGTTTGCTGTTTACCAAGGGGTTCTCCAATTCTGCTCTACAAAACTATGTTCATTGTATTTTTGAGTTATTTAATTTTTTATAAGTTTTCAGGCTTAGAAATGGAATACCCAAGAGGCAAAAAACAACATTTTCGACATCTGCTCGTCTTTGCTTTAGATCGGGGTCAAAAAGCTGCCATATATGGAGAAGGTGTCATAGACGAGTCTAGAATCCATAGCACGGATATGGTTTGCAAGTTCAAAAATGGCGACTTTGACGTCGATGACTCGCCCCGCAGTGCAAAGCCTTCTGATTTCGATGTAGAATGTCACAAATCACTTTTGAAGGAGAACAGTCGCCAAACCAGTTCGACCATACCACGGTTCTCAATGGGATTTACCGAAAAATTGGGAGCCTGGGTGCCTCACGAACTCAACCAAAAAAACCAAGAAAATCGCCTTTAAATTGTTTCTCAGCATCTCGCCCGCAATCGTGCAACGCGCGGCCATAAACAGCGCTTTTTTTTACCGAATCGTCACCGGAGATGGGAAATGGTGCACATACATCAATATGGAGCAAAGAAAGGAGTGGTGGGCTCCAGGAGATACGCGAAAGCCGGGAATCAATCCGGATCTTAATACAAAGAAGATAATGATATGTGTTTGGTGGGCATGGTGCACTGGGAAATGCTCGAAAAGAATGGCACGGTTAAGAAGGAGCTCTACATGATTAAGGCTATTCGACTGGCCAACAAAACGCCTTCACGACAACGCCAGGCCCCATGTGGCACAAGTCCTCAAAGCCGCACTCCAAAAGCTCGAATGCGAGGTCCTTCAGCATCCGACGTATTCTACGGATCTTGCACCGACCGATGACCATGTTTTCTTTACTCCTTGTCACACCATAGGAAGGGCGTTACCTTCGATAACAAAGAGGTTCTTAAAAACAGGCTCAACAACTTCTTTGACACTTGACCAGACGATTTTTGGCGGAACGGCATCAACAAATTGGCCGAGAGCTTGGAAGAGATTATAAACAGCAACGGCGAATATGTAATTGATTGACTTATTGATATAATTATTGTTTTTAGTTTAAATATTGGGTATGGGAATAAGTTTCCGTCCTTTCTTAGCCAAAGTTACGAATTATTTAAACAGAGATATTGTGTGAAGCATGTGCCACTGGAAGCTACAACTTTACTCCATCTTTCAGGCAGCATTCGGATTCCTCTGACAAAAAATTCGAGTTCTTTTGACTTGATCCATTCATTGAGCCAGTTTGCGATGCTCTCGTAAGAAGTGAACCGCTCTTCAATAAAGGCTGACGGCATTGATTGGAACAGTTAGTAATACGAAGATGCAATGTCGGGGGCATACGGCGGGTGGATCAAGATTTCCCAATTCAGTCCTTACAAATATTTCCGGACAGATTTAGCAACGCGTGGCCAGGCATTGTCATACAGAAAAATAAATTTGTCATGTCTACCGTATACCGTGCCATTCCGGCCGCTTTCCTTTGAGAGCTTTATTCATACGCTTTAGCTGCAGTCGGTAGCGATTGCCAATGATGGTTTCAAATGATTTAAGGAGTTCATAATAGACGACACCCTTCTGATCCCACCAGATGCACAACAAAATCTTTAAAACATTAATATTTTTTTCGCTGTCGATGGCCCTGGTTCACCTGGCAGGCTTCAACATTTTCGACGCTTAGGCTTATCATAATAGATTCATTTTCCATCGCCAATGACGACGCGATGCAAAAAACTCTTTCTTTTCTGCAGTTCAAGAAGCATCTTACACATCACCAAACGTCTTTCGATATCCCCCTCCCTCAATTGATTTGGCATCATTCCCATCGCGCGACGGTTCATCTGCCAGCATCCAACTCTTTAGACATATCATCAAGGGTTCGACATGCGTCTTCATCCAAAAAGTGTGGTAGTTGAGTGTCTTCGATGCCCCTTCACGATCTTTATCATTCTCGTCGAAATTGCTACGCTACGAACTTATTCCCCAACCTAATTCTCATATCGGTACCGATAAATTCGCGAACATGGCCCAATTCGTGACAACTTTTCTTAATAAAGTTGAATAATGCATCAAAATTAGCCCCTTTAGTAAAAAAAAAATGATGGTCATGTGGCAGCAAGAAATGAAGCGAGCTGTATTTTATAGGAATGTAAGCCAAGATCCTTACGTAAAATTGTCCGCTTAGTCGAAGAACAAAGCAAAATAAGTTGGGAACGACGACGAATCAAAATTTCGGCGGCTTCTTCAACATTTCACCCTACAGCAGCAATATTCTCTTCGGCTCGCACATTTCTTTATCTTGCTGATGGTTTTCAAGCGAGAAGAGTAAAATTAGTGCGGAAACGATCAATAACTGCACGAATTGCTTGTTCACTAGACCGATTATGTTGACCGTAAAATGCATGAAGTGCTCTAAGAACTACGCGAACAGATTTATTTTTTTTTCAAAGTAAATTTCCACAATTTGGAACCAAACGATTCATGATGACTTGCCAAACTTTACTAAACAGAAATGCTAACCCAGTTAGCCATAGTAAACTGTCAAACCATAGTTACTGATATCGATAGCTCTCACGCAGCTAAAAAAGAGCCTATTATATCAAGGGGGCGCATTATGCAAGCGTAGAGCCTATTACATCAAGGTGGCGAAAAATTAATCACCCAATTTTATTTTTGAATAACTTTTTTACTGAATAAATAAAATGATCTTGAGTGACGGCAATATATACTTTGATCCTTACGAATTCCATTGCTTGCCTGTTTGTACATATACTGCGGCTGCAAAAATTACAAATCTTCCGATTGGATGATTAATTTTGCGCCACATTGTTGTAATTGGCGCTTAAATCCATCAGAATAGTACTTTGGCGAGTATGAAACTCCAGTCAATCAAAAACGAGATATATTTCGGGCTACAGAAGCGCAGAAATAGCAAAGGTTAAGTTAGGTTGAACTGTGAGCTCAACCTCACTTATGGGCACTCAAACATCCTTAGAAACTTCGAGTTCATCCCCCTGTCAACGGATCAGTGTATACCCTCGCTTAATCCAACCGGAAGCTTCCCCACTCATATTCCATCAAAGGAAGAGTGGAAGATGGATCGAAGTTGGAAGGAAAGGTTGGCGGAGGAGTTTTCTGCGAGGAGCTCCCCATCAGATTCAAAGTCAGGTTACCGGACCACTGTAGTGTGCTCCAGGCAGAGGTAGCCGCAATCAAGGAGGAAGCTGATTGGCTGCTCACATGCGTACTAACAGTGAAGAAAGTAAATGTTTACTCCGACAGCCAAACGGCAATAAGGGCCCTCGGGTCAGTGACGGTGCATTCGAAACTGGTCAGGGAATGCCTGACCTCACTTTCGACTGCGTCCGAGTTCTTTGACATTATCCTCATCTGGGTTCCTGGTTACAGCGACAAGCGGATGAGTTAGCCAGACAAAGGACATATGAGGTGATCTCCCCGCGAAAGGAGAGAATTGGGATCCTCCTGACTACCTGTGGTCTGCTCCTGGAAAGATGGGCTTCGCGCCAACTCAGCGAGCGTTGGGCAAGTACACAAACTTGTAAGGTCGCGAAATCCTTCTGGCAACGTGTGGACCGGGGGCGCTCGGGCGAGCTTCTGAGGTTGACAAAATATCAGCTCTCGAATCTCGTTGGCTTTTGCATGCTGTGAGGCTTGGAATTACCTCAAGTCCCTTTTGCGATGGATGTATGGAAGATGAGATGGAATCATCTCAGCACCTTCTCCTTAGTTGCCCTGCTCTGGCGGGGCTAAGATCCAGGCATCTTGGCTCTTATTTCTTTGCTGCGCCTGCTGATATAGCAGGCGTTGACATTAGAAATCTGATGAATTTCATCAGTAGCACAAAGCGGTTGATGCAAACGCAGCATAGTCATCGTTTGTAGTCCATACACTCTAACCCACTTTCCTAACCATCCCAGTACCACCTCTCTCCACATTCCATCGGTCTTCCTCTCTCACTTCACCTCCTTCATAATGGTATCCCAAAGGATGAATCCGGTTTTCCACGTCCAAGTGTGCTCTTTCCTTGGGCAACCATACCAACCTAACCTAACCTAACCTAGGTTGAACTGATAGACTTGCATTCACACATAGACCGATTTACTCCATAGCCGTGAAGTTTATAAATTACACGTTTTGAAACAGTCCACTTGCATGGTGCCTGTTTCTAATACGAATTTAACATGACATTTCTATCCTACTGCTGAGGTATCTTTCAATCCATCAAACTGTGGTGCCCGAGAAATTTTAAGTGTGGTTTGAATAACTCTGGGCATCCGAAGAGGACATGCTCTACAGTTTCCCTTGAGTTTTGCTTCCTACATTTCCTGTATTTCTCGCTGTCCGAGATTCCTATCTTATAAGAATACGCTGCTACTGGGCTATGATCCGTCGGCACGCCTATCATAGTTCTACAATCGCTTCATGTTAGTGATAGCACAAATCGAGTATTACTAGGGTGGTCATTACTGAGTGGAGAGACATGCCTGCAAGTGGGCAAGCTCTCCCATCTTGTCCTAAATTTTGACACCTGAGCATGCTTTCGTTTAGTTCGTTCTATAATATTCATATTGACTTTGCTATTTCATTTCATTTAGTCATTTAGTAAATCTAGAAATACAAAGTTTCTTACAGACTACATAGAACTAAGAGTATTTGAAATAATTATATGCATATACATATATTTTTCGTCAGTATTTACAAAACCATTAAGTGATAATCTTAACCTAAATTTTAGATAGCGATCAAAAACCAAAGAACTTGAAATGTCCTTGAACTCATTCAATGTTCTAATCAAAGGTGGTTTCGAGGCATAACCAGTTCTAACACGCTTTAGGAAGATTTTTTCGAGATATGAGAAAATTAATGCGCTCTAAGAGTAAATGCGAGTTAACTGCCCCATTTATAGCATCGGCCGCCGTAGCCGAATGGGTTGGTGCGCGACTACCATTCGAAATTCACAGAGAGAACGTCGGTTCGAATCTCGCTGAAAACACCAAAATTAAGAAAAACATTTTTCTAATAGCGGTCGCCCCTCGGCAGGCAATGGCAAACCTCCGAGTGTATTTCTGCCATGAAAAAGCTCCTCATAAAAAATATTTGCCGTTCGGAGTCGGCTTGAAACTGTAGGTCCCTCCATTTGTGGAACAACATCAAGACGCACACCACAAATAGGAGGAGGAGCTCGGCCAAACACCCAAAAAGGGTGTACACGCCAATTATATATATATACATATAATGTACACCTTGCATTATATGAAGGAATCGGATCAGTGAAGTTCAAGGATAAAAGTGCTAAGCGAAGAAATACCTTTTGAATGCGTTTAAGTCTATTGATGTAGCACTGATGATAAGGCCTCCGAATAAAAATGGCATACTCCAGCTTGGATCGTACGAGTGAAGTAAATAGTGACTTTAAAGTATATGGATACGAGAATCGGAAGCAAAACGCCGAATGAAGGCAAGTGTAGAATACGATTTGGTAATGACAAAATTTAAATGACTAAGAAACTGAAAAGTGGAGTCGAAGATTACTCTCAAATCAGTAATATCATTCAGAATATTTAGATATATTACGTTTTACAGCGAAGTATAATTTTTTTTTGACAATATACTTAAATAGGTTATCGTTGAAAGTTTGAAAATAAACCTGTAGGTGTGATAGAAGTAGCAAAGAATGCAGAATGAGCAAAAACTATAATCCATTGCTCGGACGACTTGCGTCTGAAAGGCGTTGAAACTTCTCGATAAAATAGAGAATGGTTAACAGTGACTTAGCTAGATGCACATATATTTCAAAATGAGATATTGACTTGAGGGAACTCTTCTTACAAACTTACAAACTCAAAACTTTTGCCAACCCACCAAGCGTAACATGATTGCATCTCTTTGATAGACAATCTAATCGCGGTTGGATGGTCCTTCACAATGAGAGTAATAATTATGTTAACAACGGCCATTGTTTTATAGAGCTTAACTAAAACTAGGAAAAAACATAATTATTATACAACAATAACACAACTCTATGAAAACACACAACAGTAGTTGCAACAAAGCAGCAGTTTACGGTGGTGGTACTTACTATTCTTTGCCACAGTTGCATGCTGATGAAACGAATTCGTTTAAGCACAGTTTATGACCCGAGGCATTTCAGTTGTTATTCATAGCCGGCTGACAGCGAAATGCGCAATATTATTATATTTTGAGTGCACAATCATGAAGCGCTGCTGGTCGAGCACACATACACTACTATATACAAGTAATATTCATGAATGTTATGCGTACACGGAATTTCAAATAATGCTCATTAGAGACTTGCGGATTGTCGACTGCTGTGTTGGCTTTTTGGTAGATATTTACGAGTGACATATTTTATATGGTTTTAGGCAATTGACATGCTTTGATGGCGATCGAAATGCATCGCGAATGAAGGATGCATCGACATTTGAGTAACAAAATATGTAGCTCGCGGCGGGAATGATTTGGAAAATATTCATAAACATGTAAAGTGCGGTAGTGATTATTTTAACATAGCCACTGATCATTCATATCGTATATGAGGCTTGCTATTTGTATGTTTGGTCTGATAGCAAAAAAATAAAGATTGGTGGTTGAAAACGGTTTAATTATTTTTCAAAACGATGATGATATCTATGATTAAGGGGTTACATACGTCCAGCAGCGCCAAAAATGCGCTAAAGGAAAAATGTTTTTAGAAGGGATAACAATAGAAAAAAAAAAAAAATTATATATGGCTTATTAGTACTTAAACTTAATAAATTTGTTTATTATTTTAATTTTTCTTTACAAAAATTAGTATATAAAAAATCACGTGACTCAAAGAACAGTGAAAAAAAAGTTGCTCCATGGCTGCATCATTTCTCCTTGAAGTGATGGTTCTGTAAAAAGTAAAAAAATTATTGTAAAATAATGTTGTAGTTATAGTCTGTCGAGCTGGACTTTTGAATTTCGAAACATATGGCAATTTACGCCATTTAAAAAGAAGGTATGCGTTTTACGTCATAAATGTTACATTTTAATTATAAAGGGTGGTTAAGTTTGAAGGGCCGGTGTTGATTTTGAATAAAATACAATTTTTTTAGGAAATTATTATCATTTCTCTTTACTAAGATAATATTGGTATGGCTAATTACGGCACACCTCCATCCGATAGTCCAAATTTTCGATGACACTGAGGCATAATTGAGGTTCTATGCCGTTAATGTGCCGAATTATCTCATCCTTTAGCTTTTGAATTGTTGTTGGCTTATCGACGTACACCTTTTTTTTTCAAATAACCTCAAAGAAAGAAGTCCAACGGTGGCAAATCACATGATCTTGGCGGCCAATTGAGATTATTCGGCCATCAAATTTTTCGCGCAAAAGAGCCATTGTTTCGTTAGCTGTGTGACAAGTGGCACCGTCCTGTTGAAACCACATATTGTCCACATCCAAGCCTTCCAATTCGGGCCATAAAAAGTTCGTTCTCATCTCACCATAGCGAACACTATTCACTCATTTTGGAAAATATACGGCCCAATGATGCCGCCGGCCCATAAACCGCACCAAACAGTAACTCTCTGTGGGTGCATTGGTTTTTAGGTAATCACTCTTGGATTATCATTCGCCCAAATGCGGCAACTCTGCTTATTGACGAATCCACTGAGGTTAAAATGTGCCTCATCACTGAAGATGATTTTCTTTGATATGCATTTTGATTTGAACGCCCGTTTTCATAATAAGCCTGAATAACTTTAACGCGTTGCTCGATTCGGTATGTTTCCATGGTTCAAATTGAATTAGTCTGAAATTGAAAAATATCAAATGAAATGCAGAAAAAAACTTGAGGTTTAGGTGTAGTTCACATTCAACATCAACCCGTGAAATTTAACCATCCTTTGTATATATATATATATATATATATATATACATATAATTGGCGCGTACACCCTTTTTGGGTGTTTGGCCCAGCTCCTCTCCTATTTGTGGTGTGCGTCTTGATGTTGTTCCACAAATGGAGGGTCCTACAGTTTCAAGCCGACTCCGAACGGCAGGTATTTTTATGGGGAGCTTTTTCATGGCAGAAATACCCTCGGAGGTTTGCCATTGCCTGCCGAGGGGCGACCGCTATTAGAATTCTGAATGGTAGTCACGCATCAACCCATTCGGCTACGGCGGCCGCCGTAATTATATTTATAAAATTTTTTAATAAAAGTATCAAAAATCCGGCTCGACAGACTATAGAGAAAATATTTTCGAATATTTAAAAAAAAACCGTATCAAAAATATTAAAAATTGTATGAGTTATCATGCAGACCGTGCCGGAAAAAGAAGGTTTAAGAAAAATGAGTTCAAACTTTCAAATGCATTTCGCTCGTGGTCACGCCATTTAAAACAAGAACTAAAGAAGAGTTTTAGCCGGTTCGAATTTTCTCCGAGACAATAGTGGAATCCCTCATAACCAATTGTTATTCCAAGTAATCTTTCCATTCTTAATAAACTCGCTGCTCCGTCATTAAAAGTAGATACAGCAACATTGGTAGCTATTTCAACTACTCACCGACGCATCACCGCCCAACGCTTGATGTACGAAACTCCTTTAACAGCCTACGATGGATAGACATTATAAAGGCACTACGAGAAAGGTTTCGAATACCTGCATACCTGCTAAGAATTCTTCAGAGCTACCTGAGTAAGCGTGAACTGCTGTACGATTCACCAGATGGTCAGAAAACTAAAGCGATAACGTCTGGCGCAGCTCAAAGGTCTTATCTCGGCCCCGATCTCTGGAACCTAAGCTATGATGAGATATTGAGCATAAAAATGCCAAAAGATACATATCTAATGGGATACGCGGACGATATAGCGGCGGTCATACCAGCGCGGGACACTGAGGACGCTAGAAGGAAGCTGAACCAAGTCATGATAAGGACGCAAATATAGCTTGAGGACCACGGCCTGGAGCTCGCCAAACATAAAACCGAAGTCATCAAATCAAATCCTTATGACACGAGGTCACATGCCATGCCAGCATGCAAGTAGGCGATATGTCCTTAGTGACCCAAAAAGTAGTGAAATACTTAGGTATTCAACTTTACTGCAGGCTTACTTTCTGGGCACAGATACGGAATGCGGCTACCAAAGCAGCAAAGGTCACGGGTATGCTAAGTAGATTAATTACAAACATTGATGAGCCAACACGGAGCAAAAGAAAGCTAATTATGGCGGCCACAAGCTCAATTCTCCTGTACGGCAGCGAAGTATGCGGAATTAAGCTAAACTTCAAAGCCAAGCGTAAAGCACTGGGAGCTGTGCAACGAACAGCGGCACTCAGAGTTGCCTCAGCCTATGGCACTGTTTCAGGCGCAGCAACTTTCATTATCAGCGGGCAGATATCCGTCGACCTCATGGTCCGGGAACGAATGGATGCGTGGGACTCCAAGAAGAAACACATCATCACTAGCTGCTCAGAACGGAGGTGCCAAACCATGCTGCGGTGGCAAAGCAGATGGGACACTGAACCGAGTGACAGGTGGACGGCGTAACTTATTCCATCAATTGACAAATGTGTTCAAAGGAACTTCGGGGAAGTGAACTACTTCTTAACTCAGTTCCTCTCGGGCCACGTATACTTCCGGAGATAGCTATATCGCATGGGCAAGGTAACCGATTAGAAGTGCATATACCCTGAAGCGTTGAGCGGTGACGCTGAACACACGTTTTTTAGTTGTAACAGATGGCTCGCGGAAAGAAATGCTCTGAGAGAGCAGATTGGCGACATCGCGCCGAGCAACATAATCAGCAAAATGCTCGAACGCGAGGACAGCTGGAAGGCGGTAAAGAAATACATCGACAACGTACTACGGAAAAAAAGATTGACCTCAACACAGTGCAACAAAACGAAGCCGCTCAGATAGCGACACAAGGAGACCAGGTTACACCATGAAAGCTGGCTACAAATATGGTGGACCCAGACGTGGGTGAATAGAATTGGTCCTTAATGGATGCCGCTCTGGACCCTCCCGAAGTAATATAGAAAGCAGTTCCGGGAAGGGTGTCTCCCCAGAAGGAGAGGATCGATCGTTTTAGTGGCCACACCACATGACGAAGTAGACGACGGTCGCTGTAAGTGCGAAGGCATTTTAAACCCTACCTCACCCACAAAAAAAAAAAAAAACTCTCCGACTACCTGGACTACATTTAGGTGCAATCTTCCAAATCTTCGATTTTTTCTTTAACATTTTGTCTGAATCCACCTAAGCACTTTTCAAGTAGTTGTTTGTCACTTAATGTTTCATAGATGTGTTTTATTGCCTGCAGTACAATTTCAGGTAAAGGGGCTTTGTCTGTATTAATTAATCGAACGAAGGACAGCTACCTGCGCGCAGCAAACTCTCGTCGGGCAGTTACATTTTTTACCATAACTTTGTTTCTTCTTTGCCGATTTTTAAACCAAAAGTGTTTCAGTTTGCCCTTCAAGGCTTTAGCAACTAAGATGGTATCTTTCTCTATCATTGACTTCTTTCTTTAGTTTAAGGTAGTTTTTTCCGCAAAATGTCTGTTTTTTATGGCGAATCTTGTGCTTTACTTGCTATTTTTTCTTAAAAAAAAAATATATATATATATTTCCATCTGCATATTTCACACGAACGACTGCAAACAACGACAACAAGAATGAATAATAATAAATTTCCCAGCTTATTTTCACTTCAAAAGTTTTTATTTTTATTGTAACCGCCTACATTTCTTTTTAATTTTTCTTAGCAGCTAAGTTTTATTCTTAAGTACGCCGCTACTTTTATTCAGCTTTTCGCTGCTTCAGCTGTTCTTCAACTTCTGCTTTAGCACAATTTAGTTTTTCATGTCTTTGATGCACCTCTTCAATGGTGTTGCTTTTGGTGTTAAGTATTTGTGGTCATTGCATCACTTCGTGAACTTTTCAACACAACAACTGAATAGAAGTTTCTTTTAATTAGCTTAATTTTTCACTGAAGTTATTTTTACTCGTACAACAAAGTGGATGTTTTTGATGTAGATGAGTTGATGTGTGTCCGCAAGTTTCTCTTGGGTAACTCGTAGGAAATATCTTTATATTTATATTATATTTTTTTTACCCAAATATGTACAGAAGAGTTACGTTCAGAAATGTACTAGTAATATAAATAATACAAGACCGTGCAAATCAATCCAGATGATATTTAAGAATATCTGGAGCAGTAGAATTCGATCCAAAAATGCAGATAAAGGAAAATAAATTTAGTGCATTGTCTTCTTGATTTAGAAAAGAGAGAGCAGAACAGATATACGGTAATATTGAAACCGTTCCACGCCATGTGCTTATCACCAGTGTGTCATTCGTGTTCAGAAAACAGCCTTTAAAGTCTCGCTGGACGTTGTGGAAAGAGAATGCGTATTTAAGCAGCACTCCGCATCTGGTCAAAATAGGACTTTGCTACACTAAAATCTTGCCCACTACTGTCAAGTCCGAACAGCAGTGCCCTTGATTTCTATGTATGGGATATAGTTCATGCAACATAAAGCTTCATACAATTATCATTGAAGACACTCTGAAGACCATCATGATGGAAGTATAGTCAAAATGGACAAAAAAGAGTTGGTTTCTGCATGAAGGCACTCTATTACATGTGAGTTGTAATGAGGAAGGGAGCATTGAACTATGACATGTGTGCTGAAATTGTACCAAGATGGGTGAGAATAGAATCATTTTTGGATACATATTCATCAATTTTATTTTTAAGTTTTACATTTCAGGCTTAGCTTGACAACCCTGTCCCATTGAAATAATTTCTTGTATGCCTCTTGTTATTAAACAAACTGAATTTAATGGGCAAAAGCTTTGTGCTGAGTGTACAAAGGGATGTTCGCCGTATTTCTTATCTGAAAAAGTTTCTCATAAAAACCATCTGGCGCTTAAAAAGAGAGAGCAAAAATTTTATGTGAGCATGTTTTAATTTATTGAGCGCCAATACTCTAAAATGTGATTATTTCAATCAGCAAACAAAAGTCTCCTTTGTTTATATATTGGTAGTCGAAAAAGTCTTTTCGTATTTTGTCAATAGTTGTCGTTGGAGTCATCTATCTCCAGTGCTACCAATCAAAAAATTAAATTCGGAGAAGTTGAAAAAAAGTTATAGCTGTTCAAAAATGAGTGAAAATAAAGAAGAAATTCGCTATATTTTGAAATTTTTGTATAAAAAAGGGAAGAATGCCACGCAAGCCACCAATGAAATTTGTGAAGTTTACGGAGACGATGCTGTATCAGTTCGTGTAGCACAACAATGGTTCGCTCGCTTCCGTTCTGGAAATTTCGATGTGAAAGATGCACCTCGCTCCGGTCGACCTATCGTTGAAAAAGTCGATGAAATTATGGAAAAGATTGACCAAGACCGCCACATAAGCTGCAATGACATCGCCAAGGTACTAAACATTCATCATCAAATGGTTTTGATCCATTTAAAAAAGGCTCGTTACAAAAAAGAAGCTCGCTGTTTGGGTACCACATGAATTGCCTGTGAAAAATTTAATGGACCGAATTAACATCTGCGATTCTTTTCTGAAACGAAATGAAATCGAACCATATCTGAAGCGAATGGTAACAGGAGACGAAAAGTGGATCAAATACGACAATAATGTGCAAAAAAGATCATGGTGCAAGGGTGGTGAAGCTCAGCAAATGGTCGCGAAGCCAGGATTGACGCCTCGAAAGGTTATGCTGTGTGTTTGGTGGGATTGGAAAGGAATCATCCACTATGAGCTGCTCTAGCCTGCTCGAACGATTGATTCTACACTTTACTGTCAACAACTGATGAGATTGAAGCAAGCAATCGAAAAAAAAACGCCCAGAACTGATCAGCAGAAAGGGCGTCGTCTTCCATCAGGACAACGCTAGGCCACACACATCTTTGATGACTCGGCAAAAACTGTGAGAGCTTGGAAGTTGTGATGAATCCACCATATGTCCCTGACCTTGCACCATCGGACTACCATTTGTTTCGGTCAATGCAGAACTCCCTTAATGGAGTAAGGTTGGCTTCAAGAGAAGCCTGTGAAAATTACTTATCGCAATTTTTCGTCGAGAAACCACAAAGTTTTACACTGATGGCATAATATCTCTAGAAGAAAAATGGCAAAATGTGGTCGACCAAAATGGTACATATTTGGTTTAATAAAGTTCATTATAAATAAAAAAGAAAAATGAGTTGAAATTTGATTAGAAATACGAAAAGACTTTTTCGACTACCTAATATTTCCTTTGTAAGGTATTTGGCCGAATTCCACCTCCAATTTGTGGTTTGTGTTTATGGATGTTGTTCAGCAAATGGAGGGATCTACAGGTTTATAACACCTCCGCATGGTGGATGTTTGTTTGTATGAGAAGTCTATTGCGGAAATCTGGTAAGTCTAATGACAACTACTTTGACTACTATTTTTCTATGCACTGCATTAAATGACTATAGCTCTAATACTTTTTGACATTTTTTGACTATTTATTTGTTTATAATTTAATATCAATAGCTTGTATGAAGATATGATTTATTCTCCTACAAAAATACTTACATCCAAGTTTCAGGCTTTGTGCAAATCTAAAGATTTATTCAAAACATTTTCACACTTTTTAATCAGAGTTTTTTAGAAACATTTCGAGTATGCAGTTATATAGCCTATTACCTTTTGGTACAACATAAGCTTGCCATGAAGGGGCCGACTGAAATTTCCTATCTAAACATTGGCATCTCCTTGATAGGCCTCGCTCTTAGAAAAGCACTCCTTAACATCACAAGAATGAACCTAGACTCGAATCCTCAGGAAAGCAGAAGCCACGGTCAGTCAAAGAACTTGCATGACTTATCCTCCATGAGCACAAGCTGGGACCATGCTAAGACGATATCATCTTACCGCGTACGTTGGCCTTGTGGAGCCCCTAAGCACCTCCGTACACACACAACGTTTTCGCAACTTGGCACCAAGTCGTATACGACCAGAGAGAACAAGGCCATACTGCGTGATTTCTCGCCTAACAAACTGATAAGTTGTTTGGGTGGCATATTCTAGCCTCATAGATCACTCGATCTTACTTACTGGTTTTCGGAACTATTCACTACACATCTAGCCGATACTTTTGAAAGACTTACTTTAATGCGCTACTTCCATAATTACCTTAATTTTTTTTGCTATATAATTATGTTTCATATGCATATCAAAAAGGTGTTGGATTACTGCTTAGGATATACCTGTACATACGGTGGCAAACTCATATTTGTAACTGTTAATGCATATGCATATACTATAACTTCCATAATGAATTTTTGAGCATGTGGTTGTAAATACATGCACTGAGTGGCTGTGCATGTGTGGTAGTGACTGGTCTGCGGCTTGATTGTGGTGTCAGACTAAGCTTCCGCTTCAATCCAATTCCATAACTATAAAGTGCTATCACATACTCTGTAGTATTATATTTTCCATGTCCAACCTCGTACAAAATCCCGCTGCCGTGCTGGTGCTAAGGAAAGACTGATAATTAGGTTTGTAGCGAAATGAAATTTTGCGGCAACTGATGACCCCACGCCAACTTACTTCTTACTTGTACTGCTGCAACTGGTAGAACAAGAAAATCTGTTGGTGGGTGAGGAGCATACGTAATTATTGGAGTTTGATGCAGTGAATGTTTCAGTTGAAGAAAAATGTGTGGAGTTAGTGGGGGCGTATGAGTAACCGCACTTCCGCTCCGCGCATCAAGCAAACGCGCATCACCGACTGATGTAACCACTTAACCACAAGCGACATAGTTTATACATTTGCACGCATTTACAAATCCATTTATATGCTCACACCAACACATGCATGGTTCTATGTATGCATATACGAGTACGCGAGAAAATGTATGGAAAGTAGCAGTTAAATGTTGTGCTGAATAGCGACTTTAACTTTGGTTGGCAGTGGCTTAACCGCTCGTTGCAAAAAGTTGCGAAAAAGGTGTGGTGCTTTACAAGCAGAGAGAAAATAAAGTAGGTACATTGTATTTATTTGGATTTGCATGCAAAATCACTGAGGTGTGAGAAGTGCGTAGTAATTTGTTGACGACAGTTATGCAAATAAGAAAGAAGTATAAAAAGAAGTTCCTGTGGTAATGAAACTAGTTGAAATGAAGATGGTTAAAGAGACTGGATGGTTTAGCGAATCAGCTAAGACAAGAAAAGATTTAAGTGCTAATTTTTATTTTTCCTCTGAGTAGCCAAAGTCACCTAATCAGGGAGGATGCCCATGAATAGTAAAACCGTAATATCGTGGCGGCTGCCGTGGCCGAATGGGTTTGGGCGTGACTAACATTCGGAATTCAGAGAGAGAACGTTGGTTCGAATCTCGGTGAAAGATCAAAAATTAAGAAAAAGTTTTTTCTAATAGCGGTTGCCCCTCGGCAGGCAATGGCAAACCTCTGAGTATTTCTGCCATGGAAAAGCTCCTCATAAAAACTATCTGCTGTTCGGAGTCGGCTTGAAACTGTAGGTCCCTCCATTTGTGAAACAACATCAAGACGCACACCACAAATAGGAGGAGGAGCTCGGCAAAACACGCAAAAGAAGGCTGTTCGCGCCAATAAAAAAAAAACAAAAAAATCGTGGGTAGGAAATTTGGTAAGATTTACTTTACCTTGATTTACTCTACAAAATTCATTTCACTTATCTGCAGGCATGCCTGAAAAAAACAAAAAATTATAATTATTATTATTCAAATATCCCCATTCGGTATATCTCAAATGCAAGTATTATTTACCTATATTTATTTTATCGGTCTTAAAATTGAAATACGAAAATGCAACTGGATTAGACATGCTATCCGCGGAAAAGACGGCAATGTTACCAAAATGGCTTTAAGTTAGTTTAGGTTGTCCAGGCTAATTGTCTAAGGCACAACATTCGGTGGCTCTAAGATTCATTGCGATACCTGCATTGGATTTCCATCTCCTAACTAAGTTAAGCCACCTGGATCTTTTAAAGAAGGTTAATCCCTCTAGTGAGAAACTTTGCAATTTCCTAAGCCTTCTAAGAAATAATCGTCAAGATATTTGGGACGGCTTCTTTGAAGTGCAGAACATTCATATATAGTAGGACTGACTTGCACCAACTCAATTTCTTCTTCATCTCCACAACTCCTGCAAAAGCCATTGTGAGGTACACCCATGTGACTGGCTAGAGTGCCAGTGATCCGTTGTGGCATCTGTGAGGACGCTGGTAGTTGATCTGCTGAATCCAAACAGAAATTTTATCCTTTTATGACTCGGTTTTGGCAAAAGCGCTTGGGGGACCCTGGAATTAGTAGTCAGAGACCACCTTCTAGTGGTTTTCGCGATTGCACTCAAGTCAATCGGAGTGCACAGTTCGTTCAGAGGAATGCTTATGTCCTTTACCATTTTCTGAAGGTCAAGCTCAGAGTCTTTCCGTGCACACTTATCCCCTCTTTCATTTCCTTCCACTCCAGAGAGGCCTGGGATCAAACAAAGTGTGGTGTTGGATAAGCGAGAGTGAACTCCTGCATTCTTCAACATGGATTTTCAATGGTACCCACAAGGAAGCCGACTTGGGATGCCAACGACAAACTTCGATGCGCACAATCCGAAATGAGAGCTCGTTCGCCGCCACCTGGAGCCAGAGCAGACATATAGAGGCTGACAGAAAACATTGGAGAGTCTTCGTTTCCCGACCAGGAGCGATAATTCATGCAGTGAGATGGTTTTTTATAACTTGGAAGAGAAGAGACCAGTCTTGTCTTCCTCTGTACGTTTAGAGGGAGAGCTAAACGGCTCGGTATATTTTTTTTAAGAGAATTGAACTCTATTGCATACTTCTATAATTAAGGAACATGAAAAGATGCATACCGAGTGTCTGTTATTTTTGGTTTTTCAAGTCATATCAAAACTGGTGCTGGAATATGTATATTGATAAATTGAAGATCTTAGGCTGGAACAATCTGGTACGTGCCTTCCAGGGAACATAGGATTTACTGAGAATAAAATGGTAGATAAATTAGTCAGAAAAGGGCGGCCTGCCCACGTCTAGCGCCAGAAACATTTTATATCCAGGAAGTATAGGAAAGGCAAAGAAGACCGTTCTGGGTCAATCTACTGGGTTTATTGCAATCAAAATCAGTGGCAGGTAACTCTAGGCTAAACAGATTTACAGATTGTATGGAATTAAGTGACAAGGCATTGTATATTGAATAATTATCTTACCAACCTCGAAATAAACTGGAAGAGAACTTGTAAGTTCTGCAGAGAGAAAGATGAAACCTCCAACATTGGCAGGCATTGTGCCCGGCACAGGTGCAAAAGTGGAATAAACACCTTGGTAAATCTCAGTAAAATAGGACAAATACTAAAATTTATTGAGGAAGTTGAGCTCAAAGAAATACTACGAATCCATGAAGGGGATACAGTAGATCCTTCAGGTCGCAGTATTCAATTCTTTGATAACGATAATCTATTGCCTGTAGGGATACTCCGGTTGTATCACAAATGTTAAATAACCTGGGCAATTAACATTCAGACTTTAACCTAAACTAATGTAATACTGGCTGAGAGATGAGTAAAGCGCGGGCTACATGTTGCTTAGAGGGGCTTGATTATTTTGGACGCACGAAAGTAGAGGTATTAAACGAAACGAGAGATGTGCGAAATCACTGACGTAGTAAAATGGATCCGAAAGGGAAGAAAGGAATGGAATCAGCATGTAAAGAGAATAAGAGACGATCGATTGGCAAAGATTGCGATGGAAGGTCAACTTAAAACACCACGACCTCCAGAAAGACCACCAAAGCGTTAACACGAGTGTTGGACATCTGATTTCCGAATGATTCAGTAAGTATATTTTTAATTAAATAAAAAAAATAATATTATAATTTTTTCGCTGAAACACCAGGACTTTCTGCTTCGTCCTCATTTTTGCGATAACCGCTTACGCGATTTTGAGCGCGTTTAACAAAGCACGCCAATCTTTTCTTTCTCATGCTAACCAGCGCCAGTTGAAAATACCAAGTGAAGCTAAGTCCTTCTCTACCTGATCTTTCCAACGCAGAGGAGGCCTTCCTCTACCTCTGCTACCACCAGCTGGCACCGAATCGAATACTTACAGAGCCGGAGCGTTTGCATCCATTCGGACGACATAACTCAGCCAGCGTAGCCGGTGGATCTTTATTCGCTGGGCTATGCCTATGTCGCCGTAAAGCTTATACAGCTCATTGTTCCATCGCCTGCAATACTTGCCATCGCCAACGTCCAAAGGTCCCAAAAATCTTGCGCAGAACCTTTCTCTCAAAGACACCAAGTGACGTCTCATTGGATGTTGTCCAAACTAAAGATGATGAAGAAGAAGAAGAAAGTACAGAACTTGAGAAAATTCAAATTGGGTATTTACTAGGTTTTATAGCTTAAGTTGTGCGGCTGGTGTGAAGAGTAAAAGCGTTCGGAAGATTTTACTTCGTGAAGTTTGAAAGTGAGAGAAGAATTCAAATTGAAACTAACTAATTGAAATTAATTTTAGAGGAATAGAAACAGGAGCAAGTCCTCTTCTTATCTCAAAACAGTTCGGAGTCTAGGACGACCCTTGCAGAACCTATTTCTTATCTAACCTTTTGCTGATATATAAATTAATAATTCCCTATCTAGAACACCACAGAAATGCTATTCTTTTGCTACTGAAATTTGTGTAAAAATTTCTTCAATCAGCAACTTCTTTTGAAAAGCAAATATTCTGTATAATTTTGCGCTGGAGTCCTTGATTATCTTGGGTGTAGTACATTAACTCACATAAGCAAGCTAGAAAAAAGTGAAAATTTACAGAAATCAGATGCGTACATCATTCGAAGAATAATTATTTACTTACACACATACATATGTACATATGTTTCAAAAGCAGTAAGAGAGTGAGAAAGAAATATTGCGCTAATGAGAAGTGAAGTCACCCTATAAACATACGAATATATTTGAGTGCAGAAGGTAGTGCGGCATTTAAGGTGTGGAGAAAAATCTGCGTTTATGGGAAGGGAAATGCAATTTGCATATATCACATATGTATGTAAGTGTGTATAGACGTGAATGCTGGAGTGCATAGTTAGCTTTGTTCGGCATTGCAGGTGAAGTAAAAGTTGAAAATCGACATGAATACTTGGGACGAGGTAGCGAGCAGCAAAAGTTAAAATATGCGCATATATCTATGGCTATGTATTCAAGTGTGTGTGTTTGTGATGAACGCTTGAAGCGAAGTTAACTAAGTTGTATCCTTGCCAGTAAGTGCATAAAAGCATTGCTAACAAATTGAAGGCAATAAATCGGGCAGGGAGACCAATGAGGACGTCATCAGGCGCAACGCCGCTAGCAGCCACAATGCCAACAGTAACGTGAGCCGCAAATGCAGCTGCAAGCAACCGCAGACAATTGAATGGCAGGGCTGGAGTGAGAGAGTTTAAGCGCCAATGCCGTTATATAAACCAGCAACTGTTGCGTGAGCAAGCGTAAAAGAGTGTGTGCGTGTGTGATTGTGCGTATGAAAAGTGTGATGCCGGAACGTTAGCGGAAATGCAAGTGGAAATATGAAAATAAATGCGAGGAAGGCAGGCTTCTGTGCTGGTGCGTGCACGTGTGAGTGAGCGAGCTATTCAGGAAGTAAACGCTGAAGTGTTTGCGCTATTAAGCTCAGCAATTAGAAGTGCAAGTAAATACTTATATATAAATATAGTGTTTGTGTTTTGGCAAATTGGGTGCGCCGATTTTTATAAAAATATGTACATCTAAAATAAATGGCAAATGAAAGAAAGAGACAATTTGCGGAAAAAATTAGTGGGTTATAGTGCATGCGATCCTTAAAAAGGTTGAATTAAAAATTTCTTAAACAGACACGGTGACCCAGCCTGCTTCACATATACCTTATATGCAGCATAGTGGCTCCACTTGTACAGAGCCGTGGAACGACATCAATAAATTGGTCGAGAAGTGGAAAAAGGTTTTAAAGATTGTAATTGATTAACTTATTAATATAATTATTTTTTTTTTTTGTTTAAATACAAGTCTTCCGTAAAAATGCCTCGAACTTATTCCCCAGCCCAATATAAATCAGTTTCTGGTAGATAGAAAAAGCGCCCGACTGTATTGCCATTGCTAGTGTTTTTCGAGCCAGCCATTGGAATGCGTTGGTGCGTGACTACCATTCGGAATTCACAGAGAGAATGTAGGTTCGAGTCTCGGTGAAATACCAAGTTTTTTCTAATAGCGGTCGCCCCTCCGCAGTCGATGGCAAACCTCTGAGTGTATTTCTGTCATGAAAAAGCTGCTCATAAAAATAAATAAAAATATCTGCCGTTCGGAGCCGGCTTAAAACCATATGGGGAACGACATCAAGAAGCACGCCACAAATAGGAGGAGGAACTCAGCCAAACAGCCAAAAAGGATGTAAGCGGCAATTATATATATATATCTATATATATACTTCCACAGAAGTATCTGTGACATGTACACCATTTGGATAGAACTTCTTTTGCTGCCAGCAGCGCATCATATGCAATATGGATGTTTGTTTTTCTCCTTTTAGAACCGGCTTGTATTAACTTGTAAGAAGCCTATGCTTCTTCTGGTGTATTCTCAATGGGAACTTGGATATTTGAACAAAGATTAATTTTCTTAGCTATACCTTCATTTATGTTAATCTTTGACACAACCTTGGTTGCATTTCGTTTTCCAGCTTTAGATAGGATGCAGTTCGCCGCTACAATAAGCCAATCAGTAGAGGCCTGATTGGTAGTGCAAGAAACTTTTCGAACTTGTGTTTTGGGTATGAAATGTGTGAATTACTTTTTGTATCAACCAAGACTAATCGTCGAATCAATTAAGGGCACTAGAAATTTCGAAAGATAATTTTTTGATTTTGATCTTAGGAATATATTGTAAAATTTTAAACTTATTTATCTCAAAAATAATTTTTTCGGCCTGGTGTTGTCAAATTAAAAAACAAAAAACTATTTAACCGAATCGTCTGAAATTTTAATGTCAACATCAATGGCTATCGCCCGTCCTAGAATCATATTATTGTTTCAATTATTTCGGATTTTTTTATTAAAAAAACTGAAAAACTTGATTTTTATAGTGCCAAATTCAAAATCGCGCCATTTCATCAAATTGTTTTGTTTTTTTGTATTCTAGAAGCGGGTCATACCTACAGTCATACCGATTAAGGGGGAACGCCACTGTGGGGGGCCAAAAAATAGTAGATTTTTCGGAGTTTTTTTTGTAAGTAGGAATTATTATTCGAGGATCGGACGAAAGGCAATTTATTATACATATGTACAATATATTAAACTATGTTGATGTAAATTTTTATTAAAAAATATTAAAAGTTGACAAATTTATGTAAATAAACGTAACGAGCTGAATAAAATTAGGTCATCTGGTGGCAGCGATACAGCAATGAATAATCATCTAAAATCAAAGAACCAAAAATTGTATTAATTTACACAATAGTGGCTAGCGTTGTACGTAGCCATTTTATTTTTGACAAAATGGTTGTGATTTGAATGTGTGTTTTTCACGATTTTTTTTATTTTCAAGAGGCAAAAAAATAGTTATTTTAAAAATTTTGAGAATCGGCTACATACAGCGATAGCTAATATGATAGCAAAAATTTTGAAAAAGGAGAATATTAAAATCGGTTCATTAGTCTTCGAGAAATCGTTGCCACCGTATCAAAAAAGTCGTTTCGAGAACAACGCGTTTGAAATAAAGCATCGTGTCGTAAGCGCAACGGGGCCGAACCGACGGGTGCTTACTTAAGTGCACAAAGAACCGGGAATAAAGCGAGTTTCGCTTTAAAAGTTTTACCACATTTTCTTGAGTAGTTATACTAACAATTTATGCAAAACAAAAAATCGATTTTTTTGAATTTTCACAGTGGCGTTCCCCCTTAATAAATTTTTTGGTTTTTGTGTCTCTGTTATAATAGAATAGAAGAGCCAAAATGGACAACACCGTCCAGGTCCAATTTTTCGGGAGGGTTAACTTCAGCGCCATTTTTTAAATTATTAAAAGTTTTTTTTTTAATTTTTTTATGTAAAGAAGTTAAATAAAAACCTAAAAAATTGAAGTGTCGTTTTTCATTTGTTTTACTGAAAAAAAATGCCTGAAAATACCCAAATTTTCGAGCTCTAGACCACTGGGACTCCTTAACAAAAGTGAGCTATCTAACCACTCCTTGTCCACTTTTCTACTAATTTGCTGTTGAAATTTCTTAATTTCATTCCTATATTTCTGCATTGTTCCTCATATTTATTCTTAGCTATATTGTAAGCAAATATGATACTAATGACTCCATGGCTAACATTTTTTAAAGGAATTTCCTCATCGTGCCATATTAGAAATAAGTCTCGTTTAGTAGCCACCACTGAGCCTGAAAAATTGAATATCCCATGTTTTTTAGATATTTCATACCTTTAACTGTAAATTAAAACACTTTTATTAAACTATATTTGAACTTGTTTTCTAATGCAGTGAGTTTCATTGTGCAGTGTAAGATGGCGAGAATGGTTTGGCCAGCACCTGACACAACACTTGTAATGTTTGAAAGCTCACAGCTGTGCGAATATACAAAGCCAAACAAAATAGACAGTGCTAATCCCTGGAGCGAATTATTGGTTGGGAAAGGAAAAGCAATTTCGGTGGCATATCATAACTTTAAATTTTAATAAAATTCCGCTAGATCGCTCATTTCGACCACCGTGCGCTGTGCGCTGGTGGGCTCAGCGGAAGAGACCCATCGTGCGTTGCATAAATTAGTCGGGCTGCACACAGCAGCGACCGATCTCACATGTTCATGCGTAGTGTATCCATATTTCCGAGATTGACTTTATGAGGTCAACAGAGTTGTGTGTTGGTTAGGGCACCTGAGTTTTACCGAGCTCTTGTCACATCCACCTTAGCACTAAAGTCGAGTGTGTTTGTGTAGAACTTTTTTGATACATTTGAATGCAAAAAGAATTTCACTCTCACAGCCATGTTAAATTTACCTGGTCCTACTATTTCATTTTGCCCTTTTCGAGGGCGTTAGTTACCATCTCTAGAAGCATCAATTCTTAAATCTCTATTTTAGTTTTTAACGGCAATTGAGTCTGAAATTTCAGCTGGTTGGAATTAGTTTTACATAAAAAAATGTGTGCACCTCTGGTCGGTAAGGTTTTGTTTCCATACGCAAACATAAGTAAATAAACTACATTAAAAGAAAGAAACAGAAATGATTGGAAGAAACTCTTTCCAAGCGAGAACTCTCTACAAAGTTTACTTGTCACTAATTTTACTTTATTAGCTTGCATCAATTTTTGTGCAATTTTATTCTTATAAAGTTGCCAGAGTTTATTCATTTATTCACTTTTTCTTTTTACTTTTTATTTATTTTTTATTTTTGTTGTTATTTATTTTATTATGTTGTTATGTGTTTCTTTTTACTTTTTTTATTTTTGTTGTTTTTTATTCTATTTTGCGGCATCTTCGATTTCGTTTTTGTCTTTTGCTTTAAAATTTTCAGTATACTAAAAAGTTATGCTGCTACAAGTCCGAGTCATCTCCGCTGGCTTTTGCTCTTCAAATTGGCTTCCATTTGGCTGGACTGCACTGAAGAACTTTTGCGCTTGTCGCAGTTGTTCTAGTCAATTCGAAAAATATTCAAGTGGCGAAGGGTATGTGAAAGAGTGGGAATCCGATTGGACAGATGGGCTTATTATTTTGTACACCTAGTAAGAATGTCTGGAACTCTCAAGCGGCTTGTGAAATATTCAATTTGAAGCTTTTTACATGAAAGCCTTACTCTTATTTCAGAGCTCTAGAGTCACAGTTTTCTTGTTATAATATTAAAGAAAGCCAGAGTTTGTCAGCTAAACCAATTGTGCGGCAATCGAAATCCCATGTCATATAGAACGCTTGAGGCACCAAGCTAACCGTAACAGTGACTGTTATATTGGCGCACGTTCAGTTTTTTTTCCATTCATCTGTCTCTATAATTCGAATCAGTCTTTGAAATAGATGGTTGATTTGGTAGATAAAATTTTAGAGGGAAGCCATTGAACCACACAGATTTTGCAAGATGTGTTGATGTTTGACAGTTAACCCGACTTTGAGTAGATTTCTCTTTATTTGGTAGCTTTCTCATCATAGAATTTGTATGCGCTAATAATCTGCTTATGTGCCTTCTGCTTACGCTTTGTATTGTCTCGCCAATGGTATTGATATTAAGGTCGCGTTGAATGTCTGCGTTAGGCATGAATAAAAGTATACCATTCGTGGTCCTAAGTACATTCTGTCCAGTCATCAAAGCACCTTTTAAACGCGTTTGAAGATATCTTCTTCAGCTCCTTCAGCGAATTCTTCTTAATGGCCTCTATCGACTGGACGACCTGAAACGGCGTCCGCTGAGTGGCAATTTAAGTTTTGGGTAAAGAAAAAAGTCACAGGTGGCTAAATCCGGTGGTTCCTCGATAGTATTTGTCAAGTTTTTGGTCAAAAACATATGGACTGAAAAGTCCCGGGCCTAATACATAGCTGGCGCTAGTTTTATTGCATTTACCCCTTTTTCAGTTAGTACTAATCTTAAAAAAAGACAGATGCTAAAATTTCATGATATTCTATTCATTAGTTCGTAAGCTATTGTGCTAAGAGTGACGCTACCTTTGTTATTTAAAAAAAAAAGTGGATCAAAAATAATTTCGTGTTATAATTTTACACATCTTCTTGATGGCTAAAAATACGAAGCATTTAACTAAGAGAAAACTCTGTTAAAAGTGGGTGCCGCATTGCTCACTGTTGACCAAAAACAGTTATGTGTTGATGAATCAAAACAATGGCATAACTACTTGAATTGAACTTCGAATTGTTCCCACATCCAGCGTATTCGTCTGATTTGGCTCCCAGCGGGTACTGAGAAACTGAGGCCTATTTTAAGGCAAAAGATAAATCGTTCTACAAAAGTGGTATTGAAATTTTAAGCGGCGCTGAAGTCATTCCGTTGTTCTTGATGAAAATTACGTTGATGAATAAAGCTAAGTTTGAACAAAACAAAACAAAAAAAAAAAATGCGAATTTTCTTTGTCAAGTCCGGAACTTTTCAGCTTATGATGGAAAGAATAATGAGACGGCGCCTATCGTGGCCCCGTTATTTTTCTCTCAGCGAATTTGACAACGAGTTACGTAATTTTAGCACCAGTATGGCCAGATTACCATTTTCGTACTTGATTTAACCTTTTTTCTTTGTTATTTAGTCTTGGAGTTTTAGTTCTTTCTTCATGACATTTTTCTAGCCTGTTCTAATTAAAATGTAATGTTTATAATTTTGTAAAATATTCATTTTTTAATAATTACTTAAATAATTCACTCAATTTTACTTAGCTTTACTTTTTTTTAACATCTGGTGGCATTGCCCGCGATTGCAGGTGTTGTTAGTGTTCTTCTGCTTTCGGCAGTCAAATCTCTCTCTCGCTACTGCAGTGTTGCCTAGCTTTGGATATAAAAACGCACTAAAATGCCCATTTAAAGAAAATAAAACACCAAATTTGTATTGAATCACTTAAAGAGCTTTGTACCTATGCGTGACAAATTGTCTTTAGAATGTGCGTTTTTTTAAATAAAGTGTTATGCTTATGTATAATTTAATTTATGAGTTTTTTTTGCTAAGCGAGACTCTTTTGTTAAGGGAACGACTTATTTGCTATATTTGAGGTTATGTAACTAGATAAGATACACTTTTTGTAAAAATATCAGTATGGTTTCTTTAGTATTTTGTGGTATTTTGTGGCTTATTTTTACAATAAATACACCTCTTGATGCCCTTTGTCCCACTACGGATGGATGGCCGGAAGAAACTATTACACCTCTATGGTTCTAATCCACATTCAGTAAATTCAAACGCCTTTTAAAATGTGTGAAAAGGTTTTCAATCTTAAGAAGAGTTGAGAGAGGGACATTTAATATTCTTGCATAACCTTAAAAGGAGCAAAAAATTATATTTACACTTTCAAAATATCAAATTTTATAAGAACCAAATAGTTTTCATTAGCACTAAAATCTTCTCAGAGTGGCCTTTTTAAACCTTCTTTTGTATAATAATACAGTTTGTTTTTTAAACTTAAAATTTCGGTACCTTTAAATTTAAAAAAAAGAAACAAACATGAAACTTCAAAATTTTCGCATTTTGGGTATAGAAAAGCACTAAATTTATTGCGAAGAGCAAATCTTTGGCAACACTGCACAACTCGGAAAAACGTGACGTCACGCACTCTCTGATGGGCGCAATCTTCTTTCTATCCGTCTTGTTTTCAGCTCTTATTTTATATCATTCTCTCATTTCAACCCTTAGATGGGGCAAGTGAGAGTAAGATTTTCACTTTGGATAGCAGCGAATTGAGAAACTTTCCACGAGATGACGAGATTTGAAAAATTGTCCGATTTCATTCCAGTTGGGTTCTTCGACCATAATCATAGTTTTGCTGGCTCATTCTCTGTACAAATTGCAACTTCATGGTACTGCCACTTAGTACACAAAGACATACATATTCTATATACATATGTGTACACACGAGTAGCTCTATCATCTCTATCTACACCCTTCACTCCACTCGACCCAGTAGATGACATAAAACAACTTTTTCGATATAGCAAATTTTCGCATCGCATTCCCTGTCGACATCGTGGCTTTTATACTCAATAAGTGCAGGCTGTTATTGTAAATAGCAAGTTTCAGAAGTTATTCAACCAAAGCGGTGCTTAATATAGACATATACTAGCAACAATTTGTTTACGCACACAGATACGAGTATATGTATGTGTGTGTGAGTAGAATGCCATAAGTTTACAGAAATTGTTGGATAATTTTTGTGTTTACTCGGTACGTCGCAAGTACAAATTTCATTTGCAACTGATGGGTTGATTGGTTGCATATTACTCAGGTAATATCGCACACTCATACAAATATGATGCACATACACACACAAGTATAACTGCACCAAGTCGGCTAGTTTAAGTTGTCTCTTACTCCTGGGATGAGTCATTAATTGCAAACTATTTGACTTCATGTTTTGTTTCGTTTTTTTAGAAGCAAGTGATCGCTAGGGAGTATTTTGGTATGGAAATAAAGCAACCAACTAACTCAGCTGTCTGATATTGATAAAGTTTCCTGTTGTCAACATTTTTTACAGTCTTGAAATTGTTTGCGTGCGTGTGTGTGATTGTTGCATCACCTTTGACTCCCTCGTTGATAGTTTTTTAATTTGCACTTGCCATTTTTCCCGACCCGAAATTAGTTTTCGTTCAAAAGTCACTTATTAGAAAGTTCGCAAATGAAAGCTTCGCTTAATTAATTTCTTGGGTAAAGTATGTAACTTCATGCCTTAATAAATAGCTATTTGACGCAAGTTTTGTTTAGATATATTTCTATTTTTTTCCATTAGTCACTAACAGTAAAATATTCAATTAAGCGTAATGATCTAATAATAGAATGATTTCATATCAAGACAATTTATAAAAATTGGTTTGTTTGCACGCTTGATGATAATAAGAAACAAACTGGCAACATTAAAAAAAAAAAAATTAAAAATTTTTTGAGATTTATTTAACAATTGACAATTAATTCGACAATTTATTTTTTTAACGGTTTTGTAATTTTTATTTTAATAAAAAAAAAAAAAAAAAAAATTTTTCGAAAAATCTACGAAATCAAGAGTTCTATCGATGTGTATACGAGATGTGCTCAAGGAGTATCGCGAATTTTGAATTTTTGCAAGTTACGTAGGTATATTCGAATTTCGATTTGTTTGTGGCGATATGTTGCTACTCATGTCTCTCACTCATACCGACGAGTTCGGCCATTTTGAATGTTCAGTTAATTGTTGACAGCTGCTTTGCTTGCACGTGTTTCGGCTCGTTTTCGATTTTTACCTATTCAAAAAGATGGATCAAAGAACCTGAATCAAATTTTGTGTGAAAAACGAGATTAAGTGCGCGGTCATTCGAAGAAGCTACTTTGGACCAAAGCATCGTTTATCGGTGGTACAAAATGTTCTCAAAAGGCTGAGAAGATGTGAACGACGAAAAGCCTGTCGAACGCCGGAGCCCTTCAACAACAGACGAAAAAATTGATGAAGTGAAGAAAATGGTATTGGCCATTCGTCGAATCACCGTTAGAGAAGTTGCTGAGGACCTGGACATATCGATTGGCATGTGCCATTCGATTTTTTTCAGTGATTTGGGCATGAGACGGGGCGCCGCAAAATTCGTACCAAAACTGCTCAATTTCGACCAAAAGCAGCTCGCATGGACATTGCTAATGAGATGTTGGACTCTATACGCGACGACCCAAATCTGCTCCAGAGGGTCATAACTGGTGACGAATCGTGGGTTTATGATTATGCCGTGGAAACTAAAGCTCAATCATCTCAATGGAAGCTGCCACACGAACCAAGACCGAAAAAAACGCACCAAGTTCGGTCGAATGTAAAACTTTTGCTTACCGTTTTCTTGGATTGCAGGGGCGTTGTGCATCATGAGTTCTTGCTACAGGGTAAAACATTCAATAAGGAGTATTATCTGCAAGTTATGTGCAATCCGCCAAAACGCCCGGATTTGTGGAAGAACAAAATTTGGCTCTTGCACCACGATTACGCCCCCTGCTCACACTTCGTTTCTTGTGCGCGACTTTTTGGCCAAAAACAACACACTAAAGATGCTACAGTCACTGAATTCTCCAGATCTGGCCCCCTGTGATTTTTTCTTGTGCTCGAAACTGAAGAGGCCCATGAAAAGACGACGCTACGCTACGATTGACGAGATAAGGACGGCATCGAAGGAGGAGCTGAACAAGATAAAAAAAATGATTTGTTGAAGTGTATCGAAGATTGGAGAAAACGTTGGCACAAATGTATAAACTTTAATGGGGATTACTTTGAAGGGGACAAAATAGATATTAATGAATAAATCAATAATTTTTGAAAAACACAAAATTCGCGAAACTTTTTGAGCACACCTCGTATGTGCGAGTTCGTATATTAGCGCTGTATTTGCCACTGATTCGATGTACGAGTTTGAGTATAACTTGAAGAGTTATCAGAATCCCATTATAGCACTTACAGGGATTACTGAATATATTCTAAGCTATTAAAAAAACATAAGGACAAAATTTTGAAAACATTAAAAAATTTTGATATATAAAAAATATTAAAAAATTTTGATAATTAAAAAAAATTTGGAAATATTAAAATATTTTGAAATTAAAAAAAAAAACAAAAAAAAAAATTAGCAAATTTGATTCCTATGTTTTTTGTTTTTAATATGAATAGAATACTAAAAATTTTTTCTCACTTACCTTTTAGGTATGTTTTATTCTTAAAAATTACTAAAACAGAAAAACTAACAACTTTAAAATGTTAAAAATAGCCGAAGATATTTCGCATTTGGTGGGTGCCGTAGCCAAATGGGTACGCACCAACCATTCGGAATTCAGAGGGAACGTATCTTCGAATCTCGGTGAAACACCAAGTTTTTTCTATAGCGGTCGCCCCTCGGCAGGCAATGTCCAAGTGTTCCGAGTGTATTTCTGCCATGAAAAAGCTGCGCATAAAAATAAAAAAAATTTCTGCCACACATCAAGAAGCACGCCTCAAATAGGAGGAGGAGCGCGGTCAAACACTCAAAAAGATCGTACGCACCAATTATATATATACAGCCTATATGTATATGTATGTACCTTTTGGATCCATACACTTTTTGAGTAAGAATCGTAAAATTTGTTTGAGTGAAAGAAGAGAGAAAGAGAGTCTTTTCTGAAAAAGTTTGCTAGAGTTTTGTATTTACTTGGTTGGGAGTGGTGCCCAAGATGAAAATGAATTTATTGGAGATGGGAATATGTTTTCGCCTCCGTAAAAGAGATTTCGCTCCTGATACTATTTTTGTGTTCGCTCTGGTAATGTACTGGTGATTTGAAGGTGTATATGAGAGGTCTCGATCGCAGTAGTTGACATTCGTTTGAAGCGTAAAGATCCTTTTTTATCTGAGGTCAAAAATGTCTACGTATGTCCCGAAAAAACAGCATTTGCGGGAGGCCATGCTTCATTATTATCTTTTAAAGAAAAGTGCAGTTGAAACGTGTCGTACATTGATCAATATTTACGGTAATCACGCTCCATCAAATACAACTGGTAAAGAGTGGTTTCGACGCTTCCAAAGTGGCATTTCGGCCTGAGTGGTAAACATCGTGAAGAGGCACCGAAAAAACTCGAAGATACTCAACTACAACAATTATTGGATGAAGACGCATGTCAAACCCTTGATGATATGTCTAAAGAGTGGGATGTTGACAGATCAACCATCAGTAAACGTCTGCACGCGATGGAAGTGGTATAGAAAGCAGGTAACTGGGTGCCACAACAATTGAAGGAGAGGAATATCGAGAGACTTTTGGTGACGTGTGAGATGCTTTTTGAACGGCAGAAAAATAAAGGCTTTCTGCATCGCATCGTCACTGGCGATGAAAAATGGATCTATTATGATAACCCTAAGCGTCGAAGCGCTATTGGAGCCTGCCAGGTGAATCAGGCCCATCGAGAGCGAAAAAAATATTCATGCTTCGAAAGTTATGTTGTGCATCTGAGGGATCAGAAGGGTGTTGTTACCGACGGCAGCTAATACGTTTGAATCGAGCTATCACAGGAAAACGGCCGCAATAGGACGGCAGTCATGACAGACTGATTTTGCTGCATGACAAAGCTAGGCCACACGTTGCTAAATTGATACAGAAATATTTAGGGGGACTGAATTGGAAAATTTTGCCCCACCCGCGCCACCATCTGCTCCGATTAATGCAGTCAATGCTTATTGGAGAGCGGTTCAATGAATGGATCAAGTCAAAAGAGCTCGAATTTTCCATCAGAGGAATCCGTATGCTGCCTGGAAGGCGGAGCAAAGTTGTAGCTTCCAATGACACATTCACTTAATATCATTGCTTCAATAATTCGTAACTTTGGGTAAGCAAGGACGGAAACTTATTCCCATACGCAATGTGTATATATGTACAAATACAAAGATATATGTGACTGTAAGTTCCCGAAACTATTACTTTTTTTAGTTTAGTTTAGTTTTGCTCTGTTTCAGATAAGACATGGAGGACTAAAACTTAACCAGAGGGTGCTGCAGTCACCGATTTAGAAATCTAGAAATTCGACTTCTTATGTGCGTGCGAACATTCGTTCATAAAGTTCGTCGTGAATTGGAAGCAGCAGGTGGCTATGCAAAATCTGTTGCAAAGCCCAAACAACACGAGAGACGTTCTGACACTGTCCGAACATTGAAGAGGACCTTTGCAAGGGAGCTTAATGCTTGTGGGGTCTTATCCGTCGAGTTCTCCATGAAGATTTCTGGTATAAATCTTATGCCATGCGCAAAATACAATTTATGTCGGAGCAAATTCGAGAACAGCGAGATATCCAACGAAAACTTCTCTTCTGATAATCAATTTTTTTACTAAGATCAAAAAAACCAACCTCAGAAATGACCAGAATAACAGATGGCTATACTCTAATCCGACAGAGGTTCCTGATGTCATGTACACGCCATGGCTGCATAATTGTCAAGACCTTAATGACCTAGGTTATTATTTATGTTATCAAGTTATCCTCAAATACCGTACGCGGGGATTGGAACCTGTGCACTTCCGAATGGTAGTCACTTACCAATCTATTCGACTACTCAAACGATAGTAACAAGTACGCTATAGGGACAATGGCAATTTTTTTCTAAGCGGAAATTTTTGCCATCCTAAAAGTAGCCGAATGGATAATCGGAAGGAGATGGAGTAGGAAACAGATTGGAGTTTTCAGTGACAGTCAAAATGCCCTGAAGGCCCTGGAGAACGCGAAGCAAACCTCAAAAATTGTTCAAGAATGTAAGAAGAAGCTTAATTCTGTCGCAAGATAGAACAGGCTTGTACTTTTATATGTTCGAGGACTCTCCGGTGTTCAAGGAAACGAAATTGCTGATGAATTGGATCAGCGGTTCCCCAACAAGCGTCAGAGCAAATAATCGGAATCAGTTTCACAGGAATTATGAATTGGATCAGCGATTATGTATGCAATTTACATAAAAGGCGATGGTCCGGTCTAGTGTTTTGCGACAAGTCTGAACAGAAAACTATCAAACTTTCTTCTAAAACTTGGAAGAAAACTTGGAAGTTCGGTTGATGGTCGGCATAATTACAAGACACAACTCATTTGGTCAGCATATGACCACTATTGGAGGCATTGAAGACCCAGTGTGCCTGTCTATGTTGGAGGAGGCGGATAGCACTGAGCACTTTCTCTGTGAGTGTCCCACATTTGCTAGAGCAAGGCTACTAGTTTTGGGTCCCGATGTCATGTGAATGAGTAATATTCGTTCTCTGAAACTGGAGGATATTTTCAGATTTACCAAGGAATCTGGAAAATTCTAACAGGACTAACTAACTCTGTTTCTGTCTCTGTCTTTGTGGAGGAGGGGAAACATCAAAAGCCTATGGCCGAAGCCGTGGTGTGGGACTTTAACCCAACTAAACGCCCTCTCATGTCCTACGGTATGTCCTCTTGGAACTTCACCGTTAAGTAGTACGTCAGGAGGCCGTTATGAGTATATATACGCAATCGTCTATTATTGTTATTTTGTTCTTTACATTGTGTTAATGAGCTCTTTCTAGGGACCTACGTGCATATTCCGCGTATTGAAGGTTCTTCATGATATTTGCGGTCTCTGTCTCTGTCTCTGTCTCTATTCTTTCCTATTTCTTTCTCTGATACTTTTCTCCTTTCCTCCTTGACTATCTACCCTCTTTCCAGAGCTCTAAGTACGATGGGCGTTTTAGCCTGTTTGTTTTAGGAGCCACCAAATCTCTTGGTGCTCCTTGGCTCGACCAATTAAAATTTCAATTTTAATTCGATTTGACTACGGCTGCAGGCCGTAATAATCATATACCAGAACGTAGATCTTTAGAAGACGTCAAACTTTTCCTCTAATTGTACTGAGACACTTGTTGTTGTAATCGTGTCTAAAATTTGAGAGGATAATTCGTTTAATATAGCCCACGAGCGATAGATGAGTTTCCTGAGAAATCTTGTGATCGCAGAAATATCTTCGAGACTGCTCTTGTTTGATCCGTGGTGCTCATGGTAAGTTTCGAGTCCACCTCTTACTGTGTGCACCTCACGTAAAAACACAAAAAATCGCAGCAGGTTTCAAAAGTAACAAAACCAAAAAGGTTTCAACAATTTTCTTTTATGCTTTTATTCCCGATATTTTTGATAGTTCGGGATTTGTGTACTCGAACTTTCAAATCCCGACTTATCGTACCAGACTTCTCATGGAATTGCTTTTGCAAAGTGCTAGCTAAACAGAGGCAACTTTCCACCTCTCCCCGTGCAAAAGTCCGTATGCATTTGTTGCTGCTAGTGCAAGACACTAATTACAATACAATAATTGACACTCTGTACACCTGTAAAATATTAAAAGAAAACGAAGCTTATGACTGAGTTTTGTATAATTATTAGAAATACATATTTTCCACCCCAACTTAATTCACATGTTATTAGAAGGCGCCAAAATTCTGTTTAACAAAATATAAAATATTTATTTAAACTTTATGGAGGCAAAAACGCAACAGTTGATGCATTTTAAATCCAAAATCCGATTTTCACAAATGTTTCGAAGTTTTAACGAATCAAACCTGACCAGAAGCACAGAGTAGTGTAATATTTGTACATTAGAAGTTTTAATTGAATTTTGGCACTGGCTTGATGGCAGTGAGGTGTCCAACTGTAGCAGAGCAATAACTTTGCCAAAGTGAAAATAAATTCTGTACGGGCGTATGCGCGCTAAAGTCAAAAGTGTTGAGCAAATAGTAACTAAAAGTGTAACTAAAACTTTGTTGCCTGTAAAAACGGATGGCTAATGTTATTTGCAACTGAGCACTGAGATTTTTAGTGATGCCACACATGAGGATTTTCCGAGTTGGCATAAATTCACTCGTTTATAGCACAACTCCCTTAAAGAGTAAAAAAAATTTAATTATGATTATGAAGTGATTCATGACTTTGCAAACTGTTAATGCGTTGATGCATTGCAAAAAAAAATATATATATAAAATAATTACAAATGAATAAATGAATGTATGAAGCAAGTAGAGGCTTTTTAACATAGTCTAGTTTTTATAATAGTATTCGCTTAGGTGGAAAACTGGTTATACACACACACACAGGCAAAATCACATTTCGTCAAAAAAGTACCGGTAATTGTTCAATAAAACGCAAAATCATTGTTTAGTCATCAAAATTTATTTTGTTGCCTTCAAAATAGGCTCCATTCGAAGCAATGCACAAATGCCAATGATTAGTCGAGTCATCAAATCACCTGTTAAACACGTTTGAAGAGATCTTCTGCAGCTCCTACAGCGAATTCTCCTTAATAGTCTCCATCGACTGGGCGACCTAAAGCGGCATCCGCAAAGTAGCAATTGAAGTTTTTGGACAAGAAAAAGCCACAAGGGGCTAAATCCGGTGAATACGGTGGTTGTTCGATGATATTTGTGGAGTTTTTGGTCAAAAAAGTGTTCACTATATGAGCCTTGTGAGACGATGCGTTGTCATGATGCGAGATCCATGAGTTTTCTTTCCATGAATTGGGCCGTTTCCTATGCACATTCTTAACTTCCAAATAATATTCTTTATTTACTGTAGAACCATTTGGAATGAATTCCGAGTGTACAACTCCCTGATAATCAAAGAAAACCAGTAGCGTGACTTTCACTTTCCAGCGACTTTGACGTGGTGTCGGCTCATGTGGATAACGCCAATCAGCCACCTGCTGACTGTTGACGGGTTTGCATGTTAAACTCATATGCCTACGTCTCGTCACCTGTTATGGTGCGCTGGATAAACGTTGGGTACGAATTCACTTGCTGCATCATGTCTTCAGCCACCTTCTTCCGATGAATTTTTTGAAAGAAATTCAACATCCTTCGAACGAGTCGAGCAACCACGCGTCTCTTGCCCAATTGATGGGGTAAAATGTAACGAATTGATTCGTGAGATACGCTAAGGTCATGAGCTACCTACCTCAAACTTAAATGATGGTTTTCCAGCATGATTTCCCTGACCTTGTCGACGTTTGACGTTTTCCTCCGTTGAAGACGTTGATGGGCGACCAGATCGGGGCAAATTTTCTGCGACTTCTCGGCCCTCTGCTAAAGTCTTATACCTCTCGTAGACGCGTGTTTTTGATAAAGCACACTCACAATAGGCTTTCTGCAACATTTTCAACGATCCGGTATGCGAAACACAAAATTTAGGACAAAGTATTTGCTCGATATTTTTATTCATAGTGAAAGTAGCAGAGCACACCTGTGGTTCACTGATATAATTCAATGCCAAAAACAAAGCAGTTTAACCAGTTGTGGCAACATTCCAGCATAAAAGCTTCAGACTAATGAAGAGACCTACAGCTTCAGGCCGACATATTTTTTATGAGGAGCTTTTTTCATGGCAGAAATACACTCAGAGGTTTGCTATTGTCTGCCGAGGGGTAACCCTAACAATAATAAGACCGTCGTTCTTTTGAAGAGACTTAAGCCGAACATACGAGGTGTGTTCAATAAGGGAAGGTTTCAAATTTCGTGGGCTATGTACACTCGACTTACGATTACTATTTTTTTTATGTTGGTACACTCATCACGGTTTTAGGAATATTGCATTTTTAGTTTATTTGTGAGAGGTATAAATAAGACAAGTGTTATGGGTGTTCGGTGATTTTTGGCTATCAACTCTTGGCTCCCCTGGACTCTTCCATTGTGACGATGGTTCTTTGGTTTCGATGCCATAATCATAAACCTATGATGCGTCTTCAGTTTTGACCCTTTTAAGGAGGCGCCTGCTTTAGTGGCTTAAAAAAATCGATTTTTTCGTGGTTTTTTTTTGGGAAGGAAAGAAATATTCGATTGAAGCGAAACTTTTAGGTTTTATTGTTATATATTACAACAGTCTTCTCAAATTAAAATATATGTCATGTTATGCCTGGTACATGCATTTTGCCGAAGCGCCTCGAGTGTGCATGTGTCGTGCGGCGGGAAAGATGCAGGTCGCAATTTTCATCTGAAACCAAAAACCAAAAAGAATTTTATTTTAGTATATTATAGCTTCTAGTTAAACCAAGAAAATTAAACAAAAAGTAAGAAATTCAACAATTTTTCGCTAATTAAAAAAAAAGATCATTTTTTTGGAAAAACAAATTCACTTTAGATTGTTTGAAAAGTGAGTTAATCATAACTTTCTTAAGGTTTTTTAGGTTGAACTAGAAGAGAATTTAATTCCAAATACAATCAAGGTTATTTCGCTTTGATAGGATGTTTAACTTTTTCCCTATCTTTCCCGCCAATTAGGAAAAATCGTAAAAATAAAAAACCTAGAAATCGCACTTCGAGCGATCCGGCCGCTCGTATACCTGCTCGAGGCTTGCTCACAATTTCTTCTGTAACTCCGAAAATATTTTGAATTGGCTTCTGAAATTTTGAGGACACATTCTTGGATGGTTTGGGAAGGCTTGGCAGTGTAGTACTGCACATACTGTATCGGCCTGGGACGAAGCGATATACTACCGGTTATGTCCACTCAGGGTATGCTGCGCGATTGCACCGTATCGGAGGGCGCTCTATTAGTCATTGCGGGTTTGCTACTGGTTAAGCCGACAGCTTCCGAGTTCGCTGAGTTAAAAAATCATTGAGAGGATCCAGCACAGCTGAACAGCTGAAAGACTTAGCGGGAGCGAAGCATCCGTACGTGGCAGGTGGAATGGAAGGACTCTTTGAACGGACGATGGACGTATCGATTGATTCCGAACGTCTTTAAATGGATAACTCGAAAACATGGACAGATAGGCTTCTATCTGATCAAAGTACTTAGTGGATATGGATGCTTTAAACCTTATCTGCATAGATTTCACAAAGAGGGCGACCCTTTTTTAAGAACTTAGTTGAACATGCCGAGTATATTTTCTTTGTCTGCATATGTCGAGTTTGAAAGAGAGGAATTGAGTATTAGATTTGAGAAACCAATACTGGTTAGTATCTGAGTGGATATTATGCTTGATTCAGAAGAACATTGGCCCACAGTCAGGAATAAAGCAAAATTAGTAATCGCAAAACTGCGTCGTGCTGAAGAATAGCGCAGATCTTCATGAAGAAACAATACGCCGTTCCTCCTCTCGTGAAGTAATACTTATCGGCTATCCAGCGGGCGGGAAACGTGGTTGGAATGGGTTTTTAGTTGGTAAGACGAACGACAAGACTCACATTTTTCGGCTTTCAATGCCTTTTGTCGCCTCCATGAAAAAGAATAGGTATATACATCGACCGTTTATGAGTGGTTAGCTTGCTTGTGCAATGCGGGTAAAATTTCAAAAGACCGAAACAATTGTAATTGTAAAAATTCGTGACTAAAAGAAAAAACTTTATAATTTTAACTTTTTTATTTACTCTAATTTGTTCTGCATCAAGATTTTTCGATAAAAAAAAAAAAAACAAAATAAAAAATCAAAATGTAAATAACTGAATTTGGTGCACCCTGTATATGTTTTACGCTTGACTGACTATGTTTTTCATATTTTCTAACATATTGCTTAATTTGTGCGAATAGTTTGTAACTATTTATTCCCCCACTCTCAACTCCAATTCATAATAATGTAAAAAAAATCTACTTCAAGCGCGCAACAAAAATGTTAGCTTTGCAATTGACTACTGAGTAAAATTCACTGGAAAATTTCAGTTGCAATGCAACAATGGAATTCAGCACGAGTAAGCTAGCCGCCAGTCCTCAATAAGCAGAAAAGCTCAACTAAACAAGAATACACTTACAGTGCTACAAGCCGTTCACCATCCACATCAAGATATTTCCCCCAAAAATGCGGACAGACGACAATCAATGCCTTGGTGCCTTTGTGTGACAATTTGCTTTGGCTTTCTGCGACTACGAGTAAATAAATGCATTGTTCGCTTGCTTGCAGTTGCTTTCTCGGGCAGCATCACTCTTCTATTCTTGACTGTTCTTTTGTTTGACTTTGGTGGTGTTGTTGTTATTGCATTTATTTTTATGTCTTTGTAATTACACTTGCAGTGAAGAGCTTGCTCGCTTGTCATTACATGCCCGGGTCCAGTTCACAGCATCGCACAACAACACTAAAAACAACACCAACAACAATAGCTGCATTAACTACAGTTTCTATTGCTTTATTTAGGTTTGCTGCTTAAAGTTGTCTCTGACTTTGGCAAGCTAACAAAGCGCTTGTGTTACTCATACGCCTTGTAGCAGCAGCAGCAGCAGCATACCGCTTCCATTGCTTTCAGTTGCTTACATTTACTGCCACTTTACTCTACTCTACTATCCTCAGTTTGAGTTTGTATTTTTGTTTGCTTGTTTTCCTGCCTTTGTTTTTGTGCTTTTATTATTGCCATTAACTATTAAGTTTGTAGCAGCTTTAAGCTGCAAATTATATTCTGCACTCGCATTGTCGAAGTGATGTCATGTCCGCGCTTCAGCGTGAATATTCTCGTTGCAAGTCTTGTGTGTTCAGTATATACTTTGAGTTTTCTTTCTATTTTGTTTTTGCTTGTTGTAAACATTGCTACTATTCATGTTTCGCTTGCTGTTGTGCATTTTTTATTATTATTTTTCGTTATTTAAAGCAGTTCTGTGTGCTACTTTATTTCACCATCAGTCACTTTAAACAACAATTCGTTGAATAATTTCATTTGTGGCTTTTAGGATGTTATTTAATGCAATGTTGTTGTCTACAGGAAGCACCTATTGTCAAGTTGTCAATATTTGCCACGCTGACAGCTCTTCTTTGCTGATTTGCCATAATGATTTTCAATTGACTTTTAAATTAGTGCGCTTAGAATGCTGATCACAGTCATTACTCTCCTTCGCTGTAGCTTCTGTATGTTGCTGATAGCCAATGAGAAATACAAATGTCTGCTTTACACTGAGACGCTCAAAATTAGTTGCGAGTTAAAAAAAAATACATTAAAGGTCTACGAAAAAAGGGTTGACCAAATTCAAAATAGTTTGCTCTGTTGGGTATTCAGTTTGGGACTCGCCAGCCATTTCCTCGACAAATGTGGAACTTCACTATAGATAAAACCACTTTTCTTACTCAAAAGTATAGATAAAAGGGATACATAATATAGATACCAGTCACCACTTCCACTATCCCTTATTTCTGGAAATACGCTGCAGACAGTATAAGCTTAGTTTTACAGGAAAGGTGGTTTAGATTAGATTTAGATTTTTTGCACGCATGCACTTCGGCCTCATGGTTTTTATAAATATTTTATATAAAAATAAGCAGTATTTTTCACAACAAATTAGATAATACAGGGTCCAGCACTCGAAGTGTAACCAATTAAAAAAAACCATAAATTTAGTTTGGAAAACACTTTTATTCAATTCAAAGTAAAAAATGTGTGAAAATAATACAAAATTAAGAATCAATTAATTTTTGCTCGATACGGCCTTAAGACGGTCCAGAAGCTACCCGAATGTGATTTGCAGGTATTTTAACCCACTTGCGGACAATTTTTTTGAGCCCCTAGAGACTGGTGAATCTTTTAGTTCGGACCCTGCTCTCCAAAGTGGCCCAAAGACAATAATCCATCGGATTCTCGTCTTGTGAATTTGAGAGCCATTGTGTGGACGTTATGAAGATCGGAACGTAGTTTTTTAGCCGTTCTTGGTTCGCTCGAGCTTTCTGAGACTGTGCCGAGTCCTGTTGAAACGCCCATGGTTTGTCACCGAAATATTTGTCGGCCCACGGCATCAAAGCAACCTTCAAAATATTTTCCCGATAATATTTCCCGTTTACCTTGACGCCAGACTCGATGAAAACGATTGGTTATTTGCTGCTCAAACCATTACCTGTGGCGGGTGCTGCCTCCTGATGGCCCATCGATGTCTCAAATTCTCGTATCAGCAGTCGGCCAAATAAACCCTATCGTTTTGGGAGTTAAGAATTGCTCAATTTCAAAAATTTTCTCGTCAGAAAACACAATGTTCGGAAATTGCCCGCTTTCGGTCAAGCGAAGCAACTCCTTCGTTCTTTCAAGTCTGACTTGTTGCTTTTGGATCTTATACAGCTTGATTTTGAGATTATTTTTCAGTAGCGGCGGATGCTACGTTCAGATATTTTCGGTTCTTTCGCCATTTGATTGGCACTTCGTCGGGGATTTCGCTCAAGCTGTTTCTTCACTTGTTTGATCACAGGAGGTGCTTCGTATTGTGTGGAACTAAAATCCTGCAGCTTCACATCCAAAGAGCCACAGGTTGCTGAAATCTGGTATAGACTGATAGAAAATTTGAATTTAGAAAAAGTAATTAAGAACTCGATTAGCAGCAAACCGAATAAACTCTGCGCTTTGTTTAGGCAATGAAGGTCACTAATAAAAATAATTTGTGCCAACATGCGGAAAAATAGTATAATTAAACATATCATAAAATTTTATATTTTCCTATTATATTTCACCAAATCGAGGTACAGCAAGGCAAGACCGGGTGCCAGTTTCACAGAGTCCTTCTGCTCTGGTGGCACTCACCTATCTCATTTCTTTAATAGTCTACCCATCCCACCATTTATCGCCGACGATTTTCCTCTCACACCTCATATTTACTATTTCATTACGCTGTAATAATAATACTGTTCAAAGGATTTGCATAAATAATTGCTAATTCAACACTTTAGCGAAACACGGATCATGTGCGGGTACGTAAAATATATATAAAAAAACAAATTTGTGAGAATAATACGAACCAAAGCGTTTAATTTAGTTATGTAACTTGGTTGCAGGTACTTATGCATATAGATGTACGTAATATGAACAAACACAATAGCAGTAATCAAATAGGCGACGGGGGAAATGCGAGGAACATTGACATAGAGGACAGAACGCTGTTTGGTGATTAAAAAAAATCGTTTAATACCAAAAATGAAATAAAGGGTGATATTCTATTTTTGGAAATTCTAGTTACACATAGCTTGAGAAACATTTAAAATTTGAAAAGTTTCACATATGCAACCGAAGTTCGGCCAATTCTGGAGCTATAAGGCGCGATGTTCATTAGCAGCTGTTTCATATTTTTAGTCAAATTTATAACTTATTAAACAAAAAAAAAATCTATGAAATACTTTATCGTTTCTTTTAGTTAGACGTAAGTTTCTAATTTAATATTATTATTTGATTATTCTTTAGTTCAGTAGTCCGTTTGAACTCAAGTTGTTTTGGCTTTATGAGTAAAAAAAAAATAAATTAAAAAAATGGCAAAAGAAACCAATAGCCCTTTTCCGTTGGGGCTCTGTGACAGGGTGAAGTACTTGTCTGGTGGAACTCTCTGTTGAGGACTAGATCAGTTAAGAAGCTGCTGGTGCTCGGGCCTTGAGCTAGACTTAAGCTACGGACACTCTAGTATTTTTAAAAACTTTGATTTCATCCCGATGGTACTGGATCGCTGTACACCTTCGCTGGACCCGAGCAATACCTTTTCCATTCATATTCCCTCAAAGGAAGATAGGGTGGTGGGCATCATTTTTAAACAGGGCACGGCAAACATGTTTAAAGTTGGTTCGAAATCGGACGGAAGAGTTGGTGGGGGTTTTCTGCGAACAGTTCCCTATCAAGCTCAAATTTAGGCTTCCGGACTACTGTAGTGTTTTCCAAACAGAATTAGCCGCAATTAAGGAAGCTCAGGATTGGTTGCTCGCTTCTGTAATTAGAGTAAAGGAGGGAAATATCTACTCCGACAGTTAAGCGGAAATTACGGCCTTGGGCTCATTGTTTGTGCATTCGGAATTAGTCGGCGAATTCCTGACTTCGCTCACGGTTGCACTCGGGGTAACTTCTTAGGCTACCAAAGCCACAGCTATCGTATTTGGTAGGTATCCTCACCGCACATTGTCCGTTAGGTGTTCATACCGTGAGACTTTCTGCAGAAGACTTGATGTCTGTCTGTAGGATGAGGTGGTATCACCCCTGCATCTTCTTCTCAACTGTCCTGCTCTTGTTGGACAAAGATTTAAAAATCTGGGCTCTCATTTTTTTGCTACAGCTGTGGATATTGCGTGTTTAAATATCACACATCTGGTGAAATTCATCTGTAGCTTGAAGTGGTCAATACAAATGTTATTAGCCACTGCTGGTCGTCAAACTCTGATCTAAAGCCCCTTTCTTCCTTTTTCCATCTATTTCGTTCTTTTCCTTCTGTTTCAGTTCAGTTGTAGAACCATTTCAAAATAAACACAAATTCTGCACCTCCAAGTCCGACGTGCATGCTGCCGAGGTAGGTGGATTTTCTGTCTTTCTGTGGGTACTACTTGAAGGCTGCATTCCTCTTGGATTTAAATTCATGTTTTTATCTTTGTAGCTCGAAAACGTGGAGTACATGCATATGTTACAAGCCTAAGTAAGATCTGGTGAGCTCCACTGGTAAGATGGTCAGATACTCATTAGCGTGAGGCTGGTTCAAAACGGATAAACAGACGTCTTTTACAGCGGCTCTAGAGCCGAGATAGATGCTGTGAACTTATGATATACACATTTGAAATAAAAAGGGAATAAAAAAATATTAATTATTTATCTTTGTACAAGGTGGCTCAAATTAATTATCTAATTTTGGTTTCGAAAATTTGTATGAAATAATAAAAATGAGTGTATTGATAGAAATTTCTATTTCCATTTTATACATATTTGAAAAAAAACCTACAAGGTGGCATAAAATCAATCATCCAATTTTGTTTTGAAAACTTGTTTTACAAAATACTAAAAAGGATCTTAAGTAATCGAAATTTTTATTTCCATTTTACGCACATTTGAAAAAAATATATTACTTCTCTTAGTAAAAGGTGGCGCAAAATTAATTGGTTATTAAAACCCTTCATCACAAAATAATGACAATGATTTTAAATGATGCAAAATTTTATTTCCATTTTATGCACATTTGAAAAAAATTAAATTATTTCTCGTAATACAAGGTGGCATAAAAAATCATTCAATTTTCTTTTTGAAATTTTTTTTCAAAAGACTAAAAACAATTTTCAATGATGGAAATTTTTATTTCCATTTTACGCACATTTGAAAGAAAAATTATTTTGCTTTGTACAAGGAGGCGCAAAATTATCATAATTGACCAATTTTGTTATTAAAAACTTGTTCACAAAATAACAACAATGATTTTAAATGATAGACAATTTTATCTCAACTTTATGCACATTTGAAAAAAAAATATTTCTCTCAGTACAGGGTGGCGTAAAATTAATCATGGAATTTTGTCTTGCTAAAACTGTTGTAAAACTAATATAATAAAACTAATTTTAAGTGACGGAAATTTTTATTTCCATTTTATGCACATTTGAAAAAAATTAAATAATTTCCCTTAATGCAAGGTGGAGTAAAATTCATCATACAATTTTGTCTTCTTAAAACTGTTCTACGAAATAATAAAACTAATTTGAAGTGACGGAAATTTTTATGTCCATTTTATGCACATGTGAAAAAAAATATTTCTCTCAGTACAAGGTGGCATAAAACTAATCATGGAATTTTGTCTTCTTAAAACTGTTTTACGAAATAATAAAACTAATTTGAAGTGACGGAAAGTTTTATTTCCATATTATGCACATTTGAAAAAAAAAGTTATTTTTTTAGTACAAGGTGGCGCAAAATAAATCATCCCATTTTTTTTTTTTGAAAAACTATTTTATGAAATGAGTAGAGATTGATGGAAAAAAAATTATCTCCCAGTACAAGCTGGCGCAAAATGAATCATGCAATTCGATTTTTGAATAACTTTTTCACTAGGTTAGGTTAGGTTGATATGGTTGCCCAGGGAATGGGCACACTTGGACGAAGAAGGATTCGTCCTTTGTGATGCCATTATGGAGGGGTGAGGCGGGATACAGGGAGAGGGCGGGGAGAGGTGCTGGGATAGTTGGGAGCGTGCGGATTACGATTACGAACGATGACTATGTTTGCGTCAACCGCTTTATGCTGCTGATGAAATTCATCAGATTTTTAATGTCAACGCCAGCTATATCAGCAGGCGTGGCAAAGAAGTAGGAGCCAAGATGCCTAGATCTTAGCCCCGCCAGAGCAGGGCAGCTAAGGAGAAGGTGCTGAGATGATTCCACCTCATCCTCCATACATCCAGCGCAAAAGGGACTCGAGATGATTCCAAGTCTCACAGCATGCATTCCTCGCGCATTGTGTCCTGTGAGAAAACCCACGAGATTGGAGAGCTGAAATTTTGTCAGCCTCAGAAGCTCGCCCGAGCGCCTGCGGTCCACACGTGGCCAGAAGGATTTCGCGACCTTACACGTTCGTGTACTTGCCCAGCGCTCGCTGAGTTGGTGCGATGCCCATCTTTCCAGGAGCAGACCGCAGGTAGTCAGGGGGATCCCAATTCCCTCCCTTCGCGGGGAAATCACCTCGCATGTCCCTTGTCTGGCCAGCTCATCCGCCTCACAGTTTCCAGCAATGTCGCTGTGACCAGGAACCCAGATGAGGCTGATGTTAAAGAATTCGGACGCAGTCGAAAGCGAGGTCAAGCATTCCTTGACCAATTCCGAATGCACCGTCGTAGACCCGAGGGCCCTTATTGCCGCTTGGCTGTCGGAGTAAATATTTACTTTCTTGACCGTTAATACGCATTTGAGCAGCCAATCGGCTGCCTCCTTGATTGCGGCTACCTCTGCCTGGAACACACTGCAGTGGTCCGGTAGCCTGAATTTGAGTCTGGTGGGGAGCTCCTCGCAAAAGACTCCTCCGCCAACCTTTCCTTCCAACTTCGATCCATCCGTGAACAAGTTCACCATGCCCTGTCCCTAAGTGTAGCCCTCTCTCCACTCTTCCCTTGACGGAATATGAGTGGAGAAGCTTCCGGTAGGACTATACGAGGGTATACACTGATCCGTTGACAGAGGGATGAACTCGAAGTTTCTGAGAATGCTTGAGTGCCCATAAGTGAGGTTAAGCTTATAGCTCCAGCCCCTCAGTCTGATTGCGGTACGCGAGGCGGCAATTCTGCCTGCAATGTCTACGGGTACCACATTTAACATTGCGTTGAGCGCCAGAGTAGGAGTCGTTCGAAGCGCCCCACTGATTCCAATGAGTGCCGACCTCTGGACTCTCTCCAGCTTCTTCACCAATGTCGTCTTCTCTAGTGAGTTCCACCAGACTATGACTCCATATAACAAGATAGGCTTTACAATAGTATTGTATAGCCAGAAAACAACTCTAGGCGAGAGGCCCCATCTTTTACCAATAGCGCCCTTGCATCCATACAAGGCGATTGTTGCTTTCCTCACTCTTTCCTCAATATTGGACTTCCATGTGAGCTTGCTGTCAAGGATAATACCTAGGTACTTAACCTTGTCAGAAAGCATCAGCGGAGCGCCCCCTAGTGAGGGAAGTTGAGCTCTAGGTATTTTATGTTTCCTCGTAAATAAGACGAGCTCCGTCTTAAGAGGATTCACCGACAGGCCGCAGTCCGTTGCCCATCTAACAACTACGTTAAGATATCCCTGCATCAGGTTGTACAGAGTATCCACAAATTTTCCTCTGACGATTAATGCGACGTCATCCGCGTAGGCAACCACCCTGCAGCCCCCTTTCACCAGCTCCTCCAGCAAGTCATTTACAACAGCGACCCAGAGGAAGGGCGAGAGAACACCACCTTGCGGAGTGCCCCTACTCACCTGCCGGTGAATGGAGATGCCACCCTATTCTGCCGCGACAGTTCTGTCGCTGAGCATTTTATAGATAAATCTGATCAGGTTGGTTTCGACCCCCAGTTTACCCAGAGACCGGGTGATTGCCTCCGGGAGGACGTTGTTAAAAGCCCCCTCGATGTCGAGGAAGGCGCCCACCGCAAGCTCCTTCTGAGAAAGAGACTCCTCAATCTCTTTCACAATTGTGTGCAGGGCAGATTCGACCGATCTTCCCTTGCAGTAAGCATGTTGGGTATGCGACAGCCGACCCCGAGGAATTTCGCTTCTTATGTGCAAGTCAATCAGTCTCTCAAGGGTTTTTAGCAAAAAAGATGAGAGACTGATTGGCCTGAAGTCCTTAGGGGAGACATGCGAGCACTTGCCTGCCTTGGGTATAAAGACAACCCTCACGGCCCTCCATGACCTCGGTATATAGCCCCTGGCTACGCAGCTCGCATAGATAGGGCTCAACCAACGGCATGATACCTCCACTGACTTTTGCAGTTGTGCAGGAATGATGCCGTCAGGACCAGGCGACTTGAAGGGTCTAAAGGATTCAATGGCCCAAGACAGGCGGCGCTTATCCATCAACCAGCCCCGGTCTCGAGTGCAGGTTGATCTACTCTCCAGGCCGGTGCTGCTAGGTGCTGGGCTCGTCGGAAAATGGGCGTCGAGAAGTAGCTTTAGTGACTCCTCGCTGCTCATCGCCCAACGTCCCAATTCGTCTCTTAAGTACCCCAAGGGAGCGGAACTCTTCGTGAGTACTCGTCTAAATCTGGAGGACTCATGGCAGCCCTCTACGCTTTCGCAGAAGCTTCTCCAAGAGTCCCTCTTAGCTTTCCTAATTTCGGACTTATATATTCCTAGCCCTGCCTTATAAAGCTCCCATCCCGAGGGAGATCTTATTCTTTTAGCCCTGTTAAAAAGGCGTCTGCATGGGGCCCTAAGCTCAGAGAGCTCCGCTGTCCACCAAGGCGGTTTTTCCTTCCTGGGAAAGGCTTTTGTTGGACAAGAGGTTTCAAGGGCGTTGTTGCAAGCTGAGGTGAAAGTCTCCACCAGTTCGTCGATCGCTTCTTCCGATAGATCTTGATTTCCTCCCGGTGCTTTGGGGAGTAGGTTCAGTAGATTTCCGTTGTATGCATCCCAGTCCGTCCTCCTCAGGTTCCTGTAGGGGGATCTTATTGGACGGGTTTGAGCGAGAGAGAACTGAATGTACCTATGGTCCGAGAAGGAGTGAGCATTTAGCACCTTCCAATCGGAGATTCGGTTTATCAGTAAAGAAGAAGCCAGAGTGAGGTCAAGCACCTCCTCTCTGGCTGCGGTAATGAAAGTGGGGTCTTTACCCCTGTTACAAATAAACAAGTCCTCGTTTAGAATATAATCAAAAAGTGACTCACCTCTTGCATTGATGTCTGAACTTCCCCAGCAGGTGTGATGGGAGTTCGCGTCAGTGCCTATAATAACGCCGATTTTCCTGCGTTTTGCTTCAGCTAGGGTTTTCCTTAGCAGCACCGGAGGTGGTTCCACCTCGTCGTCATGTTCCGTGTAGACTGACATCAGCCATAGTTTCCCAGGAGGGCCCTCCAGGCTCACCGTTACAATGTCTTCATTGCTGAAATTAGGCAAAATAAATGCGTTAAGTTCCTTTCTGATGAGTATACAGGATCTTGGTTTACCTGTCCCGCTATACGCCACCAGATTGTAGCTTTTCGTCCTGAGCCCAGAAATGCCGTTGCTGCTCAGCCACGGTTCCTGGATCAGGACTATATCAGCTCCACCTTGCTCAAGGTGGATTAGTAGGTTGGCGGACGCCGCCTTAGAGTGTTGAAGATTTATCTGAAGAATATTCATCCTCCAGTATCCTCTCCATCACCCCAAGGACGGCGTCCTCGCTTTCCGAGGCCAGAAGCCTCTCCTCCTCCGCCCTGTCGAAGAACGACCCGATGCTTATGACGGACCCCGGTAAAGAGCGAACGTCATCAGCATTGTCACCCTCCGACATGACTTTTTCACTAAATAATAAAATTTATTTTCATTGATGGGCCTTTTTACTTTCACCTTTACGCCTTCCGTTGCTTTTCTGTTTGTATACTGCAGCTGTCTAGTTCACATGTGTCAAATATTATTGGAGTGCGACGCCATTTTGAAAAATTGTAAATCTTCTGATAGGGGGAATAATAATGCGCCACCTTGTAGAGACATACGTCTTAGACGAAGGAAAGAAAAAATAGTCTTATTATTTTTGAGAGTTTTAAACTAAATGAATATAATTTGCACGCCGCATTTTTTTTGCAAAATTAATTGTAATAAAAGGAAGTCCTGTACTCAAGCGCTAGCCAGTCTGACCTTAAAAGGCTTGTAGAATTTGAACCAGATCGATCCAATTTTGTTTTTTGATAAATATCTCAATTGACTTTGGGAATACTTAAAACAAATCACCTGCGACACATCACTCCGACATGACCACATAATCGGAGCTTCGCCAGAGGTAGGGAGGTGAAATGGTTGAAGTACCGCTCTGGACCTCCCCAATAGCACTAAAGGCAGTTTTGATGCCATTATGAGACCTCGAACAGGCAGCCAGCCAGAGTTGTTGATGTAATGGAGAATATTGATGGGACTTAGGACGGCGCATTGCCCCAGGCTGTCAAAAAAAAGGAGCTCCCAGTGACCTTAATCGTCTAATTGCCAAACCCGCATACTTACAAAGAAAGTGAGCTACAGTCTCCTTCTCTGAAAGGAGACTGGTAAACCTGAATCCCATATAATGGTAAACCCAGCTTTTTTGCGTATGTTGCAATTTTCCAATGACTGATAAACACAGCTACAAGTTTGGAAATTGAGTGGCAGTACTTTCCAAGCCTGCCTCTATTGCACTGGGGCTAAGGGTTTCCGAAATAGCACACCAAGAAATGGAGCTCCATCTCTTCTGTACTTTCCTGGTAGTAGGTAGGTTTAGGTAGGTTTGGCAGCCGCATCGCACATAGAGACAACGATGCCACTTAGACCACGGAATGGGTCCGTTGTGAGCTTCATGGTAGTAAATATTAAGAAAATATGTTTATTATAGCGTAGATACCTGCTTTCTCTTAGCGGTCCTAGCTGCAATCGTGCCCGTTGAATGCAATTAATTTTAAGTTTGCTGCAAAAAATGTGCGCAAAAATTTAATTTTCACGCGCTTTGTGTTGAGTGCTGTACCAAAACGCTTTGTATGTACTGGTGTATAAGTAGATGAAAGTTAGTGCATCGGTTAAAATGTTCGCATATGCATACACATACAGCCATATAAATATATGTTTTTATGATGTACATGCAGGGTTGGCCATATTAAACTGACCCATTGAGTAACCCTATAACTTTTTACTGTAATTTCAGATCAGCTAATGACATACCGCGTTGGAAGCGTCAGTCGAAGGAGATTTATACCATGAAACAGAACACCCCAATAGAACGCGCTGAAATTGTTCAGCTGTACATTCAAAATTCCTTCTCGATTGTAAAAACGCAACGTGCGTGGAGAAAAAAAAATAAAGTGAAAAGTGCGCCGTCAAAGAACGCAATCAAGCAAATGCACAGAAGATTTTTGTCTTCCGGCACTGTGGCTAATACCCGACGTCCAAATAAAAAGCGGCCAAGACGATCTAACGAAAATATCGCGGCCGTACGAGCCAGTATCGAGTCATCGCCGCGAACGTCAGGTAATCGTCGTTCTGCTTAGTTGGACATCCCTCGGACCACTCTACGACGTATCATTCGTTTGAATTTGGGGATATTCCCGTACAAAATACAACTAAATCAACAACTGTTGCCGGCCGATAAGCCTCGTCGCTTGGAATATGCCAATTTTGTCGTCCGAATGGCCCAAACTGATGAGGATTTTTGGCATCAAATCATTATGAGTGATGAGGCCCATTTCTCCTTGAACGGAACCGTAAATAAGCAAAATTGCCGTTTCTACGCCACTAAAAACCCTCAAATTATTGAAGAGGTACCTCTCCACGACCAAAAAGTTACAGTCTGGTGTGGCATTTGCGCTGATATGGTCATTGGGCCGTTCTTCTTTGAAAATGGTCAACACCAACCATTGACCGTCAATCAAGAGCGTTATCGGGCCATGATAACCGATTTTGTGATGCCGATTGTTCGTGAAAATGGTATGGAGCACTTCTGGTTTCAGCAAGATGGCGCACCACCACACACAGCACGAGCCACCGTCAACTTATTGAAGACTTTGTTCCCTGGCCGTTTGATATCAAAAAGCGGCGATTTTGACTGGCCGCCACGATCACCGGATTTGACGCCACCGGACTTTTTTCTTTGGGGCTATTTGAAATCTAAGGTTTACGTCATTAAGCCAAAGACACTAGGCGCACTTAAGGCCAATATCCGACGGGAAATAGCCGCCATATCGGCCGAGACGCTCGCCAAAACTATGGAAAACGCCGAAAAACGGGCACATTACGCTATACGAGCTAAGGGCGACCACTTGCGCGATATCATATTCAAAAAGTGATGTAAACGAATCTCCTTGAACTAAATTAAATGTTTTTCACAATGAAACACAAAAAAAGTTTCTTTTTCCATATTTTTTTAATAATCACATGGGTCAGTTTAATATGGCCAACCCTGTATATATCTTTGGAAATAAAGGCTTGTACATTTACGCTTTTTACACACATACTTACAGGACTTTACGATTTCATAACATTTATTTAAACCTGCAGTGTTATTACTATTACGTAAAACAACATTCAAAATTATAGAACAATTAAATTTACAAGTTAAGGTGGCAGACAGCCAATTACTAACGAAAATGCCAACGTTTATTGCTGCCACATAAATGTAAATAATAAAATTATTAAGCACACCAATACTACCGCAAATAAATAAATGCATTCACAATTACACCTCCACACACACACACACACACAAATACCATTACACTAATCCACATGTAGCAGCACTGCATTTCGCCAACTGCAATTAATTAAAATTTATGTACGACATTTATGCGAATTTTGTTGTTTATCATACGCCCCGTATGCCCGCAGGCCTACATTTACGAGTGAGAGGCTGTATTTACATACAAACTTTAATTTTTAAAATTTCTAAAACCTCATAGATTTTGTAGATACATTTCATGCATAAAGATGAGGGAGCTGGCAGAATTATGTGTAATTTAAATCGATGGAAATTAATAATGAATTCATATTAAATTCATTTAACTTTACACATAATAAATTCCCTTTAGGCTATGAGGTGGCACATAAAACCCCACACTTTGATTGGCATTCGGTCAATAATTAATCTCAAATATTAAATTATTTATTCAACAGAACGCTATAGGTGACTGTAATGAAATTTACGTTCGTTTTTGAATGAAAAGAAATTATATTTTCCATAGTTTAAGGGAAATAGAGTGAGAAACTCGAAAAATACCAAGAATTAATTAAAACGCGGATTATTAAATTTCCATGTAGCGTTGCAAAGGCTTGCGAAATTTAAATTTTTTCAACAATTATGTATTTTTTTAATATCTACTGGTGTCAAATGAAAAAGCGGCATTTTTTCGATGCATTGATATTTATTTTTTAATAGGTATATTTTAGGATTTTAACTTAGTTAAAACAAAACAAAAATGAATTAATTTAAAATGGAACTTTTACTTAAAAAGCCAACAGTATTGGGGGAAAATGAGGCGGCCGCCATAGCCGAATGATTTGTTGCGTGACTACCATTCGGAATTCACAGAGAGAACGTTGGTTCGAATCTCGGTGAAACACCAAAATTAAGAAAAACATTTTTCTAATAGCGGTCGTCCCTCGGCAGTCAATGGCAAACCTCCGAGTGTATTTCTGCCCTGAAAAAGCTCCTCATAAAAATATCTACCGTTCGGAGTCGGCTTGAAACTGTAGGTCCCTCCATTTGTGGAACAACATCAAGATGCACACCACAAATACGAGGAGGAGCTCGGCCACACACCCAAAAATGGTGTACGCGTCAATAATATATATATACATATATTGGGGAAAAATGCCTCTTAGGTATGCATGATATGCATTTCGATAAAATAAATTTGAAATTAACGCCAAAGAAAAAAAATATTTTTTTTTAACAAAATTTGTCGAAATGATTTTTCTTATTTCATCATATTTTTTAGTTTATGGCATTTATGTAGGAGAAAAAATATAGCTTAAATTTATTTTTTAGCATATTTTAGCTGCATATCATAACTTCGTTCTTTAGCTTTAAAATAGTCCCTGGTTTATTGGCATAGACCTAACTTTTAACGTAGCCTGAGTGAAGAAGTCCAGTGTTGTCTAATCGCCATTTAACCTCTTTGTTTCGTGAGCTAATGCATCCAGGGAACTTCGCTCGTAATACGGCCATTGCTTGATGTGTTGTGTGGCAAGTTACACCGTCGCACAGCGCTCCAAACACGGACAAACACGCAAAAATCAAAAGTCTTGGTACCTCGGGCTTGCGGGTTTGGTATCATTTGAAAGCTAAGACTCTAGTTAAAAAAAGTTTCTCATCTATTTTGTGATAAAATACACTTTAATAAGTAGCCTTATATAAGTAACTTGTTTACGCTTGGCATATAAAAGTAGTTGTGGTACAATTTTTTTTAAAATATATTTTTATTCTTAGCAAGATGTACTGCAGTACTTTTTAAAAGGTTATTGATGAATCATAAAATTATGTGTCTGAAGAAAGAAATTCAAAAGCAAATATTTTTCTAATTATTAAGTAAATCCGTCCTTGAAGATGCTAAGACCTGAAAATTGAAAAAATTGGAGAAAATAAACCTCATAATTTGTTTGTCTGGCTTATGGCAATTTGAACCCTTTATTACTGGAGGGCAGTAATATTTGTTCCACCTTTTTCCTTCCTCCATCCTCAGCGTGACCTACGAGTGGCCAAGTATAGGGTTTTTCAGTAAGAGCGCTTCAACTTTTGAACTTTTTTGAATAAAACACAAACGGTTTGACTTTTTTTACTAATTTTTTTTATTATCGAGTTTGAACATATACATTTAAGAATGAAATCCGATTTCTTTTGCATGACCACCGCGTGCACGCTTTACGAAGTCCAATCGTTGAACCCAATTTTCGACCACTCTTTTGCATAAATCGGCCGAAATTCCAGCAATTTCGCGTTCAATATTGGCTCTGAGCTCACAAATCGTCGCCGGCTTGTTACTGTAGACCAATGACTTCACATAACACCGAAACGGGATGGCTTGTTAAATGGACCGTAAAATGGCCGTAATGCTCTTAAAGTAGCAGCAACAGAACGATTATTTTCATAAAAAATTTGCACGATTTGCAATCGTTGCTCAAGTGTGTAGCGTTCCATGATGAAATGCATACTAATGAAGTTTACAAATGACAAGCGAAAAATAAAAAATATTGCGTCGTTCGCCCTCCCTTTCGGAAAAATGTTGAAGCGCACCTATTGAACAACTCTATGCAATTGGATATCAACAGCATACGCATGGACATTCACATACTGGTAAACAGTACAAACATCATTGGTAAAAAGACTGAATAGAAGTAGACCAATTATAGACGCTTGTGGAGCACCACTTTGGACGAATTTAGACTGGGTATTAATTTGCTAGTTTTAACGTTCTGCGTCTATTCATCTCGACGGAACTTAAAACAAGAAAACAAATCATTAAGGGGCTCCGATTGAAGTATCAGTATTATGCATTGTTGAAAATGAAGACGAAGATGATAGTATGGAACTCTTTGCATCAATTATAAGTCCTCCTCTGAGAGTTTAAGTTCAGAAACTGATACATAATAGGCTATGAATATGTCCATAAATTTATATTTTCGATTTATTTTCTTAATTTTAGGAAAATTCTGTTGTGTTCTGTAAACTGCTCTACTCATGTTATCAATAACATGTCGAAAATAATAACGCCTTATTTTAACCCCATATCAAAAATTAAAAAACAAAAAAATCAGTTTTTTCACAATTGGTGACCGGTACGGAGAAACCGATTTCATTTTTAGAAATAAAAATACCAGATCTCATTGACTTTTGTGTATCGAAAAGTGGCCTAGCTAGTGAAATAACCTTAAACTCAGGTAACGAATTATTCTCTGATCACTCTCTCGTATTTGTCATATTAAATAAAGATCCACTTGCCCATTGCTGTCTCCACAACAGTAAAACCCACTGGACGTATTTCTGAAAGACAAAAAAGACACTCCCATGGCATACCGGAATGACTCAGGGTTTTCCCGACCAAGACCTGTCGCTCCAGTAAACTAGCCCTGTGTAGTGCACCGTACCCCACCCCAAGCACGTTTGCTCCAAATACTTCTTTTCAGGGCTGGTATTGAACCCAACCCTGGACCAGAAGTATTCTATTGCTGCATATGCCACAATTGGCTCCACCCGAACTTCACCTCGATTAGTTGCAATAAGTGCAAGTGCTTAAGGTGGTGCCACCTTAAGACCTGCTCAGGCTTTAAGACGCACAGAGAGTGGCCCACACGGTATGTGACCACGTGTTGCTGCCGCCATCAGGCAGATACATCGTCGAATGCCGCCACTAATCAAACCTCAATGGTTAGGAGCCCACAGGTGCAACACAACTCTCTCACTGACCCACAAACCTCCTGCTCCAATTCCAGTGCGGGGACAAACCAGCAGCTCTTGGTCCCCCGCACAGTCTATTCCGTGTGTCAGACCAGAGTTCCTCGGAACCTGACAACAGCCAAGTGTAATTCTTGTAATGACTGGTGCCACTTTCGGAGGTGCTCTGGCCTGCCCACCACCCATGAGTGGACATGCGACTACGTTGCCCCCTGCTGCAGAGCTCTGCACCGGCAACCGCCCCCTGTGGCGCGGCCACCCATCAACATCGGGCCGCAACAACTACTGCAGAACGTACAGCAGGACCAACGCACACAACCTCACGCATCTCTGACACCCCGCGCTACGACCATACTCCCGAGCAGTTTCAAGCTCCTCCAACTGAACTGCAACGGACTCATGAGCAAGACAGACGAGATAGTCGACTTAATAAGTCATCATGGTATTAAGATAGCTACCGTGCAAAAGAAAAAATTGCACTCTAGGTTCTCCCTGATTATCTAGGATGGAACGTGCACAGAAAGGATCGCGAGCGAGACAACGATGGAGGCCTAGCGTTCATAGTCTACCATACAGTGCATTATCTTCTCATCGATGAAGGCATCGCCGGAGGGAGCGCACCTTAGAATGTCAAGGTATAGCTGTCCAATCAGGCGATGCCGAGCTCGAAATTTTTAATATATATATTATATACCTCCTGTCACCTACTGCCCTGAAAGATGTCATCCTGATATAGGTGCGCTCATCAGGGGTGAAAACCGATTGTTAGTAGGTGACTTCAGTGCGCATCACGATCTTTGGCATTCAATCCTACCAAATAATCGTAGGGGACAAAATTGGTAGAGCAGATAGTCGACTCGACATTCTGCGCAGTAAAAGATGACGCCCCCTCCAGGATAGTGTGCAACTGCAGCAGCTCGTCTGATATCACAATTGCTAGCGCCGGTTTGATAAATAGCATAACCTGGCGACTTATGCAATCGCTAGCATCAGACCATTTGAAATTCTAAACATGCTGATGTTCAAAAAGCTGGGTCCATTGAGAGTGTAGTACCTCAAAAGCGTCTTCAAAATGTCTATGGCTGCTCTCATTATTCCTGAAAAATGGAAATCAGGGAGACTGGTCCCACTACTGAAACCCGGGAAACCAGCCAACCAAGGGGATTGGTACTTTTCTGTATGCATCTCAAGCCTTTGGCATAATGGTTTACTCTATGAAATAATACACTCTTCTAATAAATTATTTCTTATTTATTAATTCCTACCTCGAAAATCGATATTCCTTTGTCAAACAAGGCGAAGAACAGGGAAGTATGTGAAAGTTCAGCAGTATTATGACCCCATCCTAACTTACTACACACATACGATCCACCAGCCTCTGAAGAAACAATAGTTGGAACGTTCGCGGATGACACTGCCATACTCACAATTGCCTGCCACCTCTATGTGCCCTCCCAAAACTCCAGAAAGGACTTGATAAAATAACTCAATGGTTGAAAGAGTGACGTATTAAGTCAAATAAATGTAGCCACTAAATATAAAAAAAAACTCGGCAAATTTACGTGGAAAGTTCATATTTTCACCAAACAGAAGGCTCTAGGAATACAACTTAGAAGCCTATTTTGGTTAGTAGAAGCAGATCACAAATGATTGCTTTTAAATAGCTGCATTACCCTTGAATCAACCTATGTAGGTATATTAACGCATACTCTCAATTTGACCCTTAAGTCTCCTTCCTCTTACTCTAAGCCCTTACTTGATAATCAGTGGGTTTAATTAATCAAATAGTACAATATTAAGATAAATACATCGCGCAATTATCCGATTTAGCTGGTAGGCAACACAGGCGTATGCAATAATTATGCAATAAATCAATTAGCTTCCATGTCATTTAGATTTTTGGAATAATTTAACCACTTAACCACTATAGAACTTAAGCCCAGCCTACTTTTAATAAACTAAATACACACATACATGCACACAATTAATCTACATACAATGAAATCGACTTTAGCCCCAGCTGCAGGCATTAAGTTATCTAAAATTTGTGTGCTTATAAACAAACCAAGCGGAAAATATATTTTACAATAATCCCTATTGTACCACAAAAATTTGACCTACATTCCACACAAAAATTGAACACACATTCGAAATTTCAAAAATACTTCCTTCCTTCAAATACACTTACAATTACCTGGCAGCCACACCTCAATGCCATAAAATTAGGCGAACAAAAAAGTAGATAATCACAAGCACAATTTATAATAAATGTGTATGCGTCCACATTCAATGTGTTTGCGCGTGTGTGTGTGCATTTGCTTGAGCTGCAAAGCAAAACCAGTTAAAAGCAGACAGAGGTTTCGTGCCAAACAATGCATTTCAATTCAATTCAGACAATGCCAAGAGCCGAATGTCAGCCACAAATAGAAGCAAATTTCCCAAAGGTATGTAATAATAATACCAAATAGAGCAGCTCGTACAAACGTACATTTACGCATACATACACACACATCTGCAAGAGTTTATTAGTGAGTATAATAGAGTAGGGTTTGATAAACAATAACAACAACAATAATAATAACAGCTGCAGTGGAAAATATGAAAGGAAAGAAATTTTCTGCTGCAATGCATTGGCGATTGTCCGAGGGCTGCAATACCCAAGCGCCTTGAAGTATGCATTGTATTTTAATTTAGCTCTTCTGCTGCAGCGCTTTGCCATGAAGCAATGAAAAGGTAGGCTAAATTTTACAATTTTTATTGTGAGCTATGGACGGCAGCATAAAGTAGCCGAAAATAGGCTAATCGTAAGTAATTCATAAATACCCGTTTGTATATCGGTGGATAGCGAGAAGCGGAAACGTGCAGTGAAAATAGTGAGGATGTGCGCATAAAGCATTTAAATTCAGTATGTGCTTGTATGAAAGAATACATTTAAGTAAAGGGTGTTCCAAAATGACCTGTGAACTTCATTTTTTAATGGTATCAGGTCAGTCCATAAGTTCGTACGTTTTTAAAGTTATTTTTAAAATTAATAAAAAAGATGTTTAAAGTATTTATTAATCAATAATATATTTCCCTTCATTACTTACAATATCTTGCCAACGTTTAGGCATATTTTTAATTCCCTGCTCAAATAATTGTTTGCCCTTGGAGCCAAAATACGCTTCAATATCCCTCTTTATAGCTTCTTTTGAGGAGTAGTTAGTCCTGTTACTCATATGGGATTGAAGTCCATGGAAAAGGTGATAACCACAAGGTGCAATATCCGGAGAGAATGGTAATTTTTGCCTTGCGGTATGAGGTCTTGCGTTGTCGTGGTGAAACAAAACTTTGCGTCTATTCACTAAAGACGGTCGATTTTTGTTAATTGCTTCATTCAGGTTTGATAGCTGATGGGAGTAATTGTCAGCAGTGATCGTCTGGTTTGGTTCCAGAAGTTCATGATAAATAATACCGGCCATATCCCACCAAATAGACAGGAGAATCTTCGTGGTCGGTTCTGGTGTTTCATCTTCATCTAACCATTGGCTCTTGCAAACAGGACTATTGTAAAGGACCCATTTGAACGATACAGTTCAAAACACGTTCATTTTCAAGCCGTTGCAGCAGCTGAGAGCACGCTTTCTTATATTTTTATTATCAGTTTAAGGCTAACTATTTATGTTTTTAGTATTAAAACTTTTCAAAAGTTACATTTTTTAAAAATATCCAGAAAAGAAAAAAGTATAGGACCAACTAAATTCTTTATATTTTTATTATCAGTTAAGAGCTAACAATTTAGGGCCTTTAATATTTAAACTTTTAAAGATAACATATGTTTTTAACATATACACAGAACCACACATTTCACGAAGCTTAAATTATTGATTAAGAAAAGTAAAATCTATAGACCGAAAATCTATAATCTTGGATTTAGTTTATAATTTTGATCTTGATAATTTTTGTTGGATCCTCCTTTATAAATGGTTGAAGTAGTTGAGGCTTCGATTTGATTAAATTTTTTTATAATACTTTGATTAATTGTTGACGGTTCAGCATTAATCGCACTTCTAAGGCTTTTAGCGCTATCAAACTGTCTTCCATTTCTGAAAACCGGTTTAAAAAGTATTGCTCATACATTTTCGATTGGGTTATGGTCAAGGCTGCCGGCGCACCATTCCAAAATTGGTATTCTTTCGCTGCCAAAAACTCTTTCGTTACTTTGGAGGTATGAACGGCTCCATTGTTCTCCTGGAAATCCACTCCTCACCGAAATTATCACAAAAAAAAAAGAAATACGCTCTTTGTCTAGACGTTTTGCATACTTGACTCTATTGATTTTTGTGAATATAGGTAGACGTGTTGCCTTTGTGGCAATCCACCCACTTCGGTGGCAGTGGCATGGATTCTGGAGGCCCCTACCATTACACCAGTCTCTCAGCTCTATGAACGAGAGCGGATCCTGGAGGAGACGGGGGTGCTATTGCAATCTCCTGTTCTCCAGAGTCTGAAAAACGTTTCCCTGTTTCGGAGGGCCTGAGTTGTGAGGTCTCTTCGGTGGCTACACGACCGCCCAAAGAAACCGGGAAATGGAAGAGCGTGGCAAGGAGGGAAAGTAGAAAGCGGCGGGCAAGGCTCATGCGGGAGAAATCCTCATATGGCTCTACCAGCCCTTCTGCGTCTATGTCTTCCAAAAGACCTCGGTCGGCGGAAGTGACACCATTTCACCTACTTACTTACTGCCGGCATACATTGTTTTGAATATATTAGTCCGCTAACTTCTTCATATAGCAAAATAGTAAAGAAGCAGATTAAATAAGTACACAACTGCTTAAAGTATAGTCGCTTAAAACATCAGAGGACCCAGAACTCACCACTTTTTCACAGAAGTGAATTCGGTAGGTTCAAAAAGGTTGATTTTCGCATACAACGCCTCTTTTCTTGCTCCACCCGCACTTGCAAGGAGGAAGCTTCTGGTAAAGCCAAATATGTGCGACACTTTCGCTGCATATTTTGCGGGCGCCCAAGTATATGCAAGGAATTTTTAATAAACTCGTTTATATGCGGTAATATCCACTTAGCAATTGGGTCAAACAAGTGAAGCCAAACATGCAATGCGCGCAACTTGCAACAGTGCAAGTTTTTTGCCGTAATTTTTCGTAGCCATTTTTTTATTAGCAACTATGAGTGAAGCGTATGTGTACTTTTTAGGCAAGTAGATAAAGATGTGTGTGTGTTGGTGAGAGAGTTGATTTATTTTTAAATTGATTTCGTTTCGTTACATCATCAATATTGTAGCCGCTAGTGCGCGGAAACAGGAGCGGAGTTTCAATATACATTACAAATACTTGATATTTTTTTTAATGGAAGAAAATATCCAACAGCGTTAGCAAAAAAAAAATAATTAAAAAACTAAAGGCAATTTTTGATCCACAGAATTTTTGCTAAAAATCAAAGGAATATAAAACTGTATATTAGAAATTTTTCCGAAGTATCTAATTAAAACATTTATAATTTTTATGAAAATTTACTGATTCTATTGTTTAATTCGCACATAGTTTGGAACTTAGATTTTTATGATGTTTTTTTAGGAGAATGAACTTTTTAATAAGAGGTGTTATTTTGATATTCAAAGAAAAATAGTATTTTTTAATACAAATGGTCGGGTGTTTATTTCATTATAAAGAGGAAGGTATGCCATGTTTAAAGGACAATATTCTTTTCATGAAATTTTTCATAACCGAATTGCACAGTGGCTGCCCTATGTCCTCGATAGCCTCACGAATTTTATCTTTGAGGTCTTGAATCGACCCTGGGTTGTTGACGTAGACCTCCTCTTTCACGTGGTCCCAAAGAAAAATGTCACGAGGTGTTAAATCGCAAGATCTCGATGGCCAATTGAGATCACCTCTTCAAGAGATAACACTGTCGGGAAACTTTTCTCGTAATGGTGTGGCGCGCCGTCTTGTTGAAAAAAAACGTTGTCCAGATCAATAACATCCAATTTCGGCCATAAAAAATCGTTAATCATCTCTCGATAGCGTAATCCATTCATCTGTAACACTTGTTATTGGAAAGCCCTATACATTTTCATAAAGTAATTACAATTAAATAAGACACAAATAACTCTCCCAACTTGTCTACAAATCCTTGCGCTATAGTTATGGAATGCACTGTACTAAACTCAAACAAAAAAAAAAAGTCAAGAAGTGCCTAAATTCGAGTGTAGATGCGCCTTACGAGTATATATTATATGTATATGTAATTATCATCAGCCAATGAATTTTAACCTCTATTGCTTGCTTACCTTTAAATACATCATGAAATTAAATAGCGTTGTAACCTGCATCTGGAAGAAAGAGAGTTTCTCTACACCCTGTTTTGGTGAATTACCGCTCTTCGCGTAATAAGAAACCCTGAAAGTTGTTTTCCCAAGATTGCAATCAGCTGACCATTGCAGGACCTCTTGCAAAAAATGGTGACACAAAGCTGATTTTGAGCCCTAATAACTCTTCCAGAGTAGATTGCAGAGTTGGTCAAACTGTTTGAAGAGAGTTTTTTGTACGCCCGTATCGTCAAACGCATATTCTGATCAAATCCTAATTACGGCATAAGGAATTGCATGGATACCAGCGCCATCTAGCGGTGTTTAACTGGCTGATAAACCTTTCTAGTTAGTGAAAATTTGTTGAGCAAGTTTTCATACATTACACATAAATACAATCCTCTAATTAACCATGTAAAAACCATCAAGAACAGATACATTCATTTGTCTGCATCTCTGGATATTTTCTAAAACATCGCTCTATACAATTTATCAGTTATTTCGTCCTCTGTTTGTACAGTTTGTACTGATTATTTATTTTTTAATTAATTTTATTTATGTTTTATTTCACATATTATTTAATTTTTTTATTAAAAAACTTAATAAATGCTTATAAAAATTTAAAACTTTTTATACAGAATTTTTACAACATCTTCAAGCATGCGATTTTAAAGTCCTTTGAAATTGGACAATGCAAAGTGTAAATTTGACACAGCTCAAAAATCGCATTGATCTTTCACAGATTTTCTTTTCCTGGCGGTTCTGTGCATTTTCTCCATCTAAAGAGATCTCTCAACCAACTGATTGCAACTTACCAGTGTGGCCTTATATATATATATATATATATATAATTGGCGCGTATACCCTTTTTGGGTGTTTGGCCGAGCTCCTCCTCTTATTTGTGTTGTGCGTCTTGATGTTGTTCCACAAATGGAGGGACCTACAATTTCAAGCCGACTCCGAACGGAAGATATTTTTATGAGGAGTTTTTTGATAGCAGAAATACACTCGGAGGTTTGCCATTGCCTGCCGAGGGACGACCGCTATTAGAAAAATGTTTTTCTTAAGTTTTGTGTTTCACCGAGATTCGAACCTACGTTCTCTCTGTGAATTCCAAATGGTAATCACGCAGCCACCCATTCGGCTACAGCGGCCACCGCTTTAGACCTGGAAAATCTACAATCAACTATGTATTCACAATACGCCAAGTCTTGGGTAAACCCATGAAAGTAGAATCGACATTCACCATCTTTTTGTTGATTTTAGAGGCACATTCGACAGCACGAATACTTGTTGCCTATATGCGACGATGTCTGAATTTGGTATTCCCGCAAAACTTATACGTCTATGCAAGATGACGTTGGTCAATACGTAGCAGCGCCGTCAGAAGTGTCAATAACCTCTCCGAGTCGTTTGATACCACACGAGGTGTCAGACAGGGTGACTCGCTCTCGTATGACTTCTTTAACTTCCTCAATATGCTGGAACAGATCGTCCAAGCCGCAGAGCTTCACTGACACTTTATAAGGCTCTCATCATGGCCATCCTGCCGTATGGCGCAGAAGCTTGGACGATGGCAATACCCGATGAAGCCTTCCTTGGAGTTTTTGAGTGAAAGACTCTACGGAAGATTTTTGGACCTTGCACGTTAGAGACGGCGAGTATCGTAAGCGATAGAGCGATGAACTGTATGAGTTGGCTGGGTCATGTCGGGTTAGAGGTTTTTAATTTTTTTTCGTCGCTGTTGGGTTTAAAGAGTTTGTTAGATAGTCTAAAAATATGTTTGCTTTTTCTGTGTTTGTTGTACGTAGTTCGATTTTTGTTCCTTTAGAGAAAAAATAAATTACACCCCATTTCCTTAATGCGTCTTAAAAAAAATGCCAGTAAGATAGCTGTTATATGATAGTGTTCGAGATATAGCGATTTGAGTAAACTCTGTTTTTGAGGTACTTAAATACCCCTGCTTCGTTAATGGATTAAGATGACCAAATTTTATTTAATTATTTAAACCGTCATTTGAGCTAAAAAGACTAATACGAGCCTAAAAAATTGGGAATTTGAAGCTAATTACATTCAATATAGGTTTCTTAAATACCAAAGCTTTTAAAATGAAGGCTTTCAGTCGAGACCTAATGCATTGCACTTCTACTCATTTTTTTTTTACCGTCAAAGAGGGACGAATTTTGGTTTTAGATTCTAGATTTTTTACTAGTATAACTGGAGTACGTTTTGGAAAGTGTCGCACAGCTGTATATGGTAAAGAGAATGCACACGAAGTAGTCTCTGGGTGCTGAACTCACTAGAAGCTCACCATTTCAGTATTAGTGAATTTCACTTTAGTGCACTTCGCACCATCACATTTAAGTAAATCTAACATTTTCAAATATCGTACATAACTTAAATCACATAATACTTCATATTTGTTTGCAGATCGATTGCTATTTTTAAATTGAGCTTTCATTAGTTGTCGAATCCGCTCCTGGCATTAATTTTCACCGACGAATTTATAATTTTTGTACTTAGTATTGGTATGTAGCGATTTTACAGAAAGACTGTGTAAGTGTTCGATGTGATGCAAAAAATTCAATTGAAATGCAGAAAAATACCGATAAAAAATGCTATTGCGAAACCCCTTCGTAATCGTTTTCGTTAGGCCAAACTATCATTTTGTCGGTGGTTTGCAGTTTTTTAAATCGGAATCATAAAATATTTTCTTTTTTTGCTTCCAAGCTTTTGTTAGAGAGTGGAACGATATTGTCAACAGAGTGATAGTACAAAATGCAAATTTTGCATGCTTTAAGTGCTTTAAATTTATTATCAAAGTGAGTTGCGGAAGCTCTAAAGAGATCTTTAAATGTAAAATTATTGTAAAGTACAATATGTAGAACGAATTTTCAGAAAAGGACAATTAAATAAGTTTTGTTTTAACACATCATTTTGAAAAAATATATAATTCAAGTAACTGCAAAATACATTTCTTTAATGTATTTTTATTTCGAACAGAAATAATTAAAATTATTAACATCTCGAAATCATTAAACGGAGAGAATGTGAACCACACCTAAATGTCAAGTTTTTTTCTGCATTTCATTTGACATTTTTCAATTTCAGACTAACTCAATTTGAACCATGGAAAGATATACAATCGAGCAACGCGTTAAAGTTATTCAGGCTTATTATGAAAACGGGCGTCCAAATCAAAATGCATATCGGGCACTTCGTGATTTTTTCGGTCAATAAAAATTTACAAAAAACGGAGAAGGGTCGACCGGTGTAGGTAAACGCCGCGCACAAATCGTGGTAACAACGCGCACTACTCCGAGCGTTTATCACCCGCACAAACGCAGCGATTCCAGGAGCGCACAAATTACCACAAGGCAATACCAATAAATCTGGCGCCGGAATGGATAGCACTTTATAGTACGCACAAGCACTAGTCAGGAAACAAAAATAAGCGCCAAAAAGTAGGCACAAAAAAAACTCCAAAAAATTGGGATCAAAAAACACCAGGCACCAAAAAGAAGGCACCGAGTCCTAAAGTGTATCTAAGATATAAGTATATACGGTAAAGCTCTCTCTCTCCTTTTCCTCTACGTTATATCTTTTTTCTCTCTCGTGTAACGAAAATCCCCAAAACGTTGGATGGCCTTGAAATATTACTCTCCATTCTCGCTTGTCCATCGACGCTTAAGAAGTTTCACTTGAAAAATCGATTTTGTTTAATTTCTTGACCCCTTAAGTCAGACATGAAAATAACTCCATAAAATAGTAAAGAAAAAAAACTGAAAAAGAATGGATAACTTATCACAAAAATAAATAATATAAGACTGCGGCTTATAAAATTACGCACCGTTTTTCAACGCATTAGGCACATTTTAGTATTTCGATACAGGTTTTACTCACTGATGACTACTTACTAACTTCCCTTCTTCTTAATTGGCGCATTAACTGCTTACGCGATTTTGGCCGAGTTTAACAAAGCGCGCCAGTCGTTTCTTGCTCATGCTAACCGGCGCCGGTTGGATACACCAAGTGAATCCAAGTCCTTCTCCACCTGATTTTTACAACGCAGAGGAGGCCTTCCTCTTCCTCTGCTACCACCAGCTGGTATCGCATCGAATACTTTCCATTCGGACGACATGACCCAATCAAGGTAGCTGCTGGATCTTTATTCGCTGCGTTAGGTATATGTCGTCGTAAAGATCATACAGCTCATCGTTCCATCGCCTATATCACTCGTCTTCCTCAAGGTGCAAAGGTCCAAAACACCTTCGCAGAATCGCTCTCTCAAATTCAAGGGACGTCTCATCGAATATTGTCATCGTCCACGCTTCTGCACCATACGTTAGGACAGGCATAAAGAGAGCCTTGTATAGTGATAGTTTTGTTCATCGAGAGAGGGCTTTACTACTCATTTGTCCTACTTAGTCAAAAGTGGAACTTGGTGGCAAGAAAGATTCTATATTTATAAAATAATCTATGACGGTCTTGTAATGTTATATGATGGCGCTTAAGGTTCATAACTAAATATCAGCAGTCAGGATTTCAAATATGTATTGGTCATAACGTTTGTGAAACCTTATTTGAAGTTTTTAGAACATTCCAGAAATATTTCAATAATATCAATTGGTTTGATATGCTTTTAAGTAGTACCTTCGAAATTTTAAAAGTATTGTGGGATCCCTATCCTCTCTCCACAGAAGGCTTTATAGAGTACCTAGAGGATTATTAAAAAGCGAAATCGAACAATTATATCTAAATTACGGTATTGCCTACTTTAAGTTTGCTAATTTCCGCAACTGCTAAACTAATTGGAACACATTAGAGCCAAGAGCGCTACCTGTGTGTCAGCGCTTCATTAATTGCATATGCAATTTCATATCTAAGGCATGATCCGCTCCATTATTATGTGACACTCCATATAACAGCCATTTCAAGACTATGAACGCGTCGAATTGTAAAACACTTAAACTCATGCGGGGCAGTGATAAGAAACATAGCGACGATCAAGACAAAAATGCAAACCCAAAACGAATAGATATTCGTTCATTTACTTCGTTTTTAGTTTCTTCATTCCAAATTATTCAATTAGGTTGCCATCACTTTATTTAAAACTCATAAAATGTTTAATATAGCTTTCGATATCATAAATTTTGCCCCTCTGCAGTGAAAACAATTTCAAGGATGCCCATTGACAGGCGTTGCTGTAGAAAAGATGAGATAATGCTGGAAACAAAGACTCATAGAAAAAAACTAATACTCATACCGTCAGTTATTAGCAAACTTCTTGCATTTTTCAGCAATAATAAAAATATCCAGAATATGATGTGACACTAAGTTGGATGGCTTCTTAAATGGCGCTGTGCGTGCCTGCTGCAGGCAAACTGATTAGGCCGATACTTCTTTGCAGGTGGGTAATTCCAGCGACAGAAAATTTATGCTTCAATAAACTCTTCAAATTTTTATGCCGTGCTACGCACTAATCACTTTTCTTACATTTTTTTATTTTGTTTTATTTTTTAATGAATGCGTAGCAGCTCAAGAGTGTTGTGCCGAAATTTCAAGTTCTTCGGAGTAAAATTGACGAAATTCTGAGTTCGTTAAGACCAGACCTTTTTCTGAAATTTTGTATTTTTGAAGTGCTGGCAAAGGGCGATGAATTGAGAGGCATCTTATTTATATTTGAAATAAAGCAACGAAAATTCAAATTGATTGTGCAATATTTATTTTATTTATTTTTCAAACATAGTCTCTTTGAATTGTTGGCCGCAACTACGTTGTAATTGGGTAATCCATAAACACCAGTTTTGGATGACTCGTTGGAGGACTTTGGTCGGTATTTCGTGAATAACTTTAGTAATGTTGGCTTCTAATGCTTCAATCGATGCTGGTTTATCTATAAAGCATTTAGATATTGATATATATTTAGACATTTACATAACCCCACAAATAAAAGTCGAAAAGTGTGATATAATACGATCTTGGTGGTCAATCCACTGATTCATCCGATACCAGACATAAATTGCTCACCGAAACGAGGACGCTGTAAATCCATTGTTTCACGGGCTGTATGATAAGTAGCGTCGTCTTGTTGGAACCAAATTGGAACCAATTTTCAGCATCACCGGCTCCAATTTCCAGCATCAAAGAGTCGTTTATCATGGCGCGATAGTGTTCGCCATTCACTGTTGCATTGACGCAAGCCTCGTCTTTGACGAAATATGGGCCGATTATTCTTCTAGCCCAAAGGCCACACCAAATGGTTGCTTTCAACGGATGTCTTGGCTGCTTTTGAAAGGCTTCGGTTTACTCTTCAGTTCAAATACGGCAATTTAGTTATTAACATAGCCATTAAGCCTCATCGCTGAATAAAATTCGGGTCCCAAAATACGGATCTTCGGCGAGTTTTTCATGAGCTCAATAACTGAAACTATGACGTTTCGGAAAATCGGCTGGCTTCAAATCTTGCACTAGCTGTCTTTTATATGCTTTAAAACCAAGATCTTTGCGTAAAGTCGCATAAGTAGTGCCATAAGATAGGCCAGGTTGTTGAAATCGGCACCGAATCGATTCTTTCTTGACTTCGGTAAAACTCTCATTTGCAGCCGCAATATTCTCATCACTTCCGGATGTACGTAGTTTAATCGGTCGGGTAGCATCCTGTAATGTAAAATGGTTCCCAATTCTGACTATGGGTTGCCGAAGGTAGGACGGTTATGTACCCTTTTTTTTGTTTTTTTTTTTTTGTTTTTTGTGGAGGAGGGGAAGCATCAAAAGCCTGAGCCGTGGTGTGGAACTTGAACCCAACATTATCTAAACTTAAACCCAATTAAAATTAATCACTAGCTTTTGATGGATTTGGTGGCACACATTACATTTTAGGCATCTAGCTACAAATGGGCGGGGAAATGCCCACAAATAAATTTTGTGTCGACACCTACATTGCAATACAAATGTATTCGAGGGCTAAGCCATTCTAAAGCGAGAGTCTGAAGCTATTAAATAGCCTGCTTACGCCATTTTCGTATCTGGCCTTATTACTTGCAGCTGACAGAAATTAAAATGTCAAAGCCACGTGAGATACATGACGGCAGGAATGCTGCAAATTTCACATGCCTATCTTTGCTCGGTCTTTTCGCATTCGCACTCTCGCTTATAACCCATATTGGTTGGTGCCTTAAAATCCTTTTGCGGCGCCCATCAGCATGCATACACATGCGCGTGTACATCCGCCATTGCCCGTATGTGTGTCTTGATGCTTTCATTGTTGAATGTCGCTTGCCACACAGCTGCCGATAGTGGTCGGGTCGTATATCAGCCAACACACGTAAGTCCTTGAAAATTGTGTGACATCCACGGAATCGGTCGCCTCAGCTACTGCCTTTATTTTTTTTTGGTGCGTGCTACTCGTTTTAATTTTGTTTGCTTGCTGCTTTCGTGACTGCTTCGTTTGCATCTCACTTGCCTTTTGTGGCAGTTTCTGTAGATAGGTGGGTGGGTTCGTTGGCTGGTTGAAGGACGCGCTCGCCTTTCGCTCTGAATGAATGCATTTTGTGCAACGCAGTACCAGCAGCAGCAGCAGCATCAGAGCTATTGTCGACTTATGAAAATTTGTTGCAATTCAAATTCGTAGTGTGGCAATGCGAATGTGACTGTGAGTTCGTATTGGTGTGTGGGTGTGCGTTTGTGTGTGTGAATGCGCACTCAGTTTTTTTATGCATGCGGTCGCTCTTTTAATATTTTCGGTTAGCTTCAACGTTGCCGCATATTAAAAAATATTTATAGTCGCTCACATTCCGCTGTAGCAACTCACAGCTCACCTCCTCACACCTTCTTCTTTACTTCTTTACTCCATCACACACCTTTTGCATGAACTACTGACAATTTGCCTTCATGACAAATTGTTTTTCAAACAAAATTTAATTGCAATTTGTCTTCTTTGCTTGCGCCGACCGCACTTCTGCTGTCATTCATGCACACGCACTCATACATACACACACATGTGCATAAACTTCTTGCTATTATGTGTTTTTTGTTTTTTTTGGAAGCTACTGCAGCCCGTTCTTTGCTATGCCTGCTTTCATGTTAAACGCGTTGAAAATTTTGCTTGCCTTCCGCTTTGCTGTCTGCTGTTCGCCTCTTTACTGCATTTTATTATTTTCTTATTTCCTTAAATTCTTCTTTGCAACAAATGAAAACTTTTCGCTGCTTCTACGGCGCTTTCGCATTCAATGACAGCCAAGTTTGTGAAATAACCTTTTCTTCTTGCAGCAGCAGCAAACGGCGCAGCGCTCTTAGAAACTCGCTTTGTCTGCTTTTAGGCGCTCGCTTGCATTTCGCTTGTGTGGCTGGGGATGTGTAGGGCTGAGTGTTTATGTACGTTTGCCAGCAATCAGTAAATTTCGCTTCAATTGAATTGTTCGAAAGGACGACGCCAACAGCCGACAAACTATTTGCATAGTTCTACATAAATTCCTGCGCCAAGAAAGTTTCTTTCAGTAACAAAAAATTAAGAAAACGTCCTTTGACTAAATGAGAAAATAGAATTTAGCGTGGAGAAAAGTGCATTGTTCGGCAAACTGATGTTGTCTTGGTTTTGCGAATAGACAGAGAATTTCAGGTGCATGTTCGCCGCCTTTAAATGCAATTGTAAGCGTTTGTATATTTTCTTGGTTTTTTTTGTGCTTTTTTTGTAATTTTTAGTTGGTAGAAAAGTTTTTTCACAGCAGGTTGCTCGTGAGATATTTTTATTTAATTTGCTCCATCGCATTGCTATTGAATGAAAAGAGGTGCAATGTGGTTTTGTGCAAGTGAGAAAATGAAAATAACAAAAACATAAAATTTAGCAGTTTTAAATTAAGTAAGGCGATGCAAGTGATAGAAAAGTGGGTCTAATAGTATTTCTGCCTAACTTTTGCTTAACCAGAATATATCTTCGTTACACTACGCGTAATTTAGGTGCAATTCATTGGAGCTATTTTTGAGACCGAGTGAAGTAGGCCAGATTGCGCTTTTCGGTTCGTATTGAATTCGACGGAATCAGTTGATGTAAATTTAGTGTCTTGTTTTGCTTACAAACAACTTTTCATTTAACCTGAATATTAATGTTTTGTCTCTTAAAAAGTTCACTGTTTTGGCATCTTCTTAAACCTAATCTAACTCATAGTGCATGCAGTGAAATCAAAGACGGTATTGAGGTCGATGCATTTTTCGAAGACGCATTAGAGTACCTCGCAGGTTGTATTATTATGAAACTTAATTTAAGGGGGAGGTAGGGTTTAGCGCTAAAAAAAAAAAACACTTTTTTTGTGAATTTTTTACAGAAATATGGCTTAAGATACTTTAATAAAATCAGTTACATGTTATTGTACATCTTTTCAATAAGTTTTTAAAAAATATTAATAATAAAATATTGACAAATAAGCCCATGACAGAGTTTTTTTGGAGATATGTTTTTCGAGAGGTGCTCTGCGGTGCCAATCGGCATTCGTCGTAGAACCATCTGAAACTAAAAAAGTCGAATTTTTCAGTTAAAGTATGACGTAATGCTCCCCCCTACATTAATAAAATTTTTTTTTTTCATTTTTGTATATTAGTTTTGGTGGCAAAAAAACGTAAAACGAGCATTTTTGGCGAAAAATTTCGCCATATTTGTAAGTGAAAAACAACCTTAAAAAACAAAAAATAAAAAAAAACAGTGTAAGGGGGAGGTATTTTTGATTTAGAAAACGTGTGCCAAATTTGAAAAGAATCGGTTGAATAGTTTCGGAGTTGTGATTGGCACCGACTTTTAAGAAGTCGTTTCGGGAAAAACGCGTTTGAAAAAATGACTCTGAGAAATTATCGATGCTCCGCACTCGACGTAGAGTGCCTACAAAGGCTATAACTTTGAGAGTTCTGCCCCGATCCACTTAAAATTTTGACACAACATTCTTGAAATGATTTACTATAAGATGAGTGAAGAAAAAAAATTTCGATTTTGTGACCCTACCCCCCCCTTAATATCCCAAATTTCGAGCGAGATTGGATGGTCATGGATGGACTGAAAGGGAAGACATTTAAGGGGTTAGGGGCCCGAAAAAGTGACGATTTTCAATAATTTTATTTTTTTTTTGCCAGTCAATTGCTTTATTTTACAAAAATAAAAACAAAGCATTAATACATCTTGTTTCGACTTAGGTAGGTAGGTAGATGAAATGGTTGAAGTACCACTCTGGCACTCCTCAAGTAGCACTAAAGCGCCGTTTTGATACCATTAGGAGACCTCCAACAGGCAGATATCTACAACCAGCCAGAGCTGTTGATATACTGGATAATATGGATTGGATTTAGGTTGGCGCACTGCCACAGGCTGTCGAAGAAAGGAGCTCCCAGTGACTTTAGTCTTCTAGCTGAGAAACCCGGACATTAACAGAGAAGACGCTCTACAGTCTCCTTCTCTGAAAGGTCCCCACAACTTCTGCAATGGGGATTAAATGGTAACCCTAGCTTTTCCGCATGTGTACCGATGGTCCAGTGACCGGTAAACACAGCTACGAGTATGGAAGTTGAATGACGAGGAGTCCAAAGAACTTTCTGAGTCCTTCGTATATTTTACTGGGCCAAAAGGCTTTCGAAATAGCACATGAAGAAATGGAGCTCCATCATTTCTGCGCTTTCCTGAGAAATAATTTGTGCAGTTTCCCTTTAACAACTGTCAAGGGGATGCCGATGACCGGGCAGGAGGTCTCGGAGGCCAATTCAGTCCCCTTCCTGCACACTCATCAGCAATTTCATTTTCCTCTATGTTCCTATGCCCTGAAACCCAGATCACAGAAATGTTACCTGCTCATCCAAGGGGTTTGATCTCTTCCTTACAGGAGCTTACTAATTTCGTTCTGCACCATGGCGTCGTCAGAGCCTTAATCGCGGCTTGACTATCTGAGAAAATGTTAATATCTCCCTCGCTCCCGGGTTCCTTAAGCATTTGGCAAGCGTGCAGTATCGCAAAGACTTCTGCTTGAAAAATACTGTCAGTGTTCGGCAGTTTAAAGGAGATAGATAAATTGGCTGATTTACAAAAAAGCCCTGCTCCGACTCCCGATTCCATCGTAGAACCGTCAGTGAAGACAGATTGCTAGCTTCGGTGTAGATTTTCCACTCGTTGTTTCGACTTAACTTTCGTAAAATTTCAAACACAAAAATAAATAATTGTAAAAGCTATCGCTGTTTGTGTGAAGCCCATTTCACCAGAAGTCCCTTGCGGTGATCATCACAAGCCCTTGGACATTCATCTAAAATCAATCGGACAAGAAAAATTAGTTTTATTAATAGATAATCTTGTGCCTGATATAAGCTTTTTTTTACAAAATTAACAATATGGCGGTCTCAGGAAATATTTTGCAGATTTTCGAGAAAAAAACCGACAATTATTTGTTTAAAAAAAATCGAAATTTAAAAAAAGAGCTTGTCTGTAAAGTCGGTTTACTGACGAGAGTTTAACGTGACAACGTCATAAGGAAATACTGATGGAATGGTTGCAATTTTCAAAACAAAATTTTAATTTTATTTGTTTGATAGATATTTTGTATGGATATAGAGAAGGAGGTAAATGCAATCGCAATGGAATTGATCAAATTACATTTACACAAACGTGAAAAGTTACGAAACATTTATCAAATTCATGAAAGATATGTATGATCAATTTCGATTGAGCATCAGACGGTAATAAGTCAACAACACTAAGAGGCGCCATCATCGATTTGCCCTTTTCAAGACATATTACACTCGAAACACTCCCTTTCATTTCCTACCTTTCCTCTCATCGCCCTATTCTCAACAGACGAATGGTTCAGTACCATGTACACAGGAAGAAGGCATATGCAAGTACAAATATGTGAATTTATATACACATGCGGATATACATACATATATATACGCACTCAAGTAGGAGAGAGCTAGATGTCGAACGTTGCCGAGTGCGGGGGCCGATTGTGCCTCTTTGCCGTTCGTTCCGCGCTCTCGCTTTCTACAGCATCTCAGGAGTGTTATCCTAAATTTTGAAGTCGATCGGAAAAATAAATTCGGAGATACAGCCTTTGGAATGTGTGCGCTCCAAGCCACTTTTATTGTTACTCAAAACTTTAAACTCGTTTTTCTCGGAACTGTGTTTTCAAAGTCGGTTGACAACTGTTCTCGAAAACTACTCAACCGATCTTGATGAAATTTTACACAGGTGTTCGAAATACCATTTACTCGTGCTTGAAAGAAGGATTTTTTTTTTTTTTTTTAATTACAACTATTGAAAAAAAAAACAAAATTTCAAGCAAATTTGACCGAAATTTTAATTTTTTTGCAAAAATGTCTACCAAAATTCCAATTTTTACTTTTTTTCTTTCCTTCGTTCAAGCACAAGTTTATGGTCTTAACTAAACCACTTACCTTTGTTTCATTTTTGATGAGCCTGTCAGGAGTTATGCTGACAACGCGGATGCAATTTTTTTGGAGGGGTCACCGGAAATGACGTCACAATAGAGGAGTTTTAATTTTTTTTTGTTGAAAATTTCAGAAATTACTCTTTAAATATGCAGGGTGGCTAATGAAAGCCGCTACCAAAAAAAATTGAATAACTTTTTTTCTTTTTAAGTTATCTGTTCCATTTTTGCTTTAATTTGCAGATTGATCTTTAAAATTTATTAAAATGGATAACTGGGACACGCAAACAAGAATTTGGATAGTCCGCCGCTATCACGCACTGGAGTCCGTAGTTTTGGTACAGAGAGAGTACAGGCGGATGTTTGGCGGCTATCCCCCGACCAGATGGACCATAATGAGACTGGTGAATAATTTTGCTGAGCAAGGAACAGTCGCAAGTAGGCCTTATCATCAAAACCCACCAGTTCGGACGGAGGAAACGATCGCTGCTGTAGCTGCAGCTATACAAAGCAATCCAAGGGTTTCAACAAGAAGCTTATCTGCTCAACTTGGTGTCAGCCGACAGTCTTTGCAAACAATAATGCACAAAGATTTAGACTTATTTCCCTACAAAATTCAAATGGTTAACAAACTGAATGCAGCAGACTTGCCGATTCGCTTGGAATTTTGCCAGAAGATCCTGCAAATGGTGGAAGAAGACCAAAACATGTTAAACTGCCTTTTCATGTCTGATGAGGCCCATTTCGATTTAAACGGCAATGTGAACAAACAAAATTGTCGAATATGGAGTACTTCTAACCCACAGATACTCCACGAGACGGAATTGCATCCTCTTCGCGTGACAGTGTGGTGTGCGGTTTCTTCACGCTGTATTGTCGGGCCTTATTTTTTTGAAGAAAATGGTCACATCGTTACGGTTACTGGAGACCGTTATTTGGAAATGCTGAAAGAATTTTTCTATCCAGAACTAAGCCGAAAGAGAATTCCTTTCAACTCTGTGTGGTTTCAACAAGATGGGGCAACGTCTCACATAGCCCAGACTGTTATGACAGAGTTGCGACGAAAATTTCCCAATAAACTGATTTCAAGAAACTCCGAATTTCGTTGGCCCCCCAGGTCGCCTGACCTTACTGCAGCTGACTTTTTCTTGTGGGGTTTATGTAAACAAGAAGTTTATAAAACAAAGCCAACAAATTTGGATGAACTAAAATAATCCATTCGGGCAACAATTGCGGCTATTCCTGTCGCAACTCTCAAAGCAGCAATGAACAACTTTTTACTAAGATGCCGCACTTGTGTCAACGAGCATGGGGGGCATTTAAATTCAATTATTTTTAAAACTAGTTAAGCTACATTTAATAAAATTTAATGACCTTCAACTTGAAAAAAAAAATAAATGAATTCCATACACTAAAAAAAAAGTTATTTGAGTTTCTTAATGTAGCAAAATTCATCAGCCACCCTGTGTATCTATAAGACAGGGAAAAGTTTGAATTAAATAAATAATTTTTTACACAGAAAAAAAAAATATTGAAAATAGGCCTTTTTTTACCCGACGAAACCCATGTAACCCCTTAACAAGGGCTGTATAAATTTTCGATTTGCTTCTCGAGTGTTATCGTTAGAAGTCGGTTTCTTGCAGCTGCTGCTAGCTACTTGCTTTCGAACGCTCCGGAGCGCCCGAGCGTCTTTTGTTAATACTCGAATAGTATTTGTCGGATTATTTTTTGAAAATTCTGATTACCCCTTAATTTTAATATTATTTGTTTTACAGATTCAAATGCTTATAAGACTTAAACACTAAATGATTTGGTGATAAGTTAAAGATTTAAATAATTATTCTTTGATAAAGAAAGCGAGAAGTTGCATATATAATTTGCAAGTTTAAGAGGTAATTTGATTGAAAGGTAATTAAATTTAAAAAATCTAAAAACTTCAATACTATTCCATGAATGCAAATAGAGTGAGAAATAGTTATTCAAAGGTATTTATGATGCAACATAACAACGCATGACAATGCATTGCAAGTGAAGAAATAGTTTCGACCGTTTTTTAGTTTTAGACTGCCGTGAATCGACATTATTTACAGCTGCGGACATTAGTATGTATGTGGACAGCCAAAAAATTCTGGTTTTCATTGAACTCTTCAGCCGAATGCATGATATTTCGTTTTCTAGCAATAGAAGAGTGTAATTTGAAAAGTCCGTACAAAAATAAAACCACTTAAGTGTTTGGGGTACACTTTTTTTATTTTTCGACATAGTCTACTTTTAGGCGTGGTTCTTGTTTTTATTGCCTTGACAGGAAATTGAATACAAAAAATGGCGTTTGCACTTCGTCCAACTCTCTTGTAGTTTGTTGATCCCTTCCGAATTATAGGTTTTGTCCAAGTCTGGAAAATAGTCATTCGCTTCTGCAAGCACCTGCTCGTTCGAAAAAAATTTTTTCCCCGCCAGCCATTTCTTCAAATTCGGGAACAAATAGTCATCCAGGGGATCCGAGGGAGCCAAGACTGGAGAGTAGCGGGTGATATGAGAGGAGTTGGTACCCTATTTTAATTAATTTTGTGACCACTACTGCTGAGGCGTGAGTTGGTGCTTTCAGATACTCGTTATGTTCAATGAGCTCAAGACTTGTCCTTTGATACAATTCAAGCCGTTCTTCGAGGGTTTGCCGTTTTTTGAGGGAGTTCAGAAAGGAGGTCAAATTGAACCAGACTACCAATTGTTGCGAGCACATCACGCCAGTGCAGTAAAATACAACATTGCAGTTATTTTCAATCATCCAGTTTCTTTTTTTCCATTCGTCCACGCTCACACAGTGCAACTTTTATTGAAGTAGCTCGTAACTTGTGAAAAAGGGTAGACGAGGAAAGGAGAGTTGTCCTGAGTTGTTCATCCTCAAACAACTAACTTTGCTTTTTCTTGCTTCTTAATGGTGCTGTTGGTTAGATCAAGACAGTAACAAACAACAGAGTTGATCTGTGTGAACGGACCGACAACACCAAAATGGGATCGAAAAGTTGAACCAACAAAAGTTTCCCTATATGAACGCGCTCTGACTCTACATTAGATTTCTTACTCATTCGTCTTTGTTCGCAATCCAACCGGCACCGGTATACAAAGTGTAAGAATTTGTAAACGAAATTTAGATTGTGAGTTTTATTTTATTTCAGTGAGATAAGCAATAACATAGGATCACTCAATTCAAATCAAAACGTGCAGCGCGCACACATTTCGTGGATTCTTATTCCTGTGTCTGACATTCCATTTCTGATAAAATTTTCCGCTTGGTTGGTGCCTAAAAATGATTTTTTGACAAACAACAGGTAGAATGAAATCATGATGCCTTGAATTGTGGCTGTTAAAGCAGCATAAAACATTTCTCATAGATTTGTGAAAAATGCTACTGAAGCGACAATCCTTAATCGGTTATAAATCCGGATCGCTCCGGTAAAGTACAATCGGCTGTTGTGATTGCTGATCGTGGCGATTTCGGTTAATGCCAAAAGTACCTTTTTAGCGAGCCATCGGGCAATCATAACCGGGTAGTCGAGTTTTCATTGCATACTACAATAAAACTCTCACAAATTCACTTTATTTGTGTTCTGCGGTTTTGAAAAGATATTGGAGATCTACACGCTTTATTAACAAGCCTTATCTCAAAATGTTTTTTTTCTCAGCTCTTGAGCTCACCTTCGTTCTGGAAGTGTCGATGCTTTTATTAAAAAACAAAAATCGCCAATGGTAAAACAATCTTGGCAATTTTTATGTTGTTCTTCTCGCATGTGATCCACTTTGTGTGACTAGTTACTATCTGCTTCATATATAGCTGCACTTCGTTATGCCTTCTGCAAATCATTGCAGAGGTCCGCTTGGTTCAAAAGGTAATTCTGCGTCAATTTTTGTGACATCCAAATGATGAGTTAATTTTTGAAACAAGTCATAGGTAGATAGTCCAAAATGGTTTTCTTGTTAATCTTCAGTTTCTGGACAATGAAGTAAGTGTTCATCTATGGGTACAACTGCATAATTGCAACGATTTTTTTGAACATTTCCCATCTTTGGCCAACTTGGCCTTGGGCTTGGCTCATCTTCAACGTCCATCTTACCTGAACGGATATGCAACCATTGCAGATACTGCTTTGCTGTTGCATTTCATATGCATTGGGTCTATAAACTGCAGAAACTTTTTAAGCCGTCTGACCACTCGACTCTTCAGCTTGCTTGTAGTTGCACAGAGGAAAGCATCGAATTTTCCCTTTTTTACTTCCCTTGCAAGTGATTTTGCTTTGAATGCCGTATCTCTGGGGCAAAATTGAGCTTTGAATGCTGTCCAGATTTGAATGCTTGTAACTGTACATATCTGCATAGTTATTGGAGAATAGCAAACTTGCATAAAAACTGTTTTGAATGCAATACTCGTTTAGGTATTTCTCATTTGACTATGCATTTTCCAGCGCTGCAAATTCCTTGCACTGAAAGTGTTTTTTGTTTGTTTAATTTTTTTAACGTTTGCTTGCTATTTTTATTTGCGGCCAGCTACATTCAATTAATACTATCTCATCTATGTACATAAATGTGTTTGGTAAAAGAGCTAATTAAATGTTTGCGTAATATGCAGTGTGCTTTTAGGCGCTCTAAAATTGCTTAATTCAAATTAATGAGTGCTATTGCGGAATTCACTTAACTCATTTGAATCAAATATTTCCCACTGATTTTGCATTTAATTTAAATATCTGTTTTTTGTTTTTGTTTTTTTTTATGTTTGGTATTTTTCCTCGATTAATTTTTCCTGATAATTGGCTAAAGTTGGGTAGTTGGTTTATTGTAAATCACTAATGTAGTTTTACACGCCCGCTATTTTAATATGGCTTCACAATTAACTGCAAATTGGATTAATTATGACAAATGAAACGTGCGAAAAAATTAAATTTGTTAGTTTTCAAATAAAAACTGATCTAATTTTTTTGTGAATAAAGCTTTCGAACTCGGGTTTATTTGAAAGCTAATGTTGTGGGGTAGTCACTGCTGTTTGTCTGCAACAAATACGCAATGTCGTCTGGATTCAGTTCCCACTTCGTTTAGTAAACATAAAAATGATAAAAGTAACTCGAAATTTCTCCTTCTTTGTTTTGAAAACATCTCACTTTCGGAAGGCGATGAGTACATTTCTTTAAGGGGGGAAGCTGGTCTAGAGCGCAAAAAATGGGCATATTTTATGAATTTATTTTGACTCAACAAAGGAATCAATCGAAAATCTGTGAAATAGGTTTAATAATATAGCTTTCATGGTACAAATACAAAATTTTTCGTCTGAATTAATTTCAAAATGGCCGCTGTCCAGCAGTTCTCCTAAGGCGCCTTTTTTTCTAGTGGGTCCATTGCCGAAGACGTAAACTCCTTAATTTTTGTCCTGGATCAAAAAATAAAATTTTTTTAGTTTCTATATAACAACAGAAAGAGACATACGTAGGATTTTTTCGATATTTTGTTTTTTCGCGAAATGGTGCACGTTTGAACAAAAAGTTACAATTTTCACTATAAAGAACGACATAAAATTGTTGATTAAAAAAGAGGTTGTCTGTAAAGTCGGTTTACTGACGATAGCTTAACGTGATAACGTCATAAGAAAATACTGATTGAATGGTTGCATTTTCAAAAGAAAATTTTAATTTTATTTGTTTGATAGATATTTTGTATGGATATAGAGAATGAGTTAACATTAACATAACATAATATACTTTAACATAACACAACACAACATAACATAACATAACATAACATAACATAACATAACATAACATAACATAACATAACATAACATAACATAACATAACATAACATAACATAACATAACATAACATAACATAACATAACATAACATAACATAACATAACATAACATAACATAACATAACATAACATAACATAACATAACATAACATAACATAACATAACATAACATAACATAACATAACATAACATAACATAACATAACATAACATAACATAACATAACATAACATAACATAACATAACATAACATAACATAACATAACATAACATAACATAACATAACATAACATAACATAACATAACATAACATAACATAACATAACATAACATAACATAACATAACATAACATAACATAACATAACATAACATAACATAACATAACATAACATAACATAACATAACATAACATAACATAACATAACATAACATAACATAACATAACATAACATAACATAACATAACATAACATAACATAACATAACATAACATAACATAACATAACATAACATAACATAACATAACATAACATAACATAACATAACATAACATAACATAACATAACATAACATAACATAACATAACATAACATAACATAACATAACATAACATAACATAACATAACATAACATAACATAACATAACATAACATAACATAACATAACATAACATAACATAACATAACATAACATAACATAACATAACATAACATAACATAACATAACATAACATAACATAACATAACATAACATAACATAACATTACATTACATTACATAACATAACAAATTACCCCGTATTAAAGCACTTATCAACAGCTTTCATTTGATACCCATATTGTACATACACAATCAAAGGTTACCCGGGTCCACGTTTTGACCTATATCTCGAGACCCCAGTCACGGAGCGGCATGAAAAATACTCTGTACTAAAGCATTCACCAACAGCTTTCATTTGATACCCATATTGTACATACACGTCCGAAGGTTACCCGGGTCCACGTTTTCACCTATATCTTGAGACCCTATCTACCAATAGGTATTCAAACTATACGGAAATCATCTTCAATACCTACTTAACAATGTGTGTAAGTTTGGTTTAATTCGGTTCAAAGACACGGCGGGTCCACGTTTTGGCATATATTTCGAGACCCTAGTCATCAATAGGTATGAAAACTACCCCGTATTAAAGCACTTATCAACAGCTTTCATTTGATACCCATATTGTACATACACAACCAAAGGTTAGCCGGGTCCACGTTTTGACCTATATCTCGAGACCCCAGTCACGGAGCGGCATGAAAAATACTCTGTACTAAAGCATTCACCAACAGCTTCAATTTGATATCCATATTGTACAAACACATTCTAGGGTCCACGTTTTGGTCTCTATCTCGAGACCCTAGTCACGGAGCAGCATGAAACATACTCTGGACTAAAGCATTCACTAACAGCTTCCATTTGATACCCATATTGTACATACACATCCGAAGGTTACCCGGGCCCACGTTTTGACCTATATCTCGAGCCCTATTTCCAAAATAAAATATAATCCATGTTACTCGTGGATGATGTAGCTTTCGAATGGTGAAAGAATTTTTAAAATCGGTCCAGTAGTTTTGAGCCTATTCATTACAAACAAACAAAGTTTTCCTCTTTATAATATTAGTATAGACAACATATCTTATAAGGTATATGGTAAATATTAATATACCATACATTTTTTCCTTCATATATAATAAAAAAATTAATAATTATAACATTAAAACAACAGGTATTATTAACAAACTTGGTTTTATTTTAAATTCTTCAAGTGAATCAAATTAATAATAATCAATAAGAAGGCATATGCAAATACAAATACGTGAATTTATATATGTACATTTGCGCATATACATACATACATATATACGCTCACTTAAGTAGGAGAGAGCAAGATATCGAACGTTGCCGTTCGTTTGCTTTGTTTGCTTTGTCGTTCGTTCCGCCCTTTCGCTTGCAGTTCATTCAATGCAATGAGCAAGGTAATGGCAATGAGCAAGGTAACACTAATATGAGCAAGGTAACACTAATGAGCAAGGTAACACTAATATGAGCAAGGTAACGGCAATGAGCAAGGTAACACTGATATGAGCAAGGTAACTACATATGAACAGTAATGAGCAAGGTAACACTAATATGAGCAAGGTAACGGCAATGAGCAAGGTAACTACATATGAACAGTAATGAGCAAGGTAACGACACATTTTTTCGTGCGTGCAACCTGTTAAATCGAATTATAAGACGTTATCACGTCAAAAAAAACTATGTAATATAAATAAAAAATCCTACGTACGTCTCCGGAGAAAGGTATTTCGAATGTATTGTCAAAATTTCGTAAGAATCGGTAAAGATTTGTTCCAGTTATGTCTTCGGCCAGTTTAAAAAAAGTGATTTCGAGAAAAACGCGTTTAAAGTTGTAAATAGCGTTCGGGGCATACTTGCGAGGCACTGCCGTCGAATGAAAAATTTGGGCATTTAGACATTTTTGCTGGCATCCCTCATTTGGTATATTATTTCTAAGACCCTAAAGCACCTTTTAAGACAAAAAAAAATTTGTCGATTTTTTCAAAATTCTAAACCAGCTTCCCCCCTTAATGAAAATCTTTTTCGGAAAAATAATTTACTCTCATCATGCTTCCTAAGAGTAACATGAAATGAAAAATGGAGTAGAATTGCGGCTTAATCCTGTGGACCTCACGACTGTTTAGTCATGTAAGAATGTGTGCAAGTTGTTGTTAATTTGAGCCATTGCCTTTGGAAGGTCATATTAATAATTCAGTTATAAAGGGTGGTTAAATGTTTAATGCGAACCACACCTAAATGTCAAGTCTTTTCTGCATTTCAGTTATCATTTTTCAATTTCAGACTAACTCAAATTGAATCATGGAAAGATACACAATCAAGTACGCGTTAAAGTTATTCAGAATTGTGGCAGGGAATGGCAGCAGTGAATGACTAATTTTCGAAGAAAATCATTTTCAGTGGATTCGCTAATAAGCAGAATTTCCGCATTTGGGCGAATGGTAATCCAAGAGTGATTGCCGAAAAATCGATGCACCCACAAAGAGTGACTGTATGGTGCTGTTTATGGGCCGGCAGCATCATTGGGCCGTATTTTTTCCAAAATGAGGCCGGTCAGGCAGTTACTGTGAATAGTGTTGGATGTGTACGTGGATGTGGACGATATGTGGTTTCAACAGGACGGTGCCACTTATCACACAGCTAACGAAACAATCGAAACAATGGCTCTTTTGCGCGAAAAATTTGATGGACGAATAATCTCACGTCGCGGCGATGTCAATTGGCCGCCAAGATCATCTGATTTGACACCGTTGGACTTCTTTCTTTGAGATTATTTGAAAGAAAAGGTGTACGTCGATAAGCCAGCAACAACTCAAGAGCTAAAGGATAAGATAACTCGGCACATTAACGGCATATAACCTCAATTATGTCTCAGCGTCATCGAAAATTTGGACCATCGGATGGAGGTGTGCCGCCTAGGCCGCGGCGGCCATTTGGCCGATATTTTATGTCATACGTAATTGAACCGTACCGGTATTATCATAATAAAGAGAAACGACAATAATTTCTTAAACAAATTGTATTTTATTATTTAAAATCAACATCGGCCCTTAAAACTGAACCACCCTTTATACATAATAGTATATATGAAAGTGTATAACTTTTAGCCATCAATAAGTACATAGAAAAATGGATTACTAAATTTAAATGTGGTCATACTAGTCTTAAGGACGATCCACTCCAAGCACGTCCAAACACAGCAACAACAACAGAAATCGTAGAAAAAATACAGGAAAATCGTTGAGTGACTGAAAGGGATTTAGTAGAAAGCTTAGGCATTTCATTAGGCAGTGTTAGCAATATTTTGACTTAAGTATTGGGTTTCAGAAAGCTGTGCGAACAATGGAGCAAAAACACATTCGAATACGAGTTTTTCAGCAACATTTAGAGCCTTTTCGAATGAATGGAGTGGTTTTTGTGCGACGCTCCATAACAATGGATGAGACTTGAGTCTACCCCCATGATCCTAAATCAAATCAAAAAGCCAAAGAGAAATGCGTGCCTGGCTCTTCGGCACCGACACGAGTTCGTGCCCAGAAATCGGCCAATCAGGTGTTAGTATCAGTTTTTTGGAATGCGGAAGGAATTTTATTTGTGCATTACTTGAAAACTGGTAAAACAATAAATTCTGAATATTTGTAACTTTTTAGACCAGCTGAAGGAAAAAATTCGTGAGAAAGCCCGACTTTGTAAAAGAAAAAAATTATTTCCATCAGGATAATGCGCCGTTTCACAAGAATATTTTGACAATGGCTAAAATCCATGCGTTAAAGTTCGAATTGTTGGAGCATCGAACGTATTTGGCGACTTCTATATGTTTTCAGACTTAAAAAAATTCATACGTGGAAAGCGTTTTTCATCAAATGTTGAGATCATAACAATCTAAGGAAGCGTATTTTGCAACCATTCCGGATTCTCACTTCAGGGATGGAATTCTTAAATTGGAGTCTTGTTGGAACAGGTGCATTGATGTGAAGTTTGGTGCCTCTATCATTGATAGTGAGCCAGGTCTTGCTAAATATCTTCTCTGTTTCAGCAGATGAATCTGGAACTCAAGGGTGTTTCTTGGTTAAATATGATAATGGTTCAAGCAGCAAAGTATTACTAAGATATTTAATTATCTGTTCGAAAAATTTGTCTTCATTATGTTTCCTACCAATCGTTGATGGGTCAGAATTATAAATGTAGTTCAGCAGAATTGTGGCTGCCGCGGTTGATTCTATTTCTGTGTTTTCGCTGTTGTCATTCTTTGTTGCCTTAAAAAAGGAAATATTAATATTTCGAATTCCAATTTTTTCGACGCTTTTGTAGCATTTTCTTCACTTCTAAGGCCCTGTACTTTGAAGCGTTGGTGCAATATTATACATATCCGGGGCAGGGTTCGTTCTTCATAGGAAATTAATCGTTTTACCACTGGTCTTGAAATAGCTGCGGTATATTTTATAATAAATTAAAATAAAATATTTTTTTCCTTTATTGAAAGCTATTGAAGCTGTAAATGTAGTCCACATACGAGTGGGATTACAACAGTTGAAGTCACTTTCTGTGAACTAGACAATTGTTGAGTTTTACCATCAAAAGGTTTGAAAAAATTTTTGAGTTCTTCCAAAATCTGAATTTCGTTACTTCTACGAGGCTTTGGAGATCTTTTCTTTCTATGATTTCAGCAATAATTGCATAGCAACTATTTCACTTTGTTGAAACTTTTTGAATAACTTTTAAAGGTTTGCCAGTGGAATGTTCTGCGAGAAGTTTTGCAGTTAAAAAGGAAGAATTAAAAAATATTGCAATAGGAATGGTAGGGAAACTTCGTGTATTTTGAAATATTATCATCCAATCAGTGGTAAGGGAACTCTCTAAGTGGGTGAGCTCAAACGGTGTAGTGATGAACCCATGCAAAACCGAACAAGTTCTGTTCACTGAAAGATATTAGATGCCGAGATTTGTGTTTCTGTCTATAGATGGAATAACACTAACCCTATCGAACGAAGTACCTTGGCATATTTGTAGACTAAAATCTTTCTTGGAAAAGGAACGGATGAATAAAGTTTATCTGTAAGAGAACATTTGGCAAAAAATGAGGGTCTGAAATCATATATAAGCCACTGGGCGTACAATACGATCATCACACCCATTTTGACTTATGGAGCGTACGTGCGGTGGGCGACGGTGCAGACAAAATCCTAGCTGTAGAATCTCATAAAAGTCCAACGATTAGCTTGTGTAGGAATAACCGATGCGCTCCGATCAATGCCTCAGGCGAAGCCATCCCATATTTCACCCATTGATATATATGCTAAAGAAATAGCGGCCAAATCTGCTTTCAGGATCAAAGCAGCAGACATGTTAAAAAGTTCTGAAGTCCCAAAAGTGCTAATCAGTTCTACTATCCGTGAAACATTTGCATGATGCATTGAAAATAGACTCCTTGTTCCCAAGATAGATCTGAACAAAAATTATAAAATACGAACACACGAAACTATATTTTATACTGACGTCTCAAAGATGAGCAATGGCACTGGATGGGATTAATTAACCAAAAATTGCCCATTTAGACTCACAGACCAGTGTAGAGTCTTCCAAGCTGAGATGTACGATATAGGCAAAGTAGCAAAAACGATAATGGACTTACCTCCGGAAAGCCTACCATTTTTGTTGAAAGCCAAGCAGCGCTCAAGGCACTGGACTCAGCGGGCAATAATTCAAGATATCTTAAAAGATGCAGGAGGTAGCTCTCGCTTATCGAACAACAGAACACAACATTTTGTTGGCCACTCTGGAGTGGAGGGACATGAAAGCGCGAACGAGTGTGTAAGGAAAGACTCTGAGCTTGACCTTCAGTGAATGGCAGAGGACATAAGCATTCCTCAAAACGAACTGTACACCGCGATTAACTTGAGCGTAATCGCGGAAACTACTAGAAGTTGGTCTGCGACTACTAACTGCAGGATCCCCCAAGCGCTCTGGGCAAAAGTGATTTTTAAAAGTATAAAATGCCTGCTCGGCTTCAACAGATCAACTACCAGCGTCCTCACAGGTGTTATAATGGGTCCCTGCAGAATTGGCAGTTGTGGAAATGAAGAAGAAATTGAGGCGGTACAACCTCCTGTATGAATGTCCTGCACTTCAAAGAAGCCGTGCCAAATATCTGGGCGCTTATTTCTTTGAATACCTGGGAAATTTACAAAATGTCTCACTGTAGCGACTAGTTACCTTCTTAAAAAGAGCTAAGTATTTTGAGCAAATTAGTTAGGGGATGGGAATCAAATGTATCACAATAGGCCTTAGGCCTATCGAGTGTCTTGTCTTAGACAAGCATCCTGGCTAGCCTAACCTAAGTTAATTTCTTAATTCTAATTGCAATGTTTCATATCGATTTCGAAATTGAATGTTTTTAAGGGTTGTTTTAGATGCAAAGTGCTATCGTGGATCGAAAGTAATATTTAAACGAATGATACCTTCATATCCACCATACCGAATGGTGGAAAATCTTTAACAAGCGCAAGTGCTGCATCTATTTCTTCTTTTTTCTTCTTTACTCATACTTTCGGGGTCGTATGTATTATATGAAGATTGTTAAGAAGCTGATGTAATGGTAATGCAATGATGTAGCATAAAATCAAAGTATTAAACTTTTTGTTGATGTTTGATGGCAATTAACATAGTAAAGGTAGTGCAATAGTATATATAGTCCTAAACCATCAATAGTATTTTTTGGAAAAACACACCATCGATAGTATCGTCGGTATTTTTCCACCTCTACCTTACTAATTTATGTTTAATCTGCTCGCTCAAGTATGATTCTAGAAAGAACTGAATATGTGCCATTTTTTTGTTTTGCAAAAAGAATAACATCTACCCACCTATTATTTATTGCTTACTCTACTAAATTTTACGTTACTACATTTACTATATTTAAGAAATTCAGCACACGGCATCCAACAGCTAGCTTAGCCATCAGTATGCAACTAAATCTAAGTGAGCAAACACTCCTTCACCGATGTGCTAAGCAATAAAAGCGGAAAACATGAATTGTCCGCGCAAAATTTTGTTAATTTGCATAAAAATTCCATTTACATACTCGACTTAGTGCAAAGTTTAAGCGCTGTCGTTGTTGTCGTTTTTGTTGTTGGTGGTGGTGTTTCGTCAAATCGAGCTTACTGACCAAGATGAGAATGGGGTATGAATGTGAAAAAATTGGTAGGATATAAGCTGTTGGCACTTGCCACTTGTCACTTGTCACTTAGCACCATATGAAACTCAAGATGAATATGCAAATGAATGGAAAGTAAAGGAGAGTCATAGAGGGCAAATGCTTTTTGTACATGGCAGGCTGGGTCATATCGTCCGGCTCTGAAAGTATTCTATGCGGTAACAGCTGGTGGTAGCACAGGAAGAGGAAGACCTCCTCTGCGTTGAAAAAATCTTGGTGTGTATAACTGGCGCCGGCTAGCACGAGAAAGAAACGACTGGCGCACTTAGTTAAACTCGGGCGCACTTGTTAAAAAGAAGAAGAAAATGACTGTTTTTGAAATATGGAAATATTTTCTTGAACTTGAGCTTAGTAGGTGTGTAATTCTCAGCATATTTATGAAACATTTGATATAGTGCAGAAGTTTCTGATTTATTCGATTTGCAATCTGTCTAATTTTCTGGGTCTCACGCATATGTTTATTTCATGCACGCCTTATGAAAAAACCCGTTTGATCTAATTTTGTAATATTATTTATAATAGCTAAAGTCAGTCTCTCGTCACAAATATTGCTAAAGAATATTGGCCTCCAGGTCATCAAACGTAGCTGATTTTTATGCTTCTATTTACACCCAGGAGTATCCACAGCGAAAATATCGTTTTCTAAAAAACTTTTCTCACATTTTATGCCTTAAATCACACTAATTTAGTTGTTTCGCACGAAATATTTGGTCAATAAGTTTTTCGAAATAAGCTTGAAAATATTTGAAACTATTTAAGAGTTCTAGTCGGCGTGTAGCTGGAGTGCACTGCTTGAAAAAATCATCTGAATTTTTGGTCTACGCAGTGTGAAAAGGGAAATTCTATTAACGCCTTACTCTTCCTCTCCAACCATCAGCTGGTACCGCACCGAATCCTTTCAGAGCTGGAGCGTTTAATCGGATGAAATGATCCAGCAAACGAGGCGCTGGGTCTTTATTTGCTGCGCTATGCCTATGTCGTCGTAAAGCTCATATAGCAAAAAAATCCATTAAATGGCAATATCATCCCACAAAGAACACTAAAAACTTACAAACATCTTCAAGAACAAGGAGAATCCTCTGTGGTTTCCAAAAATTTAAAAAGCGTTTTGTAATTCGTAGCATAAGAATCCAAGCAGAATCTTCGTCGGCTGATCATGAAGTCGCTAGGACGTATCCACTTGAACCTTTATATCGGAAAAAGAAAAAAAAACAACACCCGGATTTATGGTATCTAAAGATCGTCTAACGCTCCTTTTGGGGGGACTTTATGATAAAACTCTTACTAGTTTATAGATCTTTAAATCCTCGTGCACTTAAAGACGTAAATAAAAACACCTTACCGGTATACTGGAAAGCAAAATCAAGAGCTTGGTTAACTGGAAATTTATTTTAAGGTACCTTTTTAAATTGTTTTGTGCCAGATGTTGAACGTTAATTAAGGCATAAAAATTTGAGCTTGAAGGTGCTATTACTATTAGATAATGCTCCATGGGACCCATAAGATATGAATCATCCCAACGTCAAAGTTCTATTGCTTAAACCATTGGATCAAGGTATTATTTATACCTTTAAAACGTGAGAAGAGATTTACACTGGATTTTAGACGTAGCCGATTCAAAATCAATTAATCTAATGGAAGCTTGGAAGAAATTTTAATCAACCACTGTATCGTGAAAATTTGAAGTGAATCCGACAAATAATTTTTGACTTATTCAACAATTTACAAAATGCACTCGGCCGCTCCGGAGCGTTCGAGTGCAAAAACCCAGCAGCAGCTGCAAGCAACCGACTTCTAACGATAACACACGAGAAGGTAAAATGCTACGTAGGCAACAGCAAATCCATGTTTTGGAAGCTGCTATGACGGCTGAAGAACTATTACATGGCCCAGGAATAGATGACACAGTGTAATTAATTGAATAATTTGTAAGTATAACTCTACATAAATCGGTAGCAAAACTTGAAGTGCATTTTTCTCAAAACTATGGGTTTTAAACTGGTGATCACTGTTTTTGTTATGCTGTTATACTGTTTTTGAAAAACATAAAAAAAATTGTGCCTGATCGAAGAACTTTTTTTTTTTAATTTCGATTTTTTTTAACAATTAATTGTCGGTTTTTTCGCGAAAATTAAAAAAAAATTTTTTCTGAGTACGCCATATTGTTAATTTTGAAAAAAAACTTCCATCAGGCAGAAGATTATCTATTAATAAAACTAATTTCTCTTGTCCGATTGATTTTAAAGGGATCTCCAAGGACTTGTGATGATCACCGCAAGGGCTCCACACAAACAGCGATAATTTTTACGGTTATTAATTCTTTGTTTGAAATTTTGCTAAAGTCAAGTCGAAATATGATGTGTTAGTGCTATGTTTTTATTTTTGTAAAATAAAGCAATTGGGCCTCGACTACCCATAACCCCTTAAGAGGAATTTCTATTGTAATTAACAACATCTAATTTTAAGTAAAGTGGATGAAGAAGAAAAAGTTTCTGCGTACACGTGCGTTTTTTTTACCAGCATTCAACCGATGACGCGTCGAAATTAATGTTGCGTAAAATAGCGTAATTTTTATTTCCATATTCATAGAAGCCCAAGTAGCTGATGCGAGTCGCATCAACATTACGCATACATAAGTAAATATGTATGTACCTGCAATAATTTCTTCGAAAGCACATTTCCAATCGAACATTACATTAATTTTAGCATACAAATTACATTTGCCACTCGTCGATCCCTCGAGTCATGTGTAGAAGGCGTGTCGATTGCTTTCCTATGCTTTTCTATGCTCGCATAAGTGCTTATTTTCCAAAGAAGCGCTCATAGCGTAGAAGCTCTAATACAAAAGTATATCTGAATATGTTCGAGGTGTAATAATTTTATTGTGTGGAGTACCTGAGTACACGTAGAGAAACTTTTGAATGTTTGAGAAAAAAAAAATGTGTAAAAAATTGAGTGGGTTCTTTCTAAGCGCAGAATAGAATTGCGATAGATTGGGCGTCTATGTACATTTCCCTAGCTTAGTTTAAAATTACATAATGTGTATTTCTTTGATTGAAGTCTTCCTCATTAACTTAATTTAAGTCTATTTCATAGAACTGTCTCATACAAAATGTAGTGGCTTATTTCATAGAAAATTTTTTTTTTTTGTTAGTCCTTAATTCAAGTTTAAGTGTTGACCGTAAAGGTCGTTGGAGGCGAGATATTAACACGCTTATACTATCTCATATACACGTTTACATAGCACAAATAATATCTCCCAAATGCTGAGTAAAACTTTCAAGTCAATCGGAGCAAAATCGGCGGCGCTATAGGTATTTCAATTTTTTTGCGCCGAGCCGGGTTTTTCTTGCTCAACAGCTAATCGTTGTTCTGAAATTAAGTATTCTTGAAGTCCGTGCACCTCATAACCTAAAATCTTAGTGCCACTTCTTCTGGCCATTTTTATCAATGATATAAGTAAATGTTTTACCTTTTCGAATTTTGTACTCATCAGCGATGTTTTAAAAATTTTCTCATCAGTTAAGGACTCCGTGGTTGCTCAGAAGCCTCAATTCGACTTGAAAAATCTTTACCAAATGTGCATGAAGTCGCGTCGGTTTTTGAATATTGAAAAAATGGATTTATTTAATTTAATTTTTTATTTATTTTCGAGACATCAGTACATTTCCACATACCACCACACATACCACATACCACATTTCTAAGGAAGGATCTTGGAGTTTTATTCGATACAAAATTTTCCATCAGTGGTCACATTAATTTCATTCTTTTAAAATCGTATTCGGTTCCAGGCTTCATTCGTCGCAATCCATCCGAATTTTGCTGATTGGTATACCTGTAAACTGCTGTTTACGGCTCTTGTTCGTTCACACTTATAGTTCGCTGTTATCATTTGGAGACCTTAAGACCAATTTTCTATTAATAAAGGGTTGTACAGATCAACACCATCCAATCTCTCTCGATAGCGCAATCCATTCACCGTAACTGTTGCTCCAGCCTCATTTTCGAAAAAGTAAGGTTCAATGACTCCGCTGGACCAGAAACCGCACCAAACAGACACACGTTGAGGATAGAGAGGCTTTTCAACAATAACTCTGGGATTTTCTGAGCCCCAGATCCGACAATTTTGCTTGTTGACGAAGTCACCGAGGGGGAAATGGGCTTCATCACTCAAGATAATTTTTCGATGGAATTCCAGATCATTTGCCTACATTTCAACGACCCAATCAACAAAGACACGACGTTGTTGATGATCGGCCGGCTTGAGTTCTTGTGATAACTGGGCTTTATAAGCCTTAAGACCCAAATTTTTATGCAATATACGGTGTAATGACGTTTGTGGAATGCCTAGTTGCAAAGAACGACGAGGAATACACAAACCTGGGTTTTCTTCCACACTTTCGGCTACATCAGAAATATTTTCGGCTGTTCTTGAGCGATGTGCACGGGTTTTATTCTTCACATCACTAACTTGTCTCAAGAGCTTGAATTTTTTCACCAATATCTGTATTGCGGTCCGTCAAGGTGCTTCACGATGACCCAAAAACGTTCGCATTTTACGCATTTTCTGCCAAATTTTCACCATATTTATAGTGAATTTTAATAATTTAAATGCATTGTTTAAGCATGTATCGTTCCATTTTTATTAATGGCGTAGTTTCTACTTGTCAAATATAAAAAACTGAGAGCTTGAAAGTGACATCTACCGAAATAGTGGGCTACTCAAAATAACACCTGACACTACATTCCCTACGATGTTCTCTGTTCCAACCTTTAGTTCTCGGCTAAAGCTAGTTAATTTAGAATCTCTATAAAAGAGAAGGATAGTCCTCTCACTTTCGCTTATTTTCAGTGCTCTTAATGGCATAGTCGACTGTCCAGATCTACTTGAGCGGATAAGCTTTGAAGTTCCACAAAAACGTCTTCGCAATGTTTGACTTTTTTATGGTCAAAATTTTAAGACTAAATTTGCGAGTAATGCACCCATTGCTCACGCACTTAGAGGCTATAATTTATTATCAAATTCCGGCCTGCTTGATTTCACTATCTATAAATATAATTTTGTAAAAAATTAAATTAAGATTCTTAATATTGAATTTATATTGATTGCTAATATTTTAGTTGCCAAATTTGGCTTGCTTTTCTTTAAGTTTTTGTCTAGGCTGTATGAGAATTCCTCTAAAAAACTCTCCCAGAACAGTAGCTGCATGTGCCACAATCAGACTGAGAGGCTCGTGATACCGACTTGTTCTCACTCATGACCATACAAGTACAAGTATACCGGGGTGTATCGTAGTATTTGCAGACAAGGCCTGGTGAAATCCTTCATGGATGGCTAGAAGTTGGATGGAAGGCTTGTATTCTGCGAGGAACACCTCATGAGACTCATGTTCGCCGGACGGGGTATGCCTGTATTTTATTTTAATTTCTTTGATGTATGTAACTACCCACCTTTAATTTCAATGATGTACCTAACCACAGAAAGATTGCACAGAACTGCTGGGCGGATGAGAGAGCCAGACTGGAGGCTTGAATGTTTTCCCAGTGAAATGAGAGTTGAGAGGATTAGGATCCCCTTGACTACCAGTGGTCCCCTCCTGGAACGGTGGACTTTGCTTGCCCAGCGAGCTTTAGGCAACTACACAAATTTGTAAGGACGTGAGATTCTTAGGGTCGCTGATTGATCAGAGCCGTTCGAAGGAGCTTTTACAGCTAACAAAGCCGCATCTCTCGAATTTTGAGGGTGCTATTATCGCACATTGTTCGCGAGGTATGCTGAGTATGAGATTCGGCATAAATTTGAGGGCCTTTTGCGGCAGCAGTTGGGCGTTGCAGTGAAATCATCTTCGTAATTTCTACTTAGTTGTCGCGCGACTGAGATTCGGGCATTTGACTTTCACTTCTTCGCTAATGTTTCGCTTCTTGTTGATATATAGCAGGCCTAGATGTTAGCCAGCTCTTGAATTTCATCAGTAGGAGAAGGCCGTTAACACATCCCTATGCCTCCTTAGGCATAGTAAAAAAAAAATAACATAGGGTTTCCTTAGTATTTGGGAATTAAAAAAATTAAATATTTTCTCACCTAGGCTTAGGCTATTCACTAGTTTGCATTTAAGCCTTTGTTCATTTTATCTTTTCTTTAGGCTTTTGATGAAACAGCTTAAGTCGAATTATCACGTTCTACCAGGTATGCACAAAATTGCTTGGATTTATCGGTACATTCATTGTTAAGAATGTGGCAAGCTCGTGTTGATCACATTCCTTGACGCATATTGTTATTGGGAACATCAGGTTGAGATGCTGCAATCATGTTAAAGTTGTTCCAAATTCAAGATATAACTGACCATCTTCTTTGGACGCCATGGCATGCCTCACTCAGCATTACTTTTGCTAGGCTAAATAGTAAACGATGAGTTTACTGAAACATTTGTGGGAAAACGTTCGCGAACCTTGTGTTTTTTCATCACAAAAATGCACCGGGTCACAGATCTCATCTTGACTATGTTTATTTGTCCAAAAACTACCTTAACGGCGTTCCGAAAGCTCCGTACTTACCAAATCCCTAGTGACCTTTCCCCTGACTGATTTTACGTATTTGTTGAAAGTGTTCTCAAATTTTTGAAGCGATAAAGAAGAATTCGTGGAAGAAGTTTAAGGAGTTTCTACAGTCCGCCTATCAAAAGGGGTGTGGAGATTAGAAGAAAATGTAGCGTTTGCTTTTTGAACCACCTGTTTTTTTGAGAATGGTAACACAAATGACATGTCAAATGTGTTCATAATTTACTTAAAGGTTTGACATTTACGAAATGGGACGCTATACGCTTGTGAGTCTTCTTCTTCTTTTCTGATGAAGCTGATTTTCACATCGGTGGCTACGTCCATAAGCAAAATTGTCGGATTTGGCGCTCAGAAAATCCACACGTTACTGTAGAGAAGCACATGCATCCACAACGAGTCACTCTTTGGTGCGGTTTTTGGTCGGGCGGCATCATCGGGCCATTTTTTTTCCGTGGCATGCTCAACGAAATGTTTCCAAAAATTGAAAAGACTAACATGGACGACATTTGGTTTCAACAGGACGGTGCAACTTGTCACACTGCCAAAGTAACACTCGAACTTTTGGCTACCGTTTTTGAAAACCGAATAATCAGCCGAAATTCCGATATCAATTGGCCGCCTCGGAGCTGTGATTTAAGCCCGTTGGACTATTTTTTGTGGGGAGCCGTTAAGGACAAATGCTATGCGAACCATCCAGAGACGATTGATGCTTTAAAACACGAAATCGAAGTTGCCATTCATGAAATTGGAGCCCAAACAATCGAAAATGTGCTTAAAAATTGGGTTGATTGAATGGCCTACTGTAAAGTCAGTTGTGGCAGTCATTTTAACGATATTATTTTTCATTCATAAATGGCAATGTTCAATCTTCAAAATAAAAAAAAAGTTTGAAAAAATATTGATTAGTTTTTTTTATAGCCGATTTAAAAAGCAAATTTTACATGCCCCAACCTATATATGTATGCACTGGGAAATCATGGAGATCACTTCGAACATAGTAAAATTCATAACAAAAGAAAAATGGAGACGTTTTTATTTTATTGACAATTTTGTGCCAATTTTTGAACACCATAAACAGACGTGGAATCAGACAGTTGAGGTACCCCCACGATCAAAAAGTTCCCAGAACAAACGCCAGGTGACGCTCTAAATAAACTGATTTGAGTTCTGTTTTTTTGATTTTTTCTGAGAGGTTGCCACATCCGTGATTAATATTTCTACTAAAATTTTATCGCATTTGTAAAGTTGGGCCATCTTGAGAAAATCTAACTTGCACGAGTATTCGGTATTTTACAATTCTTAAAATGGGTTTGAATTACCAACAACGTCTTTTTATTAATTTTGGGGTTAAAAATGGATTCAATGATGCGAATTTAACAAAAAATGTTAGGAAACTGTTTCGGTAATTACAATGTATTCTAAAGAAAACAACTGGTTACGAGTAGCATGAACGCTTCAGAAGAGGTCGTCTATCCATCGATGTTGACGAACGTAGTGGCAGGCCGTCCACAGCAAAAACTCATTCAAACATCAATAAAGTAAAAGAAATGTTGATCAACAACCGCAAGTTAACCATCACAGAGCTAGCAGAGGACTTGAATGTTACTTATGGATCTATGCTCAACATTGTAGCTAATAATGGGGCTTTTGCGCCGTGTTGTTGCAAAGTAGGTCCCAAATGACCTGAACTTCATTCGAAAAAGAGACCGCTTTGTCATGATTTCAAAGGCTGAATCCCACGCCGTATTCATAAAATGCATCGTTACTGGTGAAGAGACGCAGGTTTATGAGTATGACATGCAATCCAGACACCAGGCGAGTGAGTGAATAAAACAAGACCAATAAATCCACTTCGTTTTCGGTAAAACAAAAGCGATGGTCATGGATTATAACGGTACTGCACACCACGAATTTTCTCTAGAAGGTCAGACAGTTAATAAGGATTATTGTTTGGGTGCTATGAGAAGCTTTGGGCGTGAAGCAGTTCGCCAAAAAAGAAAGGATTTGTGCGAAAGTATTATTATTATTGCGAAAGTAACTCGAGAATTTTGCACTGTCTCACAGTGCCATCATTATTCGCGAATTTTTCATCAAGAACGAAAAGAATACCATCCAACTGCCATCGAATTCAATTCATTAGGTTTCCTGCGTCAAAAACCACTGGAAGGAACGCATTTTAGCAGCCGAAAGTAAGGCTGGCATAAGTCTGTTCCAGTTTACGGCGAGTACTTTGAAGGCTATTATATCACTTTTGAGAAATAAACTTAAGTTTTGAATTTTCTGAACAAATTCCGAGACCTTTTAGATCGAGGTGGTATTTAATATGCGTTTTTGTTCCAAGCACAATTGCGCTAAGAATTTATAAGAATATTTTAAAATGTTTGTAATGATTTTAAAAATAACCATTCACCTAACAATTTCTTTGTGTGTACTCGCGCAGTTGTTCGCCTAAGTCTTTCTAGAACCAATTGTTGAAATTCGCCCCAAGGGAGCTGTTTTCGCATGTAAAAAATATCGTACCTTAAAGGTAACATTCGTACAATTGATATTTGTGGTATGTAAATGTGTCGATACGTATTTACAAGCAATTCAATAGGCAATTTGCTCATATTTGTGTCAGTGTCGGGAGCAAATTTATTACAAATGTTTGGGTTAGGTTAGATATGTGTGACGATAGGCGCATCTAAGAGACTTGTACGTAGTTATGTTTATAGCATTTGTTTCTATGTTTTTCAAGAAAATTGTGCTTTTTAGTCTGTTGTGAGCTGCTGTCGAAAACTCTGCACTGCCAAAAAGTTAGATATATAATTATACTTTGTTCAGTGTTTGAAAGAGTTATCGCGCCAATTTGTAATGTTCGTAGAACTACTTTGTGAGACGATTTTGCATGACAGAGGAAGGCTATGCAGTTTCCATTTGTTGTCATTTTTATTCACACTTTACGCAAAAGCGTCTCATAGCAGCAACTACAGAAGCTGTCGGAACAACCGTTGAGTAACGGATCAGCATCACCATGCAACAGATTTTGAAGGAGCATGCGAAACAAGTAGCGTAGAAATTCTACACCAGTAGTGCGATTCACTAATTTTTAACGATTCGAGAATTGCTAGTTTTGTCTAGAGTATTTGTCGTTTGCACTGGAGGGCATACACCTACGGCTTACGGGCGACTGTCTTATGGATGTTGTTGTTGTTGTTGTTGTGGCAGTAAGAGAATCCCCCTTAGTGGAGAGTATATTATCGGTCGACTTCGTAAGGCTCATCTAAAGGTAGGCCAAGGAAACATGCTGTTTCGACAGGTTGGGTCTAGAGGGAGAAGGATGTTAGATGAGTGGGTTTTAAAGGGCATGTGAAAAGGGGGTTAGTGTCGTGCGGGGTGCCTGCACATGCCGGACATAAGTTATGTATGTCGGGGTCAATTCTGGATAAGTAGGAGTTTAACCTGCTACAATATCCAGACCGTAATTGTGCCAGTGTCGTTTAATGTCTGTCTAAATACTGTCCGGTAGGGTAGGTCTCTGTTTGTTTTGTCCTGGATCTCGTTGGCGTAGTGTGGCAGGTGTCTCCTGACGTGCCTGGGAGACGGCTCTGGCTTAAGCAAAAGTCTGAAAGGGTGCTTGCTGAGCAGTTTGTTATTCTTCTTGATATTTAGCATATTGGCCTCGTTGTCAAGGTGTTGAATAGGGGACATTAGGAGGCAGCCCGTCGCTGTCCCAGTGGCAGTGTTTTGGCATGTCTGAAGTCACTAGTCACTAGTTCCAGGCGACCAGACAGGCGCAGAATAGTTTAGAACCGGCCGGCCAATTGTCTTAAATGTCGATAGCAACAATTATTTGTCTTTGCCCCACGTGCTGCCGCCAAGCGATTTTGGACTTTAGTGGCAATTGCGGTTGTGTGCGCAGAGAAGGAGAGCAAACTGTCGAAGGTTACACCCAAAATTTTGGGATTGTTTGCCGTCAGAATTGGTGTGTCATCGACTTTTACCTTGAGAGACAGTTTAACCTCCTTTGTCCAGGTGGTAAAGAGTGTCGCCGTGGGGGAAAGTTGAAGATTCCTCGCAGTGAAAAAGCGAGAAAGGTCGGTGAGATAGTTGTTCACTTTGGTCTTTTGGATGTTCCTCTTTGCTCCCCTACGGCTCGTTGCTAACATCAACTTGTGAAAAAACGCAGTGCAGCTAGAGCCTAGTAATATAAAGACAGAATTTGGAATTGAATTTGCTTGAAGGCTACAAGATTTACTTACTTTTTAGTCGAAATCGCTGTACTTACTCAAGTCTTGAGTTAGCCGAAATAGTTTTTGGAACTCCCCTGCAACCAAATGGAAAGAATTGTCTACATCCCGGAGCAAACGCCAATCCACTGTTTGAGGGTCCACTACCTCCTCTCCACTCGATAACTCATAAGCCAAATACTCAAATGACATATTCGCGGTTTCGTTAATATAATTTCAAAGTTTTAATGCAAACTACTAATTCTTGTTTTCTTGACAACAAAATTGTTGTCTTCTAGTTTGCGATAGTCGACATGTTAACATGATTAAGCTGATTTTGATTAAATGATACATGATTAAAATTGTGGTTAAGGAAAGATAACAACGCGAATATCGTTAAATTGTTTTAGTGAATCGCACTACAGAAATATACACCATCATCGGAGCCTATCATCCGAAGGCAACACCAAAATACCGAAGGAAAGTAGCAGGAAAGGAAATACTCAATTTTAGCCGGCTCTTTTGCTTTGGCATCAAACAAACTCATAGATAACGAGAGTTATAGCTCATGGCATGTCAGGCAAAATGGCGGAAATTTAGTTGGACCATAACAAAAGTGGCGACTCCAAATGAAGTGGGCAGCAACACGAGTACTAAGATTGCGTGCGGTTTACAGGGTCTCGTACTCGAGGTGTAACCAACTTTTTATTTCACGATTTTTTTTTCATTTGTTTTTAATTCATATAGAAATTACGACATTAATAAACAAACAAAAAATTTCGTTTTTTTGTATTCAGGACATTGACGCCGATGCTGCTATGCCTGCCGATTGAGAGGCCCCGTTGCGACCTTTCTGGAAGAATTGGGTGTACGTCCGCCATTTTAAATGATTAAAATAAATAAAAAAAACTAAATTATTTCAATGTATAAATAAACTGTATGCCAATTTTGAAAAGAAATTATATTGACTTTTTCATTTTAAATACAGTAGGTTCTGTTTTTATGCGGCTTTTGAAATAGTGCGGTTTTTTTTTAAATTACAAAATGCATGTCGACCTATCGGGAATTGTACATATAAACAAGATTCTAAACCAGCTAAGCAAAAACTCATCACACATTACATCAGAAATGCTAACCCTACAAGTATGGAACCGCCTGAATAACTATCTAGATCAGACGTGTACATTGCCTCAAGTGACGAAAGTGATTTTACGCCAAATCCTAAACGAATGCGCAACATGTGGGTATTGTCTGATTCTATTTCTGACGTAAATTTATTTTTCGATTCTGACGTTTCTTAAATAAAGATATAATTTTCAAATATACAATATTTTGTTTATGCGATTTTATTTAATTATTTCAGATTCATGCGGTCTATGGAACGTATCTATAGTTATAATATGGGACTAGTGCCCTTTTTTATGCGATTTTATTACATTATTTCAGATTTATGCGGGTTTTTGAAACGTATCCATAGTTTTACTATAGAACTACTAGCTTTTTTTATGCTGTTTTGTTTTTTATGCTGTTTCTTGCGGAACGTATCTACCGCATAAAAACAGAACCTACTGTAATTTTAATGAAAATCAGGGAAAATATGGCCCTTTACAGGTATCAGTCCCCTTACGGAACGTCGCGGAGGTGGTCATCAAAGGACTGCAACGTCACGTTGAATGGTTCAAAAAGTGAAGAAGTGACTTGAGCGAATTCCCCGACGAAGTGCCAATCAAAAGGCGAAATAACTGAAAATATCTGACCGTAGCATCCGCCGCACACTGAAAAATGATCTCAAAGTCAAGCCGTACAACATCCAAAAGGCGCATGATCTCACACCAAAGCAGAAAGTAGTTGCTTGGCTTGGCTGAAAGCGGTCAATTTCCGAAAAGTAACTGTTTGCACCGGCATTTGCGCCAAAACCATCATTGGGCCATATTTTTACCGAGAAAATGAAACGCTCGATGGAAACCGATATCGATGGATGTTGGCTCAATATGTCTGTCCGCAAATGCGTGAGGTTACTGGTTCCAACAAGGCGGTACGCCATGCCACACTGCGAATGCAACAATTAATGGGACGTCTAGTATCAAAAAGGGGCAACATCGACTGCCCCCCAGATCACTTGACGTAACCCCCCCGGGCTTCTTTTTGTGGCGTTATCAGAAAAGTAATATTTACGCCAACAAGCCGCAGACTTTTGCCCAGCTTAAGGTAAACATTCGTGCCGAAATCGACGCTATAAAACGGGAAATGCTTGACAAGGTGATGACAAAAGCAGAAAAAAGATCGCAGTTTGTGATTGCTAATAAAGGTGGCCACTAGATTGAAATTGTATTCAAAAAATAGTTTCAATAAATTGTAAATATCCAATCCAAAAAAAGTACCTCACTTATACAAATCAGGTGTTTTTTTGCAAAGTTTTTCAATGTTTTCATACCGACGTCAAATATTGCGCACCCTGTATTTTTACGCATGTTTATTTTCGCGCAAAGTACATTCCTCACTTGAATTATTAGAAACTCCAGATGAAATATGTTTGCTTTAATAACGATTTTCTTCCATACAAATTATTGCCTGTTATCAAGTGAACCGGACTGTATTATTAACTCTTGGAAATGTAAACACTGCTGAGACGTTTCATACACTTAACAATTTAATCGGAAATAATCAAACAGATTACACTTACCCCGATTATGGGTAATTTTAATAACGCTGCTTCATAGAAAACACTTCTGAAAGTAGCTCGCAGCAGCACAACGCCAAACAACTTAGTAATCACAGTAGAAATACCCCACGTAAGTACATAGCAATACTAAATATAAGATGAAATACAATACAAACAAGGCAACAAGGAAGACAGGATGAGCGGATAACCTTAAGAAGTGAAATGAAAACAAACCTACGCAAATAATCTTATCGGTCGATGACCCAACAAAAGCCACAAAGATTTAATTTTTGCTTTCATAACTCAATTTGGGTATACTGGTGGGCGCGTGTATAAAAATAGAATTAGAATAGAATGGCGAAAGGTAAACATATCTCTACTGTACCATTATAGGTGAAAGGGCTAGCCATTAAGAGATTATTTCCAAATGCCATTAAAGCAACAATAATAAATAACCTGCACGACTAAAGGAGACAACATTCTTTTTATGTTGTACTCCACTGGAGCAAACTTAAATGCCGCTGAGTCTATATCCAATTGTAGATAGGACGCCCGCTAAGTTTGAGTAATGCTTAGAGTTTCCAACGTAACAGAGGAAGTTAATTTAAATGGTTGATTTAAAAAAAAAACATGCAAAATAACAAAATGAAGACTTGGACTTTGCCGATGACATATGCTTACTCTCACACCAATTCACAGCCATAGAAGTGAAGGCGAAGCTACTATATGCATTATACTATATGTATGACAGTGAAAATTGGCTAATACCGAATAAGATTAGTAACAAACTGCAAGCATACACCAACAAATGCCTAGAAATCATATGCAGAATATTCTGGCCATACACAATATGAAATATAGAACTGTAGAACTTAACTAACGAGGAGAACTTAATCTAATCAAGAGAAGGAAATAGAAATGGATGGGCCACACACAAAAAAAATCTCCTGATGACACACAAGAAAAGCGCTAGAATGGAACCCGCAGAACTCGCAAGGAAGCAGAAGTTGCGGTCGCCCAAAAAACACTTGGAGAATACCAAAACTCCGCGGACTTGCAGCAGCCAAGTTGTAGAGCTAGATGGTTTTGTAAAGGCCCAATGCTCCCAGGAGGAGTAAAGCTAGATGATAAAATAAAAATACCAAATAAAAAAAAAATAAAAAAAAATTTCTAAAACATTCGGCATACGTTCCTGTCCAGAGCGAGGTAATGGCAGATGTAAAGAAAACTAGCCACTTCCTGCTTGTCTCTTCCGTCGCAACATAAATCATTGAATGAGATACACATCTTCTTACCTTCTACAAAACTCTGCTTAATTTGCTGAATTTCAAGCTCATTGAGGAACAAACAAGAAGTAAATATTAGTGGCGTGGATCTTCTTTCCTCGCCTTTAGGTTAGATTTGCTTTGTGGCCAGACAGGTGGCTTCCTTAGCATATCTGCCATTCACGTCTTCTAAGAAAGTCTCTCTACATAAGCTATTAGGTACAAGAGCACAGTGGATGAAGAATTCTGAATGCGATGAAGAACGTCTTAAATAACTTTTGAAGAGGAACGGTCGCCAAACCAGCCGTGAATTGGCGGAAAAATGAAGTGCGATCATAAAATGATTCTGAATCACCTTCATTCAATGGGATTTGCCGAAAAATTTGGAGCCTAGGTGCCTCACGAGATCAACGAAAAAAGCAAGAAGAAAGTCGCCGTCAAATTTCGTCTCAGCATCTCACCCGCCATTGAGCAACACGTGGTCGTAAATAGCGCTTTTCGTACATAATTGTCACGGGAGATGAGAAATTGTGCCTATATAGTATAACAATATGAAGCAAAGGAAGGAGTGGATGGCTTCAGGATACGCGTCAAAGCTGAGAGTCAAGCCGGATCTTAATCCAAACAAGTACATGAAATCTGTTCGGTGGGACTGGGAGGGCATGGTGCACTGGGATATTCTCGAAAAGAATGCCATGCAAGGTCAAAAAGAAGCACTCATTGAGTGCTTGAGGCTATTCGACTAAAAATATCTTATCGAAATGGTCAAACAATACCCCTTCACGACAACGCCAGGGCCCATGTTGCACAAGTCGTCAAAGCCGCATTCTAAGGGCTTAAATTGGAGTTCCTTCAGCATCCGCCGTATTCTCCGGATCTTGCATCGGCCGATTACCATCTTTTCCGCTCCTTTTCAACCCTGTCAAATCCTTAAAAACTGGCGCAACAACTTCTTTGACACCAGACCAGGCGATTTTTGGCGTAACGGCATCAACAAATTGGTCGAGAGTTGGAAAGAGGTTTTAAACAGTAACGGCGAAGATATAATTGCTTAACATATTGATATAATAATTGTTTTTTGTTTAAAAAAAATTCTTAGATAAAAACGCTGCGATCTTATTACCCAACCTAATAAATGGCTTTCCAATAACAGGTGTTATTTTGAATAGGATTGCGCTATCGAGAGATGACTCACGATTTTTTATGGCCGGAATTGGATGGTATTGATCTGGACAACGTCTATTTTCAACAAGCAACGAAACCATTGATCTTTTACGGGAAAAGATTCCGGACCGTATTATCTCTCGAAAAGGTGATCACAATTGACCACCGAGATCCTGGGATGTAACACCTTGGGACTTTTTTCTTTGGGGCCACGTGAAACAGAAGGTCTACGCCAACAGCCCAGGGTCGATTCAAGTCCTCAAAGATGGAATTCGTGAGGCTATCGAGGACGTTAGCGCAGCCGTTTTGCAATTCGGTTATGGAAAATTTCATGAAAATGATATTGTCCTGTAAGTGGGGTCTGGGTGGTCATTTGCGTCATGTGGAATTCCACTATTAACAGCATACCTTCCTCTTTATAATAAAATAAATATCCGACCATTTGTATTAAAAAATAGCATTTTTCTTTGAATATCAAAATAACACCTCTTATTGGAAAACCCTTTACATATTGACGCTCACATTCTCTTACGCCACCACCGAACGGCAGATGGTTTTTTATGAGGATCTTTTTTATAACATAAATATAATCCGAGGCAATGCTTGCTTTTTTTACCCACCGCGGAATGCAAACCTGGAAACTATCGCTTAACAGTCACGCACAAACACATTCGGTTACGGTCGCTGTCGTCCACAGTGTAAAATTCTAACAAAAAATTAATGCATTTCATTATAAACTTTTAATGCTAGACGCATTAGCACTACACTTTTCTGGGTAATAAACAAATGGAATGGCATTTTTTGATAGAATAAAGAAAAGTTTAGTTATACATTAAAATATTTGAATTATCCGAACGATGAAATACCGGCTGTGCAAGAAGTAACTTTTCAGCAAAGCTGGAGAGCTTAAAACAAATATTAAATATTAGAAACCTGCTTACACACATACAGTTGCACATACATATTTACGTACACACATACATATATGTTATGAATAACATTTTACAAAGTTTTAATTATTGAATAATAGCATTAGAAAAACACCTCAATTCTCACTTACCGTTATACGAAATAGACTATTACATCCATAAATGAATGCGCTGAAGTAAAAAGCTAACTTTTTGGTGGTTTTAAATTTAGTATTGTTAGATAATTATGTGTGAAAAATCAAAACATAAAACAGATGAAATGGAACTTAGCACAGTTTTTTGTAAATTCTTTTCCTTTTTAGTAAAGCCTGTTCTTTTAGGTTCAAGTTACTCATGAAGAAAATGTATGAATAATCAAGACAGTGGTAAATGATAAAATAGAAATACAACCTTACAAGCCAGCTGACTATCATATAAGCACTCTTATTATCATCATCATTATCCTCATCCAACTACACATTTTCGTTCTAGAATATCAAATGAAATATTTGATTTCCCCATTAAAAAATGTTGTAATGCTATTCTAATGCGCATGTATTAGAGACTAATAAAATACTTGCAAATGTGTTGCTGTTTTTGTCGAATGTGCTCAGCACTGTATTGTAGGGGAAAGTAGCAAAATCTCAGTGTATGTATGCATGTAAATAAAGGATCATTCGAAAGTCGCGCCCAGATGTTGTTTTAAAATAAAACACGTAATTTAGATTATTTCAGGTTTCACTATTTTTATTCAAAATGCGGCTTTTAATAATTTCATGTGAAAAATTAAGTAATTTTAATGTCCACTGAGAACGTCTACAGGTACAATTCTCCAAACGGTCGATTCATGAATGCCTGCCTAATTGTTGAGAACGTCGAGATATCGATTTTGAAGGTTGTTCAGCAACACGTCCAGTTTTTGGTCTGTCAGTCCTTTTTCTATCCTTCACAAAACCAGTTTCTTGAAACTATCTCACCAACCTTTGAATTGTCTGCTCATTTGGATGATTATTTCCACCAAATAATAACGAATTTTACGATACGTCGTTCTTAAAGGTCGACCATTTTTATAACCAGTCTCCAAAATTTTAACTTGGCTGGGAGCGTGACTATCTTTCGGGAGTGCGCACGCTTGATTCTCCGTGAATAAATCACGAAATGATAGAAACAATTTTTTCAACAGCGGCCGCTCCTATTGCTATGACAAACCTCAGAGCGTATTTCTGCCATAAAAAAGCTTCTCATAAAAACTTTTTCCCGACCAAACCTAACAAGGTCGTATGGTTACAGCAAGATCCTCATACAGGGACCCCCGCTGCTCAAAAACAGATCAGACTACACAGTCCCCGACCTTAACTTCAATAAAGCCTTTACGGCACGTTTTCCACCGAGAGCCGAATGGATCAAAGGGAAGGTGATTGGAAGATACGACATTGAAATATACATTGACGGTTCTAAGATGAACTGTGGTGTGGGAGCTGGCTTCCATTCGGGGCTACTCAACCTATCTCAGTCAATTAGACTTGCTGACTATGCCAGCGTGTTTCAGGTAGAACTACTAGCGATCCGAGAAGCATGAAAATCACTAAAACTTTACAAGGAAGTTGGTGCAAGGGTAGCTATCTTCTCAGACAGTCAAGCCGCTATTAAGGCCTTAGACTCCAACTCCATTTCATTCAAGCTAGTCTTACAGTGTAGAGAGGAACTAGAATTACTTAGTCATCGGTTTGAAATTACTCTGATATGGGTTCCCGGTCATTAGAACATACGGGGTAATGAGATAGCGGATGAGCTAGCAAGAAAAGGTTCGACACTAGACATAGCAGAGGCGGTGACAGTCTCCACTCCACTCAACACATTAAAAGCATCCATAGCTTCACACTATCATGCTTTAGCCGAAAGAAGATGGAAGCAACTAACTACATGTATTACAACAAAAAACGATTCCAGGTCAAAATCCCGAAAACACATGCCCGAATGGACATTCACCCGAAACCCAATCACCCGAAAATAATTTACCCGAATAAATTTGCCCGAATACGAATACCCGAATCTTATTAATTTTCCCGAAAAATGCCCGAAAAAATAAAAATAAATTTTATATAAAAATGTTAATAAATAATTAAAATTCAAAATTTTGTAAACAAGTTTTAATTATATGGCATGGTGTGAAAGAAATTGAATTGTGTGAATTTAGGATATTTGAATGTTGTATGCTAAATTAGTTAAGTATTCCAAAATTTTGTTTTCTTCTTTATATCTTTGGTATTCTTCCGTTATTGTGCGTAATCGTTTTTGGAGTGATATCCAGGTTTGACGTGGTGTCGCTTCTTTTCTTCGAACCAATTGACAGTCCCAATAGAATTGATTATTTTTCGACGGTTTGGATCTGACATAAATGTATCCTCCGATTATTAATTTTTTTCCGACAAGTTGTCCCACTTCCTCAATTTCTTCCATTTTTATGAATAATTAAGAACGAATGACTGACTGATGAATTTGACACAAGAATTTTGACAACATTTGTTATGAATAAATAAAGGAATAGCACTCTTTTGTTCTTTTCTTGCATGTACTTCAAGTGTATACTAATTCTTAATTATTTTAAATTTTTTTTTCTTTTCGGGTAAAAGGATTCGGGCAAATGGGTTCGGGCGAAGACGTTCGGGCAAAAAAATTCGGGAAACTGTCAATTCGGGGAAATATACATTCGGGCGTGTGGATTCGGGCGGGTGTTTTCGGGCGTTTGGGCGTAAACGCAAAAAACACATGACCGTCATACAAAATCCAAAGGACGAATGATCTGTTAGGATGTTCTCGGCCAAACATCTCACGCATCACTGCAACCCTTACAGGCCATTGGAAAGCCAGACTCAGCCTCCCCTTCTATCCCATCTGCAGAAGCTGTCAAGCGGAAGGAACGAAGAAAAGTCTTTCCACTACTTATTTGAATGTCCAGGACTAGCTAGGGCACGACTTCGCTCCTTCGGTTAGCCTTTCTTTTAGCAAATTAATGAGATCTCAGACATCGAGATAAAGAATTTGCTGCTATACTTGGACCTCACTAAATGGATCTGAATTAGAACAAAAAACATCATCACACGAGGACAGTGGTAATAAAATGGTCCTGGTCACTAATTAGGATTATTTCAGTGGAAATACTCAACCACCTCAACAACAACAAACCTAACGGAAATGTACGCTCCTATTATTAATTATCTTTTAATTTTAACTTTTTGTTCCATGGTCTAAAAATGTAAGCAATCTTGAGATTAAAGCACGAAGCGCTACATGATTAAACAACGCGTTGAAATTTTTGAAATTTATTAACAAACACGGTGCTCTTATCACTAAATATCTGATGAACTAACTACGGGAAGAACCTCAACTGTATTGTGGGATCTTTTTTCGGGTTAAATGGCTTCGTATAATTTTTTTAATATTTTATGTTTAAACTTTTAATATTTTAGTTTTGAGTAATGATTCACAGCGCTATGATTCACGAATTATTTCGTGACCAACTATAGATCGATGTCCGGAGTCCCTTGTTGACTTTGAGAAAGCTTTTGATTGGTCGCAGCATCATAGTATATGGAGCACGCTCCGTCGTAAAGGAGTTCCAGATAAATTGGTAAACCTAATACAGTCTCAATATACTGATTTCCATTTGTGGAGAGCTGCATGATGGTGCGTAATGCGACCCAATTGAACCAGTTGTAGGAGTAAGGCAAGCTTGCATTCTATCGCCACTCTTGTTTCTAATCGCAATCAATGATGTGCTAAGCAATGCGCCTGCCGCTCAGCCTGGCAGAAGCATCCTTGTGAACCCAATCAGTATGGAACATCTAGATTTTCTTGATTATGCTGATGACATTGCCTTACTGCCACAGCAACGAGTACACATGCAACGGAAACCAGACGAAGTGGCTACCTACGCATTCGCGTAGCCATTAATGGCACTCGACCTGGCGCATTCGCTGTGTACGGACAATCCAAGGAAAGTGTAAACAAATTTGTCTACTTAGATAGTTAAATTACACTTGACGGCGGTGTTGATACTGACATTAAGTACAGATTAACAAAATCTAGATCACCCTTCGCTATACTGACAGCGTATGGTACTCGAAGCAGCTAACCACCAGAACAAAGCTAAGATACTCAGATTCTCGAATGTGAATTCTGTACTGCTGTATGGTTCCGAAACGTAATATGAGCGCTTTCAACAAAAAAAACCTTCAAACTGTGATAAGCCGCTTTTTAAGAGATATACTCCGTAAAAAGTCCGGTTGAGATTGAAATACGCAAACGAAAGTGATAATGGATAGGCCATAGAATCCGTAAACCTACGCCTGACGTAAGCAGAATTTCTCTACGCTTGAGTCCGCAAGGCTCTCGCCGAAGGGGACGACCGAAAAGAACATGGAGCCCGTATGACAAATTTACGACATCTGACGAGTCGCTGACTTTCCCGCAGATAAAGTCAAAAGCTGCAAATCGATGCTGATGGAATTTATTTGTATCGCGTTCCAAGCCGGCACGATAGCAAATAATTGTAATAAAAATTGATCGATATCGCTTTATGACATCGCTGTTTGCATAGATAGATGCTTTGTAATTAGAAGCGTCTTTCCTTGCGTTCATCTGGGCAGATGCTAAGGAATGTCAGGTTTGTTGTTGTTTTGCAAAAGGTATGACTAAAGCATTGATATATTGTCAATGGAAATAATTAAAAAAAAAGTATATCGTGACACATTTTTCTACCTTTTTAATTAAACAGATTCAGGTTTAAAAGCTGTATAATAAATAAAATGCAAAAAATAACTAATAATAACTTCAGTACGCACAAAATATTATTATTTAAGCTCAAAAGTTTCGTATGAAAATTCATTCTGCTGTGTTTGGTACACCAGAATAAATATCTATGCAAGGCTCTATAATCACAATTTATAATATTAGATAAACGTCTTTTACCCAAAATGCTCTAAATGAAATTTTTTATAAATTGGGCAGATGCACATGGCCTGTTTGATATTTTCCCAAGTTACAAACTGCGCTGGCGGTAGAAAGCACATTCTTAAAAGGTCTCGCAATTAGGTTAAGGGGGGACCCTCATTTATCGGGTCAAAAAAATCGATTTTTTGGAAATAATTTTAATCTATTCTACAACTATTTAAGAATATACTTTCAAAATTTCAAGTCGATATCTGTATTTTTGAAGGAGTGACAAAATTTTTAACAGGACGCGACGGGTGGCCTGATCGCCTGTATCCAAAACTTTAAACGCGTTTTTCTCGAAACATCATTTTTCGATTTTGTGTACACAATTGAGAACGCTGTATTGAACCAATCAGGCTTTACAATAGCTCATTTTAAAGATAATTAAATTGTTTTCAATGTGACATTAAGTGTTTTTTAAAAAAAAAAAGATTTTCATATTTTTTTGTAATTTTAAAGTCAATTTTTATGCATGAAAAATCACTTTTAACATAAAACTGGGTAAAAAATATCAATTTCGACATTTTTTTTTTAAATCAAAATGTCACATCGAAGGTATTATCCTAAAGTTTTAAAAAAAATTTGGTTTTTTTTATTTCAGAAAAAAATTCAGAGCGCTAGAATGTACACAGATAGAATGAGGTGCCATGGACGAGGTGTATATTTCCATACTTAAAATGTTTTTTTTCTTCTCCGAAAATTTTTGTAGACAGTCAAGACATTTATTAAAGTACTTTATGAATTACAAAACGTTTGAAGTTATTTTATCTGAGAAAAAAATTCCCAAAAATGATGCATTTTTCGACCGTCTAAATGAGGGTCCCCCCTTAAGTAGATTTCTTCTTGCACGAATAGTTAAGCAAATAGGTCAGGCAGAAAAATCATCACTGAAACATTTAGCAAATCTGTTTCGATGTGAATCATATAGCTGGGAGTATTTGGAAGCAAGAAAACATACATATATATATATAAATATAATACGCGCGTAGACCCTTTTTGGGTGCTTGGCCGAGCTCCTCCTCCTATTTGTGGTGTGCGTCTTGACGTTGTTTCATAAATGGAGGGACCTACAGTTTCAAGCCAACTTCGAACGGCAGATATTTTCATGAGGAGGAAAAATATTTTTCTTATTTTTGGTGTTTCACCGAGATTCGAACCAACGTTCTCTCTGTGAATTCCGAATAGTAATCACGCACCTACCCATTCGGCTACGGCGGAGGCCAACAAAAAAACATATTTTTTTAATAAAGAAACACAGAAGTCTCTCAACTGAGTCGTATTCGTCAACGCCCCAAACTTGTGCCCATAAAATATGATCTATCTAAATTTTTAGCTTATTTGAAATATAGATTTGGGGATTATTGATATATTTAAGCCAAGTTGCATTGGTAGCGGTTTTAAAATCAGCAAGCTTAAGATTTCAGTGTTTTGTATAAGAGAGTTTGTATGTAAGTAGCACGTTAACAATCTCGCTATTCTCGTCGCCGAACTTTCAATTACAAGAGGAAGGAGTTCTACTGCACTTTCGACTTGGTAAAATTTACTTTAAGACCTCATTGAAAGTTATAATCGCGGATTGTATCGATCATATCCTGTAGTTCACTTAGAGATTCGACAAAAGGCAGGCGAACATTAAAAGTTTAATACGAATATTAGCCACCTTAACTCCACCAGGTTGAAATTGTTTAATCATTTAAGTACAGAGAGAACAAAGTCGGGCTTAGCATATTTCTTGTTTTGCCCCGTGATTTGCGTAAAAAGGGAGAGAAAGTTCGTTATGATTTGAAGAGTCTTCGTATAACAGACCGTAACTGTATTCAAGTCGCTCGAGCCAAACTGTTGATAAGCGCGAATTGCTGTCTCTAAGGACCGCTTGCTTCTGTTAATCTAATGCACGATTTTGACTTCAGAAGTATTATTAAATAAATTGACTGAGTGGAAATTTGGGAGTAACTTAATAATGGTTGATATTGAAAGGCCAACATCGACGTTGGGCAATATGTCTCAGCGGCTTTTATCTTCACTTATATAAATAAAGTTGCTAGATTTTAAGCAGTTACGTGAGATTCGTCAGGCGGCTTTACATCCAGCGTTGTTATCAGCCTTCATTTTTTCAAAGACGAGTAAAGAGTTGGAATGGAAATAGTAAGATTTTTGGGGCCTAGTATGAGAAGTAGCAGACTCGTAACTGAGTGATCTCAACCGGAGTTGAATATTTGAAGCACGTAATAAATATCATAAATTACTTACTCATTTTCATTGGCTCTTAGCACTCAGATCAACAGACTCACAACTAATTCAATTTATTCCGTTTGCTATGTCTCTACTCATATAAATACGAGTATGTGTTCAGAAATATTTTAGTGCTTATTTTGCATAAAAAATTAAAATTTGTATGCATTTAGATATTAAAAAAGTCCTTTGGCGGACAGGCAGGTAGTTTCAGTCTACAAAATTGTGTGCATGATTTAAAAAGTAAAAAAGAATATAAAAAAACTTGACGCAAAACTAGGTGAACTAATTTCTGAAACAAAGTCAAAATGAAATTTGATGAGCGTAAAATGCAAAGCGGGAACTTTTCATGCAGCCTTGCGAAAAACTGCAGTTGTTGGTAGTCACAAAAGCGGGACATTTAATTGAAAAAGTTTGATAGAAACTATTTGCTTGTGACAAAATTGTTCAAAGAGGGCAAAAAGTTGGAAAATAGTGAAGCGCAATTGACCAATTTTGCAAAAAAAAAAAAAAAAAAAAAAATCAGTCACTATACATTAAACTCCATACCAAGCAATTAAGGATTTGAAGAAGTAAGAATTTTAAATGCATGGGGAATCTTTGCTAAAAGAGACTATGACTATATTTGATAGCTTTTTAGTAGTTTTATTTGCAGGCCTTCATTATCTCCGAGCCTAATGAAACGCTCGAAGATTCAACTTGCGTAATGTGAAAAACAAAAACATTTATTCATTAGCAGGCGCAAATATTTCTCCTATTTCTGGCGATTTAAACAACAAAACTGATATGGTAGCCATAACCGTAACCATAGCAATCGACTGTTCTGATCAAACACGTAGCGGCGTAGCAGCTTTTGGTGATACGGATGAAGATGACAAATCTCGCATTGGTAAAGCTAGAGCGGCCGCCCTAGCCGAATGGGTTGGTTCGTGACTACCCCTCGGAATTCAGAGAGAACGTAGGTTCGAATCTTGATGAAACACCGAAATTAAGAAAAACATTTTTCTAATAACGGTTGCCCCTCGGCAGGCAATGGCAAACCTCCGAGTGTATTTCTGCCACAAAAAAGCTCCTCATAAAAATATCTGCCGTTCGGAGTCGGCTTGAAACTGTAGGTACCTCCATTTGTGGAACAACATCAACACGCACACCACAAATAAGAAGAGGAGCTCGGCCAAATACCCAAAAGGGGTCCTTTCTTAGCCAAAGTTACGAATTATTTAAACAATTCAATAATGTTTGAAATTAAGTTAAGTATATGACATTGGAAGCTACAATTTTACTCCATCTTTCAAGCAGCATACGGATTCCTCTGACGAAAAATTTGCATTCGGTAATGAGCGCCAGTGATGGTTTCAGAAACCCCCTTCTTCTGAAGCCCCCTTTGAAGCATAAGTATTTTTTTCGCCGTCGACGGACCTGGTTCACTTGGCAGGCTCCAAGAATTTCGACGCTTAGGGTTATCATAACAGATCCATTTTTCATCGCTAGTGACGATGCGATGTAGAAAACCTTTTCTTTTCTGTCGTTAAATACACGTCATCAAACGTCTCTCGATATTCCTCTCTTTCAATTGATGTGGCACCCAGTTACCTGTTTTTTGGACCATTTTCATCGCCTGGAAACGCTTACTGACGGTTGATCTGTCAACACTCAACTCTTTCGACATATCGTGAAGGGTTCGACTTGCGTCTTCATTCAATAATTGTTGTAGTTGAGTACAAACAACTGTGATCGAGACCTCACATATACACCTTCAAATCACCAGTATATTACTAGAGCGAACACAAAAATAGTATCAGTAGCGACACATCTTTTACGAGGGCGGAAACTTATTCCCATACCCATATATATACGAGTATATTTTCATACCACTCCCGTCTGGCTGGAAGTCTAGTACTAAATAACCTATTAAAGTATGGTTTATTCGAGCAATAGGCAGCATACGCCTTAATAATATCTATCCATAGAAACTACTCCTGACCCTTTGTAAGGTTGGAGTTGATATGTAAATTAGACAACTAAAGAGTTTTTCAATAACAGGTGTTACTTAGATTAGATTAAAGATGATTAACGATTTTTTATGGCCAGAATTGGATGGTATTGATCTGGACAACGTCTATTTTTAACAAGACTGCGCAACGTGCCACACAAGCAACAAAACCATTGAAAAACCAAGAAGTGATCACATTTGGCCACCGAAATCTTGTGATTTAACACCTTGTGCCTTTTTTCTTTGGAACCACGTGAAAGAGATGGTCTGCGCCGACAGCCCAGGGTCGATTCAAGACCTCAAACATGGAATTCGTGAGGCTATCGAGGACATAGGACAGCCACTTTGCAATTCGGTTATGGAAAATTTCGTGAAAAGTATATTGTCCAGTAAGCGCGTGGTCGTGGTGGACATTTGCCTGATGTTATTTTCCATTACTAGCGGTATACCTTTCTCTTTATAATGAAATAAACATCCGATCATTTATCTTAAAAATGGCATTTTTCTTTGAATGTAAAAGTAACACCTCTTATTGAAAAACCCTTTAATACGTGACCTGCCACTTAGTCGGAACTCCGGGCAAGAGTTCTTAATATGCAGTCTTGATAAACTCTAAATAGCAGTTTTGGATATGAACCCTCAGATAACAGAATTAGTGCTATTTTCAAGGAACATGAATGTCGAGGGTAGGATTAGGCAAGCTACTGTGTACTATTTACATGCAAGTAGGCCATAGAATGCATACTGGCTGTATAGGAAAGTTGTCACATTTATCCTCCTTTACGGGATTATGGTTTGGTGTCTTTGGTAGTCTTTAGAAGACTACGATTAGAAACAGACTTTAGATGGTTCAACGTACGGCGTTTATTATTAGCGGCGCTCTTAGAAGCACACTTTCTGATGCTCGATATACTCTTTTCTTCCTACTTCCTCCTTCCTTTACTTGGGAAACATAATACAGGTCACACTGCTGCTCGTCTTGCACCTCTTAGGCTCGCGCCAATTCGGCATAAATACATATGAACGATATCAAATTTCGTAAATAATGATATACCTTTCAAATCTTCTTCCTTCTTATCATGACAGTCCTAGTCAACCACTGCTTTTGCGGCATCATTGGCTTCGATTACCAATTCAAGGCTGTTGTTGCAGTTTCGTGATAATTAGTTTCGGGTGGGTGGTAGTCGGCCTCGAGACCCTTGTCTGTCTCCGTACGGAGTTTACCTTGCTTTATATGTTCCCTTACTCTTCACTGGGATTTTCCATGCGATGATGGCCTACCCAGTCTGCGCAACCAACGTGAGGGACAAGCAAGGATATTGGTAGGGAAAGGTGAGCAGCATAATTTCGTAGGAATTTTCCCTTTGAAATAAAAACACGAGTTTTGCTAATATATATCTCACACTGTGTCTCTTTTATGCCGTTTGAATATCGATATGCCCGGGAGAAACTATGTATGTAAAGTAATATTTCTTCTTTGCCGTTTTTTTTTCACTGAAGTGACTTACCAAGACCACCGATTTCGTAGAATTTCTTTGTGTAAATATTTTATATTGACATTGATCTATACCCCGCATCTTTGATCCGTACCCCATACTACTAGTAGACAAATGGGCAACCCTCAGTATTTTTCCGTTTACCACAGACAGCTTGTTTTTATGATAACTCAATACAAAGAAGCAATTACCTAACGCGCAATCATTGCTACTTAATATAAAAAGTTGAGCTATACTCTTCATGAGCGTTGTATGGTTTGATGAAATAATTTCAAAATTACTACCCTGTCATTATGTCTAGCAGCAGCATAAGCTGAGCACGTGTTCATAACTCTTAAAATTTACCACAAAGTAAAATTCAGCAAAGCAATATTTAATTTTTTGTCAGCAAAAATGTGCACAATTTGCAGAGTAGTCGTCAAAAGAAAGTAACTTTGCAGGAAGCGGGAAAAAAGTTAATTTATGTAAAGTTCATCAAGCAGCATGCATATCCACTCATGCATAGTACGTATACAAGTATGTATGCGTGCATGTATGTATGTATGTGCGCAAGTATGTGTGTGTATGTATGCGCTTATACAAGTGTAATGCTTTATGAGCAGTTTCACTTTTTTGCTTTATGCGATTTTTTATTTCCCCCTTTTTCTGCTGACAAGACTATTACTAGAATACTGTTTTTGCTGCTCTGCCTGATGACTATTTTTTGCTGCTTTTGCTTCTTTTTCTTATCAAATTTTCAGCTCATTTGACAATATATACATACATACATACATACGCATTTATGCATTATGCCAACGCGCACACGCTTCTGTTACAGTGTCTCGTCATTGTCGCTTAAATAACCACATCCTTATAATCACTTTAAATGTGATCAAGTCCATTTGATACGAAAGGACATGTGGCATAAAAGTTTATGCACATTAAAATACCTTTTTGTTCTCGTTGGTGGTTTTTTTCCTTCCCTACCAACGACATAGTTTTTGCGTCTGTGGAAAGTGGTGTTATGTTTGGTCTGCCATTTTAATAATCAATGTGTGGAACTTTTTTTATAAGATAGTCTAAAAAAGTTCGGTAAAAAATTTGAGCAAAGTTAAATTATATTTTTTCATGTTTTGATTGAGCGATGATATTTGTCTTTTTTCGGGTAGACACATTATTGTAGTAATGTAGAGCTTCTGTGTTGTCTAAAACATATGAAAAACTGGTAAAAGAGAGTTGTACAATGTTCCATTGAATTAAATTTTATGCCTTTAGGCAAGTTTTGTAGAAACAGACGCAAGCGATGATCTGAGAGCGAAAGACAAAAACTGTAGCACCAATTCGATCCATGTTCACTATGTTTGTGAAGTGACTTTTCTTAGGCGTCGATGGACAAGCGAGAATAGAGAGTAAAATTTCAAGGCCATGTAACGTTTTGGGCATTTTCGCTCCGCGAGAGAGAAAAAAGATGTAACGTAGAGGAAAAGGAGAGAGAGAGCTATACCTTATATATATCTTACATACACTTTAGGCTATTTCTTCTGAGTTTTTCGTTGTGGTTCCTAATATCTAGTGAGAAATAACACCGCCTACTTTTTGGCGCTTGTTTGTTGGTGCAAACTTGTAGAAAATATGTTAGTGGGGCCTACTTTTTGGCGTTATATTTCCTTGGTGTCTACTATTTGGGACGTTTTTTGGTCCCAATTTTTTGGCGTTTTTTTTGGTGTCTACTTTTTGGCGCTTATTTCCGTTTCCTGGCCAGTGCTTGTGCGTACTATAAAGTGCTATCCATTCCGGCGTCGGATTTATTGGTATTGCCTTGCAGCAATTTATGCCGTTGCTGCGGTCCTGGAATCGCTGCGTTTGTGCGGGTGATAAACGCACGGGGTAGTGCGCGGCCACTGTTTGTGTTCGGCGTTTGCCTACACCGGTCGATCCTTCTCCGTTTTTGTAAATTTTGTCTATTAGTATTCTCTGCAAATGTTGTGAATTTATTTAGATATATTCTTTCTCTCCCTCTCTCTCATTCTCTCATGGGTCTCTCCCTCTTTCTTTGTCTGCCTTGAAAGTTTCACTTCTATTATGTGTACTACGCTAAACGCACTTATTTTTTGTGATTTGTTTTTCGCGAGTATTACATTTTTTTTCATGTGCAACTTTAATATAGAAAAAAGGAAATTCGTATAGAATTCTCAAATTTTTTTGTAGTTTATTTTTTAAAAATATTCATCATTTTCATGTACATTTTTTTCATAGAAAAAAAAATGAAAATAACATCATAAAAAAATTCTCAAAAATTAAAATTTAATAGACTTTAATATTGCATACCCAATTTTTTGCAAAGTTCGTGAATATTTGGTGAATTTTTATAGCTTTTCTAGAAAGCTTTAAATTGATTGAATAGATGGATTGTGGTGGAAAATGAACTATAAAAACAAATAAATAAATAAATCATTGGCGCGAACCCTTTTGTGAGATGTTTGGCCGAGTTCCTCCTCCTATTTGTGGATGGCGTTTTGATGTTGTTCCACAAGTGTAGAGATCTGCAGTTTAAGCCAACTCCGAACGGCAAATGGTTTTTCATGAGGAGCTTTTTCATGACAGAAAATGAACTATAGGTATTACTATAAAAATAAACAAACACAATAATGAACAGGCAAAAAAAAGTGTAAAGTGCAAGCTTTAAAATTTTCGACTCAAGTTGTCCCAGCGTCTAAAGGAGCAGCGCAATTGTGTGTGGTCTGGCGTTTGTACGAAGAGCTGCGACTTTCTTTTCTTTTCATGCTTAGTACTGGCCATTTCAATTCATAATTTATTCGTCACTCATCTGCTTTCAATTGTAGTAGACATACAATATAATATTAGGTATCAGGCGTCAATATCGGTTCTGCCAACATTTTAAAAGTCTCAACTTGCTTCGTTATTTTGCTTAAAAAAATGACTCCATCTTATCTCGATTGATCAGTAGTTCACAGATAGTAAACCGGTCATTTAAAAGCTACAGGCACTTCATCTTAAATATAAATACATTTTTTGATTGCTGGGAATGTTAAAAAGTTATTCAGAGTCTCAATTTTTCTTATAACTAGCGTTTGGTCTGTGCTTGAAATTTACCCAGTCTCATCTTTATCCTTGTCCCCACATTTTTATCTTTATTTCTTTGTCTTTATTTATAATTCTATCTCATTCTCTCATTTATATTTTTTGCTTTGCTTTTTGCCTTTAATACTTTCTTTATTTATATATTCACCAGCACATTTTTCCTCTTATTAAGCAAAGGTGATTTTTTAAGAGCTATAGGAAAGTTTAAAAAGAAAAAAACACACGTAAAATTCAGAAAAATGTATGACAATTTTATTTGAATTGATGGTATAGTCCATATAATTTAATGTTCGAAGATTATTTCATGAAAATGTTGACTGCGACTGCGACGTGACTGGTCTATCCGCTTAGTCCAATTTTGACATACTCTCTCCAATGTTTCGGCCGGTATCTCACATATAAATGCTTTAATGTTGCCTTCCAATGCGTTAATTGAAGCAGGATTGTCTGAATAGACATGAGCTTTAACATAGCCCCACAAAAAATAATCTAAAGGCGTTATTTCGCACAATCTGGGTGGCCAATTGACAGGTCCCGAACGTGCAATAAAATGATCACCGAACTCGCCTCTCAACAAGTCCCTTGTTACGCGCGCTGTGTGGCATGTAGCATCGTCTTGCTGAAACCACATGCCGTGCAAGTCAAGCTCTTGCATTTTGGGCAAAAAAAAAGTTGGATATCATTTCACGGCAGCGCTCACCATTCACAGTTACGTTACGATTCGCAGCATCTTTGAAGAAGTACGGTCCAATGATACCTCCAGCCCATAAACCGCACCAAACGGTGACCTTTTCTGGATACATTGGTAGCTCTTGCAATTCTTCTGGCTGATCTTCACTCCAGAATCGACAATTCTGCTTATTTACGTACCCATTGATCCAAAAATGAGCTTCGTCGCTGAACACAATATTTCGATGAAAAAGTGGAGCTTAAACTTTTTCTTAATAAAATTCAATGATTTGCAAGCGTTGTTCGTTTGTAAGACGATTCATGGTTAAATTATAAACCAAACTGAAGATGTGTGACAGTGAAACAAAACACGAAACGTGCGTCAGCTGTTTAACCCTTTCGGTACGGAAAGCCGCTAACGGAAATACAAATTATTTTATATGTTTAATAGTTGCAATGGGTGAAATAAAAGTCTTTTGTCCCATCAAAATTGTAGGTATCTTCAAACATTGCCGGACATATAAGTCCCGTTCGGACCGAAAGGGTTAAACCAACTGTTTAAAAAGATAATAGCTAAAACATCACCCGTTATATTGGAGTATAACGAGAAGTAAAAAATGTTTAGAACAAAAAATTAATTTTGACACGAAATTTTTGAGAAAATTGAGAAAATTTGTTTTTGGTAATTTGTGAAAGACAGCCATTTCAGATTTTTCTCTATTATTTTCATTAATAGCGGACACCAAACTCAGTAACTACTGAAAATTTCATAGTGGGATGAGAGAAAAAATTATTCTTCTCAAATTTTTTCATGGGCTAGAAAGACAGCGAATCAAAGTAAATTTAAAACTACAAAATACTTTTGTTTGTGTAAAAACTTGAAACTCTTCAAATACTGTAAAACCTAGCAATTTTTGATTTCGGTTGCGTGATAATGAAATTCGACCTCACATTTATGATGGCAATACATTATATCATTTATTTATCTTGTTATTTGATCAAAATTGTATACAAATAAAATGCAGACCAACTATACGTCATGTGCATAAAATACAAAATGATGCATATAGCTACTGTATAAGCCACATATATATGTATAAGTACATATTTGCAGTGAATTCGGAAAAATATTTACAACTAATTACTTGAATAACACCGCAATAAAATGCGATTCTTACACTTGGCTATGCACATACAACTATACAATACACACAGATGTAAGCATGTGTGTGCGCTAGTATCTATTTACATACGTTTTCTTTGGCTAGTACAGGGTCGCCCATTTAGTTCTTTTTTATGCCCTCGCATTTGTGCGCCAGGGTACATTTGCTCTACAGTGGCATGTAAAGCCATAAAGAAATCTGGATGAATATAGACATATACTACAGTAGGTTGTTCAATACGTTTTGCGGTGCAATAAGAAAAATAAAAGTTTATGGTTTAAATAATCTTCAATTTATTATTCAGTGGAATCACCCTGAACATCAATATCATTTTTCCAATGAGATTTCAATTTATGAATTCCATTTCTGAAGTGAGGATCTACAAGGGCTACAAAATACGCTTCCAAAGTTGTTATGACCTCATCCCTAGATGAAAAACGCTTTCCGCGCATAAAGTTTTTTAGATCTGGAAAGAGATGAAAGTCGTTAAGGACCAAATCTGGTGAATACGGTGGATCCACCAACAATTCGACCTTTAATTCATGAATTTGATTTTTGTCAAAATAATCTTTTTTCTTTTGCAAACTGGGTCTTTTTTGATGATTTCTTTCTTTCAGCAGATATAAAAGGTTACAGTAATATTCAGAATTTACTGTTTAACCAGTTTGCAAGTAATCGACAAACAAAATTCCTTTCGCATCCCAAAAAATCGGCCAAAAGGATTTTTGGACACGATCTCGCTTCGGTGTCGAAGAACCAGGTTCACACCTCTCTTTGGCTTCTTGTTTGGATTTAGGATCAGGGTGAATGACTCAAGTCTCATCCATAGTGATGGAGCGTCGCACAAAATCCACTTCAATCATTCGAAAAAGCTCTAAATAGTGCTGAGAAACTCGCATTCGAATGTGTTTGCGCTTCATTGTCAGCGAATGCGGCACCCACTGTGCACACAGCTTTCTGAAACCACCTACTTCAGTCAAAATATTGCATAGGGCTTCTACTAAATCTGAGATGCATAGGGTTTCTACTAAATCTCTTTCAGTCACGCGACGATTTTCCGTATTTTTCCTACGACTTCTGGTACGTTTGCTATGTGTGGACGTCCGTGACGTGGATTTACGACTACGATTAAATTAAGTGGACTTTCAGCATAACTTAATTCTAAACATTGACTGACAGACCAGCTTAAATTTAAAAAAAACTGTATGCGGGCTCGATGCGGACCTATTTTTGCCTGAACATATTTGCTTTCATCTATCTCGATTCCTTCCTTAAATCGTTATGTAAACAAAATTATGATATCCATTGCTATTGAAGGTTGCTTCTAAACAAACAGAAACATGTAAACTAGGCTCCAGACTTACGTTAGCTCCACAACGGATTCGATATATGAGTGAAATATGGTTGGTATGAGTAAAAAACTTGGTCTGTTGTTGAAGCCACCTTGGCTTTGTTTTTTTCCCCTCATTCACTCCTCTTGAGAGCATAGGACCTCGACAAGACTCTTCCATCGTACACGGTTCTGTGCTGTTGTTTTTACACCGCCTCATGAGATGTCGGCGTCTGCTAGTTCGTGCAACAGCGACCTTCTCTAAGTATTTTTTGGTCGACCGCGACCTATGCTCCATTGTGGGTTCCAGTTCAGTGCCATTCTCGTGATGCCATCTGGTGGTTTTCTCAATGTGTGACCTATCCATCGCCACTTTCTGAGTTTGATTTGCCTAAGGATGGGTTCCTCATTCGTTAATCTCCACAGTGCGTCGTTACTGATGGCGTTTGGCCAGAATATATTGCAGATGATGGTATTCGCCTGAAATGTTTTCCTTGCAACTGTAAGTCTCGATACAAGAATGCTGGAAAAGATCTTGTATGAAGTGTTAAGTGGTATGACTGCGGGGAAATTTTCATAGAAGGTTTTGCCGCCTTTTTTATAGATAGGCGTTATCAGCGCCATACGCCACGCCGACCTTGGGGAATGTATTCTAAATGCCGTAGTTGTAGAATACGACATAATTTAAAACCGTTCTTCGTGTAGCGCTTCTGTCAATATATTCATTTTTTTTCGTTAGAAATATCTGTAAATTCGCTTGACCCTGTATTAAAGGAAAACCATTTTAAAATAAACCTATAAAACTAGTCGTATTTGTCAATAAACATGAGGGCAAAGATGAGACAAATTGGTTTGATAAACATATAAACTAACGCACATACATAAATACATACATACATATTCGTACATCTTTCAACTTGCTGCCATGAAGAACTAAGGCGGCAGCATTGCGCCATTGGCGCTATTTCATGAAATCATATGAATGAAAATGTAGGCAAATAAACATTTATTTTGCTAGCAAATACGCTTTTCTCCGAATAACCTAATGTCAATGCCTTCATAAGCTTAAGTAGAAAATATACTTGTGCGAACGTCGTATTTATTTCAATTGTGTGTCAAAGACAACAGTCAAGCTGCCTTAATTCTTTTACCAAATCACAAGATACTGCCAAAAATCGTTTGGTCAACAAAAGTCAACAAATAAATTACAACACATTTGTAAATAAACGAATTTACATGCCTAAGCATATTTAATGCCACTAAGCTCTGCCGAAGTTCTACATATGCACAAGTACATATATAGGTATGTGTGTGCATGTGTGTATGAGTATCGTGCATCTTAGTTGTGTAGTGGCTCTACAAATACACACATCTACAAATTAAGGTGAGTGCCTGGCTAATAACAATTTGTCTGTGAATAAGCATTCTGTGTAATAAGTACTCGAAATTTTCCATCGAGAAGGAAGAATTTAAAGAGCAAGCAGCATAAAGAAGAAAATTAGTTCATTCATCAAAATTTATGTTGGCGCTTGCAAAGTAGGCCCTGTCATGTGTAGTCCAACTAGCCTGCAAACAAGGCGAATCTATTAAAGTTGGTGTTGGTAAATCAGCTGAGTTGGTTTTTTCTTTCGCCGTGACCATGTGGTTGTCAGCTCAGAATGAAACAAGGCGAATTCATTATTTGTTTTCTAGTTTCTCCATACTTTGCTTTGACAATCAAACTTACAGAACAGTGTTGTTGGTCTAGCGTCACCACCTTTAATGGATTCGCCTTGCCTGAAAATGTTAAAAATTTTATATTTTGCTTCGCATACAGAGAAAAGTGTAGCGATGCCATATTAGGTGCCAAAATATCCAAATCCAACTTAATGAGGCTGCAATGAGGGCAGTCCAAAATACTAGGCTAATAAAAAAGCCTCCTTAATACGAAAAGTCTCCTTAATATATATATACCAAACGCGAGACTTAAATATCAATTCTATTGATGGGGCAATCCGAAACGCAATCAAAAGCACGTAGATAGACTACTGACACACCCCCATCAATCGATTAAGAATCTCCCTTATTTAAAGACGGTCGAAGAAAGCTGATAGTTAAAACTCCAACTGACCTTATTAATTAGTAATAATAAAAGATGATCAATTTGGAGGTATCAGATTTTAAATTGAAACAAAGTAACGAAAATTCAAATTGATTCGGCAATCTTTCTTATTTTTGTGTAGAACCATTCATGATATTTATTTTTCACAGATAGTCTCTTTCAAAGGGTGGCCGCAACTGCGCCGTAATTCGGCCATTCATAAACACAATTTTTGAATGGCTCGCTGGAAGATTTCGGTCGGTATCTCGTGAATAATTTTAGTAATGTTGGCTTCCAATGCCCCAATCGAAACTGACTTATCCACAAAGCACTTGGACTTTACATATCCTACAGATAAGAGTCTAAATGTGTGATATCACGAGATAATGGTGGCCAATCTACTGGTCCGAGACGAGAGATAAATAGGTAACCGCAACAACGGCGCAGTAAGTCGCTTGTTTCACGGATTGTGTGGCAAGTACCGCCGTCGGGTTGGAACTAAATGTGCAACCGTGTGAAGATCGCGGGCATCAAATAGTCGTTTATCATGGCGCGACAGCTTTCGTCATTCACTGTTATGTTTGCGGCAGTCTCGTCTTTGATGAAATATGGGCCGATGATTCCTCCAGTCCATAGGTCACACCAAACGGTTCTTTTCAAGCATGTAATGGCTGTTCTTCGATGTATTTGTGTTGTTCTTCAGCCCAAAAACAGCAACTTGCTTATTGACGTAGTCATTAAGACAAAAATGGGCCTCATCGCTCAACAAAATTCTGGTCCCAAAGTCCGGATCTTCTGCGATTGTTTCAAAAGCTCAACGGCTGAAATTATAATGCTTTGGAAAATTGACTGGCTTCAAATCTTGGATTAGTTGTATCTTATTTGCTTCCAAACCAAGATCTTCGCGTAAAATCGTCCAAGTAGTGCCATAAGGTAGGCCAGGTTGTTGAGATCGGCGCCGAATCGATTCTTCCGGGTCTTCGGTAAAAAAAAAATGATGTAAATATCTAGCAAATTACATATTCTCCGATAGCGATACTATAATGGGTTCATGAGGAACATTTATTGAGATTTTCTTCAACGACAATCTGCGGTTACAACGGGCGAGGAAGTGAAGCGTTATTTAGCTGCAGATCACTGCCCTGTGTAGTTTATTCGAATGTGAAAAAATCATTCGACCAGTCCGTACAGGTCCTTTTTCGATGATTCGCCTACCAGAGCGTGCCTCGTTTTCGACGTCCATTCAGTCAGAATAGAAGCATTGGAACCAAAGCTTGGCTGTTACGTAGGGTCCATAAAGAATTATCGCATTTTCTCTTGCCTCCATTTTAGAACCGACAGTTTTCGACTGGTTCATTGGCACATTAACAATGCGATAAATATATCACGAGATATTCCTCACTAAAGAGATATAGGTATAGCGAAAAAGGCTCGGAACGCTTTTCTCTTAAATTTCTCGTGCCTTACCATAGCTTCCTGATTGACTAATTTTAGTTTGACAGAATACTGAGAATACGGAAAATAAGCAAAATACACTGCCTAGTGTCGAACAATTCATCGTATCGGTAGATAAAGCAACCTACCCTATGGGCAAGTTTAGAAATCAGCACTTAATATTATAAATAACGAAAACTTTTAACACAGAATATATTTTTTCCCACACAATATATGAAATACTTCATACTTGATTTCACCTTTTGTTGTAATATTAACTTGAATATTTGAATAAAGTGATAATTGTATGCAAATTTTGTAGATTCGGTAATTACATGAATTTATTTGTATAGCAAATCTTTTGAAATACTCCCACAAATAATTTCCTTACACTGTCAACTGCATAAATACAAAACTAGACTAATTAATCACCAATGTTAGTAAAACTCCCACTCGCATGTTTTTCATGCATCTTCGGACGATTCGTTGAGAAATATTGTCAATTAATTATCCTCAATCCGGGATAGTGCGAGTTCATCGGACTGTTTGCAGCTGAGGGTAACATAGTGTTACTCAGAACTCGCTGGTATTTATCCGCCTCTGTCAGTAACTGTTGGCTTATGGGAAAACATAAAAAGCAGGCGGAATCGCAAACCTAAGTCAACTGATCGATCGAGTGAAGTTACATCTTCCAAATTGTCAGGTACGAACTGCTAAACGAAGAGCAGCAAGACTGACGGAGAGCAAATATAACTACCAAAGTACCTAATAAATTTGGATTGATGCAGACCTCTCGATTGTCCGGCAAAGTGAAAGACTTATGAAAGGAAAGTGCGAGACAACTGAGACCCAATGATGCTTCAGTATTCAAGGGATGCAGCCAAGATGCATCCATGCAAAATCAAGTACGAGCATTGGAATGGAGTCTGAGTGTCGTAGGCACTTATCTATGCCATCTCAAAGAAGATTTAACGCCGGAGAACGCAAAGCAGAGACGAGTAAATGCGACGCTGCTGAAATCCAAACAGCTGAAAGCAACTGTGACAAAAAAAATTAGTCACAACCGCAAGCAAAGTCAAATTAACTGAAGCTTCGACTGCAAAAGCTGCGCAGAAAACCAATTTAAGGGTTTAATACTCGCTGTTCTATCCAAATCTTCTTATACACAAATACTCTTACGGGAAGAACAGGGACGGGTTGAGCAGCTGAGCAACTTCTCATAGAAGAGACGTATAAGGGATGCAATTCAAGCTTAAGTTCAAAGTTACACACTTTCGGCCAGGCGTAAGACAAGTCAATTGTGCTAGCGAGGAAGCTACCAACTCGTTGCGTGAAACGGCGCCAAACTGTCCAACTGTGGAGGTGGAGAGTTAGGCACATCTGTCGGGGACAGTACATCGGGTGTGCATCCAATGACTGTCTATCTATCACGAGCAGCAGGCGTTGGAACAAATAAACTACTTTATCTTATTATCACCAAGAACAGGCGCCTGTGTACACAGCAAGAAGCTATAAAAAACAACTAATCAATATTTTTTCCTACTTTTTTTTTTACTTTGAAGATTGAACATTGTCATTTATGAATGAAAAATAATATCGTTCAAATGACTGCCACGACTGGCTTTACAGTAGGCCATTCGATCAACCTAATTTTTAAGCACATTTTCGATTGTTTGGGCTCCAATTTCATGAATGGCAACTCCGATTTCATGTTTAAAGCATCAATCATCTCTGGATGGTTCGCATAGCATTTATCCTTAACGGCTCCCCAAAAAAAAATAGTCCAACGGACTTAAATCACAGCTCCGAGGCGGCCAATTGATATCGGAATTGCGGCTGATTATTCGGTTTTCAAAAACGGTAGCCAAAAGTTCGAGTTTAACTTTGGCAGTGGGACAAGTTGCACCGTCCTGTTGAAACCAAATGTCGTCCATGTCATCCTCTTCAATTTTTGGAAACAAAAACTCGTTGAGCATATCACGGTAACGCTCGCCATTTACTGTAACTCTGGAAGAAGAAGAAGACTCAACACTTTGGAAATACATATGTAGGTTTTCAATATTTCCCAATTTTGTCCAAGCTTATGGCGTCCCATTTCGTAAATGTCTAACCTTTAAGTAAATTATTACCATTCTCAAAAAAATATATGGTTCAAAAAGCAAACGCTATATGGCCCACCCTGTATAAAGGTAGTAGAGAAGCTATGGCTGAGGCGACAACGGGAGTGAAAATGTCGGCAGAAGTTGAGGAAGGCTCAGCTAAAGAAGCTCACAACAATCAAGCCGACGGGAACACGTCCAGACGTTGAGGCAACTTGGAAGAATAAGTCGCTCGGCGTCGGACCTAGCACTGATTTACAAGCCGCACAAACAACTGAGAGAACGTATATATAAGTCCTCTCACAATAATAATTATAATAATGCGATAGCTACCAAATTTTGTTATGAAAAGATTTAACTCTTTTTGAACAGATTTGTTGTTTAAGTCTGTTTACATAATTTTTATGAAGTGCTTCTTTGAGATACTTGCAGAATGATCAAGAAAGAAAACCATGAATGCATTATTAGTGAGCGGCCATTGTTTAGCTATCCTAGATTTGGACATGCTCTTAAATTATTCCTGAAAATTAGTTTATTTCTCGGCTCAATCATAAAAAGAAGTAAACTGAAAACATTTTAGGAAAATATAATAATTTTGAGATCTATTTATGGTTGAACACTTTGCGGGGATCAAATTTCCAAACGTTTCACATCAAAACGGCCAACAAATCGATGGACTATTCCTTTTTTTTGCAATATTTGCAAGGAAGTTGGCGGGTTCAGAAAAAGTGATGAAAGACGACATTTTTTGACGACTTTATGGAGCACATTGGTCCTTGCAAACATCGAAAATCCTTATCATAATCCAGTCGTTATTTCTCATTTCACTACTCGTTTGGCTATGGAATCATTTTTCAGCAAACCAATTACCATCCCAACCAATCGGAGCCGAGTCACTCACAGCGAAGAGAGATTGTCGTCTTTGTCTACAAGAAGGTGTCGTCGAGAAACTCGTTTCTATTGTAATCCGCTAAGTCCAGAGCACACAAAAATCTATTATACATGTGTTGCTCCTTGCATCGAATCCATAAATAAATATCATTTCATATTTTACCATAAAAAAAAAAATAATAAATAATTGGCGCGTACACTTCTGTTAGGTGTTTGGCCGAGCTCCTCCTCCTATTTGTGGTGTGCCTCTTGATGTTGTTCCACAAATGGAGGGACCTACAGTTTCAAGCCGACTCCGAACGGCAGATATTTTTATGAGGAGCTTTTTCATGGCAGAAATACACTCGGAGGTTTGCCATTGCCTGCCGAGGGGCGACCGCTATTAGAAAAATGTGTTTATTCATTTTGCTTTCACCAAGATTCGAACCAACGACCTCTCTGTGAATTTCGAATGGTAATCACGCACCAACCCATTTGGCTACGGCGGCCGCCCAACCATCACCTTTTTTTTCTTCAACCTTCTTCGAAATGAGTCAAAATAAAGAACAAAACAGAAAAAAAACATTTTTTGCACCTACCAAAATATTTTCAGCGATAATTTTTGCTTTTGCGGATAGCTCAGTGTATGTCAAAACCAATGAAAAAGGTAAGAAATTAAAAATAAATGCCTGCGATACTTAAAGATAAATTATAAAAGTGGCCCATTTGCCATATATTCCCATACAAATGCATTTAGATACATAAGAGTCTGTACAGACCCGATATGCCCAGTCAAAGGTGTAACTCTTTAAATTCTTTTTTTCTTGCTATACGAGGATCCTTTTGAACAGTTTATACCCATAAATCGATAGAAAATTAAATTTTAGGAATCTACCTTTCCACAGTCGAAAAATGTTTGGCCAGTCATAGGTGCCCAACGGAGTGTTAAATATTTTTTTTTAATTTTTAGTTTTATGAAATATAAAATACCTCTTTTAGAACACTGTTTTAGGTACAAAGAATTTTTTTGTTGGGATTTTGTTGGTCATTTGTCAGGGGCGTTTCTCAGACCGCATGAAACTGTGTACTTTATGCACCCAATACAGCATCGAATGCAACAAAAAATCGATAGCGTTCTGGCAGACAAGTCGGTGAAAATGATGATAAAAGGATAGAAATTATCGAGAAGCACACATCCAAATGAAAGGAAATCCTTAAGGGGACAAATCTTAAGGCGGCAGCTCCTGCAGACAACGAGCTTTTTAGTCGTTGTTTGCAAACAACTGAGAGTATTTATTATCTTTAAATAAATTACATATTAATATTCATGCCTAAATGAATATGCAATTTTTGTGAAATACAAAACAAAAAAAAAAAAACAAAAAATGGCGGCGCTACAGTTGCTCAAACCTGGCTCCGTTAATTTGCGCCGTAGAATGTACAGCCTCTTGTAATCAATTGAAATGAACCAGATCAACTTTTTCATTAAAATAAGTTATTCCGCTTTGGATTTATCCACTTTGAACGAAAAAAATCAAAATTTAATGAATTGATTTAATGAGAGAAAAAAATTACACTTTTTTATAAACAAATTGATCAAAAGAATATTTTTAGTGATAAATAATAGAGATAATTAGAGAACATCCTTTAAACTTTTAAGTTGATATCTTCATTATTTTTTGAGTTATATTCAACAGACCGGGAAAAAACGTATTTCGAGAAAAACGCCATTAAAGTTTTCGCTCTTACTCATCTTTCGTTTCACTTCACTGACTTTATTCTTTAGATTGTAAATGAAATTTTAAAGCAAAAAGCAAAACATGGAAAATTTGGAAGTGTTGGAGGAGCTGCCCCCTTTAAGTTGCTATGCTTATGGGTAGAGGTATCTCTGAAAAACTTGTTGCATTTATAAGGGAGAGCTACAGTGACGCAAGTTGCTACGTCCTTCATAAAGGGAAACTGTCGGACCCTTTTCATGTGCTAAATGGTGTACGACATGACTACATCCTGTCACCAATTCTCTTTCTTCTTGTCATCGAAGACGCCTTGAGCGCTGCTTTTAGCAACGAAAACTAACGGAGTGACATCCAATGGCAGATCAACAGCACATCCCTCAGACACCTGGCATAGCTGATGATATCTGTTTGCTCGCATACAAGCTGAGTGACCTCAAATTACTGACACAAGCCATGCAGGAGAAGTTGAAACCAATCGGTCTCAAACCGTCGGAAAAATGAAAGCGCTGCATCTCAATGTCACCATATCGGAACCACTGATAGTGGGTGCACAATAGTTCGAAACCGTTGAAAAATTCTGCTATATTGGTTGCATGGTCACCGCAGATGGCGGTTCTGAGGGTCGAACGTAGAATTAGCAAAGAATCAGCGTTCACACCAAGCTGCGAATCTTCAACTCGAACGACAAATCCGTTCTTCTATGGTTCCACTACCTTGAAAGTAATTGCGAAGATCACGAGTTAACCAGGTCGAAGTAGCATCAGAAATAAAAAAAAAACGAAATGACAATGAATTTGCCACATGCTAAGGAAAAATGATGGCTGCCGTAGCCGAATGGGTTGGTGCGTGACTACCATTCGGAATTCACAGAAAGAAAGTAGGTTCGAATCTCTCACCAAAATTAAGAAAAACATTTTTCTAATAGCGGTCGCCCCTCGGCAGGCAATGGCAAACCTCCGAGTGTATTTCTGCCATGAAAAAAGTCCTCATAAAAATATCTGCCGTACGGAGTCGGCTTGAAACTGTAGGTCCCTCCATTTGTGGAACAACATCAAGAGGCAAAAGGGTGTACGCGCCAATTATATTTTATATATATAATTATATATAAGGAAAAATGATGACAATGTCGCTAAACAAGCGCTACGCTGGAATCCATTTCAAAAAACTAGTAGAGGAATTGGCAGACCACGTACCTCCTGGCGGCGCTCCACTGAAACTTAAATGAAGTCTCTTGGATTATCGTGGAACGAACTAGATGCCTAGTACAAAACCGAGTCCGTTAGCGAAGAGGAGTGGCTGACGCCCTATAGGGGCGTCCCAAAAAGGATATTCAAAGCATCTACATTGAAGCGATACCGAAGCTCGGATTATTTGTTAATTTATTAAGGTTAAGGTCAGCTCTCTCCAGAGACTATTGTATTTATTGCCAGTTGTTGGTCTGAAGTTTGTGCAATAGCAGTACTATTCTTGATTAAGTGGATAACGTTACTTAACACGCCCACATGCGAAATAGCTGAGAAAGCTAAGGTATAATGAGAGGTGAAAAACCCGGAAATGGACGATAAATACCTATTTTTATCAGATTTGTATATTATTCCCCGCAGGGATTTAAATACATCCATACATATATGTAGAACTTCATGAAACCATTTCTAGCACCATTTCAGCTCGTTAATATTATATTAACTGACCATCGTAGCGGATTAGGAAGTGTAGTAGCCTGTCCTATATTAAACCCACGAACGTTTGTATATTTGCTAATTATACCATCCATTAATTAGAGGTTTGCTTTAACCTTTGCTGTTGTAAATGACAACAATAAGGCCAAGCATGTAGATATGTATGCTCTGATCAACAACAATTGCTATTAAATCAACTGCCATGCCATCCGATTTACTGCGTTTTCCAACAAGCTGGGGAAGTAGGGAAGTGAGTCAGAACTTGGAAGCGTGAGTATAAAGAAGTGGAAAAATAAGCAAGAGGCAAATTTGCGAACTATTTCGCAATGGTTTTTAACTCCAAAATTTGATTATTGTGCGAGTTATTGCATGAAGAGACGAACGGAATTCAAAATTCTTCTGCATGAGAAGCAATTTCGGTAGTTTTTAGAAATATCAGTTTGAGGAAAAAGAAATCCATAATTTTCTCGGTAGATGGGGTAGATGAATGTAGTGACCGAAATATCGTAAACTATTGATCGCTAAAAAATCCTTTAGCTGTTTTTTGTTTGCTCCATTCAGTTCTAAGGTATAGAGCGTTAACCATGGAAGTAAACAAAGAGAAATTTCAATATATTTTACAGTATTTCTTTGATAAAGGCGAAAATGCAAGCCAGGATGCTGACATTGTTATGATGGCGATACTGTAACGACTAATCACGTGCAATTTTGGTTTCATCGATTCCATTCGGACATTTTTGATGTTAAAGAAAATGTCAATAGTGTCGAAAATGTCGATAAAATCACAAAAATATTCGGAGTTGTGCAGCTTCGCTCAGGAGCTAAAGATCGACAGCTAAAACACTTTAAAACTGGGTAAGCAAAGTTGTTAGTCTTAAATATACTCAGTTTACTCATTTCAGCATTTGAGAGGGCGTTCGGAGTGCCTCGTGGTCCTCGGTTTTCCCGTCATTACTGATTTAGCCAATCAGGCATGTGTAGGACGTGATTTTTCCACTCCCTTCTCCGTTTTCGGCTCCACCTGACAATGTCTTGCGTGTCACATATCTCTCTAATATCTTCGTTTCACATCCGATCTCTGCGAGAATGTCCTGTGATTGATCGCAATGTTGCCATCTCAACCTTGTTCATTGCTTGCTGTGTGACAGTTGTATGGCTTTCAATGGCGTAGCTGAGTACTGGTCGAACGCAGGTTTTATAAATTTGGACTTTGCTTTTTATTATATTACATGGCGCGATTCATGCTGCTTTATTATTGTAGTTGCTTACTTTAATTCTTTCGATGATGTTTTAATGAAGCACAAGTAGCAGAATTCCATAACCTGTTCGACTCTCTTTCCATATACTGCGAGCTTGCATCTGAGCGACCGTTTAGATATTGTCATACTCTTCCTTTTGGCTACTGAAATCTGTGTATTAAATGCAGAAGCAGCTTTATGGAAAGCATACAACATCCGCTGAAGGTCGTCTGCGTTCTCCGACATTATAACTGCGCTATCGGCGTAGCGCATTAACTTGGCTTTATTTCCCGGTGTCCGGTGAGGATACCTACCAAATTCGATAGCTGTGGCTTTGTTAGCCTTAGAAGTTTTCTCGAGTGCCCCCGATCTACCAGCGGCCAGAAGGATCGCGCGACTTTGCACGTTTGCACGTTTGCGCGCTAACCCAGCGCTCGTTGAGTTGACGCGAGACCCATATTTTCTGTAGCAGACCACAGGTACTTAAGGGAACTCCAATCCTCTCATATTGCGATGAAGGGAGGGAAGTCAATCATTCCCCGACTAATTTTGAACGCACAAACAGCAATCCCAATGCATTAATTGCCGCTTGGCTGTCGGAGTAGATATTTACTTCCTTTACTGTAATTACGGCTACTTCTATTTGGAAAACACTAGGATGGTCCGGAAGCCTAAATTTGAGCTTGATGGCGAGCTCTTCGCAGAATACTCGCCCACCACCTCTTCAGCCGATCTTCGAGCCCTTCGTTGAGGTTGATATTTCATTATCATATTTACCATTTATTATATTTATCATTATTGACGGATGTGGTGTTTTTGGTGTTCAGATTCCTAACTACTGACAGGATATTCCTTCCTTCCCTCTGTGCTTCCAGGCCGAAGGAACTGTGCGATTTTGCAGAATGAGGTTCACAAATCAGCAAGATCAAAAAAGAGACTTCTTCCATCCCACTTCATCATTTCGTTTATAATGTGATCTTGCCCCGGGAACTTTCTATTTCTAAGTTTGGCGGTACTACCTTTTACGTCCTCTGCTGCTGTAACAAATGACGGGGAAGTAGTGCCACTTACATTCTGTGTATTTGTTGCTCTGGTTTCTAAGTCTTCTGATGCTGTATTTTCATTAACTTGCAGGAATTACAATTCCCACTTCTAAATTGGTATCGATGCAATCATTGACTTGCTTTTTTTTAACTCCTCAATATGTTCCAGACTCTTTTTGGGCACCATTAAGGTCGTGTTCCATGCTTGCTGAAAATCTTTCCCAGTTTCATTTTTGTATATTGTCAATAGCTTTGTTTACGTTATTTCTTACAACTTCGTATTCGTCGTAGGTCATTAGGTGGGATTTGTATTTTAAATAGGCAGCTCCCTTTATGGCGGATAAGTCTGGCACTTCCTGGTTTGTATTTTCTTGATTTGTTATTTGATTTAACTGTCATTTTCCCAATACATTCTTCCGCTGCGTTTATAACATTTGTAAGTATTAGGTGCGCCAGCAGTGTGTGCTAGTCAAACATAACCTAAACGTCATAAACCAAGCTTAGACAAATGGCAACCAAACTGTTTCGACACATTAGTGATTTCGTTTTGGTTTTGTGAAAAAGTCTGATTTTGTGCCGAATAATCGTCATTTGCGAGAAGTGTCGATTTTCCTTTTTCATTCGAAAAAAAAAGGTGGGTGAAGCGCATCGAGAGCTACAAAAAGTTTATGGAGATGCTGCTTTAAGTGAAGCAACGTGCCGAGATTGGTTTCGTCGTTTCAAAGACGGTGATTTTAATGCTGCCGACCGTCCGCGTGAAGAAAGGCCAAAAACCTTCGAAGACGCTGAATTGGAGGCATTGCTCAATGAGGATCCGTGACAAACGCAAGAAGAGCTTGCTTCAGTATTAGGAGTTACCCGCCAATTCATTTCCAAGCGATTGCATGCTGTGGGAATGATTCAGAAACAGGAGACTTGGGTTTCTTATGAGTTAAAACCAAGGGATGTTGAACGTCGTTTATTCGCCTGTAAACAACTGCTCCAGCGGCAAAAAAGGAAGGGTTTTCTTCAGCGCATCGTGACGGGTGATGAAAAATCGATTCATTACAGCAATCCAAAAAAACAAAGTCATGGGGACTGCCCGGTCAGGTTTCTACGTCATCGCCTCGGCCGAATATTCACGCTGCGAAAGTTATGCTATGTATTTGGTGTGTCGAAGTTGGTGTTATTTATTATGAACTGTAAAATCAAGCGAAACCATCACTGGGCATCGGTATCGACTTCAATTGGTGCGATTGCGGAGAGACATGTTTCAGGTGATTCTATAGCATGACAATACTCGGCCTCAAGTTGCCAAACCCGTTAAAACCAACCTGGAAACACTGAAATAGGAAATCCTACCCCACCGGCCATATTTTCCAGGTATTGCGCCGTTCGATTATCACCTGTTCCGATCGATGGCACATGGTCTAGCTGACCAGAAGTTCCATTCATATGAAGGCATCAAAAAATGGCTTGATCCGTGGATAGCCTCAAAAGATGATCAGTTTTACCGCGACGGCATACGAGATCTACCAGAAAGATAGAAAAACGTAGTAGCCAGCAGTGCGCAATACTTTCAATGATTCACCTGTAACCAGTTTTTCAGAATAAAGTTGTGATTTTCATCAAAAAACAGCGATAACTTTGTTGCGCACCTAATATTTTGATCCAAGCTTCTTGAACACTTTTTTCATTCATTGAAAGGTTAATAGAAATTTTGGCTTTCAGTTTGGGTAGCTTGTTGGTCCGCGAGAGCTATTTGATTTCACTCTTACCAGCCGTAAACGGCAGGCATTCCCGCCACTGCGGATGCGCCCTCTAGGGATTTCAAGCACCCTCTCTCATTTCATAAGTCAAAAATTATTCCATTTATATTTATGTTGCCAATGTTGTTATGATGTCAGCACCTTCTCACACTCGCCGCATTAGCTTATTGACTAAGAGCAGAGGGCTTTGACGGGTTGAAAGGTGTGCAACCTTGCATCAATCGCAGTATTCACGTAACGAGGCACAGAGACGGCACTACAAGCCGTTTGCTGGCACTCTTCAATGGCACTCTTTCATGCAACCAAACCAACTGGATGCAAACTAATTTGTGCATATAACTATTATTGTTGTTTCTCTAAGATTTTTTGCTGCCAATATCGTTAGTAGCATTTGCAGTTTGTTGCTATCCTGAATGTCATTTGGCATGCACCTTAAGCCGCTAATTGCGCGCAGCTGCCGCCTTTGCGGTTGCTAAGTATCTTTGATTCGCTCGAAATTGATGAGCTGCAGTTTCCTTGATTTTGCTACGCAGAGGCTCCTTTCAACTATTCTCAATGGCAATGACGTAGTTCTTGTAATGGTTTGGATTTGCATGCTAGCGCCATTTTTTGCACGCGCAGTAGTTTCTGCGTACTTATGCTTTTATTATATTCCAGCTTTTCCAGTACTTTCGTCTCATTATAATCTGCTAATTTGCTCGGTTTTTGATTTCAACATGCCTTGCTTTGAATATGTTGTTGGTGGAATGTGCGTTTATTGTAAGAGTCGGTGTTGAGTTGCGTTTCGTTTCTTTTTCGTTTCGTTGTTTCGATTTTTGTATTGATAAGTTGTGCTAGTGGGAATGCCTGTATAAATACGTCGATATTGGGAAGTCTAAAATAATGGTTTACAAATTGCCAATTGCATCAACAAGATGAGGTCCAAAATAAACAAGACGCTCGTCCTAAAAATGTTTTTGATGGCGTATTCGAAGTTATATCCCTAGCTGACTTCCAGTGAAAGCTTGCTGACATTTGGTTCAGCGGAAGCGAAGTTATTGCGTTTAAAATGTCAGTGTGTTTGTGTCATCGGTACAAAAATGAGTCTCGAACAAGGAGCTAAAATCAAATTTTATTTTAAAATCGGTAAAACGTTTACCGAAAATTTGAATTGATGAAAAAGTTCATGGCGATGATTGTCTATCTCGTGCCAGAGTTCATGAGGGGCTTACACGTTTCAGAGATGGTTGTGAGGACATAAGTGACAACAAACATACGTGCCAAATAATCACCGAAAACTCGAAACTCCATCGAAATTGTTCGTTAATTTATCAAAAAGGAACCGAAATCATCGTTGAAACTTATTGAGTCAGAGTAAAATATCTCCAAAATATTGATTTATCTCATTCTAACTGATCATTTGAGCTTACGAAAGGTCTGTGTATGTTTCATTTCGCACAAGTTAACTGAGGACCAAAAATTGCTCAGAATTCAACATTCGAAAGACCTCATTAAAGAGACGAGAAAAGACGAAAACTTCCTTTACACCATTGTAACTGATGACGAAACGAACCTGAAACGAAGCATTAGAGTGCCGAATAGGAGGCCTCACCCAAAAAATCGTTTTTGGAAAAGTCAAAAATCAAGTCGATGCTCATTCGTTTTTACGATTCCAAGGGAATTGTCCACAAGGAGTTCGTGCCAATGGACCAAATCTTCAATACAATTTTATATCTTGCCGTTTTGAAGCGTTTGTTGCATCGCATCCGTCGAATTCGCCCTGAATACCGCGAAGGAGGAAGATGGAGTTTATTGCATGATAATCCACCATCTCATCGATTCACTCTTGTGACTGATTTTTTGACTAGAAATCGCATTTTAACCATCAATCACTCACCGTATTTGCCTGATATGGCTCCCTGTTACTTCTACCTTTTCGGAAAATTGCATTTGGCCATGAAAGCAAAACGTTTTGCGTCCGTAGAGGCCATCCAAAAGGCTTGTACCGACATCCTAAGGGACATTCTGGTCGATGACCTGAAACACTATTTTGAAAAGCTTTTAGATCATGCAAAACAGTGTACCGAGGCTAGAGGGGACTATTTTGAATAAATAAACTCGAAGCTATTAGAACAAAACTCCTGTCGTTTCTATTTGGTCTCAGTCTTGTTTATTTAGGATTTCACCTTGTAAATCCGAATATTTCACGTAGTATAAATTGCATCTGCTAAAACTATAAGACTCAACATATAATTACAGAATACCTCGAATTGATATGGAACTTCAGATAAGTGGAGCCATTCGTTCCTCAGCTTGTGCGTGACTTAAATAGGGCCGAGTTTGAAACCTACGAAACGGGCATGAAACACAAATTGGTAGAAAATGTTTTCTGTTTTGGCGGGATATGGTAAATCCAGTGTATTTCTGCCATGAAAAAAATGCATCCCTCCGCTTGTAGAACAACATCAGGATGCATCCTGGAAATTATTACCAAAAATCCAATAAAACGAGAAGCAGACACGCCAGTTTAAGAAATTATATACAAGGTGGCGCAAAAGTAACCTTGCGATGTTTTTTGGCTGTAATTTAAAAAAAAATGAAAAGCTTTGATTCTTCTTGTGGATTATTTTTATTTGGTCTTTTAATTATTTTTACATCAAGTCGAGAATATGATGTCATGTAAATGGCCGCCGTCACAGTTGATTGCCATTTGAGCCCTTTTTATGGCATTTTCCATCACTTTGGCCAAAACTTCCGGCGATAGGTCCTCACATTCTTGACGGATATTGTCTTTAAGAGCTGCAAGAGTCTGAGGCTTGTTGACATAAGCCCGCGACTTCAAAAAGCCCCACAAAAAGAAGTCTGGAGCGGTCAAATCAGGCAATCTTGCTGGCCAGTGCAAATCGCCAAAACGGGAGATTAGGCACACGGGAAATGCATCCTTCAGCATACCGGTTGTGGAACGTGCAGTGTGTGCCGTCGCACCGTCCTGCTGGAACCACATGTTTTTCAATCCCAATTCATCAAGTTGCGGCAAAAAGAACTCGTAGCGCTCACCATTCACAGTAACCGTTTGGCCCACGACGCCTTCGAAGAAAAAAGGTCCGATGATTCCTCCAGCGAAAACAGCACACCATACAGTGACTTTGAGCGGGTGTAATGGCTCTTCGTGGGTTACACGTGGATTTTCAGTGCCCCAGAAGCGTAGATGTTGCTTATTTACATACCCGTTAAGATGGGAATGGGCCTCATCACTCATGATTATTTTTGATGAAAAATCATCTTCCTCTTGGTGGTGATTAAGGATGGCTTGAGCGTATGTTAGAAGCGATTGGCAGTCAGCAGCTAACAGCTGATGCACCGTCTGGACTTTGTACGGAAACATCTTCAAATCTTGTACCAAAATTCGCTGTAAAGACCGTCGACTGATACCCATTTGCGTAGCACGTCGTCTGGCGCTTCCATGACATCCTCGGCTACAGCAGCAATATTTTCTACAGAACGGCTACTCCGGGGTCTGCCACGCCTGGTAGCATCTCGTGTTGTGCCAGTCTCTTCGAGGCGAGCGGCTAAACGTCGCAGTGTTTCACCAGTAGGCGTTGGACGGCGCGGAAATCTGCGACGAAATTCACGTTGTGCCAAAGTCACCGACCGATTATTGGCCAAATAAATAGTCAGCAATATTCTGCGTTCTGGAGCAGTGTAGCGTAGCATTGTTTATTAACGTGCATTTTGCATGTGTTTGCTATACAAATGTCAAAACAGAACTGACATTAGGGGCCAATCGCAAAATTTATAGCATTTTCTGATAGGAGGATTACTTTGGCGCCACCTGTTATAAATAACTGTAGCTCAGCTACCCATTGACCAGCTTTGTCAATTTAGTTTTTTATATACTAAGTTCGTTATAGATATGAAATTATAATATCAGGTCAGTTCATAAGTTCGTGCGTATTTTACCCATAATTTCACTTTTGTACGATTTTTGCACACAAAAAATTAGTCGCGGAATATAACGGAACTATTTATATTTTCTTTGATAAATTGAGCATTCAACAAGTGATTTTAACCGCGGACACCCACCATACTTTCCGGATATTGCACCTTGTGATTATCACCTTTTTAGTGGACTTCAATCCCATATGAGTAAGAAGAACGACCCCTCAAAAGAAGCTATAAAAACGGATATCGAAGCGTATTTCGTCTCCAAGGACAAACAATTTTTTGAGCAGGGAGTTAAGAATTTGCCTAAACGTTGGGAAGAAATTGTAAATAATGAAGGAAAATATATTATTGATTAATAAATACCTTAAGCACCTTTTTTATTAATTTCAAAACTACCTTTAAGAAACGCATGAATTAATGGACAGACCTGATACTTATGTAATATATATATATATATATATATATGTATACAAAATATTTACAATATACGCATAGACGTACATAATTTATCGAAGTGGAAATTAAAAGCTAGACTTTAAGGTTTAAATAAATAAGGTTTAAAAAATAATGCTGTCGGGGGCACATCATAACACACGACGCGGCAAATAATATTTTCTACTCTTATTTCTAGAATAGAAAACCAGCTTTCTGCTGGTCTGCCAAAAGCCAATAGAAAAAAGCACATCTTTCACATGACTTTTACTTTCATTTTATTCGCAAAACGGCTATATCTGAACAATTGATGAAGCCAATTTAATAATTATTTTTTTAAACTGATCTCAAGGTAGAAATACGATTATTTAAGATGCCTGGAAGTTGTTACTTTTGTTCAACGGCTTTTGGTACCATCCGCAGTTTTTCAAGCATTTGACAGAGTCTGGCGGGGCGAGGAGGAAGTGATGGTGGTTTTTGGATGATGGATGCCAAATTTATGGATGTCATAGCAGTGCTGGCAAAACGACAAACTCCATATCAAATTAAATGAATAAACTACAACTACCACCGTGGTTGGAGATCCCAAAATCCATTCTATGCAGTAATAGTAGAAAATAGTGGCATCAAAGAACTGTTGGCTGTAGGTGCACCTATATATGTTAGCGGTTTCGTTGAAATGGTGACAACATCATCAAAATCAACTCTCATCAACCGTCATTTACACTTAGGCACATAATTCTCTGAGCTTAGCTTTGTTGGCAGTGCCTGTTGCCACCTTCTGATTCGCATTTGTGAAATTTTGCGCGCTAATAAGCGTAATTACTGCTACAAATCGTAGTAATACTGAGTTACTCATTTGTGCTGCGTTTTTTTTTTCTTTTTGTTTTGTATTTATTATGATGCGCACAAATGCTGCATATGACAATGCATAGTGGGCGGAAACACACACACACGCAAACATATCGAAATGCACGCCGTTGCTATATTATTATTTTAGACTGTCATTTGTGCAAGTTATTGGTGTGTGGGGCTGTAGCGAGTGTGGTGGTGGCCTGTAATTGCATTTACCTTGCACTGTTTACCGTAGATTTTGTTGTTGTTGCGGCTTCTGCTGCTACCACGGCTGCACTAGAAACTGTCATTGTGATTCACAGTGATTTAGTTTATTTTAATGAAAAGCTAAGCGCATCCTCATTGCATTTGCTACAAAAGCAAAAGCGTAGGCGAATGTCTGTTTATTTTTGCTCTGAAATATTTGTTACGTATACGCCATGACAAGCATGGCAAACAAGTCTATTTTGAGAGCAGATTTTGATTTGCAAATGAACGCATGTGTGTGTGCGTGTGTTGGCGTACGTGTGACCTTTGGCATTTCGTTAATGCTTCTGTAGGTGTGCGCTTGTTGTGGTGTAGGTGCCGGTTTTGTCTAATGGCGCATACAGGACGACAATTATTCACGTTTTACGCATCGCAAATGATAAATATCACAAGCCAAATACGAGAATAAATGACATCGCATGAAATTTTAATGGTTGGTTCAGCGCTCATTTGTTCTGTATTGCAGCGTTGACAATTAGTAGCAGTTTAAGATATAATTTGAATTTATGGCGAAGAATGCTGTTTTTAATTAAATGAGTTAAATAATATATGGCCGCGAAATTTTTCCTTTGACTTGTTGAGGAGTTAGCCCGTTGCAGAAGTTTGAAGAAATCGATTTTTTCTTGCTTAACCTTCAAGTATTGTATGTGTCAATTTGATACAATTTTCTAATTGAAGGGGATATATCTTCACTGTTTGTATCCGAATTTACTAGGGATTTTGGCTAAGCGGATTTGCCAGAAAAATATGCCTACTCAAAGGTGTGTTTTGTTAAGGGGGTATTCTGGTCTAGAAGTTTGAAAAAATCGATTTATTTTGTATATTTTTAAAGTTTAGACCTTTAAAGATATGCCCTTTAACGGATTTGTAAAATTTGAATTGTTTTCGGAGATACAGCGGATTTTGTGACGTGGCGTCTAAGCCGACCGAGTGGAGCGAACCGCACAATGAACGGCAGAGGACTCGTTCTTTCCAGAAAATCTTCTTTATCCCACACAACCTTTATTTATTCATACATATATATATACTTTACACTTTATACCTGGAAATATATCGCCGAATAATCCAGAGTGAGTAGTAAATGTTATAATCTAAGTTATTCCATTGGCATTGTTGCTCATATTTAAAACTCGATTTTCTCAAAACTACTTTTTTTGAGATGGTCGTCATCATATCTAAAGTTCTACTTGACCAATCGCTTTGAATTTTGATAAGAATTTTTTATTATACATCTGTCTATCGCGCCTGCCACGGATTTTGAAAAATTTAAGTTTGAAGTATTTTTGAAAAATGTGGAAAAGTAAAAACAAGAGGGTCGAAGAATTTGTTGACGTGATAACGTACTATAATTCGATGTAGCCGACTGCACGCACCAGAAAATGCGTCGTCATCTTTCTCATGCGTCGTTATCTTGCTCATGCGTCGTTACTTTGTTGTACTGCAAGCGAGAGCGCGGAACGAACGACAAAGAGGCACAATCGGCCCCCGCGTTCGGCACACATATATATGTATATATATGCGCATGTGTATATAAATTCACATATTTGTATTTGCATATGCCTTCTTCCTGTGTGCATGGTAATGAACCATTTCTCTGTTGAGAATAGGACGATGATAGGATAAGTAGGAAATGAAAGGGAGTGTTTCGAGTGTAAAGTGTCTTGAAAAAGTCAAATCGATGATGGTGCCTCTTAGTGTTGTTGACTTATTAACGTCTGATGTACAATCGAAATTGAACATATCTTTCATGAATTGGATGAATGTTTCGTCATTTTTCACGATTGTGTAAATGTAACTTGACCTTTTCCATTGCGATTGCATTTACCTCCTTCTCTATATTCATACAAAATATCTATCAAACAAATAAAATTAAAATTTTCTTTTGAAAAATGCAACCATTCCATCAGTATTTTCTTATAAAACCGACTTAGTAAACCGACTTTACAGACAACCGTTTTTTTTTTCAAATTGACGCCATTTTGTGAATTTTTTTTTCTTTGACTTGGCGTAATCCGATAGCGACATCCTAGCTAATGAAGAATTTTTTTAATTTGTTTGTTTTAGATCACAAGAAGGGTTGGAATCATGCCAACCATGTAGCACCGTTTTTTATGAAGCCGCCACTCCACCGGTCTGTAATTCCACGATTTTTTATTTTTATTTTTTTTTCTTATACTTTTCTAATATTAGTAAACACCATAAAGAAAATGGATACTAAAAATGTTTTTCATTTTTTGATCTTAGTTTTAAAAATACCTGAAATTAAGGCGTCTAGACCAGAATGCCCCCTTAAACAAATTACAAAAACAAAAAACAAATTGAAATTCAGGCCTATACATTCTTTCAAAATTAATCACGTACATTGAAAAAAAAAAATTTTTTAATAAAAACAAATATTTCTAATATAAAATTTTTCCTAGAATTTTTGAAGATAATTTGTCGAAAAATTCTCATTGAGCAATGTGACGAAAAAAAATTGTGGATTTTGTAGTTTTCGAATAAAAATTGTATCAGAAAACACTTATTAATAGAAAAAAATTGTCTAATATCAAAGATAAAGTAAAAAACTCAAGTTGTAAACGCATGCTGTCAACTTGATACAATAATGACTAGGTAGATAGGTAGGTAAGATGGCAAGAGTACCCTAGGTACACTTCAAGTAGCACTTACATGCCATTTTGATACCATAATGTGGACCACTATCTGTGAAAAGATTTAGGGAAGAGAAAAACCGTCTTCAGCCATTCATTGCTGTTGGTGTAGTGGAGGAGAGAAAAGGGATCTAGGTTGGGTAATTTCTTCAAGCCATCCCCAAGGGGCACCCTAAGGAATCTCAAGCGCCTAGTCGCCAGAGCCAGACATTTGCAGAGAAAGTGTTTCACAGTCTCTTTCTCTGCAGAATCCCCACAGCTGCTGCAATAGGGGCTTAACGGAATTCCAAGCTTCTCCGCATGAGTACCGATCACCCACCAGTGACCGCAATGAGTTTGGAAATTGAATGGCGGGGGATTCCCATCACCTTAAGCGTTCTATTTCTGTCGTATTGAGGCGATTGTGTTTTAGCAATAGCACACGATGAGACAAACCACCATTTGTCTTGCGCTTTTTTAAGAAAGAAATTGTGTAGTTTTAATTTGTTTAACGACGACCACGGGGATACCGATGTCTGAGAGGGGGACAGCTGAAACCAGTTCTGTCGACCCCTTTCTGGCAAGCTCATCGGTAATTTCATTTCCCTCTATATTCCTATGCCCAGGAACCCAGATAACAATAATGACTAATATCTGATAAAAACTTAAAGATGCTTGAGGGTTAAAATATGCCCTAGTTTCTTATCGGCCGCCGCAGCCGCGTGTCTTTATGGGTGACTACCATTCCGGAGTGGCTCGAATATCCATGCATGAAACAGCTTTAATATGCGAAATACGAGCAAATTATGTGGGCATCAGGCAGTTTAGGTGAATACATCAAAAAAGTATCAGCGTCATTTGGTTCGCTTCAGCCAGTCTGGAATGCTTTACATATTTCGAAACGGACGAAATATGAAACCTTCAACTCAAATGTGAAATTTTGCCTGCTGTATGGATATGAAAACTAGAGAATCTTGAAAATATTGTTGTACCAAACGCGGACTTATGAAGCTAAACTCAAAAAACGCTCGTGTTCCTTAATACGCGAAAAGAAAATGGACTGTATTGCCTATTTCTTGCGCAGAGGAGGTGGACATCTAACAAGAACTGCCATTGACTGGAATCCTTATAGAAGCCGTAGACGAGTGAGACCAGTAAACCCCTGGAAATGACTTTTAGAACTGGAAATTTACTCCATTAAGCTGAGCTGGGCTGAAGTGAAAGCTTTGGCGCACAACCGACTGGAATTGAGAAATGTGGAAATGCTGATACTCTTTGGTACAACTTGGAACCTCAGAATACCTACATATATACGTACTTATATATTATATTATATCTAAATATTAATGCTGAGAAATGGAGCTATTAGCAGACACAGAGATGCGATCCGAAATTAATGCAAAAAGTATTTTTAACATTTTTTATGGTCTTTAAAAATTTTGCAGCGAAATGAATACAACTTTTACTCATTCCAAAGTAACAAAGTTTCAATGCAAATGTTGCATATCAAAAACAAAAGCAATAGTAAAAATGAAAGCAAAATAATGCTTTTGATTAAAATTATGTTATGCCAAAGATTTAGTGTTGCTTTTGTTTATGCTTTCATAATACAAAGCAGGGGATTTATTACTTCAATTGCTACTTTTGCTCTAGGCACTGTTTCTACTCCTACAGTAGCTGACCATTGTATTATGAGCATTGACGTGAAATACGTACTTTTCCTGTTCAAATATCCATTGACTTTTATTTGGAAGTAATTTTAATACTCTTGAAATGTCAAAACCCTAATCGAAACCATTCACTCATGCAACAATAGAGGCAAGAATAGTAAATAAAGTAAATACAAGTTTACGGTTAACTACCTTACTGACTAAAAAAATGTTTTCTGCGCTTCTATTTTTGAAGAAAAAAAAGAGAACTTCCGAGTTCCACTGGATCATATTTCCATGTTAGTAAGACGACAATTCAATTTAAAATGCATTGTTAGAATTTTGGTCTCCATCCTCATTACTGTTCAATTCTTAACCCCTTCACGCTCGGTATATTTCACAAAAATGTAGCAAAAACAATTAGGCTTTTCACTTTATATTCAAAAAGTGTATGTTTTATATAAAAAGTGTATATTGTTTGCAAAACTAATTAAAAATGGAATTCATAACAGAAGTGAAACTTTCAAGGCAGACAAAGAAAGAGGGAGAGACCCGAGAGAGAATGAAAGAGAGAAAGAATATATATCTAAATAAATTCTCAACATTTGCAGAGTTTACAAAAAACGAAGAAGGGTCGACGGGTGTAGGTAAACGCCGGACACAAACTGTGGCAACAATGCGCATTATTCCGAGCGTTTATCACCAGCACAAACGCAGCGATTCCAGGACCGCAGCAACGGCACAAATTACCGCAAATTACCAATAAATCCGACGCCGGAATGGGTAGCACTTTATAGTACGCACAAGCGAAAAAAATTGGGACCAAAAAACGTCCCAAACAGGAGACACCTAGGAAATATAACGCCAAAAAGTAGGCACCAAGAATATATTTCCTACAAGTTTGTTGGTGCAAGCGCCAAAAAGTAGGCAGTGTTATTTCTCCCTAGAAATTAGCAACCACAAGGAAAAACTCAGCGAAAATAGCCTAAAGTGTATCTCTCATTTTCCTCTACGTTACATCTTTTTTCTCTCTCGCGGAACGAAAAAACCCAAAATGTTGCATGGCCTTGAAATTTTACTCTCCATTCGACGCCTATGAAGTTTCACTTCAAAGATAGTTTTATTATTGTAATGTTACTGGGTTGGTTGGGGAATAAGTTTGCAGCGTTTTTACCGAAGAATTCTATTTAAACCAAAGACAATAAATAAAATAAATATATCACAAAGTCAATCAACTATATATTTGTCGTTGCTGTTTACAACCTCTTCCTACCCCTCGACCAATTTGTTGATGGTGGTCCGCCAAAAATCACCTGGTCTGGGGTGAAATAAGTTGTTGAGTTGGTTTTTAAGAACCTTTTTGTTATCGAAGTTAACGCCTTTCATGTGATTTGATAGGGAGCGGGAAAGATGGTAATCGGTCGGTGCAAGGTCCTGAGAAATTGGCGGATGCCGAAAGACCTCCTATTCGAGCTCTTGGAGTGCTGCCTTGACGACTTGTGCCACATGGGACCTGACATTGTCGTGAAGGAGTATGGTTCGACCATGTCGATTAGGCCTTTTCAGCCAAATAGCTTCATTCATGCGATGTTGCTGGGTAATTTAGAGCTACTTGTTGACCGTGACATTCTTTTCGAGCATTTCCCAGTGCACCATTACCTTCCAGTTCCACCAAACCCATATCATGATCTTCTTTGGATGAAGATCCAGCTGGACTCTCGGCTTTTTCGTATATTTTCGCGTGTTGTTCGATGGCGGACGAGATGCTGAGAAGCAATTTGAATGCGTCCTTCTCTATTTTTTTCGTTGAGGTCGTGAGGCACCCAGGCTGCCAATTTGTAGGTAAATCGCATTGAATGAGAGTAACTGAGAATCGTTTTATGATCGCAGTTATTTTTTCATGACTGGTTTGGCGATTGTTCTTCTTCAAAAGTGATTTGAGACGTTCTTCATCGAATTCACAAGACCTTCCGCTGCGCGAAGTGTCAAGGACGTCAAAGTCGCCATTTTTGAACCACCACCACTTTTCCAAACTATTTCCGTGCTGTAGACTCACATATGATACCTTCTCCATACACGTCGCAAATGTTCCGGCAGCTTTGGCAACTTTTTTACCCCGATGAAAGGCAAAACAGAGCAGGTGTCGAAAGTGTTGATTTTTGCCGCCTGGTTGTTCCATTTCTAAGATTAAAAACTAACAATAATTTAAATAACTCAAAGCTACAATTAACACATTTTTGTAGAGCTTCATCGAGTGAATTTACCCTCTGTCAGGCAGCAAAAGAATCTTTGTAAAATTAAAGAAAATAAATTGGATTATTCCCTAATCCAAGAAAATTATTTGAGTTTAATTTTTCATAAGTTTTAAAAAACACCTACAAAAAATTATATAAAGTTTTATAAAATGTAAGAAAAGAAACCAAATGCAGAAGCCGAATCACACGTAGCGATTCGTTCATGTGACGTAGGGAATACAAGCACGTAGAAATCTGAGAGAAGCACTCGGGTTGCTGCGTTGTAGTATAGCCACCACACACGAGTACTGTTCGTTTAAAATCGTTAAGCGGTTAAAGTGTTCTAGGTTAAGGGTACCTATCATTGAACTTGACTACGTTAAACCTGGTGGGTTATCCTAGAGTGATTTGGTTTTTATTTTCTTTTGCTCCCCGTATAAGAGAGAGAGGAAGTTACCTTTTTCTAGGCCTCTTTAAATGGGGAGGCCACATCTTTATTGGATAATTTATGTGCTATTTTGGTTGCAGTTATTCCTATGCGCACTGAAACCCGTAGGATACTTACCTGATATATCTTGACAAAGCTATTCAGACATTTCAGCATCAGCTTTGATTCAACCTTGGAAGAGTTGAAAGCCTCGAATGCTGTCAGTACGATACTAGTACAATTACTATATCGGGCAACTTAGTAATAGCGGATTTCACTCATAGATGGCTTCAGTAGAATTTTTAGGTTTGCAGACGTCGTGCATATGTAAAACACATTTTGTTATTTGATAGTTGGCAATTCAGCTGTCAATCAGCAATAAAAGTTTTCTGATCGGCTGCTTGCTTTTCTTTTGGCGTTCGTTGAAAAATGGAAAATCAAAAGCAACATTTTCGTCATATTTTGCTTTTTTATTTCCGCAAATCGAAAACCGCATTAAAATACCACAACCGGAAGCAAATACAATTTTATTCTGAAAAAATTGTTACAAGTGAATCATTGAAAGTACTGCCCATCGCTGGCTACCACTTTTTCCCATCTTTCTGTTAGATCTCGTATACCGTCGCGGCAAAACTGTTAATCTTTTGAGGCTATCCACGGATCAAGCCATTTTTTGATGCCTTCATATGAATGGAACTGCTGGTCAGGTAGACCATGTGCCATCGGTCGGAACAGGTGATAATCGGACGGCGCAATATCTGGAGAATATGACGGGTGGGGTAGGGTTCCCCATTTAAATGTTTTCAGGTAGGTTTTAACGGGTTTGGCAACGTGAGGCCGAGCGGTGTCATGCTGTAGAAAGACTTTTTCATGCCTCTCCGCGTATTGCGGCCGCTTCTCGCGTTGTGCTTGGCTCAATCGCATCAATTGAAATCGATACCGGTCCCTAGTGATGGTTTCGCTTGGTTTTAACAGTTCATGACAAACAACACCAATTTGGTCCCATCAAATACATAACATAACCTTCGCAGCGTGAATATTCGGCCGAGGCGACGCCGTAGAAGCATGACCGGGCAGTCCCCATGACTTTCTTTTCTTTAGATTGCTGTAATGAACTCATTTTTTATCACCCGTCACGATGCGATGAAGAAACCCCTTTTTTTTTTGCCGCTGGAGCAATGGCAGTTGTTCACAGGCGAAAGGTTTTAACTCAGAAGGAACCGAAGTCCCCTGTTTCTGAATCATTCCCAAAGCATGCAATCGCTTGAAAATGGATTGGCGGTTAACTGCTAATACTGAATCAAGCTCTTCTTGCGTTTGACACGGATCCTCATTGAGCAATGCCTTCAATTCAGCGTCTTCGAAGATTTTTGGTCTTCCTTCAACATTAAAATCAGCGTCTTTGAAGCGACGGAACCAATCCCGGCACGTTGTTTCACTTAAAGCAGCATCTTCATAAGCGTTTTGTGGCTTTCGATGCGATTTAGCTGTCGTTTTTTCGAATGAAAGAGGAAAATCAACACTTCCTGCAAATGACGATTATTCGGCACAAAATCAGACATTTTCGCAAAACCAAAACAAAATCACTAATGTGTCGAAGCAGTTTGTTTACTATGTGTCGAAGCTTGGTGTATGACGTTTAGGTTATGTTAGAATCCACTAGCACACACTGGCGGCGGCATCTATTGACAAACATTCCATGAAAAAATTGTCTTTGATTTCCTACAAAAAATTCGCAATTCCCAATATTTTGTTCACATTACTCCAAAAAAAAGTATCATTCAAAACACTAAAATTCAAGTTCTTTTCCAGTTTTTGGCAATGATCATAATTCAATGGCCAGTAACTGCATATGATAATTATTTAATGGCATTACGTATACGCCACGTCGACCGGTGCTTGGCCTATTGAGATAAATGCCCAGCAGCAGTGCACGAGCCCAGATAAATATATTCACAAATACAAAACTGTACCAGCGCCTAAATTATTGTTTTCACGAGCCTATTGCGGCGGTTTGTAGCTGCTACGCAAAGTTTTCCCTTTCTATTCGCAATAATCTCATTTGTTCATATTATCAACTTTCGCTGGAACTCAGCACACTCCTACTCATGTTCATGTGGTTTTCTTGGCTTTTTTTTATTAGGAATTTGCTGTTATTGTTGTACTTGGTGTTGCCGTTAAATTGAGCAGAAGTGTAAATTGTGATTAGACTGCTAATAATGAGCATCTAAATTTCAGCTTAAAAAACTGCAAAACCAGCAAAACCAGCAACAACGCCAGCAGCTCCAGCATAGTTAGCTCCGCGCTCTATATCTGACAAGTGCTATACGAAGCAAAAACAAGAATAAAGAAAGCAACACTGTTGACAGTAGCGCGCTACTCCTATCTTCCACTACTGCTTCTCGATGCACCTCTTCTGGACCACTTGTGTTTTTCGTAATCTGTATTAGCTGCCCCAACATTCATTACCATTCCCACCTCAAATTGGCACTTTCGTGTGCTTCGCTGCGTGTTTTTCAGCTGACTGAGCGCACTTGCTTGTGCAAATAAGAATAACTGTTCTTGCTATTATTTTTTTTTTTCTAAGTAGCGGTAAGCAGCGTAGACACGCGCTTGAACATCGCTTCCATTGTGTCCAGCTGCCACCAACATCATTATGTTGGCTTCACGGTAATTCGTAATTCATTAGAGTCGCAGTGAAAGTGCGCCGCGTTGTCACCCCCTCTCCTACATGGAATATCTCTGTTTATTTATTTGTCTGAAAAAATTTTAATTTCAATTTAAATTTTGCTGAAGCGTTGAAGAAATTTGCATTTTGATGAGAAATTCTTGCCATAAAAATTTACTCAACGGTGTACCGGGCGAAACACATTCGTACTCCGCCTTGTTTCCCTTGTTGAGTGCCGGCTGTTGGCTGTTCGCTGGCAAAGCAAAGACAATGAATCATGCATTACAATTAAGACTAATTCGCGGTTGAAATATTTGCATAAACAGCATTGGTGGAAAACAGGTTGGTGTTTATTTAAATGTTATGTGTTTGGGCAATGTTTCTCATTTTATCCCACTTTTTTTTTAATTTGTATAAATTTTATGTTAATTTGAATACATAGAAAAGTAGCTAGCGTGAATGGAGGCCGACGTAGTCGAATGGTTGAGTGCGGGGCCACCATTCGAAGGTGCGTGGGTTCGAAACAGCAGATGATAAAAAAAGTTTTTTCTATTAAAGGTCATCTCTCGGAACCTCCGAGTGCATTTCTGCCATGAAAAAGCTCCTCATATAAAGTATCTGTCGTTCAGAGTTGACTTAAAACTGTATGTGGCTCCATTTGTGGAACAACATGAAGACCCACACCGTAAATACAAGGAGGAGGCAAATGGGTTCAAAGAACTATTTCGGAACTCAGTTCCTCCGGAGATACCTTTACCGCATAGGCAAGATGAACGATCCCAAATGCGTATACTGCGAAGCGCCGAGCGATGACGCTGGACGCACGTTTTTTAGTTATAACGGATGTCTCGCGGAATGAGATGCTCTCAGGAAGTAGATTGGTGATATTCGTCGAGTAACATAATCAGCAAAATGTTCAAACGCAAGGACAGCTGGACAGCTAGAACGCGGTAAAGAAATGCATCGAAAACGGACTACGGAAAACAAGATAGACCTCGACACAGTGTGGCAAAGCGAAGCCTCACAGACAGAGACACAAGAAGACAATCCTATAGCCAATAGACTGTCGCTCCCACGACAGTCGGTTATACGTAACCGGAACGACCCGGACCCACTTCAGCAGCATTCCCCATATATGTATGGCGAATGTTTATGTTGCTACAACAACAACAACAGCAGCAACGACAACAAGGAGCCTATAGTATGAAAACAGGCTACAAATATGGTGGACCCATCTGTGGGTGAATAGAATTGGTCCTTAATGGATGCTGTTCTGTACCCTGCCGAAATAATACAGAAGGGTGGCTACCCAGAAGGAGAGGAAGGATTGTTTTAGTGGCCGCATTTTTCAACGCAGTAAGCCCCGGTCGCTGTAAGTGCGAAGGCATTTGGAACCCTCCCTCACCAAATATTAAAAAAAATAGAAAGAGGAGCTCCAATATATATTATAACTAACGTGAATCATACGTTTTTGTAAGTCTAATTTACAGTTAGGTTACGTTAGGTTAGCTGATACTCGGTTGCAAGGTACTCGTTGGCCCTAAGGTCATTGTGATATCTGAATTTGATTTTCATCCGTTAAGTAATTTGCTTAAACTACTTATATCTTTTTAGAAGGTAACTTGTCCCTCCAGTGAGACATTTTGCAAATCTCTCAAGACTTCAAAGAAATAATCGCCAAGATATTTGGCACGGCTTCTTTGAAGTGCAGGAAATTCAGAGAGAAGGTGTTGTACCGACTCAATTTCTTCTTCATCTCCACAACTCCTGCAGAAATCATTATGAGGTACACCCATTCTATTGACTAGGGTGCCAATAGTGCAGTGATCCGTTATAATATCTATGAGAACGCAGGTGGTTGATATGGTTAATCAAAACAGATATTTTGTCCTTTTAAGATTCAGTTTGGGATGCCCTGCAGTTGGTATTCAGAGACCATCTTTTACTGGTTTCTGCGACTACGCTCAAGTCAACCGCAGTGTACAGCTCCTCTACCGCTCACTGAATGTCAAGCTCAGAGCCTTTCCTTGCACACTCTTCTGCTCTTTCATTTTCCTCCACTCCATAGTGGCCGGTGATCCAACAAAGTGTAGTGTTGTGTTGTTGGATAAGCGAGAGTGATCTCCTGCATTCTTTAATACATCTGGAATTGATGCGCGCTGAGGCCAGTAATTTGATCGCTGCATGACTATCAATAAAAAAATTTATAATTATCGAAAATTATTATTATTTATTATATTCCTATAGTTTATGTTTCTAGTTAGCCCTTAAGTGCACGGGATTCATAATAAATTTTAAAGCTTTAAAATAGGTATTAAGAGTGCAAGTGCCTTCAGTTAGATGAAGAACGCATTGTCCTCAGCGAACCACTGTTGTAAAGCTTTGATTATGGTAAGTGTGGGCCCTGTGGACTCATGATGGTGTACTGTGGTACTTATTTTATGTTCCAAGCTTTTATTGTTATTATATTTTTTCGACTTGTTTTGTTTTTTCAAAATGGCGCGCTCACGTCGAACATGCTCTTCTTCTTCATCTTTATTGTAGGACTGTGTCCCGTTCTTTAACGAAAAAAATTTTACAAAAAGTTTTTTTAAATTTTTTTTTACAATATAAAAAATTATTTCATCATTTAGCTCGAGAGCCAGACGTCCAGCACTCGCGCCAACGCTTTGGTGGTCTTCCTTGAAGTCGTGGTGTTTTAAGTTGATTTTTCATCACAATCTTTGCCCATCGATTTTCTCCCATTCTCTTTACATGCTGGTCCCATTCTTTTCTTCTCTTGCGGCTACATTTTACTACGTCAGTGATTTCGCACATCTCTCGTGTCTCCTTGTTTTGTTTGAGACCGCGCCTTTGCATCGTGACGGTGGATATTATCCGCTCTGTTGTAGTTGTATCCTTTCGAGTTTCAATTCCATTTGTCATAATTGGTCTTACGCATACCTTATATAAGCGAACTTTACTCTTGATGCTCATGGTTTTGTTTTTCCATATACTATCGCGTAAACACCCGGACACCAGTGCGTATTTTTCGGATTGATTTCGCACTTCATGAACGATATGTTTTGAAGATGTTATTTTTGCGCTCATTTAATTAAATTCCATGACCTGCTTATTGCTTTTGATATATACGGCTAACTTGCACCTGAATGGGTCCTTTCCAATTGTTAGTAAATAATTTCGTCTTTGATATGGACAGCGAGAGTGTCAATCCTCTGAGTGCATCTGCTAGAAATATAGGAAGTAAATGGCTTGAAAAGAAGTTTTTTTTGTTTGAGGATGATGAAAATTAAAGTGATTTAGAAGACGATTTCTCGTATTCTCTGGAACTCTCCCAAGCGATTTTTTAGGTATTGCAATCATAATGCTTCGTTTTGTATGCATTAAAAGTAGGTACTTCTAGTTTAGCTTCTCTAAGTGTTTTTATGTTGGCGATTTTAAGATTTTGCTTGAAAGGATCCCTTGATCAATTTTCCGAAGAATAATTTTCTAGCAAATTTTAATTTTCAAATAATTTTTTAATTTTATTTTTGAGGGTTTCCTTGAAGTAAGGATCAAATTCTCTAGTCAGTGTTCTGTATGGCTGTGCGGCATAGAACACAACAATGCGTGATATACCAGCACTCCAGCTATTTATCAATCACAGTCTGCGAGTTCTTTGGCCTGATACCATCGCTAACACCAACCTCTGGACACTAATGAAGCAGATACCCGTTTATATTGAAATCCGGCGGCGAACGTTGAAATGGATCGGTCGTACATTGGGAAAACCACATGGAGATATCACAAAAACAGCAAGTGGAATCCACAAGGTAATTGGAGATGTGGTAGACCAGCTAACACTTAGAGGCGACTAGTGGAGGCAGAAGCGCTACAAGCTGGTCGGACTTGGCGACAAATCAAATTCTTAGTTTATAATAAATGGAATTTTAATTTGCTTATATACATATATTGCATACATATATATGTATGTATGGGTCAACGTTATGTGGAAGCTAATGAGTTAAAATGCTCTATGAAATTATTTATCGTGAACTTTTACTGAATTTGTCTTACCTTTCATTTCGGTCATACAAACATTTTAACCAACGCCCATCCACGTTTTTAAAGAAAGCTTAAGCCTAAAACTTTAATAGGTCATAAATAAAAAGGCTGTATGCCGTCAATAGTCTCAATTACTCCCACTGTGTTCATAGGTGTTTGTAAATTAAAGGAGATATCGGAAAAGTTACAGTAATGTTATATTAACCCAATAGCGTCTTGTCTTCAGTGCGATGTTGTAGTGAGTGTTTCACTCAAAAGTCTTTGGTTGTTGTCGGTTCGTCATAAACCGTTCTCCTTCTCTTCTGCTGCAGCTGTAATCGTTCCTCCAGCGCCTTGCATTCATGATTTTAGCTGCTGAAGTTTGGGCTGGTTACAAACATATCTCATATGAGGGTACTGGGGTATGGTTGATGATCCAGGACTTGTTTGACAATAGCTCGTATCTCCAGCCACAGCTGGAAACGGTGCAGGTATTCTCGAAAACAGCCTGTTCCGCTGAACAACTGCGAAAGGTGCTTGTCGATGTCTTCATGATTTCTCACTAACCCCTCATCAACACGTGGAATGAGTTTATGGGTCCCACGCGCGCTTTGTGACTGATACCATCACTACTGCCAGCGGCAATCGCTCAGCTGCTTTTTGTACTGGGCCGTGCTCCTCGAATGTTATAGAGCTGATCCAATTCATTTGTCAAGAGGTCCAGAGGTATCTTTCTAGCTGTTTCTGCAGATTGCATCACCCAGATAGGTGTTGCATAAAGAATTATGGAGTTAGCAACCAATGACAGTAGTCGCCTGCATTTTCCCTGGCGACCTCCTATATTAGGGAGCAGTTGTGTTATATCACCATTGACAGAAGGCGCTTTGGAACTTGCAATTACTTATATATTTGAACATATGATCGACGGACATAGCATTGCTGCAAAGGGGACATGTTGGTTTTGGCCTTCTGGTGAGAAGATATTGGTTAGTTAGTTAATATTTGCGTATGCTCGATTCTTAGGCGTGTGAAAATGATTGCTTGTAGATGAGTGATATTGCTGGGGTAGAGAACTTTAGCGCGAGTCGGGTTAAGATTGAAGTATCGATGCTGGTAATTTTTCCATTCTGTGAGTCTTTTTTAGTTGAATTGTTGTCGGCACATTTTCTTTAGGTTGTTCTAATCGTATTTTATAGTGAAAAAGTAGATGCTAACCCAAAGTAATTCCTTGCATTATTTGCCTGTTCATTACCAGGAATGCCGACATCGCCAGACACCCTGAGTAAAGCATTTTGTTTGTTGCGTATGTTTCGAACTGCGTTTAAGCAGGAAAAACTGTTGGAACATATAACGAATTTTCCCTTTTGATAAATTACATATTCTAGCGTTTTGTGGACAGCAAAGGCCTCGGTGTAAGAGGAAGCGTACCACCTATGCTGGTACTCCCATTCGATGATGTAACTCAAAAGGCAGTGTTTGTTGCTTTAGAAGCGTCCGTAAAAATAGTAAAAAATATTCTTTGTTTATAGTTATTGACGATTTCAAAAAAAAAAAAATTGTAGAAACTTTCACTACTGGTGTCTGATTTCATTAAAATGTGCAGAGCTGTTTCAGTTATGAATTCACTTCTCAGCCACTCGGGGTACATATTGATCTTATTACATTTAAGCGGCATATTTATATCAAAAGGAAGATTGGAATGACACAGCACAACAACAACTTTCCATAGTTCTGTTTTACTAGTAAATCTAAATTAATGGCGAATTGAAGAAGAATAAATCAACTACCCTAATCCTCCTTCTATGGATACGCGGTGAGTGTAGGTTGTTGTCGATGTGTTTTGTCTTTGATATTTGTGACAAAATTCATTTAAATATCCCCTCACGCATTTTCCGTTGTAATGAATTGTTCTTTTGTGGGTATTGCTGAAACTGTTTATGGGATGAATGCTCCTTTTGGAATAGGTAAGGTTAGGTAGTGATGGTTGCCCAGAGAGTAAGGCCACTTGGACGAAGAAGTTTGGTTCAACCTTTGTGATACCATTGCAAGAGGGGGAAAAGAGGTGAAGGAAAAAAGGACGAAAGGGATAGGGAGGGCTGAGTGTTTGTGGATGTGCGATGACTGGTCTGCGGTTGTGTTAACTTCTTTATGCTGCTGATGAAGTTCATCAGATTTTTGTTATTAAGGCCTGCTATATCAGCAGGCGCAGAAAAGAAGTCAGAACCAAGATGCTTGAATCTTAGTCCCGCAAGAGCTGGGCAGCTGAGGAGCAGGTGCTGAGATGATTCCACCTCATCTTCCATACAGTTGACGCAAAAAGGACTCGAAGTAATTCCGAGTCTCACGGCATGTATACCCCGCGGACAGTGCCCCGTGAGGATGCCTACGAAATTTGAGAGATGACATTTTGTCATTCTCAGAATATCCCTCGAACGCCTTCTATCCAAACGTAACCAGAAGGAATTTGCGACCTTACACGTTCGTGTACTTGCCCAGCGCTCGCTGAGTTGGTGCAAAGCCCATCCTTCCAGGAGTAAAGCGCAGGTTGTCAAGGGGATCCCGATCCTCTCCTTTCGCGGGCACACTACCTCACAGGTCCCTTGTCTGGCCAGCTAGTCGGCTTCGCAGTTTCCATCAATGTCACTGTGACCAGGTACCCCAATTATCTTTATATCGAAAAATTCTGATGCAATCGACGGAGAGACCAGACATTCCCCTACCAGTTTCGAATGCACCATAATAGAGCCTAGGGCTCTAATTGCCGCTTAGCTAGCGGAGTAAATATTTACCTTCTTAACAGTTATTACGCGAGTAAGTAGCCAGTCAGCTGCTTCTTTAATTGCGGCCACCTCTGCTTGGAATACATTGCATTGATCCGGTAGCCTGACTTTGAGTTTGATGGGGAGCTCTTTGCAGAATACTCCTCCTCCAACTCTGCCGTCCAACTTCGAGCCATCCGTGAACTGGTTAACTAGGCCCTGTCCCCAAGTGTTGCCCCGGTCCACTCCTCCCTTGGTGGAATATGGGTGGAGAAAGTTCCGCTTGGACTAAGGCCTCGAGGGACTCCGCGCCTTATGTGTAGGTTAATCAGCCTCTGAAGGGTTTTCAGCAAGAAAGATGAGATGCTGATTAGCCTAAAATCCTTAGGTGAGACATGTGAGCTCTTGTCATCCTTGGGTATAAAGACCACCCTCACGGCCCTACATGATCTTGGAATATAGCCCCTGGCTATGCAGCTCGCATAGATAGCCTTGCGGCGCTTATCCAGCAGCCAGCCCCGTTTCTGAAGACAGATTGGTGTACTTCCCAAGCTGGTGCTGCTAGATACCGGATTCGTCGGAAAATGGGCGTCGAGAAGCAGTTTTAGTGATTCCTCGCCGCTCATCGCCCAACGTCCCGATTCATCCCTCAGGTATCCCAAGGGAGCCGAGTTCCTCGTGAGTATTCGTCTCCTTTTGGAATACTGCTAGCCCAATTTAATGCATATTCCTCTTGCTTAGACTTAAAGGCTTCTTATTCTAAGTCTGCTTTTAAGAAGCTAATCATATGGCATTTGTCATAAGAATTTTGTGTGTGGGCGTCCTGTTTCTTGATTAGTAAATAAAATAAATAAATATATACATGCACTGGCTGACAATTTTTTCCAAGTACAGCGAGAATGCGCAGATCAAATTTATTTACCAGTAGATTTGGATAGTTCCTCACGCCTTAAATGATGTTTTTGGTTAGGTTTTCAAAGTAATTACGTAGATTTTACACAGAAATGGGTTGTTTGGTTAATGGGTAAAAAACTCATTACCTATTTGTAAATCAGTGTTAGTGAACTTTTAGTGTAAAGTCGGGGCCTATGATATCGAAATGAAACGGCGTCATATCCGATTTAGTCACTTCAGCGGCATTCCTCCAAAAATTTATGTAAAATGTTTTATGCTGTTTCATCAGCAACAAAACCATGAAGAATTAAGTCCATTCTCCAACAAATAGAATTCAACTTAAAATTCTTCAAAAACTTCCTTAGCTGACTTGAATGAAAACAATCGTATTTTTTTTTTGTGAAGTTTCTCTGAGCCTGGCGGCCTGTCAGTGATTGTTAACTATTAGCTGTGGGATTAATGTTGATTAGATCAGTTTACATTGTTATTTGATGCTTGATGCCGCAGTTTAATTCTTTTAAATTGAATCAACTCTACGACTACAGCGAATTAGCAAGGAAAAAGTGAAAATTAAATTGAGATATAAACACAAAAGGCCTTGAGACGTCAAAGGCCACTTGACGGCGCCGCTGTTGAGTCAGCGTCAATATTTGTCAATGGCGGTGTATGCTCACTTCAGACTGGTGACAAACTGCGTGGTATTACTAAATAAAGCAGCCACAGATTGTAAATATTGCATCTTCCTTCTTCTAATCCTTTTTGAGGGATTAAATTGTTGCACGAATGAGAAATAAAGCACAGAAAGATGAGAAATTGGATGAAAGATTAAAATTTACACAACGTTGCGGTGAGACGCAATCAAGTGGGAAGCACAAGATAGTGAAAAAAAATGACAACAACAACGAGTGTGGCTGTAGATAACACTAAAAGGTAGTAAACAAAATCCGTAAGCAAAGAAAGTGTCATAAACCAATTGCATTGGTGACTAAATCCATGGCAAGGAAAACTTAGATGGTGTCTAACAGAAACGTAGAGAAGGTGTCGAAATGAGTTTTGCGTAACTGTGGGATATCAAAGAAAAGTCGTAATTTAAAAAAGGGAAGGTTGTAAAAAAATAAACAACACGCCAATGGCAAAGCAGCCTTGTTGATGATTTGTTTGTTGGTTATAACAAAAAAGGCTTAGTAAGAGGCAGATAATAATTGGAATGTGATAAATGGAATTACAGATAGATAAGTAAATGACAAATGGAATTACAAACACTTTGTGTAGGTAGATGAGTAAATAACAAACAGAAGCAAAGCAGAAAAAGTGAACATCTGAATGTTGAAGCAAAAACGAAATGAACTTTAAAAAAATACTGAACTTTAATAAAATTTGTGAACCAATTAAAATCTTTTTTTTTGTTTTTTTGAAGCAAGTCTAAAAATAGCAAGTAGGCGCGGTGAGAGAGTTCAATTATAAACTGAAAACTAAAGAACAAGTGCCACGAGCCGGTGTGCAGGAAATACGTCAAAGCTAAGGCTAAGGAATTTACGAACTATCGCATAGATTGTAGATTCTTAAGTAGAAGTGTAAAGAAAGGAGTAACCTGGCAATTATCTTCTGAGATCACCTACATGACATGGAAGACGTACGTCAAGCAAAAGGCCTCCCGAACATTAAAAGTCTTCTGCCAGTGTAAGCGAACCTTTGGCAAGACATGGGGTCTAAGACCGGCGATAGTACACGGGATGTACATCACACTGATTAGACCCATTATTACATACGCCTTTGTAGTATGGCTACAGAGATGGGTGTACTTCGGTATCACAGGTGCCATGAGTACGACATCTGGTGATGCCATTCTGAACTGCAACCTTTAGACCTTCAAATTCGAAAGGAAGCGATGAAGGCGGCGTACAGGCTCAAATTAAAAGGAGCCTGGGAAACGAAGCAAATATTGGCCACTGCCAGATATGCTACCAGTTGTCGGAGTGAAGTACACTGTTATCGATGCCAGCGGACAATTAGGTGCTTTACGATAGAAGGTATGAGGTTTTGAGCCCAAATAAAGATTAGTGGTTAAGCCCAGAGAACCTATTAACAGGATTTCTGCACACTTTCTACACAAAACCTGTGATGGTAGCATAGACGGGGGTACTTAGACGAAGACACTAAGTACTCCTACACTACAGGACAGGTGGCTAAGGTATTCTTAACGGAAGTCTATGCCATATTGAATGTAGCGTACTGGCTAATTGAGAAAAAGTGGCAGTATAGGAGTAATGAAATTTCTAGGGACAGTTACCCATGCTGCTCTTCAAAATTAGTCGGTGAATGTAACGGAAACAGAAAAGTGTTGCGAAACACAACGAAGTTTACCGTATTTTGATGTCTAGACGTTGAGGTATTACAGAGAGCGAGTTGGCTGATAAATTGGTTAGTAAAAGCTCGTCAAGCATACCACTAGGTCCTGAACTCTTTCTGGCTGGTCTACCCTAGAAGACGTTGGTCCGAGTAAGGCTCCTGCAGAGTAGCTAAGAGCTTTGTGAAAGAACCAAACAGGAACCTAGCAATATTTCTCTTAAAACTGAGTAGAAAGGTCCTAAGAGTACGGGTGGGTGTAGTCAACGGCTGTGGTCAGCATATGGCTACCATGGGAATTATTGACGAGCCAATATGCCTATCCTGCCGTGAGAATGAGTACACTGCAGAGCATTTTCTCTGTAGCTGTCCGGCTTTGTCTAGAATCAGTCTAAGGGTGTTGAGATGCGATGTACTGGGTACGCATACAGTTCATGCTTAAGATTTATCAAAGAATGCAAAAGATTCGCCGAAGAGTATCCTGTATTTCTATTCTTCCACTGCATCCACTCATCCAACTCCCCATAAATCTAATCTTATCTAAGTGTACAGATATTCAATAGAGGCTGTATCAGCGACAGTTCGTGCTGGGCGCTTTCCTTGCCATTGAGTGGACTTTTAATAGTGTCATCCCGGAGTCATCGCTAAGTCTTTGGATAAAAAAAGGGCTCGTTTTATAACGGTTTTTGTTGTAAAATAAACTGTACTACATTTTTACAAAAAAAGTGGTAGAGTATTTAGAGTGACAGACTATCGATTAAGCTATTCAAACACGGCGGCGAGGAGCTGGTAACGTGCATGCATCAACTTCTATGCAAAATATGGTCGGATGAAGACATGCTTGCCTATTCAAATTTCGGAGTGGTATTTATGGCTTATTGGTTCTTATGAGTAACGTTTTCATGGCAGAAATGCTCTCGTAGGCCGCCATTGCCTGCCGAGGGGCGACCGCTAAGAAAAAGCCTTTTCTTCATTTTTGGTCTTTCACCGAGTTTCAAACCTACGTTCTTTCTGAATTCCGAAGGGTAGTCACGCACCAATCCATCCGGCTACGGTGGTTGTGCGGGATTAGGCTTCTAAATATCGTCTATAAATTTCTAGCGAGCGTATTATGTGTAAGGCTGAAGCCAACCATCAAACGACTGATTGTACCTTATCAGTATAGCTTAATACAGCTCTATGACTCTATACTGCAGATCTAGCCACTTTTGCTGATGACACGTGTATCTTAGCCTATGGAAATAACGCAAATGAATCAACTAGAAAGTTACAGGCATCGATAGACGAAGTTGTCGCATGGACTGAAAACTGGAGAATCAAACTAAATGAAAGCAAGCCTGTTCATGTAGACTTTACAAACAAGAAAATAGCCTATAAGTCAGTGAAAATATCATCTGCTTCTGTTCCGTATAGTGATACAGCAAAATACTTGGGTATGACTTCGGATGCAAAGTTCAAACGGAAAGAGCATGTCAAAATGAAAGCAACTGAAATCAAATTAAAAATTAAAAAAATGAAATAGTTAATTGGCAGAAAGTCTACATTGTCAATACAGAACAAATTATTAAACAAGCAGTTAGGCCGGCATGGACATACGGCATTCAATTATAGGGATGTGCCACTAAATCAAACATTGAAGCTATACAATGCCTGCAGAATAAGATTCTCAGAGACATGGTCAACGCACCTTGGTATGTGCGAAATCACGACCTGCACAGTGATCTGTCGGTGAAAAAAGTCGCTGATATAATCCAAATTCTTGCAAATAAGCATGAAACCAGGCTGCAAGAGCACACAAACCCGGAGGTGATCCACCATTGACCATATATTTACAATACGCCACGGAGAAGTGACACACACCATCTTTTTCTCTATTTTAAAGCTATATTCAACGGTACAATAAGGATTTACTTTAATGCCGCGATGTCTGAATTTGGTATCTCCACAAAACTAATACAGCTATGCAAAAAGACGTTGATCAATAAGAAGAACCTCCCCGAGCTGTTTGATATGAAACGAGGTTTCAGACAGGGTGACTTATGTGACTTCCTTAGCTTGTTGCTGGAAAAGATCGTGTGAGCCGCAGAAATTAATCATACCGGCACAATTTTTTGTAAGAGTGTACAGTTGATGGCGTATCCTGATGCTACCTTTTCCAAACTGATTAAAAAAGCATAGCGGATGAGACTGGTGGAGGACGAGGACAAAATGAAGTACGCCATGTCATTGAAAAAGAGTCGACGTACTTGGGTACCGGCACTCGCGGCACTGTTGACAGTTACGATTTCGAGGTTGTAAAAGACTTCGTGTACTTAGGAGCCAGCATTAACACCGATAACAATGCCAGCTTTAAAGGCCAACGTAGAAGCTCTCTTGCCAACAAGTGCTACTTTGGACTAAGTAGGCAACTGAGCAGTAAAGTCCTCTCTTGACGAACAAAACTAACACTCTACAAGGCTCTCATTATGCCCATCTTAAAGTACGGCGCAGGAGCGTGGGCGATGACAATATCCGATGAAGGGACGCTTAGAGTGCTTGAGAGAAAGATTCTGCGTAGAATTTTTGGAGATGAGCTGTATGAGCTTTACGACGACATAGACATAGCGCAGCGAATAAAGATCCAGCGGCTGCGTTAACTGGGTCACGTTGTCGGAATGGATCCAACGTTCCGGCTCTGAAAGTATTCGATGCGGTACCAACTGGTGGTAGCAGAGGAAAACTCGGTTAAGTAAGAAGTCGCTTGAGTGGTTATCACGCCAATCAAAGAAGAGAAGGAGAAGAGTGCTTTTAATTTTTTTTGTAGCCACAATAGCAGTATTTCAGCGTTTTTCATGTTGAGGAGGCTAGCAGAGGGAGATACCACCAAAATACGGCAGACGTACATTCAGCACATAAAGGTCACGTGGCTGCCTGCATAAAATACCGGAGGTTTTAAGAACAGGGAAATAAGTATGCAGGTGTTGTTGGTGCAATAATTAGTTGTTATAACTTGTATGCAATAAACGGCTGCCTTGATCAAACGAAATAAATAAAATACCCAAAGAGTAGGCGAAATATTTAAAAGAGGTCTAATCGATTTATATTACAAGAAATCATAGGAATAGGAATAGATAGTACTTACGACAAGTATAGTGGCACTCTCGTAGACGTCGTCGTAGAAGTGCCGGAAGTCGAGGTAGCTAGGCTGTTATCGCATTTAACCATCCACCCGCAGAAACGTGTCTTCATGCTCGCAGGACATCATGCCCAAGGGAAAAAACATCTCCCCGTTTTGTTTACCGATGTTTTGTGCTTATACTCTGCTAGTAGTTCTTCTTTTATGGTCTATGCATCCCATAATAGCTAATATTCCTCACCCCGAGACTAGTTGTTCGGCGAGTTTCTTCGGTTGAATCACCCAGGCTGGCAATACTGCATGTGGAGTCCATTTGTCTATTTCGGAGTGGTTGTTTGCTTATTTTGTTTGTGTGTTTTGGTTGTTATTGCAGAGCTAAAATTACACTTTTTGTTTGATTATTTTATCAAATTGACATTCATCTTTATCGAATCTGTTGCCCAGTTTTGTGGGTGCATTTGGTCGTCGCTAGGCTGGTTGTTCCAAACCATGCAGAAGGGCTTGTATGTTCATCGCTCATTTTATTTTTAGCATATAAGTATATTTGTTTGCAAATAAAAAAAGTTTTTCAATAAGATCAGGTGGAAGGTAAATAAAAAAAGCTCACCATATCCCTTTTTTACCACCCTGTAAATTGATATATGTGTTAATATTAATGTCTATGTGTATACTTTTATGCCAGGGCATACACTTTACTCCTTACTGCTACCCTTTAGAGTCACATGTTTGCGCATACGTCACTTGAGCACCAAAAAATCTACGACAAGTGGCAAGAACAGCAAATAAATAAAACAGAAATTTCCGCTTTGCAGTAAAACCATTGAAACAGAACTTTGCAATGACGCATTTAAGTTGAACAGTAGAGTGAGCAGTGAAGCGCTCTGAGTGGCGCTAAGCAAATACCGCAACAACATGACTGGAAGCACATACAAATATGTGTGTGTGTGTGTACTGTTAAAGCGCCGGATATGCGGGACGCATGCGTATCATAAATATTAAGATGAATCAATTATCCGTAAAAGTGGCGCCCCATAAAATGTTTCCAAATTCACCCACAAGCCTACAAAGATGCCCGCATATTCGCGCGTACGCACACACACACACACACACAACCACTTAAGTATGCCTATGAGTGTGTTTACATGCGTGAGCACTTCGCTATCAACGGTTAAATAAGAGAACACATAAAAACAACACAATGCGCCTAAAAGTATGTTTATGCGTATTTATACGCATTTAAATCGGCCTAAATATTTACGCTAGCGCCATTGCTGATGCCCTGGTTGGGCCTGCTGCTAGTACGTTTCTTGAGTTATAGCCACACATAGGCAAGCATACAATTTTTTCATGCATGTACTATATACAGACATACGCTTATGCCAGAAATGTATGGCGTACCATACATTCGCGTTATGCGAACTGACTGAAGTTTGGTTACATTCTGTGTAGCAGCATGAAATAGTATTCTTAATCCCATATTGAAAGGATAATCGCTTGTATATTATACGATAAAAGTGAAACGTCAAAACGCAGTATAAGGAAACTGGAAAAGAGCCCAAAGAAGAGAGTAGAAAGAGCAGAAATTATATGATTTTGTGTGTAGAAAATACTACGCAGGGGATTTATGTATTCTTTATGAGTTCAATGTACTCAAAATGAGTTACTAACATATTGTTTGAAATTTGGAAATAGGTACTTATTGGAAATACTTACGCAAACAAAAACTACAATAAATATATTCTCGGATCGCCAGGCGGCCATTAATCAATCAATGCGGCTATACTAAGATCGAAGGTTGCACAGGAATGAAGGGCGGCCCTAAATGATATTAGTGTCATATTCAAGGTCAGCCTTATTTGGGTTCCGGGGCACAGAGATATTGAGGGAAACTGTAAAGCTGATGAGCTAGGCAGAAAGAGTATTGCTCTTCAAGTAAAAGTACCATTGGAATACCCATGACCACGAGTAAACTAGTAATAAAAAACAACATTACCCAAGAGGCCAATAGGTTATGGAGAATTTTTTTTTTTTTTAATTTTTTATTGCAACTAGCTTACAAATGACCAACAAGCAACTTAATTATGATAACATTACAAAATTTTCCCTCTACATGACATAAAGCATTTCTATGGAGGTATGAGATCGCTAGGCCTAGTGCGCCTGAGCCTTCGTCTTAATCCGTTGGTTTCAATTTAATTAAGTGCTTCTTCATTGATGTGGTTTATTAGTCTTTCTTTATGGGCTACTGCAATCTTTGCGATTTCAGTGTTGACGGAGTTTATTTTAAGGTCGCGCTCAATGTCAGAACTTTTGCAATACCATGGTGCTTTGACAATGCACCTAAGGACCTTATTTTGGAAGTGTTGGATTTGGTTTTTCGTACTTTGACTGGCGCACCCCCATAGCTGCGCACCATAAGAAAAAATGAAATGGAGAAATGAGGATACGTGTCTAACAGCTAGGCTAGGTTGGTATGGTTACCCAAAGAATAAGCACACTTGGACGAAGGTTCGCCTTTTGTGATACCATTGTGAAGGAGGTGAGGTGAAAGATCTAGGCTACTATGGCCGCAAATAAACAAGAAAAGAACAAAGGAATTGCTTAGTTTCTCAACAGATGATATCTCGAAGGTCGTGGCTTACATTTATAACCGGTCACTGGCTATTTGGCAGGCATTCCTCGAGATTAGGAGCTTTCTCCCATGAATATTGCAGAGGTTGCAGAGATGAGGAAGAGGAAGAAACAGTTGAGCAGTTCCTTTGCAATTGTCCAGCCCTAGGTAAAATCAGAGCAGGTTGCCTAGGTAAATACTTTTTCAGTTCTCTTAAAGAGCTGCCTGGGGTGGGATTGAGATCAATTCTACGTTTCTTAAGAGCCACAAAATGGTTCGACGAAGGAAAGTAAATGAAGTTCCCGTGCAGCACAGTGGTATCACAACGGACTTGTAAGGTCTAAGTGAGTTGGTCTTGCAGACCGGCTACCACCATAACCTAACTCCTAGAGAACTATTAGACTCTAAAATGCGAGTACTCGACAGAAAGGATTGGCAGACCAGAGTCAAATCAGATGATAGTGGAGGCCGAATAACTTATCGACCTAATGGACCGACTTCAATTTACTAAGATCTCTCCTCGCCCCCCTCCCTCTAAAAATCAAAATAGTCAGAAACACGCCGCGCTTTAGAGGTGCACTGATACATTTGTTGCCAATAGTTGCTTAAATGTACGTATAGCTTTAATTTTCTATTTCCTCTAATTTTCAATTTCTGCTGTATCTTTACCTTTACAATTTTAACAATATTACATTTTATATATGAGTCTTGGAGTTTCTCTGCTAACTCCATATACATTAAAAAATAATAAAAAAATAAATAATTGGCGCGTACACTTCTGCTAGGTGTTTGGCCGAACTCCTCCTCCTATTTGTGGTGTGCGTCTTGATATTGTTCCACAAATGGAGGGACCTACAGTTTCAAGCCGACTCCGAACGGCAGATATTTTTTATGAGGAGCTTTTTCATGGCAGAAATACACTCGGAGGTTTGCCATTGTCTGCCGAGGGGCGACCGCTATTAGAAAAATGTTTTTATTGATTTTGCTTTCACCGAGATTCGAACCAACGACCTCTCTGTGAATTCCGAATGGTAATCACGCACCAACCCATTCGGCTACGGCGACCGCCACAACTCCATATACATTACAATTATGTTTATTATTAAGAACAGTTCAAGCACTGTAAAATAACTTTGGGTTGTATGTTTGATAAAAAAATAAAGAAAATGGAATAAAAATTACATTAAATTAAATTGAATTTTTTGTATTACTCTACTCATGTCACAGAAATTGTGAAGATCTCGATAGCCTAATCTTTGGCGACGGAACTATCGTTCCGCTACACGACAATGACGCGGTGAGAGTAGCGATAGCGCAACTAAAAAAGAACAAAATAGCGGGAACCGACGGACTGCTGGCTGAGCTATTCAAACATGGCGGTGAGGAGCTGGTAAGGTGCATGTAACAGCTCCAATTTTAAATTTTGTGGGACAAGACGTGCTTGCCGATTCAAATTTTAGTGTGGTTTTTATGGTTTATTGGTTTTTATGAGAAGCTTTTTCATGGAAGAAATACACTCGGAGGTTTGCCATTGCCTGCTGAGGGGCGACCGCTATTAGAAAAAACGTTTTCTTCATTTTTGGTCTTTCACCGAGATTCAAACCTACGTTCTTTTTGAATTCCGAATGGTAGTCACGCACCTATCATATCCTATTCCACTACAGCGGTTATTCAGGATTAGTCTTCTAAATATCGCCAATAAATTTCTAGCGAGCCTTTTATGAGAAAGGCTGAAGCCAACCATCAACCAACTGATTGGACCTTATCAGTGTGGCTTTAGACCTAGAAAGTCCCAAATCGATCAGATATTTACAATACGCCAAATCTTGGAAAATACCCACGAAAGGAGAATCGACACAAACCATCTTTTCGTCGATTTCAAAGCTGCATTCGACTGTACGAAAAGGAGTTTCCTATATGCCACAATGTCTGAATTTTGTATCCCTAATATGACTATGCAAGATGACGTTACTCAATTCCAGCAGCGCCATTAAAATTGGGAAGGATCTTGGAAAAGATTGTGCGAGCTGCTGAACGTAGTCACACCGGCAGAATTTTCTGTAAGACTATACAATTGCTGGCGTTTCCTGATGCTATTGACGTCATCGGCTTTAGCAACCGCGCTGCTAGTTTTGCATTTCTCAACCTGAATAAAGAAGAATAACGAATAGGACTGCTGGTGTACGGGCACAAAAACGGAGTACCTCATTTTATCAAGCATACAGTCGGTGCACTCGCGTGCCGGCGCCAACGCCACTGTTAACAGTTATGATTTCGAGGCTGTAAGACACTTCGGTTACGAAAAAACCCACATTAACACCGGCCAACCAACACTTTGGCCTTGAAATTCAACATAGACTCTCTTGCGAACAAGTGCTTCTTTGGACGAAGTAGTCAATTGAGCAGTAAAGTGCTCTCTCGACGAACAAAACTAATACTCTACAAGGCTCTCATCATGCCCCTCTTTACGTGTAGCGCAGAAGCGTGGACGTTGACAATATCTGATGTAGTGTCGCTTGGAGTGTTTGAGAGAAAGAATTGGCGGAAGTTTCTTGGACCTTTGCATATTGGCGGCGGCGAGTATTGTAGGCGATGGAACAGTGAGCTATATGAGCTTTACGGCGACATAGGCGTAGCGCGGTAAATAAAGATCCAGCGGCTACGTTGGCTGGGTCATGTCGTCTGAATGGAAACAAACGCGCCGTGTCTAAAAGTATTCGATGCGGTACCAGCTGGTGCAACCAGATGAAGAGGAGACCTGCTCTGTGTTGGAAAGATCAGACGGAGAAGGACTTGGCTTCAGTTGGCGTGTCCCACTGGTGCCAGTTAGCACGAGTGATTATCACGTCTCTTCTGAATTTATTTTGATTTCGCTGGCTATCAGCCAGTTACGGTTAGCTACCGTAGGAAGAAACTTTCAAATTATTTGGAACTCATACGTTACTGAGGCTCCAATCATAAACCAGTAAACTCACAACGAAGTTGTACTTTTTCTTTTCCTATACATCTTGACTTAAAGCTATTTTAAAATAGTACTTTATTTGTGATTAATCAACTGTAATGATACCATCCACGGCCTTAGTAGCTTAGGGTATGTGCATGAGCCTGCCGTCCAAGAGGTTGTGGGTTCGAATCTCGCGGCCCTTGCACTGTTGCAATTTCTACTTTCTCTGTTTCTGAAAAAAAAAACATCCTCCAATTCCTATCCTCAACCTTAATAACTTACCCTTACTCCCGAACAATAGCCTGCGCCGTATTTGCATTGTGCCTGCAAAGACAAGAAAAAAACAAAACAAAGAACACCATTGCGTCGGTGGCGCCAGCAAGAGGAAGCGGGAAATCGCTGTATTAGCGCAGAAACACGAAATTTAGCGAAGTCCCAAACCATCTGTGCGATCCTTCTGCCAGAAAAATGTGACACACAGATGGCGCTCAAAGCAGTAAGAAGGCGTTGTTGCTAAGCAACGCCAGGTGGGCATTTCCATCACTTGGGACTCGTAGCGGCAGTCTAATAATCTACTCTGTCAGAAATCAAAATAGATTAACGAAACCAACGCAGGACTGAGTCTTGTCGAGGCCCTATGCTCCCGAGAGGAGTGAACAAGGGGAAAAAAAATATTTCACCTCAAATACAGTAACGGTAATCTGCTTTGTACATTCGCTTAATTTTAAATGCCTGTAACCATATTTTGTGGTCACCGTAAATAACTAAGTAAATAAATGCAGCGTACATAGCAAAGCGAAAAATTTGACAAATCGAATAAATCTGCATGAAAGCTCCGATCCATAAATACACACGCATACATATACAAAGTTATGAGTGTGCAGTATTTACGAACACAAAACTATTACAACATCATTTCCAGTTTTATCTTCACTTTCATTCAACAAATATTTCGGATATCACTGCATCGCTTTGCTTTATCACGTGGTCGTCATAATACAAAAGGAAAAAAAATACAAAAAATGTGAAAAAAATCTCTACATTCGCAACCATATCGTCACCAAAATTTATTCATAGACAAAAATTCAATACATCGTTGACTAACTGACTGTAAAAGTACACAAATATTTGCGTACGCCATTAGACTGTTACTTAGTTAGTTAGGCAGTCATTGTAGGCATTGTGTCATGAGATATATCTGCTGATTTTCACTTTTGCGCCGAAGCAAAAAGTAAATCTGGTGAATGCGAAAACAGTGGAAAAAAATAAATAAAGTGCCATTTCCTCCTGTCGGTCCTCATTGCCCCGGTAGTTTGCCTAAATTTCTTTGAGTTTATGTTGTTTCAGTTGTTTTGCATTTTTCTATGTCATTGCACATGTTTCCACTTCGTCAACGGTGAGTTGAGCCTTTTATCGAGGGTTGGGTTTGCTGGAGCGTATGAGTGATTTCAATTTCCATGCAAATATGTATGTAGACATGCGGAGTTCAGAGCAATTTTGGGTATGTATGTATAATATATTATAACAATCGTTTTTGCGCTTGAAAAATATATAAAATGTGTATTTAGAAAATACCAAAGTTTCTGGCTTTTTATTTTACATTTTTCACAGATTTTTCTAATTTGGTTTTGCGTTTTCTAGAATCAATAAATTATTGAATCTATACAAAGACGCGAAACAAGAATTGAGAGGAAACATTTTTTTGAACGGCGGTCGCTCCTCGACAGACAATGTACAGCTTTCGAGTATATTTCTGACATGAAAAAGCTCCATATAAAAGATAATCTGCCGTTCGGAAGCGTCGTAAAGCTGTCAGTACATAGAAGAAAGCTTCTGAAAGCAGGTTTAAAAGAATGAAAAACTCAAAAGAAGCCGTGGATTAAAAAAAAGTCGAAGACAGAATTTAGGACTTTCCAATACAAAAATCTTACGGAGGAAGATTGTTAGAATATTCTATGGTCTGATGAATCGAACTTCGAGGGAGACTTAGTTTACATCATTTTAAAATAACAACAGCCATAGCTTTTTACGCTGCAATTTCGAGGAAATAATAGAAATCTTATAAAACGATTTTTTTCCTTTCCTAATGGTACTTGGAACACCTGGTGGGGCGTTCGTGAGGTGACGAGCTGCCGAGGAATGTCATCCAGATTGCGTGGTACTCATGGTAAAGCATGGGGAGGGCAGCATTGTGACCTAGGGCTGTGTGGCTGCGAATGGTGTCAGCGAAACATTTCATTTGCGAGGGTCGCATGGACAGTCAAAAGTACATAAATGTATTAGAAGCTGTAGAATTCCATTCCAATAAGAAATACTCCTTGTTCCAAATCAGCGACTACGCTGCCTTCATTTAGAGGCAGTAATATTGCTTTGTTGGATTGACCAGCACAGGCTTCAGATTTAAGCCTCATAGAGCATAGGTGAGCTATTTCAAAATGTAAAATAAAGCAAAACGACAGAACTTCCGAAATAGTCCGGAAAAATGCTTTAATTCGTGAGTGGAGTGCCATACCTAAAGCCGAATGTATTAAGCTTGTCCGCAGCATGCCGCAGACGATTGCTGCTGTTGTCAAAGCAAAGAGTGGACCTACTAAATACCATATTAATGTTCGTATCACTAATTCTTTTTAATTTTACTGATTTATTAATACAAGACCATTACTTCACTTTTTAAAAGGAAAAATTCAGTAATTAATGGGGGGCCTAATACTTTTGGCCACGGATTAGAGTTAGATTAAAATTATTTACAGTAACAGTTTGTAATCACTCCTGATATACAGGGAGGGTTATAAAAAGGTTCACTAAAACCACTGCCATAACTGCTTGTCGAAGTCAGTACTCGATTTCCAATTTTATTTACAGATCACTCTTTAATTTTATTGAAACATACATTTGGGGTTATAAGACTCTCCTCCAAGGGCAGTTTCGGGGGAGTAGCTGCTCGACTGAAGCTATGCGCTTCTGAGTTTTCTGACGTAGAAGACGAAGATCCTCTACTACCACCAGCTGGCACCGTATCAAATACTTTGAGAGCCCTAGCGTTTGTATCCATTCGGACAGCATGATACTGAGTGTAATTTACTGTCTTGAAATGTTGACAGTGTTGAAGTGCATCTTATAGTTGAAGTTCAAATAGAGAAATGTAGTCAAAATTACTTATGTAATAGATTTTGTGTAGCTTCTATTGACGGTGCCTTGTCGGCTCCTTTTTCTACGTCCTCTGGTGTATTTCAAGGAAGTACATATATTGTGTTGTTTGCTTTTTGTTTTATTTATCAATGATATTGGCAGTGGTTTTTCTTTTGCCAATTTCCTGCTTTGTGAGGACGATTTTAACATATATTCCATTATTTAAAACTCAGCGGATTTAGTTTTGTTAATTGGTGTAGTAGCTCTCGATTATCGCTTAATATTAAAAAATGTTTTAAACTAATGTATTCAAAAATAACTAGCATCATTTCTACTCGTTATAAGATCGGCGATGATATACTGCAATCTGTTGAAGAAATCAAAGATCTATCGGTTGTTTTTGATGCATGCTTTACATTTCTCACTTCTAATCATACAGACTTTATCCTATTCATAAGCGTACTCTACTCTTGGCTTTATAAGAAGAAGTTGCTATTTACTGCATTTATTCGATCTACATTAGAATATGCCGTGTTTATTTGGAGACCTTACCACCAATTCTCTATTGACAGAATTGAATGAGTTCAAAAAGTTTTCCTTAAGTATGCTCTTCCCTCTTACTCCTAAATCCCGCTTACTTCTAATTATTCTCAAACAGCTAGAAACTAGCAGATCGATTTTGTCTTTGTCTTTTTTGCTTAATATTATCAGGAGGACAATTGACTGTTCCTCTCTTCTAGAAATGATTAACTTTTCGATAGCTACCAGGTCTTTACGTAATAAATATGCATTCCATTTGTATAGATGCAGAACAAATTATGCCTGCAATGCTGCTATTTAATTTTTTTTAATAACGATATTTTTGTAGTGTTTAGTGAGTAAGAAAAATTGTAATTTAACTTAATTTTCTGTTTTTGTTAAATCTACTTTTCTAGTAAGTAGTCAGTAAGAATAATTGTTTCTCTTCTTCTTCTTAATTGGCGCCATAACCGCTTACGCGATTTTGGCCGAGTTTAACAAAGCGCGCCAGTCGTTTCCTTCTCATGCTAAGTTGGACACACCAAGTGAAGCCAAGTCCTTTTCCACCTGATCTTTCCAACGCAGAGGAGGCCTTCCTCTTCCTTTGCTACCACCACCTGATACCGAATCAAATACTTTCAGAGCCGGAGCGTTTGTATCCATTCGGACGACATGACCCTGGATCTTTATTCGCTGCGCTATGTCTATGTCGTCGTAAAGCGTAAGTAGATGCACGTTTTTTGCTGCACAGAGGCGTGTACGCAGTGTGGCTGCAACAAGGTATGTTTCGGGCCCCGGCGATGTCGATCAGCCTTGGCCCGTTACCGGATGTTTCATTGTGTAGGCTGAATTTTTGCGACTGTGGGACCAAAATTCCCTCCTTGCCCACCTTGGCGTTGAAGTCGCCAATCACGATTTTTATGTTGGGGCGGGGCAGCGCTAATAGGAACGTTCCAGACGCTCATAGAAGGAATCTTTGGTCGCATCGTTCTTCTCTTCCGTCGGGGCATGCGTGCAAATTAGCGAGATGTTAAAAAAACCGGCTTTGACGCGGAATGTTGCAAGACACTCGTTCACCGGAGTGAACGACTGTACTTGGCGACGAAGTCTCTCTCCCAAAACAAATCCTAGATCGAATTTGCGCTCCTTTACATGGCAGCTGTAGTAGACGTCACAAGGTCCTACGCTTTTCTTGCCTTGTCCCGTCCATCGCATCTCTTGAATAGCAGTGATGCCAGCCTTTACTCTCACGAGGACATCAACCAGCCGGGCAGAGGTACCTTCCCCATTATGGGACCGGACATTCCAGGTGCATGCTCTCAAATCATAATCCTTATTTCGATTCCAGTGTTCGTCATCAGTATAGGAATGTCTCATCCGACGCTTTTTTAATCTTTTCATTGGGGGAATTTTTAAGTGGCGGGTCTCAAACACAGCTCACAACCAGCTTTCCTGGAGCTTCTCACAATAGCTAACTCCCGAACGGGTGTTCGGAAGCTACCTAGAGGATACGTGGGCTAATCCCGGACGTTGTGAGCTGCTTAAACCATATGCAGAAGAATCGTCCTGGCCACTCCCAAGTGAATGGCGATCAGTAACTTTCCCCACTTCCACATATGGAACCATCCTCCTTACATATGGAACCATCCTGGAATAATAGTTTATTGATTTCTAAATAAATAAATAAAAAAATACTAAGATAAAAAAATCCTCTGCAAGCCGCTTTGGAAAAGTTTCAGTTGCTTACAACGAGGACTATTCGAGGTGCAGAATTCTTGCATGCAAAAATTCGCGTTGGCTACTGAGGCTTTTTCATTATATTGAGAATAAAAATATATATCTTTTCGGTTCGAACAGAACCAAATTTTTTCTTTGTCCTGATTTCTGTGCGAGGGCAGTCTGTAGTGACCACAATACTTCCGATATTTTCTAACACCTATATCTGTGGCTAATTAACATAATTACATATAATTGTCTATGATATAATGATCAACGTCAATTCAAAATATGGAACACCCACTACACATCCACTAGTTTCACCATTTCATCGCTTTCTTTATTCAAACTCACTTACGCCAATTTATTTTGTTTTACAAATCTTGTGTTATAAACTCAATTAGAGTCAAAAATAAAATCCGAATACTCGAGCGCATTAATTATTCCAATTAAAAAAAATTATATTCGCTCAACACATTTTACCACTTAAATATTCAATTTGTGGCAAAATCGCTTAGCTGCTTTTGCCAAAATACCGTTTGCACCCGCCTTTTTCATGTACACACATATTGTACTGATATACGCACACAGGTGCATTTAAATACATACATACTCGAATATTGTATATGCGAACACAATTGTGCGACTCGACTTTGTAGTTAGACTAAATCATTTCGTATGCAAATTAGTCCTTCCGCGCTAATGAACCAAACTACACGCAAAGGATTAATTTTATTGGTGAAAGTTTGGGGAGGCTGCATCCACGCAGAGCATCACAAACATCCTGCGGGGGAAAACTAAATTAGTGAATTGAATTTTTGGTTTAGCAGTAAGTAATAGGCTTTTGCTAAAAGTGATTTAGTTGGCTGACGAATTGATATTGAACATCTCAAAAAGATATGACGTTTTTTTTTTTAATAAAATATTTTATAGAACTTGGTAGTATAGTAGAACTTAGTGATCCTTGGCTTTTCTGAGAAATTGTTAGCAAAAATGAAAATTGATCCTTGGATACCGGATTGAAACCGACACTTATTATGTGGAGGCATCCTCGTACAATGATATGCCAAAGGTCGTTCATAAAACGCCAATTAACTCATTAACTTTTGCCATTCAGCAGGAGTTCACTGCTATGTGGAAGAGCAAACTAAGCATGGAACTCTAGAGAACGTATCCTCCTGAAATGAGAAAATTGGTGTTCTCTTAAAAACCTGTGACCTCTTCGTGGAAAAGTGAGCTTCCCTTCAACTTAGCGAGCGCTGTATTGGTGCGCAAACGTGCGATTTCGTGAGAACCTTCTGGCTACGGCTAGATCAAAAGAGCTCGAGAGAAATTTTGACGCTAACAAAGCAAGAGCTCTAGAATTTTGTGAGTATGCCTACCGGGCATTGTTCGTTAGGTATCCATGCGATGAAATTTGGCATAGCTTCGAGCTCTTTCTGCAACAGCTGTCTGGACGATGAGCTGGAATTAGCTCGGCATCTTCTTCTCAGCCGTGCTGCTCTCGCGGGGCTAAGATTCATACATGATGGGTCTCACTATACCTGCGGAATCCAAAGCCCGCCCTTCTTTTTTGGCTCTGTGTTCCTTTGTATTGCATTACAAGGGACGAATTTGACTTTTTGTATAAATGGGCTTTTGCATGGCTGTCCTTACCTGTAGGCCTAAAATCATGTCCTCCTGATCCATTATACGTTATCTGGACAATGACATTTTTTGACCTACACTAGAGACGAACGTCAGAATACTCTATAGCAAGAAGACACAGCGAGTCGTGAATATATGTATATACCCGTTGGACATTTAACTATCATTCATAGTTATAAAACTGTGATCCGATTTTCAATTTGTCTTTATGGGAACTTTTCTTTTAAAGCCGATCTTACTTGATTGGAACTTTCTAAATTCTATGACACTCTCGAGGTAATTAGTGGATGGTACCTCAGACAAGCACTGAGAATTTATTGATACTTTTTTTATTCAGAAGAGAATGAAGCACAAGTCTAGTCGCCAAAAACGGGTATCAACTCTTTGAGCCCTAATGAGTTCAAGTTCGACGGCAGCTTCAGAGTAGGGTAGGGTTCGTTGGTTGAGATGTCGAGAGATCAAAATCTCACTTAAGAGAGCATTATTATATTTGCTTTATTCAGATATTTTTACATTAAAAAATTTATAAGCTACCAAAACAACAATAAAAAACACGAGCGCGTCACTTTAATACCATAACTTAGAATGTGACAAAGGCGAAAACAGCAAGAGAAGTATGATAATGTGAAAGAGACTCGAGTCAAAAGTCTCATTATCTTCTTCTTTTCTCAATTGGCGCGATAACCGCTTACGCGATTTTGGCCGTGTTTAACAAAGCGCGCCAGCCGTTCCTTTCTCGTGGTAACCGGCGCCAATTGGACACACAAAATGAAGCCAAGTCCTTCTCCACCTGATCTTTCCAACGCAGAGGAGGCCTTCCTCTTCCACTGCTACCACCAGCTGGTACCGCATCGAATACGTGCAAAGCCGGAGCGTTTGTGTCCATTCGGATGTCATAACCCAGCCAACGTAGCCGCTGGATCTTTATTTGCTGTGCTATGTCTATGTCGTCGTAAAGCTCATACAGCTCATCGTTCCGCCGCCTGCGATATTCGCCCTTGCCGACGTGCAAAGCTCCAAAATCTTACGCAGAATCTTTCTCTCAAGCACTCCAAGCGTCGCTTCATCGAATGTTGTCATCGTCCAAGCTTCTGCGCCATACGTTAGGACGGACATGATGAGAGCCTTGTAGAGTGTTAGTTTTGTTCATCGAGAGACGACTTTATTACTCTTTCCTACTTAGTCCAAAGTAGCACTTGTTGGCAAGAGAGATTCTACTTTATATTTCAAGGCTGACATTGTTATCGGTGTTTGTTTGAAGGCAGGAGATACTTCCTTTTGTCCTCGTTCACCACCAGACCCATTCGGTTTGCCTCTTTATCCAGTTTGGAAAAGGCAGAACTAACAGCTTGGTTGTTAAGACCGCTGATGTCAATTGTACGTTCTTATTAAAAATTGTACCTGAGCGATTAAGTTCTGCGGCTCGTACAATTATCTCCAATATCAGGTTAAAGAAGTCGGTCTACAGCGGGTCATCCTGTTTAATACCTCGTTTGGTATCAAACGGCTCGGAGAGATCCTTCCCAATTCTGATGGCGCTGCTTGTATTGAGAAACGTCATCTTGCTTAGCCGCATTAGTTTTTGCGGAGATTCCAAATTCAGACATCGCGGCATACAGATAACTCCTTTCCGTATTGTCGAATGCAGCTTTGAAGTCGACGAAAGGATGGTGTGTGTCGATTCTCCTTTCATGGGTCTTTTCCAAGATTTGGCGTATTGTGAATATTTGGTTAAAAGTTTATACCTCCATAAAAGCAATCGCATCGAGTTAAAAATCATCTTTCATATATGTATTTTGAAAACACAAAATTCTAGCCTATTGCAATTGTGCTGCCGTGAAGATAGTTTTGCTCTTGAGGAGTTACAAAAAAGGTAGACAATTTTATATTCTAACCTATCTCTGGCTACCTTAACAGCCAGCCCTCTCCGGTTAGTCGGGATATATCCAGCTTGTCTATTACAATGATGAATGAATATCATTTGACCCGGTAGGAAACTAGGTTCAGCTTACATTACATTATGCTCCCAAGACAAATTAAGATTATGCAGCTCTTTCAAACTAAAATAAAGGGAAGTCCATCTGCAATTTCTTGCACTGGCTTTAAAAGTATAAGATAAGAGGAGTCATGATGTAAGGTGACAAAAGAACCTTTGTCCAACTTCAATCAATTTATTTTGGACACATTTTTTTTAGAATCGTTTACGAGGCCCAACATAATTTTTTTTACAACAGAACTTAGCGCTGCTGCTGCTTGGTCATAACCAGTATCTCCTTTGTAAATACCTCATTTTCGCATTCCCAATATATAAGACTTTGAGAAAGTGGATGTTGGGATAACTGGTAAATTTCTTGAGAGCCACAATACTTGATAGCTCTATTTATAAATATATATTCGTCCGCCGGGTTGGAATGTATTGGTGCGTGAGTCCAATTCAAATCGAATTGCATGAAGCAGCCAAATGATGAATGAAAAAGTTCTTCTAATTGCGGTAACTCCTCGGCAGGCAATCGCAAACCTCCGAGTGTATTTCTTTCATTTGCCGTTCGGAATCGGCTTGAAACTGTATTCCACTCCATTTGTGGAACAACATTAAGACGCATGCCACAAGTAGGAGGAGGTGCTTAGCCAAACCCCTAACAGAAGGGTACGCGCCAATTATTTACTTATTTATTTTTTGTTTACTTATAAAGAAATGGCAAACTGATTTGAAAATGGAATGAATAAATAAGAAAAGCGCAAAGAACTGAAGCTTCTAGACGGTAATTAACATCTGAATAGCAACATTGCAGGCACTAAAGACCTAAGAACCTTTATCGTAAGGGAAGTCAACAAAAGTGGTGGATTGATAACTAAAACAATCCTAATATGTGCTTACGTAGATGACATCGATATTCTCTCAACAGGAATGATTTAAAAGAGTTTTTCTTAATAATTGACAAAATTGTGTATAGGCCTTTCTGTAAACGAGGGCAAAACCAAATATCTGTTGAAATCGAGGCGGCCTGCGCAGATGCAAAATTTGCATATGGGAGCCTATACTTTTGAAACAGTTCAGCATTTTAAGTACCTAGGAGTTATGTGCGCATAGATTGCATCAACGCCTCCAACTAAGCGTATTACGCCCACCTTAACTTGTTCAAGTCCCGACTTTTATCGAAAGCTACAAAGTTAACTATGTACAAGACCCTTATTTGACCAATCCTAACGTATGGTTGTGAGGTATGGACTCTTAAGGTTGATGAAAGCGCGCAGTTTGCCAGCACGGAAAGAAAAATTTTAAGAAAGGCCTTTGGCCTCTACAGAATTTGATTGAACTCTGAACTGAACGATCTAACTCAGATCGAGACAGCTGTATGCTTTATTAAAGCCCAGCACATAAGATGGCTAGGCCAAACGATCCGTGTGCTTGCTGACTGTACCGTGAAGAAAGCCTTGACAGGAAAGCCAATGGGAGTGAAGGCCAAAGGCAGATCGAGGAACCGTTCGATAGATGCAGTGGAATACGATACTAAGAAGTTGGGAGTACGTAACTACGAAGTAACAGCTCAAGATAGACCGCTTTGGAGAAGCATTTCAAAGGAAGCTTTGACGCACCCCGCGTTGTAACGCTGTGAAGGAAGAAGAAAGGAAGACCTAAGAACCAACTCGTCCACTCAATAAAGAAGGAGGCGAAGAGAGCTTGTAGAAAAATTAAATTGTAGCAGTACCTTAGAACTACGTAGGAAAGATTCAGGGATACTAGATGCCAACTATCCAATTTGGTACTAGTTTCAAACTCACTGCAAAAAGTATGAATGTTTATAAATTGACTAGAAAAGCATCACTTCGGCTTTCCTATCGGGCGCTCCCCTCTGCAAGCACATACATACACGCAGCTATATAAACATACATATATACATTTGTGCACAGAAAGCAGGCCAAATCATACTGCTTAAATCGCTATTGAGCAGCAAATCTACTAATGATTCAGTTGAAAATGCGCAAAAACAGTGCTTAATAAAGTAAAACTAAAATTTGTATATAAATACACAAATAGGCGTACAGGTATATTTACGGCTGGATGTGTGTGTGTGTGGGTAGAGAAAGTTCAGCTGTCTAATTAGGCAAAGCCAATTTGATGTGTGTAGTACAGAAACGAGCTTTCACTTATAATTTCATAGATACAAACATTTATGTAGGCATTAGCATACAGTTGCGGCCATAAAAACAAGACAACAAAACAATGCAGGTCTGTACACTCTTTTTATGTAAATGTATTAAAAACTGCTTTTTTCTTTTTACTAAAATTATTCTATATAAAGGGTGGTTAAGTTTTAAAGGCCGTTGTTGATATTGAATAAAATACAATTTTTGTAAGAAATTATTACCATTTCTCTGTATTATGATAAAACTAGTATAGTTCAATTACGTATAGAACAAAATATTAGCTGATTTCCATCCTGGAGCTGCGTTAGCATTTCTTCAAAGTGGAGCCGCGTTTATGCCATTTGACACAACAGGCTCCTCCGTCCATGTTCCGCTCCTGTGGGCATATGACAACCTTGCGTCATGGATAGTATCCACTCCTCCCACTGCTTTTGCAAGCAGCTATGGGGGAATCAAATATCGGTGAATGTGCAATAGTCCGACAGTCCCAAACTAAGTATTGTTTTGACTTCTGTTTGGTACTGCAGTGAGTATTTGACTCAGGCTGTATCAATCGTCGTAAAACAGTTCATCTCCACTGTCAAGCGGCTAGCAAAGGTGATTATAAAACTTAAAAACTTAAAACATAATTAATATAATATATAAGGGGGTTTTCCCTTTTTAAAGTGAAAGTTTTTAGGCTTCGATGGACGAGCGAAGATGGAGAGTAAAATTTCAAGGCCATGCAACGCTTTGGGTATTTTCGTTCCGCGAGAGAAAAAAAAGATATAACGTAGAGGAAAAGGAGAGAGAGAGCTATACCTTAAATATGTATATGTTAAATACACTATAGGCTTTTTTCCTGAGTTTTTCCTTGTGGTTGCTAAATAACCCTGCCAACTTTTTGGAGCTTGTTTGTTGGTGCAAACTTGTAGGAAATATATTTTTGGTACCTAATTTTTGGCGTTATATCCTTGGTGCTTACTGTTTCAGGCGCTTTTTGGTCCCAATTTTTGGGCGTTTTTTTTTGTGGTGCCTACTTTTTGGCGCTTATTTCCGTTTCCTGGCTAGTGCTTGTACGTACTATAAAGTGCTATCCATTTCGGCGTCGGATTTATTGGTATTGCCTTGCAGTAATTTGTGTCGTTGCTGTGGTCTTGGAATCACTGCGTTTGTGCGGGTGATAAACGCTCGGAGGAGTGCGTGTTGTTGCCACGGTTTGTGTCCGGCGTTTACCTACACTGGTCGACCCGTTTTTTTGGTTCTCCGTTTTTTTGTAAATTTTGCCTATTTGTATTCTCTGCAAATGTTGTGAACTTATTTAGATATATACTCTTTCGCTCTCTCTCTCTCTCTTTCATTCTCTCTCGGGTCTCTCTTTGTTTGCCTTGAAAGTTTCACTTCTGTTATGTGTACTACGCTACACGCACTTTTTTTCTGGTTTTTTTCTCAAAACTGTTGAATTATGACTTAGCTGAATTAAGTACTAACGTCACAGGCGATTTATGTCTCGAAGAACTTCTATAAAAAATATTCTGGCTAGCTTTGCCATCTAATTAATTAAATATTATTATTGTATTAAATACTTAATCTATTTCTGATTCTACTGCTACTGCCACTGTTGTTGCTGCTGTAGTAGCAACTGTTGCTGTGGTTTCTGGGCGTTCCTCTCCCAATCCACGTGTTTACGGCGTCCCATTTGGCAATGGTGGAGCGCATCTCCCGAATAAGTCTTGTGTGAGATGGCGGATGCTCAAAAGTCTACTCCTTCTTTACTGAAACGCTTGCAGTGAAAGCCTACTGCGCTCTCAACTGTTCTCGAGCAACTGGGGCAAGCTCCATAACCTAACCTAACCTAGAGGGCTGAAAGTTTTCACCCTTTTGTGCTTACTTATTCGACATGGAAAACTATGTGACTCTTGCATTTCAAATATATATAAGTATAGATGTTTACTGTGTTCAGCAGTTTAAGTAGAAAACAACTAGACAAATTTTAGTGGAATACTTTAACTCTACAACTTCTCAATGGACGAGACCTTTTTGCCTTTGAAAGAGCCAAGCATACTGATGGATAGTGCGGATTAAAATGTACTTCAAAAATATTTGTCATACAATTAATGCCAATTTTAATGCCACCGATGCTCAAAACTTAACTTGAACGCCAGAAATAAAAGTCAAAACGGAAAATTGTAAGAGTTAATTTCTTTAGTGTGTATTGATAACACTGCTTTGGTCGAATTTTAATATTTTTTTTTGGCGTTGAAGTTTGGTTAAAAGTGCCTTCGCACCATATAGTAACCGTCGCTACTACGTGTGTGGAGATTTCACTAAAAATATTCCTCTTCTTCTCTTGGATTTTTCCTTCCACGCCGGAACTGCTTCCGCATTGCTTCGAGGTAGAGGGCCAAGACGGTGTCCTAAGAAGGATACTTTCTTACTCACCCTGCGTCCAGGGTCGCCTGTTTTGAGAAACCTATGCTCAATGTTCTTCAGCATAACTATCCATTTCTTTTTTCGGATAATATCCTCCACGAAATTTGCGACGGCATTCCATTTTTCTTCGTCTATCATCATTTTCTCGATAATTTCTTCAGGTGTAGGCACACCAATAGCTCGTTGCAGACCTGTTATCTCTATGTTCCCCCTCTCGCATTTAAAAAAACGGGGTGCTCCGCATCATCATACTCAGTATCTCATTTTCCCATTTTTTTCAGTAGGCTTACTTTTCCCATTCGCCACAAATACTTGCGAAAGGGCCCATGTCCGGATAAAATCTGTATGAGGTAATAGTTAACCTCACCGTGTTTTCTTTCTACCCACTTTTTTAGATCGGGTATTAGTCCCGCTGTTCATCTACCATACCATTCAGAGTTCCATGTTGCCTGCCAAAGTGTGAGCGTTTGAACTCTAATATCGGGGAAGCGTGGTACTGGGATTCCTAATTTACCGTTTAGTGCATTTTATGGATATCCCATAAGAATATAAATATAAAATTGATACTTAGCCTTTTAAATGTGCGCTTCGTCACTAGCTTAAGCCTTTTTCATGTTATTCCTTCCGCAATTCCTATACATCAAATTTCTTCAGAAAATCAATTTATACTGAGTTAATACTTTGAACCTTTTCTGTTAGGCCTACATCTTTAAAATATGCCAAGAGTTCTGTACAAGGTTGACTTCGTTGCTATAACCAGGCTTGTCCATGGCCAAAGTGACCACTTCAAACAAATATTTTTTTCCCACAAAAAAAAAATCCTATATTGCAGAGCTTGCCCAATTTACTCGTGCATCAGCATCAAAATTAGAATATATGAAATGTATAATAATATGTCTGTGGATCAAGCTTTCGATTCCTTCCTCACTCCTTTGCCTCCTTTTAAAAGTTTCTTTATGGATGCACATTTACGTACCCACATCACTTGGGGCATAAAATAGTTCTCAAACTCAGTTAGCAATTATTCACTCAATGACTGGAAATATGCTGCAAGTTAATTGCAATGAAGCACATAAATAGTTACGATAGTGGAATTCCTTTGGGATGAGTTGAATTGGCTGTTTATATTATATAATATTTATCAGCGGCATGCCAGTGGCAAGGGAGCAAAATGAAAGGTCTTGTCAGTTCTAACACAATCAGCTTTAAGTGGAAAAAGGTTTAATTAGAGCTTCTGATTTTTTTTTAAATAAAAAACTAGCAAAATTGTGCATTCAATTCGATATCAAACAATATCGACTTTTGATACAATTTTTCAAATTAATATGAAATATTTAATGAAACCAAGAAAAAAAGTCCGAAAAATCATTAAAATTTTACTGACAAGAAAAAGCTTCGAATAACTACAAAAACGTTAAAATTGACTTTTAAACAAAATAGAGGCTTAAAAGACAGAATTTCTGAATGAAAATTTTGCAATTAATAGCAAATATTATATATTATAATATACCAAAAAATACTAAATTTTTCTATCCGATTTTTCTATTCGATTTGTCTATCCGAATTTTTTTCCGAGAAAATTAATTATTTAATTTTAATAAGCCCAAAAAGTGCAGAAATAGGCAGTGAAAACTTTTAACTAATTCCAGATTCTTGGGCGTCAGCTAAGCCTTGATCCGATAGTAGTAAGTACGCTATGGGAAAATGGCATGTGTTTTCCGAACGAAAATGTTTGTCATTCTAAAAGTAACAAATGAATAATTTAGAGGAGATAGAGCGGAAACAGATTGGAGTCTTTAGTGACAGTCAGATTGCACTAAAGGCTATGGAGCACGCAAAGCAAAGATTGGTTAAGAATCTAATAAGAAGCTTAATTATGTTATAGGACAGAGTAAGCTTGTACTTACTCGTATATGACTACCAGAACACCGCGGTGTTCAAAGAAATGAAATAGCCGATTAATTGGACAACTGCGAATCAGCGGTTACTCCACATCGACCAGAGCTAATAAACGGAATCAGTACTACAGGCATCATGACGTGGATCTGCGGTTATGTATGCAATTTACATAAATAGTGATGGTCCGGTCTCAGAACTGCAAAGTATTTTGTGATAAGCCCGAACAGAAAATTGTCGAACTTTCTGCTAAAACTTGGAAGAGAAGACGTTCGGTTGATGGTCAGTATTATTACAGTACACAACCCATGGCGTTAATATATTAATACCATTGGAATGCTTTAGGACCAGATTTGTCTGTCTTGCTTAGAAAAGACGGATAGCACTGAGTACTTACTCTGTGAGTTTCCTGCATTTGCTAGGCTGCGAATTTTAGGTTCCGATGTCATGAGAACGAGTAAAATTCTTTCTCTCAAACTGAGGATATTTTCAGAATTACCAAAGATTTATCTTGAAAATTCTCACAGCTCTAAATACCTCTATTTCTCTACTCTATCCTATCTTTCTCCTTCTTTTACTTCCCTCCTTTTCTGCTTGACTATCTACCCTTTCAAATTCCAGAGCTTTTTAGCCTGCGGTTATTAGGAGTTTCCGTATCTCTCGGTATTTCTTGCCTCGACTCTTCAAGTTTCAATTTCAAGCTTTGACCCTACCTATTGATTCGCTGGTGATTTTCGCAATATCTGGGATATTTTTTGCCACTATTACCGCCACGATATCATCCGCGCATCCAAAAATCCACTGTAAAAACACAAATATGGCGCACATTAAAACTTTCTGAGTGCGTTTATGGTAAAGTAGCCAAACTTTTCAATGGGAATGCTAGTTGGTGCTTGAGAACAGCTGAAGTACCCAAGACCAGATATATAAATAGCAATCCTTGTTTTACCACATCGCATATTTGCCAAGCCCAACCACCGCTATAGGGTGAATTCTCATTGATTTCTGTTGAAGTGGCTGACTTATTTTAGCATTTTTGTCAGACATAAGAATCAGATGAAGAATTTTATTGTTATAGGCAGCTTGCAGTTCTATGTGGGGTGACGTGATGACGTCTGTTGATATAAACCGAAAGGGTGTGCTAGAATGTGATATGATAGGCTTTGATATAATGGCGTGACGTGATGTCAAATGGCGCGAAGTGATATGATATGATGTGATATGTGATATGTGATTGTACTAATATATCAGTTAATTTGATATGATGTGATATGTGATATGTGATATGATGTGATATGTGATATGTGATTGTACTAATATATCAGTTAATTTTATGTTGTTATTAAATGGAGCATGAAAAAATGTTCGCAAAAGTTTAACATTTATTATCTAATTTAAATATTTAGCGGAAAAGCTGCTTTCTGCCTCAATGGCAATAGACACCAAACTCAATTACTTGCTTCATATAGTCTGTCAGTTAAATTATTTGCTCACACTTCTCAACCGACGCGACTTCACTAAGACATGGTAAGAAATAAATCCAATTGCACTGTTAGACTTACTCAGTTCGTCGCTGTGTATCCTCGGGAAATTAAGTTTTACGAGCAGCAAAAATATTTTAATGATATCACAAATATGCTGCTCGACTAAAAAATGAAAACGTAACACATACATATACGTATACATTGTGTGAGGGTTGAGAATGAATGCTTTTTGTCATATGGCCATATGGCAAAGATGGCGCAACACCTCTTTTTCTCCAGGAAAGCAGAGCAAAATCGACCTAAAAAAGAATATCCGCATGAACATTAACAGGCTCAAACTACAAATACATGGCATAGGACGGTCTAAAAAATGCCTCGAAAGGCATGGCAAGCCGTTTTTTTCTGAACCGGTAGCCCAAGAAAGTATGCTATGAAATATAGGCGGCTCAGTGCTTTTGACTTTGGCTCCTGCTGCGAAGGGAGGTTTTTCTAACATTTCAGCGTGCAAACGGCCAACAACCTGCCATACTATGGTAGAGCCATTGTCGGCTGCAGACGTCCAAGCATTTTTAACACACACCTACATACATATAAACGTGTTTTTATGTGCCATGAGTTTGTATGTGATCTTTAAAAAATATGTCGCACTAGGAAGCCATATATTTTGCAACAGCATCAGCAGGACAACTATCTGTGCACGTTTCCAGTTGTGTGAGTGTGTATGTGTGTGTGTGTAGAAATATGTTTGAAGCATCACTAACGGCAGCCACAGCGACCCCATTGCCGCTCAAGGAAGCCGTCGAGTTGATAACAAAATTAATAAAAAACAAAAAAAAAAGGAATACAAAAAATCAAATGTACAGCGGCGTTGTATGTTTTAATGTGTGCAAGGAAAATGTGAAATTTTGAATGAGAAATATAAAAAATTAAAAGAAAAGCAAAATAGAAAGGCCAAATATATGGCGTAGATGAAAAAAGTACAATAAGCACAATAGCTACGGCTTCGATTTTTTGTACGAAGAAAAGATGTGTGTGAATGTGTATGTGTTTGCATACGAATTTTTATATACTGCACATGTATATGTGTGCCTTCGAAGCATTTGGCCAAAGGCGTTAAAATTTCAGCGCTTAAAATATGCAAAGTTGAATGGCTTTTGACTTTATGTGCCACAGCGCAATAAGTGCCTGTGCGACAGAATGCTCAGACATTTTTCCGTTGCGCATAAATTCTGGCAACTGATTGCAGCGATTTAAGCGAAATTTCTATTTAAAGAATTATTGCTAAGATTTTTAGGGTATGCAAGAAAAATTTATTCATTAATAAGCTGCGAGAAATTACACGGTTTAACGGTGCTATATTAAATAGGTGACTTCCATTTTGCATGAAAATTAAGGAGAGACATGACCTCAAGAAATTGCAGTTTACAAAAAAACACAAAAAAAAAAAAAAAATAACTAAATAAAAAATAAAGCAGCAAATAATTCTCAAACCACATTTTAGGTTGTTAGAATTACATATTAGGCCGCACTTCTGCTTCGTTGGATGCTCGACTGTGTTTCTTCTCCAATTTGTGATGTTGCTCTTGAGTTCGTTCCAGAGAAAGCCGCTGACGAAAGGCAGACAGTTTGTATGGGGAGTTTTTCTGATTGTCCATGGCAGAAATACACTCTGGAGTTTGCAGATGGGGCCGCTATGAGAAATCATTTTTTCGCTCATTTGGTGTTCCATGACCACAGTGGTCTACAAACCGTAGACAAGCGAATGACAGCCATATAAAAATTCCTTCGAACTAGACGGCCGAAGTGTAAGAATGCATTTTATACTCTACTAATAACAGCGAAGGCTTGGCTCGCTTCGTTGTGAGACGATTTAAGTTGATGCCATGAATCATTGTTTTAGATACAATTAAACCGCCAAAAGAAAATCATGTTTTCATGTTCGGTGATCATTTTTCACTTAGATTTGATTACGAATTTAACTATTCCATTATTTCAATGAAATCGAATGCCGTAGAAGATGATAATATGAGTTTTTTGGAGTTAGTTTTAATTAACATAAAAACACCTCAACGCATACAATCAACAGTGGCTCGGTTAACTGTTCACTAGACAGACCTAGTAGATGATACGTATCAGTCGACATTCCCGCCAATTCCCGAAACCTAACATCAAAGCAGAGGAAGATTAAGCAAGGTGTACCGCAGGGTGGTGACCTTTCATCCTTGCTGTTCATCTTCTGCATCTCGAAGCTCCCCCAACCGCCAGAGGGAGTCTCCCTGGTTTCTTACGCTGACGACTGCACGATAATGGCATCGGCCAATGACATCGATGGCCTGTGTTCCAAAATTAACATCTACCTCACCGACCTTTCTCGCTTTTTCACTGCGAGGAATCTTCAACTTTCCCTCACTAAGTCCACGGAGACCCTCTTTCCCACCTAGAAAAAAGAGGTCAAACTGCCCTTCAAGGTGAAAGTCGATGACACACCAATTCCAACGGTCAACAACCCCGAACTATTGCGTGTACCCTTTGACAGTTTGCTCTCCTTCTCAGCGCACACAACCGCAATTGCCACTAACGTCCAAAATCGCAACAAGGTCCTCAAATCGCTTGCCGGCAGCTGCAGACATGCCAAAATACTGCTATTTGGACAGCGATCAGTTGCCTCCTAATGTCCCCTATTCAACACCTTCACAATGAGGCACAAATGCTCCCTGTAATGGAGCACAATAAACTGCTCAGCAAACAGTTCCTGCTAGGGTGCTACCGTAGATTTCACGCTTGCAGACACCTGCTTGAGCTAGAGCAGCCTCCAAGGCACATCAGGAGACACTTTTTTAATTACGCCGACGAGATCCAGGACAAAATTGACAGAAATCTACCGCAACAGACAGTGCTTAGACAATCAATAAACGACATTCACCGGAGACCGTCACCACCTTCTTAAGCTCCCGTCCTCTGAATGCCGTAATCGAAGTCCAACCACCACCTATAGAAGATGAATAGCTCCAGCTTCCCCGTGAGACCTGCGTAACACTGGCCCAATTACGTTCTGGATATTGTAGCAGGTTAAACTCCTACTTATCCAGAATGGACCCCGACATACAAAACATATGTCCGGCATGTCGACACTAACCACCTATTCACATGCCCCATCAAACCCACTCATCTAATATCCCAACCTGTCGAAACAGCATATTTCCTGGGCCTACCTTTAGATGAGCCAGACGAAGACGACCTGTGATACACCCTACACTGACGTGGCTTCTAAATATTACTGTTAAAACAACAACAACAACAACAAGTGCCTCGGTTAAGGGGTTAGGGGTAGTCAGATGCCCGAAAAAATTATGGTTTTCAATAATTTTTGTTTTGCTAGTCAATTGCTTTATTTTAAAAAAGTAAGAACACAGCATTAACACATCATGTTTTGACTTGACTTTTGCAAAATTTAAAAAAAAAATTAATAATTGCAAAAGTAATAGCTGTTTGTGTGAAGCTCGTTTCTCCAAAAGTCCCTTGCGACGATCATCACAAGTCCTTGGACATTCATCTAAAATCAATCGGACAAAAGAAATTAGTTTTATTAATAGATAATCTTGTGCCAAATCGAAGCTTTGATTTTTTCAAAATTAACAATATGGCGGCCTCAGGAAATATTTTTCAGATTTTTGAAAAAAAAAACCGACAATTAATTGTTAAAAAAAATCAGTATTAAAACAAAAAGTACGTTCAATTAGGCACGAGTTTTTTATGATTTTCAAAAGCAGTATAAATTTTGTTGAAATCTACCAATTGGTTTTTAAGTTACAGTGATCACCAGTTCAAAAATACATAGTTTTGAGAAAAACGCATTTAAAGTTTTGCTATCGGCTTCGGAGCGTCCGAGCGCCCTTTGTTAATTGCTGAATAATTCGAAAAGTTTCAATTCAATGATTCACTTGAAATTTTCACACAATATTTCTAAGATATTATACTTAAAAAAAAAAATGCAAAAACAAAAATCCAATTTTTTGAAAATTCTGACTACCTCTAGCCCATTAATTAGTATTTTATTATTAACTAAATTATAGTTTCTGTTCTAATAGCAGTCGCCTCTCGGCAAGCAATGACAAATCTCCGAGTGTATTTCTGCCATGAAAAAGCTCCTTGTAAGAACCATTTGCAGTTCGGAGACGGCTTAGAACTCCATTTGTGGAACAACATCAAGTTGCACACAACTAATAGGAAGAGGAGCTCGGTCAAACACCTAACACAAAAGGTGCCAAATATTTATTTATTTTGTCGTTATAGCAAATAAAAGGAATCAAATGCCTGATGAACTTAATACTTCCATATTGTTCGTTTTTGTAATATATTTTTTTTATAATTTTTTTTTACGTAAAAATTTTTTAAAATAATTAAAAAAAACAAAATAAAAAGAACTTCACCTCCAATTGCTTGTCAGCATCTCATCCGCTATTAAGCAACACGCGGTCATAAATAGCGCTTTTCGTACAGAATCGACGCGGGAGATGGAAAATAGTGTCTATATATCAATATTAAGGAAAGAAAGGAATGGGTGGCTCCAGGAGATACGCCAAAGCCAAGAATCATGCCGGGTATTCATGAAAAGAAGATCATGGTATGTGCTTGGTTGGACTAGGAGGGCTTGGTGCACGGTGAAAGAATGCCACGGTCAACACGGAGCTCTACATTGCTCAGATACATCGCATGAATGAGGCTATTCGACTGAAAAGACCTGATGGACATTGTCAAACCATACTCCTGTCGCACAAGTCGTCAAAGCCGCACTCTAAGAGCTCGAATGGGAGTTCCTTCAGCATGCGCCGTGTTCTCCGGGCTTTCTACCTACCGATTACCATCTTTTTCGCTCAATTAATCAACTTTTGGATATAATTATTTTCGATTATTCTGTACAAATCAGTGAATAAGCATTTGAAAATAAGTCGCTTGCAGCCGGTCAACTGAAAAACTCGTGAACTTCTGATTTTTATTTACTTATAAAATTTGTATTCATAAAGTTAAAAATAAAATTAGTAGCCACTGACTTTTTATGTCTTATTTGAAAAAGAGCTCCAGACCACTGAAAAAAAAAATCCATTAGCATATTTGGTTAGCATTTCGAATAATGTCTTTTTAATTGTTAAAATATTGTGTTGACATTTTTTCCAAAATATATAGAAATATAACAGCAACAACAACATAAAAAACAAACCTTAGCAAGCTACCGATTACACAGCCAAACTCACAAGTTATCATTTTGTGGTTTCTTTTATTTAATTCACTTTTTTATTGCTCTGGCTGTTGTTTTTACTAGAATTACAATAAATCTCACCAAATTACCGACGTGCACGTGTCATTTGAATGCTCCGCATTCATATTTCAAAAATTACTTACCATTTGTTTGCATTTTCTTCATTTTTTCTTGTTGCTATTTTCAACACATTTTCCACATTTTTCATGCAATGAAAATGAACAGCTTAGCATTTGAGAGCGTGTTTAGAATGGCTGCGTATGAGCACCGTGTGGTTGGCTTTGTTGTTCTGCTTAGCATTTTTTGTCGTTTTTTATTTGCATTGCTTTTGATTCTATGACATTCTTTTCGTTTTGTTGTAGACTCTTTTCGACATGGTGCATGCTTTGCCTAAAATAATTATTCATGTCAGGCTCATTTAATTTCATGTTGCCGCGACGGCTGCTCCTAAAAAAAGTTGGTACAGCTCTCTCTAGTGGACATTTTGCAATGGTCTGGCTGCAATTTGAGTGGTTGGGGTATTGTGTTTATTTGTTTGACTTTCTAAATTTAGCACGAGTAATTGCGTTCTTACTGACACTGCGTTAGGCTGTTGACGGCAAAAGAATTCAGGCGATAACTGATCGCTGTCTCTTAGAATGGCGTTGAATAGGAGAGCAATTTTGTAGGTAGTTAGTCATTTAAAGTTGGGTACCAATGGTGTAGGTAGGTAGGTGAAATGGTTGAAGTGCCAGTCTGGTACTCCTCAAGTAGCACTAAAGGCAGATATCTACAACCAGCCAGAGCTGTTGATATACTGGAGAAGATTGGTGGGATTCAGGTTGGCGCACTGCCCCACGCTGTCGAAGAAAAGAGCAGGCAGTGACCTTAATTGCTTAGCCGTCAAACCCGGACATTTACAGAGAAAGTGCAATGGGGGTTAAATTGAAAATCTAGCTTTTCCGTGTGTGTGCCGATCGTCCAGTAACCGGTAAGAGTCTGAAAATTGAATGAAAAGGAGCCCAAAGGACTTCCTCAGACCTTCGTGTATTGTACTGGGGCCAAAGGGTTTTCGAAATAGCACACTAAGTAATGGAACTCCATTTTTTCTGCGCTTTCTTGAGAAATAATTTGTACAATTCCCCTTTAATAACTGTCAGGGGAGGCCGATGATTGGGTAGAAGGTCTCTGAGGCCAATTCAGTCACCTTCCTGGCAAGCTCATCAGCGGTTTCATTCCCCTCTATGTTCCTATGTCCTGGAACCCAGATCAGAGAAATGTTACCTGCACACCTAAAGAGATTTGATTTCCTCCTTACTAGTTTCGCTCTCCACCATGGCGTCGTCATATCCATGAACGCGGCTTGACTATCGTTGCGTTCCCTAAGCATTTTGCAAGCCTGCAGGTTCGCAAAGACTTGAAAAACACTAGCAGTATTCGGTAGTTTAAAGGAAATCGATAAATTGGCTGGTTTAGAGAGAAGCCCTGGTCTGACTTCCGATTCCATCTTGGAACCATCAGGGGAGACAGAGGTGCAAACTTCGGTGCAGATTTTCCCCTCGATCCAATCCTGTCTATTTGGAAAGATTGCCCTGCCACGACCCACAAACTCTAGTTTGCTAATGAGAGATCTGTTCGAAGATTGAACATTGTAGGTAGATAATTTTTTTATGAATTGGAACATATCAGTAGTGTGGAAATCAAGGCGTCAAATCGTCGCCGGTTTGTTACTGTAGACCAATGACTTCACATAACCCCAAAGAAAATAGTCTAGAGGCGTCAAATCACACGAGCGCGGCGGCCATTCCAGAAATGGGAAATAATGCGCTCATCGAACTTACTCTTCAACAAATCAATTGTAGCGTGTGCTGCGTGGCTTGTGGCCCCGTCCTGTTGAAACCACATGTCGTCTAAGTCCATACCATTCAATTGCGGCCAAAAATAATCGTTTATCATGTCGCGGTATCGATTTCCATTCACAGTAACGTGACGATCGTTCTCGTCAACGAAAAAATATGGGCCAATTACGCCGCCGGCATGTAAACCGCACCAAACAGTGATTTTTTCGGGATGCAACGGTGCCTCATGAATCACGTGTGGATTAGTTTCTGCCCAGTAACGCATATTTTGCTTGTTGACAAAGCCATTGAGCCAAAAGTGAGCTTCATCACGATGATTTTTTGGAATTATTTGGATTTAAAGTAGCAGCAACAGAACGATTATTTTCATAAAAAATTTGCACGATTTGCAATCAAAGGGGACGGATTTTTGGCAAAAAGTTTTGTTTACATATGAATCGAAGTTTAATATATTCGGTAGAGATGGAAGAGCAAAAGTGTGGAGGGAAAAAAATACTGCACTGAGTAAAGGTAATATGGATCGTTACAAATATTCATCACTATTGGAAGTCAATCTGAAATCTTCGGTGGATGATTTGGAGCATGGTCCAGGTTGGGGCTTTCAACAGGATAACAATCCAAAGCACACAGCACACATTGCGAAGGATTGGCTGCTTTACCATGCTCCAAGGCAATTAAATACACCACCGCAAAGCCCAGATTTGAATATTATTGAACACGCCTGGAAAATTTTAAATCGCAAAATTAGAAAAAATGCGATTTCAAGCGCTTCAGTACTCAAAGAACGACTAATAGAATCTTGAAACAATATAACATCTACAGAGTTAACAAATTTAGTCACCCCGATGCCACGACGGCTTCAAGCTGTAAATGGTGGACCAACTAAATACTAAGAAGTAATATTACTTAGATTTAAGTGAAGTTTTTCACACTGGAGTAAGATATTTGTGTACTGTATGTAGACTTTTGCCAACGTTGGGTTTAGGCTTTTTTGCCATAGCTTTGCTATTTTATGTTAATGTATGGAGTTTTTTAAGTTTATAATAATTAGAAAAGTTTTCAAATAAAACTTTGTAAACACATTTTTCAATAAAGTTTTTGAACTACCAATCTAGTGAAAATGGGGGGTGTATCTAGATTTTTTTATTATTTGGGTTCCAAATTCCATATCAGTCAAAAGTATGCTACACATTTTTAATACGAACATGAAAATAATGTTAATATGGCTGCGAGTTCTGGTCACTTACACCCGTGCATATCCTAAGGCTGCAACATTCGTCAACGCCTGCTTGCGCAAAAGATTGAAAATCTGGTGGCCTCGTATTATTTCAAATCAGGAGTTGCTTACTTCGATCAACCAACTCCCAATCGAGCTCATCATCAAACGCAGACGATTTAGCTGATATGCCGACGAAGTATGCAGAGTTGGTCTGTGGTGGAATCCGCAAGGCGTTAGGAACCGTGAAAGACCAAAAACCTCCTGGCGACGTATGGTGCATACGGACCAACTGAACTCAACTACAACCTGGAATTAAAAAAAAAAACTTACTCGCAATCGAACTGATTTCCATACTTTTGTTCTGGTCCTAAGCTCCAAGCGGAGTTAAAGGAAATTATATATATTTACTATACATGTAAAATTATTAGCATGCATACATACATACATACATACATACATATATACATACACTCGTTTTCACCACTTCCTGTCCTATCAGAACAGATGAGTCCACTGACAAAGTGATAAAAATCGACTCATTTTTCACTGCATTTCATACCATAAAAGGGGAAAAATATGTGAGTATATAAAAATATTTAAACAGTATATGCCCGTGTAAAGGAAATGGGGCACAGAAGAAAAGCAAAAAAAAAAAAAAAAATCGTGAAAAATGTGGCATAAATTCCAGTAAAATTTTTTCGTGTGCCCTTTCCTGTTTTTAATTTTTTTTTTTCAAATGCCTTCCAGAAGTCGGTGAAATATGAATGCAAGAAAAAAGCAAAATTAATGTGAAAACCATTGCATGTCAAAAAATAAATTAATATGAGGCAAATACATATCAACAGCAGGCAAATATGTATGTTTGCATACACACACATGGTTACTCTGTCAGTGTGTGAGTAGACAATGAGGGATGGGAACAGGTACGAGTCCACCTTGCGGCTAGATTTGCGCTCAGCGCTTTTGTTTACCGCAAACATTTTCTTTTTTTTCACTCTTTAAAAAGAAAAAATTTATTTCACTTTATATTTCTTTGTATGATATTCACCCAATCACATGTGTGTGTGTGCGTGTATGTGAAAAAGGCTGGTTTTGTACTTGCGAATATGTATGTTTAAGTATGCGCTTTTGTTGGCATAATATGCAGGGAGATGCGTATTAAAAATGTATTTTCGTGGCTTACTCTTTATTTTGCCCGACCACAATCAATGCTAACAGCCTAAAAGTATGCCAGAATTTTGCGGCATATGCCAACGGCTTGTGGCTTTGCGCATATGTGTGTGTGTGTGCTTCTCTTCAATCGTATTTGCATGTTTTGCTATTTTAATTTATTATTTTTTTATTCGCATTGTGTTGAGACTTTGCCCAGATTTCCACCCAAAACCGCTTACACTAATACCCGTAAAAGTTAGTTGTTCTTTCATTTTGTTGGCTTCTCCTGGCTACGTATGCGACATGTGTGATTTAGTGAAATTAATTTTAATTTGGCCTTGAGGAAGATTTCTTTGGGAATCTTATTTTGCCAAGTTTGAAATTTAAAGAGCTTTCACACCGCTGCCGCTACTTTAGTGCAATTCACTTGCGAAAGTTTTTAAATTCTACACCTTTGTATGTATTACATAAAAAGCAAAGTCGCTTGCGCTTTCTGAAACTTGTTGTTTTTTCTGGATTTAATTGTTGGGTGGACTATCTCTTTTTAAACTTCTTAAGCCCTTATGTGCAATATAGAAAAGTAAGATCACAGTTTGCTCTATATTTAGTGCAAGATGGTCATGAAGCGTTTGCGTCAGTGTTGTATTTTTTGAGGGGAAACGTAGCTTTAGTTTATTGGGCGCATCTTTGGGGCTCTTTTTTCATATCCTTCTTCACTCCACTTGGGAGCATAGGGTCTGAACAAGGCTCTTCCATCGTACCCGGTTCTGGGCTGTTGTTTTTGCGCCGTCTCTTTTGCTAGCTTGTGTTACATGGACCTTCTCCAAGTAATCTTTGTCCGACCACGGCCTCTGCTCCCATGTGGGTACTACTCGTGATGCTGTCTGGTGGTTTTCTAAGCGTATGACCTATCCATCGCCACTTTCTGCGTTTGGTTTGCACTAAAATGGGCTCCTCATTCGTTGATCTCCACAGCGCATCATTGCTGATGTTGTTCGGCCAGAATATTCTGCAGATGATGCGGAGGCATTTGCTGACGAAAGATGAAAACCTCTCGGTGATGGTGTTGCAGACTCGCCATGTTTCACTTCTGTAAAAGAATACTGTCTTCATATGACATCCGCTGAATATTCGCAGTTTAGTGCCCCTGGAGATTTGCGAACTCGCCCATACTGTATGCATTCGCCCGAACGCTGCCCTTGCTTTATTTAGGATGTAGTTGACTTATCCGTCTGCTTCGCTGTCTGTTGTGATAGTGTAGCCTAGGTAGCAAATACTTTCCATAAATTCCACTGGGCTCCTGTCAACCATTATATGTCTTTATTGGGGTTGACCTCTAATCCTAGAGTGTTTGCTAGCGCGACTAGTCTGTCCGCCTTCGCTTGCATGTCAGTGAGTTTGTGAGAGAGGAGGTAGATGTCATCAGTGAAGTCCAGATCCTCGTAATGACTGTAAAACTATATGGTCTGAACCTCTTTGTGCATTCCCAATTGGCTCATAACGTCGTCTAGGACGATGGCGAAGAGAAAGAGAAGGTGCCTTACGCCTGCGGTGGTGGTGAATGGGTCATGGATGTTGCCGTTGTGTAGCACTACCAGTTCCGAGCTCTCGTAAAGGGCTCTGATGAAGCGGATTATCATGGCGGGGACTCCTTTCCTACTCAGTGCCAGCCATATTGCGTCCCGTTTGATAATGTCGAACGCCTTCTTAAAGTCAACGAACAGCATGTAAAGCGGAGAACGCCACTCAACTGATTGTTCTACTATGATGATTGGTCAAATACTGCTTGTTTTTTGTATTACCATATTTGCCAGAGACAATAAGTAAATTTGTTGAGGTGGACAGCTCCTCCAGAGAACGAGGTTTTCAATCATTTTTTGCGAAAAATTGAGAGTATCTATTACCTTAAAATAAATTGCATATAAATACTCATTCTGAAGCGCATATATAACATTTTTTTTTAATTAAAAAAAATTGCGGCGCTAGAGCTGCTAAGGGGTTACATGCGTCCAGAATTTTCAAAAACACGAGTTTTTTACTGGTTATTATTCTTTGTAGTTTTAGGCATATTTCTGTAGAAGTGGATTGTAAAAATTTCCCATAGATACAAAGTTATGGTAGAAAATGTAACTGCCCGATGAGAGTTTGATGCGCACAGGTAGCTGTCCTTCGTTCGAGGCAGCTGGTCGTTCTATTCGTTTTTCTCGAAACTACTTTTTCCGGCACGGTCTGCATGATAACTCATACAGTTGTTAATATTTTTTAATGCGATTTTTTTTAAATATTCGAAAGTGTTTTTTCTATAGTCTGTCGAGACGTATTTTGGAGATTTTTATTAAAAAATTTTATAAACATACTTTTTTTTAAATGCCGTAAATTGCAAGGATGCCAAAAATCTGGCTCAACAGTCTATAACTACAACTTTATTTGACAACAATTTTTTTACTTTTTACAGATCCATCAACATTTCAAGGAGGCATGATGCAGACCGTAGAGCAACTGTTTTTCATGGTACTTTGAGTGACGTAATTTTTTATATATTAATTTTTGTAAAGAAAAATTAAAATAATTTTTTTTTATAGTTTAAGTATTAATAAATAATGTATTAATTTTTTTTATATTTATTTCTATTGTTATCCCTTCTAAAAACATATTTTCGTTTAGTGCAATTTTGGCGCTGCTGGGCGTAAGTAACCTAGTTTGCGCCATGTAATGTACAGCCTCTTGTAATCAACTGAACTCAACCAGATACAAATTTTTCATTAGAATAAGTTATTCCGCTATGCATTTACCTATTTTTCACGAAAAAAACTGAGAATTTGAAGTGAAAAAGAAAAAATCACACTTTTTCTTAAACAAAGTGATTAAAACAATATTTTTAGTGATAATAAATTTAAAATTGGAAGTACGTGCAAATTCGTTACAGAATATCCCTGTAAAATTTTAAGCTGAAATCTTGACTACTTCTTTAGTTATATTTGGAAGCGCTGAAAAAAACGTATTTCGAGAAAAAAAAGCGATTAAAATTTTCGCTCTTACTCATCTTTCGTTCGACACTCATCACTTCACTGACTTTAAATTGAATTTTTTAGACTTCTATGAAGCTTAAAACAGTTTAAAGTTATTCTTAGATTGTAAATGAATTTTTAAAGCAAAAAAAATATATAATATATACTAAGTTTCAAAGTGCTAGTTAAAGTACTTAAAACTATTTTCTTTGTTCTGAGGACATGTTTTTACAATTAGTAGATTTAAACTCTGTCTGAGAAACCTAAACTGTGATATTTTTTCAGTCTTCCATTAGCTAAATTATGGTCTAGCAAATTTAAAGCTATGGATATGTTTACCACTTAATTTTAGTAAAAAGATAAAATTTGTATGAAAGGCACTTTAAGATCTTTATGAGTTTCGGCATTACTATAAGGTGCGCCAGTTGTTTCTTTCTCGTGCCAATTGGCGCCAGTTGTAAACACCAAGTGAAGTCAAGTCCATCCCCAGCTGATCATTCCAATGCAGAGGAGATCCTTCCTTTTCCGCTGCTATCGTCATCTGGTTGCGCATGGAATACTTTTAGAGCCGGAGCTTTTTTTCCATTCGGTCGAAATGACCCAGTCAACGAAGCCGCAAAATGTCTATGCCGTCGTAAAGCTCATTGTTCAATCGCCTACGATACTCGCCGTTACCAACGTGCAAAGTTCCAAAAATCTTTCACAGAATCTTTTTCTCAAACACTCGAAGGGCCGCCACATCAGATGTTGTCATCGTCCAAGCTTCTGCGCCATAATATAGGACGGACATGTAGCAGCCTTCTAAGGTGTTAATTTTGTTCGCCGAGAGAGGACTTTACTACTCAATCCCTGCTTGGTCCCAAAGTTGCACTTATTGGTTAGAAAGATTATCCGTTGGATTCAAAGACTGTCATTGTGATTAGTGTTAATGCTGGTTCCTAAATAAACGAAGTCTCTTACAACCTCGAAATCATAATTGTCAACAGTTGCGTAGATCTTCGCACCTTCCAATTAATATTGAAAAAGCAGTGGACGTACAATATAAATAAATAAGATTGTTTTCCAAATAATTTTTAAAATCGAATATTTCGAAAATGGTAGAAATTTGAACATCATTTTATATATTATCACCAACTTAGTTCAAAATTACCGAAATAATAATGTCCGTACGTGGTTATTTAGGTCCCATTTTCTGAAACCCTGTGTATGAAAAATTCATGCAGCGTCTTGAGAATATTGAATGTATCGTGCGATGTACAAGCTAGAGGAATTTTTTTCTACCTGCTTATAAATTAGTTGTCATATCTAATAAATATTTAAACTTACAGTTCCCAGAAATGCTTTAATCTAAGCGTTTAGCTATGCAAATTGAAGAAAAATACACTGCTTTTTTTGAGATGCTTTTCAAATACTGTCACTTTCGATCAATAGCTTAAACGAAAAAACAAAATGAGAAAAAATAATATCATATAAAGAAAAGTAATACAATAACATTTACTTTCTCCACAATGGATACAAACCAAACCTAATAACCAAGACATGGAGCGCAGCTACGCTTGATGAAAAGTGGTTTTCACCAAAAAGAAGAAAAAGGAACACTCACATATCCACACATTTGTATGTAGAGCTCCGAAGGTACATTTTTAACTTTAAGGATGCGCCTTTTATACAAATGACAATTGGCATGGCGTGTAAGAGTCAACTTCCAGCAGCACATAATGCATAATACGTTGCCTATTTCAAGGCGTTGCCATGTGCAAATGCCTGCAATTTCGCCTATGCCAGCTGAGACGAGCTACTCCCACTACCACTCCGGTCGCTTGCCGTGCGCGCTGCGTGCATTGATTTAATAAATAATTCAATAGTGCAAATTCGCGTTTTCAATTCAATTCGTGAAATGGAAAAGTGTGTGAAAAAAGATACGTTGATTGAAAAAGAAAACATAAGGAAGTAAGGTACGCATAGCTTATGAAGGCATGTAGGTGTTGCTTGTATGTATGCAGCAGAGATACCCCAAGTGGAAGAAGAGTATGAAAGCGAGCAGTCGTCTTCGAGACACGTTCAGTAAAAAGTGATTGCGAAACAGTCAACGCGAAAGTGAAAAATGTCAAGTGGAAAGTGAAATGTAAAATCGACTGTTTATAACTTCGCGCATGTATGTAAAGCGTACGCCTGTGAACACATAGATTTGCACGTTTGCAATTGACATCTGCGCGTAAACGCTTATGGGTGGTACTACATACGTGTGAAGCTTTCTCTGATTATACCCAATGCATGTAAACTTTTTAAACCTAAAGATGTTGGTGTGGTTGCGAAATTGTAGTTGAAAGAAAACTCTAGGAGTGTACACTAGCACGCAGATAGCTCGAAGGCACCAGAGAGCGTGGGCACTAGAACATATGGCTACGAAACCAAGCGTTCTGTGGCGATGAGTAGTTTTTCAAGCATCTTCCAACCGTAGGTATATTCCATCTGTCTATATACAGAGCTCAATTTAGGCGGAATGAGCGTATGACCATTCTGAGTGACAGTCAGGCGCCACTCAAAGCACTATCATCCTCTGGATACCTTCCGTTGGATATCTTTTTAAAAACTTTGGTGTCGTCATCCGGGTTTTAAAAGGAAATTAAATTTTAGGGAGCTATCTGGAAGCTCAAGTCGTTAGCTATAATAGAGATATGTTAAACTCACCTTCAATGTCGAAAATGTTTGATCAGACCCGGATGCCCGGTGTAGTTGCTTACAGAAGGGAATGCAGACAGCTGGTTGGACTGATGACGGGCCATTTTCTGTGGGCGAAGCACATGTCCACTTATGTGTTAAGAAGCGACCATCTCGGCTCCTTGGCACCACACGATCTACTCAAATTTCTTCGGAGATCGGATAGATTTAAAGAAAATTAAGAGGGAAGTGTAGTATAATGGATTTAATTAATGTCTGAGTGCTGCACTTGCTAGTTGTCCCAACAAAAAAAGGTGCTTACTTCATCAAAGGCCTCTTCAAATCTAACCAAATCTCTTACCATAGAAGTACTTTTTCATGTAAGTTTACAGGAATTTGTGGTGTGAGGTTAAATACAGAAGAAATCAGTTGCTCAGTACAGTAGCAAATTTTACTCAAACAACCTGTAACAATTTCTGCAAGTGAATGTCCCCATAAAAGCATTCGTTGGGTGTTGTAAACTCAGTTTCAACTGTACGCAGATGTTTTTTTTTAAATGAATGTGATTTCTTAGATTCTCGCGTATACCCATTTCTTCTTACCATTTGCTCTACTTTTCTTTTAATATTCACGATTTTTGTCTAAGCTGTGCATTTCTCTATCCATTCCACTTTCAATTTGCCAAGCTATTGGAAGGCAAATACGAATATGATAAGCTTGTATTCAATATGACACCTAACAGTTGGAACTAACAAGACGTTCGTATGCCTCAATAGATGGTGTTTGTACCTTGCCGTCAGCTGGCAGGCGCAAATACCGGCTGACAAATGCGAAGCCTTGGCGAGCTGAAAGTAATGATGAGCATCACTACTGCGGTTCTGCAAAGTATTTGCGAATAAATTATTGTCTGGCAGTGGGAGCGCAGCAGAAGCTAGCTGTTATGCATACAAATAGACATGCAACGAAAATGTGAAGTTATTGATTTTGTGCTTTAGCCGTTTGCCGCTACAGCAACACAAAAGTGTTTTTTTTTGTTTGTTTGCCTCTTTTTGTTTTTTGACTAAAGTAGTGAAATATTTTGACGAACATATTGGAATTGTATCTTTTAGCCTGTTTACCTTTCACTCTCATTTGAAACCACCCTTCTATCCAACCTGCACAATCTTCATATGACAGCTCTTCAAGCACAGGTGTTACCTTTGTGGTTGACTCAAATCATCCTCTCGATTTATTTACTTTTTGTGGTTGAGTTGTTGATGATGCGGTTCGGGGTTTAGTAGAAATCCAGATATTTTGCTAATGCTTTCTTTAGGATACTCGCTTTGGAGGTGGTTTTGTTTGTTGAAGTTTTCCAAGTTGATGGGTGTTAGTGCTATTTCATCGCACAATAGTACGCACATGGAGATGTAAGTTGGCACAAACACATGCATATATGGATAAAATTGAAAATTTTGTACTTGAAAAAAAAAAAGATCACATATGAGATAATAAATAAATAGGCGTCAAGAAAATGTTCGCATGAGGAAAAGGTCAGCAGAAGCCAAACACTACGAGTAGTAGTGTCGAAATGAAATGGGTCGAAGGATAAAGTGAAAAACGTAGGAGAGGTGGAGGCGGTTGTATTAGAGAAAAAAAGTAGCTAACTGCTACCAGCTCACCTAACAGCTGCTTTTCATTCACACGCATAAATACACATGCGTACATACTTATGTGTGCCTAGATATGTATCAGACACTTGACAGATGAGCTTCGTCTAGGTGTGGATGAGTTTTTATTATGAGCAATTGCTGTGGTGCAGATGCTGCACATATCTACTATTTCATCTACACAATCATATATACAAATACATGTATACTCACAAATATGAATAAACATAAACTGTGCTGATTTAAGATGTCAGTTACAAAATGATATTCAAAAAGCAAGAAAAAAAAAAAGAATTGCTGGTGTAGAGAAATCATTGAATTGCTCCAAGTACTGCTATTGCCCAAATTTAAAAAAATAAAAGCTTATATAGACATACATACGTAGGCGGACTAAATTTGGTATAGCAGAACGAGATAATACAGCGATTTAAATGCTATTTTGCATGCCAGCAATATGGCCCTGCGCCCACCCCTTCATTTGTTGAACGCGTACCACAGATTGAAGAAAAAGCTCCACTAAACACCTAGAAAAGGAAGTCAAATATATACAAATAGTTGGTTGTAAGGGGCTGGAGATATGGTGGGTTACTACTGCCTGCCTAATAAGTGCTACATAAAAGGCCCTTAAGACTTCCATAGTTAAAAGTTTCTTTAGCTAGACGCTTGCATTTAAAGTCATATATCACCGTAAACTTTTCTCTGATTTTCTGAAAAGTTTTACACAACATTAAGGAAATTCTATACTCTCGAAAAATTCAAAGGTCAAAAAATCGAATTGTTGAAAATAAGTCTGTTTCATTTCTTTAATAGACTGGTGTTTCAATCTTTACTCGGCCTGGTGTTGTGAAATAAAAAAACAGAAACTATTCAAACGAAATTTGAATATGTTGTTCACAACATCAATGGCTATCGCCTGTACTATAGGGTGGGCCATGTAAAATTTGGTTTTTGAATAGGCTATAAAAAAAAACTAATCAATATTTTTTCAAACTTTTTTTTTTTATTTTGAAGATTGAACATTGTCATTTATGAATGAAAAATAATATCGTTCAAATGACTGCCACAACTGGCTTTACAGTAAGCCATTCGATCAACCCAATTTTTAAGCACATTTTCGATTGCTTGGGCTCCAATTTCATGAATGGCAACTTCGATTTCGTGTTTTAAAGCATCAATCCTCTCTGGATGGTTTGCATAGCATTTATCCTTAACAGCTCCCCACAAAAAATAGTCCAACGGGCTTAAATCACAGCTCCGAGGCGGCCAATTGATATCGGAATTTCGGCTGATTATTCGGTTTTCAAAAACGGGAGCCAAAAGTTCGAGTGTAACTTATGTCATCCTCTTCAATTTTTGGAAACAACTCGTTGAGCATGTCACGGTAACGCTCGCCATTTACTGTAACCGCGGCTCCTCGGTCATTTTCGAAAAAAAATGGCCCGATGATGCCGCCAGACCAAAAACCGCACCAACCAGTGACTCGTTGTGGATGCATTTGCTACTCGACAGTAACGTGTGGATTTTCTGAGCCCCAAATCCGACAATTTTGTTTATTGATGTAGCCATCGATGTGAAAATCAGAAAAGAACAAGAAGACTCACCACTTTGGAAATAGGTTTTCAATAATTCCCAATTTTGTTCAAGCGTAAAGCGTCCCATTTCGTAAATGTCAAACCTTTAAGTAAATTATGAACACATTTGACATGTCATTTGTGTTACCATTCTCAAAAAAATAGGAGGTTCAAAAAGCAAACGCTATATGGCCCACCCTGTAGAATCATATTATTATTTCAAATATTTCGTATTTTTTTAATAAAAAACCCCGATTTTTAGAGTGTCAAATTCAAACCCCCGCCAATTTTTTTTTTATTTTAGTATGGGACATAGCTACAGTCATACTGATTAATAATTTTCTAGGTTTTTGTCTTTCAGATAAATAGAAGAGCTAAAATGGACAACGCTGCCCAGGTCCAATTTTTCGGGAGGGTCAATTTCAGCACCACTTTTTAGATTATTCAAATAAAAAAAAAATGTTTTGAAGTTTTACATACAAAGTCAAATAAAAAGTTTAAAAGATTTAAGTATTGTTTTTCATTTTTTTATTTGAAAAAATATTCCTGAAATTCCATTGGGATCCCATAAGCAGTGCATATGAAAGCGTAGTTCATTTTGCATTAAAGAGCAGTGGGGCTGCTGGAAATTAAATCAAGAATAGAACTTGCCGTCATTCTGCAATTATAAGAAAATATTCTGCAACCATGAAATTGTAAATTCGCTTCGTCAAAAGCTATTCATGGTCTTGTAATCTTGTGTGCAATGGACGCATAAACCCTTAAAATAGCAGATATGAATAGACTAGAAAGATAGCCTTTGAAATTTGGATATACAGACGTGTGAAATTTCATGCACTGGCCACGTTTCCAACATCGAAGTTCTTCGCCAAATGAATCGAAATAGGCAGTTTCTTATGACGGTGGAATGAGCGAGGACGGCTTATCTAGGGCCTTTTCTCATAAACGAAAAGCGAAAGTTGCTAAAACTTATCCCGGAAGGGAAAATCGAAGGAAAAATGGGATTTACAGGAAACAGAACTGAAACAAATGAAAATGAGATTGAGAGGAAACAGAAACAGAAATAAAAATGAAATTGAGAGGAAACAGAAACATAAATGGGACTGAGAAGAAACAGAAACAGAAATTGGATTGAGAGGAAACAGAAACAGAAATAAAAATGAAATTGAGAGGAAACAGAAACATAAATGGGACTGAGAAGAAACAGAAACAGAAATTGGATTGAGAGAAAACAGAAACAGAAATGGGATTGAGAGGAAACAGAGACAGAGACAAAGACAGAGACAGAGACAAAGATAGAAACAGAAACAGAAACGGAAACAGAAAAAGAAATAGGGTTGAGAGGAAACAGAAACTGCAATAGAAACAGCTCCAAAATATTAGGCTCTGGACGAGAATTGGCAATATTAGAGAGTTACGTAATGTTGTAAGAGGCAGAGAAACTCTTAGCGAACATAAACTTATACATAACATATACACTTATATACAGGGCCCGCCATCTATCGTTACGGATTTGAACTAGGTATTATTTGAAGAATGGTAACACTTAGCTGTCATCTGATTTGACAGAAAATTAGTTTTATTCTTCCGTTGAACGAAAATGGTTGTGTATACGCTCAAGGAACGCTGGGAAATATTGCGACATTACTTTGAAAATCATGGCAGAATGTTGCAGAATGTGTACGAAAAATACTACGGCAATGGGAAGAAGAAAAGCACCGAATGAAGCGTATGTGCGTTACTTTGCGAAAAAAGTAAGAGAAACTGGGCTGCTTATTGACAAACCCGCACGAAATCGAAGAAAAGCCGATGCATTCACAACGAGCCGAAATTCTGATATCGTTTGGCCGCCTCGGAGCTGCGATTTGACGCCGTCGGATTATTATCTTTGGGGTGCCGTCAAAGACCAGTGTTATGCCAATAAACCAGCAACAATTGATGCACTGAAGACCAACATACGCGATGTCATAGCTGAAATACAGCCGCATACAATCGAAAATGTGTTGAAAAATTGGACCGATCGTATGGCTACTTTCTACTGAGCGGAAAAAAGGTTTACCATTCTGATGACCAGTGCTTCAATATTTATTCTAGTTTGAATTACCTATTCAGCCAATTATAACACAGGAAGATGATCAGTGATAGATGAAGGAAAGAAGTGGACGAGAGTATACGTCTAGAACGTACGTATACGTATAGAAGATTCTTACTTTTGAAGCTCTGGATATCTATACACTGGAGGTGATTTTGGTATGCAAGCCATGTGAACTTTTAGTAATGTTTTCCAAGCTATTTGATAACTATAGGAATGCAATTTAAGTGCATAAGAAAATGCTTAAACTTGTTTAAAAGTAACTCACGTAGCTTATAGCTGATTCTTAACTGTTAGTAATGTGGGTCAAACAAATCTTTCAGCTTTCAAACGAGAGGCGGTTGGTGTTTAGGATATTTGGGTGTTAGGATATCATTACAAGTACTTGCTCATTTTATTTTTATTTGGAATATAGAGTTTCAACAAATTGTTTCGACTGGCCCCGATTTTGGGCTAGTATTTCAAATTCACTCCATGTTTTGTTCGTGTTTGCCATCTCCGCCTCAATAATCCTTCTCGAAGTGTTAAACGGCCCTCCTCTGCGGCGACTGCCCTGTGGGCTCCATTCAACTGCGGTTATGCTGATGTCGTTATTGAGTCGGTGCAGTCTGTGGACAAGTTAGTTCCATTTCCGTTTAATAATTTCTTTTAAGGCAAACCTCTGCTTCGTGGCTTGCCAAAGCAAAGTGTTCTGGATGGTATTCGGCCAGAATATGTGCACGATTTTACGCAGACAGCGTTGACAAATGTTCGAAATGCTTGAGCATATTTTTGCATCTGATTCTACGTTTCACAGACATAAAGGAAAACCATCTTTACGTTTGACTCAAATATCCGCAGTTTGATATTTCTAAATATCTGTTGCGAGAGCCACATGGAACTTAGCTTGCTGAACGCTGTCTGTGCCTTCTTTAATCGTTCTTTAATATCTGTACCAGACCCCCTATTCGCAAAAATAACACTGCAAAGGTTAGTAATGGAGTTTGCTTCTTCGATGTGAGATTCGTTTATGGTGAAGTTGGCAATGTTATGCACCATTGATTTCATAGCCCTAATTTCTGCGATATTTATTTTCAAAACCGCTTTGTTTGCATATGGTACAACTGCGTTCAAATTCGTTTGTATGTTTGTTTATTGTTATTTTATTCAATATCTTCTTTTTTACTCGTCTCCATTAAATTATACCCTATAAGCCTATATGTTACTGAAGAAGGCTGCTCAATCCGATGTGGGGACTGTAATCCGCAGAAGGAAATGGCGATGGATTGGCCATATCCTGAGAAAGAGTGACGACAATATCTATGCTATGGAACCCCTTCCAACAGACACGACGAAATGCAGGCAGACCACGAACGAACTGGTGGCGTTCAAGGGAGGTTGAAATGAGGTCTTTGACTAAGACTTGGAGTGAACTTAAAGTCCTTGCGCAAAATCGTGTTCGATGGCGAAGAGGAGTTGTTAATATCCTCTACTCGAAGTAGAAGTTAGAGTTTTATAAATATATATAACAATAAATATATATATATCTAAGTATATACATGTCTAATAGTATATGCAACAGAGCTTCACTCACATTCCTTTTATTTTCCTCACGAAAACCAAACTAATAGTTTTTTGTATATTCCATATACTTACAAATTAATGTAACATACACACAAACTGTGTAATAACTGCACGAAAAAAGTTACAATTAAGAAAGAAAAAATAAAAACACGGACATTTTTTTGAAATTTTGCGCATGTTGTGCAAGTGGGCCAGAATAGAGTGGAATAACAAAAACCCACTTAACCTCTACCACGAAATGCCGGAGAAAACACAAAAATATGCTCAACTCCAAATGTAAAGTGACACTGGTTATTCCAGGATGCTTTGCCTCTCGTAAGACAGACGACGACTCTGCACACAACGGGGCGTATGAGTGACTCCGAAAAATCATTGTTAGCTACACAAAATTTAAGAGAACTACATAGCATTGAAGAGAGCGCTTAGGCGACAGAGAAAGTTTGTAAAGCTGTAGAGAAAGAGCGCTGAAAAGTTGTACGAAACTTTTTGCGAGCGAAAAATACAGGCAGACAGACAATTGGACAGATAAGAAGTGATGGTGAGACCGGGAGAAAATTGCCGAAAATTTGCTTTGACACTACTAACCTAGAATAAATGGGCGGTGAGCAGGCTTGTATGTAAGCTAATGGCTGGCTGCAAGTTGTGTGTGTGTGTGTGTGCGTGTTAGCGTTTTGTGTGCTTGCGAGTAACCAACTCAGCATAACGTAACGGAAGTAGTAACTGAAAGGCGAAAAACCTCGTGTTGCAGGCAAATTACGAACGATAGGAGCGCAAGCAGCAGAGAAAGCATGTTTGTAAAAATCTAAGACAACAACTATGAAGCCAATGAAACATTGTCATAGCAGAAAAATTTTCGACCAGTTTCAAATAGCGGCGAGTAGAGCATACCTGCACTTGAGAGTGGGGTTTTTAATATGTATACACCTTGCCAATGTGCATATTGGTATACTACAAATACATAGGCATGTATGCTTGTGTAGTCGTATACATATACATAGGCCAAAGACCGATAAGATGAGCTTTTACTGGCTTCGAAATTGCAAACAACTTTATCATCAGCTTAAGCACGTACATTGTTTCTTTCACTTTTTGCTGCTGCTGCTGATGATGCTGCTGCTGTTTGTTGTTATTGCCGACGCTGCAAATATTATTGGGGCGATTGCTCAAGCATTTGTTGTTGTTGTAACAGACACTGTTGCTTCGAAAATGTTGATCCTCAGGTCGGCTAAGGATAGCTGCTCATTCGTGCGGTCGAGAGCGCCTATACATACATATGCACATGTGCACGTTTACATGTGTGTATGTATTTTTGACAAAAATTATAATTTTGCATTTTCTCGCATGTACCCGAAAACATATGCCACCATAAATATCTGTTTGAATGTTAATTTCTAGAAATTTGTTGGATTTTTGAAATTTACGAGTTTGTTCAACTTACTAAGTGCATCAGCCATTTTAGCGATGTGTGCGCACTTAAATTCGAGGTGGCAAGTATGAAATTCAAATCTAAAGCAACTTTAGCTCATTTGGGACTTGTTTTATGATAACATGTAAAATATAATAGCGCAATAAAAGGGCAAAAAAAACAAAAAAAATAAATAATAATAATTATATATATAAAAATGAAATGATGTTCGTTTGTACGCAATTTTTTGGGCCGATACGAGGCCAATTTTATTCGTTCTTTTCTCATATTATAGGGATCCACTAGGGGAAGGCTTTTAGCAAAATAAAATTTTTTTTTTAATATTTTCTTCATATGAAAAAAGAAAAAATCAAAATATTGTACAAAACAACACTTGCTCGATTCTTAGATTATAGTAAATTTCGAATTAACATTCATTTTATGTGTACAACTTTTTTTGAATAAATATACGAATTTTTCGTTATTGTGAAACGATTTGTGTCGTGTTGCTAAGTTGCAAATTTTTTTCGACGGAGAGTAAACATAAACACAGAGGTTTGTACGCTCTTTATGAAGAGCAATGCTTCAGTACACATACACGAACGCCGAACTACTAATTTGTGTTTTGTGTGCAGTTCATTTGTGTGTTGACCAAGGATAATAGATTTACTATCCAACGATATGAGCGTGTTTGAAGACATGGGAATTCAGATCGATGAGGACAATGTGTTTGTTGTTTCAGATGAAAATTCAACGAACAACGAGTCAAAGACGGAAATTGTTCATCACGAAACGAAAAGACAATCCGAAGGTGTAAGCGTGTTTGAAGAATCGAAAATCGATGGCAATTTGGCTGCTGTCGCAAATACGGCAAATAAAGAGTCGAGTACAGAAATTTCAAATGAACCGGACATTGAAACTCAGCCAGAAATCGATGATTCGAATGAAAACAATGTTTCAATTCAATTGAGCGATGCTTCCTTGACCAATCCTATATGGAAATGAATGCGTTTGCAAACGATGTTTTCGGCTATGGAAAAATGTTGGAATCGAATGAAAAAGGAAAGAAACGCGAAATGATAAAAAAAATGCTTGCAAAATTTAAAATTAATGGTGCTTCATTGGAAAAATTCAAAGGTAATAAGAACATATACAAGATAAAGTTAGAATTTGAATGTTTAGATTTATTTTGTTTATTTCTCATTTATTCAGAAGTATACCACACAACAACTCATTCCAACCCTGATTTTGAAATCCTGTTGGAATTGGTGATCGATAATTTTGTCACTATAATGGTCAACGGAAATTTGCGTGTGTTTTTACTTGCGATTGCTGAGTGTTTTTACTTGCGATTGTTAGTTAATGTTCGTGGCCCAACATCATTCCAAGCTTTAAGAACAATTAATGGTGAACTGTGCGCTACATATCGTGAAGCATGTCAACAATTAAATTTGTTGGAGGATGATAAGCATTGGGAAGATACGCTTGCCGTTTCAGCTGTAATAGCCAGTTCACATCAAATACGAACATTATTTACGATAATAATTGCAATGTGCTCCCCATCTAATCCATTGGAATTATGGAATAATTTCAAAGATTATATGGCGGATGATATTTTACACCAAATGCGTCGAGCTACTGCAAATTATGAGTTGGAATTCACTTTGGAAATTTACAATGAAGCATTGATAAGGATTAACGACATTTGTTTGTCGATGTCAAACAAATCATTAGTACAATTGGGCATGCCAGAAGTAAAACGTACAATGCATGATATCTTCAATTGAGAACTGGAGCGTGAATACCATTATGATTGTGTAATGAACTAAACACGTTTGTAACATCAAAAACGAAATTGAATGACCAACAGCAACATGTTTATGATACAATACAATCATGAATAATGTTAGCCATGGAACTGGTGGATTGTTTTCCTTGGATGCTCCTGGGGGAACAGGAAAGACCTTTTTGATTTCATTGCTTTTAGCAACAATTCGATCAGATAATAACGTTGCATTGGTACTCGCTTCTTCCGGAATTGCGGCTACATTACTGGAAGGCGGTCACACAGCACATTCTGCATTAAAGTTGCGTTTGAATATGCAGGTAAATGAAACACCAACATGTAAAATTTCGAAAACTTCTGGAATGGCAAAGGTTCTTAAAGTATGTAAGCTCATCGTATGGGACGAGTGTACTATGGCACACAAGAAATCATTGGAAGCACTTGATAGAACTTTGAAAGATCTACGAGGAAGCCAAACAGTCTTTGGAGGTGTCATGATTTTATTGGCTGGAGATTTCAGGCAAACATTACCTGTGATCTCAAAATCTACGGCTGTAGATGAAATCAATGCATGTTTAAAATCATCGTATTTATGGAGACATGTAAACACGCTTACACTTGCTACAAAGGTACGTGTTCAACTACAGAACGATCCGTCAGCAGCTGAATTTTCACACCAACTACTGAAAATCGGAAATGGCCAAATGTCTGCCGATCCAACAGGAATGATTACATTGCCTAACAATTTCTCCACTTTTGCACAGTCTAAAGAGGCATTGACACAGAGTGTATTTCCAAACATAGTTCAACATTACAAAAACCATGATTGGCTCAGTGAAAGAGCAATTTTAGCTGGGAAAAATAAGGACGTCAATGATGTAAATTCAGCTATTTTGGATCAAATACCTGGTGACATAGTTGCATATAAGTCAATGGACACTATTACTGATCAAGATGATGTCGTAAATTATCCAACTGAATTCTTAAACTCACTCGATTTGCCAGGCCTACCACCTCATAATTTACGATTAAAAATTGGAGCACCGATTATTACAAAACTCGCTGTGAAGAAGCTAATGGGTAATGTTATCGAAGCAACAATTTTGAAAGGGAAGTACAAAGGAGAAGACGTTTTGATACCCAGAATTCCACTGATTCAGACGGATTTACCATTCGATTTCAAACATTTGCAGTTCCCTATTCGCCTTGCCTTCGCTATGAGAATTAATAAGGCGCAAGGGCAGTCTCTACAAATGTGCGGTATTAATTTAGAATACCCAATTTTTTCTCATAGACAATTGTATGTAGCTTGCTCACGCGTAGGCAAACCATCGTCATTATTCATTTACGCGAAAGATGGATAAACCAAAAACGTTGTCTACCAAAAAGTGTTACAATAAAGTTCGAATGAAATTGTATCAAAGAATTTGCTTTGTTTTGTATTAATTTTATTCTCTTTCAGCAAATCATTGAATTTATCGCCTAGCGAAGCGGGCGAGGGTACGCTAGTAATAAATAAAAAAGAAGCAAATAAACACAAAGGAAGGGAAGACGGTTCGTGGGTTGTAAATTATTTGTATTCAATTAATTAATTATTGTATTATTTTTTTAAATAAATGCTTACAGTCAGTATTTTAAAATAAGCAATTTAAGTGGATAAGTTATTTAAATGATATTTGCCGAGGATTAAAGCGGCTCCCATATAACTAATGAACAAATAATAATGATGAGGTATAAATTAATAATAAAAAGTTTTTTTCTCGTTTCCTCTCGAATCGGCTAATCGGCACCCTTAGCAAGTCGTTAGGTTCCTAGCTCTAGAAATTGTGAGTGAAAGTGGAGAAAAAGTAAAATTTGTACGAAAAAGATTTCGTGTTCAAAAGCGTGTGTCTATGAGCAAAATCTTGTTCGGTATGTCCAGGACCAAAACGATATGGAATACGAAGACATTTAACAAGTACCCGTGTTTCATGACAGAGGGCGTTCCTGAGAGAAGTTGGTGTAAGCAACGTGTGATGCAATCTATCGAACGACGGCAAAATGAATTTCAGACTGATTGACAGGTTAGTTTGCATTTGGCAACGATTCGAGTAAGATGTGTTTCGTGGTTCTCGCTAAGATGGAAAAATAGCAGTATCGTTTGGTACTTCCCTTTTTGTTTTTGGATATAAAAAAATGTGAGGGGATAAAAGCAAAGTTGGATGCTGTCTATAGGAACGCTTCGCCATCTATTGAGTTCACAGTTAGATATTAGTTCAACAAATTTAAAAGTGGGCGAATATCCGTTTTTGATGAGAAGCGACCAGGACGCACAGCAGACGTAGTTACCGAGGAAATCATTCAAAAATTTCACGACATTATTCTCGCTGATCGACGAACGAAAGTGCGCGAAGTAACAGAGGTCATAAGTGTGTGTCGACCGGAAATCACTTTATTGTTTTTCAAAACATTCATTCCATGAAGATCTATACACTTTTGCATGCGTTTGAACCAATTGTCGAAGCACTTTTGCCACTCTCAATGAGGTACCTCCAAAACATACATTCTGAATGCCGCAACCGCTTCTTCAGGAGTCGAAAAACGTTGACCTCTCAGTTTGTTTTTTACGTACGGGAATAAAAAGAAGTCATTCGGTGCCAAGTCAGGACTATACGGCGGATGACCCATTAATTCGATGTTTTGGGTGCTCAAAAATGCAGTTGTTTGAGCCGATGTGTGAGAGCTTTGTCCTGGTGAAGAGTCATCCGTCTTTGGCGATTGGTTTTCCTAATTTCTTGGAAGACAACTGGCAAACAAATGGTTGTGTACCACTCAGAATTTACTGTTCTGCGTTGTTCTAGTGGTACGGTTGCGACATGTCCAGTTTTTCCGAAAAAACAGGCGACCCTTTTTGTTGGATTTGGCTCATCTTGAAACACCCATACAGTCGACTGCTGTTTACTTTCGGGCTCATACGCGTAAATCCATGATTCATCACCTGTCACGATGTCATAGACTTGTTTCGAAGCCCCGCGATCGTATATTTTGAGCATTTCCTTCGACCAATCGACACGAGCCTTTTTTTGAGCGATTGACAAATTGTGTGGGATCCAAGGCGAACAAATCTTTTTGACAGTCAAATGTTTATGCAATATTGAATGTAAGCTGGTCCCACTAATGCCTAAGATTGTCTCAATCTCACGATAGGTCAAATTACGATCTTGCAATATCAGTTCGCGCACAGCATTAATGGTTTTCGGAACAACAACTGATTTTGGACGACCTTCACGAAATTCGTCTTGGAGTGAACTACGACCACGATTGAATTCACCATACCATCGATAAACACTAGTCCTTGATGGAGCTTCATCGCCAAAAAATGAATTAAGTTCATCCATGCAATGTTGATGAGTTAATCCACGTCGAAAGTTGTAAAAAATAATCGCACGAAAATGTTCACGATTTAATTCCATTTTTGGACCGAGATGAATCTTTTAAGTTACTGTAAACAACACAAATAGCGCTGGTATTTCAAAACGTTCTGAGTACGTAAAAGCCAAAAAATTTCTAACTTTGCGATACAGCTGTCAGTTGCCAGATTGCAACACCAGGGTTGCCAAATCCCGAAATATAAAAGGCACGCCTCGTATGTTGGCGATGAAAAATTGTCGACCCGATGGGTGGACAATAAGCGTATGCGGCTGTTAACTTCGAGGCAGTGTTTGGAGCAATTTAAGAGAGATTCGAAGAAGATTTTGCGTCGAGTTATCATCGTTGATGAAACCTGGATTCATCACTACACACCAGAAACTAATGGATTTCTCCCGGTGAATCTGCTCCAAAGAAGGCGAAGACAGCGGCTGCAAAGGTCACGGCGACAATTTTTTAGGATGCGAACGGCGTCATTCTCATGGATATTTTTCAAAAACGAAGAACGATCACTAGACAATACTACAGTGAGTTATTGGCCCACTTTCACAAAAAAATTGAAGGCGACACGACCGCATTTGGCGAAAAATTAGGTGCTGTTTCACCACGATAACCCACCATCACTTTCATCTGGAGTTGTCGCCGCCAAGCTGCATGAATTGCTGCCGCACACCCCGTATTCACCCGCAGGAAGTCCTTGTTTTCTATCATGAAGAAATGTTTCGCGGGAAAAAAATGTTGTTTAAACGAGGAATCCCTCTCCGAGGCAGAGACGTATTTTGGAGAGTTGGACAAATCTTATTTTTTGGAGGGGTTAAAAAATGGCCGGAGCGTTGGGGAAAATGTATCTTTCTAAAAGGGAATTATATTGAAAAAAATTTCTAACACTAGTACTTATTAAACCCCCCGTACATCCTGATATATCATGTAAATCAGGATACAATACAGTAGATCATCCTTTTGAGGCAATTCGGGTGAAAAATGATCATTTTGACAATCTGAAGTATCTACTAGGTTTCTTTAAAAATACATAACTTCCCAACAAGATTAGTAACCTAGAGAAATACTGCGCTGAATGGAATATGGAAGTAAACCCAAATAAATCGGAGAAAATGGTTTTTAGAAGAGGTGGAGGGCTTTCCCTGGCAGAAAAATGGTGATACCAAGGTGAAATTAAATTGGTCGCCGAATATCTTGGCCTCATTCCCACACCCAAAATGGCATTTGGCAAGCACTTAGAAGCCAGAAATACTTCGGCAAAATCTAGTATTGATTGCTCATTTAACGAGTTTTTAGCGAAGCCATTCATTTCATTAAAATCAAAGTGGAAGCTGTTCAAAGTGGTATGCAGAGCGATACAAACCTACGCAGCGCAAGTTTGGGGATATGCCTTATTCGATGAGGTAAATAAACTTCAACGTTATTAAAAGAATCCTCAAACTACCCGAGTTCACTCCGAATTATGCAATAACACTAAAAACTAATTTAGAAGATAGCCACATTAATTCTTTAGAACTACACTTGAAGTATATCTGGAAAACCATTTAGAAATACAATTGCAACAGAATCCCACACAAACTAACACAAGACATCGTAAATAAAAATTCGTTTTGGCGCAAGCATCTGATCGGCATGGGAATGGAGTTCGGTCAGAAGAAAACATCACCGCTTCACACTGGCAAGATCACTGTGTACAACTTCTTACCAAAATGAAAATAAAAGATCCCAACATGGCAAGGTAAAAAGCACAATCAAGTGCGACGGGAATTTATAAACATTTAGACTACTCAAAAGGGGAATCATATATTAAAGAAGATATGCGACTAGCTGATATTACGACAATTTTCAAAGTAAGATGTGGTTTATTGAAGCTAAATGCAACCACATACGCAAATGCCAAGAAAATTTGAACCCTCTGCAATTTAAACGAAGAAGAAGATATGCAGCACTTGTTAGGAAGATGTCCGGTACTGAAGGAGATCAGAACAAAAATACCTAAACACAGCGAAGCTAAATGAAGCAGAAGTAATATATATATTTAAGGGGAGAGATACCTGTAAAATTTTGAAAAAAATTTCTTTTTCATAAACTGTTAATATAATCTTTTAAGAATAGGGCAAAAAATTTTTAGAACGTAAATTTAAGTATTTCTTTAATTACAGATCGTCAACCGTGATGACTCTATTCTTTGCGTTCGAGCGCTGGGAGAGGTATAGTTACGTTGTATTCAAACTTTAGACGCGTTTTTCTCAAAACTATATTTTTCGAATTGGCGTACACGATAACTCGAAAAGTTATTGACCGATCGCCCTGAAATTTTGCACATATCTTTTTTTATTATTTTACTTTCTATGTGAATTTACAAGTTTTCGAAAATTTTTCAAAAGCAAAAATAATAGGAAAATGGGCACCAAAATTCATTTTTTTTAAGCATTTTATTCCGCGAATTTTTTTCCATTGTTTTTTTTTTAATTCATATAGAAATTATGACATTAATAAATAAGAAAATGTTTGGTTTTTTGTATTCAGGTCACTGGCGCCGATGCTAAGATTCCCGCCGATTGAGAAGCCCCGCTGCGACTTTCCTGGAAGAATTGAGTGTACATCCGCCATTTTAAATGATTAAAAAAAATGTATTATATAATATATTATATTAATGTATAAATAAACTGATGCAAATTTTGAAAAAAATATATTCACTTTTTCATTTTAAAAAATTTTAATGAAAATCAGGGAAAGTATGGCCGTTTACAGGTATCTGTCCCCTTACTGGCCACAACTGAAGAAGACTAACTTGCTCTATATACTCAGCCTTACGCTATAGAGATTTTCTTATTGCAGAGTTTAGTTTTTGATTAATTTTTGAGCTGTGACAGACAATATTTTTATTGCAAAAAAGTTTATTATTTCTTTCTTTATGTATTTATACATACAACTAGAGTTCATTGAACCAGTAAATAATGAATCATAGCCTCCGAATTGCAGATGAATTTTTATGAAGAGCGTTTTCAAGGCAGACATACACTCGGGGGCTTGGTAGGAGATTAGGAATGTAAGAATAATCGTGACTTGGGGGTCAAAACTCCAAACGTACGTGGACAAAGCAAAGTAAAGTAGGGCATGAGTATGTACGTTTGTTTTTAGATGATTTATATTTCAATTTATAATGGACCCGCTTGTTCTATGAAAGAATTTCATTAGGGTTATAATGCTTAGGTAACAGAATAGCGTCACATTGACGCAACTTCGCGATCAGTTTTGAATTTAAAAATTGATTCACAAAATATAATTCGGGGATTGAGTTAAGCCATCTTTTTATTGGTATCAATGATCAATAGTAGGCAATCGCCATTTGCATCATTAATTATTTATAATTTAATTAAAAGGAAACTCGTTTTTGCTACCATTTTTACCAAAAAGGGTTTTTGATTTTTCCACTTTTTTTGTCCTTCTTAAATGCGCTTTTTCTTTTTAACGCCACAAGTGAACAAATCTTTAATCATTGAATTATAATTAATTTATTTACTCATTTTGTCACTCTTCGCATGACAATCCACAAATATGAGTGAATAGACTAATTATTTTCCTTAGTCTTAATACTTTATCATTTTCCCAATATCTACTACTTTTGGCTCGGCACACAGTGCTCCGACTTCATACAAACAATGGACAAAAATAAAATATGGTCGGAATTTATTGAAGCTATATTCCTAAAAGGATTTCAACATGCAAGTTTTAAAAATTAAATTAAATTTCCGTTCCGGTTACCAGTTTCGAAAAAATCGACTTTTTGTTATGCTTTTGGATATGGAGATAAAATAAGAAATAATTATTATTGACATGTACAAATATACACATAACAGAAGTGAAACTTTCAAGGCAGACAAAGAAACAGGGAGAGACCCGAGAGAGAATGAGAGAGAGAGAGAGAACAAAATAATATATATCTAAATAAATTCACAACAGTTGCAGAGAATACAAATAGACAAAATTTACAAAAAACGGAGAAGGATCGACCGGTGTAGGTAAACGCCGGACACAAACGCGCACTACTCCGTGCCTTTATCAGCCGCACAAACGTAGCGATTCCAGCACCGCAGCAACGGCACAAATTACCGCAAGGCAATACCAATAAATCCGACGACGCAATGGATAGCACTTTATAGTACGCACAAGCACTAGCCAGGAAACGGAAATAAGCGCCAAAAAGTAGGCACCCAAAAAAACGCAAAAAAAAATTGGACCAGAAAGCTCCTCAAACAGTAGACACCAAAAATATATTTCCTACAAGTTTGCACCAACAAACAAGGGCCAAAAAGTATGCAGTGTTATTTCTCACTACCAATTAGCAACCACAAGGAAAAACTCAGGAAAAATAGCCTAAAGTGTATGTAAGATATAATATATATAAGGTAAAGCTCTCTCTCCTTTTCCCTCTACGTTACTTTTTTTTCTCTCTCGCGGAACGAAAATACCCAAAACGTTGCATGACCTTGAAATTTTACTCTACATTCTCGCTCGTCCATCGACGCCTAAGAAGTTTCACTTCAAAAATATACATAAAACAGTCCAGAGAAAAGAAACACAATTTTCCTAAAATGAAGAAAATAAAACGAAAATATAAATTGATGTTATATTCATTGCGAATTATTTGTCAGTTTATGAACTTAAATTCAGCAGATTTTCAAATAGTTTTACGAAATGATATATTTTGCCTCTTTGTTGCCTTCAATCAGGCATTTGATGGCATAGATAGAAAACAAATAAAATATTGCTTTCAGAAAATTGGAATACCTTTGAAGTTTATTAATTTGATTCTCTTTAGATTGCCGAACACAATAAGTAAAGTTCTGGTGCAAGGAAGCATATCATTCCACGTCATACCAGGTGCAAAACAAGGAGACGCATTATCATCTTTAGTATTCAGTTTAATACTACAAACAACTGTTCAAGCAATAAACACGAATGGAACATTATTTACTAATCGTTTGCAGATATGTGCCTATGTTGGTGATATTCTAATTATGACTAAAAGCAGAAACACTCTTATGCGCATCTTTAAATTTGTTGATAAAAATGCAAAAGCTCACGGACTACATGTAAAAAGCGGGAAAATCAAATACACGATTCGATCTGCCCTCAACCTTACGTGCGTTATGATTTAACTATAAAAAACTTCGTTTTCAAAAGTGTGACTGAACTTAAATATTAAATAGGGGAATAAGTTCGTAGCGTGTTTACGGAGAACTTTTGATTAAGCAAAAAACAATAGTTATATCAAAAAGTTAAGGTGACAGATACTTGTAAACGGACATATTTTCGCTGATTTTCACTAAAATTATTTAAAATGAAGAAGTTAATATATTTTTTTCAAAATTGGCATACAGTTTATTTACACATTAAAATAATATACCTTCGTTTAATAATGTGTGTGACTAACTAATTAAAACACATTTTTTTGCCAAAATTCATTTTTATTCATCAACATAGTCCCCTTTTAGGGAGATACAATCATTCCAACGCTTTTCCAATCTTTCGATACCGCCTTTATAAAACGATTTTTCTTTGCCTTCAAAATAGGCCTCAGTTTCGGCGATTACTTCATCATTTGAGCCAAATCTCTTACCACGGAGCATCTTTTTGAGGTCTGCGAAGAGCCAGTAGTCGCTGGGGGCCAAATCTGGAGAATACGGTGGATGGGGAAGCAATTTGAAGCCCAATTCGTTCAATTTTGCCATCGTTTTCATTGATTTGTGACACGGTGCATTGTCTTGGTGGAACAACACTTTTTTCTTCGCCATATGAGGCCGTTTCCTTGCGATTTCGTCTTTCAAACGCTCCAATAACGCTATATAATAGCCCTTCTGCCCCTTCTGGAAATAGTCGATGAATATTATTCCATGCGCATCCCAAAATACAGACGCCATATTCTTGCCAGCCGACTGCTGCATCTTTGGTCGCTTTGGGCGGCTTTCACCGGCTGCATGCCACTCAGCAGACTGCCGATTTGACTCTGGAGTGAAATGGTGGATCCATCTTTCATCCATTGTGATGTACCGATGCAAAAACTCCGACTTATTGCGCGTAAACATGTCCAAACAGCTCTTTGAATCATCGATTCGTTGTTGCTTTTGCTCCGGTGTGAGCAAACGCGGCACCCATTTGGAAAACACCTTTTTCATACCCAAATGTTCGTGTATTATGGTGTGTACACTGCCTGCTGATATCTTTAGAATGCCAACAATCTCCCTCACTTTCACTTTACGGTCGGACATAATGATTTTCAGTGTTTTTTCAACGATTTCCGCAATAACAGCGTCATTTGGCCTTCCAGTAGATGGAATGTCATCGGTGTCTGTACGACCACGTTTGAATTCGGCATACCAATAACAAATGCTTCTTTTTGATGGAGCAGAGTCCGAAAAATGTTTTTCAAGCCATTCCTGGCATTGAACAGTATTTTTTTTTCATTAAAAAACAATGATAAATCAGCACACGGAATTGCTTTGAATTCATTTTTTTTTTAAACTCAAAAGTAGCGTCACTTAAAGCACTGTAACTTGTAAACAAATGGTCGGATTAACATATGATTTTGACAGTATGCCTAAAAAGGTGGCCAACTTTCGAAAAAAATATTGATTTATTACTAGTGCCGCCATCTATGTGTCAGTCACACACATTATTGAACGTCCTGGTACAATTTTTTTTTTATTTTAATCATTTAAAATGGCGGATGTATACTCAATTCTTCCAGAAAGGTCGCAGCGGGGCTTCTCAATCGGCGGGCATTGTAGCATCGGCGTCAATGCATTGAATACGAAAAACCCAAATTTTTTTTATGTCATAATATCTATATGAATTAAACAAAAATGGAAAAAACAAATCCGCGGAATAAAATACTTCAAAAAATAATAATAATTTTGGGGAGAATTTTCCTACTATTTTTGCTTCGAAAAATTTTCGAAAACTTGTAAATTCACATAGAAAGTAATATCATAAAAAATATGTGTTCAGAATTTCAGGGAGATCGGTCAATAACTTTTCGAGTTATTATGTACGACAATTCGAAAAATTTGGTTTGAGAAAAACGCTTCTAAAGTTTGAATACAACGTAACTGTACCTCTCGCAGCGCTCGAACGCAAAGAATAGAGTCGTCACGGTTGACGATCTGTAATAGAAGAAATACTTAAATTAACATTCTGAAATTATTTTGACATATTCTCAAAGGATTATATTAACATTTTATGAATTTGTTTTTTTTTCGAAATTTTACAGGTATCTGCCTCCTTTATCAATTAAATGTTCGCCTTTGCTGCTTACAACGTCTTCCCACCTCTCGATCAATTCGTTGATGCCCTTCCGTCAAAAATCGTCTAGTTTGGTGTCAAAGAAGTTGTGGAACCAGATTTTAATGACGTATTTGTTGTCGCGGCCGCTGTAGCCGAATGGGTTGGTGCGTGACTACCCTTACCGGTTAGCGGTAGAAAATCGGAGAATACGGCGAATCCTGAGTGACCTCCCATTCACGCTCTTGGAGTGCGACTTTGACAACTTGTGCAACGTAGGGTCTGGCGTTGTCGTGAAGGGGTAGGGTTTGATCATGTTGATCAGGTCTTCTCAGTCGAATAGCTTTAATCACGTGATGTAGCTGGGCAATATAGAGCCCTTTGTTGACCGTAGCATTATTTTCGAGCATTTCCCAATGCACCATGCCCTCCGAGTCCCGTCAAACATATATCGTGATCTTCTTTGGATGAAGATTCGATTTGACTTTCGACCTTGGCGTATCTCCCGGAGCCAGCCACTTCTTTCTTTGCTCCATATCAATATATAGGCAGCATTTGTCATCTCCCGTGACGATTCGGTACAAAAAGCGCTGTTTATGGCCGCGTGTTGCTCGATGGCGGGCGAGATGCAGATAAGCAATTTGAAGGCGACTCTCTTTACTTTTTTCCTTGAGGTCGTGAGGCACCCAGGCTCCCAATTTTTAGGAAAATCTCATTAAATTAAAGTGACTGAGAATCGTTTTATGATTGCAGTTAATTTTTTCCGCCAATTAACGACTGGTTTGTCGACCGTTCTCCTTCAAAAGCGAATTGAGACGTTCTTCATCGCATTCATAAGGCCTTCCGCTGCGTGACGTGTCATCGACATCAGAGTCGCCATTCTTTAACTTTGCAAACCATTTTGGTACTGTAGATTCGCCTATGGCATAACTCGCCTTCTCCATGCACGTCACAAATGTCCCAATTTGCTTTGACTGCTTTTTTACCTCGATGAAAAGCAAAGAAAAGCAGGTGTCGAAAATGTTGAGTTTTGTCTCCTGGATATTCCATTTCTAAGACGCAAAACTAATAAAAAATGAAATAACTGAAAAACACAATAAACATAGTTTTGTAGAGTCTCACTCTGTCGAATGTCTGTCTCTATCGAATGATTAGTTACCCTTTGCCAAGCAGTAAACAAATACATATAGTTATAAAATAAAAGAAAATATAAAACGCTGCGAATTTATTCCCCAACCTATTATTTCATATTATAATCAAACGAAGCTCGGTTGGACGTCGTGGACTAGATGGCAGGCAAATATAGCGTAAAAGCGACCAATTTCCCATGGGCTCTTCGAATCTTTTTCAATATATTAGTTGCCATGTGGGATACTGCAAGAAAGATAAAAACAGCAACTGCTGCTTTTCTTGCAACAAAAAAGGTATGCGGAAAATGCTCAGGCAAAGCCGAGTATACCTGTAGAAGATACACTGAATAATGAAGAGTACCCGTTACTATTATTGTTATTATTTGCACTATATTTTTCAAAGGACTTTTTAGTTTTTGATACTTTTTTTATAGTGCAATTTGGAGTTAACTTGAAAAAATCGCAAGTGGGGTTTTTATTCACGTCCGCAAACCGAGTGTTAAACATCTTGGAAGCAGTTTTTGTTGACGAGCAGAGTGTTTCATACTGCAGTCTTCCCACTTATTGCTCCAAACTTGTATTCTGATTTCAATTCAAACTTTTATTTGACTGAGCGACGGTTCAATAGGTGGTTCTGTACAATTTGTGATTTTTTAATAAAATTTCTAAGAAGTATGCAATAATTCCAGAGAAACTTTTAATATTTTCTGCTTTTTGCAGTGATAATGCAAAATTAATAGAAAAGTAAAAAAAAGTTCCAGCTAATTGAACAAATGTTGGTAAAAAAGAACTTTTACACTTCTAGATATTCCGCTACTTCACATACCAATTAAACTTTTTGGTAAAACTTTTTGTTCGGGTGTGATTGTGAAGGGCAATTTGCAAACAAATCAAAGCAAAAACCAAGCGGAATATTTAAAAATCTAATAAATGCAAAAACAAACTTGTTTCACAAGCCAAACATACAAGCAAATAGTAGTAAAATGCACACGCGTATACATGCACCACATCCACGCCTACCCAAGCAAATAAATACAAACAGCAGACTACGTGCACCCATACATATGCGTATACACCTATGTGTATGTTTTATTGCTCGTAAACAAAAACGAAAATAATAAAATACAATTGGCAAAATTCAACTGAAGCGTTTCGTCATCACCAAAACTCATCACTGGAAATCGCTGAGCAAACATCAGAGACCTTTCAACGGCACCAGCCATCCACTCTCTTCAACCAGTCTCGCCAGTCTCTATGTACGAGTGGGAACAGCGCGGGGTGACCGAAATATTCAGCGAGGTTATTGCAGTGAAAATTCACGGCGCCAAGTCATGCCACTTGAATATGCGGCAAGTAAGGTTGTTGTTGTTGTTATTGTTGGCAAACATTCAACAGTGTTTTTTCGGCGGTGAGTGTTCCAATCAGACACACACACACATTAACGCATGCACTTACACACAAAAAAGCCCACCTAGAGCAAAACAAAAACAAAAAATAACAAAAAAAGAAAGAAAAGTAAAATAAATAAAATAAAAAAAGCCGTGTCGATTTATATGTTTTCTGCTGTGTGAGGGAATCCCTGCGCGACTGCAAGCTCGAGAGCTACTCGCCCAAATCAAATATGTTTTTAACGGTTTTATTTGCTTTTGGTACGCACATACACACACACACACTCAGCCACTCAAATAAACACAGTATTGCACAGGACACAGAGTTGTCGTACATACTTGCCTGTGTAAATGTCTGTTGATATTAATTTTCTCATTATTATGGTCACGCTCGCCGTCGTTCCGGGCGGGTAATGGTGGTGCTGGATTTTATCGAATTTGTTTTGATCTCAAAGTTTATCGACTGCTATTTTAAATGTTATTTCCTTACAAACTATGGTACATTACTGCCTACACGCATTGAGTACTTCAAGCATTGGCGCGTGATTTTTTACTCCAAAGTACGCTTTGCGGTGTATTGCACAATATTTGGTGTGTAGCTCCGGCCAATCAAGCAAACTCGAACTGCCCCTTTTATTGCTCCGTTTGCTGTTTATTGCTGTTTTTACAACCAAAGTCGCAATGGAAAAGTTTTTAATTATGGCTCCTGCCACTTACTGGCTTAAAAGAAAATATTTTCATGTTTCCGTTGCCTTCATTTATTTCAATTTTGTTTAAATTTAAGCTTGAGTGTGCTGACGTTAGGGTAGACGGAGTGCCTTGAAACGGAGTTCACTAGGCGGTCAAAGAGGCGCATGAAGGTACTTATGAGGTCCAATCGAATTCCTGCACTGCTATAAAACCTACTGAGTCTTTGGCGCATACGGTCGGTTCGTTCAGGAAGACTGTGCTTACTACATCGTAAGCCTGGAGTAAGTGGTTTCCTGAAATGTGCGTCAATCATAGAGAAATTAGTAATTGAAATCTTCTATTTTCTCATGTATGAGAAAGTTTACTAGGCCAGATTTTTGGATGTATCGAAAACTTTTGATAAGGTGGCTCATGATGACTTGCTCCCAAAAATCAGCAGAATTCTACCAAGACAATAGTATTACATAATTATGTTGAAATCATATTTGCCAGATGGATTTTTTCGCGTGAAACTATAAGTAAATTGCGAATATTCTGAGCTCAAAGAAATAAAAGCTGGAGTCTCACAAGGCAGCGTGCTAGGTCCTCCGCTGTATCCGCTCTTCACGTATGACCATCCCAGCAATGAAAATTGCACCACCGTAGCATTTGCAGATTACACAGTTCAGGGAACACAGCAATTAAGTCTACAGCACAACTGCAGCAAGCAATTAACGATATCTACAATTGGGCAGCTAAGTGTCATATAAGACTCAATGAAACAAAGTCTGCTTACATAAAGTTTACACTCAAAAAAACCCGCTGTGTTCTCTCATACATTAATAAAATAAAAGTACCATACTCAAACACTGCTAAATACCTACTTAGGAATGATTTTAGTTGCAAAGCTTAAATGAACTGAACACGCGAAAAAGAAAAAAGAGGAATTGGAAGTAAAACTTCGATCAGTGCATTGGCTCCTAGGCAGGCAATCCTCCTTATCAACTTTCAACAAGCTGCTCTCTATAAACAAGATTTAGGTCCGTCCGACATACGGCATACAACTATCAACTATGAGGTTGCTCAAAATCAAACAACACTATGCCAATACAAAAGTTTAAAAAAAAAAATCTTGAGATATGCTGTTAACGTGTCATAGTATCATATATCCGCAACCACGAGAACGAGATCTGAGAGTCGAGCCAGTAGCAGATACTGTGGTTAAACTGGCGAAGCCTCGAACAGGCCGACTAACTCGACATATTCGAGGTCTGTTTAAAAAATAAGGGGAATTTTCAAATTTCGCGGGCTACGCACATTCGACTTTCGATTATTATTATTTTTTTTGGTACACTCGTCCCGAAGATATGGTCACGGTTTTAGCAATACAGGTATAGCCTGTTTAGTTTCTTTATGAGAGGCAGAATAAGTGCTTTGCGTGTTCGGCGATTTTCTGCCAAATATTATAACTAGTTGCCATAAAAAAAAAAATAGTTATGAAATTCTTTATAAGAGTCGCTAAACCTGGCGGTCATATATCTAATAGTTTAACGCGTAAGGTCCAGTATTCTTGTAAGATGCCGTATATTTCAAATGATCCATATTCATCGTTTGGCGAGTGTTGGCAAAAATAACCAGATTACTTAATTAACCTCATTTCTTCATTCATTCCTCATTTCTTCAGCAACTTAAGGAATTCAACCACAGTTGCACAGCCTATACAAGAGGTAAGTTTTAAAGGAGTGAGTTCCATCATACTGCATGAGTAGACCTCGGTTCGACAAATACTGTTGCAGACAGGAAGTGTGTAAATTTTTCTCAACGAGAGTTGCTTGAAGAAGGCGTAATATCCTGTGTGTTTTGCTGTCACCATCACATAGAACGTCTTTTGTCATCCCAAGCGATTGGTAGTCACTACGAAATAATCATCGAAGCTATGGTCACAGTCGTTCTTTATGATCTGATAGTCATAGCTCGTTTGTTCCACTTCTATGCTGTTGTTGAAAAATTTTTGTTAAATACCTAATAAACTGGTCCTGCCGTCTTTTATTTTGCATTTCGCACCCACCCTGAAAATAAAAATACCTACGCGTTAAAAAGAAAGATTTGACTACATTCAGAATATTCAGCTAGTCAGCGGTAAATGACAAATGACGTGGGGAGGCAGCCTCCACAATATATCGAAAGTGTCACATAGATAATATCGGGACATTGAGTGATTCGTAAATATCTTAGGTTTTAGCAACACCGCTAAAACCATAAATTAGTTAGCCACAGTACTTTTTCAGAAAATAATATGGAGCTTTTGAGGCATGAATAAGATCAAGATTACAATATCCACAATATTCTTCTACCACTTTTAATCACTTTCGACCAATCATGTTGAGTTAAAGTATTATATTGTAATAAACCAAGAGTAAGACTGTTTTGAGGTAGTTATGTTAGTTATGTCAAGTTAAGATAAGTTGGTTAAAGTAAAATTGCGTTAAGCTAAGTTAAGTTAAATTCAGCTATATAATTTAGGTTAAGTTAAGTTAAGTTAAGTTAAGTTAAGTTAAGTTAAGTTAAGTTAAGTTAAGTTAAGTTAAGTTAAGTTAAGTTAAGTTAAGTTAAGTTAAGTTAAGTTAAGTTAAGTTAAGTTAAGTTAAGTTAAGTTAAGTTAAGTTAAGTTAAGTTAAGTTAAGTTAAGTTAAGTTAAGTTAAGTTAAGTTAAGTTAAGTTAAGTTAAGTTAAGTTAAGTTAAGTTAAGTTAAGTTAAGTTAAGTTAAGTTAAGTTAAGTTAAGTTAAGTTAAGTTAAGTTAAGTTAAGTTAAGTTAAGTTAAGTTAAGTTATATTAAGTTAAGTTAAGTTAAGTTAAGTTATTATAGGGTATGCGGACGATGTTGCGTTAGTAGTAGGTGACTCTGAAACTCTCAGTTAGTGGTCACGAGATACTGACAAAGGCGGCAATAAAATACCTAGGGGAGTCATGATCGACACGAGATTGAGCTTTAAACGACATCTAGCAGCAGTCAATCAACAAAGCAGCGGATGTAATGGGCGCTCTCACTACCGGATAAATGTAGTCCGCCAGCGGAAAGAAGGCGATTATTAGCAACAGTCGTGGACTCGATCGTGCTCTACGCGGAGGCGGTATGGGCAGAGCGGGCTATAGCGAGCAAGGAGCAATACCAACGGCAGCAGAAAAAGCCACCGAGAGAGTGCGATCAATGTACGAGTGGCAAAGAAGATGGGACGACTCAGCTAAAGTGCGATGAACATGCAAGCTAATATCACATCTCGAAAGTGGATGGAAAGAAAGCGATTATTAACTTGCACAAATACTCACCGGTCATGGCTGCTTTTTGAAATATCTTCACTGTTCTCAGTTGGCAGATGGTCCATTTTGTCAGAAATGCTATACTCGAAAGCGCGGAACACGTGACTTTTCATTGTGAAAGAGTTTAAGGACACTCACCTAATCGCCTCAACCTCACACGGTACATGTGCTCATCCAGTGCTAGGTGGATACTGAAAAAATAATGGTACGACGTTAATTCATTGAATGGGAGTGCAAAGCTCAGCAGCAGCAGATACAGTTGTAAGTACGACAGGGACATGAACTATTTCTGGACACGGCGACGACATACGCTGACATTTGAGTCAATCACTCGCAATAACATCAGTCAGAAGCCAAGACATTAATTCGTAAATACTGAGCGATCGCAAACTTTTCGGTGCTCCAATTCCCTCAGAACCACATATCAAACAGTGGGAGGAGTGGATTCTATTGCTGGCGTAAGATTCCCATACATTCACAAGAAAGGCGACTGGATGCAGGTACCTGGTTGTATCAATAGACATAAACGCGGCTCTACTTTGATGAAATGCTTAGGTTCTATGGTGGAAATCAGCCGAGGAGGAGGAATGTTATAGTGTTAGTGGGAGCATGCCCGAAAGGCTAGCCCTTTCAGGCTAAAATCAAGCCTCCTACTCTAAAAAAAAAAAAAAAAAAAAAAAAAATTAAGTAAGCTGAGTTATCTAAATTAAGTACAGAGTTAAGATATAATGCGGCCGCCGTAGCCGAATGGGTTGGAGCGTGATTACCATTCGGAATTCACAGAGAGGTCGTTGGTTCGAATCTCGGTGAAAGTAAAATTAATAAAAACATTTTTCTAATAGCGGTCGCCCCTCGGCAGGCAATGGCAAACCTCCGAGTGTATTTTTGCCATGGAAAAGCTCCTCATAAAAATATCTGCCGTTCGGAGTCGGCTTGAAACTGTAGGTCCCTCCATTTATGGAACAACATCAAGACGCACACCACAAATAGGAGGAGGAGCTCGGCCAAACACCTAACAGAAGTGTACGCGCCAATTAAATATAATAAAATAAATAAAAATATAGTTAAGATCTAATGAGTAAACCTAAATTAGCTTAAGTTAAGTTGTGTCCGTACTATTAAACTAAAAACTTTTTGATCCTGTCCTCGCTTCAGCATAAATATGTTATTATGCCTATTCCTGTGGGAAAGCCAAGAGTAAGGAAAGGGAGTGCCGGAAAGGCTTAAGACGGTCCATACCTACTTCATTGGTAAATAAATTCTACACCTATTGCCTACCATATTCGGCACTTGGTAGTTCCACGTTTGACTGCAGAAGTATTTCATCAAATTCGACGCTATGATTTGCTTAATACTTACACGCGGAAAGCCACATACTTCCTCACAACTGCGACGTAACTATTCATTCAATTTAATTTAATTTATACAATTCATTTAAATTTGTTTAACAACAAATTGTACAACAAAATCTACGTAAGCGTAAAACATCACAAACAATATTAACGCCAATTACTAAATATGTACCAACCACTAATAAAACTACGGAAACAATGGTCGGGATAACAACAAAAGTTACAGTTACAATGCATGCCAGAAACCCCTGGGAAGAGCAAATCGACAGCATTTGTTGCCTCCGCTATTGTGGTTCTGCGAAATTCAGTACTACTAATGCTGTCGATTAACGGGAATCCTATGGTGTGCAACTACGGGAGTGCACGTGTGTTGTTGACGCGATTGAATGGGGTGGAGCTGGCTGGTGCGGTTGATCCGCAGAGAGCAGTGTGTTGCCGGGAATGCCATCCGTATTGTGAGTGGATTATTGTAGCTTTCTGTAGCGATTGCAGCAAATAAATCGGAGTGTGTATTTTGTGTCACAGCAGCACGCTCAATGTCTGACAGCCACGCTGTTTGACTGACTGACGGCCAGACGGATAGAGGTCTTGCGAATCATCATTTTTGCTGACTTCTAGACCTTAAACGGAGCATGAAAGGGGGCGAGAAAGTGGCACGATACTCTTTTCCGGGGGAAGTTAATACACTTAAAATAAATAAAAGCAGCGGGAGAGAATTAAGCGGAGGGAAAACGGAAGATAAACGGAGATGCAGTAAAAAATAAGTGTATGTAAAATAATCAAAGAACATTGAAAATCAGACGGAAAAGAAATGTCGAATAGTAAAAGAAATATTCGTGTGGCATGCAATAATCGTATCAGCCACGGTCAATAGAGTAGTTTCGTGTATTTAATGGGCGTGGTAGGTGGTGAGTGTGACAAGCATTTCTGGGTTGTTGTTGTCTTACGATTTGTGACATGTAAGAGTCAAGAGCTTACTTGCTTATATTTTCAGAAGTCAACGAAATTTCACACCCCCGAATAATCCACGCTGTTGTGGAGTTTATCTTCTCTGTTGTGGAGTTTATCTTCTGCTCTCTCGGCCAAACTTCGCACACACACACATACATACATACAGACACGTGGTGATAGTTGACTCTATCAAAGCATGTGCTGGCTTTTTTTAAAGCGAGAATTGCTCAGCTTCGTTTCATTGTTGCAGTACTTTGCTTTTCCGCTTGGCCAAAGCGCAGACTAAAGTATTGATGAAAATCTCTATTAAATCCCTAATTGGTATTGTATTAGTGGTGTATGTAAGTGTTTAAGACTAAGCACAATGTATTGTGTCCCCGCCAAGTATATTCGTATGTGCATAAGCATGTAAATATGTGTGTGTGAGCAACTGCATGTTGTAACTGTTGTCGGTCGCCGCTGGTCATTTGCCGGCTGATAATGGCATTGATAGCCAACAATAAACTGGCAAAGAAGACCACCGGTCTTTCCGTAGTGAATTCTTATTGTTATTGCTGTTACTACTGCTGGACTTTTCGTAAACACTATTGAAGCTTATGTGGATATGCCAAATGACAGCACAAGCAACTGTTCCCCATCAACATATAAATAGTAAGTAACTGTACATGTATAAGGACAATGTTTCCGTCGTCACTGTAGTTTAACGGTAGATCTAGCAGAATTGTTAAAAGGCACGAACACACTCAGTCATTATCATATAAATTGTGCGCTTGTGTTAGTATTCACTGCTGAGGAAGGCTGATGTGCAAACTCTTCTAGCACCCGAATTCACTTAAAGGCACTGAACAATGTGATTATAAAAGGAAAAATAAATAAAATACAAAAAATCAGACCGGGATATAAAATATTGTATACAAATTAGGCAAAAGAAAAAAAAATGTATATATAAAATTAAACAAAAAAAATAAAATAAAAATAAAATAAAATAAATATAGTAATTTAATGAAAATATAAAATGAAAATTAAGAAAATAATAACAATAAAAAAAAAATAAAGTGGAAAAAATTAAGATAAAAAAATAAACCGAAAAAAATAATCTTTAATAAAAAAATAAAATAAATTAATATGAGATAAAAAAGAAATTAAATTAAATAGTAAGGAAATAGAAAATACTATTTAAAAATTAAGCAAACAAAAAGAAAACAAAGGTCTAATAAAATTCAATGAAATTCGATAGAACATAAAATAAAAGTTAACATAAATAAATAACCTCTTCTTAATCGGCGTATCCATGCTGGATGTTTGCGATTACATACAAACGTTATTTTGATCTTAGTCGTACGGCTCGTCAAGTCAAATTATTTATGATGTCATTATATTTTTGTCCGTTTCTCGCTGCCGTTGTTAGTTCGCCGATTCTTTTGAGACCTGCCCACTCTTTGATGTTGTCTAGCCACGTCATTTTCTTCCTACCAATTCCTCTTTGTCATTCCATTTCTCCTTGTATCAGCAGTTTTAAAATATCATACTTGTCACCTCTTCTTATGTGTCCGAAATAGGCGACTTTTCTTCTTTTTATGTCCGTAAGCATGTTCCTAGAGATTTGCATTCTGTTTAGCACTACGTCATTCGATATTTTGTCATTCCAGCTTATTCTATTTTCTATAGCCCACATTTCGAAAGATTCTAGTCGGAGTAGGCTGACGGTTTTCAATGTCCAGGCCTCGCATCCATGGTATGCCCCGGCGCGTCAGTATCTTTTTAATCTTCATGAAGGCCACTTTAGCTAAAGGGTTATTTTTTAAAAGCTATACAAAAGTTTTTCGAAAACACACGTACAATTCAGAAAAATGCATTAAATTTTTATTTGAATCGATATTACAGTCCATATAATTTAATGTTTGAAGATTATTTCATGCAAATGTTGACCGCGACTGCGCTTCAAATGGTCCATCCTCTTAGTCCAATTTTGGCATACGCTTTCCAATGTTTCGGCCGGTATCTCACATATAAATGCTTTAATGTTGTCTTCCAATGCGTTAATTGAAGCAAGCTTGTCTGAATAGACATGAGCTTTAACATAGCCTCACAAAAATAATCTAAAGGCGTTATATCGCACGATCTGGGTGGCCAATTGACAGGTCCCGAATGTGAAATAAAATGTTCACCGAACTCGCCTCTCAACAAGTCTATTGTTACGCATGCTGTGTGGCACGTGGCACCGCCTTGCTGAAACCACATGTCATGCAAGTCGAGCTCGTGCATTTTGGGCAAAAAAAAGTTGGATATCATTTTACGGTAGCGCTCACCATTCACAGCGCAGCATCTTTGAAGACGTTCGGTCCAATGATACCTCCATCCCATAAACCGCACCAAACTGTGACCTTTTCTGGATACATTGGTACCTCTTGCAATTCTTCTGGCTGATCTTCACTCCAAAATCGACAATTCTGCTTCTTTACGTACCCATTGATCCAAAAATGAGCTTCGTCGCTGAACACAATATTTCGATGAAAAAGTAGATCTTCGGCCAACTTTCCAAGAGCCCATTCACTAAAAATTCTGCGTTGTAGCAGGTCGTTCAATTTTTGCACCAGCTGTATTTTGAAAGGCTTCACACCTAAATCTTTTTGCAAAACTTTCCACGTTGTTGAGTAACAGAGGTCAAATTGCTGCGAACGGCGACGAATCGGTAATTGATGGCCATCATTAACACTGGCCGATACAGCTGCGATATTTTCTTCAGTTCGCACTCTACGTAAGCGTGTTGGTGGTTTGATGTCCAATAATGGAAATTTGGTTCTACATTTAGTCACAATAGCTCGAAGAGCCGCTTCAGTGAGTGAGTCGATTAAGCTGACCATAAAATGGAAGAAGCGCGCGATAAACTTTCTTAACAAAACACGCATTTTTATAATAAAATTCAATGATTTGCAAGCGTTGTTCGTTTGTAAGACGATTCATAGTTCAATTATAGACCAACCTGAAGATGTTTGACAGTGAAACAAAACACGAAACGTGCGTCAGCTGTTTAAACCAACTGTTTAACAAGATAATAGCTAAAAAATCACCTGTCATATGCCCCCATATTGTTAATTTTGAAAAAAAAAGCTTCGATCAGGCACAAGATTATATATTAGTAAAACGTATTTCTCTTGTTCGATTGAGTTTATATGAACGTCAAAGGACTTGCGATCATCAACGCAAGGTACTTCTGGAGAAACGGGTTCCACATAAACAGCGATAACTTTTACAATTATTAATTTTTTTTTGAAATTTTGATAAAGTCAAGTCGAAACGTTATGTATTAATGATATATTCTTACTTTTGTAAAATAAAGCAATTGACTAGCAAAAGAAATTGTTGAAAATCATCATCAAATCAAATCATCGCGCCTCTGACTACTCCTAACCCCTTAACAAACTTTTTTTACGTTAACGACACAACGACATTGCACAAATTATGCATCTACGACTTGCTCAAATGTACGATTTTAACCGTGAGAAGCACCCTTTTACAGATATACTCCAGAACCAGTGCATGAGTACAACAACATGCTTTTCTATTATGACAGAATAATCCTTACGAGTACTACAAGAACTCATAATAGACCTGACATACTTGTAGGAAGTAAAAATGAGCTCATCGCGTTTGTAATAGACTTTGACGTTCCACTGAATAAAAATATTCATGAAACGTACACAGAGAAAATCGGATAATACTCAGATTTGGAGATTGATATCAAGCGGCAGTGAAACCTTAGAATGGTCTTCATATTGTCACTTATCATATCGGCTCACAGACTCGTTCACGTAAATCTGGCCGAAAACCTCAAGAAGCTCAAATTGGAGAAGCACCTTATCTATGACCTTCAAAAAGTGGCTCTGGTGAATTCTTGCCATATCATAAGGAATCGCTTTCAGTAAAGGAATCGCTTTCAGTACATGGCGGTCGCTGTAGCCGAAAGGTGCGTGACTACCACTCGGAAGTGCGTAGATTCGAATCTTCGTGCATGAATATCAAATAATAGAAAAGGTTTTTTCTAATAGTGGGCGCCACTCGGAAAACAATAGCTACCCTCCGAGTGCACTTCTCCCATTCTTCCATGAAAAAGTTCCTCATAAAAACCATTCGTAGTCGGTTTAAAACTGTAGGTCCCTGCATTTGTGGACAACATCAAGACTCACACCAGGAGGAGCTCGGCCAAAAACCTAACAGAAGTGAACGCGTCAATTTATACTTAGTAGTTATATTTTAAGATACGGAACGATAGTATAAGAATTTACAAAAACAGTGTAAATATTTGTCTTGCAGCAAATTAATATGAAAATTAAGATGTCAACTGAAAAAAATTGAACAAATCGGAAAAAAGTAAGATAAAACAAAAAAAAAAATAATGAAATAACACTAACATTAAATAAAATAATTCAAAAAGACGACCTAATTACCTTGATACTCAAAGGGGAAAAATACGGTTCATGACAGCCGAAAGAAATGGATGAGAAGTGAACTGCTTAATAATAAAAGAGTCCCGGGCCCAACAAAAAAACATTTTTTTAATCAAAATTAACTTTGTTCATCAACGCAATTTCCATCAAGAACAACGCAATCATTCCAACGCCACTCTAATATTTGAATACCACTTTTACAGAACGATTTGACTTTTGCCTCAAAATAGGCCTCGGTTTCAGCTATAATCTCTTTATTCGAGCGAAATTTCTTATCGGTGCGCATTTTTTTAGGTCTACGAACAGCCAGTAGGGAGTGAGGAGCCAAATCTGACGAATACAGTGGATATGTAAACAATTCCAAGTTCAATTGATGTAGTTCAGCCATTGTTTTGATTGACTGGTGACACGATGGCAGGGAGGGAAAGCGGCAGCCACTTTGAACAGAGCTTTCTCAAAGTCAAATGCTCATGCAACATAAAGACAAACGAATTTTGTGGATTTTTTTGATGTTTTCTTGAGTTACAGCCTCAGTTGGGCGTCCACTGCGTTGTGCATCATCTCCCTACGGGGTCTATGCAACCACATTTGAAGCCAGCCAACCATCATTTTATTGTTGTTTTCTGATGGAGCGGAGTCTCCATAACATTTTGAACTCATTGCTTGGCTTGAGCAGTATTTTTCCCATGAAGAAGCAGCGTAAAATTAAAACTCGAAATTATTTTTGATCCATTGATTTGAAAATAACAAAAGGAGCGTCACTCTTAGCACAATAACGTACGAACTCATGAATAGAATTTTATGAAATTTGAACAGCTGTCTTTTTAAGAGATGTGAATGCAATAAAGTTAGTGGCATCTTCTTGTTAGGGCCGGGACTTTTCAGCCCATTTGTTACAAACCTGTGATCTGTAATCAACCATTGTACTGGAAAATAATATCTAAAATATGTATAAAACTGAAACTCATCAAAAAATGTCCAGTGGCCAATGTACAGGGCCACCGAGGTAAATCCGGAATGTTGAACTTAAAAACAAAACTATTGGATATTTACTCAAAAATAATTTTAATTGCACTTAACTTTGTATAATGTGAGTACACATATCATAGTTGAAAATTATTCAATGTAACTTCCATCTCGTGCAATTGCCTGCTCCAGCCGGGATCTGAAGCGCCCACATTCCGGATTTATCTCGACGGCCCTGTAAAAACTGTACTTTAAATAGAATACAAGCCTAGCGTAAACTTGATAAAGTGCGTTCTAGGCTCAAGGCCGAAGCCAACAAAGTGAATGCACGTTCCGGATTAAAGAAAGTATTTTCTTATTTAATATACAAACCGCAATATTTCATCGCAAAGTTAATATATGAAATCTTAAAAGTTAGCTTCTAGTTGTGAAATCATAAAATTATTTAGATTTAAGTGGTGCTTTGTTATAAGAACTAATATTGGAATAAGAGGCTACTATGACCCAATGTAAACATCTTTCAACATAACTTTAATTGAAATTTTTTAATTCAACTATTCCGTAAATAAAAAGGCGAAATAACACAAACTAGTCTTGGTTCTAAATTCACTTGAGGCGATACCAGTGAACTATCCAGCATGGTGCACAACGACACAACAATAAAAAACTAAAATACAAATACACCTACACAAATAGAAATTCGTATGAGAATTATAACAAACAATGAAATTTTTTAGACTCACAGTAATGTGCTAACCAACATAACATAGCATGGAAAGCATAACATAGCTAACCATGGACAAACATGCGGGCTCAGAAAAAACCTACACACTGTTACATAGCACACAGTGTCTGAAAAAAATAAAACAAGTATACAAAGCGAAAAGTGGATAGCACAAAACAAAAACACAACATAGTTACATACCCTGATAAATCTAAGTACAAACAAAATGCGATCACTAGCCAGCGAAAAAATACTTAAATCCGCTTATATCCTTTTACGCGTAACAGTCAGCGCAGAGTGCCCATTCTCCATTTTCTGCATGTAAGCCAACTAAAAAATTTGCGAATCGCAATGGCAGTGAAAGCAACGACATAAAAAAGGGATAAAAACCGTTGAAACTAAAACTGACACTGAAACTATTGCCATATATTGGCATTAGCGACGTTGAGTCTAAAGTGAAAGAGACTTCATTCGACTGCGCGAGTTGGAGCGCTCTAAGCTGCCATATGACGTTGTAGGTATGCGCAAATAGGTAGCTCAGCATTGGCATTTTGTTTGTTCCCGATTGTGGCCACTGGCCATGACGTTCGTCTCTCTTGTGGGGGTGGCAATGCACGAAAGAAAGCACGAATTGTGTTGCATATAAATCCTTACTAAAAGTGTACTTACCAAGTGTAAGTGAGTGTTTAAGTTGCTTAGTGAGCGCCGCTTAAGTACTATAAGATGTGTTAAATAAAAAAAATCTTGCTTAAAGTGAAATAAAATAGCAGAAGTATAAAAGCAGTTGAAGAAGGAAAGGAAATTAGAGCGTTGGTTTATGTTACGCAGGTATATTTTAATAAAAAAGGGCGACAAAGTAAACGGGAGGAAGTAGAGGTTTTATGAATATTATAACTGATTGTGGTCTAGTGAAACTAAGATCTTTTTTTTCGGATGAGGGGGTTGAAAATGCCTAATGCATCATCAAAGTTGCCGTCGCAGCAATGATGTGTCCGGAGACTAAAAACACTCTCTCTCGTTGGGAACCCTCGCCCAATCTCAAACCGCTTTCGCACAACTTCAGAGTGGCATTCCATCTTTTTCATTACAGAGGTCTTTACCTATACGCCTGCGAACAGGTCTCGCTTCCTTATCTGGAGAAATCTTTCCGTGAAACTGATGATCTCCCACGTTTCCTTGCTACTTGGTATCTTGTCGATTACATTTTCAATGGTTATGTAGCCGACTTTATTATCCAGAGTTCGACGTTCTTGTTCCCAACGTATGCAATGGAAGATTGTGAGTTCAGCGTCATCTTCGTGTCCCAAACGCATTTGGGCTGTATAAAAATCGATTTCACCGAAGTTCTTGCAGTTCCATATGGCGACGTCTTTTACAAACATAGCCGTCCATCTGCTGTGTGTTTCGTTAATCTAGTGGTCTTGCCATATCCTTAGCGTTTCATTCCTTATTTCGCGCGCTGCAGGTTTGCTAACTAATCATTCTCTCTTTCTTTATAGCCTACAGATTTTTTCTTTCAAATAGAAAATAATAGACTTCTATCGGTATTATATCGCTTCTTACTTCAACAGCTGGCTATGATACTATGCGGTAGGCATACGCAACTCTCAGGGCTGCCGTTCGTGATACCGATGTTAGAGCTTGCATCGGTGCTTTACTAAACTAAGATAAGCTTTAAAGAAGCCCTTACGTCTGATGCGGACTTACTTCTACACCCGCGTACTTGTTTACAAGGGTGTTATAGTTACATTTGTGTGTAGGTTAGGTTTAGGTGAAGTGGCTGTCTTTCAACGCACCTAGGTCAGCTAGAGACTCAATGTGATACCATCGGAACTATCCTATCCTTACTCTACATGCTCCATTTTGTGGCCTTTAAAAACCTGGCTATATTAGTTAGCTTGATTTTCGCAACTTCGGCAATGTTGTCCAGGAAAGCGAGACCGAGCCATCTAAACCGTCTTCTATATCCTCACAGTCGCTCTCTAAGCTTCAGCGCTGAGCATGCGTGGGAAACACGGGAGCGACACCTCGATAGCTGAATGTCAATGAAAAATTGTTATAACGAGTGGATCTGTCGAAATCACGGATATTTCTTGCTAACTCAGCTATTAAGTGGACTCTGGTGGTCCGTATTGTCCAGAATGCTTGGACGACGAGGAGACGGTCGAACATGTGCAGGTTCGCTAAGGATCGCGATGAGCTCACAAAAAACTACATAGTGTGTTTCTGACCTAGTTCCACAAGTGTACAAATAAAAAGTGGAGGGTGGTACAAGCTTTTGCAACACAAATTATCGTAGAACTTCGCAACGTTGATTGGAGGCGAAGGAACAATGCGAGACAAACGCGGCAGCAATAACAACTATCGCATTGATAAAATGCAGCAAGACGAACAGCAGACGAATATAATTGACGATTGAGCTTATTGCGCACAATGGCCTCCAGGCGTAATTACCAAAACGGTATCTCTGAAGGATGAACCGTCGGACTTGAGGAGCTTTTAGTAGCGTTAAAGTCCCACACTTACTACATAAGGCTTTCGATTGCTTTTACACCTCAAAAAACAAAAAGCTGAATTCAATTCAGCTTAACTTAACTTAACTTAACTTAACTTAACTTAACTTAACTTAACTTAACTTAACTTAACTTAACTTAACTTAACTTAACTTAACTTAACTTAACTTAACTTAACTTAACTTAACTTAACTTAACTTAACTTAACTTAACTTAACTTAACTTAACTTAACTTAACTTAACTTAACTTAACTTAACTTAACTTAACTTAACTTAACTTAACTTAACTTAACTTAACTTAACTTAACTTAACTTAACTTAATTTAACTTAACTTAACTTAACTTAACTTAACTTAACTTAACTTAACTTAACTTAACTTAACTTAACTTAACTTAACTTAACTTAACTTAACTTAACTTAACTTAACTTAACTTAACTTAGCATAACTCAAATTAACTTAACTTGACTTCACAGACTTACGCTCTCCAGCCATGAAAATAATAATAAATATCCCAATTTATGTCTTACTATTTCTTTGTATTTATTCTACTATTTACTCGTATGTTATATAAGCTCAAATACTAATCATATAAAAAATATTTTTCAATGTCAAATAAAAATGTCACCATGCAGTTCAAGACCTAAAAAGATTAAAGCGGAACAAGTGAAATATGTAGCCACAACACGAATGGAGTGTACAGCTGCTCAAGAAAAATGTAAACAAATATTAGTCTCATGCAAACACAAAGGTATAGCATTGATATTAGGAATTGAAAAAAATGCCAGACCTTGAATGGTGGGATAGTGTGTAAATACTTTGGAATGGAAGATAAATACATATTTATAAGCCCAGCTTTTATACCCGGACTGCAGTAATATTTGAAATTTATAGTGTGAATGTGAAAGTTTCGCGCAAATGGCACCGAAAATATTAATTTCACTAATCGCGACATTAGTTTTGGCAAATTTAATCAATAGCAGAGTTAACGCTGCTCCAACAGGGACTGAAGACTCCAATAACCGCAACTCTGTATTTGATGACGGAGAAGATTCACAAATTGAATCTTTGAAAGAGCAGATTGAGAATAAGTCCTCGGTGGTAGGCGATTCTGATGCGGGTGAGAAGAAAAATCATATACCGCTAACAATGTTGATTCTATAACAGTCACAACTAAGTCAGCACTTGAGCAAACAGAAGAAGCTAAAGAAATTATATTTTATTATATATTATTCGAAGGCACTTGTCACAACAGGAAGTCTATTATAGATCCATCCATCTGGTAGTTAGCCAAGTTTAATTGAAAGATTCAGTTTGTGCCGTTTAGTAACATAAAGAGGGGCTTTCATGGATTAGGTCATCAGTCACTTAATAACAATAAATATTGAGATAAATATGACGCTGTCCCAATAAGCCAAGTTCTTGACGTACGCTCTACAGTGGTTTGAAAGTTGCGACGCCACTTTTACAAAACTGCGACCAAAAGGATAACAAAACCAGAGCAAGGAAACTAGCTGAAGAGATAGCAATAATAGTCTCCTAGAAGCCGAACCCAGAAATAGGCTTGAAAAATTCAAAATCCAAAGATTGCCGACACTCGATATGAAGGCCCTCCGCACACTTAGACTCTACGAGAGTTGTGTGAATCTTTAAAAGCTCAGTATTCAAGCTTTTGTTAAAGAGTTAGATAGCGCCGATATCCACTACATCCAATCCTTTAAAAATCCCTGGTCTGCTAGCCGCACTCTAGAAAACATTCCGCGTATTTCCCATTGCGCATCATTGCAGAAATGAAGTTTGTCTTAAATGCCTTTCCACCATGGGTAGGTAGGTGAAATGTTTGAAGTACCACTCTGGCACTCTCCAAGTAGCACTAAAGCGCCGTTTGATAACATTTTGAGGTCTAAACCAGGCAGATATCTACAACCAGCCAGAGATGTTGATGTAATGGAGAAGGTTGATAGGGCTTGGATTGGTGCACTGCCCTAAGTTGTCGAAGAAAGGAGCACCCAGTACCCTTAATTGGCTACCTGCAAAACCCGGACGTTTACAGAGAAAGTGCTCAGCAGTCTCTTTCTATGAAAGGTCCCCACAGCTTCTGCAATGGGGTGAAATGGTAAACCTGGATTTTCCACGTGTATGCCAATCGTCCAATGACCGGTAAACGTAGGAAATTGAATGACGTTGAGGTCTTTCCACCATAAAAACGCAATTATGATATAGACTACCACCTTGAACATCTGTCATGATACCTGATTGAATTTTTTATAAAAGCACGACCATGTTTTAGTCCGCTACTTTATTATGAGCTAAAAATTATTTTCTCGTACATTTTTGTGTAAGAATTATCACAGTTAGTCTAATCTTTGTGACGGACACAGCTTTCTCAAGTTGGCTGGATACGACTATTTAACGATTTCTGTTTGAATCGTCTCCCTATTATAACGAATGCGGATTGAATCCGGGGTTAGTTCATCCGAAACAAAGGTCGACTATTTAAATAAGGGAACTCGTCTTGTCGTTTTAAGACATACCATGCAGGAAAAAAGTGAAAAAAAAAACAATCTTTAATTAGAAAGCAACGTACCATAAATTATTAATATTTAATTTGTTGGTGAAAACATAATTATTGTAATATTTTATAATATAAAACATTTTTTTATCTTACAAAAATTTTTTCTTTTAACCCTTTCAGACACTCAAAGTAAATTCAATAATCGTGTTGATCGAAAACGAAGTGTCAATAATCTTGCTAACGAAATACGAGCGATTGACCAAGCCGCTTTAAATGACGAAACAAAAGTGATGGATGAAAATCCAGAAGATATCGAAGCTCAACTCCTATCTTACGACAACAGTAAGAGTGAAGACTCAGATCTCGAAAATAGTGATGAAACTCAAAACGAAACTGTTACAGCCAAGAGCAAACGTGGTAATAAAAATGTAGCAAAAGGCCAGAAGAAAAATGGTAATGGAAAGACACCGGCGGGTAAGCAGTTAAAGAGGCCTAACCGAACAACAAAAAAATTCGTCCTCAATGGAATAAATTTACCAAGTAAAAATAAAGGCAAAGGAGCCAAATCAAAAAATGGCAACCGAGGTAAAGCGAAATTCGGAAGAAAGAATTGATGTGGTAATTTTCTTTGAAGTTTTATGTTTGAATTAAAGTTAAGATTTATGTAGCGTGTAATAAAATAAGAGAATATTAAAAAAAAAATTTTAGATTTTTTTGCTTTTCACACGAGCTTAAAATTCCAATATAAATCGTCAGAACTTCTCTGTAGTTCAATAAAATGTATTGAGGTGAAAGAAATATCCACCTGCTTGGATTTTGGCTTTAAGAGAGACGGATACTGAACAAGAGAGTAGATGGGCAGGGATGTGTAAATTGACAATGTGTCAGTTGCAAGAATGTACCTATAGTACGCTAGATCTGTGTTGTAAACTTCAACCAATTTTTGAGCGTGTAAATTATAAGATTCCTTGGCGCGCGAACGAACTCAAAGAACATAAAAATTTAAGAAATAAGTTCTTTCAGAAGTTCAAGTTAGCTAAAGAAAAGCTCTTTTACGTTTTTTTTATCTTCCACAGGAATAAGTTTCGTAATTTAAATAAGGTTTTGTATAAAGAATACATTCACAAATTTGAGCTTAACATAAAAAGTAATCCGAAGAATTTTAAGCGATGTATTAAGTCGGTTAGAAAGCTTCTTGTATTCCTAATACTGTTTTCTATAAGGGGGTTACTGCTTCCTCTGTCAGTAATGCAGTAAATTTATTTGCCGATTCCTTTGCATATAACTACGTGTTTGATGAAGATATTCAGGAAGAACATTTGGCGGCCATTCGCCAGAATACATTTTGTCAAAAAGATATCGGGAATTGTTCATTTAAAAAGCACGCCTTACATATACATATGTCTAAATTTTTTTTTTTTGATGGAATGTTGGTACAACTGTCCTCTATAGTGTCGCAGAATTTAAACGTGATCTGGGATTTCATGTGCCGAATCATTGAAAATGTTGCAGAAAGCCCATGGCGAGTGTGCTTTATTAAAAACACGGGTCTATGAGTGGTATAAGGCTTTTGCGAGAATTCTTGGAAGATTTGCACTGGTCGCCCATCAACGTCTTCAATGGATGAAAACGTCCACAAAGTCAAGGGAACGGCGGTGGAAAACCATCATTTAAGTTTGAGGGAGATAGCTCGTGACTTGAGCGTATCTCACGAATCAGCTCGCAACATTTTACCCCATCAATTAGGCACGAGACGCGTGGCTCCACAACGCGTTTTCTTTCAAAATATTCATCGGAAGAAGGTGGCTGAAGACATGCTTGAGCAAGTGAACTCGGACCCAACGTTTATCCAGCGCATCTTAAGAGATGATGAGACGCGGGTATATGATTTTGACATGCAAACCAGTTAACATGCAATCAGGCGGCTGAATGGCGCTATACACATGAGCCGAAACCCAAACAACCACGTCAAAGTCGCTCAAAAGTGAAAGTCATGCTACTCGTTTTCTTTGATTAGCATGGTGTTGTGCATTCGAAATCTCGGAATTCGTTCCAAATGGTTCTACAGTAAATAAGCAATATTAATTGGTTAAGAATGTGCGTGGGAAACGGCCCAAGTTGTGGAAAGGAAACTCATGGATCTCGCACCATGATAACGCACCGTCTCACAGGGCTCATATTGTGAACACGAGCCCTGTTGAAACGTCCATTGTCTGCCACTAAAATATTTGTCTGCCCACGGCTTCAAAGCAACCTCCCGAATACTTTCCCGCATTTACCTTGACGCCAGACGCGATGAAAATGATTGGAGAGCGCCCATCTGCGGTTGCAGAGGCCCAAACCATTACCTGTGGCGGGTGCTGCCTCCTGGTGGCCAGTCCATGACTCAAGTTTTCCTATAAACGGACGGTCAGATAAACCCTAACGTTTTGGGAGTTTACGAATTGCTCAATTTCAAGAATTTTCTCCTCAGAATATACAATGTTCGGATATTCACTGCTTTCGGCCAAGCGAAGCAACTTCTTCGCTCTCTCAAGTCTGACTTGTTGCTGCTTTGGTGTGAGATCATGCGTCTCTGGCATCTTCTAAGGCTTGACTTTGAGATTATTTTTCAGTATGCGCTGGATGCTATGGTCAGATATTTTCCGTTCTTTCGGTATTTGATTGGCACTTCGTCGGGGATTTCTTTCAAGTGCTTCTTCACTTTTTGAACAATTTCACAATAGTTGTTATTTTGGTTTTATAATTATTAATTTCGTTGAAATTCAATTACAGCTCGTATATAATTTAGCAACTTAATGATTTCTTGTGATGATAATTTAATTGTAGGTCAGTTTTTAATCTTAAATATTCTAAAATATTTGTATTGTAGTTTTCAAATAATCTCTTAAATGTCTGCTCTGAATTTTGTTAGATGTTAATGAATAAATATTGAAATAAATAAATAAATAATCAAAAATCTCGGCGGAAGTATAAATAATGCAAACACATTTACTTATGGGAGGAGTGAAAATAATTCACAAAGTCAGACGAACATGCGATGCAACAGACATTCTAAATTCGATGCAACAAAAATTCTAAATTCGGTGCAATAAACAATCTAAATTGCTTTGGTTTTGCTATAGGGAAGCAGCGCGCGCCTTAGCTCCTATGCTATTAGTAGTTGTATAAGAAATAAATGCCTGAAACGGATAGCAGTATCACGTTCTATTAAATGGCGATATGTAAACCAGAAACCAACCCCTTGCAATCCTTCCGTTGCAAACCTCTATTTTCCAATTTCAAGCTCTAATACATACGAACCCCGCAAAGATGTAATTCAAGCCCACACTCAAGTCTGTATCGTTATCGGCTTACTGAGAAGTAGTTTACGCTCTTGCCTTGAATTACATACTCTTATAATATCTATGCCAAAGTCTCACAGAGCACCCACAACTACGGATAATATATCCGTGCTAAAGCGCATTATCATATCATTTTTTTTTCTACTCTAGTTTTGTTTCTCCACTTTACGCGAAAACAATGAGAAGTAATTAAATGTGCGGCAGCTGACACTGATGAGCTAGTCGATGATGAATTCATTTATACCACAAGACACAATAACACAAGTCTCACTGGCATACGCATCGATGTGTAGTAGATATCTCCCTAAGTGCATTCATGTGCCGACAGTGGTTGTCATATAGTTGGGACACCGAATTCCGCTTTGCAATGAAATATAAGAAGGTATTTTTACTTTCTATGAATTTACTTAGTCTGGCCATAAATTTTGTGACAAATTTTACAATGCTACGGCGAGAAAATATTTGCAGAAAAAAGTTCCGTTATTTTTGCTTTTGGTCACATGCCCCTTGCTAACAATGGAGTGGGAAGCTAAGAAAAAGCGCATTGCAGTGACTTCTTCTTAATTTGCGCGGATAACCGATTACGCGATTTTGGCCGAGTTTAACAAAGCGCGCCAGTCGCTTTTTTTTTTGCGTGCTAACCGGCGCCAGTTGGATACACTAAGTGAAGCCAAGTCCTTCTCCACCTGTTCTTTCCAACGCAGAGGAGGCCTTCCTCTTCCTCTGCTACCACCAGCTGGTACCATATCAAATACTTTCAAAGCCGGAGCGTTTATATCCATTCGGACGACATGATCCAGCAGTGACTGCATTACATAAATGTGAGAAAACTTAATATTTCGAAGGTGTTGGTTTTCCGCACGATGATCGCTTTTCTCAAACGTCTTAAGTGTCAGATAGAACATTAGTGGTCGCCCCCGAGTGGTTCGAACCAGTGCAGCCATAAAAGCCGTCCGGGAAAGAATTCGCAGAAATCCACTTAGAAAGCAGAAAATCATGTCTAGGGAAATTAATGTATCGACCAGATCCATGTCAAGTCTAATTAGAGATGATATCCACATGAGTGCCTTCCGTCGCTCAACTGGCCATCTTTTGGCAACGCGCTTGAAGATAGATAGAACTCGACAGATGCAAGCAGCTCGCGGTCAACGGCCATGAAAATATTCTTATCACAAACGAGAAAATGTTGAAGAAGTTCTTAATAAGCAAAACGACAAAATCTATGGTAAAACTTCTAAAGACGCAAAAAATGTTGTTTCAAGGGCTCAGCGTTGGCACCATCCAGCCTCCGTAATGGTTTAGTGGGGAGCGTCATGTAAAGGCGTTACATCTCTTCATTTCTGCGAAAAAGAGGTAGAGACCGGGGCAAAAGTGTATCAGGAGGATGCCTTAGAAAGTGTGGTGAGGCAGTTGAGCAGTACTCTCTTCAATGGAGATCGTTGGATCTGCCAGCAAGATTCCGCTCCCGCCAATAAAACAAAAGTCACCCAGCAGTGGCTACAAAACAATACTCTTGTGCTCGTAGCCGCAAAAGATTGTCCGTCTGACCTGAATCCATTGGACTACAGTTTGTGGTCAAAATTGAAGAACATGGACTGTTGAAGACCTTACAGAGAAAAGTACTATAATTTCATATCTAAAAAGGACTTAACTTGTAACAGAACTTTTGGCAGGACTAAGTAGAGATGTACTTTAAAATTGTGATGTGACACTCTTTCATTTTTTGGGTAGGTAATTTGCGGTCACCGTAGTCGAATGGGTTGGTGTGTGACTACTAGTTGGGAATGCACAGGTTCGAATCCCCGTGTATGGATCACCAAATGATAGAAAAAGTTTTTTCTAATAGCGCAATCGGCAGATAGTGGCGAACTTCTGAGAGTATTTCTGCCATGAAAAAGCTCCTCATAAACGGTCATCTGCCCTTCAGAGGTCCTCCATTTCTGAAACAACATCAAGACGCACAGCACAAATAGGAAGAGGAGCTCGACCAAACTCGAGTGTAAGCGCCAATTATACATAAAATTTGTGAAAGAGATGACGTGGGTGCTAACTAATTACTGCGAAGCCGTTTCTTTCGAAGCCGTTTTCACTTCAGTAAATCAGTTAGTGTAAATCAGTATCATGGGCTTTATTCGCCATATTTCTTCTGGTTTATTCTTTCTCTTAGTGGAGTAAACAAATTTTGACCGACTTCAACACAGAGCACTTGTTTCTTTCTTGTACGAATTGGAGCCAATTAAAAATTCCTTGTAAGACCAGGTCTTTCCAAGGCAGCGAAGCCTTTCCTCTTCCTTTGCAATTCAATGCAGTGTCGAATACTTTTAGGGTTGGCGTGCTTATATGGATTCGTATGGCCTGCTGTTAAGCTCATTCAGATTATTGTTTCATCGCCTAAAATATTCGCTACCACTGAAATGTAAAGGTTTATGAATCTTCCACTGAACAAGGATTACTTCATCGGTAGTCATCTTTTATATATACTATTGTACCGTAGAATGGGATCCAGAGAAGGAGTGTCTTGAAAGGTGGTTTCTGTGAAAAGATTTTACCCTTCCATTGCTGGCTTTGTTGAAACTAGCACTTTTTGTAAGGGGGAGTTGTTCAGTTCACAGAAGTTAACGCAAATATGAATATTTTTCGATAGCACTTCGAATGAGAATAATTAGAGTCAAGGCGCTTGTATGCGGCTCAAGAAGCTCAAAACATTCGACTTTGAATTACGAAATCCCGCATTTGGCATTCCTAGTATAGCTAGATATATTAGTTTTTCTTCAAAAATTGTAACTGTGCATAGTGAAAGCAAAGTAACCGAATACAATTAGATCATTTCTGTCGGTATATTTCCACGCCAGACCGGCTGAAATTAGACTTCGACTGTTGGGTAGACATGTTTTCTTAACAGATTATAGCTAACTGCTTATCATATATAATTTGACAAGTTCATAGATCTAATAGATATGCCACCATTTTTATCTCTCATATGATTCTTTTTTTTTTTAACTTTCGTCCATTCTTCCTTGGCCCCGGAAGGCATCAGCGCATGCGGGTAGCTGTGGTCTTTCCTTTTTTTGGCAGATGGAGATTTTTTTGCTGCCTGCACTGCGACAGTTTTAGTGCTAACTCTATCTCTAGCTCGTTTAGCGGATATTTTTACACTTTTTTGTAGTGCTGCTTGAATCATTCGCACCGGTGTCGATATTAGCCTGGCCCTTCGCTCTTCGGCTTCGAACTGTGTGAATACGTTAGTGTGTGTGCGTTTTATTATGCTACTCATTTTTCTAATGCCACCATGGAGATTTTTCTGCGGTTCGACGTATGACAGTAATCCGCCGATTTTCTTTCCTAGACGCTCTACCAGTTCACATAATATACCGGGCGTCGGAGTACCTTTTGGTGTTGCTTTCTGCTGTAGCTGTCGGGCCACATCGCTGTCGAGGTGGAATGTTGGCGTCCCAATAATGCCGCTTGGCACATTACTTGCTTGCGCTGTCAATCTGTTTGTACGGCATTCCTTCGCTGCAAGAGCCGGCGTGGTGCGATCCGTTTTTTATTTGGTTGTTCCTGTTGCCAGTGGAGGGGATCTTCTTATAACGATGTTTCGCTTTTAAAGGCTTCTTCAGCTTCGGCATTTAAGTCTCCGTTTTTTTTTTATTTCATGTTTTCGTTTCATTTCACATTTGTTTGTCCATTCTACATGGGCCCAAACTCATAACCGCTATTTAAACGCGTGCATGTAGTTTCTGCTAGTCCTATGGTTATCTATGAAATAGGGACGCCATACTAGGGTTGATACTGGTAATTATGGGCACCAGTATTCAGAGCCAGATTTCAAGTCGAGTAATTGGGAGTCATCTCAACCCAACCTACATGGTCACTGAAGACTACGCGCTTTGAGCGCTCTGTGAGACCTGCCAAGTTTTAATAGGGCGAAGGAGCATCAAACCCTTCTGTAAGTCATTTCAACTAGATTTCACTCCGCTCGCTCACATTACAGAGATCCACTGCTCCAGCCCGATCGCTTTCTGCTTCCAAACTAGTATGCCATGACCAGGTACTGGTATCAATCCTGATGATCCGTAGGCCACGCTTACAAGTTGTAATCAGCCGTTCCTACTATGGAGAACAGACGCTAACCAGGATAACTGCTCATTTTGAGTCCGAGGCTCCTTTTTTTTTATCATAGCGCCCTAGCGAAGGGCATCTATTTAAAGACGGTGTTTAGTCGCCTTGTCGCAGAGGTATCAACGCAGCTACTAGGATTTATACCTAATCTTCTGCCGCTCCTTGCCGCGGGTTGCTTATTTGTCAAGACTTATTCATAACTAACTTGCTACTACAGGCCTTCCGGCTATCCGCAACCTGCTGACACCCCCGGCAGCTTGGAGATCAGCTATGCTCCCTGGTCGCAAAGGACCGTGGATCTGTAGACCTCGGTGCCTCCCGAGGTTCCCTCTACATCACCTACAAAGTGAGGCTCACCAAGGAGCGAACAATTCCTACTCGGTCAAGTTAAGTTAGGGTCCAATTAAAGAAGAAATAAATTCAAGCGAAAAAGTTTTTTCTAGACAATGCAACTGCCAGAAGGTACAAATTAATTTTAGCGGTTGTTTTTATTATTAAGTGTCCTTAAGTGTGTGACCACTACTGTATGCAATTACTTTTACATTGAGTTGTAAGTAAATAGTTTCAATTGAGCGAGTGACGAGAACACAAATATCGGCAGAAACAACCAAAACTAACAGCAACAACAAAAACAGGCACTTTGGTTTATTAGGTAAACTAAGTACGTAAATTTGGTGACTGAAGCAACAATAACAATAACAATAACCTCCAAGGGGAAGCTAGCTGCAGGCATGAAATCTATGCAAATCCGTGTGGCAACTGCTGTTGGCGCTTAGATGGGATCACGAAAGTGAGAGCTTTTGTCAGCGCGCACACGTATTTACTTATTTGAGTGGTGCGTGTGTATTAGTGTGTGTATTTTTAATGACAGTGGCTGTCGTTACTGGCTCTTGTCAAAGATGCCAATTGTTAATTGCACAGCATTAGACGTCAAAACAACTGTAAATGTAAAATAAATTAAAAATTTAATTGAGTTGTGCGAACGAAGTGAGTTTCAGTTGAGAATACTGATGGCAGTATTTATAAGTATGTGTAGGTATGTGTAAGTATTCACTTTGGAAAGGCCAGGACGATTCTTGTGCTTTCTGGATTCGCTCCAATATCTTCTGGATAGCTCCCGAGCATACGTTTGAGAGGGAGCTACTGCGAGAAGGCGAATCAACGTGGAATATTTGGTTGTGCGCTTGGTTTGGAACCCGCCACGTAAAATTCCTTCCCGAATTAAACACAAAACGAAACCTCGGATGCGAACTCTCATACTGATGATGACCCCTGCAAACGAACTAGGTTAGATTAGGTTTGGCAGCCGCATCGCACATAGAGACAACGATGCCACTTAGACTACGAAATGGGTCCGTTGTGAGCCGCGAGGCCTGGGCTACATTTCCCTCTCCATATTGAACCATCCCGAGCTTTTGACAAAGCGTAAAAGGTTGTTGATACCTAAAGTGCATAGATTATCTATATTCGTTAAGAAGTAGAATTTTAAAAGTTGGTTCCTGCGTCTGGCTAAAGCCGGGCATGTTCAAAAAATGTGTTGAATTGTTTCCAACTCCTCCTTATTTCTGCAGCTACGACAGAAATCATGCATCCTTAATGAGAAGCTTACAAGTTGCGAGAGGTATCTCCATAAAATTACTTATGCCTGGCATACCGGTACCTTCTCTTGCAAGTTGGTCTGCCCTACAGTTCCCTGGTATATCTCTGTGGCCCAGCTTAAGATAATACGATATTGCTTGGGCATCTCATTTAGAGATTGGCGACAACGTAAGACACTCCTTGATGTTGTTTGGAACGCATCCAGGGTTCGTAGGGCAGCTTGGCTGTCTGATAGAATGCAGATATCCGTTGATGATATTCTGTTTATCTTTAGTCATTTAAGAGCTTCATGAGTAGCGTTTATTTCCGCTTGAAAAACACTACAGAGATCCGGTAGTTTGAAGGATTCACTAATAGAAAGCTCTTCGCAAAATAACCCTGATCCTACAACGGTGTCTATTTTAGATCCGTCCGTGTAGATCTTAACGGGTGTGTTGGGTGTTGGATCTTCTTCAAGCCCTTCCAGTCTAGAAGGGATTTGCATTAGGAAATTCCTTTCGAAGCGAAGAATGGGAGGGTGATAGTCACAGTCACTGGGTATATCCGTGTAGGAGTCTAAGATGGTTGAATGTCCATGTGTGACAGTCCTCCATTATGAGCTCGCTTTGAGCCTTAAAGCGGAGCAGACCGCTGAGTATTTGCAGAAGAGATCTAGGGGTGGCAGATGTAGAATGATGTCCAAAGCCATGGATGGCGTGGCATTGCTAATTCCGCTGATTTCTGCACCCTATTAATGAATTAGAATAGGTTTTTTCTGCATAGCACACCACCAGACAACGTTTCCATATAGAAGAATGGGTCTGACGACAACAGTGTAAAGCCAATGAGCAACCTTAGGTTTTATTCCGCTGTCTGCAAACGAACTAAGCACTATGATTTGAAGACATGCACCTGAAACGTTCCCTTAATGGAAAAAGTATCTCTGCCCAGCTGGTTGATGTGCTCGTGAGAGCAAAGTTCACTAGAAACAAAATTGGAATCAAAAAACGCCCCAAACAGTAGGCACCAAGTAAATATAACGCCAAAAAGTAGGCACCAAAAATATATTTCCTACAAGTTTCTGCCAACAAACAAGCGCCAAAAACTAGGCAGTGTTATTTCTCATTAGAAATTAGCAACCACAAGGAAAACCTCCGGAAAAATAGATTAAAGTGTATTTAAGATATATATAAGGTATAGCTCTCTCTCTCCTTTTCCTCTACGTTACATCTTTTTCCTCTCTGGCGGAACGAAAATGCCCAAAACGTTGCATGGCCTTGAAATTTTACTCTCCATTCTCGCTCGTCCATCGACGCCTAAAAAAAATCTAGTTAAGAGAAGCTGATCTTTATTGATGGTAAGTTTACAAATCATAGAGCTCATTAGAATTAATTACGTTTGCGCTTCACATTTAGCATTCCGTATACAAAATCAAAACAATATCCAAGAAATGATGTAAACATGTTTTTGGAAATTGTGAACTAGGAAACGCACACTCACATACAAATTAGCCGGCCATTCTAAGTAATGCTAAGAAGTTCAAATCCTTTTTAATTGAATTTACAATGCACAGAGAAATTTCGGATTGCAGCTGGTTCATCAAAAACAGCGCCAAATTGAATTAAACTTTTGTGCAATCTGATTTGCTGCCAAAGCAACAGGCAGCAAAAAGAGTGAGTGCACACATACACCCCAACATACATACATGTGTCCATACATACGCCGTCTCTGTATGCACATACGGACTTACGCGCGCTGCAAAGTTATGCTTCACTTTCATTTGAACTCGCCAATTGCTCAGTGCATTTAATTTTCCAATGCATTTACAAATTCTTACGCATCTCTTCGAGGGTCGGGGGCATAAGTTATGCATCTCCCTAACAACTTTATAAAGTTTAACTATGGCAGAATTTCGCTTTCACCTGGTAGCATGCCCTTGTTACAATCTACAACTACACACATACACACATACATAAATATATACATACTTGTATACAATACATACATACGTAAATGGGTACCAGCAAGAACTCGTCCAACAACTTCCCTACATTTGATGTGATTAATGTTGCACACGCGTCTTGACGGGTAGAGCGTTATTATCAACGAAGATGTGCCACCGACAGTATCAACTATGCTTGTAGATGCAACAGTAAAAACAACAACACGCTGCGCAACTATTGTGTCGGCGTTTAAATTAATATTGTAGAAAACTTTGCCAAGGTAAACAAAATTAGGCGAAAGTAGTTGCAGGAAAGTTTTAAGTTTTTGGCGTTTGGTTGTTAGGCGACTTTCAAGATTTACAGGCGGGCAAAGATAACAAACTGAAGTTTAAATATGCATTTGTGGAAAGAGGATGCGCGTTACATGGCACTAGAATAGAGATTGCACTTTGCCTGGAAACACAAAGGTAGACACTGATTGATGAGTGTAACAGCGTGTCGATGACAGCAACAGAATGGATATCTGGCTGTCTTACCTACGTAGCTGCTGCGTTGTTTTCTCAGAGTATTATTTGATGTGGGAGTAAGAGCTCAAGTTTCTGTGCTAAATAAGAAATAGTTATTTTTGTCTTCACTTGTTTTTGGCGATATGCTCTTAGATGAGGCTCTAAAATTTTCGGTTAGTAAAACTTGTAGAATTAGCACTCGCGAAAGCTAAACGGCGTAGAACTGACTCTTAAAGGCCATGCAATTGTTTCTTTTTTGTTTTTTGTTTTTTGTTTTTTTTTTTTACTTTTTCACTCCTCTCGGGAGCATAGGGCCTCGAGAAGGCTCTGTCTTGCGTTATGAGTTCTGACAGGGTAGGTGATTAGTCTGCCGCTATCAGTCCTAAGTAGTGGGAATGCCCACCTGTCGTTGCTTCGGAACAACGCCTTCTTACTGCTTCGAGCGCCATCTGTGTCTCACATTTTTCTGGCAGAAGGATCACACAGATGGTTGCGGACTTCGCTAAATTGAGTGTGTCTGCGCTACTTCCAAGCAAAGTACCTTATAGTGATTATAGATAGCAAACTATCATGGAAGCACAATATACCGGAGAGGAAGAAAACGGCAAGCAACGCACTTTATGCATGTAAAAGGATGCTGGGCGTTACATGGTGTCTATCTCATTCAATAATGTATTGTGCTACTCAGCTGTAGTAAAGCCAATAAGGCATTCTATGGTACTCTAGTGTGGTGGACTGTATTAAGAAAAACGACAAAGCAAAGTGTTGGTGCACTCTGCACGACAGGGGCAATTAAAACCACTTCTACGGCAGCACTTGAAAGAATACTCAACCTACCACCGATTGACATTGCGGCAGAAGGTAGATAGACTTAACGCAACGGAAGAATTTCTTCTTGTTCTTCTTAGTTGGCGCGATAACCATTTACGCGATTTTGGCCGAGTTTAACAAAGCGCGCTAGTCGTTTTTTTCTCCTGCTAACCGGCGACAGTTGGACACACTAAGAGAAGCCAAGTCCTTCTCCACCTGAACGCAGTGGAGGTCTTCCTCTTCCTCTACTAACACCAGCTGGTACTGCATCGCATACTTTCAGAGCCGGAGCGTTTGTATCCATTCGGACGACATGACCCAGCCAGCGTAGCCGCTGGATCTTTATTCGCTGCGATATGTCTATGTCGTCGTAAAGCTCAAACAGCTCATTGTTCCATCGCCTACGATATTCGCCGTGACCAACGCGCACAGGTCCAAGAATCTTCAGCAGAATCATTTTCTCAAACACTCCAAGCGACGCTTCATCGGATATTGTCATCGTTCAAGCTTCCGCGCTATACGTTAGGACGGGCCTGATGTGAGCCTTGCCTTGTAGAGTGTTAGTTTTGTTCGTCGAGAGAGGACTTTACTACACATTTGCCTTCTTAGTCCAAAGTATGATAGCACTTGTTGGCAAGAGAGATTCTACGTTGGATTTCCAGGCTGACATTGTTATCGTAAATCATAACTGTCTACAGTGACGCAAGTGCGTCGACTGTTTGTTTTATCACAGGAGGAATATATTTACTGACGGCTCGAAAATGATGGACAGAGTAGGTGCAGAAATTTGTTGCGCAGAGCTAAACATCAGGCGGCTAATTAAGCTCCCTGACCACTGCAGTATTTTTCAAGCAGAAGTCTTTGCGGTAGGAAAGGCTGCAGAAATGGCACCAGCAAATACATCGATCAACTCCAACATATATATACGTTGACAATCAAGCGGCAATAAAGGCAATAAACGCATATGAAATTTCATGTAAAAACGTTCTTAGAACCAGGGAAGCCATAGAGAGACTAGCCGCAGACAGACGGTTACAAATCTATTGGGTACCCGGACATAATAGCATTGTAGGAAACGAAAATGTAGATGAGATTGCCAAAACTCTGTTTAATACAATTCGAACGTCATACTGAAACCTTTAAATACGGCATACAATGACATCGCTGCGGACATGAAAACACGGATCGACAGGAGGTGGAATAATCTATCATAGCCACTTGCAAAACCGCGAAAATCATGCACGCAGAATGCAGATAAATACATCCGATTCGTACTAGCTCTGTCTGGAAAAGAAAGCAGAACTACCGCATGCACGCATGCAAAATGGGAATTACAAGCAACGATAACTGCAGATTTTGCAATGAACTGGAAGAGAGGGAAACGCTAGAACACCTTCTATGTTCTTGACCTGCATTAGCTAGAACCCGAATGCAATGTTTAGGAGCTCTATAATATGAGAGATTAGAATGCCTCTTGGGGTTAGAGCTTCTGGACTTACTTAGATTCGCAAAGGACACAGGCTTATTACAAGAAGCCTACTAGTTTCCTTGTAGTAAGGGTGAAGCTCCATCTGGTATCACTAAGGACCAATAGGTCTATGTAAGATAGCTCTTAGCCAGGCAGGTCAACCTAGCCTAACTTAACCTAAAATTTGCAGATAGCAACAGAAGTTAGTTTACTTTTTTCACGTTGAGTTATTCCAATGTTTTTGATATGCCTGATTACGAATCTAATGATTCTCTTTTTAATTAACAAAAAACTATCAAATTCGCTCGAAGCTCGGTATTCGAGGACTTTCTGGAGTCGCTGGCTACAAGTTATTTTTTCATATATTAGTTTGGAGAAAAAAACATACATTATTTTACCGATACTGTAACAGCTAATTACGTGGAATTTTGGTTTCGTCGATTCGGTGCAGCCGTTTTTGATGTTGAAGATGTAAGTCGCACAGGCAGAAGCGTCGTTGAAAATGTCGATAAAATCACAGACGTAATCAAAGAAGACCGGCACGGTAGTAGTCGTAGAATCGCCCACGCGCTAAAGAGCAACCACAAAATAGTTTAAAACAACTTGGGAAAAGCTGGATTCAAAAAGAAGCTCGATGTTTTTGTGTCAAAAAACAATATAGATTGAATTTCCATCTACGAAGCCTTGGCCTTGAAGCCTTGGAATTTACCCATTTCTTAAGTTGCAGGGGATGAGAAATGGGTCACAAACGACAATATTGTGCGCCAGCAATCGTGGTCGAGGCGTGATGAAACAGCTCAAACAGTGGCTAAACCAGGACTAACGGCCAAGAAGCTGCTACTGTGGGTGGGACTTCAAAGGAATCTTCGATTATGAGTTGCTTCCGTATGACCAAACACTAAATTGAGATCTCTATCGTCAACAACTGGTCCGTTTGAAGCTAGTAATTGCCGAGAAACGGTCAAAAGTGGCTAAGGGAAGAGGTTTTGTGTTCTAACAGGAAAACGCAAGCCACGAACGTCTGTAGTGATTCGCCAAAAACTGTGGGAGTTTCGTTGGGAAGTTTTAATGCATCCACCATAAAGCAGGGACTTGACCTCAAGCGATTTCCATTTTTTCCGATTCCGATTTTTCTCCCATTGCAAAACTTCTTGAGTGATAAGAAATTGCTACCGAGATAAGATTACGAAAATCGATTACTAGAGTTTTTCGCCAATAGGGACCAAGACTTCTATGAGAGAGGCAATAGGAAGCTAACTTTAAAATGGACAGTCCGAAACCATAAATAAATAAAGTTTTGAAAATATTTCTTTTTCCTCCACCGCTTACACCCTTTTTGGGTGTTTGACCGAGCTCCTCGCCCTATCAATGTTTTGCTGAACAAATGGATTTGTTGTTACTTTTTTAAAATTAAAAAAAAAACAGAATATTTTTTGTGTTTTTGTTTTGTGTTAAAATTTCGATCGGTGTAAAATGGACGAAGTTATAAGTGCTCTAGCGCCCGTTGTTCCAGGCTGACTTTTATACTTGCTCGGCATATGAAAAAGCATTTAGCGAAACCCGAAAAAATAACAAAGAAAGTGTACCAGATGAGGCAGGACATGAGATTCGGCCATAGATGCAGGACCTACATAAAAGTTGCTGCAACGCCTGTATCGATAGTGGTCTCTGATTATTAGGATGTATCTGCCAAATTGGTAGCCGCCGTAGCCGAATGGGTTGGTGCGTGATTACCATTCGGAATTCATAGAGAGATCGTTGGTTCGAATCTCGGTGAAAGCAAAATTAATAAAAACATTTTTCTAAAAGCGGTCGCCCCTCGGCAGGCGCGGCAACCCTCTGAGTATATTTCTGCCATGAAAAAGCTCCTCATAAAAATATTTGCCGTTCGGAGTCGGCTTGAAACTGTAGGTCCCTCCATTTGTGGAACAACATCAAGACGCACACCACAAATAGGAGGAGGAGCTCGGCCAAGCACCTAACAGAAGTGTACGCGCCAATTATTTATTTATTTTTATTTTTATCTGCCAAATCCACGGATCGCCAATTTATTAGTCAAATCGTTACTTTGAGAGCCATAATGTTCTGGTACCTGTGTTCCTCTTTCGACGGATTTTGACTTCAGCTTGTCGGCTTACAATATGTCTAAGTCGCTCTTACAGCTCATTAGTTCATCGCCTACGATACTCACCGTCACCAACGTGCAAAAATCTAAAAATCTTTCGAAGATTCTTTCCCTCCTAGAGGACCTAAAAGGACGCCTCATTGGATTTTGTCATCGTCCAAGCTTCGGCGCCGTACGTTAAAGTGTTAGTTATGTTCGTCGAGAAAGGGCTTTACTACTCAGTTCCCTACTTAATCTAAAGTAGCACTTATTGGTAAGAGGGATTTTCCGTTGGATTCCTAGGCTCACATTGCTATCGGTGTTAATGCTGGCTCCTAAATAGACGAAATCTTTTACAACCTCGAAATTATAACTGTCAACAGTGACATGGGTGCCGATACGCGAGTGCGCCGACTGTTTGTTTGATGATAAAAGGTATTTCGTTTTTCCTCATTCACAACCGAAACTATTCGCTTTACTTCTTTATTATTTTATTTATCAATCTGTTATCATATTTGAATCTGTTATGGCTTATACAGTTTGTGAAACAGAAAAAATATGCATGTAAGCCTGGGTAGAGCTGCAGTTAAGTCCCATAGCCCTTGCAAACACCCACATACTTTCGATATGAAGCCGTTATAAATTTTTTGTAAATCTTTTTTCTTTTTAACTCCTACATCGTTTTAAGAGGTTGCTGCTGCAAACGCAGACAATCACACACAGCCACGCTTGGTGCATAGCAGAGCGCAGCTCAAAGCTTATATACCAACAGATTTATATGAGACGTCAACGATGCAATTTTTGAGTGCTGCCAGTAATGTTGCCACATTTTATGTGCATATCAAAAAGACTCGTTAATTGTCGCAGCCACGCACTACAATTTAATGTTGCAGTAGTGCTTCACGTTGCCGCGCGTTTACTGTGGGGGCACGCACTGCCTGCCTGCCTGTCTGCGTACGATTGCCGGCTGATTGCTATTCTTCATCATGTTGCTGTCGTTTTATAGTTGTTATTTAAATCGCGCACAATAAAAGTTGTTGCTACTTAATTTCCGTTCATGTCAGCAGTTATGAAACTTACAACAACCGTAACCACAACAATAATGCCAACAAAAAGATAATAAAAAAATGAATGATAGTGATTACCCATCGCAATGACTAAGTGTCTGTGTGTGTGTGCAGTTGTGTTTGTGTGGCAATCAGTTTTCGCCCCAATAACCGAAAAGTGCAACTTTGTAGTTTTAATAACGACAAAGTCAACCGCACACCCGCATACCCCACACACCCTCACAACCACATACCCATCCAATAGAACACACAACTGCCGAAAGTATGCAATAACTTGAGCTACTACATACAAACTGCGTTAAATTGAAAGTCAATTGCAGCGGGCAATTTGCAAATGTGAAATGTGAAATTGAAAATGAGCTGGATTGAGTGGAGTTGAGTTGAGTGGAGTGGAGTTTGCAGTACAAAATTTTCACGTCGATTGATAACAGCGCTGCCAGATAAATTACTATGTTCGTGAAGTGCTAATGGCGATGTAAATGTGAATTTCGAGAAGTTTGGTGGTCGTAAAAATGCAACGAATTGCAAGGAGATTGCAACGTTTAGTTGATTGGGCACTTAAATGCTTTTATATGGAATTTACTTCTTTAAACGGAAGAATAAAAATCTAAAATGTCTTAATGTTAGCATTTATGAGCCTCCTGAGTAAGCGCAACGAGCTTGAGGTGTTACATATGTCCAGCTGTGCCAAAAATGCGCTAAAAGAAAAACTGTTTTTAGAAAGGATAACAATAGAAATAAATATAATAAAATTGTATACATTGTTTATTAGTACTTAAACTTTATAAAATAAATTATCTTAATTTTTCTTTACAAAAATTAGTATGTAAAAAATCACGTCACCCAAAGGTCTGCATCATTTCCCCTTGAAATGTTGATGGATCTGCAAAAACTAACAAAAAATTTTGTAAGATAAAGTTGTGGTTATAGTCTGTCGTTGGATCTACAGGGGCGGATCTAAAATGGACACCGGTGTAGGATTAGGGCTATTTTTTGAAGAGATTTCTAGTAGTGAATCCTTTAAAAACTATCGGATCACTGTAGTGTTTTTCAAGCGGAAATAAACGCTATTCATGAAGCCTTAAAATGGTTAAAGATAAACAGAATATCATCAACGGATATCTGCATTCTATCAGACAGCCAAGTTGCCCTACGAGCCCTGGATGCATTCCAAACAACATCAAGGAGTGTCTTACGTTGTCGTCAATCTCTAAATGAGATGGCCAAGCAATATTGTATAATCTTATGCTGGGTTCCAGGCCACAGAGATATACCAGAGACCTGTAGGGCTGACCGACTTCCAAGAGAAGGTACCTGTATGTCGGACATACGTAATTTTTGTGGAGATATCTCTCTCAACTTGTAAGCTTCTCATTAAGGACGCACTACTCAGTTCTGCAAATCAAAGATGGATTAGCGTTAACACCTGCGAAATTGCCAGGCAAACATGGCCAAGGCTTAACTTACGTCTGTCCAAGAGTATTATAAAACTAAGCAGACTTCAAATCAGGACCTTAGTAGGGGCCCTCACAAGGCATTGTCTCATAGGAAATCATGCAAGGAGATTAGGCGTTTACACGCATGATTTCTGTCGTAGCTGCAAAAATCAGGAGGAGTTGGAAACAATTCAGCACCTTTTTTGCGCATGCCCAGCTCTAGCAAGAAGCAGGAACCGATTTTTAAAATCCTACTTCCTAACGAATATAGATAATCTGTACACTTCAGGTATCAACAACCTTTTACGCTTTGTCAAAAGCTCGGGATGGTTCAATATGGAGAGGGAAATGTAGCCCAGCCCCCGCGGCTCACAACGGACCCATTTCGTGGTCTAAGTGGCATCGTTGTCTCTATGTGCGATGTGGCCAAACCTAACCTAACCTAACTTATAGTCTGTCGAGCCGGATTTTTGAAGTTCGAAAAATTTTGCAATTTACGGCATTTAAAAAAAAAGTATGCGTTTTACGTCATAAATGCCACACTTTAATTATGTTTATACAATTTTTTAATAAAACTATCTAAACTCCGGCTCGACAGACTATAGAGAAATGTCGAATATTAAAAAAAAAAATCCGCGAGTAGTAACGGTCAGCTGCCTCAAACGAAGGACAGCTACCTGTGCGTATCAAACACATGTCGGGCAGTTACATTTTCTACCATAATTTTGTATCTATGGGGAATTTTTACAATCGACTTCCACAGAAATAAGCCTAAAACTATAGAGAATAATAATCTGTAAAAAAATTGTTTTTGTTTTTTTAATTCTGGATGTATGTAATCCCTTAAGATGGTTACGGTAATTATTTTTTATACCCAAACTCTGCTTTCTCCAGTTGGTTGTAACATTTGTAGCGGTCAATGTCGGTCATCAATTAGTTCCATTTTGATTTTGTTAGGCCACTGCAGCTTCGAAAAAAATTTATTAATTAAGTATGAAAAGTATGCTCTGGTTTCTGGTCAATTTCCTTGTCGGCCTGTGTAATCATAGATATAATCGCCAATCTTGCGATATCACTTGTTATTTGAAAATTTTTTTAGCAGACGATTTTTCTCCAAATAAAAAAAAATTTCCAACATTCGTTATATTGAAGAAAATACTGAGAAATGCGGGGAAAATACTCGAGACCGCCGGCAAAACATATTTTCAAATATCAACACAATTTTTGAGCCACTAGAATTTTGTATTTTATTGCATCAAAATCAATGAGCTCCAAAACTGCATACTCGAAATATTTTTAGAAATTCTGTCAAGAAGTTTGAAATTTTTATGAAAACTTACTAATTTTTTTGCTTTGTTTTATTGATACAAATTTTGAAATGTTGACATAATGGTTTCTGTTGTGGTATAAAGCATATTTTCTAAAAAAAAAAACAATTAAAAAATATTAAATAAAAAATAAAAGTCCGTGATAACTGTTTAAAATGTTGCGCTGCTGTTATTGTGAATGCAAGTGTACATAAGTATATATATTTATATATATATTTTTTAAGAGCTATAGGAAAGTTTTTCAAAAAAACACACGTAAACTTCAGAAAACTGCATGAAATTTTTATTTAAATCGATAGTACAGTTCATATAATTTAATGTTTGAAGATTATTTCATGCAAATGTTGACCGCGACTGCGCTTCAAATGGTCCGTCCGCTTAGTCCAATTTTGGCATACTCTTTCCAATGTTTCGGCCGGTATCTCACATATAAATGCTTTAATGTTGTCTTCCAATGCGTTAATTGAAGCAGGCTTGTCTGAATAGAAATGAGCTTTAACATAGCCCCACAAAAAATAATCTAAAGGCGTTATATCGCACGATCTGGGAAGCCAATTAACAGGTCCCGGACGTGAAATAAAATGTTCACCGAACTCGCCTCTCAACAAGTCCATTGTTACGCGTGCTGTTTGGCATGTGGCACCGTCTTGCTGGAACCACATGTCATGCAAGTTAAGCTCTTGCATTTTGGGCAAAAAAAAGTTGGATATCATTTCACGGTAGCGCTCACCATTCATAGTTACGTAATGATTCGCAGCATCTTTGAAGAAGTACGGTCCAATGATACCTCCAGCCCATAAACTGCACCAAACTGTGACCTTTTCTGCTTTTCTGGATACATTGGTAGCTCTTGCAATTCTTCTGGCTGAACTTCACTCCAAAATCGATAATTCCGCTTATTTACGTACCTATTGATCGAAAAATGAGCTTCGTCGCTGAACACAATTTTTTGACTTTAAACTTTCTTAACAGAACACTCATTTTTATTATAAAATTCAATGATTCGCAAGCGTTGTTCGTTTGTAAGACGATTCATGGTTAAATTATAGACCAAACTGAAGATGTTTGACAGTGAAGCAAAACACGAAACGTGCGTCAGCTGCTTAAACCAACTGTTTAAAAAGATAATAGCTAAAAAATCACCCGTTACAAGATGAAGTTCAAAATAAACCGGACTGAGCTGAAATAGAAACGTCAAGAGCTTTGTTCTGATAACTTCGAGTTTATTTATTTAAAATAGTGCCCTCTGGCCTCGATACACTGTTTTGCGCGATTTAAAAGCTTTTCAAAAGAATGTTTCAGGTCATTGACCCGAATGTCCTTCAGGATGTCGGTACAATCCTTTTGAATAGCTTCTGCGGTGCAAAACGTTTTCCTTTCATGGCCAAATGCAATTTTCCGAATAGGTAGAAGTCACGGGAAGCCATATCAGGCGAATACGGTGAGTGATCGATGGTTAGAATGCGATTTCTAGTCAAAATGTCAGTCACAAGAGTGGATCGATAAGATGGTGGATTATCATGCAATAAGCGCCAGCTTCCTCCTTCGCGGTATTCAGAGCGAATTCGACGAATGCGATGCAACTAAAGCTTCCAAACCACAAGACAGAAAATTGCATTGACGGTTTGGCCCATTGGCACGAACTCAGCTTGGACAATTCGCTTGAAATCGTAAAAACGAATGAGCATCGACTTGATTTTTGACTTCTCCAAACGCGATTTTTTGGGTGGTGGCTCGTTTGGGCCCTTCCATTCGGCACTTTCACGCTTAGCTTCAGGTTCATGTTGGAAACACCGCATTTCATCACCAGGTACAATGTTGTAAAGAAAGTTTTCGTCTTTTCTCGCCTCTTTAATGAGGTTTTTCGGAAGTTGAACTCTAAGCAATTTTTGGTCCTCAGTTAACTTGTGCGGAATGAAACGAGCACAGACCTTTCGCAAGCCCAACTGATCAGTTAAAAAGCGATAAATCGATGTTGATGATTCCATAAATTTCAGTTCATTTTTGATAAACTTACGAACAATTTCGATTTAGTTTTCACAGGAAGTCAGCTAGGGATGTAACTTTCAACGCACGAACTCATTGAAAAGATGGCGTCTCACATAAATACGTACGCAAGTGACTGCGCGAGACGTTTAAACATAATTACAAACTCAACCTTTCAAAACTGAAAATCAGCTTATAAAGAAGCAACAACTACCCATTGCAGCATATAATAACAACAAAATATAAAAACAAATACAAATACTACTCCTACAATGAGGAAATACATGCGTTAGGACGTTGTGGTTTGGTCGTCATCATTCTTGTTCCTGTTCACATTTAGCCACTAAGAATTGTCACTTGTCAAAGTATCTGCCCCAAAAGACATATTAACATAAAACTACACTTATGAGAGCTACTTCACATAACCTTTGACGCGCAAACTTTCACAATCAGCTGAAGGACTTAAGTACTAATACTCGTACTGCTCGCTCACTTTACGGCCACAATGTTCGGCTCTTTGTTGGGTTTAGTATGCCCTGGTGAGCTGCTTCCTTTTTCACACTTGCTTGTAAGGGCTTGTATTGCTGCCTTGCAACACATACATACATACACGTGTCTGAACACACTCAAATATGGTATTACGTAAATAGGTTTCTATTTTATTCAGACCTCACTTGCAGGCATGGGAAAGTGACGCTTTTGCATGCAAAGATGTGGAGTTGATTTCATCTCATTTCAAAGCCCAGTTGCGTTTGCCAAATTAACTGCAATTATTTTTATTTACGCATGTGTTAATTAATTCTAGTTGATACTTTTAGTTAATTTGATTGCTCTTTTAATAGGATAATACTGTAAGTATCGTCAGTATTGATGTCAATACTAATAGTTCATGGGAAAGAATTAGTAATCAATAATTCCAGTTCACGAAATACTTTAGCTTATTTTTTGAGTGATTTTCCAAACGAGTTCCCAAGCCTGTCAATGCAAACTTAGCCAGAAATTCTATATATTTCAGATTCGCCATGTTTGTTTGAAACACATACAAAATAGGTTTCACACAGTAAAAAAAAAGTGGGCAAAAAGTAAGGTGAATTTATTTGTCAAACTTCGCGGGATTAAAAGTTCGTTACTTAGTTTTTTTTTCATGAGTTGGCAGCACTGTTAATAACATCTGGGCCAACTTTCATGTGAATGTCATTATCTGTAATATATTTACGCTTGTGTTTACCAAACGACCAAGAGTGCATTTTTCGATTTGTACAATGTCTGATTTGATTGAGCAGAGAAGTGCCATCGAATTTTGTTTGCGGAATGAAATTTCGGCTGCGGAAACGTTTAGCATGTTGCAGAAGGCATTTGGTGATTCGACCATGTCGCAGAAAAATGTTTATAACTGGTACAAAGACTTCAAAGAGGGTTGAGAACGTGTTCATGACTTGGAGCGCTCCGGACGACCATCGACGTCAACAGATGACCAACACGTCAATAAAGTGAAGGAGTTAGTGCTCAAAAATCGTCGGTTGACTGTTAAAGACCTTACTGATATGATCGCAATATCAGAAAGATCTGTGGAAACCATTTTGAAAGACCATTTGGGCCTACGAAAAGTCAAATCTCGTTTGGTACCGAAAACTATCAAATTCTTGGAAAAAAGTCGTCGCGTTGATGTGTATGAAACAATGCTTTCAGACTATCAGGATAAACTCAAATGCATCATTACGGGAGATGAGACTTGGATTTATGCTTACGACCCTGAAACAACCGACCAATCAAGCGAATATCGTGCTAAAGGCGAGGCCAGACCGAAAAGAGCACGTCAAAGTTGTTCAAAAATAAAGGGCATGATGACAGTTTTTTTCGATTTTCGTGGTGTGGTGCACTATGAATTCCTTCCACCTGGCCAAACTGTTAATAAGGAATATTATTTGAGCGTTATGCTTTGTTTACGTGAAGCAATTCGTCTAAAAAGACCAGAATTATGGGCCAACAACTCTTGGTTTTTGCATCACGATAATGCACCGTCTCACACTGCACTCGTTCCACGTGACCATTTCGCCAAAAATTCCACGCATATCGTTCCGCAACCACCGTATTCGCCTGATTTGGCTCCATGTGTCTTCTGGCCATTCCCAAAACTCAAGAGACCACTCCGGGGAACGCGTTTCGCGTCGATTGAGGAGATAAAAGCTGAATCGAAGAAGGTGCTGATATGGAGGTGCCGGATATGGACTATTTGGCATGTTTCGGGGATTGGAAAAATCGTTGGCATAAGTGTATTTCATCGAGAGAGGATTGTTTTGAAGGGGATGAAATTGATTTACAAGAATAAATAAAATTTTTCATTTTACAACCAAATTCACCTTACTTTTTGCCCACAGTATATATATATATGTATATATGATTGGCGCTTACATCCTTTTTGGGTGTTTGGCCGAGCTGCTCCTCCCATTTGTGGTGTGCGTCTTGATGTTGTTCCGCAAATGAAGGGACCTACAGTTTCAAGCCGAATCTGATCGGTAGATGTTTTTTATGAGAGGTCTTTCCAAGTGTAGAAATACACTCGGAGGTTTGGCAATGCCTGCCGAGAGGCGCCCGCTTTTACAATAGAAAAATCTTTTTCTTCATTTTGGTCTTTCACCGAAATGCGAACTTACGTCTTCCGAATAGTAGTCACGTACCAACCCATTCAGCTACGGTGGCCACAATATATACCTAAATACATACAAAATACAATAATCGCGTTACATAAACACCCCACCTCACACCTGTAGTTTCTAGTTTCATGAAGTTATTATTTGTGTTCCTCACTCCTTGCGCCTATCAACAAGACTTTACTTTAAAAGCATATCAGAATTAATTAGGCTACATACACATACACACTAATTAAATTCGCATACATATTTCTCCGTATTTTATGTTCAATTATGCAGTTAAACTTTTCTTCCTCTTCTCAAAACCCAAGTGTTAATGAGTTAGCTGCTTTATTACAACAACACACACTCACACTTACTTTCTATGCACTTATGCGCGCGTGTGCGTATATACTCATATACATACATTCATATGTGTGTATAAAAACACAAAATACCTACACACGCAATCATTTTTGTTTCCATGTTAGACATTTTCTGCTGCTAATGAATGCTTATGTGTATTGGTGCATGTGCCTACACTGCCTGCCTACACAGTTATCTCGAAGGCATTAGCAACTTTAAATGGCAAGAGTTTTGCCCATTTTACTGCTTATTTCGTAGCACTAACACTTATGAACAAGCGCGGATGTAAGAGGACGAAGCTCTAGAGTCTAATTTTTAGTTGCAGAAGTGACTTTATCGTTGGAATAGACTGACCATAGTTTTCATGTGTTTCAAATAGTTTTGAATAAAACGAAAACGGTGCAATTTTTCATAAATATGAGTGTTTATTTTCGAAGTAGTAGTCTCTATAGTCACCAGTACCTGTATTATTTGAAACAGTCTTAGGGCTGATTTTCGTATCACCTTTAGCTCATTCTGCTAATTCCTCTTCATTCGCCTCAATCGTGTGAAAATTTATTTTTATTCACATATTTTATTTATTTATCTTCAGTCGCTTGTTTCCCCAAACCCCTCACTATGCTCCTTTTAGTTATTACTTACACCAGAGGGAAAGAAATTCTGAGTGGTCCACACCACGGCAATGAGGAAAATCAGCAACAAAATATTGATTGTGCACCCCATTGTTGGTCCATTTTCATTCCTTATTCACAGAAAATTCAGCTTTCTCAGAATGAGCTGCGCTTCAACTAGGCTCATACCAAAAATGATGAAATACAAGACTGCGCCCATCACAGTGGCGCGACGTCACGCTGATACAGTTGCGCGAGAGAAATGCAAGGAAGAATGCAAAGCGAAGAAGAAATTGCACAAATGTGTCGCCAAACCCACATCGATTCTGTCAAGTTCGCTGAGAGTAAAGTAGCCGCTCCTGTAGCCGAATGGTTAGGGCGTGACTACCATTCGGGAGGGCGTAGGTTCGAGTCTCCGTACATGAAACACCAAGATGATACAAAAAAGTTTATCTAATAGCGGTCGTTCCTCGGCAGGCAACGACAAACCTCTGATTGTATTTCGGCATGAAAAGCTTCTCATCAAACCTAACTGTAGGTCCCTCCATTTGTGAAACAACACTGACAAGTATACCACGAATAGGAGTAGGAGCTCGGCCAAACACCTAACAGAATTGTACGCACCATTTTTTTTTAAGTAGCGGTACCGCGATCAGCAGCACCTTTTCATTCTCTCCATCGTGGTTTCATACCCGAAATATTGTGCACAACTCTCTGCACGGATCCAAGCGAGACAGCAATATCGCCTAATATTTCCTTGGTGCTCACGCAAAGATTAGCGAATACAATTTTCTTACTTTTTTCTAAGTTATCGTTGATTGGAGAGAAGGAGAAAAAGGCAAATCGCCAATCACCGCTTAGGTTGGTATGGTTGCTCATGGAATGAGCACACTTGGACGAAGAAAACCGGTTTGTTGTCTGTTGTGGTACCATTATGAAGGAGGTGAGGTGAAAGCGGAAGACCGATGGTATGCAGGGAGAGGGCGGGGAGAGGTGGTGCTTTGATGGTTGGGAGGTGCGTTTAGAGTGTGCAGAATACGAACGATGACTGTGCTGCGTTTGCCTCAACCGCTTTGTGCTGCTGACGAAATTAATCAGATTTCTAATGTCAACGCCAGCTATATCAGCAGACGTAGCAAAGAAGTAAGATCCAAGATGCCTGGACCTTAGCCCCGCCAGAGCAGGGCAGCTAAGAAGAAGGTGCTGAGATGATTCCATCTCATCCTCCAGACATCCATCGCAAAAAGGACTTAAGGTAATTCCAAGTCTTACAGCATGCATTCCTCGCGCATTTTGTCCTGTCAGAGAACTCACAAGGTTAGAGAGCTGATATTTTGTCAACCTCAGAAGCTCGCTCGAGCGCCCCCGGTTCACAGGTGGCCAGAAAGATTTCGCGACCTTACAAGTTTGTGTACTTGCCCAACGCTCTCTGAGTTGGCGCGCTGCTCATGGACTACAGGAGCAGACCTCAGGTAGTCAGGGGGATCCAAATTCTCTCTTTTCGTGGGGAAATCACCTCACATGCCCTTTGTCTGGCCTGCTCATCCGCCTCACAGTTTCCCGTAATGTCGCTGTGACCAGGAACCCAGATGAGGCGTATGTCGAAGAATTCGGATGGGGAGCTCTTTACAAAAAACTCCTCCGCCAACTTTTCCTTCCAACTTCCATCCATTCGTGAACAAGTTCACCAGACCCTGCCCCCAAGTGTAGCCCCCCGTCTACTCTTCTCTTGATCAAATAGTTTTAAAGCATGACCCGGAAACTACATAAATAACAGTCTTTTATATGGAGCCCCAAAAGTACAAATCCACTTGTGAAAGTCAAGCACCAAATCTTAGCAACAAAAGTGATGATATCGGTTTACTTCACCAGAGTAAAAATAGTTGCTTTTATTCCATTAGATTCTTCTCAGACAGTTACTACCAAATTATATACTGAAACCTGCTTAGCAAAATGTTCAAAAATTTACATGGAAATAAGAAATATGAGGAACAACGTCACTACTCCTTGCATCACAATAATGCGCCAGTTCACAGTGCTCAGATGACAAGTAACTGCATCGCGCTTTCTCGCATTGAAGAAAATCGTCCATCGACATATTCTCCGGAGCTGACGCCGTGTAATTTCTGGCTGGCAAAAATTATAAAAAAAATTCATTACAATAGACGCAGGACGCACATACTAGGTGAAGTCCAAAATAAACAGGACTGAGCTAAATTAATAATGGCAGGAGCTTTATTCTGATAACTTCGAGGTTATTTATTTAAAATAGTCTCCTCTGGCCCTGAGACACTTTCTTGCGCGATCTAAAAGCTTTTCGCAGGAGGGTTTCAGGTCATTGACCGGAACGTCCTGCAGGATGTCGGTACAAATCTTTTGGATGGCCTCTACGGACGGAAACCGTTTTCCCCTTTTCACGACGTTTCATCACCAGTTGTAATGTTGTCTCGGCTCTTTAACGAGGTATTTCGAGTGTTGAATTCTGAGCAATTTTTGGTCCCCAGTTAACTTGTGCGAAATGAAACGTGCACAGATCTTTCGTAAGCACAAATGATCAGTTAAAATGCAAGAAATCGATGTTTTGGAGATATCCAACTACGATTTTGATAAATTTACAAACAATTTCGATGGAGTTTTCGGTAATTACTGAGTTTGGGTGGCCCGTATGTTCAGTGTCATTTATGCCCTCACAACCATTTCTGAAACATGTAAACCACGTATAAGCTCTGTCAAGAAATAGACAATCATCGCCATGAACTTTTTCATCAATTCAAATGTTTCGGTCAACGTTTTAACGATTTTAAAACAAAATTTCATATTAGCTCTTTGTTCGAAACTCATTTTTGTGCCCATGACACAAACATACTCACAATTTAGACGCAATAAATTCGCTTCCAATAACCGAATATTACCAAGCTTTCACTGGGAGTCAGCTAGGGATGTAACTTCCGACGCACTAACTCATTAATAAGATCGTGCCATCAAAAACATTTTTATGACGCCAGTCTTGCTTATTTTGGACTTCACCTTATAGTTCTGGAAACTCCATCCCATTCATTTTCCAAACTCGTAGCTATTTTTATCGGTCATTGGGCAAACGGATCAGTCGCGAAAAAGCTAGGTTTACCATTTAGCCTCCATTGAAGAAGCTTTCGGAGGAGGAGGCAGTTTGGCAACCAGAGAATTATGAACACTGGATGCTCTTTCTTTGACAGCCTGGAGCAGTGCGCCAGCCTAAATTCCATCTAACTTCGCGATTGCATCAACAGCTGCCTGTAGATATTTGCCTGTTGGACAAGAATGATGGATAGAAGATTGAGCCCATCAGAGAGTGCGTGACGTCACGATTTTTCCGAGTTGTGCAGTATTGCCAACCATTTGCTCTTCGCAATAAATTTAGTGCTTTTTTATACCGAAAATGCGAAAATTTTGAAGTTTCGTGTCTGTTTCTTTTTTTTTAATTTTAAGCTACCGAAACTTTAAGTTAAAAAAAAAACTGTATTATTATACAAAAGAAGGTTAAAAAAGGCCACTCTGAGAAGATATTAGTGCTAATGAAAATTAGTTGGTTCTTATAAAATTTGATATTTTGAAAGTTGGAATTTGATTTTTTGCTCCGTTTAAGGTTATGCAAGAATATTAAATGTCCCTCTCTCAACTCTTTTTAAGATTGAAAACCTTTTCACATATTTAAAAGGCGTTTGAATTTATTGAATGCGGATTAAAACCCTAGAGGTGCAATCGTTTCTTCCCGGCCGTCAATCCTTAGTGGGACATAGGGCATCAAGAGGTATATTCATTGTAAAAATAAGCCACAAAATACCAGAAAATACTAAAGAAACCATGCTGACATTTTAACAAAAAGAGTACCTTATCTAGTTACATAACCTCAAATATAGCAAAAAAGTCGTTGCCTTAACAAAAGAGTCTCGCTTAACAAAGAAAAACTCATAAATTAAATTGTACATAAGCATAACACTTTATTTAAAAAACGCACATTCTAAAGACAATTTGTCACGCATACAAAGCTCTTTAAGTGATTCAATAAAAATTTGGTGTTTTATTTTCTATAAATGGGCATTTTAGTGCGTTTTTATATCCAAAGCTAGGCAACACTGCAGTAGCGAGAGAGAGATTTGACTGCCGAAAGGAGAAGAACACCAACAACACCTGCAATGCCACCAGATGTTAAAAAAAGTAAAACTAAATAAAATTGAGTGAATTATTTAACGAATTATTAAAAAATGTATACATATTTTACAAAATTATAAACATTACATTTTAATTAAAACAGGCTAGAAAAATGACATCAAGAAAGAATTCAAACTCCGAGACTAAATAACAAACAAATGCTAAATCAAGTTACAAAAATGGTAATCTGGCCACACTGCAGCTAAAATCACGTAACTGGTTGTCAAATTCGCAGAGAGCAAAGTAACGGGACCACGATAGGCGCCATCTCATTACTCTCTCCATCATACCTATTGGAGATCTCACACGATGGTAAGCACAACTTTTTTTTATACATACATTTATTATTTTTTTTTTCAAAAATTTCGCACAAACATAAAATTCATTATTTCGCTATTATAACTTTCATACAATTTTCAATCGTTAAAGGGGAATTTTTTTTCAATTTTAGTATATGTATATACAATTTATTTGCTCTTCTCGCCGTGTTTTTACATCGAGTTCGCTTATGGCATTTACAAATTAATAAATTTTGTCCCTTTGAATGGAGTGCGGAGTAAAAATTATAATAAATATATTTCTCAATATTTTATTGGTGTTGAACTGCTTGATACGCTTGCGATGATGGTAAATTGTGGGGACACCGGGACGAACATATTATAATTTAATTATAAAAATGCACCATTTACGCATACATACATGCACATCTACATTTATAGAAATGTACATCGAACTTTATCGGAAAATTAATTTTCAGCAAGTAAACAAAATAAAAAAAAAAAACGTAAAAGTAAAATTCACGGAAAAAGTATTCGCAATATTTAATGGAAGGTACTTAAAATATGAATTTTTATTGCGCGAAAAATTGAAAATTATAAAATTGTATTCAAATAAACTTGTTCGGTTGACGGCAACGAGAATATGCATAAGTTTTATTATATCTTTAACCATGGACTAATTTGATTTTACGCTTAAATGTTTCACCATTTTCGCATATATGGATTATTTAGTTGATAACGCAATTTATTGCACTTCGAAATACTGAGATAAGTACATAAGCAGTTTAAAGCTTAAAGCATGTGGGTATGTGCCAGTATAATAGCGGTTTCCGTCAGCTGTGAAGTCTTAGTTAAGCTCGTTAACAATTAATACACTCAACTATGATAAGCAGATTGACAAAGTACTCGGGTAATGGCAATAAGCGACAAATCTATGGTACTGATTGTAAATTATGAGTTGTTAAACAAATGGAATATGAATTGTTAAATTGCAATAATAATTTTATGCAAAAGAAATACATTGTGTTACTTTATTGAATTATAATTCCACATATTGTTTTTCCCCCATTTTCATATCACAGTTTCGAGCTAAAGCTTCATTTGATAGACGCACACTTCTTTGAGCGCAGGTAGCTGAACTTCTTAAGTTTCTTGCAAAAGCTTCAGCATATCACTTGAGTTGTAGCTTCCAAATGCAAGCTTATAAAAACTTCCATGACAAAATCGGCTGCAGCAGTCACGCACAAGAAAACAACCTCAAAACTGTAAAAATTTAATAATTTATTTATTTAAGAAATGAAGATGTACCTGTAAGACTTTTAAGTTATTTATAATACACCGCAAGTTGGAAGCTGGAAGTTACAGAATTCGAAATCAATTATTTTTATAGAGGAAGATCAATTTAGAGGTATTTCCATTGAAATAAGACAACGGAAATTCAAACTGAGTTTGCACTCTCCATTATTTTTGTGTAGAACCATTCATGATATTTACTCCTTAAAGAAAATCCTTTTCAAATGTTGGTCGCAACTGCGTAATTCGGCCATCCGTCAACACCAATTTTGATGGACTCGCTGGTGGACCTTGGTCGGTGTCTCGTGAATAACCTCAGTAATGTTGGCTTCCAATGCCTCAATCGAAGTTGGTGTATCCAAAAAAGAATTTAGACTTAACATACACCCACAAATAAAAGTCAGAAGGTGTGATACCACAAGGTCTGGGTGACAAATCCAATTGTCCGAGATAAGAGGTAAATTGTTCACCGAAGCGACAACGCAGTAAATCCATTGATTCACAGGTTGTACCGCAAGTATACCGTCTTGTTGGAACCAAATGTGGAACCGTGTTTTGATCATGAGCTTCAATTATCGACATCAAAAAGTCGTTTATCATAGCGCGATAGCGTTTTTCAAGGCATATAGGCCGTTGATTCCTCTAGCCCATAGGTCGCATCGAACGGTTGTTTCCAATGGATGCAATAGCGGTTCTTGGATGTCTTCGGGTTGCTCTTTAGCCCATTTATGGAAATTTTGGTTATTGATTTAGTCATTAGGCCAAAAGTGGCCCTCATCGCTAAACAAAATTTGGGTCCTAAAATGCGGACTTTCGTCGAGTTTTTTCAAAAGCCCAACAACTGAGATTATGAGGAAAAACGGCCAGCTTCAAATCTTGAACAACCTGTATTTTGTAGGCTTTCAAACCAAGATCTTCGCTGAAAATCGCCCAAGTGGTGCCATAAGATAGGTAAAGTTTTTGAGATCGGCTCCGAATCGATTCTTCCGGGACTTCGGCAAAACTCTCATTTGCAGCTGCAATATTCTCTTCACTTCAGGCTGCACGTGGTCTAATCGGTCAACTATTTGGTATGGAAATAAGTTTCCGCCCTCGTAAAAGAGATGTCGTTGCTGATATTATTTTTGTGTTCGCGTTAGTAATATGCTGGTGAGGAGGCCTCGATGGCAGTAGTTGACAATCGTTTGACGCGTGGAGTCGACGTCAAAAATGCCTGTTGCCGTACCGAAAAAACAGCATTTACGGGAAGTCATTCTTCATTATTACCTTTTACAGAAAAGTGCAGCTGAAACGTGTCGTATATTGATCAACATTTACGCTTCATCAAATACAACTTGTAAATAATAGTTTCGACGTTTCGAAAATGGCAATTTCGACGTGACTGATAAAGATCACGAAGGGCACCAAAAAATTGGAAGATTACAACAATTATTGGATGAAAACGCATGTTCAACCCTTGATGATATGTCTAAAGAGTTGGATGTTGACAGATCAACCGTCGGTAAACATTTGCACGCGGTGCGAATGGTCTAGAAAGCAGTTAACTGGGTGAAACATCAATTGAAAGAGAGGGATATCGAGAGACGTTTGGTGACGTGTGAGATGCACCTCGAACGGCAGAAAAGAAAATTTTTTCTGCATCGGAACATCTAACAATTTATGCACCAAAACACCAAATGACAACCTACCTCCTCTAGCGACCTAAATTTATCACTGCTACAATCATTCAGTTTCCGTTGATCGGACATAACATATAAGCATGCCTTTTCTCAAACACAACTCAGCTCGGCTAACATTTTTTCCATCCAGGGAGATTTTCGTAACCTTCCGCAATCCGGCGAAAGACCACAGCCTTGTAGTAGAGCATGCATAGATATGATTAGATAGGTGGAAGTGGCAGTTGGCCTTGGAATCAACTCATTTATACCATTGCCGATGGATTGTGATACAGTAGCAGTTTACCTGCTACTCCTCGTTAAACCACATTGTTATATACAACATATGCTTATATACCGAAAGTCATTAAGAACGATGAGTCAAAGTATCGAAATCCAGTGGCATATCTCGCAGGACAGCGTTAGAGAAAATGTCTAACAGACCATTCTTTCTCCTAATTCTTGGAGCTTCTGCAATAGTCGAAATGAGGTACGTTCAATCTTTGAGCATGTCGACCTAGGAGAATTAGCCTTTCCAGCTATAAATTTTATAAGACGGACCTTCTAGACCCACACTCACCTTATTTAGGACTCGCACAGCGAGTATTGTCTTATTATACTGGATCTGGGAAACAGTACACCTCCGCTAAACCCTCAACTCTGTCCCCTCCTCCACTCTTTATGCGGTTGGTTAGCTACAAGACGCTTCCATCGTACACGGTTCTGGGCTGTTGTGTTTGTGTCCTGCTATGTGATGTCCAAGTAATCTTTAGCCAACCGCGACCCCTGTACCCTTGCGGGTTCCCGTCCAGTGCCACTCTCATGATACTATCTCTTTTTGCTTTTGATTTGCCACAGGATGGGCTCCGTATTCGTTGATCTCCACAGCACGTCGTTGCTAATGGTGTTCGGCTAGAATATTGGGAACTCGCTCATACTGTATGAATTCACCCGAACGCCGCCCTTGCTTTGTTTAGCCTGTAGTTGACATGCTCATCTGCTCCGCGGTCTGTCGTAAAAGTGCGGACGAGGTAGCAGTGGCTTTCGACAAATTCTATCAATTATTATATTATATATCCTGCTTTATTGTGGTTGCATCTCATAGCCTTCGTCTTGGCGATATTGACCTTGAGTCAAACACTGCGTGTCAACATGACCAGTCTTCGCTTGCATGTCAGTGAGTTTGTGAGAGGGATGTCATCAGCGAAAGCCAGGCCCTCAAGATTTCTGGTGAAACTCCATTTTTGTGTAGGGTCAATTGGTGCATAACGCCGTCTAAGACGAGTTTCTATCGGTTATTACCTCTCATTTTTTCAATATATCTAATCTCTTTTTGAAGTCTGGTAACATACACAACTACCACATTTCTTCTGACTCCAGCATGAACTCAACTACACCTGCATTTGGAAGTCTACTTCCTGTCATAAAGCTCAGGCGGCAGTGGAAACTGACATGTTCCGCTTCTTCTTCAGCATTGATGCATACAGGTTAGTAAGGGCTTGCCCAAACCGATGCTGTTATTATCTGAATACCCCATGTCCAAATAGAAACTGCGTCACGTGATAGCTTGCGTCACCGAAATTTCAAGCACTCACGCCAGAAATAAGTTTATGGGTTTATCGTCCTTTATTGGATGTACTTCATCGATTTTCCCACCTCATACGTGAACCAATTCGTTTCTCTTCTTTAATCGCCTTTTTACTTATTTCTAGCTCAGTCACGCATCTGTCGTGTAACCATTTCATCTCATCCGCGAGGATATCCCCTGGTATAATGTCTGCTATCACAAATGCCGCCTCAGAGAACCGAGGTGGCTACGTTCGCCAGAAATTCTCGTCTCCCAATGTTTGGTAAGATCCTTGAAAGTGCCGCGTGGAAGCTCGCCACTTCATTTACCGCATAATCAACAAGAGCGCCAAAGCTGAGTCTGCTGTCCATTATGACGATTAAGTAGTTTAATTCGGATTGTGATGGTATAACTTGTTCTCCCACCCTTTTCCTCATATGCTCCATTTTTTTGTGACTTGTGGTCAAAACTGCCTCCATTTTGTGTTCTGATAATCTCAGTCCTGCTTCCTTCAACCAGCGTTCCAACTGTTTTATAGCTTCATTTGTTATGCATTCCACTTCTTGTATATGCTTGGTCAATGTCACTACAGCGATGTCATACGCAAACTCTTTTATTTTCACATCTCTGCGCACCTATTGAGGGTAGAAGCTTGTCGTGTGGGGCGTTCCATAAAACAGTGCCCAGGAACGATCTCTTTGGCACACCAGCACACCTTTGCTCCAGTATAGCTTTCACACGTAAGTTTTCTACCAGAGAGATAGCTTCTTATTATCCTGAAAATACATATACGGCGGGAGGCCAATTGCGTATAGACTATCCCAAATATGCCAGCAACTTAAGGAATTAAAAGCATTTTTAACATTCAGTGTGGTTACAGCGCAATACTCCTTTACGTATGTGTGTGTGTGTACAGATGTGTGGGTAAATAGTTTGCACTGCGCATGATCAAAAGTTGTTAATTAATTAATAGTAAAATTGTTTTATTTTATTTACACGTATCCATTTCCATTGCTCGTACAGTCAGCTCAGCCTCACAGGTGATTGTTCATAATTTGATTGCTCTGCGGTTGCTGCTCCGTCCGATAAGTGGTTTAATAATTATGTTGACTATGTATTCGTGATGGCGCAAATATGGTATATGAGTATTACGCACATGAATACGTATTTAACTGTGCATTCACGAACGCATATGTTTGGTTAATACTTTTCAATAAGCGCAAGTTATTATTTGATTCAATTGACTGGAAGTTCGTTTCATTTATTCAATACTTTAATTTCTGCTACTACGAAAGCAGACTGCATTAATTGCCTTGATGGTTGGCAGAAAAGCTTTGCTTTAAAATACGTCAATTAAATCAATCAAATAATTCAATTTAGTAGGCAAAAGAGAGCCTATTTAAATAAGCATATAGAGGTAAGTATTAACATACATAAGTCTTTGAAAAGTGACGCCTAGATGTCAGTTATGCCAATGCGAATTTTATGCCAAAGTTATGACAAATGTCAAAATTGTCAAGTAGACAGATTTTCAATTTTACACAATGGAATAACGCGTTAGAATCATTGAAATGTATTATGAAAATGTTGGATCTTTAAGAGCAACGTATCGTAAAATCCGTGATTTTTGGGTGGGAATAATCGACCGAAAGAGGTGACAATTCAAAGGTTGGTGGAAAAACTTCAATGAAGAGGTTTTGTCGAGAATAAGAGAATAACAGGCAAACCAAGAATTGGGCGTTCTGTTGAGAATATTGTTGCTATGTTACAAAGTATTGGTGAACACCTTTAACATCGACATCTCGACGTTCGGAACAATTCGGCATTCATGAATCGACTGCTTCATGGATTTTACCTGTACATAACATTTAGTGGACATTGGTGGACATTTAAATTATGCTATTTTTCATATGTTGGAGAGCACATCATTGAGCGGCTTTCAATATCCTGGAAGCCAATTCTCGGCAGATGTGGGGTGCAAAAGTAATGTTTTCACTAGGCTGTAGAAAGAAAGAAACGTGGTTGCTAGTCTCCGACCATTGTGGCTACCCAAATAAATCAGTGGGGGTTTGAAAAACTAGAAAAGAATATTTCGGATTGCTACATAATTTTATAAAAATGTACTGAAGTTAGACTTAACCTTCCTATACCCGCGCGTTGGTCTGTGAGACCGAGAAAATGATTTTACGTAAATTTTTGTTTTTCCAGAAACTCTACAAAGTTGAATTTACTGCTAGCTTCCGGTTTTCTTGCAACCTCTATATTAGTGTTGATTTGGCGTTTGCACTAGACAGGCATGTTGGTGATTTTTATAAAAATTGGTCTGTGAGACCGACGCGGGTATATGTGTAAGTTTTTGTGAAGTTAAAGCAGTTATTTTGTTTTTTGTTTCTTTCTTATTTTTTTACGTTTTACTATTTTGCAGGTACTTTTTAATATTATAATGAATGAAGAGCAAATCAGACTACTTTTGGAGGAAAAAAATTCGACTTCTGATTATGAGGATGAAAATGACAGCGACGTTGAAGACTTTGTTGCAGGAGATGTATAAAGTTATGATACCGAGCAAGCAGATGATGAAGAAATCGACGAGGAGTTGAATGAGATAGATGATAGAGAATTTGATCTTGGTAAAGATGGACACACTAGGTGGAATAATGATGCTCCGTCAAATCGTTTACGACGTCTCGCTAGGAATATAGTCACTCAACTGCCAGGGCCTAGAAAAGCAGCAAAAATTTGAAGGAAATAGGCGAGGTTTGGAGATTATTTTTTACTGAAGTTGTTATAAATCGTATTGTAAAGTATACTAATGAACATATTGATCTCATAAAACCTAATTTTTCAAGAGAAAGGGACTGTACCTATACAGGCAACATAGAAATCGAAGCCCTTTTAGTCCTTTTAATCTTTGCTGGAGTTAGGAGAAATAGTCGCTTCAATGCTAAAGATTTATTCAAAACAGACGGTTCCTCTTCGGAGATATTTCGATTAACTATGAGCTGGAATCGATTTTATTTATTAATGCGTTGTCTAAGATTTGACAATAAATTCACGCGAGCGGAAAGGACTGCCGTAGATAAACTAGCTCCAATAAGGGAATTATTTGAAGAAGTTGTAGCCGCGTTTCAAAAATACTACGGTGTGTCCCAGTTTAGTTTGACGTTTTTATTACAAATAAATATTTTTTAAGCTAGAAAAGGCATTTTTTGTTTTTTTTTTTTTTTGAAGAGGTAAAAGCGTAAGTTTTCTTTTTAAGGCAGATTTTTACATGAATTGCGATATGCCATGATTTTTTATTTCAAGACTAAAAACTTATATAATTTATAATTTATGTGCTGTCCAAGAAGTGTTTTTAAGTTATTATAACTTATTTTTATTTATGTGAATAAAAAAATATGTTATTGTTTTGTTTTTGTAGTACTTAAGAAAAAATGATCGATTTTGATGGCTTTTTCGTTAATCACTTAAAATCAATAAAATAAGTGAATACAAATTTAATGCGTAGTTGTATTTTTTTATTATATCTACGGGATTGAAAAATATTAATTTGTTTTTAGTTTTGTTTGAAAAAACTAATATTTTATGTAGTTTGAACTTTCGGTCTGTGAGACCGTGCGCGGGTATATGTGTTACAAAAATTAACGCGGGTATAGGAAGGTTAAAATGTTTTTATTTACTAAAATAAAATCTATTTATTATTCAAAAGTGGTTTTAAAACCTAGTATAGCTTATTTCAGATAGGAAAATTTTTTACAAAAACGTACTGAAATTAGTACTAAAAATATTTTTTTTTACTAAAATAAAATCTTATATTCAAAAGTTCCTTTAGAAATTAGAAATGAATATTTCAGATTGCTACATAATTTTAAATTTAAATTAAAAATGTTCTGAAGTTAGTATTAAAAATATTTTTTTTAATAAAATAAAATCTATTATTCAAAAGTGGTTTCAAAACCTAGTATAGCTTATTTCAGATAGGAAAATTTTTTACAAAAACGTACTGAAATTAGTGCTAAAAATATTTTTTTTTACTAAAATAAAATCTTAAATTCAAAATTGGGCTTAAAAGCTAGTGAAACTTGTTACAAAATGTTACAAATTTTATAAAAATGTACTAAACCCGGTACTAAAAATATTATTCTTACTAAAAGAAAATCTTCTATTCAAAAGTTCCTTTAAAATCTAGAAAAGAATATTTCAGATAGCTAAATTTTTTACAAAAACGTACAGAAATTAGTTCTAAAAATATTTTTTTTATTAATATAAAATCTTGTATTCAAAAGTTCCTTTAAAATCTAGAAATGAATATTTCAGATAGCTAAAGTTTTTACAAAAACGTACAGATATTAGTACTAAAAATATTTTTGTTTACTAAAGTAAAATCTTTTATTCAAAATTGGGCTTAAAAACTAGTTAAACTTGTTACAAAATGCTACAAATTTTATAAAAATGTACCAAACCCAGTACTAAAAATATTATTCTTACTAAAAGAAAATCTTCCATTCAAAAGTTTCTTTAAAAACTAGTAAAGCTTATTGCAGATTGCTACAAATTTCGTAAAAATGTACTAAAACTAGTGATAAAAATATTATTTTTACTCAATTAATGAAATCTCAAACAAAAAGTATATTTGAAAATTCGTAAGTTACTTAAAATTCTTCAAAGTACATAATTATCCAGCATCAAATTTAAATATTTGTAAAAACATAGTGTCTATTAGCAGAAACCAATAAAAAGCTAAAAGCGAATTTGGTGGCTTCATAATTGGATATCAAACGCCGACTTACACCGACGATGCCAACAAAAACCACTCGTGCAAATAATCTTAGAGCGCTGGTGGAGGTGGCTCGACCATGCACTACTCAAAGGAGGCACGGTGATCAGCAGGCAAGCTGGCTGACAGCGGCTTTTTCACTACCAGAACTGATTCGCGACGTCCTTTTTAACTTCCCTCCGCTATTTGACGTTTCTCTATAACGTTTGCCAACTAAACTCTTCTATGTTTAGGAATTTCCACTAAATACGGTTCGATGTTGAAGTGGAGTAACAGAAGCTGTATATGAGGAGTTTCTGAAACTCTTTTTTATTTAACCCATTGTGTGCGGTTACATTTCGCGGTGGAATCGTGCCGGGTGTAGGGATTTTGCGCGCAAATTTTGTTATTCAGTTAAATCTCAATAAATCGAAAATTATTTAATTTTTTAACCTAAACTTTGTGTATTTTATATTAAAGTATAATCTTAGCGCTTTTATATTTTGTTTTATTTTAGAACGATTTGCTTGCTGTTTAACAAAGGTTAAACATTCATTCGATATAACTTTTTCTGCTCTACAAAACTATGTTAATTGTGTTTTTGAGTTATTTAACTTTTTATTACAATAGTATTGAGGATTAGAAATGGAATACACAAGAGACAAAAATCTACATATTCGACAGCTGCTCTTCTTTGTTTTTCATCGAAATCAAAAAGATACCGAAGCAGCCCGGGACATTTGCGAAGTGCATGGAGAAGGAGAGTTATGCCATAGGCGAGTCTACACCACGGGGAATGGTTTGCAAAGTTAAAAAATAGCGACTTTTACGTCGTTGACACATCTCGTAGTAGAAGGCCTTCTGAATTCGATGAAGAACGTCTCGAGTCACTTTTGAAGAAGAACAGTCGCCAAAGCAGTCATGAATTGGCGGAAAAAAATGATCTGCAATCATAAAACGATTCTCAATCATCTTAATTTAAGGAGATTTGCCGAAAAATTAGAAGCCTGGGTGTCTCACGACCTCAACGCAAAAAACAAAGAAAGTCGCCTTCAAATTGCTTTTCTGCATCTCGCCCGCCATCGAGCAACGCGCGGCCATAAACAGCGCTTTTTGTACCGAATCGACACGGGAGATAAAAAATGGTGCCTATACATCAATACAAAGCAATGAAAGGTGGCTCTAGGAGATACACCAAAGCGGATAGTTAAGCCAGATCTTCATCCGCAGAAGATCATGATATGTGTTTGGTGGGACTCGGAGGGTATGGTGCACTGGGAAATGCTCAAAAAGAATGTCATGGTCAACAAGGAGCTCTACATTATACAGCTACCTCGCGTGCATGAGGCTGTTCGACTGAAAAGACCTAACGGACATGGTCAAACCATACCCCTTCACGACAACGCCAGGCCACATGTCGCATAAGCCGTCACAGCCACACTCGAAGAGCTGGAATGGGAGGTCCTTCAGTATCCGTCGTATTCTCCGATTCTCCAACCGATTACCATCTTTTCCGCTCTCTATCGAGCAAGGAGGTCCTTTGAAACTGGCTTTTCTTTGACACCAGACCAGGCGATTTTTCAGGGAACGGCATCAACACATTAGTCGAAAGGTGGGAAGAGGTTGTAAATAGCAACGGCGAGTATATATTTGATTAACTTATTGATATAATTATTGTGTTTTGTTTAAATAAAAGTCTTCGGTAGAAACGATACGAACTTATTCTTCAACCCTATATTATGCAGATACACCAACTCGTACTAGTACATGTCTCACACGCAAGTATGAATCGTCAGACCATACACAATGTGTTAAAGACCCTTGGTACGATCTTAGGGAAGGAATGTGTCATAATTTAAACTATTTTTTTCATGACTTCATAAGGAGGCACGAAGTCAATCAGCCTCAGGCTGTTAGTTGATAATTCATTTTGAAGTTTAATTTTCCGATTGCTTACTACCTGTCCACCCTGCCAGGGAAATGGTCAAGCGTAATATTAATGACTTGGTGAGGGCAGCGCTGGTAAGTGCGTTCCTGGTGTTCATAGAAGCGGTATTTGGTCACATCGTCATTTTCGTTTATTGCGGTGTGATTGCAAATGTACGAGAGGTTGAAGAATCTCTCTTTGTTGGAGATTTTAGATGTATGGGAGGTTTGCACCTCATGATTTTTTTTTACAAATTATGGTGAGACTCTCGTCCATTGTAATGAACGAAAATTCTTAGCCACGAATTCTCTCTCACACCGAAATGCATCAAATTTGAGCTCATAACAACTGCAGTATATGTCGGGAAGGAGTTCTCGTCTTGAGCGCTCGTTGAATGTTTTTAATGGCGATGATGACTGCCTTTGCTCTTACGAGGGATGAAGCAGACCTGCGGAGGCTTCGCCATTTTGAGAAAGTGGAAAATCTAGGCACAAATCATTGTTTTTAAAACATTTGATCGCCATAAACGAAAGATATCTCATCTGACGCTTTCCATGTATTTTCGTTGAAAAGTAAAAAAAAATATACCTTGGGATTATACCGTGACAATCTCCCAAACGTGAATAATTTCACAGCTTTTTTGGGATCTTATAATCGAAACGTTTTAGAAGACTAACCTGAATATTGTTCCTAGAATTCGAGCATTGTGGACTGAACTATCATCTGATTGGGCTGAAATTTTATTCGTGTGAAATCTGTAAGATCAGTTAAGTAGAGAAAGAAGTTATATGTACATGTATTGTATATGTAACTACACAGCTACAAGTTTGGAAATTGAATGGCGTGGAGGCTCAGGACTTTCTTCGTCCTCCATCTCTTGTACAGGGGTCAAAGTGTTTTCGAAATAGCACCCTGAACCTTTTCCATGCGATTCGCCCACAGAAAGTGGCCCGTCATGAGTTCAACCAGCCGTCTGCACTCCCTTTGCTTAATGACATGAGGGTTTGCGACAGTCGATCGGACATGACAGGTAACATCAGTGTAGTCCATCTGCAGCTTCTCTCAGCCTGCCAAGCTCGCTTGTGGATTAGAGTAACCCGTTCGCTAACCGCGGCTTTGATGGTTGCAGAAAGGAGTGGCAAAACGGGCTCTGGGCCAAAGAAGTTGGCTTCAGAGCCCATCCTAGCTAAGAAGTCAGGGGTCTCTATAACTTAGTCAGAACTTCGTGAATAGCAACTAGCCCAAGGAGAGGCGAAAGGACACCACCCTGCGGTGTCCCCCTTTGCACAAATCTAATGTCTTTAGTCCCTCCTACCCCCATAGTAACTTCTCTTTAGCCTAGCAGATACAAGATCCAGAGAGATAGGCCTTTCCACCTCTAGTCAATCTAATGCAGTGACAATTGACTACGCCCTAACATTGGAGATTTTTGATTTCTAACACGTTGTCATAAATTTATGGCTAAAAAAAGTTTAGAACAAAATACTCGCAATTAGTTTCTTAATTTTTTTTTAATGCTTCGCTAAACAGTGCGTAATTGCAAACAATTCAAAACAGGGAACAAACAAAATTGAGCTACCTTAATGGACTTAAAGAAATAAAAACGAGAGTATTATCCACAAATAAAGTCTTCATTTACTCGGACAGTCAAGCAGCAATAAAAGCGCTGGAATCAAAAACGCACTCGTCAAAAACAGTTTTAGAATGTTTTAAACTACTAGATGACGTATCTAAGTGCTACAAGGTGCACCTTATCTGGGTACCAGGCCACAGGAACATCGCAGGAAATTGTAAGGCGGATGAACTTGCAAGAACCGGTACAACGCTCGATCTCGAACCGGATAAGGCGCTGATACCCATGCCCATAGCCACCTGTAAATTACTTATAGACAGGGAAACCATCAAAAAGGTAAATACAAGCTGGCAAAACCTCTCAACATGCGAACTAAGCAGACAGACATGGCGGAACTGGAACAGCGGTCGATCGAAGATCTTGCTAAGATTCAACAGAGAATCTATAAGAAAAATGATAGGTGTTTTAACTGGTCATTGTTTAATAGGCAGCTACGCTAGAAGGTGAGGACTCCTTACTACGATTTCTGTAGAAGCTGTCTTAATACAGAAGAAGAGGAAACAGTCAGACACCTTTTATATGAGTGTGAAAGCCTAGCTATGAGAAGGCTGCGCACTCTCGATACAGCATTTCTAACCGATGTAGCGGACATAGCCCATCTAAAACTAACGAAGCTCTGCTCGTTTAGTAAAGTAACCGGATGGTTTGAAAAGGAACACGTAGAGTAAGAATAAGCTCCAGTGGTATCACAATGGACCTACCGAAGGTCTGGGTGTGTCTTACGACAACTACCCTACCTACCTACCTACCTTAATAAGAAACTAATTTCAAATCCTAAGTTTGTGCCTTGCGAATACAGGTATGCTCAAAATTATGTGATTACATAATAACCACACGCACACTAGCATCCATTTTTTTCTAATTTTTCTCCTGTCATTGTTATTTCAACGCCCCAATTGCTGATGCCATAAAATGATGCATTTCCGTCGCAGTGTGTTGCCACATGCTGTGCCATAGTCGACACATGAATGGTGTTGTATTTGTTTTAGCACCGAATGTCTGCGAGTGCGCATTTATATCGCATATTATTTAAGTTCTTGCGAGCCATATTTTATAGTTTGTTTATAGTATTCATATGTGGCAGGTAATCCTTAGATGTCCTTGATTATTTGCCAATTTGGCAGTGATTACTATTATGTTCGCTTTTATAAGGTTTTACTAGGATTTTATAACCGGCGAGCAATGTCAGCTCATGCAACCGAATCTCGGCAGTGAAAAGCTAAGCTATTGTACTTAAATTTCGTGAACTGGTAAATTATGTTGTAGAAGAAGTCAAACTAGTTCGAGAAGGACTAGAATTGTATATGTTGCAAATTACCATTATGCAAAATAAATATTTTATTTTACTACTTACTTCAAACGTTAAGGATGTGCATATTATGAGTGCTAGATAGAGTCAATTATATATTTTTTTTGTCTCTAATGAAAAAAATTGTTAATGTGAAATATTTATTAAGGTTTACGGGTCAAATCTGTGGCCAAAATTGAGAAGTTCAAAATAACGGATATAACATGGTAAAATTTTTTTTAAATCGTTACTTTTTGGAATGGTAATGGTAATGGTTGTAAAGGTTAGGCTAAGGCCTTTATGCACTGCGGTCAAATTAATTTATTGTGCACCACTAAGTACTTAAGGGGTCCCGGTGGTCTAGAGATGGAAAATTTGGGGTATTTTCAGGAATTTTTTTTTACAATAATAAAATTGAATAACGATATTTAAAATTTTTAGGCCTTTTAATTAATTTCTTTTACATACAAAAATGAAAACATATTTTTTTTTTACTTTTAATAATTTAAAAAATGGCGCTGAAGTTGGTACGTAGGTAGGTAAAATGGCAAGAGTGCCACAGGCACACTTCAAGTAGCACTTACGTGCCGTTTTGATACCATAATGGGGACCATTACCTGTGCAAAGAAAAATTATTCGGAAGAGAAAACCTTCTACAGCCATCCAGTGCTGTTGTTGACCCTCTCGAACAATTGGACCTGGACGGTGTTGTCCATTTCGGCTTTTCTATTCATCTGAAACACAAAAACAAAAAAAAAATCCCGTATTAGGATAAAAAAAAATTGACAAAATAGCGCGATTTTGAATTTGACACTCTAAAACTCGGTTTTTTTCAGTTTTTTAATCAAAACAATAGGAAATAATTGAAATAATAATATGATTCTAGCAACGGCATTAGCCACTGTTGTTGTGAACCAAATTTCAGACGATTGGGTTGAATAGGTTGTTTTTTGTCAACACAAGCCCGAAGAAAGTCACTTCAAGAAAATTTATTTTAAGTTTGAGGTACAGGAGCGTCCGTGCGCTCTCTATCTAGTTAATCGGCTGTAGAAGCTATAGTAAAAGGAATTTCCGCATGAAAATTTCACAGTATATTCTTAAGATACCATACTTTCGAAATATCGAAAAAACGAAAAATCGGTTTTGGGAAATTCCTAGACCAACGGGCTCCCTTATGTTGTTGTTGTAGCAGCATAAACATTCCCGGTACATATACGAAGAATGCTGTTCAAGTGACAGTCCTCGGCCGGATATAAATCCGGGTCGTTCCGGTTACGCAGAATCGACTGTCGTGGGAACGCAGCTTCTAATAATTCGAGCTGTTGTTGTCCGCGGGTCATTTTTCCATCTCTAGTGCTCTCATGCGCTCTGATATCGGAAATGTTCACGCGCTGCTCATCTGCTTTTGCGGAATATGAATGCGCCTTCACATAATACAATAGAGATTCATTCCTTCATTAAATATGCCGGCAGCTATGTATGCAGTGATTTCCACAGTTTTCGAACCGACGGGAACTTTTTGGGAGAGATTTTCCCAATCAGTTGATTGTAGCTCTCGTTGTTGTTTTTGTTACAATAAAACCACCTACACATCTTTCTAATAAATTCTCACTGCTGAGATCTGTATAAATCTGTATAAGATGTAAATAATTGGTTAAAACTTGCTATTAAGTCGCAGCGCTGTACTTATTTAAGAGCCGTTAAACTGTTATAAGGCACTTGCAGGGACTCCCAATTTCGTTTATTGGTATAAAACTTCTGAGAATATTGAAAGCTCGCATTTCCTAGGGTGATTGGCTGATGGCATTGATAAAAGATAGAAGGCAATCTATGTACTTTGATTCGAACTGGTAGAATTGCGTGCTGGGGTCTATAAATATTTAGACGTACATGTGTGTGTGTGTGCTTTTCTTTCAATTTGCTGGCTCACGCATTTATCCGCTTCCATTTTTACACAATTTTATATTGCAAATTTAATCAATATTTTTTGTGTCCTTTGTTTTATGCTTGTTATTTGTTGTCAATTGTAAAGGTCTTACATTTATGTGCGTTTTTATTGTTCTTTTAGCGATTTTTCGCTTTTAGTATCTACTTATTCTTCTGCTTTCCTCTTCTTTACTACCGCAAACTTTCAGTTCATGCTCCAATTACCGACGAAAGTTGCATGAAATTTTATTATTTCTTATCGAGCACTTATTTTGTTTGTATGTAGTTATCATAGTAAATATTACCGATGTGTTGTTAGGCAGTTGAAACATGGAACTACGTAGAGTTCAGTTCCTTTAAAGCTGGTAAAATTCATTTACTTTTTCATATAAATATGGAACTTCATGCGATAAATTTTTGTCTCCTTGAAATTGAATTGAATGACACGAATTTCATTTTGTGGGCAAAAAACTGATTTTCACTCAAATGCTGCCCACATTCATTTTTTTTTCCTTGTTCACTTCTCTCAGGAGCATAGTACCTTGACAAGATTTCTTTTGCTTTTGTTTTGTTAATCTGTTTCTTACATTCATACAGAAGTAAAAAATGTCAAGAAATCACTCAACCTTCAGCGACTTAGTTGATGTTAATAGTGCTTTTGATAACGCACCCAGCACCACAGAAGAATATGGCTCTGCTAAAGAACCATTTTATCCACTAACTCAGGATTTATTTGTAAAAAAGTTAGAATGAATTGGAGGATAAGATGGCTCGGACATATGTTTAGAATGCCCAAGAAGAGAACAACTCGAAAGGCAATTGAATTACGCTCTGTTGGAGGCCGAAGAAGGGACACCCCTGAAGGGAATGGCTCGAAGATGTGGAACTTGACCTTGAAAAGCTAAACATGCAGCGGTGAAAAGAGGTAGGCTTAGATAGAGACAGATGGCACAAGGTTGTGAATGAAGCAATGGTTCACCAAGGTTCGCCAAGAAGAAGAATAAGTAGGCTGAATTAGAAATCCGTGTGCGGAAAAACTCATTTTCTTACTTCTTTCTTGCATTGATCTTTGCTATCGCTAAGTGAAGATACATCCCAGGATTCCAAGGTATGATTTTATTAAACGATTTACTCTAACCGTGGTTTCTAGATAGAGCCTATGCAGATGGAGTTGAACATCCTAAATATTTCTACACCGTTACCTCTTTTAAGTTTGTGTAAAAGTAATGAAGGCTTTTGAAAACTAAAAATTAAAAGTTTTCTGCTTAATTAATAGAAAGATTTACTAATAGCGAAGGATCCATAATACTTCATATCTTGTGGGACACCAGATGATACAATAAAAGGATATGACTGATCATTGTCAACCTCAACCATGGAGCTATGATTTAATAGATAGGACTCCAGCCCTCGAAGAAATATGGAATGGAGGCCTTAGTATGCCTTGACATTCTTTCAATTCTTTACAAGGATGGATGGTGAAACTCCGTCAAAAGTCTTAGAGAGCTCCATATACTCAACATCGAACTGGAAACCTTTTTGAAAAGCTGATTTGCAATCATCTCAGAAAACATCCAAATTTGAAAAAGTCGATCTACCAGATCTATACTTCACCGTGGTTGTGCTTATAGCAGCTGATTCGACCCGAGGGAAATGGTTGCTATATATTTAAGTTGATTGGAAGCGGTGCGTTAAGAGATTAGTAGTTTTGTACGGTGTTCCTTCATACAGCCTAGATACTAACTGAATATGTTAAGATGTGCTCTTGATAGGTAACAGTTTAAGCTGCTGCAATATCCATAACGTAATTGCGGTATGAAGAAAGTGAATATCGTCACTTGTAACAGAAATTGATTGGGGTCCGTCTTCGGTATTCATTCATGGGTTGTTCATGACAAAAGTTGGTGAAGGTGGTGATTAACTCTCGACGAGTTTCGGTCAAAGTCTTTCGATATCCGTCGTATGCGATGGTTGCCGAATGAATTGCTAGGTCTTGTTAGCGAGTTCAAGGAGGTGTCTTCTGACATGTTTGAGAAATAGGTCACTCTTCATCGGCTCTCAGCACATCAAGTTTGCTAAGACAGGTAAGTGATGTTCTATGAGGTTTCTAAAGGAACTATTGTGGGTCTCCATGGAGCTTTAAATGATTTTGTGTAACTGGGGGGATCACCCTTTAGGATCAATTTAGAGTTGTCGGATTTTAAATTACAATACAATCAATGAACAAAATCCAAATTGATTGGGCAATTTTTATTATTTTTGTGTATAATCATTCATGCCATTTATTTTTCAAAGGTAATCCGTTTCAAATGTTCGCCGTAACTTGGCCATCCGTCCACACCAAATGTGAATGACTCGCTGGAAAGCTTAGGTCAGTATCTCGTGAATAACTTTAGTAATATTGGCCTTCAATGCCTCAGTCGAAGTTAGTTTATCTACAAAGCACTTAGACTTTACATACCCCCCACAAATAAAAGTCCAAAGGTGTGATATCACATGATCTTGGTGGCCAATCCACTAGTCCGAGATGAGAGATAAATTGCTCACCGCTTCGACGACGCAGTAAATCCATTGTTTCACAGGCTGTATGGCAAGTAATGCGGTATTGTTGGAGTCAATTTGTGAATTGCACGAGCTTCAATTCCCAACTTCAAGAAGCCGTTTATCATTGCGCGATAGCCTTCGCCATTCATTGTTACATTGGCGGCAGCCTCGTCTTTGAAGAAATATTTGCCGATGATTCCTTTAGCCCATAGGCTGCACCAAATGTTTGCTTTTAATGGATGTAATAACTGTTCTTGAATGGCTTCGGTTTACTTTTTAATCCAAAAACGACAATTTTGCTATTAACGTAGCCTCATCGCTGAATAAAATTTGGGTATCAATATGCGGATCTTCGGCGAGTTTTTCAAGAGCCCAAAGACTAAGATTATGACGCTGTGGAAGATCAGCTGGCTTCAAATCTTGGATTAGTTATATATGCTGAGCTATATGCTTTCAAACCAAGATCTTTCGTAAAATCGCCAAAGTAGTGCCTCAAGATAGGTCAAGTTGTTGAGAACGGCGCCGAATCGATTTTTTCTCGACTTCGGTAAAACTCTCATTTGCAGCTGCAATATTCTCGTCACTTCCGGATGTGCGTAGTTTAATCGGTCGAGTAGCATCCAGTAATGTAAAATGGTTCCCAATTTTGCTTGTGGTTTGCCGAATATTACATTCGGTAAGACGGTTATGTACCCCATAAGTTGGCATGAGTGCGCAATGAACATTTTTCACAGAGCGTCGACTTTCGTAATGTAATTGCACGATTTGCAGAAGTTGTTGAGGCGTAGGTGTTTGCATGATGAAATGTTAATGAATACTGAAAAAAAAAAAAAATGTATTTTATTTGACAGTAGTCATGAGTGATCTGTCAAAAAAAAAACACTATTGGAAAAAGTACCTTCAAACTGATCCCCCTTAAGTTGAGTACAACTCCGCCACCTTAAATAGTTCGGCAGTTGATCCCTTTGTTATATCAAGTGGATCTGACTCCTAAGTCTCCTGTAAGCTATAAGAATTTCGAAGAATCAATAAAGCTCAGATATTCATTGCCTTTTCATAGATTTCAAACAAGAGTTTGATAGCGTCAGGAGAGATACAATTTTTTACGTACTGCTTAGCCTAGGAATTCCAGCAAAACTTATAAGGCTAATCACCGTTACGCTCACGGCTACAAAAGCAAAAGTAATCATCCAAGGGAAACTCACAGAGTCATTCGCAATTGAATCTGGTGTCAAACAAGGTGATGCACTATCCTCTGCCATATTCAATTTGATGCTGCACTTTATCGTAAGGGAAGTCAACAAAGGTGGTACCTTGATAACTAAAGAACCCAAATATGTGCCTATGCAGACGATATCGCCACACTTTCGAGGAACACGAGCGACTGAAATGAAACCTTTTTAAAAATTGACAAAATTGCCAACGATATTGGCCTCTTCGTTAACGAGTGTAAAACGAAATATGTACATGCTGAAATCAAGACGGCACACAAATGCACAAAATCTTATAAAATATCTAGTTGTTATGTTCACTTGTAGCGGTAACTCAACACCTGCAATCAAAGATCGCGTCAACGCCGCCAATAGAGCGCATTTTAAGCAAAGTGTTCGGACCCATTAAAAATGAAGATGACGGCTACAGAATTAGGTACAACTCGGAATTGAACGAACTTATACAAGACGAGACAGCTGTGCGTTTTGTAAAGGCGCAGCTTATGCGGTGGCTAGGTCACGTGCTCCGTATGCCTGCTGAATCCGCTGTATGGAAAGCCATGACCGGAAAGATAATTGGTGCGAAGGCGAAGGGAAGACCGAAAAACCGATGGATAGACGCAGTAGGAAGCGATCTCACAGCAATGGGAATTCGCAACTACGAAGGAAAAGCAAGCGATAGAAGCCTTTGGAGGAGTTTTGTGAAGGAAGCTTTGACGCACCCCGAAAAATATTTCCCTTTTTCTATATTACTGAGTCACAGAGTAGACCACTTATGTTTCCTACCTTCTCTTCGTTATGCCTGCTTCTGCAAAATTCATCTTGAATGACCAAAAATCATTCTACTCATGTCTAGAGATAGTTTTCTTCGACTTAGTGTGAGTGGTTTCTGATGGGAACTTAGTTCTTCTTCAGCATTTAGGGACTTTTATGAACGGTAAGTAGTTTCATGACATTGCGTGTTTCTCTCTTACTTCTCATGACCGTTTTTTTGCAATTTTGGTAATCTTGATGTTTTCCACAAATGGAGGGACCTACCATTTTATGCCACCTCCTAAAGGCGGGTGATGCTTTATGAAGAGTTATTTCATTACAGAAATACACTCAGAGGTGTACCATTGCCTACGTGGGAGTGATCGCTATTAGAAAAAAATGTATATCACTTGATGTTTCACGCACAAAGTTTCCGAGCAACCATCGAATAGTCACCTGTCATCTTCGATATCACTTCGGTTCTAATTCGGTTGTATCTTAGCCGAGCGTGGCGTAGATGTTTCGCGTATTTTACCTTAAAGTCGAAGCTTTTTCCAACTGCTTTTCCATTGGTTTATCTCCCATTTTTCGTAACTAAGTTGCAACAGTCACCAACCTCGTCGCATTGGATTATGCACACTTGTACGAGTACAAATGCTATTTACTTCTTGCACAAATTGTTACATAAATTCACAAAGTTTTCGCTTTTGCTTGCCGATGCGACTCGTTTAACGGAAAATTGCATTGAATTGCAACATTTAGTTTTGGCCAAACTTTCGAGGTACACAAACGCATTCCCCCATAAATGTTTGATCTCTTGAAAACACTCTGCTCCCAAGCGCACACCATCTAACTAAAAAAGTATGCCAACGTACATACATACAGACGTACACACATAAAAGTAAAAGCTGCAGTTTGTCAGCGAAAGGTAAATGGCTTGAAATCGTCGTACCAAATATGCAAATCGACAAGCGTTAGTTAGATTTTTGTTTGGTTCCGCTTCGCTTAGCTCCTTGGGTGCTTCGCTGTGTGCCATTTAATCGCTAATGCTGATGCTGTTGCTGCTCGTATAAAGTCTTTCTTACTTTTAGTTAAAAGTTGTTTTTATTTTTGAAACTTTCTCTCTTTTTGTAACTTTCATTGGGGAACATATTGAAACGTTTTTGCATATATTGTTTTTGTAATTTTTGTTAGTTTTTCTTCATTTTGATAAACTGGTTCAGTTCTTGAATAGTTCGCGCACAGCGGCTAATGGAGACAACGTACACAAATTTCTTGATTCATTCACCAAATGAGAAAGTATTTTTGGTGTAGGTGAAGAGTTTTGCCTCTTCCTTCTATCAGATTTCTGTATATTTCATCAAAGTCTTGGATAAAATATTTTCGTATTTACTTGAGGGGAAATTTTGTATTTGGTGCATTCAAAGAGAATTTAGCTTTTAATATGATGAACTAAAAGTTGACTACTTTGAACAGGAGTAAATCGTACGGGGGTTAAAAGAAAAGATCTGTAAACATTTGATACCAATTTACGGAAAAATGAGTTTTTCCATTCGGAGTTCAATGCTAATCTTCAAAGCATTAGCGCCATGGGCAAATATGAAATAAAGAAATAAATATAGGACTATGAATAAGTTCCTTGCGGTTTTACAACAGATGGCGTAACTTGAGAGAGCTACTGTCGTAAGGCACAAACGTCAGTATAAGTTTTTTATTTGAAGCGTAAACAACAATATTTTTACCACACTTGAAAATGTCGAATTTCGTGCCAAATAATGTGTTTTTGCGGGGAATTCTTCTTCATTATTTTAATATGAAGAAAAAAGCAGCCGAAAGTCATCGTATCTTGGTGGAAGTTTATGGTGAGCATGCTCTAGCTGAGCGAACGTGCCAGAAGTGGTTTGCACGCTTTAAAAGTGGTGATTTTGGCTTGGAAGACGAAGAACGCGAGGGTGCGCCGCCAAAGTTCATGGATACCGAATTGGAGGAATTGCTCGATCAAGATCCGGCTCAAACGCAAGAAGAGGTTGTAAAAACTTTGGGAGTTGATCAATCAACCATTTCCAAACGTTTAAAAGCCATGGGAATGATCCGAAAGGTAGGCCATTGGGTGCCGTATGAATTGAAGCCAAGAGACGTTGAACGCCGTTTTATGGCATGCGAACAACTGCTTCAACGGCACAAAAGAAAGGGTTTTTTGCATCGAATTGTGACTGGCGATGAAAAGTGGGTCCATTACGACAATCCAAAACGTCGGGCAACGTATGGATACCCTGGGCATGCTTCAACATCGACGTCGGCGCAGAATATTCATGGCCTGAAGGTTATGCTGTGTATCTGGTGGGACCAGCTGGGTGTTGTGTATTATGAGCTACTGAAACCGAATGAAACGAATACGGGGGATGTCTACCGACGACAATTGATGCGTTTGAGCCGAGCACTGCGAGAAAAACGGCCGCAATACGCCGATAGACACGACAAAGTTATTTTGCAACATGACAATGCTCGGCCACATGTTGCACAAGTGGTCAAAACATACTTAGAAACGCTCAAATGGGATGTCCTACCCCACCCGCCGTATAGTCCAGACCTTGCGCCATCCGATTACTATCTCTTCCGATCGATGCAACATGGCCTGGCTGACCAGCACTTCCGTAATTACGATGAAGTCAAAAAATGGATCGATTCGTGGATTGCGGCAAAACCGACCGAATTTTTCACAAAGGGAATCCGTGAATTGCCAGAAAGATGGGAAAAAGTAGTAGCAAGCGATGGACAATACTTTGAATATTAAATTTGTAACCATTTTACGTCAATAAAGTTTCAAATTTCGAAAAAAAACCGCACGAACTTAACCATAGTCCATTAACAAAATAAGAAATAGGCAATAATACAAATTTAGGAGGTAACCAGAATAGACACATTTTTTTTTTTTTTACTTATACATTTTTAGTACATAAACATATATGGTGGCGCAAAATTAATGACCATATAGGACGATTTCTCGCTTTTGCCAACAAGTGCTACTTCAAACTAAGTAGGCAATTGAGTTGTAAAGTCTCCCCTCGACGAACAAAACTAACACTTCATTATCGTAGGCAATGGAACAATGAGCTGTATGAGCTTTACGACGACATAGACATAGCGCAGCGAATAAAGATCCAGCGGCTTCGTTGGCTGGGTCATCTCGTCCGAATGGATATTTACGCTCCGGTTCTGAAAGTATTCGATGCGGTACCAGCTGATGGTTGCAGAGGAAAGAAAGGCCTCCTCTGCGTTGGAAAGATCAGGTGGAGAAGGACTTGACTTCACTTGGTGTATCTAACTGGCGCCGGTTAGCACACGAAAAAAACGAGTGGCGCGCTTTGTTAAACTCGGCCAAAATCGCGTAATCGGTTATCCGCGCCAGTCAAGAAGAAGAAGATAGGAAGATATATATATATATATTATACTAATATATAATATAATTTTTGCGAATGGCATCATGCTTCAGTCCTATTTGACACTTGCGGACTAGACAGCTACTGGGTACAAACAAGCAAGGAATGGAGCGCCTGAAGGTCAAAATAAAATTTTCATCATTTAAATTTGTTTTTTGTTTATTTAGTAAAAAAAATTATTGAAAAATTGCTTTCTGACAGGGTAGGTGATTAACCTGCCGCTACCAGTCCTAAGTAGTGGGAATGCCCATCCATCGATGCTTAGGAACAACGCCTTCTTACTGCTTTGAGCCCCATCTGTGTTTCACATTTTTGTGGCTGAAGGATCGCACAGACGGTAGAGGATTTCGCTAAATTTCGTGTATCTGCGCTATTACCCCGATTGCCCGCTTCCCCTTGCTGTCGCCCCTGATGCAATGTGTAACTGTGTGTTTTCCTTGGTTTTTTTACTTGTGTTAGCAGCCACACTGCAAATACTTGAATTTTTTTTTATTGAATTGTTTAGCATTAATGTGTTTTTCATGGTCTGTAAGAAATGCTGCATTTCTAGAGCATTAATAAAAAAAAATAAAATAATAGTTCAAAGTGTATCAAAAAGTAGTAAAGTGTAATTTAAGTAAGTAGGTTCACATTCTCTTACCAACACTTGCGAGCCAAGTGTCTCCGATAATGCTGATGCTGCGATAAGCCATATTTTGTGTTCCAGTTTTTCCTAAATACCATTCAATTAATAAAATATCTCGACAATTATCCCTCCATCTTTGTGCTGTAACAGTAAATACACTTCACACACAAAAATACAATACAAAATTCTTTGCCGTCGTCCAAAATTGAAATTAATTTGCGGTCATTTCAGGCGCTACACTAATGACCAATCAGACCGGAAATAAAAGCGTGAATGAAACAAAAACCGCCGAATAGCAAAAACGCAATTATGGCAAACAAATACGTGTGCACACATACATGCACACATCACTTACGCCTATTGAAAAGGAAATTGTCAGCAACAGGTGCTTGCAACAAATGTCAATTAAAATGCGGGAATTTGTCGCTTGTGTGCAACATTTGACGCGCATACAAATAGTGTGACGCGCACACATAAATATACACACAAATTGGCACGAAAATACATACACTTACACGAAAATATAGGCTAAGCTGGCTCCAACACACTAATATGCTTTTATAAAATAAATTTTCGCTGGTGAAAACAATTTGGTACGCCTACACTCACACAAATATATGTATGTGTGTGTGCGCGTTCTCATTGTAGCGCCACAATTGTTCAGAAATTGTATCCGCCATTATGCCTAGCAATTTGCGGTTATGTTTGGAATACCCACAGTTCGCCACACACTCAGCCCCTACCGAAAGGCCCACCACTCTCGAATGGCCAGACTCAATTGTCTTGCTTTTTATTCCATTATAAGTGTTTTCCTTTATTTTCCTAATTTCGCTCGTCCTAGCGGTATGCTTGTATTTATTGTACCAAAATACATGTGTATGCGTAATAGGTATTTGCACGTATTTGTGCGACCTGCTGCGTTGGAGAAATTTTCAATTTCACTGCCAAAGCGGATGGACACAAATATTTTAACACAATTTTGTCAACGTCCAAACAACCAATTAGCGAAAATCTCTAACATAGCACACACACATGTCCAAGTGTATGTATAGGTGTAGAAAAATATACAAATAAAGACAACAACAGCACCAGCCACCGTTGAGAAAATAACTATGAATGGAAAATCAACAAGCGTCACAAAGGCCGCGGTGCTGAACATTAACTGGAGTGTGGGTGCATACACTAACTCACTTCGCCAACAAAATTTTGTCCCGCTGTCCATGTGTGCGCTGCCCTACCCCACTTCCACCTACAGCTTTTCGGCGGCGTTTTAATTATGCCTAGCTGCTCTGGTGTTGGCTATTGTGCGCGGCTAATTGAAATGCCTCGATGGCATATGTCCGATAATGACTGGACGACAGCTCGACGACATACCAGAGAGGACAAAAAAACACAACAAAAAAAAAAAAAAAAAAAAAAAAAATACGTGCAGCACTCCTCTCCACTTTACCGTTTACTGTTACTCTGAAAGGTTGGCATGGAAATGATGCTGACGCAGTGAATAACAGCTGTTGCTGATGATGTTAAGCAGCGTCCAACACGCACAGCTACCGAAGCGTTTATTTTTGGCAAAGTGTTATTTAAATTCTATGCCAAACTACCGTTTGGTGGGTAATGATGAGAATTTCAATAAATAGCCATCTAACTAAATTGAAAGTGCGGCCTAACGTGAAACTCTTTTAGCCCCTAGAGAGACATGAATAAGTGCTTTCAATATTGAGAGCTATGTGTGATTTTCAGTAAGTACAATAGTATACTCTGGTATTGTCATTGAATGTAAATACAACATTAGTAGCGTTAGCCCTCAAAAAGATAACCTTGTCGGACTCTTTTGAGGACGATGCAGTGAAACCCTTTACCCCACCAGTGTGGGACTTCAATCCGAACAAAACCTTCCACCGTCAAGTACTCCCATTAAGGGGTTATATACCTTGTGAGCCCGAAAAAATGGACGATTGTCATAATTTTTTTTAAATATGTTTTAGAACTTTTATTCATATGAGGCATATATCATACCGAAAGGTAACTCTCGAAGAATACATTTCGGTGTTTTATTTTAAAAAATGTTATTATTTATTCTTGATATCGCCCTTCCCCCGAAACGCCGGAGGCTTGCGGTGATCAGGGTAGCACACGAGCAGGTCAACTGAAATCAAAAACATTAAATGAATTTTGTAGAAACATGTTTTTTAGTGAATCGGAACGGTTTATTTACCCAAAAAAAATTTTCTCGATATGAAAACCGCTTCGCACCAAATAAAAACGATTGTTAAGGGGTTGAAAAATTAAAAAAAAATTAATTCCAGCGAACTTTACTAATATTTATAAAAAGTGAACCATTCAGATTCACGAGGTTGTAACTTCGAATAAATACAAAAAAAGTTTATGCAAATCGGTCAAATAGTTTTTGATAAATAATGATCACCGCGACGGTAATTTTCAAAAAACACGACTTGGAGATAATCGCGTCTAAAGTTATATGTGCACTTCTCGTTCCAAGAAAGGTAGCGCTTCCATGGTATATAACTTTCGTGCTAGTGCTCCCATCTTTACGATATTTTGAATTTATATTTTTAAGATGAAGTACTTTTAGAATATGCAATAAAAAAATTTCAACTTTTTAGTCCAACATAGCACAGGGTTTGATTGGCTTATTCAACTAATATTCTTCAAAATAGGACCCTTGAGGGGTAGCGGTCCTTCCACTGCAGGAAACATTTTTTAAACTCATCCGCCGGAATCGCGTTCAATTCGGCTGCCACAGTTTTTAGGATCGCCTCGATGGAGTCGAAACGCCTCTCCTTCAGCTTTCTTTTCAGGCGCGGGAACAAGAAGAAGTCCGGAGGGGACAGGTCTGGGCTGTAGGAAGGGCGGGGAAGCACCGGAACCCCCATTTTGGCCAATGCAGAGGTGCAGAGGAAGGCGGTGTGCGCCGACGCATTCTCGTAATGAAGGGTCCAATTGTTGACGAGGGACCCGGGCTACCGTTTTACCTGGGCACTGGACAGAGATTGGTCCCCGTTGGCCTCCTTGAGTAGCCCAATGGTTTCGGTACTCATTTTGTTTAGCTTTATTTTGATCGAGTAACGTTGCTCCAACGATCGCTGCATTTTCGCCACTGCAAAATCCTAACACACTTTAAAAACAACTTTCACGCGCGGAGCGATGTTGACTGCACTGCTGTTGTCAGTGAACTGGGACCGGTTTCTAGTAGAAGCGGAAGGTCCAACAATCATTTTCCCCACCATCCGATTCAGTTGATCGCTTCGCAGTTTCTAAGCGGGGGGAAGGCTCATTACTTCTCAATCAAACCTTGTATAATCCCTTAAGTAAATCGTTAGAAGGCTCTACGTTAGTTACTCTTCACACGCAGTCCGTCAAAAGTTGCATATACTTTAATCCTCCCCTAGTTTTGTTTATATCCGAAAGAAACCACCCAGTTGAGCCTGCCCACTTCCTCCACCTCCTCCACCATACTTGTCACACTTCGACTTAAGAGTCCGTTTCTTTGCCAAGTATCGTCTGTTTAACCGCCGCTGACCTCGTATGCATATACGTGCCTTAATGCATGTTGCAGATAGCTGATTGCCAACGAAATTTTATCCCGAGCGTGCTTCGAAGACATCATGATGTCGACTATGTTTCGCGGTACTATCGAATCTTTTGGTAGTGCCGCTAAATTACCTCTGATAGCCTCATATCGTGGGCATACAAAAAACACATATCCTGCATCTTCCTCTTCATGGAATACTGGAGGTGGGTTTTTGTGCACTTATCACCTTCAGTGCGCAGAGTCTGTACAAGACCTCGTCTGCTATATGCCTTTACCTCCAAGGATTTTATCCATACTGTTGCTGCATATAGCAGAGTGGACGTAATGAAGTTAGTTGCTACTTCTCGGCCAACCCACGTTCGGAAGCATTATATAGAGTGCACCAAGCGTCTTGATGCTTAGTGGGTTAAATATTCCCTATGTGGCGCAAACCTGAGCCGATCGTCAATTATAACACCCAGATACTTAAGCTGACGAGAGGACTTAAATTCATATGTGCCTATGCTGAAGGAGGCCATCTCTTGTTTCCGCTGCAATGGATAAATCATCGCTATCCAGCCAGTTTGTTACGGTAGAAATAGCAGAGTTTGCTTTGGATTCACTATCGCTCAGCAGTTTGGCTACAATTACCAGAGCTGTGTCATCCGAAAAGCCAATGATATGTACACCTGTGCGGAATGGGAAGTGAAACTCTTCATCGTACATAATATTCCATAGCGCGGGGCTTAGCACTGAGCCCTGCAAAAAATACCTTTTGTAACTTCATATTTTGTGTCATATTCCAAAATTCGACTGCTGGACTATTACTACTACATACTAAGGCTTATTAAGACACAAGCTAGGCAGAGCTCTGAAATTAAGCTAATTTAAGCTAATATTTGTAGGAGGCCACTTGGTTTTTCGGTAACATCCATTAAATTGCATATCCACAAATGAGTCAGTATTGCTAGTTCTCAAAGAGTCTATCGGAATCCATCACTACAGAATGAAGCGGAAGCGATTCCAATAATGCTTATTTCCAATAGCAAAGGAAATCTAGATTCAGGCACCTGGGTTTGCAGGTTTTGGGTTTGACAGACTTGTCCACTATGTGAAATTGAAATTTTCTTGAATTTATTTTTCATTCTTTTGTACGTATACCATTTTTATGATATTTGTGTGGGATTTGACAAGTTTTTTTGTTGGTATTTGCGCTTAAATGCGCTAGCGACAGCAAACCCAAAAGTAAGCTGCGATGGAAACATTCTATAGCTCTGTTATTGCCGTCTGCAAGTGGTTCTACTTGGAGTTCAACTTGCACGGTTAAGCCGTTGGAGTTGGTTTATTGAATATGAAATGGCGTCACTGCACATTTTTTTTCCAAAAATTTTAACCCATCGTAACTATTGTGCCGGAGATTCGCTAGATTAGGTTAGGTTGAAGCGGTTGCCCATTGTAGGACACACTCACGCTCATGGCCCATTGTGATGCCGCGTGGGGAACTAGCCCCTATCTCTCCTGAAACCAATGTGTGCTATTCAAAAATTTCGCAAGATCCTTAATTTCGACAGAGCCGAGGTCCTCTAACTCGTTTAAGAAAGGTCCGCCTAAATGGCAAGTCTACGTCTGGATAGAGCAGGACAGTGACACAGAAGGTGCGGGATCGTATCTTCCTCGTATAGACAACTTCTGCAGAAGTCATGTGTTTGCACACCCATTCTCTGGGCGTGCCTACCGATTAGGCAGTGCCTCGTAATAACTGAAATCAGTGTGTTAAGACTGTGCTTATCTCTTCTTAGTAGAAGTTCTGTGCGTTTAGCATTGAGAGTCGGCCACATCTGTCGGGCTCTTTTGCAAGAGGCTTCGTTACGCCATCTTTCGTTCGCTACTCTAACAATTTCCTCGCTGATACCTAGCCTACATGTTTGCAAGAATATACCTATATCGTTGTCTATGTACTCATCAGTCAATTTGGCACCGATTTTCGCTAGTTCATCGGCTCAGCAGTTCCCCTCAATGTCGCAATAGCCAGGAACCCATGCTATCATTAGGTGAAATGACTCAGCCATCTCGTTATGAGATGCGTGGCATTTCATGGCTACCTTGGAGGTTGTCGACTGTTTTGTGAGGGATTTCATAGCCCCATGGTTACCAGTGAAAATGTAGATATCATCTCCAGGTATCGTATCGCATTACCATACCAGTGTCACGGCTTTCATTATTGCCATCAGTTCAGCCTGAAAGACACTACAGTAGTCGGGGAGCTGAAAACTGAAGGAGGTACCCAGATGTTCGGAATATACACCTCCGCCCACCCTGCCATCGAGCCTTGAGCCATCTGTGTATACATGGATAGACTCGCCTTGTTTTACCTCGTCCCTTTCCCACTGTTCCCTCGATAGTAGAAGAGTCACGTACGTTGTAGTGGCAAGTACAGGCGGGACTGTATAGTCCACCTGTCTGGGAAGCCCCAACGTGCCATCCAGGATTTTGCCGTGGCTATAGTCTGTGTTTGACCACTTACTTTAAGTGCTCAGCCTTATTGCTGCTCTGCGCGCAATGTACTTTGCCTGCAGGTCTACCGGAAGGAAGTTTATTATCACATATAGTGCTTTCGATGGTGAGGTTGACATTGCACCGATTATAAGAACAGATGCAAGTCTTTGGATTCTGTCAATTTTTTTAATGTTCACGCTCTTCTCCAGGGCATTCCACCATATTGCAATAGTGTAGTAGAGAATTGGTCTAATTACTGCTGGGTTGCAAACCCCATTTTTTGCCAATGAGCCTTCTACAGGAGTATAGCGCCGTCGTAGTTAACGAACAATTTTTTTGTTTTAATTTTTGTTACAAGTGGTGGAACTCCTTCCCATCTGACCTGATTGCATGTTCCTAAGATAATGGAAATTTGCTTTGGTGACTGTAGTTTTTTTTTTTTTAATTTTTAGGTGAGTTTCGAAAAGAATAGCGTAAGAATAAAATGACCGCACGAGTGTATTTCTACCATGAAAAACATAAAAACGCTCCTCATAAAAAAAATTTGCTTCTCGGAGTCGGCTTAAAACTGTAGATCCCTCCATTTGTGGAACAGCAACAAGACTCGCGCCACAAATTGGAGGAAGGGCTCGCCCAAAAAGCCAAGAACCCAAGAAGAGTGTAAGCGAAAATTATATACATATATTCGGTTCGGCAAGCAATCGGCTCATGCCAGAACAACGCTTTCGAATTGTGAATATTTACTTTGAGAAAAAAAATTAAATATTCGTTCGGTATATTCGCAGGAGGCATCAGCGGTTCTTTTTTATTCCAAATTTATGAAGGAGCTGCCATTACGCTGAATGACGACCGCTATCGAGCGAGGCGACCGATTTTCGTTTCCAAAAATTAATCAGCTAAACATCGGCGATATTTGGTCCCGAAAAGATGACGCAACTTGCCATTAAGCGCGCTTAACAATCGATTTATTGCAATTTTCAAGCAACTGTTGAGGCCATACGACTAGATTTATTGGAATTTTTTTTTTTATCAAAAATTGAGCTGATCGAATGGATCATGTTGCTCGTAGATGCAGAGGATATTCGGAGGATGCCAGGTATCATGTGGAAAAAGTAATTTCCATGAAATTATCTACCAGATTTGTATATAAAAATTTCATTTAAAAAATATTTCTGTTTTGTATTATCACTTAAAGTTCTCAAGCTCTTAAAAACCAACCGTTATATGGGCTACTGAAATCTCAACTTAATTAAAGGAGCGCTTGGTCATAGTGGTACCATGAAACGTATGGATTTTTCTCTCTTCTTATCTTCAGTTCGGAATGCTAGGACACAGCAAACACAACCTGTGAAGGAACTTGTTGTGAAGCGTGACACCACCTTTGAGTAGCCGTGAATAATGAGTTATCCTTTACCAAAGGCATATAGTAGAAAATGCTCAAAATATTAGCTTGGCAACTAAGTAATTGCGAATTTTTGTTAGAAAATCAAAGACAATTTTTTCATGGAACTAAATTACTTTATTTTGTAATGTACTGCCCATTTTGACCAATGACCTTTTGCCATCTTTCAGGCAGCAAAATTCTCCCACGTTCATAAAACTTCTGGTTTTTATTAGCAAAAAAAAACTGAATCAGGTACGATTTGACATCATCATCATTATTCAAATTTTTACCATTCAAGAAGTTTTGTAAAGATCGAAACAAAAAGTAATCAGATGATGCAAGGTCAGGGCTATATGCTGGCAAAACATCCCAACCAAGCTCCAATAACTCTGTGTGTGGCCTCACCTTGTCATAATGGAGTACAATACTTTTTCGATTTGTCAATTCGGGCTGCTTTCCTTCAACTGCATCGTTCAATTTCGTTAGTTGTTCAATGTAGACATCATAATTGATCGTTCGGTTGGGTGGTAAGAGCTTAAAGTAGACAATTCCTTTGTAATCGCACCAAACTTTTGATAAATATCAGCTTATGATGTTGTTTGAGTTGGTTCACCTGGCCTCCTCCACGATTTTTTCCGCTTGATATTCTTGTAAACAACCCATTTTTCATCGCCAGTTATCAGTCGTTTTAAAAATGGGTAATTTTCATTACGTTTCTTTAGCAAATCGCAGCTGTTAGTGCGTTGCGTTAATTGCGTTACTTTCAGTTCATGAGGAACCCATGTATCGAGTTTTTGAACATAGCCAAGTTGTTTTAAGTGATTTTCAAAGCATTTTTGTGATACATGAAGCTTCTCTGCAATCTCACATGTTGTACTGTGACGATTCGAATCGATTATTGCTTTGATTAGGGACGACCAGAGTGTTTTTCATCTTTGAGTGGAAAATCCCCAGAACGAAATTTGGCAAACCAATTTCGACACTGCCGTTCTTTTAAGGCTTCGTCACCATAAACGGCACATAACTTTCTACGAGCTTGCGATGCGGTTTTCTCTTTACGGAAATAAAAACGCAAAATATGATGAAAATATTCCTTTAGATTTTCCATCTTTCAACGAATGCCAAATGAAAACCACGCAACCGATCAAAAAGCTTTTTTTACTGATTGACAGCTGAATTGCCAACTATCAAATAACAAAATGTGTTTTACGTTTGTACTACGTCTGCATACCTAACAATTCAACTGAAGCCGTCTATGAGTGAAACCCGAAATTACCTAGTTGCCAACCCAATATTTTGCTTCATATAATACAACGCACGTTATAATTTCAATAAATATTTTCCCTGTTCACATATTTTCTTCAACTCTACACACCAACTTGTCAGCATACCGATTTGAACCTATTGTGGGAAGTCGGTAAAACTAGCAACTCTGTAATCATAAATAACTAACACGATAAAATCACTTGAATAGCAACTTTGGCATTGCAATTGACTATTGAAAAAGTTACCAGCCAAATGTACATAAACTTACCAAAAGTTACAGCACCCACATAAGCAAACACACATGCATAAAACGCACATGCACACAACTGTGCAGATGAAGGCAATAAATAGCGTATTCACTTCTGCTAGTGTCATCGTCCACTGTAGTAGCCGTGGTTACACTACCAGCAACAAAAACAATCAATACGCAATGACAGCGAAGAAAACTCAATTGGAAAATCGAATTGAATTACATCACGCTTGATTGACAACTAAATATATTTATATGCATGCATAAATATACTTAACTGAAAACATACATATAGCCATACGGCCACACGGGCCGTATAAAGCATAAATCGAACTTCTTAAGTGCAATGCTGACTGATGGACAGCTGTGGGAATAAAATTTTGGAAAGGCTTTGCTTAATTAATAAGAATTTTTTATGTAAATCTTCACATTTAATGAGGCAAACTTTTCACTATTTTCCTGCGAAAATTGGTATACAGTAGGTTCTGTTTTTATGCGGCTTTTTTTTATGCGGTTTTGAAATAGTGCGGTTTTTTTTTTAAATTACAAAATGCATGTCGACCTATGGGGAATTGTACATATAAACAAGATTCTAAACCAGCTAAGCAAAAACTCATCACAGATTGCATCAGAAATGCTAACCCTACAAGTATGGAAGATATATAAAGATATAATTTTCAAAGATACAATATTTTGTTTATGCGATTTTATTTAATTATTTCAGATTCATGCGGTCTATGGAACGTATCTATAGTAATAATATGGGACTAGTGCCCTTTTTTATGCGATTATTTCAGATTTATGCGGTTTTAGCATTTGAAACGTATCTATAGTTTTACTATAGAACTAGTAGCTTTTTTTATGCTGTTTTTTTTTTATGCTGTTTCTTGCGGAACGTATCTACCGCATAAAAACAGAACCTACTGTATTTCTTTTTCCAAGTCTGACTATATGCTCTAGCCGGTTTCATCTCACTCTTGGGTCGGGGAATAAATGCATAGCGTTTTTATATTTTCTTTTATTTTGCAACGACTTGTTTGCTGTTTGGCAAGGCGTTGGTATTCATTCACTAGAAATTGAAATTGAAATTTGAGAAGGTCGAACCAAGGAGCACCAGGAGATTTAGTGGCTCCTAAAACACTCAGGCTAAAAAGCCCATTGTAAAAGGTGATTAAGTTTCAAGAGCCGGTGTTGATTTTGAATAAAATACATTTTTTTTAGGAAATTATTGTCATTTCTCTTCATTATGATAATACTGGCTTGGCTCAATTACGCATGGAACAAAATATCGCCCATATGGTCGCCGCGGCCTCGGCAGTACACCTTCATCCGACGGTCCAAATTTTCGACGACGCTGAGGCATAATTCAGGGTCTATGCCGTTAATGTGCCGAATTATCTCATCCTTTGGCTCTTGTATTGTTGCTGGCTTATCGACCTACACCTTTTCTTTCAAATAACCCCAAAGAAAGGAGTCCAACGGTGTCAAATCACATGATCTTGGCGGTCAATTAACATCGCCGCGACGTGAGATTATTCGGCCATCAAATTTTTCGCGCAAAAGAGCCATTGTTTCGTTAGCTGTGTGACAAGTGGCACCGTCCTGTTGAAACCACATATCGTGCACATCCATATCTTACATTTCGGGCCATAAAAAAATCGTTATCATCTCACGATAGCGAACACTATTCACAGTAACTGCCTGACCGGCATCATTTTGGAAAAAATACGGCCCAATTATGCCGTATGCAGTCACTCTTTGTGGGTGCATTGGTTTTTCGGCAATCACTCTAGGATTGTCATTCGCCCAAATGAGGCAAATCTGCTTATTGACGAATCCACTGAGGAGAAAATGTGCCTCATCACTGAAGAGGATTTTCTTCGATATGCATTTTGATTTGAACGCCCGTTTTCATAATAAGCCTGAATAACTTTAGCGCGTTTCTTGATTGTGTATCTTCCCATGGTTGAAATTGATTTAGTCTGAAATTGAAAAATTTCAAATAAAATGCAGAAAAAACATGATGTTTAGGTTTGGTTCACATTCAACATCGGCCCTTAAAATTTTGAGCTCTGGAAAGAAAGTAGACAGACAAGAAGGAAAGGAGAAAAATACAAGAGAAAGAGATAGGAAAGAATAGAGACAGAGATAGAGATAGTTAGTCCTGTGAGAATTTTCCAGATTCTTTGGCAAATCTGTAAATATCCTCCAGTTCTAGAGAATGAATATTACTCATTCTCATGACATCGCAACCCAGAATTCGTAGCCTTGCTCTAGCAAAAAGCAGACCATTCACAGAGAAAGTGCTCAGTGCTATCCGCCTCCTCCAAGCACGGCAGGCACATCAGGTCCTCAATGATTTCAATAGTGTAATAATACCCACCATCAACCGAACGTCTTTCCTTCCAAGTTTTACTAGAAAGTTTGACAGTTTCCTGTTCGGATTTGTCACAAAACACTTTGCGCTTCTGCAGCGTTCTAGACCGGACCATCGCTCTTTATGTAACTGGCTGATGCAATTCATGATTTCTACGGAACTAATTCCGATTATTAGCTCTGGTCTCAGTGGGGGAACCACTGATGTTGGCCAATTCATCGACAATTTCGTTTCCTTGAACACCGAAGTGTCCAGGAATCCATATAAGTGCATACAAGCCTGTTTTGTTTTGTGACAGAATAGGGCTTCTTCTTACATTCTTAAACAATCTTTGAGGTTTGCTTCGTGTTACACAGAACCCTCAGTGCAGCCTGAATGTCGCCGAAAACTCCAATCTGTTTCCCGCTCAATCTCCTCTCGAGTATCCATTCGGCTACTTTGAGGATGGCAAAAACTTCCGTTTGGAAAACAGTTGCCATTTCCCCCATAGCATAGTGATACTTATTACTATCGTTTAAGTACCATCCGGCTCCGGACCCTATTTCATTTTTGAACCCATTGGTAAAGAAAATATCCGTCAAACCTGCCTACATGCATTCTGGACTGCGCCATTGCTCACGCAATCTGAGATAAAATTTCCTCATTTGGAACGACGGGGTAATCAGGTTGTCTTTAAGTGCCAAAAACTGTGGATACTGCTCAGATAGCATCTTAAAGATTTCTCTGTGTCCCGAAGTTTCGTCTTCATTTGGTCTGATAAGTGCTGTGCATATCCATAAGACCACAGCAGGTTTCAGACCCCCGGTTTTAACAAAGGCTCTGCGGCATTGCTGACAATTCCTTAATACGTGATTCACCTCCAGTGAAACATGTGTCTCTCAAATCTGCTTCTCATCCAAGATTATTCCTAGATATTTAACTTCATCGGAAAGACCAAGTGTCACACCTTTCAGTATTGGAAGACTGAGTCCATCCAATTTTCGTTTTCTCGTAAACAAGACTATGATGGTTTTGTTCGTATCAACGGAAAGACCTTGTCTCATGCACCAGTCATCGATTTTGTCAAGAATCCACTGCACTTTCGTGCAAAGCCTCCTTTGAGGTTTTGCCGATGTTAGCGCACAGACATCGTCCGGATAGGCTTGGACGTGAAAACCAAGTTCTGCATCTCCAGAAAGAACACTCCATTGGGGATATCCTGGCTTGGCCCTGACGGGGATTAGATCGTCACTGTTATCACCTACGGTTAACAGTCTCTCAGAGAGCATGGAATATATCCATTTTACAATGGTTTGATTAACTCCGTGTCGTTCGGCAGAAGAAGTGAACTTCTGGGCAGTACCCCCATCCGAATATGTTTCTCCACTACTTGTTCTAGACTTTTCAATACGGACGATGTGAAACTGATTGGCCTAAAACTTTTTTAGAACTCTTTCTGCTATACAAAACTATGTTAATTATATTTTTGAGTTATTTATCTTTTTATTAGTTTTGAGGCTTAGAAACTGATTACCCAAGAGGCAAAAAACAACATCAACACCTGCTCTTCTTTGCTTTTCATCGAGATCAAAAAGATACTGAAGCAGCTCGGGACATTTGCGATGTGTATGAAGAAGGTGAGGTATGTCATAGGTAAGTCTACAGCAAAGTTCAAAAACAGCGACTTTGATGTCGATGCCACCTCCCGCAGTGGAAAGCTTTCCGAGTTCGATTAAAACGTGTCAAATCACTTTGAAAGGAAAACGGTCGCCAAACCAGTCGTGAATTGGCGGAAAAAATGAACTGCGATGATAAAACAATTTTCAGTCACCTTCACTCAATGGGATTAACCGAAAAATTGGGAGCCTAAGTGCTTCACGAGCGCAACGAAAATGTAAAGAAAGTCGCCTTCAAATTGTTTCTCAGCGTCTCGCTCGCCATCGAGCAACACGCGGTCATAAACAGCGCTTTTTGTACCGAATCGTACCGGGAGATGGGAAATGATGCCTATACATCAATATGAAGCAAAAAAAGTAGTGGGTAGCTCTAGGAGAAACGCCAAAGCTGAGAGTAAAGCCAGATCTTCATCCAAAGAAGATCAGGATATGTGTCTGGTGGGGCTAGGAGGGCATGGTTCACTGGGAAATGCTCAAACAGAATGCCACGGTCAACAAGGAGTTCTACATTGTCCAGAGTGCAAGAGGCTATTCGACTGAAAAGACCTGATCGACATTGTCAAACCATACTCCTTCACGACAATGCCAGGCCTCATGTCCCACAAGTCGTCAAAGCTGTACTTCAAGAGCTCGAACGGGAGGTCATTTAGCATCCGTATTCTCCGGATCTTGCACCGACCGATTATTATCTTTCGGCTCTCTGTCTCACTATATGAAGAGCGTTACCTTCGATAGTAAAGAGGTCCTTAAGAAGTGGTGCAACAACTTCTTGGACACCAGACAACTTCTTCGCCAACCCAATACTTTGATGCGTGTTTGTTTTCGAGTAAAGTACAGTATTCACTGGAATTATCTGAAAACCTTGGATTACTAGATCAAATACCGTTGCTTTATTAACCATTTTCTTCGATATTATTTGTCTCTAATCAAGTGAACCAGACTGTAATTGCAAGGCAGATGTATAATTGCAAAAATGTAAGCGAAAGGTTTTCTTTTTTCAATACAACAAAAGAGTTAATATTGAACATATCTCTATACTTCGCTTAAGTTAATTTATAGCCTTCAAATAAACGAATACTAAGAATAATAAAGAATGGGTGGGTGCCGTGTTCAAATCAATCCTGGACAGCAACTCGGTGATTATTAAAGCCTGGTAGCACTGATAAATTGGCATGAATGCCTTACACCACTCGCCGTATGTATGTTTCCACGTGTACATATATACATGCATACGTTTAAATCACTGCCACTGGCAACAGAGATCATATATCATTTCATCAGCAGTCATGGCTAAACATAACAACATTTACCTGAACGAATCATCAATACATATCCCGTGCAATTATTTGCCTTTGAGGAACAACTGCTTTAGAGCGAAAGTAGCTACATATGTACAAATATACTATACTCGCTTGTATATGTGTATGTATGTAGTTGATAATGTGCAAGCTGCTATGTTCACTGCTCTAGGAAGGATGGAATTACTTGGCAATATTTAATGTCAAATACAGGCCAAGGCGCTGGCACCATATGCCAGCACCAATTGGGGCTACACTTAGTGGTTAAATGAATCTGCTTTTAACCAAGGTTGCCCCATTTGGTAGAAGCCAAGTAGGGAATTTTGTGGCTGCAAGAATACATTTTGCATTTTCATAAGTGAGAGAGGAGATCGAGCGTAACGAAGGGAAAGAGAGAGAGAGAGAGGAAAGAGAAAGATTTAGTTTTAGTTCTGTATATAATTTTCTTAAGTTCAGAAAGGAACCTACATGGTTTGCATTCACGCATCAAGTCAGTTACCCATTAAATAAGCTTGATGAGAGTGGGAGAGTTGAAGTTAGGTTAATGAAACCTGATGAGGCTTGAATAAAAGATTGTTCAATAAGTTTTGCTGTTCGATAAGAACACAATTTTATTGTTTGAAATATATATTATTATTCAGTATAGTCTCCTTGAACATCAGTACAATTTTTTCAATGAGCTTCCAATTAATGAATTCCATCACTGAAGTGATACACTTTCACAGCTGTTATGACCTCATCATTTGATGAAAAACGCTTTCTACGCAAGCATTTTTTTAACTCTGGAAAGAGATGGAAGTCACTAGAGACCAAATGAGGTAAAAACAGTGGATTCTCCAACAATTCGAACTTTAATTCATGAATTTTGGCCATTGTCAAAATGCTCCTGTTACTCGGTGCACTGTCCCGATAAAAAATAATTATTCTCTTTGTAAACTGGACAGATTTTTTCCTTCAACTTGCCTAAAAGGTTGCAATAATAATTAGAATTCATTATTTTATCAATTTGCAAGTAATTCACAAACGAAATCCCTTTCGCTAACACCTTCTTGAACGATTTCTGGACACGAACCCGCTTCGGAGACCCTGGTTCACACCACTTTTCAGTCTCTATTTTGATATTCATAGAATCCGCAACGTTGTCCGGAAAAGCGAGACCTAGCAACCTGAACTGTCTTCTACCCAGAGCCATGCCCCCACGTGGAAGGTGTTCGACTATCTCTTCCTCTTCTATATCCTTGAAGCTTCCGCAATATTTATTGGATGGGGCACCATAATCTACCGAGATGTCTTCCTAGTAGACAGTGCGCAGATAGAATACCTACTACGATTCTTAATTCCTCCCCCTTTAATTTAAGTAAACTCTTAGCGCGATCCATGCTCCATTCGGGCCACGTTTGTCTACTGATAGCGCAGGCGTTTAACTGTTTCCAGCTGGAATTCGCAACAGTAAGGGTGTGTCTGTCTATTAAAAGTTTACATGTTGCCAAGGACATGGATATGTCCACCTTGTCCTCACTAATTTGGAGCGAGGAACCCAATCTAGCTAACTGATCTGCCTTTAATGCGACTACTTCCTGACACCCAGAGTAGAGTAATAGAAAAAAAACTGTGCAAGTATTTGTAACACTTTTTTACCGTCTTATACGAGTGTTTACATGACAGGAGCGAAGGTTAAACCGCAACATACGAGCTATAATTATATATAATTGCTTGGTATGATGAAATTCTGTAGTTAAAATATTTGGAAAAATCAAACCTATGGCATCACTGCTCATAACTAACATATATTGCAAGGATTTCATCACGCGAGTACGATTAGGTACGTATGTATGTGTGCGTGAGTACTACTACTACAAGTGAGTACTACAAATTCAACATCTAAGGGAACCAACATGCGAATGTGCCAGTGACAAGGGCGGCGTGTGTGCCCAGTCAAGCAGCAAAACTCCACTAAGTTCTGAACTACAGTGGGAAATGTACAAAAAAGTCCCTGATAAAAAATTTAAATGCGTTAATTATGGCATTAAAAGGGGGAATGGGTTTGGTTGATCTTTGCAGTATTCGTACTTCGAGAGGTTTGTCTGTATGGAATTGCAAGTGATTTGTCCTGATAGCTATTTACGTTATCTTCAATTTCTTCAAGGCCCGGAGAATATGGCGAATGCTGAAAGACCTACCATTTGAACTCTAGGAGTGCGGCTTTGACGACTTGTGCGACTTGTCATTATCGTGAAGGAGTATGGTTTCACCATATCGATCAGGTATTTTCAGTCAAATAGCCTCATTCACGCGATGTGGCTGGACAATGTAAAGCTCCTTGTTGACCACGGCATTCTTTGCGTCAATTTCTGAGTGCACCATATACTGTCAGTCTAACCGAATACAAATCATGATCTTCTTTGGACGAAAATCCGGTTTGACTCTCGGCTTTGACGTATCTCCTGGAGCTACCCACACCGTTATTTGCTTCATATTGATGTATAGGCACCATTTGTCATCCCCCGTGACGATTCGATACAAAAAGCGGCAATAATGACCGCATGTTGCACAATGGCGGTGAGATTGAGAATTGTTTTATGATCGAAATTCTTTTTTTTTCAGCCAATTCACGACTAGTTAGGTGACCGTACCCCTGCAAAAATGATTTGAGTCTCTTTGGGAATTAGTTTCTAGGCCTTAAAACTAATAAAAAGTTAAATAACTTAAAAATAAAATTAACATAGTTTGGTAGAGCCTCTTTCTGTCGAATGTCGGTCTCTATCGAATGAATACTTACCCTTTGCCAAACAGCAAACAAATCCTTGTAAATTAAAAGAAAATATAACTCCCTCGTTCGTTCTAAGCTCGAATATGTATCTTTGGTTTTGACTCCAATTTATGGCTTCCTGTAGTGCTCGGTGTATACTAATAAATCTGGTGTCCCTTGCCAATAGACGTATCCTTCGGTCTTCAGTGTATGTTTTTGATGTTATTTGTAGTTCTGTTGATTGTCTCGAAGTTCTTGACTAGATTGGCTTCAATGTTCTTCATAAAACTTTACAAGTTTGTATCCATTTAATGCCTATAAAATTTAGAAGAAATAAAACTACTATAACTTTTCCCCTATTACGAGTGCTCTTACTGAGTTAAATACAGTACAGTCTTAGTACAGTCTTATCGACCATTGAAGGTAACAAAAACGCAGATGAACTGACAAGAAGGGCATCTGCCCTGAATAACGTATTTACAGAATCGGCATTCACTATTTACTTATTTACCTAATTTGTATTTATCACGGTTAAAATCCTAAATTTCTCACTATAAATATTGCTCATTTATTTCTTCTAATATAACCGTTATCCGCTCTTCATACTCTTTCTATAAACTCCTTTTCAACTTAGTTCTTATATTATCTCCTCATTTTGAATCTATAATTTCAACTCTTACACTAATTACCAACTAGGCATAAATAAATGACTGCTTTATTCTTGAACTGTGCGGCTCGGTTATATCGTTTAAAAGCTAAACGTCTTAAACAATAACTTGTGGTTAAGTGATAAAAGAATTATTAATTAATATAATTAAATGAACAATTTTAACAAAAGTTCTCTTAAATTGGCGAACATACGTAAGTACTCATGTATGTGTACGAGAGTCATACATTATACATGAAAGTACTGGGCGCAATCAAGAATGCAATGCCATTAAAATTTATATCTACAAATCGCGGAATGCAGATGGAGGGACCAAACAACGTGAAAAGTTAGCAGAACAAAATGGCTAACCTATAACCACAAACAATCCACTTCGTTGACAAATATGAAACGAAGGGATGCCTGAAGAATCACGAAAGTGATAACTGGTTTTGATCCATAGTAGAACAAGCAGCCAAAATTGGCAACCCTCGAAAGAAAATGAATACTGTGAATACACTGTCCAATAGATAAAGGGAATGTTAACCCTGGGCAAAAAGCTATTCGAGAGTCTCGAACAACTATATGGCTTAGACGTCAGCATCCTAATAAAGTTCTTAAACCGCACAGAATGGACATAGTCTGTAAATAATCATTAAACAAAGTTGATAGTGAGGATATGGCAATAAAATGCTGCGGAAGCGCTAGTTGGATTCTGGACGAATCACTACTTCAGCTCGACTTAGCGGCTCGACTTAGAATTTGCTATGCCAAGATTTCGTTTCCATTCGAGAATTGCGTCCCACTATTCATAAGAGCTCTCTTTTTTTCTCTAGCATCTAAGAATTGTTTTTAAGGATTAAGGAGTATGCATAGTAGTAATCATAGACTTAAATAAATAAAATGAAAATTAAAAGGAAAAAATATATATATTTATACACATATATATACGAGGTGTGTTCAAAAAGTATTGCGAATTTTGTTTTTTTTTTTCAAAAATTATTTATTTCTTCTTTAATATCTATTTTGTCCCCTTCAAAGTAATGCCCATGAGATATTATGCACTTGTGCCAACGTTTTTTTCAATCTTTGAAGCACTTCCAAAAATCATTTTTTTTATCTTGTTCAGCTCCTCCGGCATCGAAGTCTTTATCTCGTCAGTCGTAGCGTAGCGTCGTCCTTTCATGGGCCTCTTCAGTTTCGGGAACAAGAAGAAGTTACAGGGAGCCAGATCTGGGGAATACGGCATCATTAGTGTGTTGTTTTTGGCCTAAAAGTCGCGCACAAGCAACGATGTGTGAGCAGGGGCAGGGGCGTTATCGTGTTTTTCTACAAATCCGGGCGTTTCTGGCGGATTGCCTCGCATAAATTGCGCATAACTTGCAGGTAATATTCCTTATTGACCGTTTTACCCTGTGGCAAGAACTTATGATGCACAACTCCCCTGCAATGGAAGAAAACGGTAAGCAAAACTTTTAGATTCGACCGAACATGACGCTCTTTTTTCGGTCTTAGTTCGTGCGACAGCTCCCATTGAGATGATTGAGTTTTGGTTTCCACGCCATAACCGTTATCACTGGCCCGTCGTCACCAGTTATGACTCTCTGGAGCAAATTTGGGTCGTCGCGGACAGAGTCCAACATCTCATTAGCAATGTTCATGCGATGTTGCTTTTGGTCGAAATTGAGCAGTTTTGTTATGAATTTTGCGGCGACCCGTCTCATGCGCAAATCATTGAAAAAATCGAATGCCAAGAGCCAATCGATATGTCTAGGTCCTCAGCAACTTCTCTAACGGTGATTCGACGATTGGGCAATACCATTTTCTTCACTTCATCAATTTTTTCGTCTGTTGTTGAAGTGCTCGGGCATCCGTCACGCTTTTCGTCGTTCACATCTTCTCGGCCTTCTGAGAATATTTTGTGCCTCCACAGTAGCTTCTCTGCATGACACAGTCAACATTCGGAATGCATCCGTGCACTTAATTTCGTTTTTCACACAAAATTTGATAGAGGTTCTTTGATCCATCTTTTTGAGTAGGTAAAAATCGAAGACGAGCCGAAACACATGCAAGGAGAGCAATTAACTGAACATTCAAATGGCCGAACTCATCGGGATGAGTGAGAGACATGAGTACCAACATATCGCCACAAAAAAATCGAAATTCGAATATACGTAACCTGAGAAATTTCAAAATTTGCGACACTTTTTGAAAACACCTCGTATATAATGCAAAGTTTTTTCTAAGCTAATAGAAGTAGTTGCCACACTATTTTAATTAGTTTCTATTTTTTATAAAATGTTTGAATATTTGCTGGCAATCCATGTTCTACGTTACAGCTAAGTTATCATTTTCCACCACACCAGACACAATCACTGACACTGTTACAGTTCACTAAATCAGTTAACAAATCATGTACGTATGTATGAGTGTTTGTATGTATAGCACACTTGCAGTCAAATACCTACTCTCACTTACATGCCAGACACTGTATAATTCCATTCGCAGCTCGCCATATTTCTAGCAGCATTTAAACCCATCCATCAGCAGATGCGGTAGTCGTTGTCGACATTGAATAGTGAGATTCTGTCAGCCAAGGAACAACTGTCGCCATCATGAGGATTGATTCATTGGCAAAGGTGCCTATATATGTATGGATTTGTTAACAGTTTGTGTTGGAGATATATATGAATGCACAGTGTGGAGCTGCCTAAGTTAGATGCATTTACGCAACCTTGTTTTACGTAAGAATAAATAATATCTTGTGATTGCGCACACAGCTGACTTAGGTATGCACACCATATACATACACGCCTAAGTAAATATCAATAGTAGATTAGTTAATGGATATATTCGACCAACACCACATTAGAGTTTGAATACGATGATGCATTTATACGCTGGCTATCTGGTTTTGCTAAGTAACACCAAAGCCTAATTCGCTACAAGTTCATGGCGTGAATGAATACTTTAAATAGGTGTGCACAAGCACATAACAAATTCATGTTTATAAAAACTCTGGAGGATCTACTTATATACAAGAGATCATAGAGAGATAAACTCCCGGTTTTATCCTTGATGTTGTACGAGGTGGAATGATTTCGGGAACTACTGAAAAAGTACTCTCATTTACAGAAAGCTACATCATTTATGAGTGCCATACCAATATATATAAGATTACTGAGAAAGTCATTTAAGACGTTGAAATGCTGATTCACCAAAAATTCAATTCGCGTTTCCGCACCATTTTGTCTCCGCTATCTTCGAGTTTTACGAATATGCCTTTGCGACTATATCCAGTTTGTGCTATTGAGAAACCGTATAAGGCTCTTTACGTCCATACCGGCTAGCTCTTCGAGGTTTTCAAAAAGCGGGTTAACATCTACGCCTTCCATAGGGCAGAGTATTCAAAAAGGAAGTGGAAGATAGTTCCCTTTTTCACCAATTTATTACAACTATGGCACTGCATATTGTAAGGGATAACCATTTTGGCTGCTTGCTCTCCTATGGATCAGAAGTCTGTGCCGTGCAGGCATTATGAAGGCAATATGAAGAAAAAAGCAGCCGAAAGTCATCGTATCTTGGTGGAAGTTTATGGTGAGCATGCTCTAGCTGAGCGAACGTGCCAGAAGTGGTTTGCACGCTTTAAAAGTGGTGATTTTGGCCGCGCCGCCAAAGTTCATGGATACCGAATTGGAGGAATTGCTCGATCAAGATCCGGCTCAAACGCAAGAAGAGGTTGCAAAAACTTTGGGAGTTGATCAATCAACCATTTCCAAACGTTTAAAAGCCATGGGAATGATCCGAAATTCAAATTTCGAAAAAAAACCGCACGAACTTATTCTATTACAATCCGCAATTCCTAGATATTTTAAGCAGATTGCATTATTGATTACACCCAGTGGTGTCGTTTTAGATACTTAATGAAATTAGTATTTACGCCATTCTTGATTAGTTTGTTTACCAGGTATATAATTACTTTTTCAATTTCAAACGTTTATTAACAAAAAATGGTTACTAATTCAATCTTTACAATAATAGCCATCGCTAGCGACACATTTTTCCCATCTCTCAGGCAATTTGTGGATGTCGCGCCGAAAAAATTGGCCGTCTTTGGCCGCAAACCAATCATCGAACCATTTTTTGGTTTCTTCGTGAGAATTGAAGCGCTGCTCGGAAAGGGCGTGGCCCATCGATGCAAGCAATTGATAATCGGAAGGCGCCAAGTCTGCTGAGTAAGCCGCATGCACCAGCGGTTCCCAATCGTACGTCTTCACCAATTCCCGGGTCGCTCTTGTTCGATGTGGCGGTGCATTGTCATCAAGAAAAATTACTTTGTGACGCTGATCAGTATATTCTGGGCGTTTTCGGTGTATAGTGCTGTTCAAATCGGCCAATTGTCGTTTTTAGCGTGCACCATGGTTTGCACCTGGTTTTAATAGCTCGTACTAAATCATACCACGATGATCCCAGAAAACACACAGCATTTCGTTGCGGCCGAAGCGGTTTGGCCGTTGTTTTTGGCTTGTGGCTGGGCGGACCATACGATTATTTACGATTGGGATTGGAGAAATACACCCATTTTTCATCACCCGTAACGATTCGCCGCAAAAAAGACTTCCTTTGAACCGAGAGAGCAGCATTTCACAAGTGGTTTTTCGATGTCCGCAAATCGTAGTTTGAAGACACGAAATTCAACATTTTTAAGAGCGACAAAAAAGCATTGTTGTATGAAACGTAACAAACAATGAACTGAATATTGTTGACAGATGACAGACGAATAAAACTAGACATTTGGGAAGGTTTAAAAACACTCCTAGCGGCATCTATGGACTAATAGCTGAAAGTCTCATTTCATAGGTACATATATGACTGGAAGACTGGAAGAGAAAACCATTTTCACGATATTCTATTTTAAAAATTATTAAATTGTTTTTTTTTTTTTTGCTGTGCATCCTCTTTTTCTAAATGTTAGTTCAAGCGTACGATTTTTAGCTTTTAGTTAAAAGATAAGTCAGTTAACAAAAATTTAGAATACAATTTTAGAAAAAAATACCTGGCAGTTAAAAATGGCTTAAAAAATTTTAGAATTTACGGTTATACTAAGTGTTTCCTACTTCACTGTATTAAAAAAAAATGTTTATGCAAATTATTCTGAAAATTATTTTTGAACTCGTTGGTATAAATAATATTCTAAGAATAATGACGATTCCAAACACTAACTCTCATAATTTAAAAAATCGGAAAAGTCTATGAATATTTTTTTGCCGTCGGGAAGCTCTTTATGTAGGCACTGGTTTTAATCGATAAACGTGATTTGGCTAGGTGTTTTTGTATATCAAAGAGGCGTCTTCAAACGTTAGCTGCTTACGCCGCACAATATGCATTTTCTGGTCTCGAAGTGTAGCTAAGGTTGTCCTGAGGCTGTCCCTAAGTTGATGTGCTGCCTCCATTGTTCTGGTGTATGATGATCGATCCTCTACTCACGACTATAAATGATGCTGGAGTCTACACACAAGCATAAGTGGACGACGTCTCTAGAAAAGTGCACAAAATTTCGGACATGATTGATACTTGCTGTGCTGTGCAAATGGGCTATTGGCAAATCCCACCAAAACTGGTATTGTCCTCTTTACCAGAAGAAGGAAGCTTGATGGACTCGTTCTGTCTAAGCTAAAAGGAGTCACAATTCAGCTATCCAAAGAAAATTAAATGTCTTGGAGTAATCCTCGATAGTAAACTTCTTTGGAAGTTACGCGTTGAAACAAAGACCTCCAAAGCACTGACAGCTTTCTGGCGGTGCAAGAATGTTTTTCGAAAAACGTGGGGTCTTTCTCCTAGCAAGGTCCTATGGATCTATACGACTATGATAGGACCTGTTATCACCTATGCATCAGTGGTCTGGATGAGTAGTTTCTCTCTCGTGGGAGTCAGGAGGACCCCATCCAGACTACAACGCACTGTTGCTAATTGATGTATCGGAGTTTTTCTGACTACTTCAGGCCCGGTATTCTATGCTCTGGTTGGTCTACCACCACTTGATGCTTTCATCCAAGGACAGGCCTTGAATACCATCTACAGGCTGAAACACAATGGCAACTGGTACGGCCCCTGTTCAGCATTGGGCAACAGAGCAGGCATGTATTTCGATCATAGGATTCTCTCCATGCCCCTTGACTCCATGCCATCAAGAGTCGTACTTGAAAAGAGATACAGTGTTGAGCTACCATAGGCTCAATTTTGGTCAAACTCTGAAAATAAGCCCGGCAAACACTGTTTACGCATTTTCACGTGGGTATAGTGGGTAACGATACCTCTGGGCTCTAAGGCCAACTTCTGTTCAGCCATTCCCTTCTACAGCCATCAAAGCCACGGTTAGCAAACGAGTTACTTCAACCCACAAATGAGCTTGGTAGGCTGAGAAAGGCTGCAGATGGGTAAAAATTATGTCACGTCCGACTGACTAACTGTCGCAGATCCTCCTGTTGTTAAGCAGAAGGGACTGCAGACAGCTGGGTGGACTGATGGCAGACCACATTCTGTTGGCGAAGCGCATGGAAAAGGTAGGCATTTTAGGCAGTACACACTGACCAGCATGTGGGGAGGAGGATGAGACGGCGGACCACTTTCTGTGCGTCTGCGCGGCCTTCGCTCGAATCAGGTCTAAGGTCTTTGGCAGTGATGTGTTAAGAAGCGAAGGTCGGATAGATTCAAGGAAAATTAAAAGGGAATCTGAGTGCAGTACAATGGACTTAATGTTGTCTGGGTGCTGTACTGGCTACTCTGTCCCGACAAAAGCAAGTATTATAATGTGATTAAAAATACAAAAAAAAAAAGCAGAAAACGTTTGTTCACTTTTGCATATATAAGCACTTTTTTGACAATAAAACCAAAAATCAAAATTTTCCAATTGAGTACAACCACTGAAATCTCCAATGCTTTGGCGAGCGAAATTTTGGTTTCACTTTCATCGTTTCATTGATGCGCATCTAATGATAATTTCATTACACTGGTATTATCATTAAATAGTTCATCCGAATTTTATACAAACGTGTGATTTATCGGTCCATTTATTCACTACAACTACCAAAAAACATAGTATTCCTATGGCATAATTAATTGCAGCGGTTGTTCCAGCCCTTATTACTGTAGTTGTGTATTTCGTTAATTAACTATAAATATCTGTAGCTTTATTTGGCTCACAACATTTTCTATTTGATTGTTACAAATGAAAGTTCCGTTAGCACCATTTTGACGGCCAATACGAATGAGTCGCGAATCGATATCCACTTGGAGCAGAGAGGAATAGTTAATTGCAATGGTAGTGCAAGCAGTGGCAGAAAACTGTATACGAATAGCCCATAGGCTAACTCGGCTGTGCCCAGCAAAACACGCGACTACTAAAGAAATTAAGGTGAAATCAAAATAAATATTAAGAATTGCGTACTCACGCACTTAGTGAAAGAATTACTTATGTGCTTTAACATTTTTTATTTGCCGTTGCAGGCTACATTATCAGGTAGTGAGTGAAGAATGCTTATCTTTAATGATTGAGGAGAATGAATAACTAGCAAAGAACCGAAATCTATTGAATAAAAGATGCGAATACAGCGTAGATAAGAAAACTAAATTCCGAAAAGAAATATGAAGATTATATCGGAGCTAAAATTTGTGTAGTTCATCCATTACTACCGGGGGTTCCTCGATGGTGCTCTCTGGCTGCTCAAAATATAGGGTTTTTCAGTAAGAGCGCTTCAACTTTTGAACTCTTTTGAATAAAACACAAACGGTTTGACCTTTTTAACTAATTATTTTTTTATTATCGAGTTTGAATAAATACATTTAAGTATGAAATTCGATTTCTTTTGCATGACCACCGCGTGCACGTTTTACGAAGTCCAATCGTTCAACCCAATTTTCGACACTCTTTTGCATAAATCGGCCGAAATTCCAGCAATTTTGCGTTCAATATTGGCTCTGAGCTCACAAATCGTCGCCGGCTTGTTACTGTAGACCAATGACCTCACATAACCCCAAAACGGGACGGCTTGTTAAATGGACCGTAAAATGGCCGTAATGCTCTTAAAGCAGCAGCAACAGAACGATTATTTTCATAAAAAATTTGCACGATTTGCAATCGTTGCTCAAGTGTGTAGCGTTCCATGATGAAATGTATACTAATGAAGTTTACAAATGACAAGCGAGAAATTAAAAATATTGCGTCGTTCGCCCTCCCTATCGGAAAAAAGTTGAAGCGCACCTATTAAAAAACCCTATATAAATAAATAAATTGTGTGACCCAATACATTGCAATACATGCAGTGATCTATTCTTTCCTGAGGAGTCTGAGGCACTTTAAATTCTTGCAATATTTATTCCCATGTTTTTCATTTTATTTATTTCAAATCTAAAACATTATAATAGTGTTTTTAGATCTCGTAGTGATAATATGAGCTTAAATTACGAATGATAGTTAACCCTGCATTACTGAGGTGCCTTAAAATAACATATTTACTAAACATGAGTGTTATCCACCCATACTTCATTATTATCTAACTTACTTATCCACTAAGGTGAAATAAGTAAGACAAATTTTTTTTTTAAAACTAGAGAACTATAAAAATTTGGGAAAAATTAGATTATATGATTAATTAGATTACACTGTGTAACAAAAAAAAAAAAAAACTAAGTATACTTTTATGGAGATCTAGCACAACTTGTAGGTATAGAAAAACTAAAAAAATGGTATAGGAGAAATTTCCAATACACCCCCAAAATCTCATATTATAGTCAAAAAAACGTTTTTCAGTAAGTTGATAGGAACAATCATTCCTAATTTCGCCAATTTCCATCCGATTTCTAATTTTTTTTTTTACTTCGAAAGAGCAAAAACAAGCCTTTCCGATAATGTGTTGACAATTTTTCTGAAATGATAACTGACGTGGCTGTAGACGGAAGTATTTGGAATTTTTTGTTTTTTTCAACTTTGACGTTATTTTTACGATATTACCCGATACTGAGGGGTTTTTTCAGTACACTACTGTTATAGTAAATTGAATTTTGCGTCGAATAAGCTTTATTTTATTGTGCATGGCTAAACATTAATAGAGTTGTGTGAGTTTTAAGATTTTATTTTTTTTACTAATTTTTTATGTACGTATAGCTGACACTAAAGTTTGCTAAAAGTTCGTTCGCTGAACACTGAGAGATCCAAGAATGAATAAGTTTTTAGTAATCTTTTTCCAAATAGACTAAAATTTTATGAAAAAGAGGTTGTCTGTAAAGTCGGTTTACTGTCGATAGTTTAACGTGATAACGTCATAAGAAAATACTGATGGAATGATTGCATTTTTCAAAAGAAAATTTTAATTTTATTTGTTTGATAGATATTTTGTATGGATATAGAGGAGGAGGTAAATGGAATCGCAATGTAATAGGTCAAGTTATTATACATTTACACAAACGTGAAAAATGACGAAACATTTATCAAATTCATGAAAGATATGTTCAATTTCGATTGTGCATCAGACGTTAATAGGTAAGTCAACAACACCAAGATGCACCATTATCGATTTGCCTTTTTCAAGACACTTTACACTCGAAACACTCCCTTTCATTTCCTACTTTTTCTATCATCGTCTTATTCTCAACAGAGAAATGGTTCATTACAATGCACACAGGAGGAAGGCATATGCAAATACAAATATGTGAATTTATATACACATGCGCATATACATACATATATATGCTCACTCAAGTAGGAGAGCGCCAGATGTCGAACGTTGCCGAACGCGGGGGCCCATTGTGCTCTTTGTCGTACGTTCCGCGCTTTCGCTTGCAATTTAAACAAGATAACGACGCATTTTTTGGTGCGTGTAGCCCACTATATCGAATTATAAGACGTTATTACGTCAAAAATCGCTGCTTTCGTGGTAACATTTTGTGAAGAGACCGTTAATTAGTGGTGATTTACGAATATCTTTTCTATGGAATGGTTTATTTCGGCAGATGGTCCCATCGTTTTCTGTGAGTTGTATTTCACTATCTCCTCCATTTTTTCAAGTATCGGACTCATGATTACTCAATATTTCTTCGCCACTGCCATCAATTTTGAATGGATTATTTTATTTGCTGACAAATGAATCTATTCTCTTAATCATTCTACCACTACTTCTACATGAAAAGAGAAATGCTGAAATGGATGCCATTTCTAGGTTGCCTATTTTAGTAAGACTTCTATTAGATATTTTTCGTAATAGAATCAACAACAGAATATGATCTTAAGGTCTCTGTAGTCATTGGTAAACTCATTTATAAACTCCTTCTTTTTCAATTATCACATCTTAATCTAAAAACTGGTCGTGCACTGAATCATTAAATTTTGCACTGCCAAATAAGTGAAGGACAATTTGTGCTTCCGAATATGTTTCATTACATATTCTACTATGCAACACCTACAATGTCGAAAGCAATCTCTGCCAGAAGGGTTTACCACTAGAAGTGATTACACACTTTTAACTGGGTATGTAAACTCCTAGCACTTATAACTATGATATATAGGCAAGCAAACCTAATTCTTGCACTTTTCCATATCGTTGGCGCATACGCATATATGTATATAAACTCATATGCATGTATGTGACCTGCTTGTGTGCGCTGGTTTTTCATTCCTAATATTCTTATTCTTGTGCCTGATTTTATTTCTTATGTTTCACAATTTTGTTAACAGTTTTATTTCTGTTTTGTGTTTTTTTCCATCCCTTCTCTATTCCTTACATAATTAGGTAATTTTGGGCAGGCGCGTGGAGTTTCTCGCCTTTGGCTAGCTATCTTCACAATAAAAAATGATGTGAGAGCAAATGGGTAAGTGGTGTGTCTTAATTGACTGTGTGCTTGGCGGAGAGGCACGAAGCTACTTAGGTGTATGTATGTTCGTGAGCTGACTTTAGCTTACATTCTTAGCTTTTGGCTGATATGTTGCAAGCGAAGGCATGTTGTAGGTATGTTATTGCAATTAAGAATCATGTTATGTATTGTACACTATATACAAATACATGACCGAACTTTCTACAAAAAATATACCAAACATCAACAGTACTTTGTGATCACTGGAAACATGCACTTTAAAATTTAATGGTTTCTAAAAGTACATATCCAGAAAAATTCTAGAACTTCTGGTTAAAAAGTTTACAGTTTTGATAAAATTTTGTACAAAATTCGAATCTTTGCATTATACGGTTTTTGTTGTATTATGAACTATGTTTTTATAAAAAATTATGGTGTGTGCAACAGGACGTATTTGAGAAAATATCGTATGGGTACGAATTAGTAGTGGTGAAGGCAAGTGCGTAGTGCTTCCTATACATACTTGATTTTATACAAGGTAGCGTTCTTATCGACTGTGCCTCGTAATTAGCGCTCGTAGCTCCCTCCTTCTCTGTCTGAGAATACATTTTGCGTCGATCCTGTCAGACCTTTTCAGGAAACATGTGGATGTTCTACAGCTATCAGAACTGCACCAACGGTTCTCATTAGAACCTTGATATATTTCCCGTCATTTCCGCCTTGTTCATCTATGAAATGACTCCGCTTTAATTGGACTGCTCAATTGGAGAGCACTGGTTGCCTTAAGTACAACAGTCTCCCAGTACCCAGGTAAGGTCAAGCTTATCCCCTCTTGCAACAGAGTTCAGCCATAACTTACATTTCCGAAAAATTTTCGAAGAGGTGCGAGGGGTTTTTAAAGCTATTAGAGCAGCTTGGCTGTTGCTTTGTAGTCGTGATTTAAACGAATTATGCAGCCACCGACTTTAAGTATTGCGAAGACGCCATACATAGACATATCCTCTGACGTTACTGTCCAAATGAAATCCCGCTTTAGTACAATTTTTAGTCTTGGAGTTAGCGGTCGAGAAAGAGAGTGTCCCGATCTCTATATTGCATCCTTGTAAGAAAGAAAGAGAGTCCAAATATCAGTAGTCAATAGGTGCCAAAAACAGAAGGTACCGAAAACTTTAAATGTTACTTAATATAGATTCAGGAAACTCATCACAAGAACGTTTTACTTTTTTTTGCATACTCGTTTCCGAACGTAAGTCATAGTACAATTCAAGTTTCATTACAATCAATCAAAATTTACAATTTAAAGTTTCTAAAAAAATACTCTTTGTGATTTCGTTAAAAGCTTTTTGCCTTTTGCCACATTCCACAACACTCTGATGTCTCCTATGCCATTCCAGTGTATAATTTTACGTAACCATGATATCTGTATTCTTTCCATACTTTGTCTTCCTTCTATTTTACCTTCCAGGATGAGTTGCAAAATTTTTTATTTGCGATTTCGTAGAATATGCCCTTGCCTTCCTTCTCTTTACCGCATGTGAAGCTGCCTACTCTGGTTTAATCGGTGAACAACTACACTGGTGGGCAAGAAAGTTGATATCTTAAAATTTTCATTGCCGGGTGATCAAGGCTAGGGCTGGCTTGCAAGGATTGAGAGGTGGGAAATTGGGTACTTTGCTCAGGCGTTAACCGATTCGCGCCTCAGGCCTTACTGAACAGAAACTTCAACAGAGTTTGACATTGTCAGCTCTCAAACCATAGTTGTCTATATCGATAGTTCTCGAGCAGCTAAAAAATACCATTTACATAGACACATATTTGCATAACTTTTCTTAACGCTACTCCTTAAATGGCCAACAAATGGGGTATAAAAAATTTATTTTTTTATCCGTAAATTTCGTATAAAATATTTACATGCCGATATTAGTTCGTCTTTCAAAAATACAACTTTTCTTATATAAAAAAAAAATTAAAAATATTTTACAGGGTCCCAAAACGCTCTTAGGTTAGGTTAGGTTAAGGTGGTTGTCCACTGTAGGCCGCACTCATGCTCATGGCCCATTGTGATGCCGCGTGGGGAAGTAGTCCTTATCCCTCCTAAAACTAATGTGTAGTTTTAAAAATTGTGTAAGAACCTTAATTGCAATAGAGCCAAGATCTTCTAATTCATTAAAGGATTGTCCACTCAAAATGGCGAGTGACCGAGAAGGTGCAGGATCGTCTCTTCCTCTTTCTTGTCTAGACAACTTCTGCAGAAGTCATGTGCTTGCACATCCATTCTCTTGGCGAGCCTACCGATTAGGCACTGCCCCGTAGGGGGCCTTAAATATGGAAAAATTAACAATATTTAAGGTTTCGTTTTTTGTTTAGAATATTAGTAGAAGTAGAAAAATGAGCGAAACCTTTTCGTGACTGAATTGTAAATAAACTGTGAGAGAGAACTATGAAGAGATTGCCAAAATGTTTTTTTAGCTTTTGTAAACAAGAATGAAATGCTAGGCTGAGCTTATATGAACAAGAAGGAGAGAAGCAAAAAGGAGGGAAGCAAGCAAAAAGAAAATGTTTTTAAACAAAGAAAACGTAAGGAAATGAATAAAAACTGATTCTGTTTAATTCCTTGAGAGCTGAGTAGAAGCGCTGTAGAGCGGAAACTTCTGTATTCTCTCATAATTCAGCCTACCTTGCTTTCAATTTAGCGCACACTCTTCCTCCTTCCTCCTTCCTCCATTTTTGTGTTTGGCATCTTATTGTTACCATTTCTCTTTTATCACACACACACACACATAGCCAAGTACGTGTTGACCAGCTGATTATTCTTTTTTGCTAGCTGTTGAATGCTTGTCTTTGTTTACTTCTACTTACTTTCTTCCACAATCGCTTTATTTACTCACAAAAATCACAAAACTTTAGAATTTTTATTATTTTTTCACAGCATGGCACTAAAATTTTAATTTAAAAAATTTTTACAATTTATTGTTTCCATATTCAGAAAGCGAACAATTGGTCTACATTTTCTCCGCCTCCTTTTCGTCTTATCGCTTTTCTTCACCTCTTTTTTCCCTTGCAATGGTATCACAAAAGATGAACCAAGCTTTTTTCTCCCAAGTGGGCCCACTTTCTGGGCAACCATTACAACCTAACCTAACCTCTATATTTTTTTATTTAATTGCTCTCATTTTATACTTTACGAGGATATTCCAAATTAGTATTTGGTTGCATCTCAATTAAATGCTTTAATGTACTTAATTTTGAAGTATATCAAATGATTAATGGGTAGTCAAAAGCCTGTTTATTATAAATGGAATAAGTATGTAAAGGATACTAAATATATTTCATATTGCCGTGGAGCTATAATACAGATTTTTAGGGGCTAACATTTTATTTTAAACCTGAAGTCACAGTCAAAGCTTTGAAAAAACTCTGATGTAAGGCAGGGAATGGCTAATAAATGCTTCTTATGGAGGACGAAAGGCCTTAGTGAAATGCAAAAAGTTGCCTACCCTTTTCAGACATGAGAATACATGCGCTGGGCTGCAGTTCGTTACTACTAATATGTCGTTGGAGTAGTTTCGAAAACTAATTTCTCGAGAACAAAAAAACACTTTTTACATATCGCACTTGTTACGTTAAGGGGTTAGGGGTAGTCAGAGGCCCGAAAAAATGATGATTTTCACGAATTTTTTTTTGCTACTTAATTAATTTATTTAACAAAAATAAAAACATAGCATAAAAATATCATGTTTTAACTTGACTTCACCAAAATTTCAAAAAAAAAAAATAAATAATTGCAAAAGTTATCGCTGTTTGTGTGAAGCCCGTTTCTCCAGAAGTCCCTTGCGGTGAACATCACAAGTCCTTGCAGATTCATCTAAAACCAATCGGACAAGAAAAATTAGTTTTATTAATAGATAATCTTGTGCCTGATCGAAGCTTTTTTTTTTTTTTTCAAAATGAATAAAATGGCGGCCTCAGAAAATTTTTTTCCAGATTTTCGGGAAAAAACCATCAGTTAATTGTTAAAAAAAAATCGAAATTTTTGAAAGAAAACAAAATCCTTCGATCAGGCACAAGTTTTTTATGTTTTTCAAAAGCTGTATAAATTTTATTGAAATCTACGTAGCGGTTTTTAAGTTACAGTGTTCACCAGTTTGAAAAACATAGTTTTGAGAAAAACGCATTTAAAGTTTTGCTATCGGCTCCGGAGCAGCCGAGCGCCCTTTGTTAATTGTTGAATAACTTGAAAAGTATTTGTCGGATTCACTTCAAATTTTTACACAATATTTTTAAAACATTGTACTTTAAGAAAATGCAAAAAAAAATAAATCGATTTTTTGAAAATTCTGACTACCCCTAACCCCTTAAAGCGTAACAACTCAAAATCTGAACATTTTCAGTAGAGACGAAAAACTGTTTCCGTAAATATTAATAATATAGGTATTACAAGGGAAAAAATATGCAATTGCACGAAAATATCATTAAAAACAATATAACGGTTGTTTCATTCTTATTTGTTTAGTAGTTGCGCTAAAATAACAAATTAACAAACGATATATTGTGCATGGGAATAAGTCTTCGCCCTCGTAAAAGAGGTGTCACTGCTGATACCCTTTTTGTGTTCACTCTAGTAATATACTCGTGATTTGAAGGTGTATATGTGAGGTCTCGATTGCAGTAGTTAACATTAATTTGAAGCGTAAATATCCTTTTTTAGCTCACATCAAAAAATGCCTGTGTTCGTCCCGAAAAAACAGCATTTGCGAGAAGTCATTGATACCTTTTAAAGAAAAGTGCAACTAAAACGTGTCGTACATTGGTACGGACAGATTAACCGTCAGTAAACGGTTCCACGGTTCATGGCGGCTGCCGTAGCCGAATGGATTGGTGCGTGATTACCATTCGGAATTCAGAGAGAGGTCGTTGGTTCGAATCTCGGTGAAAGCAAAATGAATAAAAACATTTTTCTTATAGCGGTCGCCCCTCGGCAGGCAATGGCAAACCTCCGAGTGTATTTATGCCATGAAAAAGCTCCTCATAAAAATATCTGGCGTTCGGAGTCGGCTTGAAACTGTAGGTCCCTCCATTTGTGGAACAACATCAAGACGCACACCACAAATAGGAGGAGGAGCTCGGCCAAACACCTAACAGAAGTGTATACGCCAATTATTTATTATTTATTTTAAACGGTTCCACGCGATGGGAGTGGTCCAGAAAACAAGTTACTGGGTGCCACATCAATAAACTGGACGAATATCAAGAGACGTTTGGTGATGTGTGAGATGCTTCCTGAACGATAGAAAAGAAAAGGTTTTCTGCATCCCATCGTCCCTGGCGATGAAAAATTGATCTATTATGATAACCCTAAGCGTCGAAGTGCTATTGGAGCCTACCAGGTGAACCAGGTCCATCGACAACGAAAATAATATTCATGCTTCAAATATTATATTGCGCTTCTGGTGGGATCAGAAAGGTGTTATCTATTATGGACGCCTTAAATCAGCTTAAACCATCACTGGCAATAGGTGGCGATCGCAGCTAATGCGTTTCAATCGAGCTCTCAAAGAAAAGCGGCCGGAATGAGACGGAATGTGACGGTAGACATGACAAAATGATTTTGCTGCATAACAACGCCAGCTCACACTTTGCTAAATCGGTCCAGAAATATTTAGAGGGACTGAATTGGGAAATATTGCCACACACGCCGCATTCTCCAGACATTGCAAGGATTACAGTCTGCTCGGATCAATGCAGTCAGCCTTATTGGAGAGCGGTTCACTTCCTATGAGAGCAAACTAGCTCAATGAATGGATCAAGTCAAAATAACTCGAATTTTTCGTCAGAGGAATCCGTATGCTGCCAGCTGAAAGATGGAGTAAAGTTGTAGCTTCCAGGGACACATACTTGACATAATTGAATTAAATATTTCGCAACTTTGGCTAAGAAAGGACGGAGACTTATTACCGTACACAATACTTACAGAAGTTCTTAAGAATACTTTCTACTTCAATAAAAAATTCTTTTTATAGCTTTTGATTATTCTCTTGGAGTTTTTTTATTTGCTTATATAAAATATTACTTCTGTCGTTAGACAATAAGTGAGTTAATGTACAACGACGTGGAACGAGAGGGATATTGAAGATATTGAAGAGCCATTCTTTCAAGCTTATTTAGAAGATATAAACATAGCATTTAAAATAAGTGACTAACAATGACAAATACGATTAATTGACAATCAGCTACATAGATTTTTTAAAGATCTGCTGATATTTGATGAACATAAACATGAATTTGCAATGTCAGACCGGCGCTAGAATGATTGCGCTGCTGGAAATAAAGCTAATTTGGAACAAAAAAAAAGCGTGTTATCTGGCCCCTTGTGACTTTTTATTGTTCCCGAAACTGAAGAGGCCCATGAAAGGACGATGAAAGGACGACGCTGCGCTACGATTGACCAGATGACGAGACGGCGTCGAAGGAGGAGCTAAACATGATAAAAAAATAATTTTTTGAAGTGCTTCGAAGATTGGAAAAAACGTTGGCACAAGTGCATAATATCTCATAGGGACTACTTTGAAGGGGAAAAAATAGATATTAGTGAATAAATAAATAATTTTTGAAAAAAAAATCACAAAACTTGCGATACTTTTTGAACACACCTCGTATGCTGTGTTTTTCCTTTTATTGGGCGTACAAAATTGTTTCAAAACTAAGAAATAATTGTTTGAACGCGAGATTTAATATAGAGCCTCAAATACCCTTTAGAAAGAACAACCACTTTTAAATACTTTATGAAACTCTAATAATTTTATTGAAATTGACATTTATGGAGCTACATAGGCATCTTCCACCCCTTTCTCTACTCGTGTAACACTACCAATCAGTAATGCATTGGGTTGGGTTAGGTAGTGCTGACTGATCTGTAAAAATATCTTACTTAGACCTTTAGAGTTCTGTTTTGCTGTCAAAGATATTATTTTATGTAATTCTTAATGTACGTCTTCGCGAGTTTTAACAAGCCGTTCAGGCATTTGTGGGCAATATCTTTCAAGGATGAACAATATGTTGATTCTAGGCATATCTGTCAAGTCCTACAGGGAGCAGGGCAGTGGTAAAGTAAGCGTTTCAAAGTACCCCTAGTATTCGCTTCGTTGCATGTATTCACGTATCGCCCTGAAAAAATGCCTAATCTTAAATTTTTGATCTTTTCTTTCATCCAGATAACTGAATTGAGTGATAGTTTTTTTTATTAGGATATTAGGTAAGAAGAAAAGAGTATTCAGAGCATCAGAGGGTGTAAACTGTGAAGTTTTACGAAAACTATTTCAGATTGTATAAACTCACATTTGGTATTGACTTATCGCAGCACTCAGCTTGCGTTCAGAGGCAATGAAAATAAACAAATATCTTTGTCTCTCTGAGCTCCTCACCACATTCACCTCTTTAAGTATCAAACAGTATCAAAGCATTGTCCTCTTCACCAGAAGGAGGAAGCTTGATGGACTCGTTTTGCCTAAACTAAAAGGAGTCACAATCCAGCTATCCAAGGAAATCAAATATCATGGAGTAATTCTCGATAGTGAACTCCTCTGGAAAACACACTTTGAAATAAAGACATTCAAAGCACTGACAGCTTTCTGGCAAGCCTTTTAGCAGGGTCCTATGGATCTACACGGCTATGATAAGACCTATTGTCACCTATGCATCAGTGGTCTGGATGAGTAGACTCCCTCTCGAAGAGGTCGAGTAGACTTAAAAAAAATTAAAAAGGGAACCCCAGTGCAGTACAATGGGCTTACTTGTGGCTGAGTGCTGCACTTGCTAGTCTGTTGCGACAAAAAAAAAGTATCAAACCAATACTCGTTACTTTTGAGCCTCTTGGTGAACCTTAAGGTCATAACTGTTTACAAAAGTAAAGATACGTTCCACTTTACGCAGACTTCGCAAACTATTAATTGTGTACCTATACACAGAGATAAAAAGTTGATAGTTAAGTTAAACTTAATCAGCTACTCACGTGTTCTACATTTTTATCATCACTCTGCGTAATTTAGTTCCTAGTACCTTCATACTCCACAGTTTCTTTAGACCTTCTTACTTGTTTCCATATTTTTTGTTTGCTTTGTAATTCAGTTAGATTTTTAGGTTTCCAACACAATACACAACTGCTCAGTTTTTATTATTATCCTTCCTCTGGCTAGCACCATTTTCAACATACTTTCACCTTTTTCTGATTTTACTTCTCTCATTTAAACTTTTCCCAAAATTTTCGGATTTTTTCACACATCAGTCGTTCCCAACTCGCACAACATATTTTTGCTTCTGGCTCGCTTAGCTTTGAAGCACTGATTGCGGGAAGCTGCCTGTGGTGTATGGCTTAGCAAATTGAAGTATGGTGAGCTTTTTTTTATTTCACTAATTTGACCAACAGCCACAAACCCCTCTGCAACTTTCACTTTCGATAAAAAGTAGGATTATGTGAGAGAAGTAGAAAAGTGTAGTTCCACTAGTGGAAAAAGAAAAAAAAAAAAAAAATAAAATAAAAGTAAAAAATAGAACAAATCTAAATAATTGGGATGAAAAAATTTCGAATGCGGTCAGCGCTCAGATTAAAGGAGAAATTCACAAATTGGTCCAGGCACTTAAGCTTCCAAAAAATAGTCCTGCCCACTTTTAAGGCCCTCATGCTTGCCAGCCAGCTCTAGCTGTGACTTACTCGCTTCCCTTCGGATGAGCGCCATGTACCCAGCGTTCCCTTCCATTCACTTGTTGTTTTACTACGGTTGCTTGGAAAAACTTTGCAGTCACTTCTGTCACAGCTTCCGCGTTGGTTGCTATTTTAGTTGCTGCCACTTATAGAAAGCCTCATCGTTGCTTTTTTTATTGTTGTTGTACATTGGGCTGCCACTTTGTATTTGTTTTACTGCTGTATCGCTAAAGTGCGTGCGGTTTTTGGTCATTTTACAAACTCTTTCCTTTCATCTCTTTATTAATATACAGGGTGGTTCATATAATGCTGTGTTTTGAATAAAAAAATGTAGCAAAATATTAATAATACAAAATTGATTTATTCGAAAGAACAAACATCACCATTATTTATGGAACACGATTTCATTAATTTAGCTTATTCGGCGGGCTTCGCAGTAGCGCAACCTGCTAAATAAGTTTTCCAAAACGTATAATTTTCGCGATTATTATTACTATTAATTGGCCGTTTATGCACTGAGACCTGAATATGTCTATTGTGCAGCCATGTATCCTAATCGAACAGTTTTAGGCTATTAATAAATCCTAAAACTGCTGTAAGCCTTATTTCTACCAGGAGGTTTGGATTTATAGCCCCATTTCCGTGGTAATTTAGTCTGCGTCGTGCCACTGCTGGGCTGGCAGAATGTGTTCTGCTGTTTCCTCTTTACAGAGTCTGCAGGAAGTTTACAGTGTCCTGTTAGTAGTTCAGTGTAAAGTTGTATATCCTTTCTGCTTAAGTTAAGGATTGCTTCTGCCTTTATCCGTTGTGGACCTATGAGTCTTTTCGACTGCCGCATACCCAATTGGGCTCTTCAGTAGTGGATTAGTCCTCGTTGTTCCCGCTTACGCAGAAAGGCACTTTTGAAGTTGTTATTTACCCCGCAGAAAGGTTCAGGGCCTATGAAGGTAGTGCTTGCCCCCTTTTTCGCTAAATTTCCCGCAATTTCATTGCCTTCATGCGCATCATTCCCCGGAACCCACATCAAGGTAACAAAGTTTCTTGATGCTAGGGTGTTGAGGATTTTAAAACATTCCCATATCAATCTTGATTGGAATGAGAAGCTATCCAGCGATTTTAGAGCTGCTTGACTATCAGAGAGAATGCTAATATTGGCACCGCGCGTGCCTCTCCATAGACATCATCTGGCACACAACTCTAAGGTGTGGACCTCCGCCTAGAAAATGGAAGTGTTTTTTCCCATTGGAATTGCGTTTTTGAAATGTGGTCCGACAATTCCAGTCCCGGCATTACCGTCCTCCATTTTGGACCCATCAGTAAACCACACCTGTGCGTACTGTTTCAAGAACATTTCATTGTTTCTCCATGCTGAGCGGTCACTAATGATCACTTTGAATTTCTTGGAGAGTTCTAGTTTCCTTTCCATCTTGTCGTGAACTGTCAGGCACGGAAAGTCCGGATTGAATCCAGACATGTCCTATAAGATTGACTTCTTTGAGATGGAGTAGATTAGGAATCCTTAGAGCGGTACTGATTGCCATCTCTTTAGCTAAAAGATATAGTGGAATGAGTCCAGTGACGATTCCTAAAGCCGCTGTTGGGGCATGTTCGCATTGTTCCCGTAACGCTCAGACACGCTATTCTGTATACCTTGTTAAGCGTTGTCTGAGCCTTTATTTGGTCTATTTGGACCACCATACCAGGGAGGTATGGCTGATCATTGGCACTATTCTTGTCTTATAAGACCAAGCCATCATCGTTGGCCGCATACCCCATGTTTTACCATAGAGCCTTTGGCATACGTATATTGCTCTCAAGGCTTTGTTTGTGATGTACGATAAGTGATTTTTCCAGGCCAAGGTTTTATAAAGGATTACTCCCAGATATTTCATGTCCCCAGATAAAGTTAAGTCGGCGTCTCCTAGTTTAAAGGCCCCTAGACTTAATTTCCTTCTTCGGGTAAAGGGTACCACACAAGTTTTGTTCGAATTTAACGAAAGCCCTTTTTCCCGACACCAGTTTTGCTTAATGCCGAGAGCTAGTTGCATGCGATCAGTTTTAGCAGAGTGAAAGCTGCCTATAACCATGAAATTGACTTCACACATAATATTTTTGGCCCAGTTTCAAAGATTGTCCTCCTATTCCTCAGCATATTGAGAATCGGCATTATGATTAGTTTAACCTTCATAACCATACTTTCCTCAATAGAGCTGAAAGAAGCATTGTCGAATGCCCACGTAATGTTAACCGATGTACAGTTTTTGAGATATTTGCTTTCAGAGTCATTAAAGGATGGTTCGCATAATACAGGTCCTTCACGATATCTCACATAAAAACGTTTAACGGCGTCAAATCCCAGCGTCGAGGTGGCTAATTGACATCGCCGAGACGGCTGACAACTCGAACGGAACTAGGCGCTCAAAATACCGATGTCGTTTGAGCGGTGCGGCATAGCGGCCATCCTGCGCAAGCTAAAGATCGTCCAAGACCATATTTTCAATTTCCGGTCATCAAAAGCGTCTAAAATCTGTGTAGTACTCATCGTCGACCCAAATGGCGCTTCGAGCAGGATTTTGGGAACAGAAACAAAAAGTTGGTCCATTTCGCAGTCCACTTTTGGTCCACATCTGGTCCACAGTCACTATCTGTGGAAGCATTGGCTTGTCGGCGACTACGCGCGGGGTTTTTTGTGTGGTGGCTCGTCTGGAGCCTTCCATTCAGCACTTTCACGCTTAGTTTCACGTTCATCTTGGAAACACAACATTTCATCACGAGTTATAATGTTGCAAAGGAAGTTCTCGTCTTTTCTCGCCTCTTTAATTAGGTTTTTCGAATGCCGAATTCGGAGCAATTTTTGGTCCTCAGTTTACTCGTGCGGAATGAAACATGCACAGACCTTTCGTTAACCCAAATGATCAGTTAAATTATGATAAATCGATGTTTTGGAGACATTCCACTTCGATTCCATGAATCCCAACCATGATTCCGGTTCATTTTTGATAAATTTATGAACACTTTCGATGGAGTTTCGAGCTTTCGGGGATTACTGATTTTGGGCGGCCCATATGTTCTTTGTGATTTATGTCCTCATAACCATCTCTGGAACGTGTAAACACCTCTTGAACTCTGGCGCGAGATAGACAATCATCGCCATAAACTTTTTTCATCAATTGAAGTATTTCGGTAAACGTTTTACCGATTTTAAAACAAAATTTGATATTAGCTCTTTGTTCGAAACTCATTTTTGTACGGATGACACAAACATACTGACACTTTAGGCGCAATAACTTCTCTTCCACTAAACCAAATATTACCAAGCTTTCACTGGAAGTCAGCTGGGGATGTGAGTTCCACTTACTAATTGAAAAGATGGCCCCATCAAAAACATTTTTATGATACCAGTCTTTTTAAATTTGGAACTTCACCTTGTATTTGCTTCACAAGAAAAAGAAAAAAAAGCACTTTATGGACCACCCTGTGTATAGTTTTCTAACTGCAGTATTACAGTTCTTGCAGCCAACACTTCTTCTTATTCTCCACTTCTCACGCTGCAGTTTCAGCCCAAATTTAAGGCTTCTATAGCCAGTGAGCCGTTTCCTATTTGACGCTGCTGTGCATTTCCTCTTCCGCTTCCTGTTTGTGCAGTGGTGAGTGCAACTGGCAAATAGTCTAAGTGGCGTATAGCCGTATATTCAGTGTAGACGCACATACACGCATATATCTAAGTTGTTGAATTAGTGTTTTGGTTATACATTTAGGCTAAATTTCAAACAAGTATCAGTATCAGTATTTCATCAGCTTCCAGTAACATTTTTGCTGCTAATATTCCTTTACATTTTATATTTGTGTTTGTGTATAAACTTAGTTAAAGTTATAAAAGAAATTCTAAGCACTTTATTGATTTAAGAAAACCAAATAAAATAAGAGCACTCAGAGCAAAAAACCACAATATTTGGGCTGGTGAAGAGGATATAACATAAACTTGGATATTGAATTTACTTAGGAAATAAATAAATAACAAATTCATTCCACTTTAGACGAAATCTCATATTTACTCAAATATTGATTTACTGGTTCGTAGATAGTAGGGTCACTTGAGTATTAATTCTAGGTCACAGTTTGAGCGTGGATCACCACTTCTTTCTGCTTCATTTTGAAATGGCCAGTCGTTGCGATTTTACTTGTATTTTATCTTCAAACCACTCAAAATTGTTGGTGAATTTGCTTTTGTCAGAGAATATTAGAAGATATACAGTGCATCAAATGCTTCAGTTTTTAGTTTGCTATAAGTTTGATGTGATAACCAATATTTAGTCTGTGGAAAAAGAAATCCATTATTTTTGAGTAAATTTCAAAATTCTATTTAAGATGTTTCGAATTGTCGGGTTTGGGGCAAATGTACACCCTTTTGTTGCATAATTCATTACCATTTTAAAGGTAGCTTCAAAATGCCTCTTGCATAGAAGTCTGGGTCCTTATTGGCGAAAAATTCTAGCAATCGATTTTCATAATCTTCTTTTGATGCCAATTTCTTATCACTCAGAAAGTTTTGCAAGAAGAGAAAAATGTAGAAATCGTTTGATGCCAAGTCCAGGCCTTATGCTGGATACATTAAAACTTCCAACCAAGATCCCAGAGTTTCTGGCGAGTCATTACAGACGTGTGCGGCCTTGCGTTGTCCCCATCTCTTCTGTTGACCAATTCTGGCCGTTTCTCGTTAATCGCTTGCCTCAAACGGTCCAGCTGTTGACAGTAGAGATCTAAATTTAGCATTTGACCATACAAAAGCAACTCTTAATGGAAGATTTCTTTCAAATCCCACCAAACCCAAACACAACAGAATTTTCCTGGCCGTTAGTTCTGGTTTGGCCACCGTTCGTCGCGCGTATACCACGATCGTTTTCGCACAATATTGTCGTTTCTGACCTATTTCTCATCATCAGCCATCCTTTAAGAAATGGGTCGATTCCATTCCGTTTTTCAAAAACCATATTAATTTTGTTTGTTTAGTAAAATAAGTCACTGAAAGGCAGAAAGATAGAATATTGATTCGATTGATATATTTTCAGGTAATGACAAAGAGTGAAACCATAAAAATATAGGGTTTTTTAATAAGAGGTGTTATTTTGATATTCAAAGAAAAATGATATTTTTTAATATAAATGATCGGATGTTTATTTCATCATAAAGAAGAAGGTATGCCGTTAATAGTGGAAAATAACATCAGGCAAATGACCACCCCGACCACGCTGAGAGCACAATATCCTTTTCATGAAATTTTCCATAACCGAATTGCAAAGTGGCTGCCCTATGTCCTCGATACCCTCACGAATTCCATCTTTGAGATCTTGAATTGACCCTGGGCTATTGGCGTAGACCTTCTCTTTCACGTGGCTCTAAAGAAAAAAGTCACAAGGTGTTGAATCACAAGATCTCGTTGACCAATTGTGATCACCTCTTCGAGAGATAACACGGTCTGGAATCTTTTCCCGTAAAATATCAATGGTTTCGTTACTTGTGTGGCACGTAGCGCCGTCTTGTTGAAAATAGACGTTGTCCAGATCAATACCATCCAATTCCGGCCATAAAAAATCATTAATCATCTCTCGATAGCGCAATCCATTCACCTGTAACACCTGTTATTGGAAAACCCTTTACTTAATTTTCGTATTTCATCTTCCATAAAAGACACTTGAAGATCTTTATGAATTTCGGTGGCATTAGTAATGAATCAAGGCGCGCATTCAATAGAGCGAAGAATTTTTGATTGATATCTTTGTAAAATTTCTACATTTGGGTGATTTGCTGTACGCCAAAGGTATATAATATAAGTCCAAACAGGCTTTAATATAATTTTGTATTGATGCACTTTGTTTTCAGGACTGATTTGGGAATTTCCATCCATAAGCCAATACATTTTTTTGGTTTTAATTTTAATTTGCTTCTGCTTTTGCTTCCAGGTTAGTCTTCGATCTGTGCGAACTCCCAGTTATTTAACAGTAACGCTTTTGTAGTAGGATTTCGAAACCATTGAGTCTCCCTCTCTCAATGACAATAGATCCGATTTTTATTCGACCCTGTAGTAAGTAAAGAATACAAATTGTTTGCAAGCATAGCGGCCACCGTAGCCGAATGTCTTGGTGCGTGACTACCATTTGGAATTCAGAGAGAACGTAGGTTCCAATCCCGGTGAAAGATCAAATGAAGAAAACGTTTTTTTTAATAGCGGTCGCCCCTCGGCAGGCAATGGAAAACCTGCGAGTGTATTTCTGCCATGAAAAAGCTATTCATAAAAAATTTCTGCCGTTCGGAATCAGCTTAATTCCATTTCTGGGACAACATCAGGACGCACACCGCAAATAGGAGGAGAAGCTCGGCCAAACAGCTGACAGAAGTGTACGCGCCTATTATTTGTTTACTGCATTTTTAAATTATCTGTACACATACACACTAACATGCAAGTATATATATAAAAATAAATTCAAATACGCTTAACCCTCTAATACTCAGGACTGTCTTTTGGCGGTTTCAACAAAAATTCCTCTTAAAACTGCAAAAATAAAAAAGTTATAAAAAGGAGATTTCCGGAACTTGAACAAAATAAATTTATTGAATTGAGAAATAAGTTCGTAGTATTTTTACCGAAGACTTTTATTTAAGTCAATCGATTTTACACCGTTGCTGTTTACAACCTCTTCCCCCTCTCGACCAATTTGTTGATGTCGTTCCGCCTGGTCTGGTGTCAAAGAAGTTGAGCCAGTTTTTAAGGACCTCTTTGTTATCGAGGCTAACGCCCTTCATATGGTTAAACAAGGAGCGGAAAAGATGATAATCGGTCAGTGCGAGGTCCGGAGAATACAGCGGATGCTGAAGGACTTCCCATTCGAGCTATTGGAGTGCGACTTTGTCGACTTGTGCAATTTGGGGCCTGGCGTTGTCTGGCTTACACCTGAGCGGCTGCTTAGATGTTGCCATGCTCTTCGTCTTGGCTACCGATGCTTAAGTACTAAATGCACAAGCAGCTTTCTTGAAGGCATGCAATAGGTGCTCTCCATTGTCCGTCATTATATAATTGCGCCGTCGGCAAAGCACATTATCTTGGCTTTATTTTCCAGCCAACATCCTCATGCCCGTGCAGATTTTACAGCAGATATTTTCTTTTCCATCTCATCTCTCTTTAGCTGTTGCCTTGTCTTATCCTTGTTGTCACGGGTATTGGGGTTGATATTTCATTATTAGTCTTGACGAAAGAGATGTTTTCGGTGTTAAATTTTCTAATTACTGCCAGAAGATAATTATCAGTATTGCATTTTTGATAATATTAATTAATTGTCGAGCCCATAAAACATAAAAAGGCTTGTTTGTTATATTCAAAAAATCTATCTTTTGTTTTTTGTTTGTCTTTCACATACAAAGTCAATTAGAAAAATATTTCCTGTGTGACGTGAGCACAAAAATATCTGCTGTACTAATACTTGTGAAATGCATTACCTTATTATTTTTTATTTAGTTTCTGAAATCTGCAAATACTACTTTCTTCCTTAAAATTTGAGTGCAACAAAGTTGAAAAAAAATATAAAAAAAGAGTTTCCATTCCTATCTTCCATAGTCTTTTTCGTCGAGTTGCATGCAATCCCATAAGCTAACCAGCATTCCATAAAATTTGCTCTTGCCCTCGATCTCCGGTAATTTCGTCGTCTTGCATAAGTGTGCGTGTGTGCGAGTGTCATCTGTAAGCGCTTATGGATGACTCAATTATTTTAGAGTGACACATATGACCATTTTTATGATGATGCGGCCGCAAGTTTTATTGCCCTAACCAACAACAACTGAGTAAACCAATATCTTTGTGCTTTTGATATATGTACATACAGTCGCTCACATCTTATATGATACGGACACGATTTTTTTGTAATATTTTGTATATTTCACAATATTTTGCGAAAATGGAGAAACAGAGTTTAAAGCCGTAATTCGATCGATGCTGTGGTATGGAGCTGAAACATGGGCGTTGAGTGAAAAATATAAAAAACTGCAAACATTTGAAAGGAAAGTTCTCAAAAAAATATTTGGTGCAGTCAGAAATGCACAAGATGAATGGCGCATGCGATGTATTGATGAACTGGACGAACTTATTAATAGCGAAAATGTAGTGTGTCACATTACGGCGCAACGATGGTACTTTAAGAGAACTGACAGTTCAAGAGCTCAAAGAAAAATTCTGGAGGCGAATGCATACGCAAATAAGACAAGGGGGAGTCCATTATCGAGGCGGATAGATGAAGTGAAAGAAGACTTGGAAAAGCTTAACCTAAAGAACTGGAAGGAAACGGCAACGGACAGATCAGCAAAGAGGTGTACTGTACTGTACAGTTTCACAAGAAACTGTAGCGTCAAACGATGATGACAATGAACTTTTATTTACGCTTTTTTCTTTAACGATGGGACCGCGTGCTTCCATAGTAAGGACTCAGATAGTTTCGGAGCATTTCATAAAAGGAATCTCGAATCGTGAAATATACTGAAATGTACATTTAAGTTCGTAAGTTAAGCTTTGCCAGAAAAATGTGACACATAAATGGCGCTTCAAGCAGTAAGAAGGCGCTGTTCCTAACAATGACAGGTGGGCATTCCCACTACTTTGGACTGGTACCGGTAGGCTAATCACCTACCCTGTGAGAAATCAAAAGATTAACGAAATCAACGCAATACAATACGCCTTGTCGAGGCCCAATGCTCGCGAGTGGAGTGAACAAGGAAAAATAAAACATCTAAGTTCGTCAACAGTTCAGGACATTATTGAAAGACTTATGCATGAAAATCATGTGGTAAGTAAGGGATGTCAGGACCTAATTAAAACTTTCACAGAGAAAGAGTGTCAATGGTTAGTGCGTCAAGTAAAGAAAAATTCAGCAACAAGCGCTCCCAAGTTCAAATGGCCAAAAGGAATTACCTCAGACTTGTCATCCAGAAACTGCTCGAATAGTATTGAGGGAAGCAAATTTTAATTTAGGAATAGTTGGAAATAAACATTTCGCGAGTGCCAGGAGTAAAAGTTAGAGATTGCAGTTTGCGCGTGACCATCTAATAAGAGCTTAGAATTTCGGAGGACCGCACTTTTTGCAGACGAGATAAAAATAAACTTACTTGGGTCAGATGGCAGACCTTTTATAAGACACGAGACCAATGCGGAGCTCAAATCTCAAAATTTGCGTGCTACTATAAAACACTTTTAGCTAAGAATACGAATAAGAATAAGAATAAATACGTTTATCTAAAACTTCTGCAAGAAAATGTTGTTCAAATTGCAAGAATATTATAAATTCAAGATAACTCTTGCTTTTATCAAGTCACGACCCCAAGCACAAGTCTCAAGTAATACAAAAACATTGTTAATACATAAATGTCCCCACGTTGTGAAACTACGTGCATGATCGCCGGATTTCAACGTCATCGACAATTTGTGCTCGGTTTGGAAGTCAAACAAAGTGCGTTTCATAATCATAAGAACTATCATAAGCTCGCTTTTACTTTCCGGAGGAGCTTTCATTTGGCGTCATTTTAACAGTTATAGACTAAAGACTTCCATGAATTGTTTCTGGTGCAAAAGCTCACTCTATTTTGTAGAACCGTTATCTATTTCCAAGAAGCTCCACTTTTGCTAGTCTTTTCGGCGTTTCATAATGATAAGACACTAGTCGAAAATAATCTTCTGAAGAGATAGAAGGTGTTGATGGTTGTTTTGTATGACTTTAATTATAATTTTATTCAGTTTAACCTAAAATGCAGAGGCGTTGAATACCATTACAAGGGGAGCGTGGAAGAATGTTGGCCTACAAGGATTCACGCTTCTCAATCAAATTAATTGCAAAAAAAAAAAACAGGCAGAAGTCGTTGTGTTATCCAGAATTTTTTACGGAGTGCTGAGAATTACAACATTTTGAAGCCTGTTGGAAGAAAATTATCACTATCAAGTCGAGAACAGCGAGCAATTATAAGAAAAGCTTCTTACTCGACTAAGTCTTGCGCCTACTTGGCCGCTGTTATTCAAACTAAGGTTTCAAAAACAACAGTTTTGCGCACATTACAGAGAAGAAATCATTTAAAATTATCAAAAATAAAAAAAGGACCCTCTCATCTTTTGCCACGACACAAGCTGGCGCGTCTTCAGTTTGTAGAAAAACACCTAGACACCAATTGGGACACAGTAAGATATTTGGAATATTTTTAATGTTACCCACTTTCATATTATTTTTTAAAATTTTATATTTTTGGATGAATAAAAAACGGAGCCTTGATGGACCACATGGTTTTTTAAATTACTGGAGAGATTTGCGCAAGAACCCCTTCTTATTTTCCAAGCGCAACTTCGATGGAGGTTCTGTTATGGTTTGGGGAGCATTTATGTACATCGAAAGCAACTTTTGATATACAGTTTACATCATCGCGAATGAATAGTGGGGACTACAAAAACGTTTTGAAAAATAGTTTCCCTCTTTTTTTATTCATGATAATCGGGAAGTGCCCTTCGCTTTTTAGCAAGACAACGCCCGAATTCACGTAAGCAGGAAAACAAGGCATTACTTGCCCGATTGTTCCATAGAAACTATGGACTGGCTGGCGTGTTCTCCGGATCCAATAGAAAACATTTGGAGTATATTAGTCAGAAGAGTTTACGCCCACAATCGCCAATTTGACAACACCAACGAACTTAAAGCGGCAATTAAGACAGAATGGGCTTTTCTAGTTGTCAATTTACTTAAAAAGTTAGCAGAATCGTTGAAAAGAAGGTTTTTTTGTGTCACTAAAGCAAATGGTGCTTCCATAGAATACTAAAATATTCTAGACGACAGAAAACAAATATAGAGAAAGCACCTGTAAATGACGAAAATCTGTGATAACAAAAATATGTTGTAGAATTAAGGTTTAGTTACCATATTCTGTAAGTTGTGCTATAATTATTGATGTAACATCTTTTGTCTACTTAAATAAAAATCTATCTATCTATATTTTTCTAAAAGAAATTAGGGGAGTCTTACGAGAAATAGATGAAATGATGATGTGCTCTCGGAAAATGGTTTATAATGCTTTTAATTTAGTTAAGAAAATTCATCCTATCTAAGCAAAAAAACGGAAAGAAAACCAAAGCCACGAAAAATTGATGTTAATGTGAATGGAGCTGTAATACGCAAGAGCAAAGCAGATCCTTTTAAGCCGGCATGGCGAATAATGCTTGAAATAAACCAAGAATCTGGTCTACAGCTGTCCAGAAAGCTTGTGGAAAGGCAACTTAACGAAGCCCAGCTGTTTGGCTGCATAAGCAGAAAAAAACCACTTCTCTCAAAAAGACATATCAAACACCAACTTGCCTTTGCAAAAGCCCACAAAGACAAATCTATTCAGTTTTGGAAAAACGTACTTTGGAGCGACAAAAAAAGAAAAAAACCACTTCTCTCAAAAATACATATCAAACACCGACTTGTCTTTGCAAAGGCCCACAAAGACAAATCTATTCAGTTTTGGAATGACGAAACCAAAATAAAAAGGGGGGGACCAGATGGGAAAACTATTGTACGTCGACCCAAAAATCTAGCGCTAAATCTTAGGTTCACAAAAAAGGCGATTGAACATGGCGGCGGAAGCATCATGGTTTGGGGAGCTTTTCAATGTCATGGTGTTGGGCCGATTGTTCTCCTGGTTGGTAAAATGGATAGATTTCAGTATCTGGATATACCCCAGAATAAAATGGAGCCATTTGTGTTTGAGTTTAAGCCATTAAATTGGATATTTATGCAGGACAATGATCCAAAGCAAACACTGCAAAGGCAGTGAAGCAATGCCAGAGAAGAGAAAAACATAATGTACAGGATTGCCCGTCGCAGAGCCCTGATCTCAGTCCAATAGAAAATTTGTGGAATGACGTTAAAGTCAAATCGCTAACAAAAATTTTAAAAATTTGAGGAGGCTTGGTACTCGATTCCAAGGGAAAGATGCCACAAGCTTGTAGGAAGCATGGAGCAACGGCTTAAAGAAGTAATCAAAAACGGTGGATATAGTACAAAATACTACTCCGGTAAAACAATATTATAACTTAACTATCTGATTTGTTTACTATTTTTGTTTTTATTTGGAATTTATGTCCAGGAAGTATCGTGAGTTATCAACATTCTCCTAAATTAAATCAGAACTGAAATTCTTTTTGACAATTTTTTTGTTTTAAAGTGGAAGTAAATAAGTTTTTTTTTTTATGTTGCTTTTATCGAATAAAAAATAATTATGTAAAAATATTGCTTTCAAAGTCTAAATGTGCTGTATAACAAGTCTGATTTTAAAAAGGCGATAATTGAAGAGTGGAACCGAATTTACAAAAAAATGGTATACTCCATGCCAAGTACTCTTCAAGCTGTACTTGATATTAGAACTGAACACCTCAAAATTTTAAAAATTAGAAATAAATAGTTGCTAACTCTGTATGTTTTTGCTTTCCTTAGCATTACAAGGAAATAAGTAGACACTTTTTTGTATTTTATATTCAAAAATTTCAAATTCCAATTAAAACAAAATAAAGAAATCAGCTCCATGCTGCGTCTTTCTATTTTCGCAAAATATTGTAAAATACATAATATAACTCTTCTTCTACTTAATTGGCGCGATATTCGCTTACGCGACTTTGGCCGAGTTTATATTAACACAGAGCGCCAGTTGTTTCTTTTTCGAGCTCACCAGCGCCAGTTGGACACAGCCAAGTCCTGTTCCACCTGATCTTTTTAACTCAGAAGAGGTCTTGCTTTTCCTCTGCTAACACCAGCTGGTACCACATCGAATACTTTCAAAGCCGGAGCGTTTGTATCCATTCGGACGACATGACCCAGCCAACCAGCCTCTGGATATTTATTCGCTGCGCTATGTCTATGTCGTCGTAAAGCTCATACAGCTCATCGTTCCATCGTCTGCGATATTCGCCGTAGCCAACGTACAGAGGTCTAAGACTCTCCCGCAAAACCTTTCTCTCAAACACTCTAAGTGGCGTCTCATCGGATGTTGTCATCGTCCGAGCTTCTGCGTCATACGTTAGGACCGGGATGATGAGAGCCTTGTACAGTCTTAGTTTGCTCGAGAGAGTACTGAAATATAGAACACTTGACAAAAAAATCGTATCTGTATCAAATAAAGTGTGAGTGACTGTATGTATGAAAGAGTGCAGAGAAAACATTTGCAGTAAATACGCACTAACATGAGGAGTGAGCTTGTCACAGTAATAGGAAGTAATATAAACGCATACGAGTATAGAAGACAAGAAGAGCAAGGGACACGTGTGAAAGTAAATAAGAATAAAAAGTGTGCAAAATGTGTGTTTTATGCATTCTTCGAAAAAATTAAATGTGTGTTGAATATTTGTTTACTATGGTCAACATGGCAATATGTGTGAGCGCAAGTGTGTGAGTGGTGCATGAAAATTGCAAAAAGTGAATGCGCTCATTTATTATAGCCCCATCCACACATACATATATTACATACATACATACCTACATACACTGGTGGAAAAAATAATAGAAACCAGAGTGAGTTTCAACTCTTACGCGTAAACAATTTTTAACTGACGTTCAATTGAAATTGCCTTTACTCTAAAGTAGCGTTGTCTAACGCTGCATATCTTGACTAAATGCTTTAATTGCCTGTTCAGCTTCTTAGTGCGTTTTGAACATTGAAGTATGACATACGAGGTGTTTTCAAAAAATATGGTGAATTAAAATTTTTCTTAAAACATATTTATTTCTGCCTCAATTTCTATTTTATCTCCTACAAAGTAGTCCCCATCAGATATAATACACTTGTGCCAACATTTTTTCCAATCCTCGAAGCAGTTCTAATATTCGGCAGCAATTTGGTTTTTATCTCCTCAAATGTGGCAAAGCGCCGTCTTTTTATGGGTCTATTCAATCTTGGGAACAGAGAAAAGTGGTCGCAGGGGGCCAAGTCTCACCAGATGGTAATATGGTCGCTGAGGTCTCTCACAAGAAAAGACGAGTGAGTAGGTGCAGTATCACGATGCAAAAGCCATGCATTTTTTTCCCACAATTCCGAGCATTTCTTTTCGTATTGCTTCCTGCAAACGGAGCATAACTTCAAGGTAATATTCCTTATTCACAGTACGACCTTCTTATAAGAATTCCTGATGCACTATGCCTTGGTAATGGAAGAAAACAGTGAGCCAAACCTTGACTTTTGATTGATCTTGTCGTGCTTTTTTTGGTCTTGCCTCTCCTAGACTCTGCCATTGGGATGATTGGGCTTTGGTTTCGGTGTCAAAATCTTATTGCCCATGGCTTGTCAGCAGTTATGACCCTTTTAAGCAAATCTGAATCATCGTTCACATCATTCAACAATTCCTGAGCGATGCTCATGCGACTTTTTTCAGCGGTTAAAATTCAGCAATTTTGGAATGAACTTCACTGCCATACGCTGCATGCCCAAAATTTCCGAAAAGATTGCATGGCATGAGCCAACCGATATGCCGATATGACGACATCCTCAGCAACTTCTCTAATTGTTATTCGACGATTCTCCACAACAATTTCCTTCACTTTCTCAACATTTTCATCGGTTGTTGATTTGCTGGGGCATCCAGAGCGCGCGTCGTCATGCACATCTTCCCGACTTTATGTGAAAAGCTTGGGCCACTCGTAATTATTTTCACGACTCAGAGTAGTCTCACCGTATGCCACTGTCAACATTTCATACGATTTTGAGCACTTAATTAAATTTAAAAAAAAAAAATTTGATGCAATTTCTTTGAACCATTTTTTTCGCTAGCAGAAAATCGCCGAACACTCAAAATAGTTGTCTTATTTATGCCTCTCACAAATAAACTAAAAATGCTATATTGCTAAAACCTTGAACATATCTTCGAGACGACAGTACCAACGAACAAACAAAAAAAATAATAATAATCGATAGTCGAATAGGTACACGTAGCGAAATTTGAAAATTCACTTTATTTTTTGTGCGGTTCGTACGCGTATTTTTGTAAAAAAAAAGAATTGAAACAAATCAAATTAACTTTGAATATTTAATGTGGCATGTAAGTAAGCCATTTATTGTGCATTCGTACTTAAAAATTAAAATCTTTTTGCTGTTTTAGTACAACTTTTTACAAGCAATAGTATGTAGGTATCAAAATGGACCAAAAATTGATCAATTGCTTATGGAGTATAGGAAAAACCATGAACAATGAAATGATCCAAGATAAAGGTGGTCACAGCTATGCACGCACATGTAAAAAAAGGAGCAAGAGACAGAAAAACGGAAAGTCACAGTTCGTGGGGACAAATTCACCATACGACAAATCAGAAGGGATCTAATCAGCACTTCGGAGGAGCTAAACAAATATACAGTGGGATGTGAACATCCAAAGAATCAGATATAAGTTAAAAGAGGCAAGTTTGCCGGCAAGAAGCCCAAGAAAAGTACCCATTGCTTTCGAAAAAGAACAATCAGTAGATACTTCCCTTTGCATTACGACATTTGCATCGCAAACACTGGTTAAATCGGCTATGGTCAGATGAAGCCAAGAAAAGTTTCTTGTGATCCGACGGAAAATGTTACGTGCGACGCTCAAAAAACACAGCTTGTGATCCTAAATTCACCAAAAAAATATTCAAATTTGGTGGTGGATCCACAATGTTATATGGCTGCTTTCAGCTCTCGGTGTAGGTCCAATTTTTTTGATTGAATGCAAGATGTGCGCCATCGACTACATAAATATTTTACGTGCAGCCATGCATCCATTTGCTAGAGAGAGGATGCCTATGAAGTGGTAGTTTGTGCACGATAACGACTCCAAACATTCGTTAGTGGTCCTTATGGCAAGGATGAGTTGGAGTAGGGTTAAGGTTTGGCAGTGGCCTGCATAGTCACCAGATCTTGACCCTACAGGACATCTATGGGGAATACCTAAAAAAAGGATTGGGGAATATGGAACGCGTAACAAGCAAGCATTTTTTTGAAAGGTTTAAGAGGTAATGGAATTCTATAACCGCTGAAACTTGAGCTAAGCTCGCCAATTCGATGCAAAGGAGATGCTTGGAAGTAATAAAATATAAAAGTGGAAGTACCAAATATTAATAAATTGTTGCGATTGTTATTTTTTATGTAACAAGAAATGTACGCTATTCTGCATTATTTGTTTGTTTCTATGCGAAGGTTGCTTCGTGCTATTTTTGGTTTCCTCAGTTTTAAATTGTTAAGGGGTTGGGGGTAGACAGATGCCCGCAAAATGATGATTTTCGTAATTTTTATCTTTTGCTAGTCAATGGCTTTATTTTACAAAAATAAAAACCTAGCATTAATACATCATGTTTTGACTTGACTTTAGCAAATTTTAAATAAAAAAAAGTTCATAATTGTAAAAGTTATCGCTGTTTGTGTCCGAAGTCCCTTGCAGTGATAATCACAAGTCCTTGGAGATTCATTTAAAATCAATCGGACAAAAGAAATTAGTTTTATTAATAGAAGACCGAAGCTTTTTTCAAAATTAGCAATATGGCCTCAGGAAATATTTTTCAGATTTTCGAGAAAAAAACCGACAATTAATTGTTTAAAAAAAATTGAAATTTTTGAAAAAAAAAAATCCTTCGATCAGGCATGAGTTTTTTATGGTTTTCAAAAGCAGTATAAATTTTAGTGAAATCTATTAAGAGGTTTTTAAGTTACAGTGATCACCAGTACAAAAAACATAGTTTTGAGAAAAACGCATTTAAAGTGTTGCTATCGATTTATGTAGAGTTATACGAATTATTTAATTACTTATACTGTGCCATCTATTCCTTGGCCATACAATAGTTCTTCAGCCGTCATAGCAGCTTCTAAAATATCGACTTGCTGTTGCTTACGTAGCATTCTACCTTCACGAGTGTTATCGTTAGAAGTCGATTGCTTGCAGCTGCTGCTAGCTACTTGCTCTCGAATGCTCCGGAGCGCCCGAGCGCCCTTTGTTAATTGTTGAATAACTCAAAAAGTATTTGTCGGATTCATTTCAAATTTTCACACAATATTCGCAGGATATTATACTTTAAGAAAATGCAGAAAATAATCTAATTTTCAGAAAATTCTGACTACCCGTAACCCCTTAATGCGTTCTTAGCTAAGGGGACAGATACCTGTAAACGGCCAGATTTTCCCAGATTTTCATTAAAATTATTTAAAATAAAGAAGTCAATATATTTTTTTCAAAATTGGCATACAGTTTATTTATACATTAAAAAAATAATTTTTTTTTTATTTTAATCATTTAAAATGGCGGATATACACTGAATTCTTCCAGAAAGGTCGCAGCGGAGCCACTCAATCGGCGGGCATTGTAGCATCGGCATCAGTGACCTGAATACAAAAAATCAAAAAACATTTTGTTTATAAATGTCATAGTTTCTATATGAATTAAAAACAAATTAAAAATTCGCGTAATAAAATCCTTCAAAAAAAAAAAATAATAATAATTTTGTAGCGAATTTTCCTACTATTTTTGCTTCGAAAAAAACTTTTTTTTTTGAAATATTTTCGAAAAATTGTAAATTCGCATAGAAAGTAATATCATAAAAAAGATGTGTGCAATATTTCAGGGAGATCGGTCAATAAGGCGAGTTATCGTGTACGCCAATTCAAAAAATATAGTTTTGAGAAAAACGCGTCCAAAGTTTGAATACAACGTAATTGAACCTCCCCCAGCGCTCGAACGCAAAGGATAGAGTCGTCACGGTTGACGATCTAAAATATAAGAAATACTTAAATTTAAGTTCTAAAATTTTTTTGACATGCTCTTAAAGGATAATATTAACATTTTATGAAAAAAAAACAAAATTTGTTTTTTTTTCGAAATTTTACAGGTGTCTGTCCCCTTAATAACGGCTTATATAAATAAATAAAAATAAGAAAATAAAAAGAAAATGCTAAAAATGGTTTTGTTTCTATTATTTTTTCCACTAGTGTATGTACATATAAATTACTTATCATTCCAGTTGACCAGGCCAATGGCCAAAGAATGAGCCACTATTACGAAAAATGGACGGAGCAATCAAGGATCGGCGCAGCGCCTGCATATCGACCAGTCGTCTACTCAGCAGACTACATTTGCACAAAACACACATACAAACATATAAATATATGCACGCTACTATGTGTACACGATGAAGCTGTGTATTGGCCTTCCACTCGAATGGCCTATCAAAAGTTTAATTGCTGCAGCCGCCTTTGCTAAGACCAACAACACTCAATGCTCAAATTATTTACTTTCGAACCTTTTTTGTTGGTAGATATTTCGCATTTTAGTTATAAAGTTAAATACAGCAACACATGTACGTATGTATGGGTATGTATATATATACATACATTCACATGTAGTATAAACTGCAGTCGTGCAATCTGACAGCAACTATCGGCAAAAACAAAAAATAATTTAAAATTGCTCTCCAGTTTATCCTACAAACTAGGCCAAAAATAGGCCTCAGCAATTGCATGTGTCGTTGCAAAGTAGAGCAGAAAATTCAATTAATTCCAAGAGCTGCCAAAAAATTCGAAATAGTCAAGAAATTGAAAAAATTTCTATTTAATGGCTGTACAATTTGTCCTGTGCCCAAACTTACTTACACTTGCGTGCACCAACAGCAATTTGCCTTCGTCCATCTACATATTTAAATAAACGTGTGTATGTATATGTGTGTATGTATGTACACAGATGTGCATGCTGACAGTTTATCTTCTTCAAACTTTTGAACTTTTTCCATCTCTGCTTGGCCTTTCGCTCCCTTTCTTTTGGCAAAATATGGCCAAAACTTGATGTGACTTTTATTTGCAGTCAGCATACTTTACACCAAGCAAATATTTTCCGAAACAGTTAGTGCAGTATTTGGCTGTGTTCGCACGACTTTCTAACCTCATCTGCCCGCCCACTATGGCAGCAAAGAATTTGCGATTTACTTATGGGTCACACTTTGCGCTAAAACCGAATGAGTAAACAAAATTTCATATGTATTTTTGTTATTTGTTTTTGCTTTTGGTTTTGTATCGAATTGTGGTTTTGTTGGGTAGAAATGTTTGTCATCAAAGAATTTGCTGCTAATTGGTTTTGGTGAATGTGTGTAAGCAGTGAAGGCATAAGTAGTAGTGAATAGTGTGTGAGGCTTGCGCATAAAAAAAAAAACAAAAAACAGTTATAATAAAATTATTTTTGCTTTTTTAATTATGAATTAAAAATTGGCACTTAGTGAGAAATAAAGTCTTATTCAGTGATTAAGTTAGGTTAGGTTATGGTAGCAGACCTTACAGATGCGTTGAGATACCACTGTGTGAGACGGGAACCTCATTTATTTTTAATGTGAAACCATTTTGTGGCTTCTATGAAGCGCAATATTAGTCCAGTCCCCACGCTGGACAGTTGCATAAGAGAACTGAAAAAGTATCTGGAAAGCCTGCTCTGATTTTAGCTAAGGCAGGACAATTGAAAAGGAAGTGAAGGAAGTACTCAACTAAAGGGTTTTCGAATGAGAGGTGTTATTTTGATAAAAGATCAATGGTTTCGTTGATTATGTGGCACATAGCTCTGTTTTGGTGAAAATAAACGCTGTGCAGATCAACTCCATCCAATTCGGACCATACAAAATCGTTAATCATCTCGCGATAGCGCAATCCATTCACCGTAACTGTTGCTCCAGCTTCATTTTCGAAAAAGTAAGGTCCAATGACTCCGTCGGACTATAAACCGCTCCAGAAAGTCAAACGTTGAAGAGAGAGAGGATTTTCAACAATAACTCTTGGGTTTTCTGAGCCCCAGATCCGACAATTTTGCTTGTTGACGCAGGAGGAAATAGGCCTCATCACTCAAGATGTTTTTTTCGATGGAATTCCGGATAATTTTCATGCATTTCAATCACCCAATCAGCAAAGACACGACGTTGTTGATGACCGACGAGCTTGAGTTCTTGTGTTAACTGGACTTTATAAGCCTGAAGACCCAAATCTTTATGCAAAATATGGTGTAATGACGTTTCTGGAATGCCTAATTCCAAATAAGGACGAAGAATGAACAAACCTGGGGTTTCTTCAACACTTTCGGCTACAACAGCAAAATTTTCAGCTGTTTTTGAGCGACATGCACGGGTTTTATTCTTCACATTACTAACTTGTCCCAAAAGCCCGAATATTTTCACAAATTTCTGTGTTGCGGTCCGACAAGGTGCTTCACGATGACCCAAAAATGCTCGAGTCTTAGCCAAATTTTCTCCATTTTTATAGTGAATTTTATTCATTTAAATGCGTTGTTGAAGCCTGTATCGTTCAATTTTTATGGCGTAGTTTCTACTTGTCGAAAATAAAAAAAATGACAGCTTCAGAAGTGACATCTACCGAAATAGCGGGCTTTGAAAATAACACCTGTTATTGGAAAACCTTTATTTCTTGCTCTTCTTCATCTCTATAGCTTCTACAATATTTATGGGAGAAAACTTCTAGTCTGAAGAAATGCCAGCCAAATAACCAATGACCGGTTATACAAACCACCATCTTCGAGATATCCTCTCTTGAAAGGCTAGCCTAGCTGTTACGCATGTACATATCTCCATCACCCATTAGCCTGTTAGACAATGTTAGTGTTATTATTAGTTTGCTAGTGACCATAGGTAGGTAGGTAGGTAGGTAGGTAAGATGGCAAGAGTACCCCAGGTACACTACAAGTAGCACTTACGTGCCGTTTTGATACCATAAAGTGGACCTCTACCTGTGAAAGGATTAAGGGAGGAGATAAGACCGTCTACAGCCATCCAGTGCTGTTGATGTATCGGAGGAGAGAAAAGGGATCTAGGCTGGAGAATTTCATCAAGTCATCCCCAAAGGGGACGCTGAGGAATCTCAAGCGCCTAGCCGCCAAAACCGGACATCTGCAGAGAAAGTGTTCCACAGTCTCTTTCTCTGCAGGATCCCCACAGCTTCTGCAATGGGGGTTGTACGGAATTCCAAGCTTCTCCGCGTGAGTGCCGATCACTCAGTGGCCAGTGATCACCGCAATGAGTTTGGAAATTGAATGGCGGGGAGTTCCCATCACCTTAAGCGTTCTGTTTATATCGTATTGAGGCCATAGTGCTTTTGAAATGGCACACGATGAGACAGACCTCCATCTGCCTTGCGCTTTTCTTAGAAAGAAGTTGTGTAGTTTCCCTTTAACGACGGCCAAGGGGATACCGATGTCTGAGAAGAGGGCAGCTGGATTTGGTTCTGCCGCCCCCTTCCTGGCAAGCTCATCGGCAATTTCATTTCCATCTATATTCCTGTGCCCAGGAACCCAGATGAGGGAGATGTTTCCTGCACGTTCGAGACGTTTGAGTTCCTCCTTACAGGAGTTCACCAGAAGAGAGCTGCAATATGGCGACGACAGGGACTTGATCGTAGCTTGACTATCAGAAAAAATATTGACCATAGGTATACCAATGCTATTTCCATCACTAAGCAGTTGAAGAGTAGTAACTTTTCTGGCTAGCTCATCGGCTTAATAATTTCCCTCAATATCTCTGTGCCCGCGAACCCAAATAAGACTTACCTTGAAAACCACACTAATAACATTTTAGGCTGGACAGCACACCTGGCCACCTTTGATCTTAGCATAGTCGCATTCATTGACTTAATAGCCGACTGGCTATCCGAAAATATGTTTATTCTAGTTTTCTTACGACACGCATATTTAGATACGTAGCCACTTCTTGTATAGTTAGAACTTCGGCCTGGTAGATGCTGCAGTAGTCTAGTAGTCGAATGGATATTTCCAGTAATAATTCCTTCGAAATTTCTTCATAGTCAATCTTATCGTCTAGCATAGAACCATTTGTATTGAAATTTAATTCCACCCTCATCCATGACCTGTTTGCTGCTCTCTTCTTGACGATATGCTTGTCTTGAAGTGCCTGACGAAGGTGAGTTCAAAACTAGAGCAGTCCATTTCTTGTTTGTGACTAATCGGAGTATGAAGAAATTAACTTGTTTCTGATTTTAGAAGGCTGCTTGATATACCACCTTCATAAAAAAGTTCCCGAGAATATATTCAGAAATTTCAAAAATAAAAGTATATTTCTTAAAAGTGATATTAATGCCTTCAAAGTACTTCCCATCATCTTCAGCGCCTTTAAGTCAGCGTTTGATCCGGCTCTGGAAGCATTTCTGGAACTCTATTTTCGGTATAACCGTCAGACTAGTCTTCGATGCTTCCATTACTTCCCTTCGGCTGTTCAAACACGTTCCTCGTAGTGATTTTTTTACTCGATCAAACAGCAAAAAGTCACCTGGAAACATAGCAGGTGAATTTGGTGGCTGTTGGATGGTATTCGTTTCGTTCTTGGTCTGAAATTCACTAAAATGAAATGATTGCACTGTGCGACGGTGAAAAATGCTCGAGTTGTTTTTCCACAAGCCCTTTGTGGATTTTTGGCGAATTGCTTCACGGAAACGTCTCATAACGCTTTTCCTTATTAGGCATCTGAACTTCTGGAAAAAATCCGTGGTGCTCAATACCGTGAGCATCGCTTTCTGTTTTGTCTGAAAACGACGTGGACTTTTTGATCTTGGTTAATTCGTACGTCTCCACTCAGTCGTCTGATATCTGAATTGCTTATCGTACTCATAAACCTATGTCTTGTCTCTTATAATGATGCGTTTGGTGAATAGTGGGTCGGATTCAGCTTTAGAAATCATGTCTTTGTGTCAAAGTGTACCCTTTTTTGCATGAAATTTGGGTGCTTTTGGGACAATTTGCAGCAACATGTCGTAAATAAACTATAATGTCTTGAATGGATACATCAGCAATATTCAAGTCCTCTGCCCGCTCTCTGAGGGTTAATTTGGGGATATTGATCCAATTATTTTCACTTTATTGATGTTTTCAAAAGTTGTCGATGTCGATGGCTTGCCACTACATTCGTCATTCTCGATGGACTCACGATCTCTTTTGAAGCGTTCATGCCACTCGTAAACAGCTGTTTTATTGAGAGTATCAATGCCGAAACTGTATCCCACATTTTTAAGGTTTTAGCTCCATTGAATCAATTTAATACAAACTAGTTGTGGCAAGCTCAAATCCATTTTTAAAACTGCAAAAAATCGAACACACGTGCAGAGGTGGATTTTCTCAAGAGGGTGTAACTTTTTCAAGTGACAAGCAGTGCCGATTAGTAAAAATGTTAATCACAGATGCAGCAACCTAAAAAATTCAAAAGCAGAACTCAAGCCCACTGACATAGGATGTCATCTAGTGGTTGTTCCGGGAAATTTTTGATCAAGATGTATTTCATGCTCAAGGCACGAAAATAGTAATGCATTTTGTTCTTACTTTTGGCCCTTTTATAAACAAAGATTGACAGTTTAACTCTACTCTCCTAATTTCAAAAAGTTACCCAGATCCTAAGGTGAGACTTCGAAGCTCAGATGAAGCAACGAATTCCAAAACGTTTCCAATCATATCCATTTCATTTTTTTTATTTTTAAGTACACAGCATTAAAAAAAGTTTGATTATAAAGTAATTAAGGACAATTTATTCATTATACCTTCTACTCAAATATGAACAAGACGGTATCAATAAAACGGTCCGCGGATGACATTTGGCAAAACTAATTTTTTTGTTTTTTGGTAGGACTGTTATAAGCTTACATGGCAAATTTCAGCGTGATACGTCACATAGTTTGTTTTCTGTGCTACTGTAAACAAGTCAAGCTCGAGTGTGTTTTTCGAATTTAAGTGACCACTTTTCATCGCCAGTCACCATCCGCTCCAAAAACGGGTCGATTTTGTTGCGATTCAGAAGCGATTCGCATGCATCCATACGGGCGAAAATGTTTTTTTGCGTCAAGTCGTGTGGCACCCATACATCGAGCTTCTTTTTGAATCCAAGCTTCTTCAAATGGTTTATAACGGTTTGATGACTCATACCCAGCTCTTGGCCGATGCTACGGTTGCTACTATGCCGGTCTCTTTCGATCAATTCAGCGATTTTATCGCAATTTTTGACGACAGGCCTTCCGGACGGTGGCGCATCTTCGATCACCTCTGCACCAGAACGAAAACGTTGAAACCATCGTTGTGCGGTGGAAATGGAAACTGTATCGGGTCCATAAACTGCACAAATTTTATTGGCAGCATGAGATGCATTTTTGCCTTTATCGTAGTAGTACTGTAAAATATGCCGTATTTTCTCTTTATTTTGCTCCATGTTTGCGACGCTATAACTCACGAACGACTAAAAGCAAACAACAATTAATCAAACACGTGTTAGCACGTGAAAAGAGCTTTCCAAAAAGCTCTAGCGTGAATCGATGCGACGAATACAACTAGAACTACGCGTTTGCAAAGACAAGCTTGCGGAAATACCGCAAGACTTTTTTGACAACCTATATGTATTACAATATTTTAAGTAGCTTGCTTAAAAAGTGTTGCCTAGGGTTGGGTTCAGTGTTTTTAGGGTTCTTTTGCAGTATCTACATATACTGGTAGTGTTTTTATCTAGTAAATGTTGGTATGTTAAAGTGCTGTGTCCTAATTTTATTCTTTAAAGCTTTACTAAGATCTTTCTTGTTAGTTCAGAGCTGTGATCGATTTGGGTTTGTTTCGTTCGTATTTTCTTATACCAGGTGGTAGTTTTGTCTATTATTCAATTTCCGGTATCAAAAATTCGTTTATATTGACGTGATATCGTTCGCCATTTACTGTTATATAGGCGCCAGCCATGCCGCACCAAATGGTAGTTTTCATTGGATGTAATGGCTGTTCTTGAATGACTTCGGGTTGCTTTTCAGCCCAAATAATTTAAACTTGCCTCCAATCTGATCACCCTTTATTTTATGTATATGCATTTTATTTTTGTGACAGCAATTCTTTCACTTTTTAAATTTATAGTCACTTTCATTTTGGTGTTTTAATTGCTCGTTTACGCTATTCACTGAATATTTCAGCATATTTAAAAATGTCATTAATGTTTATGCGAGTGCCTGGAAATGCACGCAAGCATTATTTAAATGCCAACACACTTGCTTTTTAATTTGATAAATGCTTCCTACACAAAGAACATGCGCATACATTAAATAAAAAGAAGCATTAAATTGGCCTATAAAGTAGCTATATGCGCACTTATAAATCATACCTGTTTATGGAAAGTGGTAACCAAGTGAAGCGCTGAATGTCTGCAGCGTAAATATTAGGGAAGCGGCATTTCGTTTTATCACTTTTCAAATTAGTACCTGCCTATGAATTTATGAAATGCGCATAATTTTTATATCCTTTGCTCTTTTGCATAACCCACGGCGTATACGCAACCCCATTTTGTACTGAACTTCGCATGCCACATACTCAAGACATACACGCGTACCTCGTTAAATTTTTATTAAATGCCAAGCATAATTGCGCATAAAGGTTTATTTATTTTTTAATAAACAATAACAGCAACAAACAACCCACAAATGATAGCTGCAACTGCAATGAAATGAAGGAAACGCGCAAATTCTTCATGTCTGCATGCGCTCTTTTATTATTTTTCCAATACTTCTTCATTGCTCATTCTTTATTGTGCTGCATATGTATGTATGTATATGTGCATACTCGGTGACAGCAACAATATTCAGCTGCTACGAAAATTGTCACTTTGTAATTTGTTTGCATATTCTTTGGCATTTAATAACAAAGGCGGATCTGTGACGGTGCTGGTGTGAAGCTGCATTCCCATTTAATGGCGCAGGCAGCAATGAAATGTCCTCTGTTTGCTCAGCAAAACAAGTGTTTATATATGGAACAAGTATGGGCATAAAAAAGCTTATGTGTATATTAAAAACATTCATATAAACTTTTCACTAATTCATATAGAGGCAATTTGATACGCATAAAGGAAATTGATTTTCTGCACAGGTGGATCCAGAAACCACGAGTAACTTATAAAGGGTATAGTACGTAAGCATTTGCACAAGAATTGGCTGCTAGGAGCTTCGGTTTATGGTATCTAAATCTAGGGTAGGTATATAGATCTGTTACTATACACCATCGGAAAGTCTTCGAGAAAATGGGGAAATTAGCTGAGGAAGTGCTTGAGGAAAACGAGATCATGTGAGTTTGAGCGGAGAATAACTTTATATTGGTTGGGGAATAAATTCAATGCGTCTTTATATTTTCTTTTATTGTGAAACGATCTGTTTGCTGTTTCGGCAAAGCGTAAGTATTCCTTCGATAGAACTCTTTCTGTTTTACAAAACTATGTTAATTGTATTTTTGAGTTATTTAATTTTTTATTAATTTTGAGACTTAGAAATGGAATACCCAGGGGGCAGAAATACATTTTTTGACGCCTGCTCTTCTTTGCTTTTCATCGAGCTCAAAAAGCTGCCGGAGCAACCCGGGACATTTGCGACGTGTATGGAGATGGTGTCATAGGCGAGTTTACAGAACGGAAATGGTTTGCAAAGTTCAAAAATAGCAACTTTGATGTCGATGATACATCCCGTAGTGGAAGGTTTTCTGAATTCGATGAAGAACATCTCGAATCACTTTTGATGAAGAACGTTCGCCAAACTAGTCATGAGTTTTTGGAAAAAATGAGCTGCGATAATAAAACGGTTTTCACTCACCTTCATTCCATGATATTTACCGAAAATTGGGAGTCTGGGTGTCTCACGAGCTCAACGAAAGAAATAAAGATATTCGCCTTCAAATTACTTCTCAGCATCTCGCCCGCCATCGAGTAACACGCTGTCATAAATAGTGCTTTTTGTACCGAATTGTCAAAGGAGATGAGAAATAGTGTCTATATGAGTACATCAATATGAAGAAAAGAGTAAGTGCCTCCAAAGAAGATCATGATATGTGTTTGGTGGTACGCTTGAAAATAATGCCACAGTCAACAAGGATCTATACATTGTCCAGCTACTCTTCGTGATTGAGGGTATTCGACTGGGAAGAACTGATCGACAGGGTCAAATTATACTACTTCACGACAACGCCAGGTCCCATGTTGCACAAGTCGTCAGAGCCCTACTCCAGGAGCTCGAATGGGAGATCCGTCAGCATCCGCCGTATTCTCCGGATTTTGCACCGACCGTTTAGCATCTCTTTTGATCCCTGTCAAACCATATGAAGAACGTTACCTTCGATGACAAAGAGGTCCTTATAAACTGATCCAACAACTTCTTTGACCAAAGAATAGCCGAGTTTTGACGAAGTGGTGTCAACAAATTGGTCGAGAGATGGGAAGAGGTTGTAAGTAGCAACGGTGAGTATATAATTGATTAACTTATTGATATAATATTGTGTTTTGTTTAACCCTTTCGAACCTCCTGGTACACCATATGTACCACTAAATGTTTATAAAGGTTTAAATCCCAAAAATCGATGCCAAACTCAATATAAAATGTACCAAAGCAGGCTTCTTATGTTCTCTAACGGTACATGGAAACACTAATTCATTTTCTCTCTCGTAGCGTGCACAGTTTTGAGTGAAATACCGAAGGTTTCTGACACCTTTTTGATTTTGTGCTAAAAATATTGTAAGAGAAGGTGTGAGGTGCCAAAAAAATTAATAAAATTCGATATAATCATTTCCTCTTCAAATGTAAGTATAATTCATGAAAATAATATTTTGATTTGTATATTCTTTTAAGCTTTTAAGACCGTGGTACTTATACAGGGTGGACCATATAGCGTTTGCTTTTTGAACCACCTATTTTTTTGAGAATGGTAACACAAATGACATGTCAAATGTGTTCATAATTTACTTAAAGGTTTGACATTTACGAAATGGGACGCTATACGTTTGAACAAAATTGGGAAATATTGAAAACCTATTTCCAAAGTGGTGAGTCTTCTTCTTCTTTTCTGATGAAGCTGATTTTCACATCGGTGGCTACGTCAATAAGAAAATTGTCGGATTTGGGGCTCAGAAAATCCCCACGTTACTGTAGAGAAGCAAGTGCATCCACAACGAGTCACAGTCATTTGAACGAAATTATTTTTCATTCATAAATGACAATGTTCAATCTTCAAAATAAAAGAAAAGTTTGAAAAAATATTGATTCGTTTTTTTGTATAGCCGATTCAAAAAGCAAATTTTACATGGCCCACCCTATATTTTCATAAAGAAAACAGCGAGAACCTAGTTGCGCTCCTAATACAAAATTTTTGGACAGGAATACGTAATTTTTTTTAAGTTCATGATGTAAAAGGCACATACTTTCGAAAAAAATCCTCTAGAACACCTGCGTCAAAGGTTTTCTTTTTCCAAAGATTTTCGAAGAAACACTTCACTATGTAATATACATCAAACAATTGTGTTTCATCAGAACACGTGATTTTTTCGATATGTTTTCTTATAAACTGCAATATTTCAACAGAAATACAAAAAACAATATTTTAGTTTCAAACGCTCATTATTTGAAGTTGCATAAACCACGTCTGTCAGTTGATGGAAATGCAACCATTAAACAGACACAACTACCAGTAGGTCACTTACACTCTACACTAACTAACCAACTAGCTGGTCTAATAAAACTATTTTATACTCGTGCACATCTGTAGCTGGATTTTGGCCAACTCATTTCTTAATCCCTCCAGCAGCAATTTTCTTCATGGAAATTACTACGATGACAAAAACAGCAATAATAGCAAAAATTTAGTCTAACATATATGCACATTAAAATGTCACAGTGACGGCAGAAGCAACAAACAACAAAACAAAAAACAACGCATCAACAACAATAGTTAAAAGGATAACAAAAATAATACTGCTGACCTCAACCTCAACATGCGCACTCGCAACCGCTGGCTGAGTGGCTAAGTGCCTAGGCTAAGTGTGTACGTTTAACAAGCGCCTGCGACGAGCGCAAAACATCGTGAAATAAAGAGCTATGAAGCCCGCCGAAAAGCCAAACCAATCCAAGTCAAGCGAACTTTAACACCAAAAACCCAGGCGGTAAAGCCGATGTAATACGGAAATGCGGGAGGGAGGAGGGGAGGTGAAAAATAGCATTAAAAATAAAAGAAAAATAGCTGCATGCACTAAAATAGTGTAACAACGGCAATAACAACAACAACATTAACTACAGCAATGGCGCTTGAACGCAACGTAAAAAGAGAGTGGCGCAGAAGCAAAAAGTGTGCATGCATTATTTGGACTTGCAAGTATGTGCGTGTGTGCGTATATGTGCGGTTGGTGTTGATGAGAAACCAAAAAACAAGCAACCAACCTACCAACCAACCAACCAGCCAACAGCGGGCACCGCGGAAGAGGTGGCATTGTATATTTAAAATTAAGCAGACAAATGTGCTGAGATTACGCGTAAAAGCGGTAAAGCGCAAATGGTGTTGCATATGCAGAGGCGCTCAATGTGGCACACGCTCATACAAAGCACATACTATATACATACATATACATGTACACATACACATGCACATGCAAACATGATCTTTGGCCAGATGCAGATAATTACGCAGTAGCGTATGTTTGTAGCATTCACACGCACTAACCAACTCACAAACAATGCACAAATACAAACATACGCACATACATGCGGCGGCCCATTTCCATATATACTCGTATATACATATATCTATAGAAAGGTGTACACGTGTGCACTTATGCACACATTCACGATTGCATGTAAGCGCTTAAGTGAGTGTGCACTGACATTCTCCGCATGCCAACTCGATTTCAACAGTTTTGCTATCTGCTAGCGCTAAGTACATTCCTCTGCCGCATGCGAACCTCTGCGCCTCCGTACTCGTCTGGGCATGAGTGGAGCCAATGTCGAAATATGCATATATGTGTGTGTGCGCATGCACTCATACATGTGTCTCTCGCGCTTAATTCGCGCGCTTGGAGCCGTTGAGCCATACACGAAAATGAGCCTCATAATTTCATAAATTATTTTCATCTCATAAAAACTCTGGTATTTTTTAAGGCCATGCGTAAAATGTTTGTTTGCCTATTTATTAAGCAGGTGGCCGCTGTAGTCAAGTAAGTTTGAGTATGACTGTCATTGGTACCGGGTTCGTTGTCCACATTTGATAGGAACAATTTGTTATGATAGCCGTCATCTGCCGACAGGCACTGCCCGATTTCCAACTTCATTTCTAGCCCTAAAATATTTCTTATGAAAACCACCTCCCTTCCGGAGGCGGCATATGAGTATACCCGTAGATTTTTCCATTTGTAGGAAAATATCAACCACATACCATCGTACTGGTGGAGGAACCCGGCGATATACCTGAAAGGAACCGTACTGGTTCTTTGAAATGCAGGACTCATATTATATTAGATTAATAATGGTGAATAGGATTGAAGAGGGCTTCCACTTATTCATGGATCAGTGATTTCCTGTTTGCATAAGTTAGGGTAGGTTACGTTTTTGTGGCAGTCGGCATAGAAGTAGCCAACTCTCTTAGATTATAAAGGTCCGTTGTGGTACCATTGTGTAACACGGAAAACTTACTGTCAACTTTGATAGAACCAGTTAGACTCTCGGATGAAGCATAGGATAGGTTTTATCGCATTACCGGTTAGTTCCGTGAGAGCGTCAAAATGGTATTTTCGCAACAACCTTGCTAAGGCTGGGCAATTCTAAGTGAGTGTTCTTTTGTTTCTTTCTCATCTCTACAACTTCTGCAGTATTCATGCGAAAATACTCCTAGCCTAGAAGGATGGCTACCTAACAGCCAGTGACCGGTGACACAAGCCACGACCTTCGAGATATTCTCTCTTTAGAGGTTAAGCTCCTCTCCTGATTTTCTCTTATCCATTTGCGACCAAATTAGCCTGGTTGTAACACACGTATTTTCTTCGCTCCATGTCATGTTGACCTCTTGGAGGATTTTATTTTTTATTCTTAATCTGCAAGTTATGATAGGGATTCCAATGTAGCCTCTGTTTTCAAGAAGTGGAAGGTTAGTACTCTTTCTGGCTAGCTCATCGGCCTTGCAATTTCTTCCAATATCTGTATGTTTCGGAACCCATATAAGGCTGGCCTTGAAGATGGTACAAATATCATTTAGAGCTGCCAGTCATTCCTGAGCATACTTTGACCTTAGTATAACTGCCTCCATTGATTTGATGGTCGCCTGGCTGTTGGGGAAGATATTTATCGTAGTTCTTGTTACGGCGTGTGTGTTATGGTACACAGTTACCTTCTTTATGGCTAAGAACTCTGCCTGATAAATATTACAGTAGTCCAGAAGTTGGACCGATAATTCTAATCTTTATACTTTGTGTGCATATATACAATGCAATTATAAAGAGCGGGGACGCCTTAGGACACAATTGGGAATCAACTCATTCACTTGACAAATTCACGAAAGTATTCCACGATTTTTCATTGTAATTAGAAAGAGCTTTTAGACTGTTTGGTAAATATTGGCGAAACCTGGAATTATTACAATGCAGTGGATACCAAAGAGCAGAAGAGAGAGTAGACTTATTGTAATAGGTCAACTCGCATGCGTAGCAGCATGTCGCAGATGGATGGATAGGCGAGGTAGCGAATTGTTTGCGATAAGTCGACTGTGGATGAAAGGTGAATTCTTCACAATACAGTAGAGATCAAGGGATAGCCCAGAAAGTGAATTTATCGTGATGAGTCTAAACTTCTTCTTCTTGATTGGCGCGATAGCCGCTAACGCAATTTGGGCCGAGTCTAACAAAGTGCGCCAGTCGTTTCTTTCTCGTGGTAACCGGTACCAGTTGGAAACACCAAGTCCTTCTCCACCTGATTTTCTAACGCAGATGAGGTCTTTCTCTGCTCTTTATTCGCTGTGCTTGGACTATGTCGTCGTAAAGCTCATACAGCTCGTCGTCACTAACGTGTAAAGGCGCAAAAATCATTCGGATAATATTTCTCTACAACACTCCCAGGGACACCTCATTGGATGTTGCCATCGTCCAAGCTTCTGCGTCATATAAAGTATTAGTTTCGTTTGTCGACATTGGATTTCAAGACTGACTTTTTTATCGGCATTAATGTTGGTTCATATATTAACGAAGCCTCTTTACAAACTGAGAGTACATAAATTGAAGAAGGCCAAATTGGGTATATCGGTTAAATAAGGCCACAGCAACAGTTTTTTGGGACTACCGTGGAGAGGGTGAAATGCAAATTATTCAATCTGGATTGATTGGCGGCCTCTTTCAGGCGAAAATAACCCTATCTCAAAGATAAGAAGAGCAAAATTGCGTGAACTAAGTTGCGAAGCTCTGCTAGGATGTTCATCAGTTCAAGCTCCCTCTTTCTATATTATCTTACAAAGTGGAAAGAAATGGCTTTGCGATTCGAGATTTGTATCGAATAAGGGGTCACATATCTTTCTTGGGACATCAAGTATTTGTATTATTTGGAGTATATCGAGAATTCGGAAAAACACTCGTTCTCGCGTAGGAGGTCAGATCAACTATTGTTTTTTTCTGTTGATTAGTTTTCTTCGTGAAATATTTCAAGGACTTTTTGCCCCACTCTTGTTAAATACATACATTAGGGCGGGTCGATTTAAAAATCGCTCATTGCTCTGTGAAAATCGTATTCTAGGGATCAAAATAAGAAACTTTGCCGAAGGAACCATACCTCTAAAATGAATTCTGATGTCCCCCAATTTGGGTCGAACGAAAAATCCCACTTTGACCCATTTAGAGTGCTCCAATCGAGTCCAAATGTATGATCGACCCCCACTAACTTTGGACGGCCGATCCACCCATGCCAGTGGCACACCCCCTGGAACTCCCCTGGGGGGTTCCCCATACAATCATTTCAAAATATCACCATTCTTGGCCTTTACATGAGAAAAGAAACTAAAAAGTTCGACCCAAATTGGGGGACATCAGAATTCGTTCTAGAGGCATGGTTCCTTCGGCAAAGTTTCTTATTTTGATCCCTAGAATATGATTTTCACAGAGCAATGGGCGATTTTTTTGCCTCCCCACAAATCGACGCGGCCTAATATATATATATATATATACAATTGGCCCTTATATGCTTTATTGGGCGTTTGGCCGAACTTCTCCTCCTATTTGTGGTGAGAGTCCTGTTGTTTTCCCCCAAATGGAGGGATCTACAGTTTTAAGCCGACTGCGAACGGCAGATATTTTTTATGAGGTGCCGAAGGCCGAGCGCTATTAGGAAAAAACTTTTTTATTCGATGTTTCATGTACGGAGATTCGAACCTACACACTCCTAAATGGTAGTCACGCACAAACCCATTCGGCTACGATGGCCCCTTCATGCATATGCATCACGACTTTTAAAGACCTGACGCAAACTTTTTTCCCATCCAGTGCTGATGGCGAACAATGTTTGCATATGCTACTGTATCTATGCCCACTCTTCCTACATGTGTATGTACATATATATATATGGGTATGTGTGTGTGCATACATACTACAAAAGAGCATTTTTGATGAGTGGCGATAAATTTTAAATGTGTCGTCTGCGATGTGGACTGATAAGAGGTGATGAAAAGAGAGAGGCTGTTGTTTGGCAACCAAGGCGAAACGTTCGCTGTGAAGTGCACAATAAAAATTCCGCTGATCATTGAAGCGTATCTTCTAAGTGTCATTATAAATTTTATCTTTTCGAATTATTTATTCGAGAAAATTTTGTTACATACGAAAAAGAGGCTGATGAGCGATATTCCTATTAGCAGCTTATTTAAATTTAAGTAAAAATGCTGCAAAGTATATTTCAATATTTAAAGTTTCAAGTTTCAGTTAATAAATAACTAACAACTTACAAAGAATTTAGGTCGAAGCGAAGGTCCAACATTCATAAATTTCATTTTCTTTTAAACCTCTCAGAAATAAAAATCCAATCACTGCCGATACTTCATTTTTTCCTTTGTAGAAAAAACTGTGACACGTTGCTATTGAATGGCTTATAATCAAAGAAGGATTTTACAGATTGAAATGAAGCTTCACATCCGTTTATATGAAGAGTGTACGAACATAACAAAAACAAAAAAAAATATAAGGTTGGCCAAAAAGTCTTGCGGTATTTCCGCAAGCTTGTCTTTGCAAGCGCGTAGTTCTAGCTGTATTCGTCGCATCGGTTCACGCTAGAGCTTTTTGGAAAGCTTTTTTCACGTGCTAACACGTGTTTGATTAATTGTTGTTTGCTTTTAGTCGTTCGTGAGTTATAGCGTCGCAAACAAGGAGCAAAATAAAGAGAAAATGCGGCATATTTTACAGTACTACTACGATATAGGCACAACTGCATCTCATGCTGCCAATAAAATTTGTGCAGTTTATGGACCCGAAACAGTTTCCATTTCTACCGCACAACGATGGTTTCAACGTTTTCGTTCTGGTGCAGAGGTGATCGAAGATGCGCCACGGTCCGGAAGGCCTGTCGTCAAAAATTGCGATAAAATCGCTGAATTGATCGAAAGAGACCGGCATAGTAGCAGCCGTAGCATCGGCCAAGAGCTGGGCATGAGTCATCAAACCGTTATACACCATTTGAAGAAGCTGCGATTCAAAAAGAAGCTCGATGTATGGGTGCCACACGACTTGACGCAAAAAAACATTTTTGCCCGTATGGATGCATGCGAATCGCTTCTGAATCGCAACAAAATCGACCCGTTTTTGAAGCGGATGGTGACTTTTTTTGTTTTTTTTTTTTTTTTTTTTTTTGCCTCCTTTATTAATTACACCTGTCGTATGACACTAAGTAATTCTTTCTGCAGTTTGGATTTTATAACATTAATCATTATCAATATTACATTTGGGTTAAGTTTTTGTGTGAGTTTACAAGTGTAGGTATGTGCATAGCTGTAAATTATTCTAGTTATCAGCTGAGTTGGGGTTGGTCGTTTGAGCCGCCTAGAGTTTGCCCTTTCTGCTGTTGGGAGTTGTCGCATGTCATTATTGGAATGGTTCATTAAACGGACAATATGATTTGTGCTGCGTTTGCGGATGATTTCTGCTATTGTTTCGATGTTGAGATCGCGATGAATGTCTTCGTTTGGGATGTACCAAGGTGCATTGATTATAGTTCTGAGTATTTTTGATTGTAGTCGTTGAATAATGTTAATGTTACTTTTGCTTGCAGTACCCCAGATTTCTATGCCGTATGCCCAGATTGGCACAATCACAGTTTTGTATATAAGTATTTTATTCAGCAATGACAGTTTCGAGCGCCTGCCAAGTAGCCAATATAGTTGTCGGAATCTGTTTTTTACCTCATTTCTTTTCATCGTAATATGTTCTTTCCAGAGAAGTTTGGAATCAATAGTCATTCCAAGGTATCTTGCTTTGGTGTCTATTGGGATTTGTGAGTGGTTTATTGTCAGATTCTTGTGTCTTACTTTCTTGTTGGAATAAACTACATGAATTGTTTTGCCGCTATTGATTTGTATACCCCAAGCATTAAAATCGCTTCTGAATCGCAACAAAATCGACCGGTTTTTGAAGCGGATGGTGACTGGCGATGAAAAGTGGGTCACTTACGACAGCGTGAAGCGCAAACGGTCGTGGTTGAAAAGCGGTGAAGCTGTCCAGACGGTGGCCAAGCCTGGATTGACGGCCAGGAAGGTTCTTCTGTGTGTTTGGTGGGATTGGCAGCGAATCATCCACTATGAGCTGCTCCCCTATAGCCAAACGCTCAATTCGGACCTGTACTGCCAACAACTGGACCGCTTGAATGCAGCACTCATGCAGAAGAGGCCATCTTTGATCAACAGAGGCCGAATTGTCTTCCATCAGGACAACGCCAGGCCACACACATCTTTGGTGACGCGCCAGAAGCTCCGGGAGCTCGGATGGGAGGTTCTTTTGCATCCACCGTATAGTCCGGATCTCGCACCAAGTGATTACCACCTATTTTTGTCCATGGCGAACGAGCTTGGTAGTCGGAAGTTGTCCACAAGAGAGTCCTGTGAAAATTGGCTCTCCGAGTTTTTTGACAATAGGGAAGCGAGCTTCTATAAGAGGGGCATTTTGAAGTTGATATCTCGTTGGGAACTCGTCATCGAACAAAACGGCGCATATTTGACTTAAATCGCATTATTATAACCAATTTTATGAACAATTGAAAATTCAATAAAAATACCGCAAGACTTTTTTGACAACCTTATATATATGTATAGGCTAGTAGCAATGCTCTCTCGTATCGAACCACAAAACTTATTGAACACCCTGGTATATTTCATTTCAAGAAATAATTAGTTTCTTAGAACTGGCAAGGTGACATATTACTCTGGCACATAAGATTTGTTAACGTATTGCTGGTTTCTTATACAAGAAAGGTTCAGTATATAAAGGAAAAAAAAACTGTTAATAAGATAAAAAGAGTTAGCAGTTCAACAGTCGGTTCTATGTTACCGGAATGATTGGATTTTCATCCGGCTAAGGACTCTCACCTCAGCAGCATTTTTCAAAAATTTATAGGGAATATTTACATAGTTACAAGCAACAAAAATAACAACAGCAATTCGAATGTTGTGCTCAAAAAAAAAAAAAATAAAATAATAAAATAGAAAAACGCATCCGCCTTATCGGGTTCAAAAAACTCTAACACAGCTCAGTTATTTGAATTATTACTTTCAATCAGAATTCTGTACATATTTTGCAAAAATATGATTTAAGATTCATTTGATAACTTAAGTGAATAATTGCATTGCATAAATAAGAGCTTTTTGCTTCTTCAAACTTAATCGCAAAAGTGATTGGATATAATTTCTGTAACTGAAATTTTAAAAATTTATTTTAGGTGCCACATTTTTAATGAGTTTTAGACGTGCTTGTTAAACTAATAAACTTCATAGCATTTTTTATCATGTGCACCGGCAAAGTTGTTAATAATTCTATCGAAAAAGTAATAAAAACCAAAAATGAAAAATGGCGAACCAATAAACAGCCAATGCGTGGCCCGACAAAAGGGTCTCAAAGTGTTTTAATTTAATTCGTAAATCTTTACTCTTGCCAACGATTCGACTGTCTGGTAATTTATGCATTCAGTGAGTCGATCGTAGTGAGTAATTTCTTCATTTGGTTTATGTGATTTTATTTCTTGTTTTTAGAGGCACCTTTTGTTTTACGTGCCTTTTCTGCCTCAATTATTTTCAATATCCGTTTTTCGCACGCAGGCTTTTGTTCTTTCTTTCGCATGCCTCTTTTTCTGATTGCATGCGGCTATATTTACGCCTACACCTCCCTTAATTCAGTACTTGGTTGAATTGGTATATTTTTAGGCGCTTCAGCTACGTACTACATGTGCGACAACAATTTGGGTGCTGGCCGTAAGGCCAATCAGCGCACAAATTATGGTTTACAAATTGTCGGTAAATCCTTTTCTCTGATGTCTTCGAAAGAAAATTCAATTTAATAAAGAAAAAAAATTTGCCCAAAACTCGTGTGGAAATTTAAAATAAATTTAATATTCAAAAAATATAAATAGACCTACCGTTTTTGTTGTTGGCGCTTTTCCATTTAATTTCATGAATTGCCACTAAATCACATCAGTTTGCAACCCGACGCTCGCACACAACGCTTTATCATTGCTTTTTACCGAAAATTCTCCGGTTTTCTATTTAATAAAGTATTAAACAGAAAAAATTAATAGTAAAAAAATTTGATATATGCGCGTATTTAAGCAAAGGCTTGCCAGCAAAAAACACAGCCAAATGTATCAGAATTCAGTTGAAAAATCATTGAAACAGCTAATTCCTCGCTCGAATCAGTGCACACAAACACACACAAAAAAAAAAGGAAACGATGTAGCAAAAGTAGCAGGAAAAAATGAGGAGCTCTGCAATAACGCCAGCTGAACTTTTTAATAAACTTTGCAAGTGAGAAAGTAAAGTTTCATACTAAATAAAAAGTAAGGTAAAAGGAAGCAGCAATAAATAAGTAAGCAGCAAAAACGGATTTTCCTTATTTGTTTTTTGCTTTTTGCTTTCCTTTCTCACCTCTAATGGCCTCACACTTTTTACCGTCACTTTTTTCTTAGCCACTACGCTTGACTTGCTTTGTGCCTTTGCGTCGCTAACACTTAGCTGCTAAATAAATAAGGCAAAAAAAAAAAACAAAAAAAAATTGAAATTATGCTCAAAAGTGCAAAACTTCGCATTTGCATTTGTGCCTTTGAATCGTCGTCTGTTATCCCTGCACTTTGCAAGTCGTTCGCCATCCCGCTGCTAATCTTTGCTTTTACTTTCAGCGCTCAGAAAGTTTTAAATACAATTTGCCAAAGAATACCGTGCCTTAGCACTCATTGGATTTTCAATTTCTTTACCTTAGTTCTCGTTCTTAGCTGTATAACTGCATTTAAGTAAATTTATTGAATGTTTCGCTTTCGATTAACGCTCGCAGTTGGCTTTGACTTGGCTGGAGCGTGAAAGCAGGTGCGAAGTGTCGATTTGAGCTACTGCTCACTTGGCATTAGTTCTGCTTTTTTATTGGCTTTCAAACTACTTAAACTTTTGTTGACCAAAAGAAGGTTGGTCTTATCAACAAGCGAATGCTGAAGAGAGTAATAAAGTAAAGTCCAGTACCTTTTGTTTCGCCGAACTTCCTCCATCTATCCAGTAGCTGCTGCATCAAATATTGTCTTGAGTCTTCGCGTGCTTTTGTAAGACGGATCTTTTATTGATGGTATAGAGGGATTTGCTGAACTGAATGAATTTTACTGTGATTGTGGATGAAGTGGGCAGCGCAACAAAAAAGAATTAGATCAATTTCACAAACTATGTCTGTCGTTTGATAACGCTGATCTATGAAAAGAATGAACCGAATCTGAAAGGATTTTCACTAGTAAATAGAAGAGGTTGTGGGTTCGAATCCCAGGTAAAGCACGGTCCTCGCACTACCTACTTTCCTAGATTCTATAACAAAAAAAAAATTAATTCCTCAGCCCCAACAACCTTATCCTTCCAATCCTTACTCCCGCACGAAAAGTCAGCGCATTACTTGCATTATGGCTGCTAAAACAAAAAAAAAAAAAAAAAATAAAGAAAAAGAAACAGTTACACATTGCAACAGTGGCGCCAGCAAGAGGAAGCGGGCAATCGCGGTAATAGCGCAGACACACCAAATTTTGCGAAGTCCTCAACCATCTGTGTAATCCTTCTGCCAGAAAACTGTGACACACAGATGGTGCTCCAAGCAGTAATACGGCGGCGTTGCTTCTAAGCAACGACAGGTGGGCATTCCCAATATTTAGGACTGGTAGCGGCAGGCTAATCACTTACCTTGTCAGAAAGCAAATCGATTAACGAAACCAATTCAAGGCTGAGCCTTGTCGAGGGGAAAAGGAAAAACAAATCTTTTTATAAAATTTTTCTTTTAAAAAAATACTCAAAACTTTATAATTAATATTCTGAAACTTTGCGCACTAATTGAGCCCCACAAATCCGAATTAAGTCCTAGACACTCCACCACTAACCAAAATTCACACCGCGGCGATGCTAGAGAATACCCATGAGAAACAAGTTAACACACACCGCCTATTCGTCGACTACGAGTCAGGTTTTGAAAATCCGTTACGCGACCAACTATATCAAATATTGCCTGAGTTCAATATCCCTGCTAAGTTGATACGGCTGAGCAGAATGACGTTGAGCAGTACAGAAAGCTCCATCAAGATAGGGAAGGACCTCTCCGCACCTTTTGATACCCTTGGATGTTCCAAACAAGGTGACACATTCTCTTGCGATCTCTTCAACTTTGTTATGTACCGTATGCTTTGCAGGGTGGGGTTAGCGAAAGGGAACTTTATTCTATAAATTCGGTCATACCAAGTAATATATCACCGCCACTTTTACGGAAAAGGAATTCACACTATTGGGTCTGACGGCAAACGATGGTAAAACCAAGTACATACTGTATCGAAGTTGGCAACTATAAATTCGATATCGTCAAGGAATTAATTTATCTTGGTTCCGCGATTACCAGCACCAACGATGTCCCCCTTGGAATCGAGCGAAGCATAGTTCTTACCAGCAGGTGCTACTTTGGAGTAGTAAGTCCCTCTCTCGACGAAAATAACACTCTATGAGCGTACTTCATCATCCCGGCGCTTCTTTATGGCGCTAAAGCCAGAACAGTCAAAAAATCAGATGCAGCCACTCTTGGAGATTTCGAGATGACGGTTGCCGCTTTCGAATGAACCGCGAGTTGAATGATGTTTACAGAGATATAGGCAAACGACACACTTGGCAGCGACTAAGGTGGCTAGGTCAAGTCGTCCATTTGAAAAGAACTGCTTCGGTAGTTTGAGAAGGTGTTTGGAACGGTAATTGGCGCTCGATGACGAAGAGGACGTCCTGGTGTCAAAGTGAAGATGACCTGGTTTCTCTTGGCTTAAGAAACTTGAAAAGGTGTTCGTAAAACAGATACACCTGGCGGGACATTATTCGACAGGCTGTAACTCGGTAACGGGTTGTTACGGCCAATTAAGTAAGTAAGTAAGTAATTTGATAAATAAGAACACTCAATGAGTGACTTCGAAGTGGTTCATTCAGTGAGAGCCTCTGTCTTTTGCGTTTTGGATTATCATACCACATCAGAACCCATTTTTCATCTGCACTGATCAAGTTGTTGAAGAAATAAGTTACATGTCGTGGATCCGTTAGCCCTGTTTTCTTCATGGAGATTACGCGGAACCCCAACACCTGCACTGTTTGTATTACCAATTTGCTGCAAATGTTCTTGGATGTTCAGCCAATGTTGCTAAAGAATATTTGACAATTTCTCGACTGCCTGGCGCGGATTTGCTTCCACTTCCGTTCTTAAGTTGTTGGTGTTGCTGATAGATGTGATCTTAGAAAACCAACTTGGCATTTGGCTATCCATTTCCCTCAAGGAAGGTAGGTAGAAAAAATAGTTGAAGTACTAGTCTAGCACAAAAGTGCCGTTTCGACACCTCCAAATTTGAGACCTTGAACGGGTAGATTTTTACAGCCAAACAGAGCTGTTCCTATAATGGGGAAGGTTGATGGAAGCAAGAACTGCCCCAGGGTGTCGAAGAAGAGACACTCAGTGACCTTAATCATCTAGCTGCCAAGCCCGGACTTTTACAAAGAAAGTACGCAACACCCTCCTGACGGGTGTCTAAAGTTTCTGCAATGGGATTATATGGTAAGCCTAGTTTTACTGTGTGTGAGCCGATCGTCCAATGACCAGAGAATACAGCTACTGGTTTGAAAATTGAATGGCGAGGAGCCCCCAGAACTATTTGCGCCTTGCATCTACTCTACCTGGGGCCAAAATGTTTCCGAAATAGCACATGAAGAAATGGAGCTCCACCTTTTCTGCCCTTTCCTGAGAAATAAGTTGTGCAAGTCCCCTTTAAGAATAGTCAAGAGGACGTCGAGGTCTGGGTAGCAGAGCTCTGAGTAAGGCAAGGCATTTCATTTCCTTCTATGTTCCTATGTCCTAGAACCCAGAAAAGAAAAATGTTGCGTGCACAATCATGAGATTTGATCTCCTTCTCGCAGGAGTTGGCGAGTTTGGGTCTGTACCATCAGAATCTTGATTGCGGCATGATTATTGGAAAAAATGTTAATATCTCCCTCGCTCCCACGTTCCCTAAGTATTTTGCATGACTGCAGGATCGCAAAGACTTCTGCCTGTATTCGACGGTTTAAAGGAGATAGTTAAATTGGTTGATTTAGAGAAAACCCTCAGTGAAGACGGAGCTACCAAAATCGGTACAGATTTTTCCATCATTCCAATCCTACCTACTTAGAAAGATTGCCCTGGCAGCACCCTCAAACTCTAGTTTGCGGAATACCCATGTAGATCGGGAACCCATTTTTTGCCGAAAACATATTTGCAGGAGTTGAAAGCAGGCCAGCACTTTACCCGATTTTCAATGTGTTCAAATCGGGTATGTTCATGTAAGTATTCAATTTCAATTTCATCGGAAGTTAGAAAGCGAGAGAATGTGGTTATTGAATCTGAAAAGTCTAGATATCGGAGGTTTATATTTGCTGGTAAATAGCATTAGCTCTGTTTCAGTAGAGTTGACTCTAAGGTCACAACTGGCAGCCCAGCGACAGAGTACAGCCTTTCCGAGACCTCAGCTACGACTGAGAGAAATGGTTCCTCCAGCATTAGAACCAAGTCATCGCGTATGTTAACCCCTCCCTTATTTAACTTAGTCAGAATTTCGTCAATAGCAACTACACGCAGCACTCTGCAGTCCCTCTGCACACAAATTTACTGACTTTAGCTTCTTTTGGCACCGCATTAACTTCCCTGTAGCCAAGCAGGGACGAGGTTCAGAGATAAATAGTGTTTTCCACCTCTAGTCTATCTAACGTAGTGATAATTGACTCCGCCTTAACGTTATTAAAGCCCACCAAAGTGAATTGTTTGCTCTCTAGGAACTTTTCCACAGTCCCTACCACCTCATGTATGTATTTATTTATGTATATCCGTGGATTTCCCCTTCAGGTAAGCATCTGCGCTGGAGATCGCTTGGACTCGGTGTGCTCTCGGATATGAGAATCCGGATAGGATAAATGAGGTAAGACTTATACCTATGCCTGAAGTTCTTGCCCGAGTCATTACCCCTTCTTCCTGCTTTGGGTATGAAAACAACCTTCGTTTTCTTCCAGTTGGCGGGGACGTAATTAAGAGCCACGTCATGTAGATTTCTTGCAGGATAGCAACCACCAAGATTCTTGTTTTCCGAAGCATCACAGGTGCGATATCGTCAAAACCAGGAGATTTAAAGGGGTGAAAACTAGTGACTCAAAATAGCGAAAGATAATTTAAGGTTTAAGTTTTCACAAGTAAACAACTAATTTTAACTTTGAAATGTCGACTTTCGGCTATGAAATGAAATCATAAATACAGAAACGTCACTATTTTTCAGATCTCCAATATTTCTGTCAACACAATACGTGCGCAACTAAGTTTTCGCGCGTTTTTTGATGAAAATACAACTTTATTCTAAAAAAAATGGTTACAAGTGAATCATTGAAAGTATTGCCCACCGCTGGCTACTACTTTTTCCCATCTTTTTGGTAGATCTCGTATACCGTCACGGTAAAACTGTTCATCTTTTGAGGCTATCCACGGATCAAGCCTTTTTTGATGTCTTTATATGAATGGAACTGCTAGTCAGCTAGACCATGTGCCATCGATCGGAACAGATGATAATCGGACGGCGTAATATCTGGAGAATGTGGCGGGTGGGGTAGGATTTCCCATGTCAGTGTTTCCAGGTAGATTTTAACGGGTTTGGTAACGTGAGTTCGAGCTTTTTCATGCTATAGAATCACTTTTTCATGCCTCTCCGCGTATTGCGGCCGCTTCTCGCGCAGTGTTCGGCTCAATCGCATCAATTGAAGTCGATGCCGATCCACAGTGAGGGTTCCGCTTGGTTTTAACAGTTCATAATAAACAACACCAACTTGGTCCCACCAAATACATCGCATAACCTTCGCAGCGTGAATATTCGGCCGAGTCGACGACGTAGCAGCATGACTGGGCAGTCCCCATGACTTTCTTTTCTTTGGATTGCTGTAATGAATCCATTTTTCATCAGACGTCACGACGCGATGAAGGCAACCCTTCCTTTTTGGCCGCTGGATCAGTGGAAGTTGTTCACAGGCGAAAAGGTGACGTTCAACATCCCTTGGTTTAAACTCATAAGGAGTCCAAGTTCTCTGTTTCTGAATCATTCCCAAAGCATGCAATCGCTTGAAAATAGATTGGCGGGTAACTCCTAATACTGAAGCAACAAGCTCTTCTTGCGTTTGACATGGATCCTCACTGAGCAATGCCTCCAATTCAGCGTCTTCGAAGGTTTTTGGCCTTCCTTTACATTAAAATCACCGTCTTTGAAGCGACGGAACCAATCTCGGGACGTTTTTTCACTTAAAGCAGCATCTCCATAAACTTTTTGTACAGGGTTACCCATATTCGACGGACGCAATGGATTTCGATGACTCTTTGGACCCATTCTAATCGACGAGGCTTGTCCGCAGGCAACAATCTTTGCGTCAATTGAATCTCATACGGGAATAAATGCAAATCAATGCAGATAATTCGTTGTAAAGTGGTCCGAGCAATGCCCAACTGCTGAGAATGGCGATTTTGGGATGTCCTTGGCGACGCCTTGGTCGGTTTCGATTTGGCCTCTTTGGATTAGAAAGAGCATCACCAGTCGAAATCCTTTCGTCCAAACGTTTAATGGTGTTCTTAGAAGGCGCACTTTTGACATTATTTAATTTTTTATACGCACGTTGAGTTTTCACAATTGACTTCTTTTGTTGAATGTAAATTTCAACAAATTGGGAGCGCTCGCGTGGCGTGTACTGTTCCATGGTAAAAATTTGCTTAGACTGACGCTTCCAACGCGGTATGTCATTAAGCGATCTAACGTCTCTGTCAAAAGATACAGGGTTGCCAGATGGGTCCGTCGAATATTGGCAACCCTGTAGCTCTCGATGCGATTAAGCCGCCGTTTTTTTCGAATGAAAGACGAAAATCAACACTTATTCGACGATTATTCGGCACAAAAGCTAGTTGCGTATCAATAGCTTTAGAAATTTTTGAGTTTATGCATAAATACTCTACTATATTTATTTCCCCCAACTTTATAATTTCACTTAAAATATGCAACGATTATATGGAGAAACTAGTCTGTTATTTACCTGTTTCCTATTTTTGTGGAAATTGAGGTAAAATCATGAAAAAGGTCATGCCTTGTGATTGCTGTAATCCAAATGTTCACACTTTCGTTATTTACCCTTACTGTTTTTCACCAGTTCCTATTTTCTTTGTTTATAAATCGTTCATTTTTGTTTCTTCAAAGTTACCCTTTCCTGACCTGCTACTCTATAATTTGCTGCGAATTCGAAATTGATTCTAGTATTTTAATGCGAATAAATCCTTAGAAGTGGATAAATGCGTATAAACAATCCGTCTGCCACTTACGATTTTTCGCCTTATGATTGATATTTGCACAGATCCACTTCGTGCCACCGCTTGTTGCTCTACAGCAGTATTCAACTCGACTAGATTGTGTTTGCAATAACGAAAATTAATAATTGTTGTCATGGTTCGTAGACAGGATTTCAGTTACATTTATTTAAAAACAAAAACACCAACCCATTTCCTTTGCCATACTTAAATCCTTTTCTGTTACACGTGCCGAATAGTCACTTAAGCAGTTTCCATACCACTCATCAATTTCGGAGACTCACATACATACATACATATATGTTTTTGTATGCACGAGTAGGACGTTCGGAGAAGTGTGGTGAGCTACCACCGTTTGTTGCATACGTACAGGCGCGCCCAAAATTGCAGATTATGACAAGCATGCAAAGTGTTCACAACTTCACAAGTATTAGTGTTACATAAAATATATTTGTGTTTTCGTTGTTGTTGCAGCTTAAAGAAAATTCATTGTTATTGCTGCAAAAGTGTGCTCTGGCTGTTATTGTTGTTGCGATCGCTCGCTTGTTGACCAACTTAAAAGTTGCCAACATAGATGGCCAAGTATGTACAGATATTTATAGTTGCACAACAAGTGATGTAAGATTTGGGAAATTTCGAGAATGATAAATGGCGTTAGTAAACTTTGAAAATATACCAACAAAGCGAAAGCAAAACGGAGATATGTAAATATGTGCGAGTTGGCAATTGTGCGCATTGTTTTATGGGCTTATATTTGCAAATGGCTAATTGAAATCTTACAGCCTTAGTTGAATTTTAATTAAATTTCCGTAGAAATTCAAAGTAGAATTTTTATTAGTATGTGAACAAATAAATCTTTTATGCGGGTTATTCCAGTTAAAAAGTGGCTGCCAGGTGACGCCCAGGTGACTGATGAAGAGAATTTGTGCATTTTCAATTACTCACCTTGGCTGGACTTTTCTGATATATGGGATGCTGCCTTAAGACTTATTTGGTTACAGCATTTTTCACCTTTTTTTATAATCAGCCTATTACATCGGCCCATCAGCCTCTCACCTATCTATACTATAAAGGTGAATGTCTGTACGTTGTCCGCGCATCACTACGAAACGACAAGACCAAATGACGTTAAACTTTTATACATTCATATTTTCACCCAATGAAGGTTATAGGCATGTTTTTATAATGGAACTCCCTTCCCACAGACCCAGGCCGCGCCACCACTCTCATTCGTCACTAATAATCGAATATTTGCTTAAATTTAATATAAAAAATCTTAGTTTTTCCTATTTCCCACTATTTATAGCGCACTCTAGACTTCATAATCCGCATAAGCTGTTCACCTATGACCCAAATGCAAAGTTCAAAAACGGTTTGAGATAGAAAATTAATAAAACTATTTTTTCTTGATATTTTTCTGATTGTTTCTTTTGATTTTATTCACCGAAGCATAGCAACGAATACCGGGTATTGCAATATTATGGTTATTAATAAAAAAATATTTTCTATGAAATTATTGTTTGTAATTCTTTTACATACATATATCCTAAATCCCTCAAAACTACTCCTACCCAAGCGGGTCGCGGGTTAAAGCTAGTTGTCTATAAAGTAATGAAATCGCTTTACCTCAAAAGAATGTCTTCTCGCGCGGAGCGTCTGCCAAGCGACCAACCGAATCGGCTGGTGGGGGAAAATTATCATTGGACCTTCCCCTTCCACTAGAAACCGGTTCCAGTTCGCTGGCAACAGCGGTGCAGTCAATATCGCTCCGCGCGGGAAAGCTGTTTTAAAAGTGTTTAGGATTTTGCAGTGGCGAAAAAGCAGCGATCGTTGGAGCAACGTTACTCGATCAAATTTTGCGTAAAGCTAAATAAAACGAGTACCGAAACCATAGAGCTACTCAAGGAGGCTTACGGGGACCAATCTCTGTCCAGTGCCCAGGTAAAACAGTAGCACAAGTCGTTCAAGGAAGGCCGGGAGGACGTCGAAGACGAACATCGATCTGGAAGGCCTTCGACGACGCAAACAGGCGAAGACCTCTGTATTGGCCAAGATGGGGGTTCCGGTGCTTCGGACTTCTTCTTGTTCCCGCGCCTGAAAAGAAAGCTGAAGGGGAGGCGTTTCGACTCCATCGAGGCGATCCAAAAAACTGTGGCGGATGACTTTAAAAAATGTTTCCTGCAGTGCAAGGGCCGCTACCAGCGGTGTATTGACGCTCAAGGGTCCTAGTTTGAAAAATATTAGTTGTATAACCCAAAAGGTTTAATAAAACTGTTTAAAAAAAATGAGGCTCATTACCTTTCAATCAAACCCTGTATAATCCCAAATCACCAATTTGGTTTCAGGAAAAAACACAGTACCATCGAACAAGGCAATTGACTTATGACATAGTGCTTATGATTTCCGGAATGTTTCCAACAATAATCACGAGATCAGGGAAAGAGCTTTGGGATTACTCAGCAATTGGGCCACAGACTGTGGTTTAAGTGGAATCACAAAACAGAATTGATGTTATTCACTAAAAAAACTAAGATATCAGACTTTCCCTTCTTCTTAATTAGCGCAATAACCGCTTACGCGATTTAGGCCGAGTTTAACAAAGCGCGCCAGTCGTTTCTTTCTCGTGCTAACCGGCGCCAATTGAACACACCAAGGGAAACTAAGTCCTTCTCCCCCTGATCTTCCCAATGCACAGGAGGTCTTCCTCTTCCTCTAGTACCACCAGCTGGTACCTCATCACATACTTTCAAAGCCAGTGCGTTTGTATCCATTCGGACGACATGACCCAGCTAACGTAGCCGCTGGATCTTTATTCGCTGCGCTATGTCTATGTCGTCGTAAAGCTCATACAGCTCATCGTTCCAGCGCCTGCGATATTCGCCGTTGCCGACGTGCAAAGGTCCAAAAATCTTATGCAGAATCTTTCTCTCAAACACTCCAAGCGTCGCTTCATCGGGTGTTCAGCTTCTACGCCATACGTTAGGACGGGCATGATGAGAGCCTTGTAGAGTGCTAGTTTTGTTCGTCGAGACAGGACTTTACTTCTTAGTTGCCTACTTAGTCCGAAATAGCACTTGTTGGCAAGAGGAATTCTACGTTGGATTTCACGGCTGACATTGTTATCGGTGTTAATGCTGGTTCCTAAGTACTATACGAAGTCTTTTACAACTTCAAAATTATAACTGTCAACAGTGACGTGGGTGCCGATACGCGAGTGCGCCGACTGTTTGTTTGAAGACAGGAGGTACTTCGTTTTGTCCTCGTTCACCACCAAACCCTTTCGCTTTGCCTCTTTATCCAGTTTGGAGAAAGCAGAACTAACAGCGCGGTTGTTAAGGCCGATGACGTCAATATCATCGGCATACGCCAGCAATTGTACACTCTTATAAAATATTGTGCCTGAGCGATTAAGTTCTGCGGCTCGTACGATGCTCTCCAACATCAGGTTGAAGAAGTCACACGACAGAGAGTCATCCTGTCTGAATCCTCGATTGGTATCAAACGGCTCGGAGAGGTCCTTCCCAATTCTGACGGCACTGCTGGTGTTGAGTAACGTCATCTATCATAGCCGTATTAGTTTTGCGGGGATACCAAATTCAGTCGTCGCAGCATACAGAAAACTCCTTTTCGTACTGTTGAATGCAGCTTTGAAGTTGACGAAAAGATGGTGTGTGTCGATTTTCTTTTCATGGGTCTTTTCCAAGATTTGGCGTATTGTGAATATTTGATCGATGGTAGACTTTCCAGGTCTAAGGCCACACTGATAAGATCCAATCAGTCGGTTGACGGTGGGCTTCAGCCTTTCACACAATACGCTAGAACCTTATAGGCGATATTTAGAAGACTAATTCCGCGGTAATTGTCACAAATTGCAGGATCGTCCTTCTTATGGATTGGGCAGAGCACACTTAAATTCCAATCGGTAGGCATGCTTTTATCTGACCATATTTTGCCATGTTTGAATAGCTGAGCCGGCAGTCCGTCGGCGTCCGCGGCTTTGTTGTTCTTTAGCCGAATTATCGCTATTCTCACCTCGTCATGGTCGGGTAGCGGAACGACAATTCCATCATCGACGATAGGGGTATCGGGATCTTCACATTCTCTGTGACATATCAGTCTTTAATCTCCTAAAATTAAACGAGTTAGTTTTACGCTGGCCTAACACGCAAAATACTGAGGTGTTATCCTTGACCCCAAACTCAGCTGTAGACTCAATGTATGTAGAATACAGCTAATATAGCACTTAACACCTGTAAGAGAATGTTAGGTAAAAAATGGGGTCTTCAACCCAAGTTATCCAATTGGATCTACACAACCATTGTAAGAGCGATAGTAACATATACGGCACTATGGCAAAGAAATACATGCAAACCAAGCTTAACAAGATACAAAGTTGAACATATATCTTAACCACATGGGCGCTTAGCACCAGTCCTACTGAAGCGCTTCACGTGTAAAGTTAGCAGAACTGTATCACCTACTTATAACCTCAAACAATCGACAGCATTGACAAACATGAAACAAACTGATATCCCATAGGAGAGCGAGCAGCCAAAATGGTTATCTCTGATAATAATAGCCATAGGTGGAATCAACCGGAGAAAAAGGAAACTATCTTCCACTTCCTCTGTAAATGTTCTGCCCTATGGAGGGCGAGGATGTTGATCCTTGACAAATCGCTTATTTAAAACCTTCGAGAGGTAGCCAGCATAGATGTCAACATCCTTATAAGATTTCTCAATCGCACAAACTGGATATAGTCGTCAAGGAATACTCGTGTAACTTGTTGATAGCGAAGATGTGCCAATAAAATGGGGCGAAAGTACTTATTGGACCCTTGGTGAATCATCAAGACTCATACAATTTCTTTCTGTGGCCTTTGGGACCTAATTATGGTGAAGACAGTTCTGCTGAGCCATTTCTGGAAGAGAACTCTATCAAATTTTTAGTTAAACTAAACATGAAGATGCCCGGAGATGTAATGGTCTGACTATTGCTATAAACAAATGGTCTCGTCCTAGAAGTTTTTTTTTTCGTATTCTCCTTCAGCCTCGTAAATGCAGCAACTACAGCCTCAAAGATTTGCCGTAATATGGCAACCAATATGTGGACTTAAATGTATACTGTCCGAAATACTGCACCTTTATACTCTGCTATCAAGTTATAAGCTATCTGTCAGATAGCTAGAGGACTGGGTGGAGGAGTATGATAGTTCTCTCTCCACACTTTCTTGTTAAGAATTATTGTGACAAAGACACAGAGCTCAGGGGAGAACTCGAGAGATAGTCAACATCCTTAATACGCAAATGCGCCTTATGAGATTTAGTACAGATTCTCACAAAATCATTACAGTTTTTTTTAATTCTTTAAAATTCAAACTTAAGATATATTAAGTTGACATATTTTTTGCAAATTTTTTACAGAATAAAAAAAACAAATGTTAAGTTTATAATTTTCCTAGCCTTTAAGTGCGAACTCTTCAACAGTGTATTGATTAACACCTCTCGATCGGCTTATGAAATAGTTTATTCTACGAGGGTTGCTCTTTATATTTCTGGCCTTGACCACTTTCCGTCGGAAGGATTGACATATTTTACCTTAAACGACCTTCGAACTTTTTGATGTGTGAGTCATATTGGTCACTTAAAAATTCATCTCTACGAAAAATGGAATTAAGCCGTGAACATTTTCGTGCAATTATTTTTCACAATTTTCCACGTGAAACACAGCAATGAACTAGAAATCGTTATACGACGAACGCAAGCCGTCCTTTAGTACCGTAAAAAAGTGATAAAATGAATTTTCTACTGACGGCTGTCCGCTCATCAATCGACTGCGTAAAAATCGTCACAAATCAATTCCTATGTCGGAAAATATCGATGCTCAGCAAGATCGTCATGCCACATGCCATGCGATTGAGTCATGCTGTGGGGAGTGGGGCATTAGTATGTCGACCATCAATAAAATTTTCCATGATCACTTTGTGGTAAAAAGAATGTGTTCACGTTGTGTCACACACTTTTAAAAGCGCGCTGGACAAAGTGATTTGAAAAACTTTGATTTTGAAAAAGGAAACAATTTTCACTCACAAGTATTAATTTTTCCATTACTAGGCTAGAAATATAATGAGCAACCTCCGTATATACACCCGTAATAAACACCCACATCTGCTCTAGTATTCACTCTCTCCGTTTTAGTCTCCCACTCGCCTACGCTGATCACTAAGCGAAATATAGTTTTCGATCAAATTTCTTTATTTAGTTGCCTATTTTTATGGGCATTCTTGAGATTAATTGAAATAAAAAAGAAGGTTTCTTCGAGCACTCTAAACTTAGTTGATTAAAAAGTTATATGTATTTTCTGTATTAAATAATCATCTAGTTTAGCTTAACAAATTTTGTCGAAATTACAGGCGTGGAAATTAGGCCTTGGACAATCTGACTTGGAATGCCCCACTCTTTGGAAATATTTAAGGCGTTCTGTGCGCATATATGACACGCATAGCTTATTATTAATAAATGTCTGCGTTTATTTATTTAACAACAAAGTTATTTAACAAATCGTCTCACAAAAGAAAACATATTTCATATGAAAATGGGAAATACGAAATTCTTTCTTTAATTACAAATTCAGGTAATCAGAGAATTTTCGTAACAATAAGAACTCCTTTGTTTTATTTACACTCTGAATTTTATTTTAATTTCCAAGTTGCTTTAAAAGTGGTAAAGGACTTTGCATTTTCAATGCCTTACACGAAGTATCGTTATGAGTTTCAAATTATTATTTATTTTTAATCATTTATGCACTTATGACCTCAATTCTGGGTAGTTGTGAATTACTAAGTGAGAATTCAAAAATTATTACTTTTATGAATAGTGCGATACTTTTTTAATTTTATAAGTTTTTAATAGAACGAATGCTTGAATTTTTTTATTCGTATGGGGAAGAAAATAGCTAATAACGGCGGAAAACAAATTCTTAAGTCAACGCGAAATTTTGAGCCGCTTCAATTCCAATTACAAAGTGTGACATTTTTGGAAAGTTAAGTTTTTGGTAAATTTGCACAAAGTAAGAAATTTGGATTAATATGGTCTTTGTAGTGAAGTGAACTATGTTTTCATAGAAAATTATTAAAGTTAAATAACAGACAAATATATTGTCAAAACTAAATTCTCGTGAGCCAGGGGTCGATTTTGGACTGCGTTTTTATACCGAAGAGGGGGGGAAATACGTCAGCTGACCATCATTATTATATTTTCATATATGTCCCAAATTATGTAAAAAAATTTCAATTGGCCTAAAGTTCACCTATTCAGCTGATGGGGTTTCCCCCCTCTACCGCGCAGCTGACTATTTTTTTTTATTCTACTAAATGTCAACAATACATGAAAAAAATTTCAGCCGGTATAAAATGAGTTGTTAAAAATTTTTTTTGGACACGTTTCGCAGCATCTCAAACACGTACACACCGCTACTAGGCCAGCTGACGGTTGGCTTCGTCATCCATTGGATGGATTCTGTCTTCAGTATTAAAATTAGTCGGTATGAAATGATGTGGTCAAAATGACCCCTGGCTCCCGGACTATCAAAATTATCTACGGTTTCAAGATTATTTGAACTTATTGTGAAACTTTATTTTGCAGTTAATCGTTTAATCTCTGTAAACCGACACGATTTCATGAAAGGTAGAGCCAAAGCAAGGTAGAATGAAATCTTCCAGTATTTTCTGAAGATTGTGTGCCAGCTATTCAAAGAAAAGAAGCACAGACTTTTCAAAAGCATTTGATAAGGTTAATCACAGGTTTTTATTTCCATATCGAAGGCTATAGGATTTCACTGCACTCTTTTAAAATGCATTAAATCCTATCTCTCTCCTTGAAAATGTGTTGCTAATGTTGATGGTGTGTCATGCATTTCTTACACAGCAAATTCTTGTGTTTCCCAAAGAATATACTCAGAACCCCACGTTTTATCATTTTTTCTTTGTTGCTATCTCATTATCCTATATTTGCTTATGACCGGGAACGCATATTAGAGTAATATGAAGTTCCTGTATACCCTGTAAAAATAGTTTGGATGAAATGGAATTGTAATTTTAAAACTGCTTGACTGTCTGAAAAGAGTAACAAATTTCTTTGTAATTTCTTATTGATTTACATGCTTCTCTGATTGCTAATATTTCTGTCTGGCACCCGCTGGCATAGTCAGGAAGTCGAATTGATTTGGTTGAGCGGTTCCAGTTCGCGCACTACGGTTCATCTTAGAACCGTCAGTGTAGATTTTAATGGCGCATCTACCAATCACCATCTCTGACTTCCATTTTAGGTGGAAAACGTACCGTAAAATCTTTCTTGAAGTTAAGGTCGGAGATTGTGAAGTCTGATTTAGTTTTGAGCAGTAAGGGTTTCTGTAGGAGAATCTTGCTGTGATCGCACTATGTTGTTGTTCAACTTCCTATGTCTCTGAGTCTCACCGCGCTGCAAGTAGCCATTGTTTTTATGTGTGAGTCTAATAGTAATATATGTGTTCGTACGATTAGCGCTTTAGTGGTTTGGTATTGACTCTAAATTATCTTTTCAAAAACATTTAAAATACACCATTGCAAAGTCATATTCTGAGCTTGCTTTTACTCGATGTTTTAGTTTGGACTTAGTTGATCCATATACCTGAAAGTTATTCGAAGCTGGAATACGCCGTCTTTATTTGGAGAGCATTTTATGCTTGTCATATTAGTAGGGTTGAGAGTGTTCAGAAAGTCTTTGTAATGCTGCGAGTTCAGTGCTTACAAGTATCGAAAACCTCGAGATGATTTGATGTGAATCCCGACATCTTCAGAATTATAATGATTTTTTTTCTGAATAAAAAAAACTAGTAAAGTAGGCAGCACCTACCTGCGAAGTTGTGTATTCGGCGGCAAGTTGTATGCGCAATAAATTTAGAATACGGTTAGAAGACTCAACTGTGAATAAAGAATTCAGAATCATTTCTTTAAACCATCTAGGTATATCCTATTCCCCTTAAAATACATTCTAAGAAGTAAGAGAAAAATTTTGTAACTGTTATAAACAGTTATCAAAAAAAACAAAAATCTTAAAGTGGTTATTTTCTGGTATATGGGAAGTCAAATGATTTGTCCATATCCTTCATCCGAACGAATCACAGGTCCAGAAGTCATATACCAAACCAAATACGCTAGCCATATAAAACATTTTAAAGCCGGACTTATGTGGCTTTTTCGGAAGATATTGCTTTAAGTTACGTTGTCCTGCAAGATTAACGATTTTCTATAGTAATGAAATATGTTTCATGACAACATATATTTGTAAATGTATATAATTGACGCTTACACCCTTTTTGGGTATTTGGCCGTGCTCGTCCTTCTATTTGTGGTGTGCGTCTGGATGTTGTTCCACAAATGGAGGGACCTACAGTTTTAAGCCGACTCCGAACGGCAGATATTTTTATGAGTTTTATAAGCTTTTTCATGGCAGAAATACACTCGGAGGTTTGCCACTGCCTGCCGAGAGGCGACCGCTGTTAGAAAAAACTTTTTCTTAATTTTTGATTTTTCACCAAGATTCGAACCGACGTTCTCTCTCTGAATTCCGAATGGTAGTCACGTACCAAGCCATTCGGCTACGGCGGCCGCCGTGGGAACATGCATACCCTTAAAAGGCATAATTTGCTCATCAACGCTTAAATACTTCTCTTTCTCGAAACTGTTACATATATCCTTCATTTGCGTCAGTAAAGGGTGATGTTTTATAATTTGCCATAATTTTGTGCTTTCTTCTGCGGCTGATGAGCGTTATTATTGAAATGAAAGTATCATTTAATGTATTCGAATTTGTTACGTGGCATTGAATCGGCAACTGAGACAGCGTAATTTCGATAGCCATGTATTTGCCATACAGGTATTCTGACTACATCCAAATACAGCAACACTCCCACGAAACGTTCGATTTTGATTATATTACATTGAATGCGTATGAATCAGCTTCGGTACCTATTTTCTGCAGTATTTCTACTTCGAAGTGCATAGAAAAATATGTTATTGGCTCCTTAGTTTTTGAACCATTGACACAACTTTTCAAGGAATATTTGGTTCTTTTTCATCAAATTCTCCATCTCAAACTGTCTACTTCTACTTTTTCAAAAATCTTCTGCACCGTTTTTTCAACTAGTTCTTCTTTTGGATTGTATCTTCGATAAAATTTTCCAAAGTCTCAAGGGCGTTATTTTCCAATTCCTTCTCTCCATCGTTCTCACCTTTTGAGTTATCCTAATCAGTACCTAGTACTGGCAAACTTTTTCAGTTTCTAATTGCGTTAAACCTTTGGGTGGCATGTCTAGTCCAAGAGAAATCTTTCAAAATTTTGTACCACTTTGAAAAATTCCTGACACAACTAAACAATTTCTCTTTAAAATTTAATATTTCGAATGTCAATTTTTTGGGTATAGGTATAAGTTTCCGCCTTCTCTTAGCCAAAGTTTCGAATTATTTAAACAATTAACAACTGTACTCCATCTTCAAGTTCTTTTGACTTGAAGTGAACACATCTATTTTAATTAATTTAATTAAATTCCCACACACTTTCCGCTGGAATTTTTTTCGATACCTGTTGTCGCAACGAAATTGGTCGAAATATAGGGTTTTTCAGTAAGAGCGCTTCAACTTTTGAACTTTTTTGAATAAAACACAAACGGTTTGACTTTTTTAACTAATTTTTTTTTTATTATCGAGTTTGAACATATACATTTAAGTATGAAATTCGATTTCTCTTGCATGACCACCGCGTGCACGTTTTACGAAGTCCAATCGTTGAACCCAATTTTCGACCACTCTTTTGCATAAATCGGCCGAAATTCTAGCAATTTCGCGTTCAATATTGGCTCTGAGCTCACAAATCGTCGCCGGTTTGTTACTGTAGACCAATGACTTCACATAACCCCAAAACGGGACGGCTTGTTAAATGGACCGTAAAATGGCCGTAATGCTCTTAAAGTAGCAGCAACAGAACGATTATTTTCATAAAAAATTTGCACGATTTACAATCGTTGCTCAAGTGTGTAGCGTTCCATGATGAAATGTATACTAATGAAGTTTACAAATGACAAGCGAAAAATAAAAAATATTGCGTCGTTCGCCCGCCCTATCGGAAAAAAGTTGAAGCGCACCTATTGAACAACCCGTAAAAGCTCAAGCATGCACAAAACAGAACAACTGATTAGAGAAAAGCATAACAAATCGCAAAAAAAGGTAACGGTTGTTTTTATATTTGAAAACGTGTTTGTCTATGCGTAAAATTGATCCCGAAAGGGTTAAAAAAAATTATCGGGAGCAGTACCAAAATTTCTGAATTAAATTAGAAATGTTCTAAAATCCCGGGATAAACAGCAACCGCTAACATTAGTACCCCTACTGTACGCATAAAAGTTAGTAGACACTCAACTGCATACCCCGACCACGGCTTCAACGAGCCCAGTGAAAGCATCTTATTGCATCCCCCAGTTGCTAGAAAGTCATACACATACATGTAAATGTTTGAATGGTCACAGTGACGTCGTAGTTTCACAAAACTCTGTTCGTCCGTATGCACAGTGTGACTATGTCGTAGGTATTTAAGAATTTTCTATTAGTAGATTAAAATCGATGTACTCGATACCTTCTTATTTTAACCCACATATTCAAATATGCAATAAGTAATAGGGAATCTTCAAGAGAATAAGTAAAATGCTTTATGTGGTAAGGGAAAATCAGAGAACATTAATTTACACCTCATTAAATTTGAATTTGCTAGTAAATACTATCGACTCACGAATGCAGTTATGGAAGACATAAAGCATACAAACATACTTATGTATATGTATTACGTACGTATCTGTGTATGTATGTATTAGTATATTCCCGGCAGGAAAAAGTCAAACTACATAGTGTAGAAACATTCTAGTTCAGATGCTTGCATGTAATAGAGGAAATCATGCTAGTTCGTCGTTGATTAGAGTAATGCCAGTGATAAAAAAATTATTCTTCTTTTTATGTAGAGTTTAAGACTTGTCGATTTGATGAATACATTTAAAACATATGCTTTAATATACACTATATCCAATTTAATCAAATAAATGTAAAAACTAATTAATATTTCCATGAAATTTAATCATTTTATTTAGCCTCGCATTACAAGTCAGTAAGATTAGAGCAGCGGATATATAATATTTATTTTCCCTATGACAAATGCTAAGAGCACAAAATCGACGCCCATGTGGCCGCCGCCTCCTTCTGGATTTCAAGCAAGCTTTTGATAGCCTACAGCGCTGGAAAATCCCTGAAACTTTTGCATATCTGGGCATAAATGCGAAATTAACGCATCTAGTAATAGACAGTTTGAGTTATATCACTGGAAAAGTTGTAGTTCAGCATGCTGCATCCGATTATTTTAAAATTTCATGCGGCGTCAAGAAAGGAGATACTTTATCATCGTCGATCTCCAACTCGTTATTACATTTTGCTATAAAAAAGGATCAGTCCTAACAATCGCGTACGCCAATAGCTATTGTAGCTCGCAATAAAAATACCTTTCCGAAATCTTGAAGGATATCGACACGAAAAACGATAACAGTGTCGGTCTGAAGTTATATGAAAGTAAAACGAAGTACCTAAAGCTTTCTCGATGCGAGGGGAAATGTCGACCGGAAAATATGACTATTGGAAGCTATTGTTTTGAAGGAGTTCAGCAATTCAAGGGGACAGATACCTGTAAAATTTCGAAGCAAAATTTTTTTTTCATAAAATGTTAGTATAATCCTTTAAGAATATATCAAACATTTTTTGTAACGTAAATTTAAGTATTTCTTATATTACAGATCGTCCACCGTGACGACTCTATTCCTTGCGTTCGAGCACTGGGAGAGCTTTAATTATGTTGTGTTCAAACTTTAGACGCGTTTTTCTCAAAATTATATTTTTCGAATACACGATAACTAGAAAAGTTATTGACCGATCTCTCTGAAATTTTGCGCACATCTTTTTTATGATATTATATTAGCTTCTATGTGAATTAAGAAGGTTTGGAAAATTTTTCGAAAAAATAATTTTTTCGAAGCAAAAATAGTAGGAAAATTCACGCCTTTACTAAGCGAACCATGGACACTGACCCATGAGGACCACAAATGAGTAATGTCTAAAAGTTTTCGAACGTGAAATACTTCGACAGATCTTTGGACCACTCCGGGAAAGTGCAAACATATGCAGAATACGTTGAACTGTTATCCTTCTGCAAAGAAGAAGATGTTATATTTTTTTTTCTTGATTGGCGCGATAACCGTTTAAGCGATTTTGGCTGAGTTTAACAAAGCGCGCCAGTCGTTTCTTTCTCATGCTAACCGGTTTATCCACTTGATCTTTACAAGGCAGAGATAGCTTTCTCTTCCTCTGCTACTACCAGCTGGTGCCGCATTGAATATTTTCAGAGCCAACGCTGCGTTATGACTATGCCATCGTAAAACTCATGCAGCTCATTGCTCCATCGCCTACGCTACATGCCGCCGCTAACGTGCAAAGTTCCAAACATCTTCTGCAGAATCTTTCTCACAAACATTCCAGGCGTCGCCTCATTGGATGTTGTCATCGTCGAAGCTTCTGCGCCATACGTTAGGACAGACATGAGGAGAGCCTTGTAGAGTGTTAGTTTTGTTCATCGAGAGAGAATTTTATTACTCAATTGCCTACTTAGTTCAAAGTAGCACTTATGGACAAGAGAGATTCTCTGTTGGATTTCAAGGGTGAAACAATCATCGGCGCTTATACTGATTCTTAAGTAAACGAAGTCTCTTACAACCTGAAAATCATAGCTGTCAAAAGTGACGTGGAAGATGTTATTAGAAATAAATTAAATCTCAAATAATATGTTGCTTGGGTCATATCGAACGCATAAGCAATGACGGCCACAAAAAACCTTATATATCTGCCACTTATAATCTGCTGGTTTCGCCCAAAAGTGCACTGGCTAGATCAAATCACTATTGACCAGGAAAACATGCACTTAAACAACTGGAGGAAGACAGCTACAAATCGTGGCGCTTGGAAGAAAATTGTGAATGAAGCTAAAGGTCACCTCGAGCTGTAACGCTGTTTAACGATGTTGATGGCGATTGTTGCACTATCTCAGTTTAAGCTTTAAAATGTCAAAGGAAATTAATATTGCACGTTTAAGTTGTTTTCCTACAACTACATAATAATGTAATATTCACAATTTTTCAGCGTCTCCATATCTCTCCTAAAATCAGTATGTACTTTTCAAAAATTTTAGAATATCCCTGAATTCTGCAGAATTGAGATCTGCTAATTCTTTAAAAAATTTTCTACCGAAAAAAATATACCTACGTCTGAGTAGAGCAGTACAACGGCACAGACGGAGCGATATTGTGTCTTCCTCCTCCTCACCTAGAGAGCTACTGCAGAAGTCATGTACTTGCACCCCATCCTCAGGACGTGTTTGCGTATTAGGCACTGGCCCATTATATCGGAAATCAGTGTGCTAAGACTGTGCTTATTTTGGCTTAGCAGAGATTCCGTGCGTTTAGCATTGAGAGTCGTCCGCAACTGCGATTTTTGCAGATGGTTTCATTACGCCATTTTTCGTTCGCTGTTCTTATGATTCTTTTGAAAATAAGTAGCTTACATGTCTGTAAGCTTACACCTATGTCATTGCCTATATACTCATCGATCAAGTTGGCGACGATTCTCGCTGGTTCTTCGGCTCTGCATTCACCCTCAATGTCGCGATGGCCAGGAACCTATGTTACCTTCAGGTGAAGTGACTCAGCTATCTCATTAAAAGATATGCAGCATTTCATGGCTACCTTAGAGGTTGTCGACTGTTTTTCAGGGTTCTCCACTTACTTGGGTTATTCTCCACTTACTTGTAGAAAAATATTGGCAGCGACCGGACACATGAAATATGGATCTGAAATTTAGCTAACATTAATTTTATTTAGGTTCAGAAAGTTAAAACAAATAATTTTATTTCGTGACTAGTTTTAAAAAGAATTAGTATTAATTTTTTTAGGATTTTCATGTTGGCTATATTTCAACCAATTCTTGAATGCGTAACCAATTACTGTACCTGAAAGAAATGCCTTTTAATAGCAAAAAAAAAAAATCTGCAAACACTTTTAACATGAAAAGAAATGGAGTAGATTTCTTAAATATTTCAACTGGTCTCAAAATGGTTATTTTAGAAAACATATTAGACTAGATTTTTTTTAGGCCAGTATGCACTGATATGCTGTTGATGCATGACCGGAGAGTTGTGATTTCGTAGAACAGCGGCATGTTAAAAATATCACTATATCACTTAGAAAAAAACTTAACACGCAAGCTGATTGCGCTGAAAAATGAGCTGGTAGTATTTTCATAGTATTCCAACATTTTTCCCTGCAGGGTTACTACTAGCCGTCCTTTTTTTTCCTTCCTGTGTTTATTGCACCATGATTTTCCATTTGACAAGCCACCCCTCAGAGCACTCGACGCACAGCATGCCCTATTAGCAGATAATGAATAATAAGAAAAAAGTATCGGAATTTATGATAAAAATCAAAGCATTAAGATGATGAAAGCATTGAGATGAGTACCTAAAGTGCGCATAAGAGCAAGGCAACAACATTGAGCACAATAGTGTTGATTACGTGTCGGTTGCATAGAATGAAATGTGACTTACGTGTCATAAAGCCATATTCGCCCCTAACTGAAAACCACCCTGTAATTCACAAATAATGTTTTTGCTGTTCCCCCTTTCTACCTAAACTAATGTACTACTTATACTCGTAAAGCAGTTGCGGTTGAAAATCACTTTTCGGTTTCTTTTGTTGAGCTACTTCATGCCGCTTTAAGCCTCTTGGTGGTCTGCTACATAAATTTCGGGCATAGAAAGCACATACATACAAAGCAATACATAAATACTGTGCATATCTATGCGTACTTTATGCTTTCTACATGTTGAATTAGTTGATGCTAAGCTTTTTGTGACTTTTTTCATTTGGGTTTGACTGAAATTTTGTTTTAAGTAGAATTTGGTGCATTTGTATAAGTTAACAGTTACGCTTTGTGTTATATTAAGCTAAGAAATACTACTAACAGAAATATATCGCAATATGAAAAGGATGATGGGCCGTAGCAAAATTATGCGCCTTTCATAAGCCAGTAAGTAGATAAAGCACTGATTAAATGCGAACCGAAAACGAACTTCATACACTCACAGGGTTCTTCATTTGACGGGAACCGGGAGCTTAGATTGAGTGATAGAAACCACCACTTGCACCCCATCGATGATCCAAGATCGATGGTACCTGGAGTTGGAGCAAATATTTTCTCTCACCTCTTGGGACTAAGAAGATCCATCAATCAATCTGCCAGTGTACGAGGTGAGTTCAAAGAGTATCGCAAATTTTGTGTTTTTTCAAAAATTATTTATTTATTCATTAATATCTATTTTTACCCTTCAAAGTAATCCCCATGAGATATTATGCACTGGTACCAACGTTTTTTCCAATCTTCGAAGCACTTCAAAAAATCATTTTTTTTATTTTGTTCAGATCCTCCTTCGATGCCGTCTTTATCTCGTCAATCGTAGCGTAGCGTCGTCCTTTCATGGGCCTCTTCAGTTTAGGAGATAAAGAAAAGTCACAGGGGGCCAGATCTGGGGAACACGGTGGCTGTGGCATCATTAGTGTGTTGGTTTTGGCCAATAAGTCGCGCACAAGCAACGATGTGTGAGCAGGGTCAGAGGCGTTATCGTGATGCAAGATCCAATTTTTGTTCTTCCACAAATCCGGGCGATTGCTTCACGTAAATTGGGCATAACTTACAGGTAATATTCCCTATTGACCGTTTTACCCTGTGGCAAGAACTCAGGATGCACAACGCCCTTGCAATCGATGAAAACGGTAAGCTAAACTTTTACATTCGACCGAACTTGGCGCGCTATTTTCGGTCTCGGCTCGTGTGGCAGCTTCCATTGAGATAATTGAGCTTTGGTTTCCACATCATAACCATAAACCCACGGTTCGTCAACAATTATGACCCTCTGGAGCAAATCTCATTAACAATGTTCATGCGATGCTGCTTTAGGTCGAAATTGAGCAGTTTTGGTACGAATTTTGCGGTGACCTGTCTCATGTCCAAATCATTGAAAAAAACTGAGTGGCAGGACCCAATCGATATGTCTAGGTCCTCAGCAACTTCTCTAAAGGTGATTCGACGATAGGCCAATACCATTTTCTTCACTTCACCAATTTTTTCGTCTGTTGTTGAAGTGCTTGGGCGTCCGGCACGCTTTTCGTCGTTCACATCTTCTCGGCCTTCTGAGAACATTTTGTACCACCGATAAACTTTGCTTTTGTCCAAAGTAGTTTCTCCGTATGACACAGTCAACATTCGGAATGCATCCGCGCACTTAATTTCGTTTTTCACACAAAATTTGATACAGGTTCTTTGATCCATCTTTTGGAATAGGGAAAAAATGGAAGACCAGCCGAAACACGTGCAAGCAAAGCAATTGTCAACAATTAACTGAACATTCAAAATGGCCGAGCTCGTCGGCATGAGTGAGAGACATGAGTACTAACATATCGCCACAAAAAAATGGAAATTCGAGTATACGGAACCTGCAAAAATCAAAATTCGCGATACTTTTTAAACACACCTCGTATGCTAGGCAAAAGTATTTGCTGTTGTGAAAAACTTTCGCCTAAAAAATTAGCTCGTATCCATTTATCTAAGACAGTTAAGCTGCTATTTTGGCTCTGGGGTCTTTTGCTATAAAATAAACAATACTTAAGACATACAGACCGCAATTGTATAACATCTCGAAAAGTTCTCGGATCGTATTAACTATATGTAGTGCCAATGCGCCACTCCTTAGAACGTTGTCTGACCTTAATTATCTCTCAACCTTTTTGGATTTGGAGCTTTCTGGGGCCAAACAAGTATTTCAAATGCAATTAAAAAATTACTTCCTATGTAAGAAATCAAAATAATACTATGTTAATATTTGTTATTCTTTTTCATAATTATTAATTTCGTTGAAATTCAACTTCAGCTCGAATATATTTTTCGCAACTTGGGGATCTTATGTTGATAATCTAATTTTACTACACTTTTTAATATTAAATATTGTTAATTTGTATTTTAGTTCTGAATTTATATCTTAAATGTCTGTTCTGAATTTTGTTAGACATTATTGCATAAATAAAAATAAAATATGTATCCGCTATAACTGAATACAATTCACTGCGCAAATCAAAATAAATTTATGTATGAAAAAACGTCACACTTTATCCGGGAAATCCTCTTTTTTCGATTTTTTATATTACATTTTCCCCACCTATAAGGAGTTCGTGTCCGCTCAATAGAGATTTTTGTATACATTTTATGGCTTCCAGCCAAGAGAGTGTCCGCTTAAGAGAGTGTAATTTAGTCCAAGATTTATACTTTAAACTGGGTATAGGGGAAAATGAGCTTTCACGGTATATAATTCCTGGACTATAATTCCGACTATAAATACCGCAGATAGGATGAAAAATGAAAACAGGCAACCTCAAGTTCGGTTGAAAAAAATTTTTATCGGATTTCTCTTGCAACTCAGGCTCTTTAGAGGCGAATACTGTTTTTTTGTCTGCAAGGTGATATGGTCTAATGCACAGCCTAAAGTGATTACTGAAGAAGAGGTAGAGATGAAAGATATACAGATGAGAAAGTGTAGGATCACTCTGGGAGCGTTTGACCACTTTTATATATATATATATATAATTGGCGCGTATACCTTTTTTGGGTGTTTGGCCGAGCTCCTCCTCCTATTTGTGGTATGCGTCTTGATGTTGCTCCACAAGTGGAAGGACGTACAGTTTCAAGCCGACTCCGAACGGCAGATATTTTTATGAGGAGCTTTTTCATGGCAGAAATACACTCGGAGGTTTGGCATTGCCTGCCGAAGGGCGACCGCTATTAGAAAAATGATTTTCTTAATTTTGGTGTTTCACCGAGATTCGAACCTATGTATGTTATCTCTGTGAATTTCGAATGGTAATCACGCACCAACCCATTCGGCTACGGCGGCCGCTTTTAATATCCATAATATTTTAAGGTGCATTAAATGCATTGATTTTTTCTAATCTAGTCATCAGAGATCTACGGTGGCCAATGGAAACTCCTGAGAGTATTTCTGCTATGAAAATACTCCTCATAATAAACCATCTGCCATTCGGGGTCGGTTAAAAGCTGTAAGTCCCTTCATTTGTTGAGAAAGGGAGTTCGGCAAAACACCTAGAAATGGATAAGCGCCAATTATGTGTACAGGGTCTGGCACTGAAAGTGTAACCGATTAAAAAGTGCATAAATTTAGTTTCGAAAATTACTTTTATTCAAAGTAAAAAATGTGTGAAAATGATACAAAATTAAGAATCAAATTACTTTTGCTCGATATGACCACCTTTTGCCTTGACTATGGCGTTGAGACGATACAGAAAAGAATCGGAAGGTGCTCGAATGTGACTTGCAGGTATTTCCCCCACTCGCGGACAATGGCTTTTTTCAGCGTCTCGAAACTAGTGAATCTTTCAGTTCAGACCTTGCTCTGCAAACTGGCCCAAAAAGAGAATAATCCATCGGGTTTGCGTCTGGTGAATTTGAGAGCCTTTATGAGACGTTTTGAAGTTCAGAACGTTGTTTTTTAGGCATTTTTGGTTCACTCCAGCTTTGTGAGATGGTGCCGAGACCTGTTCAAACGTTCTTTATTTGCCACCGAAATGTTTGTCTGCCCACGGCGTCGAAGCAACCTTCAGAATACTTTCTCGATAATATTTTGCATTTAACTTGACGCCAGGCTCGATGAAAACGATTGAAAAACGCCCATATGTGGTTTCAGTGGCCCAAACCATTACCTGTGGCGGAGACACCCCTCCTCGTGGTCAATCGATGGCTCAAGTTCTCGTATGAACGGTCGGTCAGATAAACCCTATCGTTTTGGGAGTTAACGAGTTGCTCTATTTGAAAATTTTCTCGCCAGAAATCACAATGTTCGGAAATTGAACTCGGTAGTAACTCCTTCGCTCGCTCAAATCTGACTTGCCGCTGCTTTGGTGTGAGATCATGAGCCTTTTGGGTCTTGTAAGCTTGACTTTGAGCTAATTTTTCAGTATGCGGCAAATGCTACGGTCAGATATTTTCAGTTCTTTCGCGATTTGATTGGCACTGTCGTGACGTTGCAGTCTTTTGACGACCAACTCCAACCAATAATGTATTATTGCGTTCGTACATCTCGGCAGCGCGCAGAATTTTCAATGCTTCGGCTGACGGTCTTTCCACCGCTATAAACGTAGCTGACTATCATTATTATATTTTCATATGTGTCCAAAATTATGTAAACAAATTTCAATCGCTATAAAGTAGTTTTACTTTTTAATTTATTCTACAACGTGTTTTCCCCCCTCTACCGCGCAGCTGACTATTTTTTTTATTCTACTAAATGTCAACAATACATGAAAAAAATTTCAGCGGCATAAAATGAGTTGGTAGACATTTTTTTCGACACGTTTCGCAGCATCCCACGCACGTACCCACCGCTACTGAACCAGCTGACGCTTGGTTTCGTCATTCATTGGATGGCGTCTGCCTTCAGTATTAGAATCAGTCGGCCTAAAATAATGAGGCCAAAATGACCCCTGACTCCCGGACTATTTAGAAAACTAACAGACAGCTGATGCCCGTGCATCAGCGGCGCGAGCGGTCTGAAGTTAGTTACACTTCGAGTGTCGGACCCTGTACACATAGCCCGAAAAGTCTGCGTACACCTAACAAACATTTTAAATTGTTTAAAATAAAAATGAAAATTTATGCTTCAAAAAATATTTTGTTTATTTATCCTTTTATTACATTTTTAAGTTACAAAGCCAAAAATACAGCAACCAGGTCTTGCAAGGTCTGCGTACAGTTTTAAAACATGTGGAAAAAGCTTTATGAATAATACAGAAAAACTAGCATTAATATTTTGTTGAATAGCCACAATGTTTTAGGACTTCACTCAATATATTTGGCATTGAGTTTATTAACATTTCTGGTTCCTCAATTAAATCTCACAGTTGCTCAATAGGATTGAAATCGGGCGACTATGGTGGTGTTTTGAGCTGTTTTAGAGCCTTGTATATAAGATTTGCTAATTTAATTGAATTTATTTATTCGAGTGTTGAAGCTCGAGTTCCAATTCAGTTAACCATCATACAATCTGCGAAATTTTGAGCGTTACACAAGGCAAGATGATATAAAAATCAGTATACGCTTTCAAATTATCAGCTCATAAGGCGACAGGGAACTGCAGACATGCGCTGGGTGAATAAAATGATAAGCAAATCGCGCCATCTGTTGCATACCAACAGGCGAGAAAAAAATAGTGAGCATACTCACAGTCATATTAGCTTTTATTAGCATATTAAAGGCAACTAAGTATACTAGAAAAAGACGAGAGTTAACTTGAGAGGAGTGGTCGAAGCAGAGAGGAGAGATAGAAAGGTAGTGTGAGGCATAACATTTTTTACGGTTCAATTTATAATATTTCAGCTTGCCAGCTCGAGTGGCACATAAATATGGTGCTGCTATCGGTCACATGTCCACAAAAGTTGAACCCAAGAAGTCTCTTTAATTTGCCCATTTTGGGTAAAAACTTTCTAACAACATTTCGCACTTAAATTTTTTGCAATTGGCATATACAAATATACAAACGTATTTATTGAAAACCAAAAATACCTTTGATTACCTGGATCATTGAAACGACGCTCAAAGCGTGCTGAACTTTTCTTCATAATTTTCGAAAAGGAGTAACAAAAGTAATAGGACATATTTTATAACAAAAAAGTAATTGTGCGCCACTCATAAATTGCTGATCAAAACTTAAGTTTTAGTTATTCGGCGAGTGTTTTATGCTTCGTTCTATTTTCGCACAACCAAGTGAACACGAATGGACATGAATATATGTATGTATGTCGATGACTTTCACAACCAAAATCATAGGCGTGTGTGTGTGTGTGCGGGCACATCGTACAACAGACGAGCTCTACCTATATTCGCATTTACAATTACCGATGTGCAACAAAGTCTCACTCCACCCAGGCGCAAACACGCACACACACGCAGACACTTATCGTTATTACACCCACAATTCACAACAAAATATGGCAAAAGTTTTGTTCTACTTCACTCGAACGTGGCACAGATATGAATTCGCATGCATGCATGCACACACACGCACGCACATACGCACGCATGTAGGCGCGCACTCTAGGTGACAATGGCCGGTAGCCATGAATAACAACACAGATATAAACACATATAACAACAACAACAACAACAAAAGCAACAGTGACAACCAAAACAGTCACACCACTAACGTCACTATTTTGTCCTTTCACCTCTGGCTGAACTAAACTCTGTTTAACTGTAATTTGAACGTATACACCCCAGCAATAAAAATGCACTGCTACGATGAGGCGATGAGACCAACACAGGCAATGAAAGAAAGTAAGTTGTGCGAGAAAAAAATAAAAACGAAACGAAAATACAAATAAAATAAAAGAATAACGATTGCTGGCTGTTTTTGTGTTGCTCAAATGTTTGTGAATGCATAAATACACACGCACACACACACACCCCCAAATGTATTTATGGTTGTGTATGCTAGTAGTTGTAAGCGCAAATTGTTTTCGCTGTTGTTTGTTGCTTGCTTAACAACAAACGCAACATTATTTAGCCCGCTAATAGCGTGTGTCACTCTTTTTTACGAGCCCTCCCTTGCGGGTGTGTGTGTGCGTGTGACTGCGCAGTGTAGCGGTTATGCGTATAAAATCGCTTGGGGATCTTTTAAGGTGTGGCTGTCTGCTCAGTGTGTGCTCGCGTCTCCTGTGCAAGTATACAAGTTAATTGATTTTGTCGGGGCATGGGCTGGGGTCAGCAGGGGACTGCTAGTGGTCTCCGCTAAAATAAATGTGCGTTACTTTTAAAGTTATGTTGCTCAATGCAAGGGTGCTGGTAAAAGTATAAGTCTGAGAAAAAAAAAAACACAATTTTCAACTACAGCTTTGCGCAAAAGTTTAAGAGCACTTAAGTAGGAGGTAAGAGTCGGTAGGATGTGACCTTATTGAGGTTTTTTCGCGGCTAGTGGAATCATTTTATTATTTATTAATTTGAATTTCAAGCATAAATTCATAATTTAAGTGAGTTTTAATGCTTTGGGCGATACATTTTTAGCAGATTAAACATTTTAGCTGTGATTAAGTTATGTACTCCAGCGGTACACAACTTGCACTTTGCTTCTGGAATGCACGCATCTGTGTTTCAAGAGGAGGTGTATGCTGTTCAAGAAGCGATTGACTTTGTTGTGAAAAACAGATGGAGAGGCAGATCTATATGTGTCTGCAGAGACAGCCGAGCTGCGCTTATGGCCTTAGGCCGCCCCCCAACCACTTCAAAGGTAGCCGAGTCCTGTAAATCCAGGCTGAACTATATCGGCAGACATAATAGCCTGAGGCTAAGATGGGACCCGGGACACGTGTATAGCGGTTAACGAGATCTCTGACTCTTTAGCCAGAAAAGTTGACCTCAAAAAGTTGACCTCAGAGCCCGTTCTGCCACTCTCTTCTGCAGAAATCAAAGCCACGGTTAGCAAACCGGTTACTCTAACCCACAAGCCATCTTAACAGGCTGAGAGAGATTGCAGATGAACAAAACTGATGTCAACTGTCATGTCCGACCGACTGTTGCAGTTCCTCCTGTCACTAAGCGGACTGTACGTGGCTGGTTGGACTGATGACGGGCCACTTTCTATGGGCAAAGCACATGAAAAAGGTGGGCATTCCAGTCAGTGCACTCTGCCCAGCATGGGGAGAGGAGGATGAGGCCGCGGACAACTTTCTGTGCGTCTTCCTCGCCTTCGCTCGAATCAGGCTTGAGGTCTTTGGGTCTGATGTGTTACAAAGCGACGACCTTGGCTCCTTAGCACCACAAGATCTACTCAGATTTTTTCGGAGGTCGAGTAGATTTAAAGAAAATTAAAAAGGAAATGCGAGTAAAGTACTAAAATGGATGTAATTGTGTCTGAGTGAAGTACTTGCTAGTGTGTCCCTCCAAAAAAAAAAAACAAAAAAAGATAATGTACTTTGATTTTAAGTTTGAAATTTTATCGGTCACATCATCAATGGTAAAATTGCCAATTTCAAAAAATTCTCGGACAGCGGGAGGAGACAAAAACCTGCTCTCTTTTTCTAATGGTTCAAAGATGTTTTGAAGGTCTTATTCAGATCACTTTTTGTCCATGCTTGGGAGAAATACATCTAAACTCTCTTTAATTCTTGTTGCTGTTTGTTGAGGAGAAAATGCCTTTGCATGAAAAAACTTTCCAACAAGACAAAACCACTCGCGGTATGTTATAGAAGTCATTAAGAAATTTTAGAAGTCATTCAGGTTCTGGATCACATCCAGTCGGGATCACAGTATTTTTGAAAATTGCTGGTAATCGGTTTTAGGTAATCGCATTGCTGTTCGGTACCTGCCAATATTTCTGAATTGAAGCACTTGAAAGGTAATGACTAACTAAATGATGCCTGAGAATATATAAAATTTCATTTCTTAAACATTAAAATCACTGGGTTTTGAAGAGTGTAATGAAGATGTGGTATAGGAAACGGTGGTCTAGTAAACGTGAACTTGAGGAATTTAAATTTTTGAAGTGAAACTTCTTAGGCGTCGTTGAGAGAGCGAGAATGGAGAGTAAAATTTCAAGGCTCTGCAACGTTTTGGGCATTTTCGTCTCGCGAGAGAGAACAAATATATAACGTAGAGGAAAAGGAGAGAGAGAGCTATATACCTTATATATATCTTAGTTTTCCTTATATATATCTTATATGTAACTTAGTTCCTGAGTTTTTCCTTGTGGTTGCTAATTTCTAGTGATAAATAACACTGCCTACTTTTTGGCGGTTGTTTGTTGGTGCAAACTTGAAGGACATTTATTTTTGGTGCCTAATTTTTGGTGTAATATTTCCTGGGTTCTACTGTGTGGGGCGTTTTTTGTTCCAATTTTTTTGGCGCTTTGTTGGTTTTTTTTTGGTGCCTACTTTTTGGCGCTTATTTCCGTTTCCTGGCTAGTGCTTGGGCGTACCATAAAATGCTATCCATATCGGCGTCGGATTTATTGCTATTGCCTTACGATCATTTGTGCCGTGGCTGCGGTCCTGAAATCGCTACGTTTGTGCGGGTGACAAACGCTCGGAGTAGTGCGCGTTGCCGTGCCACGGTTTGTGTCCGGTGTTTACCTACACCGGTCGACGATTCTCAGTTTTTTGTAAATTTTGTCTATTTGTATTCTTTGCAAATGTTTAGATATATATTCTCTCTCTGTCTCTCTCTCTATAACAATTTTCTTCATTTCCTCAACATTTGCATCGGTTGTTGATGTCCTCGGGAGTCCAGAGCGAGCGTCGTCATTCACATCTTTTCGATCTTCTGTGTAAAGCTTGTTGTACCGAATCAATTCAAATGTTGCAGAAAGCATATGGCGAGCGTGCTTTATTAAAAACACGGGTCTATGAATGGTATAAGGCTTTTGCAGAGGGCCGAGAAGTCGTGGAAGATTTGTCCCAATCTGGTCGTCCATCAACGTCTCCAATGGATGAATACGTCAAACGTCGACAAAGTCAAGGAAATGCTGCTGGAAAACCATCATTTAAGTTTGAAGGAGTTGGCTCGTGACTTACCGTGTGTCACAAATCAAGTCGCAACATCTCACACCATCAATTGGGCATGAGAGGCGTGTCCGCTCGGCTCGTTCCAAGAGAGTTGAGTTTCTTTCAAAAAATTCATCGGAAGAGGGTGGCTGAAGACTTGCTTGAGCAAGTGAATTCGAACCCAATTTTAATCCAGCGCATCATAACAAGTGAGAAGACGTGGGTATATGAGTTGGACGTGTAAACCAGCCAACAGGCAACCAGGCGGGTGAATGGTGCTATCCACATGAGCCGAAACCCAAAAATCCACGTCAAAGTCGGTCAAAACTGAAAGTCATGCTTCTCGTTTTCTTTGATTATCAGGGTGTTGTGCACTCGGAATCTCGGAAATCATTCCAAATGGTTCTACGGTAAATAAAGAATATTATTTGGAAGTTATGGGACGTTTGAAAGAGAATACGCATAGGAAACGGCCCAATTCGTGGAAAGGAAACTAATGGATCTTTCACCATGATAATGCACCGTCTCACAAGGCTCACTTTTTTGACCAAAAACTCTACAAAATCATCGAACAACCACCGTATTCATCGGATTTGGCCCCCTGTAACTTTACCCTTTTCCCAAAACTTAGATCGCCGCCTTGAGACGATAGAAGGCAAACGATCAAACGCATTCAAAAGGGGCTTTGATGACTGAACGTATCGTTGGCATATGTGTATTGCTTCGAATGGAGTCTATTTTGAAGCCGACCAAATAAATTTTTATGATATTTATTTGTTATTTTATTGAACAATTCCCAGTACTTTTTTGACAGAACGTATCTGTATCACCTATACGCCCCTTGGCGACGCATCCGATGGGAGACAGGCAATTTCACACGCCCTATGCTTCAGGAGTTAGGAAAAACATATACAGTGTATTCTCTCTTAAGCAGACACGTAAGGGATAGAAAAATTTGGCCACTTATAAGAAAAATGTAAAAAGGTTAATACTACAGGACGAATAATAGGATCAATAGAAACAGTTATTGAAAATCAATTCAATTTTCGTTGCTCTTCAAACATTTACTTTATTACACCAAAACTTAATGGGCTATAAAACTACATTCTATAAAGTTTTTTTTTTTTAATTCAGATTCAAGAGTTGAGAATTTCGATGAATTTTTCCAAATTTCGTACAAAGTTGGGTACCTCGATTCGTATGACTTTTTTTCAAAGGATGTACTATACAGGGTTTGATTGAAAAGTAATGAGCCTTATTTTTTTTAAGCAGTTTTATTAAACCTTTTGGCTTATACAACTAATATTCTTCAAAATAGGACCCTTGAGCGTCAATACACCGCTGGTAGCGGTCCTTCCACTGCAGGAAACATTTTTTAAACTCATCCGCCGGAATCGCGTTCAATTCGGCTGTCACAGCTTTTTGGATCGCCTCGATGGAGTCGAAACGCCTCCCCTTCAGCTTTCTTTTCAAGTGCGAGAACAAGAAGAAGTCCGGAGGGGACAGGTCTGGGCTGTAGGGAGGGTAGGGAAGCACAGAGGAAGGCGGTGTGCGCCGGCGCATTGTCGTGATGAAGGGTCCAATTGTTGACAAGGTCGGGCCAAACCCGGGCGACGCGGTTTTTCAGCCGAAGGAGCACTTCTTTGAAAAATGCCGCGTTTACAGTGCTTCCTGGAGGTACAAACTCCTGGTGGACAATGCCTCGAGAGTCGAAAAAGATGATCAGCATGGTTTTGACCTTGGATTTCGACATGCGCGCCTTCTTGGGTCGTCCTCCCGGCCTTCCTTGAACGATTTATGTCACCGTTTTACCTGGGCACTGGACAGAGATTGGTCCCCGTTGGCCTCCTTGAGTAGCCCAATGGTTTCGGTACTCATTTTGTTTAGCTTTATTTTGATCGAGTAACGTTGCTCCAACGATCGCTGCATTTTCGCCACTGCAAAATCCTAACACACTTTTAAAAGAGCTTTCATGCGCGGAGCGATGTTGACTGCACTGCTGTTGTCAGCGAACTGGGATCAGTTTCTAGTGGAAGAGGAAGGTCCAACGATCATTTTCCCCCACCAGCCGATTCGGTTGATCGCTTGGCAGACGCTCCGCCCGGGAAGACTCAATACTTTTCAATCAAACCCTGTATGTTATAGGAGGATTAACGTTCAAGAGAAACAAATTTTAATGCCTTCTTAAGGATTTATGATATGCATTGGAAAAGGTGTCCGCTTAAGAGAGGCGTCCGTTAGGAGACACAGTATGTAACATATTTTATATATAAAAAATATGTAGTTATTAAAAAACAATTTCGCCAAAGATGGTCATCAAAATAATCTGCCTGTGCCGCTGTTGAGATTTAGGGTTTTCGCACTTCCGAAGCTTAACCCTCATTTGTACCAATGGGTCCAGCCAGACCTTTCTAAACTTTGTTTCACTATTGATATCCTTGGTTTGGTATTTTACTATAGTTTTTTTCATGCAGCTAATTATAAAATTTTATAGATATATAATATATTTTTGTTTTATTTTATAAAGGTTTACATAATAATAAAATTATTATACAAACTAAAAGTAGTTCAGGGCTAGCATCGGAGGCTTTCGGCTGGTGAAAAAGTCACATTGAGTACTAATGGGTCTAGCCAGACCCTTACGCGTATAACGTAGTGGCAATATACTTTTGTAGGCACCGGCCTACTTTATTTTCGGTTTGTGCATGGCTCTCTTTGCTAATTTGAATTTGAAATCCCGTAATACAAAATATTTTTATTTCTTCATATTGAATGTGTCATTTGAAGTCATAAAATGTTGTTTGCATTCAAGTGAAGAATAGTCGGTGTTTTCAGTGAAAGCGTGTATTTATTGCATAAAAATGGGTAAAATAGATTTTATCTAATTATGATAATGTGCCACGTAGTGATCAAAATTTTTATGGGTTGGTCGCAAATGCGTTGGCCGAAGAGATTGAAAATGAGAGCGAAAATGGCGATAATGATTCTAATTTTGGTGCCTTAGACGATGAAAATGAGTCGCCACTTGAAGCTTCAGATATTGAAGCTGAACATGATATTGAAGTCGCGGAAGATTATAGTAGTTCAGAAAGCGATGACGATTTCAATACTGATGTAAGTAACAACTTTATTGGCAAAGATGGGACAGTTTGGAGTAAGACAGTGCCTCAAAGTGGTCGCATTCGCTCCCATAATATACTGCGTTCTTCCGGTGGACCAACTATCAAATCGAATTCGCCTGTTGAAGTCTTTGATGCATTTTTTACACCAAACATATCATATATTATTATAAGCGAAACAAACAAGTACGGTACGGCAAAAACAAATGAATGGAACTTGAAAAATCCTACTAATATAAACGAATGGCAATATCTTAACGAAGCAGAGCTGAGAGGTTTTCTTGGTATTCTTATTGCAGCAGGAGTCAGCAATAACAATAATCAGGCAGCGTCGGTTTTGTGGAAAACGAACCAGATGCCAATTTTCAGAGCAACGATGTCTTACCGTCGGTTTTTGACAATATCACGTTATATACGCTTCGATGACGGTCGTACTAGATCTTTTCGCTCAGAAACTGATAAAGCAGCACCAATACGAGACATTTGGAACTTTCTAAATGAAAATCTTCAAAAGAATTTTCGACCGTATAGTGAGATAACTGTTGACGAACAACTCTTTCCTTATCGAGGAAGAAAAAAAAACCGGCTAAGTACGGTATAAAAGTATGATTGGCATGTGATGCAAAAACCCATTATTGGAAATATTTATACCGGAAAAGAACCCAATGAGGAGAGAGCAAAAAACCAAGGATAAAATGAGCTTATACGTTTGGTTTCAAAATATGCAAATTCTGGGCGCACAATAGTTGCTGATAACTTCTTTTCCATTTTTAATTTATGTAAGCGTCTAATTGGCTTGGGGCTGTCATACGTTGGCACCCTTCGAAGCAATAAAGCATGCATCCCACCCGAAATGAAAAAGCACAAGAATAGGACAGTTTTTTCCTCTGAGTTTGGATTCCACAAAGACAATGTAGCCAGTTGTTCATAGGTTCCTAAGAAGAACAAAGCAGTGATATTACTATCAACGGTTCGTTATGACAAGGAAGTTGAAGGCGCCAAGCAAAAATCAGCAGCAATAATGTATTACAACAAAAACAAAGTGGGTGTTGATGCCATGGACCAAATGCTAACAACACTAACTAAAAGGAAGACAAAGAGATGGACTCTTGCGTTTTTTTACAATATTGTAGATGTGATGGCGTTAGAAAGTTTTGTTATATGCAAAGAAAATAACAATTACACTAAATTAGACGCACGCAGAAATTTTTTATGCGATTTATCGGAAATGTTAGCACTTCCGTAAATCGAGTGCAGACGTAACAACATACATGTTACATTGTCGATCTGGAATTGAAGCTATTTTGGGAGAATCTAAGGTACGTATTCAAGAGCTTGAACGTAGACAATTGTATATATAACAAGCACATTTTACAGAAGCTGCCCAAAACCCTCACAGAAACCAAAAGTGATACCTTAGAAAAAAAACGGGATTGCAGTTTATGCCATGCTCAAGACAAACATCGCCGTAAAACCAGATTCTTCTGCCAGGAGTGTGAAGAAGCTGTTTGCCAGCAAAATTCGAAATGTTATTACATATGTTTTAATTGCATAAAAACAAGTAATTTTAATTTCAATATTTATTTTGATTTATAGAATACTTTATTTAAGTTTTTAAAATGTTACAATAAAGATAAACTGAAGTTTCCACAAAATTATGATAGATTTACTCCCACCCAGACCCATTGGTACTCTATATGACAATTCATATGTCTGTCAAAATAAGGGTTAATGAAAGTTTATCATATTAAAATAAAGAACACAATTTCACTTTCAATTTAACGACCCCGTCAGAAATTAGGTTAACATACCTTTCAACCATTGTTGTTGTTTTTTACATAAACGTGAAATTAGGCAGCGAGAAACTTCAGATTAATTTAGTTAAATTGAACTTTAGCGTAAATTAATGACAGCAGTTAAGTATGTAGTTAAAACGTAAAAAGCAACAACCACTTCACACACATACTCACATACATACGTATGTACACCCATAATACATACATACAAACATAAGTATGTGACCCTTATGCAGTAATGTTTCAATTAATAAGCAATTTAGCGCTTTCAAGTACCTAACACTTTTCCTCATTCGCGATGAGTGCGTGGGCGCATACGTGCATACGTGCAAATGTGGAACTACGTGTATGTATGTGTATTTGTTTACAGGCAAGTAGTTTACATACATATGTGTGTATGTATTTGTGAAATCTTCAATGAGACTACACTAAGTAGTTATTTACAGCCGGCCCGGAAATAATTAGCGCTGAAATGAAATTGAGTCAACTTTCTAGTACCCCACTTCACCAGAAACTACGCTGTATCGCATGTCATGCGCCTAAAAGCATGCTATTTAAAAATTCATTAAGTTCTAATTGCATGCAAGCCATTTCATGGAAAATGAGTTGCTGTACAAAGTATGCAAGTGAGAAAATAGTAGGAGATTACACACATGTTTGAATGCAAGTGCATAAGTACACTAACATATGCGAATATACACACACATACACACACATATCTGTAGATGCAAAGTGAGAAGTGGAAAAAGTAGTTTCATTTTTATCTAAAATAGACATTGCTCTTGTTTATTTTAGTTGTGCCACAGGCTTGACTACTTCACATACACACACACACATACATATATTTCTGTAGACTCAGAGTACTCACCTACTTACATTTTTGGTTAATGAAAATTGTCTTTGAAATTTACTTTCTGCACTTTTCAGAGCGCACATCAACAAAATAAAAGCCATACACACACAAATACAGATAAGAAATCAAAACGAAAATGAGAAAACGCTGTAAAAGTGGAAGCAAAGCAGAGCCTTACACCCCCAGACTATCAAAGGTTTAAGTAACTTACATCGTTGACTATCTTTTTGTACGTTCGGTAGCAGTGAAAAGCGCTTTTATAAGTAAATGAAGGCAGTTAGATAGTCAGTCAGGTTATTAGCCATTTGACTACACCAACTACTGACCTGATGGCCGCATAACGGCTTTACAGTTTTTAAGCTGCGCTAAGTGCCTTTGGTTCATATCAAAAAAGCAACAGAAAGCAACAGCATTTTTACGCCTCTACAAGCTATGTCGTGTATGGTAGATTCTGACAAACAATTTTCTACTCAGGCTTACATGTATCATAGTTACACTGCTCGACACAATAATAATATAATGAAATAATTTTGTTAAGATTCAAAAGTAATTTTCCGATCATAGTTTTTCTTTACCTTATAAGCCTTTCAAAGGAAGCATTAAACCGGTTGGAGCCGGTTAAAACCGGTTGCTTCGCGTTAGAGGTAAGAAGCAAAAACTTGCCATTTTGTTATGCCCTGATTAGTGGATATCTAACACAGTTTAACATTTTCTTTTAACATAACTTAAATTAACATATCTAATAATTTATCTAAAATGGATATTTAACCAATGAAAGCTACTGCTTAGATCCATTCCAATGACATTAATAATATTTGAAGTCTGAATTTTTTTTCTGTTTTGTTTTCCTTGTTCACTCCACTTAGGAGCATAAGGCCTCGACAAGACTCAATCTTGCGTTGATTTCGTTAATCTGCTTACTTAATGGCAGGGTAGGTGATTAGCCTGCCGCTACCAGTCCCAAAATTGGGAATGCCACCTGTCGCTGCTTAGGAACAACGTCTTTTAACCGTTTAGAGGGCCATCTGCGTTTCACATTTTTCTGCCAGAAGGATCACACAGATGGTTGAGGACTTCGCTATATTTTGGTGTGTCTGCGCTATTACCGCGATTTCCCGCATCTTTTTGCTGGCGCCACTGATGCAATGTGCAACTGTGCCTTTTTTTTTGCAAGTAATGCGCTGACTTTTTGTGCGAGAGGAAGGATACGGTTTTTTGGAGTTGAGGAATGATTTCGTTTTTGGAAAAGTACGACAACCGTGCTTTACATAGGATTCGAACCCACAACCTCTGGGATGGCAGGCTAGTGCACTTACGCTAGACTACCGAGGCCGCACTTAATTTACTGCAAAATTAATTGTTTTCAAAACAAACTCAATAGAATCTAGTTCTGATTTTTTTCAGAGACTGTAATAATTCGTCTTAGTGCATTTTCAACTGCAGATAAGCATCGAATTTCTTTGGTACTTAAGTTGAATTTTTATGAATTTTCTACTAGTATTCCTGAAGAAAAACTAGCTTTTAACTACAATAACTATGGTTTTTGACGCCCATTCTTTACTTGAACTTAACTTGGAAAAGCTGTTTGTAAATCGTACGTTGCCCAATGTTTTTCCTTTTTTAACTCTAAAAAGGTTGAGATTTCTCGCATAAAACACGCAATACAAGTTTCCTTGGTTCACGCGTGAGGTAAAACTACTAAAGAAATCCTTTAAGAAGTTAGAAAAAAGAGATGGAATCATTATCAGAAAAATCCTCTTTTAGTCATTTTCATCTTCCCTAGAAAAATATGTTTTTGAAAAATTATAAAATGCCCTTAATTTTGCTATAGTCTTACTATGTTTTATTTAAATTTTCAGAAAAATTGGTTTGAATAAAATCGAGAAAACGTAAAATAGGTGATTCAATATCAATAAAATTCCACCACCGACTTAGCAGCAAATTCGTTACTCAATACCTTTCGGCTTTCGATGTCAACTCGAATCTGTGAAAATTTTCAATGAATTCTAAACTGCATATAAAACGGGCACTCCATCTCGTAGGACTCTTTGTAAGTTGTGTCAAAGATTCCATACTGGGCATTTTTCTGTGGAGGACGAGCCTCGAGAAAGACAGCCAAAATCGGCGACCGACCAGTTAAATGTAGTCCTGGTGAAGCGAAAATTTGGTAAAAAGCCACGAATGACACAGGAAATGATATGAAGCGAATTTGACTTGAATGTTACTGCCTGCGATTGTTAGATTGGTTCCAAGAATTTTGAATGCAAGTCAAAAGTAAGCTAAAGTAAATTTTGCAATGTTTTATAAGAAAATTCGGAAACAGAGAGTCTAGCAACTGTGATATGATCTTAACAGTTCACAAAGCTTGGTTTTTAAGTATGCCCCGGAAACCAAACAGAAATCTATGGTATGGAGCCCAACGGGAGCAAATCCACCGCTAAAAGCCAAGTAACAAATCGCAGCAACAAAAGTGATGATCTCGGTTTACTTCACCAGAGCAAAAATAGTTGCTGTTATTCCATAAGATTCTTCTCAGACAGTAACTGCCAAATGATATATTGAAAACTGCTTACCAAAAGTGTTCAAAAATTTAGTTGAAAGTAGAAAAACGAGGAACTGGCCAGCTACTCCTTGGTTAGTTGGTTAGAGTGGTGATTCATCCAGAATCCAACTAGCGCTTCCGCTCTAGTTTGTTGCCACATCCACGTTACCAACTTGTTTAACAGTTATTTACAGCAAGACTATATCCAGTCTGTGCAGTTTAGAAACCTTATTAGGTTGTTGACGTCTAAGCCAGACAGTTGCTCGAGACTCTCGAACAGCGTTTTGCCCTGGGTTAACATTCTGTCCCCGCATAGGGCAGGGCATTCACAGAGGAAATGGAAGATTGCTTCCTTTTTCTCTGGTTGTTTACGACTATGACAGTATGTGTTGTGAGGGATGCCCATTTTGCGGCTTGTACTCCGATACACCAAAAGCCAGTTATGACTGCCGTTAGTCTACAGGCGTCCTGTCGTTTCATGTTTATTAATGTCAACGATTGCTTGAGGTTGTAGGTGGGCTTGCTGATTTTGCATTTTGTCTGGTCTCTCCATCTACAATCTGTGATTTGAAGGTATTTTAGGGAGATTGCATTCTTGACTGCACCTAATGGTGTGAATACCGGTACAGCAAGAACTCTATTCATGGCAGATCCTGCTCTTGCCAGTTCATCTGCTTTTTCGTTACCTTCAATGATCCGATGTCCCGGGACCCAAATTCAGGTTACTTTATGGTTTTCACTCAAGGTGGTGAGGCTATTCCTACTTTGCTCCACCACTTTAGAGGTTGTTATAGCCGCGTCCAGTGCCTGGATTACAGCTTGGCTATCCGAAAGAATAGCGACATTGCCTTAAAAGAGAAATCAGTGATTAGTAGCCTACAACCTTCCCCAATTGCCAGTACTTCCGCCTGGTAGACACTGCTGGTATTAGGGAGACGCACAGATTTTTCAGTTCCAAGTATATGAGAATATAAACCAGCTCCAAAACCACAATCCATTTTACTGCCATCTGTATAGACTGTGGTATCGAAGTTGTTTAGAGAGAATCCCTTATTCCTATTGAAAGTTACCATCGAGACGATGTAGTCAGTCCTCACCGTGATTAACTGAGGCAAGGAGATCGACATGAAGAGGTTCTACTAAAACTTAGAAGGAAAGACATTCGGTTGATGGTCGGTATCATTACAGGACACAACCCATGGGGTCAGCATATGACCACCATTGGAATCATCGAGGACCCGGTATGCCTGTCGGGCTTTGAGGAGGCAGATAGCACTGAGCACTTTCTCTGTGAGTGTCCTGTCTTTGCTTGAGCGCGACTACGAGTATTGGGTTCCGATGTCATGAGAATGAGTAATATTTGTTCTCTAAAACTGGAGGATATTTACAGATTTTCCAAAGAATCTGGAAAATTCTCACAGGAATAACTATCTCTATCTCTGTCTCTATTCTTTTCTATCTCTTTCTCTGATACTTTTCCCCCTCCCTCCTTGACTATCTACCCCCTTTCCAGAGCATTAAATACAATGGGCTCTTTAGCCTGAATGTTTTAGGAGCCACCAAATCTCCTGGTGCTCCTTGGCTCGACCTTTTCAAATTCAATTCAAATCCGATTAACTGAGCTTGTCGCAATAATAGACTAGCGTGACCATAAGTTTTTTCTTTCCAGCGACCCGCTTCATTTAACCTAAATGCACTCATGGTTGCCATCTTCTTAATGTGTAGGTCTATTGGAATAACGTGTGTCAGTGCATTGAGATCCTCTCTAGGACATGATCTGATCGCACCGACCGTTATTGCAGAGGCTGATCTTTGTATTCTGCTGAGTAATTTGGTATTGTAATCTCTCCCTAGAGCTTTCCACCAAACTACCGAACCATACGATAAAATAGCTCGTATAACCGCCTTATACAGCCATAATGTATGCTTTGGTTGAATACCCCATCTTCTTCCAAGCATACGTTTGCAGGCATATAAAACAATTTCTGCTTTCCTTACCCGTTCTTCGACGTTTAACTTCCAGCTAAGTTTGGGATCCAGAATTACCCCTAAGTACTTTGCACTGGGTGAAAGTGAAAGAGTTTTTCCGTTGATATTTGTCCGTTGATACTCCTTAGATCACAATAATGCGCCACCTCGCACTGCTGAAATGATAAGTAACTTCATTCATTTTTCAGAAACGAATTGCAGCACAGGATTGCATTACTTCATTGGCACTGTATGAAGTTGCACTGCAAGAAGTTGCACATGTAAGAGTTTTTTCTGGTAACTATACTTTATTATGTTGTATATTTGCTATTTTGCAATTAAAATTTTATTAATTTTTTTTTTACTAAGTATGCAAACACTTTTGTGTAGCAACATTCATGGATTTACTTTTTGCCCTCTCTATACTTGCAATTTATTTTGTCCTGTGATGTACACACATACAGCAATAAACTGCTCTTTAGTCTGTCCAATCCTTTTTTAGCTATTTTTATTGCCATCGCCTGCAGTTCTGTTACTGGTGCTAATGTTGCTGCTACTGATGCTGTTGCTGTTGCTGCCTTGCATTCTCGCTTTGTGACCTGCCCTGGAGGCAATATCTTTTGGTTCTTGCGACATACTTTACCCTCTTTCGCATGTTTGAGCGGGAAGCAACAACGGTAAACATACATGCATAATTATTTTCTGTATGCAACCAAACTTTCATATATCTTTGTATGGTCCTCAATGTTACCAGGGGAAAGAAATACTTTAGTTTCTAATTTATTGCGCTTTAATTTAACTCGAACGAGTTTTCAGTGAATAATTTGTTTTTCACCTCTTATATTAACTTTTTTATTACTTTATTAATATATTATTTTAATTAATGTGATGATTTTGTCTGGAACCAAATATATATACATATATACGGGTTGTTAATATTCGACGGACCCATCTGGCAACCCTGTATCTTTTGACAGAGACGTCAGATCGCTTAATGACATACCGCGTTGAAAGCGTCAGTCCAAGCCGATTTTTACCATGGGACAGTGCACGCCACGCGAGCGCTCCCAAATTGTTGAAATTTACATTCGACAACAGAAGTCAATTGTGAAAACTGCAACGTGCGTATAAAAAATAAATAATGATGCTTTCCATTTCAATTCAACCGGGCTATTCGGGTCATGTTCTTCGATTTCGATGTAACTTAAATATGTTGCTCTCTGGTCAAAATAATGAGACACGTATTTTTTTGTTCGCCCGAAAAAAATTTTTTTCAATTTTGTTTTTCGGCTCAAACTCGATTTTTTTTAATTAAATAAGAAACAATTTTTTTTAAATGCCCATAACTTTGTCAAAAATAAACCGATTTGAATGATTCTGAGTTCAAAATAATCGTAATGGCTTACACGAGCGACTTCATGCAGAAAAAATTGCAAAAAAGTAGTTGAAAATTTTTTATTTAGCAAAAAAAAAAAAAATAATTGAAATTTTTTCGAAATTCAATATTTCAAAAAGTGTATTTTTTTTTTATAACTTTTTCCAAATCAAAAGGACATCTCAAACTTTAATTGAGATGAATGCCTAGTAGCGAAAATGAGTTGTTTTTGAGTAATGAATTTTTGAGTAAAAGCCCTTTTTCGCACTTTTTGCTTTTTTGCAAAATAAAACATTTTCAAGCATGTGTAAGTAATTACGATTATTTTGAACCCAGAATCATTCAAATCGGTTTATTTTTAACTAAGTTATGAGCAATTAAAAAAAAATTTCTTATATAGATTCTTTCCATTTCAATTCAAAAGGGCTATTCGGGACATGTTCTTCGATTTCGGTTTAACTCAAATATATTGCTCTCTGATCAAAATAATGAGACACGTATTTTTTTGTTCACCCGAAAAAAAATTTTTTCAAGAGTTATCGGCTATTTTGTTTTTCGGTTCAAACTCGATTTTTTTTAATTATATAAGAAAAAGGTGGAGGCGGTTCAAAGATCTGTCCTCATTGGAATCTATGGGGCACTTCGGACCACACCTACTCTAGCACTTAACGCTACGATAAATGTAGCGCCCGTAGATATTGCAGGAAAAACTGCTGCTGCACGCGCCGTAATCAGATTGAGGTGTTCGGGCCATAAGCTAGATTTAAGTTACGGACACTCTAGCATTCTCAACCACTTTGAGTTCATCCCTATGATGCTGGATCATTGTACAGCCTTTCTAGGTCTAAGCGGAACTTTCTCCATTCATATTCCTTCAAGGGAAGAGTGGGCGGGATGCAATATTTGGAAACAGGGCATGGCAAATATGTTTACGGATGGCTCGAAGTTAGACGGAAGAGTTGGTGGGGGAGTATTCTGTAAGGAGCTCCCCATCAGCTCAAATCTAGGCTTCCGGACCACTTTAGTGTTTTTCAAACAGAAGTAGGCGCAATTAAGGAAGCTGTGGATTGGCTGCTCGCTTCTGTAATTACAGTGAATATCTACTTCGACATCCAAGCGGCAATTAAAGGCTTGGGCTCGCTGTTTGTGTGCTCGAAATTAGTCGGGGAATGCCTGATCTCCCTCTCGATTGCATCGGAATGCTTCGACATAGAGTCACAACCACATAGAGGGAAACTACTGGGCCGATGAGTTGGCCAGTCAGGGAACCCAGGGCTTTATCGCAATATGAGAAGATTGGAGTTCCCTTAAGAACCAGTGGTCTGCTACTGAAAAGATGAGCCTCGCGTCAACTCAATGAGCGCTGAGCTAGTGCGCAAACGTGCAAAGTCGCGAGATCTTTCTGGCAGCGAGTAGAACGGGGCTGCCACATAGAACTTCAGGCTAACAAAGCCACAATATCCTCACCGGACACTGTCCGTTAGGTGTCCATACGGTGAGGCTTTGATTTGTGCAGACGCTGTCTGGAGGACGAGTTGCAATCATTTCAGCACCTTTCTCTCAGCAGCCCTGCTCTCGTCGGGCCAAGGTTTAAACATCTGGGCTCTCACTTTTTCGCTACACCAGCGGATATTGTAGGCTTAAATATCACAAATCTGGTGAAAATCATCAGCAGCCTAAAGCCGTTAACACATGCGTAACTCGCCACTTATTGGTCCTCATCCTCGAATTGTCTAATCCAAGCCCTGGATTCTGTTTGGTTCCTCCCCCTTTCCTGTGCCCATCCGCTCCCCCCTGTATGGTACCACAATGGTAAAAAATTTAGATTGTTGTCCAAGTAGGCCCCTCGCAAGGGCGACCATTTAACCTCACTAAACTATATTGCATATACTCGTATATTTATATATACAGTAGAAACTCGATTCTTGCACATTTCGATACTTGCGACACAATTCTTTTATTGCGTACTCAGTACTCCCGATATTAGAACGATTTTTGAGAATAAAGCTTGGGAACTGCTGTCGAAGTTATTCTGGTAATGCCATTTTTTAAATTGATTCAGCTGAATGAATTTAGGGGAAATAGCGCCTAATTCATTTGCTGACGAAATGCCTGTTTTGCACTTAGTTTTGCATGGTGTGGTCCTCATAATATAGAAAGAGAGTTGCATGAGCTAAAACGTGCAGTCCATATAGAAGTTTGTTACGCGTTCTGAATCCGGTCCGGTTAAAAGGCAAACTCTTAAGACTTCTAGGTTTCCAAAAATGGAAAAACGTTGTTCAATTTGATTACGTACCAAAGGGCCAAAAGCATACGAATTACAAGTGATAAATAATGCCAATGAGTCTGGTTTATTTTGGAAGTTCTTACCCGATAAAACTCATGTGCGCTCAAGAGAAATCTCGGCTCCAGGGCAAAAGATCAGTAAAGAGAGAATAACATTCCTCGCTTGTACAAATGCTGCTGGAAATCATAAAGTATTAATAATGACTATTCGGAAATCTGCAAATCCGTGTTTATTAAGAGTTTTTACTGATATGCTTGTTGTCTACAAAGAACATGACTATTCTAACTATAACTTCTTTAAATTGGATGACCTTAGATTTATTTGAAAAATACTTTCATAGAACATTTGTGCCGCAGCTATGTTCATTTTTTGTCAAATCCTGTTTTAATCAAACATTTTATAAAGAAACAGGTAAAGGAGTTCTCTCGTACGTAAAATCTTTCGAAAAAAGCTCGTCTTCTTATTGTTAATGCTGTTTGTCTTCCCAAAGAAGTCGAGTTACGGAGCTTTCACTACCAAATATCGATAATGCGCTTTCCTCCAAACTGCACGGCTCTAATACAGTCCATGAATCAAAACTTTATGAGGCTCGCTAAATTGAACTAGAAGAAATCTCGCTTAAGTCACATTGTTGCTCGTAGGCAAACCGCAACTTCCATTCAGGAAACGCTTCAAAAACAGTTTAAAAAAGCGTCTGACTGGAATTGTGACGACATCATTCCTCTTTTGGATTTTCGATATTATTCTTATATTCTTTCCAATATTCAATTCATAGCAACTTTGCTTCGGTAAGTAGAACCATTGCAGGAACTCTCCCAATCTGAAATCCAGCGATGGAATGTTGAACCTCAGTCGAAACCCACAGAAGCCGTCGGTGAAGGAACTAATGACGTGATGACAAATACAAATAAAATTACATTGGAGGAGGCAATAGGGCAGAGTAAAACAACGACTGCTTAAACGATGTAATAACGCTGCAGAGGCTCAGAAATAGCGGGGAGCTACAAGGTCTGGCACTGGAAGTGTAACCAATTAAAAAGGCCATAATTTCAGTTTGGAAAATTACTTTTATTCAATTCAAAGTAAAAAATGTGTGAAAATACTCGTAATACAAAATTAAGAATTACCTTGACTATAGCCTTGAGACGGTCCAGAAACGCACCGTAAGCTGCCCGAATGTGACTTGCACGTATTTTGGCCCACTCACGGACAATGCCTTTTTTCAGACGGCCTTGAGACTGGTGAGCCTTCTAAAGGGTGGTTAAGTTTCAGAGGCCGGTGTTGATTTGAAATAAAATACAATTTTTTTTTTAATTATTACTATTTCTCATTATTATGATAATACTGATATGGCTCAATAACGCATGCAACAAAATATTAGCCAAATGGCCGCCATGGCCTCGGCGGCACACCTCCATCCGATGGTCCAAATTTTCGATGACGCTGAGGCATAATTGAGGTACTATGCCGTTAATGTGCCGAATTATCTTTTCTTTTAGCTTTTGAATTGTTGCTGGCTTATCGATGTACACCTTTTTTTCAAATAACCCCAAAGAAAGAAGTCCAACGGTGTCGTTGATGTTTAGGTGTGGGTCACATTCAACATCATCCCTTGAAATTTAACCAGACCTCCAAAATGACCTAAAGAGAATAATCCGTTGGATTTGCGTCGGGGGAATTTGAGAGCCATTGTGTGGACGCTATGAAGTTCGAAACGTTGTTTTTAAGTTATTCTTGGTTCACTCGAGCTTTGTGAGACTGTGCCGAGTCCTGTTGAAACGTCCATGGTCTGCCAATGTTTGTCTAGCCACGGCTTTAAAGCAACCTCCAGAATACTTTCCCGATAATATTTCCCATTTACCTTGACGCCAGGCTCGATGAAAACGATTGGATTGAAAATTGACCGCTTTCGGGTGTACCGGCAAACTGTTCCACAAGTAATAATAAAAAAATAAATAGTTCAAATGTTAGAGATGATCTTACAGACTTTAATGGGATTAAAAAAGCTTCACAAACAAAATTTGTATAAAAAAAACTTCGCACTTGCGACAACCTCGAAAATTGCACTGGCCCGGTTTTCGTAGGGTGCAAAAATCGAGTTTCTACTGCATATATTTTAGGTCAACCTCTTGGAGTCGCAAGTTGTTTGTATATGTACTCAGTTGTTTAAAAACATTCTACAGACTGACGTTTTAAACACATTCCTTTCCAGTTCTTCACCTTACGTAAGTCGCACCCACTAAGCTTTTTTAAATTTAGTGAAACCGGAGAAGCGATTTCCTTGCTGAACAGAATAATTGCTGACATTTGGCAGATCAGCGTCAGACTTTTAGTTCTTCTAGTAACCGCAACCTAAGTCTACTATTGCTCCCTGCCTCAGAAGCTAGAGAAATACGTCACCTTGACGTTCCACAATTTACCCCAGAACTACAAGCAATACACAGATGGATCATCATTGTGTACGTTTATATTTTAGCAGAAACTAAGCACAAAGCAAACTCTACCACACCCAACCGAATAGTTTCCATAGCATGCTTGGTCCCTCCAAGCTGCATATTTACATACACTCCAGCTCATGAATGTCGCCAAATTACGTACATACACAGCTGTGTAGAATTTTCACACGCTTTACAAAAACATTTCGCTTTCAAAAGTGCTGCTTGCCCACAAATACACATAACAAAAATATATTTCATGCTAGAGCAGACACAAAAGCAAAAACAAGCGGCAAACCAAATCATTCCCGGAACCAAACGACTGAGTGGCAGTGGGCAAATATTTCTATGCAAGCGCAAATGTTTGAGCGCTTGTATGCGGCCTTATACTTGTATGACACACTGTGACCGTGAGTGTGCGTGAAATGGTATGAGAAGTATGCTGCTGCTTACCAATATTTTTTTTTTTGTTACTTTCTTGCTTGCAACCAGCTGCCGCATAGATGCTTAGCATACATTACGGCGCTTAGGCTGAAAGACAAAGCGCACACAGAACTTGTGTGCTTATGTGTTAACCAACCCGACGAGTTGTGATGCGGCAAAAATATTTGCTTAGAAAACTGGCACAGCTTTGACGCCGGCGCGACATGGCAAGCGAAAGCGAAAAATGAAAGCTCAACTTCAAAAGTGGCCATATCGTTGCGTGCTTGAAGAGAGTGCAATTAGAATTTAAGAGTACAAGGGTTTTCTAGGCGCGCTCAGAGCGAATTTTCGGAGTACTCTCCACGTGCTATCATGCCCGGCACGATGCTCATTTGGCACACTTTCGAAGAACGACAAACACCGAATATGACGTCTAAATACGAGCGCATGCTAAGCCCTCCACATGGACATGGATATCTCCCAAGCACAACCGAAAGTGTGCGCATTTTGTGGTACGGAATCTATGCATATACATACATATTGTCTGTGGCACTGCCTGAGTTTCGCATATGTTTTGTTTTGATTTTGTTCGAAAAATACTTCGAAATTTTCAAGCGTTACATGGCTTCGAAGTATACACTGCCAAGGCGTCGTACATCAGCGCGCCTAATGTTATGCAGCAGCCGTAGCAATGCCGTCAATGGCCAACACCGTCACCAACGAACTCAACCAGCATCCAATGGGGCGAGCATCGTGCCCAAGCATATGACCGATGACGACGAAGTGCGAGCAATCGCGTCGCCAACGGCCGTGTCACAACTAGTTTCATTTGAACTGTTGCCCGGTGAGCACACACACTGAGCGTGTCGTTGTCGTCCGTCGGTGACTCGTTTGTGTATGAACGCGTTGAAAATTGCGGAACGGTGTGGAGTATTTTGGCTAAAAGAAAACGAAAAAGAAATAAAATTAAAAAAATATTAGCAATGCAACAAAAATGAGACGAAAGCATTAGTGGCGAAAAGTATTAAAAAAAAAAAATTATATAAAGAATCACGAATATGTGTTTAGTGCTTCAGACACTTACGAAAGCTATAAAAAAAAATAAAAAAGTAAAATAGTTATGCATACTTTTAGGCAGTTAAATTGCGAATTTGCGGTGTATAAAAAGTGAGTAGTGAGTGAATCATACACAGCTAAAGCATGAATGTGTTAAAAGATATATGAAAAAGTAATTTTAGCGTGTGAAAAAAAAGCATATTTCCTCTACTGTTTGCCATAGTCGCGCACACACACACACATATATACACACGTAGACGGTGCAGTGAGCTTGTGAATGAAATTGGGATAGGCTGAAATCATCTGTGTGTGGTGGTAAAAAGCCGCCACGTTGCTGTGCCATTTTCAGGCATTCGTAGCAATTATTTTTGGTTCTCAGCATTCGTAGCATTTAATTTTGCACAAACACACAAAATCGGTTTATGCAAACGTACATACATGGACTTGGCTAAAGTGCTCTACATATACAAATAACGGTTTCTGCTTTAATGCTGCATACCTTTTTCTTAGCCAAAGCATTTAAGCGAAGAAGTTAGTGAAATGTGTGCGTGAACGCCTGCAGGTAGGCAACATAAATGGCAAAAAGTTCTTGACTTTATCTGGCTGTGAAGGCATTTCAATTGAATTTATTGTGGGTCATATCAAGAAAGTGAAAGTGTTATTTGTGTGCTGTGAAAGTTTCATATGGAATGTCAACTGCCTTCAATGGGACAAATAGAGTAGATCTTTCCCCATTTCCTATTGATAGTAGTTTCGAGCATGCTTTTAAATATTTACAGTCAGTTGCTAGTTTATTTTGTGGTTAATTTGAAATTCGACTAAGTTTACTGTGGCTGTAAACATTGTTTTTTCAGCATCAGTAAACACTGAAATTATTTACATTGAAAATTTTTTATATTCAATACTAAAAAACGAGGCGACGACTGGTTTACAAAATAAAAAAAAAAATTAAAAATAAAAATATTTGCGTATATGCATACAAAGTGAGGCAGCAAATTACTTATGAAATAATGCATTGTTTTTATTTGAGTTTGCCGGCATATCAGGTTAACACCAATTTTGAATAAACAAACACATTTTTTTAAAACAAACATTTTTAGTTAAATATTATGAGGGTTTTTTTTTGTCGGCAAATATCCACCGGTCCCGAGCCGGGGGTAAGCAAATTTGTGCCTGCCTCTATGAAATTTATTTTTTAAGAAATTTTCTATACTAATATAATGAATTTAGCGGCTGGCTAATCACCCACCCAGTCAGAAATCAAAATAGATTAACGAAACCAACGCAAGACTGAGTCTGGTCGAGGCCTTATGCTTCCGAGTGGAGTGAACAAGGGGGAAAAGAATATAATAGATGATTTCAATAATCTTTCGACGTTGATTAGTGGAATGGGTATTATAGACCCCTGGCTAATTGAGTAGATGATTGTAAAAATAGTTTAAGGGGACTCGGTGGTCTAGAAATTTCATAAAATCGTTTTTTTGTTTTTCGATATTTCGAAAGTATAGAGCATTAAGAATAGGTATACTGTGAAACTTTCATACGAAAATTCCCAATATTATAGCTTGTGCAGCCCATTAACTACGTAAAGAGCGATCTGCGCGCTCCTGTACCTTAAATTTTAAACTCATTTATCTCGAAAAGACTTTTTTCGGCACGGCAGGGATGAAATCAAAAAAACTATTCAACCGAATCACTTGAAATTTGGATGTGTTGTTCACAACATATATCGCTATCGTCGGCACTAGAATCATAGTTTTATTTAAATAATTTCCTATTTTTTAAACTAAAAAGCTAGTGAAAAAAACCCGATTTTACGAACTTCTTTTTCAAAAGTGCGCCATTTTGTCACTTTTTCATTTTTTCGATTTGTTCTAGTTCCGACCATAACTGCACTCTTTCTGATTAAGAATTTTCTTGAATTTTGTGTTTCAGATGAGTAGAAGTCTCGAAATCATTTTCGCCGACCGGGCTCGATTTTTCGAGAGAGTCATCTTCAGCGGCATTTTTATAATAATAAATATTGTTTCAAAAGTAAAAAAAAAATGCTTGTATGCTCAATAAACGTACTAATAAGCCCGAAAAGTTGAAACATCGTTTTTTAAATTTTTAATGGCAAAAAAAAAAAATCATGAAAATAGGTGAAGTTTTCGTGCTCTCGACCGGGTACCTTTAATGCAAATGAAAATGTACCTACAATTGAGAAATCTCTAATAATGATTTTAAATGAAATCTACAATAAAGAGTGCAGCTAAGTTATTTACAATAACAATTGCACTTAAACAACTTCTACAATTAATTGTACTAAAATTTGAAATTTATTGAAATTTAAATATTTTTAAATGCGGCTAAATTAAGGCAACATCCGCTGACGCACTCTTCAACTCTTGCTTCTCCTAAATCACATCTAAAAAGACTTCGTGCCGCATATTTTTATTTCCACTGCCTACCTAAAACATTCGAAATGCATCTAATTCAAAGTTTTTGTTTCAACCTTTCATTCGTGTGAGAATTTTGCGCAGATTTTTTAATGTAATTACTTGGCACTGTATTTGCGGACAGCGCAAATTTAACTCATTTAAAATCTACTGCTATATACTGAAATATTGTATCTAAAATACATACTTTGATTTCTAGCTACGTAATGAAATATAGGTAAAAATCATGATTGAAAAATAAAAGACTTGCTGAATAATCAGCTTTCTCGTTCCGTCTTTACAAATTGGCTCCCTTAGAAAGGCACTGGATTGCTAGCTCTAAAAACTGTTGAGTAGGTAGGTAGGTGGGGTGGCTGTCGCCATGACATACTTTTCATTCACTGACATTTCATAGGTCCATTGTGATACCACTGGAACTTATCCTCCTTACCCTAGGGGTTCCTTTTGAAACCATCCGGTATCTTTAATAAACGACCAAAGCTTCGTTAGTTTTAAATGCGCTATGCCCGCTACATCACTTAAAAATGCCATATCAAGAGTGCGGAGCCTCCTTGTAGCTAAGCTTTCACACTCACATAAAAGGTGTCTGACTGTTTCCTCTTCTTCTGTATTAAGACAACCTCTACAGAAATCGAAGTACGGGAGTGCCAACCTTCTAGCGTGGCTGGCTATTAAACAATGACCAGCTAATACCCCTATCATTTTTCTTAAATCTTAATCTCTGTTAAACCTTAACAAGGGAATTTTGAGTAAAAATGGAACAAAAGTAAATTGTAGAAAAACTATTGATTTTCAAAATGGTGAGCTTAGGCGCAACAACACGCTCAAGGGTTTGCATCGGCATGCCCAGGATTAGTATGACATGAAATACATCCTGTCGTACCGCTTAAGTCCGCACATCATTGAGTGGGCTGTTTGACCACCCGATACCGAAGCATTTCAAGTATTGGTTGAGGAAGTACTTACTCGATAAGGTTACTTAAAAAGTACATAATTTATCAAGAATGCTCCAAAAAATATGTTTTGCTATTTGCATGTCAACGAGTTACCTAATGTGACTAATTGGCTTCACCTAAGTGATACATTACTGGAGAATTAATATAAAAAAAAAACTTTCTTTCTGAAGATGGTGGATTGGTGATTATGAAAGAATTCATGTTTTGCAAAGGGCAAGCATTTCTAAAGTGTAACAACAGGGAGAATAACAATGCAGCTTTCATTATAAGAAAGTTGCGTTTGACGGAATATGCTTCCAATGAGCCTACCTTCACATGCATAGATAAAGTGCCCATAGCAGGCTTAGCGAAGCACAGTACCAGGTTTCTTAGTATGGCTAAACGATTGGTGCTAATATTCAAAAGTTTTAACGGTACAGCTATTCGGTATGCGACAGCTACTGGGAAAAGCTTATTGCGTGTCCAGAGCACGTGAATGCAGGCGCCGTCGTCAAGAGTCTTTTTTCAAAAAAAAAAAAAAAAAAAAAAAAAAAAAAAATACAAAAAAAAAAAAACCCAGTCCATGAATTAATTAAAGGTCTTCACAAATAACGCAATATTGGAAAATCTCGCTAAATGTAATATTAATTAATTTAAATAAGTGCAGGTGGTTTGACAAGTAGTTAGTAATGTAAGAATAATGAACTTTGCGTTGGTCTCAATAAGGAACATAAGACCACAAAAGTGAAGAATGTGAAATATACTGGAGACAAGAAGGTTAAAAGTCTTCGTGGATCACGTTTGAAGAACATTCAAACCCGACACACCAAATTCATGCGCGATTTAGTACGTGAAGTTGTGGGTCATGCTCCTTACGAGAAGAGAACGATGGAATTGTTGAAAGTTTCAAAAGATAAACGTGCTTTGAAATTTTTGAAACGTCGTTAAGGTACACACATTCGTACCAAGAGGCAGCCGGAGGAACGGTCGAACATCCTGACTCAAATGAGAAAGGCTGAAACCCATGCTAAGTAGATGAGCATGTAATTCTTTGTACAAGTTAGAAATAAAACGAGAACTGAGAATAATCGTGACTTGGCGGTCACAACTCCAAACTAACGTGGGCAAAGCGCAGTAAAGCAAAGTGTAGATATGTTCAAAGTTTGTGTTTGGTCAATTAAATTTATTATGAATTCATTTTTTCTATGAAAGAATTCCTCTTGAGCCTATTTTGCTTCGGTAAAAAAATAGCTTCATATTAGCGACACCTCGCAGCCTTGCGAACGGCTCTAAATTTAATACAAAATTCACAAAATATAATTCCTGGATTAAATTAAATAATTATTTTTTTCAATATTACACTTGCCAACTTCTGCTAATAACCCTTGTTTATTTTATTTAATATTTATTTATGCAAATAAATATGCATATATATTATTTGAAATATATTTACATCGTCCCTAAAATTTCTTATTTAAACTCAAAATATCAAATAAATACATTTTTTTTGGTATCATTTTTAACGAAAATCATTTATTTTTTTCCACTTGCTTTACCTTCTTAAATGCAAACTTTTGTAAAGCAGTGCCAAAATTCGATTCTCACAAGTGAACAAACCTTTAATAATTGAATCATTGGTCAATATAGTCTATTTCGCTCCGCCCAACCTCGCTTTTCGAGAAAATTTGACTCTTAAAATAATTTAACATTTAATTGCTTTAAGGGGACAGATACACAGGTAAACGGCCATATTTTCACTGATTTTCATTAAAATTATTTAAAATAAAGAAGTCAATATTTTTTTTTCAAAATTGGCATACAGTTTATTTATACATTAATTTAATATATATTAAATTTTTTTTTTTTAATCATTTAAAATGGCGGATGTACATTCAATTCTTCCAGGAAGGTCGTAGCTGGGCTTTTCAACCGGCGGGCATTGTATCATCGGCGTCACTGATCTGAATACAAAAAACCAAACATTTTTTTTGTTTATTTAGGTCATAGTTTCTATATGAATTAAACAAAAATGGAAAAAAATTCGTAGAATAAAATGCTTCAAAGCAAAAAATTAATTTTCGGGCGAATTTTCCTACTATTTTTGCTTTAAAAAAATTATTTTTTCGAAAAATTGTCGAATTTTAAATTCACCTAGAAACTAATATCAACAAAAAGATGTGTGAAAAATTTCAGGCAGATCGGTCAATAGCTTTTCGAGTTATTGTGTACGCCAATTCGAAAAATATAGTTTTGAGAAAAACGCGTCTAAAGTTTGAATACAACGTAGCTATACCTCTCCTAGCGCTCGAACGAAAATAATAGAGTCGTTACGCTTGACGATCTATAATATAAGAAATATTATACTTAAATTTACGTTATAAAATTTTTTTGACATATTCTTAAAGGATTATATTAACATTTTATGAATAAAAGAATTTTTTTTTTCGAAATTTTACAGGTATCTGTCCCCTTAAGCAAATGAAACTTATGGCTTACATACAGAAACTTCCCATCAGAATTCCAAAGAAACTGAAGCATAAACATTCATGAAAGATCTTGTCTATTTTCTAGTTAGCTGGTGTCAAAAAGAGTCTCATTTATCAAACTCTTTCGTCATTCTGTTCTATACATCGTATGGAAGGAATTTTTTTGTTGAAACAATACATTGTAATTTTATTAAACCAATTATTTGCAACAAAAATTGGGTACATTGCAATATTTATTTGGCAAAGCTATTTCAATAGAGATATATTACATTTTACATCTCAATACGTAGGGATCGACCCTATGGAAAAAAGTAAAAAAAAGTGTCTGAGGTCCTCTATATTTTAAGGCTTTTCAGAAATTTTACCACATACTGGCGCATATTGTACCATAATTTATATGGCTGCGCGGCACTACGATCAGAATCTGCCTAGTGCAGCACATTTATGAAGATTGGAGTCTGAATTTTCAATGTCCATTTCACAGAATCGGCAAATGCCCAATTTTTTTAAGTGATATCTTAGGCTACAGTGGGCTGTAAAATAACCAGCTAAAAGTTTCGAGTCTGTCCTCTTAAGTGAAAGTAACTTATTAGAAGTTCTTCTCTCCGGTGTCAGGAATTGTTTGTATTATCACTAACCCACTGACCAATAGAATTTCACTAGTGTTCAACGAACTTCTTCCTTGTTTTGTTTTTCTTTGTTTATGTTTTTTTTTTTTTTTTTTTTTTTGGTTTTGTTTTTGTGCCCATTATTCTCTGCAAATTCTTAAAACATGCGATTTGGTGAAGAATTACAAAGTTAGTTAAGGCCATTTAAGGAAATCGTGCACCAAGCCTCTTTAGTGGCTTCAATTAATGCAATTTTATCTTTAAATTTTTTCCATTGCCATAAACTTTTGCTTTCATTCCCGCAGTTTGTTACGTAAAGAGTTGCTAGAAAAGTTAATAAATTATATGAAATATATTTGGCAGTGCAGCTTTTCGTCACAGTTCAACGGTTTTGAAATTTGTTTTTAGCTCTTCCTCGGATTTCATATTAAAAATAATTTCATACCATTTTTTCTAAAAATTTTGAGTCAAAAGTTTGAAATTTTGATGAAAATTTACGGAATTCGTACAAGTTTTATACAAAGTTCGAAACTTTGCGTAATATGGTCCTTGTTGTAGTGTTAGTTGTATTTTCATAAAAAAAATTTTAATTACAGAATAAATTCAGAAATTGAGATTTAAGGTGTACACTTTATTTCCACTATAAACCATCAGTATCAAGAGCTTTTTTCGCCTTAAAACCACAAATCCAAATTTTCTGGATCAGTTCCGAAAATAAATATAAATAAATTTAAAATAAGATTTAAAATTTAAATAAATTATTTTCCATATAAATATTTTATTGTCACCACAGCAGTTTTTAGTTAGGCTTTTTGTGTTACTTTACCTTTCTGCCTTATTTGCTCATGCGCTCGGAACGAAATCACATTTGCAACCATATTTTTTAGCTACTGTGGAAATCGGTCTACTTTTTTTATATTTTCAAGTTTCATGACTTTATGCAATACATCGGCACAGGATTTAGAAACATATCGCACGCGACAGTAAAACAACATAAATGGTTTACCTATGTGACCAATCAACATAAACATACAGAAAATATATGAAACTAAGTGAATTTTTTATGAGTCAGCTATTCTTACTTTTTTACCATTTGAAAAAGAAAATACGAACTATTTACATAGCCTTAAAAAAATTTAGTTCCTTAAAGGCTTCTAAAAGAAAATTTTTTGCATACTATTTACTTTATTTTACTGTTTATTTATTTTTTATGTTTCTTATACAAGTTTTGCTTCAAAAATCTCCTAGTAAAGTTTTCAAAGAACTTTTTGTTTATTACAACATTTTAACTCTCGATTAATCGAAACATTTTTTCAGACGCTTTAAATATATGGTAAAAATTACATAGTTTGATCGAAGCCGGAAATCTATTAAAATCTAAATCTACTTCCTTGAAAGTCTTTATTGCTACATACAAAGAAATGCCCTGTGTTTTAATAAAATGCAGCATAGGTTTCGATTACAGCGCCGACTAGAGGCCAACTTTTTCAAAAATATTTTTTGTCTTGCATATTCAAAAAAATGGTGAAATCGAACTATGATTACGATTACTTTAAAAATAAAGACTGCAGCGCCACGAATCAACTCACCGCGTTTCTTGTAAATCATCATTTACTTAGAAATTCATTCAGCTTAAATATTGATCAAAATTTTTAATAAAAGCACAGGATAAATGGACTACCAAATGATGATTTATTTATGGTTGTGAGTTCATAAGGTGACTATTGTCGAGCCTTGTTTTATCAGCAGACGTGGCAAAGAAGTGAAAGCCAGTACGTTTAAGTCTTAGCTCCGCGAAAGCAGGACAGATAGGGAGAAGGTGCTAAGAGCTGATTCTACCTCACCCTCCTTCCAGCTCGATTTGAGGCCTTGTTAACATGAGAATATCTTTCGAGCGCCTCGGATCCTTCCGTAGCCAAAAGGATCTTGCGACTTTAAAAGTTTATGAACTTGCTCTCACTCGCTAAGTCGCCATGAGGTTTATCCGCTTTCCTGCAGCAAACCACCGATAGTCCTCATTTTGTGAGGAAACTACCCCGTAGTTTCCTGCAGTACCACCGTTACCAGGTACACAGCTGAGATTAATAGCAAAGAATTCGGATGTGATGGCAAGTAAAGTCAGGCATTCCCCGATTAGTTTCGTGCATCATTGCGTCCAGGGCTTTAATTGACGCACGGCGGTGTGATTAGATATTCAGATTCATGGAAATTACAATATTGTACGAATGAGCAGTCAATCAGCTACTTTTTTGAATGCTGCTACATCTGGTTTGGAATACATTGCAGTGATCCGGTAGTCAGACATAAGATAGTAGTAATATTTAAATCAATTGTGTGATGTGTTCCTATTTTTTAATAACAATTAGGTGGCAACGCCATACACACATTTTTTTTAGGTGGAAATTTCTTTTTTTAAGGCTATCAGGTATTTTCATTTCATTCAATTGTGTGATATGTTTTAATTTTTGAAAAAAAAATAGGTGGCAACACTGTAGATTTTTTTTTGAGGCAGTCACATAGCACTCGTATTTAATAAAATTTTTTGATATGCTTTTTTTTTTTAATAAAAATTAGGTGGCAACTCTGTGGAATTTTTTTTTGAGGTTGTCAGATAATACTCGCATTTAATTGGATTGTGTGATATGTTCTTTTTTTTAGTAAAAATTAGGTGGCAACGTTTAACAAAAAAATTTTTGGAGACATTTTTTAATACCTTTCTCCTGCTATCAATGTTGAAGCATTTATTTATGTTTTTCAATAATTTACTACTTTTGAATTACAAAAGGCGGCAGTACTCCGCTAAAAAAAGTGGCACTCACGAACCATCAAAGTACATCTAAAAGTTTCCAAATAAAGTAAAGGATAATGGAATCGGACTACTGGGATGCTCTGATATAAAGATATATATGTGCATACATACAATATATTATATTCGTATATGTATGTGTGTGTTTAATAAAATGTATGCGAGTAGAACAGATGCCTACTTTTTTCTCTTTCCTTTTTCACTACCCAGGCAGCGGAAGGCTTTTCTTGTTTTCTTTTAAACTTTGCTATTCAATTCTTACAAATAAAAAAATTATTAGCAAATAAATAACTAAAATTCCTTAGCAACCCCTTGACAAAAAATAACACAAACCTTTTTCTTTAAAAGATTTAATTCATGCTTTGAAGAGTGATTTTTTGAAGATTATGAATAATAAGCTCCGTCCGTTGAATATTAAAAACGTATCGAATAAATATTTGATTTGCATGTGACACACATTTAACATCCAAACACAAGTGTCGTCGAGCGAAAAAAATAAACTTCTGTTACTGCATGACAAATGCAGATACAAAAAAACCCCCCAAACACAAAGAAAGGAACAAACAGCCAATTTAAAAGGACCTTTCAATACCACTCACAAAAACATGGAACCAAACAACGGTGACGGCATCAGCAGCACGTCATTTTGTGTGCCAGCAGGAAGTAAAGGCAAGACCGCCATAAAAGTTTAATTTCTGCTGTCAATACGCAGGAAAACAAAAATATGTTACAAGAAAAATTAAATCATGAAATATGCAAAACACAAAAGTGGGAAGATGTGCCATAAAACCTAGCCAAGAATATATGACAAGACGAGCAGGAAGAGCGCGCCTTTGTGTCGAAAAGCCGTTTGCTTTGAGTTTTGCTTTTATTTTCAACTTGTATTTATTTTTTCTGTGTCTTATGATAAAGAACTTATCGGTTTTCATAACTGCTAAAACGGCTATAAAGTAAGCAATAAAAAATTTAAGCACTTACCTAAAGGAAACGCAGAAGAAAAAGTATTGCAAAAACAGACTTGATCGCAGCACGATTGTGTAGGTATGCAAATATGCAAATATGAACAGGAAATGATAGCAAAAGTGTAGCTGTAGCTGTGTGGGTGGGCAGGTGGGCGATTGAAATGGGGTTCGAAGATGTGCATTGAAGTGTTGATGTGACGTGGGTAAATACTTGTGTTTACAATGTCTTACGCACGTGTGTGCATTTGTGTAATTGTGTGGGTGGAAAATACCCTGCTGGGAAATCCACTAGTACAGGGTTAATGCGTTATTGTGCTAGCAGGTGGATATGGCTAGCAATATTCGCAAAAAAGCGTTAAGTTCTTTATTTTACCAAGTATGTTGTGTTTAAGCGGGGGCCTTCAAAAAATCGATTTTGTTTTTTTGCATAAATGTCTTGCCAAACTATCCAAGAATATGTCCTCAAAATTTCAGAAGCAAATTCAAAATTTTTTCGTTACAGAAGAAATTGTGAGCAAGCGTGGAGCAGGTATACGAGCGGATTTTTTATATACAAAAACTTTGACGCGCGATTTCTCGGTTTTTTATTTTTACGCTTTTTCCTAATTGGCGGGAAAGATAGGGAAAAAGTTAAACGTCCTATCGAAACGAGATTGCATTGGTTGTATTTGGAATGAAATTCCCTTCTAGTTGAACCTAAAAAACCTTAAGAAAGTTATGATTAACCCACTCTTTGAACAATCTAAAGTGAATTTGTTTTTCCAAAAAAATGCATTTTTTTTAATTAGCGAAAAATTGTTAAATTTCCCACTTTTTGTTTGATTTTCTTGGTTTAACAAGAAGCTATACTATTATTAAAATAATTAAAAAAATTTTTGGGTTTTTGGTTTCAGACGAAAATTGCGACCTGCATCTTTCCCGCCGCGTGGCACATGCACACTCGAGACGCCTCGGGAAAATGCTTGTACCAGGCATAATATGACATATATTTTAATGAAAACATTTGAGAAGACTGCTGAAATATATAACAATAACACCTGAACGTTTCATTTCAATCGAATATTTCTTTAATCACCAAAAAGATCCACGAAAAAATCGATTTTTTGAAGCCTCTAAAGCAGGCTCCCCCTTAAAGGAATGTTTACTACAGCGTCATATAAATTTATGAAAATTATCAATTTATGCCGTGCTAAGAATATTCTCTTACGGAATAGAAATGAATGTTTTCATATTAAAATTCTCAAAAATTTAACACTTTTGTGAATCAGTGTACTAATGTACATCCTTAGTTCCCACTTTGTTAACTAATTTAATTTTTTTTAAGAATCAACTGACTAACTGATGCAAGTCTTGACTTAATCGCCCTAACTTTATTTAACGTATAGGAACTGAAACTTTTTTTTTTATTTCCCTTTTTAAATTCCAATCTGTTTAATTTAAACAATAAGTAATTCTTTTTAAAGTAGTATTGGATTTTTTTGTTCTCTAACCAATGCTAGATAAACATTCAATTTTGCTTCAGATTATGCTACATTGTATTATTTTCTAAGTGTTGTAATCGGTTGGTGCGTGACAACCATTCGGAATTCAGAGAGTGAACGTCGGTTCGAATCTCGGTGGAAGATCAAAAAATTATGAAACATTTTTTTTTAATAGCGGTCGCCCCTCGGCAGGCAATGACAAACCTCCTTTCTCCTCATAAAAATATCTGCCGTTCGGAGTCGGCTTGAAACTGTAGGTCCCTCCATTTGTGGACAACATTTGTTCATTTTGATGATTTATAGTCGTTGCATACGCTTGATGCTGTATTTTCTAATTGTGTCATCTATTGTGTCGGTATTGAGGTCGCTGTGGATCACGTCGTTTGGTATATACCAGCCTGCTTTAGTTCTTGTTCGAAGTATTTTAGATTGGGTCCTTTGAATTATTTTGATATTGGATTTTTTTGCTGTGCCCCAGATTTCTATCCCATATTTCCAAATGAGTGAGATAATTGATTTATATATCACTACTTTGTTGTTAAGGCTTAGTTTTGAATTTTTAGCCAACAGCCAGTATAGTTGTCCTAACTTGTTTTTTATTTCATTTCGCTTGTTTTCTATATGTCGTTTTCAATTTAGTTTTTGATCTATAGGTATGCCAAGGTACTTTGCACTAGGAAGGATTCTTATTTCATTGCTTTTTATTGTTAGTTTGTGTATCTTAGGCTTTCTATTTGTATAAATTACTTGTAACGTTTCATCTTTGTTGACTTCTATTCCCCATTTATCGAGCCATGATACAGTGTCATTTATTGTTTGTTGAAGAATGCCAGTAGCTTTTTTTCTATTTTGTCTGATGCCGTTAAAACCGTGTCATCCGCGAATGTGGCTATCATGCAAATTTTTGTTGTTGGGATCGGTATACCTGCTGTAAATATCAGGTACAATAGAGGGCCTGGGACATTACCTTGGGGCACACCTGCTGTCATTTACATCATGCTTGAGCATTCATCTTCAAGCTTTATAAAAAAATGTCAGTCTTCCAGGTAGCTTTTGAGAATGGTGAAGTGATTCCGTGGTAATATTTCGCTTAGTTTGTGCAGTAGTCCTTTATGCCACACCCTGTCAAAAGCTTTTTCAATATCTAGGTAGACAGCTATGCAGAACCTTTTATTATCCATATCATCTAATATTTTATTTATAACTCTGTGGACTTGTTGCACAGCTGAATGCTGTCGTCTAAATCCAAATTGATGGCTTGGTATTATATTTTTGTCTATCAGAATTTTGTCTTATCTGGAAAAGAGTATTTTCTCAAACACTTTCGAAAGAATGAGCAAGAGACTGATGGGGCGATATGATGTCGTTTCTGATGCATTTTTACCTGGTTTGGGGATTGCTGTTATTTGTGCAACTTTCCAAAAGCTTGGGCAGCATTGTGTCCTTAATATGCTGTTGAATATTCCTCGTATATATTACATGTGATTGCTACATCAGGTAGTTCTTTTAGTATTTTACCATGTATTAGATCGTAGCCTGGTGCTTTTTTACTGTTCAGATTTTTCAAATGATATCTGATTTCTGCTGAGGTTGTCATTTTCATTTTCTTATCTGGGTTGCTCGTATTTCCATTTTGTTCAATGTGCTGATTGTCTTTTTCGTTTGAGAATATTGTTTTAAAGTGTTCAGCTAGTGTATTTGCCTTTTTTATTGGTCTTTGCCCAAGTTCTGTGTTGTGTTTTGATGGGAGGCTTATGTGGAACTGCTTTGACTAAGTTTCTAGTTGCTTTCCATAGAGAATAATTGTTAACTGCAGTGGTCCCCACCAGTGTTGTCTTAATAATGTTTTTAATTCAGTTGTTGATTTGTTAAGTTTTGCCATATCTTCGGGATGTTTAGTAGTTTGCCACTTTTTACGGAGTTTCCTTTTTTGTTTGATATGTATTGGAATAGAATCTTTTTGTAGAATTTTTATAGTTGGTGCCGAAACTTAAGGCTCTATTAAAAAACTAAAAAAAAGTAATTGGCGTGTACACTTATTTGTATGTGTTTGGCGTAGCTCCTCCTCGTTTTTGGGAAATACGTCTAGCCAAATGGGTTGGTGCGTGATTACCATGCGAGAGTGCATAACTAGGAATCGGGGCGAATTTTTGTGAGGTCTTCGACAGGCCACGCTCTCCAAACAAACTTAAGTTCAATGACCACTAACTTTAGTTCAATGAATTCAGATCTGGACATCTAGATAGTCAATTTTATGCGACTATGAATCCAGGAATATTTTTTTTGTAGCCACTGCTGGGTGATTTTTGCTTTATGGGCTGGAGCAGCATCATGTGGAAGATCCAAGGCTCTCTATTGCAGCAGCAGTACTCTCTGCTCAATTGTTTCACCATGCCCTCTAAGACATCCGCTTGGTACACTTTTGCCCCCGTCTTAACCTCTTTCTAACAGAAATGAAGGGATGTAACGCCTTTACAAGACACCTCCTAGCAAAACATTACAGCGGCTGGATGGCGGCCATGCTGAGCGCTTGAAACAACATTTTTTTCGTCTCTAGAAGTTTTAGAATAGATTTTGTCGTTTTGCTTATTAAAAATTTCTTCAACAGTAAACATTTTCTTGACCCCGTGCCTCCGAAGAAGCTGCTTCCACCTGTCGAGTCTAATTTTCTTCAAGCCCGTTGTCAGAAGATGATCAGCTGTTCGATGGAAGGCTTTCATGTGGAGATCATCTCTAATTAGTCTTGACATGGATCTGGATGATTCATTGATTTCCCTTTATGGCTCCACTGGTTTGAACCACGCGGAGACGACCTATAATTTTTTGTCTGTTACTTAAGAAGTTTGGGAAAGGCGATTACCATGCGGTAAACATTTCGAAATATTAGATTTTCTCACATTTATGTAATGCAGTCACTGCAATGCGATTTTCCTTAGCTCCCCACTTTATTGTTAACATTCGAAATTTGCCACGAAACAGAGTTTAATTTATGAGTACAAAATGCATACAAACAAAAAAAAAAAAAAAATAACAGAACTTTTTTCTGCAAATATCTTTTCGCCGTATGCATTGTAAAATTTGTCAAAGTATTTGGGCTAGACTAAGTAGGTCCCTCCATTTGTGAAAGAACACCATTAGTTTGGAATAGATTTCCTCGCCTTAAAACTTATCTTATCATAACTCTTACTTATAATAGGAGGCTTAAGGGTGTGCTAATCTTTACTTAATTTTCTTAGCATAAGTTACAGCAGTCTAGGCGATCAAACAAGATTTAATCTCTTTACTCTGCCTTAGTATCATAGGGTTAGCAGATTCTAGAGGTATTTAGAGGTTAGGAATCACTTGTGTATTAATTGTCATATTATTAAGAGTAGGTTTTCGTAAAAATCTATGCGGTGAAATCATTTTTAAAATTTTTTTTCATTTGCTTCTCAGATTGCTTTTGATTTCTTTTTATTTACATATGTCTCTTATTATTTTTATTAGTGAAGTTATGAAACATATTCCAAATGCATTAAATTTTATTTGCAAACAAGGAATTTTGAAAACAGGATCAAAATCTGGTCGAAGTTTCTTACATCTTCATCAAGCGCAATTTGTTTTAGTATGCCTTAGCGATTGAGTAGTTGTGCGATCTTTGCGGCGCAGCAGGCTCTGGCTGCCCTTAAGGTAGTAGTCTGGTAACTTACACGTTTTTTGAGGCCATGTTTGGGACATTTTTTGGAAGGGAAAATAAAATTCAATCGGTTTGATTTTCTGATATGTTATTAAAGGTATCAGAAGGTGTACAAAATTTTTTTTTTTTTTAATGTTTTGAGACACTTGTGGTCATCTGAAACAGAAAAAAACAAAATGCTTATTAATCAGTGTGCTTGTCGTTCTGGCGGGTAGTAAGATCAAATCATTTTGACAAAAAATAACAAAATGGCGGATTTCGTAAGAAAATTGCCTTTTTTTAAAGTGGAAATCGGACTAAAAAATGGAAAGTTAGGGACGAAATAAATTAAATCTACTACCCGCCAGAACTATTGATGTGTAGAAAAACATATCTAAATTTCAGCTCAATCCGTTAGATAGAAAATTTGTTTTCACGACGGCCATCCGGAAAAACGTTGTTTTGAGAAAAACGCGTTTAAAGTTATAGCGGCTTAGCGCGCGCAAGTACGAGCCGCTCTCATGTATGTGCTATAATTTCGTCAATATTTCGAATTTCGGTCTAAAATTTGTACAGTATATTACTAATATATCGCACTTTCAAAATATGTAAAAAACCGAATTTCGAAATTTTCAAAATAAGTTACCAGACTACTACCTTAAATGCCATGCAATGTGTATAACTCCGCTATGGAAACACGTTATACTTTCAAATTGCTATTGCATAAACCGGTTGAGAATTATAGATGGGTGCTAGGTGAGAGAACTAAAAATACAACTGTCTTAAACACTTCCGCTGTTAAGTCGCGATATTAAAGTTTGGGAAAGTGATGCTAAAGTCTAAAAATTGCACTACCAGTTTAGATTTTCCTGCAAGGTATTCAGCGGCAATAATAATTATATGTACGTGCATGTACGTGACAGGCTGCTGATATGGCCAAAAGTTTTGCGTATTTGTACATATCTTCGAATACACGTATGTTTTTATATGTATGAGTATCTTTTTATGCCCATGTGTGTGTGTTGCGAAGATGCATGTGAACAGAAGCGTGCATATAAATTGAACATGAAATGAGTCGCTTAAGTGGGCGATAAAAATCATGTGATGGGAATGAGTTGATATGGACGTTTAACCCAGGCTGTGCCAATTGAAGTGATGTCTTTTTGAAATTAATTTAATCCCATAATGTTCATTATATTTGAAATCAGGCACATTTCCAGTGAAGTGTGAAAGCTCTTGTCTCCAAAATAATTGCTCCAGTAGCTGCAGTTTGGTGATAAGAACGGCTTCTCTTTAGTGCTTTTGAATTTCGGTAAACTATTTTTCTATGAGTTTTGTGTACCTTTTGCTCTGAGTTTTAGGGAAATGTTGATTTCTTAGAAAAAAAAACTTTTTTCCGCATCCTAAAAATAAACCAGTCTCTGGAGCGCTGTTCCCTAAGGATGCCCAATATTTCAGTTTTTATATCACTTAGAAGCGAAGATTTGGAAATGTTTATACTAAAAGTACATCTTCCGTAAGAATAATACACTTTGCTTTTATTAAAAAACAAAAATAATGGAGCTATTTTAGAATTTTTTGAGCACTTATTGCCTTCTTCTAAGTATACTTCCACCTCGAGCTGCCAACTATATAACACCTGCCTTAAGGGCGCTCTCAAAATATCACAGCCAATCAACCCTAGAAAAACTAATGAATTACACAAAACCAAGGGGATGATGGTAACATTTTGATAACAAATTTTTTGCCCGCAATACATTATTCATTGACAAAAACGTTTTTATAAGTCAACTAGCAAACCCGGCCCGCTTCGCTGGGCAAAGACATGCAGGGTCCACGTTTTGGCATATAGTTCGAGACCCTAGTCATCAATAGGTATGAAAATTACCCCACATTAAAGCACTTATCGACAGCTTTCATTTGATGCCCATATTGCACATCCACAACCAAAGGTTACCCGGGCCCACGTTTTGACCTATATCTCGAGACCCCAGTCACGGAGCGGCATGAGAAATACTCTGTACTAAAGCATTCACCAACAGCTTTCAATTGATATCCATATTGTACAAACACATTCTAGGGTCCACGTGTTGGTCTCTATCTCGGGACCCTAGTCACGGAGCGACATGAAAAATACTCTGAACTAAAGCATTCACCAACAGCTTCCATTTGATACCCATATTGTACAAACACATTCTAGGGTCCACGTTTTGACCTATATCTCGAGACCCCAGTCACGGAGCGGCATGAAAAATACTCTGTACTAAAGCATTCACCAACAGCTTCCAATTGATATCCATATTGTACAAACACATTCTAGGGTCCACGTGTTGGTCTCTATCTCGGGACCCTAGTCACGGAGCGGAGCATTCACCAACAGCTTCCATTTGATACCCATATTGTATATACACATCCGAAGGTTACCCGGGCCCACGTTTTGACCTATATCTCGAGACCCCAGTCTCGGAGCGGCATGAAAAATACTCTGTACTAAAGCATTCACCAACAGCTTCAACTTGATATTCATATTGTACAAACACATTCTAGGATCCACGTTTTGGTCTCTATCTCGAGACCCTAGTCACGGAGCGGCATGAAAAATACTCTGAACTAAAGCATTCACCAACAGCTTTCATTTGATACCCATATTGTATATACACATCCGAAGGTTACCCGGGTCCACGTTTTGACCATTTTCCCGGCAATTATTCGAATTTTTCTTACCTTTAAAACCTTCCCTAGACCTCCACGAATAATTCAAGACCAAGATAAGATAAATCCGTTCAGCCATTCTCGAGTTATAAGCGAACATAGGGACAGATTTTCACATTTATATATATAGATATAAAGGATACATGTATAATATTTTATTTAATGATAGTAAAAGTCAAGTCTTCAGCTTCTTCAGGATGCGTAAGTCCCACTTTCTCTTTCACAACCTGAACGATCTGAAGTTTTGCTCTCTTTATCGCAGGTTTTACTTTGGGAAACAGCAAAAAGTGCCGTGAAACAATATATGGCGTGTGAAGCTGATGACTTAACACTGGGTTTTTGTACTCGGCTAGTGAGCTCTTTACTTGGCAGAGCACCCCACACTTGTCCGTCCACAAGTCTCGTCTTTTTCTTTTCTTTCACGATGGTCAGCAATAATGTGTGTTGAGGACATGAGTCGAAACTTGATTGTTGTAAACGTTGTAGTGTTCAGTACGCAGCACTCTAAATACAACTCAACCTGGCAGAAAAAAGAAAAAGCTTCACGCTAAACAGCTGACTATCGCGGTCCAACTTCAACTCGAAATCGATAAGTGTATTTTTAGCCAAATGCATTAAGTTCAGTGACTGTTATTATATATATTTTAATTGTAAATGTCCTGTAGAAAAAAAAGCAGTTTGCAAGACACATTCTGTTATAAAAAGAATAGATTGGGGCAAAAAACTGGCAGGATTTGATTGAAACTTTTTTTGCAGATTCAATATCGATTTTTTATTTTATTTAAAAATAGTGGGCGAAAAATTTTAATAATTTCTTGAATTTTCGGAAATTTATAACTCCGATTTTGCTGGACCTAGGAATTTATTTTCTTGAACTTTGAAATGAAGTAGTGAACTAAAAATATTTAAATAATCTAAATAAACTATTTAAATATACATAAAAAATTCAGTAATTTAAATAAAAATTTTTAATATAAAGTAATGAATTATAAAAAATTCAAATAAGCTAAATAAAATTTTTAAATATACGGAAAACAATTTGGTAATTTAAATAAAAATTTTGAATATGGAGATAAATTAAAAAAAAAAAATTTAGTAATCTAAACAAAAAATTTGAATCAAAAGTAATGAATTTTAAAAAAATTAAATAAACTAAATAAAATTTTTAAATATACGGAAAAAACTTAGGTAATTTGAATAAATATTTTGAATATGGAGATTAATTAAAAAAAAAATTTAAATAACTTGAATAAAAAATTTCAATATAAAGTAATGAATTAAAAGAAATGAATAATCTAAAAAAAAACTAGAATATAAAGCAATGAATTGAAAAGATTTAAATAATCTAAGTACAATTTTTGAATATTAAGTAATTAATTAAAAAATTCAGATTATATAAACAAAAATTAAAAAAAAAAAAATTTTCTCTCGTCTTGAGCGTATTATGCATCGCCAAATAAACACGTTTCTGAAAAACAACGCGTTGGTGGACACATTGCAGGAACTGCATCACAGCACTCCTAAAAGGGTCTGATGACATAAGACTCAAGATTGACAAAAAGCATGTGACTTCTCTAACTCTACTTGACCATTCCAAGGCATTTGACTCCGTAGACCATAAACTCTTAATCTTGAAGCTTAAAAACTTATTTAGCTTTTCAATGTCGGTTTTGACTCTTATAGAAACGTATCTTAGTGACCGATTACAAGCAGTATGTGGTGATAATACCATATCTAACTTTCTACATGTAACCAGAGGTGTACATCAAGGCTCTATCCTTCACACTCTTTTATACATTTGTCTTGTACATTAACGATTTGTTCAGTGTGATGAAATATAGTGATGTCCATGTATATGCTTCTGACCTTCAATTATATGTTAGTTGTCCCATTAGCTGTATTGATATTTGCATAAGTAATAAAGGTTGTCAAAAAAGTCTTGCGGTATTTCCGCAAGCTTGTCTTTGCAAGCGCGTAGTTCTAGTTGTATTCGTCGCATCGGTTCACGCTAGAGCTTTTTGGAAAGCTCTTTTCACGTGCTAACACGTGTTTGATTAATTGTTGTTTGCTTTTAGTCGTTCGTGAGTTATAGCGTCGCAAACATGGAGCAAAATAAAGAGAAAATTCGGCATATTTTACAGTACTGCTACGATAAAGGCAAAAATGCATCTCATGCTGCCAATAAAATTTGTGCAGCTTATGGACCCGATACAGTTTCCATTTCCACCGCACAACGATGGTTTCAACGTTTTCGTTCTGGTGCAGAGGTGATTGAAGATGCGCCACGGTCCGGAAGGCCTGTCGTCAAAAACTGCGATAAAATCGCTGAATTGATCGAAAGAGACCGGCATAGTAGCAGCCGTAGTATCGGCCAAGAGCTGGGCATGAGTCATCAAACCGTTATAAACCATTTGAAGAAGCTTGGATGTATGGGTGCCACACGACTTGACGCAAAAAAACATTTTTGCCCGTATGGATGCATGCGAATCGCTTCTGAATCGCAACAAAATCGACCCGTTTTTGAAGCGGATGGTGACTGGCGATGAAAAGTGGGTCACTTACGACAACGTGATGCGCAAACGGTCGTGGTCGAAAAGCGGTGAAGCTGCCCAGACGGTGGCCAAGCCTGGATTGACGGCCAGGAAGGTTCTTCTGTCTGTTTGATGGGATTGGCAGGAAATCATCCACTATGAGCTGCTCCCCTATGGCCAAACGTTCAATTCGGACCTGTACTGCCAACAACTGGACCGCTTGAATGCAGCACTCATGCAGACTAGGCCATCTTTGATCAACAGAGGCCGAATTGTCTTCCATCAGGACAACGCCAGGCCACACACATCTTTGGTGACGCGCCAGAAGCTCCGGGAGCTCGGATGGGAGGTTCTTTTGCATCCATCGTATAGTCTGGATCTAGCACCAAGTGATTACCACCTATTTCTGTCCATGGCGAACGAGCTTGGTAGTCGGAAGTTGTCCACAAGAGAGTCCTGTGAAAATTGGCTCTCCGAGCGTTTTGACAATAGGGAAGCGAGCTTCTATAAGAGGGGCATTATGAAGTTGGCATCTCGTTGGGAACTTGTCATCGAACACAACGGCGCATATTTGGCTTAAATCGCATTATTATAACCAATTTTATGAACAATTGAAAATTCAATAAAAATACCGCAAGACTTTTTTAACAACCTATATGAATTCTGACTTGAGCCTCACAAGCAAGTGGGCTTCTGACAACGGATTAATTCTTAATCCTGTTAAGTCCCAATATATCGTTATATACAAAAAATATATCAAGCTCGATGGCTATACAGATTTAAACTAAATGACGCTGTGATTAAATATGTGGACAATGTTAAACATTTAGGAGTTACATTCAATAGAACTTAGACATGGAGCAACCACATCTTTACTGTCATAGGCAAAGTTTATGGTATGCTCCGAAATTTATGGACAACTCAACATTTTACGCCAGTAAACATTCGACTGCTGCTAGCTAAAACGTATTTGTTACCAACGTGGCTGTATGGTTGTGAGTTATATACACCTTGGGATAGTGTGTGTCGTAGTAAGCTTAATGTTTTGTATAACAACATTGCAAGATATGACCATATTTATGACCATATTTCTATTTTTGCGAAAAAAATTGCTTCCGTATACTTTTACGACTTGTTTAGGTTTAAATGTTTTGTTTTACTCCAGCAGATCATAAACACTCAGGAACCCAGACACCTCAAAGATCGACTTATGTTTTAAAAGTCCTGCCATTCGTTAAACTTAGTCCTGATGAAATACAGTTGTTTGGTGACTGAACGTCAATACTATGTGTTCTCTGTCCGTCTAAACGTATAAAAGAAAGCTCGTGTTTCAAAAATAAATTGCTTCGTTACCTTGCCGAAAATTGCTGAATGTACTCAAGTGGTTCCACATTATTTAAATCTCTTCCAATTAATCTCTACTTCTACTACTCTTATTTTTACCTTACTTTTCTTTTTTAATACTTTCTTCTTTACTTTCCTTTTTAATACTTCTTTACTACTATCTGTAATTTTAATTTTAATTTTGATTTTACATCCTTTTATGTACATAAACTATTCTTAAAGTCAATCATTGTAAAAATAACCTATGGTTGTATATTTGGTTTTAATAATAATAAATAAATAATAAGTAAATAAATAAAATAAATAAATCTTCATCTAAACCAAACCAAAATTTGTGGAACAAGCGAGTTTTAAGGTTAACCAACTTATATCTCGTCAAATTTTCTACAAAAAAAAATTTAGTTTAGGGAAAAAATCCTGCCACTCATTAATTTATTCATTTTAATGATTTATAACCAAAATTCATTCGAAATAATGTTGAAAAAATTTCATATACTTATTCAAGATAGTAAAAACCTAGTCATAGACATGTACAAAGCGTCGGCAGGGATTAAAATATTGATATCTACAGCCATCTAGCGAGAAAATAATGAATTTCTTTTCTCCAAACTAATATATGGGCTTCAAAGTAAGGATAAGCAAATATTTCTGTTTTTAAATAATGTAGCTTTTTCAGCTCTTGCAAGATGCTTCAAAAATGCACCTCTTGCAATCCAATTATTAGCAATCAGCAGCATAACTTTCAATTGATTGTCCAAACTATGCCGATTTAGAGTTTACTCTAATCTTTAGTTGTTTCCACTTCATGACTTTTCCCCCCAATCCTCTCCGAACTCTTAAATAATTTCAAAATAAATACCAGAATCGAATTCAGTTCTGTTGCCTATTTGTGGGTTAAGCGATTACTTATTTATGCATTGATATATGTAACTACTTTGCATACTTTCATTTTTACTGCAAAATCGCCTTGCCGACATCTCTGGTGCTAGAAGAAAAGCATGAAAGATACAAAGAGAGAAAAGAAAATGGAGAAAAGTAAATGTGCATATGCATTTTTACAAAGAAAAAGCAAAATATTGCAAGCATCGATCTGCATTCATATATTGCTGTACTCACACACACACACACACACATATACGCACACGACTTTACGTATGCATACAGGCGTAGGGAATATCTATGAATTTTAGCAAAGCAAGAATTAAATGCATGCCAAATCAAAAAATCAAACGTGTGAAGGTATAATTTCCATACGGCTGTGTTGTGTATTTGTAATTGTGAGCGTACACCAAAACAAGATGTTTCAATTAACAAGCGCAGACAATCTGAAAAGGCACTTAAGCGGGGCGTAAAGTTTATAAACCACGAAACATGGAAAAAATGTACATTTAAACATATAACGGCACATATTTATGTGTGTTTGTATGGGATCAAAAATATGAGATGAATTTTTATCAAAGAATGCGCCAAAGGGTTTAGGTATAAAATTTATGATGGGACAGTGTCTGTTGCCTACCGGTTCAACAGCGCACAGTAGCTTAAGTCACCGTTTTTTCTATGCAAAATTAATAAAATTATCAATTATTTGAACTCAAAGCAGTAAGATATAAATAGAAAAGTAAAACTTTAGTAAAAAAGGTAAATTGGCTCACTCACAACCATTAACGCAAATACTAACACATTACGAGCTGCTATACAGTCAACCCGTTTTTGAGATGTGTTTACAATTTTGTATGCTTTTCAATTCACTGCAGGCTCTTCAATAATTGGAAACCGAAGCTTTTTGCTCACCCTATGCAAAAACTTACCGTTTTCTTTGTGTTGGGGTTTTAGTTGTTTTGTATTCTCTCTCTCTGGCGCGTTTTTTGATTACCTGGAACAGTGTTTTTCAAGCGCTGGATTTAGCTCCAGGGTTTTCGATCATTAGAAGAAACGTAAGTGGAAGACGAATCTAGACCAGGTGGTGCTCATTGGTGCTTGATTGTCAAAAAGAGAGTATTTGTTTTCACTCACTACCTTCTTTCTTTAGCTGAACTTTGAAAATAGCCTTCCAAATTAATGCTTCTTGCATTATTTTGTTATGGGCAAGTGTTACTATCCTCTGCGCTACAATAACAGATACTACGCCAGTGATAAGTGTTGACTTCTGTATATTTCAAAAAATTCTCAAATGGGTTTCAAATCATTTTCTATTTTCAACTTATTTTTTCTTTCAATTTTAACATCTTCCATTGAAGATAACGTCGTTTTATATAATAAATTTCAAGCGCCCTTTACGAGATCTGGGTGTTCTTATTTTCTCTTCGAAGCACTCGAAAAAAAATGCTGTAATGCTTTATTTTTAGATATTGCGCAAGTTTTTGAAAAGGGATGGCACGAAGGCCTGCTACATAAGCTTAAAATGAGCCTACCACATAATTACTATAGGCTTCTAAAAATGTATTTGAGTAGTAGGCATTTTTTTTTTTTTGCCCAAATAATCGATGCCACTACAAACCTCCACGAAATTAAAGCAGGGGTACCACATAGAAGTGTGCCAGGGTAAAAAAATGTATGCACTGCTGATCTACCCTTGATGAAGAGCACATATACAGCCCCTTTTGCCGATGCTACGGTTTTTTTGTTTTAGTCAGGAGGTGTAAATCAAAATGTCAGAAACATCATCAAAGGTGCCGTCACACAAATGGTATGTGGGGCATGCTACCACTAACACTATAACATTCCTCCTCCTCGGCTGATTTCCACACTGGGACCATGTTAACATATCTTCAAGAAGGTACCGCGTTTATGACAATTAACACAACAGGTTCCTGCGTCCAGGTTCCACTCCTTTGGGCGTATGGAGACTTTACGCCATCGATAGTATTCACTCCTCTCACTGCCTTTTCAGGCCATTGTGTAGGTAGTGAAACATCGGAAAATGTGCAATAGCCCGTTACTCACAAACTATTGTCTTACCCTCAGTTTGGTACTGTTGTGACTGTTTGACTCAAGCGTCTGTACCTGTCGTCGGTTTGTCTAAAACAGTTGAACTCCACTGTCCACCTGTTGGCAAAGGTACAAAAACTTACTTATAAGCGAATATACTATATATAAACTATATTATTTATAAAGTTGTTTTGTTTTTTTTTCTTCCTATTTTTCTCAAAACTGCCGAATTATGACTTAGCTGGATTAAAGGGTTACATGGGTTTCGTCGGGTAAAAAAATGCCTATTTTCAATATTTTTTTTCTATATAAATAATTATTTATTTAATTCAAGCTTTTTTCTGTCTTATAGAAACATATTTAAAGAATAATTTCTGAAATTTTCAAAAATGATGATCCGGTTATATTCTAAAGGTAGCCATGCCTCAAGTGCTTCTTATTACTTACAAGAAAACCTCACACTGTTTGTTCCTAGTTGAAAATCTGGCGCATAAAAGTTAAAGAAAACAAATCTATGCAGTTTAATTTCACGCTTCGCTACGGCCCTTCATGCACTCACACCCTCATATCCTCTAATATCACAGACAAATAATGCCAAATGTTTAGGTATTCTGTTAGATAGGCGTCTTCCATGGCGATCGCATATACTTTTACAACGAAGCCAATTTGGGCTGAAAATCCGTTCACTTTACTGGTTGCTTGGCCACAAATCAGCATTTTCACCAGACAATAAAGTCCTCATAAACAAAACAAATCTTAAACTCATATGAACGTACGGAGTCGAAATATGTGACTCGGCCGCAAAATCTAACGTGGAAATGCTGCAGAGATTCCAGTCAAAGGTGTTACGTATTTGTGCTAATGCTAATTGTATGAAATGAAGATTGTATTAAGGCCTAAATGTTACGGCAATTTATGAAGAAATCAGCAGAATCAGCCAGTGATGCAGCAGTAGGCTCACCTCGAGCAAATTAACCTGAAATACTCGCACAGTTAAGCTCTTTAACAACAACTTCACTTCATGGAGATTAAAAAAATGTATGCCTAATGAATGAATGTAAAGATTTAAAATGCGAAATGTAAAAACGTATAAAACTATATAAATGATTTGAGTTTTTCAATTTTGCTCAGATAATCTGTAACTCTGGCCCAATGTGCATTCCAAAGAAGCCAAGCAGAAGAAAGGAAAAATGCCTGCATGGCTGCCGTTGTGGAGTGTGGGTGGCTATTAAATACCAGCCATAAACTCTATGAACAAGTGTATGATGGCGTCAGAATGGTAACAGTATGGCAGTGAACGAAAAAGGATGTGTGATGGAAAAAATATCAAAATAAAAGCTGTGCAAAGCATTTGATAACAGAAAGCGAAAATTGTTGAAAGGTTTGCCATGTTGATACCCGAGACGTGCTTGGTGTACGGCTGTACGTGTTTTTGATATTCGCAATAACAACTGCGTATCTAGGCAAATACCCGCACATACGGCTTTTTTTTTTGGTTTGTCGTTTTTTCTTAAAATAGGAGACATTAATAGCCTCCCCACCACAGTTACTGACTGCCATTAAACCACCTACCAATCCATAACATTTTCACCTCCATACAAGCCTAAAGAGTTTCATCGCAAGACAGTTCTAGCATCCAGCCAGTGAGAAGTATGTACGTTATGCAAACTTCTTTTGTTAGGTCAGTTTACGTCCATTCTATGTTTTGGGCATAATAAATAGTGCGTAACTATGCGACAAGTCTCGTTAGTTGCAAAGATGGCGGTGCCTCTCGTTTTTTTAACACAGACATTCGTACATTTTGGCAATTCTCTTACAAACGACGAGCTATGAGTGCTTCCAGGTAAGCGGCAAGACAATGAAAGATTTCGCGCACAAATTTTCCCGCTAGTCGATTCAGTTGTTCTGCTTCTCTGGATACTGAAACGTGGGCACCTAAACAGAACATGACAGACATCTTCTGGAATGTAGCAGATTAGACAAGAGAGCCAGCAGTCGTACCTGGCGTGGTACAAGAAGCTTCTATAAATACAAGTAGCTTAATTAAAGGTCGTGAACTATCTGAAAGCCTAGCCTGCCATGTTTGATGGTCTGACTCCATCTATATTTCAGGCCGATACTCCATATTGCTGGTGCCATTTCTGGTATGATACGGCTTTATCGTCTTCCACGTGTCTCTGCAGCTTTTCTGTCTTAGCATAATTCGCTTGAGTTATTCGGCTAGTATGGGGAACGGCGCGTGACTACCATTCGGGAGTGCATATGTTCAAATCTCCGTGCATGAAAATCATAGAAAAAGTGTTTTCTAATAGCGGTCGCCAATCGGCAGGCAAACCTCCGTGTGTATTTCTACCACGAAAAAATCTCCAAAAAAAAAACCATTTGTTGTTCGTAGGCGCCTCAATTTGCAAAAAAAAGTAAGACGCACATTACAAATAACAGCAGAACCTCGGCCAAACACCTAATAGGGGTATAAGCGCCAATTATTTTTGTATGTCTGTATGTATGTATGTATATAGATGTGGTGAACGGCATTATACTCGCACCGCCGACCATCATAGGCGCGTTCTGTGAGGTGGTGTAGGTATTTGGTAGGCATGCATGTTTGCATGTATGTATGTATGTATGCATATATGTATTTACTACTGTGTCCAAAAAATAAGGTGACATTGTATTTATTTTGAAAATTCTTTATTTATTCTTCCAAATCTATTTCATCCCCTTCAAAGTAATCCCCTCCCGACACAATGCACTTATGCCAACGTTTTTTCCAATTTTCGAAACACTGGTTGTAGTCACTTTCCGGGATGGCCTTCAGTTCCGTCTTCGTTGCGGCTTGAATCTCCTCTATCGTGTCAAAACGGTGTCCCCGGAGCGGTCTTTTGAGCCTGCTGAACAGCCAGAAGTCGCACGGTGCCAGATCAGGTGAATACGGTGGTTGCGGAACGATATGGGTTGAGTTTTTGATGAAATGATCACGAATTACGAGTCCAAAAAATTCAATGTTTTCGGTACCAGTCGAGATTTGACGCGCTTGAGGCCCAAAACATCCTTCAAAATGGTATTGACTGAGCCTTTCGATATGCCAACATCATCAGCAAGGTCTCTAATCGTTAATCGACGGTTTTTCAACACCAAATCTTTGATTTGTTGGACGTGAGCTTCGTCAGTTGAGGTTGATGGTCGCCCAGGACGCTCTTCGTCTTCGACACGTTCACGACCGGCTTGGAACTCACTATACCACTTGTAAACATTTTTTTTAGACATAGCCTCATCACCAAAGGCTTTCTGCACCATCCTCAACGTATCCGAAAATTGATTCCGCAAACAAAATTTAATGCAAATTCTTTGCTCAACAAATTTCGACATTGCAAAAAACGAGAAACTCACTTTTAGCAGCTCACAAAACGACGCGTATCTCAAACAGTAAATGAATATTTCACATGAAATTTGGCATAGATGTCACTCACAGTACTACCAACCTAAAAAAAAAAAGAATTCTCCTAATCCTTCAAAGCGCGCAGTTTAAAATCAAATGTCACCTTATTTTTTGGACACAGTAGTATGTATAATTCGTTGACTTCATTATTTTCGTGTTGCATGTACATTTTTTATTCCAATGCGACCAATGAAGTTGTGCCTAAGTGACTGACTGCGGGAAATGAATGGTGCGCTTCAAATTACTTAGAATTTTTTTGCGATGATGGTTTCCCCCCATTTGCCATTTGCGCCTTAAATAAAGTGAAAATTTATAGCATTTGTGGCATTCAGCATGTCAACGGGGCACGTTTTTAACAACAACAACAACAACAAAAACACCAACAGCGACCATAATCAGTACAAATACTGTACAATAACAACCAACTCAACGGTGGCATATGTCAAGTGCTGCGTGTGGGCGGGCATATTCTATCACACACACACACACACACAATCGTTTTCACATGTACACATACATACAAACAAGCACGAGCATGATATCTACTTTGCTTTCTACTCCATACTTTACGACTGCTCGTCAGCGCTTTATCAATCAAACACTTTTACGCCTGTGGTGCGGTACTGTTGCATGACTGGGTGGTGTGAGGCGCGTGCTTGCCACGTTTTGTTTTCCTTTCTTGCGTTTGTGGTCTGTCGGCTGGTAGTAGGCAGGCAGGCTGGCTTTGTTGAAGTGGCGTAATGACTGTTGAAGCTTTTGCCGTAGCATACTTACTATCTAGCGGCGTCTAATGGGGCTCATTGTTTTCGTATTTTCGTTTTGGGTTTTTTCTGTATTGTTCTTGTTATGTGGAAAAAATGTAGAAGCCTCTGGAGGAAATGAAAAATGTTTATGCGAGTATATGACGTGACATTTTAAGTTGCACGTGTGGATTTTTCTATGTAGACACACAGTATGTGTGTGTGTAGGTTTTTTTTCAAATACGTTGTACTTATAAGAGAATAATGTTATTTGAGCAAAAAAAAAAACACATTTTCAAGGTTTTTATAAAGTTTAAATTACTGTGTTGAAAAAATAAAACAAAAATTTTGTTTAATTTACTATCTCGTAAGGCCTTTTATTTTTTAAATGTATTTAAAGGGGAACACCACTGTGATTCTTCAAAAAAATGGATTTTTTGTGCTTTTTCTTAAAGTAGATATATTCAAAAATAGCTAAAAAACTTTAACTTAAAATCTTGAAAATTGACGAAGTTATACCCAATACAACAAGTGCGGGTAGTGAGTTCCAACGGCCAATGAAAACTTTAAACGCGTTTTTCTCAAAATGACTTTTCTGAACACGGTGGCCTCAAATTCTCGAAGTGTTATGAATCGATTTTAATTTTTAATTTTGTACATGTATTGCCTACAGTCGTACATAGCTGTTTTTGAAAATTCGATAAATTAATATTTTTTCAAGCCTTTCGAAACCAAAAGAAAGGGTAAAAACACAAACTCATTTTTCAAAAATGCACCATTTTGTCAAACAAAAAAAAAAAAAAATAAAAAAAACCGCCACGTACTACGATAATTATCGTTATAACCATTGATGTATAGATTAAACATTTTTTTGGTTTTTTGGTTTTTCACCGCAGTATCGCGGTCACCAGGGTGCATCAGTTTTTATGACGTCATTGCATTAATATTAATAACAATTGTAATTTTTAATATTTTTTAATAAAAATTTTTCTCAATATAGTTGGTTAAATAAATTAATATTTGTACGATCCTCAAATAATCATCACTTATAAAAAAAATTCATGAAAATCACTTAATTTTCACGCGTTCACATAATAATCCAAGCACACTCATATAGTGTTCGAAGTTCTTATGTTTATCGGCATCTAACAAAAATCCAAAAAAACGTTTTGAAATTCCTGTCTGTCAGCCTGACCAGCTATTGGTCTGCATTGTCTGTAAAATGGCTCAACAGATTCTGACGGTACTTTCACTGAGAAGTAAAATACTTCTAAAGTCGTAGGTAGGTAGGTAGGTTAGATGGCAAAGGTTTGATACCATTTGATACCATAATGGCCAGACCACTACCTGCAAAAAGTTACGAAACTTAAAGAAAGAGAAAATGTCTACATCCATCCAGTGCTCTTTTAGTGTAGTGGAAGAGAGAAAACGGATCTCGTTTGGAGAACTGCCCCAGAAAGTCTTGAACAGTCTCTTTTTCTGCCGGATCCCCACAGCTTCTGTCAACGGGGTTGTACCGAAGTCCAACTTTCCCGCAAGATTTTCGATCATCTAGTGACCGGTGAACACCCTTTGAGTTTGGAAATTTATTAGCCGGAGATCCCCAGCACTAAAAGCGTACACTGCTTCTGTCTACGCCAAGCCCAAGATGCTTTTAGATAGCAAACGATAAGATAGAACTCCTTCTGTTTTGCGCTTTTTGAAGAAAGAAATTGTGCATCTTCTCTTCACAACGGTCAACGCCGCACCGTTGTCTGAGATGAGGGCAACTAAAACCGATTCTGCCAACCTCTACTTGCAAAGCTCATCGGCAATTTCATTTTCCGCTATGTTCCTGTGCGATGAAAATGAGAGAAGAGAGAAGCTTCCTGCATGTTCGAGACGTTTGATCACCTCCTCACGGAAGTTGACTAGAAGAGATCTGCTACATTCCGACACCAGCACCGTAATCGCAGCTTGTCTATCGGAAAAAATATTTATGTATTTACGTTCTCTCTCCCAACAGCGATCCCTAAGCATTGCAAGTCATAGTATAGCCTACTTTTTTTCGAAAATGCTAAGAATCATTCCCTTGTGCAAAAACTTCGGCTTTATAGGCAGAATCAACATGTCTTACAAGCATATTGAGTTTTTGGTGACAACATAACAGTACCATTACGCTTAGCAACGTTTTCTTAGACACCTCCCATTTCACTTAAGCTAATAACATTACCAGGGATATGTTGAACTTATGGCCACCTTTTTGGGTAAAGACGAAAATCGCCCATTCGAAATGGCTCTGATAAATTTCTGAATATTGTATGAAAAAGATCAAACATTTTCTCCGATAGTCAAGCCGCGATTAAGGCTCTGACGATGCCATGGTGCAGAACGAAATTAGTAAATTCCTGTAAGGAGGAGATCAAGTCTCTTGGGTGTAAAGGTAACATTTCTCTGATGTGGGTTCCAGAACATAGGAACATAGATGGAAAGGAAATTGCTGATGGGCTGATGGGGCACTGAATTGGCCTCAGAAACCTCATATCCGGTCATCGGCATCCCTCTGACAGTTGTTAAAGGGGGACTGCACAAATTATTTCTCAGGAAAGGGCAGAAAAGGTGGAGCTCCATTTCTTCATGTTCTATTTCGAAAGCTCTTTGTCCCCAATACGATATATGAAGGACTCAGAAGGTCCTTTGGACTCCTCGCCATTTAATTTTCAAGCTCGAAGCTGTATTTACCGGTCACTGGACGATCGGCACACACGCGGAAAAGTAGGAATATCGTTTAACCTCCATCGCAGAAGCTGTGGGGACTTTTCAGAGAAGGAGACTGCGGAGCATTATATCTGTTAATGGTCGATTTTGGCAGCTAGATGACTAAGCTCACTGGGCGACAGTCTGGGGTAGTGCGCCATTCTAAGTCCCATCAGTACTCTCCATTATATCAACAGCTCTGGCTGGTTGTAGATATCTGCCTGAATGGTATCAAAACGGCGCTTTAGTGCTACTTGCGGAGTGCCGGACTGGCACTTCAACCTTTTCTCCTACCTACCTATGAAAATCATTAAAACTTATGGGCATGAGCAAGCGCGCTGAAAGATATATATAAATTTATACACAGAAATGTGCTTCTAGAAAAAAACCCAGATAGAGGATATTAAACCTTTGAGTATTTATATTATATTTATTTTGTTGAATCAACATTTAAATCAATTTTGTATTAAATTCCTATTTTTTATAGTCCTTCTCTGTAAATTATTAGTTTAATTTATTTAAAAGGTGATAAATTTGCAGGTGTCGGATTTTAAATAAAAATAACACAACGAAAATTCAAAGTGAACGGGCAATTTCGCTTTCAACTATTGACCGTACCTGTGTCAGAATTTGGCCATCCGTAAACGTCAATTTTGAATAACTCCATGGAGCACATCGGTCGGTAACTTTTGAATAACTTTGGTAATGTTGGCTTCCAAAGCCTCAATCGAAGCTGGTTTATTCTTAAAAGGTTTAGATTTTACATACCCCATAAACAAAAGTTCAAAGGTGTGATATAACACGACCTTTGGTGGTCACTCCACTGGTCCGAAATGAGACATAAATTACCCTCACAGCAACAACGACGCAGTAAATCCATTGTTTCAGGGTCTGTATGACAAGAAGCGCCATGTGGTTGGAAGCAAATGAGATCTCGGCCTACAATTTCCGGCTTCAATAAGTCGTTTACCATAACGCGATAGGGTTCGTCATTCACTGTTATATTGGCGCCAGCCTCGTCTTTGAAGAAATATGGGCCGATGATTCCTCCAGTCCATAGGCCTCACCTTGTGTTGTTTTCAATAAATGGCTGCTCTTGGATGTCTTCTGGGTTGCTCTATAGCCCAACTATGACAATTTTGTTTATTGACGTAGCCATTAAGACAAAAATGGGCTTCACTGCTGACCAAATAAGTTGATTTGAGCGCGCGATGAATACTTTTCACAGAGCGCTGAATTTGGTCATGCAATTGTGCGATTTGTAAACGTTGATTAAGCGCAAGTCTTTCCATGATGAAATGGCAATGAATACGGAAAAAAATTATGTATTTAATTTGACAGTAGTCACGCGTGATCTGCCAATAAACAGCTTTAGGAAAAATTACCTCCAATCTGATGGCCTTTTTATTCTAGTACATCTTATAAAATAAAGTTCCAAAATGTGTGTGTATGGTAAAAACTATGAACACACTATACTCCGATTTTCGCTAGTCTCTCCTGGAATGTTTTTTTCTTAACATAAGCAAGCTTCCTCAAGCATGTCTTCAGCAATCTTCTTCCGATGAGTTTTTTGCAAGAAATTCAACTCTCTTGGACCGAGTCAAGCAGCCACGCGTCTTATGCCCAATTGATGATGTAAAATATTGCGAAATGTTTCGGGACACACGCTATGATCACGAGCTACCTCCCTCAAACTTAAATGATGGCATTCCAGCACCATTCCCTTGACTTTGTTAACGTTTTCATCCGTTGAAGGCGTTCATGGGCGACCAGATCGGGGCAAATCTTCGACGACTTTTCAGCCCTCTACACCCTCGCTATAGTCTTCCGGCAACATTTTCAACGATTCGGCACACGAAATCCCATTCAAAACTTAACGTTGAAAAATTTAAAACAAATTCTTTGTTCGATATTTTTATCCATAGTGAAAATCGCAGAGCAAACTTACTGTTGACTAATTTAATTAATTGCCAAAAACAAGCTAATTGACAGATCACGTTCAAATTCTGCGACACTGTAGAGGACAGTGGTACCAGAAATGAGTCAAGCTATTGATATACTTTTTTCCATAAAACTTTGAAATATTCATCAGTCTGCAGTAATCAAATATGTAATTAAAAAAATTTTTACTTTATTTTCAAAATTTTAAGAGGAGTAGGAAATAATTGTTCTTATACAATTGAGGTTTTGAAAATAAAGAAAAACGTTTTAATACAATTTTTGCTCATATTTCTGTTCGCTGTGTATCAAACTTCAGTAAGTGGGATAAACGAGAATGAGCAGGTAAAGCAAATAAAAGCAAAGTATGCCCTCTAATCTCCATATCTGCTGATTCGTTTTTGCGTTGCTCACTACTCTTTCGTAAAAACTTTCCCATAACTTCAAAACAGGGAATACAGGCTGTTTGCTAGTATCCACATATTTCAAAGCCCTAAATGTTTGCTTAGACACCTACAGGAGTCACAAGGGGCCAACAAGCAAAACAAGAGATGTGCGTTGGATGTGGGTTAAAAACCAAGATATTTTTTGCGCTACAGCAGAATTTTCGCGTCTTTAAGGGTTAGAAATTAGGCTGTAGTTTGGCAGTGCTAATAAATAACATACTTCACTTGCATGAATTTTTCAAAACATTTTATAATTCGTAATAATGTAAGATTACTTTTTGAGATGTTTTTTAATTTTGTATACATATTTATTTTATAGAATTATATTATATTAAAACTTATATTAAATATTTTAACTTACTACAATACACAAAAATAATGGTTTTTATTAGGTGCGCAACTATGTTCTCGCTATTTTTTTGATGAAAATACAACTTTATTCTGAAAAAAATGGTTACAAGTGATTCATTAAAAGTATTGCCCATCTTTTTGGAAGATCTCGTATACCGTCGCGGTAAAACTATTCATCTTTTGAGGCTATCCACGGATCAAGCCATTTTTTGATGTCTGCTGGTCAGCTAGACCATGTGCCATCGGTCGGAACAGGTGATAATCGGACGGCGCAATATCTGGAGAATATGACGGGTGGGGTAGGATTCCCCATTTAAATGTTTTCAGGTAGATTTTAACGGGTTTGGCAACGTGAAGCCGAGCATTGTCATGCTGTAGAAACACTTTTTCATGCTTCTCCGCGTATTGCGGCCGCTTCTCGCGCAGTGCTTTGCTCAATCGCATCAATTGAAGTCGATACCGGTACCCAGGGATGGTTTCGCTTGGTTTTAACAGTTCATAATAAACAACACCAACTTGGTCCTACCAAATACATAGCATAACCTTCGCAGCGTGAATATTCGGCCGAGGCGACGACGTCGAAGCATGACCGGACAGTCCCCATGACTTTCTTTTCTTTGGATTGCTGTAATGAATCCATTTTTTATCACCCGTCACGATGCGATGAAGAAACCCCTTTCTTTATTGCCGCTGGAGCAGTGGCAGTTGTTCACAGGCGAAAAAATGACGTTCAACATCCCTTGGTTTTAACTCATAAGGAACCCAAGTCCTCTATTTCTGAATCATTCCCAAAGCATGAAATCGCTTGGAAATGGATTGGCGGGTAAATCTTAATACTGAAGCAAGCTCTTCTTGCGTTTGACATGGATGCTCATTGAGCAATGCCTCCAATTCAGCGTCTTCGAAGGCTTTTGGTCTTCCCTCGCGCGGACGGTCGTCAACTTTAAAATCACAGTCTTTGAAGCGACGGAATCAATCTCGGCACGTTGTTCCACTTAAAGCAGCATCTCCATAAATTTTTGTAGCTCTCGCTGCGCTTCAGCCGCCGTTTTTTTCGAATGAAATAGGAAAATCAACACTTCCCGCAAAGGACGATTATTCAGCACAAAATCAGACATTTCCACGAAACCAAAATTACTAATATGTTGAAGCAGTTTGTTTACCATATGTCTAAGCTTGGTTTATGACGTTTAGGTTATGTTAGTATCGACTAGCACACACTGCTATTGTCGAACAGCGGGAACTTAGTTGCGCACCTAATATTGCTACTTTTAAATAATGTTTCTGAATTTTTATTTCCGCTGGCAGCCAATAAGGAAAACAGCTAACTGTCATGCACGCAAACCACTAGAGAAGCCAGTTTTCTAATATTTCTCCTTTTTTCTAGGCTTGCACTGTTAAAACAAGTACTTGCATATTCTCGCATTGCTGAAGAAGTCGTTATGACAAAACTAAATTCGAAGCGCTAGCTAAAAGCAAAGAATCAAAGAAAAACAAAAAAACAACAAAATATTAAAATACGAAACCGAATTTCACGCGGAATTAGGATACTAAAAGAAAAGAGGTGAGCAAAATGCGAGAGTGAATGCAGTGAAATAGTATTTGCTGCGCGTATTTACGGTTTTAAGTGAAGTAAAATATACAAACGTTAAAAACGATTAAAGCAAAAAAAAAAAAAACAACAAGACACAAATTTTAGAGAAACTTAGAGGAAGATAAAAACATCAACAAAGAACGACTACTATGGAAATTTCGCAAAAGTAATAGTCGTACAGTAACACATACGAAACACAAAGCTCATTTCCAAATAAGTGGAACAACAACGTATACGTGATACAACAACGGTTATGAAATACAACAATCCATAAAAATTACAACAGTGTAGCTGCAGATGTCATCAGTATCTTTAATAGTGCACGGACCCGAATGGCTGTTACTCATACGCAGCGTCAGCCCATAATTGTGAGTGGAATTGAGTGTGTGTGCGCGTGCAAGTGGGGTTAAATTGTATAGTATCTCAGCTCTGAGATATGTTTCCATCATCAAAGTTAAAAGTTTGCTGAGTGTTTGACGTGTCGAAATTGTTTCTGAACTACGCACTGGCATACAAAAACGCTTTGGCGTAAACAGTTTCACATACATGCAAACGTACGACTGCGATCTACTATACACTTTTTTACATTTTTGTGCATTACATAGTTTGTGTGTAGTTGATTGCGCAAAAAGTGTTGAACATTGTTAAAAACTAGGAACAAAATCTGAAAATAATTGAAATACAAACACAAAGTTTCACGAATTTCAACTACTCCTCAACGCAACTCAACTCAACGCAAAGCAAATCATATTCCACAATAATAGGTGCACAGGAACAACAGCAGCGGCTGTGCAGAACATCAATTGCGTGGCTACAACTGTTTGTTTAATTTTCTAAATTTACATACAATGGAAGTGTTGTTGTTGCTTCGCCAAGAAAACAAAAATACAACTTTGAAATTCGCATAAGTTTAGCAAGTCTAACAGCAAAAAATACATCTCTGTGTGGATGTGCGTATACTCGTAATAACAAACCATGAACCAGTGAAAATTTGCAGTAAAACGAAATTGAAGGATTGTGAAAAATAAACAACAATTTCTTGGCGGAAATGTAAAGCGAAAAAATAACACACATTGGATAAACAATTGCAAAGCTGGTGTGGTAGCGAACGGCGCTACATCAGTGGAAATTTTCACGAACTAGAAAAAATAAAAGTGATCACCTTATAAAAATAGTGACTGAAAGTGTGAGTAAAAAGTGAAGATATATTCAACTGGCTCGTAAATAAGTTATGTTCAAATGGAAATATAAACTGAAATTAAAGGGATGCATAAAAAGGATATCTAAGGTGAGTTTTATCTTTAATTTTGTTGTAAAAAGTATCTTTTTAACTTATTTTAAGGCTCTAAACTTATTGACTTTGGTCAGCGCTGCTTCAGATACTCATTAAGGGATTGTTTTTAATATCATAATAAAATAGTAAAAAATTGTTTTGCATTTTTATAGGTAATTATTTACTAGTAACCCATTTCTCAACCACAGAGCAGATTGGGTTGGTGCGTGTCCACCAATCGGTATAATAGCAAATCTCCGCTTGTATTTGTGACATAAAAAAGCTTCTCATAAAAAAGTTCATCCGTCACTCGGAGATGGTCTGAAATGTACAATAGGGCAATCTATTTGTAGAAAAGCATCAAGACGGACACTACAAATAGGAGGAGAAGCTCGGCGAAGTACCCAGTAAAGCGTGTAAGCGCCAATTATATTATAAAAAAGAGTGCCAAATCACATGATCTTGGCGGACAATTGACATTGGCCCAACGTGAGATTATTCGGACATCAAATTTTTCGCGCGAAAAAGCCATTTCTTCGTTAGGTGTGTCACAAATGGCAACGTCCTGTTGAAACCACATATCGTCCACATCCATATCTTCCAATTCGGGCCATAAAAAGTTCGTTATCATCTCACGATAGCCAACTCTATACATAGTATTCTCTTTCTATTCATAGTAACTGCCTGACCGGCCTCATTTTGGAAAAAATACGGACCAATGATGCCGCCGGCCCATAAACCGCACCAAACCGTCACTCTTTGTGGGTGCATTCGCCTATATGCGGCAATTCTGCTTATTGACCATTTCCTGCCACCATTCTGACCATTGACGACGCTTGAAATGGTCAAGAAGCTTTAGTTCTTGAGTCAATTGCACCTTGTAGGCGTGTAAATGCAAGTCTTTATGCATAATGTTCATCAACGACGAGAGTGAGAGGTGCAATTGTTGGGCATGACGACGAGTTGAGAACGGCTCTGCAACCACACTATCGCGAACAGCAGCAATAGTTTCTGCAGTACGAGCTGTACGAGCATGCACTGGTGTTTTCACATCTCCTACAGACCCGGTTTGCTCAAACTTTTGCACAAACTTTTGACCGGAAAATCACGAAGTGCGCGATATGCATTTTGATTTGAACACCCGTTTTCATAATAAGCCTGAATAATTTTGTCGCGTTGCCCGATTGCGTATCTTTCTATGATTCAAATTAAATTAGTTTGGTATTGTAAATGTCAAATTAAATGCAGAAAAAGATTATATGTTTAGGTGTGGTTTACATTCAATATCGGCTCTTAAAATTTAACCACCCTTCAGAAAAATAATTCCCAAAGAATTCTCGGTATTTTTAAACTCAGCCAAAAAATCTACATCTCACTATTTGTGTTCTGGTCTATCACTTACAAACATCAACTATTTCTGCGCGGACTTGTCTGCTTATGTTATAAGATTCATCTTTCGTGCATCTTATAACTTTCTTCGTTTCTTTTAAAAAGTTTAATTATACTGGTTGTCCAGTTTGTAACTTGGATGTCGTTGATACCTGTTGTGTGTATACAAAGTTAGGGCATGAACATTTTGGTGAAAAGACATTGAATTGCTTAAATACAAACATTATTTTGAACGGTAGTGATTATATTATTATATTATTATATTATATATTATTAAAATGAACCAAAGAACATGAGCAACAACAAGTTGACGGTACTTTTAGCATTTTCGAAATTTTTCTGTTTCTTATGCCTTGCTTTAATTTTCGTAACTTTTTTCTAAAACGAATTGACAAGACTGGCGCGCTTTGATAAATTCGGCCAAAATCGCGTAAGCGAGAAGAAAAGAAAAAAAAAGAAAAATTGGCAATGACTTACAATGTAATTTAATTTTAATAATGTTTAAAAAAATATATGGCTCGTTCTGCGACCAAAAGTGTATAAATGCAAGATTCAAACTTGGTGCAAGTTCAACAAAAAAAAAAAAAAAAATTCAAAAAATTTTACCTAACTCTAAGTAAAAATCAAAAAAGTTACTCAAATGGTCCCCTGCAGGGGATCGTTAAACCATAATTCCTTCTCGTCGGCAAAAATATCTTCTTCCCCATCATCCAAACAGGAGATACTCGCTGCAATAAAATTTCTCAAAAACAATAAAGCTGCCAGCTGAAATTTGTAAAGCTGGCCCAGAACAAACTGTAAATTTTCGTCATCCTATTTTTAATGCAATCTGGGACGAAAAAGAGCTCTCCGATGACTTGTTACAGGGTATGTTAGTCGCTCTCGAAAAACTACAGAATTATGCTGTTGTCAGTAGCGTCTAAGATACTCTCCAGCGTGCTGTTAATTCGCATTAAAACCACTGTAGACAGCTCCCTGGAAAACAGTAAGAAGGTTTCAGGCCACCGTTGCTGTGTAGATCAAATTAACACCCTTCGTCTCATTGTGAAGCAAGTGCAGGAGTGGCAGACAACCCTCCAACTAACCTTTGTAGATTACAGTACAGCTTTTGATTGCGTTTTTGGTAACGGCATATGGGACGCGTTAGACGCTCAAAGGATCTCGGCGAAACTCATATCTCTCATAAGCGCGTACTACAAAAACTTTATATGCAGAACTTTACACAATGGTAATCTGGCGGAAAGCATTCCTACCAGTGCTGGCGTACGGCAAAGCTGCCTGTTGCCTGTAGTCTCTTTTGTTATTTTTAATTGTTATTGCTGATATACTAAAAATCAGTATTGGGGGGAAATGAAGAGGTATTTATTGGCATTTCTATGAACATCTCAAAGACCTTACCTACGCTGATGATATATGCCTTCTCTCCGTCAAACACACCGACATGCAGAACAAAATTGACGATCTGCCCTCAACCTCATTGAGTGCAGGGCTAGAAATAAATCACGAAAAAAAGAAAGCCATAAAAATTCGATCCACTAGCAGACGCCTGTTCCTCTTAAATGTTGATCAAATTGAGAACATTGACAGCTTTTTCTACTTGGGTAGTATCATTGCTGCTGAAGGCAGTGCAAAACTAGACGTTATCGCCAGAATAAATAAAGCTCCGAGCTAGCTTGTCTTTTAGCGTCCTCAGCGTGCATACAAAATTACGGATCTTTTAGACAAATGTACTATCTGTACTTTTGTATGGATCGGAAACCTGGCTCAGAAGTAATTGGATCGAAAGCGAAATTCAAAGCTGTGTGAATAGATGTTTACGCAGGATATTGAAGATCTGGTGGCTCAACCCCAGAGGTAACGACGATCTATGCGAGAGGTGCAAAATCCAGCCGGTATCTGACATGATAAAACTACGAAAGTGGAGGTAGTTTGGGCATACGCTTCGGAAGGATGCAAAGGAAATCTGTCGTCAAGCACTAGATTGGAATCCACAAGGTGTTCGCAAGGTTGGCCGTCCAAAAATATCTTGGAGGAGAACTGTTCAGAAGGAAGTTGAAACGTCAGGAAAAACTGGGAGTGCAGTCATGCTCCTTGCAAAAAATATAATCAGATGGAGGTGTTTTACTGAGGCCCTATACAGCAGTGTGAGTCGAGGCTCGGCCATTGGCGGCAGCTGCAGGGCAGCGAGGTGTACCGCTTTCAGCCACCGTCTTTCTCCGCTTGCCTCGAGAGCGAGACAGCTTGGGAGCACCCGTGTCCACCGAGGATTGGTAGACGTCACTTCCGCTGACCGAGGTCGTTTGGAAGACACAGACGCAGAAGGGCCGGCAGAGCCACATGAGAATTTCTTCCGCATGAGCCCTGCCCGCCGCTTTCTTCTCTCTCTCCTTGCCACGCTCTTCGATTTCCCGGCTTCTTTGGGAGGTTGTGCAGCCACCGAAGAGACCTCACAGCTCAGGCCCTCCGAAACAATGAAACTTTTTCAAACTCCAGAGGAGAGGAGATTGCGATAGCAATCCTCCAGGATGCGCTCTCGCTCATAGAGCTAAGAGACTAAGATAATGGGCCTTCAGAATCCATGCCCCTGCCGCCGAGCAGGTGGATTGCCAATTGTGTGGATTCCACCTGGGGTAATATCCTCTGTATTGTGCATTACCAAGGATGGTTTTTATTCGGGACTACTCCCTAGCCAGTTCGGTTCGCGGATGGCACCCTGATTCTATGCCAACTTTGAGTCATCACACGAGTGTTGAACCCACCTCTTCAGGGAAGGCCACTTGTGTTATGTCAGGGCTTCCCTATCCTCCACCTGAAACGCGCCCGAAGGGTGTTCAGGCAACTCTACACTGTTTTCGCATTTTTACCGATGGCTCCAGGACCGAGTATGGCTCCGGCTCTGGGGTCTACGTGGAATCCAGCGGGACAAAACTGCACTTTGCTCTTGGAATGTATGCATCTGCGTTTCAAGCGGAGGTGTATGCAGTTTAAGAAGCGATAAACTTTGTTGTGCAAAAACCAATGGAGAGGCAGATCTATGTGTGTCTGCAGCGACAGCCAAGCTGCGCTCATGGCCTTAGACAGCCCCCCAACCACTTCAAGGGTAGTCGAGTCCTGTAAATCCAGGCTGAACAATGTTGGCAGACATAATAGCCTGATGCGAAGATGGGTCCCAGGACATGGTGGTATCGCGGGTAACGAGACCTCTGACTCCTTAGCTAAGATGGGCTCTGAGGCCAATTTCTTTGGCCCAGAGTGCGTTTTGTCACTCCCTTCTGCGGCCATCAAAGCCACGCTTAGCAAATAGGTAACTACCACCCACAAGCGAGCTTGGCAGGCTGAGAGAGGCTGCAGATGGACTAAAGTGATGTTACCTGTCATGTCCGATCGACTGTCACAAACCCCTTTGTCATTAAGCAGAGGGGAGTGCAGGCGGCTGGTTGGAGTGATGGCGAATCACTTTCTATGAGCAAATCACATGGAAGAGGTAGGCATCTCAAACAGCACACTGTGTCCAACTTGTGAAGAGGAGGATGAGACGGCGGACCACTTCCTGTGCGTCTGCCCCGCCTTCGCTCGAATCAGGTATGAGGTAACATATTTGGCACTGATGTGTTAAGAAGCGACCACCTTGGCTCCTTGGCACCATAAGAGCTACTCAGATTTCTTCGGAGATCGGGTAGATTAAAAGAAAATTAAAAGGGAATCCAAGTGTAGTACAATGGACTTAATTTATGTCTGAGTGCTGCACTTGCTGGTTGTCCCGGCAAAAAAAAAAAAAATGCTGTAGTGGGGGGCGAAACAGGAAACGATGGTGATGATGAAATAAAAAACGAACAAAATTGTTGAACATTTTTCCTATTCTAAGTTTCTTAAAAAGTTCGGAGCTCTGTTTTATACCGTGTTTGTTGGCATTTAAAGAGTATTTTGCATTTAAAAATCCTTAAAAAATATTTAGGTGTTCGAATTCTAGTGCCCAGCACTGTACCTCCACTATATGCACGACAAAACTCTCCTCGCACATGAAAAGGAGTTGTTTTCAAGCAGAAGCCATTGACTGCAAACGCGTGTGCACTCTCTCTCTCTCTAGATACGAATTAATTGTGAACGTTGACTTCGCCGTTCTCGGCTGAATTATGTGCTTCAGAATATTTAATGAAACATCAGCGCTGAGGGATATGTTCACAAGTATAACAAAATATTCTATCATTTTAGTAACAAAACATATTTTTTCGACTCATAAGTGCTTAACTTCATTAACTACCAAAGGCACAGAATATTCCGGCAACCTACGCAACATGAAAGTAACAAAATTTCATTCAAGTGAGTGCGCGCACCATCCCCAGGGCGCACGGCACACCAGGATGCGCATTATTCATACAAACACAAAAAAAAGCAACAAAAATACATAATAACAACGAAATGCTCCCAAAGCTACGCAATTAAATTTTTCACTTTCCTTTTGCCTTAATTTGCTACGCCTTGCATAACAATGTGAATGTAAGCATAAAAAACTTTCAAAGTAAACAAAACAAAATAATCAAATGAATTCCAAATAAATAAAATAAAAGGAATGTAAAGCAACAAGGATATCGGCGAAAACAAATCAACGCTGGAATATAAAAAATGTAAGGAAATCAAAAACAGGCCAACTCATCTCTGGTGGCATTGATTACATTAAGCGCAGCTCCGACGCCTTCACTGCCATACAATTTTTCACACACATCTATAAAAAAAAAAAAAAAAATAGCAGTGAAATTTTACAATTTGTATTGCAAGCAACGCGCTTCAATAAACCTTATTTTCGTCTCAACTTTCTTTGTTGCTCACTGCTAAAAAAGTAATAACTTAAATCGTCAAAGTAACCACAACAACAATCCGAACGAAATGGTAGTTGGATGGCTGCGCTTGGTAGCCTTTGTGAGTCTTTTCACAACTGTCCTAACTGGCTTTGCCCGCAACAGTCGAATTTGCTCAGCCTCTGCAGCAGTATTAGCATTGCGGCTGCTGAGTGCCACGCAGTCATACTCGCCTTTATGTATGTATTGCAGTCACCAGGGATAGTTGGAAGTGGAAGGTGGTAGACCGCCTACCCGGTGTGGTCATTCAATGAGGCGTCAGCGCGACGGGTAACACAGCTGACTAAGTGACTGGCGCTATTCACTCAACAAAAATATCTGTAGGTGTATGTTCGCCTCTTTGTGGTTAACGCGTGGCATGCCGCATTATGCTGTGGCGAGACTTCTTCTGTTGTTGTTACTATGGTTATCGCTATTGTTCGCTTGTTTGTTGTGTTTATTTGTGCGCTTGAGATGCTGACGAAATGTTTTGAACCTAGTGCGCTGTGTCGCTTACTTTACACCCTCTATTCTATAAAACAAAAATTTAATTATTTATGGCGACATCTCCAGATTTAGAATAGAATTTTCAGATTCTATTATTAATCTAGTAGACTGTAACTTTTGCCACACTGTGACATTTAACATCAAATTGGGATGCATATAAATTTAGTTTAGTTTAAAAACACGACCATCATAAAAATATCCACCACTAAACGCGTACTGTGCGCTTCAGTTTGTAAAAATTTCGGTTATTGCTTGGAATAGAGGGGATGCTTACGTAACTTACTGACTCTCTTTTGTTGTAGCGCGCTTTAGAAGAAGCATAAGTTGTGCCATAAAACAATAGACTACATCAAATGGCTTGTAATAGATTAAAATGCGCATTACATATATAAAGTGCGCACTGGCACAGTGGCTACAATCGGCAGAATACTTTTTTTTTAATTTGAATAAAAATAAATTAAATTTTTAATAAAAAAAATTATAATAATAATAGGAAAAATAATAATAATAATAGTAAAAACAACGTTTATAAGTATAAAGTGAAGGCCATCCACAGGTTTATTTTTAATATTTTTAGCGTGACAACGTCTTATAATTCGATGGAGACGGCTGCACGCCCCAAAAAATGCGCCGTTACCTTGCTCTGAGGCTTGAACTGCAAGCCAGAGCGCGGAACGAACGACAAGGGAACGCACTATCGGCCTCCGCGTTCAGCAACGTTCGACATCTGGCTCTCTCCTACTTGACTGAGCGATGCGTCCGGACAGCTGCTATACAATAATACAAGACTATTTCAAAGCCTATGGGAAACTACATACACACATACACATCCCTGTATGCACATATGTACGTATGTGTATAACGAACTTTGTTCCAAGAGTCAAATGAGTGTGCGCTTTTACTCACTTAAAAATGTGTAAACAAATTAACAACAAACATGCGAACTATCACTTTTATATGCATTAAATGAGCAGCAAAGAGATTAAGAGAGCAACAATGCATCATTCCATTCATTTATAGTATTCCGTAGTTGAACGCGAATCGGCAACAGGTTAGGAAATGAGCAAAGTTTTCTTAAGGGGGAGTCTGCTTTAGAGGCATCAAAAAATCGATTTTTCGTATTTTTTTGTGGAAAAGAAAGAAATATTCTATTGAAACGAAACTTCCAGGTTTTATTGTTATATATTTCAACAGTCTTCTCAAATTTTTTCATTAAAATATATGTCATGTTATGCCTGGTACAAGCATTTTACCGAGGCGCCTCGAGTGTGCATGTGTCGTGTGGCGGGAAAGATGCAGGTCGCAATTTTCCTCTGAAACCAAAAACCCAACAAAATTTTTATTTTAGTATAATATAGCTTCTAGTTAAACCAAGAAAATTAAACAATATGTGAGAAATTCAACAATTGTTCGCTAATTAATTAATAAAATTTCATATTTTTGGAAAAACAAATTCACTTTAGATTGTTTAAAAAGTGGGTTAATCATAACTTTTTTAAAGTTTTTTAGGTTCAACTAGAAGAGAATTTAATTCCGAATACAATCAATTTAATCTCGCTTCGATAGGACGTTTCAGTTTTTCGCTATCTTTCCCGCTAATTAGGAAAAATCGTAAAAATAAAAAACCGAGAAATCGCACTTCGAGCGATCCGACCGCTCGTATACCTGCTCGACGCTTGCTCACAATTTCTTCTGTAACTCCGAAAATATTTTGAATTTACTTCTGAAATTTTGAGGACACATTGTTGGATAGTTTGGAAAGACATTTATGCAAAAAAACAAAAAATCGATTTTTTGAAGTCTCTAAAGCAGGCTCCCCCCTTAAAAGAAACAGAGAGCATAACTGAATTTGATGTACACAACTCTTTTTACAACAAATTACAATTAAATTAGCAAAAAATATGTATTATTATAAAATAATAAAATCAAAAATTAAATTTTAACAACCGAGTAGAAATTGAAACAATAAATTTTAGTCAAGTATTTTGTAAATTTAAAATTATTTTCTGAACGAAGAATTTTATGAAAAATTTTTCTAAACGACAACTCATTTTGCGGAACCGCTATGACAATTTAAAAAAAAAAAAATTGACATAATTGTATTTTTACGTACAAATAAATGTAACTTGATCAATTCCATTGCGATTCCATTTAGCTCCTTCTCTATGTCCATACAAAATATCTATCAAACAAATAAAATTAAAATTTTCTTTTGAAAAATGCAACCATTCCATCAGTATTTTCTTATGACGTTATCACGTTCAACTATCTTCCGTAAACCGACTTTACAGACAACCTTTTTTTTCTGAAAAACCAGTGTTCAACATTCCGCAATCATTTTTGCTTTATTAGAAGGAGTAAACCACTCAATTAAGCCTTCCTTTTTTTGTCTCTTGGAAGGTAATGGGCAAGTATTCGAGTGCAATTATGCTTCCTCAAAAAAACGACCTTCTACAATAATTGAAGGTGCAATTTGACTGCAGATTCTCCATTTGTAACTTTAAATTAGAATTCCTGCCTCCAGAGACCTGTGACTAAAAAAGTAAAGTGAATTAGCTTATAACACCGAAAGCACTCCAACCACTTCAAGGGTAGTCGAGTCCTGTAAATTCAGGCTGAACTATATCGGCAAACATAATAGCCTGATGCTAAGATGGGTCCCGGGACACGTGGGTACCGCGGGTAACGAGACCTCTGACTCCTTAGCTAAGATGGGCTCTGAGGAAAACTTCTTTGGCCCGAAACCCGTTCTGCCATTCGCTTCTGCAGCCATCAAAGCTACGGTTAGCAAACAGGTTACTACAATCTACAAGTGAGCTTGGCAGGCTGAGAGAGGCTAAAGATGGACAAATTGATGTTACCTGTCATGTTCGTCTGACTGTCGCAGTTGCACCTGTCACTAAGCAGAAAGGATTCTAGGGAACTGGTTGGACTGTTGGCGAGCCACTTACTGTGAGCGAAGCACATGGAAAAGATAGGCATCTCAGACAGTGTATTCTGCTCAGCGTGCCGAATTCGCTCGAACCAGGTTTAAGGTCTTTGGCACTGATGTGTTAAGAAGCGACCACCTTGGCTGCTTGGCACCACAAAATGTACTCAGATTTCTTCGGATGTCGAGTAGATTTAAAGAAAATTAAAAAGGGAATCCGAGTGCAGTATAACGGACTTAATAGTGTTCAAAAACAGCTTATAATAGCGAGCGAAAGTAAAAATTATACAGGAATAATTTTATGTGCTCCTGAAGCTATAGATTTTAGTATTGCATAACCAGTTTTTCCTTTTCGCAATTTCATAAACTCTACTTTAACTTTCAGAGAACTGAATTTTCAATATTAAATACTTCTACCCACCCTATGAAATTATTATGGGCGTCAAAAGAAAGAGGATACATCCAGCTATTAAATAAATTTTTTTGTTCATTTCTTTCCAAGATAAATTTAGTGCAGTCATGCTCGTTAAAAAATATATCCTCTAAAATTCTTTATATCCTCCTAAAAATCTTCTTGCTAAAATTTTCTAGTATGAAGTATAATGTAGGACACGTAATATACACCTTTGGTTGTGTTTGCCTTTTGAAACTTTCGAGCCCTTTGCAAAACTATTTTTATAAGAAAATGAAAAAGATGAGTATGCAACATTAAAATCTACAATTTAGTTTTATGAAATTTTTTATTTTGAATAACAAGAAAGAAGGTTAATTTTTGTCGCGCGCTGTAGTTTTTGAAATCCTTATTTCTTCTTCTAAATCTATTCTCTTTCAGCACCTTCAAAGTACTCCTCCCAAACCTGATAAGATACAGTTAGGGGGTCCCGATGGTCTAGAATTTTCAAAAACTCGACTTTATTTCTGATATTTCGAAAGTATGGGCTTTTAAGAATATACTGTCAAATTTTTGGAAGGAGCAGGTAGAGTCAAATTCGTCACTCGGCGTCATCAATGGTCGCATTGAAATAGTGACAACTTTAAACTGAATTACCTCAAAACTTCTGTTTTCGGCCTGGTGTTGTGAAAAAAAAAAAAATAAATACTATTCAACCGAATCGTCTAAATTTTAATATATTGTTCACAACATCAGTGGCTATTCCCCATACTAGAATCATATTATTATTTGAATTATTTCGTATTTTTTTATTAAGAAACTGAAAAAACCCCGATTTTTAGAGTGTCAAATTCAAAACCGCGCCAGTTTGTCAATTTTTTTTTTCTTTGTATTCTAGTACGGGTCATAGCTACAATCATACTGATTAAGAATTTGCTTGGTTTTTGTGTTTCAGATAAGTAGAAGAGATAAAATGGAAAACAACGTCTAGGACCAATTTTTCGGGAGGGTCAACTTCAGAGCCATTTTTGAAGTAATTAAAATTAAAAACAAAAGAAAAAAATTATGTAAAAGAAGTTAGATAAAAAGCCTAAAAACTGTAAAAATTGGTTTACATTTTTTTATTGTGAAATAAAATTTCTGAAAATACCCTAAATTTTCGAGCTCTTGGCCACCGGGACCTCTTAAGCCAATAATATTTTGATTCCTCGGATAAATTGTCGAAGTCGGTTTCCGATTTCCGCTTTCAAAGCGCATAGCTATTTAGCTTTCATGTCTTCAATTATATAGAAATTATATGCATAAAGTGGCAACATGACGTCCATGATTTTGAAACGTAAAGCTCTCGAATAGCCAGCGCATCAAATGAGGTTTTACTTTCTTCAGGTACGTCACACCAGCACCAGCTGGGTTTCTAATTATCACTCGCCTTCTTACCTAAGCCTACTTTAGTGTATCCCATCATAGCCAAGAGTATTGCGGCAATACTCTGAATTGTTTTCCTTATTGAACACTAATTGCCTCAGTTTTCGGTGTATTTTACATGGAAAAGGAAATAACTATAGCGGCACCATTAAAATTAGCTCACATAACCAATATTAAGCGCTTTCATTTCTGCCAGTGACTACTACGATTTAAAGGGCGCGCTAATATGATATCTCTCGACCGTCCCATGTACATACGTACATATGTATATATGTATCTCTGTTTGTTAAAATTTTTCTTTTTAACACAAATTCATAGCAAACATCCACTGTATGCACCATAGCGCAGTTAACGCCAGCTATCCACGAGTATTCTTACCCTCTAACATCATTTCTACCTTTGTTTGATAATAAACCCAATAACTGGTATATTTGGCTGTCCAGTATGTTTCGGGGCATACATTTTATGGCCTTCACTCAAAATATCTGCACACGCCACACCTTCCACTGCGCTCCCACACTGCACGACGTGCTTGCTATATCATCTAGCCATCCTCGTAAATTATGATAAAAAGAAAATATTAAGCCAAACGCTAACTGTGCAGGATGTGCGAAACGCTCACGGATGAGTGCACAAGTAAATAATAGAATACAAATGGACTGAATACCTACCGAACTTCATTCGCATTTCTTTGACTACGCAATAATTGGGGGCATACAGCGCTGAATTTACACTAAGTGAAGTAGCCTCTGCAAAGCGCCCAGGGTGGGAATTGCCAAGGGCGAGAGCATGTGGAAAGTGTAATTTTAAGGATTCAAGTTTTAATGCCTTCAGTTGGCTTTAATGCCGAAAGTTGATTGAATCATAGTTGACGTGTTTGGTATCAGGATCGTGGCAGATTGATTGAATGAATTCAATAATATACCTCGTGGTATCGGTGCGATTTAGAACTGTAAGGCAGACTATTTTTGGCAGTTTTGATGCTGCCTACGTGACAGCCTAAGAAAGTGTATGCCGTCCCACTACAGAACAGAAAATAGAACAAGATTCATGTTCAAGATGATCATGAATGGGTTATTGTACTAAAAAAACCAAAGAATTCGGCTTTGCTGCAGAAGGTCAGGCTACTACCAAGACTCTTGGATCGTGAAAGATGAAATGAGTTCAAATATATGAAAGTTGCTTAAAATTTCTCACAGTGTCATTCTGAGTTGGGTCCTAGGACAAATATACATATATATATAATTGGCGCGTACACTCTTCCTCCTATTTGTGGTGTGCGTCTTGATGTTGTTCCACAAATATAGGAACCCACAGTTTCAAGCCGACTCCGAACGGCAGATATTTTTATGAGGAGCTTTTTCATGGCATAAATACACTCGGATATTTGCCATTGTCTGCCGAGGGCGACCGCTATTAGAAAAATATTTTTCTTAATTTTGGAGTTTCACCGAGATTCGAACCAACGTTCTCTCTGTGAATTCCGAATGGTAATCACGCACCAATCCATTCGGCTACGGCGGCCACCAGGACATACATATGTATTTACTAAGAAATAAATAAGCAGACAAGAGAAATTTATTGCTGGCATATAAACCTCTCTACGCTTACTGTATTCGCAGTTCCTCTGCTCGGTATTTCTCTGCCCGACTAGGTTAGGTTAGGTTAGGTAGTGATGGTTGCCAAAAGAGTGGGGCCACACTTGGACGAAGAAGTTTGGTTCATCCTTTGTATACCATTACAAGAGGGGGAAAAGAGGTGAAGAAAAAGGATGATAGGACGAAAGGGAAAGGGATGGGGAATGTTGAATGTTTGTGGACTATTAACGGTGACTAGTCTGCGGTTAAGTTAACCTATTTATGCTGCTGATGAAGTTCATCAGATTTTTCTTTTCAATACCTGCTATATCAGCAGGCGCAGAAAAGAAGTGAGAACCAAGATGCTCTTAGTCCCACGAGAGCTGGGCAGCTAAGGAGCAGGTGCTGAGATGATTCCACCTCATCCTCCATACAGTTGACGCAAAAAGGACTCGAAGTAATTCCGAGTCTCACGGCATGTGTACCCCGCGGGCAGTGCCCCGTGATGATGCCCACGAAATTTGAGAAATGACATTTTGTCATCCTCAGAATATCTCTCGAACGCCTCCTATCCAAACGTGGCCAGAAGGACTTCGCGACCTTACACGTTCGTGTACTTGCCCAGCGCTCTCTGAGTTGGTGCAAAGCTCATCCTTCTAGGAGTAGAGCGCAAGTTGTCAAGGGGATCCTGATCCTCTCCTTTCGCGAGCACACCGCCTCACAGGTCCCTTGTTTGGCCAGCTCGTCGGCTACGCAGTTTCCAGCAATGTCACTGTGACCAGGTACCCAAATTATCTTTATATCGAAGAATTCTGATGCAATGTAGAGAGAGACCAGGCATTCCCCTACCAGTTTCGAATGCACCATCATAGAGCCTAGGGCTCTAATTACCGCTTGGCTATCGGCGTAAATATTTAACTTCTTAACAGTTATTACGCAAGTAAGTAGCCAGGCAGCTGCTTCTTTAATTGCGGCCACCTCTGCTTGGAACACACTGCAGTGATTCGGTAGCCTGAACTAGAGTTTGACGGGGAGCTCTTTGCAGAATACTTCTCCTCCAACCCTACCGTCCAGCCTCGAGCCATCCGTGAACAGGTTAACTAGGCCATGTCCTCTGCTCGACTAGCCTGACGAAAAATTTGCATGGGAAAGCAACTACAAGGTTATCGAGCAAGATTCGCTGCTAGCGAGTATGGTCATACCTCATAAAACTATTTCACAAACAAATATAATTTATGCCGCTCTATTGCAGCGCAGCCAAGATAGGTTTATTTATACCAGACGCTTGTCGAAAAGAAGAGGCCTTGTATCTCCAAATTGAGTAGCCTCCTACTAACCCCAGTTAGACTAAACAATCTGAATATCTGCACTGTGTCGCATTCACTTTGCCGAATGCTGAGCTGGGAACTTGATAAGGCTCTCTAAAGCGAATATGCGGCTTTCGTGGATTATATTATATAATGCATTTTATGTAGACTGCAGGTAATGGGTATGCGTTGAAACAAATTCGTCCCTGGCACTTACACACACACGCACACATATAATATGTATTACTAACAAGTTGCACGTGAATGCTGTTATATACTTTCGCAAGAGCTTAGCGACTATTTGGCTACAAATAAAATCCAGTTTTTACCACAAAGCTGATATCTTTACCACAAAGAATTGGTGAGTGAGTGAGTGAGTGAGCTAGGCAGTGATTTACATTGAAAATTTTTGTAAGCATTTTTTATTTGTTGGTTATTTTTATTAAGTTTTTTTTTCATAATTTCCTTTGTCTCGTCACTGTCGCTGGTGCTTGGCATTGAGGCATTGAAAGTGGAGGCATAAAGCCTGTTGGGCACTAGTCAAAGCCTGCATAGCAAAAACCAAAAAAAAAAAGCACTCGGCAAAGCAGAAAAACTAACAACGCCAAGCGATGTAGACAGCATTTAAGGTACAAAGAAAGAGGAAAAAATTAAACAGAAAGGGCCAAAATTTGCGAATAATAGACGAGTGAGCAAAAATGTCCAAATGTCCACTACATTTTTCTTGTTAGATAATCTCCTCAAGTTGGGCAAAATGTTGATGGTAGTGAGAATGGAATGAAAAGCTCAAAAAAAAAAAAAACTACAATAACAAGAAAGAAAAAGTAAAAGCTACAGTGACAGCAACAATACCCAGCAACAGTGAGAGTAAAAGTATGCTACACAGGCCTCTGTACAATACACTCACATCACAATAACAACAACGCTGACATTGCTGTGCGACAGCTACGCCTCTGCCTAGTAACATTTCAGCGCTTTGCCCCCACACAATTCGCATTGCCTACTTTTCTAACTTCTCGTAATAGCAGATAGTAAAGAGATAAAGAAAAGGGGAAAAAATGTATATCACATCAGGTTTATACCTTTTTCAGCCCACATTTTTTTTTAGTGCTGCCCCTCTTTCGTTCATAGCTTATTAAATTATACTTTGTAGCCGTAAACGCCGCTCTGTGCACTTATTCCATATTTCAAAGGGCATTTTCTATTAAAAGTATATTTGTGTGCGTGTGTGTGTGTGTGCATGTAAGTACTAGAATGTACGGTTAGGCAGACTATTTCCTGTTTTTAGTTTGTCTGCCTGCCTGATTGAGAAGTAGGAGGCAGCAGGCAGCAGGCAGCAGGAAAAATATGTAGTTGAAAGCTTTCTGGCAGACATTATGTCTAAGCGCGTTGAATGGGTCCGTGTGCTGTGTGTGTTTGTGTGCGTGCATATGTGGTCGAAATATTTCATATTTTTCTACTTTTATTAGCCACATTTTGTGATTTGATTTGTGCCTTTTATGGCATTTTTATACTAAATCGTAAACGTAGGAGCTCAGGGTGTGGAGTGCAATCTCTGTGTATTAAATATTTACAATTATTTTCTACCAAAAATTCTAACCAAATTTAAAGATCTTTATTAAAGAGATTACAGCAGGTACTGCATTTCTATTTAAATTTCTGTGAGCAGATTTAAATATTTAACCAGCAGAAAAACAAAAACAAAAAAAAAGTGGAAGTTTTGGTGGTTGAATAGCGTTTTTCTAAATATAATTTCCTATTTGAGATTTTGATTATAAAGGGTGGTTAAATTTCAAGGGCCGATGTTGAATGTGAACCACACCTGGACTTCTTTGTTTGGAGTTATTTGAAAGAAAAGATGTACGCCGATAAGCCGGCAACAAATCAAGAGCTAAAGGATGAGATAATTCGGCACATTAACGGGATAGAACCTCAATTATATCTCAGCGACATGGAAATTTCGAACCATCGGGTGAAGGTGTGCGGCCGAGGCTGCGGCGGTCATTTGGTCAATATTTTGTTCCATTCGTAGTTGAGCTATACCAATATTGTCATAATAAAGAGAAATCACAATAATTTTCTAAAAAAATTGTATTTGATTCAAAACCAACACCGGCCCTTGAAACTTAACCACCCATTATAATTAATGCAGAGAATTGAACTACAGGACGCTATATGATTTAATGGAAAAAAAATTATTGTTAATTAACCGCAAGTCTTTAGTTGTATATTTATTAATAAAATAATCCACTTCGATGAGAAAACAAACGCGTACCTTGTAATACCAATGCATGGAAAAAGGGAGAAAAAAAAACAGTTGAAAAATATTGGCCGACCACTTCATACTTTTGTGTTGGCCGCCACTGATTAAAGAGTTTATACTAAACAATCTTTCTGGCAGAAATTCACGCCATTGAGATATGTGTGAGGGAATGTCTCCATAGCAAAATGAGAGGAACTCACATTGACATACTTTTAGTAGTCAGGCAGATTTGAAAGCCCTTCTATCCACTATAGTCATATCAAAAATGGTATATGACTGCCTGAGCCTCGCCAACATGTTAGGGACTAACCTATCCTCTGCGACTGACGTAACTTCATTTTCACAATGCCATTGACATGGTAGTATATCAGACACCATTTCAACGACTTGCCTTTACCAAGTTCCGGCTTGTAAAGTTGGCGAAACTATTTTAATTTTTTGCTTAAAGACTTATATTTTTATTTATTAACACATTTATTGGATTTAAAAGGGCAGTTTATGTTAACCAGGTTTTGTTCTCATTTCACAAATTAAACCTTAAAATTTAAATCTATTCAAAAATAACGAAAAATGTTTCATATATATATTTTTTTCAACAAATGTTTCACATTTACTTTTGTTTAAACTTAAACTCATATACATATTAAGAGAAAAGATAAATTCAGTGGTTAAGTTAGAAATTATTTCATGTTGAACCTTACTTCAAAATTCGTCCTCAAAAAGTTATGTATTTAAAAAAAACCAATTTTCCATTCATTCATTCATTCACTAAAAAAAGTGTTTGCATTCTATATTAAGCTTAAACTTATCAGTCGAGTAAAAAGAGATCATATGAATCATGTAATAAAAAGTTACAAATTTTGTTGGCAGGTCTCACAAAGTGGCTTAGAGCATTGGAGGCAAATTGGCTTTAAACAATTGCAGCAACAATATCTAGATACTCCATTTACTTTTGGCGGACAAATAGTGCAAAGATTTCTTCCACTCGGTGAGTTAGATCAAATGGTTGGTGGGGGAGAGGGAAGATCTTTACCAAAAATCCTGTTTATCGTCACTCTACGTTCTCTTGGCAATCTTTCTTTCTTTATACACCCGAAATTTCATGTTATCTAACGCCGATTTTCTTGCCAGATTAAGTAAACAAGTTTTTCCTCTCATTTTATCATCACTGACTGAACACATTTGATTCAAAACAAAGCTATTAATATGAATCATATCTGTTAGTCTTTGGAAAACTTCGATAGGCTAATGACGAGTTTTACTGCTGCTTGCATACCTATATCGAACATTTTTTGTCAACTTCGTCGACTCCTCCTTTGGTATGGTTGTAATCTGCTATCATAACTGCTTTTTTTGTGTCAGCATCCATTTCTTGATTGTAAGTACGTTGTTGCTCAGCGATGGTCCTGACTTGGCTTGAAACAATAAGTTCTTCATTTGGTTCATCATTTGAAACTTCATCGTTTTCTAAAAGTTCAGTTTCTGGCTGAAAGTTGGGGTCAGTGCCTTCGTTATCAAAATCGCTGAACTCATGCTCGGTTTCTTCCTCCCACCACTGCTGTGTCTGCTCGTCACGGCTTTTAAAAGTTCCAGATGATGTTCTCTTGGAAGAGTGTATCCTCTGATTTGTATTTAATGGCTCCGTCAAATCAAAACCGAAAAAAATATAAGGCAATGAAAAAATTTCACTGATACGTTGTTCAGGAGACACTACGAAAATATAACAACTTCAACTGCCTTTATGCACTAACGTACTCATGAGAACGTAATAACAAGCTACTAAAAATTCGAGAGTATCTTCTTATAAAAGAACGAAGCAAAATAGTGTTTTGTAGTATTTGGTGTCTGTTATATACTGACAGTTGCAAAGGGTTAAGCTGGGTTCCTGGATACGAGAGAAATGAAATAGCGGATCATCTAGCTAAAAAAGGGACAAATATGCTTCCAATTGGTCTTGAGCCTTTCTGCGGACCTACAAAGTGCACGCTAACGTATTTCTCTGGAAATGGAAGGAGAAGAAATTCGTTGAACACTGGCGATATTCTATCGGTCAGGGAAAATGGAAAGCATCTTAAAAGCTATTTTCACTAAGCAGAGTAAACTTAAGACTTTTAACTGGTTACTTTACTGGCCACTACCACCGAACATTTAAATGAAATTGGCTTTACTGAAGCCATCATCTGCCGATTCTGAGAAATGGAGATTGAAAATTCAGAACATATTCTTTGCAAACCTTGGTGGCAGTGCAGTGCATCTTTATTTATTATGGAATAATTAACCCAAGAATATAGGGATCTTAAAATAAAGGGATCTCAGCAGGCTTTGCTCAATAGATCAATAGAATACTCCATTACAGGGAGCATTTGTGCCCCGTTGTGAAGGTGTTGAACAAGGGACATCAGGAGACAACCGGTCGTTATCCGAATGGCAGTATTTTGGCATGTCTGTAGCTTTATCCATTGCGTGCCACTATGACAATTTTGCGTCGCAGTGCGTAGTTGTCTAATACCAATAGTAATGCCGAATCTTACGACGTGAATACCTAGCGGGTAATGTTGGAAAAGTACAACCACAAAATTCAAGAGCTGGGACTGTGTCAACCTTATAAAAGCCATAAAGAAGCCACTTGTTATATCATTCCCAAATATGGTGCTCTCACTCTCTCATTATCAAGTTATTATTCCATAACGGACAAAATGTTTTCTTAAACATTGGCAGGAGGTACTTCTTACTTCGTACTCTCATTAAAATTAACAACAGTTGTGATTTGACGTTACTGGCAGTTCAAGAGACATAAGAAGTTGATTGATGATTGAAATTGAAATTGAATATATAGTAGTCATATAGCGTGGAAGGTTGGATATCCTTACTGAACTATCAGCTGAAACCTCAATGCTGTTAGACATGATGTTTCTGATGTTCAGCTTTGTCAAACGCTTGAAGGCTGAACTGGGCAATAAAATGACTTGGGAGAGGTTATGTAAAGCCAACAAGAGAAACCAGAACCCACAACATGGAAGGTGCAGCGATAGGTGTCTGAGTACCAGGAAAACGATGCTAGAAAAAGTTAGGCAAGAATACAAATAGAATTCAAGAAGAAGTTTACGAAACAGAAAAATGTGCCCAATTTAACCTGGAATGCAACTATAACAACAGAAACATAGCTATCTGATAGCCAGGCAGAAATTAGAGCTTTCAACTTTTTCCAGGTTACATCGAAACGAGTGTAGGAATGTCTTGTTAGGCGGAATGTCTTGTTAAGCGGAATATCTTAGGTCAGAATAACCCAGCATGCAACTTATAAGTTCCAGGGTACACATGAATTACTGGGAACAAAATAGCAGAAAAATTAGCTGAGAAGGGGGTGTCTAGCCAATGAAAGGTAACTTCTCTTTTAATCAGGAATTATAGGAAAGACTAAGTAGACAATTGAGCGGTAAAATCCTCTATCGACGAACAAACCTAACACTCTACAAGGCCCTCATCATACCCGTCCTAACGTATGACGCGGAAGCTCGGGCGATGACAGCATCCGATGAAGCGACGCTTGGAATGTATGAGAGAAATATTCTACGCAAGATTTGTGGATCTTTGCTCATTGGCGTCGGCGACTATCACAGGCGATGAAACAAGGAGCTGAGTGAGGGGCATAAGTGTTGTACAGCGAAAAATTATCCAGCGGCTTAGTTAGAGGGGTCATGTCGACCGAATGGATACAAACAAAAGTATGAAAGTATTCGATACGGTACCAGCTGGTATTAGAAATGGCGGAGGAAGGGCTCTTTTGGGCTGGAAAATCAGGTGGAGAAGGACTTGGCTTTCAACTGGTGCCGGTTAACACAAGAAAGGAATGGATCGCGCGCATTGTTGAACTCCGTCATAATCGCATAAGCGGTTATTTCGCCATTAAAAAAGAAGAAGAAGGGGAAACACAAAGAAGATCGTTCTGAGACAATCTACTGGGTTTATCGTAATCAAATTTAAAGATAGGTAGCTTGAATCTAAAGCATATTAGGGATTTTTTGGAATTAAATCAAGTTGAATGTCATTAAATGAGGATTATCATAAGCATTTTAATATGGCTTTGTAGATCGAATTATCATCTTACAAAACTGGGACTATACAAGACTCCGACGGAGTACTTCCCAAAATATGTGCTTGCCTCGAACCCAGCACTGATGAATAAGTAGCACAAAATTTCGAACTCAGAGAATTATTCGGAACTCACCACGATTACATAAGAGATATTAAAGGTCGCAGAGGCGATTTACCAATAATTGTATTATAATATTAGGTGCGCAACTAAGTTCTTGCGCGTTTTTGATGAAAATACAACTTTATTCTGAAAAAATGGTTACAAGTGAATCATTGAAAGTATTGCCCATCGCTAGCTACTACTTTTTCCCATCTTTCTGGAACAACTCGTATACCCTCGCGGTAAAACAGTTCATCTTTTAAGGCTATCCACGGATCAAGCCATTTTTTGATGTCTTCATATGAATGGAACTGCTGGTCAGCTAGACCATTTGCCATTGACCATCGGAACAGGTGATAATCGGACGGCGCAATATCTGGAGAATATGGGTGGTGGGGTAGGATTTCCCATTTCAGTGTTTCCAGGTAGGTTTTAACGGGTTTGGTAACGTGAGGCCGAGCGTTGTCATGCTGTAGAATCACTTTTTCATTCCTCTCCGCGTATTGCGACCGCTTCTGGCGCAGTGCTTGACTCAATCGCATCAATTGAAGTCGATACCGATCCCTAGTGATTAGGCCGGGTCGATTTGTGGGGAGGCAAAAAAATCGCGCATTGCTCTGTGAAAGGCCAAAAATGGTGATATTTTGAAATGGTTGTATGGGGAACCCCCCAGGGGAGTTCCAGGGGGTGTGCCACAGGCATGGGTGGGTCGGCCGTCCAAAGTTAGTGGGGGTCGGTGATACATTTGAACTCGATTGGAGCACTCTAAATGGGTCAAAGTGGGATTTTTTGTTCGACCCAAATTGGGGGACATCAGAATTCGTTTTAAAGGAATGGTTCCTTCGGCAAAGTTTCTTATTTTGATCCCTAGAATACGATTTTCACAGAGCAATGAGCGATTTTTAAATCGACCCGCCCTACTAGTGATGGTTTCGCTTGGTTTTAACAGTTCATAATAAATAACACCAACTTGGTCCCTCCAAATACATAACATAACCTTCGCAGAGTGAATATTCGGTCGAGGCGAGGACGTAGAAGCATGACCGGGCAGTCTTCATGACTTTCATTTCTTTGGATTGCTGTAATTAATCCATTTTTTATCACCCGTCATGATGCGATGAAGAAAACCCTTCCTTTTTTGCCGCTGGAGCAGTTGTTTACAGGCGAAAAAACGATGTTCAACAACCATTGGTTTTAACTCATAAGGAACCCAAGTCCCCTGTTTCTGAATCATTCCCAAAGCATGCAATCGCTTGGAAATGGATTGGCGGGCAACTCCTAATACTGAAGCAAGCTCTTCTTGCATTTGACATGGATCCTCTTTGAGCAATGCCTCCAATTCAGCGTCTTCGAGGGTGTTTGGCCTTCCTTCAACATTAAAATCACCGTCTTTGAAGTGACGGAACCAATCTCGGCAGGTTGTTTCCCTTAAAGCAGCATCTCCATAAACTTTTTGTAGCTCTTGCTGCGTTTTAGCCGCCGCTTTTTTCGAATGAAAGTGGAAAATCAATACTTCCCGCAAATTACGATTATTCGGCACAAAATCAGACATTTTCACAAAACCAAAAGTATGTATATGATACCAAAACAAAATCAGTAATGTGTCGAAGCAGTTTATTCACCATATATCTAAGTTTGGTTTATGACGTTTAGGTTCTGTTAGAATCGAGTAGCACACACTGCTGGCGGCATCTTTTGACAAACAACGGAAACTTAGTTCCGTACTTTATAATAATAATATTTTTTAATAATAATTTATTCCGCACACTACTTACCTAAAATGCAATTTGTTAGTGCTAAAATCATCAATTCTCCGCCTCAAAATTACCTGAGTTATAAAGATTTAAGCTTTTTAAACTTTTTCATTCGTTCTAATACAACTATTAAATTTACCTTAAATTTGGACGAAATATGTTATTTTTTATCCCAAGTTGTCTATCATTCGAAAAGTAATAAAAAGAGTTGTAAAATAAGTTTATACTTTACGTTCTTCTGCGTGACCGTCATAAAATTGGTATAAAAACTAAGAATTCTTTAGTTACGTATTAACATTACCACAAATGTGTGAACATATGCTTACTTGTGTGTGTGTGTGTGTGTGCAAGCATATTCATAAAAGTTTTACGCAGTCACCAGAATATTACCATAAAAGCAAGCAACTGATGTGAGTCGATGTGATACACAGCCTTGAAATAAATTCAGCCTCTTCATATTGAAAGATGTAATAAACTCATGTGTAGCAGCTCATTCGAATATATTTTATTTGCTTAGTTGATTTGACAGCCGAACATGTCCACGCAAAATATTTTTATTAATTCATAGTAATTTTCTTTAATCTTGTGGAAAACTAAAAATTCAGTCTAAATTTAAGACTCGGTATTGGAAGCTCCAACTGATTTTCTCAAATGCGAAAAGCACTATTGCGCATTGCTTTAGCTACCATGAGACTGTGTACAAATTTGGTGTGAGATTTGCGGTTGAGCGGAGACAACACCTGACAACATTCTGGGTGAGTGGTAGGTTGATAAAATCATAGAAAAACTCTAGGAATGTTTAAAGGAAACCTGCAAGCGCTGCCCTTAAGGGGGAAGTCTACTGTGACAAGGGAAAAAACAGGCTTATTTTCCGGATTTTATTTCTAACAAAATATTGCTCGTACATAAAATCTATTTAAACTCTTATCTTTATTATATATTTAAGTTTTTGAAAAAAAAAATTTAAGTCAAAATATTCAAAATGGCCGCTGTGGCACTTCTGCAAGCGCAGGTCCGCTTTTCTTAGGTGCCTAAACGGTGTACATGAAATCTTACGTTTCGGTGATCTAAAACAAAAAAACAAAATATTGTTATCATATACATAGTATTGACTCTCGTCTGACGTAGGATTATGTCGATAAAAAATTTTGGCGTTGAAAAAAAAATTCTTGAAATTTTTTTCTTTTTTTTTGCCTAAAATTGATGTTACTATTGTTTATAACAATTTAACAAATAACGATATCAAAAAAATCCTATGTCAGACGAGATACACTATTACAGAGAATATATAATTAAATTTTTAAGCTGATTCATTTATCAGAACTCGAGATATCGTGTACACCGTATACAAAAACTTAGTTTCGAGAAAAATGCGTTTAAAGTTTCATGTGCCGCAGGTACGCGCTTTGGAGCGCTTCGGGAAAAGGTCGAAATTTCAACGAAGAAAAATTTAGCCAGCTGTAACACATATTGTACCTTATTTAACAGGGTTCAAAGTATTTTTTAAGCTAATAAAAAAAAATCGATTTTTTGAAAAATTCACAGTAGACTTCCCCCTTAAGACAATACTAAAATGGTGCTTAGTTTTTCAAATGTTAGGGTGGGCATAAATAAAACATATTTGGCTTAACACGCCGCGGGAGGTGTCCTTTTTTGGCTTTTCAGGTGGCTAGTTGTAATTGACGAGGTTCTGATAATGCTAAATAAGGGTGGGATTAAGGTGACTTAATCCTGATGGTATCGGGTCCGTTTCCCTCAGTCATGGCTGAGGTTGGAAAGGTCCCTGGCTGTACTCAGTCACTGGGCTGCCACTTGTGGCCTTCGAGTCAACTCTGGCAAAACACAGCTGGTGCTATTTACCAGAAAATATGAACCCTTTCGACTTCCACAACCACGTTCTCTCGCTTTCATCGGAAGTTAGGTATCTTGGAGTGGTACTTGACTCCAAACTCCATTGGAAGCTACACATTGAAAATCGAGTAAAGAAGGTCAGTATAGCCTTCTACTTCTGCAAATCTATGTTCGGTAAAAAATGGGAACTCAAGCCACAGGGTGTGTTGTGGATGTACATGCAGTGGTTTTGCCAATTTTAACGTATGGATGCCTGGTTTGGTGGGAAGCTCTTCACAAGGGCTATAATATCACTAAACTGGGGAGGGTCAAAGCACTGCATGCATTGGCGTCACCGGAGCATGTAAAACTTGCCCTAGTGCCGCCCTAAACGTCCTTTTGCACTTACTTGCCATCGACTTTTCCGTCATTTCCATCGCAGCTCAAAGTGTAATCAGGTTAAAGAAGATTGGCATCTGGTGATTATCTCTCAAGGGACATCGTAGCATTTTCGGGCAGTTAACACCGTATTTCTCTGAACTTCGAACATATTTCTCCATCCGCAAACTAGAGTTTGAGGGACGTGCTAGAACAATTTTTCCAAATAGGCAGGATTGGATCGAAGGGAAAATCTGCACCGAAGCTTGCACTTCTGTCTTCACTGACGGTTCCAAGAAGGAATCGGGGGTCGGAGCAGGGGTTTTCTCCAAACCAGGCAATTTATCGCTTTGCTTTAACTGCTTGCGATATTGCAGGCATACAAAATGCTTAAGGAAGGCGGGAGCGAGGGAGATATCAACATTTTCTCCGATAGTCAAGCCGAGATTAAGGCTCTCACGACGCCATGGTGCCGAACGAAATTAGTAAACTCATATAAAGAAGGGATCAAATCTCTTGGGTGTGTAGGTAACATTTCTCTGATCTGGGTTCCAGGACATAGGAACATAGAGGGAAATGAAATTGCTAAGGAGCTTACCAGCAAGGGGACTGAATTGGCCTCAGAGACCTCCTTCCTACCTGGTCATTGGCATCCCCTAGACGGTTGTTAAAGGGGAACTGTATAAATTTTTTCTCAGGAAAGCGCAGAAATATGGAGCTCCGTTTCTTCATGTGCTATTTCGAAAACGTTTTGGCTCCAATACCATATACGAAGGGCTCAGAAAGTTCTTTGGACTCCTCGCCATTAAATTTCCAAACTCGTAGCTATGTTTACCGGTCACTGGACGATCGGCACACACGCGGAAAAGCTAGGGTCACTATTTAACCCCCCATTGCAGAAGCTGTGAGGACCTTCCAGAGAAGAAGACTGGAGAGCGTTTTCTCTGTTAATGTCCGGGTTTCTCAGCTAGAAGACTAAGGTCACTGAGAGCTCCTTTCTTGGACAGCCTGTGGCAGTGCGCCAACCTAAATCCAATCCATATTATCCAGTATATCAACAGCTCTGGCTGGTTGTAGATATCTGCCTGTTGGAGGTCTCTGAATGGTATCAAAACGGTACTTTAGTGCTACTTGAGGAGTGCCAGGTGCACTTCAACAATTTCACCTGCCTACCTAACACTCAGCCAACTCAGTTTTCATGAGGCCATGATTTGATTCATTTTACCTAAATGGAACATAAAGTCTCTAAAAATTGTTTCCACTGATTCCGATTTTAAGCTAGTATGTATTTTATTTTCACTCCATATTTTGTTCGTCTTTTCCATCTCCGTCTCAATAATCCTTCTCCATGTGTTCGACGGTCTTTCTCTGGGGCGGCTGTTGGTGGACTTTGATGCGTCACACAAATAGGCTGATCAGATGCCTGCAGCAAAGCACCCACAAAGCCAACCGACTGGCACAAAATGATTTAGCAAGTTTTAGCTACCGTAAATAATAAACTATTTTAAACTCTTAGTTTAAACTATACTTCATTGTGTTTTCATATTTTTCCAATAATGAAAATAAATATCGAAATATACAAAATTATTTTTGACCCCATATTTAAAATTTGCTGGATCTCTCATTTTTTGTTGCATCAAAGCTATGTCTGAATGTCTGTTGTTTATCTCCTAGCAACCAAAAATTTTTTTACGTCTGGCTAACAACAGGCGACACAAAAGTACAAGTATAATAAAGATACATCGCATATATTCATGCATTTTAAATGAATTTATGGAGGTACGAATACACACATAACACAACAAAATGTTCGCTAGATTTTATTTTAGTTTATTTTTATTTTTGTGGCCAAATTTTATACCACAATCAGATGATAGCTATCGTACCACATTTCCGTTGTTTGAAGTTCGCTTTGAATTGGCAATTTGTAGCCAATTTATAAAACAAATCGAAAATTGTGAATGATGATGGCTAACGGAATGTCACATTGGCACATACATATATACATGTGTATATATGCACATGGAGGGAAACTACCTTGCAGTAAAAAGCCAAGCTACTGAGCAAATATTTTACTTGATGTTAAAGGGCATACTAGTTCGGGAGGGGCCAGAAATGTACCAGTTGTAAAATGATCAGTTAGTGATATATACAAAATAAATCTAAAAGATACTCATAAAAAAAATATTTGCCTTTCGGAGTCGACTTAAAACTGGAGGTCCCTCCATTTTTGGAACAACATCAAGACGCACATTACAAATGGGAAGAAGAGCTCGGCCAAATACCCAAAAAGAGTGTAAACGCCAATTATATATATTATTATATTATTGTATATATAGGGTTTTCCAATAACAGGTGTTATTGGTGAATGCATTGCGCTATCGAGAGATGATTAACGATTTTTTATGGCCGGAATTTGATGGTATTGATCTGGACAACGTTTATTTTCAACAAGACGGTGCTACGTGCCACACAAGCAACGAAACCTTTGATCTTTTACGGGAAAAGTTTCCGGACCGTGTTATCTCTCGAAGAGGTGATCACAATTGGCCACCGAGATCTTGTGATTTAAAACCTTGTGACTTTGTGTTCTTTGGGGTCACGTGAAAGAGAAGGTCTATGCCAACAGCCCAGGGTTGATTCAAGACTTCAAAGATGGAATTCGTGAGACTATCGAGGACATAGGGCAGCAACTTTTTCAATTCGGTTATAGAAAATTTCATGAAAAGGATTTTGTCCTGTAAGCGTGGCCATTTGCCCGATGTTATTTTCCACTTTTAACGGCATACCTTCCGTTTATTAAAAAAATGGCTACAAATTAAATTCTCAAAATAATAGCCGCCGCTAGCGACACATGTTTCCCAACTCTCAGGCAATTTGTGAATGCCGCGCCAAAAAAATTGGCCGTCTTTGGCCGCAAACCAATCATCGAGCCATTTTTTGGCGTTCTCGTGAGAATTGATACGGTGCTCGGAAAGTGCGTGGCCCATCGATGCAAACAAATGATAATCGGAAGGCGCCAAGTCTGGCGAGTAAGCCGCATGCAACAGCGGTTCCTAATCGTACGTCTCCACCAATTCCCGGGTCGCTCTTGTTCGATGTGGCGGTGCACTGTCATCAAGAAAAATTACTCTGTAACGCCAATCGGCATATTCTGGGCGTTTTCGGTGTATGGGGCTGTTCAAATCGGCCAATTGGCGTTGGTAGCGTGCACCGTCAACTGTTTCACCTGGTTCTAATAGCTCGTACCAAATCATACCACGCTGGACCCAGAAAACACACAGCATCGCCTTGCGGCCGAAACCATTTGGTTTGGCCGTTGTTTTTGGCTTGTGGCCGGGCGGACCATAAGATTGTTTACGCTTGGGATTGAAGAAATATACCCATTTTTCATCACTCGTAACGATTCGATGTAAAAAAGAATTCCTTTTGAATCGGGAGAGCAGCATTTCACAAGTGGTTTTTCGGTTAACTTGCTGCTTTTCAGTCAGTTCATGCGGCACCCACCTTCCGACCTTTAAAATCTTGCCCATGTCTTTCAAACGTTTGTAAATGATTTTGTGGGTCACTGCCAAATGCTCTGCCATCATTTCTTGCGTTTGAGCATCATCTTTATCCAACAATGCTTGCAATTCGGCATTGTCAAACTTTTACCGTGGCCGGCTACAGTCCTCGTTCTCCACGCTAAAATCACCACTTCGGAGTTTTTCAAACCACCTGAAGCACTGTGCTCTACTTAGAGCATGTCCACCATAAGCTTCTATAAGCATTTGATGAGCTCAAGAAACGTTTTTCTTCAATTGATAACAGAAAAACAACGATGTCCGCAAATCTTAGTTTGAAGGCACGAAATTCGACATTTTTAAGAGTGACAAAAATGCATTGTTGTATGAAACGTAACGAACAATGAACTGAATATTGTTGACAGATGACAGACGAAAAAAACAAGACATTTGGGAAGGTTTAAAAAAACTCCTAGTGACGTCTATGGATTAATAGCTGAAAGTCTCATTTCATAGATATCTACCTTAAATTTTGATAAATCCTAACATTTGTTTTTTTCAATCATTATGAATTAAATACTTTATTAAATAGTGCGCCACTCATGCAATCAGCCTAGTTTGGGAACAGGCTTTACTCTAATGAAGGGTCTGACTAATTCGTTAATAGGAATTTCACCGATGCATAGTCTGATTTTTAACATCGACCACCATAATTTTAAAATTACCACTTCCTATCATTGAACAAAGATAGCAGACGCACTCCTTCAGCTGCAAAGCAAACTGACAATAAAGTAGTTCGAAACTAGCAGATTTGACTACAGGGTAGTTCACATATGAGTGCACATACCCACTTTGCCGATTTGTCGCAACCGGAGAATATCATCAAGAAGAAGGAAAATTCGTTCGTCGTCGACGTCATAAAACAGAAGTCCTGCTGCGCTTGTGTATTAAAGAGAAGAAAAGGGAAATGCTTACACTTCTAAGATTCTTTGAGAATGCATTGCATTCGCACTGACATACGTTCTTTTATGTACCCACGCATATAAAAATACATGTAAATGTTAGTGGGCTACGGTGGGGGAGCCAAAAGCGTATGTCTACTATATATATTTCCGCGCTCGTACTATTAGCTTTTAAATCAAGAAAAATTAAATTTAACGAGATACACATGAACGTACATACTTTTACACATATACATATATATACAGAAATATACATATATATACAGAAATATGGTATACACAATTGAAATTATCTGAATATATCCAGCACGCAGTTTCCCTTCAGTTTGTTAGTGGGTCTTTAATATTATATTTGTGTATTAGGACGAACTGACATATTTTAGCAGAAGCGTATAATCATAGAGGTGTGAGAAATTTTCGAAATATACACGGAAGAATGAATAAAAAACAAACAATGTTCTGCTCTCGTATATATAAAAGCGTGGTTGCGTATATTCAGTGCAAATATTTTTATTATTGCCTTGTACTCTCCTTACTACACGACTGTTTCCTTCGACTCTTCAATCTCTACCGACTGAATCTGGACAAAATCTATGTTACCTGTCATGTCTGATCGACTGTGGCAGTTCCTCCTGCCATGACGGGCCAGTTTCCATGGGCAAATCCAATGGAAAAGGTGGGCATCTCAGATAATGCACTCTGCCCAGCTTGTGGAGTGGAGGATGAGACGCCGGATTACTTTCTGTGCGTCTGCCCGGCCTTCGCTCGACCCAGGCTTGAGGTCTTTGGCACTAATGTGCTAAGAAGCGATCACCTTGGCTTCCTGTCACCACAAAATGTACTCAGATTTCTTCGGAGGTCGAGTAAAATTAGAAAGGGAACCCGAGTGCAGTACAATGGATTGAATTTTGTCTGAATGTTGTACTTGCTAGTCTGTTCCGACAAAAAAATAAAAATAAAAAAATACTGACTTACATCGTTCGAACAAAAAGTATAATAAAATAAAGGCCCGTAGCCACTGTTACGGCGCTATGACGCTGCATTCAAGAAGAAGGTGCATTGGAGTCTTTTATGATTAGTCGCAGAAAAGATAATAAGCAGTATACTATATCCCGTTCATGTGCTGATGGCTGCATGGTCTGCAATAAGCTGTGAGCATTCTCAGTTTATTCTTGGGGAGGCTTATAAGTTTTCTAAATCCCTTTTGGTTCTATCCCTCAGTAAGGATTTCGCCTGACGTAGCTCCATAGTTTGTTGCCAGCCAATCTCCCTTAGCCTCAGGTCTTCACTCCTGAGCCGCTCCTTGCTGGTATGTTGTCCCAAAGCAGGGAAGGGTTAGGGACCTATTAATAACCAGGTCGCAGCCTATCTTGCTAATGCATCCGCTATTTCTTTGCCACTTATAGGCCTGTGTCTTCAGATACAAATTAGTTGGATGCGATTCCTGACGAATTCAGTTTCTTGATACAATGAAAGATTAGTGAGGACTTAATCTCATAGGATGACAAAGTCTTGAGTGCCGCCTGAGTGTCGCTCTGATTGGCAATTCGGTTTTTTCGGAACTTGCTCTCTAGGCTAATCTTTTCTCCTTCGCTTGGAAGATGTTTGGAAAACTACCCATCGGCACAGAACGCTGGGTTTTATGGTCATACATTCTAGCACCTATTCTTTTTGGTATCTTCGAGCTATCTATGTTCCAGTACTGAGTAAACTCCTGGAGCTTCCTTCTCGTTCAGTTCAATTCTGGACTTCTTTTCGGATTTGATGACTTTAGTGATATTATCTCTGGGTAGCTGGGAAAGTGGTAGCTGCAGGCTCAGCTATTTCATGTTCTCAGATGACATCACTAGCCCATCACGAAGCCCTCCCTAGTAGAGTGTGATATATATATATTTGTGTATGTAAGCGGTAGCAGCCAAATGGGTTGGTGCGTGAGTACCATTCGGGAGCACGTAGCTTTGAATTTGAGTGAAACACCAAAATGAATAAAAAATTTGTTTAACCCATTTTCGGCAGCTGGTCGATTTTTCGACCACCAACTTCGGACTCCAATATCTCAGAAACTAAATGTAAATTTATTGATCAGTTTTCACAAGTTTTAAATTTGGAATTTATTTAATTTCTAGAGCATAATTTTTTAAGAAAAAAAGGTTCAGGGCAGATTTTTGTAAAAGAATGAAATTATCACTATTTTTACGTGTTTTTTGTGCAGATGAAAAAATAATGAAAAACAAAAAAACAAATAATTGTTACTAATTTATTGTGAAGAGAAAAGATGAAATTAAGAGAATCAAAAAAGTAACATATCGATATTGCAATAATTTTTACTGTTTCATGGACGTAAACTTTAGTGGTCGAGAAATCGACCGCTGGCCAGAAACTGTCATGTAGAATAGAACAAATTCTAGCAATATTTTTTCTTATTGAAAGAGATGGAAGTAAGTATCTTTGTGGTATAGGACTAGCCCTGCAGGGAAAATCACTACTAGTGAACCAAAATTCTAGTTCAGCACTAGTACCTTACCTCCAAAATCGAACCTGTCCTGTATTGGATGGTACGGGACTATTAGAAAATACCTACAAATCGAACTAGTTCTCATTCGTCTAATATCGAACTAGGGCGGAACTATCCTAAAAGGGTTTATTGGAATATTGTACCTATCGGGGTACCATACTTTGCCACACATTGACCACTACTGGACTGTTGGACCGGACATGGAGTTCCAATTGTGAAGCAGGCTATGAGTCGTAATCGGTTTAAAAAATAAAGCAGTTTTTCCATCTCGCTGACAACACGAATTTAAACGCAGCAGACCGTTTTGCGATGGTTCGTCCTATTACTGACGCTCTCAACAAAAAATTTATTCAGTTTGGAGTCTTTACCCAAAATCTCTCTATAGACGAACAGATGAGCAATGGTCAATGCATGGAAACTTCATTGTACGAAGGCAAAAATTGAAAAGATAAAACCACTGTCACAAATTGATTTTCGTTCCAAACTCACAACAGAGTTATTGAATTACGACAAGGACGAGGACGAGTATAGAAACGAACATGGAGAGGAAGGTCCATCGAACCTTCCTCGGATCAATGAAAGGGTACACGCCGTCATGAGAAGCATTGAAAACAAATTTCGGCGGTGTAAATTTTGCAAGAAATATACTATTTTTACTTGCAAAAAATGCAATATTCATTTAAATACTAAATGTTTTGATGATTATCATAAAAATTTGTAAGCTGACTTTTCTATCAATAATGAAATAAATTGACTTCGTGTGCTAAATTTTTTTCATAAATGTTGTATTTCTTTAATATATGATATTTGACGGTGGCCAGCGGTCGATTTTTCGACCAGTCCATATCTAAAACACCGATGGTCAGAATTTTATTTTTTTTTTAATTTTTCTTGATTATGGTCCTATAAGCACTGACTAAAGAGGAAATGGAAAAATTATGTCAAATTCTTGTAGCGGCCGAAGATGGGTTAATAGCTGTCACCCCAGGGCAAGTAATGGCAATGCTCCTTGTGTAAGTCTGCCATGGAAAAGCTCCTCATAAAAAATATCTGACGTTCAGAGTCGGCTCAAAACTGTAGGTCCTTCCATTTGTGGAGCAACATCGAAATGCACACCACAAATAGGAGGAGGAGCTTGGCCGCACCCCAAAAAAGGGTGTAAGGGCCAACTACACATATATATTATACTTGTATATATGTACATAGGAATGCCACACAACTTTATCTTTCGGAAACAAATTTTTGGAACGAATTTCATTTCTCTGGAAAGTCGAATATGGGCTGAATTCGTTTGGTATAGTACAGGATTTCCGATTTCGAGTTCTTCATTCAAAGAAGATCATGCTAAGTGTTGTGGGGACTGAAAGGGCATACTCGAAAGAATGCCACGGTCAACAAGGAGCTCTACATTACCAAGCTGCAGTACATATGTGAGGTTATTCGACTGAAAAGACTTGATCGACGTGGTCAAACCATACCCCCTCACGACAACGCCAGTCCCCACATTGCACAAGTCGTCCAAGTTGCATTCCAAGAGCTCGAATGGGAGTCCTTCAGCATCCGCCGTATTCTTCGGACATTTTACTGACCGATTAAAACACGATTTATATAATACAGAAGTGTGGCCAACATCAGACCTTTCACCGGTAACTAATATTAAAATTGGCGATTTTTCTTTTGATATCGTGGAATTCCTAGTAGTAGTACTACTAGGGCTTCAAACGGAGTAGAGACAATTCAACAAGCTTGAACATCAATGAGAGAATTCAAGCAGGTAACAGATCGTACGCGTCACTAATGAACTCGAAACTGCTAAACAGACAATGCAAATTGATTCTGTACAAAACCATCACTAGACCAGTCTTAAGCTATGGAGCTGAAACGTGGACGCTAATGGAAGCAGATAGAGTAAAACTGCAAACTTTCGAACGAAAAGCACTCAGAAAAATGTTTGGAGCACTCAAAGACGAACGACGAGCTAGACTAGTTTATAAATGGCGAAAATGTTATACGTTTAATCAAAGTGCGCCGGTTAAAATGGCTGGGTCATATGACAAGAATGGACGGTATGAGGGCGCAGAAGAAAATTGTAGAAGTCAGAGGGTTCAACACTAGAGCAAGAGGAAGTTAGAAAAAAATGGTTAATAAGGAATTGGAAATAGATCGTAAGCAATCTCAATATATGAAGGACGTGCAGCAGGCCAAACAAAGCTTTTAAAAAATCTGTAGTGCCAAAAGATGATGATGATGACAGCCGACTCTCAGCAGTTTTCAAAGAATCGGGTGATTTGCTGACGTAACCGAGGTTATGACAGCGGTTTGATTACGAAAAACTGAGATTGTGTTTGTGATATAAGAAAAAATCAGCGCAACCTCTACTCTGTTTACTTTGCTGTCATCTGACCAATGACTAATTGGAAGAGCGTACAAATTCGAGTGAAATGAGCGAGAAGAATTTTGGTACGTTATCCGAAGCCGCGGCCGCCATAGCCGAATGGGTTGGTGCGTGATTACCATGCGGAGTTCACAGAGAGAACGTTGGTTCGAATCTCTGTGAAACACCAAAATTAGGAAAAACATTTTTCTAATAGCAGTCGCCCCTCGGCGGGCAATGGCAAACCTCCGAGTGTATTTCTGCCATGAAAAAGCTCCTCATAAAAATATCTGCCGTTTAGAGTCGGATTGAAACTGTGGGTCCCTCCATTTGTGGAACAACATCAAAACGCACATCACAAATAGGAAGAGGAGCTCGGTCAAACGCTCAAAAAAAGGGCATACGCGCCAATTATGTGTATATATACATATATAATCCGCAGTTACTCTAGCATGTTTGTTGTAAGACGGCCAAGATTCAAAACGGCTTGGATTCAAAATGGCCTTCCACGTAGTTTTCGAATATTGACATTCTTTGGTCCAGGGCTGCGTCTAGTTCATCGGCAATTCTGAACACTTTCTGGCATTTTTTTTCCATTTTTCACAAAGTTTTAGCATTATTTGAAAACGTTACCGTAAAAGCAGGTAGTTAAGGTTTCTGAAAAGTATTACCTGTGACAGTAGAAAATAAAAACGTAGCTACCTGCTAAAAGGAAAATATGTATAAGTATATATGCACTTTTCATATGTACGAGTATTGCAAATGCCACCAGATCATTAGTGTCAAGGTGCGATGCTATAAAACTGCAATTTTTATTTTGTTTCTATTTCGCTACGCTGCCTCTGCATTGTCACTTTTAAGTAGAATTTAACTGTCATTCCAAACAATCATCTCAAACAAAACTCTTTGCTGCTTCTTCTACATTTCTTATGCATTTTTCTCTCTACTTTCATATGTGTACACGTCACACATTCCTAATTCTTCAATGTCCTTCACCATTTCATGTTCCAAATGGCTGAACTTTTACTTCAGTAAAAATAAATCTGACATTATTTGACAACTGCAGCATCTTTCAGTGCCAGTTGTTTTTGTTGTTTTTTCTCATGATATACACATCACTCTATTTACTCATTGACGTTGTTATTTTGCTTTTTTCCCTTTATTTATTTATTATTTATTTATCTGTGTCGAAATAAAGCTGTGCGTATGTGCCGCTGGCCGCTTGGGGACCTTCCCCATATTGTTCGCTGGCTTAATCGCACGCCATTATTTGTTCAGGGAACACTTCGCTTTTCTCAACAATTCCTCATTGAATAACTTTATCTTTTCTATTCTTATTTGATTTTTTTGTTCGCATTCTTTCTATGCGGCTTACGCTATTTCTACATTTTCCCAAGTTTACTTCACTTTTATTTATGCGCCTAAAATTTACTGTTTTCTCTGATTAAATCAACAAAGTTCTTATTTACTGGTTGTTGCCAATCGATTTTGATTGCACTCAGTTATTGTGTTTTTTATTGAGATTATAGTTGTAGTTGGTAATTTTTATTAATGTCACGCGATTGGCTGAATAATCTTTGGTGAGGGAAGCAAGCCAGGGAGTAGAATAATTCAAGTTGTGGTGCAATAATACGTAAAGTTGATTGGGGAGAGAGCTCAGCTGGCTTAAATAAAGTTGAATAGCCATTCCATTGAAGCCAATTATTGACAATTTTGTGAAATTGATACTTAATATTAATTAGCTTGGAATGCAAAATAGCAGACTTTGGAAAATATCCCCTTGAAAATTATGCTGATTCCCTAAAATGTTGATATAATCTAATCTGGCTGACATAAATAGATCTCACATAGACCACAAGGGTCCGTAGTATTACCAGTTTTGTTCGAGTCTTGTTAAACCTAGTTCATGATACATGTCTTGGCAAGTTTTAATCAACCGTTTACACTTTTGTCAGCAATACCCTTCAGAAATGAAGCGTATAACGATCCCAGGCAGTTGTAACCAGTTCTGCGTAAAGCAAGGCAGTAGCAAAGGAAGTTTTCTAGCGTACGCCTTTCTTCTTCGCATAAGTTACACGCGTCGTTCTAAGCCAATCCGATTTTAGCTGCGTGGTGTGGAGTGAGAAAATGTCTCGTCAGTACTCCAACGAATATTTTACATTCCTTCCTTGGGAGTGATAAAATAAAGGTGGTTATTTTTGTGTTGGAAGGTCGAGGCTTTTCATATATACTGATCTTCCAGAGTTAGTTGCTCGCCTCGTTCCGTTTTCGTAACTGAGAGTGAGGGATACATATTTTGAGCGGGAACCTGCCTTAGCAAGCTCATCAAGGCGCTCATTTCCCTCTATTCCTCTATTTCCTTTTGCCCTGGCGACCAGTAAATTGTGACCTGTCTATTCTCGCAGAGCTCGCCCATTTTCGATCCACAGTGTTGTACGCATTCCAAGCTAGTCATTACAGCCATTATTGCTCTAATAGCAGCTTGACTATTGATGAAGATGTTTGTGCGAGTGTCGAGGGGAGTAAATTTCAACGCTAATTCAGCTGCTTTGGTTACATCATAGATCTCAGCTTGAAATATGCTACAGAGATTAGGAAGCCCGAAAGTATTTTGCTGATCAAACTACGAGCAGAAAACAGCCGTTCCTACTCCTTCCTTTATTTTGGATCCATCTGTAAAGAAATTGCGTGCATGGTAATCGGATTTTAGACCTTCTCGTCAGCCATTCTGTTCTAAAGGGTTTTTCAATTGAAAATGTCAATCTTGGCGTTTGCTGTGTGGCACGTAGCGCCGTCCTGCTGGAATCACATGTCGTCTAAGTCCATATGGTTCAATATGGGCCATAAGAAATTGGTTATCATCGTTGTGTAGCGCTCGCTGTTGACGGTGACCACCAACGTCGTTTTCAAAAAAGTGCGGACCAATGACGCCGCCGGGACAAAATCCACAACAAACGGTAACTTTTTGAGGATGCATTATCACCTGGTGAACCTCGTGTGGATTGGTGTCGGCCCATATACGGTAATTTTGTTTGTTAACACAGCCATTCATCCAAAAATGCGCCTCGTCACTAAAGATGATTTTTCGTCCAAAACTGGGGTTCTCTTCCAAACGATTCGAAGCCCAGTCAGCGAACAAACGGCGTTATCTATGGTCATCAACTTTGAGCTCCTGGGTCAGTTGGATCTTGTACGGGTGTAGGCCCAAGTCCCGACGCAAAATTCGCCAAGTTGAAGTCTACGAAAGGCCAAGTTCTTGTGCACGGCGAGGAATACACTGCCTCGGGTTCTGCTGTACACTTTCACGGACCGCGGAAATGTTCTCGGCTGATCTTGCGTTCCTTGAACGTACGGGTGTTAGCTGATTGTTTACTGACCCGGTCGTCTCAAATTTGGTCACCAAACGTTGAAGAGTCGACTTTGAAGGGCCAACACGTCTACCGAAAAATGGGCGCAATGCGCGCAGCGTTCGCGTTTTGATAATAAAGTTTTATCATTTGAACGTGCTGTTCAATCGTGTAACTTGCCATGATGATTTGGCATAAACAACTGAACAATAAACAAAAGATTTGACAGATGTCACCAAAACAAAATGGCTGCCACAGGGCGCCAAAATCGACCCCCGCCAATCGAAAAACCCTTTATTATGAAACCAAGTCATTTATTGTAGCAGAGAGGCTCTTGTAGCTTTGAGATTCAAGACCTAATCTCTAAGCAGCCTTTGAGCAAAGCTAATTGCAATTGAAATGTGCAGTGCATCGCTTATGAAAACTGAAGTTTCCAGGAAGCCTCCTCTTAAATGTGTAGAATTCTTCAGCACTACTGGAGAATCTATCGCAAACCAGCAGACACAAAATAAACAAATGAATGTGTGATTTGCAGTCAAAATTGCGATCAGTCAGTCAGCTCAATACAGAAAATTCAATAACGTTAAAATAAATCGCCTAGCGGTGTATGCCAACGTACAGGTCTCTACTAAAAATCTGAAATTGGAACTATGCAATGAATGAATTGCATGATGTAAATTGCAAAATATTTCAGTTTTGTATTCATTTTTTCACGCGAATTCACGTATTTGAACATTTCATCATAACCGCGTTACGATTGTGAATGAATCATAGCCCGAGGCCCCTTCACCGCGCTTGCAGTACATAAATGGATTTGTTATTTTAGTTGCGTGTACTCGTATGTGTGAACAATTTGTATTGTTTTAATAAATAATTATATTAAATAGTATAGTGCGTACGATTCATTATTACATGGCTTCCAATTAACGTAACAGCCAGAACATGATTATATGCACACACACATGCACACACATTAACATAAGAACCAACATCAAATTGCCCATTATAAATACAATGCAAAACCCATAATGTCGTTCATTACACCAGTAACATGATTTGCCTGTAACATGATTCACGTTTTGTTGCTGGATTTCCCAATTTGCATTGAAATGCAATTCGAACTGAATGTTTTCGTATGTATGTATGCGTGTATGTAGGTATTTATGTAAATACATTTTATTAAACTAATTTTGATGCATGACCGACTGCCAACAAAAAGCAAATGCGGTTGGGTATACGAGTATGTGCATATGTATGTGTAAATGTGTGTGTGTGTATTTGTATATACAAAATCGATAGTTACACTCTAGTTACACTCAATCACAAATTCTACACAGTAGTGTGTGTGTGTGTGTATGTAAAAATATGAACAAAAAAAATTTAATTTCTGGACTTTAATTTCTTCCACTTGAAAGACTACGTAGAAATTCTTTGAAATTTACTGAAAGAGTTTCTTTATTTGTTTATTTATTCAGTTATTAATCTAAAAATGCAACATTCCTTGCAGACCATGAAAAGCAAATTAATGCTAAATAATTCAATCAAAACTAAATTAAGCTTAAAATTTACTATTTTCATTGTAATGAATGAAAGAAAATGTAACATTTCTTATAATTTACAGAGAAGGAATATTAGAGAAAACTTAGAATTTAGTTCACCAATTCATTTAAAGGGTGGTTGAATTTTAAGGGCCGATGCTTATTATAATCCATACCTAAACCTTTAGCTTTTCTGCATTTCATTTAACATTTTTTTAAATTTTAGACCAATTCAATTTGAACCATGGAAAGATACACAATCGACCAACGCGTTAAAGTAATGCAGGCTTATTATGAAAACGGGTGTTCAAATCAAAATGCATATCGCGCACTTCGCGATTTTTTTGGTCAATTTAATCGTTGAAATGTGCATACAATCGGAAAAATTGTGCAAAAGTTTGAGCAAACCGGATCTGTAGGAGATGCGAAAACACCAGTGCATGCTCGTACAGCTCGTACAGCAGAAAATATTGCTGCTGTTCGTGATAGTGTGGTTGAAGCGCCGTCCACCTCAACTCGTCGTCGTGCCCAACAATTGCACCTCTCACGCTCGTCGTTGATGAATATTCTGAATAAAGACTTGCATTTATACGCTTACAAGGTGACTTAAGAACTAAAGCCCGTTGACCATCTTAAGCGACGTCAATGGTCAGAATGGTGGAAGGAAATGTGGAATGTGGAACAGTGAATGACCAATTTTCGAAGAAAATCATCTTCAGTGATGAGGCACATTTTCACCTCAGTGGATTCGTCAATAAGCAGAATTTCCGCATATGGGCGAATGATAATCCAAGAGTGATTGCCGAAAAACCAATGCACCCACAAAGAGTGACGGTTTGGTGCGATTTATGGGCCGGCGGCATCATTGGGCCGTATTTTTTCCAAAATGAGGCCGGTCAGGCAGTTACTGTGAATAGTGTTCGCTATCGTGAGATGATAACGAACTTTTTATGGCTCGAATTGGAAGATATGGATGTGGACGATATGTGGTTTCAACAAGACGGTGCCACTTGTCACACAGCTAACGAAACAGTGGCTCTTTCGCGTGAAAAATTTGATGACCGAATAATCTCACGTCGCGGCGATGTCAATTGGCCGCCAAGATGATGTGATTTGACTCCGTTGGACTTCTTTCGTTGAGGTTATTTGAAAGAAAAGGTGGACGTCGATAAGTCAGCAACAATTTAAGAGCTAAAGGATGAGATTATTCGGCCCATTAACGACATAGAACCTCAATTATGCCTCAGCGTCATTGAAAATTTGAACCATCTGAAGGAGGTTTGCCGCCGAGGCCGCGGCAGCCATTTGGCCGTTAATTTGTTGCATGTGTAATTGAGCCATACCAGTATTATCATAATAAAGAGAAATGACAATAATTTTCTATTTATAAAAATTGTATTTTATTCAAAATCAACACCGGCCCTTGAAACTTAACCACCCTTTAGTACCAATTTGAAATGCTCCTATGTTGAAGAAAAATCCATATTTGAAAGGGAATTAAGCTCTCTCAAAGCTCCAGGCATCGGAACATTAAAAGCATAATTAAGTTTAAACCATCCCTAACCAGAAAATATCGTGATTTCGTAAGCTTCGCCGAGGAATATTAAACATATTTTTCTCGAGTAGCGATGGCGAGTCAATCGCCCGACTTATTCAATCTAGAGCGGAAGTGAGGAAGAGAATAGTGCTTCTAATATCTGGCGTTTTTAGATCAATCAGCAAGCATCGACTTTTATAGGAATGGTTGCTTGGTTGGTAGAGGTACCGTTTGAGTGACACATCTCAGAATAAATTTGCACAAAAGGTGCCATTTTGGTACACCGCTAGTAGAAATACTGATATTCTGTGTTGCCTGGGAAATGCGTATTTATAAGATATTCTAGTGTGTCGGCCGAGGATTTTGTCCATTCTCCGTTATCTTTCTTCAAGAAGGAAGGGCAGGAGTGTTCTTTGGATAGAAGCGTACCTAGTCTGGCCGTAGCTTTGGTTGATTCGATGGAACTACAAAAATCTCTCCAAGCCTCTGTCCGAGCCTCTTTGATTGCTTTCTTGTATTCCCTAAGGCAATCTTTGTAGGGTTTCAAGTAAGTACTTGTGTTTGTAGCAGATATTGAAGATTTCTCTTGTCATTTTCCTTAGTTGACTTAAATCTTCATACCACCAGGTAGGATAGGTTGTTTTGCTCCTACTTTCTCATCTAAGTCTTGACTTGACGTTATGGTTTTATTTATATGTTGAAGCTTAGACTGGGTCACTCTACGGAATATGTGCCAGTTTGTTCGTCTTACGATGCGTACTACGTTACTACTTATTAACGAATGAAAGTTTTTTAGTCAAATGTTGCACATCATCGCATAATTGCAGTGCTTAATTAAATACTCAAACAACTTAACAAACTCTTCGCATATTCGTTAAACGACAGTTACATGAAGGAGGAGTCATGCGATTACTTGAATAAGCCCAGCTGATCGCCGCCTGTATAACCTCGGGGAAAATTAATTCTTTCATTAATTTAATGCCTCAAGTTTTTAAATGGAAATATTTTATTTTTTTTTTTTTTTATATTTCACCATATTTTCAAAAAAATGTGTACACTTTTTTAACTCCTTTAGTTAATTATTTAATTAAAAAAAACATTTTTCTTTGTTTCTTATTTCGCTCTCTCTATAAAATAATGAAATTATTTCTTTTTATTCAGTTTAAGCTCCATTACTTTTTAATACCAAATTGCACTCAAACAAACCCTCTATTAAAATTCCGTTAAAATTTCCGTAGCAGAATTTTTACTCGTAAATGACGGGCGCAAATTATAAAAAAATGCTAAACTAAATTACAGCGAACATAGATAAATAACCCACTTAATTGAAATTTTTATTGAATTTTATCTGCTGTAAAATCCATTTATTTACTCTTTGCACATAAATCACACGCTACTTGCGTTGTTTTTATTAAGGATTTGATGTGTTGTTGTTTACGGATAAACCAAAAATGGCAGGAAGCGCAAGTAGTGAATATCTATGCAAAAGCGCTTAATTGATTATTTAGAATGAATGGCGAAGTAAAATTAAATAAATGAATAGACATGCACAAATGTCCGAATAAAATGCTTCATACGCTTAAACAGCCAAAAGCCATAAAATGTATTTAAACAATTCGAATACAATCACATTAAATACCGCAAGCTCTATGTTGCATGCCACTGGTCAGATATGTGGAAAAAAATTTAAATAGCTGGCGGTTCGTAATATTGCGGCTGTTAGATATGCAACCAAGGCATTCATTTAAAACATTAAACTGTTTGTCACTTTTCTAATCCAAGTAACAAATTATGGTCGTTGTTTGCAACTTTGCAAAACCAAGTTAGTTTTATAGAGTCCCTCTAGGGCGGGCAATCCTTAATTAGGTACTACTTACAGAGCCTTTTTTAACCATTTATATTTACTTTATGAGGTAGTCAGAATTTTCAAAAAATTGAATTTTTTTGCAGTATAATATCTGAGAAATATTGTGGGAAAATTTAAAGTGAATCCGAGAAATACTTTTCGAGTTATTCAACAATTAATAAAGGGCGCTCGGTCGCTCTGGAGCGTTTTCAAGCGTTTCTCTCAAAACTATGTTTTTTGAACTGAGAGATCACCAACTTAAAACTTAAAAACCGCTTGGCAGATTTCATTAAAATTTATACTGCTTTTGTAGAACATAAAAAACTCGTGCCTGACTGAAGGATTGTTTTTCAAAAATATCAATTTTTTTTAAACAATCCACTGTCACTTTTATTCTCGAAATAGGCACAAGATTATCGTTCGATCAGGCACAAGATTATCTTTTAGTAAAACAAATTTCTCTTCGCCGATTAATTTTAGATGAATCTTCAAGAACTTCTGATGATCACCGCAAAAGACTTCTCGAGAAACAATTTTTTGAAATTTTGCTAAGGTAAAGTCGCAATATGGTGTTTTTATTTTTGTAAAATAAACCAATTGACTAGCAAAAAAAATTATTCAAAATCATTATTTTTGCGGACCTTTGACTATCCCTAACCCCTTATGGCTTGATGTTACTACACAAACTTAGCGATCCTTACGGACTTTGAAAGGTCAATGAGTTTTAAGAGCAGCTTCTCTCTTCATTTTTTGTTTCACTTCCGTAGAATAATACAGGAGTTGAATATTCGTAGTTTAGTGTGCCTGGAGATTTGCGAACTCCCCCATACTGCATGCATTCGCCCGAATGCCGCCCTTTCTTTGTTTAGCCTGCAGTTCCGAGGTAGCAGAAGCTTTCCACGGATTCCACCGGGAGTTCGTCAACCAATATCTGCCTTGTTTTATTGTGGTTAACTCTTATGGCCTTCGTCTTGGCGATGTTGACCTCAAGTCCGACAGTGCGTGCCAGCGCGACTAGCAAAAATATATCCTAGCCATAATAAATAAAGCAACTGTCGCATAGGCTCAGCTGCGTCAATTCTGAAACTTATCACAAATATTCTTCTAATCAAGAAAATATAATATTTAAATCAAATGCCAACTCAGTACTGCTGTATGTCAGACCTGGTTTGTAACTCACCATCTAATAGAAAAAATTCAAAGTTTTGTAAACAGATGTCACCGGTGTATTCTCTAAGTGTGGTGGCCAAACGTTATCAGCAACGATGAGTTATATTAAAATTGGAACTTGCAGCCAATTGCCAACCATATGAAATTACAACAGTGTAGATGGATAGGTCACACACTGCGAAAAGATGCAACGGAAGTCTGTCGGCAAGCTCTTGATTGGAACCTCTAAGGAAGCCGCAAGAGCGGCCGACTTAAAACTACATACATGGAGAAGATCTCTACGAAAAGGAGTCAATGAATGCGGGAAGTCGTGGAGTGCACTAAAATTGCTAGATAAAAACAGGACCAGGTGGAAATGCTTTCTTGAAGTCCTATGCTTCACTGGGAGATGAAGGAAATGATGACGATGACTTTCCGTTAATTCCGCTTTACTTATAAGAGATTAAAAAAATGTATGAACTTCTTTCAACTGTACTTAAGTTATCAGACATAAAAACGGAGTTTAAGTGCATTTTTTGTTGTTGTTAGGTTACTATTGATATAATTTTCACTTTAAAGAAAACATTAAAAACTAATTTTTTTATTCTTTGTAATATGGCAGGAGAGCTTCTCAAAACAATACTGACAAAATATTTTCAGCGCGAAGTTGTTGCAAAATAATTAACATTTGAATCCCGAGATTAGTTACGAAGTCTCAAGCATTTCGGGATCGTAAAAATCGAAAAGAATTACATCTCTAGGACATACATAATGAACATTTTGCATTAGTATTGCTGTGCCGCGTATACAAATTTAACCCAAAAAAGTTAGCTTTATCAATTTGCCTGCGGCCAACCGGTAAGCGGTTAGTTAGTGAATTCCATGCCCAAAGTGAATGACCATTTGCCAACCGCTTTCATGCACCTTTAACTATGCGACCATTGCGTGTCGAGTAGACCGCGTGAAATTTATTTACATATTTCACCGAGTGAACCAACATCAATGGCAATGAAGTATGAAGTTGTCATGAAAATTATGCGTTATGTGCAGTAAATAACAACAAAAACAAAAATAAACACCAACAAAACTAAACGTAACCGGAAATAGTTCTACATTTACATTTATCGCCTGCTTCATGTCCCGCCTCACTTCAACTAGAACCCCCCATTCCCTCTTCCTCCTAGCATCGTGTTTTCCTCTAAATAACTTTTTCACTGCCATCCGCTCACTTGTGCCCTATACACAGACAATAACAACAACCGCAGCCAGCCAGCCTAATGTTTTTGGCAGATAGAGTTGCAGGCACTTCCTCAAATATGAAAAGTTTTCAATGCGGAAATAATAGTTTTGCTATTTTGTGCCATTTTATGTGAGAGCGCATATAAGTATGGGTGTGTGCGTGCGTGTGAGTGCGTGTGTGATGCAGCGCACATATTTGACACACCGCATAAATTATAAATTAGTATTTGAAATATGAAAATATGTATGACTGTTGAAATTAGCTGTAAATATGCAAAATAAATTAAGTTTTTGTTCAAATTCTATGTTGAACTCATAAATTCAAAGTATTGTAAAAATAACTCCAAAACTTTGGCAACAACTTCGCATACTTATGCACTTAAATATATGTTTTCGATAAGTACCCCTTACGAAAATTCGTTACTTCGGTATTGATATGCCTTTAGTTACTATTGCACCAAGACTAGTTCCTTGTGTTCTACAGTGATTTAGTGTGCCCTTCGCCACTTTTCTAGTTACGAGGTAGTGTTAAATTTAACGAAATGTATCTATGAGACAACAAAAGTGCGTGCAGCGTAGTACACATAACAGAAGTGAGACTTTCAAGGCAGATAAAGAAAGAGGGACAGGCCCGAATGAGAGAGAGAAAAAGAGAGAGAGAGAGAGAGAAGGAATATATATCTAAATTAATTCACATCATTTGCAGAGAATACAAATAGACAAAATTTACAAAAAGCGGAGAAGGGTCGACCGGTGTAGGTAAACGCCGGACACAAACCTTGGCAACAACGCGCACTACTCCGAGCGTTTATCACCCGCACAAACGCAGCAACGACACAAATTACCGGAAGGCAATACCAATAAATTCGACGAGGGAATGGATAATACTTTATAGTACGCACAAGCACGCACAGAACGGAAATAAGCGCCAAAGAGTAGGCACCAAAAAAACACCAAAAAAATTGGGACCAAAAAAACGCTCCAAACAGTAGGCACCAATGAAATATAACGCCAAAAAGTGGGCACCAAAAATATATTTCCTACAAGTTTGCACTAACAAACAAGCGCCAAAAAGTAGGCAGTGTTATTTCTCACTAGAAATTAGCAACCACAAGGGAAAACTCTGGAAAAATAACCTAAAGTGTATGTAAGATAAATATAGGGATAGCTCTCTCTCCTTTTCCTCTACGTTATATCTTTTTTCTCTCTCGCGGAACGAAAATGGCCAAAACGTTGCAGGGCCTTGAAGTTTTACTCTCCATTCTCGCTCGTCCATCGACGCCTAGGAAGTTTCACTTGAAAAGTAAATTGCAATCCAGCTAAGGCTTCCTCCACTATCAAAAAAGCCGATAATGTTGGATGTACAAAATGTTGATACCTTACAATTTATTAAATTTAACTACGCGTATTTCATTCAATTCCATTTTCCTTTATATCTGGCAATCCGGCTTCTTAAAATTCTAGTATATATTGGAGACCAATATTGCAACACTTTTATCTGCTTTATTTTAAGTTCTCATGAGCCGAAACAAAGTTTTTTGGATTTGCAGGTTTCAATACCATTCCCACAATCTAATAGCTGGGAATGATGACAGATAAAACACTGTACATCGAGTATATGAACAAGAAAGCCTATACCACGGAGACAGCGCTGTCGAGGCTTTTGATGAATGTAAGAGAACCAAAAAAACAAAAACAAAAATTGCCATCAGCTCCTGGCAAATGTCGTGAAAAGCCAAATTTTGTAGGGCGCACCGGGCAAATAATACTATCCAGCTTTTCACTCTACCTGTTGATGATGCAGGTGGCATGCTATAATCCTAATAATCCTAATTAGCGACAAGCGTCATTTTATTACCACTGTTCTCTGTGATGCCGAGTTGGTTTTTATTTTTTTTCTCATTGAGTCAGACGCATTTTTTGAGATCCAAGTATATCAGCAAACTTCCCATAAAAAGTCGAAAAGACTTTCTTCAATTGAATGGAATAGTTACTGCCACTGCCTCTGTTATGTCTAGTGGCTTTTCTGGTTAGCTCATCTGCTATCTCATTAGCCTCTATATTCATTTGACAGGGAACCCAGATCATAGCAATTTGAAGCCAATGACCTCTAAATACTGTAAAAGTAGTTTGGTTGAAACGTAGTTGGAATCTAAGGCTGTGATAGCTGCTTGACTGTCTGAAAAGCATCAACTTCTTTGTAGTGAATTAGTGATTTGCATGCTCCTGTGATTGCTACTAGTTCTGCGCGGAGCACGCTGGTATAGTCAGGAAGTCAAATTGATTTGGATAATTTGAGCGGCTCTGAATAGAGGCCAGTTCACATACCACGAGGCGGCATGTACCTTTGGACATTTTTGCAAGAAAACTATCTACATAGCGAAAACGCAGAGCTCGTAAGCTTCAGAGTAAAGGTTTCAGAGACTAGGAGGAAATGCAGCGATGAGTGGCATACAATGTGGGATAACTCAACAAATAGGGATAATTCACACAAATTACGCCCCAATCTAAGGCTTTTGCTAATGAGGCCACACGGAGAAGTAGACTCTGTTCTGTCCCGTTTTTGAGCGAGCACAGCTGCTTCAAGGCAAATCTATGCAGACTCACCCACCACGAAAATTCTGCGATAAAAACGTTACAGAAGAGGTTTACCATATATTTTTCAAATGATCGCATTTCCCTATGCCCAGGGGATAACTCATCAGAGCCTTTAATGAAGCTCCTTCGGCGGAAACATTTGTGCAACATACCATACATAGAATACTCAATAAATAATATTATATTACTCAAAGGAAATGTGGAATGCGGCATGCTACTCTGACACAGCAGCGGCAGCTAAACACCTTTCCTTTCTCGCGTTGTAATATTTGATGCTTGCCCCACTTGGAGAGGAGATTGGAATAAGTACCCCTAATTAGTACTAAACCAGCAAACTCCTGTAAGGAGGAGATCAAATCTCTTCGATGTGCAGGTAACATTTCTTTGATCTGGGTTCTGGTAAGGTCTCTGCGTGCTCCTTTCTTCGACAGCCTAGGGCAGTGCGCCAATCCCATGAATCTTTTCCATTATATCAACAACTCTGGCTGGCTGTAGATATCTGCCTTTTGGAGGTCTCATAATGGTATCAAAACGACGCTTTAGTGCGACTTGTACCATTTCACCGACCTACCTACCCTTAGTGCTGTCCCAACGCCTATGAAAACCAAAAAATACGTAAATATTCAAGAGTACAAAAACATCAAAATATTTGTCCTTAGGTTAAAATAAACCAATAACAACTAAACAACTGGCACAGCACTTTTTTTGTAACTCTAGAATTGGTAATATATGAATATTATTTCGTAGGTTTCCGCAATTTTTGTAATCGTCGCGCCTCGTGCAAGACTAAGAGAATCCAACTACTATCTTGTTGTATGGCGTTGTTCCAGCCAAGGCAATATTCATCGAATTGAATGCTAAAATATGCCATTGGTGCTCCTTGGTTTACCCATAGCCCTGAGCTCGAACGTGACCTCGCTCTTGATTTAGTTCCAGGCACAATAAAGGAGATAGCCAATTCTCATAGAGAGTTACTGAATAAACACATAAGCACAGAGGCCACCATCCCTGCTGATACAAATAATTGAGCACAAAACTCACAAGGCCTGGTCGAAATTTTGAAAGGTCGAGCCAAGAAGCACCGAGAGATTTGGTAACTCCTAAAACACTCAGACTGAAAGGTTAGTGAAAGAGTAGACAGTCAAGGGGGAAAGGAGAGAAGTAACAGAAGAAAGAAGATAGGATAGAATAGAGGAATGGAGTTAGTTAGATCTGTGAGAATTTTCCAGATTCTTTGATAAATCTTCCAGTTTGGGAGACCGAATTTTACTTGTTCTCATGACATTGGAATCCAAACTTTGTAACCTTATTCTAGCGGATGCTGGACACTCACAGAGAAAATTATCACTGCCATCTGCCTCCATGGATTGAGTCCTGTAATAATACCGACCATCAACCGAACGTCTTTTCTTCCAAGTTTTACACTAAAGTCAGACAGTTTTCTGTTCGGACTTGTCACAAAATACTTTATAGTCCTGCAACGTTCCAGACCGGACCATCGCTCTTTATGTAAGTTGCGTACGTAATCGCTGATCCACTTCATGATTTCTGCAGAATCACTTCTTGATTCCGCTGCTATACCCTGAGATGGTACACAATTGCTCTAAATTAGAAACTTCTTTACGTTTTTCAGATATTTCCTACAGGGTATTGCTTGTGTTGGTATGTCCATATGTGTTGAGTTTTGCTGTCTTTGCACTTGACAACTTTTCGTTGCAAAACTTTGTAAACAAAGTGGAATGAAGTAGAAATCATGCATTTTTGTAATCTTTTTTTCATAAACCAAGTTTCCTCTTTTTTCGTAAATTTTTTCCCCACATTATATTTTCCTTGATGCCAGCGAAAAGTCGCAAATTCATAACAGCTACGAAGAGTTGACTTGTTGGCTGGCAGCGCGCTTTGGGAAAATCGAATTTTCTGCTTGTTGTAGCTACCAATTGTCCCATCTTTATTTTTATTTTTGCCCTGGGAGAAAGTTGCTGCTGTAGTTCTCCCTACTTCGGTGTGGGAATACTTATGAACGAGAGTGTATGTATATCTGTTTGTATTAAGAAATAATTATACTTCGGTGTATTGCCGTTCGGAGGCCGCATGAAGCTCTAGGACTCCCGTTTGCAAGGCGACATCAAAATAGGCGGAGGAGAAGCATGACCAAACACTTAAACAATATCAGCGCCAATTATATATTTTTTCATATAAGTACATACATACGATCGAGCTATTTTACACTAATAAAATGTATGGTAGAAAAGAAACCGCTAGATGGCGCTGAGCATCCGAAACTATTCTTACGGGGGATCGCCCTGCTAATGAGTCTCTATTTAAGTAGTTGAAACATTTTAATTTATGGTCGGCATGGTCGGAATATACAACGAAGTGATAAAATATAGCAACGAAGCTATACACTATACTATAACATTCGCCTTTTTCTAATATCATCGATACGTGCAAGGTTCCACTAAAATGAAAGGAAAGCATCACAATTCCCATCTTTAAAAAGGTGACAAAAAGGGTCAAGTAATTATTGGGGTATAACATTACTTCGAGATTGTAAGAGACTTCATACATTTAGGAACCAGCATTAACACCGATATCAATGTCAGCCTTGAAATCCAACGCAGAATCTCTCTTGTCAACAAGTGCTACTTTGGACTAAGTACCCAACTGAGTTGTAAAGTCCTCTCTCGACCTACAACACTTACACTTTATAATGCTCTCATCATGCTCATCCTATCGTACAGCGCAGAAGCTTGAACGATGACAACATCCGATGAGGCGTCCCTTGGAGTCTTTGAGAGAAAGATTCTGCGGAAGATTTTTGGACCTTTGTACGTTGGCAACGACGAGTATCGCAGGCGATGGAACAATGAACTGTATGAGCTTTACGACGGCACGGACATAGCGCAGTGAATAAAGATCCATCGGCTTCGTTGGCTGGGTCATGTCATCCGAATGGATACAAACGGTCCGACTCTGAAAATATTCAATGCGGTACCAGCTGGTGGCAGCAGAGGAAGAGGAAGTCCTATTCTGTGTTGGAAAGGTCAGATGGAGAAGAATTTTAAATTTTTTTAAATTTTGAATATCTACACATTCATATATTTCGCTGATTCTTTCCTTCTTCGCATAAATACTTATACAGGGTCTGACACTCGAAGTGTAACCAACTTCAGACCACTCGCACAGCTTATACACGGGCATCAGATGTCTGTTAGTTGGCTAAATGACAGTCCACACTATTGTTTACATGCGCTCGGAAGCATTTTACCGAGAGTAAACGCGAAAAAAGAAAATCAGTAACGGATTTCAAACGTAATAGTCCGATTGCATTATTTTTGGCTGAGAAATCACAATCCGCGATTATTCGTGAGCTCGAGCTCCTTAAAGTAAATAAAGTTTTTGTCTGTCGCACCATTACTCGTTACAACGATACTGGTAGCATCGCGAAACGTCACGGAGGTGGTCATCAAATGACTGCAACGTCACGTGAAATGTGAAGAAGCGACTTGAGCGAAATCTTCGACGAAGTGGTAATCAAATGGCGAAAAAACTGAAAATATCTGACCGTAGCATCCGCCGCATCCTGAAAAATTATCTTAAAGTCAAGCCTTGCAAGATCCAAAAAGCGAATGATCTCACATCAAAGCAGCAACAAGTCAGAGTTGAGAGAACGAAGGAGTTGCTTCGCTGGCCGAAAGCGGTCAAATTCCGAACTTTGTGTTCTGTGACGCGAAAATTTTTCAAATTGAGTAATTCGTAAATTCTCAACACGATAGGGTTTATGTGACCGACCGTTCATACGAGAATTTGAGTCATAGATTGGTCACCAGGAGGCAGCACTCTTCAATAGTTTTCATCGAGCCTGGCGTCAGGGTAAATGCGAAATATTATGGGGAACGTTTTTTGGAGGTTGCTTTGAAGCCGTGTGCAGACAAACATTTTGGTAGAAGATCATGGAGGTTTCAACAGGACTCAGCACCGTCTCACAAAGCTCGAAAGAACCAAGAATGGCTAAAAAACAACGTTACGAACTTCGTAACGTTCACACAATGACTCTCAAACTCACTAGACGCGAATCCGATGGATTTTTCTCTTTGAGCCATTTTGTAGAGCAAGGTGCGAGTTAAAAGATTCACCGGTCTCGAGGCGCTGAAAAAAGCCATTAATCGTGAATGGGCCCAAAATACGTGCAAGTCATATTCGGGCAGCTTGCGATTCGTTTCGGGACCGTTTAAAGGTCATAGTCAAGGCAAAAGATGGTCATATCGACCAAAAGTAAATTTATTCTTAATTTTGTGTTATTTTCACACATTTTTTTCTTTGCGTTGAGTGCATAAAAGTTATTTCCACACTAAATGTATGACCTTTTAATCGGTTACCCTTTGAGTGCCGGACCCTGTATAAATCTCTTATATTTTCTCATCTACTGTTAACGCTGCCGCTGGCTGTGCAGGTAGCGGTTTTCCTTTCTCCGGCAGCGTGGCATTCCTTATGGCAGCAGACATTCGAATACTTCCCCTTCAGCGTTGAAAAGGAGAGATGGAGAAATTTCCGAGGCTTGAGTGGTAAATTTGTTGACTGTCTGATGTAATTAGTATATTCTTCTGCTTGATGTTGTTTTCTCGTCTTTTGAGTGCGCGTATCTTGGCTGCACTGAGGTAATCAAGGTTATGTCTTCTCGCCATACGTACGCATATCTGAAACAAAAATTTGGTTGGAGTTTTTCGAACAGGAAGTAGCCACTTAGCTTGGATAATATTTTGGAGCTAGTAGCTGGTACTATAAACTACTTCAGTGCAAACCCCGTTGAAGTTAGTTAGCTTTACTCCGTTAGCGGTAGTTCCCCTATGTACGGTGAATTTCTCCGACTAAGGAATTTAAAATCCTCCAATATCTGAAGCCACTAAGCGCGATTTTTGCGGAATAACAAAGATATTCGCAGATTTTGCATTGCGAATAAACTTTACACTGCAAGTGGGCATACCTTTTTTTATTCCTAAGGTAGTAGTCTGGTCAAATACTCATTTTTTATAGATATTTTTTAGGATTATTTTTTTTTTAAGTAAATGAATTGCGATCGTTTTGATTTTATAGTATGTTATTATTGAGATCAAATAGTCTAAAAAACATTTTTTTTTGACGTGATAACGTCTTATAATTTGATTTAACAGGCTGCACGCACGAAAAATGTGTCGTTACCTTGCTCATTTGTCGTTACCTTGCTCATTTGTCGTTACCTTGCTCATTGTCGTTACCTTGAATGAACTGCAAGCGAAAGCGCGGAACGAACGACAAAGCAAACAAAGCAAACGAACGGTAACGTTCGACATCTTGCTCTCTCCTACTTAAGGGAGCGTATATATGTATGTATATGCGCATACGTACATATATTAATTCACGTATTTGTATTTGCATATGCCTTCTTATTGATTATTATTAATTTGATTTACTTGAAGAATTTAAAATAAAACCAAGTTTGTTAATAATACCTGTTGTTTTAATGTTATTATTATTAGTTTTTTTTATTATATATGAAGGAAAAAATGTATGGTAATATTTACCATATACCTTATAAGATATGTTGTATACTAATATATGTATATAAACATGCATATAGTACATATACAATTTCGCGCAATTTTCAAAAAGAACAAATCTATATGTATAGATGCATACAAATCATATGGACATATCAAGGTGGATTTAATAAGGTGACAGCATTCACCCAGCTGAATTTTTCGCCGTAGGGATGGCTTACGTCAAAATGATATGCTTTGTTTGTGTGTATTGGTATGTTTACATTCGTATGTTTACATTTGCTTGCTGATTTTGACATGATGCTTGCACCAAACGCAACAACAAATACATGTAGGGTTTTACTTATATGTGTTTGCTGTCACCTGTAATAAATTCGCCTTGGGACATATCAAATATACGAATCTATTCCGTACGCAAGCAAATGTAAGCTAATGTGCTTAAACTGCAAGCGAGAGCGCGAAACGAACGACAAAGAGCACAATCGGCCCCCGCGTTCGGCAACGTTCGACATCTGGCTCTGTCCTACTTGAGTGAGCATATATATGTATGTATATGCGCATTTGTATATAAATTCACATATTTGTATTTGCATATGCCTTCTTGCTGTGTGCATGGTAATGAACCATTTCTCTGTTGAGAATAGGACGATGATAGAAAAAGTAGGAAATGAAAGGGAGTGTTTCGAGTGTAAAGTGTCCTGAAAAAGTCAAATCGATGATGTTGCCTCTTAGTGTTGTTGACTTATTAACGTCTGATGCACAATCGAAATTGAAGATATCTTTCATGAATTTGATAAATGTTTCGCCATTTTGCACGTTTGTGTAAATGTAACTTGACCTATTCCATTGCAATTCCATTTACCCCCTCCTCTATATCCATACAAAATATCTATCAAACAAATAAAATTAAAATTTTGTTTTGAAAATTGCAACCCTTACATCAGTATTTTCTTATGACGTTGTCACGTCAAACTATCGTCAGTAAACCGACTTTACAGACAACCTCTTTTTTGACATATTTTTTTTTAGTAGGGTGGCACCAAAGTAAGTGTCTTAAAAAAAAGATAGGTGGCTTGTCAATAGGATTTTGGCTCTTCAGAACATCTGAAACGAAAAAGTTAAACTGATTATTATTCTGTAGGCTTGTCTTTCTGGCAGGTGCTACAATGGGAACATTTTTTTGAAAGATAACAAAATGGCAGACTTTTGAAAAAAGGTGAAAAAAGGTATTTCCGAAAGTCCGCCATTTTTTATTTCTATAAAAAATGATTATTTGACCAGACTACTACCTTAAGATAGCTCTGAATCAGGTCGGTCTACATCGCGTAGACCAACAGAGGATGGAGCACGGAACCCACTTATGAGGTAAGTAGAGAAGTCTGATCTATGAGGAATGATAGCAGAATTAGTTCCTTAGAACCAGGTCAACCTAGACTGGTCTGCTATTAGTACAGCAGTTGGTGCCATCATCGGGCACTACTTAATGGGAACGAATGGGAAACGGACGGGGTTTGCCTCTAATGACTTCTGTCCCACCTAGAGGAATGAAGAGGAGTAGGTGGCGAGTGTTGCATACTTCCTCTGTCACCGCTGTCTACACTCCTACTTTTTTGGATGTCTGGCACACTTCGAATCTACTGCCATATGCAGTATTCCATCGTTTATTAGAGACACTACACAATATTGGGAATTAGAAGGGGAACTTAAGTCCACGCCACTGGTATCACAATAGGCATCATGCCCTAATGGGACCTTCTACAACCTTATGCAAAGACACAGTCACAGTAATTTAACCTGACTTTTCTGAGAGCTGTATATTTCGTATACTCACATTCGCTTTGACCGGCCCATCCTAACCTCAATGCTTCCTCTAAGGAAGTGATTGATTATTAAATGATCGAAATGAGTTGTTGCAAGCAGATTGGGTTGCATTCAAATCATAGCTTTTGGTCAAACCAAGGCGAAACTCTTTCCACACTTGCGTAAACGTATGCAGCTAGAATCATCCTAGGATGCCTTCTGCTACTTCCGATGATCTTATACTTGTTTAGACGAAATGCGAGGAGTTTGCCGCTCAGTTAATTGCTATGTACTACTATGTGTCGAGTGGTTTCTTAGACAAGTCCAGCTCGCTTCCAACTTGCAGCCTCTGTTGAATTTTGCTCCAGCGTTACAAAAGGTAGCCTCACAGAGGTCTTCCTGATGAATTTGGTAGCACATCAACAGACTTTACCATGAAACATTTCTTTCTTACCATACCTCATAACTACTTAATTCTCGCTTTAATAATCCGTCATTTATATTGAAAACTGGAAGATGTGCACAGTTTTTTCCGAAGGCTATTAAAAATTCTTTCGGCGCGTTCCGAAAAAAAGTGCATAAAAAACTTTTGAAACTTTGTTGTAATTTTTTTTTTCCAGCGCGTTCACTTAACACAGATTCCCAGTGCATTTCCGACAAACTAAGAAGCCCTTGCAATGATGTCCTCTTGCTCTTGCCGTCGCTACTCTTGGCCTGCTGGTCATAACTATTGTAGATAAGGGGCTTGCGCCAAGCTTTAGCTGCTGCGTGCGAGTGCCTGATTTCCGCTTTGTGATGAGGTCGACCAAACTGAAAAGTTTAAAAAGTTTTCAAATCTCTTCTTTTAGTTCTTTTTCAGCTTCGTTTTTGTATTTTGTATTTTTCTTATGCCTTTTTTTGTAGGTATTCATAAATATTTGCTACGTGCGCGCAAATAACTTTTCCGACTTTATGGCAGCACAGCAACTCAACTCGCCTATGTCTCTGCTTCTGTGGACTTGCTGGCTGGCATCAGACTATGCCAGCAACTTCCGCTGAATAAAATAAAAAAACAAAGAGAAGTAAAAAAAAATAAATAGTTGAGCATCTGAGTTGGAGGTACACCACTGCTGTGTTTGTATCTATTTATTTTAGAGCTGGAAGCGGGAAGTTATCAACCCTGATCGCAATTTTTTTTGTTTTTAACTCAAAACCGATTTATTCATTGGTTTTATATTTTAACAACACTTAAATAATTTTGAATTTAAGTAGGTAAGAAATATTAAATCGATTAATTTGTCTAAACAAATTTGTAGTGCTTTCGTACTATTGTCATGCAAGAAATGGGAAGCTTGAGGAGTAAGCACCTCAAAGCAAATTATCATCTGTTTTTACGGAAAATCTGGTCACGTTACAAACATACAACAAGAGAAACTTGAAACAGTCAGTTCTGAGTGGTATACAACCATTTGTTTGCCAGAAGTTTTTGGAGAATTAAGGAAAACCAACCCTGGAAGGCGAATCATCCTTCACTAAGACATAGATCAGCGGTTATGTCTGTAATTTACATAAAGAGCAAAGGTCCGGTCTTGAAAGCAACAGAACCGCAAAGTGTTTTTTGACATGACCGAACAGAAAACTGTCGAACTTTCTTCTAACATTTGCTAGGAAACACATTCGGTTGATGGTCAGTATTATTAGAGAGCACAACCCATGCCACCATGACACCATCGGATTCATTGAGGACCCGGTTTGCCAGTCTTGCGAGTACTGAGCATTTTCTCCATGAGTGTCCTACTTTTGCTAAAGATAGGCTACGAATTTTGTATTCCCATGTCGTGAGAATGAGTGAACTTCGTTCTGTCAATCTAGAGGATATTTTCAGAAAGAATGTGGAAAATTCGGACGCTATTTTTTCTTTTTTGTTTTGGGTTTTTGCAAAGGAGGGAAAGCATCAGAAGCCTATGGCCGAAGCCGTAGTGTGGGACTTTAACCCAATTGAACTCCCTCTTATGTCCTACGGGACTAGCTTTCTCTGCCTCTATCTCTGTCTCTCACCTTTCGTACCCAGCATGACACCCACCCGATTCGCACACGTTGAACCTCTAACACCTTTTTTGCATCCCCGGCTGGGAGGACAATGAAGGCCGTCTGTGTACCGTTGTACACCGTTCTTACGCTTCTTAGCGCCGCTGCATCTGGACGTTTAATATTGCATTGGGCATGAAGCGCGTTACACAATTCTTCTGCAGTGGTTGCCTCATCCAGATCTCTGCACTGTACCGTTACAGTGTGGGTTTTAACCGTCACTTTTCTTGCTGTTTTCAGAACATCTTCAATCGCTGTTTGTTATTCTGATGTCTTCCCGTACGGTAAATGGGTACCGCTTATGGGCACGGCACAAGCTCTATGATCAATTCCTGTTTAACTGTTCTGCGGATTACTTTTACATCTTCTCTGAGAGTGAACATCTCCGTTGAACATCTTTCTTTTTTTTTGACGCAGGCGATAATGCATTCACGACCGGGTTGCCAGTTCCTTGCGTGCTAGGACTGTTTCTTGTTCTCGTCCTCTACCTCTGCCTCTGTCTCTGTCTCTGTCTCTGTCTCTGTCTCTGTCTCTGTCTCTGTCTCTGTCTCTGTCTCTGTCTCTGTCTCTGTCTCTGTCTCTGTCTCTGTCTCTGTCTCTGTCTCTGTCTCTGTCTCTGTCTCTGTCTCTGTCTCTGTCTCTGTCTCTGTCTCTGTCTCTGTCTCTGTCTCTGTCTCTGTCTCTGTCTCTGTCTCTGTCTCTGTCTCTGTCTCTGTCTCTGTCTCTGTCTCTGTCTCTGTCTCTGTCTCTGTCTCTGTCTCTGTCTCTGTCTCTGTCTCTGTCTCTGTCTCTGTCTCTGTCTCTGTCTCTGTCTCTGTCTCTGTCTCTGTCTCTGTCTCTGTCTCTGTCTCTGTCTCTGTCTCTGTCTCTGTCTCTGTCTCTGTCTCTGTCTCTGTCTCTGTCTCTGTCTCTGTCTCTGTCTCTGTCTCTGTCTCTGTCTCTGTCTCTGTCTCTGTCTCTGTCTCTGTCTCTGTCTCTGTCTCTGTCTCTGTCTCTGTCTCTGTCTCTGTCTCTGTCTCTGTCCCTGTCTCTGTCTCAATTCTATCTCCTCCACTCTGTATCTGTCTCAATTCTATCTCCTTCGCTCTGTCTCTATTCTATCTCCTTCACTCTGTCTCTGTCTCAATTCTATCTCCTCCACTCTGTCTCTGTCTCAATTCTGTCTCCTTCGCTCTGTCTCTGTCTCTATTCTATCTCCTTCACTCTGTCTCTGTCTCAATTCTATCTCCTCCACTCTGTCTCTGTCTCAATTCTATCTCCTTCGCTCTGTCTCTATTCTATCTCCTTCACTCTGTCTCTGTCTCTATTCTATCTCTTTCTTTCTGTCTCTGTCTTTATTCTATCTCCTTCACTCTGTCTCTGTCTCTGTCTCTGTCTCTGTCTCTGTCTCTGTCTCTGTCTCTGTCTCTGTCTCTGTCTCTGTCTCTGTCTCTGTCTCTGTCTCTGTCTCTGTCTCTGTCTCTGTCTCTGTCTCTGTCTCTGTCTCTGTCTCTGTCTCTGTCTCTGTCTCTGTCTCTGTCTCTGTCTCTGTCTCTGTCTCCGTCTCCGTCTCCGTCTCCGTCTCTGTATCTGTATCTGTCTCTGTCCCTGTCTCTGTCTCAATTCTATCTCCTCCACTCTGTCTCTGTCTCAATTCTATCTCCTTCGCTCTGTCTCTGTCTCTATTCTATCTCCTTCACTCTGTCTCTGTCTCAATTCTATCTCCTCCACTCTGTCTCTGTCTCAATTCTATCTCCTTCGCTCTGTCTCTGTCTCTATTCTATCTCCTTCACTCTGTCTCTGTCTCAATTCTATCTCCTCCACTCTGTCTCTGTCTCAATTCTATCTCCTTCGCTCTGTCTTTGTCTCTATTCTATCTCCTTCACTCTGTCTCTCTCTCTATTCTATCTCTTTCGTTCTGTCTCTGTCTTTATTCTATCGCCTTCGCTCTGTCTCTGTTCCTATTCTATCTCCTTCGCTCTGTCACTGTCTCAATTCTATCTCCTTCACTCTGTCTCTATTCTACCCCTTCATTCTGTCTCTGTCTCTATTCTATCTCCTTCATTCTGTCTCTGTCTCTATTCTATATTTTTCGTTCTGTCTCTGTCTTTATTCTATTTCCTTCACTCTGTCACTGTCTCTATTCTATCTCCTTCGCTCTGTCTCTGTTCCTATTCTATCTCCTTCGCTCTGTCTCTATTCTACCCCTTCATTCTGTCTCTGTCTCTATTCTATCTCCTTCATTCTGTCTCTGTCTCTATTCTATATTTTTCGTTCTGTCTCTGTCTTTATTCTATTTCCTTCACTCTGTCACTGTCTCTATTCTATCTACTTCACTCTGTCTCTGTCTCTATTCTATCCCTTCATTCTGTCTCTGTCTCTATTCTATCTCCTTCATTCTGTCTCTGTCTCTATTCTATATTTTTCGTTCTGTCTCTGTCTTTATTCTATTTCCTTCACTCTGTCACTGTCTCTATTCTATCTCCTTCGCTCTGTCTCTGTTCCTATTCTATCTCCTTCGCTCTGTTCCTATTCTATCTCCTTCGCTCTGTCACTGTCTCTATTCTATCTCCTTCACTCTGTCTCTATTCTACCCCTTCATTCTGTCTCTGTCTCTATTCTATCTCCTTCATTCTGTCTCTGTCTCTATTCTATATTTTTCGTTCTGTCTCTGTCTTTATTCTATTTCCTTCACTCTGTCACTGTCTCTATTCTATCTACTTCACTCTGTCTCTGTCTCTATTCTATCCCTTCATTCTGTCTCTGTCTCTATTCTATCTCCTTCATTCTGTCTCTGTCTCTATTCTATATTTTTCGTTCTGTCTCTGTCTTTATTCTATTTCCTTCACTCTGTCACTGTCTCTATTCTATCTCCTTCGCTCTGTCTCTGTTCCTATTCTATCTCCTTCGCTCTGTCTCTATTCTACCCCTTCATTCTGTCTCTGTCTCTATTCTATCTCCTTCATTCTGTCTCTGTCTCTATTCTATATTTTTCGTTCTGTCTCTGTCTTTATTCTATTTCCTTCACTCTGTCACTGTCTCTATTCTATCTCCTTCGCTCTGTCTCTGTTCCTATTTTATCTCCTTCACTCTGTCTCTATTCTACCCCTTCATTCTGTCTCTGTCTCTGTCTCTGTCTCTGTCTCTGTCTCTGTCTCTGTCTCTGTCTCTGTCTCTGTCTCTGTCTCTGTCTCTGTCTCTGTCTCTGTCTCTGTCTCTGTCTCTGTCTCTGTCTCTGTCTCTGTCTCTGTCTCTGTCTCTGTCTCTGTCTCTGTCTCTGTCTCTGTCTCTGTCTCTGTCTCTGTCTCTGTCTCTGTCTCTGTCTCTGTCTCTGTCTCTGTCTCTGTCTCTGTCTCTGTCTCTGTCTCTGTCTCTGTCTCTGTCTCTGTCTCTGTCTCTGTCTCTGTCTCTGTCTCTGTCTCTGTCTCTGTCTCTGTCTCTGTCTCTGTCTCTGTCTCTGTCTCTGTCTCTGTCTCTGTCTCTGTCTCTGTCTCTGTCTCTGTCTCTGTCTCTGTCTCTGTCTCTGTCTCTGTCTCTGTCTCTGTCTCTGTCTCTGTCTCTGTCTCTGTCTCTGTCTCTGTCTCTGTCTCTGTCTCTGTCTCCGTCTCCGTCTCCGTCTCCGTCTCCGTCTCCGTCTCCGTCTCTGTATCTGTATCTGTCTCTGTCCCTGTCTCTGTCTCAATTCTATCTCCTCCACTCTGTCTCTGTCTCAATTCTATCTCCTTCGCTCTGTCTCTGTCTCTATTCTATCTCCTTCACTCTGTCTCTGTCTCAATTCTATCTCCTCCACTCTGTCTCTGTCTCAATTCTATCTCCTTCGCTCTGTCTCTGTCTCTATTCTATCTCCTTCACTCTGTCTCTGTCTCAATTCTATCTCCTCCACTCTGTCTCTGTCTCAATTCTATCTCCTTCGCTCTGTCTTTGTCTCTATTCTATCTCCTTCACTCTGTCTCTCTCTCTATTCTATCTCTTTCGTTCTGTCTCTGTCTTTATTCTATCGCCTTCGCTCTGTCTCTGTTCCTATTCTATCTCCTTCGCTCTGTCACTGTCTCAATTCTATCTCCTTCACTCTGTCTCTATTCTACCCCTTCATTCTGTCTCTGTCTCTATTCTATCTCCCTCATTCTGTCTCTGTCTCTATTCTATATTTTTCGTTCTGTCTCTGTCTTTATTCTATTTCTTTCACTCTGTCACTGTCTCTATTCTATCTCCTTCATTCTGTCTCTGTCTCTATTCTATCGCCTTTGCTCTGTCTCTGTTCCTATTCTATCTCCTTCGCTCTGTCACTGTCTCTATTCTATCTCCTTCACTCTGTCTCTATTCTACCCCTTCATTCTGTCTCTGTCTCTATTCTATCTCCTTCATTCTGTCTCTGTCTCTATTCTATATTTTTCGTTCTGTCTCTGTCTTTATTCTATTTCCTTCACTCTGTCACTGTCTCTATTCTATCTACTTCACTCTGTCTCTGTCTCTATTCTATCCCTTCATTCTGTCTCTGTCTCTATTCTATCTCCTTCATTCTGTCTCTGTCTCTATTCTATATTTTTCGTTCTGTCTCTGTCTTTATTCTATTTCCTTCACTCTGTCACTGTCTCTATTCTATCTCCTTCGCTCTGTCTCTGTTCCTATTCTATCTCCTTCGCTCTGTCTCTATTCTACCCCTTCATTCTGTCTCTGTCTCTATTCTATCTCCTTCATTCTGTCTCTGTCTCTATTCTATATTTTTCGTTCTGTCTCTGTCTTTATTCTATTTCCTTCACTCTGTCACTGTCTTTATTCTATCTCCTTCGCTCTGTCTCTGTTCCTATTTTATCTCCTTCACTCTGTCTCTATTCTACCCCTTCATTCTGTCTCTGTCTCTATTCTATCTCCCTCATTCTGTCTCTGTCTCTATTCTATATTTTTCGTTCTGTCTCTGTCTTTATTCTATTTCCTTCACTCTGTCACTGTCTCTATTCTATCTCCTTCATTCTGTCTCTGTCTCTATTCTATCGCCTTTGCTCTGTCTCTGTTCCTATTCTATCTCCTTCACTCTGTCACTGTCTCTATTCTATCTCCTTCACTCTGTCTCTATTCTACCCCTTCATTCTGTCTCTGTCTCTATTCTATCTCCTTCATTCTGTCTCTGTCTCTATTCTATATTTTTCGTTCTGTCTCTGTCTTTATTCTATTTCCTTCACTCTGTCACTGTCTCTATTCTATCTACTTCACTCTGTCTCTGTCTCTATTCTATCGCTTCATTCTGTCTCTGTCTCTATTCTATCTCCTTCATTCTGTCTCTGTCCCTATTCTATATTTTTCGTTCTGTCTCTGTCTTTATTCTATTTCCTTCACTCTGTCACTGTCTCTATTCTATCTCCTTCATGCTGTCTCCGTCTCTATTCTATCGCCTTCGCTCTGTCTCTGTTCCTATTCTATCTCCTTCGCTCTGTCAATGTCTCTATTCTATCGCCTTCACTCTGTCTCTATTCTATCTCCTTCGCTCTGAGTCAGTTCCTATTCTATCTCCTTCACTCTGTCTCTTCTTTCCTTTTCTCCTTGACTATCGACCCTTTTACTTTCAAGAGCTTTTAATACAATGGGTTTTTCAGAGTGAGGATTTAGGAGTGACCCTTCTCTTTTGGCTCGCCTTTTTCAAATTTCTACTTTTATTCTAAAACTTGACAAAAAATGTTCGAAGCTGCAAAATAAAACTAATTAAAATATTTTTATATAGCAGAATTAAGTACACTTTCGTTCGATGATGTTGCAAACCACACAAAAATTTAAAAATTTCAAATGCTCAATGAGTTAGTAGTTCTCCCATACTCTTCGTTTTAAAGCCAACCACCTTCCTCCAAAGTTGTATTTACTTCACATTCTATCTTTTTACGGGTTGCATTTATCAGAGTTTACAAAAATGTAGTTATTTTTGTACCATTTTTATTCCTTTTATTTGTAAATAAGTTCGCTCAAATGCGCTTCCCAGAACTTGAGTGTGAGACAGGCCAAAGAAATAGCAAAGTAACCAATAACCGACAACAGACAGCCGAGTAGAAAAAGAAACTCTGATAACAGTAAATTCATGCATATACACAATCACGCAGCCTGTGCGTTGAAACCCAAATTAAAGGCGTGCGCCGGAAAGCAGATCTACTTTTCTTTAACTCCATAATTATACGATTTAGCTAAGCTACGTGAAATCCTTTTTGCCCATTTTTTAAACAAACACCATTCGTTGAAATTTCATTTAATGTTGTTCCCGCATTTTAGGCGCTCATTCGCTGGAAAAAAGGTATCCTGCCTATTATTTTTTTATATAATATTATATGTAATTTTTTTTTTTGCAAAGGATTATTAATATTCCTGCTGTGTCGAAATAATTTCAATTTTACAAAACGTACATACGCACACGCGCACACATACATAGACTGCACGGTACTGCTGGCACTTTCTTAAAAAATTTGTGCGTTATTTCAATGCGGATTGGATTTGGAGTTTCATAAGTTTGACTTTCATTTTTTCTTTTTTACTTTTGTTGCTATATACTAACAAAATAAAAGCCTACAGTGACGTTGAAATATTTAAGATCTTACACTTGAAGTTCACATACATATACATGAACATATACATATACAAATATACATGCAAGTATATTTTTAGAAGAGTTTAGCTTTTTGTATTTTCTTTAAATCTTTTCTTCCTTTTTTCCACCAGCACTTCATTTCTAAATGTCGACAGCCTTGAACATATATATATGTACTACCGCATTGGATTCCCATTTTTTCATTCTAATCTTTCTTTCTGCTTGACTGCTACTCAGCCCGTTGGGAGCGTGTTTTCTCCTTTAGTCAGTTGAGTTTATGCAAATTTCGGAATTATTGTGTTGTGGCTCATAGAAATATCTTTTGTTTGATACTCATACAAAATATATGCATAATAAATATTTAAATTTGTACGATTTGAAGGAATTTGTGAACCTAAAAGGGGGAAAAATGAAAAAAGAAAAAAATAATTCAAATTACACTTCTCACTTTGTCATTGTGGAAAGTAAGTTACAATTTAGCAGGCATTTGCACACATTTTATATATTATTTCTAAAGTGAATTAATGCAAAGTTACTTTGAAAAGCCTGAAGCTGTCTGCCTAGACCACTCGATATGCTTTGCAAATATTTTGTCAAATTTTGTTGGCGAAACTTGAAAACTATTTAAAATATTTATATGAATGCAAATATCGGAAAACTCGTCCTTGGTATGTTAAGAGATTATTATTGAGGTCATTTCTGATTAATTTGGTTATGCAATAATGCACAAAATTTAATCGTGCTCGAGACATTAGATTTTAAAAATTATTTAAAAATATATAAAGGGTGATTTTTAAGAGCTACAGGAAAGTTTTTCAAAAAACACACGTAAAATTCAGAAAAATGCATGAAATTTTTATTTAAATCGATAGTACAGTCCATATAATTTAATGTTTGAAGATTCTTTCATGCAAATGTTGACCGCGACTGCGCTTCAAATGGTCCATCCTCTTAGTCCAATTTTGGCATACTCTTTCCAATGTTTCGGCCGGTATCTCACATATAAATGCTTTAATGTTGTCTTCCAATGCGTTAATTGAAGTAGGCTTGAATAGACATGAGCTTTAACATAGCCCCACAAAAATAATCTAAAGGCGTTATATCGCACGATCTGGGTGGCCAATTGACAGGTCCCGAATGTGAAATAAAATGTTCACCGAACTCGCCTCTCAACAAGTCCATTGTTACGCGTGCTGTGTGGCACGTGGCACCGCCTTGCTGAAACCACATGTCATGCAAGTCAAGCTCGTGCATTTTGGGCAAAAAAAAGTTGGATATCATTTTACGGTAGCGCTCACCATTCACAGCGCAGCATCTTTGAAGAAGTTCGGTCCAATGATACCTCCATCCCATAAACCGCACCAAACTGTGACCTTTTCTGGATACATTGGTACCTCTTGCAATTCTTCTGGCTGATCTTCACTCCAAAATCGACAATTCTGCTTATTTACGTACCCATTGATCCGAAAATGAGCTTCGTCGCTGAACACAATTTTTCGATAAAAAAGTGGATCTTAAACTTTCTTAACAGAACACGCATTTTTATAATGAAATTCAATGATTTGCAAGCGTTTTTCGTTTGTAAGATGATTCATGGTTAAATTATAGACCAAACTGAAAATGTTTGACAGTGAAACAAAACACGAAACGTGCGTCAGCTGTTTAAACCAACTGTTTAAAAAGATAATAGTTAAAAAATCACCCGTTATTAAACTAAGACTTTTCACTGTATGATTGAGTTTTTCACTTCGACTGAGTCCAATTTAAGAAGTTCCACTAAAAGATGAGCAGTTTCTTTACGGCAAATCGGGCATGCACAAAAATGCTTACCACTCATTCGCGCACTCTTCGCAGAAATTCGAAGATGGATATACACAGTATGTTCAATAAATAACATAACTATTCAGATGTAGAATAAAACACGTATCGTACTGTGTTTGAAAGTTATTTTTTATTCAAAATAGTCTCCATTTAATTCGATATAACGTTTAGAACTTTCAACCAATTTCTGCATAGACTTTTTTACGTCATCTATGGGAATGCTCTTTAACACCTGTGTCACGGCTGCTTGAATGGCCGGAATATCATCATAAAACGCAGCTTTCATGGAAGTTTTCAATTTAGGGAACAAAAAATAGTCGCATGCTGATAGATCAGGAGAATACGGAAGGTGGTCGATGACACAAACATGGTTTTGCATCAAAAATTCACGAACATTTTTGGTTTTGTGAGGTGGTGCATTATCATGCAATAAAAACAGCTGTTTCTCCTCTGGATATTCAGGTCTTACACGAACAATTCTTGACCACAAACGATGTAAAACTTGTAAATAGTATTCTCCATTAATAGTTTGATCTTCTGCAACAAATTCCTTGTGTACAATACCCTTGGAATCGTAGAACGTGATCAACATTGTTTTGATTCTTGACTTCTGAAAACGCAATTTCTTTGCTTTTGCCTCCCCTTTCGTCTTCCATTCTGCAGATTGACGCTTAGTTTCAGGGTCATATTTGAAACACCATGTTTCGTCACCAGTTATGATCGAATCAAGAAAATCTGGATCGTTTTCAGCTCTTGAAATGATGTCTTTACAATGCTCTATACGAGCGATTTTTTGATATTCATTTAAGCGTGCACAAACCTTTCTTTTACCCAAATTGTAGTACCAGCAGATGACTTTAATTCTTCAGCCAACATTCTTACAGTGAAATTTCCGTCAACAGCAATGATTTCGCGGACTTTTCCACCAATTCAGCACGATTACTTGCTTCTGGACGACCAGGTCTTTCATCATCATTCAAATCTTCACGACCATTTTTAAATCGTTTAAACCAATTATATACAATTGAACGAGCTAAACTTTAACTCACTATAAACTTTTTGCATCAATTCGTACGTCTCACTAAATATTTTTCCAAGTTTAACACAGAATTTAATATTTGCTCTTTGCTCCATTGTATTTTTACGACACAAGCATGAAACATACTGTCAATAAAAGGAGCGTAACTTTTTAAACTGTCAAACGATTTACATGAAGTTGGCTGCGGTTGAAAGCTGATGCTTATACCTTTTCAATATGATCAAAGTTTAATAGATAGCTCTACGTGTTCCATGCGTTAAATAAAAAGTTCTGTCATTTATTGAACATACTGTGTATTTCACAATCTGAGTCGTAGCTGCAAAACCTTTTTTTATTTCATCGAACCAATGTTCTCCGAATCCCGTACAGATGAATACCTTAATGATAAATTCCTTTGCGTAAAACACAAAAATGCACATTCGTCTCTAAAAAGTAGTTATAAAAGTAGGTGTTCTACAGAGAAGCATTTTGGGTCCTCAACTATATCTCCTGTATACCCACGACCTATCATCGGCAAATCAGCTACATGAGTCAACAATTGGCAAATAAAGGTAAACAAAAGCAAGTTAGTTCACAAAGTATTTTCCCTAAAACGGCCTACTGAATGCATCAATAATCTCGTACGTCAACGAAGTAAAATATTTGGGCATAACACTTGATGCCAAACGGCGGTGGAAAGCTCATTTAAAGAAAAAACGAGAAGAGCCTGACTTGAAATTAAATGAGCTATATTATCTAATAGTAGTAATAGCTCCAGCTTGTCAATCTGCAATAAATTACTTATTTACTAACAAACACTAAGGCCGGTTTGAACTTGCGGTGTGCATCTGGGGGTGCGCTCGTCAATAGTACATCACCTCTATCGAAGGTATGCAAGACAAAAACCTTCTGAGCCGTACTTTATATGGAATAGCAACCTTAATCGTGAACCTTAAAACGCACAACGGTAGCAGACATTATCGTGCGAGTAGGGATTTGATTCGAAAATGATTCTTAAATCAAGTTAAATTACCAAATGAAAATTGCTTATTAGCATCCTTTTAAATAGAAATTCAAAAAAAGTGTCTGAGAATCGTTTTTCGAAAAAAATACAACAACAAAAGTACATATTTTATATCAAAAATTTGCACAATATTCTAAATATTTAGCTTTAGGCTATGCATGCAATGACACACCAACAAAATGTGAGTGAAAATATATTTGCAATATCTTCAAATTACGCAACCATTCACACCTTTAGTATATTTTTAGGCCACAAATTGCAGCAAGAGGAAGAGCGTTGGGTGCATGATCCTTGAATATGCTCTTGTATCCTTGAATATTTCAGTATATTTTTCCATTGTATGCTATTCTGCAATCGTGCATATTTATTTGCATTGCAAATGTAAGTAACTAAGAATTTTTTTTGTAGTGCAATTAATTTTAGTTCCAGATTTATAAATGCATTAAAGACACAGATTGTGGATCGCTTCAATATACATAGTTTCCAAACGAAAGTCTAGTTGCACATATTTCGTTCGCCACTGTACATATACATACATACGTGCATACGTACATACATCCACGCATTTGCCATTGCGAATGCTACTCAAAATGCCCAGAAGAATGTCTTAAATATTTGCCTACAGCTATGCCAATTGAATGGTTCTTGCTATTATAAATTTGGCATTGACAGCTTACGTTTGCCCATGTCAGGTTATATATTAAGAAATTAATTAACAGAATATCAAAGCATAAATCAATTGAAGACTGATGAAATAACTGAAATTTTTTTTGTTTTATTTATTTTTCCAGATAAATTGGAATGTTTAACTTAATGTTTAAGGCTCAAAAATTAATAAATGCATACTTTATAAATACATAAAAGCTTATTACAAAATAAGGGTCATCAGTTGTCAAATAATTTATAGCACAACTGTTGAACCATATATTTTTTTTTTAATTTTCTACTTCTAGAAGGGTAAGAACCTTTCTACTAAAACTTGAAGGGAAAAACATTCCGACCATGAAGGTATTATTACAGGATACAGCCCATGGAGTCAGATGAATCATCCCACTGATGGAGCGTCAGTAATCACTCTGCATTTTTTTTCTTAAATGGGATTGTTATTAAATGAATCGACGCTGTAGTGTTCATCTCACCCAATTATAAGACACCCTGTTGAGTGCCATGTTAGTTATGGTAGGTAGGTAGGTAAGATGGCAAGAGTACCCCAGGTACGCTACAAGTAGCACTTACGTGCCGTTTTGATACCATAGAGTGGACCACTACCTGTGAAAGGATTAAGGGAGGAGATAAGACCGTCTACAGCCATCCAGTGCTGTTGATGTAGCGGAGGAGAGAAAAGGGATCTAGGCTGGAGAATTTCATCAAGTCATCCCCAAAGGGGACGCTGAGGAATCTCAAGCGCCTAGCCGCCAAAGCCGGACATCTACAGAGAAAGTGTTCCACAGTCTCTTTCTCTGTAGGATCCCCACAGCTTCTGCAATGGGGGTTGTACGGAATTCCAAGCTTCTCCGCGTGAGTGCCGATCACCCAGTGGCCAGTGATCACCGCGATGAGTTTGGAAATTGAATGGCGGGGGGTTCCCATCACCTTAAGCGTTCTGTTTATGTCGTATTGAGGCCATAGTGCTTTTGAAATGGCACACGATGAGACAGACCTCCATCTGTCTTGCGCTTTTCTTAGAAAGAAGTTGTGTAGTTTCCCTTTAACGACGGCCAAGGGGATACCGATGTCTGAGAAGAGGGCAGCTGGACTCGGTTCAGCCGCCCCCTTCCTGGCAAGCTCATCGGCAATTTCATTTCCCTCTATATTCCTGTGCCCAGGAACCCAGATGAGGGAGATGTTTCCTGCCCGTTCGAGGCGTTTAAGTTCCTCCTTACAGGAGTTTACGAGAAGAGAGCTGCAATGCGGCGACGACAGTGCCTTGATTGCAGCTTGGCTATCGGAAAATATATTTATGTCTCCCTCCCAACAGCGATCCCGAAGCATTTTGCATGCCTGCAGGATCGCGAAGACCTCTGCTTGAAAGACGCTGCTTGTCTCCGGCAGTTTATAGGAGACCGAGATGTTGGCTGATTTGGAGTAGACCCCCGCTCCCACTCCAGACTCCATTTTGGATCCGTCTGTGAAAACAGAGGCCTCTATATCCGCAACAACTCTCCCCTCTTTCCAATCTTGCCTGCTCGGAAAGATAGCTCTAGCACAACCCTCAAAGCACAGTTTGCGGATGGAGAGGTCGGTGCGAATATCAGAGAAGGAAGGGGAGATCTGCTTCAAGATGCTGCTATGCCCAACAGGGAGTTGTCTCCAAAGGCCAAACTCCCTCAGTCTGATAGCACTCTGAGCAGCAATGGATTTAACCTGCAGATCCACAGGAATTAAGTGGAGTATAACGTTGAGCGCAGCGGTGGGACATGTTCTGCAGGCACCAGTGATGCCCACACATGCAGTTCTCTGCACTTTCTCTAATTTAGTGAAGTTGTAGCCCTTCTGAAGAGCTAACCACCAAACTAGGCAACCGTATGTCAAAATTGGCAGAACCACTAAGTTGTACATCCAGAGTACGACACGTGGCTTGAGGCCCCATTTTTTGCCGAACATAGATTTGCAGGCATAGAAGGCTATATTAGCCTAGGCTATATTAGCCTTCTTAACTCGATTTTCTATGTGCAGCTTCCAGTGGAGCTTGGGGTCAAGTATTACACCAAGATACTTGACTTCCGATGAAAGTGTAAGACACTGATTGTTAAGTCTAGGAAGCTTAAACGGTGGGGGCTTGTATTTTCTGGTGAATAGCATCAACTCCGTTTTGTCAGAGTTGACTCTGAGACCGCTACTGGCGGCCCACCTGCTGAGTGTAGCCAGTGCACCTTCCAAAATTTCAGCCATATGTTAGTTATAGTCTGAATTAAATTAAATAAACCAACATAAATACGCCGTGTGTGTGTGCATAGGAGGCTGATCGTCCTCATGGTGAAAAGACTTTCAATGATGTGGCCAATATCAGACCGTTAGCCGGCTCTCAGCGAATTTGACAGAATCAGCGAATGAGCTGACATAGCAAGAGTTACGAATCAGTGTAAGCAAAAAATGAATACAATGTCTCTTCGTTGTCGTCTGAATAACGACAGATTTGACAAGTGTGTGAATATGTGTGAAATTATCCTGCAGATTTCTGCTGGCGAGTACTTCCGTGACGTCGCAGTCGAAGTTCCCCTCAAAAGTTTGTTTTTCACCATAATTATTGGCCATATCGTGACTGTGTTGGATTACTTCAGGCAGATGTAAGTTTTTTGCGCTCATCTGATAAACTGTATTTTTGTAAGGCCTATTCGTTTCCCTCCTCCGAAGCACAATAAAATATTAAAAATGTGAAAGTACAAACGTGAAGTGAAAACGTAAAAATAAGTAACAAATGGCACTGTTTGTTGTTGTCAAAGAAATAGCTGCACTTATAACGGAAAAAGTTCGCATGCTATCTGATGTAAATGCACCGCATGAAGAAAAGAAACAACTATTACAAATATCAGCTGTTCTCATTGCAGAAATTCGCTCTTTACACTCTAAACTTGAGGCCAAAGATGCCGCTGCCTCTACGTCAACTTTTGAGGGGGAAAAATGTTAAAAGCATTGTTGCTAATTGTGACAATATTCTCACCAGTGCAAATACAAATAAATTGGTAAATCTTGCGTGCACTTCGCTCTCTCCCCTTTCTGTTCGATGTCCGCCTATTGCCAATGAGAACAGTGCGCTGAACTCTGCCGCTGCATCGAAGCCTGCGTCGCAAAGCTCTGCTGCTGCATCGAAGTCTACGTCGCTAACCTCTGCTATGTATGCCCCCGCTGTCGCCAAAGTAATGACAGCTCAGTTAACATCAAAGTCGGTTGGCTGCTGCTACTATAGGGTTTTTCAGTAAGAACTTTTGAACTTTTTTGAATAAAACACAAACGGTTTGACTTTTTTAAATAATTTTTTTTTTATTATCGAGTTTGAACATATATGTACATTTAAGTATGAAATTCGATTTCTTTTGCATGACCACCGCGTGCACGTTTTACGAAGTCCAATTGTTGAACCCAATTTTCGACCACTCTTTTGCATAAATCGGCCGAAATTCCAGCAATTTCGCGTTCAATATTGGCTCTGAGCTCACAAATCGTCACCGGCTTGTTACTGTAGACCAATTATTTCACATACCCCAAAACGGGACGGCTTGTTAAATGGACCGTAAAATGGCCGTAATGCTCTTAAAGTAGCAGCAACAGAACGATTATTTTCATAAAAAATTTGCACGATTTGCAATCGTTGATCAAGTGTGTAGCGTTCCATGATGAAATGTATACTAATGAAGTTTACAAATGACAAGCGAAAAATAAAAAATATTGCGTCGTTCGCCCTCCCTATCGGAAAAAAGTTGAAGCGCACCTATTGAACAACCCGCTACAACTGCAGATGTAACCTTCGCTTCTGTTGCTGCTTCGACGTCAGTTTCATTCCAGGTCACTGCCACAGCCGTAAACTTGCGATGAGATAGGCATCCCACTTTCGAGTTATTCGATTTTAAAAATTATTTTAAGAAACAATTTGTTTTTTTTCTTGCTCGAACGTCTCCACTGTTAAATAATTTTTCATGGGTCAGATTTTTTTTATTTTTAGTTTAATAAAAAACATCAATCAAATTTGAACTGCACAAGTTACAAAAAAGTGTATGTTTATGCATTACAACATCCGACAATGCCCTAAATGCTATGCTAGATAAAAGCAATGTGTAGACTCCATAAATGTGGTTTCTGGCACGAAGACAGAACTTCGAGACACAGAGAAATCTTTAAGATGCTATCTGAGCAGTATCCACTTTTCCACAGGGACCAGAGCCAATAATCGGAATTAGTTCCGTAGGAGTCATGAATTGGATCAGCGATTATGTATGCATAATCGCCGATCTAGAACGCTGCAGAAATGCCAAGTGTTTTTTGACATGCCCGAACAGAAAACTGTCAAACTTTCTACTAAGATTTCGAAGGAAAGACATTCGTTTGATGGTCGGTATTATTATAGGACACAACCCAGGATACCATTAGAATCATTAATCATTACCTGTCTTACTTGGAAGAGACGGATATCACTGATCACTTTCTCTGTGAATGACCTGCCTTTGCTAAAGCACGGCTACGAATTCTGGGTTCCGATGTCATGAGAATGAGCAATATTCGTTCTCTAAAACTGGAGGATATTTACAGGTTTACCAAAGAATCTGGAACTATCTTTGTCTCTGTCCCTATTCTTTCTTATCTTTTTCTCTGATACTTTTCTCCTTTCCTCCTTTAATGTCTACCATCTTTCCAGAGCTCTAAATACAATGGGCTTTATAGCCTAAGTGTCTTTGGAGCTACCACATCTCTTGTTGCTCCTTGGCTCTATTCAAGTTTCAATTTCAACCGTAAATTGATGGCGAGCTGAATTACTGCAAGCCAAAATTCCATAGGAATGAAAAATCTTTAAGAATGCGTGACTATTTTCACAATTTAAACTTTTTCATTCGCTACAATTCGCGCCCTATATGACCGCCTCTGAACCACCCATTAATATCATACAAAACTCGAAGAGCAGTACTGAAAGTCAGTGAAACACGTAAGCAGTAAAGGAATGCCAGCTAGAAAGACTTCTCACGTGATGTAAATTTTGATTACCAAAAGAAAAAAAAATTGTTTTAATAAGGAACCACCACGAAAACCAGCAACTCGATAGCCTGTGGGAAAGGATTAAGAAGATGCTACCAATTTTGATGTTTAGTTTGAAGGGATGGTGTATGCTTGCAAATTCATAAGAGAACATTTTATCAAGAATATATCAGCGCTGCAAAGCTTGACTTGAAAATAAATGAGTTCCATCGAAATTTCGAGGAAGTTGAAGTCTTTCTTTTATACGGAATACTTTTTTTATTTGTTTTGGAAATGTTTTTTGTAGCAGAAAACATCTGAAAGTGAAGTTTTTAATTCTGTTTTTGCATATCTGAGAAATACTAGGGTTGTTGTTGAAGTTTTGAGATATGGTAACACCACCGTGAAAATCTGATATTGACGTAGTAAAGCAAGTCTGGCATATTTAGTGGTGCTATTTGTGTTGTCGGCCTAGGTAGTCTAGCGTAAGTCCACTAACCTGCGATCCCAGAGGTTATGGGTTCGAGTCCCACGTAAAGCACGCTCTTCGCACTTTTCCAAATTTACCTACTTTCCCTGTTTCTAAAAGAAATTCCTTCAATTCCATTCCTCAACCCAAAAAACTTATCTTTTCCATCCTTACTCCCGCACAATAGTCAGCGCATTATTTGCATTTTGGCTGCTAAAACAAGCAAAATAAGTGGCATTGCATCAGTGGCGCCAGCAAGAGGAAGCGGGCGGCCGCGGTAATAGCGCTGACACACGAAATTTAGCGAAGTCCTCAACCATCTGTGTGATCCTTCTGACAGAAAATTGTGAAACACAGATGGCGCTCCAAGCAGTAAAAAGGCGTTGTTCCTAAGCAACGACAGGTGAGCATTCCCATTACTTAGGACTGATAGGGGCGGGCTAATCACCTACCCTGTCAGAAATCAAAATAGATTAACGAAACCAACGCAAGACTGTGTCTTGTCGAGATCCTTATGCTCCCCAGAGGAGTGAACAAGGGGGAAAAAATGTGTATTGCTTATGTATACTCGAAACATGCATCTTAGTCTGGAAAGGAAATTGAATAAATTTCCGTGCCTGCAGTTTTGTCATTTTCTATGATTTTGGTGTGAATTAAACCAATCCTTGTATGCTGAATAATTCACTTCGACTTTTGTTGATAAAGCAGCACCTTGAGTTCTCGTGCTTCGCTGGTTTTCGGAATTCAATACCGATTGCACTTCATTATAGAACAGAGGCTACAATCCTTCATCAACAAATACTTCCGCATTATCTGCAGAAAATTCTGGCCAAACACCATCACTAATGACGCACTGTGGAGATTAACGAACGAGGAATCCATCCTGAGGCAAATCAAATGCAGAAAGTGGCGATGGATACTTCACACATTGAGAAAACCACCAGACAGCACTACGAGGTAGGCACTGGACTGAAACCCGCAAGGGAGCATAGGTCGAAGGTTGATGCTACGCGAACTAGAAGATGCCGACATCTCATGGGATGGTGCAAAAACAATAGCACACAACCGTGTACCATGGAAAAGTCTTATCGAAGCCCTATGCTCCCGAGAGGAGTGAACAAAGAAAAAAAATAGAACGAGTTGCGTGAAAGTTGGCCCAAATCGATTGTTGTGGCAGAAAAAATCCTCCAAGAAAGATTTGTAAAACTATTTTAATCTACATAAATTCGAAACCCAATCATTCGAAAACCAGTAAAACCAATAGAAAAAAAATAGAACGAGTTGCGTGAAAGTTGGCCCAAATCGATTGTTGTGGCAGAAAAAATCCTCCAAGAAAGATTTGTAAAACTATTTTAATCTACATAAATTCGAAACCCAATCATTCGAAAACCAGTAAAACCACTTCGGTTCATAAATATTTATTTTCGTTTTCAAAACCTAAGTAGCAAAAATATTTATTAGCCTCTTAATTTGCTGTGTTTTTACTTTACAAAAAATTAAGATTTAAATACACTCTTAATCAAAAATATATTAATTCAAGACATCGAAAGAAATATACAAAGTGCATTAAAAATATGCACTGTACATACATCAAAGAAGTGGTAATAATACAAGGCGAAGTCCAAAATAAAAAAGACTGGTGTCATAAAAATGTTTTTGATGGGGCCATCTTTTTAATGAAGAAGTGCGTTGGAGCTTAATATATATTCCTAGCTGACTTCCAGTGAAAGCTTGGTCACATTCGGTTCAGTGGTGGAGGCGAAGTTATTGTGCCTAAAGTGTCAGTGTGTTTGTGTCATCGGTACAAAAAAGAGTTTCGAACAAGGAGCTAATATCAATTTTTGTTTTAAAATCGGTTAAACGTTTACCGAAACATTTGAGTTGATGCAAAAAGTTCATGGCGATGAGTGGTTTACACGTTTCAGAGATGGTTGTGAGGACATAAATGGCATGAACATTCGGGCCGCCCAAAACAGTAGTCACCGAAAACTCCATCGAAATTTTTCGTAAATTTATCAAAAATTAACCGAAATCATCGTTGCAATTCAAAGAATCAGAGTTGGATATCTGCAAAACATCAATTTATAGCATTTTAACTGATGTGCACGAGATACGAATGGAAGGCCCCAGACGAGTCATCCCACAAAAAATCGCGTTTGGAGAAGTTAAAAATCAAGTCGATGCTCATTTGTTTTTAAGATTCCACGGGAATTGTCTAAAAGGTGTATGGTGCATGATAATGTATCATCTCATCGATTTTTTCTTGTGACTGATTTTTTGACAAGAAATCACTCACCGTATTCGCCTGATATGGCTCTCTGTGACCTCTACCTATTTCGAAAATTGCATTTGACTATGAAAAGAAAACGTTTTGCGTCCGTAAAGACCATCCAAAAGGTTTGTACCGACATCCTGAAGGACATTCCGATCAATGACCAGAAACACCCTTTCGAAAAACTTTTAGATCGCGTAAAACAGTGTATCGAGGCCAGAGGGCACAATTTTAAATAAATAAACTAGAAGTTATCAAATCAAAGCGCCAGTCGTTTCTATTTTAGCTCAGTCTTGTTTATTTTGGACTTCACCTTGTAGACTGACCTACCTAGAGGGACCCACGTTCTGTCAAGTTATGAAGGCCAAGCCTCTTATGCAATTTAAATTTATATATGAGACATGCACCACAAGTGGAGATGTCTGCAGTCTTATGTAGCCTAAGAAAGTCAGATATTTTTGACGACAATCTCTTTTATGACAAAAATGCATTGGCTAATTCGCCTTTGTCTGCACGGTGGTGAGCACCATAAGAAAAAAAGCGTTAATGTTCAATGCCCATAGTAGGACTTGAATCTCCGCTTGGCCAAGATTACATCAGCCACTTGTGATTGTGTTCAATGGCTCACGGTCTCCGCATCGTTATTAAATTATTGAAACATCCTGAAATATGGCCAAGACTATTCACTCTCGCTGGCGTAAGGGCAGTTAAGCAGACATCAAGCAGATTTAAGACTTTAGTATATTTCAGTGCAGATGTGTATGTATTTTTGTATGTAGATACTTTTGTAATTACGAGTAAATTACTTATCTGAGGTTAACTTACTGCCACAATATAAAAATGGGCACGTATTTTTATAATTACGGCAGACTTCTGAAGGATGAATGAGCAATTAAATATTGAAAAAATGATTAAAATTAAACACAAAATACCGCAGGGTTTTTTCCATTTTATTCAATCTTCAATTTCGTACATAATTGATGCCTAGGCGAAATGCGAAACGGATATAGACTTAAGCGTTTGTATGTGTGTGTGTATGTGTGCATGCTTGAATGAGTTTTGCATGTCTTGCTATCAGATTTCTGCAGTCCTTTAATTTTCTTCATTCATTGGAATTTCCAGTACGAGTGTGTTTAATATAGTTTACGAGTTGCCGGACGTTCGAGAGCGCGGAATTTTGATGAAAGAACTGAAGATGCTCCGCCACAAAGTGCCAACCATTCACTACATTCGTGCCTGCTCAGCATAAAGAGCGATTAACTTCCTCTCAAGTTCTGTTAAGTCGGGTGAAGATAATAAATTAAATATGCATTTTTTGCATATGAAGAGTCCACCTGAGTTGCACGAAGAGCCAGTGCATCCACTCACATTAAAAGCGCTTATGATTTTGGGAATCTTGAAAGAACTGATGAGCGCGACAGAGTTTATTTTTTACCGCAAAATGCTGATGCAACGGTTGAGTGTTGGTTCCAGCGGAGTGGAGAAACCGCTCACACAGCTCACGATTTTAAAACCTCAATCACAGGCCTTTTAATCTCCAGGTTTGCGACTTCAACTCTTTGGCCAGATAATAATGAAAATTACTTGAAATCAACTTTAAAGTTTCTTTCGTGATGGAACGATGCACAAAGCATAAGTCTAACCCTTTCGAAAAGCATTGGGACATATATTCCCTGATTATGCCTCCGTTTATACAGCCCAAGCTGCAGCGATCTTTCGTGGTATTATCTTCGCTGAAAGCTCTTTACCGAAAGCAGTAATTTGCACGGATAGCAAATCAGTCATTTACTCGATAATGCACAAAATGAACAAGATGCACATCATCTCCTGTATCCGGAGCAAATTATTAAGAAATAGCGACCGCATAAAACTTATGTGGGTTCCAGGCCTTGCAGGCATAAAAAGGAACAATCTAGCGAACGAATGGGTTAAACTCGCTAGGAAAGAACCACTTATAACTTTCAACTATATTTCGAAAAAAGACGTATACAAATTTATATATTACAGGCACTATAATTCATACATTATCACTTGGGGATCCTCTTTACACCGCTATATCGTAAATACTCCAAACAGGATAAAACCAAACTACCCAACATGGATAAATGATGACTAACAAAAATGGTACACAGATGGTTCGAAAACGCGCCAAGCAGTAGGAGCAGGAATAGTGGGGTCTAGAGCATACAAGACCCTAATATTAAGTACAGATACCACAATTTTCCATGCGGAGCTCTTCGTAAAAATTGAAATACTTTCGGACTGCCAATCGGTTCTCAAAGCCTTAAATAGCTTCACATTCGAGTCAAAAGTCCTAATAGAGTGTAACAATGCACTCAACAAACTGGCCACTCATAATCAGGTCTCACTGATTGGGGTAGCAGGCCATGAGGAACACAAAGAAAACGAGAAGGCAGACTTTTATGCCAAAAAAGGGTCAGAAGAGCTATTGTATTTATTGGGCCAACCCCATTTTTCCGCTTTAACAAAAATAATATAAAACAGGAAACCAAAAGATGAATCCAAACTAAAATCAGGGAACACAGGAACGGCACCAGCGGCCTTAATCACTCCAAAAAGTTTTCGAACTTCAGTGTCAACAGAGCAAAATCTGTTCTAACCCTAGATAAAAAGGGCTTCAGACTACTCTGTGGAGCACTTACAGGTCACTTTGCCTGTAATAAATACTTTAACACAATAGGATTATCTAGCACAAGATTATACAGATTCTGCTGTGATGAAGAAGAGTCTATGGAAAACTTAATCACCAACTGTGAGGAATTAGGCCACAGGAGACACAAAGTTCTAGGCTCGTACCTACAAGAAGAGGAAGACCTACAATTGCTCCCTTCTAAGGAGCTGGTTCGATCCCTCGGTATACTAAATAATTATAATTAAGTAATTAGACCAATCTGGTCGCAGTGCATAAAGGCCTTAGTCTAACTCGTACAACTTGGTCCACCAAATACATAGAATTCTATTTTCTTTTTTTTATAATTGGCACACCCTTTTTTTGGTGTTTGGCCGAGCTCCTCCTCCTATTTGTGGTGTGCGTCTTGATGTTGTTCTACAAATGGAGGGACCTACAGTTTTGAGCCGACTTCGAACGGCAGATATTTTTATGAGGAGCTTTTTCATGGCAGAAATACACTCATGTCTGCCGAGGGGCGACCGCTATTAGAAAAATGTTTTTCTTAATTTTGGTGTTTCACCGAGATTCGAACCAACGTTCTCTCTGTGAATTCCGAATGACATTCGGCTACGGTGGCCGCCAAATACATAGCATTCGCAGCGTGAATATTCGGCCGAGGCGACGAATGACTTTCTTTTCTTTGAATTGCTGTAATGAATCCATTTTTCATCACCCGTCACGATGCGATGAAGAAAACCCTTCCTTTTTTGCCACTGGAGCAGTTGTTCACAGGCGAAAAAACGACGTTCAACATCCCTTGGTTTTAACTCATAAGGAACCCAAGTTCCCTGTTTCTGAATCATTCCCAAAGCATGCAATCGCTTGAAAATGGATTGGCGGGTAACTTCTAATATTGAAGCCGGCTCTTTTTGCCTTTGACACGGATCCTCATTGAGCAATGCCTCCAATTCAGCGTCTTCGAAGGTTTTTGGCCTTCCTTCTCGCGGACGGTCGTCAACATTAAAATCACCGTCTTTGAAGCGACAAAACCAGTCTCGGCACGTTATTTCACTTAAAGCTGGATCTCCATAAACTTTTTGTAGCTCTCGATGCGCTTCAGCCGCCGTTTTTTTCGAATGAAAGAGGAAAATCAACACGAGTTTACAAAACTTGCTTGCAACGTTCCAGCAATGTTTTGAAATGCACATCTTCTTCTTAATTGGCGTGATAACCGCTTACGCGATTTTGGCCGAGATTAACAAAGCGCGCCAGTCGTTTCTTTCTCGTGCTAACCGGCGCCAATTGGTCACACCAAGTGAAGCCAAGTCCTTCTCCACCTGATCTTTCCAACGCAGAGGAGGCCTTCCTCTTCCTCTGCTACCACCAGCTGGTACCGCATCAAATACTTTCAAAGCCGGAGCGTTTGTATCCATTCGGACGACATGACCCAGCCAACGAAGCCGCTGGATCTTTATTCGCTGCGCTATGTCTATGTCGTCGTAAAGCTCATACAGCTCATCGTTCCATCGTCTGCGATATTCGCCGTTGCCAACGTGCAAAGGTCCAAAAATCTTACGCAGAATCTTTCTATCGAACACTCCAAGCGTCGCTTCATCGGATGTTGTCATCGTCCAAGCTTCTGCGCCATACGTTAGGACGGGCATGATGAGAGTCTTGTAGAGTGTTAGTTTTGTTCGTCGAGAGAGGACTTTACTGCTCAATTGCCTACTTAGTCCAAAGTAGCACTTGTTGGCAAGAGAGATTCTACGTTGGATTTCAAGGCTGACATTGTTATCGGTGTTAATGCTGGTTCCTAAATACACGAAGTCTTTTACAACCTCAAAATTATAACTGTCCACAGTGACGTGGGTGCCGATACGCGAGTGCGCCGACTGTTTGTTTGAAGACAGGAGGTACTTCGTTTTGTCCTCGTTCACCACCAAACCCATTCGCTTTGCCTCTTCATCCAGTTTGGAGAAGGCAGAACTAACAGCGCGGTTGTTAAGGCCGATGATGTCAATATCATCGGCATACGCCAGCAATTGTACGCTCTTATAAAAAATTGTGCCTGAGCGATTAAGTTCTGCGGCTCGTACGATGCTCTCCAACATCAGGTTAAAGAAGTCACACGACAGCGAGTCACCCTGTCTGAAACCTCGTTTGGTATCAAACGGCTCGGAGAGGTCCTTCCCAATTCTGACGGCGCTACTGGTGTTGAGCAACGTCATCTTACATAACCGTATTAGTTTTGTGGGGATACCAAATTCAGACATAGCGGCATACAGGTAACTCCTTTCCGTACTGTCGAATGCAGCTTTGAAGTCGACGAAAAGATGGTGTGTGTCGATTCTCCTTTCATGGGTCTTTTCCAAGATTTGGCGTATTGTGAATATTTGGTCGATGGTAGACTTTCTAGGTCTGAAGCCACACTGATAAGGTCCAATCAGTTGGTTGACGGTGGGCTTCAGCCTTTCACACAATACGCTCGCTAGAACCTTATAGGCGATATTTAGAAGACTAATCCCGCGGTAATTGGCACAAATTGCAGGATCGCCCTTCTTATGGATTGGGCAGAGCATACTTAAACTCCAATCGGCAGGCATACTTTCATCCGACCATATTCTGCATAGGAGCTGATGCATGCACCTTACCAGCTCCTCGCCGCCATGTTTGAATAGCTCAGCCGGCAGTCCGTTGGCGCCTGCGGCTTTGTTGTTCTTTAGCCGTGATATTGCTATTCTCACCTCGTCATGGTCGGGTAACGGAACGACAATTCCGTCGTCAACGATTGGGGTATCAGGGTTCTTCACATTCTCTATGACATGCGCAGCTGTCACCGTTTAACAGGTTCGAGAAGTGTTCCCTCCATAATTTAAGGTTGCTCTGTACGTCAGTCACCAGATCGCCGTCTTTGTTCTTACAGGACAACGCCCCGGTCTTAAAACCTTCTGTAAGCCGCCGAACTTTCTGGTAAAATTTTCGGGCGTTGTTCCTATTGGCCAGCATCTCAAGCTCCTCGCACTCACGTATTTCGGCCTCTCGTTTCTTCTGTCGGATAATACGTCTCTCTTCCTTTTTTAGCTCTCTGTAGCGATCCCACATGGCTCGCGTTGCGCCCGATCGCAGCGTGGCTCTATAGGCGGCATCCTTTCTTTCGGCGGCAGCATGACATTCCTCGTCGTACCAATTGTTTTTTCGGGCTCGCCGGAATCCGATTTCTTCTTCGGCGGCGGTACGTAGGGAACGAGAAATGTTGCTCCATTGCTCGCGCATGCCGGTGTGTTGGGCAGTGCTCTCCGAGAGCAGGAGTGAGAGTCGAGTGGCGAATCTTCTGGCTGTCTGTTGTGATTGCAGCTTTTCGATGTCGAACATTCTTTGCGCAGGTAGATGTACGTTTTTTGCTGCACAGAGGCGTGTGCGCAGTTTGGCTGCAACAAGGTAATGATCCGAGTCGATGTTGGGTCCTCGGATCGTACGTACATCTAATACACTAGAAGCGTGTCTTCCATCTATCACAACATGATCGATCTGGTTTCGCGTTTTTCGATCAGGAGACAGCCAGGTAGCTTGGTGTATCTTTTTATGCTGGAATCTGGTGCTGCAGACTACCATGTTTCGGGCCCCGGCGAAGTCGATCAGCCTCTGTCCGTTACCGGATGTTTCGTTGTGTAGGCTGAATTTTCCGACTGTGGGACCAAAAATTCCCTCCTTGCCCACCCTGGCGTTGAAGTCGCCAAGCACGATTTTTATGTCGTGGCGGGGGCAGCGCTCATAGGAACGTTCCAAGCGCTCATAGAAAGCGCACATACTGCCAGTTAAATTAGTCTCACTTGGCTGTCTTCCAAGGATAGTGGCTAACTCCTCACGTTCTTCGTGAATCTTGGACAGTAGGAGAGTACGTGTCGCGCGTCTTCAACCGTCTCTGGGCAGGTAGGGCAAAGTGGTGAAGCGAAGAGACCAAACCTATGCAGATAATACTGAAAGCACCCGTGTCCGCTCAGCATCTGGAAGAGGAAGTAACCTACTTCTCCGTGTCTTCGCCGTAACCACGTGTCAAGGTTAGAGATAAGTTCGTGCGTCCAGCGGCCGTTAAAAGAATGATCTCATCTTCGCTGCCATTCGTCAAGTGACGCCACTCGCTGTGCCAACTTTTGGTCCCTTGTAGGTTTTGCTCCTTGCCTTGGATAGAGACGATTTAGTTCACGTGTTAGCTCTAAGCTTAGAATAAAAATATAAGACTTTTTTTTTCGTGTGATGGCTGTCACGTTAGTTTTCTTTAGTGGATTTGGTATGAATGTCAATAACTAAACTCAAGTTGGACATCGGCATTAACAGCCATCTCTACCGAAGGTTCTCTATCCGTGAATAAGCAGACCCGTTACAAGCTGCGTTTGGCAATCTCCTACACATGCACATATTATTATTAATAAATTTTTGAACTCGCGCTAATAAATACTCGTATAAGTGCGTGGTTTTCCCTCCCTCAACGATGGCTAGTTTTAATTACCGGTTGTCCAGCGGCGTTCGCCGTTCGCACGTGTGTTCGACTTTTGTATGGGCAATTGTTATGCGATAATGATATTAATTCTACATTGTTGCAAAATTATCGTACACTATTTGGTTGCCAGTTACACGTGCCACAGTGCCACATTCACACGTTCGCGTATCTCTGCTTGAACAGGCAATGCATTTTTATTATGCGTTCTGATTTGTGTGATTTTTTATTTAACTTTTTGCTGTTGCTGTTGTAATTTTATTTTTTGTTAAATTACTATCATTGCTATTGTAATTGGATTTTGTATTAATTTTCTCTCCGTTTTGCGTTTTTTTATTGTTATTGTATTGTATGAGTTCACTGTTTTATGTAACTGTAAAAAACTCATTCATTCAGTGAGTTTCATTTAATTGTAGTTTTTAATTAAAAATGTCAGACCTGAATGCATTGGAAATTACACAAACATATTATATATCGAAATTTTTACAATAACAAGTAATTATGTCAGTCGTTTGATAAAATATGTATTAATTGATGCATTGTGAAATAATTAATTAACAAGAACAATATGAAGAAATCATAATTTTTGTTGAAAAAAATATCTTTCTGCATATTAGACTTCATTTAAAGGGTTGAAGGGCAGAAATACTTAGTACGCATAACAAAAATCTTTATTAAGTACTTCGTAAAGCTTCCTCCTTAAATATTACTTAAAAATATTATTAATGCACATCGTATTTCGTTTATTCACTGAATAACTTATTATTTTCTTATATGTGTAAATACAATATATTTTCTCTCTTTCTTACAGGTATGTTTGTTACTATGATGAATTCAAGTATCTTTCGGCATAGCTTTTAAAATTCTGTGCGCAATAATTGAAGCCATACGATAATGGGCGGCAATGAAAATTCGTTAATTTCATGAAACAAAGGTGCATACCAAAAATGTCATCTTAATTATAAAAGAAGCTAAATTTAATTAATTAATAATGGGTACTGAACATTCCAAGGCAATATCATATAGATTTATTGAATTACGAATAGACAATGGTATTCGCGGATGAATCTTCCTTTTGGACAATTAGTTGCATACGTCAACGAAATGTTAAGCTTTCAGCTAAGATTCCTGTTTGGAGCTGCTTTTCTGAAACAGGATTTGGCCATCAGTTTTACCGTCAGGATCAGCGTCAGCTGCGAAGATGCTTGGAAGAACTACCAAATAGTCAACTTTAAATTTTGCAAGCAGACATCGACCCCAAGCATGGAAGCCGAAGGTGTGTAAAGTGGAAACAGTAAAATGGAATTGATATGTTGAACTGACATTCACAGTCGCCTGAGGACAACCCTATACAAAAGGTGACGGGAATAGTTAAGCAAAAACTCGAACAGTTATCAAGGAAAATTCGGCTGATTTGGAGCCGGTTACTTTCTCAACTTCTCACAGAAATCAACACAAATATGAGATGTGAAGCCCTTATAGCGAATGTAGATGACTAACATTTTATGGAATATATTGCGTATAATAAAAAGTATAAGTCCATAAAATGCAGTTTGCAAGAATTGATTTGGTCAAATAGTTTCAAAAACTGGTTTATGGCCAATGGGGAGGGCAGAATTCCCAACGAATTGTGCCTAATCGACGATGGTTTGTAAAAAACGAGAAAATTCACAAACTAAGCCACAGGTAAATGAAAATTTTCAATTACTTGGGATATGTGCCGGCATTTCGACATACACTAGGGAATTTGTCCGAACTGCAGTAAATCGCTGGAAATTGTGTCCTGTTTATGGCCGGTTTAAGTTATGACAGTCTCGCTTCCATTAGACAGACTGTATGTAGATTTATTGGAGGTTTGCACTTCGACCTAATGGTCTTTTGTGCCCTCTACTTATCACAGTACCTCATTTAAACCCAGCTCCCTTATTAAACTTAAGATTGAGCTGAGTTGTACTGAGCGTATCTGTCTTTTTTCAGGCTGAAAATGGCAGCTATGGCTCAACCTTGTCCGCGCTATAGTGCTGCATTCAAGGAGAAGGTGGATTTGAGTCTTCTGGGATTGGTCACAGATACGACAAGAGACAGTGCAGGTCATGTGCAGATCGTTTAACTGTTTATCCTTGGACAGAGTTGTGAGTTTTCAAACCTGTTTTAGTTGGACAACCCCAGTAAGTATTTCGCTTGGCGTATCCCCAAAGTTTGGTGGCCTGATTGAATATAGCAGCAACAGAGATGATTTTGTGAATTGCTTTTTCCTTGAACATAATAGCTATTATTTCAAACTCAAACTCAGAAGTCATCTTATTGGCGGCTTATGAAGTAAACTAACTACTCTCAGAAAAACTAAAGGAATGGTTTTTGATACGCAAAAGAGACGAAGAAAATGTTCTCGACGTTTGCTTCGTAAAACCGCTATGCGCCCGTTCATAAATGTTATGTTGCGATCATTAGCGAACGAAGTGTACCCTCAAAACACATAAGCAGTCTATAGTCCAAGTATTTTTTTTTTTCCTTATAAACTCCTCTCGGGAGCATAGGGCCTCGACAGGACTTGTCTTCCATTGGTTTCGTTAATCTGTTTAATTTCTGGCAGGGTAAGTGATTAGCCTGCCGCTATAGTCCAAACGTAGGCATTTCAAATTATTTCAAAAACTTGGAAAATAACTTAGAGGAAAAAAATTTATTTAAGATGAAAAAGTGTATTAGGCTATTCATGCCTACTTTAAAGTCCTAGGCAAAACACGATTAAGTTGTTGTAAATAAACATGAACGCAGGATTAATTCCCAGGTGCTTCAATCAATTTAAATGTAGGCTTCAGAAACTGTATAACTAAATTGAGTGGACTTTCTAAAATCCCTTGGTATGTGCTCAACTCGTTTACTAAATAGACAAGCGAGCACCAAATGGCCGATGGTAGATTCTGTACAAAAACTTCTAAGTTCATTCAAATTTTAATAAAGTGCGTGTAGCGTAGTACACATAATAGAAGTGAAACTTCCAAGGCAGAGAAAGCAAAAGGGAGAGACCTGAGAGAGAATGAGAGAGAAAGAAATAAGAGAAAGAAATGTCCAAATAAATTCACAACATTTGCAGAGGATACAAATAAACAAAATTTACAAAAAACGGAGAAGGGTCGACCGGTATAGGTAAACGCCGGACACAAAGCGTAGCAACAACGCGCACTACTCCGATTCCAGAATCGTAGGAATGGCACAAATTATTGTAAGGCAATACCAATAAATCCGACGCGGGAATGGATAGCACTTTATAGTACGCACAAGCATTCGCCATAAAACGGAAATAAGCGCCAAAAAGTAGGCAGAAAAAAAAACCAAAAAAATTGGGACCAAAAAACCCCCCAAAGAGTAGGCACCAAGGAAATATAACGCCAAAAAGTAGGCATCAAAAATAAGTTTCCTACAAGTTTGCACCAACAAACAAGCGCCAAAAAGTAGGCAGTGCTATCTCTCACTAGAAATTAGCAAAAGCAAGGAAAAACTTAAGAAATAGCCTAAAGTGTATCTAAGATATATATAAAGTGTAGCCATATCTCTATCCTTTTCCTCATCGTTACATCTTTTTTCTCTCTCGCAGGACGAAAATGCCCAAAACGTTGCATGGCCTTGAAGTTGTACTCTCCATTCTCGCTCGTCCATCGACGCCTAAGAAGTTTCACTTCAAAAAGTATACGCAGAATATGTGGAAGAAAATATTATTTAATGCAACCTTCGTAACTGCATAAATTATATATATAAACTTGCCTAAGCTTCAGCGAAAGTATGGTAACCAAAACAAATAAAGAAAATTAAAAAAAAACTTAAATCAGGTACCTTGGGTCCGCTTCTTTAGGCTACGAAACGAAGGTGTTAAAGTGAATAATGAAAAGTTAATAGCGAATTCCTATGCGTCTAAAAGTATGCAAATTAGTTTAGGATGAAAAATACTGGCAGAGGACTGAGGAAAGTTAAAAACATTACTGCTGGACTGCCGGCTAATGAGCGTAGTGAAATGCTTGAAGTGACAATGAGTTGCTGCCAGCGCTTAACTCACTGCTCTCCCTCTCCCTCCCCTTCCCACGCGCGCACGGCATTACTCTCCTTTTCACGCTGTTTTCTGAATATTAGCGGCAGCGGCGAGCTTGCGAGATAAAAATCCAAGGCATGTAACTTTACTGCATAACAACAAATTATAATAATAATAACAAGAACAACAACAACAAAACTAAGTGCGCACATAATAACCAAAGGCTAAAGCACTAATGGCGCGACAATAAAGTAAACTTGGTTGCTCAGCATTTTTAATTAAACATTCCACACTTTTTGCCGAACTTGCGCACACCAATCGCTTTTCGTTATTCCCTTTGGCTGGGCTTGTGACTGCGCCTAAATGTATGCCACAACAAATATATAGGTTAAGCTGTAGATGGGGTGACAATGCAATGAGGGTGGAGTGCAAATTAGTTGTTGGGTTTTTTAATTTAGTAAATTTTTTCTCTTTCAGATTAAGTCGCCATTTTGAAAGTATTCGTAGTTAAGGCTGCTTAATATTTTTTCGGTATTTCCTGGTGGCTCACTTTTTAGCATTCTCGACGATGGATCAAAGTAGCGTAATTGGCAGGGCATTTCATTCTTTGCATATTCGCATTCGCACCACCGTTAAGTGGGAGCTGTGAAATTTTCATGTTGTTTGTTGACTCGACCGCTGGTGAGTGGGTTTATGTATGATTTTGGGGTCGACATTTTTTGTCTGATTATCATTTTGGCGGGTTTCAGGTTCACTGGGGACATGAAAGATTAAATCATAGAACTTTTTCCCGAAGCGATTGTGGGCACTGGTAAGCCAGCGTGTGCTTTTCAGCTCACGGAAGTCGTCGAATGTAATACATTTTTTAATTTTGATGCCAAAAGCGCATAGGTACATACACATATACATATATGTACATATGTATTTTAAAATGTGTAATTGAATTTTTAAAGCCTTGCGTGAATTTTTGCCCCACTTTTATGCGTAAGCTATATTATCTTTTGCCCTATGCATTAAAGTTTGTATTTAGTTTCGCTTGAATTAATGCATTCACCTTTTAGAACGATAAGCAGCTGATTTTTGGTTTGGCTCCACCCCACCACAGCCAATTGCGACTGCATCAACAATACGTCAACATTTAACCCTAATCTCTGCAGCATCAAACGTTGAAGCGCGCTTAATCAGCTTTTTCGCTTGTTTCCTTCTTTTCCAAACTGTTAATTAGAAAAGTGCTTAAATTGGATTTCAGCTACTTTGTTGTGAAATTCATCAGCTTAAGCGCGTAGCATGTCAACATTTTCACCTGTTTCAGACATTAGCAGAGAAATGCGGAGCGTAGGTATGGAAAATAGAAAAATCTTCGCAAGTGCATTTCATAAAATGGATCTAATACCGAATTTCGAGAAAAAAGTTCATGAAATTTTTTTTTAATTAATTATTAATCAACTGTATTTTTTTTTTTTTAATTAATTATTAAACATTTGTTGGCAAATTGGATAAACTTTTACAGGGTTACCGGGAAATTTGACTTAGGTACTTAAGGACCTTACCATTTAGTTTTTTTTTATTTAATTATAAAAATGAGAAACAACAATACAATTGTTATTGCACAGCAAAAAAAAGGAGCACTGGCTGCCAGGGCCTTCGGCTCATACCATTTAGTTAACTTCTGATAAATTTGGTATGACATGATGCTCAAAACTTCACCTTTCTCGCGTTATTCGATTTTAAAAATCATCGAAAAAAAATGTTTATATTACGCTGTACGTCCCCGAACGCTGGAAATTGTGTCCTGTTTATAGCTGGTTTAAGTTATGACAGTCTCGCTTCCATTAGATACACTACATGTAGATTTATTGGAGGTTTGCACTTCGACCTAATGGTCATTTGCGCCCTCTACTCATCACAGTACCTCATCCAAACCCAGTTCCCATATTAAACTTAATATTAAGCTGGGTTGCACTGAGCGTATGTGCCTTTCTTCTGGCTGGAAATGGCCAAGATTGCTCAACCTTCTCCGTGCTATAGCACTGCATTCAAGGAGAAGGTGAATTGGAGTCTTCGGGGATTAGTCACAGATGCGAAAAGAAGAAGCAGTGCAGATCGTTTAACTGTTTATGCTTGGAGAGAGTTGAGTTTTCAAACCTTTTTCAGTTGTACCGACCCAGTAAGTATTTCGCTTGGCGTAGCCCCAAAGTTTGGTGCTCTGACTCTCAAAACTTCACCGTTCTCGCGGTATTCGATTTTAAAAATGATTGGTCCCCGTTTTTAAATGTTAGATCAAAGGAAATTTTTTCCAGTTTTTTTTTATCAAATAATAAAATTGTCATCATCATTAAAATTTGATCCGAGCCCTTACAATTAAAAATATTCGCATAATAAAATTTTAAATTGACGCGTTTTCACTACTTCACACCGTAGAACAGGAAATTTGTGTGCAAAATATTATGCAAATCATTTTAGAGGCTCTTTATCCATCCAAAAAGGCATAATCATGCGATTAAAGAAGTAACCCGCAGGCAGATTTTGAACTCAGATTAGGTTAGGTTAGCCTGGTTGGCAATAAGCCACGTATAGACCTTTTGGTCCCTAGCGATACCAGATGGAGACCGACCTCTATGAATACCGAAAGTTGACATCTGTAGGAATCTAAGTAGAGCTGGGAGCTCCGCTTTTGGGATGTCCTCCAGATCCTCAAACAGTGGGACTCCCAGGCATTTTAAACGCGTTTTTTGGTAATAATGCCGGACGGACGCACAGAAGGTGTTCTAAAGTTTCCTCAACATCCACTCTGCATTTCCTGCATCTGTTCGTGTTAGCAATCTCTGTCTTGTACGTATGTGCAGCCAATAGATTATGATCTGTTAGTATACCTATGATAGTTCTGCAGTCCTTTCGCGAGAGCGTAAGTACGAACTGAGTCAGTTTTTTGTCGTTAGTTCCACACATAACTTTTACTGTTTTGCATGTGGTCAGATTAGTCCACATAGCTTCGCCTTTTCATGTAGTTATCCATTTCGTTGTATATAGTATTTAGCGGTTTTGGTATATCGTTCTCGTGTTCAAATGGTAGTCTAACAGCGCTTTTTGCTATCTCATCTACTACTTTGCTCCCCATAATGCCTTTGTGACCAGGCATCCAATAGATATGCAGCCTACTGTTTGCGGCTAGTCTTTCTATGGCCTCCCTGCTCCGTCGAACATTTTTGGACTTCATAAAATATGAGTTTATTGCTTTTATTGCTGCTTGACAGTCCACGTAGATATTTATTGATGAGTTCTTTATTGTTCTTGTGTAGGCTAGCTCCGCGGCTTTTCCCACAGCAAAAACTTCCGCTTGAAAAATACTGCTGTGGTCTAACAGCTTGATAGGCTGCCTGATCCCTAGTTTTGAGGAGTAAATGCCCGATCCCACTTCGTTAAAAGTTTTAGAGCCGTCTGTGTAGATGTGAAAAGTCCTATGGCCAGGCTTGATACCTTTGTGCCATTCCTCCTCTTCAATTGTAGTACGAAACCTTCTCTCCCAATTAAAGTACGGAGTCATGTAGTACGTGCAACTTGAACTTCACTTTCCTATTGAGCTGTGTCGGAGGGTTCTGCAGGTGAATACTTCAGCAGCCACTAACCTCCTCGCGGATTCCGCTGCCAGGTTTTCCACCATAAGGTCAATAGGTGTCATACTGAGTATCATTTCCAACGCCGCCGTTGGAGTGGTTTTCATCGCTCCTGTTATGCACAGAGCAGCGAGTCGTTGAATCCTCTCTAGTGGCATTAAGTATGTCAGTTTTCTTGGCGCAGTCCACCATACTAGGGCCTCATGCAGCAATATCGGTCTAACTACTGCCGTGTAGCGCCAATAGATCAGTGAGGGTGATAGACCCCAAGTAACGCCCAGCATTCTTTTACAATAGTACAGCGCATTACTGGACTTTTTCACCCTTTCCATGACATTGTACTTCCACACTAGTATGATCTTGGACTGAACTAGAGAGAAAATAATTGTAACAATAAAAAAAAAAATTTTACAGTCTAAACTTTCTTATCCATTACAATTTGTTCCCCACATGAGTGCCCCTATTCTTGATACAAATTCTCTTACCTTTCGAGGAAACACTCGAAAATTCCTTCTTTATGAACCCTTCAACATGTAAAACTTGGTGTCCTCAATAATAGTCTCCAAATTAATGCAGTTTATCGGGATTTTTCAAAGGTTTTCTATAAAGTCTGTCACTCAACCTTAATCTCTAAATTAATAAACTTTGGGGTTCACTCTATTTTCTTTAAATGCATAAGGTCGTACCTTTTCAAACGTGAATGTGAAGTCGTAGTAGATAACGCATCTTCTTATTCTTTTATACCTCTTCCATCCCTCAGAGCAAACATTTAGAGCCCTTTGTGTTTTGTAATTTTTATTAATAATACAACTGAATGTTTCCATTTTGCTAAGTTTCTTTTATATGCAGACGACTGAAACATTTTTAAAACTGCACGAAACCTGTCTGATTTATATCACCATCAATCAGGCCTCAACAACGTCTTGACATGGTGCAATAGGAGTCTACTTCAACTAAGTATTAACATATGGCATTTTCGAAGTCAAATCATTTAATCTCTACCTCATATTTGATAAAGCTATCGTGTCGAAATTACTGATTTACGAGGCTGCTCGTTGCAAATGTAGCATGACCCAACTACAACTTTTCTGCCAGTGACGTCTCGACGTTGCTTGTCAACAGGTACTACCACCGCTACTGGTTTTTTGAAGTAACTTTCGAATGCAAGCCTCGTTGCGTGGTTTCGCATAACCTGCTGGATGGAAGCTCGCTCTTGAATCACCAGCATAGCTAAATCTTCTGAAAACTGGCGTAAAAAGATTCTGCGTAGATTGCTTTTGTTAGCGGGGTTTGACTGCAGTGCAGTATAGTAGCTGTGTTATCTTAGGTAAATTTGCCTTTAATGTATTACCCCAGAGAGAGAGAGAGAAAGAGAGAGATTCTTTACCTGCTGCAAAACGAAGCGACACGTTGTGCTCTAGCCTTATATGTAGTACTATGAGGAATATTTCGGTATACACAATAATATAATAGAAAACAAAAATTAACTGTGGGTGCGGCTGCTTCATCTTCGCACCCCTTCTCAGCGTCACCTTCTCTTTCGGCGTCATCGTCATCGTCGTCGTCTCCTTCTTTTTCTTGTTGCTGTTGTTTCTCGTCGACATTTGCACTCACTTCATTTTGAAATTTTTCTGACGCTTCAGTGTCAGGAGAGTTATGCATTCTATTGCCGCTTGGAAACCACTCGTCGTCTTCACTGTTCGAAGGATCTGAATCATTGTCATCGTCTTCGCCTAGTAGCTGTTTTAAACACGCATCTTTTTCAGCTTCACTCAATCTAAATAAAAAATAAATATGTCACCTGGTCTACGAAAAGGTACCTTACGTGCGAAAACAAGTTTTCGAGAAAACAGCAGTTAAAGTTTAAACTTCTAAAAACCCTTGTAACTTTTTTAAATATTGGAGGTTGAATTAAGTTTAAAGGTGACACACAGATGGCGCTATTTATCACTTTATCGCGTTGGCAATACTGAATATATATTCATGACAAAGCCTCATCCCTAGGCTTTGTTTATCAGTATCTGTCATTTCGCATAAACAACGCAGTGTTTTCGTGCTCCGAGTATGTCAACTTTCGTGCCGTCGAAACGCAATTTGCGGGAAGCTTTGCTTTTCTGCTTCAATTTGAAAAAAAAAATACAGCCCAAGCTCGTGAATTGCTGCAGGAGGCCTACCCAGACCATACTCCGTCGATTTCAACATGTGAGTACTGGTTTCGACGATTCAAAAGTGGTGATTTTCACACCGAAGACAAGGAGCGTCTTGGCCAGCCCAAATGTTCGAGGACGCGGAATTGGAAGAATTGGTAAACGAGGACTCGTGCCAAACCCAAGAAGAGCTTGCTGAATCATTGGGCGTTGATAAATCAACCGTTTGCAAGCGTCTAAAAGCGATGGGAATGATCCAAAAGCAAGGACATTGGGTCCCGTACGAGTTGAAGCTGCGCGACGTCGAACGGCGATTTTTTACGTGCGAATTGCTGATCGAGCGACAAAATCGGAAGGGTTTTTTGCATCGGGTGGTGACTGGCGACGAAAAATGGATCCACTACGATAACCCAAAACGCAAAAAATCATGGGGTTTGCCCGGCCACGCATCAACGTCGACGGCCAAGCAGAATATTCACGGCAAGAAAATCATGCTCTGCATTTGGTGGGATCAGGTCGGCGTCGTATATTTTGAGCTGCTCCAACCGGGCGAAACAATCACGGGGGATCGTTACCAACTGCAATTGATGCGTTTAAGCCGGGCATTGAAAGAAAAACGGCCGGAAACGGTAAAAAGGCACGACAAGGTTATTTTGCAACATGACAACGCTCGGCCGCATGTTGCTCAACCTGTCAAAAAATACCTTGGAACGCTTGGCTGGGAAGTGTTACCCCACCCGCCGTATAGTCCAGACATAGCTCCCTCCGATTATCATTTGTTCCGGCATATGAGTCTCGATTTGGCGGACCAGCGGTTCTCCTCGTACGAGGCTACCAAAATATGGGTTGAGTCATGGATAGCCAAGCAGCGGCCAGAATTTTGGAGAAACGGCATCCGGAAATTGCCCAAAAGATGGGCGAAAGTTGTAGCTAGCGATGGCCAATACTTCAAATAAAATATTTTGTACCGTTTTTTCACAATAAAGCCCCAAATCTTCGAAAAAAACCTTCAAAACTAGTTCAACCTCCCATATTAATATTTTTCAATCCGGTTATTTTCTTCAGCATAGATCACAGTATCAATAAAATTACAGAAGCAGTGAAAAACATTTTTTTTATATATAAATAAATAAGAAAAAGTTAATGCAAATCGCAGAAATCGTTTTAAAAAATAAATTAGCTTTTGTACCGGCATCCATGCCAAAAAAAACTTATAAGACCCAGTGACAAAAATTTTTCGAAGTACTGAATACGATTCTGATGTCAAATTTTAAATGGCATATCCAAGATGGCGCTCCAAACATAGAAAAAATAATTTAATTTTATTGGATCCATCATTTAGAATCTTTTAAATTTGATATTGGATTCGCAATTAGCGACACCAAAAACCCCTAAGTAACGAGTTTAGAAAGAGATCGATGCATTTTTTAAAATTTGTCCGCCATATTGGATCAGCTATTTTGATTTTTTTAAATCTCCCAACAGATTCGTAATCAGCGATCTCCAAAACCCCCGAGTGAAAAGTTTCAAGCGGATTTGATGAATTTTGAAAAAATATGTCTCCCATATTGGATCCGCCATATTGAATTCCTGAAATCTGATATCGGATTCGTAATCAGCAACGCCAAAATCCCCCGTGTATTGAATCTTAAGAGGATCCGTTAAATTTTAAAAAACATGTCCGACATATTGGATCCGCCATTTTGATATTAAATAGTCTCACTTCATATTCATATCCAGCGACCTCGCAAACCCCCGAATAATAGTTTTTAAATATTTTAATTAACTTTTGATGTTGAAACAATGCCACAATTCGTGACAAAAATATTGACAAATCCTTAAAAACCACCATTTATAAAGTTATGAATACATTTTTTGTAACACATTTTTTGAAAACAGACTTGAGTATGGTATTCCTTACACCTCAGACTATCCAGGAATGGTTCAGTTTTTAATTTGCACAAATTATTGTCTTCGTTATTCTAATTTGTACTTTTCTTTTTTTTTACTTTTAACAAACTTTTCAACAAATTATGACTTTCTGGTTTTCACCATTTTAAAGAGCCTTTCACACACTATTCGAATCAACAAAAAAGTGAAAAATGATTTTTTGACACGTAAGGTACCTTTTCATAAACCAGGTCACATATAGTAGTTATTATAAACATTTTAGATATCCAATTAACATATATTCTTTACATTTCCTAAAAAAATCCAATCTCGATAACTCCTCCATGGTTTTGCACTTATTGCAATTTTATTTGTTATTTTCGATCAAAAAAACTTCAAAAAGTATGCACAAATTTCAGAAAATACGTCACACAATATAAAGTTACATAATCACATAAAATACATCTCAACACACGAGTGCTCACGTACGCTAAAGTATCCAAACTATATTAGTAATGACAGCGCAGCGCTACGTCTTGCTCCTTCGACAATGAAAACTGAACTATACTGCTTTTCAAAATGTTTAACCATATTGGTTGCAAAAGTGTTTCTGAATATACCTCAGGTGCAAAAGATTAGGAACACTCACCTTTTCGCTTACCCTTCAAGTTCAACCCACCTAGCCGTCATAAAAACGAGAAATTTAGGGTGCAGCTGCCTGCGTTTTATACCTGATATCGGAGTATGAAAGTTGCTGTATATAATATTATTAATGTAATCAGTTAGAAATATGTTCTTACAACATAAATAAATAAATATTTATCGAATGTATACAACTATTTCGTGATATATAAGACTTATACCCAAAAAATTGTCGTCTGGGTACCCGGGTGGCAGAGTATGTACAATAGATTTGTTTGGGTGGCAACACAAGGGCTAAGGTTTGATAACTTATCATCTAAGTCACCCTTAGTTAAGGGGTTACATGGGTTTCGTTGGGTAAAAAAAAGCCTATTCTCAACTTTTTTTTCTGTGTAAAAAATTATTTATTTAATTCAAACTTTTTTCCGTCTTATAGATACTTATTTAATGAATAATTTCTGAAATTAAAAAAAAAAATTAAAATGGAGGAGATTGTGACGTCATTTCCGGTGACCCCTCGGAAAAAAGGTGCGTCCGCGTTGTCAGCATAACTCCTGACAGGATCATAAAAAATGAAAAAACAAAACTAAGTGTTTTGGCTAAGACCATAAACTCGTGCTTGAACGAAGGAAAGAAAAAAAGTAAAAATTGGAATTTTGGCAGACACTTTTCCAAAAAAATGAGAATGTCGGTCAAATTTGCTCGAGATTTTTTTTTTTTTTAAATAGTTGTAATGAAAAAAAAAATCCAATCCTTAATCCAAGCACGAGTAAATTGTATCTCAAATACCTGTGTAAAATTTCATCAAGATCGGTTGAGTAGTTTTTGAGAACATTTGACAACCGACTTTGAAAACATGGTTCCGAGAAAAACGCGTTTAAAATTTTGAGCAACAATAAAAGTGGCTTGGAGCGCACAGCTTCCAAAGGCTGTATCTCCGAAACTATTATTCGGATCAACTTGAAAATTTAGGATAATATTATAGAGATGTTGTAGAAATTAATAAGCTAAAAAAACAATTTTTTGAACCCACGAAATCCATGTAACCCCTTAATTCAGGTTATTTTAGGTTGGCTGATCCTGTAGATCGCACTTAGGCCACACATTGATCTACAGTGATGCCAAGTGTTTGTATGGAGAGCTTAAGTATTTTATATTTTGTCTTTAATACACAGTTTAGATAATTGGAGTAGGCTGCAAACTTTTTGTTCTGCCACGCTTTCCAAGTGTGAAAATGATACAGAACCTAAGCAGTTTATTTTTGTTTTTCGAAGTACAGGGCAGTGGAAGAGTAGGTGTTCCAGAGTTCCTCTCGCGCTGACTTCGTTGCATATTGCGCATGTTTCGTTATGCACCCGCTTCCGTTTGGCCGCGTACGATGGAAGCAGACAGGGTGCCACCCGTATCCGCATTACAAGTTTGTAGACGTGACATTGTGCCTGCGTACCATGATTTTTGCGATCCTGCATGAGCTGGTTCTTTCCCATCATGTTCGTTTCAGTCTTAGTTAATAGTTGAAAAATACGTAATAGGAAGTTCTTTGGACAAATATGTAGGCAAAATATTTGAGTACAAATTTTCGAAAAAATACGTTAGGGTTTTCATATCCACCGATTTGAAAAAATTAGTTCCGAGAAAAGCGTAAAAGAAGATAACAAGAAATTATAAAATGTTATATTTTGAAAATTTTCACCTTACTTTCAGCTTTAATTAACTATTCCCGGGCCATATTCCGCTGGGTGGCCGGCGTAGCCGAATGGGTTGGTGCGTGACTACCATGCGGAGTTCAAAGAGAAACTTTTTTCTAATAGCGGTCGCCCCTCGGCAGGCAATGGCAAACCTCCGAGTCGTTTTCTGCTATGAAAAAGCTTCTCATAAAAAAATATCTGCCCTTCGAAATCGGCTTGAAAATGTGGGTCGCTCCATTTGTGGAAAAACATCAAGACGCACCCCACAAATAGGAGGAGGAGATCGGCCAGACACCCAAAAGGGGCTTGCACTTTTTTATACTAAAATTGAATGATCTATAAAACTGCGTACATAAGTATATAATTTATCAATAAATAAAAAAATAAAATAAAACTGCGTACCAAAAATCTTTCTGAAAATCCTAGTTAAAATCTATGGAATTTAGCTGAAAAGTTTGTGGAATTTTTCTAACTTTTTGATAATTGGATTCATATGACCTTTGTTAGCCAATGAGTTATACTTTAATAAAAAAATAATGAATATTCAAATGAAACAAAAAAAGCAAAAGGAAAAAACAAAATTATTTGAAAAACAGTCAACATTTCACTAGTCAAAACCGAATTAAATGCCACGCAACCAATTCGATTTAAAAAGTGTTGGAGCAAACTTATAAATATTTACCTGAAAATCTGCACATTTTCTTAAATACCTTCGCAAATTAATAAAGGCGCGCACGGCCGGAAAATAGGATCAACTTAACGAACAACATAAATTGCCAACAAGTTGAGAGTTTTAAGCCGCGCTGTCGGTGGTGGCATTAACGATTTTGGGCCGCGTTCAGCGTTACTGGTGAACCAAAAAATAAGAGAATTTACGCAACTCTGTAACTACCTTTCGCAGCGTTTAAAAGTAAGCGCAAAAATGTGCAAATTATAAAAGAAGCTGGTGGGAGGAGTAGGCATTCGACTGTTGCCAGCTTTTTAGGCATCGTTTTCACCCCCCTCCCAAAGCCTCAACCAATTTACTTATAAGCCCATATATGTATGTGTACATGCCACCGATTATGTTACAGAGTGACGCCGAGCCAGGTTGCATTTTCTTTAGGCCACTGATTGCGGCAAATCGGCCTAAAACCGTATGGCTTATGCTGCGGAGCTCATAAGAATGAAATAAATAATATGCGCAGTTTGAGCAAAGGCCTCAAGAGGATTACTTGAATGGAAAGTAAGAAATAAGTATGCGTATGTTTGTGTTAAAGAAAGTATTATTAGGTAAACGCAGAAAAAAGCACAACAACAAATAATCCGATTACAACGCGTTTTGCTACGATCTGAGTTGCTGCTTCCGTCGCCGATTGGCCGCTACCTACGTTGAGGGGATCAGCATTCGCGTGTTCTACACCTGTTAGTTGCAGACATAAATATTTCAACAGAGCTAACCACATGGACTACACGCACATATGCAAGAGAAGCGCCATAAAAAAGAGAAAGCGAAGAAATGAAAAAAAAAAACGAAAAAAAAGAACCGAAAAGTATTTGAACTCGACCAAGCCAAATCAATTGACCAACACGACATGGAAACAAAAAGCACGATAATGCACAATTGCGCTGGAATAGTCATAAAAAACGCGGCAGGAACAAAAATGTTCGAAAAGTGCGCAAAAGTAGGACTAAATGATAGCTGGCATGGCATGCATAAAAATTCAGTACCACAGTAAACGCGGAATTGTCCATAAACATTAACCCGACTTCCGCCGCTGCTCGCTGGGCGGCTATAAATCAGCTCACCAATTCAATTGGGGAAACCGTAGTTGGTACGCCAACTAACCCCAAACGCTTTGGCAGCCATTCAAGCACGCAATTCTTGTTACTTTTGCTCCCTTGTTGCTGCGGCTTATTGGTTGGTTTAAAGCGTACAGGTGGGCAAATAATGAAGCCGGCGACTAAAATGTAATGAGAAGGGAGTTGGGTTGCTGTAATGGAAGGCAAGGAAAATGAGCAGGAAACAAATCCGATTTGTGGAGATTTGCAAACTGATTGAAAAGACACGTTGCGGTCATTGATATCATAAAATGTTAATGTAAGTAGGTTTGTGTAGGGTGCGGTGTGCACTTAATGGTGATCAATTGCAAAATTGTTTGCAATACATTTGGAGTTTTTTGGCGGCCTTAAACATTGGGAAAGCTTATCTACTAAATTATTTAAGACACTCGATTTTACAGATGGTTTTAAGTCAAACGTGTGGGACAAGGCGGTTATTGACCCCCTGATTCAGTGACTTGTTTGGCTGTACAAAACATGGCTAAATTCTTAGTAATGTTGTGTGACCCACATGGCATACCATCTCACAAAGGGTGGTTAAGTTTCAAGGGCCGGTGTTGATTTTGAATAAAATACAATTTTTTTAAGAAATTATTATCATTTCTCTTTATTATGATAATACTGGTATGGCTCAATCACGAATGGAGCAAAGTATTAGCCAAACGGCCGCCGCGGCCTCGGCGGCACGCCTTCATCCGATGGTCCAAATTTTCGAAGACGCTGAAGCATAATTGAGGTTCTATGCCGTTAATGTGCCGAATTATCTCATCCTTTAGCTCTTGAATTGTTGCTGGCTTATCGATGCACACCTTTTCTTTCAAATGACACCAAGGAAAGAAGTGCAACGGTGTCGTTGACGTTACAAGTATCATCGAGAAACACGGTATTGAACTGTATCACCCAAGGTTGAGAGTTAACCAGGTTTGATCATCCGTTATGGTGAAAAACAAAAAAAAGTGAGAGTAGCTTAAGGATGACGAATTTGCCAGGTCTGCTTTTTAACTGTCATGAAAAGAAAATTGTGAGGGGAACTTCGGCTGCCTTGCCACTTTGGCGAAATCAGCCGAATTCGCCATGCTCATTTCACATGTATTCACACACTCGTCCAATCAGTCGTTATTCAGAGGGGCAACGAAGTGTCATTGGTTGATTTTTGTGTTGATATAACCAACACAATCTGAGTTGTTTTTGTAAACACATCCCAGGCGCCATCAGCCTATCAGCTGACTTTATCAAATTCGCTCAGAGCCGATTAACGGTCTGTTAAAGAGCACATCTCTAAAATCTTTTCACCATGAGAGCGATTTGGCTGAGTCGTCATCGGGTACTCTCATTTCACATGTATTCACACTCTCATCCGCAATTAGTTGCTGTTTAGGCCATAGACGACAAAATGCGGAACTTTTTCTCGTGAGCGCTGTAAAAATGCGAAGTTTTTGTAACCTAATCCAATGATGCCAGACCAAAAGAAACACTAATTAGGTATTTAAAAAAGAAATGTGAATTTCAGAGTTTTCACACCACTACACCACACATACATAAATATAAAATAATGAAAATATGCACAGTCTGTATAAATTGCATGAATAAGCAAAAATTCAAAATTCAAAGATTTAACTGAAATTATTAAACATTGTAATACAAAAATAGGGAAGGCGAAAACCATAACTCCAAAGACATTTATAAAATATTTAACTCCAAAGACATTTTGAATATTAGACAAAAAGTGGGTAGCAAAAACAAATTTGTTAATCAGCCAACAAATTAACCCTTTACTTTTTTATAGCTTAAAAACAAATTTTTTTAATATCAGAAATATCGCAAATATCACAAACAACTTTAATATCTTCTCCTGACCTGGAAAGTGGCGAACACACAGTTCCCTGAAGCAAACTCCAATTCTCTTATTCTTTACTTTTGACAAAAATCAGCTTGACTATATAATTCATTAGTTTAAAACATTAACCTTGCACTAAATTTAATATTAGTCCGGGGAAAGGGAAATCCATTAATATTGCGCAAATGGTTTAAAACTGTTTTATGGTCGACGCTTAGTTCCTTGGTGTTGCTGCAACTACTAACATGCCGGTCAACTTCGATTATTTTTGAAGTGAAACTTCTTAGGCGTCAATGGACGAGTGAGAATGGAGAATGAAATTTCAAGGCCATGCAACGTTTTGGGCATTTTCGTTCCGCGAGAGAGAAAAAGGATATAACGTAGAGGAAAAGGAGAGAGAGCTATACCTTATATATATCTTAGATACACTTTAGGCTATTTTTCCTGAGATTTCCTCGTGGTAGGAAATATATTTTTCGTGCCTACTTGTTGGCGTTATATTTCCTTGGTGCCTACTCTATTTGGGGCGTTTTTTTGTCTCAACTTTTTGGCGTTGTTTTAGAGCCTACTTTTTGGCGCTTATGTCCGTTTCCTTGCTAGTGCTTGTGCGTACTATAAAGTGCTATCCATTCTGGGGTCGGATTTAATGGTGTTGCCTTGCGGTAATTTTTGCCGTTGCTACGGTCCTGGAGTCGCTGCTTTTGTGCGGGTGATAAACGCTCGGAGTAATGCGCGTTGTTGTCACGGTTTGTGTCCGGCGTTTACCTACACCGGTCGACCCTTCTCCGTTTTTTGTTAATTTTGTCTATTTGTATTCTCAGGAAATATTGTGAATTTATTTGGATATATATTTTTTCTCTGTCTCTCTCTCTCTCTCTTTCTTTCCCGGGTCTCTCCCTCTTTCTTTGTCTGCCTTGAAAGTTTCACTTCGGTTATGTGTACTACGCTATACGCATTTTTTTTATTTTATCGACATTTTTATTTTTCTCCCTTATTTCAATATAAATTCCTGCAAAATATGTATGTTATTTTTGGGAGCCCATTATTTTGTCTATCAGCCGTTCACCATCAGCCCACCGATGGTTAGTGCTGCCAAATACTCAAATCTGTTCCAGTGCGCTCTCTCACGTAAAATGAGATAGCTTCGCATCTAGTCAGCTTTGGTTCAGACGGTAACAAACAAATTGTTGATTCTCTTCGTATATCACCAACTTAACCTTAGTTTTTTCGTAAACAAATAGTTGTGATGACCTATAAGACTTCGGCCAATCAACTAATTTTTTCAAATTCGCTGGGCGCAGGTTAACGTTTTGATATTGGTGAAGCCCACTTTGGAGAGAATAATGAGTTGGCGCGTATCGTCGTACCATTACATTTCTCGCAGCGAATTTGACAATATCAGCTGGTTTTCGTGACGTCGCACTAGTCCAATAGGCGATCACTGTAACTAGATTACCATTTTCGTAACTAGATAAAGCATTTTTTTGGTCGCTATCCTTAGAGTTTCAGTTCTTTCTTCCTGACATTTTTCTAGCCTTTTATAAAGGGTGGTTAAGTTTCAAGGGCCGTTGTTGATTTTGAATAATTTGAACAATTTTTATAAGAAATTATTGTAATTTCTCCTTATCATGATAAAACTGGTATAGCTCAATTACGCATTGAACAAAATATTGGCCAAATGGCCGCCGTGGGTTCGGTGGCACACCTCCATCCGATGGTCCAAATTTTGAGGTTCTATGCCGTTAATGTGCCAAATTATCTCATCCTTTAGCTCTTGAATTGTTGCTGGCTTATCGACGTACATCTTTTCTTTCAAATAACCCTAAACAAAGAAGTCCAATAACATGATCTTGACGGCCAATTGACATCGCCGCGACGTGAGATTATTCGGCCATCAAATTTTTCGCCCAAAAGGGCAATTGTTTCGTTAACTGTGTGAGAAGTGGCACCGTCCTGTTGAAACCACATATCGTCCACATCCACACCTTCCAATTCGGGTCATAAAAAGTTCGTTCTCATCTCACGATAGCGAACACTATTCACAGTAACTGCCTGACCGGAATCATTTTGGAAAAAATACGGTCCAATGATGCCGCCGGCCCATAAACCACACCAAACAGTCACTCTTTGTAGGTGAATTGGTTTTTCGGCAATCACTCTTGTATTTCCATTCGCCCAAATGCGCCAATTCTGTTCATTGACGAATCCACTGTGATGAAAATGTGACTCATGGAGATGATTTTCTTCGAAAAGTGTTTTGATTTGAATGCGCATTTTTATAATGAGCCTGAATAACTTTAACGCGTTGCTCGCTTGTGTATCTCTCCATGGTTGAAATTGAGTTAGTCTGAAATTGAAAAATGTCAAATGAAATGCAGAAGAAAAACTTGACGCTTAGGTATGGTTCACATTCAACATGGGCCCTTAAAATTTAACCACCCTTTACTTAACTTTTTAAGACCTTTTAGTTACACTTCTGATATTCGTGAGAAAATTATTTTCATATCGTTCAGCAACACAGCTTGTTGCACGTCGAATTCATTTAGCTGTTGCAGGTTTATCGTCATCGAAGTCCTTTAACATTTGTATTCCCACTTCCTCGTGCAAATGTTTTCTTCCTTTTTCTGCCCAATTTCTTAAAAGTTACAGCTTTTTTGCTAGAGCTCTGACTGCCGTGTTGTTTGTTTTTTTGTTTCTTTCGTTTTCCTGTTACCCGTTGCTTGTTGCTGTTCTTGCGTGTTTTATTGTTGCAATACCTTCAATTTGTTTTGTTGGTATTAAATTTTTATGCGAAATGCTACTTGTCGACAAGCGATGTCATTATTTTTCTCTGCCACGCTGCCACACAATATTGACTACAACAGTTGCCATTATTGGTTTCCCGAAAATATTTGCTGCTTACACCTGTCGCATGCTTTAGCTGTTCCATTTATATACACCCATGTGTGTATGGAGGGGATACGTTGCCTATGGCATATTTAATGATGCCCATGACTTGCTTAAACTCAGACGACTTCGTTTGAGTTTCAGTTACAATTCCGTTTCATTTACCATGCGCGGCATCTCTTTGCTTTGCTCTTATTAACTTTTGCGGCTCCTTTGTTTTTGTTTTTGTTTTTTGCTGTTACACTTGTAAAAACATATCTTTCACTGTTGGGCCATCTGTCATCTCAGCTGCTTAAACCCATCATTTTTAGTCAGCGCGATGTGCTCTTCAAATTTGATTAATGAATTCACTGCACCTGAGCGGCGAATACTTGACGGTTAAAGACTATCAGGAATGAGGTAAAAAATAAAATACATTTCTGTCTGTTTGAATTTAAAATTTAAATGGAAATTGAAGCGATTACTTAAGCCGCGGCGTTTGAGCTTTTGTTTGTATGTAATGTAGTACAGGCAGTATAGTCCACACTGTGGAAACTGTGTCTAGAAATGTTGAGATGGATAAGGTTTTTCTTATCCCGGTTGCCTGTAAGCAGGCTATAGTAATCTCTGTTCCGAAATATCTTCTCACAAGGAACAGAAACTAAAAACAATATTCCGGAACATGTCATTAAAGATGGTGGCACTAGACCAACAACAATGTTCTGTACGTTTGATTGTCAAAGCAAAGTATTGAAAAACTAGAAAAAAAATAATGAATTCCCCTTGTTTCATTCTGAGCTGACAGCCAAATGTATAGGGCTAAAGCAAAAATACAACTCAGCTGATTTACCAACACCCCCTTTAATAGAGGGTGACAAAAAATAAGTGTATACAACATGTTTTAATGAAAAAAAGAGGTTGTCTGTAAAGTCGGTTTACTGACGATAGTTTAACGTGACAACGTCATAAGAAAATATTGATGGAATGGTTGCAATTTTCAAAACAAAATTTTAATTTTATTTGTTTGATAGATATTTTGTATGGATATAGGGGAGGAGGTAAATGGAATTGCAATGGAAAAATGGCGAAACATTTATCAAATTCATGAAAGATATCTTCAATTTCGATTGTGCATCAGACGTTAATAAGTCAACAACACTAAGAGGCACCATCATCGATTTGACTTTCTCAAGACACATTACACTTGAAACACTCCCTTTCATTTCCTATTTTTCCTATCATCGTCCTATTCTCAACAGAGAAATGGTTCATTACCATGCACACAGGAAGAAGGCATCTGCAAATACAAGTATGTGAATTTATATACAAATGCGCATGTACATACATATACATACATATATATGCTCACTCAAGTAGGAGAGAACCAGATGTCGAACGTTGCCGAACGCGGGGGCCGGTTGTTGTCGTTCGTTCCGCGCGCTCACTTGCAGTTCAAGCAAGGTAACGGCAATGAGCAAGGTAACGACAAATGAGCAAGGTAACGACAAATGAGCAAGGTAACGACAAATGAGCAAGGTAACACTAATGAGCAAGGTAACGACACATTTTTTCGTGCGTGCAGCCGGCTAAATCGAATTATAAGACGTTATCACGTCAAAAATGTATCATTAATAGTAGCTCAAAACAAATTGTGAAATTTTAATAGACATTGTTTGAGTAACACTATATTCAGCCAGTTTCGAAGTGGCCACCTTTAGCACGAATACACAAGCTCAAACGTTTCAAAAAATTTTGGGCTATAGGCCGTTATGCGATCCCACTCTCGATGCAACGCTTGCTTAAGGGACTCCTAAGTTTTGTGGCGTTTTGCACAGGCCATTGCTTCCAAAGTCGACCATACGCTGTAATCTAGCGGATTCAGATCCGGTGGGGTTGAAATTCTTGGGGAGTAATGAAAGAGGGGAAATTGGTTTGCACCACTCTTTTTGCTCTGTGGGCTGTAGACCAATTGCTGATGCTTCGATGATTGTGAGCTTGTTCAACGGTAAACAGCTTCTCATCCGTAAAGACGATTTTTCCCAGCCCGTACCTGTGGCCCGACGTTGGAGCGAGCGACATATTTCGAGTCTTACTTTCTTGTTTTCATCCGTGAGCAGCTGGCATTTTTGTAGTGTATAAGACTTAAGTCCAGGTTCTTTTTTTGCTATAAGGTGAACTGATTCACGATTAATTCCTGTCTCACGAGCAATTTTCCTCATCGAGAACATAGAATTTCGATGAACTCTTTTTTTGATGATTTTTCGGTTGTTGGAAGTGTTAACAGTTCGTTTTCTTCCTCTTCCAGGACGGTCGCCTTTCATACCAAGCTCCTTAAATCGTTTGATTGCACGAGAAACCAATGAACGTGCAATTCCAAGTTTCCGTGCTATCTCGCAGTTGCGTTTTTGTACTTCAGAACACACACAACAATCACAAAATAAGGGCATTCGCTAAAAAAATTTACATTTATCTAATTGCACAAAGAAGTTTGTATACAGTTATTTTTTGTTACCCTGTAGATTCGCTTTGGTCAGATCCGACTCGAAAGTCATCCTTCAAAAGCTCTCTATAGTGTTACAAATTATTTTAGATTAAAAGAGTAAATATGGAAAATTCAATATTTTAGGTTATGAAGAATATTTTTCACTGCCAGCTCACGAGTACATAGTCATACGCGAAGCTCGTTTATTCGATTGGACAGTGGGCGTATGTGTGTTTGTCGCCTGTGGCGCTGTTTTCGATCCTATCGCAAGTTTTATATTGCATTCTTGTCCATCCTTTTGCAAATGTGTTCGCTCTGTGAGCTATTAAAGGTAAATATTTTTTATTTTTGATTGAAAAAAATTATTAAAAAATGAAGATTAAAAGTAATATCAAAAGCGTTATTACAAAATATAGAAAATAACAAAAAATATTAAATAGGAAGAAAAAATCATCAAGAACTTTATTTTAGTTCGATAACTCGTTCCATCAATTTTTTAATTTTTTGCATTTTTCCTCCCTTCCGTCTTAAGTCTATCTGCCTATTTGTCTATCTACTCTGTAGATCTCTCGATTGAAATGCCGGCATCGGTTTTTTTTCAGTAAGTTGCGTGTTATTCTGTTATCGAATTTTGTCAAAACTGAAGCGATAATATTCAGACATCTTTACTAATGCACCTACTGTTAGCATTGCTTTGGTCTTCACTTTAAATTGTGTGATTATGAAACTTCGGGGAGTTTGTTAGCTTCGCTTAGATTCTCCAATCTTTGTCGTTGGCTCCTTTTTCTGTATTAGGCTGCATCCATACATGTCGGGCGTATCTCGGTGTCTTCGAACTCTGATCGATGTTGTATTGTGTAAGTGGTTGTGAGAACTTCAAACTCTTTTTAATCCAATCTCGAGCGTGGTCTTTAATTCCTTTGCTATTTAAAATATAACTGAAATTTGGTTGCACGGAAGATTTTCGATCATAAACATTAAAGTGAAAATTTTTTTTTGGTAGAGTTCTAGCTGCAACCGCCCGCTTTTCTAGGCTATTGCCACGAAAAATACTTCATCTTTGCCGTATTTCAGATCAGTTCTCTTGGCTATGTGCTCATTTCAATTGTCTAAGGAGTATGCTTAGTAGTTTGACTTGCTCGATTTTGATTGACAACCATTTCTATCAGTCTATAATTTCCTAATCTTCCACTTCCCAACGTTCCACAATCTTCATCGTGTGCGTTGCTAGTGTTTTGACAGATCAGAACTCCGTTCCCATAGCCCAGACGTAGAGTTTGTTCAGAGATTTTTTGCCATTCCGTCATCAGAATCCAGCAGCTGAAACATTGTCTGTTGGCAACTGTTATGTACGAACGTTTATTTGCCGTCACCAACTACCACGAATCGTTTGTCACTTTTCCCCAATTGTAATTGCGACTGTCATTCAACACATTTTATCTGTAAACCACAAGTTTTCAAGTGACTTTTTCTGTTGCCCATTGGTGATGTTTAAAAAAAAAATGTGATAAACATCAATTTACGTTTTATTTTGTAGGGTTTTACGATAAGGGCATAACATAATTTTTGCAAAACCCAATTTGCAAAGCTTCGGGACATCAGCTTAGCAAGTTTTTCCATTTTGGCAGTAGATCTTTAAGTGCTTAGGCCGAAATCTATGTATATCCGAAGTTCACGTCGGTATGAACACAGAGAGCTCCAACTTTTGGAAGTGCCGTGTTATCAATAGATTTTTTTTGATTGACGAAATTGATCAGTGCCTGCCTTTAATATCAGCAGGCGTTAAGACAGTTAAGGAGAAAGTGCTGAGATCATTCCACCCCATCCTTTATGCAACTGATGCAAAAAGGACTCGAAGTAATGCCGAGTCTCGCAGCATGTATACCACATGGCCACTGTCCTGTAAGGGCACCTTACGAAATTCTAGATATGAGATTTTATTAACCTCAGGAGATCCCTAGAACGCCACCGATCCACTCGTGGGCAAAAATATTTCGCCACCTTAGGAGTTTGTGTATTTGCCCAGCGCTCGCTGAGCTGATGCGAAGCGCACCTCTCCGGAAGCAGACCCTACCAACGGGATCCCGACCCCCTCGTTTTACAGGGTGACTACCTCACATGTCCCCTATCTAGCCAGCTCATCTGCCTGGCAGTTTTCTGCAAATGTCGCTATGAACAGGTACCCATATTTTCATTACATCGAAGAATTCGTATGCAATCGGAAGTGAATTGACATTATCAAATAGTAAACTAACTTACGGTTGAGTCCACTTTAAAATTACAATGGTTATGTCCCAATTGAAACACCCGTTTTATCAGATTATGGTTACATACTTCCACTTGAATAAAATATCATTCAATTTCATAAATTTGCTTGTTTAAATTTTCGGTTAATTTTGGCTCTAACTTGAAACTTTCTCTCATGGCAATGTATCCTCCTACCACAAAACCTTCGTTCACCATTTTTTGCTCAACACATCAGCAGCTCACGTGCGTATTGCTCACCTCGCGCGTACTACTGATGCGATCTTTCATCTTCCTCCACTTGCACACCAACTTCCACTGAACATTGCTTACATTACGAAAGAGTTCTTTTTTTTTTGCCTCTATCACAATAAATAATTTGTCTTCAACCAGCTGGGATGTCCTTCATCTAACAACCGACATCTTAAAATTTCATTTCCCACATTTCTTTTTTTTTTTCGTTTTCTGCTTTGCGACCAATATTTGTTTTACATCAGTACCTTACACAGCAGCTCTGCTCGGTTGGCATTGCCCTGATTGCCCATGACAATTTCATCTTACAAATTGCCAAAAGTGTCGTGAGATCGTTTGGGTGCGCGTGTGATTTTCAATCATTTCCACGCTGTTGCACCGCGACACCACAAGTCAACGCGAACCGGCCACAGCTACGGTTCCACTGATACCCTCACACTCACACTCACACTCACACTCACACACACACACACACACACACTATGACCGCCATCAAAGCCATTAGAGATTTCAGTGACAAGGATTTGAAGAACATCAAAATCGTCATTGTGCCATTGGCGTTTCGTACAACGCTCCAAAAATATATCCAGTGCTACGCGAGTGTGGTTGGGTTTTTGCTATGGAAGATGATTTTGTGCGCCACTCGCGTAGTTTTGTGGTTTGTGCTACAAATTACAGTTGCAGGTTAATGTGAGTCTGTGGAGTGAGTACAAGCTGAAACAGGAAATAAAGTTGAGTATGGGAGTTGAATGATGCACGAAATGTAAGGTACTACGGGCATAAAACTGGGTTATATATAAGGCCGTAAACGCGCTTTAATGCCTATGAAGGTAATTCGGGACACTGAAAAAATATGCGCGAGTCGTTTCGAAATTTTAGCTTCTCTGTCCTAAGTGCAAAAGTGAGCTAGTGCCCCGCCCCGCTAAAGCAAATAGTGGAAGTTGGCGTAGAATTCCTGCCTTTTGAATACAATTTGATAGATATCACTTATTCCAGATTTAATTTTTATTAACAAAAGATTAGCGTGAGCATTTTATTGCGCATAATATGATAATTAAAAATCCGTTCGGTTAAATGAGCTTCAAAATATTCAGTTGCTTTCAGAAAACATCAAATTCACTTGTAATGAGCGAGCGGTATTTTAAAAAAAAGGTGAGTGCACTGCAAAATCCATTGGGCCTACTCCAGAAAGTGTCAAATATACTTAAGAAAGCAAAGCAGGAAATGTGCTTCAAAGGATATCAAATGCATTGCAGAATATCTAAAGTGCATGCATTAGCTGTCTTCTGAAGAACACTAGACGCTCTCGACAATATATTTGATACTCCTGGGAATATATTTAGCTGATTGGTATTGAATATTCGCATTAGATTTTATACTTTTTGAGACTCAACTGGCTGTTTTGAAGTATATTTTATGCTCTTTTAAGCCCACATACCTTTTATAGCGGCTTGTGAAGTACGGCTGGAAAAACTGTCAACTACATATCGTTTGACGCCAAATAAGACACTAAACAGAATAAAAAAAAAATTCGAGTGCCACTTTAGAAAATTTGATAGGCGCTTACGTTACCGAATACTGTTTCTTCACTGCTTGCTTATACTCGTGCATAAATAAATGTATGTGTGTATGTTGGTGCGATGAAGTAGTATGACCCGCGCACAATTGACATTTCATTGACATTCCAAGGTTGTGCCATCGTTGTGACCATGACATAGCGCGAGATAGAGCGGAGAAGTGAGTGAGGGGGACATACACATTTTTGCTGCGAACGCTGAAATTACAAAGTGAAAACACCAACTGAATGCTGTTGTCGCTTAGTCTAGGCAAAATAATAACTATGCAACTCAAATATTCGCACATTTTTATTTATTTTTTGTTGCTTTTTCTTTCCCTTTGTGTGCTACACATTTAATGACTGTATTGTTTTGAACTTCTATACAAGTTTCCTTTTTATAATTTCGCTAAAACTGTCTTTCAACTTTCTACTCAGTTTGACTTTGATTTAGCATTTATATGCCTTTTTTGTTGACCCTAATGCCACACCCATTTAGACACCCACTTTGTAGCGGCATTTACTTCAATGCAGTGTTTTTTGTAGGTTCCTCCGTCTACATCGTCTTCTCTTTAACACTTTTATGGCTGCCCTTCAGGAAGAGAATAAAATGAAATAAAAAATAACAAATAAGTAAATAAAACAAAAAAAAAAAAAAAATAAAAAAACTCCTCCACACCAACTCAACCACATTACTCATCAGCTTATGACTTGAACCAACCACTCGCGTTACACGCCACAGTTTCTAAACCTCTTCTCAGCTTTTCTCGGCGTGCTAAATTCTGTATTTTCTTCACTTCCTCTTCTTCCCTCTTCCACAACTCCTCTTCTACGTACAAAGCTTTTGTGTCGCCTAACTAATCGGCTTCCATACGGGATTAACTTGATTTCCCTACATTGTTTGCCTTCTATCTCTGACGTGGCTTGACTGTTGCTCAGCACACATCCATGCGCCTCATACACATATGCATACCCATATTCCGTGTATGTAGATTGCGTATACGCCATGTGGCGTAAGCGCGTCTTTTCAGCCATTGGCGTAACGGCATACCGCGCTGTGATTTTTACATTACTGGCATTGGTTTCTTCTCTCCCAAGTGTGGCTGCGGGTATTATGTATTACTAGAGAGTAGTCGACGCATCAGATGAAGTGTGACAGCATTGCCGCATGAAGTTGTGGAATTTTGATGAGCCAACTAGACGCCTCCATTGTTACTGGTGATGCTGCTGCTGTTACTGCGACTGCTGTGCTTTGTTTTAAAGCTTTAACAATGCGTGGATAATGAAAAAGTTTGTGTGTTTGGGGTAGAATTGATTGCATTTTTGACGTGGTGAGTATTTCATAGAGTGAGTGACAGCAAAGTAAGTTTCCCTTTTAAATTGAATTTAATTTTTCATTTTTGTAGCAAAATGTAATGGGCGCGATAATGGGCAAAAATTCTTGTTTGCGAACCACTTGTATTTGTTTTTGGTTTATAAAACAAAAGAAAAAGGAAAAAATTGGTATATCATAAACTTAATTTTCTCACTTTTAAAGTGCCTCTTTGAAAAATACCACTATTTCTGCCTCAACTGGAAGCATAGTATCCTCGCTGTAAAGATGTTTTAAAGGGGCATCAAAATATATCGCGTGGCTGTTCTGATAACAGTTTTTTGACTGGTTGAGCACTTCTTCTACTGCGTACTAATAGTGCCAGGTGACCAAATGGGCACTGCATACATTTCAAGTATTTTTGAGCATTTAATTCCATTTTTTTCACAAAATTTAATTCAACTTCTTTGATTCATTTTTCTTTCGAAAGCAGAAAACCGACAAACACCCAAACACTTGTTTTATTTATGCCTTTCACAAATAACTAAAAATGCTGTACAAGGTGAAGTCCAAAATAAACAAGACAGAGCTAAAATAGAAACGACAGGAGCTATGTACTGATAACTTCGAGTTTAGTTATTCAAAATAGGCCCCTCTGGCCTCGATACACTATTTTGCGTGATCTAAAAGCTTTTGGAAAGAGTGTTTCAGATCATTGACCGGAATGTCCTTCAGGATGTCGGTACAAGTCTTTTGGAATACCTCTATGGACTCAAAACGTTTTCCTTGCAGGACCAAATTCAATTTTCCGGCAATTGATGGTTGAAATGCGAGTTTTAGTCGAAAAATCAGTCACAAGTGTGGATCGATGAGATGATGGATTATCCTGCAATAAACGTCAATTTCCTCATTCTCCAAAACGCCAAGATAAAAAATTGCATTGACGTTTTGGCCCATTGGCATGAACTTATTGCGAACGACTCCCTTGGAATCGTAAAAATAAATGAGCATCGACTTAATTTTTGACTTCCTCAAACGCGATTTTTTGGTTGGTGGCTCATCTGGGGCCTTCCATTTGGCACTTTGATGCTTAGTTTCAGGTTTATATTGGAAGCACCACGTTTTATCATTGGTTACAATGCTGTGAAGGAAGTTTTCGTTTTTTCTCGGCTCTTTAATGAGGTCTTTCGAATGTTGAATTCTGAGCAACTTTTGGTCCTCAGTTAACTTGTGCGAAATGAAACATACACAGACCTTTCGTAAGCCCAAATGATCAGTTAAAATGCGATAAATCGATGTTTTGGAGATATTCAACTCCGATTTCATGAATTTCGGCGATGATTTTCGTTCATTTTTGATAAATTTACGAACAATTGCGATGGAGTTTTCGGTGATTATTGATTTTGAGCGGCCCGTATGTTCGTTGTCTTTTATGTTCTCACAACCACCACTGAAACGTGTAAGCCACTCATGAACTCTGGCGCGAGATAGTCAATCATCGCCCTAAACCTTTTTCATCAATTCAAATGTTTCGGCAAACGTTTTACCAATTTTAAAACAAAATTTGATAAAAACAATCTTTTTTATTTTGGACCTTACCCTGTATTGCTAAAACCGTGAACATATCTTCGAGGCGAATGCACCAACATAAAAAAGTAATAATCGAAAGTCGAATGTACGTAGCCCGCGAAATTAGAAAATTAACTTGGTTTTTTAAGAAACATAGTAATTCAGAACTGACCGACCAATTGCTTTAAATGGCGCCAGCAACATTTCTTGGCTTTGCCCCCAGCGAGCTAATGAAAACCTTATGATTTTGGAGCTTAGTGGCAATTACCACAGGAGCAAACTGTCAAAGTTGACGCGCAGTAACTTGGAGTTGTTGTCAGTCAGTATTGATATATCATCCACTTTGACCGTCGGTTGTAGTTTGATCTTCTTCGTCTCCAGGTGGTAAATAAGGTCACTTTGGATTTAGTGAGAAAAGTCTGGAGATTTAGTCGTTCATTTTTGAACACAACTCATTGATGTCACTGCCGGTCGCCAATATCGAGCAAACGTCAATTTATGATATGAGTGAAGCTCCCTTTGGCGGTTGAGGAAGCGGCGAGGTATAGAGCTCGAAAACCAAGGCAGAAACGATAGCCCCTTCCGACGTTCCCTGCTTTATCCTACTCTATATACAATGTTGCCGACGAGTATCGACCACTTGGGTAGTTTGCCGTTCATCTCTTCAGTTTAAGCGAGAGTGTTTATCTGTATCGAAAGCCTTCGAAAGATGCAGCGCTATTTGAACCATTCTTTCTCAGAGACAGTTCTGGTTAGACACACGGTTTATTTCTATGTTTGAGACGCTAAGCGTTGCTGTGATACTGTGCACTCTACGGAAGCCATGCTGATGAGGAGCTGCGGTCATATGTCTTGTGAAGGAGGCGCCAAGTGTTTTCACTACTGGAGGAAAGAGAGATATCGGGAAATAAGAATCTCCTTGGTTCGCGGGTTTCCCACTATTTAGTAAGATACACACGATTCCTACTTATCGATAAGAATAGCGTTAGGACTTTTTAAATACCATAGTAATATAGACATCGGATCCAATGTGTCAATATCAGCAAGTTGATACCACCCGGACTAATGACTTTGGAAATTTTAACCTTTCTGCTTAAAGTTAAGAGTGGTGATTCGAGCAAAAAAAAGAATCGACTGGTGTATAGGTATTAAATATTTCATATTTCGTTAGCGTCTGACCAGACAACTAGAGTTTGACATTGTAAAGTGCTGTCCCTATGGACATAAAAACCCTAAGCCACCACCATTGTTTCGCGGTGTTCACTTGGCCAATATCTAGTGGCACGCAGTGGTGTGACACATAGAACATACAGTGTAGGAGATCACGAGCTACTGAGTGACCCTCAAACGAGAATAGGAGCGGGATGGTTATGATGAATGAAAGAAGGAGTGATCTGGTAAGTTTCGAGGAGTTGTAGAGCTCTGATTGCGGTGTTTAATAAAAGCATTGTCGCATTGTGCATAATAGAGGCTTTAGAGCTGGAGGCGCCGGTTGGCTAGAGCAGCATGTGACCGCAAAGCTTGTAGTCCATTACACTGATTATAACTAGCTGAAGTTGAGTTCGGGTGGAACCGTCTTTGCTAAACATAGGAGAAATACATTTCGAGTCCAAGCTTAGGCTCGATGCCAGCCCTCAAATAAGTGTTTCAAGCAGCATTCCTGTATAGTGCTGCTCCACTGACAATAGACGAGGGGTCAGATTGAGTGAGCTGGATACGGCTAATTCGCTGGGGTGGCAGCTGTTGGTTGGGAAAAACCCAAGTCATTCCAGTTCATATAACTGACTGCCTTGAGAATGTTTTCGACTTTTTATTTTAGGTACCTAATCTTATGATCCCTATATTTTAAATGTGGATTTACTTCTGTCCGCCCTTTCATTCATATAGTCTTATTTCATTGAGAATTGGCTGAGCTGATATTACAATCCGCCGTAACCGAATGGGTTGGTGCGTGAGTACCATTCGGAATTCAGAGATAACGTAGGTTAGAATCTCGGTGAAATCCCTAAATGAAGAAACAGTTTTTTCTATTAGCGACCAACCCTCGGCAGGCAATGGCAAACCTCCGAGGGTATTTCTGCCATGAAAAACCTCCTCATAAAAAATATCTGCCATTTGGAGTCGGGTTGAAACTGTAGATCGCTCCATTTGTGGACCAACATCAAGACGCATACGAAAAATAGGAGGAAGAGCTCGCCCAAGTATGTTGGAACGTTACTACCAATTCGTCGTCCAAAATTGCGCTAATTACATGGTTGCCCATATTCGACGGACCCGACGGATTTCGATGACTCTTTGGGCCCTTTCCAATCGACGAGGCTTGTCCGCAGGCAACAAGAATAATATTCTCATCCGATCGCCTTGGTCGGTTTTGATTTGGCCTCTTTGGATTAGAAAGAGCATCACTAGTCGAAAACATTTCGTACACTTTTCACATTATTTAATTTTTTATACGCACGTTGAGTTTTCACAATTGACTTCTTTTGTTGAATGAAAATTTCAACAGTTTGGGAGCGCTCGCGTGGCGTGTGCTGGACTTGGACTGACGCTTCCAACGCGGTATGTCATTAAGCGATCTGACGTCTCTGTCAAAAGATACAGGGTTGCCAGATGGGTCCGTCTAATATTGGCAATCCTGTACTCTGGACATATGCGATTAAATGAGGTCACATGTTTTACGCCGCTGAACGGGTAATGAAAATCATTGAACCGAATTCCCGCCATGAAGTAATTTCTCATAAAAGTGCCTTCTGCCGTTCAAAAGTAGGATAAAATTGCAGCTTCCAGCAATTGAAGCAAATTCAGTCATTGGCAAAGATTGCCTGAGTGTATCCAACTGAGAATGAGACACTACATCCTGCTGTGATCCAAGACATATGACTATAGTAACATATAGTGACAAGACATATGAGTGATAGTGATAGTAGTGCCAAATTGTGTGTGCTCTGTGAGACAAACCAGATTAAACGAAAGGTTTCGTAGTTCATGAAAACATTTTCATTCTGCACAGTACAGAAATGCTTTCTAGAGTGCAGTTATCGATGTTAGCATTTTTAGATTTAGATGAAAAGGCTCCTTATAAAAATATGTGCCGTTCGGATTCGGCTTGAAACTGTAGGTCCCTCCATTTGTCGAACAACATCAAGACGCACGACACAAATAGGAGGAGGAGCTCGGCCAAACACCCAGAAAGGGTGTACGCGCCAACTACATATATATATATATATATATATACCAGAAAGCATAAAAAAGAAGGGAAAAGGTACATTTTTTGCCAAACAATGTTGCCTATTCTCATTCACGACACTCCATTTCTTGTAGGATTTTTCAAGAATACCTCATTTTCCGGTATTATTTTATATATAAGTAATTTATGCTGATTCAAGAATGAATATTTTCTATCAAATTGCATTTCCTTATAGTTACGTATGCATTTTATTTTTCATTTCAAAAATTCCCATAGTTCTTCTGCATCATTACCAACTTTCGCAACATTTAACAATAAGCTGAATTGCAACTTGCCAACAGCGAAAGTTCCTGGCTTATTATCATAAATCAGAAAGTGAAAAGTGTGCAAAAATAATACGCACAAGAAAAGAAATTGACAAAAACAAGGAATTGAATATTTAACATGCGATTTATTTTTCCACGAAAATTTAACAGAAGACAAACCGCAAAGTATTAAATTGAAATAAACTGCCTATGTATGTGTGTATGGACATATACCCTTTAGTAAGAAATCAAAATATCCAACAGATCTTCCAGTTCATAAATTGGTATCTGATGGAACAAGTTCTACTAGCTCGCGAGACTAGAATTGCACCAGTTACAAAATGACCAGTTCGAGATGTATGCAAAATAAAGCGTTTTCAAACAAGTGGTGTTATTTTGATATTCATAGAACAATGCAATTTTTTAACATAAATGATCGGATGTTTATTTCATTATAAAGAGGAAGGTATGCCGTTAATAGTGGAAAATAACATTAAGAAAATGACCACCACGACTACGCTTACAGGACAATATGCTTTTCATGAAGTTTTCCATAACCGAATTGCAAAGTGGCTGCTTTATTCCCTCGATAGCCTCACGAATTCCATCTTTGAGGTGTTGGATCGACCCTGGGCTGATGGCATAGACCTTCTCTTTCACGTGGCCCCATAGAAAAAAGTCGCAAGGTGTTAAATCACAAGATCTCTTTGGCCAATTGTGATCACCGCTTCGACAGATAACACTGTCCGGAAACGTTTCCCATAAAAGATCAATGGTTTCGTTGCTTGTGTGGCACGTAGCGCCCTCTTGTTGAAAATAAACGTTGTCCAGATCAATTCCGGCCTTCAAAAATCGTTAATCATCGTTCGATAGGGCAATCCATTCACCGTAATTGTTGCTGCAGCTTCATTTTCGAAAAAATAAAGTCCAATAATTCCGTCGGACCATAAACCGCACCAAACCGTCACACGTTGAGGATAGAGAGGCTGTGCAACAATAACTCTTGCACCTTGTCGGACCGCAATACAATTTGGTGAAAAATTTGAGCTGTTGGGACAAGTTAGTGATGTGGAGAATAAAATCCGTGCACGTCGCTCAAGAACATCCGAAAATATTGCTGTTGTAGCCGAAAGTGTTGAAGAAATCCCAGGTATGTCCATTCCTCGTCGTTCTTTGGAATTAGGCATTCCACAAACGTCATTACACCGTATTTGGCATAAAAATTTGGGTCTTGCGGCTTATAAAGTGCAGTTAATACAAGAACTCAAGCCTGCCGATTATCAACAACGTCATGTCTTTGCTGATTGGGTCGTTGAAATGCCTGAAAATGATCCGGAATTCAATCGAAAAATCATCCTAAGTGATGAGGTCCATTTCCACCTCGGTGGCCTCGTCAACAAGCAAAATTGTCGGATTTGGGGCTCAGAAAATACAAGAGTGATTGGAATTTGAAAAGTCCCGGACTTAACATATAGATGACACTAGTTTTTTTGCATTCACCTCTTTTTCTATTATGCAGCTATTCATAATTAATGATATTCTATTCATTCAGGAATGCCCTGGTGGGTAATATGCTTTGTGAACCTCCAAAAATTTTCTAAAAATTTTTAGTGCAAGAAAATTATTTTTCCGGCTTATGTGTTTTTATGCTTATATTTTTCAATATTTTTTCTATGGTTGACAGATTTTTGATATATAATATTTGTGTGCTCTGAATCGGTGAATTTCCTCACAAGGCAATGTACCCCATGCACACACACACGCACTTTTATTGACACTTTATAACGACTTTGAGGCGTCACTTTGGCGTGCGTCAGTCAATGATGGGTTGTAACGATAACGAGACTGTCACAATGTTTCGAACCGAATTACCGAGAAAAGTGTAAAATCGAAAAAATGAGGGCTATAAAAAGAGAAAGAGAGTGTGAACGGCAGAAGAGCTTCATACGCAATTTCAACTTACACATTTTTGTTATTACAGACTATTATGGCTTTGTTTTTATTTTCATAACGAGGCATCATTTTGCTGTACTTAAACAAGCTCTCCACTGTACCATCAAACCTTCCTTACTTTATACAACGTGAACAAAAATCTCAACAAGAACAATCAAAATATTGCAAGGCGCAAATAATAAAAAAACGCAAGAGTGTAACGAACACGAAATGAGAGTATTATGATAAAAATGTTTCAAATATTGTTTGCAATTTATGAAAACCAGGTAATGCAAGCGGAAGCAACAAAAGTGTGTGGCAAAAGTTAGTTTGCAGGCAGCTAAAGTGGCAGTAACCCAGCCACAGTGATGTAAAAAATTGTTGTAGCGAACTGGCGGCAGCAATCGTTTTCGTTTAAAGACCCTGCCCCTTTTTCAGACATTTACTTTGCTACTACGCAAAGCTGCTTGAATGCGAGTGCCGTGGCTAAATAGTCGTTTGTTTCGCGAGTTGCCGCAACGAATGCCTCGGCCTCTGCCTCTGCCTCTGCACTTGCCTCTGCACTTGCCTCTGTGGAAATGTTATTTCTCATGTGATTACTTTGGGTAAGCACATCTTGAACTTTGCCTTCATGAAATAAACTATAAGTATACTCCTTAAGCCTCCTTTATTTCGCTGCTACTTCGCTTTGCCGCTGGTAAGCTGGTAATTGTGTGTGTGTTCGTACACTAACTCACACCATCATCAGCATTCTGTTAAGCACTAAGTTCAGCTTCGGGCAAATAATACGACAACTTCATGGCTGCAGTTTGATGCATCGCATATTTTACATTGCACATGCACATAAACACACACACAAACATACTTTCAAGTGAATGCGCAACGATGCACAGTGTAACTTCCTCGCTTAAGCTTAGGCCGTAGGAGAAAAAAGTTTGGAAGATGGGAAAGTTTGATCCCCCGTGAATAGCCCTCTCATGCGAATTGTGTATAAGTTGACCTTAAGCCAAGAAAATCAATGCGAAAGGTGAGGTGGTGAGAATTGTTCCACCGCCATGCACTCAACTCAGTCACATTATAGTTCAGCCTACAAGGTCCAGCCAGAATTTGTGTGATATTCTTAGGTTATTGTAAGAGAAATTCATGCCTTGCTTTAATCGGTTACAATTGTTGGAGCTCCAAAGAGCTCTGAAGTTCTGTATACCTGGTAGTTTACCCCTGCCAAATTTCGTATCAGCTTCTTTCACTTCATTAGTTAGTATGTATTCTCCGCATATCCTCTAATATGCCTATCTCTGAATCTATGAATAGAACTGAAGCTCCCATCTTCACGAATTTAACAGTAATCCCAGCGGGTTGGCGAAAAGAATACATCCGCAGTAAGGGATACCTGTCGTAAGAGGCGACTAAAATCCGGCAGGAGAGGAAGGGGCTCGGCTCGTAAGGCCTTATATACACTCAGTACGTTCAGCGGCAAGTCTGTAAAGCTCATCAGGATCGAGACCAGTAAGATCCTGATTACGGTTTACTGGAAAATACCGTAAGATTGTGAAGTGTATGGTCTGGTGAAAGTAATATCACCTCAGTACAGGAGGGTGACACCTCACCGAAATGGCTGGTAGGCCAATGCTACAATCGCCTCCATCCCGTTAAAACTCTGGCAAGCCTTTGGGTACGTTCTTTACGTGTCACCATTAAGTTGGTGGTGTAGGCTCAATTGGAAAATCCTAATTAGTTCCTTTCCTGGCTCTGAACTCTATTACCCATGAAGCGTAAAGTCAACCTTCCCATGGCCTCCCTGCTCGCATAGATAACCATGGGGGCACTTAGAACTGCACTTTCGTGTAAGGATAGTGGCCTGAAGTCTGGACTCAGCAGAATTGATAATGAATACACACAATCAAAAACAAACAACGGAACAAAAAACAGTTGAAGGATTCAGAGATAGTCGAAATGAAAATTAGCGTACTGTTAAGATCCCCGCCGGCAAACAACGCACCAATCCTTAATGCAGCTGGAAGCGGTTCAGGCCGCATTGAGTTCAAAAATGTCAGAGCTGGTAGCCACGCAAACAGCAACTGGCACAATAACATCAGCATTCAGATGAAGGATGCTCCCAATAACGCCATTGAAGGGCTACAAGCAGCAGCAGAACGTCACTCCCATCCCAGCGAATGGTAACACAGAAACGATCCGTACAAAAGAGAGCGCGTCAATTGACGCTATGGAAATGTCTCCTCGGCTCGAGCTAATAAAAAACATGAGGAGGATGGAGGAAGATGCGGTTTTCTAATGTAAGCTGGTGATAAGGTCTATGCAGTAGGCGTTCAGACGTCAAAAGAACACTAGCAACGAAGTCAAAGCTGATGTTCGGGGGTAACACAGAGAGATACTTGGGCAAAGCACGGATATTGTAAGCTGCTTGGGCCGCATGCAGAAGAATCATCCTGGCCACTCCCAAGTGAATGGCAATCAGTGGACACTTGAGTGGGCTTCTACAAATGAACCCATCCTCCGTCACATGGAACCATCCTCCAAGTCTTGGCAAAATACGCATAGAAGGAGAATCGACACACACTATATTTTGTTCGATTTCGAAGCTGCAATTGACAGTATGAAAAGGAGTTGCCTATATGCCGCGACGTCTGAATTTGGTGTATCTCCGCAAAACTAATACGGCTATGCAAGATAACGTTGCTCAATACCAGCAGCACCGTCAAAATTGGGAAGAACCTCTCCGAACCGTTTGACCCCAAACAAGGTTCCAGAAAGGGTGGCTCGCTGCCAACTGACTTCTTTAACCTGATGCTGGAAAAGATCGCGTGAGCTCGTGCTCGTGAATCACTCAGCACAATTTTTAATAAGAGCGTACAATTTCTGGCGGATGTCGATGATGTTGACACCATCGGTCTCTTACATAAGAGCCTTTTTTTTAACTGTATAAAGAAGCTTAGCGAATGGGTCTGGTAGTGAACGAGGGAAAAACGAAGTACCTCCTGCCATCAAACAAAGAGTCAACACACCCACGTCTCTGTTGGCAGTTATGATTTCGAGGTTGCAAAAGACTTTGTTTATTTAGGACCTGAAAAAGTGTCTCTCTTGCCAGCAAGTACTACTTTGGAGGAAGTAGGCAAATGAGTAGTAAAGTTCTCTCTGGACAAACAAAACTAAAATGTATAGTGCTATGAGGATAATAGGTCATATCGTATGGCGCAGAAGCTTGGACGATGACAACATCCGATGAGGCGTTTCTTGGAGTGCTTGAGAGAAGGATTCTGTGGTTCATTTTTGGGCCTTTGCTCGTTGGTGACGGCGAGTATCATAGGCGATGGAACAATGAGCTGAATCAGCTTTATGGCAACATAGGCATAGTGCAGCGAAAAATGATCCAGCGGCTTTGTTGGTTGGGTCATGTCGTCCGAATGGATACAAACTCTCTGGCTCTGAAAGTATAGTAACAGAGGAAGAGGAAGGCCTCCTCTACGTTGGAATGATCAGGTGGAGGCGGACTTGGCTTCACTTGGTGCTTCCAACTTACGCCGGTTAAGACGAGAAAGGAACGACTTGCGCACTTTGTTAAACTCGCGCCAATCAAGAAGAAGAATTTTATCTTAAACATCCTTACTTAGACATCCAACACTTCCAGTTTCTAAGTCAAAGTTTTATTGTGTAACTTTTAGATTGTTCATCCCTTTTCTCCACATTTCTGAGTTATATTTAACTGAATATATGTATTTAAAAAACATTACGCAATTAGATTTTCTAATTTCCAACATTTCATTTCAGTAATTTTGGCCACCAGTGTTACACTGTTCAACGGGTGCGCAGTCCACCGCACCGGCACATCCTCAGCTTATGCGGTAACTAGTTATTCAATGCAATTTGCTGTTGTTATTTGAAAGGCAATATAGTCCCCCATTGAATCTTCTTTCGACATGTGTATTTTCCGCTCACTTCCCTTTTCGCTTTGGTTGGTTGGCGCTATTCGTGCATCGTAACTCAATATAATGTAGAATTCTTTCAAATTGTTTTCACTTCTTCGTTACTATTTTCTATAGTTGTGTACGCAGAAAATGAAACAAAATTAAATAAAGAGTGCGTTCGAAGAATTTCAGCAGCTATCAATTCAATTATAAAACATTATTTTGCCCCATCAAACTTTATTGCAAATTGTTTTTCAGCTTGCTTGCTGGTGTAGTTAGAGTGTCGTGGAATGATATGAAGCGGAATAATTTTGTATTGAGAAGAAGCACTGCAGGGCACTTCAATGTTTATAGTTTCAATCGTGCTCTTATACCCGATATTAGCAATTAGGTAAAGCAAAGTAGTCTCTCGTGAGAATAGGATCTCATTGCCCTAAACGTCAAGCAGTTCGAAGCTCACTGGCTATTTACCGAGCTTTCGGTGTTTATTAAAATTAATGTCGTGAATCTTATGATCTCTGAAATTGATCTTTTAAAAGTGGAGCCCACCGAGTTCTATGCTTTTTATTCATTACTTTCGACGAACCTTACAGAACCCTAGCACATATACCAGAGCAGCTGTATACCAACTGACTTAGTCTGTGAAGTTGTAACTATTATAAAGCCAAAAGCTGTTCTTGCGGCATGGCTGTTCAAAATGATAGCGAAGCTAGGGCTGCAATACAGGAAGTACATATTTTCACAAGCCTCTTAGATGCAAAGGCTTCCAACTCAAAGCCGCGCACTGAGTTCGATAATCGCTTAAGCCTCTCATTATGAGGATCCGCTAAATATTTTTCTACTCCTACTTCGGAATTCATTTGGTACTAACCGTTGAGATAAGGCTAGTAAGCATTTGGAAAATTACTGAACCTTCCACTAGGTTTTTCTAAAAAAACATTTTTTTTTTCAATTTTTGTTGATGGAGATCTCTCAGCAGACGTACTCCGATATTCTACGCGTAAATTATATTTTTTTACATATGAAAGATCTACCGTTGGCGTGTCACAAATCACTTTTCCAGTATCTGCTCTTGAGTGATCGCAACACAGCTTGACAGCGGGAGCTTGCTCAGCATTGCAGGGTTTTAGCTCATCGCATCAGTTTAGCGTATTGCTAACCACCTCGTACATTAAGGTCGTAAATACCACCTCCTCGCTATAATTTTTGCTGTTTACTCGGTGGTGTGTATTCAGTCCTAGTTTAACTAAGATATCAGCATAGCATTTAACACTGGGCGATGAGAAAGTTACTGGCCATTTATAGAAGGTAGTTTGAAGCTCGCAGTTTTCCTCATCTTCTAGGTGAATAGTCTACGTTCACTGAGCAAAGAATACTGTTCCAAAACTTAAGCAGAAAAGTGAGTATTCTAAAAAGAAGTGTTGCTGAAAAAAATTAGGAGTGTTATTTACTTTTTTGCATTCACTCCTCCTTCTGATCTCAAACCGAACTTTATTTTATACTTGGAATTTTGGCCCCATCCCATACTCTCAGCTGAGTATTCAGTAGTCAAGAAAAGAGAACATTTTTCGCCACAAACTATCCTCTCCGCAATAGACGCTATGAAAACAAGACATGTTACTACTCAGAGTCAGTTTACTTACTTTTAGACGAACTAATTTTTTTTAGTTATTTGTTAAACGTTGAAAATACTGACCACTTTCAGATATACCACCAGTTTTCAGTATACCACTAGCTTGGGAAGTAATTACGATGTTTTGATCTCAGATAGAGATCCATTCTTTAGACCAGAGAACCTAGTACCGGGATATCAGCACACTTTCTACACCGAGCGATACAAAATCAGTGACGATAGCGAATCTGGATGTTACTTAGAGGAAGACACTGGAGTACTTAGTTGCAGGGCACATGGCTACGGTGTTCTTAAAGGAAGTCTATGCCATATTGAATGTAGCTACAGGCTAATTCATGTTGAAATTCAAGCTGCACTAAAAGCCCTTTCTAACCTACGCTGCTCTTCGAAATTAGTCGGTGAATGTAAGACAAAACTGAACAGTGTTGCAAAACACAACAAACTTTATTCTATTTAAGGGGACATTATGGTGTTGCAGGAAATGAAATGGCTGACAAACTGACCAATGAAACCTCTGCGAGCATACGACTAGACCCTGAACTTTTTCTAGGTGTCAATTCTCCATCTATTCAACAATGGATTGACAACTTAATGAGATGTACCCATAGAAGACGATTGTCTGAATTGGGCTTCCTGCAGAGTAGCTAAGTGCGTTGTGAAAGAACAAAATAGGAAAATTCCATCTTTTTTTCTAAAATTTAGTGAGAAGGTCTTGAGAGTACTGATGGTTGTAATGGCACAATTCCTGTGATCAGCATAGGAATCATTGACGACCCAATATGCCTGTCTTGTCGTAAAAATGAGAACTGGCAGATCATTTTCTATGTAGCTGTCCGGCGGTCTCTAGAATCGGGCTTATTCTGTTCGGTTGCAATGTACTGAGTATCGATAAGTTTCATAATCTTCTTCTTTCGGATGTCTTAAGATGCATCAATATTAAAAGAATTTGCAAAAGAGTGACCTGAAACCAATGCTTCCGTCGTATCACCCATATAGTATCTATCCTGTTTTTGTACTGTAATATAGCTGGATGTAGTACAGTGGCCTTCGCGACTGATTGCTTGGACTTGTCTAACCCCCCACAAATTTAATCTAATCAAATGATATTTGCTATTCTAGCTGGCATATCTATTTTTTCCAACTCGTTTCGACGACCAGAAACAATATGACAATTCTTATTCTGTATTCTTCAATCGCATGTCAAAATTTTTTTTTTAAATATAATGTTCTGCGTGGGAAGTTGAACATTTTGTTTTACTAGAGCCTCTTCTGTAATTTAATTTATAAATTTTACGATATTTTTTTAAATCGCTTCTCTAAGACTGTATTACGATGTGTGTTCTGAAAATTTACGTATTTGAGGGTTCGAGTGTTATAATAAATAAACTGAAAAAATATTGAAACAAAATAGGTACCATATAATTTTGAGACTTATTCAATATTGAAGATTTTGGTAAATTTTTCGCTTTAAAAACTGAAATGTGTTCGGTTTCTTTTGACATTTTTATTATTTTTTAAATGATTCGTATGTGAAATATTCATTTTAATTTTTTTTAACTATATATGAAAAATGTAAAAAAAATTTTCCAACAAATTTTTTTTATAAAAATATATGTATTTTAATCTCATAATTGAAAAAAACATCTTAAATTGACCAAAAACAGAATATATTTCACCTTGAAAAACTCTATACAATAATTTTTCTCACTGAATAAATCTGAAATCTAAAATTATATCAGTTTACATCTTATTATGCTGCACGCTTGAGCGAATCAATTTTCAGAAGAATGTACGAAAATGACATCGAATCGTTCATAGATAGAAAGAGATTATTGGAAGCTAAACAGAGTTGCAGAATATAATTTTTTAAATTTTTCCCCCCATTGAGGTAACTTAATAATATTGTTTTAAATCAGCTCTACTATGTAATACCGGATCTAAATAAGAAATAAGCGCATTTGAATCAACTCAATGCAACCGAAAATGGCAATCGAAAACTGTACAACTACAGTACTAACCCTATCGATTTAGCAGGCATATTTCGTTTGAAGTGAATCAGATGGCAACTAATCCTCAACTGCACAACCTAAATAGCACCAACAACGATAAAATCGTTAAACAATGACAAACCCTCAACAGTTTACCAGTTCGCCGGTTAACTGTTCAACGCAATTAGCGTGGGAAAAGAAAATTGAGGACAACACAATCGTCACCAAAATCGCGTTGAAGGTTTGAAATATTAACGCGGCTGTGATGGGCAGCAGTGAAAATTGTGTAGTAGGATGAAAGTGGAAAGAGTGGCTGGAAGTGGCCTGGTTAGAATTTAGTGAAGGTGTAGTTGACATTTCAATACGAGAAAAATTTACCTGTTTCCTATGAGTGCTGAGTTTTTGCTCTGCAGTGAATTAAAATGCTTCCAGACTTACGCGAAACCAATAAATATAGAGATATTAATCTCGTGTTCGTGTTCTTCAGCTTTTGCTGAGTAAATCTGATTTTTGTCAACTTTCAAACGGTTTTTTAAAAATACCGATATTTAGCAAGTGAAGCGTTTTTTTAGTAAAAATAAAATAAAATATAAAATTTCTTAACTTGGTGTTGAAAAGCTCAAGATGTAGGCGATAGTTGCATTTTTTGGGAAAACCGTAATCCTACTTCTGAATTCATTACAAGAGCAGCACGTGGTTGCTTTTGGGAAATATTTGGTCATTGTTGGTCATTGCAGGTACACCCATTCCCACATCTACTGAAGGGATCTTGGATAATATATTCCGTTTGCCTTAAACATTTCGCAGGCAAAAGCTTCGTTTGTGTAGACTAATATAGGTTGGTTGAATTTAGCTTAACTTAATTGAACTTAACTGAACATACTTTAATTTAACTTCAGTTAAAATAACTTAACTTGGCTTAATTAAACTTAACTTAACTGAAGTTGCTTTAATTTAACGTTAGTTAGAATAACTCAACTTAACTTAACTTAACTTTTTTTTAACGAGATGTAAAAGCAATCGAAAGCCTTAGTCAGTGTGGGACTTTAACTCCACTAAAAGCACCACAAGTCCGACGGTTCATCCTACAGAGATACCGTTTTGGTAATTACGTCTGGAGGCCATCGTGAGCAATAAGCTCAATCGTCTACTGTTCGTCTTGCTGCATTCTATCAATGCGACAATTGTGGTTCCTTCGCCTCCAATCAATGTTGCGAAGTTCCACGATAAGTTGCAACAATTTGCACTGCCCTCCATTTTTCATTCAAGCATTTGTGGAACTAGGTTATTTGGCGTCAGAAACACACCAGTTGTTTTTGCTAGGTCATCGCGTTCATTAATGAACCTGCTACAATAGAAAGCCACATGTTGGACCGTCTCTTCTTCGTCCAAGCAACAAGGACAATAAGGACTACCATCTAACTTAACTTAACTTAACTTAAATTAACTTAATATAACTTAACTTAACTTAACTTAACTTAACTTAAATTACTGTTAACTTAACATAAATTACTCTTAACTTATCTTCCCATCATCTTACTTACTTTAATTTAACTTTGTTGCTAAGTCCTTGCCTTTTGTTGTTTTGTCTTTGCTTTTTGTGGTTGATGTATCACGCAAAATTTCCTCCATAAATTAGTACCAGCGCAACAACATTGAGTGAAGAAAAAAAAAGAAGAAAAAGAAAACAATAAAGTTGCTTTATTGATGCTGCTCGGCAAGCAAAATGTTAAGTCTGAGTAGAAAAAGTCTTGTAATTTTCAGGAGTCTGTTAATCCACCCACCGAAAATACTGACCGAGTTAGCGCAACTTACGTCATAATTGCAGCTGGGTTTATTTCTGCTGTAACTATCAGCTCACTTTTTGCTGGAACCTACACAAACACACATGCATTTGCGACAATTACTTGTTAGTTGGTATTTTTGCTATTCGTTTGTTGCTGCTATCAGCGCATGTACACAATTATTTTAGCATTTTTGCTTGTGGTCATCTATCAAATGGTACAAACAGCAACAGCTTGGCGGGCAGGTGGTCAATAAAGGAAAGGAGGCATGGTATACGATTATGCTACAGTTGTCGTGACAATGCCGTCTGTTGAGCGTTGAATTTGCGTCATGACAATTGACAAATCTCGTCGGTGTTAGATATGTCCCTTTTGGTGCCGCGCTTCATTTGTAAATTGCAGTCGAACAAAGCGCGATGACGGATGCGCTGTTTCTATTTCCGGGTCAGTATGTACGTATATACTATGTTGTTGTTAGGTGGCATTTGAATATACGCGGCATTACGGTTAACTGAATCGGAAATTTGCGTCCTTTGCAGTTACCATATTTACGTGATTAGGATTGCACGCACGTTGATGACAAATATTCACACACAAACGCAAGTGTACGTGTTACCTTAAAATCAGTGGATTTCTGATGTGCCATTTTGACGTCTCACCAAAAGCTACACCGGTGCCCTCCATCTCATTTCGCTTTGCTGGCTTGTATAACTTTTTATGTGTTTGCATGTTGGTATTGATCTGGTTTTGATTAGTATATCTATTTGTTTTTGTTTCTAGCGTGAAACCGCTCTGATTTGCACTTCTGGCTTTGCTCGCGCATGCACATAGAACCTTTTGCCCCTGACCAACAAATTAATTAAAACAAACCAAAAAGCCCTCAATCGAATCTAACAAAAAACCAAACCAAAACAAATCAAATCATTGGCATACGTGCACGTAATTATTCTTCATTTGCATATCGAACGAAGGTGAGAGAAAGAAGGCAATAGGAAAAATTAAGCGCAGTAGCCCATAGTTCGTCTTTGCTGTGGCGATTTCACTGATGTCTCCGGACGATCTCTGGGTACTTTCACTCTTAATCTTAGTGCTAAATGCACTAAATGCAACGTCAAACAAAAAAACAAAGCAATGCAAAGTGACGCGATGCGAAGGGATGTGCGGAAATCTTCACAGAAATTATCGAAAATAATGTGATCTGCTGTGGCGAAGACGGGATGGCGGGATAACGAGTAAGAAAAAACAACAAAAATAATTTACTTTCCGCTAAAATTTGTATCTACACTATTTTGTAAAGAATAATTTTATTTAAGTGTGTTTATTTGTAGCCAGGAATATCTGGAGTTACTAAACCGATCCAAAAATTCTTTCACTTGAAAAAGCTACTATACTCCTGAGTGTCATTAGTATCTCATTTTGTTATTCCATACAGAAGGTAATGGTTGAAGTTGGAAGCATAAAATTGGTTCTGGATCGCGTGTTTTTCAAAGGGTTCAGAACTTAAAATTATAATAAAAAGCAGAAGTTGGGACAAACTTTTTTACCTGCCACGACTACGAGTTACATCAGTTCAGTTTTCCACTATTTTTTCCAATAAATCTGGCCGCATGGCTTCAATGATGGCTTGAATATTGACTTCCAATGGTTCAAAAGTTGTTGGTTTAACGGAAAAATCCTATAACTCAACGTAGCTCCATAAAAAGTAATCCAGAAGGGCCAGTGAACAGGACCACTTTTGGAAAGTAAGTTTCCACCAAATTGATATTGCAATAAATCGATTATTAAGCGCGCTTTATGGTAAGATGTGCCGTCTCGTTGGAAGCAAATATCGTCGACATTTAGCTGAATAATTTTTGGAAACTAAAATTCAGTCAGTATGGCTCGATAACGCTCGCCATTCACCGTAACGACGATGATGACGCCACTGCTCTATGAACTACGCGAACAGATTTATTTTTTCAAATTAAATTTCCACCATTTGGTCGCCCTTTAACAAAGACACCATTGCAGCACTGCATGTGATCAGCCGTAAATCGACATTTTCATGGAAAAGTTTGGTATTTTCTATCAAAAACTTACATACATACGACGTTCTCAATTATGAACTTTATTTGTTCGTTTTTCAATGAGTTGACCGAATTAATTCGTACAAATTTTGTGAAATGAGTTATTACGATTTTCGTCGTAGATTATCAAGACAAGAGCTCATTAATCCACTGGGCTTAACTTTTGGTGCTGACCAACTGAGCTTAATATGAGGCACTACACTTAGCTACTGTTACGCTCATAAAAAAAAACTTCTAAAGTGACCGTCGATCCTTGCGAGATGAATTTCGTTAAAGCCGTCCAAAAACGGTTGTTGTGTCAGAAATAATCGATTGTCATCGATTGATCATACAACATTGCTATGTGACGTATTGCAAGATAAAGGATGCTAAGGATCCCTTTGGGAATTAGTGGGGCCAGCTTACATTATTCAGTATTGCAAGAGCTTTTACGATGCCGCCTTTGAATATCGCAAAATTTTTCAATTGCCCAAATGAACGCGTGCCGTTTGGTGTAAGGAAAGCACGTGTATGAAATGGTATGGGTTCAAGAGTCCTACGGGTGGGCCATATAGCGTTTGCTTTTTGAACCACCCATTTTTTTGAGAATGGTAACACAAATGACATGTCAAATTTGTTAATAATTTACTTAAAGGTTTGACATTTACGAAATGGGACGCTATACGCTTGAACAAAATTGGGAAATATTGAAAACCTGTTTCCAAAGTGGTGAGTCTTCTTCTTCTTTTCTGATTTTCACATCGGTGGCTACGTCAATAAGCGAAATTGTCGGATTTGGGGCTCAGAAAATCCACAGGTTACTGTAGAGAAGCAAATGCATCCACAACGAGTCACTGTTTGGTGCGGTTTTTGGTCTGGCGGCATCCTCGGGCCATTTTTTTTCGAAAATGAGCGGGGAGCCGCGGTTACAGTAAATGGCGAGCGTTACCGTGACCTGCTCAACGAGTTGTTTGAAAAAACTGAAGAGGATGACACGGACGACATTTGGTTTCAACAGGACGGTGCAACTTGTCACACTGCCAAAGTTATACTCAAACTTTTGGCTACCGTTTTTGAAAACCGAATAATCAGCCGAAATTGCGATATCAATTGGCCGCCTCAGATTCATAAATGACAATGTTCAATCTTCAAATTAAAAAAAATAGTGATTGTTTTTTTTTATAGCCGATTCAAAAAACAAATTTACATGACCCACCCTATATTACTGGAGTAATGATTTTACGAAGAAAGCAAATACATAAGGTTTGACGGGTTTCCAAATTTTTAAAATTGGGAGGCTTAGGAGAAAACAATTATGTGAATAAATTCTTTAAATGAAACAATTAATTTACAGTACAAAAAGGTGAACATTAATGCGATGGTTTTTTCGGTATTTCTTTTTGAAGTTTGAAATCCGTCAAATTGACAGGTCCCGTAAACCTTGTGTTAGAAGAGTTTTTAAGCACTCAAAAGACCAAATTAATGGGCCATCTATCTTATAGCCCTTACTTGCCGCCTACTAATTTCTGTTCGTTCCCTAACTTAAAATATAAAAAACGCGATTAACATTTTTATATGTCCGAAAAAGCTATCGTATCGAGGCACTCGTAGTCACTTTTGAGCGACCAGAGGGCTTTGGAAATTGGTTAAGGCGATTGCAGAAGTCTATTATGTTAAGAAGATGTTTTTATAAACAAGAAAGTTATTTTATTTTGCATTAACAGAAAGAGGTTTGAGCAAAGTTGCCACCTATTTCTGGTGCAACCAATTAGTTTAATCTTTTTTTTTTTTTTTTTTTTTTATTACAAACATAGATACAATATAAAATACATAACAATGTTTGTTGGCACTGCAACTAGTTACAGATAAACTAACGAGCAGTACAATTTTGGTAACATAAATAAAATTTTGTGAAGAGATTTTCATAGTCCCTTCCTTAAGTTAACAGCCATCATGCCAGATCATGTGGTTTAATTCGATGCAGTCGTCGAGTTAGGCCTGAGGTGTTGAGCAGATTGCTAGCTTCCTCGTTCACGTGCCTTTGAAGCCTATGGGAGTGGGCTTCTGCTTGTTTTTTAATTTCTTCAGCGACCGTAGGGATATTGAGGTCACGATGAATATCCTTATTGCGAACGAACCAAGGTGCGTTGAGAATATCTCGAAGGATTTTATTCTGGAGTCGTTGCAGTATATTTATATTACTTTGACTGGCGCAACCCCATAATTGCGCGCCATAGGACCACACTGGTTTTATAATTTGTTTATATATCGCTATTTTGTTATATATGGATAGCTTTGATCTTCGTCCAATTAGCCATTTAATTTGTATTACCTTCAGATGGATTTCATGCCGTTTAAGTTTTATATGCTCCTTCCATCGAAGCTTAGCATCAAGCGTCATGCCAAGGTATTTTGCAGTGTTTGCATGTGGTATTGCGGCACCTAGCAGCATTATTGGATAATGATTCACTTTTTTGTTGGTGAAGTTTACATGTATTGACTTGGTATTGTTCAATTTTATGCGCCAAGTCTTCGTCCATTCTTCAATAGCGTTTGTTGCAATTTGAAGTTTGGTTGCAGCTTCTTCAGCACTTTTTCCAATTGCTAGGATGGCAGTGTCGTCGGCGAAAGTGGCGATCAAGCTATTCGAGGGTATCGGCAAGTCTCTGGTGTATAAAAGGTATAAGAGCGGACCAAGAATGCTTCCTTGCGGCACACCAGCATTTATTTCTTCAAGGTCAGAGTATTCATTTCCTTGTTTAACGCGAAAGTAGCGTTCACTCAGATACGACTTTAGGAGGGCGCAAAAACCGCTTGGAAGGCAGGTATTTAGTTTGTTATTTAAACCGTCATGCCAAACCTTGTCGAAAGCTTGTGCGACGTCCAAGAATACTGCTGAACACACGTTATTCTGTTCAAAAGAGTTTTCAATTTCGGCTGTGATTCTATGCACCTGATCGATGGTTGAGTGCTTACACCGAAAGCCAAATTGATGCGAAGGTAACAAATCTTTAGAGTCGATAATTGGCGTCAACCGATTGAGGATGAGCTTTTCAAATAGCTTACCAATTTGAGGCAGCAACGAGATTGGTCTGTACGAGGAAACAAGATGTAGATCTTTTCCCGGTTTCGGAATCATTATCATTTCCGCAACTTTCCACAAGGTTGGAACATAGTGAAGCTGAATTGAATGATTAAATAACTTTACTAATTTAACCAAACTTATGTAGGGTAACTTTTTTAAAACCTCAGCTGTAATTAAATCGAATCCGGGCGCTTTTTTATCTTTTAGTTGTTTTATTTCCCTTTTGAGTTCTTTTATAGTAATGAATGAAATAGGAGTGTTTTCATCTACAGTATGAGTATACAAATTGTCAGATTGATTTTCGTTGGGTTGGAAAGTTTCTGTTAAGTGTTTTGCAAAAGCTACTGCCTTGTCTTTGTCACTTTTTGCCCATGTATTATTATCTCTTTTGATTGGAGGAACATGACAATTTGGTCTTTTCAAATATTTAGTACACTTCCAAAGTGAGTAGTCACCTTTTTTATCAGATCTCAAGCTTGAAAGGTATTGATTTATTGATTCATTTTTAATACAATTTATTTCATTATTTAATTCTTGTGATGCTTTGTTGAGCTTGGTTTTGTCACTAGGGGAACGAGTATGTTGCCATTTTCGCCGTAATTTTCTTTTGTTTGTGATGAGCTGCTTAATTTCTTTGGGGTAGTTAGCTCCATTTGTTACCCTTTTGAAATTGGGTGTACTCATCCAGGCAGCTTTCTGGATTTCTTAGTTTAATCGAGCTAAAAACATTATAATGTAAATTTTGCCAGAACACTTATGATCTCTTTTTCTATTGCGGTTTCAAAGCCACCTACGCCTTTACGGCAAACTTTTCAAATCACTGGCCAACTTACCAATGATTTCTTTCGATTGGCGAACTTGGATGGCAAGTCTATAAGGGCGTAACCTTCTTCATAGTCACGAGTTCCAGCTGGGTATGTATGCGCACACATACACAAACATGTACTACAAATACATATACCAACAAATCTGTATTTATATTTGGATTTAAATTTGCTGCGGAGTTATTTCAACACCAACACAAATGGACCACAAGCATAGGAGCAGATATACTCACGTAAATTCTGTCAATGTCATACACGAATGCCGAAAGCTGTTTGGTTTTATTTCAGAATTCTACAATTTGGGAGCTCATTTTACGCTTCGCTTAAATCGAAATGTGCAAATGGAATGTAGAATATTTGTGTGCCTACCGTGATTAACATACACATGTACATAAATACATATGTATGTATGTTATATATTTATATCGTAATTTTAAGAGAGAGTGGAAAGGGGGAAATACATTACACTTTTAATCAGCACTTCATATTTCCGTACTCAAACACAGCCAATGTGCTGATTAAAAATATTTGCATGTGGATCTAATTTAAATAGTCTAGGGTATAAAATTAATGTGCAAATACATACAGTGTGTCACGAAAGTATTCGGAAATTGATTTTCTTAATAGAAAGCTCAAAAAGAGGTTATATTATGTTAGGTTCACATTCAGAAACACACTTTGTAATACATTAAAAAACACTTACATGCCTTAGGTAGGTAGGTAGGTAGGTGAAATGGTTGAAGTGCCAGTCTTGCACTCCTCAAGTAGCACTGAAGCACCGTTTTAATACCATTACGAGACCTGTAACAGGCAGATATTTACAACCAACCAGAGCTGTTGATATATTGGAGGAGATTGATTGGATTTAGGTTGGCGCCTGCCCAAGCTGTCGAAGAAAGGAGCGCCCATTGACCTTAGTCATCTAGCTGCCCAACCCGGACATTTACAATGGGGGTTAAATGTAACCCTAGCTTTACCGCGAGTGTACTATTCGTCCAATGACCGGTAAGCACAGCTGCGAGTTTGGAAATTGAATTGCGAGGAGCCCAAAGGACTTTCTAAGTCCTTCGTATATTGTACTGGGGCCAAAGGGTTTTCGAAAAATCACATGAAGAAATGGAGCTCAATCTTTTCTACGCTTTCCTGAGAAATAATTTGTATAGTTCCTCTTTACCAACTGTCAGGGGGATGCCGCTGGCCGGGTAGGAGATATCTGAGGCGAATTCAGTCCCCTTCCTGGCAAGCTCATCAGCAATTTCATTTCTCTCTATGTTCTTACGTCCTGCAATCCAGATCAGAGAAAGCTGACCTGCACATTCAAAAGATTTCATCTCCTCCTTACAGGAGTTTACAAATTTCATTCTGCACCATGGCGTCGTCAAAGCCTTTATCGCTTCTTCTGCTTGGAAAACTCTACCAGTATTCGGCAGTTTAAAAGAGATAGAAAAATTGGCTGATTTAGACAAAATCTCTGCTGCGACTCCCGACTCCATCTTGGAACCGTCAGTGAAGACAGAGGTGCAGGCTTCTGTGCAGATTTTCCCCTCGATCCAATCCTACCTCTTTCCAAATTGCCGTATCAGAACCCCCAAACTCTAGTTTGCGGATAGAGAGAACTGTTACTTATCATACATAGCTTTCTCTTGAAAAAAAAATTCAAAATAAAAAAAATATGAATGTGTAACCCGCTATAAACATGAGCTGGCTTGAGTTCACATGACATAAATATTCTGAATTTTAAATCATAATAGGCCTTGCAAAGGCCCACACAGAAAAGCGTCGCTGTTCGTAGAATTTAACATTCAAATTCGATGGTTTCGGTGGTTTTCACTTAATGTGTAAACGGGTATAAGAAGTTGTTCAAAATATAGGATGAAAGTCAAAACAAACAGCTTTGGAGGAAAGAAAAATACTATTTAATTTACGAAATGAGAAAAAACATAAAAATAGGTATCAAATTCCAGAAAAAGAAGCATTTCAAAATATTTTGCAAAATAATTCGTTAAACTTAGGACATCGACCAGGAAGGCCTGAAAAATTGAACTCTTTCAATAAGGTCGTTATTACTAGAAAAATCAAATGAGCGCCATGCACTTCTGCCCCAGAAAATAATAGGAATCTCGCTGAGATTAGCAGAATAAAAGTTAGTGATGAAACTGCGCGAAGAAAGCTTAGAGTTGCTGGATACTAAGATCGGTCTTCACGTATTAAGCCGCTTCTAAGTGAAAAACCCGAAAAAGCGTTTGGAATTCGCAAAAAAAAAAAATACAGTAATCGTAACAGAAGATGATAAGACTAAATTTAACGTTTTTGAGTCAGATTGTCGTAAAGTGGCATGTAATAAGTGATTGTTGTACCACAGGGTGGTAGTTGTGCAATGAGTGCAAGCGGTGTCGGTAACATGCAATCTATTAGTGATAAAATGGACCATTGACTCTATGTATTAGCCTTCGGGTCAGAATATCTTTCAGTAAGAAAACGACCCAAAACATATAGCCTACAATATGAAGCATTTGAATTATACAACACCCCAAATGTGTTAGAAACACACCCTCGATTTCCGCATCTAAAACCGATCGAGCACTTGTGGGTAGATTTGGAAATTTGGATTTGTGGATTTGCCCTTCGGAAACTCGGAAACAAGAATTACATTGTTTCACGGACAATATGGCAAGTAGCGCCGTCTTTTTGCAACCAAATGTGGAACCGTGTGAAGATCACGAGCTTGAATTTCCCCCATCAAAAAGTTGTTTATTATGGTGCGCCAGCCTGGTCTTTGAAGAAATATAGGCCGATGCTTCATTCAGTCCATTATCCGTGCCAAAAGATTGTTTTCAATGGATGCAATGGCTGTTCTTGAAGGACTTCGAGTTGCTCTACAGCCCAAATACGGCAATTTAGCTTATTAACATAGCGATTAAGCCAAAAATGGGCCTCAACGCTGTACGATACATCATAAGTTGGCCTGAGCGCGAGATAAACACTTTTCCCAGACCGTCGATTTTCGTACTACAATTATATTAGTGATGTGAACGTTGATTGTAAACGTTGTTGAGGCATAAGTCTTTCATGATGAAAGGCTGATGAATACTGAAAAAAATTATGTTTTTAGTTTGACAGTAGCCACGCTTCATCTGTCAAAAACCCCCATTAGAAGAAGTACCTCCAATCTGATCCCCCTTCAATGTCACCCAAATGTATGTCTAGAACTAATTTTCCTAATACTTTTGTGACTTAAATTCACATACTTTTCAAGTTAATGCATTATTTACTATGCTTGAGAACAAATTATTTTTAGACCTCATCGAAATAACTGAATTAGTTATTGACCAATAAATAAAATGTGAAATGAGTTTCTGATATTTTATAAGCGAGAAAAAATATTTCCGAGTAATTTCGTGAGGTACTGTAACTGTATGTATGTATGTACAAATAATTGCTTGCGGATTGATTACTGAAGCCACATCGTGAAGGACGCATGGCATACAGTCTGTGTCAGAAAAAGGGAACGGCGGTTGTTCCTGTAGTATAAAGGATATATATTTAAAATTTTTTTACGTGAAAGTATGTACAAAACTACGAGTCGCAATAACTCAATAAGCCGTATAGTATTCATCGTTGTCGACTATAGCCTGGTATCTTCTTTATGCATTGAACCAGCTTTTCTGCGTAGCTCGTCGACAAACAGGACTAGATTTTGCAAACTTGACCCACGAGTTGCTTTAAATGATGGACTGGCCTCCCGCAAGAAGCGTTTTCATAGTTCGCGACACATTTTCAAAGGGGTTGACATCTGGAGGCTGGGAAGGCCAGTCCAATACTGTGACGCCATTTGCTTGTTTTGTTGTTTCTCAATGTGTTTTTCTGAGAGCAGTGGTTTGGATGATGAGGGATGGTAGCATATGTTCGCCTCTTTCGGTCGTCGTTTGATGGTGTTGATATTCACATCTTTTCCCTTTCTAGCAAGAATTGTGCGTGCTTGGCGTAGTCGCAAAAATGGTCCCGCTTAAAAAGTTTGACGATTACTTTATCTTGCTTTTTTGTCGTTATTCGCTTCAAACCACGCTCGGAAAAGTCATCAACATTTTTGTACACCTTATGCCGCTGATTCCACATCACAACAAACTTTTTTGGTTTTTTAATTACTTTTGCAGATAATTTCGGGCCTATCGAATGGGTGCCTAAAAATACCGCCTCAAAAGCTTCGCGTACTTCTCACTCGTTTTTGTTTGGTTGCGTTTACGGGAAAGTTTCAAACGACACTAACCTGAGTTAGCACTGGCGTCGTAGCCTTTGAGTGGGACTATTCTCTCTCTTAGCTTCACAGTCTGTGGTGGACCATAGCTTCATCAACAATACCCCTCCAATTCAGTGTGTCTCTTTGTCTGCTTCTACGTCATCAAGCCATCTCTTTCTTGGTCGGCCTCTCTTTTTCCTCTAGTTGGACGCAAAGTAAACATCGTTTTTTTTATTCTTTCGTTGGGCATTCTTATGATGTGGGACTAATGTGCAGCAAAAAGCAAAACGAAATATGTACTTACATATATATTCAAGTGACAAGAAAAAAACGGTTATTTTCTTCTGACACAGACTGCAGCTCGCGTGTTTTGAGTAGTTGGTTGATGTATTAACCCTTAACTGGTATCGTGGGGGCCGCGCAGACCCCACGCGTTTTATTTTTTTGAATTTCTTAAAAACTACGCATAGTACGCGGCTGCCATTTCGAGTAATCTCATTACGTCGCGACACGCGGCGGGTGTCGGACGTTCGGCGCTGAAGCTTTTACCAGAGCGGAGCTACGTACGTTGCGGGAGCCGTGCGGACCCCACTATTCCCCCACTATACGTTGAAATACTTATGTTTTAGTTTATTTTTTCAAAGTTGATTTTATAAGAAATAAGAAAACATACATATGTTAGCTAAAGACTTTCGAAATAATAGTTTTTTTTTATTTTTATAGTGGTAAGAAAAAAATACCAAAAAATTGTCCAAATTTTGTGATCTCTTGTAGTAAATAAGTTAACAGAAGTATATGAATAAAAACTTATTAGTTTCATAAAACAAGCTTGTTATTTGTCCTATCAAAATAATTCTTGAAAAAAATTGTAGACATTTGTATCCTAGAATCTAATTTTAATAGGGGGCCGCGCGGCCCCCACGATACTAGTTTCGTTAGTCAAATTTACGATACCAGTTAAGGGTTAAGCAGAATGATTTGATTCCTCTTGGTGCTTGCGCCACACCTTTTTACTTAAATAAAGGCTTTAATGGTTTAGTTTTCGTAGTTTTACTTTGCGAGCTTAAAGTCAGTTCAAAAATAAAACAACAAATCAATAAAAGCAACAAAATTCTTTGTCGATATTTCGACCTCAATTAGGAGTAATCTTCAGCAATTCTTAGTTGTGCCTGGTCGACTAACTGGTTACTAATATTTTGTTAAATTTATTCGGAGCTGTGCATTTCTCTAATATCTACAGCTGCTTTGACTAACACATCTTAAGTGGATGCCTTTCAAAAGTATTCTTACATTTAGATATTTTTCTAGCTTCCTTTGATTTTCCGCCATCTGCGTGTGTATGTTTCGCCTGTAGATAAAATCAAAGAATCTTGTTTTTTTTTTTATTTTCATTCTTTGCTTTTTTTTTTTGGTGTTAAATTGAGGTCATATATAAAATATTCATAAGATCACAATCAGAACTTGGTAATATTTTCCAGCTGAAATGTATTATAGAATTTCATAATTCAAAATAAGCATGAAGGGGTGATCAGATACAAGAGTAAACAAGAAGACCTGATAGCGACGAAAAATTGTATGCCAAGGAATGTCGGTGGATTTGCCATGTCATGTGTAGTTTATCAGTGAATGTCCTTGCGTTTGTTGAATAATAAAGTTGTCCCGTTTTATCTTATCAGGCGAAGCATAAAGAAGGAAGTAAACAAAAACCAGAAAAAAGTAAACAAGAAAAATGTGAATGATATCACGAGCAGGGCGCTAGAAACGAGAGTAGTACAAATAATGCAAGCTAACAAAGACTAATATGCGTTGTTCAAACACAAACGCGTACAGTATTGTGCAAAACTCAAGCAATTTTTTTGCTGAGTCATACTTAGTTGCGAAATTTAATGTATACTATATGATCTGAAAGTATCGGGAATGTTTAAATAAAACAAAACAGAGTTAAATTTCAGGCAAATTTATTTTATCTCCAAGTTTTTGCAATATGTTTTGGGTTGATTTCTTCCTCACCTTTTCAGAGCAAAAAATATTTCGAACAAGTAAGGAAGCGCTAAATTCGATTCGGACCGAATTTCATATACTCGCACACATGTTAGGAAAATTAAATTGGGGCTGCCTGTTAATTTTTAGAATTAAGGAAACTTTAAGGCAATGCAAATTGTAGCTTCTAATATTATTATATATGGACGGACGGATGGACAGAAATTTAGCTTCAAGTTATAAAATTGGGTGTGGTTTGCCGGACCTGAATCGTCCTTATCGATTTGCATGCGTTTTCTCAGAAATGGTACCACGCATTTGAAAACCTTTTTCTAGCATGTCGTTGTGTATTTTTTTTTTGTTGTGGATAGTCATTTTTACCAAGTTTGAGTAATTTTGCGCTTTATTTATAACAGAGCTGTTACATTTGTTTTGGTTTTGAAAATATGAAAGGCAGACCTTTCTGGCATATATTATTGGGTATACGAATAAGTTTTCGTCCTTGCTTAGCCAAAGTTACGAATTATTTGAACAACTAAATAATAGATGATATTATATGACGTATGTGCCATTGTAAGCTATAACTCTACTCCATATTTCAGGCAGCATACGAAATCCTCTGACGAATAATTCGAGCTCTTTTGACTTGATCCATTCATTGAGCCAGTTTGCGATGCTCTCATAAGAAGTGAACCGCTCTCCAATAAGGGCTGACTGCATTGATCGGAATAGGTGGTAATCCGAAGTTACAATAACTAGATAATACGGCGAATGGGGAAAGATTTCCCAATTCAGTCCTTCTAAATATTTCTGGACCGATTTAGTAACGTGTGGCTCTGGCATAATTAGTTCTTACCATCCCTAACCAGAAAAAATCTTGATTCCGTAAACTTCGTTGAGGAATATTGAAATTGACTATCTCGAGTAGCAATGGAGAGTCAATAACCCTATTTATTAAATCGAAAAGGAAATGATTTTTGATCGAGATTTAGTCGAATAAACGCAAGTACGGAATAAAACTTTGAGATGGTGTAGTTTAAATATCTTTGAAAAGAGACTTTAGAAACAAATACCACACCAAGAGCAATAATTTCATTTCGATTGGATAAACTAGAACCACAAATGTGTTAGGAAGTGGATATAAGAGAATAAGATTGAGACTAAAAAATATAAAAACACTTGCTTATATTTAAATCTAACTTATTCCTTTTACACCAAACAACAACGTTATCTCAATCAGATTGAAGGTAAAAACAGTCCACTGTACGTGCTATACCCATGTACATCTTTAAATCATCGGCATACAAGAGAAAACTAGATTTTATTATTAAATTAAATTGCAATAATTCACTTCGTTTCCCACCCATAGTAAATTCCTAATACTAATAGCACACTTGGGAGCGAGAACGTAGCTCAAATCTACATATACACGGCTTAAAACACAGTTAGTAGCTAATCTACATCTGTAAAAAAAGTTGCTTAAGTATTGCTCAACACTGTACGTACACGTACACAGATGTCGACGCGCTGCATGCATATTTGCATATGTTGGTGGGAGAGTACACATAACATACAAGGTCTCGCTACCGCCTCGCTTTTCATTTTTTGTGCTAATCACGTTCACTCCTCCAAGACAAACAATGCGATACCCTGCAGGGAAAATCTGAACTGATAAAACAAGTTTCGGCCTGCGTATTGCTTTTTTTCGTTTTCTTTATTTATTGAATTTTTTTTTAATAAGAAACTAAAAATAAAATTACAGATCTTATGTGCTACCGTACTGCCTCCATACTGGTACGATTCTGTCAATTGGGAGCCACTCCGTTACTTTTACTCAAGCATCAAGATATCAGTTTCTAGAATATGATAGTACTAAAATCTTAAATTAAACGCATTTAATCGTTTTAGTGGTGCAAAATATTCGAAGCGCTGAGTGTTGCTTGTGGCTTTTGATGCAATAAATGGATAGTTTGAGTTGCAATGGCAGCTGATATGGGTTTTTTGAAATGCAATCTATGTAAAAACATAACATAGATATACCAAGTTTTTCGAATTTAATACCCACACTGAACCATTGAAAAAGAAATGCAAAGCGTACCATACTCGGTCTTACCTGTCTAATTTATGTATACTGGGACTATACTAGTGCGCTTCCCTACAGGCTCAATGCGTGAATAGAAAATTGTGTAGAACACGAGCTGAGTGGTATGGAGTGAGCAAAACCTGTGTTTATGCCTGTGTGTGTTTCTATTTGAGGTTTGATGAATTGGTTTCGGTGCTATTAGACTAGTAATAAATATTACGAACTGCGAATAGCAGCATCAAAAATACGTAGCCTATGTTTGCAAGGATTTGGCAAATATTTATTGAGAATGAGATTTGATTTATTTATTTTGTCACAGTGTTATCATATAGTTATATATGTATGTATATTTATAAGTAATTTATTACACAGTGCAACCTAATGAAAAATAATAATAGATTTTCCCCGAGGCATGGCTAGAAATATTTATCTTTAATAAATTCATGTAATAGTGGATCGGTAAGGAAGAAATTTTTCAAGTGCAACTTCTTAGGCCTCGATGGACGAGCGAGAATGGAGAGTAAAATTTCAAGGCCATGCAACGTTTTGGGCATTTTCGTTCCGCGAGAGAGAAAAGGATATTACGTAGAGGAAAAGGAGAGAGAGAGCTAAACCTTATATATATCTTAGATACACTTTAGGCTATTTTTTCGGAGTTTTTCCTTGTGGTTCCTAATTTCTAGTGAGAAATAACACTGCCTACTTTTTGGCGCTTGTTTGTTGTCCCTTACTCTTTCTTTGTCTGCCTTGAAATTTTCAATTCTGTTATGTGTACTACGCTACACGCACTTTTTTTATAAAGCTTTATTATATGTATTGTATATACATTTGGCGCTTATAAATTCTGTCAAAAGTATATCGGTTCGCAATATTCTAAACCATCAATTGGGCATGAGACGCGTGGCTGCTCGACTCGTTCCAAGAGAGTTGAATTTCTTTCAAAAAATTCATCGCAAGAAGGTGGCCGAAGATATGTTTGAGGAAGTGACAAGTGAATTCGGACCCAACATTTATACAGCGCATCATAACAGGTGATGAGATGTGGGTGTATGAGTTTGACATGCAAACCAGTCAACATGCAATCAGTTGGCTGAATGGCGCTATGCACATGAGCAGAAGCCCAAAAAACCACGTCAAAGTCGCTCACAAGTGAAAGTCACGCCACTCATTTTCTTTGATTCATGGTGTTGTGCACCCGGAATCTCCGTATTCGTTCCAAATGGTTCTACGGCAAATAAAGAATACTATTTGGAATTTATGCGACATTTAAGAGAGAATGTGTGTAGGAAATGGCCCAATTTGTAGAAAGAAAACTCATCGGTCTTGCACCATGATAACGCACCGTCTCACAAGGCTCATATTGTGAACACTTTTTTGACCAAAAACTCGACAAATATCATTGAACAACCACCGTATTCACTGTATTCACTGGATATATACCCCCCATTTTCCCAAAACTTAAATTGCCACTGGACTAATCGTTGGCATAAGTTCATTGCTTCGAATGGAGTCTATTTAGAAGGCGACAAAATAAATTTTGATGATTAAACATTGTGCTTTGGTTTTGCGTTTTATTGAACAATTCCCGGCACTTTTTTCACAGAATTATATATAATTGACGCTTACACCATTTAAGAATATTTGGTCGAGCTGCTCCTCCTACTTGTAGTGTAAATCTTGATGTTTTTCCACAAATGGAAGAGTCTACAGTTTTAAGCTGACTCCGAACGCCAGATATTTTTTATGAGGAGGTCTTTCATGGCAAAAATACGCACGGAGGTTTGCCATTGCCTGCCGAGAAGCGACCGCTATTAAAAAAAAATGTACATCATTTGCTACGGCTACAGCGTTCGCCTTTATTAGGTTGGGTTTTTTCACTTTTGGATTTTAAAACTCTTTCCTACACGTTGTAGTTTGAAACGTCCTATAAGTCGTATGCTCGCTTATCTGAATAATTCATTAACTTGACTTGGTCCCATTAAGAGTAGATTAAAGATAACAAATCGCAATACTTAAGAAGAGCTTTACATTTCTTCAGATTATTCGGTCACCAAAAGTTTGTTCCAATAAGGTGACGGCTTCGCGTGCTGTATGTCATTTTGCATCATCTTGCAAGCGGCACACTTCAAAGTTGCGAGTAATAGACGATAAACTGATGTAGCCTAGTTTTTAATTCTCACTAATGATGCCTCTGATATCATTCTAAGTACTGAAAGATATGCAATTTTCATTGCCGGACACTTCGAACTCAAGAATGATAGAAAGAAGATTACGCCCATAAGAGCATGCGTGACGTTACGTTTTTCCGAGTTATGCAGTATTGCCAACCATTTGCTCTTCGCAATAAATTTAGTGCTTTTTTATACCGAAAATGCGAGAATTTTGAAGTTTCGTGCTTGTTTCTTTTTTTTTAATTTGAAGCTACCGAAACTTTAAGTTAAAAAGAAATGTATTATTGTACAAAAGAAGGTCACTCTGAGAAGATTTTAGTGCTAATGAAAATTAGTTGGTTCTTATAAAATTTGATATTTTGAAAAAGTGAATTTAATTTTTTGCTCCTTTTAAGGTTATGCAAGAATATTAAATGTCCCTCTCTCAACTCTTTTAAGATTGAAAACCTTTTTACATATTTTAAAAGGCGTTAGAATTTACTGAATGCGGATTAGAACCATAGAGGTGTAGTCGTTTCTTTCGGCCAACAATCCTTAGTGGGACATAGGGCATCAAGAGGTGTATTCATTGTAAAAATAAGCCACAAAATACCAGAAAATACTGAAGAAACCATAACGACATTACTACGGAAATAGTCCCTTATCTTGTTATTGTACATAACCTCAAATATAGCAAAAAAGTCGTTCTCTTAACAAAAGAGTTTTTCTTAACAAAAAAGCTCAAAACATTAAATTGTACATAATCATAACACATTTATTTAACAAAAACGCACATTTTGAAGACAATTTGTCACGCATACAAAGTTTTTTAAGTAATTCAACAAAAATTTGGTATTTTATTTTCTTTAAATAGGCATTTTAGTGCATTTTTATATCCAAAGCTAGGAACCACTGCAGTAGAGGGAGAGAGAGAGATTTAACTGCTGGAAGCAGAAGAACACCGACAACAACTGCAATCGCGGGCAATGTGGCCAGATGTTAAAAAAAAAGTAAAGCTAAATCAAACTGAGTGAATTATTGAACTAATTAAAAAAATGTATATTTTACTCAATTATAGACATTACTTTTAATTATTGTAGAACAGGCTAGAAAAATGTCATGAAGAAAGAACTAAAACTCCAAGACTAAATAAGAAAAAAATGCTAAATCAAGTTACGGAAGTGATAATTTGGCCATACTGGAGCTAAAATCACGAAACTCGTTGTCAAATTCGCTGAGAGCAAAGTAACGGGACCACGATAGGCGCCATCTCATTATTCTTTCCATCATGCTTCGAACTGTGTGTTTTTAGTCAGTTGCATAGAATAATGATGATTCAGATGATATGACGAACATAAAATAATAAATAAATAATTGGCGCGTACACTTCTGTTAGGTGCTTGGCCGAGCTCCTCCTCCTATTTTTGGTGTGCGTCTTGATGTTGTTCCACAAATGGAGGGACCTACAGTTTCAAGCCGACTCCGAACGGCAGATATTTATTTAGGAGCTTTTTCATGGCAGAAATACACTCGGAGGTTTGCCATTGCCTGCCGAGGGGCGACCGTTGTTAGAAAAATGTTTTTATTAATTTTGCTTTCACCGAACCATCGAATCAGTGACGTCTCTGTGAATTCCGCTCTCTAAAAATCGTATCTTTGCCGATAGTCAAGCTGCCGATCAAACGTGGCAACTACTATTTCAAAATATTTTTTAGAATGTCGTAAAATTATAAAATCTCGTCGATATCATTAACGGTTAATCAATACAAACTTATGTTCCGCAGAACGAAAGAGTAGATTTCCTGAAAAGAACCTGAGACAGTATTTGTGAAACCGTGTTCATATATGGCATCAAGCCCATGTAAGATTTTTATTTTCAAAAATTAAAGGTAATGTTACAAAACGACCGCATTTGACCCTCAGCGAATCTGCCCATATAGATGAATCGAGCTCGTCGTGTCCATTAACAGTTTTCACTTGCTCTGAGTTGGACCTCCAAGTTTTTCCATGAGCTTACTTTGGCAAGTCTTGTGGCAGCATGATTTATGTGCGCCCAGCAAGTTATTTTCGGGTCTAGTTGCACTCCTAGGTATCATTTCATCACTCATTTTGTCAATAAAGTAGCTGCGAGCAAAAACCCTACACTAAAGTCCATAGTAGCGATTAAAATGTATATATAGAAGGCTCGAGTTTTAAGTAGTAATGGTGTTCAGTACTGGTACTGGCGAGGTACTCAACTAAGGTTCTTAATTGGCTGATGCCTGAAAATAAGTGCTGTATATATATATTACACGGATTTTCCTGCTTTAGCTTTCACATTCGACCACGAAAGTTATATTTTTATTTCCTCATAATCCTATCGCTTCTTTCCACGAATCAACTTACTCATCATCCAGATAGAAAAAGCAACAATAAATCAAATATGGCATAAAGATTAACTCTAGAAAAAATAGTGAAATTAAAACCTTTATAAAACGAGAAAAAAATATGGTTACAGTAAGAATAATACCAACAAAGTAGATAAGTTGTGGCGAGAATGAGCTTGACAATACGAAAAAGAGTAGCAAATTACCACTACTCGTAAAAAAAGAAATAAGCTGAAAAGAACAATGCAAAATGAAGGCAACACAATAAAAACTATGCTTTATGACGGAAGCTACAGCGCTAGAACAATAGAACCAGCGGTGACTAACAACGGGCTGAGCATTTAAAATAATAAACAAGCGATGGTGACAGGATAAGGAAGCCGCGTCTAATAATATCCTTGCATTTAAGCCACTCTTTTTACTATGTATGTGTGTATGTAGGTATGCATTCGGTATAAATATTTATAAAACCGTGGGAGAGGGTGCGAACAAAGCGGAAAGGTAGAGTGTGAAGATCTTAGCGAGGCGCCGTCAGGGAATCCGCATATTTGCCGCGTTTACAGTATTCGTGCAATGAATTATGAACGATGCGGATAAATTACTAACTCTTACTGTGACTAGCAATAAAAACGAAAGGATTGTTAGCCTATTAGAAAAAATTGAGTTAGTTTTGCTCTGGCTGCGTAATAAGATGCAAACTCTTGCATGGAAATGAAATCGTTTCTTACAATATTCAGCTAAAGCTTATTAATCTTCTTGCGCTTGTTGGTCCCATGAAAATAATAGCGCTATAATAAAATAGTCTCCCATGGTTTGAGTCATGGTCCATGGCGCTGAGATCACAATAAGCGTATTGGTCTTATTAAATCCCTTAGCTTTGACCTTCGTGCCTCCCTGTAAAGTCTACACAAGGATGCATTTTATACGGAACTACTACCATTTGTGATTCGTTGGAGGGTAGTAGTTCCGTATAAAATGCATCCTTGTGTAGACTTTACAGGGAGGCACGAAGGTCAAAGCTAAGGGATTTAATAAGACCAATACGCTTATTGTGATCTCAGCTACATTTTTGCGGCCTCAACAGAGTGGCGCGCTTGGGAAGCTGTGTGCTCCTTGAAAAGTTATATGAGTAGTGTCACTTTCCTGGAAAAAATGTTCATCTTCCTTACTTTCCTATTTAATTAATTTATTATTTTTTCCAGTGTTTGCATTTCTGTTATTTTTCTTCGCTGCACTTGTCCTCCATTCATCCGTTGCGCGTATTTTAGTCATTTGTGCTTTTGCTATTGCAAATTTTCTTCTTTCCTTATGCTTTTTATGCCACAATGCACACTGCACTGAGCAACCATGTGAGCATGCGGGCGAAGTGAAAGTGAGGATAAGCAGACTGACTGAACGAAGGAGCCGCATATAAGAAAAAAAAATCTAAAAAAAAATCGTGTTTCCATTCTGAAGGACAATTTTTAGAAATACAGTTGGTTTGTCTGCTTTGTAGCGGAAATAACGCACTTGAAAGGCATCCAATCGAAAATATTTCACTGAATGGTTTTTGTTTTTGTGCTGCCTGTGAATGCCTTTTTTGTTTTAAATCACAAATATAAAATCTACTTCGAGGAATGAAAACAATGAAATAAATGCGTAGGTAGAGAGGAATTCAAGTATTTGTGCATAGTTGTAATATTTATTGCTGGATTTTAACTCTTAGGGTACACCGAAGGTTTATGGCTAACAGCCACGATTATTAGAAATTTACATCACTACTGGAAAAGTGGCTAAAATGGGTCTCTCAAAAAACGCTCTATGAAGTAGGCACAATTTCAGCCCGTATCGCCCCTGGCGCATAAGAGACCACGCAGTACCTGTAGTTGCTTTTTAAAACAAATTCGAATTGAAACCGTCTTGAGAAATACCAGTAAATTCATCGACGTGCCCCAATGGCTTGGTTTACTTCCTTAGCATTCGCGTTTTCCCTTGCATGCTCGCTGTACCGGAGTTGCTGCATTTTTCCGATACAGCGAGCAGGCAAGGCCAAGATGCGAACGCCAAAAAAGCTTGTAAGCCAACAACCACAAGCATGCAGGCCGATACCAGACATAGAAACTATGGTATGGACAGAGACATGCCGGCTGGGGGAGCACTGATATGACAGGGGTGGCGCTCTCATGAACTGACTTAAACAGCGGGTGGTAATAAGTAGATCCTACTTTCGACGCATTGCATCTGGACGGTAACGGACTTTGAGTGTAGTATTCAAATCGCCTCTCGACGAAATGCCTGACCTTAGTACCGGGGGAATTGGTACTTTGGCGATAGGAGGTTTAGTCCTGGTGGGGTTCAGTTTTCGATGCTTCCTCCTTTTCGATGCTATTAAAAGAACAAAACGTGGCCAAATGGTGCACCTCACTACCTACCAAACAAGCAGAGGTTATTTGGGATCAGCTAAGTTTTTGTTCTCATTTCTTACCACCTTCTTACACAATTATCTCTGATTTTAAAAATCCATGAAACTATAAATTCTTCTATGTCATACCACAAATAACTTTGACTTAAATTATGGTACAGTTCTTTATATATTCTGTCCGTCGTTTTTCATGCTCTATTCCACATTTTTTGGCTCTTAGTATCAGGTCAATACATAAGTTCGTGCGTTTTTTAAGGTGGTTTTAAAATTAATGAAAAAGATGTTCAAAGTATTTATTAATCAATAATATATTTTCCTTCATTATTTACAATGTTTCTTAACGTTTAGGCAAATTTTTAATTCACTGCTCAAAAAACTTTTTGTCCTTGGAGCCAAAATACGCTTCGATGTCCCTTTTGATAGCTTCTTTTGAGGAGTAGTTCTTGTTACTCATATGGGATTGAAGTCCACGCAAAAGAGGATAATCACAAGGTGCAATATCCGAAGAGTATGGTGTATGTGGCATTAGCTCCCATCCGAGCTCGTTCAGCCTGCCTAATGTTTGCCTTGCGGTATGAGGTCTTGTGTTGTCGTGGTGAAACAAAACTTTGCGTCTATTCACTGAAGACGGTCGATTTTTTTTAAGTGCCTCATTCAGGTTTGATAGCTGAAGGGAATAATAATCAGCAGTTATCGTCTGGTTTGGTTTCAGAAGTTTAAAATAAACAATACAGGCCATATCCCACCAAATAGACAGGAGAATCTTCTTGGGGTGAAGGCCATCTCTAGGGGTCGGTTCTGGTGTTTCACCTTTATCTAACTATTGGCGTTTCCGAACAGGATTATTGTAAAGGATCCATTTCTTATCACCAGTAACGACACCGTTGAAAAAACTTTCATTTTCAAGGCGTTGCAGCAGCTGAGAACACACATTCACTCTCTGCTGAAGGTTGGCGACGGAAAGTCTACGCGGAACCCATTTTCCCAGCTTTGAAACCTTTCCCAACTGAACCAGGTGCCTCTGAACTGTTCCATGCGATGAATTTAACCTCTGAGCTATCATATCGACTGTCAAATTTGGCTCAGCTTCCACGAGCTCGAGCAAGCCGTCGGAGTTAAAGACTTCAGCACGACGAGCGCGCGGGGCATCCTCCACGTCGCAGTTACCGCTTCGGAATTTTGAAAACCACTTTTGCGCAGTCCTTACACTCACGGTATCCTCTCCGTGAAGAGTGTTTATTTCTGCAGCAGCAGTTGTTGCATTTTTACCACTTTTATAACAAATCAAAATATGGCTGTTATAGGCGTTAGAAGATTCCATATTATTTTTTAACAACACGTACTTCCAACCGCGATTAAAATCACTTGTTAAATGCACAACAAATCTGAGAAAATATAAATAGTGCCGTTATATTCCGCGAATAATTTCTTGTATGCAAAAATCGTACAAAAGTGAAATTATGGGTAAAGTGCGCTCGAACTTATGGACTGACCAGATATAACACATAGTTTTAAAAGAACTTTTTTTCTGCTCACGTAATTTTTTCCAAATCAATTTCGTTCCATATCAAATTGTAAGCCAATCCTATTTAATTTGAAAAGCTTCGCCCAGAAAACGATTATTTTTCAACCTATTAGTGTTAGCAGCCTCAAGAGCCTCAAGGCTTCATTGCAAATACTGTTTTTTGGATATAATTTAATTGCAATGCGTGAAAATGTGACTGCACTCGATACGTGGGAGTTTAAAAACTTTCTTTATGAGCTGCCGTTGCAATTTGTCAACAATCTCAAACATCCAGTATTCCCAGACCTGAGCCGCATAACTTTGGACAGCTCGACAGACTAATTGAAACATTTTCCAGTTGACAATTAAGTTACAATAATATTTTGTCATTTATATTGCCGTTTTCCTTTTTTTTGTTCGATAGTTTGGCCCCACGACGAAAAACCATTATTGTCGATTTTGCGAGATTAACCTCCAAGCTCCATTTTTCACAGTAAGCCTCTGATTATTTATCATTTCTTGATGTGCACTTATTTCATCCACGCAAATGACTGAATCATCGGCAAAGAGATGCTGCCTTAAACTTAGATCGTCAACTTTCAAATCACCATGCAAGTAATTTATATATAAAGCAAAAAGTAAAGGAGACATTAGGCATCACTACTTTACCCCACAAAATTATCTGACTAATCCTCACCAGTTCATATTACAGAACTTGCCTCTATATATACTACTTCAATGAAGTTAACAAATTTGAAAAATATCCCCATACTATATACGTAATTTATAAATGAGCAGTTTCCTGGATACTTTGTCCAAGGCAGGTTTAAAATCAACAAAAAGCGCATAACACTCTTTCTTCCCTTTAAACTTTGGGTGCGCTACAGATAATATTTAATATTTTTGCCGAAAACCTGCTCGAAACTCTGTGAGCATCGTATTTTCTTGAACCCATTGATCCAACCGAGACTTTAAAACACCCTTTAGAATTTTTGCATTGCAATTTACGAAAGATATTCCTACGTAATTTGTGACCTCCCTTCTATAACCTGCTTTGAAAATCAGTAAAAGAGAATCAATATTTGTTTGTTTGTCTTCTACTTTTGCAGTTTGGTATAGCTTACTATAAATTTGTACAAGCTGGTCTTAAAATTCCCTGCTTGAGTTTTTGAAAAACTCCTATGAAATCCTGTCTAACCCAGGTGCCTTGTTTGCTTTCGTTTTGGCAGTCCATTCATCCATCATTTTTTACTTCCATAGTAGCGTAGAAAATGTTATATGCTATCTAGGTTGTTTTAGAAAGTTTTTTGAAATACTCACTGAACAAAGACGGATTTATATTCGAACCAAAATCAACTTGTTGACCTCACATTTCTTTTGCTAGAGCTCACCAATCTTTGTCGCACCCAGGTTAGCTGAGGTTTTTGTGACAGTCAACTTAGAGTAGTCAACTCACTTAGACAGGTACCACTGTGTAACATAGCAACAGCCTTACTGTTCATTTTTTTATGGAACCAGTTAGACTCTGTTATGAAGCGTAGGATAGGTTCTTTCCCTATACTCTCTACTCTATACTATCACTGGATACTTCCGTAAGAGAGTCAAAATGGTATTTTCCTAACAACTTTGCTCTACTCCCAGCTAAAGCTGGACAATAGTCAAAGGAAGTGTTCTACTGTTTCTTCCTCTTCCTCGTCTCTACAACTTCTGCAGTGTTCATGCGAAAATACTCATAGCCTAGAAAAAAATACTTCCTGACAGCTTATTACCCGTGACACAAGACACGACCTTCCGAATGTTCACTCTTGAGAAGTTGAGTAATTCTGCTGATGTTTTCTTATCGATTGTGGCTAAACTAGCCTGGTTTGCTGCACTTGAATTCATTTATAAAGGGTGGTTAAGTTTCAAGGGCCGGTATTGCTTTTAAATAAAATACAATTTTTTTAAGAAAATATTATCATTTTTCTTTGTTATGATAATATTAGTATGGCTCAATTATGTATAGAAGAAAATATTGGTCAAACTCTCGCCGCGGTCTTGGCGACGCACCTCCATCCGATGGTCCAAATTTTCGATGACGCTGAGCCATAATTCAGGTTCCATGCCATTTATGTGCCGAATTATCTCATTCTTTAGCTCTTGAATTCTTGCTGGCTTATCAACGTACACCTTTTCTTTAAAATAACCCCAAAGAAAGAAGACCAACGGTGTCAAATCACATGATCTTGGCGGCCAATTGACATCGGCTCGACGTGAGATTATTCGGCCATGAAATTTTTCGCGCAAAAGAGCCACTGTTTCGTTAGCTGTGTGACAAGTGGCACCGTCCTGTTGAAACCACATATCGTGCACATCCATATCTTCCAATTCGGGCCATAAAAAGTTCGTTATCATCTCACGATAGCGAACACTATTCACAGTAACTGCCTGACCGGCCTCATTTTTGGAAAAAGTGCGGCCCAATGATGCCGCCGGCCCATAAACTGCACCAAACAGTTACTCTTTGTGGCAGCTGAAGAGTTGGCGCGCATGTTATGAATATCTGGCCGTAGAGAAAAACTTGGTAACTGTACAAATAATAAATTCACATGAAAAAATAGCTACTCTATGCAACATGAATTCTTCGCATACACGGACATTACTATCACCATCATCTCTTAAACACTTTCTCAAAGAAAATTTCTTCTAAGTAAAAAGGAAAAGGAGCACTGCAGAATCCCCTGAACCTGCCGAACCAGTAGGTTATAAAAAAGCATTGCCTTATCCTGCAAATATTGAGCACCAATTCTGATCTGTTAGGAGTCATTGTTGTACACCAAAATAAAGCTACGCCAACCTAATAAGAGTATTATTAAGTAATAAGAGTATCATAGATTCTAAAAACGTATTGCGCACATAAGGGTTAATAAAAAATGGCAAATAATATGCGCTTCGTTGGTTTCATTTCCACTACCTAAATTTATTTGTGCACATTGCATAGTAACAGCAAAATATTAAAAAGGCCGCATAGCAACTGATAGCAAACCAGTTCAAGCGTAGCTTTCAATTTTTTTCAAGGGTATCACTAAAGTTAATCTACACCACTTCATTTGGCACTATTGACATTTTATAAATTGATGAAAAATGTTTAGCTTAAAAGTATATGAGATACGTTTTGCGCAATTTCCAATGAAAATTGGCTTCAAAACCGTTCCAAAACTGGCTTTTTGCAGCATTTTTAAATAGTTATAGGTGAGCAGAGTTGGGTAGAATGCAGTAGAAAATAAATGCAATAAGCGTTTCACTACCACTACTTCTTCAGTGATTAGATTAGATTAGATTAGATTAGATTAGATTAGATTAGATTAGATTAGATTAGATTAGATTAGATTAGATTAGATTAGATTAGATTAGATTAGATTAGATTAGATTAGATTAGATTAGATTAGATTAGATTAGATTAGATTAGATTAGATTAGATTAGATTAGATTAGATTAGATTAGATTAGATTAGATTAGATTAGATTAGATTAGATTAGATTAGATTAGATTAGATTAGATTAGATTAGATTAGATTAGATTAGATTAGATTAGATTAGATTAGATTAGATTAGATTAGATTAGATTAGATTAGATTAGATTAGATTAGATTAGATTAGATTAGATTAGATTAGATTAGATTAGATTAGATTAGATTAGATTAGATTAGATTAGATTAGATTAGATTAGATTAGATTAGATTAGATTAGATTAGATTAGATTAGATTAGATTAGATTAGATTAGATTAGATTAGATTAGATTAGATTAGATTAGATTAGATTAGATTAGATTAGATTAGATTAGATTAGATTAGATTAGATTAGATTAGATTAGATTAGATTAGATTAGATTAGATTAGATTAGATTAGATTAGATTAGATTAGATTAGATTAGATTAGATTAGATTAGATTAGATTAGATTAGATTAGATTAGATTAGATTAGATTAGATTAGATTAGATTTGTGGGGGGTTGGACAAGTCCAAGCACACGGTCAAGAGACCATTGTACTACACCCGGATAAATTTCAGTAGAAAGAATAGATAAAGGAAAGATAAAAAGTGGGTGGTAAGACGGATAAATTAGTTTAAGGTCACTCTTACAAATCTCTTGGATCCATTTAAGAATGAAATGAGGAAGGGTATGAACTTTATCCATACTCAGCATATCGCAACCCAATATCCTAAGTCTGATTCTGGAAAACGCCGGACAGCTACAGAAAAAGCTGAAAAAGCTCCTTTATGGGTGGACCTCCTGAAGTCGTCCATCCATATACCTAGAAATCCATTGACACCTAGAAAGGGTTCAGGTGGTATACTTGCAGAGCCCTCATTAGCCAATTTATCAGCTAATTCATTGCCTGTAATACCACAATGTTCAGGCACCCAAATATGAATAACTTTGTTGTGTTTTGCCACACTTTTCAGTTTTGTCTTACATTCACCGACTAATTTCGAAGAGCAGCGTGGGTTAGTAAGGGCTTTCAGTGCAGCTTGACTGTCACTACAAATTCCAATACTTCAGTGATAGTTAAAAGGGCCACACCCAGAGAGGCACTAAATATTATATTTAACCTATTACCAATAGAGCGATTCGGCAAGCAAGCAGCTTTCAGATTAAGAGAAATCTATCTACTCAGAACAAACCAGAGAGGGCATTCTTCAATTTTAGAAAAAATTCCCTTGCATTCCTGTTACAACGGATTTCTGTAAGACCAAGGATATCAACTTAGATAAATCCTTCGTCACGGGCTTATTGTTAGAGAAAATGACATAGTCATAGGTCTATACAGATGACTCAAAACTAGACAACAGAGTATGTGCCATAAAACTGCCATAAAAGAGGGGCTTACGGTAATAAAAACGAAAAGTCTTCAAATACTCGGACAGTCAAGCGGCAAGAAAAGCGCTTGAATCTAAAACACACTCATCAAAAACAGTTTTAGAATGTTTTAAACTTCTAATTGACTTACCTAAGTGGTACAAAGTAGACCTTATTTGAGTGCTAGGCCACAGGAATATAGGGAACAGGGAACTACAAGGCAGATGATCTTGCTCGAATCGGTACAACGCTCGACCTCCAAGTAGATAAGCAGCTGATACCCATGCCTATTGCCACTTGTAACTTTATTATAGACAGGGAAACCATCAACAAGGTAGATAAGAGTTGGCAAAACCTCTCAACATGCGAACTAAGCAGAAAGACATGGCCGAAATGGAACAGCGGTCGATCAAAAAGCTTGATAAGATTTAACAGAGAAGCTATAAGAAAAATGATAGGGGTATCAACTGTTTATGGTCCAATAGCCAGCCACGCTAGAAGGTTATGACTCCCGTACTTCGATTTCAGTAGAAGCTGACTTAATACAGAAGAAGAGGAAACAGTCAGACACCTTTTATGTGAGTGTGAAAGCTTAGCGACAAGGAGGCTCCGCACTCTTGATATGGCATATTTAACTGATGTAGCGGGCGGGCATAGGGCATCTAAAACTAACGAAGCTTTGCTCGTTTATTAATGCTACCGGATGGTTTGAAAAGGAACCCATAGGGTAAAGATAAGGTCCAGTGGTATCACAATGGACCTATGAAAGGTCTAAGTGTGTCATTGAGACAGCCACCCAACCTACCTACTTGAACCTTTAGTGATAGTGAACAAAAATTGCACTTTTCCTAAATATTGTATTTAGTGACAGTGAAAATTTTTAGTGATAATTAATATTTTTCAGTCACATAACATTGCTTCTATAGAAATAAAGCTGCGACTATGTGAAATAAAGCAGTATAAGGAAATGCTTTCCGAATAAACCATAATTTTCAGTTAAAAACTTCGCACCAAAAGTTGGAAAATATTATATAATTGATTTTTATTTGGTTTTTTTACTACCAATTTTTCAAAATTACCGTCTGTGTGATTTTCCCTTGTCGATCGATTGAGAATTCCGGCAAAAGAATAAAGTCTTTCCACTGGCTCAAGGGAAGGCAGGGGTGGGTTGTATTTTAAAAATATTGATGTCCGTACACATCTGGTAATCTTCATTGTTGCATTAACTCGAATTTGTTTACTCGAACCCGGTTTAAGCTCAAAAGTGGGTTCGCCCAATGAAACGTAACTTCCAAAATCTATTTCAGTTTCACTCATTTTATAAAATATAATTTTTTTCCCACTAAAAAACTTAAACACTACGAACACTTTTCAATATTTTATTACAAAAAAAAAAAAAAAAAACACTTGCAGTACTGAACCAGAAGTAAAATTAGCTTGAATAACTCCAATTTAGTAGCATACGCTCAGTTGCACAACTGACAAACACTTCACTGGAATACTCTTGCATTGCTTAATTGCAGTTTTTAAAATATTATATTAAAGGAGAGATAGAAAAAATGACATATCCCAACGTTTTCTTTCACTCTGAATCAGAGTCTAATATTTGTTGAGAATTGGGTTTGGCAGCTTTTATGTCTTCTGTTGACACCAAAAATTCGTGATTTATTTCTCTAGATTTGCTGAATGACGTTATTTAGTTGCCATTTTTATCAACAAACTAAACAAAATAAAATATGAATTCAAATGAATTTAGTAAATAATCATGTTTTAATATAAGCAATAATGCAAATTTTTTTTCACTATGACTAAATTTTCAGTTATAATGGATTTTGCATCTTACCTATTACTGAATAGAGAGTGGTAGTGTAAAAATGCCCAACCCTGTCTGTGAGTAAAAAAATTTTAATAAGAAGTTATTAAAAAATTAAAAAGTAATTAAAAAAAATGTTTAGTACCACATTTAAATGTTAGTTAATATAGTTTGTAGAATATACATACAATACATTCTTATAACATTAATCTGATTGCCGTTACACTTTGTTTGATTTAATGCGAGAAGATAAAATCGCTCTCGTAAAATAAGAATAATATCTGTCGTACTAAGTTGTTCAGGATTATATGGGACATTTTTCAGAAGGTATTATACCAAAGAACACCATGCTTAGAATGAAATGGCATGGCATTTCGCAAGATTCTTACGTGTAGGCTATAAAATATATACCAACCCTAGCTTCATTACAGAAGGGTATTTTTGCATCTTTTTTGGAAAAAAAAATATAAAAGAGGTGCTTCAAATTATATAATATTACGCCTATAACTCAGAAAAAAAATAGAGGTTTACTTAAACACTTTATTATTTCTACACCCCTTATACCGTATTCTTTACCAGAATTCTGTTATTTTGAAAAAATAAAGTTTTTTGTTCTATATTGCATATAAATTTTAATGCAAAACTTTATCAGCCGCCGCGGCTCGTTGCATGTTGGTGCAGGGCTACCTTTTGGGAGTGCCCATATTCGAAGCCACGGCCAGGAATCTTTAAATTATAGAAACAGTTCTTTTTTAGTAGCGGCCCCAGTTCGGCAAACCTGCATGTTTATTCTGCCATGAAAAATCTCCTCATAAAAAACATCAGATGTTTGGAAGCGGAATAAAACTGTACATATAAGAATGTATGTACAGGGTCCGGCACTTGAAGTGTAACCAGTTAAAAAGGCCATAAATTTAGTTTGGAAAATTACCTTTATTCAATTCAAAGTAAAAAATGTGTGATAATAATACAAAATTAGGATTCAATTTACTTTTGCTCGATAGGACCATCTTTTGCCTTGACTATGGCCTTGAGACGGTCCAGAAGTGAGTCGCAAGCTGTCCGAATATGACTTGCAGGTATTTTGGCCCACTCTCGGTTAATGGCTTCTTTCAGCACCTCGACACTGGTGAATCTTTTGGTTCAGACTTGACTCTCCAAAATGGCCTAAAGAGAATAATCCATCGGATTGGCGTCTGGTGAATTTGAGAGCCATTGTGTGGCCGTTATGAAGTTCGGAACGTAGTTTTTTAGCTATTCAAGGCAACCTCCAGAATATTTTCCCGACAATATTTCGCACTTACCCTGACGCCAAGCTCGATGAAAACGATTGGAGAGCGCCCATTTGCGGTTACAGCATTACCATTACCATTACTTGTGGCGGATGCTGCCTCCTGGTCGCCAATCGATGAACGGTCCATCAAATAAATCTTGTCATTTTGCGAGTTTACGAATTGCTCATTTTGAAAAATTTTCTCGTCAGAAACCACAATATTTAGAAATTGAACGCTTTTGGCCAAGCGAAGCATCTCCTTCGTCTCTCAAGTCTGACTTGTTGCTGCTTTTCGTTTGAGATTATGCGCCTTTTGGATCTTGTAAGCCTTGACTTAGAGATTATTTTTCAGTATGCGGCGGATGCTATGGTCAGATATTTTCAGCTCTTTCGCCATTTGATTGGCACTTCCTCGCAGTTTTCGCTCAAGTCGCTTCTTCATTTTTTTAACAATTTCACATGACGTTGCAGTCCTTTGATGACGACCTCGATGACGTTTCGCGATGCTACCAGTTTCATTGTAACGAGTAATGGCGCGACAAATAAAAATGTTATTTACTTTAAGGTGTTCGAGCTCACGAAGAATCGCTGGTTGTGATTTTCCGTTTGAAATCCATTATTGGTTTTCTGTTTTCGTGTTTACTCTCAGCAAAATGCTTCCGCGCGCTTATAAACACTACTTTGGGCTGACATTTAGCCAACAAACAGACGGCATATATATATATATATATATATGTACACTGTAAATGAGAACTTTGTTGATTAAAACTTTTTATTTGTTATCGGCATTTTATTTACTGTTTTTGCGTTCAATTTATGGTTTTTTGCTATCACTAAAATATGCCTTTTACTGCAATTCAATTCAAGTTTTAAATTATTGCAACACTAATTAAGTTGCGTATTTATTAGTCCATGATAATAAATTGATAATGTTTTTTTTTTTATGAAATTAATTTCTGTTACTCAAGCCTATTAGCAAAGTTAACTTTTTTGAGTTACAGTTTTTTTTTATAAATTGCGATTTAAAAAATGTTATAACATATGTACTATGAAATAAAAAAGATATGGCGCAACAAGCAATTACATAATTTTTGTTTCCTTTACTTTTTTGCTGAAATTATCTTTTTTTAGATTTTTTTGTAATTTCCCTTTTTCTTTTAGCTGAGTTAATTAAAATCTACCTGACAACACTGAAATGAGTAGTCGTACATCACCCGCCGTAAAAGAGTTTGTTTTAATTGAATGCATATAAAAAGCTTTTGAAAAAGCGAATTCCGTTGAGCACATTAAAACATATCCGTTGAAGCAGAACGGTTCAATTAATATAACCATAGGTCAGATCCTAGATAAATGTGAGTTCTTCTAGTTTTCAGCGATTTCAAATCGATAAACCTACAACGAACACTATAAGAAGCTGAAGGTTCTGAAAAATTAAGTGACTGAAGAGCAAAACGAACAACCTTACGTGGCAGTATTTCGATCTTATCGAGATTAGAGCTAAAGTTATCAATTGGATTCCATATCAAGTTGCAAACGAACCAGGGCATCGTAGTCCACATATTTTTCTAGTATACGAATTATTATAATATTTCGCAAATCCGCGCAGAAATGCAAAATTACTATATGACATGCCACTGGCTTATGTTGCTACGACGAGTCCAAAGTTGGCTGACATAGCTATTGGCTCTCGTTGAACCAGGAGAAATCTTCGAATCAATTTTTTAAATGAAAAATCTTCTCTTGGCAAGCGAAGTCGATATTTATAACTTAAGGGGGAAGTCTACTGTGACAAGGGGAAAAACAGGCTTATTTTCCGGATTTTATTTCTAACAAAATATTGCTCGTACATAAAATCTATTTAAACTCTTATCTTTATTATATATTTAAGTTTTTGAAAAAAAAATTTTAAGTCAAAATATTCAAAATGGCCGCTGTGGCACTTCTGCAAGCGCAGGTCCGCTTTTCTTAGGTGCCTAAACGGTGTACATGAAATCTCACGTTTCGGTGATCTAAAACAAAAAAACAAAATATTGTTATCATATACATAGTATTGACTCTCGTCTGACGTAGGATTATGTCGATAAAAAATTTTGGCGTTGAAAAAAAAATTCTTGAAATTTTTTTCTTTTTTTTTGCCTAAAATTGATGTTACTATTGTTTATAACAATTTAACAAATAACGATATCAAAAAAATGCTATGTCAGACGAGAGACACTATTACAGAGAATATATAATTAAATTTTTAAGCTGATTCATTTATCAGAACTCGAGATATCGTGTACACCGTATAGAAAAGCGGACCTGCGCTTGCAGAAGTGTCACAGCGGCCATTTTGAATATTTTGACTTAAAATTTTTTTTTCGAAAACTTAAATATATAATAAAGATAAGAGTTTAAATAGATTTTATTTACGAGCAATATTTTGTTAGAAATAAAATCCGGAAAATAAGCCTGTTTTTTCCCTTGTCACAGTAGACTTCCCCCTTAATACTGAGTGAGATAAAGATCTCTCTGAGCACCGCTATCCTACCTTGAGTAAATTTGACAGAATCAGCTGACTCGCTGACGTAATAATAAAATATTTGTTATCATTTCGCCACAGGGTGGTGTTCTTTCGCCCCTACTTTGGCTAGTTGCTATTGCCGAAGTTCTGATAATGCTAACTAAAAGTGGTGTTAAGGTAGTAGCAAATACCCATGACTTGGTCCTGATGGTATCGGGACCGTTTTCCTCAGAGACATGGCTGAGGTTTTGGAAAGGTCACTGGCTGCACTCAGTCGCTGGGCTGCCACTTGTGGCCTCCGAGTCAACTCTGACAAAATGGAGCTGGTGCTATTTACCAGAAAATATAAACCTCCACCCTTTCTACTTCCCAAATTAAACACCCACGTTCTCCCGCTCTCATCAGAAGCTAGGTATCTTGGAGTGGTACTTGACTCCAAACTCCATTGGAAGCCACATATTGAAAATCGGGTAAAGAAGGTCAGCACTCCTGCAAATCTATGTTCGGTAAGAAATAGGGACTTAAGCCACAGGTCGTGCTGTGGATTTACAATGCAGTGGTGTTGTCAATTTTAACGTATGGATACCTAGTTTGGTGGGAAGCTCTTCGGAAGGGCTATAATTTCACTAAACTGGAGAGGGTGCAAAGGACTGCATGCATTAGCATCACCGGAGCATGTAAAACTTGGCCCAGTGCTGCTCTGATTGTCCTTTTCCACTTAATTCCCATCGACTTTTCCGTTATTTCAAATTGCAATCAGGTTAAAGGAGTTTGGCCTCTGGAGGCAAACTCTCAAGGGGCATGGTAGCATTTTCGGGCAGTTAACACCGTATTTCTACGAACTTCGAACAGATCTCTCTATCCGCAAACTAGAGTTTGAGTGTCGTGTTCGGGCAATCTTTCCAAATAGGCAAGATTAGATCGAGGAGAAAATGTGTACCGAAGCTTGCACCTCTGTCTTCACTGACGGTTCAAAGATGGAATCGGGAGTCGGAGCAGGGGTTTTCTCTAAATCAGCCAATATGTCTATTTCCTTAAACCTGCCGAATACTGCTAGCGTTCAAGCAGATATCTTTGCGATCCTGCAAGCAAGCAAAATGCTTAGGAAACGTGTGAGTGAGGGAGATATTAACATTTTCTCCGATAGTCGAGCCGAGATTAAGGCTCTCACGACGCCATGGTGCCGAACGAAATTAGTAAACTCCTGTAAGGAAAAGACCAAATCTCTTGGGTGTGCAGGTAACATTTTTCTGATCTGGGTTCCCGGACATAAGAACATATAGGGAAATGCAATTGCAGATGAGCTTGCCAGGAAGGGGACTGAATTGGTTTTAGAGACCTCCTACTCGGTCATCGGCATACCCCTGACAGTTGTTAAAGGAGAACTGCACAAATTATTTCTCAGGAAAGCGCAGAAAAGATGGAGCTCCATTTCTTCATGAGCTATTTCGAAAATCCTTTGGACTCAATACGATATACGAAGGACTCAGAAAGTTCTTTGGACTCCTCGCCATTCAATTCCCAAGCTCGTAGCTGTGTTTACCGGTCACTGAACGATCGGCACACACGCGGAAAAGCTAGGGTTACCATTTAAACCCTTATTAGAGAAGCTGTGGGGACCTTTCAGAAAAGGAGACTGTAGAGCATTATCTCTGTAAATGTCCGGGTTTGGCAGCTAGATGACTAAGGTCACTGGGCGCTCCTTTCTTTGACAGCCTGGGGCAGTGTGCCAACATAAATCCAATATAGCTGTGGCTGGCTCTAGATATCTGCCTGTTGGAGGTCTCATAATGGTATCAAAACGGCGCTTCGGTGCTACTTGCTACCCCATACGTTTGTCATCTCCTCCTCGGCTCGGTGATAATGCCAAATCCAAATACTAATGGAAGGCCGGTTGGAAGAATTCAGCCACGGTGATTCAAATCACATATATGACATCGCAAGAGGTGACGAATCTTGGATCTAGTCATATATGCCCGAAACAAAGCAGCAATCCATAGCATGGGAGTTCCAGATGAGCTGAATTCCAAAAAAGTTGTTCGCGGAAGAAGCATCTCAAAGCAAATGGTCGTCTGGTATTTTCGAAAAATCTGGTCACGTCGCAACTGTACCACTAAGAAAACTTAATACAATCAATTCGAGGAGTACACAACTATTTGTTCGTCCGAAGTTTTCGGAGAATTAAGGGGTTAGGTGGGTTTCAGAGGTTGAAAAAAAGAAGATTTTGACTTTTTTATTTTAGTATATAAAATCATATATTTTATTTAAGCAATTCACTGTATCTAAGATACATATAATATATAAACAGTATTTTGTGAAATTTTTATTTAAAAATTTCGAAAACTCAGCCGTTGGTACCTCATCTTCCTTGACGTCTCAAAAAAAAATGCTCTTGCCGTGGACAGCATAGCTCATTATTGGTTCATCTAAAATCAGAAAACCAAACGGATTTCGTTAGTACATGGATAAATCTCGTTGTTGTACGAAGGAAAAAAAAAATCAAAATTTGAATTTATGACAGGCTTTGAACCAAAAAACACATTTTTTAGTGAAATTTTCGACATATATTGGCTAAAAAAAAAATTGTTGTAATTAACAAAAAAAAATCCTTCGTTCAATAACTAGATAATGTTATTTCAAAGATTTGTACAAAATTTGAACTAAATCGCTTCATAACTTTTCGAGATATCGTGTCCACCGACTTGAAAACTGAAGTTTTGAGATAAACACGTATACGAGCAAGCGCTCAACTGACGTGGCCTAATGGGCGGAACTTTTGAAGGGTCTATCTCTTAGAATTTTACTCGGATTGACTTAAAATTTTAGGAGAGTGTTTTAAACATACTGTACTATTTAATGAGACAAAAAAACAAAATTCGATTTTTTGAAATTTTCAAACCCACCTAACCCCTTAAGGAAAACCAACCACAGAAGACGAATCATCCTTCATCAAGACAAAGCGAGCTCTCGCGTATCGGCTCACATAGAAGAGGTTTTAAGCACTTCTCGGATCGAAACTTTTAAGCAGCTCACTTAGTTTGCAGCGTAACAGAAAATCATACGGAAACATAAGCCAAATTTTAATAGATTTTGATGAAATTTCGCAGTCGTGTGGCTTTGGTAAAAGGCAAGTGCGAGAGAAGCCTGTAAGCTAAAACCCTTTTTAAATACCTTTTTACAATTTTGATGAAACTTCGTACTATTTACTTTTAATTTATTTAGCCGAAGCCAAACTGTAATTAGATATCCCATAAGGGTGTTGGAGCTACCTGGTGCAAAAATCAGGCATCGTTTCGATTATTAGATAAATTTTGAAAATAAGTTAAGATTAAAATTTTGTTTAGTTAAATATTATCAGCAATAAAAATGAATACCGATTGCTGCAGTAAAGATCACGACACTTGTCCTTTGATATGTGCCCGCAGAAAGCTTCGCATAATTCTGCTATAGACTAAAGTGACGCTATTGATGGTATCCCATCTCACTGTGAAACAAATATTACCCTGATTCAAATGATTGGAGCAATTTGGAAAATGTTAGGAAGTTGAAGAATCCAGTTTTTATATATTAAAAGTATATAATTGACCACTACTGAAAGTTCTTCTCCTTTATTGCATTTATTTGCCTTTTCCTGCCTGCCTTAGTTCTTACAAAATGCCTGCATTACTTTCGCCTGCCCCACAACTAAACAATCTGCTTTGCCCGCCACTCCTCATTCTCTTATATTGGGCTTTCAGCAATCTGATTATATATAGACTTATGCTATTTATTTACTTGCCGACGCTGTTGTAAATTGTTTGGCGTAGGTGTTGTTGTTGCAGTCATTGTTGTTAGTGTTGCTGTTGTGGTTACAGCTGTGTCATTTGCAATTGCAACCAATAAAGTTTGAAAGACATTGCACCAACGTGGCTTGTGGTCAGTGAATATAGTGCAGCTGCAAGCCCAACAGCAATAACAAAATAGAAAATAAGAAAATAGGAAATAAGAAAAAGAAGAACAGAGTAGAAAATTAACTGCAATAGCATTGGTCGATACATTTTTCTCTGACATCATGTCTCAGCTACGCAGCTGGTCGACCAAACATCTCTGTCTTCATCTCCTCACCACTAATTCACGGCAAACTATTTACAAAGTTTGCTGAAATTGCCTTCTGGAATGTTACTGAAATCTAAGCGTTGGTTGTTTGGCAGATATTCTGCACTTATCTGTAAGTGTATCGCTGTCGGAGTACCCACCTTACCTAATCTAACCTGAGTATTCGTTGTTGGAATTAAATGAGAATTGTCCTTTTGCGGGCATACAAGATTTAGAAGAGTTTTCTCAATTTTCCGCATGTTCTACTACATATTAAATAGTTTGAATACTCACTACAACAATGCAGATACAGTATAATCTCGATTAAATGAACAATTACATGGTAGTCGGGCAGTGCCTGATATGACGTGAAAAAATCGTGTTCTGCAAGTGGAAAGACTTTATGCTGACTCCAAACGCCTGATAAAGCCAGATTAAAAAAAAGTTATTGCTCTTACAGGCCATGTCTACTGAGTATAATTTCCATGTTCACTTCTTCGCAAGAAGTGCCTGAGAATATAGTATCGCTCCGAGGGATGACCGGACTCTAATGTTCCCAGAAATCTCAAAATATTTACTAGCAAATTATCTCGGCATCATTTATTAGTAACTCTCATTAAGATGTTGTCTGAATGCATCAGCCCAGATCAAATTAGCACAAAAGATGCCATTTTGATATTCCACTTGTCCTACCACAGGCCTAGAACCTAGTCAAACCATCTTAATTCGACCATGAATTTGCCAGTGTCAACTATTCTTTTCTGCAATTTCTTTCAAGGTATCCACAGAGAATTCCCCCACCATTCTATTTCGTAGAGCCCTCAGACTTGGGCACTCACACAGTTAGTGAAAGATTATTCTTGTTTGCAGCTTATATGTCTATGGTTTATGTACGGCCACCCCATCTTCCTGGTATGGTCTCCCAAAGGGCAGTGACTGCTTATTGTTGACGAAATTCTGAATATGTCTACTCGTTTATGTCTGCCGTATTGTGAATATCTGGGTCTAAAGCCACACTGATAGGGTCTAGTGAATTGGTTGATGGCGGGCTTCACCCTTTCACTTAATATGCTCGCTAGAACTTTGTAGGTGATACTTAGAAGACTGATCCCAACCGCAACCACCGTAGCCGAGTGGATTGGTGCGTGACTACCATTCGGAATTCAGAGGGAACATAGGTTCGAATCTTGGTGAAAGACCAAAATGAAGAAAAAGTTTTTTCTAATAACGGTCGCCTCTCGGCAGGCAATGGCAAATCTCTGAGTGCATTTCTGCCCTGAAAAATCTCCTCATAAAAAATTTCTGCCGCTCGGAGTCGGCTTGAAACTGTAGGTCCCTCCATTTGTGGAACAACATCAAGACGCACACCACAAATAGGAGGAGGGGATTGGTCAAACACTCAGAAAGGGTGTGTCACCAATTATATATATATATATATAGATATATATATATATATATATATAGATATATAATCTCACTGTAATTGGCATAGATTGCAGAATCACCCTTCTGGTGGATTAGGTAGAGCACACTTAAATTCCAATCGGCAGGCAATATTTTCATTCGACCATATTTTCCAGCGTCTCGCCACCGGCCTGCCGGCTGAGTTAGTCGAACTCGGTGGCAGGCTCACGCTCCTTTGTTGTTCTTTAGCGGCACTATTCTCACCTCGTCATGGTCGGGTAGTGGAACGACAGTTGCGTCGTCTACGATTTGGGGTATCGGGATCTTCATATTCTCTGCGGCATTCGCAGCTGTCACTATTTAACATGTTCGAGAAGTGTTCGCTCCATAATTTAAGATTGCTCTGGATGTCAGTTCCCTGATCGTCGTCTTCTTTCTTACAGAAAAGCACCCGGTCTTGAAACTTTCCGCAAGAAGGCAAGCCTTCTGGTAGAATTTTTGGCGTTTTTTCTTTTGCCCAGCATCTCCAGCTCCTTGCACTCACGTAATTCGGCCTCTCATGCCTTCCTTCTGATAGTACGTCTTTTTAAGCTTACGGTAGCGATCCCACATGGCTCGCGTTGCGTCCGATCGCAGCGTGATTCTATAGGCAGCATCCTTTCTTTCTGCGGCAGCATAACATTCCTTGTCGTAGCAACTGTTTTTTCGGACTGGCCGAAATCGGATTTCTTTTTGATGGCGGTACCTAAAGAACCAGAAATGTTGCTCCATTGCTCGAGCATGCAGTACTCCCGGGGAAGGGAACTGAGAGTCGTGTCAGTTGAAGTGTCACTGAGAATATCTCTGCACTTACTAGCTTCCTCAGATTAAGTAGGCAACTGAGCAGTAAAGTCCTCTGTGGACAAAGCACAAATCATACTTTATAAGACTCTCATGACATCCGTCCTAATATACAGCACAGAGTTATGAACGAACCGGAACATATGCATTGGATGTATGAGCTTGGAGCTTCCTATGAATGCAACGCTAGTAAGATATGCTGACGACATTGCGATTGTTGTTGTTGGCTCTACAAAGCGAAACTCCAGAAGAAAATGGAAACAGTCCTACTGACCAGACGGAGGAGGGAGAACTTAACCACCAATGTCGGGAGCCTTGACATTCAGTCCAAACCTGCGCTTAAGTATCATATCAGGGGGTCATGATCAACTCACTCGTGACTTTTAAAGAGTACGCGGTTGCAGCGAGCGCAAAAGCTCTAACGCGACAAGTGTTATTGCCGGAAAAATACCCTTGGATATCCGAGCACGCAACTTACATCACCTCTTTGACAGATTAGATAAAATACCTTCAAGGGGGCAGAAACAAGAGCAACGAAGCTCAACGCTTAATGAATGTCAACGAAGATGGGACTCATAATCTAGTGGTCGCTGAACACACGAGCTCATCCCGAACGCCGAGATATGGTTGTAATGTATATTTGGAGAGGCTCACTTTTACCTAGCACAGTTGCTAACTGGACATGGATGCTTCAAAAGCACAGATTTTGCACAGATTTGGTCTGGCTGCTTCACCATATTGCCCAATCTGCCTTGAAGAGCTCGAAGACGCGAAGTCTGATCTATTCCACTGTTCGCAAGAAGGCGCGAGGAGTTGACTCTGGCGTTTGGCATACAAGCGAGTGTGAGATGCGGCATGCAGGAAGAGTTGCAGTAGAGGTCAGCAAAAGGTGAACTGATGACAATCCTAGACGTCTGAGTTTATCAATTACGACTACAGTAAATCATACAGTGATAAGAGCAATACCAATTTCATGGTCAATACCGCATTTTTGATGTTCCTTTTGATAGTACCTACAGTGAAAGAAATTGACAAGACTGGACGACTATATTCGATGTATTACCTGATGTATTAGGCAGAGGGCCTAAACGCAGGTTCCAATTGTGGTCCAATAGGCACAATCAAGTCTCTACCTCGGTGTAATGCAATTATGCTTGGATGTCAGAAAAAACAAAAAAAAAAGCGTTGAATGCGATGGCCTTGGGACGTTCGAATGAAGTTTCTTCGCTATATGCGTTGACCTTTGCGCATTAACGACGCAGAATACTGCAAATTATGGAACCAGTAGCGATATGAGTTTATCGAAGGCATACAAAGGATGCCGAAATTTAAGAAGTCCATGGAAAGAAGACAGGCTGTCGGTAATACAAAGTCTGAAGTTGAAAATATTTCAGCGTCCGAATTACTACGCTGCCCACATCAATGATACTTCACTGTATTATTGTTCAGGATAAACCTTATATTGTATTTATAAGTTTGTCCCCACATACATATGTACATGTGTCAGCACACTGCCAAAGTAACAACATTTGCAATTACTTTCACATAACACTTTAGTGTAGTTGAATATTCAAAGTACTGTTGTTGAATGCAACACCAAATATGGATGGAAGTGGACAAGTCAAAGTTTAGTAAAACCAAAGAAAGTTTGACCACATTGCAAGCAAAAGGCTGCAGAGTTCAAGTGCAGATGTACATGTGTATGTATCTGTGGTTCCCGGACAATGTGAGTGTACGAGTATAGTGAATGTCTCAATATCAGTACTGAACCTACGGCTATGTACTGCAACTTATTCTCCGTTTTTCTGCTTTTGTCGCATTCCATTTTATTCTTAGTTTATCAAATAAACCCCATTGACATTTGAAATGGCACTTTTTGCTTGTTGTTTTCTACTTCATCTTAATTTCTATTTTCCCATTACTGCGAACTTTTCTCATTGAAAGTTTTATTTTATATTTGTATTTGTTTTTATTGATAATAGTTATGGTATTTTTCACAGTTTTTGTTTTGTTCTATTTTATGCATAAATTTTTATTTTTTATATACCAGTTACGCGATTCGCTTGGATAGATGCGTTCCCGTAGTTAGGAATTAACTTAAATGTAATTTGTAGTTTCAATCCACATAAAATAAAGGATATCACGCTTTTTATGATAGGCTGCAGTACTTCATTAGTTAATTATTAGGACCTTCTAAGTGCGCCCTTTGAATTCGATGAATTTGCAAATCAATCAGATACCAGATTTTCACAGTATCTCAAGGCCTGCAACGAGCTTAGACCGATTCCATGTTCAAGTGATCTAAGTATTTTAGACAAGATCTTCAATATTTGCGAAAACTGTTTTGGTTTGAGTTCAAAAAGAAGTATCTAAAGTGAAAGAATTTTTAAAAAAATTTATAATTTTGAAATTTATTCGATGCTGAATTTTTTCTTAGTTTTAAGGCCAAATTGTTTTAACTTTTTTTATTTTGATAAAATATAGTAAAAGTCCAAAAAAAATAAAATTTTTTTCCAAAATTTTTGAACAAAAACTAAAAGTGTTTTTCCGAAAAATTTTTTAAAGTTGTTTTAAAAAATGTTCCTACTTATAGTTTTGCTATGCCGGGTACCGTGACATGAAGCTCATGAATAGGCGACTAACTAACGAAATCAGGCGCTACAACAAAATTCCATGGAATTTTTCTGCGGCTTCACCAAAGCCCACACAAAGGAAATTTTCAATGCCTGGAAAATACATTTTTTATACGACACGGGATGGAGAGCTTAGAAATAATTACTTGAAGGTATTTTTGCCCACCCGCGGACAATGGCTTTTTTCAGCGCCTCGAGACTGGTGAATCTTTTAGTTCGGACATTGCTCTTCAAAAGGGCCCACAGAGAATAATCCATCGGATTCGCGTCTGGTGAATTGCTGAGCCACTGTGTGGACATTATGAAACTCGCAAAGTGGTTTTTAGCCATTTTTGATTCACTCGAGCTTTGTGAGATGGTGCCACGGTGCCGGGTCCTGTTGAAACGTCCATCGTCTGCCACTGCAATGATTGTCTGCCCACGTCTTCAAAGCAACCTTCAGAATACTTTCCCTATAATATTTCGAATTTACCTTGACGCCAGGCTCGATGAAAACGATTGGAGAGCGCACATCTGTGGTTCCAGCGGCCCAAACCATTATCTGTGGCGGGTACTGCTTTTGTGGAGCCAATCAATGACTCAAATTCTGGTATGAAGGGGTAGGTCAGATAAACTCTATCGTTTGGGAGTTTGCGAATTGCTAAATTAGGAAAAATGTGTCGTCAGAAAACACAATGTTCGGAAATTGACCGCTTTCGGCCAAGCGAAGCAACTCCTTCGCTCTCTCAAGTCTGACTTGTTGCTGCTTTGGTGTGAGGGTGTGAGATCATGCGCCTTTTGGATCTTATAAGGCTTGAGTTTGAGATCATTTTTCAGTATGCGGCGGTTGCTATGGTCATATATTTTCAGTTCTTTCGCCATTTGATTGGCACTTCGTCGGGGATTTCGCTCAAATTGCATCTTCACTTTTTAAAGCATTTCTCATGACGTTGCAGTCTTTTGATGACCACCTCCATGACGTTTCGCGATGCTACCAGTGTCATTGTAACGAGTAATGGTGCGATAAACAAAAACTTTATTTACTTTAAGGTGCTCGAACTCAAGAACAATCGCGGCTTGTGATTTCCCAGCCAAATATAATGCAATCACACCATTACGTTTGAAATCCATTATTGATTTTCTTCCTTCGCGTTTATTCTCGGCAAGATGGGAAATAATACTCTGGACAGTCATTTAGCCAACTAAAAGACAGCTGATGCCAAGCGCTCTGAAGTTGGTTACGCTTCGGGTGCCGGACCCTATACTTCAGATAAAGAAAACGAACAATTGAGCGATAGCAGCCACGCAGGGTGATATACTGGTGTCAATTTGGATTGACAGAAGTTATGTGGAGTGAGTTGGGAAATTTCTCTCGAAAAGAATCCTTAAGCTTGGAAACAACTCTACTTTACTACTTACATTTTTAGAAAACATTTTTTACATAATATTGACAACTTTCTCGATGTTGAAAAGTTGCGAGAGTTGTAGCGAAGTAGAAGAAAGGAGTAAAAATCGAAACAGCGTAGTAAAAAATAAGCGCTGGCATGTGGTCATCTTTCTGCCGCATATCTTTGTTGCATTGCTTGTAGATAATAAGCGAAGCACCATGAAAAAGAAATTTCTCTTCATTGAATGCTACACTTCAATGTATCAGAAAACATCGTAAATGGAAAGTATATAAGTTTAAGTATAAGTATAAATATAAGTATAAGTATAAGTATAAGTATAAGTATAAGTATAAGTATAAGTATAAGTATAAGTATAAGTATAAGTATAAGTATAAGTATAAGTATAAGTATAAGTATAAGTATAAGTATAAGTATAAGTATAAGTATAAGTATAAGTATAAGTATAAGTATAAGTATAAGTATAAGTATAAGTATAAGTATAAGTATAAGTATAAGTATAAGTATAAGTATAAGTATAAGTATAAGTATAAGTATAAGTATAAGTATAAGTATAAGTATAAGTATAAGTATAAGTATAAGTATAAGTATAAGTATAAGTATAAGTATAAGTATAAGTATAAGTATAAGTATAAGTATAAGTATAAGTATAAGTATAAGTATAAGTATAAGTATAAGTATAAGTATAAGTATAAGTATAAGTATAAGTATAAGTATAAGTATAAGTATAAGTATAAGTATAAGTATAAGTATAAGTATAAGTATAAGTATAAGTATAAGTATAAGTATAAGTATAAGTATAAGTATAAGTATAAGTATAAGTATAAGTATAAGTATAAGTATAAGTATAAGTATAAGTATAAGTATAAGTATAAGTATAAGTATAAGTATAAGTATAAGTATAAGTATAAGTATAAGTATAAGTATAAGTATAAGTATAAGTATAAGTATAAGTATAAGTATAAGTATAAGTATAAGTATAAGTATAAGTATAAGTATAAGTATAAGTATAAGTATAAGTATAAGTATAAGTATAAGTATAAGTATAAGTATAAGTATAAGTATAAGTATAAGTATAAGTATAAGTATAAGTATAAGTATAAGTATAAGTATAAGTATAAGTATAAGTATAAGTATAAGTATAAGTATAAGTATAAGTATAAGTATAAGTATAAGTATAAGTATAAGTATAAGTATAAGTATAAGTATAATCCATCCTGGCCAGTTTGAGTCTCAAGTGTGAAAGGACGTGGAAACCTTTTTGCGCACTGTCCATCTTTCATACATTGAGTAGGATTGAGTAATTCGCATGGACCATGAATAATACTTGTGGTGATTATTTGAAATAGAAGAGGGTCGGTTTCCTTGTCTGGTATTTCTGCTGAAATGATCTTGTCTATTTGTTCTGAATGGATTTTTTCTTTGAGCCATATTAATATCTATATGTGCATGAGGCAGTCAATTGAATACATGTAGCAACGAACTTCACCGTATATTTTTAATTTCACTAATGCATCCATTAATTTAGTAAGCTTCTGTTTGAATACTCTAGCGGTTAAATCATGTCTGTCTGCAGCAGTTTGTCCCGGAAGCAAAAGCGATTCGATTTCTGCCCATTTTGGATTGCAAGTAAAGGTGATGAATAAGTCCGGGCGTCCATAACTTCGAACATATGTCATAGCGTGCTGCGTATATTCATGCATATGTCTGGGGCTGCTGTGAAGGACGAATTTAAAATTACCATTTTCCCAATATCTTCTACATTTCGTTCGTTTAATATTGCGTCTTGAAGGTGGGTATACTCTTCAGCTCGAAGCTTTTCTGATTTAATCTTAGAAATAAAAGACGCGATTTGGCATATGTACATGTCAACCAAAAATTGTTGAAATAATCGTCCGCAACGTAGAAGATAATCCCTCCCTTCTCATATCATTATTTAGTATGCGTAAAAATTCACTGCTGACACTTTTGTATTGGTTGGCGCTTTAGTGAGGGGGTTAATTGCATTAGATTGAAATGATATCCATCTCGACCGTTCCAAAATAGCAACGGAGATTGAAAAACGTCGTAAGATCGCATGTTTCAGATATGCGCTGCAACTCGTTAGTCCGCTTGTGCAAAACGATATCTCTTTTGTCAAACTCATTGCCAACAATAATAATGGCAAGTTCGTTCGACGTAGGAGCGTTAAAATGTCGTTCGTGTTCACCTGTTGGCGTACTGTCTGCTTTGATGATAATTTTATATTCATCAGTTGGCATTATGTCGAGAGAGTTTTTCAAGATTAGTATCAAATTATTCCTTTCGTGTAGCATAACTTGTAATTCACCAACAATTCCACGATCAACGCCTGGGACGATGTTACATCGTTGATCTATCTGAGCGTCACTATTACCTGTAAAATATATTATATTTGAATAAATTGTGGATCTTTATCAGCATCAGGTAACAGCGAACCTGCTTTATGATAAGCCAGACCCTGAATTTTGAATGTAGGCATGTAGCCTGCTTCTGTAACGACTTTCGTTGCGCCAAAGAATGCCAACTGGAAGCAAGAGTTGTACTTCCGTAAGTTCTGTAGGAAAAGTTTTGATTCGACATTTGTTCTGCATGTCAAACGATTAAGTGGCTCAGGTGGCTCTCGTAGTGATGCCAAAGAAACATTACCGCTGCAGCAACACCTTCCTGCCTTTTCATTTTTAAATTTTCGTATATGACAGTGAGAGCAAATGACGTCCATGTTACTAATACTAATTTTTGAGTGTGAATGGTAGTCGATTGCAGGATGGTAATTGAATGCTTCTTCTTGAATACCGAAATTCAAACCCTTCCGAGATCTAAGTCTTGCTGTACGGTCACGTTCCATTCGCGCATGGCACCGTTGTGTAGTTTCATCATCACTTATTTTCTGTATTCGCTCCCTTTCCTGACTTAACCTATTTCCATGTTGTTCTTCTGTTTCAGCATTCTGAAATGTCCTCCTTCTTATTGCGTCGTCCGAAAGTCTTTGCTCACGTTGTTGCTGGGTTTCGTTTGTTCTCAATTCTCTCATTTGTTGTGATTTTTAAGTATATCTTGTCAGTGACGTTTTCCTTTTTAGAGGCATATTATGTAAGATGTGATATCCAAAATCTTGCTTAATAATACAAATCTTGCTATATAGAATATTGGAATTCCAATGGCGAAATAGAAATGTCGTTGGCAGTTAGCAAAAAAAATGTTTGCATCATATAGTAAATAAGTAATATACTTACCAAAGCAATCAAAATGCACAGTTTTACCTAATATATTTTAAAATATTTACAGTTGACAGTCGACACACGATTACGGATCGATCACGATAGGATAAACGTCCAAAGTAAATTTACCATGCGTCATCTCAACCTCGTCGACGATCATTTACCGACCGCTGTCGCCAACGTCAAATAGTCCTTCATTGGTCGACGCTTGCGAAATGTTATTGCAAAATTAACAATGCATTTGTGAATAAAAATATGCCTATTGACTTCCGCGGGGAAAACTACATAATCATGCGCATTTTTGCATTATTCCGTTGTGTAGTTTAGGCGGTATTGAGTAACAGAGTACAGACATTCGCATTTATATATACAGATAGATAGCTGACTTTGTAACTGAAAATACACTTGAACTTTTCGTGTGTTCTGTATATTCGTAAAATGAGTTTTCTGTTTTTTAGAAAATTAATTTTTTTTAAGAGCTGTCACTTCAATCTGCCGCAAAATGTACGCTGCTATTGTTCGCCTGCAACTTGGTTAAACCAATTTCTGTTGTTGCAGCATTTTCAGTTTTTGCTACATTTTCAATTTTTCCTTGTACTTTTGCGGAATTTATTTTACAGTATTATTCTGCTCGATGATAGTTTTGCCAAAGATGTGTGCGGAAGTGTGTCGTGAATTTAATGGCAAAGTGTACAAAAAAAAAACACTAGGCAGTGTAAGAACTTCAACAAGCTCATACAAGTATGTGCATATGTATATGTGCAAGGCAGTTCGATTTGGACAGAATATTATTCAGTAACAACAGTAACTGTTATAGCAAAAATACAAAAAAAAAAAACAATGTACAGAGTGGCACAAAATAGCTGCAACCTGTCTATTGGCAGATCGACCACTTTCCAAATGAGTAACTGTTACTTGCATGTACTTGTAGATATGCATGTGTGCGTGTGTACAGGGTGGTCCCAATGGAAATTTATACGAGGATAGTTTGAAAAGTTCCGTGCAAATTCAGAGCGATGGCACTACGGGCACGTATCCAGTTTATGTTTAGTTAGTAGCTTCTCACGCAGAGTTTTAGCCGGTCCGGTACATTTGTTTGTGTTTGGCTTTCGTTTGAAGCGAGAAAGTGGAATGATTTTCCTTTTTCATCACGACAAAACACCAACTCACGTCTCAGCAGTTGTGGTGGCAAAATCAATAGAAATAGGTTTTCAATTTAGGGGGATGGTTCCGGAGGAAGGTACCTGCCTGCCATTCACTTGGGAGTGGCCAGGACAATTCTTCTGCATTCGATCCAAGCAGCTCACAACTTCCAGGCTTAACCCAAGTATCCTCTGGATAGCTTCCGAACAGCCGTTCGAGAGCGAGCTAATGCGAGAAGGTGAAGCAACCCAGGATAGTTGGTTCTGCGCTGTATTTGGGGCGCGCCACGTAATAATCTTCCACAATAAAAACAAGAACTGATCGACTTCGCCGCGGCCCGAAACATGGTAGTCTGTAGCACCCGATTCGAGCATGAGAAGATACACCGAACTACGTGGCTGTCTCCACAACGAAAAACGCGGAGCCAGATCGATCATGTAGTGATAAATGGAAGACACGCTGCTAGTATCTTAGATTCACATACATACGGTCCGAGGACCCAACATCGACTCGTATCCTTAATTTGGTGCAGCCAAATTACGCACACGTCTGTGTGCAGCAAAAAATCGTACATTTAGCTACGCAAAGAATGTTCGATATTAAAAAGCTTCAATCACCCAGCTGTAGCCCCATTTTATGGCTGGAAGCGCTCAAACAATATTAGCTGTGTGAGTCTGAATTGTTTCCGGGCTAACCTCAAAATAGCAGTATTTACAACAATTACAACAAAAAAAAAACAAAGCGTTTTGAAATGGTTGCAGTTCCGAGGCAGCCAATTGACATCGCAAAACCAGCTCGTAAAATATGATTAAACCGAACCTAGTAAACTTTGTCAGATGAGCAGCGTTATAATAGAGCTCCAACCTGCTGAAAGCAGTCAATGAAAATGTCGGTACTCATTATTATATAACCGCAATGGCATCCAGGTGGCCGCCGTAGCCGAACGTGGGTTCGAATTTCGGTGAAACACCAGAACGAAGAAAAAAGTTTTTCTGTCGCCCCTCGGCACGAGATGGCAAACCTCCGAGTGTATTTCTGTCATGAAAAAGGTCCTCATAAAAATATCTGCCGGTCGGAGTCGGCTTGAAACTGTAGGCCCCTCCATTTCTGGAACCACAACAAGACGCACGCCACAAATAGGAGGAGGTGCTCGGCCAAACACCGAGAAAGGGTGTACGCGCCAATTATAAATATATAATGGCATCCAGCAGCATTTTCAAGCAAGTATGCCACTACTTCAAAGACTACATTAAACTCTTACATCCTGCGTATATACTCAGTTTTTGTCAATAGCTGCATCTCACTCCGATTTTCTAACAAAACTCGAGAAGAAGTTTCACTGCACAAAAAAGTTATATGACCAAATAATACTCAATAATACCCGTGGTGAAAAGATGTTTACAGGTGTACCCAATATCAGACCGTTAACTGACTCTCAGTGAATTTGACAAAATCAGCTGAGGAGCTTACGTAACTGGGATCACGAAGCGGTTTGTTTACGGAAAAACTAAGATTGTGTTGATGATATATTAGGTGCGCAACAAAGTTCTCGCTCTTTTTTGATGAATATACAATTTTATTCTGAAAAAATGGTTACAAGTGAACCATTGAACGTATTGCCCATCTGTGGCTACTACTTTTCCCCATCTTTTTGGTAGATCCCGTATACCGTCGCGGTAAAACTGTTCATCTTTTGAGGCTATCCACGGATCAAGCCATTATTTTATGTCTTCATATGAATGCAACTGCTGGTCAGCTAGACCATGTGCCATCGATCGGAACAGGGGATAATCGGATGGCACAATATCTGGAGAATATGGCGGGTGGGGTAGGATTTCCCATTTCAGTGTTTTCAGGTAGATTTTTACGAGTTTGGCAACGTGAAGCCGAGCGTTGTCATGCCTTAGAAACACTTTCTCATGCCTCTCCGCGTATTGCGGCCGCTTCTCGCGCAGTGCTTTGCTCAATCGCATCAATTGAAGTCGATACCGATCCCCAGTGATGATTTCGCTTGGTTTTAACAGTTCATAATAAATAACACCAACTTGGTGCCACCAAATACATCGCATAACCTTCGCAGCGTGAATATTCGGCCGAGGCGACGATGGAGAAGCATGACCGGGCACTCCCCATGACTTTCTTTTCTTTGGATTGCCATTTTTCATCAACCGTCACGACGCGATAAAGAACACCCTTCCTTTTTTGCGGCTGGAGAAGTTGCTCACAGGCGAAAAAACGACGTTCAACATCCCTTGTTTTTAACTCATACGGAACCCAAGTGCCCTGTTTCTGAATCATTCCCAAAACATGCAATCGTTTGGAAATGGATTGCCGAGTAACTCCTAATACTGAAGCAAGCTATTCCTGCAAATGACACGGATCCTCATTGAGCAATGCCTCCAATTCAGCGTCTCCGAAGGTTTTTGGCCTTCCTTTACGCGGACGGTCGTCAGCAATAAAATTACCGTCTGAAGCGACGAAACCAATCTCGGCACGTTGTTTCGCTTAAAGCAGCATCTACCGACTAGCACACACTGATGGCGGCATCTATTGACAAACAGCGGGAACTTAGTTGCGCACCTAATACAAAAAAACAAAACAAAAATCTACGTAGTCTTCGCTCATGGCGTATCTTTGTCATCTGAACAAGGGCTGATTGGACGAGTGTGTAAATATATATAAAATTATTGCGCATATTTCGGCTGCCGAATCCCCTATGACGTGGCAAATGATAGAAAAAGTTTAGTTTAGTTTTTCCTGTAGCGAAATTCACTACCAAAGTTTATTTAGACGAACTTACTAAGATCAGAGCGAGAAAATTGGTAGCGTTGGAATATAGGATAATATGTACCTGTAATTGAAACACCCTATACTTTGTGTAAGCCACATGACCATAGTGCAATCGTCAGCCTTAGTAATTGCCTAAATGTATGCAATAGAATGTTATTATTTCAAGTTATTTAGCTGCCGTGTAGTTTGGCTCATTGTTTTTTGTGGTTGTTGTTGTTGTGTAAGTTATTGTTGTCGTTTTATGGCAGTTTCATCTGTAACTTAGTTACAAACTAAACATGAGCTCCTCCACACAATAACAACTGGCAAACCACTTTGAAACTTGTGCCAATGCAGGCTTATAGAATTTGCCCCAAGGAAAATGAAACTGCAGCAAAGATAAGGGATTAAGAGCAGGAAGTAGGATATACCGCAAACAAGTTGGCCATGTGTCCTTTTGCAGGAAGTAGGTGAAGTTAGGTTTATTGTGAATTTCGTGGCAACGTTTTGTCAGTTTATTTGTTTAAATATGCACAGTGGGCTTGTTTGGGCAGTCATAATACACAAGCAAACAAACCCACAACTAATGTGGCCAACATGTTTTAGCTTTTAAATAGTTTGCATAGCTACACTGGCGGCACCGGTAACTCGCTGAAGGGGTGTTGATTGTTTAAGTCAAATATTACTTCTTTAAGTAAATTTTTTGTTATTGTTATTTATGGGTTTCTTTTCTAAAGGATTTTAATATTTTTTTAGTTTACTCAAGAGCTTGAAAAACAAAAATCGAAATGCATAGAAACAAGGAAGGCGTCGGGCTTATCACACAAAGTCGTTGATGAAGGGAGATTAGGGGTATTCATAAAAAAAAAAATTCCCATAGGAAAAAAAGTATGCACATCCGCTTTCTATAGACTTTGAAAGAGACTCCCTAACGAGTTTAGTAGCATCGCAGTTTTTTGAGTACGAGTTTGCTATCCTTCATTAGTGATATGAAGTCTGCCATACTTTTCGATAGTTGGAAAGCAATGCAACATCGGTTCAAGCTATATTCCCATGCAGACCTGGGATTCAGCAAAGGAGTACATCTTTATCTGAGCATCCAGAGGGCTACAGCGTATTAAAGATTTTAGGGTGGTCGCCTATTTTTTCGTATACTTAGTTGTAGACGTCATTCCAGAGACAAAATTGTCAAATTTTTGTGAGCCGAAGTTAAAGATATGAGTCATGATTTCAGCAGGACGGCTTAACAGGTAAAATAAATTCCAAATAAAATCCTCGACCCGGACTTTGACGTTGATGATTGGGTATACGTGCATCTGCGAAAGGCTGGGTTGTGCCAACGGAGTGCTTAGGTACTTTAGAAGGATGACCCATGTAGGAGAGGCAAAACTGGAGATGTCAGACAAAAACAGATACAAGTCCGTCCGTGTTCTGAAGCTGGAAGTTTGCTTCCTCAATTGTCTCCTCATTTGCTGAGCAACTTCCAGGTAGGTGATCAGTGTCCGTAAATCCAGAAGCGTCTGTCTCAGCCTAAGTGGCTCTCTGGTCTGTGTCTGATCCCAGTGGTTCAGCAGTATTATCTAAAGACCAACTCGGATGGTGGGGACCTGCGGTGGACAAAACCCGGGAACAAAAGAGTACAACGGTGTACAAAAGCTGAGTCAAGTTTCTTGAGAAGCTGAGCAAACGGGACACACGGTATACGACGTTGAGGAGGAGGCACGCTTGCAATCTCCGAAAATAAGAAAAGCAGCATGCTTTGTGAACAACGGTAGTTGAACGTGAAGTTTCTAAACAAGCCAGTCCAAAAAAGACAAGCGAGACTGCCCTCCCCTGCAAAAGTTGCAACAGCCTTCGAAGTTGAACGCCTCGAACAAAGTCTTCGGAAACGAAGACTGTCCTCGACTTGAGACCTTCAACCTCAAAAGCTGCAGCTTTAGCGAAGAACACAGCAGGCACATCGTCAAAGAGCCAAAGATCTGACGATTAACAGCGATCCGAGAACAAGCGTAAGAAACCATTTTGAAGTTTAAACTCACCGTCGGAACTATAAGTAGCCATTATCGACCGTGGTCAGGCAGAAGGTAAAATCACAAACGGAAAGTGGCTACTAGTAGAAGAGAAAATAATGAGATTCATTCTCACAGGGAACAAACAAGGCTTGAATTAAACCAAGTCCTGTGTGATGGTGTCAAGCGGCACAAAAGAGTCAAGGTGGAGAGATGCAGAAAAAAGTTGTTCTTGGAGCCTCTCACAACTTGCATTCGCAGCCTTGGAGAACTATGGCCAGGAGAAAAGTTAGATGTGGTATCATTAAATGATGTACCCTCTTGAACGACCGCAAGGGTGTGGGCTCCACCTCCACTAATGCAGGAGCGGGTGGTCTCTCACTGATAAAAGATCAAAACGAAGTGGTGCATCCCGATGAGTGGACCATAGTGAGAGGCCGTGCAGAGATAAGAGAAACGGCAAAGATCTCTGACTGAGCATCCGTCACCGATCTGAGAAAATCCTCAAAGACTTGTTCGGAAATAATAATACTAATAGTGGTAGTCCCTCGGCAGACAATGGCAAGCCTCCCAGTGTATTTGTGCCCTGGAATTTTTTTTTTTTGATTTTGGCTCCAACTATTCTGTGCTGGTAATATGGACGTCGCAGATGATGTACTCTTTGGTGAGCTAATCATCAAAAATATCGGTAAAGTCATGGAATTCTTAAGCAATGGCATAAACTCTTACGCACCAATTCTCATCAGCGAATATTTTGTTAACTTCATCGGCTGAAAACGTTCATAACTTCTTGTTTCAAGTAGGTATTGGGACTTGCAAAAAATGTGTTCCATTATTTGGGCGAGATTCACTCAACCATTTTCATTTACTCAGGATTACAAATATTAGTTTGGGAATAAAGAAATCCATTAGAAGAAGTCCGGAATGCATGCAGGGAGGTTTGACGAATATTTTCTTTACCGATGGGTCCGAAATAGAATCTGAAGCTGGATGGTACTTAAACGATAGTAAAAGGTATCACTATGCTATGGGGGAAATGGCAACTATTTTCCAAATGGATGTTTTTGCCATCCTGAAAGTAGGCGAATGGATAATCGAGAGGAGATGGAGCGGGAAACGGATTGGAGTTCTCAGTGTCAGACAGGCTGCACTGAAGGCCCTGAAGAACGCGAAGGAAACCTCAAAGATTGTTCAAGAATGCAAGAAGAAGCTTACTTCAAGACAGAACAGGCTTGTACACTCCGGCGTTCAAGGGAACGACATTTCCGATGAATTGGCCAACCGTGGTTCAGCGGTGCCCCCACAGGGGCCAGAGCCAATAATCGGAATCAGTTCCGCAGGAATCATGAATTGGATCAGCGATTATGTAGGCAATCCACATAAAGAGCGATGGTCCGGTCTAGAACAGAAAACTGTCAAACTTTTTACTAAAACTTAGAAGGAAAGACCTTCAGTTGATGGTCGGTATCATTACAGGACTTAACCCATGGGGTCAGCATGTGACCACCATTGGAATAATTGAGGACCCAATGTGCCCGTCATGCTTGGAAGAGGCGGATAGCACTGAGCATTTTTTCTGTGAGTATCCTGCCTTTTGCTAGAGCAAGACTACGAATTTTGGGTCCCGCTGTTATGAGAATGAGTAATATTCGTTCCCTAAAACTGGAGGATATTTACAGATTTGCCAAAGAATCTGGAAAATTCTCACAGGACTAACTATCTCTATCCCTGTCTCTATTCTTTCCTATCTCTTTCTCTGATACTTTTCTCCTTCCCTCATTGACTATCTACCCTCTTTTCACAGTTTTAAATACAGTGCGCTTTTTAGCCTGAGTGGTTTAGGAGCCACCAAATCTCCTGGTGCTCCTTAGCTCGACCTTTTCAAATTTCAATTAAAATTTTAATTTCAATCGATCAAACAATTTAAAGTTTGTGCTCATTCTAAAGGTGACATTTCACACTAAAAAATTCTTCAAACTAATATTTATACATTTCTTATACAATTTCCAAAAATTGTAAAAACTGAAAATTTTCATAATAAAGAAAAAAAGACAAAAAAAATTAAGTATCAAAAAAAGACAGCAACTTTAATTTCTCTCACTCGATTTGATCAGTTAAGGCACCTTTCTGGTCTAGACTTGCGAATTGAAGAAAAACAATCGGTATCAGTTGAAAATCGTTTTTATTCATTAGATCAGTTATTTATTTACAAAAAAAAAAAAACAAAAATTTTTTTTCAATGACAAGAATAAAAAAAATTGCTTCCCCTGACGTAACACATGCCACTAGCGTAACTGATTGAGACCCTCAGGTACGCCTGAAAAAAAAAAAATCGGTCGATTGTACATCAGGAGATATGTCACTAAACATATGGATTTACAAACAAACAAAAAAAAATTTTCTAGATATTTTATCTGTTTATTGGAAACACAAAAAAGGACTTTTTTCACGTTCGCGCTCTTAAAAAAAATAGAAAAATTGATTATAAAATTATAATTCAACTCGGAAAAAATATTTTCGAGAAAAACACGATTAACGCGCTTGGATGATACCTCGGTGTCGTACTCCTAACCAGTCTCATTTTAAAAGACCGTAACGTATAAACTACAAGGAATTTCAATACAGAAATTTGCAGGTATATTTTTGAAAATATCAACTATCATAACATGAAAAAAATCGAATACTAGACCAGAAAGGTGCTTTAATGGATTCTCTAAATATTATAGAATTTTTTTTTTATTATAACGTTTTTTTTTTAATCCAAACTATTATTTGTTGGTATCTCGGAAACTACTTGACTGAAAAAAAAATTATGTGAATCTTGGGACTCAGCCACCGATTTTACATAGGAATTAAATGAACTGCTCCTTGGGTCTAGTTTCAGTGTTGAGTCAGATGAAATGACAGGGAATTGAAGAAGAACTTTGAATATTCATGATTGTCCTAAAGTGCTTCACACTATTGGAGGATCCCACATTTTAAGTGTCTCAACCTGTAGAGGTTCTAAACCCCAAGGAAACTAGTGCCAAACATTTTTTGTTTAAGTATAAGTATGTAAATGCCTATATGCCCACTCTTGTTTTCCATACTTGCGTTCATGTGTCGCACCTTTCATTCATACCAATGCCCACCTATATCCTTTTGCAATTGCAGAGCTTCATGCTTACTTGAGTGAATTTACGGCTAATTATTTATGCATGTTTTGCACAAGTTTCCCAAGCGCATATCCTTCTCTATGCACACTCGCATTGAAATGCATGCAAAACATTAATGCAGTAAATACTGTAACCCTAACCCTGTTGCTCCAATACCTACCAACTTCTTCAACTAATTGACAAACGAACACATGCACACACTGGGCCTGCACATTTGCTGTCGGTGCATTAGATTTTAGTTACGAGCATTGTATGCATTGCTGAGTTAGCCTATTCGGAATCACAAAAGGCAAATTTATTAAGGCAATGAAATAATTGGTACGCCTAATGAATTGAGTGTGGACTCAGTGCATTAGTAACAAAATACTACTCGGCGTACTACACCCGGCGCTGCCAGTTAGTTATGGGGTGGCTTTTAAACGCATATTAATGATCTTAATTAGGTAACCGGGTTTATGTTACAACAACTATGGGTATTTCTCTACTCGCTTAAAGGCTCAATAGAGTATGCGGTTTACTGGCAAATATTCATGCACAATTAGGCTGTGATTCGATATAATAAAATAAGCTTACTATGGCTAGTACTTTGTGTGGTGTGCAATTTTGTTAAGATGAACACAGTAAGATAGTCAAGTTAAGATAGTATAAAATATTCGAACTAATTTGAAGACTATTGCATACAAATATTCCTAATGAGAAATTTAGCTCCGCTGCTCAAAGTGCAATCAGGTTAAAGGAGGTTGGCCCCTGGAGGCAATCTCTCTCGTATTTCTCTCAACTTCGGACATATCTCTCTAAACTGGAGTTTGAGGGCCGTGCCAGGGCAACCTTACCAAGTAGGCAGGAGGAGAAAATCTGCATCGAAGCTGGTACCCCCTGTCTTCACTGACGGCTCCAAGATGGAATCAAAGTGATATATTACATTGCTGAAAAATTTTGGTTTGTTTTGGTTTGCTTTTTTTCTAGCGCACATTTGGAGCAACATCTGCGAGTTTGAATTGGCACCGGCAAATGCAAAGATACGTTTCCCAGCTGTCTCTGACGTTTAGATAAACGACCTGATAATTGGGATCTGCGGACGGCTGCAGTTTTCTTACCCTCTGCTATTAATGACTTAGTTAATGTTATTAGAAATTCGATGGAATGAATTTTTTCTCTTCTAAGGTTGTAGTAAATTATCCAGGAATTTACCGCGGAAAACATTAGTAGGCGGTAGAAAACCTTTTTCCACCATTTTGTAGACTTCCTATCGTATTCGTTAATCCCTGCCATTTGGTCGGCGCGATTTACTCCTCCCATATCTTCTCGGTAAAACTTTATAGATACAGGGCATGATACTGATATTTTTTCCATCTTTCAACGTTTTATTAACTGTTGTCATTGTTGACTTATGACAGTTGCTTAGCACCATAACTTCCTTTGAATCTTGCCACTTAACGCAAAGAAGGCCAGATGTGCTTACCCTGAATGAAGACTCGCTTCTTTTTAATTTCGCATCTAATACTGGTCGATTTTTTCTGTTTCGCATGCATATTTCTAAAGTTGGGAGCTCTAGAGTCTCAAGTAGATTCACAGAAGAAAAAATCTATCGAAATATACCGTCACATCACGTTCTCTAATTGTACTTACTAAGCTTTTAACCAGACGTTCTCCCAAAGTACCATCGCTCTGATTTTGTTCCCTTCCATTATACCTATATATTAAAATCATATGTATACCCGGTCTCAGAGTCGCATCGCAGCCACATTTTTATATCACGTTTTACTGGCTTGAGTGGCATATATTGTTTTAAGAACGATCTTCCTTTAAATTTCGTCATTGATTCATCAATACTCTGCCTAGTACTATCCTGTCGGTATTTCTGAAATGTATTTTTCAGACTCTCGACAACATCATCTACATATATAGTATGTTTTGCTACAGTCTATTGGCATTTGAGGAAGTGCGAAATATAATTTTGATGATAAAACTTAATAGCGGTCACGAGACATAGCTTAAATAGAATAATTATTGATAGACTGATGGTTTGACCAGTAATGTTTCAATGCCGGAACTTTGATATAAGACATAACAAACATACAGCTTAGGAGAATTTGTATTTCTCCAACATCAGTTTTTAAAATATTAGTCCGTTTTTTTGCTGTTCGAAATTCATCAATGCGCTCATTTGTGCATTGTACGATATACATGCATAGGTTACGAGGAAACAGCTTATGAAAAATTTCGATTGCCGAAGAAGTACGGAGGATTCCTGGATTTATATTACACTCAAGATAATCAGTTACAAAATGCTTAGGAACAAAATTTCCTTCAGGAGAAGACCATAACCTTCCTTGTTGTTGATGGGGTTCTTCTAATTCATCCATCGAAACGGTGTTTTCAACTTCTGACAGTTCACTTTTCGACGATGAAGATGAACTAGATTCCTCGTCCTGCAAACCCGATTCCGGCTTGTCATCACTTCCGCTGGAAAAATCACTTTCTACATTTTCGGCATCTGAGTCCAGCATTTCATCCAGCAGCATTTCCGTTATTTCATCTGTCCTTAGTTTTTTCGATATGGTATCACTTTATAAAAAAAGAGGTCACTTAGTTATTGCAAATAAGCACTGCTGGTACCCATATGTACCGCTACAAAAGACTGCTAGTACGTATAAGTACCACGGTCTTAAAACCCCTCAAGAATATACAAATCAAAATATTATTTTCATTAATTATACTTACATTTGAAGACGGAATGATTGTTATATACAATTTTATTAATTTTTTTGACACCTCACACCTTCTTTTACAATATTTTTAGCACAAAATCAAAGACGTTTCAGAAACCTTCGCTATTTCACTCAAAACTGTGCACGCTACGAGAGAGAAAATGAATTAATGTTTCCATGTACCGTTAGATAACATAAAAAGCCTGCTTTAGTACATTTTATATTGAGTTTGGCATCGATTTTTGGGATTTAGACCTTTATAAACATTTAGTGGTATATATGGTGTACCAGGAGGTTCGAAAGGGTTAAAAACACCCAGACACGGAGTTGAATCCATATATATTTTGGTGCAGAACTGCATCATACAACTTTTAGTCCACTTACGAATTCCCAATTTTCAAGTCATACGAGAGATATGTGAATCCTCTAAAGAGTAGTTGAGTTTCAAGCCCCGTTTGTTGGCGGTGTTGTAGCCGAATAACTTAAAGTAGCTACTCATAGCTTTCGTACTAGTTTAATGTTACTTCTTTTGTGTTTGTCTGCTTACCTTTCCCACCCTACCAATATTTTTTATTATTATTATTTTATGCGAATATTGCATGTATTCTGCCGATTCAACTGCCTACCAAGCCCAATAGCCACTCGAGAGAATCGCGCGCAATTTCTCACGAAATCAGGCCATACAAAGTTGGTACGAGAATTGCTGGTCGGTGAACTTGGCCAAGATGTGGGGAGAAAAATTAATTTCACTGATAATCTAATCCAAATAATGTGCGCAATGATTTCGCGCCTCAAATCTATACCCGACATATTTTTATATGGCCGTACATATGATTTTATTTACTTTCTGCTATTTTTATTGTTACGGCCATACCTTCTCTTATCACAAATGTTATTTGTCGCGTGTTTATGTGGTGATAAATGTTTGATGGCGGAAAGTGTTCAAGTCAATTTCACTAAAACGTTGGCGATTATAAATGTGGAAGCAAAACAAATGGCTTTCGATTGAACAAAAAAATCAAAAAAACTCCAAACTATTACTCATGTGCAAGCATAAAAGGGCGTGGCCGAAATAAATTCGGGAATAGTTCCATATTACGACTGACCAATGCGCTTTCTCCTTGCCACACATTCATTTTTATTTCGCACTCTGCTCACTGGAAAATTTCCCAATTTTTATTTCCTGCACGAAGAATTGGACAAGGAAATAAAATTAATGCGTAGTTTTATATTCATTGCGTGTATGTTTTGTGTACTCGCATATGTGCGGATGTGTGCTTATAATGCGTAGTTATAAAATCTCGCGCCAACGGGGCGTATGAATAGCAATAAAATCTACAACTATTAAAATCCATGCACATCCAGTTATTGGCAAATTATTGTAGTATACTCGTATTTGTGCACCGACACTTATTGTATGACTGTTGATTTTAGTGATGAATTGGGAAATTCTTTGTGTACCCGATGTGAATTGGAAAATCTGCTTAAAAGCTTATTGACGCTATGCCGAACAGCAGTTCCATAACGATTCGCGGTTGTTTTTTCTTTAGCAGCGTAGTTTGCGCAGAATCTCACTAAATTGCAAATCAAACCACAGAAGCCTTTAAAAGGAATTTAGAAATAAATGCAGTTTTGCCAACAGTTTAAAAATTGTGTCGGGTGTGTTTTAAGCTGCGTAAGAACTGTCGATATTGATAACTAAACCATGGTTTGACAGATGGGAATGGCAAACTGTGATCACATTTCTGTTCAGTAAGGTTTGTCAGGTCATCATGAAGCGTTTAACATTACTTTGAAAAAAATCGGTTTGCGAAGTTCATAGAGTACTGGCGGCATCATCGGTTCTTATTTCTTTCAAAATGAGGAAGAAGCCGTGGTTGCTGTGAATAGCGAGCATTATAAAGCCTTGTTTCCAAAAATTTATCAGCTAAACACCGACAACATTTGGTTCTAACAAACATTTGGTTCTTACCAAACAGCGTTAACAATCGATTTATTGCAATATTCAAGCCACCGTTGATGCCACACGCCCAGACTTATTTCAAAAATAGACAAAATAGGACTGATCGAATGGACTATGTAATTCGTACCCGCGGCGGACATTTGCCCGAATCATATTCAAAAAATGAATGCCATGAAAAAAATTATAAAAATTATATATCTTGGCAAAGGGTGATTCATTTTGCACCACCTTGTGTATCCTCAACTTTTAAGCCACTCTTAAGTTATTATGATGCCGATACCTCGACATGTATAATAATTATATTTTAGCCTTAAAGTTTTTTGCTCGGATCAGCAGCTCAAGAGTAACACGTCGCAATTAAGCACATATGTTTTATCACAGAAAAGGTGGTCCATACACGAGAAAAAATAAATTGAGTAAGTTCTCTAAATTGTTTAAATGCTGTAATAGAGGGTTCCACTTTCCTGTGAGAGCTTGGAATTTACATAAACATTTATTTTATATGAAACAAAAATAATGCTCTGAAGCTTACTAAGCCAGTTAGGTTATGTTTTTTTAGGTAAAGCGAACTCTCTTTACTCATTGGCTGGAGCGTTCTCGGGAAGAGATTTATACAGCCCGAAACATGCATACCTGATATTTCTTAAGGGGTTAAATGGGTTTCGTCGGGTAAAAAAAGGCCTATTTTCAATTTTTTTTTTCTGTGTAAAAAATTATTTATTTAATTCAAACTTTTCTCTGTCTTATAGATACATATTTAAAGAATAATTTATGAAATTTTCAATAAAAAAAAATTAAAACTGCTCCATTGTGACGTCATTTCTGGTGACCCCTTGAGTGCGTCCGCGTTGTCAGCATAACTCCTGACAGGATCATCAAAAATGAAAAAAAACAAAAATAAGTGTTTTAGTTAAGGCCATTAATTCGTGCTTGAACGAAGGAAAGTTAAAGGAAAAAATGGAGTTTTGGCAGACATTTTTCCGAAAAAATTAAAATTTCGGTCAAATTTGCTTGACATTTGGTTTTTTTGAAATAGTTGTAATAAAAAAAAACATCCTTGGTCCAAGCACGAGTAAATTGTATCTCGAACACCTGTGTAAAATTTCATCAAGATCGGTTGAGTAGTTTTCGAGAATATTTGACAACCGACTTTGAAAACATGGTTCCGAGAAAAACGCGTTTAAAATTTTGAGTAACAATAAAAGTGGCTTGGAGCGCACACCTTCCAAAGAATGTGTCTCCGAAACTATTATTCGGGTCGATTTGAAAATCGAAATAGTATAATATTTTTTAGATATTATAGAAATTAATAGTAATAATAGAAAAAATACGATTTTTTGCACCCACGAAACCCATGTAACCCCTTAAGGCCCTTGCATCATTTGAAATGGTCTTTTTTGGGTGTTTCGTTAAAATCATGTAAAACGGAAACGAAAAGAGATTTTTTATTTTGGTTTTCACTATTTTATTTCTTGGCCCATTATTAAAAAATAAATATTATTTTTTGCCATATGAGATTCGTTCCAAAAAGTTGTCAGCCTTCAAAAAATGGTCTTCCACAAAAAGGTCGTCAAAAAGACAAAAACGTTCTTGGTAAGTATGAATGTCATTATAGTGTGAACTACGATAAAATTTGACAATAAGGTGGGCGTTCAAAGATCAAAAACCATTTTTTTTACCCTTTTTTACTTTAAAGGTCCGAAAAAATTATTAGAAATCGTTTTTTTCGGAATGAGCTTAGTTCACATGATAACAACATTAATTCTGCGTCATTTAAATTTTATTTCATCAAAATGGGCTTAGTAGAACCTGCTATATCTGTATCCATTGTTCATGTGAAGATCATTTTCTGAAGGCTGACAGACAGACTTCCATATTCTTCATTAATTGAGCATTGTCCGAAATGAAAGTGGTTTTCCGCAGGTGTCCAGATTAGTTAGTGGGTTATTAGCAGCTGCTCTAGTCTTCCCTCAACTTGTTGAAACAAAAAAACACCCATCCGCCTCATATCCCTTTCCTAGCGTGCTCAGCTAACCCCCTTCTCGAAGCGCACCTGTTTTTAGAGACTCAATACATAAAAATTCTGTGCAGAAATAAAAATTAGTGGAAGCTGTTATCCACACGGTCCTCGCTATGCTCTTTGTTGAAGAACAACTAAAATGTGTCCTGGGACTACAATGCACTTCTTATTTTACTTAAAAAAGCCACGATGCGAGGAGAACTTTATAACAGTAAAATTTAATAAAGCACAAAGCAATTGTAATGGAGAAGTGAAAAAATAAAAAATCTAAGCGAAGGAAAGAAATGAAAAAATGCTTACACCTGTGAAACTCAAAACCATATATGAGTGACACCCATTATATGTATGCATATATTTACTTATGTATGCATGTATGCATGTATGTGTGTATGCTAAAAATTTCCATATTATTAAGTCTTTAATGTGGCGCGGTAATATATGCAAAGCATTAGGAAATGCAAAGCAGATAGTTGAGCAAAAGTAAAGATAAAAATGAGAAGCAAAACAAAAAAACAAAGCGAAAAAACTAAGTGGGTTCAAATTACCAGCGAAATGACGTACAAAATAAGCGAGGTGACTAAATATGCCGCCAGGCGAAACTGCAAAGGAATAAATGAAAGGTGTGGCGTTCAGTGTTAATTCAGCGAATTTCCGCCGAATTTGAAAGGTGTTTGGGGATGTATATTTTTTTTTATTTTTCATACATAAACCGTCAATATATTCTCGTGACGATATGCAGCAGCGCGCAAGGATTAGTGTGTGTGCTTATTTGCTTAAACAGAATTATGCAACAGTTTATACGAATGTCGAGCTTGATATGAATGCGGACAGAGACAACATACCTACGAAGGGGGATTTAATATATTTACAATGCATACCTACATAAAATAAAACAAATATATGAACACATACATATACAGCTGCACGTAGATCGCACTAAAACGATGTGGGTGTGTTTGTGTTTATGTTAGCAACAGCAGGCGTAGCAGCAACAGTTGAGCGCAAACATTGAATTTTTTTTTGTTCTTTTAAAAATGTATGAAAATTTACAACCAACTGCGCCGAATTGAATGAGAGCGACATGAAAGTTGCTAGCTGAAGCAGATCAAGCGAAGCATGAATTATTACATAGAATGGGTGTTTCCTAAAAGTTGTAGTATTATAAATTGAAATGGGAAATACAAGGAAACTTACCAAGTTATTCAATAAGTTTTGCATTACCAGGTTGTTCAATAAGGGCATTGCTATTAATCTACATTTTTTTTATTATATTTTTACACTCTTCATATGAACGTATGTGAAATTTCAATTCAATTTTTTTTGAGTATTTTATTTTTCGATTCACTGTTACAAAATAATTTTTTTTTTTTTGACCATACGAGGTTTGCTAAAAAAGTGGTGTTTGACATCAAAAAGACAAATAGCTTCTTGTTCAGTATGAATATTGTTACCGTGCTAACTACAGGGTTGCCTATATTCGACGGACCCATCTGGCAACCCCTTATCTTTTGACAGAGACGTCAGATCGCTTAATGACATACCGCTTTGGAAGCGTCAGTCCAAGCAGATTTTTACCATTGAACAGTACACGCCACGCGAGCGCTCCCAAATTGTTGAAATTTACATTCAACAAAAGAAGTCAATTGTGAAAACTCAACGTGCGTATACAAAATTAAATAATGTGAAAAGTGCGCCTTCTAAGAATACCATTAAATGTTTGTACGAAAGGTTTTCGCCTGGTGATGCTCTTTATAATCCAAAGAGGCCAAATCAAAACCGACCAAGGCGATCGCATGAGAATATTGCTCTTGTACGGGCCAGTGCTGAGACGTCGCCAAGGACATCCCAAAATCGCCGTTCTCAGCAGTTGGGCATTGTTCGGACCACTTTACAACGAATTATCCGCATTGATTTGCATTTATTCCCGTATAAGATTCAATTGACGAAAAAATTGTTGCCTGCAGACAAGCCTCGTCGCTTGGAATGGGCCCAAAAAACACATGGGTCCGTCGAATATGGGCAACCCAGTAGTCCGCGCTTATACGGGGAAACATTTGTTGCTTCAAGTCGTTGCTTGTACTGCTCGTGTTTTGTCAACACTGTTTGCGTTCTCGTTCTACTCAATGTTGTTGTTGACTTTAGACTAAGAACTAACAATTGCAATGTGTGTGAACACGAGAGCATCAAAAGAGAATTCGGAAAGTTAAAACAACTTAACTCTCGCTGCATAAGCGCGACGAAATACAATTCTCTTGAAAGAGAGTTGGCAGCACTGAAAATAGTGAGTTATACCAATTTTATGAGGCATAACCAAACTCGCCAGCGGCAAATCTTTCTCGATAACTTTCTTATTGCTGGAAAATTTTTCGTCCAGTGAGCAGAATCTACAGTTAGCGAGCAGAGAAGTGATGAATCGAAGGCGCTAAATACCTCTTTTGTTTTTAAAGTTGACCTAGTGATGTTAAAAAGTTGGATGGGTAGATTCGAGATATTTATATGATCGAGGGTGATATTCGAAAGCAATTGAAATGAACTTCAAAAGTAGCTTCTCTCACTTATTACCAATGTATATTTTAGCGAACGTTCGCATATTCCAGAGTTGAAAAACCCAATGGAAATTTCTTTGCTATTTCTTCTATGAGAATATATTTAAAATGATAGCTGAAGAAGCAACTAACATGAAAAATATGTATTTATGAAAAGTTTATGCATACCATACCACTCAACAATATCTAACCCAGAAAACAAATCCTCCCAATTGATGTCATGTAAAATACTGTTTAGCCTAGGAAAGTCACAAGAGGAGAAATTGAAAGCTATTGACTCGACTTGTTTCCTACCCGTAAACTCATAAAACTCTACGTTGAGCAGTGATGGCGGAACCCCTAGCTTAAAATTAATTTTTTTTAAACTTTGGATATCTGTATCCTTTTTTATTAGCTTAAAACATGGAATCTGATTTTTATCAATATTTGCATTTTTAACAACATAAGAAATTATATTATCCTCAGTTACAGAAGGTAACATAAAGATATAATCACTTATTCGTAGTTACTACACCAAGCTCAGTACTTGAATTAAGACTAGTAACTACAGCCCGAGAGCTTTTATTATTTTTACGCCTTCGCCCTTGAATAGTTGTCCACCAAGTTTGAGTATGCATTTGATCACTAAGTACGCGAACAGTACTTTGTTTGGCTCTCGCAGTCGACATGTTGATGTGAGCATCAACACCATCAGCATTAGTTGAATAAGCAGAGAGAGTAGGCGGAGTTGAAATGTTGATATTAGCAGCGGCAGCCGCAGCATAACTGAGCGAAGCAATGGGTGCATAAATCGGCGTCAATACACTAACAGTGGCTGATGATCCGCTTAATGGCTCTGCCGCTATCTTGGCCTCTCTTAACACAGCAACAGCAGCATAAGCATGATGGAAAGAATAAAGAGGTGGCGCCTATCGTGGTCCCGTTACTTTGCGCTCAGCGAATTTGACAACTAGTTACGTGATTTTAGCTCCAGTATGGTCAGATTACCATTTTCGTAACTTGATTTATCATTTTTTTTTGTTATTTTTATTATTTTTTGTCTCGGAGTTTTAGTTCTTTCTTCATGAGCTATCACCAAAAGCAATAAAACTCATACAAAATAATTGCTACTGTCGAAGAGAATTTATCCTTTTTAAATAATCTGAGAGGAGAGAATAAGCTAGCGAACACTCAATTCGGTTGATGCTTTCAAAGAGAAAAGAATGTCGAAAGAGGAATGTTAATAAATTATTTTTCCGCTCTTTCAAAAAATAACTGATGCTCTCTTGTTTGGTTTTAAGCAGAAATGGAAAACTCAAAACAAAATGCATTGAGTTGAGTTTTTATCAGCTGAATGAGGGATATTTTACTCATGAATGATAAGTATTTACGAACTCTGCTATCAGCAGAGCAGGTCTTGCAAAGATACGGTTTATCAGATGAGAGCAAGCAATCCACATCTGCTTGTCTTACTTTTTTTTACTAAAAGGTCTTAAAAGCACACCCTATACGAGTATATGTAAGCGAAAATTCAATCTAAGCAGTGGTTATCGCTGGTGTTGCTTTAAGGGCCAAACATCACTGAAACGAAATATTTTCAAAGCTGCCTTCGCTATGTCCATATTTTGCCAGTTCAATTTTCGTCATGGAAGTTGGCGAAAAAAAACTAATAAAGAAAAAAAAAAAATAAATAAATAAAAGCAAAGAAAAAAAAAGAATATAAAAGTAAAGCAGACAAGCAAATTTGACATTTTCGGCAAAGGCGCTGTGGTATGCGTGAATTTAATAAGCATTAAGCAACACCGCCTTAGAATTTGAAATTCAATTAAATTTCATTTTCTTATTTTTGCCTGTCATAAGCAGTGCGTGCGTAGCCTACTTTACGGCGCTTCCACTCGGGTTTTATGTCATGCTGCAATAATTGACAGCTACATTTAGGCGCGACTGGTGTTTATAACGCTGCATATCACCTCGGTGAATGACAAAAATGTGCGCAGCGAAACATTTTTTAAATGAAATGCAGATGAAGATGAAGGCGTAGAACAAGTAAAAAAACTAACAGTGTAAGCGAAATGAATTTTAACAAGTCTGCTGCGACTTAAGTGACACTTACATTTTCACTCAGTTTTTATTTTGTGATGTTTATATTTACTACTGGCTTGTCTGGCTGCGGTCATGAAAAGTTACTTGGTAAATATTTTCTCTTTATTAACTGTTAACAGTTATTGCGCAGTTCCTGCACATTTTCTTTTACGTTTGCATATTTAGTTTTTATTTATTTTCTAAATTTTAAATTTATTTCTTGAAATTTCCCATGAAGTTTTTCATGCATTTCCTAGATAGAGAAATGTATAGCGAAATATTTTCTTGCGTTAAACTGAGTTAAATTTTCATGCAAGCAGTATTAGATAACTTACTTTTGGGTATTGTTTTATTTTATTTTTTTTTTGCTCAATTCTTCTGAAATATTTTGATACAATACTATTATTGTCACAATACAAATACAGAAATTACTCACTCGCTTATCAAGTATATCGACTTTCCCTTCTTTTACTTTTCCACTTCTTTCTTTCTGTAGGCAATGGACATTTTTTTCTCTAGTTGTGTTGCTGTTTGTTATTTTACGTTCGATATTTTATTTTGTGCACAAACATAAAAAAGTTGAATATACGTTACATAAATGGCAATGAATATCACTACCAACAAAACAAAAAAACACAAAAAAAAAATTAAAAAAAAAATCAACCAGAATTTTGAGCCTCTTCACACACTTCATTGCAGTGTGAATTACAGAGAACAGCAGTGAGTTATACAACTGTGTACTTGGAGTTTTCCTAAAAACTCTCACTAAAGTATTTGAAATTTTGATGAAAATTTGTTGAATTTTTTAAAATTATAAATTTTGAGACTTTGAGTTTTTTGCTTTTATTGTAATACGAGCTACATTTTTACAAAAAGTTAAAAAAATTAAATAAAACGCAAATAAATGCGCTGCTATTATTATGAAGGCAGGTATATTAAAAAAGACTTTTTATTTTTAATATTTTATGATAAATGGAAAGCAGTTAATTTTTGTGTACTTCGCTATTTTTTTTTTCTTTCGACAAACCAGGAAGTACAGCACTCAGCTAACATTAAATTCATTGTATTGCACTCGGGCTCCCTTTATAATTTTCTTTAAATCTTTAAATCTACCCAACCTCCGGAGAAATCTGAGTAGATCTTGTGGGGCCAAGGAACCACTTTGGTTGCTTCTTAACACATCCGGGCCAAAGACCTCAAGCCTGATTCGAACGAAGGCCAGGCAGACGCACAGGGAATGGTCCGCCGTCTCATCGTCCTCTCCACAGGGTGGGCAGAGTGCACTGTCTGAGATGCCACCTTTTCTATGTGCTTCGCCCACAGAATGTGGTCTGCCATCAATCCACCCAGCTGTCTGCAGTCTTTTCTGCTTAACAACAGGAGGAGCTTAGTCAGTCGGACATGTCATAAGTTTTGCCTATCTGCAGCCTTTCTCAGCCTACCAAGCTCGTTTGTGGGTTGAAGTAACTCGTTTGCTAACCGTGGCTTTGATGGCTGCAGAAGAGAGTGACAGAACAGAAGTTGGCCTCAGAGCCCAGAGGTCTACTTAACCGCGATACCCACGTGCCCCGGGTCCCGTGTTATCATCAGAATATTATGTCTACCGACATAGTTCAGCCTGGATTTACAGGACTCAACTACTCTTCAAGTGGTAGGAGGCCTGTTAAGGGCCATGAGCGCAGTTTTGCTGTCACTGCATACGAAAACAGTGTTTGCCGGGCTTACTTTCAGTGTTTTATCACAGTTGAGCCTCTGGCAGCATCACACTGTATCTCCTTTCAAGTACGTCTCTTGATGGCGTGAAGAGTATCTTTGGATCGAAGTTCATGCCTTCTCGGGTCCCTAATGCCGGATAGGGGCCGTAGCAATTCCCATTATGTTGGATGAAAACATCAAGTGGTGCTAGTCGAACCAGAGCATCTAATGCCGAAAAGCTCCGGTTCAACAGGTGAGTACAGCGCGTTATAGTTTCGATAAGGTCCTCTCGCACGAGAGAGAGTCTACTCATCCAGACCACTGATGTATAAAACTAACCACCACGACCACTGATGCATAAAACTAAACTTCATAAAACTAAAATAAAATATGAAAGCAATTATTTCCGTTCAATATTAAAAATAAAAAAAAATACGATTTTCTTTAATTCGAATTTGAACTTTTCGATTTTTTTAATCCTCACTTGAATATAGCCAAAACGCGGCACAGAATCGTAAATAGTTCATTGCACTTAAGGAGCTTATAATCTTCTTCTTCTTCTTGATTGGCGCGATAACCGCTTACGCGATTTCGGTCGCGTTTAACAGAGCTAGTTGGAAGCAACAAGCCAGTTGAAGCAAGTCCTTCTCAACCTGATCTGTGCAACACAGAGGAGGTCATTCTCTTTCCCTGCTTCCATTAGCTGTAACCGCATCGAATACTTTCAGAGCCGAAGCGTTAGGGTCAATTCGGACGACATGACTCCTCCAACAAAGCCGCTGGATCTTTATTCGCTGCACCATGGCTATGTCGTCGTGAGGCTCATACAGCTCATTGGTCTATCGGCTGCGACACTCGCTGTCGCCAACGTGCAAAGTTCGAAAAATCTTTCGCAGAATCTTTTATTCAAATATTCCAAGAGATGCCTCTTCGGATATTGTCATAACTTATCCTATTAGATTAGGCTAATCTGAAGTAGCACATTGCAGATAGCTTAAGCCTTATTCTCTTTGCACGTGTGAACCTTCTTAGGATGATTCTGCCTTGCCACCTCCTCAGCCATGTACGTTCCTTCAATATACCTGTGACTTGATACTCATATAAGCTTTATATCGAAATATTCAGACGCGACGAAGAGAAAAATCAGGCATTGCAGTATAAACTTCGAGTGCACCGTCAGTCAGCGTAGGACTTTGATTAGGGCCTTGCTATTGGAAAAAGTTTGAGTTCCTTAATATGCTTAGCCCTAGCCGGTCAACCGGCTATCTCTGACTTATAGTAAGTCTCCATCCATGCCAAATTTGTATTTTAATTATCTCTCACGGAATGCTCCACCATCTAGATTTCCATTCGGCATGTGTCCATCTTTAAACAGATTGCCTGGGCTTTACAACCATTTACATCCCATCCAAATCCTCCTTGTGTTGTTTTTGGCGAACAAGGATCGACCTTTACAGATCGGTGCATGAGTTTGAAATATCTAGTTTTATTTAATAATTTATTTATTTGTAAGAATAACAACTAATAAATAATTATTAGACCTTTATATTAAAGCATTAGCTGCCTCAACCTTTGGGTACTTGCTATACATGGGAATGGTAATCTGATAAAATTGAAAAAAGTTTAAGTTGTTAAGTTTCCAGGTTTGAACAAAAAGCCTCAAAAAATTTTCGTACGCCAAAGCTTTCATTTCACTCCAGCTCAGGTTCATAAAGCGGTGTCCCAGTTTTAGAAGTCGTCTGGAGGCATTTGCTGGTCTCCCTCGTCTACTATAAGAGTTCCACTGGAAGTTCTTCTTAGATTTCCGTTTCCTCTGTGCAGGATATGGCCAATCCCGCCCCATTCTTCTCAGGAACCGATGTTTGAAGACTTGCAGTCACTATTGTCAGCTGTTGAGGCATTTCTGGCTTCAGGATTGTACTTTTTTGTGGATTACTTGTAAGTTGGTAAAAAAAAATTATGAATATTATTGTAACCTTTTAGGCCAGCTGAAGGAAAATATTAGTGAAAAAGGCCCAGTTTGCAAAAGAAAAGATATTTTTCATCAGGACAATGTACCGTGTCACAAATGCATTTGAAAATGGCTAAAATCCACGAATTAAAGCTCGCATTGCAATGACGATATTTTTTTTGAAGTTACCTTTATTAGTATTCGTTTGTAGCCATAAAACAGGTCTGCTGAGTATCCAACAGTTACATTTTCGTAGCTTACTATTAATTTTCTCAATTATCTTAATTAAAAAAAAAACAAGAACCTTACACCTAAGCCCCCCAAACCCCTCTCACCTCAACTTATTGTACAAATTTTAAGTGCTTTTACTAATCGTATAATCTACAATAATTAACATTGTTTTCTCTTTTCATTACAGGTCAGCAATTTCTAATATATGGGTTTGCATTTTTTCACTGAGGAAAATGTTCATGTATGTAATAAACAAGTAAATAATAAATTTATGTTACATTATTTTTTTGAAGTGAAACTTCTTAGGTGTCGATGGACGAACGATAATGGAGAGTAAAATTTCAAGGCCATGCATTTTCGTTCCTTAGAGAGAAAAAAGATGTAACGTAAAGGAATAGGAGAGAGATAGAGCTATATCTTATATATATTTGATGATGAGTTGTTATTGTACAGTAGAATAGTTGGATCTGTTCAGCGCCGCTGCGGCTATTTCAGACTGTTCAGCACTATGGCAACTAGAATAATGGCCGCTCCGGCTGCGCCTATTACTAATATAGAGATTAAATTTTTTTAATTTCCTTAATGCGATTTGGGTTCTTTATTACATTAACTATTAATAAGGGCACAAGCGCTAAGTCCCTTCATAATAACTAAATTTTTTTTATTTATTTTTATTAACTATTTTCGCAACACAGTTCATAAAACTAATTCCTCGGTAATTTCACCCTCATTGCATAGGCGCGGCTAACATCAGCATCGGCTAACTCCGCTGACAACTCCTGCGGGCTATGTTAAAAAAATGCGTACGGTAAATCATCAATTCCAGCGGATTTCTTTTGCTTAGCTTTTTTTTAGCATTTTTTTCAATTTCTTCGCTTGGTATTGGTGTGTCCAAATCGTGTATTTCATTTATATCTCTGATTGATCTGAAACTGTAACATATATGTAATTACAAAAGCGTCAGCAATCAAAAATGGTTTTATTATTTTTTATAAAAAGACAAAATTTGGCTACGTATTAAGTCATTTTGTTTTATTATTACGCATACGAGGTGTGTTCAAAAATGTGTTTCGAATTTCAATTTTTTTGTGGCGATACGTTGGTACTCATGTCTCTCACTCACGCCGACGAGCTCGGCCATTTTGAATGTTCAGTTAATTGTTGACAGCTGCTTTGCTTGCACGTGTTTCGGCTCGTCTTCGACTTTTACCTATTCAAATGGATGGATCAAGGAACCTGTAATAAATTTTGTGTGAAAAACGAAATTAAGTGCGCGGATGCATTCCGAATTTCGACTGTGTCATACGGAGAAGCTACTTTGGACCAAAGTAACGTTTTTCGGTGGTACAAATTTTTCCCAGAAGGTCGAGATGGTTTGAACGACGAAAAGCGTGCCGGACGCTCGAGCACTTCAACAACCGACGAAAAAATTTAAGAAGTGAAGAAAATGGTATTGGTAAATCGGCGAATCACCGTTAGAGAAGTTGCTGAGGACCTAGACATATTGATTGGCTCGTACCATTCGATTTTTTTCAATGATTTGGGCATGATTCGTACCAAAATTCGTACCAAAACTGCTCATTTTCGACCAAAAGCAGCATCGCATGAACATTGCTAATGAGAAGTTGGACTCTGTCCGTGAAGACCCAAATTTGCTCCAGAGGGTCATAACTGGTGACGAATCGTGGGTTGATGGTTATGACGTGGAAACCAAAGCTCAATCAATCTCAATGGAATCTACCGCACGAACCAACACCGAAAAAAGCGAGCCAAGTTCGGTCGAATGTAAAAGTTTTCCATACCGTTTTCTTCGATTGCAGGGCAGTTGTGCATTCTGAGTTCTTGCCACAGGGTAAAACGGTCATTAAGGAATATTACCTGCGAGTTATGCGCAAATTGCGCGAAGCAATCCGCAATCCGCCAGAAACGCTCGGAACTGTGGAAGAACAAAACTTGGGTCTTGCATCACGATAACGCCCCTGCTCACAGATCGTTGCTTGTGCGCGACTTTTTGGCCAAAAACAAACTAATGATGCCACTGCCACCGTGCTTCCCAGATCTGGCCCCCTGTGCCTTTTTCTTGTTCCCGAAACTAAAGAGACCCATGAAAGGACGACGCTACGCCACGATTGACGAGATAACGACTGCATCGAAGGAAGAGCTGAACAAGATAAAGAAAGATTATTTTTTGAAGTGCTTCGAAGATTGGAAAAAACGTTGGCACAAGTGCATAATATCTCATGGGGATTACTTTGAAGGGGACAAAGTAGATACTAGTGAATAAAAAAAAAATTTTGAAAAAGCACAAAATTCGCGATTGACGTGATAACGTCTTATAATTAATTAATTTTGACGTGATAACGTCTTATAATTCGATGTAGCCGGCTGCACGTACCAAAAAATGTTATGTTATGTTATGTTATGCTATGTTATGTTATGTTATGTTATGTTATGTTATGTTATGTTATGCTATGTTATGTTATGTTATGTTATGTTATGTTATGTTATGTTATGTTATGTTATGTTATGTTATGTTATGTTATGTTATGTTATGTTATGTTATGTTATGTTATGTTATGTTATGTTATGTTATGTTATGTTATGTTATGTTATGTTATGTTATGTTATGTTATGTTATGTTATGTTATGTTATGTTATGTTATGTTATGTTATGTTATGTTATGTTATGTTATGTTATGTTATGTTATGTTATGTTATGTTATGTTATGTTATGTTATGTTATGTTATGTTATGTTATGTTATGTTATGTTATGCTATGTTATGTTATGTTATGTTATGTTATGTTATGTTATGTTATGTTATGTTATGTTATGTTATGTTATGTTATGTTATGTTATGTTATGTTATGTTATGTTATGTTATGTTATGTTATGTTATGTTATGTTATGTTATGTTATGTTATGTTATGTTATGTTATGTTATGTTATGTTATGTTATGTTATGTTATGTTATGTTATGTTATGTTATGTTATGTTATGTTATGTTATGTTATGTTATGTTATGTTATGTTATGTTATGTTATGTTATGTTATGTTATGTTATGTTATGTTATGTTATGTTATGTTATGTTATGTTATGTTATGTTATGTTATGTTATGTTATGTTATGTTATGTTATGTTATGTTATGTTGTGTTTTCTTTTGAAAAATGCAACCATTCAATCAGTATTTTCTTATGACGTTGTCACGTTAAACTATCTTCAGTACACCGACTTTACAGACAACCTCTTTTTTTTAATATTTTTTTATTTTTACATAAATTAAACATCTGAGTTTTTCAAAGCGAAATTGTAATTTTTGGTGCATTCGTTGGTCTGATTTCTCAGTAATAGTAATCTGCACTTTGATTTTAAGTATTGCAGCCTGTATATTCTAGCCACATTAAAGTATTACAAGCAAAACTAATTCAATAGAAAAATCAAACATGCATAAGTGCTTTTTTACTGAAAACGCGTAATGCCTGTCAACTACTGCTGCGCTTTAAGTGCCTTTCGATTACCCATCTCGACTTACATGACCGCAACTGTAGATCTTAATAGCCCAATTAAATTGTTTTCTCGCATTATAAATATATTGGAAAACAGTTAAGGCTAGTAAAGGCTTTTTTGGGTCATTGGGACGTACAAGAAACTACGCTGCTGCAATTGTGAAAAGTATTGCCCGAAAAGAGGAGGACGGAGGGTAACGCGCAACAACTGAATTGGGTGATAACGCGGCAAAGAAGTGATTAGTTGGGTTGTGCTACTAAATCACAGGCGGTAAATGGTCGGTAAAAACAAATCTAAGGAAGTTGCAATACAAATAAATAACTATTTAGTGCTTGTTTGGGAGAGAAAGTTTTTCTCGATAGGCATTAAATATTCTTGGCATATTGATTAACGTAGCATACTTCGCAGCGTTTGCGATGAGCTCCTCTATATGTATGTATGTGTGCACTTGGCGCTTTTATGTGTATGTTAAGCACAAAATAAAATGTTACGAAATGATGTTTACAACTTGCCATTTAATTTATTTATAGTACCCTAATGGCGATCTTTTTCGGCACACAAGCACACACCCCGCCGCTTTTTCGCCATTAAATACACATACGAATGCATGCACACACACACCCACAAATGCATATTTGGTACTTGAATATGCGGCAGCCCAAGTAGAGTTGCGTGAAAAAGAATAACGGCCGCCATTTGAGCCTTGAATTTTTTACAAACTCATGCACGAAGCACATGTGTGTTTGTATGTGTGTACATACATATATGTATGCTTGTGTGTGTATATAATTACTCACAGTCCAGCCTGTGCTATAGCTTGGAAGGGGCAATTAAGGCGTGGATATGGTCATGCAGGGGGGTGCAGTATTACTGACATAATTTTGTTTTTGTGGCCAGCGCACAAGTGGCAAGTGGTTAATGCCAAGTGGCAAGTGGTATGTGGCAAGTGGTGGGTAGTATATGTGTGGCGGCAAGTGCTGCCAACTACTCGCCAGTTGTATTTTATGCATTTAACCACACATAAATTTATGTATGGCAGTATTGTGCGCATGTGCATGTGTGCGTGTGTGCGCGTGAGTAAATGTGGCTATGTACATAAGTTGCGTGCTCTAGCAAGGCTATGCCGCATTAACATGTGCTTCACACGGACTTCTTGCTGATTATTTGTGTTTGCGTTTTTCGTTTTTCCTTATTTATTTTCATGATTCACTCTGTGTATATGTATGTATGTACGAATATTTCCTGTACTTATTTTTACAAAAACAAATCACAAAGTACGCTGTTGTTGCTTCAATTTATTTGTTTTTGCAATTGCTCATATGGTTATATCAGTTTTTTGTTTGCCATGCGCCTCGGCAACACTGTTGTTGTGGTTGTTGTTGCTGTTTTTGTTGCTGTTGCTATTGTTATTGTTGCTGTTGCCTCTGATCGCTATTGAAAACTGCTATAATTGACGTGCCCACAAGCAAGCATCCACCCTAGTAAAGCACATGTGCGCTCATAGGCAAATACTTTTACGCTGAATATGGCACACACACGACGCACACACAGCCACTCATACATGCATACATGCAAAGATGTTTACTTACTTACTCACATGATACATGTGCTCACATAATTTATGTTTCTATTTACTTATTTTTTATATCCTTAAATATTTACGTTGGTTTTACTTTCATGTCCACTCAAGCTAAACGAGACGACAACTGATTTTTATGTGCTGATATACTATGTTTTTGCCCATTTCAATAAAGCATTAAGCAGCTCAAAAATTTAAATAACGAATTTGGTAAAAAAACAAAAATATTTTTTTTATTTTCTGTACTAAACTTTTATTTTCTTGTAGTCTTCCACTGAATTCGACCATTAATCCGCTAAAGGAGCTTCGCATAGAATTGGTACTCTACAGTGAAGGACTTAGATCTACATACATCAGCATATTTTCTTATTTCCCAGAAGGTATATAAGTAAAGGGTTTTCCAATAATGGCTTCGTTGCTTGTGTGGCACATAGCGCCCTCTTGTTGAAAATAAACGTTGTCCAGATCAATACCGTCCAATTCCGGCCATAAAATATCGTTAATCATTTCTCGCGATAGCGCAATCTATTCACCATAACTGTTGTTCCAGCTTCAGTTTCGAAAAAGTAAGGTCCAATGACATCGGACCATAAACCGCACCAAAGAGTCACACGTTGCAGATAGAGCGGCTTTTCAACAATAACTCTTAGATTTGCTGAGCCCGAGATCCGACAATTTTGCTTGTTGACGAAGCCACAGAGGCGGAAATGGGCCTTATCACTCAAAATGATTTTTCGATGGAATTCGGATCATTTTCGTGCATTTCAACGACCCAATTAGCAAAGACACGACGTTATTGATAACCGACCGGCTTGAGTTCTTGTGTTAAGTGGGCTTTATAAGCCTTAAGACCCAAATCTTTATGCAAAATACGGTGTAAAGATGTTTGTAATGACAAAGAACGACGAGGAATGGACAAACCTGGGTTTTCTTCAACACTTTCGGCTACAACAGCAATATTTTTGGCTGCTCTTGAGCGGCGTGCAGGGGTTTTATTCTTCACATCACTAACTGTATTGCGGTCCGAAAAGGTGCTTCACGATGACCCAAAAATGTTCGAGTTTTACGAACCGCCAAATTTTCACCATTTTTATAGTGAATTTTAATAATTTCAATGCGTTGCTTAAGCGTGTTTCGTTCCATTTTTATTAAAGGCGTAGTTTCTACTTGTCAAATATCAAAAAATGACAGCTTCAAAAGTGACATCTACCGAAACAGCGGGCTAATCAAAATGAGACCTGTTATTGGAGAACCTTTTACAATAAAATAAATGGAAACTTTTTCAAGTTGACTGTAGATCCAACACAATCTTACGCTGCCCAAGTGTGGGGTTATACAGGGTCCAGCACTCGAAGTGTAACCAATTAAAAAGGCCATAAATTTAGTTTGGAAAATTACTTTTATTCAATTCAAAGTAAAAAATGTGGGGAAATAATAAAATTAAAAATCAATTTACTTTTGCTCGACATGACCACCTTCTGCCTTGACTATGGCCTTGAGACGGTCCAGAAACGAATCGCAAACTGCCCGTATGTTACTTGCAGGTATTTTGGGTCACTCGCAGACAAAGCCTTTTTTCACCACCTCGACACTGGTGAATCTTTTAGTTCAGACCTTGCTCTCCAAAATGGCCCAAAGAGAATAATCCATCGGATAGTATTTCGTGAAATTGAGAGCCATTTTGTGGACGTAATGAAGTTCGGAACGTTGTTTTTTAGCTATGTTTGGTTCACTCGAGCTTTGTGAGACGGTGCCGAGTCCTGTTGAAACGTCCATCGTCTGCCACTGCAATGATTGTCTGCCCACGTCTTCAAAGCAACCTCCAGAATACTTTACCGATAATATTTCGCATTCACCTTAACGCCTAGCTCGATGAAAACGATTAGAGAGCGCCCGTTTGCGGTTACACCGGCCCAAACCATTACCTGTGACGGGTGTTGCCTCCTGGTGGCCAATCGATGACTCAAATTCTCGTATGAACGGTTGGCTAAATGAAACTTGCTGTTCTGGGAGTTTACGAATTGCTTAATTTCAAAAATTTTCTCGTCAGAAAACACAATGTTCGGAAATTGACGCAACTCCATCGCTCTCTCAAGTCTGACTTGTTGCTGCTTTGGTGTGAGGGTGTGAGATCATGCGTCTTTTGAATCTTGTAAGGCTTGACTTTGAGATCATTTATCAGCAAGGGGCTGATGCTACGGTCAGATATTTTTTGGTTCTTTCACGATTTGATTGGCACTTCATCGGGGATTTCGCTAAAGTCGCTTCTTCGCTTTTTGTACCATTTCACGTGACGTTGCAGTCTTTTGATGACCTCCTCCACGACGTTTCGCGATGCTATCAGTATCATTGTAACGAGTAATGGTGCGATAAACAAAAACTTTATTTACTTTAAGGTGCTCGAGCTCACGAACAATCGCTGGTTGTGATTTTCCAGCCGAATATAATGCAATCAAACTTTTGAGTTTGAAATCCATTACTGATTTTCTTTTTTCCCACGATCTCTTGGCAAAATACTTCCGCGCTCCTGTAAACAGACAGGCGATGCTCGTGTATCAGCTGAGCGAGCGGTTTGAAGTTGGTTACACTTCGATTGCCGGATCGAATTAGGTCGACAAACTCGAAAGGTACTTCCCAAAATGGATCCTAAGGATATCAGAGTTCCCACCAAACAATGAAATTTTGCTGGAAACCGCAGCTTAAGAAAGAAACTTTTTTACATTGGGTCTTCACATCAAATATATTTTTAGAACTTCGTGTGAATATAAAGAAGCAGACTTCCACACAAATTGTCTCAGTGTGTGGTATGAAAAAAAAAAACATTTTTTGGTGCAAACATGTAAATGAAATGGGCTCTGAATGCGGATTAACTTTCGACGAATGCATCAATAGAAGGCAGTGGCACAGCCATTGCATACATTTGATGAAAGAATTAAATGCCAAACATACCAGAGAACACAGCCAAAAGGCACTTGCAAGTGCATCACGCATATACGGGTGCTTAGACTAATCAAAGGGTTGAATCTACGTAAAAGAAGGAATGTGAATTGAAGATTTCAATGATTTTTAAAGCACGATGTGGCTTGCTTGTGTGCTTCTTCTTCTCAATTCCTGATGAATATTTGCTTCATTCACAACCTTGCATAATATGTCTCTATCGAAGGCTACCTCCTTCGACCGCCGCACGTTTAGCTCTTCAAGGTCAACTTCCACGTCTTCGGGTCATCACTTTCTGGGGCGTCCTCTTCTTCGGCCTCGTTTTTTGAACTATCACAAATTGAAATGACGTGCAGTGGTATATTTACTCAAGACGGGTCGCCATAGCGCTCCAAGATTTTGGTAGCGAGACGAAGGTCGGAGAAGGACCGTTTGCTTTGTCCTGCCTGTCGTTTAAGCTTAACAGGGGGTCCCCGAAGAGGCAACCACGAAGCCCCCGGAAAACTGAGGGAGGACCCCTTACTGGTACGGGCCACCCCATCCAGTTCCGCTAAATTAGGAAACGCAGACGGTTCGGTCTGCAGTCCCCTACCTATCATAAGCGGGTTCCCGCTTGTGTCTCCTAAGTTCTTGTTGGAAGTCGGTTCCGACTTCCCCTCAGGGCCCCCCTTGTGTTCTACCCTTCTAGTCGATTCCGACATTTTGCTGCCACTGGCAACCTCAGCCCTCGGGGCTGTACCCCGTGAAAATTTTCCGAGGACGCGATTTCGCCCCTTCCGTCCTACGAGAGGTGGTTTTAGGACTCGGCTCCAAGTTCCCGCTACCACCTGAAGTTTTTGGTGTTTGTTTTGTTGTGCTTGTATTTCTATTTATTTTAACTGGGTCCCCACTCGAAGCAGCTATCCAAATGCCATGAAGTGTAGTCGTCCCTTAGAAGTCCCATAGTTGTCTATGCCGCAGCAGGGAGGCCATGCGAGGGTTGACGTCTGCCCTCATGAGGCATTCGTTCAGAGCCAGACTGGACGCAAAGACGGGAGTCATCTCAACCGCACCTACACCACCAACCAAAAGGCGATGGGTTTGCAACGTGCTCCGAGGTCTGCCAAGGTTTTAACGGGACGGGGGCGGTCACGATATTAGCCCACCAGCCATTTCTGTTAAGTTTCTACCCTAAATGCCGCAACCACCAGCACAGGGGTCTGAAGATTCCAAATCGTAAAAAAAAGAAGGATTAGTTCAAAGACGAATGCAAGGGTCGTCACCGTTCAGGTTGTCAGAAAAGGCCGTTAAGGCCGCAGATCATTTCAGATACACCCCCAAGACGGCATAACTTTTACAAATGTCAAGCAGATTCGATAAAACTTTAGTAGAAATATTAGCCAGAGATGTGGCAATCCAACAAGCAACAAACAGAACTCAAACTTAGAAAGTCGCCTGGTGCTGGTTGCGGGAACTTTTTGATCAAATAGGTTTGTGATCCTTAGATTTTATATGTAAATATGTGCTGTGTTCGGCAGTTCTGTGTAAAAGACAATTAGGAACATTTTTGTGGAACTTCTTAACCCTCTGACTACCAATGCCTCTCCCTGAGAAGCAAACGCTGGCGTTTGGTACTTTAAATTGCTTGCTGTTCCTTTTTTAATGAAGAATATAGCGATAAAAGTCTATCGTATGGCCATCTGTTTCTTCAGAGTTGAAAGCCTCATTTATATGAAACAAAACAAAAACAAAAAAAAAAATTTAAATACCTCCAATGTCAAAGTCAAATCCAGCGGTCTAATCGTGTAAGCAGCAGACTGACGCTTATTCATGTATACACTGCCATTTTTTGTAAATGAGGTGCATATACCCATTGAATGTACGTTTATCTCCACATCCAATTTCTACTCACACTCTACGAGCCCAGCATCACACATACATACATACATGCGAATCAAAATAGATGACCTAACATGTGTCTTTCACACGTTTGCAACAACATTCCCTATAATAAACTGTGCACCCCCTTGCACTCCACCTGCTTGCGATAATTAACTTATTCCCCCGTTAGTAACGCATGAACATTTCACATAATCATCATTAGTGATTACGCCGCCACGTGCAACACGCGCAATCGCTTAGGCGCGCCGCTAACAAGAAACCCCTTCAAGCAGACTAACACATTGTACAGCAAAACGCATACACCTTCAAAGTGCTACGATGTGGCAAATGTTGTTTGCCTAACAAAAATGCCAGACAAGCACGATATTTTCCAGCAGTGTCACCGAAAAGTTAGAGAGATAAGTGGCTGGCCATGTTGAATGTTAAGGGTCGAGCGTTGAAGGTAACTCCACATACATATGTATGTACAAATGGTATATTTGGATGGCCCAAAAAACCAAAAAAACATTTTTTTTTCTTCGTGCTACCCGCTTAATTTCTGTTATGGACAAAAAATTGGAACACCAACCGTTTGTTTTTTTTTTTTATTTATTATTTAGTCGTATCACCAATACTTCGAAAATTACCATTTCCAAATTCCTATGGGAAAGATTAGGGTTTTTGTAATTTGTTATACAATTTTTGTATAACGAAATTATTTAACCTCCTCCTTTAATTTTCAAAAGCTATATCCGCTCCGTCACCGGGGCCAGACGGAATCGCAAATAGTCTAGAGGCGGCAAATCACACGAGCGCGGCGGCCATTCGACCGGTCCATTTCTAGAAATAATGCGCTTATCGAACTTACTCTTCAACAAATCAATTGTAGCGTGTGCTGTGTGGCTTGTGGCCCCGTCCTGTTGAAACCACATGTCGTCTAAGTCCATACCATTCAATTGCGGCCAAAAATAATCGTTTATCATGTCGCGGTATCGATTTCCATTCACAGTAACGTGGCGATCGTTCTCGTCAACGAAAAAATATGGGCCAATTACGCCGCCGGTGTAAACCGCGCCAAACAGTGATTTTTTCGGGATGCAAAGGTACCTCATGAATCACGTGTGGATTGCTTTCTGCCCAGTAATGCATATTTTGCTTGTTGACAAAGCCATTGAGCCAAAAGTGAGCTTCGTCGCCGAACACAATTTTTCGACTTTAAACTTTCTTAACAGAACACGCATTTTTATAATAAAATTCAATGATTTGCAATCGTTGCTCAAGTGTGTAGCATCCCATGATGAAATGTATACTAATGAAGTTTACAAATGACAATAAAAAATATTGCGTCGTTCGCCCTCCCTATCGGAAAAAGTTGAAGCGCACCTATTGAAAAACGCTTTATATGCCCAAAAAATGGGAGGGAACACCACACATACGAAACCGAAGGACTTCAGGCCGATTAGCCTATCAGCCTTTCTGTTAAAAGCCTTAGAACATTTGCTAGAAATGCATATCAAAGGAGAAATTTGCAATAAGCTATCACCGTCCCAACACGCATACAGCAAAGGCAAATCAGTGGAAACAGCGCTCTACGCGCTAGTTGACATGGTTGAGAAATCACTTCACTATAAGTAATACACCCTCGCTGCCTTTCTCGACATAGAGGGTGCCTTCAATAATATATATCCAGAGGCTATTATAACTTCGCTAACGGAAATGGGTGTAAACAGGGCGCTAGTCTCGTTTATAGAATGACTGCTAACTGGGCGAACGATAAGCGCAAATCTGGGTGACACATCCACCAAGAAATTCCCGATCAGAGGCACACCCCAAGGTGGGGTAATCTCTCCACTTCTATGGAACTTAACTGTCAATGATCTTCTTCAAGAACTTGAAAAAATGGGAGGGAAAATAATCTCATATACCGATGATATTGTTATAGCAATCTCAGGGAAACACCTTCCAACATTATGCGATCTTCAACAAAGATCCCTCAACAGACCACCACTTTGGTGTAAAAGTCGAGAACTTGAAGTAAATCCGGAAAAAACGCATCTGATACTGTTTAATAGAAAACATAAAACATCTGCTCTTAAGCACATATTCCTAGGAGGAAAACCACTTAGAGTAACAAAAAAGGTGAAATATCTAGGACTTGTACTGGATAGGAAGCTAAATTGGGGGCTCACAGTCGCAAATAGAGTACGCAAATCTATGATGGCGTTGTACTCCTGCGGAAGGCTAATTGGAAAGAAATGGGCATTGGAACACAGAATGATACACTGGTTGTACACAGCAGTGGTTAGGCCTATTCTCCACTACGGTATTGTAATATGGTGGAGTGCCCTTGAGGAGGGAGGGGAACATCAAAAAACTTGACAAGGTTCAAAGACTAGCAGCTGTGCTCATAACTGGCGCGATGTCAACCACACCATCAAAAGCATTAAATGCGACATTAAACTTCCTGCCGGTAGATCTGTAGGCAATATATCGCGCGTATCACGGCAATAAGGCTGAACACTCTAAGTAAGTGGTCAAATAAGAGCTACGGTCACGGCAAAATCCTGGCTGGCACTTCGGAGATTTGCGGATTGGTGGACTTTGCAATCCAACCCACACTTACCAATATAACGTTCACGACCCTCCTACCCTCAAGGGAAGAGTGGGAACGGGACGATGTAAGCTCAAAAGCAGGGTGGGCGGAGGTGTATATTCCGAACATCTGGGGATCTCCTTCAGTTTTCGGCTCCCCGACTACTGTAGTGTCTTTCAGGCTGAACTGATGGCAATAATGAAAGCCGTGACACTGGTACAGTGCGATACGATACCTGGAGATGATATCTACATTTTCACTGGTAGCCAGGTGGCGGTGAAATCCCTCACAACACAGTCGACAACCTCCAAGGTAGCCATGAAATGACGCGCATCTCTTAACGAGATGGCTGAGTCATTTCGCTTAAGGATAATATGGATTCCTGGCCATCGCGACATTGAGGGTAACTGCAGAGCCGATGAACTCGCGAGACTCGGCACCAAGTTGACCAGTGAGTACATAGACAATGGCATAGGCATACCCTTACAAGCAGGTAAGCTACTTATCCTTAAAGAAATCGTAAAGAAAGCAAAGGAAAGATGGCGCAATGAAGCTACCTGCAAAATCGCCCATCAACTGTGGCCGACTCTCAATGCTAAACGCACGGAATCTCTGCTAAGCCAAAATAAGCACAGTCTTAGCACACTGATTTCAGTCATAACGGGACTTTGTCTAATAGGTAGGCACGCCCAAAGGATGGGTGTGCAAGCACATGACTTCTGTAGAAGTTGTCTTGATGAGGAAGAGGCGATCTTGCAGCCTCTGTGTCACTGTCTTGCTCTATTCAGACGGAGATTTCCTATTCTAGGCAGACAATTTTTAACGAATTGGAAGGTCTCAGTTCCGCAGAAATAGGAGGTATTCTAAAATTTTTGAAAAGCACACACTGATTTCAGGAGAAATAGGGAAAGCTCCCCACGCGGCATCACAATGGGCTATGAGCCTGAGTGTATCCCACAGGCCAACCGCTTCAACCTAACCTGATCTACATTATCTAAAGAATTTAATTCTTATTTATAGGTACACCAAAAACTCCCAAAATATAAAATTTTATTACAATAATTTTTTTTGTTCTTTACTGAAAGATTAGCCATTTGTATGGGAGACTCGAAAATACTACCAAATTCAAAAAAAAGGGAAAAATATATTAGAGGTTGAATTAGTTTTAAAGGTTTTTTTCGAAGATTTGGGGATTTATTGTGAAAAAACGGTACAAAATATTTTATTTGAAGTATTGGCCATCGCTAGCTACAACTTTCGCCCATATTTCGGGCAATTTCCGGATGCCGTTTCTCCAAAATTCTGGCCGCTGCTTGGCTATCCATGACTCAACCCATATTTTGGTAGCCTCGTACGAGGAGAACCGCTGGTCCGCCAAATCGAGAATCATATGCCGGAACAAATGATAATCGGAGGGAGCTATGTCTGGACTATACGGCGGGTGGGGTAACACTTCCCAGCCTAGCGTTCCAAGATATTTTTTGACAGGTTGAACAACATGCGTTGTCATGTTGCAAAATAACCTTGTCGTGCCTTTTTACCGTTTCCGGCCGTTTTTCTTTCAATGCGTGATTGTTTCGCCCGGTTGGAGCAGCTCAAAATATACGACGCCGACCTGATCCCACCAAATGCAGACCATGATTTTCTTGCCGTGAATATTCTGCTTGGCCGTCGACGTTGATGCGTGGCCGGGCAAACCCCATGATTTTTTGCGTTTTGGGTTATTGTAGTGGATCCATTTTTTGTCGTCAGTCACCACCCGATGCAAAAAACCCTTCGATTTTGTCGCTCGATCAGCAATTCGCACGTAAAAAATCGCCGTTCGACGTCGCGCAGCTTCAACTCGTACGGGACCCAATGTCCTTGCTTTTGGATCATTCCCATCGCTTTTAGACGCTTACAAACGGTTGATTTATCAACGCCCAATGATTCAGCAAGCTCTTCTTGGGTTTGGCACGAGTCCTCGTTTACCAATTCCCTCAATTCCGCGTCCTCGAACTTTTTGGGCTGGCCAAGATGCTCCTTGTCTTCGGTGTGAAAATCACCACTTTTGAATCGTCGAAACCAGTACTCACATGTTGAAATCGACGGAGTATGGTCTGGGTAGGCCTCCTGCAGCAATTCACGGGCTTGGGCTGTATTTTTTTTTAAATTGAAGCAGAAAAGCAAAGCTTCCCGCAAATTGCGTTTCGACGGCACGAAAGTTGACATACTCGGAGCACGAAAACACTGCGTTGTTTATACTTCAGCGAAATGACAGATACTGATAAACAAAGCCTAGGGATGAGGCTTTGTCATGAATATATATTCAGTATTGCCAACGCGATAAAGTGATAAATAGCGCCATCTGTGTGTCACCTTTAAAACTAATTCAACCTCCTAATAAAAATAAGTATTTTCAGTTTTTTTTTTATTTCTGTAGATATGATATGATATGATAAAGAGGAGATTAAATGATGTCGACACACTTTATGGAAATTTATGGAATTCGATGGTAATTGTCAAAGCATTGGCAGTGCGGGTAAATATTATACAAAATAAAAATAAAAATAATAAATATACAGATAAAAAAATAAGTACTCACTTTTAAGGGGCATAGAGAAAATTTTTGTGGCAGCACCAACAAAAAGGCTTGAGTCCAAAAATCCACTTTATATTATTTTCCATCACGTAATCTTCGAAATGTCGTCAAATAACGTTTGATCACTCAGGTAATCTTCAAACTAATAGCCATCGCTAGCGACTCATTTTTCCCATCTCTCAGGCAATTTGTGGATGCCACGCCAAAAAAAATGGACGTCTTTGGCCGCAAACCAATCATCGAACCATTATTTGGCTTCTTCGTGGGAATTGAAGCTCTGCTCGGAAAGTGCGTGGCCCATCAATGCAAACAAATGATTATCGGAAGGCGCCAAGTCTGGTGAGTAAGCCGCATGCACCAGCGGTTCCCAATCGTACGTCTGCACCAATTTCCGGGTCGCTCTTGTTCGATGTGCCGGTGCATTATCACATTGTCAGTTCATGCAGCACCCATCTTCCGACCTTGAAAATCATGGCCATGTCATTCAAACGTTTGGAAATGGTTTTTTGGGTCACTCTCAACTGCTCTGCCATCATTTCTTGCGTTTGACCATCATCTGCATCCAACGATGCTTGCAATTCTGCGCCTTCAACTTTTTCGGTGGCCGGCCACGGTCCTCCTTCTCCACGCTAAAATCACCACTTCGGAATTTTTCAAACCACCTGAAGCACTGTGCTGTACTTAGAGCATATCCACCAAAAGCTTCTATAAGCATTTGATGAGCTCAAGAAACGTTTTTCTTCAATTGATAACAGAAAAACAACGATGTCCGCAAATCGTAGCTTGAAGGCACGAAATTCGACATTTTTAAGAGCGATAGAAATGCATTGTTGTATGAAACGCAACAAACAATGAACTAAATATTGTTGACAGATGACAGACGAAAAAAACAAGACATTTGGGAAGGTTTAAAAATACTCCCAGTTCCATCTATGGACTTATAGCTGAAAGTCTCATTTCATAGGATGAAATGTATTCAGGAACTTGAACTCAAAGAAATACTCTGAATCCAAGGAGTGGACACAAAAGATCTTTCAGGTAGCCGAGTTAAATCTGCTCAAAATAATACTACTAATCACCTAGAAAAGTATTGGGCCACAGAAATGTGTTACTTAAAAGAAGAAGAAGAAACTTGATTTAACTCTTGTTTATGGAGTGAGAACACACTTAAAAGTTGCTGCGATCGTTTGATTTTTCAAAACCGAAAGGTCTATTAATAATAGTGAATTTTATAAGAAATTCCTACTATTCCCAATTTTTTGCAGTGATACTGTATTTAAGCGCTTATGAAGCTAAACTACCGACCATATGTGTGTGTTTGTGCTATGAAACCTCGCTGCTAGTCTGCTTAAAATGAAAGTTGTGCCATTTCGTTTGTACCAATTTAAATTGCTATGCCTTTTTACAATTTCAGTGAAATTCGAATTGGTTCACTTTTGGCTGAAAAAAAAAATCGAAAAAAATTCAAAGGCAAAATCGAAATTTTATTCCAACACTGTACATATTCATATGTATAAGTAAACGTACATCTCCCAGCGCCTGCGTTAGTATGTGCCTTTCAATGTATGTGCGTATGTGAACATTGAAGTTTATCGCCGCCATGGCCACTATACGCCATGCGTGTAAGTCATGCAGAACGCCACAACTGGCGGCTGGGTATCGCATAAACGCCTATCGGCAGACACACACACACACAAATGCATACTTGCCTAAGTGTACTATATTTGTGTGCAGCCGATTGCCTGTGACTCTGTGCAGTCATGCGTGAATGCTTGTGACCGCACTTTTGTTACTGCCCTCGTCAGCTTCCGGGTAAATTGGGCTACCCGATTCACGTGGAGCGGCAGCAGCACACAACAGCTCGACGACCATAGCAATGGCACCGCACATTTGGCGTTTAGGTCAAGCAAAAAAAAACAACCAAAAAACAAAAAATACCAAAAAAATTGGAAAAGCCAATTTCACTGCTTAAGCTTTGACATATGCACGCTTTCCAGTACTTGTTTTTGGTGACGCGCGGACGTTTGTGCGTATGCACGTAGATACACAGGATACGTTGGCCACCCGTACATGTAGGTGATTGTGGTTGTGTGGCTTGCGCGTAGGCGTCGGAAACTATTCGGTGCCACCTTTTTGCTGTTGAGCGAAATTTTTAGCCGATATTTTCCCGACAACACTTGTCCTTAGTGATGCCACAGGCGAGCATGTGCGTACATACACAAGCTTGTGCCCTGTCACACAAACATAGCGGCACATGTAGGCGTTTCGGCGGTTCAAAATTCGTTGCTAACGAAGGACATTTGTTTTTTTTTTTTTGTATTTTTTTTGTTTTGAATAAATTGACATTTTGTATGTTGTGGTTGATTCACTTTTTTTCGTTCATATTTGGGTGGCTGCGCGATTTTAGTTTAGTTTTTCTTTTTTACATTTCGCTTTTAGTTTAGATTTGAACAGTTTGCGAATGCGTTTCAGTGTTCGCTTGCATTTGTATTGGTGTGTGTCCTTTGCGCACTTGATTTTCAGGTTAAACGTGCTTGAGTATGTGTGTGTGTGTTGGCATGTCAATAACGAATTAGCGAATGAATGCATGAACGAGCGAATGAATGAATTTGGAGTAACCTTCGATAGTTGGAGTTGAATTTTAAATCTATTTATTTTACTTGCCATTTGTCATGTTTTTCGCAAGCCTAACTAAATACGTAATAAATACGCTTGAAACCCGAAAATATTTTAAGCGCATAAATGATGAATTGGTTAAGATTATATGAGTTTTGTTATAAATCTCTGAAATACTATAAATAGGTATTAGGGATGCCATCATTTGCGATTGTTATTGATACCGTGATTTCGGGGTTTCTAAATCCTTACAATAATCCCAGACTCTCGCGTAGTAATGTTTAGATATTTTTAGTAAAATTTAGAATCTTTTAACACTAATCATACCAACACTTAAGTACCTATCTATTTTTACCATAGCGGGTCAAATAACCCGACTCTATGTTTCCTGCTTAAATGTATGAAATATGGATGCCAGGAAGGAAATAAAAATAAAAATTAAATTTATTATAATTCAACAAAATAGTAATAGAAATGGTTCTATTACAAACAGAAAAAATAGGAATTTTTAAATCTTCCCTCAACATAAGTGTGTCCATTGTTCAGGGTCCGGCACTTGAAGTGTAACCAACTTCAGACCGCTCGCGTACTGTTACAAATTTATGTTTACAACTAAGTGCATAAAGTAACTAAAGTACCTTTTTGGGCTTATTTTTTATAGATTGTAAGAGTACAATAATAATTTTCAATGAAAAGCGTTCCTTATAATGCTTCTCTTGCGTCGCAATTAGTGGTAATTCCATTTTATTTAACCGAATAGTTCCAACTAACGTAGTTTTTTTTTTTGACGTGATAACGTCTTATAATTCGATTTAATCGGCTGCACGCACGAAAACATGTGTCGTTACCTTGCTCATTTGTCGTTACCTTGCTCATTGCCGTTACCTTGAATGAACTGCAAGCGAGAGCGCGGAACGAATGACAATTGTATATAAATTCACATACTTGTATTTGCATATGCCTTCTTCCTGTGTGCATGGTAATGAACCATTTCTCTGTTGAGATGATAGGGAAAGTAGGAAATGAAAGGGAGTGTTTCGAGTGTAAAGTGTCTTGAAAAAGGCAAATCGATGATGGTGCCTCTTAGTGTTGTTGACTTATTATATTATATGATGCACAATCGAAATTGAACATATCTTTCATGAATTTGTTTCGTCATTTTTCACGTTTGTGTAAATGTAACTTGATCAATTCCATTGCAATTCCATTTACCTCCTCCTCTATATCCATACAAAATATCTATCAAACAAATAAAATTAAAATTTTGTTTTGAAAATTGCAACCATTCCATCAATATTTTCTTATGACGTTGTCACGTTAAACTATCGTCAGTAAACCGACTTTACAGACAACCTCTTTTTTGCTAGGAGTTATGTTGCTAGAGATTTATTTGTGAAGCAGTTGTCTGTGGTCACAGTTCTTCCTCAACCCGTAAATGACTCCATGAGCTTGAGTACAAAATATTCAGAGAGTTTAATACAACAGAGGGCCATATTTGCTACCGACGTCCGATGCTAACTAAAATTTTTTTCAAAATTTATTCAGCTTGTTAGGCATATATTGCTTAAATCAACATCTTACTTTAGTGGGAAATGGATGTTCATCTATAGTAATATTACCACCCGTTTCGTAACAGTTTTGGCTGTTCTGAATGGAAATATTCCAAATCGTAGATACCTTAGCGAATTTGCTTGTTTTCAAACATTGGCTCTCCTGACTTTTTGACGTGTTAACGTCTTATAATTCGATTTAGCCGGCTGCATGCACGAAAAAATGTGTCGTTACCTTGCTCATTTGTCGTTACCTTGCTGATTTGTCGTTACCTTGCTCATTGCCGTTATCTTGAATGAACTGCAAGCGAGAGCGCGGAACGAACGACAAAGAGCACAATCGGCCCCCGCGTTCGACAACGTTCGACATCTGGCTCTGTCCTACTTGAGTGAGCATATATATGTATGCATATGCGCATTTGTATATAAATTCACATACTTGTATTTGCATATGCCTTTTTCCTGTGTGCATGGTAATGAACCATTTCTCTGTTGAGAATAAACGATGATGGGAAAAATAGGAAATGGAAGGGAGTGTTTCAAGTGTAATGTGTCTTGAGAAAGTCAAATCGATGATGGTGCCTCTTAGTGTTGTTGACTTATTAACGTCTGATGCACAATCGAAATTGAACATATCTTTCATGAATTTGATAAATGTTTCGTCATTTTTCACGTTTGTGTAAATGTAACTTGACCTATTCCATTCCGATTCCATTTACCTCCTTCTCTATATCCCTACAAAATATCTATCAAACAAATAAAATTAAAATTTTGTTTTGAAAATTTCAACCATTCCATCAATATTTTCTTATGACGTTGTCACGTTAAACTATCGTCAGTAAACCGGCTTTACAGACAACCTCTTTTTTATTTTACCAAAACGAATTAGTCTAAAGGGTTAAAGGGTTTTGGCCGCTGCTTTACAGGAATTTTTATACAAGACCTGGAGTAAGTAACAAGTTTTTATATGAGATCTACTATTTTAAGGGGTCAGGGGCTGTCAGAATTTTTGAAAGAATTGATCGTTTTTGCATTTTCTTAAAGTATAATATAATATCTCAAAAATATTGAGAAAAAATTTGAAGTGAATCCGCCTTGTGTTATTCAACAATTAACAAAGGGCATTCGGGCGCACCGGAGCCGATAGCAAAACTTTAAATGCGTCTTTCTCAAAACTATGGTTTTTGAACTGGTGATCACTGTAACTTGAAAACCGCTTGTCGAAGGATCTTTTTTTTTAATTTCGATTTTTTTAACAGTTAATTGTCGGTTTTTTTCTCGAAAATCAGAAAAATATTTCCTGAGGCTGCCATGTTGATAATTTTGAAAAAAAAGCTTCGATCAGGCACAAGATTTTCTATTAATAAAACTGATTTCTCTTGTCCGATTGTTTTTAGATGAATCTCCAAGGACTTTTGATGATAACCTCATGGGACTTCTGGAAAAACTGATTCAACATAAACAGCGATAACTTTTACAATTATTATTATTTTTGTTAATTTTGCTGAAGACAAGTCGAAACATAACTTACATTTTTTTTGTAAAATAAAGCAATTGACTAGCAAAAAAAAATTATTGAAAATTATAATTTTTTCGAGCCTCTGAAGAAAAACTATTATATTTACCGTGTCTACATTTTCATGTCAGATTTCAAGTATTGAGTCGTCTCAGTTTTTTTGTATGGCCATTGTTTTTCAAAGCTCTGCACACGTTGTCGTTCGAGGGATCTTGATTCAAGCTCTTCTGAGTATTTGCACAGGAATGGGATGAAAATAGAACGCTGATAATATTTTTCAGCATTTCCTTCATCGCTTTCTCGATTTCTTTGATGTGCTTCACGTTCCCAAGAGATTCCGCAATGTCACCAGCTGATTTGAAAATCTTTCCAATTATTTCATAGGCTATGATACGCATGTCCTTAATTTCTTCGTGAAGATTGTTCGCATAACTAGCGTACTGGCTGTTCTTTTTCTAGCTTTAGCTTAGACTTTTCGTTAAGTTGAATATGGGTGTGAGAACGTTTAATGAATTGATAAATTTCGGTATTCCAATAAAGGCGGATAAGTCATAATATGACTGCACACAGCATCAGATTTCATTTTTAAACTTAGAGTCGCATTCATTTTTGGGAAAGTTATTACAACGATGTGTTTTTGGTTAAGAGCATTGCTTATTCAGGTACAATTATCACATCAGTTAAAAACTGAAACTATGTGTAGTATTTTTCAATTTTAAACGACCCCTAGCACTCCAACCTCAAAAAAAGCGAAAGGAACAAATATACCTGATATGTTGATAAATAATACCTGTTGACTTTTCTTCCAAAAGTATTGAAGATAAAAATTCTTTTTACAATTTTGGCCGTTTCTCACCTAATCACATCTAAACATTATTCCCTTCTAAATCTTTGACTTTGTGGAAGGGAGTCATGGGTTTCTGCAAGCCGTACAAAATTTTTGGCCTCATATCTCTTCGCCATCTACAATACGTTTGATGAAAATGCGTCGACATGGCTGTACAATATTCCGCTAGAAATTTTAAGAAATAAAATAGTGTCAATATACGAGTATTTTGTGAAAGTCTTTGCTTTTATTACAAACGCCATATATTTACATTTTACAGATAATGCACAAATATATGAAGTACATTTGTATGAGTGGCATATAGGTATGCGTTTAATGAGTATTTAATTTAAACGAAAAAACATGCTTCTGCTCGTGTCGAGTGCGATAAAATTTTAATTAACGCCGGCTAATTACTTAATTACCAAATTACTGACTAATCAACGGTAAACAACGAAAAGCGAAAAATGCGAAATGGGGAAAATCACGCAAATAAGCAGGCACATTGTCATGGACAAGCGAAGCGACTAATTTACATATTCACTCTTATATATACAGTCTGCGTCAGAAGAAAAGAACAGGTTTTTTTTTGTAACTTCAAGATATATTTCGTCTTGTTTTTTGCTACATAATAGTCCCACATTATAAGAATGCCCAACGAAAGAATCCAAAAAATGGTGTTTACTTTGCGTTCAATTGGAGGAAGAAAGAGAGGCCGACCAAGAAAGAGATGGCTTGATAACGTAGAAGCAGACTTAAAAGCGATGAACGTTCGTAATTTGAGAAATAAGGCAAGAGAGATACTGAATTGGAGGAGGATTGTTGATGAAGGTATGATCCACCACAGACTGTGAAGCTAATAGAGACAGTAGTCCCGCTCAAAGGCTACAACGCCAGTGCTAACTCAGGTTAGTGTCGTTTGAAACTTTCCCGTAAACGCAACCAAACAAAAACGAGTGAGAAGTACGTGAAGCCTTTTGAGGCGGTGTTTTTATGCACGCATTCGATAGGCCCGAAATTATCTGCAAAAGTAATTAAAAAACCAAAAAAGTTTGTTGTGGTGTGGAATCAGCGGTATAAATTCTACAAAAATGTTGATGACTTTACCGAGTGCTGCTTGAAGCGAGTGACGACTAAAATGCAAGATAAAGTGATCGTCCAACGTTTTAAGCGGGACCCTTCTTTATGAGTACACAATTTTTACTAAAATTGGAAAAGATGCGGGTATCAACACCACCGAACGTCGACTGAAGGAGGCGAATATATCCTACCATCCCACATCATCCAAACCACTGCTCTCAGAAAAACACATTGAAACCAACATTGAAAACAAGCAAATGGCGTCATAGTATTGGACTGGCCTTCCCAGTCCCCAGACGCCAACCCCATTGAAAATGTGTGGGGAACTATAAAAACACGTCTTGCCCGGAGGCCAGTCCATGATTTAAAGCAACTCGTGCGTCAAGTTCGCAAAATCTAGTCCTGTTTGTCGACGAGCTACGCAGAAAAGCTGGTGCAATGCATGAAGGAGATGCCAGGCTATACTCGACAACGATGAAGACTACACGGCTTGTTGAGTAATTGCCACTCGTAGTTTTGTACATGAATTCATGCATACATACCTATCTTTTATACTTCATGAATAATCGCGGTTCCTGTTTTCTGACACAGACTGTACATAGATATGTATGGGTGTATAGTGTTGAGCATAAATCAAAGAAACTTTCCCCCTTGAGCTAAAAATTGCCCCCGACGTTTACTGGAATTCTTTTATTCTGATTACTTTTTCGTTTAAATTTTGCGCGATACTCTACTTGCGTGTAAGTATTTAATAAACAATATCACCCTCTCTTTCTATTGCTTATAACAATGCGCACAACACGCCAACAGGCTCTCACTATCCAGTCAGCCAGACGCCCAACACACAACGGGTATGATCCCTTTCAAAATCAACAACTGGCGGCTTATTACCGCCTCCGCATTTCAGCAAATGTTGAATGATTCAAATTTCACCCAAAGAAATCAACACCAATGATATGTCAAAGCGAGATTTCAGGCATCAAAACACGCCCACACTCCACCTGCTGGCGTTTCGAATGCCAGTTGATAAGCCATAAAAGCTATGGATTTCGCTGAATCGCATGGGGTAATTCCTGGAAAATTTTGTAGTTTGCTTTTTGCTGGCTTTGTTGTAGCCACCTACGTCATGCTTCATTTTGTCAAGCGCTTCACGCACAAGTGCTGTTATCCCATTGTTGTTATTGTAGTTGTTCTGCTTGTTTAGCTTTTGGGCATAATTAATGAGTGACTAAATCACATCGTTCAGCAAATGACAACCCACACGCAACCAAAATTGTTGTCAATGCGGAAGGCACGCATTCTTCAGCGCGTAAAAGTATGAAGGAGCAAATATACCATACACACACACAAATATCTGTATATGTATAGGTGCACGCGTTGGCTAAAAGGCTTAAAAATGAGATCGCGGTTCTACGCAATAAAAACAAACAAGGATAAGTACGATAAAACCCATGAAAAGTGTTTTGCCTCTCACATTGACACTCACCGAAACAACCCCACTTACTCACCTTTATATCCACTTATCCTTAGCCGCCAAAGTTGCTTTTTGAAATTGTTTGTGGGCAGTAAAATTAAATATCCGTTGGTTGGGTAAGTGGTTTAGTTGACACAACTTGTGGCTGTTCTTTGCCTTTTGACGTTGGTTTGCTCTTTTTTATTCGAGGTTCCCTCCCTGCTCTTGTGGCTATGCGCTGTGATTATCGTTGCTTTGTGCTAAGGCATCTGAATTGCCTAAAAGTGGGTGCATGAGCCTGTATGCGGCTTAGGGGCATTGCTAAAAATAAATTTATCAACAATTAGCATCAACTGACTAATTTGTTTATTTTTTATTTTATTTTTTTTTGTTTTACATGAAATTGATATGTGGGTGTTCTGTTAGCTTTTGGATATAAACCTTCGTGGGGATATTTAGTTTACTGTCAAGGTTAGGAATAAAGTATTTGCCTGTTTGATTTAAAATTAAAACTAATTAGCTGAAAATAGAAAACTTTTCAACTGCATTTACAGATAATGCAAGCAACTGAACCACATACGAGGGCATACTTGTAGATATCAAACTCTTAAGGGCGTGCGTTTGAAAATATTGAATAACGGTATACGATTTTAGCTCTAAAAGCTTGTCTAACCAGCTGTTGTACAGAATAATTTTTGAAAGTCAATAAGAATCACAAGTGGAATAAGTAAAATATGGTAATTATAACCTTAATAAATTGCCCAAAACAGCGAAGATAAGTAGTTCATATGATTAATCATTTTTAAAATACGAGGTGTGTTCAAAAAGTATCGCGATGCATAATATCTCAGGGGACTACTTTGAAGGGGACAAAATATATATCAAATAATAAATAAATAATTAAAAAAAAAAAACACAAAATTCGCGATACTTTTTGAACACACCACGTATAGGTCAATGCTTATCGAGCCACATGAAAATAATACGAAACAATAATAGCGTCTGTGACTCAACCACTTCAACAACAACAACAATAACCGTAACGGCAAGTCCTTCATATTTCGAAAGAAATAAGGACCGATGATGCCGCCAGTGCTCTATGAATTTTATGAAGAGATTTTTTTATATTAAATTTCCACAATTAGGAATTGTTGTTCTGGCTTTAAACGATTCATGATGATTTACCGAAACCTTCATGAACAGAAATGTGAACATAGTTTGCCAATCTCAACTGCCAAACAATAGTTATCGATATCGGTAGATCCCACTAACTACTAAACTAAAAAACACCCGATTTTTGTTTAAATCAAATATTCCTAACAAATCAATTTCATCATTAAAATGAAGCCAAAAAGCGCTCAAAACTTTCCATTTGAACATTGTGAGGTATAACTAATTGCACATCGTGGATATTCTCGCAAAGTTTTATTCATTGGTTTATTTATTCAAACTGTTTGTTTTTCAATATTTAACCACTGGTTTATTTCACATAGATTTTTAACTGTTAGTACTTAAAAAAAAATAAAAAATAAAAAATACTATTGTATAAATGGCTACAAACCACAGGCAAATGTGCAACAAGCACGAATTTGATATTCGCGCAAAACGACAAATTTCATACTATTAAAAAAATTCCAAAATCAAATGCCCGTTGAGGGAATAGTAATATTTTATAGATATAGATATAGATATATTATATAGATAGAAAATAGGAAACAAAAATATTTTTAGCTTTTCATACCTAATCGTTTCATGCACAATTTCCAGAAAAAATTATCAGCTCAACTCGTGCGATCTCCAGTTTCCAAAACAATTCGCTATTGCACATTTACGAGAACATACAAATAGTTTGTATGCATGTATGCAAGTATGTCACTATTTTCACGAACTCGTTTTGAATTTTTAAATTGGATGGAAAATTTGAGTTTAGTAGAAAATTGTATTTGCAAAGCTTTCATAGGAAAAGGTAAACAAAAAAATTAGCAACCAACTATTGAGTAACAGAAAAGCGCGTTTTAAATACTAAAAATTTGAATATAATTTCAAAATTTCAAATTAAATTTAATTATTTTGGCGTGGTGAGACGAGTAAATTTATTTTATTCAATTTTTTATTTTAATTTTTATAAATTTTTTTTTTCATTTTATTTTGGCATAGCTGGTGGAGTTGTGTAGAATAAAAGTTTGGTCCAGGTATTTTTACACATCAAATAAAACATAACTTCTAAATGTTGCAAGAAATACTTCATTATTTATCCTGACGTATACCTATACCCATGATTCAATAATAAAAGGTTTGCTCAGTAAGCAGCTTTCTCGTTTCCTCTTGACAAATCGGCTCCCTTAGCAAGACACTGGGTTGCTAACTTTAGAAATTTAGAGTAAAAGTAAAATATATAGGAAAAACATTTGGCTTTCGCAGAAGGATGTGCTTATGAGCAAGAACTTGCTCGGTACGTCCCGGACCAATATGGACCACAATATGAAGTACATCCGGACATACCGCTTAAATCAGGTTTCATAGAGGGGGCAATAAGCATGAAAGATGAACATTTTGACCATCTGAAGCAAATATAGGCTGCGATTACTCATATTATTACAGTAATTACTCACAGCCACCGAACGGCATATGGTTTTTTATGAAGAGTCTTTTCATAACAGAAATACACTCAGAGGTTTGCCATAGCTTATCGAGGGGCGATAGCTGACAATATTTTCTATCATTTGGTATTTCGTGCCCGGGACTTCGAATCCGCGCACCTCCGAATGGTAGTCACGCATCAACCAATTCAGCGTGGGCAAAGCATAGTGAAATAAGGCATGAGTATGTTTAAAGTTTGTTTTTAGTCAACTAAATTTACGATAAATCCATTTCTTCTATAAAAGTATTTATTAGGGTCATAATGTTTAGGTAACACAATAGCGCCATTTTGGCGAAACTTCGCGAACAGTTTTGAGTTAAAAAATTAATTCATAAAATATAATTCTGGCACTATACTTATTTATAAAATAAGTAATTTTTAACAAAAAGGTATTAAATTTTCGACTTTCTTCGCCCTTCCTAAATGCGACCTTTTGTAAGGGAGTGTCAGAATTCTAATGTCACAAGTGAGCAAACCTTTAATAATTTAATGATGGTATATACCAATGCTAATAGATAAGTACATTACATATATATCCCTTCATACAATCACTTCTGGTTTGATTAGATTTCATATTAATTTTTTTCTTAATAACTTACAATGGACGGTATAAACACTTACTTCTTCTTCTTTCATAGCGGTACAACGCGGGGTGCGTCAAAGCATTCTTCAAAATGCTTCTCCAAAGCGGTCTATCTTGAGCTGTTGCTTCGTAGTTACGTATTCCCAACTTCTTAAGATCGTGTTCCACTGCGTCTATCGGACGGTTGCTCGGCCTGCCTTTGGCCTTCACGCCCTAGCCTTCATGGCCTAGCCATCTTATGCGCTAGGCTTTAATAAAACGTACAGCTGTCTCGTTCTGAGTTAGATCGTTCAGTTCGGAGTTTAATCGAATTCTGTAGGTACCATCATCCATTCTTAATGAGCCAGAGATCTTTTTTAAATTTTTCTTTGGATGCTGGCAACCTGTTTGCTGTCATCAACCTTAAGAGTCCATACCTCACAACCAAACGTTAGGATTGGTCGAATAAGGGTCTTGTACACAGTTAACTTTGTAGCTCAGGGACTTGAACAAGTTTTTTCCTCTTACATCCGAAAAGGTTTAGAATGGTGTAACAAAGTATAGTCAATGTGATTTTTTTTTATTTTTTTGTTAACAATTCTATTTAATAGTATATATTCATAGTTTATTGTATGTGGTATAAAATTTAATTTCTTATAAACCAAACAAAAGTGCATAAATTTAGTTCATATTATTATTTTTTTGTTTTTTTTGCCCCTCATCAACTGCTGTCTTGTTTTTTCAGGCTTTTTTGAGTTTTTACTGATGCCTTTTATTTTTCTGACTGGTCACGATTGGCGCACAAGAGAGAGATTCCCGTTGGCTTTTTTGCCGTATTTAAGACCGTATTGCACCAAAACAAACTTCGGTAAATTTCGGCCACAGCCGAACCGAATACTTTCATGAGCCCAATGACCTTTAAAAGACCAGAATTTGAGTGACGTGCACGGGTTTTATTCTTCACATCACTAACTTGTCCCAACAGCTCGAATTTTTTCACCAATTTCTGTATTGCGGTCGTACAAGGTGCTTCACGAAGACCCAAAAATTTTCGAGTTTTACGAACCGTCTCTGCCAAATTTCCATCTGTTATTGGGAAACCCTTTATAATGGCTTCCCGTCTTTGACGCGTTCTTTGTGTTAATTACCGCCCAAGTTGTGGAAGTAATTGGCTCCAAATCCTTCGAATTCGCCTTGGTAACTATTTCGGCATCTATATATATATTTTTTTTTTTTTTTGAATTTCTGCTTAATTTCTGGCAATAGAGTTGGCATCAGACGGCTGTGAAGGTCAATCCAACAGCAACAGAAAGCATTTTACTTTTATTTGGAGTGCTTAGAATTTCTTTTAGAACATTTACATTTCATTGTTTTCTTATTACTTCTATAAAAATGGTAAGAACAGTAAGGTAAGGAACAGTGAAGTTTATCTTTTGCAGAAGGACCGCACAATCAAAATGTCCTGCCATATACCAAAGTTAAAGGGAGAACAGATCTTCTATTGTAGTTTTCGAATAAGAGGTGTTATTTTGATATTCAAAGAAAAACCCTATTTTTATCATTATAAAGAGGAAGGAATGCCGTTAATAGTGGAAAATAACATCAGGCAAATGACCACCACGACCACGCTTACAGGACAATATCCTTTTCATGAAATTTTCCATAACCGAATTGCAAAGTGGCTGCCCTATGTCCTCGATAGCCTCACGAATTCCATCTTTAAGGTCTTGAATCGACCCTGTTCCGTTGGCGTAGACCTTATCTTTCACGTGTCCTCAAAGAAAAAAGTCACAAGGTGTTAAATCACAAAATATCGGTGGCCAATTGTGATCACCTCTTCGACAGATAACACTGTCCGGAAACTTTTCCCATAAAAGATCAATGGTTTCGTTGCTTGTGTGGCATGTAGCGCCGTCTCGTTGAAAATAAACGTTGTCCAGATCAATACCATCCAATTTCGGCCATAAAAATCGTTAATCACCTATCGATAGCGCAATCCATGCAACTGTGATACCTGTTATTGGAAATCCCTTTACTTTCTAGTGCCTTTTCACGCTTTTTTGGCAAAATATTTGAAATAAGTTGTGGAACATATCCCCAAATTTACCATATATTGCATGGATTTTTTTAACGATTTTTTGATTCGGGTGTAAATATTTATGCATTTGTGCACCTTGACCTCTAAATGTTTTCTTCGCTTTTTTCGGTTATTTTCATGTTTTGTCACATCATACTAAATACACTTCAATGCACATGACATCAGCAGCAGCTGTTCAAAGCAATACACTCGAGTTTGGAGTGCACTTTTCCTGCTCAAAACTCAACACGATTAGTTTAAATAATTGACACTGACACTGTGTATAGTTTCTGATATTATTTTTTATTTTAATATAGTTAGTTTTTCTCTGGGAGTCACGTTCATCTACCAACCGGCAAGCGAAAACGTGCAGCACAAACGTGCCGTCCAGTTCACATGGCAGTCTTTCTTACTACAACAACAACTACATATATGACTCTGATTTGTCAGCTGAATTTTTTTTAATTTAATTTAATCTGATTTTTCCTTTTTCACTTCCCATAGATTTTGCTTTTGTATTTCTATTTGTTTTAAAGTCATAGTTGTTAGTCAGGACATCGGCATTAAGCAGATTGTGTTGTTTTCCTGTGGGAAAAACTCCACAAAAGCTCTTTGTTGCTGGCTATTCTTGTTTATTAAGCAGAACACAACTACATATATGTACATGTTTTTGGCTTTGTTGTCGGGATATACTCGTAGGTTTGTACCGGATTAAGTAATAGTAAATTTGTGTTTTTGTTTTTATTTCATTGCATTGTTTAGTTAGCTGATTTTCCTTGCGCCCTCTGTTGCTTCACGTGATTTTTCCCACCAGAGTGTAGTGATTTTACATTCCGCCTCCCCCTGCTACTGTGCTGTGTCACTGTAGTGTAATACTTTGGTTGCCAACAAACTATTTTATTGCTGCTGTTGCTGTTTCTTGCTTTTTATTGTTTTGATGTTTAGTTAGAAGCGATTTTTCAAGCGAAAATGATTAAATGGCTTTGCGCAGCTCGAAGGTTCGTGCAGAGCATGAATAGAACACGAAAAAAAAGACAGGAATCAAACGCAGCCACGCTAACAAATGGGAAAAAGGTGTAATTCCTAATCCAAAATAACGAAACAAAAACAAACCCTCCACTAATAAAAACAGCAAAACAGTGCCCTCGACGGTGCCATCGACTGAAACTAAACTTGCGCTACTTTGGAGTTATGAAGCCATAAATTTTGGAGTTAGTTAATTTTTTCATGTCTTTTTCGTTTAGTTTTTTCATATCTTTCTCCCTTGATTTCCTTCCTTACATCCTCACCTTCATGTTGTAATTTTTACTTTTCATCCTTGCCTATTTTTGCTTTGATGTTGCCATGGCTTTCGTTTGTTATACAACAAGATTTTGGTTCGAATAGTTTTTGACAATGACACATAAAACATATTTTTCTCTCTGCTTGAACAGTTAAATGTTCATTGAATTACACTTAAAAATATTGTAATGGGTAGTGGAGTGCAGAAATGTTGGCGCCAAAGCTTGGGTAGCAGCCAGTGCAAGAAGTCATGTAACCAACCAGTGGGTATTAATGGGTCACCGCTTATATGGAGTAGGCTTTAGTCAAGGATGATAGAATACAGGGTTTGACCATCAACTATAGGGGGGAAAAATTGTGAGAGTAACTCCAGCTGCCACGTCACAGGCAATATAATTCTTTCCGCTTATTTCACACGCATGATGGAAAGAACAATAAGATGGCGCCTATCGTGGTCCCGTTACTTTGCGCTCAGCGAATTTGACAATGAGTTACGTGGTTTTAGCACCAGTATGGCCAGATTACCATTTTCGTAACTTGATTTAGCATTTTTTTTTGTTATTTAGTCTCGAAGTTTTAGTTCTTTCTTCATGACATTTTTCTAGCCTGTTCTAATTAAATGTATTTTTTATATTGTAATTTTGTAAAACATAAATTTTTTAAAACTTAGTTTAATAATTCACTCAGTTTTATTTAGCTTTCCTTTTTTTAACATCTGGTCGCGAATTCAATACATAGTACCATAGTAACATATGTAAAATGTAAGATTTTCTTTTTTCTTTTTTCTTCCGACAAACGACCTAGTGTCACTGTCGTACGTTCTAATGTTAATGATTAAAAATGAAATGTAATGTTTATTTTAAGAAAGTCGAACAATAAATAATAACATCTGGTCGCATTTCCCGCGATTGCAGTTGTTGGTGGTGTTCTTCTGCTTTCGGTAGTCAAATCTCTCTCTCGCTACTGCAGTGTTGCCTAGCTTTGGATATAAAAAACGCACTAAAATGCCCATTTAAAGCAAAAATATAACACCAAATTTTTATTGAATTACTTAAAGAACTTTGTATGCGTGACAAATTTTCTTTAGAATGTGCATTTTTTTTAAATAAATGTGTTATGGATATGCACAATTTAATTTATGAGTTTTTTCGTTAAAAGAAACTATTTTGCTAAGAGAACGACTTTTTTCCTATATTTGAGGTTATGTAACTAGATAAGTTACTCTTTTTGTAAAAATGTCAGCATGGTTTGTTTAGTATTTTCTGGTATTTTGTGGCTTATTTTTACAATAAATACACCTCTTGATGCCCTATGTCCCACTAAGGATTGATGGCCGGGAAGAAACGATTGCACCTCTAGGGTTTTAATCCGCATTCAATAAATCCAAACGCCTTTTAAAATGTGTAAAAAGGTTTCCAATCTTAAGACGAGTTGAGAGAGGGACATTTAATATTCTTGCATAACCTTAAAAGGAGCAAAAAATCAAATTCACACTTTCAAAATATCAAATTTTATAAGAACCAACTAATTTTCATTAGCACTAAAATCTTCTTAGAGTGGCCGTTTTTAACCTTCTTTTGTATAATAATACAGTTTTTTTTAACTTAAAGTTTCGGTAGCTTTAAATTAAAAAAAAGAAAAAAACACGAAACTTCAAAATTTTTGCATTTTCCATATAAAAAAGCACTAAATTTATTGCTAAGAGCAAATGGTGGGCAAAACTGCTCAACTCGGAAAAACGTGATGTCACGCACTCTCTGATGGCGTAATCTTCTTTCTATCATTCTTGTTTCACACGTATTTACTAACTCGTCCAATGAGTTGTTGTTCAGACGCCAACAAAGCAACTTGGGTGGAGAATGTGTTGATTTCTTTTTGTGTATCACCAACACAATCTCAGTTGTTCCATAAACAAATCGCTGTGACTATGGTTACGTCAGCCAATCACCTGATTCCTTCAAAATTGCTGAGAGAAGGTTAACGGTCTCATCTTGGCCACACTAAAAATCTTTTCACTATGGGCTTTAGTGACACACATAACTCCTTCGGTATTTAGGTCAGAGAGAGGATCCATTGAAAATATAAGAGATAAGTGGCTAATGTGAACATTTCAATTGGTGCATGTGCTTTTATAGAGTGGTTTCATGTCAAGTGATCCAAGTATTTTGCAGAGCACGTTAATGTATAGAGAAGTCTCACGAGCTACGAATAGTGTGAATTGTCAAAAATGAAGTCTGACCGCGAAGACTTTTTCACCTTGTTCAACTCGACAGCGGGGAACTTCTTAACAGAGCTGATTACAGTGAATTATATACAAGTACATTGGCTCTGCTCAGTTTTTGGTTTCTGTATGAAATCAGACTGACGAATGCCGACTGTATTTTGCAAGGAATTTGCTTGAGCATTTCTATGTCACCTTGATAAACGTAATTTTATTCACTTTATATTTTCAAACAAATATAATTATGAAATTATGCGTCAATATTCAAAAGTTTAATGTTTGTTGATTTAAACAAGAAAGAAGAATTTAAAGAAAATACAGTATAAAATGACCTCACATATTTTTGTGTGATTTTTAGTAAAAACTTAAAACTTTATACAAATCTGATGAATATTTTTACTAATTTTTCGAGTCGAAATTAATTTTAGACAGAAATTCATAGACCATATAAGTGTTTTGGTACATTGATGTACGTATATGTACATATACCAATGTATACATATGTATATTATGTTAGTTATGTTTGTGCAAAAGTTCGATTGCTTTTATTTTTATAGAGTTACATATGTATGTGCACACGCACTGGAGCAAGAATGGCCTATCTCACGACGCATCGCCTTATCATATTTACTTTTGAAAATGCATTTATTTGTTCTTTTGCCATACGAAATTTTTTTCAATTTAAATTTATAACAGGGAATAATATGTATGCATTTTATAGATAGTATGAAACTTTGAAATTTAAAATATTGTAAATAAAAGAAAACTTCAAAGAAACGTATTTGCATTTATGGGACAACTAAGCTCTATTGCATCTATACATATACATACAACCGCACAGACGGGCCACTCACTTTATTCCTATAAATGCGTATGTCGTTCAAAGCTAAAATTCTTCTAAGGGGTAACACCACTGTACACGCGTAAAATAAACACGATTTTTAAAGAATTTTTTTGTATAGAAGTAAAGGGGAAACAATCACTCTGATTTGGGAAGTTATTACTTATATACTAAAATACAAAACTACAAAGTTTGATCGAAAAAATTTTACAAAATGGCGGCATTGGAGACATTTTTGTAATGTGGTTTCTCTTGAAGGAGCTCCGCGACACGCAGCACAGAGGGTGCAAATTTTAATCTGGAACAAAGAAACATTTTTTTTCTTAATCTAGATAAGAATAGCTAGAGAAACACGTAGCGGATTTAAAAAATATTTATTTTTGTGGAATTAGCAAGCATTTGAAGGAAAAAACTCTATTTTGGACTAAAAAACGGCACTTAAATAATTATAACAATCGTTTAAATTAATCTATCGAAAATCCCCTACGCTCTTCTCTTAAGAAGGTTATTATACAGACGTAGTGAAAAACCTGATTAAAAATATTTAAAATTGTTTGAGTTACGCTGCGTGCCAATTTCAGAAAACGTGTTTTGAGAAAAACGCGTTTAAAGTTTGGAAATTTGGAGAAGTCGTTAGGTAGCAGTCACTAACGCTTGGTTAAAAGCTTAAAATATTTATGAAATAGACTTCGGTAACGTATAAAACTTTTTGTTCTGTATTTTAAAAGGTTCAAAGAATTTTTTAAGCTTATAAAAAAAAAATCAATTTTTTGAAATTTCTACAGTGGTGTTACCCCTTAATAGGCGCAGCCGTAGCGGCCATCATTCTAGTTGCCATAGCGCTGAACAGTCTGAAATAGTCGAGGTGGCGCCGAACAGTTTCGACTATTGTACTGTACAACAAAAACTCATCACCAAAAAATTCATTGACAAATTCGAGTTTATAGTTTCATTCATAAAACGAGCCGCCCATATGCCAATTTTCTCGGTCATTCGAAAATAGTCAGCATTGGAACATTTCGCGTAGAATTATTTGCCGATATTTGGTAAATCTTGAATTTTTGTTAAGTCGAATGGTCGCGTCCCCGTACATTTGTATGCAATATATGTAAATAATATATGTCTTGTAAATGCTCGACAACCGCAGCTGCTGTGTGTCAAGTGAGCGCATGAGCATACAGTAAGTTGCAGAAAACAGCAAGAAGTAGCTTATAAAAATATTCTGTGTCGGACATTTCAATACTAAGAAAACATTTCGGAACAACTATTTTATGTTATCTGATAGTAGGTAAATAGTTAATTAGTATGTTATTTTACGTATGTAGTTCTTCAATTGATAAAAAATGCACAAAAACATATGCATATACATATCTGTAAGGGTAGAAACTTACTCTGAAATCAGAACATTTGAAGGTTCGTGTACATAATATATTTTAAGGTTACTGTACATACAATGCTGTGCCTATGAATGCCCGCTGGATCGCGGTACATGCCATATTTCTGTGTGCCTGGTAATGAAGCGTTTTCTGTAGAGGATTTTGATTTGGTTGAAGGGAAGGGAGCACCAGACAGACAGAATATATATGTACATATGTATGTATTTTTGGATGATTTGGAAAAAATTCAAATACATAGTCATATTAAAAAGCTACTAACACTCTTTGCTTCTAATCACCAAAAAATTCTAATCGACTGCTGCTAAATTTACGTAATTCAGCCCTTTACTGTTAACTTTTGGTGAAAAATGTGTCTGTGGTGATTAGTCTGCGCGAGACGAGTACCCCTCAAAATTCCATACGTTCCTGTCATTGAGACTTCTATATATAATACATTAACGTTCTCTGTATTTTGGGTACGCTCTTAAATTTTTGAGAATATTGGTTTATTTGTAGGCTTAATTATGATACGATGTAAACTGAAACAATTTTGACAAATATATTATTATATTTAATAATTTTGAAATATATTCAATGTTGATAAGTTTATTGTTTTTAAAGTCGAGTATCTTCGGTTGTTTTTAAACATTTTTCCCTATTTTTTTAATACAAATATAATAGTAGAAGATCCGGCCATAGAATGACCTTCACCCATCACGTTACGGGATGAAGCATATTTTTTTATAACATTTAATATGTCACAAAATATATTTCGCAAAGGTTGCCTAGAAATTCCTGTGCAAAGTATAATTAATTAATAATTAAAAAATTAATTTTTTTTAAATTTTGCACCTATTCCGTTACGCATTAAAATGTATACTAGTCGTAAGTATGTAACTTGTGTAACATACTGCCACCGGGTTGCCTTATTTTTTCTTGTGCAGGTATAAGGTTGCCAGGTGTATACAGGTAAGTCGCAGTAGTAATTTGCACCCATCGAGTTACGCAATGAAATTTATGTCAAATTAAAGTTAATTTTATTTCAAATTTTGTGGTATAGGGTTGACTGCGGAAAACTTGTGCAAAGATCCGGTTGCCGATTTTTAAAAATCTTAATTTTTGTGTGACTGTGTATGCGATAAATTCGCGTGTTTCGAATTAGAACGAGTGCACATGCTCTTTTTGCGTGAATTTGAGAAAGATACCGACGAGCTATAGTATATGCATTATTTCAGAGCAACTGACAATGTTTTATTCAATTAACTGATAAATAATTAAATGAAATTAACTGCGCGATAAATGAGTAAATAAATAAGTAAATAAATAAAAAGATGATTTGTATACATATATTTATATATGTATTATTGTATAAAATTAATATACGTATCTATATCATAATTTTTATAAACAAATAAATAATATTAAGTATACTTATCTTCAAAATTTTCATGTTGTATTAGGAGACTAATGTCTAATGAAATTAATAATAATCTTATATCAGGAGACGGAATTAAATTAAACAATCAGAAAATGGCAATTTTTCCAAAAAATAAAATTCAATGACACTATGAAACGTGATTTTTAGGTTTTGTATTAAAATTTAATTTATTAAAAGTACAAAATTATTTGAATTTAAAAACTTTACATTGCATATAAATTATTCAAAATCCGATTCATCGGAAGAAAAGTGTTGATCATCAAATTCAGATGATTTGTCATCATTTTCGTCCTCTGTCATTTCCATAATATCTTGTACTGTTAAAGGTGTTTGGTCTCCAATGAAACCTGTTGGTTTTAGATATTCGTCAACATACCAGCCGCATGTTTCGGGCTGCATTTTTAGGCATTGAGGGTCCGTTGCATGAAGCCACATGGAATTAACGAATATCGTTCGCAAAATTTTTTGTTGCAGTGATAACCAGCAAGGGGGTATACTAATATATTTGAGTCGAAACTTTTTAATTTTTTTAAAAACTTTTCGTTATCTTCTTTTGAAGAATAGCTTCTCAAAAAAATTCGATGTCTCGTTTCATCCACTCTATTGCAGTTTTTTATGCCATACATGCTAGCCGTGAATTCTTGAACAGTGTCCATTTTTTCTTGTGGCGATGGACTAGAATTCATACAATTTGGAGCTGCACCAGCAACAGAAGTACCGACACGCATCTGAAAAATAAATTTTATGATAACATATTTTATACATAACTTTTATATATTATTTTAATGATATAGCTTAACAAAAAAAACTTTCATAAATAGTGATACGAATGAACGTATAAATAAAAACAAAAAAAAAGTTTGTATGCGGATTTTTGAGATTTATTTTTTCATGCCATATTAAAAAGCAAATATATGAAGAAAAATCGTTAAACCATAATAAGCGCTAAATATTCCAGAATTTTCTTTACATTCTATTTCATTGCATAAAAATTTAAAATACAAAATCCACATGCTGTATTGCCATTACTCCAATAGAAACGTATAGAAAATTTCTTTACTATGATAAATAAAAAAATAATATTTATACTTACTGTATTCTCTGCAGCAAATTCATTAAATTCATCTTTATATTTATTACTTAATGCAGTTACTTTTTTATAGCACGTGGCGTGGTAACCAACAAAATCTAGGGGCGCGTTGATTATATCAATGTCTTTGTATTTAAAGCTTTTTATTTTACGAAAAGCTAATTTTAATGAACAGTTTTTCAAACTGTCATCGTTAAATTCAAACACAGTGTCGGCTGAGTCCCCTAAATCACACAAAAAGCACTTTTTTCCATTTTTTTTAACAATATATTGTCACAAAGCGATAACGATATGTAGTAGTACCACGTTTTTTTTTTCAAAAGTAAATAAATTGTGAGGTTAATTGCACTGCTTAGCATATACTATAGCTCGTCGCTATCTTTCTCAAATTCACGTAAAAACACGCGAATTTATCGCATACACAGTCACACAAAAATTTAGATTTTTAAAAATCGGCAACCGGAACTTTGCACAAGTTTTCCGCAGTCAACCCTATACCATAAAATTTGAAATAAAATTAACTTTAATTTGACATAAATTTCATTGCGTAACTCGATGGGTGCAAATTACTTCTGCGACTTACCTGTATAAACCCGGCAACCTTATACCTGCACAAGAAAAAATAAGGCAACCCGGTGGCAGCATGTTACACAAGTTACATACTTACGACTAGTATACATTTTAATGCGTAACGGAATAGGTGCAAAGTTTAAAAAAAATTAATTTTTTAATTATTAATTAATTATACTTTGCACAGGAATTTCTAGGCAACCTTTGCGAAATATATTTTGTGACATATTAAATGTTATAAAAAAATATGCTTCATCCCGTAACGTGATGGGTGAAGGTCATTCTATGGCCGGATCTTAGACTATAATGTTTGTGGAAAAAGAATCTCGTGGAGATATCTCGAAAAGTTATCTCGTTATCAAGGCGACATTTCACATTAAAAAGAAATTTTTGTATACTTTTTTTTATTTTTATTATAATTATTTTTTTATTCCATTCAGTTGTGAATTACATGGTGTTAACAATGGAAGTCATAAAAAAAATGCGGCACATTTTAGAGTTTTTTTTTATAAGCAAACAAGGCCGCTAAAATTGTGAATTGATGTTAAAGAAAAAGTTGATAAAATCACAGAAACAATTTTAGATGACCGCCACCTTAGTAGTCATAGCAGTGCCTCCTCAACCATAAAACAGTTTTAAACTAACTCTTTGCCGAACAATTTTGCACAAAAATAAAGCATTTTTTTTTATTTTAATTTTTGGGAAGACTTTGTTTTCGACATTTGTTAGTGACTACGAGTATAGTTGGCGTTGGGACAATGACCTGTACGAGCATTACGATGACATAGACATAGCGCAGTGAATGAAGATCCAGCGGCTACGATGGCTGGATCATGTCGTCCGAATGGAAACAACCGCTCCGGCTCTGAAAGTATTCGATGCGGTACCTGCTGGTGGTAGCAGAGGAAAAGGAAGGCCTCCTTTGGATTGGAAAGATCAGGTGGAGAAGGACTTGGCTTCCCTTGGTGTGTCCAACTGCCCCCGAAGTGAAATATTCAGACATTGCGTGAGTTTGGTTATCAGAGAAGACAGTGCAGTATTTGATTGCGTGCTCACATTAATTGATTGGCCTTGCCCACCACTTCATGTATCCAGATGCCTCATTTCCACGTACTAGCATGAGGAGTGATACTTAATGTGTAAAGTAAATCAAATTTTCTCTCCAACTGCCTATTAAATTGTAATGGCTTGTTTGTAAACCAAGCCTGAGTAATATTACTCGTTTCTGACATAATCTGTTGTCGGAGACGCAAAACCATAAACGAGTGAATGACGTATCCATTGAAAACAGAATCTCCTTCGCCTGCACAAATGCGAAATAATAGAAAAGAAATCGGATACTATGGCCACATAATGAAAACACCAAAGTAGTATTTAACGATATCCTTGAAATATTTCTGCACTTATAAATGCACACAAGTAGTTACTGTGAATAAATGCAAATAGCAAAGCAGCTAACCAACTAATAATGAAAATTGTTAATGTACAGCTGGCAAGGAATGTAAAGGAGCTTTGCAAACTGGCTGGCACCAGCGATGGCATAGAAAAGATTTTGGCGTAAGGAACTGCCAGCATACAACAATGAGAACAATAGCAAACATACATATATATATAAATAAATATATACATATATAACTGTAGTTATATGCATCCATTCCAAAGCGTTTTTGCTGCAGCTGGTTGAAATGTTGAAAGTGGAATATTTCGTTGTAGTTGTAGAAGCAGTTAAGCGAGCCGCTATATCTGTGTGCTCAAGTGCTTATGTATACATGAATGTATGTGTGTATGCATGTGTGTATGTTTGCATGTATACACACATTTCTAAGTTGAATATGTAGCGTTCCCTAAAGCAGTAGTATTTACAAGGACACCCAGACGCATTGTAAGAATAAAACGGGAACACACCGAAGACAGCTCAGGGAGCTAAAAATGCAGCAAGGAAGAGTTGCCAACAAAAGTGTTGCTAGCAGCGTAAATGGAACACAGAAGCAAAAATACTGAAAAAGCACACGACTAAGACTAAAAATAAGAATAGAAGAGAAAGAACATTTATGTAGAAGCATAAATATTCAACATAGACGTCTGCAACTATTTCGGTGGCATTTGTAAATGGCTTGTTTGTTGTGATATTGGAAGGATAAGTAGGTAAAACTGTTTTCTTTGCCCATATTTTTGTCTGGGGCAATGGATATGCAGTTGGCTGTGTTTATAATTGGAGCAGCAAAGAAATATGCACGTCACACTGCACTTCAAAGGGTGGAGTAAAAACCGAACTAGCGGCATTTTCGTGAGACATTTGTGGAGTAGAATGTGAGGCAGTAGCCAGGCTCAGCTTTGTGCATCTGCGTGTATGTTTTAATCATGCAAATTTTTTTGATTTTAACGATTTCGTGCTTTTCGGGATTGTGTTAGTACATTGACGGGATTAGTCTCGGGATTTTGTTAGGAATCAATGTTAACTCGAAATATTCCTCTATATTGTTTGAGAAGCACTCCAAGCGTGGCATAAATAATAAAAAAATAGGCTTTAAATATATTGAGTTGGGGAATAAGTTCGTAGAGTTCCTACCGAAGACTTTTATTTAAACAAAAAGAATAATTAGATCAATAAGTTAATCAATTCTATATTCATCGCTGCTGTTTACAACCTCTTCCCACCTCTCGACCCATTTGTTGATGCCGTTCCGCCAAAACTCGTCTGGTCTGGTGTCAAAGAAGTGGTTGAGTCAGTCTTTAAGACCTCTTTGTTATGGAAGGTAACACCCTGCATATGATGAGGCAGAAAAATATTGCAATCGGTCGGTGCTAGGATCGGAGAGTACGGATGATGCTGAAGGACCTCCCATTCGAGCTCTTGGAGTAGCGCTTTGACGACTTGTGCAACACGGGACCTGGCATTGTCGTGAAGGATTATGGTTTGACCATGTCGATTGGATCTTTTCAGTCGAATAGCCGCATTCACGCGGTGTAGCTGGGCAATGTAGAGCTCTTTGTTGGCCGCGGCATTTTTTCGAGCATTTTCCAGTGCACCATGCTCTACCCGTTCCAACAAACATATATCATAATCCTCTTTGGATGAAGAATTCCAATTCTGAAGGTCTCTCGCTGCAGACATGCCATTGACCTCGCCATTTTTGAGCTTTGTAAACCATTTTCGTGCTGTAGACTCGCCTACGACGCCTTCTCCATATACGTCGCAATTGTTCCGTGCTGCTTTGGCTGCATTTTGACCTCGATGAAATGCAAAGAAGAGCAGGTGTGGAAAATATTGATTTTTGCAAAAATTATTTCATTCGTAACAAAGCAAAAGGCTGGGGATTGAACCGTAGAAAGATGCACTGACTCTAAGCTGCCAATTCTCTACTATGGTTTTATAGTCTGGTGGAATGCCCTTGAGAAGGGTGTGAACATCAAAAGAGTTCAAAGACTCGCACCTGTTCTTATAACCGGCGCAGTATCAACCTGCCAAACTATACATACTCCCTACACTTGCTATTACAACGTTCACGACCCTCTTACCCTCAGCACCCTCAAGGGAAGAGTGGAAACAAGACTATGTAATGGATGGCCATATATAAAGAGATGGCTCAAAGCACGAGAGCAGGGTGAGCGCAGTTGCATATTCCCAACATTGGGAGATCTCCTTCAGTTTTCGGCTCCCCGACTACTGTAGTATATTTCAGGCTGAACTGATGCCAGTAATAAAAGTACAGTATGATCGATACCCGGAGATGATATCACATTTTCACCGATAACCAGGCGATGATAAAATCCCTCATGAGACTGTCGAAGCTACCTCCAAGGTAACCATGAGATGTCGCAAATCTCTGGCACATAAAGATCGGCTGAGTCATTTCACCTAACGGTAGCATGGGTTGCTAACCATTGCGACATTGAAGGTAACGGCAGAGCAGATAAACTAGCGAGTCTCGGCACCAAATTGACCGGTGAACACACAGACAATGCCATGGGCATACTCTTGCAAACAGGTAAGGAAGTTATCCTTGAGGAAATCGTAAGAACAGCGTACGAAATATGGCGAAATATAATGAAACCACCTGCAGAATCACCCGACAATTATGACCGACTCTCAATGCTAAACGCACGGAAGCTCTGCTAAGCCAAAATAAGCACAGTCTTAGCAAACTGATTTCCGTTATAATGAGGCACGGCCCAATAGACAGACGCGTTCCGAAGATGGGCGTGCAAGCACATGGCTTCTGTAGAAGTTCTCTAAATGAGGAAGGGGCGATCTTGAACCCTCTGTGTCACTGTCTTGCTTTATCCAAATGCAGGCTTACCATTTTAGGTAGACAATTTTTTAATGAATTGGGAGATCTCAGTTCTGCGAATATCAGGACCTTTTAGAATTTTTGAAAAGTACACACTAGTTTTAGAAGAAGTAATGACAAGTTCTTCATGAGGCATCAGAATGGGCTATGAGTCTGAGTGTGTCGCACAAGACAAGCGCTTCAACCTAACCTAACCTAGAGCAGAGGATAATAGTTAATTTTATACACATTTAACAATACTTGAGCGTGTACATATCTGATAAAGTAACTTAAAGCGTGTACGTCGAAAAGAGCTCTTTGCAAAAAAACTTCAAAACGGGCGCGAATTCTTCTGACTCCGTTTTGTGCACAGCTCAACCTGTTTGAAGTTGAAACGATAAAGTCAGAATTTCACTTTATTATTTATAAACAATTTCTCTTAAGTGATTATTTAAATTTTATTTGATACAACGCGAATATTATTATTTCAGTTAATTGCAGAGTTGCACATCAGACACACAAAACCCAACTCATTTCTACCACAAATTTGTTCTAACGCAAATGACTTTTGAATAAAAAAGTACGTTTTTCTGTATCCACATCATGCGTTTCGTAAGAAATTGCAAACCTCGGGCTTGGTGGCAAATATTTCCGGGATTTTTGGGACTTCAAAAATATATATATCCTTAGTGTGTATATGCCCGCTCATAGGTTCTGCGCTTACTCACTATGTATGAATGTGTAGTCGAGCCTGTATGCGCGTCATGAGTTGTCCTCTGCTGCGCTTGAAAGTTCCTCAACGTAGCCAAATGTGCTGACAATCGCATTAAATTGTCTGCAATGATGAATTGAATTATATAGCGGATGAAACTTTGGACTAAGAAGCTTTAATTTCGCGCTGGAGATGGAGCGGTAAACAGATTGCAGTTTTCAGTGACAGTCAGGCTGAGTAATATTCGTTCTCTAAAACTGGAGGACATTTACAGATTTGCCGAAGACTTTGGAAAATTCTCACAGGACCAACTACCCATGCCTCTGTCTCTATTCTTTCCTATCTCTTTCTCTTTCTCTTGTACTTTTCTCCTTCCTTCCTTGACTATCTACCCCCTTACCAGAGCTTTAAAGACATTGGGCTTTTTAGGCTGAGTGTTCTAGGAGTCACCAAAATCTCCTGGTGCTCCTTGGCTCGACCTTTTCAAATTTCAATTTCAAAGAATTACAACTGGAAGAAAAATATTATCCATACATACTGCATGTGTACATCTCTACTTTTTTTGTTTTTTTCCCCCTTGTTCAGTCCACTCGGGATCATAGGGCCTCGACAAGACTAAGTCTTGCGCTGGTTTCGTTAATCAATTTTGTTTTCTGACAGGGTAGGTGATTAGCCTGCCGCTACCAGTCCTAAATAGTGGAAATGCTCACCTGTGGTTGCTTAGAAACAACGCCTTCTAACTATTTAGGGCGTCATCTGTGTTTCGCATTTTTCTGACAGAAGCATCGTACAGATGGTTGAGGACTTCGCTAAATTTAATGTGTCTGCGCTATTACCGCGGATTCCCACTTCACATGCTGTCGCCACTGACTTTTGTGCTGAAGTAAGGATGGGAAGGATAAGGTTTTGGGGTTGAGGTATGAATTTTTTTTTTGTTTTTGTTTTTTTAGAAACTGAGAAAGTAGAGTTATGACATACATGTGTTACGAGTATTTTTCGGCAACTCGATATTAAGGCTTTAATAAAAAAAAAAAAAAAAAAATTGGAATCGAAAAGAGTTTCTATCCTCGAAAAAAAAATTATGTGTTCATAAAGGATAAAACAATGTTTCATGTTAGGATTTAATTTCATTTCATTTTAATATCAATTTTTTTGCAACTTTGTTTCTTTGCCCCCTATAGCGTAGTCGCACCCTAACTCTTGCACTGAAATTGCGTCACTTTATGCATCGGCAGCAGAAGCAGCCGCCAACTGATTGTTTTGTCCATCGGAAATATTTGGTGGTGCTGCTGATGGACTTCGTTTCAACTACCTTTTAGGCTAGACACCTTTCACTCTGTGGTATTCAATACTTTAGCTGATGCAGCTTATTGCGCTATTACGAGTAAATGGAATACTTCAAATTGAAAAAAAGAAGAGATTGAAGAGATTTTCTTGTTGGGCGTTGTTGACATTCTACGCCCGGCAACACTTTTAGCTGAAGGAATTTCACTAAACTTCTAAGTGTATTATTTCAAGTATCTCTTACGCAAGTGTGAATGGTGCGTACAAATTCTTCAGAAAGGCTATCAGTTTGTTTGAAAATAGCTCTAGGTTTATTTACTTTTCGCTACTCACTGTTTTCAGTATTAGTATTGCAGATAAAAGTTTGCAACGCCATGCAATGCCGCCTTACTCGATTTAATTTCTATTTTATTTTATTCAATTCAACGGAACTCTACGCTCAGCTGAACTTACTTTATTCGATTTTACCTAACACTACGGTTTTACTGAAGTGTTTCGAATGTTGTTATATCTGTTTGCATTCCTGGTATTGCTGCATTTATTTTATACAAGTTTTTGTTTCCGCTTTTTGCTTTTGTTTTGTGTCGATCGATTCCTGGAACAACAGTTGCATGAAAGGCATTGAAATATTTTGTTTAAGTAAAAACAAATATTTCAACTACATATGTATGTGTGTGTGTGTGTATGTATAGTGAAGTGGTAGAGAGAATAAAAGAAAAGTCAGATTTTTGATAGGTTTTTCAATTAATAGTGGCGCCGTTGAAAGTGTTAAGAACTTCAAAAAAGTAGTAAATAAAATGAAATGCCTTTATTTTTCAGTTTTACTATATTTTTTGTTAAAACCAAATTTTTTTTTTTGTATGACAAAGGGGAAATAAAAATTGGAAAATTTAGTAAAAAATACTTTTCAATATCTCCATATTTTTTATATGTAACATATGAATGTATGCATTTGGTGCTATGCATATACAAAATATAGAAACTTTCTTCGAAAGCAAGTAGCATCATGGTGCAGATGGTTTGTGTGTAACATGCATTTTAGTAGAATGTTGCCACCTGTTTATATTAAAAAAATAACTCTACTAAAAAATACACATAAATATTACAGGATGGCTTTCAAGGCAAATATTGTTAGGAAAAAAGTATTCTAAAATCAATTTTTTGTACAGTGCTGCCACCTGAATTTCATTGAAAAAGTAGCAATTAATTATTAATTATCAATGATGAAAGGACTTTAAGCAAACTTCAATAAAAATTATTTGACTGGTGTTGCCACCTATTTTTGTTTTGTTTAAAATTAAGAAATCGACTGCGAAAGTATTTTATGATATGTTTTTACATGGCTTTCAGGCTAATAAAAAAAAAAGTGTTCGGAAAAAAAACAATTTTTGGAACGGTATTGCCACCTGAATTTCATTGAAAAAGTAGCATTCAATTACATATCTTAGTTCATCATGAATGTATTTTCAGCAAACTTCAATAAAAATATTTTGACTGGTGCTGCCACCGATTTTTTTTGTTTAAAATTAAGAAATCGACTGCGAAAATATTTTATGATATGTATTTACATGGCTTTCAAAGCAAATATTTTTAAGAACAAAGTTTTCTAAAAACAATTTTTTATATGGGGTTGCCACCTGAATTTCATTGAAAAGTAGCATTTAATTACATATCTTATTGGCTGCTGAAAGGATTTTAAGCACACTTCAATAAAAATATTTTGACTGGTGCTGCCACCTATTTTTTGTTGTGATGTTTAAAATTAAGAAAGCGACTGCGAAAATATTTTATGATATGTAGTTACATGGCTTTGACGGCAAATATTTTTAAGAAAAAAGTACTCTAAAAACAATTTTTTGTACGGTGTTGCCACCTGAATTTTATTGAAAAAGTTGAAATTAATTATTAATTATCAATGATGAAAGGATTTTAAGCAAACTTGAATAAAAATATTTTGACTGGTGCTACCACCTATTTTTTTTTGTTTGTTTAAAATTAACAAATCGACTGCGAAAATATTTTATTATATGTAATTACATGGCTTTCAAAGCAAATATTTTTTAGAAATGAGTAGTCTAAAAACAATTTTTGGCACGGTGTTGCCACCTGAATTTCATTGAGAAGTAACAATTAATTATTATACATATCTTAGTTGATCATGACAAACAAACTTCAATAAAAATATTGTGACTGGTGCTGCCACCTTTTTTTTTGCTTTTTTTAAATTAAGAAATCGACTGCGATAATATTTTATGATATGTATTTAAATGTATCAGTGAAGAGTTAAATTAGGTTTAATCCAATAAACCCAATAACATAATTCAATTAAAGGTTTGGCTTGAACAAAACATGTTTTAATAAAAAGTTAGTTTTAATTAAAGTTAATTTAATTAAAATTATTTGTGTATGTTGTTGCCAATTAGCTCTTAAGGCGTAAATTGAAAACAATAAACTGCAAGGATTAATACATTATTGGGTTGTAGATGTCATACAAAATTTCACCCAGAGTGATTTTATTAAAAAAATTTTGTAGTTGTAGCAGCATAAATATTCCGCATTCTCTAACAGTCTTATAAGAAATTTCAATAAAAAATTTACAGCAGGCAGCAAAGGGTTTAGGAATAAAGTTTTTATAAAAATTTGTTTTTGACAACGCAAAGAAAAAATACTTCCTGAGTCAAATTCATTGGAGGTTTCCATAAAGAAGCATACTTTCGGTGACACCTTCAATTCTGAAAAAAATGAACTTCTTGCAAATATGAAAAAAGTAATGCAGATATGTATATTTTGTGAAGAATAATTTAAATTTATCAAAGTAACCCACAAACTGCTTAGAAATCGTCCTTACCCGTCCTTCAAAGTTTCATTAAGTTTGACTAATCCCTTCCGGAGATTTGGCGTCTACAAACAGGCACACAGAAAAATTAAAAAAGTGCGTGTAGCGTGGTACACATAACAAAAGTGAAGCTTTCAAGGCAGTCAAAGAAAGAGGGAGAGACCCGAGAGAGAATGAAAGAGAGAAAGAGAGAAAGGATATATATCTAAATAAATTCACAGCATTTGCAGAGAATACAATTAGATTCCAGGACCGCAGCAACGGCACAAATTACCACAAGGCAATACCAATAAACCCGACGCCGGAATGGATAACATTTTATAGTAAACACAAGCACTAACCACGAAACGGAAATAAGCGCTAAAAAGTAGGCACCAAAAAAAATGCCAAAGAAATTGGGTCCAAAAAACGCCCCATAACAGTAGGCACCAAGGCTATATAACGCCAAAAAGTAGGCATCAAAAATATATTTCCTACAAGTTTGCACCAACAAACAAGCGCAAAAAAGTAGGCAGTGTTAGTTCTCACTAGAAATTAGCAACTACAAGGAAGAACTCAGGAAAAATAGCCTAAAGTGTATGTAAGATAAATATAAGGATATCTCTCTCTCCTTTTCCTCTACGTTATATCTTTTTTCTCTCTCGCGGAACGAAAATGGCCAAAACGTTGCATGGCCTTGAAATTTTACTCTCCATTCTCGCTCACCCATCGAGACCTAAAAAGTTTCACTTCAAAAAGTACTTTTATGCATCCGTATAACCTGTTATATTCTCCACATCATCTGCAACCATCTTTTTGATAATATTTTGAACATCCAGATGCGAGTGTCCTACAGTTTTATTACAACAGAGATACATCAATTTGGCATGCTCCTCCAAGTTATCAAACGTGATATCTGTGTCCCTTTTATGAATATTGCTTAGAATGGTGGTAAAAGGCATTTGAATGGCTTCAATCGATTCATCTTGTTTTCCTTTCATCACCAAATGCCATTCCGGGAATAGATAGGAATCACAGGCATTGCACAGAAATATAAGTTGATAAAAACACTCTTCTTCTTGCTATATTTTAGACAGGCACATAGGTGTTTTTGTTTTTTATGAAGGTGGCAAAAAACATTGAAAGCCGAAAAGTGTTAGAATTGTCTTTCGACTCGTTTCCCTGCCACGGGACGACCGTGAGGTAATACTTCAGGAGCAGGCACATAGGTGTGTAATAGTGTGAGTGCTTGGTCTTTTTGCTTGAGCGTATTGGCAAGGTTGCTATGCCAAACTAGAATTTTTATGGTCATATTAAAAAAATAATATCTTTGACTTGGAAAATATACATTAAAAAATATTTTGTTGAAAAATATCTAAATTTGTACGACATTTTTTAGACTTTTTGTTATGATTTTCATTTTGTATGCAACTCTGTTACATAAAAAGCGTTTTGAAATCAGATGGCCTCAGCGCTGGAAATTTTTCGACGACCAGCTGAGAGTGATTTTACTTGTGGGTCTGTACATTGGCCAGCGGTTGCCAAATCAGGGGAATGAGGCGAAATATTTTGCCTTGCCAATCAGTTGATCTGGCAGCTGGTATGCTATGACTTTTAAATTGAGTTTATCTGGATATAAAGTTTTGACCAGTTGAAAATTTCTGTTTTTTGTTTTTAATAAAATCTTGTAATTTTTTGATGTTTCCACTTGGTCCTAGGGGAGTATCTTGTACCATGGCTAAATTTGCACTGTTGTCTATCTAATCATTGCACTGTAATTTTTGTAGCATTTCAATGAAAAATTTTGTAATCAAGTACTTCCTTTGAGCCGTTGGAATGAAGAGAATCGCCTGGATCTTACTTAGAAAGAAACTAACTTTGAAAACGAAACCAACTCAAAGAGAAGAAGGAAATGTATTACTATATTTTTCCAATCAGTTGGGAGTCAAGAGCAGGCCCAAGTAACTCTTATTTATTTATTTCTCAATTTCGCTGAGCAAACTTGAATCAGCACCTGACTTATTGTCATAATTCTCTCCAGACCAGAAGGTGAGAAAGTTCAAAAATTATTAAGTACTAAAGTGGTTAATGCCAGACGAAGTAACTTAAATAGATTAGGGCTGGTCACAAACAGAGACAATTTGTTGACTACTCAGACGCACTTTGTAGTGCTCAGCGTATAAATATTGGAGGAGAACTAGAAGTTTGCTGCGCTCATTTGGGTTTTCTGTATAGGGCGGCTTTTATTTTTAATGCATATTTTAACTTATTATAAATGCGTACATTTTTTGAAGTAGGTACACATTTTTTTCTCCTATTGCCTGTCATAAAATATTTTTTCTCACTCTCTTATCATTATTAAAAATCATTCGCTGAATGAAATATGTAAGCCCCTTCGGATATTAAATCTCAACGATTGGCATTCAATTCGAAAATGGAATCCTTAGTCCGCTTTGCTATTTCTTACATTCATAAGCCATTCGAAAAAATGAAATCTTTCTCTCCTTTTCAAAGCGAAACCCTATGACTGTAAGTGAGAATGGCTTTAAGACGCTGCACAAGAAAAATTAATAAAAGAAAAAATATAAGAAAAAAATGAAAAAATTACAATACCTACTACAGAAATATGTCAAAAAAAATATACAGAAATATGACAAAAAAATAGAATATGCATTTTGTTATGCTTCCGGCATGCGTAATATTCTCAGCAAGTGCTTAAATATCTAATTTTTTGTAATTTTTTCATAGAAAATAATTCATTCCACTTTCTTTGATTTTTTTCATTTATTTCTACTCTACTTTTCATTTCATGTATATATCTATATATATATATATATGTGTGTGTGTGTATGTGCGTATAATGGACACAGGTCAGTGACAGTAGATGACAGTGTATGCACGATGGGACAGCTCGAATCTGCGCGGTGAAGGGAATTAAATTGCCATTGCTGCGCTGCCTCCTTAGTGGATTCGCAGAATAGCAGCTGCTTAGAAATGCAAGGCATAGCACTAACGAAGTACGCCAATAAGTCAGTGAGCTACTAAAGTCATGGCACCAATGGGACTTGTATCACATACATACATATATCGCTATGTACACCTGTGTGTAAAATAAAAGGAGCGCGATGAATTACTAGTTTTTATTATTATTATTATTTTTTGTTCTTTTTATATTTTGAGGAAAGTGTCGTGTATTCTACAACAAAAACTATGTAACATAAAGCTAGAAACTTTATATAAAATTCATAAAAGTTTTGGAAAAAATTAAAAAAAAAAACATCAAAATTTTCGATTTTGTTTACAGAATTTTTAGAAAAGTATGCTTATGCAGTTTTATAGCACATTTAATATTAGTATGCAAAGTGGAAGTGCAAATTTTATTTGGTTCTTTTTACTGAGGCGTTGCCTATAAGACATCCGAGCAAATGCTTTGTATGGAGAAAATTCTCAACTTACATTCAAAGAAACAAACGAAATTTTTTTTACAAGAGAAAACATGAGTTTTGGGCAACTTAAAACTTTCACTTTATTATATTGTACTAAAATTGAATAGGTATGCCGTTCTATGGATACCTTGAAATTTGCTAACATTTTTGATAAACAAATTCAAAATTTTTATAAATTTTCTTTAGCTATTTCTTCAACTTGTTACATTTTTATAAATTTTGTACAAAGTTTGTGTCTTTGAGTTATGGCTTTTACTGTAATTTATTTCATATATTTATTTATTTTTTAAGCACATAAGAAAAATTAAAAAAAATATATATATTTTTGAATCGTGATAAATTTTCGCGCTCCTATTATTTTGCCCACAGGTGTATTCATTATAAATATGTCTTTGCTTGTCGGTTGCTGCATTAGATTTGTTGCTTGCGCTCACTAATGATGACCCAGTGGACTTCCGTTGCAAATGAGTGCAGCAGAAAAAAAACAGTGCAACGACCTGTGGCACCGACAATACGCGCACACACACACATACATATATACATTATTCAAGTGCAAAAGAAATTCCGTAAAATTAATGATCGCTTGCGAGCCGGAAATTGGAGAAACACAGGATTTCTCTTCTTTTTGATTTTTGCTTCGGTTTATTGAAGTAATTTTTGAAAGGAAGAAAAATGATTTCCGGATATTAGCTAAAGGCGAAACTAAATTAAAATTGGCTGTTACAAGAACTAGATTTAATATAAAATACTGTATCATAAAAAGAAATTGCCATAATTTCGTGTATAGAAAAAAGTGCAATTCAAGAAGAACGAAGTCTTAAATCAAGCGGAAATTCTAATTTATTTACTACTTAATAAAAAAACGCAATTTACGTTTGTAACTGTCAAGTGCCTACTTATAGTCAAGAGACCCCAAAAAGCGAGTTTTCAAGATTTGTTTCGAAATGCGTATTATTTTGTTAGCTTAACCCGCCGTCCGCCGCGTGCGCTTCATTTTGAGAAAAAAAAAAAAAAAAAATTAAGGGGTTACATACGTCCAGCAGCGTCAAAAATGCGCTGAAAGAAAAATTTTTTTTGGAAGGGTTAACAATAGCAAAAAATTAAAAAAAAATTTATACATTGCTTACTAGTCTTAAGCTTTATAAAAAATTGATTTTAATCTTTCTTTACAAAAATTAGTATATATTGTAAAAAATCACGTAACCCAAACTACAATGAAAAAACAGTTTCTTCACGGTTTGCATCATTTCTCCTTGAAATGTTGATGAATCTGTAAATACAGGGTGAACGATATTACGTATTACGTATTCAAAACACCATAATTTTTTTGTGGAAAATTAGTTTTTATTGTTTTCAAAGACAAAATTGTTCAACAATGATTACAATTTATATTCACTTTAGCTCGATATGACCACCTCTTGCCTTGACTATAGCCTTCAAACGGTCAAAAAATGAGTTGCATGCTGCACGAATGTGATCTTGAGGCATTTTGGGCCATTCTCGTATAATCGCTTTTTTCAGCGCATCCATACTGGCATATTTTTTAGTCCTCACCTTGCACTCCAAAATAGACCAGATGGAATAGTCCGTCGGATTAGCGTCTGGCGAATTCGAAAGCCATTGTGTGGACGAAATGAGGTGTGGAACATGATTTTTTAACCATTCTTGGTTCACACGAGCTTTATGAGACGGTGCCGAGTCCTGATGGAACGTCCACGGTCTACGACCGAAATGTTTGCGTGTCCACGGCTCTAAAGCAGCTTCTAAAACATTTTCCCGATAATAAGTCGCTTTCACTTTGACACCAGGCTCGATAAAAACGATTGGAGAGCGTCCATCAGCGGTGGTAAATTGCTTCGAGCGGCCATACGTAGGCTCGAATTCTCTTATGAGCGTTCGGTCAAGTAAACACGATCGTTTTGAGTGTTTATGAATTGTGCTCAATTGGGAAATTTGTTTCATCAGAAAACACAATGTTAGGAAATTAACAACGTTCGTGCAAGCGCAACAACTCCTTCGCTCTTTCGCACCGAACTTTTTTTTGCTGGGGTGAAAAATCGTGTGCTCTTTGGAACCAGTAAGCCTTGACCTTGAGCTCATTTTTCAATATGCGTCGAATGCTGTCTTGCGATATTTTTAGTTCTTTGGCCATTTTTCTTCCACTTCGACGTGGATTTCGTTCAAGTCGAGCCTTCACTTTCCGAACCATTTCTGGCGTTTTTGCGGTTTTTTTGGTCCACCTCCATAGCGTTTTGCAATGCGACCAGTATCATTGTACCGTTTTACAGTGCGAAACACAAACATTTTATTCACTTTGAGGTGACTGAGCTCACGAACAATGGCTGGTTGTGATTTTCCAACAAATTTTACGTAATCACTCTATTACGTTTGAATTCCATCACAGAAAAAAAAAATTCTACAAAACTGAGACGCAAATGCTTTTGTTGGCTTATAAACAATATATTGGACTGTCATTAGAACAATTTTGACGTTGATGTCATGAGCTGTTTTACAGATACAAGCAGTGTGAAGTTGGTAACACTTCATATCGTTCATCCTGTAGTAGAAAAAAATGTAAAATAAAATTGTAGTTATTGTCTGTCGAGCCGGGTTTTTGAATTTCGAAAAAATTTGAAATAAATGGCATTTAAAAAAAAGTGTGCGTTTTACGTGATAAATGTCACACTATAATTATGTTTATAAAATTGTAACTATAAAAAAAATATCAAAAATGAAATCAATAGAGAAAATTGTTGTTGTTGTTGTTGAAGTGGTTGAATATTTCTACTGAAATAATCCTAATTAGTGGCAAGCACCGTTTTACTACCACTGTCTCGTGTGATGTTGTTTTTGAAGTGAAAACTTCTTTAGAATCGTTGGGAGTGATTTGAGAAAAAGTGAAACGAAAAAAGCGACACTCTTGGCTACGAAGCGTTATATTATATGTTGATATAAACGTAGCGACGAACTAAATAACTTTTAGGCCAGCGCTGACAGCATGGCGCGGTAGCCGAGCGACTAGCAATGTGAGCTTCCGATCCAAAATCCTTGGTTCGAATCACAAGAAACAAATTTTTTTTAAACAGATATTTTATTTTATTTTATGATATGTTTATGAGGAGCTTTTTTTCATGGCAGAAATACACTCGGTGTTTTGCCATTGCCTGCTGAGGGGTGAGCGCTATTAGAAAAATAGTTTTCCTTAATTTTGGTGTTTTCACCGAGATTCGAACTGACGTTCTCTCTGTGAATTCTGAATAGTAGTCACGCACCAACCCATTCGGCTACGGCGTTTGTTTAATTTTACTGATGCAAAAATGAGGAAAAATATATGAATAAAGTTTGCTTACTGTTTACACATTTTCCAAAGGTGACGGAGAACCAAAAAAAAGTCGATTTTCAAACAAATACGAGTGCATATGTGTAATTGTGTTAGAGTTTCGGTCACGCCCCAGCAAAACCTGCGTGCATATGTGTTTGTAACATTCAAAAAAATGTAATTGTGTTAGAGTTTCGGTCACGCAGGTTTTGCTGGGGACGCTCATAATAGCAACCGCGTGTGTATTTTTATATTCGTAAATATTTTCATTTTTAAATATTTACCGCAATTATGCTGAAAAACAATGCAGAAAAGTGTCGTGAATATCGACAGAAAAAAAAATCAATAAATAGCATCACGGAATTCATTCACGAAAATTTAATAAAGTATACACCAGAAGTATCGCGGATACTTAGAAAAGATTACAATAAAGTTCCAATGATTTTAAGTGGCGATTTTAACGTAAATTTTGCATTGGACACAGCGGCTCCTTTAATTGACTTTCTCAATACAACATTCAATTTAAAAATGTGTAACAATCGCACTGAATCGACAACACGATCAAAAACAACCATTGACGCGGTATTTCAAAGATATGTTGACAACATCGAAACCAAAGCATTTGTATCATATTTTATCTATCATAAGCCACTCGTATCATTTGTTGAAATTGAAAACATTGAGGATGAATAATGATAAAATGAAGAAAATAAAATATGAACTTTATAGCAATGTTATAATGAACCTATAATTATCCCGCCCCTAATGCTGCTTTCGTCTCATTCTCTCTCAGTTTGTCTTACGGAAGGTTTCACTTCTATCCCGTCTAACCGTTAGACCGGTATTTTTTTTTTTGTTAGTTCCAAATCAGATCCATTTGATGAGGTCCAAGTGTAACAGCAAATATTTAATCTCGATGTCTGAGATCTCCTTAATTTGTTGTAGGAAAGGCTTACCGAAGGAGCGGAGTCGTGCCTCAGCTAGCCCCGGACATTCACATAAGTAGCGGAAAAGACTTTCCTTCACCCAATCCGCTTGACAGCTTCTGTAGATGGGATTGAAGGGAGGTTGAGTCTGGCTGCATGGTCTCCTTCTTTCGAATGGCCTATAAGGGTTGCACTGATGCGTGAAATGTTTGGCCGAGAACATCCTAACAGGTGATTCGTACTTTGGATTTTGTACGACGGCCATGTGGTTTTTGTTGTAATACATGTAGTTAATTGCTTCCAACTTCTTTCGGCTAAAGCATGCTAGTGTGAAGCAATGGACGAGTGGGTGGCGACTTGCACCGCCTCTGCTATGTCAAGCATCGAACCTTCTCTTGCTAGCTCATCCGCTATCTCATTATTCCGTATGTTTCTGTGACTGGGAACCCATATCAGAGTAATTTCAAGCCAATGACTAAGCAATTCCAGCTCCTCTCTATACTTTAAGACTAGCTTGGGTGAAATGGAGTTGGAGTCTAAGGCCTCGATAGCTGCTTGACTGTCTGAAAAGATGGCTACTCTTGCACCAACTTCCTTGTAGAGTTTTAGTGATTTACATACTTCTCTGATCGCTAAAAGTTCTGCCTGGAACACGCTGGCATAGTCAGGAAGACGAATTGACTGGGATAGGTTGAGTGGCTCCGAATGGAAGCCAGCTCCCACACCATAGTTCATCTTAGAACCATCGGTATAGATTTCGGTGTCGTATCGTCCAATCACCTCCCCTTTGCTCCATTCGCCTCTCGGTGGAAAACGTACCGTAAAGGCTTTCTTGAAGTTAAGGTCGGGGACTGTGTAGTCTGATTTGTTTTTGAGCAGCGAGGGTCCCTGTAGGAGGATCTTGCTGTGACCGTGCGACCTTGTTGACCAGCTTACTATGTCTCTGAGTCTCACCACGCTGCAAGTAGCGATTGTTTTAATGTGTAAATCTAATGGTAGCAGATGAGTTAGTACGTTGTGCGTTTCTGTAGTGTACTGGTTGCTTATTTTTTAGTCCCGTCTAAAATTTGGTCACTACACATTGAAGCATTTAAAACATCAAAAAAGCATCATTTTCAATAATGCACACTGATTGTGCTGCTAAAGTTTCGCTATTTGCAAGTGCGGCTCTATCGTGGCTTCGTCGAAATAGCATGGCCACCATTGTTGGTGAGCATCGACTCCATCCTGTTGGAGATGTACTGTTGCATGAGTCAGAATTATAAATCTTTTATAAATTTAATTAAATATTTGCTGTCTTACTCCACTGCGCATTATTTGCCGAAATTCTTTTTCCCGGCATATGATTTTCCTCATTAAATCCCATGATTCAATTATTAAAGGTTTGCTCACTAGTGACATAAAAATATATATTTTTACTTAAATGGAAGCAAACAACAAACGGTTTAAAAAATAAATTTAAACTAATATTTGAATTTAAATAATGGTACAAATAGAAGTTATTAGCGGAAATTGCCAAATATGATTTTAAAACAAGAAACTATTTCACCAAATCCAAGACTTTATTTTGAGAATTAATTTTTAAATCTAAAACCGATCGCGAAGTTGTAAAGTTTCGCCAATATGAAACTATTTCGTTAAAAATAAATAAATAATTGGAGCATACAATTCTGTTAGGGGTTTGGCCAAGATCCTCCTTCTATTTGTGACATGCGTGTTGATGTTGTTCCACAAATGGGGGGATCTACAGTTTTAAGCTAAATCCGAAAGGCATATGGTTTTTATGAGGAGCTTTTTCATGCTGGTACTGTACTTCGCTAAGCCTCCTCTGGACACTTCATCCATCCATTGAAAAGAAGTTCCGTCAATATCAACTTTCTTATCGATTGCGTCGGTACTACCCCATTATTCTCCCCGGCGTAGCTCTTTGAGAAATGCTCTTTTCAAAACATGAATTCCTTCTAATCACCACATCATAAAAAATAAAGCTTTTTAAATTCTCCTTTTATCGATCTCGGATTGCCTGAATTACTCTGTCATGTCCTGACTTAAGCGGTATGCATTCCATGTCATACTACCATAGTCCGTGACATACCGATAAAAAACTCTTTAGGGGGTTGTTGCTCGTAAGCAGACCATTTTGAAAATGAAATGGTTTTTCTACTACAAATTTTACTTTTCCTCCACTTTTACTAAACATTTCTAAGGCTAGCTACCCAATGTCTTGCTAAGGGAGTTGATTTGTCAAGAGGGAACGAGAAAGCTGCTTACTCAGCAAACCTTTTATTATTCAATCATGATTAAAGCCTTAACTTTAATAATCTAATAAAAACTCTCTGCAAACTCACTTGTGAAAAATGGCAAAACAATCACAAAATACCAACCCATTCCTCACCAATTTTAATAATTTACTAAAATATTCCACAGAACGTGTCCTAAAACGAGACTGACAAAACAGTGGCGAAATCCCAAACATTCTTTGGACAATCTAACTCTGCTCTTCAAAAATTTATTTGACTTATTAAGAAAACTACTCCCAAAATGTAAGGTATTTAAAAAGCCATGCAATGATTAATTTTTTATTTTTATTTCTTGTTGCTTGTACGATACTTAAATTCTTTTCATCCCCCATAAATTTATTCAGTCCGCTTTATTTACTCTCATCAAAGACTAGCAGGTCTCTGCTAGCTGCTTTGACACAATTTTCACTTTCATTCAGTAAAATATCCGCTTTTTTGATTATCGTTTTTCCATTTTTAATTTTTTTCATTTTCCTTTTTTTGTGGTTTTTATTTTATTATTTTTTTTTAATTCACCGCAGTTAATAGTCTACTGAAGATTTTAAACAGCCACAACGGTGCCGAAGGCATTTCTGTATTTTCAACATATTTGTTTGTATTAGTAGGCATACAGATGCATTTCATTTGCCGATGCTGTGCCGTTGCAAAACCCACAACGAAGACCCCAACAATGAATGCATATAAAATTCAGCTAATATTTGTCCACACTCAAAGTTGGTTGCATAAAAACAAAAGCGACTCAAGTGGCAATGTTTTGAGCACAAAATGGGAAAATCTTTATGCCTGAAGGTGTGTGTGTGTGTATATACTTTAGGTGCTGCTGGAAGGGAGCAAGGGATAGGTGGTACGTAGGTGGGTGAGTTGTAGTTGTGAGTTCAATGAGGGCAAATGCCAGCTTATGCGACAATAAAAACTGGGTCAGCACTGTTGCGTTGTTGGTGTAATAAAAAGCGATAATTCACATACATACTTGCACACAAACAAACAAATTAGTATATACTCGTACACATACACTCACACGCTTGCGATAACAGAAATGAGTTTTAAAAGCCACCTACAATTTATTGTTGACTTTTCTAGCCGTAGGGCTGTGGTGCTAATTTAGTAGTTTAGCTTTTATAGTAAAAAAAGGAAAAGGCAAAGGGAGAGATGTTAAAGAGATGCTAGTTGAGCTCAATAGGCGGCAATGTAGTTGGTGGGGCTTCTTCGCAAATTAGCGGCTGTGAGTTGAGAACGGAAGCAGGAAGTTTGTCTCAGCAAAGGTGCTTCAAAGCACGTGATTTAAATCGTTAATGGTAGTCTGGTAGTATGAATGTACTTTTACTTTTTAGTTTCACTGTTAAACCTAACATTCGGCGTAATTTGGGTTACACATTCGGCCTGGAAGTGAATATTGAAATTCCGGTGCTGCGATACGCTTTCTGTCGAAGGTGAGAGTTCGGTTAATTTCTATTAAAAAATGCCACAAAACACCGCACAATATTTCTCTATGATTTTGCTTTATTGGAAGAGTGCAAGAGTCTATTTATATTAAGCTTTAGCTGCAGACTTTACTTTACTACAATTAAACGTGAAAAATAAAACCTTAATTCCTGTGTCGAGGCTCTTAAACTGTGCTTCAGAGTGGATGCAACCCATCTTTGCTGGCTTAACATAAAATGTTATGTTGACAGCATTGGCAGGATTACAAATGTCACCAGAGCATACCTATAAAAAAGAGGCATCACTAATTAAGTTTTGAGTTGCGGAATGATAGTGCAGAAAATTACTTTATATACTCCTTATAGCAAAAATATATATTTGGTTTAGTAAACGAAGCAACTACTCCACCATTAGGTATAAAAAATACTAAGAAACAGGGACGGCACCTGTTATGGGTTTTACAGTCTGTTATATAAGAGCGTGGTCACTGTTTAATTGTAACAACAATTGATTTTTGGAAAATTCGCAAATTTATTGATAATTTGGTCGTCAATACACAATGCAAATACCTCAGTAGCAAGTCCAGTCTCCTGCATTGTCAATTATGGCCTGGCACCGTCGGAGCATAATTTCCACTAGTTTTTCTGCATAGTCTACCGGATAAGACCTCCAAATTTTCCCAATTTGTCGAGGAAGTTGATCTAAATTACATGGCTTGCGTCTGCGAAGCTGCATTTTCATCAGAGCTCACACATTTTCTATGTGATTTGCATCCGGTGACTCAGAAGACCAATCTAAAGTGACAACTCCGTTTTGCGCCTTCGTTTTGCTCACTCGTTTTTCAACGTGTTTTGCACTCAACATTGGTTTTTCCAAAGTACTGCGATATTTCAGTTTATTGGCAAGCAAGTGCCTGCGAATCGTTCCGTAAGATATGTCAACAACTTTTGCTTTCAATTTCACAGCAGCTCCACGTAAAGTCAATGGTGGATTTTTCGAGAACAATGCGAAAATATTTTTTTCGTCTTTTTTTGAGACTTTGCTTGCACTTCCGCGATCAGGAAAATCATCAACGTTACGGACCTTTTTATAGCGATTTATCCACTTGCTAACGAACTGCTTCGACTTTCCCATATATTTGCGTTAATTTGAGTCCTTTTTCATGCAAACATAGAAAAATTGCATCAAAGCGAGAGGCGTAAACAGCACTCATTTCGAAAAAACACTCAATTGAAGACTAAATTCGACAGATAGCTGAATTTTTACAAAGAGCATGAAGGACTGAGGTGCCCTCTATGTCATAGAAAAAGAAACAGGACGCTCTGATTTTTTATCTAAGTGTAACAGTGACCACACTCTTATGTAACAGACTGTATAAGGAGAGTTTTAAGAAAAACTACTTTTTTGATTTCATGTAAAAAAACTGCTAGCAGCCGATTTTTCAGTCAAATAGTAACAGTTAAAATGTGCTTTTATTTTTTCCGAAAAAAATAAACCACTTGGCTAAACAATACGAATAATTACGTAGAATCGAAATCTCGGGCACGAAACACCAAGTAACAGAAAAAAGTTTTTTCTAATAGCGGTCGCCCCTCGGCAGGCAATGGCAAGCCTCCGAGTGAAAAAAAATCCACGAAAAAGCTTCTCATAAAAAACCATCTACCATTCGGAGGAGACGCAAAACTGTAGGCCTCTCCGTTTGTGGAAAAACAGCAAGACGCCCCCCAGGAGGAACTCCGCGAAACACCCATAGAGGCTGTGAGGTCAAGCATATATTTATTTATTTTATTTTAATAATCTATAGTAAAAATTGCCTTACAGACTAGACAAAAACGCAAAGAACGACAAGCCAAATTTCGCGACTAAAATATTAGAAATCAATAATAAATAAAATATTAAGCAAATAAATTTAAATTGTTTACAAAATTAGATTTAAACTAAGCGACTTAGATAAAGCGAATTCAAGCAGGTCGGCATTGGGTAATGAATTATTATCTTTGAGTGCACGAGCAATGGCTGCATTAGTGACAAATTTAGTCTAAAAGTTTTTCACATAAAAGGGTAAACATTGCGAGACATTAAAGCTTATCCCCTCAAGTAAAATTGGATAGTCGGCGTGCCATCAACAACACTGAAAATAAAGGAAAGTTAAGAACTGTTTCTCGACATAGAGGGAGCTTTTAACAATGTTAGCACAAGATCCATAATTGAGATTCTTAATACGAGGGGTGCCTTTTATATTTCGGGATTTGGCAACCCTGGTGTTGCAATCCGGCAACTGATAGCTGTATCGCAAAGTTTGAAATTTGTTGGCTTTTACGTACTCTGAACGTTTTGAAATACCAGCGCTATTTGTGTTGTTTACAGTAACTTAAAAGATGCAGCTCGGTCCAAAAATGGAATTAAATCGTGAACATTTTCGTGCGATTATTTTTTACAACTTTCGACGTGGATTAACTCAGCAACATTGCATGGATGAACTTAATTCATTTCTTGGCGATGAAGCTCCATCAAGGACCAGTGTTTATCGATGGTATGGTGAATTCAATCGTTTTCGTAGTTCACTCCAAGACGAATTTTGTGAAGGTCGTCCAAAATCAGTTGTTGTTCCGAAAACCATTGATGCTGTGCGCGAACTGATATTGCAAGATCGTCATGTGACATATCGTGAGATTGAGACAATCTTAGGCATCAGTGGGACCAGCATACATTGAATATTGCATAAACATTTGACTGTCAAAAAGATTTGTTCGCGTTGGATCCCACACAATTTGTCAATCGCTCAAAAAAAGGCTCGTGTCGATTGGTCGAAGGAAATGCTCAAAAAATACGATCACGATCGCGGGGCTTCGGAACACGCCTATGACATCGTGACAGGTGATGAATCATGGATTTACGCGTATGAGCCCGAAAGTAAACAGCAGTCGACTGTTTGGGTGCTTCAAGATGAGCCAAATCCAACAAAAGTCGCGCACGAAGCACTTCCAAGCAAATGGTCGCCTGTTTTTTCGGAAAAACTGGACATGTCGCAACCGCACCACTAGAACAACGCAGAACAGTAAATTCTGAGTGGTACACAACCATTTGATTGCCAGTTGTCTTCCAAGAAATTAGGAAAACCAATCGCCAAAGACGGATCACTCTTCACCAGGACAATGCGAGCTCTCACACATCGGCTCAAACAACTGCATTTTTGAGCACCCAAAACATCGAATTAATGGGTCATCCGCCGTATAGTCCTGACTTGGCACCGAATGACTTCATTTTATTCCCGTACGTAAAAAAAAACTGAAGAAGCGGTTGCGGCATTCAGAATGCACGTGTCGAGGGAATATAATAATAATAATAACTACACAGTTATAATTACGAAATTGATGTTGAGTTAAAAAGACTTACGAGTTATTCTGCAAAAACGCTAAAACAATTCAAAAACATTTTTTCAGCACCTACCTCCAGTAACTTCCTGCCCATTTAAAAACGCAATGAACTTCTTACCTGTCAAAAATAAGTATAAACAAAAAAAGAAGCAATTATATTAACCACCAATTGAAAACATTTCATCGTCTCCAAATAGAGTACTTTTGCACTTTTTGCGCCACTTTTTACAAGTTTTTGCTTTTATGTCAAATAGTTCGCAACATCAACGGTAATCAACCGTTAACCGTTTCCACTTTCACAGCTCAATTTTCATTCAGACCCAATTTTCAACTTGATTTTATTTCACGTTTTTAGCGCCACAAATTAACTGTCGTACGGGCAGCATTAAGCTTCATTTAATACACGCTCGACTTGAATAGAGAAAATGCCACCTACAACAGCGCCCCTCTCGGTAACCTGAAACAACCAATTCGACTGTGATTTCATATAAATGGGGAACGACTGAAATAAAACCAAAGACAGCAGTAAGAATAAAAGCAACAACAACATCGACAACTCCTACTTACGAGGCGCAACAGCAAACAGAAAATCTTATCATGCACTGGCGCCAACAGCAGTCATTGTAACGGCCATACTCAACGGCAAAACCACAACTATCGCCTCACTAACTGGCAGTGCTGGAAGTACAAAAACACTAACAAAACCACAAAATTGCAATAACTAGCTAGCAAAAGCTTGCCGAGGCATCCACTCGCTGCCAAACTCAGTTCACCAAGTGAAATAAGCTTCAAATAATTAACTCGCCCATATCCATAGGTTTAGGTGACAGCCAGCAGTACGCAGCGACTCCGGTAGGCGGATTGTAGTTTGAGGTCGGGTGGTCGCTGAGTAGACTCATCGGGTTGGCTGTAAAGTTGCAATGCGACCAACTTTGCTGCATATTCGGTCACTGCGACAGAGTACAGTAGGTATTTTCTATTCTCTTACAGCTGAGGTTGCAACGGAATGTGGTTTTGCGCGCACAAATGTAATGTAAGTGCATGTACGAGGTGTGTTAAAAAAATAAGGCGACTTTTAAAATTTTGCAATTTTTTTCGATTTTCGGTTTTTTGTTGTTTGTAATTCTGGCATGGCATAGTTAAGTTGTTCTTGACAGATACAAAACTGCGACTTGTTAGACTCCGCTAGACATGTTTTAGCGTGACTTTAAAGCACTTTTTAAAATTTACATAAAGATTTGTCATATTAATGCTGGTGATGTCACACTCAAATCAAAACTAAAGCAACAACCTAAGTAGGTTCAACATTCTTGTGAACTCAATACTCGCTCGAGCTCTAAAACAATCGCTGGCCAAATCGTCAATACCAATCGTTAATTAACCTCATTTATGCATGCACTCCGAGGCTTTGCGATTCTTTTCATTAGGGGGGACTTTTAGGTGGCGGGTTTCAAACCCAGCGCACAACCAGCTATCCTGGAATGCCTCGCCTTCTCATGTTAGCTCACTCCAGAACGGGTGTTCGGAAGCTACCCAGAGGATACGTGGGAAAATCCCGAACGTTGTGAGCTGCTTGAACCATATGCAGAAGAATCTTCCTGGCTTCTCCCAAGTGAATGGCGATCAGTAACTTTCCCCATTTGCGTGGACCTCTATACATGGAACCATCCTCCGACACACACCATATTTTCGCCGATTCCAAAGCTGCATTCGACAGTTCGGAAAGGAGTTACTTGTATGTCGCGATGTCTGAATTTGGTATCCCCACAAAACTAATACGGCTATGCAAGATGACGTTGCTCAACACCAGCAGCGCCGTCAGAATTGGGAAGGACCTCTCCGAGGCGTTTGATACAAAGGAGGTTTCAGACAGGGTGACTCGCTGTTGTGAGACTTTTTTAACCTGATGTTGGAGGGCACAGGTAGGAGGCATGAACTTAATCGCTCAGGCACAGTTTTTTATAAGAGCGTACAATTGTTGGCGTATGCCGATGATATTGACATCATCGGCCTTAACAACCGCGCTGTTAGTTCTGCCTTCTGCAAACTGGATAAAGGGGCAAAGCGAATGGGTTTGGTGGTGAACGAGGAAAAAACGAAGTACCTCCTGTCTTCAAACAAACAGTCGGCGCACTCGCGTATCGGCACCCACGTCACTGTTGACAGTTATAATTTCGAGGTTGTAAAAGACTTCGTTTATTGAGGAACCAGCACTAACACGGATCACAATGTCAGTCTTGAAATCCAACGCAGAATCTATCTTGCCAACAAGTGCAACTTTAGACTAAGTAAAGTCCTCTCTGGACGAACAAAACTAACGCTCCACAAGGCTCTCATCATGCGCGTCCTAACGTACGGCTCAGAAGCTTGGACGATGACCACATCCGATGAAGCGACGCTTGGAGTGTTTGAGAGAAAGATTCTGCGTAAGACTTTTGGACCTTTACACGTTGGCAACGGCGAATATCGTAGGCGATGGAACGATGAGCTGTATGAGCCTAACGACGACATAGACATAGCGCAGCGAATGAAGATCCAGCGGCTACGTTGGCCAGGTCATGTCGTCCGAATGGATACAAACACTCCGGCTTTGAAAGTATTCGATGCGGTACCAGCTGGTGGTAGCAGAGGAAGAGGAAGGTCTCCTCTGCGTTGGAAATTTCAGGTGGAGAAAGAGTTGGCTTCACTTGGTGCTTCCAATTGGCGCCAGTTAGCACGAGTAAGAAACGACTGGCGCGCTTTGCTAAACTCGGCCAAAATCTCGTAAGCGGTTATCGCGCCGATTAAGAAGAAGAAGATGCATACACTCACACATACATATATTTGTATGTATAAAATATGTCACACACATTTAACATTTCTTTACCTCTTACAAACTGTCTCTTTAGTTTTAATTTACACGAGCCATAAAAACGGTAAAATTTCCTTTTCATTGTCCATAAATTCGATCAAGTCACTGCTATAAATTCCGTTATTACAACATTAAATCCGCTAGCTTAACAGTAAAACTGCCATCTTATGACCAAATCGCGCAATGCCACCAAAAACAATCAACTACGTAAATTACTAATTTTAAATTTACAGCTCGCTTATACACCCACCTCTCGAGCCATCAGCTTGCAAACACTGACCTCCACCACCACATATTCCCTGTACGACTGCAAAGTACTCGAAGTCCTTTGGCGCACGCCGCTTAAGTGCTTCATGGCGCGGTTCTCTGCCATGGCTGCCATGTAGTTGATGAATAAAGTATGATTTACTTACTTTAAGTTTGTGGATTTTGCGGATTGACTGCTTCTCTTAGCGCTCCTGTCCTTCCTCTCTCTCTCGCACCCACCTCTTCCTCTCTCCCTCTTCTTCTCGCCTCTCACTCTCACGCCCTCTCTCTTTCTCTTACCATCGCCCGCTTTTAGCTCAACCTAACTGGCGTTTAAACTTTTAACATTCGCCTTTTAACAGTGGCTGTGACTTTCGTTTGGTTTGGCTTTATACGCTCATCCCTTTTTATTGTTATTGTTGTTGTTAATTTTGCTATTGTGGTTATCATGCGGTTGTATGTTTTGGCGCTTAAGCTATTTGATTGCATTGTTGAAATTAGTTTGGGTTTTCGGCAGCTGGTTGGCTGTCTGGCTGCTAGCTGCGGCATGTTTGAGTGGTTGGTTCGCAGGTGTCCGTCACTCACACATAGCAAAACACAGAATGTTGCCCCAAGCTATTGGCGTATTATGGTTGCTTCAGTTTGCCCCTGCTGGTGTATCGCATGCTGGTCCTGAATTTTAAGTATTTAATAACTCAAAAGTGCTGGGTTTTGTGACTTGACTTGCCTGCATCTCCTCTTGCAGCTGAGCTCAGCTAATCTTTCGGCTGCCGCAGCTGGTATTGTACTCAACTTAATGACACATTACTTTATTCGTTGCTACCTGTATGGGTGTGCATACGTATTCGCGCATGATTTTATTAATTTTTTATTACTTCATTTAGTGGATCAATTTATTGCTTCCCTTCATCTGCTTCAGCGACATCTGCTTGGGTCACATGCTCTTGGATGATACCTTTCATGTTTGTGCTCATATATTTCATGAATTCTTAAACATATGCACACACATACGTATGTTGAAATATTTAGTTTTAGCAATAAAAGTTATTAATATTTGAAGTTTTGGTGCTTAAGCAATGCTACGGTTTATTGAATTTCTGCTTTATTGGCTAAAATATGCGGGTTACGATGACTTAATTTACCCTAAAATTTGAATTTTCAATAGCTTTAATAAATAATTCAACTTCAGGCTAATGGAAAGAAAATAGAGTTATCATGTAACACAAATTTTGTACAAGAAAGAATGTTTGATGTTTGATGGGTCTAAAATGCGGAATGAGTGGAAGATGATGTATGTTGTACGGAGCTTCAAGCTCACCAGTCAACAAAGCTGTCAAACTAATGCAATATTTTTCATAGTGAAATCTACGGTGTAACTAAACCAACTGAGAGGGCAAACGAACTTTGCATTTCAAACAGCCATAAAGACGTTAACCCGTTAACGACGGAGGAGTATTTAAATACCCCAAAAACAGAGTTCACTCAAATCGTCATATCTCGCAAACCATAACTGCTATCACTTCTTCTTCTTGATTGCCGCGATAACCGCTTACGAGATTTTTTAACAAAGCGCGCCAGTCATAGTTGACACCAAGTGAAGCCAAGTCCTTCTCCACCTGATATTTTCAACGCAGAGGAGGCCTCCTTCTTCCTCTGCTACTCTCAGCTGGTAGCGCATCGAATACTTTGAAAGCCGGAGCGTTTTTATCCATTCGGACGACATGACCTAGCCAATGTAGCCGCTGGATCTTCATTCGCTGCGCTATGTCTATGTCCTCGTAAAGCTCATACAGCTCATCGGTTCATCGCCTACGATATTCGCCATTGCCGACGTGCAAAGTTCCAAAAACCTTGCGCAGAATCTTCCTCTCAAGTACTTCCAGCGTCGCTTCATTGGATGTTGTCATCGTCCAAGATTTTGCGCCATACGTTAGGACGGGCATGATGAGAGTCTTGTAGAGTGTTAATTTTGTTCGTCGAGAGAGGACTTTACTGCTCAGTTGCCTACTTAGTCCAAAGTTGCACTTGTTGGCAAGAGAGATTCTACGTTGGATTTCAAGACTGACATTGTTATCGGTGTTAATGCTGGTTCCTCAATAAACGAACGTCGAAACGTCTTTTACAACCTCGAAATTATAACAGTCTACAGTGACGTGGGTGCCGATACGCGAGTGCGCCGACTGTTTGTTTGAAGACAGGAGGTACTTCGTTTTGTCCTCGTTCACCACCAGACTCGTTCGCTTTGCCTCTTTATCCAGTTTGGAGTAGGCAGAACTAACAGCGCGGTTGTTTAGGCCGATGATGTCAATATCGTCGGCATACGCCAACAATTGTACGCTCTTATTAAACTGCTATCTCACTAATTTTTTTAGAGGTGAGGAAAATGTAGTACAATTTATTTTTTTCTATAAATTCCGGGATTTGAAACTACGTTCTCTCTGAATTCCGAATGGTAGTCACGCACGAACCCATTCGGCTACGGTGGCCAGATTATCGAATTGTCATTCCGTCATGCAACTAATATTTTAAAATTTTTGTCAAATATGAAATCAGAACTTTCTCTTTTCCTTTCGTTTTCATTTTCTCAACGCACACCAAAGGTACTTTACTTTTCTATTTCTGTGATATAAAAACATAGAGCGAAAGGATCGTAGTTAGATCGATTATCACGCACAGCACCCGTTGCGAAGTATCCATTCCAGCTCAAGCGACACATCAACTTATAACTAAAGGGTGATTTTTTAAGAGCTGTAGGAAGGTTTTTCAAAAAAGCACACGTAAAATTCAGAAAAATGCATGAAATTTTTATTTAAATCGATAGTACAATCCATATAATTTAAAGTTTGGAAATTTTTTTATGCAAATGTTGACCGTGACTGCGCTTCAAATGGTCCATCCGCTGAGTTCAATTTTGGCATACTCATTCCAATGTTTCGGCCGGTATCTCACATATAAATGCTCTGTCTTCCAATGCGTTAATTGAAGCAGGCTTGTCTGAATAGACAAGAGCTCAAGCGCAGTCCCACAAAAATAATCTAAAGGCGTTATATCGCACGATCTGGGTGGCCAATTGACAGGTCCCGAACGTGTCTGTCGCTTTGAACTTTCTTAACAGAACACGCATTTTTATAATAAAATTCGATGATTTGCAAGCGTTTTTCGTTTGTAAGACGATTCATGATTAAATTATAGACCAAACTGAAGATGTTTTACAGTGAAACGTGCGTCAGCTGTTTAAACCAACTGTTTAAAAGGTAACTGCTAAAAAATCCCCCGTTACATATTAACCTACAAGCAGATAAAAATACCAGTGTGAAGAAATGGTGCGCAGCTGTGGGGGTGCCCCAGTCAAAGTACAAAAGATTCAAGACTGCATTATCAATGCAAAAAAAATTAGACTAAGCTCTTGACTTTACTCGCACGGTGGAAATCAGGTACTTCAATTACGCTCTTTTATATTACATGCAAATTAAAACAAATAATTATTCAGATCAAAGCCTATCAAAATTTGTCTTTGAGATATAATTTCCTGAAGCTAAAAAAACAAAATAAGTAAATAAATTTTCACGTCTCTGCCGAACCATTTATAGAGTAGGGCCCATTTACTACCACCCTAAAGTACAGCAACTCGCAGTCATTTACGTACAATTTCTATATGTATTTATTTAGTTCACAAAATGATATGCATCCAAAAGCACTTTATGAACGTAATTGGATTTGTTTGTTGTGGTGCAGTTTCGCTGAAAAGTTGCGAAATCGCGGAATTCGTGTCCACATTGATGAAAGTATGCATTAGGAATGGCAGTCCCAAAAATCCCGATGCATGCAAAATGGAGACAGATATGTATGTTAGAGTTAGAAAACATATGAAGACGTAGCGGTGAGGCAGGTGGAGTACGCTTTGGGTATAACTCCGTGGCGACATTACAATTGTGTTTTTGAAGAAGCTTTTTTTTTAATAATAAAAAAAATTACTTTGAGTGAAAGAAATTTTCATTTTGATCTTTACGCACGCCATTTCTTCTCCGGCTGTTTTCTGCAGATGGCTTTCTCACAAGTGTCAAATATGATTGGCCTACGACGCCCTTTGCAAAAATTATAAATCTTCCGTTGAGGTGGTTAACTTTGCGCCATCTATACGAAAGTCGACGCTGGAATGTATCTATCAATTTCTAAAAAACGGAAATTAATCGAAAAGCTTGTGCCTTTACTGAGGCTTGGCGTCCGGTTATTTAAACGTCAATACCTTACTAGTATTATTTCTGTAATTTGATCCCAGAGGGCTGTGTGATCAGACTAAAAAAGACCAGACTTATATTTGAGATTTAATAATATATATGGGGCATTCTTCGCCAACCGGACACCCCCATCTGCCCAGAACAGTTTTTATAAAAAAAATTTTTCCCTATACCGAAATAAAAGCTTATGTCATTTACTTTAATTTGTCATGTGGCACTTTTTAAATACTAAAAAGCCATTCCTTCCAAATCTCAAACAAAAAGGAAGTGATTATTAAAAGATTTTCCAATTCTCCAGAAGAAAAAAAAGTTTTACTGTGAATTCCCCTCAAACATGATGCTCGGGGGTTTCTGGGTTCGCTGTTGAATATAAATATTGAAGGAAATTGCTAAAATTGGAATTTTTTTTTCATAATACAGGATTTTTTTCACAGTAAAACTTTTTTTTCTGGAGAATTGGAAAATATTTTAATAATCACTTCCTTTTTGTTTGAGATTTGGAAGGAATGGCTTTTTACCATTTAAAAAGTGCCACATGACAAATTAAAGTAAATGACATAAGCTTTTATTTCGGTATAGGGAAAAATTTTTTTTATAAAAACTGTTCTGGGCAGATGGGGGTGTCCGGTTGGCGAAGAATGCCCCATATATATTTCTATGATATTTATTTAAATATTTTATTTAATATTTTTTTTGCGAATTATGTAACTAAATAATTGTATTTAAAGCTCTGAAAAGGAGGAAGACAGTCAAGGAGGGAAGGAGAAAAGTATCAGAGAAAGAGATAGGAAAAAATAGAGACAGAGATAGAGAAAGTTAGTCTTGTGAGAACCCAAACCTCGTAGCCGTGCTCTAGCACAGGCAGGACACTCACAGAGAAAGTGGTCAATGCTATCCGCCTCCTTCAAGCACGACAGGCCTATTGGGCCCTCAATGATTCCAATTGTGGTCATATGCTGACCCCATGGGTTGTGTCCTGTAATAATACCGGCCATCAACCGAACGTCTTTCCTTCTAAGTTTTAGTAGAAAGTTTGACAGTTTTCTGTTCGGACTTGTCACAAAACACTTTGCAGTTCCGCAGTGTTCTACATAATCGTAAATTGCCTACATAATCGCTGATCTAGTTCATGATTCTTGCGGAACTGCTCTCGATTATCCATTCCCCTACTTTTGGGGATGGCAAAAACTTCCGTTTGGAAAACAGTTGCAATTTTCCCTATAGCATAGTGATACTTATTACTATCGTTTAAGTATCATCCGGCTCCAGACCCTATTGCATTTTTGCACCCATCGGTAAAGAAAATATCTGTCAACCCGTCCTGCATGCATTCTGGACTGTCTGACATCAAATTTCCTTCCAAATGAAACTGTGGGTATCAGGTCGTCTTTAGGTGCCAGAAACAGCGGATACTGCACAGATAGCAACTTAAAGATTTCTTTGTGTCCCGAAGTTCCATCTTCGTGCCCGAAACCATATTTATGGAGTCTACACATTGCTTTTATTGCTTCCTGTTGTATCTTAAGATTCAGGGGGAGCCAATGAAGCATAGCATTTAGGGCATCACCAGAGGTTGTACTCATGGCACTCGTGATGCATAAGCATACACTTCTTTGCAGCCTGTATACCATGCTCCGTAGCCACCAGACCACAGAAGCGTAAGTGATGCTTGGTCTGATAAGTGCTGTGTACATCCATAGGACCACAGCAGGTTTCAGACCCCAGATTTTACCAAAGGCTCTGCGGCATTGCTAAAAAATCCTCAATGCGCGCGCGATTCACCTTCAGTGAAACGTGTGTCAGCTTCTTATCCAAGATCACTCCTAGATATTTAACTTCATCGGAAAGACCAAGTGTTGGAAGACTGAGTCTATCTTATTTCCGTTTTCTCGTAAACAATACTATGGTGGTTTTGTTCGGAGTAACGGAAAGACCTTGTCTCATGCACCAGTCACTGATTTTGTCCAGAATCCTCTGCACTTTCGTGCAAAGCCTCCTTAGGGGTTTATCTGATGTTAGCGCACAGACATCGTCCGCATATGCTTGGACATGATTTACTTCGTGTCGTTCAGCAGAAGAACATATTGAGCCGAAAGTGGCATTATTAAAAGCCCCAAAGCTTCCAGCCCGGCTTGAACCTTGCTAACAAGATCGTGTAAGGCTGATTCACATGATTTTCCACTCTGGTAAGCGTGTTGATTTCTACTTAGTGGACTTCTCGGCAATACCCCCACCCGAATATGTTTCTCCACCACTCGTTCTAGACTTTTCGACACAAACGATGTCAAACTGATTGGTCTAAAACTTTTTGCTAGGGAATAGTCGTATTTTCTTGGTTTCGGAATAAATACTACTTTTACGCGTCGCCATTGGAATGGTTAATGACCGAGTGCAAGATAGGCTGTGTAGATCCTTTTCAAGGCCTCAATCAGCCTGTTTCCTTCTTTTTTAAGCATTGCTGAATATATTCCATCAGGACTGGGGGACTTAAAGTTCCGAAAGGAAGACAAGGAAAAGCTTATCGTTGCGAAATAATGAATACCAAAATCCCGAGACTGGTTTCAAAATCTTCGGACTATAAAAACTTGATCCCGAAAGGCTCGTGATCGTAAAAATCGAGATAAACTACGTCCCTAGTACACACTTACATACACATACACACTTGTACATGCCATCCACAAACAGCGGCTTCGCAAAACTCTGCACAGTAAAAAGCCGCGCATCAGCTTCCAGCTACCCGTGCGACGCACCAAATAATTTAGCTTAAGAACAAAAATATTTTTGTTATGATTAAATATGCATAAGCGCAGCAACAACCGTGAAACGGTGCCAACGAAAAGCCAGTTTTGTCAACCAAAAAAAAAAAATTATTAAAACAAGCGCTTTGATGTTTTAGGCAAAGTCGGTAGGAGAAAAAGCAGCAATTTTGAAATGTCAGTTACAGTTTCGCGGTGATATTCTGTGAATTTTACTTTGTTTCATAAGCCAACGCAAAATATGTACGCAGCTTTAGCTTTAGCTTTTTTTATTATTGCAATTTATATGCTGAAAAAATTACCTCAAGTTAGTTGTTTAACCACCAACTAATCTGAGATGTGTAGTGACCTCGCCACATTCCTCCAACCTAGAAGATGGCTTTTAAAATTGTTAAGTTCAATTCTCGGTAGTGCTCAGTCTACTGGGGATATTTTATGGTATCATATGATGGAAAGGTGCATACCTTGGCACTTAGTTTTATTGTTTCTACCATTTAGCGACAGCCTAAATCTACTTTCTTTCATTGTGAATGTTTTTGATGGCAAAGGTCACAAACAATTTTCTCGCATACACTTCACTTAGCCTGCAACTTAGGACTAACATCAAATAACTTCTGCCTAGCAATCAATCACCCGGTTGGGGCAGTGCAAGCGAATTAAACTTGAACCCATTAAGTTTTCTAAAACATTCAAATATCCTGGTATATCCATGTACGGTTATCGCCAGCTTGATGAGTTTTTATATTGTAAACTCAGCGCTTTTCTATGACTTTTTCAGATACATAAAAATTCGTAAAAGTTCCTTCAAAGTTTCAATTTTTTTAATCATAGTTAAAAAAAAATTGAGTACGCAGTCCTATATCGCATTAAATTGGTATACTCGTAATAAGCCGCAAGTTCGATTGGGCTTAAAATTTTCGTTGCTTTTTGATAAATTTTTGGTAGAAAGTTTGGAACTCGTAGAAGCTGAGCCAAATTTGACAGTCGATATGATAGCTCAGAGGTTAAATTCATCGCATGGAACAGTTCACAGGCACCTGGTTCAGTTGGGAAAGGTTTCAAAGCTGGAAAAATGGGTTTCGCATAGACTTTCCGTCGCCAACCTTCAGCAGAGAGTGAATGTGTGTTCTCAGCTGCTGCAACGGCTTAAAAATGAAAGTTTTTTGAACCGTATTGTTACTGGTGATGAAAAATTGGTACTTTACAATATTCCTGTTCAGAAACGCCAATGGTTAGATAAAGATGAAACACCAGGAACCGACCCCAAGAAGATTCTCCTGTATACGAGGGGTGCCTTTTATATGTCGGGATTAGAGAACAAAAACAAATTTTATTCACCGAAAATCAATTTAATGTTTTCCAAAATATTCTCCATGAAGATCTATACACTTTTGCATGCGTTTGAACTAATTGTCGAAGCACTTTAGCCACTCTGAATGAGGTACCTCCAAAACATGCATTCTGAATGCCGCAACCGCTTCTTCAGGTGTCGAAAAACGTTGACCTCTCAGTTTGTTTTTTACGTTCGGGAATAAAAAGAAGTCATTCGGTGCCAAGTCAGGACTATACGGCGGATGACCCATTAATTCGATGTTTTGGGTGCTCAAAAATACAGTTGTTTGAGCCGATATGTGAGAGCTCGCATTGTCCTGATGAAGAGCGATCCGTCTTTGGCGATTGGTTTTCCTAATTTCTTGGAAGACAACTGGCAAACAAATGGTTGTGTACCACTCAGAAATTACTGTTCTGCGTTGTTCTAGTGGTACGGTTGCGACATGTTCAGTTTTTCCGAAAAAACAGGCGACCATTTGCTTGGAAGTGCTTCGTGCGCGAACAACTTTTCTTGGATTTGGCTCATCTTGAAACACCCAAACAGTCGACTGCTGTTTACTTTCATACGCGTAAATCCATAATTCATCACCTGTCACGATGTCATAGGCGTGTTTCGAAGCCCCGCGATTGTATTTTTTGAGCATTTCCTTCGACCAATCGACACGAGCCTTTTTTTGAGCGATTGACAAATTGTGTGGGATCCAACGCGAACAATTTTTTTTGACAGTCACATGTTTATGCAATATTGAATGTATGCTGGTCCCACTAATGCCTAAGATTGTCTCAATCTCACGATAGGTCACATGACGATCTTGCAATATCAGTTCGCGCACAGCATCAATGGTTTTCGGAACAACAACTGAGTTTGGACGACCTTCACGAAATTCGTCTTGGAGTGAACTACGACCACGATTGAATTCACCATACCATCGATAAACACTGGTCCTTGATGGAGCTCCATCGCCAAAAAATGAATTAAGTTCATCCATGCAATGTTGCTGAGTTAATCCACGTCGAAAGTTGTAAAAAATAATCGCACGAAAATGTTAACGATTTAATTCCATTTTTGGGCGGAGATGAATCCTTTAAGTTACTGTAAACAACACAAATAGCGCTGGTATTTCAAAACGTTCTGAGTACGTAAAAGCCAAAAAGTGTCAAACTTTGCGATACAGCTGTCAGTTGCCAGATTGCAACACCAGGGTTGCCAAATCCCGACACATAAAAGGCACCCCTCGTATTTTGTGGGATAAAAGTTGGTACCTTGTATCTGGTAGTAAAAAGCATAAGTTATGTTTTGTGCGGGTTTAAACTTAGCCCACATCCTGTGGCCCTAGAGATAAGCTCGCCTAACGCCCTTTGGATGATCCCACTGATCGTATTTGGACACAGTCCTGACACCATTAGCACCACATCATCAGCGTACGCCACCACTTTTACTCCACCTCAATTAAGTTTTATCAAGATTTTGCTGATCACACATAGCCAAAGAAGTGGATATAATATTCCCCCCTGTGGAGTGCCCCTTTGGACCTTCTTAGTTATATCGATATTACCCATATTAGCTTTGATTATCCTGGTTTCTAGCATATAAATGACCCAGTTACTAATGCAACTGTCCACCTCTAGGTCTATCAACGCCCGTTGGATGGCATCTGTAGTAACATTGTTAAATGGCGCCTTCTGTATCCAAGAATGCCGCCATGGTATAATGTTTGCTCTATAGAGTCTCCGTAGATTTTCCTTTAAGGTATGCGTGTTGTGCAGTTGATGTACCAGAGCCCTCCAAAGAGCTTCTGAGGTGTCTATCCAAAAGTCTTTCAAACGTTTTTAACAGGAAAGATGAAAGATGTATTGGCCTGAAGTCCTTCGCTGATTCATGTCCCCTCCTACCTGCTTTTGGTATGAAGACGACCTTGACTAGTTTCCAACTATCTAGAATATGGCCTAAGTTTAAAACCGCTTTAAAAATTTCCTCAAGCCATGGTAGGATACAGTCCAAGGTTTCCTGTAACATCTTTAGAATAATCCCATCTGGCCCCGGAGATTTAAAAGGTGAAAAAGATTTGATTGCCCATGTAAGTTTCTCCTTGGTAATTATTTCATTTGCAAGGTGCTGTGGCAGAGTAGCCAATATAAAAATAACAAATCTTCTTAGATATATTAAAGCAGGTTGGTTCAATGAGGACAATGTAGAGTGAGAAGAGGGGACAGCCCCTATCACAATGGGCTTCCAGCAGGCCTAGGTGTCTCAACCGGCAACCATTATACCTGTCTACCTACTCTCAATGTCACAACGGCCAGGACATTGTCTAGTTCACAAGCGTCAAATAGGTATGATTGACACTCGACGCGATTTGAAAAAAAATATATGGTCAATTTTCTGATAGAATGATTAATTTTGCGGCACCTTGTATACCTATCCCTTCAATTGCTATGTGAATAAATTCATAAATCCACTTTCCGCATTTCTTTGCACCTAAAAGTACAAAAAATGTTTTTTAAATTTAATACCAAATTAAATACCAGATTTATTTGCGCGTGGAATGCTTCTGTAGGACAGTTATAGAATACGAGTACACCTGACTTGGTAATAAGAATCGCCTGTGTGCGCATGTAATTTTCTATTCCAAAAATCAAACGAATAATAAAAATAAGAAGTTAAAAAACGTTCAACAATTTGTAAAAATTCACTACAGTTTGTTAAGCGTTGCGGCTGATTTCATATATTTTTTGCCTGTTTGTGCGTGTGCGTGTTTCAGTTTAAACAATTACACTGCCGGATATCCATGACTCTGCTGGCTTACGCTTCGTCAATCCCACATAATTTCCCGCCTGCCTGACGAGCCACCATTGGCACAAATGAATTATGTTACATGAGTATGAGTACACACATACGTACATAAGTGGCTGTAGTTGTTTGCGGTATAAGAAAGTTTTGATGTAAATCAAAAAGCATATGCAAAACTTATGCCGCATTCTAATTGAGTTTAACCACCACAAAATTTTACACAACTTCGAGCCAACTCGAACCAAGTTGAATTGAACCGAATTACAGGGAATTGAATTGAATGAACATTCGCTGGTATTTACCTTATAATAACTTAATTAAATTTGATTTAGTTTGCGAAATTTCGCTTGTGTCTGGTGAGTAGGGAAATGGAAAAGTACCGAGAAAAGAGATTCTATGCTTCATGCATCCCGCACATGTACATTTTTAATATTTTTATGAAGTCTACAAGTTTTGCCTTCTGTGATTACAAATGTTTGAGTTTCTTTTCCTTCAATGAACTCTTTTGGCTTTAAAGTAATTAAAATGCTTTGAGGCCGTATGCAAAGCTTTCAAAACAAATACAAACACTTTCAAGGAAGTAAATATGCGATTGGAATGCGCACAGTGGAACGAAATCTATCAAAAAACTAGGTGGGGTGGTTTTGCAGTATAGTTAATTTTAAGAAGCCACGGTTTTTTTTTTACTTCTTCACTCCACTCGGGAGCATAGGACCTCGATAAGACTCAGTCTTTTTTTTGTTGCCTTCGCACCAGTGGTATGTGAGGCATGCTCCCACTAACACTAGAACAACCGTCCTTATCTGCTGAGTTCCACCCTGGGACCGTGGTAACATTTCGTCAAGGTGAAGCCGCGTTTATGTCTATTGACACAACAGGTACCTGCTTCCAGGTTCCTCTTACATGGGCGTATGGAGGTTATACGCTGTCAATGGTATCCATTGCTTCCACTTCATAACTGGTTCTGCAGCAAATGGAACATCGGAAAAGGTGTCGTAAGTATTACCGACATGTCGTGGTCTGATACCGTCTTGAGCACTAAGCTCAGGCGTCTGTTATTTGTCGTCAGTTCGTAGGCAGTCTACTTCCAGTCAATAGCTGCTGCTGAATTCTTTGCTGCATGTTAATTAGGTTGCCACTCTGCGCGTTGAAGATATAACCCTATCATTGTTGCAAAATTTGTTGCTGCATTCCAGCAAGTATTTGATGCGATCATCTTGGTGATTAGATTTTCCGAGCACAGCTGACCACCCAGAAGTGCTTCAAGCGTTAGGCGCTCCTCTCTGAAACGATCGCAGTGGAAGAATACGTGTTTCGCACTTTCTATCGCGTTGTTAAAGTTTGGGTAGAACGGGGTGGGCCTCCAGACTAAATCGAAGGAGGTACTCCAAAAAACAACCGTGGCCACTCAGTATTTGAGTGAGATAGTAGTCAACGTCTTTGTGTTTCCTGCTCACCCATTGGCTAATATTTGAAATAAGCCCATGAGTCCAACGTCCGTTAGTTGACAAATCCCATCTGCTGTGCCATTCTTCGATCGAATGCAGTGTAGTATGATTATAAGTCGGATATGCCTTAACATTAAAATTCATAAACATTTTGTTTTGGTTTTTATTTTATTGTCCACTTATGCATTCACTGTGCTGAGCCGTTTAAATAAAGTATCATATTTCTTAAAAGGTTCATTACACTTGAAAGTAAACGCAAATATAGCTAACGTAATTATTATATGCGCGGCGCGTGAATGCTAGAATCATATTACACAAGTAAACACCGAAAAATTGTTGTTGGCTTGCATTGATAAAAGTTACTATAAAAACGCTTGTAATTAGTATGTAAGACACAATAAAGAAAATAATCGTTCGCCAAGCTGGATGCCTAGCTTGGAACGATAAATAAATAAATATATTTAACTCAAATAAATATTCTTTCATTACAGCAGTCTCTCTTCAGCTTCTTCTTCTAATGACGGCTTAGCCCGAGGTCTGCCATAGAGACGGCTTAATTCCTTTGCCTGAATGTCAGCTGGCAGTTTGCCCGCAATAACGCCTATTGCGTCTCTCGAGACCGTTCTGTAGCCACAAGCCACCCTTATTGCACTTCGGCGAAGTATCTGTGCTCCGCATTGTATGCTGGACGTTTTAGCTCCTGCCCATATCGGGGCAGCGTAAAAGACTACGGAGTCTACAACCATCGATAAGACACGTCTTCTGCTGCCTTGCGAGCCGCCAATATTAGGCAACATTCATGCAAGCGCTCCATTGATAGCATCAGCTTTTGCGCTTGCTGCAGATAGGTGCTGCTTGTAGCTAAGTCGCCTGTCTATTATCACGCCAAGATACTTAATCGACTCTTTAGAGAGTATTTCATGGGTGCCTATGCGTAGTTTTATTTCCTCCTTCTTTTTTCTCCACCCACTGATGAGTACCACCTCGGTTTTTTGGGCTGCCAATTCCAATCCGGATTTTGCCAACCGTAGCCTCACCCTTGCTGCTGAGTCATTGCTTTTTGCTTCCAGCTGGTCTGTGTTTCTATCCGTAACTACAAGCGCAATATCATCTGCATAGCCTACAATAGTAGCATCGTCTGGTAGTTTTAGTTTGAGAACCCCGTCGTACATGACATTCCAAAGTATTGGTCCAAGGACATATCCTAGGGGAACCCCGCCAGTGATTTGGTATGTTTTTTGGCCACAGTCTGTACCGTATTGCAGAATTCTGTTGGTGAAGTAACTACGTATTATGCGCAGTAGGTAACCCGGTACACTTAGTTCTTTGAGAGATATTAAAATGTTGCCCCATTTTGCAGAGTTGAATGCATTTTTGATGTCCAGTGTAATGATAGCGCAATACTTCATATGCAAGTGCCCACCACTGATTGCTTCGTGCGTAATGTCTATCACAGTCCTGATTGCATCTACCGTTGACCTCGTCTTGCGTTGGTTTCGTTGAGGGGGTATTCTGGGCTAGAAATTTGAAAAAATCTATTTTTCTTGCATATTATCAAAGTTTAGACCTTCAAAATATGCCTATCTACGGATTTTTCAAAATTCGAATTATTTTCGGAGATACAGCGGATTTTGTGACGAGGCGACTAAGGCGGCCGAGTGGAGCGAATCGCGGAATGAACGGCAGATGTTACCGGACGACTTGAGGACTCGTTCTTTCCAGAAAATCTTTTGTATCCCACACAACCTTTATTTATGCTATATATATTTATATATATATGTACTTTATACTTCTACATATAATATATGCCTAAAAATATATCGCTGATTAATCCAGAGTGATTAGTAAATATTTTGATCTAAGTTATTCTATTGGGATTGTTGCTCAAACTTCAAACGCGATTTTCTCACAATTACTTTTTTTGAGATGGTCGTCATGATATCTCAAGTTCTACTTGACCGATCACTTTGAAGTTTGATAAGAATTTTTTATTATACTTCTGTCTATCGCGCCTGCCTCGGATTTTGAAAAATTTAAGTTTGAAGTATTTAAAAAAAATTGAAAAGTTAACCCTCGAGAACACGCGCTATGAGCGTTTTGCTCAAGCAATTTTTCATTTCGCGAAGTTTTTATGTTCTATGTACTTCTGGCACTAATTGTGGTGAGTACCTTCGCTAGTAGTTGTGCTTCGTACTTTGAGGAGCATTTCTTTCGATTAGTGCACGATCGGACGTGTAGGTAGACGGTTGATTTTTGAGAGCGGCATTTTGCTCATTGCGCGAGAAACAATGTAAGTATTTCTTGATTTATCTTTTTTGTTGAAAACCTCGGGTTGTGAAAAGGGTTGCTGCCCCAATTTTGAATAGTGGCAGAAACATTACCATGGATAATTATTTTACTTCAATACCTTTAGCAGATGAACTATACAAACAATAACGACCATTGTGGGTACAATAAGAAAAAATAAAAAGGAAATTCCACCTCAATGTATTTCAGCAAAAGGAAGGTCGCAACCACATACAATGACTGCATTTGCCGAAAACAAGGTTCTTGTCTCTTACGTTCCAGTGAAAAAAAAGAAAAAAGTTGTACTTATGCTATCATCACTTCATGCCGATGGCCAAGCTAATGATGAGAACAAACCTGAAGTAATAACCTTTTACAACCAGACGAAAGGGGATGTAGACACTGTTGATCAAACGAAAGGCACATATTCAGTTCCCAGGATAACCTACAGATGGCCAATGCGCCTCTTTTTCACGCTTATTGACATTACTGGCATACACGCACAAATTATTTACAAATCAAATACAGGCAATTTAACCCAGAGGAGGACGTTTCTAAAGGAAATTGCCCTGGAGCTAATAAAGCCACATATTTCTAATCGGCAGGCCATAAAAACTTTACCTGTGATTTAAGAAATACTATGGATCGCATTGTATCAGCAAAAGAACCTGAAAGCCAACACCTACAACCTGACTTTTGCGAGCTTTGCTCCAGGAGTAAAAACATACGTTCGAAAAAAGGCTGCACTTTATGTGGAAAATTACTTTGCACGGAACACGTTATGTATATGTGCCCATCTTGCTTCGAAAGCAACGTAAATGTCAATCTTACCGAAGACTGATTTTTGTCTTTTATTTATTTATTTTGTTACAAGGAGTTTTTTTTCTTAATATACTAAAGTATGAATGTAAAATTTTTGGTTATGTCTTGATTGAATGAATTTATATAATTTTACAGTGTGAATTTCTTAAATAAACACATAATTGCAAAAAAATGACTTGGTATTATAACTATGTTAAAAATGAAATGTTTAAAAATCGTAATCCATTAAAAAGTTACATTCTTACATGAAGTGAGCAAAATGCTCATGCGCGAGAATCCGTGCTATCTTACGAGGCGCGTGTTCTCGAGGGTTAAAAAAAATAGGGTAAATAAAGGTAAAAAAGGTAAATAAATTTTTTTTTCAAGTTGACGCCATTTTGTGAATTTTTTTTTCTTTGATTTGGCGTAATCCGATAGCGACATCCTAACTTATGAAGAATTTTTTTAATTTGTTTGTTTTAGTTCACAACAAGGGTGGGAATCATGTCAACCATGAAGCACTGTTTTTTATGTAGCCCCCACTACACCGGCCTGCCATTCCACGATTTTTTTTTTTATACTTTTCCAATATTAATAAAAACCATAAAAAATGGATAGTAAAAATATTTTTAATTTTTTTGTCGTAGTTTTAAAAATACCTAAAATTAAGGCGTCTAGATCAGAATACTCCCTTAATCTATTTGCTGTCAGGCAGGGTAGGTGATTAGCCTGCCGCTACCAGAGGAAGCCACGGATTATCATACTGAGTTTCCTTTTTTTCAAAACTCAGTATTGTAAATTTTAAATGGCCGATAAGGCCAGAATTTAATGTATTTTGAGGTTTCACATTTAAAATTTTCAGATTTAAAACTCTTGGCGAAAAAGCGTAGTTATCGTCTTATGCTCCCATAGAAGCTTAAGGAAAAAAATAATGACATAATTCAATCTTTTCGAAATTCACTGACTCCGAACGCCAGCTGTTTTTGAAGTGAAACTTCTTAGGCGTCGATGAACGAGCGAGAATGGAGAGTAAAATTTCAAGGCTATGCTACATTTTTGGCATTTTCGTTCCGCGAGAGAGAAAAAAGATATAACGTAGAGGAAAAGGAGAGAGAGAGCTATACCTTATATATATCTTAGATACACTTTAGGCTATTTTTCCTGAGTTTTTTCTTGTGGTTGCTAATTTCTAGTTAGAAATAACACTGCCTACGTTTTGGCGTTTGTTTGTTGGTGCAAACTTGTAGGAAATATATTTTTGGTGCCTACTTTGTGGTGTTCCTTGGTGCCTCCTGTTTGAGGCGTTTTTTGATCAACATTTTTTTGGCGGTTTTTTGGTGCCTACTTTTTGGCGCTTATTTCCATTTGCTGGCTTATTTCCATGTGCGTACTATAAAGTGTTATCCATTCCGGCGTCGGATTTATTGGTATTACCTTGCGGTAATTTGAGCCGTTGCTGCGGTCCCGGAATCACTGCGTTTTTGCGGGTGATAAACGCTCGGAGTAGTGCGCGTTGTTGCCATGGTTTGTTTCCGGCGTTTACCTACACCGGTCGACCCTTCTCCGTTTTTTGTAAATTTTGTCTATTTGTATTCTCAGCATATTGTGAATTTATTTAGATATATATTCTTTCTTTCTCTCTCTCTCTCTGATTCTCTCTCGGGGCTCTCCCTCTTCCTGTGTCTGCCTTGAAATTTTCACTTCTGATTTGTGTGCTACGCTACACGCACTTTTTTTTACTGCGATTTCGTTTTATCAGATTTTTCGTAACGCCCCACACGCGAGTCAAATATTTTTTTCTCGGATTTGGAACCACTGTGCGGCGCAACAGCGAAACCATACCCGCCACACATATGCATGTACGTATGTATGTATTTACATATGCATACCTATATGTCGATGTGTCTATAGGCAGGGCGTACATGATTTTATGTTCTCGGTATTATCCACGTTTGGTATGAGTAACTTTTAATTAATGATCATTTATTATGTAAAATGCAAATGCGCGTATTTTGCCCATGTTTGCTATGCCTGAAAACATGCATGTACGGATGCGTGTGTGCATGTGTGTGTGTTTCTCTCTTCGCTCTTGTTGAACACATAAAACAGTCTCACAAGTTTTGACTCCTCCACGATATGCCGATAATTTTTAATGAATCCTTGAGAAATGTTGTACAAATAAACAGATTGTTCATTTGCCTTGTTATTGTTGTTGTTATGGCAATGAACGAATTGACTGCATGGTATGAGGTTGGCGCATCAGTGGGTGCAGCTGTCATGTAACTTGCATGATTAAGTGTTTTTCTATGTTGTGACTGCGACATGCACGAATACGCACACACACACCCATGTATGTTCATACAACAAGCAGACATTCATTACATATATGACTGGTACATACACGCATACACACATACATATAATATAATTAATGACACTTGCAGGCAAATTTATTAGTGTTGTTTGCTGATAAGTCTAACACTTTCAGGCCAAGTGTTGGCTGAAATTAGTTATTTAGGCGGGAAAGTTGAACTTGAAATAAGTGTTTTAGAAATTAAGTGAAACTGCGAAGTGAAATTTATGCCCAAAATGAAACGACAATAAAACAATATTAATTACACACTTCTCATATGATTTAAATTTGGAAGAAAGAAATCCATGAATAAGAAGGAGTTGAGTAGGCCCCAAAAACATCGAGTAAATATCTAAGTATTGTTGTGGATGGCAAACTGTCATGGAGATGAAATGCGCAAGAAAGAAAGCCTCTAATGCCTTACATGCATGTAAAAGAATGCTCGGTAAAACTGATGTTACCTGTCATGTCCGACCGACTGTCGCAGATCCTGCTGTCATTAAGCAGATGGGACTGTAGCAACTGGTTGGACTGATGATGGGCCATTTTTTGTCTGTTCCGACAAACAAATAATAAAGACTTGGAGCGGTCATTAGACCAATGATGCTCTAGGATATGCTAGTGCGGTGGACTGCGTGCGCCAAAGTGGTAGGTAGGTAGGTAAAATGACAAGAGTGCCACAGGCACACTTCAAGTAGCACTTACGTGCCGTTTTGATATCATAATGTGGACCACTACCTGTGAAAGGATTAAGGGAGGAGATAAGACCGTCTACAGCCATCCAGTGCTGTTGATGTAGTGGAGGAGAAAAAAGGGATCTACGCTGGAGAATTTATTCAAGTCATCCCCAAAGGGCACGCTAAGGAATATCAAGCGCCTAGCCGCCAGAGCAGGACATTTGCAGAGAAAGTGTTCAACAGTATCTTTCTCTGCAGGATCCCCACAGCTTCTGCAATAGGGGCTGTACGGAATTCCAGGCTTTTCCGCATGAGTACCGATCACACAGTGACCAGTGAACACCGCAATGAGTTTGGAAATTGTATAGCGGGGGATTCACATCACCTTAAGCGTTCTGTTTCTATCGTATTGGGGCCTAGTGTTTTCGAAATAGCACACAATGAGACATACCTCCATCTGTCTTGCGCTTTTTTTAGAAAGAAATTGTGTAGTTTCCCTTTAACAACGGTCAAGAGGACACCGATGTCTGAGAGGGGGACAGCTGAAACCGGTTCTGTCGACCCCTTCCTGGCAAGCTCATCGGCAATTTCATTTCCCTCTATATTTCTGTGCTCAGGAGAGATTTAGCATAGTGCGACAAAGTGATTTCCGTTAAAGTATAGAATATGTGTCAGGAATATGTATAACCGGCCCCATGAGCACAACTCCAACAGCGGCAATAGAAAGAATTTTCAACTGGCCTCCAATCAAATTAGTAGTAAGAAACTCAGCCAAAAGATGTGCTCTAAGACCAATGATGTCAGGACAATTCTCACAGAGGCTTTCTGGTCACAGGAACATTCGGGATTCAAATGGAAGATCAGACTACATAATTCCATAAGTTAAATTTGGCTAAAGAGCTGATGGAGGATTTTATTACGTCCAGAAACTCGAAAACTATGTATATAAGGTATAGCTCTCTCCTTTTTCTCTACGTTATATCGTTTTTCTCTCTCGCGGAACGAAAATGCTCAAAACGTTGCATGGCCTTGAAATTTTACGCTCCATTCTCGCTCGTTCATCGACGCCTAAGAAGTTTCACTTCAAAAATAAAATAAATTATCAGAATTGTTAAAACTCCCACTTAAAAGCCTGTTTTAAGGCTTAGTAGGCTTTTAAGAACATTTTGAAATGAATGGCATTTTTTAAGCGTCTAAAAGAAGTTCCTATGCTGATATTTTCGAGAACGAAGACAGCAATTGACTAGCACTAATTTAAGCTTTTTATGCAACTTCGTGCTAAAGATACTTCACAATTCAAATTCATTCGAAAATTTACAACATGTAATTTAATGGAATATGTAAATTTGTTCCTTCGCTTGCAGGGTTATACGACCTCCTCCGCTAGCAGTCGAGGTGAAAGAAAATTTTTGACAGTATGCAAAAGCGCACCTAACTGAAGGGCGAATGACGTTTAGCTGAGACAAAGACCATAAGTCCATAACCGTGCATGCACAAACGATTCACAATTAAAATAAAATAAATAAATATTCGACGCGTACAGTTCTGTTAGGCCCTTGACCGAGCTCCTCCTCCTAGTTGTGGCGTGCGTCTTGATGCTGTTACACAAATTGATTGACAGCCTTGCTAATTAATAATCTTTGTTCCTTCATAATTCATGTTTGACTTTGAATTGCAATTGCAAGAGCATTTGCTTTTATTGTTGCGCAATCCCATTATACTGCAGTAATTGTACTCACACCCACATACCTACAAGTATTTATATAAGCCCAAAAGCTGCTCATTTAACTAAATACTAATCACCACTCGCTAATGGCCGGAAGATTTAAGCGTACGTTGAGTGTCTTTGAAATTCTCAATGCGCTTATTTCCTTAGACAAATACTTATTTAATTACAATGAAATCGATTTTCGCCAAAACTTTTCCAACAATCAAACAATTATCAAGGCATCACTTGAATGCGCCGCTTGTGAGCGCCGCCCAGAAAATTACAACTCGAATTCAATTATCGACTAATTTTATGCCGAGGCAAGTGGAGCACCAGCCATTCGGATCACAAAGCTACTGCGCTTACTCTTTGCCAGCTCATAGCTCCCTTTCAGAACGCTACAGCACTTTAAGGCAATAAACTTTCAGTAACGTTCACAATTTGTAAGAAATTAAATTAAGTTAAATTGAATTTTCATTATCGTAACTTTGACTCCACAGTTGGAGCTAAAGAAGGGGAGCAAGCAACTAAAGCGTTATGTGCCATGGTAACTTCAATGCAACACTTATAAGTGTGCACATACACATATGGCCATTAAAATAGGTACACCCTACGCTCATATGGATATTGCAACTTCTTTTTAATTAATAATAACAGATATTCAATTGTGTGTGGTTTTATTTCTTAGAATATTATTAGAAATGTAAATAATAATTCAAAAATCTTTGAAAACTTAAACTAGTGACAATAGATGAAAAAAAAAGTTATTCAAATACAGAGATACAAAAAGAACTTTTTGATTTTATTAAAAGTGCTGTCTAAATTATAGAAGTTTAATCAATAATCACTGGATCCACCAAAAAATGTTTTTTTTTTGTTGCGTGAGGCGGTTTAAAATGTCTACTACATCACCAAAACTGCTATCGACACAAGGCAGCGAGCGACACAAGGCTGCGTGCCTATTTTAATGACCATATGTGTATATGTACTTGTGGGGTCATATGTGGGTGTATGTCTGTACCTTAAATACATTTGAGTATACATTTCAATGAAATTGAACAGAAGTGCCAATCATGTTCGAGTATTATTGTCAATAACATAAAGCTAAGATACTGAGCAAAATTAAAGAATCACATTTGAGAAGAACACACAAAATCATAAAAATAAATACTCGTCCACAAAAAAAAAAAAAAAACAAAAAAATTCAATAGTTTTCGGTTCCTTTACAATTTCGAGCGCAACAATGGCCATTGAAGTACGAGTACATAGTAGCAGCAGCGCCTGAAAAGCAATGACATTTTAAATGTGCGACCGAGATGGCATCGATAAAATTTTAAGCCATTTTTGTTTGTGAACAAAACCTTGGATAAACGTATAAAAGGTATCCGACGCCAAGACAGCTTGGCACAAATGACAGTCAGACTATGAAATAAATACAGCGCAAGGATGGCCATAGCGCCGTTATGCTGCTGAAATAGGACATAGGAGACATTGTAAATATAACAGATATACATACACACATACACAAACATACATACATACACACACATACATACATACACATATACATACAACTCGAACTAAATTCATTGGATTGCAATACACTTGAAATGGCATCAAATTTCATTATGTCGCATAATTCGCTGCTGTAAGGGGCGCATGCATTTGTGCTGCGCTGCTGTTGCCCTCAACTGCGGTTTGATGCGCCAAGCCAACTGCCATGACATCAATTGACACAATGACCAAATGCAAGAAAGGAGTGCAATTGATTGGATAATCATTGTGTGGCACATACATAGCTACACACACACACCATAACACTATACTACACTTCGGTCAAAAGAGTAATGCCAGAGCTGGGGGGTGCGCGTGCACCTCGTTCTGGGCTGAGTGTCGGCATTTCAAGCGTCGATAATGCCAATGCAGTTGAGCTACTAATTTACATTAATTACATTACGCGCATATTGTAAGCGACCATGCATACATACATATGGAGGAAGGATTTCCCCAGCATTGCTAATACACACATACACACAAACATACGTACGACGGCAAATAATAATCATATGATGGCCTTTGGCGCTTCCAATAACTATTTTTTCCAGTTGGCTGCCAGCCAATTCAATTGATTGTCTCTCCAATTGCCAGTCAAGCTTTGATTGCCAGTGGTTTTTGACCTCCTTCAATGTTTATGTGTGCTAATAAAATTATTATTGATGACTGCGATTGTATTTGCGTGCCAACGATTCAACGAACTCAAATGGATAATTGTCCTTTTGCGTAGCTCACTGCGCCCATTGTTGGAAATTCGTTGTGGGCGTAAGTGAGCAGCAAATTGGGTGTGCGATGAGGTGAGCAATCTGTAGATATTTAATGCAGTCAAATGAAGGTTTATACAGTAAATGTGTGACTCGTAGTTGGACAGAAGGCTTGGTGGGGCGGTATTCTGTGAGGAGCTTCTCATCAAGCTGAAATTTAGGCTTCTGGATCATTGGGGTGTTCTCCAAGCGAAGGTAAGCGCAATGAAAGAAGCAATGGATTAATTGCAAGCTTTTGTAATTTTTGTAGTGGACGTAAATATCTAATTCGACAACCAAGCGGCAATTAAGGCTATGTACACCTTGATTGTGCGTTCGAAATTAGACGAGGAATGCGTCCAAATACTTCGATACTAGGCTTATTTGGGTGCCCGACCACAATTGTATAGAGCGATATTGCTGGGTTAACAGTGGATTCTGGAGACGGTTTCAACGCGAAATTAGGGCTTGGAGTTCCCTTGAGAACCTAGTACTGGAAAGACGTGCGTTGTGTCGCTGGCACTGGATTAGTGCTGGACGCAAACGAGCAAAGTCGCGAGATCCTTGTAGTCATAGGTAGATTGGAGACGCTCGAGGGAATTTCTATGTCTGGCTAACAAAGCCGCAGCTCCCGATTTGTTGTTGTGTTAGAGGTGGTTGATTATTTGTATTAAATAATCTTAGTTAGCGACTAGCGCCGTTATAGTACCACTGTTCTCAAGTAGTGTTCTGTTTTTTTCCATTTCGTGAGATCCAGATATAACAGCAAATTTTTTCTCTCTATGTCTGAGACTTCATTAGTTTGCTGTAGGAAAGGTTAACCGAAAGAGCGAAGTCTTATTCTGGCTAAACCTGGACAATCGCATAAAGAGTGGAAAAGACTTTTTTTCACCCTCTCCGCGTGACAGCTTCTGCAGATGGGATTGAAAGGAAGGTTAAGTGTGGCTGCTTGATCACCTAACTTCCAGTAACCTGTAACGGTTGCAGTAATACGTGAAATGTTTCAGTGAGAGTATCCTAACAGATAATTCGACATCTGAATGTTCTACGACGGCCATGTGTTTGTTGATGTAGTACAGGGTTTGATTGAAAATTAATGAGCCCTATTTTTTTAAGCAGTTTTCTTAAACCTTTTGGCTAATACAACTAATATTCTTCAAAAATAGGACCCTTGAGCGTCAATACACCGCTGGTAGCGGTCCTTCCACGGCAGGAAACTTTTTTTAAACTCATCCGCCGGGATCGCGTTCAATTCGGCTGTCACAGTTTTTTGGATCGCCTCGATGGAGTCGAAACGCCCCCCTTCCGCTTTCTTTTCAGGCGCGGGAACAAGAAGAAGTCCGAAGGGGACAGGTCTGGGCTGTAGCGAGGGTGGAGAAGCACCGGAACCCCCTTCTTGGCCAATGCAGAGGTGCAGAGGAAGGCGTTGTGCGCCGGCGCATTGTCGTGATGAAGGGTCCAATTGTTGACGAGGTCGGGCCGAACCCGGGCGACGCGGTTTTTCCGCCAAAGGAACACTTCTTTGTAAAATGCCGCGTTTACAGTGCTTCCTGGAGGTACAAACTCCTTGTGGACGATGCCTCGAGAGTCGAAAAAGTCGATCAGCTGCATTTTCGCCACTGCAAAATCCAAACACACTTTTAAAACAGCTTTCATGCGTGGCGCGATGTTGACTGCACCGCTGTTGCCAGCGAACTGGGACCAGTTTCTAGTAGAAGAGGAAGGTCCAACGATCATTTTCCCCCACCAACCGATTCGGTTGATCGCTTGGCAGTCGCTCCGCGCGGGAAGGCTCATTACTTTTCAATCAAACCCTATACTTGAAGTTAATTGCATCCACCTTCTTTCGGCTAAAGCATAGTATATAGTGTGACGCAATGGATGTTTCTATTGTATTGAATGGCGTAGCAACTGCGACCACCTCTGTTATGTCTAGTGGCTTTTCTGGTTAACTCGTCTGCTTTCTCATTACCTTCTATATTCCTTGCAAGCTTCCCTGATTACTCATAGTTCTACCTGGAACACGCTGGCATAGCCAGGAAGTCGAATTGATTTGGATAAGTTGAGCGGTTCTGCAAAGAAGCTGGGAGCTGGGAGCATCACAGTTCATCTTAGAACCATCCGGATATCGGTTAACGTGGTGAAACAGCACCTTTTTTTTCGCCAAATGCGGCCGCGCCTCATTCAATTTTTAGTGAAAGCGGTCCAATAATCACTGTAGTATTGTGCAGTGATCGTTCTTCTTTTGTTTCTAAAAAATCCATGAGGATGACACCGTTCGCATCTCAAACAATCGTCGCCATGACTCTTCCGCCCGATGGGACTGTCTTCACCTTCTTTCGAGCAGATTCATCGGGTGAAATCCATTGTTTTGATTGTTGCTTAATTTCTGGTGTGTAATAATGAGTCCAGGTTTCGTCAACGGTGAGAACTTGACGCTAAAAATCATTTGGATCCTTACCGGGTATTGTCCCTTAGGTGTTCATGCGTTGAGTCTTGGGATTACTTCAAGTCCTTTCGGTCTAAAGCTGTCTAGAGGATGAAGTGGAATCATCTTATTACTTTCTTTTTAACTATCTTCCCTGCTCTCGGCGAGCAAAGATTTAGACATCTGCCTTCGCACCTTTTTGCTATGCCTGCGGATATTGTAGCTTGCAGCGGTTATATGGGTTTAAAAATATATGTTTATAATGGGTGCTTACACCCTTTTTGGGTGTTTCTTCGAGCTCCTCCATCTATTTGGGGTGTGCGTCTTGATATTGCTTCACAAATGAAGGGACGTACAGTTTTAAGGCAACTCCGAAGAGCATACATTTTTTTATGAAGAGCTTTTACATGTCACACAATAAACTCGGAGGTTTGCCATTACCTCCCGAGAGGCCGCCGCTACTGGAAAAAACGTTTGCTTCATTTTTTGTGTTTCATGAACTCGAACTTACGTACTCCGAACGGTAGTCGCTCACAAATCCATTAAACTACGGCGGTCATCAATACAAATGTAATTAGCCACTGTTGGGCGTCATCCTTGGATTGCCCAAAGGCCATTCTTCCTTTTTCCACCTGTTTGGTTCTTTTCACTCTGTATGATACATATACAATGGAGGAATTCTGATTCTTTATCCAAGTGGGCAGCTATTTATCCAACCCTATTCTAACATTCAAGTAAAATTAAGCGAATTGTGTAAATTAGACATTTTCATGAACAGTAGAACTACAAAAAGTAATTGAAAAACTTTTCAAAATTTTTTTCCTGCAGAGTAAGCAAGAGGTGAGAACGATAAATTGACAAACTAATTTTACAACCAAACTATGAGCGAACATACGGCGCGACCAGTGAAGATATCACTTACGGATGTCTCTTTAGGAACATTGAGTTCATAGAGCATCCAAAGAATTTTTGTGTGGAGATGTCTAGACTTCGAAAAGATTGTAGAATGTAATCCAACGTTGCGGCTTGATCACAAAACGAGCAACGAGCTGGTGATTTATGATGACTTATTGAAGAAAGAAAGTGATTTTTTGTACTGGAAGGATTTAAGACAGCGTGGTGATGGTAGTCCTTTTTCCACTTTGTAATCTGGCGGTTTTGTAATCATCCATCTGTGGCTAAAGACGTCGCGATTTCCTGCTGGACGCTAGCATATACTTGGTTGTGCCCGTTTTTTTACCGTCAAATGCAACCGTATGAACTCGTTTTCAATAGCCGTGAAAGCGGCGGCAACATCCCGCTTTGGTATGACCGATAATGTCGATAACATCAGCATACGGAATGAGCTCTACACTTTTATAGAATAAAGTTCCGTTTCATTCTACGCACGCCCTGCAAAGCATACGGTGCATAACAAAGTTGAAGAGAACGCATGAGAATGGGTCATCTTGTCTGAAATGTCGAACGGTATCAAAAGGTGCGTTGCAAAGGTCCTTTCCTACTTTGACGGAGCTTTATGTGCTGCGCAACGTCATTCTGCACAGCCGTATCAGCTTAGCAGAGATACCGAGGTCAGGCATTATGCGATAGAGTTGGCCGTGAATCAGGCTTTCAAAGGCTTCAAAGGCAAAGGCCTTATAGTCGACGAACAGGAGGTGCGTGACAACTTGGTCCTCATGGGTCTTCTCCCTGATCTCCCGCAGTGTGAATATTTGGGTTTGAAACTTCACTGGTACGTCTCACTTAGGGATTAGGCGTAAGATTTCAATGCATCACATAGCAGGAAGAATAGAATTGTACATGCGATAACGAAGAGTCTGATCTCTCAATAGTTGGCGCAGCTCGTAAGGTACTCTTTCTTAGGATAGGACAAAGTGTACTGCGATTTCAATCACTGGTCATGGCTTCTGCTTGCCATATCAAGCCGATAAGTCGATGCTTGCTCCCTACCTAAACAAGACGTATGTAATTACCAGGAGACATTTTTCAAGTTCTTTGCTTTCTAACTAAATGGATTAAGTACCAAATTGGGATAGATCATCCGAAAAAGTGAGGTGAAGCTACTCACATAACGCAACTATCCACATAAACTATACCTTTTTTATTTTTTATTTTTTTTTTTTGTGTGAAGGAGGGGAAGCATCAAAAGTCTATGGCCGAAGCCGTGGTGTGGGATTTTAACCCAACGATTGCTCGGATTGCTCCCCTCGTATCTGCCATTCTTGAATTGTTCGCAGCCTTTCTTCTTTTTTAGCCCCGTTCGACGGTTTCTGCTCAATGGTGTTATGTAGCCTATACATCTCAACCGCGAGAAGGTCTATAGGCACCATTCCCGTTATCACATGGATTGCGTCATCTGAGACAGTGCCATAGGCACTGGCTACTCGCAGAGCGCCAAGTCTGTATGTATTGGAGGTACGATGGCTTCGTGTTTGCCCAGATTGATGCTGCGTACAGAATCACTGAGCTTGTGACTGTCAACAGGAGTCTCTGTATACTTGCGAGAGGGCTGCCAATATTACGCATTAGTCTATTCAACGCGTTATTTATGCATACGGCTTTTTCACTGACTGACTCTAAATGATGCTTAAAGGTAATTTTCGAGTCAAAGAGTACTCCCTGATATTTGATATATGGCTGCGACCTTATGTCATGGTCAGCTACCGTAATCACTATCTCTCCACGTACCCGTCGTGTTGTCAGTAATACGACTTCAGTTTTTTGAGCTGCAAGTTCTCACTTCACATTTTTAAGCCATCTTCTAATTATTACAATTGCATCGTTGCATAACGCTTGCAACACGCCCAGATGCTTTCCCACTACCACTAACGCAATGTCGTCTGCGTATCCAATGAGGGTAGCATCTTCAGGAAGCTCAAGCTTGAGGATACCGTCGTACATAACATTCCAAAGTGTTGGGCCAAGCACCGAGCCCTGTGGGACACCGCCAGTTACTTTATATGTACCTATTCCGTTGTCAGTACCATAAAGCAAGAGCCTGTTTTCAAAGTAGCTTGATATTATTTTTTTGCAGGTATATCGGCACCGCGAATCCTCTCAGTACACTCATAATCTGGGGCCAGCTTGCGGAGTTGAACGCATTTTTTATGTCTAAGGCAACAACAGCGCAGTATTTCTTCGTGTCTCCTTTCCATTTCCTGCCCCAAGTGGCTTGACGAGCAATACTCATTACAGCTTGTTTCGCGACCACGGTTGAATGGCCTTTTCTAAAGCCGTATTGGTTTGGAGAAAGTCCTTTTGGTTTCTCTAGAACCTCTTGCATTCTGTTACATATGATGCGTTCTAGTATTTTGCCGAGTGTATCTAGCATACAGAGTGGACGGTATGACCATGGATGGTCCGGCGGCTTTCCTGCTTTGGGTAGCAGTACCAACCTCTGTTTCTTCCACATAAATATACCTTTAAGTATTCAGCATCTGCAGAGTCATATTACCATTATCTGCATTGCCAAAAAACTCTTTTTTTTGGCTTCCGCAGCCAAACTGCAGCTCCTAACTAATTGTCACAAATTTTCCTAGCTCTTTGTTTGACTACCAGCTTAGCTAAGTTAAGTGAAAAAAGAAAATCATTTTCTTACACTTTTCCCCCTACATCATATCATCAATAACTTCTTATGGTTCTTTTTTGTTTTGTTTCTTCTTTTATGTATTTTTGCCCAGCTCTTTTTTCGTGATGTAATTATTTTGTGCACTGGTTTGCCTCGTCATTTCGTTTCTTGATTTATGTTCCTCTACTTATCCAGCTTCCATATCATTATGTTGTTGTTACCTTTGTATTTCAAGAGATTATAGCAATTAGTCGACATTTTGTTATGCCCGAAAGTGCCTTACAATACATACTAGTAGGTGGACTCAGTTTTACGAGTATGTGTCCTTGGTAAGCTGGTGATACTTTTTTCAACTAATAATTTTTCCCAAATTTCTTTCATATTTGTTTATGTCATATTTCTCTAATAACCAAGGCAATGTCTCAGTAACGCATGTGTGCACAGGTAAGATGTTCTGCTAAAATTTTTATGATTATGCTCGTAATTGTATTCGTATGAGCAGCAATGTATACGCAAAAAGAGCAATGAATGAATGCCTTCTGCGAATTATGTACTTCTATTTGGTACTTAATGGGTTTCCATTTACGACTGCCAACATTAAAGAGCATAGCAAATCAAGTGCGCATGGCTTTTAAAGCCTTCCCTGGTAGATTTTCATTGCAAAGCTTATGCAAAGTAATTAGCAAATAAATTAATAAATAAAATTTACTATCAGTGAATGCTCTCACAGAAAATTTGGTATGAACAAATTTTAAACTGTAGTGTACTATTGAAGTACACAATTTAATTTTTAGTACACAATTTCAGACTGTTTAAGCGAGTTATGCTTATAACTTTCCGCACCCATAAGCATGAAATTCTCAACAGCAGGAATTGGTTTTTGTTATTCATTAGCACACATCTGCACTGCTCCACTAGCTTATGTAATCATAAGATTTTACCGCAACTAATACAAAATTTTGTAAAAATTTAGTACAAAAATTTACTGTAAAATCTACATGTGAGTCCATAAGCTCGTGCGTTTTTTAAATGTGGTTTTAAAATTAATAACAAATATGTTTAAAGTATTTATTAATCAATAGTATATTTTCCTTCATTATTTACATTGTCTTTCCAACGTTTAGGCAAATTTTTAATTCCCTGCTCAAAAAATTTTTTTGTTCTTGGAGCCAAAATAGGCTTCGATACCCCTTTTTATAGCTTCTTTTGAGGAGTAGTTCTTGTTACTCATATGGGATTGAAGTCCACGGAAAAGGTGATAATCACAAGGTGCAATATCCGGAGAGTATGGTGGATGCGGCATTAGCTCCCATACGATCTCGTTCAGCTTGCCTAATGTTTACCTTGCGGTATGAGATTTTGCGTTATCGTGGTGAGACAAAACTGCCCGTTTATTTACTTAAGACGGTCAACTTTTGTTAAGTGCCTCATTCAGGTTTGATAGCTGACGGCAATAATAATCAGAGTAATCGTTTGGTTTGGTTCCAGAAGTTCATAATATACAACACCGCCCATATCCAAATCCACTAAATAGACAGGAGAATCTTTTTGGGGTGAAAGCCATCCCTAGGGGTCGGTTCTGGTGTTTCATCTTTCTCTAACCATTGGCGTTTGCGAACAGCATTATTGTAAAGGACCCATTTTTCATCACCGGTGACGATACGGTTCATAAAACTTTCATTTTCAAGGCGTTGCAGCAGCTGAGAATACACATTTACTCTCTGCTAAAGGTTGGTGACGGAAGGTCTATGTGGAACCCATTTTCCCATCTTTGAAACCTTTCCCAACTGAACCAGGTGCCTGTGAACTTGCATTCCATGCGATGAATTTAACCTCTGAGCTATCGACTGTCAAATTTGGCTCAGCTTCCACGAGTTCGAGCAAGGCATCGGAGGCAAAGACTTCAGAATGACCAGCGCGCGGGTCATCCTCCACGTCGCATTTGCCACTTCGGGATTTTGAAAACCACTTTTACGCAGTCCTTACATTCTCGGTAACCAGTGTTTATTTCTGCAGTTGTTGCATTTTTACCACTTTTATAAAAAAACAAAATATGCCTCTTATACGCGTTCGAAGATTCCATTTTATTTTTTAACAACACGTGCTTCTATCCGCGATTAAAATCACTTGTTGAATGCACAATATATCCGTTATATTTCACCAATAAGTTTTTGTATGCAAAAATTGTACAGAAGTGAAATTATGGGTAAAATACGCACGAACTTTTGGACTAACCGATACTATACAAACAACTAGGAACATTTTTTGATGGGCACTTTTTGGTTTCTAAGCATGCATCTGAGCCCTCATAATTTATTCAGAAAATTATAAATGCAAGTTTAATTCTCCAAAGTGATATTATCGCCTTCAAAGTACTCTCCACCAACTGCAACGCATTTATGCCATCGTTTGATCCAATTCTCGATACATTTCTGGAACTCTATTGTCGGTATTACCACCAGAGTCGTGTTCGATTTTTCCGTAACTTCATTTCGTCTGTCCACGTTCACCGTAGTGGTTTTTCGACTCAATGAAACAGACAAAATCGCTGGGAATTCGATTAAAATCGAAAACACGTGCAGAGATAGACTTACCCCAGACTGCGTAGCTTTTCCAAATGCCAAGTAATAGCAACAACATTTCGGTAGCAATGTTAATCTGATAAGTGGCAATCTAACAAAAAAAAAATAGAACTCTAATCAGTCGCTTAGAGCGGCACATAGTGGTTGTTGCGTAAGCTTTTCGATCAAGGTGGTATTGTGGCTAATACCACCTACTGCAAAACTGTTACGCTTTGTGGCATGCGGACTGTAGTAAACAGGAGAAAAGTGTGATACAACAAATGTATTGATTTCTTAATAAGCTTAATGAGAATTTTAGGAAAACAGCGTAGACGAATGAATCCTACGCTTCCTTACATCTTTAACTTTTTTATTTTAATTCCGATGGACACTCAGTGTCGTAGCTTTATCGATGTATTACCCAAAAATTATACGTAACGTAACAAACTTAAGAGCAACCTGCAAAGTGGGAAGCATGTTGAAATGGTTGCTTCAGGCCTAAGAAACTTAGAGAGCTGTGGATTTTGGATTCTTAACTGACATAAAACACGTAAATTGAGAGCGGTAAAAGAATAATGCCACCGTTTTTTTAATATATTTTCTTGAAGGCATATTTTTTTAATTATTCAGTTTTCATTGCGACTAGTTAAAAAAATATTTAAAACTAACGAGCAATTTGTAGCGAGTTTATATAAAACAAATTAGTATTAGGATAATCTACTCAGGTTAGGTTAGGTTAGCCAGTTTGCTTGTGTAAGTCAAAACACTTGGAGGTCCTAAGGTCCATTGTGATACCTGGATTTGACTTCCATCCCCTAACTAATTTGCTCAAACCCCTAAGATCTTGGTAAGATGTAACTCGTTCCTCCAGTGAGAAATTTAGCAAATTTGCTAGATCTTCAAAGAAATATTCGCCAAGATATTTGCCACGGCTTCTTTGAAGTGCCGAATATTCACAGAGGAGGTGTTGCACCGACTCAATTTCTTCTTCGTCTCCATAACTCCTGCAGAAGTCATTGTGAGGTACACCCATTCTATTGGCTAGGGTACAAATTATGCGGTGACCACCTATTATAGCTCCTATGAGGACATTGGCATAATTCCGTCCGGATTGTAGAATTGGAGGGAATTTACCGCCCAGGTTACCTTAGTATCCAAGATATCATGCCGTTCAAGTTTATCTATTTGAATTCCAGAAGGACTGGAAGTTTGTATATTATTCTTCCATTCTTGGTATCCAAGAAAGTGTATTGGCATGAGATATTCAAGTATTTCCGGCTCTGTTTCTGTGTCGCTGCTATCCGGTCATTGCAAAAAGCTTGGTTTGCAGGGTTCCTTGGAGAAACATTTTCGAAGTTTTGAGAACTCAAATTTGTCAGCCAAGTCTTCGAGAAACCTCATCCCTGACTCTTTCTTTACTATCTTTATTTTTCTCTTAAAAGTATTCAAACTAAAGTCAAGCGGCGATAAATACAATAAACTCTTCATCTCAAAACTTTCTTAAGAGCAAGGAAGCCATGGAGACTGGCCGCAAACAGACGGCTGCACATCTATTAGGTGCCAATTCATAAAGGCATTGCAGGAGACGAAATTGTAGATGAGATTGCGAAAAGCGCTGTTTATATACTGAAACCTTTAAATACGATATATAAAATGAAATGCCCTGTCTAGAAAAGAAAGCAGAACTATTGTAGGTATACTGACAATTCACAATTTGTGAGCGCTCAAGAGCATACAAGACAGGAATCGCAAAAACTATAACTGCAGATTTTGCAATGAACTGGAAGAGAGGAACACTCTAGAATACCTTCTTTGTTCTTGCCTTGCATTAGCTTGAACCCTAATACAATGCCTAGGAACTCTGCAATATGAAAAGTTGGAATGCCTCTCGGGGTTTGAGCTTCAGGGCTAACTTAGATTCACAAAGAATGCTGGTTTATTTCAAGAAGTCTACTACAAAGAAACGTAAATGATAATTTGCATTTGGTAATACTAAAAACCAACAGGTCTTTGGGATGTCTTTCAGCTAGCCAGGTCAACATAACCTGACCTAACCTAACCCGATTCCACTTCTGCTTGGCTGCATAACACATTACAAAGCTCATCTCGATAATAATCAGACAACTGGATTGCCTGCCTAGCCATTTTATTAAACTAGTTCTCGGAATTTACGACATTTTTAGGTCACTTAATTGCAGCTTGTTGCTTTTAAAATAGTATACGCGTAGTATAAAGTTCCCAGGCTCTTAAAAATTCGGGTTCTCTCGATAATAAAAGGTGGTTAAGTTCCAAAGGCCAGTATTGATTTTGAATAAAATACAATTCTTTTACAAAATTATTGTCCTTTCTCTTTATTATGATAATATTGGTATGGCTCAATTACGTATAGAACAAAATATTGACCAAATAACCGCCGCGGCCTCGGCGGCACACCTCCATCCGATGGTCGAAATTTTCGATGACGCTGGGCATAATTGAGGTTCAATGCCGTTAATTGACCAAATTATCTCCTCCTTTAGCTCTTCAATTGTTGTTGGCTGATCGACGCTCACCTTTTCTTTTAAATAACCCCAAAGAAAGAAGTCCAAAGGTGTCGTTGACGTTTAGGTGTGGTTCACATTCAACATCGGCCCTTGAAATTTAACCACCCTTTATAAACCAGCGTTTGAGTAACACCCTTGTGACTTTTTTCGCTAGGATTTAGTAGCAATGAACCAAGTGATAGTTCCCTGGCGTTGCAAGAGCGTATCACTCCCATGTTGGCCGCAGTTTTTTCGGCTGTTATAGCGGCCGTCTTGCTTTGCTTTCATCCAGTAATACTAGGATCAATAGGAGCTTCTCCTTCTTGTTGCAGTTTAGACCTCATTGAAAGTGATTCAGTAATGACGTTCGAGAACCATTTAATGTTGGAAAAGATGCGCTTTTTGGCACAACTTACCGCACTCAAACCATGAGCAGAAATCGCTTCGTTGTTGTGATGTTAAATAACATAAAATGATCCGCGTGAAATTTCTTATTGCTCTACTGGGATCAGTGCCTTTCAAAATATATAAATCAGCGTCGTTCTTACAATATAAAAAAAGTTATTTTCTCGTTTAAAAAATAAAATAAAAGAAAAGATCGCGTTGATTTGAACTGCCTGATATCGAATGTTTACATACTCACTCACTCAGCATGACAAGTACAACTCAACATACCCATAGCCGATGTTTTATATGCGGAACATTTTTTTAATTTAGTTATGCTTTTTCTCTACTCGCGTATGGTGTGGAAAAATATTCATAACATACATACATACATGCACGTACTACATCGAGTATACACGCAAATCAATTGCCGCCGAAATGGCTGTCGCAGCTAACGAAATTGGCTTGGCTTGCCACTCACCTCAACTGCTTGCTTGGCGACACACAACCAGACAACTCACCCCTATATGCACTATATTCATGCATACATACTTCGATGCCGCAACAGAGTTAAAAAATTGTTAAATTTGTGATAAACCAATCGATTTTTTAACAATATTTTCGACACGTTTTTGCCGCCACCAAAATTGGTTATTTTTATTTTGCTTCCTCTACTCTTACACACATACATACCTACATTCATATGAAGGTGAAGAAAATGTAAAAAAATTCACTTCAATCTGCAATCTGCTCACTGACTCGTTGAAGTTGAGCACTTGCTTCCTTCTCTACGCTTGGTTATAGCGACAGGGACTGGTATTGCTATCAGCAACAATTTCACTCACTTTCAGAGTGCAATTGCCAATTGATTGGTGAGTCGAAGCGTGCTTTATTTGCTGCTGTTCTGAATTCGTGCGCCAGTTAAATCTAGAAAGCATTTACAATGTTGCTTTTCAGCCAAGGGTTATGGTAAAGAATTTTTTTATATGTAGAAATTGTTGCCTAAAATCGCTCTAACTGAAAAAATAAGAGGAAAAAATAAAGTAAAAGCGAGTTTAGTGTCGGGATATTTGATTTGTTTCAAATTTGCGCTGGAGCTGAACAAAAATTAAGCTAAAAAACCACGTGTGCACTTCTTTCTTTTGAACTTGCGATGATATGGAATTTAAAAAATAGCGCCAAATTTTGCGGTATTTTTTTTTAAATATCTTGCGCAAGTTGAAAAGTTGAAAAGTGAAAGATTGAAACCAAAAACATCGAATACAAAAATAAGATTAAAAAAAATTTTAAATAAAAATTTTTGATTGAAAAAATTTTGAAGAGAAAACTTCTGAAAACATAAATTTTAAAAAGAAAAAATTCGAAAACAAAATTATGTAGAAATTTTGAAGAAAAATTTTTATAATGAAAATTTCGAAAACGAAAATTTGTAGAAATTTTGAAGGACAGTTTTTAAAGTGAAAATTTCGAAAATAAAAATTTTCAAAAATAAAAATTTCGAAAACAAAAATTTTCGAAAATAAAAATATTTGACAATAAAAATTTCGGAAATATAAATTTTGAAAACAAAACAAATTAAAGAAAAGTTTCGAAAATATAAATTTTGAAAACAAACCAGATTAAAGAAAAGTTTCGAAAATAATTATATAAGCTAAAGAATTTTTTGAAACTTAATAATATCAAAAATGTATAAAACAACTTTTTTCTTCACCTTGAAAGAACTTCTACTTAGAGCAGTAAATGTGTAAGCACCTTTCGGATGTAATAAAGCTTTTCGTTTTTCTACAAACTATATTTTAATTAAAATTAAACTTTTCGAAATTTTTTGGCATCTGTTTTCTTCATTCTAAGGCCTTAAATTGTGGACACAAAACGCAAAAATTGAAATCAAAAAATTTTGAAAAGTAATTAAAAAAAAAAAATAGAAAAATCAAAATTTCGAAAATAAAAATTTGTAAAACATAAATGTATTAAATAAAAATTTTGGAAAACAAAATATAAATTTATTAAATATAAATTTTCAAAAAAACAGTGCAAAATATTCCGAAACTAAAACCTCTAAAGAGAAAATTTCGAAAATAAAAATATTTTCAAAGAAATGTTTGAAACTTAGTAATGCTAAAAATGCACTTGCACAAAATAACTTTTTCTCCTCTTCTTGGCAGTATTTCTATTTAGACCACTAAGCAACCTACGGATGATAATGCTTTATTATTTTGTTTGTCTTTTTACAAAATATATTTAAATTAAAGTTTTGTTTTCTTCAAAATTTGTTTTCTTCATTTTAAGGCTTTAAATGTTGACAAATTCTGGTTGAAATCAAAAACACGGAACACAAGAATTAAAATCAAAATATTTTGAAAAGTAATTAAGAAAAAGATCAAAAAATTAAAAATTTTTAACAGAAAAATTTCGATCATAAAAGTTTTGGAAAATAAAAATTGTGCAAAAAAATTTCAAAAATAAAAATTTTGAAAAACAATATTTTCGAAAATAAAAATTTTGAAAAAAAATTTCGAAAATAAAAATTTGGAAAACATAAATTTATTAAATAAAAATTTTTGATGCATAAATTTGGTAAATAAAAACTTCGAAAATATAAATTGTGAAAAATTTTTTTTTAAAAGAAAACAAAACAAAAATTTTGAAAAAAAAAGTGCAAAATATTTCGAAAATAAAAACTTTAAAAAGAAAATTTCGAAAATAAAAATATTTTCAAAGAAATTTTTCAAGCTTAGTAATGCTAAAAATGCGCTTACACAAAATAACTTTTTCTCCTCTTCTTGGCAGTATTTCTACTTAGACCACTAAGCAACGTTCGAATGATAAACAAACCTTTTGTTTTTCTACAAAATATATTTTAATTAAAATTAAAATTTTTGAAAATTTTTGACATTTGTTTTCTTCATTTTAAGGCTTTAAATTGTGGACACATTTTGGTTGAAATCAAAAACACGGAACATAAGAATTAAAATCAAAAAATTTTGAAAAATAATTGAAAAAAACAAAATCAAAAAATAAAAATGTTTAACAGAAAATGAGAATTTCGAAAATAAAAGTTGTGGAAAAAAATTTTGAAAACATAAATTTATTATTTATTATTGATATATAAATTTGGAAAATAAAAATTTCGAAAATATAAATTTTAAATATTTTTTTTTTAAAAGAAAACAAAACAAAAATTTTGAGGATAAACGGTAAAAAATATTTCGAAAATAAAACCTCTAAAGAGAAAATTTCGGAAATAAAAATATTTTCAAAAAAATGTTTGAAGCCTAGTAATGCTAAAAATGCGGTTGCACAAAATAACTTTTTCTCCTCTTCTTGGCAGTATTTCTACTTAGACCACTAATTGCATAAACAATCTTCATTTTTTTATTAAAATTAAACTTTGCGACATTTTCTTACTTCTTCAAAGATTTTTTTCTTCCAAATTTGTTTTCGTCCCTTTAAGACTTTAAAATGTTGACACTTTTTATTTATCGCACAACCCAGCGTTGCAAGTACAAAAGAGCATTTTGCATACATTGCTAAACCTCAACTGCTTTGGCACTATTGCCACAGAACATTAAAAAGCGTTAATGGAAGGATATATGGAAAATTTTCAAAAAAAGAGTTATCGCATACTCAATAAATTTCAATTAAGTGAACAATGAGACACAATACTTGCCGCATCTTTAAATAAATTTGGCATACTGCACGCTTACTCGTTTCGTTTTCGTTTTTATTTTTATTTTTTCTTTCAATGCCATAATGGTGAAATGTTAATCTTTAGTAAACCCGTTCCAATTTTTTTGGAGAAACTGGTACCACCGGCCATGGAAACGCATTTTGAACTGACAATGCACTTACACCTTTAATTTTTTTAATATTTTTGTATTTTTTTCTTTTTTACAAACCGTACTATTGCACCAATATCACATATAATATCCATAAGGCACACCAAACCAAAAAAATGCACCCAGTCACTTACACATATAAGAGCAGCATCATTAAAATAACAACCTCATACAATGGCCACCATATAACCATGTAATACACCATTAAATCCGCGTAATAGCCAGCAAATATCAGCAGTCACCTACTGTGGTCACATACCAACTTCACCTTTGCCACCAGAGAGAGAAAAAAGTATGTAACTCCAGCTATCACTACCAGCAGCAACCTGATAAAAATATTGTACTACCATAAAAAAATCTATTGCTTTATTTTCCAAAACCACAACTGCTGAGTGAAACAGTACATTGTGGTCACAACAACGGTGCTCCACTCACAATGGGCAACAGAGTGCAACCTTCGCATTTTTACAGCCAACCTTTGACATTGCGCTTGCAATATAAATGCTAAAGAACACACACATTCATACACATGAAGTTCGTGGTCTGTTGGGAAAACCTGAACTAGGAGGAGGGAACAAGCAAGTGAGTCGGCGGAAAATCTGTCAGCAGCAAGCAATAACTGGGTGTTTTTTTTTTGGCTGTATGCGAACTACCGATATCGATCACTGTTTTCCCCCCCAGCAATGGTATGTGGGGATGATGAATTGGAGCAGGATTGTTGATGAAACTATTGTCCACCACAGACTGTGAAGCTAAGAGAGAGAGAGGTATGTGGGCACGCTCCCACTGATACTATAATAATCCTCCCACTTCGGCTAGTTTCTACCCTCGGACCACAAAGAGTAATTTCTGGGTAGAGCCGCATTTATGTCGGAAGACACAACAAATACCTGCATTTAGGTTCCTCTCCTGTAGGTATATGAAGGATATACGACGTCGAAAGTCCCAATTACTCACACTGTGTTCATACGCGGTTCTAAAGTAAAGCAGACATAGGAAAAGTTGCAATAGTGTCATATTGATGCACTACCGCATTGGTTTCTTTGCGATATTGTAATGAGTGTTTCACTCAAAAGTCTTTACTTGCCGTCGGTTCGTCATAAACCGTCCGGCTTCACTGCTGCTGCTAATTATTGCTGCATCGCTTTGCGTTCGTAATCAATATGGCGGAGTCGCGTCATGATTTTAGCTGCGAACATTTGGACTGCCTACCACTTACTGTTGGTTGCACATATATCTCTTATGAGGGTACTGGGAGATGACTGATGACCCAGAAGTTGTTCGAGAATAGCTCGTTCTCCTCCGGTCGGAATAAGAAATCACGTGTTCTACGCTTTCGGCTGCCTGCCAGCTTAAAACAACGCAGGTATTCCCGAAAACAGTCATGTCCGCTGAGCAACTGCGAAAGGTGATAGTCGGTGTCTCCGTGATTTCTTACTAACCACTCATCAACGCGTAGAATGAGTTTGTAGGACCAACGCCCGCTTTGCGACCGATCCCTTCGCTGCTGCCATCGGCCAATTGGCAGCAATCGCTCAGCTGCTGTTTGTATTAGAGTGGGTCGTGCTTTTTGAACGTTATGGAGCCGATTCGTTTCATCTACCACAAAATCTAGAGGGCACTTTCCAGCTATTACACAGATTGCATCATCAGACACAGTACGCGCAAGCTACACCCAACGCGCCTTGCCTGTGTGTATTGGTGACTTCCCTTTGAATGGACTTTTTGGCCCCCTGCCCAGATGGATGGTGCATAAAGAATTATGGAATCAGCAATCTATGACAGTAGTCGCCTGTGATTTCCCTGGGGATCTCCTATATAAGGCAGGAGTCGCGTCAGCGCTCCATTGACAGAAGCCGCCTTGGCACTTGCATTTATTAAATGCTGCCTGAAGCAAAGTTTTTTGTCGATCCAAACCCCAAGATATTTGATCGCCTTTATCGATATTATTTTGTGTCTACCTATGTTCAGCTCAAAGAACTTTTGCTCTAAAATACTTATTAGAACTGCTTCGGTTTTATGACCTGGTCATTCTAACTTAGCCTCAATAAGCCATCGTTGCACTCTCGCTCGTTTGATAGCTGAGAATGGCAAAGTGGTTTAACAATTCTGTTCACTAAGATTTGACAAGTCATCGTGACTCGTTTAACACCAGAACATCATTTCCGAATTTTGGAAATTTACTATGGAGCGACATCTGTACTTAGAGTGTGAATGAGAAAAAGCCAAATCGCTCGAGATGAAATAAATTTGCCTGTCGCAAAAATTGCGTACAGAACCTTCTCAGTGGCATTCTAATACTCCTTGCAAATAAATATTAAGGCCAGGTTCTTTCTTTTCTTTCTAAAGGTATAGCACTACAACTCATCTGCTCCATTTAATACTACTTCCGAAGTATCGATAAGCAGCTACCAGCTAGCGACATTTGGCATTATTCAGTACAACACCTTCGCTGGTTTTGAGGGGAAAAAGGGAGTACGAACTTATTGGGATTTCAAACTGAATAAAAGTGCATCTGTTTGTCACTTGTGCTTTTACTTGTGTCCTACAGGGTATCAATGGCTCAACATCGCGGTAAAAACAGTGCTCCAGTATGACCAAAGCTGTAGCCGCATGGATATTTCTATAGAGCAGAATTATTTGTCAAGTTCAGATGTATGATGACGGCGACTTTTGCTGTAATTTTTATTGTAATGCATTTTCATTGTTTTATCCGCATTCATGAATTCACAATCGTAAATACTTGTATATGTATGTGTAAAATACAATATAATGGCATTTATTAGCGTCTCTATTAAGTAAAAAGTAAATAAATATGAAAGAACCGAAAAAATTTAAATTTTGTATTTCAAAAGTGACGCTTAGATGTTATTTTTGTTTTTATATCATCTTTAACATTTGTCAAACAGGCAATCGAAAACATTAGCGAAGATTTAAAATCGAAAATAGTACAGAAATGTAAGTTGAGGTTAAACTTCGTTGCTAGGTGGAATAGCTTTAAGGGGTCCCGATGGTCTAGGGCTCGCAAATTTAGGGTATTCTCAGGAATTTGTTTCACAATAAATAAAATGGAAACCGATATTTAATTTTATTTAAATAATTTAAAAAATGGCGTTGAAGTTGACCCTCCTGAAAAATTGGACCTAGACGGTGTTGTCCATTTTGGCTCTTATATTATATTTATCTGAAACACAAAACCCAAAAAAAATAGTTATCAGTATGACTGTAGCTATGTCCCATACTAGAATACAAAAAACAAATTTGACAAAATGGCACGGTTTTGAATTTGACACTCTAAAAATCAGGGTTTGTTTCAGTTTTTTAATAAAAAAAATACGAAATAATTGAAATAATAATATGATTCTGGTACGGGCGATAGCCATTGATGTTGTGAACAGCATATTAAAATTTCAGCCGATTCGTTTGATTATTTTGTTTTTTTTTTTATTAGTTTTGAGATAATTAAGTTTAAGAGAGTGGACGCGTGACGAATCTGACTCTACCTGCTAAAACGGCTGTAGAATCTAAAATACTGGCAATATCCTTCCAAAAACTTGACAGAATATTCTAAAAGTCTAAGCCAAAAGTAGATTTTTTTGAAAATACTAGACCACCGGTACCCGATAAGCTTATGTGGATACCGGGGCACTGTGGTGTTCGAGGAAATAAACTGGCTGATTTAATGGCAAATTGAGGTTTTTGAGAATCCGTTTTACCCGAAATCCATTTCACTGCCAAGCATAGCGGGTTCAATCGTGTACATCGAGGCTTTATAAGAAACGTTGGTACTGTATTGCCCTCACTAAAGGTTAGGTTAGGTTATGGTGGTAGTCGGTCTGCATGACCAATTCACTGAGATCTTACAGGTCCGTTGTGATACCACTATGCACCGGGGGAACCCCATTTACCTTCCTTCGTGGAACCATTTTGTGGCTCTTATGAAGCGTAGAATTGGTTTCAACCCCACGCCAGACAGCTCTGTAAGAGAATTAAAAAAGTAGTTACCTAGGAAAACCTGGTCTGATTTTAGCTGAGGTGGGATAATTGCAAAGGAAGTGCTCAACTGTTTCTTCCTCTTCCTCATCTCTACAACTTCTGCAATATTCATGGGAGAAAACTCTTAGTCTCGGTAAAACAACCAAGTGTTTACTGAAAAGGTCTGACAGGATGGTAGCAAAATTCCTTCAAATTGAGCTATGAGTCCTTAAACACTAATTATGGGGCACAATCCATGGAGACGACAAACGGTCGTCGACAAACCCCTACATCTTGTTTGGACTTTGAAAATAGTGCAGAAAATTTCTTCTATCGCTGTTTGGTTTTCGCCAAACCTAAATTGTCTGATGTACTGAGAATGGACCTAAAAATAGGTCTGATGTACTGAGAATGGACCTAAAAATATGTCTGATATACTGAGAATGCACAAGGTGCAATCTCTTTCCGTTCTTAAAAAAGCCTTGGAAATTTGCAGAATAGTAATCCGCACCTCATCTGCCTCTACCTATCCTTTAAACAATCTGTCTCAGCTTTAAGTGCAATGGGCAACACTGCTTGTGTATTTGGATACATTTTTGAAACAATTCTATTCCATATTAGCCGAAAACATTTTTTATTATGTTTCCGGGCGTACTTATCTTACAAGGTTTGGCATGCAATTTATAGTTTTTTATAAATAGTTCGACCCACCGATTGGTAGATGACTTTCATCAAAAATTTGTTCGTGGCAGAAGTATACATGGAGACTTATTAATGCCTGCCATGAGGTGGCTGCTGTTTGCAAATCCTTTTTCAATCCTTTAGTTTTTCATATCCACAGTGGTTTTTAAAGTTGAGAAAAACTGAATGGTAACCACACACAAAACCACTTGGCTACCATTTGCGTCCATATGCAGTGGAGTTTATATTGTAAGACTACTACATGGGTCAGCCAATAAGAAATTTTATCACAAATCAGGGTATAATCTTATAAAAGTTTTCTATTGAATCTAAATATGGAGTAATTATTGTTCTGGTGGCACAGGTTTCTGATATATTACAATATATAATAACATAAGCGTGAGAAAAAACGCGAATTCGGCCAAGCGAATCCGAACGTAGCACAGCGCTTTCTTTTCTCCGAAAACCAAAAACAGATTTTTTAAATATTAGTTTGGGAAAACATAAATCCACTATTATATCGGTAGATGGCTGTAGTAGTCGTAGCACCGCCCAGGACCATTTGCGCAAAGGTGGATTCAAGAAGATGTTAGATGCTTGGGTGCCACACCAACTAACACCAAAAAACAGCATGGATCTGCGAAGCTTTGACTAAACGGAATGAAATCGACTCATTTCTTAAAAGGATCTTGACTGAGGATGAGAAGTGCGTCACCTATGACAATATTGTCCGAAAACGATCGGGGTCAAAGCGTAGTGAAGCAGCTCAATGAGTGATCAAACTAGGAGTAACGGGCAAGAAGGGTTTAGTGTGTATTTTGTGGGGCTTGAAGGGTGTAATTTATTATGAGTTGTTTCTGTATGACCAAATACTAAGTTAACATTTCTATTGTCAACGGGTGTACCGTTTGAAGCTAGCGATTGACTAGAAACGGTCAGAACTGGCCAATAGAAGAGGAGTTTTGTTCCATCAGGAAAACGCAAAGCCACACACTTCGTAGTAGTCGAACGCCAAAAATTCCGAGAGCTTGGTTCGGAAGTTTTAATACATCCACCATAAAGTCTAGACATGGAACCAAGCGATTACCACTTCTTGCTCTAATTGCAAAAGTTCCTGAGTGAGGAGACTTAGTATCAAGAGAGGATTATGAAAATCGATTACTAGAGATTTTAGCCAATAAGGACCGATACGTCTATGAGAGAAGCATTATGAAGCTACTTCTAAATAAATTATACAACAAAACGGTGTATATTTGACCCAAATGAGATAATCGGAAACAACTTAAATAAAGTTTTGAATTTTAGGCAAAAATAATAGCGAAGTGCTGAGATGATTCCACCTTATCCTCCATACAGCTGACGCAAAAAGAACTCGCAGTAATTCAGAGCCTCATGGCATGCATGCCCCGCATATAGTGTCTTGTGAGGATGCCCACAAAACTTGAGAGCTGAGATTCTGTCCTCCTCCGAATATCCTTCGAATGTCTTCGATCCAAACGTGACCAGAAGGATTTCGCGACCTTACATGTTCGTGTACTTGCTCAGCGCTCGCTGAGTTGGTGCAATGCCCATCGTTCCAGGAGCAGAGCGCAGGTTGTCAAGGCGATCCTGATGTTCTCCTTCCGCGGGCACACGTCGAACTCACAGTTTTCAGCAATGTCACTACGACTAGGTAGCCAGATTACCCTTATGTCGAAGAATTCTGATGCAATCGAAAGTGAGGCCAGGCATTCGCTGACTGTTTCGAGTGCACCATAATAGAGCCCAGGTCTCTAATTGCCGCTTGGCTATCGGAGTAAATATTTACCTTCTCAACAGTTATTACGCAAGTAATTAGCCAGTCAGCTATTTCTTTGATTGCGCCATTGGTTACCGAGAAAATCATTCAAAAATATCGTGGATATGATTCTCGCTGATCGACTAATGAAAGTGCGCGATGTAAAAGTGGCCTTAAGTGTGTGTCGAGCGGAATGGTAATTAATATTCTACATGATAAGTTGGCGATGGAAAACTTGTCGGTTCGATGGATGCCGCGACTGCTCACGGTGGACAACAAACGGATGCGGCTGTTAACTTCGAAGTTGTCACCGTTGATGAAACCTGGACTCATCATTACACACCAGAAACTAAGCAACAATAAAAACAATGGATTTGTCCCGTTGAATCTGCTTTAAAGAAGACGCAGACAGTTCCATCGGGCGAAAAGGTCGTGGCGACGATTGTTTGAGATGCGAACGGCGTTATCCCCATGGATTTTTTAAAAAAGGGAAGAACGATCACTGGACAACACTACAGTGGTTATTGGACCGCTTTTACAAAAAATTGAAGGAGACACGTTCGCATTTGGTGAAGAAGAAGAAGGTGCTGTTTCACCACCATAACGCACCAGCACACTCATCCGGAGTTGTTGCCGTCAAGCTGCATAAATTGCGTTATGAATTGCTGCAGCACCTTCCGTATTCACCAGATCTGGATCTGGGACTTTATCTTATTCCCTAACATGAAGAAATGGCGCGCGGGAAAAAATTTAGTTCAAACGAGGAAGTCATCCCCGAGACAGAGGTGTTTTTGGAGGGTTCGACAAATCCTATTTTTTGGAAGGGTTAAAAAATGGCTGGAGCGTTAGGAGAAGTGTATCTTTGTAAAAGAGAACTACGTTGAAAAATAAAAAAATAAAAAGTATGAGAAAATAGTGTATTCATTGCTAAGAACCCCCTCGTAATGCGCGTTCTTCACAACCTCCTTTGCTAAGCCACTGGAGGTTTAACTTTCATCAGAATCAGCTCAAGCATAAAAGGTTGTTAGATATGAATTAATTTCCCAAGCAAAGGGTAAAGAAAAATAAGCTTGGGTGTTTGCTGCTTACACAGTGACATATAGCACAGTGATCCGTGCGCTCAAAAAACCCAATGAGTTTTCAAGCATAAAAGTTGTCTCAGCTGTGTAGTTGTAGGCAAGTGAAATGCATAGGAAATATATAATAATATGAATATAAAAAGACACAAGTCATATTTTCACAAACAAACAAAAAAAAAAAACCAAGTATTTCTAAAACTGCAAAAATCGGAATTGAAGAAAACCAGTTGCTCTGCCTATTTTTGTCTTATTTATGCAACTGCTGCTTTCATATTTGCTAAAAGCTTGCGAGTTTTCGTGGTTGACAGGAAGGCAAGTAAATACATTCATATACATACACATTCCACATATGTGTATGTACGAAAGAGCCGTTAGTTGCATCAGTAAATGTGAATAATTTATACTCATCTAACGTCTAAATGCATCCCACACATACAAGTAAGTACTTCCACACAAAAACGCACACATCCAAATAAACACAGCCGCTCGTACACATCGTATGCGCATACATTCAAGCCAGAAGGGACAAAAACAAAGGCAAGCAAAAACCGAAAATGTACCCATTTTATTCGAGTGGCATGCACTTGAAGGCACACGATCATTTCGCTTTTGTGCGAATGCAGGCGCATGTGTGAGTGCGTGTGGGTGTGGGTTGACATCAACATTAGCGAATTACCCACTCTTAGCAGCGGTCACAGCTGCTTATAAGCATTTGCTAAGTACCAACCATTTCACATTCACCCACATGCGAAATAAGTTGTACATTATAATGTGCTTGTGTGTGTGTGTGTGAGTAGGTGAGTGCACTTGTAATTTTTTGCACTCTACTGTTGTACAATTACGCAAAAAACATTTTGCATTTCCATGCCAAAAAATTAGATGTGTCTGCCAAGTGGGCGTGGGAAATTCACAAAATTTAAGTGTGCGAAATAATTCAGAAAAGGTATCACTTTTAAGCACTTACATGCACACCTACAGCTCTATGCTGGTGGGTGTAATCCAAGCTAAACTGAAATGCACAAAAGCGTGGTAGAGAGTGTAATGGCACGCTGACGGTTTTTGTGAGTTTGTAAAGCTATCGCATTTCACGCATAAAAGCACAAGACCTTGCACATTTCTGTTTAGTTTCATATGCGAATTAGTAAAACTTTACATTTTGGTTAGTGGGCCATTATATTAAAATATATGCTAAATAAGGGTGGGCCATATAGCGTTTGCTTTTTTAACCAACCATTTTTTTGAGAATGGTAACACAAAGGACATGTCAAATGTGTTCATATTTTACTTAAAGGTTTGACATTTACGAAATGGGACGCTATACGCTTGAACAAAATTGGGAAATATTGAAAATCTATTTCCAAAGAAGTGAGTCTTCTTCTTCTTTTCTGATTTTCACATCGGTGGCCTCGTCAATAAGCAACATTGTCGAATTTGGGGCTCAGAAAATCTACACGTTACTGTAGAGAAGCAAATGCATCCACAACGAGTCACTGTTTAGTGCGGTTTCTTGGTCTGGCGCCATCATCGGGTCATTTTTTTTCGAAATGAGCGAGGAGCCGCGGTTACAGTAAATGCTCAACGAGTTGTTTCCAAAAATTGAAGGGGATGACATGGACGACATTTGGTTTCAACAGGACGGTGCAACTTGTCACACTGGCAAAGTTACACTCGAACTTTTGGCTACCGTTTTTAAAAACCGAATAATCAGCCGAAATTCCGATATCAATTGACCGTTGGACTATTTTTTGTGGGGAGCCCTTAAGGACAAATCCTATGCGAACCATCCAGAGACGGTTGATACTTTAAAACACGAAATCGAAGTTGCCATTCATGAAACAATCGAAAATGTGCTTAAAAATTGGGTTGATCGAATGGCCTACTATAAAGCCAGTCGTGGTAGTAATTTGAACAATATTATTTTTCATTCATAAATGATAATGCTCAATCTCCAAAATAAAAAAAAAGTTTGAAAAAATATTGATTAGTTTTTTTTTATAGCCGATTCAAAAAGCACGTTTTACATGGCCCACCCTATATATGGAATATTAAAATGCTAATATAAAATATATGTTACAAGACCTAGGCCCATATTGCAGAACCACAAAATTTCTTTGCATTCACTGGTCCAATTTCTTTGCTACGACCATTTTAAATTTGCAATACATATTTTAAGCGTCTAATGGTTTTGGGTTAAATGAAAAAAGAAAAGAATTAAATAAAAATCGAAGAGGAATATGTTGGTGAGGTGTTTATAAAGGGCGGTTAAGTTTCAAGGGCCGGAGTTGGTTTTGAACAAAATACAATTTTTTTAAGAAATTATTGTCATTTATCTTTATTACGATTATCATTTGTACAGCTCAATTACGTATAGAACAAAGTATCGGCCAAATAGACGCCGCGGCCTCGGCGGCACACCTCCATCCGATGGTCCAAATTTTCGATGACGCTGAGGCATAATTGAGGTTCTATACCGTTAATGTGCCGAATTATTTCATCCTTTATTTCTAGAATTGTTGCTGACTTATCAACGTATACCTTTTCTTTCAAATAGCCCCAAAGAAAGAAGTTCAACGGTGTCAAATCACATGATCTTGGCGGCCAATTGACATCGCCGCGACGTGAGATTATTCGGCCGTCAAATTTTTCGCGCAAGAGAGCCATTGTTTCGTTAGCTGTGTGACAAGTGGCACCGTCCTGTTGAAACCACATATCGTCCACATCCATATCTTCCAATTCGGGCCATAAAAAGTTCGTTATCATCTCACGATAGCGAACACTATTCACAGTAACTGCCTGACCGGCCTCATTTTGGAAAAAATACGGCCCATTGATGCCGCCGGCCCATAAACCGCACCAAACAGTCACTCTTTGTGGGTGCATTGGTTTTTCGGCAATCACTCTTGGATTATCATTCGCCCAAATGCGGCAATTCTGCTTATTGACGAATCCATTGAGGTGAAAATGTGCCTCATCACTGAAGATGAAGTGCGCGATATCTTTGATTTGAACGCCCGTTTTCATAATAAGCCTGAATAGCTTTAACGCGTTGCTCGATTATGTATCTTTCCATGGTTCAAATTGAGTTAGTCTGAAATTAAAAAACGTTAAATGAAATGCAAAAGAAAAAAAATTTACGTTTAAAAAAAATTCCTTTTCCACAGCTAATATTTACTTCCAAATCATCTTCTGGGCTATTAACCTACCATAGATCCACTCAACTATGTCTTGATAGACTTCTCCTGGAATAGAGGACTTTGTCGTCCGATCAGTGAATTGGGTAACTTTACGCTGCGAATGTTAAATACTACCATGGCAAACTCGTTGGGGTTCATATTAGGATTTAATCAAGGCCAGTTTTAGCATATTTCTTTGAATTATTTGATATGCGTTCTACCCACTTTCTATAGGTATTTTCATGATTTTAAAATCTTAGTCTCAACATGAGTTTAGTCGAATGTGCGCGTTTGTAAAGCCAATCGAACTATTAACACGAAAAGCTTTATTTTCTGCCCGAAATGCCTGAAAGGAAATACGTACCACAAAGTGAGAAGTGTCAACACATTCACCAATAAAGTGAAAAGGGATAGAAATGACATTTGCAGAACGCAAGTTTCCAATACAAGCACAGACATGTGAATGTATTATATGAAACAAGGGCAATTGGGGCGTAGAAGCGGGCGAACAGCTCGTTGTAACTAAATAGAAGAGCTGGAAGAAAGGAAGAAATTGACGCGTGTTCAGTCAATTCAAAGGAAAGTAGAACATTTTGCAATGAAAATACCGGGAATCGATAGAATGTGTTCATCATTGCTGCTCAAATCTTCTTAGACCTATAAATGTGAGAGTTTATTTGTGCCTAGTTTATAAACTTTTAAGCTGCTCATCCGATTGCGTTGAAATGGGAATATTACTGGGAGAATTTGTGGTAAGGCTTAAGAGTTTGCTTGGGTGCGTTAGGTGACGCTTTTGGACGAGATATTTATATAAATCATTTTTATGATCCGATTTAGTTCATATTTCAAAAATGAAAAGGTGTTGAAAAAAAAAAAATAAATGGGATATATGGCGCTATGGTCGTCTTATACTGGAAATGTGTATTTATGTACCGCTTGGGATTCATATCTAATCTCTCTAAAACTTAATATTTCTAGAAAAATAGATCTATTTACGGCACAGGAGTTGAAATATTCGTACGAGCCAGGGCCGGCGGAAGAGGAAAATTCCGAGTATTGGGATAGCGAACCAATGAACCAACCGAAAAAGATCTTTCGTTTATACAGGAAGAGTCAGGTGTAGTCATCAGTAACTGTACAAATTTTAAATATTCAGAGAGAAGCGATCGAATACTTTCATTTTCGCGGAAAAAATCAACAATATCCTTTAATTCCTTGGATTACAATATCATTCCGTTCGTCAATCGCAAGAACATGTCCAAATCATTTTTCAACCTCGATTCGTCAAAATCATCTTGATAAAACTAAATGATTTTCTCAACTTCAACAGATTTTCCAGTTGCAAAGGCTTCAAGAGATTTGAAAAATCGGGCAGAATTCGTATGGAATCGATCTTTTAGAGAAGTGATAACTTGGTCAAAATACATCTTTTGGAACATTTCTTTTGGGGTTGAAAACAGATGTCCTTGTTCTTGATTAAGGTCGTAGCTCTTTAGAAGTTTACGTCGTCGAGGCAATTGTGGCTCATCGATGCCAAGTTTTCCTGAATCCTTAATGCATTTTTCCCATATTAAGTCGAATTTTGATTCTCGGGAGTCAATCAGATAATATTTCACTGCCTCAACGTTTTGGTACGAATCATTGACGCTATATTCAGAGTTTTGTAAATCCTTGTTCAATATTTCGATTCTGTCAAAGAGTTCAATCATCACGATCAGAAAAAAAAGAAAATGGAATGAATTCATTTGTGTATAAAATCCTGCTGCTTTTGCAGAACTGGAACTGTCAGTCTCGTTATCTCTCGCTACATTGTCGAAAAACTCCATCAATTCCGTTAGTTATCATGCACAATGTTTAATGAATTAATCCGCATGGCCCATCTGTAAAAATACAACCGCCGATGAGTTACCAAAAAAACGCAGGCAATTTTCAAATGCGTATTATTTGCGGTTGAACAAAAGTATTTTTATTTGTGTACAGATTCATTTGTGATGTTTTACATAGGTTTTTAGCTCGGAATTCATATAAAATCGGGAAGGCCAACCCATTTGGAAAATTTTCTGATTACTCCAATTGATGCATCTTAACTGGTTGACAATAACAAGCTAAAGCTGGATTTTTGTACTGGTCCCTTGGTTAATTATCTGAACCTGCTTGAAGGCTTTTAAAATGGGAAATACGTTTTGGAGAGTCTTTCACGATATTTATTAATTTTTTCGCGCATCCAATAAATTTATTCGCTTCAAAAATCGTCTCGATGCCGTCTTGCATAGCAAGATTTAGATTGTGCGCGTTGCAGTGAACGAATAAGGCACGAGGTTCTATTTCATGTAGACGAGTTTGCAATCCACTGTGCTTTCCTGAAATGTTCTTGGCCCCATCACAACATTGTCGTCGAAGCTTTCTGAGAGGCAATTCAAATTTTTGGAACACATCTTTAACGAATTTCAATAATGTCTCCGCCTTTGTATTTTCTGTTGAGTAATATCCAAGAAAATATTCAGATAAACCAAAGTCGTCAGAAACAGTTCTCAAGCAAATTGAAACTTCTTCAGTTGTAGAAGTATCGAAACTTTTTAGAATAGTAGTTATGCATAATCTCCTATACTTACGAGTCTTATGGTCGCCTTTAACATTTTTCTCTTGATTGAAGTCTGCTTTTTTGGCACTTTCACTCGGTGATGCCGAATTTTTATTTGATTGCGAAAAATTAGGACAATTTCAAGGGATTTTACCGGCAGTGCAATTCGTGTTGATCATGAATACGTATATGAAATAACAATAATAACGAACAGCTGATATGCGCATACAGAGAAACAGAGAGGCTTGAGAATTTACGCTTCTTCAACCATGGTGGCGCTTTTAGCTAGGTTAAGTAACATGGGGGGGGGGAGGGCATTTGAAATGCAAAATATTGAGAAAATGTTATAGTTCGTTTTGGTTTTTATTAATTTTATTGTTATACAGATAAAAATTGCCCTTTGTTTCAAGATTCCGAGTGACTCGGTGAATTTTGAGTATTGGACACCCTATACCAACAACATATCTTTCGCCGGCCCTGGTACGAGCAGAAAATAGAGCCGCTAATTGACTCAAAGGTTGAGATATTTAAATATATAACTCCGATTTTTGGAGAAAAGCAATTCAAGTAGGCACAGATTTAAGATATTTATTTAAAATATAAATCTAATGTTTTTATTCCAAATTTAAATGATAGTGAACTGTATCGAAAAATTGTTGAGCAGGCGGCAAAATGGAAAACAGTCTGCATTGTGATGTGCGTCTTGATGTTGTTCCACAAATGGAGGGGCCTACAGTATTAAGCCGACTCCGAACGGCAAATGATTTTTACGAGAAGCTTTTTAATGGCAGAAATACACTCGATGGCTTGCCAACGCCTGTCGGTTGGAGGAATAAGTCTAGACTAATTGGCTGCTCATGTAAGAGCCTACTGGGACAAGGAATATAATTCGTCCAATGGGATAGAGACAAAGTTTAGTTTAAGTTTCAATAATTCTAAATTTGTAAATATGGGAAAGCAAATTATATATACCTATGAAATGAGAATTTCAGCTATTAGTCCATAGATATCGCTAGGAGTTTTAGTTTTAGTTTTAAACCTTCCCAAATGTTTTGTTTTTTTTTTGTCTGTCATCTGACAACAATATTCAGTTCATTGCTTGTTGCGTTTCATACAACAATGCATTTGTGTCGCTTTTAAAAATGTCGAATTTCGTGTCTTCAAACTACGATTTGTGGACAATTGAAGAAAAACACTTCTCAAGCTCATTAATTGCTTATAGCAGCTTATGGTGGGCATACTCTAAGTACAGCACAGTGCTTCAGGTGGTTTGAAAAACTCCAAAGTGGTGATTTTAGCGTGGAGAAGGAGGACCGTGGCTGGCCACCGAAAAAGTTTGAGGACGCCGAATTGCAAGCATTGTTGGATGAAGATGATGGTCAAACGCAAGATATGATGGCAGCGCAGTTGGGAGTGACCCAAAAAACCATTTCCACACGTTTGAAAGACATGGGCATGGTTTTAAAGGTCGGAAGATGGGTGTCGCATGAACTGACTGAAAGGCAGCAAGACAACCGAAAAACCACTTGTGAAATGCTGCTCTCCCGGTTCAAAAGGAAGTCTTTTTTGCATCGAATCGTTACGGAAGATGAAAAATAGGTGTATTTCTCCAATCCCAAGGGCAAACGATCGTATTTTCTGCCCGGCTTCAAGCCAAAAACAACGATCAAACCAAATCGCTTCGGCCGCAAGGCAATGCTGTGTGTTTTCTGGGATCAGTGTGATATGATTTGGTACGAGCTATTAGAACCAGGTGAAACAGTTGACGGTGCACGCTACGGTGCCGGTTTGAACAGACGCCCAGAATATGCCGATCGGCGTCACAAAGTAATTTTTCTTGATGACAATGCACCGCCACATCGAACAAGAGCGACCCGCGAATTGGTGGAGGCATACGATTGAGAACCACTGGTGCATGCGGTTTACTCACCAAACTTGGCGCCTTCCGATTATCATTTGCTTGCATCGATGGGTCCCGCACTTTCCGAGCAGCTCTTCAATTCTCACGAAGAAGCGAAAAAATGGCTCGATGATTGGTTTGCGGCCAAAGACGGCCACTTTTTTTGGCGCGGCATCCACAAATTGTCTGAAATATGGGAAAAATGTATCGCTAGCGATGGCTATTATTTGGAAGATTCAATTTGTAACCATTTTTTGTTAATAAACGTTTGAAATTGAAAAAAGTCTCATTTCATAGGTATATACCTGGACACACATACGCCCATGTCTTTAACAGAGTTTTTGCTTGCATTTTTCCTTTATAACCAGCTTCGATTGAGGCATTGGAAGCCAACATAACTAAAATTATTCACGAGATATCGAGCGAAGTCCTCCAGCGAGTCAATGAAAATTGGTATTTACGGATTGCCGAATTACGGTGCAGTGGCGGATAACATTTGAAAGGAATTAGCTTTGAAAAGTAAATGTCATGAATGGTTCCACACAAAAATATTAAAGATTGCTCAAATAATTTGAGTTTTCGTTGTTTTACGTCAACTTATAAACCAATACCTCTAAATTGATCACCAAATATTTGCTGCAATGTCTACCAAGAAATTGCACGTATCTGAGAAGGGAGCGTAAAATGTTCCCTCAGCACTTTGGTTTTGGACGTGTATCATTTTCAGAGATATGTGTATGTAGGTGTGCCCTAAACAGGACATATTTAGCTGCTGTCGATATTCACATTACAGAGTAATGCGTGTATGCCACAATATGCGACAGAAATACCAAAAAAACCCAAAAAGAAAAAAATCCAAATCTGCGGTCATACGTGCCATTCGAGCCGTACGTATCTCATACTCATATATAGCAAAAATGCATACTTCCGTATATCTACTAAAAAGTATGAATTTACTCGTATATTCACAAAATCGCTGCAATACGCTATTTGTATTTTGTATTTGTACAGCTACTATGCTTTCTTTCCACTTTTCTCTTTCCGTATTTTTCCGCTGGCAAAGGAAATACATCCACACGCATACCAACTTTAAATGTTTGCTTTCAGTCACCAGTCGCCACGTAACTGATGCAGCTTTCCATTTGTGCATGGAGTGATGCTTCATTTGCTCAACGCCTCCACATTCGCGCATTTCTATTTGATACCTCTATGCAGCTGCATAGATTTCGCAATGAGCTCGTATGCATTTATAAATAGATACCTTACTCTCGCAATGCATATGCATTTCCTCTATGAAATCCATCGCTTGTACTCATTCGCGAACGAATGTACCCAACACGCACCAAAAAATAGTTTACCCAATCTTTGAAGAAATTTTAGTCCTGAAATTGATTTGATGATTGGTTCTCTAATTAATGATAACTTTTTAATCTTTAAGTTTATACCTAAAATTATTTTACACTGGAACCGCGGATTTGAGAAATTAGCAATGCTCAAGTTCACACTTTAAGGGGGAAGTCCATGTAGAAGCATCAAAATCGGTCATTTTTAAACATATTTTTAAAGGTGATAAAATAATTATATTAATTAGAAACTTTAACACAACTTTATTTAACCTTTTAAGAGTACAAAAAAAAATTTTTTTTTATTTTTTTTTCAAAATGGCGGCTCAGCATCATTTCTTGTCGGATGCCTACGGCGCGAGGTCCCAAACTGCTCGATTTATCACTCTTAATCTATCGATCTGAAACAAAAAAATAAAAGTGAATTCTTTTTATGAAATATTAGCGGAAAGGATGAACCTTTAAAATTAAAAAAAAAGTATAAAATTAATTGTAAAATGAACTTTTGAAAAAAAGTGAGAATTTAGGGCTATTTTGTTGACATTTTGAACCCCCAAAAAGTAATTTATCAACTCGAAATGTCTAAAGTTTTTGGTTCATCCTTCCGGTGGTAACATACAAAAAGGCCTCACCAAATTTCAAACAAATCGGTCGATAGCTTTTTGAGTTACAACACGAGCAGTTTTTAAAAATACAGTTTCGAGATAATCGCGTTTAAAGTTTGAGTACAGGAGCGCGCGGATCTCTCTCTACCTAGTTAGTGGGCTGTAGAAGCTATAATATTGAGAATTTCGAGATGAAAATTTCACAGTATATATATATATATAAGATACTATATTTTCAAGTTATCGAAAAACAAAAAAATCGATTTTTTGAGACTTCTACATGAGGCTCCCCCCTTAATTCATTCTCTACTAAATGTCTAAACTGAATAATCAGAAATGTATAATTGTTAGGTTTGGACATTTTTCAGCACTAATTTTAGTATCCAAAAATGTACTATATAACCTTCGTTCAATAATGTGTGTGACTAATTAATTAAAACACATTTTTTTGCCAAAATTCGTTTTTATTCATCAACATAGTCCCCTTTAGGGAGATACAATCATTCCAACACTTTTCCAATCTTTCGATACCGCCTTTGTAAAACGATTTTTCTTTGCCTTCAAAATAGGCCTCAGTTTCGGCGATTACTTCATCATTTGAGCCAAATCTCTTACCACGGAGCATCTTTTTGAGGTCTGCGAAGAGCCAGTAGTCGCTGGGGGCCAAATCCGGAGAATACGGGGGATGGGGAAGCAATTCGAAGCCCAATTCGTTCAATTTTGCCATCGTTTTCATTGATTTGTGACACGGTGCATTGTCTTGGTGTGAGCAAACGCGGCACCCTTTTGGAAAACACCTTTTTTATACCCAAATGTTCGTGTATTATGGTGTGCACACTGCCTGCTGATATCTTTAGAATGTCAGGAATCTCCCTCACTTCCACTTTACGGTCGCACATAATGATTTTCAGTGTTTTTTCAACGTTTTCCGGAATAACAGCGTCATTTGGCCTTCCAGTAGATGGAATGTCATCGGTGTCTGTACGACCACGTTTGAATTCGGCATACCAATAACAAATGCTTTTTTTGATGGAGCAGAGTCCGAGTAATGTTTTTCAAGCCATTCCTGGCATTGAACAGTATTTTTTTCATCAAAAAACAATGATAAATCAGCACACGGAATTGCTTTGAATTCATTTTTTTTTTTAACTCAAAAGTAGCGTTACTTAAAGCACTGTAACTTGTAAACAAATGGTCGGATTAACATATGATTTTGACTGTAAGCCTAAATTGCGGTTCCTGTTGAGAACCAACTTTCCAGATTTCAGAAATATATCAGTTCTCAACTCAATCAGAAGTTATTCTCAAACTAAGATGTTTGCTGGTCAAACACATGTAAGTACTATGATACTACGAGTATATAGGACCAGCTATGTATGCACTGCCATTGCACTTCGCTGGTATCTGCTGTCTACTGTTGCTCTATTGCAGCATTTGTTGTACCTGATTGCAAGAGCTTCCAACCAACCAACAATGATTATTGTGCAATATACGCGCATTGTATTATATTTTGATGATATTGGTGTTATAGTTGATGTTGTTGTTACTGTTGTTATTTGCGTACTGAAACGTGACCACAAACATGAGCATTAACATCAGCGTCATTGCGCTCTTTCTACTCTTGGCTCATGTTTAGTACTGGATTCGTGTGGAATGAAGTACTTCGGGCGCACAAGCAGAGTTAACTAAGCATCAAAACTGGAGAGTGAATCTGGAAACATGCGAGTATGTCTGTATGTTCGGGTTACTTTGTTAGAAAGCGATATCGTGACTGTTGAATGCAAGTTTATATTTAGTTTTAAGGTAAAAATTAGTGGTTTCGTTGAATAATGGGAAGCGAATTACCAAGAAAATGCTTGTTTGTAGTGCTTCTGCAATTTGATATGATAAAATATTTTTTTTAACTAGTTTCAGTTATGAATTTTTGTTTGGCAGACATACAATTTTGTTATCGTTAAGCGAGTGAGCTTTAGAATTTTATGAAGTTCCCAAATGGAGTCCGGCACTATTCAATTACTACTAGGGACGCTGGTTGGTTGGTTGGTTGAAGTGGTGATTCGTCCAAAATCCAACAAGCGCTTTCGCACCATTCTCGTTACCAACTTGTCTAGCGGTTATTTACAGCATGACTATATCCAGTCTGTGCAGCTCAGGAACCTTATTAGGTTAGTGACATCCAAGTCAGATAGTTGTGCGAGACCCTCGAACAGTGGTTTTGCCCAAGGTTAACATTCTGTCTTTCCATAGGGCAGGGCATTTACAGAGGAAATGGAAGATTGTTTCCTCTTTCTCCGGTTGTTTACAACTTTGCCGTATGTGTTGTGAGGGATGCCCATTTTGGCTGCTTGTTCTCTTGTTATGACTGCCATGAGTCTTCAGGCGCTCCATCGTTTCATGTTTATCAACGTTGACGTTATTTGAGGTTATAGGTGGGCTAATATTTGCATAAAGTCTTGATGATTTTTTGTGAAATCTCTGGATTAACTTTAAAATATATTTTTTTTACTATGAGTAAACCCATTTAAAATTTAAAATAACCTGATTGCAAAACTAACATATTTTTTAATACAGACAAACCTTAAAGTAATTAGCTTTTTAAATTTTATTTAAAAATCTTGCGATTCAGGAGCGCAAAACATCACAAACAAGAATACAAATACAATTCAAAAGGTAGCAAGATTTTTCTTTGCTATGCAATCGGTTTCGTAAAAGGTCAAGTCTGACTCTTAAATTGGCAAAGTCGCACACTTATAGTTTTTAGCAGGCGCAAACGCAGTAAATTTTGTATCCGAGTAAATGTTTTCTCAGCTTCCCAAACTGGTCGGCTTTGCACTCCCCCCTACACTTGACATTATACCGTTCAAAGCCTTGCTACCTTCGAGGAAAAAGTGGGAATGGTATGATGTAAGACAGGGCGAGTCCATCCATATGCACACAAATGGCTCAAAGTTCGAGGGTAGTGTGGGCAGAGCAGTATATTATCAACACCTGGAGATCTCCTTCAATTTTCGGCTTCTCGAGTACTGTAGTGTCGTTCCGGCTGAACTGTTGGCAACGATGATAGCCCTGATATTGGTACGCTGTGGTGCAATACTAGGAGATGATACCGAAGCAGTCGAAAACGTTTAAGATAGCCATTAAATGTTGTACATCTTTTAACGAGTTTTCTGAGTCATTTCCCCTAAAAGTAACATGGGTTCCTCACCATTGTGACATTGAGGGTAACTGCAGGCCTAATAAACTAGGGTTGAGTGATTAGTACACATTCAATGAAGGTATGCCTACTTCACAGCAAATAGCAATTATTTCAACAATATTTCGGTGAGCAATTTTTGGTGATCAACGAAAATCTGTTATCTACTTCCGATGATCTTACATTTTTAACATTATCGCGGATGATCCTAATATGTAAAGATATTACTTAGGTGCCATTACTGTAGGTTTGAGTGAATTCAGAAATAGCAGAGAAAAACTTATTAGTCTTTATCTTCCACAAAAGTTAATGAAACTTCGCGAATTTTTTTCACAATATTAAATAAAATTTCCATTTGCTGCAATAACCTCCTCGATCTGGGTCCGAAAACGATTGCGTGCTAGAATCAAATGCTTCTTATTCATATTGAGAAGAAATGGTGGATGAAAATAAGGATGCTTATTGATTTAATACTCAAATACGAGGTTTTGGAAATTAGGCGGCTACAAGTCCGCTGTTATGTGGTCATGGAGATTTTCAATCATCCATTCATACGCCATCACTTTGTGGGAAGGAGCAGAATCTTACTAACAGATGTATGGGCGTAAAAGGTGTTTTGATCTGCGAGCTCACTGTTCGTCTGTTTGCTCCGACATTAACTATCCTCTGCGTATAACGAAGGATTTATACCGGAGATATTCATGGACAACTCGACGGATAATATTCTCGGAAACTTGAAGTTGCCACGCAAAGAGCTTCATTGATTTTGAGTGGTCCTCGTCAATCATTGCCTGCATTTTCTGAAAAAATTCTGTCAGAACCTTTTTCGTACTTTTCGCGTTTTACAATAAATTTTGCATCGCCACCTGGTTTTCCCAATCACAGCGAAGCTTATGAATGAAAGAACGGGCGCACTGAAGAATATTAAAGATTTTTAAATCGCACATACAGCGACGATGATTTCAAGTATCGTAATATCTTGAATTTAGTTTTAGTCTTATCTGAAAAAGGGCAAAGATAGAAATAATAGTTTCGGTAATTTATAGTCACATTTATGTATGCCCTAAAATATCGTATGCGTTCTGTATTTGCTATATAAATCCAAGCGGAATATAAATATGACATTTGTTACTACGTCGTTCATAGCACCACCCATCGCGTAAATTTTTGAAGTGAAACTTCTTAAGCGCCGATGGACGAGCGAGCATGGAGAGTAAAATTTCAAGGTCATGCAACATTTTGGGCATTTTCGTTCCGCGAGAGAGAAAAAAGATATAACCTAGAGGTAATGGAGAGAGAGAGAGCTATACTTTATATATATCTTAGATACACTTTAGGCTATTTATCTTGAGTTTTTCCTTGTGGTTGCTATTTTCTAGTGAGAAATATTACTGCCTACTTTTTGGCGCTTATTTGTTGGTGCAAACCTGTAGGAAATATATTTTTGGTGCCTACTTTTTGGCGTTATATTTCCTTGTTGTCACGATTTGTGTCAAGCGTTTACCTACACCGATCGGCTCTTCTCCCTTTTTGGAAATTTTGTCTATTTTTATTCTCTGCAAATGTTGTGAATTTATTTATATATGTATTCTTTTTCTCTCTCTCTTTACATTCTCCCTCGGTCTCTCCCCCTTTCTTTGTCTGCCTTAAAAGTTTCACTTCTGTTATGTGTACTACTGCGCTACACACACTTTTTTTCACGTAGTTAATATATTTTTATTGAATTGCATTGGTTCAAAAATATGTATAATCTTAAGAAGTGCTTCGACCACAAAGCCACCTGGCGGTTTCAAGCTGTAAAACTGCTATAAATAAAATTTGTTGCTATGCTAATGAACTACTTACTGCTTAGAAATTAAAACTATGAGTTCTTCTTAATTCACATTAATATTTATCTAAATATTTCACCATGTGGAAACCTCAGTTTGAAGTAGATATGCCACTTTCCTTCTGGATGCTCTGCCCCCCTACTAGTGTCCCTCTGTAACAAAGATAAGAGACTGCGAGTATATGCATACACTGGTAGTATACCTAAATGAATTCTTAGTAGTTGGTGCATGGCTTTGTATGTATATGAAAAGAGCATAAAAACTGGCTTTGACTTTTCAAAGTTTTTTCCATTTTCTTCCACAATAAATTGATTCATGGAATTAAGCGCAAAAAAGGCGTTAGCAAAAAAATTTATTAGACATCAACGGCATTTTCAGCCATTCAAAACTCACATTCATGCAGACTTAAACATTTTCTAACAATTCAATTCAAAAAGTTTGAAAATTACATAGCAGAAAATTTGTTGAGTTTTTCTAAATTTTGCATAAAGATTTTTTAGGTAAAACTATAAAAATTTAGTTTTGATAAAAGTGTAAATAAAATTAAGAGAAAATTATTTTACCCATAGCACGAAAAGTAAAAAATTAAAAAGAAATCAGTATAGGCCAGATTATAGTGAGTTTTATCCATCTGATTTTGTCTATTTGAAAATGTTCGGGTATGCCTTTATCTTTGCTGGTCCCTTTGCCTTTCTGTGTCATGTGTCATTAGCTAGTAAACCTGGTTTTGCATAAAATGGCCATTACATCCTAATTAATTTCCGTGAACTTACAAAGTATTTAAAGTTTTTCAAAAGTTCTGCAGTCGCCCCGCTTTGGCGAAGCTCTTCATCAACAGGCAGCACAGAAAAATATCTACAGCGCGGTTTGTAAACCAAAATATTCACGCGGTGAAAAATTTATTTGCGGCTTTTTGTCTACATACCAATAAAACAACAAAAAGCTTATTTACTATTTATATCAGAAAAAGGCAATTTTTTGGCAAAGCTGCTTGCTTCATCAGGTGGCTAAATCGGAATATTTGCCGATGATGTATAGTAGCTGTCCTAGCTGTATATATATATAAAGTCGCAAATAAAGCGTTCCTAAAATTGCAAAAATATCTCGACGACATTATCAAATGGCTACAAAATTGGGGATTTAAAGCGAATGAGACTCAATCGACATTTACATCCCTACGTGAATAGTGTCCTCCAGTAATGTTCAATTGCACCGAGGTCCAACAAAACAAAGTAGTTGGGCATCCATATGAACTCAGAACTCACTTAGAAATCTTACATCCTCAGCTTTGAGTTTAAAACCTACTTCTCTCAACTGGTTACTAAACAAAAGAACCCAATTGTCGCTCCATAACAAAACTTGTATAGGGCTGTTATCAAACCCATTTGGACATACGTTATCAAGCTATGTGGCTCTACAGCCTACTCAAATATCGAAATACCACAGAGCGTACTCAGGATGATAATACATTACCTGTGCTATGTCTCCAATGTCCAAAGCCATAGAAATCTGAAAATACCGACGGTTAAAGAAGAAATAAAAACACAGCAGCCCGCTCTAAAAGAAATTATTCTTGCATCCAAATACTTTAGCATCATATATAATGAGAGAAGGCGGTCGTCATAAAAGGCTTAAAAGGAAAACCGTGCGCGAATTACTCCATTGAGCTGAAATTGCATTCGCACAAGTTAAACATAAGAAATTTAGCTGTATAAATATTTTTTAAAATATGTTATCACAGAACTAATATATTAGCTTTTTTTAAATATTGGAAATGTTAATCCGAAAGAAGAAACTAGACGCGAAATACGTGAGTGCGAGGAGCTTAAGATGCTGACCAATAGGAACAACGCCCGAAAATTCTACCAGAAAGTTCGGCGGCTTACAGAAGGTTTTAAGACCGGGGCGTTTTCATGTAAGAACAAAGACGGTGATCTGGTGACTGAAATCCAGAGCATACTTAAATTATGGACGGAACACTTCTCGAACCTGTTAAACAGTGATAGTTGCGCATGTCACAGAGAACCCCAATACCACCCGATACCCCAATCGTCGACGACGGAATTGTCGTTCCGCTACCCGGCCATGACGAGGTGAGAATAGCGATAACGTGGCTAAAGAACAACAAAGCCGCGGGCGCCGACGGACTGCCGGCTGAGATATTCAAACATGGCGGCGAGGAGCTGGTAAGGTGCATCCACCAGCTTCTATGCAAAATATAGTCGGATGAAAGCATGCCTGCCGATTGGAATTCAAGTGGCTCTGCCCTATCCATAAGAAAATCCATAAGCGATTCTGCAATCTGTGCCAATTACCGCGGGATTAGTCTTCTAAATATCGCCTATAAGATTCTTGCGAGCGTATTGTGTGAAAGGTTGAATCCCATCGTCAACCAACTGGTAGGATCTTATCAGTGTGGCTTTACGACCTGGAAAGTCTACCATCGACCAAATATTCACAATACGCCAAATCTTGGAAAGACCCACGAAAGGAGAATCGACGCACACCATATTTTCGTCGATTTCAAAGCTGCCTTCGTCAGTACGGAAAGGAGTTAACTGTATGCCGCGATGTCTGAATTTGGTATCCCCACAAAAGTAATACGAAACACCGAAAATAATATCAGTCTGGGAATCCAACTGATAGTATTTTGCCAACAAGTGCTACTTTGAACTAAGTAGGCACATTAGTAGTAAAGTCCTCTCTAGACGAACAAAACTAGCTCTCTACAAGGCTCTCATCATGCCCGTCTTAACGTATGGCGCAGAAGCTTGGACGATGACAGCATCGGATGAAACGCCGCTTGGAGTGTTTGAGAGAAAGATTCTGGACCTTTGCACGCTGGCAGCGGCGAATATCGCAGGGGATGGAACGATGAGCTGTATAAGCTTTACGACGACATAGACATAGCAGAGCGAATAAAGATCCAGCAGCTAAGTTGGCTGGGTCATGTCGTCCGAATGGATAAAAACGCTCCGGCTTTCAAAGTATTCGATGCGGTACCAGCTGTTGGTAGTAGACGAAAAGGAAGGCCTCCTCTGCGTCGGAAAGATCTGGTGGAGAAGGACTTTGCTTCACTTGGTGTGTGCAATTGGCGCCGGTTAGCACGAGAAAGAAACGACTGGCGCTTCGTTAAACTCGGCTGAAATCTCGTAAGCGGTTATCGCACCAATTATGAAGAAGAAGAAATGTTAATCCACAGAATTAATAAATAATGGAGTTTAAAATAAAATCATTCATTTGTTGATTTATGTATGTATATCTGTTGGGCCCAACTAAATACACCACACAGGCATTATCCAATGACATTAGAGGAAACCATTAGGATTGAATTTTCAGTGAAAGCCTATTTTATTTCTTGCCAGATAGCTTTTAAAGTAATTCATTTCCCACCGCAAAATGGACATAATGGAAAATGATAAAAATTTATATAAGTACATGAAGGTATCTTCGCATCTGGTGTGCATGATTGCACCTTAAAAACCAAACAAGCAATTAAATGGTTCCAATAATGGATCCTGGCGGCGGTGGAAAAATAAACCCGTGTCGTGTCCTTCTTTTTCTTTTTCGCAGAAATAGCGTCTATCGCATGTTAACAGCTACTGGAAATTGTTTATCTATTATTTGATGTTTCCTTTTGACATTGGCCACAGAGTTTTGCAACTAATCGCATAAAAGTCACAGACAAAGCTACACAGCAATGCTCGGTGCCGATTCATTTAGGCTGTAAGAAATAACCGTTACGTGAATACTTCCATTCATCCATTCTTCCTTATCTGTAGTTTGGCTAACTTAAAGAAAGAAGAAATTAAATTTTATTTACTCTACTGGTTCGTCTGAGTTTTTTGCTGCACTACATCCATATTTACTCGTATGGTATGCTACGGCTTGCCTTTCAGCCTATCAAAATCTCTATTGCGGCATCAGTAAGCGCAACTAAAGCACCACCCTAAGTAAGTGTCAGTGCCAAAGTGGCCACAATGCTTTGATGTCCTGACATGTGTGTGTGTGTGTGACCCAAGCCGATAGACATCTTGACATCTTGGCATCACAGACAAATCTGGCATTTACCCGATTTGCAGCCACTTTGCACCGCCAGCAGCAGTCAGGCAGCATTTTTTTTTTTTTTGCTATTGTTGGCTTTTTTGTTTGTTTGGCCTGCAGTACTAATGTCTGGTGGCTATCTTTGGAAATTTTATTTTTACTCTATCAAACGATCTATTTTCTGTATGAATGTGTCTCTGTGTGTGTGTGTATGGTTGTTCTTAAAGTGTTTGGCCATTTAGCTACATACAAAGTTGAAGCTGGATGTTTTTCTTATCGTTCATTGGTTGTGCCCTTGGATGGTTGAGCTGCTGTTTTGGTCAATCCTTTTGGTTTTGCTGTGCTGGCAAAGAGTTAGGGTGGACACAATTTTTTCTTAATTTTTCTTTTTATTTTTCTTTTTATTTTTCTTTTTATTTTTCTTTTTCTTTTTTTGTTTCATGCTTTTTCTGTGGCTGCCAATTTTGGCACAGAGCAAGAAAGCGCCTAAGCTGTTGCAGTAGCTCTTTCTGTTTTTCTTACAGTTTTTTTGAGTTTTTGTGTCTTTTATAAATATATTTTTCCTCTTTTCCTGGTGTGTTTTGGTAAAAAGCGGAGCTGTCACTCAACGTTTCTCTAAGTTGATAAATTGCCACATGCATGCGGGTATGTATGGCTTTCTCAGTCGAGGGATTGCAATATGGGTAATACAAATTCTGTTGCAAGGCTCTTCTCCTTATAATTCGACGCGACAAGAGCCGTCTCTTATACAAAAGCCTCTACGGAAAGTTCAATAGAAAATTTTCTAAAGTCACATAAGCTCTCCATTGACGCCATGTACATATTCAATTATATCTACAGCAAGATTGGAATAATTTTCGCTTTTTCTTTGTGTTTTCTTTATTTTTCCAATTTTTGTTGCTGGCTAGACTTCTTTTCTGTTTTTGTTATTTAGCTGACTTCTCAGAAACAATATTCAAAATGAAATAATTTTCGACCACTGTCGGATGGATGGTGGCCTCGGTAGCCTAGCGTAAGTGCACTAGCCCTCCATCCCAGAGGTTGTGGGTTCGAATCCCACGTAAAAGCACGGTCCTTACACTTTTCCAAATTTAACTACTTTCCCTGATTCTAAACAAAAAAAACAGAAAACAAAATCCTTCATTTCCATTCCTCAACCCCAAAAACTTATCCTTTCCATCCTTACTCTCGCACAATAGTCAGCGCATTATTTGAATTGTGGCTGCTAAAACAAGAAAAGAAAAAAAAAAACAAAGAAAAGCACACAGTTACACTTTGCATCAAGTGGCGCCAGAAAAAAGTGACACACAGATGGCGCCCCAAGCAGCAAGAAGGCGTTGTGCCTAAGCAACGACAGGTGGGCATTTCCACTACTTAGGACTGGTAGCGGCAGGCAAATCACTTACCCTGTCTGAAAGCAAATATATTAACAAAACCAACACAAGACAAGTCTTGTCGAGACCGTATGCTCCCGAGAGGAGTGAACAAGAACAAAAAATTGGATGTAATATATTTGTGAATTTCTAGTTAACAAAACTCGTAATAAAAATAAAAGCAATAATATCGCATTTCGAAATCCTAATTAAAAGAATCCGATTCCTAAGATTGACTCATTTTCATAAACCCCTCTTGAGCTTCAAAAAATGTTTGCAAACACTTGAAAAGTAAATAATTACTTCATGCTAATTCGGAGTAGTGGTTAATATAAAATCGTTTACTCAAGTTTCTCGAGCGGCGTCAAAGATATGTTTGGCCCTGCTTTGCCTTGATGGAAAATAATTCTTTTTCAATTAATCAGCTCTAGCCAGCTTTCGTCATCAAAGTAAGCAGATCCCATCCGAGGATTTGTTTTGTATTTCCTTGAGGAAGACTGTTTACGCGGTGGTCCCTAAGCCCCGCGCACAATCAGATATTCTGGGCGGCTTCGCTTTCTCACAATAGCCTGCTCTCAAACGGATCTTCGGGAGCTACTCAAAGGATACTTGGTCGAAGCCCGGAATTTGTGAGCTCCCAAGTGACTTTCCCCACTTGCGTGGACTTCTGCATACCGAACCATCTTCAAGATTTCCTATCAGAATTAGGAAGGGCTTCCCCGAGCCGTTTGATATCAACCGATATTTCAGACGCGGTGACTCTCTGTCATGTGACTTCTTAAACCTGATGCAGAAAAAGATCTTGCGAGCCGCATAACTTAATCGCTTAGGCACAGTTTTTTAAAAGAGCGAACAATTGTTGGCGTATCTCGATGGTACTGACATCATCGGCCTTAACAACCGCGCTGTTAGTTCTGCCTTTTCCAAACTGTATAAGGAAGCAAAGCAAATGGGTCTGGGAATGATTAAGAAAAAGGACTAAGAAAAAACGAAGTACCTTCTGCCATCAGACACATAGTCGGGGCACTCGCGCATCGGCTATGATTTCGAGGTTGTAAGAAACTTTGTTTAACTTTGCTGGTTGCCTTCCAGCATTAAGACCGATAATAATTTCATCCTTGAACTCCAACGGAGGATCTCTCTTGCTAACAAGTGCTGCTTTGGACAAAGTAGGCAACTGCGTAGTAAACGCCTCTCTCAACGTACAAAACTAACACTCTATAAGGCTCTCGAATAAAGATCCAGCACCTTCCTTGCCTGGGTCATGTCGTCCGAATAGATGGAAATTCTCCGGCTTTTGAAGAATTCTATGCGCTACCAGCTGGTGGTAGCAGAGAAAGAGGAAAGCCGCCCCTGCGTTTGAAAGATGAGGAGGAGAAGGACTTGGCTTCACTTGGTGTTTCCAATTGGCGCCGATTAGCATTAGAAAGAAACGACTGGCGTGCTTTGTCTAACTCGGTCGAAATAACAAATGCGGTTATCGCGTCAATCAAAAGGAAGAAAAACTGCTTTTGGTCGAAGACTTTCATCAGTTGTGTCCACTGTTGTAACAGCAGAGAGTCGAGTTGACCAACTGATTCGTTAGCAGCATCTCAAAGTGCGTGGTTCCCTTCCAACTCCACCAAACGTACATTCAGTCTTCTTTGTCGTTAAGCAGATCTTATTGATAGCTTTGACCGGATCTTCGTGATTTAACAACGATAATTTTCGCTAGTTGCTCTCACATATTACCCTTTTTTTATTACCAGTTACCAATCACTTAAAAAATGAGCCGATTTTTTCCAGTCTAGCCAAATTCCAGCCAACTCGTGCGATAAGATTTTTTCGCGTAAATTTATGGCTCCTCCATACATCGAGCTTTGCCTTAAGATCTGCTTTGTTCAAATGTTTTTGAATGACTTTCTGGCAAATCTTAAGCTGCTGGGCTCCTGCTTCAGTCCTATTCTCGTGCACGCGCCTGCTGCCATATTTTTCAGTGGCCTAGTAAAGGTTTGTGCAACTCTGTTGGAAAAATTACTTGGATCTTCACAGTTATTCTGCTTCGATTTTCCTCGCGCTGGCTGTTTGCAGTGTGAAGGGAATATAGGTGTAACTAAGCGTATGCAACAAACGCATATACCCGCATTCCGTTGGTAAATCTACAAAAATTCTTCAGATTCCATTGACTTATCTGACCATTTGGCTTAGGGGCATCGCCCTATAAGCAAAACATCCAAATGGAATTTTTGATATATTTGTTGCTCTCAGCGTAATTTTACTTTATTTCACTTTTAGTCATTTTTTTGTACAATGTATAGGTCGGTTGCCTTTGTTGCTGTATCTAAAGATATATATTTTTTTTTTATTTCTGCTTCAAAATATTATTTTCGTTTGCTCCTTTCATTGTAGTATGTGTCTGCAAATCTGGTCGAGTAATTAATCAATCCTTCTGGGTGCTCATTTATTTTTATTGCAAAAAGTGTTTCCATGATTTAGTGCTTCAAATACGGCAACTCCTAGTTTCCCAAAAGATGTGTCAGCAATGTCAGTTGGCGTAGATGAATGTTTAGATTTGTGTGTGCGTGTGATTGCCTGATTGGTTCCCTATACATGCGCACATTTACAGATTTTTATACTTATATATATGTGCATATACGTACATAAGTCTTTGGCAGTGTGTAATTCTGCTCAGCGATTACTCACACACACGCAAACCAACCTTTGCACGATAATCTTGATAGATGACCATCTATCGAATTGTAGACGATAAAGTATTTACTATGCTCTTAGTGGCCTCAAAACTTCTTTACATACACAAAGCTCTGCCTTCACTAACACATACAAAGTTACTTATATATATATATATACATGCAAATATATGTATGTACATATGTTCATTGAAAGTATGCATTACTATTTGGATAGTGGCTTTGCTCCTTGAAAGTTGGTTTTGCATATCGATTGTAGTAAATAACATTTGCTTACACGAAAAAAGTGCTTCGTTAAAGAGTTTTTTTGGACAAGTATACTCGTAGAATTGCGGAACACGAAAATGGCAACAATTTAAGCAAGCCGCTTTATTCGCTTTCCTGAGGCTTTTCTGAAATATTTGTAAAAAGATGCAGAGACAGTTGTTTTGCCTACATCTCGGAAATGCTTTCTCGTAAAAATAAATAAAAACCATTATTTTGTTCAGCGATTCCAAAATGATCTAAAAATAATATAGTTTTTAACTTTAACGAGAAAGCAAATATTCGCATACTAAAGTGATTGCGGCCTCGGTAGTCTAGCATAAGTGCACTAGCCTGCCATCCCAGAGGCTGTGGATTTGAATCCCACGTAATCCAAATTACCTACTTTCCCTGTTCCTAAAACAAACAAAAAACAAAAAACAAAAAAAAATTGTATCCCTCAACTCCAAAAACTTATTCTTTCCATTCTTACTCCCGCACAATAGTCAGCGCATTATTTGCATTGTGGCTGCTAAAACAAGCAAAATCACCGGCATTGCATCAGTGACGCTAGTAAGAGGAAGCGGGTGAAATTTAGCAAAGTCCTAAACCATCTGTGCGAACCTTCTGCCAGAAAAAGGTGACACACAGAAGGCGCTTCAAGTAGTAAGAAGGCGTTGTTCCTAAGCAACGACAAGTGGGCACTCCCACTACTTAGGACGGGGTAGCGGCAGGCTAATTACCTACCCTGTCAGAAATCGAAATAGATTAACGAAACCAAGGAAAGCCAGAGTCTTGAAGTGAACAAGGAAAAAAAAACAAAAGTAATAGTAAGTGAGAGAGTTGCTGCTGATCCTAAGTTTCAGATGCTATGTTTATGTTCAAATATTTCATTGTTTTTGAAATTACATTTCATAAATTCCAATCTTAAATATTTCGATCTAAATTTTAACTTTGTTTGCTTATTTCCAGGTAAGTGTTTCAAAATGCATCTCTGGTTATGGATAACTTACTAAAAAGAGGTATGTCAAATATAATATAATATATGTGAACAACCAAAGAAGGGTAGGATTCGTCGTGCTTAATGCGACAAAAAATGAAAAATGTAGTCAATGATAAACAATTATATTTTAAGTAAGGTTAAGGGTGGTTAAGTTTCAAGGGCCGGTGTTGGTACGCATGGAATAAAATATTGGCCAAATGGTCGCCGCGGCCTCGGCGGCACACCTCCAAAGACCACCAAATGAAAATAGTCCCATATTCAAAGGGTGGTTAAGTTTTAAGGCCCGGTATTGATTTTGAATAAAATACAATTATTTAAAAAAATTATTATCATTTGTCTTTATTATGATAACACTGGTAGGGCTCAATTACGCATGGAACATTATATTGGCTAAATGGCCGCCGCGCCCTCGGCGACACACCTCCATCCGATGGTTCAAATTTTCGATAACGCTGAGGCACAATTGAGGTTCTATGCCGTTAATGTGCTGAATTATCTCATCCTTTATCTCTTGAAATGTTGCTGGCTTATCGACGTACACCTTCTCTTTCAAATAACCTCAAAGAAAGAAGTCCAACGGTGTCGTTGACGTTTAGGTGTGGTTCACATTCAACATCGGCCCTTGAAATTTAACCACCCTTTATAAAATTGTGCAGACAAGAATTAGCGAACTAAGGATTTTTTTTAAATATTTTCAGAATCAAATACCCCGCTTCTGAAATTGTTTCTTACTCAGTTTGGCATGGACGCATATGTTAGCAGAAATAATTGAAAAGTAATTCAGCATTTTATATTTCTAGTAATTTGAGTTTAACAAACGCTAAAAACAGTTTTAAAAGTTACTCAACTGTGCCGAAAAGACATACTAAATATGTATAATTTTTTGACTATTCTATCAACACCTCCCATAGTAACTTAAAAGACTGAAATATCATTTTCATTGCTCAAATAATCCCAAACCACCCGGCCGATAAATTTACTCGCGATTATATCTAAACACATGGAAATACGAAAACTCATGCAAATACGGCGGCCGCCGTAGCCAAATGGGTTGGTGCGCGGCTACCATTCGAGAGTTTGAGGTTCGAATCTCCATGCATGAATATAACCAGTATAAATATAGAAAAAGATTTTGCTAATATCGATCGCCCCTCGGCAAGCAATGGTGAGCCTCCGAGTGTCTCTCTACCATGAAAAACCTCCTCATAAAAACCATTGGCCGTTTGGACCCGGTTTAAAACTGGGGCCTCCTTTTGTGGAACAGCATCGAGACGCATACACAAATACGAGGAGGAGCACGGCCAAACACAAAAAACAGGGTGTACGCGCCAATTATATATTTTTTATTTTTATCATATTTTAATAGAAATCTTATTTTTTAAAAGACTATCCCTCGCAGTTGAGCAAATCCAGTTGATTCCCAAATATCAATTTATTTTTCGTAAGTAAAACAGCACCATTGAGCAAGTGCACCGTTTTGTCGAGCATATAAATAACGCTTTCGAACGTAAAGAATTTTGCATAGCAGCTTTTCTCGACATCTCTCAAGCTTTTGACAGAGTATGGCACAGTAGTTTCCCACACAAAGTAAAAAAGTAGGTAGTGTAACGAATTTCAACAAAATAAATGCTGTTTAGCCTCAAGGCTCCATCCTAGGTCCCATATTATACCTACATAATCTGCCTGCCTCATCAGGTACCCTAATCAGAACATTTGCTGATGATACAGCTGCCCCAGCTGCAGATAAAGTCGCAAATAAAGCATCACTAAAATTGCAAAATTTCTCGACGACATTACTTAAATTGGCGAATTAACGCGAATCAGACTAAATCGATTTACATAACATTAACCCTCAGACAGGAAAACAGTCCTCCAGTAAAAATCTCAATTGTTGTTATATAAAAAAATTCTTCCGTATAGGACTATTCTCAAACCCATTTCAGTCTAAAGTTGGGTTGGTTGGTTTAAGTGGTGATTCTTCCAGAATCCAACTAGCGCTTCCGCACCATTTTGTTGCCATATCCTCGTTACCAACTTGTTTACCAGTTATTTACAGCAAGACTATATCCAGTCTGTGCGGTTCGGGAACCTTATCAGGTTGTTGACATCTAAGCCAGACAGCTGTTCCAGACTTTCGAACAACGGTTTACCCGGGCTTAACATTCTGTCCTTCCATAGGGCAGGGCAATCGCAGAGGACATGGAAGATTGTTTCCTTTTTCTCCTATGACAGTATGTGTTGTGAGGGATGCCCATTTTGGCTGCTGTTCTACCACAGACCAAAAGCCAGTTATGACTGCCGTTAGTCTCCAGGCGTCCCGTCGTTTCATGTTGATCAATGTTGACGACTGCTTAAGGTTGTAGGTGGGCCAGAAATTGATGGCTTTAAAAGCACGTATCAATTTTTTGTTATTTTTTTTAATCTGATTCAAAATTTGGAAATTGTGATGAAAATTTGCAGATTCTTTCATGAAGTGAAACTTCTTAGGTGTCGATGGACGAGCGAGAATGCAGAGTAAAATTTCAAGGCCATGCAACGTTTTGTGCATTTTCGTTCCGCGAGAAAGAAAAAAGATATAACGTAGAGGAAAAAGAGAGAGAGAGCTATACCTTATATATATCTTAGATACACTTTAGGCTATTTTTCCTTAGTTTTTCCTTGTCGTTGCTAATTTCTAGTGAGAAATAACACTGCCTACTTTTTGGCGCTTGTTTGTTGGTGCAAACTTGTAGGAAATATATTTTTGGCGTTATATTTCCTTGGTGCCTCTCTCTCTCTCATTTTCTCTCGGGCCTCTCCCTCTTTCTTTGTCTGTCTTGAAAGTTTCAATTCTGTTATGTCTACTAAGCTATACGCACTTTTTTCTTTTTAATTTGCATAATGTGGGGAATTTGGATTGATATCGTGTTTGTGGAAGAATGAACCATATTTGTCATAAGCGAGTAATTGAAATAAAAAAAGATAGGCAAAACCTGCTAAATAATTTTGAGTGCTGCAAATCTTTATTTTTACTCTTACGCGCTCCACTACTTGTCTGTTTGTATACTGCTGCTGTCTATGTCACAAGTGTCAAATATGATTTATGTACAATGCCATTTGCGCAAAGTATAAACATTCCTATAGGCTGATTCATTTTGCGCCACCTTGTACAAGTATACATAATTCATGCTGCAGGAAAAAGCGAGTGCGGCCACAAGAAAGCGATTCTTTGTAGTTAGCCCATCGGTTGCCAGTTTATTCATCATCTATTAAGCGAAAAAATCAAGTAAGCAGCTCTTTGTATATATTTCTGTAATTGAAGAAGTTCGTGTGATGTCAGTACCACAGCGCGAAAGCAACGGCACAAAACTTAACAACTTTATTTATGTCTGTCTCACTGCTCTAATTACGTGCTGACCGCATACTAAACAGATTTTTACATATCGACTGAAGTGATTACAATCAAAAGCTCTTACAGTTGTATACGAGAACACATCAATGAATAAATACATAAATTTATTTGGCCGCATACACATAAAAGTTTGCATAGAATTGCTTGAATGGACATGAGTATTTATATATATGTATGTATACTCGTACATATGTGCATACATACATAACATTACATGAACTATGAAAAATATAGGTGTAAGTTTTGCCACATGTAAGTATATATGTTCACAGAACTCCTGATATTTCGCTTACTCATTCAAGCCTAAACTCTTTTGCTTGCCTTATCAGCCATACGAACACCACGTGCGGGGGAGTGCGCAGAAGTTTGTGATACTATCTTATTCATTAGTTTATTTATTTATTTATTCTTTCGTCTGCACAAGCACATAAGTACACCCACACACATATATACATACATACATATATATATAAATAGGTGTACCAGTAAAAGAGTTTTGCATGCTTTTTGTTTTGAGTTGAATTTTTTGATTACCCCGAAAAGGTTTTCGTGGTCAGATTTACTTTGTTGGCAGTTAATTAAATAGTTTTATTGTAGTCGTGTGGGAGAATGTTTATTTATTCATTGTTTATATAGTATATTAGTTAAGTACGCATATAAGCACCTTAACGGCCTTCGCTATGAGCTTTAATGTGTTTGTGCGTGTGTATCGTTTATTTTATTTTTGTAAAAAATTATATATACACAAAGTTGAAATATATTTCACAGAACACTTTCATGGTTGACCTACTAGTACACATATGAGAAGAAGGTTGCTGTGGAAAAAAATATATGCATAAAAAATGTGTGGGGCGTATGAACAACATTTCAATGACTGGGAAATTTTCACACAAGGCCATTTTCAATTACGATTATAATAAGCAAAACAAAAATATTTTAACAATAGTTATTTATTATATTTTAATTATTTTTTTTATTTATTGAAAAGAGTAATAATTATAAATAATTATTCCACTTAAAAGGTAAGAAAAAAAGGAACAAGCACTGGTTGCCAAGGCCTTCGGCTATTGTTTTAAATGGTTAATAATATGGATAAAGAAGAAAAAGGGAAATAATAATATTATACTAAGTTTACGAGATGCTAGCTGCGAGATTGAAATATATTATACCTATACTCTAAAAAAGATGAAGATAGTACAATCGAGGGAATGTGGAGGTAACCACTACTATATATTATGTACTAGATAACTTAGAAGCCTACGAAGTTAAATTTTTAGTTTAAAGCGAGAAACGAATTGGTTTATGATACTAATATTATAGTCCGTTGTCTGCTTCAGAAGTTCAGATGGTTTGATATTCTTAAACACCGATGATCTAATATTTTGGATTCCTGAACATTAGGGCGGGTCGATTTAAAAATCGCTCATTGCTCTGTGAAAATCGTATTCTAGGGATCAAAATAAGAAACTTTGCCGAAGGAACCATACCTCTAAAACGAATTCTGATGTCCCCCAATTTCAAAATATCACCATTTTTGGCCTTTACATGAAAAAATCAGCTAAATGGCTATGTTTTTTCTTTATTTGCATTTATTTATAATAATACCTATTTTTTCTCTTAAGAAATTTATTAAGTCAGAACATATGTAAATGAAAAAATTAATTTAAGTGAGTTATAGAAAAGAAACTAAAAAGTTCGACCCAAATTGGATTAGATCGATACCTTTTTTTTTTTTTTTTTTTTTTTTTATCCCCTTTATTTTATACATCTGTCCATTGACATTAAGTACGTTGTTTAACAATTTGGCCAGGATTTACATACATCGCTTAATGACCAGTGCCAAAGCGATAAAAATTAAAATAAACGAATTAATACTATATACAATTAAATACAATTAAATAATATTCAATACAAGTTTTACTCTACATAATACAATTTTTAGAACAATTTAACAGCAATTTAAGCCCTTTGCACATTTATTATTTTCTAGCATTCATTAAGTCGCTTGGTCGATGTTCGAGATCGATACCTAAGCCCAATAAATGTAGCATCGACGAACAAATGATTCCATTTTCAGGAAAAACGAGTCTTAAACAATACGTAAAAGGTAAACCAAGTCCAGTGGGATTGAACAACTTTGTTTTAGCATCGACTGATGGTTTGATACTTGACTTTTTTATATACCAAGGGGCAAATACATGGCTCGACGGAAAACCAGATAAATATTTGGGAATTGGTCGTACGGTGGTAAAAAAACTTTCTACACACCTCACTAAAGGTTGTGAGATATAGATTGACCGCTATTTTACCTCTATAGCTATTCTCGAGTATTTGTTGGATAAAGGTATATTTGCAACAGGTACTATTCAACTTAACAGAGTGCCTAAGGAACTTCGGGCAAAGTTATCGAACGACAAAGCGTTGTTAAAAAAGGGAAGAGGTAGCTGCGAAGAACTCATAAGAGAAGATGATTAAATGTACGTTGTTAAGTGGATGGATAGTCGCTCTGTATTAATAGCTTCAACATCGAGTGGATCACATCCTCTTCAATCCGCTCGACGATGGGATAAAGTAGGCAGAAAATACATCAACATCGATAGTCCAAATGCGATTTTACGTTATAACCAATACATGGGAGGGGTAGATTTAGCGCATAGGTACGTCTCCTATTACAGGATTGCTATTCGCACCAAAAAGTGGCCTTTAAAGGTATTTTGGTACATTGTCGATGTCGCTGCATGCAACTCTTGGATTTTGTATAAAAGAGATAAATATGTATGCATGTGGTGAAAACAAAAAAAATGTCATGGATCTGCTTGACTTCAAGTTCTATATCGCAAAATGTTTAATTGCTGATGCTACCATAGATAAGGAGGGAGAGTCCTCATCAGATATAGAGTATGAACCTCCGACAAAAAAAGTTAAAAGAAAAGTAAAACCGTTGGCGCCGAAAGATGTTCGCACAACGCAGAATAAATATGTACAAATTGGTGGCGTCTCTGACAAAAACAAGTTTATGCGTTGCCGTAAAGAAGGATGCAATCAAAAGACTCGTTTTAATTGCATTTCTTGTGACATATTTCTGTGCATATTTCTGTGCATCAATAACTTCATGGAGTTTCACTTTTAAGTGCTCATTATTGTTCTATTAATACCAGAATAATTTTATAAAACCATTTTGATTAACTTGGTATTGAAAGTTAACACTTATTTATGAATTTAAAAGTAATATGAATTAAATAAAATGAACGCTTTACGTTTTTGGTATTATAACGTTTTTTACTCAACTTAGTTACAAATGTCCAGCGGGCTGCACCTGCAATATGTCATAATCCTTTCGTCCTTCAAATACTTGAAACAAATTTGTCTCTTAATTTTGACGCTGTAGTTATAAAAGACACATTTTTAAAGAAAGTGAATGTTTTTTTTTCTCGGGACCGAGGAGGTTAAATCGAAAAATGTTCAACAGAGCAGGGAGGCCATAGAAAGGCTAGCCGCAAACAGTAGGCTGCATATCTATTGGGTACCTGGTCACAAAGGCATTATGGTGAACGAAATAGTAGATGAGATAGCAAAAAGTGCTGTTAGACTACCTTTTGAACAACAGAAGGACATACCAAAATCACTAAATAGAATATACAATGAAATGGACGACCACATGAAAAGACGGGAAGCTAGGTGGACTAATCTGAGCACATGCAAAACAGCAAAAGTTTTGTGAAGAACTAACGACAAACAACTGGCTCAGTTCGTACTTACGCTCTCGCGAAAGGACTGCAGAACTATCAGAGGTATGCTAACAGGTCATAATCTATTGGCTGCACATACGTACAAGATAGGGATTGCTAACACGGACAAATTCAGGAAATGCAGAGAGGATGTTGAGGAAACTTTGGAACACTTTCTGTGCATTTGTCCGGCATAAATAAAAACGCGTTTCAAATGCCTGGGAGCCCTACTGTTTGAGGGACTGGAGGACGTCTCAAAAGCGGATCTCCCAGCGCTGCTTAGGCGCTGCTTAGATTCGCCAAAAGCGCTGACATCCTACATGATGTCTACTTTCAGTATTCATAGAGGTAGGTCTCCATCTGGTATCGCTAGGGACCAAAAGGTCTACGCGTGGCTTAATGCCAACCAGGCTAGCCTAACCTAACCTAACTGTATCGTGTAAAATGAGGCATGAATTTTCTGTATATTTTTTTCTTTTGTTTGGCATTACATTGAAATAAGTGGACTGTGTTTTGTATTCTATGTTCAGAAAAAAAAGTAAGATGTCTGCATAATAGTAATGAAATAAAGAAGACTTTACAAAAAAATCGTTTTTGTATGAAGTTAGATGTGAGTGACTGTATGCAAGTATGATCGCCTGAAAAATTTTCTTCTATCATAGAAACCAGTACTCCCACGTACTTTTGAGAAAAACGCATGGATGAGTAAGCAAAATAAGGCGATGGGGCCCCATCATTTCAAAGCAAACTGTCTGTTACAGCTGCTCTCAGCAGCGAAGCCTCTAACCCAGACTATAATTTTACAGTTTTAGCAGATTTCTGCGCACAAACTTTTCGCTGTGGAAGAGGCTGTTTATGTTTTTTTTTTGGGTTACTGGCAGAACTGTTTTGTATTTGTTTTTTTTTTTTGCTTTTCGAATTAAATGCATATGTGTAAGTGGCAGGAGTTAATTGAAATTGAAAAGGGTAATTTTGCACACATACACTTACATAAACGCACATGCAGTGTGTGTGGGTTTTAAATACATTTATGCTTTTCATATAAATGCGAAAGGTGTTTGCGGCTGTGTGTAACGAAGCGCATAAGTAATTAAAGGTATGAAAGGGCATATTTTATGCATGAATTAATACCGTTGGTTATATAAAAAAAAATATTATTCAGCCTTGCTCAGATACGATTTTTTACGTGAAAAATGCTAACAATTGTTTTCTTTCCATTCGGTGCGATTAATAATAATATTTAAATATGCGCTTCAAAAGTTTTCCAATTAAAGCAAAACTTGTAAATAACTGAAAAACTATTTATATATAGACAAATTCCAGCTTTAGTGTTGTCACACTATCAACTGACAGTGTAGAGATACATGAAATTTTTTGTGATTAGTAGTACACAGAAGACCAGTGTAGCCTTCTACGCCTGTAAATCTATGTTCGGCAAAAAATGGGGTCTCAAGCCGCGTATCGTACTTTGGATGTACAACTTAGTGGTTCTGCCAATTTTAACATACGATTGCCTAGTTTGGTGGGTAGCTCTTCAGAAGGGCTACAACACCACTAAACTGGAGAGAGTGCAGAGAACTGCATGTATGGGCAGCAATGGTGCTTGTAGAACATGTCCCACTGCTGCGCTCAACGTTATTCTGCACTTATTTCCTGTGGATCTGCAGGTTAAATCCATTGCTGCTCAGAGCGCTATTAGGTTGTAGGAGCTTGGCTTCTGGAGACAATTTCCTGTAGGACATAGTAGCATCTTGCGGCAGATCTCCCATCCTTCTCTGTTCTTCGCACTGACCTCTTGATCCGCACACTGTGCTTTGACGGTTGTGCTAGGGCTATCTTTCCGAGCAGGCAAGATGGGAAAGAGGGGAGAGTCGGCACGGATATAGATACTTCTGCTTTCACTGGCGGCTCCAAGATGGAGTCTGGAGTGGGAGCGGGGGTTTACTCTAAATCAGTCAGCATTTAGGTCTCCTTTAAACTGCCGGAAACAAGCAGCTTTTTTCAAGCAGAGATCTTCGCGATCCTGCAGGCATGAAAAATGCTGCTGGGAACGAGACATTCATATTTTTTTCCATAGTCAAACTGCGATCAAGGCCCTGTCGTCGCCGTATTGAAGTTCTCTTCTCGAACGTGCAGAAAACATCTCCCTTATCTGGGTTCCTGGGCACAGAAATAGAGGGAAATGAAATTGCCGTTAAGCTTGCCACGAAAGGGTCGACAGGACCGGTTTCAGCTGTCCCCTTCTCAGACATCGGTGTCCCCTTGACCGTTGTTAAAGGGAAACTACACAATTGCTTTCTAAAAAAAAAGCGCAAGACAGATGGATGAGGTCTGTCTCATCGTTTGCTATTTCGAAAACACTATGGCCTCAATACAATAGAAACAGAACGCTTAAGGTGATGGGAATCCCCCGCCATTCAATTTCCAAAGTCATTGCGGTGTTCACTGGTCACTGGGTGATCGATACTTATCCGGAGAAGCTTGGAATTCCATACAACCCCTGTTGCAGAAGCTGTGGGGATCCTACAGGGAAAGAGACTGTTGAACACTTTCTCTGCAAATGTCCGGCTCTGGCGGTTAGACGCTTGACATTCCTTAGTGTGCCTTTTGGGAATGACTGGAAGAAATTCTAGAGCCTAGATCCCTTTTTTCTCCTCCACTACATCAACAGCACTGTGTGGCTATACACGGTTTTTTCTCTTAATCATTTCACAGGTGGTGGCCCACATTATGGTATCAAAACGGCACGTAAGTGCTACTTGAAGTGTGCCTGTGGTACTCTTGCCATTTAACCTTATATACGTACCTAGTAGCCAGTTGCATATAAATAATCGCAATAAAGCCTAGAGATACAGTGGCTCATATGTTGCATAAAATATCCACCTGCTCTTGCGGGCGTCAGTTTATCGCCTACGGCTTGGCCACACTGGACTGTCCACCATTGCAGCCGTCGTTCATTTAAGTCAGTTTAATTTGTCTGAGTAGCGTTGGCGCTCGCATTCTTTAAATCAGATAAACAGTTGATTTTCAGTTTGATTAATCAGTTGAACTTTTGCTAAGTAATTGAATTTTCAACAAATTAAAGGGTTTGTTTTTTTTTTTGCCATCTACGGAGCCCGCATGCAGCATAAAGCAATGAAAAGATTGTTTGTTGGGTTATCGGACAACTGATAATGGCACTGAGGAAATAATGCTCACGGGTTTCTCATATTTAAACGAATGACTGCATTTTTGCTTGAACAAGTTTTCTTGTGTAAAAAGTAGATGCAGTGTTGAACTTTTAAATGTTTTCCAAGTTTGATTATTTGAAATGTGAGAATTTGGATTAGAAACGTGGTGACTTAACAAGAGCTGCTATTAAGTGGAATCCGCAAAGCAGCCATAGACGAGGAAGACCATTCAAGACTTATGGATGATTTTTGGCTTTGGAAATTCACGCCGTGAATCTAACTCGGAATGAAGCTAAGAAACTGAGACAAAACAGATCTGAATGGAGGGATTTGTTGTGGCTCTTTGTTCCTTGCTACAACCATGATCATCATCATCTTTCGGCACAGTTCTTTGTAAGCTTTGCTGCTGTGCTCTTTATAAGCTTTGGCCTGCTGCACGTGGGACCTCCATATATCTTGATCGCTTGCAACTTTTTCCCAATTCCTTATCCCAAGTTTATTGATGCCCACTTATATAGGGTGATATTTTAAGAGCTATAGGAAAGTTTTTAATATTCAGAAAAATGCATGAATTTAATGTTTGAAATTAATGTTTGAAGATTATTTCATGCAAATGTTGACCGCGACTGCGCTTCAAATGGTCCATCCGCTTAGTCCAATTTTGGTATACTCTTTCCAATGTTTCGGTCGGTATCTCACATATAAATGCTTTAATGTTGTCTTCCAATGCGTTAATTGAAGCAGGCTTGTCTGAATAAATATGAGCTTTAACATAGCCCCACAAAAAGTAATCTAAAGGTGTTATATCGCACGATCTGGGTGGCCAATTGACAGGTCCCGAACGTGAAATAAAATAAAAAATAAAATATTCACCGAACTCGACTCTCAACAAGTCCATTGTTACACGTGCTGTGTGGCATGTGGACCGTCTTGCTGAATCCACATATCATGCAAGTCAAACTCTTTCATTTTGAGCAAAAAAAGTTGGATATCATTTCACGGTAGCGCTCACCATTCACAGTTACGTTACGATTCGCAGCATCTTTGAAGAAGTACGGTCCAATGATACCTCCAGCCCGTAACCCGCACCAAACTGTGACCTTTTCTGGATGCATTGGTAGCTCTTGCAATTCTTCTAGCTGATCTTCACTCCAAATTCGACAATTCTGCTTATTTACTTACCCATTGATCCAAAAATGAGCTTCGTCTCTGAACACAATTTTTCGATAAAAAAGTGGGTCTTTAACTTTCTTAACAGAACACGCATTTTTATAATAAAATTCAATGGTTTGCAAGCGTTGTTTGTTTGTAAGACGATTCATGGTTAAATTATGGACCAAACTGAAGATGTTTGACAGTGAAAAAAAAAAACACGAAACGTGCGTCAGCTGTTTAAACCACCTGTTTAAAAAGATAATAGCTAAAAAATCACCCATTATGTTGAAAATCATGTCCACTTTAACTTCGGGCAGTTTGTAGCCACAGATCGTAGTAGATTACGGCAAGATGTAAGATCCTGTTATCACTTCATATAATTCATTTCACTTTCAACTTTCACTAATAACTATATGGCATTTTCGTATTCAATTTACGAGTTTTTGCCTTTCCACAATCTCTCTGTTTAGTACCATTCAGAAGTGCGCAAGTTATTGCTCTTAAATGCAGCTGCTTAGTTTTACTGCTTTTGTCTCTTATACAAATTTTTTTCTCCCTCTCACTCACGACATCCACGACAGTACTCATAAGGAGCTTTCGCGTCACTCACTTAAAAATCAATCACTACTCGTGAATAAATTACTTTGCTCTCATTGCTTGTGATGCCTATGAACAATAAAATACATATGCACTAAATATATACATGGATATATGGGTAAGCCCTAACGGCATTTAAGCACACCTGCACTTTGATACTGATGAGAAATTTTCCCATGTCAAATATGCGTGTAAACACACCAAGTCGACGTAAAAGTCGTAACAGTTGTCCCTTAATGCACCGATATGTGGGTATAAGTGTAGTGTACAGTTACAGCAGCCACTCGCTTCTAGGAACTAACTCATAAATTTTGGTACATTGTTCATATAGTGGGAACAAGATTTATATAGATTAGATATTTATTTGCTCGTATGTCATAAGACGAGAAAGAAAAGTATTGGGCTTTTAACAACCAAATAACTGGATTGAAGGAATTACAACATTTTATAACCCTACTTGATAAGGTCAAGATATATATATAATATTAATATTTTAGAAGGTAGGAGGTACGTGCAAGGATTGAAGTGCCAGTCTAAAACTCCCCAAGTAGCATTAAAGCCCCTTTTTGATGCCAATATGAGACCTCCCACAGACAGATATCTACAGCCAACTAAAGCTCCTGATGTAATGGAAAAGATTGACGGGATTTAGGTAGGATAACTCGAAGAATGGAGCACCCACTGACCTTAATCGTGTCAGTGCTCAAAAGTTTCCTTTTCTAAAATTTTCCTACAGCTTCTGCAAAGTCGGTTACATGGTAAACCCAGTTTTCCCACGTGTGCGCCTATCGTCCAATGACCTGTCAACACAGCTAAAGCTATAGTAATTAAATGGCGGACACTCTCTAAGATTTTCTTAGTCCTTCGTTTATTGTACTGAGAAGAAAGCATTTTTGCACAATAGTATGTACATGAAGAAATGGAGATCCATCTGTTCTGCGCTGAACTGAGAAATATGTGGCCGATGACCGGGAGATAGGTCTTTGAGACCAATACAGTCGATCTCAAGCTTATTAGCAATCTCATGTCGCTCTGTGTTTTTATGTCCTGGAACTCAAATCAGAGAAACGTTACCTGCATACCCAAGAGATTTGATTTACTTCTTACAGGAGTTGACCAATTTAGATCTGCACCATGGCGTCGTCAGAGCCTTGTAGCCGGCTTTACTATCGGAAGAAATTTTAATATTTCGCTTGCCCTCGCGTTTTCTAAGCATTCTTCATGCCTGCACCATCGCAAAGTCTACTACCTGAAAAACTTTACCAGTACTCGCCAGTAAATTGCTCCGACTCCCAAGGGCATTAAGGGCAGTACCGGGACAAATTCTACATGCTGCGGTGATTTCAATCCATACAGTGCTTTGCATCCTCCCTAGTTTTGTGATATCAGAGCCCTACTGAAGAGCTTTCCACCAAACAAAGCATTCGTGCGTTTAAGTAGACAGAACTACTAAGTTTTACATCCAAACAGCGACCTGTGGCTTGAAGTCCCCACTTGTATATTTGCAGGAGTAGAAAGCTATACTGACCTTCTTTATCTGACTTTCACTGTGTAGTTTCCAATGGAGTTTAGAGTCATGCATCAGTCCAAGATACCTAACTTCCGATGTAGCACATGGACTTATTCAACCTTCTTCTACACAGAGACATACAGGGTTTGATTGAAAAGTAATGAGCCTTTCCGCGCGGAGCGTCTGCCAAGCGATCAACCGAATCGGAATGGGGGAAAATGATCGTTGGACCTTCCCCTTCCACTAGAAACCGGTCCCAGTTCGCTGGCAACAGCGGTGCAGACAACGCCTTCCTCTGCACCTCTGCATTGGCCAAGACGGGGTTTCCGGTGCTTCCCCACCCTCCCTACAGCCCAGACCTGTCCCCTTCGGACTTCTTCTTGTTCCCGCGCCTGAAAAGAAAGCTGAAGGTTAGGCGTTTCGACTCCATTGACGCGATCCAAAAAAACTGTGACAGCCGAATTGGACGCGATTCCGGCGGATGAGTTTAAAAAATGTTTGCAGCAGTGGACCGCTACCAGCGGTGTATTGACGCTCAAGGGTCCTATTTTGAAGAATATTAGTTGAATAAGCCAAAAGGTTTAATAAAACTGCTTAAAAAATAAGGCTCATTACTTTTCAATCAAACCCTGTATACCCGCATACAAGGTGTTCAACTGTCTCTTCTTCTTCTGCATCGTGACAACCTCTGCAAAAGTAAAATTAATGTGCTCCAATTATACTGACATGCCTTCCTATAAGACAGTGTCCAGAAAGGACTGCTACTAATAAAGTATTATATTTCATGTTCAATTTAAGTGGCTGTTAGTGCGACCCATATTTCATTCTGCCTCTGTCGCAATGCTTAGAGTTTTTATTTTTTTCCGGGATGACGCCCGTGAAAAAGAAACTCTTATGAGTTCTGCTTTGCCGGCATAGCAATATGTACGACTTGTAGCCTCACAGCTCCACTTACGTACTAAACACCTCTCTACAATCAACCACTCTCCCCGCGGAACGGCCAAAAAGGTATTACCTCGCGGGGCTGGTTAGCGCATAGGCTGCTAGTTATTTCATCTACGAACCTCCGCACCTATTGAATCATTGTGAATTTGGCATACGCGCGGATTGCAGTTATCACCCGATTTCAGAATAAAATCTATAATATTTTCTCCGTTTCATATGTTCAAGGTTTTGTTCAAGACATGGTCAGCGTCTTCTTCCCTCTCTGTACAGATTGAGCAGTTTGGGGAATTGTCATGGCCGAATCTATTGAGGTATGTATTTTCGAAATATCCCACGCTCTGAAAGGAATTGGGTGAGGTGGAAGTCTGTCTCCTGACGATTCCTTTCTAACCACGTCACAAAAATGTGTATTAGCCCATGCGTCCATCTATCTTTCGATGATCTATTCCACCGGTCTCGTTAGTGGGCGATCGAACGACGCCCTTCTTATTCTGCAAAATTTGTTGCTGCCTTGCTCTACAGTCTTGTTCAGATAGCCTTGTTTACACTCTCTGCATTTCTTTCACCAAAATGTCTACGGGGACTGGGCCAGCTATAACGAAGAAATCATCGTCCGAAATGGTACGGAAGCCGCAGGCTATAGACGGCTAACAGTTTTTTGTGTAGCTATTTATGTTCAGTGCATCAGCCCAGATCGGTGCGGTATTAAAAATAACCTAGTTGACTACCTTACTATATATATAGTACTTTTCTTGATGTGGCTAGGTCCATCGTTGCGTGGCATTATTCGCGTCTACTTCACAGCATATTCCAGGTACGTTTTGAAGTTTAATCGACTGTCAATCATCACTCCTAGGTATTTAATAGTGGGTTTTGAGCTAATACAGGGTGGCTGATGAATTTTGCTACATTAAGAAACTCAAATAACTTTTTTTTTAGTGTATGGAATTCATTTATTTTTTTTTCAAGTTGAAGGTCATTAAATTTTATTAAATGTAGCTAACTAGGTTTAAAAATAATTGAATTTAAATGCCCCCATGCTCGTTGACATAAGTGCGGCATCTTAGTAAAAAGTTGTTCATTGCTGCTTTGAGAGTTGCGACAGGAATAGCCGCAATTGTTGCCCGAATGGGTTGTTTTAGTTCATCCAAATTTGTTGGCTTTGTTTTATAAACTTCTTGTTTACATAAACCCCACAAGAAAAAGTCAGGTGCAGTAAGGTCAGGCGACCTGGGGGGCCAACGAAATTCGGAGTTTCTTGAAATCAGTTTATTGAAAAATTTTCGTCGCAACTCTGTCATAACAGTCTGGGCTATGTGAGACGTTGCCCCATCTTGTTGAAACCACACAGAGTTGAAAGGAATTCTCTTTCGGCGCAGTTCTGGATAGAAAAATTCTTTCAGCATTTTCAAATAACGGTCTCCAGTAACCGTAACGGTGTGACCATCTTCTTCAAAGAAATAAGGCCCGACAATACAGCGTGAAGAGACCGCACACCACACTGTCACGCGAAGAGGATGCAATTCCGTCTCGTGGAGTATCTGTGGGTTAGAAGTACTCCATATTCGACAATTTTGTTTGTTCACATTGCCGTTTAAATCGAAATGGGCCTCATCAGACATGAAAAGGCAGTTTAACATGTTTTGGTTTTCTTCCACCATTTGCAGGATCTTCTGGCAAAATTCCAAGCAAATCGGCAAGTCTGCTGCATTCAGTTTGTTAACCATTTGAATTTTGTAGGGAAATAAGTCTAAATCTTTGTGCATTATTGTTTGCAAAGACTGTCGGCTGACACCAAGTTGAGCAGATAAGCTTCTTGTTGAAACCCTTGGATTGCTTTGTATAGCTGCAGCTACAGCAGCGATCGTTTCCTCCTTCCGAACTGGTGGGTTTCGATGATAAGGCCTTCTTGCGACTGTTCCTTGCTCAGCAAAATTATTCACCAGTCTCATTATGGTCCATCTGCTCGGGGGATCGCCGCCAAACATCCGCCTGTACTCTCTCTGAACCAAAACTACGGACTCCAGTGCGTGATAGCGGCGGACTATCCAAATTCTTGTTTGCGTGTCCCAGTTATCCATTTTAATAAATTTTAAAGATCAATCTGCAAATTAAAACAAAAATGGAACAGATAACTTAAAAAGAAAAAAAAAGTTATTCAATTTTTTTTTGGTAGCGGCTTTCATCAGCCACCCTGTATTTACAGTCCCAGTATTCATATCCATAGTTTCTACTATCTTATTGCTGCTTTTTAGGACTACATCGGTCTTATGCTTAGCTAATTCCAGATACATAGACCTCAAAAAAGCCCTGATCCTGCTTACTGATTCTCTGGCGATGCTCCCAAATTCGTGGATATATTTTGTCACCATTACCACCCCGATGACATTCGCGAATCTTAATACATACGGTTTTTTTTTTCATGGGCATTGTGTTAGCGCTCTACCCTCAAGTGGCCCTTTGAAACCAAGACAAGCCTGTTGTTTCGTCGAAAGGGGAGGAAAGGCGAATTAGTCGCCGGTCATTCGTCGTAGTCTGTCAAGGGTCCTCAGTTTTTTCATAGTCTCTGCTATGACATCACCTGTTGCCATCCATTTTTTCCTGCTTTGTAGCATGGATTACACGAATGTATCTGAATCGTAGTTTCCTTCAAATAAGCGCCGAAACTTCGATCTAGAGCGATAAAAACGCTTACATTCGAAGAATACGTGGTGAACGCCTTCTATCGCGTTTACCCCACAGTAATCGCTAGTGGGATCCGATTCATGTTTGAGCCGATGGAGGCATGCTTTGAAGCATCCATGCCCGGTTAAAAATTGCGTCAGATAAAAATCCACTTCTCCGTGTTTTCTTTCAATACAGCTTCGCAATTCTGGAATGCAGCGGTGTGCCCAGCGTCCCTTCGTTTTATTATTCCATTTTTGCTGCCAAGTTTGGGTACTACTTTCCCGTGCTACGATGCGTTGCGTTGCACTATCAGCCAATATTGCAGCTCTATTGGATACATTCCAGCGATAACCAGCGAGGCTTCTTCTGAAACCCTTTTAAAGGCGGAACAGATTCGAAGCGCCATACTAAAGGTTTGTCTATCTATTTATGGCTTACATGTTGCCAAGAGCACAGGTAACTTTGTCTTGCGTAATTTGGGCGAAGTGCCCAGTCTAGCTAACTCATACGCTTTACAGTTACCCTCAGTGCTACCGGGGCTTGGCATACAGAGTAGAGCTATAGAGAAAAACTGAGCAAGTGCTTCCATGATGGAAGCGATTTCAGAGCTGCCTGACTATTGGAGTGTATTTAGATATTTCTGACAGTAATCGTGACTTTAAAAGGCCTTCCGTAAGGCTTGGAATGCGCTGCAATAATCACGTAAGCGAAAAGCTATACTGATGCCTACAGTATCAGAATAGATACCACCTCCCACTTGATGATTGAGTTTAGAACCGTCGATAGATATACTGACTACATTTTCGCGATATATTAAACCATTTTCCAAGTCCTATGTGGATGAAAATTTAATCGTATAAAGCCAGTCCAGGTGTAAATCCACCCAGCCGTAATCAGTCAGTGATAACCAGAATGCAAGGAAACAGTCCGAGAGCACGCAAGTGCCCCTCGCCTCATTCTTTTTAAGGTAATTCAGTTCAGATTTATCTAATTTAAGTTAAACTGCTCCAAAAAATCATTGCATGAAACCACATTACATCTTGAGACAGCCACGCATTCCGTATAAAAAAATCAGGGTTCACAATAATAATATTTACATAATGGAGATGAAATGTACCTGTATGGCATTCGTGCCAAATTATCGAGGATATAAAATCTCTTTATCTGTTTTTCATTCCAGTGCCCATATAAACGAGTGGCTACTGTATGGTTGGAAATATCTACCAAAAATTGTTGTGTACTAATGTAACAAGCAATAAGCAGCAATAACAATATAAGCACAAACTCAAATACTTAGATTACATTATGGCATGCAATACATATTTTTATATTTGCAACATTGATAATCAGCTGTAGCTGTGATCGTAAAGAATATTCGCCGGGTTTTGTTTGCAGGTTTTTTATAAACTCGTAAATCTCATGTAATGCTCAAAAATTCCTTGTAGAAAGGAATACCTTCTCTAGGAAGAGCACACAAATAAATCTCACATATACCTACATGTATATAAAACAAACAAAAACAAAAAATAAAGTAATACCCGAAACGATTACCCAAACACGTGGAATGCATTTGTTTGTGCCCATAAGCGGTGAGGAAAGTCTTTTATGACGGCCCTAGTAGCATGTAACCCCTCGCAACATATGCTCTTCGTGTCTATTAATACGATAGTTGTATGTATGAAGGGGCATGCATTTATGCGTATGTGCGTATACATGCATTTCAAGCTGCCTTTTGGGGCTGAAGCTGTTTTCGCAGAAAGGCAATTTCCTTTCTCTTTATTTGCTTTGAAATTTATTTTTTCTTTGTTCCTTTCTGCCTTTGCTCCTTTTTTCCTTTGCTCGTAGTTAAGTATTTTTATGTATTTTTGATATGATGTGCTTAAGTTCGAGTAACTTTTATTTACGTAGCTTATTCTCATTCAGCCTTCCAATTATTCTTTTGTTTACTGAACTAAAATTAGTTATTAACTACAGCGGGTGTTAAAACTTAGCTGCGTTACTTTTAGAATTTTAAATCAAAAAATTCTTAATGTACTAGATTATTACAACTTTATTCACTTAACAATTACATTCTGGATATATTCCAAAGCGAATAATAATAACGGTTTTTCCAAATATGTCGACTACAGCACCACCTAGTAAATCAGCCCAGACGAACTTTCTGAGAAAAAAAAACAAAAATTTTTCAATTCATTGATATATATAGATAAAGATGTGTGGGATTACGATGGCTACTCTAGTGTTTGTACGTCATTGACATTAATTTATTACTTAACCCTAGAAATGCATTTATAATTTTAAGGCGATAAAGACATTGCCCCACTTTTAAACCTCGGATAAATCTTTGTCGTCTTAAATTTATTCCACCTAGACCCAAAAACCAAATACTAAAAATGCCATTTATTATTCGGAATATTTATTTAATAACTTAAATGGTATACATATAGATCCAAAACACTCCAGGGGGTACAAGCAGGAATAGTGGGGCCTAGAAAACACAAATCCTTAAAGCTGGGTACAGATGCCACAATTTTGAATACGGAGCTTTTCGCCATAATGGAAACAGTGGAAATCATATCCAAAAGGCGATTCGATAAAGTAAAAATTGAAATACTTTCGGGTACCAATCGGTATTCAAAGCCTTCAATAGCATTCAAGCCAAAGTACTAATAGAGTGTAACAATGCACTCAGCAAACTGGTCACTCATAATCAGGTCTCACTGACTATGGTACCAGGACATGACGGACCCGAAGGAACCCATTTTTCGGCTTTAACAAAAATAATATAAAACAGGAAACCAAAAAATGGATCCATATTAAAATTAGAGAACACTGGAACGGCACAAGCGGCCTTAATCACTCCAAAAAGTTCCCGAACTCGAATACCAAAAGAGCAAAATCTGCTCCAACACTAGATAAAAAGGGTAAGATCCTTACTCTGTGGAGGACTTACAGGTCACTTTCCCTGCCATAAGCATTTCATTACAATAAGACTATCTAGCACTAGTTTATGCAGGTTCTACTGTGATGAAGAGGAGTCCATGGAATTGTGAAGCATTAGGTCATAGGACACAGAATCCTGGTCTCCTCCCTCCTAAGGAGCTGGTTCCATTCCTCGCAATACTAAATAATTAGGCACTTAGGGGGCACAATAGATTAATCTCGCAGATCATAAAGGCCTTAGCCTAACCCGTACAACCATTACCATTACCATTACTGTTATCATTTCTATTACCATTACTATTACCATTACCGTTATCATTACTATTACCATTACTATTACTATTAGCATTAGCATTAGCATTAGCATTAGCATTAGCATTAGCATTAGCATTAGCATTAGCATTAGCATTAGCATTAGCATTACCATTACCATTACCATTACCATCACCATTACCATTACCATTACCATTACCATTACCATTACCATTACCATTACCATTACCATTACCATTATCATTACCATTACTATTACCATTACTATTACCACTACCATTACCATTACCATTGCCATTACCATTACCATTACCATTACCATTTCCTTTACCATTACCATTATCATTACCATTACCATTGACATTACCATTACCATTACCATTACCATTACCATTCCCATTACCATTACCATTTTCAATAATTATATGAATGCTTATTTATTTTTTATTATCTTTATTAAACCTAAAAATGAAATTACTCATTTAAATTTTTTCGTTCATAGCCTCTTACAAAATTAAATAAAAGAGCAACGCTAATTAAATTAAATTTCACAAATTAGTTCCGAAGTTACATTTTAGCCTTAAGAATGAAATAAAAACTCTCTTTTAAAAAATGTTAAACTTTATTTTGCATTTAAAGCATAGAAATAAATTTTGTACTGTGTGGAAAGCACAAAGCACAAACCTTTTTTGACATTTGGCACATAAAGATTTAGTCATTCGCCGTTTGGATGCTGAATAAATGGTAAAAATTTTTCTTTTCTTATTAGTTGGCAACTCTCCATTAATCCCAGGTGTATAATTATTATTTTTATTACATTATTATTATTTTTATTAGTTGGGAACTCTCCAAAACCCAGGTGTATAATTATCCCGACATTTCTGAATAAAAATCTCCAATACCTTCCTTATTGAAGCAAATTTGTCTGCTGTAACGTATATTCATACTGCGTTGCCATCAAATCGCAAGCAGGATATTAGAAATTTGAATATGATTTGAGTCATTGTAGAATGATATTTTGATCCACCGTAGGCCGAATCAAAAACTTCTGCACGTGTGAGGTGATTATACTTCATGGAAGCTGCTTAGACTTAGAAAACAATCAATGCTTCGATTTCCTCAGCGTTTGTTGCTTTTTTTTTGAGGAACTAATACACAAATGTTGGTTGCTTTCGATGTTGGTCCACCGAACAATAATATGCAACTGCATACCTAAAAGTATTCTAAAATTCTGATTAGAAAAGTAAAAGTTTGATGAAAATTTGTTGAGTTCGTTTTTTTAGATTTTTACAGATTTTGAAACTTGGTTTCATATAAATTTTGTTGCTATTATTAAATGAAACTATGTTTTTGTAAAGAAATTTATTAGAATTAAATGATGGGATCATAAATTGCCTACATTTTTCAATAAGTTTTAGTCCTGCAGTTATTTAATGTAGTGCAGGTACAACCTTGATCCATTTTCACCCAAAACGAAACCATAAAGAATAATTTTTAAATTGGTTTATTATTTATAAATTAATTTTTCTGTGTCGAAACAAAAAGAGTGAAAAAACTTAAAAAAAACCAAAAAAAAAGGAAGAAGTTAAAATTGAACTTTTTTATACTATCATAATTCGAATTAAAAAACCAGCTTTAAACAATTTGAGAAATTACCATAAGCTAATAGCAAGCAAATATGCGCCGCAAACGTTGGTCTAAAAATAAATCTTGATAAAACGAGAGCTATAAACGTCCACACTTCCTTTGCATCTTCCAATGCACTTTCTCTGCATCTGTCGTAAATTTACCACTTGAAGCACTTGAAGAGGGAGACGAGTCTACGTATCTAGGTAGCCTGAAGCACCTGATAGAGGAGCAAAGATGTACGCAAAAATACGGAAACCAAAGCCTACATTTCTTGACCTCAAACGCAATTGGTATTCGAAACAATTCAGCACAAATCCAAAAGCTACGCTTCCGCAGTGAAAGCAAAGTGGGTGATATCAACATTTTTTTCGATAGTCGACGGCACGGTGCAGATCCAAACAGGACAACTTCTGTAAGGAGGAGATAAAATATCCGGATGTGCAGGTAACATTTCTCTGATCTCGGTTCCAGAACATAGGAACTTAAAGGGAAATGAAATTGCTGATGAAGGGGTCGACTGAATCGGTCTCATAGGTCTCCCATCCGGTCAGCGGCATCCCCCGGGCTGTTGTTAAAATGGAGTTGCCCAACATATTTATCAGGAAAGCGCAAAACAGATGGAGTTCCATTTCTTCGTGAGCTATTTCGAAAATCCTTTTGGGCTAGTACAATAGACGCAGCACGCAGAAAGTTCTGGAGGCTTCACGCCATTCAATTTCCAAACTTGTAGCTGTTATACTGGTCATTGAAAGGTCGGCACATGCGCAGAAAAACTGGGTTTACCATTTAATCTCCGTTGCACAAGCTGCGGGGTCATTTTAGGGGCACTTTCTCTGTAAATGTCCGGGCTTGTCAGCCAGATGATTAGCGTCACTGAGTGATCCTTTCTTCGACAGCTTGGTGCAGTGCGCTAGCCTAAATCCCATCACTCTTCTCCGGTACATCAACAGCTATAGTTGGCCCGTTGAAGGCCTGATAATTGTATCAAAACATAGCTTTAGTGCCACTTGGTACCTCAAGTGCCAGTCTGGTGCCTCAACCATTAGACTTGCCTTGCAAATTGCGATTGTTTACCTCCAATGTGAAATCTGTTCTGTTCTCTGGCTGTGAAACGTCGGCCAAACTACCGACCTTTATCAACAGATGCCTGAGTGCAATCTTGCGAATCAGATGGCCGGTAAATTTGATCTCTAATGGAGAACTTATAAAGCGGAGTAAGCAAAAACGCACATAGAGAAAGAAAATGAATATGTCTGAAGCATACCCTCCGGAACTCCGAATATTCTCTTAGTAAGGTATTACCTGATTGAAATCATCAAGCCTCAAATAGACGAGGAACACTCAAAGGTTTTTGACGCAGATCCATTTAATCTGACTTCAAAGCGGTTGACAGCGACAGTGACATGACAGTTATCATGAAATCAGTTAAAGGCTTTGGCAACAGGAATGGAAATCCTTTATTGCAGCGGCGTAAAAACAATAAATAATATTAAAATTTTATAATAATAGCAGCAACAAAACTGTGTAATCAATAGGTGTGCAATATCGCACTCAGTGGGTGGTAATGCAATAAGCCAGCAAACAATTTGCTCTCAGAAGCATCTAAGCTATTGCGTGAAAGCTGGATGTATCGTATAGCTGCTGTGGAGAAGAAAATTAACAGGAAACAGCACCTTCGGTGTAGATATGTAGCTTTCATGAGGACCTCGAAAACTATTTGGAGTACTTGGGTGTAACTGTTTTCAACCAAAATTTATATTTTTTACGAGGGCTAGGCTGTTTGATTTTAACTTAGTCATACGAGCACTAGGACACCACAGCACTAAGTCACTTTCTCAACATTTTTAGCTAAACGCACTTAGTATGCCGGCAGCTGTTACATTTTTTTGTTGTTGGTTTCAAATAAATAACAAAGCAAACATTTACAGAAAGCATTTCTTCATAAAGAAGTAAAACATTTCGTACTCTAAATTTATTATAGCTGGAATATAAATCGTCCTTTAATTATCCTGGCAAATAAAACATACGCAAGTTGCAGCGCGAAGACATTTCATATTCACTTTCTTATACTCCAGTCAGCAGGTCCACCAGCCTGAGCCAAAGTAAAAGATGCTGATAAGTGAAATTGTTAATTAATGTTGGAGCATGCGCCTAGCAAGCGCCGCTAAGTAGGCTACATTTTGTGTTGATTCACATTTACTTTTTTCTTTACATTTTTGCTTTGCACAAAGTTTTTCTCTTTATCTTCCACAAGTATAGTAACTTATACATTGTAGAGCACAATAAATTTGCGAGCTGGTAAGCAAATAAAAAAAAAAAAATAACCAAAAAAAAGTTTACGATATTTATGTTTTACTGTTTCCCTACATACATACAAATGCTCATTCTTGTATTTATGTGTATTTGCATTTTATAGAGCTCGACCAGGCGCCTTTGAAAGCAATTTAACAATTACCAGTGCATTCATTAATCACCAAAAGCGTTGCCTTGGCTATTGCTGTTGTTGTTGGCCCAGCATTTGCCTTTTCTTCAGCTTTTAAGTATATTGGCCATAAACTTTTGCCTGTGCTATTGTTCCTATGACTGTGTAACCTTAATGATGACTTTCACCAGTATTTTCATTTCTCTGGCTATTTGCTACTATGCCGGACCATTAATAGTCAGCATATTTGAAAAGTTGGCGCGTCTGTGCAGCAACAACCACTATTCAACAGCAAGCGCCAGAGCAATGGCCACGACCATTTTGTTGTGACTTTCATAAAATTTATGTTAATGAATAGATGTCAAAGGGAAGTGTGGGATAAAAGCATAAAATAGCAAATTAAAGTGATTAGAAGCAAAAGTGGCAGGCGCAAGTGAGTGAATGAGAAATTACTGATTGAGAGTAAGTGGGCGGATGAGTGAATGCCTTGGTGTGCCGAAGACAAATTGCTGTGAATGGTTTTGTGGGTTCAACGCAGCACGTTTTCCTTGGTTACAAACAATGTGCGTGGAATGCATGCATACGTACAAATATATACATACATACACATAAATATGTATGCGTAAATATGTGCAAGTTTATCTGGCTCCTTGATTGCTAACTACTGTCAGCTGCTGGCGCCCAATTAGGATAGCAAAATTAATTGTCGCACCAGCAAATGCAGGCAGGCTAAGAGGTATCGACTATCAGTCTCAGCGTGTATTTGATTGGCTTGCAGCTGTTGATGAAAACCGCAAGGACCTGCTTCGGTTGACGGTTTCCTTAAGAAATATTATACGCAAATGCTTGGAGTACGAAAATAGCCTTGGCCTTAAATGAGGTGAAGTAGAAAGTCATGCGCGTTCTCGATCATATATAAGTATGCGTATTTAATGAGTTACAGCTAGAGATATGCGATGGTCATTCAACTGCAGTTTAGAGGCGATATTACGTTTCTAAAACAGTTCATTGACGGCTTAATATATGGAGAAACCAATTGTATTTTACAGTGTTGACCGGTGTTGCGTCGTCCAAGCTGACAAGACAAAGCAGCAAAAACGATAAGACTAATGTTGTTTTTGTTGATAGTCAAGCAAGCACTGTCGATAAAGGCACTGGCCGCAGCGCGTGCCAATTCCAGATGTGTTGAAGAATGCAGGAGGTCGTTTTCACTTGTTCAACAATACAAAACCACACTTTGTTGGATCCCAGCGACTCTAGAGAAGAGACAAATGAATAGACGGATGCGTGTGCAAGGAAAGGCTCTGAACTTGACTTTCGGTGAGTCGGAGAGGACCTAAGGACATAAGGAATATAAGGACATTCCTCTAAACGGACTGTATACTGTGACTGACTTTAGCGTAATCGCGGGCACCAATAAAAGATGGTTGCTGATTACTAATTGCAGTCCCCAAAGCGCTTTGATCAAAACTGAATGTTAAAGGACAATATTTCTACTTGGATTCAACAGATCTACAACCAACGTCTCATAGGCGGGTCACTCCGCAATTGGAATCCAAGTGTAGTACAATGGACTCAATTAATGTCTGAGTGCTGCACTTGCTAGTTGTCCCGACAAAAAAAAAAACAAAAAAAAAAAAATTGCCACCCTAGCCAATAGAATGTGTGTACAACACAATGATTTCTGCAAGAGTTTTAGAGATGAAGAAGAAATTGAGTCTGTACAACACCTCCTCTGTGAATGTTCTGCACTTCAAAGAAGCCGGGGCAAATATCTGGGCGAGTATTTCTTTGAAGACCTGAGAAATTTCCAAAAGGTTTTAGATGAGGGACCAGTTACATTCTTAAAAATATTTAAGTGGTTTAAGTAACTTACAAGGGGATAGGTCTCAATGGATCTTAGGTCCACAGTGTATTTTGTCTTAGACAACTAAACTGGCTAACCTATAGTGTTGGCAAATAAGGATAGAAAAAAGAAAATTCGTTACTTCAGGTGTAAAATCATATCGGATGCAACAGCAAAGCAATGATTTCAATGACTCTTTTCTGGTAATATGTGAATCAAAGATAAGTCACCATGCCCTGCTAAGTGAATCGACAAATAAAAATAAAATAAAATTACAATAGTCATGCAGTTGACTCAATATGTGCTGCTCAGAAACCTAAGTTTGCTCAGAAAGGAAACTTTATCAAAATAACTCTTTGCTAAACTAGTTTCAACAATTTATTATTGTTGTCCTATCCTCGACTACATCGAGTGAGGGAGCGTGACTTTCTGTGGTGAATATATGCATCTTCCTCCCCAATGCCATTCGACAGATTGCTTTGCTCTTTTTGGGGGTGATACTTTCCAAGGTATCGAAGCTTATTTTCCTGACTTATTTTGCGATAGAATTTTAGAATGAATTCCTGCCTGTCCGCTTTTGTTGACCGCCCTGGATGGAATCTCTTATTGACGTAATCGCTCTCCTATATCTGAGGTAAGATGATTTGAGATGAAGATGAGAGGAGATGAGATGAGATGAGATGAGATGAGATGGGATGAGATGAGATGAGATGAGATGAGATGGGATGAGATGAGATGAGATGAGATGAGATGAGATGAGATGAGATGAGATGAGATGAGATGAGATGAGATGAGATGAGATGAGATGAGATGAGATGAGATGAGATGAGATGAGATGAGATGAGATGAGATGAGATGAGATGAGATGAGATGAGATGAGATGAGATGAGATGAGATGAGATGAGATGAGATGAGATGAGATGAGATGAGATGAGATGAGATGAGATGAGATGAGATGAGATGAGATGAGATGAGATGAGATGAGATGAGATGAGATGAGATGGAATGAGATGATATTAGCTGAGATAAGATGTGATGGGATGAGATGAGATGAGATGAGATGAGATGAGATGAGATGAGATGAGATGAGATGAGATGAGATGAGATGAGATGAGATGAGATGAGATGAGATGAGATGAGATGAGATGAGATGAGATGAGATGAGATGAGATGAGATGAGATGTGATGGGATGAGATGGGATGAGATGGGATGAGACGAGATGAGATGAGATGAGATGAGATGAGATGAGATGAGATGAGATGAGATGAGATGAGATGAGATGAGATGAGATGAGATGAGATGAGATGAGATGAGATGAGATGAGATGAGATGAGATGAGATGAGGTGAGATGATATGAGGTGAGATGATATGAGATGAGGTGAGATGAGATGAGATGAGATGAGATGAGATGAGATGAGATGAGATGAGATGAGATGAGATGAGATGAGATGAGATGAGATGAGATGAGATGAGATGAGATGAGATGAGATGAGATGAGATGAGATGTGATGGGATGAGATGGGATGAGACGAGATGAGATGAGATGAGATGAGATGAGATGAGATGAGATGAGATGAGATGAGATGAGATGAGATGAGATGAGATGAGATGAGGTGAGATGAGATGAGATGAGATGAGATGAGATGAGATGAGATGAGATGAGATGAGATGAGATGAGATGAGATGAGATGAGATGAGATGAGATGAGATGAGATGAGATGAGATGAGATGAGATGAGATGAGATGAGATGAGATGAGATGAGATGAGATGAGATGAGATGAGATGAGATGAGATGAGATGAGATGAGATGAGATGAGATGAGATGAGATGAGATGAGATGAGATGAGATGAGATGAGATGAGATGAGATGAGATGAGAGGAGATGAGATGAGATGAGATGAGATGAGATGAGATGAGATGAGATGAGATGAGATGAGATGAGATGAGATGAGATGAGATGAGATGAGATGAGGTGAGATGAGATGAGATGAGATGAGATGAGATGAGATGAGATGAGATGAGATGAGATGAGATGAGATGAGATGAGATGAGATGAGATGAGATGAGATGAGATGAGATGAAATGAGATGAGATGAGATGGAATGAGATGATATTAGCTGAGATAAGATGTGATGGGATGAGATGAGATGAGATGAGATGAGATGAGATGAGATGAGATGAGATGAGATGAGATGAGATGAGATGAGATGAGATGAGATGAGATGAGATGAGATGAGATGAGATGAGATGAGATGAGATGAGATGAGATGAGATGAGATGAGATGAGATGTGATGGGATGAGATGGGATGAGATGGGATGAGATGGGATGAGACGAGATGAGATGAGATGAGATGAGATGAGATGAGATGAGATGAGATGAGATGAGATGAGATGAGATGAGATGAGATGAGATGAGATGAGATAAGTAGAGATGAAATGAGATGAGATGTCGAAGTCTCCTACCACCCGTCAAGCTCACACTGAATTTTCAGACCATCTCGGAGTAGTGTAAAAGTTTTGCTGTCATAACCGTACTAAATATGATTTATTAGGCAAAATGTACAACCCATATTCCTGGTACATAAGTGTGTGTGTATGTATATATTTACGCATATATATATATATGGACTATAAAGCGCTATTGACTTACTTGATTTAATGCCTGTCATAACTGGTAATAACAACATTTTATTTTTAGCACCAGCAATACAAGCAACAACATGTTAACATCCACAGTGTAACAGTTTGCATGATATGAAAAAGTTTTTATGCAAACTTTTGCAAAATTATTCTTTATTGTCAAAACAGTAACTTGAACATATACATGTACATATATATATTTATACATACCCACATATACATGCGTATAAAATTTTTATCAAAACCTACTTCAAAGCTGCCACCTGCCGCACTTAGCACAGTCATATATGCGAAGCCCTTGTGATAGCCCTGTAGTGAAGTTCCAGAGCATGGAAGCTAGTTTCTCAAACAGTGCGACACTATTTGCACAAGCATAAATAGTACAAATAATAGCTATCGTGTGTGGGGTACAGCAGAGACGACCTTATTTCTATTAAGGAGTGAGGGAAGTTAATCCGAGCTTCTGCAGAGAAGCTTGCTTATTTGAACTCTGTGTAGGAAAAGTATTTGGTTTATTTTTTATTTATTTTTTTTTGTCTGGTAAGTAGGTAACAAAATGCCAGAAACCTTATCAAATGTGCGGTCCCACCAGTGGTATGTAGGGCATGCTACCACCAACTCCATAACATTCCTCATCCTCGACTGATTTCCACCCTGGAACCGCTTTAAGATTTCTGTAACACAACAGACCCCCGGAGAGTTTACACCATCGATAGTATCCACTCCTTCCACTGCGTTCGTGAGTGGTTCTGGTATGAAAGATGGGAAAACGTTCAATAATCCGATATTTATAAACTATTGTCTTGCCTTCTATTTGATTCGGTAGTGCGGGATTGCCTTAACTCTGTATCTGTCGTTAGTCTGCCTAAAACCGTTCATTTCCACTGCTAAACTACTTTTACTGCTGCTACTCTTGCTGTTGCTTTGGAAGTTGCAACTGCTGCTGTAATTTCTCGCATTTCCTTCCCAATGGAGTCTCATCACGATTGTAGCCGCGAACGTTTTTACGGCGTCCAACTTAGCAATGGTTCAGCACATATTTTGGACAAATCTTATGTGAGATGGCGGATAATCGAATGCCTTCTCTGCACTGTTCGTACTTCATCAAAACGTTTTCAGTGAAAGGCCACGGAATTTGCGCTCTCAACTTTATTCAAGCAATTGGGGCAAAAAGGGCTGTCAATGCCGGACTAAAGGTTTCCAACTCAGAATATGTCTATACATTATTCCACAGTCCTGTTGAGAACATTAGTTGTTGTTGGTATTGTAGTAGCGTAAATATTTCCCATAAATGTTTGGGGAATGCCACTGAGGTGATAGTTATTAGCGGGATATAAATCCAGGTCATTCAGGTGACTTAGAACCGACTGTCGTGGGAACGTTCAGAGCTTTAGTCAAATATATGAGTCGAATGAAATGATAAAATAATTAGTATGGCGTGTTAAAATAGTATACAACTATAAAACTGGTTACTGTATAAGTATTTTAACACCGGAACTACCGAGACCGCCACTTTAACGATTTTCAAATTTCATGCTTAAAAATTTCGATATAATTTATGTATTTTTCTGAAATTAAATGACGACTGTTAATGAAATTTGGAACATATTTCTATTCAATTTCCATTCAGCCGTTTTAGCTTCTATAATCAATTTGACTTATTCCTATTTATAAGAAAACCCGTCAAAATGATGGTTTTAGCAATTTCATAGTTTATATATTTTTATGGATCATCTGTGCAATATTGGAAATTAATACGTATTTGCATTAATTTATACATTGCTTTCAGATATTTCCTGGAAAGTTCTGAATAATATTTATCATATGGAATGAAACAAATATCTCGCAAACGCCTTTTCCTACTTAAGCCAAGATGAACTTAGACCATCAGTAGTACTTTTGAAGGAGTTTGGGGTGTCGCGCAAGAAACTATGTAAATTCTGACATAAATATAATTAATTATATTTTAATTTTAATGTAAATAATTAAAAAAAAGTCAACTAGCAAAGAAACTACTGGCCAAAAAATAAGTATTGTTGGTACTATGCGAGCAAATAAGAGGGAATCGCCGAAGTTAGAAATGACAATATGTCTCTTTTTTCGCCAATTTTCAAAAGTAAGCTTCATAAAAAAGCACTATTTATTAGCTCGAAACAAATTCCTGAAACTGTAGCGGTTTACAATGACACCAAATTTCGACCAGTTGCAGTCGACCAAATGGCTCGTAGATTTAGCATGAAAAATTACGGACTTGGCAGTAATCAATTCGTGGATACTGCATAAAGATACTTTTGTTGCAATTGTCCTAAGAACTCTCCAAAATAGATGAGGCAAAAGAGAAGATTAGAGGAGGAAAATCTTACGAAATTCGATTGTGCAACAAAACCAGGGGGACATTATATTATTCATTTTTGTTAAGTTATATACTTTGACTTTCACAAACTACTAAACCAAAAATTATAATGAAAGCCATGGTCAAAGATTCGTCCACTGGACGGGTGTGGATAAAACTGGTAAATATTAAGGAAAAATAAATGTATTATTTTCTCGACAGATGGCTCTGGTGATCAATATCTCGTAAAGTTTTTATCAAACAATTTTAAGTTTATGCTCGTTGTCAAGGTGATACTTCACACTAAGAAAAATTCCTTTGCTGTTTTTTGTTTGTTCCATTTGTGTAATTTAAATTTCGTCGATTTCGTTTAGGCATTTTTGATGTTAACGAAAATGTCGATAATGTCGGTAAAATCACAGAAATAATCGTAGTTGACCGGTATGCTCAAAGTCGTAGCATCGCCCAGCAGCGAAAGATTGACCATAAAACAGTTTTAAGCCATTTACGCACAATAAAAAGTAAATAGAATGAATTTATTTTTCCTCAAACTAATATTTAACATCGGCATTAATTAAGTATAACAGATCAGCCCAATTCACTAATACAACACCGCCTTAATTTTACCAGTTTCTTACAAGAAAACGCGAAACGTGAACTAAATAGTTACATATCAGAAATTCACTTGAAGCACATCAGTTCGTTATCGAATTTCCTTGCGGGGATTTTCCAACTTATGGGTGCTGGTGTTACAAAACAAAAAAAAGTGTTGCACGTGATCTAAATTCAGAGCAACATGGAAAAGTTTTCAAACAAGTCCATTACAAAAAGTAAAATAAATTATATAAACATATACACATGCATACTATATATCCGAGCACTTTCATACGAAATACACCCACTTAGTACGGGTAGGTGTGTTCACCATTAATACACTCACCGATTGTCCGACAGTCTGATAAATGTGTTACACAAACTTTTGATTTACATGTGCGCGAAAACTTTCCGATTATGAACTTCACATTTTTGTTATCTTTTCAATGATAACGGCACGACACACATTTATCATATATAAGTATCTGCCCACACACACACACACACACAGTTACATGGCTGAGCCACGTCTTAATGACTTATGTACATATTTATTTATTAGATGTACCGATTTCACGTGGAGAGCGCACATATGCTACATGTAGTGGTGCATAAGAGTTTAACAATTTTGTAGCTGTCGATCGCAGGCATAAAAGTAAATTGGGTTGACAGTGCGTATGAGCAACACATTGATAATTAGAAATACCCATTAGAGTTGTAGGCTTGATTGGAGAAGGAAGGGTTTCATCCAAGCCTTCCTAGAAAGAGTCGTTCATAAGTAATAAGTAATTGAGTAATTTGCTTTTAGACAACCGCTAGTCCGTTCTGGTGAATTTAATACCTATGATTAAAAGTTTCTTAATGATTAGCTGATAATTATAGCCGAATGTCAGTAGTATTTTCTCAAAGTGCCTTAACAGCAGTTGACGCTAACCCACAGTTAAGCAACGCATTTAAATGCATGAATTTGATGAATAACGAACTAAACCAACAAATTAACCCAATTACAGTGCAGCAACAGAAAATGTTGCGTGAAAACTGTATCAAACATGTACAGGGTGACCGATGGGAATCTGACGTTTTTGAAATGAACAGTACACAGTTATTTTAAATGAAATATTTTATTTTGATACACAAAATTCTTTGTCATGACATGCCATTTGAAGGTGAATATTATTTGTGAAAAATTACGTCGGGTAAGTGGTGCCCATCCTTCTGAATGCAGTTTTCTAGCCTTCATGATAATAACTGCATTCTCATTGTCTTCTAAAAGCACTTGCATTCGAAAAGCAAACTCCTGCCGCTGCGCATAATCTCTTTCCTCAAGCTTCTGAGCAACACACATCTTGTAAGGGTGAAATTTTAAGTCTTTCTGTAAAATTGTTCGCAGAGGTTCACGGCTCATTCTTAATTGGCGCGCGTGTTTACGTGCAGAGCGCCCAGGGCTACGAGTCAGCGCGGCTCTCACACGCTCTGGTGTTCTTGCTGTCTTTGTCGGACCTGGTGGCTTCTTTTTCACAATAGATCCTGTTGTTCGTAGATTATGAACCCAACTGAGAATCGTGTTGCGGCTTGGAACGGTTCCACGACGCCCACGATTGAAATCGATACCAAAATTAGTTAATGAGCTAAATTACACTACATTAAAATATCTGCGGATGCGTAATTGTAATTAAAAATAATTCCACCAAAAAAAAGGAAATGTTTATTACTGAAAATGCAGTAAAAAGTTTTAAGTCGTCAGCCAATCAATTAACCAAACCAAGTTGGCTCAACAATTCGCGAATACCTATTAGTCAATAGTAATTAAAATTTTAATGGCTTCGATATAAAAATACTAAAACAAACACAAAGGGAAGCCGGCAACTGCTTTGATTAAATTGCACAGGGACATTAAAAAGTTCAGTGGAATTAGCATTACACATATTTTTGTTGTTAATATTTATGATTATTTATGCTTAAAAGAGCTTAGAGTTTGATGTTTGGAATTTCGTAGAACTGAAAGCAGTGATTTTGTGTTTATCTCAGCCTAATTTTAGGCTGCGAAAATCGCTGATTGTTAGCCGCAACTATTGAAAAATGAGTGAGAATTTGATGGCTTTTTAATGAACTTCTCAACTTATGTTTTTTTTTTTTTTAAATTGAAATAATCGGAAAAAATGGCGACAGCAAAAAATTTTGGGTAAAATTATGTCTTGGAAAATATTACCGTAGAAATTATCTGATACACGTAATTAAAATTACACGAAAAATTAAAAGTCAAAATTACTTTGCAGATTCTCTCAAAATTTGGTCTTAAAGAAAGAGATATTGAGTTTATATACATATATATATGGATCCCACATGCTTTTCGGGTGTTTGGTCGAGCTCCTCCTCCTATTTTGGGCGTGCTTCTTGCTGTTTTTTCACAAATGGAGCGACCTAGAGTTTCAAGCCGATTCCGAGCGGCAGATATTTTGTATGCGGAGCTTTTTCATGGCAGAAATACACTCGGAGGGGACCGAGGGGAGACCAATAAAAAGCAACTTTTCCTTAATATGGTATTTCACCGAGATTTGAACCTACTTTCTCTTTGAATTCCGATTGGTGGTATGATATCAGAATCGTTACTAAGAAATCTAAAAATATATTTAAACAAACTAAAACCTTAGTACAGATGTGCTTCTGAACAGGGTTTCAAAGTACAGTAATAAGTGTATAAAGGAGTGATAAATCCAATTGGTACACTAAAGGCCCCAGATTTTACTTTTTACTAATCACCCGGACCAGATGGTATTCTTCCAATAATTTTGCCCTGTTCTCCAAGGGAACTGTAAAACTAATGTGATTTGTGGTGCAAATATTCAGATGAAATCTTACTTTGGGTTATGTTTCTGGCGGGAGGTTAAGGTATTATCACTACCAAAGGAAGGTGATGAGCCGCCTGAATCTCCCAAATCCTATACGCTAATCAGTCTTAGATATTTCTTGTGGAAAAGTGTGGAAAAGTTATTGCACTGTTACCTAAGAGAGGAGGTTATTTCATTAACACCACCCCATAAGCTGCAATTCGCATATCAAAAAGGGAAATTTACAGTCACATTACTGCACATATGTAGGTATAAAACGAGGTTTGCTTAAGAACACATTAATCAGTAGGGTTGCCAACTATCCAAAAAAAAAAAAAATCTAACTGAATATGTTAGTTGAATATTGTTTTCCAATAATCATTTCAAACAAAAGCTTTTTGAAGCAGCTGCATAAGATTTACGTTTATGGGGTTGCCGCCTTTCTTAAATATAATGAAATAAAACATTTATTTATTGTCGGTATCGATTGAATAGCGTTTGGGAATACTTTAATACAGAGAAATGTGTACTATGTTTATCAATATAATAAAAATTGTGTTATTTTTTTAATCGCTAATAAATTACACGTAGAAGGTAGTTTCATAGCTAAGGTACTAATAATTTGAAACTATAATTCAGTTGATCTTAACAGTAATGCCATTTACCCGTAACAATATAATTTTGTATAAGCAAATACTAAAACCTGTATGGACTAACGACGCTCAGAAATGAGATTGTTCTAAACAAAGCAATATTCAACTAATTCAAAGGTTTTAGAATGAATTGCTAAAATGTGCCGCTGGTGCCCCTCGTATATCCGTAGCTTGGATCTCGAACGAGAACTCGGTTCAGTTCAAGACACAAAAAAGAAGATAGCAAATTCTCATAAAGAAAAACTTAAGAAACACATAAATACAGAGGCCTCTATTTTACCTGACACAAATAAATGGAGAAGAAGGCTTAAACGCAAAAAGCTCCAAGGGCTTGTCAATAAAAAGAAACTTGTTTATTTATTTGTAATATTAATTTGTAAGTTTTGTAACTAGTCGCAAAGAGAACTTAATAATAAAAATATATGTATATATGCACCATTTTAATTAGAAGATTATGTCTTACCAAAAAAAAAATCTTTGTTTTGGATCATAAAATTTTAATTATTTATAGCTTTTATTTGACATGAATAAAGAACTAATTTATTTTTATTTATTTCCAAAAATTTTTGAATATTTTTTTTTGGTTGTTTGGTAGTAGTAGCCAGCGCGTGCCGGACTCAATTAGGCGTATGGGCCATTTTTATCCGCTTTTCTCTCAAATAAATTGTATTACTCCTCATTACTCATTCATTACAATCTTCAAAGCGCTAAGGAGGAATTCTTAGGTGCCTCTTTTAAGTTTTGCTGGCGGCAGTTTCGCATTGCACGCGATTAAACTTCTGCTTATTATTTTCAAATTTGCAGCTTCGGCACCGATTGTTTGATTTGCAAGTAGTTGTTTTTTTTTGGTCGTTGAATGAAGAAGCAGCTTATGTGTTTTAATCGTGCCTGTAAATATGCGAGAAGCCATTATAAAATTTTTTAAAAGGCTTTTTTTTTTGAGCTTTCTTAGCTCAGCCTAAACTTCTTAGTAGGTTTGAGTAGATCCAGTCGCGCCAGTTTCAAGTGCTAATATATCACAATTTACTACTGCACATTGCAGGGCAGCAGTGTTAAAGAAAAGGCGATGATTATTATTTCTTTTTATTATTTCTCAGCTTTATTGCAGCACCGCAAGCATCTGCCACTTATTACGCAATGCGCAGTGAACACTCCGATGTCAGTAGGTACGTACGTCTTCTCTCACAATTCGTATTTGCCTCAGGCCCTGGTTTGGCCACAGAAGCTTTGATATACGACGCTTTATGCTCTCTGCTCTCCTCAACTTGCTTACGAAAAATTCCTACAAGTAGGCAGCGCAGAGTCAGTGATTCGTTACTATTAAAAAAGGCTTCTGCATTAGCTACGTCGTCCACAACAATTTTGATATTATCAAATATTGCTATGACCAGGAGACGGCACTAACTGGTCTGAGAGTTAGTGCCGTCTCATCTGCCAATTGAGCTCAACATCAACTTACACGCTCTGACTTTTCTAAAACTTGTCGTTGGTTGTGCTTGATTTTTATACTCTTTCGCAGTGGTTTTCTAATACTTCACCGGCTCGCCAGGTGCTAAAGAGAGACTAGAGAAATCAAGTGCTTCAGAGAACATCTTTGCGCTTAGAACACCGCAAATTTATGAACCACTGATGCACGCGCAAATGATAATAAAATCTCGGTTTAACTGGGAAGCAAATGACAACTGAGAGGGGTTGCTTAAATGCAATACAAGAAGCATATAATCAGTGACATATATGTTACAAAACACTGTTAATTGCTCTCTTATCACCAAGAGCGGAATAGTTCACGCTAATAAAAATTCTCTTAATACCAAGATTGCAATAACCGCCAATAAGGTAGTAGTCCGGTGTAACGACCGAAATTTAAACGTTTCTTCATGAATCTTTTTTAAAAAGAAAATAAAACTCGATCGTTTTAAAGTTTTTACATGTTTGTATTGGTGTTTTGAAGTATATAAAAAATTTTTTTTTTAAAGTTAATTTTATATTAACACATTGGCTGCAACGTCGCACGTTTTCATGCGACACCTAAATGTTACCCTGAGGCCACGTCACACATTTTTGTACATTTTAATATGGAATTTTACATATAATTTGGATTCTCTGGCCTGTGGTGAACAGTTTGGTGTATTCCCCATGGCCGTTGTGTATTTTTAATGGTATTTTTTTGGATAATAAAAAAGTTGTAAATTAAAATGTGTCTTTTTATTAATTCTTTTAAAAATTAATTCATTTATGAACAAAACAAATATAAAAATATATATGTATGTAAATTCAAATGGAAATCAGTAGAAAAACAAAAAAATTAAAATTAAAAATTCAATTTTTTAATGGAGATCAGTGCAAAAATTTATTTTTCTGGTGGGAATATTTAGGCAAACATTCTACACATAGTTGCGGTTTATTGGGCAGTAGGTGGTGGTCCTTTTCAAGCTCTTTCTGGCTATTACTCTATCAGCAGATTTTTTTGACATGGCATAACACAATACACAAGCACGCCTTATTGTTTTTCCGTTATCGTCCTTTCTTTTTTCTATAAAATGTTTTCCTTTTGTTATGGGTTCTGGAGACATGAAGTCCAACAAAGCCTTTGAAGTCTCCTGCCGGAACTTGGTTATTGAAATTTGTTTGTTTGTAGCTTTTTTATATATTATAAAGGCATTTACGACAGACATTCCTAGTAACAGTTCAAAAGCCACTATGCGGTACCACTTAACACCTCTTCTGAGAGTGGTGGCGTAGGCGGTCATTCGATCATACACACTACGGCGCGCTCTGTTCTTTTAGCTATAACTTTAAAAATAATTAAAATTTGTGTCTGAAATTTTTATAGTATATTTTTAAGATGTTTTTCTTCCGAAAAATGTAAAAAAAAAATCGATTTTTGAACCCGTCACACCGGGCTACTACCATAAATTACACAGGCCAACAAAATCTCGCTTTTTTATAGCTTTTAAAACGGCTATGGGTGTTTCTTCAAGGTTTTTTTATGCTGACAACGAATATGACCTTGAAAATGCTCCAGCACGTCAGGATTTTTGGCAATTTGAGGTTAAAAAGTCAAAAAATGCAGATTTTGGCCATTTGTTTAATTTTTTTTTTGGGCAAGGTAAAGTTTTTTTTTAATTTTCCACAACGGCATCGCAAAGTACTACTCTTCAGCTTTAAAATCCATTTTTAAAAATATTTTTACGATGACGTGCTGGAGCATTTTCAAGGTCATATTCGTTTTCAGCATAAAAAACCTTAAAACCTTAGTTAAAATTATCGAAAAAGTTTTTTGGTTGTTGGCCTGTGTTATTTTTATGTTAAAGTTTCAGGAAAATAATTAATTTTGGTAATCCTGTAACAATATTTTTCATTAGAACAAACACTAAAGGTCTTCACGACGCAAGGTATTATGGGCACAAGGTGTTTTGAGTACATCGCATATTTCGAGCGGTGAGGCAAAAGGCCTTAGCAAAATTATCAAAGTGAAGTGACTCCTGCTCGTTGTGTATGAATATCAAATGTGGCGAATGATTTTATTTTACAGCTTTAAATTAATGTAATTTTTTCGCGTATAAAGTAACTCAAATTGTGCAATTAATATAATTTGAAGAAGTTCCACAGAAGGCAAAATAATTAAATCTGAGAATTTTATAAGTCATACGCACGCATTCTTAAAAAGTTGCTATGTTCAGAAAAGAAAAGAAGGAAGATTAAATACATACATGCATGCATACATATGTACATACATACAAACATTCATACATACATACATACATACATTCATACATATATTGTCCTTCAAAGTTTTCAACAAAATCACTGGAGAATACTTTGGCAAACTCTTTTGACTTTTGACAATTACTGTTGCTGTAGCTGTTGCTATTGCGCTGCTTCCTCTTCCTCTCAAAAATATCTGCCTCAAAAATACTCGTAAAATGTGCAACAGCTAGAGGATAATCACAGGCTGAGCGCTAAAATCTGGTCATCGGAGTACATACACATACACACACACACGCTCCCACTAACAAACAGGCACTCACATTTCTTATGCTTACAACTTTATTGTTGCATGTTTTGTTGTTTCTCACTTTGCTTTAGAAGTTTTGCTCTGCAGCATACCTACAACCACCGCCTTCATTACCTTCACTAATTGCATTTCCCTGTGCACGCACGTGTAACATTCACTCATTTTAACTACACACACACTCGCCTAAATGCACGTGTGTGTGTATGTGTGTTCTTTTGCTGTCATGTGTGTATCGTTTTCAAGCAACTGCCCAACATCTAACGGTACTTTTGTAGTCGCTACTGACTTTGTTGTACGAGTGGTAGATTTCAAGTTTCTGGTATCCTCAAGGCGCACAATTGTATATAAATACGAATGTATGTGTGTGCATGTGTTTGCGTTGTGTATGAGCGTACACGTATGTTTGTATGTATGTATGCACCTTTCTTTCAACTATTGTTTAACAAGTCTTTCGCTCTTCGAAACCACCCACTGTCTCCTCCTTCAGTAGGTCTTTCACTAGTGCATCATAAAGTTTGAATATTCTCATGTTGCCAACAAACTTAAGTTTCCTCAAGTATCACACACACACACACACGTAAACGCTGTCCCGCGCAGTTTATGCTTTTGCACTTTGCCAGTACTTTTATTTATTATTTTTGTTTTTGTATGTCTTACTTTTTCCTGCCACTATTTTACTTATGCCAGCTGCTTGCTGCTTGCTTGTTTGCTTATTGGTCTGTATCTGTTGCTGACTTGCGTCTTTGGGCACCTTGTTGGTTTTGTTTTTACTTTAGCAGCTTTTCTACTTTTATAAGGCAAGTGACAATAATGACATACATTTGAAAAGTAAGTAACGCCAAGTAAGCACACGAGTAGTCCCTTAATAGGTGCATACCCAGCTGGAAAATAAATCAAAGATGACAATGCCATCAAAGAACTCAGTTATAAATTTATTAAGGAGCGGCATTAATCTATAACTGACTGGTTTCAACTTAAGTATGCGAAAACTCTGAAGAAAATGCTCCCAATGTGTTCGAAAGAAAGTTATAGGCTTCAAAGGTTAGGTTGTACTGGTTGACTTGCAGTCACACATCCACCGATTCGGTCCATAGCGAGTTCTTTAGTTATGTGATTGGGTTTCGAATAATCCACCCACATGTTGCTTGTTTGCATTGCGAATTTAAGGGGTTTCGTGGGTTCAAAAATCGATTTTTTTGACCTATTAGTTTCTACAACATCTCAAGAATATTATCCTAAATTTTGAAGTTGATCCGAATACTAATTTCGGAGATACAGCCTTTGGAAGGTGCGCGTTAAAGCCATTTTTATTCTTACTAAAAACTTTAAACGCGTTTTTCTCGGAACCGTGGTTTCAAAGTCGGTTGTCAAATGTTCTCGAAAACTACTCAACCGATCTTGATAAAATTTTACACAGGTGTTCGAGGAACAATTTACTCGTGCTTGAAAGAAGGATTTTTTTTTTTCAATTACAACTATTTAAAAAAAACAAAATGTCAAGCAAATTTGACCGAAATTTTCATTTTTTTGCAAAAATGTCTGCCAAAATTTCAATTTTTACTTTTCTTTCCTTCGTTCAAGCACGAGTTTATGGTCTTAACTAAACCACTTGTTTTTGTTTTTTCATTTTTGATGAGCCTGTCAGGAGTTATGCTGACAACGCGGACGCACCTTTTTTTGGAGGGGTTACCGGAAATGACGTCACAATGGAGGAGTTTTAATTTTTTTTTTTTGTAAATTTCAGAAATTACTCTTTAAATATATATCTATAAGACAGAAAAAAATTTGAATTAAATAAATAATTTTTTAAATATTGAAAATAGTCCTTTTTTACGGACGTAACCCAACGTACTGCTGATCTTCCAATTCATCAAAGTGTGGTGCCACCAAATATTTCAAGCGTATTTTGAATAACGCAAGACATCCGCAGAGAAGATACCCCACAGTTTCCCTTCATCACTGCTTCCTACATTTCCTGCATTCCTCGCTATCTGAGATTCCCATCTTATACGCCTACGCTGCTACTGGGCTATGTTCCGTCAACACGCCTATCATAGTTCTACAATTCCCCCTGTTAGTCATAGTATATATCGCGTACGATTGTGATCGTCATGTTTACATGTCATCTAAGTATTCCTGCAAGTGAACAGACTCTCCCAACTTGTTCTGAATTTTCTGACCTTGTTTTCGTCTAATGCGTTACATAATATCAGTATTTCGTTGTCAAAATCCGGGGATAGACCGACCCCATTTTTCGTTATATGTATAATCTTCTACTATTTCATTACCTTTAATGCCCTTATGGCCTGGAACCCAATAAAAATGCAACTCGGCGCCAACCTTTTTACTGTCTCCCTGCTCCGAAGAACGATTTTGGACGTTGTACTAGACGAAGTATTTGCTTTAATGGCTGCGTGATTATCTATTTAAACGTTAACTTTCGAGTTGGTTCCATGAGCATCACAAGTAAGGTTTTCTGTCTTTCCAACTGAGAGAGCCTCAGCCTGGAATATACTGCAGTAATCGGGAACCTTAAGCGACTTCCTTAGCTCTAACTCTGGACAGTATATCCCAGTGCCTACTCTACTAGTTATTTTAGAACCATCCATATAAAAGTTAATGGTATTGCGTTTGGATCTTCTTCCATTATTCTTATTCGATACTGATCTTGAACCTTTTTCCCCTCCATATTGACTATGTTGTTCCGGTTTATTGAACTATGTCTATATATTTCATTTATAATAGACGAACTCTCTGAGGAAAGTCCTCCCGATGTGCTCAAGAGAAGGTTATGTAATGAAATAATTTAATTCTAAACTGATTGCGCAGATGACGTGTCGGGTACCAAGTCACCGATAAAAATTTAAATGTTTTCATGAATAATTTTCACAAAAAGTGAGTTTAATGCAAATTTGGTGAAGTGAAGGTTCCCGAATTCTGTAGAGAATTCACTAAAATATGAGGGGTTAGTGCGTGACTACCAGTCGGTAGTACTCAGGCCCAAAATCTCATGCATGAAACACCAAATGATAGACAATTTTTTTTTCTAATAACGGTCACTCCTTGACATTGAATTACAAACTTAAGAGTATATTTCTGCTTTGAAAAACTCCTTATAAAAACCACCTACCGTTCCGAGATGGTGTAAAACTGTAAGTCCCCCCATTTGTGGAACAAATCAAGAAATCAACTTCATGCAAAATATTACTTACTACTACTAATACATATTTCATATATCTATATCAAGTTCTTAGAAGATATTATCAAACCTCTCTCTACGAGTAAAAATAACACTCTAGAAGGCTCTCAGCACACTCGTCCTAACGTATGGCACAGAAGCTTGGACGATGACAACATCCGATGAAGTGACGCTTGGAGTGTTTGAGGGAAAGATTCTGCGTAAAATTTTGGGACCTTTTCACGTTGGCGACGGCGAATATCGCAGGCGATGGAACAATGAGCTGTATGACCTTTACGACGACATAGCACAGCGAATAGAGATCCAACGGCTTCGTGAGCTGAGTCATGCCATCCTGAATACATTCGGCTCTCAAAGTATTTGATGCTGTATCAGTTGGCGGTAGCAGAGAAAGGAGAAGACCTCCTCGGTGTTGGAAGGATTAGGTAGAGAAGGACTTTACTTCACCTGGCGTGTCCAGCAGGCGTCGGTTAGCACGAGAAAGAAACGACTGGTGCGCTTTGTTAAACTCGGCCAAAATCGCCTAACCGAATATCGGATTAATCAAGAAGAAAAAGACTGGAAATTATGGATGAAGCGCAAGATAATATTATAGCACCTTTTCTAAAAACTTTGTCTATTTGAAGGCAATCATTTCAGGAATAGAATAACCGAATTTGATGAAACTTTACCCGATGGATTGAGAAGATTTCGAGGCAGGTCAAAGATAAAGTTTAACCTAAAAATAATGCACTCTAAGTGACGCAGGCATAAAGATATTTCTACAAATCGTAAATAAGGTCCATGGGTAATTTTCTCAATACATACAAGATGAGTATAAGTAAATGCTCCCTCAAAGAATTTAGCCGGTAGATAGTGTTTGGATAGACAAATTTCTATACAAGGCGAACTGATTCAAGGAGATGATTCTGATAAGCTGATTTTGTGAGCTTTTGTGCTTTAATTGATAAAGTGGCTTGCTTTTTTGGCGCTACTTTGTTCGTTTGCTTAGATTCTCGACATTACGAAACATATTTACAAAAAGAAAGTGTATGCTAAAGTTGTTGTTGCTCAAGAGATATCACTTCTAATAGATTTTCCTCGAAATCGTATTTTTCGTTCGTTTAACTCATGGGTTACGTGTATGAGAAACATACAACTGTATGTACAAATTTTCGCACTAAGAAGCGCTCAGGTTGACATATTTTGAATTTTTTGTACGACTCGTTTTGGTACAAATTCAATTAATATATTTAGCGGGCCTTGATGATAAAAGGTGCTGGCACAATGCTCTAGCTGAGTTAGTAACAAATACCATCTTAAACAAATGCCTGGGTACGTGCAACAATGTTCGATGTTCCTGCTGGTCTCTATTATTCATATACATACATGCATTTGTTTGTAGAGCACGCACTTACATATAAATTACATGCGTATAACTTTTAACAAGCTTTTTGGAATTCCCATGAAATAGCAGATCTTAAACCAGTAATGGTGTCCATCACAAGCGGGCAGCTGGTAAATTTGTTAAGTGTTCGCCACAGCTGAGCAATTACACGTTTGCCTTTTCTGTGGTTTTACTTGTAAAATGTTATAGTACTTTGACCATACACCTTTTAACTCTCGTATGTAAGAGCACATGTGAAGTATGGATGAAAATTCTTTTCTACTCATTTCTCCTCCTTTGTCACAACTTTTTCATTTGCGGTCATTGCTTCGTCACATACATAGTTTATCTAATCTAAAAATTTCTGGTCTCATTTATGCTAGTAAAATTTTTAATTAAAATTAGTAGTATATCAAATATTTCTTTATTATAAAAATTCAACTCTTCAACTCTTGCGCACCACATATACAGCTCATATACATATCATACACTTCATACACCCATGGTCTGACTTTACTATATGGCAAAAGTGATATTAGAAATGCCTCATTGTGGCTGGTGATGGATGAAATGTATTTGTGTGTGCAAGTATGTATGTTAAGTCTTTTTTTTTAATAAACATTTGGGTATTAAGTTATGCATCAAGTGGTCCGCATGAATCTTCGAAGACATCCACCTGAAACTGCTTCCTCAATTTAGCATACACAAAATAAATATATCTAATTTCCTTATGCCATTTTCATAATCTCCCATTAAATGATTCACAATGGGGAAAATTATAATTGCGATAAACTTCTGCATTTTATTAAATGTGTCTTTGGATACAGAGATTACTCAATAAAAGAGTTCAACTGGTTTTAAAAACCGAAAACCGGATAATTGTTTTGTACGAAAAATAGGACGACAGCCGGGTCATGCCATTGTCGTTAAATTATTGTAAATATTATTTCTTTCTAAACACTATGCTAAGTAATTATCAAATTTTGTATATTTTACTTTTATTTGTAATGAATGCTGCTACTAAACGCAAAGGAGTTGGTTGGTTCGTTTAAGTGGTGATTGGTCCAGAAACTAACCAGCGCATCCGCACCATCTTGTTGCCACATCCTCGTTACCAACTTGTTTAACAGTTATTTACAGTTCTGTGCAGTTCTAGGACCTTATTAGGTTGGTGACATCCAAGCCAAACAGTTGTGCGAGACTTTCGAACACCGATTTGCCCCAGGTTGACATTCTATCCTTCCATAGCAGGGCAGGGCATTTGCAGAGGAAATGGAAGATTACTTATTTTTTCTCCGGTTGCTTACAACTTTGCCGTATGTGTTGTGAGGGATCCCCATTTCGGCTGTTTGTTCTCCGACAGACCAAAAGCCGGTGATGACTGCCGTTAGTCTGCAGGCGTCCCGTCGTTTCATGTTTATCAATGTTGACAAAATTTAGTTTAGGGAAATTGTATTCTTGACTACACCTAATGGTGTGCCAGATCGTTATTAATGGTAGATCCCCCTCTTGCCAGTTCATCTGCCTCTTCGTTACCTTCAGTGCTCCGATGTTTTAGGATCCAGATTAAAGTAACTTAACTGCTTTGTTCCACCAGTTTTGAGGTTGTTGTAGCTGAATCCCGTGCCTGGATTGAAGCTTGGGTATCCGAATTAATAGCGATATTGCCCTACTGCCCTTAAAAGAGATATCTGCGATTAATTGCCTACAAGCTTCGCCAATAGCCAGTACTTCCGCCTGAAAGACACTGCTGGTATTAGGAGACACACAGATTTTTGAGAATATATACCAGCTCCAACACGACAATCCATTTTACTGCCATCTACGTATACTGTAGTGACGAATATGTTGAGTGAGAATCGCTTATCCCATTTTTTTTAGATGGAAAAGAGTGACAAAATTCGTATTGAATGTTACCGTCGGGAGGATGTAGTCAGTTTTCTCCGAGGCTAACTGGGTTTGTCGCAATAATAGAATTGCATGACCATAAGTTTTTCTTTTCAGCGACTCGCTTCATTTAACCTAAATCCGCTCATGATTGCCAGCTTTTTGATATGTAGATCTACTAGAATAACGTGTGTCAGTGCGTTAAGGAGTACTTTGCATAGGTTTAAATCAGTTTCAGGAATCCTAACTAAAATTGGCCTGGCTTTAATCAATCCAATGATTATTGCACGAAAGCATAGCTTCATCAAACCCCATTCTAAAGATATGTTGGGGATTTTCAGTGCTTAAGAGACTAACTCACTGTAGCGACGAAACTGACAAGTGGAAAATTTGTCAGCGAGACAAGGCATTAAATCAAAATTCTGAACGAACTTATTATAAACTGCATAAATTAAAAATTTCAAAGTTATATAGGTAGATAGGTATAGTGGTTGTCGATTGGCACACCCAGACCTGCTGTAGGCCTATTGTGATACCATAGGGGCTGTCCCCTCTCCTCACTCTACATTGTCCGCATTGAACCAACCTGTGACTTTGATATATCTAACAAGACTTGCTATTTTTATATTGGCTACTTCTGCCAAATTATTCAGGGAATTTTTTCCTAAAATATTAAACCTTCTTCTATCCAGAGCCATGCACTCGCATAGAAAGTGTTCTATAGTCTCCTATTTTTCAATGTCGTTTGTGCAATAGTCGTTATAGCGCGCCCCCAGTCTACTGGCATGCCTGCCAATGAGACATTGCCTGTTAGGACCCCAAGAAGATTTCTCAGGTTCTTCCTGTTCAGTTTCAACAGTTGGTTTGTGCAGCCCATGTTCCATTTTGGCTACGTCATTCTACTTGCTGCACAGCTCAGGGATGGAGCCCATAGCTTGTTGGCAGCACTGATAGTGTTTTTATCAATAAGCACCTTACAAGTTGTTAAAGGTATAAAAGTAATAAAGTTGTTCGCTTTGTCTTTAGGATCAGTAATGTGGTATCCAATCTCGCTAGTTCATCTGCTTTGCAGTTGCCTTCTATGTCTCTATGACCCAGCACCCAGAGCAGGTTTATTACAACGTCAAAGTGATATAAGAAGGAAATGAATGTTGTCCAACGTCTCCTCGACGAAACCACTTAGTTCGAGCCAACTTAATCTGAACTTTTTTATTTATTGTAAGAAATAAAATTACTTTCGATTTCGTTTGTATCGCACTGGACAGTCGCACTCCAAGAGCTCGAATCCGCCGTATTCTCCGGACCTTGCAACAACCGATTACTATCTTTTCTGATCCCTGTCAAACCATATGAAGAGCGTTACCTTCGATAGCAAAAAGGTCCTTAAAAACTGGCTCAACAACTTCTTTGACACCAGACTAGGCGATTTTTGGCGAAATGTCATCAACAAATTGGTTGGGAGGTGGGAAGAGGTTGTAAACAGCAACGGCGAAGATATAATTATTGTTTTTTATTTACATAAAAGTCTTCGGTAAGAACGCTACGAACTTATTCCTCAACCTAATAGATTTAAATTGGGTCGATAGTATCGATATATCGATGGATGACGCGAATACTATTGGCAAGTACCGATAGTCGATACTATCGATAGTTTCCTATATTTTTGTACAATTCTACCCACTTTTTATCCCGTTTCTGCCTTTTCACTAGATTTTGTTTACTGCTTAATGTTACGTTTCTGCTCTTGTTTATTTATTTTTGAACTTCAATTTACAATTTCTTCTTAAAAATAGATTTTTATTAAAAATAGATTTTTAAGGATGTAAAAAAAATGGGAAATAGAAAAATAAATAAGTTTTCGCAATATAGGAAGCGTTTCTCAATGAAACAAGAAATTCGGGCTACTTTTTGTGCAAAATTTGCACATTGCATGTTCTGAGTTCCTTATTCACAATATTAAAATAAATATGTGCACATTTGTTCCTAGAACTACAAATGCTACGCAATGAAAAACTTATATTTGTACTAACAAAAGATACACAGCATTTGTAGTTTTGCAAAACCATTTGCACAAGATTCCATATAGTCCTAATGCGAGTATCTGAATGCGAAAATAAAACCGAAAATGTTAAGTTGCAAAATTTTGCATTTCTTGGCTGGCTTTGCATATGAATTTTCATTGGAGTAGAAGCTATTTGCTTGTGCAAACCAAATAAATAAGGATAATGAATTTTGCAAGCAATCGAGAAATGCCAGCAAACTGAAGATCTGTAATTATGAAAATACCGACTGTTGCAGGCCAATTTCTTGTATTTTTTAATTTCCTATCGACAAACAGTTTTTGCATTGCAATGCAATGTTGTTTCCTTTCAAACATTTTCCTCTCTACATATTTGCCAGAGCTTTTCGGTATTTGCTTTTGCCTCACAATAAAAATGAAAATGATGATAATCACGCTATGCTGCACATGATAGGGAATGATGAATGAAGCCATTGCTGCAACAATAGCTGCAACAAATTGCAAAATTAAGATGAAGTAGAAAAACAGGAAAAATTCTACTTGAGTAAATTGTGAGCAATGACAGAGCAACCAAAGAAACAAAAAATCAAAAAAAAAAATCTGATAAACAAAGTAATAATTCATTGTGTTTCTGTGACTAGTTTTTCAATTTGAACTGTCAATATTGGCGAGCAGAAGCTGTGGCGGGGAAGATGAGAAATTTTTTAACTTCTTGATTTATAAGGGAATTTTGGTAAAAAGACAGTAGCCTAAGAAAAATTTACTGATTTTTTTAAATGAATTTATTGAATAAGACACGCAAAGTGAAACAAAAACTTCTAGGCAATTGAATTAAGGTAGTAGTCCGGTGTAACGACCGCAATTTCGACGTTTTTTCATGAATCTTTAAAAAAAAAAATAAAATGCGATCGTTTTAAAGTTTTTACATGTTTTTATTGGTGTTTTGAAGTATATAAAAAAAATTAATTACTTTTAAAAAAGATAAAGCACGAAAATTAAGTGATAGACATATCCATAGACTACATCACCACCCTGATAACTGAGCTTTAAATTTGCTAAATAATTTAACTAATAGAGGATAAAAGAAAAAAAAATTCTAATGTATGCATGCACGCACTATTACTAAGCCATAATCTCATGCTTTGGCCTTTTTTATTCAGTTATTGGAAAACACCAACAACTGTTTTCAGTTTTCTACAGTAAAAAAATTCAAAACCGTTCAACCGAAAAACGAAAAATATTCTTCTATTTTATTATCCTCTTAAAATCTATTTGGCAAAGAGAAAATTTTTTCGACCATTTTTCTGTTTATTACCTTGTAAATTGCCACAAAGAGACCAACACTTACACTAACCTATGACAAAATTTATTGATGCGAAGCAAATTTAGGAAAATTCCAAAAGTCAAAGTTCACTGACTTTTTATAAGCACGATTGACAAATCGTAAATAAAAAGGCGATGCTATGCAGAAATGACAAAAATTCAATGTGCTTTTGTGTATGCAGCTATGTTTGTGGCCTATATACATACATACACATCCAATAACGTGACTATGTAACAGAGCACAGATATTTTAGTTTGACTAACTAATTTATTCCAAAGCCAATTAATTCATAGTGTTCATGAAAGAATTGATTTCATTGAAAATTATTTTAATTGATGATTTTGATTTTTAAAATGAAATTGATTCAATTTTCAAGGCATTTAAAAAAAATGTTGCATTATTTAGAGTAAAGCGTGATTTATACTAAGTGAAGCATCATTTTGTGCAATAACTTTTATCTCCAGTGAAGGATTTAAGTCTACATACAGCAGCATATTTTCTTATTTCTCAGAGGCTATACAATAAATAAAAGAACTGCAGATGTTTTTTTTTTAAGTCAAATTTATTCATAAACCAGCTGTACCTAGCGCGCGTTGCTACGCCAACAACTAAAATAGATTTAAAAAAAATAGCTTTAAAGAAAAATCAGTTCACAAATATTCAATCATTCTCATATTCAATACTCAATCATCAACATTCTAAACCATTTTATTGATTTTGTTTATTTCGAAAAAATTGTGACGTAACAAAGTTTAGTTTTAATTCGACGTTTATGGAAGTGCTGTGGGATACACAATATTTCTTGTTTTTCCATCTGGTACGTAGACGAATAAATCAGAATTTTCCAGTCAAAATTCTTGCCTCGATAACATTGTTCATCATTTTCTTGACTGAGAGTCTGGTTCCGTTGCAAAGTCGTGGTGGATTTATGCTTTGAAGAAGAATGATGGGTACGCCAATTTTCAATGTAAGTACGTGCGGCGGCATTCCTGACAAATCAAGCGAATTCACGAATTCAGTTGGATAGTTGACAACCTCGTCTTGATTATCCACAGTATTGATGGACTTATATGTTATCGTTTCACTGGGTATTCCATGCTGAATGGTGAAGTTGATGGTATTGACATCGATGTTTTTGGCTGTTGATACAGCACGCGTACTGAGCCAATGATGGTTTTTGTAGTTCTGTGCAATGTTTAGGAAAACTTTTTGCACCAAATCGTCGATGCTTTCTGTGATCTTACAGAAGTTTGGTGGCAGGGTGATACATTGTGTAGATTCATCAATTTCCATTCGCCCATTTCCAATATCCAATAATAGTTTTGCAAAATTTCCAGCCGATGCATCCCGTTGTAGTTGTGCACGCATGTTAGTTTTCAAAGTCAATTTCTGGAAATGACGCCATAGAACTGATGATTTAAGACATGCATTGAGTTCATCAGCGGGTGTTTAACGTGGTATAATGGGCAGTGTTTGTCGAAAATCACCAGACAATAAAATGAGTGCGCCACCGAAGATCCGTCTGTTTCCTCTCAAATCTCGCAGTGTACGACCAAGCGCTTGCAATGCTTTCTTGTGAGACATTGTACATTAGTTTCATATGATAATTTGACACGTTTGGCGCCCCATTCCAGAGTTTTTGCTAATGTTGCATGTTGGTGCCTCAGTGTTTTGGATATTCAACGGCTATTTCAATGCTGAATGCGCTGTTCGGCCACTATCTGAAAGAGTTGCCGCAATTCCAGATGATGTAACAGCCAGTGCAATATTATTTTCTGATCGTATGGTTGCCAAAATTTGTGAAAGAAAAAAGTCTTGCCTGTACCACCGAGCGCATCTATGAAAAACAGTCCACCGCTTTGTTCTGTGATTGCACGCAAAGCGTTGTTCTGGAATCAACTGCGGAAGATTTGTTCTAACGAATGCCCCCAGTTCGTCAAAATTATAGTGTGTTTCTCGTTGTGAATCACAAAGGTTGTTTGCAGGTCGGTTTGAAGCAGGCATTCCCAGTTGCACCAGTGCCTTGTAAGCTTTTGTCAAACATATATCTTCAATCGCATGGCGAGAAGTTGCTACCCTGCAGCGCCACCTGGTGGCGAGTGGCATCAATGAGCATATTCTACGAGTCTTCTCCGTGGAAAAATACGTTCGTATACCAATTTTTATAGTAATCGGTCCAGAAGTTTTTAAGTTCACCGATGACATACATAAAAACATTCATTTTTATATATATATAGATTTATAAAAAATAAAATATTTCATTTACTTTATAACAAAATCGAAGCAGCAAAAACGAGGTATGAGACAAAAAAATCTACACACATACATCCCTTTGATTTCGTTCACTCAAGCAAAGTAAGCATTGGAAAAATAGTTGCAAAGTACCGTTATTCGAAAATTTCAGTTGATAAATCGTCGTTGCTATTGTATTGTTTATTTCGTAGTTTTTTGCTGTTTTTGTCAAGTGGATAAAATAATCAGCTCGAGAGAAGAAATATCTGCTGATTTGAGAAAAGCACAGAAAAGAAATTTACGGCGAAACTGCAACATTTCAACGAACAACGGTAAAACGATTGTGAAAGGATGGCTTTATGTTTTCTTTAATTCTACAAGATCGCAAGCTTTTATTTCACTTATAAAATTAACAATAGAGTAGCTGAAATGATCGCCCTCGGCTTCCTCTGTCTCACTGGCTACGCTGTAACTGACTGCCCAAAAAGAATATCGTGCTCAGTTGTTGCCACTGCTGGTTGTTGTCTTCTTCTGGGTTGTCATCGGTGCTTGCCTACAATTGTTAAAAGAAGCTGTGCAGAAGATCTGTCAGCCCCCATTTTAAGAGAAGTCAACAAAAATCCGAAAATTAGTGCTCCAAAATTGGTCTAATGTATCGTCAAATCATCCGAAAAAGGAGTTTATCCAAGGACTATGAAAATGTATCTTAATATTAGCAAATATTTGAGCAGAACACTACAAAAAAGCCTCTGATTTGATGATTGGAATTGATGTTTGGTTTCAAGTTTTATTTACTGACGAATCGAAGTTCAATATATTTGGAAGTGATAGCCGGGCCAAAATATGGAGGAGGAGAAATGCGAAATGGAAAATTTAATACCGACTGTCAAGCACGGAGGAGGTAGCGTAATGGCTTGGGAAGCTATAGCTGTATCTGGCGTTGGAAATATGACCTTTATTCGAGGTATCATTCTATGGATCGGTATAAATTTATCAAAATATTGGAAGAACATTTGAAGTAATCAATAGAGTGCTTGAGTTTTGGGCAAGGTTGGGTTCTGCAACAAAACAATGGCCCTAAGCTTACTGCATTAAGTGTCAAGAACGAAGCTTATACTACGCCCGCTGGCAACCCAATACACCGCCGCAGAGTCCGGATTTAAGTCTGATAGAGCAAGTTTGTGAAGATTTAGAGAGAAAATAATGCAGGTAGAGCTTACCCAATTACCAGGTATATACCTATGAAATGAGACTTTTTTTAATTTCAAACGTTTAGTAACAAAAAATGGTTACAAATCTTCAAAATAATAGCCATCGCTAGCGACACATTTTTCTCATCTCTCAGGCAATTTGTGGATGCCGCGCCAAAAAAATTGGCAGTCTTTGGCCGCAAACCAATCATCGAGCCATTTTTTGGCTTCTTCGTGAGAATTGAAGCGCTGCGCGGAAAGTGCGTGGCCAATCGATGTAAACAAATGATAATCGGAAGGCGCCAAGTCTGACGAGTAAGCCGCATGCACCAACGATTCCTAACCGTACGTCTCCATCAATTCCCGGGTCGCTCTTATGTGGTGGAGCATTGTCATCAAGAAAAATTACTTTGTGACGCCGATCGGCATATTCTGGGCGTTTTCGGTATATAGCGCTGTTCAAATCGGCCAATTGTCGTTGGTAGCGTGCACCATTAACTGTTCCACCTGGTTTTAATAGCTCGTATCAAATCGTACCAAGCTGATCCCAGAAAACACACAGCATTGCCTTGCGGCCGAAGCGATTTGGTTTGGCCACTGTTTTCGGCTTGTGGCCGGGCGGACCATACGATCGTTTGCACTTGGGACTGGAGAAATACACTCATTTTTCATCACCTGTAACAATTCAATGCAAAAAAGACTTCCTTTTGAACCGGGAGAGCATCATTTCAAAAGTAGTTTTTCGATGTCCGCAAAGAGCGACAAAAATGCATTGCTGTATGAAACGAAACAAACAATGAACTAAATATTGTTGACAGATGACAGACGAAAAAAACAAGATATTTGGGAATGTTTAAAAATATTCCTAGCGACATCTATGGACTAATAGCTGAAAGTCTCATATTTGTAGTTGGTTCAATGCCACGACGCCTTCAAGCAGTGACTAAAAGTTAGTTTTAAACTGAATAAAATTATGTTTTTTAAGCAAATTGAACTGCACGTAGGTTTGTTAATTTTCTTTTTGTTATAAAGCAAGTGAAATAATTTCATTTTTATAAATTTAATAAATGTGAATTCCAAAAAAAAAAAAAAAACACCAATAGTTCTTTCAATTATTGTCTAGGTTTTGGGAAAGGATATCCTGCTGTATGTAGACTTAAGTTCTTCACTGCATTTTGAGGTCAACTTCATAATTTTTTGTCTTTCTTGAGCCTTTCTTGAGGCTTTTTTTACCATGAAGAAGATTTGGAAAATTCTTGAAAATATCACATCCGCTTGATAACAGGACCGGTCTATGCGACGAATGCTATAAAATCTTCTACCTACATTTTCGGAGCTTTGGCAGCGTGATGCCTGGAGTCACCTTTATAGAATACAATACTTTAATCTGCCCACAATTTAGTTCTGGTCGCCTGTGGTCGATCGCCTGCCTCAATCTGGTCAGCTGTTGACTTGCGGCAAAACCTTTCACGTTATCAATTTCTACCTTTCACCTGAAACGAATTCTAGACAAGACGTACAAAGGGGTCATATTATGGTTAATATTGTAAGTTATGCAAATGAATGAAAGCAGAAACGCAATACTTTGATGCCAAATTGCGCTACAAAGCACAACCAACTCAGCATTTTGGTATTTTTTACCTAATTGGCTTAAGAATAGAAAATAGGGAAACCATTAAGAACAAAATCGGCAAAAACAAGTTGAAGCGGTTGAAATGATAACTAAAATAGTATAGACTATATGAATGAACAAACCAAAGAGTGGAATATACAAATGAATTGCAAGTCTCAAACTCTAATATATGCTGTAAAACACGCTAGCTTACGAGGGTCATTGTTTAAATTATACAAAGCTCGTTACAAAAAATTCCCACACATCACTCGTGATTACGGCAGTCTCCTCTTACCGTCCGCTTCGCCAATCTTTGCTGCCTTCCAGTAGCTGGTAGGTAAAGGGTATTCCAATAAGAGGTATTATTTTGATATTCAAAGAAAAATGCTATTTTGCGTGTGGATTTTCTGAGCCCCAAATCCGAAAATTTTGCTTATTGACGTAGCCACCGATGTGAAAATCAGAAACGAAGAAGAAGACTCATCACTTTGGAAATAGGTTTTCAATATTTCCCCATTTTGTTCCAGCGTATAGCGTCCCATTTCGTAAATGGCAAACCTTTAAGTAAATTATGAACACATTTGACATGTCATTTGTGTTACCATTCTCAAAAAAATAGGAGGTTCAAAAAGCAAACGCTATATGGCCCATCCTGTAAATTGAAAATCACTTTCCTCAAAGCGTATAATATACTCATTGATATTTATCTGTAACAGAGTCTGTGATAGCAGTGATTTGGTGGGTGAGGTAGGGTTCAAAATGCCTTCGCACTTCCAGCGACCGTCGTCTACTGCGTCGTGTGGTGTGGGCACTAAAACTCCTTCTGGGGAGAAACCCTTCCCGAAACTGCTTTCTATATTACTTCGGGAGGGCCCAGAACGGCATTCGTAAAGGACCAATTCTATTCACCCACGTCTGGGTCCACCATATTTTTAGCCAGCTTTTATGCCACAGGCTCGTCTTCTTATAGCAGTGATTATCCAGATCTATTTGAGCAGATTATTTTTTTGTTTGTTTTTTTTTTTTGTTCGCTCGTCTTCAGAGTAGTCCGTTACTTATTATGTTGGACCAGAATATTCTGCATATTATCGTCAAGCATTAACCTTCCTATACCCACGCGTTGGTCTGTGAGACCGAGAAAATGATTTTACGTAAATGTTTGCTTTTCCAGAAACTCTACAAAGTTGAATTTACTGCTAGCTTCCGGTTTTCTTGCAACCTCTGTATTAGTGTTGATTTGGCGTTTGCACTAGACAGGCGTGTGATAGGTGATTTTTATAAAACTTGGTCTGTGAGACCGACGCGGGTATATGTGTAATTTTTTGTGAAGTTAAAGCAGTTATTTTGTTTTTTGTTTCTTTCTTTTTTTTTACGTTTTACTATTTTGCAGGTACTTTTTAATATTATAATGAATGAAGAGCAAATCAGACTACTTTTGGAGGAAAAAAATTCGACTTCTGATTATGAGGATGAAAATGACAGCAACGTTGAAGACTTTGTTGCAGGAGATGTAGAAAGTTATAATACCGAGCAAGAAGATGATAAAGAATACGACGAGGAGTTGAATGAGATAGATTATAGAGAATTTTATCTTGGTAAAGATGGACACACTAGGTGGAATAATGATGATCCGTCAAATCGTGTAAGACGTCTCGCTAGGAATATAGTCACTCAACTGCCAGGGCCTAGAAAAGAAGCAAAAAACTTGAAGGAAATAGGCGAGATTTGGAGATTATTTTTTACTGAAGTTGTTATAAATCGTATTGTAAAGTATACTAATGAACATATTGATCTCATAAAACCTAATTTTTCAAGGGAAAGCGACTGTACCTATGCAGACAACATAGAAATCGAAGCCCTTTTAGGCCTTTTAATCTTTGCTGCAGTTGGGAGAAATAGTCGCTTCAACGCTAAAGATTTATTCAAAACAGACGGTTCCTCTTCGGAGATATTTCGATTAACTATGAGCTGGAATCGATTTTATTTATTAATGCGTTGTCTAAGATTTGACAATAAATTCACGCGAGCTGAAAGAACTGCCGTAGATAAACTAGCTCCAATAAGGGAATTATTTGAAGAAGTTGTAGCAGCGTTTCAAAAATACTACAGTGTGTCCCAGTTTAGTTTGACGTTTTTATTGCAAATAAATATTTTTTAATTTATGATTTATGTATTGTCCAAGAAGTGTTTTTAAGTTATTATAACTTATTTTTATTTATGTGAATAAAAAAATATGTTATTGTTTTGTTTTTGTAGTACTTAAGAAAAAATTATCGATTTTGATGGCTTTTTTGTTAACCACTTAAAATCAATAAAATAAGTGAATACAAATTTAATGCGTAGTTTTATTTTTTTAGTACATCTACGGGATTGAAAAATAATAATTTGTTTTTAGTTTTGTTTGAAAAAACTAATATTTTATGTAGTTTGAAGTTTCGGCCTGTGAGACCGTGCGCGGGTATATGTGTTACAAAAATTAACGCGGAAGGTTAATTGGTGTAGCGTTGAAGTTTCTGAGTAATCGTTTTCGAAACAAGCCACGTTTCATTTCCATATAGCACACTTCCATATTCACTCTGAAGCAAATAAGCTTCAATATTCCCCAAAGGGTTTGCACTTTTCGTTGGATGTTCGAATTTTTGAGTAACATTTTTAAAATTATGTGGACATAAGAGGTCCTTTACAGAAATTAATAGAATTTTTTATAGTCTCGATCTGGAAATCGTTCTTCCCAGATCTCGTTTTTTTATTTAAGTTGGCATCAAATTACTTTTAAATCTTTTCTTTGTCCACTTTGTGCGTCTAGTCTGTTAGGTTTCGTAACCATAGACTTAATAAATGAAATGTAGTGAAATAGGTTAGGTTAGGTTGGCCTGGTTGGCATTAAGCCACGCATATACCTTTTGATTCCTAGCGATACCAGATGGAGACCGACCTCTATGAATTCTGAAAGTAGACATCATCCCTCCTCTTCAATTGTAGTACGAAACCTTCTCTGGAATTAAAATACGGAGTCATGGAGTATGTGCAACCTGAATTCCACTTTCCTGTTGAGCTGTGCCCGAAGGTTGTAGAGGTGAATACTCTAGATACTACTAACCTCCTCGCGAATTTCGCTGCCAGATTTTCCGCCATAAGATCATGTTGAGGTCGCATGTTGAGTATCATTTCCAGCGCCGCCGTTGAAGTGGTTTTCATCGCTCCTGTTGTAGTGAAATAAAATCAAGTAAAATAAATGGTTCGAAAGCAAGCTAAAGTGCAGCAATTCTTAAAAGATTGTGTTTTAAAGAAAACAAAACGGATTTTCATTGACAAATTTCCAATTTATTATAGAATTCAAAAAGTGAACAATTGCCCTCGTATTTTTGCAAATGAGTTGAAAAAAGAAATCATAGAAGCTACATTGCAACGAAGCCACACTCGGGTGATGCCAATATCCAACAAATATCCAAAAATCATCCAAACAAATAAAATATTGCCATCAACATTGCAGCAGTCAAGCAAAAACCAGGGTTCAATGCGGGTTGAATTAAAGAGGAAATAAAACAATAACAGAAAGACGGTCGATAGTAGAGCACGCAACTGTGTCACAGAAAACCACATACATACAATCATTGGTTCATTGGGGCATACATATGTATAGTTATCATATGAAGATATGCAACGAAAAAGCATGTATTTTTTTCCTCGTCAAAATAACTTAAGTCATTACCATAGCAGAAGCAAAAAGAAAGCAAAAAAAAAAACAAAAACTGAAAATACCAACTAAGAGACTCCAACAGAAAAAGCAGGCAAAGAATCAGCATTGATGGCACACGAATAACGCGAACAAAAAAAACAGAAAGTTAGTGCCGAAGTGATGGAAAATAATCAAAATAAAGAATGTAAAACAGCAAGAATGTCGAAAAGTGACCTACTACAAAAAAACAAAAAAATTAAAATAAAAGAAAATAAACTAACAAAATATTTGTGGAAATGTGAAAGTAAAAGGAATAAAAGGAAGCAGAAAACAGCGCAACAAAATGAAAATAAATAAAGTCATGTAAACTAGTTACTGTCGAAAAAGAGCGCAAGACGTTGGTATGCAAATCTACTTAACCCACTTCTTGGCATACCGAAGAGTGCTTCACGAGCGCAGCAAACTGGGTAGACCGATGAATGCAATACATAGACAGACACATACATACATAATCACACACATAGATGCCTACAAATGCATAACTCTCACATAGGAGGAACCACTGATATTCGACTAGTGAATTGCTAATGAATTTAGAACCACGACTAGTTCGCCTGCTTCCTTTTCTGTGGTAAAGGGTTTTCCAATAACAGGTGTTTTTTGAATAGCACACTATTTCGGTAGATGTCACTTTTGAAGCTGTAATTTTTTGACATTTGACAAGTAGAAACTCCGCCATTAATTATCGTTTTATCACCGCAGTTAGTTTTTTCCCCCAATTCACGACTTCAAAAGTAATTTGAGACGTTCTTCATAAAATTCAGAACGCCTTTCGACTCGGTTATGACACCTTCTCCATATATGTCGTAAATGTCCCGAGCTGCTTCGGCAGTTTTTGACCTCGATGAAGAGCCAAGAAGAGCAGGTTTCAAAAATCTTGATTTTTGGCTACCGGATATTCCATTTCTAGGCCTCAAAACTAGCAAGAAAAAAGCATAAGTGACTTTTTTCAGCGTAAGGGCGCCAAAAACTAAAAACACAATAATAAATATATAAGTACCCCAGACTTCTAAAGGCTGATTTGTTAAACTTTGACCCATTCGAAAATGCCATCATTGTAGGTGGGTAGCGAAGTGGTTCTGAATAGGAGAAGTCGGACTAGTGCTGATCCATAATTCTTATTTTCACTACTTCAAATCTTCTCTGCATTGTTTTATATATTTGCTGGTGCACTAATGTGCTGCACTTTTGCCCACATGTTGGTATGTAATTTAGTCAAGTGTTTGCCACAACAGTGACTCGCTGCGGAAGTGGCAAAATTAGTTTATCCTACTGAGACCGAAGGGGGTATAGAGCGCAGCTTTGTATGGCGAAACGTTAGTTATTTTCATTTATGCTTATGCATTTAAATTTTTTTACCAAACTATTTGCAGAAATTCGTGTACCTTATAAGATGTGTGTTTGCCATCTCTGGTTTAGGGAAATTCCATTCAGAACCTTACAAGTGTAACGGGAAGCAATGGGAGTGTGTAGTGGTGAGGGAGTAAATAAGAAAGTAGTGAAAACCTAACAAATGCTTTTTCACCTCTTCAGCTGGGAAAAAAGCAAAAAATATATACTTCCATGGCCATAAATAAGCCAACAGAGCGTATGAGTAATGCGGCTAATTATGAGTTCGTACAGCTCGAAATTTGTAAGCCAACTTTAAGATGGCGTAGCTGTTGGTAAAACAAATATTGCTAAACAGACGATAAATAAAGTTTAAGAACTGAATAAATAAAAAAAATTAATAACTGCAAACACAGCACTGCTTAGAATAAAAAAAAATTAATTACTCCCCGCGATAGTTTTATTATCGCCTTCTTAAATTGTTGTAACACCGCCCAACAGCATCATTAGTGCCAACTACGGATAATTGTTGAATTAGCGTTAATGAATTTTCATTCTAATTGATTTATTTAATTATTTATTAAAAGTATTTACTTAAAAGTAATAATTACGATAGCTTGCATGAATAGTGGGACGTAATTCTAGAATGAAAAAGGCCGTGGCATAGCAAAATTTAGGTCCAGTAGTTTGCTGGTACTATTTCACTCAGTAAGAGCCTCCGTAATAGGGCCAAAATTATAGCAGTCTTCTTTTACACTTTTAACTTTAAATGAATTGTAAAATCGTAACGCTTTGTGAGTAACATTGGAACTAATCCGTCAAAGGCTTGTACTTATATGGGTTCCACAACACTCCGGTGTTCAAGGAAATGAAATTGCCGACGAATTGGCCAATCGTGGATCAGCGGTTCCCCGACAAGGGCTAGAGCCAATAATCGGAATCAGTTCCGCAGGAATCATGAATTGGATCAGCGATTATGTAGGCAATCTATAGCGTTTTTCAATAGGTGCGCTTCAACTTTTTTCCGATAGGGAGGGCGAACGACGCAATATTTTTTATTTTTCGCTTGTCATTTGTAAACTTCATTTCATCATGGAACGCTACACATTTGAGCAACGATTGCAAATCGTGCAAATTTTTTACGAAAATAATCGTGCAAATTTTTTATGAAAATTTATAAATTTTCCAAAAAATCATCTTCAGTGATGAAGCTCAATTTTGGCTCAATGGCTTTGTCAACAAGCAAAATATGTGTTACTGGGCAGAAAGCAATCCACACGTGATTCATGAGGTACCGTTGCATCCCGAAAAAATCACTGTTTGGTGCGGTTTACATGCCGACGGCGTTATTGGCCCATATTTTTTCGTTGACGAGAACGATCGCCACGTTAATGTGAATGGAAATCGATACTGCGACATGATAAACGATTATTTTTGGCCGCAATTGAATGGTATGGACTTAGACGACATGTGGTTTCAACAGGATGGGGCCACAAGCCACACAGCAGACGCTACAGTTGATTTGTTGAAGAGTAAGTTCGATGAGCGCATTATTTCCAGAAATGGACCGGTCGAATGGCCGCCGCGCTCGTGTGATTTGACGCCTCTAGACTAATTTCTTTGGGGTTATGTGAAGTCATTGGTCTACAGTAACAAGCCGGCGACGATTTGTGAGCTCAGAGCCAATATTGAACGCGAAATTGCTGGAATTTCGGCCGATTTATGCAAAAGAGTGGTCGAAAATTGGGTTCAACGATTGGACTTCGTAAAACGTGCACGCGGTGGTCATGCAACAGAAATTGAATTTCATACTTAAATGTACATGTTCAAACTCGATAATAAAAAAAAATTAGTTAAAAAAGTCAAACCGTTTGTGTTTTATTCAAAAAAGTTCAAAAGTTGAAGCGCTCTTACTGAAAAACGCTTTACATAAAGAGCGATGGTCCAGTCTAAAACGCTGCGGAACTGCAAAGTGTTTTGTGACATATCCGAACAGAAAACTGTCAAACTTTCTACTAAAACTTGGAAGGTTGATGGTCAGTGTGATTACAGGACACAACCCATGGGGTCAGCATATGACCACCATTGGAATCATTGAGGACCCAATGTGCCTGTCGTGCTTGGAAGAGGCGAATAGCAATGAGCACTTTCTCTGTGAGTGTCCTGCCTTTGCTAGAACCTGGCTACGAGTTTTGGGTTACGATGTCGTGAGAATGAGTAATATTCGTCTCTAAAACTGGAGGATATTTGTGGATTTGCCAAATAATCTGGAAAATTCTCAAAGGACTAACTATCTCTATCTCTGTCTCTATTATTTCCTATCTTTTTCCCTGGTACTTTTTTCCTTCCCTCCTTGACTATTTACCCCCTTTCCAGAGCTTTAAATGCTATGGTCTTTTTAGCCTTTTAGGAGCCACCAAATCTCCTGGTGCTCCTTGGCTCGGCCTTTTCAAATTTCATTTCAATCCGTCGAAGAACTTTAGGACAATGAACTGAATCACAAATAACATTAAAAACAAAAATATCTAAGACTGAAATATACCTCTATTAGCAAGGAACCTTAGATTTATTAGCACGCACCGAGAACATTAGGGTGAGTAAAATGTTGTTGTACCTTTTCAATTCTATTTGAACAAGAAGTATGAGTTGGACTCCAAACCAAAGATGTATATTCGAGCTTAAAAGAACTAGCAAATTTTTCTTGTATAGAAGTCTTTAAAATCCACATCATGGCACCTCAAAAACGCTGAATTAGTATAAGCCTTCGGTAATATCCAACGAACATTATTTACGAATGTCAGACCAGAGTCAGAAAACTGCTTAACCTTAGAAAGAACAACATTCCGAAGAGGAAAGAGTAACATTCAGAGGTTTTGAAAAAGTGACATGAAAATAATCCTTTTTCTATTATATATTTAAAGTGCCCTCCGCACTGGCACCAGATTTATGCCCTAAACTATGCTTTTTCTCATTTGAAAACAAACAAAAATTGTGGCTGGCAGATTAATTGGATGTGGTAGGAAATCTTCGCACTTAAATAATTTGACGCGCCTAATGAATTACAGTAAAGTTGAATTTTCAAATTTTCAACCCAATATTTTCGATAAATAGTAAGTTTCCAACCCCGTTCGCAGCCATACATCCCCAAACCATCACAGAGCCTCCTCCATGGTTCACAGTGCCGGATCCAATTCCGTGTTACCTTTTCTCCAAACTTTTTCACGGCCATCAGATCCACAGATAGTAAACTTACACTCATCAGAAAATATGACTTGGTTCCAAAGTGTTTGGTCATATTTTTCATGATCTTTTGCGAATGAAATCCGTTTACTCCGATTGACACTACTCGCGAAGGGATTTTTCCTAACATTGCGCCCATGATAACCAGCACTATGCGAAACCCGGTGAATAGTTTGGGTGCTAAATTGTTTTCCAGTCTCATTTTGAACATCAGATTTCAATTTGGGGTACTTATTTTGGGGTTTGTCCTGACTTTCCGTACGACTAAGCTTTTTTCTCTGGGACTTCAGAGCGGCGGACGCCCACAACGCTCTTTATTAGTGGTGCTTCCCGCACTCTCATATTTATTCACAATCTTTTGAACTGTAGCAAAACTCCTATCTATCAAACGACCGATTTCTCCTTGTGATATTTTATAATCAGTTTTCTTAAATCATCAGAAAGCTCTTTGCCTTTTGGTGCCATTACTAAAAATGTCGCAAAAATTAATACAAAACGTACTTCCCTAAATTTTTATACTCACTTTAATAATTTACTCTTAATAGCATTAATTTTTTAATCAATACGTAAAAATAAATGTAATAACTGAACAATCGTTTGCTGTGTACTAACTTTTGTGACATCAATTTCGCTGGCATCAAAGACAAAGCAAAGCGTGGATAACGGTACCTAAAATTTACAGCTAAATTAAGGCGCATATGAAAGCTTATCCCAGTACACAATTACCATCTGTAAAATATTTTGATTACATATTAAGGAAAGCGTTAGCGTCAAACGATTCCATAAATCAGGCTCCTGTATACTTATTTATGTTAGTAACTGTATATTTTGATTTTGCCCGTTAGATAAACAAGAACTTTTCGTTTTGTTTATTCCGCTTTCACTTGGAAAAGGGCATAGGTGAGGCGAGCGCATAGACGCCCGACGAGTAGCCTGACAGTATTTACACAAGTACTTGTTGTTATAGCTAAGCAAAAACTCTAAATCGGATTGCAAAATCCCAACCCAATCCAAATGGAAAAATTTGCCACACTTAGCACATTGAACTTTGGCATTGATTTTGTGGTGATCAACTCTCTGCCCACAAACACGCGGCATTTTGCAGCAAATATGCAATGTATGCTTTTTATTTTGATAAAATCCCACGTCCCAAACAAAGATATTCATCGCGACCTCAACATCGATACAGTAGCAGGAATCATCCGCAAACGCGACACAAATCATATTGTCCGTTTAATGAACCATACAAATACAAACTCGAGCAAACTCCAGGCGGCTCAAACGATCAACCCCAACCCAGCTGATAACTAGAATAATTTAAAGCTGTAAACTCACACAAAAACTTAACCAAAATGTAATATTGATTATAATTAATGTTATGAAATCCAAGCTGTAGAAAGAATTACTTAGTGTCATACGACAGGTGTAATTAATAAAGGAGGCAAAAAAAAAAAAATTTATAAAGGAGTCACTGTCTCTATAACATTTGTTTATTATTTAGATTACGTATTTTTAAACAAAGTATATTACACAATATAAAACTAAAAAGTACGGTGCTCGCTGAAAATATATGTCAATACCGAATTACATATTTGCAGTACAAGTCTTCCAATAGCTTAGCTCATTCACTTTCATATCGTGTCCTTGTATCACTTTTATCGACGGCTCTTAAAATTACATACATTAAAGTAATTCATTTTACCAAGTAATTGAAGTACTTTTAGCGAAACCAAAGCATTTGCTTCTATGACAAATAAGTTGCTTAAACATTAAAATAAAAGCTCCTTGATATCCCTACTTAAGAAACTTTTCCAGTAAATAATTTTATAACAAGGAAATATTACACACTCATATACATACACACATACACACAAACCGACTTTTACACGCTTTAACAATTTTAAGGTTTTAACGTACGAACGTATATTTGTTGCTATATCTGTATATCTATAGCATTATTATGTACATAACTACGTACATCGAAAAGACTTAAACATCCGCTGTATCGCAACGCAAAGTTCGTTGCCGGCAACGAAAACATTTTCCAAGTTAACTTAATTAACTGTGTATTTGTTTTGTTACGATTCTATATCAGTATTTGTGTATGTGTGTAGGAAAATGTTTAACGCTGCTTATTTGCTTTGTATGAAGTGTAGCATTTGAAGATATTAAGTGAGTGACTTAAAAGCCCGTCTAAGCTGGCACTCGTACAGATCAAGAGCGCCAGCTGTATACTTCACGCATACTAACACAGCTACACATTGTCGTATAATTACTTTTGTACATGCGTTTGTGTGTCTATAAACATTTACACTGAGCCCGCTATAAAATAATGTCCCGCAGCGAAATGCCAGATAACTCGACTCAGCCGCCTCAAGCATTAGTTACATTTGGCAGACAAAGGCAGGAAATGAACGCAGATTTCCCTTTCAGTATGAAGCAATTAAATAATCCATAATAAGTTGAAAGAGGAAAATGCTACAATTCACTTTAAAACCTTGCTGGTAGCGGCTGTAGTGTAAATGTTTTTCGCTTTGCGATCAAATAAAGAGAAAATATTTTAGTCTGCAAATACAGAGTATTCGAGCATTGACTTAGTTTCTGTTTACAATAATCCTGTTCGCAAACGCCAATGGTTAGATAAAGATGAAACACCAGAACCGACCCCTAGAGATTGTCCTGTCTCTTTGGTGGGATATCGCCGGTATTGTTTATTATGAACTTCTGGAACCAAACCAGACGATAACTGCTGATTATTATTCCCATCAGCTATCAAACCTGAATGAGGCACTTGACAAAAATCGACCGTTTTCTTTCACCACGACAACGCAAGACCTCATACCGCAAGGCAAACATTAGGCAAGCTAAACGAGCTCGAATGGGAGCTAATGCCGCATCCACCATACTCTCCGGATATTACGCCTTGTGATTATCACCTTTTCCGTGGGCTTCCATCCCATATGAGTAACGTGAACTACTCCTCAAAAGAAGCAATAAAAAGGCATATCGAAGCGTAGTTTGGCTCCAAGTACAAACATTTTTTGAACAGGGAATTAAAAATTTGCCTAAACGTTCGGAAGACATTGTAAATAATGAAGGAAAATATATTATTGGTTAATAAATAATAATAGGACTATGAATAAGTTCGTGCGGTTTTACAACAGATGGCGTAACTTGATTATTATTCCATCGATCCACATTTCCAAACATTCATTGGAGAGCTACTGTCGTAAGGCACAAACGTCAGTATAAGTTTTTTATTTGAAGCGTAAACAACAATATTTTTACCACACTTGAAAACGTCGAATTTCGTGCCAAATAATGTGTTTTTGCGGGGAATTCTTCTTCATTATTTTAATATGAAGAAAAAAGCAGCCGAAAGTCATCGTATCTTGGTGGAAGTTTATGGTGAGCATGCTCTAGCTGAGCGAACGTGCCAGAAGTGGTTTGCACGCTTTAAAAGTGGTGATTTTGGCTTGGAAGACGAAGAACGCGAGGGTGCGCCGCCAAAGTTCATGGATACCGAATTGGAGGAATTGCTCGATCAAGATCCGGCTCAAACGCAAGAAGAGGTTGCAAAAACTTTGGGAGTTGATCAATCAACCATTTCCAAACGTTTAAAAGCCATGGGAATGATCCGAAAGGTAGGCCATTGGGTGCCGTATGAATTGAAGCCAAGAGACGTTGAACGCCGTTTTATGGCATGCGAACAACTGCTTCAACGGCACAAAAGAAAGGGTTTTTTGCATCGAATTGTGACTGGCGATGAAAAGTGGGTCCATTACGACAATCCAAAACGTCGGGCAACGTATGGATACCCTGGCCATGCTTCAACATCGACGTCGGCGCAGAATATTCATGGCCTGAAGGTTATGCTGTGTATCTGGTGGGACCAGCTGGGTGTTGTGTATTATGAGCTACTGAAACCGAATGAAACGATTACGGGGGATGTCTACCGACGACAATTGATGCGTTTGAGCCGAGCACTGCGAGAAAAACGGCCGCAATACGGCGATAGACACGACAAAGTTATTTTGCAACATGACAATGCTCGGCCACATGTTGCACAAGTGGTCAAAACATACTTAGAAACGCTCAAATGGGATGTCCTACCCCACCCGCCGTATCGTCCAGACCTTGCGCCATCCGATTACTATCTCTTCCGATCGATGCAACATGGCCTGGCTGACCAGCACTTCCGTAATTACGATGAAGTCAAAAAATGGATCGATTCGTGGATTGCGGCAAAACCGACCGAATTTTTCACAAAGGGAATCCGTGAATTACCAGAAAGATGGGAAAAAGTAGTAGTAAGCGATGGACAATACTTTGAATATTAAATTTGTAACCATTTTACGTCAATAAAGTTTCAAATTTCGAAAAAAAACCGCACGAACTTATTCATAGTCCATTAAACATTTAAACATCTTTTTTATTAAAAACGCACGAACTTATGGACTGACCGATATTTATGGCTTTGAGAGCGAATAAAAAGCAAACGGGCTTAAATCATTTAATTAATTAAAAGCTTCTTGACATTTTTGTATTAAAAAAATTTTTTTTAAACTAATATAATATTTTGTAGCTCCTCCCCTAGTTGTTAAGACGGCCCCCATTCGTTGAGGCAGACTGGCTACGCACTGTGTTATCTTCATCTTAAAATGTTGGGCATTATACCACTCATCTTCGATGTTTTCCTTAAGCTGTTGTATTGTCGCATTATTCCGCTGGTATACTGCCGATTTGAGGTATGCCCAACAATTTCCGATGGGGTTAAGGATCGGTGAATTGCCAGGCCATGGCAAAACTATTATTTCCATTGAATTCATACAATTCAGGCTCATCCTGGATGTGTGACATAGAGCTCCATTTTGCATAAAGGTGTATTCGCCTCTCGGACACTTCAGGTCCACGTACTGGACAGAGCGCATTGTTCCCTCAACAAAATATAGCGGACCTGGTCCTTCTCAGGTTATACATCCCCAAACCATAACATTGGGGGGGTGTTTGACCCTTGAAAGCACACAATCTGCAGAATATCGTTCTCCGGCTCTTCTGCGAACAAAATTTAGTGTTTTTGTTTTGTTGAATGCTTCCAATCGGCATTCATCGCTGAAGATGATCTGTAAGAAGAAAAACAAAGCCACAAGAAAGGTGTGAATATTCTCATCTTCTTACTGCTGTTTGACAAAGGAAAAAAAATGTTTTTTTTTTAAACTTACATTTTTCCAATATTCCGCGCCGAAGTCTCAGTAAAGTTGTGTCCAAAGTTCCCACAAATTTCGCATACACGGGGTCAGTTTTGACAGTTTTGCTGGTCGTCTGCAAAAAAGTCCTTTTTCGTATAAGCGTTGTCGTAACGTTCTTTCCGAAATATTTACTCCAGATTCCTGAACCTCTCTTAAAATCAGCCAACTTGAAGCATTTCTGTTCCAGAGAACTGCTTGGACGATTTTGCGTTCCTGACTGGTTGAGGTGATGCGTTCTCGGCGACAAGTTTTGTGATTTTTTGAAGTTACCGCTAAAACGTTGTTGGTATTTTTCCACTTGTTGGCAACATTTACCACAGACTGCGGTTCTTGCTATGTCTGCATAGCTCAGGTTCTTGGCTTTCAAAAGAACTGCAATTTGTTGCTTTTTTCTCGATGTCAAATCCTTCTTTCGGCCCATTTTCTAAAAAAAAACTGGTTAAATTGAAAAATAAGGATAATCCACGTAACAAATTCAAAATATATGTATATTTTGTACTTACTGTTGCTCTATTTTAGATATATGAATATTTACTATTCAATTCTTTCACTTTTCAGACGATCTCAATTCGTTTTTTTATGCTCTTCACACAGGATAGAGTTAATTCGCACTGGCGCTTGCACACTTAACTTTTCACTTATAAGCAAAAAAACTGAGCCTTTTCTAATCGTAGCAGGCCAATTGACCGGAAATTCTGAAAAACATCTAAGAACAGGTTATAAACCCTTAATACCCCGTTATATTTGCAAAAGCAAAATAAAATTGAAAATTTTTGCTGATATTTGAAGTTTTCAGAAAAAATGCCATCGGTCATAATTCAATGGCCAGGTACTGTATTGCATGATACATAGAATAATAATGCAAAACCTAGAAATTTTTAGAATATATTTTTTTTATTAGAACCCGGAAATTTTTTATATACATATGTATACACATATTATATATAATATGTGGGGTGATTTTTTAAGAGCTTGAGAACTTAAAATGCTAGTGCAAAACAGAAATATTTGTGGAATGCATCTTTTTTTATTATTATATAATGTGGAAATCCTTGATATATATAAATAATATAAATGGGGTGTCTTTTTAAGAGTGTGGGAACTTAGAATAAAAACGCAAATCTGAAAAGTTTTTTGAATACATTGTTTTTAGTATAATCTGGAAATTTTTGATATATGTATGCACTTACTATATATGGGGTGTTTTGTAAGAGCTTGGGATTTTAAAATGATAGCACAAAACAGAAAAATTGTTGGCATAAATATTTTTTATAATAATCGGGAAATCTTTGATATATACATATGTATATAGAATATATGGGGTGTTTTTTTAAGAGTCTGGGAACTTACAATAATAAAACATATTTATTGCAATCCGAAACATATTTGGAGACGTTTTTTTATTATAATCCGGAATTCTTTGATATATCATATATGTATATACTATACATGGGGTGTTTTTTAAGAGCTTGCGAACTTAAAATGATAAATGATTGACAGAAAAATTCCTGGAATATGTTCTTTTTATTATAATCTTGAAATTTTTGATATGTATGGTACATATAATATATATGGGGTGCTTTTTAAGAGTTTGGTAACTCAAAATGATATCACAAAATTGTTGAAATACATTTTTATTCGAATATATCGGCCACCATAGTAATTGGAGTTGGTGCCTGACTACCATTCAAAAGTGTGCGGATTCGAATCTCTGTGGATGAGATGATATAAAAAAGTGTTTTCTAATAGCGGTCGCCCCTCGACAGGCATTAGCAAGCATCGGTGTGCATTTCTACCATGATAAAGCTCTTCACAAAGAATCATCTGCCGTGGGAAGTCAGCGTACATCTGTATATATAAAAATTATAAATTCCATGTTTTTCTGCAGTTATACTTAAATGAACAATAAAAATAAAAAATTAGTAAATTCTTCCTTTTACCTTTTTTCAGATTTCTAATTCCATGAAGTGTTATCAACTTACGGAAATAAAATTTCAAGTTTTTATTATCAGTGGCGACAATAAAAAAAGAAATGGCACAGCAAACAAGTTTCATCTACTAAATTAAACAACATAGAAAGTAGGCAGCATTCGGAAAAAGGTGAGCACATATACAAATTTACACATACCTACGCAATTTTCTTTATACAGTAGGTTCTGTTTTTATGCGGCTTTTTTTTATGCGGTTTTGAAATAGTGCGGTTTTTTTTTAATTACAAAATGCATGTCGACCTATCGGGAATTGTACATATAAACAAGATTCTAAACCAGCTAAGCAAAAACTCATCACAGATTACATCAGAAATGCTAACCCTACAAGTATGGAAGATATATAAAGATATAATTTTCAAAAATACAATATTTTGTTTATGCGATTTTATTTAATTATTTCAGATTCATGCGGTCTATGGAACGTATCTATAGTAATAATATGGGACTAGTGCCCTTTTTTGTGCGATTTTATTACATTATTTCAGATTTATGCGGTTTTAGCATTTGAAACGTATCTATAGTTTTACTATAGAACTGGTAGCTTTTTTTATGCTGTTTTTTTTTTATGCTGCTTCCTGCGGAACGTATCTACCGCATAAAAACAGAACCTACTGTACACTTAATTAAATATGTAATAAATTTAATTTCTGTAAACTTTTTGTTGGTCTTTTATACATTTTCCCGTAAAAATTACACTTGATTATAAGCCGAAAAAGTGAGTGGGCCCTCAGGCTATGCCCAGCAGCTTAACAACTTTATTTTTAGTTTATTTTTATTTCTTTCATAGCCAACTTTCTTAGCTCGGTATCACAAACCCTTTCATGTTGATGGGGCTTTTTTACCATAATTTACATTTTAGGGCGCTGCTTATTGTTGCCTTTTTACTGGCCAAACAGCTTGCCGAAAAGCGCAAGGCGTTCTCATATGACCACCTGTGAATACACACACACTCATGTAAATAGATATCTATAATACAAACCCACATACATAGAGAGTGAACATTAGCATGCAGGAAACTTCATTAGTACCAAAGTGATTCACTTCTAGCGCATTTAAAACCCTGACTAGTTCAGGCTTCTTCTTCTTTGCATGAAGTAATTGGTGAATTCTATTCTTTACTGTTCTAGAAAGTGTCAACAGTCCCTAGAGGTACTCCTTTTGCAATAGTTCGGTATTATAGGATTTGCTAAGCTTTGTTGATGGTAATTATAACCCGCACCGAATTGTATTTTTTTCTTTTGAATTCTTCGCCTATGAAAGCTTGTGTTAAGCTTTTTACTTTTATGACTTCGCTTATTAATTTTTTCTCTGAACTCGCATGCTATTGCAAAACTTTGACTGGTTAATATCATATTTCTTATATTATATAATGGGTATTTTTTTGAGAGTTGGAGAATTAAAATGATAATACAAAACAGAAATATTATTGAAATGAATTTTATTTTTTTTTATTTTTATTATAATCTGGTAGATAATTTCATGGCATTTACTTATTGAATATAATACCCAGTATATGTCCACCACGGTTACAAGTTACACAGTTACACGGTCCATTAGATTAGTCCGATTTTTTACTACATTTATCGAGAAATCTGGGTGAATGGCATGAATGACGGTTTGAATTTGCGGTAAATCCATTGTTAAGGTCACTTTATGGCAAGTTGCGCTGTCTTGTTCGAACGAAATATCGTCTGATTGATTTTTGGAGCAGGTTTGAGCATTTTGCACTACCACTAAATTTCACTACCATTAATTTTTTAGTGATAGTTAAAGGCGGCCACTGTGGCCGAATGAGTTGGTGCGTGACTATCATTCGGAATTCAGAGAGAGAACGTCGGTTCGAATCTTGGTGAAAGATTAAAATTAAGAAAAAGTTTTTTTCTAATAGCGGTCGCACTTTGGCAGGCATTGGCATACAAAAATTTCTGCCGTTCAGAGTCGGCTTGAAGCTGTAGATCCCTCCCTTTGTGCAACAACATCGAGACGCACGCCACGAATAGGAGGAGGAGTTCGGCCAAATACCCAAAGAGTGTGTACGCGCCAATTATAAAAATATATAGTTAAAGTAAGGGTTGGTTAAATAAAGGTTTCATTATGACTAAATCTTCAGTTTTCCACTATTTTAACTATTCGCTTAAGGCATAAGTTATTTAGTGCACTATGCCCAACCCTGTTTTGGAAAGAAAAATTCAGGCTCGATAGCCCTCGCCATTCACCATAACGGCAGCTCCTACCTCATTTGGAAAGAAACAAGGACCGATGATGTCACCAGTGCTCTATGAACTTCCCGAACAGAGTTGGTTTTTTTTTCCAAAGTCAATTTCCTCAATTTGGACTGTAGAAAATTTTAAACTTAAGTACTCTTTTATTAGATTTTTGTTTTTTATTTAATTTTTAAGTAACATCTCTATAGAAATGATTTTACTTATCTAAATATTTTTAGATAGTTGGCAATCCTGTTCTAAAATTTATTTAAATAAAACCGCTTTCAAATAGTTAAGACCAATGGGAGAGTATAACAACTATCAAAAATAGTCTAAATATTTAGTTGTATGGCCACTCTATTTAAAAATATGTTCAAATTATTTTTTTCTAACATACCTTCTTGTTACGTTTACCGTAATATTTTATTTGAGTAACACTTTTAAAATAAAGTAAATATTTTTCAGTCAAATGGCAACTCTTTTCCAAAATATGTTTCTACTTTTCGCAACTCCTTTTATTTCGTATCCAGGTTTTGGTGTGGCTCAATTACGTACGGAACAAAATATTGGCCAAATGACCGCCGCGGTCTCGGCGGCACTTCTCCATCCAAATTTTCGATGACGCTGAGGCATAATTGAGGTTCTATGCCGTTCATGTGCCGAATTATTTCATCCTTTAGCTCTTGAATTGTTGCTGGCTTATCGACGTACACCTTTACTTTCAAAGAACCCCAAAGAAAGAAGTCCAACGGTGTCGTTGACGTTTAGGTGTGGTTCACATTCAACATCGGCAGTTGAAATTTAACCACCCTTTATCATCTTCCCTTTTCCTAATTTTCAAATTTCCTTATCTTTTTTAAAAAATTCAAAAATATCAAATTGCACGACAACCCGAAATTGTGTTTGGTTTATAAATTTAATAATTTACATTTTGTTAAAGATGAAATATTTTTCTGGCATTGGAAGAAAGTCATCTTGTTTCTATAGCAGCAGCCTTAATAAAAGCTACTCAAGTCGGTATGCCACTAAATTCCTTTGATTATCGTCTAAGGAAACGCGAGAGATGATTCTACAAAGGCGAACAAAAGAGAGCGGGAGATCTTGTAGATGAATCGGTTTTTCAGAAGCTGCTATGTTTTCGCGACGCATTCGTAATTCACTTTGGCAGCTCTCACCTATTGCTCTTGTTTTTTGCTTTTTCTTATTACTTCTTGTTGTGAATAGTTGTGAAGAAAAAAAGTTATTCAAAATAAAATAAAATTAAAATTAAAATTAAAATTAAAATTAAAATTAAAACTAAAATTAAAATTAAAATTAAAATTAAAATTAAAATTAAAATTAAAATTAAAACTAAAATTAAAATTAAAATTAAAATTAAAATTAAAATTAAAATTAAAATTAAAATTAAAATTAAAATTAAAATTAAAATTAAAATTAAAATTAAAATTAAAATTAAAATTAAAATTAAAATTAAAATTAAAATTAAAATTAAAATTAAAATTAAAATTAAAATTAAAATTAAAATTAAAATTAAAATTAAAATTAAAATTAAAATTAAAATTAAAATTAAAATTAAAATTAAAATTAAAATTAAAATTAAAATTAAAATTAAAATTAAAATTAAAATTAAAATTAAAATTAAAATTAAAATTAAAATTAAAATTAAAATTAAAATTAAAATTAAAATTAAAATTAAAATTAAAATTAAAATTAAAATTAAAATTAAAATTAAAATTAAAATTAAAATTAAAATTAAAATTAAAACTAAAATTAAAATTAAAATTAAAATTAAAATTAAAATCAAAATTAAAATTAAAATTAAAATTAAAATTAAAATTAAAATTAAAATTAAAATTAAAATTAAAATTAAAATTAAAATTAAAATTAAAATTAAAATTAAAATTAAAATTAAAATTAAAATTAAAATTAAAATTAAAATTAAAATTAAAATTAAAATTAAAATTAAAATTAAAATTAAAACTAAAATTAAAATTAAAATTAAAATTAAAATTAAAATTAAAATTAAAATTAAAATTAAAATTAAAATTAAAATTAAAATTAAAATTAAAATTAAAATTAAAATTAAAATTAAAATTAAAATTAAAATTAAAATTAAAATTAAAATTAAAATTAAAATTAAAATTAAAATTAAAATTAAAATTAAAATTAAAATTAAAATTAAAATTAAAATTAAAATTAAAATTAAAATTAAAATTAAAATTAAAATTAAAATTAAAATTAAAATTAAAATTAAAATTAAAATTAAAATTAAAATTAAAATTAAAATTAAAATTAAAATTAAAATTAAAATTAAAATTAAAATTAAAATTAAAATTAAAATTAAAATTAAAATTAAAATTAAAATTAAAATTAAAATTAAAATTAAAATTAAAATTAAAATTAAAATTAAAATTAAAATTAAAATTAAAATTAAAATCAAAATTAAAATTAAAATTAAAATTAAAATTAAAATCAAAATTAAAATTAAAATTAAAATTAAAATTAAAATTAAAATTAAAATTAAAATTAAAATTAAAATTAAAATTAAAATTAAAATTAAAATTAAAATTAAAATTAAAATTAAAATTAAAATTAAAATTAAAATTAAAATTAAAATTAAAATTAAAATTAAAATTAAAATTAAAATTAAAATTAAAATTAAAATTAAAATTAAAATTAAAATTAAAATTAAAATTAAAATTAAAATTAAAATTAAAATTAAAATTAAAATTAAAATTAAAATTAAAATTAAAATTAAAATTAAAATTAAAATTAAAATTAAAATTAAAATTAAAATTAAAATTAAAATTAAAATTAAAATTAAAATTAAAATTAAAATTAAAATTAAAATTAAAATTAAAATTAAAATTAAAATTAAAATTAAAATTAAAATTAAAATTAAAATTAAAATTAAAATTAAAATTAAAATTAAAATTAAAATTAAAATTAAAATTAAAATTAAAATTAAAATTAAAATTAAAATTAAAATTAAAATTAAAATTAAAATTAAAATTAAAATTAAAATTAAAATTAAAATTAAAATTAAAATTAAAATTAAAATTAAAATTAAAATTAAAATTAAAATTAAAATTAAAATTAAAATTAAAATTAAAATTAAAATTAAAATTAAAATTAAAATTAAAATTAAAATTAAAATTAAAATTAAAATTAAAATTAAAATTAAAATTAAAATTAAAATTAAAATTAAAATTAAAATTAAAATTAAAATTAAAATTAAAATTAAAATTAAAATTAAAATTAAAATTAAAATTAAAATTAAAATTAAAATTAAAATTAAAATTAAAATTAAAATTAAAATTAAAATTAAAATTAAAATTAAAATTAAAATTAAAATTAAAATTAAAATTAAAATTAAAATTAAAATTAAAATTAAAATTAAAATTAAAATTAAAATTAAAATTAAAATTAAAATTAAAATTAAAATTAAAATTAAAATTAAAATTAAAATTAAAATTAAAATTAAAATTAAAATTAAAATTAAAATTAAAATTAAAATTAAAATTAAAATTAAAATTAAAATTAAAATTAAAATTAAAATTAAAATTAAAATTAAAATTAAAATTAAAATTAAAATTAAAATTAAAATTAAAATTAAAATTAAAATTAAAATTTAAGTAATTTAAATAATTAAATAAAATTAAATAATTCAAAATTAAAATTTTCTTTATAGCGAAAATAGCATTTTTTTCCTATATTTGTTTTCAATCCATTTTTCAATAATAAGAAGAAAAAACAGCAAATGACAGCTGACTAGCCAAGGGGTTCGCATACAAATATGGGTCAATGGCAAATGGCTTACGTGACTGCTTCAAAAAAGACCCACCACCAGAGGAGTTGAAGTAACTCGAAGACAATGTTCTCTTCTCCTCGATTCTTGAGGCGCTTACTAACTTCTTAGAAATAAATACATTTTTCCCACTATCTTTTTTTGGGTTCCAGTATTACAATTTAACATTTTCTGGTAATTATTCCACGTTTGTTAATTTGGAATTGGTTTACCCTCACATACGGTCATCGACATCCCCTTGACTGCTGTTAAAGGGGAATTGCAAAATATATTTCTCAGGAAAGCAAAAATCAAGTGTGCTATTTTGAATCCTAAGGCCCCAGTACAATAAACACAGGACGCAGTTGGTCTTGGGAACTCCAAGCCTTTCAGTTTCTAAACTCGTACCTGTGCTTAGCGTCACTGCATGCTCGAACTCACACCGAAAAGCAGGGTTTGTCATTTAATCCCCATTACAGAAGCTGTGGGGAGCTTTCAGAGAAGGATATTGTTAAGCACTTTCTCTGTCAATATCCGGGTTTGGCAGCCAAACGATTAAGGTCACTGGGTACTTATTTCTTCGACAAGCTGGCGCAGGGCTCCAACCTGCATCCCATCAACCTCCTCCGTTACATCAACGGCTATTTTTAGTTGTAGATATCAGACCTTTCGAGGTCTCAGAATGGCTACAAAGCGACACTTTAGTGCTACATAGGGAGTGCCAATCTGGTACTTCGACCATCTAACCTCCCTACCTACCTTTTTGACTTGGCAGCTAATTGCAATGAATTTACGATAGAAATGAGTGAAGACAATGAATTGTTCGTAATTTACAAGAAAATTAGGACTTAATTACGAATGAGAAAGCAAATTACGAATAAGATAGCGAATTACGATTGAGAGAGCGAATTACGAATAAGAGAGCAAATTACGATTAAGAGAGCGAATTACGAATAAGAGAGCGAATTACGATTGAGAGAAGGAAGTACAATTGGGAGATCGAATTATACAACGTCCTGTTGAGAAGTATTTCTTGCTTGTTAATAAAAGGTTGTGCCCAGCAGGGTCCACGGAAGTGTTTTGTGATGTGGCTACGAGGTGCTTCATCTTCCATCAATTGATCTCCGCTGAGATATCTGAGTGTTTAAAGATCTTTCTAATGGACCTCTCTTACATGTGCATATTTTCTTTCTGCATCATATTAGTCACTGTGCGCAAAGTACTCCTTCGTAGTATAAAACCGGACAGCAAATCGCCTTGCATGTTGCCAACGAAATTTTTCTTCATTCACAAGTCAATAAAGGTGTATCATCAACTTGTACGTCTAGTTTCATCTTGATCGGTTTCATTCATATCTAGGAGCAGTGCGCTGACCTTAGCTACAGGTACTTCTCTGCCTTGCCACTTTTGACTCGAAGCATTTCGTAACTGGCAAAATGGTACTATTTCAAGCACCAGAAATATGTTCCACTAGTTTAAATTTTCTCTCCAGGGTATTTATTTTTGTTGTAGTTGCGATAGGCGTTGCTCCTTGCAGTTTGCTACTGATGGGCTACCATGCACATAAATTAACTTGAACTGCTTTTCACATTAACTTAACGACCCATGCATCTTACACGGGCTACTCGGTACTCTACAGTAATGATGCTGGCTACCAAAAATGTACGACCACAGAGTTTACTATGAAATTACAAAAATGAGGAGTCTACACAGTGCGTTAGATAACCACAAATGTAAGTGTGGTGGTGTGTGTGTGTGAATAATGAAGAAAAGCCAACCAAAAGAGCGGTCCAAGTAAAGCTTTTAATGCTGGTTTTCCTTTTGATTCATAAGGAAGTAGAAAAAAAATGAATTTCGTGGGACTATTATGATGTTCACGCTTCTACGTACATATGAATGTGGATGTGTAGTTGTGTATGTATGCACATTTTGTGTTGCAAATTTTCACAAGCAAATTTTGTTTTATACTAGCCTGGTCGAAGCAGCAGTTCAAAGCTAATGATGCATGTAAAGATGTGAGATTCTTAGGTTAATTTTAAAGCGAGAGCTTTAGTTCATATTTTTCAAGCGAGAAATTTCAAAGAAAAAATCGTTGCTATCAAAACATTGTTGTCAAACATTACATTTTAAATCGGGGTATAATGAGGAGAAAATAATATTCAAAAATAGCTGACGCTTTGTTTGGCAGATTTTTTTTTGCTAGTTTTTAAAAAATGACTGGCTTTTCTGCTCTGAAATATTTTCTTACTAGAATCCAAATTGTTGAAAGCGGCATTGAAATGGAAAGTTATTTCTATAACGACGAAGGCTTCTTCGGAACATACAAAAAAAAATTGAAGCTCATTACTGATATTGAACTGAAATACTACTGAGAGTGACGGAAAAAGAAAAAAAACTCTGTGCGTACTTAGCAATCCGACATTTCGGTGATGAAGATATTTTTAATTTTCAAATTCTGGCGTTCAGCAATTATTTTGAACTGAGTGATCACGTTTTTTTTGTGTTCGTAAGATTTTTATTTACGTTCGAGTTCGTATTTATATTCACACACTACTAGTCAGTTGACATATAAGTACTCACAGTGCTCAGCGCTGTCTTGTGGGCATTTGTATTCGAACTTCAATTATTCTTCGTATTCCTCTTCGCATCAAAATTCGTATTCGAGTTCGTGTTCTTGTTCATGTTCGCATTCGTTTTCGTATTCGTATTCGTATTCGTATTCGTATTCGTATTCGTATTCGTATTCGTATTCGTATTCGTATTCGTATTCGTATTCGTATTCGTATTCGTATTCGTATTCGTATTCGTATTCGTATTCGTATTCGTATTCGTATTCGTATTCGTATTCGTATTCGTATTCGTATTCGTATTCGTATTCGTATTCGTATTCGTATTCGTATTCGTATTCGTATTCGTATTCGTATTCGTATTCGTATTCGTATTCGTATTCGTATTCGTATTCGTATTCGTATTCGTATTCGTATTCGTATTCGTATTCGTATTCGTATTCGTATTCGTATTCGTATTCGTATTCGTATTCGTATTCGTATTCGTATTCGTATTCGTATTCGTATTCGTATTCGTATTCGTATTCGTATTCGTATTCGTATTCGTATTCGCATTCGTATTCGTATTCGTATTCGTATTTGTATCTTTCTAGCTTAATTTCTTGACTCTTTACCCTTCACAAGTTAAATTAACCTCTACGAATACTGGACATGTTTTCCATCCACAAAATCTATCATATTGAACATAACCCGCTCAGTTTACAATTATTTATAATTTACCCCAGATGTGAGAAATTAATTTTTAGCCGCAATTAATTACTTGCAATTCTCTACAATTTTACATTCCTTTCAAACTCCATCAGCTTTATTTTCTTGCTATTTTAAAACTAAATTTCTTCCAAAAAAAATTGTGTCTTAAACAGAATTTGTGAAAGGAATTTCATTTTAAAACTATTGCTTTTTTTAATAAATTGTTCTTGTTTGCGTCTTAAAGCTTTTGTGAACAAGAATATGAAAATATATTTTTTGTGGTTTTGTATATAAGTATAAGTAAATCGTATTGTGGCTCTAAACTTGGTTGCAATACGCAAGTGCTCTTTAGCACAATGCATTCCATATTGGACTTTATTTTTCTGGTTACTTATGTTCGCTTTACGGTCAGTGAGGCAGACCGTAGTGTGGCTGCTTGTAAGGTACTCAAATTCTGCTTGAGAAGGATTTTGTACAAATTTCAAATATCGCAAGTCTGTTCACTTAAGTGCATAAATGCATAGCTGTATGTATAAAAGAATGTATAATTTAAAAAATATGAGAAAGTGGTTGCTTATATACATCGAAATATTATATAAATTTGAGCTTATGCAATTTTAGTTCTTCCATTTTAGTTGTTCTAGAATTTAAATTTTGTTTACTATTTAATTAGAATAACTAAGTTGCCAAGATATTTTGGTGTGTAGTATAAAGACTCTTGAATAAAGAATATCGTGGATTTTTTATTTAATTACTAAAAAAATTCGCAGCAATTTTAAAAGTCTGGTGAAAATGAAAGCCAAGTGATCCAGAGAAATGGGAAGATCTGTAATATTGGCGCCGAATAAGATTCACATGCAAGACTTGGTACACAAAAGCAGGGCATCGCATAGAACCTGGCAGTAGATTATAATATAATATTATTAACGGCGGCCGCTGTAACCGAATGATTGACTACTGTTCGGAGGTGCACAGTACAAAATAGGTCCGAAAATGCTGCCTCGAGGAACGCCTGCGTTAATTTTCTTTATTTTTGACCGCGTCTGCCCATGCTTTATTCGATAGATCTAAGTATTAACTGCGTCGAAAGTATTGTTTTTATTGCGGCAATTAGTCCCACCTTCCAAACTTTGTCGCACGTCAGTGCGATTTCAAGGAAATTCCATTTTTTTCCTGAGCTTCTTCTATTGTATGGACTAGTTGTTGTTGTTGTAGCATCAATACTAAACTCTGTCAGTGCAATGTAAATCACAGGTCGACTTCTTCTAGCTCATATTACGGTAGGCCCAAGAAGGTTGCTGTTTCAACAGGTTCGGTCCAGAGAGAGAGAGGGGTGTTAGATGAGAGGGTTTGATGGAGCATATGAAGTGTCTTGCGGGGTGCCTTCGAGGTCAATTCTGGATAGGTAGGAGTTTAACCTGCTACAATATTCTGAACATAGTTGTGCCAAGCTTACGCGGGTCTCTAGGGGTAGCTGAGCTGGAGCTCTTCATATACTGTGGTTGGTGATTTGGATCCGATTATGGCATTGGAGGATCTGGAATTTAAGTAGGTGGTAAGGGTCTCCCGATGAATGTCTTTATTGTCTGCCTAAACACTATCCGGTCCAGTAGTAGTTGTCAATTCGTTTTGTCCTGGATGTCGTTGGCGTACTTGAAGAGGTGCCTAATGACGTGCCTGGTGTCTATATGGGTGAAACCTGTGGTAGCAACCTAACAGAAACTGCTTCCTGAGCAATTGGTTGTGCTCCTTCACAGAGAGCATCTGAGCCTCGTCGTGTAGACGTTGAAGTGGGGGCATCAGTAGACATTCCATCGCAGTCCGAATGGCAATGTTTTGGCAAGTCTGAAGCTTCATTCACTGCGAATCACTAGTTCCAGGCGACCAGACAGGCGCAGCGTAGTTTAGAACCGGCCAGCTAATTTGCGCCAAATACTGCCGGCTAGTGATTTGAGGACCTCGTTGCGATTTTTGACTTTAGTGGTAATTGTGGTTGTGTGCACAGAGAAGGAGAGTAAACTATCGAAGGTTACTCCCAAAATGTTGGGGTGGTTTATAGTGGGAATTGGTGTGTAGTCAGTTTTAACCTTGAGCTGCAGTTGCATTTCCTTTGTCTAGGTGGTAAAGAGGGTCGCCGTGGACTTAGTGGGAGAAACTTGTAGATTTCTCGTAGTGCAAAAGCGAGAAAATTTGGTGAGGTCATCGTTCACCTTGGCGCACAGGCCATCAATGTCATTTCCCGACACCATTATCGTGTAAACTTCAACGTAGGAGGCCAGGGAGACTCCCACCTTCTGGGAGGGCTTCGATATACCAGTATAAAGCAGCAAAAGTTGAAAAGCGAGGGTGAAAGGACACAACCCTGTTGAATATCTTGCTTTATCTTCCTCTGTTTAGAGATTTGGTCGTGACAGATTATTGGCGTGACTCAGATAGTTAGCGGACCACCTCTTCAACCCTGGCAGGAGTGTCGACTGTATAATGTCATCTAGTAGCGTAAAATGGCTGGACTAGTCTGTACACTTGGTCTATCGTAGAATGATTTTCTCTGAATCCAACCACGTGGGAAGGAAATGGATTCTTTAAGTGCGATAAATGCTTTTAAGCGGGTGGCAAGTAGATTCTCAAAACAGTTTTGACAACAATGGAAGTATCGAGGTTGGGCGTTAAGAGGCTGCATCATTAGCATTTCTTCCTGGTTTGCGAATCATTATCCTTTCCGAGAATTTTCATCGCAATGGTATTTACTTTAAGCGAATGCTTGCATTCATGATTATTGTTAATTTAGCTAACGCGGTAGCTGTTAGGAGTTTTAGAACTTTAGCTCTTACCAGGTCAAAACCGCGGCTTCTTCGTGTTCAGCTTAGAAATTTGAAGAATTATTTCCAAGAGCGCAAATGGTTCAATTAGGCAGGATTCATGGACAACAGGAGGTGTGATAAGGGTATCAATTATTTCATGGGGTTTAAATTTCCTTTGAAGGTGTTGCGCAAAAACTTCAGCCAATTGAGAAAAAGTTGCTTCTAATAGCGATTGCTTCTCGGCAGACAATGGCAAGCCCCCGAGTGTATATCTGCTATGAAAAGGATGCTGTTAAAAAATCATCTGTTGTTCGGAGCCGGCGTAAAACCGAGGCTCCCTTCATTTGTGGAAAACAGCAAGACGCACACCACAAATTAAAGTAGGAGCTCAGCCAAACACTTAAAAATATAATAATAATAATATAATTACAGATAAGTCAACTGATATAGCAGCGTTGAATGTGGGCGACCATCATTGGCATACATTTTGAAATATTCAAGAGAGTCGCTACTAGTCTGGGAGCTAGTTTTACTTTTTAATTTATTTTACAAGTTCGCCTGTTTAGCTGACGTATTCTCACCTTTTACGGCACAGCTGACTATTTTTTTTTTATTCCACTAAATGTCAGCAATACATGAAAAAAATTTCAGCCGGTATAAAATGAGTTGTTAAACATTTTTTTCGACACGTTTCGCAGCATCCCACGCACGTACCCACCGCTACTGGACCAGGTGACGGCTTATTTCGTCATCCATTGGATGGCATCTGCCTTCAGTATTAAAATCAGTCGGCATGAAATGATGAGGTCAAAATGACCCCTGGCTCACGGACTATTAAACATATCTCTGGTAAGTTGATAAAAGACCGCTTGAAATTTTCAAATATTATAGTATTAATAAATGAAAATGGAAAAATAATCGTCAGCTGATTATCCGTTGGGGGGAAAAGACGTCAGTGGAAGCATTGAAAATCCCGCGCGCCGCCGAGATGTATGAACGCAATGATATATTCTTGCTCCGGCTGATGGTCTTTCCACCGCTATAATCGCAGCTGACCATCATTATTATATTTTCATATTTGTCCAAAATTATGTAAAAAAATTTCAATCGCCATAAAGTAGTTTCACTTTTTAATTTATTCTACAACACTTCTAACTACTATAAACCTTGAAAACATGTCTAAATTCATAAACTATATTATTTTAAAGCTTGTAATATACTATATAAAATCTAAATAATTTTAAACTTTGTACTTAGGTATTAAACACAATATATGTATATGTACATTTTACAGGATTAACAAAAACGCAATTTTAAAAGAGAGTCGAAGGCCTTGGCTGCTAGCACTCCTGTTAGTTATTAAGTATAATAATTGTATTATTGTACCCAATCATAATAAATAAATAAATAAATATATTTTCATATGTGTCCAAAATTATGAAAAAAAATTTCAATCGGCATAAAGTCGTTTTACTTTTCAATTTTTTTTGCAAGTTCACCTGTTCAGCTGACGTGTTTTCCTCCTCTACCGCGCAGCTGACTATTTTTTTTATTCTACTAAATGTCAACAACAAATGAAAAAAATTTCAGCCGGTATAAAATGAGTTGGTAGAAATTTTTTTTCGACACGTTTCGTACCCTCCCACAATCACACCCACCGCGAGTGCGGAAGCTAACGTTCACTTTCGTTATTCATGACAGCTAAGGCACAAGTATTGTCAAGAATTTAACGGTATAAGAACGCAGTCCAAAATCGACCCCTGGCTGCCGGACTATACGTGGACTTGCAAGCAGACAGTTCGTTTTCTTGCCTCTATCGATGACACAGAATTCAATAGAAATAATATAAATTAAATAATAATGAATTTTTACTTTTATGTCGAAAAATAATATAAATTGGCATATATTATTATTATTATTATTTATATCCGAAATATTTCAGTTGATGACATAAATTTTCACTTAATACCGCAGTTGCTTAAATAGCTTGCAGAAGCACAGGAAGAGCCTTGGAGGACTCTTCTGTTATTCCTTACCTTACAACTTACTAACTGTTAGGCTACAAATGTAAATCCCAGTGTTATCTTATACCTAAACCTACATAGTTATTTTCTCAAAGAATGTTGTATTACATATCTTCAAAAACTCATGCGTGAAAATGCGCTTGTAAGAGCCCGATGATGCGATGAATGATTATGAAATTTTATAAGTGAGATTGAAATATCATAAGAAACTGTAAATTAGGGTCATAAAAATAGTAAGTAGTGATAAAAATATGTGGGCAGGAAATATAATACTTACATACAAACATTTAAGAATTGCGTTTACAAAAAACCAAGGTATCTTATTTCCTCAAACCCTTTCTTCATGGAGACTAAAAGCTAGATTTTCCTTAGAAATCCTCTTATGCCACGAACATAAGCCAACTAATAGTGAGCCCTTCCTCTGTAGAGTTTTTAAAATTTTGAAATTCACTCATTAGTAAAAACAATACCTTTTAAATATTTCAACTAACTATGCCGCATGAATAGTTCATGCCTAAGTTTGTGTAATTGACCAAGCAAACGATGCCCTTAGGGCTGGTAAATCTGACCTTTTCACAATGAGTTAAGCCCCTTTTTTGATGTCGTACTTTCCTTAAATTTATCATTAGCTCTGGTGGTGAAAATCTGCATTAGTTATGTAATATATGTACACATATACACACGAGTATTTACACAAACAATGTAAATAAAAGGTGTTGCCCTTTTGATGTACAAAAGCACATAGGCTACATATGAATGATGGATGTTATGAACAGTGAACTAAACAGACACACACTAACGCAAACGGCTTGTACATGTATGCAAATAACCCGCAGGTGATGTTCTTGGCCCGCAGCGGGACTTGTGTAACCTTTTCGCTTCGGGTCACAATTTGGCTACTGCGATACTTAGTTACACATTTATTAATGCGCATGTTTATGCAGAGTTTCATACACAAAATTTACATAACCTGAGACACAAGTCGTGTGCACATACGTAGATATGTATGTATGTAGTTATGATAACAGCTCACGATAGAAATGGCGCAAATAAACCAAAACAAAATACAAATAAGTAGCAGAATCAGAATGCACTGAAGCGAATAAGCAATCAACTGAGATTCCTCCAAGAGGTAAAAGGATGCAAAGGAAATAAACAAAATCACATGAATGCACGTCAGTATTTGAAAGGTAACTTTGCGTATTCATTTCCTACGAAATGTATAACTAAAACTTTTCAATGCTAAATGTCGAGATTGCAGGCTAGTGAATATTCATTAGTTAGCTGGGATGCGCAGATTTGTTGGTACCCGTTTTGGTGAGAATTTACTTACATACATGGGAGTACACCTAACAGATTATGACTGAAATTATTGCGTATAAAGTCATATATGTATATAAGTAGTTGTTTATGTCCCCCATTTATACACGACGAATCCTAAATAATATTATTATACCCATTTGATATGGGTCAAGCTAAGTCGAGTGTGCTTTAGCTGTTAAGTTGCACACAAATCTGTTAGCAAGTGGCAACCTGTGTCTGCGGATTTTCGCCTCGTTTGTCATAAAAGAATGATAAGAACAAGGAAATAAATTTGTGATATTTAAATTAGAGCTTAGCGTTAAATTCGAGTATATGATATTTACTAATGTGTAAGTTCGTTTTGGCTTTGATGGCCAGTACCACTTGAGTTAGTGCGTGACTATCATCAGCAGGCGTGAATCTCACTTAGAACTTTTCCTTACAGACAATTACCCTGCAATAAGCAGTGACAAACTTTGAAGTTCAGAGTAAAGAAAAAGTGGAAGAATATTGATTAGTTTATATCGCTCACTTTACAACAAAAAATTTATATTAAAAAAAAACTTTCGGAATATACTAAAATAAAATATATCGCAACCTGTACTAGAATTCACTAACCTTATTACATTTCTTCAGCAACAATTTTAACGGTCTTAGTATTCGAGAATCCATTTTATAACAAAAATTGATAAAGCAAAATCAGCTGGTTTGAGTAACAAGTTGATTACGGCAAAGTAGATGGCAACAATTTTGGTGTGGTTAAATCAAATAATAAAATAAGAGTTAGTGGCTTTAAGGGGCCTGTAAACGGCCATATTTTCCCTGATTTTCATTAAAATTATTTAAAATGAAGAAGTCAAAAAAATGTTTCAAAATTCGCATACGGTTTATTTATACATTAAAATAATATATTGTAACATTTTTTTTTTTTATTTTAATCATTTAAAATGGCGGATGTACACTCAATTCTTTCATAAAGGTCACAGCGGGGCTCCCAATCGGCGGGCATTGTAGCATCGGCGTCACTGACCTGAATACAAAAAACCAAAAATTGTTTTTCATTATTAATGTCATAATTTCTATATGAATTAAACAAAAATGGAAAAAAATCGCGGAATAAAATGCTTCAAGAAAAAAAAAATGAGTTTTGGGGCGAATTTTCCTACTATTTTTGCTTCGAAAAAATTATTCACGAAAAATTGTAAATTCACATAGAAAGTAGTACCATAAAATGTGTGCAAAGTTTCAGGGAGATCGATCAATAATTTTTCGAGTTATCGTCTACGCCAATTCGAAAAATATAGTTTTGAGAAAAACGCATCTAAAGTTTGAATACAACGTAACTATACCTCTCCCAGCGCTCGATTGCAAAGAATAGAGTCGTCACGGTTGACGATCTATAACATAAGAAATACTTAAATTTAAGCTCTATAAATTTTTTGACATATTCTTAAAGGATTATATTAACATTTTAAGAGAAAAAATAATTTTGTATCGAAATTTACCTTACCAAAAGTTTATTAATAATTTGACTTACGATTTATCGCGTGGAGAGGAAGTAGTCAACTCTCAGACTGTGGATTAACGTTTGCCCCGCGATGTGGCCAATCCTTTCATTTCACTGCAGAAGTGGTCCAAAAGCTATTTAAACCTGGTTAGGTTAGGTTAGGTTGAAGCGGTTGTCCGCTGAGTGGGACACACTCAGGCTCATAGCCCATTGTGATGCCGCGTGCCGAGCTTTCCCTATTTCTCCTAAAACCAGTGTGTACTTTTCCAAAATTTTAGAATATCTCCTGTATTTCTGCGGAATTGAGATCTTCCAATTCATTAAAAAATTGCCTGCCTAGAATAGCGAATCTCCCTCTGGATAGAGCAGTATAATGGCACAGAAGGTGTAAGATTGTCTCTTCCTCTTCCTCATCAAGACAACTTCTACAGAAGTCATGTGTTTGCATACCCATCCTTTGGGCGTGCCTACCTATGAGACAATGTCCCGTTATGACTGAAATCAGTGTACTAGGACTGTGCTTGTTTTGGCCTAGCAAAGATTCTGTGCGTTTAGCACTAAGAGTCGGGCACAGTGGATGGGCGATTTTGCAGGTGGCTTCAATGCGCCATCTATTGTTTGCTTTCCTTACGATTTCTTCAAGGATAAGTAGCTTACATGTTTGTAAGGGTACGCTTATGCCATTGTTTATGTACTCATCGGTCAACTTGGTGCCGAGTCTCGCTAGTTCATCGGCACTGCAGTTACCCTCAATGTCACGATGACCAGGAACCCATATTATTCTTAAGCGAAATTACCCATTAAGAGGTGTGCGACATTTCATGGCTACCTTGGAGATTGTCGACTGCTTTGAGAGGGATTTTATCGCCGCTTGGCTGTGAGTGAAAATGTAGATGCCCTTTCCAGATATGGCATCACACTGTACCAGTGTCGCGGCGTTCATTATTGCCATCAGTTCAGCCTCAAAGACACTACAGTAGTCGGGGGGCCGAAAACTGAAGGAGATCTCCAGATGCTGCTGAATTACATTCATTTTCAATACTTGAATGAGCGAAAAGTATTATAAATTTAAAAAAAATATATCCTTGAATTTAAAATTTCTTTTCTCTTAAATCCTAGTAATGAACCACGTTTTATGAGTCACTATCAAAATAAGCCCTCAAGTTTAATTTAAATAAATTTGTTTAATTTTCTTAAATTTATTTGGTATCTTATCACTTTGAGCGAAAACTTTTGCCAATTTTGCCTTGCACGTACCGATTTCCCTATGCATGCGACATTCTTCGTTCGTCCAAAGTTTTGCGAGTAACCTTAGCCAATTTGTCGGCAACTCATTCTCTGCGCATTTAATTGGCGTAAAAGTTGAGTAAAACTTCTGTGCAGTAATTAAGAAAAGGTGTTAAAATATGACTCGAGGTCACAAATTTCGTATGCAGCCTGCATCACTAATGCTGTCACTTACACACATTTGCACATATCTTCTAACTATTTTGTATGCAGAGAGACGAAAGGCAAACTGTGTGGGTATGTAAGTAACTGGTTTCTAGACTAACGCTGTATACGTGTGCAAATATATATCTGCATATGTATCTGAAACTCCTGAATCGTGCTTGAGTTTTCTAGAGGGTTGTCTTTTTTATTTCATAATTTATGTACTACGGATAACACTACAATTAGTCTCTTAGTTCAAATGGGTTCCAAAATAATTTTTTTTTTATTTAAAGAAGTGTAAGCCTTAATCAAAAACTCTGATATTTACAAAAAAGAAAAAAACAATATACATATTTCTATCTGAAAGTCACAGAATAGTGTCTTCGTCACAGTTAAATTTCAATATTTCCTCAAGCCGAAGTTTAAAACTCCACTGCAGTCAGATTTCAATTACATCGTCACCATAAAGGGCTATACGTAGTGCGGAAGCCAAAACAGATGATCTTATCAGATTCCTCGAAAGCCATTTCAGTCTTGAGAGGTCCCGGTGATCTAGAGCTCGAAAATTTAGAGTATTTTAAGGAATATTTTTATAATAAAAAATGAATACCTATATTCAAATTTTTAGGCTTTTTATTTAACTTATTTTACATACAAAAAGGAAAAAAAAAATTAATTATAATAATTTTAAAATTGGCGCTGAAGTTGACCCAGCCGAAAAATTGGACCTGAACAGTGTCCAGTGGCTCTTCTATATATTTGTCTGGCGGCCGCCGTAGCCGAATGGGTTGGTGCGTGATCACCATTCGGAATTCACTGAGAGGTCGTTGGTTCGAATCTCGGTGAAAGCAAAATTAATAAAAACATTTTTCTAATAGCGGTCGCCCCTCGGCAGGCAATGGCAAACCTCCGAGTGTATTTCTGCCATGAAAAAGCTCCTCATAAAAATATCTGCCGTTCGGAGTCGGCTTGAAACTGTAGGTCCCTCCATTTGTAGAACAACACCAAGACGCACACCACAAATAGGAGGAGGAGCTCGGCCAAACACCTAACAGAAGTGTACGCGCCAATTATTTTTTTTTTTTATATATTTGTCTGAAACACAAAAGCCAAAAAGGGTATTAATCAGTATGACTGTAGCTATGTCCCGTACTAGAATAAAAAATAAAATTGACAAAATGGCGAGGTTTTGAAGAACAAATTGAAATTTCAGACGATACGGTTGAATAGTTTTTTTTTTTTTTTTGACAACACCAGGCCGAAAAAATTCGTTTTCAGATAATTAAGTTTAAAGTTTTGAGAGTGGCCGCGTAACGCATCTGACTCTACCTGCTAAAACGGCTGAAGAATCGGAAATACTGGGAATATCCTTTCAAAAATATGACTGTATATTCTTAAAAGCTTTTTGAAATATGAAAAAAAAAAACAAATTTTTGCACGCATTTATTGCTGCAACTTTAAGTTTTTTCCTTTCAAATTTTGGTTTTTAAAATTGGTTTAGCCAATCACCGGAAGTTAATCAAAAAAAGGCACCTCCTTACACTGGATCATCTCATCTACAAAAAACAGGGTAGGCTGCTGTTAATATGTTTTATACAGTTGCGGACAAAACTCTCCGTACGACGCCTTTTTTCTTAATTTCTCCTGATCTTAAGCATTTAAAAGAAATGTAATGCTGCAGTTTTGTTTTAAGTCTAATTATATAACAAATGTAAAAAACAAATTTATTTTCAGTATTTACTTTAAAAGTTATTCACGAAAAACCAAAAAAAGGCACCGAAAAACCCAAAAAAGGCACCAACAAAAGTGTACAAACGAACTTAGAAGATAAGAATTATCTAGGAAAACTGATTAAATTTGTGGAAACTAATATTTTGCTGGGCCACCACCAGCATCGATGACTGCTTGACAAACGTCTGTGCATTGAAGCCGCCAAGTTTTCAAGCTCCTCCATAGAGATATTCTGCCATTCCTCCAGCAACTTCTCTTTGAGGATTGGATCCCTAGTAATGGAGTGCTTCCGAATCTTTCGCTCCAAAGTTTTCCAAACATGCTCAATAATGTTCAAGTCCAGGCTTTGTGGAGGTGAATATAGTTGCCGTGGAGCATAATACAGCAGCCAGCCCTTGACGATTTGCGCAGTATGCTTCGGGTCATTATCTTGCTGGAAGATCCAGTTCGAGCCTCAGTCTAGTGTGTCCACGGATGGCATCAGGTTTTGTTCCAAAATGGTCTTGTATTAGAAGCGATTCATATTTCCTTCAATGAAAACGAGGCTTCCAACTCCTGTGGCGGCAATTGCTCCCCAAACCATGACACTGCCGCCACCATGCTTTACAGTCGGAATCAGATTTCAAGGATCCGTGGCAGTGTTTGGTTTTCTCCAAACTTTGGCTTTGCCGTCGTATTTAAATATGTTGAATTTGGACTCATCAGTGAATAAAAATAGTTTCCAAAATTCTATTCCCTTATTAGGGTGTTTTTTTGCAAACTCCAGACGAAGCTTTCGGTTTTTCTCGCTTATAAGGGGCTTCTTGCGAGGAGGTCTGCAGTTGTTACCTTCATTATTAAGAGTCCTGCTTATTGTACGTGGGTGGACAACAATTTGATACCTCTCGGGTACCTCCTAGGCAGTAGCATGTATTTTCGTATTCTGATCCACTGCTTCGCGAATAAAGAATACATCTCTCCGGTTGAGCTTCTTGGGCCGGCCACTACGCGGCTTACTCTACAGAGAATTGGATGTTTCAAAGCTTTTACAAATAGTTTGTACCGTAGACTTTCTTAAACGCAATAAATCAGCTATTTAACCAAAGGATTTTTATTACTTCTGTATTCAGCAACTAATTTTCTCAAATCAATAGAGATTTCTTTGTGGAGCGACATTATTCCGATCGTACACTTTTTCAAAAGACAGAATGCCATAAATTTTAAGATGAATGCAAAGTAGAACCATAAAATAAAACAAACGGTATTTTACAGTTAAGTATTCGCATATAACGTTTGTACACTTTTGTTAGAGCATTTTTTTAGATTTTCGTGAATAACTTTTAAAGTAAATACTGAAAATACATTTTTTTTTTACTTTTGTTATATAATAGACTTAAAACAAAATCGCATCATTACATGTCTTTTAAATGATTTAGACCGGGAGAAATTAAGAAAAAAAGGGTCGTACCGAGAGTTTTGTCTGCAACTGTATATATTTATATATGTCGCCTGGTCTGGTGTCAAAGAAGTTCTTGAGGACCTGTTAAGAACCTCTTTGTTATCGAAGGCAACGTCCTTAATATGGTTTGACAGGGAGCAAAAAAGATGGTAATCGGTCGGTAAGAAGTCTGGAGAGTACGGCGTATACTGAAGGACCTCCCATTTGAGCTCTTGGAGTGCGGCTTTGACGACTTGTGCAACATATGACCCTGCGCTGTCATCAAGGTGTATGACTTAACCATGTCGATCAAGTATTTTCGGTCGAATAGCTTCATTCACGTGACGTAGCTGGGCAATGTAAAGCTTCTTGTCGACGGTGGCATTCTTTTCGAGCATTTCCCAGTGCACCATGCCCTCCCAGTCCCACTGAACACACACCATGACCTTCTTTGAACGAAAATTTGGCTTGAATCTTCTTCTGTGCTTCATATTAATGCACATACACCATTTCTCATCGCCCGAGACGATTGAGTACAAAAAGCGCGTTTTATGACCGCCTGTTGCTTGCTGGCGACTTTCTTTGATTGAAACTGATTGAGAATAGTTTTATGATCGCAGTAAATTTTTGTCCGCCAATTCAAGACTGGTTTGGCGAACGTTCTCCTTAAAAAGCGACATCAAAGTCGCCATTTTTGAACTATCGAAACCATTTGCATACTGTAAACTCACCTATAGCACCTTCTCCAAAGGCTATACAAACATCTCGGGCTGCTTCGGCAGTTTTTTGACCTCGATGAAAAACAAAAAAGAGCAGGGGTCGAAAATGTAGATTTTTGCTTCCTGGGTATTCTATTTCTACGCTTCAAAACTAATAAAAAATTGAATAACTGAAAAATACAATTAACATAGTTTTGTAGAGCAGAAAGAGTTCTATCGAATGACAACTTACCCTTTGCCAGCAGCAAACAACCCGTTGTAAAATAAGAGAAAATATAAAAACTCTATGAATTCATTCCCGAAACCAATATATTTCATTTTTTTGCATTATTGGGTTTCGTCGCTGTGCGTACAGAAAACACAGGCCTACAAAATTAAGAGGACAGATACCTGTAAACGGCCATATTTTCCCTGATTTTCATTAAAATTATTTAAAATGAAGAAGTCAATATATTTCTTTTCAAAATTGGCATACAGTTTATTTATGCATTAGAATAATTTTAAACATTTTTTTTTTATTATAAGCTTTTAAAATGACGGATGTACCCTCAATTCGTCCAGGAAGCTCGCAGCGAGGCTTCTCAATCGGTGGGCATTGTAGCATCGGTGTCAGTGACCTGAATACAAAAAGCCAAACTTTTTTTGTTTATTAATGTCATAATTTCTTGTTTTCTAATTAAACCTTGGATCTACACTATACAAAAAAATACTGTAAAAAAGGTCGCGTAATTGCAATCGAATTGCTAAGCTCATGAAAAGTACGACTAGGGATTATTGGGGTCGCTGTTTGCAAACCAGATGTTAATTTTTGAAGCCTTGAAAATTTAGAGTTTTGCGTACAAAAATTAAGCAGAAACTAGTGTCATGTCAAGCTCAAAAAATATTTTGTATAGCTGTATAATCTTTATTACTGAACTATTTTTAGTAGATATTTTGTGCTTCGGTAGATATTTTGTATTATTATTGCAATAAAAAAAAAATCATTCGAACAATACCTCTGTTTAATTATTATTTTAATATCCCATGCTCTTAAAAGACACCCGATATTTATATTTTAATTAACTAATTGCATTTTAAAAATTTGGTCCAAAGCAAAAAAAAGGACTTATGCTCATTAAAAAAGCTCTCATTAGTTCACACAGCTCTAAGCCCTTTTAAGCTTAAAATTATTCCAACAGATTTAGTGCGTCAATATTTGCGCGCAGTACAGCGAAAAAAAAAAGAATTAATTCGACCGCCTCTTATGCAGCCGTTATGCCATGCTTTCGCCCATTAAACCGCCGCATACATAATTCATGTAGCATCAATAATAAAGCCATTAGGGTATTACGGTTTTTTATATTTTTTGTTGTTGTTGCTGCCTTTGCTACAAACAACTGCCCTTAGCCAGCCAGCCAGCTACTCATTATGCTGTCATACTTAACCACAACAACTCAGTATATGTATACGTGTAATCAACGCATTTAAGCTGCAGCAGTAAAAATCAAAAATACCAAACGGCAAAAATTGGCAGCAGAGATTGCTGAGACTACAATGGAAACAAAGTGCCAACATGGTGACCCGCTTACAAGTGACTGCAGCAATTTGTTGTCACAGGTCAGAAGGCTATTGATATATTGCATTACAAACTAGTTAGCTGTTTGGCTGCTGTTTGAGCCAGCCGTTGCCAGTTACATGCTGGTGAGAGAAGAACGCAGTAGCTGCTTGAGTGAGTTGCTTTTGTTGCTTGACTGCTTGACTGCTTGGTTGACTGCGTTCAGCTTAATTTTATATGTCGAACATGCACTTACTGCGCTACGCCTTTGTTGTTGCCCCAGTGCGTTCAAATTTGTTCTGCTGTGCGTTTTGCATTGCTGTCGCTTCTGCTTTTTTTATTACTTTCTATTATTAGCGTGACGACGTGACAATGTTGCCACTTGGAAATCAATTATTTCCGCTTCAGAGTTTTTATTGCCAATGGTCCAAATAAATGTAACTAAAGCAGTAGTCGAGATATTACAGAAAAATAACCACTGCCATACAGATAGTCCTTTTCAATGCATAACCAAATTTGTACTTATATACGTAGAAGTTCATATAAAAGTATTTTTTAAGCCTGTGTGAACATTGAACACAATGCAGCAAACTACTCTAGTAACTGCCTACCATTTCTTACTGCTTATTTATATGTACATAATAATTTATATTTTTTCTCCGCGGTAGTCCTTAATATACGACTTATTAACCCAAATGCCAGCAGTCTCATAATAAATTGCTCAATTAAGTACTTGCCGCTTTTTTTTTACCCCCTTCAATGTGCCATAAATAATACCAAGTATAATAAAATATTAGTTATTATCCCTACGTAAGGCTTGTGGTGGCCTAAATTAAGGTAAGAGTAGGCGAGGCGCAAAGTCCATACTTAACTAATAAGTATAAATTAGTAAGTGAACATGAAAAAAAGAAAACTTAATTGACATCACTAATGAACACCTGCTCAGCTGCACACTCTTCGAATCACGTAGGCTTACACGGCGTATGAGTAACACATATCTTATAATTATTTACTATACAAGCGCGCAACTGGGATTGTTTTTGCAGGTGGTGGGAGGTTTTGTATAAAACCTCCTCAATTTTCTAAACAAAAGCGCAATAATACAATAAAAAATAAAATTTATTTAATCAAACCAAATTAACCCCAAATTAAAATTGCTGAAATGGCCTTTGGAATGTAGTCAATTATTGACGTGATAACGTCTTATAATTCGATTTAACAGGCTGCACGCACGAAAAAATGTGTCGTTACCTTGCTCATTAGTGTTACCTTGCTCATTTTCCGTTACCTTGCTCATTTGTCGTTACCTTGCTCATTGCCATTACCTTGAATGAACCGCAAGCGAAAGCGCGGAACGAACGACAAAGCAAACAAAGCAAACGAACGGCAACGTTCGACATCTTGCTCTCTCCTACTTAAGTGAGCGTATATGTATGTGTATGTATATGCGCATATGTACATATATAAATTCACGTATTTGTATTTGCATATGCCTTCTTATTGATTATTATTAATTTGATTTACTTGAAGAATTTACAATAAAACCAAGTTTTTTAATAATACCTGTTGTTTTAATGTTTGTTATGTTATGTTATGTTATGTTATGTTATGTTATGTTATGTTATGTTATGTTATGTTATGTTATGTTATGTTATGTTATGTTATGTTATGTTATGTTATGTTATGTTATGTTATGTTATGTTATGTTATGTTATGTTATGTTATGTTATGTTATGTTATGTTATGTTATGTTATGTTATGTTATGTTATGTTATGTTATGTTATGTTATGTTATGTTATGTTATGTTATGTTATGTTATGTTATGTTATGTTATGTTATGTTATGTTATGTTATGTTATGTTATGTTATGTTATGTTATGTTATGTTATGTTATGTTATGTTATGTTATGTTATGTTATGTTATGTTATGTTATGTTATGTTATGTTATGTTATGTTATGTTATGTTATGTTATGTTATGTTATGTTATGTTATGTTATGTTATGTTATGTTATGTTATGTTATGTTATGTTATGTTATGTTATGTTATGTTATGTTATGTTATGTTATGTTATGTTATGTTATGTTATGTTATGTTATGTTATGTTATGTTATGTTATGTTATGTTATGTTATGTTATGTTATGTTATGTTATGTTATGTTATGTTATGTTATGTTATGTTATGTTATGTTATGTTATGTTATGTTATGTTATGTTATGTTATGTTATGTTATGTTATGTTATGTTATGTTATGTTATGTTATGTTATGTTATGTTATGTTATGTTATGTTATGTTATGTTATGTTATGTTATGTTATGTTATGTTATGTTATGTTATGTTATGTTATGTTATGTTATGTTATGTTATGTTATGTTATGTTATGTTATGTTATGTTATGTTATGTTATGTTATGTTATGTTATGTTATGTTAAAGCATATTATGTTATGTTAATGTTAACTCATTCTCTATATCCATACAAAATATCTATCAAACAAATAAAATTAAAATTTTCTTTTGAAAAATGCAACCATTCAATCACTACTTTCTTATCACGTTATCACGTTAAACTATCGTCAGTAAACCGAATTTACAGACAACCTCTTTTTTTATTTAAATGAAATCACTAATAAATAACTTACAGAGGAAGTACTATAAACGAAGAACTGCTTCCCATGGATAGAGAAAGCGATGAAGGAGTCAAGGTTGAGGTTAAGAAGGCTTGCCTGCAAGGCGGTGTACTCTCTCCCCTACTTTGGTGCTTCGTGGTGGACTCTCTCCTTAATGATCTGCAAAAAGTACCTTAGTGCTTTTCACTAGGAAACGCAATATGAAAGCGGTAACACTGCAACTGTCTTCTGAGGTTAAAGTAGCGAGGAGTAATCCTAGATAGTAAGCTTACCTGGAAGAAGCACGTCGAGCAGAAGGTCTCTCGAACACTAAAAGTCTTCTGGCAGTGTAAGAGAACCTTTGGCAAGACATGGGGTCTAAGACCGGCGATAGTACACTGGATGTACATCACCCTGACTAGACCCATTATTACATACGCCTCTGTAGTATGGTGGAAAGCCACAATGGTTAATTCCAGAGTAAAACCCCTAAACAGGCTACAGAGAAGTGTGTGATTAGGTATCACAGGTGCCATGAGCACGACATCTGATGGTACCCTTAATGACATTCTGAACTTGCAACCTTTAGATCTTCAAATTCGAAAGGAAGCAATGAAGGCGACGTACAGGCTCAAGTTAAACGGAGTCTGGGGAAATGAAGTAAGCTCTGGCTACTGTCAGATATACCACTAGTTGTCGGAGCGGTGCACACTGTTCTCGATGCCGGTGGATAATCGGATGTCTGTCGTTAGTTTCGGTAGGAAGTAAATATGATGTTTTGATCCCAGATAGAGATCAACGGTTAAGTCCAGAGAACCTATTAACGGGATATTAGCACACTTTCTACACCGACGGATCCAAAACCAGTGATGGAAGCGGATCTGGATGGTACTTAAATGAAGACACTAAGTACTTCTATACCACAGGACAAATGGCCACGGTACTCCTTACGGAAGTCTATGACATCTTGAATGTGGCGTACAGGCTAATTGAGAAAAAGTGGCGGGGCAAAAGTATTGGAATTTGTAGTGACAGTCAAGCTGCACTGAAAGTAATGTGAATGTAAAACAAAACTGAACAGTGTTGCAAAAGACAACAAAGTTAGTCTTATTTGGGTGCCTGTACATTGTGGTATTGTAGGGAAGGAGTTAGCTGATAAATTGGCAAATAAAAGCTCTGCAAGTATGCCACTGGGCGCGGAACCCTTTCAAGGTGTCAATTCCGCATTGATACAACAATGGATTGACGATTTCATGAGGTCTTTGGTCTGAGTTGAACTCGTGCAAAGTAGCCAAGTGCTTTGTGAAAGAACCAAACAGGAAAACAGCGACCTTTGTCCTAAAACTTAGCACGAAGGACCTGAGAGTATGGGTGGGTGTAATCACAGGGCACAACGTCCGTGGTCAGCATATGGCTACCATGGGGGTCGTGGACAGCCCAATATGCCTATTTTCTCTGTAGCTGTCCTTCATCAGACTTAGGATATTGGGTTGCGATACACTGAGTATGGTCAAAGTTCATACTCTTCCGGATCTCTTAAAGTTCATCAATGAATCCAAGAGATTTGTGGAAGAGTGACCTGAAACTAATTTATCCGTTTTTACCATCCACCTTTTATTTTTCCTATCTCTATTCTTTCTACTGATTTCTATCCGGGTGTAGTACAATGGTCTACTGACTGAGTGCTTGGACTTGTCCAACTCCCCAAAAATCTAATCTAATCTAAATGAAAAACTCATTTAACTTTCGAAAGACACACATATATTTTTTATTTTCGACGTAAGCGATACACTGTGGTAAATTTCACCGGTGCAATTGACTAAGCTCATGGCAAACCTTGGAAGTCCAAGGCAGAACAAGCGAAAACTTTTAATGGAATCGACGAACTCGATTCTCTTATACGGATGCGAAATATGGGCAGATTCGCTAAGGGTGCAATGCCGGCGTTAAACTGCAATCTGTGCAATCCACCTGCGCTCTCAGAGTGGGTTCGTCATACTGAACTGTATCTGAAGCAGTGGCTTAGGTTATCAGCGGAACCATCCTCATAGATATTCTAGCACAAGAGCGTAAACGGAGATGGGAGGCAAAAAACACAGCAATCCCAGTACCACGCTTCTCCGATATTAGAGTTCAAACGCTCACATTTTGGCAGGCAAGATGGAACTCTGAACGGTATGGTAGATGGACAGCGAGACTAATATCCGATCTAAAATGTGGGTAGAAAGAAGGCACGCTGAGGTCAACTATTACCTCACACAGTTTTTCTCCGGACGTGGGTCCTTTCGCAAGTATTTATGGCGAATGGGAAAAGTGAGTCTCCCAAACTACATATATGGAGATACTGATATGATCACCTTCTTTAAATGCGAGAGGTGAAACATAGAGAGAACAGGTCTGCAACGAGCTATTGGTGTATTTACACCTGAAGAAACTATCGACAAAATAATCATAGACGAAGAAAAATGGAATACCGTCGCAAATTTCGTGGAGGATATTACCTGAAAAAAGAAGCTTGAAATGGAAAGTTATGCTTAAGAGCATTGAGCATAGGTTACTCAAAACGGGCGACTCTGGACGTAGGGTGAGTATGTAAGTGTCCTTCTTAGGACTCCGTCTTGGCCCTCTACCTCGAAGCAATGCAGAAGCAGTCCCAGGTTGGAGGGAAAATCCAACATAAGAGCAAGGATATTTTTAGTGGAGCCACCACACCCGTGGTAGTGACGGGTACTATATTGTGCGAAGGCATTTTGTTACCCAACCTCACAGCCAAAAACAAAAACAAAATGTCCTCCCAGTCCACCAAACACATATCTTGATCTTCTTTGGATTAAGATCCGGCGTGACTTTCAGCTGTGGCGTTTCTCCTACAGCTACCCACTACTCTCTTAGCTTCATATTGATGTACAGGCCCCTTTTCTCATCTCTCGTGACGATGCCCTACAAAAAACGCTGTTTATGACCGCATGTTGTTCAATGGCGGGCGAGATGATGATAAGTAATTTGAAGGCGACTTTCTTTGAATGAAGGTGATTGAGAATCGTCTTGTGATCGCAGTTCACTTTTTCTGCCAATTCACGACTGGTTTGTAGACCATTCTCTTTCAAAGTGATTTGAGATGTTCTTCAACGAATTCAGAAAGCCTTCCGTTGCGGGACGTACAAACCATTTCCCTGCTGGTGACTCGCTTATGACACCTTTCCATTTACGTCGCAAATGTCCCGGAAAGCTACCGAATTTTTCACTTCTATAAAAAGCAAAAAAGAGCAGGTGTCGAAAATGTTGATTTTTGCCTCCTGGGTATTGCATTTCTATGCCTCAAGACTAATAAAAAATTGAGTAACTCAAAAATACAAATAACAAAGTTTTGTAGAGCAGAAAGAATTCTACCCTTTGCCAAACACCAAACAAATCTTTGTAAAATAACAGAAAATATAAAAACACTACAAACTTATTCCCCAACCCAGTATCTTAATAATTTTTTGTTTTGATTTTCATATTATCCCGCAGCGAACTTATATACAAACAACAGTTTTTTTGCACAAATATGCTTTTGTTTTTCACAATTTTAATAATCGGAAATATTTTATATATTTGGCTAAGGTAGGGTGATGGTAAAGATTTAATTTGTGACGTGTGCCTTGATATTTTCCAAAAATGAAATCTACAGCTTAATGCTACCTTCAAGAAACTTTTTCTATTAATTATACAATTTATGTCCAAAATAAATCCTCTCAAAGAAAAAAGCTTCAAAATACAAAAAATCCTCTACAAATTGTAGCGTTTTGTGCGTTGTTATTAGCGGACATACATATTTCGGAACATTACTTCATAAGACGTAGAGATGAACAAATAGCTTTTTTAAAGCTAAAAAGTTATTTATATGCCATTATCCTACACATAAACACTTCTTTTCCACGCCAGAATATGCCTCCAACCACTGATTTGTAGGCAACTTATTTAAATTGTTCTTCGGCGCAAATAGGAATGGCGTATCCGGAATCTATCCCCTTGGTCGCGTAAATTACGTTCCAAAGCAACACGCCCAGTTCTCTGTATAATTAACGGTACTAGTAATATAATCGAGTACACTTCAACTTTGTATGCGCCACCTAGCAGAATGTCCGAAACGCAAATTCCTAACTCTCTAGGCTCTCTACTATTTCATTTTGAAACTTTTATCAGTTTTTTTTTTATTAATCTCCTGCCATTTGCTTAAGGAACAAGTCGAAAGGGAGTCGGTATAAAAATAATACAATAATTTGAAAAAATAAAACAAAGTAATAAAAGTTATTTTAAAGAAGTTATATAACTTTAAAAGAGGCAGCTAACAAAGTAAAATTTGTACCCCTAGGCAGCAAAGCCAACAGTGAGTGAATGAATTTGTTGGTTGTGGCAAAGCAATGCCAAGGGAAAAGTTAGTAGAAACAGTTGGAAGATATCAGCATATCCAAAGGAATGGCCAAGGCATGCATCCATGTATTACGATAAGGTAGTAAGCGCTGAAGCAATGGCCAATTAAAGTTGTATAAGAAGGTGGAGGCACAAAGCGTGCGATTGTAGGGACGCGTATACATGACAGCAATACGAGTAAGCTGAATAGTGTTGTAAGACGCTTTTTTATGCAACAAAACTTGACAAGTTGTCGCATTAATCCAACATTGTTTGGCAAATGTCAATGCTGGCAGGCTGGGTGGCTGGATGGCTGGGTTGCTGGATGGCTGGCAGCCTGGATGGCTGGGTGAGTGGGTGGCTGGATGCCTGGATGGCTGAGTGGCTGGCAGACCGGCACATTGACAATGGAACCCGGGCTGCTGTTGGCTGTTTATTTGTCTAGCTGACTGTTCATATAAAACTTAGGTATACATGCAGACTACATTCATTGTCATACTCACACACTTGTTTATGTTTGCATAGGGTTTTTCATTAAGAGCGCTCAAATTTCGAAATTTTATGAAAAAGAAAAAAAGGAATTCTTTATTTTATTTTATTTTATTTTATTTTATTTTATTTTATTTTATTTTATTTTATTTTATTTTATTTTATTTTATTTTATTTTATTTTATTTTATTTTATTTTATTTTATTTTATTTTATTTTATTTTATTTTATTTTATTTTATTTTATTTTATTTTATTTTATTTTATTTTATTTTATTTTATTTTATTTTATTTTATTTTATTTTATTTTATTTTATTTTATTTTATTTTATTTTATTTTATTTTATTTTATTTTATTTTATTTGAGCTTAATCCATCTCGGCTATTGACGGAGATTACACATCCCGGATAAAATTTTCAAGGGATTGTGCTCTAGTGGAGCGTAGTCCAAGTTCTACGCCCATGCGATTACTATTGCTTAAATATTTAAAAATCTACGAACTATTGCACATGTGTCCAGTATGGTCGACTTCTGCATGTCTTCTAAGAGGTGTTGACAGTCATACCTCTTCAAGTTTTTTATTAAATGCTTAGGCACTAATCCAGTGGACGATATAATTACTATTTTATTTAATTTTATTTTTTTTTGTTTTATTTTATTTTATTTAATTTAATTTAATTTAATTTAATTTAATTTTATTTTATTTTATTTTATTTTATTTTATTTTATTTTATTTTATTTTATTTTATTTTATTTTATTTTATTTTATTTTATTTTATTTTATTTTATTTTATTCTATTTTATTCTATTTTATTCTATTTTATTCTATTTTATTCTATTTTATTCTATTTTATTCTATTTTATTTTATTTTATTTTATTTTATTTTATTTTATTTTATTTTATTTTATTTTATTTTATTTTATTTTATTTTATTTTATTTTATTTTATTTTATTTTATTTTATTTTATTTTATTTTATTTTATTTTATTTTATTTTATTTTATTTTATTTTATTTTATTTTATTTTATTTTATTTTATTTTATTTTATTTTATTTTATTTTATTTTTTTATTGCATCCCAAAGAAGGAGTGTTTTACATTAATTGGCGACAGCTTTGCTGCAAGCCAATAATTTATACAATAACAGGTACAAAATATTACAATTAAATATATATATAAATATTATACAAAATAGTTAACAAATTTACTAACAAGAAAAACGTTTACTGTAAAAAGTTTCGGACTATATGGCAAGAATTGAGTAAAGCTGCTTTCTGCATGTCGAAAATTAAATATTCTGGGAGTTGGAGAGTTTTCACGTTGTCTGCTAAGTTTTTATGCACTAGTCCGTGGGCTGAGATGATAATTGGTAGTATGTGCACCTTCCTTAGCTTCCACTGGCGTTTTACATCAATGCCTAAGTCAGAATATTTGGATATTTTTTCTGCATATGTTTTTTGCATGTTTCTGTTTAGAGGAACAGCAATATCAACTATATAACCAGTCGCTTGAGATTTATCAATAAGGAAAATATCTGGTCTATTGTGGTCTCTTGTGGCATTTGTTAAAATTGTTCGGTCGTAATATAGAAGGTAGTTGGAGTCTTCTTGAACAGGTTCTGGGGTGTATCTGAAGTACGGTATTTTGCTTGGATTGAAGTTGTACATCTGCGTCAGTTTTAGATGGATTATTTTCGCGATGTCATTATGTCGCTTCAGGTACATAGAGTTTGCCAGTGTGGTGCATCCCGCTAGCACGTGGTCTAATGTCTCACTTCGACTATTGCATCTTCGGCATCTGTCTGCAGCGGCATTTGGATCTCGCATTACGTATTTAATGTAATTTCTCGTTGGAATCACACCATCTTGTATGGCGAAAATGGTACCCTCCGTTTCGGCAAATATCGACCTGTTGGTAAGCCATAAGTGCGACAATTTTTGGTCGACATGTGGGCTCAGCAAGTCTTTTCGATATACGCCGTGGATAGCCATTTCAGACCATCTTTGGATTTTTTCATCTATTGTGGTTGTGTTCTTGATTTCGTAGGGTTGATTCATCCGAAGTGGGGTATAATTATCATCCGCAGCACTTGCAGCCTTGTGGAGCTCGGATTGGGAACACTTATGTTGGAAATATGCTCTTATGTTCAAGATAAGTTTGTCATGCAGTGCTCCAACATCAATCTGTCCTCTGCCTCCCGCTTTTCTAGGTAGCATCATTCGAACGACAGAGCTTTTTGGGTGACGTGACTTGTATTTAGTCATAATTGTGCGTATTATTCGTTGAAGATTTTCTATTTCAGTAGATGACCATTTTACAGTTCCGAAGCTATACGATACCACCGGGACGACAAATGAATTAATGGCGTGGATTTGGTTTTTCCCATTAAGTTGGGTTTTACAGATAGCGTGAAGGCGCCTTTTAAATTCTGCTATCAGTTTTTTCCTCATTTGCATCGTATTTATACTGCTGCTTTGCATAACTCCAAGGTACTTGTATACCTCTCCTGCCTCCATTTCTGCTATGTCGAGTCCGCTACTTTCCGCGGTTACATGTCGAGAAACCACTTTACCTTTAACTATTGTGATCTTTCGGCATTTATCAAGTCCAATAGGCATTTTAATGTCATTGGAGAAGGTTTCGACACATCTCAAAAGCTTATCTAGATGTTTGGAATTGCTGGCGTAGAGTTTCAAATCATCTACGTAAAAAAGATGGCTCAGTCGGAATCTTTCAGACTGTCCGTGTTTTAATACAAACCCATGTCCCGTCTCATTCAGGATGTGACTTAAGGGGTTCATGCTGAGAACAAACCAGAGCGGACTCAACGAGTCACCTTGAAAGATACCATTTCGAATGTTTATTTTATTTTATTTTATTTTATTTTATTTTATTTTATTTTATTTTATTTTATTTTATTTTATTTTATTTTATTTTATTTTATTTTATTTTATTTTATTTTATTTTATTTTATTTTATTTTATTTTATTTTATTTTATTTTATTTTATTTTATTTTATTTTATTTTATTTTATTTTATTTTATTTTATTTTATTTTATTTTATTTTATTTTATTTTATTTTATTTTATTTTATTTTATTTTATTTTATTTGCGCTTAATCCATCTCGGCTATTGCCGGAGATTACACATCCCGGATAAAATTTTCAAGGGATTGTGCTCTGGTGGAGCGTAGTCCAAGTTCTACGCCCATGCGATTGCTATTGCTTAAATATTTAAAAACCTACGAACTATTGCACATGTGTCCAGTATGGTCGACTTCTGCATGTCTTCTAAGAGGTGTTGGCAGTCATACTTCATCAAGTTTTTTTTTAAATGCTTAGGCACTAATCCAGTGGAAGATATAATTATTGGTATTATATTCACTTCCCTCGCTTTGTACATCCGTTTAAGCTCTATGGCCAAAGCTGCATACTTCGATACTTTGGTGGAGTATGTGCTTTGTATGTTGCGATTAAGGGGCACCGCTATATCGATTACTTCGATCGTTTTATTTTATTTTATTTTATTTTATTTTATTTTATTTTATTTTATTTTATTTTATTTTATTTTATTTTATTTTATTTTATTTTATTTTATTTTATTTTATTTTATTTTATTTTATTTTATTTTATTTTATTTTATTTTATTTTATTTTATTTTATTTTATTTTATTTTATTTTATTTTATTTTATTTTATTTTATTTTATTTTATTTTATTTTATTTTATTTTATTTTATTTTATTTTATTTTATTTTATTTTATTTTATTTTATTTTATTTTATTTTATTTTATTTTATTTTATTTTATTTTATTTTATTTTATTTTATTTTATTTTATTTTATTTTATTTTATTTTATTTTATTTTATTTTATGCTGCAACAACGAAGAGAATTGATTAACTGAAATTGATTGACCGCATTCAGAGATTGTTTAACTTTACTGAGGGGACCGAGGACAAAACACATTTACAACTACTGGACCGGACAGTATACGGACAAGCACTGAACGGCATTCATTGGGAATTCTTTACCACCTTCTTAAACTCCCTATCCCGAAATGCCGACATCGGAGTCCAATTACCACCTATTGCAAACAAACAGCTTCAGCTGCCTCGTGAAACCCGCGTAACTTTGGCACAATTGCGTTCTGTCTTTTGCAGCAGGCTAAACTCCTAGCTGTACAGGATGTAAAGACACATCGCACTTTATTAACCATCTCTTCACATGCCCTATTAAACATAATCATCTAACCCCCATCTCCCTCTGTACCCAAATTGTCGAAACAGCACGAATTCTGGGTCTAACGTTGGATGAGTTAGACGAAGTTTAGTTTTTCCCCCGCTTAGCGTAAGGACGACTCGACGGAATTCTCTTTCAAGACGAGTTAAAGTTGCACTATCAATTTTGATATTATCAGAGTAAACGAGCAGCATGACACTTTTATATCAAAAAAGTGCCAGATATGTGCCATTATCAAATTTAAAAGGTCGCGTGATAAGGCTTTGCCTTCTCTGAAATCCCTTTTCGTTTTAAAGGGCTCTAAAAGATATTTGCCAATTAGCATTGCGCTGATGGTGTTTGTTGGTGTCAACTTGCAAAGCCGGATACTCTATGTGATATTTCCAAGTTAATTTTGAATCAAGATGGATCCTAAGATATTTTGCAGATGCTTCAGTTATTATATTTTGATTATTGAGCTTAATCGGCATACAACAACCTCTGTTCTTGTCGTAAATATTATTTATACAGATTTGTCCCCATTTCTTTGTAAACTGCATTTGTCAAACCACTTCTTTACATTGTTCGAGTAGATCTGTAATTTTGTTTTTGTTGTTGAGAGATTTCAGTCAGATGACGTAATTGAGTTAAAAGAAACTAACTGGTGGAAGTGGTGTGACAGAGGTAAATGAAACGTGTAGCAGTATTCTTAAAGCGCTGCCTTGAGGAGCTCTTGCTGTTATTCGATGTATGTGTCTTTAGTGTAGAAGCAAAGATCAGGAAGGTAGCTTTTGATATTTAAATAATATTCCAGTGGTAATATTTTGCTGAGTTTATGAAAGGCACCAAATGCTTTTGCAATGTTCAAAAATACTGGGGTATTTAGATATATCTATAGGAATGTTTATATAGAAGGAGCTGTATTTATTGGGTAGTTGGATTCTTTTCTCCGAAAACCGAATTGATGATATGTAATGATATTTTTTGAGTCAAGATTTTGGGTAATTCTGTCGTTTAAAAGTTTTTTCGCTATTTTAGATTTAATTGGAAATAGGCTTGTCTATATGAAGTTAAAGCTTTTGAATTTTTATCCGATTTTGATAGCACAATGATTTTGCAACTCTCCATACTTTTGGAAAGTATTTTAACACACTGTTAAACACATTTCTAAGCCTTAGTTGGTAGCTACGTAAGTACTTTGCCATCAGTAATGTACCCGTCACCTTGAATTAGATTAAATACAAAAGAAGGCGACGGGATTGATCTTCTGCACTCAAGTGACTTTAATTCAATTAATAACAAGGGAGAGCAATAAGAGGGAAATGGGATAGCGAATTGATGATAAGGTCTCCAAAGAAATAAGCCATATTCGAAACTAGTTCCAACAAAAGCGGTAAGTAGTAATTTAATCGCATAAAGATCTGAGAATTATCAACTGTTATGTCCAACAAGTATAATTTTGAGAAAATATAATTGATATGGCTTGGGAATGAAAACTTCGACTCAAAAATTACTCCAAGGTCTTTGATTTTATTCACAGATTCGAGGGCGTTATTCGAGATATAATACGATGACTTTAGAATATATTAGAATAAGCAACTTGAAATCATTTTGTTTTAATTTAAAAGGATAAATGAATATGTTCACCAATAAGAAAGTTTAGCAAGGTGAGCCTGGAGCTTAAGCATATCCCCTACGTTTCTTATTGAGGCAAGAAATTTCAAGTTGTCTGCATATGAATGGGTACCTGGTAAATGAAAGCAAAACGAATAGTAGGACCCCAAAACATTACCTTCAGGTAGGCCAGAAGTGGCTGTGAAACGGGCTTCACCCTCAGTTGTAGCAAGACAACTCCTTTCAGTTAGATACATTTACCAGCAGAGTACCCCGAGTGAAAGTCAAGAGAGTCCAATTAACACAATGTTGGAAACAGGTGACACACTGTTACAACGCAGAGGAGGTCTCTTCCTCTACTACCACCAGATGGTACCGCATCGAATACTTTCAGTGCCGGAGCGTTTCTATCAATTCGGGCGACATGACTCAACCATCGTAGCCGCTGGAAGTGCATGTCGTCATAAAGGTCATACAGCTCATCGTTCCATCACCTGCGATATTCGCCGCTGCCAACGTGCAAAGGTCCAAAAATCTTTGGCAGAATCTTCCCCTCAAACACTCCAAGCGTCGCTTCATCGGATGTTGTCATCATCCAAGCTTCTACGCCATACGTTAGGACGGCGTAGAGTGTTAGTTTTGATCGTCGAGAGAGAACTTTACTACTCAATTGCCTACTTAGTCCAAAGTAGCACTTGTTGGCAAGAGAGATTCTACGTTGGGTTTCAAGCCTGACACAAAGCCTCGAATGAGAACAAAACCATGCTGGTGGAAATAAATTAGAGATTTCGTAGCAAAGTATAATTTTTCTTTTATAATAGTTTCGAATAATTCAGAAGTCGGGCACAGCTTTTAAATTGGTTAGCAGTTACGCACATTATTCGTATTGCCACTCTTAAAAATTGGCACAAATGTTGGCACTTTTCAAACATCAACGAAGATTCTTCTGGCTGGAAGTGAATTATTACAAATAATTTTTAGTGTTGTGTATATCTGTCATGAAAAAAGATCTGCATAAAAAATATCTGTCATTCGGAGTCAGCTCACATTTGCGAAACAACATCGCGACGCACAGCACAAATAGGAGGAGGAACTCCGCTAATTATTTATTTTTTTTTTTATTTTTTTACATTTTAGTGGAGTTGCAATGATGAAACACTTCTTAAAAGGGAGTGCCAAAGGGCCGTACAGAACAGTCTGTGATGAGGGCTTCAAAGTTACAATTCCATCTAAGATGAGAGAGATCCGAATTAGAGATGAGAGAGACCCAAATTGGAGATTCAATAGAAAGATCCAAATTACCAAAATTTGAGGCAAAATTTATTGAATTCTTTGAATTTCTTCAACAACGGATGGGTTATGTTCCGAGTAGCGATGATCATCACTGCAAGTAGTAATTACAGCATGCAGTAACTGTTTCGTAGTGGAGATACTCACGTAGATTGCTCTGATTCTCAAATTTAAAAGGCCGCAGCAGCCGTAATCTTGCACTGATTTTCATTAAAATTTTTTGTGCAATTAAGGCCATTTACTGAGTCGTACAGCAAAATAAGACAAAAATAGGCAAATAAAGAAAAAATGATTGCTCCCGCCATACTTGACTACAGCTGGTAACTTTAGCAAAATGTCCATTACTACCACTATCAAAATTTGAGCGCACCTACTGAAACCCCCTTTTATATGGGTACGTGCGCGCTTCACTGCCACTGCTTTCATGTCTGTTGCTCCAATATAAATACTTTGCAATAACAAATAGCCGGAGGTGGCTGGCAAAGTTAACTTTGGATCAAATGCTAGTTGAGTGGAAGCAAAAAAGGGTGCTGGATTGCTACTATAGGGGCAAATTATGACTATGCTTCCTCCCTTCTTGCTACTGTTCCGCAAGACTTCCGGTTAAAACTGCAAAAGCATAAATATTGACCCCAAAGGACGTTTGCATAACAAAAAGCAATAATAATAAGTGGCAGGGAAGTGGAAGCAGCAACAAAATAAAAGGTGGTAAAGGTAGGTATACTCGACTGTAAGAGCCTTAAAAAAGTTATGCATTCTTGCGTTGATGATGATTGGCGCACTTGCAGGTAAGTAAGTGTTAGTGTAGCAACTAAAGAAGACAATAAAGAAAACGAGAACAAAAAATTTGCTACAAAACGACAAACAAAGGTGCGTGGCAAAGGGCTTTATGGGGAATGACTAGAAATCTTGACCCTCTACTACTTTACATTTTTCTTACGCTTTCTTTCTATTATTTATTCCCCGACTTATATTTTTCCAAGTTTCTTATTCAATTGCTGCGAAGGGTCACTTCCCTGACGACGTGATGGCAATGACAGTGAAAATAGCTAAGCAATCCTGTCACACACACACATACACACTCTCGCAAATCACATTGCAGCACCAGCAGAGAAGAAGCGCAAAGTTGACAGCTGCAGCTGTTGCAACGTGATAATGCAACATCTCCACTCATTCACGTTGAATTTCAATGCAAGTAAAGGCATGAAAAAATATGAAGTGAAGAAGCTATGCATAGAAGTGAGCCAATGCGAGTCACTGGCAATACCAGCTTGTGGCCAGCTCTCAAGTCAAGCAACATCATAGTAATTTTTCATCAGCATACCAGGCAGTGGCGTCTTAATACTTTAAATTGTCTAAGAAAAAATGATGAATTTATGTATACAAACCCAGCCATCGATGCATGTACAGTGCACAGACAGCTTATTAGAAACGGAAATTCGAAATTGTTGCTACTCGCTAGAACATTTTTGGTGATTTTGTAGTAAAAAGAAGCCATTTGGCGAGGAATAGGAAACATTTTTTTGTTCTTGGCATCACTTCGGACAGTTTGAATTTTCAGCACCTCCGCAAAACAATACCAATTTTTTTCCAATTTCCGAGTAGCTCTAAAATGATTTGGTAAAAATTTGTGATGGTCTACGTATCAAGAAGGCAAACTTGTTTTTCGGGCATTACTATAGTGATAATTGGTCTGATAAGTGCTATGTATATCCATAGGATCACAGCAGGTTTCGGAACCCAGGTTTTGTCAAAGACTCTGTGGCATAGCTGAAAAATCCTTAATGTGCGATTCACCTTCAGTAAAACGTGTGCCATTTTTTACCACTAGTAGTGCGCTTCCTCCAAAACCCTGGGTGTCAGTTCCGGTCATAAAGGGGTGTGGGGTTTCTCCTAAGTTATTCTTGAGAGTTTCATAGTGTGATTTTATGAACTTTTTGAGTTATATTCCATTACGTATAGCGAACCAGTGACAAGCCAGGGAAAAATCAGAGCAAAATACTGCTTTAGGGAAATGCTTACTTTTACGTTCTTTTATAAATCGACCGAAGCTTCGCTTAGTTCATTAGTAAGCAGATTCAGCTTATCAAGAGACATTTTTTTAATTTTATTATACGTAGTCTAAATAAAAAAGCTCTATTAAAAAGAAATACAAAGTTGAAACGAAAAAATTGCATTCGCTTATTTTTGTTGGTCCCCAATTAGTTGTCCGTTTACTGTATTCTAATAGGGAATTGAATCAACACTTGCAAAAATTGGTACTGACAGCGCGTTGTTCCGATGAAGTACAGTCGCAGTGACTAACTGCAAAAGGAAAGCAAGTAGATGAAAAGAAGCAGGCAGAAGCACGTAGTTCGCGAAAGGATGAAGCTGCTTATGAAAACTATTGCAAGCAAAGCAAAATCGGCATGCAAAAAATCTGAATTTGTAAAGAAAATTAGCATTTTTCCATTGGCTGCTCAAGTGGAAAAAGTTCAAACGACGTTTCGCTGTTATTGTTGTTATTTCATTTTATTCTTTTGCAGTGCAATGCAAATATGCAAGATGAGCGACTGAGTGATCAATATTGCCTGCGGCTTTGGAGTTGCGCTTCATAGGGTTGAAAGCAAATTGAACAAAAATAAAAAACCCTTCGAATTCGCAAAAGCATATAAAGACTCTAAGTATCCCTTTGAAATGTTTGTTTAGAAATTATGAATACTCATAATTCCTCTGCAATTTCATCTTCCCTTTCATATTTATTGTAGATTTTTTTTTAATTTTTTGTATTCGTTTTTTATAACAAGTTATATAGTACATGGCGTATGCTGCTGCGTTCAATTTTTGTGTAGTATTGAATACCTCCATTTTTTTTTTCGTTCAGAATTTGCCTTTTCCCAATAAAAAGAGAGGCAAAACATGCAATTTCGTGTTTTAAAAGCGGTTGCAATTTGCACTGGGCAAAAAAGGTGTATAGGCCAAACAACGTTTTAAATTCCAAAAACAAAAAAAACCCAAATCACATAACTTTCTTAAGTTATTTTATAATACACCTTAAAAAGAAGTGAAGAAACAGAGTCCGGCAGAGATCGCTCGCGCAGCTGATGTACGAGCAAACGTAAAAGTGTGATTGCATTATGGTTGGCTGGAAAATCACAACCAGCGACTGTTCGCGAGTTTGAGCCATTTAAAGTAAATAAAGTTTATCGCACCATTACTCGTTACAATACTGGTAGCATCGCAAAACGTCATCAAAAGACTGCAACGGCAAGTGAAATGGTTCAAAAAGTGAAGAAGCGACTTGAGCGAAGTCCCCGAGGAAGTGCCAATCAAATGTGGAAGAAACGGAAAATATCTGACCGTAACATCCGCCACATACTGAAAAATGATCTCAAAGTCAAGCCTTACAAGATACAAAAGGCGCATGATCTCACACCAAAGCAGCAGCAAGTCAGACTTGAGAGAGTGAAGGAGTTGATTCGCTTAGATAAAAGCAGTCAATTTCCAAACCTTGTGTTTTCTGACGCGAAAATTTTTCAAATTGTGCAATTCGTAAACTCCAAAAACAATAGGATTTATTTGACCGACCGTTCATACGAGAATGTGAGTCATCGAGTGGCCACCAGGAAGCAGCACCCGGCACAGGTAATGGTTTAGGCCGATGTAACCGCAGATTGGCGCACTCCAATCGTTTTCATCGAGCCTGGCGTAAAGGTAAATGCGAAATATTATCGGGAAAGTATTCTGGACGTTGCTTTGAAGCCGTAGACAGAAAAACATTTCGGTGGCAGGCCATGGACGTTTCAGTAGGACTTGGCGGTACCGTCACACAAAGCTCGAGTGAACCAAAAATGGCTAAAAAACAATGTTCCGAACTTAATAACGTCCACACAATGCCTCTCAAATTCACCACACGCGAATCCGATAGATTACTTGAGCCATTTTGGAGAGCAAGGTCGGAACTAAAAGGTTCACCAGTCTTGAGGCGCTGAAAAAATCCATTGACCGCGAGTGAGCCAAAATACCTGTAAGCCTCATTCGGTCAGTTTGTAACTCGTTTCTGGACCATCTTAAGGCCGTAGTCAAAGCAAAAGGTGGTCAAATCGAGCAAAAGTGAATTGACTCTTAATTTTATATTATTTTCTTACAATTTTTACGTTGAATTGAATAAAAGTTATTTTCCAAACTAAAGTTACGGCTCTTTTAATTGGTTACATTTCGAGTGTTGGACCCTGTATATTACTCGTACTTTAAAACCAACATTATATTGAAATTATTGGTTGCTTGGTTGAAGTGGTTATCCATAAATAATCCAATTAGTGCTTCGACTCCACTTTGTTGCCACAACCTCATTACCAACAAGTTATATGACTATTTCTTTACGACTATATTCAGTCTCCGCGATCGAGAAACCTTATAAGTTTGTTTACGTCTATGACGGCCAGCTCTTTGAGGTTTTAAAAAACCGGTTTGCCGGGCGTTCACAGAATAAGTGGAAGACAGTTTAATTTTTCTCCGGCTGATTACAACTATGGTAACAAAATGCATTATAAGGGATACCCATTTTGGCTACCTGTTCTCCTACCAGTTATCACTGCCGTGAGTCTACAAGAATTCCTTTGATTTATATTTGTCAATGCTGCCGATTGTTTGTGGTTGTAGGTGGGCCATAATGTTCTGCTGACCTTGCAGGTTGTCTGAAGGTATTCAATTACAAGGAATTTTTTGGACATTGCATTCCTAATAGCACCCAGTGGTGTGAATACCATTTCTGCATGAATTTTATTCATGGCAGATTCCCTTCTTGCCAATCCGTCCGCTTCCTCGTTTCGTTCAACGGAGCGTTGGCCCGAGACCCAGAGTAAGTTAAGGCTTACACTCAAGGCGGTAAAGCTATTTCTATATACTTTGTTCAACCAGTTTAGAGGTTGTTGTAACTGTTTCCAGTGACTGAATTGCAGGTTGGCTATCTAAAAGATAGCGATATTGCACTTAAAAGTGAAATCTGCAATGAGTAGCCTATAAGCTTCTTCTGTTGCCAGCACTTCGGTCTGGAAGGCACTGCAAGTATTAGGAAGACGCACAGATTTTTCAATTGTAAGTGTGTAAGAATACATGCCTACTCCTACACCACAATCTATTTTTGAACCATATGTGGTTACTGTAGTGCTGAAGTTTTGTTCCATCTCGAGATAGAAAGCGAGTGGCAAAATTCCTATTGAATGTCACCATTGGGATGATGTATACAGTCCTCCCTGAAGTGAACTGAGTTTGTTGCTACAATAGACTGGCATGACCATAAGTTTTGTTCCTCCCAACAACCCGCTTTATTTAACCTAAATGCACTCATGTTTGCCATCTTCTTGATATGTAAATCTATCGGAAAAACATGTGTCAGTGCATTAGGAGCAGCCTGAGGATCACGATTGTGAGTTGTTAAAAAATTTAAAAAATTAGTAACACATATTTTTAAGTGACTATCATCATCATCACCATAAGCATTATGATACTGTGCAGACCATTGTCTCCACAGAGTCAATCGCAATCCTTAATTCGTGGTTTGGGTCGAAATGTTTTGATGGTGTCAGTTATCCGAGGCTGTTATTGTGGATTCGTGACAATGAATTGTAGTTGTCCCTTTGTCCCTTGTAGTCCCTTTTAAAAGAGCCAGATCACCCACTTCCTAAGTTCCCTTTAATTTCACTGGTGTTTTCCACTTTGTAAGGTACCCAGTCTCTAGTCGGTGTCACAAGTTTCATCACTAGAAGGTTTCAGGTTGGGATATCGGTAGAAAGAGGTTATGTACGTCATACCTCAAGATCAACATCCAAGTTGCATATTACTGCCCTTCTAAGGGGCTATATTTCTTTTAACATTCTCCATTTTTATCGAATATATTTGAATGATTTCGAAGCGGAAAGGGACGCCAGCGTAGAAATATTTAGGAAACCCCTTTTTATGGTTCAATCTGGCTCATATTGAAAACACTAAATAAGTAGAAGAACATGAACAGATACTCTACCGTCCAAGATATTCCGAAAACTTTTATTTATGTTTCATCTCTTGGTTGAAATTCTGCATGGTCAAGCATATTACTGGGCGATATTTTAGGATGAGAGAGCTATGAAGCACTGGCGCAACTGACAGTCTACGGCGCATGTTTGCAAAGCTTGTTTGAAAGCTTAGACGCTAACTTGTGCATTACGCATTTTTCGAGATGAATTTTCCTGATTTTCCAAAAACACAAAAAAAACTCGAAGAATATCTGCTGTGATAACTCGGAACCTCACAAGACTATGGTATCGCTATGAACGGATATCTGGCAAAGTACTCAGCCAATATCACTGAATAGCCAACGTAATCTCCTGACATGACTCTGGTTGCTGGTTTTTCTTTCCAGAACTCAACTTACATTCTGTCAAAAAAGTACCAGGAATAGTTCAATAAAATGCAAATTAATTGTTTAATCATCAAAAATATGATTAGTCCAGTCATCAAAGAACTTTTTAAATACGTTTGATGTGATCTTCTTCAGCACCTTCAGCGATCTCTCCTTAATGGCTTCTATCGACTCAAAGCGGCGTCCGCGGAGTGGCAATTGAAGTTTAGGGAAAAAGAAAAAGTCGCAGGGGGCTACATTCGGTGAATACGGTGTTGGTAAAAAAAATGTTCACTGTATGAGCCTTGTGAGACATTGCGTTTTCGTGGTGGAAGATCCATGAGTTTTCTTTCCACAAATTGAGCCATTTCCAACGCACATTCTCCCTCAAACGTCGCATAACTTCCAAATGATATTCTTTATTTGCCGTAGAACCATATGGAGGGAATACCGAGATTCCGAGTACACAACACCATGATAATCAAAGAAAACGAGTAGCAGACTTTTACTTTTGACCGACTTAGCCGTGGTTTTTTGAGTTTCGGCTCATGTGGATAGCGCCATTCAGCTGCCTGGTTGCCTGTTGACTGGTTTGCATGTCAAACTCATATACCCACGTCTCATCACCTGTTATGATGCGCTGGGTGAATGTTGGGTCTAAATTCACTTGCCACTTGTCAAGCATGTCTTCAGCTACCTTGTTTCGATACATTTTTTTGAAAGAAATTCAACTCTCTTGGAACGGTTCGAGCAGCCAAACGTCTCTTGGTGGTGTAAAATGTGGAGAATTGTTTCTCGAGACACGCTAAGGTCACGTACTGCCTCCTTAAAACTGAAATAATGGTTTTTCAGTACCATTTTCTTGACTTTGTGGACGTTTGAATTTTACATCTGTTGAAGGCGTTGATGGGCGACCAGATCGGGGCAAATCTTTCACGACTTCTCGGCCCTCTGCAAAAGCCTTATACCACTCGTAGACCCATGTTTTTGATAAAGCACACTGGCCGTAGGCTTTCTACAAAAATTTCAACGATTCGGCTTACGAATTCAAAACACCAAACTTAAGACAAATTCTTTGTTCGATATTTTTATCCATAGTGAAAATCGCTGAAAACATCCGCGGTTGGTTGATAAAATTAAATGCCAAAAATAAGTTAATTCACAGATCACGCTCAAACTCTGCGACACTATACATAGAGGCCAGTTGTATCGACCAAGCAAGTTCCAGCAAAAAAAAATTTAGACATTTGTGTAACGCGCGCTTTTAAATGAACAATTCCCGATATTTTTTTTGACAGAATATATCAGCTCGATGGACGCCCACCTCAGATGTTAGAAGTCATGAAGAAGAAGTCGCGATGAGAACTGAAAGCGATTACAAAAAATGTCTTCAAAAAATATTTTGGTGAGTGGCATGAGCGTACATATAACTTTTGGAGGCGCTACTTTGAAGGTGAAGCAAGATATATGAATGAATACTAAATATTGTGTGCGTTACTGACAAACTCTCAGTAGTTTTATGACGGAATATATTTCACCCTAAGTAGCCTGCTAAAGTGCGCCCGAATTGCGTAAGCGTTTTAGCAACCCTTTATCGTGCATGTTTTCAATTATCTTCTTAAACGCTGAGTAACCTGTTGAGTCAGTGGATGTTTGAGTGTGCGCTTGCGTGTGTTGTCCAATGCGAAATAATAAAAAATATAATAAAATTACACGCATGAACAATTTATGGCGATTATAGAGATATTTGCGGGAGTTAAAGGGGGCTTGCTGCGCATGTGTGTATGTGTATGTATATGTGGTATGCGCACTCCTGCCACATCACTGTATGACTGCATAATTTTTATGATATTCAAAGTCGTTTACGCATTTGTAAAATGGCATAAAAATCAATTTAAATATACTAAATAATATCATAAAAATTTATGATTATTACTGCTTTAGCAGCAGCATAACAAGCCATTTGTAGTTCACAGCATGCAGTCTGTGTGTGTGTGTGTGCGTGTGGCACGACTTTTGAGTTGGAGCCCTTTCACTCGAAAGCAACTATACATAAATCAGCAATAATATGATCCGGTTTACTTATTTCTTCGCTGCTTGGCGTCTCATAAATGTATTCATGCAAACACTTGTCCACACTAATACATTTAAATACATGCATACATACATACTTACATATGCCAAGCCGCGTATCCCAGTGCCTGAATTAGCTATCGAACTGCAGTGTCGTTAGTCATGGCGCAATGCAGCTGAACTGAATGTGTTGAGTGCGTATATGTGTGTATACATGTACATATGTAATATTATGTGGCTCTGTGATGTGCTCGCATAAATGTGTGCTGCAGGCCAATAAATGTGGTTTCGCCAAACACTTCTTATTGTAATCTTTTCTATTTGTTTGCATGTATGTTTGTCCCTTAACAACGCGCCTCGTAAATATAATGAAATTCTAATGAATTCATAAATAAATAAGTAATAGAGCTTTGCGGCAAAAGCGTGATTTATTTTGATGTTATTGTAAATGAGGTTAATCTTTAAGTTAAGTCAAATTCCTCGAGTAAACACATATACATACATGCATACGTGATATAAGTTATTGAACTGACAGACTTACAGAGGAGAGGAGCAAAAGGGTTGCCAAGTCCGGCCGACCAAGAAAAAACTCCAACAGAAAAATCACAAAACGCAACTTACACATACAACTGCATAGATATATTTGCATGGAATAGATTCGCAACCAATCCTCAGTAGTCGCTTATAAGCTTCTTATGCTTCTGCATTCGTACGCTTACTTGTACTACGCCGTAGAGAAAGCTGAGAAAAACTGAACCACTTAGCCAGCACTTTTAGTTATGAAACAAGTAACAAGTCATACTAGTTCGAAAGGGACTAAAATTGGACCAAATGCAAAATAGTCCGTGGGCAAAAAGTAAGGTGAATTTGGTTGTATAATGAAAAATCTTTATTTATTCTTGTAAATCAATTTCATCCCCTTAAAAATAATCCCCTCTCGATGAAATACACTTATCCCATCGATTTTTCCAATCCCCGAAACATACCAAATAGTCCATTTCCGGTATAGCCATCAGCATCTTCTTCGATTCAGCCTTTATCTCCTCCATCGACTCGAAACGCGGAGTGGTCTCTTGAGTTTTGGAAATAGCCAGAAGTCACACGGAGCCAAATCAGGCGAATACGGTGGTTGCGGAACGATATGCGTGGAATTTTTGGCGAAATGGTCACGAAGAACGACGCATAACGCTCAAATAATATTCCTTATTAACAGCTTGGCCAGGTGGGAGGAATTCATAGTGCACCACACCACGAAAATCGGAAAAAACTGTCATCATGACCTTTATTTTTGAACGACTTTGACGTGCTCTTTTCGGTCTGTTATTCGATCACGATATTCGCTTGATTGGTCGGTTGTTTCAGGGTCCTAAGCATAAATCCAAGTCTCATCTCCCGTAATGATGCATTTGAGCTTGTCCTGATAGTCTGAAAGCAATGTTTCACACACATCAACGCGACGACTTTTTTCCAAGAAATTGAGAGTTTTCGGTACCAAACGAGACTTGACTTTTCGTAGGCCCAAATGGTCTTTCAAAATGGTTTTCACAGATCCTTCTGATATTCCGATCATATCAGTAAGGTCTTTAACAGTCAACCGACGATTTTTGAGCACTAACTCCCTCACTTTATTGACGTGTTGGTCATCTGTTGACGTCGATGGTCGTCCGGAGCGCTCCAAGTCATCAACACGTTCTCGACCCTCTCTGAAGTCTTTGTACCACTTATAAACATTTTTCTGCGACATGGTCGAATCACCAAATGTCTTATGCAACATGCTAAACGTTTCCGCAGCCGAAATTTCATTGCGCAAACAAAATTTGATGGCTCTTCTCTGCTCAATCAAATCAGACATTGTAAAAATCGAAAAATGCACTCTTGGTCGTTTGGTAAACACAAGCGTAAATATATTACTGATAATGACATTCACATGAATGTTGGCCCAGATGTTATGTTATGTGCTGCCAACTCATGAAAAAGACTAGAGCGAAATTTTAATCCCGCGAAGTTTGACAAAAAAATTCACCTTACTTTTTGCCTACAGTATATGTGGGATTCGCGGTCCTTTATTTCACACGTCTGGTCGACGTGACTACGAAAATCCAATTATTTCTATTACATTGCAGAACATACTTGTATATCATAGGTTTGAGGAGATCGTCAGGATCTCCGCAATATGTAAAGTACATTGTTAAAATAGCTTAATTAGTAAGGGTTAGAGAGATAGCATAGTATAGCATAGTAATGTTAGAATAATAATGTAAAGTAGAATGAAGGATAACTTAACCCTTAGTTGAATGCATACAAGTGAACTTACTCTTTTCTGGCTTCTTTGTTTCATGATAGGAAGATTAGCATTGGTATCGCTATAATTTTTGGAACTTTAGCTGTTTCCTAGTACGAGTACATAGTTCAGGTGTTCGCTATCATCAAGACAAAAGAAAGCTGGTTACAGCCGGTCAATCGATATTTGTGTTGGTTTTCCGTGAAAAAGAACGCTGTACTACTAGAAATGGTCCATCATATGGCGATGTAAAAGATTGTCTTACTTAGTCGTTGCGGATGAAAAGATGCGATGAGTTCTCGAGCTCTTTTGAAATAAATATTTTTTCCTTTCTATGTCGAGAAGCAGGTATAGGCGTTATGTTTTGAAATGCTTTCCTGAGCGCTTTAACGAGTTCAGGCACTTCGATGTTTTGAGTTGATCGTGCTAAAAATTCACCTGGTAGTCGTATTGGCTCACCAAAAACCATTTCTGCTGGTGTTGCTTTGATGTCCTCCTTAAACGCAGCACGCAGTCCAAGAAGCACTGCAGGAAGCGCATCGTACCAACTCTCACCGTGGCAGAGAAGTGAAGATTTCAGTTGACGATGAAAACGATCAACAAGTCCGTTAGATTGTGGGTGGTAACTTGTTGTTCTTTGATGTTTGAAACCGAGGATTAATTCTAATAAACCGCAATGCGCAATACGTTAAAGAAAATGTATAGACACCACCTTTAGCTATTGACTCAAGCCACAGGTCGTGCTGTAATACCACTAAACTGGGGAGGGGGCATGTGAAACTTGCCCCAGTGCTGCCCTGAATGTCGTTTGCAGAAGTCAATGGAAAGACTTTTTCGTTATTTCCATCGCTGCTCAAAGTGCCTCTGAAGGCAATCTCTCTAGAGACATGGTAGCCTTTTCGGACAGTTAACTAGCTATTTCTCTGAACTTCGAAGAGATATTTCTATTCGCAAACTAGAGTTTGAGGGTTGTGCTAGGAAAATCTTTCCAAATAAGCACGATTGGATCGAGGGGAAAATCTGCACCGAAGCTTGCACCTCTGTTTTCACTGACGGTTCCAAGATGGAATCAAGAGTCAGGTGTCACAGGGGTTTTCTCTAAATCAACCAATTTATCCATCTCCTTTAATCTGCTGAACACTGCTAATGTTTTTCAAGCAGGCATGCAAAATGCTTAGGGACCGCGGGAGCCAGGAAGATATTAACATTTTCTCCAATAGTCAAGTCTCGATCAAAGCTCTGACGACGCCATGGCGCAGAACGAAATTAGTAAACCCCACTTCTCTGATCTGGGTTACCGGACATAGGAACATAGAGTGAAATGAATTTGCTGATGATCTTGCCAGGAAGGATACTGAATTAGTCTCAGAGACCTCCTACCCTGTCATCTGCATCCCCTTGACAGTTGTTAAAAGGAACAGCACAAATTATTTCTCAGGAAAGCGCAGGAAAGATGGAGTTCCATTTTCTCATGTGCTATTTCGAGATCCCTTTGGCCCCAGTACAAAATACGAAGGACTTAGAAAGTCCTTTGGACTCCTCGCCATTCAATTTCCAAACTCGTAGTTGTGTTTACCGGTCACTGGACGATCGGCATACACGCAGAAAAGCCAGAGTTACCATTTAACCCGCATTTCAGAAGCTGTGAGGACCTTTCAGAGAAGGAGACTGCAGAGCGCTTTCTCTGTAAATGTCCAGGTTTGGCAGCTAGACGACTAAGGTCAGCTTTCTTCGACAGCCTGGGGCAGTACACCAATAATAACTTTTTTATAGAATAACTTTTTTTATATTAATCGTAAAAATATTTTAAAAAAAGGACCTTGAAGCTAAAGAGTAGTACTTTGCGATGCCGTTGTGGAAAATTAAAAAAAAACTTTACCTTGCTCAAAAAAAAATTTTTTAAATGGCCGATATCTGCATTTTTTGACTATTTAACCTCAAATTGCCAAAAATCCTGACGTGCTGGAGCATTTTGAAGGTCATATTCGTTTTCAGCATAAAAAAACCTTTAGGAAACACTCGGTTTTAGAAGCTGTAAAAAGGCGAGATTTTGCAGGCCTGTGTTATTAGCAGCAGACTAGGACCGATCTTCCGCAAATATTACGTTTTTCCAATTCCGTTTTAAATTTTGTCCAAAGCAAGAACAGAATGGTACTAAAGTAACTGCGAACTAGTAGCTTTGACTGTAGGGTTGTTATGTACGTACACCCTGGCGTATGCGAAACATTCGAATTTATTATTGCAGTCACGTTTTAGTCTATTGGCTCTATAACCAAACCAATAACTAAACAACAAAAACTTATTTTGTATATACCGGCATACATGCATACATATGTAACTGATGCCAATTGCATGCTCATAATATTTAACAATATATGCAGGTATTAATATTACAACAGCGACGGCAACAAAAACCCATAATCAACAAATATCAGTCATAAGCGGAGTACTAGGAAAAAAGTGGCCAAGTAATATTAGACAAAAGCAAAGCAAACAAAATTCACCACAAATTACTAATGTTTTTATTGTTGTGAAATATTGAGGTTTTCATGCCAAAAAGCAGGCAAAAAAAAAAAACAAACTACTGAGAAAGGTTTTTGTTTCATTGCCCGCTCGTTGGTATGCTAGTGCATGTCCAGTTTTTGTAATGGTATATTCCACAGTTGTTTGAGTGAGTGTTGGTACGTGAGTGCATGCCGGTTGGAAGTATTATAATAATTTTGAAATAAATCTAATGATCAATTATTGTGTGATGACAGGCCATAAACCCTTTTTTGGCGGTGAACACCTGCATAGCTGAATGAAATTCTAAACGAGTTTTTGATTTGATTTATTATTTGCTTTTTTTTGGAATTATTTTTTATGCAATATTTTGTGTCATTTCAATTAAGAGTTAGTTAAGGTTTTGTGGTTTGATGGATTTGTAATTTCTTTGCAGTGATCAGCAGGAAGGCCTGGTACTACTTACATGCCTTTCTTGGAAAGGTTAGAAAGTGTTTTTCATCTTCATCACCCTCTTGATTTATTTTTCAGCAAACAGGCTTTGGTTTCTCTGCTATGCATTGAGAGGTTGGGTCTACTGGCTGAATAGATATTAAAATGTCACCTACTTAGGCGCTGTAAAAATGAGTGAAATTAGTTGAAGTTGCTTCTTCCCTGTCTTGAATATCTGGAATGTTTGACTCACCTGAGTGATTTAATAAAATTCGTTTTCTTATCTAAATTAGCAACATTTATTTTAAAAAAGGTAAAAGGTTATTAAATTTTAACCAAATATTGAGCGGCTGCTCTCCTACTTGGCGCTAGTACTTCTGTATCTTAGCTAAATTTATTCTGTGGTGTGGGCGCTTCATTCCGTCTCTATCTTTCGCAATCGTTCTTTCTCTCTTTTAGCTTCACAGTCTGTGGTGGACCATAGCTTCATCAACAATCCTCCTCCAATTCAGTCTCTCTCTTGCCTTATTTCTCCAATTACGAACATTCATCGCTTTCAAGTCTGCTTCTACGTCATCAAGCCATCTCTTTCTTGGCCGGCTTCCCTTTCTTCTTTGACGCAAAGTAAACACCCTTTTTTGGATTCTTTCGTTGCGTATTCTTATGATGTGGTCAATGCATCTAATCCGCTGCGCTTTAATAAAACGTATTACATTTTCACCACCAATAAGGTTTTCAATTTCGTTGTTGTAACGGATGCGATAGTGCCATTTTCAAGCCGAGTAGATTTTTCCCATTGTGGATCTTTCAAATGGCTTATAACGGGTGATCAATTAAGAGGAGTTTTTTTCATTTGCGTTTTTTTACAGATCGCGCGCGAGTTGTGGCAAACTGTCATCGTGGATTTGTTGAACAGCGTTTGGCATTTCATCATGGAAAGACTCACACCGCAACAACGTCTACAAATTGTTCAACTGTATTATGAAAATCAGCGTTCTGTGACAAATGTTTTTCGTGCGCTTAGACCGCATTATGGTCAACATAAACGGCCTGCCTTAAACACTATTCGACATACCATCAACAAATTTGAATCCGAATATTCATTGGTGGATAATTCTCGACCGAATAGACCACGTCCAGCAAGAAGCATTGAGAATATAGCGGCAGTAGCAGAGAGTGTACGTGAAAACCGCGATGAATCGATTCGGCACCGTCCTCAGCAACTTGGACTGTCGTATGGAACAACTTGGTCAATTTTACGGAAGGATCTTCATTTAAAAGCATACAAAATGCAGCTCGTACAAGAACTAAAGCCAAATGACCTTCCTGCACGTCACCGTTTTGCTGATTGGGCTCTTGAAAAGATTGAAGAAGATCCGCTGTTTTCGAGCAAAATTTTGTTCAGCGATGAGGCGCATTTCTGGCTCAATGGTTACGTCAATAAGCAAAATTGCCGTATTTGGGATGAAGAGCAACCAGAACAGGTTCAAGAGCTACCTTTACACCCAGAGAAAACAGCGGTCTGGTGTGGTTTATGGACTGGTGGAATCATCGGTCCATATTTTTTCAAAAATGATGATGGCCGCAACGTAACTGTGAATGGTGCTCGCTACCGTACCATGATATCGGACTTTTTGCTACCTGAAATTGAATCTAATGATCTCTACGACATTTGGTTTCAACAAGACGGAGCCACTTGCCATACAGCTCGTGAAACAATGACTTTATTGAGAAGTCATTTCGGAGAGCAGCTGATTTCACGTTTAGGACCTGTGAGTTGGCCACCAAGATCTTGTGATATCACACCTTTGGACTTTTTTCTTTGGGGATTCGTGAAGTCCAAGGTCTATGCTGATAAACCAGCTACGATTGAAGCTCTGGAAGCCAACATTACGCGTGTTATTCACGACATACCAGTCGAAATGCTCGAACGAGTGATTGAAAATTGGACCTTCAGAATGGACCACCTTAAGCGTAGTTGCGGCCAACATTTGAATGAAGTCATATTCAAAAAGTAAATGTCAAAGAATGTCCTTTCAAATGATAAATAAAGGTTTTGAACATAATTTACATTTTTGTTTTTTTTTAACTATTGAAAAAAGCACCTCATGATTGATCACCCGTTATAATTACCGCATTCATTCTTACCCAATATAAAGTCTTATCTAAAATCTTAACTTATATAAAAATAACAAATCTCGATAATGGGTAAAAATAAGGCGAGCCAAAAAATGCTTATTCGATACACTCACCAAAACACCTTAGAATATTAAGAGATAAGGATAATGGCATACAAGGCTTTGCAAAAAGCAGAAGAGAGAATCATTAAGTGATAAAATTCACCAAATCGAACCGGCTCGGCAGCCAGAGAAATAAAAGAGATGAACGAAGCAGTCGTCTACGTGTACTCCGAGTCCAAACATTTATTAAGATGTGAACCGCATTGGTGTTACTAGAGTAAACACAAATTCTATGCGGGTGGCAAGAAAACGAAAGGATCGCAGGAAGTAGTACTGAGGTTATATATTTCAGTATTAATATTCAGCGGAAATAGACATTGCAGCACCAAATGAGTTGAAAGTTGAAACTGCAATACGAAAACTGGATAATGGCAGCGCAAGTGGGGAAAATTCTATAACAGCCAAACTAATTATATACGGCGGTACATCGACGGAATCAACGCTTACCAAACTTATTTTTTTTTTCCAATTTATTACATCTGTCAACTTTTGACACTTAGTAAGTTTTATAACAATTATGGAAATATAAGAGTCACATTAAATCATTATTTAAAGTACGTTTCTTTTTAGAACATAAGAGGGGTAATGCAAATAAAAATTATATGACATAAAACGTAGAACAGGTTGATGTTTATTCTAGTGATGAAGTATCTGCTAGGGTTGTCGGAGTTATTCGTTTTAGTCTTCGTTTTTGCAGTTCTGAATGTGGAATTTTCAGGATATCTTCGTTTGTGTGTGTTAGCAGTATGTGAATATGCTTTGTGCTGCATTCTCGAATGACGTCTTCCATAAATTTAATTTTGAGGGCCCTATGTATATCGTCATTGGTTTTGTACCAGCCTGCTTTTGTGATAGTCTTTAGGATTTTTAATTGTAATCATTGCATTATTTTAATGTTTGATTTGCTTGCTGTTCCCCATAGTTCGATGCCGTATTTCCAGATCGGAGTTATAGGAGTTTTGTAGATTAACAATTTATTACCTAGTGAAAGTCGCGAGCCGTTTCGTAGTAGCCAGTAGAGTTGTTTGAATCTGTTTTTGACTTCGTTTCTCTTTTGAAGTATGTATATGCTCCTTCCAGATCAGTTTTGCATCAATTATTATGCCTAAATATTTGGCTTTTGTATCATATTTATTTAATAATCAATATTTGTGGGTCATACTCTCTGTTTGTGTATATTACTTGGGTAGTTTTATCTGTGTCAATTTCGATTCCCCATGTATTGAACCAGGCCAGCGTCGTGTTAAGTAGCTGTTGTAGTTTATTTGTGCTAACATTTATGTTTTTGTTGGATGTCATTAAAACGGTGTCATTAGCAAAAGTTGCAATCATTTACCCTGTGTATAGATAATGTAAACTAAACTTATAATATGAATCTGGGAAGATGAAGTTATTCTGCAGGGCAGGCGATCTAGGCTAATTTTTCCACCACATAAAAAAGGGGACAAGCATGATTGCAACGCTTTCAGAGGCATCTCCCATTAAAATTCGGCCTATAAAGTAGTTTAAAGACTAGTTTACTTGTCGAGAGAATTAATCCGGTGGATTTTGATAGCACCAAGCAAACAAACTGATTTTACAAACTGATTTTAATACTTCGTTGGCAAGAAGTGCCGTAGCAAATCGCGTCTTTTGTTTCAATACTCCCTTGCAGGAACAACATCCGAGAAAAAAATTCAGTCTCTTCAGATGCCGTCACAGGAGTGAAAAAAGGGGACACACTTTTTAAGCTCAAATTTAGCATAGTTTGAAATTTTGTAATCAGCTATAGCGACCCTAGGGCTACCATTTTCACGAAAAGCGTCCAGATCTGCGGCTATGCTGATGACCTTACTAATTTTGTGAAAATTCAACGCAAACCTGGTGAAGCTAAAAACTAAAGCAAAGCTAGTCGGCCTTGAAGTTAATGTTAATATAATTAGAAAAAAAAGAGGTTGTCTGTAAAGTCGTTAGTTACTGACGATAGTTTCACGTGACAACGTCATAAGAAAATATGATGTAATGGAATAAACCGGTTGTTGTTCATTTATAAACCTGACGTCACGCGCACATATGATTGATGAAAACCCCTCTTATCTCGTGCATATCCCACAAACACGCCTTCGAATGACTTGGGAGCAAGTTTACTTTTTGTATATTAGCTACTTTATCTAGCACCATCACCTAAGATTCAAATGTCCACAGTTTCATTATCTTCTCATTTCATTTTCGAAAATATTTTTTTTTTGCAAAAAATGCACAATTTGGAAAACATAGGAACATAAATTGAAATATTCCCGAAGCGTGTGTTTGCCAATTCCATTTCAGAAGAAATACAGATTTACAATGAGAATTTAAGCGGCTGAGAATTTAAGTGGTATTAGTAATTTTAAAAACAAAAACAAACAGAAGCTAATAGAATTTTCGACTGACTTTAATTTGCAACCGTCCTTCAGATATTTTTAGAATTTTCACTAAATATTTATCAACAAATTTTCACTTTGTTTTTTCTCACATTAAATATTCAAACGTGTTGAATTTTTCACCAACGCATTCATATCCCTAGAATTTGTATTTGACACAATTCTCTTTTTTGCAATCATGTTGATGGCAGTCAATGCAAATTTAATTCAATGGAATAAATAATTCATGTTTGAATGTAGTAACTAACAAATAACTATCAATGCGTGAGCTACTGTGTTATTCTCGCTAGATTTGCGTTAGTTAAAAATTGAATGAACCAATTGAATTGAAAGCTGTGAACAAATTTCAAATTTCCGGTAAAATGCTATCACGGAAATAAAAATCGGCCAAATAAGTGAGCTCTGGTGCTGCAGCAGCGACACGGAAGTAGCTTAACAAACGTCAGCACACACACACACACACACGCACCCAAAGGAACGCACACATGCACACACAAACAAACTGATAGTTGCAGTTTCAATTTCACTGACTCGTGTGGCATGTTATTTCGTTTCGTGTCACGGCCTGTTGAGTTTTGTTAAAAATCAATTTTTCATGTTAATAAAATTGCAAACAGCACAGTAGCAAAATGCTGCGAACTTGTAGAAGAGGAGCGCACGGGCGTATGAGTAACGCAAATGGGCAGACTGTTGACTGCGCGCATGTTGTTGCTTGTATGTAAAACATGAGGAGCATGCAAGAGGGAAGTGATATTTCCTGTTGGAAAAAAGTGCAATCAAAATTAAATGTCAAAACTAAAGTAGATTTACTTTTTGTGTGCATACATACATATATTCATACATACATATATAAACACCTATGTATAATATACAGGGCGGGTCGATTTAAAAACCGCTCATTGCTCTGTGAAAATCGTATTCTAGGCATCAAAATAAGAAACTTTGCCGAGGGAACCATACCTCTAAAACGAATTCTGATGTCCCCCAACTTAAAAATATCACCATTTTTGGCCTTTACATGAAAATATCAGCTAAATGGCTATGTTTTTTCTTTATTTTTATTTATTTATATTAATATTTATTATTTATTTATAATATCTATTTTTTTCTTAAGAAATTTATTTAGTCAGAACATATGTAAGTGAAAAAATTAATTTAAGTAAATCATACAAAAGAAACTAAAAAGTTCGACCCAAATTGGGGGACATTAGAATTCGTTTTAGAGGTATGGTTCCTTCGGCAAAGTTTCTTATTTTGATCCCTAGAATATGATTTTCACAGAGCAATGAGCGATTTTTTTGCCTCGCCACAAATCGACCCGGGCTAATGCTTGCTGCTTATTATAAGAGTTATGTGTTATCAGTGTCTGCGTGAATGCCAATTTTTTAAATATTTATGTTAATTCAACTCAAATTTGACAGCGTCCGGCATATCCTGTGCGAAGCTTTGAATGGAATTGAAAATTATATTTTTGCTGCCAATTTCATTTGAGATTTTTTTATTTATTTAATTTTTTTATTTTTTTTTCCTTGCCCACTCCTATCGCGAGTATAAGGCCTCGATAAGACTCAGTCTTGCATTCGTTTCGTTAAACTGTTTAGATTTATGACAGAGTAGGTGGATAGCCTGCCGCTGCCAGCCCTAAGTAGTGGGAATGCCCACCTGTCGTTGTTTAGGAACAACGCCTTCTTACTGCTTGGAGCGCCATCTGTGTGTCACATTTTTCTGGCAGAAGGATCGCACATATGGTTGAGGACTTCACTAAATTTCGTGTGTTTGCGCTATTACCGCGGTCGCCCGCTTCCTCATGCTCCTCCTACTTTTTTGTTTTTGCTTATTCGAGCAGCCACAATGCAAATAATGCGCAGATAATTGTGAAAATAGATGGAAAGGATTAGTTCTTTTTTGGGGTTGAGGAATATAATTGGAGGATTTTTTTTTTGGTTCTAGAAACAGGGAAAGTAGGTACATTTGAAAAAGTGCGAGGACCGCGCTTTACGTGAGATTCCAACACACAACCTCTGGGATGGTAGGGTAGTGCTCTTATGCCAGACTACCGAGGCCGCATTTATTTATTTATTTACCTTTATTTATTCACATACAACAAAACAACTTTTGACTACATTTCTGCATGGATAGAATTAAGGCCACAAGGTAAAGGATAGTTAAATTTCAAGGACCGATGTTGAATGTAAACCACACCTAAACGTCAACGACACCGTTGGACTTTCTTTGGGGTCATTTGAAAGAAAAGGTGTACGTCGATAAGCCAGCAACAATTCAAGAGCTAAAAGATGAGATAATTCGGCACATTAATGGCGTAGAACCTCAATTATGCCTCAGCGTCATCGAGTATTTGGACCATTGGATGGAGGTGTGCTGCCGAGGCCGCGGCGGTCATTTGGCCAATATTTTGTTCTATGCGTAATTGAACTGGCACGGTTTTATCATAATGAAGAGAAATTATAATAATTTCCTAAAAAAATTGTATTTTATTCAAAATCAATACCGGCCCTTGAAACTTAACCACCATTTATTTGAATTCTAAGTATTTGACTACTTCCAGAGACGAGTACATTTAAAATAAGATAAGGAAAGAAGTTAAATATTCGCAAAGGAAGAGTTGAGCTAATGGCGAAAGAAGACAAGAGGGATAAAATAGTACTTATCAGTTGCTACATTTTTGCCCGCGGTGTGCTTTTAGTATTTTTCAACTTTAGTTGTTGACTGTTCCAAACAACATATCTTCGAAATTAACGACTCATAACGCTGAACTGCTGCCTCAACAGTTCAGCACTAAGCTAGACAATATTGAGGATAAGATTCGCGAAATGCTGATGACTTCAATGCCAAAGGAGTCAGGTGGCGTGCTCCGACAATGAACACGCGGGGAAGGCGCACCTTTCACATGTTCGCCAGACTGGGGCAAGCAACGCCTTCCCTTTCAAAAGAACGGGATGTGAATATACTACGCCGGATATCACCTTTGTATTATGAGAGCTTGGCTGGAGCAATTTAAGAGTGGGAAGTCCTTGAAGATTATACTCACACAAGGACAGATCATAATGATGCCGTACGTCATTCATATTTGACACTTAAACACTCCGCAATTTTTTGTTCCTCTTGATTGGCGCATAAACGACTTACGCGATTGTGGCTGAGTTTAACGGAGTGGGCCAATTGTTTCTTTTTCGTGCTAACTGGCGCGATCAACTGCAGAATACAAAAGGATAAGCAGTGGAGCGTAAAGGATAAAATAAAGATTTCCATCATTCAAAGTCGTTTTTCCTTTTTATTTAATAAAAAAGTTACACGATAATTGATTTAAGCCACATTTCATTTGTTCAATGATCCAGTAAGTTTGAAGTAGCTTACCAGGGATGCAACTAACTTAGTCACTAGTATAACCTCATCATTAGCGCGAATAAACAATTTCACTTCCTCTGTAATCACTCCATCACAGCGAGTACTAATCAACGAGTGTTCATTTTTTACCATTTTTTACAGTATACTTCGAAACCTTTTGCAGATTACCAAAACGACTTATAATAAACAACAGTAAACAGTGCAAATACAATTTTCAATACAAAAAAAGATAAAATAATTTAAATTCGTAGTATTTCCAACCCTCTAGCAAAAACTGCCCGAAACGATGTGTGGGGCATATGTTGGTTTTGAAGTGGAAAAGCAAATAACTTCCATATATAGGTATTTGTGAAAGCTATAAAAAATATACGTACGAATTCATTGAAAAAAGTTGAGAGCTATCGTTATTTCATAAATAAATATATTTCATATTTTTATGGCCTATCTGCGGTGGCACGCCATTTTACTATCTATTTATCCAGTTGAAATCATTTTTTCATATTTCCGCCATCAAAATATCAAAACTGGCGTGAAAACTATTGAAAAGTTATTATGTGATTTAAAAGTGACGTTGAAATGAAAAACGTTTGCTACTACTCAATTTTTACTATGTGAAAATCTGCAGCTAGTACATAAAAGCACAACTCAACGAAATGAAAGAAATATTAAAATGTTACGTATGCGTACGGGTGGTTCAACTATTATATATATATGTAGGTATACCTATAATATAATATTTTTGCCAGTATCGGTGGCGTCGCAGAAATGTGTACATTTTTTCCTTATTTATATTTTGTATACAAATATTGTGGCACACAACGTGATACCCTCTGAGTTATTTATTTAGTAAGAGCGTGAGAGGTTCTATAGTTGCTAGTCCAGCTGAAATTATGTACCTGAAGCAATAAGTAAAAGGCAGATTTTTAAATTACGCGAGTATTTAATTTTTAAAAAATCACTTTTACGGCTGGCCAAGGCATCAATTTGTCATTTGGCGCTGTCGATTTGTTTCCGAATTTATATACTTGTAAAAATATAGTTTTTTAATTTCCAAAAAGGCAGCTGAAGTGTTCGGTATAAGTTGTTAATTTCACAAAAAACTAGTTAAAATACATAAAAATATGCGCAACAAAAATTTTATAAAATTTTGCTTATGAAAATTTTTTGAAAAAATAGTAAAACCATTGTATTAACATTGAAATAATCCTTTAAACTTCTACATTTCACTTAAATTAAATTAAATTTTCTAAATGCCTGCAGCTTCGAATTCTCCGAAATACTCATTTGCAGTTCGATAAATATCTAACCAGGAAGCCATTTCAGAATTGTGTCAAATAAACACCAACGATTTTGTCTAAAAACAAAATCTTGAGCTTAGCCAAATGTATTATTAGGCAGCCGATTGCTAGTAAAGAACTCAATTACAGTGCAGAAGACCCTCAATTACAGATATTTCCGGCATGTTTAGCGCTTTGCTTAGAGGGTTGCAACACGCAAACTGGCTCGTGGCACGCAAGCAAAGCAAACACGATTTATTTGTGTTTTCTAAATACGCTTAAAAATGTACTATTAAACAAAGTTGTAATGAGCGAAAATGTGGAAGTGAAGATAGTTTTAATTTGCATGCAATAAATCGCAACGCAATTTGCGATACTAAGCACAGCTATAGCTCTAAACTCATGCAATTGCGTTGCAATATGCGTTGAGTTGCATATTTGCTTCGGCGTTCATTTGGTTTGTTTGGTGCTCATTTTCAACAGATTTTAATTTCATTTTTATTGAACAGTTCATAACATTACATTATTATAGCAGGCCGCTGTCGCAAAAGATGAAAATTTTATTCTGAAAAAAAAGTGGATTTAAGAGTCAGTCGCCACCATGATATTGCTGTGCTTATCTTATCACCGAGACAACTCGAGTTGATGGTCCGCCATGGCCGATAATATAATATATTTTTGAATTCTTTCCACGTCACGGATGGTTCAATGTATCGCAATATTTCGCATTTTCTGCAATCATGAGTCTTCTTCTTCTTAATTGGCGCGATAACCGCTTACGCGATTTTGGCCGAGATTAACAAAGCGCGCTAGTCGTTTCTTTCTCGTGCTAACCGGCGCCAATTGGACACACCAAGTGAAGCCAAGTCCTTCTCCACCTCATCTTTCCAACGCAGAGGAGGCCTTCCTCTTCCTCTGCTACCACCAGCTGGTACCGCATCGAATACTTTCAAAGCCGGAGCGTTTGTATCCATTCGGACGACATGACCCAGCCAACGAAGCCGCTAGATCTTTATTCGCTGCGCTATGTATATGTCGTCGTAAAGCTCATACAGCTCATCGTTCCATCGTCTGCGATATTCGCCGTTGCCAACGTGCAAAGGTCCAAAAATCTTACGCAGAATCCTTCTCTCGAACACTCCAAGCGTCGCTTCATCGGATGTTGTCATCGTCCAAGCTTCTGCGCCATACGTTAGGACGGGCATGATGAGAGTCTTGTAGAGTGTTAGTTTTGTTCGTCGAGAGAGAACTTTACTGCTCAATTGCCTACTTAGTCCAAAGTAGCACTTGTTGGCAAGAGAGATTCTACGTTGGATTTCAAGGCTGACATTGTTATCGGTGTTAATGCTGGTTCCTAAATACACGAAGTCTTTTACAACCTCAAAATTATAACTGTCAACAGTGACGTGGGTGCCGATACGCGAGTGCGCCGACTGTTTGCTTGAAGACAAGAGGTACTTCGTTTTGTCCTCGTTCACCACCAAACCCATTCGCTTTGCCTCTTTATCCAGTTTGGAGAAGGCAGAACTAACAGCGCGGTTGTTAAGGCCGATGATGTCAATATCATCGGCATACGCCAACAATTGTACGCTCTTATAAAATATTGTACCTGAGCGATTAAGTTCTGCGGCTCGTACGATGCTCTCCAACATCAGGTTAAAGAAGTCACACGACAGCAAGTCACCCTGTCTGAAACCTCGTTTGGTATCAAACGGCTCGGAGAGGTCCTTCCCAATTCTGACGGCGCTGCTGGTGTTGAGCAACGTCATCTTACATAGCCGTATTAGTTTTGTGGGGATACCAAATTCAGACATAGCGGCATACAGGTAACTCCTTTCCGTACTGTCGAATGCAGCTTTGAAGTCGACGAAAAGATGGTGTGTGTCGATTCTCCTTTCATGGGTCTTTTCCAAGATTTGGCGTATTGTGAATATTTGGTCGATGGTAGACTTTCCAGGTCTGAAGCCACACTGATAAGGTCCAATCAGTTGGTTGACGGTGGGCTTCAGCCTTTCACACAATACGCTCGCTAGAACCTTATAGGCGATATTTAGAAGACTAATCCCGCGGTAATTGGCACAAATTGCAGGATCGCCCTTCTTATGGATTGGGCAGAGCACACTTAAATTCCAATCGGCAGGCATGCTTTCATCCGACCATATTCTGCATAGGAGCTGATGCATGCACCTTACCAGCTCCTCGCCGCCATGTTTGAATAGCTCAGCCGGCAGTCCGTCGGCGCCCGCGGCTTTGTTGTTCTTTAGCCGTGATATTGCTATTCTCACCTCGTCATGGTCGGGTAACGGAACGACAATTCCATCGTCAACGATTGGGGTATCGGGATCTTCACATTCTCTATGACATGCGCAGCTGTCACCGTTTAACAAGTTCGAGAAGTGTTCCCTCCATAATTTAAGATTGCTCTGTACGTCAGTCACCAGATCGCCGTCTTTGTTCTTACAGGACAACGCCCCGGTCTTAAAACCTTCTGTAAGCCGCCGAACTTTCTGGTAAAATTTTCGGGCGTTGTTCCTATTGGCCAGCATCTCAAGCTCCTCGCACTCACGTATTTCGGCCTCTCGTTTCTTCTGTCGGATAATACGTCTCTCTTCCTTTTTCAGCTCTCTGTAGCGATCCCACATGGCTCGCGTTGCGCCCGATCGCAGCGTGGCTCTATAGGCGGCATCTTTTCTTTCGGCGGCAGCATGACATTCCTCGTCGTACCAATTGTTTTTTCGGGCTCGCCGGAATCCGATTTCTTCTTCGGCGGCGGTACGTAGGGAACGAGAAATGTTGCTTCATTGCTCGCGCATGCCGGTGTGTTGGGCAGTGCTCTCCGAGAGCAGGAGTGAGAGTCGAGTGGCGAATCTTCTGGCTGTTTGTTGTGATTGCAGCAAACAGCTACAATTGCAATCATGTGTAGATGTTTGAATAATCGCTACCGTTTTTGTGCGGTGCCTCCTATGATGTAAAGCAAGTCAGATGTGTTATAAATCTAGCAGGGTGGCATACATTTGAACCGGATTGTCATTGAACCAACCTGGCAACAACCGTTACCATCACAACGCACCTAACAAAGAACCTGCATGGCTCGCCAGAACTTAATGCAGCAGCGTCAAAACTATTCCTTACGGGGCGAATGTGAGAGAAAAAGTAATAGTCTATCATCAAACTTCCTGAAGTTTCTTGTGGCCTTGAGGCTCTGCAGTCACATTCGTCAAACTCGTTTCAGAATTTAAGAGAAACCATGAAGCAATCAGCTCAGCTGCAAACTGGTCGGCCACCAGTAACTAGTACTAGTAGACTACCCGCCTGGGAAACACAAAAGTTTTACACTTTAATATAATTCTTTTTATACATTTCAATTGCCATTGTAGATCGATTGCCATTCAATCTAAATGCATTTTTAGGAGTTCAACCCATGCCGATAGTAATTTTTGAAGCTTATTGCTTCTCCATGCGATCCTTGTGGCCCTATTTCTCTGCCACCAGTAGCAAGCATCTCACCAACCCAACTGAAACCATTTTGTAGTTGTTGACAAAAGGTACAATTAGGAACTGCCCTTAACACAGGCCTCAATTAGAAGTATATTTGAATACTGATACAATGACTGATACCAAAAATGTGGTACCTATTTATTGCACCTTTACTTTTTTGTATTTAATTATTCCAAACATTTATTTACTATTCTAAAGTTATTTACAATAAAGTCATAGCCCCATTCCTCTTCAAAAGTGTGTTTATTTACTTTTGTCTATTTCATTTTATTTACTTCAGTCTTCTTATATTGAAATCTGTCATATTTTTTTATTACGATATTTTTGTGGTTATCAGTTTTGTGGTTCATTCAATTTCGTATACCGTATTGTGAGTAAGTTGGAAGTAGCAAAGTTTAAAAAATTAGCTTAATTTTTTTATAAAAATATATTTTTCTCCTTCCTCTTGGTTGGCGCGATACCCACTTAAGCGGTTTTGGCCGAGTTGAACCCTTTACCGCATATGAACTCTTACAGGATATTACAGTATTGATACAATTTTATTTGAAAATTATGTATTTTAAAATAGTTCAAACGATTTTAATCCATAAAATATATATTTAGCAATAACCTCATTTTTGTCCAAGTGGGCGAGAAAACAGAATTCAAGTCCGAGTGATTTGTTTTCCAAAAACTACAATAGAGTAAAGCGTAAGTACTTTTTGGTAAAAATAAATATTTTCATAGAATAAATATTCTCGATATATATACTACTTTCCCGGAAGATAATAGTTTTTCCACTTTCAACTATTTTCTATACTCTACAACTAATTTTTATATATGGTTCCGTAAAAAAAAATGATACGAGGGGTGGCTTTTATATTTCGGGATTTGGCAACCCTGGTGTTGCAATCTGGCAACTGACAGCTGTATCGCAAAGTTTGACATTTTTTGGCTTTTACGTACTCAGAACGTTTTGAAATACCAGCGCTATTTGTGTTGTTTACAGTAACTTAAAGATTCATCTCGGTCCAAAAATGGAATTAAGTCGTGAACATTTTTGTGCGATTATTTTTTACAACTTTCGACGTGGATTAACTCAGCAACATTGCATGGATGAACTTAATTCATTTCTTGGCGATGAAGCTCCATCAAGGACCAGTGTTTATCGATGGTATGGTGAATTCAATTGTGGTCGTAGTTCACTCCAAGACGAATTTCGTGAAGGTCGTCCAAAATCAGTTGTTGTTCCGAAAACCATTGATGCTGTGCGCAGCTGATATTGCAAGATCGTCATGTGACCTATCGTGAGATTGAGACAACCTTAGGCATTAGTGGGACCAGCATACATTGAATATTGCATAAACATTTGACTGTCAAAAAAATTTGTTCGCGTTGGATCCCACACAATTTGTCAATCGCTCAAAAAAAGGCTCGTGTCGATTGGTCGAAGGAAATGCTCAAAAAATACGATAGTGGGGCTTTGAAACACGTCTATGACATCGTGAATCATGGATTTACGCGTATGAGCCCGAAAGTAAACAGCAGTCGACTGTATGGATGTTTCAAGACGAGCCAAATCCAAGAAAAGTTGTTCGCGCACGAAGCACTTCCAAGCAAATGGTCGCCTGTTTTTTTCGGAAAAACTGGACATGTCGCAACCGTACCACTAGAACAACGTAGAACAGTAAATTCTGAGTGGTACACAACCATTTGTTTGCCAGTTGTCTTCCAAGAAATTAGGAAAACCAATCGCCAAAGACGGATCACTCTTCACCAGGACAATGCGAGCTCTCACACATCGGCTCAAACAACTGCATTTTTGAGCACCCAAAACATCGAATAAATGGGTCATCCGTCGTATAGTCCTGACTTGGCACCGAATGACTTCTTTTTATTCCCGTACGTAAAAAACAAACTGAGAGGTCAACGTTTTTCGACACCTGAAGAAGCGGTTGCGGCATTCAGAATGCATGTTTTGGAGGTACCTCATTCAGAGTGGCAAAAGTGCTTCGACAATTGGTTCCAACCCATGCAAAAGTGTATAGATCTTCATGGAGAATATTTTGAAAAACAATAAAGTGTTTTTCGATGATTAAAATTTGTTTTTGTTGTCTAATCGCGACATATAAAAGGCACCCCTCGTAACCCCTTTTTTATTATTTTTCTTTCAATTGATAACACTGGTCGACAAAAAATGATTATTTTTCTGATTCAAGCATCGGACCCGGCCTATCTTATAGATTTTTCATCGCTGAATACGAATCTGACCTTAAAAAGTTTCCATCACGTCAAGGTTTTGAAAAAAATTAGTTCAAAAAGTCAAAAAAACGTGTTTTTGACCATTTTTGACCAAATGTAGTGGATGAACCTGAGGTGATGGAAGCTTCTACCTAGCCTTAAACTGAAGCCTGAACCTTCAGTTATAAGATCCAAATCGAAAATATCCTGAATCAATTGTAAATTTTGATGTAGCACAATTTTTTTAACTGCTCGCGCACGATTTTCATAGGTGCAGCCATGCAGGCTAGTTAGCCTTATCATAGTGGTGCGCTGACTTGTACCTTTTACCTATCATGTTTTTAGTTATTGGGTTTGCTTAGCACGATTCGGAAGTTGTAATTTCAAAATTGAAAGTGTCGGATTCAAGATGGCGAAAATAAAAATTTAATAAAATCAAATAAAAATTTGATTTTGCAGCTTGTCTTAGAATTAAAGGAAAGGCAAAAATTGTATGTAGAATTTCGTTTATCTAGAAATTTAGTTGTTACAGTTAGAAATATTTCTAGCTATTAGCTATATTTCTACCAAAGACACATATTTCTAACTGTTACACCTTAATTTCAAGCTAATCGCAATTCAGCTATATGGTTAGCTGGGTCAGCTAAAAATTTCTTTCAATGTTTGGTTTTATGATGCGCTGAAGACAAATATGACATCATAATTTAAAAAGGCAAAACCAATATGGTGATCTAAATTACTTTTTACTTAACGAACAACTATTGAAAGATGAATTTATATAGTTATATTAGAATAATTTTTGACAGTAGTAATAAAGTTTTATAATCTGACATTAGCTGGTTAACCAATATTTTAGTGCATAATAAATTTATTAAATTCACGACCCCAGAATGTGCCACGAGGAGGCTGTCAGTATTTTACACTCCACTTTTGTTTTTTTTGTTCTTTTTTATTTTAAAAAATTTTTTTTGTTTGTTTTTTTTTTCCTTTTTGTTTTTTTTTGTTTATTAATATTCTCGCATTTGTGGTAATTTTTTGTTATTCCTTAGAAAGGAATTTCTTCCTTCTTTGTTTGAATTTTTTGAATCCACAATTTGTTCTTCAAATACAAGTTTCACGGATGCTTCTTATCTTTGTAAGTTTTCTCAAGGTTTTAAGGAATAAGAAGAAACACACAAAGGATAAAGAATTTAGTTTTGAGTACTTTCATTTTCTAAAATTTGATTTTTATTCGGCAGACTTGGGAAGGTTAATCTTTGTGACTTTCTAGAGTAATTGCAATCGTCATCTTTTAATAAGCCCCAGCAGTAATCAGCAAGCATGCTAGGATTCCATTTTCCTTGATATCTTTTCTCCATAGTTTTTATATCTTGATGAAATCTCTCACCATGCTCATCGCTAACGTCTCCACAATTTTGTGGGAAAAAATCCAAATGCGAGTCAAGAAAATGTATCTTCAAGGACATGTTGCAGCCCAAGCGTTCATAGTTTTTCAACATATTTGCAACTAACGTTTTGTACTTGTCAGATCGTCTGCTACCCAGAAAATTCGCGCATACTTCCTTGAATGATATCCAGGCAGCTTTTTCCTTAGCAGTGAGCTTTTTTTGAAATTCTTCATCTTTTAACACTTGGCGAATTTCTGGACCAACAAAAATGCCCTCTTTCAACTTAGCATCACTCAGATATTTAAATTTTTCTTTTAAATGTAGAAATCCTTTACCAGTTTTATCCATGGCTTTTACAAAATTTTTCATCAGGCCAAGTTTGATATGAAGTGGTGGTAAAATGATGTCATTTGAATCAACAAGAGGTTTACTTGAGACATTTTTGGCTCCTGGAATAAATTCCTTTCTCTTAGGCCACGCTTTAACTTTGTAATGCTTATCTCTTGCTCTACTGTCCCATTCGCAAAGAAAACAGCAGAACTTCGTATATCCAGTTTGCAAGCCAAGTACAATTGCTACAACTTTTAAGTCTGCACAAATTTGCCATTTGTAGTTTGAATAGTTAATACAATCTAGAAGCACTTTCACATTTTCATATGTCTCTTTCATTTTAGCAGCGTGAGCAACAGGGACAGATGGATATAAATTTCCATTAAACAGAAGAACTGTCTTTAAACTATCTTTGGATGCGTCTATGAATAAACGCCATTCACATGGCTTATGTTCTCTTCCTAATTCCATCATCAGGCCGTCAACATCATTACAGTAGACAAGTACTCATAGAGAAATACGATTCCAAATTTCTCTGTCGCTTTCTAACGTGAGTTATAAAAGTTCCGGGTTCAAGCATGTTCCATTCTTTTAGCCGAGAACCAAGTAACTCACTCTGAAGTTTTGATAATTTCAGATCTCTAAATAAATCATTTAGTTTTGACTGATTTATAAGAATTGGTTGATCAGAAATGGTATCAAAACACTCAGAATCGGACATTTCTTCTGGTTCTTTACAACCATCCACTGATTGTAAATAAGTACATTTATCTGTCACTAAATCGTCTTCTTGAGCAAGTTTTGGTAGTTTTGGTACAGGTAAGAGTTCACTGTGATTTTGCGGGTAAGTCACTGAAGATACATTTGGATATTCGATTTTACATTTATTCTTCCCAGAATAACCAGAAGTATTTATACTACAAAAGTAACAATTAGTAAAATGATCTATTGGTTCTTTCCATATCATTGGAGTACCAAAAGACATGGAAGGACGCTGTCCTCGTCTCCATAAAAACAAATTTGATGTACAATGATTACAGCAAAAGTTTGGAGTCCAACTTTTATCAAAATTTATTATTTTTAAACTAAAATAATATTCATATGACTCTTTAGTAGCAGGAGTTAATGTGCGTCTCTGCTTTCTTGTCATAAACTGTCCACAAATGTAACAGAATAAATTTGGATCCGTTTTACAAACTCTAGGCATAGTAAAACCTGAGGAATCAGTTAAAGTATAAAAACCAAAAAACTTATATATTTGAAAAATATCTGATGTAGGTAAAGGTCAGATTCTAATATTAAGAAATTGAGATGTAGTCCTGAAAAAAAACTGATGATAAAGAAACTTCGAAGATATTGATTGACCAATTTATGTTGAAGTGTCAATTAAAAATGAACTTTTTATCACAAAAGATATGTAAAGTGCAGTTCTGATAACATATATAAGTTAATTATTTTAATAAAACACCAATTTATTTTTGATGTAATTTTTATTTATTTCCCTTGCTAATGCAAGGGCAGCCGGTCTCAGCGGAAGAGTTATAACAACTAACTAACTCGGTGACTGCACCTGAATACCTAACTTTGAAATTTAGCTATTGCATGTGGACAACGCGTGATTTGAAGTTGCTGATAGAGCGTCTGCCGTATGTTGGTAATATCGGCTTACACTCGCTGCTTGAACGTGGGATCGCTGCCTAACTGCCTGCTGCATTGCTTGCTCTGCGGATATGGTGGATATTGTTACATTTATTGTTGCGACTACTTTGTTATTAGAGCCGCAACATGGGTTATTGCTGGTGTTGTTGTCATGTGCCAAAATTATTATGTGTTAACTTATATCTAATAATTCCGAATCGTGCTAAGCAAACCCAATAACTAAAAACATGATAGGTAAAAGGTACAAGTCAGCGCACCACTATGATAAGGCTAACTAGCCTGCATGGCTGCACCTATGAAAATCGTGCGCGAGCAGTTAAAAAAATTGTGCTACATCAAAATTTACAATTGATTCAGGATATTTTCGATTTGGATCTTATAACTGAAGGTTCAGGCTTCAGTTTAAGGCTAGGTAGAAGCTTCCATCACCTCAGGTTCATCCACTACATTTGGTCAAAAATGGTCAAAAACACGTTTTTTTGACTTTTTGAACTAATTTTTTTCAAAAGAGTGTCAGTTCTATTCGTCGAGAGAGGACTTTACTACTCATTTGTCTACTTAGTCCAAACTAGCACTTGTTGGCAAGAGAGATTCTTCGTTGGATTTCAAGTCTAATTTTATTATTATCGGAACACCTATAAACTGTGTCTATACTAATAAACTGTGTCTATTACAACCACAAATGATAACTGTGAATAGTTTTGTGGTTTGTTTTTTTTTTTACGAAGAGGAAGCAATTAAAGCCTAACTCCGTCTATGTAGGACTTTAACCCAAACTAAACTACACTAAAACTTTCTATCGTAAATTTACAAATCCCCGGTATTACTGTTAAATATTTGGTCGAGAGGTGGTTGAAGCACTAGACTCAACGTCAGTTTTTGTACTGATACAATACGTCAAAAGAAGTATCTTCTTATAGCCATCCACTCTTTAAATCAGTTGATGAATTCCCCCACCCGTTAGCCGTATTCTATCTATAACCATATTCTATACCATAGAACTGTAGATTTCTATATCTGGTATCATCAGTTGGCCTGCATTGATGGCTTACACACTTTCTTGGTGCCCGCGTCTTCACCTTGCCTGCTCGCTGTATCAGAGTTGTGCATTATTTCGGCAGCCACGTGCAGTACGTCGCTGCTCTTCAGCTTCAGTAGTACTAGATTCTCGGGCGTGACACAGCAGCCAAGGTTATGTTCTAGTATTTCCTAAGTCTTCTGAAAGATAAGAAAAATACATGTTTCACATCTTCGTCGATTCCTGGCTTGCACTGCTCGCAGTCTGAAGTCTCTTCATGCGCCAAGCGATGAAGGTAGGCTTTAAAGCATCCATGACCACTAAGGATTTGGATAAAGCAGTAATTGACCGGCTGACAGTTTGATGACGAAGTACCTCCTTCGGTTTGTGTTCGTTCGCCACTTGACTCATTCGCTTTGCTTTTTTGTACAGTTTGGGAAAGGCAGAACTAACAGCGTGGTTGCTAAGGCCGATGATGGTCGTTTATTTATTTATGCAATACAATTTTTTAAAGAGTTTGGTGCATGAATTTACTCTGCTTTTGTTTAAATATTAACCATAATTTTATGAAAATTTAAAAATTTTAATTTACATAAAAAAATGGTTATACGATTTTCCGTGACTCCCACTATCTACTCTCTTCCCAACTTCCGTTGCTTGCGTACGAAACCAAAATGAATTCAGTAAAGCATTTACCAAGTTTTCGTTTCGAAATTACATTTTGGTGCATATGAGGCAATCATAACTGTCAACGCAGCAACAAAAGTAAGCAATTAAAATGTCAGCCATAGTATGAATACGAAATTCAAGGGAGCATAATTTGTTTTCTCCACGTGTTTGTATCCATGTGAATTTAACATCTACGGCTATAGGCAAATGGGGAACGACATATTTGGAGAATTTCTTTTACTTGCGAAAATACAGCCGTATATATGCGTATACACACTTGTGAGATTATTAAGCACATGTTAAACACGCACGCGCCAAATTATCACATGAAATTATTGCCAAGTTGCATGTTAGGGACCAACCGTAAAACCAAACAGACATACAAATTACATTGCGCTTGGTGCGTTGAATTAAGCCGTTGTGACTTGACTTTCAACTTTAATTCACAAATGATTTGTTCTTGTACGTGCAAGGAAGGACGCGCGTGTGTGTGTGTGGGACATATTTTAAGAGAAAGGTATAAGAAGTTGTACAAAAGCCACATTAACATACACGAATACACAAGGATGTTCTATTTGCCCGGGCAGACTCTAATAATTTAAGGTTCCCTCTTTATTTATTCATAAATTTTATTTAAATGAAGTAATTTCGCCTCGCATAATCTGTTTGTAAATTGCGAAAAAATTATGTCATATATCGTAAATTAAAAACAAAATCCGGAACGAAACATAACCGAAAAATGTATTCCCCCTACAATAGCTGGTAGGCGACATTTTCAAGTGTGGCCCGTAAATTTTTAACACATTTGTACATTCTTAACAACACGCACATATTTTTTAATTTCCACAACACCAGCAAATCTTTGGAATTAAAAATAAATCACTGGGTAATTCTACTTTGCCGCGTTAAGCCTAATGAAGAGGTCGTTTAATATTATAGCTCGCAATGAAAGCTATGCTGTTTTACTATTTCCCTTTTTGCGAGGAGCCATTTTCATGAGCCTAATTTCCCCGTAACCGAATGGGTTGGTGCGTGACTACCATTGAAAAACATTTTTCTAATAGCGGTCACCCCTCGGCAGGCAGTGGCAAACCTCCGAGTGTATTTCGGCCATGAAAAAGCTCCTCATAAAAAATATCTGCCGTTCGGAGTCGGCTTGAAATTGTAGGTCGCCCCATTTGTGGAACAACATCAAGACGCAAACCACAAATAGAAGGAGGAGCTCGGCCAAATACCCAGAAAGGGTGTACGCGCCAATTATACAGCGTTTTTCAATAGGTGCGCTTCAACTTTTTTCCGATAGGGAGGGCGAACGACGCAATATTTTTTATTTTTCGCTTGTCATTTGTAAACTTCATTAGTATACATTTCATCATGGAACGCTACGCACTTGAGCAACGATTGCAAATCGTGCAAATTTTTTATGAAAATAATCGTTCTGTTGCTGCTACTTTAAGAGCATACACGACGTTCTCAACAATTGGGCCTTTCTGTGTCGTCATTGTGGCGAATTTTGCGAAAAGGTCTTTTCCTGCATCCGTACAAGATCAAGCTGACACAAGAACTGAAGCCGTTTGACCATTTGAAGCGACGTCGATTCATAAATTGGGCTGAAGATCAACTTGAAAATGATCCAGATTTTTTCCAAAAAATCATCTTCAGTGATGAAGCTCACTTTTGGCTCAATGGCTTTGTCAACAAGCAAAATATGCGTTACTGGGCAGAAAGTAATACACATGTGATTCATGATTCACCGTTGCATCCCGAAAAAATCACTGTTTGGTTCGGTTTACATGCCGGCGGCGTAATTGGCCCATATTTTTTCGTTGACGAGAACGATCGCCACGTTACTGTGAATGGAAATCGATACCGCAACATGATAAACGATTATTTTTGGCCACAATTGAATGGTATGGACTTAGACGACATGTGGTTTCAACAGGACGGGGCCACAAGCTACACAGCACACGCTACAATTGATTTGTTGAAGAGTAAGTTCGATGAGCGCATTATTTCCAGAAATGGACCGGTCGAATGGCCGCCGCGCTCGTGTGATTTGACGCCTCTAGACTATTTTCTTTGTGGTTATGTGAAGTCATTGGTCTACAGTAACAAGCCGGCGATGATTTGTGAGCTCAGAGCCAATATTGACCGCGAAATTGCTGGAATTTCGGCCGATTTATGCAAAAGAGTGGTCGAAAATTGGGTTCAACGATTGGACTTCGTAAAACGTGCACGCGGTGGTCATGCAAAAGAAATCGAATTTCATACTTAAAGTTCAAAAGTTGAAGCGCTCTTACTGAAAAACGCTTTACATATTTGGTGTATCAGGTCAGTCCATAAGTTCAAGCGTTTTTAAATGTGGTTTTAAAATTAATAAAAAGATGTATAAAGTATTTGTTAATCAATAATATATTTTCCATCATAATTTACAATGTCTTCCCAATGTTTAAGCAAATTTTTAATTTCCTGCTCAAAAAATTATTTGTCCTTGCAGCTTAAATACGCTTCGATATCCCTTTTTATAGCTTCTTTTGAGGAGTAGTTCCTGTTACTCATATGGGACTGATATATATATAAAGCCTCCCTGAGCATCAACACTTTCATCTCAACGAGATTCCAGTTTACAAACTCCATCCCTGCATTAAGTATCTGGAAGAGCTGTAAAATATGCCTCCGCGGCTGTTATGATGATTTTTATTATTTGATGAAAAACGCTTTTCACGCATGAATTTTTTTCGGTGCCAAGTATGGTGAATACGGTGGATGCTCCAACAACTCGAAGTTTACTTCATGGGTTCTAGCCATTGTCGAAATACTCTTATGCACAGTGCATTGTCCTGATGAAAAATATTTTTTTTCTTTTGCAAACTGAGTATTTTTTTAACGAATTTTTTTCGTCATATGGTCTAAAAAGGTTACACTAATATTTAGAATTTATTGTTTTACCACTTCGCAAGTAATCCACAGACAAAATTCCTGATTCTAACAGCTTCATGGCCGATTTCTTGACAAGAACGCGTTTCGGAGCCGAAGAATCAGGTTCACACTGCTCTTTAGGCTCATGTTTTGATTTAGGGTCACGGTGATAGACCCAACTCTCATTCATAGTGATGAATCGATGCACAAAATCCACTTTATCGCTTCGAAAATGCTCTAAATGTTGATGAGAAAGTCGCTTTCGAATGAGTATTTGTTCCATTGTTACCGAATGCGACACTCATTGCACACACAGCTTTCTGAGATCTAGTATTTTAGTTAAAGTATTGCTTGCACAGCCCAATGAGACGCTTAAGTCTTCTAGTAAATCTTTTGCAGTCACTTTAAGATTTGTCAATACAATAGCCCGTATTCCTGTCCGTATTCCGAATTCTGTTGTTGTTATTGTTTGTGGCATCCAAGGACTATACGACCACGTTTAAATTTAGCAGCCCATCTTTCTACTATACTAATATAGTTAATGGCGAAAAGTCCTTATACGCTTTCAAAATTCATTCATAAATTTCCTTTGCTTTTTAACTTTCCAAAAATAAAAATTTCCACAACGCACGATATTTGATTTTTTCCATTGTAGAAAAAACTGTGACACGCCCATCCTAAATGACTTCTAAAGCGATAACAAATTAACTTATTGAACAACCTTGAACAGAAAGTTCGAATTATTAACCCTCATGAAGAGCTCATTTATGAGCTCGGAATGAAAGTATCTCCTATGTCTTTTTTTGCGAGGGCCATTTTTATGTACCGAAATCGTCGAGTGTCCAGTTATTCTTGAGCGCATAAGGTTTAATGTTCCACAAGGAAGTCCTCGCAGGGTTTACCCTTTTTATGTGGAAAACTTTAAGCCCAAATTTGACAGTAATGTACCTATTGCTTGCGCACTTAGGGACTAGAATTCATTATCCAATTCCAGCCTGCTTGATTGTACTTTATCTAAAGCTAATTCTGTAAAAAATTTAAATTTAGTTGCTCAATAATGTATTTCTATTGATTCTTATATTTTAGCTGGCAAATTGGCTAGTTTTTCTTTACAGTTTTTTTAGTCTGTAAGGTAATTTGTACCGTAAAAAAATATATAAAAAATATTAAAAACTTCATAGATTACATGAATTCAAATACGAATCATATTTCAATTTTTTGGGCTTGTTCCACATCTGACTCGTCTTTTTCTCATATATTATGTTACTAAGTTTGGATTCGCTTGTGATTACTGCTGGGCTCCAATAAATGCATTTGTAAACACTAATATGATGATAACACTTATTGACCCCATATTCGACGCTCACGTTGTTTCTTAAAATCCCTTTCATTTGGATATTTGCAGGCAATGCCTTTCATCATAATTTCATGCTCAAAGCCCGAAAAAAAATATTTTGCATATTCAAAAAATTGATGATTGAGGTAGTTGCAAAAAATGTCGCGCGGTTTGTAACTTGCAACATATGTGATCCATATACATACAGGGTGTGCAGAGTATTTGAGAACAAATTGAAAGTATAACTAATTAAATTTTATTTTGAACAAAATTTAATGAAAATTTAAGATTTTGGCAATTTATGATACAACAGTGGTAAGGCCTATCATCACGTACGGTGTCTTAGATTGGTGGCCAACACTTGAGAAAAGAAGAACAGTAAAACGCTTAGAAAGTATCTAAAGGGATGTTAGTCTCTGCATAAGCGGGGCACTAAAAACTAGGCCCACGGCAGCGATGAATGTCATGCTGCATTTATTACCGATTGAGGCCTACAGCAAACAGCTGGCGGCAAAATCGGCACTTAAGTTAAGAGAATCTTCTAACTCAGCCACTAACACAAGGGGTCTCTCAAGAATACTAGATGAATAGACCTTCTTACATCAAACGACAGACTTTTGTAACTTAGTAGACCTGCAGGTAAACATATTCTTTACTACAACTTTCCCAACGAGAGAAGATTTGGACAATGGGGTAATGGACAACAGAAGAGGAAACAGCATCTATACTGATGGTTCCAAGCTAAATGAACAAGTAGGCGGAGGCCTTCGCTCTGAGGAAATGAATGCCAACATCTTATTCCGGCTACCGGATTACTGTAGTGTATTCCAAGCTGAAATTTTGGCTATCAGTGAAGGCCTGTAGCCCTAAATAAAAGTGTCCTCACCACAAGAGATATAAACATATATTCAGATAGCCAATCGGCCCTGAAAACTTCAAAATCGCATACTATTAACTCGAAGACAGTAAAATAATGTATCGACGTTTTGACAGAACTATCACAGTACTTTGTAATAAGCCTGCTCTGGGTGCCGGGTCATAGAAACGTAGAAGGCAACTGCAAAGCAGATGAACTAGCGAGATTGGGTCCCACATTACCGATCCAACCAGTCAAAGCGAACATACCTAAACCTTGCAACTTCTAAGATACTTATAGACAAACACACTATTAGAGCTGCCAACAGGCTATGGGCTCAGTCCCTGAGCTGTGCAACAAGTAGAATGACGTGGCCAGAATAGAACATGGGCCGCACAAGCCGACTGTTGAAACTGAACAGGAAGAACCTGAGAAATCTTTTTGGTAGACTGGCAGCTCCCTATAACGAAGAAGCTGTAACGACATTGAAGAAGAAGACTCTATAGAACACTTTCTATGCAGGTGCATGGCTCTGGATAGATGAAGGTTCAATATTTTAGAAAACTGTTCTTGAATAACTTGGCAGAAGTAGCCAATATAAAAATAACAAACCTTGTTAGATATACTAAAGCCACAGGTTGGTTCAATGAGAAAACTGTTGAGTGAGGATAGGGGACAGCCCTGGTGGTATCACAATGGGCCCACAGCAGGTCTAGGTGTGTCAACCGACAACCACTAAAGCTACTTACCTAACTTGTTATATATCTATAAAATCATTCACTAAAATTTCCATTAGCTGTAATAACCTCCTCCATCCTTTGTATTTATATTAACCATAACGGTTGGTTATTGCAGCCCTCAGATAAGAAATAGTGTCATGAGGATGCTTGTTGGTTCCAAGGATGCTTTTTGGATGTTTGGCCCAGTTTGTGGTGTGCGTCGTGATGTTGTTCCACAAATGGAGGCACTTACAGTTTTAAGCCGACTCCGAACTGCAGCTATTTTTATGAGGAGGTTTTTCCACGTTCAACTGCGTCCCATATCAATAGCGAAGCAGCTATGAAAAAATTCGAATCACCAGCATCACTTCAGTGTTAAAGTTTTATCTTTGTAAGTGATAACCTATGGTACTTGTATTTTAAATTCCCCACTGCCATTAGAAAAAAAGCCTTCACGTGAGTTATTGCGTTGACAATGATGCTGATAATTATGATGTTGCTAATTAATTAGCTTTTAGTCGACACGAACATGCGGACGATGCTGGTAAAGTATGCACGCAACGACTACACAATGAGCTGTCAATTGCGCGAAGGTGTAAATTTTAACTATTTACAAACATAGAAATTATCCACAGTCGGTGTTGCTATTCAACGTCGCACTATTTGTTGCTTATGCGTGCATACTCACACATACTTACATATACATAATATATACGCGAGCTAATAGCACGGATTATCGCCGGCAACAGCCAAATGGCGGCAATTTCATCAACACCTAACATTAGCTAATGTAATCATCATCAACATCATCCGCACCAGCAGCGTTAGGCCACTTAAGTAGCTGTGCTACCAACTTTTACCCATACCAAATTTGAAGTGGTTTGTGTGAGCTGACATCAGTCTTGTTCACTTACTGCCACTCTGGTAGCTATTGTTGACGTTGGCGTTGGCGTTGACGTGATGGATAGCTAAAGTAATTGCTTAATTTATGTTGCTAAAGCGTGACAGGGCCACTTAGGCTAGCCGCAATATCCACCACAGACAAACATCAAAATTGCGCAGTCACTCTGCGCCTGTAATAACTATTTAAACGGAAGAGCAAAAATAGCAGCAAGTGCGACTAAAACAACTATGCACTGCATTACCCAACCGACAGACTAACTTCCTGCCTGCCTGTTTGGCTGTCTGAGGTGGCGTTAAGTGGGGAATTACGACACTTCACGCTACTTGGTTGCTCATTTTTTCTTCTATTTATAATTATTCTATATTCGCAAGTGTGCTTTCAAGTAAGTTTATTTGCGCTATTTATTGATATTCGTGTTGTTGCTGTCGGCTGGCCAGCAAGCACCCAATCTTCTTGGCAATTTAATTGCTTGACTGAGTCTTAATCTCATATGAGTTGCTTTGTAAATATGAGGCATTATTGGTTATTCACTTATTTATATTGAAATCTGAGATGTGACTTAATAATTGTTGGAACACAGTACGGGAGTTTATTTCTTTTTTTTTAATTTTTTTTGTTTCTTTTTATAATTTTTTTTTTCTAGTTTTTTAAAAGCTTAAAGAACAATAAAATAGTTAAATAAACAAAAAGAAATGCAGTACTGGCAATGGAGGCTTTAAGCTGGCTGGTGAGGAATTGCTGGTTTTTATACGTCGTAGAAGATCGGAATCTTTCTGAAGTTTAAAGAATTTGGAAATATTGGAATCAGAAGGATTAATTAATTTTGATAGTGGATCACGAGAGGTATTTTCGTGCTACGGTTCTTTCCAAATACCAAATGCTAATAATGAGAAACCATAAAAAATGAAAACACGAAATTAGCAGAGAATCCATTTACATAAAAATTCAGACCAACTGTTGTCTGCATACATGACATGTATACAAAAATTGGTGGTTGAGTAAATAATCTCTTGTTATTTTCGAAGCTTAACAGACCTATTAACAGCAGTTAGGTGTTTGATGAATAAAGGCAGCAAATGTTAGGCTTGTAAAAATTAGATACACCTTTCAGGTTTTCGGGCGTTTCTTATGCTAGTTTTTGTTATGCTACTTACATTATGTTGTGTTATCTTGTGTCATGTTATATTTTATACATATTATGTTTATCATGTTATGTACGCTTGATATGCTAGATTATATTATGATGGTGGTGTTATGTTATGTTATGTTATATTATATAAGTATGCAATTTATGTACATCATGTTATGTACGTTGTTTTCGTTATGTAATGTTATGTTTTGTTATGTTATGTTATGTTATGTTATGTTATGTTATGTTATGTTATGTTATGTTATGTTAGGTTATGTTATGTTATGTTATGTTATGTTATGTTATGTTATGTTATGTTATGTTATGTTATGTTATGTTATGTTATGTTATGTTATGTTATGTTATGTTATGTTATGTTATGTTATGTTATGTTATGTTATGTTATGTTATGTTATGTTATGTTATGTTATGTTATGTTATGTTATGTTATGTTATGTTATGTTATGTTATGTTATGTTATGTTATGTTATGTTATGTTATGTTATGTTATGTTATGTTATGTTATGTTATGTTATGTTATGTTATGTTATGTTATGTTATGTTATGTTATGTTATGTTATGTTATGTTATGTTATGTTATGTTATGTTATGTTATGTTATGTTATGTTATGTTATGTTATGTTATGTTATGTTATGTTATGTTATGTTATGTTATGTTATGTTATGCTCTGCTGTGTTTTGTTATGTCATATTATAATGTTTTTTTATATACTGGTATGTTCTGTTGTGTTATGCCATGATATGTTTTGTTATGTAATGTTATGTTATGCATGCTATAATATCCCTTATTACGTTTTGTGAGTCACGTTATGTCACACTAAGTTATGTTTGCTATCGTATGCCCCTTAAATATTCAACATGTTATAATACAATATTTTTTGTTATGCTTGTGTTATACTTTATGTTACATATTTCATTTTACGTGACATTGAATAACATCAGATGAAATCATTATAATTTTCTTGACTACACCGGACTAAAACATTTGCTTACTTTTGTCAGATATTCCTACCTAAGGTTCTAAGCGTCTGACAAAACATCTCTCTTTATTACAATTTTTGCTATTTCATACCCTAATTTGCTTTCATGCTGCCAGTCTATACAAAATCAAATCACTTAAGTCAGTACAAAGAAAAAAATGCTAAATAAACCAATTTCTGTTCGCAATGGCCAATCAAATAAGGTCATTCTTCAGTGGCACAGCAGGTTCTGGATTGTCTGCGTTATGGATCAAAACAATTTTATGTCTGCAGTGTTGGCGAAAATAATAGAAGTGACTTACAAATTCGTTGCCTTATTTGATTGATGTTACTTTTTAGTAAATCTGGATTTATAAAACATTTTATTTGAACTCAGTGCAGAAAAAAGTAAAAATAAAATAAGTGTAAGTGAAGCGAAAAAAATTAGACAGACTCTAAAAAGAAAAGTACTTCTGAAATTTATGCTTTGCAACTGCTTAAAAAGTGAACCAAAACAGCTAAAGAGTTAGACATTTGCAAACCCACATTCTAGTCAGCAGCGATAAAGTTCAATAATTAAAACTTAACTTAAGTCAGCCGAATGTATTAATTTTTCCAACAATATTTAGATATAAGTATGAATGTACCAGAAGGTATGAGTTTATGCACAAAACTGTTATACACCATTTATTACGTTAACTAAACAATAAATTATTGTGAGCCTGCTGGTGACAAGTAAAAACCTAATTTCTATACCGCAAGGACACACGTGGATATTTCTAACTACAACTGAATGCCAAACAATGCCACACATATATAATAATAGGTACACACATCCACACTTATACACAGATAATAAAGGAAAAGAATATAGGTATGTGCGTATAAGCAGAAGAATATTTGTGTGTATAAATCTAAGTGAGAGGCAGGCATTTGTAAAAAATTTTCATATATAAACTTGACGACACCGGTAATTACCTGTAAATGAAGTATGCATGCGTGTGTTTACAAACAGATTTTGAATGTCGCAGTTTATACTTCGACCTTAAGACGTTTTTACTCTGCTGACCCTCACACACCGCCCTATTATCATGGTGACGGTTCTATTCAGGAGAATTAAAGAAAAGGGTCAGCTCGGCCACCCTTTTGATAGAGATAGTTAGTCCTGTGAGAATTTTCCAGATTCTTTGGCAAATCTGTAAATATCCTCCAGTTTTAGAGAACGAATATTACTCATTCTCACGACATCGGAACCCAATACTCGTAGTCACGCTCTAGCAAAGGCAGGACACTCACAGAGAAAGTGCTCAGTGCTATCCGCCTCCTCCAAGCATGACAGGCATACCGGGTCTTCGATGATTCCAATGGTGGTCATATGCTGACCCCATGGGTTGTGTCGTGTAATGATGCCGACCATCAACCGAATGTCTTTTCTTCTAAGTTTTAGTAGAAAGTTTGACAGTTTTCTGTTCGGACTTGTCACAAAACACTTTGCAGTTCTGCAGCGTTCTAGACCGGACCATCGCTCTTTATGTAGATTGCTTACATAATCGTTGATCTAGTTCTTGATTCCTGCTGTACTGATTCCGATTATTGGCTCTGGCCCCTGTTGGGGCACCGCTGATCCACGGTTGGCCAATTCGTCGGCAATTTCGTTTCCTTGAACACCGGAGTGTCCCGGAACCCATATAAGTACAAGCCTGTTTTGTCTTGCGACAGAATTAAGCTTCTTCTTACATTCTTGAACAATCTTTGAGGTTTGCCTCGCGTTCTCCAGGGCCTTCAATGCAGCCTGACTGTCACTGAAGACTCCAATCTGGTTCCCGCTCCATCTCCTCTCGATTATCCATTCGGCTACTTTTAGGATGGCAAAAACTTCTGTTTGGAAAACAGTTGCCATTCCCCCCATAGCGTAGTGTTACTTATTACTATCGTTTAAGTACCATCCGGCTCCAGACCCTATTTCAGTCTTGGACCCATCGCATGCATGCCTCCTGGATTGCTCCATTGCTCACGCAATGGAAATCTGACATCAAATTTCCTTCCGAATGAAACTGTGGGTATCAGGTCATCTTTAGGTGCCAAAAACAGTGGATACTGCTCCGACAGCAACTTAAAGATTTCTCTGTGCCCCGAAGTTCCATCTTCGTGCCAGAAACCATATTTATGGAGTCTACACATTGCTTTTATTGCTTCCTGTTGTATCTTAAGATCCAGGGGGAGCAAATCAAGCATAGCATTTAGGGCATCACCAGAGGTTGTACTCATGGCACCCGTGATGCATAAACATACACTTCTTTGCAGCCTGTATAGTTCCCGGATTGTGGACTTAACCATGCTCCGTCGCCACCAGACCACAGAAGCGTAAGTGATGATTGGTCTGATAAGTGCCGTGTATATCCATAGGACCACAGCAGGTTTCAGACCCCAAGTTTTGCCAAAGGCTCTACGGCATTGCTGAAAAATCTTCAATGCACGATTCACCTTCAGTGAGACGTGTGTCTCCCAACTCAGCTTCTTATCCAAGATTACTCCTAGATATTTAACTTCGTTGGAAAGACCAAGTGTCACACCTTTCAGTGTTGGAAGACTGAGCCCATCCAATTTCCGTTTTCTCGTAAACAAGACTATGGTTGTTTTGTTCGGATTAACGGAAAGACCTTGTCTCATGCACCAATCATCGATTTTGTCAAGAATCCTCTGCCCTTTCGTGCAAAGCCTCCTTAAGGATTTATCCGATGTTAGCGCACAGACGTCGTCCGCATATGCTTGGACGTGAAAGCCGAGTTCTTGCATCTCCACTAATAGGGAGTCTACGACGAAGCACCACAGCAGCGGAGAAAGAACACCCCCTTGGGGACATCCTTGCTTGGCCCTGGCTGTGATTTGCTCGTCATCGCTCCCACCAGCGGTTAACAGCCTCTCAGAGAGCATGGAGTATATCCATTTTATAATGGCTTGATTAACTCCGTGTCGTTCGGCAAAAGAACATATCGAGCCGAAAGTGGCATTATCAAAAGCCCCCTCAATGTCCACGAACACGCCCATTGTGTATTCGTCAGCTTCCAGCCCAGCTTCAATCTTGCTAACAAGATCGTGTAAGGCTGATTCACATGATTTTCCACTCTGGTGAGCGTGTTGATTTCTACTAAGTGGACTTCTCGGCAATACCCCCACTCGAATATGTTTCTCCACCACTCGTTCCAGACTTTTCAACATGAACGATGTCAAACTGATTGGTCTAAAACTTTTTGCTAGGGAATAGTCATCTTTTCCTGGTTTCGGAATGAATACTACTCTTACGCGTCGCCATTGGGATGGTATATAACCAAATGCAAGACAGGCTGTGAAGATCCTTTTCAGGGCCTCAATCAGCCTGTCTCCTCCTTTTTTAAGCATTGCTGGGTATATTCCGTCAGGTCCAGGGAACTTAAAGTTCTCAAAGGAAGATAAGGAAAACCTTATCGATTCCCTTGTCACTATCCGACTAGCAATATACCAGCTGTACCTAGAGGTTCCACCGTTGCCACCGTTGTTGTTCATGCCACTCTCAACTTCCGAGAGAGTTCTACTACCCGGAAAGTGGGTTTCGAGTAGAGCATTAAACGTTTCCGATTTGGAAATGGTGTATGAACCATCAGGTTTTCGAATGGAATCCAGCCTTACTGAGCGGTCTAAATGAAGGACCTTACAAAGTCTCGCTGTTTCCCTCATTTCTTCGACGTTACTGCAGAAATTTCTATAGGATTCAAGTTTGGCTTGCCGTACTTTTTTCTTATATTCTCTCTGTGTAAGTCGATGATTGGCCCAGTCCTCTTCTGTTTTGGTCTTCAAGGCCTTATTAAGAAGTTTCCTGGACCGTACACGAAGCTTCGACAGTTCAGGGTTCCACCAAGGAACCGCTTTCCCCTGTCTGCTTTGCCTGAGTGGACACAGTTCCTCAAAGCAATTGATTAAAGTACCTTCTAATTTCTTAGTCGCATCTTCAATCATTTCTGCTGATTTGAGTTTTTTCAGGTTTGGTAATCGCTCTGTTACAAGCCCACCATACCTGTCCCAGTCCAAATTTCGAGGATTCCTACCGGAAGATATTGATATTGTGTCAATTCCCAGTCGGAATTCGATAAGACGATGATCAGAAAGAGAGTCCTCTTCCAAAACTCGCCATCGGTTGATTTGATTTCCAACTGACCTATTGGTAAGTGTTAAATCAATCACCTCTTGTCTCCTTCTGGTCACAAAAGTTGGTTTGTTACCAGTGTTTTGAATGACCAAATCGGATGACAGGATAAAATCCAGTAACTTGAGATCTCTGGGGTTGCATTTGCTGCTTCCCCACACAATGTTCTGTGAGTTTGCATCACAGCCCACTATTAGCCCCAGATTATTGGATTCTGCGTACTTGACCACTTCTCTTAGCTCCCGGATTTCTGCCTGGTGCACGAGTATACTCTCCAGAGAGTCGTGTCAAGATCCTTATTCTGAACACGGATGCGTTTGAGGAGTTCTGCTGAATTACAGGAAGGACCCGGAATCCAGACACTCGCTCGTACCAGCCTTTCTTTGCTACTCTCAACAAGAATAAACTTGCTGTTTTCGCAGGCTGGGATTTTTGCTATCGCTTTTTCTAGCCATTCTCGGGAAAAAGCATTGGAACAGTGCACCTTTACGATGCCGTCCACCACGCTTTTCCCCTCGAAAGTCGGCGCGTCTTTCGACTCCCCGATAGCTTTCCAAAGATAGCTCTCAAGATAGTCTTGTTGCCCTTTGGACAGTAGACCATCTTGTTTGTCGGTATGTATCTCCACCGTCATTGCCTTTGCTGATGCCTTAACAGATGCGTACGAAGAAATAATACCAATACATAGTAGATATGTTATGGTACATAGGAAGTGGCTATAAATTAAGGTGGTGCCACTTTGTACAAATTCTGAACAGCATTAGATCCTCCAACGCGAACACGCACACACACGAACGCGCACACACACATGAACGCACAATATTTGTATGGAGAAAAGAAAAGAGCTGTTTTAGGGTTTTCCAGGAAATTATTAGAATTTTTCTACCCATCTTTGGACTTCAAGGAACACTTTAAAAAAAGAATTGTTAAGATTGGTCCATGCGTTGTTGAGTTATGCGCTTACCAACACATTTTGCGATTCATTTTTATATTATAGATAATATATTTTCCTTCATTATTTACAATGTCTTCCCAACGTTTAGGGAAATTTTTAATTCACTGCTCAACAAATTGTTTGTCCTTGGAGCCAAAATACGCTTCGTTATCCCTTTTTATAGCTTCTTTTGAGGAGTAGTTCTTCTGACTCACATGGGATTGAAGTCCATGGAAAAGGTGATAATCACAAGGTACCATATCTGGAGAGTATTGTGGATGCGGCATTAGCTCCCATCCGAGCTCGTTCAGCGTGCCTAATGTTTGCCTTGCGGTATGAGGTCTTGCGTTGTCGTGGTGAAACAAAACTTTGCGTCTATTCACTAAAGACGGCCAATTTTTTTTAAGTGCCTCATTCAGGTTTGATAGCTGATGGGAATAATAACCAGCAGTTATCGTCTGGTTTGGTTCCAGAAGTTCATAATAAACAATACCGGCCATATCCGACCAAATACACAGGAGAATCTTCTAGGGGTGAAGGCCATCTCTAGGGGTCGGTTCTGGTGTTTCGTCTTTATCTAACCATTGGCGTTTGCGAACAGGATTATTGTAACGCACCGATTTTTCATCACCAGTAATGATGCTCGTTCAAAAAACTTTGATTTTCAAGCCGTTGCAGCAGCTGAGAACACACATTCACTCTCTGCTGAAGGTTGGCGACGGAAAGTCAATGCGGAACCCATTTTCGCAGCTTTGAAACCTTTTCCAACTGAATCAGGTGCCTATGAACTGTTCCATGCGATGAACTTAACCTCTGAGCTATCATATGGACTGTGAAATTTGGCTCAGCTTCCACGAGTTCGAGCAAGGCGTCGGAGTTAAAGACTTCAGGACGACCAACGCCCGGGGCATCCTCCAGGTCGCAGTTACCAATTCGGAATTTTGAAAACCACTTTTGCGCAGTTTTTACACTCACGGTATCCTCTCCGTGGACAGTGTTTATTTCGGCAGCAGCAGTTGTTGCATTTTTACCACTTTTATCAAAAAATACAAAATAGGCCTCTTATACTCGCACGCGTTCGAGGATTTCATTTCATTTTTTAACAAGAAGCGCTTCTTTCCGCAATTAAAATCACTTGTTGAATACACAAAATATCAAAGAAAATATAAGTAGTTCCGTTATATTCCGCGAATAATTTTTTGTATGCAAAAATCGTACAAAAGTGAAATTATGGGTAAAATACGCACGAACTTGTGGACTGATTTGATAGTACCAATTTTTCTGCTATTTTTTCCAACTTCACGCTTACACAGTAAACACCAGTGCAAAGTAGTCCAAGTTGTGCACCATTTAAATAATAGGCTTTCATAATTTTATATTGGTAATAATTAAATCTCAATCATATCTGATATATTGAATTTTTCGTGTTGGCAAAACACTGTGAAACGAAAATTAATATCGAAATCTGTGAAATGAAAATTAATATGGGAAAATGTTAATTTTTTATGTCATCAATGTGGTAATGTTTTTACAGATATTGTGGAGAAGCTTTGTGTATGACAAAGGAAAATTTTTATTTTCAAAGAAAAAAACCGATTTTAATAACCGCCGGCATAAAAGGGAAACAAAGTCTAGCATGTAACTGCACACACATTCGTACGAGTATATACATTAATACATACATCAGAGTAACTGTGTGTGTATATTTGTGTATTCGTAATTAATTGGCTATTTACTGCTCTTCCCCACATTTATTCAGAGTAGAGGCGTTAAAATAAAAACAAATATTCCTCACACAAAAATCACAAAGATATGTAGGCATAGTAGGCCCCAACACTCTTCATACAAAAAAAAAATGCCTACAGATTTCACGTTTGAATTAAAAAAATAATTATATTTTAAGATTATTGAGATTTACGTGAGCTGCCCTAATTTTGCACTATTCTCGTAAATTTAGTTTTTATAAATAAAACTAGTTTTTAAAGGTATTTTTTTACAAAAGACAATGCAATAATGTAAATGCGAAAACACACTGAACGTGAGTGGGATATTTTTCTCTAGAAGTGGCAAGGATGAGGAATGGTTTTTCCAATGATACCCTAGGAGTTTCAATCGGACAAGAATTGACAGCTATTCAAGTTTTCATGAAACCTACCTTCCAAAAATGTCAAAAAAAACATACAAAATCTCATTATTTTTGCTCCGTTAATACAATTTTTAAAATATCTATTTTTTATGAGGACCTTTTTCATGGCATAAATATTCTCGGATGTTTGGCATTGACTGTCGAGGGGCCACCGCTATCAGGAAATCTTTTCTTATCAATTGGTGTTTCATGCACGGAAATTCTAACCTACGGACCTTCAAATGGAAGTCACGCACCAAGCCATTCGGCTTCGGTGGCCGCCATAAAAAAAAAAAATAAAATAAATAATTGGCGCATACACTTCTATTAGGTGTTTGGCCGAGCTCCTCCTCCTATTTGTGGTGTGCGTCTTGATGTTGTTACACAAATGTTACATTTTAACAATGAATGAAAAAAAAATTAAATCTCACTGGCGTAGTTTTTACAAATGACAACAAAATGAATATTTTCCCAAAAATGTTTAACAAAAAAATTAAATAAAAATATTAAAAGAAGCCAAAAGATACTTAAACTTAAAAAATTCCCTAAAAAATATTTCAATATTAAAGGGTTAAGGGTACTCAGAATTCTCAAAAATATTGGGTTTTTTACATTTTCTTAAAGTGCAATATCGTAGAAATATTGTGCGAAAATTTGAAGTAATTCCAACAAATACTTTTTGAGTTATTCAAAAATTAACAAAGAGCGCTCGGGTGCTCCAGAGCGTTCGAGAGCAAGTAGCTAGCAGCAGCTGCAAGCAACCAACGATAGCAAAACTTTAATTGAAAACTAAAAACTATGTTTTTTGAACTGGTGATCACTGTAACTTAAAAACCGCTTAATAGATTTTAATAAAATTTATACAGCTTTTAAAAAATATAAAAAACTCGTGCCTGATTCAAGCTTTTTTTTTTCAAAAATTTCGATTTTTTTTAAACAATTATTTGCCGGTTTTTTTCCCGAAAATTTGAAAAATATTTCCTGAGGCTGCCATATAGTTAACTTTGATAAACAAAAATGTCAAGTTGAAACATGATCTATTAATGCCATGTTTTTATTTTTGTAAAATAAAGCAATTGACTAACCCCTTAAATAAATTTTAAAATGTTGAAAATTTCTTCAGTTTACTTATTATTCTTAAGCCTACAAATAAACGAATAAAATTACTTGGCTCACCTTTCCGTAGGCTTTAAGCTTAGACTTTTCCAGTGTTTCAGTTTTTTTTTTTTTTTGAAAAAAACATTTTTAAAATCTGATTTCAAATATAAAAAACTCGATTTGTGGATTTAGTATTTTTCAGATTTTCACGATTTATATAGAAAATGCTTTGAGATTTCTTGTTAGTTACTTTTTAGCGTCTTGATGGAACACAACGACCATATTCGCTAATTCTAGCCGCTTTTGGCTTACTGCCTTACTTATGTTGGTCAGAGAATCACAAGCACCAATTTAGTTCAGACCGTTTTTTGAGTCAATTCGTTTGACCAGTCTCATTCAAATGGTGTCAACTGACTTTACAGCTAATTTTAGGTTCCAGAGCAATGGATATGAGCTCACATACTGGTCTATTTTGGAAATTTCCATGATTTTTTCTGAATTTCGGATAATGGACCTAGCAGTGCGTGCTGCACCTTTGATGCCCATATTACTAGAAGGAAATCATACTAATCTGTAATTTTACGATATTTTAGACACCTGCTCTAATTTTTCACTTTGGTTTTGGTTTGAATAGTGGATGGAAGCTTTCTTTGTTTTTATTATATTCTGGAGTACTGTGACATGCACCTGACTCTATCTTGACACAAAATTCTTGAAGGATTTTTTTCGATTAGTATTGTGAGCTTTAAATCGGCTCACAGTACGGCCCAACTGGAGATGTAAATCGTGAGATCTAAAGACAAACTAGTTATACAATTTAGAGATAAAGAGTACCAGAAGAAGAAATCATGGCAGATGTGCTGCTACTTCCTGCTCATTGACTCGCTGACCCATCTACTGTTCTTACTTTGCATTAATCCAGCGAATGAGTTCAGCGCTATTACGAGTTTAGAGGTTTTTTTCTGGTTTTTGTTTTTTTTTTTTTTGCTTATCGGTCGAGTAGTTGACGTTTATGTTAGCGTTCAAGTTTTTTTTATATTTCACATGCTTAATGGGGATATTTAGTTCTCTCGCTTTTCTTCTTCCTCTTCATATATATTTTTTATACAGATGAGTACATTGCAGCAGCTTTCCTTGTGGTTCACATTTAAAGCTGCCGAGCTAGCATCATAAGCACCTGCTGGCGCTATCATTTTCTTAAAGCTGACTATCATTTATTTATTACTACTATATTTTTCGGTTATCTATCAGTCGCTATTGCTGTGTGCTGGTAATGTTGTGTGTGTGCGTGCATGTAATAAAATCTGCTATCATTTAATGTTGTCATAAAAATCACATAAATTATCTTGTCGCCGCGCTTATTTCCTTTCTAAGTATTGTATTTTCATATAACATACATACATTCATGTATATACGAGGGTGGAGGGAAACATTTTTGGTTTGATACAGAAAAATATTTTTTGGGAGTTTTTTCATTTTCATTTTTGTTGGTGCTGTTATTGCAGCATAAAACATTTTTTCGTTTTAATTTTTGTTGTTACTGTGTTAGCTGAATAAACTTTCCCTGTTCAAATACGGGGAATGATGCTGGAGGGATAGTCCCTGGCCGGCCATAAATTCGGCTCCTTCGGGTAACATGGAATCGACTGTCGTGGGAATGTCACTTTAATTTTTAATTTAGTCATTTAATTTCTTAATTTAATTTTAATTTCATTTAATTCTTAATTTATGTAGGTATGTAGGTAAAATGGCAAGAGTACCACAGGCACACTTCAAGTAGCACGTACGTGCCGTTTCGATACCATAATGTGGACCACCACCTGTGAAAAGATTAAGATACAGCCACCCAGTGCTGTTGATGTAGTGGAGGAGACAAAAGGGATCTAGACTTGAGAATTTCTTCAAGTCAATCCCATAGGGCACTCTAAGGAATCTCAAGCGCCTAGCCGCCAGAGCCGGACATTTGCAGAGAAAGTGCTCAACAGTCTTTTTCTCTGCAGTATCCCCACAGCTTCTGTAATAGAGGTTGTGCGGAATTCCAAGCTTCTCCGCATGAGTACCGATCACCCAGTGACCTGTGAACACTGCAATGAGTTTGGAAATTGAATGGCGGGGGACTCCCATCACCTCAAGCGTTCTGTTTCTAACGTATTGGGGCCATAGTGTTTTCGAAATAGCATTTATCTGGTTAATTTAATCTGGTTAATTTTTATTGAATTTTTTTTATTTATTTCACAAGGTGGAAATCATTCATTTAGATTGTGAAGCAAATAATAGTCGCTTGGGTCTACAACTGGTGAATAGTTTAGATAGGGGGGACCAATGCAAAGCGTAGTTCGTTGATTTTAACCATCGTGGCGATCGACTTATAACAACCGATTCCAGGTCAATTGATCCAACTGTTTTAGACGTGATCACAAAATTTTCAGAAAGTTCGTTTATTTGTGTATAATGAGTATGAAAAGTAAATTGAAGAATTAATTTTTTTTTTAGACCTTGAGATTTATTCAATGATAAGTAATTTGATATGCGGCTATTTTGAATACTTTTATAATTTGCATATTTCCTAATACTTTCGGAAAACATTTTTTTTTCATTTTTAGGAGAAATATTAATTAAATTTAATAAATAGAGTTGAAGTTAAAATTTTAATACTAGGTACGCAACTATGTTCCCGCTGTTTGTCAATAGATGTCGCCAGCAGTGTGTCCTAGTCGATCCTAATATAACCTTAACATCATGAACCAATCTTTGATATATGGTAAACAAACTGCTTAGTGATTTTGTTTTGGTGTCATAAACTTTTGGTTTTATGAAAATGTCTGATTTTGTGCCGAATAATCGTCGAATTAGCGGGAAGTGTTGATTTTCCGCTTTCATTCGAAAAAAACGGCGGCTGAAGCGTATCAAGAGCTACTAAAAGTTTATGGAAATGCTGCTTTAAGCGAAACAAAGTGCAAAAACTTGTGCCGTCGCTTTAAAGACGGTGATTTTAATGTTGACGATCGTCCGCGTGCAGGAAGGCCAAAAATCTTCGAAGACGCTAAATTGGAGGAATTGCTCAATGAGGATCTGTGTCAAACGCAAGAAGAGCTTGCTTCAGTATTAGGAGTTACTCGCCATTCCATTTCCAAGCGATTGCATACTTTGGGAATAATTCAGAAAAAGGGGACTTGGGTTCCTTATGAGTTAAATCCAAGGTATGCTGAACGCCTGTGAACAACTGCTCCAGCGGTAAAAAAGAAAGAGCCTTGTTTATTGCATCGCGACGGGTTATAAAAAATGGATTCATTACAGCAATCCAAAGAAAAGAAAAACATGGGAGCTGCCCGGTCATGCTTCTACGTCGTCGTAGAAGGTTCGGTGCCGACTTCAATTGATGCGATTGAGCCGAGCACTGTGCAAGAAGCGGCCGCAATACGCGAAGGGGCATGAAAAAGTGATTCTACAGCATGACACCGCTCGGCTTCACTGTGCCAAACCCGTTAAAACCTACCTGAAAACACAGAAATGGGAAGTCCTACCCAATCCGCCATATTGTACAGATATTGCGCCGTCCGATTATTCCCTGTTCCGATCAATGGTACATGGTCTAGCTGACCACCAGTTCCATTCATTCCATGAATACATCAAAAAATGGCTTGATCCGTGGATAGCCTCAAAACATGAACAGTTTTACCGCGACGGTATACGAGATCTACCAGAATGATGGAAAAAAGTAATAGCCAGCGATGGGCAATACATTCAATGATTGACTTGTAACCATTTTTTCAGAATAGAGTAGTATTTTCATCAAAAAGTACAGCGATAACTTAGTTGCGTACCTAATAAAATAAAAAAAATTCGAAAAAATTGTCGAAAGAAATTTTTTTGTTAATTTTTTGAATCTATAATTATCTTAAACTATACTCAGTAGGTTTCATAAGATGATACCACTAACTTTTCAAGTTAGATTTTAATACGCACAGCAGACGAGTGAACCGTTTTTGGGTGTTTGAGCGACCTCCTGCTCCTATTTGTGGAGTGCGTCTTGATGTTCTTCGAAAAAATAGAGGAACCTCAGTTTTAAGCCGACTCGGAATGACAAATGGTTGTTTTATCAAGACCTTTTTAAAGGAAGAAATATTCTCAGAGGCTTGCCATTACCCATTGAGAGGCGATCGCTATTAGGAAAAAACTTTTCCTATCATTTTGGTGTTCCATGCACAGAGATTCGACCATACGCCCTTTAGAATAATAGTCACGCATCAACACGTTCGGCTACGATGGCCGTCATAGTTTCAGCTATTAACGAAAAAAGTAAGAAAAAATTCTGAGTGGGCGCATTTTGCAGATATGACAATAAAATAAATATCTGTCCAAAAAGTTTTAACAATAAAATTAAATATTGCAAAACTAAAATTTAATTTTACAAACAAAAATTAAAAAAAGTGAAATTCAATAGAAATGTGAAAAGAACCTAAAATATTTGACTTAAAAAAGCTCAATAAAAAAATTTTCAAAATTTAATAAATTTCAAGTTTTTAAAAGTTTCTTCAATTCACTTCTTATTCATAAGCCTAGAAATAAAAGAATTTTCAGAAAAATTTAGCACCCTGTCCAAAATACTTCGATCACTTGTTTCATGATCGATCACATGCTCATAGGTTGTTGGGTGTAGTGCTATATGGTAATTTTTTTCCGTTTCATCGTCTGAATATTATTGCTGAAGATATATTTTCCCAAGTCTTAAAATCGTATATGCCGAGGGATACAATTATTATAATATCTCATATTGTAGAGCATTTTAATCTGGTTCTAGCTAATACAGGGCAAGAACATAGAAGGTGTTCTAGCGTTTGCCTCTCTTCCAGTTCATTGCAAAATCTGCAGCTATCGTTGTTTGTGATTCCTTTCTTGTATGCGTGCGCCGTTAACCAATTGTGACCTGTCAGCATACTTAGGATAGTTCTGCTTTCTTCCTCCTGTCTATCCGTGTTTTCATGTCCCTAGCAATGTAATTGTAAGCCGTATTTAAAGGTTTCAGTGTGTCGTTTTCTTGTACGAATTGTCTGTAAACGGCGCTTTTGGCAATCTCATCTACAATTTCGTTTCCTGCAATACCCTTGTGTCGGGGTACCCAATAGATATGCAACCGGCTGTCTGCGGCTAATCTCACTATGGCTTCCTTGCATTTTAGAAAATTTTTAGATGAAATTTCATGTGAGTTTATTGCTTTTATCGCTGCTTGGCTGTCAACGTATATATTTATGTTGGCGTTGCTCGATGTCCTTGCTGGTGCCTTTTCTGCAGCCTTACCTACAGCAAAGACGTCTGCTTAAAAGATACTACAGTGGTCAGGAAGATTAAATGACTGCCTGATGCCTAGCTCTGCGTAATAGATCCCTGCCCCTACTTCGTCTAACACTTGCGAGCCATCAGTAAATATATAAAGAGTATTAGGGTTGGGTTTCGTACCTCTTTTCCATCCCTCTTCTTTTATTGTTGTTCGGAATTTCTTCACCCAATTGCATTTCGGAGTCATATAGTCCGTCTGGACCCTGTAAGTGATCTAGAATTATAGATCGACACACAAATGCCTTTAGAAAACTCCCTTTGTGCTGAATCAGGTTACTTTTTTATTTGCAATCGGGTCAATCACTGCCATTGGAAGTATCATATTTTATAGCCAACATGTTTCAAATGTTTCCATTTTCATGCCAGCAACTGACGCCTCTCCTTCAATAACTCATAAAATGTACGAGTATATCTAACAGAGCAGTCAACTTGAAAGTTGGTAGGCAGGCTCGTCATGGATAGCTCCATAGAATACACACCAGTAATAAATCAAGCCTGCTAGCACAATTTATGCGTCAGACCAGACATTTTTCCCACCACCCTCGTATAATTATACGTTAAAATGTGTGTATCCGTAGAAATATCTGTGTGCATGCATTATCTGAAATTTAGTAACTGTCAAGCTTCTTTTGTTCCCTGTCAGCATTTGTATACTTGTGAGTTTATTCTTACACTTTTTTAGTAGAGTGTTTTTCTACTATTTACTTCTACTATTTACTTTGTTTTTTTATCTTTTCTCATTTCTGTCACATTGTTTCCTTTTTCAGTATGAATTTTTATCTCTTTCTTAGTGTCACAAATGAATTTCTAGTACTTCGGATTATGTGATACCAGTATTATCGCTGAGTGATAGTTAAGTTCTCACCATCATTTCGGTTGGTGTTGGTGTAATATATGACGTAATTTTAGTACGAGCTTTAATGGAGAAGTTTTTCGGCGGCAACATTCTTGGTAGTAAAATCTTGTAATATCATCATTTACTTCAACGGAAGCAACATAAAAAATTCAACGAACATAACTGCACTTACATGGATAAGAAAAGATAAAAGTAAATTGCGAATTTACCATAACTTTCGAAAATACTTTATCAAGTCATAATTTATTGAAGAAGGACAATTTATTTGAGTTCGTTCGCTTTACTCAATTGAATTATGCCTTTAATTTATCTTCAGCGCATATCTGTTTTTTAGTTAGTCCTGTCCGCTTTATATTTTCTGCCTTCTGCTCTGACCTATGTTATTTTGGCTCGCTACCGCTAATCAGTGGTTTCGTCTTTATGTTATGTGAATCAACTAGGAATATTAAGTAATGGCGAGTTCTTGTCAACTGCGTTTTTCTTATGCAAAAAATGTGTTCCTTTTACTTTGCCACTATTGGTAGGTTCCCATTCTTCCCATAATTGTGTGACATGATTTAGTTGGCTGGAGTCAGTGGATCTTATTTCAATACTTCGTATCGTTTATTTCTCTTTCAGCAGCGCAAATGAGCGAAATGTGGAAGACTCTCACTTCGATGGTGATTGTGGTGAAACCCCCGTCCAATGAACTGAACAAAGTTACTTGATGTCGAAGTCTCTCTACCACCTAAAACTACACATCGAGAATCACAACCAGACATGCTAGCTTTTAAAAACTTACCACATCCTTTTCTTCTTCTTCTTGGTATTTTATTATAGCTTTGCAGCTATTTTTCTTCTTCTTCTTAATTGGTGCGTGCTTAACATAGCGCACCAGTCGTTTCTTTCTCGTGCTAATCGGCGCCAGTTGGACACACCAAGTGAAGCCAAATCCTTTTCCTCCTGATGTTTGCAACGCAGAAGAGGTGTCTCAAATCAAAAAGGCAAAATGCTTCTTGCTTTGTATGAATGTCGGCTTCGGTATTCTAGCGTAAGTGCACTAGCCTGCCACCGCAGAGGTTGTGAACACGAAACCCACGTAAAGCACGCTCTTCGTACTTTTCCAAATTTACCTACTTTCCCTGTTTCTAAAAAAAATTCCTCCAACTCCATTTATCATCCCCAAAAACTTATCCTTCCAATCCTTACTCCTGCACAAAAGTCAGCGCAATACTCGCATTGTAGCAGCTAAAACAATCTAAAAAAAAAGCAAAAAAACCCACTTATACAATGCATCAAAGGCGCCAGCAAGACGAAGCGGGCGATAATAGTGCAGACACACAAAATTTAGCGAAGTTCTCTAACATCTGTGCGATCCTTCTGCTAGAAAAATACGAGACACAGATGGCGCTCTAAGCAAACTGTTTTTTGACCCCTTTTTTACTTTAAAGGTTCGAAAAAAATACTACAATTTTTCCAAATGATCGTAGTGCACACGGTAATGACAGCAATTCTAGGTCACTTAAATTCTATTTCATCAAAATCGGTTCCCCAAATCCGTGTCGACAACAACATACATACCTTTTTTTGTAGGACCATTTTTTGAAGGTTGATAACTATTTGAACAAATCTCGTACGGCCAAAAAAAGTTTTTGTTTATTAGAAAAGAACCAAAAAATAAAATACTGAAAATAGAAATAATAAATCTGTTTTCGTTTCCGTTTTATATATAAAGGGTTGTTAAATTTCTACGGCCTATGTTGAATGTGAACCGCACCTAAACGTTAACGACACCGTTGGACTTCTTTCTTTTGGGTTAGTTGAAAGAAAAGGTGTACGTCGATAATTGAGATAATTCGACACATTAACGGCATAGAACCTCAATTATGCCTCAGCGTCATCGAAAATTTGGACCATCGGATGGAGGTGTGCCGCCGGCGGCCATTTGGCCGATATTTTATTCCAAACGTAATTAAGCCATACCAATATTATCATAATAAAGAGAAATGACAATAATTTCCTAAAAAAAAATGTATTTTATTCAAAATCAACACCGGCCCTTGAAACTTAACCACCCTTTATATATATATATATATATATATATATATATATATATATATATATAAATAATTGGAGCGTACACCCTTTCTGGGTGTTTGACCGATTTCCTCCTCCTATTTGTGGCATGCGTCTTGACGTTGTTCCACACACGGAAAAACCTACAGTTTCAAGCCGACTCCGAACGGCAGATATTTTTTATGAGAAGCTTTTTCTTTGCAGAAATACACTCGGAGGTTTCTCATTGTCTGCCGAGAGCGACCGCTATTGGAAAAAACTTTTTCCTCATTTTGGTGTTTCATCGAGATTCGAACCTACGTTGTCTCTGTGAATTCCGGATGGTAGTCACGCACCAACACATTCGTCTACGGGGCCATTTTACATGCTTTAAAAAAGAACACCCAAAAAACCCCATTTCAAATACGGCGGGGACCTTAAGCCAATCCATTAACTCAAAATTAGAAAATCTGCACATTAATGGTTCTGGCTTAAGGGAGATGATTTATCAATGACTAGTTATTCAACTTCCATTCACGGTACTTGAATTTGAAAGAGAAATACTAACATTAAATAGCCTTTATTAATTCGATTTTTAGCTTTAGACTATGATACATTGCTACTAATATACAATATATCTTTCTCTTTTCAGGTAACTACTGTTGACAAAAATTTTTCACGCAGTATCTACCATAAATGAAAATTGCCTATAATCAATGTGAGTGCCTTTTAAATGCTTTAAAACATCGCAAAGTCCTATTAAATGACTAAAATTTGAGTATTTAAAATGGTTTTGCTTATTTTACAAATCATTTGTGGGCAATTTTGCAATCGAAATAAAGGCTAATTAGTGGAAAATTCATTAAAATTTTACTACAAATTTCGAAGAACAAAAATTAATTTAATACCCGCCCAGTCTAGACCGCTCCCACTGGCGCAAACCACAAAAGCACAACTCACTTGTGTTTTGCAAAACTTAACCAAAAAATTAATTAATTGAAAACAACAACATTTAAGTGAGAAGAGCCAAAGCTCATTCTCATTATTGTTACTCAACACACGCTCGGTTAGTCTGAGTGAGCGAAACAAAATAAATTTAAACGCTTTACGACTAGAAAACAAACACACACGGCGGTACTTAGCGAAAATTGCACACTTGAGTATATGTATGTGTTATTTTTGTTTTTGCGCGCGCTATTTCAATAGCAAACATTAATGTCACAAAACTTTGGTCGTAAGAAAACTATTTCAATCACTTTTGACACCAAACTGGATAATCATATTAACGCAAGCAAGCGGTAAGCAGGCAACGGGATACTGAGGATGTAAATGTAAAGGGGTTTTTCGGTGAGGGTGGTACGAAAGAAACTGGCTGTAAAGCATTAAAAAAATTCCTTTTTTATTTCAATAGCCCACGTCTGCTAGTAGGTATGGAATATAAAAGCGCGTGAATATTAGGCGAGGGTTCACAATGTCTAACAGCCGATGCCATAACCCTCGCTTACATTCAAGCTTTATCTTTTACATTTGTTGCTTAGAGCCGTTACCTACGATTTGCAATTGGCCATCAAAGGCTGCATAATGAACAATAGGTTTGGCAGATCTTGCCAAAGCAACATGACTGTCACAGTGGGTATGCATCCACCCTTCCGTGTTGGAGAACTCTTCACACACGCAGATAAGTAAGTACTCATATTAGATCGGGTCTGTTCCTAACTTCGAGAGGTCTCTTATATATATTAACATAATACAAACATAGAGCCAGCTATCTATAAAAGTAAAAAAAATAATAATAGCACGTACACTTATGTTAGACATCTCGCCGATCTCCTCCACAAACTCCTACACAACTGTTGTTCCACAAATGGAGGGACCTAAAGTTTTAAGCCGACTCGTAACGTCAAATGGTTTTCTATGAGGAGTTTCTTTATAATAGAAATGAACTTGAAATATTGTCATTGTCATAATAAAAAGCTCCGTTTTAGGGAAACTAAAACAGAATTTCTTCTTCTTAATTGGGGCGATAACCGCTTACGTGGTAACCGGCGCCAAGGTAACTCCTTTCCGTACTGTCGAATGCAGCTTTGAAGTCGACGAAAAGATGTTGTGGGTCGATTCTCCTTTCATGGGTATTTTCCAAGATTTGGCATATTGTGAATATTTGGCCGAGGGTAGACTTTCCAGGTCTAAAGCCACACTGATAAGGTCCAATCATGCGGTTGACGGTGGGCTTCAGGCTTTCACACAATACGCTCGCTAGAACCTAATAGGCGATATTTAGAAGACTAGTCCCGCGGTAATTGGCACAGATTGCAGGATCACTCTTCTTATGTATTGGGCAGAGCACACTTAAATTGTATGTCGCCATGGTTGAATAGCTCAGCTGGCGGCGGCCTTGTTATTCTTTAGCTGCGTTATCGCTATTCTCACCTTGTCATGATCGGGCAGCGGAACGAAAATTCCGGCGTCAACGATTGGGGTATCGGGATCTACACATTCTCTGTGCCATGCGCAGCTGTCACTATTTAATAGGTTTGAGAAGAGTTCCCTCCATAATTTAAGATAGCTCTGGATGTCAGCCACCAGTTCGCCGTCGTTGTTCTTACAGGAAAACGCTCCGGTCTTAAAACCTTCTGTAGGCCGCCGAACTTTCTAGTAGAATTTTCGGGCGTTGCTCCTGTTGGCCAGCAGCTGAAGCTCGTCGCACTCATGTATTTCGGCCTCTCGTTTTTTCTTTCGAATAATATGTCTTTTCTCCTTGTTTAGCTACAGAGGATCCCTCATGGCTCGCATCGGGCGCAACGATCACAGCGTGGCTGTATAGGCGGCATCCTTTCTTTATGCGGCAGTCGTAACAACTGTTTTCTCGGGCTCGCCGGAATCCGATTTCTTCTTCGAGAAATGTTGCTCCATTGCTCTTGCATGCCGGTTTGTTGGGCAGTACTCTCTGAGAGCAGGAGTGAGAGTCGAGTGGCGAATCTTCTGGCTGTCTGTTGTGATTGTAGTTTTTCGATGTCGAACATTCTTTGCGTAGGTAGATATACGTTTTTTGCTGCACAGAGGCGTGTGCGCAGTTTGGCTACAACAAGGTAATGATCCGAGTCGATGTTGGGTCCTCGGATCGTACGTACATCTAATACACTAGAAGCGTGCCTTCCATCTATCACAACATGAGCGATTTGGTTTCACGTTTCCAAATCAGGAGACAGCCGACTACCATGTTTCGCGCCCCGGCGAAGTCGATCAGCCTCTGTCCGTTACCGGATGTTTCGTTGTGCAGACTGAATTTTCGGACTGTGGGACCAAAAATTCCCTCATTGCCCACTCTGACGTTGAAGTCGCCAAGCACGATTTTTATGTCGTGGCGGGAGCAGCGCTCATAGAAACATTCCAAGCGCTCATAGAAGGAATCTTTGGTCGAATCGCCCATGTTTTTCGTCGGGGCGTGCCGCAAATTACCAGAATGTTAAAAAAACGGGCTTTACCACGACAGTACTTGGCGACGTAGTCTCTCTCCCACAACAAATCTAACACCGAATTTGCGTAGTAGACTTCACAAGGTGGTACGCTCTTCTTGCCTTGTCCCGTCCCTCACATCTCTTAGATGGCAGTGGTGTTAGCCTTTACTCTCGCGAGGACATCAACTAGCCGGGCAGAGACACCTTCCCCATTAAGAGGCTTTAGTCTTTTCATTAGGGAGATTTTTAAGTGGGGGGTCCCAAACCCAGCGCACAACCAGCTATCCTGGAATGCTTCGCCTTCTCACGTTAGCTCACTCCCAAACGGGTGTTCGGAAGCTACCCAGAGGATACGTGGGCTAATCCCGGACGTTGTGAGCTGCTTGAACCATATGTAGAAGAATCGTCCTGGACACTTCCAAGTGAATGGCGATCAGTAACTTTCCCCACTTGTGTGGACCTCTACATATGCAACCATCCTCCAAAAACAGAATTCAGTAGTGCGAAATTGAGAAAATTTATTTTACTGCCCAAAGGCGGTTCTTTAGATTGCTTAAATACTCTTGAAGCAAACTTACTTCACGAACCAACCTAATGTACGTATCTAAAGAAACAATTCCCCTCCCTCACATCCATCCACTTGCACACATACATATTTTAACCCCACATTTATACCCAATTGAAAATAGGATAAAATTGGCTGTGAAGTAAGCATTTTAACGTTGGCATCCAAAATAGGAGCAAATGAGCCAAAAGTACGCAATGTGTTTTGTTATTTAACCACGAAAAGTTTTCGTATTTTGGCATGTGTTAAACAAAATAGTTGAAATGCTCTTTTAACAGTAGTTTTTTCTGGCAAAACATTTTCTGTGTGTGGGCTGGGGGCGCACTATTGTTGTTGGTATTACTCTGTCGCATAAATGGCAAACAATAGAAGCTATTATCCGTTGTGGGTTAAAGCCTTTCCGCTTGAATGGACTCCGGAAAAGTGTATTGCCTTTCTGCTGAGCTCAGTTGAATTAAATTGAATATTTTTGGTGTGGAAATCATGAGGCAAATATGAATGCTGCTACTTGAGTACATATCTACGAGTGTATTGATTAATATTCAGACGCATTTAACTCTTTCATGTCACACATCAATTGATATTAGTTTTGTAGCTTTGTTCGATTTCAGTTCTAAGTGTCATATTCTGCTTTTGAGCCCTGCGGCTACATAGAGCGGCAAAGCGGCATGTGGCACGTCTAGTCTCTATGTACATAGAGAGAAAAATAGAAATACAGGGCTGACAGTTAAATGAGTGGTTCATGGCGCATACCTGTCAGAATTATGTAACTTGTGACGTTTATGGTATTTAGTATATAGTAGCTGCCATGAGGCAAGCTTACAGTTGATATGCAATTATTGGTAGAGAGAAGATTTTTATAACTGGTCTCCAGGCTAATGCCACTCGCTAATGCAATCGCAACTAAAAATAAACTGAGTAATATTAACTTAGTTTCAGAGGGGAATAGTGAAGCCAAACAATGCTCTTATCAGCGCTTATAAGAAATATATTATATTGCTTCAGCTAAAATATTCAAATTGGGCAGGGCTAATATGGGCAAAAAGAGCATAATTGATGCAACAGTCGGAGTATTAACCTCTCAGTTGGGCACCCGGGTCTGGCCAAACCTCCGTATATAAATGTTTACACATATTTGTGTGGGAATATGGCTCACAAATCATGACGTTCTGAGTGCGTTTATGCTAAAACATGCCAACCTTTCCAATGAAAACGTAGACCACGCTAGAAGTGCCAAGAGCAAGAGTTATACCTTCTGCTCAAATATGAACGAGACGTTATCAATAAAACGGTCCGCGGATGACATATGGCAAAAATAATTTTTTTGTTTTTTGGTAGGATTGTTATAAGCTTACATGGCAAATTTCAGCGTGATATGTCACATAGTTTGTTTTCTGTGCTACTGTAAACAAGTCACGCTCGAGTATGTTCTTCGCTCGATGTAGTTCTGCAAACTACTCTATGCCTTCATAAAATTTTATAATTTTTTATTAGCTTAATTACGCGAAAATTTCTCGCTAAAAGCAGTTAGTCTTTGATATTGCAACACTTAGCCATTTGCTCAAAAGTCTTCATTCACCATTTCCGATTATCGCGAAATAATAATTGGTTGCAAAGAATAATCATTCTTCTTACACATACACAGTCACTCACATACACACGCAATACGGTAAAATTCCAGTCCCTTAACCACACTTAAGTGCTTGTTTTTTACGAGCAACATAAAAATGTGAAATGGTGTCAGATGTGCCATATAACGGTAGTCAAACTCATAACTCGAAGAATGTTGCCCTGAAAATTGTAAATGGAAAATGTTATCAGTAGGAAGGAGATGCTACATATCAATTTATTTACGCGAATATATGAGTTTATGCAAATGAATGAATAGAGTGAGCAAGCAGATAATGAAAATAGAAGAAGAAGAGCAGAAAATGTTTTGCATACAAAGAAGGAAAGAACCGAAAAGCGGGATCATTAGAGACAATTGAAGTCACATATGAGTGACTATGAGCAACGCTTGCGGAAACCAATATTTATGTGGGTGCATTTCTCCAACTGTTCATATATAATAACTGTAAATATATGTGACAAAAGCAAAGCAAGATAAAAAGTTAGTCGGTTGCCACAGACTTCGATGCGAACTTCGGACATGGAGCAACAAATTTGCTTTTTAATTCTCTCCAACTCTACACAATGGCAGGCCTCGATTGCACTGGGTTTTCCAATAACAGCTGTTACAGGTGAATGTAATGCGCTATCGAGAAATGACTAAATATTTTTATGGCCGGAATTGGATAGTGTCGATCTGGACAACATTTATTTTCAACAAGACGGCTTTACGTGCCACACAAGCAACGAAACCATTGATATTTTACGGAAAAAGTTTCCGGACCGTGTTATCTCTCGAAGAGGTGATCACAATTGGCCACCGAGATCTTGTGATTTAACAGCTTGTGACTTTTTTTTTTGGGGCAATGTGAAAGAGAAGGTCTACGCCACCAGCCCAGGGTCAGTTCAAGACCTCAAAGGTAGAATTCGTGAGGCTATCGAGGACATAGGGCAGCCACTTTGCAATTCGGTTATGGAATAGGATATTGTCCTGTAAACGTGGTCGTGGTGGTCATTTGCCTGATGTTATTTTTTACTATTAACGGCATACCTTCCTCTTTACAATGAAATAAACATTCGATCATTTATATTAAAAATAGCATGAATATCAAAGTAACACCTCTTATTTTACTACATGAAAACATTTTCAAAAAAGACTGACAGACGCTTCACAAACACCTTTTTCTCAAACGAATTTTAAACATTTTTGAATCAAAAATCAGATGCAAACCCCATCTTAAAATAATTTGTGATTGAAATATTTTTAGTCACGCTTTGTGCGATACTCTCATTCGAGTACTTCATTCCCTTTAGAAACATACTTCACTCTGAGAATTGCACTGATAATGAAAAAGGGTGATTAATTTACAGGCATCGGATTTCAAATAAAATATCAAAAAAAAAAAAAAATTGATTGGCAAACCTCCATTATTTTTGTGTAGAATCATTCCCGATATTTCTTTTTAAGATATAATCACTTTTAACTATTGGTCGCAACTGGGCCTTCATTCGGCCATCCCTAAACACCAATTTTGAATGACTCGCTGGTTGACTTCGGTCGGTACCTTGTGAATAATTTTAGAAAATTTGGCTTCCAGTGCTTCAATCGGAGCTGATTTATCCACAAAACATTAAGAAATTTCAAACGAGGTGTGTTCAAAAAGTATCGAAAATTTTGTATTTTTTCCATTTTTATTTTATTTATTTATCCACTAATATCTATTTTTCCCCTTTCAAAGTAATCCCCATGAGATATTATGCACTTGTGCCAACGTTTTTTTTCCAATCTTCGAAGCACTTCAAAAAATCATTTTTTTTATCTTGTTAAGCACCTCCTTCGATGTCGTCTTTATCTCGTCAATCGTGGCGTAGCGTCTTCCTTTCATGGGCCTCTTCAGTTTCGGGAGCAAGAAAAAGTCATGGGGGCCAGATCTGGGGAATACGGCATCATTAGTGTGTTGTTTTTGGCCTAAAAGTCGCGCACAAGCAACGATGTGTTAGCAGGGGCGTTATCGTGATGCAAGAGACAATTTTTGTTCTTCCACAAATCCGGGGGTTTCTGGCGGATTGCTTCTCGCAAATTACGCATAACTTCCAGGGAATATTCCTTATTGACCGGTTTACCCTGTGGCAAGAACTCATGACGCACAACGCCCCTGCAATCGAAGAAAGCGGTAAGCAAAACTTTTACATTCGACCGAACTTGGCGCGCTATTTTCGGTCTTGGTTCGTGTGGCAGCTTCCGTTGAGATGAATGAGCTTTGGTTTCCACGTCATAACCATAAACCCACGATTCGTCGCTAGCGATGACCCTCTAGAGCAAATTGGGCCCGTCGCGGACAGAGTCCAACATCTCATTAGCAATGTTCATGCGATGCTACTTTTGGTCGAAATTGAGCAGTTTCGGTACGAATTTGGGACGACCCGTCTCATGCCCAAATCACTGAAAAAAATCGAATGGCACAAGCCAATCGATATGTCTAGGTCCTCAGAAACTTATCTAACGGTGAGTCGATGATTGGCCAATACCATTTTTTTCTTTCTTCACTTCATCAATTTTTTCGTCTGTTGTTAAATCGCTCGGGAGTCCGGAACGCTAGCAACGTAAACGTTGCTTCGGTCCAAAGTAGCTTCTCTGTATGATACAATCAACATTCGGAATGCATCCGCGCACTTAATTTCGTTTTTCACACAAAATTTATTACAGGTTCCTTGATCCATCTTTTTTAATAGGTAAAAATTGAAGACGAGCCAAAAAGCGTGAAAGCAAAGCACCTGTCAACAATTAACTGAACATTCAAAATGGCCGAACTCGTCGGAATGAGTGAGAGACATGAGTACCAACATATCGCCACAAAAAAATCGAAATTCGAATAGACGTAACCTGAGAAAATACAAAATTCGCGATACTTTTTGAGCACACCTCGTACACCCACAAATAGGACTCTAAAGGTCACCACTGATATCACCACACGAACTTGGTGGCCAATATACTGGTCCGAGACAGCAGATAAATTGCTCACCGAAACGATGACGCAGTAAATCCATTGTTCCACGGGCTCCATGGCGAGTAGTGCCGTCTTGTGGAAACCAAATGTGGGACCGTGTAGAGGGCACATACTTCAGTTTCAGCATCCAAAAGTCATATATCATGCCACGATAGTGTTCGCCATTCACTGTTACATTATCGCCAGCCTCTTCTTTGAAGAAATGTGAGGCAATGATTCCTCCAGCCCATAGGCCGCACTAAACGGGTGCTTTCAATGGATGGGATGTTGTGGTTGTTCTTGAATGGCTTTTGGGTTGCTCTTCAGGCCAAAGACGGCAATTTTATTTATTGTTTATTTCCCCTATTGTAAAAAGCATTATACCTCCAATCTGATCATCGTTTGTTGGAGGGCAGAAACTTTCAATTTTCTTAATACTTAGATATTTGAAAATATAATATAATGAACTTGTGTATGTGACCAGATTTGATTGCTCGCGGTAAAAAAAAAATTGCAGGAATAACCAATGTGCTTTGTAGTTGCTAAAATTATGCGTTTTGAGTTACAAAGCCATTGGCTGCTATCCGAAACATCCTTACATTCTTATTGCTATGAATATGCGCATATACATGCACATACATCTATGTATGTACTCATACACATCCTTTTATACCATAAAGCTTTCGCACGTCTATCGTAGTATAATAGAATTCAAAGCCATCGGCATGCAACATAAACCAAATATTTTATAATACATTTCCATCAACATCATTTACTTTATAATGAATTTATGTTTTTGCCTTAAAACTGACGTAAACTAAGTTTTTCATGGCTTTTAGTCGTTAAATTGTGCGCAAGGCTTTTGCTCTAACACATTTTCAGTGGTCATATTTTACTGCGTTCACGCTTTTAACCGCACACACACACACGCGTACGTGCATAGATACTCACTCAAACCTGTCATCATTCATTATGGTATAATTTGTGCTTATGCCTTTAAATATTAGCAGTGGAATATTTTGTGGCGTAAACTTCGCAACGATGGCAACCGCCATAGCGTATACGTAACCTCAATTGCATTTTATTATATATACCAAATGTGCAAAAAACGCTAATGGGCTTGTGTGAGTAACCGTTTTAATGAAATTAGAATAGTTAAAGATTTCACCAGTTTCTATAATGCGTGCATAAAGTTTAAAATGCGGAGCTTTTGGAATTATCTATCATGAAATTGTAATTTAATATATTTTGTTTCTGCCTACCGCGAGCGTGTTTACGTGAAGTATATACATGTGTACGCTTACCAGATACCTATTTACTGATTTAATGGACAAATTTGGAAAAGTTTCATAATGGAGTACTTCACAAACTTAAATCCCTCCTTGATTACTCCGAGAACCCACTCTTACACTAAGAATTTTTTGATTTTTTCTAATATTTTTTAAGCATATTTGCAAAAAAATTGTTTTGTTGATATCGTTAGTCAGGTAGACAAAGTTATAACTGAATGTTGGAAAAATTTAATTTTTCTGCAGATTGATATTTTAAGTTGCGATTCAGTCGGGTACCTAATGTAAAGTACCTAATGAAACTCTGGCATACGGGGATTTAAGAGAATGCCTAAGCAGCATATTTTTCTAGAATGGTGTACATCAAAAGTAAAAAATACTTTTAGTTTAAGTATTATGTAAGTCCATTATATGCGAAATATTAGCGCCAATCACTTTTCACAATGAAAGTGATGAAGTGAGCTAACACCACTTCAAATAGTTATTCAGAAATCAGTCAAGCGAACCCTTTTGAATGTAACTAGGGAAGGTTTCGGTAGAGGAAAAGAGATGTCATCTAAAAACATGCAATTGCTGAATCTACAGGTCATCAAATTCGAAAATAAGTTCAGCATCGAACTGAACGTCAGGCATAGGCACTGAAATATATTGCCCCATCACCAAGCGTTATATGCCGAAGAGTAGTTTTCCAAGTATTTTACAAGCAGAATTTGCCATTCTGAGCGATAGTGAAGGCTCTGTCATTCGTGAGATTAAATCCTCATGGGTCGCGGGGTGTAGTTAGACACTGAATCTGTTAGAAACGCACAATCGCATCCGGCTAATTTGGGCCCAAGGACGCAGGGGTATAACTGGAAACGAAGTAGTAGTAAGAGAGACTCATCACTAATATGTCTTGAGTCGTTTCTTGCTATGGAACAACACGCCATCAATGAGAAGCCTTAGAATGAAGAGCTAGAGCGAAGGGAGGTTAACTGGTACCAAGCTATAGGGCTACGCTAGGCGAAGTCCTTACTAGAGGGGTACAACCAAAATAGGTTTAGAAACCTCATAACTCCCCCAAGGATAAAGTGAGAATGTTCACGGCCATTCTCACAGCCCACTGCAGACTGCGCAGTAATTTTTACATGATCGAAATATGATCCATTTATATGCTTGTCGTTTCGGAGATCAATCCAACGAGATTCCAATGCACCTTCTCTTTAAGTGCAGCACTATAGCGTTGAGAAGGTTGAGGCATCTCGGCCAATTGTAGAAAGAAGAATGGCACACACTCTCAATCTAACCCAGTTTTATTTTGAGTTCAATAAGAGAACTAGGTCTGGATGAGGTAAAGGGATTAATAGAGAGCACACCAGACTATGAAATCGAAATGCAATCCAATTCTCCAATCAATCTATTAATATGTCTATGGCAACCAGTTTTTTGGTCTCGGCCAGTAATTTTTTGCATGGCGACAAACGCTTCGTGCTTTATAGGAAATAATTTAAATTTGCAGTTTAACTAAGTTTCGTACATTTTTCAGAAACAAATTTCTATGGTAAGAGGACAGTTTTGACATAAATTTATGGCAAATTAGTAGCTATGGTCGTGTAAGATATATTTTCCTAGAACTTATTTCATTTGTCATTAAAACCTCACACAAAGTAGCAGAAAATGAACAAATAAGTTACTTATAAAATAAAAAAAGCAAAAAAGTAAGCCATACTGTGGTCACCTGCTGTCTTGTATGTGGCTTGGATTATCCGAAATCAAATAACCAATTAGATTCTTTCTGTGGATAGATAAAGCTAGGCATAAGTCGAAGGGAAAAATTAAAAATTTTAATTTTTGATTAAATAGGGACTATAGGAAAAAAACGAATTTTCTACAAAAATGTTCGCGAACAATTGCCTAAAAAAATAGAAAAAATCATCAGAACTCTTATTCCGTCGTGTACCTGTAATACCTAGAGAATATATCTGAGCAAATTGTGTTAAAATTTCAAAACGAGAGGTTCAGCCGTTTTGAGAGAAACGCGTTTAAAGTTTGAAAAGCTCTTTACATAGGGGGAAAATTCTCTGAAACGCCTTTTCAAATTTCCATGTAACTTCGAAAATATTCACCGGAACGATATTAAATTTTCTGTGTGCACTTTTAAATATATGTATGATACATTAAAAAAATGAAATATTAGGTGCGCAACTAAGTTCTCGCTGTTTTTTTGATGAATATAAAACTTTATTCTGAGAACATGGTTACAAGCGAATCATTGAAAGCCTTTCCGATCGCTGGCTACTACTTTTTCCCATCCTTCTGGTATATCTCGTATACCGTCGCGGTTAAACTGTTCGTCTTTTGAGGCTATCCACGGATCAAGCCATTTCTTAATGTGTTCATATGAATGTTGGAATAACTGCTGGTCAGTTAGACCATGTGCCATCGATCGGAACAGGTGATAATTGGAGGACCCAATATCTTTAAAATATGGCGAGAGGGGAAGGATATCCTATTTCAGTGTTTCCAAGTAGGTTTTAACGGGTTTGGCAGCGTGAGCCCGAGCGTTGTCATACTGTAGATTCACTTTTTCATGCCTCTCCGCGTATTGCGGCCGCTTCTCGCACAGTGCTCGGCTCAATCGCATCAATTGAAGTCGACACCGATCCCCAGTGATGGTTTCGCTTGGTTTTAACAGTTCATAATAAATAACACAAACTTGGTCCCACCAAATACATAGCATAACCTACGCAGCGGCCAAGGCGACGACGGAGAAGCATGTCTGGGCAGTCCCCTTGACTTTTGTTTAGATTGCTGTAATGCTTTCATTTTACATCACCCGTCACAATGCGATGAAGAAAACCCTTCCTTTTTTGCCGCGTGAGCAGTTGTTTACTGGCGAAAATAGGACGTTCAACATCCCTTGGTTTTAACTCATAAGGAACCTAAGTCCACTGTTTCTGAATCATTCCCAAAGCATGCAATCGCTTGGAAATGGATTGGCGTGTAACTCCTAATACTGAAGCAAGCTCTTCTTGCGTTTGACACGGATCCTCTTTGAACAATGCCTCCAATTCAGCGTCTTCGAAGGCTTTTGGCCTTTCTTCTCGCGGACGGTCGTCAACATTAAAATCGCCATCTTTGAAGCGAAGGGACAATCTCGGCACATTGTTCCACTTAAAGCAGCATCTCCATAAACTTTTTGTACTTCTCTATGCGCTTCAGCCGCCGTTTTTTTCGAATGAAAGCGGAAAATCAACACTTCCCGCAATTGACGCTTATTAGGCACAAAATCAGACATTTTCCCAAAACCAAAGGTATATGATACCAAAACAAAATCACTTATGAGTCGAAACAGTTTGTTTACCATATTTCTAAGCTTGGTTTATGACGTTTAGGTTATGTTTGATTCGACTAGCACACACTACATTCATTCACAAACAGCGGAACTTAGTTGCGCACCTAATAAAAACAAAATCGAGTTTTTGAAAATTCTAACTGTATATAACCCCTTAACACATCCTACGTCTTCATGCCAATTTGAAAGCGTATGCCGATTTATTCAGGAAGATTTTAGTGTAAAAAAAACTAGCGTTTTCATTTTAAACGATAAAAAACTAATAAAAAAATGTATTTAAAAAGTTTCAACTTGTCCGCGAAAAGTGGAAAATTAATAAAAAAAAAGTTATACGTCTTCTCATTAGTAAATATGAGTATAAATTAAGACTAATAGTATTATACATAAGTACATACCTATTATTTAATTTAAATTTTTTTTTTTTTTTCATTACAAAAATTTACCCTCGGGTGCATTTGCTTCCTTTATTAAATTGTGTACTCCGTTTGTATTGAATTAAGGAGGCTCATCATTCGCCTCATCCCACATTTCAATTAATTTACGAAATTCTGTAAGTGACTCATATAAATGCTCTTGCCCGTTCTTTACACTTTGGTTATAAATTAACAAAGAGGCGAGCAGTAAATATAAACTTCTTTGTGCACAAGTTAAGTGTCATAAATTCCTTAGTGGCACTCAAGCAAAATGGGGCGAGCAAATTTCAATTTACAATAAAAAATTTTAAATGACAGAACATTTGTCTTCATATGTCATGTAAGTGTCAGTTTGCTTTTATTGTAATAGTCACAATCTTCTCTCAGCAAAGAAAGGTCTTTACTTATTTAATGGCCATATACCAATACACAGTGCACGGATACTTATATACGATTTATGGCTTTATTTGCGCAAATACGTACACAGATATATGATTGAGTATGCGGTGTTGTTGTTGTTATTTTGCGGTGTGCAAGTGGGTATTTACTTATTAACGACAATTATTAAGAAGTAAAATATCTAATAAGAGCAAATATCTTTGAGTAGGGAGTTGGTGCAGAATAACTAATAAAAATATTTTAGAAACTCGCGGAAAAATATTGGAAAGAAAGAAAAAAAAAACAGCTGAGCTGATTTACCAACACGACCTTTAATAGATCCGCTTTGCTTTACATTCAAGAACAAAGTAGATATTCACTGCGAAAATCCTGCGAGTCGGCACTTCAAAACTTTGTTGCTAGGGTAGAGCTGCCAATCGACAGGAGAAACTACGCTATGGGCATCTTTTTAGACATAGAGGGAGCATTTGATAATGCCACTTTTGACAGTATGTGCTGCTCTGCCAGCATACATGGTGTAGACCGGGTGCTGGTGAATTGGATTCGTTCAATGCTAGCCCAAAGAATCGTCACGTTGCGGGCGGAGGAGGATCTGCTGGTGTCTTCCGGGGTTAATAGAGGCTGTCCCCCAGGCGGTGTGCTGTTTCCATTGCTCTGGTGCATGCTGATCGATCCTCTACTCACCACCTTAAATGGTGCTGGAGTCTACACACAAGCATAAGCGGACGATGTTGCTTGTTTGGTAACAGGCCCTTCGTTTATGAACATCTGCAGAAAAGTGCAGAAAACTCTGGATATGATTGACACTTGGCTGTGCGAATGGGCTATCGGCAAATCCCACCAAGACTGGTATTGTCCTCTTCACCAGAAGGAGGAAGCTTGATTTACTCATTCTGTCTAAGCTAAAAGAAGTCACAATCCAGCTATCCAAGGAAATTAAATATCTTGGAATAATCCACGTCAGTAAGCTCTTCTAGAAATCAGCTTTTTGTCAGTACAGAGGTGTCTTTCGGAAAACGCGGGGTCTTGCAAGGTCCAAAGGATCTACACGGCTATGATAAGACCTATTATAACCTATGCAGCAGTGGTCTGAATGAATAGACTCTCTTTCGTGGTAGTCAAGAGGACCTTATCGAGACTACAACGCACTGTGGCCATCTGTTACACCGGAGCTTTTCCGACTACTTCAGGCCCGGCATTAGATGCTCTGATTGGTTTACCACCATTTGATGTTTTCATCCAAACAGAGGCCTTGAAGGCCATCTGCAGGCTGAAACACAATGGGAACTGGTACTGCTCCTGTCCGACCTTGGGAAACAGAGAAGGCATGGACTTCGATCCAACAATTCTCTCCAGGCTCCAGGAAAAGAGATACAGTGTAGTGCTGCCAGAGGCTCAGTTGTGGTCAAACTCAGAAAATGAGCCCGGCAAAAACTGTTTTCCCATTTTCGCGGATGGCTCCAGGACCGAGCATGGCTCCGTCTCTGGCAGAATGTTAACCCTGGGTAAACCGCTGTTCGAGAGTCTGGAACAGCTGTCTGGCTTAGATGTCAACAAGCTGATAAGGTTCCTGAACAGCACAGACGGGATATAGTCATGCTGTAAATAACTGGTGAGCAAGTTGGTAACGAGGATGTGTGCGGAAGCGCTAGTTTAATTCTGGAAGAATCACCACGTAAACCTACCAAACAACCATGACCGACTGCATTTTCCAAAGTTCTTCTCCCAACGCATGCACTGGAAAGAGGTGTGTTCAGCACCATCTACGACTGCGTCACCTATTTGAAACATGTATTTCTGGAAATTTCCGTGCCCTGAAAGCTTTTGGTTGTATAAAAATTGACTTCACCAAAGTTCCTGTTGTACTATGTCCTGACGTCTTTTATTAGTCTGGCCGCCCATCTGCCGCGTGTTTCGTTTCTCCATCGGTGTTGCACAGTCTACTGAGTAGAGATGCCATCTTGGCGGGTTTCTCTGCTTCGTGTTTTATTTTGGACCCCGAAAGTTTGTCTTGGGTCCACCTTTATGCGCGTATTTGAGCAAGTTTTCATGCTAATTTCTAACGGCATGTGCTCCTCGGTTAGAGATATTAGCTCCGTTTTCTCTATTGGTAATCTGAGGTCACGTGAATCCAGCCCAGCTTATCGGGTATTTCTCTATTTAACATCTCATCATAACTTATTTTCCACAAGTTCGAGAAAGGCAAGGAAGTGATCCTTGTGCCGCTCCGGAAGTAACGTCTTTATAACGAGAACACTCTGGGGTTTGTTAGAGAAGCTTCCGCCAAGATGTCATCCCTCGTTACGCGTTGTTGGTATGCCGGAAAATAGCTTGTACTAGAAAAAAGTTTTTGGAAGTAGTTTCCAATAGCGGTCGCCTCTTGACAGGCTCTAAATAAAAAACATCTGCTGTTTAGAGGAGGCATACAACTTAAAGACAAATAAGACGAGGATTAGATAGAAACACAATCATTATAAAGGGTGGTTAAGTTTCAAGGGCCGGTGTTCATTTGGAAAAAAATACAATGTTTTTAAGAAATTATTGTCATTTTTCTTTATTATGATAATATTGATTTAGCTCAATTACGTATAAAACAAAATATTGGCCAAATGGCCACCGTGGCCTCGGTGGCACACCTCCATCCAATGGTCCAAATTTTCGATGACGGTGAGGCACAGTTGAGGTTTTATGCCGTTATTGTGCCGAATTATCTCACCCTTTAGCTCTTGAATTATTGCTAGCTTATCGAGGTACACCTTTTCTTTCAAATAACCCCAACGAAAGAAGTCCAACAGTGTCAAATCACATGATCTTGGCGGCCAATTGACATCGCCGTAACGTGAGATTATTCGGCATCAAATTGTTCGCGCAAAAGAGCCATTGTTTCGTTAGCTGTGTGACAAGTGGCATCGCCCTGTTGAAACCACATATCGTCCACATCCATATCCTCCAATCATAAAAAGTTCGTTATCATATCACGATAGTGAACACTATTCACAGTAACTACCTGACCGGCCTCATTTTGGAAAAAATACGGCCCAATGATGCCGCCGGCCCCTAAGCCGCACCAAACAGTCACTCTTTGTGGATGCATTTGTTTTTTGGCAATCACTCTTGGATTATCATTCGCCCAAAGGCGGCAATTCTTCTTGTTGACGAATCCACTGAAGTGAAAATGTGCCTCATCACTGAAGATGAAGTGCGCGATATGCATTTTGATTTGAAAGCCCGTTCTCATAATAAGCCTGAATAACTTTAACCCGTTGCTCGATTGTGTATCTTTCCATGATTCAAATTGAGTTAGTCTGAAACTGAAAAATGTTAAATGAAATGTAGGTAAGAGCTTGACGTTTAGGTGTGGTTCACATTCAATATCGGCCCTTGAAATTTAACCACCCCTTATATAGGCTATCAAAGTTTGCCTTTAGTGTGCCGTTGTTCCCGGTAGCAACCACGCAACTGTTTATTCTTCCTCTTCTTTTCTTTACTCTTCTTTTTCTGCTTCTTTTTATTCTTTTCTTCTTCTTCTTTATTCTAACTAATGACACTATTTCAATCAAGTAACTCAGAATATCTCCCAACGTGTTTTAAAAAATTTCCAACCAAGCCATCAAAGTATCACAAAAATCTCTTTATCCGTTATTCCGGCATTAATTCATTAAATAAAATATCAATTTATTTCACATTGCTTTTAACGTGAGAAAATTGAAACAAATTTCGATTTTCGATAATTGCCAACAGATAACCCAAAAAGCACTCACCACATTTACATACGCGTCTATGTACATAAATTTTGTACTGAAAGCAATCGAATGGGAAAATTTGCATTGACAATAAATGTGCCAATATACCAGGCACGAAACATACATTAACATTGGCTTTAATTTCATCAATTTGCCAATTCACAATATCATTTATAATCTGGGAAAATGAAATTTATATCCCTCGCATACAAACGCACACACATATGCCCGTCAATGTGCGTCAAAGTCGTTTATTTCATTTGCACATTCAACGAGTTGTTTGTATTTGTGCTTCACTTTCACTTTCATTTTCATTTCCATTTTAGCTCTCATTTCAAAACTCAATCCCAATGGATCACATTAAGGCAGAGTAAGCAAGTCATGATTTACCAAAGCGGGCTGGGGCCGCTGGCATGCGTAAGAGGCTGTGAGTGTGTGTGTGAAGGTACTTTTGTTTGTTTGTTTATTGGTTTGTTTGCGTTGCTGCCAAAGGACGAGGGAGATGGACTGGTATTTGTTGGTTAGTACAAGTACTTAAAGTGAGAAATGAGCAGCGAGGCCAGCAACCTGTTTCTGGCTAAAAGATAGCTTGTTGAGTGTTTCCTGCACAGCAGCACTCACTGCAAATCACTCGTAACGTCACATGCGTTTGTGTGTGTGTGTGTGTGTAAATGTAAAATAGATGTGCATCCATGGAGACAGCCTACTAAATATAGTCGGTTAGTATGGCAGCCAGGCAAACCAGAGTAACGAAAACCAGTAAATCGGCAAAAACCAGTCCAGCGAAATTCTATGGAGCCAATCTGAAAACACATAAATGTCTGCATACCTACATACAGACGCACACACAGATGCATATACGATGTTGGATAAATAAGCCCCGTTAGAAAATGAAGTAGTTTAAGATTGTGTGCTGAAAGCATTCCTCATAGGTGGTTGCGTTAGGCACTAAAGCTGACGAAATATCGGCTAAGCTATGCAAATGCATCGGAAAGTAACTGGTAAAGTACAGCAGAGAAAAATCTCCCAACTTTTCCGTTACAATACTTCTTCGGAGCGTTTGAGAGCAGCAGCTACAAGCAACCGACGATAGCAAAACTTTAAATGCGTTTTTCTCTAAACTATGTTTTTTGAATTGGTGATCACTGTAAATTAAAAACCGCTTGGTAGATTTCAGTAAAATTTATACTGCTCTTGAAAAACATAAAAATCTCGTGCTTGTTCGAGGGATTTTTTGTTTTTCAAAAATTTCGATTTTTTTCCAAACAATTAATTGTCGGTTTTTTTTCTCGAAAACCTGAAAAATATTTTTTGAGGCCGCCATATAGTTAATTTTTAAAAAAAGCTTCTTTCAGGCCCAAGATTACCTATAAATAAAACTAATTTCTCTTGTTCGATTGATTTTAGATGAGTCTCCAAGGACTTGTGATGATCACCGCTAAGAAGTTCTGGAGATACGAGCTCCACATTAATAGCGTTAACTCTTACAATTATTAATCTGTGTTTTTTTTTAATTTTGCTAAAATCTAGTCGTATTAAATCATATATTTAAAATTATTGAAAAACAATATCTTAACCCCTTAAAAGTTTAGTAGATTCCCAGATGCTTTATGTAAAATATCGTCATTATCTGAAAGAGTTTAACTGTTTGAAGACAGTTTTATACAGGAATTAAATATATTTTTAACTTTCAACTAAATGTAATATTAAGTCTGATCTGAAGGCCTTCTGGGATTTCATCAAATCAAAAAAAGTATATGCCACAATTCCATCATCAGTCCTCCTTGATGGAAAATCTACGTATTCTACCTATGAAGCAGCTACCATATTTGCTAATTTTTTTTAATCGAACTCTATTTCCGTTGGCGCCTTTTTCCCACAATAATTTCTCACTTTATAATGCCACACCAATCGCTTTCGAATCAGTTTCCCTCTCAAGTGACGATATAACTCTTAGGATTTCAAACTCAAAAACTCCTTCTAAGCTGACTTTGAAGGTCTTCTGGCTATTTTATTGTAAAGTTGCTCTGCCCAGATGGCTCCGTTAAAAATAATTTTAAATAATTTACGTTCGGGGATATTCTCTTATATATAGAATTTCGCTTCTATAACTCCTGTAATCCAAAGCGGCAATAAAAGTGATATATGATATAAGAACTTATAGCCCATCCTGATCGCCCATCACCTCTAGCAGGCTGCCGTAGCCGCACGGGTTGGTACGTGACTAGCATTCGGAATTCAGAGAGAACGAAGGTTCTCATCTCGGTGAAACAACAAAATGTAGAATAAAGTTTTTTCCAATAGTGGCAGGCAATTGCATACCTCCGAGTGTATTTCTGCCATGAAAAAGCTTCTCATAAAAAAAATAATAAAAAATATCTGCCATTCGGAGTCGGCTTGAAACTGTAGGTCACGCCACGTCACGCCACGCCACAAGTAAGAAGAGGGGCTCGGCCAAACACCCAAAAAGGGTGTACGCGCCAATTATAATATGTACCTATAGACCTAGCCTGCTATCCCAGAGGTTCTGGGTTCGAGTCCCATGTAAATTTCACGGTCCTCGCACCTTTCCAAACTTACCAACTTTCTTAGTTTCTAAAACAAAAAAAAAAAAAAAATTCATTGCTCAACCTCAAAAGTTTTATCCTATCCAATCCTTACTCCCGCACAAAATGTCAGCGCATTACTTGCATTGTGGCTGCTAAAACAAGCCAAAAACAAAGAAAAACACACAATACACATTACATCAGTGGCGCCAGCAAGAGGAAGCGGGCAATCACGATAATAGCGTAGACACACCTAAATTTAGCAAAGTCCTCAACCATCTGTGTGATCCTTCTGACAGAAAAATGTGAAACACAGATGGCGCTCAAAGCAGTAAGAAGGCGTCGTTCCTAAGCAACGACAGGTGGGCATTCCAACTCCTTAGGAGTGGTACCGGCAGGCTAATCACCTACGCTGTCAGAATTCAAATAGATTAACGAAACTAACTCAAGACAGAGTCTTGTCGAGGCCCTATGATCTCGAGTGGAGTGAACAAGGAAAAAAAAACTTATAGACCTTTCTCAAGCAGCTTATAGACCTGCATCAAATATAAATATTTCTCAGGTCATCATCATCATCGTTTAGCTCTACAGCTTCTGATGAGCTATGGCCTGCTAAACAGTACACATATATGCTGCTCTATCCGTTGCCGCTTTCTTCTAGTTCTTTAGATTATGCTGTTCCAGGTCTTCTTACACTTCATCTATCCACCCCGATCTTGGCCTTCCTCTTGCCTTATTTACTTATGCATTCGCCTCCAGAATTTCTCTTTGAGCTCTTGAAATGTCCATTCAATTAACGTGGCCTAGCCATCGTATTCGTTACGCTTTAATTTGACGTACTACATTTCCGCCATTAATAAGTTCGTCCAGTTCATCATTACATCGCATGCGTCATTCATCTTGTGCAATTCTGACTGCACCAAATATTTTTCTGAGAACTTTCTTTTCAAATGTTTGTAGATTTTTGAAGTGAAACTTCTTAGGCGTCGATGGACGAGCGAGAATGGAGAGTAGAATTTCAAGGGCATGCAACGTTTTGGGCATTTTCGTTCCGCGAGAGAAGAAAAAGATGTAATGTTGAGGAAAAGGAGAGAGAGACTATACCTTATTTATATCTTAGATACACTTTAGGCTATTTTTCCTGAGTTTTTCCTTGTGTGATGTTTCGGATCACAAATCAAAAACCAGATTAAAAATCACGCAGTTCATTAAAAATTCAGTAGAGTTTCTTTGGAGTTAACCTGCAAATCCTTCTGTAATTTAAAGATCTCGTCGTTTTCCTTACGTTCAATGGGTTCCTGGGATCCTTTGACTTCTTTCCTTCCAAATTTGCGGTTATTCAAAACTGGGCAAATTTGGGTTTCTCATGGATATGCAAACAAACAGCAACATGAGGCTTATTCGTACTATTCAATAATTGTAACCCTGTTACTCTTTTGCAGACTCTGCTGCTCTACTGCAGATATTCAGCTGATACTTAAATATAAATAGTAATAATAAAAAGTAAAAAATTTGATAAATTTAGCAGACAAGAAACCCAATAAGGATGTGCTTCCGATTGCCCCAACAACAATTTGAATCTTTAGCGCCGCTCACTTTGGAATCACTCGACAAAAGAAGGTGAGTATTATCTCAAAGCTATTAGCTGAAAGCAGCAAAAAGCGCCATCTGCAAACTGAGCTTCTTTTTTGACGCATTTATTAAAACCAGAGTCTCAAGAAAAACGTAAAGCGTATAATTAAAAGTTGCTCAGCATTTTATAAGCAAGTAAAATGAATTTTAAAATTTTAATTTTAGATTTTGTAGTTTTTACAGTTAATTTATCTTACTACGAATTTGCAACCAGTTACACAGTAAGTTAAAAAATGTTCGATCAGAAAGCACATGACATCAAAAATGTCTTTATTTATTCTTACATGGTTTTTCTGCTAACGCACTGTAATCTGCCGCTTATATTAAATATACAGATGTAATTCGTTGCTTGTCTCTGTCTCCTGTTGTTTTTTCCATGCATTCGTAACAACATTTTTCCAGCCAGTCTCTGTAGCAGGCGGCTGTCCCTCGGCGGCCGATATTCAAATCCTTTATTTGTCCTAACAAATGATTTTCGTATGTGTCGCCGCATACGACTGTTTTGTGACTGAATAACATACATTTGTACGTTTGTGTGTGTGAGAATAAACGTTTACACACTTGTAAATGAAACTATGCCAAACTCCCTTTGCGCACGCCAATGACATCATGTTTGCACAATTACGGGTTTGGGAATGGATACGTCTATATTTGACATTTTTTTCGAAAACTCATTTAAATATTTATTTACGCAGATATATGTTTAACATTGCCCTTCGGTCGTAGACACTTTGCTGAGACGTAAAATAAATAAAATATTGAAATAACGCCTTAAAGTGATTGAAGCTGATTTGGCATTTTTAAATGAATGCATTTAAGTCAACGAAGATCAAATTAGTTCAATCAAATACTGAAAAAATGAGCTGTTAAAGTGATATATTACACCACCCGATAGTAAATGTTATTCAGAAATAAATTGTATGCTGTAGTGTTGCATATTTAGTTCCTCATTTTCTCGTCAATTTAGTTATAAAGGGTGGTTAAGTTTCAAGGGCCGGTGTTGATTTTTAATAAAATAAATTTTTTTTTTAAATTATTATCATTTCTCTTTATTATGATAATATTGGTATGGCTCAATTACGTATGGAACAAAATATTGGCCAAATGGCCGTTGCGGCCTCGGCGGCACACCTCCATCCGATAGTTCAAATTTTCGATAACGCTGAGGCATAATTGAGGTTCTATGCCGTTAATGTGCCAAATTATCTCATCCTTTAGCTCTTGAATTGTCGCTGGCTTATCGACGTACACTTTTTCTTTCAAATAACCCAAAACAAAGAAGTCCAACGGTGTCGTTGATGTTTAAGTGCGGTTCACATTCAACATAGGCCCTTGAAACTTAGCCACTCTTTATATGAGAGTTTTTATATGAGCGTTGAGATGCAAAGTTCTGCTATTAAAAGTTCAAATTTGTGCGTTATGAATGCAGTTATTTAGCAGTTCCATGACAATATCTACATGCATCGATTTTTGGTTTCAACAGTAAGTTCAAAATCAGTTCAAATCTTTCAAAAAGCGATTTACAAATAATTATATTGCCCCAAAAAATTATATCGAATAAAAAAAGGAGTATTTTTTGCGATGCTAATTTAAAGCTCCCCAGTCACGCAACCTTCAAAAAAGGACTTTGTTAAAAGAAAATCTATGCAGCCGGGTACAGCACAAGCACATTTTGAAAAGTCTAACTACATGAATTGTCACACTGAGAAAAAAAAATCCTAAAATACGCTAAGTTTGTCCACCGCCACAAAGATCTAACCCTTTAGCTGAACTGAGAAATGTTAACGAAATGAATTTTCTACAGTTTCCAGTGCATGGATTCAATTTAGTAGTAACATAAGGCTTCCAATCACTTTTATACAGCTTCCCTCGTCTTTACATGGATATATCTTCTTCATTCCCTTTCCTTTCTCCTTCCTTTTGAAGTTTATTACATAGAAACTTACGCCTAATTCAACTGATTACGATTCAGGCCACTCTTGCAATTTTCTCACCTGCTCAGCATATCTCTGCAGTGCTTGGGCGTATGCACGTTGTTGTATTCACAGCACAATACCAAAGGATTATCGTTAACTAATGATGTAATTTCAATTTACATCACTTTCTTTACACGAGCTTCTCAACTTCTATATTTCCTGTTTTATTCTTCGCCACTTTCAATTCCACTTCAATTTCTCACTTGATCTCCTAATGGTCTTTGTTTTCTCATTAATTTCACTCTAATTTTTTTTTCTGATTTCTCTATTCCTTTGCTTTATGGTCTTAAGTTGCGATTGCCTTTAGTTTTTCAATTCCGTTGAGATTATTATTTTTGCTTTTCCTTGACTTTTACATGATTTGCCTAACTCTTAAAGCCCTTCTTTGTATGTAACAGATTTTATGATTTTCGTATGGAATTTTTTATTTTGTCATGCGGTCTCCACAGCCGGAATTGGCACACATTTAAGCCGCCTAAGCATTTGGAGTTATTTCCAGCTAATACGAGCAAACAATTTCTGATTTTTTTCCACACTCACATTTCTGGTGCTTCGCTGCCGCTTTTGCCTCAATTGTTTGCGCTGTTTCACTTCGCATGCCACCTTTGCTCTTACCACCTTTTTTGACACTGCCTCACCCGTTGTCCATTCGCCTCGGCTTTTTCTGCCTCACTCCACTCACGCTACATACGAACGCGTTCAATTTTCGAATTCAAATTAGTTGTCATGCAATGAATTTCTAATGATTCTCCAATTTGTTTTTCACATTCACTTGGCTTTCGTTCTTCTTGCCCATATTCGCGTTGCTGCGCCATTCACTGCTGGCTGTTGCTTTTTCTGGCGAATTCTGCTCTCATTTACTTTTTTGCTTTTCTAATTTCATTTCTGCATCTGAAATTTTCTCTTCCATATCGTTGCTGTCACTTGGCATGCCATAAACGTGATCTCCAATCAATGCGTACATGACCGGTTGATAGTCCCTTTGACGAGCCAGTACACACACAAATCTACAGGCTAATATGGATTTTCGTGTGGGTGTGTGTGTGTGTGCATGTTATTATGCAATTTGATTGGCATTTTGGTGATTTTTATTTCATGAACGTTGAGCTTCAAAATTAAATTTTCTTATTTCAACATAATGTCACGAAATTGAAAATTTTATATGGAATTTGCCATGACGTATACTTTACTTTATTCAATTTGCAGAGCAAGAATGTACAAGTAGAGAATGACAATGCTAAAATGTAAAACCTTATTCCTTATCGATAGCTAAAGTGAAGATGGTTCAATAAATATAAGAAATTTCTTCCTTTATACAAACTTCATAACTACAAACAACCTTTGGTGTGAGTGAAGCAATGTACGCGTTGTCGAATGAGCTGGCGTCCTTACGCATACATCCAGAGTGGTAGATGTTTGTTGTATAAGCAACCCTATTTTTTGAGAAATCTTACTCAAATGACAATGATTTTATAAACTGCATCATTTCAGTATCACAGAGCTGTGTATCGTGACAGTGAAGATGTTTTTCATCGGTTCTAGTGCTTTTTTTACTTATAGCATTGAAAGAGGCCGGCGCACAGTGGGCAAGTAGCGACGCTTTGGTCAGAAAACAATAAGTCAAAGAGAAATAGTACGATTTTGATGAAATTTTTACATATAGGGTTTTTTGTGTCGCTGATTCTGAAAATGAGATCAGAATTTCAAAATTCAAAATGGCGGACCCAAAATGGCGGACAGTTTTTGCGAAAAGTTTTCAGATTTTACTGAAGTTCACATTACCAAGGTTTTTGAAGTCTTTGATTTCGACAGTAGACGTACGATTTTCAAAAGAATATGTCACATTAACCCTCGAGAACACGCGCTATGAGCATTTTGCTCAAGCAATTTTTCATTTCGCGAAATTTTTATGTTCTATGTATTTCTGGCACTTATTGTGGTGAGTACCTTCGTTAGTAGTTGTGCTTCGTACTTTGACGAGCATTTCTTTCGATTACTGCACGATCGGAGGTGTAGGCAGACGGTGGATTTTTAGAGCGGCATTTTGCTCATTGCGCGAGAAACAATGTAAGTATTTCTAGATTTATCTTTTTTGTTGAAAACCTCGGGTTGTGAAAAGGGTTGCTGCCCCAATTTTGAATAGTGGCATAAACATTACCATGGATAATTATTTTACTTCAATACCTTTAGCAGATGAACTATACAAACAATATAGAAACGACCATTGTGGGTACAATAAGAAAAAATAAAAAGGAAATTCCACCTCAATGTATTTCAGCAAAAGGAACGTCGCAACCACATACAATGACTGCATTTGCCGAAAACAAGGTTCTTGTCTCTTACGTTCCAGTGAAAAAAACGAAAAAAGTTGTACTTATGCTATCATCACTTCATGCCAATGGCCAAGCTAATGATGAAACATCTGAGAACAAACCCGAAGTAATAACCTTTTACAACCAGACGAAAGGGGGTGTAGACACTATTGATCAAACGAAAGGCACATATTCAGTTTCCAGAATAACCTGCAGGTGGCCAATGCGCCTCTTTTTCACGCTTATTGACATTACTGGCATACACGCACAAATTATTTACAAATCAAATACAGGCAATTTAACCCAGAGGAGGACGTTTCTAAAGGAAATTGCCATGGAGCTAATAAAGCCACATATTTCTAATCGGCAGGCCATAAAAACTTTACCTCGTGATTTAAGAAATACTATGGATCGCATTGTACCAGCAAAAGAACCTGAAAGTCAACACCTACAACCTGACTTTTGCGAGCTTTGCCCCAGGAGTAAAAACAGACGTTCGAAAAAAGGCTGCACTTTATGTGGAAAATTACTTTGCACGGAACACGTTATGTATATGTGCCCATCTTGCTTCGAAAGCAACGTAAATGTCAATCTTACCGAAGACTGATTTTTGTCTTTTATTTATTTATTTTGTTACAAGGAGTTTTTTTTCTTAATATAATATACTAAAGTATGTATGTAAAATTTTTGGCTATGTCTTGATTGAATGAATTTATATAATTTTACAGTGTGAATTTCTTAAATAAACACATAATTGCAAAAAAAATGACTTGGTATTATAACTATGTTAAAAATTAAATGTTTAAAAATCGTAATCCATTAAAAAGTTACATTCTTACATCAAGTGAGCAAAATGCTCATGCGCGAGAATCCGTGCTATCTTACGAGGCGCGTGTTCTCGAGGGTTAAAAGGGGGGAAAATATGTCGTGAAAAATAATACACTTAAACTGAAAGTGACGTATCATACATTTATTTATGAAATGAACTTAAATTTTAATAGGAAGAACATACATTTATTCATATCTCCTCGTCATTGTTCACATCAAGGATGCTGTCTGAAAACTTCATTAATGTATATAAATTAATATAAATATATTTATATTAATGTAAATTTATGTAAACTATTCACCGTTACGCTCGTTGAATCGTCCAACAAGCTTTTATTATTCTCCAGGAAACGATTTTTCGTACTGCGAGCATCTTTCCATTTCTTTTTCAAAACAGAAATAACTTTTATCAAAGCCATTTTTGATCTTTCTTCGATAACATATGAAGGTGTTGCGTCGTCCATTAGTTTATTACGTATAATTTGTTTTAAATTATCAAATTTTTCTGACAGAAAAACATCATGGATGGCATCGAATATTTTCCTCCTTGTCCATGAAAAAATTTTTCTCTTGAATCCTATTAAAAAAAAAAATTACTTTAAAATAATAATTTAATTACCATTTAAAAATACTTATTACATTAATTATTTTATTATTATTATTATATGATTTTTTAATATTATCAAAACATGATTTTTATCACTCGTTTGCATTTATTAATAATTATTTATTGTTTTAATAACAATATTCACTATAGAAATTGAGATAAAAGTAGAAATAAACACTCTGCATATATTACATTCATTTCTAACATTTCCCAGGCATACACACAAATAAAACCAGTTTCGATCGCCCCCCCCGCGGCTCAAATGCCCCAACACGTGCTTCAAGCTCGGCAGCGACCTGCTGCAAAGAAAGCGTATTTTTGACGAGCGGGGATAGCGCGGGAGCAAGATCTAAACGGATTCAAAATCTGTATACTTTTCTGCACTAGGAAACGTAAATATCTCCGCGGCAATTCGTGGCAATAAAAAAAATTATTATCTACGAGAAGAAGTGCAATTGAAAAAAAAGGGGAAAAAGGCTTGTATTACGTCATTAATATTGCCTCTAAAAATACAACAATATGGTTACAGTAAAGTATTTTCGTAATGAACATACCTTTCCGAAAAACATATATTTTAGTTTGCCCTTTTTCGTTGAAAAATGGTGAATCTGCAACTAGTTTTGTGTGGCGCTCGAAAACGTGCATGCGTACTGTCTCGCGCGAGTCCCGACAAATGGCACTTTTGAGCGTTCACCACGGAACATCTGTTCAATGTAAACATCTGTCCCTTTGGATTTTAATGCTCCAGTGCCATCTGTTGACGAATATATGAAGCTTTACCTCAAACGGTAACTTTCGATTTTGGGATTTTTGGCCAAAACGTCGGGCTACTTGACCACTGTGCGGCGTTAATCCGGATTACAGGGGCGGTTAATCTGATTAAAATTATAGTGTGAGTAGTAGCGAGCGGTAGTTACGTGGCTTAAAGCTGTTTTGTGCATTGGATAGTTTTTCAATACAAGCTGACAAATACAGGTATTAGCTGCCTTGATACTAAAAATGACGAGGGTACACCTCCATTCTTGTAATAACTTAATAATAATATGTTGGTTCAAAGGTGGCGACGCAAAGTAAAAAAAAGTGGTTTTCACGATGACCACAATGATTGTTGATTTATTTTTTTTAATACATTTATTTGCAATCTATTCATAGAACAATAAGCAAATTAGTTAACTAAGTAAATTTGACTTATATTATTGATCTCCAGTGAGGTGATGTACCAGGGACCATTTGTAATTAGTCTTAAAGTTTTCGACTGAAATCTTTACAATATTTCAATGTTTGAATTCGAGACTGTGTCCCAGAGCTGAATGCCATAAGTCCAAACTGGCTTCAATAAAGCTTTATATAATAGGAGTTTAGTCTCAAGATATAGAGTTGATTTAGGCCCAAGTAGCCAATACAGTTTTTTGTTGTTTTTAAGTTGGAAGCTTCAATCGGAGATTGATTTGATGTCATTATAGCAGTGTCGTCAGCATATGTACCAATAAATACGTTTTCAGTTTGTGGCATGTCTGATGTGAAAATTGTGTATAGGACTGGTCCGAGGACACTTCCTTGAGGTACACCAGCTTTGATATATGTTATTATGGAGGTTTTATCATTTACTCCTGATAGCAAGATAAGCCTTAAAAATTAAATAAATTGGTGAAGGGAAGATTTTTTTCATTTTATATAGCAGACCATGGTGCCAAACTTTATCAAATGCTTGCTGTATATCCAAAAACACAGCGCAACAATATTCTCTTCGCTCAAAGGAGTCAATAATGAAATTTACAACTCGATGACATTGTTCAGGTGTGCCATGATGTCGGCGAAAACCAAATTGGTGTTCAGGTATTATATTATTTTCTTTGAGTATTGGTGAGATTCTACATAAAAATATTATTTCAAATATTTTTGAGAATAACGCCAGTAGGCTGATAGGTCTGTACGAGCTTATCTCGTTTTCTGGTTTGCTTGGCTTGTAGACCATCACAATTTCTGCACATTTCCACTGCGTAGGGAAATGGCTTAACCTTAGTATAGAATTATATATTAGTGTCAGAAAGATAATACCTTTTTTTGGTAAGCACTTAACTATTTTAGCATCGATTTTGTCATATCCTGGAGATTTATTTTTGTCGAGCTTTTCGATTTGAATACAAATTTCTGCAGGTGTTATATGTTTGATTGGTAATGATTATTGACATGCGGCATCAAGAAATTGAAGAACATCGGAATCGTTGCTATTACTTATTGTATTAGGTGCAAAAGTTGTTTCTAAATGTTTCGCATATGCTTTTGGCTTGCTGGTATCAGATCTACACCATGCAACATTGCAGCCCTTTATAGGCACATTTCTCTTTTATGGGCGTTTCAGGTAATTCGTAGTTTTCCATATTTTGTAATCATCGTTTCTATTGTCATTTAGATTTTCAATATAATCTGAAATTGATTTGTTTCTAAATTCTTTAAGTTTGTCTTTAAGTTTACTTGTGGCCCTATTTAGCATAATTTTTTTCGTAATTTTCTCTTTTGTTGAGTTAATACTCTAATATCTGCAGATATATGCACGCAGGCACGATGTCTGGGTGTAAAGTTTGCTCTATTTTCGATTGTGGATGCAGAAACTGCTTGATGAATTAACAATGTAAATGTTTCAACTGCATTGTCCAGTTCTGCTCTTGATTGAGGTCTTAACTTCCAAATTGAAAAAAGGAAAAAAGAATTAGTATTTGTTATCAGCACCTTTTTTTCTAATTTAATATGTATAGATATATATTCATGTATATTATTATATATATATATATATTTTTAATGATTTTAAGTCTTAAAGGTTCTTGCCTGAGGTTCCATTGATGGCTGAATAAATTTTTTGTACACCTATGCGCTACGTCTCTGATGGCCTTGCTTTCGGGATTCTAACTTAACATTGTGATAAAAACTTGAATTAAATAATCAGTAAGAATTACTGTTTTTAACCCTAGAATATCAAATGTACTTATTTTTAATACGTTAGCATCTTACTTCGTCGAATCGACTACGATAATATTTAAAAGGGTACAAAGGACGTCTCTTGTTTAAAAAAGTGGTTTAAATTTTATTAATAAATTCTTTTTAATGTATTTTAATGGAAAAAGACAGAAAAAGTTTAGTTTTTTAATACTATTTATTTAAAAAAAAAAAAGATTTGACAGCACTATTTCATTTGCCTTATGTATAAAATAGAACAAAAACAAAACAGTAAAACAATTACAAAAAAATAAAACACCTTTTTTTCTTTCTTAAAACTAACGTATTGAATTAGAAAAAAACATATATTTTTGGAATATTCAGACAGTAATTTGCAGTAAAGTTCAACTTTGTGCTCTTCACACAGGTTTTTTCTACATTTTGCGCAAACTGACTTAGTCATTCGTCGTTTAAATGAAGGGCAAAATGCACAAATTTTTCGTTTCTCGTTTTTTAGTTGTTGACACATATCGTCATTGATTCCTGTATCAGCCGGCAATACACTTGCAATACTATCGCGAACCGATTTTCTCAACGTTAGCGTATCAAGAAGTCTCTCAGTACCACGTGGATGAATAAGCGAAAAATGTAATTTTTTCATAAACCTACGGCGTCCTAGAGGCTTAAGATTTGCTTGAAACATAGTATAAGTATAGATGACGTAAATATTTATAAAAGCCATATTCAGTATACCGTAAAATTGACACATTGGCCATCTGTTTGTTTTACGTGAGCAATTCATAGTAGCGCACATTTGGTCAAAAGTGTCCACCCCATCTTTTGTTTTATTGTAAAATTCTACCATACGTGACTTAATATAAATCGGATTTGTTGCTCCTTCTTCATTGCATCATGAAAGTAAATAAACCATTTTGTTGGGCTTTGGCTTGTAAGAAAGTAGCGTTAATGCATTGTCGTAGCAGAACATTGATGTGCTGCATTTACATCTTTTAGAATTCTTTAGTTCTTTGGGTATTTCTTTTTTAAACGTATAACTTCCAAATAATATTCTTTATTTACCGTAGAGCTATTTGGAATAAATTCCAAGGGAGCTACGTCATGATAATCAAAGAAAATGAGTAGGATGACTTTCACTTTCGACCGACTTAGACGTGGTTTTTTGGGTTTCGGCTCATGTGGATAGCACCGTTCAGCCGGTTCCTGACCGGTTTGCATTTCAAACTCATATACCCAAGTCCCATCATCTGTTACGATGCGCTGCATAAACATTGGGTCCGAATTCACTTGCTCACGCATGTCTTCAGCCACCTTCTTCCGATGAAGTTTTTGACAGAAATTTAACTCTCTTGGAACGAGTCGAGCAGCCACGCGTCTCATGCCTGATTGATGGTGTAAAATGTTGCGAATTGATTCGTGTGTCACGCTAAGGTCACGAGCTACCTTCCTCGAACTTAAATGATGGTTTTTCAGCATCATTTCCTTGACTTTGTCGCCGTTTGACGTTTTCATCCGTTGAAGACGTTGATGGGCGACCAGAGCGGGGCAAATCTTCCATGACTTTCCGGCCCTCTGCAAAAGCGTTATAGTACCACTTATAGACCAGTGTTTCGATAAAGCGCACTCGCCATATACTTTCTGGAACAAATTCAACGATTCGGCAGACGAAACCCCGTTTACAACACGAAATTTAAGACAAATTCTTTGTTCGATATTTTTATCCATAGTGAAAATCGCAGAGCACACGTGCGCTTGACTGATATAATTAAATGGCAAAAACAAGCTAATTGGCAGATTAGCGACACTATAGGGGACAGTTGTACCAACATTCCAGCAAAAAAAAAAATGTGTAACGCGCGCTTCTTAATTGAATGAAACGGAAGGTATTTTACTTAAAAACATTTATAGCAAAAATTTCCATATTCCTTAAGGGGGTATTCTAGTCTAGATGCCCGAACTTCGAGCATTTTTTGACGGTGAATAAAAAACAGCTATTGATATTTTCACCACCCATCTTTTTATAATTTATTTACTTATATATTAAGAGCATACAAAACGAATTAAAAAAAAAAAAAATTTCATGGAATTATTCGTCCTTGAAGTGGAAGAGGAAAACAAAAGGCAGTGTCGTCGATGTCACGATTTCTACCCTTGTGGTCATTTGAAAAAAAAAAGATTACAAATTCTTAACTAATATGAATGTCATTATCGCATGATGCAGAAAAATAATTTTTTTCATAAAATGGCGGCTACTCAAAAATTGAGGTCGATTTTTCCTTAATTTTTAAGCTTTCTCGAATAGAGATATATTTAAAGAATATTCATGATAAACTTCAAGCAAATCGGTTGATTAGAACTTGAGATATCGTGCCGACCGTATCGAAAGAAGTAGTTTCGAGAAAAACAAGTTTAAAGTTCGCCGTCCGCTCAAACCAGTTTAGCTGTCGCGTCACTAAAATAATTGTAACTTCGAAAATAATTCGAATTTTGAAAAATCCTTTAAGGGAGATATTTTTGAATACTTAAACTATTGAATTTTCAACAAATAAATTTTTCGATTTTTTCAAATTTCTAGACTAGAATACCTCCTTAAATCTCAAATTTGTTATTTTTTCTTTATTTTTTTTATTACAAATAAATTAAATGCAATAGTTCAGCTTGTTTAACCCCAGAGGTTGTTTAAAATTGTACAGAGATATTATTTCCTGACCAAATAATTGAGATATGCACATTTTTGATATATCATATTTTCTCCATAGAGTTAACAAATTTTGTTGAAATTCTCATTGCGTGCAATTTGTAAATTAGCAGTTGCTTAGGCACTTTGTTCAAGGCGGCTTTAAGTCAACAAAAAACCCATACACTTTTTTCTCTCATTAGAATTTAAGTAAGCGATTGACGCCAGATTGTAAATATCATCAACGGTGGAACTATTCTTTCTAAATCCTGCTTGGAATTCTTTTAGAATTTAATTTTTTCTACCCAGTCAACCAGCCTTGTATTTAAAACACCCATTAAGCTTTTAGGGACACAATTCATAAAGGAGATTCCTCGATTCCTTAAAACAACCGTTTTTGTTCAGGTACATACATAGGTACATACATACATACATGCATACATACATATGTATATTTGGGTCAAAATATTCAATCTCATGGAAATGGTGATGTCAGCCTGTTTGGCTTAGAACAGTAATGTCATGCGAAGGCATAAAATATTCCGGCCATTATTCTCGCAATAACAATATAATACAGTAATAATAATAATTGGTAAGGCATACAAATTGAAAAGTAGATCTGCAGACAAACATAAGTAATCACAAATTTACATACAAAAATTGCTACTTGTAACATTTTTCTCCACTACCAACGAGATTGCTGTTGGACAACCGTAAAAGCGGCTTATTAAAACATAAATCAGCGCATTTTATTGTTTGCCAACGACATACACACACTCATACACACACATGCACATTCATAAATAACATATTTGCCATTTTAGAAAATTATTATTATTAAAAATGAAATTCCTACATACCAATCTGGAGCGGCTTATAGTGGCCAAAACCATTTGCGTCACCAATGCGCTCTAAAGTCATAAATAATTGAGCTCTCAATGGCCTGCCCGAAATGTAATAAGAGTATTATGAAATAGAATAGCGGGGACAAAGCCTAAAGCAAATTATTGTTGCCAAATTTTCAAGGACATTAACATATTGCATTTAGCGAACGAACTCGGTACCAAAAACAATAACAGCAGCAGCTGGACGCACACACAAACGTACGCCATGAAGGCGTATGAGCTCATAAGTTCTTGTGGAATTGCGACAAGAAAGTATTGAACTAGAGGATCGCAAGAACATTCGAAATCACCTGCGTCCGACACTGCAAGCGAATGAATCAGCTCGAAGCTGGCACAGCGCCCAATATTTATGTGACATTTGGAAATGTTTTTGTTGGCCTCTTTGGTATAGAGATGTGTAGTCGTCTTTTTCTTGTATTCTATAGCTCTAAAGTTTTTTAGATGTACTCGAGGATATTTATGTTTAACTGTTTTTAACTTTGTAAATACCTTTCACGCCGCTGGTGTCAAGTAATGATAGTATCGTCGTGTGCTTTAATTGCTGTGCCAGTAGACTTTTGCGATATTCCTGTTTCTTTGCGATTGCTTAGAATTATTGAATTGATTCCAAAATATAATTCGGGCTTATGAAATTTTAATTAAAGGAGCACAGATTGCCAGATACCACCTTCGTTGAAGAGAGCGAAAATATTGTTCTTAGAGCACCTTAGGTTTATATCGCATTTTAAAGATTATATCATCACTTAACTTTGCACACTCATTTTGTAATGAATGATGGCGTCGGATTCGCTTACGAGTCCCCATGAAAGGAAACACATTCGTTCCTTGTGCGTTCCCATAAAGCAATAGTTAGTAATTATAATTACCACTTAACCAAAGGTAGAGCGGCCATGCAAGGTTGGAAATTTAGATAATTTTTGAACGATTTTTGCCTATATCTCCTGTGACACCCAAGCTGCCAACTTCTTTTTCTAGTCTCGATCTAAGGTACGTCGTTCTCAACAACTTCAACTTTGTCACTTCACAAAATGGAAAATTTGAAGAAAATATCTTGGTATACATTAGGGCGGGTCGATTTAAAAATCGCTCATTGGGCTCTGAAAATCGTATTCTAGGGATCAAAATAAGAAACTTTGCCGAAGGAATCATACCTCTAAAACGAATTCTGATGTCCCCCAATTTGGGTCGAACGAAAAATCCCACTTTGACCCATTTAGAGTGCTCCAATCGAGTCCAAATGTATGACCGACCCCCACTAACTTTGGACGGCCGATCCACCCATGCCAGTGGCACACCCCCTGGAACTCCGATGGGGGGTTTCCCATACAATCCGTTTAAAATATCACCATTTTTGGCCTTTGCATGAGAAAAGAAACTAAAAAGTTCGACCCAAATTGGGGGACATCAGAATTCGTTTTAGAGGTATGATTCCTTCGGCAAAGTTTCTTATTTTGATCCCTAAAATATGATTTTCACAGAGCAATGGGCGATTTTTTTGCCTCCCCACAAATCGACCCGGCCTAGTATACATCCATACAACATCCACCAGATGCAGGTGTAATAGCCACAAGACAATTTGAACCATCAGACGTTTGTTAATTGTGATCTGTACAAGTTGGAATGATATCCTTTTTCTGTCACAAAATTCTACTCCATGTAAATGACTTCCTTGTTCTTTCTATGGAAAAAATTTCCCAACATAGCTTGCAAAAATAAGCTATTAGAAATCAATGTGATTTCTAATCAACTTCAAATTTACACCTCCTTCGAAAATCAGGTAGCAAACAAAAAACGTTGCACGTGATGATCAACTTTGAGCTCCTGGCTTGAAACTGAAAATTCAGATTTGAAAAAGGTGCGCCAAGAAGCATCAAGAGATTTGGCAACTCCTAAAACACACAGGCTAAACAGCCCATTGCATTAAAAGCTCTGCAAAGCAAAAGGGTAGATAGTCGAGGAGAATAGAGAGAAGTAACAAAGAGAAAGATATAGGAGAGTATAGAAACAGAGACAGAGATAGCTAGTCCTGGGAGAATTTTCCAGATTCTTTTACAAATCTGAAAAATCCTCCAGTTTGAGAGAATGAATATTACCCATTTTCATGGCATCGGAGTTCAAAGTTCCTAGCCTTGCTCTGTCAAAGATAGCACACTCACAGAGAAAGTGCTTGTGGTATCCTCTTCCTCGAAGCAAGACAGGCAAATGGGGTACTCAATGTTTCTAATGGTGGTACGGGATTGCGTCCTATAATAATACCGACCATCAACCGAACGTTTTTTCTTCCAAGTTTTAGAAGAAAGCTCAACAGTTTTCTGTTCAGAGTTGTCACAAAACACTTTGCAGTTCTACAGCGTTCTAGACTGGACCAACGCTCCATATATAAATTGCATACATAATCGTTGATTCAATTCATGATTCCTGATTCCGATTATCGGCTGGTCCCTGTAGTGTTAATGCTGATCCGCGTTTGGCCAATTCATCGGCTTCTGGGTTATTTGCCAAGCAAATGAACGGTGCACAGTCTACAGGCTACTCAGTCTGATAACATTCTACGATGTCTCTCAAAAACAAACAAAAGATTGTGGCCGGCGAAGGCTTTCAACATTAGCCCATCCCTATTGAAAAACCTTTTAAAATTACAAACAGTGCAAAAGACGAGCTACAATAATTATCTGTTTAAAAAAATCTTAATTTTGGACTATAATCAAGTTGAAATAGTGATGAAAATGTGGGTTTTCTATACTACAGGAAAAAAAATACCAGTCTAACGGTTAGACTTGATAGAAGTGAAACCTTCCGTAAAACAAACTGAGAGAGAATAAGACGAAAGCAGCATTAGGAGCGGGATAATTATAGGTTCATTATAATATTGCTATAAAGTTCATATTTTATTTTCTTCATTTTATCATTATTCATCCTCAATGTTTTCAATTTCAACAAATGATACGAGTGGCTTATGATAGATAAAATATGATACAAATGCTTTGGTTTCGATGTTGTCAAAAAAAATACCCAAACGGACCGAAGAAACAGACTTACAAATTTCTTCCATTTTCGTCTACTTGTATTCATATAAAAATGTATGTCTCTTCCCACCAAAGCTAAATGTATTAGTATATTTCTTCTTGTATTTATTCAAGGCTGAAATCCCGGCGGTACTGCAATACTGGGCCAACCCGTGGCAGAGAAGGAGCAAGTCCCTAAAACACTCCGCCCATTTCCAAAAATTAGTTTAACATTTGTTGTCCTCCGATGGAGGATCTATCAGATGTTAACCTGATAACCACACTACCTAGTCAATACATTTTAAATAATAAACCTAATAAAACTCTTGAGAATTACACGCTCACAAAAAAAATATTAATGTACGAAATATTTATACCGATTCACTTAAACTGACTTTCAGTATCTAAACCAAAAATAGAAAAGCCAAAAAACTGTTTTCAATAAATAATCAGAAATGTCCTACAATGCAAATTTCAAAAAAAAAAAAAAATTTATTTCTTGTGATTCGAACCAAGAATTTTGGATCGGAAGCTCACATTGCTAGCCGCTCGGCTATCGCGTCATACTGTCGGTGCTGGCCTAAAAGTTATTTAGTTCGTCGCTAAGTTTATATGTTGTAATTCGTTTCACTTTTTCCCAAATCACTCCCAACGATTCTAAAGAAGTTTTCACTTCAAAAATTAATGTACGAAATATTTATACCGATTCACTTAAACTGACTTTCAGTATCTAAACCAAAAAACTGTTTTCAATAAATAATCAGAAATGTCCTACAATGCAAATTTCAAAAAAAAAAAATTCCATTTTCGTCTACATGTATTCATATAAAAATTTATGGCTCTTCCCACCAAAGCTAAATGTATTAGTATATTTTTTCTTGTATTTATTCGAAGCCGAAATCCCGGCGGTACTGCAATACCGGGTCAACCCGTGGCAGAGAAGGAGCAAGTCCCTAAAACACTCCGCCCATTTCCAAAAATTAGTTTAACATTTGTTGTCCTCCGATGGAGGATCTATCAGATGTTAACCTGATAACCACACTACCTAGTCAATACATTTTAAATAATAAACCTAATAAAACTCTTGAGAATTACACGCTCACAAAAATTATTTATATCAACATATAATATTGATATGTAACTAAATAACTTTTAGGCTAACGACAACAGCATGGCGCGGTAGCCGATCGACTAGCAATGTGAGCTTCCGGTCCAAAATCCTTGGTTCGAATCACAAGAAAAAATAAAAGTTATTTTTATTTAGTTCGTCGCTACTTTTATATCAACATATAATATAACGCTTCGTAGCCAAGTTGGTCGCTTTTTTCGTTTCACTTTTCCTCAAATCACTCCCAACGATTCTAAAGAAGTTTTCACTTCAAAAAAGTTTTAAATCGAAAATTTCAATAAACTCTTTCAAGCGCAGGCTAGCGCCCATCATTAAATTTACCAGCCGCAAAATGGTATTTTCTTAAAAAAAAATCTCACAATTTCTAAAATTATTCAATAACTCCCTGCCACGCTGTCACATGATTACCGCCATTATATGGCAAAATAATTTTAATAAGGTTGGCAACGCACACACGGGTCTGTCGCTTGTTTGCGGGATATTTTACAAGCACTTAGCATTTACATATATGTTTGTATGTGCGCATGATAACTACTATATGTATATCGTATGTATCCTAGATGTTTTTTGTAGTAGTGAAAAGATGAGAAGAAAATGTAATCATTTCAACCCAGCCACCAGCATTTATTTGGCATCTGTACATATTCGCATAAGCGTATGAAAAAGAAGAAGTTGCTTCCAATACTTCAGCACTAGAAGCAGCAAAGCGACCGCGAAGGATGCAAAAGAAAAATAAAACAACAAATATCGTATACGCTTTTTTCACAATCATCATTTATGCTGCGTTGTCCGCAATGCCAGTGGTATATAATTTACGAGCGCATAGAAATTGGAAACAAAGTGGTGTGGAAGCTGTGTTTACGCTTTTCTGTTTTTCTCGCTTGCGATCTTCGTTCGCTGATTCGAATGGTCGGGCTTGTCTTTTATTGCAAAACATAACTCATGAGAAAATGATGGTTAACCACATATTTTCAAATTGACATAAATAAATGAGCAACAACAAAAACGAGTATGGCAGAAAAGAAACGTCACTAACGAGGAAGTTTAACTAGGAAAATATCTGAAGATGTAGGGACGATTACATATTTTTTCTACTAGCCAAACATTCATTTAAAAGCATGTCAATACTACAGTGCCGTTAAAAAAATATAATTTTTTTTCTAAAAGGGTACAAAATTTAAATTAGAGAAGGCGACCGAAGGGTCAAGTGTAACCCGGCACGCTCAGAAAGGAGAATAAAAAACTTTTGGGATGGCAAAAAAATTCAAGTTTTTAAAATTAGTTCAGAATTATTTGCATACAATTTTTATGTTTTATGAAGCGCATTTGGAAATACTCTTAGTGCAAAATCGTCCACACAAAATTGTATCAAGCAGCAATTTTTAACTGTCAGAGCTTGGATTAAACATCATAATTGATGACGATTTTTATCAATTTTCGAATCCTTTAATTAAAAACGGAGTAGAAAACAGGTCGTTGCACCAACATTAAAAAAAAAAATTGACATACAAGCAAACATAATTTTTTTGAAGTGAAATTTCTTAGGCGTCGATGGACGAGCGAGAATGGGGAGTAAAATTTCAAGACCTTGCAACGTTTTCGGCATTTTCGTTGCGCAAGAGAGAAAAAAGATGTAACGTAGAGGGAAAGGAGATGTATATATTATATATTAGATACACCTTAGGCTATTTTTCCTGTGTTTTCCCTTGTGGTTGTTAATTTCTAGTGAGATATAACACGGCCTACTTTTTGGCGCTTGTTTGTTGGTGCAATCTTGTAGGAAATATATTTTTGGTGTTTAGTTTTTGGCGTTATATTTTCTTGGTGCCTACTGTTTGGGGCGTTTTTTGGTCCCAATTTTTTGGCGTTTTTTTTTTTAGTGCCTACCTTTTGGGGCTTATTTCCGTTTCCTGGGTAGTGCTTGTGCGTACTGTAAAGCGCTATCCATCCCGGCATCGGATTTATTGGTATTGCCTTGCGGTAATTTGTGCCGTTACTGCGGTCTTGGAATCGCTGCGTTTGTGCAGGTTTATCACCTCGGAGTAGAGCGCGTTGTTGCCACGGTTTGTGTTCCGCGTTTTTTGCAAATTTTGTCTATTAGTATTCTGTGCAAATACTGTGAATTTATTTGGATATATATTCTTTCTCTCTCTGTCTCTCTCTCATTCTCTCGGGTATCTCCCACTTTCTTTGTCTGCCTTGAAAGTTTCACTTCTGTTATGTGTACTACGCTACACGCACTTTTTTTCTTTTTTAAATAATCTTTAAAATCCTGATTTTGAAACGTTCTCTGGCCTAGGCCGAGGGTGTCTGATATCTCATTTACCTTTTGCGCTGTATTTAAATGACTGGCATTCAGATTTGGTTGGTGGTTTTAAAGTTGACAATCTAAATATCAGCCTTTCTATGCCTAACTGGTCACTTTGGTGCATGGAATAAATAAATTTAAAAAATTTTATATATATAAACTAGAGACTTACTGTGAAAAAAGGAATATGGAGGTTACCCCAGCCAAATCGGCAATAATTGTTTTTCGTCATAGGTACAAACTATCAAGAAAAGAATGACGGCAATATAGACAGACACTTACTACTACCTGCAGGTGATTTTTACACCCAAAATGGTTTGCCCGAAACATCTAGAAAAAGGAATAATGCCACAATGTGAAGTTTTAACTCCACATTGAAAAACTTTTTTGAAAAGAAGGAAATAAAAATAGGTGGGAAATGGAAAATGTTTATATCTGTCTGTCGAGCTGTTCAAAGTTACGCGGCGCATTATCTTCACACATTCAATAGCGATTCATAAATAAAAATTTGAATTTCCCAAGCTGTTGCCCTACTTTTGCTACTTACCCAGAAAAAAGTATCGAGAGTAGCGCTTGTATTACACATAAATTATATTTAAAATTTTATCCTGTTAGATTCGATTTGTGGGGGGTTGGACAAGTCCACTCAGTCAGGCAGACCATTGTACTACATCCGGATAGATTACAGTAGAAAAAATAGAGTGGCAGGATAGATACAATATAGATGGTAAGCCGGAAAAATTGTTTTAAGGTCACTCTTCCTTAAATCTTTTTGATTCATTGACGTATCTTAAGAGATCCGGAAGAGGAAGAGTATGAACTTTATCCATACTCAGTTCATCGCACTCCAACGGCCCAACGCACTCGAACAGCTATAGGGAAAATGCTCTGCGGTTTTCTCAGTCTCCCGTCGTAGCCATATGCTGAACACAGGCGTTGTGCCCAATACTCTCAGCTTTTGCCAACTAAGATTTAGGAAAAAGGTCGCTAATTTTGTTCTTTCACAAATCACTTGGCTACTCTTCAGGATCACAACTCAGACCAACATCTTCTAAAGGTAAACCTCTTGAAGTCGTCCATCCGTAGTTGAATCGATGCAGAATTGACACTTTGAAATGTTTCAGGGCCTAGCGGTGTGCTTGAAAGTGTATGTATCATATATGCAAGTTAATACCCTACTCTGGTAAGCCGCATAACGGCAAATATATACAAAAAGTTAGAGTAAACAATACTTTTGAAAGCTAGAATAAGCACTAATTGGAGGATGATGAAATAAGCTCATCCAGTAGTGAAATATTTACTGTAAACATAAACAATTATTTGTTAAGGATAGAGTAAGCAAAAATTCTGTATAAAAGAAATAATGTATGAATAAAATAAGCACTTCAAGTTTGAGTTTGGAAGCAAGCGTTTTATTTTTTTAATGCTCACCCGCGTTAGAACATTAATTTGCACAAGTTTTACGCCACGTTATATTTGATTTTAATTAATTTTGGAAAGCAATGTTGAAACACGCAATCGGTACACTGCCTATGTAGCACAAACACACTCCTATAGTTTTAAAAATACCACAAAAACCAATTGTGAATTTAGTTTTGACCATAATTTTGGAGAGCATACATGCAAATAATTTCAAGTTTAGTTGTTGTTGCTTTTTTGGGATTTCTGTTTTTGAATTGTTTCTATCAACTGTGGCATTTAGCATGACAAAATATTCGGCAACAACGTAGAAATTTGTTTTAGTTATATATACCTTGCAGGAAATCTACCGCAACTGAGCTCGTTTGTTGCTCGAGAATATATAATATAAATAGAACAATAACCGATTTGGCTTCGTTCTCTTTTAATTTAAGATCTTCTTTTTCTTAGCATCACAGTCCTTGGTGATCCGTTGCCTCATTCACAATCTTTCGCCACCCGTCTCTATCTAAGGCTACTTCCTTCCACCGCCGTACCTTTACCTCTGCAAGGTCATCTTCAATGATTTTGAGTCATCTCTTTCTGGGGTGTCCTCTTCTTCGTCCTCCGACAGGGCGCAATTCAACTATCTTTCGAGTTTTTCTCTCCTTGAGCGCTCTTAACACGTATCCAAGCCATCTTATCCTCTGAGATTTTATAAATCTTATCAACCAGTTTCGTCTTTTGCTAAACGTTCCAGCTCATGATTATATCCCATTCGATAAGTACCGCCCTGCAGTGTTATTGGTCTGTACATTTTTTTTTTCGAAGACTATTAGGTGACTAATGTTAGTAGTTTTTAGCGTTCCTAGTTCGCACCCATAGGTAAGCACAAGGCGAATTAAGGCTTTGTAAATCTTTAACTTTTGGCCACGAGATAATAATTTTGACTTAAGCAGTTTGAAATTAGAGTAATAAGACTTATTTGCTGCTGAAACTCTGTCACTAACTGTCAATGGTATATCCTTATTGACTAATATTTTCATGCCCAAATAGGCAAATTCTTGCACATTCTCGAATGCATAGTCTACGATCAGCAGATCATCATGTCTTAAACTGGAACTAGACCGGACCATAAACTTCGTTTTCTCTGTATTAATGCTTAGCCCAGTAGTTCGTACTATTTTTTCTAGTTTTTTATACGCGCTCTGTAATTCACTGCTGCTTTTCGCTATGATAAGTCTATCATCTGCATATGCACAAAGTTGGAAGGGATGCAACAAGCCCAGGCTCATAGCCATTCCCATTTGGACTTAGTTCGGTAATTGCTGCGTGCAGGACCAGGTTAAATATCAATGTTGAATAAGCGTCTGGCTGTTTAACTGCCGATATAATGGAAAGTGATTCAGTACATTCTCCTTGCACAATGGCCTTCGCCGCGGTATTTGTAAGCGCCTAATACAAAGCTCAATTAGCTTTAGCGGGATGCCTATAGATCGCAGCAAAAATTTAATATGCCTTCTGCCTATGCTGTCAAAATATTTAAAGTCCGCTAATAAGCAGCAGACGTCAATGTCATATTCCTATAGCTGCTGGAATGTTTGTGTCGCTATGAATCCTTGATCTATTGTAGACCAGTACTGAAACCTGCTTAGTAAACATTCAGAATTTTTTAATATTGTATAAGCAAGTGGTGAATTTTCCACAGCAATATCCCAAGAAGTGCGAACTGTCACAAGCGGGAACCCATTTTTTTACATCTTGTAACTGCATAGTAAAATCTAGCGCACTCTGCACCCTTTTTGACAGTTCGGATAGTTGAATGATAAAATTACTCCTGTCGAAGCAAGCCTGTAAACAAGCAGTCCCTGCTGTAGCTTGAATAGAGCATTGATATACCTATTATCGGTTTCAAACTTTGGATATACTATTTTTATTTTTTTTTTATTTCGTTTTATATAAACTAAGTAAATTCCTAAATGTATGTACTCAAATTTGCCAATTTAATCATTTTCCTACACACACTCGTATGTGTATATGCACAACATTAATTTATTAATTATTCGCACTTCACTAAGTGGTAAGTTGTGGTCGCACCGCACTTTGCACTGCCACTCATAAATTGATTTTGGTTTACAACTCAAATGTAATTTAAACGAAAATTCAATTGGAAAGACAAGTGGCATGCATTTTGGAAAAATTGCAAGGAAGTATTTATATATTACAAATTAATCAAAAAATATGTGAACAGGTAAGAATAATTTAGCAAAATTGATTACTCATTAATAAAAGTATCTTGTTTTTTTAGCAATACATTTCATTTAACAATTTTTAATTTTTCATTTTAAAAGTAAATGTGAAAATTTATTAATTTGAATATTTTAAAGGATAAGCTTTAAAATAAATTATTATAAAGGGTGGTTAAATTTCAAGGGTCGATGTTGAATGTGAACCACACCTAAACGTCAACGACACCGTTGGGGTTATTTGAAAGAAAAGGGGTACGTCGATAAGCCAGCAACAATCCAAGAGCTAAAGGATGAGATAATTCGACACATTAACGGCATAGAACCTCAATTATGCCTCAGCGTCATCGAAAATTTGGACCATCGGATGGAGGTGGGCCGCCGAGGCCTTTTTGCATAATTTATTTTGAAAAGTGTATATAAAGAACTTGAAAAATTTATTATCTATACTTGCCTGTTTAAAAAAAAACATGGCTTTTTGCATTATATTAAAAGGCTAATCTGTCCACTGAATAATTCTAAATGGTTGCATTATTTTAACTTTCAAATTTAGCTCTCAAATTCTAAATATCGTGACTAGCACTCGGCAGAGCCTTGATACGAAATCCGCTTTGGGCACGAAACACAATACTTATAGAAAACATTGGCAAACCTCCGAGAGTATTTCCGCTATCAAAAGCCTTCTAATAAAAAACCATCTGTTATTTTGTGAAATTGTAGGTGCTTCCATTGGTGGGACAACATCAAGACGACAAATAGGAGGAGAAGTTGGTTAAAATCAACTTTCTGGTTTGAGTAAAACACGCCCGTATAACTTACTGAGTCAAAAGTAAAATCTTATTAGATAAATCGGGTGTTTTTAAAGAGCTTCAGAACTTAAAATGAAAATGGTAGGTAGGTAGGTAAGATGGCAAGAGTACCCCAGGCACACTGCAAGTAGCCCTTACGTGCCTCCTACAGCCATTCAGTGCTGTTGATGTAGTGGAGGAGAGAAAAGGGATCTAGGGTGGAAATTGTGTAGTTTCCCTTTAACAACGGTCAAGGGGACACCGATGTCTGAGAAAGGGATAGCTGAAACCGGTTCTGTCAACCCCTTCCTGGCAAGCTCGTCGGCAATTCCATTTCCCTATATATTCCTGTGCCCAGAAACCCAGATAAGAGAGATGTTTCCTGCACGTTCAAAACGTTTGAGTTCCTCCTTACAGGAGTTCACCAGAAGAGAACTGCAATACGGCGACGACAGGGCCTTGATTGCAGTTTGACTATTGGAAAAAATATTAATGTCTCCCTCCCAACAGCGATCCCGAAGTTTTTGCATGCCTGCAGGATCGCGAAGACCTCTGCTTGAAAAATCGCTGCTTGTTTCCGGCAGTTTAAAGGAGACCGAGATGCTGGCTGATTTAGAGTAAGCCCCCGCTCCCACTCCACGCTCCATCTTGAATCCGTCAGTGAAAACAGAGGTACCCATATCCGTGCCGACTCTCCCCTCTTTCCAATCTTGCCTGCTCGGAAAGATAGCCCTAGCACAACCCTCAAATCCCAGTTTGCGGATGGAGAGGTCAGTGCGAGTAACAAGAAGGAGTCTGCTCTTTCTACCCTGCTTTAAGATGCTACTATGTGCTACAGGAAGTTGTCTCCAAAGGCCAATCTCCTTCAGCCTAATAGCACTCTGAGCAACAATGGATTTAGCCTGCAGATCCACAGGAAGTAAGTGCAGGATAACGTTGAGCGCAGCAGTGGGACATGTTCTACAAGCACCACTGATGCCCACACATGCAGTTTTCTGCAATCTCTCCAGTTTAATGGTGTTGTAGCCCTTCTGAAGAGCTACCCACCAAACTAGGCAACCGTATGTTAAAATTGGCAGAACCACTAAGTTGTACATCCAAAGTATGACACGTGGCTTGAGACCCCATTTTTTGCCGAACATAGATTTACAGGCGTAGAAGGCTATACTGGCCTTCTTAACTCGGTTTTCTATGTGCAGCTTCCAGTGGAACTTGGGGTCAAGTATTACACCAAGATACTTGACTTCCGATGAAAGAGTAAGGCACTGGTTGTTAAGTCTTGGAAGCTTAAAAGGCGGAAGCTTGTATTTTCTGGTGAATAGCATCAACTCCGTTTTGTCAGAGTTGACTCTGAGACCGCAACTGGCAGCCCAACTACTGAGTGTAGCCAGTGCACCTTCCAAAATTTCAGCCATTACTGATGGGAAGGAAGTGATCATACAAAACATAAAAATTGTCAGAATGATTTTTTTTTAATATAATTTATTGTGAAACACATTGTATGCCGTCTTGTTGGAACCAAATGTCGTCCATGTATAGCTGATTAATTTTTAGTGTTTTTTTCTCGTGCTAACTCTTTCGTGCTTATCGTAGACCGATTCCTGGAATAAAGTTTGGGTTGTAAAAGCACAAAATTTGTTAAACTGACTTTTAAGCTGACGGCTAATATCCACGTCGACGGATGCTTTTCTGTAAAATCTCGACCCAAAGTTGATAATTAAACTTTATGAGAAATATTTACTACAGTCCGCAGAAAAGCCCGATATTATGCCCGATTATAGTGGATAGGATTCTTGAAGGAGACAATGACCCAAAACACCCGGGACGACTTTGCATAACTAGGAAATTAAAACGATGTATGTAACAGCTTGATTGGCCTTCGCAAATTTCAGATGGGAATCCAAATAAAAATATTTGCGCTCTAATAAAAGTTGGGACTCGTAAAAACGGGACGTTTACAACAAAACAACTTTCCAACTTTCCAAAACTCTTTCCAACCATATTTTTATAGTGCGAGAATCTTGATTTAGATTATTCTTAATAACTATGCGAAGGTTCTATAAGACCGCCGGGGCAAAAAAGGGGCAAACATCCCTTTAATTGAGCCTGAGCCTTTCTATGAACTTATAAACAGCCACATTAATGAATTTCTCAGGAAGTGGGAGGAGAATAAATTAGTAGAACGCAGGTGAAATTCAAGCGGTGAGCGACAAGTGAAACAATTCCTAACGCCGGACAGAGGAATCACTGATAAGCTACTTTCACTCATCTGAGTAGACTTAAGCCTATTAACAGGTTCTTTTGCAGACCACTGAAGCTTGAGATACCACCTAAATGAAATTGGCCTCTCTGATATATAAATGAAATACATTGTAATGTTGGTAGAGGGAATTCAACACGGTACCAATCGCATGGTGGTAACTTGCCAACCCACTCACCTATGCCAGCCGCTATCAATTAGCATCTATGAAAATTTACGCTCAATAACAATAACAACCACACAACCTCTGCATAAATCACCAAACATTTTTGATTTACGATTTGTACTTGAATGCTTCATCGAATCACCATCGCACGCGCTTTTTGCTTAACTTTCCTTTCATTATTACAATTACTGTCAAATCATAAAACACTCAGAATGCTTTAACACAGTCTAGACACTCTATCACAATAAATTACAATGAAATATGACTAATTCGTTGTCAGTCAGCAGGTTTGGAATGCACATAAAACAAAGTCACAAGTGACAGCAGCCCAAATCTTCGGAGGATACTGCGCTCATACCGCTCGGCGAAGTCACCTTTGTCCGTAGTAAATCAAAAATAAATATACAAATGCGTGTATGGGTGTGTATGTAGTCATGTCATATTTTCAACTTATTTGTGTCTAGTTAAAACTAAGGGTTCGCCAAACAACTTGACAACTTGCAACAAAGTAGCCAATCACCTATGTACGTAGCTGACAGATGCTTTACGCTTAAATTGCTAAGCATTTAATTGAACACAATTATGTACACATCATTTGCAATCGCTTTACACTCAACTGAACACTTCACAAAGTTGCTTAGTATCACACAGATACACACCCAGATACTTGAATACCCGTATGACAGTGGAGAAAACTTTGTCAGCATGAATCTGAATACAAACTCATGTGTGTGGCTTTTTATATTCTAGGCATGTGTGTATGTATGTATGTGTGTATGTATGTGTGTGTGTATGTATGTAACACTTTATTTTGTTTTTATTACATTGGCTTCATATTCAGGCTTTCCAGCACTTTTAACGTTTAGAGCCCTTAAAAATTATATGAGTAAATATTTTGTTGTTGCTAAAAATATTACACTAATAATGAATAAATATATATATTTGAGTATGAATACACTCTTGAATGTGCATAAATTTCAAAGCTCATAGTTCAATACCCTCTTCAACCTCTTCAACAGTGAACAGTCAATTTGCTTATGCAAATCACTGATGGAGAGGTGGTGTTGGCGGGCGGGTTGTAAAGTATCTTGTAAACATATAAAGCAGTAATAAAAAAGGAAGAGTAGCAACTCATGGCGCGCGCTTGCACAATATTGCAAGATAAAGGAACATAGTTTTAAGATGCGACAACCAGCTTGAAAAAAAAGAGGTGTGTGTGTCAGCTCCGACACGCGACTGGAGTTTACTCCTTAAGAACGATTACCGTGATAATTAAAAATATATTTAATATGCAAAAGGAGTAAATGAAGAGCTTTTCTATATTACTGGAAAAATATAAATTTATTTGACAGTTTTTAATAATTAAATTCGTTTGGTTTGACTTACTTATGCATGTACTTGTATTTGAATTAGTTATTTCTTAGTATGAAATTCTTTGAAACAGTTCTTTGTGGATGAATTACATAATCGAATATCGCATTTTTCACAATAAGATTGCGTCTGCGAATTACAAGGTTTATTTTTACAATGCAATTTTGCAGACCGATCTCGAAATTGACACCAGTGACCAACGTTATCAAAACGAACATCTGATATTGGCATATAACCTTTTTTTCTACCGACAACAAAACTTTCCACTTTGCTTGAGTTTTTTGGCCTTCCTCTGCCTTTGACTGAATCCTGGCCTATTTTAGTGAGAGCTTCTGCCACTTTACATCGAAATTCAGCCAGAGTCAAGCGTTAGTGTTGCAATGAATTAATACGATTGTAAAGAATACGAGTATACGCATTAACTAATGTCATGTTTAACAAATGATAAAAAACACGGGTCGTCCACTTCTGGGTCTTTATGCGGATCTTATATCGGCCAATTAGGCTATCCATCAGGTCGACACCGCCCATGTGTTTATTATAGTCTTGAACAATTTGTGGACAAGCAATGTATTCGTAAGATTTTTGCAAACATGTATCTGTACTGGATCTGTGTGGTTGTATACCCACGAAGTTGAAGCAAAACGGACGCTTCTGTTATCATTCCACAATACCGTTGATATATCGATTCCATAAGCTGACCCAACAAATTCTTCAGAATAACCACGCTCGCGCTTAGTTTGCTTCATATCAGAGTCAGTAGCCAGTTTACAATTCATGATACGATTGGCGCGAATTGTTCCTAAGCTATGGATACCCCATCTTTCCAGATAAAGTACTAAGCCCTGCGACGTGTAAAAATTGTCAAAATAAAGTATGTGGTTTGCAAATTCGGGGATGTTTTTTGATAACCTTACAACCACATTCGATGAGGCGCCTAAATCTGAAACTTCTTCCCCCATTTTATTATCGCCAGCGCCGGAATATAATTCAAGCTGATATGAAAACCCACTAGTATCACATAAAACAAATAGTTTAAATCCCCATTTACTATATGTGGCTTATTAGGCATATATTGCCTAATGCTTGTTTTCGTCGTGGTGAAGGATTTAGTAAGCCGCTTTCATGGAACCGGCCGAAATATAACGATGGACAATTTTTTTACATCCCTAAATCGACTGGAAAGATTGTCATCCATGAATTTGACGGCAGTTGGAACTCTGCGGAAAAATAAGCCCTACATACCAAAGGAGATGTTGGCATACAAAGATCGTGCAGAGAGGTCAAGTACATTCGGTTTTAGGCCCAACATATCCATATGCTCCTATGTGCCGAAAAAAAACAAGGCAGCTATATTACTATCATCAATACATGACGATGATCACATTGGCGAAAACGGCAAACCAGAAATGATCGAGTTTTATAACAAGACAAAAGGAGGAGTGGACGTGATGGACCAATTGTTTGGAGAATATACTTGGCAAAGGATGACAAAGCGTTGGCTGTTGTCCCTATTCTTCAATATGATTGATTTGACGGCATTGGCAGCGTACATCATATATTATGAGAATAATCCCAACATCAGATGCACCAATGAGAAGCGTAAGAGATTTCTTCGCCAAGGAACTGTCTATGCCCATAATTGAAGAGCGGCAAGTGATGCGGAACTTCAACACAAAAATTGCAGTCGCGAGTTTCATAAGTACGGCCTTGCAAGGAAGTGCTGACAATAGGCCATCAACGTCTGCAGCTGCTGGTGCAAAACCAAAGAAACAGCAGGTTGGAAGCTGTTTCCTCTGCTACATCCATGACCAACACAGAAGACGAACGCGTAACATGTGCAGAATATGTCAGCGCCCAATATGCATACAGCATTCTTCAAATACATTTACATGTAATAATGGTAAAAATAATGAAGACAATTGAATAATTTAAATTTGTTTGCATATTTAGTTATAAGAAATAATCAATAAAATAATATTTTATAAAGAAAATAATAAGTAAAAATGTTTTTCCTTCAAAAAATGATAAAAAACGAGAAAAAAGCTACTGGCCACACCTGTACCCGGGCATAGGAAGTCGTAGGTGTCAACTTTGAAAGCTTATATCTCATCAATGCATGGACCTAGCATGACAAATAAGACACCAATCAACGTATATTTACTTCGTTTTCCTAGATAAAAATTTTCAAGTCAATATCTTTAGCGATTTAGGAGCTACATCACTCCAAAGTAGCTACTGGCCAAACCTGTACTTGGGTATAGGCCCTAGTGTTAAGACGGGCTCAAGATAGACATTCAAATGATGTAGTTATTTTATTGACATCTGAAAAAATCGAGATTTTTACAAGTCAAGTTTTAGAAGTGTCTCCCTATTATCAGAAGCGTGGAAGATGACAACATCCGATGAAGCGAAGCTTGGAGTGTATCGGCGAATATTTCAGGCGATGGAACGAGGAGCTGTATGAGCTTTACCACGACGTAGACGTAGCGCAGCGAATAAAGATCCAGCGGCTATGTTAGCTGGGATACGTCGTCCGAATGGATACAAATGCTCCGGCTTTGAAAGTATTCGATGCGGTACCTACGTTGGAAAGATCAGGTGGAGAAGGATTTGGCTTCACTTGGTGTGTTCAATTGGCGCCGGATAGCACGAGAAAGAAACGACTGGCGCGCTTTGTTAAACTCGCCCGAAATCGTGTAAGCTGTTATCGCGCTAATTAAGAAGAAAAAGAAGTCTTCCGATTATTGCTTAGTATTAAAAAATGTTTCAAACTCTCGTTTTCAAAAATGATTAACATCATTCCTTCTGTTTATAACATCGAAGATGATATACTCCAATTTGTTGGATCAAAGATCTAGGTTATTTTTGAAGCACGGTTTCCATTTCTTAATCATATAGATTTTATTCCATTTAAAGCATACTTTATTCTTGGTTTTATAAGAAGGAAAAACTCGAACTTTGCAGCCCTTTGCAGAACCTTAAGTTGCTATTTACTGCATTTGTTCAGCCGGGAAATTGACTTTCCTCTATAGAAATGGTTAACTTTTTGGTCCTTGCCAGGTCTTTACGTAATAAATATCCATTTCATTTGAATAGTTTCAGAATAAATTGGACCTGAAATGCTCCTATGGAATACTATTCAATTCTCTGGAATATCATTACTTATTTTACTTCATCTAATCTATGACTTTCTGCTTAATTACTTCGTGTATTATTACCTAACTTTTTGATAATATTTTTGTAATACAATCACAAAGGCATTGAATGTCAACTATATGCTGACGACATTGTACTTTACAACAAAGATTTCTGATCTTTCACATGTCATTCACTATGCTACTCTGGTGAATACAGAAAAATATTTGCGTTTGAACGCGATAAATTGTTGAATTCAGGTTGGAATTTACTTTTTACAGGCGGATCTAGAACTTCTTTCTTAACTTCTTTTGCTGTAATAAAAAGAAAATGACGAATTAATTAAACATGGTCTGCTTCACCCTATATGCTCAGTATTCACCGCGGAACTAGCTGCTTTATATGAAGCTGCCAAATATATCTACTAAACAGAATAGAGGGAAATATATATGTTATATGTACAGACAGCAGATCCTGTATTAATGCCATTGAGTCACCAACTAATACACAAAAAGAAATCGTTGCTATCCGTAACATGCTTCAAAGCTCTCTAAATAAATTGAAATTTATTTGGATTTCTGGTCACATGGGAATCAGAGGTAACGAAAATGCTGATGCCGCTGCTAAAAGCGTAGCAAATATTCCATCCTATTTTCATCGTCATCTAACTAAACAAGATATAATTTCTGAGATATCTCGACAGCGTAACTCCACTCTCCTTGATGATTGGAAATTCTACACCCACCACTATGTTTCTGTTAATCAGAAGAGAATACAACCCACCTTTCCACCTATTTTGCCTTTAAAAATGTTGAAACCATTTATTCGTTTACGGCTTGGTCACACCATACTCGCCCAATCTCATCTTTTGAGTCGTTGGACACCAAAGAAATGCCCCAACTGCCACGGACAATTATCACTGGAGCATATATTGTCATCCTGCCAAAATATACAAATGTCCTTCAGCACAGCTTTGGATGTTCACCCCCTGTTGATCTACTGAAAGAGCCCTCGTGAAATAATAAAAAAAATGTACAACTACCTTAAATCAAATCATTTGCTAAGGCAGATAGATACGCTTAAGTTTGCCCTATATACTAATTTGTAATCTTACTTTTATCCAAAATTTAATAATATTGTGACTTTCGTACATTCGTAATTCTTGAATATTCAGATAGCTGATGGCCTTCGTTGCTAGTGCTGCAATTTTAAAACTTGTATGAATAACTTGTTATTATATCTATAAGTTAAGCAAAAAAAAAAAATATTAATAAAAAAAATTTATTGTAATATTTGTGGTAGAGAGCAAGAATAATTGTAATTTAACTTAATTTTTTTTTTTTTTGCTAAATATACTTTTATAGTAAGTAGTCAGTGGGAATGATTCTCTATTGATTTCAGAATAAATAAATGAAACAACATCCCCCCGCGTTTTGTGATATACGCCTTATATCAAAACTACCCAGTATGACGGACATTAGTATACTAAACAGCCCCCTCTTAACTGCATGACTTCTACCCTTCCACCCCACAAGTTCCAAATAGCACTCAAATTCTGCATAGAAGATATACCCACAAATTATTTGCCAAAATTTATGGCTCACTGTCTAAGAGCATAAAAAAACGAAATCTCTGTGTGTAGATTCTTTCCACTTCCTCTTCTTCTGTTCGTTATATAAAACTATTTTTGCATATCTTGTGGTGTTTTTTAACACATTTACAACTTGACAATAAAATACATATTTTATCTTCTAGTTATTTACATATCACATACTTCAATATTTATGCTCTTCTACGCGTAACGAGTTGACACTCGTTTGATATTTATCGTTTTTAAAATACGCGTTTACTATCGTAAAATATGGCAGCAAACTGCGGCTGCTATGTAAATAAAACTAAACGCACTCACACCTCTACACACTCAAATACACACAGACACACACACACACACACTCCAATCACGAGCATAAAACTAACTGTGAATACGCGCGCTAAAAATGCTTTGTACCAAGTCGCTTGCCAATATGAGCGCATAACTTGTCATATTTCATTTTTTTTCCTTTAAAAGTTTTCATGATGTTGTTACACACTACTTTGCATACTTATCAGCAACCGCAATACGGGTACGAGTATGTTGTAAAACTGTTAGAGAGCAGATTGCGATAGATAAATGGGGATGTGTTTTTTTTACACGCACTTGAATGTATAAAGGATATATATTTAGGAAGCTGTGAGTATTTATGTTTTTATAACTCAGTTTTTTTATATGCCTTTGAATCGGTTTTATTTTGAAATTTGGTAACTCTGAGCAAATTGGACATTTTTTCAAAAAAATTCGCGGAAGAAAATCGGTTCATTGAGTTTTTTAACTAATAAATTCAAATCCAAAGAGCCGCCTCTTTCCAAATCACTGAAATGGTTTTGGTAATAGATTTTTAGTTGCTTTTAGTTTGTAAAAATGCTTGCCAAGGTTTAAAATTGTCACTTACAGATATGTACTAAGGCTTAATAACATTTCCTTAGTTTTTTATTAATTTTTTTTAGTTGAAATCAAATTTTCAGAAACATCATCAAAGGTTCTGCTACACCAATGGTATGTGGCGTATCCTCCCACTAACTCTATAACATTCTTCCTCATGGGATGATTTACCTCCGCGTTAGCATTTCTTCAAGGTTTGTTTTTTTTCCGTGATGACGTCCGTGAAGAGGGAACTCTCGTGAGTACACTATACCGCCGTAGAAGTATGCACAACTTGTAGCCTCACAGCTACACCTACGTACTAAACACATCTGCACAATCTACCACTCTCACCGCGGAACTGTCCGAAAAGGAATTACCTCAGGAGGCTGATTAGCTCATAGGCTGCTAGTTACTTCGTCTACGAACCTCGGCGCGTCTTAGATCATTGTGGATATATTTTGCATACGCGCAGATTCGCTTCCAGTTATCATCTGACTTCAGCATAAAATCTATAATACTTTCATACACATACAGGTTTCGGGAGCATAGCGTGGGCATTGTAACAAGCCGTGATCAGAGTCTTCTTCCTTTTCTGTGCAGATTGGGCAGTTTGGGCAACTTTATGGCCGAATCTATGGAGGTATTTTCGAAATACTCTATGCCCTGAAAGGAATTAGGTTAGGTGAAAGTTTGTTTCACCATGGTTCCTTTCTAATCACGTCGTAAGAATAAGTATTATCCCATGCGTCCGTCTACCTTTTCTGTGATCTGTTCCAGCGGTCTTCCCAGTGGGCGATCGAACGACGCCTTTTTTCTTCTGCAATAGTTCTACGACTTGCTCTACCGTCGTGTTCAGATAGCCTTATATAAATTCTCTGCTTTTCTTTCGCCAAAATGTCTACGGGGACTAGTCCTGCTATAACAAAGGAAGCATCGTCCGAAATTGTACAGAATCCGCAGATTGTTCGCAAAGCGCTTAGCCGATAGACGGCTGCCTGTTTCTTTGTGAAGCTGTTTATGTTCAGTGCATCAGCCCAGATCGGTGCGGCATATAAAAAAATACGAGCTTCCGAACTACCCTGCTATATGGTATTCTTATGCTGTGGCTAAGTCCGCTATTGTTTGGCATTATTCGCGACGAACAGGACTGCACACTCGACGCCTTCTTCACAGCATATTCCAGTTGCATTTTGAAGTTTAATCGTCTGTCAATCATCACTCATAGGTATTTAATAGCGGGTTTTGAACTAATAGTTACAGTCCCAACACTTACATTTATAGTTTCTACTATCTTTCTACTCCTTATTAGGACTACGTCGGTGTTATACTCAACTAATTCCAACTTTATAGACCGTAGCCATTTCTTCAAGGTGCATACGCGTTTATGTCTACCGATTCAACAGGTTCCGCTCCTGTGGCGTATGGATCCTTTACCTACCCACTCCTCCCACTGCATTCATAAGCGCTTATGGAGGAAATGAAACATCGCAGAACGTGTAATGCAAGATACATACAAATTTTACAATTGACGCGGTTGAATATGAATATGAGTGTGTGTGTATATCAACTTCCTTGATATCATCGGTCTAAACAACTGCGGAAGTTCGGCCTTTTCTAAGCTGAATAAAGAAGCGTAGCGAATGGGTCTATGACAGCTTTGCCTAACGCAAATCGATGCAATTTTTACGAATGTGCATGCACACAAATTTTGCACTCTCTCTTCAAAAAAGGCACTACTCAAAAGTATCATTTTTCGTTTGAAGCTGTTTTCAAGCTTTAAAATATTTTAGAAAATAATTTTAATTAAAAATTAATACTTAGTAGTTGAGCACTTTTTGTTAAAAACTTTTGGCTGTATTTAGTCGAAGGGCTTATTAGCTCCGGTCTTAGAGTCAACTCTGACAAAACGGAATTGATGTTACTCACCAGAAAATAAAAACATCCACCTTTTAGACTTTCTAAATTAAGCAACCAATTTTTTACGCTCTAATCGAAATTCAACTATCTTGGAAGCTGAACATCGAAAATCGAGTTATGAAGGTCAGCATAGCTTTCTACTTCTGTAAACCTCTGTTCGGCAAAAAATGGGGTCTCAAACCACGGCTAACGTTAATTCATGGAAAAAAAGGCACATTTTTATGATTTTTTTTTGATGACACAGTTAAAATTTTTTCTTCAAATCTTTTACTACATAAAACTATAGCATTTGAAGTATATTTTGTGAAATTTTCATCCAAAAATATTTAAAAATACGGCAATGGCAGAAATTATTCGGACGCATCTCAAAAAAAAGTAGTTTTGCGGTGCCCCTCATAACTCGGTATTAAATCATCTGAAATCAAAAAACCAAAGTTATTTCGTTAGATAATCGTTTTCTCCGGGTAACGCCGAGAGGGTTTTTTGAAATTAAAAATTTTTCGATTTTTGGGAACACGTTAAAGTCAAAAACACGATTTTCGCGTAAAAAATCGGTGAATTAGTTACCGTAAAAACAAAAGTATCAACAAATTCGAAAACTCTTCGGCGTTACCTTGTAAAACATCTACAGAAAAAGTGTTCAAAATTTCAAAAGGATCGGTGCAGTAGTTTCAAAGTTATGAGGGGCACCGACTTTGAAAACGTAAGTTGTGGGAAAAACGCTTTAAAGTACAAATGGCGCGCGGTTGAGCCAGGTAGGTAGCAACACTTACATGGCTGTATCTTTGTAAGTTTTGCTCTGATTCGTCTAAAATTTTCACAGAATATTCTTGAAAGGTTCTTCATTTAAAAAACCAAATAAAAAAAAATGCAAAAATAAAAATTTAAAAGCAATATTCTCATACGATCGCCTTGATCGGTTTTGATTTGGCCTCTTTGGATTAGAAAGAGCTTCACCAGTCGAAAACCTTTCGTACAAACGTTTAATAGTGTTCTTAGAAGGCGCACTTTTCACATTATTTAATTTTGTATACGCATGTTGAGTTTTCGCAATTGACTTTTTTTGTTGAATGTAAATTTCAACAATTTGGGAGCACTCGCGTGTGGTGTACTGTTCCATGGTAAAAATCTGCTTGGACTGACGCTTCCAACGCGGTACTTCATTAAGCCATTTGACGTTTCTGTCAAAAGATACGGGGTTGCCAGACGGGTCCGTCGAATATGGGAACCCTGTAAACCTGCCCGACACTGGTCTTCACGTAATTAGCCCGCGTCTATCTTCAGTATTAAGCAGAATGCCAATTTCCGTTTCATGCTTACTTTACCTTTACCTGGCGCATTTCTGGAGTATAGTAGGACGGTATGCCTAGTAAGAGCTAGAAATTCACCATAGCCGGTCCATCGCACTTCACTAAGGTAAAGGATTGCAATACTATATCGCTGTATTTCATATTCGGCTTGTTGAAATCTCACATTCAAGTTTTTTGCGATGTTGTTGCTATCTTAGTTGTTGCTAAGTAACTCAACATTCCATAGTCCAATCTTAGTTATTGTAAGGAAGCCAAACTTCGCGGACGATTGAATTGGTTTTGTCACACGAAGCTGATTTTTGTGTCCTGTGGTATGAGCGGATACAAATCACAGCTCCAAGAAAACAGGCATACCTACCACCTTTGGCGATGAAAGAAAGGAAGAAAACTCTGGTGTCTGTTCATCAATACGAGAAATTAAGGACTGATGCGTTTTGAACTTGTTGGAAACTCCTTGGGCGATTACAATGTCAACGGAGAAAAATGAGAAGAAAATTCGCGGTTATTTAATAAACTAAAAAACAGAGCTTACTTATATAAATACATAAGTGGCTCATTGTTTGATGTTTGGCTCAGCCCCAACTCATATTTGTGGCGTTCGTCTTGTTGATGTTCCACAAATGGAGTGGTCTACAGTTTTAAGCCTACTTCAAGCGGCAGATGTTTTTTTATGAGGGCCTTTTTCATGACAGAAATACACTCGGAGGCTTGCCATTGCCTGTCGAGGGGCGACCGCTATAAGAAAAAGCTTTTTTCAATCATTTGTGTTTCATGCACGGAGATTCGAACCTGTGCACTTCCGAATGGCAGTCGCGTACCGCTCCCTGAATTTAATTAGGATCTAGAAAATGAGCATTCAAATTCTTACTGAAATATCAACGGAGCGCTGAACTATTGGACCCATTGGACTATTCAGAAGCCAGAATAATATTATAAATTTTACATAACCTGCAGAGGTGAGAAAGAGTCAGAATCCACTTAAAATTTTCTGACGGAATGCCGCAATTACCGAATAGTTTGATTGGTAGGGCTGCTGGGATTCACCAATAGTTCAGAATAATCAGATTTGTGAATGGAAGAAATCCTATATTCCTACAAATTCTATTCGATCCTAATTCAACTTTTATATTTCTTATTCCTTCATACTACACTTTTTTATACTTATCCCCTTTACGTGAAACATTTCCGCTCTAATCAAGTCCTACATTTAATTTTAGTTGCTGAAACCAATCGCACTCGCTAGCTGTTGGCTGGCAATATAGTATGTAGATGCCCGATAGTGTGCCAATGACCAACTGGCAAGCAAGCAGATTGTTCGCGTTGTTGTTCTAGCTCAGGCAGCTGCACAATCAGCCACTATTTTATACTCATTTGCTGTCAATTTAAAATGCCAAGAATGCTTATTGTTACAAATTGCAATTAAGGATTAGCCCCCCACTGCTCTTTCCTGCTTCCTGCCTCAGCATCGTTGCTCACTGTAGTACAATAGTTATTCTAATGCCAAGCACACCCCCTCCAGGATGTGTATGCTAGACACTTTGTTGTCTTTGATCTTTCTTCTTTGCCGTGCAGCTACTGCTGATGCTGCTGCCACTTCGTCGGTACATTGTTTGCTCGCTGCTGCATATGATCGCATAGCAAATCGCTTTTCGTAAACAAACAACACGAAATGGAAAATAGGAAAACAATTTTACTATGTAAATGTTTGGTAGAGCTTTTGCGCTCTTGGTTGATTGTGCGCTGCTGGCGTACTGCCGAGAGGACAAAGGTGCACCGAGTCAGTCAACTCCTGTATGAAAAGTTTATCTTAGTAGGATTCTGGTGCTTTAAACATTTTTTTATATCTTTTTAAAAACTGCCGAAATTGATTCTATATCTTGGTCATTTCACATCCGGTTATAACTTCTTGGTTTGTGAATTTAGTAACAGAGTTTAACAGAACATTTTAAAGAATTTTCAAATACTTGAGTATAATGAAGCAAAAAACATTCAGAACTTATTGGCGTATTTTTATTTTTTAATGAGTTTTATTTTAGGTCGTCCTGAAATTAAGTCTGATAGCGTAAAAAGGCTCAAAGCAGGCCATTCAAAAAAGAAAATTCGAAGTGTGTATGAGGCATTTCTGATTTGAAGCAAACTTTACTGATTAATGAACAAGTGAAATTCGTCGTAGCTGAATAGGCTGACGCGCGACTACAATTCAAAGAACGTATGTTCGAATCTCCGCGAAACACAAAAATGAAGAAAAACTTTTTTCTAATAGCCGTGCCCCCTCGGCAGGCAATAGCAAACTCCCGATTGTATTTTTGCCAAGTACTGCCGTGATGCACAACGCCCCTGCATTCGAAGAAAACGGTAAGCAAACCTTTTACATTCGACCGAACTTGGCGCGCTTTTTTCGGTCTTGGTTCGTGCGGCAGCTTCCATCGAGATGATTGAGCTTTGGTTTCCACGTCATAATCATAAACCTACGACTCGTCACCAGTTATGACCCTCTGGAGCAAATTTGGGTCGTCGCGGACAGACTCCAACATCTCATCAGCCATGTACATGCGATGCTGCTTTGGCCGAAAATGAGCAGTTTTGGTACGAACTTTGCGCGACTCGTCTCATGCCAAAATCATTGAAAAAAATCGAATGGCACGAGCCAATTGACATGTCTAGGTCCTCAGCAACTTCTCTAACGGTGATTCGACGATTGGCCAATACCATTTTCTTCTTTCTTCATCAATTTTTTCGTTTGTTGGCACGCCGGCATGCTTTTCGTCGTTCACATCTTCTCGGCCTTCTGAGAACATTTTGTACCAACGATAAACGTTGCTTTGGTCCAAAGTAGCTTCTCTGTATGACACAGTCAACATTGGGAACGCATCCGCGCACTTAGTCTCGTTTCTCACATAAAATCTGGTACAGGTTCTTTGATCCATCCATCCAATCGAGGACGAGCCAAAACACATGCAAGCAAAGCAGCTATCAACTATTAACTGAACATTTAAATGGCCGAACTCGTCGGCATGATTGAGAGACATGAGTACCAACTTATCCACCAACCTAAATTCGCGATACTTTTTGAACACACCTCGTATGTATGAAGTTCTGAATGGGGCCCCAAATATACGACTCATTTGAGTGGCACTGTGTTTAGACTCTTTGTCTGGACTAATTTATACTCTTTCCACTTTGATGCTCTTCTACTAATTTTTTCTTATCGCAAAGTATTTTTCTGCCAATTCAAGGTTGGGCACCTGGCAACTGTCTTTTTAATGAAAAAAAAACAAAAAAAATTATTTCTCATACAGTCAAAAATTTGTTAAAAGTATATGCAAAACTAACTACAATAAGTTGCAGGTTTATGGAACCACAGGAATATGAAACCGCCTAAGTTGTGCCGACATCGTGCCCAGTGCTGACGCATAAGCTGGACATACATAGATGGGTACACATACTTTTACAGAGGAGGAAATAAAACTCAATAAAATTATTTACTTTTTTATTCATTTTAATTTTTATTGACTTTTTAAATTTTATTAATGTATTTTAAGCATAAACAGAGTAACGTTTTGATATTAAAACGTTTTGCATAAGTATACTAGCGAACAAATTTTATCGAAAATATAAGATGTGGGAAAGCTTATATATATATATATTGGGTAGTCGAAAAAGTCTTTTCGTATTTTGTCAATAGATGTCGTTGGAGTCATCTGTCTCCAGTGCTACCAATCACATTGTGTCTTATCATATGGTGTTATAAAGGAGACATTTTAAGCTTCATTTAACCAAAAAAAATTGAATTCGGAGAAGTTGAAAAAAGTTATAGCTGTTCAAAAATGAGTGAAAGTAATGAAGAAATTCGCTATATTTTGAAATTTTTGTATAAAAAAGGGAACAATGCCATGAAAGCCATCAATGAAATCAGTTTGTGTAGCACAACAATGTTTCGCCCGTTTCCGTTCTGGAAATTTCGATGTGAAGATGCACCTCGCTCCGGTCGACCTATCGTTGAAAAAGTCGATGAAATTATGGAAAAGATTGACCAGGATCGTCACATAAGCTGCCATGACATCGCCAAGGCACTAAACATTCATCATCAAACGGTTTTGAACCATTTAAAAAAGGCTGGTTACAAAAAGAAACTCGATGTTTGGGTACCACATGAATTGTCTGTAAAAAATTTAATGGACCGAATAAATATCTGCGATTCTTTGCTGAAACGAAATGAAATCGAACCATTTCTGAAGCGAATGGTAACAGGAGACGAAAAGTAGATCAAATACGACAATAATGTGCGAAAAAAATCATGGGGCAAGGGTGATGAAGCTCAACAAATGGTCGCAAAGCCAGGATTGACGCCTTGACCGGAATGTCCCTCAGAATGGTTATGCTGTGTGTTTGGTGGGATTGGAAAGGAATCATCCACTATGAGCTGCTTCAGCCTGCTCGAACGATTGATTTTACACTTTACTGTCAACAACTGATGAGATTGAAGCAAGCAATCGAAAAAAAAACGGCCAGAACTGATCAGTAGGAAGGGCGTCGTATTCCATCAGGACAACGCTAGGCCACACACATCTTTGATGACTCAGCAAATCCTGGGAGAGCTTGGCTGGGAAGTTTTGATGCATCCACCATATAGCCCTGACCTTGCACCATCGGACTATCATTTGTTTCGGTCAATGCAGAACTCTCTTAATGGAGTAAAGTTGGCTTCAAGAGAAGCCTGTGAAAATTACTTGTCGCAGTTTTTCGTAGAGAAACCACAAAAGTTTTACACTGATGGAATAATGTCTCTAGAAGAAAAATGGCAAAAGGTGGTCGACCAAAATGGTACATATTTGGTTTAGTAAAGTTCATTATAAATATAAAAAAAATGAGTTGAAGTTTGATTAGAAATACGAAAAGACTTTTTGACTACCCAATATATAATTGGCGCGTACACCCCTCTTTCGGTGTTTGGCCGAGCTCCTCCTCCTATTTGTGGCGTGCCTCTTGATGTTGTTCCACAAATGGAGGGATCTACAGTTCCAAGCCAACTCCGAATGGTCTGCCATTATCTGCCGAGGGGCGAGGAGATTCGAACCAACGTTATCTCTGTGAATGTAATATGAAAGGCTTGGGAACATCTAATGTTTCCCATTCTCATTTCAAAGTTGCAATACAAGTTGGAATATTTCAGATGCAATGCGAAACAGATTAACCGATAGGTGCATAAATTCTTTTCTAACAGATGCTTGGACCAAATTTCATTTTCAATTGACGAGTAGGATTTTTATTCTTTATTTTCCTACAAGTGTCAACAGAATTATGCGCCATCCGAGCGAATGATGGTTTTCATGAGAACTTTTGCGTGCTTCATGGCAGAAATGTGAACGTCATCCCCTGCGGGAAGTTAACTGGTGATATAGAGTAAATGTTTAATAAATGTTTGATGTTTATCCCCCACGATATTCTCTATTGAAGAGATAAGCTATAACCCATTACCCCTTATGCCACGTATAAGGGCATGTTCGCAGCCTAACACCCACACATTATTTAGGCATTATCATGCAGACTATTTATTTGTCAAAAATCAAGTTGTCTTCAACTACATTTTTGTTCTTTATAATGTCATGTTCGACGAAATCCATATGCAAATATTTATGTTCATCAGCTTCCATCGAAAGCGCTTTAGTGCAGTGCATGGAAGAGTAGCTCTACTCTTGGTGTAGAATACACAAAAAGGTTGGGACACTTTGGAAGCAATGCGTCACATGTTTAAATTACTAAAAACACTCACATTCTTGCCGGATAAAACTATTACGTCTTTCTACATACATACACACACAAGCCTAGAAATTTAGCTGAAAATCAAAAATCATTTTCCAATTTTCTATATCAACAAAACGGGGGAATTGTATAGTTTTTAGCCAGTGTGTGTATAGTATGCTTATGTATATGTGTTTATGTATGTAGGATATATGTATAGGTATACAGTTATATATATGTACACCCATACATACATGGAGAATAGTAAGCACATAATTTTATTAGGGAATTGCTTCAGATGATAATTAATGAAACATATGTTGAGTAGGGAAATCTAAGTACACATTTACATACATACATATCTACTCTTTTTCATATAACCATATATCTACATACATACTTACAAATACACTTTTTCATCACTTTCACCAGCTGCTGCCAACAGCGCGTGTAACGCAAAGGATATCTCCTATACAAGGAGAAATCCAAAGTAAACAATACTGAGCTAAAATAGAAACGACAAGAGCTCTGTTCTGATAACTTCGATTTTATTTATTCAAAATAATCCTCCTTAAAATGGCTTCGATACACTGTTTTGCTCGATCTAAAAGCATTTCCAAAGAGTTTTTCAGATCATTGACAGGAATGCCCTTGAGGATGTCGGTACAAGCTTTTCGGATGGCCTTTACGGACGCAGAATGTTTTCGTTTCATAACCAAATTTCATTTTTCGCATAGATAGAAGCCACAGGGAGTCATATCAGGCGAATACGCTGAGTGATTGATCGTTAAAAAGCGATTTCTTGTTAAAAAATCCGTCACAAGAGTGGATCGAGATGGCGCACTATCAATACAATAAGCGCCAGCTTCCTCCTTCGCGGTATTCAGGCCGACGGTAATAGACGAATGCGTTGCAACAAACGCCTCAAAACGCCAAGATAGAAAATCGCATTGACGGTTTGACCCATTGGCATGAACTCATTGCAGACGACTCCCTTGGAATCATAAAAATAAGTGAGCATCGACTTGATTTTTGACTTCTTTAAACGCGATTTTTGGGAGGTGGTTCGTCTGGGGCTTCCATTCGGCACTTTCACGCTTAGTTTCAGGTTGTTCTTGGAAACACCGCATTTCATCACCCGTTACAACGTTGTAAAGGAAGTTCCCGTATTTTCTAGCCTCTTGAATGAGGTTTTTCGAGTTCTGAATTCTGAGCAATTTTTGGTCCTCAGTTAAATTGTGCGGAACGAAACGAGCACAGACCTTTCGTAAGCCCAAATGATCAGTTCTTCTTCTTAATTGGCGCGATAACCGCTTACGCGATTTTGGCCGAGTTTAACAAAGCGCGCCAGTCGTTTCTTTCTCGTGCTAACCGGCGCCAATTGGACACACCAAGTGAAGCCAAGTCCTTCTCCACCTGATCTTTCCAACGCAGAGGAGGCCTTCCTCTTCCTCTACTACCACCAGCTGGTACCGCATCGAATACTTTCAAAGCCGGAGCGTTTGTATCCATTCGGACGACATGACCCAGCCAACGTAGCCGCTGGATCTTTATTCGCTGCGCTATGTCTATGTCGTCGTAAAGCTCATACAGCTCATCGTTCCATCGTCTGCGATATTCGCCGTTGCCAACGTGCAAAGGTCCAAAAATCTTACGCAGAATCTTTCTCTCGAACACTCCAAGCGTCGCTTCATCGGATGTTGACATCGTCCAAGCTTCTGCGCCATACGTCAGGACGGGCATGATGAGAGTCTTGTAGAGTGTTAGTTTTGTTCGTCGAGAGAGGACTTTACTGCTCAATTGCCTACTTAGTCCAAAGTAGCACTTGTTGGCAAGAGAGATTCTACGTTGGATTTCAAGGCTGACATTGTTATCGGTGTTAATGCTGGTTCCTAAATAAACGAAGTCCTTTACAACCTCGAACTTATAACTGTCAACAGTGACGTGGGTGCCGATACGCGAGTGCGCCGACTGTTTGTTTGAAGACAGGAGGTACTTCGTTTTGTCCTCGTTCACCACCAAACCCATTCGCTTTGCCTCTTTATCCAGTTTGGAGAAGGCAGAACTAACAGCGCGGTTGTTAAGGCCGATGATATCGATATCATCGGCATACGCCAACAATTGTACGCTCTTATAAAATATTGTGCCTGAGCGATTAAGTTCTGCGGCTCGTACGATGCTCTCCAACATCAGGTTAAAGAAGTCACACGACAGCGAGTCACCCTGTCTGAAACCTCGTTTGGTATCAAACGGCTCGGAGAGGTCCTTCCCAATTCTGACGGCGCTGCTGGTGTTGAGCAACGTCATCTTACATAGCCGTATTAGTTTTGTGGGGATACCAAATTCAGACATCGCGGCATACAGGTAACTCCTTTCCGTACTGTCGAATGCAGCTTTGAAGTCGACGAAAAGGTGGTGTGTGTCGATTCTCCTTTCATGGGTCTTTTCCAAGATTTGGCGTATTGAGAATATTTGGTCGATGGTAGACTTTCCAGGTCTGAAGCCACACTGATAAGGTCCAATCAGTTGGTTGACGGTGGGCTTCAGCCTTTCACACAATACGCTCGCTAGAACCTTATAGGCGATATTTAGAAAACTAATCCCGCGGTAATTGGCACAAATTGCAGGGTCGCCCTTCTTATGGATTGGGCAGAGCACACTTAAATTCCAATCGGCAGGCATGCTTTCATCCGACCATATTTTGCATAGGAGCTGATGCATGCACCTTACCAGCTCCTCGCCGCCATGTTTGAATAGCTCAGCCGGCAGTCCGTCGGCGCCCGCGGCTTTGTTGTTCTGTAGCCGTGATATTGCTATTCTCACCTCGTCATGGTCGGGTAACGGAACTACAATTCCGTCGTCATCGATTGGGGTATCGGGATCTTCACATTCTCTACGACATGCGCAGCTGTCACTGTTTAACAGGTTCGAGAAGTGTTCCCTCCATAATTTAAGATTGCTCTGTACGTCAGTCACCAGATCGCCGTCTTTGTTCTTACAGGAAAACGCCCCGGTCTTAAAACCTTCTGTAAGCCGCCGAACTTTCTGGTAGAATTTTCGGGCGTTGTTCCTGTTGGCCAGCATCTCAAGCTCCTCGCACTCACGTATTTCGGCCTCTCGTTTCTTCTGTCGGATAATACGTCTCTCTTCCTTTTTTAGCTCTCTGCAGCGATCCCACATGGCTCGCGTTGCGCCCGATCGCAGCGTGGCTCTATAGGCGGCATCCTTTCTTTCTGCGGCAGCATGACATTCCTCGTCGTACCAATTGTTTTTTCGGGCTCGCCGGAATCCGATTTCTTCTTCGGCGGCGGTACGTAGGGAACGAGAAATGTTGCTCCATTGCTCGTGCATGCCAGTTTGTTGGGAAGTGCTCTCTGAGAGCAGGAGTGAGAGTCGAGTGGCGAATCTTCTGGCTGTCTGTTGTGATTGCAGCTTTTCGATGTCGAACATTCTTTGCGTAGGTAGATGTACGTTTTTAGCTGCACAGAGGCGTGTGCGCAGCTTGGCTGCAACAAGGTAATGATCCGAGTCGATGTTGGGTCCTCGGATCGTGCGTACATCTAATACACTAGAAGCGTGTCTTCCATCTATCACAACATGATCGATCTGGTTTCGCGTTTTTCGATCAGGGGACAGCCAGGTAGCTTGGTGGATTTTTTTATGCTGGAATCTGGTGCTGCAGACTACCATGTTTCGGGCCCCGGCGAAGTCGATCAGCCTCTGTCCGTTACCGGATGTTTCGTTGTGCAGGCTGAATTTTCCGACTGTGGGACCAAAAATTCCTTCCTTGCCCACCCTGGCGTTGAAGTCGCCAATCACGATTTTTATGTCGTGGCGGGGGCAGTGCTCATACGAACGCTCCAAGCGCTCATAGAAGGAATCTTTGGTCGCATCGTCCTTCTCTTCCGTCGGGGCGTGGGCGCAAATTAGCGATATGTTAAAAAAACGTGCTTTGATGCGGATTATTGCGAGACGCTCGTCCACCGGAGTGAACGACAGTACTTGGCGACGAAGTCTCTCTCCCACAACAAATCCGACACCGAATTTGCGCTCCTTTACATGGCAGCTGTAGTAGACGTCGCAAGGTCCTATGGTTTTCTTGCCTTGCCCCGTTCATCGCATCTCTTGGATGGCAGTGATGTCAGCCTTTGCTCTTACGAGGACATCAACCAGCCGGGCAGAGGCACCTTCCCCATTAAGGGACCGGACATTCCAGGTGCATGCCCTCAAATCGTATTCCTTATTTCGTTTGCAGGGGTCGTCATCAGTGTTGGAAGTTCTCATCCGAGGCTTTGTTGCTGTTTTCATTGGGGGGGATTTTTAAGTGGCGGGTCCCAAACCCAGCGCACAACCAGCTATGCTGGGATGCTTCGCCTTCTCACGTTAGCTCACTCCCGAACGGGTGTTCGAAAGCTAACCAGAGGATACGTGGGCTAATCCCGGACGTTGTGAGCTGCTTGAACCATATGTAGAAGAATCGTCCTGGCCACTCCCAAGTGAATGGCGATCAGTAACTTTCCCCACTTGCGTGGACTTCTACACATGGAACCATCCTCCCCAAATGATCAGTTGCAAATCGCTGTTTTGGAGATATTCAACTCCGATTCCATGAATTTCAACATTGACTTTGGTTCATTTTTGATAAATTTATGTACAATTTCGATGGAGTTTGGGTTATTACTGATTTTAGTCGGCCCGTATGTTCTTTTTACATTGTCATTTATGTCTTCACAACCAACTCTGCAACGTGTAAACCACTCATGAACTCTGGCACGAGATAGACCATCATCGGCATTCACTTTTTTTCATAAATTCAAATATTTCTGTAAACATTTTACTGATTTTAAAACAAAATTTGATATTAGCTCTTTGTTCGAAACTCATTTTTGAGCCGATGACACAAACATACTGACACTTTAGACGCAATAACTTCACCTCCAATGAATCGCATGTCACCAAGCTTTCACTGGGAGTCAGTTGGGGATGTAACTTCCAACGCTTTAACTCACTAAAAAGATGGCGCCATCAAAAACATTTCTATGACGCCAGTCGTATTTATTTTGGACTTCGCCTTGTATTCACATTTTATTCGCATTATGCATAAGTGTTTACGTGTGTGCGAGTGTACGTTTTGAGAGCACTCATGCAATGCCTTCCTTGCATACATACATACATATCTGACTAAGTAATTCAATTAAATATGGAAAGCAAAATTGGGAAGAAGATTCGAAAAATCATTGGAGATCTAAATGTTATGTATTATTAAATTCCCCAGATATGTTATGTCTTAATTAGGAAATAATGCAGAGTTTAATAAACACATTCGAAATTTAGTTTGCGTTGTTAAATATGCATTTAAATTAATGGCTAATATCACAGATACGCCTGCACTGCAGTGCTATTTAATAATATTTAAATCTCATAGAAATATGTATTACACCCATAGTCAAAAGTATTTGCACTCAGCTGAAATTGTCACACTATTTATTAGAAGTCTCTGTTTGTTCTTTACTAAAAAATGTTGTCGTTGAAATGTGTAGAGTATGCAAAGATTTACTTCACTCAAACATTTTGTGGGTAGCCAATCCTTTTGGCATGTTGTGAAATCCTATCGGTGGTTGAGTAAGACTGCCAATGCTGCCGTCTTGTTTTAGAGTACCGTCAATGGACTTGAGCTCTCCACATCCGTAGAAGCTTACGCACCGCCAAAACATAACTGAACTTCCTCCGAGTCTGTTAAGAGGCTTCAGGGGACAGTGTCTACATAGGCTTTGTGACAAATGCATGAATTTTTTCTCAAATGCACACTGAATCTAAAATGAGCTAATATGGCCAAACCACATTACGCGAGAACTCAATTGGCTTTTTTATGTACTCCCTAGCAAAGGGGAGGCGCTTAGTTTTTTTCGCTGGACTTATGCCGATCACTTTACGTACAATAAAAGTTTTCATTTTTATACTTTTCAATCTGCGCTCCCCTATTGCTTCACTCACTGCTTTTCCCATCAATCCGAAGGAGTTTACTGCGATATCAACAAGACTTAACGCGAGATTCTCCTCACCTTAAGTCCTACTAAACCTCGCCTGCTAGCCCTCAGTCTGTATAGTTAGCAATTGGCTGGCGACTAGTCCTTACTTTATTTTCCTTCCTACTTTATCGTCCTTCTTTTTTATTAAACTCTAAACGGTGTTTCTTGAAATTCGGTAATGTTTTGACAAAACTGAAGCCGTGTATCCCTCTTAAACTAAAGTGGCTCGCAAATATTGTCGATTCTCCATAAAATCCTGCTCGAGTATAATTAAATCGTAACTTCCCGCCGTTCGTTGGTACTCCTCCATGCCAAACTTCTGATGCATGATATATCCCCTCATTTCAAGTAGAAAAAGCCAAACACTTAAACGAGGATCGTTGGAAAAATCGACTGCAAAATCAGAGAGATGGCGCTATCGATGATGCCTATCGAGGTTATATTTAAGTCAGATCAGTATATTTCTTTGTGTTTGGTATTCCTTTAATTCGAAGGATGTCGACATTACGACGACGGATGTCCATTACGACAACGCACCAGCTTAGCAGTTGTGATCGCAAGATTAATAGAAATTGTGTTCCAACTCGGTTCGTATCCACCCTACTATACAGACTTGGCTCCCTCGGACTACTATTTGTTGCCGAATTTGAAGACATGGCTGGCGGCAAAAGGATTTCATTAAAACGAGGAGATGATTGCAGAAAGGAATGGCTACTTTTCAGACTTGGACAAATTCCATTATTTCGAAGCGATCAACAAACTAGAAGAGCGTTGGAAGAAGTGTATGAACCTAAAGAAGAGACTATGTCGAAAAAGGTTTATCCCAAAATTAAGTAGTTTTTATTCTTACACCGACTTTTCAAATGACTCTCGCATAAAAATACGAAAAATTCTGCTCTTCTGCGTTACTTATTTTGTTCGTAATATTTTAACCTAAAATCCATATTTATAAAATAAAGATTAATTTTAAGTGGCTTGCATAGTTGTCTTTGAATGTTTGCAATTTTTTTAGTTCGAATTTTTTGTAATTTTTTTTTAAATATTGTCAATCTTTAACTAAATTCACATCACTTAGAGCTCGAAGCTTTATAGAAAATTTAACAAATATTCATCAAAATTTCGAACTTTTTAATATAAATTTGTGATAAAATTTGAGTATACAGCATTGAAAATGCAACATTTAAACGGTACAAAAATTGTGTTGATGTAAAAAAAAAAAATTTTGTTGAAGCTTTTGCAGTGCAATCTATAAAAACTGGAGTTGATTCTATTGAACTTCTTTTGTAAACGGTCCAGCGCGTTTTCTTTCACAAGAAATTGATTTTCATATCTAATAAAGCGCAAAACGCCGCCAGAGGAAAACTGTTAAAAATTCGTGGAATTTGTTTGCCGTATTTGGTCGATGTAGTGAAGCAGACTGCACGTGCATGAAAATTTGCTGTGAGCATAACAAAGGAATGTGACAAAAAATGAAGAAGAAATGAGGATAAGAAAAACAATAGTTGGAAGTGTTGCGTTGTGTATACAAGGTGAAGTCCAAAATAAGCAAGGGAGGCGTCATAGAAAGGTTTTTGACGGCGCCATCTTTTTAATGAGCTAGAGCGTTAGAAGCTACATCCCCAGCTGACTCCCGGTGAAAGCTTGGTGACATGCGATTTAGTGGAGCTGGAGTTATTGCGTCTAAAGTGTCAGTATGTTTGTGTTATCGATACAAACATGAGTTTCAAACTAAGAGATAATATCAAATTTTGTTTTAAAATCGGTAAAACGTTTACCGAAACATTTGAATTGATGGAAAAAGTTTATGGCGGTGATTGTCTATCTCGTGCCAGAGTTCATGAGTGACTTAGACGTTTCAGAGATGGTTGTGAAAACATAAACGACAATCAACATAAGGGCCGCCCAAACTCAGTAATCAACGCAAACTCCTTCGAAATTTTTCGTAAATGAACCGAAATCATCGTGGAAATTGATGGAATCGGAGTTGAATATATCCGCAAGATAGATTTATCGTATTCTAACAGATCATTTGGGCTTACGAAAGGGCTGTGCGCGTTTCACTCCGCACAAGTTAACTGAGGACCAAAAATTGCTCATAATTCAACATTCGCAAGACCTCATTAAGGAAGCGAGAAACGACGAGAACTTCCTCTACAACATTCTAACTGGTGATGAAATGTGGCGTGTCCTACATGAATCTGAAACTAAGCGTCAAAGTGCGGAATGGAAGCCCCAGACGAGCCACCACCCAAAAAATCGCATTTGGAGAAGTCAAAAATCTAGTCAATGCGCATTTATTTTTACGATTCCAAGGAGTCGTCCGCAATGAGTTCGTGCCAACGGGCCAAATTGTCAATGCAATTTTCTATCTTGGCATTTTGAAGCGTTTGTTGCATCGCATTGGTCGAATTCGCCCTGAATACCGCGAAGGAGGAAGATGGAAGCGCCTTGCATGATAATCCACCATCTCATCGATTCACTCTTGTGACTGATTTTTTGACTGGAAATGGCATTTCAACCATCAATGGCTCATCATATTCACCTGAACTGGCTTCGTGTGACTTCTATCTATTAGAAAAATTGCATTTGGCCATGAAAGGAAAATGTTTTATGTCTGTAGAGGCCATCCAAAAGGTATGTACCGACGTCCTGAAGAGCATCCCGGTCAATGACCTGAAACACTCTTTCGAAAAGCTTTTACAACGCACAAAATAATGTATCGAGGCCAGAGGGGACTATTTTGAATAAATAAACTCGAAGTTATCAGAACAAAGCTCCTGTCGTTTCTATTTTAGCTCAGTCTTGTTTATTTTGGGCTTCACCTTTTATATTTTGAAAAAGCCGCTTAAAACTTGTACCTATTCTGTACCAAAGTTCATTAGGCATGCTAATGAAATTAAATTATTAATAATTTATTAATTATTATTAAATTTTTCTAAATTTTATATGAAGCACACCTTAAAGAAAAATAACAAACAAATTCTATTTGGAAAAACTTTGTAAGTATTAAAATCAGGTCATCATGCACTCAGTTATGCTCGCCACTGCATTTTTGCTGCTTACCTCCAAACAATTTTTTGAGTATGGCATTACAACAGAAAGTTTTTTATCGACGCTAACGATTCTACCAACATGAAATTTTTATAGTTGAAATATGGTCCTTACAAATATGGCTCAAATCTTGTACAAAATATGGTCTTACAAGTTATCATACTGTGATTAACGGTTTTGGATACAATAAAGAACCCAGCTAGTCTCTACTTAGTAAGTGAAGTCCTATATCAAAAGTTTCCAAAGCTAATTTTGATATATGGTAAGTGAGCCGAGTTACATTCAAACTACGAGATGTAGCTTACGAAATATCGGTCACTACAGCCATCTACCGAGAAAATTAAGGATTTATTTAGATATACACGTATTTGGCTTCCGCGGGCATTGGCAACTTCTTATTGTGTTTGCAAATACATTACAGTCTACATTTCGCACTGCTGGTAGCATTTGACTTCTGTTGACTAAGAATTTGAGTGTAGATGAAGGAGTGGCAGAAATATAAAATCTCGAGATGGCGCGATTGTCAATCGGGGAAAAGAAAAACAAAAATATTAAAGGACAAGTGAACCACGCATTCACAGGTGCTTTCTAGATTATGACGGATCGAATGGTTACGATTCCACGAACACTTCCTATAATCCGAAACTGTTGGGGATATCATTTACTCATCGATTGTTACTAAATATGGAAGGGTAGGCACTGCACCGTAGATGCTAGTTAAGGTTTGCTGTGATGTGTATATGGCTAGTTTGCTATTTAACAAGACAATCCCCCAGAAACTGCTGCTGTAAACGGACATTCCTTACTCCTATATTTTTTGTTTTTTCAGTCCTGGTTTTTAGCAAACATTTTTTAGTTTCGTAAGGAGCCCGAATAAATTTTTTAATCCCTTAACTTAAAGATAAGTCTAACAGCTCCGCTTTATTTCTCTATTAAAACACGTACACAAGTACAAGTGGAGTAAATTCTATCACAATATTGTTATTGTGTTTGTGTAACAGTAAGTTTTCATATAATGTCAGATTGATGGAAAATCAAAATAAATAATTGTCAGCAGACACTCCGTGTAAACAACAACACAAGCCGTACGTATACGCGTAGCTTCGTCGTACACAAAACAATTTGCCCACTCCTTGACGGGTCACAGAGTGCAATGACATTTGTGCCATCGAAGCAACGCAGACCGCCAAGGCAATAACCACAAATAGTAGCAACAACAACAGTAGCAATAACAGATTTAGCAGCAAAAACATGTCGCATGAAATTATTCTCACTGCGCTTGTGATTGGTTTCACCGCATTTTCTGATAAGCGCAAAATGTATACCCAACGTCCCGGCTGCCGCACACTGTGTACTTGCCACTAGTGCGACTAGTTGTTGTGCACAACCAACCAATATAAAGAGGTGCTGAAGTGCTGATGCGCCATTCGCAAACATACAAATACAAACACACGCACACACACACAAACACACAAATAATCATCATTCTATTTTCTTCACGCGCTTCTATCAATTCCAATGTACTACTTCAGTGCTGCTGCAGCCAAACAAATAACTGATGCAGCGACCACAAATATTTTTTTATCAGCACCACATTTTATGCTTGCTCTTCTTCTTCTCGTGCTTCTGTTGGTGTTAGGGCGAGTGTGTATGCGACTTCTTATGTTTTTCTGGCCCTACATTGCATCACACCGCTTCGATTCTTTTATCGCTCTTATTTTTGCCTACTTCTTCTACTTATTTGTAGTCTGAAAATATTTGCTCTTTCGATGAACTGCCTGACTTCAGCAACGTTTCTTCCGAGCAGCCACAACCACAGCAGAGATTGCTTGAGCAGTCAGCTCTGTGGCAGGACCTTTGCTAACTTTGAAGGCCTCCTTTTCTTCGATGGCCTGCCCTTGTGGCAAACCATCTGTCTCTCTGTTTGTCTGCCCGTCTGGCTGCCCTTCTGCTTGTCTATGTGCTCGGCTATCGCAACTGAGCGCAAGCAAACAGTGCATAAAAAATTTATTTTTGCTAGCAGCAACGGTTTTCAGTTGGAGCTTCTCTTGCAGTTGAGTTGCTGCAAGTTGTGCCTGTATGTTTGTTGTGTTCGTCTGCGGTGTGAACAAATTTTTTAGTGTTGACGGCATGTGAAGCAATAGATAGTGTTTTTCTAAGTGCTTTTGTGCGAGTGTTTGGTTATGGCACGGAAAATTGTGTAAACAGGAAAATTACATTTTTCGCCACTATCAGTCACTGTTCGCTTTTTCCCTTGGTTTGTCTAATCTAATTGAACTGATGCCCTTTTATTGAATTGACTTTTTTTCTTACTTTCTTATTGATGATTGCAATTATTATCGTAATAGATGGCAATATTTTTCATGTATATTTAATACTTGTTGGCTAGTTGGCTAAAATTCGTAGGAAAGGGCCAAAAAAATTATAAAATTTTGAATTTATCACTAAGTTTGTTCAATTGCGGAAACGTCTATGAAGTTATGAGTTTATACGATACCGGGTCGCACGTATATCCATGAAGTCATGGGGTATGATAGATTTAAAATAAAAAACATGGATTTCTATGTCTTAGTAGATGACTAAGTTGCTGGACTTAGGATTCTGTTACAAAAACTTAAAGGGGCGAAAAACAAAATAAACGTGCGGTGAAATGCAATTTTTTTTTTTTTTCAATTTTAAAAAGCAGCAAATAAAAAATATCATACAACACGTTCTACAAAAGAACAACAGGTGGAGTAGAGGTGATGTGATACGGGCTGCAAAATACAGAAGTCGTATGACAAAATACAGTAATAGACAGGATTCTTATTTCAGTAAAAAATTACAGAACATTGGACACTCCTGATAGTAGGCAAGAAACGGAAGGAAAACTTTCAAGGAAAGCAGATAAAGTAAAATAAAAAAGAGCAAAGAAAACATAGGCAAAGGTATATAAGGCGAGACCCATAGAGAACAAGATAATAATTTCAATGGTAGGCTATGTATCAGGAGACAAAAGATAGAAAGCATGACACCGAAGATTGTTGACAGAAAATGGGTGGTCAATTACGGAAGAAATAATAAAAAGTAGAACGAAGAGAATAGGAAAAACAGCAGTGAAAAGATATAGAAAGAAAGATATGAAACAAGAGGAGGAAATGGGAAATTGTTAATAGGAGACCAGTGTTCCATTAAAAAAGAAAATAGATAAAATAGAGTGAGAAATGAAATAGACAAGGAACTAACAAAAATACATACAAGATTACTGTCTAAAACTGGGTCCGGCACTCGAATCATAACCTACTTCAGACCGCTCACGTAGCTGATGCACGTGCTGTCTGTAAGTTGCCTAATTGACAGTCTAGAGTACTGTTTACGAGAGCGCGAACACATTTTGCCGAGCGTAAACGCGAAAAAAATCAGTAATAGATCTTAAACGTAAAATTGTGATTGCATTATATTTGGCCTGAGAATCACAACCAATGATTGTTAGTGAGCTCAAGCACCTTAAAGTAAATTAAGTTTTTGTTTATCGCACCACTACTCGTTACAATGATACTGGTAGCATCGCGAAATGTCATGGAGGTGGTCATCAAAAGACTGCAACGTCACGTGAAATGGTTCAAAAATGAAGAAGCGACTTGAGCGAAATGCCCGACAAAGTGCCAATCAAATGGCAAAAGAACTGCAAATATCTGAACGCAGCATCCGTGGCATACTGAAAAATGATCTCAAAGTCAAGCCTTTCAAGATCCAAAAGGCGCATGATCTCACACCAAAGCAGCAACAAGTCAGACCTGAAAGAGCGAAGGAGTTGCTTCGCTTGGCCGAAAGCAGTCATTTTCCGAACATTGAGTTTTCTGACGAGAAAATTTTTCAAATTGAGCAATTCCTAAACTCCCAAAACGATAGGGTTTATTGGAGTAACCGTTCATACGAGAATTTGAGACATCGATTGGCCACCAGCAGGCAGCACCCGCCACAGGTAATGGTTTGCGCCGCTGTAATCGCAGATGGGTGCTCTTCAATCATTTTCATCGACCTGGTGTCAAGGTAAAAGTGGAATATTATCTGGAGGTTGCTTTAAAACCGTGGGCAGAAAAACAGTTCGGTGGTAGACCGTGGACGTTTCAACAGGCTTCGGCACGTTGTGCTCCAGTGAACCAAGAATGGCTAAAAAACAGTGCTCCGGACTTCTTAACGTCCACACTCTCAAATTCACCAAGCGCGAATTCGATGGATTATTCTTTTCGGGCCATTTTGGAGAGCAAAATTCGAACTAAAAGATTCACCAGTCTCGAGGCGTTGAAAAAAGTCTTTGTCCGCGAGTGGACCAAAATACCTGCAAGTCACATTGGGGTAGCTTGCGATTCATTTCTGGACCGTCTCAAAGCCATAGTCAAGGCAAAAGCTGGTCATATAGAGGAAAAGAAAATTGTTTCTTAATTTTGTATTATTTTCATACATTTTTGACTTTGAATTAAATAAAAATAATTTTCAAACTAAATTTATGGTCTTTTAATTGGTTACTCTTCGAGTGCTGGACCTTGTAGAGAGAATAAATGATATGAGAAGGAAAATAAGAGGTTGTTCAGATTAAATAAGGAGTTACCTGAAAAAAATAAGAATAAAGAAAATGAGAAGTATGAAGGGGCAAGTGAGAAGATGTGAAATACGAAACATGGCGGTGAACATACAACAAAGGATTGGAAATATTTAGCAATAAAATTATATGAGACAGAAAACGAACAGATGATTATTGAGAAAAAACAGAAGCCAAACTAAATAGGAAGTTAAAATAAAATGAGAAAGAGAATAGATATGCAAGCAGAGAGCAAAACATAGAAGACAGAATAGACCAGGAGGTTGCTGAAAGGAAACCAGATTGTGGTAGAAAGGAGATCAGACAAAAATATAATTTAATAGAAATAGAAATACAATATAATAGAAATAAAAACAGAGAGACGGGGCGGAAAACATGAGGCGAAGAATGGTTAAAAAATATCGTTGGAAATAAGAAGGCAGAGATATGAAAGCGAGTGCGCGAGGTAATTGACAGGAGATATTAAGTCAGAAAGAGAAGAAAGTATGAAACATTGCAGGGAACAGAGATGGAAGAAAGAACTCTGATACAATATGTGCCGTATATTAATCCATATAAGCAGCAAAGTGATTCTAAGTGATCCATATATAGTGTTAAATTTTTCTGAAAATTTGAGAGTAGCAAGAAGTAAACTGAAAAATGTTTCGAAAAAGATTAATAATTATCAGATTTATTCAACGTTGAAAATTTTGGTATGGAACTATTTAAGCCAAAAACACATTTTCAATGTGGTTGGCGTCTGGGGGCTTGGAAGGCCAGTTCGATACTGTGACGCCATTTTCTTGTTTTGTTGTTTCTCAATGTGCTTTTCCGAGAGCAGTGGTTTTGATGATGTGGGACGGTAGGATATGTTCGCCTCCTTCAGTCGACGTTCGATGGTGTTGATAGTCACATCTATTTCCTTTTTAGCAATAAATTGTTCGTGCTTGGCGTAGTCACAAAAAAGGGTCTCACTTAAAATGTTGGACGATCACTTTATCCTGCTTTTTTGTCATCACTCGCTTCAAGCCGAGCTCGAAAAAGTCAATAACATTTTTGTACACCTTATATCGCTGATTCAACATCACAGCAAACTTTTTTAATTTTTTTGATTACTTTTGCAACCGCCTCCAAACGCTTTGCGTACTTCTCACTAATTTTTGTTTGGTTGCGTGTACGGGAAAGTTTCGAACGACACTAACCTGAGTTAGCACTGGCGTCGTAGCCCTTGAGTAGGTCTATTACGCAGCAAAAAGCAGAACGAAATGTATCTTGAAGTTCCAAGAAAAAAACCGGTTCTTTTCTTCTGACACAGACTGTAAACTTCCAAGCATAGCTCAATTATATACACATTGAAGTATTTTAGACAATTCAGTTTTCCAATCTATTATCCTGACGCAAGTTGCATACAAGTATACTAGATCTAACTTAGCGTACTGCCACTGGTATAAGCCAATGTGAACTCAGTGCCTCGGAAGCTCCATTGCAAATACCACCTGGATCCAAATATTCTCGGAATTCATTCAGAAAATTCATAATACAAGTTTATTCCTCAAAAGTGCTATTATCGCATCCCCATCAATTGCAAAGTTCCTTTCTGGAACTCTATTTTCGGTACAGTCATTAGAACCGTCTTCGATTTTTTTATTACGTCCTTTTGGCTATTTCGGCCGATAAACGCATTCCCTGTAGTAGCGTTTTAACTCGATCTATTAGAAAAATATCGCATTCCATATCAGGATAATACGATGGCTGTTGGATGGTAGTTGTTTCGTTCTTGGTCAAGAAATCACGTATAATGATGGAACTGTGCGACGTAGTGTTATAATTTTGCAAAATTCACAAGTGTTTTTCCCAAAAATCCTTTCTTTTTGGGCAAATCGCTTCACGTCATCATCTCATAGCGGCTAAACAATAACCGCTATTAACTGTCTGATCTTCTGGAAAAAATGTGTGGTGCTCTATGCCGTTGAAGCCCATAAAAATCGTGAGCATCGCTTTCTTTTTTTACGGAAACGGCATGGTTTTTTGGTCTTGGTTCATTCAGAGCTCTTCACTTACTCACCTGATGTCTGCGTCTCGTATCCATAAACCCATGTCTCGTCTCTAGTAATGGCGCATTTGATGAATGCTGGGTCGGCTCCACCCTTGGAAATCATGTCTATGGAATTCATGCATCAACGCAGTCCCCTTTTTGTATGAATTTCAGTTCTTTTGCGACCAACTTTGAAGAAACACGGCGCGTACTCAATCATTATCTACAATGTCTTGAATGGATCCGTAAGCAATGTGAATGTCCTCGGCCAGCTCTCTGATGGTTATTTTGTGCATATCGAACAACTTTTTTTTTACTTTATTGATGTTTTCAATCCGATATCAATGGTCTGCCACTATGTTCGTCATACCCGAAGAGTTATTACTGAAATAGTTTCCCAATATGTCTAACGTTTTCACACCATTGACTCCACTTTAACGTAAAATATAGTACAAACTCGTTGCTGCAAATTCAAATTAATTTTTCAAACTGTAAAAATCGAAAAAAATGGAGAGATAGATTCACTGAAGAGGGCGTAACTTTAACAAATGTTAAGCAATGGTGACAAAATTCTGGTAGTAATGTTAATCATTGATATGGCAACCTAATAAAAAACAAGTTTCGCTTGTTTTTGTTGAACTCAAGTCAGTTGACTTAGAGCGTCAAGTGACGTTTGTTCCAGGAACATTTTGGTCAAGGTGGAATTTGCGCGCAGTCCACTTCCAATCAGTACCTGTTCTAGTTTTAGGTAAATTTAAAAACGTCACAGTGGGTCAAGCGGCCCTCATCTATTCAATCCATCCTACTCTTGAACTGGACCTTGTAACTAATTACTTTAAGCGAGGCGCAAATTTTAAAGCGCTCATCACATTTCTTTTTCGTCAAATTTAAGCGCCGTTGGAATATAAGTCAATACATATACATACATAAGCACACATCTCATAAAAGCACATAAATACTCAGTTCATATTCGTATAATGATTATCCCCGCCATAAGCGCAAAAATCTTATTTGCGCAAGAATTTCAAATGCAAAATGTGATTATAGTTAACAACATAAAATTTGCTGTCGCTGCTGCTACTCACCAACATTACAGCACATACGGCGAGGACGTCATCGCCAAATGCGAAATTTGCTGTCAATACGCCATTGAACATGCCGTCGTGAATGGCTTTTCGATATGGCTCCATGGCCCTGTTGTTTTCATGCTCGCTGCTGGTGCTGCTGCTTTATTGTTCTAATACTGCATCGTCTGCCTCGCTGCTTCGCTGGTTGTTGTTTGTGCTTTTGTTGCTTTTAGCTTTATTCCGTTACTATGTTGTCTCTTATCATCAACATGTCTTGCTGTTGTTTAATACAACCGTATACATATTTTTTTGTTCTCTATTCTCTTCGTTTGCCATTGTTGTTCATGGTCGTCTGCCTTCCTAACTGAAAGAATGTTGTGGTATTTTCTTTTCGCTCAGGATTTTCTAGCAAGTAAACACAAAAATTTACAGGAACTAAGGCACTCTTTAAATAAATTAATTTTTACTGCGAAGCATAGCTTTCGTAGAATAAGAGGTAAGAGCGGCAATGGAAATTGAAAACATTTATTTATTTATTAAAAAAGTTGCCGCGAAATGAACGAAATGGATAAAAGAGAAGATTTTTTTCTTAACATTTTTAACAGACTTCCTCAGAAACTTTGGGTATGTGCACACCTGCTTGATTTGAGTAGGCATTCCCTACTCAAATTTCATCACAAGAAGTTTGAGCGGGTGCAGCGTTTGGAGAAAGGCATCTGTTCACGGATGGCTCGAAGTTACTACAAATGTCAGGGTTTTTTACAAGAAGCTCCCCATCAGGCCACCGCACCACTGTAGTGAGTTCTAAGCGGAAACAGCCGCTACAAAAGAAGCAGCTGATTGGCTGCAAAAATAACCGACCACTGACCTTTGGGAGATCATGCCAGGACGACGGTGTGGCCGTGCAATGACAGATAGCAATCATGAAAAATGTAAGGAAACAGTATTTCACTATCTGTGTAAGGGCTCTAAGACATAGAATACTGGCGGAATTCTCGATGGTTAACTTAAAAGAAATTTCAGAAAAGAAAATAGATATCATAGGCAGATTCATAGTCAAATAAAGATGGCTCGACCAATAAAGAGCAGTGGTCCACAAGTGGTGTATCAAAATGGCATCTTTTGTGCTAGCTCAACGAGCGTTAGGTAAGTGCAACAAACAAAATTTCTTAACATGGATTAACAGTTAAACTGTTTCTGCGGGATCACAATGGATGAGCAAGGGTCTAAGTGAGTTGATTTAAAGATCGACTGCCATTTTCACCTAACTACCAAATTGAAATAACTTGAAAGCTCGCAAGATTCTTCAAGCCACTTGTGGGATGAGGACGCTGGTATACCTGCCATTATTATTAGAAGGCCATTACGCACTGCGACCAGAGCTGATCTATTATGAAAGGCCTATTTTTGTAACCCTAGAGTTTTAGGCTTTTTAAAAATTTTAGGTTTGTTGCTCCAAAGATTGCATGGAGATACTACGATACCACCAAGGTGATGAAGTCTCTGTTTGCCCAACGCAAGACATTCTCAAATCACATGTTCTGAGCTTTCTATGTACATTTCACAAAAGCGGCAGACATTGGTCTCAGATAGACCAATATTATTTAGATGATACCTCAGGCTGCAGTGACCTGTAAGATATCTTGTTAAAAGACGCAGATCCACTCTGCTTAGTGAGATAAGCTTGTCAGATATTCCTTTGTTGGAACTTAGGAATAGTTTGGCTTGACGCTGACCGGCACAGTTTAGCCAGTGTGCGGCAAGTTTTCTTTCTTCCCATTTCCTAAGGAATTCATTAATGTGGCCTTTTGTGAGTCCACAGAAAGGCTCAGGACCAGTAAGTTGCATATTTGCTCCTTGTTTTGCAAGGTCATCAGCCATTTCATTTCCTTCATGTCCCGGAATCCAGCCTAGTGTTACTTTGTTGAGGTTTCCTAACGTGTTTAGAAGGTTTAGGCAATCATTTACCAATTTAAAGGTGATAGTTGTTGATAGAAGGGCTTTTAGAGCCGCTTGGCTATCTGAAAGTATGTAGATATGAGTACCTCTCATTTTCCTGCTAAGGCATTCTCTCACACATATTTCAATGGCATGTATTTCTGCCTGGGATATTGTTGGGTAGAGTCCCATCGGAATCGATTTTTTGAATTTAGGCCTATTGATTCCTGCCCCTGTTCTATCATTTTCCAATTTGGACCCATCAGTAAACCATAGCTGAGAGCCAGGTTTGATAGTGATAGAATTAGTTCACCACTCTGTGCGTTCATTAATTATAACTTGGAAGTTCCTGAAGAGTAGTGGTTTGGGTGATAGTATATCATCCCCTATGAAGAATGGAACTATGTAGGAAGTTTTCTAAGATCTTTAAATGTCCTTTCATATCCCCACTTTTAAGTTCAGATATACCTTTTAATCTTAAGGCACTCGAGCGAACTTCCCTTTCAATCAAGATTAGAGGCGGTGGTATGTTCAGGAGCACACCCAATGCATCCGTAGGACATGTTTTCATAGCCCCTGTAATACCAACACATATCAGGCGATGCAGTTTGTTTAATTCGTTTGCTGCCTTTCTTTGCTTGACCTTGGGCCACCATGCTAAGGATACATAAGTGACTATGGGTTTCACAACTGTGGTGAATGTCCAGAAGGTCATTCTAGGGTTTAGTCCCTATGTCTTACCAAAAAGCCTTGTGCAGGCAAAGAATGCCCTTGTGGCTTTTGAAGTAACTCTCTCGATATGGGAATTCCACGTAAGCGTTCATGCCATAAGACGCGGCATTTTTTCGCACCGTGCTTGCGCTATCTGTCTGGAAAATTAGATGACGTCATCTCACTATACTTTCCTTGGCGGTTCTGCTCTCCGGGATTTAGTCATCTCGGCTTTCACTTATTTGCGAAGCGTGCTGATGTAGCATGCATAGAGACTAGCCACCTGATGAATTTCACCAGAAGCAGGAAGTGGTAAAGACAACCGTAATTTAGTTATGACTCAGCCATGATCCTTCACCTTTCCCCTCTGACAGGTTCTTTTCCCTACTTTTTATTCCGCAGTGAATTTCAAGAAACGAATCTAATTTTTCGTTCATGTGGAACTTTTCTTCAAGCAACCATTATGTTATCTAACCTAACTTAGTGGCTCAATACAACTACAAATACAACACCAAATTTTAATAAAATTGGTTAATTAGTCCATGAGATATCCCCGAATAGGAAAGTCAAGTTTAAACTTTATTGAAGCATTGATCTTCAAGCAGCGACGAATTTCGTCAGTATAAAAGGAAAAACTCCACATATCATTATGGATCCGCATATCATTATCAGTCCACTTTTGAAAAATTAACAAAAATTTGGAATGCTTGGAGTACCAACAATGAGTAGTTTTGGCATTCCATTTGAAAGTCGTCCTCCGCCCTGAACAGGCTCATCACCTAAATTCAGCACCAGATGTGTACTCAGAATTTCCATACCACTTCAAAAACAAAAAATACGTAATGGAGATATTCATGCGAGGTTTTGAATCCGTATAGTCCAAAAAATTTAAAAACTGGAGGGTTGCCGAAGAGAAAACTTGACTTCACCTCTATGCACCTGACTGAAAACAGAAGAATTTTTAGTAGCACAAAAATTACGCATCACTTAAGGAGTTTATTGTGTCACAATTGGTTCAAAAGAGGATGATATGTTTTTTATTATTAGGAAGGAATAATTTATTACACTTTTAGAAAAGTAGAGAGTTACAATTACGGAAAAGACCACCAGAAAAATATACTCTAAAGTATCGCAGAATTTTTGAGAAGTGTAAGTAAGTATACGATGCGGTACCTACGGGGGGTAGCAGAAAAGGAGAAAGGCCTCTTTTGCGTTGAAAATACCAGGTGTAGAATGACTTCTCTGCACTTAGTATGTCGAAGTGATACCGCTTAGCGCAAGAAATAATGAAAAAAGCAGAATTAAGCTTAAAAAAATACCTTGAAAGAGAAAAGTAAGTGCATATTTAGTTATATATAACTTCTTCTTCATTTGTAGCACTTTTTCACATGCTCTTTTGTACCAAAAAACTAACCCTCTGATCCTTATTGTATCATGCAGCGTTTGCTTCAGCTTTAGCTTGGCATGGTTCCTTCTACGAAGGTCATTAGTAGGGGCTTCGTCTTTGTACGCATCTAACGATATTTTAATATTCTGTTAGTACAGCCGGGGCTATGTGTGCCTTATCTCTATTTAGTGTAACTTGTTCTGGCGCTTTCGACATGATCTCGTCAGGCAAAATGAGTATAGCTGTGTCCAGCGGGTTACTGACGTGTTTCCACTTTATACCACTTTTTTCAAGGAGAACTCCTTAGTTAAGAGCTTTAAAAGCGTGAGCGGTAAAAAAAGCATTTTTCTGGCTAAACAAAGTGATTTAGAGCTTTTTTATTGCAAGCTTATCCGCCTTCAAGTATCAATGTGTTTTATCGATGAAAAACGATCCCCTCTGCAATTGCCTGTACGAATCTGTGGATCTATTTTACTCCAGTCATCAGACATATTCGCGCATGCTCTACTCTTGTAGAGCTGTGTTGCTGGCATAGAAATCTTTTCCAGTGGTCGAGGTGGTTATCGAGATGTGTTCTTGTCCAGTCTGTGTATTTTATTTTTTTTTTTTTGTGGAGGAGGGGAATCATCAAAAGCCTATGGCCGAGGCCGTGGTGTGGGGCTTTAACCCAACTAAGCCCCCCTCATGTCGTACGGTATATCCTCCTAGAACTTCACCGTTAAGTAGTACGTCAGGAGGCCGTTGAGAGTATATTAATATTTAATCGTCTGTTAGTGTCATTCTGTTCTGTACATTGGGTTAAGGAGCTGTTTCTGGGGATCTACGTGCATATTCCGCGTATTGAAGGTTCTTCATGATATTTGCGGCCACAAGATAGGCCTCGCCTCGTATTTCTCGTCTCGTGAGAACCTTGACTACGCTTCACTATTGGAACTACAGAGCATTTTTAGTCACCACACCGCGGCTTTCATCTTAGTGATTATTTAATATTTGAGGAAATGCCTTTTCAAGGCTTTCAAAGGATCAGTCTTTTTAACTATTTTGCGTATTTTTTCCTATTGCTGCTCATTTTGCGATCGCTCGATTTGACAATAGGTACAGCTCCACGTTCACCTAAGCAGAGACCAGCGAATCCCTACATACGGTCTCAGTTGCTCACTGCTCAATCATGATTAGACTGTTCAGGAGCACTTTTCGCCTTTGACTCTCTTTATAATATTGTACCTGTAATCTTTAATAAAGCCCTGAATGAATCAGCTGAAGCCACAAATCCTTTCCTAATTACTGAGTACTGATTTCACCGCCGCCAATGCCCACTTCCTCACAGCATTTTCATAAAGAACCAATCACAGAACAAACCGACCAAAAAATTTTTAAATTTTTAGTAGGTTCCTGGAAATGTTGTTCTAGCATTTTTAAATTGAGGAAGTAAAAACCTCCTAACCACTCCGTACCAAGGAAACTTCGAAAAATATTTTTGCATAAAATTTAAATGCCTAGAGGCTTAACGTTGAAATAAAAACGCACAGCCAAGTACTCTACATCTGAAAGAAACTAAATACTTAAATAAATTAAACCACAGACCATTCAAGTTGTTTGCGTTGTCTGACCTTCGGCTTTTCAATTAAATGAAATACACACACACACACACATACAAGCTGAAATAACAATATCAAAGTAAATTGCTCGCGGATACATTGTAATTAGTAAGCATATTCACTATTTGCTACAAAATATACCAAATCAAACTTTGTTGTAGTACGTAACTTTGTATGTAGTAGTAGGAAGAGTAGGGCAGTGAGTAAGATGAAGAATGAGACACTTTTATACATACATACATTCACGAGTAACGTAATAGTTAAAGTACTGGCGAGTCGTGAGGCTGTTGGCAAGCAGTATTGAGGCAGGACAACAACAGAAACAAAGTAGGGAAAAAAACCTACAAAAGCGGTCACATTCAGGGTCGCCTCCATGGCGTATGAGTAACATTTAATTTATTCCTCGTATTACAATATACTTCAATCCAATTAAGTTTTGCCAGGCGACAGAAAATTTCTGCCAAAAACAAAAAAAAAAAAACAAAAATAAAATAAAATAAGAAAACAGTAACAATTTCTGTATAGTCACTCGAGCAGCCAAAAAGTGACAGTCTGACACATGTAAATCTCATTGTATGCATGTGTATATAGTATTGACGTGTGTATGTATGTATGTGTATACCCCCAACTGTGTGTATAAACGTTAATACTGCACGAAATGGCACGCACTGAGACTTTCAATTACTTAGAGCAACAATAAAAATATATACAAGTAAATTTGTAGGCTCATATTGGCGACATTCTAACACAGTCATCCAGTCACTCATTTATAAGACGATGTGTGTGTGTATGTGTGTACCCAACAATAGGAACATGGCGATAGAAAAAGCTGGCAATATATTGAGCTACAACAAAAACACACAATCGTTGCGTCTAAGCTGTAGAGAAAAGCCTTGAAGGCGTTGAAACGTGTGAGCCAAAAATTCAATTTAATTCGCTATGCGGCAACATGTAATGCTCTAAAGCAAATACTAGGGTGGGATGAATAGTAATCGGATTAAGCAAACCAAAAAACAAAAACAAAAAAAAGAATTACTAGCACTTAAACTGACTCTTTTTCGAAAGATTTTAGTAAATCACTTTATTACGATTGAACTTGAGAGATTTTGTATCTGTAACAATTTTTTTTATAGGTTGTCCAAAAAGTCTTGCGGTATTTCCGCAAGCTTTTCTTTGCAAGCGCGTAGTTCTAGTTGTATTCGTCGTATCGGTTCACGCTAGAGCTTTTTGGAAAGCTCTTTTCACGTGCTGACACCTGTTTGATTAATTCTTGTTTGCTTTTAGTCATTCGTGAGTTATAGCGTCTCAAACATGGAGCAAAATAAAGAGAAAATACGGCATATTTTACAGTACTACTACGATAAAGGCAAAAATGCATATCAGTTTATAGACCCGATACAGTTTCCATTTCCACCGCACAACGATGGTTTCAACGTTTTCGTTCTGGTGCAGAGGTGATCGAAGATGCGCCACAGTCCGGAAGGCCTGTCGTCGAAAATTGCGATAAAATCGCTGAATTGATCGAAAGAGACCAGCATAGTAGCAGCCGTAGCATTGGCCAAGAGCTGGGCATGAGTCATCAAACCGTTATAAACCATTTGAAGAAGCCTGAATTCAAAAAGAAGCTATATGTATGGGTGCCACACTACTTGACGCAAAAAAACATTTTTGCCCGTATGGATGCATGCGAATCGCTTCTGAATCGCAACAAAATCGGCCCGTTTTTGAAGCGGATGGTGACTGGTGATGGAAAGTGGGTCACTTAAGACAACGTGAAGCGCAAACGGTCGTGGTCGAAAAGCGGTGAAGTTGCCCAGACGGTGGCCAAGCCTGGATTGACGGCCAGGAAGGTTCTTCTGTGTATTTGGTGGGATTGGTAGGGAATCATCCACTATGAGCTGGTCCCCTATGGCCAAACGCTCAATTCAGACCTGTACTGCCAACAACTGGACCGCTTGAATGCAGCACTCATGCAGAAGAGGCCATCTTTGATCAACAGAGGCCGAATTGTCTTCCATCAGGACAACGCCAGGCCACACACATCTTTGGTGACGCGCCAGAAGCTCCGGGAGCTCGGATGGGAGGTTCTTTTGCATCCATCGTATAGTCCGGATCTCGCACCAAGTGATTACCACCTATTTCTGTACATGGCGAACGAGCTTGGTAGTCGGAAGTTGGCCACAAGAGAGTCCTGTGAAAATTGGCTCCCTGAGTTTTTTGACGATAGGGAAGCGAGCTTCTATAAGAGGGGCATTATGAAGTTGGCATCTCGTTGGGAACTCGTCATCGAACAAAATGGCGCATATTTGACTTAAATCGAATTATTATAACCAATTTTATGAACAATTGAAAATTCAATAAAAATACCGCAAGACTTTTTGGCCAACCTATATTTTGAAGTTTTCGAAGCACAAAATTGTTTCACAAGAAAATTTATATTTTAATATATAAATTAATATACTTTTATATAATACATGCCAGATTACTGCTTGAAAAAAACAAAACCTAATTATGAGCTTAACACGCCGTCCACAGTAGTCGAATGTGTTCGTGCGTGGCTACCAAACGGAAGTGAAAGGTTCAGATTTCCAGTCAGGAAACACCATATGACAAAAAAGTTATGTTAATAGCAGTTGCCCCTCCGCTGGACACAAAAAACCTCCGAGTGCCATAAAAAAGCTCCTCATAAAAACCGTTTGCCGTTCGAAGGCAAAATGGGGAAGAACATGTGTAGAAAAACATCAAGACGCACACCAGAAAAGCGAAGAGGAGCTTAGTGAAACTACAAATTAAAGGTGTAACCGACATATATACGAATATGTATATATATGTGTGTTCTGGGCATATACATATAATGGGTATTCCTTTAGATAATATGACATCCTACAGGAAGAAGAGCCTATTTCGGAAATTTAAACTATAAAGAAATCCAACTCCAAGTTTTCAATTCGGTATTCCTTCTAAGCAAATATAGACACAATTTCATCGCCCGAATTAAAACGGATATATGAGTACAAATATTTGAATGATCTCAGAAAATCCAACAAAACAGACGACAAGCAAAAATATTTGTAGGCTAAGCAATTGTTTCGGAACACATGCGAGAAAGCGAAGAAGGATTATTATGAAGAACTGGAAAAGTGAATCAATAAAGCCACAAATTCAAAAGAATGGTGGAGACTTGCCAAAGAAATAAGAGGAGAATCATTTAAAGTTGGTGAAGATATTACGACATCGGAGTTTAAAAACTAAGACTTACTAAATCAGCCCCACTTGACAAAAGTTATTCGTTATGCACCTGCTTTGCATACAGATACGGTCCTTGATAAATATGTAACAATAATTGAAGTCCAACAAAATGCTAAAACAAACAAAGCACCTGGAGAAGACAGAATACCTTATGAGCTACTAAAGGCCGCCTCAACAGAATTTATCATGGAGTTAACGAAAGTGTCCAACATCATCTTCGAGACCGAAAGAATCGACGAAGCATTATTTAAAACAATAGTTTTCCCAATCTTTAGAAAAGGAAATGCTTTATGCAAGCCACTATCGGGGAATATCCTTTATGAACTGTATCGCAAAAGTTTTAATGGGATTGATTAATGAAAGACTTACAAACTGGATAGAAGACATTCACGTGCTCACTGAATTTCAAGCCGGCTTTAGAAAAAAACTACTTAACGGTGGATAACATATACAATCTTGCATCCATATTACATTTAAAGTTTAACGAAAACAAGAAAGTTTATGCATACTTTGTGGAATTCAAAGCGGCTTTCGACAGGGTACCCAGGAGGCCATTAATTTACAAGCTTCCAACAAAATAACAAATCTGATTGAAAATGTATATTCGAATACGAGAACAGCAGCTTGGACAAGAAAAGAAGTATCAGATTACTTGGAAACCGGTACAGGGGTGAAACAAGGTTCTCCGTTATCACCTTTGCTCTTCGCATTATACCTAAATGATCTACATGACTGTTTGAAAAGTGATCTACTGATTGAAGGAATAAATGTGCGCCTTCCTCTATATGCTGATGATATTGTTCTCTTGGCTGATAATCCTAATGTCCTATGATTAAAATACTAGAAATATATTGCGCTGAGTGGAACATGGAAGTAAATTCAATGAAATCAGAGATGATGGTCTTTAGAAAAGGTGGCCAACTAGCCGAGGCAGAAAAATGGTGGCACAAAGGTGAGAAAATAAAAGTGGTAGCAGAATATAAATACCTTGGTGTCATTCTCACATCCAAAATGGCGTTTGTTAAACATGTGGAAGCCAGAAATAATTCAGCAAAAGCTATCATTAATAGTACATGGAACGATTTCTTAGCTAAACCAAAAAGGTACATCTCATACAAAACCAAATGGAAGCTGTTTCTGGCTGTGTTCAGAGCCATACAAACTTACGCTGCTCAAATCTGGGGTTATACGCTGTTCGAAGAAGTAAATAAACCTTAGCGTTATTTTATTAAAAGATCTTAATCGTCTGGCTGACAAACCCGGATATTTTCAGAGATAATGCTCAACAGTCTCCTTCTCTGAAAGGTCCCCACAGCTTCTGCAGTGAAGGCTAAATGGTAAACCTAGCTTTTTTGCGTGCGTGCCGATCATTCAATGACCCGTAAACACAGCTACGAGTTTAGAAATTGAATGGCGAGGAGTTCCTAGCGATTTCTGAGCCATCCATCTATTGTAGTGGGGCGGCAGGTTTTTCGAAATAGCACATGAATAAATGGAGCTCCATCTTTTGAGGAAAAGAAATATATGAACAAAATTTTAATATTATTTACAACCTTTACTCTATTTTTGTAGCTCAATTTTCGGTCCCTTTATAAAGACTGAATCTATAGTATACCTGAAAGAAATGGCAGCATCAGAAGTACAGCTCAAATAACCTGGCCTGTAATGATCGAACTAAGCAGGGATCGCAGATAAATAGCAGTAACTAACCCCTCTTTCGTCACCAAGCTTTCAAAAATTGTTTTAAATAAATTAAAGTGTCTTTTCATTATCTTAGGTTAGGTTAGGTTAGCCTGATTGGCATTAAGCCACGCATAGACCTTTTGGTCCCTAGCGTTACCAGATGGAATCATTATCTTAAAGCAGTTAGAAATTTTTTTTTTAATTTTTATTAAAGAAGTCTACCTTTCTTAACTTTTTCTTATTGTACTAGCTGTTTGAAATAGTTTATAGTATATATTTGGGATCACACAATCCAGAGGTATTTTTTTAGCAAAATTCTTATTTGAAACAAAAATTATCAAATTATATAATAGTTAAAAATTACAGCAATGCTCGTAAAGCAAACATTTTTGAAGTGGACCAACAATAAAAAATAAATTCGCAAGGCGGATCCACGCTGACTTCTGCTTGAAAATACAATAAATAATATTTATGAAATATCCTTAATAACACTAAGACTCCATGCATAAAGTGACACTTTTGTTGCTTCAACTTTATAAATTTCATTTTGGTCTTGCCCATCGAGTTCACTCGGCAATTCTGTTCCTACATTTGCGTTATATTTTAGTCTACAGTCAGCAACAACATTGAGAAAAACGAGGGCACAGAGCGCGTTTACAGAGCACGAGCAGCTGGTGCCCCCATTGCTTCTGACTTCGATAATTTACGGGATGAAGCAACAAAATTTGCTGTATATAATAATGAAGTGAAACACGTCTTCTTTAGACAAAGAACTTTATTTCACTCCTAGTTTAACAAAAACTCTTCTTAACCTAAAGCTTAACTATATTAATATTTAACATTTATGAGAATCGGAGAAAGTATGTTGAGTGTATGTTGAGTGCGTGAGTAAGCGTGTGGGTGTACAGTGTGAGAAAGTATGTAAAACAGTTAGCGTAAGTAACTAAATATAAGAGTAAGATTAAGTTAGAATTAAGAGTAGGTATAATATAGGAATAGGTATATACGTATATAGGGTGATCATGTAGCTATATAAACGGGGTCTAAGCCACAAAAAAAAAAAAGAAAATGTTCACTCCGAAATTACGCTTTTTTATCATATAACTTAGTCACTTCAGCTTTTCAAAATATTTACAATATTTTTCATGCTACATTTTTTTCGCCCTTTTTTAATTTATTTTATTGTATTATATTATATAACAAATAGAGTGCAATTTTTATGGGAAAAAATTAGAAAATTATTATATTTATAATACTAAAATTAAATATTCTCTAGACTGCATACCCTAAGGATATTGGAAAATCCTAATCAAATGGTTAAAGATTTTTATGACAACTTTTAGAAATTTGTTAAATTTTTGTACAAGAAATGAAGCTCTAAATTTTTTTAAATGTTTGGTATACAATACGCTATAATTTTGCAAAAAGTTAACGAAAAAAATATAATTATAACGCTAAAAAAATTTTTCATTTTTTTTTTTTTGGTTTTAAAAAATCTTACATATATTCTATATATTCTTGTGATTTACTTTTTTAGCTATGGAAATACAAATCTTTGTGGATAGTCAATTATTCCCTCAGCTTATTAAGTCAATTGCATATAAAATCAGAATTGTAAGAAATACTTTTCTTTCTCCGGAATACTCCTTCGAGGAGCACAGGGCCTCTTCAAGGTTTCCCCAACGTACGCGGTTAGATGCTATATTCTTAGCAATTGTATGCCCGAGGCTACTTGTATTGGTTACTTTACTCAAGGTAACTATTCTAACAAAGTAGGTGATGGTAGCCTGCCGTGGTGGACTTTAAATGACGGGCTGCAATATATCGCTGCCTAAGAGCAGCGTTACTCCATGCACGGCTTGTGCCACCCTGTATAGTTTTTCGGAGTAGAGAAGACTAACGATCGAAGCTCTCTTGTTCTGACTGCATTATCAGCGCGCTGGGTTATACCTACAACATTGAGAAAAGCTTCTATTACTATTTTATTTTTAGCTGCGAGTGAGGCATTTTTTTTAAGATAATTAGGAATAGGATTTGGGTTTGTTGTTGGGAAGCGAGGTACTTGGGTTAATTAGAAATAATGATTATCCAAGCAGAAAGACGGGAAAAGCGGAAAATATTAAGAGTGCAGAACAATGCACGTCATGGGATTTCAGCTCACGACCCCTGGGATGATATGAAAGTGGGCTCCCGCTAGCCTATCAAGGCGAGAAATGCAGCGATACAGCGGACAAACAGTACCCCTTCTTCTTTTTCATTACGCCTTATTGATTTGGAATTATAAGCGATCACACAGATTCCATTTTTTATGTAAAGAAACTAAATTTCAGCTTAAAAACTTAACCTATTTTAGATTATTTACCAATATTTTATATGCATCTTCCTGTCTTGTAGCACTGCATAGCTCTCCAAATCCGCCGATACCAGTCCAATCAAATTCGCATCCATTTTGCATCCAAGATGTTTGTTTTTTCTCCGTGCCACGCTTGCCTTTTATTTTTCCTGCAATAGGTCTGCTGTGTTTTCTCTGTTTAATAGTTTTCTCGGATCTCTTCGTATGCGTAATAACACTTCGTTGTTAGAAACAACAACAAATGCTTCCAGCCTGTCCATATCTGCAGCCTTCGGCGTTCATATTTCCACTGCGTATAACAATACTGAGACCGCCGTAGCCGAATAGGTTGGTGCGTGACTACCATTTGGAATTCAGAGAAAACTTAGGTTCAAATCTCGGTGGAAGATCAAACAAAGAAGTGTATTTCTGCTATGAAAAAGCTTCTCAAAATTCATATATAATATCTGAAAAAACGAATTTCAAGATTTAAGTTAAAGTACCAGTCATGACTTTTCAAGGAATTTTTTGCACTTACAAAACGATGGTCGTGCTATTTCTCTCCTTAAGTTATAAATACTTATTTATTTTGAGTTAAAAGTAGGGAAATAATTTGAATTTTTTCCTGTTATTTTCCGCTTTAGTGACTAACTCGTTTACTTTCAACCTACCCTCGTAAACGTGTAGAAAAAATTTAAGCACAACGAAAATATTACACTCACGAAGACGATGCCGCTGACAGTGACGACAGCAGCAATGACAAACGATTTATCTCGATTTACATACAAAATGAAATTTTTGCATATTCTGCGACAACTCAGCCATATTTAATGGAGTTTCTGATTTGCCATAAGCAGAGCGGATGAGACTCACCAGATATTTTACTTTAAAATAAATTATAGAAATGACGAATAAATCATATTTCATGTGCTTTACATATTAAGCGTGTACATACGAGTACGTATTTAGAATATTTGTGCTTCTGGGCTATACCAACGTGCGAACAACATTTTTATTTTGATGAGTGTGAGAATATTGTTGGATTCGCAGAAGGAAGTGTGAATATTAAAATCCTCATTAATATGTATTTGTGTGTGTATATATACACATATATATTTACAAATATGTATTATGAAGATTAGTTTTCAAAAAATTACAAGGCGGAGTATGGGAGTACCTCATAATCCACCACGTGCCAAGTACTGCAAATATGCTTCAAAGTTAATTTGCCTTCTTCTTCTCACTTCATTTCGCTCACATCCTGTTTAGCACACACACATCTACATATTTTAGTTGTTAACTCATTTGCGCACTGACCTCAGAGTTGTGGCCATCTGACTCTGTATTCAGCTATGCACATTAATACTCGTATAAGTGATATGAGCAGGAAAATTGAAAAATGCCACAATTCCAAGCGAGCGTATGAGAAATAAGAAATTTTCAAGTGTTTCCAATTTGCTGACTATTTAGTAAATTTGCAGTAATTTCTAAATTTATTCTACATATTGCCATCAACAGCTTTGATTCCGACTTATTTTATTAAGAGTGCGAAAACAGCAAAATATTGTAGGCATTTTGTCGATATCACAATTTGGAGCTTTTATTATCAATTGATTTATTTTATGACTCCTTAATGCCAGTTTCACATTGTGCACCCAGGTCTTGATATTTTAATACCGAACTGTATTTAGTAATCGCAATAGATGGCAGTCTCATATGAAGTTCAGGGCTATACTAATACATTTTTTGTTTTTAGTAATAATAATTCCTTGATATTGTCCCACCTTGAAACCCCGGGCTGTAACACCAATTGATAGAAAAAATTGTTTCTAAACGCAATCGCGTCTTGACAGACAGCAAAGGCAAACGTCTGAGTGCGTTTCTGCCTTGAAAAAAGCTTCTCATAAAAAACCATCTGACGTTTGGGGGTGTCATAAAGCCGAAGGTCTCTCTATTTGTGGAAAAACATCAAATTGCACACCACGAATAGGTGATAGAGCACACACAGGGGTGTAAGCGCCAATCAAATATATATGTATACGTGTATATACGTTATACATAAGTAAGATTTTTTTTCCTTGTTCACTCCTCTCGGGAGCATAGGGTATCGACAAGACTTTTCCATCGTACACGGTTTTGTGCTGTTGTTTTTGCACCGTCCCATGAGATATCGGCATCTGCTAGTTCGCGCAGCATCCACCTTCTCCTAGTGGTTTTTGGACGACCGCGACCTCTACTCCCTTGTGGGTTCTAATCCAGCGCCATTCTCGTGGTCTATCTATCTGGTAGTTTTCTCAGTGTGTGACCTATCCATCGCCACTTTCTGCGTTTGATTTGCCTAAGGATGGGTTCGTCGTTCGTTAATCTCCACAGTGCATCCTTACTGATGGTGTTTCCATATATAGGGTGGTTAAATTTCAAGGACCGATGTTGAATGTAAACCACACCTAAACGTCAACGACATCGTTCGACTTCTTTCTTTAGGGTTATTTGAAAGAAAAGGTGTACGTCGATAAGCCAGCAGTAATTCAAGAGCTAAAGGATGAGATAATTCGGCACATTAACGGCGTAGAACCTCAATTATGCCTCAGCGTCATCGAAAATTTAGACCATCGGATGGAGGTATGCCGCCGAGGCCGCGGCGGCCATTTGAGCCATATCAATATTATCATAATAAAGAGAAATGACAATAATTTCCAAAAAAAAGTATTTTATTTAAAATCAACACCGGCCCTTTAAACTTTACTAAAAACGTACCTTTGAAAGGATTTTATACAGTTAGAAGGCTGAAAAAAGCGAGTTTTCCAGAATTTTTCTGAGAAAACTTTTTATTTATTGATTTAGCTGATCTCCGGGAGCTCCTCTCAAAAAAGATGTTTTGCGGTGACTACTATGTCTCTGAACTTGATTTTCCGAAATTAAAGAACTCAACAGGTTCCGTTAAAGTAATGTTAAACCTAGTAATTAGTCGAAGGAATAAGCAAAATAAATTTTTTGGACGAAACGGCGGTTTCTCAAAAAAAAAAAATCGATTTTTGACCAAAGTTTCGGCCTTAAGTTGTTTATAAAAAAAAAAAATATTTATCAATGAGAAAAAATCTTCGATTAATTACTAAAAAATATATTTAACAAGCTCGTGTTAAAATTTGAGACAAATCGAATTAGCCGTTTTCGAGTTATGCTTTGAAAACCACTTTACATAGGATAACATTATTATTTTACCTTACATGGAGTTGTCTATTCCAGGACCATTTAAGAATAAAACACCCTCCGCCGCTTCGGCAGCTTCTAATAACTCGAGTTGATGTTGTCTGCGTGTCATTCTTCCATCTTGGGTACTCTCACGCGCTCTGAGATCGGAAATGTTTCTAATTTGCGTGTAACTTCGAAAATATTCACCGAAATGATTTTAAACTTTCTGTGTGTATTTTTAAATATAGGGCGGGCCATATAGCGTTTGCTTTTTGAACCACCTACTTTTTTGAGAATGGTAACACAAATGACATGTCAAATGGGTTCATAATTTACTTAAAGCTTTGAATATACGAAATATATGCTTGAACAAAATTGGGAAATATTGAAAACCTATTTCCAAAGTGGTGAGTCTTCTACTCAAACTGTGAGAAATTAAAAAAAAAAAATTCCAAAAAAAAGATTTGCCAACAAGACAGTTTGTGGATCAATGTGTTAATCGTGTTCGTGAAAATGGATCGTTAATGGATAAAACAACACGTGAACGTACTCCTACAGTGCGTACACCCGAAAATATTGCTGCTGTAGCCGAAAATGTGCGTGAACATCTAATAACTTCAACTCGTCATCGTTCTCAAGAATTGAACATTTCACGCACTTCTTTGAGGAGAATTTAGCATAAATACCTCGGTATGAAGGCTTACAAAGTTCAATTGGTGCAAGAACTGATGCCTAATGACCATCCAATGCTTTTTCGGTTCGCTCAATGGGCAGAAAATCGTTTGACCGAAGATGAGCATTTTTACCGAAAAATCATTTTTTCTGATGAAGCTCATTCTCACATCGGTGGCTACGTCAATAAGCAAAATTGTCGGATTTGGGGCTCGGAAAATCCACACGTTACTGTAGAGAAGCAAATGCATCCACAACGAGTTAGTGTTTGGTGCGGTTTTTGGTCTGGCGGCATCATCGGGCCATTTTTTTTTCGAAAATGAGCGAGGAGCCGCGGTTACAGTAAATGGCGAACGTTACCGTGACATGCTCAACGAGTTGTTTCCAAAAATTGAAGAGGATGAAATGGACGACATTTGGTTTCAACAGGACGGTGCAACTTGTCATACTGCCAAAGTTACACTCGCACTTTTGGCTACCGGTTTTGAATTTCGATATCAATTGGCCACCTCGGAGCTGTGATTTTAGCCCGTTGGACTATTTTTTGTGGGGATTGTGGGGAGCCGTTAAGGACAAATGCTATGCGAACCATCCAGAGAGGATTGATGCTTTAAAACACGAAATCGAAGTTGCCATTCATGAAATTGGAGCCCAAACAATCGAAAATGTGCTTAAAAATTGGGTTGATCGAATGGCCTACTGTAAAGCCAGTCGTGGCAGTCATTTGAACGATATTAGTTTTCATTCATAAATGACAATGTTCAATCTTCAAAATAAAAAAAAAAAGTTTGAAAAAATATTGATTAGTTTTTTTTATAGCCAGCCGATTCAAAAAGCAAATTTTACATGGCCCACCCTATATATGTACATATATTAGGAAAAAAAAGTTAAAAAAAATGGATTTTTTGAAAATTCTATAATTCTATATAACCATAATATTGCGCATCCTCTAATTTCTAATTTAAGAAAACATTCGTCGCACTCTTTAGTAACAAAAGTGCAACCAATTTTTTTAAATTTAAATATTAAAAAAAAGCTAAATTCGATAACCCACTGAAGATATTCACTAAATTTACAAGCATCATATTTCCCATTAAATCGTTCAAGACAAGGTCAGCAACGAATTTCGCTTAAACATACGTGGCCTTTTATTGCTCTTACACTCAAATACAAAAAAACGAACAAACAATAGGAACAGAAATAACCTAAATTAGCAAGAAAATAAAAGAAGAAGTTCGAAGTGGCTACGGTGTGGTGCCACATGCAAATTACCGACAAGAAACAACTGGTTTTCACGCTGTTGTGCATTTCTGGGTCGAACCCAAGCAGCGTTGACAGTGGCGCGGCGAACAACAACTTTGTGTCACCAACCCACTACAACACATCCGCCAGCACATCCTCTTAATGCGCATGCAAATATTCTTCGCTGCAGTTTTTCCGCACTGCTTTGGTACGTTTGTTTGTATGTTAATTATCTCGAATGCGCACTAAGCTTTTTCGCTTGCTTTCTTATTACTGGGTCTTTGTTCTCCAACATTCACTTATTTCACTTTTATATGATTTTATTTTCCCACTTAACTTATTTTATTTTTCTACATTCATTTGCACGCAAATTAGTTTTACACCTTAATCGGCATTTATTTCGCTCTATTTCTTATCAGTAGTCACAGCAGCGACAGCAGCAACGGCAGCGAAGGTGTCAGACAGCTAACCAACCGACCGAACGACTTGCCGCCGGCTAGTCTGCTACCCAATAAAAATCCATAGCCAAAAGCAAATAGCACAGGCAATAACGGCAGTTAAGTAAAGATGGCGTACGTGCTTGGCGGAATGTTGTTTTGGCTTAGCAGCAGCAGCGGCAGCGGCAGCAGCAGTGGCAGCAGTAACATCAACTAAATAACAAAGCCAAGCCAAGGCAAAAGCAAGCAAACTGCAACTCAACTAAGTGCATTACGTTGTACGAAGCGAGGGCGCAAAAGGAGGTAGACGACGAAGTGGAGGTGCGGAGCATTGAGGAGGAGCAGGCGTGTATGTGTGTGGTGTGCGTAGTTAGGCGAGTTGGTCTCGTATCATTACCCGACTGTGTGCATACGCCATTGTTACAAGAGACGCGTCGTGTTCCACATGAACCATTTGCCGCTATTAATGCTGTTTTGTTGTTGCTGTTGTTGCCGTTGTTTTCATGGCTTGGTTAGTTTGCTGGTTTACTACTCGGCGCTTACTGCACACCTCGAAAACCAACCAACACACAATCTTTGTTGTTGTTTTTGCTTTAGTTTGCGGCTAACTGCCAGCAATTTCATTCTTGCAACTCGTTTAGCAGCAGACGCTGATTTTCGCAGGTACATAAAGCGTGTGCTATTGCCCTAGTTGAGTTATTAGCGTTAAAACTAATTATTAGCAAATGCACTCTTCAACCTGTTCGCGTGCACACAAACAAATTAACTCACCTTCGCTTGTCCTGTACTACGAAGCTTTGTAAAGTTGTTGTGTAAAATTTTCTTTCAAAGTTATGTTGGAATTTTTGAGCTTAAGCAGTGCTGCGTCGGATGCGGAAACTCATTTGCAGCCAAATGTTTGTTGGCGTGTTGGCTTAGTTGCACACATATTTCAATTAAGAGAAGTTGCTTGAAATTGAGTAGCCAAGGTAGAGTTTGTGCTGCAGGTAGTGTGCAGAGTTAAATGAGTGGAAAAGTGGTGTAACAGCTGATACAATTAGACCAACTTAAGAGTTATGACCATTTTTTGCTGGCAGTTTTTAGTGATCCATAGCTAAGGAATTATAAATTGCATCAGGCTCGCACTGTAGCAGATTTACTGGTGATAATACACTTCGAACAAAGTTTTTCCACAGTTTTGTGCTTAGCGCACTCAGTTGTGTTTTATAGCGTTCAAAAATCGAGGTAAATTTGGCTATTCTTCAACACAATTAAGATCAAAGTGAAACGTCGGTGAACGAGGTCACAAAACTAAAAAAAGTTTTTGTGGTACTTATGAACCCAAAAAAGAGCCTAGAGGAGAGAGAACAACACGTCGTAGCATATGCTGATGATGTTGCAATGGTAGTACGAGAGAAATTTCCCGATACACTACGAGAAGTCATGCAAGATTTGCTAAACATGTTTGAAAACTGCTCAAAAGCAAATGCGCTAAGCATCAACCCCAATAAAACTCAACTCATCCTATTTACCAGGAAACATAAAATTCCAAGAATAACTCCTCCGACTCTAGGTGGAACGGCACTGTCATTCAGTGTTGGTGTCCGCTACTTAGGCCTAATACTAGACAGAAAACTAAGTTGGAAGGCCAATGTCGAAGATAGAGTAAAAAGAGCGACAATAGCACCAAGAGAAGAGTGCTATTGATTACGCAACTAATAGGACTAAGTTGGGGTCCTTCCCCATTGGCTTTACACAGCAATCCTAACATACGGCATACTAGTATGGTGGCCGGCTTTAGATAAGCTATATATTAAAAGAACCATGATACATGTGCAGGTGCATCTGCGGGGCCCTTATTACTACACCCACAGAGGCACTAAATATTATGCTTAACCTTTTACCAATAGAGCCATTCGGTAAGCAAACAGCTGCCAAAGCAGCTCTCAGACTAAGAGAAACCGGCCTAATCAGAACGAACCAGAGAGAACACTCTTCAGTTTTAGAAAAATTTCCCTGCATTCCTGTCACAACGGACGGTAAGACCAAGGATATCAACATAAATAAATCCTTCGTCACAGTATTTCCTTCCAAAGAGGAATGGGATAACGGGCTTATTGTTAAGAAAAATTATATAAACATCTACACAGATGGCTCAAAACTATCCACATCATAGTAGGTGGAGGGGTTTACTCCGATAAACTCGGAGTTAGCCAATCATTTCGCCTACCTGATCATTGCAGTGTATTTCAGACACTGGTCATTGTTTAATAGGCAGCCATGATAGAAGGTTAGGACTCCCGTACTTCGATTTCTGTAGAAGCTGTCTAAATACAAAAGTAGAGGAAACAGTCAGACACCTTTTATGGGGGTGTGAGCGCTTAGCTATGAGAAGGCTGCGCACTCTTGATATGGGATTTTTAACCGATGTAGCGGACATAGCCCATCTAAAACTAACGAAGTTCTGCTTGTTTATTAATAAAGTTACCGGATGGTTTGAAAAGGAACACGTAGAGCAAGGATAAGCTCCAGTGGTATCACAATGGACCTGCGAAAGGTCTAAGTATGTCTATACGACAACCACTCAACCTACCTACTTATGAACCAAATATTGGATCGAATGCAAGGCACGGCTCTGGTCGAAGAAACATCTAAGTTTTCAAGGAAACCGTGAAGTTACACAATATTTCATCTGCTATGAAATTTTTGTTATAATCAGTGCAATTGGGATGGAAATTTTCTGATTTTTTTTATTGTAATTTTTGCCTAAATTTAACACTTTTACATGGTTTTTGTTAGACAATCAGTTACTAAGCATAAAAAATACATACATTAATACATAAAAAATAAAATAAAATTAGCTACTTTTTGTCGCGAGCTGCAGTGAAATTGAAATTTGAAAATATCGAGCCAAGGAGCACCAGAAGATTTGGTGGCTCCTAAAACACTCAGAGGGGTAGATAGTCAAGGAGGGAAGGAGGAAAGTGTCAGGGAAAGAGATAGGAAAGAATAGCGACAGAGATAGAGATAGTTAGTCCTGTGATAATTTTCCAGATTCTTTGGCAAATCTGTAAATATCCTCCAGTTTTAGAGAACGAATATTACTCATTCTCATGACATCGGAACCCAATACTCGTAGCCGTGCTCTAGCAAAGGCAGGACACTCACAAAGAAAGTGCTCATTGCTAACCACCTCCTTCAAGTATGACAGGCATACCGAGTCCTCAATGATTCCAATGGTGGTCATATGCTAACCCCATGGGTTGTGTCCTGTAATGATACCGACCATCAACCGAATGTCTTTCCTTCTAAGTTTTAGTACAAAATTTGACAGTTTTAGTAGAAAGTTTGACATTTTTCAGTTCTGCAGCGTTCTAGACCGGACCATCGCTCTTTATGTAGATGGCCTATTATGATCAAATTCATGATTCCTGCAGAACTGATTCCGATTATTGGCTCTGGCCCTTGTGGGGGCACCGCTGATCCACGGTTGGTCAATTCATCGGGAATTTCGTTTCCTTGAACACCGGGTGTCCCGGAATTTCTTTTGCCTTGCGACAGAATTAAGCCGCTTCTTACATTCTTGAATAATGTTTGAGGTTTGCTTCGCGTTCTCCAGGGCCTTCAGTGCAGCCTGACTGTCACTGAAAACTCCAATTTGTTTACCGCTCCATCTCCTCTCGATAATCCATTGGGCTACTTTCGGGATGGCAAAAACTTCTGTTTGGAAAACAGTTGACATTTCCCCCATAACATAGTGATACTTATTACTATCGTTTAAGTACCATCCGGCTCGCTGCGAGCTGCAAAATTTATATTTAATTAACTACAAAAATTGAAATTTATTTAATTATTTATTTTAATGGTGGTTTTCTTAAAAATTATGTTGTGCGATTTAAGCTAACAGGAGATCCTAAATTAGATTAAGAATCCTATCTAATTTACTCTCTGTCGATTGAACATTCGAAATTAGTTGAGACGTGTTATTTGTACAAACAAAAGAGAATTTTATATAATAACAAATTTTATCCAACCCTAACCAAACGAGATATTCATGTAGCAGAATGGTTTGAAATCCTTTTCTGTTCGCAGTGAGAGGAAGTAGGTAGGAAGGTGGAATAGCTGAAATACCAGTCTGGCCCTCTCCAAGTAGAACTAAAACGCCTTTTTCATACCATTCTGAGAGGTGTTATAACGCGTCACTGCACTATTGGCACCTTAAACTGTAGAATGGGAGTACCTTAGAATGACTTCTGCAGGAGTTGTTTAGATGGATAGGAAGTTGAGTCTGTACAACATCTCTTCTGTGAAAATTCTACACTTCAAAAAAGCAGTGGCAAATATCTTGGCGATTATTTCTTTGAATACCTGCGAAATTTGCAAAATGTCTCACTGGAGGGGCTAGTTGCATTCTTAAAAAGATCTAAGTGGTTTAAGCAATTTAGTTAAGCGATGGAGAAGAAAAGCAGCTATCACAAGGGGCCTTAGGACCACTGAGTGTCTTGTCTTAAACAAGCAACCTGACTACCCTAGCCTAACCTATACCACTATTAGCCCTCCACCGGGCAGATATCTACAGCCAACCAAAGCTGTTGATGTAATGGAGAAGGTTGATAGGATTTAGATTGGCGCACTGTCCAAAGCTATCGAAGAAACGATCACCCAGAGACCTTAATCGTCTAACAGTTAACCCCGAACATTTACAGAGAAACTGCTCAGCAGTCTTCTTATCTGAAAGTTCTCCACAGCTTCTGCAATGGAGATTAAATGATAGATCCATTTTGTTTTTGTGTGTTGATCGTCCAAGGACCGGTAAACAGAGCTAAGAGTTTTAAAATTAATTAGCGAGGAGTCTCCAGGACTTTCTGCGTCCTGCGTCTATTGTACTGGGGTCAAAGTTTTAGTTCTCGAATAGCTAACGAAGAAATAGAGCTCCAATTGTTCTACGCTTGCCTGAGAAATAAGTTGTGCAATCCCCTTTAAAAACAGTGCGGGGGCTACCCATGAGCGGGTAGGAGACCTCTCAGCCTAGTTCAGTCGACCCCTTTCTGGCAAGCTCACCAGCAATTTCATTTCTTTTTTTTTCCTATGTTCTGAAACCCAGTTTAGAGGAATAGTATCTGCACATCTAAAAGATTTTATCCCTTCCGTAGAGGAGTTGCCCCGTTCGCATCTCCATTACGACGACGTCAGAGGCTTAAGCGACTTGACTATAGGAAAAAATATTAATATCTTTCTCGTTCCCACGTTCCCGAAGCATTCTGCACGCCTGCAGGATCGCAAAGACTTCGGCCTGAAAAACACTAGCAGTGTGGGTCAGTTTTAAGAAAATAGATAAATTTCCTGATTTAGAGAAAACCTCTACTCCGACTCCCGATTTTATCTTGGAACTGTCAATGGAAAAGTAGACTAATTTTTGATTGATTTTAGCTTTTGACGATTTCATTTCATAAAGTTGAAGCACTTGCCACAAATAGAAGGTTAATCTATGTTCCATATGTGATTCATTCAGCTTTACCCTCCCGCCTTACGTCACCGCATTTTCTACTCGCACCTCTCAGCTGAAAATATGTTTGCATACTACTTATTTATGTACCTATTTTATTTTGTGGTTGTGGCAGGAAGAATATGCTTAGGAAGCTACTTGACTTCTACCAGAACGATACTGGCGATAACAACCCAAAAGAACTGTTTGCTAAGAATAATATCATGTGAAGGGGCTAAGATGTCTGAAACTCAGCCCTTGACAGCAGGATAGTTAAGAAATGGTGCTGAGATGATTTTATATCATCCTCCAGATAACTGAGGTAGAAAGGGCTCGAAGTAGTACCAAGTCTCCCCTTAGAAGTTTCCTTGAGCTCCTATGATATACCCATGACCGGCGGAATTTTAGACTTTGAACGCTTGCGTTCTATCCCAGTGCTTGCTGAGTTGATGCAAAGCGCACCTTTCCAGGAACAGAACACACGTTTTCAAGGGAACCACAGTTCTGTCATTTTGTAAAGAAATAGTCCCGAGGCTCTCCTATCCAATACGCTCTTTCTGCCATCAGTTTTCCGCTAAGTACCTGGCACCAACAACCCAAATGAGTCTAATATCGAAGAACTCGGAAGCAGTCCAAAGAGAAGTAAGGCATGTCCCGAAAACTTGCGAGCCCATCAACAAAGAACCCAGGGCCTTAATTGCCTCTTGGCTGTTGGAGTAAATGTTTACCTCCACTGCTTCTTGGATTGCAGCTATTTTCACTTGGGAAACGGTAGAATGAATTTCAGCTTAATGAGCAGCTCAGCGCTGAACAACACCATCTCTTCTTTCTAACATTGTAAACATGTCTCCAGTCTCCATATGCTCCAATTTTTCCACTTCTCTTAAGTCTTGATTGTATGTTAGTCGAATACCGCGAGTGAGATTAAAATCTTGTGGCTTGTATATATATATATATATAATTGGCGCGTACACTTCTGTTAGGTGCTTGGCCGAGCTCCTCCTCCTATTTGTGGTGTGGGTCTTGGTGTTGTTCCACAAATGGAAGGACCTATAGTTTCAAGCCGACTCCGGACGGCTGATGCTTTTTATGCGGAGCTTTTTCATGTCAGAAATACACTCGGAAATTTGCCATTGCCTGCCGAGGGGCGACCGCTATTAGAAAAATGTTTTTCTTTTTTTCTTCATTTTGGTGTTTTACCGAGATTCGAACCAACGTTCTCTCTGTGAATTCCGAATGATAGTCATGCACCAACCTATTCGGTTAAGACTTCTACCAGTTAACAAAAACGACTCAATTTAATGTTTTCGCAACTGTGGCACATTTTGTGGTCAATCTTGTGGAAATCTTATTTTGACATTTAGCACTTCAACGATAGTTTAAGAATTTGAATTCTAAATTCTAGTTTTCTTTTTCTCTTTTAATTTTTTGATTATTCATGCTAATTGACATGATATTCTTTTTCTTTACAGGTAATCCATTCCATATACATCTCATACATGCGTTTGTGAATAGATCAATGGAATTTGGACTAAAGATGCAAGTAAAATTTAATTTGTTTTAGTTCAGAAATTCAAATACTTATGACTAATTAGTGTGAGTACACCTTTAGACTTTAGTAGCCAAAACCAAATTGATCATATAGTCAAATCGGGGGAGCTAAAGGATGATTTTTTAAGAGCTATAGGAAAGTTTTTCAAAAAAACACACGTAAAATTCAGAAAAATGCATGAAATTTGTATTTAAATCGATAGAACAGTCCATATAATTTAATGTTTGAAGATTATTTCATGCAAATGTTGACCGCGACTGCGCTTCAAATGGTCCATCCGCCTAGTCCAATTTTGGCATACTCTTTCCAATGTTTCGGCCGGTATCTCACATATAAATGCTTTAATGTTGTCTTCCACTGCATTAATTGAAGCAGGCTTCCCTGAATAGACATGAGCTTTAACATAGTCCCACAAAACATAATCTAAAGCCGTTATATCGCACGATCTGGGTGGCCAATTGACAGGTCCCGAAAGTGAAATAAAATGTTCACCGAACTCACCTCTCAACAGGTCCATTGTAACGCGTGCTGTGTGGGATGTGGCACCGTCTTGCTGAAACCACACATACCACATGTCATGCAAGTCAAGCTCTTGCATTTTGGGCAAAAAAAAACACACAGTTACGTTACGATTCGCAGCATCTTTGAAGAAGTACGGTCCAATAATACCTCCAACCCATCAACCGCACCATACTGTGACCTTTTCTGGATACATTGGTAGCTCTTGCAATTCTTCTGGCTGATCTTCACTCCAAAATCAACAATTCTGCTTATTTACGTACCCATTGATCCAAAAATGAGCTTCGTCGCTGAACACAATTTTTCGACTTTAAACTTTCTTAACAGAACACGCATTTTTTATAATAAAAGCACAGCGTATAGGCTATTTTTATATTCCTGGGTAATTTTTTTTTTTTTTATTAAAATGTGTAAATATATATATTTTATTATAAATGTAATTAAATAATAAAAATTGTCAAACTCTAGTGACCCCAATACAAGTGAATTTTTTAAGTTATAAAAAAAGAAGTAACAAATTAGCAAAGTCTTATGAAAATTTTTAAGTCCGACGCGTTTCAACAAAAAACAACAACGTAGAAAAATATGTCACTTTCAAAGCTTTAACGACAAAGATAAATGAACGAAAGCGAAAGTATCCAAGTAAAAGTCACGATAAATAAGAAAAAGTGCATTTGCACCTACATATGAATGTCTGTAAAAACATTTTGAGGGCACCAAATTTTTTCTTTTTATGGTATTTTCTGAAAACCCCAAAAACTATAAACGCTGAGCAAAAAGTTAAATTCCAACAAACTTTCACACAGTCTACATTTAAGTTTTAGCTGGTTTATTTGCCAACATTTTTCCATCACCTACATTTAGTCCCACTTTTCTTATGTCGCTTTTTATTGTATATACATAAACACATACTTACATACTGCGTACAATAAAAAGCTTTTTTTTTAGTTTGCTGGTTTTTGTTCCTAATCCGAAATTCAACGTAGTCAGCTGCACTTTAATGGCTGCTGTCACAAGTCGATTTGCGCCGCAAAGCATACAACTGCAGGAATCTGAAAAAAGTGTGAAAAAAACTAGTATAAAAAGCTATAAGAAATGCAGTGGTAGCATTAAAATTCCAAAACAAAAAGTCGAAAAAAAAAAACAGAATCTAAAAATCCAGTAAGCATTTTACACAGCTACGCCCCTTACTTTTCCACTCCGCCACGCCCAATAGTGTGTGTTGCACTAGCAGTTAAGTTACGTTTTCGCTTTTCTGCATTTTTGTTGTTTGCACATTCTTTGTTCCTGGCTTAAAAGCGTACGTAACTGCGAATTGCGCTGGTCAGAGCTTCACCCACATCTGCAGGGAGCCCACCTCTGCGGCGCTGTTGCGTGTAGGGCGCGCTAATGTCGTTCATTGTTGCTGCTGTGCGCTGATAGCTTACGAATTGGACTACAACACTACACATCTGCGTTAATAGTGGTTCGGAAGGCTATTGTATTTGTATTTAGATACAGTAGCAAGCAAAATATTTGCAGCTTAATGTAGGAAGAAGCTTTACATACCGAAAGTTCTAGGGCAGTGCAATAAAATATGCAATTATCACAAAGCTAACAAAGCAAATAAAATTTTAGTTAGGCCATGACTTTACCTCTTCATAAAGAGGTATAGCGGTGTACACTCAGCGTGAAGTGGGCCCTCTATGATACAATTTATTTGAACACAAGCGCTTCCTCTAACTCCCAATATAGAGAAACCACTTCGTCTCTTGGACAAAGAAAACAAAAAAAAAAGCTATGCCAAATTCCAAGTTTGCTAGACATCCAAAAAAGTAAGAGTGTAGACAGCGATATTGCGTTCTGCCAAGAGCGGGGTAGTAGCAGAGGCAGCGTACAATGCTCTCCACCTCCCCCTCGTTCGTGTAACTGAGACAGAAGTCATTTGAGGGAAAGCCCCTACGTTTTCCATGTGTTTCCATTAGGCATTTCCAGGTGATGATATCAATCACTGTAATGTAGTCACTGCATAATGTAAAATCGGTCCAGATGGATGAGGGAGGAGTTCTTTCTAGGCTAAATGTGTGCAATTATCTCCAATGTGGGTTACGTGGTCCATCTACTACTATTGATACAAAGGATAAGGAGATGCCCATATATTGGGCAGAATAGTCTGATTTAGGAAAGAATGCATCTAACTTATGTGGTCTTATAAAGCGAAGGACAGTGATTTAAGGTACTAATGATCACAAACTTAAGAAATATTCAAATATTTGATTATTTAAAAATGTATCTATACCATAAGATAGAGGAGAGGAAAAATAATGAAAAGGAAAAAAAACTGCTTGAAAACTCCAACTGCTTAACCCTTTTTGGGTGTTTGGTCGAGCTTCTCCTCATATTTGTGACGTGCGTCTTGATGTTTTTCCACAAATGGAGGGACCTACAGTTTCAAGCCGACTAAGAAAGGTAGATATTTTTTTTGGGAGCTTTTTCATGGCAGAAATACACTCGGAGGTTTGCCATTGCCTGCCGAGAGGCGACCGGTATTAGGAAATACTTTTTGAACTTATTTTGGTGTTTCACCGAGATTCGAAGCTACGTTCTCTATGAAATCTGCATGGCAGTCACGCAGTAACCAATTCGGCTACGGTGACCGCCGTCCTTTGTGATACCATTATGAAGGAGGTGAGGTGACAGAGAAAGACCGATGAGATGCAGGGAGAGGGCGAGAGAGGTGTTGCTGGGATGGTTAAGAGAGTAGGTTTAGAGTGTGTGGATTACGAACGATGACTATGCTGCGTTTGCGTGAACCGCTTTGTGCTGCTGATGAAATTCATCAGATTTTTAGTGTCAGCGCCAGCTATATCAGCAGGCGTAGCAAAGAAGTAAGAGCCCAGATGCCTGGATCTTAGTCCCGCCAGAGCAGGGCAGCTGAGGAGAATGTGTTGGTATGATTCCACCGTATCCTCCATACAGCTGACTCAAAAAGCACTCGAAGTAATTCCGAGTTTCACGGCATATATGCCCCGTGAGGATGCCCCGGTCCAAACATGGCCAGAAGGATTTCGCGACCTTCGCGACACAGATGAGGCTTATGTCAAAGAATTCGGACGCAGTCGAAAGTGAGGTCAAGCATGCCTTGACCAGTTTCAAATGCACCGTCACTGACCCGAGGGCCCTTATTGGCCCTTGGCTGTCAGAGTAAATATTTACTTTCCTGACTGTTGGTACGCATGTGAGCAGCCAATCAGCAGCCTCCCTAATTGCGGCAACCTCTGCCTGGAACACACTGCAGTAGTCCGGTAACCTGAATTTGAGTCTGATGGGGAGCTCATCGTAAAAAACTATGAGTGCTGAACTCTGAATGTCGTCTTCTCTAGTGAGTTCCACCAGACTATGACTCCATATAACAAGATAGGCTTTACAATAGTAAAAGAAAGAAGAAAAATATTTGGAGAATGTTTTTTAGCGGGCCATTGAAATAAATCAAGACGCTGAAAATGGCTCGTTATTAGAAATAACTTTTTCAGTTGATGTTTCAGGCCCAGGTTACGAAACCGGTCACACTACCGAATGGAAAGAAGTTTTACATAAAAATTCTACAAATTGACAGGAATAATTATAACATATTGTCACACACCAAGCCATTCGATTTCGGAAGCAATTTTATATATATTAATAATAGAGTTAAACCTCAAGCTTATCGGTATAACGACTTGAAAATTAAGTTCTGACAAAAACGCGTTTCAAGTTTTCGTTAAGGTATACCGAAAAGTAAAGTATTTGGAAATTTTTTTATTGCCAGTTCTTTGAGGGTGCCTTTTTTGGGCACTATTTAATACCTTTTTTGAAATTTCTACAGTGTTCTATCTCCATAAAGTAATTGCCCAAATTCACCTCTTAGGTTCGATTAGGTTATGTTTTTATGGCAATCGGCTTAGAGTATCTAACTCACTTAGATCAGGTAAGTCCGTTGTGGGACCACTGTGTATCACGGGAGCTTTGCTGTTTACTTTTCATGGAACCAGTTGGACTCTCTTATGAAGCGTTTTATTTCAACAAAGGATAGTTCCGTAAGAGAGCCAAAACGTATTTTCCCAACAACCCTGCTTTTCTCCAAGCTAAGGCTAGACGATTACCGTGGAAGTGTTCTACTGTCTCTAACACTTCCTCGTCTCTACAACTTCTGCAGTATTCATGCGAAAATATTCCTAGGCTAGAAGAGCGCATACTCAATATCCAATGACTGGTGACACAAGCCACGACGATCTTTTCTTATCTATTTGCGGCCAAATTAGCCTGGTTGTGAAACACGTATTTTTTCTCTCCTTGACCGATTGTCCTCATGAAGAATTTTATTTTTTATCTTTAACTTGCAATTTTGCCTCTATTTTCAAGCGGAGGCAGAAAGGGTAGGCTGGCTCATCGGCCTTGCAATTTCCTTCAGTATCTCTCTATATCTCGGAAATCATATAAGGCGATGCTAATATCATTTAAAGCTGCCAGACATTCCTGAACAACCTCTTGATCTTAGTATAACTGCCTCCATTGATTTTATGGCCGCCCGGCTGTCCGATAAGATACTTAACTTAGTTCTTCTACGGCGTATGTGTTAAGTTACGCATTTACCTTCTTTATAGCTAGGACTTTTGCCTGGCAGTCGGTACAGTAATCCGGAAGTCGGACAGATAATTCTAATTCTAATTCTTTTGAACAAACTCCATAGCCTACTTAATTTTCTAGCCTGGATTCATGCGTCCATGGTCTTTGAGTTTGCCACCTCTTGGTGATCAAAAATATTCCTTATTGCAAACTATAAATGGACAACTTCAATTAATTTAAACAATAACTAAGGGTATCACATTACACCAGCTGAGGGCTGCTTATTCGAAACTATAACTGTAAGATAATAAAGACAGTGTAGCCAAAATTGTATATGTTTCTCAGTTGCATTTTTTTTCAAAAAGTTCTACTCTTATGTTGTGGGTCGACTCATAGCGCAACTAATTCAAACTTTCCAGTGCAGTAAAATACGCATAAATAGTCGCAAATAGTCATAAATACTTTTGCACCCGACTGCCATTTATTTTTTTTGCTTCTTACAGTACATCGCTGTTGCGTGCAGCACAATCCCTTCACACATTTTTCATATGTCATACATGAAATGGCTGCAAGCGAGAGTTTGGTTGGTTTTATATCGTTTAGCAGTGGGTGCGTCCCATCAGCGCAGCAGCAGCAACTCATAAATCACTATACACATTTCAATTCGTCATTGTCTCATTTTTGCGCGCTCTCGAATCGCTTTCGCCTTCCGTGTTTTTTCTCCTTTTTTTCTATTTCGAATGGAGCCAGAACTGCTGCTCTACTGCTGTTGTTGCCATGTGTTAGTGCATAGCAGGTTGTCCTGAAAACTCTACCTGCGATTTTTGCCTTTGCTGGATTATGTTTTTGTGCGAACCATTAGAAATACAACAAAAGATGGTTGGTTGAGCTTTCTTTAGCTGATTTTTGCAATTGCTGAGGCACCTCTAAAGCATGTTTACGTGGAATAGTTGTGCGAATGTGTGTAGCTTTGTTGGCATTTTAATGTGCCAGCTGCGCTCAAATGGAGATTAAGTTTTAGGTATTCGGCTTATAGTTAAGTGTTCCTAGTATTTCGAATCTCTTTAAGACGAGTACTTAAATTTCACATAATTTTTTCCAAAATTGTTTATACAAACATAAATTTGAGAAAAGCGAAAACGTCATCTAATATCCCTCTTGCTTTCTTCAAGAGCGAATGTACGGGATTTTTTTAAATTGAAATTTATGAATCTTTCAACAAAATTTATCAAGTAATTGCAAATATTCGTAGTAGTGGGTTAACAATATATTAATGTTGCACAACATTTTCCAAATTCCCGCTGCGTGAACTTTCTGAAGTTTTGATTTTTTCTATGAATTTTTCTATGCACTTGCATTCAAGGCCAAGTGGGTTGGTGCCTGATTACGCTTTAGTACAGTCTTCTAATCGGTGTCGCCCCCCTCTGCAAATACAATGTATCCGCCATGAAAAAATTGCTCATAAAAATCCACCTGCCCATCGAGGACGGTATTCCACTTCAAGGATGAGAGATACATTCTAACTACGAAAGATTCTAAGTATCCAAATATACTTCTAAGTTATGCAACGACAATGTATTTAATTTTTTTTGGTGGCTAATTAACACAATGGCCGCGGTGGAATTCACTGAGAGAACATCGGTTCGAATCTCGGTGAAAGATCAAATTAAGAAAAAGTTTTTTCTAATACCGGTTGCCCCTCCGCAGGCAATGGCAAACCTCCGAGTGTATTTCTGCCATGAAAAAGCTCCTCATAAAAATATCTGCCGTTCGGAGTCGGCTTGAAACTGTAGGTCTCTCCATTTGTGGAATAACATCAAGACGCACACCACAAATAGGAGGAGGAGCTCGGCCAAACACCCAAAAGGGGTGTACGCGCCAATTATGTATATATGTATATGTATATATATTTAATAATATTTATGATTTTAATCTAAAAGCAAAATTTCTGCAGCTTAGCTCATAGAACAAGGACTATTTAGTGGATTTTGAGGCTCCGTAGCTCTAATTAAATGTAAGGGCATTGGTTTTAATATTGTGAAGAGTTTTGGATGCTTCCAGATATGGCTTTTGTTAAAACTTTTCGGTGGTCTAGATATTTTCCAATATTTCGAAAGGATAGTAACTTAGGAATATACTGTGAAATTCTCATGCGGAAATTCCCAATATTTTAGCTTCTACAGCCCACTAACACTTGAAACTCATTTACATCGAACCCAAGTTTTTTGGCCTGGTGTTGTCACAAAACAAACAAAAAAAAAAAAAAACAAAAAACACTATTCAACTGAATCATCTGAAATTTTAGTATGTTGTTCACAACATCAATACCTATCACCTGTACTAGAAATTCCTGAAAATACCTTAAGATCCCTTAAGAGACATATAGTAGAATTTTATGGAAAATATTTTTCTCAGAAAATACACCCATTTAGTGACGCGCAGAAGGGGCTCTAAAGTTTCCTCAACATTCTCTCTGCATTTCCTGCATTTGTCCGTGTTAGCAATCCCTATCTTGTTCGCATGTGCAGCCAATAGATTATGACCTGTTAGCATACCTATGATAGTTCTGCAGTCCTTTCGCGAGAGCGCAAGTACGAATTGAGTCAGTTTTTTGTCGTTAGTTCTACACATAACTTTTGCTGTTTTGCATGTGGTCAGATTAGTCCACATAGCTTCAACTCGCCTTTTCATGTAGTTATCCATTTCGTTGTATATAGTATTTAGCGGTTTTGGTATGTCGTTCTCTTGTTCAAAAGGTAGTCTAACAGCACTTTTTGCTACCTCATCTACTATTTCGTTCCCCATAATGCCTTTGTGACCAGGCACTCAATAGATATGCAGCCTACTGTTTGCGGCTAGCCTTTCTATGGCCTCCCTGCTCCGTTGAACATTTTTGGACTTAATATAGTATGAGCTTATTGCTTTTATTGCTATTTGACTGTCCATGTATATATTAATTGTTGAGTTCTTTCTTGTTCTAGTGTAGGCTAGCTCTGCGGCTTTCCCCACAGTAAAAACTTCCGCTTGGAAAATACTGCTTGATAGACTGCCTTTTCTCTAGTTTTGAGCAGTAAATGCCCGCTTCCACTCCGTCTAAAGTTTTAGAGCCGTCTGCATAGATGTGAAAATTTCTATGGCCAGGCTTCATGCCTTTGTGCCATCCCTCCTCTTAAATTGTGGTGCGAAACCTTCTCTCCCAATTAAAGTACGGAGTCATGTAGTCCGTGCCACCTGAGCTCCACTTTCTTATTGAGCTGTGACCGAAGGTTCTGCAAGTGAATACCCCAGCAGCCACTAACCTTCTCGTGGACTTCGCTGCCAGCGTTTCTGCCATTAGGTCAATAGGTGGCATGCTGAGTATCATTTCCACCTGGAGATGTCCGTTGGTGTACCATTTTAAATGTGTTATTCATCACATTACTGATGGTGTCCATGTACCCGTAACTATGATACTATACCTATGTCATCTGCATATACCACTAGTTTCGATGCATCGAATTTCAACGAACGAAATTTTTGTGTGATGTTCTTTTTAAGTTAAGGTGAGTTCGGAACAGCTACATCCAATAGGTGAAATAAACCTTTTCTCATTAGCAACGGATGGTCTTTCGAGGTGAGGTGTAATACAAAGTCCGTTGATCTACTCTATCTATTCCCGCCATGTGGTCGTTACAAATGATAATTCTTTAGGTTTATCATTTATTGTCTTCATTAACGCATAGTTTAAACAAGTTGATGGCGATTTCCAATTGTTATGCAAAGCTCTTCTCGCTTATCGCGCCATTTTGATAAGTACAGTTAGACTTGCCGACCCTGTACCTCCTCCCTTTTCATATGCTTAGTGTCGGTAATAGTCTTGGGACTTAGAGTTAGAGAGTTGGCTATTGTAAGAGTTGTGCATAATTGGATTCAGCTCTTTATTTAGATATGGAGACGGAAGACGATTAACAATATTTCAAAATTTTGACAGCTATTTATCACCTTCTGCCCCTTGATAGATATAGGTAGATGCTTAGAACATATCCATCGGTTGTTGTTAGCTCGTACACTTTACTTATAGTACCATATTTTTTTTTAGCTTTGATAAACTGTCGGTCTTTTAAGGAGTAAAAGCGATTCGTCCAAAGAAAGGTACTCGTTGGGATATAAGTTACTTTAGAGACTTTGAAGATAAATAATTAGTAATGACTTAATTTACCACAGTTTAGTTTTATCACCACTTCAGTAGAGCAACTTAAACAACGTATGAACTGTTCAAATCTACGTTCAGTCGTTGTGCGGCTAATTACAGGATAGTAATACAAAGGATTACGTGAAAACAAGTCACAAAACTTAGGAGCTTTTACATAGCGCTGAAGCAAGCAAACACCCAATTAGGTTGGTCAACAACCATACCACGCTGAAGTCATCGGTTCTCGTCCTAAGCAAATACCCCAAATATCTAATGCAAATTGGAAAACAGCAAAACGTGAATTTTTAAAAAAGTTTAAGTATTCCATCCCTTTGTTTGTTGTATCCGTCCATTTTTTCTATAAGAGCACATAAGATAAATAACTCCTTTACTTATTGAAAATTCAAAGGTTTGATGAAAAAATTTCAAGAAAGTGTTTCTGTCGAGGATATAAAAAGAAACCGCTGACCAGACTGGGGTTTTTTTTTAAGTAAAGTGTATATGAATAAGCCAACAATGATTTCAGGGCTGTTGCACTGCATTATTATTGATTGGTTGTTTGTGCACTGCGATCTGAAGAGATCTATTGTGCAGTCATGTAGCCTACTCCAACAGTCTTAGGAATTTTTAACATCCTAAAACTGCTGTAGGCTTAATTTCTACTAGAAGGTTCGGATCTATAGCCACAGGTAATTTAGTCTGCGTCATGCCACTGCTGGGCAGGCGCATAGAACGAGTTCTGCTGTTTATTGTGCCTCCTTGCAGAGTCTACAGGAATCGTTTTCTATCGCAGCTATCTCTTTCATGTCATAGTTAAGTTTACAGTATTGAGCTGTTAGTAGTTTTCTGTAAAGCTTTATGTCCTTTCTGCTTAGGTTAAGGATTGAGTATTTTCGATTGCCGAAAAGGCACTTTTGAAGCTTTTATTTACCCCGCAGAAGGGTTCAGTGCCTATGAAGCGAGTGTTTCCCGCTTTTTCGCTAAAGTGTTCGCAATTTCATTACTGCACTACATTCGGATCGAGATTTCTTATCGCAGTGAGCGATAGTCTCGTGTGAGTGAGACCTTGAAAACTTTAGTTATCGTACGACAGCCTGTAGATATGCTTATGGTGGACATTTAAATGATATAATTTTTCGCACATAATTGTTAAGAGCCGTGTTTAAATAAAAATGGTGAAACCTTTTTTAAAGTCTCTCAAATTTTTATATTTTTTGCTTGAAGACATTATCCAGGTGCATTTCTTGAAAAACTCTTTTGTCGGAAGCAGCGCCAGCTGGCAGCAAATGAGTGACATTTGGAGGACCAAAAACCAAAAACAAAAACATATAATTAGAAAAAAATATAAAGCAGACGTTATTTTCTGAATACGTGATGCCACCTATTTACAGGGTGAACGATATGAAGTGTTACCAACTTCACACTGCTTGTATCCCTAAAAGAGCTCATGACATCAACGTCAAAACTGTTCTAATGACAGTCCAAAAGCATTTGCGTCTCAGTTTTGTTGAATTTTTTTTTTCTGTGATGGAATTCAAACGTAATAGTGTGATTGCATTATATTAGGCTGGAAAATCACAACCAGCCATTGTTGGTGAGCTCAGTCAGCTCAAAGTGAAAAAAATGTTTGTGTATCGCACTATAAAACTTTACAATGATACTGGTCGCATTGCAAAACGCTATGGAGGTGGACCAAAAAAACCCGCAACAACGCCAGAAATGGTTCGGAAAGTGAAGGCTCGACTTGAACGAAATCCACGTCGAAGTGGAAGAAACATGGCCAAAGAACTGAAAATATCGCAAGACAGCATTCAACGCAAATTGAGAAATGAGCTCAAGGTCAAGGCTTACAAGTTCCAAAAAGCACACGATCTTTCACCTCAGCAAAAAAAAGTTCGGTGCGAAAGAGCAAAGGAGTTGTTGCGCTTGCACGAACGTGGCGAATTTCCTAACATTGTGTTTTCTGATGAAAAAAATTTCCCAATTGAGCAGTTCATAAACAATCAAAAGGATCGTGTTTACTTGACCGAACGCTCATACGAGAATTTGAGCCTACGTATGGCCACTCGAAGCAATTTCCCATCGCAAGTAATGGCTTGGGCCGCAATGACCGCTGATGGACGCTCTCCAATCGTTTTAGGACTAAAAAATATGCCAGTATGGATGCGCTGAAAAAAGCTATTAGAATGGGCCATAAGACTTCAAGATCACATTCGTGCAGCATGCAACTCATTTTTTGACCGCTTGAAAGCTATAGTCAAGGCAAAAGGTGGTCATATCGAGCTAAAGTGAATATATCTTAAAAATTGTAATAAACCTAATTTCACCCAAAAAAGTTATGGTGTTTTGAATAGGTAACACTTCATATCGTTCATTTTATATATACAACCATTTAAACTTTCAACTGCTGTTAAAAAAACTTAAATTTTCTAACCTCTTACATCGTTTTCGACGCATTTAGTATTCAGTATTTTCACTGTTCTAAAATTCGGAAATGGGATATGAAGAAAAGTTAAACCACATGACATACGAGAGTTGCTAGCGTTAGTTTTTAAATAAAAAGCAGCGAAAATATGTGTTTGAAACTAAACTAAGTTACTTTAAATTTATCAAAGTGAAAGTTTGTACAAACTGATGGGATCTGATAAATTTCGGCCCAGTGGTTTTCGCAAAAATTAAATTTTATTTGATAATACATCTTTTATACATTTAATCAAAAAATTACTTAATTTAATAAAATAAAACGCACAGAGCGAACAAAGTTTAAATACTTTTAAACTTAAACTTTTTTTTATTTTTTGCCATAACATAGGTATTTAGCAGAAAAGTAAGAAATTCGTAGAAAAGCGGAAAATATTTCGCAACCAAAAATCTTGCTAGGAAAAGCGCATTTATACAATCAATTTCGCTTATGCAGTTATTTCATCACTGCCAAATCGCTTCAACTATTGCAACCATTTTCAGAGCATCGAGAGTTGATTACACGCTCAATCAAGCTACGGCAAAGTGTAAATGCAATTTTTGCGCTTAATTATGACTCAAGTGCATACTTGAAAATATTTACGAAGGCGATTAAAAAAAAAAACGATATTTTTTTAAAATATATTTTACGATGAAATACACAAACACAATTGAAAAGGCTGCACGTCCTACGTGAGTGCATTTGCATAACAATTTAACCTTTTAAGAGCCATTGAAAGCATTGCGGTGCTTTACGCACTTTGTAGGCAGTTGAACGCAAATGCAGACAAGCGCACGCACGCACGCACGCACACACGCATACGTAAATGAAACGTATGCTTTTATTCACTGTCAACTAACTAATGCCTGCGCTCATTCATAGTCACAGCGCTTTCATTCATTCAGTCATTTATTCTTACATATGTATATATGTAAATATGGCTCTGCATATAAGCCGGTTACTCATACGCCTAGTTGGGCACGTAATGGTGTTTTAAATGCGAAAGCGCTCGTATTTACATGGAGAGGCACACACGCACACACACACATATGTATCCGTGCTTCTGTATGTGTGGACAGATTTAAATTAAAAGCATAATTTTGTTACACCTACACACACGCAAGCACATTTGCTTATGCATGTGTGCGTGAAATTTTAAATTATACTTCCGCTGCTACACACACACATACACTCACATACCGACGAAATATTATATTAAACATTTTCTCCAACCGGCTTTCCGCCAACGAGCTGGCGATGTTAATTTTCTGTGTTGTCACTGTTTTAATATCCACAACAGCCACTTAATCAGCGCGTTGTGACAGCGCCGTACTGGCAATATTGCATACACACTTACACAGACGTACCATACAGTTACATGCGCGCTCACGTACACATATGTTGCATGTAAATGTTATTGCGCTTGTTGTTTTTGCTCTTTTACTCGAGCGCGATCGCAGTGTGTGTGCTTTGGTTATTATTGTTTTTGCAACGAAATTAATTATTTTGCCTTTATATTGGGAAGAGGTAGAAAGGTTGAGTGCTTAACCCATTTGAGTGCAAACAAAATATTGCAGTGAAAATATCAAATCTCCATTTTTTTAATTTTATTAAAAGGCAGATACAAAAAAAATGTCTGTATTTATTTATTTATTTATTTATTTTTTTATTTATTTATTTGTCTTTGAATGGATACATTCTTACAGACTATGTTAAGCTAATGTACAATAGTTTACTAGTTACTAAGAAAAAAACGATTTAAGATGGTTGACTAAGATGCCATACGGCCATGTAAAATCAGCACCAGAAGAATTGAAAAAACCTATTGGGTTGGGGGAAAAAAATGTCGTATTTGTGATCAAAATTTGGCACTTTATTTAACTTGCTTAGAATTATCCGATTCAAGTCAAACATGCCCCGTTTTGTTCGCCATTTAGAAGGCAACTTCATTATCTACCCATTATAAAACCCCCCTTTCGTTATTTACAAAAAACTCAGACAACCACTTTTCGCAAGCCTCTTTTAAAGCCAACTTGGTATCACCAAGGGCGTTTTGCATGGACCGGAAGAGATGATAGTCACTTGGTGCCAGGTCCGGACTATATGGTGGGTGCGATAGGACATCCCATCCGAGCTTTCGTAGCTTCTGGCGGGTCATCAATGATGTATGAGGACGAGCGTTGTCCTGGTGGAACAGAACACCATTCCTATTGACCAATTCTGGCCGCTTCTGGTCAATCGCATGCTTCACGGTCAACTTGCTCACACTAGAGGACCGAACTAAGGGTGTGGCCGTAGTTGAGCAGCTCATAGTGGATAATTCCCTTCCAATCCCACCAAACACGCAGCAAAATCTTCCTGGCTGTCAATCCGCGCTTGGCGATGGTTTGGGCCGGCTTGCCGCTTCTCGACCACGATCTGTTTTCGGTTGGCGTTGTCGTACGTGATCCACTTTTCATCGCCAGTCACCAGCCGCTTCAAAAATGGGTCAAGTTCGTTCCGTTTTAGCAGAGACTCGCAAGCGTTGATTCGGTCCAAGAGATTTTTTTGCGTCAACACGTGTGGCACCCAAACATCCAGCTATTTTTGGAATCCAATCTTCTGCAAATGGTTGCAAACGGTTTTGTGGTCTACACCTAGTTCCTGACTAATCGAGCGAATGCTCAAATGCCGGTCTCTTTGGATAATTTCAACGATTTTATTAGTCTCAGCGACGATTGGCCTACCAGTACGGGGTGCATCTTCGACATCTACTACACCAGAACGAAATCGATCGAACCAACGCTGTGCTGTGCGAATCGTTACAGTATCAGGCCCATAAACTTGACAAATTTTTGCCGCCGCCTTCGTTGCATTTTTACCTCTAAGGTAGTAAAAACGTAAAATATGACGAATTTCTTGCTTGGTAGACTCCATCTTTGACGCTATAACTTAAAACTCAAACGTACGATCACAACACTGTCAAAGAGACACGTGTAGTACAGATTGTCGTCTTCAAATCGCCGTTTAGTATGACCCATTGCAATAAGTGCAACCCAAGATATGTTTAAATGTCGCGCTCAATTGACAAAATACGACATTACTTTTTCCCCAACCCAATATTTAAATCTGCACATGCCCTAGGAATCGAAGCATTCACGCCGAGAAGCCAATTTTTAAGGTTTCGTACGGTCGGAGCCTCATATTGGGAATATTAAATTGAATTTTACTTAAAAGGGAAGAACAATCAATAGATCCAGAAATGATTCGAATAATAAATAAACAGAATATCTAAGAATAGATCGTCTGCTATCAAGTGGTTTGAAGTCAAACAATAAACATCGAGAGCGGTACGATGGTACAGGTCCAGAAAAGTTTAAAGATCGGAGCGCAAAACGAAGAAAAACTTTCTGAACTCTCTCAATCCGATTACACAGACCTATTTGATACAGTCTCCAAATAACAGCGGCATACTCTAGTCTTGATCTTACAAAAGCACAATACAATGTTTTGAGAGTGTGTGGGTTGGTAAATGCAGAACAATTGCGGCGTGCGAATGCTAACATCGCATATGATCGTCTTATGACTGTTGAGGTTTTTATAGCAAAACGCAACGAAAAATTTTTTTAGTAATTAAATTTTATCCCTCCATTTCATACCTAAATGGGCTTTTGACTTTTTTGACTTTTCGCGAAAAAGTTATAATGAAAATTTATTAAAAAAGACAGTCAAAAAATTAAGTTGTTTCGCAGAAATTTTCACAAATTATTTTTCTTATGCACAACAAAGCTTTGTCCAAGCTTATGTTTGACCATTTGGTATGGACTCGTACACTTACTCCACTGAGTAGTGGTACAAAAATTAATTCAAAATGGCGTCACTCGGCATTTATGTGTGACGTTTATACACTACTAGGAGTTGGGTTCGTTTACCTTTTGCCGAAATTCTTGTCTGCCTCGCAATTTCTTTTAAATTTGCTTTCGTTGCATATTTCGTAGCTTATTTCTGTTTATATTGGCCCAGCGTTTGAAAAGCGACGCATAACTTAATCCATTTCAATAGCGTAACACCAGTCACTTATTGGGTGTAAGCGCACGCCTCTAAACTGTGAATACACTCAGAATTATGCCGCATTGCTGACACGAATACCAAGCGGCAAAGCTAGCGCAAAGCCCGCAATCTGCAAGGGTATTGTTATTTGCATGCCTATTTAAATATTCGCGCTTTGAAGTGTTTGAAATATTTTGTATGCCCCAATTTGATTTCCATTAACTCTTTGTGCTTCTCCTTTTACCTCTTCATGTCAGCATTGGCAGTCGTTTAGGCCAATTTGTGCGCCTTTTTCGCTTCACTTTCAAGTTAATTTTTGACTTTTTCCTTTGGCTGCCTTCATTGCAATGCAAAATTCTTTATTTGCCAACCCTTTTCAAATTCTACTCAATCTTTTTGAATACACTTTCATCTGATTTTGTAGTTGCTGTTTTTCCCCCTTTGTTTTTTGTTGATGCTGCAAGAAGAATATAAAAAATTAAATTAAATAGAAATTAGGGTACTCGTGCATGAAATTTTTTTGGGGATATGAAAAAGGGAAACGCATAAATTTATTAAAGGCCAGAATTGGAGAGTATTTTTTTATTTGAATGGAGAAAAATTTTAGTAATAAAAAATGTAAAAAGTAAACAATTAAGAAAGCTTAAGCAGACACAAAAGTATTTTAGGCATCTAAGACTTTTGAATTCGATTAGTAGGGTCAAAAGGATAATACGGTTAACGGATACTTAAAGGTCAAAGGTCAACAGTATTTTTTCAAAATCAATCAATTAAAAGGTAAAGCATGGATTTAGTGAAAAAATTATGCTGTTTTTGTTAAAAATTGCAGTCCTAGAAAAATAATTTTTTTTTTGAAATTTATTTTTTAACATATATTTTGCTGCTGTATGGCCCACTATACTCTTAATGAATTCGAGGTAGTCAGAGGCCCGAAAAAATTATGATTTTCAATAATTTTTTTTTTGCCATAAAAACAAAAATTAACAATTGTAAAAGTTATCGCTGTTTGTGTAGAGCCGTTCCTCTAATTCCCTTGCAGTGATCATCAAAAGTCCTTGAGGATTCATCTGAAATCAAACGGACAAGACAAATTAGTTTTGGTAATAGGTAACCTCTTCCCTAATTGAAGCTTTTTTTTTGTCTGTCGAAATCAACAATGTGGCGGCTTCAGGAAATATTTTTCAAAATTTTAAGAAAAAAACCGACAATTAAATGTTACAAAAAATTGAACTTTTTGAAAAAAAATCCTTCATCAGGCACGAGTTTTTCATGTGTTTCAAAAGCAGTAAGAATTTTACTGAAATCTACCAAGCAGCTGTAAGTTACTGTAATCACCAGTTCAAAAAACATAGTTTTGTGGAAAACGCAATTAAAGTTTTGCTATCGATTTATACGAATTATTTAATTACTCACAGCGAGTCATCTATTCCCGGGCCATAAAATAGTTCTACAACCGTCATAGCTGCTTCCAAAATATCGATTTGCTGTTGTCTTGCCTACGTAGCATTCTATTTAATACCCTTTTCATACTAAAATAGTGAGTGATAGGTTGTATGGTGATAAGATTCATGGCTATTTTTTTCAAAAAAAAATTTTTTTTTTTATAAATGTATATTTTATTCAAGAGCAAAATACGCGTGCATTCAACTTCTTCTTCTCTTTCTATTCAGAAGTTTTGGAAAATGTGTAGGTGTGCCTTTTTATTGCTTTTTTAGTTATACAGGATACTATATAATACAATAGGTTACACTTTTGCAAAAAAAAAAAAAAAATAGTAATAAACGTTGAAAATAAACTAAAGAAAAATGGTTACAACTGGTCAAGATATCGCTTAGTCGCGAGCTGTAGTACCCGATTCATATTAATGTTATGCTGTGCTTATTGATGGTGCACTAGAAACTGGAGGGGTTGCTTAACTTTCTTTTCACTCACTTCCAAATACTTTGATATTATGCTCGTATGGGTACCTGGTTACAGGGGAACTAACATGAACTTGAGGTTCTCAAAGCGCTCTAAATAGACCTCATCGTCGATGGATTTTGTCTACTGCGAGGCTTTCAACAAATTCCTATTAGTATTAAATAATTTGAGATTAAATTTACTAAAAATCGTTATCTTACTTTTCTTCATCATTAACTTTTTGCCCAAATCAAGCAAAATAATTATTTGCGACATATTTTCTTTAAATCTAATCCAGCTTCGAAACAAATGTCACTTGAATTTTGAATATCACACTTGCAAAAGTTTCATGGGTGCAGTGGAAAGGGAACACTTTTGTCATGGAACAAACCAGGATACGCAGGTGAATCGAGAGAAGGTTTTCTATGCAGGTCTCTGAGAGCTGCTCCTTGAAAAATAGTCAACGTAAGAAAACAACGAGCACAGAACATAAATAGTAATTAATTTCGCAGGATGATTCCGGCCATCCGTGTGGCTTACACTAAAGGTAGAAAATCTTGGGCGTATTATGCTTGAGTATATAGAAAAAAATGCTGTTTGATCTATGTGAAGCACTATGTCATAGTACGCGACAGCTCCCCAGGATTTCATAGACAAGTAATCAGCGGCTCTTCCACTTGATTGTTGCTCGGCAGGATGGAAACGGAGCAGGTGTGGATTTTTAGTGAGATTAAATAGTCAAATGGAAATTCTAACAGCTTTCCGATTTCAATGCTTTATGACACCTCTAAAAACAACAACCAAAAATATGTGAAATAAATTTTATAAACCCACCATAAAAAATCAAAAATCAATGAAAATAGTCTTTTAGTTGCCCAATATTATTAAAATTATTATATTAAGTAATAATTGAAATAGAGCTAAATTATCTGCAGTAAAAAATATTTTTTTAAGTGTTTCTATTAATATGACTTAAACTGTCTACATGTGAAAATTTAGCAGTGCAAAGCTAACGCAATGTTGACAAAAAATGTGTAGAGAAAACAAACAGAAAAAAAACTAAAACCAGGACAGTTCAACAAAAAAACCTGCCACATCATGAAGAAACATTTTTCCGATATAATTTGTGCATAAAACCCACTTTTTTTCTATTCTATTTTTTTGTTTTTTTTTTTTTTTTGTTTTTGAGCAAAGCAAAATCTTCCATCAAAGGTGAAGTACCATTGTGTCATACCAAAAATCAATGCACACGCAGTGTAGATGGGCATGATTTTGCAAGCAAAAGTATAACGTCAATGCCAATAGCAACAGAATTGGCAGCATTTACTTTATACAATTACATATAGAATACAGAAAAGCTTTGCCTTTGGCTCATAGAATGCCCGTTCGTTTGGGTGTTAGCTATTTTTGGCTCCGAAATGGATGCTGCACTAGCGCGACATTGTTAAGCGAACGAGCTGAGCGGCAATAACGTCAAAGACAACAAAAGCAGTGGGTAAACAGAAGTAACTATAAATACATGGGTGGGTACATGAACTTATAAAAGAGAAAACAAGATTGTTTTAAACTTTGGCGATGAACAAAAATCAACAAGAAAAAAAAGCTGCAACACAGATTAAGTGAAGTTGCCGTTGAACTGCTAGTAAATATATATGAATAATAGACCGGGTCGATTTGTGGGGAGGCAAAAAAATCGCCCATTGCTCTGTGAAAATCATAATGGTGATATTTTTAAATTGGGGGACATCAGAATTCGTTTTAGAGGTATGGTTCCTTTGGCAAAGTTTCTTATTTTGATCCCTAGAATACGATTTTCACAGAACAATGAGCGATTTTTAATCGACCCGCCCTAATGAACAAGAATTTATAAGTTTGTATATGGTATAAAAATGTATATATTTATGTACATAAATTAACATATGCAGCTTTATTTTGGTATATTGCAACTTTTGTTTCTTGAATTTTTAGCAATAGAAAAATAATAAGTAATAACTAATCAATGAAAGCGCAATAGTCGTTTACTTTAGTGCATCTCAGCTAAAGAAATATTAAGAAAAAATATGCATTTAACACTGAATGAATAATAACAAAATATTGAAATTGGGCTTTTTGATTTTAGTGCGGCAATTTTTTTTAACACTGAATGAATAATTTCAAAATATTGGAATTGAGGTTTTTGAAAGACAAAAACTGTTTTTTTTTGAAAATAGTTCTTGAAGTTCTTGAAGAAAGTTTCGCTGGCTGGCCTTTTTTAGTGTTTACTGAGTGACTACCCAGGCTTTCAGCACCGCTTAGAAACACTACCCACTAGCAAATCTCATGAGTTTATGTGATAAGGGAGCCTTGTTATACCCGCTTTCTCATGTGTACAAGTGCAATTAAGTATGTCTATGGAAGTTTGAGTGCCATAACTTAGAAACTATTTGACCCACTCGCTTCTAATAAACTTCATTGTATGGGCTTTTACTATAATATTCATAACACGCAATACATTCAACAAAATGTCACCACCCTTAGCTATAATGGCTTCATATTTTCGGGTCATACTTTGTGCGCATATTGTGGAGGTAAATGGCTCCAAATTAGCCGAATTTGCTTGAAAATTCTTTGATCGTCCATATTAATTTTCCCACGAGTTTTTGCTAAACTCTTGCTCAAGCATCTTCTATTAGGTTGGCATCAAGCGGCTGTAAAGGTCAGTCTACCATTTCAATCCCATTTTCAAATCTCTTCTGAATTTGCCTTAGCATACAATCCATTTTCTTTTTCAATGTGTGGTAATGAGAATGCAGTGCCAATTGTTGTTAAAATCTTCCTGGATGAACTTCTCTTACTTTTAAACATATCTTTACGTGTATCCCCTGAAATTTTCACTTGAAAACGAATCAACAGAAACTGTGTTCCTAAGCCCGATCCGGCAAAAGTGGACTTTCCCATATGGGCTACCTTGAATCAAAGATATACAGCAACAATCACAACTGCCTGGAAACAAAATGTTGCTTCCTCTTAAGAAGTTAGGGCTAGTCATAATTAAAAAAAAAAACTGGATTTTTTTTGCATTTTCTTAAAGTATAATATCTTAGACAAGTATTATATATTTTGTGAAAATTTTAAGCGAATCCGACAAACACTTTTCGTTTTATTCAACAATCAACTAGCTGGATGCTGCACGTATGAAAGTGACAGCTAAGCGCGCTAACGATAACACTCGAGAAGGTAAATACAAGGTGGCGCAAAAGTAACCTTGTTTTTTGGCTGTAATTTAAAAAAAAGAAAAACTTTGATTCTTCTTGTGGATTATTTTTATTTCGTCTTTTAATTTTTTTTACATCAAGTCGAGAATATGACGTCATGTAAATGGCCGCCGCCACAGTTGATTGCCATTTGAGCCCTTTTTATGGCATTTTCCATCACTTTGGCCAAAACTTCCGGCGATAGGTCCTCACATTCTTGACGGATATTGTCTTTAAGAGCTGCAAGAGTCTGAGGCTTGTTGACATAAACCCGCGACTTCAAAAAGCCCCACAAAAAGAAGTCTTGAGCGGTCAAATCAGGCGAACTTGCTGGCCAGTGCAAATCGCCAAACGGGATATTAGGCGCTCGGGAAATGCATCCTTCAGCATATCGGTTGTGGCACGTGCAGTGTGTGCCGTTGCACCGTCCTGTTGGAACCACATGTTTTCCAATCCCAATTCATCAAGTTGCGGCAAAAAGAACTCGTTGATCAGTGCTCTGTAGCGCTCACCATTCACAGTAACCGTTTGGCCCGCGACGTCTTCGAAGAAAGAAGGTCCGATGACTCCTCCAGCGAAAACAGCGCACCATACGGTGACTTTGAGCGGGTGGAATGGCTCTTCGTGGGTTACACGCGGATTTTCAGTGCCCCAGAAGCGTAAATTTTGCTTATTTACGTACCCGCTAAGATGGAAATAGGCCTCATCACTCATGATTATTTTTTATGAAAAATCATCTTCCTCTTGGTGGTGATTAAGGATGGCTTGTGCGTATGTTAGGCGCGATTGGCGGTCAGCAGCTAACAGCTGATGCACCGTCTGGACTTTGTATGGAAACATCTTCAAATCTTGTACCAAAGTTCGCTGTAAAGACCGTCGGCTGATACCCAATGCAAAATTTATAGCACTTTCTGATAGGAGAATTACTTTAGCGCCACCTGTTATTAAAATGAACAGAATCGTTCAAAAATGTATACTGGCATCGGAATGGATTACGTTCAGCCTTTTTGTTCATGACTTTCATTGTTTTACAATTAGTTTGACTCAACTCCGGTTATTTACTGTTTCTTGTCCACCTTTTTCTCAAATTCCTTCTTATTGTTTTGTGCTTGGGTGAGTCAATAGTTCCTTAATTTTTCGAAATATGTCCAAATTCTATGGCGTTCTGTAAACCCCATTTTGTGCCGAAAAAATACGTTAAAAATTTTTAATTAATATTCAAAATCGAATGGAAAGGAAATGTGTATATGGCAGGAAATATACCCACGTACTCCGGCAATGTTGATCATATCATTAATGGGCACTAATATTGGCGAAGCTTCCAAGCGTTTCCATTTATTTATTTATTTTATTTTTTCTTTGTTCACTCTACTCGGGAGGATAAAGCCTCGGCAAGACTCAGTCTTACGATGGTTTCGTTAATCTATTTTGCTTTCTGGCAGGGGAGGTGATTAGCCTGCCGCTACAGAGTTTCCATTTTTATCAGACATAAATTCTGAGCGAGCCTCAACAATTTAATGTGTTCTCCGTTTTCATCGCTAACGAGCTTGCTAAAATATTATACAATATTATAATACAAAACTGGTAAATATATCCTCGTCCTCAACCTTTAAGTACACCCTATACCTTCTTTGTTCAGCAATTGCCTTCTTTCGATTACATTTGGGTACATATTTAGTTATGTCTGTACCTATATTTCTTTGTGCTTCAATCACTTAGTTGCATTGATATTGACTGCGGTGCACAAAAATGACCAATTCACTGCCAGTGCCACAAAAGCTTTTGAAAAGCTTATTTCGAAATTTGTTTATTTTATGTGGGTAGCTGAATATGCAAAAATAGCCACTTTGCTTGAAATGAGATGCGCAACAAAATTAGTGTAATGCATTTCCAGTGCAATGAAGAAGTAATATTTCGTGTAAAATTTTAAAATAAATCAGAAAATCCACAATTGTGGATAATTTTTGAAAAAAAAAAATAATAATAATAATAACAGGATATGAAGGTAATTGAAATAGCAGTTGATTTGTAGAAAAAATACAATTAAAATAAAAATATTAAAAAAATTTCCAAAGGCCTACAAATTATGGAAAGTGTCGCTTACATAAAGTAACCAGTTCAGTGACAAGTTAGGTTTAAAGATAGGATGAGATAAATTTGTTTACTTTTTTGTATATAAATTTTGTACAAACTATCGCGAAATCCATAAATTAATAAATAATAAGTAAATAAATAATAAATAAATAAATAATAAAACGAAATAAATAAAAAATTGGAGGAAATCAGTTTCAGCGATAGCGCGGAGTTCTGTAATTTAGTCAACATATCTGAGCAAATTCGAAATGTTGAATACAAACTCTGAATCTGGCCACAGCACACCTAGACTCGCTTTAAGTCAAAGCTTCATAATTTCTATAGCCAGCTTGTAGAACTCAGCTTATTTCATTAGCTTGAAGCACTCAGTCCGTCTCACAGTGAATTTGGAAAAAAATTTTTTCGATTTTTTTTACGTAAAAATCGATCTGTAAATCTCCCCACATCGGCGCATAATCATCTTGCACTTAAGATGATATGTGTCCTTTTTGCTGAAGATATGATAATTTTATCCTTTTGGGCTTTTTCCTGGTGTGATTGACCTAAAAAGGATTGAAAGTCAACCAGCTCTTTCGTCAGGCTTTTCTTCTTGTTGTCGTGTTTCAGCCTGTCAAGGCTGCAAATCGCTGGTCGCCGAATACGAAAATAAGTCTTACGTACGTTTGTTTACGTGAAGGAAGTGAAATAAAGAAACATGGGTTAAACCCAGTTACTGGCTTAACGTTAAAATTTGCTACATAGAATCTACCTGGACCTTCTCTTTGTGTATTAGTGTGTTATTCCTGCACTTTAGGCAATTTAGGCGTGAAACCATATGGCCGACCAAATTACATGACCTCCACTAAAAGAGAAATGAAACAATGAAGGAGTTGTGAACTAGGAATTATTTTGACTTACCCAAATCAACATTTGTGTCAGTTGCATTCATCCCCTATGCCACTTAACAACTTGAGCTGTTAAGCTACATACATAATATATTTAGGTAAAAATGGTCCGCTTAAAAGCTGGTTTTTATTGTCTTAAGCTCACATTTTCTTACAAGTGGCTGTTTGTATACCTGTGGGTATAGTCCCATTTTCAGTACATTTTGGTGAAAATCCAGCTTAAGCACCTCATTATTTGCCCAACAATAAACAAAGGGTCGATTGTGAATCGATTACCTGCAGATTTACAAATTGGTTAAGAGGGAAATGTATGTTAATCCTGGCTGAAGTAAAATGGTCAATGGAAAAACTGACAAAAAACGAAAAAAGTAGCTACAGAGAGTAAAAAAGCTAACATTGAAATGAATAAACCGTTTGAAGTGAATACGTATACATATGCACATATAATCATATAACCAACTTAATTATACAAAAACAAAATATATACACTGTGAGTATGCCCAATATGTTTCAGCGATCAGTCTTTTGCGTTGGAGTGGTAAACATTGAGAAAGATTTCGGAAACCAATTGATTAAAGCTATTTATTTCATTTTTATTTTTTCAAGATTTTCATGAAAATGCACTTCTTAATTACAACGAAGTGCTAGCATCGGAGACTTCCAGCTGGCATGTAGATTGGGACATTTTCAGCCCAAGCATGCCAAGGTATTTGGGAAAACAGTTTGACATAGAACTATTAATAAAATAAATTATTTTCGTTTTAGTATCACAACTCGGACACTCTCTTAGTATATAGAATTTCCCCATAAGAAAGCACTGAAACGGAATAAAATAAGTTTTGAATAGCGAATCTCTTTTTTTATTTTAAATTCTGAAACTCTTTTTTACTATTCCCACATAAGGATCACCAATTTAGAGGTATCGGATTTGAAAAGAATGAAAATTCCCATTTATTAGGCAATCTTTATTATTTTTGTGTAAAACCATTCATGGCCTTATTTTTTAAAGATAATTACTTAGGTTAGGTTAGGTTAGGAAGCTACCCTAGCTTAGGGCACACTTGGACAAATATTCGGACTTGAGGTAATTTCAGTCTCACCGCATGAACACCTAACCAACAATGTCCGGTAAGGATGTGGGTATCCAAATTCGAGAGCTGGTGCTTTGTTAGCCTTAGGAGTTCCCTCGAGCTGAGTTGACTCAAGACCCACCTTTCCAGGAGTAGACCACTGGTTCTTAAGGGAACCCCAATCCTCTCGTTTCACAACGAAACCGTCTCTACAGTTTCCTATCTTGCCAGCTCATCAGCCCAGCAGTTTCCCTCTATGCCGCTGTGACCGGGAACCCAAATGAGCCTGATGCCGAAATATTCGGATGTAGTCGAGAGAGAAGCCAGACATTCCCCGGCAAATCCTGAACGCACAAACAGCGAGCACAAGGTCCTACTTGCCGCTTCGATATCGGTGTAAATATTTACTTCCTTAAAAGAAAATCGATTCCAAATGATGGTCTCAATTGCGCCGTAATTCGGCCATCCGTAAACTCCAGTTTTGAATGACTCGCTGAAGGTCTTCGGTCGGCATTTCGAGGCATAGTAATGTTGGCTTCGAATGCCTCAATCGAAGCTGTGCCAAAAGCATTAAGATTTTACATACCCCACAAATGAAAATTCAAAGGTGTGATATCACCACATAATCTTGGTGGCCAACCCACTAGTCCGAGTCAGGAGAAAAATTCCTCACCGAAATGACGACGCAGTAAAGACATTGTTTCACGGGATGTATGGCAAGTAGCGGCGTCTTGTGGGAACCAAATAATACGGGGCTTGAAATCAGAAATCCGGCATGAAATCGTTTATCATGACGCCATAGCATTCACCATTCACTGTTGCATTGGGGCCAGCCTCGTTTTTGAAAAAATGTGGGTCGATGATTCCTCCAGCCCATAGGCCATATAGCCATGTCACACAATTGTTTTCAATGGATGAAATGCCTGTTTTTGTATGGCTTCACGCTGCTCTTTAGCCCAAATACGGCAAGACCTTCTGCTGCGAGACGTATCAGCGACGTCAAAGTCACCATTTTTCAACCACCATCAATTTACAAACCATTTCCGTGCTGTAGATTCGCCTATGACTCGCCTTTTCCATACATGTCGCAAATGCCTCGGGATGCTTCGGTAGCTTTTTGACCTCGATGAAAAGCAAAAACGAATAGTTATCGAAAATGTTTATTGTTACCTCCTGGGTATTCCATTTTTAACCCTCAAAACTAATAAAAAGTTAAGGGGGTATTCTGGTCTAGAAATTACAAAAAATCGTTTCTTTTTTGCATATTTTCAAAGTTTAGACCTTCAAAAATATGCCCTTCAACGCATTTTTCAAAATTCGAATTATTTTCGGAGATACAGCGAATTTTGTGAAATGGCGTCTAAGCCGGCCGAGTGGAGCGAGTCGCACAATGAACGGCAGATGTTACCGGACGACTTGAGGACTCGTTCTTTCCAGAAAATCTTTTGTATCCCACACAACCTTTATTTATTCAATACTTCTATAGTATATACCTAGAAATATATTTATACATATATCCGGAGTGAGTGAGTAGTAAATGTGATCTAAGCTATTCTACTGGAATTGTGGCTCAAACTTCAAACGCGATTTTCTCACTTTTTTTGAGATGGTCGTCATGATATCTCAAGTTCTACTTGACCGATCGCTTTGAAGTTTGATAGGAACTTTTTATTATACATCTGTCTATCGCACCTGCCTCGGATTTTGAAAAATTAAAGTTTGAAGTATTTTTAAAAAGTTTGAAAATTAAAAAGAGAGAGGACAAAAAAGTTTTTTTTTCAAGTTGACGCCACTTTGTGCAATTTTTTTTTTTTTTGATTTGACGTAATGCGATAGTGACATTTTAACTTATGAAGAAATTTTTAATTTGTTTGTTTTAGATCACTACAAGGGTTGGAATCAAGTCAACCATGGAGCACCGTTTTTTCTGTAGCTCCCACTCCACCGGCCTGTAATTCCACGATTTTTTTATTTTTTTTTTTTATTAATTTTTTTTTATACTTTTCCAATATTAATAAAAACCATAAAAAAATGGATAGTAAAAATGTTTTTCATTTTTTTATCTTAGTTTTAAAAATACATAAAATTAAGGCGTTTAGACCAGAATATCCCTTAAGGCAGTAGTCTGCTTTACAGGCTTCAAAAAATCGATTTTTTTGTTTTGTTTTAAATCTCTTCCAAAACTATCCAAGAATATGTCTTTAAAATTCCAGAGGCCAATTCGACATATTTTCGAAGCTAGAGCAGTTTTGGCGGCCGAGCGTCGAGCAGGTGCGAATGCTCAGGCAGAACTTTAAAGCGCGTTTTCTCGAGTTTTCATTTTCACAAGTGTTAGAAAACGGTGCCGGCGATAGCAAAAAGAATATATGTCCGATCGAAAAAAACCAAAGTGATCTAGCTTCAGTATTAAATTATCTTCCATTTGAACTAAAAAAGTTGGACAAAAGTATTATTTAAACTACTTGTTTTGCAACTTAAAGTCAATTTTTTTTCTTAAAAAAGTGAATTTTTTTTCAAACTTCGAAAAAATTTGGAATTTTATAACTTCTTCTTTCAAAAATTTCAATATTTTTTAAAAATAAATATTGTTTTTTAAACCTTAAATATAGTACACTATCGTCTTAAAATTCCGTTTACCGCAATCATTTCCTTCCCTTTCAAAAAAAATTGCTAAAAAAACGCTTTTTTTCGGCTTCTAAAGCAGACTACTGCCTTAATAAATACAATTAACATAGTTTTTTTGAGCAGAAAGAGTTCTATCGAATGAATACTAACCCTTTGCCAAATAGTAAACAAATCGTTGTAAAGTAAAAGAATATATAAAAACGCGATAAACTTATTCCCGAACTCAATTGATAAGCTAGAACAGATACGAAAAAAGTGTATGTAGGCACTTGACTGATTCCCATACATCAACATGGCTGTCATAGCCCGACCACATTAAAAAACTAAAAACAGTTAGTTACGCAAAATACTTGCTCCAATAATACCCTCAGTTGAAAATTGTTAAAAAAAAATAGTTTACAATACTCCAAAGCACAATCCAATTATATTCATTTTAAATTACTGTTTTTTTCTATGCACTCTGTTCTAAAAGGTTATTTCCAAATAACTTCCCCAAAAATCTATACTCACTACAGCTGCTCACTTACTGAGCTGAACATCCAACAATCATAGTCGTAAATATGAAAGTATTTGTGCGCGTAAACCGCAGTCACAATGTTAAAATAATTCCGGGAAATATAATAAATTATTCGCTGAAATATTTACGCGTTATTTTACTTTGAAACCAGCAAATAATATGGCAAAGCATGAACAGAAAATAATGTGATAAAAAGTGTGGTTGTTAAGTAAATAGGCGCACATGTAAAAAATTGAAATAATTCGCAAAATCAATGAGCGATATTTCAGACGACGCAGCTGCCCACCACTTGTCCGCCGATTGTGAGCGGCTCATTGCTGAAGAGTGATTAAATTAAAATCCGCACATATACGCGCAAATGATGCAGCAATGCTACAGGCGGAAATATTTTACAAATGCAATAAATATTCACGCACAAACAAAAAATGATGAAATTACATGGCAAAGAGGAGTATCAAAAAAATATGTAAAAAAGCGTTGGCCGCAAATTTTGAAAGTCCTCGACGCTTTTGTGGGCTTGACTGCATACCGAACAAACAGCATTACTGCCACAGTTGATTGGTTGCTTACCATTAATATTTTTGTGTGTTGTTTTTCTCTTATTTGGTTAGGCTAAAAGGAAAAAAATATTGATAGTGTAAAAAAACATAATTGACTGTGTTGGAAGAAAGTATTTTTTAGTCATGCCAGGTTTACTTTACCAGGCGGCAGTCATCAGCTGCGCTTTTTGAAATATTGCATTTTAATTAAGGTCTTGCCTAACAGTGGCTGGCTTTGGGTGAGTATTTTGTACTTAGATATTTCCTTTTTTTTTATTGATAATGTGATGGATTGTGTACGGACTTACGGCAACAAAATTTTAATTTCAAATTCTGCCAGGGGTCGTTGATTTAATAACAAGTTTAAAAAAAATTTCATTGTAAAAAAGGTAGAAGAAGGAAAACTTTAAAATGTTCTCCGCTAGATGTTTTTAACGGAATTATGTTACGACTTGCAACTACAAACAATGAAATTAACCAAATTGTAAGGCGGCTTAAAGAAGGATAATTATTATTTAATTGAATTTACGGTCACTTGGCGTTAGACTATAAATCAATACAACTTAATTTTTCATTTTAATTTTACTTAAGTTATCTTTTGCTTGAAAATCGCATTCCTCTGTGCTTAAAATGTTAAGAAAAATGTAGCTAACTGCAAGAGAACATTTATAAAAATGTGTCTCTAAGCCAAATATTTTAATATTCTGATAATTTTTCTTAAACCAAAAAAAAACAAAAAAAATTCAAATAAAAAAGATCCCAAAATATTTAACGGTTTTTTCGTAGGAGAACTCATACAAAATGGTTTATATTATATATTTATACTTGGCGCGTACACCCATTTTGGGTGTTTGGACGAGCTCCTCCTCCTATTTGTGGTGTGCGTCTTGATGTTGTTCGACAAATTATGGGACCTGCAGTTTCAAGCTGACTCAGAGCGGCAGATATTTTTTATAAAGAGCTTTTTCATGGCGGAAATACATTCGGAGGCTTGCCCCTGCCTACCGAGGGGCGACCGCTATTAGAAAACACTTCTTCTTTGTTTCGGTGCTTCACGGAGTTTCGAACCTACGTTCCCCCCTCTGAATTCCGAAAAGTAGTCATGCACCAACCCATTCGCCTACGAAAGCCACCGTGGTTTATCCAATTCAAAGATTTGCCCGTGAGAAGGTATTTGGTGGTACAGAATAAAGTCCCATATACACAACGGAGTGCTAAAATTCGCATGGAATTTAGTATCGCCAAAAACTTCGGTTATATACCTATTAAATGAGGCTTCCAGCTATTAGTCCATAGATGTCGCTAGGAGTATTTGTAAACCTTCCCAAATGTCTTGCTTATTTCGTTTGCCATCTGTCAACAGTATTCAGTTCATTGTTTGTTACGTTTCATACAACAATGCATTTTTGTCGCTCTTAAAAATGTCGAATTTCGTACCTTAAGGGGGTAGTATGGTTAATTCGGTGTAAAACAAGCATATTTTTCGAAATTTTTTTTGTCGACACAGTTGATTTATTCAAAATTTTAAAATTACTTCATTATAAAGTCATATTTAAAGAATATTGTGTGAAATTTTCATTGATTTTTATGAAGAAATGAGTTGGTGGCAGCGAATCTTCGCGGACGTCTCATAAAAGAGTTTTATTGCGGTGTCCCTCAGAACCCATTACTGGATCAACTAAAATCAAAAAACCAAATTGATTTCATCAGCTAATAAAGTTTCGCAGGTAACAACGTCGAATTTTTTTTTTTTTTTTTAATTTTTTAAAGCGCTTTGAAGTCAAAACACCGATTTTTCATAAAAAAAACTTGAAAACTTTGTTGTTTTAAAATATGACAAAATTAAAAAAAAAAGAGGTTGTCTGCAAAGTCGGTTTACTGACGATAGTTTAACGTGATAACGTCATAAGAAAATACTGATTGAATGGTTGCATTTTTCAAAAGAAAATTTTAATTTTATTTGTTTGATACATATTTTGTATGGATATAGAGAATGAGTTAACATTAACATAACATATACTTTAACATAACATAACATAACATAACATAACATAACATAACATAACATAACATAACATAACATGACATAACACAACACAACACAACACAACACAACACAACACAACACAACACAACACAACACAACACAACACAACACAACACAACATAACATAACATAACATAACATAACATAACATAACATAACATAACATAACATAACATAACATAACATAACATAACATAACATAACATAACATAACATAACATAACATAACATAACATAACATAACATAACATAACATAACATAACATAACATAACATAACATAACATAACATAACATAACATAACATAACATAACATAACATAACATAACATAACATAACATAACATAACATAACATAACATAACATAACATAACATAACATAACATAACATAACATAACATAACATAACATAACATAACATAACATAACATAACATAACATAACATAACATAACATAACATAACATAACATAACATAACATAACATAACATAACATAACATAACATAACATAACATAACATAACATAACATAACATAACATAACATAACATAACATAACATAACATAACATAACATAACATAACATAACATAACATAACATAACATAACATAACATAACATAACATAACATAACATAACATAACATAACATAACATAACATAACATAACATAACATAACATAACATAACATAACATAACATAACATAACATAACATAACATAACATAACATAACATAACATAACATAACATAACATAACATAACATAACAAATTACCCCGTATTAAAGCACTTATCAACAGCTTTCATTTGATACCCATATTGTACATACACAACCAAAGGTTACCCGGGTCCACGTTTTGACCTATATCTCGAGACCCCAGTCACGGAGCGGCATGAAAAATATTCTGTACTAAAGCATTCAGCAACAGCTTTCATTTGATACCCATATTGTACATACACGTCCGAAGGTTACCCGGATCCACGTTTTGACCTATATCTTGAGACCCTATCTACCAATAGGTATTCAAACTATGCGGAAGTCATCTTCAATACCTCCTTAACAATGTGTGTAAGTTTGGTTTAATTCGGTTCAAAGTCACGGTGGGTCCACGTTTTGGCATATATTTCGAGACCCTAGTCATCAATAGGTATGAAAATTACCCCGTATTAAAGCACTTATCAACAGCTTTCATTTGATATCCATATTGTACAAACACATTCTAGGGTCCACGTTTTGGTCTCTATCTCGAGACCCTAGTCACGGAGCGGATGGAAATACTCTGAACTAAAGCATTCACCAACAGCTTCCATTTGATACCCATATTGTACATACACGTCCGAAGGTTACCCGGGTCCACGTTTTGACCTATATCTTGAGACCCTATCTACCAATAGGTATCCAAACTATACGGAAATCATCTTCAATACCTACTTAACAATGTGTGTAAGTTTGGTTTAATTCGGTTCAAAGACACGGCGGGTCCACGTTTTGGCATATAATTCGAGACCCTAGTCATCAATAGGTATGAAAATTACCCCGTATTAAAGCACTTATCAACAGCTTTCATTTGATATCCATATTGTACAAACACATTCTAGGGTCCACGTTTTGGTCTCTATCTCGAGACCCTAGTCACGGAGCGGATGGAAATACTCTGAACTAAAGCATTCACCAACAGCTTCCATTTGATACCCATATTGTACATACACATCCGAAGGTTACCCGGGTCCACGTTTTGACCTATATCTCGAGACCCTATCTACCAATAGGTACCCAAACTATACGGAAACCATCTTCAATACCTCCTTAACAATGTGTGGAAGTTTGGTTTAATTCGGTGCAAAGACACGGCGGGTCCACGTTTTGGCATATATTTCCAGACCCTAGTCATCAATAGGGATGAAAATTACCCCGTATTAAAGCACTTATCAACAGCTTTCATTTGATACCCATATTGTACATGCACATTCGAAGGTTACCCGGGTCCACGTTTTGACCTATATCTCGAGCCCTATTTCCAAAATAAAATATAATCCATGTTACTCGTGATGTAGCTTTCGAATGGTGAAAGAGTTTTTAAAATCGGTCCAGTAGTTTTTGAGCCTATTCATTACAACCAAACAAACAAAGTTTTCCTCTTTATAATATTAGTATAGATATGGTAAATATTACCATACATTTTTTCCTTCATATATAATAAAAAAATGAATAATAATAACATTAAAACAACAGGTATTATTAACAAACTTGGTTTTATTTTAAATTCTTCAAGTATATCAAATTAATAATAATCAATAAGAAGGCATATGCAAATACAAATACGTGAATTTATATATGTACATATGCGCATATACATACATATATACGCTCACTTGAGTAGGGGAGAGCAAGATGTCGAACGTTGCCGTTCGTTTGCTTTGTTTGCTTTGTCGCTCCTTCCGCGCTTTCGCTTGCAGTTCATTCAATGCAATGAGCAAGGTAACACTAATATGAGCAAGGTAACACTAATGAGCAAGGTAACACTAAAGAGCAAGGTAACACTAATATGAGCAAGGTAACACTAATGAGCAAGGTAACACTAAAGAGCAAGGTAACACTAATGAGCAAGGTAACACTAAAGAGCAAGGTAACACTAATATGAGCAAGATAACACTACTGAGCAAGGTAACACTAATGAGCAAGGTAACACTAATATGAGCAAGGTAACACTAATGAGCAAGGTAACACTAAAGAGCAAGGTAACACTAATGAGCAAGGTAACACTAAAGAGCAAGGTAACACTAATATGAGCAAGGTAACACTACTGAGCAAGGTAACACTTATGAGCAAGGTAACACTAATATGAGCAAGGTAACACTAATGAGCAAGGTAACACTAAAGAGCAAGGTAACACTAATGAGCAAGGTAACACTAAAGAGCAAGGTAACACTAATATGAGCAAGGTAACACTACTGAGCAAGGTAACACTAAAGAGCAAGGTAACACTAATATGAGCAAGGTAACACTAATATGAGCAAGGTAACACTAATATGAGCAAGGTAACACTAATATGAGCAAGGTAACACTAATATGAGCAAGGTAACTACATATGAACAGTAATGAGCAAGGTAACGACACATTTTTTCGTGCGTGCAGCCTGTTAAATCGAATTATAAGACGTTATCACGTCAAAAAAAAACTCGACGTCATTACCTCGTGAATAAAGTAAAGAAACAAAAAAACCAAATTTGAAAAGAATCGGTGCAGTAGATATGAATCTACAGTGGACACCGACCGTAAAAAAGGCAAGTGTGAGAAAAACGCGTTTAAAGATTTGTGAAGCGTGAAATCCGGTTGGAGAGGTAGATACTTAATCCTTTGTGTCTTTGTCAATTTTACTCCAATGCACTTCAAACTTTCACACAATAATCTTAAGATATTATAGAATAATTTAAAAAAAAAAACAAAAAAAAAATGAAAAAAAAAAAAATACTATACTACCCCCTTAAGACTACGATTTGCGGACATCGAAAAACCACTTGTGAAATGCTGCTCTCCCGGTTCAAAAGGAAGTTTCTTTTGCATCCAATCGTTACGGGTGATGAAAAATGGGTGTATTTCTCCAATTCCAAGCGTAAATGATCGCCCGGTCACAAGCCAAAAACAACGGCCAAACCAAATCGCTTCGGCCGCAAGGCAATGCTGTGTGTTTTCTGGGATCAGCGTGATATGATTTGGTACGAGCTATTAAAACCAGGTAAAACAGTTCACGGTGCACGCTACCAACGAAAATTTGCCTATTTGAACAGAGATATACACCGAAAACGCCCAGAATTAGCCGATCGGCGTCACAAAGTAATTTTTCTTGATGACAATGCACCGCCACATCGAACCAGAGCGTCCCGGGAATTGGTGGAGAGGTACGATTGGGAACCGCTGCTGCATGCAGCTTACTCACCAGACTTGGCGCCTTCCGTTTATCATTTGTTTGGGTCGATGGGCCACGCATTTTCTGAGCAGCGCTTCAATTCTCACGAAGAAGCCAAAAAATGGCTCGGTGATTAGTTTGCGGCCAAAGACGGCCATTTTTTTGGCACGGCATCCACAAATTGCCTGAGAGAAGGGAAAAATTTGTCGCTAGCGATGGCTATTATTTTGAAGATTAAATTTGTAACCATTTTTTGTTAATAAACGCTGGAAATTGAAAAAACGTCTCATTTCATAGGTATACACCCATGGCCAAAAGAATATCAATAAATGCATCAAGCTCAGTGCCCAGTCAAATCAATCCAAACTCTTTGTTTTGAATCACTATGTTCTTCATTCCATTTTTGAATGGCCTCTCTTGCATATCGATATACATATGAGCTAAATGGTTGTAAAAGATAGTCTAAATATGAATTCACCATGAAAAAGAATAAAATAGTCAAAATGTATCACATCACATATGTCTCCATACATTTTGTATAGGAGTCCAGACAGACCCGAGGTGTGCAACCAAAGGTGCAAGGTTTTACATCCTTTTTATTCGTCCTGTTCGAGGATCCTGTTAAAATAGTTGTATTCATACATCGATAAAAAATTCAATTTTAGCAAGCTACCTAGAAGCACAAGTCGTAAGCTATAAAAGAAATATGTTAAATTCACGTACAAAGTCAAAAAATGTCTAGCCAGAATCAGGTGTACAACGGAGGGTTAAATACATTTATTCTAAAAGAACCGAAGATATTTCATTTTAATTTCATAATTATAAATTTTTTTTTAAATCTGTTTTAGTTTTCTTTTTACTTTGTTCCAGCATACAACTAACCCAATTTTCATAAAAATTTACGACAATGTCTAAAATGCGTCGTTATTTTTTTCTCTTGGTTTTTTTTAATGTTTTTTCATTTTAGCTACTAAACTATAATAATGACATTACTTAGTTACTAACAAGAACATAAAAGAAAATTTTGCAGTGAAACTAACCAGTCACAGTAAAAGTGATTAGCTGGATATAAATATATACTAAAGTTATATAAACCAATACAAGAACTGCATAATACAAATTAGAGCACAAAACATTGTTTATGACCACTACATCTTTGTTTGTCAGTAAATATGTATGTATGGTCGACTGAAAAACAAAGACACAATAAAATTGATTAGAGGAATGTGAGTAGTTAAGTAAGCTACACGCAAATCATATGAAAATAGTATACAAGGTGTGATATGAAATAAATCGTACTTTTAAAAAATAATTATTTTTACTAGTAAGAACATTTTAAAGCAATTAGACATTCATTAAATCCACATGGACCTACTTTAGTCGAAGTTTAATTTTCAAACTTAATGTTATATCAACCTTTCTTCCTCCCACTTTGTAAAGACTTATTTCAAGCTCATCACATTTTAATTATCGACCAGCAGCAATCGTGGAAAAATACGATGGCTGATGAAAAATTCGGCCGCCTCTACGTCAAGGGTTGTAGCGAAATCTTGGCGGATATTTCAATTACCGATCTAAAACATTTATTCGATAAGCTTTCCATGTAGTTTATTAGTGCCAAAATAAAAAATTTAAAGCTCTTAATTTGAAAAATTCTTTTTCATCTTGACACGCACCCTATGCGCGCACACATACTCAAGCCATATGAGTAATCGTTTTTACTCGATGTGGCACATAAATCTTAGTTTTTCTATAGCCTCTACGCTTTTTGTGGCATGCGCTATAATTATGTCGTAAGAATAATTATTGTAGTTTAATATCTGGTATTATCACTAGGCTTATGCGAATTCGTATTCACAAAACCATGTCAACAGCAAATACAACAAGAAAGGCGAGAAATGCAGCCATAAACTTACATCTATTTCTATTCCTGAGCACTCAGTGTGAAAAGCAAAAACAGAATCAACTCACTCTTGTGTGGTCGACCATGAGATTAGAAGCAAAGAGTCAATGACCCCTAAACCTGGGGAAATTTTTACCAAAATGACACTCGCATTAAGTGGAATTAGCCAGCTTCTAATTACGACTTTTCTTTCACTTACTTTTACTAAGCTGTTTATCATTTATCAAATCTTTGAAGAGTTACTCTTTTGGATCAGATGGAATTTGCTTTTTTTTCATAATACGTAATTGCTTGCTATTTACGTGGAAAAATTATCACAAAAAGTATTGGGCAGTGTTTTATTTTATTGGAAATCAAGTAAATTAATGACTCATTTAAGAGGGCGCAAATGTTGTTATTTACATAAATTTCATACGTATTTATTAGGGCGGGTCGATTTAAAAATCGCTGATTGCTCTGTGAAAATCGTATTCTAGGGGTCAAAATAAGAAACTTTGCCGAACGAACCATACCCTAAAATGAATTCTGATGTCCCCCAATTTGGGTCGAACGAAAAATCCCACTTTGACCCATTTAGAGTGCTCCAATCGAGTCCAAATGTATGACCGACCCCCACTAATTTTGGACGGCCGATCCACCCATGCCAGTGGTATACTCCCTGCAACTCCCCTGGGGGGTTCCCCATACAATAATTTCAAAATATCAACATTTTTGGCCTTTACATGAGAAAAGAAACTAAAAAGTTTGACTCAAATTGGGGGACATCAGAATTCGTTTTAGAGGTATGGTTCCCTCGGCAAAGTTTCTTATTTTAATCCCTAGAATATGATTTTCACAGAGCAATGGGCGATTTTTTTGCCTTCTCACAAAACGACCCGGCCTAGTATTTATAGTTTCAAGATTTTTTTTTAATATTGCGAAAATTATTGCTTCATTGAGCGTACATGCAATGGGTCCTGTATAAATGCGACTGAATGCCTGAATGGCAAACCTCCGGGTGTATTTCGACCATGAAAAAGAGTCTCATGAAAAACAATTCGCCCCTTGGAGTCTGCTTAAAACTATAAGCCTTTGCACACCACAAATAGAAGAAGAAGCTAGGTCAAACACCCTAGAAAAGGTGTGTGCCTCAATTGTATGCAATTATACATATACATATATAGGTATGTATTGTATATAAACTCTGAGCGCATTTTTCTTAATAATGCTTCATTTGAGCCATTAATACAACTCACGCAGTTGTACTGACTTGCTTAAAAGCTGAATTGTACCTACTAAAAAGTAGGATTTAGAGACAAATATATGAATTTTTTTTTATACTTTTTTCTTTAGCTATAGTCAATCACAGCACTCGGCTGAGTATTGGACCAAACCAGTTTTTTTTAAGATTGAGTCATAAGTAAAAAAGTAATTTCTCCGACCTTCGAAGTTACCAGTGGCTTCAAAAAAAGGTGTTTTTTATCAATTTTTTTTCGGGGCGAAAAAAGCGACACACAGGAATAATCTTTTGCATTTATTTGAAGGCATGATTGAAGAGTAATAAACAATTTTTTAACATAAATAAAAAAACAAAATGGCGGACATATGAGGGATCTCGCGCAGCTTCTCGTTGCGCGCTAGTAAAACGGCGTGTGAGATTGTCGTCTTAATTTTCACCTGAAACACAAACAAAAAATACTGTCTTTCAGAAGGCTTTCCCGCATATAATAGACTTAGATTTTCGTTTTTTAACTTGACACGCCATTTTCAAAACCATGGCTTTGAGAAAACTCACACGGGGAACGGTACACAGGCCTGTAACTCCGAATTCACTTTGAGTTCCGCTATAAAATTTTGAGGGCATATTCTCCTATAATATATCTATCGATTGCAGTAAAAACAAGAAATCGATTTTTTGAAGCCGACTGATAAGAGGCCCCCTTAAGTCTGTATATGATAAAACTATAAAAAAGCATACTCAGGAGTATTCCAAAAATTCGTATTAAAGCTTACAGAAATTTTATAAATTTTCCTTAAAAATTAACTTCATTTTTATTAAAAATTAACCTTATTTTCAATAAAAATTTAACTAATATTAAATTAACAAAAAAAAAATTAACCTTATTTTTATTAAAAGTTAACTAATATTAAATTAATGGGAAATGAAGTGCGCAAATTTGCAAGTGACCTTTAATTGAGGAACAGACTTTTTTTGTATTTTTTCCATAACAAGTCACATCTTAAAGTAAAGAAAAATGTATGTTTTTCTTAATAAAATTGTCAATAGTATTAATAATTTCCGTTTAGTTAAATTTGTTAAAAAAAAATTAATTGGTAAAAGAAAATTTTAAGCGAAAAAAAAATGTTAAACGATTTTAAACGAAAAAAATTAACATTAAAAAAAAAAAGTTTTAAATTTAATTCTGTTTATCGTTTAAATTTTTTGTAAATACAAAGTATATAATTAGGAAAATCAAAGGAAAGAGCATTTAATCACTTTTATAACAATATAATTTTTAAAAAAATCGGTTAATATTTTTTTTTAATTATATTTAACCTCTAATAGCACCAGAAATAAAACTTTGTGCCAAAAAGTGGTATGTTATTAATATAGATGGAATAAGTGATCATGACTATATTATTATTTTTTTCAGTTTTTTACAAACTTCATTTGAAATCTTTTTTAACTCGTAGAGGCTTCAAAATTGGAAGGCTCATATCTCGAAACTCACTTCAGTGCACATTTTACTACCAAAGACATTCGGAAAAGTATACTAAAATCTCTTCAGGATGCCTAGAATAGCCAATGGATTAATTATCAACACCACTACAAAAAGTAAAACTCTACTGACATCAAGCCCATATATCCTACACACATGTCTTCCTGGAACCTCAAGATATATACTATACACGCCTTCGAATCGGTCACACTATAGCCACCCATGTTCACATTGGTCAAACCAGACCACAGTGGGCCGGCGGCCGGTCAAAATTCAATTTTTCAACATTTTTGAAATAAAAATATGATAATGCAGATGTTTTCTTAAATATTCAAGGTAGATTTCCTGAAAATATTACTTAATTTAAAAAAATTTTTCATTGTAGTTTTTTGACTTTAAACATGAAATTGTATGCAAATCGTACTTCATACAAGAGTTTCATTTTCATGTCTACAAATAAATATTACCATTTGATTGTTAACCAAATATTGAAAAAAAAGATAATTGAATGTATTAACGGAAACAATAATAATTCTCTTAAGTTGTGGTACAAAATCCAATTTTTTTTTTTTTGAAATTTCAAAATTTTTCGAAATTTTTTTTTTAAAGACCATTTTTTCGAGTGGTCCACACCGGTCCACTTGAACTCAACATGAGTGATGTAGCCACATATTTCAGCTATGATCTCAAACTGAAACCTGTTGCGCAAAGTTGCGCAAATTAAAAATAATGTAGCTTTTGTGCATTTACCCACAGGCAAAACGTTACATATGGCTTATGCAATTTTGTGTAAAAGACAGAAAAAGACATCACAGACCCCGTCAGCATTAACAGACAACTAAAAAAACAATGACAGATTTATAAAATGCTTTGCTTTGTTCATCAGATGTAGTATAATATCAAAAACTAAGGTTCCGAAAAACAAGCCAAAACCATTTTGAAAAATTTGAAAAATGTGCATGGGTTGTGCATGGGTTGTGTAGCCTCAGAAAACAGCTCATCAGAAACCGAGTATTCTGAATCATAAAAAAAAATTAAAAATGAAAAACAAAAAAACAACTGAATATCCAAAAAAAATTTAAAAACTAAAACAAAAAAATATTAAAATTAAAAATAAAAAAAAAAATTAAAAATTAAAAATAAAAAAAAAATTAAAAAAAAAAAATAAAAAATAAAAAAAATCTAAAACCAAAAAAAAAAAAGAGAGAATAACCTTACCGTAAACCTCCACGTGGTACTCTCTGGGGTCGTGAAAAATGTAAAAATGAACTCACCAGCTAATTACGGAAGTAACAATGTATTTATAGTATTCAATGAATTTAAAATTTGCTAAAACTAAGGTCAGGTTCGTCATCACTGATACTTAAAACCCCTAAATATATGTTTTCAGCTTAATTAAATGAGTTTTTGAATTTTGTCCGCCAACGCCTTCTGGTCGGACCACTGTGCAGACTGCCCTTTTTGCAACTCAAACGATTGAACACACTAGAAATGCAATTCATCCTAACCATGAACTTTCGAATCTACTCTACAACACAGATGACAATAGCATTAACTTAATTTGTAAATTTATTAAACTATCTAAAATAAAACTTTAACTCGTTGCCGTCATGAAAATTACAAATTTGTAGTACTAAAGTATTTTTTACACTCGGCCAAAATCGCATAAGTGACTATCGCACCTACCCAGAAGACGAGTGTATTTTTTAAGCAAACAAGAATTTTTTTCTTTTCAAATTTAGAAGGCAAATGCCGCTTGAACACGGCATACAGATGATTCTCTATCCATTTGTGAGATAACCTCCAGGTGCAAACCACATGCCTGCTGAACTACTTAAATACTCGCATTATTTTCTAGAATCGTCTTTAACCCATTTTCGGCAGCTGGTCGATTTTTCGACCACCAACTTCGGACTCCAATATCTCAGAAACTAAATGTAAATTTATTGATCAGTTTTCACAAGTTTTAAATTTGGAATTTAGTTAATTTCCAGAGCATAATTTTTTTAGAAAAAAAGGTTCAGGGCAGATTTTTGTAAAAGAATGAAATTATCACTATTTTTACGTGTTTTTTGTGCAGATGAAAAAATAATGAAAAACAAAAAAACAAATAATTGTTACTAATTTATTGTGAAGAGAAAAGATGAAATTAAGAGAATCAAAAAAGTAACATATCGATATTGCAATAATTTTTAATGTTTCATGGACGTAAACTTTAGTGGTCGAGAAATCGACCGCTGGCCAGGAACTGTCATGTAGAATAGAACAAATTCTAGCAATATTTTTTCTTATTGAAAGAGATGGAAGTAAGTATCTTTGTGGTATAGGACTAGCCCTGCAGGGAAAATCACTACTAGTGAACCAAAATTCTAGTTCAGCACTAGTACCTTACCTCCAAAATCGAACCTGTCCTATATTGGATGGTACGGGACTATTAGAAAATACCTACAAATCGAACTAGTTCTCATTCGTCTTATCGAACTAGGGCGGAACTATCCTAAAAGGGATGCAGCGGTGGAATGATGGCATTCCGCTAAGATTTTTAGTTCTAGAGTTTTTCGCTTGAGTAAATCGGATTTTACCCGTACCATATGGCGAAAACCCAGAGATTTTCAATACACAAGGACCGCAATAAATGTGGAAGCAATCAAATTGGAAGAAATGTTTTCTGAAATTGGTAAGCAATCAATCCTTTTTGTATACGTATATATAATTGCGCTATTTTGTAGGCTCAAAATTCCCCTATGATCTATGATCTGTTTTTTGATCACAAATATTACCACTTTCACAAATGAGTATGCAAACCAACACAATGCTCCAATTAACATCACGCCAATCGAAATACGTAGGTTTATTGGAATATTGGACCTATCGGGGTACCATACTTTGCCACACATTGACCACTACTGGTCTGTTCGACCGGACATGGGAGTTCCAATTGTGAAGCAGGCTATGAGTCGTAATTGGTTAAAAAAATTAAGCAGTTTTTCCATCTCGCTGACAACACGAATTTAAACGCAGCAGACCGTTTTGCGAAAGTTCGTCCTATTACTGACGCTCTCAACAAAAAGTTTATGCAGTTTGGAGTCTTTAGCCATAATCTCTCTATAGACGAACAGATGATTCCATACTTTGGACGCCACTCCTGCAAAATGTTTATCAAGGGAAAGCCAATCCGGTTTGGGTTTAAAACATGGTGCTTGTGCTCTGAAAGTGGGTACTTATTTTCTAGTTCATTGTACGGGGGAGCAGCAACCCCTCACGATAAAACTATTGGTCTAGGCGCACAAACAGTCTTAGACTTTTTTGCCAACGTATCTGACCCTGAGTGCCACATGATTTTCTTTGATAATTTTTTTCTCTTCATGCCATCTAATGTGCCCTCTGAACGAACGTCGATTTTTTGCAACTGGTACTATACGCGAAAATAGAATGGGCGATTCTCCTTTGAGAAATTTAAAAAAAGAAATACGAGGAACATTTGACCAACTACTTGATCATCAGCAAGAAATATTTACTGTTCGGTGGAATGATAATGCTGTAGTCAATGTTATAACTAATAACTCCACAGTCAATCCAATTATTAGCACTAAAAGATATTGTCGGAAGAAAAAACAAACTATCACTATCCCGCAGCCAAAAGCTATTCAAGAGTATAATCATGGCATGGGTGGTGTGGATCTCTGATAATGCGGTGGCAAATTGTAGAATAAAGTCACAACAGAATTACTGAATTACGAAAAGGACGAGGACGAGTATGAAAACGAACAAGGAGATGAAGGTCCATCAAACCTTCCTCGGATCAATGAAAGGGTACACGCCGTCATGAGAAGCATTGAAAACAAATTTCGGTGTATATTTTGCAAGAAACATACTATTTTTACTTGCAAAAAATGCAATATTCATTTACATACTAAATGTTTTGATGATTATCATAAAAATTTGTAAGCTGACTTTTCTATCAATAAAACAACAAAAAAATATTTGTAATGAAATAAATTGACTTCGTGTGCTAAATTTTTTTCATAAATGTTGCATTTTTTTTTTAATATATTTGACGATTTTTGGCCAGTGGTCGATTTTTCGACCAGTCCATATCTAAAACACCGATGGTCAGAATTTTTTTTTTTTTTTAATTTTTCTTGATTATGGTCCTATAAGCACTGACTAAAAAGGAAATGGAAAAATTATGTCGAATTCTTGTAGCGGCCGAAGATGGGTTAATATATTTTTAATCGTAAATATATAAAACCAAGAGTGTATGTGTGGAACAACATCGAGACGCACACCACAAATAGGAGGAGGAGCTCGGCCAAACACCTAACAGAAGTGTACGCGCCAATTATTTATTTATTTTTTTTAAGAGTGTATGTGTGTGCGTATTTATCTTAAGATATGTTAAAATTCCTCCTCTGCCCTTGCATTCCCATTTACGTGAAAATACACTCATTTATTTCACCAGCCTGGCCACAAAAATCGTGTTCAAGTGGCTGCCTCGCCCATTCGTTTCGAGCATTTGTTGCCGCCGCTACTTTTAACCTTACGCTTTGAGTGTACTTAAACGTAAGAAAGAGGAAAACAAAAAGAACAAACAAGCAAAGAAAGCAAAAAATCGTATTTATTTTTGTATCCTCTTGCCAGTTTATTGCCCTTAGCTGCATTTATTTCTGTGCCGCATTTTACTATTTTACTCCGACTCTTTCTTTGCCTTCGGGCGTTGTCTATGATAAAATATTTGTTAACATATGTATACTTATATCTTATATATTCATATATATATAGAGGTGTCTATGTAAGTAAGCGGTTGTATATGTATTAATTTGCTGCTGACAAATTTCACTTCCGGCAATATTTTCCGTCACACAGCATCACATAACAACAATAAATCTGTCAAAACTTAACTAACTAAGTAAACTAGGCGGTGGTGATAAGTTCAACCGTCCGACAACTCGACCAATCAAAACACCAACTTAGCCACAAGATTCGTACAACTAACTTGACTTCTTGTAGCACTTCATTTCATGTTGCTCTTGGCTTTTGCTCAGCCGCTTGTCATGTTACTTATCTCTTCAGCCACCCACTCATTCGCACACTCGTGCACACTCCTGCATTCACAGCTTCAACGCAATTTCGGTGTTGACAAATGTACTTGACAATTATTTGTTTATGCGGAATACGAAATAATCTCACACTTCCTGCCACTGAATATTAAATACTGCTGTCATTTAGTACAACAACTTCTACACCAGTCATACTCTCACGCTCTCTCCCTCTCCATTTACTATGCATTGCACTCTTTTTGGCGGCACTCAGTTCCATGTCTACAAGGTGGTCCGAATGCAAGTGTTTTTGGAAGATAGATTTAAATAAAGGGAAAGAGAAATATGCCAAATTTCCGTACACAATTTAATTTGTTGGGCTGAATTTGCAAGAACATTTCTTTTCAACCCGATAACTTGTTGATGGTTTGTGGCTTAGTTTCATGAATGTCTTTCATTATATTATATAATATTTACTGTTTGAGTCTAGTCTGTTTCTGGATCAGTACCGATCTATAAAGGGATTCAGTAATTTTGGAAATTATGTACATTTTTCTGGAGATTTGAGTATAATAAGATGTGGACAGAGAAAATTACTACTGAAAGTTTTGGGAAAGGTTGGTTGCTTAGAGTGACGATTCTTCCAGAATCCAACTAGCGTTTCCGCACCATTTCGTTGCCACATCCTTATTACCAAATTGTGTACCAGTTATTTACAGCAAGACTATATCCAGTCTATGCGGTTTAGGAACCTTATTAGGTTGTTGACGTCTAAGCCAGACAGTTGCTCGAGACTCTCGAACAGCAGTTTGCCCAGGGTTAACATTCTGTCCTTCCATAGGGCGGGGCATTCACAGAGGAAGTGGAAGATTGTTTCCTTTTTCTCCGGTTGTTTACGACTCTGGGAGTATATTTTGTGGGAGATACCAATTTTGGCTGCTTGTTCTTCGATAGACCAAAAACCAGTTATGACTGCCGTTAGTCTACAGACGTCCCGTTGTTTCATGTTTATCAATGTCGACGATTGCTTGAGGTTGTAGGGAGGCCATTTCGTCTGGTCTCACACCTAATGGTGCGAATACCGATTCTGCAAGAACATTATTCATGACAGATCCCCCTCTTTCCAGTTCATCCGCTTTTTCATAACCTTCAATGCTCCGATGTCGCGGGACCCAAATTAAGGTTACTTTATGGTTTTCACTCAAGGTGGCGAGGCTATTCCTACTTTGCTTCACCACTTTAGAGGTTGATATAGCCGCGTCCAGTGCCTGGATTGCAGCTTGGTTATCCGAAAGAATAACAATATTGCCCTTAAAAGAGAAATCCGTGGTTAGTAGCCTAAAAGCTTCCCCAATTGCCAGTACTTCCACGTAGAAGACACTGCTGGTATTAGGGAGACGCACAGATTTTTCAATTCCAAGTCTATGAGAATATATATAAGCTCCAACACCACAACCCGTTTTACTGTCATCTGTATGGACTGTGGTATCGAAGTTGTTTAGAAATAATCCCTTGTTCCATTCTTCCTTAGATGGAAAGAGTGTGGCAAAATTTCTATTGAAAGTTACCATCGGGACGATGTAGTCAGTCCTCACCGTGATTAACTGAGCTTGTCGCAATAATAGACTATCGTGACCATACGTTTTTTTTTCTAGCGACCCGCTTCATTTAACCTAAATGCATTAATGGTTGCCGTCTTCTTTATATGTAGGTCTATTGGAATAACGTGTGTCAGTGCATTAATGCAACTGTCCACCTCTAGGTCTGTCAACGCCTGTTGGATGGCATCTGTACTAACATTGTTAAAGGCGCCTTCTATATCCAAGAATGCCGCCATGGTATAATGTTTGCTCTATAGAGTCTCCGTAGATTTTCCTTTAAGGTATGCGTGTTGTGCAGTTGATGTACCAGAGCCCTCCAAAGAGCTTCTGAAGTGTATATTTGGGAAAGAGTTTTTAAATAAATATATTATATTTAATAATCTTTTTTAATAGTTTAGTTTGGAAAACTTTTTTATAAAAATGTGTTTTTTTAATTTGTTTAAAAATTTTGAAAACATGTTTTCTATTGTAATAATATTTCAAAATTAAATTTTCTTGATAATTTTTTTTTTTTAAGATATTCTACCCTAAACATTAAAACAATTCTAAAGCTTAAAATGAACTGAAATTTAAAATGAACCGAATTGCAAAGTCTACAATATTTTTAGTTTTTAGGATAATTTATTAAAACAAGTAAAAATTGAGGAAAATGTGCCAATAAGAGACCGTCCAAAGAAATTGCCTGCGACAATTTTCAAAAATAAAAAAATATATGATTAAGAATAAAGTAGCTGTTGATGTTTTCAAAAAGATTAAGAGCCTTAGATGACCAATAATCGCAATTTTTCTTATTTACACTTCCATTTAAATGAAAATGGGCTCCACTACTCCAAAAGATACCATCAAATCTTCACTTGGAGCACGTCGAATATTGTAACATGAACCAAATCTATGATGAGCAGTTACACACAAATCATTGACCTTGAAATACGCTTTGATTTCGGACTCAGGTTGTGCACTCGTCCACTGCGACATCGTGACTAAGTACCCCACACGAATAACAGTGCTATCGCGTTTAAACATTAAACCTTAAACATAAACTTCCACCGAACACCCAGTACGTACCAATTAGCTATTGCGCAATATCACTTGCAAGGCTAATAAATATTAATTATAAAGCGTCAGTCAAAATTCTAACATAAGAAAAAAGTTGTCAGCCTCAAAATAACCTGGATATGATAAAAAAAAGAAACCTATATTTGGAGTACCCTGTACAATGGATTATGGTGTGCGTGTAAATTGTGTTTTGCTTCCACAAATATTGCTTTGTTTGTTGGTATGAATCTTTTCGAGTATTTTTGTGGTGAGGTCACAGAATTTCTTTGCCAGAAGTTTTTGCTCAATTAAGTTACTGCTTGCTGTCGGAGTTATTTTTTCAGTTTCATTAGTGTTGCACTTGTACTATTAATAATTTTGTATACTAGAAATGTCAACATCAAAAGTAATTTAGGATCCCGAAATTTCGGGAACTTATTGTTGATACTTTCCTTCAACAAGATTTTATTCGAAATCTTTCTTTTTCTTTATAATATAAAAATAAGACTAAATTATATCGGTGCTCGATGAATTAATCCCGAGATTTTTGTTACTTGAAAAACTGCCGGAATTACGAGATCCCGGTACTAGCATATCTAATCCACTAGCATTGTATGTTGCAGTGGAAAGGTTGCGGCACACTGTCTTGCAATATTCATTTAATTTCCTCTTTTTTTGTGCAAAGCATTTGTGTCAAAAAGAATTTGTGTTTGAGCTCGTGTAGGAAATGGTTCAATTAAGTGAACTAGGAAAATTAGCTTAAATGGGATACGTTTTCCAAATCGATTTACACAAACGTCATCACAGAAGTATGTGATTCTGCAATAATATTTTTTAATTTTTTTTAGCTTTGCCTTTAGATCAGCTAAAATTGCTTTGATAGGGATTGCCGTTTTGTTTCGATCCCAAAAATTTTTTCGTGTTTCAACATATGAAATGTAAGTAAGTTTTGAAGTGAAACTTCTCAGGCGTCGATGGACGATCGAGAACGGAGAGTAAAATTTCAAGGCCATGCAACTTTTTGGGCATTTTCGTTTCGCGAGAGAGATAAAAGATGTAACGTAGAGGAAAAGGAAGGAGAGAGCTATACCTTAAATATATCTCAGATATACTTTAGGCTATTTTTCCGGAGTTTTTCCTTGTTGTTGCTAATTTATAGTGCGAAATAGTACTGCCTACTTTTTGACGCTTGTTTGTTGGTGCAAACATGGAGGATATATATTTTTGGAGCTTATTTTTTGGCGTTATATTTCCTTGGTGCCTATTGTTTGGGCCGTTTTTTGGTCCCAATTTTTTTGGGGTTTTTTTTTTTTTTTTGGTGCCCACTTTTTGGCGCTATTTTCCGTTTCCTGGCTAGTACTTGTGCGTCGGATTTATTGGTATTGCCTTGCGGTAATTTGTACCGTTGCTGCGGTCCTGAAATCGCTGCATTCGTGCAGGTGATAAACGCAGGGAGTAGCGCGCGTTGTTACCACGGTTTTTGACCCGCGTTTACCTACACCGGTCGACCCTTCTCCGTTTTTTATCTATTTATATTCTTTGCAAATGTTGTGAATTTATTTAGATATATATTCTTTTTCTCTCTCTCTCTATCTCATTTCGGGTCTCTCCCTCTTTCTTTGTTTGCCTTGAAAGTTTCACTTCAGTTATGTGCACTACGCGACACGCATTTTTTTTTAATTACTTACTTACGCAGTCTTTACTGGGTTAAGCAGAAAAGATGACATGCCCATTAAAGGGTTTTCAGGGTGCTTTTGAAAAATAGCTGTAATTCTGGATTTTTAAATAATTTTATAGCAAATTAATGGTGAAATGAATTTTTTTAGAAAATAAAAATTGGTTGTTGAATTTTTTGCTCACAGATCAAAATTTGGGGTAACATCATGAAACACTATTGTATTTTTTGGTTGAGCTTTCCTACAATACTAGCATACAATACATGCGTACATATATTTGCTTTGGTCATCCATGAGAAGACAAAATAACCAAAATTAGTATCAAAAATATTTAGGGAAATAAAAAAAATTGTTGTTAGGCTACAAATTTTTCGCTTCGAATAGAAGAAGCAATATTTTATTAAATAAAAAATATCTAATAAGCGAAAATTGAATAAGTTTGTGCAATTCAGAAGTAAAGAAAACATTACTCTATACGGGGTTACGGGAAAGTCGTCCTTCGATAGACACACTGGGCTGTGAGTCACCCCATAAAATTGTGCATGGGTTGTGGTTTGTCTATTTCGAACATATGAAAATATACTCTAAGCTGCATTCGTACAGTAAACGGGCTACGCGTAAGCTACGCAAAGATCGGAGCAATCGAGTTTGATTTTGCCACAGTGAGTTGTGAGAGTCCAGCTTTTACAATAAATAACGCACTCCTCAAAATCGCTGAAGGCTTTAAATGCGACAAGGAAATTCCACAAAAATTCAAAAGTAAAATCTACTTGTACAAAATTGTGATCAGGCCGGCAATGACATATGCACCCGAGTGCTGGACTGTGCAGAGAGACTAGAGCTCAAACTGCACCCGGCAGAAATGCAGATGCTGAGATGGACCAGCGGCGTTACACTGCTAGATAGGATTCAAAACACTTTTATGCTTGGTAGCAATAAAGTTTTTCCAATCAGCACTAACCTCCAGGAAAACCGCCTTCGCTGGTACGGTCATGTTAATTAGAATACCAGATGATTAGGCAGGTAGGCAAGTGGTGCAGATGGAGGTACCGAAAAGAAGGCTAGACAGACCACCAAGAAGCTGGAAAAACACCATAGAAAACGGCATGTGACGCAGAAACGTCAGAAAAGAGTGGACTCAGAATCACGTGACCTGGAGGCTTCGCACAAGAAGAGCCGAATTGAAATAGGTTAAGTCTAGGTAAAAGGCGAAGGAGAAGAGTTCATGCAGTAAGTCGTCAGTAGTTGGTGCGTACCGAATTTATGCAGATCTAAAAAGTGATTGGGTGAAATTTACCACAGTGTGTTGTTTGCGTACTTTTTTTGCATATACAGTCAACGTCAAAAAAATATGTGGACACCATATCTTAACAAGTCTCTAGGACACTATCATCTTCATCAAAATCAATTATTTCATATCATAGTTCTGCGTAGGAGCGTCCATTTGCTCTCAGTTTCACAATCTATGAAGGCACTGCTATTTCAATGTTGTACTTAAAAATGTAACGACATCAATAAAGAAGCGTTATTCACGTAGTTGCCAGATTTATACAGATAAACTCTACACATCTGACATTCCTTAACCGTTGGTAGATATTTGGTATAGAAATTTTCTTTCTCATGATTTATACGGAAAAAATAACTTCAAAATAGTTTTAAAGGGAACTACTATTTTTATATTCACAGTTATGTTAGGTCATCATTATTCTGGGTCATCATTTTATACAAGCAAATTAATCATAAATTACTAAAAATAATGGTCATAAGCGTCTAGGAGAACTTGCCCGCATCCCTGTGCAATGCTATGTATCGAATTACCTTGGGGGTTACGTATCGAAGACATTGAACCAGTCAATGATCTTTAGTAATATACTAGTTCTTGGTACTAATTAATATACAATAATAATAATAAAATTTGGTATAGCATCGATTCCATTAGGAAAGAAATGTTCCATTACTTTTCAGCACTAGTACTTTTGAATGTTACGAAGGCTGTTTGGCTTATTAGCTACAGCTTTTTTCTCAATTTCTCATGCAATTTTTAAATATCTACCTTTTCCTTTAAAAAAACCTTAAAACCCAAAAATCCATTCATCCTACATCGCATGACTTTAGTAGCCAGTTCACATAATTTTTAAAGTAGTACATCTGCCCATTAGCAATGTCAGCAAGAGTTCTTAAATTAAAGCTTTCTTTTAAATGATCTAATTCTACAGCAAGGTTATTACTATCTTTTTAAATTATATTTTTAATAATCCTTTTCTTAGATGCATTTCAACGAAATAATGCTTTCGACATATCCTCCATTATTTATTTTTAATTTCAGTTCTTCTCTGTGCGTCATTCACTCGCATCTGCACATAAGTTTTACTGATAAAATGCAATCGATTTATTATGTCATTTCAATTAAAAACCAACTAAATGCCACTCAATAGCACATCGACGTACACACACAATAATTCCTGCAAAAATAACAAGCAATAACTCAAGCAATTGCTCAAATGGTTCGTATCTGAGGTGTAGATGTAGAAAATTGTTGAAGACTTGCACGTACGCGCGCATTGTTTTGCCATTGCGGTGTTAGTGGGAAATATCTAGCAATTGAATTGTTTTCAGAAGATGTGTGTGTTTTTAACGTTAGTTGGTATTTGTCTTGTAGTATCTGACAAGCAGCAGCATTAGACAATGGACATGAAGTATTTCAGTGACATGTGCAGGTGAATATCTAAAATACAATGGGTGGGTGTGATCTATGAACCTTACATAAACTAAAATAATTAAAAAATCATGGATAAAAAAGTATACAATAAACAAAAAAATTGCATGCTCACAAAAAGCTCACAAAAAAATGTTTCTTATTAAACAGAAAAACCGTTGAAATCCACCAAACAAGCAAAATAGAAAATAAAAATTAAACCTCCAAAAAAAATTATTTAAAACTATTATTGTAAACAAAAAATAAATATATAACATTTTCGTGCATCAAAAAGTACAAAAAAAAAAGAAAACAAATCTAAAATAATTAAAAAGTTATTAATTAAAAATTGTAATATATATAAAACATTTTCGTGGTTCAAAACTCAAAAAATAATAAAAAGAAAAACAGGTGAAAACCACCAAACAAGCAAAAAAGGAAATAAAAATAAAACTTCCAAAAAGAATTACTTAACATTATTAATAAAAAAATATATAATATATTCGTGCTTCAAAAAATACAAAAAAAAAAAAGATTTATAATTAAACAAAAAATATTCAAAAACTATGAATATAAAACTGTAAGATATAAAATATTTGTGTGTTTCAAACACGCCAAACCAATAAAATTAAGCTTCCAAAAAAAAAAATTATTTAGTAAATTATCGATAAAAAAATTTATATAAAACCTCTTCGTGCTTTAAAACACACAAATAAATTTATGTTTTGTTCTTTATTCTTATTAAAAAATCCACAGTTGAAAATTTGTGTATAAAAAACTACAAATAAAACATTTTGAGAAATATCACAAAAAACAAAAAAAAAATATGAATAAATTCTATATTGAAATAAAAAAGTGATTCAAAGTGGAGCTTCCAAAAACGAAATAATTAACAAAATATAAATAAAATAATATTTATATAAAACTCTTTCGTGCTTCAAAACACAAAAAAAAATATTTTTTTAATTAAAAAACAAAAATAGTTCGAAAAATTATTAATAAAAATACAAAAAAATTTTCTTGCTTCAAAAATTTTAACTAAAAACACGATTATTTCAAAACTTATTAATACAAGACTGTAAATAAAACATTTTCGTGTTCCAAGCAAACAATAACGAAAAAAATTCCAAAAAAAATTTTCTACATATAAATATAAAATTTTAACTAAAAAAAATAGCTTAAAAATTATGAATAACAAAGTGTAAAAAAACATTTTCGTATATTTCTTAAAAAAAAACCTTTCCCAAATTATAAATAAAATTCGTATTAACAAAACCATGTATCGAAGAATTAAAAAAAGTGCGTGTAGCGTAGTACACATAACAGAAGTAAAACTTTCAAGGAAGACAAGGAAAGAGGCAGTGACCCGAGGGAGAATGAGAGAGGGAGAGAGAAACAAAGAATATATATCTATAATAAATAAATTCACAACATTTGCAGAGAATACAAATAGATAAAAAACGGGTCGACCGGTGTGGGTAAACGCCGGACACAAGCCGTGACAACAACGCGCACTACTCCGAGCGCTTATCACTCGAACAAGCGCAGCAACGGCACAAATTACCACAAGGCAATACCAAAAAATCCGACGTCGGAATGGATAGCACTTTATAGTACGCACAGGCACCAGCCAGGAAACGGAAATAAGCGCACCAAAAAAACGCCAAAAAAATTGGTACTAAAAAACGCCCCAAACAGTAGGCACCAAGGAAATATAACATCAAAAAGTAGGCACCAAAAATATATTGCCTACAAGTTTGCACCAACAAACAAGCGCCAAAAAGTAGGCAGTGTTCCTTCCCACTAGAAATTAGCAACCACAAGGAAAAACTCAGGAAAAATAGCCTAAAGTGTATCTAAGATATATATAAGGTATAGCTCTCTCTCTCCTTTTCCTCTACGTTACATCTTTTTTCTCTCTCGCGAAAAGAAAATGCCCAAAACGTTGCATGCCCTTGAAATTCTACTCTCCATTCTCGCTCGTCCATCGATGCCTAAGAAGTTTCACTTCAAAAATAATTCAAAAGTTATTGATAAAAAAATATATATAAATATTTTCGTACTAGAATAAGATATAAAAAAATACATAAAACAAATATAATATATAAATATAATATATGTACACCCAACATTTTCGTTTTTCTCAACACACAAAAGTAAAAAAAAATGGTTCAAAAATTATCAATAAAATCTGTACTTAAAAATAAAATAAAAAATCAAAAAATTGTAGTCAAATATATATAATATAAATCACATCCACTCATGTATTTAGATATATGTATATAGATTTCTTCCTTAAAATAGTAAATATATGAAAATCTGAGCAGTTTCGACCACTCTTTCCTCTTTTTTGTTTAACATGGAAAAGTGTCCCAGACATAAGTTGAAGATTATGATTATTACTATTTATTAGAATAAAGAAGATTATTATTATCTCTGTCCACTGACCAATTAATCACCATAATTACCTACTTAAGTGTGACTTAATGTATGAGTATTTACCTAAAAAATCAAAAAAACAAAATTTAAAGAAATTTGCCGAAAAATATTTTTCATCACATTTTCCGATAAAGTGGTGATAATGGCGTCAGGGCTGTATTCTAATACGATCAGTGATATCATGCGAAGGGCGCTAGGTGAGCGTAACTTTTGGGTTACAGGCTCTGACAAGAGGGGGGCCTGCAATGAATAACGCTCTTGCATAATTGGTATTCACACCATTCAAATTGAAATTTGAAAAGTCGAGCCAAGAAGCACCGAGAGATTTGGTAATTCCAAAGCCCCATTGTATTTAAAGCTCTGGAAAGTCAAAGGGTAGACAGTCAAGGAGGAAAGGAGGGAAGTTACAGAAGGAAAAAGATGGAATAGAATAGAGGAATAGAGGTAGTTATACCTGTCAGAATTTTCCAGATTCTTTGATAAATCTGAAAACACATGTCCTCTAGTTTGAGAGAAGCACAGCTTGGAAATTGAATGGTGTGGAGTTTCCAGGACTTTCTGTGCTCGCGTCTATTGCACTGAGACCATGAGATTTTTGAAATAGTACATGAAGAAATGGAGCACCATCTTTTCTGCACTTTCCGACGATATAAATTGTGCGAATACTCTTTAGCAACAGTCAGGGGGACGCCCTTGAATGGTTGCGAGAACTCTGAGTCCAATTCAGTCGACCTCTTCCGGGCGCGCTCATCAGCAATGTCATTTCCTTCTATGTTCCTATGTCTTGGAAGCCAGATTGGAGAAATGCTATCTGCACATTCCAGAGGTTTGATCTTTCTCTGATCTGAAAGTCCCAAAAAATTTTAATATCTCCCTCGCCCCCATATTTCTTAAACATTATGCTTGCTAGAAGGATCACAAAGACTTCTGCCTGAAAAACACTAGCAGTGTGCGGCAGTTTTAAGGAAATACATAACTTACCTGATTTGGAAAAACCTCTGCTACGACTACGAAATCTATCTTGGAGTCGTCAGTGAAGATAGAGGTAACAGCCTCGGTACAGATTTCCTCGTCATTCTAATCCTGCCTTCTTGGAAAGGTTGCCCATGTATGACCTTTAAACACAAGTTTGCTGATAGAGAGATCTGTCCGATGTTTAGAGAATTACGGAGATAACTGCCTAAAGATCCTGCCATGTCCCTTGATATATTGGCTTTATGGGGCAACCTCCTTGACCTAATTGCACTTTGAAGGACGATGAAAATAACATAAAAGTCGATGCGAAGTAGTTGCAAAATGACATTAGGGGCAGCACTGGTACAAATTCTATTGCTCCAGTGATGCCAGTACAAGCAGCCATTTGCATCCACCACATCTGTTATTAAAGTTCTTTCCAAGAGCTTCCCACCAAATAAGTGGCAGAACCACTATGTTGTAATCTAGAAAACAATCTGTGGCTTAAGTCCCCAGAACTTAGATTTGCAGGAGTGGAAAGCTATGCTGACCTTCTTTACCTGATTTTCAAAGAGGAGCTTCCAATGGAATTTGGAGTAAAGTATCACAGCTAAAGTAACACTCCTACCCGCCGTTGCCGAATGGGTTGGTGCGTGACTGTTACTCGGAATTCAGAGAGAACGCAGGTTCGGTTGCCCCTCGGCAGGCAATGGCAAACCTCCGATTGTATTTCTGCCATGTATTTCTGCCATTTCATAAAAAATATCTGCCGTTCGGAGTAGGTTTGAAACTGTAGGTCCCTCCATTTCTGGAACAACATCAAGACGCACACCACAAATAGGAGGACGAGCTCGGCCAAATACCTAAAAAATATATACATATATATATATATCACTCCTATATACTTAACTTCCTCTGAAACGGAATAACAGAATCAAGTTACAACGAGTGATTTTTATTTGCTCTCAAAACCGTCAAAAAAAAATTAGTTTTAATGAAGATGAATTCAAAAGCGCTCACTCTGCCTTTCGTATTTTTGTCGGTCACCATTGGCATGAACTTAGCTTGTCGCGAGGCATCTCGCTTGCCAGCATCTGCATTCCTGTGCTTCGCACTTTAGCCATAACCAATAGTTATTACGCTCCGATAGTACACGCGCACCTTGTGTCCAATAATATGCAAGAACCATTTGTTAAACGAAAAAATTTCATTTTACTTTGCATCACATGTGCTTACCTGCGTACAACAAAAAAAATTTATCATTTTCACATTTTCTCATGTTACATTGCAGAGCCAGCAGTTGGAGGGGCACAACACTTAGGTACGCGGAAAGGAGTTGCAAGAAAAAAAGCGGAATACCAAAAAAATAAATGCCAACAAATGAAACCTGAGGTGCGCTCAAGTGTAACAAATACAACGGACTTGCATCGAACGCTGGCAGCAGCTGCGTGAAAATATGCTTGCGTCACACAGATGTTGCAACATCGTCACCTGAGCGAATAAACGGGAAGCGGGCAAAAAAAACAAAGCAAAGTAAAATAAAATTATAACCAGTGTACAGCACAGCGAGCGAATGTGTGAATGATTGACTGAATGGAGGAAAAATTGCCAATTCAGTTGCTCAATAGCAATCGCAAACAATCGAAGTGAAACGTGTGCTGCAGCATGTGGTATGCTGCCGAAGAACAGGTAAAAATAGCAACTGAAACGCATTTGCAACAGAGTGGCAAGGCGAGTGACAGTAACGAAAACAAATGAAATAATAAAATTTCCGCTCCAACAAAGAAACAAAACAGAACATAGAAGAGGAATTATAAAAAAAGAAACAAAAAGGAACAGAGAAAAGAATTAAAATGCGTATTCAGCAACATTCCACCTGGCAGCAACAACAAAGAGCAATAATAAAAAAGTGTGGGGTATCGTAAAAGCTGGCAATAAAACAGCTAAAAGGGTGTAGAGTGCCAGCGGCCAGCGGCAGTGTAGAAGCAACCACGCGTTGGCAGTGATGTTGGTGGCGTTGCAAGTGGGGAAGCAGGAGCAGTGGCACTACTACTACTACTACCACTACTACAACTACTACTACCACTACCATTGCCATAGCGACGGCTCACATGGAGCGCTGAAGCTACTGAAAAGAAATTTCATCAATTTTCGTCAACGCAAACACAGCACCACGAAAGGACACCAACGAATAGGCCACTGCTGCCTTTGCAATACGCACGTTTATGGCATCGAAGATTTACAAACAAAACAACAAGTAGGCAAACAACAACTGAACGGTATACAACAATCCACTCAACGGCGACGCAAACGACGACAGCTTGTACGGCCCAGTACAGTTGGCAGCAGTCGAGGTTGGCGCAGCATTGCTGATACGCATTGCAAGCGACTGCAACAAGAGAAAAAATACTGCATTGACGCACCGCATGTTGCCACATTAGTTTGCTGATATCGCCAGCAAAAGCTGCTGTACTATTTCCGGTCGGAAGGCAGGCATACGCTAAAATTACTCATACGCACCGTTGTGCAATACGGCGCAGGAGTAGGAGCGCTTTTGGTTGTGACACTTCGGCTTCTCCTCTCCCATCTTCAACAACACACTTCACTCCATCAGCAGCCTGTCGTGCCTGTAACACATTTAAATCGTCGGCGGCCGGCCACATTTAAGGCAGCAGCTGTGTTTTTGCGACACCCACTCGGCACCACCACCCAATATGTCTAGTTGAATAACGAGTGGGGGTATGCATCTATAGTGCTGATATATTTATACGAGTGTACAACAAGGGCAAAAGGAACAAGAAAGACGACAAAAAGTAATAACAAAAATAACAACAGCAACAGCGTTGAGCGATAGCCGTTCGAGTGTAGCGAAAAAGGCAATGCCAGCAAATATGAGCAGAAATTGTGTCGCAATTTGCTTGTCAGGTGAGTGAGTGCGAATGGCATTGTTCATTGTATTTTCATATGTATGTGTGTGTGTGGGAGCGCGAAAGTGCTGTATGTTGGCGCATGCTGCATGCATATTTTTGTGTGGCGCATGTTGCAACATTGCACTTTACACTGATTTATGTATGACATGTCCAAAGGCTTCTTTACGCAGGCACAACTATTGATAGGGTAAAAGGCGCATTGATTTCGTATCGGTATTGAAACAGTGATTTATGGAAGTAAATGACGTGAGCGAAAAATTTTAAATCCGAAAAACTGCAAGCCTTTTTTTGTTTTTTTCTTTTTGAAGGCAATATTTAAAGTGCGGTCAGAAGTGGACGGAGGATAGAGTATCATCTCCTGTCAACAAATTTTACTTTAACATGTGCACACTCGTTATGTTAGTTTCCGATAATTCTTTTCAACTGCTTGAAATCAACGGCGAAACGTAACTCTTATAGCCTGACCTCAGTTAGGAGTTAGGTGGCTATTTAAGACTTAGCAGCTTAGTACTAACAAAATTTGCTGCTTCTGAAAAGTGGTGATATATCATTTCACTGTTATTGTGTGACAACATTCGTGTCCTGCTATTTATTCTTCTGTAAATGGAGCTTTATTAGTACGTTTTTATATAATTTAATAATACATAGTGATTTCACCTACTCTTTTTACCAAGTAAGCGGAATTTACGGACCGACCAAACCTACTCTCGAAACCGCAGTTACCGAAGCTAAATATTCCACCAAGTGTTGGTTTGATCGAAAAGTTTCGATTTCATCTGAGTCTGCTTGAACTTCAGTCATGGTAGGTAGGTAAGATGGCAAGAGTACCCCAGGTACACTTCGAGTAGCACTTACGAGCCGTTTTGATACCATAATGTGGCCCACTACCTGTAAAATGATTTAAGGAAGAAAGGTAAGGAAGAAGAAAATCCGTCTACAGCCATCCAGTGCTGTTGATGTAGTCGAGGAGAGAAAAGGGATCTAGGCTGGAGAATTTCTTCAAGTCATCCTCAAAGGGCACGCTGAGGAAACTCAAGCGCCTAGCCGCCAGAGCCGGACATTTGCAGAGAAAGTGTTCTACAGTCTCTTTCTCTGCATGATCTCCACAGCTTCTGCAATAGCGGTTGTACGGAATTCCAAGCTTCTTCGCATGGGTATCGATCACCCAGTGATCAGTGAATACCGCAAGGAGTTTGGAATTTGAATGGCGGGGGCTTCCCATCACCTAAAGCGTTCTGTTTCTGTCATACTGAGGCCATAGTATTTTCGAAATAGCACACGATAAGACAGACCTCCATCTGTCTTGCGATTTTTTTAGAAAGAAATTGTGTAGTTTCCCTTTAACAACGGTCAAGGGGACACCGATGCCTAAGAAGGGGACAGCTGAAACCGGTTCTGTGAATCCCTTCCTGGCAAGTTCATCGCCAATTTCATTTCCCTCTACATTCTTGTGTCCAGAAACCTAGATAAGGGAAATGTTTCTTTAGTCATAAGTAAAATAATCTTGCAGGCAGCTTATTGCTTACTAATTTTTCGAAAAATATTACTCTTAAGGTGGCACGGACGTTGAAATATTCCATTTAGGGTACGACTCGGCTCATACGCAAAAAATAATATCAACAATATTTTTTAATTGGAAGATATACTCTTCGAAACCAATTTATCTGCTAGGTGGTGCTCGGATCAAGAGAGTTTGGATAAGTAGAAGGTAACACATTTGTGTAAAAATGAGTTTAGAACAAACTTTTTAATAGACAATCGTTTCTTAGAAGAAGCATTAGAAATAATTGTAAAGGATATGGAAAATTTACTGTAACCAAGGATCACACATGAAAAATAGTTACTCAATGACTATACAGACAAATTTTTTTTGGCAACCCTTAATCTATACCCCTGCGATCATCATCATCGTCAACTAGTTATTTACACCCACTGTTGAACACAGCCCCCCTCCATTGATTTTCAATTTTCTCTATTTTGTGTAATTTTTTCAATTTGTTATTATTTTGATGTCAGCGCTCCATCTTGTAGGCGGTCTTTCAATTTTCCTCTCATTTTCTATGTTTCTCAGTATCGATCTTCGTACTCCAAATTCTGAACAGTAGTCTTGTAGAAGAATCCTGCTGAAAGATGTATGGGCTGTCGCCACATACACTAAAAATTCAGAGTTCCACTACTGTGACTAGAATCTCGATACATGCGGCAGAATTCACTCGAAATCCTTGAGTAAAGAAGAGTGGTGGCATGGCATGTCTTTTGTTGCTCACAACAACCATAATAGTGGCTGGAAGCTTCGTATGCATGACAACAGGAATCTCTGTAGGACTGACACATAGCGATCTGTCATTTCTGTAGTTGGTCTATTGGCCTTGCTCAAAATTTTTTTCCTCAGAAAATATCATAAAATCTGAGGCACCCTTAAGCGCCTTTAATTTTGTTTAAAAGGCCCTATAAACTATCTTCTACGCGTAAGGTAGTATTTATACTTCTTAGAGCACTCCACAAATAAGACCATCAGAAATATCTAGCGCCCTCGCAGGAACCCTTATTGATTTTGAACGATCTTCATCAACGATCGCTTGCAATTGTTGAATAAATTGTGCAAATCGGATGGAACCAGAACTTTCCTCGGGTTTTTTCGTTATGAAAATGACTTTTCATCGCCGCGTGATGCTTCCAATTCACCTTTCGTGGGACACCTTTTTCAAAACCTTCGCTTGGGCATACAGGTCTGCCTTTTTTTCGTTCGTCCTGTTTGAGGACCCCTTTTAAAAGGTTAAATCTACAATTCAATAGATAATTTAATCTCAGCAAGCTACCTGGAAGCTCAAGTGATTAGCTTTAATAGAAATATGTTAAATTCACGCTTCACGTCCACAAAGTCTGGCCAGATCCGGGTGTCAAACGGAGGGTTAAGTAGATTTGAAATTTCTCAATCCGTATCATTTGCACATAGGTATAGCGTCGATTATTGAATGTGCCTGCATTTCTTGCCACGTTTTACCTGAAAAAGAAAACACAAACAAAAAATAATGGCTTTGGGAAGTTACAGCCACATATTTGCATGTCTTTAACTACCGTAAGCACCCTGTTTAAATATGTTTAGTTTTTCGTAAGTTTTGTTCCTGACTCTGAAAATGAAATCTAATATTAAAAAGTTTTCGAAGTTTAGGTAGGTAGGTATAGTGGTTGTCGGTTGACATACCACCGGGGATGTCCCCTATCCTCCCTCTACATTGCCGTCATTAAACCAACCCGTGGCCTTAATTTATAATATCTAACAAGGCTTGTTATTTTTTTATTGGCTACTTCTGCCAAGTTATTCAGGGAACTTTTTCCTAAAATATTAAACCTTGTTCTATCCAGAGCCATGCACCCGCATTGGAAGTGTTCTATAGTCTCTTCTTCTTCAATGTCGTTGCAGCTTTTGCAATATTCGTTATAGGGTGCTTCAAGTTGTTGTTGTGGTTGTTGTAGCAGCATAAACATTCCCCAACTTACATTCGGGGAATGCTGCTGGAGTGATAGTCCTTGGCCGGATATAAATCCGGGCCGTTTCGGTAACGTAGAACCGACTGTCGTGGAAACGCTCCTCCCAGTCTGTTAGGACATTCGCAGAGATAAGCAGAGTTCACTAAATTGCCTTTTCCTTCAAAACTAATTAGCTGATTTCCAAATTTTTTTTATAAATTTAGAGATAACTAAAGTTCCTATCAATTTTTTGCAATACTTTTCAATCTAAATGCAGTCTAGGGGCGATTTGTGAATTTACTGAGAGTTTTGCTTAGTTTTTAATAGCATTTCTGAAGATATGAATTCTCTATTTTCTAATAGATGAAAAGTAGTATCAAAAGTTAATTTTTTTGTTTGTTAATCAAAATAGCATAAATACGTGGAAGTACGGATTTAATATAGTAATTCTGTTTGTTCAGTTTTTCATTTCCTCATCACTGATATTTTGTTGACCAACTTTAAAGTTTCAAAGAGGATACGCAAGTGTAGGTACCCATTTCGTCTACTGTATTTCATAGGCCCCGGTTCTTTAGCGTAAGTGCACTTGCCCGCCATCCCAGAGGTTGTGGGTTGGAATCCCACGTAAAGCACAGTCCTCGCACTTTTCCAAGTTTACCTACTTTCCCTGTTTCTACAAAAACAAAGAAAAAAATACAATCCTCGAATTCCATTCCTGAACCCCAAAACCTTATCCTTTCCATCCTTAAGCTGCTAAACCAAGAAAAACCAAAGAAAAACACACAGTTATACATTGCATCGGTGGCGCCAATAAGAGGAAGCGGGCAATCGCGCTAATAGGGCAGACACACCAAATTTAGCGATGTCCTCAACCATCTGTGCGATCCTTCTGCCATAAAAATGTGACACACAGATGGCGCTCCAAGCAGTAAGAAGGCGTTGCTCCTAAGCAGGTGGGAATTCCCATTACTTAGGACTGTTAGCGGCTGGCTAATCACCTACTCTGTCAGAAATCAAAACAGATTAACGCAAAACTGAGTCTTGTCGGGGCCCTATGCTCACGAGAGGAGTGAACGGGGGAAAAAAAATATGGAGTCTATGAACAACAAATTCTTACAGACTATTAACCCAAATTAAATCAGATTATATACAAGATTTCATTATTAACTAATATTCATAACACAAGTATTTAAATTTATATTTTGAAAATTTAGTCGCTTGAGACTTTAAACCCTTTTAAAGGATAAATTTATGAGGAAATGAAAAAATAGTATGCAGTGTTACTAGATATAAAATCTATAGTATAGTTTGGTGCATATGATATCCTTTACAATTTGTACTATCAGACTTTGTAATTTAATAACATACATTAAACTCTTACTAGCAACTGAATAAATAAATATAATTTGTTTTTATATTTACACCAATTTATATAATTTTATTTGTGCTTTCCGTTCTCAAACAGTTTCCCTCGCGCTCAACATTCTACTAATGTTGCTGCCACATGCCGCTGGCGATGATTGGTCGGCGAGTTGTGCCTCCAACTGTACCTGTAAATGGACCAATGGCAAGAAATCGGCCATCTGCAGTTCGCTGCAGCTCACCACCATACCCACAACGCTAAGCACCGAGCTGCAAGTGCTCGTACTGAACAACAACCACATACCATATCTCAATCGAGAGGAGTTCACCAATTTAGGTCTTCTCAACCTGCAACGCATCTACCTGAAAAATTCTGAGGTGCAATATGTACATAAAGAGACATTTCGTAATTTGAAAATATTAGTCGAAATCGATTTGTCAGATAACAAAATAGAAATGATCGACAAAGACACATTTATGGGTAACGATCGCTTGCGCATACTCTACTTGAATGGCAATCCGCTGAAGAAGTTGGTCGCCTATCAGTTTCCCATACTGCCACATCTGCGCACACTCGATCTGCATAACTGCCTGATTTCATATGTGGATCCGATGGCCCTGGCGAATCTGAATCTACTCGAATTTCTCTATTTAAAGAATAATCTGCTTGAAAGCCTCAGCGAATATGTCTTCCAGCACATGACGAATCTCAAGACGTTGGTATTGGACGAGAATCCGTGGCAGTGTAATTGCAAGCTGCGCAAATTCCGCACCTGGTATGTGAAGAGCAAATTGAACAGCATCAGTTTGCTGTGTAAGGGTCCACCGTCTCAGAAGGAGAAGCAGTGGGAGCATGTTGATGAGGAGCAGTTCGGCTGCACGCCCAAAGTGGAGCTCTTCAATAACGAAGATGTACAGAATATCGACATAGGTAGCAATACGACCTTCAGCTGTCTGGTGTACGGTGATCCATTGCCCGAGGTGACGTGGGAACTGAATGGCAAAATACTGGATAATGATAATGTCATTTTCGACGCAGAGTCGATCACCTCAGATAAGCTGTGGAGTAATCTGACTGTCTTCAATATGACCAGTTTGGATGCGGGCACCTACGCCTGCATCGGTTCAAATATAGTTGGCGTGGCTTCGCAGAACATCAGCATATATCTAACGGAAATTGTGCAGCATGTTTTGGTGAAAACACCGGAGACCTTTTGGTATTTCGGCTTGATCATGGGCACCTTCGGCACAATCTTCCTGCTCATACTCATCTCATTTGTGGTGTGTTTGTGCAAACGCACGACACGGCAACGGCGCCATCCGAAAAAATCTGGCGTGAAACCGAGTGTCAGCTTCAATGATCAAGAGAAGAAACTGCTGGATTTAAGCATCACAACGACAACAGCCGACCGCGGCGACAGTTGTGGCATGGATAACAATACAACAACGACAATGAGCAAAACGGAATCGGTAATTGGCTTCGAGCCGATTGAGATACATGCAACGGATAACATGCGCGGCGCCGCAGCAAACCACAACCATCACCAGCTAACACATCAACAACAGTTGCAGCAGCATCACGCGCATATGGCGGGCGCTGGTAGCGTTGGTAGTGGTGGCGGTGGCGGCGGCGTGGTAAACTCTATGATGCAACCAAGTCGCCAGCAATTGATGGCCGTGGCAGACGGTTCGTGCAGCGTTGTTGGCATACCTACATCAATGGCATCGGTCGTGGGCGCGGTGGGTACGAAGGCGCATCCCAATGCCATACCGGAGGAGTTTCCGCTAAATGTTGGTGTCTTCCCGCCGCCGCCTGAGTTCTGCTCCAACATTGTGCCAAATCCCGCTTACGGCAACATATTCATAAGCGTCTCCGTGACGCAGGACATGTTGGACGGTGCGGACATCAGCATGTATCCTGACCTGTTGAATATACCAAAGCGTCAAATGAACGCAGATGGCAACAGCATACAAGCGGGCGTGAGCGTGACCAGCGGTAGTGGTGCCGGCAATACGACTACCACAAATACACTACTGCCCACGGGCACCACGACTGCAGTGAATGTCTCATCGTTTGCGACGTTGCCACGGAATCATCAACGACGCGGCATACTCAAGAAAGACTCATCGCTGCAGCATCAGTACTCACTGCAACAACAACAGCAAACGAATTTGTATCCACACGATGAAATCGTTTCGTATCACAATCTCGATACCACCTACAGTCAGGGCTATCAGGAACATCAGCAGCAGCAACAGCAGCAGCAGACGCTTGAACAGCGACAGACTTATGGCGCTAATATCGTTGGCTTGCCGCCACCACCGCCACCTCCTGCGGCAGCCACACTATCGCAGTGCCATCACAATCAAACAGCTGTGGCGGCCGCCATCAATGCCAAAGCTTGCGCCGCCTGCATTGGCACACTTTCGCCACCACCGCCTTCTTGCAGCACGCCGCCGACAACGATGGATGCAACGCCGCTGAGACCGCTCAATAAGGGAGGTGCTGGCTCATCAGCGTCCAGCAATTCAGGGCTAAAGTATGACAACATGGGGCGACGCATCACGGCTAGCGGCAACTCGACGCTCTCGCTACCCGATGAGGCAGATGAGGAATGCGTGGAAGATGAGACGCATTTCATTGAAGAGGCGCGCAAAATGAAGCAGGGACAAAAGCAGCAAAAAGACTGCCAGCAGCAGCAGCAACAACTGCTAAAGGTTGCGGCGGCAGTGAATGCGACTGGCGTATCGACGAATGCGAGCGGAAACTCGATGGTAGCAGATGCAGGCGGGGGCACGGAATATGTGTCGCTGTAGTATTATGGAACGCAAGTGTAAATAGGGGCGATGTGTGTAGTATAGTTGTAAGAGTACATGAGCGGTGGGGGCAATGGCAGAGTTGGCAAGTATATACAAGTAGTTATAATATAGTGAATATATGAAATATTAATAGGGAAAATGTATACATACATAAATATAGTGTAAAAAAATTAAAATTACTTATAGCGCCATATGCTGAAAATATGTATTTGCTTTTTAGATCCTATTGCCCAAAAGTAGGCCATCCATCAAGCGGATTTATTACATAGTTGTCGCACTGCGCGAGCAGCTAAACGCATGAATCCTACTTTTAGGTGCGTTCTTGCAGTAATTGCTTTTTTTTGTTTTATGAACTTAAAAAAATACAACAGTTATGCTGTAGTATAAGAAAAAATAAAACAAAATCATGCAACATATTTCTTCGGCCATTTTAATCAAAGATTTAACTGTGCGACAAATTGACGTTAACTAAAAGAGTGCGGAATAAAAGTATACTTTGTTTAGGGACGGGAACGGATACAAGTAGAATACTTTCCTTCGCGACTTTCAATTAACTTTTACTACATGTATACATATTTATCTCCGGCTACGTTCGAACTAATTTTAAAAACTCTGTTAAATTTGAGGTATATTCGTTTGCAGAAAAAGAAATCCCCAATTTTTGCGCAAATGATTTAAAACTGTTTTATGGTCCATCTTCAGCTCCTGTGATCTGCTATGACTACTAACGTGCCGGTCAACTTCGATACTTCACTTCATTATTTACGAAATATCGATCATTACAGCCATCCACCGAGAAAATAATAGATTTATATTAATATTAATATCGTTGATTTCCAAAGCCATCGGACAGGTTCAATAATTCTCTTCTGAGTGAGTGTTAATCATCATCATTCACAGCATTACAACGCGGGGTGCGTCAAAGCTTCCTTCACAAAACTCCTCCAAAGTATTCTATCGCTTGCTTTTCCTTCGTAGTTGCGATTTCCCATTGCTGTGAGATCGCTTCCTACTGCGTCTATCCATCGGTTTCTCGGTCTTCCCTTCGCCTTCGCACCAATTATCTTTCCAGTCATGGCTTTCCTTACAGCGGATTCAGCAGGCATATGGAGCACGTGACCTAGCCACCGTATACGCTGCGCCTTTACAAAACGCACAGCTGTCTCGTCTTGGATAAGTTCGTTCAATTCCGAGTTGTACCTAATTCTGTAGCTGCCATCTTTATTTTTCATGGGTCCAAACACTTTCCTTAAAATTTTCCTTTCGAAGTTAGCAATAAGCGCACTGTCATTAATTTTCATAGTCCACACCTCGAACCATATGTCAAAAATGGTCGTATAAGAGTTTTTTTATACATGGTCAGCTTTGTAGATCTAGATAAAAGACGAGACCTATACAAACTAAAGTGTGAATAGTACGCTCTATTGGCGGCGTTGACGCGATCTTTGATTGCGGGTGTTGAGTTACCGCTACAAGTGAACAAAACACCTAGATATTTAAATTATTGCACCACTTCAAAAGTATATGCACCTTCATGAAAATTCTGTGCATTTGTGTGCCGTCTTGATTTCAGCATGTACTTCGTTTTACACTCGTTAAGGAAGCGGCCAATATCGTTGGCAATTTTGTCAATTTTTAAAAAGGTTTCATTTAAGTCGTTCGTGTTCCTCGAAAGTGTGGCGATATCGTCTGCATAGGCACATATTTGGGTTCTTTAGTTATCAAGGTACCACCTTTGTTGACTTCCCTTACGATAAAGTGCAGCCGTATCTATATGTTCCCAAAGTGAATTCAAGTCCGGGTGTTTCTTATTTAAAAGGTCGTTAAAATGCTTACGCCATCTTTCTAAAATCTCTTGATCTATTTGTAATATTTCTCCACTTTCAGATAAGCACGTGTTTATTCTGGGTTGAAATGCTGCAGTTTGATCTTTAATTTTCCGATAAAAACGCACTACGTTACACTTTGAATTCTGCTCTATTTCCTTGATTTTGTTTTTAAAACATTCCCTTTTCTTTTTATATATAACTTTTCCAGCATTTTTTTCTTTTTATTGCATATTCAGCATGTGCTCTGCGCGTGCCGCATGCTATATAACTGCGCCAACTTTCATTTTTTGCATTTATAAGCGTTCTGCACTCCTCATCAAACCAATCTTCTTTTGTCTGCTTCGGCAGGTAGCCAAGAATTTCTCTGGAGAGTGAGTGTTAATTCAACTTCCGAAAAATTTCAACAAAAATAAATCAACTGACTTATTTTTATATTTCAAGTTATCTCACAACTGCCTGTGTTCCTGTTTTCTATCTTCTAGAACTCTTTATGAAAGAGAATATCCAACAAGCTTGAAGTGTTTGGGCAAAGTTTTTGAAGTGAAACTTCTTAGGCGTCGATGGACGAGCGAGAATGGAGAGTAAAATTTCAAGGCCATGCAACGTTTTGGGCATTTTCGTTCCGTAGAAGGAAAGGAGAGAGAGAGAGCTATACCTTATATATATCTTAGATACACTTTGGGCTATTTTTCTTTGTGGTTGCTAATTTCTAGTGAGATATAACACGGCCTACTTTTTGGCTCTTGTTTTTTGGTGCAAACTTGTAGGAGATATATTTTTGGTGCCTACTTTTGGGCGTTATATTTCCTTGGTGCTTACTGTTTCGGGCCTTTTTTGGTCCCAATTTTTTGGGCGCTTTTTTTTGTGCCTATTTTTTGGCGATTATGTCCGTTTCCTGCCTAGTGCTTGTGCGTACTATAAAGTGCTATCTATTCCGTGCGGTAATTTTTGCCGTTGCTGCGGTTCTGGAATCGCTGCGTTTGTGCGGGCGATAAACGCTCAGAGTAGTGAGCGTTGTTGCCACGGTTTGTGTCCGGTGTTTACCTACACCGATCGACCTTTCTATGTTTTTTAATAAATTTTGTCTATTTTTATTCTCTGCAAATGTTGTGAATTTATTAAGATATATATTATTTTTTTCTCTCTCTCTCTCGTTCTCTCTCTGGTCTCTCCCTCTTTCCTTGCCTGCCTTGAAAGTTTCACTTCTGTTTTGTGTTCTACACTACACGCACTTTTTTTACCATTTGCTATTTCCAAATAATGGCAGTTTTCACTTCTTCTTTACAGAAAATGTGTGTACTCAAAAATATATTCAAATAAAAATAATGAAAAAAATAATTTATTCAAACAAGATTTCATGAACTATTCGCCTTTTGTTCGTATGATTACAGTACTGGCTGCACCTCAAAGCATTTTGTGAAAAGAGTGCACATTTCTAATACTTAAGGGTGATCAATTTAGAGATATCGGATGTTAAATTAAAATAGAACAACGACAGCTTAAACTAATTGAACAATCTTTAATACTTTTGTGTAAAACCATATATATAATTTATTTTTTAAAGATAATCTCTTTAAAAAGTTGGCTGCAACTGCTCCGTAATTAGGCCATCCATATGAATGACTCGCTGGAGGATTTCGGACGGTATCTCGTGAATAACTTAAGTAATGTTGGCTTTCAATGCCTCAATCGAAGCTGATGTATCCAAAAAAGAATTTAGACTTTACATACCTCCACAAACAAAAGTTCAAAGGAGTGATATCACACAAACAGTTAAGCCATTGACCCACGTGCTTGCCACACAACGCCACTTTGTTGGAACCAAATGTTGTGGAGATCACGGGCGTAAATTTTCGGTATCAAGAAGTCTTTTATCATGTCGCCATAGCATTTTGGTCTTTGAAAAAATATAAGCCAAAGATTCCTGTAGCCCGTAGGCTGCACCAAACTATTGATTTCCATGAAAGGCTTCAGACTACTCTTCAGCCAATATAAGAGGAAATTTTTCTTACTGACGTAGCCACTAAGCCAAAAATGGGCCTCAACGCTGAACGGTTACGTACACCATAAGTTGGCCTCTGAGCGCGCGATGAACACTTTTCACCGAGCGTCGATTTTCGTAATGCAATTACACGATTTGTAAAATTTGTTGATGCGTAATTCTAGTCAGGATGAAATTTCAGTGAATAATGAACGAATTATGTAACTAGTTTGACAGTAGTAACGCACGACCTGTCAAAAATGCCCTAATGGGAAAAGTACCATCAACCTAATCACCTTTTACTTTCACCTCAGCATATTTATAGTTCGAGTAGGTTATTATTTAGCTGCCTCTTAAGGGGTAACACCACTGTAGAAATTTCAAAAAATTGATTTTTTTTTATAAGCTTAAAAAATCCTTTGAACCTTTTAAAATACAGAACAAAAAGTTTTATACCTTACCGAAGTCTATTTCATAAATATTTTAAGCTTTTAACCAAGCGTTAGTGACTGCTACCTAACGACTTCTCCAAATTTCCAAACTTTAAACGCGTTTTTCTCAAAACACGTTTTCTGAAATTGGCACGCAGCATAACTCAAACAATTTTAAATATTTTTAATCAGGTTTTTCACTACGTCTGTATAATAACCTTCTTAAGAGAAGAGCGTAGGGGATTTTCGATAGATTAATTTAAACGATTGCTATAATTATTTAAGTGCCGTTTTTTTAGTCCAAAATAGAGTTTTTTCCTTCAAATGCTTGCTAATTCCACAAAAATAAATATTTTTTAAATCCCCTACGTGTTTCTCTAGCTATTCTTATCTAGATTAAGAAAAAAAATGTTTCTTTGTTCCAGATTAAAATTTGCACCCTCTGTGCTGCGTGCCGCGGAGCTCCTTCAAGAGAAACCACATTACAAAAATGTCTCCAATGCCGCCATTTTGTAAAATTTTTCGATCAAACTTTGTAGTTTTGTATTTTAGTATATAAGTAATAACTTCCCAAAACAGAGTGATTGTTTCCCCTTTCCTTCTATACAAAAAAATTCTTTAAAAATCGTGTTTATTTTACGCGTGTACAGTGGTGTTACCCCTTAAACGATCTTTTTATCCTTAAGAGATTAGGAAATTCAGCGAGGTATCCTATTTCTGTTTTAAGGTACAACTATCGTCAGGGGACCAAGCAATTTTTAAGATTTTTTTTTGGTAGGAAAGTGAAAAACCCTCACCGGTTGGAAAAAAGAAAAGAAAAACAAAAAATGCGATTATAGATTTTCCAGGTTTTTCTTTTATAGATATTTTGTAGTACATTTCGTTCAATTCCCATGGTTTGCCACTTTGGGAGTGCAACCACATTTTTTTAATTGGGTCAAGTCGATTCGGCGATTAGCTGCCCGCCATTTCTAGTGAATTCGTTTTTTTATTCGTATAAACTTTTCTATTTTCAATTGAATATCTCCTCAATATATCACACCATTTGAAATGCAGCTTCTCCTGGACGACAGATGTCTCCGTGAGTACACCAGGGGTACACCCGCTGATTGTAAATCAAGGCATATTAGATGGCGGAAGCCGTGAGTAGAAATTTTATGGCCTTTAAAAAAAGTGAACGAATTGGAAAAACAAGTATTCGGTAGGAAAAGTTCCAGATCATTTTGTATCTGAGAATGGAGATAATAACTGAAACAGTAGTTATGTAGAACAGATCACCTACGGGTAGATGGACGCATGAGTTAGTACCCATCCTTACGACGTGGTTAGAAAGCACGGGGTATTTAGAAAATACCTCCACCGATTTGGCCATGACAGTTAACGAAACTGACCAATTTGTGCGGCGAGAGAAAAAGATGTTTATCACGTCTTACTCGAATGCCCAAGCTTTGCTCCCGAAACCTTTAAAATCTTAAAAGGAGAAAATATTGTTGGTTTGTTTGTTAAAATCAGCTGTTCTAAGATATATGCGAAGTTTCATAGACGTCAACAATAACTAGCAACCTTTGAGCTAACCTGCGCCGTGAGGGCTTTGGCAGTTCCGCGGGGAGAGTGGTAGATTATGAAGAGGTGTTTAGTACGTAGGTGTAACAAGTCCTACTTACTACTATGCTCTTTAGTTCAAATGTCCTTCTAAAAGTTTTACGTCCGCTATACTGAATCCAAAATTACTGAAATGTGCTAGTGGAATTTCAGATCCCATAAATTGCAGCTTTTGAGTTATCAGAGAAATTTACCAGTTCAAAAAAATTTGTATCATATCTCGCATCGGTAAAAGACATTTTGAGGAGTCTCTTCTGAGAATTGAAAAGCTGAAAAATGCAACAAGAAAATCGCGTACGTACCGCGTCATCGTCAGCCGGTCAAATTTATTTACGAAATGGAAGTAATAATCTGGGCGTGAAATATGAAATAAAGAAGTGGAGGCTAAAACAGCTTATGGATATTAAATTTGTTACTCTTTAACTTAACCCATTCCCACTGCTTCGTTTAGTACCATAGAATTTTTAGCAGCAGCTCTTTCTGAGCGTAATCCTTAAAATTAGAGCTTACTGAAAATCGTATTGCGAAACTCTGCATTTATTTACCATCTAACGGTATTTAAAAAGTGCCAATCTATAACCATTTGCTGCAAATTTAAATACTAATTTAGTTTAGCCTTTAGCTGCAATAAATCCTTTTCGATATTTATGCCATATCTATTGTGAAAAATAAAATGGAAAAACTAAATAAAAAGTAGGTCACAAAGAAAAAAATATTTATTTAGTGAAAAAGTACACATCATAAAAAAGTTTTTTGAATATACGAGTACATTACCATATTTACGTTGACATTAATAGTACGATTAAGCAAAAAGCCCAAAAAGGAAAAATAATAAAAATTAAAAAAAAAAAATTACTATGTAAATCAGCTTAACTTTAATTAAGAATTAAATTTTATCGGTCGTATATGTTTACATACATAAGTAACTAATTAACATTGTACGTAATAGTGTAAATACTATTAGTAGGCATAGCGGTAAAAAATAAAGTAGATTAGAGATTTTTTAAAATTTTAAAGCTAAATGCATTGAATACGCGTACGCAATTAAGCTGTCATGGATTAAAAACTTCACAAGGAACAAGAGAAAAAAATTCAACTGAAAAGTATGCAGGCGAACGAAATGAATTTAAATGTAAATAAAAAAAAAATCAAACGAAAATAGGTAAATGCAAAATATCAAAAACAAAATTTTAACATACACTAAAAAAATATATTTCATGACATAAAAATTATCAGAAAAATCACTCGCATGCAACTTTTTGCATTTCAAAATTTATTTCAATTAAATTTTAAATTTTAGTATCATAGCAAGGAGTATTCTGAAAATTAAAAATACTCAAAAAAAAAAAAAAAAAAACCTAAATGCGCATGACATTTAAAATCCTTTTCTGTTAAATATTTATTAATACCATAGCAAAGATCTTTCCGAAAATGAGCACCAACATAATTCATCTTATACAAGTAGCCACTACACAGTAACTGAAGCCAAAATATTTTATAAACAGCCAAACATATGAAACTCCGAATACACATACACACACGCAATGTACATACAAACAACCATGTGGAAAAAAATACATGCGAAGACATACTTACATTACCACATCCATACTTACAAAACGAAGGAGACGCAAACGTTGAGTTCATGCATAGATTCGCTAGCAATTATAAGTACTATTATTAAAATTTAGTCACTAATTGAAATTATATTGTAGAAGGTAAGAGTAAAGCAACAACAAAATGAAAACACATCTAAAAGCATGAAACTAAAAAACATTAGCAAATTTAAAAAAATCAAAAAAATTATCTAAAATCAATAGACATTAAATGAGATGAGAAAATTCTTAGTTTTCGGCTAACAAAATTCAGCCCAAAGTGACCAAAAATGGTAAATAACTGCTAACAAAATATAAATAATAATAAAATAAAAAAAAAATTAAAATGTAAAAGAAATATCTGAGTTTCATTTGATTTGGAAGTGGTTGCAGGAGCGACATTTTCGAAAATGAGCGTAAGTATAAATAAAAATCATTTTTAAAAAGCTGAACAAAATTCGGAAAAGAAATCGATTTTCGCCACAGCTCCTAAAAAAGCTGCGAAAAATATGGCAAACAAATGGAGACGCTTGTAAAGAATGATCAATTCAGAGGTATCGGGTTTGAAACAAAAATAAAAAAACGAAAATTCAAATAGTTGTATTACTTTTGTACAAAATCATTAATAAGGTTTTTTTTTTAAATACTCTTTTCCACATGTTGGTCACAACGGCGCGGTAATTCGGCCATCTCTAAACATCAATTTTGAAGGACTCACATGCCTCTACAAATAAAAGATTTTTTGTTTTTTTTTTTTTTTGTCGGGACAACTAGCAAGTGCAGCACTCAGACATTAATTAAATCCATTCCACTACACGTGGATTCCCTTTTAATTTTCTTTAAATCTACCCGATCTCCAAAGAAATCTGAGTAGATCTTGTGGTACCAAGAAACCATGGTGGTCGCTTCTTAACACATCAGTGCCAAATACCTCAAACTTGATTCGAGCGAAGGCGAGGCCGACGCACAGGAAGTGACCCGCCATCTCATCCTCCTCCTCATAAGCTGGGCAGAGTACACTCTCTGAGATGCCCAACATTTCCCTTGCTTCGCCCACAGAAAGTGGCCCGTCATCAGTCCAACCACCCGTCTGCACTCCCCTCTGCTTAATGACAGGAGGGTTTGCGACAGTCGATTGGACATTACAGGTAACATCAGTTTAGTCCATCTGCAGCCAAGCTCGTTTGTGGGTTGTAGTTACTCATTTGCTAACCGTGGCTTTGATGGCCGCAGAAGGGAGTGGGAAAATAGGCTCTGAGCCAAGAAGTTGGCCTCAGAGCCCATCTTAGCTAAGGAGTCAGAGGTCTCGTTACCCGCGATACCCACGTGTCCCGGGACCCATGTTAGCATCAGGCTATTATGTCTACCGACATAGTTCAGCCTGGATTTACTGGACTTGAGTACCCCTGCTGTGGTTGGAGGGCTGTCTAAGGCCATAAGCGCAGCCTCTCTGTCGCTGCAAACACATACAGATCTGCCTCTTCATCGGTTTTCCACAACAAAGTTCATCGCTTCATCGTATAGTATAACTTTTTTTATATTAATCGCAAAAATATTTTTAAAAATGGACCTTAAAGCTTAAGAGTAGTACTTTGCGATGCCGTTGTGGACAATTAAAAAAAAACTTTACCTTACTCAAAAAAAATTTTTTTAAATGGCCAAAATCTGCATTTTTTGACTATTTAACCTCGAATTGCCAAAAATCCTGACGTGCTGGAACGTTTTCAAGGTCATATTCGTTTTCAGCACAAAAAACCCTTCAAGAAACACCCATAGCCGTTTTAGAAACTGTACCTCGCAGGACTGTGAAAAATATCCGATACATTTTGGTACATAAACTTTATTTTTACTTAATTGTAATATGTGAAAAATTGATGGGTGATATAACTTTTTAATAATTTTTTTCGTAATCAGGACACCAAATTACAAAGTAATTAGTTAAAATTATCGAAAAAGTTTTTTGGTTGTTGGCCTATATATTTAACCGAGCGCTGTGTGCCTCAAAAGATCAACAGTTTTACCGCAACGGTATACAAGATCTACCAGAGAGATGGAAAGGGGTAGTAGCCAACGATGGGCACTACTTTCAATGGTTCACTTATAAACATATTTTCAGAATAAACTTGTATTTTCATCGAAAACACAGCGAGAATTTAGTTGCACACCTAATATATTTGAAGCATTTGAAGAAACTTTGGCATCAGTCAACATAGGAATATAGGACACCACAATATTGGCTCACAAAATTAATGATCTGCACTATCTCGTTAAAAAAGTCAGCGAAAAAAGTCTGCAATGCGGCCTAAGTATTAAGCCCAAAAAACCTAATTCATGGTTGTTTCAAAAAACTCTTAACAAATCACCTACTCAAATAAATATTTATGTATATGAAAATCCAATACAAAGAATATCGCGACGTAAGTTGCTAGGATGTCGGCCTAGCGAAACATGGAAGCAGCTGGTGAAGCTTTCTTCAATTACAGCAAAGTTTTTTCCAATAAAACTTTAATCATTACATTACGTCTTCGGTACTTCTAATATTACGTTTGGTCTATTTTGTTGTACGGTGTGGAGGCATGGCCACTAAAGGTTGCGAGTATGAATAAATTAGAGGAGTTTGAGGTGTGGTACTATCGGCGGATGACGAAAATATCGTGGACAGGCAAAGTTAGTAACAAGGAGGTCTTAACGAAACTTAGAAAGGACAGAGAGCTTTTGCTAACATCAAAGCGCCACAAAGCTGTATATTTTGGTCATATGATGCGTGTTCCTAAATATGAGTTGTTGCAACTGATCGAGTATAGTAGGCAAACAAGGAATTGGAAGGAACCAAATATTTGGCTACGTAGCATGAACGAGTGGGCAGGATTAAAGACTATTAGGCAGTTGGTTGATGCAGTAAGAAGCAGAAACAATTACCATAATATTGTATCTAATATTTTATAGTTTTGTTAAATGTAAAAAAGATGTAATTTTTTACAATATTTGTTTTAAATTTAATGAGCAATTTCTTACTGTGATCACTTACATTTTGTATTGAATATTTGCTTTGTAGCTAAGACAACCGACCTAGAAAACACTTACATTATTAATTGCCTTATTACTGGTTTCCAATTAGTAGCAGTCCTCTAGTACTAATATAAAAACCACACAACTGGAAAGGCAAAATAAATTGAAAAAAATATATAAGGAATATAAAAACTTGCCGTGACTTTGCACGATACGCCAAACTGGTGTCCTTAAATGTCTACAAAGTATACCAGTCGCAATTACGCTCACGTTTTTCTGCACTTTTGAGTGAGAGTAGATATGCCTTGGCACCTGCATATGATTTACTATGTACTGAAGACGCCGTACGTGCTTGTATTTGGAGCTGTCAGAATTCAATATGCAAGCCACATATCTGTGCTGAAGACAAGAATATGTCAGTGGAATATTTTTCACATCAATTTAACCTGATTTTTCGCCTCAGCCCGCCACATTTCATGTGCAATTTGACACGTACTTGGCACTCTGACGAGCGAGTACGTATATACAAGTATGTCTGGGTGGCGCCTAGGCTATGGTTTCGCTTTCGGTTACCTGCAGGTACAGTAGCTGCCCAATGAATTAGGACTGATAAGAAAATATTTAGAATTCTAATTCTGATAAGCAACACAAATTTAAGTGTTAGGTGTAAGTGTAAAAAAGAGTATTATTTGCTTATGTTTTTAATCAAAACTTTTTACAACTGCGATGAAGGGAGGATTTGTTGAAAAATCTGAAAATCACTATTTATTTTTGCTGTTTCTGTTTCGTCATTCATCGCCTTTATGGTAGTAGTCTGTTCAAAGACTTATTTTTTATAGATATTTTTAGGGATTTTTTTTTAAGAAAATTATTATTAACATCAAAAAGTACACAAAAACATTTTATTTTTTTGACACATTTTTTTGTAGTAGTGTGGCACCAAAGTAAGTGCCTCAAAACAAAAGATACGTGGCTTCTCAACAGGATTTTGGCTCTTCAGGACATCTGAAACGAAAAAGTTAAACTGATTATAGTCCGGGAGCCAGATTTCGATTTTGGACTGCGTTTTTATACCGTTAAATTCTTGATTATACTTGTGATTTAGCTTTCATGAATAACGAAAGTGAACGTCAGCTGGCGCACCCGCGGTGGATGTGATTGTGAGAGGGTACAAAACGTGTCGAAAAAAAATTTCTACCAACTCATTTTATACCGGCTGAAGTTTTTTTCATGTATTGTTGACATTTAGGAGAATAACAAATATTCAGCTGCGCGGTAGAGGGGGGAAAATTCGCCAACTGAACAGGCGAACCTGTAAAATAAATTAAAAAGTAAAACTACCTGATGCCGATTGAAATTTTTTATAATACATAATTTTGGACACTTTTGAAAATATAACAATGATGGTCAGCTGCGTTTATAGCGGTGGAAAGACCATCAGCCGAAGCAAGAATGTATCATTGCGTTCAGCTGACGTATTTTCTCCCCTCTACGGCGCAGTTGACTATTTTTTTTTTATTGTACTAAATGTCAACAATACACAAAAAAAATTTCAGCCGGTATTAAATGAGTTATTAAAAAATTTTTTTCGACACCTTTCACAGCATCCCACGCACGTACCCACCGCTACTGGACCAGCTGACGGTTGGTTTCGCCATCCATTGGAAGGTGTCTGCCTTCAGTATTAAAATCAGTGAGCATGAAATTATGAGGTCAAAATGACCCCTGGCTCCGGGACTATTATTATTATGTTGGCTTGTCATTCTGGCAGGTGTGAAAACATACTTTTTTTCAAAAGTCTGCCATTTTGTTATTTACTTACAAATAATCTTTCAGTTCAGAGAATGAATTGTTTTTTTTTTAAGGGAACATTACATTTTTTATTCTTTAAAGTTTCAAAGGACTGAATTTTCGACAAATTGTTTTAAATATCCATATGGGCTGTATGAGGTTAATGTCGATATCGAACTGAAGAGGATATATTCGTCAATTAAAAATTAAAAAAAAGTAGACAAATTTTCAACCTCGTTTTTATTGTTCTTCTTTTTAGTGTTTTATAAAAACTTAAGAACAAACTGTTCAACTTTCTTCCTATGAGACAAAGTATACGTAAGGGGGGGAAAAAATAAATCTATATTTGTTCTGATGTAAAGTAAAAACAAATTTTCCTTTACTGGCTGCCTTTTCGGTTGTTTTTGATGCTGATGTCACGGAAAACGTGAAATATTCCGGAATAATCGGGTCCATAGACGTCGCTAGGAGTATTCTTAAACCTTCCCAAGTGTCCTGTTTTTTTCCTCTGTCACCTCTCAACAATATTCAGTTCATTGCTTGGTACGTTTCATACAACAATGCATTTCTGTCGCTCTTAAAAATGTCGAATTTCGTGCCTTCAAGCTACGATTTCGTTGATTTTCTGTTATCAATTGAAAAAAAGCTTCTCAAGCTCATCAATTGCTTATAGAAGCTTATGGTGGAGCAGAGTGCTTCAGGTGGTTTGAAAAATTCCGAAGTTGTGATTTTAGCGTGGAGAACGAGGACCGTGGCCGACCACCGAAAACGTTTGAGGACGCCGAATTGCAAGTATTGTTGGATGAAGATGATGGTCAAACGCAAGAAATGATGGCAGAGCAGTTGGAAGTGCCCCAAAAAATCATTTTCAAACGCTTGAAAGACATGGGTAGAATTTGAAAATTCGGAAGATGGGTGCCGCATGCACTGACAATGTGACAATGCACCGCCACATTGAACAAGAGCGACACGGAATTGGTGGAGACGTACGATTGGGAACTGCTGGTGCATGCGGCTTACTCACCAGACTTGGCGCCTTTCGATTATCATTTGTTTGCATCGATGGGCCACGCACATTCCGAGCAGCGCTTCAATTTTCACGAAGAAGCTAAAAATTGGCTTGCGGCCAAAGACGGCCGGCATCCACAAGGGTGAAATGTGTCGCTAGCGATTGCTATTATTTGGAAGATTAAATTTGTAACCAGTTTTTGTAAATAAACGTTTGAAATTGAAAATAGGTATATACCTGAACGGACTCTTAAGTGGGCAAAAATACATATTGATCAAACGCAAATAGCTCGGGCTTAAACTCACTTCTTTACAATGGCTTATGGGATAAAGCTTAGCGCTGTTTCTAGAAAACAAACTTCTTACGACGCCGGAATTAAACACATTTGGACTTACGGCATCCAGCTATGGGGAGCGCGAGCGAAAACGAACATTGGCATCATAGAGAGGTTCAAGGCAAAGGCACTGCGAATAGTCACCAGATACTCGATTTACTCTCGCAACGCGAAACTCAGTGACAATTACAGCAGCCGTTTGTCGAGCCACCTCAACGCGCTTGTCAGGACCATAATTCAGCCGAACACCTATGTACCGAGCCTCAATACACCTTTTTAAACCATATAAAACACATAAAAAAATTAAACAAAAAAATAATAACAATAAAACTTTGAAACGCCCGGTTCTTACTTATGGTGCTGAAATCCGGACTAATGGTTATGATGGCTAATGATGATTATGAGGCTAATGATATAAACCCGCTATTGCAATTTGAAAGATCCATAATGAGAAAAGTCTACGCTCCTATTCGGCTTGACAATGGCACGTATCGCGATCTTTATAACAACGAACTTGAAAATCTTATTAGTAGGGAAAATGTAATACCTTTTATTAAAGCGCAGCGGATTAGATGCATTAGCCACATCATAAGAATGCCCACAAAAGAATCCAAAAAAGGGTGTTTACTTTGCGTCCAATTGGAGGAAGAAAGAGAGGCCGACCAAGAAAGAGATGGCTTGATGACGTAGAAGCAGACTTAAAAGCGATGAACGTTCGTAATTGGGAAAATGCGGCAAGAGAGAGACTGAATTAGAGGAGGATTGTTGATGAAGCTGAATTGTTGATGAAGCTATGGTCAAACACAGACTGTGAAGCTAAGAGAGAGACAGAAAAAGAGGTTCTATCAGCGTTGGCACAAAACGAGTAATAAGTACGAGGTTCTTTTCTCTTAACATTCAAATTAATTTTCTCTAAAAAAGCACGCCGATCAAAATTTTCTGGACAGTCCCCAATCTTATCTTGCTTCAAGAGGCGGGCCTAGCTGAGCATCTCTGTTGAAAACAATTCGTACGCCTCAGCTTCTGTGCTGACCTCTAAAGTTCACCTCATACTGATCGATTTTGTAAGCAGCTTTTAGCGTTCTTATCTCATTGTACGCTGACTGTAGATTTGTAGGTACACATTTTTTTATGTATGCAACTCACAAAATAGGCTAATGCTTTTGTTAATTTTTTGACATGGTTGTAGTTGAGGTGCTAACATCTCTCTCTTATCTGCTGCTTATCGCTCTGCTTCAACTTAAATGCGTACAAAATACATTCTTGCTGCTAATAGGTGACATCAGGTGAAAAGTTACAGCGTTGACATGTGACACGTTGGCAAAGTACGCGCCTTGGTTGTCTTTTTTTCGTCCTTAGTTAGTTAGATAGGTCTTCCTCGGCATATTTTTTGTGCTGCTTACCTTTTAAAAATATGTCGCCTTAAAGCGCTGATAAACTTATTTGTACTTTTGCTTGTAATTTTCAATAAATTTGTGCAAAACAAAAAACATTAAAATTCACGAAACAATTTGTTTACCCAATGTTACGTATACGCACCGGCTGTGCATGAATACGCAAGTCTACATTCGAGTATCTTTGAATTATACGACGCATATGCGTTAACATAGCTATGCTACGACGTTTGCTTGCCATACCTGCATAAGTGTTTGTGTGTGTGTGTGCATGTACTATAGGCTTGGGACGAGCTAAAACTTTTTTGATTACCAGCATTAATAAATACTACAGCCAACTGAGGCTGCCAGCAACAGTGACGCCAAGATTGCGTAGAACAGAAGATAAAAAATAAATAAATAAAAAGTAACCAACAAGCGATTTTAATGCGTTTTTCCTAACTTAGAACATACGCATACACCGCTAAGTACATACCGCTAACAAAAAAAACTTTCCGAATTTTCGACACTCGCACCACCATTACAATACTTCATCCAACGTCTCCTTTGGTATCTCCTATCATATACACATATGTGTGTATATATGTATGTGCCACCGCAAATGCCTAGCACATCACACTCACTGCAGCTGGCATCACATGTCTTTGATTAATTATTACCCAGCTACTTACTGCCTCAGCCGCCAGCAGTCGTACCCTCGTGCCATCGACCCCTCGACTCCACCCAACTGCAATGACAAGATTTTACAAGCTTTTCATTCTCATCACAACTTTAGTCATGCTGCTTGCCCCCTGAGTACTTGTGGCTTCAAAATTGGTGACAGCCCAAAAAAACAAAAGCAAAAAAAAAACGAAGTGTAAAAAATATTAAGTCTTCGTGACCAAGTCCTTTCGGTTGATATCTGCGCTTTTTATACACCTGATTTTGTTAGTCGCCAGATTTTGTTGTTGCATTTGCTTTCGATTCTCATTTTGTGCGCTGCTATTTTCTTCATTGAATTTTCTAAATTAAAAATCAGAATTTTACTTTTTGTCAATAAATAAATCCATTGCCGGCTGGTGCTTTTTGGCAGCATCATATGTGTGTGGGTGGCGAAAATGACATTCGAAAAATGAAAGTTGACTAGGCAGCTGCATAAATTTTATCATTGCGCTTTCGTTAGAAAATTTAGAAAATGGAAAAACGATAATAAAAAATTGAGATGACGTGACAGTTTTTTCTTCAATTTCGTAGATTAAGGCCTCGACTTCGCATTAAAGTTTGTCTGCTCTTTAAACATATTTAACTTTTATGAACTAACTGCTATGTATGGGGCGTCGAAATATTTAACTGGCAGTGAATCGAATATTTAATAACGAACAGTGCCTTTTGTTTGGTGTTCATACATAAAACTGCTGACTGATGGGTGAAAACTATTTTCATTGATGGTCTGTTATAAATAAATTGGAATGGAAAATAGTTGTGCTCTTTATCAGGTCAGTCCATAAATTCGTGCGTTTTTTAAGGGGGGTTTTAAAATTAATAAAAAAGATGTTTAAAGTATTTAAAAATAAAATAAATAATTGGCGTGTACACTTCTGTTAGGTGTTTGGCCGAGCTCCTCCTCCTATTTGTGGTGTGCGTCTTGATGTTGTTCCACAAATGGAGGGACCTACAGTTTCAAGCCGACTCCGAATTGCAGATATTTTTATGAGGAGCTTTTTCATGGCAGAAATACACTCGGAGGTTTGCCATTGCCCGCCGAGGGGCGACCGCTATTAGAAAAATGTTTTTATTAATTTTGGTCTCACCGAGATTCGAACCAACGACCTCTCTGTGAATTCGGAATGGTAATCACGCACCAACCCATTCGGCTACGGCGGCCGTTTAAAGTATTTATTAATCAAAAATATATTCTCCTTCATTATTTACACTGTCTTCCCAACGTTTAGGCAAATTTTTAATTCCCTGCTCACAAATTGTTTGTCCTTAGAGCCAAAATACGCTTCGATATCCCTTTTTATAGCTTCTTTTGAGGAGTAGTTCTTGTTACTCATATGGGATTGAAGTCCACGGAAAAGGTGATAACCACAAAGTGCAATATCCGGAGAGTATGGTGGATGCGGCATTACCTCCAATTCGAGCTCGTTCAGCTTGCCTAATGTTTGCCTTGCGGTATGAGATCTTGCCTTGTCGTGGTGAAACAAAACTTTGCGTCTATTCACTAAAGACGGTCGATTTTTTTTAAGTGCCTCATTCAGGTTCGATAGCTGATGGGAATAACAATCAGCAGTTATCGTCTGGTTTGTTTCTAGAAGTTCATAATAAACAATACCGGCCATATCCCATCAAATAGACAGGACAGGAGAATCTTCTTGAGGAGGCCATCTCTACGGGTCAGTTCTGGTGTTTCATCTTTTATAACCATTGACGTTTGCGTACAGAATTATTGTAAAGGATCCATTTTTCATCATCAGTAACGATACGGTGCAAAAAACTTTCATTTCCAAGCTGTGGGCGCAGTTGAGAACAAATATTCACTCTCTGCTGAAGGTTGACGACGAAAAATCTATGCCGAACCCATTTTTCCAGCTTTGAAACCTTTCCCAACCCCCATGCGATGAATTTAACCTCTGAGCTATCATATCGACTGTCAAATTTGACTTGGTTTCCACGAGTTCGAGCAAGGCATCGGAGTTAAAGACTTCAGGACGACCAGTGCGCGGGGCATCTTCCACGTCGCTGTTACCACTTCGGAATTTTCAAAACCACTTTTGCGCAGTCCTTACACTCCTTCACTCTCCGTGAACAGGTTTTATTTCTGCAGTAGCAGTTGTTGCATTTTTACCACTTTTATAAAAAAAATACAAAATATGCCTCTTATGCGCGTTCGAAAACTCCATTTTATTTTTTAACAGCACGTGCTTCTATCAGCGATCAAAATCACTTGTTGAATGCACAATGTATCAAAGAAAATATAAATAGTTCCGTTATATTCCGCGCATAATTTTTTGATAGCCGAGTGTAAAATTTGAAGAACTCCCAAACCAGAAATTCATTAAGAAATTTCGGTTGACAAAATCGCCTTTCTTACACATTCTGAGAAGAATTGAGATTTTTTTTTTTAATTTGGACTAGCTTCGGCAGGCAACGGCAAACCTTTACTTCTGCCATTTGGAGGCGACTTAAAATTGTAGGCCCCTCTATTTTGTTGAAAAACTTCAATAAACCCACTTAGAATAGGAGGAGGAGCTCGGACAAACCCAGTACAATGGAACTAAGCACCAATTATTATTCCTAATATTATTATTATTATTGTTGTTATTGTCTTTTTTGCGTGGTCCGTATTTATCTATTTTTAAGTTTTTTTATGAAAACTTCGGTCAGGCACGATTTTTTATAAGAGCGTACAATTGTTGGCGTATGCCGATGATATCGATATCATCGGCCTAAACAACCGCGCTGTTAGTTCTGCCTTCTCCAAACTGGATAAAGAGGCAAAGCGAATGGGTCTGGTGATGAACCTGTCATCAAACAAACAGTCGACATACTAGCGTATCGGCACCCACATCACTGTTGACAGTTATAATTTCGATGTTGCAAAAGACTTCGTTTATTTAGGAACCAGCATTAACACCGATAACAATGTCAGCCTTGAAATCCAACGTAGAATCTCTCTTGCCAACAAGTGCTACTTACTTCAAAGTAGGCAAATGAGTAGTAAAGTCCTCTCCAGACGAATAAAACTAACTCTCTAAAAGACTCGCATCATGCCCATCCAAATGTATGGTGCAGAAGCGTGGACGATGACAACATCCGATGAAGCGACGCTTGGAGTGTTTGAAAGAAAGATTCTGCTCAAGATTTTTGGACCTTTGCACGTTGGCAGCGACGAATATCGCAGACGATGGCAGCTGTATGAGTTTTACGACCACATAAACATAGCGCAGCGAATAAAGATCCAGCTGCTATGCTGGCTGGGTCATGTCGTCGGAATGGATACAAACGCTCCGGCTCTGAAAGTATTCGATGCGGCACCAGCTGGTGGTAGCAGAGGAAAAGAAAGGCCTCCTCTGAATTGGAAATATCAGGTATTGTAGGACTTGGCTTCACTTGGTGTGTCCAACTGGCGCCGGTTAGCACGAGAAAGAAACGACTGGTGCGCTTTGTTAAACTCGGCCAAAATCGTGTAAGCGGTTATAGCACCAATTAAGAAGAAGATACGCGAAATGCTTACATTCCCATTAATAATGCAAGGCAATTATTAATAATTCGTCGAGCTTCTTCAAAAATATGTGCTTCGCATTTCGAAGGCCGAAGGCTAGTTTTTAGAAGGAGAAAACCAGAAGCTTTAAATACGAGTATAAAGGTGAATTTTTTTAACTTTTTTCATATAGCGATTGACTCTGTCTGAAACCCACCTTCCTTACACTAACAGCCGGCTTGTCATGTTAAGTCGCTTGACTGCGGCTATAATACTTAATATAATTTCCTTTGTACTTGACTTTATTAATAAAGTAGCTGTAAAAGTTAATTTTAAATTTTTCTCTACAAATTTAGTTTTCAAATAAAAGTGATTATAAATGAAAATCTCGATTTCAAAAACATAATTTTCTACAAATTTCATTTACTGAGATACTCCTTATGCTTTTAATTATTTGAAAATTTCATAATTTGATGTGAAAGTTTCTAAAATTTAATAATTTTGCATTAAACGCTCTCTCTGCTCTTATAGGAATTAAAGTTCTTCAACCGAAAAAGTTCTTAAATAAATTTTGCTGACTTGTTAATGTAAGCGTTCATGTCCGTTCATCCATTTACGTCTGTATATGTGTGAATGGGAAAACTTTAAAGTGCAGTAAAACTGAGAATGAAAATGAAATTCCATTTTTAACGCTTCACTTAACTGCACATTCAAGAGGAAATAAGCAATTTTCATTTTTACCCAATTTGTTGAAAGTTGAACGTGAAAATGGAGTGGCTGGGATTGTTGTGCAAATAAATAAGGGTGTGGGCGTAAGGGTAAGCATATGAATTGAGTGGACCAACATGTAGCTTAGCACATATATATCTGACTACAGTAAGGTGCAAAATTTAAGCTGAGTTGAAGAAGACATTTTTATTTTATAAAATCTTTATATCAAACATCTAAGGGTTAAATAGAGTTATTTGTGGTTTACTTGATGGTGGAGTTGGTGGTGAACGGTTTTGCTTCTTTTTTCTATTTTCAAAAAATTTTCGTATACTACTTTCATATTTATTTGAATCTGTGGTTTGAAAACCTTGCAGAGTAGATGTACAATCATGAGATTATGGCATCAGTATATAATTTGGTAGTTACTGTTTGAAAAGTACAGTCTGTGTTAAAAGAAAAGAACCGGTTTTTTTCTTGTAACTTCAATATATATTTCGTTTTGCTTTTTGCTCCGTAATAGTCCCACTCAAAGGCTACGACGTCAGCGCTAACTCAGGTTAGTGTCGCTAGAAACTTTCCCGTCAACGCAGCCAAAGAAAAATGAGTGAGAAGTTCGCGAAGCATTTTGAGGCGGTATTTTAATGCACGCATTCGAAAGGGCCGAAATTATCTTCCGCCGCGGCTGCAAAAGTAATTAAAAAATCGAAAAAGTTTGTGATGTAGAATCAACGGTATAAGGTGTACAAAAATATTGATGACTTTTCCGAGCGCGGCTTGAAGCGAGTGGCGCCAAAAAAGCAGGATAAAGTGGTCGTTCAACTGTTTAAGCGGGACACTTCTTTGTGACTACGCCAAACACGCTCAGTTCTTGCTAGAAATGGATTAGATGTGAGTATCAGTACCTTCGAACGTCGACTGAAGGAAGCGAACATATCCTACCGTCCCACATCAGCAAAACCACTGCTCTCAGAGAAACAACAAAACAAGCAAATGACGTCACAGTATTGGACTACCCTTCCCAGACCCCAGACGCCCACCCCATCGAAAATGTGTGGGGAACATGAAAACACATCTTGCCCGAAAAACCAACCCAAGATTTAAAGCAACTCGTGCGTCAATTTCGCAAAATCTAGTCCTGTTTGTCGACGAGCAACGCAGAAAAGCTGGTTCAAAGCATGAGGAAGATGCCAGGTTAAACTCGACAAGGATGGAGACTACACAGCTTATTGAGTAGTTGTGACTGGTAGTTTTGTATATACTTTACGTTATATCTATTTCATGAATATAGCGGTTGCTTTTTTCTGGTACAGACTGTATATAGCAGGATAACAACATACATTTTTACTCGAGTTAAGTAAACTGATCGTATTCGTTACTGACTTTTGTTTCACAGCTTTCCCAAATGGACTTCCTCCTTCTATGGAGCCCAAATGACTTCTGTTTAGTTTTCGAGCTATACTTATTTAACCAAGCTTTGACAGCTATTCAAGTCAGAGTTCCCAAGTTCTCATTTTCAACCTTCCTTAGTGAATATGAGGCAATAGGAATTTGAGCTTTTTTCTGACTCGTACTCAAAGCTCATAGAACCCATTTAACATTTTTTTTTTCAGTACTGCTGATTATTGCACAAACTTTGCGGTACTGCGAATTTCTGTAACGGATTGACATTGAGAATGTTTGCGATGTTCTTCAGTGACGAGCATTTGTCTAAAGAAGTGTTGCAAACAATTCAAAGAACTTGGAGGGAGCGTTGAAAATGAAGCTAGCTTTGAACTACGATGAACATCAATTGATGCATAACATAGAAGGAAGTAAAAAATTTACATAAGGGCTTAGATTTTGCTGACAAAAATCAATAGCTGCCGATTAAAAGCGGTACATTACAACAGTTCAATGGATCGTAGTAGGCTCTTTCAAAAGATGTTTTGTGCTTGGAAAAGTGGAATCTTGTTTTTTAAATACACCAGCTCGCACACAAAACCTCCACAAAAAGCGGTCCACAACCACTGTAAGAACTTGACATTGGAAAGTGTGCCTTGCGACTATGCACTAAGAAACAGGGGCCACTTCGAAAATTATAGGGTAGGAAGGCGCGTCGAAAATCGACTTCAGTAAATATTTCGGCTATTCGAAAAAGTGTTGGCATAAAATGCGTTGCATCAGAAAGGAGGAGTAGCAAATGAAGATGGTGTAGTAGTGAAACTGTGAAGGTGGCGAAATAGGCTTAAAGTAATAAATGAAGACTGTAAAACATAAGTTGCTTTCTGTGCACATTCTTGAGTCCATATTTGCTCTCCCTACACATTTATACTGTAGTAAGAAGTAATAGATTACAGTGGCAGGTGTAGTCACGCGAATTCAGCTCTCCGTTGCCAAATTGATAGAAGCTATGCTCTAAGCGATAGCAATTTGCGACTATCCAAGCCGATACATTTGCCACTCGACTCTCACATTTGCTTTCAGAGAGTACTGCCCAATAAACTGGCATGCACGAACAATGGAGCAACATTTCTCGTCCTCTACGCACCGCCGCCGAAGAAGAAATCGGATTCCGGCGAGCCCGAAAAAACAGTTGTTACGACCAGGAATGTCATGCTGCTGCAGAGAGATAAAATGCTGTCTATAGAGACACGCGGCGATCGGGCGCAACGCGAGCCTTGTGGAATCGCTATCGAGAGCTAAGAAAGGAAGAGAGACGTTTTATCCGAAAGAAGAAACGAGAGGCCGAAATACGTGAGTGCGAGGAGCTTGAGATGGCCAATAAGAACAACGCCCGAAAATTCTACCAGAAAGTTCGGCAGCTTACAGAAGGTTTCAAGACCGGGGCGTTTTCTTGAAAGAACAAAGACGGCTATCTGTTGACTGACAACCAGAGCATACTCAAATTATGGCGGGAACACTTCTCGAACCTGTTAAATAGTGACAGCTGCGCATGTCACAGAGAATGTTAAGATCCCGATACACCAATCGTTGACGATGGAATTTTCGTTCGACCATGACGAGGTGAGAATAGCGATAACGCGGCTAAAGAATAATAAGGCCACGGGCGCCGACGGACTGCCGGATGAAAGCATGCCTGCCGATTGGAATTTAAGTGTGCTCTGCCCAATCCATAAGAAGAGCGATCCTGCAATCTGTGCCAATTACCGCGGGATTAGTCTTCTAAATATCACCTATAAGGTTCTAGCGAACATGTTGTGTGAAATGCACACCGTCAACCAATTGATTGGATTTTATCAGTGTGGCTTTAGAGCTAGAAAGTCTACCATCGACCAAATATTCACAATACGCCAAATCTTGGAAAAGACCCATCAAAGGAAAATCGACACACACCTGCTGCATTCGACAGTACGGAAAGGAGTTATCTTGGCGCCGGTTAGCACGAGAAAGAAACGACTGGCGCACTTTGTTAAACTCGGTCAAAATCGCGTTAGCGATTATCGCGCCAATTAAGAAGAAGAGAATCCAATAGTCATGAAGCCACTTCATCACTGTTACTAAAGCTAATTATACTCCAGATGATACTACAGATACCAAGTGGAGACAAGCGTTGAATGACGCAGGTGGCCTGTGGTCAAAGCAACTAATATAGAGACTTTTTTTTTAAACAGTTAAGTAGCGCCTGACGTTCCATTTTGGCCAAATTTTTTTTTTGTCAGACTCTCAACCCATCTTGTTTTTAGCTTGAGAGGAGTCTACCTACAATCTTCATACGTAGAGGAATGAAGGCGAATGGTTGAACTCTTTCGGTAATTTTGCTGCTTTAAAATTCCCTGGTAATTCATTATGCTGACACCCATACCAAATGGATCCGGAAATATTCCGCCATCTCGTTCAAAGAGGAGCGGTATTTGCTAGAAATGATGGAACTAGTAACGACCCCACCAATATACTAAATCGCGCTTACCTATCGGAGTGAATATAGACTTCTCTAAAGGTAGTCACTTTCTTGCTTAACCAGACAGCTACCTCAATAATGACTAGAATTTCTGCCTGAAATACCCTACAGTGATTAGAAAGAAGAGCCGAAATGCTTACTTTTGGTTTCTTAGAATAGACGGTAAAGCCGACTTTGTCGTCAAGCTTTGAGTTATTGGTAAAAAACTGTAAGCAGTTTTTTCCGACTGGATATACTCTAAATTGGAGACAGTTTCACCCGTCATCATTTTTTGTTCCTTCCTATCAAGGAAGATTTCTTAAGTTTGAAATGCTAAAGGGTTACTAAACAGACAAATTGATGGAATTTTTTGGAGAACTTTAGGTACGCAAAATATGGGTCAACAATGGCACCACAATATGCACAGTGAATCCTAACGTGCCTTTTTCCAGCTCAAATCTAAATACAGTCTTAGTTACTTACCTGCCTCCGAATTAGCAAAAAGTTGATTAAGTTGCGCACAACAGTGTACAAGTGCCCACACACATGCACATACATAATAGGGATTTATGGAATGGCATGCAGGTAAAAACTTAAGTACATACATACCTATGAGGTTATGTGAACATTCATATAGAAAACTCAAGTAAGAAAAATATGATGACTGCCAATTTGTATCCTTTTCAATGCTTGCCTTCAAGTGAATGTGGAATTGCTCTTTTTATTATTGCTACTGATTTGTAAACACTTTTTTTTGCCAGAAGATACGCTAAGAATTTTTTCTTCTTCATTCCAACAACTTCACTTATTTACTTTGATCACCTCCAAGTTTGTGTGCTTATGCATAGGATGAAAGTGAGTGGGAGTGCGAGATTTCGCCTGTATATATGTATATGAACGTAGGTGTTTGTATCTCGACTGTGTGCGCTTGAATGCGTAAATGCATTAGTGAAAGTAATCAACAGCCAAAATTGTAGTTCGCACACTACAATAATTGAAATACAGTAAATTGTCCGACGTACAAATGCCTGGCAGCAAAATAAATCAAGCATAGGTCGAATTGACAACAATAATAATGTCGAATCTTTATTTTTTACATTTTATTTATTGAATTTTTTGTTTGTTTAAGATTTTAAGCTACTTTTTGTATAAAAAGTCTGAGTTTTGTTATAAATTTTCACTGAAAATTTAATTTGTTTTATATTAGACTACTAACAGTTATAAAATTTACAGACTAGAGTACAAAATTCTTAAATATTTGTTATATTTAAAGGTAAAACTTAAGGCGACCCGGTGGTCTAGAAATTTCAAAAAATCTATTTTTTGTTTTTTCAATATTTTGAAAGTGTAGAATCTTAAGACTATACTGTGAAATTTTCATGTGGAAATTCCCAAAATTATAGCTTTTATAGCGCATTAACTAGGTAGAGACCGTTCCGCGCGCTCCTGTACCTCAAACTTTAAACTCATTTATTTCGAAACTACTTTTTTCGGCACGGCGGGGATGAAAACAAAAAACTATTCAACCGAATCACTTGAAGTTTGGATATGTTATTCACAACATGTATCGCTATCGTCGGAACTAGAATCAAAATTTTATTTCAATAATTTCCTATTTTTTAAACTAAAAAACTAGTGAGAAAAACCCGATTTTACGAACTTTTTTTTCAAAAGAGCGCCATTTTGTCATCATTTTTTCGTTTTGTTCTAGTTCCGATCATAACTGCACTCTTTCTGATTATAACTGCACTCTTTCTAATTGAATTTTGTGTTTCAGATGAGTAGAAGTCTCAATATCATCTACGCCGTCCGGGTTCGATTTTTCGAGAGGGTCATCTTCAGCGGCATTTTTATAATAATAAATATTGCTTTAAAAGTAAAAACAAATTTTTGGTATGCGCAATAAGCGTACTAATAAGCCTGAAAAGTTGAAACATTGTTTTTTAAATTTTTAATGGCAAAAAAAAATCGTGAAAATAGGTGAAATTTTCGTGCTCTACACCACCGGGTACCCTTAAAAGTAATTTGATTCCAGCCCAGATAAAAATGGAGATCTAGGAAAAGGGAAATCGAGATCGAGACTACAAAGAATTCTACTAATATTATTTAGACGCCTGGTAATTGGTACAGAATTTAAATAATTTAAATACAAAATTTTAACATGCACGCAAAGTGAAAATGTAAGACGCTTCACAGAATATTGAAGCGTATCTGTTCCAGTACATCTGGATAATCAATGACATCACATATAATGTCTGCTATTGTCTATTCTTTGGGAAAAGAGCGAAGCGAATGCATATTAGTTCCTACTGGCCATAGTATTTCATCCAAGTGCTTACTGCAATAGCCAATTGACACACCTAACTTAAAATTAACGCTTCGTATGTGGAAATTCTGATATCAGTTTTTAAATCAGCCACCGGAAAAAAACACTTAATTTACCGGTTTCAAGAGGAAGACATAAACTTTACTGGTAAACTTTTTTTAAGTTCTAATTTAATTTCATCAGTATCGCTAAGAAGTTCTTTACTGGCCAATCATATTTATCCTAACACTTTTTTCAATTCCAGAAAAGCTTTGAACTCATTTGCAAGCAATTTACTACTTAAGAGGACAGATAGCTGTAAACAGCCATATTTTCCCTGAATTTCAATAAAATTATTTAAAATGGAGAATTCAATATATTTTTTTTAAAATTGGCATACAGTTTATTCATACATTAAAATAATAGGAAGAATTATTTTTTTATTTTAATCATTTAAAATTCTTCCAGGAATACAAAAAACCAAAAATTTGTTTTGTTTACTAATGTAATAATTTCTATATGAATTATGCAAAACTGAAAAAAAATTAGCGGAATAAAATGCTTCAAAAAACAAAATGAATTTTGGGGCGAATTTTCCTTATATTTTTGCTTCGAAAAAATTATTTTTTCGAAAAATTGTAAATTCACATAAAAAGTATCACAAAAAAAATGTGTGCAAAATTTCAGGGAGATTGGTCAATAAATTTTCGAGTTATCGTCTACGCCAATTCGTAAAATATAGTTTTGAGAAAAACGCGTCTAAAGTTTGAATACAGGAAAATTCAATGATCTTTGTGACTTACCGCTTAATCAGCAATTCCAGCGCCATATAATTGTCCTTATGAAGCCTCGCAGAACTCATTCTATTCAATTAGTTGCTGTTGACGTGCTTTACGAGCTTCTTAAGTGGCCAATGAGCTGAGCCGATTTCCTTGAATCACTCTCTTTTCATCCAGTTTTTCCGTGTAAGATTTACATTGTCGGCCAATTATTATATTTGAAGAGTTCATTGTTTCTAAAATCGATGTATTTTCTTCATTGAATAATCGAGCAGCAATGTATGAGACCATTTCAATAATTTTTGACCCGGCATGTAGGTGTTTTATGGCGAGACGCCAAACGGTAGAGTTGAAACTCTCATTTGCGTTTGCGTGTGACCACCCATACATCTTTCGAGCAATTCATCTCGTGATAAATCTAAAAATATTGGGTCTACGTGCTGCTGAATATTTGTATGTAGCGGTGCAGAGTGATTAAAATTTCCTCCAGAGGCTTTAGCTTTCTTACTGCAAGATTGAAATACGGATTGCGTAGCGTTATGTAAATGCGTACCAATTTTATTATATGCAGTTTCACTCAAGCCGTCGCACATAGCCATAAAATTACAAAATAAATTAATCCTCTCTCTAGCGACTCCTAAAAGGCGCATGACAAGCACAATTCAACGACTAATTTTAAATCCATTATTAATAAATGGCCTTGAGTTGATATCTCAACGACCGCAACGAGACAATAAAACTATTTTGAAACCCAATCCACGATTGCCGGCCTCCTCGAATTTCACTGCTGGTTTACACTCGCGGCACACAACAAGTTCTGACAACGCAGTAAACACCGTAAAAAATTCAATAAACTTATAACAATGCAGTTTATTATAATGAATGTCGTCACTAATAGAACTGGATAATTTTCTCATACTTGCACTCGACTGCTCAGCTTCATCATTTTCAGAAAGTCGACTTCCATAAAATTTGCTTTTATGCGGGCGTGATGCTCGAGCTCATGTACTTTTATCTCCTTTAGGATAAGAACTCATTTTTATATTAATATTTTGAAGTAGTTGTGTACTGAATGAGGTCCAAAACTTAACTGAAGAAAACTAACAGCAACACCGGATCTCGCTGGCACAAACAAACTCTTCAGCAACTGTAAAGCTGTATATTCACTTGAAATTTGTCAATAAAAATATTTTAAAACATCTGCTCATACAAATTTTCAATAATGGACAGGCAGAAAGGTGAAGAGATTCAAGAGGCGGGTAAAAAGTCGGCATCGTAACTACACCTCTTCCAACGCTCGAACACAAAGAATAGAGTCGTTACGGTTGACGATCTATTATAATACAAGAAATACTTAAACTTACGTTCTAAAAATTTTTTGATATATTCTTAAGGGGGGAAACTGGTTTAGGAGGCCGAAATTTTGGTGCTTTTCGTGAATTTTTTATCAAGGAAGGAATAATCGGAAATTGGTTAAACTTGGAGGATATTTCACTCATATTTTTAAGTAGACTTTCAAATTTTTTCAAGCCATTTGCGCCAGGAATAGTGACGTTAGAGCTTGCTGTCCATGGGCGATCACCATCCGAGTATCTGGCTGGTGGGCATTTCTGAAGTTGCAATTTTTCTCTGTAACCAACAACAATTTTTTTTTATTAACAACATATTTCCTAAGAATTGAACCTAATTGCGATAAAATAATATTGAAAATTGCATGTTTTTGCAGCGCTTGAACACAATGTCATTTTTTCGTTCCATATTTTTTCATCTATTTTGCTTAAAAAATATTTTTAATTATAGTATAATCCGAGAGTTAGATTCATATGAATGAGAATTGAATAAAGAATACTCCGAAAAAATTTCATAACGATTAATCGATAACTTTTTGAGCTAGAGTGCCCACCAATTGAAAAAAGCCGTTTCGAGAAAAACGCGTTTGAAATAAAGCATCGCATCGTAAGCGCTACGATGCCGCACCGACGGGCGGTCATTTAAGTGAACAATAGAATCGGGAATAATGCGAATTCCGCTTCAAAATGTTTACCATATTTTCTTGAGTAGTTATATGTACTAACAATTTAGGCAATAAAAAAAACTCAATTTTTTAATCAGTCTAAACTGGTTTCCCCCCTTAAAGGATTATATTAACATTTTATGAAAAAAAATAAAAATTTGCTTTTCGAAATTTTGCAGATATCTGTCGGCTTAACCCTTTTCTTGTTTTCATGAGCCAACACTGCTCAAAAGATGCTTAAATATTTTAAATTTACTACAAAAAAAAAAAAAAAAATTATAAATGTTTTTCTTTCTTAGTAAGTAAGTTCCGCTCCGCACTCCATAATAAGATTAGCGAACTTTTTCCCCGGTTATGATACAATTACGCGCAGGCTCTGTCACACATCGTCTTTCAGGATGCACAAAAATGCCACTATTGTAAGCATTTCTGGGAAGTGATCTGTAAAAGCACTGAAGAATTTTCTCTTCTCACAACTACACTGAGGGGAGTTTCTTTTGGTTTTGAGTGCTTTTTAAAAAGATCTGGTAGTGATATTTATTGGGTATGGGAATAAGTTTCCGCCCTCGTAAAAGGGGTTCGCTGCTGATACTATTGTTGACTTCGCTTTTGTAGTTAAAGATGTATATGCCTCGATCGCAGTAGTTGACGTTCGTTTGAAGCTTAAAGATAATTTTTTATCTGACGTCAAAAATGTCTACGTTCGTTCCGAAAAAATTCGAAGATATTCAACTACAACAATTATTGGATGAAGACGCATGTTTAACCCTCGATGATACGTCTAAAGAGTTGGATGTCGGTAAACGTTTGCACGTGATGTGAATAGTCCAGAAAGCAGGTAACTGGGTGACACATCAATTGAAGGAGAGGAATATCGAGAGACCATTGGTGACGTGAGAGATGCTCCTTTCTGATCAACGCAGTCAGCCCTTATTGGAGAACTGCTCACTTTTTACGAGAGCAAACTGGCTCAGTGAATAAATAAATTTTTCGTCAAAGGAATTCGTATGCTGCCTGAAAAATGAAGGAAGTAAGGCAAGTAATTACCGCACATAATTTCATCTATTATTTAGGTTAAATGGCTGCCCTAGCTAAAGAGCTCACTTAGACAAATGTAATTCGTCCGTTGTGGTGCCATACATGGGAGAGGGGAAAGGAGATGGGAAGGAAGAAGGAGCTTTGGGATTTGATACGATGATGACCATACATTTTACAGCGGCGCCGACGGGGGCTGATTTGCGTTCGTAGTTGGCTGTAACAAGCTACTAATGAACTTCATCAACTTTATGACATCTACACCGGCTATATCCGCAGGCGTAGCGAAAAAGTAAGAGCCCAGATATCTAAGTCTTTGCCAGGCGAGAGCAGGGCAGCTGAGAAGAAGGTGTTGAGGTGATTCCACCTCGTCCTCCAGACAGTTTCTGCAGAACGGACTTGAGGCAATCCCAAGTCTTACGGCGTGAACACCTAACGGACAGTGTCCTGTAAGGATGCCCACCAAATTTGAGAGCTGGGGTTTTGTTAGCCTTAGGAGTTCTCTTGAGCGTCCCCGATCTACCCGTGGCCAGAAGGATCTCGCGACCTTGCACGTTTGCGCAGTAGCCCAGCGCTCGCTGAGTTGTCTCGAGGCCCATCTTTCCAGGAGCAGACCACAGCTTCTCAGGGGAACCCCAATTCTCTTATTACGCGACGAAACCGTCTCCAAAGTTCCCTGTCTAGCCAGCTCATCAGCCCAGCAGTTTCCCTCTATGCCGCTGTGCCCGGGTACCCAAATGAGCCTGATGATGAAGTATTCGGATGCAATCGAGAGAGAAGCCAGACATTCTCCGACCAATCTCGAGCGCACAAACAGCGAGCCCAAGGCCCTAATTGCCGATTGGCTATCGGAGTAGATGTTTACTTCCTTAACGGTAATTACCGAATTGAGCAACCAGTCCACCGCTTCCTTAATTGCGGATACCTCCGCTTGGAAAACACTACAGTGGTCCGGGAGCCTAAATTTAAGTTTGATGGGAGGCTCCTTGCAGAATACTCCCCCACCAACCCTTCCGTCCAACTTCGAGCCATCCGTGAACATGTTTGCCATGCCTTGCCGCCGAATGTTGCACCCCGCCCACTCATCCCTTGAGGGAATGTGGGTAGAAAAAGGTCCGCTCGGACCTAGCGTGGGTGTACAGTGGTCCAGCACCATAGGGATGAACTCAAAGTTTTTAAGAATACTAGAGTGTCCGTAACTTAAGTCTAGCCTATGTCCCGAACACCTTAACCTGATTGCGGCGCGTGCAGCGGTAGTTTTTCTATTATTTACTTGTCTAAATAATTCGTAAGTTTGGCTAAGAAAGGACGCATACCCAGTACAAATTTCAATACCTTTCTGAGATCCTATTCACTGAGTCCAAAACACAAAGTCAGAGCGGCCAAAAAGATGCATGTTGTTATGCATCCAATGCAGTAGAATAAAATGGCAAAGCAGTGATTCGAAGGACTTTGGTTTAGTTGGTCAATCGTCGAGAGTGGCGATAAAATCGTGGATGTGGACCGAAGAGGGAGCGCTTATTTCATTGATCAAGAATTGAAAATAAGTAAGTATTTTTTTATTTATTCTTACATTAATAGTCAATGCACCGAAAATTTTTTAATTAACTTTTTTTAATGAAACCAAAAAATAAGTTAAGCATTATAAAATTAAATGGTCAAAAGCGGTCTCATATCGAGCTAGTTGTTCCATTATTTGGCAGTTTTATGTAGATTTTGTTCTTGTAAGCCCAACGTAATCAACTTAACGCCAAGTAACGAATCGATGGGGTAGCCACTTTCCCAGTTGATCAATAGTTAGCAAAAATACAATCAGCTGTTTAACAATTAGCATTTGATGCTGAAGTGCAAAGCTTAAGTTCCAAATGGAAAAATTTGAAAGAATTTGAAAAAAGTTAGTAACTTATTTTAGCTGTAAAAAATTTGAAATTTCAAGGATGTTTTCTTCCAGCGTATGGAACGAAGCCAATAATCAAATGATGGCGAAAGATTGAAAAGGCATTATTAAATTAAAAGAAACTTGTCAAAGAGGTCACTCACAGCTCAATAAATTTGCCCAAGTGCCAAATAACAAAGCGCCAGAGTAGTGACATTGGTGTGAGTGCTCCAACCGTTCCTTGATTTAATTGCTGTAAATTACTGTATAGTAGGTTTGTCAAAAACAAACTTTTTTTCTTGATTCCATCACCTAAATTGGTTACATGACAAAAATCTATTTGTTAACCCGTACCGCTCACCCTTTCAAAATCCTTCGAAACTTCCGATGGGGAAAATAATTTTCTCATTAATAATTTTTTGTTTGAAAAAAATTGTTGCTAAAACAATGTTTAACTATAATATTTTTTATAAGACACCCGAACACGCCGCAAAATTCAAAAACTGTTTTTAAAAATCAAAAAACAGAGATTTATCTCATGTTTTGGGCACCTGCGGGAAGATCTAGATCATTTTATGTAAAAAAAAATGTATGGCAAAAAAACAAAAAATAGGTTTCCCATGTTTTGGTAATGTAACGAATTTTGAGGGTAACAACAGAAATATTTTTTTGTAAGCCATTTGAAATTTGAAAAGTCGAGCCCAGAAGCACCGACAGGTTGGTAATTCCGAAAATATTCAGGCTAAAAGGCCCACTGCATTGAAAACACTGGAAAGTAGAACGTCAAGGTGGAAACGAAAGAAGTAACTTAAAGTAGGAGATATAGGGTGGGCCATGTAAAATGTGCTTTTTGAATCGGTTATAAAACAAAACTAATCAATATTTTTTCAAACTTTTTTTTTATTTTAAAGATTAAACATTGTCATTTATGAATAAAAAATAATATCGTTCAAATGACTGCCACAACTTGCTTTATAGTAGGCCATTCGATTAACCCAATTTTTAAGCACATTTTCGATTGTTTGGGCTCCAATTTCCAATTGTTTTAAAGCATCAATCGTCTCTGGATGGTTCGCATAGAATTGGTCCTTAACGACTCCCCACAAAAAATAGTCCAACGGGCTTAAATCACAGCTCCGAGGCGGCCAATTGATATCGGAATTTCGGCTGATTATTCGGTTTTCAAAAACGGTAGCCAAAAGTTCTAGTGTAACTTTGGCAGTGTGACAAGTTGCAAGTCCTGTTGAAACCAAATGTCGTCCATGTCATCTTCTCCAATTTTTGGAAACAACTCACCATTTACTGTAACCGCGGAAGCAGAAGAAGACGCACCACTTTGGAAATAGGTTTTCAATATTTCCCAATTTTGTACAAGCGTATAGCGTCCCATTTCGTAAATGTCAAACCTTTAAGTAAATTATGAACACATTTGACATGTCATTTATGTTACCATTCTCAAAAAAATAGGTGGTTCAAAAAGCAAACGATATATGGCCCACCCTATAGAATAGAACAGAGAATCCTTTGAATTTATTTTTAAACTCTTCGGAAAACCTGAAAATATTCCAGTTTAAGAGAAGGAATATTGCCCACTCATAAAATCGGAACAAAAATGCGTAGCTTTTCCCTATCGAAGAAAAACAGGCCGGGTTTTTAATAGTTCCAATTATATCCACCACCTAAAGAACGTTCTTTCTTTGAAAAAAGGGAGACAGTTTTCTGTTCGAGCTTGTCACAAAACACTTTTCAGTTCCGCAGCGTTCTAGACCGGACCTTCGCTCTTTACCTTAATTGCAAACATAACCGCTAATCCACTTCATGATTAGAAGTAGAACTGATCCCGATTATTGTCTCTGGTCTCTGTGGAGTAACCGCTGATCCACAGTTGGCCAATTGATCGGAAATTTCATTCACTTGTACACCGTGATGCCCTGGAACCTATATAGGTACAAGTTTATTCCGTTTTGCAACAGAGGTAAGCTTCTTCTTACATCCTTAAACAATCCTTGAGATTTTCTTAGCGTTCTCTAGTGCCTTCAGTGCAGTCTGACTGTCACTAAAGACTCCAATCCGTGTATCCCGCTAAATCTGCTCTCAATTGCTACTCTCAGAATGGCAAAAATTTCCTTTTGGAAAATAGTTGCCATTCCTCCCATAGCGTAATGATACTTATTACTATTGTTTAAGTTCCATCCCGCCCCTGAACCTATTTCGTTCTTGAACTCAACGGTAATGAAAATATCCGCCAAATTTATTTAAATGCACTCTGGATTACTCCATTGCTCCATCAAATTTCTTTACGAATGAACCAATAAGCATTAGATCTTCTTTAGGTACCAAAAATAGTAGATACTGCACAGGTAGCATCGTAAAGATTTGCCTGTGTCCCGAAGATTCGTCTGTATGCCAGAAACCATATTTATTGACTCTATCGCTTTTTGCTGTATGAAATTTCAATTGACAACCTGTGAATATTTACTATAATCGTAATAGGCAAAAAGAGACAGGTTATTGATTCCATCGACTTTCATATTCATTTAATTTTCATTTTGGCAGTCAGCTTAACTGAATGGGTTGTTGTGTGATAATCGCTAGATGGTGCCTGGGTTCAAAGCTGCGGGAACGAGACACCAAATAATAGAAAACATTGTTTTACGAACAGCAGTCACTCCTCGGCAAGCAATGGTAAGCCGCGCAGTGTATTTCTGTCATAAAAAATCCTTCTGCCGTTTGGAGACGGCCTAAGTTTTTCGAGCCCTCCATTTGTAAGAAAATATTAAGATGTAACCCACAAATACGAGGGGTGGCTTTTCTATGTCGGGATTTTGCAACCCTCGTGTTGCAATCTGGCAACTGACAGCTGTATCGCAAAGTTTGACATTTTTTGGCTTTTACGTTCTCAGAACGTTTTGAAATACCAGCGCTATTTGTGTTGTTTACAGTAACTTAAAAGATTCATCTCGGTCCAAAAATGGAATTAAATCGTAAACATTTTCGTGCGATTATTTTTTACAACTTTCGATGTGGATTAACTCAGCAAGATTGCATGGATGAGATTGAGACAATCTTAGGCATTAGTGGGACCAGCATACATTCAATATTGCATAAACATTTGACTGTCAAAAAAATTTGTTCGCGTTGGATCCCACACAATTTGTCAATCGCTCAAAAAAAGGCTCGTGTCGATTGGTCGAAGGTAATGCTCAAAAAATACGATCGCGGGGCTTCGAAACACGCCTATGACATCGTGACAGGTGATGAATCATGGATTTACGCGTATGAGCCTGAAAGTAAACAGCAGTCGACTGTATGGGTGTTTCAAGATGAGCCAAATCCAACACAAGTTGTTCGCGTACGAAGCACTTCCAAGCAAATGGTCGCCGGTTTTTTCGGAAAAACTGGACATGTCGCAACCGTACCACTAGAACAACGCACAACAGTAAATTCTGAGTGGTACACAACCATTTGTTTGCCAGTTGTCTTCCAAGAAATTAGGAAAACCAATCGCCAAAGACGTATCACTCTTCACCAGGACAATGTGAGCTCTCACACATCGGCTCAAACAACTGCATTTTTGAGCACCCAAAACATCGAATTAATGGGTCATCCGCCGTATAGTCCTGACTTGGCACCGAATGACTTCTTTTTATTCCCGTACGTAAAAAAACAAACTGAGAGGTCAACGTTTTTCGACACCTGAAGAAGCGGTTGCGGCATTCAGAATGCATGTTTTGGAGATACCTCATTCAGAGTGGCAAAAGTACAGATCTTCATGGAGAATATTTTGAAAAACAATAAAGTGATTTTCGATGATTAAAATTTGTTTTTGTTCTCTAATCCCGACATATAAAAGGCACCCCTCGTAATAGGAAGAGTTCGTCCCAATAAAGTTTGTATGCACCTATTAAGGTATAAGGTTTGAAACATTTATAGTTGTAACAGAAGAAGAAGAGAGAGAAGAAGAAGTACATCACTAACTTTTCTCTAGATATATTTTCAACTGGTACAATTCAAGGCACCCTCGCACTAGTGTGACACCTTCCGTCAAATACCACTCCATGAGCCACATAGAATGTTAGCCGGGTAGTTTCTCTTTTCAGTGCGTGACATACACAATACAAGCGCTCTCATAATTTCGACACACCTTCTCCTTTAGATGCCTTGTAAATGAACAGTCAATGCGACAAAGCGGCCATTGTACCAAATCCAAAACCATATTTAATGAGCTCCATCCTTTGGGCTGCCAGCACAGTTTCACACGCGTAGATATATAAACAGACATATGTACGAGTATATATAGACATTTATGCATTGTAATTTATATAAATAAATACAATAGTCGCACACCCGTATACATATGTACATGTACGCATACACATAAACGTTAGTTTCCTCCAGTGCGGATTGTTTGTGTATGTGAAACAGTGTGGAAAATTGATTTGTTACTAAAGCGTTGTAGTCAGCTGGCGGCAATCAGTAGCAATACAATTGTATGCTGCCAGTTGAACGCTTCCCATTCAATAGAAATGCCCTAAGTCCCCGCCAATTTGGTAGCAGTGGCGCTGATGGCAGCAAATAAGAGCAATCATAATGAATAGCTAACTGTGAAGCGAATGTTGAAAAGCACTTTTGTACATGATTCGCTACTTTCCTGCTTCAATTTATTGCTTAAATTTTTACGTTTTGACATAGATATTTTGTTCATTTTTTTGTTGCTCTTTTGACTTTCACGAGCGGCGGCTTTGTGGAATATTGAATACACTCATATGTGTAACTGTCCACTTTAACTAACTACTGCGTGTGCACTTAAAAATTTTGCCACTTGTAACTTTGACCACAAAGTGAAATTGTTCGCTGTAAGTGCCAATTTCATGAGAAAAATCAATCATCATTTTGCTTGTGCTAATAAAATAAAAATATCACTTATACGCCATGGCGTGCACTCGATAGAAAATGCAATTGTTAAAATTGTGGGGCGAAAAAGCTCCAAAATCATTTTCGTTGTATTGAATTATAAATACGGTTGATTTAATTTTTATAATTTTAATTTGAAAGTTTGTCTTCAGTTTGGTAAATAATACCAGTTAAAATTACTTTATTAAAGTAATTGATCAAATTTTGAAAGAAGAAAAATTACACATCAAACTTAAGACGTTCTGTGGGTCTTCACAACTTCACACGATGGGGAGAATATTGAGGCGTCATCTATTGTGGCACCGCTACTTTCTTCTTCTTCTTAATTGTCGCGATAACTGCTTACGCGATTTTTCTCGAGTTTAACAAAACCTGCCAGTCGTTTCTTTCTGGCGCTAACCGGCGCCAGTTGGACACACTAAGTGAAACCAAGTCCTTCTCCACCTAATCTTTCCAGCGCAGGGGAGACCTTCCTCTTCCCCTGCTACCACCAGCTAGTACTAAATCGAATACTTTCAGAGCCGAGGCGTTTGTATCTATTCGGACCATATGATTCAGCCAACGTAGCCACTGTATCTTTCTTCGCTGCGCTATGTCTATGTCGTCGTAAAACTCATACAGCTCATCGTTCCATCGCCTGCGATATTCGCCGTTGCCAACGTGCAAAGATCTAAAAATCTTACGCAGAATCTTTCTCTTAAACACTCCAAGCGTCGCTTCATCGGATGTTGTCATCGTCCAAGCTTCTGCGCCATACGTTAGGACGGGCATGATGATAGTCTTGTAGAGTGTAAGTTTTGTTTGTCGAGAGGACTTTACTACTCATTTGCATACCTAGTCCAAAGTAGCACTTGCGGGAAGAGAGATTCAAAGTTGGATTTCCAGGGTGACATTATTATCCGTGGCTCCTGGATAAACGAAGTCTCTTACAACCCCGAAATCATAACTGCCAACAATCATGTGGGTGCCGATACGCGAGTGCGCCGACTGTTTGTTTGAAGACAGGAGGTACTTCGTTTTGTCCTCGTTCACTATCAGATCCTCTTTGCTTCTTTATCCAGTTTGGAGAAGGCAGAAGTAACAGCGCGGTTGCTAAGGTCGATGATGTCAATATCGTCGGCATACGCCAACAATTGTACGCTCTTATAGAAATTTGTGCCTTAGCGATGAAGTTCTGCGGCTCGCTCGATCTTTTCGAAAATCAGTTTAAGGAAGTCGCACGACAGCGAGTCACCCTGTCTGAAACCTCGTTTGGTATCAAACGGCTCGGAGCGGTCCTTCTCAATTCTGACGGCGCTGCTGGTGTTGAGCAACGTCATCGTGCATAGCCGTATTAGTTTTGTGGGGATACCAAATTAACACATCGCGGCACACAGATAACTCCTTTCCGTACTGTCGAATGCAGCTTTGAAATCGATGAAAAATGGCGTGTGTCGATTCCCCTTTCATGGGTCTTTTCCAAGATTTTTCGTATTGTGAATATTTGATCGATGGTAGACTCTCCAGGTCTAAAACCACACTGATAAGGTCCAACGCTCGCTAGAACCTTATAGGCGATATTTAGAAGACTAATCCCGTGGTAACTGGCACAGATTGCAGGATTACCCTTCTAATGGATTGGGCAGAGCACACTGAAATTCCAATCGGCAAGTATACTTTCCTCCGACTCTATTTTGCATAGAAGCTGATGCATGCACCTTACCAGCTCCTCGCCGCCATGTTTGAATAGCTCAGCCGGCAGTCCGTCAGCTCCCGCGGCTTTGTTGTTCTTTTGACGCGTCATCGCTATTCTCACCTCGTCACGGTCGGGTAGCGGCCCGTCAATTCCGTCGTCGACGATTGCGGTATTGGGATCTTCAAATTCTCTGTGACGTGCACAGCTGTCACTATTTAATAGGTTCGAGAAGTGTTCCCTCCATAATTTAAGATTGCTCTGTACGTCAGTCACCAGATCGCCGTCTTTGTTATAACAGGACAACGCCCCGGTCTTAAAACCTTCTGTAAGTCGCCGAACTTTCTGGTAGCATTTTCGGGCGCTGTTCCTATTGGCCAGCATATCGAGCTCCTTGTACTCACGTATTTCGGCCTCTCGTTTCTTCTTTCGGATAAAACGTCTCTCTTCCTTTCTTAGCTCTCTGTAGCGATGTCGCGTGGCTCGCGTTGCGCCTGATCGCAGCGTGACTCTATAGGAGGCATCCTTTCTTTCTGCGGCAGCATATTTTGCGTATAGGATTTCAAATTAAGCAAGAACTTTGGTCATTGACTGCACAGCCTTGTGTAAGCAAAGTAAAGATTCTTATGCTATCAGGAAGAGTTCAAAAGCAGGCATATGTGAGCCGATGCATTTTTCAGTAGCTATCTAAGCCTAGTCCTGTTTATAAATATAGGGCTCATAACGCAAACTGCACAACGTGATATAACATGACATCATAACATGACTTAAAATCACATAAGCATATCATAACAAAGCATAACAAAGCATATCAAAACATTATATAACATGACTTCACATAACAAAGCATAGCAAAACGTAACATAACATGACCTTTTTTTATCAAGGAGTTTAAAATCAAAATACCTAACACACCATCAAAGATGCCGTCGGACCAGTGATATGTGGGTCATGCCCCCACTAGTTATAATAATCCTCCTTATCGATTGAGTTCCACCCTGGGACGGTGGTAACATTTCATCAAGGTGGTTCCGCGTTTATGATTATTAGCACAACAGGTACCTGCGTACAGGTTCCTCTCGCATGGGCGTGTGGAGGTTCTATGCTATCAATAGTATCCATTGGCTACAATGTCTTCATAAGTAGATAGTTCTGCAGCAAATGAAACATAGGAAAAGATGTCCTAAGTATTACCGACATGTCGTGGTATGATAGCGCCGTGAGCACTAGCCCCACGCATCAGTGATTTGTGGTGAGTTCGTAAGCAGTCGGTCGAAAGGTGCTGGTTTCTTCGCAGCATGTTACGTTGCCCCTCTGTGCGTTGAAGGTATAGCACTATCCTTGTTGAGAAATTTTATGCTACATTCCTGCAAGCATTTGACGCGATTATTTGGTGATTAGGTTTTCCGGAGACAGCTGTCCACCCAGAAGTACTTTAAGCATCAGGCGCTCCTCTCTGCAGCGATTGCAGTAGGAGAATACTTGTTCCGCACTTTCCATCGCGTTGTTGCAGTTTGGACAGAACGCGGTGCCCTCAAGATTAAACCGATGGAGGCACTTCAAAAAACAACCGCGACCACTCAGCATTTGAGTGAGATAGTAGTCAACGTCTCCGCGTTTTCTGGTCACTACTTTGTCAATCTTTTATCGAATGCAGTCTCTCTTCAGATTTTTCTTTCAATGACGGTTTAGCACGTCGCCAGGCATAGGGACGGCTCAATTCTTTTGCCTGAATGTCAGCTGGTAGTTTGCTCGCGATAACGCTAATCGCGCCTCTTGACATGACCTAACATAACCTAATAAAATATTACATAACATCACTTAATATGGCATAACAAAACAGAGCAAAACATGAAATAATATAACAAAACAAAACATAGTAAAACATTACAATACATGATTTAACATAACATAACAGAGCATAGCAAAAATGACATATATATGTATACACCCTTTCTGGGTGTTTGGCCCAGCTCCTCCTCCTATTTTTGGTGTGCGTCTTGATGTTGTTCCACAAATGGAGGGACCTACAGTTTCAAGCCGACTCCGAACGACAAATAGATTGAAATGAAACTTCACATACGTTCATATAAAGAGAATATCAACATAACAAAAAAAAAAAAAAAAATGGGCTAGCAGCAAATCCGTTCTAACCCAGACAACACACAACTCATATTGTTCACTAGGAAACACAAAATCCCTCCGCTAAGTACAATTATGATCAAAGGGGGAGCTCTTGCGATTTCGGAAGAAACCAAGTACTTGGGACTAAACATAGATAGGAAACTGGCTTGGAAGTCAAACATCTTAGAAGGTGTCAGGAAAGCGAACCTAGCTTTTTATGCCTCTAAGAGAGCTTTAGGTAAGACCTGGGAAATTAAGGTTGCTCATTGGCTTCACATTGCTGTCGTCAGACCCACTCTTCCATACGGAAATCTTCTCTTGTGGTGTGCTATGCAGAAAGAAACCTATTCTATTTTATTGAATAGGGTGCAGAGATCAGCGGAATTAGCAATATGTGGCGTCATGAAAACCACGCCATCCATGGCTATGGACATCATGCTACATCTGCCACCCCTAGATACCTTCTGCAAATACTCAGCGGCCTGCTCCGCTTTAAGGCTCAAAGCGAGCTCACAATGGAGGACTGTCACACATGGACATTCGACCATCATAGACTCCTACACGGACATACCGAGTGACTGTTATTATCACCCTCCCATTCTTTGCATCGAAAGGAATTTCCTAATGAAAATCCCTTCTAGACTGGAATGGTTCGAAAAAGATCCAACACTCAACACACCCGTTAAGGACTACACGGACGGTTCTAAAATGGACATCGGTGTAGGATCAGGGTTATTTTGCTAAGAACTTTCTATTACTGAATCCTTTAAATTACCGGATCACTGTAGCGTGTTTCAAGCGGAAATAAACGCTATTCATGAAGCCTTAAAATGGTTAAAGATAAACAAAATATCACCAACAAATGTCTGCATTCTATCAGACAGCGAAGCTGCCCTACGAGCCCTGGATGCATTCCAAACAACATCAAGGAGTGTCTTACGTTGTCGCCGATCTCTAAATGAGATGGCCAAACAATATCGTATAAGCTTATGTTGGGTTCCAAGCCACGGAGATATACCAGCGAACTTACTTTAGGGCAGACCAACTTGCAAGAGAAAGTACCTGAATGTCAGACATAAGTAATTTTATGGAGATACCTCTCCCAACTTGTAAGCTTCTCACTAAGGACGCATTAATCAGTTCTGCAAATCAAAGATGAATTGGCGTTAACACTTGCGAAATTGCTGGGCAAACATGGCCAAGGCTACATTAACGCTGTCTAAGAATATTTTAAAACTGAGTAGACTTCAAATCAGGACCTTAGTAGGGGCCCTCACAGGGCATTGTCTCATAGGAAAGAAATTAGGCGTTTACACGCGTGATTTCCGTCGTAGCTGCAGAAATGAGGAGGAGTTGGAAATAATTCAACACCTTTTTTGCACATGCCCAGCTCTAACCAGAAGCAGGAACCGATTTTTAAGATCCTTCTTCTTAAAGAATACAAATAATCTATACACTTTAGGTATCTACAACCTTTTACGCTTTGTCAAAAGCTGAGGATGGTTTAATATGGAGAGGGAAATGTAGCCCAGCGTCCGCGGCTTACAACGGACCCATTTCGTGGTCTAAGTGGCATCGCTGTCTCTATGTGCGATGCGGCTGCCAAACCTAATCTAGCCTAACGTCCTTTCTTACCAAACCACAAAACTTCTTGAACACACTCGTCTCTTTTAAACTTTGCTTGCGCTAGTTTCATAGTGTAAGGAAGACCTTCACCATATAAGTAAATTTTTAATAAAATATGATTTTTTTATTTAACGTCCTTTATTTACTTATCAATCAAATCAGTTTAGGCTGGGCAGAGCTCGTTTGTAAGCAAAGCAGAAATGCTAATGACACCCCAATAAAGGGAGAGCAGTTAGGACTGTCAGCTGCTGCGCAAGTTGCCACATTGTTACACATTGAACACATACATACGTAAAATGTATTTATCTACAAGGGTATTATCTTATTTACATGTGCATTATAGATTTTAGGCAAATAAAGCTGTAGTTATTTTTCAGAATTTCGTTCACTTAGGATGGCTAAGCTCCGCGCAAACAAACTCACCACTGACAAGAGTACAAATATTATGTAAAAGTACTTACGCACACGAGCCAAATGTGGCACGAAGTTTCATTTCATTCATAAACATACATACAGTCACGCACACCTTTCTTGATACACATACGATTTTTTTGTAAAGTGTGCTAGATTTCATAATATTTTGCGAAAATGGAAAAGTAACGAATGCAGATATTTTATTGATTTTGTTTTATTTTATATGGCAACATAAAATACAAAAAAAGTGTTGACACATTTCGTTGTAATGCAAAAAAAAAAAGAACAAGAACATACGGAGAACTCACGCCGCAGCTTAAATGATGAAATTTAAAAAGATCAACTAATTCTTTCTGATTTTTTAAACTTTAAGGTATTTAGGTCTTTGTTGGGTATGCTTTATTATCGCGGAGTGAATCAACTCTTTTGTGTGTTCTGGACTAATTTGGTTCCACTCTTCAAGTATCAACTTTTTAAGATCAGAATTGTTATGAATGTCACATTTTCTTAAATTTGACTTCGAAACTAATCACAAATTTTTGATGACAATCAAATCCGACATTTATATACTCGTATTAACCAAGTTTTCATTACTTGTGACTTGTGCTTCGGGTCGTTATTTTGATAGAAGCGAGAGTCATCTTCAATTTGTAAATTTCTAACGCCTTAAACCAAATTTTCTTGCAGAAATTTTAAATAAACATATTTGTTCATGTTTTTTTCGATAAGGGTCAAATTTCCAGCTCCATTTGATGATATATCTGAACAAACCACCGCCACGTTGCCACCGCTGTCTTTAATAGTGGCTCGCAAAATTTGGGGTCGGTGATCCGTATTGGCCTCACGCCATAGAAAATATCTGCCTTCTGGTCCAAATAATTTTATTTTTACCTCCTCTGCGTGCGTGTGCGTACTGCAATCTCTTACCTCTATTCCTACCACTTACGAAATGTTTATTACGGGCTATTCGCCATTTAAATTTTATTTTCCTTAGTACTCTTTCTGTACAGTTTCTGAATAGAAATGAAATTTTATCAAAACTCTTTTTGACCATTTCAGTTAATTTTTGAGCGCTTATTGCTGGGTTTTTCTTCACTTGGCGCACTAGCCACTGACGCTCTTTCTCTGTGAGAGTTTTATTTGAGGCCTGTCGTCTCTTCGGTAGGTCTATGAAATGGTTGCAGTCCCGGTCTGGTACTCCTTAAGTAGCACTAAAGCGCCGTTTTGATACCATTATGAGACCTTCAACAGGCAGCCAACCAGAGCTGTTGATATAATGCAGGAGATTTACAGAGAAAATGATCTACAGTTTCTTTCTCCGAAAGGTCTCCACAGCTTCTGCAATGGGGGTTAAATGGTAACCCTAGCTTTTCCGCGTGTGTGCCGATCGTCCAGTGACCGGTAAACACAGCTACGAGATTGGCGATTGAATTGCGAGGAGTGCAAATAACTTTCTGAGTCTTTCGTTTATCGTATTGGGGCCAAAGGATTTTCGAAATGGCACATGAAGGAATGGAGCTCCATCTTTTCTGCGCTTTCCTGAGAAATAATTTGCGCAGTTCCCCCTTAACAACTGTTAAGGGGATGCCGAAGATCGAGTAGGAGGTCTCTGAGACCAATTCAGTTGCCTTCCTGTCGCGCTCATTAGCAATTTTATTTCCCTCTATGTTCCTATGTCCTGGAACCCAGATCAGAGAAATGTTACCTGCACACCCAAAAGCTTTGATCTCCTTCTTACAGGGGCTTACTAATTTCGTTCTGTACCATGGCGTCGTCAGAGCCTTAATCGCGGCTAGACTATCGGAAAAAATGTTAATATCTCCCTCGCTCCCGCGTTCTCTAAGCATTTTGCATGCCTGCAGGATCGCAAAGAGTTCTGCTTTAAAAACACCAGCAGTGTTTGGCAGTTTAAAGGAGATAGATAAATTGGCTGATTTAGAGAAAGCCCCTGCTCTGACTCCCGATTCCATCTTGGAACCATCAGTGAAGACAGATGCGCAAGCTTCGGTGCAGATTTTCCCCTCGATCCAATCTTGCTTATGTGGAGAGATTGCCCTAGCACGACCCTCAAACTCTAGTTTGCGGATAGAGAGATGTGTTCGAGATTCGGAGAAATACGGTGTTAACTGTCCGAAAATGTTGCCACACGCCTTGAGAGATTGCCTACAGAGGCCAACCTCCTTTAACCTAAATGCACTTTGAGCTGGGATTGAAATAACGAAAAAGTCGATGGGAAGTAAGTGCAAAACGACATTCAGGGCAGCACTGTGGCAAGTTTCACATGCTCCGGTGATGCCAATGCATGCAGTCCTTTGCATCTTCCCTAGTTTAGTGATATTATAGCCCTTCCGAAGAGCTTTCCACCAAACCAGTCATCCATACGTTAAAATTGGCAGAACCTCTGCGTTGTACATCCACAACACGACCTGTGGCTTGAGTCCCCATTTTTTTCCGAACATAGATTTGCAGAAGTAGAAGGCTATACTGACCATCTTTACGCGATTTTCAATGTGTAGCTTGCAATGGAGTTTGGAGTCAAGCAGCACTCCACGATACCTAACTTCCGGTGAGAGCGGGAGAACGTGGTTGTTTAGTTTGGGAAGTCGAAAGGGTGGAGGTTTATATTTTCTAGTAAATAGCACCAGGGATCGCAAGTGGCAGCTCAGCGACTGAGTACAGCCAGCGACCTTTCCAAAATCTCAGCCATGACTGAGGGAATCGGTCTCGATACCGTCAGGACCAAGTCATTGGCATATGCTACTACCTAAACGCCACCCTTATTTAGCATTATCAGAATTTCGTCTACAGAAACTAGCCAAAGTAGGGGCGAAAAGACACCACCCCCCTTTTTTGAGTTCTACAAAACCTCCAGCTCACGCTTTTCTATTGAAGTGCGCGGTCTCATGGTTAAGAAAACTAGTGTACATAAAATTTAATTTTGCTTTAAGTCAAACTCATTCAACAAACTCTCGCATACTAAACACACACTTTCGTTTGTTGAAACTAGCGATACTTTTAACTGCATCATTTAAGCATCGACGGGAATTATCCTTTTTGTTTTACGATATGAGTGGAAACTTTTTCGATTTTAAGAATGCGGAATAAAATAAAGCAAAATAAATAAAATGTCCGCATACTCGGCTTTTCCATTTTCGCAAAATATTATGAAATATAGAACACTTTACAAAAAGAAAGTATCTGTATCCCATATGCTGGGAGTGACTGTATATGCGTAGGTTTATTAGTAAATGTCAATGAAGGGAAGACGCTGGGAAAAAATTTCGTCGCGCAACGAAATGCATTGAAAGTACTGACGGGTTGGATAAAGCAAAGAAAATCCACAAAAATGCTTAGCAGCAGCTTTGAAATTAAGCTGGCGTAAAGATTGTAAATGCGTAATATGTGCGTATGTATATAAATATTCTTTATACTAACGATATATCATTTTTTTACTGAGGCAACACGTGCGTGCCCGTATTTGTGGGCGAGTATGTCGCCACCACAAATGAGGGCGCATCACCCTTACCTGCATACTCCTTGCAATCTTCCATGTAATCTACATTTTTCATAGGCAGCAGAAAGAAAGAAACTGGTTATATTTGAGCAGCCAAAAACGAGTGCAAAAAAAAAATTATATGCACGCTTTTGCTTACTAATGTTTTAAAAGTCATCATCACCAATTCATAGAGTTCCAAGTTGAAGCATAGCGCCACAACGAATTTCTCACATTCGGGTTTGTGTTGCATCAATCCCCTCATTTCATTCCAGCTAAGGCGCTTGGCATGGATTTCTGACTCCAGCAATTGCCCCCAGGTGTTATATCACCTCTTTCCCTACGTAGTACATGGCCGATGCAGACCCATTTTCTCTTGCGGGCTTCTAGTTGCACTGGCTGCTGCTATATTCTGATCCCTAAGTCTGCTTTGGAGAACGTATTTGGCACAAACGTTTTAAGAATTGTTTGTAGGCATCTGTTTCTAAATACTTGCTTCGCGCCGTGGTATATATGATGTGCTCCAAACCGCCTGCAGAAAGCCAAACGCCGCCACTGGCTTCTTTATTCGGCTTTTGATATCCTTGCTTGAACCGCCAGTCGCCAATATAAAGCGGCCCTAGCAGCAGAAATATTGTACTTCTTCCAGTTCAATATCTCCAATTTTGTATTGTTGCGTATTTTGTGTGTATCTACGCATGACTTAAGGGGTCTCTGTGTTCTAAAGTTGTCAAAAAGTCATTTTTTTCTGATATTTCGAAAGTTAGGGTTTTAGAATTTTTTTTTTGTCGGGACAACTAGCAAGTGCAGCACTCAGACATTAATTAAGTCCATTGTACTACACTTGGATTCCCTTTTAACTTTCTTTAAGCCTACCCGATCTCCGAAGAAATCTGAGTAGATCCTGTGGTGCCAAGGGGCCAAGATGGTCGTTTCTTAACACATCAGTGGCAAAGACCTCTACCCTGATTCGAGCGAAGGCGGGGCAGACGCACAGGAAGTAGTCCGCTGTCTCACCCTCCTCTTCACAAGCTGGGCAGAGTACACTGTCTGAGATGCCCAACCTGTCCATGTGCTTTGCCCACAGAAAGTAGCCCGTCATCAGTCCAACCAGCCGTCTGCACTCCCCTCTGGTTAATGGCAGGTAACATCAGTTTAGTCTATCTGCAGCCTCTCTCAGCCTGCCAAGCTCGCTTGTGGGTGGTTTTAGAATATACTGTAAAATTTTTGGAAGGACATTCCCAGTATTTTCGATTCTATGGCCGTTTTAGCAGGTATAGTTAGATTCGCAAAGCGGCGGCATCAATGGAAAATATTCACTCTCAAAACTTTAAACTGTCAAAAAAAACTCTGTTCATTTGAATCGTCTGAAATTTTAATATAGCTATCGCTCGTACTAGAATCATATTATTATTTCAATTATTTCGTATTTTTTTTATTAAAAAACTGAAAACACCCGATTTTTAGAGTGTGAAATTCAAAACCGCGCCATTTGTCAAAATTTTTTTTGATTTTTTTCTCCCATAGAGGACTTAGCTACAGTCATACTGATTAATATTTTTGTTTGGTTTTTGTGTTTCAGATAAATAGAAGAACCAAAATGAACAACACCGTCCAGATCAAATTTTTCGCCATTTCAAAATTATTAAAATTAAAAAATTTTTTTTTTCTTTTCATTTTTGTATGTAAAAGAAGTTAAATAAAAAGTATACAAAATTTAAATATCGTTCTTCATTTTTGTTTTTGTTGTAAGAAAAATTCTTGAAAATACCCTAAATTTTCGAGCTCTATACCACCGGCACCTTTTAAGTTGTTGGGATATTGAATGTTAGACCGGCTTTCTAAGCTGATACTTGCACTACTTGGATCTTCGCAGCCATGTCAAGACAGTTTTGGGAGAGTAGACAAATCTCGTCTGCGTAGTCGAGGTCCGCTACTCGCCCTAACAGACCCCAGGGAAAGTCGTTTTCAGCTGACAAGGCGTTCTTCATGATGGCGTCGAACACGATGTTAAACAGCAGAGACCAGGTGCTTTACTACAGGGTGGGCCATGTAAAATTTGCTTTTTGAATTGGCTATAAAAAAAAACTATTCAATATTTTTTCAAACTTTTTTTTATTTTGAAGATTGAACATTGTCATTTATGAATGAAAAATGACTGCCACGACTGGCTTTACAGTAGGCCATTCGATCAACCCAATTTTTAAGCACATCTTCGATTGTTTGGGCTGCAATTTCATGAATGGCAACTTCGATTTCGTGTTTTAAAGCATCAATCGTCTCTGGATGGTTCGCATAGCATTTGTCCTTAACGACTCCCCACAAAAAATACTCCAACGGGCTGAAATCACGGCTCCGAGGCGGCCAATTGATATTGGAATTTCGGCTGATTATTCGGTTTTCAAAAACGGTAGCCAAAAGTTCGAGTGTAACTTTGGCAGTGTGACAAGTTGCACCATCCTGTTGAAACCAAATGTCGTCCATGTCATCCTCTTCAATTTTTGGAAACAAAAAATCGTTGAGCATGCCGCGGTAACGCTCGCCATTTACTGTAACCGCGGCTCCTCGCTCATTTTCGAAAAAAATGGCCCGATGATCCCGCCAGACGAAAACCGCACCAACCAGTGACTCGTTGTGGAAGCATTTGCTTCTCTGCAGTAAGGTGTGGATTTTCTGAGATCCAAATCCGACAATTTTGCTTATTGACGTAGCCACCGATGTGAAAATGAGCTTCATCAGAAAAGAAGAAGAAATAGGTTTTCAATATTTCCCAATTTTGTTCAAGCGTATTGCGTCCCATTTCGTAAATGTCAAACCTTTGAGTAAATTATTAACACATTTGACAGGTTATTTGTGTTACCATTCTCAAAAAAATAGGTGGTTCAAAAAGCAAACGCTATATGGCCCTCCCTGTATTACTGCGAATACTGTAAATCTTTCGCCCAGAAGAAACTGAAACTGATTAAGTTCATTCAAGCTATTTAAGTGGTTACATGGGTTTCGTGTGTTCAAAAAATCGTTTTTTTTTGCTTATTAATTTTTACAACATCTCAAGAATATTATCCTAAATTTTCAAGTCGATCAGAATAATAGTTTACTATTTAAACTATTAAAAAAAAAAACAAGTGTCAAGCAAATTTTATCGAAATTTTCATATTTTTGGAAAAATGTCTGCCAAAATTCCAATAATCTTTTCTTTCCTTCGTTCAAGCACGACTTTATAGTCTTAACTAAAACACCTGTTTCTGTTTTTTTCATTTTTGATGATCCTGTCAGTGTTATGCTGACAACGCGGGCGCACCTTTTTTTGAGGGGTTACCGGAAATGACGTCACAATAGAGGAGTTTTAAGCTTTTTTTTGACAATTTCAGAAATAATTCTTTAAATACAATATGTATCTATAAGACAGAAAAAAGTTTGTATGAAATAATTAAATAATTTTATACATAGAAAAAAAAATTAAGAATAGGCGTTTTTTTACCCGAGGAAACCCATGTAGGCCGTTAATAATAGTGCTGTGTTGAATGGCATCAAGCCCTTTGAAAGTGAATGAATACAAGGTCAAGTGCAGTCCTCCGTTCAACTAACCGTTAAACAATAATCGAAGATTGTTAATTTGGTTGAAGCATTAACGGTTGATCCTGAATCCCGCCTATTGTCTGTCCGAGTTTTGGTTGCCGTACCCAAACAAAGTTATACCCCTCCAGTGCATTCCTTGCCTTTTCTTAGAAATTTTCACAATCACATTTTTTTCAATTCATCAGTTCATGTTTTAAAAGTAGTTTATAGAAATTTCAGCAGCCAACTTGTTGAAAATATTTTTGAAGAAACGAGCTTTTGCAACGAGCGATGCAATTGCAAACTCAACTTATTCCAACTTTGAAAGAAAACATTTTCCTCATAGTTATACCTTCCCATTCCGAATACTTTAAAATTAACCTTTTACGCTGGGCAGATGAGATGGCTGAACAAGGGAATATGAGCTGGCTTCCCTGCAAAATTAAACTACCCTGAAACATCTGTGCTATTCTACCAGAAATATGCGCTTCGTCTCAACTCCGCAAATCTACAATGGTTGGTTCAGAGGCGCTCAAGGGAACTTCTGAGGCTAACTAAGCCTCAACTCTTTAGCCTGAGTGTTTTAGGAGCTGCCAAATCTCTTGGTGCTCCTTGGCTCGACCTATTCAAATTACAATTTCAAGCCATAACTCTCAAAATTTTGTGTTTTGCTTTTCCGAACTCTGTTCATTAGAATTCCAGGCAGTGAGACTTGGCACTACTTTGTGTCCTTTTTGTAGAGCCTGTATGGCGGATGAGATGAACCCATCTCAGAACCCCTTCTCAGTTGTCCTGTCTTCGCAAAGCTAAGGTTAGCTATTTACGATTGTGTTAACAGTCTTGTGCCACTAATAAATTTAATCAGCTGGTAAATTGCTATGGGCGCAGGTGTAGCGAAAAAGTTAGAGCTAAGTGGAAGATGTTGCGCTATTTCTACATTATCCTTGAGAAAGCTGTCGCAAAAATTAATCGAAGTAGTTTCAAGTCTCGCAGCACACCTTTCAATACTCGGAGCGCACATCCACATAATTGGAGAGCTTCACGAAATCCGCCTTCCAGAAGTATCCCACAGTTAGTTGAAAGGATTTCAATTCTTCTGTTTCGCAGGAAAACTATATACGGTATCTTTTATCTTTCTAACTTATCTACTCAGTAATTTCTTGTGATATCCCTGTGAGCCTAATTTTAAAGCATTTGGGTGTGGTCAAATGGGGAGTCAACCACTTCCTGACAATTTTCAAGTACACCAGCTTTGTGCCTTAGTTATCGCTTTACAGTCGTAGTAAATATTTACTTCCCTTACAACAGTTACACAAGTGAGCAGCCAACCAGGTGCTTCATTGATTCAGATTAACTCCTTTTTGAATGCATTACAGTGGGCTAGTTGCATGAATTTGAAGTTGATGGGGAGTTCCTCGCAGAATACACGTCCACTTACTCTTTCATTCAACTTTAAGCCATTCATAAACAGATTTGCCTTCAAATACTATCCCCCACACGCGCTTCCCTGAAGAATGAGCACTCATTCTAAAGAATCTCTTTCTTTTCTTGAGTATTTCCAGCTCGGACCGAGTGAAGATGTGCACCGATCATTTATAACCATTGAAATATTCTGAACATACTAAAATGCCCTGTCGAGTTGCAGTCCAAGATTTAGGGCGGCATATGCGGCAATGTGATGGCCATTGGTACCATATTTAGTATTGAGTGGAGCACTAGAGTTGGAAGAACCCCACAGATTCTAATGGGCACAGTTTTTTGAACTCTTTATTGCTTCCTAACTGACGTCATCATCCCCGTTGAGTTCATTCTGAAGCTTCTTCTCCCTAGCTTCTTCAGCAGGTTCTTAACAATGACAACCCATTGCAATAGTGGGAGAACAATGCCTTGTGCAGTGCACCTACTTAATGGAGGAAACCGGTTTAGGAGGCCTAAATTTTGGTGTTTTTCGAGAAGTTTTTGAACAAAGAAGGAATAATCAGAAATTGTTTGAGTTTAGAGGATATTTTATTTATATTCTTAGGTACACTTTTAAATTTTTTTGAAGCTGTTTCCGCGAGAGATAGTGGCAACAGCAATTTTTTTTTATTAACAACATATTTCCTAGGATATGAACCTAATTGTGGTAAAAAATGATTGAAAATTGCATGCTTTTGAGGCGCTTGACCACAAAGTAGTTTTTTTATAACATATTTTTTCATCTATTGTGCTTAAAAACTAATATTTTAAATAATAATATAATCCCAGAAGTAGGTTCATATAAATTAGAATTGAATAAAGAAAAAATCCCGAAAAATATTAGAACGATTGGTCGATAACTTTTTTAAGCTAGAATGTCCACCAGTTGAAAAAAACTCGTTTCGAGAAAAACGCGTTTGAAATAAAGCATCGTATAGTAAGCGCTACTGGGCGGAACCGACGGGCGCTCTCTTAAGTGCTCATAGCATTGGGAATAATACGAATTTAGCTTTAAAGTTTTTACCACATATTCTTACGTAGTTATACTAACGATTTATGTAATAAAAAAAATCGATTTTTAGAACGATCTAAACCTCTTAATGCCCAATGCAAAGATGTGCCACCTCACTCTGTCACCATCATTCATTCGCTAAGCATTTTACAGACACATTTAATAAGTCCTGTTCCGATCCTTAGTTTATATCAGTACATCCTCAAAGGCAGGACATTATTAGAAGCTCAGTCAATGTCAAATAAAGCATGGACAAAACTATTTCTGAAATTTCTTCTTTTTACCGAACTGCTGTTGCAAAATTGTATATACATACTTTAAAAGTTATGGAAAGGACGCATCAACATGAATATGGAACATGAACCCAACTTTCTACAAACCAACACTTTACTGCGACGTTCAAAAATCATCTATTTCGCTATTTACATATCCACCTATAAACAAGTACTTCGTCGTCATTACAACGACCTCCACCGATTTTCTTTTCATGCGCCTGCTTACTCAGCGTAAACTACCCCAGGCAGCCATATTTCGGCTTTCTTTTCATGTACTGGTAAGCTGATAAATACACACATACAAATTTACATTGTTAAAGGATAACTCATGCGTTCTCCTACTGCTATCTGCGGTCGCAGTAGTGCTGCTACGCCACAAAGCGGGTCTCGCAGCAAAAATGTTATCTTAAAAAAATATGTAAATAAATTGTCTGCGAAAAACGGCGCTATCGCTCGTCCTGCTGCCATGTTTCCTTTGTCAGTCAAGCGTGCTCAGCTGCCAACTTGTGGGTGCATAAATGGGTATTCAACAGGATATTAAAGCACATAACTCATACATGCTTCTACTTGTATCTTTCCACTTACCCACACACACACATACACACACACACAAATACGTAAAAATGTTCGCGCACGTTCACTTCACAAATTGATAGGCGCGCAAAACAACGCGTTTGCAAGGGGCTACTCATAGCCACAGCCAGCCACCGCTGCAGCTGCTTTACAACCTTTTACGTGTAATTTCATATTTTTCTCACATAGCTCAACGGCTGCAAAAATGAAACAACCAGCAGTAAGACGACAACACACATATACCGGGTGGTTGAATTGCAGGCGTACTTCTGAATCGAATTTGGTTTTGGCATTGAAGGCTAAAAAATCTTAACTTTTACTACTTCTTCTTCTTCACTTATTTAGGAAAATTGCTGTTTCCAACAATATATTGGTATAACTTTAACTTTAACTGTAGTTCAGTGGATTTGGATGTGCAACAACCGTGCCATCTCTTCGATGCCGCTCAGGTGGTCTGGTGTGGATTATTCAGCTGTTCATCGCCGTACTTGCTATGCGGTCGCTAGATACTCTACGAACATGATCTCTCCAATATTTAGTTCGTCACCTATAAATACAGAAAAAATAATTACTTTATAGGTATGAATGGCTTTGAAAATATTACTATTACACATGAAACACCAAGTAATAAAAATAGTTTTTCTTATAGCAGTCACTCCTTGACAGGCAAATCTCCGTGTGTATTTCTGTCACGAAAAAGTTCCTCATAAAAAACTACCTGTCATTTGGAGTTGGCTTACAATTTAACACAGTCAGCCACAAATAGGAAGAGGAGATCGGTGAGATATGTAAGACTTTAGTGCTAGATCTGTGTTATAGTGTGTACATGTACGAACTTTTCGGTGCACGAAAGGCTCAAGTATCATAAAAATTTGATAATTAACCTCTTTAACCCTGCTTTTATAACCTACGTCAGAGAGACGTATGCTTTTTGAAGGTTTCTCTCTCTCTTTCGAGAGTATTTTCGGAACGCATTGTTATTTTCGTTTTGCTCAGTCGTCTATAGCAGGTTGCCGGTGTTGGATGTATATATTTTCGTGGTAAGTTCGTTTCGCTTTGAGTTTTGGCCGTCTCCACGACGTATGGTTAGCTTTTGTGTAATTTTAACACTTTATAAAAATGAATTTGTTTTGATATTGTTTTAGCACCTTTTCTGTTAAAAGAAGAACAATGGCCCGAACTAAACGTTTGCATAATACATAAATTGCTGCGCTTTTACAAGGTTTATCGGAAGATTCAGATTCATCAATAATAGTGAAACTGTAAATATAGTCCCTTTGGCGGAATATGACAAAGAATTATCAAAACTAATACATAGTACTTCTCGCAATAATACTTTTGGCTATTGGTTTACGTCGGTTCCATTAGCAAAGAGCTTACTTAAGGGGTGGCCTCTTATCAGTGGCTTCAAAAAAAGGTTTTTTTTCTCAATTTTTTTTAGAGGCAAAAAAAGCGACACACAGGAATAATCTTTCGCATTTATTTGAAGGCGTGATTGAAGAGTAATAAACAATTTTTTAATATAAATAAAAAAACAAAATGGCGGATATATGAGGGATCTCGCACAGCTTCTCGTTGCGCACTAGTAAAACGGAGTGTAAGATTGCGGTCGTAGTTTTCACCTGTAACACAAAGGAAAATTATTGTCTTATTCGGAAGGTTTTCCCGCATATAATAGACTACAGGTACTATTGTATAAAAATATGAAAAAATTAACACACAATGAATTATTGGAAAATAGTGCTTTTTTCGCTATTTTTTTTCAAAAAAGGTGTTAAATAACATAAAAAAAAACTATTTTTTTTTGTATTTTTTTAGTTAATTAGTTGCGCATTTTAATTATCTTTATATACAATAGATTATCGGTTTGAAACGATAACTTTCGTCGTTTTTTTTTTTAATCTACACGGCATTTTCAAAAACATGGTTTTGAGAAAACGTGTTTCAAAGTTTTCAGAAGGTAGACAGTATACTCACACGAGGCACGGTTCACAAGCCTGTAACTCCGAAATCACTTTGAATTCCGCTATAAAATATTGAGGGCATATATTCCTATAATATATCTCTCGATTACAGGAAAAAGAAAATCGATTTCCGACTGATAAGAGGCCTTCCTTTAAGAAGCCTGATAAGAGGCCTTCCAAATTGACTCGTGTGGGGACTATAAATTCAAAAAAACGTGAAAATGCGGAAATAGTGAAAAATTCACGTTCGCGAGGGGCTGGAACTAGGATGTTTTGTTATGTCAGGGGTCCCCTGACGCTTTTGTCATATCAACCAAAGCCGTCTAAAATGGTGTTCATGCGCTCATCCTGTAATGAAAAAGGGGCAATCAATGCTAGTAGTGGAAAGCCAGACATGATTTTATATTATAACCAAACAATAGGAGGAGTCGACACGCTCGACCATATATGTTCAATAATGTCGTGCTCTAGAAAAACTAACAGGTGGCCTATGGCAGTATTTTACGGAATGCTCAACATAGCCATCATAAATTCTTAAGTAATATATTGCCACAACCTGCAGTCCAAAAATCAGAAACCGCTAGTTCGAAGAGAATATATGAAAACTTTGTCTAATTCATTGGCTTCACCTTGGATGGAAAAGCGATTAGAGGCTCCCAATTTGAGTAATGCTTTGAAGCGGAATATAAAAAATGCATTGCCGCAAGAGCCCGAAGACAGTAATAATGAAAACAGAGAAGAATATGGACCAAAAAATAAAAGATATTGTTGGTATGTCCTTCTAATATAAGACGAATGTCAAAAATGGTATGCGCTAAATGGAACAAACCCATAAGCGGAGAACACAAAAATGATTTATGTAAAATTTGTACTTGATATTGCAAACTTAATAAAAAATTTTATAAACAAGGGTGAAAAGTACAATAATAAAAATGTGTTCATTTTAGTTTTTAAGCAAACCACAGTTCATTTTAGAGTAAACTACGAATTTTTATTTTATTTTATAAGAATACTGAATTTGTTGGCTTTTGCTTTTTTTAATAAAAATATTTTATAATAAATGCCTTTAAATAATAAGGAAATATATAAATATCCCAAGGTAAAACATAGTTAAAAAAAATGTTATCCTATTAAGAAAAACAATGATGCATCTCAAAGACGTATGGTTATCTTCTTAGTAACTTTCAATAGGATTATCAAAGCAGGCTTAAGAAGTTCAAATCAACTAAAGTAAACCGCTTTTATGATTTTTTTTACCTTCCACTGGAATAAAATTCGTAATATAAATCGGTCTTCATATTAAGAATACAATCACAGATTTGACGAACTTTTGCGATATACTAAGTCAATTAAAAAGGCGTCTCGTATTCCTAAAACAGCTTTTTATAGGGACGATACTGCTTCTTCTCTCAGTGATGCAGCGCACTCATTTGCTGATTTCTTCTCATCGAACTTCGCGCCTCTTGATGAGATCCAGGAAGCAAATTTGCCAATCTTGGGTTCATTTGTTCTTTCAGATGATGTTGTTATTGCGTGATTGTTAAAGATTAAAAACTCTACTCAACCATATCTTGACGGTCTTTCTGTAACATACCTTAAGAGTTGTCGCTCTATGGTCCTATCTCTTAAACTAATTTTTAATAAAACATTGGTTGAAGAAATATTATCGATGATTTTAAGCTCACTTCAGTACTCTAACTTACAAAAGCGGCAATTTGTTGTCAAAGATAAGTTATATTTTAGCGTCAAACATCTGATTAGTCCTAGTCAGCGGTTTTTGCAAGATCTCCTTTATTTAATTCACCAGTTATTTCTTAAGATTGCCATGCAGGCCTCCGGAGTGGACACCAAATTGTCGTGATCTACAAGGTGAAGTCCATATTAAACAAGACAGGCGTCATAAATATGTTTTTGATGGCGCCGTCTTTTTAATGAGTTAGTGCGGTGGGAATTACATCCCTAGCTGATTTCCAGTGAAAGCTTGGTGGCATTCGGTTCAGTGGAAGCGAAGTTATTACGTCTAAAGCGTCAGGTTGTTTGTCTCATCGGTACAAAAATGAGTTTTGAACAAAGTGCTAATATCAAATTTTGTTTTAAAATTGGTAAAACGTTTACCGAAATATTTGAATTGATAAAAAAATTAATGACGATGATTGCCTATCTCGTGCCAGAGTTGCTCAGTGGTTTACACGTTTCAGAGATGGTTGTGAGAATATAAATGACAATGAACAATCACCCAAAATCAGAAATCACCCAAAACTCCATTGAAATTGTTCGTAAATTTATCAAAAATTAATTGAAATCATCGTTGAAATTCATAAAATCGGAGTTGAATATCTGCAAAACACCGATGTATCGCTGATTTAACTGATCATTTGACCTTACGAAAGGTCTGTGCACGCTTCATTACGCACAAGTTAACTGAGGACCAAAAATTGCTCAGAATTCAACATTCGAAAGACCTCATTAAAGAGGAGAGAAAAGACGAGAACTTCCTTTACAACATTGTAACTGGTGATGAAACGTGGTGTTTCCAAGATGAACCTGAAATTAAGCGTCAAAGTGCCGAATGGAAGGCTCCAGACGAGCCACCATGCAAGAAATCGCGTTTGGAGAAATTAAAAATCAGGCCCTGAATACCGCGAAGGAGAAAGTTGGCGCTAATTGCATAATAATGCACGATTTAGTCATATGACGGATTTTTTGGCTAGAAATCGCATTTTAACCATCAATCACTTCACACCTGATATGGCTCCCTGTGGCATCTACCTATTCGGAAAATTGCATAATTTTATTTGCATTTCGTTTTTGTTAGTGCATGTTGTAAATGCTATGGAAAATGCCGTTTCGGCTTGAAAGCCATCGCGGACGTTTTTGCGTAGGTTGTGAGAGATGAATGATCAAGATGTGAGTATGAATGATCTCTGGTTTTTAAAGGATGGTGAATTATGCCACAATTTTTAAATGATGCAGAAATTTAAGGTATATACCATCTATCCTATTGCTGATAAAATCTGGAAACCCTCAAACAAGTGGTGACGTAAATTTAGTCCACAAGATGTGCTGCTGCCAAACAAATCGCGACAGCCAAAGTCTTTAACTATAACTTTTTCACTTTTTGTTTCTTTAATTCTTCAAAAACTACTTATTCTTTCAACACCCTATACAAATATAAGTACTTATATCCAAAAAAATACTTGGGAATCAGCGGCAAAACGGTTAATAAGACAAATTTTGTTTGTATGCCACTGTGCGTTGGCATCATTGAGCTAAGACACTAAGCATCGGGTGCCAGGCGTGGCAGCTCACGAACCATGGGATTGTCATTTACGTTTGGTGGTCATTCACAAGACACTGCAATGCGCGCCGCCAAGAGCCCGCCGGTACAATAAAAACAGCAGAGTTCAAACTAAAGGATGAAAAAATGCAAAACCATATATGTTGAGTCGTCAAAAGAAACAATTGTGCATGTCTTTTTTCTCTCTTTTGCCTTGTGTTGTGGCGCTTGAATGCTTAAGTTCGGCGAGCCCACCAATACATGTATGGTTATGCCCAGAACGCACAGCAGTCGTGCGGAAATAAAGGCACTCCTCCCTATAAGAGTAACCAAAGCCACATATACATGTCGGACTGATCGCGCACCTCTATTTATAGGTATTTGTGTATATAAATATTATACTTAAATGTACATTCGCATGCCCGTGGAATGCCGACAGTGTAAAAACAGGTTTCTCTGACTTGATGGTTTTGGTGAATATTTTATCGCATGATATATTACCACAAAAACTATGAATGGGTACTCGGTATGTGACGTGAACGCACGTAGTACATATTTGTCAGCGAATTTGTTTATTTATAGTACACTTTTAGTTTTGTTCGATAGGAAAAGAGTTAAAAGAAAAATAATAAAAAGGCTACGCTTGAGCAACCACTTTTCGCTTTCCAACATTGTTGATTACTGAATAGTTAGAGGTGATGCAAGAACGCTAAGTTCAGTTATTTATATGATTTTGAAAATTTTTCAGGCTTTGAAAAAAATCTAATATTAAATATTCAATTTATCAGTTATTCATTAGAAATATTTTCAACTATATTAGATAAATGTATTAATTTCTTTAAACTTTTTCAGCCTTACTATGCTGAAAAATATTTTTTCTTAAACATATTTTTAACTTTTTTTTTCAATTTGATTGAATTTTCTTTCTAATAATTCTTTTTATTTTTCATCTAACTAATCACTTATTCATTAGAAATATTTTCAATTAGATTCTATTTATTAATTTCTTTAAACTCATCCAGGGTTACTTATTTACTGATTGAAAACATGTTAATTTTATTTCATAAAATGTTTATAAACCCTTTTCAAATTTTCTTTGTATTGTTTTATTTGAGCGGAAACAAGTCACAGTTTTTAAAAATTTAACGAAATTAAAAAAAAAAATTGGTCAAATCGAAAAAAAATTAAAAAACAATAATTTCCAAGAAAAAAATCTCAAAAGAATTTAAAAAAAAATTTTGTGAAATTAAAAAAAATTAAAAAACAAATAAAAAACAAAATTTAGTCAAATTGGGGGAAAAAATTATGCACAAAATAATTTTATTCGAGGTTTTGAAATTAAAAAAATTAAAAACCGTAATTCTTAAAAAATTAATGAAATTAAAAAAAAAATTGTTAAAATAAGAATAATTTTTTTTCTTCAATTTTACTGATTTTTTTTAATTTCATTAAATTTTTACAAATTATGGTTTTTCCTTAATTTTTTTAATTTCAAAACCTCGAATAAAATTAAGAAAAAAAATTATTTTTTCCATAATTAGGAAAAAAACTATTTCCATAATTTTTTTTTCAATATCAGAAGCTTGTTTTAATAAATTTTATTAATATCATACATTTTTTAAAACTATTGTTGACATTTCCATTTTCCCATTTCCATATTTCCATTAAATCCAATTTGTTCGAAACTTTTTGCTTTAATTTTATTAAAAACAAAAACTTTTGGGAAGCTCAAAAATGATAAATATTCAACGCATTTTCCGCTAGATGGTTTTAGTTAGCCATATGTCATGAAATACATTAAATGTAGCTGGATTGGACTGAGCGTACGCGCTTTCTTTCTTTCGCTCGACTCTCACGCCTGCTCTCAGGGAGTACTGCCCAATAAAACGGGCATGCAGGAGCAGTGGAGCAACATTTCTCGTAGTACGTTTCTCAGTTTGTACGACGAGGAATGGCATGGTGCCGCAGAAAGAAAGGATGCAGCCTATAGAGCCACGCTGCGATCGGGCGCAAGGCGAGCCATGTGGGATCGCTACAGAAAGCTGAAAAAGGAAGAGGGCCGTATTGTCAAAAAGAAGAAACGAGAGACCGAAATACGTGAGTGCGAAGAACTTGAGATGCTGGCCAACAGGAACAACGCCCGAAAATTCTACCAGAAAGTTCGGCGGCTTACAGAAGGTTTCAAGACCGGGGCGTTTTCCTGTAAGAACAAAGACGGCGAACTGGTGACTGACGTACAGAGCATTCTTAAATTATGGAGGGAACACTTCTCGAACCTGTTAAAGAGTGACAGCTGCGCATGTCACAGAGAATGTGAAGATCCCGATACCCCAATCGTCGACGGCGGAATTGTCGTTCCGCCACCCGATCATGACGAGGTGAGAATAGCGATAACGCGGCTAAAGAATAACAAAGCCGTGGGCGCCGACGGACTGCCGGCTGAGCTATTCAAATACGGCGGCGAGGCGCTGGTAAGGTGCATGCATCAGCTCCTATGCAAAATACAGTCGGAGAAAAGCATGCCTGCCGATTGGAATTTAAGTGTGCTCTGCCCCATCCATAAGAAGAGGGATCCTGCAATCTGTGCCAATTACCGCGGGATTATTCTTCTAAATATCGCCTATAAGGTTCTAGCGAGCACATTGTGTGAAAGGCTGAAGCCCTCCTGCTACCAACTGATTGGACCTTATCAGTGTGGGTTTAGACCTGGAAAGTCTACCATCGACCAAATATTCACAATACGCCAATTCTTGGAAAAGACCCATGAAAGGAGAATCGACACATATAATCTATTCGTCGACTTCAAAGCTGCATTCGGCAGTACGGAAAGGAGTTATCTGTGTGCCGCGATGACTGAATTTGGTATCCCTGCAAAACTAATACGGCTATGTAAGATGACGTTGCTCAACACCAGCAGCGCTGTCAGAATTGGGAAGGACCTCTCCGAGCCGTTTGATACCAAACGAGGTTTCACACAGGGTGACTCGCTGTCGTGTGACTTCTTTAACCTGATGTTGGAGAGCATCGTGCGAGCCGCAGAACTTAATCGCTCAGGTACAATATTTTATAAGAGCGTACAATTGTTGGCGTATGCCGATGATATTGACATCATCGGCCTTATCAACCGCGCTGTCAGTTCTGTTTTCTCCAAACTGTATAAGGAGGCAAAGACCCATTCGGGTGATGAACGAGTACAAAACGAAATACTTCCTGTCTTCAAACAAACAGTCGGCGCACTCGCGTATCGGCATCCACATCACTGTTGACAGTTATGATTTCCAGGTTGTAAGGGACTTCGTCTATTTAGGAACCAGCATTAACACCGATAACAATGTGAGCCTTGAAATCCAACTTAGAATCTCTCTTGCCAACAAGTGCTACTTTGGACTAAGTAGGAAAGAGTAATAAAGTCGTCTCTCGATGAACAAAACTAACACAAGGCTCTCATCATGTCCGTCCTAACGTATGGCGCAGAAGCTTGGACGATGACAACATTCGATGAAGCGACGCTTGAAGTGCTTGAGAGAAAGATTCTGCGTAAGATTTTGGAGCTTTGCACGTCGGCAAGGGCGAATATCGCAGGCGGCGGAACGATGAGCTGTATGAGCTTTACGACGACATAGACATAGCGCAGCGAATAAAGATCCAGCGGCTACGTTGGCTGGGTTATGACATCCGAATGGATACAAACGCTCCGGCTTTGAAAGTATTCGAAGCGGTACCAACGGAGGAAGAGGGCGGCCTCCTCTGCGTTGGAAACATCAGGTGGAGAAGGACTTGGCTTCACTTGGTGTGTCAAATTGGCGCCGGTTAGCACGAGAAAGAAACGACTGGCGCACCTTGTTAAACTCGGCAAAAATCGCGTAAGCGGTTATAGCGCAAATTAACAAGAAGAAGAAGTCCTTGGTCTTCTTCAATAGTAGAGTTATGAAATTGTCTCTCACATCGACAAAAGTTATGGAAGCAAATGGTGAATATTATATTATTATATAATATAGATTGCAATGGTTGCCCAGAAAGTGGGCCCACTTGGACGAAATAAGTTTGGTTCATACTTTGTGATACCATCGCAAGGGAGAAAAAAAGAGTTGAAGGGAAACGATAGAACGAAAAGGAGAGAGATGGAGGGGTTTGGTATTTGTGGACCGTGAACGGTGACTAATTTGCGGCTGTGTTAGCCGCTTTATGTTGGTGATGAGGTTCATCAGATTTTTGATATGAAGACCTGCTATGTCAGTAAGCGCAGTAAAGAAATGAGAACCAAAATGCTTAGATCTTAGTCCCTCAAGAGTGGGGGCAGATTAGGAGCAGGTGCTGAGATGATTCCACCTCATCCTCCATACAGCTGATGCAAAAAGGACTTGAAGTAATACCGAGTCTCCCGACATGTATGCCGCGCGGTTAGTGCAGTGTGAGGATGCCCACAAAATTTGTGAGCTGAGAATTTGCCATCCTCAGAATATCCCTCGAACGCCTCCGATCCAAACGTGGCCAGAAGGATTTCGCGACCTTACACGTTCGAGTACCTGCCCACAACTCGCTGAGTTGGTGCAAAGCCCATCCTTCCAGGAGTAGAGCGCAGGTTGTCACGGGGTCCCGATCCTCTCCTTTCGCGGGCACACTACCTCACAGGTCCCTTGTCAGGCCAGCAATGTCACTAAGCAGAGATCGGATGATTTACTTTTATGAATTCTCTCTTTGATGTTAAGTGAAAAAGGCTCAATGGCTGCTAATTGCGCAATAATTGTTCACCAAAGAAAATAAAAAAATCTTTAAATATTTGCTCACGAATTACAGTGATTTCTCTTCTCCTTGTTAATAATAGTCCCCGAATTTTATTTGCCTCTTAGAAATATAGAAATTTTTTAATGTTCAGTTTTATTGTTGTAATTGCTTGAAAAGTAACGTTATTATTATTTGTTTTTGATGTCATTTATGCTCCTCCTTGCGACGGCTGGTAAATTTAGATTTTAACTTAATGGTATTTATTTAACTTTTTTTATGTTTGCTTAATATTTTTGCCTATTAATTTAGAAATTCGAATGTTATGGCATTGTTGTTGTAAAGTAGTTAGCTTTACTCTGCCTCACTTTATTTCATTAAGGAAATGATGATGATGTACGCAGAAGTGCTGCGGAAATCGAGACATTTAATTTTCCTAATGGGCTTATGTCTTAGACAGTGAATTTGGCTGCTTGTTTGTAAGCATCTGTGTTTACTAATGAGCCATTACTCATACGACGTGTGCGACCTGCTAATGTTAAACGGATGTTCTGGCATAAGTACATATGTAGAGTATGTATGTACTTGACAAGAAATTCCATAGTACGGAGCTCTTCCAAAAATATTACTTAGATTAAAAAATAGGTATGAAAAATTGTGAGTTATAAATTATGCCAAGATGTAACTGCAACACGTCTAGAAAAAAAAACATTATAAAATGGATATTTGTAAATCAATTATTTAAGACATCTTTCTGGTCTAGAATTTCGAAAAAATTGACTTTTTTTTAGTTTATATAATACTTTCAAAAATATACTTGCAAATTTTTATATTGAAATTCGTTGTGGTTTAAGCGTTACAATCCTTTAAGTCGAGACCGGTTTGGAGTACGACGCCCAGGTATAAACGCGGTAACCGTGTTTTTCTGGACACTATTATTTCCGAGTTGGCGTTGGTAATTTTTTAAAAAGTACTGAATCGATAGATTTGACTTTTTTTTATGTTATTGAGTAGACTTGTGGCTCTCGCGGGTAGCAGAATTATAATTTTATAATCAATTTTTCTATTTTTTTAAGAGCGAGAACGTGAAAAAAAAAATTTTTTTTGGTTTTCCCAATAAACAGATAAAATATCTAGAAACAATTTTTTTTGTAAATCTGCTACAATTCAACAGCGGTTTGCCAGAGTTAACATTCTGGCCTTCCAAAAACTCGTCGTTTCATGTTTAACAATATTGACGATTGTGTGAGATTGTAGGTGGGCCATAACGCTCTGCTGATTTTGCATTTCGTCTGGTCTCGCCATCTACAGTCCGCGATTCGGAGGTATTTTTGGGAAATTGTACTCTTGACTGCACCTAATAGTGTGAATACCGATTCATCTGCTTTTTCGTTACCTTCAATATTCCGATGTCCCGGGACCGGTAAATATTGGTTACAAAAGTTATAAAAATAGTGAAATAATTCAAACAAAAGGTGTTTAAGGAAGCTTCAATAAAAAAATATTAAGTACCATTGCTATATAATTTTTAATAGAAAAATATGTAAAGAAATTAATTCAAACTTGAGGACTTACGAAGTTTTAAAATGATTTACTCTATACGGGCATTTGAGAAGTCTGTGTATAGAATGGTTCTTGGAGTACGCCTCACTAAGTTACCACTGCACTTAATCTCATCAGCATTTCGCAATGCACAAATCGCAGCCGCTACAAAAATGATAGAAACAAGATTGTAAAGTTTAATATTTTGAAAGTGCAAATTTAATTTTTTGCTCCTTTTAAGTTTATACAAGAATATTGAATGTCCCTCTCTCAACTCTTCTTATCATTGAAAATCCTTTTACACATTTTAAAAAGCGTTTGAATTTATTGAATGCGCATTAAAACCATAAGAGGAGTAATCGTTTCTTCCAATCCTCAATCCTTAGTGGGGCATAGGGCATCAAGAGGTGTATTCGTAGTTAAAATAAACAACAAAATATCAGAAAATACTGATGTAACCATACTGACATTTTTACAAAAAGAGTACCTTATCTTGTTACATAACTTCAAATATAGCAAAAGAGTCATTCACTTAGCAAAAAACACATACATTAAACTGTACATATCCATAACACATTTATTTAAAAAAACAAAAAATTTAAAGTTCTTTAAGTAATTCAATAAAAATTTGGTATTTTATTTTCTTTAAATGGGCATTTTATTGCGCTTTTATATCCAAAGCCAGGCAACACTGCAGTAGAGAGAGAGATTTGACTGCTCAAAGGAGAAGAACACGAACAATAACCGCAATCGCGGACAATGCGACCAGATGTTAAAAAAAGTTAAGCTAAATAAAACTGAGTGAAGTATTGAACTAATTAAAAAAAAAATGTATATTTTACAAAATTATAAACATTACTTTTAATTAGAACAGGCTAAACCAAAAACACACGCCACAAAATTGTTCCACTAAGCAAAATAAATGAGATTGCCGTGGCGCAATGCGGTATGACAATGGACCTGTAAGGACTAAATGAGTTGGTCATATAGACTAACTACTACGATAACCTAACCTAAACTAAGGGTTAAGAAATTAAAGCTTCGTTTGTTAAATTCTAATTCTCCTTCTAAATCCTTAGTAAACACATTTAACGTGAAGCTTTTCTATTTTTCCTGCTTCCGATTCTCATTAATGTGGAAAACCGAAATTCAAAAGGATTTGCTTTGAACTTTTACACCGAAATTCAATATCCACATTTGCCACAAAATAGCTAGCAAACCGTGATATGAAAAAATAACAAAATTTAAAAAGTACGAAATGTTACTTCGCTAAAAAATTTCATACAACATTTTTTATGCTCAATACTTTTCCATAGCCAGGAATAACTGAAACGCAGAAAAACTTTCGCGTTTACTACTTTACATTTTCTCACTTTCCATTCGCAAATTGAGGCGATGTCAGCAGCAGAGGCTACCTTTGCGATTCAGTAGATGGCCAATAGTTCAAGTGGAACCGGACACAAGAGAAACGTCAGTGAAAAGAAAAACTGAAAAATGAGAAATGCATTATTGAAAGATGGCATTGAAGGCTGCTCCCCGCTTTTAGCAAGCGCGACTTTCGTCTTTTCTAATTTCTTCCTGTTCGCTATTCTCAACTTTTCATCATTCTTCGCCACTGCTTTGCTTGACATGAACCAAATTTCCGGTGACAAAATGCAATTGTTATTTTAATGAGGAAAATGTGGATGGCAAACGCAGGGAGTGGAATAGGCGAAGATGTACATTGGAAAAGTGAATTATGAGTAGCCATGAAGAAGTCGCTCTATACATAGGTACATCGGTTGTTGGCAGTGAGGTGTTAGATTCAGATTTTTTTTTTGGTTTTTTTCTTTCCTCTTCTTTGCATTTTGCTCGCAACCTCGCTTTAAGCCAGTTAATTACAAATGTGTAAGATTCATGAAATTAAGAAATTACGCAAATCAACTTAAATAGCTTGCAAGTTTCCTCCAACACATTGTCACTGCACTACGTTGCATACAAAAGCTTGCATTGCTTGCGGTCAAGGATAAGCGCGTTCGGCAAGGAAGTTATTAGTATTTTTTTATAATTTTTTTTTCTTTTCTTAAAATGCGCCTTTTTAATGTTGAAAATTGAAATTATTTTTCCGCAGGCGTGAAAGTGTAAAAGTGCGTCGGCAAATTGTTGAAGGGAACCTTGAAAAAGTTGTAACACCTCTTAGCAATGTCCTTGCCGGAGTATCCTTCATCACACAGATTGGCCACAATAACGCCGCCATTAAAGCTTTGGTGGCGTTTGCAGCACGCTGCCGTTAATTGCAGTGCAATCAAATTTAATTAACAAAATTAAGCATCCTACAAATGCTTCTGCTACGTACAGCTGCTTCTGTTGCAGGGGCTGCAGTTACAGTGGCTGCTGTAGTGGCTGTGTGGCTGTAGTTGTGGCGATAGAAGTGGTGGCAACAAAGCTGTTTAATGACGTGAAGAGCTACTTGACTGGATATATAATTTTTTACTACTTAATTGTTTTACACAGCATAAGAATGTTGCTGCTTATTTCGCTCAAAGCCAGTTTTGCTCATTGCCTCTCTTCTATGTGTGTGGCATACTTGGTGTATTATTATGTTTTACCATGTCGTTGTAGTGTTTGCTGTTGATAGATCCTTCGGCACCAGTTAGCTTTGCCCTCACTCTTTTATTACAGTGTGTAAGTTTTGATTGAAATCAGCAGCTACAGACAGAACAGAATTGATGAGAAATGAAATTTTTTAAAAATTTCAGAAATCTTCTAAATGCGAGTCAGATATCGCCTGGCCCTTTCTATGTCAAATATTAGTAAACTGTATTATATTAAGATACTCACTGTGTTCGCCTAAAATGGAAATACACTTCAGAGCCAGACGAACCGGGCAAGCCACTGGCGACGCAGAAGGATACAAGAGTAGAAAAGTTTCAGCAAACGGCCTCTATTGCAAATAGCAAGAAAGACAACTGGGAGCAACTCCGGGCAGATCTAAATAGGAACCCCTGGGGACTTGCGTACAAGTTTGTGCTGAAGAAATGTGGGAGCCAGGGTACCTACACCGGAACTAAGCTCGAGCGCTATGGATTACATCGTAAAATAACTCTTTCCAGTCCACAAATTCAGAGAAGGCATTGAGTGTCAAATAAACGCGGCAGAAGAGTCTCCAATACTCACCAGTGAGGAACTCCAGTTAGTTGCGAGCAAGCTCAAAATCAACAATGCACCAGACCCTGATGGAGTAACCGCACAAGTCCAAGGCAAACTAGCTCAAATACGCTAACCACAAAAAGGTGCTAAAGTACCTAGACATAAGACTGGGGTCACGACTAACCTCCTGCGCCCAAATAAAACGCACAGCAGAGTATGCCGCTAAGATGGCATCACTAGTCAGTAGACGTGGGGGTCCAACCCAAAGGAAACGGGAAATAATGATGGCTACTACGCTCTCCGATCTCTTACACAGAGCTGAACTGTGGACAAATGCGCTACAGGCAATTCACCAATGTTAGCTCTTAGCAACGATACAATGAGTGGCAGCTCTGCGAGTTGTGTCCGCCTACCACACAGCATCAGGGCCAGCTGTTCAAGTTATAAGTGGTAGACTTACTAGATTTTGGGCGGAAAAAGTTGTGGGCTTTAACGAAAGAGGGAATGAAAGCAAGAGTTCGCAAACCTGCAGCGCTTTAAATCATCCCTTAAGAAGCGTTGGCTATGACAAGACCGCTGGATTAACGAAGCGCGCAGTAGATGGACGGCTAATAAAAGACGTTGTCACATCGTACAGCAGGAACATCGGGAAATATACAACTAAAATGCCTTCAGGACACGGGTATTTGCAGAAATACCTGTTCAAAATAAGAAAAAACGAACATCCCACCTCGGTCCAATGCATGCGTTATTAACAAGAATCTCGAACGCTGGAGAATGCAGTCGGCCATATAACTACTGAAAATGTAATCGAAAAGATGTTAAGTAGCGAGAATAAAAAAGCGGTACGTGGACACAGGCACGCAAGCATAGACCTTTGTAATGAGAAAGATGGAACGCCCCTCTGAAGTAATGCGAAAGCGGTTCCAGGATGGGCGACGGTTCCAAACGGGGAGGAGTTTTTGTCTCCTTTGCTGCGACGACAGCTTTGATGATGAAAATATGTATATATAGGGTGGCTAATTTTTGAGGGCCGGTGTTGATTTTGAATAAAATACAATTTTTTTTAGAAAATAATTATCATTTCTCTTTATTATGATTATTACTGGTATGGCTCAATTACGCATATAACAAAATATCGGCCAACCTCCATCCGATGGTCCAAATTTTCGACGACGCTGAGACACAATTTAGGTTCTATGTGGTTAATGTGCCGAATTATCTCATTCTTTAGCTTTTGCATTGTTGCTGGCTTATTGACGTACACCTTTTCTTTCAAATAACCCCAAAGAAAGAAGTCCAACGGTGTCAAATCACATGATATTGGCCGCCAATCGACATCGCCGCGACGTGAGATTATTCGGCCATCAAATTTTTCGCGCAAAAGAGCCATTGTTTCGTTAGCTGTGTGACAAGTGGCACCGTCCTGTTGAAACTACATATCGTCCACATCCATGTCTTCCAATTCGGGTCATAAAAAGTTCGTCATCATCTCACGATTGCGAACACTATTCACAGTAACTGCCTGACCGGCCTAATTTTGGAAAAAATACGGCCCACTGATGACGCCGGCCCATAAACGAAAGAGTCACTCTTTGTGGGTGCATTGGTTTTTCGGCAATCACACTTGGATTATCATTCGCCCAAATGTGGCAATTCTGCTTATTGACGAATCCACTGAGGTGAAAATGTGCCTCATCACTGAAGATGATTTTCTTCGAAAATCGGTCATTCACTGTTGCCATTTCCTGCCACCATTCTGACCATTGACGACGCTTGAAATGGTCAAAAGGCTTTAGTTTTTGAGTCAATTGCACCTTGTAAGCATGTAAATGCAAGTCTTTATGCATAATGTTCATCAACGACGAGCGTGAGAGGTGCAATTGTTGGGCACGACGACGAATTGAGGTGGACGGCTTTTCAATTACATTATCGCGAACAGCAGCAATATTTTCTGCAGTGCGAGCTGTACGAGCATGCACTGGTCTTTCCAAATCTCCTACAGACCGGGTTTGCTCAAACTTTTGCACAACTTTTCCGATTGTACGCACATCTGGACGAATAAATTGACCGAAAAAGTCACGAAGTGCCCGATATGCATTTTGATTTCAACGCCCGTTTTCATAATAAGCCTGAATAACTTTAGCGCGTTGCTCGATTATGTATCTTTCCATCGTTCAATATTAGTTTGTCTGAGATTGAAAAATGTCAAATGAAATGCAGAAAGAAACTTGACATTTGTGTGTGGTTCACATTCAACATCGGCCCTTGAAATTTAACCACTTTAACCCTTTATATACAGGCGAAATCTCGTACTCCCATTCACTTTCATCCTATGCATAAGCACACGAACTTGGAAGTGATCAAAGTAAATAAGTGAAGTTGTTGGAATGAAGAAGACAAAATTGTTGGCGTATCTTTTGGCAAAAAAAGTGTTAACAAATAATAAAATAAATAAATAATTGGCGCGTACACTTCTGTTAGGTGTTTGGCCGAGCTCCTCCTCCTATTTGTGGTGTGCGTCTTGATGTTGTTCCACAAATGGAGGGACCTACAGTTTCAAGCCGACTCCGAACGGCAGATATTTTTATGAGGAGCTTTTTCATGGCAGAAATACACTCGTAGGTTTGCCATTGCCTGCGGAGGGGCGACCGCTATTAGAAAAATGTTTTTATTAATTTTGCTTTCACCGAGAGTCGAACCAACGACCTTTCTGTGAATTCCGAATGGTGATCACGCACCAACCCATTCGGCTACGGCGGCCGTTAACAAATCAGTAGCAATAATAAAAGGAGCAATCCCACATTCACTTGAAGGCCAGCATTGAAAAGTATACAAATTGGCAGTCATCCTATTTTTGTTACTTGAATTTTCTATATGAATGTTCACATAACCTCATACATGTGTATGTACTTAGGTTTTTACCTGCTCGTAATTCGCACGATATCGATATTCATACTGAACAAGAACCTTTTTGTCTTTTCGATTTCAGACACCTGTGAGTCCCGGAATCCGTGTTGCCAGCGACATACCTTTTTTTGGAAGACCATTTTTTGGTGACTGACAACTCTTTGAACGAACATTGTTAGGCAAAAAAAATATTTTTCAACAATGGATCGTAAAATTAAATACTGGAAACAAAAATAAAAAATCTTTTTCTCATTCTCATTCTCCCTTTTACTCATTTTCATTTTATCCTTGGTTCAGAATTATGAGTTTTTAAATCTTTGCAAAAAAAAATATTAAACAGGTGAACAGTAAAGGCTGATCAGTATGTGGTGTCATTATAATAATTTCGGCGGCTGTAGCATCTTTTTATTTTTCCTCTCTGATTGACGATTAAGTTGGCGTGCTGCACTGTCTTTCCGCTTCGTTCACCTGCATATGGATTTCCCTATACTTCCTCTGGCTCAGCTGTTTGAAAATCAAGTTGAAGGTAACAAGAGCGGCCACAGAGATATTACACGCAGCTTCAACTTATATTCCATCATTTTGCCTTCGCACATAACTTTTCAACATTCTTTCATCTTTTGCTCATAGCATAACGGAGCAAACGGACAAACCAACCAACGCCATTGTATGTGGCATGCAACGAAAGTGGCAATTAACTAAATTAACGCAATTCAAACGTACGTAATGCGGCGGCAAGTGGCAGTGGCAAGATTGCGGCACAAGGACACTTAAGTGCAAAAATATGCACTTGACGGCCTTTGTTGCACGAGAATTTCTTCGCTGGAACATCAGGAATTGCTTAATTGTGACCGCATTGCACAGAGCAATTTGATGTAATTCTTGTGACTCTGCAACAAAATGTTATAAATTTTTGGTTAGCCACATAATTTACGTGAGCACACAGGCTGCCTGCTGAATGCTGAAATTGTCTAGCAGGTGCTCATGATTGTGTGGGTGTATGCGTGTGCATGGGTGAATGTAATTAATGTATGTGTGTGTGTGTGACCATTTTGGACCATTTCTCAAGCATTTCAGACTCATTTATCACTTGAGCAATGCAGCAGGCGAATGATTATTTAAACAAAAAAAAACTTAAATAAAAGCATGAAAGTACCCACACGGCTGCAACTGTGCATATGTATGCATGTATGTGTGCACTGTAAATGCACATTATTATTGGTGTGCACCTACAAACACTATGTGTGGTAGGCACACGATAAGCGACAAGCTAAAGAATATCCTAATGGCATTTGCATATTGCAACAGCACCAGCCGCATCGCAACTCGATCCACGGAAGTATGCGGAAAAACAAAAACAAATTACGTTACCGCAAATTTAGCTCCAACCGCATAATTAATGAAAATTTGCATGACTACGCGCATCCGTTTTCGTGTTGCCGCTTACATCGTAACAAAAACAAATCCACCAACAGCAGCTTTGACCAACACTTATTTGTCCTGCCATTTGCCATGGCGCGTAAACTTAATACTTTACTAATGCTTTACCAATCGCCAGCGGCGGCTATGGCCACACATGACTGTGCCATTTTCAACGGTATCCTCTGCCAGCCCACTTATGTTGCCGTATGCATTCAGCACAACATTCGCATGCCACTAAAGATAATAGCCATCTTGTGTGGAAAGTGACACCACCTGCACACACACACAAATGCACATATCCCTACATATCGGAGGGTACAGTCTCACAGTAACGGAGGATGCCGTATAAGTCCTCGCGGATATGTTACCAGTTAAGCTGACTGCTTTCGAATTCGCTGAAAAAACACCGAGCGAATCCAGCACAACTGACCAACCGAAAGACTGAACGGGAGCGAAGCAGCCTTACGCGGCAGGTGGAATGGAAGAAATCTATGAACGCACGATGGACACATCAATTGATTCCGAATATCTTCAAATGGATAAATCGAAAGCATGGACTGTTACACTTCTACCTGACCCAAGTACTTAGTACACATGGATGCTTATTGCATACAAGAGCGGTTCAATCAGTAACCGTGTTTGATCACAGAGGCTGTTTCTGAGGGAAGTTGGTGTTAACATCGTACCCGGCCATCTATCAAACAATGGCAAAACAAATTTCAGACTGATTCATGGGTTAGTTTTGATTTGGCAGCTATTCCAGTAAGACGTATTCCGAAATTTTCGCTAAGATGGAAAAGGCGCAGTGTCGTTCCATAATTCGCTTTTTGTTTTTGGATGGGAAACAATTCGAGGCGATAAAAGCAAAGCTGGATGCTGTCTATGGGAACGCTTCGCCATCTATGACCACAGTTACATAGATAATGGTTCAATGAACTTCAACGTGGGCGAACATCCGTTTCTGATAAGGAGCGACCTGGACACCCAGCAGACGTGGTTACTGAGGAAATCATTCAAAAAGTCCACGACATGATTCTCACTCAGCTACGAACGTAAGTGCGCGAAGTAACAGAGACCATTTTCAATTTCAGCAGAGACCATAGGTGTGTCGACCGGAATGGCAATTATTATTTTACATGATAAGTTGGCGATGAAAAAATTGGTACCGCGATTGCTCACAAACAACAAAAGCGGATGCGGCTGTTAACTTCGAAGGGGTGTTTGAAGCAATTTAAGCGAGACCCGATGGAATTTTTGCATCAAGTTATCACCGTTGTTGAAACCTGAATTCATCATTACACACCAAAAACTAAACGACAATCAATCCCGGTGAATCTGTTCGATAGAAGGCGAAGACAGTCTCATCGGCCGGAAAGGTAATGGCGACAATTTTTTGGAATGTGAACGGCGTCATCCTCATGGATTTTTTAGGAAAAGGAAAAAGATCATTGGACTATACTCGAATACTACAGTGAGTTATTGGACCGCTGTCACATAAAACTGAAGGAGATACGGCCGTATTTGGCGAATGAGAAGGTGCTCTTTCACCACGATAACGCACCATCACATTCATCCGGAGTTGTTGCCGCCAAACTGCATGAGTTGCGTTATGAACCCCTGCCGCACCCCCGTATTCATTCGATCTGGCTCCCTGCGACTTTTTTTTGAAGAAATTGCTTGCGGGGAAAAAATCAAAAAATTAAACGAGGGAGTGATCGCTGAGATAAAGGCGTATTTTGGAGAGTTCTAAAACCCCATTTTTTGTAGGAGTTTAAAAAAATGGCCGGAGCGTTGGTAGAAGTGCATCTTTTTAAAAGGGGACTATGTTGAAAAATAAATTTTTTTTTTTAAATGGTATCTTCATTTATAACTTGGGTACTCATTGGACCCCCCTCGTATATTTAAACACGATGACTACCCGTACTGCTCTTAGTAGAAGATGTAAGCCATATTTCCTTTGTCTGCCCTCGTTTTGAGTTCCGAAAGGAAGAATTGAGTATTAGGGTTGCGAAACCAATAACGGGTAATGTATCCACTAGGTTAGGATACTATGCTTCACTCAGGATAACATAATAACATTGGTCCTCTGCCTGTAATATGGCAAAAATAGTAATTACCAAACAGCATCCCGCTAAACAGTAACGCAGTTCTTCATAAAGAGATAATAGGCCGCTCCCCCTTCCAGGAAGTAATACTTAACTGTTGTCCCGCGAGAGCGAAACGGAGCTGGTGTGGGTTCTTAGTGGATGAGTTGAAGAACAAGTCTCACACTTTTCGGGTTTCAATGCTTTTTGCTACTTTCATAAAAAAAAATAAAAATACCAGGTTAGGATATATATTAAACAATACTTACATCAAAAAGTTAATTTAATACTTAGTTAAATAATCCGCAAAAAATCGCCTGATCTGGTGTCAAAGAAGTCGTTGAGCCAGTTTTTAAGAACCTCTTTGTTATCGAAGGTAACGCCCTTCATATGGTTGGACATGGGGCGGCAAAGATGGTAATCGGTCGGTGAAAGGTCCGGAAAATACGGCGGATGCTGAAAGGCCTCCCTTTCGAGCTCTTTGACAACCTGTGCAACATGTGGCCTGACGTTGTCGTGAAGGAGTATGTTTTGGCCATGTCGGTCAGGTCTTTTCAGTCGAACAGCCTCATTCACGCGGTATAGCTGGGCAATGTATAGTAGTGCTCCTTGTTAACCGTGGCATTCTTTTCAAGCATTTTCCAGTACACCATGACCTCCGAGCCCCAACAAACACACACCATGATCTTCTTTGGACGAAGATTCGGCTTTACTCTCGGATTTAGCGTATCTCCTGAAGCCACCCATTCCTTTCTTTGCTTAATGTTAATGTATAGCTACCATTTCTCATTTTCCGTGACGATTCAGTGCAAAAAGCGCTGTTTGTGCCGCGTGCGAGATGCGGGTGAGCTGCTGAAAAATAATTTGAAGCCGACTTCCTTTATTTGTTTCATTGAGTTCGTGAGGCACCCAGGGACCTAATTTTTCGGTAAATCTCATTGAATGGAGTTGATTTAGAACCGTTTTATGATCACAATTAATTTTTTTGCCACTTGACGACCGTTCTTCTTCAAAATTTATTTGAGACGTTCTTCATCGAATTCAGAGTGCCTTCCGATGCGGGACGTGTCATCGACCTCAAAGTCACCATTTTTTAACTTTGCAAACCATTTCGATACCGGCCACCGTAGTCGAATGGGTTGGTGCGTGACTGTCATTCGGAATTCAGAGAGAACTTACGTTCAAATCTCGGTGAAAGACCAAAACTGAAGGAACAATTTTTTATGATAGCGGCCGCCTTCGGCAGGCAATGGCAAACTCCCGAGTGTATTTCTGCCATGACAAAGCTCGTCAAAAAAAATATCTGCGGTTCGGAGTTGGCTTGAAACTGTAGGTCCCTCCATTTGGGGAGCAACATCAAGACACACACCAAAAGGAAGAGAAGGAGCTCGACGAAACACCCAAAAAGGGTGTATGCGCCAATTATGAAGGACTTTTCAATAACCGGTGTTATTTTGAATAGGATAGGAGAGATGATTAAATATTTTATATAGCCGGAATTGGATGGTTTTGTTTATTTTCAATAAGACGGCGCTACGTGCGTCACAAGCAACGAAACCATTGATATTTTACGGGAAATGTTTCCGGACCGTGTTATCTCTCGTAGAGGTGATCACAATTGGCCACCGAGATCTTGTGGTTTAACACCTTGCGACCCTTTTCTTTGGGGCCACGTGAAAAAGAAGGTCTACGTCAACAGCCCAGGGTCGATTCAAGACCTCAAAGATGGAGTTCGTGAGGCTATCGAGGACATAGGGCAGCCACTTTGCAATTCGGTTATGGAAAATTTCATGAAAAGGATATTGTGCTGTAAACGTGGTCGTTGTGGTCATTTGCCTGATGTTATTTTCCACTATTAACGGCATGCGTTTCTTCTTATAATGAAATAAACATCCGTTCATTTTTATTAAAAAAAAGCATTTTTCTTTGAATATCTAAATAATACCTCTTATTCGAAAACCCTTTATATGCCTACATATGTATGTATTAACCATTTCCGTGCTGTAGACTCGTCAATGGCACCTTCTTCACACGCGTCGCAAATATCCCAGACTACTTTGGCATCGTTTTGATCTCGGCATTTTCTAAGCCCCAATCCTTTTCTGAGCCCCAAAGTCAATTAAATAACTCAAAAATACAAATAACATAGTTTCGTGGAGCAGAAAGAGTTCTATCGAATGAATACTTAGCCTTTGCCCAACAGCAAACAAATCGTTGTAAAATAGAAGAAAATATAAAAACGCTATTAACTTATTCCCAACCCAATAATAATAAATTTTATCGATAGCACAGAAAACACAGGGTTGTACGGAAAAAAGTAACTTTATATTTTTTATATTGTGAGTTGAGCTTGAAAAAGTAGATAATTTTTTTTTAAGTAATCTTTATATTACGGTACATGTATGTATAAGTTCAAATATGACAATTTTGATTACACTTTTTTTGTGTGTGGATTTATTTGCATACCAGCAGACTTGTAAGCACAATAACTTTAGGTCTCGGACTCATTTAATTTTACATTTTGCCTTAAAAAACTTTTTCAAATAAATTTCGCAAACACAAGGCTACTAACCGCTACCGTTATTTCTTTTGACCACCTACCAACGTTAGACTTAGCCAGAAGTTTCAATATTTCCACTGCTAAATGATGCGCTCTCAGAAAGCCATTACTCAACTTAAACGCTAAGCTCATGCAAGCAGATTGCATTGAAAGCGATTTCAAAATGCACTTAAGTAAATTTTCATGCTCATGAGATGCGATCAAAGCCTGTGAATCTGTTACGAATACACGTCTAGCCGTCACACAAAACCACCCACATCCACCCCCATATAAGCACATTAGCATACATAAAAGAGCAATATACGTATATATACACACACACACACAAAAGCAGATGTGTATATCAAAAAGCAAATGGCACATAAATTGTTGTTATTGCTGTTGTTGTTGCACTTGTTGACGTTGTTGTAGCCGAACATTGGTGGCGTGTCAAAGTGCTCGCCATAAATCAACGCCACCCCAAGCAAGCAATGTGAACTTCACTTAAGCTGGAACATTAAAAGCAGATTTCCTGCTTAGCTAACCGACTACCGACCGCATAGTTTAAGCGACAAAGCAAACACAAACACACGTACAAATGCTGTTGAGTATGCGATAGGTATATGAACGTATGCAAGTGTGGCTGTCAAGTAAATGTGCATAATCGTCAGGGCAGCAACAAAAGGAATTTCCTTTCGAGATACCACAAAAACACAAAAGTTCAACGCCAACTTGCTGACCACAAGCCAAAAGTCTTAGTATAGTGCATGGCGCCCAAACACCGACTGTCACACATGTTTGTATGTATATATGTATGTATGTATGTATGTATGTATGTATGTATGCTTGCGTGAATATGTATGCATTTGCATGAACAAACTGTATGCATGTACCCAAGGATGTATGTGTGTGTGTTTGTGTTTGTAGGCAAGCGGAGAGAGGCGTCACGCAGCGGCAGGCAAATAAATAATTCCAGCACTTAAATCAACGAGGCCAAACTTCGTTGCCAGCAGTGGCACAACTTTGGCTGTTCCGGTGCCCACACTCATACTTCCACACACATACGAGTACTTGTTTTCCATTTTTTTCCTCCCTTTGGCTCTCCCTTTCTCTCTCTCTTTCTCTCTCTCTTTATTTCGTTTGGCTAAGCTGATTGACTGCCTAGTGCATGGCAGCGGGTCAAACAACATCAACGCGTAGGCGACCTCATTGATTGTGACAATGGTGATGGCGGTGCCGTTGTCGTTTTTCGTTGTTGTTGTTGTTGCTTGCTGCCGTTGCCAAGCTTTGGAAATCAAGAAAAATTGTGTGCACCTATAAAAACTTTTAAAAGCTGAGCATCGCAACCATTCACCCGAGTCACCTTCAACTATTTATTTGCACTTTGTCCCATCGCTATTGGCAAGCCGAAATGCATTCACAAAATAGCGCTTGCATGTGTGTGAGTGTCCTAGTATGTGCAAGTCCGTTCTCTTTGTTTATTTTTGGCCATGAATGCGAGTTGAGCGCGTGGTACTCATTCGTCTTGTGCTGTCATTTGTTGTTGGCTTTGGGCCTATTTATTCACATGGCCATTCATTCATTCGTGCATTCATTCATTTATAGAATGGCTTAAGATGGATTATTTTATATTCCTTTTTTTTCGCTGATGGAACGAGAATCAACGAAACCTACATAGCAGTTAACTAGGTTTAAAGTTTCAGTCACCTTGAGAGATGGCCGATTGTAAGAAACTCTTGCATTTTTTGAAAATTAATTTTCTTAAATATATTTAAAAGATAAAAATAGAACGGTAAGGACTTAAGTTGACGTGGAAATTCAAATCAGGGTAAGCAACGCAAAATAAAACACGATTTCCTGTGCAGAAGTCTACAAAAGTGGCTGGAGCGTTTGGTTGTCGTTCATTTTTTCGTGGTCAGAGTTCAATGAAAAAAATTAAAACAAGCTTGAGGGGAGTTAAATTGAGGGGGCAAAGGCTAGTGAATCCACTTCCATTTATTTATGGCTAACTAAGGTCGGCAGCTCTAGTAAATGTACTGTCAAGCCATGATGGGAAGAGTAATGATATGGCGCCTATCGTGGTCCCGTTACTTTGCTCTCAGAGAATTTGACAACGAGTTACGTGATTTTAGCTCCAGTATGGCCAAATTACCATTTCCGTAACTTGATTTTGCATTTTTTTTTTTGTTATTTAGTCTCGGAGTTTTAGTTCTTTCTTCGTGACATTTTTCTAGTCTGTTCTAATTAAAATGTAATATTTATAATTTTGTAAAATGTACATTTTTTAATAATTAGTTAAATAATTCACTCAGTTTTATTTAGTTTTACTTTTTTTTATCATCTGGTGGCATTGCCAGCGATTGCAAGTGTTGTTGGTGTTATTCTGCTTTCGGCAGTCAAATCCCTCCCTCCACTGCAGTGTTGCCTGGATTTGGATATAAAAACGCACTAAAATGCCCATTTAAAGAAAATAAAACACCAAATTTTTATTGAATCACTTAAAGAACTTTGTATGCGTGACAAATTGTCTTTAGAATGTGTGTTTTTTTAATAAATGTGTTATGCTTATGTACAATTTAATTTATGAGTTTTTTTGTTAAAAGGAACTGTTTTATTAAGGGAACGACTTATTTGCTATATGTGACGTTATGTAACAAAATAAGGTGCTCTTTTTGTAAAAATGTCAGTATGGTTTCTTTAGTATTTTCTGGTATTTTGTGGCTTATTTCTACAATGAATACACCTCTTGATGTCCTACGCCCCGCTAAGGTTTGAGGACCGGAAGAAACGATTACACCTCTATGGTTTTAATCCGCATTCAGTAAATTCAAACGCCTTTTAAAACATGTAAAAAGGTGTTCAATCTTAAGAAGAGTTGAGAGAGGGACATTTAATATACTTGCATAACCTTAAAAGGAGCAAAAAATTAAATTCACACTTTCAAAATATCACATTTTATAAGAACCAACTAATTTTCGTTAGGACTAAAATATTCTCAGAGTGACGTTTTTGAACCTTCTTTTGTATAATAATACAGTTTTTTTTACATTAAAGTTTCGGTAGCTTTAAATTAAAAAAAAGAAACAAATACGAAACTTCAAAATCTTCGCATTTGCGGTATAAAAAAGTACTAAATTTATTGCGAAAGGCAATTGGTTGGCAATAATGCACAACTCGGAAAAACGTGACGTCACGCAATCTCTGATGGGCGCAATCTGCTTTCTATCATTCTTGGAAAAAAGTGCTTTCAAACTCAAACTTCAAATTTTGATATTTCGACAACAGCTCATTTCAATGTTTAAAATTATTCGTTGACATATCCGGTTGTGTTAATGGAGAAGGAAAGTGAGAGAAGCAAACAGAGTCTCAGAATTGAGCGAAAAATATTGAAAGATGCAAGCAACCCTCTCAATATGGACGAACCTATGTAAGTGCTTGTCTTTTTGTTAAAGAAAAAGTTAACTTAAATACGGTTTAAAACAGGTTTGTCAAAAATTACCGGTTAAATAAAGCTGCATTTACCTATGTTTTGAGTTTTATTGAAGACACCGCAAGCTCAGCGAGGTCGTCGTTCTAAGCCCCAGTTCTCTGACTATCCTCTGTTTACTGATTTCTTGCATAGGGAGGCTATCAGCACTGATTTGGCAAAGATTTCGGCGGGCCAATGGGCCAGTTGACATTTAACTGTGTACCAAAAGGCGTATTGGCGTCACTACAAACACGATTGTGTTCTCAGTGGGTAAATCTCGAAATGAGATAGAATTCTATCGAAAATATAGAGATCCTGGGATTATTTTTTATGTGGATGGGGCGCACATAAAAATAATTTCCCCCACTAAAAAAAAATCCTCTACTACAACCGGTAGGGCTATTACAGTGTCATTGCCATGATTGATTTTTACTTTATTAGCTCCAACAAAGTGGCAATTTTCTGCCGTGTTGTTACAACTTTACACCTGTGGAAGTCACAAAAAAGTACATATACGTGTGCTTGAAAAACATTTTTTTATTTAGATAATGGGTGGTTAAATTTTAAGGACCGATGTTGAATGTAAACCACACCTAAACGTCAAGTTTTTTGCTGCATTTCATTTGATTTTTTCAATCTCAGATTAATTCAATTTGAAACATGGAAAGACACATAATCGAGCAACGCGTTGAAGTTATTCAGGCTTATTATCTAAACGGGCGTTCAAATCAAAATGCATATCGCGCACTTCATCTTCAGTGATGAGCCACATTTTCACCTCAGTGGATTCGACAGTAAGCAGAATTGACGCATTTGAGTGAATGATAATCCAAGAGTGATTGCCGAATAACCAATGCACCCACAAAGAGTGTTTGGTGCAGTTTATGGGCCGGCGGTATCGGATGGAGGTGTGCCGCCGAGGCCGCGGCGGCTATTTGACAGATATTTTGTTTTATACATAATTGAGCTATACCAATATTATCATATTAAGGAGAAATGATAATAATTTCCTAAAAACATTGTATTTTATTCAAAATCAACACCGGCCCTTGAAACTTAACCACCCTTTATAATTGGCACGTACATCCTTTTTAGGTGTTTGGCCAAGCTCCTCCTCCTATTTGTGGTGTGCGTCTTGATGTTGTTCCACAAATGGAGGGATCTACAGTTCCGAACCGACTCTGAAGGGCAGATAGTTTTTTATGAGGAGCTTTTTCATGGCAGAAATACATTCGGAGGATTGTCATTGCCTGCCGAGGGGCGACCGCTATGAGAAACACGTTTTTTTTAATTTGGTGTTTCACCGCGATTCGAACCAACGTTCTCTCTGTGAATTCCGAATGGTAGTCACGCATTAACCCCTTCGGCTACGGCGGCCGCCGTAAATTTATAGTTTAGTTAATATAGTTAGTTAATATAGGACTTACATTTTACAGCTTTTTTATTTGTTTCCTTTTAAATAATTTTTTTATTTTTCGTTCTAATTTTTGTCCGTTAGTCTAACGTCGTCGTAGAAAAATTGTACGAAACTGTAAGATTTGACGTTGCGAGTGTATTCGGTGAATGCTACTCTACGAATTTCGAGTTGTATGTTTACAATTTCTTAGTTTCTACGGAAAACAGTTTACGATGAATTGCTTGATTAATTTCTTATGCTTGGTTGTTTCCATTACTTTCGTCTACTCTTCTTTCTTACGTCACGGCGAATTCGGAAAGCGCAAACTTGTATTCTATCATTCCTGAGCAAGGATGATTACCAGATTTACCAGGTTGTGCTCTTTAACTATGGTAAAAAAGAAAATTGTGAAAAGAACTTCGGCTGCCACGTCACTTAGGAGATTCGTTCGGATTCTGCACGATCATTTCACACACATTCACACACTCGTCCAATCAGTCGTTGTTCAGACAGCAACGAAGTGTCATTGGTTGATTTTTTCTTATACCAACAACATAATCTCAGTTTTTTTTTGTAAACACACCACAAATGACTTTTGCCTATCAGTTGATTCTGTCGAATTCACTCAGAGTCGAATAACGGTCTGTTAAAGAGCAGACCTCTAAGACTCTTTCTCTATGTGATGCGTGTACTACTCGCACGAGTAAACTTTGCCGACCTCTGTATCAAATGAAGAGAGGGCTTTTTCTGCCTTGAAAGAATCAAATGGAAGTTTACACTCGATGTTTGTAATTAGCATAAACCAGCATGAAAATATAAGAACGATTGTCGCGATTTGGTGATTCTTTAGAAACTTTATTGAATAATGGAATTATAATTATTAGCTTTGTAGTTGTAACAGCATTAAATATATATACATACGAGTGCAATAAATTCTCTGAAGGCGTGCCATTAAATGAGAGCTCTCTGCCGTTTATACAGCCTTGTCATAATGGCTGGCTGTTTTACAACCAAAAAGAGCATTGAAAGACTTAAGCCATAGTTTTTGCCAATTTTGGCAAGAATTGTGCGATAGTGCGAAAGAAAATTTTACGCTTTATCCCAAGGCTATAACAAGTTTTTATTTCCAAGTTCGAAGCTTTGCTAAAAATTTTTCTATCAATCTGATCTTTCAAGAGCATCGAACAAGGCATTCAACCCCGTGAATATACACAACCGACACACAAGCGCACTGAATTAAATTAGTAAAAAATTAAAAAAAAATATCCCTAAAATAATAGTCAATTTGTTTATTAAAATGTCCTCCTAGTAATAACAGTAAATATGCAAAAATTTCGAAGTTTCAGAGCAAGTCAATTAAGTTAAAAATGAATTGAAATACAACCCAGTGTTGCAGAAATATGAAAATTTATTTTTAATGCATTTTAATTTGGCAGACAATTTTTAAATTTATAAATTTTTGTTTTGGAAAGCAAACTGTAGGCGCCCGCAGTTTGGCTGCTTTTCTCTTTTAATTTATGTAAATAGAAAATATGCATTTGTGTTAGTGTGAGTGTGCGACTAAGTCAACAACAGTGACAATAAAATCAACACAGCTGTGAGAAAGGCAAACAACCGACTGCGAAGTGGGCAATTCCTATTTTTTTTTTTGTCGTTGTTTTTTGAGTAGTCATTGTTATTATTGTTGCTGTTACTGCCGAAAAAAAACGAGTGTCACGTAATTGCAATTTGCTTAATTCACAACGCACTTGATGCATTTGGGGCGCGCACAATGACTGCAAAAACAAGAATAAAAATAAAAATTAAAACAACAAATTCAACACCAACTACCAAATACTTAAGCCCCTGTAGGGAGAGCTGAACTAATATATATAAGTTAGATTAATAAATATCTATATATATAATATATAAATATTTATTTAATTAATTAATAGATGCCTATTAATTTTGTTAAGCAGATGTCAGGTTTAAAACTTACATAAGTTCGTGGGAAAAATAGTGTTAAAAAATGGAAATAAAAAAAAATTGTATATTAAAAAATATTTCATTAAAAAAATATTAAAAAAACAGATCTGCCGAAGTGTGGAATAATGACTTCACGTGTTTGAAAATCAGATGTGATATAACAAAGTTATAACAAAAAAAAATTGCCGTGGTTTCTATAAGGATAAAAACATAAGCTTTAAATACGGATATAGTGGTGAATTTGTTCAAATCTTTCATGTAGCGATTGACTCTATATGAAACCTACCTTCCTTACACTAACAGCGGACTTTTCTATTATTATATTATACTTAATCTAATTTCCTTTATACAGGGTGGGCCAAATAATACCTACTAATGTTAAACACAAATAACTTTTGCTCTTAATCATTTATTTTGGTTAATTGTTTTTATACACTGAATTTATTTTATGGAAATTATGTATGAAATATTACATCTGACAAGTGTCCACCATTTGATACAAAGATTGGCTCTTTTTAACGCGTTTTCCATTGCACCACATAATATTTCTGGTTAAAGGCTCAGTATTTCGTCTCGAATATTTTGTTTCAGCTGTCTAATAGTCTCTTTGTCTTTAAATATCCCCATAAAAACAAGTCGGCGCAGTCAAATCTGGCGAACGAGGTGGCCAAGGGAAATCTGAATTTTTGGAAATCAGACGTTCGCCAAAAATTTCACGCAGCAGGTCCATAGTTGGCCTAGCAGTATGCGCAGTTGCTCCGTCATGTTGTAACCACAAATTAGAATAGTGCTCCGCCATTGGCCGCAAAAAGTTTTCAATCAATGTTCTGTAAGAAGCTCCTGAAATCGATTCCGGCGTTTTATCCTCATTTTCGAAGAAATATGGACCGATAACTCTAGTGGCCATAACACCGCACCGAAGAGTACATTTAGATGGGTACAACTGATGTTGGTGTGTTGCCCTTGGATTTTCAGAGCCCCACAACCTACAGTTTTGTTTGTCGACATAATCATTTAAATGGAAATGCGCTTCATCCGACATCAAAAGACATCAAAATAATGTTTTAAAAAAACAATTTGTGTGGCTAATTGTGTAAAACGAATAGCCTATTGCAGTCGTTGTTGGTGGTCTTGCGGTAGGGTTCCATAATAAATTTCCAACAATTCAATTATAAGCTACAAAAAGAGAAAAATAAATATGTCAAAAACTGAAAAAGTTATTTGTGCTTAACATTAGTAGGACTTATTTGGTCCACCCCGTACTTCACTGTTTGCATTCTATTTCTTTATTAATAAAGTAGCTGTAAAAGTTAATTTTAAATTTTACTCTACTAATTTGGTTTTCAAATAAAAGTGATATGAAATGAAAATCTGGATTTCAGAAACATAATTTTCTACAAATTTCATTTGCTGAGATATTTCTTGTGCTTTAATTTATTTGGAAATTTCACACAAGTACTCTGTCCAAATAGCCTGCTCGTAATCCATGCTGCGAATTCCGGCACTTGGCTCGAAACTGCATTAATTCAGAGCTATCGCACTAGTTCCCATCTGTCACATTTACCACTAGTTGCAAAGTGTGCAAAGGGATGTGGCGGAGCAAAATGCACACTTTCCACGCCGTGTTCCAGATTCACCAAAAATAACCCAGATCGCTACTAAATCTCTGCAGGGCAACTGCAACACATAAGGCCACACACACACACATGCGTGAATACACTTAAGCAAATAGAGATGCATAAAAAATGAGTAGGCAAATATGAAATGGCAAACTACAAACGGCAGCAGCGCACGACAAAGCGGCACAAAATAGGCGGCAGTCGGTAGACGGCAAATATTACACAGCAGAGTGCGGTGTGTGTGTGTGTGTGTATTTATAACTACATGAGAGAATAAGCGCACGTAAAGTGTGTAGTGCACAAAAGAGCGCAGGAATGGCAAAATATATAAAAAATTATATACATAACCAAAAACAAAAATAAAAAACAAAAAATGAATTACAGAAGAGTAGGAAAAAATTGTGCTGAAAAGTTTATTTGAAAATTTTATGACATTCTGCAGCAGAGCAACAACAAAATGGGCGCTTTCGCGCTTATAAATACTCACTCACACACACACATGTCTCCTTTAGAGCTATCATATCCGTCGCAATTGTTTCATATTTCACATCCTTCCATACTTCCTGCTGGCTGTGGGCTAAGTAGTACATCCTGAGCGTTGAAAGCCAAATTAAAAATGTGCTTTACAGCTGCAGGACAACTCCAGAATAAAAGAGTGATCTGAATGAAATATGCGAACGTGCAACAGCAACCATAAAAACAACAATAACAATGCCAACAAGGAGCATAACGATGCCCACAAAAGGCAGCAGCGAGTTAAACAAAGTTTTCACGTCATCAAATCAGCAGAAATGTAACTTAAGAAACATTTATAACAAGCCCGTGCACGTGTGCTCGCTCACCAACACAAGCCAGCTGACACGGCAATGCTTTTTGGTGCACTGAAACGAGAAAGCCAAATAAAATATTCTTCTACACATACAAACACACAACGCTTGCTAGTGGATAGTCGCCGCAGATCATTGCCCGCTGGCTGTGAAGCACATTAATGCACGTGTGTGTGCGCACGTGAATGGATAAGTGTGTGTGTGTGTGGGAAGTGGCGTGCTTAAATCGGTAGGCTGCAGGCGAGCGGCAGCAATGACTTTTTAGTTTTTCTAAGAGACTCAAAGCAATGCACATGGGAAAGTGTGTGTGTAAGTGCAGGGAGTGCAGTTTTCTAGACAAATGCAACTAACTGAGGAATCATACAACTAAAAACTGAAAGCTGTGTGAAAACGAGAACTATCATGCATCATTTAGCACTGTTTCGCTTCCGGATATAGGTAAATATTTAGAAAAATACATTTTTTAAATATTTACTTTCAAGTTTTACTTTCTTTTCACTTTTTATTGTAAGTCGTATTTGAAGGTATAATATTTTGGATATGACCTCTTTTCAAGATTAATATTTTCTATAATCAGCTCAGTCTGTTTTCCCCGTGAGCCGTAAGCTCATGGAAGACTCAACCCACGACTTATGTAAAAGTGTGTCGCTGAAGGCTCACCCTCTGTTTCCATTTCAGCATGCCTATCAAAGAGGAAAATTCGGCGAGTCGGCACTGCAAAACCTTGTTGCTAGGGTAGAGCTGGCCACGACAGGAGGGACTATGCTATGGACATCTTTTTAGACAAAGAGGGGGCGTTTGATAATGCCACTTTCGACAGTATGTGCAGCTCTGCCAGCATACATGGTGTAGACCTGGTGCTGATGAATTGGATTCGTTCAATGCTAGCCCAAAGAATCGTTTGGGTGCGAGCAGAGGCTGCCACCAAGGCGGTGTGCTGTCTCCATTGCTCTGGTGTATGGTGATCGATCCTCTGCTTACCACCTTAAACGATTCGGGAGTCTACGCACAAGCATATACGGACGATGTTGCAGAAAGTGCAGAAAACTCTGGATCTGATTGACACTTGGTGCTGTGCGAATGGGCTATCGGCAAATCTCGCCAAGACTGGTTTTGTCCTCTTCACCAGAAGGAGGAAGCTTGATGGACTCGCTCTGTCTAAGCTAAAAGGAGTCAGAATCCAGCTATCCAAGGAAATTAAATATCTTGGAGTAATCCTCGATAGCAATCTCCTCTGGAAATCACACATTGAAACAAAGACATCCAAAGCACTGACAGTTTTTTGGCAGAGCTAGGGTGTCTTTGGGAAAACGTGAGGTCTTTCTCCTAGCAAAGTCCTATGAATCTACATGGCTATGATAAGACCTATTATCACCTATGCATCAGTGGTCTGGATGAGTACGCTCTCTAGTGGGAGTCAAGAGGACCTTATCGAGACTACAACGCACTGTGGCTATCTGTTGCACCGGAACATTTCCGACCACTTCAGGTCCGGCATTAGATGCTCTGATTGGTTTACCACCACTTGATGCTTTCATCCAAGGAGAGGCCTCGAAGGCCATCTGCAAGCTGAAACACAATGGGAACTGGTACGGTCCCTGCCCGCCATTGGAACACAGAGAAGACATGGTCGCCGATCCAACAATTCTCTCCGTGCCCCTTGACTCCATTCCATCAAGAGTCGTACTTGAAAAGAGATACAGTGTAGTGCTACCAGAGGCGCAGTTGTGGGAAGACTCAGAAAATGAGCCCGGCAAACACTGTATTCGCAATTTTACGGATGACTCCAGGACCGAGAATGGCTCCGGCTCTCGGGTCTACGTGGAATCTAACGGGACAAAACTGCACTTTGCTCTTAGAATGCATGCATCTGTGTTTCAAGCGGAGGTGTATGCAGTTAAAGAAGCGATGAACTTTGTTGTGGAAAAGCGATGGAGAGGCCGATCTATATGTGTCTGCAGCGACAGCCAAGCTGCGCTTATGGCCTTAGACATTCCTCCAAGCACATCAAGGGTAGTCAAGTCCTGTAAATCCAGGCTGAACTATGTCGGTAGACATAATAGCCTGATGCTAACATGGGTCCCGGGACACGTGGGTATCGCGGGTAACGAGACCTCTGACTCCTTAGCTAAGATGGGCTCTGAGGCCATTCCCTTCTGTCACCATCACAGCCACGGTTAGCAAATGGGTAACTACCACCGCCAAGCGAGCTTGGCAGGCTAAGAGAGGCTGCATATGGACTAAACTGATGTTACCTGTCATGTCCGATCGACTGTCGCAAACCCTTCTGTCATTAAGCAGAAGGGATAGAGATAGAGATAGAGATAGAGATAGAGATAGAGATAGAGATAGAGATAGAGATAGAGATAGAGATAGAGATAGAGATAGAGATAGAGATAGAGATAGAGATAGAGATAGAGATAGAGATAGAGATAGAGATAGAGATAGAGATAGAGATGGAGATAAAGATAGAGATAGAGATAGAGATAGAGATAGAGATAGAGATAGAGATAGAGATAGAGATAGAGATAGAGATAGAGATAGAGGTAGAGATAGAGATAGAGATAGAGATAGAGATAGAGATAGAGATAGAGATAGAGATAGAGATAGAGATAGAGATAGAGATAGAGATAGAGATAGAGATAGAGATAGAGATAGAGATAGAGATAGAGATAGAGATAGAGATAGGGATAGAGATAGAGATAGAGATAGAGATAGAGATAGAGATAGAGATAGAGATAGAGATAGGGACCATAACCAGTATGCCCGATGCTCAAGGAAACGCCCACACTTTTTGCTGCTTAGGAAGGATTCATATATGACCATCCACTTTAGGCGCATATGAAAGCTTATCCCAGTACTCAATTAACATCTGTAAAATATTTTGATTACATATTAAGGAAAGCGTTAGCGTCAAACAATTCATAAATCAGGCTCCTGTATACTTATTTGTGTTACTAACTGTATGTTGACATATCGCCTATAAGGTTTAACTTCTTGGAAGTTTTTATATTCCTACTCAAGCGATGTTCACAATTACCTTTATTTTCTTTAGCTACACTACATATTTCTTATTTTAACAACACTTTTACAATTTAATAAGTAAAACCCTTATTTCGTCAATATTTTCCCATGAAGGCGAGTGCTGCTTAATCAAAGTATCTACTGGCAAGAGTTTAATTAAAAATAATAACTTTTCACTGGAAACTATTTTACGTGCTGTGGCAGTCAGCAAACAAAGTGAACTGAAATAAAATGAACACTCAATTCCACATACACTCACACATATACATACTTCAAGGATTAAATATAAATGCCACCTACGCAGTAAACATAATTGGCAGCCACACTTTCTCAGCAAGAGCATGCAGTTGAGCAGAGTAGTTGTTACCCTTCTAAGGAAAATGTATTTTAAAATACTCAGCGTCAACAGCAAACAGTGTTGCTAATTTACGTAATTATCTTATCCTTGCTTATCCTTTTTAATGATTAAATAAGTTCAAATTACTTTTGTGCTAGGAAAAAATAAACAAATAACAGCTTGTGCTGCATCGAGTAATGTAAGTAGCAGTTAACAACAAAAGCAACAACAAAGAAACAACCTACCAAACTAGTAGAGTAATACAAGTACATTGAAATGAGAACAACAAACACAAAAAACGAAATAAAAATTAAAAGGAATAAAACCAAAGATAAATGGTTTAATTTCTAAAATACTCCAGAGTGCGAATTACTTGCCGCTATTGTTGTTATTATATTTGTTGCTTTATGTTCATCCTTTTAATTCTTTATAGCCACAATCGCAATGGCCACACTAAAACAGACAGTAGCAAGTAACAAAAACAACAATAATAACAAATAACAGCAATAACAACAATAGCAACAAATAACACAAACATTTCTCAGCAATAGCATTCGCTCAGCACAATAACACGTAGAAAATAGTAGCACAAGCAGAGACAGAATAACAAACTCCGCAACGATACCAACAACACCGGTGACAACAAAATGTTGTGGAACCCATCGGCAAGGCAAGTGTCAGTGCATAAAACGCAAAAGGTGCTAAGATGGCTAAGTTTATACTCTGCCATACCAACGGTGCTGTTGAATTGACCAACAAGTTGTGAGTTGAAGCTAAAGCTGGGGCGCATTTTTCTGGTGGTTAGTCAAACGGACATTTAAGTGATGTGAAAAAAGATAGTAGCGGAGTGGAGAGCGGGGTGGAACAATTGTTGCTGGTCACATACCCATGCACATACCCACATTGAGAGTTATAGACGAATGTACGTTGATCTACGAGGGTTGGCTTTTGTATTTTTCGGCCTTGCAATGCTACATGGGATGAGCTGTAATTCGGTATCTTTCTCAATGGTATTTTTTAACATAAACTTACATACTGGGTTGCCCATATTCGACGGACCCATGTGTTTTTTTTTTAATCAAAGATAAACACAATTTTTTTGATGTTGACGATAATTATCATTTTCTTTGGTTTAAGTAGATTTGTTGACATCACTTTTTGAATATGATGTCCCTCAAATGGCCGCATTGAGCCTGTACGGCGTATTGTGCCCGTTTTGCAGCATTTTCCATAGTTTTAGCTAACATTTCGGCTGGAATAGCGGCTATTTCCTCACGGATGTTGTTCTTCAGCTCTTCTGTGGTCTTTGGCTTATTAATATAAACCTCTGATTTAAAATATCCCAACAAGAAGAAATCAGGTAGCGTTAAATCGGGCGAACGCGGTGGCCAGTAAAAATCGCCATTTGTCGACATCAAACGACGAGGAAACAATTTCTGCAAAAAATCGATTGTGGTGCGAGCTGTGTGTGGTGGAGCGCCGTCTTGTTGAAACCAGAACTATCTCATACGCTTTCGACCAATAATTGGCATCACAATTTTCTTCTTTTCTTCTTCTTCTTTCCACAATTGACTTCTTTTGTTGAATGTAAGTTTCAACAATTTGGGAGCACTTGCGTGGCGTGTACTGTTCCATGGTAAAAATCTGCTTGGACTGATGCTTTCAATGCGGTATGTCATTAAGCGATCTGACGTCTCTGTCAAAAGATACAGGGTTGCCAGATGGTTCCGTCCAATATGGGCAACCCTGTATAACGTTCTCAGTTACGAGCTTTGTTTTTTTTAAGTTTCAGTGAGTTGGGAGATTTATCTGACTAGCGAAAATTTTCGTGCGCTGATTTATTACGATCTCCGACGAGGATTAACGAGACAGTAGTACAAGGGTCTCTTCATGCCCGTCTTAACGTATGGCGTAGAAGCGTAGACGATGACAACATCCGATGAAGCGACACTTGGAGTGTTTGAGAGAAAGATGCTGCGCAAGATTTTTGGACCTTTGCACGTTGGCAACGGCGAATATCGCAGGCGATGGAACGATGAGCTGTATGAGCCTTACGACGACATAGACATAGCGCAGCGAGTAAAGATCCAGCGGCTACGTTAGCTGGGTGTTGTCGTCTAAATAAATCTGAACACTCCGGCTCTGAAAGTATTCGATGCGGTACCAGCTGGTTGTAGCAGAGGAAGAGGAATGCCACCTCTGCGTTGGAAAGATCAGGTGGAGAAAGACTTGGAGTCACTTTGTGTGTCCAATTGGCGCCGGTTAGCACGAGAAAGAAACGACTGGACGCTTTATTTAACTCGGCCAAATCGCGTAAGCGGTTATAGCGCCAATTAAGAAGAAGAATAAGTGCATTGATGAACTTACTTCGACGTTTGACGTTAACGGAGACTGTAAAACGCTAGTACGATGAATTTCGTGAAGACCATCCAAAAACATTTGCTGTGCTACAAATAATCGGTGTGGTGGGTCATCGTCATCGTGACACATCATATGCTAGATGCATCCTTGGGCAATAGAGGGACCAGCATGCATTCAATATAAGGTTAACATTTGGTCATCAAGAAGACTTGTACTCGTTGAATACCGCAAAATTTGGCAATTGTCTAGAAACAACTCGTGTCGAGATGCTTCAAAGCACGGCGATAACATCGTAATAGGTCACGAATTTTGGATGTACGCATATGGGTCAAAAACAAAACAGCAATCGACAGTATGGGTGTTCCAAGGTGAGCTTAATCCAGCAAAAGTTGCTCGGAGAAGAAAAACCTCAAAGCAAACGGTCGCCTATTTATTTTTCCGGAAAATTTGCTCATGTCCCTGTAACCACAGGACGTTAGATAGCAACTGTAACTAATAGGGCTATGAATAAGTTCGTGCGGTTTTTTTCGAAATTTGAAACTTTATTGACGTAAAATGGTTACAAATTTAATATTCAAAGTATTGTCCATCGCTTGCTACTACTTTTTCCCATCTTTCTGGCAATTCACGGATTCCCTTTGTGAAAAATTCGGTCGGTTTTGCCGCAATCCACGAATCGATCCATTTTTTGACTTCATCGTAATTACGGAAGTGCTGGTCAGCCAGGCCATGTTGCATCGATCGGAAGAGATAGTAATCGGATGGCGCAAGGTCTGGACTATACGGCGGGTGGGGTAGGACATCCCATTTGAGCGTTTCTAAGTATGTTTTGACCACTTGTGCAACATGTGGCCGAGCATTGTCATGTTGCAAAATAACTTTGTCGTGTCTATCGGCGTATTGCGGCCGTTTTTCTCGCAGTGCTCGGCTCAAACGCATCAATTGTCGTCGGTAGACATCCCCCGTAATCGTTTCATTCGGTTTCAGTAGCTCATAATACACAACACCCAGCTGGTCCCACCAGATACACAGCATAACCTTCAGGCCATGAATATTCTGCGCCGACGTCGATGTTGAAGCATGGCCAGGGTATCCATACGTTGCCCGACGTTTTGGATTGTCGTAATGGACCCACTTTTCATCGCCAGTCACAATTCGATGCAAAAAACCCTTTCTTTTGTGCCGTTGAAGCAGTTGTTCGCATGCCATAAAACGGCGTTCAACGTCTCTTGGCTTCAATTCATACGGCACCCAATGGCCTACCTTTCGGATCATTCCCATGGCTTTTAAACATTTGGAAATGGTTGATTGATCAACTCCCAAAGTTTTTGCAACCTCTTCTTGCGTTTGAGCCGGATCTTGATCGAGCAATTCCTCCAATTCGGTATCCATGAACTTTGGCGGCGCACCCTCGCGTTCTTCGTCTTCCAAGCCAAAATCACCACTTTTAAAGCGTGCAAACCACTTCTGGCACGTTCGCTCAGCTAGAGCATGCTCACCATAAACTTCCACCAAGATACGATGACTTTCGGCTGCTTTTTTCTTCATATTAAAAAATTCCCCGCAAAAACACATTATTTGGCACGAAATTCGACATTTTCAAGTGTGGTAAAAATATTGTTGTTTACGCTTCAAATAAAAAACTTATACTGACGTTTGTGCCTTACGACAGTAGCTCTCCAATGAATGTTTGGAAATGTGGATCGATGGAATAATAATCAAGTTACGCCATCTGTTGTAAAACCGCAAGGAACTTATTCATAGTCCTATTAGATAAACTTAAATCGGTCAATTCTGAGTGATACTCAATCATTTGTTTGTCTCAAGTTTTCAGAGAATTGAGGAAAACAACACCGGAGATGAATCATCCTTCACCAACACAATGCGAACTCTCAGGTATCAGCTCTCGCAAGAGAGCTTTTGAGCACTCGAATGATCGAATTAATCGCCTTACAGTCTGCATTTGGCACCTGGTGATATCTTTTTTTTCCCGAACATCAAAAATAAAATGCGAGGCTGGTGTTTTTTAATGCCTGAAGAGTTGAGTTAAAGGAGGGTGTTGAAGCCTTTAAAGTTTAAAATTAAAGTCACATATCTCTGGAAGTTCTTCCAAGATTTTCGTGAAACTTTGGCACATCATTTACGCCGTGCTATGCTTTAGAAGAAAGTAAAAAACCCAAAATCGATATTATTAGGTGCCCAACTAAGTTCTTGCTGTTTTTTTGATGAAAATACTACTTTATTCTGAAAAAATGGTTACATGTGAATCATTGAAAGTCTTTCCGATCGCTGGCTACTACTTTTTCCCATCCTTCTGGTATATCTCGTATACCGTCGCGGTAAAACTGTTCGTCTTTTGAGGCTATCCACGGATCAATGGAACTACTGGTCAGCTAGACCATGTGCCATCGATTGGAACAGGTGATATCTAATCGGACGGCGCAATATCTGGAGAATATGGCGGATGGGGTAGTATTTACCATTTCAGTGTTTCCAGATGGGTCTTAAAGGGTTTGGCAACGTAGGGCCGAGCGTTGTCATGCTGTAGAATCACTTTTTCATGCCTCTCCGTGTATTGCGTCCGCTTCTCGTGCAGTGCTTGGCTCAATCGCATCAATTGAAGTCGATACCGATCCCCAGTGATGGTTTCGCTTGGTTTTACCAGTTCATAAAAAAATAACACCAACTTGGACCCGCCAAATACATAGCATAACCTTCGCAGCGTGACGACGCATGACCGGGCCGTCCCCATGACTTTCTTTGCTTTGGATTACTGCAATGAATCCATTTTTCATCACCCGTCACGATGCGATGAAGAAAACCCTTCCTTTTTGCCGCTGGAGCAGATGTTTCCAAGCACGTTTCCAAACTTACCTACTTTCCTAGTTACTATAAAAAAATATTTCATTCCTGAATCCCAAAAACCTTATCCTTCCAATCCGCATTATTTGCATTGTGGCTGCTAAAACAAGCAAAATCAGTGGCATTGCATCGGTGGTGCCAGTAAGAGGAAGCGGGCGACCGTAGCGCAGACACACGACATTTAGCGAAGTCCTCAACCATCTGTGCGAGCCTTCTGCCAGAAAAATGTGACACACAGATGGCGCTCCAAGCAGTAAAAAGGCGTTGTTCCTAAGCAACGACAGGTGGGCATTCTTAGTATTTAGGACTGGTAGCGGCAGGTTGATCACCTACCCTGTCAGAAAACAAAACAGATTAACGAAACCAATGCAAGGCTGAGTCTTGTCGTGGCCTTATGCTCCCGAATGGAGTGGACAAGGAAAAAAACAACAAAAAAAAAAAAGAAACTTATCTAAGCTAACCAAACATAGCTTTTGTTGGTATATAGAACTTCCAAACGCCTTATGGTAAATGTCGTTCACAAACATATTTGGTAAAAAAAAATTATATGGATAACCACAAAATAAATATTCTAAAAATGTAGAAAGTAATAAATTAGAAAAACTTAAAAAAATTGTGGTCACACAAAAGCAATACCAGAAAAGAATTTCTCTTCATTACAACCAAATTACGAATATGATTTAATTTCGGTCACATTTACTTACCCAACTTTAGTGCAATGGGTTGTGGTGCGTGCGGCATAACGACGCAGATACGAATTTACGTTTTAATTATGTTAAAGAGCATAACGCAAACTGTACAACAACTATACAGCAAAAAAAGAAAGAAATTTTAACCGAATTAAACACAAAATAAACAACGATGAAACAAATGTTCAGCTGAGCAAAAGCAAAAACATGAATGTAACAAATCTCCAAACTAGCCAATGCCTGAGTCCAGAGAGATAACAACAGTGTCGCGCAACCGACGGTCAACGACCAACCACTTTGTATATAATAAATACTTAGTTATTTATGTAAATGTGTTTTCTGTTACATACACGCACACCCTGCCTGTTGCGAGGGCAAATTTAAAGCAGCTCCTAGACGACAGCAACTGAAATGGAAGGGTAGAAAAAAGGTAGACAAATCAGTAGAGAGTGTGAAAATAAATTAGCAAGGTTGAGTGAGGTTAAGTATCAGCTTCTCTCTAGACGAGGCTTAAATACCAAAAAGGGATAGTGTTGGAAGGCGTGTCGCAGTACGGCATGAAGAAATGTTGCATGGGATAGCAGATCAGAGCGCACGACATGGTAGAGAAGTAGCTTTCAGTGCGGCCAACGGATAAGCGTGCAAACAAACCAACATTTTAATAAAACCAAAAAAAAAAAAAAATCAAAAGCAGCATAGAGATGACAAATTTGATGATGAGCGCTTATAAGACTCTCTTTTGAAGAGGAGGTGTACGTATATGCTAGGGTGCTGAATTGTACAGTATCTTTCCAACAAATTAAGAAGATTAAGAGAGTAGTAGACTAGATTTGTGGGGGGTTGGACAAGTCGAAGCGCACAGTCAGAAAGACCATAGTATAAGTTAAATTTTCATTTGTTTCGCGGGATCATCACCGGTAGTTGCGCAGACAGTTTGGTCAGCATATTTGTGCATTTCGGCTAATCTGACCGTATCAGCAAGTATAAGGTGTCGCAACGTGACTGGTGTTAACTTATATACCCGGATAGTTTACTGTAGAAAGAAAAGAGAGACAGGATAAAAACAATATAGATGAGAAGACAAAAAAATTGAATTGATGTCACTCTTCCGCGAATCTTTTGGATTCAATGATGAATCTGAAGTAATTCAAAAGAGGAGGCGAATAAAGCTTATCGATACTCAGTACATCGCAACCCAACAGCCTAAGTCTGATTCTAGAAAACTTCCGGCAGCTAGAGTGGAAACGCTCTGCGGGGTCTTAAGCATTTCAAGTCTGGACAGGCGTATTGGATAGTCAGTTATTCCCATAGTAGACATATGCGGACCATAGGCGTTTTGATTTGTGACAATATCTACCAGTACTATCAGGTCCTTCTCATTAAGTTTTAGGAGAAAGGTCGTTAATTTCCTGTTCGGTTCTTTCACAAAGCACTTGGCTATTCTGCCGGAATCCAACTCAGAGCATCATCTTCTATGTATCAGTAAACCTCATGAACTTGTCAATCCATAGTTGAATCGATGCCGAATTGACACCTAGAAAGAGATAAGAGCCTAGTGGTATGCTTGCGGACGACGTTGCCTGTCCGATAACGGGTCCTTCGCTTATGAACATCAGTAGAAAAGTGAAAAAAAACTCTGTATATGATTGACTCTTGGTGCTGTGCGAATGGGCTATCGGCAAATCCCACCAAGGCTGGTATTGTCCTCTTCACCAGAAGGAGGAAGCTTGAGGGACTCATTCTGCCTAAGCTAAAAGGAGTCAAAATCCAGCCATCCAAAGAAATTAAATATATTGGAGTAATCCCCGATGGTAAACTCCTCTGGGAATCACACGTTGAAACAATGACATCCAAAGCACTGACAGCTTTTTGGCCCCACGTCTTTCTCCTTGCAAGGTCCAAGGGATCTACACGGCTATGATAAGACCTTTTATAACCTATACAGCAGTGGTCTGAATGAGTAGACTCTCTCTCGTGGTAGTCAGGAGGACCTTATCGAGACTACAACGTACTGTGGCCATCTGGCATTAGATGATCTGATTGGTTTACCACCACTTGATGCTTTCATCCAAGGAGAGGCCTTGAAGGCCATCTGCAGGCTGAAACACAATGGGAACTGGTACGGTCCCTGCCCGCCATTGGAATACAGAGAAGGCATGGACGTCGATCCAACGATTCTCTCCATACCTGACTCCACACTACCTGACTCCACTACTTGACTCCACACCATCAAGAGACGTAGTTGAAAAGAGATAGAGTGTAGTGCTGCCAGAGGCTCAGTTGTGGTCAAACTCGGAAAATGAGCCCGGCAAACACTGTTTTCGCATTTTCACGGATGGCTCCAGGACCAAGCATGGCTCCGGCTCTGGGGTCTTCGTGGAATGCAGCAGGACAAAACTGCCATTTGCTCTTGGAATGCATGCATCTGTGTTTCAAGCGGAGGTGTATGCAGTTCAATAAGCGATGAACTTTGCGATGAACAGCCAAGCTGCGCTTATAGCCTTAGACAGCCCTCCAACCACATCAGGAGTAGTCGAGTCCTGTAAGTCCAGGTTACACTATGTCGGCAGATATAATAGCCTGATGCTAACATGCATTCCGGGACACGTGGGTATCTTGGGCAAGGCGACCTCTGACTCCTTAGCTAAAATGGGCTCTGAGGCCAACTTCTTTGGCACAGAGCCCGTTTTGCCACTCCCCTCTGCGGTCATCACAGCCACGTTAAGTAAATGGGTGACCACCACCCACAAGCGAGCATGGCAGGCTGAGAGAGGCTGCAGATAGACAAAACTCATGTTACCTGTAATGTAGGGATCAGGTAGATTTAAAGAAAATTAAAAGGGAATCCAAGTGTGGTACAATGGACTCAATTAATGTCTGAGTGCTGCACTTGGTTGTTGTCCCGACAAAAAAAAAAATACGCTTGCAGAACTTTTATTTGCCAGTTTGTCAGCCGGCTCGTTCCCTGTAATATCGGTTCTTTGGCACAGATTGGTCATTTGAAGTAATTTGATGATTAAGAATATTGGATCGGAAGTAGGAGAATACAGCCAACATCAGTGGAGATTAAGTTTAGTTTGAAATGTTTGTAAATCGATGCTTCCGTACAATAATACGCGCTTGGTGGCCAGAAAACTGGATGGCGAAAACTGAATTATACAGAAAATTGCAATTTCTACAATTGACGTTGAAATGCTTAAGAGGAAGTGGGCATGGATTGCACACACGCTCTCAGAAAATCCACCCAAGAAATACCAACAACGGCTTTGGAATGTGACCTAAATGTGTATAGACGCAGTGGTAGACCAAAAGGATCCTGCCGATGCAGCCTGCATGAGAAAATAACTCGCAAAACGCAAACAATAGAAATAGGTGGGATTCAGTAACTTTGGCACTATGCGCCACATAATCGGCGCTTAAGCAAACTATAATAAAAATAATACACAGAGTTTGACTTTTTGAAGACTTGTCTTCTATGGGCAGAGTATAAATATGATGTATGCTATTTTTATGGCCAAGTGAAAGCAACTATGATAGAGTTACGATTGCGACATGTCCGTATGAGTAGTCTTTGTGAGTCCAAGAAAAAATTATGATAAATTTTGAAACATTTAGTCGAGCAATTTTATTTATATTTTTTATTTATTTATTTCCATTTTATTTGCTAAATTTAGCTTTGAAGTTGGCTTGCCCAATGCCAACACGTGCATTAAAAGATTTAAATGAGTGTGAAAAAACATTTTTCTAAATATTTTCTCAAACGATTTTGTTTTGTTGTGAAACATTAAAAATTTATTTACATTTGAAGCTATTACACCTACTTAAAAAAGTGGTAAATATTCGGCCGAGGCGACGACGTAGAAGCATGACCGGGCAGTCCTCATGACTGTCCTTTTTTTCGGATTGCTGTAATTAATCCATTTTCCATCACCTGTCACGATGCGATGAAGAAAACCCTTCCTTTTTTGCCTCTGGAGCAGTTGTTCACTGGCAAAAAAACGACGTTCAACATCCCTTGGTTTTAACTCATAAGGAACCCAAGTCCCCTGTTTCTGAATCATTCCCAAAGCATGCAATCGCTTGGAAATGAATTGGCGGGTAACTCCACACAGTGAGGCAAGCTCTTCTTGCGTTTGACACGGATCCTCATTGAACAATGCCTCCAATTCAGCGCTCTCGAAGGTTTTTGGCCTTCCTTCACGCGGACGGTCGTCAACATTAAAGTCACCGTCTTTGAAGCGACGCAACCAATCTCGGCATGTTATTTCACTTAAAGCAGCATCTCCACAAACTTTTTGTAGCTCTCGATGTGCTTTAGCCGCCTTTTTTCGAATGAAAGGGGAAAATCAACCCTTCCCGCAAAGGACGATTATTCGGCACAAAATCAGACATTTTCACAAAACCAAAAGTATCTGATACCAAAACAAAATCACTAATGTGTCGAAGCAGTTTTTTTACCATATGTCGAAGCATGGTTTACGACGTTATGTTAGAATCGACTAGCACACACTGCTGACGGCTTCTATTGACAAACAGCGGGAACTTAGTAGCGCACCTAATAGTTTTCTCGTTTGTAAAATTTACGTGTAATGATTTTGTTTTATTCAGTTTTATGTTCCACATCCAAACCAGTGCTGCCATAAAAGCCGTTTGAGAATGAATTCGTCGAAATCGTCTTAGAAAGCAAAAAGTCATGTCCAGGGAAATGAATATATTGACCAGATTCATGCCAAGACTAATTAGAGATGATCTTCACATGAAAGCCTTCCTCAACTGATCCTCTTTTGACAACCCGCTCGAAGAAAATTAGATTCGACAGATGCAAGCTACTTCTTCGGTGACACGTGGTCAACGTGCCCAGCCCAGCATCGGCTAAAAAACAATACTCCAGGGTTCATAGCCGCAGAAGATGGCCGTCTGGAAGTCCAGATCAGAATCAGATCTGAATTCATTAGACTACAGCTTGCGATCAGATTCGGAGAACATGGCCTGACAAAGATCTCACAGAAATTTGGAAAGTCTCAAACAATCTTTGGTTCGATCAGCGACGTCAATATCCATGGATGGCTTGTGTCAAAGCAAATGGTGACCATTTCGAATGAAAACTTAATTTTTTTTAATATTTGCATGATTAAATAAGACGAATTTCATTAAAAAGAGGATTATAATTTCATACCTATAGCGGACTTAGCTTGTAACAGAATTTATTGTTGCATTATTTTATCGATCGTTTTCACCAATGAAGGATGCGTACGTATCATTCGGAAGTGTTGCGAATTAGCTGAATTCAGGAGCAACTGTTTTGGCAAGTTTAAGTTAACCTTTGAAAGGACTTCAAATTGTTAGAGAAACTGAACCGAGGTAGATCTCTACTATGGCTGCTTAAGAGAATTTAGCTTGTAGCTATTCTTAAGATATTAAAAATCATGAAGTTAAAGCTTTGCAACAGGCATAAGCCAAAGTTGTCCCAACTGTCAGAACCGTGGGGGTATTGCGGGTATCTCAAGTGCTTTCCGAGCTAGCATAAGTTCATAATATTTTTGCCACAAATACAGACGTATTTGGAATTGCGCGAAAGGTAGTTTATCCGTTATAAAGGCCTTCACTCTATGTTTTTGTATGAAGTAACAAATATGCAGCAAAAATGCCTTCTGAATTGATGCATTGCAAACCAAATCATTTGGTCAACGCTTCTGATGTTTTAGCTCTTATGAGGGAAAAATTATCAAAACTACAACTTGCCAGATATGAAAAAACACATTGATTGGAACCTCCATGCATGAAACACAAAATGATAGACGAAGTTTTTCTCTAATAGTGGTTGTCTATTTCTGAAAAAGCGTGTCATAAAAAATATGTTTGTGAGCGAAAAACTGTAGGTCTGCGCTTGCCATTAATCGTAATTGCAGTTCCTTCCTCATTTCTAAAGAAATAAGGACACATGAACGAACTTCGCGAACAGATTTCTTTTTTTTCTTTTTTTTGCAAAGTAATTTTCCAAAATTTGGAAGCGTTTCTCTGGCATTAAACGATTCATGATGACTTTTCGAACCTTAATAATGAGAAATTTCAACACAGTTTGCCATGCCTAGCTGTCAAACAATAGTTATCGATATCGATAATTCTCATGCAGCTAAAGAAACGTCCGATATTTGCAAATTCCTTTTCCATAAGCTGCAAAACTTGAAATTGAGAAATTGTGGCAAAAAATAGATTTATTCGAATTAATATTTATTTGATTTTAAAATTTGGTCGATACCTGGTTATCTGCTAGCCTTATGGAACTCATTTCTACATTGTTTGGGTATATAACGTGGCTATCAATAAGTTATTCTGACAATTTGCCCAACTGAATGGGACGCGCAACTGATAAGATTTTATTATGAAAATGAATGGCTGTTAGTGAAAAATTTGCTTCGTTTATACGGCAGACGTCATTGAAATTGACGATCGGTTTTCCATTCCTCGTTGGTATAAGGTAAAACATCTAATTCGATAAGCAATAAGGCAAGCACAGATACTTCAAAGACTCTAAATATCGTCAATGTCTATGAGGTAAGTATGACTGTATGTATGAGATCCAGAGGCAGTAAATTGCTCAGCCTTTCATATACAGGGTAGTTCAGTTTTGCATTGCAATGCAAACCTGAGTAGCTCAAAATTGATGCGCGTAGAAAACATAACGTTACATTATTCGATGAATAAGTTCAGCAGTGCCTAGAAAATTACCTCAACTTTGAACGAAAAATCAGCCTTAGCGTTGACACGCATTTTTGAAAGAGTCCCAATCTATTTTAGCCAGCAAAAATGTCATGTATGAGGCGACTCGAACAAATCTCAAAAAGTTCAAAATTGCCAAGCGGTTACAGAAAATTATTGTGTAGTGTGGATTTTGGAGCAGGCTGCGTTAATGTAGTTCTTCGAGAAAGACGTTCGTGAAACCATCACCTTCAACGCTGAGCGCAACAAATCAATGATAGCCAATTTCTTTTGACCCAAATTTAAAGATGTGGTCATGGAAAATATGCAATTTCAGTAGAAAGGAACTAGCGCTTGCGAACAGTGAAAGGTATGATGGGCATTCTGCACGGGAGATTTGAGGTTATGGTTAACTTTATCGCTCACGGAGGTGACTGCCTTAAGGTATTTCTTGCGAAGCTTTTTGAGATGAAGTCAGGTCTTTAACTTCTTTTTCTTCTTTTAAAAACCAACTGCGTTTCAGTGATGGTATTTAGCAGTTGTTTCTCTATTTATGAACGAAATAGCGAATTCAATAAATAAATTCATATAAATTTTTTATTGTTATTTCGTTATTGAAATTTGCAACTTAGATTTTTTTTAAGAGTTGATGTTAGAAAGCAAAAAATCTAACAGCCTTAACATTCTATTTGAAAAAAAAGGAGGAAAAATCACTTCCATCTTTATTCAACTTTCACGCTACTGTTCATTCCACAATTATCTTTTACTCTCCGTTGCACTCAGGATTCTTGCACAATTCAATTTTCAACATTTTCACGCAAATACTTTCATGTTCACCAAACTATGAATGACTATGGAAGTGCTGCTATTCTTTTTCTTCCTCTTCTCTCCAATGCAACGCTCGCTTTTTACTCAACTGTGAGTGCACTTAAAGTTACGTATACGCAGTAGTGCACTATCACTCACATTGGACCAAACAATAAGGAGAATAGAGGAAAATATAAAAAGAGTAAGCTAAAAACAAAAACAAAAAATGACTTATTAATGCAAGTTTTAAAATGTTGATATTGCTGCTCTTTCGAAGTTCTGCGTTCTGCTGTTGTTGCTGGGTCTTGACTGTAGCTGTAGCTGAAGCTTGTAACTCACTTGTTGGCAGCTTAAAATGGCATAAATCACGCGAAAGTGTCATAAAAATGTTTGTTGCAGTCAAGTGTGACAGCGAAATGTGAGTTAGCGAGAAAAAAAGAGATGTTTTCCGAAAGTTTTGATGTTACAGCAAAAGTGCAGAATGTAGTGGGATTTACCTGTCGCCGCTTTACGGTGCCGATAATGAGCTAAAGTTTCATGATGGGTTGCTCGGATGAGCGGAATTCAGTTAACTTCTGTTTCGCTGCTGCTGTTTAACATCTAGTTTTTGAATCACATCACTAGAAAGTAGAAAGTTTTAGTATTTGCAAATATTTTACAAAAGTTACGCATGAAGATGAGTTGGTCATTATTCTGAATGAGAGTGGATGAAATAACAATTTGCAGCGGACGCCTAAGCGACTTTCGACAATGGAAAATGGATAAATTTGCAGTAAATTTCTTTAGAAGAAATTAAAAAAAAAATCTTGTTTTTCGCTTCTGCTTTACTCGATTACAAAAAAATAAAAAAACATAAAATTATTGATTCAAATATTTTCAATGTTCCAATATTTCAATTACAAATTTCTGCATGTAAAAATAAAAAATAATAATCCACTTTTTACGGCTTTTGCAGCTATGGAGGTCATAAATTCATAACTGGTGCAAGAGGCATTCTACTTTTTCCATTCATTAAGGGGTTATATACCTTGTGAGCCCGAAAAAATGGACGATTGTCATAATTCTTTTTAAATATGTTATAAAACTTTTATTCAAATGAGGCATATATCATACTGAAGGGTAACTCTCGAAGAAAACATTTTGGTGTTTTTATTTTAAAAAATGTTATTATTTATTGTTGATATCGCCCCTCCCCCGAAACGCCGTTTTTCAGAAGGGGCTTACGGTGATCACGGTAACGCATGAGCAGCTCAACTGAAATCAAAAGAATTAAATGATTATTGTAGAAAAATATTTTTTAGTGAATCTGAACGGTTTATTTAGCCGAAAAAGATTTTTCTCGATATCAAAACCACTTTGCACCAAAAACACGATTTTTAAAGAGTTGAAAAATTAAAAAAAAATTAGTTCCAGCGAACTATGCAAATATTTATAAAAACTGAACCATTCAGATTAAAGAGGTTGTAACTTCGAATAATTAAAAAAAAAGTTTATGCAAATCGGTCATAAAGTTGTTGATAAATTATGATCACCACGACGGTAATTTTCAAAAAACACGACTTCGAGGTAATTGCGTCTAAAGTTTTGCGTGCACTTCATTTATGGATAAGGTGGCGCGCCTCCACGGTCTGTAACTTTCGTTTTAGTGCTCCGACCTTTATGATTTTTTGAATTTATATTTTTAAAATGATGTGATTTTAGAATATGCCATAAAAAAATTTTCGATTTTTTAGTCCAACACAAGGAGTATAAGCCCTTAAGCTAAACAAAAATAAGTCCAAATTATCAAGCGGCACTCAAAAAACTTGGATATGGGACTTTATTAAATTTTTAAAGTTTTGCTCACTTGCGACATTAGAGTTGTGACACTCGCTTACAAGAGGTTGCATTTGAGCAGGGTGAAGAAAAGTGAAAAAACTGTAAGTTGGTGATTTTTTTTATATAAATGGAAATAAACTGCGAACGGTTTAAAAAATATATTTGTATTACAAATAAACAAATTTATATGTGACTATCTTATTCTTGCATTGAAAGAGCGGATTTAACATAAATTTAGTTGACTAAAAACAAGCTTTGAACTTTGAACATACTTCCTTTTTTGGCCGGCTGGTAGTATGAGATTTATATCGAACTGGATCCGAACTCACCGAGCAAAGACTTGCTCATAGGCCCGTCCTTTCAAATACGAAGCATTTTATTGACATACAAATTTAACTTTTCATCCACTTTAGCGCAAAATTTTTAAAGTTAGCAACCGTGGCTAAGAGAGCCAAGTTGTAAATAAGGATCGGGAAAGCTGCTGAAAAGCAAACCACTCATTATTGAATCATAGTTTTGGTAGATTTACGGTTGTCTTGTTGAGAGACGAGTTCGGTGAACATTTTATTTCACGTTCGGGACCTGCCAATTGGCCACCCAGATCGTGCGATATAACGCCTTTAGACTATTTTTTGTGGGGCTATGTTGAAGCCCATGTCTATTCAGACAAGTCTGCTTCAATTAACGCATTGCAAAACAACATTGAAGCATTTATATGTGAGATACCGGCCGAAACATTGGAAAGAGTATGCCAAAATTGGACTAAGCGGATGGACCATTTGAAGCGCAGTCGCGGTCTTTATTTGCATGAAATAATCTTCAAACATTAAATTATATGGAATGTACTATCGATTTAAATAAAAATTGCATGCATTTTTCTGAATTTTACGAGTGTGTTTTTGAAAAACTTTCCTATAGATATTAAAAAAATCACCCTTTATATGTACCTGTATACATATTAACACTCTTTCATGACTAATTGATATTGAATCCAAATTTCGTAATTAGCAGACGGAAAACAGTGACAAAAACTTCGTCATCTCAAACGCAATCAATGCATGACTCTATGCAAAGCATCCTTCACTAATAAATATGCAGAGATTATGTGAAATATATTTTCAAATTGTGCTGCTTAAAATAATACCTTTAAGAAGCAGCTTCTCGTAACTGGCCTGCAACATCTGTTACAAAAACATTTGTTGTGCAAGCAAGACAATTCGCGGCTTCTTCCATTCACTGTTCCTGCTCTCTACCGGTGAGTTTAATTAGTGTTTGTGTTCGCCTTGATTTGGTTGTGTTGGTTTGTGTCGCGTTGATTGTATTAAGCGGCATTTATTATTTCATATACAACTTAACCGCTTGCAGCACAGCAACACCAACTTCAACCTAATGCAAATACAATGGCAACAAAAAGGCAGAGCGCGACAAACCAACTAGCAAATGCTTTAATAAAACTAATTTACAATTCCACACTGTTGTTTCTCGCAAGCCTTCTTCCCTCTACCTCTGCTTACTCTGGGTGCCTCGCTTGTACCCGCACATTTACTTTGGTATTATTTTTTCTACGCTTTCTCTAGATTTCATGTGGCTGCGATTTTCTCTACTTTTGCAGCAGCGTATGCTGTCAGTCGTTAATGTCATTGTAAGTTGTTAGCCAGTTGCCTGGGAAATTTCATTAAAATATAATTAGCCAACATATTTATTGTTCGGTGTTGCGTGCGGCGGCTAAGGAAAAAGGGCAAGAGCGCAGCATATGAAGGCGAATGAAAATGTAGAGAAATGTTTATTAAAGTGCTGCGTGTTGCAGTATTGTTACGTTGTAGAGCGAAGCGAGAAATAATGAGGTACGCGCTAATATGCGCTTAATGAAATACTAAACAGAAAATGTTTGCTACAATAAGATCAAAAAGACTTGTAGCTTTCAAAAAGTAATCTATGTAGAAATATCCTAAATATAATAATACTGGATTCAGCACTAAGTTTCAACCCTTTAATGGCTACACAACCTCTAGAGAAGATTAGACAAAATGCTTAATACAGGGTGATCAGGTTGGAGGTTGGAGGTTGGTTTTCGACAGATCACGCGAAACTACTGCCAAAGTTAGGTTAGGCTAGGTTAGGTTAGGTTAGGTTAGGTTAGGTTAGGTTAGGTTAGGCTAGGTTAGTTAGGTTGCTTGCAAGACACTCGGTGGCCCAAACCGCTTTGATCACCCTGGATTTAGTAGTCACAGATCACCTTCTGTTGGTTTCCGCGATTACACTCAGGTCAATGGCAATGTATAACTCGTTTAGAGAAATGCTTATTTCCTCTACTACTCGCTGAAAGTCCACCTCAGAGTCTATCCTTGCAAACTCATCCGCTTTTTCATTTTTCTCCACTTCAGAGTGGCCGGGAACTCAACAAATGGTGGCGTTTTGTAGCTGGATGAGCGAGAGCGACCTCGTACTACTGGCAAACTAAATAACGGGTGATTTTTTAGCTATTATCTTTTGAAACAGTTGGTTTAAACAGCTGACCCACGTTTCGTGTTTTGTTTCACTGTCAAACATCTTCAGTTTGGTCTAAAATGAGTGAATGAATCATCTTACAAACGAACAACGCTTGCAAATCATTGAATTTTATTATACAAATGCGTGTTCTGTTAAGAAAGTTTATCGTGCACTTCTTCCATTTTATGGTCAGTTTAATCGACCCACTGAAGCGGCTATTCGAGCTATTTGGAACCAAATTTTACATTATTGGACATCAAACCACCAACACCCTTACGTAAAGTGCGAACTGAAGAAAATATCGCAGCTGTATCGGCCAGAGTTAATGATGACCATCAATTATCGATTCGTCGCCGTTCGCAGCTATTAGGCCTCTGTTACTCAACAACGTGGAAAATGTTGCGAAAGGATTTAGGTGTGAAGCTTGGTGCAAGAATTGAAGCCGAACGACCTACCGCAACGCAGAATTTTTGGTGAATGGGCTCTTGGAAAGTTGGCCGAAGATCCACTTTTTTATCGGAAAATTGTGTTCAGTGACGAATCTCATTTTTGGATCAATGGATACGTAAATAATCAGAATTGTCGATTTTGGTCGAAAGATCACAGTTTGGTGCGGTTTATGGGCTGGAGGTATCATTGGACCGTACTTCTTCAAAGATGCTGCGAACCGTAACGTAACTGTGAATGGTGAGCGCTACCGTGAAATGATATCCAACTTTTTTTTGCCCCAAATGCAAGAGCTTGACTTGCATGACATGTAGTTTCAGGAAGACGGTGCCACATGCCACACGCTACACAGCACGCGTAAGAATGGCCTTGTTGAGAGGCGAGTTCGGTGAACATTTTATTTCACGTTCGGGACCTGTCAATTGACCACCTAGAACGTGCGGAATAACGCCTTTAGATTATTTTTTGTGGGGCTATGTTAAAGCTCATGTCTATTCAGGCTTATCAATTGACGTATTGGAAGACAACATTAAAGTATTTATATGTGAGATACCGGCCGAAACATTGGAAAGAGTATGCCAAAACTGGACTAAGCGGACGGACCATTTGAAGCGCAGTCGCGGTCAACATTTGCATGAAATAATCTTCAAACATTAAATTATATGGACTGTACTAAAATTTCATGCATTTTTCTAAATTTTACGAGTGTTTTTTTGAAACACTTTCTTATAGTTGTATATTTAGGATCCTCTAATTAGTGCTTGAGGCGTCAAATCCGTGTGTAGTTGTCTATCCCTCATCGGAGGAGTCGCCAAGTGGCGGATCAGGGAAGACTCGGCATCATGCAGGGTAAGTGGTAACAAATCAGATAAGCAGCTGTTTGCAGTTGCGGATTATTTAACTATCAGAAAGGTAGTGTAAGAAGAATGGTAACCTACTTATCTAAAGTGCAGTATACTTAAGAATCGTCAAGCACTCAGCCTCGGATAATAAAAACAATTCAAGCGTTGATGACATTTGGCTACCGTACATGAACTGAGTTCGAACTATGAAATGTTTAGTAAAAAATTATTGAAAAACAAAATTGGATTATTGTATTTTTCCCATATAATGAATACTGCGCATTTGTTTCATATATGTCGATATAGGTGTCGGGCTATAGTACCAAAAAAAATCACAATGAATTGTTGCCACAGATCTGATTCTCCTTTAATTACTTCATATTATTCCTTGGATTCGAATGACTGGTAATCTAGTCTAATTTCTTCAAAACATAGAAAAAAAGACAATGTGTTTTGAAAGAAGTGTACTCCGAAAGATCTATGGTCCCTTTAGACTGACAGATGGCGCTTATCCCATTAGGCATAATGCCGAACTGGAAGACATAGTTAAGAAAGAAACTATAATAAGATAATTAAGTCTCAACGACTTAGATGGCTGGGACATGTGGCTAGAAGGTCAAGAGAGCGATCAACGAGAAAGGCACTAGATATTCACATAATTGGAGGAAAAAAGTGGCCGAGGAAAAGGTGGCTAGAAGGTATGAAAGCGAATCTTAGGAAAATGTGCGTGCAATGTTGAAGGGAAGTGGCTGTAAATCGTGATCGATGGCAAGAAAAAGCGAAGAAAGCATTGGTTCACCAAGGACTGTGATGCTAAGAAGAAGAAGAAGAAGAAAACCTAGCAGCGCTGCAGAGCTCTAATCGGTGTGAAAGATGGTATACAAGCTGCTGTTTAATAGAAGTTATTGTGCTCACCTGAAACTTCTCAAAAATAAATTAGTACCGCGGTCCTGTAAGCTACAAATCTAGAGAAGATGGACAGTCGAGTCGTTTGGTACGCAATCGTGAAGGAGGCACTGACCCACCCCGAACTGCAAGGCTATGATAATGATCAAGCTTTTAGTTGGTAAATGTTAAAAAAAAATTATAATCTGTTGTTTAAACTGATCCACCAATACCTACAGGGTTTGATGGAAAATAAATGAGCCTTATTTTTGCTTATGCAGTTTTACTAAACCTTTTGGCTTATACAACTAATATTCTTCAAAATAGGACCCTTGAGCGTCAATACACCGCTTGGAGCGGTCCTTCCACTACAGGAAACATTTTTAAACTCATCTGCCGGAATCGCGTTCAATTCGGCTGTCACATCAGGCGCGGGAACAAGAAGAAGTCCGGAGGGGACAGGTCTGGGCTGTAGGGAGGGCGGGGAAGCACCGGAACTCCCATCTTGTCCAATGCAGAGGTGCAGAGGAAGGCGGTGTGCGCCGGCGCATTGTCGTGGTGAAGGGTTCAATTGTTGACGAGGTCGAGCCGAACCCGGGCGACGCCGTTTTTCAGCCGAAGGAGCACTTCTTTGAAAAATGCCGCTTTTACAGTGCTTCCTGGAGGTACAAACTCCTTGTGGACGATGCCTCGAGAGTCGAAAAAGGCAACGATCGCTGCATTTTCGCCACAACGATCGCTGCATTTTCGCCACTGCAAAATCCTAACTCACTTTTAAAACAGCTTTCACGCGCGGAGCGATGTTGACTGCACCGTTTTTGCCAGCGAACTGGGACCGGTTTCTAGTGGAAGGGGAAGGTCCAACGATCATTTTCCCCCACCAGCCGATTGGGTTGATCGCTTGGCAGACGCTCCGCACGGGAAGGCTCATTACTTTTCAATCAAACCCTGTATGGTCCTATGAAGATTCACGTCTAAAAAAAATCGTTTACCGTTAGTCACTTTAAGCGAACCACACGAATACAAGTAGCTTAAGCATTTGTGATTTCTGTTGAAAAACATTTCAACTAATTAAATACTGAAAAAAAAATGACTGTGCACATGTTTTTCGAGCAACACACTTCCTTCCATCCGTTGCATTAATATGATTGCACAAAGAATAATCAATAATTTTACGAGTCAACGCGCAGCATGCTTAACTATGTACACTGACAATAAAAACAACAGCGGCAACGAAAATGAAGAAAAAGAAAGTAGACAATACCAAACAAGTCCAGTGAGCTCGATTGTTTGCATTTTTCGTACGTTGCAGAAATTAAGTGGCACAAGTGTTTTTGGCATGCCACACAATGATTGCAACGCACCTGCGCTACGCTGCAGCAACATTTACTCGCATGTTGCATGAAGACATACGGACATGTGATGCATAACAAGCCGAGCAATTGCATGTGGCCGGCTAGTTTCATACACACGCACACACACACACATATATACTCACACATCCGTATGTGCGTAGGCTCATGAGCATTTCAGTCGGCCTCAATTGTGTTGTTGTCGACAATTCCCGGTATTAATTATGTGGACATGCCAAGTGCGTCATTATCGACGTAGTTCTTGCAACATTGCTGGCATCCTTGCCTTTGCTACAGTGGTGGCAGTAGCGGTAGTGGTAGTAGTACAAGTACTTGTTGTTGTTATTGTAACTACGTTTGTTTGTTCTTGTTGCCGTCGTTCACATTATTGCCGTCATTCTTGTACATTTTGTTGCTATTGTTGCTGCGGTTTTTCACGACACTGCTGAAAGTCCAACGCTTGCTGCCGTGTCGTGGATGCCTGTGCTTGCTGCTGTTGCTGCCTTCTCAGTGGCCATTGCAATTTTAATAAATGCTGAAGTGGTTGCCGCTTTGCCATAGCTTTTGCGGCTGTGTTCCACTTCATTTTCACTCGTTCGTTTTTCTTTTTTGATAATGACACACACCTTGATTTTCTTTGTTGTTTTACCTTCACAGTTGTTGTTGTTGCCATGTTAACGCTCAAGTTCGTGCGAATTGAACTGACATTTTTGTTACTCTCACCACTGTTGACTTACTCACAAACGAGTTGGTTTGTCAGTGGCGTTGCCGCGCTCGAGTGGTCCTCAGTTGTTGGTCAATTTGCTTGGCTGTTTGTGCGTCCAATTTGCCTACCTGAATTCGTTGTTCGGGAAAATTTTTACAAGCTTTGTTTTTTCTTCCATTACACCTCTTTTCTCGATTCTTTCTCTACCTCTCTGTTTACTACTTTTATGTGTTTTTTTATAATGAAAACAGAATCCGCAAGCGACTTGACATGCTATAAAATTGCCAATGAAAATATTGGCCGTCTCCTCTACCTTCCATTAATTTTGGTTAACTTGTGAGTATGCATATGTGGGTATGTTGGTATGCAATTAACTTTCTCTAGCCAGTGAGGATAAATGCGGAAAAGTCGTAAAAATGAAGGGTTCTGAAAGAAAATGTTTGAAGTAATTTATTTTCATTGCTTGTTAAGAGGAAGCAGGGAATGAATTATGGCATTTTTACATGTTATACGAAATAGTCATAGCCACACTCATACTCATACTCGTACTCATACTCATAGTCATACTCATAATCATACTCGTGCTCATACTCTTACTCATTCAAATACTCAAATTCGTATTTATATTAGTATTCATTTAATATTCATACTCGTACTCATTTTCGAATTTGCTTACTGATACTGATACTCATACTCATACTCATACTCATACTCATACTCATACTCATACTCATACTCATACTCATACTCATACTCATACTCATACTCATACTCATACTCATTCTTATACTCAAATTCATATTCATTTAATATTGACACTCGTAATCATTTTCGAATTTAAATGCATATCGAACTCAAATTCATACCCATACTGAAATTCATACTCATACTGATACTCATACACATTCTTAAACTCAAATTCGTATTCATACTCATACTCAAACTCATGCCCAAATTTATAACCATATTCATGCTCAAAATCATACTCGTACTCGTACTCATACTTATACTCCTACTCATACTAATTCTTGTGCTCGAATTCGTACTCATTCAATATTCATACTCAAAATCATTCTCGAATTTAAAAGCATAACCATTGCCATGTTCATATTCATAGTCATACTCATAGTACTACTTTAAGTACACATTTTTTTTTAGTACAAATTTAATATCCATCTGAAATCTCAATACAAAACAATTTAATCATTATTTATGTAGGTCTATGTGTTGCCTTGCGTGCATGCAAGCGTTTTCTAATATTTAACTGTTGCCGACGTTTCAAAACCACTTAACTCACTTTCACTTAGCATCTTCATAATCTCGGCGCACATCACATACACTCGATTCGTTGACATTGGCATTGTTGCCTTCTCTACATTCTTCCAATCTACTCTCCCTTCACTTAGCCTTCAACAACTGTCATATGGAGTAAGCATCAGAGATATCCTCTATATTGTCCACTGATAAGCAAAGCGGAAAGCCTATAATGACAGCTGAAATTTCACCTTTGGGGCTATTTCTATAGTCAAATTTTAATAGGACACGAACGATGATGGAGAAACCCCCAAAGGAGCTACCAAACGAGATAACAAAATGTCAAAATCACTCACCAATTATTATTTAAGATACTTTTGCTGGTGAGGGAGTGTCTGAATACACTTGGATATGTACATATGTACATAAACATATGTCTATAGTACATTGGTATGTACGTATGTCTTAAAAGTGAAAAGACTGGAAAATGCAAGAATTATTTTAAGAATTATGATTTCAACAGAGCGCAGCAAAGTAAGGCAGGAAATGGGGGATGTGCGTTAACAATAATTTCGGTCATCAAAATAGACAGGTGGGCTGAATTTTTTATCTGTGGGTAAATGTCTTTTACCATTTAAAAAGTGCTTTAAGAAAGGAATACAAAAATGAAATTGTCTCATATTAACTTGCTGTGGTTTTTTATGATAGATTTAACTTTCATTTGAGTTCAATATTACATGCGGCGCTTCGGGCACCATACCACAATAAGTCAAATAATTTTTTTTTTATTCAGAAATAATTGAATTTAAATTGCGGGTATTTTGCAAAGCACTTCACTTTGCTATTTCACTTTATTTAACTCCAAAAATTATCATCACTATGAGCAGAAAACTAGTATTTTTCTTCAGAAATGCTGGTCTTGACGAGAATTCGCAACACACTTTTCGAATGATAAAAGGACTGAAATCTCAAAACTCAAACAAAACTTAAAAATCTTAGCCAGTCGCGAAGCAACAGTCGGGTTTGGCGCACGCGATGCCTCGACGTTGTTAATATATATATTTATAAGATAAAAGCTGCCGTTAGAGCAGAACAGACGAGTACAGTTTTACGATGAAAATAGGTAGATTTAATAGTTCAAAAAAAATTAGCAATTTTTACTAGAAATTCAAAAAAATTTTCTTCTTAATTGGAATTTTTAGAAAATGTTCAGTCTTATAGAGCATTGAATTTTGGTGTAGTAAAGTCCTAGACGATGACAACATCCGATTAAGCGACGCTTGAAGTGTCCGAGAGAAAGATTCTGCGTAAGATTTTTGGATCTTTGCACGTTGGCAACGGCGAATATCGCAGGCGATGGAACGACGAGCTGTATGAGCTTCACGACGACATAGACATAGCACAGCGAATAAAGATCCATTGGCTACGTTGGCTGGGTCATGTCGTCGGAATGGATAAAAACGCTGCGCCTCTCAAAGTATTCGATGCGGTACCAGTTGGTGGTAGCAGAGGAAGAGAAGGGCCCCTCTGCGTTGGAAAGATCAGGTGGAGAAGGACTTGGCTTCACTTGGTGTGTCCAATTGGCGCCGGTTAGCACGAGAAAGAAACGACTGGCGCGCTTTGTTAAGCTCGGCCAAAATCGCGTAAGCGGTTATCGCTCCAATTAAATTTTTTGCTGGCTGGTATTTTCTCGATTCTTAATGGTCCACATTTTTTTATTTTTCTAAGAAAGCATCCGACACTATTAGCAAAGAAAATGTGGAAAATCAAACCGATTTAACATTTACGCTCAGCTGAAAATTCACTCCAGACCCGATGTGAGAAACAAATTTTGTCGCTTCAAGAAACTTTAATAGCTGTTACTCTGCTCGAATGGTATGTCACTCAATCACCATTGATTTAAATAATTTGCAATATTTTTTTTTTTAGCATTACTTGTATATTACTAATTACTCAGTATTCAGTAATGAATTCAGATCTCAGTTTTCAAAAGTTTGTGTAAGGAAGTTCTTTCAACTATGAAATAAGCTCGGAATTTATTCCTTTAACGTGACACAGTCCTGCCCTGATGTACAGGGTGAGCCAAATAAGACCTACTAATGTTAAACATAAACAACTTACAATAATCATTTATTTTGGTTAATTGTTTTTATTCATTGAATATATTTTATGGAAATTATGTATGAAATACTACATCAGACAAATGTTCACCATTTTCCTCGATACAAAGATTGACTCTTTTTAACGCGTTTTCCATTATACCACATAATGTGTCTGGTTGAAGGCTCAGTATTTCGTCTCGAATATTTTGTTTCAGCTGTCTAATAGTCTCTGGTTTATTAAGATACACTTTGTCTTTTAAATATCCCCATAAAAAGAAGTCGGGCGCAGTCAAATCTCCCGGACGAGGTGGCCAAGGGAAATCTGAATTTTAGGAAATCAGAGGTCGCCAAAAATTTCACGCAGCAAGTCCATAGTTTGCCTAGCAGTTGCTCCATCTTGTTGAAACCACAAATTAGGATATTTGCTTCCTTAATTTATGTTATTGTATTAAACCTTTTACATGTTCGTGTAATGCATCCAAGAGAGTCTGGTCGCTGGTCTGGCCTATATGAAACCTACAAAAGGAAGGCATACTTTTTTTTCGAAAGGTTTCTATCGAAATTCGTAAACTCAAACATTCTACTCCATGGGCGTTGGCTGTTTTAAATTAGAATTTATTTAACAAATACAATAAATGTAAGTGTAATGATGTCAGCCTTGAAATGAAACGAAGCATCTATCTTGCCAACAAATGCTACTTTGGACTAAGTAGGCAACTGCGAAGTAAAGTACTCTCTCTCGTCGAAAGAAAGGGCTTGATCGAGGCACGTAATAAAAGCTGCAATACTGCTGCACTGATGAGAATTTGCAACACTGTTACCATTGCTCAACTGATACTTTTCGCATGTTCGGCAAACAAAAAATTTTTGATGCCGGTTTATTTGTATTCGCGCGCAACGTTTGCCGAATTTTCGACACTTCGAACGTGATGCTTTAACAAATTATGCAACACTGCGGTTGTGATTGAAGCTCGAACAAGTCCAAAATCGCATATTTTAAGTCTCTCATTATAGAAGCGTGGACGATAATAAAACCTCAAGCGGCAGCCCTTGGGGTGCTCGAGCGAAAAATTTTACGAAGGATTTATGAAGCTTTGTGCGTTAGTGACGGCGAGTAACGAAGGCAAAGGAACAATGAGCTGTAGGTAGACATGGATACAGCGAATAGAAGAAGTAAATGAAATAGAAATATAATTAAGATTCTGCTGCTTCGCGAGCTAAGTCATATCGTACGAATGGATGCAAATGTACCGATTCGGAAAGTATTCGAAACGATGCCTGGGGTAGCAGCAGAGGAAGAAGAGTCTTCCCCCATTTCGTTGAAAAGATATTGGTGGAGAAAGACTTAACTTCTCTTCGCATTTCAATTGACGTGGGCTTGAACGTGAAAGAAACAACTAACATGCTTTTTGAGTTTGGGTGAAATCGCTTAAGCGGTAAAAAGAAGAATATATAAAATATGTCAAAGGAGTAAAGAAGGAAAAGCATCAGCAACTAAATTCTCAACAAACTACATAAATATACCATAAAACCATAAGACGCCACAAACATATCAGAATATGAGAATATGAAAAAATCAGAAAATAGTTGGCATTTCCCAACACATTCAGATGAGGCAAGGTTATGCTCAAAGCAGATATTGACAAAAATTCTCATAAAGATTACTAAGAAAAGTGATTTACACATTTCTCACATACATATGCACCCATTTGTTTGATCAAGTCAGTCTATGCTTGTATATATTTACAAATATTTGCGGTATCGTAACACTGAAGGTTATCAAATTGCTGTTTGCTTTTATTTTATTTGATACAATTTTGTATGCTTTTTAAGTATTTTCTTCTTTTCATGATTGAATAAATAAGATGTAAAAAATTAGTTCCCAAAGGATAGCTTAAGTTGTAGATGATAGGATGTGAGCGCATGAAAAGTAAAGCGCCTAGAAAAGAGGGGCGCACAAAGCACGCTTTCTTATCTCAAATATGATTTTATGTAAAAACTGTAGAATTGGAGGATTGCATGATATATAGTTAGGCATTTTTGTAAATATATACAATTGTGTATGTGTATGTGTGCAAGTCACTTTATGTTTTAACAATATTCGCAATATTTTTTATGGACATTTTTTTAGTTTTATATAAAAATATTCATGTGTACATTCTGTCAAAAAAGTACCGGGAATTGTTCAATAAACGCAAAACAATTGTTCAATCATAAAAATATACTTTGTCGCCTTCAAAATAGGCTCCATTCGAAGAAATACACATATGCCAATGATTAGTCGAGTCATCAAAGCACCTTTTAAACGCGTTTGAAGAGATCTTCTTCAGCTCCTTCAGTGAATTCTCCTTAATGGTCTCTATCGACTCAAAGCGGCGTCCGCAGAGTGGCAATTCTAGTTTTGGGAAAAGCAAAAAGTCACAGGGGGCTACAATCGGTGAATACGGTGGTTGTTCGATGATATTTGTCAAGTTTTTGGTCAAAAATGTGTTCACAATATGACCCTTGTGAGACGTTATCATGGTGCAAGACCCATGAGTTTTCTTTCCACAAATTGGGCCGTTTCCTATGCACATTCTCTCTCAAACGTCGCATAGTTTCCAAATAATATTCCTTCTTTTTTATTTACTATAGAACCATGAATTTCGAGTGCACAACGTCATGATAATCAAAGAAAACGATCAGCAGACTTTCACTTTCGACCGACTTAGACGTGGTTTTTTGGGTTTCGGCTCATGTGGATTGCGCCATTCAGCCGCCTGTTGATTGGTTTGCATGTCAAACTCATATACCCAAGTCTAATCACCTGTTATGATACGCTGGATAAATGTTGGCTCCGAATTCACTTGCTCAAGCATGTCTTCAGCCACCTTCTTCCAAAGAATTTTTTGAAAAAAATTCAACTTTCTTGGAACGAGTCGAGTAGCCACGCGTCTCACGCTTCATTGATGGTGTAAAATATTGCGAATTGATTCATGAGACACGCTAAGGTCACGAGCTTCATCCTTTAAACTTAAATTATGGTTTTCCAGCACCATTTCCTTGACTTTGTCGACGTGTGACGTTTTCATCCGTCGAAGACATTGATGGGCGACCAGGTCGGGGCAAATCTTCCTCGACTTCTCGGCCCTCTTCAAAAGCCTTTTTTTTTGATAAAGCACACTCGCCAAAAGATTTCTGCATCATTTTCAATAGAAATCCTGTTCAAAACACAAAATTTAAGACAATTTTTTTTCGATATTTTTGTCCATAGTGAAAACCGCAGACCACACCTGCGATTGACTGATATAATTAAATGTCAAAAAATAAGCTAATTGACAGATCATGCTCAAGCTCTGCGACACTATACATAGAGGACAGTTGTACCAACATTCCAGCAAAAAAAATTTAGACATTTGTGAACAACGCAATTTTTAAATGAACAATTCACGATATTTTCTTGACAGAACGTAAATCGTATTACAACAACTTTAAATAAAGCAATGCTCCAAACTTGGTGCAAACTTCAGACGATTAAAAAAATTTAAAAAAATTGTTATCAAAATTTTCTACATTTCACTCATAGCCAATATTTATAGCCCGTTAAATTCTAATATAAAAAAGTGGAAGTTTGTAGCTGTTGAAAAATTGTGTTGAGTTTAAATAATTTTTTACGTACAATTTTGAGAATTTTATTCCATATAAAGCACGTGTCCGGTAGGCGATTTATATGAAAGAAAATGTAAAAAATCAATGCCCATGTTTTTAGTAAAATGTAATGGCCATGGAAGTGTCATAGTTATTACTCTTGGAAACAGCAGCTTATCTCACATCAATACAAATATAAGAATATCTACCTAGCCTCCAGGAGATAAGTAATGGACCGGCGATGGCGTACGAAAATATTAATACCTACTTATTACTTAGATATGTAATAAGATAATTTGTAATAAGCCTGTAAATATTGGGTAGTCGAAAAAGTCTTTTCGTATTTTGTCAATAGATGTCGTTGGAGTCATCTATCTCCAGTGCTACCAATCACATTGTGTCATATCATATGGTGTTAGAAAGGTGATATTTTAAGCTTCATTTAACCAAAAAAAATTAAATTCGGAGAAGTTGAAAAAAAGTTATAGCTGTTCAAAAATGAGTGAAAATAATGAAGAAATTCGCTATATTTTGAAATTTTTGTATAAAAAAGGAAAGAATGCGACGCAAGCCACCAATAAAATTTGTGAAGTTTACAGAGACGATGCTGTATCTGTTCGTGTAGCGCAACAATGGTTCGCTCGCTTCCGTTCTGGAAATTTCGATGTGAAAGATGCACCTCGCTCCGGCCGACCTATCGTTGAAAAAGTCGATGATATTATGGAAAAGATTGACCAGGACCCTCACATAAGCTGCCATGATATCGCCAAAGCACTAAACATTCATCATCAAACGGTTTTGAATCATTTAAAAAAGGCTGGTTACAAAAAGAAGCTCGATGTTTACAGACATGAATTGCCTGTGAAAAATTTAATGGACCGAACGAAATCGAAAATGGAAACGAAATGAAATCGAACTATTTCTGAAGTGAATGGTAACAGGAGACGAATAGTGGATCAAATACGACAATAATGTGCGAAAAAGATCATGGTGCAAGGGTGGTGAAGCTCAACAAATGGTCGCAAAGCCAGGATTGACGCCTCGAAAAGTTATGCTGTGTGTTTGGTCGGATTGGAAAGGAATCATTCACTATGACCTGCTCCAGCCTGCTCGAACAATTGATTCTACACTTTACTGTCAACAACTGATGAGATTGAAGCAAGCAATTGAGAAAAACGGCCATAACTGACTCCTTAATGGAGTAAAGTTGGCTTCAAGAGAAGCCTGTGAAAATTACTTGTCGCCGAGAAACCACAAATGTTTTACACTGATGGAATAATGTCTCTAGAAGAAAAATGGCAAAAGGTGGTCGACCAAAATTGTACATATTTGGTTTAATAAAGTTCATTATAAATATAAAAAAAATGAGTTGAAGTTTGATTAGAAATACGAAAAGACTTTTTCGACTACCCAATATTAAACAGAGTTTGCATTCGTTCTAGCTGATTTAAGAGCGCCGGCCACCAAGCGTGATCAAACGCACCTTTAATGTCTAGAGACACACAAATGACCTGCCGCTTTTTCCGCTTCTCTTTCTCAATAGTTTCAATTGCGTTGCGCAAAGCATCCAAAGTTGAAGTCTGCTCTTTGAAAGCATATTCTTTTGGAGACCATAATTGATTCAATTCAGCATGATATACCATATAATACGTTTGGTAAAGAGTTTCTCTAACAGCTTTCCGAACACGTGAAGGAGTCCTATGGGGCGGTAAGATCCTAGCTCATTAGTTTCAACTTTGTTTGGCTTTGGTAATATTTTAATGTAAGCCTTTTTCCAAATTTTAGGAAAGTAACCCACACGGAGGCACGCATTATGTAGAGCTGTGAGAAATTTGGAGTATTTCTTTGTAAAAGCCAAGCATATGTCTGAGGTGTGGTTATCTAAACCTGGGGATCTATTTGGATTCATGGTTACTAACGCTTCGAGTACTTCTTCTTCAGTAAATGGTTCATCCTTGGGTGTTTTAAGGTAATGTTTGTTTCTGTTGCGACGGCGGAGATGTTCACGCGTAGAGTCAACGGTGTCATCAGGAAAGAAATGTTGCAGGAGAGCTTCAGCTGTGCCGGCTCTAGTTTCAGAGTATAGTCCGCTGTATTGAAGCGACATTTTCTTTGCCTTGTTGCGTGCAGAATTCTCGTAAGTGCTCAGTTGATGCCTTCTTTAGTGCAGCGACATATATGCGCTTAGCATTGGAATGTTGCATAGCAACTGCTGTCGAATTTTGACTATTTTTTGAGTTGTTTAGCTTATGATGAAGTTGGATGCACTTTTTCTTAAGATCCTCAAGTGCATTATTCCACCATGGATTTGCTGCTTTGCCACGTCCGCGAATTTTCATAGATATTTAGCACGCATTCTTGATGGCGGCCACCGTAGCCGAATGGGTTGGTGCGTGACTACCATTCGGAATTCAGAGAGAGAACGTCGGTTCGAATCTCGGTGAAAGATCAAAATTAGGAAAAAGTGTTTTCTAATAGCGATCGCCCCTCGGCAGGCAATGGTAAACCTACGAGTGAATTTCTGCCATGGAAAAGCTTCTATAAGATGTTTACCACCATCACGAGTGTACCTTAATAACAAAAAATGTAAAAATGCGATAATGTCGTTGATATGTAGACACTAGGCTGGGTCAATTTGTGGAGGCAAAAAAATCGCCCTTTGCTCTGTGAAAATCATATTCTAGCAATCAAAATAAGAAACTTTGCCGAAGGAACCATACCTCTAAAACGAATTCTGATGTCCCACAATTTGAGTCGAACTTTTTAGTTTCTTTTCTCATGTATAGGCCAAAAATGGTGATATTTTGAAACTATTGTATGGGGAACCCCCCAGGGGAGTTCCAGGGGGTGTGCCACTGGCATGGGTGGATCGGCCGTCCAAAGTTAGTGAGGGTCGGTCATACATTTAGACTCGATTGGAGCACTCTAAATGGGTCAAAGTGGGATTTTTCGTTCGACCCAAATTGGGGGACATCAGAATTCGTTTTAGAGGTATGGTTCCTTCGGCAAAGTTTCTTATTTTGATCCCTAGAATACGATTTTCACAGAGCAATGACCGATTTTTAAATCGACCCGCCCTAGTAGACACCCACAAATACTATGTTTTGTCCACTTATCGCACGGCACCCAGAAATATCACCGACCTTTTCTACTATAGCTGCATGTGCTGTTGATTGTACAGCGGTAAATCGTAAGTGTGATGTGAGGACATTCATGGTATCACTTTTGTTGTGGTAGATAGCGACTCCACTGGTTCGAACATCACTTCTTTTACACTGGATGATGCAGTTAAAATGCGGTATGATGATTTCCTCTGCTTATATGCCGTAGGCTTATACATTTCGTGACGGTTTTTGTAATGCTAGCTCATGTGTCGCGGCCTTGAAATTATACTCTAATGCGCGTAAAGAAGTTTCACTTCAAAATATTCTATTATATTTCACTACACTCTCCACATCACTCCCCAGTATTTTTGTTAATTGAACAATATTTTCAAAGTGCCGCCATATCTGGTCCTACAATTTTACTATAGATCCAAAGATTTGCTCTTAGTGCAGCAAATACTCAACTTAAATTAAAAAACGCGCAGATACATATACTTATATGTGTGTATGTATGTATGTATGTATGAATGTATGTATAGAGGTACGTATGTTAAGCATGAAGCCTATGTAAATAGTACATAATTCACAGTACCTCATTAAAAAATGTATTTAACTATAAGAGCGCCTAAAATTTCAACGCAAAATCATCTTATAAAATATTAAGGCGGCAATTGCCTGTGGAATATAGCTGAAAAATATTAAAAGTAAAATTGCGAGCCTCATGAAGATAATCGTTCGAAGCGTTTAACTTACCAATATATGCACGCACACATACACATACAAATGCAAACAAGTAAATTGATATGAAAATCATACTAAACCGCTTTAATTCCACAATTAAAATATTTATGTAACTTCCGTACACAAACACATCTCTACATGGCTATGTAGGTCCATAGAGACTAGACTGCACACACGCACACACACACACACGCATAATATTTCTGTCGGTCGCTTATTATGCGCATCGTTAAGAACATAATTGGGTGCTTAGACTTTTTTATTGTGCACTTTGGCGAATGTCGAACAAATTAACAAAATTCCATAAATTCCAGCGCAACACAGCAGACTGAAAAATGCGGAAACAGGAAATCGTTTAATAGGGCAGGAGCTTCAAAAAAAAATTAAATTAAATTTGAAAGCAACACATTTTATTGGTGTTTTTTTTATACCAGCAATCACCATAGATATCCGCGTTTGTATGTGATGTACTCGAGTTCTGGGTTCAATTACTTCTACAAAATTGTAACAGCAAGAATGTTTGTGTACCCCTGACTACAAGGCAAACGATGTAAATGAGACACGGAATATGGCGCTATAACGAGCTATAAATTGCTGGATGCGTCTGTTTATGTGATCACACAAAGGGTCTCAGTTGTGTAAGTGCAAAAAAGCGGGCATCAGCTACAAAACACGCCCTAAGCCACAAATAGGTCGTGAAATGGTTCATAGAATGATTTCGCTTCATATTTCCATTGTTTTTGTTATTTATACTCATTGTCCTCAAGATATTTATTATTATTGAATAAATTATAAATAATAGTATCGCTTAACGCGCCGTTCAAAACGGAAATATCAAGTCGCGTGCCATATCACCAATTGGAAGTGATGCTCAGCCTAGAAAATATATGCAGAATTCTTAAGTCGCGTCAGCTATAAACCAGCTGTGAAAAACATTTTTATGAATTCATATGAGCGAAGTTTCAGGCCAATCAGAACAAAATTGAGCGAGTTATAAAAATTTTTCTGAAAGGGTATATGTTCAAGCCTTTTGGATGACTTCTACGGACGCAAAATATTTTGCTTTTATGGACAAATGCAATTTTCCGAGTAGGCTGAAGTCACAAGGAGCCACATCAGGCAAACACAGTGAGTGATTCATGGTTATAAATGCGATTTTTAGACAAAAAGTCAGTCATAAGAGTGGATCGATGAGATGGTGCATTATCGTGCAATAAGCGCCAGCTTCCTTTTTTGCGGTATGCAGGGCGAATTCAACGAATGAGATAGAAAATTGTAGTGACTGTTTGGTTCGTTGCCACGAATTCCTTGTGGCAATTCCCTTGGAATCGTAAGAACAAGTGAGAGTCGACTTAATTTTTGACTTTTCCAAACTCGATTTTGGGTGGTGGCTCGTATGGGGATACCCATTCGGCACTTTGACGCTTAGTTTGAGGTTCATGTTGAAAACACCATATTTCATCACCAGTTGCAATATTGAAAAGCAAGTTCTCGTCTTTACTCGTCTCTTTAATGAGGTATTTCGAATGTTGAATTCTGAGCAATTTTTGGTCGTCACTTAACTTATGCGGAATGAAATGTGCACAGACCTTTCGTGAGCTCAAATTATCTGTTAAAATGCGATAAGTCAATGTTTTGGAGATATTCAACTCCGATTCCATGAATTCCAACGCTGATTTCGGTTGATTTTGGAGGAATTTACGAACAATTTCGATGGAGTTTTGGGTGATTGTTCATTGTCATTTACGTCCTCGCAGACATCTCTGAAATGTGTAAACCACTCATAAACTCAGGCACAAAATAGACAATCATCGCCATAATATTTTTTCATCAATTCAAATATTTCGGTAAACGTTTTACTGATTTTAGAACAAAATTTGATATTAGCTCTTTGTTCGAAACTCATTTTTGTACCGATGACACAAACATTCTGCCACTTTAGACGTAATAACTTCGCTTCCACTGAACTGAATGTCACCAAGTTTTCACTGGGAGTCAGCTGGGGATGTAACTTCCAACGCACTAACTCATTAAAAATATGACGCCATCAGAAACATTTTTATAACGCTAGTCTTTTTTAATTTGGACTTCCCCTTGTATATATGTATATATATAATTGGCGCGTACTCCCTTTTTGGGTGTTTGGCCGAGCTCCTCCTCCTATTTGGCGCAGTTGTCTTGACGTTGTTCCACAAAGGGAAGGAGGGACCGTAGTTTCAAATCGACTCCGAACGGCAGATAGTTTTTATGTGGAACTTTTTCATGGCAGAAATACACTTGGAGGTTTGCCATTGCCTACCGAGGTGCGACCGCTAGTTAGAACTTTTGCTTTTTCATTTTGGTTTTTTGTCGAGATTCGAAAATACGTTTTCTCTAAATTCCGAATGGTAGTCATGCACCAACCTAAATTCAGATCGACGTCAGGTCTGATAGTCGAGATTTGGATTAAAGGCTGTCAATATTTTTTTAGCAAAGTGACAGCCATAAGCGCATTGGCTGGTTGCTCCACCATTATTTCTGGAAGTCTGATAAGCCGTTTTTTTTTAAGTATTGATACATATAACATTTACTTAAGAGTGCATAAAGAGTAGTGCTCCACAGTTTTATAATTTAATTTTTTTTTTTAAATATAGCTCCCTTTTTTTAAGAAATTTGTAAAAACTCCACAAAATGTAAATATAAAAACTCTTCTAAAAATCAAGGAATTGTACTGAAGATCTTGCATTTTGTTTTTTCATTTTGAACAAAGTTTAAAGGATTTATTTATACGGTATTTGTTTCGGGGTCCCCCCATTTAAAAAAAAAAAAGTAGAAATTAATGAGATATAAGAAAAGTGGTCAGAACTGGTCAAAATGTTGAGCTACTATATCTTTTTCGCAAGCTTCATCGTGAAAATCATTACACATGTCACCTTTCAGATGTGCTGACAAGTGATTCTGGGACGCCTCTTACCAGATTTCCACATTTATCTTGAACGTAACCCTCCATGGTATCGACTCCATTTGCCTGCTAACTAATTATAGGACAGTATTTTCTGGTTGCATACCTGCATGCCGGCAAAACTAGCTCAACTCTTATTTACCTGGCAGGTATGCTCACACCACATGAAATTCTCTCTCTATGTTGTCATTCCCTGCTTTAGCTTCGCAATTCCATATTAACTTTTCAAAACTTTAGGAATTTGAACATCTGAATACAAAGATAAATTAATTAATTTTGAATGGCGTAAATAATATATAAATAACAGGCACACACACACACACATAGAAACTACATTTCCCCCCAAGTGCTGCTAAAAATATTATTTCCAAGAGTGTAATCGAGCCAAGTGAATGCGATTACATGCATTTCACGCTCCCCATTCCTCTTCAGATACAAATTGCACAACACCTAAACGTTGGCAAGTGGCGAATTTAATTAACGCAAATGCACTCATACACTTACCTGCGCATTCACGCTTCCACACACATACGCGCATACACAAAAATTTAATGATGAATCAACACGAATTAGTGGGATGCTGAACATTTTATCCAAGCTGCTCACGGTTGAGTGAAATTTTGTTAACTTTGGTATCTACTTTTTGATGACATGGAATTGTTTGTGTGTGTGTGTGTGCGTGTGTGTGTGTGTGTGTAAGCAGGTTTTCATATTCGTACTTACCTATGTAATGGAATAAGTGGTTAAGTTGAAACGGAATTAAACTAGCAAACCATTTGCCAACAAGTGAAAATCGTTTATGTACTTTCGACAAATTAAGTAAACAACGAAAGTTTTTTGAAGCAAACAGCACAAAAGTGCCACAAATTAAACCATATGCAAATTTTCGAATAAAAAGAATGAAAGTATGCGCGGGAGAAAATGTGAAACGTGAATGGGATATGACGAACACGCGCGCTAATGTGCTTTTAAGTATGCATTTATGCATTCATTCAAGTAAGTGTACACTCTCACATGCACTCACACACACATACACGCATACATACATATTTATATGCACATCGTGTATACTTTCGTAAAGTCATTCATTTGTGCTTACCAATTAACGAGCACATATTTAAATTCGCGTTATGCGTAGAGAGTTTGTGCGTGTATGTGCGAACCAGCTTGCGGCGCTCAGGGAGTTTAATTAATTTAATTCAAATAACATGCAGCCTGACACCGCACTCCTTCCATAATTTGACTCACTGCAAATTCCGACTGATAAAGAGAAAAAATATATCTTGCAGCGAGGTGTTCGTGGCAATAACACGCCTTCGGTGCCAAAGACTCTACCTTACCCTGACATACTGCACAGGTTATATTTTTTTCATATAGACTTTTACGTATACACCCCAAAATAAGGTGACCTGAAAGATTGTGATAATTGGCCGCCGTAGCCGAATGCGTTGGTGCGTGACTACCATTCGGAATTCAAAGAGAACGTAGGTTCGAATCTCAGCGAAAGACCAAAAGGAAGAAACAGTTTTTTCTAATAGCGGTCGCTCCTCGGCAGGCAATGCCAAATTTCCGAGTGTATTTCCGCCACGAAAAATCTCCACATAAAAAAACAAAATATTTGCCGTTCGGAGTCGTATTGAAACTATAGGTCGCTTCATTTTTGAACAACACCAAGAGGAGGAGGTGCGCGGCCAAACACCCAAAAAGTGTGTACACGCCAATTATAGAGGGTTTTCCAATAACAGATGTTATTTTGAATAGCCCGCTATTTTGGTAGATGTCACTTTTGAAGCTGTCCTTTTTTGATATTTGACAAGTAGAAACTACACCATAAAAATGGTGAAAATTTGCCAGGGTCGGTTTGTAAAACTCGAACATTTTTGGGTCATCGTGAACACCTTGTCGAACCGCAATACACAAATTGGTGAAAAACTTCGAGCTGTTGGGACAAGTTAGTGATGTGAAGAATAAAACCCCCCTCATATCGCTCAAGAACAGCCCAAAACAGCAATATTTTCGCTGTTGTAGCCGAAAGTGTTTGGTTCTTAAGGCTTATAAAGTCCAGATAACACAAGAACTCAAGCCGGCCGGCCATCAATAACATAGTGTCTTTGCTGATTGGGTCGTGGAGGCGCATCTCCGAGAGGTGAGCGGAATAAGTTTCGGCAGTCCGTTGTGATAGCAGCTTAGCGACGTCTAGCTTTCGTTGCGTAGTGGGGCGCACGTTCTTCGCATTACATAGCCGCATGCGTATCTTGGCTACGACAAGATAGTGGCCAGAGTCGATGTTCAATCCACGGAACGTTCGCACATCCTGCACACATGAAGCATGCTTTCCGTCGATCACAACATGATCATATTGGTTGCGCGTTCATTGATCAGGGGACAGCCAGGTGGCCTTTTGGATGTTGAGGCGTTGGAATCTGGTGCTACTAATTACCATGTTTCGCGCCGCAGCGAAGTCGATCAGCCTTAGACCATTGTTCGATGAGGTCTCGTGGAGGCTGAACTGACCGACAGTGGGATCGAAAACAGATTCTCGCCCAACCTTTGCGTTGAAGTCCCCGAGTACGATCTTCACGTCGTGGGCTGGGCAGCAGTCATATACTTGCTCAAGTCTCGCATAGAAATTGTCTTTGATGGCATTGTCCTTTCCCTCCGTTGGGGCGTGCGCGCAAATCAGGCTTATGTTGAAGAACCGTGCCTTGATACGGTTTGTGGCTAGCCTATCACTCACAGGTGTGAACCTAGAGACGTGGGACCGAAAGCCTCCCGCTTACAACAAATCCGCATCCTAATTCCGCATGGCAGCTGTAGTAGATATCGCAGCCTGCTTTCTTAGAGCAGCCTTGTCCTGTCCATCTTATCTCCTGGATGGCGGTGATATCAGCCTTAATTTTTTCGAGGGCTTCCGCCAACTGGATAGAGTCACCTTCCCTATTTAGGGTTCGGACATTCCAGGTGCATATCCGTAAATCGTAGTTCGGTTTTCGTTTGCGATGGTCGTCAACGTTGAGGGGTTAATTATCCGAGGCTATTGCGGTCTTCACTGATTGTTTTTTGTTTTCCGTGGCGAGTCCCAAACCCAGCACACAGCCCAAATTTAATGTCCTGGCGCTTACAAGTTTTTACTTACCTCTTGAAAACATCAAAACGCAAAACGCAAATAAGAAGAGAGGCTCACCGAAAATGTATCCCAGTACTGCTTTTATATGACCAAACCACTGCGTAGTCTCTTATTGGTCATCTTCCAGACGATCTAAACTCAAGTTGAGTTAAGTATTTGGAGGGACACAAAATATCTTTCAGGTTCAAGTGTCGAACATTGTGCACACGAGATATACAAAATTATTAAGTATTTATAGACATCAGGGGAGATCTGAGACACTTTGACTATTCATTCAGTGGAACGGGCAACCAATTGCTCGGTAGGGCCGATAAGGGCTTGCTTATTGATTACTTAAGCAGTCACAGTATACCGCGTTTTCATATGCATCGGAGAAGTCTGACTACAGATTTGCCAATTTTTTTATTTGCCTTAAGGATTATTAGGTTTCTGAGTTTATTTGTTATAAATGTCCGGTATCAGAAAAAGTGGGATTGATCGTTAGGATTTTCTTGGCCAGATACCTTTTAGCATTAAAAAGGGGGACTGCAAAACCGGGTTTTTTTTCTTTTTTCACTCCTCTCGGGAGCATAGGGCCTCGTCAAGACTCAGTCTTGCGTTGGTTTCGTCAATCTCTTTTTGATTTCTGACAGGGTAGGTGATTAGTCTGCCGCTATCAGTCCTAAGTAGTGGGAATGCCTATCTGTCGTTGCTTAGCTACAACGCCTTCTTACTGCTTGGAGCGCCATCTGTGTATCACATTTTTCTGGCAGAAAAATTGCACAGATGGTTACGGACTTCGCTAAATTTCGTGTGTCTACGTTATTATCACGGTTGCCCGCTTCCTCTTGCTGGTGCCACTTGATGCAAAGGGTAACTGTGTGCTTTTGTTTTGTTTTTTTTTGCTTGTTTTAGCAGCCACAGTGAAATAATGCCCTGACAATTGTGCGGCCGTCGTCGCCGAATGGATTGGTGCGTGATTACCATTCGGAATTCACAAAGAGAACGTTAGTTCGAATCTCGGTGAAAGCTAAATTAATAAAAAAAAAAACAAAGAAAGAAAACAAAAAAAAAAAAACATTTTTCTAATAGCGGTCGCCCCTCGGCAGGCAATGGCAAACCTCCGAGTGTATTTCTACCATGAAAAAGCTCCTCATAAAAATAAAAAAATATCTGCCGTTCGGAGTCGGTTTGAAACTGTAGGTCCCTCCATTTGTGGAACAACATCAAGACGCACACCACAAATAGGAGGAGGAGCTCGGCCAAACACCCAAAAAGGGTGTACGCGCCAATTATATATATTATATATATATATTATGCAGTAGTAAGGATGGAAAGGATACGTTTTTGGGTTTTGTGGAATATGATTTTGTTTTTAGAAACAGGGAAAGAAGGTAAATTTGGAAATGTGCGAGGACCGTGCTTTACGTGGGATTCGAACCCACAACTTCTGAGATAGCAGGCTAGTGCACTTACGCTAGTCTACCGCGGCCGACCGGGTATAGGACTGTAGTTTTAAAATTCTAAACTTCTCACATTATAGAGTCGCTTCTTTCTATTAGCCCAAAAACCATTTACATCCGTAATAAAGCGTTTTTCAATAGGTGCGCTTTAACTTTTTTCCGATAGGGAGGGCGAACGACGCAATATTTTTGATTTTTCGCTTGTCATTTGTAAACTTCATTAGTATACATTTCATCATGGAACGCTATACACTTGAGCAACGATTGCAAATCGTGCAAATTTGTTATGAAAATAATCGTTCTGTTGCTGCTACTTTAAGAGCATTACGGCCATTTTACGGTCCATTTAACAAGCCATCCCGTTCGACAATCGACCGTCTAGGGAAAAAATTCGTATCTACGTTTTCGCTACATAAAGTTCCGGTGTCAGTGAGAGCAAGAAGTGCCCGAAGTGTTGAAAATATTGCTGCCGCCAGGGCTTCAGTTCAAGAAGACGCAAATGTGTCGCTTACACGACGTTCGCAACAATTGGGCCTTTCTGTGTCGTACAAGATCAAGCTGACACAAGAACTGAAGCCGTTTGACCATTTGAAGCGACGTCGATTCGTAAATTGGGCTGAAGATCAACTCGAAAATGATCCAGATTTTTTCCAAAAAATCATCTTCAGTGATGAAGCTCACTTTTGACTCAATGGCTTTGTCAACAAGCAAAATATGCATTACTGGGCAGAAAGCAATCCACACGTGATTCATGAAGCACCGTTGCATCCCGAAAAAATCAGTGTTTGGTGCAGTTTACATGCCGGCGGCGTTACTGTGAATGGAAATCGATACCGCGACATGATAAACGATTAATTTGGCCGCAATTGAATGGTATGGACTTAGACGACATGTGGTTTCAATAGGACGGGGCCACAAGCCACACAGCACACGCTACAATTGATTTGTTGAAGAGTAAGTTCGATGAGCGCATTATTTCCAGACTATTTTCTTTGGGGTTATGTGAAGTCATTGGTCTACAGTAACAAGCCGGCGACGATTTGTGAGCTCAGAGCCAATATTGAACGCGAAATTGCTGGAATTTCGGCCGATTTATGCAAAAGAGTGGTCGAAAATTGGGTTCAACGATTGGACTTCGTAAAACGTGCACGCGGTGGTCATGCAAAAGAAATCGAATTTCATACTTAAATGTATATGTTCAAACTCGATAATAAAAAAAAAATTAGTTAAAAAAGTCAAACCGTTTGTGTTTTATTAAAAAAAAAAGTTGAAGCGCTCTTACTGAAAAACGCTTTACATTATCGACATGCCTGTCACTGCATCTTATTCAGGACTTACACCAATTTACAATAATTCTGCCAACAATTTCATCCAGTGTATATTGAATTGATTTAAAAAAGAAGCAAATAATAATAGTAAAAATCCATTTACACTTTCTGACTATGAAGTGCATAGCTGAGGCGTTAACTAACTAACGGTACCAACATACAAAATGTGCATCTCAATTAGAATTAAATCTCATATACACTCACGACCACAAACAATAGGCAACACTGACATATAATTCAGAAAAAGTAAAAACAAAAAAAAAATCACCAGGGAGAAGTCAAAATAAGCATAGGTAGGTGTCCTTGGAGGGTTGTATTCACACGTTGTGGCAAAACAAACACATCCGTGTATAAACTTAAACACATAAATTTAGCTTTTCATGTGTGCATGTGGGTGAAAAAGTTGCAAATGCATTAGTTTATTCAAGCGCTACGCAGTGGGTGGTGAGTCAGGTGAGTGGTTGTTTCTTGGTGCTACTCTTACACACGTAAATTTTCTCTAATGTGCTTATGCACTTACTTTAGATTCCATTGAAATATCTCTATACATATCTAGTGCTTTAAATGTTACTTTCCCACGAAACAAAAACTATCGGAATGGAAGAAAATTGATAGCGCAAATTCTTTTCATTCAGGTTTTTATGCTGCGAAAGTTACCATTTTCAAGAATCAAAAGTCACAGGCACTCACTTTCCTTAAGAGAGACTTGAGTGTAAAATAAACCAAAAAATCGCGACATAATAACAGATTTTCCTCATCGTGAGTGTAACTGTATGAAAGCAAATCCCTCATCTCTTCTCTAAGTCGAACATTTTTTCAATATAAGAACTATCATCGGTACTTCGTGAGAAGACGAGGCTCTTGAGATTTCTACGAGCATCTACTTTCCTCGTTGTGAGGTACGCCTTTCAGCCAATTGCAAAGATTGAAGCCAAAAGATCAACCTGATATATGGAAAAAGGCAAATTAAGGTATAACTTGCGATTGAGCCAGGATGGTTAGCTTTCAGTGGATGGGTTGATACTCAGTAGTACTACACAAGTCTTACCTCTGCACTTCGTGGACATTCAGAGTGCACCAATTGTAGTCAGAAATGTCACTGAAGCATGAAAATCGCAAAAAGTGGTCCCATCTCCAAAGCACGGTACGGCATCTATATGTATAATCCTAAATATATAATAATTCATACTTTTAGGAGAGAATTCACTGCCAGAGCTGGAGCTCATTCCAAAAAGTGCAATTGAAAAATATTTTGATGAGTTAATGGTTCGTTAGCGAAAGTGTAGTGTTTAATACAAACTAATATCTTGAAGCCGGCGCAATAAATTTGAAAGAATATTTCAAATGCCTGAATCAAAAAGTTCTGACTATTTTTCGTAGATGTTTTTAGTGAGCCAAGTCTCACCATTTACGCCTCGAGTCATATACGTAAATCCTATGTGGCGACACGAACATGGAGTTTTCATTTCGGAAAGAGTTCTTGGAAAGGTTTAAGTGCGAGGAGATAAGGTGTCGTGATGTGATTGTTGCAAATACGACACGCTCTGATAAGCCAATAGTTGAAGATGTCGCAAAAAACATGGAAATTGTAGAGTCAAGCTCAATGGTCGAAGTGTCACACGAGTTGACGAAAAAGAACCTTTTGTACCAAATCGTTGTCTGCAATTCTTTGCTGTGATCAAAATGGCCCACAAACCATAACGGCAGTTGAAAAGTTTTATGGTCAATTCATGGTTAGTCGGCTTAAGCAATTCTTAAGCTCAGTTTTAAAACAAAGCATGTTTTACCGCGTGTTTGCTGGTTTGGCACCGAAACATTCACTATGAGCTATTTCATTTAGGTCAAACACTCAATTTAGGTCAAAATAGCGAACAAAAACATCAAACTTTCAGCTGAGTGAGTGTCTAGGGGTTATCGTTCACGTAGGTAGGTAGGTGAAATAATTTAAATGAAACTCTGATGATTTAAATGTCAAACTCCCCAAGTAGCACTACAGCACCGCCTTGATACCATTGGGAGACCTTGAACAGGCAGATATCTACAGCCAGCCAGAGCCGTTGATATAAAGGATAAAATTGATGGGATTTTGGTTGGTACACTACCCCAGGCTGTCGAAAAAAGCAGCACCCAGTGACCTTAATCGTCTAGCGTCCAACCCGGACATTAGCAGAGAAATTGCTTAAAAATCTATGGAGATTAAATGATAAACCCAGTTTTTCTACGTGTGTGCCGATCGTCCAGCCACCGGTGAACACAGTTAGTAGTTTAGAAATTGGATGGCGGGAGTCACCAAGACTTTCTAAACCCTCCGTATATTTTACAGGTCGCTAAAGAGTTTCCGAAATAGCACGTGAAGAAATGAAGCTCCATCTTTTCTGCGCTTTCCTCAAAAATAATTTGTACAGTTCTCCTTTAACAACTGTCAGGGGGACGCCGAAAATCGAGTAGGAGGTCTCTGAGACAATTTCAGTTCACTTCCTGGCAAGCTCATAAGCACTTCCATTTCCCTCTATGTTTCTATGTCCTGGAACTCAAATCAGAGAAATGTTACCTACACACCCAAGAGATTTGATCACCTCCTTACAGGAGTTGTCTAATTTGGATTTGTGCCATGGCGTCGTCAGAGCCTTGGTCGCAGCTTGACTATGTTAATATCTTAATTGCTCCCACTTTCCCTAAGCATTCTGAATGCCCATACGATCGCAAAGCCTTCTACCTGGAAAACAGGAGCAGTATTTGGAAGATTTAAGGAAACAGATGAATTGGCTGACTTAAAGAAAATCCGTGCTCAACTCGCGATTTCGTCTTGGAACGTCAGTGAAGACCGAGGTACCAGCATCGGTGTAGATCTTTCCCATATTCCGATCCTGCCTACTTGGAAAGATTGTCTTGACACGACTCTCAAACTCCAGTTTGAGGATAGAAGTTCAAAGAAGTTTAGTGTTAACGGCCTAAAAATGCTACCATATCCCTTGAGAGTTTACCTTCAGAGGCCAACCTCCTTTAACCTGATTACACTTTGAGCAGCGCTGGAAATAACGTGGGAGTCGATAGGAAGTGCAAAACTGCATTAAAGGCAGGACTGGGGCAAGCTCTACATTCTCCGGTGATGCCAATAAATGCAGTCCTTTGTACCATTCCCAGTTTAGTAATACTATAGCCCGTCCGGAAAGCTTCCCGCCGAACCAGGCGTACAGATGTACGTTGAAATTGGCAAAACCACTACGTTGCCCACCCAAAGAACGACCTGTGGCTTGAGTCCTCAGTTTTGACGCAGGAGTAGAAAGCCATACTGGGCTCTTTTACCCAATTTGGAGAATGTAGCTTCTAGAGGAGTTTGGAGTCAATTTTCCATTCAAGATACTTAACTTCCGATGAAAGTGGGAGAACGTGGTTATGTAATCTGGGAATTCTAAAGTGTGAAGGTTCATTTTTTTTATGGCAAATAGCATCAGCTCTCAAAACCTTAAGAAATTATCTTAATAATAAAGTTCTTTAGCATCTCATTCACTGGGACATCCAACTACCTGGGCTTCCGACTTGATTGCAGGCGTATGCCTCAGGCCCAGATACGGCACATGGCTACTAAAGCAGAGAAGATCACGGGAATACATTGCAGACTAATGGCAAATATCGGTGAACCAACTCAGAGTTAGAGAAGGTTGATCATGGCGACGCGAATTATAGGGAGATACGAGATAGCAAAACCAAACGCAAAGCATTGGAGGCTAAAGAACGAACAGCGGCACTCAGAGGATTTAGCCTACCGCACTGTCTCAGTTGTAGCAGATTTTGTGATCAGCGGAGAGATACCTATACAGGTCAGGGAACGAGGGAAAGGGTCAGGAAAAACACTCCACCAAACCGGCAGCGGTGGCAGATGGACGGCGAAGTTCATTCTTACAATAGGTAAATGGGCTCAAAAGAAATTCGGAGAAGTGGGCCATTTCTTGACTCTGCATGACACTGCTTGAGTAAGGTAAGCGACCCCAGGTGCATACACTGGGAAGCACCAAGCGATTTAGTTGCGATAGATCGCTCGTGGAAAGAATGTTCTGAAATAGCACATTGATCGGCAATATACTTGAATGCAGAAACAGATATGTTGAAGGCGCATTACGGAGAAAAAATATAGACCCCGACGCAGTACAACAAAGTGAAGCCTCACAGATAGAGACATAAAAAGACGAACCTATAGCATTAAGCCTGCTACAAGCATGGTGGACCCAATCGTGGGGCATAAAGGTGGTCCATTTCATGGACGTCTTCCTGAATCCTCTCGAAGTAATGTAGAAAGTATCCCCCCGAGAAGAGAGTCTCCCCAGAAGAGGAGGAGGCATTGTTTCAGTGGCCACACCACTCGACGCAGTACACGACTACCCAAAAAACAAAAAAACTAAAAAAATCTCAAAACTTTCTACTCTACCTACAAAATCATCTGATCAACTACGGGCATACGCCTTACAGGTTTTCCTCACTGGGTTATGTGGGGTGTCGCTCAACGCTTTTTTTATAGTCTATCTTAGAAATCACACATTTACATATGTATATGAGCATGCGTTAGCACACAGCAGTTTATCCGCATATGCATGTGTGTATGTGCATTTGTGCCTAATATGCGAAAATGTGAAATTATGCTCGAAAATGCAAATGAGCTGCCGCATTTAGCTAAGTTAACTTCTGCATTGCTGCATATTTTTCTCTCTGCGACTGCTGCTGTTGCCTTCCGACTTCTTCAGCACAATTTTTCGCTACACATTTTCAGACTCTTTCCCTCTTTGCGATAGCATTTCCACTTGGCTAAGCAGCGCGTAAATGAGCAGCGCACTGGGGAGCCGCATTTTTTCTTACATTTTTGCTATACAGTTAGTTGTGTTCATTGCGCGCGCTTAGCGGACGCTTTGTCGGTTGTTGCTTTAGTGAAAAGTATTCTAATTAAAATAATCTCGTGCACACACACATACATACATATGTACTTACATTTATTTAGTTATGTATACATATGCAATAGTACACACAAACCGGGCACCCGCACATCCGCTCTTTTTTTGTATAGTTGCCAATGTGTGTGTGTGTATAAGTAGTGAGAATCTTCCATTTAGATGTGTGTGTGTGTATGTGTGTTCATTTGTGAAGTGCAAGCTTTACTCTATCCTTGGCCTTTTTTGTTGTTCATTCAACCTCGTCTAAAGATGCGGCCTTTGTGGAACTATAAGGGATGGGGTAAGTACAGCGCTTGCCCTCCGTCCTTGCCGTTTTTTCTTCACACTCAAATTTTTTCTACGCAGCATTTTATTTATTTTACTTTTTTTTATTTTGTATGAGTAATTTTTAATGGCGCATTCTGCAATTATGTGCACAAAAATAAAAATTATTTTTCAGCAAATTAGCAAAACTTTTCAAATACTTAAAGGAAGCAAATGAAAATTAAACATTCTCACTAGAGAGTGGGGTTGTTGCAGGCGTTGCTAAGTATATTGGTGTGTAAGGTTTTTGTTTTTTTGCTTTTTCTTTTAAGACAACGTTTTGCTTTTGCTATGACTTTGAGCAACGAAGCCATTTCCTCCATTTTATAAAAAATATGACAATAAAAAAACTCAAAGGAAATGTTGAGGAGGCCTCGTTGTTGTCAGTCAATGACCGACAGCGAGTTTTTATACAGATATTCACATACAGATTTACTGCTCCATAGGGGGGTTGGTACTTAAGTTCTGAGAAAGGCAAATAGAAAAACAGATTTTTGAATGAAAATGGCTTTATTGATTTTTAAAATTTTATCAAAATACTGTTCATAAAAATTAGCACTCCATTTCATGTGTTTTTGAACTTATTTTCGAAATCCTTCTCCTGGTTGGTTGATTGGTTAGAGTGGTTATTCATCCAGAATCCAACTAGCGCTTACGCACCATTTTGTTGCCACATCCTCGCTACAAACTTGTGCAGGAAGCACTCTTATTCACATCACAACTATATCTAATCTGTGTGGTTTAAGAACCATATCAGGTGGTTGACGTCTAAGCCAGACAGTTGTTTGAGACTCTCGAGCAGTGGTTTTCCCAGGATTGACATTCTCTTTTTCCATAAGGCACGGCATTCATAGAGGAAATGGAAAATCGTTTGCATTTTCTCAGGTTGTTTACGATTCTGGCGTGTGTTGGCATGTGTTTTGAGGGATGCCCATTTTGGTTCCTTGTTCTCCGACAGACCAAAAGCCAGTTATGCCTGCCGTTAGCCTCCAGGCATCCTGTCGTTTCATGTTTCACAATATTGACGATTGTGTGAGGTTGTAGGTGGGCCATAACTTTCTGCTAATTTTGCATTTCGTCTGGTCTTTCCATCTACAATCCACGATTCGAAGGCATTTTAGGGAAATTGTACTCTTGACTGCACTGGTCTGAATACCGATTCTGCAAGATCCCCCTCTTACCAGTTCCTCGGCTTTTTCGTTACCTTCTATGTTCCGGTATCCCGTGACCCAAATTAAGGTTACTTTATGCTTTTCACTCAAGGTGGTGAGGCTATTTCTACTTTGTTCCATCACCATAGAGTTTGTAGTAGCTGAATGCAGTGTCTGGATTGCAGCTTGGCTATCCGAAAGTATAGCGATAAGTAGCCTACAAGCTTCCCTAATTGCCAGTACTTCCGCCTGGAAGACACTGCAGGCATTGGGGAGACGCACAGATTTTTCAATTTTAAGTCTATAAAAGTATATACCAGCTCCAATACCTCAATCCGTTTTAGAACCATCTGTATAGACTATAGTGTCGAAGTTGCCTTCCTACTCTGATTAAATTAACTCCAATATATGTTATTTGAACACTTCAACTTTTTATTAATTCAGACAACACAAAAGGCGTCAGTAAGAAAAAATTTCCAATTATAATGACAAAATTTATGATCCCAACTTTAAAAAAGCAACCTCTGTATAATATAATTTTCTGATTATTGCACCCGAAGAGTCAAATGCGTGTCGATGATTTTATATCTGCTGTGACATCCTCGTACAGCTATGCGAATTCGATTATTCGTAACCATTTTGTGATATTATTTATGCATTTTCAGAGTTGAAATTTTGTGATTGCCTCGTATATACATATATTTAGGAATGATTCGTACATCGATGTGATTGGCAAAGGTACATCTATGCCGTCATTGCCAGCCTCGGCACAATTGGATCACAATCACATTTGAATGGAAAATGTGTAATTAGTTTTTTTTGGATCACCCTTCTTCCTCTATTCTCAATGCTTTTTTTGCGCTGTATCTTATTGAAGATTTTTGTACTTTACTCACAACAAAATAAATTACTAGCAGAGGTTGCAAATGACGTGGTCCACATGATAACTTCACGAATGTTTTTACAAACAAGTGAACGAGAACAGCAAGAATGGTTGGATAAGTTTGCTCTGTAGTATATGACGCATGACTATGATGAAGGTCCTGATTGTGTCCCAAACGGGGAGGAAGCTTCCGATGCAGAAGCGGAAATTCGAAATGAGTATGACGCAAATGCAGATGCTGACGTGGAATATGATGAAAAGGAGGCATTGAATTCGAAAGCTGCAGATTAGGTATTTGATAACGTTAATTTCTTCACAGCAAATGATGGCACGAAGCCAAATAGGCGCACATAACGCCGTTTGTCAGCAAGGAGTTCCAACGCTGTCAGAGGCTTAATTGTGGTAAAATGCTGAAAATGAGCCCGGCAAACATTGTTTTCGAATTTTCGTGGATGGTTACAGGACTGAGGACGGTTGCGGCTCTGGTATCTACGTAGAGTCCAGTGGGAGAAAACTACACTTTGCTCTTGGAATGCTTGCAACTATTTTTCAAGCGGAGTTGTATGCTATTCAAAAAGCAATGGAGTTTGTTGTGCCAAACAGATGGAGAGACAGATCTGTGTGTGTGTGCAGTAACTGCAAAGCTGCGCTTATGACCTTAGACAGCCCTCCAACCACTTCATGCGTAGTTGAGTCCTGTAAATCCTGGCTGAACTACGTCGGTAGACATAATAGCCTGATGCTAACATGGACCTCTGACTCCTTAGCTAAGATGGGCTCTGAGGCCAACTTCTTTAGCCCGGAGCCCATTCTGCTACTTCCTTCTGCTGTCATCAAAGCGGCTAAAAAACGGATTATTTCAACCCAGAAGCGAACCTAGCAGGCTGAAAAAGGCTGCATATGGACTACACAGATGTTACCTGTCATGTCGGATCGACTCTCGCAGTGCCTCTTGTCATTAAGCAGAAGGGACTGTAGGCAGCTGGTTGGACTGATGACGGGCCACTTTCTATTGGTGAAGCAACATGGAAAAGGTAGGCATCTCAGACAGTAGAGAGCTGCCCACCATGTGGAGAAAAGAATGAGACGGCGGACCACTTTCTGTGCATCTGCCCCGCCTTCGCTCGAATCAGGCTTGAGGTCTTTGGCACTGTTGTGCTTGGTTTCTTGGCACCACAAGATCTACTCAACTTTCTTCGGAGGTCGGGCATATTTCGAGAGGAAACCGGAGTGCAGTACAATGGGCTTAATGTTGTGTGGATGCTGTACTTGCTAGTTTATCCCAACAAAAAAAAAACATAAGAGTTTGAAATCTATCAAAATCCAGAGTTTCATCTAAACATCTACAAATCTATCGCATGGAAATCTTCAAGTAGATAAGTACTGACGAAATGGTAGACATCAGAGAGACAAATAGAAAGATCGAAGAGGTTTTCAGAAACCTGAATAAAACGAAACATCTCCATGGACCGAAAAAAAAATTAATTCGTGTTGCTGATCTCCACATTTTCTCTCTAATAAAATTTCAATCTATGTGAGAGTGAATCGTATGAGAGACTACAAGGGTCCACACATAGTTACACTTGTACATCGAGTATATCGAACTACATTAAAAGCACTAACTTTCCATAGAATCGAAATAAGTGTACAAATGTCTTAACTAACCAACTTAGACAACAAATAAAGTTAAACTTTACTGGGTTCCAGAAAACTCTGGAATAAAAGGTAATAAAGTTGCTGATGAATTATTTCGCGGTCTAGGCTATGGCAATAAGCTAAATGGGACAAAAATAGTTAGAAGCATACGAAAAAAATCGCCCATTGGATAGTCACATAAGAACTATAGCAATCCAAATCGCTTATACTCGTAAGATCTTTTACCTGCAATTCCTATTGCATAACCTGCCCAACGTAGATTTAAGGCAAATAGTAGGTTTTTTGACAGACCGCCATTACTTAAATTACAATCTCTCAAAAATTCATATTGACAACGCGACAGAGTCCATATAAACTCTGTTTGGCGGTTTACGACACTACAGAGCATATCTTGTGCAACTGTACTGCGCTGGTAAAGAAAAAACTGCATATCTTTCATCGAAATCAAATGGATCCGAATGAAATCAGGAATGCTCCTGTTGCAGATATTCTGAAATGTGTACGCAAGACAAAAAATTTACTGAAACGATTTACCTTTGAACATATTTATTTATTTATTTATTTATTTATTTATTTATTTAAGTCTATGAATTACAATCCTTACAGACTATGATACAAAAGTTGCTTAGACTAAACTACAGATATACATATATTTAAAAACAACTGTAATAGAAAATTCAGTAGATTTAAAAATGCTACTCTTGAAAGCGAAAAGTCGAGAACAACATCACTATGAACGGAATTCAATTCCCGTAAAGCACGAGTAATGGGAGCATTACTGGCATACTTAGTTTTAAAGTTTCGCCCATAAAAAGGGTAGAAGTTTCTAAGAGATCGCTGGGGAATATTAAATCGAATCCGTTCCAACAAGTAGGGCAAATCAAAAACTCTAGTAATAATTTTATGAGTAAAAGACAGACACAGTAGAGACCTACGAACTTCTAAGGAGATCTGTTAGCAATAAACCCATGTTGATTAGGGCAAATTGAAGATTTAACCGCAAAGCTCAGCTTTTGGAATAGTTGACAGCTTTCTAATGTCATTTTTATTGCCACTCTGAAAGAAGGGCGTAATGAAAAGAGCTTCCATGCGCCAATGAAACACCCGACGATAAAGAATTGTTGAAAAGAATTTTCAAGGGATAGACCAAGGCTGGACAATTTTTTATCAAAACTGCTGAAAGTCGATCAGCATCACTTTGAGAGGATGATTTTAATTTACTTAAAGTTTTACTAATATCCTCAGGAGAGAGGCAAAGACGTCCAAAGTTCAGGGCATAAACTAAGTTAGAAGAAAAGTCGGACGGAGGGTCAACCTAAGTCAGGAAACATCAAGGTTAAATGGAACTTGATGAAAAATATTTAAGGTGGTAGTGCTAGTCAATAGGACTCGTATTAACTACTACTCAAATATGTAATAGGACACAAAAGATCTTTTAGGTCGACGGTCGGGTATTGGGTAAACTACAGATATTAAATTTTTATTATTATATAGAGCGACTTTCACTATTACGCAGTATATGATGTCGTTCAAATTGAAGGAAACAAGGCATATTACGTTTTTTTGCATGAGAATGAAGAAATCGGGGAAAATAAGGCGCTTTTTCGAAAACTCGTTTGGTCCGAATAGCTCGGATTTGGGCTTACATTTTTTTTTAATAGAGCTGATGGTCTGCATAACAGTCTGAGTTTAACAGGAAAACAAAATTTAAAATTAATTATTATTAGGAATTATTTAGATTGTTTCTATTCATTCAAGGAAGGTGATCTTAAAATTTACTTAAACTATAAAGACCGATTTATTTATCTAAAGTCATTTCAAGTACTTGACGTACTGTAAAAATCTAGTCTTCGATGGGGTTTTCAGCCCTAATCTCTCATTGGTAGGTCAAATCATGTGGTCGATGATGGTTTTTTCACACATTACTACCGAGAAGATTTTGTAAAGCTAATGAAAGATTGAACTTCCTTACAGAAAAGATAGAGTATACCGAAAGTTTAATCAAAGTGCAAATAGTAATCTGAATACCTTTCCCTTCATAGTTGCTGCATGCCATTTCCAATGCGTTACTAGTAGTTTTCAACAGCTCAGCCTGTAACTATCTGCTTCGCAGGCTTTGTTATGTATAAGTCACATTAATATTGCTCTCCCTCGCTCTGGAGGGGTCGTTACTATGTAAGCTTTGCTTTCTCTTCACATTTACATTTCCTATCACTGTTCGAGTTGTTAATTGTGACAGCACTGCGTTTAATTGATGTAAGCAAATGTGATGGCCTGTGCATGCCAACTCAAGTTGAGTCCGGTATATCACACCGACCAGTCATCGAGCAACGCCGCTCTGCAGCGAATGCGTTGAAAATAAGCACATGCGTAAGAAAATCAGGCAGCGAGTGAACTCATTTAGCAGTAAATTGACCCATGGACAATTGTTACATTGCTATGACTCCGCAGCCCTACTTTGTAATTAAAAGTTGTGTAATTGCATTTGCCGATTTAATGAAAAAATATGAAAAACTTGAAAGGTTGGTGAACAAATTTAAATTACCTGTGCATTAAAAAAAAATAAATTTAAACAAATTGAGCTGCATACTAAAATTAAAAGAAATTGTCATTTTGTATTTGGTAGAGAGAAGAGAAAGTGTGAAATTGCAAAATAATTAGGCCACTGTATCCATTTTTATTATTCACGAAATTATCTGAGGTGGAACTGTAAATTTACGTTTGAAAAATTCAAATTACCATACCGATGCCTGGATAATAAAACATTATAAAAAAATGCTTAATATTTCTGGCTCTCTCAAACCATAGCTGCATTTAGTTGGGCGGCATAACCATGGAATTGTATTAACCCCTCAATAAGCTTGCTGACAATGTTCCCGAAACTTCTTTAGGAAATCTTTTTTCGACCACCGTACCCGAATGGATTGGTGCATGACTACCATTTGGAATTCAGAGGGAATGTAGATTTGAATCTCGGTGAAAGACCAAAAATGAAGAAAAAGTTTTTTCTATTATAATAGCAGTCGCCCCTCGGCAGGTAATGGCAAACCTCTGAGTGTATTTCTGCCATGAAAAAGCTCCTCATAAAAAATATCTGCCGTTCGCAGTAGCTTTGAAATTGTAGGTCTCTTCGTTTGGCGAACAGCATCAAGACACTTGCCACAAGTAGGAGGAGGAGCTCGGCCAAACCCCAAAAAGGGAGTATATTGGATATATTTGACTCACTATCACTTCACAAACCTAGAACCAAACAATTATTGGAGTTATTTTATGCTGATTTGGATTGGGTGCGCCGTAGAAACATAAAAATAATCCTTCCTTCTTCTAAGTTAACAATCAAGTTGAAATATCTCGTTATCTATTATATGAAATAAAATCGGTTGGCCACAAAGCAGTTTACTTTGATTACCATTAAAAACAGTCTTTATTTTAAATTTTCAAATAATCAAGAAGGAACCATTGACGATAATCGCTATCTAGGTAGACAACGCCATTACGCCATCTACCTATAGATATGGTCTCTGTCATATTCCTAACCTATAGATATGGTCTTTGTCATATTTTGTTAATCTGGTCTTCGTCAGATCTGTACCTTCTGTCACCGGTCATCTTTTTGATATGTGTCATACTTTTTTTTCAATTTCAAACGTTTACTAACAAAATATGGTTACAAATTTAATCTTCAAAATAATAGCCATCACAAGCAACACATTTTTCCCATCCCTTAGGCAATTTGTGGATGCCGCACCAAAAAAATTAGCCGTCTTTGGCCGCAAACGAATCATCGAGCCATTTTTTGGCTTCTTCGTGAGAATTGAAGCGCTGCTCGGAAAGTGCGTGGCCCATCGATGCAAAGAAATGATAATCGGAAGGCGCCAAGTCTGGTGAGTAAGCCGCATGCACCAGCGGTTCCCAATCGTGCGTCTCCACCAATTCCCGGGTCGCTCTTGTTCGATGTGGCGGTGCATTGCCACATTGTCAGTTCATGCGGCACCCATCTTCCGACTTTTAAAATCATGCCCATGTCTTTCAAACGTTTGAAAATGGTTTTTTGGGTCACTCCTAACTGCTCTGCCATCATTTCCTGCATTTGACCATCATCTTCATCCAACAATGCTTGCAATTCGGCGTCCTCAAACTTTTTCGGTGGCCGGCCACGGTCCTCGTTCTCCACGCTAAAATCACCACTTCGGAATTTTTCAAACCACCTGAAGCTCTGTGCTCTACTTAGAGCATGTCCACCATAAGCTTCTATAAGCATTTGATGAGCTTGAGAAGCGCTTTTCTTCAATTGATAACAGAAAATCAATGATGTCCGCAAATCGTAATTTGAAGGCACGAAATTCGACATTTTTAAGAGCGACAAAAATGCATTGTTGTATGAAACGTAACAAACTGAACTGAACTGAATATTGTTGACAGATGACTGACGAAAAAAAGCAACATCTATGGACTAATAGCTGAGAGTCTCATTTCATAGGTATATATCTAAGACTCTGTCATCTTTTATTTATTTAGACTCTATCTGTTAGAAGATAATTGCAATAAGCTTGTAAGGAAGGCACAACACGAAATATTCACCCTGATAATGTACTAATATCGATTCCTTTAGCTACGTACAAGTTTAGGGGATCCGGTGGTCTAGAAATTTAAAAAAAATCGATTTTTTGTATTTTCGATATTTGCAAAGGATTGTATCTTAAGAATATACTGTGTGTTGTCGAAAAAAGAAAAAAAACTATTCAACCGAATCGCCTGAAATTTTAATATGTTGCTCACAACATCAATAGCTATCGAACGTAATAGAATCCTATTCTTATTTCAATTATTTCGTTTTTTTTTTATTGAAAAACTGAAAAAAATCCCAATTTTTAGAGTGTCAAATTCAAAACCGCGCGATTTCGCCAGATTGGTTTTTTTTATTCTAGTACGGGACATAGCTACAGTCATACTGATTAACAATTTTTTCGGTTTTTGTGTTTCAGTTAAATAGACTAGCCAAAATGGATAATACCATCCAGCTCCAATTTTTCGAGAGGGTCAACTTCAGTGACATTTAAAAATTAATAAATTAAAAAAAAAATATATTTTCTTACTTTTGTATATAAAAGAAGTTACATAAAAAGCCTAAAAAATTTAAATATCGTATTTTAATTTGTTTAATGTAAAAAAAATCCTGAAAGTGCCCTTAATTTTCGAGCTCTACACCACCGGGACTCTTAATAATAGATAGGCACTCAACCAATGTTGTTAATGCCCGTTGGCGGCAATCCCCTTTTTGCCAAATAAGCAGGAAACCTTGGCTAGAAAGGAACCACAGTCGTACAAAATCACTACGGAGTCTTAGGAGACAGGATGCGAAACACACGATAGGAGTACTAACAGGTTATTATCTATCACATAATGACTTTTGTCGAAACTGTGAAAATATCCAAGAATAGCAAACGGTGGAACAACTCCTGTGTACATGCACTGCTCTAATCAGAAAAAAGTTTCCGACTGAGGAGGTTACCGAAATTTACAAGATCCATTAAGTCTACAGGTTGATTCAGGGAAGACGCAGAAATGTAAAGGACTAACTGTAGTGTGTAGCATTCGGATTATTCAGGCCTAAAAGTGTCGGAAGACAGCCGCTCAACCTAACTTAACCGAATCTGGTCTCTGTCCACTATATGATCTCTATGATATGTTGTCTATCTGTTCTGCATTTGGCCTCTTGCATAAACATCTCATAAAACAAAATCTCATAAGCATAACTGTCTAAAACTGCCATTTATTGTGCATCTGTCATCTTTCTAGCCTCTTGCTTATTTTTTCTTTCTAACTGGCATATGTCATCTTTGGTCATATGTCAATTTGGTCATATGTCAATTTAACATTAGAAAATATATTTTTCTGAAGGGCTTTAAAATAATATCCAGCTGTCCCTATAAAGTACCTGGCCACTGAATTATGACCGATGGCATTTTTTCTGAAAACTTCAAATATCACGTAAAATTTTTAACCTAGGTTTTTCCAAACAAAAAAGGAAAAATTCCGGTCAATTGGCCTGCGACGATTAAAAAAGGATCAGTTTTTTTTGCTTATAAGTGAAAAGTTAAGTGTGCAAGCGCCAGTGCGAATTAACTCGATCCTGTGTGAAGAGCATACAAAAACGAATTGAGATCGTCTGAAAAGTGAAAGAATGAGTAGTGAATATTCATATATCTAAAATATAACAAGAGTAAGTACAAAATTTTTTTAGAAAATGGGCCGAAAGTCGGATTTGACATCGGGACAAAAGCAAAAAATTGCAGTTCTTTTGAAATCCAAGAACCGGAGCTATACAGACATAGCAAGAACCGTTGGAATATCCAAGGTGTGTGTGGTCCTTTTTGCCAAAAAGTTTAAAAATACCGACAACATTTAAGCGGTAACTTCAAACAATCGCCAAAATTGTCGCCGATAACGCACCACCTCAACCAGACAGGATCGCAAAATTGTCAAAACAGTTCTCTGGAACAGAAATGCTTCAAGTTGGCTGATTTTAAGAGAGGTTCAGGAATCTGGAGTAAATATTTCGGAAAGAACGTTATGACAACGCTTATACGAAAAAGGACTTTTTTGCAGACGACCAGCAAAAATGCCAAAACTGGCACCCTGTATGCGAAATCGGCGGAAACTTTGGGCACAACTTCATAGGGACTTCGACGCGGAATATTGGAAAAAAGTAAGTTTAAAAAAACCATGCTTTTCCTTTCCCAAATAGCAGTAGTAAGTAGATGTGAATATTCACACTTTTTTGTGGTTGTGTTTTTCTTCTTACAGATCATCTTCAGCGATGAATGCCCACGAAAATTTAGTTTAAATTAAGTTAAGTTTAGCCACGAAATATTAGTTTAAAATAAATATTTTTAATGCAAAAATGTCAAGAAGCTTTTACTAAAAACAAATATGTTAATTTTTTTTTAATGCTTTAGAACCGTTTGCTTTTTGTTCGCTTTCAAAGCCATAAATATGTAATTTTTACCATCGGTCATAATTCAATGACCAGGTACTGTAGTGTAAAGCTATCGTTTAAAATTGCAATTACTTATTTTTAGGATTTTTTTTAAAGAAGTTCTTTGCATTTCAGGATATAATAACAAAAAAAAGTTTCGAAAACTGACTGATTGCCACCACTTTACATCAGAGAAATATATCTTTTCTTTTGCGCCTTAGTTAGTACCAAACAAAAATAACTAAGTCCAAGTCTGTGCTCATACTATCAAAATGCATTGTAAAAGTTTGGTGTTTTTGCTGCCCTTAAAATTCCTGGATCTCCAGATTAAAACAAATTAAGCAAAATTTGAAGCTTAAAAAAATTACCATCTATTATGTATAGAGTTTTGCTGAGTTCGTAGCGTCTATGCTTGCGTACTTGTAACAATTTTCAGAGTTGAATAGGTTGGCATACTCACACACCCACTGATTCACTCACACACCCAGGCGTATACGTAACAAATTTATGCAAAAGCTTCTATTTATTTATATAAGTAAACAAAAGCTTCTAATAATAGCTTCGCTCATCTATGTTCGGTGTGACCGGAAAATAAACATATAATAAGCGTCACACACCCACATGCACGTACTCCATTCAACTGCACATCAGCCACCTCAAGTGCCTATATTATCAAAGTGTTATGATAAACACATGGCATTTGTGCTGGCCCATGAACTATGCAGATGTGTATGCGGGTATGTGTGCGATTATGTTTTGGTTGCATCTAATGTTTAGCTGTTGGTTGCTGGCATTTGCTGCTCCAGCTATTCACCCACAAATATTCACATATGTGCACAAATACACACACACACATACGTACGCTCTAAGGAGCATCGCTCTAAACTGTAACGTCTATTATATTTTAGTGGTTGTTTGTTGTAGAGTTTGTTGCGAAATTCTGCTAATGAATCCTAAAGGATGGATGGCTGTCGACTGCATAGGATATGCATGACAAGCGCATGCTGGACGAAATATGCATATGAATTTATGTACGTGGGTGTGTGCGTTGGATGCATGCGCTTGTGCTCACATTAGAGCAAAGCAGCAGCTTAGGAATTAAACAATTTAGTCTGATGAATGGCAGTGGGAGTTAAGAGGAGGCTGAAGATTGTGACCGAGGGCACAGAAAGCTACTTGGTGCTCATTGCCACAAAGGATGTTATGTTTTTGAAGTATATTTGGTGTAATTTATATTTATTTAAGTAGCTATTAGGAAAAACTACACTCTTATAACTAAATATTTCAGAAATCTAACACATGGGTATTAAAACCAGTATTCAACCCCAATCACTTACTCATTTATTAAGCTAATGGCTTAAATGGATTAAAATATGAGAAATATCACAAATGTATTTATGGCGAAGCTCAAATGCTTGAAAATAATATAAATTTATTAAAATAAATAAATTTGAAGTGAAACTCGCTTATTTAGACTGAAATATATAAAATCTGGGACTATTTATGAAATGTAACATCTTAAAAGTTGCCTTGTTCGAAATTTTAAATAAAGCACATAGATGATTCTATGACTAAAATCGCGTTTTAATATCTCTGGTTTTAATTTCTGAGCCCGATTCTGAATTTAGAAAAAAAAATTGAACTATCCCATGGATGCGTAGAGCTACACATAAAATCCAAGACCTTAAAAACTTTACTATGTGGCAATATTTGTGGACGCTGCTGAAGCATTTGACAAGTTGTGGCACTAAGGTTTGCTTCACAAAGTAAAAAGAATTCTACTTTTTTATTACTAACTCATCATAAAAAGCTACCTAACCGATAGAGTTTTCTGTATTAAACATGAAAATCTTCTTCTTTATTGGAGCGATAATCGTTTACGCGTGTACGAAAACATCAAGTGAAGTCAATTACTTCTCCATCTGATCTTTTGAACGCAGAGGAGGCCTTCGCCTTCCTTTGCTATCACCAACTGATACCGCATCGAATACTTTCAGAACAGGAGCGTTTGTTTCCATTCGGACGACACGACCAGCCAACGTAGCCGCTGGATTTTTATAAATATAAAAATCATTGTTCAGATATTCATGAAATAACAGTTGGAGTTCCGCAAGGAAGCATTCTAGGATCACTATATTGTTCCCCGCAGGTATACCACCTCCTGACGAAACCAATTCATCAACTGCTACATTCACGGACGGTAAATTACTGTTGACACCAGACAAAAGCTCAACACTGCAGCGATACGCAAACGCATTTAAGGAGTAGTTTGATAACTGGTGCCCAAAAATAAACGGAGACAAAACCATACAGGTCATATTTACTGCCAAAACTACTACTGGAGTTCGAATTAAAATAAACGGCAAAGAATTTGCAACAGAGAGTGACACCTGTTTGTGTGTAGATGTGCTTTTTACTGTGCTCCTCGTTTTTAAGTTTTTTCACTCTACAATGGGCATTTAGTTAGCCAATTTTTATAATTTATTGTACTCAAGATAGTGACTCTTTTATTTGATAATTTTCCAAAGACTCTATACGAACTTTTATCTATAAAATATCTTGTGTGTGCAGATTAAAGGTTGATCGTAACCAAGCTAAAGTGTGGTGCGGCAAATGTAACGACTTTTTTTATTTGGATTATGTTGAAAGTTTTTTTGAAAAATTTGTACGGCCACTCGCCGGAAGTCTATCTGCTCTCCTACTGCTTCCGTTAGTGGAGAAATTTCTAAAAATATAACATAAACTAACTCGCTAACTACCGCTCAAATTAATGAAAATTCCAATATTCCACCGGTACACCAAATGCCTTAGGTGCCTCTTATTGAACGGCTAAGTGATAAATAAATTAAAAGAATTGAAGGAAAAATTGAGGCTTATCCTAAGGCCTTTTGGAGATTTGTTAAATCTAAAAAATCAAGCGCTGAAATTCCTTCTGCGGTTCGTTTTATTGACACATCTGTCGATTTTCATCTTTGAATTTTGGCTATTTGTTTCTTGGGCATTGAGAATGGGGTTTTAACTTCAGAAAATTCTTTGCAGGCTGGTAAGGATAGGCTGTCCGTGATTTTTCTGAAATACTGCCTAGATATTCTTATTCCTCTCAAATTAATTATTAGTAAATCTCTATCTTCTGGAGTTTTTATCAACGATTGAAAAATCACAACTAAAGGGTGGTTAAGTTTTAAGGGCCGGTGTTGATTTTGAATCAAATACAATTTTTTTAGGAAATAAGTGTAATTTCTCTTTATTATGATAATATTGGTATAGCTCAATTATGTGTAGAACAAAATATCGGCCAAATGGCCGCCTCGGCGGCTAACCTCTATCCGATGGTCCAAATTTTCGATAACGCTGAGGCATAATTGCGGTTCTATGCCGTTAATGTACCGAATTATCTCATCCTTTAGCTTTTGATTTGTTGCTGGCTTATCGACGTACACCTTTCCTTTCAAATAACCCCAAAGAAAGAAGTCTAACGGTGCCGTTGACGTGTAGGTGTGGTTCACATTCAACATCGGCCCTTGAAATTGAACCACCCTTTATAAAAATATTTTTTTAACTATTTTTCGGTAAAGTTTTCTTCATATACAAAATATTTTTAATTGCGGTCACAGCATTGGATTTAACTACAATACGTTTATATATATTAGACCAGAGAACACCGAGTCAGAATTTTATTTTCAATATTTTGAGATACAAGAAAAATTTTCTTATACAATAAATTTCTTAGCGGCGGTTTGTTATGCGAAATAAAAAAAGGACTCCTTTAAGATAGAACCGCGGCTAACATAGAACAAAACCATAAATATGTATCTTAGACTCACCTCCCCTTCATTGCTACATCAACTTCCAACTAGTAACAAAATTAGGTATTCAGCATCCGCTAGGGCTTCCGCTACTGCCGCCAACATCAACTTCATCCTGCTGCTGCATTTTGCAATTTCCGTGTGCGCAAAACTGCAAAGCCTTCCAAGCACCTGCATGCACATGCAGGTATAAATGGATACACATATGCATGTATGTATGCTCATATAATGTATGTATATAAATATATGCGCAACTGTAACTCGAAACTGCCGAAATATGTATTGAACCTCGATTGTGCCAGGCCCGGTATTGAATTCCCACATTTTTACGATTAAGCTCACGATTTTGTTTTGATTGCAGCAAAGTCAATATGCTCCCAAAGCATTTAGATTATTGCTGAGTGCAACAGATTATTTTCCAATGCTACAACATAAAACGAATTAAAGTAAAAATGGGCACAGGGTGGTTCAAATACAAGGAATTTTTATTTTTAACCCTTTTGCGAATAATATTTTTGGTATGACGTTTCCGTGGGGCACTTGCTAAATCTTCAGGTTTAATGAAGATAATAACTTCGCAATTCCAGCAAAATGATTGAAATTAATAGTTTAATTATATTAACTTTTGGACATTATATATACATTTCGGTTTTGTGGATTTGGTAGTTCTGTCCTATTGATAACCCGTCTTTGTGCTTGCGGGTGTTGCAGCTTTGTCATATTTGGTGCAATAATAAGACGTGGCGAAAGGTGTAACGAAGTTAAGATGAACGAAACTCACATTCTCTCGCGATGGTCTAAAATCAACGAATCTCATATTATTTTTGTGTTTTCTGACTTTATGAGCAGCAATAAGCATTCTGCATGAAAAAAAGTTCGAGTTTATTCTGATATAAAAAAAATTATGAAGGTGAGTAATGCATTATTTTTTCAACCCTTTTTTATACAATAAGAATTCACTATTAATTATGAAAAAGAATTCATTCGATTTCGGGATACCCAAATGACAAATTTTGTCTGCATTTTTTTTCTGTGGGGTTAAATAGTAGAAAAGTTCGACAACATGAATTATAGAGAACTAATTGCTGAGAACGGAGGTGAAGAAAGATACTACAGGGTGGCGCAAAATTAATCACCTTTTGGAAAGGTTTAAAATTTTTGAATATGGCGTCGTAGATCAATCATATTTGGCCCTTTTGAGTTAGACCGTTGCAGTACACAAACAAAGCAAAGCAGAAATGTTGTGGATCACGTAAAGATTAAAATATTAACTTCTATCACTAAAAAGCATTTTTATTTTTATTTTGTAAAAAAGTTATTCAAAAACAAAATTAGGTGATTAATTTTGCACCACCTTGCATTTCTCTTCAAAAAAATTCATTAAAAATATAGTTCACCCATCAATGACCGAAATAGAGCGCACTATAAGGAGCATGAAATCGGGAAAATCAAGCGGAGTGGACAACATCTCAGCCGATATATATCAAAAAAAAAAAAAACAAATATCAGCAAAATTATTTTCCCTCTATTCTCGGCTATATGGAAAGCGGAAGAGATACCATCAGACAGGATGAAGCACATACTTGTAAATGTTCCACAAAAATGAAATCCGCTACCGAATGTAACAGCTGGAGCGGCAGTATGTTGTTATGTGTATCTCTCAAAGTCCTATTTAAAATTGAACCGTATCAGCGAATACGGCCTTACATTGCACAGACGCAAGGCTGCTTTTAGGCCACGCAAAGCGTGCGTAGATCACCGACCACATAGCTCTTAGAGCAAGTAAACGAACTGTGAGAAACTCGTCACCTTATCCTCATCGACTTTGAGAGAGCGTTCGATAGGCTGCGCCATCAAAGCATATGGGATTCGCTCCAGCGTAAAGGAGTTCCGAATAAAATAACTCAGTATTCCGAATTCCGATAAATAATTCAGCATGACGGTCCTCTATCGGAGCTAATTGAGGAAGTAGCCGGAGTTAAGCAAGGCTGGATATTATCGCCACTGTTATTTTTAATGGCTCTTGATGATGTGCTAAATAACGCCCTTGGTACCAGCCCGGGAAGAGGAAATCTCTGGAATGATATTAGTATGGAACAAATGAAAAACCTCGACTACGCTGACGAATGCCCTCCACTCATAGTATAGCGGACACATGCAGAAGAAACTTAATGAGTTCAGTTTTCACGCAGGGTGCGTCGGTCTACGTAAAAATGTGGACAAAGCAACAATAAATACATGCAAATTAACTCCTCATAGACAAACAATTTTACAATATACGGAGAACAAATCGAAAGCGTCGACATATTTACTTACCCACAAAGCCAACTTACACCAGATGGCGGAACGATGAATGATATAAATGCAAGAATTAAAAAAGCCAAAGTGGCATGAGCCAGCCTGAAAAAGATGATACTAGACGAAACTGAGTAGGGGCTTTCAATTCGAATATAAAATCAGTTCTTCTCTACTGTTCTGAAACTTGGCTTGCATCAGCAGCTACCACACAAAGCTTACCTATTGTTTCACCATTTGCTAACCGTTGTTTCAGAATAATCCTGCTCATATAGTGGCCTGACAACTGAATTTCGAAAAAAGAACTCTTCGCAAGAAGAAGCGAACAAAAACCCTTTACTGTTGAAATACGGGAAAGTAAGTGGAGGTTGAATGGACATAGCATCCGCAAGCCAATTAACGAAATAAGCTTCTGCGCCATACGTTAGGACCGGCATGATGAGAGCCTTGTAGAGTGTTAGTCTTTTTCGTCGAGAGAGGACTTTACTGCTCAGTTGCCTAATTACTCCAAAGTAGCACTTGTTGGCAAGAGAGATTCTACGTCGGATTTCTAACCTCACATTATTATCGGTGTTAATGCTGGTTCCTGTCAATGCTAATGCTAATGCTGGATAACTGTCAACAGTGACGTAGGTGCCGATACGCGAGTGCGCCGACTGTTTGTTTAAAGACAGGAGGTACTTTGTTTTGTCCTCGCTCACCACCAAACCCATTCGCTTTGCCTCTTTATTCAGTTTGGGGAAGGCAGAAGTAACAGCGCGGTTGTTAACGCCGATAATGTCAATATCAACGGCATACCAACAATTGTACGTTCTTATAAAAAATTAGCCTTGGCGATTAAGTTCTGCGGCTCGCTCGATGTTTTCCAACAACAGGTTACGGAAGTCGCAAGACAGCGAGTCACCCTGTCTGAAACCTCGTTTGGTATCAAACGGCTCGGAGAGGTCCTTCCCAATTCTGACGGCGCTGCTGGTGTTGAGCAACGTCATCTTTCAAAGTCGTATTAGTTTGGCGGGGATACCAAATTCAGACATCGCGGCATACAAGTAACTCCTTTTCGTACTGTCGAATGCAGCTTTGAAGTCGACGAAAAAATGGTGTGTGTCGATTCTTCTTTCATGGGTCTTTTCCAAGATTTGGCGTATTGTGAGTGTTTGGTCGATGGTAGACTTTCCGGGTCTAAAGCCACACTGAAAAGCTCCAATCAGTTGGTTGACGGTGGGCTTCAGCCTTTCACACAATACGCTCGCTATAACCTTATAGGCGATATTAAGAAGACTAATCCCGTGGTAATTGACACAGATTGCAGGAACACCCTTCTTATAGATTGGGCAGAGCACACTTAAATTCCAATCGGCAGGCATGCTTTCATCCGACCATATTCTGCATAGAAGCTGATGCATGAACCTTACAAGCTCCTCGCCGCCATGTTTGAATAGCTCAACCGGCAGTCCGTCGGCGCAGGCAGCTTTGTTGTTCTTTAGGCGCGTTATCGCTATTCTCACCTCGTCATGGTCGGGTAGCGGAACAACAATTCCGTCTTCGACGATTGGGGTATCGGGATCTTCACTTTCTCGGTGACATGCGCAGCTATCACTGTTTAAGAGGTTCGAGAAGTGTTCCCTCCGTAATTTAAGATTGCTCTGGATGTCAGTCAGCAGTTCGCCGTCTTTGTTACTACAGGAAAACGCCCCGGTCTTAAAACCTTCTGTAAGCAGCCGAACTTTCTGATAGAATTTTATCACACTCTCATCTTTCGGCCGCTCGTTTCTTCTTTCGGATAATACGTCTCTCTTCCTTTTTTAGCTCCCACATGGCTCGCGTTGCGCTTGATCGTAGCGTGGCTCTATAGGCGGCATCCTTTCTCTCAGCGGCAGCATGATATTCTTCGTCGTACGAACTGTTTTTTCGGGCTCGCCGGTATCCGATTTCTACTTCGGCGGCGGTACGTTGGGAACGAGAAATGTAGCTCCATTGCTCGTGCATGCATATAACATTAGTTGCTTAAATTTGTTCTATTTTATAGTTCGTGGATTCTTAGTGCCCGATTAATTTCCTTATAAGTATAGCAGAACCTCCGTGAGCAGATCCGTCAGGATGCATTTTGTGATAGAAACAGTAGAAGTGAGTATTGAAGAAACTCTTTTTGGTGAACTGGATTTCCGACACTAAGAGGAAGTCTATGTCGTATTTTTGCAGGAAAGTTTTTAACTCATTTGATAGTTGCGACTACCCATTTGCGTTCCACAAAGCCAGATTTGAGGTCATTGAGTATAATGCTTTGGGGCAAGACTTACTAAAGGGTTTGTCGTTGATTAATCTACATTCCAAAACATGCCAGAATTCAAGGCACCCAGTACTTGCTTAGTAAATAAGCTGCATAATGGCTTGACCTGGCTGTGGGAATGTGCATGTAATCTCAACCAACATACAAAGGGCTGAATATATATATACGTACATATTTTCACGCGTGTAGCTTCAAAATGTACTACTTACATTCTCCTATTCACACCTTCACTCACTCTCTCCTGCCTATTGAACCCATCTAATGTATACAGAGATATTGTATATTAGCTTTTTAGCTATTTTCACACTTGCTTTCAATTTACTTCCGCACTATGCGGCATGCCAATGACTTAGCCACTGCCACTCTCTCTCTCTCTCTCCCGCTCTACTATTACGCCTAACTATTTTTCCATCCACTGTCTTTACTTTCAAAATATTTGCTGAAAACTATCACGTAACATAATAAACCATCGATTATAGAGTCCCTTTTTGGAGGTGTAATAAAAAGTGTACGTGTATTTTTACCAACTCACGCCTATGCAATGATAGGCAGCCAACTAGAAAAGGGAGCAATGCATATCGCACAACATACAAATATACACGTGTGTGTGTGTACATATAAGTATGTATGTGTATATGTGAAGCATTTATTTCGTACCCACAACATGCAGTAATTGAATCGAATTTCAAATCGTGAGATCAGTTCGTTAGTTAGTAAGTGGAGGGAGGTGTGTGTGTGTGTGTGTGTAAGCCCCTAAAGCGAAAACTGAGATTACCTACTTAGCTAGAAAGCACAAAAGCACCGAAAGTAATAACCATTTAATAGGTAATGCCAAAGATGGCTACTGAAAAAAATGGAAAATTGCTAACCTCTGACGGGTACTTGTGGGATTAAAGTTGTTTGGAAAATGAAATTGAGGTTGAAAGATAAATAAAAATAACAAATGTGAAAAAAATGATTTATGTTGCACGCTGAATTTCAATGAGTATCTCGGTAGAAACTGTTCACGTCAAAAGATTGCGGCTTTTTCAAGTGCGTTTGCTGTAATGCAAAAAAAAAAAAAAAAAAAAAAAACAAACAATAATGACAAAATATATTAAGTATAAAAATTAATAATTTCGAAAAATGTTCCATGCAGCCATCCCATATTAAATGTAACAAGAAATAGTGATGTCTTGAAGAATGATCCTAGAATTAGCGCAAATTGTACAATAGAGGGAAATGCACTTTAAAAAAATTTATAATAATATATATGTATATTATAATTTTTTCTACAAATATTTTTTATTATTACGCTTATCCACAAGATATCCGGTGTACAACTAATTAATTTCGTATTTCTTACTAACCTCATATCTACAAGGTGGCGCAAAAGTAACCTTGCGATGTTTTTTGGCTGTAATTTAAAAAAAAAAGAAAAACTTTGATTCTTCTTGTGGATTATTTTTATTTGGTCTTTTAATTTTTTTACATCAAATCGAGAATATGATGTCCTGTAAATGGCCACCGCCACAGTTGATTGCCGTTCGAGCCCTTTTTATGGCATTTTCCATCACTTTGGCCAAGACTTCCGGCGATAGGTCCTCACATACTTGACGGATATTGTCTTTAAGAGCTGCAAGAGTCTGAAGCTTGTTGACATGAACCCGCGACTTCAAAAAGCTCCACAAAAAGAAGTCTGGAGCGGTCAAATCAGGCGATCTTGCTGGCCAGTGCAAATCGCCAAAACGGGAGATTAGGCGCCCGGGAAATGCATCCTTCAGCATATCGGTTTTGGCACGTGCAGTGTGTGCCGTTGCACCGTCCTGTTGGAACCACATGTTTTCCAATCCCAATTCATCAAGTTGCGGCAAAAAGAACTCGTTGATCATTGCTCTGTAGCGTTCACCATTCACAGTAACCGTTTGGCCCGTGACGTCTTCGAAGAAGTCCGATGACTCCTCCAGCGAAAACAGCGCACCATACAGTGACTTTGAGCAGGTGTAATGGCTCTTCGTGGATTACACGCGGATTTTCAGTGCCCCAGAAGCGTAAATTTTGCTTATTTACGTACCCGCTAAGATGGAAATGGGCCTCATCACTCATGATTGTTTTTGATGAAAAATGATCTTCCTCTTGGTGGTGATTATAGATGGCTTGAGCGTATGTTAGACGCGATTGGCGGTCAGCAGCTAACAGCTGTAAAGACCGTCGACTGATACCCATTTGCATGGCACGTCGTCTGGTCGATGTCGACGGCGCTTCCATGACATCCTCGGCTACAGCAGCAATATTCTCTGCAGAACGGCTACTCCGGGGTCTGCCACGTCTGGCAGCATCTCGTGTTGTGCCAGTCTCTTCGAGGCAAGCGGCTAAACGTCGCAGTGTTTCACCAGTAGACGTTGGACGGCGAGGAAATCTGCGACGGAATTCACGTTGTGCCAAAGTCACCGACCGATTATTGGTCAAATAAATATTCAGCAATATTCCGCGTTCTGGAGCAGTGTAGCGTAACATTGTTTATTAACGTGCATTTCGCATGTGTTTACTACACAAATGTCAAAACAGAACTGACATTAGGGGCCAATTGCTAAATTTATAGCATTTTCTGATAGGAGGATTACTTAAGCGCCACCTGTTATTTATGTAGTCAATATTTTGAAAGTGACAGCTATTCTATGTTAAAGCACGCCTAAAAATCTAGTAAATTTGATGTCACAGTAAATATTAGTAAACACACAAATTTTCTTTATTACAGTCAAAATGTCAAATTACGTTCCAACAAAACAGCATTTGCGGGGAGGTTTGCTTTTGTTCTTCAATTTAAGAAGAGTGCAACAGAAGCACATGGTTTACTCTCAGAAGCTTATCCTGAATATGCTCCAGAGGTTAGAGTATGTCAGCAGTGGTTTGCACAATTTAAAAGTGGTGATTTTGACACAAAAGATAAAGAGCGATCAGGTCCGTCAAAAAAGTTTGAAGACGAAGAATTGGAGGCATTACTCGATCAAGATCCATGTCAAACTCAAGAAGAACTTGGAAAAACATTGGAGGTCACTCAACACGCCATTTCTAAACGTTTAAAAGCAGCCGGATACATTCACAAACAAGGAAATTGGGTGCCACACGAATTGAAGCCGAGAGACGTTGAGAGACAATTTGCATGTCTAAAATGCTGCTTAATCGCCACAAAAAGAAATCGTGTTTGCATCGTTTTGTCACTGGCGATGAAAAGTGGATTCATTACGACAACCCAAAGCGTAAAAGATCATATGTGAAGCCAGGCCAACCAGCCAAATCGACACCAAAGCCGAATATTCATGGTTTGAAGGTAATGCTCTGTATTTGGTGGGATCAGAAGGGTGTGCTGTACTATGAGCTGTTAAAATCGGGCCAAACGATCACAGGAGAGCTATACAGGTAACAATTGATACGTTTGAAGCAAGCAATAGCCGAAAAATGGCCAGAATGGGCGACCATACACGAGAAATTGATTTTCCATCGGTAAAAAATTATTTGGAAAATGCCAGATGGGAAATTCTACCTCACCCGCCTTATAGCCCAGACATAGTTCCTTCTGATTACCACTTGTTTCGGTCGACGCAGAATCACCTTTCTGGATTACGGTTCAACAATGTTAAAGGTATAAAAAAATGGCTTGATGACTTTCTCGGCGCAAAAGATGAGAAGTTTCTTTGGGGTGGAATCCATAAATTGCCTAAAAGATGGGAAAAAGTTACCGCTTCCGTTGGGCAATATTTTGAATAAAATATGTTTTCACTTTTATATTTAAATAAATGTTTTTTTTTAACAAAAAGTACAAAATTAGTTAGTTGTACAGCCAAGTCAAGTCAAGTCACTTTTTGGCTTTGTAACACGATTATAAAACCAATCTTTCTGTATGGGGTCTCTCGACTCAAGTCACTTTTTGGCTTTGTAACACGATTATAAAACCAATCTTTCTGTATGGAGTCCTTGTCCAGTGGAACTCGCTAGAAAGGATGGCGTTAGTTAAGAACCTGGAGAGAGTACAAAGGTCTGCCCTCATTGGAATCAGTGGGGCGCTTCGTATCCCTCCTACTCTGGCGCTTAACTTTATGCTGAATGTGGCACCTGTGGACATTGCAGGAAAAACTACCGCTGCACGCGCCGCAATCAGATGAAGGAGTTCGGGCGATAAGATAGACTTAAGCTACGGACAATTTAGCATTCTTAAAAATTTTGCTTTCATCTCCATGGCGCTGCATCATTGTACTCCCACGGTGAATCCGAGCGGAACTGTTTCCACTCATATTCTCTCCAGGGATGAGTAGTAGTATTTGGCGGCAAGGCATGGCAAATATGTTCACGGATGACTCGAAGTTAGACGGAAGGATCGGTGGAGGAGTACTTTGTGAGTAGTTCCCCATCAAGCTCATATTCAAGCTACCGTAGTGTTTTCCAAGCAGAGGTAACCGCAATTGAGGAAGCAGTGAAATGGTTGCTCACTTCGGTCATTACCATTAACGACGTAGATATTTACTCCGACAGCGAAGCGAGAATTAGGTCTTTAGGCTTGTTGTTTGTGCGTTCGAGATTGGTCGAGGAATGTCTGGCTTCTCTCTCGATTGCATCCGAACTCATCCGATATCAGTCTCATTTGGGTTCCCGGCCACAGCGGCAAAGAGGGAAACTGCTAGGCTGGCTTGACAGGGAACTTTGGAGCCGGTGATATATTTGATCAACATAACTTTAACTTTAATAAACACTTGAGCAGAAGTGAGAACTCAAGCTAATGTCACCAATCCTTAGGTGTGTGATCTTAGGTGTAAAACAGGGATATGCACTCTCATCCCTGCTTTCCCCTCCATACTGTTGTAACTGATTGGATTTATATCAATTGTAACTGAGACACAATTTTTGCCCATGCGGATGACATCATTTTTTTTTTTTTTTTATATTTGTTTATTTATTATCAATTAATATTATTAAGTACTACAATAAACAATAGTATTAGTATATTAATGATGTGTCGTACAATGTCTCTAGACGAGCTCTCAAGTACGTATATTATCTGATGTCTAGTAACTTTTCCTTAGTATTGAAATTCATTTTGTTTTAACTTACAAGTTATTAAATATTTTGTATCTTTGATGCAGGGAAAAAGGGAACAAAAACGATGCATAGATTATTGTTTATAATAAAAGGCTTAAAAGTAGTAAAAGAAGGTAGTCAGACTAGAAAGGTGGTATGAATTAGTGTTGCGTGTCATTTGTTAACCACCAACAGTTTTTAATAGTAAGGGTGGATTCGATTTTGTCGCAGCTTGAAATATATGTATCAAAACGTTTATTATTTGCATTAAGTGTTTTTGATGTGATTATTTTATTGTTCGCTCTTCTGAATATGTGATATATTATTGGCGTGTGGTTTTCGTTTTGTATAAAGCCATTTTTGTCGAGGTATAGGAAGGATTCGGCAGGTGAAAATCCATTAGAAATAGCTAGTGAGAAATAATCGTCGCTTTCGTAGTAAAACGCTCTTATTAATATGTTTTTGGTATTGTGTAGGCAACGCTGGATATGTTTTCTTATTAAATTAATAATATGACAATCAATTCTGGGCACTTTCGCTGTGTTATAAAGCTTTGAGTTCGGTATGTATTTGGTGTAGTTACTATTTTGTGATCTATATAAGGAAGTACATGATCGTAGTATTCTTCTCTCGAGCTTCCTTAGTCGTTCCATATATGAGGGTGAAATGTTGTACCAAATTGAGCAACCATATGTGAAATAAAGCAAGAAACAAACAAGCTCTGAAGCTGTAGGTTGCTGAGGGCTTCAGCAAAACCAAGTATGTGGAAGGTGCCGCACGCAACGCAATACGTAGCTTACACATCGGCAGCAATAGTTTTGAAAAATTCCATGAATTTAAGTGCCTTGAAGTTTTGCTGAGTGCACACAAAGATACACCAATTGTCATACAAGACAGGATATAAAGCTGATGATACTACTTTTGAGAAATCTGAATATTCAAATATATAAAACCGTCATAAGACGACTTGAAGATGTTGCTTACCGTGTTCAGTACAATGGCGCGTTAGACACGCTCACCAGAGGTGCAAGTATTATCAAATACATTAAAGCGCAAAGAACTTGATGCTATGGCCACATTCTGCGAATGAGTAATGAAAGAACTGTAAAAAAGATCTTCGAAACAAATTCACTCCACCAAGTGAGAGAAGAAGAGGTCGGCCGAGCGAAAGATGGAGAGATGACAGATAAAAGGACATACGAACTATGGGCATATCAGATGTGAAAAGAAAAGCTGAAGAGCGAGTTACATGGCGGAGAATTGCAACGGAAGCAATGGTTCACACCGAGCCGTGTGATGTTATGCAGTTGACGCTAAAGCGACCTATGTACCATAATTTGTAAATATTTCACTGTATATTTTCTTTTTCTTGCTTTTAAGCTCTGGGTGTTTGGAAAAAGGAAGTCAATCCTCTCCTTAAATTTTGTATTTGACGACAATACACACTGGTTTCGAGGGCCAAAGTTCTTAGTCCAGGCCGAATCTAGTTTGCCTGTATGGGAGCTAGTAGGTACTACATCAGAGCTGCATCACATACATAAGTACAAATACACCATTGTCCCCTACCCTGTCAGTAATTTTTCCAGACGTACGAAGGTTTAGCAGATGGGAGAGACTGCGTTCTAAACAACAAACTGTTTTGCGTTTCCTTCACCGGATCTTGAAGTTTACGCCACGTTTGCTGCTAAAACTTTACAAATTGCGCGATATTGAAGCAGCAGAGCAAATTCTTATTGCCGTAAGCCAAGAAAATGCGAAGAAGTCAAAAGTATATAAATGGCCGCCGTATCTGGACGAGATTGGGATTCTTCGCGTGAAAGGTCGAATCGACTTCTTAGATTAGGAGTAGCAGTCGATGTGAAGCGACCTGTAATACTCCCGAAAAATCATATAGTAACGCATTTGATAATTGATTTTTAAAATAGAAAATTTGATTATTGTCAATGAGATGCGCCAGCGATACTGCGCCGGAACTTTGCGGACGATGGTAAAAAAGATGCCAAAAGATGCCAAATGTGTGGCAATCGTAAAGCTAAGCCGCAACCACCGCAAATGGGAAGTCTACCTTTAGAACGACTGTCACCATTTACAAGGCCATTCAGGATTACAGGAGTGGACTATTTTGGCTCTATCGACGTAGCTGTTGGCCGGCGGCGTGAAAAACGTTGGGGCGTGTTATTTACGTGCCTGATGAGTCGTGCCGTGCACATTGAGATCGCGGCGTCGTTGTCGACGGAGACGTTCCTGCTAACGTTGAAGTTGTTCGTGTGCCGCAGAGGAGGCCCGAAGCGCATGTGTCAGACAACGGCACAAATTTTCGTGGTGCTAGCCGAGCACTTATCAGCGAGATAGAAAGGGTGTCAGCCAATGACCCAGAGAGAAGGCATCCCCAAATCGAGCGGTCCTTAATTCCGCCCTCGGCTCCTCACATGGGTGGGACATGGGAGCGAATGATACAGTCAACAAAAAGCAAAATTTAATGGATATTACGCACGAAGCAATACTACGTTAAGAAGTTCTAAGAGCTACTCTAGCTGACATTGAAAATATTCTTAACTCAAGACCTATGACGTACATGCTCCAGGAGACTGCAGACGACGACGCACTTACGCCCAATCATTTTCTGTTAGGAAACTTAAGCGGAATTCGCAAATCAGGTTGTGATGACGACAGTGGGCCAGATCTCCTAATCAGCTAGTAAACGACGTCGTGGTCATCATTGACAACAATGCGAAAAGGAACTCATGGCCGAAAGGAATAGTTATAGATCTCCAGCGTGAAAAGGACAGACTCATAGCCCTGTGGTGAAACTAGCAAACGGTCTGTGCACCCGACCCGTAATTAAATTAGCAAACCTCGATGTTACTAGCCACAATTGAATTGGTAAATTTCATACTAGAATTCATAGGAAATTTACGAGAGGGGGTATGTTGGAAAAAGTTGCAATGGCAAGCCATCGCACTCTTCTATTTGTCATTCCCTCATTCACAATTACAAGTGTAAAATTTATTATATGTCATTTTTTATTTCTGGATTGTTCAAGAGCGCACAGGCGCCGCAGATAAAACAAAATATTTCAGCTACTATTCGAAAGAACTCAAATATTGTTTCAATTGCGGACCGCCAATTGCCGGGACAACAATTATGGGAAATTTGTGATTATGAGGCCCTTTTAGAGGAAATCAATTTTAAAGATCCGAGAATAAATTTACGCAGTTACTATCTACTTTATACCAATAATATATTAATAGAACTAATTATGCCACCTGTTCATCGTGATTTAAAAGACTTTTACAAAATCTCAACTTTTATCGATATTGATTCTTCATTGCAAAGGAATATTTCTGTCAATCTTTTGAATTCATTTCTAATTTAACTACAGTTTTTAATCTTTCTTTTTTTTTGCAAGAATAATTGATCATAAATAAATAAATAATTACAATAAATAAAAAAATACACATCATAGGTGTCATTTTAGTACTCAAAACCAAGAAAATAGCACAAAAGCTAAAAGGTAAAATCTACAAAATCCTAATCTGACCACTCTGTGGCATATGCTTCCGAGTGCTGTGAGCAAAAAGTAGGGTGAATTGGGTTGTAAAATGAAAAATCTTTATTTATTCGTGTAAATCAATTTCATCCCCTTCAAAATAATCCCCTCTCGATGAAATACACTTATGCCAACGATTTTTCCAATGACCGAAACATGCCAAATAGTCCATTTCCGGTATAGCCATCAGCACCTTCTTCGATTCAGCTTTTATCTCCTCAATCGACTCGAAACGCGTTCCCCGGAGTGGTCTCTTGAGTTTTGGGAATAGCCAGAAGTCACATGGAGCCAAATCAGGCGAATACGGTGGTTGCGGAACGATATGCGTGGAATTTTTGGCGAAATGGTCACGAAGAACGAGTGCAGTGTGAGACGATGCATTATCGTGATGCAAAAACCAAGAGTTGTTGGCCCATAAATCTGGTCTTTTTAGACGAATTGCTTCACGTAAACGACGCATAACGCTCAAATAATATTCCTTATTAACAGTTTGGCCAGGTGGAAGAAATTCATAGTCAAACAAAACTGTCATCATGACCTTTAGGTTAGGTTAGGTTAGGTGAAGTGGCTGTCCTACGACGCACCTAGGCCAGTTAGAGGCCCCTTGTGATACCACCGGAACTGTCCTATCCTACCCAACTTGGTCCTCTCTAAACCATTGTGTGGCCTTTAAAAAGCTAGCTATACTAGATAGTTTGAGATTTGCAACATCTGCAATGCTGTCCAGATAAGCGAAACCGAGCAATCTCCACCGCCTTCTACACAGAGCCATGCACCCGCATAGAAGGTGTTCGATTGTCTCTACCTCCTCTATATCTTGACAGCTTCTACAATAGTCATTAGATGGTGCCCCTAATCTACTGGCATGTCTTCCTATTAGACAGTGCCCAGATAGGACACCTACGACAATCCTTAGATCCCTCCTGCCTAACTTAAGTAGACTCTTAGTTCGACCCATGTTCCATTCGGGCCACGCTAGCCTACTTATAGCGCAGGTGTTTAACTGCCTCCAGTTGGAGTTAGCAGCACTAATGGTGTATCTGTCTATCAAAAGTTTACATGTTGCCAGGGGCATAGGTATGTCAAGCCTGTCCTGACTAATTTGGAGCGAGGAGCCTAATCTAGCTAACTCATCTGCCTTACAGTTACCTATAATGTTACTGTGTCCTGGCACCCAGAGTAGATTAATAGAAAAGTACTGTGCAAGTGTTGTTAATAATTTGTAACACTCCTTTACTGTCTTAGACGAGTGTTTGCTTGATAGAAGCGATTTCAGAGCTGCCTGACTATCGGAGTAAATGAAGATATCTCTAACAGTGACTACGCTTTTATTTAGCATTAAAAGGCTTTCTGAGATTGCCAGGATTTCGGCCTGGAATACGCTACAATGATCAGGTAAGCGAAAGGAAAAATTGGCGAAAATAGTTTCCGAATATACACCACCTCCCACTTGATCATTGAGTTTTTAGCCGTCCGTATATATACTAACCACGTTTCCGTTGTTTGTTAACCCATTCACCCAGTCCTCTCTGGATGGAAAATGGACTGTATAAGGCCTGTCTATGTATTCACCGAGTCACAAAAGTCGGTGGTATTAGGAATACCTGGAAACATCCCAAGTATGCGCGAGTGTCCCCATTTGTTTGTCTTGAGCATCGATGATTCCCTCAATCTTAGAGCCGTTTTGGCGGCCAGTTGTCTGCAATATAGGTCAATTGGTAGTAGATGCAACATAACACTTAGAGCCGAAGTTGGCGTTGTTTTGAGCGCCCCAGTGATACTGAGGCTTGCCGCCCTCTGAATACTATCTAGTTTCTTAATGGAAGTTTTCTTATTAAGGGATGGCCACCAGACCAGGACTCCGTAGGTCATAATTGGTCTGACAATGGCCGTATATAGCCAGTGAACTATTTTGGGGGCTAGTCCCCATTTTAAGCCTACAGTTCTCTTACAGGAATAAAGCGCCGTAGCAGCCTTCTTTATTCTTTCCTGAACATTCAGCTTCCATGAAAGTTTCCTGTCAAGGGTTAAACCTAAGTACCTGGCCTTTTCACCGACCAGCAATAGAGTTCCGTTGAGTGTCAGAGGCCGGCAGTCGGGAATTTTATATTTCCTTGTAAACAACACTAGTTCCGTTTTGGCCGCATTCAGGCTCAAACCACATGTTTTGGCCCAAGTATCCACATATTTTAAGGTTCTTTGCATTAGACTGCAGAGGGTGTCTGGAAACTTCCCCCTTATTACTATAGCTACATCGTCCGCGTAGGCCACAACCTTAATTCTCCTCTCCTCCAGATCCAGCAACAACTTGTTCATAGCTAGATTCCACAGAAGAGGAGAAAGCACCCCGCCTTGAGGAGTACCTCTACAGACAGATCTGCGCATCACCGAAGAGCCCAACGTCGAATTCACGAACCTGCTCGTAAGCAACTGTTCAATGAAATTCACAAAGGTTCCGGAGATGCGCAGGTCTGACAGCGTGTTCGTTATGACCTTAGGCAGGATATTGTTAAAAGCTCCTTCGATATCTAAAAAGGCTGCCAGTGAATAATCTTTAACCTCAAATGAGCTTTCAATTGATGTGACCAGTGAATTTAGGGCCGTCTCTGTAGATTTTCCTTTACAGTAGGCATGTTGCGATTTGGAAATACGTGAGTGGGGTACGCTGTACCTGATAACTGAGTCGATCAGCTTTTCTAATGTTTTCAGTAGAAAGGATGATAGACTAATCGGTCTGAAATCCTTAGGTTTGGTATGCGAGCTTCTACCTGCCTTCGGGATAAAGATGACCTTAACCTCCCTCCATGCTGAGGGAATGTGATTTAACTGAAGAGCCTTTTGAAAATGGTTACTAACCACCTTGTGATATGAGCCAGAGGCTGCTGAAGTTGTGCCGGTATTATCCCATCAGGGCCTGGCGATTTATACGGCTTAAAATTTCCTATAGCCCAAGTAATATTAGCTCCGTTAATTATGTCTGAGATATCTGAGTTAATCTGAAATTCTGATACTCTGGGGTTGCAAGTTCGGGTAGGACCCGAGTTATAGACTTCAGAGCTCCCCGGAAAGTGAGTATCTAATAGTAAACTTAGCGACTCCTTGGTAGAAGTCGTCCAGCCGTTGTCTGGCTTCTGTAAAAAGCCAATAGATGTCGTTGATCTAGCCAAGACCTTTCTTAAGCGAGAAGCTTCCGCTGTAGTTTCTATATCCTCACAGAACGACCTCCATGAAGATCTTTTTGCTTTCCTCAACTCTTTTTTATAGACTTTGAGTTGCTCATAATAGAAGTCCCAATCGTCTTCCGAATTAGAGTATTTCGCCTTATTAAATAGTGTTCTACATACACTCTTATGAAGGCTAAGTTCTGAGGACCACCATGGGGGTTTTGTCTTCCCCTTGTGCCTGACAAGAGGGCAAGACTTATTTAGCGCTTTGCAACATGTTCCGGTAAACAAATTGACTAGCTTATCTAATTCTTCCTCGTTTTCTGGATAGTAAGGGGGAATTTCGGGAAGATTTCTCTCCAACTCGTAATTATACATCTGCCAGTTGGTCTTCCTGTAGTTCCTAAAACTAGTAGGTTGAGGGATTTCTTCTTCTAATATTAATTCAATATAGCGATGGTCTGAGAAGGAGTGCTTCTCTAATACTCTCCATTGAACCACCTTATCTATTAAACAATCTGAGACTAGGGTGATGTCAAGAACTTCCTGACGATTCCTGATTATAAAAGTAGGATCGTTCCCACGATTACATAACAGCAATTTAGTACATAAAATGTAATTGAAAAGTAACTCACCACGTTCGTTGATATCCGAGCTTACCCATACTGAGTGGTGTGCATTCACGTCACCACCCAGTATTAGTCTGCTTTTGGAGGTTTCGCTGTCCGTTATCAAATCCACCAACAGTTGTGGTGGTACGGGTTCTTCGTGGGCCAAGTACATCGACGCCATACGAAATTCGATGTCACCTGCTTCCCAGCTTACCGTCGTGAAGTCTTCATTGCTATATTTTGGGATTAAGAAAACGTTAAGTTTAGATTTAGCTAATACGCATGTCCTACTTTTACCTGCACAGCTGGCAGCATAAAGCTTGTAGTGCGGAGCCCTCAATCCGCATATGCGCCCTTGTCTCACCCATGGCTCCTGAATGAGGACAATGTCAGGATTTTCTACCGCCATTAGTTCAACAAGGGCTGCTGTAGCTGCTTTACTGTGGTGCAGATTTATTTGAAGGAGCCTCATTGGTTACGTCTGCGTCTACCTCCCCCAGGAGCTCTTTCTCCGACAACAGGTTAGCAAAGTCTTCTGTCAAATCCGCCCCAGAAGAAGCGTGTCCAATACTGTCGACATCGCCTATTGACTCCTTTTCGTGCACGTCCATCTCGCTAGACGACTCTTCGTCATCAGCAAGCTGGCCTAACATGTCGCTTCTGTATGTCCTGATTTTGATCTTACAGAAGCCATAATTGACTTCGCCATCGCTCTTCGCCAATGGCTCTAGTGAGTCCTCAGTCAGCAGTAGCATGACTTGCATAGTGGCTCTTTTCGACTCCACCTCGGTGTTTGACTTCTCCTCAAAAGACTTGACAAATTTCCATTTGTCAGCTGGAAGATTAGGATTGCATGCTCTTAGCAGCTGCATGATATCCTCAGGCTCTGATGGAGTAGTTGGTAACCAAGCTCTTGCTCTTGGGCGAGACGGAATTTCCTTCTTCTCGAGCACCGCCAGCTTGGCACCGGGATATACTTCACCAACTTTAGAGATGGCAATCCTGTAAAGCTGCACCGACCTTTCGTCGTCGCAAGCAACTATCTTTATTTGCCCCTGATACCACCCTGCATCTGTACAGGAAGGAGGAGGCCCAGGGTTGCTGGTCATAACTTCCATCGCTACTTTCGTCAGCGCAGCATTCACCCATTTCCACTGGTTCTTGGGGATTTTTCCTTCAGGGTCGTTTTCGTCTACAACGCCTATAATGATGCGGTTTTTTGCAACCTCCGCAAAAGACTTGTGTGGCGTGACATTGTGCAGCCTCATTTTCTTCGCCTGCGAGCTGTCCCCCTCGGCTGACCTCTGACGCTTAGATATGTCCGGTTGCACCGGACGCTCAATCTGGAAATTGGGTAGTACCGCCTTCGCCCACTCGATCGCTTCTTGCAACTCCTTAGTGAGTTCTTCCCCAGCTGGTGGCGTTGAGTGTACTCTAGTGAGTAACCTGGCCGCATTGCGCCTTTCCTGGTACCCAGCTTTTGACGGGTCGGAAATTTTTATTGTAGGCCATTTCTGGACCTGAGAACTGCTTTTAGCGCTGACTGAGGTCGCAGTCACCTCATCTTGGCGACCAACTTTCGGTTGTCGCAACAGTTGCTTGTTTGGCTGGACCAAATTACCAGCCGTAGATTTGTTAGCCCCCGAATTTTGACTAGGCTTGGCCTCAGTCGCAATTGGGGCTGAAGAGAGGCTCGTCAAGGACGCTGCCTTTATTGCAGAGCTGGAAGCTCCTTCCGGTCCTTTAGCGGAGGAACCGGTCTCCCTGGAATTTTTAATTTTAGATATGCCAATATTCATTTTGGACCCACGAGTGTTGGAGAAGGAGAAGTCCGCCTACGCATAGCTCCAGTTACGTAGGTAAGGCTAGCTATTACGGAGGGCGCCAGGTATCCGTAAGCTCCGTTTACGACTGAGTTATTTTTGAAAAGGGCCCCCAGCCTGACAGATCCTCGGCACGGGTCGCATTACACCTTGATCCAGCCCTTTACCCCCGACCATGCTAAAGATACTCCGAATGATGTTGTACTATTGAGGAGTAGCGAACACCAAACTTTGTATAATTAACTTAGCTAGGTACCTCCTATTTCAGGACTACTGTGGTACCTATTACCAGCCGGCACCCTCTGGGCGGGTTCAGTGGAGGATTTTTGCCAGACTTTGAACGACTTTGACGTGCTCTTTTCGGTCTGGCCTCACCTTTAGCACGATATTCGCTTGATTGGTCGGTTGTTTCAGTGTCGTAAGCATAAATCCAAGTCTCATCTCCCGTAATGATGCAGTTGAGCTTGTCCTGATAGTCTGAAAGCATTGTTTTACACACATCAACGCGACGACTTTTTTCCAAGAAATTGAGAGTTTTCGGTACCAATCGAGATTTGACTTTTCGTAAGCCCAAATGGTCTTTCAAAATGGTTGTCACAGATCTTTCTGATATTCCGATCATATCAGTAAGGTCTTTAACAGTCAACCGACGATTTTTGAGCACTAACTCCTTCACTTTATTGACGTATTGGTCATCTGTTGACGTCGATGGTCGTCCGGAGCGCTCCAAGTCATCAACACGTTCTCGACCCTCTTTGAAGTCTTTGTACCACTTATAAACATTTTTCTGTGACATGGTCGAATCACCAAATGCCTTATGCAACATTCTAAACGTTTCCGCTGCCGAAATTTCATTCCGCAAACAAAATTTGATGGCACTTCTCTGCTCAATCAAATCAGACATTGTAAAAATCGAAAAATGCACTCCTGGTTGTTTGGTAAACACAAGCGTAAATATATTACTGATAACGACATTCACATGAAAGTTGGCTCAGATGTTATTAACAGTGCTGCCAACTCATGAAAAAAATAACTAGAGCGAAATTTTAATCCCGAGAAGTTTGACAAATAAATTCACCTTACTTTTTGCCCAAAGTACTACGTAAATTAGAACGGAAACTGCAAGTGGCAGAAATGCGGGTGCTGAGATGGGCCTGCGGCGTAAAACTGTTGAACAAGATACAGAATAACTTTATTCTTGGTACCAGCACAGTCACTAAAATTAGCGCAAAAATTAAAAAAACTCGGTTCCGCTGGTACGGCCATGGTATGAGAAGATCACCGGACCACGGAATGGGGCAAGTGCTGCAGCTGGGAGAGTTGAAAATAGCGCAGAGTGACCACCTGTAAAAATGTAAAAATACTTTAAAAAACGACAGAAGTGATACAGAAGCGTGAATTAAGAGACGACTCAGGACTGTGTGACCTGGAAATATCACACCGGAAGAGTTGGCCTGAAGTAGAATAAGGCTAAGCAAAAGAAGCAGAAGATAGGCTCGGCAGCTCCAAATTCTAAATACTGCATGACCCGCCCTGGTGACCATGGACCATCGCAAGTGCCAACATTGCTTCTGCTACATGCAGACAAATCATTGTACTTTTTAATTCCTTATCCATTAATTGATACGTGATGCTAGTGTACTTTGTAACAGACTAATGAGTGCCTTTTAAATGGTCAAATAGATTTCGCCAACGCTAGCAAAAACGATGGCGTACATGAACTCTTAGTCAGCCATCTACCCATTAGATCCACATCAAAATTTCATTACAAATTGCTCCAACAGCAAAAGGTACATGCCTTTTAAAGAAATCCGCTTACGATCTTAACAAGGCAACGAATGGAGTAAATCTATTAAAAGTCACAAAAACAAAACCAAAAACCATTAAAAAATGTAAAAATTCAACGATTTTTCCAAAAATGCTCAGCATAAAGCCAACTAAATGGAATAAATTGAAAAACTTCATACTTGTATGTTTCTACATGTACATACATGCATGCACACATACCTATACATACATACACACATACCTATGCACACACACATGCAGTTTTTCTATGGAAAAGTGATTACGTATACGACGCGTTGGCAGCAACATTTGGAAAATGAGATTTCAACGAAGCAACCGCAAAGCCACAAAGCTGTAGTACACACAAACCGCCGCCAACGCTGCGTCGGCGCTATCAACAAATTGCTGCAAGTAAGTTAGACAGAAATATGAAGAAAGGAGGAAAAATAAAAAAAATAATAAAAAATTCTATCAGCCTCGGTAAGCAGCTGCAAAAATTGCAGTATTTATAAGGAAAGCAAGCAGTTACAGCAATAGCCAGAGCAGCCGTCGGTGCAGCAAAAAAGCAAACTTGCAATAAATTTCAACGATTACAAGTATCGGTTGCCAACCACTCACTCAGCCAAATAGACAGCTAGTCAGGCAGGCGGGTAAGCGAGCTGGCAGGCAGTTGCTCGGCCATTTGGTGGGTTGATGTGCCCAAAGAGCTAACAAAATACTACACAAAACACTTTTAGTGCTTTGATATGCGAATATGTGGTAATCATATGCGAGTGTGTATGTATGTGCGTGTTTGTGTTAGCTTGGCGTTTATATTGCTGTCGCATTGCGGTTGTAATTTCAGATTTCCAATTGCATATTGCTCAGTGCATTTCTTCTACTTCTTTTGCTTTTTTTTTTTGCTCCTCTTAGTTTTCCTTCGATCGCTTGCGCTATTTCGTTGCTATTGGTGTTGTGTATAACTGCATATAACAAAAGCACACATGCCACAAAGTACAAGTGCAGTACACATGCAAAATACGCTCATGCACATGCTCGTGTGGGTATGTGGGCTTGCTTGTTTGTAGGTACTGATGCTGTTATGGCGCATATAAACTAATAATTTTAAGCATTTCTCTGTCTAGCATTCAACTTGGCATGTGTTGGTGGTAGAGAAATCGCAATTGGAAATTGCTGCTGCGAACATTATTATTGCGACCGGTGGCAGCACTTAGTGTGCTATGCACAGTGAGACGAAGCAGCAAGATTTACATGAAAAAATGTACACAAAAGCTCCAGCTTGAATTCAGATTAAACAATTGGCGAACCAGATGCACTAATGTGCATAAAAGTAATACTAAAGATTATGTCGTTGCATCTAAGAAGGACATTGAAGACCTTCCATGAATTCAGCAGCCTAGAAGTCTCTCAATTCTGCCTAAATTCTAACCTTGTTGCTGCTGGTAACGGGTCTTTTTTCTCCCATATCTACAACGGAGATAGCTTCATGGTCCTCTCCTCAATCTCTACAGCTTTCATTCTGAATGACACGATGTACGAGGTGTATTCAAAAAGTAATGCGAATTGTTGAATTTTCGCAGGTTACGTATATTCGAATTTCGATTTTTTGTGGCGATATGTTGGTACTCATATCTCTCACTCATGCCGACGGGTTCAGCCATTTTGAATGTTCAGTTAATTGGCTTGCACGTGTTTCGGCTCGTCTTCGATTTTTACCTATTAAAAAAGATGGATCAAAGAACACGTATAAAATTTTGTGCGAAAAACGAAATTAGGTGCGCAGATGCATTCCGAATGTTGACTGTGTCATAGGGAGAAGCCACTTTGGACCAAAGCAACGTTTATCTGTGGTACAAAATGTTCTCAGAAGGCCAAGAAGATGTAAACGACGAAAAGCGTGCCGGCGTCCCGGACGCCCGAGCACTTCAACAACAGTCGAACAAATTGATGAAGTGAAGAAATTTGGTATTGGTCAATCGTCGAAAATCCGTTGGAGAAGTTGCTGAGAGCCTAGACATATCGATTGGTTTGTGCCATTAGATTTTTTTTTTTCAATGATTTGGGCATGAGACGGGTCGCCGCAAAATTCGCACCAAAACTTCTCAATTTCGACCAAAAGCAGCATCGCATGAACATTTTTAATGAGATGTTGGATTTTTTTACGATTTTAAACAATTTTATTAAACAACTAAATAGTAGAAATTTGATTTTGCCGTTGAATTTAACATCATAAAGGGGGAAATTGAGTCTTCGTCTCTTCTAGAAGTCTTTACGTAATAAATATACACTCCATTTGAATACATTCAGAACGAACTACGTCTCCAATGCCACTATTGCTTGCTTTCTTCACGAGCTCGTTGAGATCTCGAAGTCTATTGAACTTGATTTTGCACTACCTAAACTCCGTTTTTGCGCCCAAATAAACTGTAATTTAAATTAAGTCTTCGCTAAGGATATTTTTTCAGCAATTAATCAGCCAGAACAGTTGCTTCTTGATTTCAGAATAAATAAATATTTTTGTAACAAAAAGCATCGTTTGCATCCACAGTGCAGTTAGACATAGCGTTCATAGATTTATTCAAAATATTTTACTCGCCAACTTCCTACCAAATTTGGTAACAGCTGAGCCAAATCGCATGAAAGCCTGTAAGTACATAACTCTGCAGTACGTATCTATGTACGTACAGATGTACGCATGTATCCGGGCATATTTGTGTGCACATTTATGGGATCGAACTCTCAATGCTTGCACTTGCGAACACACACACATACATACACACGTTCATATTGCAGGCATTTGTTGCTTTTATGCTCGTGTTTGCCCATCCGACATGATGAACTATTGTGTAGAACAACAATAACAAAAACAGCCGTCGGAAAAAGGAAATGTACGCCTTGAACTAATCAGTGCAGCACCACTGTTGCCGCCTCCTTCTGCCGTTCAATGCATGCCTTTCGCAGCATCACATTTCACATGCATTTTGTATACAAGCAAGCAAGCAAATCGAGGAGCTCTTTTCAAGCTATTCAAGCAAACACTTGAGCAAAACAAGTTCTGCGGCATTTGTTGAATGGCATGTGGCAGACGACCAAAAGCGGTGGCCAAACTTACGATTACGTAGACTTGCAAAGGGGTATATGGGGTGTGTGTGTGTGTAGGTATAGGCCTTAGAGGACAACTGGCGGGCTGGTTGGCTGCAAGTTTGGCTGGTTGATACTAGTCCGCTGCTGCCAAGCGAGCAACAACAAGCCATGTTTACTTGATACGTGTGTCCAAACATGTTTGTCATGCAATACCATAACTTATACACTTCCGGCAGCATCAAACTGCCTATCGCTCTGCAGTGCCCACCGCAATTGCTCATTGCGCAACTGAGGTTATTATACGCCACACACAAACATGCATACCTACACTAACTGGCGTATAATCTAAATTGCATATTGCATTGTTTGTGGCAGATTCTGCCCTTCTGCCACTGATTGTTGGTGCTGCCACTAACGATAGATTTCGTTTACTGCACTTATTGCTGGCGCTTTATAGCTGTTAATTTTTTTTTCCTCATTTGCTTGAATTTTGTGTGTGCCACTTTATTACGCCTTTTACAAGTTGACTGCAGGTCGCTTCGATCGCTCATGGTTTTATTACGTTCCACAAGCATGAGAATCACTTTACGCTTTTTTAAATTAGTGGGCTATTCTGTGAAGACTGAAATGTAGATGGGTGCCAACGAGGTTTACAAAAGGGATTTGAAGTGTGGCAAATATCCTAACACCCTGATGGATATTCTGCGCTCTAACATGGTCACACTTAGAAGCTGGACTGAGAGCAGGGGACCCGATATATATCCCAGAAAAACTGAAATAATCCTCTTTCTAAAGAAACATAGGCTTCCTATAATCTCCCCGCTAATTTTTAAGGGGGGATGGAGATTCCTTTGAAAGAGAATGTCAAGTATACCTAGGAGTCATATTAGACAGGAAATTCACGTGGAAATCTAATATTGAGGAAAGAGTAAAGAAGGCCAACGTTGCATTATTTACATGCAAAAAAGCGATCGGTATTAAATGGGGACACCTCGTGTTACACATTGGCTCTATACTTTTGTAGTTAGGCCAATTTTAATATTGGATTGGGCAAAAAGCAATGTCGTATTTTGTCAATTGAGCGCGACATTTAAACATATCTTGCGTTGTATTTATTGCACACTAAACGGCGATTTGAAGACGACAATCTGTACTACAAGTGTCTCTTTGACAGTGTTGTGATCGTACGTTTGAGTCTTAAGTTATAGCGTCAAAGATGGAGTCCACCAAGCAATAAATTCGTCATATTTTACGATTTTACTACCTTAGAGGTAAAAATGCAACAAAGGTGGCGGCGAAAACTTGTGAAGCTTATGGGCCTGATACTGTAACGATTCACACAGCACAGCGTTGGTTCGATCGATTTCGTTCTGGTGTGGTAGATGTCGAAGATGCACCCCGTACTGGTAGGCCAATCGTCGTAGAGACTGATAAAATCGTTGAAATTATCCAAAGAGGCCAACATGTGAGCATTCGCTCGATTAGTCAGGAACTAGGTGTAGACCACAAACTCGTTTGGAACCATTTGCAGAAGATTGGATTCCAAAAAAGCTGGATGTTTGGATGCCACACGTGTTGACGCAAAAAAATCTCTTGGACCGAATCAACGCTTGGACCCAAACGGAACGAACTTGACCCATTTTTGAAGCGAATGGTGACTGGCGATGAAAAGTGGATCACGTACGACAACGCCGAGAAGCGGCGAGCCGGCCCAAACCATCGCCAAGCCCGGATTACCCGCCAGGAAGGTTTTGCGGTGTGTTTGGTGGGATTGGAAGGGAATTATCCACTATGAGCTGCTCAACTATGGCCAAACCCTTAATTCGGTTCTCTACTTTGAGCAACTTGACCGTTTGAAGCAGGCGATTGACCAGAAGCGGCCAGAATTGGTCAATAGGAATGGTGTTGTGTTCCACCAGGACAACGCTCGTCTTCACACATCTTTGATGACCCGCCAGAAGCTACGGGAGCTCGGATGTGATGTCTCGCACCCACCATATAGTCCGGACCTGGCACCAAGTCACTATCATCCCTTCCGGTCCATGCAAAACGCCCTTGGTGATACCAAGTTGGTCTCAAAAGAGGCTTGCAAAAACTGGTTGTCTGAGTTTTTTGCAAATAAGGAGAGGGGGTTTTATAAAGGGGGTAATGAAGTTGCCTTCTAAATGGCAACAAGTTTGCAAACAAAACGGGGCATATTCGACTTGAATCGGATAATTTTAAGTACGTTAAATAAAGTGTCAAATTTCGATTACAAATACGAAATTACTTTTTCCCCAACCCAATATATGGTATACTTGTATGGTGGCCATCTGCTGCAAAGGCGAGTTACGCTAAAATCATGAGTAAGGTCCAAATAACAGTTTTTTTATGCATGTCTGGTGCTTTAAGGACTACTCCAAACAAAGCGCTGGAAGTGCTAATCATTTTACCTGCCCTAAATCTGGTAGGGAAGCACATGGCCGCCGCCTCGGCACTCAGACTCAAAAATATGGCGCTATGGAAAGACCGGTGGTTTGGCCACGCTTCCATTTTGCACTCTCTGAATAGTCACAAACAAGAAATAGACCTTTCTATCCCTAGACTCACTTTAGAAAAGCTCTTCAAGTCAAGTATATCGTCAACAAGGGAGTGGCAGACACCAAGGCCATGGAGAAGGGGGAATTAAATTTTATACAGATGGTTCCAAGCTAGACGATAAGGTTGGCTATGAAGTTTTCGCGAAGGAATCAGGACTGGAACTATTCGTTCGACCACCAGACTATACGTGTCTAACAGATAGGCTACTATGTCCGCAAATAAACAAACAAAAGAAAAAGGAACTACTTAGCTGCTTAAGATATAATATCTCGAAGGTCGTGGCATTTTTAACCGGTCACTGGCTTTTTAGCAGGCATTCCTCGAGACTAGGAGTTTTCTCCCGTGAATATTGGAGAAGTTGCAGAAATGAGGAAAAGGAAGAAACAGTTGAGCACTTCCTTAGCAATTGTCCAGCCTTAGCTAAAATTAGAGCAGGTTGTCTAGGTAAACACTTTTTTAATTCTCTTACAGAGCTGTCTGGGTTGGGATCAATTCAACGCTTCCTTCCACGAAGGAAAGTAAATGGGGTTCCCGTGCAGCACAGTGGTAAGGTCCCTGTAAGGTCTAAGTGAGTTAGTCGTGCAGACTGACTGCCACCATAACCTAACCTAGAGTGTGGCATTGAAATGCTAGGTCGTAGCGGTTGTCACTATGGGATGCACTCAGGCTCATGACCCACTCTAATGCTGCATCGGATACTTGCCGCGATCACAATCAACACCAATATGAACCCGTCAAAAACTTTTGAAGTCCCTGGGTTCCACAATGCTAAAGCCGGCCAGCTCTTTGGATAACTGTCTAACCTGAAAGGTGAATATTCATCTGGATAGAGAAATACAAGCTTTCGAACTTTGGAATAGGATAGGTTAAAAAGTGTGGTTTTGAACAGAGGCAAATTATAAAAAAAAATTGAAGGTGCGCTGGTATTTAACCCTTTACTGCATGCATGAATAAAACCTTAGAAAATCAATTGATTCACAGTAAAAATAACTTTAATTTAATTACCAGTAAGACTATTAGGAAGAAAATAATGGATAAGTTACATATTTTGGTTCCTTTTCTTTTTGCGGAAACAAAACCAGTTGTAAAGTACCGAAGCCAGTGGAAAAAATTATAGTTTGTCAGGAAAGATTAGTGTAAAAATATTTCTATTTCGTCAAAAAGTAGTTACGTTTTGCTTTGTTATTGTTTCTTGAAAATGAATCACTCACTTTCATTCTATTTTTTCAGCCACTTGCACATAAGTGAGGTTATTTCGAAATGCCGTAAAATCACAGAAAATTTTTTTTGCGTTTAATTATTGCTAAATACATATATGTTTGATGGACGAAAATAATTGGAATTATTTATAACACTTTCTTTTTGTTTGTTTTTTTTTTTTCATTTTTCTTTATTTATTGAATCTTTTTTGTATAAGAAACTAACAATATGTTTACAAGTCTTATATACTAGAGTAATATGTTTCCTTGCGAGTGCTAAGAAACGAATTATTTGCTCAAATTAATATACATATATTTACATATATGATTAAATCGTGTCGATTGTGAAAATGTTGTTGTTTTTTGTTTTTTTTCGAATGTGATAGATGTGGTTGGAGGAAGTTGTGGACGGACTCACTTGAAGATGTCTCTTTTTTTCAATCGTGTGTAACCTTCATCTAAAAGTAGATTTCGCGCTAGTTTATTGGGATGGTCTTCTAGCTTTTGTAGGTATTTTTTGCTCAGCCGTACTATTTCATCGGCTACACGAGGTATGCAAATATCTCTGTGAACGTTAGCGTTCTTTATATACCATGGAGCTCCCGTGATTATCCACAAGGCTTTAGATTCCACTCTCTGAAGTTGTTCGATATTTGAGGGCGTTGCCGTTCCCCATATTTCTATACCATATGTCCATATTGGTTTTAGCATGGCTTTATATAGTAGCACTTTGTACTCTAGAGGTAATGCTGATTTCGAATTAAGCATCCAATATAGGCTTTTCATTTTAAGCTTGATATTCGACACTTTCTTTTCAATATGATTCCGCCATGAGAGTCTTCTATCCAAGTAAATTCCAAGATATTTTATTTCGTTTTGCTGTGGTATAATATATTCTGACCATTTATTGTAACTGAAGGGCAAGTTTCTGTTCTTAGAGTAAAAGTAATATGCACGCATTTGGTGTCATTAACCTTTATTCTCCAGTTTTTAAGCCATACTTCTGTTTCAAGTATTATATATGCCTTTGTAATATAGACGTTGCTACTTTTGGGTCTGTGTGAGTGCAAAGTATTGCAGTATCATCGGCAGATGTTGATGTCATTGTTTGGCTCGTCGTTGGCATATCAAATGTGTATAAAACATATAAAATAGGGCCTAGAACGCTGCCTTGTGGAACTCCAGCGTCTATTCTACAATGCCGAAAGAAAAAATCTTTTTGCTTTACAACAAATTCTCTATTAGTGATATACTTTTGCAGCAAGAGGTGTGCATTCGTAGGCAGTAAACTAGTAATATTGTGAATTAGGCCTCGGTGCCATACCTTATCGAATGCTTGTGCTACGTCTAAGAACAGTGCAGTGCAGTACTGTTTTTTCTCAAAGCACTTTCGTATAAATGACACAATGCGATGAACTTGCTCAGTTGTACTATGTTTTGCTCTAAATCCAAATTGGTGTTGAGGAATAATATTGTTATCTTGAATAAAAGGCATTATTTTCTGCAAGAGCAACTTTTCAAATAGCTTTGAAAGTATGGACAATAGACTAATTGGCCGATATGAGGATGCTTGACTTAAGTCTTTCCCAGGTTTACCAATCATAGTGATTTGAGATAATTTCCAAGCTTTTGGGTAGTAGGCAGTACGAGAGATGGCGTTAAATATGTGGCTGATATGAAGAATGGCAATATTGGGAAGCTCTTTTAGCATTTTTGGGGTGATTTTGTCATAACCTAGTGCTTTTTTAGGTTTAAGTTGATTAATAACTGAGACTATATTATTTTTTTTAAACTTTATTGGCTTTTTTGGTGGTTGCAATATGTCTAGTGGTAAACAAGTAGTTGCAGAAGACTGATTGGGAGTGAAGACAGATTGCAGATGTTCAGCAAATACACACCCTTTTTCAGAATCCGTACGTGCCCAATTACCATTTCCTAGTCGAATTGGTGATTCGTATTGTATGGACCGATTTATATTTTTTGTGGCCTTCCACAATGCGTAATCTGTTTGGTCCGTCGGAGTAAGATTAGAAAGGAAATCATGAAGATGCCTCTCCTTTTCTTTTTTAAGGGCGCAGCGCAACTTAACTGTGTATTCATACAATAGTTTCTTGTATTTTGGAGAACGATATTGTTGCCAAGACCTTCTCAGCTCTCGTTTCTTTTTAACTAAATCTTCTATAGTCTCATCAATGTTCCGCTGAGAGTTAACACGACTTTTATTATTTGTGGCCACTGCTGCCCTAATAGCTCCATGCATTAGTTCAGTCAATGTATATATCTGCCTATCGATATCAATATCATTATTTAAAGAAACATTGGTTTTTATATGAGTGCTAACGTATTTCTTATATTTAAGCCAGTTTATGAGATTGGGATGGGGGAGCTGATTACACGGTGTTCTGGTGCAAGGACTACCTTCCATGGTTATAATAGACGGAGAATGGTCGGAGGACAATTCCAGGGATGAGGACGCTATTATAATCTTGCGATCAATACCCTTTATAATACCAAAGTCAATCAGGTCAGGCATCTTCTGACGGTCAGATGGCCAATATGTTGGCTGTCCTGTAGATACAACATCAAGTTTTGATCTTAGTATACAACTAAAAAGTTGTCTCCCTCTAGTTGTGACGAGTCTAGAGCCCCAATAGTGGTGCTTGGCATTGAAGTCTCCTGCAGCCATAAACTTTGGCCCAAGTTTGGCAAAAAAATCTTTGAACTGTTGTGCGGTTATAATTTGAGAAGGAGGGCAGTAAACAGCTGCGATAGCCATTGTGCTGGAAAATTCTTGCAGTTGAATAATAGTGGACTGAAGGTATTCTTCTTTAAACTCCTCTAGTATACTGTGTTTTAGACGTTTTTTTATTAATATCGCTGTGCCACCACGAGCCTTGTTTCTAGGATGTTTTGTATCATAGAAAAGATATTCCGGAATTCTAAAATAATTTTTATCTGTAAGATGAGTTTCAGATATAAGCATAATGTCAATGTTATTTGATAATAGAAAACTATAGACTTCGAGCTTGTGCTTGGTGAGACCGTTTGCGTTAAAATGACAAATTTTGGTTCTCCTGGTTTTCTCCTCAATTGCTAAATTTTTTAACACTTGCATCTTGTTTTGGTTTGCTACACGTAGATGTGGAGTGTAAGTCATCGCATATCACACACACGCTTGGTAAAGTACAGTAGCTACGAGTGTGGCCAAATTCCTGACAGTTTGTACATTGTACGGGACTCTTACGTTTTAGTGGTTCTTCTATTGAAATTTTACGATGCAGTAGATAACGCAGGTTATAAATTGGATGCACTTCGCCTTTTTTTCATAATTTTGCTGATGGCTCAAGTTCTATACGAAACATTGGTTGCGGGACTTTGTTCCGGTTTTTTATATTAAATATAGACTTTATTTCGAATCCCGCTTCTTCAAGTGCTGCCTTTATTTCGGACGGGTCTACATTATGCTCAACTCCTTTCATTAGCTAACACTTAAATTAGAAATAAGATTGAATCAAAACTGTAATACCATATGAGCCCATTCATATGCGATAAAAGAATAAGCAGCTCGTTCGGCAGGTACCCCATTCTGAGTGCAAACTGAGTGGCTTTGAAAATTGATTAAAGCAAATGCAGAAGCATATTGAATTCCTAGGAAAATATTTTCAAGAACAATAAAGCCATCTCCACTATTATTTTACTCTATTTTCATTATTTGGCGCACAATTTAAAAAGCAACCCTAGTAATTGAAAATACGCAGAGCACTCAAATGGAAGACCCACTTACATATGGAAATTGTTGATTTGCCATCACCGTCGATACAATTTATATTTCCATCTATTTACACTGCTAATAGTTAAGTTCAGTGCTATTGAATTGTAACTGTAACGGTAACTGTATTTGACGCCAAAGATAAGATGTGCCAAAAGAGAGGAAATTAAATAAACATTCATTCTCAGAATGACGAAACTATTAAAATGCAAATGCAATAGAAATAAATAAATATTCATAGCTACTCTCAGCAGCCACACGAATGCTGCTTAGATTGAGGGCTACACAAACATAATATTACGAGGTCATACGTATGCATAATGGAAATAAATATCAGCAACAGTATATTTAGGTGCATATGAATATTCAAGCAGTAGTGAGCAGGAATAACTGTTAACAAACGCGTTATTTTCAACACTTGGAACAGACAAAAGTAGCAGCTCCATGGCCTTCTTGCAGAAATACCTTCACACACATGTATGTGCCTATGTATGTATTTTATCATATAAATGCGCTTGTATGCATGTTTGTATGTGCTTATGTATGAATAGATTTTATGCACTACCAAAGCACTTTCGCTACATAACGGTGAAATGTAGTGAATATTTTAATCCGCCTTTATCCACTACATTCCGAATGAGCCATACGAATATCATGCGAACGTACACACACACACGCACACACAAAGTCACATCTCAACCACTCCACTGCACTTCAAGCACACCACTTTGCCGCTCAGCTTAGCGCGCTGAGTTGTCTTCATTTTCGCGTTATTTTATTTTGGAAGTACACTGACAGGCAAACAGACAGACAGACAGCCAGACTGACAGACCAGCAAGTGATGCTTCCAGTACTCCATTCCATCTCTCTCTCCCTCTCCCAACTCTCACAAGTGCCACTTCATTTGGATGTTGTTATTTTGGTGCAGTTTGTTTTTATTATTGTTGTCTTTATTGTTATTTCATGTAGTTTATCTTTCAACTTGGCTAAGTTGGGGTGTCGAAGTGATTTCCTGCATTCGACTGAGGCCAGCAGAGACGTTTAGGGCGGCTGGCTAATCGTATACTCGTGTGTATACTCGTAAGTAACCAGTATCTCCATGCATTTTGATTCCCTTATGAATATACATGTGTACATATGTATATAAGTATATAAAATAGAGAGCATCCTACTTATACATAAGTACGAGTGTATTGTGTAACTTATGCTCAATGCTCGATAATTCGGTGTTACTTTATCAAAGGCGTTTTGCATGTGGCCAAAGTTTTGTAGGCGGGCAACTCTAGCTGCAAGCCATGAATGGTGGAGTCAGAGTGAGTGATGTATAATGTTGTGCTAATGATGTCTCAACGATTATCCTCTACTAACAACATATGCTACATGCACACATATACAAAAGCAACAACAAAATATAAGCAGTTTAGCAACACTCACTGCTGGCTACTAGTTGTGAAAACCGTAGCTGGCCACAGCAGCCGATTGCTGCCTGTGTATAATGAAATTGCACTTAAATTACATTCTATTCAAAATCGAATTGTATAAGCTATCGATTGTAAGGTTGTGCTTGTACATTTATGCTATACAGCCACTTACATACGTACGCATATATACAGCGTGGCAGCATTTATTGGCAGTAGGGTGGCCAACAAAAAGTCGAAGTACTGAATATTTGTAACGACAATCCACTGAGTTCATTTTTTACGGAAAAATTTAATAAACTTTGTTTTAAGTCTGCTACTATATAAAAGTGAAATGAAATGATACGATAAATAGGACCAACAATACAATTTTTTAAGGAACCTGAGCTCAGCGAAATACTCTGCACCGATGAAGGGGGCAAATTAGAAATTTCAGGTTGCAGTGCTAAATTCTCTCATTATAATATTAATAAATGGTATAAATACAATAATATGCATGTGCATATATAAAAAATAATGACATAGCAATCTATTTTGATTAGTCTTTGGCCGAGCTCCTGTTCCCATTTATTTTTCCACAAATGGAGAGACCTACAGTTGTATGTCACCTCCAGAGAACAGATGGTTTTTAAAGGAGCTTTTTCATGGCAGAAATGCACTCTGAGAATAAGTATTGCCTATTGAGAAATGGTCAAAACTATAAAAAACTTTCTCTACCGAATAGCAGTCATGCACCAACCCATTCGGCTATGGTGGCCTCGCACATATTACTATTCATTGGAGTAACAGTAAAGTAAAAGCTTAAAAGAATAAACAAGAGCGAAGGTTTAAGGTCATCTGTTCGTATAAATGCATATTTATAAAGAATGCCAAAAATTTTTGAATTTAATTTTTAAATAATTATATTAATTTCTAAAACAAATGCTAAAAGTATAGAAGAAGAAAGGAAGCTATTTAAAGATGCTATTACAATAGCCGTACCAACCACAATAGAAAACACCGTAAAAAATAAAATCTCTGTATGATACGATGACAAATGCATAAACGCGATAGCAACCAATGAAGGAAAGTTTGCTTAGATAAAAGGGAATTACATGAAAAAAAAGGAAATTTACTACCAAACTATGTAAAAAAAAAACGCGAAGCCATGAAGAAGAACTTGGAGAACTTATGCCAAGACCTTATCTCCAACAACACTCGGGAGCTTTACAGCCAAGAAAAACGTGGATTTCAACCTCAAGTAAATATCGAAAACCGAAATACTTACAGAACAACATCAAATTTTTGAAAGATGCGTCGAACACTTTAAGCGATTACCTAATGCGGAAAATGCGGAAGGAGAAAGCAAAGAAGACACAATTATAACATATAGAAGCAATAGTAAAAAATCACAGAAAGAACTACCACTACATTAGACGAAAATCTAGACGCAATAAACTATGGTACATGAAAAATCACAAATCGTCGGGAAAGCAGAATATTACAGCTATACATTTGGAAAAAAAGCAAGCGGCATATTTATCGAAGAAATACAGCACTTGACATCGCTTATATGAGAACAAGAAACATTGCCCAAAGATTGGAATTTAGCATTAATATCACCTATTCATAAGAAAGGTGAAAAAGGAAACTATAAAAATGATCGCGGTATCTCGCTTATCAACACAGCATACAAAATCTTAGTTCGTAATATAAACAATAGACTTATTAAATACGCTGAAAAAATGTTGCCGGAATAACAATGTGGCTTCTGCCCGGTTCGATCAACTTCTGACCAAATATAAGAAGTCAACGGAAAAATGCTATGAACGCAACATTGAACTTCATATGGTTTTCATTGAGTTCAAACAAGCATTTGACACCATAAACCGAATGACCATGTTAACAATTTAAAAAAATGCAAAATCTCAGAAATAATAATCAAGCTAATAATGACGAACCAACGGAACACTGAATCCCAAATCATGATATCGGATAATGAATCTGAAGCCTTTCATACAGTTCCATAGAGAGTTGTGTAGGACAGGGTGAAACTCTTTCGTCAACAATTTTTAGCTTAGCGCTGTGCTGTGCAATAGATGAGGTAAACGATGCCAAAAGAACTGGACATACAGTGAGTAGACCAAACCAGTTATATGCGTACACCGATCATGTAGCGATAGTCAGCAAAACTAAAAGTTCGATAGTATCTTTTCTGAAATTGGCCTAACGGACAACAACGAAAAAACAAATACATGCTGCCCTCTAGACTGGAAAACCAACAGCCATCAAAAGAGGTTGATATTGGAAAATGCAGATTTGAAGTGGTAAGCACGTTCATATATCTAGGCTGCAAACTGACGACAGATAATTCGATGAGTCTTACTATAGAAGAATGAATTCAAGCAGCTAATATACTTACAAAAGTTTTCAAATCAAAACACCTTAATAGACCCTTGCAAGCTGACACTATATAAAACCGTATTTCGACCGGTGCTGTGGTTTGGAGCTGAAACAGGGATATTGAGTGAAAAAGCTAAAAAAAAAGCTACAAACATTTGAAAGGAAAGTTATCAGAAAAATATTTGGCGCAGTCAGAATGGCACAAGATGTGGCGCATGCGATGTAAGGATGAACTGAACGAATTTATCAATGGCGAAAATGTAGTACGTCACACTAAAGCGCAACGAACACGATGGCTAGGACATGTTAAGAGAATGAATATTTCAAGAGCTCAAAGCAAAATTCTAGAGGCGAATACATACACAAATAAAGCAAGTGAAAGACCAAGATTGAGGTGGATAGATAAAGTGAAAGAAGACCTGGAACAGCACAATCTAAAGAACTGGACGGAAGCGGCAATGGATAGAGCAGCATAGAGGTGTACTGTTCAGCAGAGAAAAGCTCGCAAGAACTTGTAGCGCCAAGTGAAGATGTTGATTATTAATTTGGTAAATTTAATGTGGGGAAAAAATTTGGAATGGCAACATGTTTTTAAATTTTTTTTTTGGCGATACAGAAAGTGTTATCAGCCATTTCATTTCCCTCATTCCCTTCATGTCCCAGACTTCAGCCTAGTATTACTATGTGGAGATTTCCTAAGCAAACTGGGGCAAATTTCACCTCATAATTTTTTATATCTGTCTGATTTCGGAGCGCACCAACTACTGAGGACTTACGGCATGAGTTAGAAGAGTAAAATCGGTGTTGCTGAAATACAGCTAACGGTATATTTCCCGATTTTCGAAATAAAAAACTTGAACCTATCAAATATTCTGTGGGGTGACTAACGCCCAGGTTGTCTTCCGAATGTTAATTAAAGGGTAAATCACGGGTTGGCAGCCTAACAACCTGTGTGAAAGTGAAATATAGTAAAGCAAAATAATGCGCCTTCTATAAAAATTTAAATCTATCTCTCTATAAATATTGGTGCCTTTTACAGGCACCTTTGAGGAAAAATATTTCCTCCAGTGATTTGAAAATGTGAAATAAGTGAATAAACCCGAAATAACAGGCTAACAAGGACAGAAGAATAAGAATATACATAAGAACTTACCAAGTTCTTCCGAGTTGGGATACCTACATATATCAGACACATATACCATAGACAGTTTCAGTTCATCGGTTGAATGAATAGCCTATGCCCAATTTAACAAATGCTCTTGGTAAACCACTCTTCGAGAGTCTCGAACAACTGTCTGGCTTCGACGTGAACAACTTAATAAGGTTCTTAAACCGCACAGATCGGATACAGTCATTAACCCTAGAACACACACCCGGGTACAAATGTATCCACTTCAACTTTGAAGTGTTGTAACTTTTTAACCGCTATACCTCTATACCATTAACTTCGGATCTAGGAAGATTATTTAGTTTTGAGTTCAAGTTCAAAATTTGAACCAGATTGGATCATTGGTTCAGGAGCTACAGCCTTCCAAACACATTATATACGTAAACACACACCCGGGATACGTTTGTACCCCAATAGTAAAAATCCTCATAATAATCAAAAAAAAACATTTTTCATATCATTTTTTTATTTGAAAAATTAAAAATATTCATTTCACACATTATATTATTGACTTTTATTATAAAAATTATAAAAATGCATCTTATTCTTCTCCTCCTTCTTAATTGGCGCGATAACCGCTTACGCGATTTTGGCCGAGTTTAACAAAGCGCGCCAGTCGTTTCTTTCTCGTGCTAACCGGCGCCAATTGGACAGACCAAGTGAAGCCAAGTCCTTCTCCACCTGATCTTTCCAACGCAAAGGAGGCCTTCCTCTTCCTCTACTACCACCAGCTGGTACCGCATCGAATACTTTCAAAGCCGGAGCGTTTGTATCCATTCGGACGACATGACCCAGCCAACGTAGCCGCTGGCTCTTCATTCGCTGCGCTATGTCTATGTCGTCGTAAAGCTCATACAGCTCATCGTTCCATCGTCTACGATATTCGCCGTTGCCAACGTGCAAAGGTCCAAAAATCTTACGCAGAATCTTTCTCTCGAACACTCCAAGCGTCGCTTCATCGGATGTTGACATCGTCCAAGCTTCTGCGCCATACGTCAGGACGGGCATGATGAGAGTTTTGTAGAGTGTTAGTTTTGTTCGATGAGAGAGGACTTTACTGCTCAATTGCCTACTTAGTCCAAAGTAGCACTTGTTGGCAAGAGAGATTCTACGTTGGATTTCAAGGCTGACAAATGCATCTTATATCTAAGGAAAATCATGGCAAATAGAGCAATTTGTTGATGTGACCGAACGTTCAAGACACATTGGCTTCTTACATTTGGCGCACAGCTTTCTGGTTTTTCTACGGCGTTTTTCCTCTTGTGCGTAACAAAATTAGCAAGATCCGGACACAGGTTATGGCGTGCGCGCTGCGGCAGATGTTGATGCTGCTGTTGACACCATTGATTCCAGCGGTCGGTTGAAATATGCTTCAATAGCAATTTTAGTCGAAAAATTTCGCGTCACTTGACGATTTATGGCTCTGGCTTCAATAATGGGCATACACAATGCTTCAGCCAAGCTGCGCAGGATCTGCTTACGCTTGTTGTTTGTTCTCCAAGGCAACATAGGGTTATTCAAATCGTAGACAATGTAGGCTGCAAGAGCTGTAATGTCCAACATGTTGAAGAACATCGCTAGTGGCCATCGTTTTGTTTGTCTTTGTTTTGGATATTCCGCAAACATTTGGTCCATTCGATCAACACCACCTTTGGCACGATTATAATATTCAATTATTTCAGGTTTCCCACTGTCAGCTATTTCAGCATCATTATGCATGGTCGAAAGCAAAATTAGTGCTTTATTTTTTTTGGGAACGTAAGAGCACATTGTCCATTATTTTTGAAGCCAAATGTCGTTGAACCAATTGTCTTGTTTTTGTTCTGCTTCATTTCTTGAGGAATATATGATTTGTTTTTGCACAAAGTTCCAACGATCGTGAGTTTCCAGGTGAGAAGCAGTTCTGCAACTGGCAAGGTCGTAAAAAAATTGTCCATTGTAATGTTTCGGCCACTTCCTTGGTATTTGGCAGACAAATCCTTCACCACTCGTTCGCCTTGGTTCGTTTCCCTACCAGTTTCTGCTTGGCCAGTATATATTTGTCCATGCAGTGGATATGCATTTGTGGCATCGCAAATCCACCAAACCTTGACTCCATATTTAGCAGGTTTTGACGGTATGTACTGCGTAAACCGTGTGCGTCTACGGTAAGGAAATAATTGTTCATCAATCGTCAAGCATGAGCTGGGCTTGTAATGTGCAGCAAGATTATTGTTCATCATCGTCCACAACTCACTAATCGGTGCTGCTTTATCAGTTAGTAAGCGTGTTGCACGAGTGTTTTTATCGTCAAATCTTAGGAACCGCAATATCGAACAGAAACGGTTGACTCCCATTGTGGCGCGATACAAAGGATAGTTTTTGACGCTCCATAAATCTCGAACATGTTCTCCATTGCTATGGTTCGCACCAGTCATAATAAGTATGCCAAAAAATGCATACAGCTCTGTTATTAACACAGGCGTCCATGACTTAGGAGTTGTGTTTGGATGCGCATTGTTGTAAGCATTATAAGTTTCTTTTGCTAACTTATTTGTGTGGTGCATAATTATATCAGCCATTTCAACGTTCATGAAACATTTGAATGTTTACTCTATTGACAACATTTCAGTGCATCTAGCTGGTCCAGAACGTTCTCTTATAATATTTTGTCTGAGTACCTGACGACTTACATTTGGTTCTTTCATCCACTCAGTACCATCACGTGCAACAAATTTTTCGCCACTAGCAGGTAATTCATTATTTTCTTCTACTTCTTCTTCTTCATCGTCTTCTTCATCATCCTCATAGTCCGCATAATCAGGTAATACTTCTGCGGTACTTTGCGAAACTTCAGCATCGTCATCAGCAATTTCAATGTCATTGAATTGAATTTCTTCTTCATCTTCTGAGTCAAAGTCATAGGGAGCGTCATCGTCACAAATTTCATCAAATAAAGATTGTATATATGATTCTCGCTGTTCCTCAGTTAGCCTGCATAATAAAAAAAAATTAGTAATAGGACTATGTTTAAGTTCGTGCGGTTTTTTTCGAAATTTGAAACTTTATTGACGTAAAATGGTTACAAATTTAATATTCAAAGTATTGTCCATCGCTTACTACTACTTTTTCCCATCTTTCTGGCAATTCACGGATTCCCTTTGTGAAAAATTCGGTCGGTTTTGCCGCAATCCACGAATCGATCCATTTTTTGACTTCATCGTAATTACGGAAGTGCTGGTCAGCCAGGCCATGTTGCATCGATCGGAAGAGATAGTAATCGGATGGCGCAAGGTCTGGACTATACGGCGGGTGGGGTAGGACATCCCATTTGAGCGTTTCTAAGTATGTTTTGACCACTTGTGCAACATGTGGCCGAGCATTGTCATGTTGCAAAATAACTTTGTCGTGTCTATCGGCGTATTGCGGCCGTTTTTCTCGCAGTGCTCGGCTCAAACGCATCAATTGTCGTCGGTAGACATCCCCCGTAATCGTTTCATTCGGTTTCAGTAGCTCATAATACACAACACCCAGCTGGTCCCACCAGATACACAGCATAACCTTCAGGCCATGAATATTCTGCGCCGACGTCGATGTTGAAGCATGGACAGGGTATCCATACGTTGCCCGACGTTTTGGATTGTCGTAATGGACCCACTTTTCATCGCCAGTCACAATTCGATGCAAAAAACCCTTTCTTTTGTGCCGTTGAAGCAGTTGTTCGCATGCCATAAAACGGCGTTCAACGTCTCTTGGCTTCAATTCATACGGCACCCAATGGCCTACCTTTCGGATCATTCCCATGGCTTTTAAACGTTTGGAAATGGTTGATTGATCAACTCCCAAAGTTTTTGCAACCTCTTCTTGCGTTAGAGCTGGATCTTGATCGAGCAATTCCTCCAATTCGGTATCCATGAACTTTGGCGGCGCACCCTCGCGTTCTTCGTCTTCCAAGCCAAAATCACCACTTTTAAAGCGTGCAAACCACTTCTGGCACGTTCGCTCAGCTAGAGCATGCTCACCATAAACTTCCACCAAGATACGATGACTTTCGGCTGCTTTTTTCTTCATATTAAAATAATGAAGAAGAATTCCCCGCAAAAACACATTATTTGGCACGAAATTCGACATTTTCAAGTGTGGTAAAAATATTGTTGTTTACGCTTCAAATAAAAAACTTATACTGACGTTTGTGCCTTACGACAGTAGCTCTCCAATGAATGTTTGGAAATGTGGATCGATGGAATAATAATCAAGTTACGCCATCTGTTGTAAAACCGCACGAACTTATCGATAGACCTATTATATGTTTACATTGTTGCTTATTTTACATTTTTTACCTTCTATATGCTGCACTTGATAAATATTCGTTTCTTCTTGAAGTCATTTCGTATCCAGTTATTTATAGTTTCAGTTATATTTATTTTCACTTATATTTTCACTTCTTACACTTTTGAGCACCAAAACAATAATGAAAATATCAACAGGCAGCATTTATAACAACACCTCGTGTGAAAACAACCCTTGCAGCTGCATATAAAATACAAAAACCAGTTATACCAGTGTATTTGCTACCTACGTACCCATACCTTGCGCGACCTTTTTGCACATATCTTTTGAACCAGGTAGAATATTTCAATGAAATAAAAGCCAAATGTCTATTCGTTATTACTCTACAAGTATATTATTATAAATTATATTATTTTGTTTTGCATTTATCAGGACAACAACAAAAACAAAAATCCACTGTTGCATGTCCTGACTTTATTTGCCCATATCGCTGGAACCAGTAGGAATATTCGAATGAAACAAAAGACAAAATACTTTTTATATATTAAAATATACATTCCAAAAAAAAATCATAGAAATCGGTTGAATAAGCATTACAAAAACCGCAAAATAAGGTCCCGGGTACAAACGTATCCCGGGTGTGTGTTTACGTGGTATTTTCTGGGTGTGTGTTCTAGGGTTAAAGTCATGTTGAAATAACCATTAAGCAAGTTGGTAGCGAGGATGTGGCAACAAAATCGTGCGGAAACGCTAATTGGATTCTGGACGAATCACCACTTTAACAAACCAACTTGATTAAGGGTTCTCCGGCAATTAGTATTAAATTTGCTTATTCTTTCAACCCACTGAACTACAAATAGTTGAATTAACTTGTCTTACTTTCCAATACATCCAAAGTAACTAATAAAATAGTTTTACACACTAAACTGTTTGTCAGTCGGACTGGTATTCCATCCACAGAGGCAAGTAGCAAAGCTTCAGTAAATCGCTTATTCTACTCTCAACCGGATTCCAACTGAAGCTAATGAAAATCGTCTGCAACAAAATTGCATTATTAATGTCTGGCCACCACCCACGGTGCTAGCTCCTATGCCGCACCACATTACAATAAAAAACTAGACTGGGCAAACATATTGGCTGCAGTTGCCCTACGAGTTCAATGGACGGTGCAACTTCCAACGGAAATTCACGCACAGCGCTCCTATAGCTCCGCATGCTGTCTGGCACCGAAATCTTATTACTACGTTATTGACCACCAATGTGATTTCAAGTGGGAATATGTATCGGAACACATATATATATATATATATATATGTGTGTGTGTGTGTGTACGTGGGTTCGTGTATTTCAAAACCACATTCTCGCATACAAACTACTGACGGTGATTCCTGGAAGCGCTTGTGATACTAACATCAACACCACCACCTATTGGCGTTGGCCACAAGTGACATCATAAAGGCCAACTACTTCTGCGAGTGTATTAGTATATTCGCCCAATGTTGTAACAGTTGAATAACGTGTTCGACAAGTGGTCATTTACGTGTGAGTTTCACGTGCAGTTGTATGTTGCTCAACATTTGATTTTGTTTCTGCATTATCGTGCGGTTCATATGCATACGGGTACGCCCCGCAACAAAACGATAGCACATCAATATTTTAACCAGGTTTGACATTTTTTGTTTTTTGTTTTTGAGTGTCTACTATTATTTTTTTTGTTAAAGTATGGCTATGGAACAGTGACGAACTAATAACCGTCAGGACCAAGCAAGGATGTCCCCAAGGAGGTGTTTTTTCTACGCTGCTGTGGTGCTTGCTCTTAGACGTAGACTCTCTACTAGCGGAGATGCAGGGACTCGGTTTTCATGCCCAAGCATATGCGGACGATGTCTGTGCATCGGATAAATTTCTAAGGAGGCTTTGCATGAAAGTGCAGAGGATTCTGGACAAAATGGATGGCTTGTACATGAGACAAGGTCTTTCCGTTAATCCGAACAAAACCACAAGCTTACGAGAAAGCGGACATTGGATGGACTCTGTCTTCCAACACTGAAAGGTGTGACACTTGGTCTTACCGATGAAGTTAAATATCTTGGAGTAATCTTGGATAAGAAGCTGACTTGGGAGACAAACGTTTCATTGAAAGTAAATCGCGCATTGAGGATTTTTCTGCAATGCCGTAGAGCCTTTGGTAAAACCTGTGACAGTCAGGCTGCACTGAAGGCCCTGGAGAACGCGAAGCAAACCTCAAAGGTTGTTCGAGAATGTAAGAAGAAGCTTAATTCTATCGCAAGACAGAACAATCTTGTATTTTTATAGTTTCCAGGACATTCCGGTGTTCACTTCTGCAGGAATCATGAATTAGATCAGCGATTAGTTAGGCAATCTACATAAAGAGCGATGGTCCGGTCTAGAACGCTGCAGAAGTGCAAAGTGTTTTGTGACAAGTCCGAACAGAAAACTGTCAAACTTTCTACTCAAACTTGGAAGAAGAGACGTTCGGTTGATGGTCGGTATTATTACAGGACACAACCCACGGGGTCAGCATATGACCACCATTAGAATCATTGGAGGAGGCGGATAGCACTGGGCATTTTCTCTGTGAGTGTCCTGCCTTTGCTAGAGCACGGCTGCGAGTTTTAGGTTCCGATTTCATGAGAATGAATAAGATTTTTTCTCTTAAACTGGATTTACAGATTTGCCAAAAAATCTGGAAAATTCTCACAGGACTAACTATCACTATCTCTGTCTCTGATACTTTTCTCCTTCCCTCCTTGACTATCTACCCTCTTTCTAGAGCTTTAAATACAATGGACTTTTTAGCCTGAGAGTTTTAGGAGTCACCAAATCTCCTTTTTGAGGAAGACCATTTGTTGAAGGCTGAACACTTTTTTAGAGAACCTCGTATGGCCAAAAAAAATTTATAGTTTTTAACATTAGATCTCAAAATAAAACACCCAAAACAAAAATAAAAAATTTTCTTTGGTTTCTGTTTTACATGCTTTTAAAGAAACACCCAAGAAACACCATTTCAAATGAGGCGAGGGCCTTAAACTTTACATAAAAATTAGCGAAATTCCACAAACTTGAAGTACCAATTCCACTTTCACTTGAATTGCTAGAAATTTTTTTGCTAAACAGTTTCGTAGCTTATTATATTTCTAGTAGTAGTAATAGTAGTTCTAGTAAATGTTAGTTTGTAATTGCGAAAAAATCCCGTTGAGTTTTCATAATTCTTTTCCTTGACGGTCATGCTCATTTTCTCCAAATAACAGATGAAAGACCGTCAGCATAAAAAACGTATAACGGATCAACGGGATTTTATAGCAACTTCAAATCTATACTTTAATGTATTTAAATTTAATAAGCTTTAATAAGCTATTAACTTGTATACTAAAAATTTTTCTAGAAATTCGAATTCAAAGTGGTGTAATTGTGATGAAGGTGATGAAGGGATTGAGGAATTTTAATTAAGGTATGAAACTTGGACTTATATCCACTTTGCTAGGCAATGAGCTATGCTTTTATAAAAAAAAATTATGAACATTCGTCAAACCTGCCCAAAATGTTGATTTTCTATTCTTTGACGCAGACTGTAGCTGCGCGTAGGAGTTGCATTCAAAGAGCCATAGTAATTAGATTTGCCCGCATCAAGTAATTTTGCGGTAGCAACAGTCGTTGGCAATCGATTGGTCGATAAGTGAAATGATGATGGAGCTGGACAGTTGAGTGTAAAAGTTAAAATTTTGAAATTACCAAATGTGTCAACTTTCTGCATGTATTTTTTGTTTTTTTTTAGTAAACAGGAGTTTATTATCACTTCACATTTTGATTTTATTTAACCAAATCAACCGCAAATTAAATTTCGATAGTTGATAAAACCAAACGTACTAAGAAACAAATGCAAGAAATTGCCAAATATTAAGAATTTCTACATACATGTCTGTAAACTATAAGCACTTTTTCATTTTCTTTCTTTAAATGAAGTAAGAGTTTAATTTATTTTTGATTGAATTATTTAGCATTAATCTGTTTTTCATATACACAGCAATACTGCATTCTTTGATTATTAAATAAATAAATTGATTGTAAATTTAAAGGAGGCTTGGGCTCAGGGCTAGTAAAAGTGCTGAGAAAAATAAATCAAGAAATGGTGCCCATTTACACAGGGAAACATTTGGAAGGGAAACATTTTGTTCTGGGGAGAGAGACGGCCGCGGAAGAGAGAAGGGAATTTTCCTCATGTACTGGCGACACACTTTGCTCTTCTTATTCGTATTTCCAATCTTAAAGCAATTTTTGACAGTTGCTTCATTTGTTTGCTTCCTTTGTGGGAGAAAGTTCTGAATTCTATGTTGGTTTTCGATCAAACGGAAGAAATCCGCAATGACAAACATCCGAATGCTGCTTGGGAAGTGCAGAATTATTTTTGCTAGTAAAGTAGGTATAATTTAAAAAAGTTATGTTTATGTTGAATATTTATTTTTCCCCCCATTTCTAGATACTCAAGTTAATTTGAAGTTAATGGTTTATATATGAAGTATTTTCAATTTAATTTTTTTTTATTCAATTAAAAAGATTTATATATATTATTTATATGTATGTGTAAATAAAAAACGAAATAAATTATTTATTATTCTACCAGCTTGCATTCTTCATTGAAATATTTAAGAAACTGTTAAAGAATGTTTTCCGCTTTACATGTTAGCGGGTTGTAGAATATATCCGAACCAAAAGATGCTAAAGCAGAAAACGTCAAAATGTTGCTGAAAACAATTTTGCCCGTGTGACCGCGAAGGAAACAATAAAAGGAAATTTCCAGTGTCTGCCTCCCAGATGTCACCGTGTGTAAATCGGCACTTGGTTGGATAGACAAATTTTACTTCCTGAGCCAGGCGCTCCAACTGGTGCAGAGGGACTTGCAATGGAGTTCTGGCAATACCACGGGAAAATTAATACCAACTATATATTAATCCAATATCTAAAAGTGACAATAAAAAATACTAGTAGTTTCATACCAATTGTGAAGTCGGTCCGAAATGAAAAACCGTAGAAAAGTTCACTAAAATCTGCTAATTTATTATACTTTGGGTTACAAATTCTTTGCATTTAATTTAACACCCGATCACTAGTCGGAATTTAATAAGCAGTAATCTACACATTTAAGAAAAAGTATAAAATGGTCGTGGAAATTTGCCTTTATTTGGTCACAATTGACAATGAATTGTGTGAGGGGGTTTTGACAGCGAAGGGGAATATATAAAAGGCTTCCCAATAACCGGTGTTATCTATCGCTATCGAGAGATGATTATCGATTTTTTATGGCCGGAATTGGATGGTATTGATTTGGACAACGTTTATTTTGATCAAGATGGCGCTGCGTGCCACACAAGCTACGAAACCATTGATCTTTTACAGGAAAAGTTTCCGGACCGTGTTATCTCTCGAAGAGGTGATCACAATTGGCCACCGAGATCTGGTCATTTAACACCTTGTGACTTTTTTCTTTGGGGCAACGTGACGGAGAAAGTCTACGCCAACAGCCCAGGGTCGATTCAAGACCTCAAAGATGGAACTCGTGAGGCTTTCGAGGATACAGGGCAGCCACTTTGCAATTCGGTTATGGAAAATTTCATGAAAAGGATATTGTCCTGTAAGCGTGGTCGTGGTGCTCATTTGCCTGATGTTGTTTTTCACTATTAATGCCATATCTTCTCCTTCATAATGCAATAAACATCTGATCATTTATTTAAAAAAATAGCTTTCTTTTTATCAAAATAACACCTCTTATTTAAAAACCCTTTATAACAAAGGTAGAGCAAAGGAGAGTAGAGGTAGAGCGAAGAACGGCAGTGCTCTGTTAAAGCGGAACGGGTCAAAGGCGTCGGTATATTTTTAAAGGCGGCGCAATACCAATCATAATTATAATAAGTATTTGAACTTACTTTCAAAGATGAAGTCTATTTTACAGTTATTCATTTGATATCTGTAGAATAGCTTAGCTTCATGAAAAATAGATCAACTGTTTCAAAACTTGCAATGTTTTGGAGTATTGTGTACCAACTTTTCAAATGCGAGTTTCAGTTGACACTATATACACATTTTTGCAATTTTCAAAGCATTTGACAAAGTTAATCATACAAATTTAAGTTCCAAATTAAACTGTATACCTATATCCTCTGGAAAATATGTTACTAATGTTGATGGTGCTTCTTCCATACCTTCCATCGGGAACTGTGGTTTTTACTTTACTTTTTATCATTTTTGTTAGGAAATTTTCCATTGTATGCTGATTATTTAAATATATAATAAACACCGAGCGACCCCGATGACTGGGCCACGTCGTCCGTATGGATACAAACGCTCCGGCGCTGAAATTATTCGGTGCGGTACCAGCTGGAGGTAGCAGAGGAAGAGAAAAGCCTTTTGAGCGCTAGAAAGATCAGGTGAAGAAGTACTTGGCTTCACTTGGTGTGTTCAATTGGCGCCGATTAGCACGAGAACGAAACAGCTGGCGCGCTTTATTAAACTCGACCAAAATCGCTTAAGCGGTTTTCGCGCCAATCAAAGGGAGAAGACAAATATGTGCCTAATAGAATATATGTTGAAACGCTTGGTGACTATGCAGCGCTATTTTAAAAAATTATTGGTAAATTAATAAGTAAGCAATTATGTTATACTTTTTGGGTCTGTGTATGGAATTTCGGTCGACAGCACTGTAATAAATGCGTCAGCGATATCAGAATATTTCTAGTAACTGAAATTAGTACTGTAGATGAATGCGCTCACCAGCGTCACCCAATTTCAAGTGCGCAACGTGATCTCATGCGAGCAAGACGTATCTGCTGAGCGTCACATGCTCCACAAGGCTTGCTGCATTGTAAGAAGGTAATTGGTATGATTGGTCGACATTTGAGTTGTGCTTTAACAGTAGAATTGAAATGATGACTGCCTGAGAATACCATCTGAAAATATTATATTTGAAAATAACAAGAAACCAAATTAATTATATTAAAATGAATTTTTCTCTAATATATTTGTACCAAAACCGAGTAGAGTTTATGTTTTTTATTAATCATCATTACAGTCTTATGCATACCATTGATTCTACTACTATAGCTCTCCACTTTGATCAATCCTCTACTATGTATTTACAGTTTGTGATTCCCAATTTCCGCAGGTTAATTGTGACCTCATTAGTTCAGCATTTAATGGGCCTTCCACGTTGTATGTATCCAATTAGTAGTCTATGGAATGCTATATAGGCAGCTTTGTTGTTAGATTCCCTTTTAATTCTTTGACCTTCAATGAAACGTATCATACTTTTATGATGTAAACACTCATCGATCTCGTCATTACGTCCGATTCATCCATATGTATATACTTAATATATATATAATATAATTTAACTTTATTTATATAATTTATTTTAATTTAATAAAATTTTAATTAAAGAATTAGATTGTCTATTTAATGAGAGATGTTTTGGTGTAAGACGGATACAATTGCCTGTAGTGCTCAACAACTTGCAGTAAGTATTGTTTGTCTTCTTCATTATAAGTAAGCGATCTGTTGTAGTCTGTGATCAATTTCAATGCTCTCTCTGCAGCGTGATTAACTACAGACAAATGCTGACAAATTCGTTTTCCCCGCTATATAGTCTTCACTTTCTTGCCATGTTGAAGGATCTGATTCCCAAAAACTTGTTTCAATTCCTAAGCGGGTAAAGAATGTTTAAGTTTTTGATGAAATAAAATCATTTATATTCTTGCTGCCGTAAAGCGTTATTTCTGACATTGTTGGAACAGCATCTTCCTTCTGGTTATCGCTAGTAATTGCTTCCACCATTTTTCGGTTAATATGTGAAGGAATTTGATCATCAAAAAATGAAAGGTCAACCGCCTCTTCCGATAAATACCATAAATGATTTTTAATTTTATGTAACAAGGCATTGGATACATTCTTATCGAAATATACAATCACATTTTGAATGAGCTTAAGGTCATTTTGTGGAGCAGCTATTGGAACCACACAACGAAACCAATATGGAACGTAGATGCAGGTTAAAAAAATACAAACGCTTCTTAGACTTTTTATCTCTGAAGTCGTTAACACGAATTGCTCGCGAAACAGAAACATTTTGTAGCAATATAGGCACTTCGACATAAACCTTGCGTGTGATGTTGCACCAGGTGACCGTACTTGTGAAAAATTTGGTACGTCTTCCCCAACAAAGAACAACGATAGTTGTAGTAATTCTTTATAATAGGCACGAGTGTGGTGACTATTTAATGCAGTAAGACAAAAATTCTTAAATATTTCTACTTCAACTATTGTAAAGACTTTCCGAACTTCATTTTCCGATATTCCACTTTTAAATGACTTAGAATTAATGTTTTTCCAGCTGTTAGAGAAACGATTGAATAAGGGAACTTCCGGTGCTGATGATTTGCCAAAATTTAGTTCGAACACTGCTTTGACTAGCAACTCACTAACATGGTGACGACAGGGAAAGAAAATTAGATTTCGGCCCAACCTTTTTTCAAGCAAGAACGCTGCTCCATTATTAACTCCCGTATTAGCAGCTGTTGTATCAAATGATACAATTTCCACTAAATCATCGAGCTTCCACTTGCACAAAAAATTATGTATTTCTGCAGCTATTGCGTCTCCCGTTGAACTTTAAATTTTTGGTATCCCCAGCAGTTTTTCCATATTTTCTCCTGTGACAACGAGAGACAATCTATCTTTCTTTTCTGTGCCTCGGATTTCTGCAAGCAGCTTGCCATCCCAGTGAAGGACAAAAACGTCGGGAATCTACAAACAAGTAAAAAGAAAGGTCAAGAATCCAAAATCTTATAAACATATTCAGTAAAACCATTCCATTGAATCCATTAAAAATCTCTTGAGCTTATCTGCGACGATAATCTCTTCTCATCGAATGTAATGTTGTTCGATTAAGAATTAAATCTTCCATTTTTATTGACGGCGTTCCATTAACATTTTGCATGGTATTTATGATGGCAGCAACCGTTGCACTCACCAAATGCATGGCATCTCTTGTTGAGAGGTTACATTTGTCCATGCATGCAAACATTCTATCATCAATAAAATTAATTTTTCCTCGATTTGCCTTTTTCGGTAGTAAATTAATGTTACTTCCGTCTGTATCTTCGCCTTCATTCATAGCTTTTTCTGCATTTTCTTCGTCAGCTGAAATATCCTTTTCAGCATCCTCAGTATCAGAGACTTCAGGAGCATAATTAGCTTCAAATGGGATCAAATATTAAAAAAAAGAACCAGTAAAGCTTAACTTTAATAAACTTACTATGAACTAAATGCTTTTCAACGCGCTTTCTTTCTTCTTCCATTCGTTGCTCTTTGCGTTTTTTTTCTTGTGAGTACAGTATCGGCACCATACATACTACCTGGACGTCCTCTATTTCTTTGGAGCAAAAGAAAGTCTTTACCTTCATGCATTTTCATTATACCTAGGGCATCCATGGCTGCAATGTCAAATAATTATGAAGTTTTCAATTTTATCCTTAAACTCTGCTTAATTTTTACGACACTCCTCGTTAGGAGTCTTGGAATATTTTTGTAAATTTCTCCATTCCTCGTAAAGTTTTTAAGTTTTTTAATACAATTTTTTTCTTGCGCCGTGGGAATTTTTGCTTTTTTTCCAAAATTCAATCGTGGCATCAATCGTGTATTTCATACTGCTTTCCAAAGTGAAGTTTTCGTGCCTCATTTTGTAAAACAATAATTGGAGCACCTGTTTCATTGATGGCAACTTGGCCCCCAAAATAACACTTTCACATTCACCCACAAGAAATATTTTTTGCTCAGAACGTAATCTTTTTTTCGGAATGCCTGATAATGATTTTCAACTCATTTTTTCACTAACTTATTACTTTTGTACTATTAAACGCATAAGACAACTGAAACTGAATAAAAATGCAATGTCAAACTAATTCAAATGTCGAGTAAAAATTCAAAACTTTTAGCGTATTCAGCGAACACAACATTTGATGAATTGTTTAGTGATCACCAAAGTGTTGATTATGAAACAAATTTTTATTTTTATTATTATAGTGAAGTGTGAAAAATTATTTAAAAAGTACCTTTGCATAAAATTTAAAAATAATTATTTCATTTAGCAGCTGGCTCAACACACCGTTCATAAAACACAATTTCTATTACTCAACTGACGGTGAAATATTTTCCACGTATCACTAATCAGTTATGTGTGCTGAATGCGCCTTTGAAAAAATATATCGTTCTTTATTGCATCTAACCTCATGTTTTACGACCCGAAAACTTTTGGATTTTCAATTTTTATTTTTCTCCATACAAGCTGCGGGCCAGTCTAGTGAGCATCTTAATGTTTTTCTACAAATGAAGGGAGCCACAGTTTTATGCCGCCTCCGAATGGCAAATGCTTTTTATGAGGAGCTTCTTCATGGCAGAAATACACTAACAGGTCTGCGATTGCTTGCCGAGAGACGACCGCTATTAGAAATAACTTTTTCGAGCCTACGCACTTCGGCTACGGCGACCTGTATACAGGCCTCAGTATTTAAGTTGACAACTTCCTCTATATACTCCCTCTATGTACTCCCAAAAGAAAATAATCTTATCCAATCTCACTCTCGCACACTAATCAGCGAGTGGCTACTTTGTGGCTGCTAAAATGTGCAATGGACGAGCGGCGCCAGCAAGAGGAAGCGGGCAGTAGCTGTAAATAGCGCTGAATAATTAAACTTTAGTCCTCAACCATCTGTGCGATCCTTTTGACAGACAACAAACATAGATGACGCTATAGTCCCCGGAAGGCGTTGTTTCTAAGCACCGACAAGTGGGCAGCTGCACTACTTAGGACTGTTAGCGGCAGGCTAATCACCTACCATGGCAGTATTCTACCGGATTAACGTAACCAATACAATACCCAAAACCGTTTACTATGGAAGAGCCTTGTTGAGGCCCTATGCTCCAGAGCGGAGTGATCAAGGATAAAAAATAATAATATTCATTCTTCATAATAATATTCATTCATTCAGTTCGATAGATTCATTCGGATTAATTTTATAATTTTAAGTGGTATACCTTCTCTTAAAAGTACATCCTTCAGACGATTTCTACAGGGTGTGCCATCTTTTATGTCGGTATGAAAACATTGAATGACTTTGAAAAAAAAAAAAAACTGATTCCATTGACCGTTCCGTTTTCTCGGTAAAAATATGGCCCAATGATACTTTCCGGTCATGCAATGCCGTTTCATAGACCTCGTGTGAATTCTCAGTTCCGCAAATGTGGCAATTTTGTTTATTCACGCTGCCAGAGAGGTTAAAATATGCCTCGCCAGTCATTTAAATTTGCTTCCAAAAATTGGGTTCAGTGTCAACCATTCGAGCGACTGTTTGGCCGTATTCCCAGCGACGTGAATGGTCTGTCAGCAATATTCTTTATGCCACTTGCACTCTATACGGGAATAAATTTAAATCATCCTTCAAAATGCGCCGCATTGTGGTTTCACTGACGCCAAAATGCTGAGCGCGACGACGATACGCCACTGTTCGCTCCTGAGCAACGTCCTCCCTCACTGCTTCAACAAGTTCATTGGAACGTCGTGGTCGGATGAGTGGTATGTTGACGATCTCCTACTGACCCGTGCTCAAAAAAACTCGACGCCAAAAGACGAATAGTATTGTCAGACGGTGCCTGTTTGCCGCGATACTTTTTGCGATTTGCGCGTTGAGTTAGAACAATAGAACGACTATTTTCGATGTATAGGGTCACTATTTCAGCGCGTTGTTTCGGTATAAAGTGATCCATGGTTGAAATTGTACTGAATTGACGTATCGAAAACATGTAGCTTCTGCTCAAATATGAACGAGACGTTATCAATAAAACGGTCCGCGGATGACATACATGCGAGAACATTCGTCTTAAAAGGAAGGAATTGTGGGACAATAAGTCATGGTTCTTGCATCACGATAATGCACCAGCTCACACATCACGTCTTGTTCGTGATTATTTGAACAAAAATGGAAAAATGGAAAACATTTTGAGACAATTGAAGTCATAAAAGAGAACTCGAAGAACACACTCGAGCTTGACTTGTTTACAGTCACAAACTATGTTACATATAACGCACAGAAAACAAACTATGTGACATATCACGCTAAAATTTGCCATGTAAGCTTATAACAGTCCTACCAAAACACAAAAAATTTATTTGTGCCATATGTCATCCGCGGACCGTTTTATTGATAACGTCTCGTTCATATTTGAGTAGAAGGTATGTTGAAGTCGATCCGTTGGTAAATGACAAAGTTATTCAGGATTTATATACCGACATAAAATATGGCGCACCCATGTTTAAATTTAGTTCATGGTATTTGTGTTTCTTTAGTATTTACATTAACGTGAAGCATTGGACCGTAATGCAGCATGCCATTTTGGGATTTCTGAACCCCACCTGACTCGCGACGCTATTCTTTTCAACAGGCTTACGAAAGGGTTAAATACTGCAATATCGAGCTTTTCGTCAGTTTATTGCATGCATCGAAAACGTCTATTGGGAAAATGAAAACGGCATCATGTAGACCAGCCCTAAATTAACTGCAGCAAGATTACAAAATCCCTAATGATGCACTCAGCGAATACGCCACCAAGAAGACCAACAAGGTTACGTATACGCAGTGTGGCCCAGAATAAAGCAAAGAGCAGCCAAATGCAGAAGTGGACAGATTTAAACATTCTGCTTGTGTTTGTCTGCGCACGCATGTATGTTATGGCTATTAGAAAAGCACGAAAGCAATGGGCAAATGAAATTAATAGCGAATACATCTTGGCGCTAAGACAAATGGAAGCACAACTCTAGCATTTGCACAATTGTGTGGTGTAGACAGTGGACGGTGATGTCACTGTCAAGTATAATATAACGCATTAAAGGCACTATCAAGACCACATATGTTTGTATGCATGTTCGCATGCATTTGCACACCTCCAACACACGCATACACACAAATTTTCGGCTAAGAGTGGAGATCTGGCAAACAATTCCAAATGTACGAAATGCACTTTGGATTGATGCGGCAATGCACATTATAACTACATCTGTGTATCTGAATGTGCGAGGGTGTGTGTGTGTGTGTTTCCACTCGCGTAGGAGTAGCACTGTCTCGACAGCAAACCGTGTAGGCCTAAGTGTGCCATTATGGCAACGCACATCCCATTATTTGCCTCATGCTGGCAGACCTATAAAATAGACACCTACATACATACACATGCGCTAGCTAACCAATTTTCACCGTCTCACATGGTAGGTGCGGCTTTCGAGCTGCGATTGTCGTTGGTCTATATCAAAAGAATAAACTTGCTTGCCATGGTGTTGTCTTGCGGTTTTGGCCAACTCGCCGTGTATCGTATAAGCATTTGCTGGTAAACAAACGAATGGCGCATACAAGCAGCAGCAATCACCACAAACGCGCGCACACACACACAGCAGATGCAAGTAGGTACCTGAGCGATGCAAGCAGGGGTATAGAGTTCGAATTACTTACACCTACAAATGCATCTTCATGTAAGCAATGCAGCGTCTGCTGTCTGCCAACTGTCTTTTTTGCTACTCAAATCATTTGAATACTGGTGCCGTTAAGTCGCCGTAGGCGTTTGTAGTGAATGTTCAAATGAGCACCGATTGCCAGCGCTCTGTTAGTACTTCGAATATCAGCTGTCAGTCGATGTCAGTTTAATTTGGCGCTAAAGCAAAAGAGCTGCCAGCACATTTGTATGTAGTAGAGTTCTATTTATATGTTTTTCGCAGCAGCTGTGCAATACTGAAGAAGTACAAGTAGGTTTTATCTGAAAACGAGATTTTCATATTGTAGAACTTTGCTTTCATAGAACTTTGGCAAATACTATTTAATATTTGACTTTTGCTGATGGTCGTAGAAAAGTGAAGAAGATGAAAAAGTGAAGCAGATGATGATGATCAGAGTTCGTTGAACACTTGACTTACAATTTCATCAGAAAGAGAAAAAAATGAAATTTACGTTTTCTTTTCCTTCTTACACTAAACGAAGTTAATCTGCTTACCGTTCGTTGAAATTCCAATTCAAACGACTTCTTAAAAAATGCCCATAACAAAGAGATGGGGGAAAAATAAAACTTTGCTCAAATTATGTCCAATTTCGTTTCTCTAATTGATTTATTTTTCAAACCCTTGATGGGTTTGGCTCATGAGTTCTGCTTTACCGACATTGCAGTATGCAAGACTTGTGATCTCATAGCCACACCTACAGTGGCCGACAGACGTCTACATACACCCCTCCCTTTCGTTGTTTACAAAGTACAAACAGTTTGCTTAAAAACAAATCCTTTCGTTATCATAAAACAGATCATAGAAATGTTACCTGCATAACCAAGAGTTTTGATTTTCTCCTTACAGGACTTGACCAGTTTGGATCTGCATCTATAAAGCCCTGATCGGGGCTTGGCTATCGGAAAACATTTTAGTATCTCGCTCGCTCCCACGTTTCCTAAGCATTCTTCATGCCTGCGGCATTGCAAAGACTTCTGCCCGGAAACAACTAGCAGAATTTTGAAGGAAACAAAGAAATTGGCTGACTTAAAGAAAACCCGTGCTCGACTCGCGATGCCGTCTTGGAACGTTAGTGAAGACAAAGTTACCAGCATCAGTATCCAATCAGCATCAGTATCCATCAGTTCCAATTATGCTTACTGGGAAAGATTGCCCTGAAACGACCTTCTCACACCAGTTTTTGGATACAGAAATCTGTATGAAGTTGAAAGAAGTACGGTGTAACTGCCCAAAACTGCTACCATGTCCCTTGAGACATTACCTCCAGAGGCCAACCTCATTTAACCTGATTGCACTTTGAGTGGCGATGGAAATAACGTGAAAGTCGATAGGAAGTGAATCTAAAAATTGAGGGCAGGGTTCTGCATGCTCCGGTGATGCCACTGCAGGCAGTCCTTTTCAACCTCCCCAGATTAGTAATATTTAAGTAGGATCGTTAATTGGAAAATTTTAATTAACCTCAAATTTGTTGTCGATTAGGGTGCGGAATAGGAATAGATAGAAAAACCTCATAGTAATTGTATTGCTATCTCAGCCCAACGGTCACTTGCAGAAATTAGTCTACTTCCAATAAGTTTTACAAGAAGAAAAAAATCTATGAAGTCTTAAACTGAATATCTGCCGCATGCCACAAATATGAAGAGGAGCTCGGCCAAACACGAAAAAGGATGTGAGCAACGATCATATATATATACTCGCATATAAGCCACTACCGTAAAAAATTCAAAATGTACAGAAATTCTTTGCAACTGCTACCCAAACTCATAAACGCTAATATAATTGACACACACAAAAGGAATTTAGCAACCCATAAAAATGTTCGCCAGCTCATATTTATGTACACTCACACACACAAACACTTACATAAATCTACTTTAATCAATGCAAATGCCTTGAAAGTTTTAATTACTGAGAATTATTGTTTGCACGGTGCAACTTCTGCTTGTTTGCATATACACACACATACGAACGTTCGAGCGCAACCCAGCGCATACTACTGAAGGAAGAATCAATCACCAGCGATAACGACAACCTTCCTCAACCGCTTTTTCCTTCTCAGCCGCCATTCAATAAACTTTTTCTATTAGCGATGAATATTGAAAAGTTCATATTGTGAATATTTGTTTAAATTGATTTTGCAAAATGCTGATTAAACAAGCACAAACGCTTGCACAAATCCCTTATAGCCAAACAGCAAACCAAACTAATCGGAAAAATTATACTTTGTAATCTTCAGCGAAGGCAATGGTCAATTCAAGCAATGAATTTTAACCATACACGGCTTTAAATAACCCAGTAAACATTTAGAATAAAGTTTCGTTAGAGAAAATTATAAGAGAAATCCATAGATTTTGTTGAGAACTCCTCCTGTTTGCAAAAAATATCCTTAAGAACTTTAAAGAATGAGATATAGTGGAGTATATATATCGCTCACACTCTATTTAGGTGTTTGGCCGTGCTCCACCTCCTACTTGTGGCGTGCGTTTCGATGTTGTTTCACAAATGGCGGACCAACAGTTTTAAGTCGACTCCGAACGGCAAATGGTTTTTTATGAGGAGCTTTTTCGACCTCCGAAGAAATCTGAGTATGAGTGATGGCAAGGAGCCAAGGTGGTCGCTTCTTAACACATTAGTGCCAAAGAATTCAAGCCTGATTCGAGCTAAGGCGGGGCAGACGCACAGAAAGTAGTCCGCCGTCTTATTCTCCACTCCAAATGCTGGGCGGAGTGCACTGCTGAGATGCCTACCTTTTCCATGTGATCTGCCCATAGAAAGTGGGCCACCAGCAGACCAACCAGCTGCTTATAGTCCCCTCTGCTTAGTGACAAGAGAAACTACGGCAGTCGGTCGGACATGACAGGTAACATCAGTTTTGTCCATCTGCAGCCGCTCTCAGCCTGCAAAACTTGCTTGTGGGTTAGAGTAATTTGTTTGCTAACCGTGGCTTTGATAGCTGCAGAAGGGAGTGGCAGAACGGGCTGCGAGCCAAGAAAGTTGGCCTCAGAGCCTATTGGCTAAAGCATCAGGCTATTATGTTTAACGACAAAATTCAACCTGGCAGAAATATACTCGGAGGTTTGGCATCGCCGCTATTTTAATTTTTTCTAGCATTTTGGTATTTCGTGCACGGAAGCCTATGCACTTTCGAACGCATAAATCGATTCAGCTACAGCGGCTGCTGTATACAAAACATTTTATTGATAATACAAAACTGAAATCACCAATATTTAATCAATTAATTTTTTTTTAGAATCTGGTATATAATTTCATCGCATTTATTTTTGAATATATTATCCGCCATACGTCCGCCACGGTCCGTTCGATCAGTCTAATTTTTGATTACTTTTTCCAATAAATCTGGCCGCATAGGGTCAATGCTGGCTTGAATGTTGGAATACATCGATTGTAAAATGCGCTGTTGCGCCATACTCTTGGAACCAAATGTCGTCGATGTTTAGCTGATTAGTTTTTGGAAAAAGTAATCATTCAGCATGGCTCGATAGCGCTCGCCATTCATCGTAACTGCAAGGAAGGATTCTCATTTCGAAAGAAATAAACACCGATGGTGCGGCTCTATGAACTTCGCAAGCACATTTTTCTTTTCTTTTTTTTTTCAAAGTATATTTCCACAATTTGAACCCTTTAAATGATTCATGATGGCTGGCCAAACATTACTAAGCAGAAATATCAATTCTGAGCTACCAAACCATCAGCTACCGATATCGATAGATCTCATGCAGCTAAAAAACATCTGATATATGGGACGTTTATGGTGAAAAGGAGGGGAAACACCTCTCATACAAAGCAAAGGCTTCATGCAGCTTTGCTCTGGAATTGTTTATAGCACAATTGAAATTTTATATACTGAAATTTTATAATAACTTATTGTGTCCAAGGGCCAACACTTCGAATAAAAAGATATTTGTGTCCAGTGAAATTTTACAGAATTACAGCAATCGGTATTGGGAAAGAGCGTATGGCACCTCCCATACAATCTCAAGATGGGACTTGAGTTTACAAAAGAAATGAATCAACGGAAACCTCGAAATCGTTTAACAATTTTTATGGATCGCATACAAGGTTTGAAAAAAAAATTACATATTTGATAAGAATTACTTACGGTGAGATTTGTTATTGGACGAATCTGAAATTGAATTGGTCGGCCACGAGCGATACTGGTTCATTTCATTGTTTATTATTTTATTATGGCTGGCTGAATTTTTTTGTATGTGAACTCAATTTCTAGTCAACCTTTTTTTATATGCATAGCAGAATTATTTTTTAAAAGCCGATTTTAGAAGAAGAAAAAAAGGGAATTTTCTGTATATTTGACATAGTGACGTTGAGAAAAAGTTTATATTATTGGACAATATTTAGAGATTATTATTACTCCTTTCGTTCTGAATATTCCAATTAAAATGAGTCAAATTTAGTTTTGGTAAGTAGCTTTCATATGTACATTAAGCTGACCATTTAAAAATTAAAAAAAAAAAAAAAAATAAATAAATAAATACAGTTGTGTTCAAAAATATAGTAGTGCATCACCTCACAATATTCATATTAATTTTTCTATTTGTTAAACATTACAAATTAAACTGGTTTTCATATATTTCCAAGAATAGTATACAAAGAAGAGAATAGTGAAAAGATACCTTTAGTTTTCCATTGGTTTGTATTAGCTTTTGATGACTTTTGCGAAATGCACCGAAAAGTGGCTGTTCATAATTGTAGTAGTGGTTATATTAAAGGAACAACAAAACTGAATAACTTCATTCAAAAATGATTCTTTGAGTCCTTCATACTCAATACAGTCTAGTATTTAGTTGTATAGCCTTTATTTATAGCTGACAACGCTTCAAGGGAATTTGAGACTATTCTTCCTGAACCACTAGCAAAGCTCAGATTTGTTTGAAGCTTTTGCAGTTAACACAACCCGTTTAATATCTCCCCATAAGTTTTCGATCGGATTAAGATCTGGGGACTGAGGTGGCAATAGCATAATATCGATCTTTTCGGAAGCAAACCAATCTTTCGCAAGCTTGCTCGTATGTTTCGGATCGTTGTCCTGTTGAAATGTCCATTTTATACGCATTTCCTAACTCGCATATGGTAGTATTGTATTTTGTAATATGTCAACATAAGCATGTCTATCCATTCTACCATATGGATAGGGCCAACGCCACTGCAAGTCCATATACTTAGGTCACCATGCTTAACTGTTTTCTTTGTTTACCTAGAATTATATTCAATGTTTGTTGGACGTCGTACATACTGCCTAGAGCCTGTTCCACTAAATAAAACGAGTTTACTTTCTTCTGTCCACAATACATTTCGCCACTTTTCTGCGGGTCAGACCTGATGAGCATTTGCAAATCTGAGTCGCTCACCCACATACTTCCCAGTCAAAAGGGGTACTTTTCTAGGACAAAACTAACGGGGTCTAATCGCTATTCTCTTCTTTGCATCCCGTTCTTAGAACACAAATGAACAAGTGTTCATTTAACACAGTTAAACATATCGAAAAATGAATATGAATGTTGTGAGGTGCTGCACTACTTTAACACAGCTGTAAATAAAAAATTAAGAAAGTAAAAAATTAAAATACTAAAAAAATAAAGTAAAAGACAGGAAAATTTTGGAAAAAAAAATGTTACCACTAAAAAATGTCCCACTAGTTTCTGTGGTTTGGAGGCAAAAAATATCACCAATTTGTGATCAAATTTCATGTAACTTAAAATCATTTCGAAATACGGTAATCCGTTCGAGGCAAGTTTTTTACAACAATATACAGCACAAAATAGTAACAAAGCCGAAGCATGAAGTGGTTGAAAATTGTATTTCAAAATCGTTTGGAACTTAGAAAATTAATATCCTGTAATAAATTCCCTTATTTTGGTGAAGGCTCTAGGGAGAGAGTACAATACCAAACTACTCGGCAGAATACAAAGATCAGCCTGTGGAATGGCCGGTGCAATCAGATCATGTCCTAGAGAGGCTCTCAATGCACTGACACACGTTATTTCAATAGACCTACATATAAAGAAGACGGCAACCATGAGTGCATTTAGGTTAAATGAAGCGGGTCGCTGGAGAGAAAAAACTTATGGTCATACTAGTCTTTTATTGCGACAAACTCAGCTAATCTCGGTGAGAACTGACTACATCGTCCCGACGGTAACATTCAATAGGAATTTTTCCACTCTCTTTTCATCGAAGGAAGAATGGAATAAGGAATTCTCTCTAAACAACTTCGACACTACAGTCTTTACGGATGGAAGTAAAATGGGCTGCGGTGTTGTAGCTGGTATATATTCTCACATACTCAAAATTGAGAAATCTGTGCCTCTCCCTAATACCAGCAGTGTCTTCCAGGCGGAAGTACTGGCAATTGGGGAAGCCTGTAGGCTACTAATCGCAGATTTCTCTTTTAAGGGTAATATCGCTATTCTCTCGGATAGCCAAGCTACAATCCAGGCACTGGACGCAGTTATAACAACCTCTAAAGTGGTGGAGCAAAGTTGGAATAGCCTCACCACCATGAGTGAAAACCATAAAGTTACCACCACTGTAGAAATTTCAAAAAAATCATTTTTTTTTATATGCTTAAAAAATTCTTTGAACCTCTTAAAATACAGAACAAAAAGTTTTATAAGTTACCGAAGTCTATTTCATAAATATTTTAAGGTTTTAACCAAGCGTTAGTGAGTGCTACCTAACGACTTCTCCAAATTTTCAAACTTTAAAAGCGTTTTTCTCAAAACACGTTTTCTGAAATTGGCACGCAGCATAACTCAAACAATTTTAAATATTTTTAATCAGGTTTTTCACTACGTCTGTATAATAACCTTCTTAAGAGAAGAGCGTAGGGGATTTTCGATAGATTCATTTAAACGATTGTTATAATTATTTAAGTGCCGTTTTTTTAGTCCAAAATAGAGTTTTTTCCTTCAAATGCTTGCTAATTCCACAAAAATAAATATGTTTTAAATCCCCTACGTGTTTCTCTAGCTATTCTTATCTAGATTAAGAAAAAAAATATTTCTGTGTTCCAGATTAAAATTTGCACCCTCTGTGCTGCGTGCCGCGGAGCTCCTTCAAGAGAAACCACATTACAAAAATGTCTCAAATACCGCCATTTTGTAAAATTTTTCGACCAAACTTTGTAGTTTTGTATTTTAGTATATAAGTAATAACTTGCCAAATCAGAGTGATTGTTTCCCCTTTCCTTCTATACAAAAAAATTCTTTAAAAATCGTGTTTATTTTACGCGTGTACAGTGGTGTTACCCCTTAATCTGGGTCCCGGGACATCGGAACATTGAAGGTAACGAAAAAGCAGATGAATTGGCAAGAGGGGGATCTGCCATGAATAACGCTCTTGTAGAATCGGTATTCACACCACTAGGTGCAGTCAAGAGTACAATTTCCCAAAAATACCTCCGAATTGCGGACTGTAGAGGGAGAGACCAGACGAAATGCAAAATTAGCAGAACGTTATGGCCCACCTACAACCTCAAGCAATCGTCGGCATTAATAAGAATGAAACGACGGGACGCCTGGAGACTAACGTCAGTCATATCTGGCTTTTGGTCTATCGGAGAACAAGCAGCCAAAATGGGCATCCCTCGCAACATAAACTGTCATAGTTGTAAAGAACCGGAGAAAAAAGAAACAATCTTCCATTTCCTCTGTGAATGCCCTGCCCTATGGAAGGACAGAATGTTAACCTTGGGCCAACCGCTATTCGAGAATCTCGAACAACTATCTGGCTTGGACGTTAACAACCTAATAAGGTTCCTTAACCGCACAGACTGGATATAGTTATGCTGTAAATAACCGTTAAACAAGTTGGTAATGAGGATGTGGCAACAAAATGGCGCGGAAGCGCTAGTTGGATTCTGGAAGAATCACCACTTTAACCAACCAACCACCCAATAAATTCCGTTTGCAAGCTCAGCATTTCAAAAAATTCAAAAAATTTTGCTACTAATTCTAAGCGATTTCGACAAATTTTGTTTGATGGGACAAAATAATAAAATTGATAGATTGAAATAGAAAAGGAGACAAATACTCTCAAACACAAACACATACATCCGTACCCTTCATTTAGCTCATTTATGTGCTCACAGCATCGGGAATTAACAGTTTCGCATACAATCAACTCGGCAACTTTTCTGCTGGTCGGTATTTGCTCGAAGGATTAACATAAAGGATATGCATATACTTATATGTATGTACGTGTGGATGTAGGTATGTTGGCGTACGTAGATAAAGAGATAAAAGCAAACGTTTAGCTAATGAATTGTGCACAAAAACGAAGTAATGAAGCGGCAAAGACGAGGACAAATAAGCAGAGCAAACAAATAAGCATAAAAGTGGCTGTCAGGAAGCAACAAAAGTGGCAAGACGGAACGAAAGAGTAGGAAGTAACTGCGTGAATAGTCCCATTTGCATGTGTGTGTGTGTATCTGTGTGTGTTTGTGTGGTTCAAAGCAATGCGCCTCTGCACCAAGTTATGCTGCCCCTAACTTTTGAATTGAAAAAATTTTCAAAGCATTCGCCTGCAGTCAAAGCAGAGGTTGGATGCACAAGTTTATTTGCTTCAAAGGTTAATCAGGGGTGCACATACGCACAAACAGTTGCATTGTACAGATTTTCATGGTTTTTTCTTAAATAATTTCGGTTTGTAATTTTTCTTTTTTTTTTCTTCAGCTTTTGTTGAGTGGCAACTCATTAGAATATTAACAAAGTTTAAATGCGATTGAGTCGCGTAAACTTAAAATTAAACTTTTTAATAACATTTTTTTTTCGTTACCGGTTCTGGTTACTGGATTGAAATCCTTTATGCAATGCATAGCCGTACTCAAATGAGCAAATTACTCGCAGTTAAGTATAGGCCTAATGATAATAAATTTCTTTCCTTTTTTCTTTTGTTTTTGCTTTTTGGCCTTCAGATTTTGCTTGCCTTTGATTACGCCGCTGCGTTGCATATTAACGCTTTTAACTTTTGCACTTTTGCGCTTTTGCAAGTACTTTAATTCAAGCATGTAAACTTCCTCAGTCATTGCACTCAATTACTCAATACCCTTTCGGCTCATGCGCCTGTATGTGTGGGCATCCTCATTGCGGCTCATTAATTGGCTAGCTGCCTTGTGTTGCTGGCAATAAATTGCAATCAGAGGTGGGTTGCTTCAAAGTAATGCCGTATTGAGTATGGGTAAATATATCTGAGCACGTTTATAGTGAGCGAGTATGCACGTGCATACAGAAAAATTTTATATAATATAAGCATTTGCTATTGGAAATCTAAACTACTTCGCTATACCTGAGTTCACCGGCACTGTGAAGTATTATTTATATTTTTCATGTCATTATCTGGAGTGGTATGACATTTTTTTTTCCAGAAAAGGAAACATCAAAAGGAAAGTAAGGAACTTTTACCCAAACTAAAACTCTTACTGTCTAAGTACCGATCCCTTCCCGGGACTACCATTAAGTATGGTCGGAAGGCGATGTGTCCACCCCCTACCTCCATACTTGCCTAGTATCGACTCCAGGGTCTAGTACCGCCCGTTGAGTTGCCGCTGACCTCATCGACGAATGCTTCACTCACATCCGCATGCTTTAGAGCTGCATCTCGTTAATTGTTTACGAAACCTTAAAAAATGTTTACTTAGAAGACATCATACCACCGACTAAGTTTTCTGGTCTCTTATCGGGTCTTTTTAATTATGAGTGTACTATACTTGGTCTTGCCATAAATTCTGTGATAAATTTTACAATGCGTACAACGAAAACGAATTCGAAGGAAAAAGTTTCCTTATTTTTGCTTTCGTTCGTATGAATTGTCTCATAAAGCATACTCAGTTTCGTAGCAAATTTCGCACGACAGATGCAAGCAGCTTCTTCGGCGGCACGCGGTTAACGGCCATGAAAATATTCTTTCCACAGATGAGGAAATTTGTAATGTTGAAGAAGATTTTAATAAGCAAAACGACTAAATCTATGCTAAAGCTTCTAAATAAATAAAAAATATTGTTCCAAGTGTTCAGAGTGGCCACTATCCAGCCTCCGTAATGGTTTTGTGGGGATTGTCTTGTAAAGACGTTACATCTCTTCATTTATGCGAAAAAGGCGTTAAGACCGGGGCAAAAGTATACCAGGAGAATGTCTTAGAAGCCGTGGTAAAGCAGTTGAGCAGTACTCTCTTCAATGGAGAGCGTTGGGTTCTCCAGCAAGAATCCGTTCCAGCCCATCAGCCAAAAACCACCCAGCAGTGGCTGAGAAACAATATCCCTGTGCTCGTAGCCGCAGAAGATTGGCCGTCTGAAAGTCCAGATCTGAATCAGATCTGAATCCATTAGACTACAGCTTATGGAAGAACATGGCCTGTCGAAGGCCTCTCAGATATTTGGAGAGTCTCAAACAATCTTTGATGCGAGCAGCGACGTCAATATCCATGAACACCGGGCGTGCTGCTATAACTGAATCGCTGAATCGTTTAGAGGCCTGTGTAAAAGCAAATGGTGACCATTTGGCATGAAAACTATTTTTTTTATTTATTTATATGATAAAATAAAATTAATTTCATTAAAAGGAGTATTATAATTTCATATCTATAACGAATTTAACTTGTAACAGAACTTATGGCTAAGTGGACTAAGTGTATGTATATTTGGCGCTTATATCTCTTATTGGCTCCTTCTCCCATATGCGATGTGTTGTTCCTCCAGTGAAGGGACCTACAGTTTGAATCCGTCTCCCAATGGCATATAGGTTTTTTTACTAACACTATAAGAAACAAATTTTTCTATCATTTCATGCTACATATACGGAGTTTCGAACCTGGGCGCTTCCGAAAGGTAATCACGCACCAACCCATTCGGCATTAGAAACTTTGAGTGCTTACAGCAATTGAACTTCCTCTACTTCGTCTTCCTTTCTCGAATTCTAGGTTCGCCTTGCTGCAGTGTATTCGTTCATACAGGTGACATGGCCAAGCCAGCGTAGCTGCTGTATTTTTACACGTATATCTATGTATCATTCATGTCCTTATATAGCACATACATCTCGCTATTTCACCGCACACAATACTCCTCACCAAGGTGGATGTGACCATACATCTTACGCAGAATTTTTCACCCGAAGGCTTGCAGAACTTTACCATCTACGGTTGGCATCGTCCATGCACCTGCACCATATAGCAGGATGAGAATGACGAGCGTTTTGCAGAGTGTCAATTTCGTCCTTCGGGAAGGAACTCTACTTTTCAATAGCCTACTGAGCTCATTGTAACATCTGTTGGCAAAAGTTATTCTCCATAATTTTTGTTGTTTATGCTGGTCCCAAGGTAGACAAACTCATTCACAACTTGAAATTTTCTGTTGTCAACACCGACATACTTTCTGCTCAAATATGAACGAGACTTTATCAATAAAACGGTCCGCGGATGACATATGGCAAAAAAAAATTTTTTGTTTTTTGGTAGGACTGTTATAAGCTTACATGGCAAATTTCAGCGTGATATATCACATAGTTTGTTTTCTGTGCTACTGTAAACAAGTCAAGCTCGAGTGTGTTCTTCGAATTTAACGATGGAAATTCAAGTTGAACAAAGAATTTGCTTCAGACGCCTTAAAAATTTTGCAGACAACCTATGGGGACTCTGCTCTATTGCGTGCACATGTTTTCCAGTGGTACAAATCGGTCAAAGAGAGCCGTACATCGGTTAAAAACTTGCCTCATGAACGTCGTCCAGCAACATCAGTAAACGACGAAAACATCGGAAAAGAAAATTGTGCTTGAAAATCGCCGTGTGACCGAAAGAGAGATAGCTAGTGAGCTGAGCATATCAAATGGATCCGTTCATACTATTATTCATGATGTCTTGGGCATGAGACGAGTGTCCGCCCGTCTTGTTCCAAAATTGTTGAATTTTCTTCAAAAAGAACAACGCAAAACTGTCGCTAAGGAATGCTCGCCATGACTGATACGGACATCCGGCACATCATAACTGGTGAAGAGACTTGGGTTTATGAGTATGACGTCGAAACAGCCCAACAATCATCGGAATGGCGCTCCCCGGAGGAGCCGAAACCCAAAAAAACCACGCTAAAGACAATTGAAGTCATAAAAGAGAATTCGAATAAGGAACTGAAATCCATACCGAAATCGGCCTTCCAGAAATGCTATGATGATTGGAAAAAACGTTGGCATATGTGTATCGCCTCCAATGGTGATTACTTTGAAGGAGATAAAATAAAAATTGAACAATAATTAAACGTTTGTGTTTTATTAAATCAGTCTCGTTCATATTTCAGCAGAAGGAATTGTCCCCGACGCTAAAATTCCTGGTGCGTTAACTTCTGTTAGGTATTTAGCGGAGCTCCACCACTTATAGGGACCTACAATTTCAGTTGTTTTTATGCGGATAGTGATTGAAATACACTAATTGAATAATAGTTTTTGAAACTCGTTTTCCTGGCATTTTTTTTATTCAAATCTGAGATCATTTGAAGCACTGAAGACAATCACTTTATAACTAAATAATTTCTTATCCCTTTCACATTCCAAACCATTTGCAAAAATCCCAAATGAATGAAATTCGCGGAAAATAACTGCATTTTTTGTTGTTTTCAGCAGTTATGCAAAGATTTTTTTGACACTTTTTAAATAGAGTTAACATCTTTTTTGTTGTTGTTTTTGTAATATATGTGTTTATTTAATAACTGTTGACGCCTAGTGGTCGTAGAAAGGTACGGTAATGGAATGTTTGTATACATTTTTTTTAATGTTGTTAGAATTTTCGATCAAAGCCAAAATTTAAAATTTTTCTTCACTATGCAAAGATATTCTTGACAAACTGTATGTTAAATTCACGTCTAAAATCAAAAAACAAGTCTGGCCAGACCTCGGTACCCAACGGGAGGTTTAAGCCCTTTTTAAAGTATAGAAATACCTGATCAAATTTCTTCGATGTCTGAATAGGATTTCCCTATAAATAGAGATCCAGTGGCTCCGTTGGATTGGTCATTTCATACAAAAGCTGCATACTCCATACGTTTAAATATTTTCGATAAGTTCGGTACCGGCTGACGGTAAATGGACGACATAGGCAGATTTATATTCTAATCCAGATGATTCGGCTAGTAAAAAGCAGTGTTTTTATTGTGCTAATTGGGTCTGGGCTATCTTACTTAGATAACACCTTCACCTTCACCACCACCACCACCATCGGCAGACAATAGCAAGCTGCGTTAAACACCCAAGCAAAAACGAAATTGGCCTTATTTGGTGTAACTAATTTCCGTCAGCTAATACGAGAGAGAATCAACTGAGTAGCTCTGTTGAGCTCTTCAATATAGCTTAGACGCTCTAATAAACAACAAAATGTATGCCATAAAATTTTCTTTTAAATTAGCTTCGTACTCTTTTTTTTTAATCACGCTTAATTGCTCTTCTTTTTACGCACTCTCGCTCGACGCGCACAGAAGTGATAGGAAATCATTTATCGGTTGAGTGGCTGATTTTAAATCGGCCAATCAAGCGCCATTGCAACATCAACAGTCAGCAAGCACAGGGAACAATGCAAGAGCATTCATTAAAATGTGTACACACAAACACACGAACACATACACGCGCGCACATAGCTGAACAAACAATAGGCAGCCCAGTATACTTACATCTACACTCATATAGGAACATCTGCACTTGAATTCAAATATTGTTAATGAAAAAGTACGGAGCCAGCAAGCAAGAGTTGTCTGGCTGGTAAAAACAGCCTCGCATCTTTTTTCTCTCTGCCCATATCGTTGTTATTACAACTTTTTTCCACCACCAGCTGACGCTTGGCGGCAGCTGTTAAAGTGTTTGCTTTATGCCGGTAATTAACCCGCTCACTTCCACTTTGCCACATACCCGTTGGCGCGAACAGATATTAACATTACGTACACATATGTGCCGTGTATATGTACGTACCCATGTACGAGTCTGAATATCATAACGGAGTACGCGCATCCGCTTACTGCGCCTCGATGTATGCTTGTTTACTCACGTACCCGCAATTATACGCTCAATGGGATCTTTGCTTTTATCATTTACGCTGCTAATGTATGATATATTTTTGTATATGTGTATGTATATGTATATGTATATTTCTTGCTTTATTCAACCTTTGTTCGGCTTAAGATTTTGTTATTATAAATTTTTCTGTTTATTTTTTTGCTTTCGATTTTGTTGGCGCATATTTTGCTCCTCTTATTCAAAGGAGGGTGAATGGCAGTAGGGGCATTTAATTGAGCGGATATGGGAGTGAATTGCCTCAACTCACCGTGCATGTAGGTAGGTGTATTTACACTCATTCCCGACTTCATTTATTTATTTATTTTTCAGTTTTATTGCTCTTGAATTTCTTATTTCATTTTTAAAGTGCAAATATTTGCGTAACCCTCCCCTTTTTTTGCCATAAGGAATCTTCTGCTTTCCTTCTCTTCATTTCTGGAGACACATGCATTGAAATTTGTTCACCTTTTTTACGATTGATTTTACGATTTGATTTCTTGAATGGCTTTAAATTGTGCGTATTTTTAATTTGCCCTAATTAGCGTTTACATATAATTAAAAAAAAAGTTTAAACAGGTAATTTGAAATTCTTATTTTCGTCTGTGATTTTTTTATGTTGAGTGCTTAGAGCTAATGAACAAAAGTTGTAGTTGTGTGAAGTTGTGGTTTTGAGACGTAAATATTGAACTTTTGATAGGAACATCCAATTCATTCCAACCAGCTGCCCAAGGGGTCATATATTTTTGAAATATCGTTGCCTGTGTAGTAAAATATTCACGTAAGCGCCATTTCGAATATTTTGAACGCTTGCTTGGAACGCCATCTGTATCTCACATTTTTCTTGCAGATCGCACAGATGGTTGAGGACTTCGCTAAATTTAGTGTGTTTGCGCTATTACCGCGGTTGCCCACTTAATCTTGCTGGCGCCACCGATGAAATGTCTAACCATTTATTTTTGCTTATTTTAGCAGCCAAAATGCAAATAACGCGTAGTGCGGGAGTAAGGATGGAAGGGATAAGTTTTGGGGCTGAGGAATGGAATTGGAGGGGTTCCGTGGGATTCGAATCCACAACCTCTGGGTTGGCAGGCTAGTGCACTTACGCTAGACCACCGAGGCCGCTTATGGTTTATATGCTATTTATGCTTATAACATTTTTAAAAGGATCCTCGAACAGGACGAAATAAAGAATTAAAAAAAGTACGCTTTCAATTGGGTACCTCGGGTCTGGCTGGACCCCTACTCAAATGTAAGGAAATATGATGTATTTTGACTTTCTACATGCCTTTTTCTACTTCTTCATGGTAAATCTATGTATATTTAGACTATCTTTCATGGTCATTTAACTTACCTACGTTTCTTTGTCATTTTTTGTGTACTGACTGTATTTATATTCTGCGTCTTTTCTATTATATTTCTAAGTCAGTAAGTAAACGTTGAACACTAAAACGTTGAAGACTTAACGCATTAGTGCCAAATAAAAAGTAATTTGCGCCCAAAAGAAAGCATCATAAAAGACAATGAAGAAATCTGAGTGTGGATTATTGTTATAACTGACTTTTTTCAGCTTTGGCAACTGATATTCGTCGTGGAAGTGCAGATGAAGATAACTATGATAAAGTGGATCCATTTGGGGGCGGTGATAATGATCGAGATGCCGATTATTTGCTTGACGAAGATTCATCCTCCTACTGAGCAGGAAGAAGTAGTCGAACCAAATGAAATACTTGACGGCGTTTGGAGAAACTGAGCAGAATTTATTGCAATCAGTTTTTCCACTGCAGTGATAGAACAAAGTGGAAGAAATATGAGCCATATGCGGCTATTCGTATTCGACAACGAAATATTATGCGACTTCGCTGCAAGCCAAAGCATCCAAATTCCTATTAATTGTGGTATTCAAGAAATTTTGTACACCCAATATTGAATGAAATACCATATCGTCAACAAATCGCTATGCAAGTGAAGCCATTCAAAAATGGAATGAAGTATAATTCATCCAGATGCAAAACAAAGAGCTTGGATTGATCTGACTCGCACTGAGCTTAATGCTTTTATTGGTATTCTTTTGGGCATGGGTGTAGGTAGGTAGGTGGGGTGGCTGTCGCAATGACACACTTAGACCTTTCATAGGTCCATTAAGATACCTTACCCTATGGGTTCCATCCAGTAGCTTTAATAAACGAGCAAAGCTTCGTTAGTTTTAAATGCGCTATGTCTGCTACATCAATTAAAAATGCCGCGTAAAGAGTGCGGAGCCTCCTTGTCGCTAAGCTTTCACACTCCCATAAAAGGTGCCTGACTGTTTCCTCTTCTTCTGTATTAAGACAGCTTCTACAGAAATCGAAGTACGGGAGTCCTAATCTTCTAGCGTGGCTGCCTATTAGACAATGACCAGTTGATACCCCTATAATTTTATAGCTTCTCTGTTAAGTCTTAACAAGCTTTTTGATCGACCGCTGCTCCATTTCGGCCATGTCTGTCTGCTTAGTTCGCATGTTGTGAGATTTTGCCAGCTTGTATTTACCTTTTTGATGGTTTTCTTGTCTATAAGTAGTTTACAAGTGACTAAAGGAATGGGTATCAGCGCCCTATCCGGTTGGAGGTCAAGCGTTGCACCTATTCGAGCAAGATCATCTGCCTTGTAGTTTCCTGTTCCCTATATTCCTGTGGCCTGGCACTCAAATAAGGTCTACTTTGTAGCACTTAGGTACGTCAATTAGAAGTTTAAAACATTCTATGACTGTTTTTGACGCGTGTGTTTTAGATTCTAGCGCTTTTATTACTGCTTGACTGTCCGAGTATATAAAAACTTCATTTGGGAATAATACTCTCGCTTGACGTAAGTCCCTCTTTTATGGCAGTGACTTCCGCCTGAAATACACTACAATGACCAGGTAGCCGAAAAGATTGGCTAACTCGGAGTTTATAGGATTAAATCCCTCCACCTACTCCGAGGTGAGCTGCTTTGGCAGCTGTTTGCTTACCGAATTGCTCAATTGGTAAAAGGTGAAGCATAATATTTAGTGCCTCTGTGGGTGTAGTCCTAAGGGCCCCGCATATGCAAAGACTGGCCATTCTTTGTACATGTACCATGTTTCTTTTAATATATAACTTACCTAAAGCCGGCCACCATACTAGTATGCCGTATGTTAGGATTGGTCAATTTACGATAGATGGGGAAAGACCCCAACTTAGTCCTATTAGTTGCTTACAAGAGTAGAGTGCTATTGTTGCTCTTTTTACTCTACCTTTGACTTTTGACTTCCATCTTAGTTTCCTGATCTAGACCTAAGTAGCGGGCCTCATCACTAAATGACAAAGCCGTTCCACTTAGAGTCGGATCAGTTATTCTTGGAATTCTATGTGTCCTGGCAAATAAGATCAGTTCAGTTTTGTTGAAGTTGACGCTTAGCCCACTTGATGTTCAACCATATTTAGTAAATCTTGCATGATTTCAGAAAGTGTAATGGGAAATCACCCATTGCAACATCATCGGCTTAAGCCATGGGTGTAACACCCAATAATAACCAGAAAGTGGAAGTTTCGTCACGGATGCTTTGCCTATTTTACATCCGTGAATTTTGGCCACAGAACAGATAAAGCAGCATCCATTCGAGACATATGGATTTTCTTTAATGAAAACCTCAAGCATAATGAAGATCCGCATGAAAATATCGAGGCCGAACTAAATTCACACAATAAATTCCATCAAAACCGGCGAAATACGGCACAAAACTCTGGTGAGCATGTGACTCCCTAACAAGATATCCATTGCAAGCAAAATTACTTATATATTGTGGCCGATCAGATGGTGAAGAGCATGAATTTGATCAAGGGGAAAATGTGATGGTACAATTATAAAATTATATGCGTCGCGGTACAGCAATAGCCGACAACTTTTTCGTCACATTGAATGGAGCTAAGTGGCTTGCAATTATAGGACTTGCATTAGCTGGCACCATACGATCCAACAAACGCTTTATTCCACCAGAAATGAACAGAACAATTCTCGACCTATTCACCCTTTCGTCATGGTTTGGTTTCCATAAAAACCTTGTTACAATCGCGAACTATGCACCAAAAAAGAATAGAGTGGTGCATTTACTTTGCACAATTCATTAAATCAAAGATTGTGATGGCGAAGCAAAAAATCCATCTGCCATTTTTTATTATAATACCCACAAAGTTGGCGTCGATTGCATGGGTCAAATGGTCACACATTTAATGGATCTTATGCATAGGAAAGTTATACGGTACTCATAGCATCCATTGCCCCCACTGTCTTCATAAGTGACTCTGCAGCAAGTGTAACTTCGGAAAAAATTTTGTACGTTTTACCGACATGCCGTGGTCTTATGCCATTGTGAGCATTAGGCTCAGGCGTCTGTGATTTGTCGTCACTTTATAGTCCACCTCCATTCGAAAGCTGCTGTTGATTTATTTGCTGCATATTACATTGCCCTCTGTGCATTGTTGCCAAAATTTCTAACTGCATTTCACTAAGTATTTAATGCGATCTTCTTAGTTATTAGATTATCCGGGCACAGCTGTCTAGTCCAAAAGTGATGCATGCGTTAGGCACTGCTCTCTGAGAGGATCTCAGTAGAACAATACGTATTCCGCACTTTCTATCGCGTTGTTGAAGTTCAACTTAGTCAACGTCTCTGTGTTTCCTGGTCACCCATCGGCTAATATTTGAGATAAGCCTATAAGTACAGTGTCCGTTAGTTGATGAATCTCATCTGATTTGTTATTCTTCTATTGAATGCAGCTTTTTCTTTTAATGGCGACTTAGCTACTCACCTGTCATCTCTCTTCTCATCTTCTCGTCTCTTGAGACCGTTCTGTGTCTACATGTCATCCCTATTGAACTTCGGCGAAGCACCTTTGCTGCGTATTATAGGCTGGACATTTTGCATCCAGCCCATATATATAAATATATACAATTGGCGCGTGCACCCTTTTTTGGTGTTTGGCCCGGCTCCTCCTATTTGTGGTGTGTGTCTTGATGTTGTTCCGCAAATGGAGGGACCTACAGTTTCAAGCCGACTCCGAACGGCTTAAAAGCCTACGTCTTCTACTGTATTGCAGTTTGCCAATGTTAGGCAGCTCCATTGATGGCATCAGCTCTTGCGCTTACCGTAGATAACTGCTGATTGTAGCTAATTCGCCTATCTACCATCAAGCCAAGATACTTATTCGACTCCTTAGAGAGTATTTTATCATATACGTAGTTTTTTTTCCTCCTTTTTTCTCCACGCCCTGGTAAATACTGTTTTTGGGCTGCCATTTCCAATTCGGCCTGTGCCAACCGTAGTCTCAACCTCTTTGCTGCGTCATTGCTTTTTGCTTCCCACTGGTCTATGTACCTATCTAAGATAGTAGCACCGTCTCGTAGGCTTAGTTTGAGAACCTCATCGTGCATGGCATTCCAAAGTATTGGACCAAGGTCAAATCCTTCAGAAACCCCGCCAGTGATTTGGTACGTTCTTGGTCGTTGCCTGTATCGTATTGCAAAATTCTGTTGGTTTAGTAACTACGAGTAGATAAGCCGGATCACTTAGTTCTCTGAGAGACTGTAGAATATTGCTCCTCTTTGAAGTTGAATGGACTTTTGATGTCCAGTGCATTTTGATGTCATACGCAAGTGCCCACCACTGATTGCTTCGTGCGCAATGTTGGTCACAGTCCTGATTGCATCTAACGCTGGCATCGGCCTTCGAAAGCCATATTGATTTCCCGATATCCCAGTTGAGCATACGACATAGACTAGTAGCTAGTAGCCGGTCGCATATGATAAGTTTCAGTGCTTTCCTCACCGTATCGAGCATACCAAGCAGTCTGTATGCTTATGGCTCATCGGGTTGCTTTCCTAGTTTGAGAAGCAGCACAAGTCGTTGAATATTCCTTCTTTAAGGCAAGTTTCATACAGATTAGCAAAATATGTGGTTTCGTATGTACAGCTGTTTTAAAGGCAGCATTAGGTATATCATCTGGGCCTGGGGCCTTGCTGTCTTTCATACGGCTCAGTGTATCAAGCACTTCATCTGTTGTTACCAGCTCTAAAACGTTTGTGTCTTCTAAGTTGGTGCGGTAGTGCTTGGTCGGATATAACTCTAGGTCTTTTCGATTCTATAGACCTGACTATCTAGAAAATGTGATCCCGCTCTACTCGTAAGGCACATTAATATATGAATAAAGTCAGCGGGTGGCGCATAGTCAGCGGGTGGCGCATAAATAGTCTTCGCGTAAGTTGAACACGCAAAGATTCCAAATTATTTCAAAAAAGTGATTGCATTAACGAAAATCCGCTAAAAAATATAACATTTTACGAAACTCACTATTTTCTCGTCCTCAAACTATGCACAAGTCTCACCGCAACTTATGTGGTTAAAAAACATCAAACTCATGGATGCTTTCACCGCTGGAGTGACGCTTTTTTCCATGCTGCCTGTTTTCTTTGTAATGAATGGCAGTTGCAAAAAAAATTAAGAAAGAGAAACATAAAATTACGTGTCATAGCGAAAAAAAGTTGCAAGCTTTCTTGCTGCCATTTTCTTTCTCATTTACTTGTAACGAGAACTTGGCTTTTGTTGTTGATAACTTTTTTGTCTTTTCTGTTTCTTCGAGTGTGTTTACCACGAGTTGGCAGTCGGAAGCTGTGGATGCGGGCGTTTATCATTTAATGGCCAAAAACATGTCATTACACACACAAAAATCACAATACACACACATTCCAATGAACATTGATATATTTATTAGTTGCAAACATATATACACACATACATATGTATATTTATGAACACAGGCTTTGCGTATATCACGCGCTAACCTCTCAGATGGCATAACTTAAAATAAAATATGTACAGAAAATGTTCTGTAATTGAGCAGACCGATAAACTAAATTTATATATAATTAATTTTTTCTTTTTTTTTCAATTGTAACTCTTCAGAAACAGTGCTTTAAGGCTAACTTGGGATAGCTGAAACCGGAAATTAATTTCAATTATTTCTCGGAAGAACCGTTTTCGGGACATATGTAAAAAAAATTGGGTTGCTAGGTCCTAGTGCGTATTATTGTCAGAAAAAAGTTCCAGAAAAGCAACTAAAACTATCCTTTCGTGGATCTTATGATAACCTCTTTCCGCGAATGTACTCTTCGTATCAATTGGAGTAGTATTTTTTGAGTTACCTGCGCTTAAATTCAAAAATAAAAGAATTTTCGGGATCTTTTGAGAGTTTTTAAGTTTAATTAATTTAGTAAATAAACCTAAAAATAAATAATCAATTAATCAGGGTAAAATATAATTTTATTAAGAAAATACGCCTAAATCGGCTGATTCTCTCCAAGAATAAAGGGGCTGAATTCGGGTAGGTATTGTAATTCGTAGGTTGTGGTAACATTTAAAGGAGAAAGGGAAGCGAAAAAGAGTTACACTTAAGAACGATATACAAATGGTGATTAGCTGTAACTGCGGAGAGTTGTCGATGAAGTTCATTCAGCAAACTAATATTCAAACTTCTTATGCCCCACAGGTGTATTTAACCAGAGAGAGACATGATATCTGCTTCTCAGCCCTGCAAAAGTAGGAAAATTGAATAGTAGGCGCAGAAAATTGGTGTGGATTTTTATTCAAGGATTTATAAGCAACTGAGAAGACAGAGAATTCGTGCGACAGTAAATGGAGAATCCAGGATAGAAGCCGGCAAAGCAGGTTATCCTTGCCTCCAGAAAAGCATCAAGCAGGCAAAAAAATCTTGCAGACAGGACTTCCGAATTCCCACTGAATATTATACGGGATGTTGTAGTCTTGGGTATCATTTCAGCAAACTAGAACCCTGTTCCTTCTTGATTGGCACATAACTGATACGCGATTTTGGTTGAGCTCAACAAAGCACGATTGGCGCGCTTCTTTCTCGTACTAACCGGCACCAGTTGGGCACACTAACTGAAGTCAAGTCCTTCCCCACCTGATCTTTCTAACATAGAGGAGGCCTACTTTTATCTACTGCTATCCCAAACTGGTACCGCATAGAATACTTTCAGAGCCTTTGTATCCATTCCAAAGAAACCGCTGGGTCTTTATTAGCTGTGCTATGTCTAAGTCGCCGTAAAGTTCATATAGCTCACTGTTCCATCGCCTGCTACACTCGCCATAACTAACGTGCAAAGGGGCAAAAATCTTCCTCAGAATCTTTCTCTCAAACACTCCAAGGGACGCCTCATCGGACGTTGTCATCGTCCAAGCTTCTACTCCATACGTTAGGACCGGCATGATGGGAGCCTTGTAGAGTGTTAGTTTTGTTTGTCAGGAGAGACGTCAGATCGCTTAATGACATACCGCGTTGGAAGCGCCAGTCCAAGCAAATTATTACAATGGAACTGTATACGCCACGCGAGCGCTCCCAAATTGTTGAAATTTACATTCAACAAAAGAAGTCAATTGTGAAAACTCAACGTGCGTATAAACAATTAAATAATGTGAAAAGTGCGCCTTCTAAGAACACATTTAACATTTGTAAGAATGGTTTTCGCCTGATGATGCTCTTTCTAACCCAAAGAGGTCAAATCAAAAGCGACCAAGGCGTCGCCAAGGACATCCCAAAATCGCAGCAGTTGGGCATTGCTTGGACCATTTTACAATGAATTATCCGCATTGATTTGCATTTATTCCAGTATAAGATTCAATTGACGCAAAGATTGTTGCCTGCGGACAAGCCTCGTCGATTGGAATGGGCCCAAAGAGTCATCGAAATCCGTCAGTTCTGTCGAATATGGGCAACCCAGTATTCAGTTGCCTACTTAGCCCAAAGTACCGCTTGTTGACAAGAGAGATTCTCGGTTCGATTTCAAGGCTGGCTTTGTTTATAACAGGCTACAACTTCAGCCTTGCTGTATTATGAAGCAATTGTTGTGAACGAGGACAAAACGGAGTATCGCCTGTCATCAAACAAACAATCAGTGCGCTCGCTATTGGCACTCGCGTATCGGCACTGTTGACAGTTATAATTTTGAGGTTGTAACGGAATTCGTTTACTTAGAAACCAGAATTAACACCGAGAGCAATGTCAGCCTTGAAATCCAACGGAAGCTAGAATTAATAGGAAGAAAACTCTACCATTTTTACGAGCTGGTTTTTAATACTTCAGAGCACATTATTTGTGAATGTACAGCTCCTTCAAGGCAAATACTTGTACACTTAGGTGGTGCGAATCTAAATATGAAATAAAAACGTTAGGAGGGACTCAATTTATCATCGTCATCTATTAGCTTTACAGCCCGGGGTGGACTTTGGCTACTTCAGCATTCTTCTTCCATTCAACAGGATCCAACGCTAAATATTTCCAGTTTTTGACATGTAATTTTTTGAGGTCCTCGGTGACGTTTTAGAGCCAAGTTCTTTTATGTCTGCCACAGGGTTTTGAGCATAAATAGTTTGTGGCCTACCATCATCCATACGGTCGATGTGACCTGCCCATCCGGTGCGTTGCGACTTGATAAATCTTACAATATCTTCGCCGTTGCATAGACAAATATAGAGTTTTCCAAACAGAGGTGTTATTTTGATATTCAAGGAAAAATGCTATTTTTTAATATTTTTTTACTTCATTATAAAGAGGAAGGTATGCTGTTAATAGTGAAAAATAACATCTGGCAAATGACCACGACGACCGTGTTTACATGACAAAATCCTTTCATTAAATTTTCCATAACCGAATTGCAAAGTGGCTGCCCTATGTCCTCGATAGCCTCTCGAACGCCATCTTTGAGGTCTTGAATCGATCCTGGGCTATTGGCGTAGACCTTTTCTTTCACGTGGCCCCAAAGAACACAAAGTTACAAGGTGTTAAATCACAAGATCTCGGTGGCCAATTGTCATCACCTCATCGAGAGATAACACGGTCCGGAAACTTTTCCTTTTCGTTGCTTGTGTGGCACCTAGCGCCGTTTTGTTGGAAATAAACATTGTCCAGATCAATACCATCCAATTCCGGCCATAAAAGATTGTTAATCATCTCTCGATAGCGCAATCCATTCACCAATAACACCTATTATTGGAAGATCCTATACTTTACGTAATATTTTGCGCTCAAATATTCTCAGGGCCTCCTCGTCTGCAAGACTTATGCTCCAAATTTCTGCGCCGTAGGTCATAACGGGTCGAGTGAGCGATTTATAAATGACGAGTTTGCACTTACATCAGAGAGATCTTGATTTCAGGATACTTGTGCTAGCGTAGTATGCACGATTGGTTTCCAACTATACTGTCAGATATACAGTCCTGCGTTCTGTTGGCGTTACTTATTAGTACGCCAAGATATGTAAATTTCGACACGTTCTCAAAACTGAAATCTTCGATGTCAATAATGCCCGAGATCCTGTTCACTTCCTGTTCACTTTCGAGATCGTCATACATGTATTTGGTTTTGTTTATGTTTATTGCCAGCCAATCTCGCTTATTTTCTATCACTAGGAATATGTCATCTGGATAGCGTCACCTACGGGCGACAATGGCTACATCGTCCGCGTATGCTATAGTCAGAGCGGACCTAGAAAATAATAATAGCATAATAGCATAATGCAAAACTAGATTTAAGATGGTCATTGAAAGGGCATCACCTTGTTTTATACCACTTTTCATATTAATTGAACTGGTTACATTTTGTTGTATAGAAACTTTTCCTCTTTCATGCTTTTCAGCGTAAGCATGGTCAAACGAACCAGCTTTGATAGGATTCCTAATTCATGCATTGCGTTGGCGATGGTTTCTCTTTGGATGCTGTCGAACGCTTGTTTGAAGTCAATGAATAGAAGGTGAACGTCAAAACCCGCTTCAAGGCATTTGTCGATATTTTGCTTAAGTGGGAAAGTTTGGTCTATTGTGAATCTTTTTTATCTGAAACCGCATTCATATTCACCCAGTACCTACTCGGCTAGGGCTTTAATGCGCTCCGCTAACAGCGTTGAAAACAATTTGTAACATACGTTAAGCAATGTCATGCCCCTGTAGTTGCTGCAGTTAGTCTTGCTTGCCCCCTTTTTGTGAATCGGGATGATGACTTACTATCTAATGTTTCTTCTAGCCATACTCATACCAGTTTATCAGAAGCCTTCAAATACGGGCTTGGGGTAAAGCACTATAGGCCACATCAGGGGTTGCACTGCATTATGGGCCAAGAATAATAACATTAAATCTATGTGGGCGATATACATTTACTGCGGAGAGCACAATTGAGAGTTGTGGATTTTTTAGCCTTAGAAGCCTCCTCGATTACCTTTGACACATTCATGACCAGAAGGAGAGCTTAAAACTTAGTGTTTTTGTTCAGTAGCCGTTGAGTTCGGCTGCAGTTCTCTGGGATAATTAAATCTGTTATAATAATTTCATCCTTGAAATAAAGCGAAAAAACGTTGCAAACTTTTTACTTCACTTAATAAATCATTCCACCTTCTCATTGTTTTATCTATTTATTTTATTATATTAATCTTAGGTAGGGTAGGGTGGTTGTCATAAAGACACACTTAGACCTTTCCCAGGTCCATTGTGATATATTAATCTCATTCAGTCCAAAAATAAACCTTTGCATTGTGACCTAAAGCGAACACGATTTTGAGTTGCGATACTTTAAAGATTAGCATGTGAATACGAAAACAAAACATCACATTTTTCTTGCCACACGAGCAACAAAAAGATGAATGACCCGCAGAACGGAAGTAAGCGCCTAGAAGCAACACGCTCTCTTTTTTTCACGCTTGTCAGTACTTTGAGGCTTTGTTTATAAGCAGCTGTTGGCATACACGTGCGCATTCTACTGTAGTGCAGGCCTTCCGACAACAGCTATATACATACATACACATTGAATATAAACATATTTGAAAATGATTTGCTTCTGCATATTAATCTGCCTAGCTTATCGTGTATTGTTTCGCTTTTTTTTGTTTCTCAACAAGTTTTTCCCAATGAAAAATCAAGATAAGTTATAAATCTGAAAATCAATTCGCTTTGCACAAAGTATGTTTATATGTATAAATAGATATGTCTAAGTTGATAACGGTAATTCGTACAACTAGTGAAAGGAAGAAAATAAAAGGAAAGTTGTTCTTATTTAATTTAAAAATATTTCTGATGAGCATCACAAATTTTAGATTACCAAAAATTTCATAGAAATTTCCATAAACGAATTTCGCTTAGCAACCAGTTCCAATCACTCAGTTCACTAATCTCACTTCATCTCCCTACATGACTTCATTCGCTACACTTCTTTCAATATTGCCCAACTCAATGATATTCAATGTTTCAAAAAACAACAAAAATGAAAAAGGTCCGCATTTCACTTCATTATTCGCATTTCTAGGAAATTTTTCTGATCATTTGATTACATGGTTTTACACATGCCTAATATTCAATCAGTTAGAAAATTCTCGAACGGATTGGCTAGGGCAACAAAACAAGAGTGATGCTATTTTTATTATAATTTAACAGGAAATCCTAAGCACATACAAAGAAGTGTGGATAAACAGAGTATGCCCTGAAGCTCATTTGCACGCAACAATGCAACCGATTAGACCTTCGAATTAAGCCTTACCGCTTGTGTGCTTTTGCTACTTAGGCAACCAAGAAACCTACATACAGTCTCTGTCTAAAGAATTATGAACGATGGCAACTAATTATAAGAATACGAAGTCGGCACGAAAGTTGTAATTGGCAAATAAGATTCCGAGCGGAAATAAATGCTGCATTCTTTTGCGCCCGATCTGCGAAAATAAAAAATTAAATCAGTTATATTTTTTATTTACTAAGAATTGCTACATTTTGTTTAGTTTTATTTCTGTATCTGTAAACTTAGCTGCAAAAAATCTAAAGTCCACTTTGAACAAAAGAAATAACAAAGAAATTGAAAATTATTTGAAGAGCCTGACTAACAATCAAAATGCTAACTAAAACACTAAACGTAATATTCAAAAAAGTTAAACACCCAAATAAAACATCAACCACCATTAAATGAAGATGGCAACTCATGGGTCGTTACAAAAGAGGAAAAGGCGAACGCTTTGGCAATTTCTTCCAAAAAGTTATGTCAAATGACGAAGAACAGAAGATCGACAACCAGAATAATTTCCATTATGATTTTCAAAAATAAAAAGAACGAGCACACACGCAATCATAACTTGCATCAAAAAAAGAATAAATCATATAAAAGCAGCCAAATATGAAACGAAAACAGGAAAAGCATTAGCCGAGGTACCAACCAGGGCAAATACATTTTTGCAAAACGTTTTAAATTCAATATTTCGCTTACAATATTTCCCGAAACTCTGGAAAGTTGCAGATATTATTGGATTGCCAAAACAGGGTAAGGATCCAACTACCGTATCATCATATTGACCAATAAGCTTACTACCGACAATATCAAAAATCGCTGAAACCTTGCTGCATGATCGAATCAGCCAAATTCTGAACAAAAACCGTATAATACCGGATCGCCAATTTGGCTTAAGAAAAAAGCATTCCCCTATCCGACATATTTATAGAGTTACTCATAAAATTCAATCAAACTTTGAAAACAATCGTTACTATTAGTTTCAAGGCTTAGAAATGGTGTACCCGTGAGGCAAAAAACAACATTTTCAACATTTGCTCTTCTTTTCTTGTCATCGAGGTCACAAAGATGCCGAAGCAGCCCTGGACATTTTCGAGGTGTATAGAGAAGGAGTCATATGCGAGTCCACAGCACGGAAATGGTTTGCGAAGTTTCAAACTGGCGACTTTCAGGTCGATGACACATCCCGCAGCACAAGGCCTTCTGAATTCGATGAAAGAAGTCTCAAATAACTTTTGAAGAAGAACGTTCGCCAAGCCAGTTGTGAAGTGGCGGAAAAAATAAATTGTGCCGAAACATTGGGAGCCTGGATGCCTCACGAACTAAACGAAAGAAACAAAGAAAGTCGCCTTGAAATTTCTTCTCGCATCTCGAGCAACAGTCATAAACAGTTCTTTTTGTAACGAGTCGTCACAGGAGATGAGGAATGGTGTCAATACTCGTACATAAATAAGAAGCAAAGAAATGAGTGGGTGTCTCCAAGAGATACGCCAAAATCTAGAGTCAAGCGGATCTTCCCTCAAAACAGATTATGATATGTGTTTGGTGGGACTAGGATGGCATGATGCACAAGAAATTACTTGAAATGAATGCCAAGATCACCAAGGAACTTTATATTGCCCAGCTACATTGCGTACATAAGACTGAAAATACCTGATCGACATGGTCAAACCATACTCCTTCCCGACAACGACAGGCTCCATGTCGCACAGGTCGTCAAAGCCGCGCTCCAAGAACTCGAGTGGGAGGTCTTTTAGCATCCGCTGTATTCTGCAGACTTTGCACTGACCGATTACCACCCTTTCTATTCTTGTCAAGCCATATGAAGGGCGTCACCTTCGATAGCAAAGACTATTTGAAAACTGGCTCAACAACTTCTTTGATATCAAACCAGCCGATTTTTGGCGGAACGGTAACAACAAATTGGTCGAGAGGTGGGAAGAGATTGTAAAGAGCAACGGCGAATACATAACTGGTAAACTTCACATCAATTTTTTTCTGAAACAGGCTTTACACTCCAAAGACAAAACGTATATCGGAAAACTATCTTGCACTGGAGGAAACTACGAATATACAAACTAAAAATTAAGTAAGAGGAATACAAAAAAATAGCAAACTCATAAAAATTAGTTAGTGAATTATTAATATAGTTAGTTGCATTCTATGGTTTTTGGAGAAGTATGAAATATATTTATCTTTGTGTAAAATTAATTAGAATTAAAAAATAATTAATTAAAATAAGAAAATAATTAATTTTGTAAAAAAAAACTAATTATTTATAATAAATTTATAAAAAATATTACTGTTCCTCGACGCTAACAGTATGTGCGTACAAATATTTAGCTTAGTTTTGTCAAAAGTGAATTTTTATTTTTTTAGTTCCATTTCTATAAGAAGTGGTTTTCTTTTATAGCAATAGTGGACATGTGGTCTAGAAGCTGGCCTTTAAGAAGATGTCGAGCCAATGTGGAAAGTTTTTTATCTGATTTGGATGATGAAATAATAGATTCTGATGGCGATAATAGTGAAGTAAATTTGTCAACAAATTGAGTACACTTACCTTTGACGTTTACTGTATATCCAAAAAAAGTAAGCGAACTACAAATTGGGCTAAATTTCACCCAATCATTTCTTAGACCTGCATGAATTCGATGCTCGCCAACTACTGACGGCTTACGGCATGAAATCTAAGAGTAAAATCGGCATTGTTAAAATACAGCTAACGGTATATTATCAGATGCCCTGACTCACACCCCAGTGTCTACCGAAGATGAACATGAACATGTGCTCCGATATCCGGCCATACGTCAAGAAAATCCCAGTTCATAGCGGCAAAAAAGAATTATAGCCCAATATGTTTCTAAAATAATCAGTTTAAAACCAGTTAAAATGTATAAAAAAACAGCGTTTTAACATATTCTATTTTCATAGTAAAATCGTTAACTGAATTCGTTCTTTTTTTAATTAATGAAAGGTTTGCCATTACCTGCCGAGGGTGACGGCGATTAGAAAATCTTTTTTTAGCATTCGATGTTTCATGCAGGGAGATTCGAAACTACAATGTTACCAATATTCGACGGATCCATCTGGCAACCCTGTATCTTTTGACAGAGACGTCAGATCGCTTAATGACATACCGCGTTGGAAGCGTCAGTCCAAGCAGATTTTTACCATGGAACAGTACACGCCACGCGAGCGCTCCCAAATTGCTGAAATTTACATTCAACAAAAGAAGTAAATTCTGAAAACTCAACATGCGTATAAAAAATTAAATAATGTGAAAAGTGCACCTTCTAAGAACACCATTAAACGTTTGTACGGAAGGTTTTCGACTGGTGATGCTCTTTCTAATCCAAAGAGGCCAAATCAAAACCGACCAAGGCGTCGCCAAGGACATACCAAAATCGCCGTTCTCAGCAGTTGGGCATTGCTCGGACCACTTTACAACGAATTATCCGCATTGATTGGCATTTGTTCCCGTATAAGATTCAATTGACGCAAAGATTGTTGCACATGGGTCCGTCGAATATGGGCAATACTGTACGTTCTCCTATGATAGTCACGCACCAACCATTTTGGCTACGGCGGCTGCCATGAACCAAAATACATTAACTGAAAAAAACTTTTTATATTTATTATATAAAAGTTTACAGCATAGAAATATTTCAGCTCCTTGAGGTTCTTATTCCTATGGCTCCCTTAATCGTGGTTTTTAATACTTTTTCTTATCTAAAAAAATCAACTAATTTGCAGACAGATTGGACATTTTATCACTAGTACCATTCTAGTCAATGACGGGCTAGTAAAATTTCTTCTATTAAATACAGGTCCTGAACTGGAATGTTTTCATATCAGTTTGGCTTTCCCTACAGGGCACATATGGGCTTGTGTATGTATTTGATGTTTGTTTATCCATTAAACAAGCATGGCGTAGCTTTAAAATTGTATTGGCTGAAGGCCATTGTTGCTATAACTTGGATTTCCCAGATAAGGCTTATAATTTTAAATTCTAAGTTACTACATAATGAATAGATAAACAAATAAAATTGTACATATAAACCATAGCAATATAAGCTATCAGCGTGCTTTTGGGTAATATGTAAAACTTTTCTACTACGCTGCTCCAATGAGTTGCCTCATAATTCATTTCTACGCTCAAAATATTTCTACATATGCGTAAATACTTGCATGGAAATGTGTTATATTGAAAAATGAAATTTTATATTTTTTTATTGCATGATATGGGCCATAGATTTGTATACAGTTGATGTTCAGCACAGAAAATTAAAGACTTGAATATTTTTACAGCCTTTTGGCTTTTAGCTGTAATCGAACTTTTTGTATGTAGACAGTTGGCCTTTTACTATTTTTACGTTGTTATAGCAGAAGAGGTTACCTTGTTGTACTTTTTTAAGTACTTAAAGAAATAACAATATGCTTAGGTAGGTTGGTAAGTACGGTGGCTGTCGGAACTTTTTTTACACTATGAGGGCCCTTTTAACCCATTCTGTAGCTTTTATAAACGAGTAAAGCTTCGATATCCGGTACATCTGTTAAAAATGCACCACCAAGAGTGCGAAGTCGCCTTCTGGCTAAGCCTTCACAATCTGAATGCCTCTAAATATCTGATTCTTTCCACTTCGTCTGTGTTAAGGCAGCTTCTAAAAACATCTTAGTATGGAAGTCCCAACCTTCTGGCTGGGGTACCACTTAAACAGTGACAAGTTAATACATCTTTCATGTTTTTTGTAACTTCTCTATAAATCTAAACAAGCTTTTTGAACGACCGCTGTTCCATTTCGGCCATATCTGTTAGCTTAGTTCGCAAGTAGTCAGGTTTTTACAAAATTGTATTTACCCCGTTGATGGCTTCTCTATCTATTAGTATTTTTCGAGCGGCTATGGGCATAGGTATCGACGTTTTATCCAATTGGATATTGGATTAGAAATAGGATCAGAGTTGTACTTATTCGAGCAAGTTAATATGTTTTGCAGTTTCCTCCTATATTCCTTTGGCCTGGCACCCAGTTAAGGCTTACTTTGTAGTATTGAGATATGGCATTTAGTAGTTTAAAATATTCTAAGACTGTTTTTGACGAGTGCGTTATAGATTGTAGCGCTTTCAGAACTGTTTGAGTGGCTGAGTAAATGAAGACTTCAAGGCTTGTTGTTGTTGTAGTTGTTATTGTAGCAGCCTAATAAAGTTAGTGTCATGTCGTCTTCCTCTAACTCATCAAACGTAGACCCAGAAAATGTGCTATTTCGGCAGTTTGGGTCCATTGGGAGAGGGTTGTTAGGTGAGTCGGTTTGATGGGACATGTGAAAAGGTGGTCAGTGTCGTGTGGTGTGCCTTTACAAGCTGGACATATGTTGAGTATATCGGGGTCGATTCCATCCCACGGGGTACTTGAAGCCCTTGATTTCACTACTTCACGTTTTTATCGCTGTACATCGCTCTTTTATAGCCGTGACTTGAAATACTCTGCAATGATCAGGTAGGCGAATTATTGGTTAATACCAAGTTTAGCAGAGTAAACCAGTCCGTCCGCCTACTTTGATATCTTATTTTGCGCCATTTGTATAGATGTTTATATCATTTTCGTTAGCAAAAACGAACTTGGTATCCCATTCGAAGGAAACTCCATGATGAGGGATGTATTTAATGTATTTGATCTTACAGAAATCCGTTGTGATAGGAATACAGGAGAATTTCTCTAATATAGACGAATGACCCCTACTGTAGATCGATTTCTCTTAATCGGAGAGCCATTGCAGCTATTGGAACCACTCTGTAAGTAATAGGTCGAGCACAATATTTAGTGCCTCTGTAGGTGTAGTGCTAAGTGCCCCGCAGATGCAAAGGTGGGCCATCCTTTGCACAGGTTCCACAGCCTTTTTGATACATTTATTAGCTGAAGGCGGCCACCATACGAATATCGTATATCGCTGTGAAAGAGCAAAGTTTAACGGAAGTAACGGAACTATTTATATTTTCTTTGATATATTTTGCATTCAACAAGTGATTTTAAGCGCGGATAGAAGCACGTGTTGTTAAGAAATAAAATGGAATCGTCGACTGCGTATAAGAGGCATATTTTGTATTTTTTTTATAAAAGTGGTAAAAATGCAACAACTGCTGCTGCAGAAATAAACACTGTTCACGGAGAGGATGAGAGGATACCATGAGTGTAAGGACTGCGCAAAAGTTGTTTTCAAAATTCCGAAGTGGTAACTGCGACGTGGAGGAAGACCGCGCTCTGACCGTCCTGAAGTCTTTAACTCCGACGCCTTGCTCGAACTCGTGGAAGCTGAGCCAAATTTCACAGTCGGTATGATAGCTCAGAGGTTAAATTCATCGCATGGAATAGTTCACAGGCACCTGTTTCAGTTGGGAAAGGTTTCAAAGCTGCGAAAATGGGTTCCGCATAGACTTTCCGTCGCCAACCTTCAGCAGAGACTGAATGTGTGTTCTCAGCTGCTGCAACGGCTTGAAAATGAAAGTTTTTTGCACCGTATCGTTTCTGGTGATGCAAAATGGGTCCTTTACATTAATCCTGTTCACAAACGTTAATGGTTAGATAAAGATGAAATACCAGAACCGACCCCTAGAGATGGCCTTCACCCCAAGAAGATTTTTCTGTCTATTTGGTCGGTATTGTTTATTATGAACTTGTGGAACTAAACCAGACGATAACTGCTGATTATTATTCCCATCAGCTATCAAACCTTAATGAGGCACTTAATAAAAATCGACCGTCTTTAGTGAATAGACACAAAGTTTTGTTTCACCCCGACAAGGCAAGACCTCATACCGCAAGGCAAACATTAGGCAAGCTGAACGAGCTCGGATGGGAGCTAATGCCGCATCCACCATACTCTCCGGATATTGCAACCTTGTGATTATCACCTTTTCCGCGGACTTCAATCCCATATGAATAACAAGAACTACTCCTCAAAAGAGGCTATGAAAAGGGATATCGAAGCGTATTTTGGCTCCAAGGACAAACAATTTTTTGAGCAGTGATTTAAAAATTTGCCTAAACGTAGGGAAGACATTGTAAATAATGAAGGAAAATATATTATTGATTAATACATACTTTAAACATCTGTTTTATTAATTTTAAAACCACCTTTAAAAACGCACGAACTTGTGGACTGACCTGATATAACAGCAAACTTTTTATCTCCATGCCTGAGAGTTTATTAATTTGCACTAAAAACGGCTTACTGAAAGAGCGAAGTCTTGCTCTAGCCGGACCTGAGCATTTGCATAAACAGTGGAAAAGACTCCCTCCGCCTGACAGCTTCTGCAGATGAAATGTTTGCTTTCACCTTCTTTCGGCTAAAGCATAGTAGTGTGAAGCTATGGATGTGTTAATTGTCCTGAATGGGCTATCAACTGCCAACTATTATGTTTAGTGCCGAACCTTTTCTTGCTTGCTCGTCTGCTATCTCAGTACCCTCTATATTCCTTTGACCGAGAACACATATCAGAGTAGTTTGAAGCCAATGACCCAGGAATTATTGTTCGTCTGTACACTGTAAAAAACTTTTATGTGAAATTGAATTGCCATCTGAGGCACTGGTAGTTTAGTTACATGCTTAAAAAAAATTTGCTAACATCATGGAAATGCTGGTGATTATTAAAATATTTCTAATATCTTCGATTTTATTTATTTTTGAATACAAAAAACTTCAAAAGCTGCCACGACAGACGCCCCCCGCTAATTGAGAAAAAAGGGAGAAGTAGAAAAAATTCTAAAGCGCACATTTAACTCGACTTTTTTTTTAATAAGCGTTAGAGTTAGTAGCTCGTGAAAGTATGTCATAAGCGATACAAATGAGTTATGTAAATTTCGAAAATAATTTACCATTCGAACTTTTTCTTTTTCACCTAAATTCACACTAGACTACTAATTGCAGTTTATCTGCACGCATTAGAGCGTATTATTAAATTACGCACGTGAGGATAAACTAATGTGCAGATTTAAATATTTATTCAAAAGTACTTATGTATGAAATTTTGCGTTGACTCAATGTCAGCTAAGTTAATTTTATGCAAATAAATTATTTTCAAATGCGTTTGACCCATTTTTATTTACGATTATTTTATAGATGCGCTAGGAAAATGAAAATTTATCTACATTAACCGTATAAAATAAATAAAAATTGTTCATGCAATAATAATTAAGCACTTTAAGGGGACAGATACCTGTAAAATTTCGAAAAAAAAATATTTTTTTTCATTAAATGTTAATATAATCCTTTAAGAATATGTGAAAAAATTTTATAAATTTAAGTATTTCTTGTATTATAGATCGTCAACCATTACGACTCAACTCTTTGCGTTCGAGCGCTGGGACGTTGCCGACTTTTTACGTGTCTCTTGAATCTCTTCACCTTTCTACCTGCCCATTATTGAATATTTGTATGAGCAGATGTTTTAAAATATTTTTATTGACAAATTTCAAGTAAATAAACAGCATTACAGTTGCTTTAGGGTTTGTTTGTGCCAGCAAGTTCCGGTGTTGCTGTTAGTTTTCTTCAGTTTAGTTTCGGAGCTCATTCAGTACACAACTACTTCAAAATATAAATATAAAAATGAGATCTTATTCTTAAGGAGATAAAAATACATCCACTCGGGCATCACGCCCGCATAAACGTAAATTTTACGGAAGTCGGCATTCTGAAGTCAGCATAAGGCTGAGCAGTCGAGTGCAAGTGCGAGAAAATTATCCAGTTCTATTAGTGACGACATTCTTTATAAATTTATTGAGTTGTTTACGGTGTTTACTGCGTTGTCAGAACTTGTTGTGGGTCGCGAGTGTAAACAGGCAATAAAATTCGAGGAGGCCGGCAATGGTGGATTGGGTTTCAAAATTGTTTTATTGTGTCGTTACGGTCGTAGAGATATCAACTCAGGGCCATTTATTAATAATGGATTTAAAATTAGTCGTAGAATTGTGCTTGTCATGCGTCTTTTAGGAGTCGCTGGAGAGGGGACTAGTTTATTTTGTAATTTTATGGCTATGTGCGACGGCTTGGGTTGTCACACGCAAAACGCAAATGAGAGTTTCAACTCTACCGTTTGGCGTCTCGCCATAAAACACCTACATTCGGGGTCAAAAATTATTGAAATGGTCTCATACATTGCTGCTGGATTATTCAATGAAGGATATACATCGATTTTAGAAAAAATGATCTCTTCAAATATAATAATTGGCCGACAATGTAAATCTTACACGGAAAAACTGGATGAAAAGAGAGTGATTCAAGGAAATCGGCTCAGCTCATTAGCCACTAAAGAAGCTCGTAAAGCACGTCAACAGCAACTAATTGAACAGAATGAGTTCTGTGAAGCTTCAGAAGGACAATTATATGGCGCTGGAATTGCTGATTAAGCGGTAAGTCACAAAAATCATTGAATTTTCATGTATAGTATTCAAACATTAGACGCGTTTTTCTCAAAACTATATTTTTCGAATTGGCGTACACGATAACTAGAAAAGTTATTAACCGATCTCCCTGAAATTTTACACACATCTTTTTTATGATATTATCTACTTTTTATGTGAATATAAATAATTTTTTCTAAGCAAAAATTGTCTGGAAACTCCCCCCAAAATTCATTTTTTTAAACATTTATTCCGCGAATTTTTTTCCATTTTTTTTAACTCACATAGAAATTAAGGCATTAAGGGGGAACGCAACTGTGAAAATTTAAAAAATCTATTTTTTTAATATACATAAATTGTGAGTATAACTACTCAAGAAAATGCGGTAAAAATTTTAAAGCGAAATTCGCTTTATTCCCGATTCTGTGTGCACTTAAGTGAACGCCCGTCGGTTCGGCCCCGTAGCGCTTACGATACGATGCTTTATTTCAAACGCGTTTTTCTCGAAACTACTTTTCTTGATACGGTGGCAACGATCTTTTCGAAGACTAATGAATCGGTTTTAATTTTCTTTTTTTTTTTTAATTTTTGTTATCGCATTGGCTATCGTTGTACGTAGCCGATTTTCAAAATTTTGAAAATAACTAGTTTTTTAGGCCTGTTGAAAATCAAAAAAATGGTGAAATACACATATCGAAATTGAAATCACCACCATTTTGTCACAAAAAAAAACAAAAAAAGGGCTACGTACAACGATAGCCACTATTGTGTAGATTTGATTTCAGATGATTATTTATTGCTGTATCGCTGCCACCAGATGGAGTCATTTTTTTTTAACCCGTTACGTTTATTTAAATAAATTTGTCAATTTTCAATTGTAGGTAACAGAAATTCACACAAGGAATTGTATCCTCTCGAGGGATGACTTCTATTAGAAAATGCAAATTGATAGTTTATATTCACAATGATTGTCGAACCCAAGACTTCTTGTCGATTCGCCACTCACAAACACACTCGTCTACGGCGCACAAGATTTTCATACGAGAAAACTAACAAAAGTTGAGTAAAAGGATACAATTTTAAAATGTTATTCATTTGGTTATCGTCTTACGATATTTCATTTGAAATTTGAGAAAAACAACGAATGGAATGGAGACGCGAAGCCCTAAAATAATTGATGCAATTTCAATAGAAATTTCGCCAGCGCACATTAGGTCAAATGACCGTTTTTGCTGTGCAAAAGTGATAAGAATGAAAGTGCCATTTTAGTTTTGTTGTTGTTGTTTTGCAATTAGAAATACTGTAAAACAAAGATGTATAGATTTATTTTCACTTAATAAAAAACACCGTTACACAGGCACGCGCCAAAGTCAATCGACGTAATTTTTCTTATAAATTTGTATGCGAGTTCAGCAGTGATTGGTGAATTTTGAGTCCCCGTTTCTCGAATTGTGTTGAAAATGATTAATTCGTGCGAAATGGAAAATAAAGAGACATGTAAATATTTATAAGTATTTAATTAAAACGCTTTATATTAATGTTGCTATATTTGTAAATAACTTATTAGTCTACATAACCTTGAAGAGATACAAGTTATCTTCCACCTTGACTTTCTAGAAGCCCTATAAAATTTTGACCCCATTTTACCTCTTTCAAATTAGAAAAAATATATGGAATGTTATTTAATGAGTTATTGACAGTTTATTTCAAATAGCGATTTTTCGCGTTTTAAGAGTAATTCCATCTTTTTTTTGGGCATCGTCGGTATAAAAAAACGATATGTTTGAAATATGGCGAAAAGAACGTTCCCAACAAAAAAATTATTTGATGCCGTTTTTAATCATGTTCTGGGAGAAATTAAGGGCATTAATATTTCTGCTGGAATGAAGAAGAATTTAATGCAAAAAATACATTTTTTACTAAAAAATTGATACAAAAGTGGACAAAATGCCATAGAAACATGAGCGCCTTTAAGAATCAAAATCATGTGTGGCTAAAATCGGAGTTGAAGTTGGTGGTAAGTGGCATTCCCAAAAAAGCAACTAGTACCATTGTTAATCGTTCACGTGTACCATGCAGCGAAAAATCAGAATTTGGCAAAAGAAAAAAACCGCAGACCTTTCAACTGAGAGAGCTGATACTAATCTTCTTGTTCGTGCAGCAGCAACATCGGCTCGTAAGCAAGGAGATACCGATTTGGCTGCAGTCCTGAAAGAAAGTATGGAAAGCCAGGAAGGCCCCCCCCCCCAAGATGTGTATTCAAACTACCATATCACCAATTCAACTTTCTGCAGATAAGGCGTTAGTTTTCCTTCTTGAAAATAATTTTTCAAAAGATCAGTACAACGCAATACGTTAAAAAATTAAGTTAAGAAACTGCGACATTTATCCACACTATTCTAAAATTACAGCCGCTAAATTCAAATTCCGAAGTCAGGGTATAGAAGCAAATAATACCCTTGTAAAAGTTTCATTGCAAGAAGTTTTTCAAGCAGTAATGGAAGAGGAGGGCCCGGAGTCTGTTAGACGTATTTAATAGGGTTGTCGATATAACTTCCATACTATTCTTTAATATGTAGAAGCTTACAAAAGCGCAAACCTTCCACACTTCCTTCTGAAGTAATTGAACTATTATGTTGCGAAGAATTTAGAATAGAAAAGAAAGTGAACATTTTATATTTAAATTAAATCTACAAAATGAGTTAGATTTAAGTAATTAATAATGGTTTCTATAATTAAAAAAAAATAAAAGAATTGTAACATTTACATTAACCCATTTTCGGCAGCTGGTCGATTTTTCGACCACCAACTTCGGACTCCAATATCTCAGAAACTAAATGTAAATTTATTGATCAGTTTTCACAAGTTTTAAATTTGGAATTTAGTTAATTTCCAGAGCATAATTTTTTAAGAAAAAAAGGTTCAGGGCAGATTTTTGTAAAAGAATGAAATTATCACTATTTTTACGTGTTTTTTTGTGCAGATGAAAAAATAATGAAAAACAAAAAAACAAATAATTGTTACTAATTTATTGTGAAGAGAAAAGATGAAATTAAGAGAATCAAAAAAGTAACATATCGATATTGCAATAATTTTTACTGTTTCATGGACGTAAACTTTAGTGGTCGAGAAATCGACCGCTGGCCAGGAACTGTCATGTAGGATAGAACAAAATCTAGCAATATTTTTTTCTTATTGAAAGAGATGGAAGTGATTATCTTTGTGGTATAGGAAAGGTACTACCCCTTCAGGGAGAATCACTACTAGTGAACCAAAATTCTAGTTCAGCACTAGTACCTTACCTCCAAAATCGAACCTGTCCTATATTGGATGGTACGGGACTATTAGAAAATGCCTACAAATCGAACTAGTTCTCATTCGTCTAATATCGAACCAGGGCAGAACTATCCTAAAAGGGATGCAGCGGTGGAATGTTGGCATTCCGCTAAGATTTTTAGTTCTAGAGTTTTTCGCTTGAGTAAATCGGGTTTTGCCCGTCCCATATGGCGAAAACCCAGAGATTTTCAATACACAAGGACCGCAATAAATGTGGAAGCAATCAAATTGGAAGAAATGTTTTCTGAAATTGGTAAGCAATTAATCCTTTTTGTATACGTATATATAATTGCACTATTTTGTAGGCTCAAAATCCCTCTATGATCTCTTTACATTGTTTTTTGATCACAAATATTACCATTTTCACAAATGAGTATGCAAACCAACACAATGCTCCAACTAACATCACGCCAATCGAAATACGTAGGTTTATTGGAATATTGTACCTATCGGGGTACCACACTTTGCCACACATTGACCACTACTGGTCTGTTCGACCGGACATGGGAGTTCCAATTGTGAAGCAGGCTATGAGTCGTTATTGGTTTAAAAAAATTAAGCAGTTTTTCCATCTCGCTGACAACACGAATTTAAACGCAGCAGACCGTATTGCGAAAGTTCGTCCTATTACTGACGCTCTCAACAAAAAGTTTATGTAGTTTGGAGTCTTTAGCCATAATCTCTCTATAGACGAACAGATGATTCCATACTTTGGACGCCACTCCTGCAAAATGTTTATCAAGGGAAAGCCAATCCGGTTTGGGTTGAAAACATGGTGCTTGTGATCTGAAAGTGGGTACTTATTTTCTAGTTCATTGTACGGGGGAGCAGCAACCCCTCACGATAAAACTATTGGTCTAGGCGCACAAACAGTCTTAGACTTGCTTGCCAATGTATCTCACCCCGAGTGCCACATCATTTTCTTTGATAATTTTTTTCTCTTCATACCATCTAATGTGCCCTCTGAACGAACGTCGATTTTTTGCAACTGGTACTATTCGCGAAAATAGAATGGGCGATTCTCCTTAGAGAAATTTAAAAAAAGAAATACGAGGAACATTTGACCAACTACTTGATCATCAGCAAGAAATATTTACTGTTCCGTGGAATGATAATGCTGTAGTCAATGTTATAACTAATAACTCCACAGTCAATCCAATTATTAGCACTAAAAGATATTGTTCGGAAGAAAAAACAAACTATCACTATCCCGCAGCCAAAAGCTATTCAAGAGTATAATCATGGCATGGGTGGTGTGGATCTCCATGATAATGCGGTGGCAAAGTATAGAATAAAGTCACAACAGAATTATTGAATTACGACAAGGACGAGGACGAGTATGAAAACGAACATGGAGATGAAGGTCCATCGAACCTTCCTCGGATCAATGAAAGGCATGAGAAGCATTGAAAACAAATTTTGGCGGTGTAAATTTTGCAAGAAACATACTATTTTTACTTGCAAAAAGTGCAATATTCATTTACATATGTACTATATGTTTTGATGATTATCATACAAATTTGTAAGCTGACTTTTCTATCAATAAAACAACAAAAAAATATTTGTATTTGAAATAAAATGAAATAAATTGACTTCGTGTGCTAAATTTTTTTCATAAATGTTGTATTTTTTTTTTAATATATTTGACGGTTTTTGGCCAGTGGTCGATTTTTCGACCAGTCCATATCTAAAACACCGATGGTCAGAATTTTTTTTTTTTTTAATTTTTCTTGATTACGGTCCTATAAGCACTGACTAAAAAGGAAATGGAAAAATTATGTCGAATTCTTGTAGCGGCCGAAGATGGGTTAATTGTTGCAAAAGCGTTAATTTTAATTTGTGGTCGTTAACGGGTTAAATTCTATTTTTTTTTAAGGTTTATTCTTACTAGTGAATTGCTGACTAGTTTTGGTTTGAATATCATGATTTTCTAGCTGTAAGGTTGTCATTTGACCTTTGTGCAGCGACGCAGCAGGAAATTTGTTACTCTATGCTTTACAGCTTTCGACGTTAACTAAAGCCTGCAGAAACTTTGAACGAGTTCCCAACTGCATACAAAACGGGCACTCCATTTCTTAAGACTCTATGTAAGTGGCAAAGTTTTCAGACTGAGCATTTTTCTGTGGAGGACAAGCTTCGGAAAGTGCGGCCATATTTTCGGCCGAAGAGGTGAATGTGGCACTAGTGAAGCGAAATATTGACGGACACCCACGAATGAAACAGAAAGTGATATGTAGTAAATTGGGCCTGAATGCTATGGAAGTATTGCGAGTATTGCATAGTTATTTGCTAAACACAAGAAAATCTGCTCAATGCTTTGCACGAATTTTGAATAAACGTCAAAAGGAAGTTAAAGTAAATTTTGCTCAATATTTTTTAAGAAAATTCGAAAACGGAGATTTTAGCGACTTTAGTATTTGAAATTGAAATTTGAAAAGGTCGACCCAAGGAGCACCAGGAGATTTGGTGGCTCCTAAAACACTCAGGCTAAAAAGCCCATTGTATTTCAAGCTCTGAAAAGCGGGTAGATAGTCAAGGAAGACAGGAGAAAAGTATCAGAGAAAGAGATAGGAAAGAATAGAGACAGAGATAGAGATGGTTCGTCCTGTGAGAATTTTCCAGATTCTTTGGCAAATCTGTAAATATGTATAATCGCAATAGATAATGAAGCTTAGTTTTTCAAGTATAATCCCGAAAGGAACAAGTCTACCTGCGAAAGCCAGGCAGCACAAGTCAGTAACAAAAGTGAGAATCTCGGTTTACCTGTTAGAGCAAAAATTCTTGTTGCTATTGCGTTAGATTCTTTTGCGACAGTAACTCCCAAATGGTATACCGAAAACTGCTTACCAAATAATTACTTGAAAATAGGAAAACTGCACCTCTACTTCTTGCACCACTCTTACGCACATCGCCACCATCTCCAGATTTGGTGCTTTTTGGTTCTTTCCAAAAGTTAAAAAAAAAAATTAGCGTAAAAGACATTGGTAGAAATGAAGACATAATAAATGCGGTATATGCCGAACTTGAAAAAAAAAAAAAAATAAATAATTGGCGCGTACACTTCTGTTAGGTGTTTGGTCGAGCTCCTCCTCCTATTTGTGGTGTGCGTCTTGATGTTGTTCCACAAATGGAGGGACCTACAGTTTCAAGCCGACTCCGAACGGCAAATATTTTTATGAGGAGCTTTTTCATGGCAGAAATACACTCGGAGGTTTGCCATTGCCTGTCGAGGGGCGACCGCTAATAGAAAAATTTTTTTATTAATTTTGCTTTCACCGAGATTCGAACCAACGACCTCTCTGTGAATTCCGAATGGTGATCACGCACCAACCCATTCGGCTACGGCGGCCGCCGAACTTAAGCACCAGCAAAATTGAGGATTTTTTAAGAGCATCAAAGACAATTTTTTCGTGGAACTAAGTACCTTTGTTCTGTAATGTATTGCCCATTTTGATCAATGACCTTTTGCCATTTTTCAGAGAGCATCACAGTCCCACGTTCATAAAACTTCTAGTTTTTATTAGCAAAAAACTGAATCAGGTATGATTTGGCATCATCATCATTATTGAAATTTTTACCGTTCAAGGAGTTTTTTAAATATCGAAACAAAAAACAAACAGATGATGCAAGGGTAAGACTCTATGGGGGATGTGGCAAAACATCCCAACCAAGCTACAATAATTTTTGACGAGTGGCCAAAGGTGTGTTTGGCCTTACATTCTCATGATACTTTTTCGATTTGCCAATTCGGGCCGCTTTTCTTCAACTGCATTGTTTAGTTCCTTTAGTTTTTCAATGTAGACATCAGAATTAATCGTTTGGTTGGGTGGTAAGAGTTCAAAATAGAAAATTCCTTTGTAATCCCGATAACAAAACATTCTTTTAATGAATATCAGCTTTTGATGTTGTTCACCTGGCCTGCTCGATGATCTCTTCCGCTTGATATTGTTGTAAACAACCCATTTGTCATCGCCAGTTATCAGTCGTTCTAAAAATGGATTATTTTCATTACGTTTCTTTAGCAAATTACAGCTATTAATGCGTTGCGATAAACGCGTTTCTTTCAGTTTGTGAGGAACCCATGTATCGAGTTTTTGAACATAGCCAAGTGGTTTTAAGTGATTTTCAATGCATGTCAAATTAAGAGGTTACTAGAGCTGTATTTTGTAGCCCTTCCAGATTCTCACTTCAGGGATGGAATCCATAAATTGGAATATCGTTGGAACAAATGTATTGATGTTCAGGGAGACTATACTGAATGGGAAGGTGTATTTCACACAGTAAAATTATTATTATCTTATCGAACAGGAAAATTTATCGCACAACCTCGTATATATAATATTATCAAGAAATAAAAAGTCTAAAAATATTTCTATACAACTACCTTTCCGTCCGATTTGCTGAGTTATAGTAGAATGTATTGGTATTTAATACAATTCCCCTGGGATGCGAGTATAGAACTGCTGCTTAAAGAAGCCTTTTTCACGTATCTGCTAATGCGTGGGCTCGCTTAATTCGCTTATTTTTGAGTATTTGAGTGGTTTCCTCTACGTTAAAGTTTATCAAGCTTTGCTATATCGCGGAAGGCAGCTGGTGTTAACTGCTGAAATTTCTCTCAACTTACGCCACTTTACGGTTTGTTCTAGAAATTGCCCCTTGAATTCACTTACCATAGCTATCCTGGTTAGGTGGATTCTTACATGACTACCACGCTTGATCCATGCTCCAACCCCACCGAAGGTGTGACACATCAAATGAAAAAAAAGTGTTTTGAATGGCGGTCGGTCGCGGTAGGCAACTGGAAGCATTCGTGTATATTTTGCCAGCAGATCCGTCATTCGAAGTCGGTAGAAAACTGTAAATTACTCCTCTTGCATGAAAAGCTTCTACATGCATACCTCAAATTGGAGGAGAAGCTCGGCCAAGCAACTAAGAAGGAACGTATGCACTAGTTATATACAAAAATATATATAATATATTTATATAAAGGGTGTCCAAATTTTAAGGGCCGATGTTGAATATAGACCACACCTAAATGTCAAGTTTTTTTCTGCATTTTAATTTTTCAATTTCAGACTAAGTGAAGTTGAACCATGGAAAGATACACAATCAAGCAACACGTTAAAGTTATTCAGGCTTATTATGAAAACGGGCGTTCAAATCAAAATGCACATCACGCACTTCGTGAAGAAAATCATCTTCAGTGATGAGGCACATTTTCACCTCAGTGGATTCGTCAATAAGCAGAATTGCCGCATTTGGGCGAATGATAATCCAAGAGTGATTGCCGAAAAACCAATGCACCCACAAAGAGTGACTGTTTGGTGCGGTTTATGGGCCGGCGGCATCATTGGGCCGTATTTTTCCAAAAATGAGGCCAGTCAGGCAGTTACTGTGAATAATGCTCGCTATCGTCAGCTGATAACGAACATTTTACGGCCCGAATCGGAAGATATGGATGTGGACGATATGTGGTTTCAACAGGACGGTGCCACTTGTCACACAGCTAACGAAACAATGGGTCTTTTGCGCGAAAAATTTGATGGCCGAATAATCTCACGTCGCGGCGATGTCAATTGGCCGCCAAGATCATGTGATTTGACACCGTTGGACTTCTTTCTTTGGGGTTATTTGCAAGAAAAGGTGTACGTCGATAAGCCAGCAACAATTCAAGAGCTAAAGGATGAGATAATTCGGCGCATTAACGGCATAGAACCTCAATTATGCCTCAGGGTCAGCGAAAATTTGGACCATCGGATGGAGGTGTACCGCCGAGGCCGCGGCGGCTATTTGGCCGATATTTTATTCCATGCGTAATTGAGCTATACCAGTATTATCATAATAAAGAGAAATGACAATAATTTCCTAAAATAATTTTATTTTATTCAAAATCAACACCGGCTCTTAAAACTTAACCACCCTTTATATAATATATACATACTTTACAGTGTAGTAACCACATTTTGTCCACACTCTACCAAATAATTGTCCATCACCTCTTAACACGCCAACTGCACGCGCAAAGATAAGAAATGAAATTCGTTTGAAAATTTAAATTAATTGAGAAAGGGCAAGAGCCAACTCACAAATACCCACACGCACTCACAGACAAATTCCCAATGCTCACACTTATGTTCACAAACAGCATAGGTACATACGCATACACACTTACACCCCCATAACTCGAGAAGACTATGAACTCCAAAACCTCTAACCAAAACCGACAAATACTCGAACGAGCATCCGCTGCTGACGACCAACACGTCCTGACAATTAGGCAATTCCAAGCAAACAAAATGAAATGCCAACTCAGCATCAAATCATTTTGGAGGGACTGCGAGCTGGCAACGATAAATGCCGTCACCTTTAAATGTCTGCTTGGCCATCATTCGTTTACGGCTACTATGTAAGAATTAGTTGGTTGCCCATTTTGACGGTGCGAAAAGAGAAGATTACAATAAAATTTTATATTGGCTACGCTAAGCGCAGCATCCAAATTTATGAGAAGCTTAGGACACGTTACTCTACGCTGAGTTAGAGTGGCAAAGAATGTTAGGGTGAAATGTTTTTTTTCTTTTTCAACTAATTTTGCGCAATTAACAGCAGGCATTTTAGCATTTTGTGTACATTTGCATATTTGCACGCAACTTCGAAAATGTGTTTGTCCAGCATTCTGCCAGCTAATATACGCTTTTTTATTAATTCTTCCTGCTACATAATCACATATTTACACGTGCGTTATGGTACATATTTTTTTGCTGTGCACTGTGACTTTAATGAGTTTTGAAATTAAAAGTGAATAATTGCGTTGCGCATACGCCGTGTCGGCTGCTTATTTATTATGCCTGCGTATGCATTTGTTCGCCCGTATGTTTGCTAATTAAACCAGATATTTATTCGTTTTTTTCAGCTTTTTCGCTTTGCAAAGCTAAGCAAATAATTTGAAAAATCGTCGCTTGTTGTTTGTGGGTGTGCGTATGTGTGCGTGGCATACCCTCGTGTTGACTTCGTCGCTCTTTCACTGCTTTTTGCACTGGCCAGATGTACGGTTATGCGCCATTTTGCCACTATTTGCTTACTTAATGCGCGTTTAATCGGATTTGTGCGCATAATTATTGCCGTTTTTATTTACTTCATTTTCTGCACGCTACTTCAAAGTGCTGAGTGTTTTTCGAATTTTTTTTATTTTTCACTTTTTTTTCGTTTATTTAATTTCCCTTTGGATTTGCTGCAGTTTTCTCGTTTTATGCATAACTTATATTTTTTATTCACTTAACTTTACGCACGCAATTTTTCGCAAAAACCATTATGAATTTCTTAAATACCATTTTTCGCGCCTCATCACTTTTTGTAGCAACAAAGACCCTTAAGCTGGGAATTTATTTACTTAACACATTTTAATTGAGAAATTCAAATTTCAATTAGCAATTAGGTTACCTTCAATGCGAGATTTGCATTTGATATTCTGGCAAATCCTTTGAAAAATTAGGGTCAAGAATACACAAGAAAAGGAAGCGAAATTAACTATAATATGAAATGACTTTTTACCAAAATTGTTGAAAAAGCAAAAAGCCAGAAAGTCACTTCAACCTTCAAAGGATACATCATTCAAATTATTTTGCATTTACAGGACAACGGGTAAGTCTTAACCTAAAACTTAGTGCATAAACTTTGATACTAAACCTAAGACTTCGTTGAAGCAGTATAGAGGAGCTCAATTCCCTGATTTCACATCTTAGCTTCAGACTCCATTCAGTTTTGTACGCAAAATCGCCCTACAATGGTGGCCAACTCTCAACCCACAATACGAAACCAACAGCTAAAACCAAAATAAACATAGTCTTAGCACTTTGATTTTTGTTATAACGAGGCACTGTGTTACAGGCAGCCACGCTCAGAGGCTAAGCGTGCAGACACATGCCTTCTGCAGAAGCTGTTTAAACAAAGAAGGAAAAGCTGCGATCTCGCGGCTTCTGTACCACTGCACTAGTCTATCCGGGCAAAGAATCGCCACATTAGTTACACATATTTTTAATGAGTTGGAAGGCCTCAGTACTGTTGAAATCAGGAATCTTCTAAAATTCTTGAAAAGTTCATATAGCTGCAGGGACCGGCACTCGAAGTGTAACCGATTAAAAAGGCCATAAATGTATTTGGGAAAATTACTTTTATTCAATTCCAAGTAAAAAATACGTGAAAATAATATAAAATTAAGAATCAGTTTACTTTTGACTTCACTTGACTTCAAACACCCGGATTTTTGTAACTTTGAAATTACCAAAATCAGAGGACCATGAACTTGGCGTGTTTGGTTGAATCAAATAAAATGCAGTTGGAAACCAGAAAAGTAAAATATATGCGCTTGAATCATTGGCCCTATTTATAGAAAAAGCTTTGTAAAAAGGGCAAATGCATGCTAGATATCAGTTAGGTTAGGTCAGGTTTAGCAGCCTAATCGCACATAGAGACAGCGATGCCACTTAGACCACGAAATGGGTCCGTTGTGCGCCGCAGGGTCTGGGCTATGTTTTCCCTCCCAGCATGAACCATCCTCAGCTTTGAACAAAGCGTAAAAAGTTGTTGATACCTAAAGTGTATAGATTACCCATATTCAGTAAGAAGTAGGATCTTAGATATCGGTTCCTGCTTCTGGTTAGAGCCGGGCATGTGCTAAAAAGGTGTTGAATTGTTTCCAACTCATCCTCATTCCTGCAGCTATGGCAGAAATCATTCTTGTAAACACCTAATCTCTTTCCTATGAGACAATGCCCTGTGAGGGCCCTTACTAAGGTCGGGATTTGAAGTCTACTCAGTTTTATAATATTCTTAGACAGACGTAAATGTAGCCTTGGCCATGTTTGCCTAGCAATTTCGCAGGTGTTAACGCTGATCCATCTTTGATGTGCAGAACTGATTAGTGCGTCCATAACAAGAAGCTTTCAAGTTGTGAGGGGTACACCCATAAAATTATTTATGTTCGGCATGCAGGTACCTTCTCTTGCAAGTTGGTCTGCCCTACAGTTTCCTGGTATATCTCTGTGCCCTGGAACCCAACATAAGATGATGATGATGATGTTTGGCTATCTTATTACGAGATTAGCGACAATGCAAGACACTCCTTGATATTATTTGGAACGCATCCAGAGCCCTTAAGGCAGCTTGGCTTTCTAATAGAATCTGTTGATGATATTCTGTTTATTTCTAACCATTTTAAGAATAGCACTTATTTCTGCTTAAAAACACTACAGTAATCCGGCAGTTTAAATGATTCACTAATAGAAAGCTCTTCGCAAAATAACCCAGATCCTACACCCGTGTCCATTTTAGATCGGTCCGTGTAGATCTTAGCGGGTGTGTTGGGTGTTGGATCTTCTTCAAGTCATTCAAATCTAGAAAGGATTTCCATTAAGAATTTCCTTTCGAAGCAGAGAATGGGAGGGTGATAATCACTTAAGCGTCGTATTTCTGTTTTTACCGTTACTTCGTTGAACAGCACTTTGAGTTTTCTACTAAGGCACCTCTTCAACAGCATTTAACTTTCTTTCATGAGCCTAGGCAAACACCACTTTCAGGCCGCTCATTCATCACTCAATCAAATTAGCTGCAAATTTATATGACAATTGCATAACACACCTACTGGACAGGCATTAATTATGAACAGCAACGATAAAAGCAAAAGTTGTTTCGGCAATAAACTGATACTTTAAACTACGAGTTTACGGCACTCAAGAACTGTGTGAGCGCACAGCATTGCAACCTGTGCGGTTGGCAGCTGAATTAATGCTTGTAACTGATCTACACATATCCGAGTATGTATGCATGCTTGCATGTGTGTATGTGCGCTCCCTGGCAATGATTTCGTTATGGTTCAATTGCTTTAATTTCCGCCCAACAAACGCTTACAACTCATCGTGTGGACAACTAATTGTCTAGCGGGTGGTCTGTTGGCGATAATTCATATTGCTTGTTACTGCAATGCACATTTGGGCTAAGCATAAACTTAAATGCCCGAGTCGGTATATGCAGAAATGCGTTTGTAGTAGACAGGCGGATAGAACAAGATGATATCCGCTCTAGCAATTGCCAGCCGATGCTGTACACCTACATACATACGAACATGAATGAATGTGGCTGTGTGTTTGATTATTTGTTGGCATTACAACATTAATTGCCGGTACGATTGTAACTGTAATACCAACAACAAGTCACAACAATCCCTTCATCAACAGCTAACAATTTGCAATGCCCCAACACAGAGCCGCACTGCCTGCAACAATATTATAGTACAGTACAAAGACAACAAAAACACGAACAATACAAAAAACAAAAACATAAGCAATGCCAGGTTCTATGCTGCATACGCTCATATATACCTATGCACTAAGGTACATTTAATCAAATCATAATTTGCACACATTCATAAATTCATCAATTATGTGCAAATGTGTGACTGAAGCACGGACTAAGTGAATAAATGTTTGTGCCCGTTGGTAGGCAGCTGCATAACTGATTTGTTATGTCTGCTTCGAATTGCATACAAAATTAGGAAATATCCAGGCAAGCAGGGAAGTGTGTGAGTGTGCGTGCGTATATATGAATGGTACGTCATTATCTGAATTGATTTAATTTTTTGAATTATGGCTTTGCTGGTCATGATGAATATTATATATTATGAATAAAATAAATAGAAAAATTTACTAAAGTCGCTTCAACTATATTTATATATTATATATTATATAATATACTGAGGTCAAAGTGAAACGACAGGTGCTTTGTTCTCATAACTTCGAGTTTATTTATTCAAAATAGTCCCCTATGGCCTCGATCCACTCTTTTGCGCTTTTCGCAAGAGTGCTTCAGGCCATTGACCGGAATTTCCTTCTGGATGTCGATATAAGCCTTTTGGATGACTTCTACGGACGCAAAACGTTTTCCTTCCATGGCCAAATACAATTTTTCGATTAGGCAGAAGCCACAGAAAGCCATATCAGGCGAATGCGGTGAGTGGCTGATAGTTAAAATGCGATTTCTAATCAAAAAATAAAAAGAACTCTCAATTGTTATCCAATCAAATTAATAGTAAAAACTCAATCAAACTATGTGCTCTAAGACTGATATTACAACTCCCATAGAGCCTTTTTGGTCACAGCAGCATTCTGGATTCAAACGGAAGATCAGACTACGTAAACTCACAAGTTAAATTTGGCAAAAAATTTAGCGTCATTATACGGGTAGACTTAAATGGATGGTAGAAAAGTCTAACGTCCACATACCCTTTAAAGATGATTCCAAAATGGCAGAAGGAGTAAGACCGCATAACTTTTGCCCGCAATTTGATCTCCAAAAGTCTTTCATACTCCCTAATTACTGCACTATATTTCTGGCTGAAATTGATGCCGTAACAAAAGTACCTGAATCGGCTCTGGAATTAGCCCCTTTTAACCTTTAACTTGCGACGTGGTAGTAAATTTTACACTCTCTTTTTTTTTTGCTCTCTTAACTGCTCTCTATTTCAATTTTATAACCTCATATTCCCAGTACCCCCATAGTTTCGCACGCTTTTATTATCAGTGTTATCTCGCTTATCGGAAGGAAGAGTAACGCGGAGAAATTAGACGGTCGGTGTAAAATTTCCACACGTTGTCGTAAGTGTAATATTTGCATGGCCAATTTTTTACTACCACATCTTAGTTAACGTAAGTAATTCATAGAAAAAAAATTACTACACCTCTACGTTAGCGTTATATATTAATTAAAAAAATGTTTACCGCAAGTCCTCTTATAAATTAGCTGTTCACATTTTAGTATTTTCTTAGGTAAACTTCCAATTATAAGTAAATATGGCAAGTTCAAAAAATATGACCACAAAGATATTACCAGACTAATAATGGAAGATGATGAGGTTTACGATGGCGAAATTTATGATTATGAGAGCGAATTTGATGACGAGGTCGGCGATAAAAATTTTTGCCCTGAAATATGCAGTGATGGTGACTCAAACTCAGAAACAGATAACGATGAAGAAATGGGAACATCTTTTACAGAAGAAGTCGACAATTTGGGATCTGAAGGTGCTTTTTACGGAAAAATTTTTTTTAAATGGTCGGCACAAGAACCCCAGCGTTTTAATAGGACTCCCTTGCATAATATCATAAGATTACCAACTTCAGTGGGGGCTTCACATAGCCAAGATGAGCCCGAAAATGTTTTCCAATATTGGTCTCGGATTTTTGATGAACATATCGAGAATATAATCATTGCTCACACCAACCGTAAATTAGCAGCAAAATTTGAGTCTACGAATGCAATTGAAGCGAAACCTTTGGCTAAAATTGAATTGAGGACATTTTTAGGTCTATTACTTTATTCTGCTGTTTTTAAATCTAATAGAGAATCCACAGAACTTATTTTTGCAACTGATGGAACAGGCAGAGATATATTCAGGGCTCCTATGTCCAGGCTTCGATTTCTCACCATACTTTCGTGCTTACGCTTTGATAATTCTTCTAATCGAAAAGAAAGGCTGTCACACGACCCACTAGCAGCAATTTCAGAACTTTTCAATAAATTTATTGAGAATTGTAAAACGAATTACTGCATTGGCACTCACGCTTGTATCGACGAAATGTTAGTGCCATTTCGAGGCAGATGTAAGTTTAAAGTTTATATGCTACAGAAACCCGCAAAATATGGTATAAAAATAATGACTTTAACAGATGCTCGCACGCACTAACTTTCAAATGCCTACATTTATTATGGAAAAAACTCAGTATAAACCTTACAAATTCCGAAAAAAAACTTGCAGTGCCTACTCAATCGGTATTAAGATTATGCAATTCTATAGAAGGAACTAACAGAAATATAACTGCAGACAATTGGTTCTCATCAATTCAATTAGCAAAAAATATTAAAAGAACGAAAATTTACTTATTTGGGTACTCTAAGAAAAAATAAAAATTCCTGCAGAATTTTTACCAAACAAAAGTAGACCAGTCGAAAGTTATATGTATGGGTTTACAAAAGATATTACACTTTTATCTTATGTTCCAAGAAAAAATCGTTCAGTGATTTTAGTTTCTTCGATGCATCATCACAAAGCAATTGATCCAATAACAAATAAGCCAGAAATGATTGCCGATTACAACAACACGAAAGGTGGAGTCGATGAGCTCGATAAGAAGTGTTCTATTTACTCGAGTAGTCGTCGCAAACGACGTTGGCCTTTAGCTGTATTTTACAGGCTGGTAGATATAAATGCAGTTAATGCATATATTTTGAATCAATCTTCTCGTAATTTCCGTGAAATTTCTAGAGACAATTTTTTAAACGATCTTGCTAGAAATTTGATTGTTTCACATTTACAAAGACGAGAACACAACAAAAGGATAACTCGCTCTTTACGGGATATTATTCATACGATATTGGGTTCTGATTCTCTTCCAGAGCCTGTAATTGCATTAAAGGAAAAACCTAATATAAGTCGAGCAAACTATGTTACAATTTCTCACTGATCTTGAGGTAGAACCGGGCTTGATAGGCTTCATTGGCAAAATGCTAAAAAGTAGAATCATTGAAGCGAAACTAGGAGAATCGGCGCTCAGGAGATTGGTAAGTAGAGGTGCACCGCAAGGTGGAGTCCTCTCGTCGTTTCTATTGAACGTAGTTGTAAATAAACTTCTGTTAATACTCGAACCGGTGGGCTGTAAGGTGATAGCTTACGCCGATGATGTTGTTTTTGCTGTGTCTGGTAAATTTTTATCTACATTAAGAGACCTAATACAAAATGCCCTAGATATACTCTCTAGGTGGGCAGAAAAGTGTGGTCTAGGAGTCAACCCAGACAAAACACAACTCATATTGTTCACTAGGAAACACAGAATCCCTCAACTAAGTCCAATTATGCTCAAGGGGGAAGCTCTTGTGATTTCGGAAGAAACCAAGTACTTGGAACTAAACTTAGATAGGAAACTGACTTGGAAGTCAAACATCTTAGAAAGAGTTATGAAAGCGAACCTAGCTTTTTATGCGTGTACTCGTAAGAGAGCTTAAGGTAAGACCTGGAGAATTAAACCTTAGGCTGCTCATTGGTGGTGCGCTATGCAGAAAAAAACCTATTCTAATTTATTGAATAAGGTGCAGATATAAGCGGAATTAGCAATATGTGGCGTCATGAAAACCACGCCATCCATGGCTATGGACATCATGCTACATCTGCCACCCCTAGATCTCTTCTGCAAATACTCAGCGGCCTGCTCCGCTTTAAGGCTCAAAGCAAGTTCACAATGGAGGACTGTCACACGTGGACATTCAACCATCTTAAACTCCTACACGGATATACCCAGTGGCTGTGATTATCACCCTCCCATTCTTTGCTTCAAAAGGAATTGTCCTAATGAAAATCCCTTCTAGACTCGAAGGGCTTGAAGAAGATCCAACACCCAACATACCAGTTAAGATCTACACAGACGGATCTAAAATGGATATCGATGTAGCATTGCGAAGAGCTTTGTATTAGTGAATCCTTTAAACTACCGGATCTCTGAAATGTTTTTCAAGTGGAATTAAACGCTATTCATGAAGCTTTAAAATGGTTAAAGATAAACAGAATATCATCAACGGATATCTGGATTCTATCAGACCGCCAAGCTGTCCTATGGGCTCTGGAAGCATTCCAAACAACATCGAGGAGTGTCTTACGTTGTCGCCAATCTCTAAATGAGATGGCCAAGCAATATCGTATAAACTTATGCCGGGTTCCAAGGCCACAGAGATATACCAGGGAGCTGTAGAGCAGACCAACTTGCACGAAAAGGTATCTGTACGCTAGACATAAGTAATTTTATGGAGATACCTCTCGTAACTTGTAATCTTCTTGTTATGGACGCACTAATCAGTTCTGCAAATCAAAGATGGATTATCGTTAACACCTGTGAACTTTCTGGGCAAACATGGTCAAGGCTAAACTTACGTCTGTCCACTAGTATTATAAAACTGAGTAGACTTCAAATCAGGACCTTAGTAGAGGCCTTCACAGGACATTGTCTTATAGCAAATCATGCAAGGAGATTAAGCGTTTATACTCATGATTTCTGTCGTAGCAGCAGAAATGCGGAGGAGTTGGAAACAATTCAACACCGTTTTTGAACATGCCCAGCTCTAGCCAGAAGCAGGAACTGATATTTAGGATTCTACTTCTTAACGAATATAGATAATCTATACACTTTAGGTAGCAACAACCTTTTACGCTTTCTGAACAGCTCAGGATGGTTCAATATGGAAGGGAAATGTAGCCCAGTCTCTGCGGCGCACAACGGACCTATTTCGTGGTCTAAATGGCAGCGTTGTCTCTATGTTCGATGCGCCTGCCAAACCTAACCTAATCTAACTGACGGGACACTATCTCACCCCACATCACGCAACAAATGGAATTAGTCCAGAGCGATGGGTGTAATAAATGCAATGAAGCAAAAACTCGGAGTACTTTGGAACTCCAACTTTGTCACTGCCCTGCTCTTTGTAGGACTCGACAAATGCGCCTAAGGTCAAAGACTGAACGGCTTGCTAAAGCTTGCGAAAACGTGCATGAGTCCATCCGCCATCGCGCGCAGCAATTGGAGATGTGCCCATCCACTTTATGGAAGATTTTGCGGAAGGATCTTGGTTTGCGGGCTAACAAAATACAACTCGTGCAAGAATTGAAGCCGAACGACCATCAAGCGCGTCGCACGTTCGGTGAATGGGCCCAAAACGAGATGGCCACCGATCCCGATTTTCACAAGAAAATTTTGTTCAGCGATGAAGCTCACTTTTGGTTGAATGGGTATGTCAATAAGCAAAATTGTCGCATTTGGAGTGAACATAATCCACAAGCCATTGCTGAGACGCCGTTACATCCTCAAAAAGTCACTGTTTGGTGTGCTCTATGGGCAGAGGGAATCATTGGTCCATATTTCTTTAAAAATGAAGCCGGCCATAATGTTACAGTCAATGGAGAGCGCTATAGAGCCATGATTAATGACTTTTTCGTGCCTGAATTGGACGATGTTGATGTGGACGACCTTTGGTTCCAACAAGACGGCGCTACATGCCATACAGCCAACGCAACAATCGATTTATTGAAGGAAACTTTTGGTGAGCGCATTATCTCGCGCCGTGGACCTGTGGCGCGGCCTCCAAGATCGTGCGATATAACACCGCTGGACTATTTCTTGTGGGGCTATGTGAAGTCGCTTGTCTACGCAGATAAGCCCGAGACGATTGACGTCTTGGAAGAGAATATTCGGCGCGTTATTGCTGACATACGGCCCCAATTGCTGCAAAAAGTGGTCGAAAATTGGGCCTCTCGGCTGGAATTTATTCGAGCCAGCCGCGGCGGCCACTTGCCCGAAATCATTTTTAAAACATAATGGCAAACCCTTATCTTTATAATAAAGCTAAATTCTTGGCCATAACATTAAATTATATACATTTTATTTCATCTCGAAAACCTAACCTCTAAAAAAACACCCTTTATTTCGGGATTAGAGAACAAAAACAAATTTTAATCATCGAAAATCACTTTATTGTTTTTCAAAATATTCTCCATGAAGATCTCTACACTTTTGCATGCGTTTGAACCAATTGTCGAAGCACTTTTGCCACTCTGAATGAGATACCTCCAAAACATACATTCTGAATGCCGTAACCGCTTCTTCAGGTGTCGAAAAACGTTGACCTCTCAGTTTGTTTTTTACGTACGGGAATAAAAAGAAGTCATTCGGTGCCAAGTCAGGACTATACGGCGGATGACCCATTAATTCGATGTTTTGGGTGCTCAAAAATGCAGTTGTTTGAGCCGATGTGTGAGAGTTCGCATTGTCCTCGTGAAGAGTGATCCGTCTTTGGCGATTGGTTTTCCTAATTTCTTGGAAGACAACTGGCAAACAAATGGTTGTGTACCACTCAGAATTTACTATTCTGCGTTGTTCTAGTGGTACGGTTGTGACATGTCCAGTTTTTCCGAAAAAACAGGCGACCATTTGCTTGGAAGTGCTTCGTGCGCGAACAACTTTTGTTGGATTTGGCTCATCTTGAAACACCCATACAGTCGACTGCTGTTTACTTTCCGGCTCATACGCGTAAATCCATGACTCATCACCTGTCACGATGTTATAGACGTGTTTCAAAGCCCCACTATCGTATTTTTTGAGCATTTCCTTCGACCAATCGACACGAGCCTTTTTTTGAGCGATTGACAAATTGTGTGGGATCCAACGTGAACAAATTTTTTTGACAGTCAAATGTTTATGCAATATTGAATGTATGCTGGTCCCACTAATGCCTAAGATTGTCTCAATCTCACGATAGGTCACATGATGATCTTGCAATATCAGTTCGCGCACAGCATCAATGGTTTTCGGAGCAACAACTTATTTTGGACGACCTTCATGAAATTCGTCTTGGAGTGAACTACAACCACGATTGAATTCACCATACGATCGATAAACACTGGTCCTTGATAGAGCTTCATCGCCAAAAAATGAATTGAGTTCATCCATGCAATGTTGCTGAGTTAATCTACGTCGAAAGTTTTAAAAAATAATCGCACGAAAATGTTCACGATTTAATTCCATTTTTGGACCGAGATGAATCTTTTAAGTTACTGTAAACAACACAAATAACGCTGGTATTTCAAAACGTTCTGAGTACGTAAAAGCTAAGAAATGTCAAACTTTGCGATACAGCTGTCAGTTGCCAGATTGCAACACCAGGGTTGCCAAATCCCGAAATATAAAAGGCACCCCTCGTATATAAAATATTAGCTCCGACTCCAAATACATGCCACTGGTAACACAATGGACCCCAGAGGTCTAAGTAATACCCTTTTACAGATCATCCAGCACTACGTAACCTACCTAATCTATCTAACCTATACTAGAAACTTGGTATAGAAAAACATTTCCGCGCGAAGCAGATGCCCGTCTAAGAGAAGTGTCTGTTAGAAGAGGTTTCACTGTACTAGCATTCGATTGCAACGAAAAAATAAAATTTTTTCTTTTACCCAGCCAACTACCAAAAATAAAAGATTCTCTGTTCATATATTTAAAACACTTTTTGATGGAGTATAAGTGTGTCTGTGTTTTTGTTTTTGTTGCAATTTAATGATAGAATTGCGAGAAGGGCGTCAATTTAAAATTATTTCACCACTCAGTATACAAATTTGTGTTTCCCTTTTAGTACCTAAACTGGGCTAACTAATTTGTACCTTTTCCACTCGTTCTGTAAAGAAATGGGTTCCAATTAAAAATGAAGAATCAGACCATTTGTATCCTATTATACCTATGCACCTACGTACCATTTCATGTTACCAGCTCACTTGAACGCAAGCTCCATTGATTATATGTAGGTGTAATTCACCTTCAAATTGTTAAATAGCAGCCCTGCAACGGGTAAAGTCAAAAAGTAACGTCAGAAGCTTCACTTTCTTCCTAATGATACCTAATTTTTTCGCAAGGTTTTCCTTTTTCCACTTGGTTTTGTTTATTCGCTGTGCAAAATAATGGGGCAAAATGATTAATGATGCCTGAACTTCATCTAATTACCAAATATCAAGAAGCGAACTGACAGCAAAATAGCCAACTGCAGCCAGACAAAAGCGTAGTGATACACACACACACACAGGTCTATACATGCATGCATACTCAATGGTACACTTAAGTAGCGGAAATGTTGAAATAGCGGAAGCAAAAACAGAAAAATGCAATAAAGACGGTCGAGATATTGTATGAATGTACAGAAATATAAAATGCTGACTTATATTTATGCGAGGTGAAAGAAAAGGTAGAGGAAGGCATCGAACTTGCAGGAAGTAAAAATAAAATGAAAATACACCAAGAGGATGTCTGTAGCAATTGATGAGAAATGATGAAAGAATATGAAAGAAAATATCTAATCAAGTATTTTGGGTCTAAAGAGTTTTAAATTTAAAAAATGAGCGCAAAAAAACGTATGGCGGAAAAAATATTTGGTACGTGACGGGCCACAAATGTCGAGCGCCGCTCTGTGAGGTTGGTTTGGTTTGCGTACACCAAAACACTTAATACAACTTTCAGGCAGAACCATTAATGCAGCAGCACCGCCTAGTAGACGTATCTTGCTGAGTTTGGTGGGTCCTTAAACTATAGTTCAATACAGGGTGGCCTACTATAAGGCCTACTAATATTAAGACATGTAAGAACAAAGACGGCGAACTGGTGACTGACATCCAGAGCAATCCTTAATTATGGAGGGAACACTTCTCGAACCTGTTAAACAGTGATAGCTGCGCATGTCACAGAGAATGTGAAGATCCCGATACCCCAATCGTTGACGACGGAATTGTCGTTCCGTTACCCGACCATGACGAGGTGAGAATAGCAATATCACGGCTAAAGAACAACAAAGCCGCGGGCGCCGACGGACTGCCGGCTGAGCTATTCAAACATAGCGGCGAGGAGCTGGTAAGGTGCATGCATCACCTCCTATGCAAAATATGGTCGGATGAAAGCATGCCTGCGGATTGGAATTTAAGTATGCTCTGCCCAATCCATAAGAAGGGCGATCCTGCAATCTGTGCCAATTACTGCGGGATTATTCTTCTAAATTTTGCCTATGAGGTTCTAGGGAGCGTATTGTGTGAAAGGCTTAAGCCCACCGTCAACCAACCTGGAAAGTCTACTATCGACCAAATATTCACAATAAGCAAAATCTTGGAAAAGACCCACGAAAGGAGAATCGATACACACCATCTTTTCGTCGACTTCAAATCTGCTTTCGACAGTACGAAAAGGAGTTACTTGTATGCCGCGATGTCTGAATTTGGTATCCGCACAAAACTAATTCGGCTATGCAAGATGGCATTGCTCAACACCAGCAGCGCTGTCAGAATTAGGAAGGACCTCTCCGAGCCGTTTAATACCAAACGAGGTTTCAGACAGGGTGACTCGCTGTCGTGTGACATCTTTAACCTGATTTTAGAGAGCATCGTACGAGCTGCAGATCTTAATCGCTCAGGCACAATTTTTTATAAGAGCGTACAATTGTTGGCGTATGCCGATGATATCGACATCATCGGCCTCAACAACCGCGCTGTTAGTTCTGCCTTCTCCAAACTGGATAAACAGGCAAAGCGAATGGGTCTGGTGGTAAACGAGGACAAAACGAAGTACCTCTTGTCATCAAATAAACAGTCGACACACTAGCGTATCGGCACCGACCTCACGGTAGACAGTTATAATTTCGAGGTTGTAAAAGACTTCGTCTGTTTAAGGACCAGCATTAACACCGAAAACAATGTCAGCCTTGAAATCCAACGTAGAATCTCTCTTGCCAACAAGTGCTACTTTGGACTAAGTAGGCAACTGAGCAGTAAAGTCCTCTCTCGACGAACAAAACTATCACTCTACAAGGCTCTCATCATGCCCGTCCTAATGTATGGCGCAGAAGCTTGGACGATGACAACATCCGATGAAACGACGCTTGGAGTGTTTGAGTGAAAGATTCTGCGTAAGATTTTTGGACCTTTGCACGTTGGCAATGGCTAATATCGCAGGCGCTGGAACGATGAGCTGCAAGAGCTTTACGACGACATAGACATAGCGCAGCGAATAATGATCCAGCGGCTACGTTGACTGGGTCATATCGTCCGAATGGATACAAACGCTCCGGTTCTGAAAGTATTTGATGCGGTACACGCTGGTGGTAGCAAAGGAAGAGGAAGGCCTCATCTGCGTTGGAAAGATCAGGTGGAGAAGGACTTGGCTTCACTTGGTATGTCCATCTGGTGCCGCACAAGATAGAAACGACTGTCGCGCTTTGTTAAACTCGGCCGAAATCGCGTAAGCGGTTATCGCGCCAATTACGAAGAAGAAGAATGTTAAACACAAATAACTTTTTTATTTTTTGACATATTTATTTTTCTCTTTTTGTAGGTTATAATTGAATTGTTGGAAATTTATTATGGAACCCTACAGTACAACAGAACGCGTTAAAATTATGGAGTTTTTCTATTCTAGTGAACGATCAATTGTTTTAACGCAGCGTAAATGATGGTTATGTCAACAAACAAAACTGTCGATTGTGGGGCTCTGAAAATCCAAGGGCAACACACCAACAAACCCATCTAAATGTACTGTTTGGTGCGGTGTTATGGCCACTAGAGTTATCGGTCCATATATCTTCGAAAATGATGATGAAACGCTGGAACCGATTTCAAGAGCTTCTTACAGAACATTGATTGAACAGTTTTTGCAGCCAATGGCGGAGCGGTATCCTAATTTCTGGTTTCAACAAGATGGAGCAACTGCGCATACTTCTAGGCAAATTATGGACCTGCTGCGTCGTAGTAGTAGGTCTTATTTGGCCTACCCTGTATATATATTATATAGGTATGCCTCCGCCTCTTTCCGTAATAATTCAAAGCTCCACATATTTCGTAAAAGGGCGATTTATGTTGCCCTTTGTGCTGGAGCTAGCGTAAGAGTTTGTTTTTTGTTTTGGTAAGAAGGTTGAAATCTAAATTCCAGAAACATGATCAATGGTGCCGTCACACCAATGTGAGGTATGTGAGGCATGCTCCCACTAACACCATAACATTCCTCCTCCTCTGTGGCTGATTTCCACCCTAGAACCGCGTTAGCATTTCTTCAAAGTGTTCATATCTACCGCCAAGCTGCTAGCGAAAGGCTTACCAAACTTGAAAAAAAAGAGTATACAAAATTTTATTTTAGAGTTCCAACTGCTGCTGTCGTTTTTGGGGTTTTCTCTCTCAGTCGATCTGGTTGAGCCTCATCAGAACTGTAGCTATGAATGTTTTTACGGCGTCTCCTTTAGTGATGATCGAGTAGATATCCCGGATAAATTTTATGCGTACGGACCACCTCATGCATATGACTATATTTGAGACTCAATACTTCAGTCAAAATGTTGCTTACACTGCCGAATAAATTTACGGGGGTTTCTACTAAATCTCTTGCAGTCACTTGACAATTTTCCAATAAAATGTCCGGTATTTTTTTCTACGATTTCTGAAGTTGTTGCTACTTTGGGACGGCCTTGACGTTCATTGTCTTCAGAGCGTTTAAATTTAGCAACCCATCTTTCTACTATACAAATTGATGGCAAAAATCCTTGTACTCTTTCAACGTTCGTTCATAAATTTCCTTTACCTTCAAATCTTCCCAAACTCAAAATTTTATAACTGCCGATACTTGGAGTTTTCCATTGTAGAAAATACTGTGACATGTCGATACTAAATGGCGTGTAAAAAAAGATTGAATTCACAGATTGAAATGAAACTTCACATGCGTTGGTGTGAAGGGAGTACCAATATAACAAAAAAAGTGCACAGTGTTATCTCTCACTTGAAATTAGCAACCACAAGGAAAAACTCAGGAAAAATAGCATAAAGTGTATCTAAGGTATAGGTCTCTCTCCTTTTCCACTACGTTATATCTTTTTTCTCTCTCGCAGAACGAAAATGCCCAAAACGTTGCATGGCCTTGAAATTTTACTCTCCATTCTCGTTCGTCCATCGTCGCCTAAGAAGTTTCACTTCAAAAATGTTGGCCAGCAGCAGCGCCCACTCTTATCGAGCCGCAAAACTTATTGAATAACCTAGTGTTTGGAAGAGTTTTCGTGGGATCCTGAGAATGTAAAATTATTTATTACAGTTTTTTCCATACCACTTTTTATATTTTATATATCCTACCAACCATTCACATTATTTTCTCCTTTATTAAATTTTCTACTTCCGCTCGAATTGCTCTTTAAGAGTCTGTAAGATGAGTAGACAAATGAGTGACCAGCCAGAAGTGGCACAACAGTTTATTATTGAGGCTACGTATATCACTCGCCTTGCCTACTCTCATTGGGCACAACTGACCTAAATAAAATTGGAAAAGAAAAAGTTTAATATGCCCAAAAATAATAATAGTTCATAGAGGTGGAGAGTTAAGAAAAGGGCAGGAGCAAATTTCATTTTTTTTACTTGGCCGAAAAGTATAATTTTTTTATTATTATTGTAAATAAACCAAGTAAAATAAAAAACCAAAAGAAATTACAAATGCACAATTTTCAAGGTAAACAAGAAAACATAAAGCGGCAAGCTTTCGGAAGACAAATGAAAAAGTTTAGCGGACAAACAAAATCGAATAGAAAAAGTAATAAAATTTTAAAACAAACGAAACAGGTAAGCAGAAAACTTTAAATGTAAACAGAATTAAATTATTTTCTGTTTGTTTTTACTGCTAATTTTTTTTGTTTCTTTTATTTTTTTTTATTTCGTTTGCTTAGATTTTAGCACCGACGTGGTTTCTACTGCCTCTCTGCTATTTTTAACTTTCCACTTTCCGTCTTTCTTTTTTTTTTTACTTATCTACATTTAGACTCACATTTTTGCTTCTAAAGCACTTAGTTGGCTCGAAGGCCGTTCTTGCTCCATTTACTCTACGTCTCTTATTATAAGCATTATCATAAATCAATTGCTGTCGCTGTTGCCACTCACAAACGTTAAATCCTTCGGTCCACTTCCACGAACTTTTCTACTTTATGTTTTACTTTCAGTCAGCGGTGACTGGCATCGTTTTTCAACCAATCGCTTTTGAGCGTTACCAGCCTCTTGCTTCGGCTACGCAAAACAATAACTTTGCATTATTTTGACGTCATTCAAGCATTAATATCCCTATTGAAATGATGAAAACTTTTTGTGTGCTTTCCTTAAATATATTTTCAGTTGGTTCTGTTAATTTCATTTACCTTTTTGGCGAGCGCGAAAATGTATGAGGCCTTTATGGTGAAAATTGATAGCAAAAGTATTGTTGATAATTTTTCTTCTTTACTGTTAAGTTATGTCAAATACAAGGTGAAGTCCAAAATCGGATTTGAATCAATGAAAATAGTTTATGGTGATGATCGCCTACATCGTGACAGAGTTCATGAGTAGTTCATAAATTTCAGAGATGGTTGTGAGGACATTAATGACGATGAACAAATCAGTAATCAGAGAAAGCTACATCGATATTATTTGTAAATTTATCAAAAATGAACCGAAATCATTGTCGAAATTCATGGAGTACGAGTTGAATATCTCCAAAACATCGATTTATCGCATTTTAACACTTTTGAACCTCCTGGTACACCATATGTACCACTAAATGTTTATAAAGGTCTAAATCCCAAAAATCGATCCCAAACTCAATATAAAATGTACCAAAGCAGGCTTTTTATGTTATCTAACGGTACATGGAAACATTAATTCATTTTCTCTCTCCTAGCGTGCACAGTTTTGAGTGAAAAAGCGAAGATTTCTGACACGTGTTTGATTTTGTGCTAAAAATATTGTAAAAGAAGGTGTGAGGTGCCAAAAAAATTAATAAAATTGGACATAATCATTCCCTCTTCAAATGTAAGTATAATTAATGAAAATAATATTTTGACTTGTATATTCTTGAGGGGTTTAAGACCGTGGTACTTATACGTACCAGCAGTATTTTGTAGCGGTACCTATGTGTACCCGCAGTGCTCATTTCCAATAACTAAGTCACATCTTTTTTTTATAAAGTGATACCATATCGAAAAAACTAAGGACAGATGAAAGAACGGAAATGCTGCAAAAAGCAAACGCTATCTGGCTCACCCTGTACTAGGCAGAGTATTTATGAATCAATGACGAAATTTAAAGGAAGATCGTCCTTAAAACAATATATGCCACTCAAGCCAGTAAAACGTGGTATAAAAATCTGGCTGCGATGCGACTCTGAGATCGGGTATAGGTACATATGATTTTAATATATATAATGGAAGGGAACAAAATCAGTGCGATGATACTTTGGGAAATGTATGGTTAAAAGCTTAGTAAGTAAAATTAGAGAACGTGATGTGACGGTATATTTCGATAGATTTTTTCTTCTGTGAATCTACTTGAGACTCTAGAGTTCCCAGCTTTAGGAGCATGCATGCGAAATAGAAAAAATCTACCAGTATTAGATGAGAAAATAAAAAGAAGCGAGTCTTCATTCAGGGTAAGCACATCTTCCCTTCTTAGCGTTAAGTGGCAAGATACAAAGGAAGTTATGGTGCTAAGCAACTGTCATACGTCAACAATGACAACAGTTAATAAAACGTTGAAAGAGGGGAAAAAAAATATCAGTATCATGTCCTGAATCTATAAAGTTTTACCAAGAAGCAATTGTAGGAGTAGATCGCGCCGACCAAATGGCAGGAATTTACGAATACGATAGGAAATCTACAAAATGGTGGAAAAAGGTTTTCTACCGTCTACTAATGTTTTCCGCAGTAAGTTCCTGGATAATTTACTGTGACCTTGGAAGAGAAAAACTACCTTCCATCGAATTTCTAATAATATTAACTGAGTCATTAATAGCAGAAGGTAAGAAAACTGCAGACGTCCGCAGATCCCAATGGTGGCCTTTATTGCATGAGAATGCACCATTTCATCGATCCACTCTTGTGACTGATTTTTTGTGCAGAAATCGCATTTTAACCATCGTAATCGCCCTATATGGCTCACTGTGACTTCTGCCTTTTCTGAAAATTGCATTTGACCATAAAAGGAAAACGTAAAGGCCATCAGGCAATGACCCGAAACACTCTTTTGCAAAACTTTTAGATCGCGCAAAACAGTGTACCGAGGCCAAATGGGGACTATTTTGAATAAATAACAGAACAAAGCTCCTGTCGTTTCTATTTAAGCTCAGTCTTGTTTATTTTGGACTTCACCTTGTATAGGAAAAAAACTCTTTCCGCCGTTATTTCTGTTTGATGATTTGCTCAGTGTTTGCATAGCGCCTTATTTTTAGAAATAAAATAATTTATAATAATATAAATAATAATACGTTTTGCTTTTTATTAGAGACATACAGTTTGCAATTTGGTCAACTCGAAACGCTGGGATTTTTTATTTCGTTTTGTTTATTTAAATAAGTCTATGATAAACTTTACCTAAAAATATTTTTTGCGGGCTAGAAAAAAAAACAAAGATTCGATTAAAGAAATGTGTTTCTAAACCCATGTTAGTATTGGGCTATTATGTCTACCGACATAGTTCAGCCTGGATTTATAGGACTCGACTATCCCTGAAGTGGTTAGGGGGCTGTCTAAAGCCATGAGCGCAGCTTGGCTGTCGCTGCAGATACATTTAGTTCTGCCTCTCCATCTGTTTTCTACAACAAAGTTCATCGCTCCTTGAACAGCATACACCTCTGCTCCAAGAGCAAAGTGCAATTTTGTCCTGCTGGATTCCACGCAGACCCCGGAGCCAGAGCCGTGATCAGTCCTGGAGCCATCCGTGAAGATGAATCGTTGGATCGAAGTTCATGCCTTCTATGTGTTTTAATACCGTACAGGACCGTACCAGTTCCCATTGTGTTTCAGCCTGCAGATTCAAGTTCTCTCCTTGGATAAAAGCATCAAGTGATGGCAAACCAATCAGAGCATCTAATGCCGGGCCTAAAGTAGTCGGAAAAGGTCCGGTGCAACAGATGGCCACAGTGCTTCGTAGTCTCGATAAGGTCCTCCTGACTCCGACAAGAGAGAATCTACTCATCCAGACCACTCATGCGTAGGTGATAATAGGTCTTATCATAGCCATGCAGATGGATAGGACCTTGCTAGGAGAAAAACTCCTAGTTTTTTCAAAAACAAACTTCTGACGCATGCGCAATTCCACTAGTCGTTCGAAACTTTTTAGCATGAAAAAAGTCATGTCTATAGCTTTTGGGGCTGGTGTAGTCCGGACTCTGCGCCTGCATTAAAGCTTACTTGATCGAGAATTTCGGGACAGTCAATTGAACTACAATAACATCAAAAACAATCATCTAAAACTGATCGGTGCGTCTATTGGCAAGACGATTTAGATTTACTAACATGCGCCCGGCTCTGTGAATGAATGTGGCAACCCATATCTAGTAAACACCATCGCTTCGATTTCGAGCGTCCCAGGTTCAAATTTAAAATTCAAAAATGAATTTTTCGTTCTCCCTAAAAGTTAAAAATTATTTACAAGGAAAAATTCCAGGCTTCCGTCTGAGCATAACTTGCAAAATCTTACAAATGTTGAAATTAATTAAAAATAATAAAATAAAAAAAAATTAAAAATATATAAAAAGTTATCAAATTACTGTTCGATTTGGAGAAAATACTCAATTTTTTGGCCTCCAGTTCGAGACAGGGACGGTAGGCATTATGAGTTTTATCAAACAAATTTTTATTTAATCAATATTTTGAGACTTTAAAATTTCGGATCAATAAAACAAATTTTTGAGTTTTATTGTAGTGTTCAGAAATTATTGTATAATTATATATCGGGTGATATTTTTTGAACAAAGATAAAACTAATTTTTCGAGTGCTATTTTTTTTTATCGCAAACAAAAATTAGTATATACTTTTTTTGGTAGATCGCAAATCTCAAAACGCCACGCATGGTGAAGAGATTTTTAAATGTGTGCTCTTTAGCAGAGCAGTTATTCGGCTCTCAGCGAATTTGACAGAATCAGCTGATAGGCCACTGTCACTCGGGGTGTGTTTACTAGAAAACTGAGATTGTGTTGGTAATATACGAAAAAAATTAACCAATGACAATCGTTGCCGTCTAAACAACGACCGCTTGGGTGAGTGTGTGTAATTCATATTACAACAAAAATCCCTGGGCAGGCAACGGCAAACCTCCGATTGTTTTTCTGTTATGAAAAAGCTCCTCATAAAAATATTTGCCGTTCGGAGTCGGCTTGAAACTGTAGGTCCCTCCATTTGTGGAACAACATCAAGGCGCACGCCACAAATAGGAGGAGGAGCTCGGCCAAGCAGCCAAAAATGTAAGCGTCACCCAAGTTGACAAGGCTATTCCTACTTTGTTCCACCAGTTTGAAAGTTGTTGTGGCTGAGTCCAGAGTAGCCGATTCCAGTGCCAGCCCAGATTTCCGCTTGGCTATCCGAAAGAATAACGATATTGCTCTTAAAAGAGAAATCTGCGATTAGTAGCATACAACCTTCCCCAATTGCCAGTACTTCCACCTGGAAGACACTGGAAAAATTTGGAAGATGTACAGATTTTTTAATTTGAAGTCTGTATAGACTGTAGTGCCGAAGTTTTTTAGTGAGAGTCCCATACTCCATTCTCCCCTGTGATAGAATGAAAGTTGCAAAATTTCTGTTGGGAATAACCTGAAGATGTCACCTCTGCGAATGCCCGGCCCTATGGAAGGACAGAATGTTAACCCTGGGTAAACCGCTGTTCGAGTGTCTGGAATAACTGTCTGGCTTAGATGTCAACAACCTGATAAGGTTCCTGAACCGCACACACTGGATATAGTCAAGCCGTAAATAACTGGTAAACAAGTTGGTAACGAGGATGTGGCAACAAAATGGTGCGGAAGCTCTAGTTGGAATCTGGAAGAATCACCACTTAAACCAACCAGCCAACCAACCTTGAGATGATATAGTCAGTCCTCCCCGAGGTATATTGAGCTTGTCGCAAAAATATACTCACATGACCATACGTTTTTTCCTTCCAGTGGCCCACTTTGTTTAATCTAAATGTACTCATGGTTGTCATCTTCTTGAGACGTACAAGTAGATCTATCTGAATACCGTGTGTCAGGGCATCAGTGAGTCTAACATTCTCCCACTTTTCAACAGAATACCCCAAGGGTCTCCTCTTTCTGTAATCTTGTTCATAATAGCGTTCAAAAAAGTCAGCTCTATCATATATTTAAACGCAAATATTGAACACTTTGCTTATGCAGACGACGTCCTGATTTTCTCTAAAACTACCGATTTAATAACTGTCAAAAACTCATTCACTGACATCCTCTTTAAACTCGAACTTTGGTCGAAATCATCAGGAGCAAGTATGTCTATTAACAAAAGCTCCACTTTTCACATTTGCAGTAAACATAAGTGTACTTTCCCCTCAATATCCTTTTCTAACGTCACACTTCCTCACGCTAACACCCTAAAAGTACTCGGAATTATAATATATTTGTTAAGAAATTAACTTTTAAGCATCATTGTGAACATATTAGAATAAGCTTATTATCAAGACTAAATATAATTAAGTACTTGTCTTCAAAACACTGTCTAGTTCATACGCAAACGCTGATAAATATAGGGTGATCAATTAAGAGGAGTTTTTTTTTCATTTGCGTTTTTTTTACAGATCGCGCGCGAGTTGTGGCAAACTGTCATCGTGGATTCATTGAACAGCGTTTGGCATTTCATCATGGAAAGACTCACACCGCAACAACGTCTACAAATTGTTCAACTGTATTATGAAAATCAGCGTTCTGTAACAAATGTTTTTCGTGCGCTTAGACCGCATTATGGTCAACATAATCGGCCTGCCTTAAACACTATTCGACATAACTACCATCAACAAATTTGAATCCGAATATTCATTGGTGGATAATTCTCGACCGAATAGACCACGTCCAGCAAGAAGCATTGAGAATATAGCGGTTATAGTGTTATTCACGACATACCAGTCGAAATGCTCGAACGGGTGATTGAAAATTGGACCTTCAGAATGGACCACCTTAAGCGTAGTTGCGGCCAACATTTGAATGAAGTCATATTCAAAAAGTAAATGTCAAAGAATGTCCTTTCAAATGATAAATAAAGGTTTTGAACATAATTTACATTTTTGTTTTTTTTTTAACTATATTATCTAACTATTTTATCTAAAACGATACCCGTACTTCATTTGCCGTAACAAACGAAATAGGCACCACTATAACCGTTGGAGTTTTGCGAAGTTACTGCTCAATTTTCACAGCCGAAGCTGCTGCGTTACTTGAAGCGGTACACTTCGCTTCCAAAAAAAAACCGTCAATATAGAATATGCAGTGACAGCAAATCAACAATCGAGGCTATTCTGAACCCAGCTAATAACTCTCCAGTAATCACAAAAATGCGCAACATGCTCACACAAAAAAAAAGGTTCAACCTAACAAAGGTAACGAACAGGCCGATAGTAGAGCTAAGGAGTCAACCAAAGAGCCATTGTACATGTTCGAATACATTTTTCCAGAAGATATAAAAAACTGGTAAGGCGTAGCAATTGTGAAAGTTCCCTGAACAAATGCAACCAGTACCAACATCACTACAAATCCTTTAATCTTTCAAGATCGAAAAACCAATACCCGTCAAATTCATCATGCCGCAATATTAAGACCGTGTTGTTCGTCTGAGAATTGGCCATACAATTTCAATCCACTCATATTTACTAAATGGTTTGCCGAAGCCCCCGTGCCCGCGAGTTCCCCGTATCTCACTTCATGGATATATGTTCAGGAATCCAAAATATTAGATCATCGGTGTTTAAAAATATTAAACCATCTGAACTTCTGAAGCACACAACGGGCTATAATATTAGTATCATAAATCAATTCGTTTCTCGCTGTAAATTAAAAATTTAACTTCATAGGCTTCTAAGTTATCTGGTATATATAGTAGTGGTTACCTCCACATTCCCTCGATTGTACTATCTTCATCTTTTCTCCAGTATAGATATAATATATTATAATCTTGCAGCTAGTATCTAGTAAACTTAGTATAATATAAATATGTCCTTTTTTCTTCTTTATTTACAGTATGTTATTAACCATTTAAAACAATAGCCGAAAGCCTTAGCAGCCAGTGCTTGTTCCTTTTTTCTTACCTTTTAAGTGGAATAGTTATTTATAATTATTACTCTTTTCAATTAATAAATAAATAAATAATTTTATCTGATGATGAAAATCATAAGTTCTGTTTTAAACGGGTTTAAGGGGACCGATACCTGTAAAATTTCGAAAACGTAAATTTAAGTATTTCTTATATCTATTATAGATCGTCAACTGGTCGAGCGCTGGGAGCAGGGCCGTGGAGAGAGTATTCGGGCCCCGGTGGAAACTTGAGATGCGGGCCCCTTCAAATTTTTTTTATTTATCAAAATGCGTATTATGTTATAGCGATATAACATTTAAACATTGAAAAACTCATTGATAAAATTTTTGATAGAATTAATTATGAAATATTGATTAAAATGAATTTTAGAAAACTCTTCAGCAGATCTGAAATAAAAAACGCAGCTGAAAAAAGTAAAAATTTTTTATTCATTTTGTGAGGCAAAAGCTCTTATAAAATCATGGAAGTCGAGTTTCCTTGCTAACTCAGATTCCAAATACAAAGTTGCCAATCCGGTTACTCGACTCTGAGTTGAACAAGAACGATGGTAGTCTTTGATCCTTGATAAAGCGCTGAACGATCTTTCGGCGCCGGCAATCGATACTGGCAGGGTGCAGAATATTCGCAAAGCAATGCAGATGTATCCAAGTTTTTAGCTGTGATGGCATTCAACAAGTCGAACGGAGGCATACAACATTCCGAATTTCCAGTAAAATTCGCCTTGTACACACTCTTCAAGTGACACATCTCAATTGAGATTTCTTCCGATACATCAGAAGGGTATTTTTTAGCAAAATTAAGAGTTGCTGTCTGAAGTTCTGCTTTTTCAATTTTAGGAAATAGCCACAGGAATGAGAAAATGTTGCTTATGTTTAAACCGATTTTCAATACCAGTGATAACTGAGTCGATGATGACGAGAAATGTGTTCCTCTTGAAATCAATTTCTTCGGATTGTACACTGGATTGTCATAAATATTCAAAATAACTTGTTTTATGAAGTATCTAAAATGCGAAAAGTATTCACTTGTTCAGAACGTATATGTGTTAAACTCAAAATAATTGACAATATTACCAGAATGTAACGTTATTTCACACAGCAAACTTTTCTTGAAAGGGACCACGCATTAGTTGCCGAAACATAAAAAAATAAAATAAAAGTGTGAAATTCACTGGGGAAACGAATTTAAAAAATTATTTATTATATATAATAACATACCCAGTGATCAAAAATTTCTAGTCTATAAAAAGTATTATTGCTATCTCTACATTTAATTCTTTATCAACGTAAGGACAAATTGCTTTAAAGAATAATTACGTTTCAAAATTGGTCTTCATTTAAAATACAGCTATCTAAATTTAATCTAACCATCACTATAATTATTAATAACCTTATAAATCAGTAGCACAAAATGTTCCATTTTAATAAGAGCTCAATAATATATACTTTTGTATCACCATATTATATTATATTTATTCTTCGTAATCGTGATCATAACATTCGATATGGTGACACCAAAAAAAGTCTGTGACGGAACTCTGGTAGAAGTATTATTTACTATATTTTTTCAAGCAGGAAATTTCTTGGAATTACCCTCGAGTCCGGGCCCCTCTGAAAACTACGGACCCGGGGGAAAAAGTACCCGATCTGATGTCCCGCAATTTGGGTCGAACTTTTTAGTTTCTTTTCTCATGTAAAGGCCAAAAATGGTGATATATTGAAATGATTGTATGGGGAACCCCCCAGGGGAGTTCCAGGGGGTATGCCACTGGCATGGGTGGATCGGTCGTGCAAAGTCAGTGGGGGTCGGTCATACATTTGGACTCGATTGGAGCACTCTAAATGGGTCAAAGTGGGATTTTTCGTTCGACCCAAATTGGGGGACATCAGAATTCGTTTTAGAGGTATGGTTCTTTCGGCAAAGTTTCTTATTTTGATCCCTAGAATACGATTTTCACAGAGCAATGAGCGATTTTTAAATCGACCAGCCCTATTAGTTACGTTGGCGACTTAAAACGCATTTTTCTCAAAACTATATTTTTCGAATTGGCGTACACGATAACTCGAAAAGTTTTTGAACGATCTCCCTGAAATCTGGCACACATCTTTTTTGTGATATATATTTTTATGTGCATTTACAATCTTTTGAAAATTTTTCGAAAAAATAATTTTTTCGAAGCAAAAATAGGAGGAAAATTCGCCCCAAAAACTCATTTTTTTAAGCATTTTATTCCGCGAATTTTCCATTTTCTATTTTTGTTTAATTCATATAGAAATTATGACATTAATAAACAAAAAAATTTTTGATTTTTGTATTCAGGTCACTGACGCCGATGCTATACTGCCCGCCGATTGAAAAGCCCCGCTGCGACCTTCCTGAAAGAATTGAGTGTACATCCGCCATTTTAAATGGTCAAATTAAAAAATAAAATGTTATATTTTGCCATTGAGCTATTAACGCCGCACCATCAGTGTACGGGTATGAACTAAAGTTGTGTAAAAATAAATCACAATTGCTTAATTGTAAACTGTGAACTGAAGTGTATATTACAGTCACCCCATTTAAATTCAACCTTAATATTATTGACCATCAAACGTTTCCAATAGATCGATAGCCTTTGCTCCTAGTTGCCCTGATTTTGTAATATAATTGTTTATGATTACATTTCGAGTAAATAATCAAATAAATAAATAAATTTCCACCCAACCATCTGATGTTGCAAGCTGTAACTCTAAACAAATTCCGAATCGAATTCCATTCCGAATTAAATTTGAGGAAAATATGCGCAGCTGTATAAAGTAACATTCGCACCGAATTCGCCCTTGCTTACTTACTACTAATCAATATTTGATGTTGTGTTTTCACAACTTATAGTAAATTAATAGCCCGTTGTCAATAATGACTGCCGGAATTTACGCACAAGTACATACATATATTTGCACACCCAACCTGGTGAAAGATTTATTGTGGCATGAAATTTATAAAATTTCAATTTAATTGCAACATTAATTAAAATTTTAAATTACACAAAGCTGCATGCAAACAATTTCACACAAGTGCGCGCGTGTGTGTGTGCGGTACTTGTGCATACCGTTATTTGCATTTATGCTGAATAGTTGAAAATTAACAAATATCCATTAATGCTGTTTTAATTACATTTTTCTTGTAATTTATGTGCAATACATAAATGATGAATGGATATTGGCTTAAGGGAGCCACCTCTTTGTGGCACACACAACACATTTGGCGCCCTCGCTTACAATCCGCATAAATCCGTAAAAATTGGAGATATGCATGAAAGTGAATACGAGTTGCAAGAACAAAAAAAAAAACGCTAAACAGTTGACAGTTTTGTTGGACAAATTGCCTGTCAAGCAATGCACACAAACAGATTTTCATGCTCATGCAACTTAACACTCACCGCTCATAAATTTAATTAAGGTATTATAGGTGCAGATACTACAAACACCAATTTATGCATGTGAGCTGGTGTGAGCTGTAAGTACCCTGTTGGAAAAATTACCCGAATATACATTTAAACATTTGAATATATCTCAAAGCAAACAGAAATTCTGAAATAGTAGCAAGACATTTCTAAACGATCAAAATATATTAGTTCAATAAAAGCTTTACTTTATTTGACGACTAAATTATCGTAGTTGGAGTTATCTAATTTATATGGCTCGTATACCATTCTATTTCGTCGATTCATCCATTTTGAGGGTAATTCTGTAATTTCTTTTTTCCTTGTTCATTCCTCTCGGGAGCATAGGGCCTCGACAAGACTCAGTCTTGCGTTGGCTTCGTTAAGAGGGTATTCTGGTCTAGAAATTTGAAAAAATCGATTTTTTTGCATATTTTCAATGTCTAGACCTTCAAAAGTATGCTCTTCGACGGATTTTTCAAAATTCGAATTATTTTCGGAGACACAGCGGATTTTGTGACGTGGCATCTAAGCCGGCCGAGTGGAGCGAATCGCACAATGAACGGCAGATGTTACTGGACGACTTGAGGACTCGTTCTTTCCATAAAATCTTTTGTATCCCACACAACCTTTATTTATTCTATACATCTATATATATAAGTTAAACTTTTTAATAGTGTTAAGATTAAAAATTAATTTTAGGGGAGCTATGCTCCTTTATTGAGCTGCATTAAAAACGAACTAAACTTAATACTTATTTCTACCCTACTTATATCTAAATGTAGCCGCTGCCGCTCGATGAGTTTCTTTGCTGCTCTCGTTGTTCCCACGGGCGGAGTTGTTTACTTCAACGTGACCACCTTCTTCGTTGTCCGTTCTCACAGGTGATATTCGACGTGACCAAATATAATATTTCCGAATGTGGGAATTGCACTTGTAGGTGCAATACGTTGGCTTTGCGTAAGGGTGTCCTATGGCCAGACGTATCGTCTGCAGTTTTTGCAAATGCGCGACCGATAGAATTTGGTGCTTGGCTCTGCACGCGCTGCAACGTCAGCGGTTTTGTTTTTAGATTTATGTATTGTGTTATACTAACATATATACTTTATACTTCTATAATATGTACCTGGAAATATATCGCCGATTAATCCAGAGTGAGTAGTAAATATTATGATATAAGTTATTCTATTCGAATTGTTCCTCAAACTTCAAACGCGATTTTCTCAAAACTACTTTTTTTGAGGTGGTCGTCATGATATATCAAATTCTACCAGACCGAGCGCTTTGAAGTTTGATAAGATTTTTTTATTATACACCTCTCTATCGCGCCTGCCTCTGATTTTGAAAAATTTAAGTTTGAAGTATTTTTAAAAAATTTGAAAAGGTAAAAAAAAGAGGGTAAAAAAAATGTTTTTTTTCAAGTTAACGCCATTTTGTGAAATTTGTTTTTTCTTTGATTTAGCGTAATCCGATAGCGACATCCTAACTAATTAGAAATTTTTTTAATTTGTTTGTTTTAGATCACTACAAGGGTTGGAATCATGTCAACCATGGAGCACCGTTTTTTGTGTAGCCTCCACTTCGCCGGCCTGTAATTCCACGATTTTTTTATTTATTTTTTTATTTATTTTTTTTACACTTTTCCAATATTAATGAAAACCATAAAAAAAATGGATAGTGAAAATGTTTTTCATTCTTTTTTATCTTAGTTTTAAAAATACCTAAAATTAAGGCGTCTAGACCAGAACACACCCTTAATCTATTTTGATTTCTGACAGGATAAGTGATTAGCCTGCCGCTACCAGTCCTAAGTAGTGGGAATGCTTACCTGTCGTTGCTTAGGAAAAACGCCTTTTTACTGCTTGGAGCGCCATCTGTGTTTCACATTTTTCTGCAGAAAGATCGCACAGATGGCTGAGGACTTCGCTAAATTTTGTGTGTTTGCGCTATTACCGCGATTGCCCGCTCTCTTGCTGGCGCTACTGATGCATTGTCTAACTGTGTTTTTATTTTTTTTTTGTTTTGCAGCCACAATGCAAATAGTGCGCTGACTATTGTGCGGGAGTAAGGATGGAAAGGATAAGTTTATGGGGTTGAGATATTAATTTTATTTTTATTTTTTTTTGTTTTATTAAAAACAGGAAAGTAGGTAACTTTGGAAAAGTGCGAGGGTCGTGCTTTACGTGGAATTCGAACCCACAACCTCTGGAATGGTAGGCTAGTGCACTAACTCTAGACTACCGAAGCCGCACCTGTAATTACTTACTCACTGACTCACAGACCTGACTGGCTCCTTTTCTCAAGCCGTCCTTTCCTGGAGATCAATTTTAAGCCTTCAAAAAGTTTTGCAAATGCCGGAAAAGGTTCAATCGTTTGGTGACAGATATGAACTACTTCTGATAGCATCTCTCATGCAAAAATTCGAAGCTCTTGAAATATTGTTGAAGACGGGCTTTTAATACGCATCAGTGAATTTGATAACAGCATCACTTATTTTTTATGAAAAATGCAAGGCCTATTCATTAGAGGTTTTGGCACTAGACCAACAACAATGTTTAATGGTCAAAGCAAAGTATTGAGAAACTAGAAAACAAATAATGAATTCTTGTTTCATTCTGAGCTGACAGCCACATGGACATGGCGAAAGAAAAAAAAAACAACTCAGCTGATTTACCAACACCATCTTCAACAGATTCGCCTTGGAAAAATGTGGAACGAAATGAAAATTTTTTATTTTGTATTTATTTTTTAATGTATTTTTATTTATGTTTTTAAATACGAAGCAAAATACATTTTTTTTTATTTTCTATTTATTTTTAATTTATTTTTATTTATGTTTTTAAATGCGAAGCAAATTGAAATTTTTTTATTTTGCATATATTTTTCAATCTATTTTTATTTATTTTCTATAATATACAAACTCATCTCACTTATTCGTTTTTTTGATTGGTAAACATTGATTTATTAATAACACAGGTCTGCAAAAAAATGGGTTCGGAATGTTCTATAAAAGTGTAGTGTCGATTCCGAAGTAATTTTTTGCGTAGAATCCGAATCCGAGGTTTAAATTGCTCTATCACGTCAGGATTTTGAGATATCCTAACCTAAAGTGCAAAAAACGCTGTTTTTGCCCATTTTTGAGGTTATGTAGCTACGAAGATTTTGCTCTTCATAAAAAGGTAGACATGGTATTTTAAATTATAAGTCTTCTTCTTTTAAATGCCGTTGAGTTTGCTCAAGTATCTTAATTTTTCACTGAGATATCGCATTTTAAAGTCTCCATGTTTGTGAATTTTTCGTTATCGAAATTTTCCGATGTGCGACTATGTAATCGACCGTATCACGTCTCATGTTATCTCAATGGATTTTCGAATATCGAAAAATTCACAAACATGGAGACTTCAAAATGCGATATCTCAGTGAAAAAAAAGATATTTAAGCAAACTCAACGGCATTTAAAAGAGGAAGACTTATGCTTTAAAATACTGTGTTTACTTTTTTATGAAGAGCAAAATCTACGTAGCTACATAACCTCAAAAATTGGCAAAAACAGCGTTTTTTGCACTTTCAGGTTAGGATATCTCAAAATCCTGACGTGATAGAGCAATTCAAATCCCGGATTCGGATTCTACGCAAAAAATTACTTCGAAAATCACCCTACACTTTCCTAGAACAAAACGTTGTTGACCTGTGTAATGAGTCATAATTGAAATTTTTAACAGGAACTGATGCGTATGAGTAGAACACCTTTCCTCTTCGCCAATTCTTGCTACTTTCGGTGGATCGCCTGCTTCGGTGTGTGAGATGTCAGATGTCGATAAAGAGGTCTTAATTATATTTTTGTCCCGATCGAAGCAGCTCACAGTCCACCATATTCTCCTCCAATTCCACTTAACTATACAGCACTCGTTAATTCGAACTTGACTATTGCTTCGGTCATCTCGCCGTGAGCTGATCACAATTTATTGTTGGCTGTTGTGTCCATCATCACTAAGTACTGTTCACCTACAACATGACCACTTCTTTGTGGTTGATGGCAGGCCCACTCTCGCGAATTCGGTATTCTTCTTAAGATCAGCTTTATACAAATAGTTCGAAGTTTCGAGTTTCCTCGACTCGACGATTTTTATAACTTTAAAGATATTTTTACCGCATGACCTAGTAGAACAGGCCTGACTTTTCACGTACATATTACCAGAAATGAATTATTGAAATCACCTCTTTACTATTACATTATATGTATACTGCATTAGATCTATAAAAAAAATTATTTACTGTTTAGTCCAACTTTTGACCTTTATCGTAGTGGTACCGAAAAATATATCGGGTTTTCTCGATGTTGGAATGTAATACACAACTGGTTTTACCAAATGAAAACCTGTCGAACTATTTTTTTTGAAACGCAAAGTCGTCTTCAGATCCCTCTGTAGTGCAAATGTTTTGATGTAATTTATAGATCGTGTGATATGGCTCGTTAAAGACATTTTTATATGAGATCTTATACTCTATATTTTTTCTTTTCTATCAGAAAAAATTGCATAAGTTGCTATTGTATAACAGTCGCCTTATCGAGTAACGAAAGTATAATTAAAACAAAAGTGCGTGTAGCTAAGTACACATAGCAGAAGTGAAACTTTCAAGGCAGACAAAGAAAGAGGGAGACACGAAAATGTCTCTCCAGAGAGAGAGAGAGAGAGAGGGAGAGAGAGAGAATGAATATATATCTGAATAAATTCACAACATTTGCAGAGAATACAAATAGACAAAATTTACAAAAAACGGAGAAGGGTCGACCGGTGTAGGTAAATGCCGGACGCAACGCGCACTACTCCAGCAATTCCAGGACCGCAGCAACGGCACAAATTACTGCAAGGAAATACCAATAAATCCGACGCTGGAATGGATAGCATTTTACAGTACGCACAAGCACTAGATAGGAAACGGGAATAAGGGACCAAAAAACGCTCCAAACAGTAGGCCTCAAAGAAATATAACGCCAAAAAGTAGGCACCAAAAATATATTTCCTACAAGTTTGAACTAAACAAAGCGCCAAGAAGTAGGCAGTGTTATTCCTCACTAGAAATTAGCAACCACAAGGAAAAACTTAGGAAAAATAGCCTAAAGTGTATCTAAGCTATATATAAGGTATAGCTCTCTCTCTCCTTTTCCTCTACGTTATATCTTTTTTCTCTCTCGCGGAACGAAAATGCCCAAAACGTTGCAATATTTTTCTTACACAATTAACAACGTGAATATTATGCAAATTAGAACCTCGATAAAATTTCTACAAATGCAGGCTACTTCGTATAGTACTCCCTATTCAACAAAATTAACAAAATCCTATTTTTTCGGCCAATTATTAGTTTACATCAAGAACTATACATTCCCATTATTCATGGAGCACGAATACACTTTTTGTTGTTGTTGTATCAGCATAAACATTCCCCATATTTACATACGGCGAATGCTGCTGGAGTGACAGTCCTTGGCCGTATATAAATCCGAGTCGTTTCAATAACGTAGAACCGACAGTCGTGGAAACGAATAAACCAAAAAAAATATATTTTTGTGGCTTCCTCTGTTGGCTTTGCAGTAGCGCATCTTCTTGACCCAGTTTACCAAGACTTATGTGATAGTTGTTGGAGCTATGCCACTCTGGATTACTTGGCATTCACCTAAAGGGCCTGAATAGTTAATGGGTTGTTATCCTACGGCAATTAGCCGAAAAAATGTTAAAAACTTCAAATCGTAGCTCTGGAATGCCGAATTAATATCGCCGAGACGGCAGCTAACACTATTACCGAACTTTCATATTGAGAGGGCGCAACCAAAAGAGGTTTAAAACACATAACCCTCCCAAAAGGATAAACAAAGAATACTCATGGACATTCTTATAAAACCCTGCAGACTGTGTAGTCATCTGCACACGATCGGGATATGGCCTCCTGATTTTTGTCGTTTCTGCGAGCAATCCCAAGAGACTCCAAGGACATCTGGGTTAACTGCAGCCAGAAATAAGGCACATATGCTCAATCCAACCCAACTTTAACCTGAGTTTAATAAGAGAACTGGGTCTGGAAGAAGTTATAAAAATTTTCTTCGTCAGAAGAGATGCTTTGGACTTATTTTCAATAATCGCGCTTCATAATACTGACTTTGAAAATAAATTTTTAATATCTCTTAACACTGCTCGGGCGCAGAGCTCTCGTTCTGTGGTGAGGTGGAGTGCTAACATTTCGTCAAGATTTTTCTGCGGACAAAAGCTGCCACTGTGAAATAACATATAATTAAAACAAAAACCACCATACGGGGCACCCCTATATAGCGACTGGCGTATTCATCTTGCATCGGATGAACCTTTTGGGAGTAGGTCAATTCACGCCAAATTAAATGAAAGAAGGCATCAATAGTTGTACTTTAATTTCCTTACAGGGTAGGCATGGCGCACAAACTTTTGCGTGCATATATTTGTAAAATATTCGCACGTTGTAAATTTTAATTCGCAACAGCAAGGTGCCACAGATTGCGTATAACATATTTTACATGGTAAACTAGGGAAATGGCAGCCACATACCAAAGTGTATATATGTAAGCATATTTACGAGCAGTCACACAACTAAAGGCATATTAACTCTCGATGCATCTAGCTGAAGCCGACGTTAAGTCCGTGTTGCACCTTCTATGCACCACTCAACGAAGCATCGCATTTGTGAATAATCACAGTATGAGAATGGTTAACATGCATAAATGTACTAGTTGCAAGTGCAATTAGTATCAATAGCCGGATTACAACAGCTACGATTAGGTTGGAAGTTACGAATTATTAACTCATGAACGCATGCACAATCGAATCAGACCAATTAGAAGCACTGCTTCTATTGCCTAATTTTAGAAAATCTTTTCAATCTCGGGTTTTGATGAACCAAATGCAAGCAAATGAAAATTTCTGCAGCTTGTTTTGTATTGGGTTTGCTATTTGGTAAAGGGTAAGTATTCATTCGAAAGAACACTTTCTGCTTTACAAAACTAAAGTGATTTTTTATTAGGTTTGAGGCTTAGAAATGGAATATCCAAAAGGCAAAAATCAACATTTTCGACACTTACCCTTCTTTGCTTTTCATCGAGGTGAAAAAGCTGCCGAAAAAGTCCGTAACATTTGCAATGTGTATGGAGGAGGTGTCATAGGCGGGTCTACAGCACAGAAATGGTTTGCAAAGTTCAAAAATGGCGACTTTGGTGTCGATGACACGTCCCGCAGTAAAAGACCCTCTGAATTCGATGAAGAACGTCTCAAATCACTTGTGAAGGAGATCGGTCACCAAACCAGTCGGGAGTTTGCCAGCAACAATGAACTGCGATCATAAAACGATTCTCAGTAACCTTTATTCAATGCAATTCGCCGAAAAATTGGGTTCCTTGATGTCTCACGAGCTCAATGAAAAAAGCGAAGAACTTCGCCTTCAAATTGCTTCTCAGCATCTCAGCAACTCGTCCGCCACCGAACAGCACGCGGTTATAAGTAGCGCTTTTTGTACCGAAGAGTCACGGGAGATGAAAAATGGTGTCCATACATCAATATGAAGCAAAGAAAGGAGTGGGTGGCTTCAGGTGATACGCCAAAGCCGAGAGTCAAGCCGGATTTTCATCCAAAGAAGATCTTGATATATGTTTGGTGGGACTGGGAGGGCATGATGCACTGGTAAATGCTCGAAAAGAATGTCACGGTCAACAAGGAGCTCTACATTGCCCTATTCGACTGAAAAGACATGATCGATATGATCAAGCTATACACCTTCACGACAACGCCCCATGTTGCACAAGTCGTCAAAGTCGCAGTCCGTCAGGTCTGTCAGCATCCGTTGTATTCTTCGGACCTTGCACCGACCGATTACCATCCTTTCCGTTCCCTGTCAAACCATATAAAGGGCGTTACCGTCGATAGCAAAGAAGTCCTTTAAAACTGACACAACAACTTCTTTCTTATCAAGCCAGGCGATTTTTGGCGGAACGGCATCAACAAATTGATCGAGAGGGGTTGAAAAGTGGTTGCAAGCAGCTGCGGCGAATATATAATTGATTAACCCATTAATGCTCACACATAAAACGGGTTAAGATAGGGGACTGAAAATTTCAACAAGTATTTGTGTTGATGTTAAACGGTTTATTTCCATTTTTCAAAAAAATATCTCAAAAGATGTGGGCGTGGCAAAGCGTATGATATATCATACATAAGCGTATACGGAGAGCTACTTCTATGAAAATAAAACTTCAATATATACATAGGTTTTGAATTCAAATCAACATTTTATTTATAAAGTGACACATTATACATCTTTACATTTTTAAATTTCTTAGTTATTTGATAAGTCAGTTACATGATATTTGTAAAAACAGTTATCTGGGTGCAATCCGAAACTACCTTTCATGCATATAAGTTTCGTACACTTGCCACAAAATTTGCATTGGCGTTGAATTCTTGAGTTATTTACGTAGTGCGTGACTCCATCGTATCTAGTTTCGTTTTCTCGTTTCCTCTTTCGTGCTGAAACTGGACGAAGTTCTAGTGGTTTTGAAATAATGCTTACCAAAATAAGGCCCCATCGATTCGTCTACAGAAAATGAAGTTCCAAATGGTTTTCCAAGCTTTTTAAATTTTGTATTTAAATGATCCAAAATAGGCTGTGCTTTGAATGCTTTATTATTCACTACAATTTGTGTATTATTATTGAAATGAAGGTACCGATGAATTTTTTTGAATTTCTTCCGCGCCATTGAACCTGCCACTAAATGGTTGTACACATCACTTTCTGTCCCCCAGTACATCCGAATAACTGGTACCTAAAAATGCAACTAATAAATTTATCAGGTAATCAAGTGAAATTATGGTTGAGAATAGTCACTTTGTTGTACCCACCCCATATGTGTAGAATTCCTCAAGATTTAAGGTCACCGCTTCATATCCTTTGTTTACAGCGTATTTTATAGTCTGTTTAAATAGTTTCAAAAGTTGTAATGGATTTAAATCGCTATTCAAAATATCTGCTATAATATCCGGAGTGTGAACGCGTATTTTGTGTTTGTGCCTTCTCTTGTTTTTAGTTCTATTTTGGACCACTTTCGACGAATTGTGGGTTTTCTCTTTTTCCTTTTGGGTGGAAGTCACTGACCGCGAGGTTTTTGAATTGATCACATCATTAAAACAACTGCACATTATCCACTTCTGAATTGGCAATTTTTATCGCGCATGGCCTTTTTAGAACCCCACGGCCCAAGTCGCCCAGTATACCTTCATCGTTCTCATCTGCATCATCGCAATCGGATAACTCTTGTTCTTCAGGTGGAAATAAATTCGCATCGATTGAATTGGCATTTCTGATGTCGTCTTTAATAACTGCATTATCGTCCTCATTCAGATCTTCGAGCCATCCAATTATCTCCTCAGTTGTTGCTTGTCTATAAAAAGGTATTATATCGTCCCCTTAGTATTAAAATAGCCTATAAATTTTTTGATGTTTTGAGAAAATGAATTTCAAACTTTTTGTCGAAAGTAGCTCTCACTCAAATCTCGTTATGTCTGCAAATATTTATTATTTTTTGACTGACGTTTTGACCCACTTTGTGGAACTAGAATTTGACAAAATTTTGACCACATATAAAATCGACGATGGAGAATCCAAAAATTCAATAAAAAAATAATAGCCTATGAGCACATAGGCTATTGTTATACTAAGGGGACGATATATGAATGCCCGTGAAGCCAAACTGATAAAACATACGCAATGATTTACAAAAAGCTAAAACACATTTCGGGGCGAATTTTTCACTGCATTTTATATGTATTCGATGCTTCATGGTTTCAACTTTGAGTTAATGCAAGTATTTATGTATATAATACTGTTGCTTGGTTTTTTTTAAATATAAAACTCACCTGCGTAACATTATTAACTTTTCCGAAAAACACTACATGAATTGGCGCGAAAAATGTAAATAAAAGAGCTTTAAATGACAACTAAAAAGCTTTTCTTTTCAAATTACTCTTTTATCTCACTCGCCCTGTAAATATAAAAAGCTTTTATATAATATTGGGTTTTTGGTGAATTTTTGAAAAAAGCTCTTTTTGCGTATGATATATCATACTTTGTCATTAATGGGTTAACTTCCTCATATAATTATTACTTATTGTTTAAATGAAAGTCTTCGATAAAAATGGCACAAACTTATTTACAGCCTTTACTGATTCGTGTCGATCTTTGTTTTTTTCTGCTTCATTTCCAAACGAATTTATACAATATATGTACTATATTATATATAAATGATCATACACCAGGTATAGCTAGGCCACCCATCTCTCAGGGGAACATAAAAACTGGGAGCTGGTCCTCCAAGCTGGGGATTGTGCTTAGGGCTGATAACCTTATCACTCAAGAAACACATATCATGAAACTTGCACAGAGGCCTCGGATGAACGAAACAAGAAGAAGCCGGACTTGAAAAAATATTAAGAAGTAATAAATTATGAATAAGCAGGGTGTCGTTTTCAAGGAAAAACATTTATAAGCAAGCCTGGGTAGTGCCCGGCAACACAACTTCCACTCAAATTGATCATATACTGATTGAAAAAAGGCACGCGAATTCTATCATAAATGTAAGATCAAGAAAGGCCGCTAATTATGACTCAGATCACTACTTCGTCGCTTGTGTATTGCGGCAACGTATATCGAATGTTATATCGGGCAACAATTACAAGAAAAATAAATGGAATTTAGACGGCTTCAAAAACCGACAGATGTTGAAGAGATGCCAGAGCATGATCGCGGAAACACTGGAATGTATTAGCACCAACGAAAGTGATATTGGTGAAATGTGGTCCACAATTAAAGCTTCTGTTAAAGAAAGTGCTGCTGCTACCGTGAGCACAAAACGTAGCCCCAGAAATGGCGAATGGTTCAATAAGGAATGTACCTATAGAAGCGATGGCACAAAAAAACAGTGCTAGGAAAAGGATGATGTTAGGAACACATGACAAAACCTAATGGAATACCACCAAAAAAGAAAAATACCAAAAAAGCTCATCCAAAAGAAGAAAAGAGTAAGTTAAAAAACAAATAGAGTAAATAGATACAAGTGGCCCCGGTAATGCGCAGGGTAACCTTATTTCAGAAGAAGGAAAAGTTCTCACAAGATGGAAACACTTCTTTGAAGACCTTCTAAATAGTAAAAACGATGACATTAATAGCAACAGCACTCAATCTAACACAATTCAATCGGCAAAAATGGTGTTCGAATCACCCACAATTGATGAAATTAGACTTGCGATAAAAAAGCTAAAAAATGGTAAAGCAAGTGGGGAAGATGGCTTAACTGCCGAGCTCATCAAAAATGGATCAACGCAACTGCAGAACGCCTTGTTACCCTTACAAAACATGTATGGGATCTGAAATTGTATCCACAGAATTGCACATAACTTGCACTTAATATTCCTTATTGACCGTTTTACCGTGTAACAAGAACTCAAGATGCCTAACGCCCCTGCAATCGAAGAAAACATTAAGCGAAACTTTTATATTCGACTGAACTTGGCGCGCTTTTTTCGGTCTTGGTTCGTGCGGTAGCTTCCATTGAGATGATTGAGCTTTGGTTTTCACGTCATAAGCATAAACCCACGATTCGTCACCAGTTATGAACCTCTGGAGCAAGTTTGGGTCGTCGCGGACAGAGTCCAACACCTGATTAGCAATGTTCATGCGATGCTGCTTTTGGTCGAAATTGAGCAGTTTTGGTACGAATTTTGTGGCGACCCATTTCATACTCGTACCCAAATCATTGAAAAAAGTCGAAAGGGACGACCAATCGATATGTCTAGGTCCTCAGCAACTTCTCTAACAATCTTTTCGTCTGTTGTTGAAGTGCTCGGACGTCCGGCACGTTTTTCGTCCTTCACATCTTCTCGGTCTTCTGAGAACATTTTGTACCACCGATAAACGTTGCCTTGGTCCGAAGAAGCTTATCCGTATGACACAGTCAACATTCGGAATGCATCCGGGCACTTAATTTCGTTTTTCACACAAAATTTGATACAGGTTCTTTAATCCATCTTTTTGAATAGGTAGTCGAAGACCAAAGACGAGTCAAAACACGTGCAAGCAAAGCAGCTGTCAACAATTAACTGAACATTCAAAATGGCCGAACTAATCGGCATGAGTGAGAGACATGAGTGCCAACATATCGCCACAAAAAAATCTATATTCGAATATACTTAAGCTGCGAAAATTCAAAATTCGCGATACTTTTTGGACACACCTCCTAAAACACTGACTCGACCAGTGGCAACGTACAGATGCAAAACATGGACATTGAAAGCGAGTATATTTAAACAATCTGGAAAGAAGATTACCGAGGAGAATACTGGGTCTAGTACGAGAAAATCAGGGGGTATATCGCATCAGATATAACAGCGAGATAGAGGAATTGCTACAAGGCTTTCGACTTGTTGAGTAGAATGCAAGATTAAAGAATACCTCGCAATGTTCTAGATGCGCGCCTGCTTGGTGAAAAGCGAAGAGGATGGCCGTGGAAATGGGGGTTAGACGATGTTGAGAACGACCTCAGAAGTATTGGAGTGAGCAACTATGGTAATCTGGCTATGGGCCGAGATGCATAGAAAAGAATTGTGTGCAAGCTAAGGCTCAAAATGACCTGTACTCATATGAATGATGATGATGATGATACAAATAATTTTGACACTTTTAAATCAAAAGCAAAAATAAAATATACAAAGGCTGTAGTTTTTGTTTTCCGTCTTAGCTATTTAATGTGCTTTGAAATAACATAAAAATAATTTCACACCACGAAACAAATTTCGATATCACTATTTTATTTTTCATTTCAATTAGATATAGGTATGGCACTTGTTCAACACTAGGCACTCGATTTGAAGAGGAAAGTGCGATAGATGCCGGAATGAGTGGAAAAAATTGCTTCTGTTTCATTTCGAGTCCACTTCACCCAGACGAATTCACCTGACCGACATCGAATTGAACTCGATTCGAACTCTCATTCCTCATTCTGTGGCAAGTTTTGTACTAATGCTCACAATTGCTCGCCAAAGCATATTTTTACACTTGCACATACGAGTACAGGTACGTGTGAGTGCATTGTATTGAAATTACAGCATCATACCTGTACGTGTATGCGCGTGTATGTACTCGTACAATGTTTTGGTATGCGCTCGTAAACGCACATTTAATCTGCTTTTATTTAGAATTTGTCAGGTCATTTAGATTTCTCATTTCACATAAATGCACGGCGCAATCGCTGCTATCGAAGTTAAATTAGAAGTCGGTTACTTTAGACATAAACGTGAAATGCCACTAACCAACTAACGAGTGGTTTGGCGACTAACCACTGGACTGCCTAAGCGTAAGCACAATCCCATGATTGATTGAACCACTCAATAAAGGGCTGACGGCTGCGGATTATTGAATATTTCACTTAAACATAATTTAAGATTGGTTGTGACATTAATGAGAGAAATTCAACCACTGAAATGTGGAATTCGCATGTGGGTACCGCTGCATTCGCCTTGAAAACAGCTGAACGAATTTCAGTAAATTCTTTATGTTTAAATATTCCTAACATTTCAAGCAAAGATCCTGTGGGGGAAAGTATTAGAGATGTCGTCTAGAATATTGGCAAGTTGAGAAAAAAATAAAAGCACTCCAAAGTAAAAGTGTTTGTTCTATGAGAGTTTTGTGTGAAATCAAGGCGATAAGTCATGATTCCAAGGAATCAGAAAAATAAAATTGCGAAACTTTAAAAAAGACATATCTTTAAAGCCATAAGTTTGTGGAAATTTGAATACAGACAGAATTTTGTAATAGGGTTGCCACTTATCCAAAAATTTAAATGAATTTTATTCACTTATTATAAGTTAAATGTTATCAGTATTAAATAACGCTTCAATAAACAAATATTTGTTTAAATTAGGGTTGCCATCTATTAAAATGATATTAGAACTCATTATTTAAAATAGTTAAGTAATATATTTAAATACTATAGTAATTAAACACAGAAATATTAGTTCAATAAGGGTTGCCACCTGTTATCAAATTCAAAATAATTATTCAAAGTAGTTAAATAATGCAATTACATATTAAAACACTTCAATTTAGATATATATTTTTTTTTAATTAGGGCTGCCACCTACTAAAAAAGTTAGAATTAATTATAATAATTATTTAAAGCAGTAAAATAATATATTTAAAAGTTAAAACACCTCGAAACAGAAATATTTCTTAAATTTCTTTTTAAATTTTTCCTAAATTTCCACCTATTTAAAAAATTATAACTGAATTTCTAAAGTATGTACTCGTATTTAAATGGTATACAGCGCACGCTCGATAACGTGAACTAATTCAAACCAAGTTCACGTTAACAAAAGTGTTCACGTTTTGGAATGCCTAAAAAGACTAAGTAAATATATTTTTTCACATTAAAATTCACATTTTATTCTTGTTTTCGTTACATAACTTCTGCTCAAATATGAACGAGACTGATTTAATAAAACACAAACGGTTAATTATTGTTCAATTTTTATTTTATCTCCTTCAAAGTAATCACCATTCTAGGCGATACACATATGCCAACGTTTTTTCCAATCATCATAGCATTTCTGGAAGGCCGATTTCGGTATGGATTTCAGTTCCTTCTTCGAATTCTCTTTTATGACTTCAATTGTCTCAAAATGTTCGCCTGATATGGCTCCATGTGACTTTTTCCCTGTTCAGGAAAAAGTCACATGGAGCCATATCAGGGGAATACGGTGCTTGCGGAACGATATTAACATTATTTTTGTTCAAATAATCGCGAACAAGACGTGATGTGTGAGCTGGTGCATTATCGTGATGCAAGAACCATGACTTGTTGTCCCACAATTCCTTCCTTTTAAGACGAATGTTCTCGCGCAAACGCTTTAAAACGTCTAAATAATATTCAGCGTTAACCGATCGGCCTTGCGGAAGGAACTCCGAGTGCACCATACCTTCGCAATCGAAAAAAACAGTCAGCATAACCTTAATTTTTGAGCGACTTTGGCGTGGTTTTTTGGGTTGGTGTACGGCCCTCTTTGAACGATTTTTACCACTGGAAAACACGTGCACGCGATAGAGCAGAGTTCCCATAGGTTGTCTGCAACATTTTTAAGGCGTCTGAAGCCAAAATTTTGTTGAAATAACAAAATTTCAAACAAATTCTTTGTTCAACTTGAATTTCCATCGTTAAATTCGAAGAACACACTCGAGCTTGACTTGTTTACAGTAGCACAGAAAACAAACTATGTGACATATCACGCTGAAATTTGTCATGTAAGCTTATAACAGTCCTACCATCCAACAAAAAATTTATTTTTGCCATATGTCATCCGCGGACCGTTTTATTGATAAAGTTCATATTTGAGCAGAAGTATTAATTGAAAATTAAGTCATACGATGGTTGTATTTAAAAAAATCAGTCATCTTTTTTTGTATCTTCTGTTTTTCTAAAATTTGAAGCACAGCTTTCTCCATTAAGCATCTTAGCACACTCATATCATTTTGATCGACGTCTTCATGACCAGCCATCGGATTCGTCCTCTTGTTGATGATCGTCATCTGCATTGCCCTCCTCGATATCTTGGTTCCATTCATGAATGACTGGTAACGTGAACTCGATCGAAATTTTTAATAAAAAAAAGTAACCCACATACATATCTTTTAGCATATCTGCGAACACGAAGGAACCTCAGGACTTAAACTACTAAGGAGATCATCAAGGTGCGAAGTTCAGCATCCCATTTTTCTTTTAAAACAGCCACTTAACATTATTTTCGGGATCATCATTGTTTACCGCAAAATTTAAAATACTGCTCCTAGCTAATGTTGATAGTCTGATAGTCTGGAAGCATTGTTTCACACACATCAACGCTATGACTTTTTTCCAAGAAATTGAGAGTTTTCGGTACCAAACGAGATTTGACTTTTCGTAGGCCCAAATGGTCTTTCAAAATGCTTTTCACAGATCCTTCTGATATTCCGATCAAATCAGTAAGGTCTTTAACAGTCAACCGACGATTTTTGAGCACTAACTCCTTCACTTTATTGACGTGTTGGTCATCTGTTGACGTCGATGGTCGTCCGGAGCGCTCCAAGTCATCAACACGTTATCGACCCTCTTTGAAGCTTTTGTACCACTTATAAACATTTTTCTGCGACATGGTCGAATCACCAAATGTCTTCTGCAACATGCTAAACGTTTCCGCAGCCGAAATTTCATTCCGCAAACAAAATTTGATGACACTTCTCTGCTCAATCAAATCAGACATTGTAAAAATCGAAAAATGCACTCTTGGTCGTTTGGTAAACACAAGCGTAAATATATTACTGATAATGACATTCACATGAAAGTTGGCCCAGATGTTAATAACAGTCGGCAGCTTGACTGTCGAAGTAGATACTGATCGGTTGTGCTACCCCAGGCGCGCCAGGTACCTAACCCAAAGCGCAGCTTCTTTTATAGCTTAGTTCAGCTTGAAAGACACTGCAGCGGTCAGTGGTAGGTTCAGTAACCACACTTGCAGTTACTGTTCAAAAAATTATTTATGCAATAAAGTGCAATAAAGTACCTTTCCCAAGGTTTTGATTTATTTCCTTGTTCCGTTTCGAAAATTCTCTAAATATGCTTATTTCTCCTCTCCCCAAATGACTTAACCCTATAAGCGCGCCCGCAAAATATCTTTGCATAAGTTTAACCACCAACAACAAAGCATTGTCAACTAGTATACTCCTACACACATCTGCACACACCCAAACAGCTTTCGATGCGGCGCCTGCCAAGACAGCTGACAATGCCGCTGTCTCACAGTTGACTGCATTTTGCCACCCATAATTTCGGACTAATAAAGAAAACTGAAACTGCAAATTTATTTTTAATCGGTTTAAAAGAACCACATTCCCTTGCACAGTAGACAACCCTCCCGCTTATGTGCAAGTGCCCACTCGAATGCTGGCGCCTTGTGCGAAAAATGCACTTGCAAACTATGCGCGCCACAGCAGTTCTTAAGATTACCAAAAGAACGCTACAATTTTCACTGCAAAAACTTTTCAAAAGCTTCGTGGGGGAAACTGAACAGTTTGTGTTGCAAATTTTGTTGGCACTAGTGTTGTTGTTATTGGAGCTCTTATATGTTTTAAGCAACGCACCGCCAACAATATCGCCTTCATTTAGTTTTTTAATTCATCTACGAAATGAGGGAAAATTAAGACAACGCTTGAGGGAGATAAATGAGCGATTACTCGAGTAGAAATAAGAAGAAAAAATTAAGAGTCGGTGGTACGGCCGTGAGAGGTAATACATACATACAATGCAATGAGATGAGATGAGATGCATGAGCACTCTTTAGTTGGCAAAAATAAAATTGGGGGCAGGCATTCTCAAAAACGTGGCAGCAACCAAAGTTAAACTATTCATGGCGAAAGTTTTGTCGGCGGTCGCCTTGGTTGAATGCCAGGCACCTTCTTGGCAGCACAACTCATTTGGCCGTATTGCGCAAGGATATCGTTGCTGACTTGCTGCTGTGTTGCATGTGTAGAGAATTCAAGCATATTTATGTTCAAGTGTATGTACACTTGAAGATGTGTATGCCTGCTCTTGTTTACATTGCTCTTTACTGTTCTAGCAGCTGCAATGAAAATCCGATCAGCTACTCAAAAAAACTTTTCTCATTACAAAATCGCTTGCGCTACGGACGTACGTACGTATGTATGTATGCACTGACATGCGAGCCATTGGAAAATTTACACAAACATACTTAGAAACATCTTGAATTGAATGGAATAGAATTAATAATTATTTCACTTCGCTTTAATATTGCTTGTGTAACACTGTGCAACACAAAATAAAAAAATAATAACATAACAGTGAATTCTGGAGAAAAAATAGAGTGGGCTTATTTATTTATTTTATTTTTTTTTTTTTTGCGAATGAGGGGACTTAAAATGCCTAATGCATCAACAAAGTTGCCGTCGCAACGGTAATATGTCCGAAGACTAAAGTACTTCACTTCGTTTGGAACCGTCGCCCATCCTGGAACCGCTTTCGCATTACTTCAGAGTGGTGTTCCATCTTCCACGTTACAAGGTCTGTGCTCGAGAGGTTGGTAACACCTAAAACACGTAAGTCTGGAAAATAAAAGGGTCGATAGTCAAGGAAGAAGGGAGAAAAGTTTCAGAGAAAGAGATAGAATAGTATAGAGAGAGGGGCAGAGACAGTAATATCTAGTCCTGTAAGAATTATTTGGCAAATCTGAAAATATCTTCCAGTTTGAGAGAATGAATATTACTCATTCTCATGACATAGGAGCGCAATATTCGTAGTCTTGCTCTAGCAAACGCAGAACACTCACAGAGAAAATGCTCAATACTATCCGAATGACTCATATGGTAGTCATATGCTGAACGCATGACCTGCTGATCAACAGTTAGCCAATTCATCGGCAATTTCATTTCTTTGAACACGGTAGTGTTTTGGAGTCCAAAAAGGTAAAAGCTTACTCCCTCCTTCAACAGAATTAAGCTTCTTCTTACATTCCTTAACAATCTTTGAGGTTTTGTTCGCATTCTTCATGTCTTCAGTGCAACCTGACGGTTACTAAAAACACCAATCTGTTTCCCGCTCCATTTCATCTCAATTATCCACTCTGCTACTTTCAGACAAACAAAAAGTTCTGTTTGAAAAACGATTGCCATTCCTCTCATAGCGTAATGATACTTATTACTATCGTTTAATGATCATTCGGCTCCAAAACCTATTTTATTCCTGGGCCCATTGATAAAGAAAATATCGATCAAATTTCTTTGAATGCAGTTTGGATTACGACACTGCTCGTTTAATAGAAATTCGACATCAAATTTTCTTCTAAATGAAACTATGGGCATAAGATTGTCCTTGGGTGCCAGAAACAGTGGATTCTGCTAAAATAGCATCTTAAAGATTTCTCTGGGTCCCGAAGCTCCCGCAGTTTTAATAACCAGTCGACAGAATAAAATCCAGTAACTTGAGACTTCTGAGGCTGCATTTGCTGCTTCCCCATTCAATGTTCTGCGAGTTTACATCACAGCCCACTATTAGCCCCGGATAATTGCGTTCAACAAATGGGCTCCCTCGAAGGTTGCGGCTGTAAGGAGTCGTAGTGTAGGTAGGCTGAAGCAACGATAACCTCGACACTATTCCCACTCCTCCAGTAATTGATCTTTGCCAACACTTACGACATCTTGCGAACCAACTTAATTTATGATTTGAGGGACTTAAAGATATCCTCCGGGCGGTTAAAAAAGGGGCGTGATAGATCCCATACTAGGACAACCTTAAAGTTAAAGTGAATTATTTTATAGAAAGGCGAAGTTGCAGGAATTCCCCTTCGATATCGATTGTGAATGTGACCAGTGCAGCGCAAGAGAAAGTGCAATTGATTTATCTGCAAGGACTTATAAAAAGGTGGTATTACAGATTGACATTTTGCAGATTTTTTTATAATACATGAAATTCAGCTTCTTAATTACTTTCTTCAAAATCCATCCCAAATATCAATAACCCTTTCTCAGTGCATTTACAAGGAGTTTGAAATGACTTTAGGACAAAAAATTTTATAAAAAGTATTTGAGTGTATTTAAGAAAAATTCAAAACACAATCACCTTCGCCTTTCGATGAGTACTTAGGTTTAGGAAATAGTGGCGGTCGATATCGACCACTACCGCCGCTACTGCTGCCAATGTTTACACCGTTGATGCCATAGCAATTGTTGTTGCTGTTGTTAATAAAATTATGACTTCTATCACTGCCACTATTGCTGATCTTACTATTATTACTATTTATGCTGTTGATAATGTTGGCGATGTTGTTATTGCCGTTGGTCAATGTGGCATTGGCACCATTGTTGCCTCTGTCGCCGCCGCCACCGTTGCTGCCACCACTACCAGCACTGCCAACGCTGTTGCTGTGATGACTACTCAAGCTGAAATCGGTGCTCCTCTCCGATGGCTGTTGTTGCAATTGTGAGGGGTGCAATACCGACTCGGTGACCGTGCTGCTGCTGCTGCCGCCAGTCGACGGCGTTGCATTGGAAAAATGTGTATTCAGCGTCGTCTTCGGCGGTATCCCCGTATATGCATGTGGGTATTCGCTCCTCCTTTTTTTGAACAGGTATCTCTTCACCGAAGTTCCTGCTGTACTACGTAGCGTCTACTTTTATTAGCTTAACCATCCATCTGACTCGTGTTTCGTCACTCTAGCGATCTTGTCATAGCTGTAGCGTCTCATCCCATACTTCGCGCGCTGCAGGTTTGCTAACTTCTTCTTCCATCCTCTCGTTCTTAAGTCCCCAAGACTTGTTCGTCTCAAGTAAGTAAATCTAGTAAATCTATCGTCAGGTCTTGGTCACACCGGCAAAGAACGGCTCTGAGCCTGACACACAGTGAGTGATAGAAGAGATAAGCATTCCTCTAAACGAACTATACACTGCGATTGACTCGACATGACTTGACTACACTGCGATTGACTTGACTTGAGCGCAATCGCGGAAACCAATAGCAGATGGTCTCTGGCTACCAACTGTACGGTCTCCAAAGCGCGCTGGCCAAAACGGAATCTGAAAAAAACAAAGTGTCTGCATGGATTCAACTGATGAACTACCAGCATCCTCATAGATGTTACAACGGGTCACTGCACTATTGGCAGCCAGTAGAATGGCTGTACCTCATAAAGACTTTTGCAGGGGCAGTGGATATGAAGAAGAAATTGATTCGGTACAAAAAAGCCGTGCCAAACATCTTGGCTATTATTTCTTCGAAGACCAGTGATATTTGCAAAGTGTCTCACTGGAAGGATCTTAAAAAGATCTAAGTGGTTTAAGCAGCTTAGTTAGGGGTTGAAAATCAAATGCAAGTATCACAATGGGCTTTAGAGCCACCGAGTTTCTTGTCTTAAACAAGTAACCTGACGACCCCGACCTTATTGGGAATATTATGTTTTCAGGTGTTTTTTTTTTCAATAATGCCCCGAAGTTTGTTGTTACATTTAAGTTGGAAGACAAGACAATTTCATATAAGCCATGTCTGCACTATCTCGGACTTATAGTTAGGGTGCTTATCTTGATAAAACTTGAAGTTTCATCGTAGACCCAGCTTTTCGGCACTCCCGCAAAAATTAAATGAAAACTAAATTACTCACCGCTGATGCTGTCATGCAAGCCTAAACTACAAGTGTTACCCCTTCACCAGGGCGCTTTAGGGTCGCTCTCAAATTTTTCAATTCCAACTGTTTATTGGGCTTTAGTCACACAAATGATCCTCCAACTGAGCCAACATATTAGTTTGGGGAAAAGTAATCCATTACTTACTGGGTAGATGGCTGTAGCTATCGATGTCTCCTAAAGTAGCGGTCAAATAATTTAAAATTTATGCTCGTGCTCAAAGTGAATTTCATCCTAAAAAAATTACTTCCCTGTTGTTTGTTTGTTCCATTCGGTTGCGAGTTACAGGGTGTTAACCATGGAAATCAATAAAGAGAAACTTCGGTACATTTTACAGGTTTTCTTCGATAAAGGCGAAAATGTAAGCTCGGCCGCTGAAATTGTGTATAGCTTTTATGGAGCCGATATTTAAGCAGCTGATTACGTGCACGTTTGGTTTCGTCGATGCCGTTAAGGCATTTTTGTGTTAAAGGAAATGTCGGTAATATCGACAAAACCACAGAAATAACCAAAGATGCCGCTTAGTAATCGTAGCACAAGTCCATTGTGACAAGTCCGAATAGAAAACTGCCAAACTTTCTATTAAAACTTGTAAGGAAAGACGTTCGGTTGATGGTTGGCATTATTACAGGATATAACCCATGGAGTCAGCATATGACCACCATTGGAATCATTGAGAACCCAATGTGCTTGTCGTGCTTGGAGGAGGCGGATAGCACTGAGCATTTTCTCTGTGAGTGTCCTGCCTTTGCTAGAGCACGGCTACGTGTTTTGGGTTCTGATGTCGTGAGAATGAGTAATAATCGTTCTCTAAAACTGGAGGACATTTACAGATTTGCCAAAGAATCAGAAAAATTCTTACAGGTCTAACTATCTCTATCTCTGTTTCTTTTCTTTCCTATCTCTTTCTCTAAAACTTTTCTCCTTCCCTCCTTAACTATCTTTAAATATAATGGACTTTTTAGCCTGAGTGTTTAGGGAGCCACCAAATTTCCTCGTGCTCCTTGGCTGGACCTTTTCAAATTCAAATAGTAGCATCGCTCCTCGAGCTAAAGATCGACCATACAACATTTTCAATCAATTTGCGCAAAAATTTTATGAAAAAATACCTGAATCCTTTGCCCAAACTTGTTGTTGTGGAAAAAGTATGATTTTGTCGTACAGTGTAATAGAGAGATTAGTGTAATAGATAACTCAACGTGTTTTAAAAAATTTCACATTTAAGAGGAATAATTAATTTTAGGAGTTCAGTAGCTCGTAGTCAATTTCTCTAGTTCAGCTTGATTTACTGAATTGATGCTTCACTACTTAGAGCTACGAATATAAAGGAGAAATAAGAGCTCAGTCAATATATTTCAAATCAACCAAATCGGAAAGCGAAATTTATAATTCGCAAGGTTTTGAATCAATGCTCTAGAATCTTCTATTAGTGATGTAACGTTTTGCAAGTTATTACCGAACTTTTGGTGTTGTTGTCAATAGGTAAACGAAGACTTGCAGATAATTGGACGCTCAGCAAAAAAGGGGAAAAGAGGCCGCGTGAAAACTGCAAATCGTCGAATTTCACGCCCAGGATGAGTAAACATAATTTTAAATAACTGAAAGCTAGCAGCTCAAATGCCTTTGAAAACAAATGTAAGTAAAACAAGAAAATCCCAAATCCATTCTTCTAGTTCGAGTTCTGATTCGATAACCACGGATTAAAATATAGATCATTGAGGAAAAAACGAGACGATCAAGATCCAACTCACAGTACAGATCGTAATAAGTCTTATCTTTGTGTCGGCTTTCTCAATTAGACATGAAAACCTCTTCAGATAGTATTGAGACTTCATCCGCGTGATTTACTATATTGACAATATAATGGATTTAGGTTAAGTACGGCTCAAGTAGCAACCACTGAGACCACTCCAACTCTTACACCAGAATAGAGACCTGTAGTGTTGCCATAATTTGATTATTGCGCTTCAAATAAATCCAGGACTCTAGAGGAATATCATCAATCCGTTTAATTTAATATTCGTAATCTGATTTAGAGAAAGGGTGCACCAATATGTCAAAGATTGCGTCACGCAGTGTGTGGCAGCAAAAGAGAAGATAAGAGATCACCTCTTTCTCCTATCATTTTTGCAGCTTCGACAGATTTTGTAAAAGGCACGCACAGACTTTCTGCGAGATTTGCGATTAAGTAGGGCCCAATGAGTGGAAAATCGAATATTCACAATACGACAAGTCTTGGAAAAGATCCATGAAAGGAGAATCGGCACACACCTTCTCTTTGTCGATTTCAAAGCTACATTCAACAGTACGAAAAGAAGTTGCCCATGTGCCGTAAGGTCTGAATTTAGTATCCCCTAAAAACTAATACAGTTACGCAAAATTACCTTGCTCAATAGTACCAGCGCTGTCAGAATTGGAAAGGACCACTCAGAGCCGTTTGATACCAAACGAGGTTTCAGACAGGGTGATCCGCTGTCGTGTGACTTCTTTAACCTGATGTTGGAGAGCATCGAGCGAGCCGCAGAACTTAATCGCTCAGGCACAATTTTTTATAAGAGTGTACAATTGTTGGCGTATGCAGACGATTTAGACATCATTGGCCTTAACAACCGCGCTGTTTGTTCTGCCTTCTCCAAACTGGATAAAGAGACAAAGCGAATGGGTCTGGTGGTGAACGAGGACAAAACGAAGTACCTCCTGTCTCCAGCGCACTCGCGTCACTGTTGACAGTTATAACTTCGCGATTGGGAAAGACTTCGTTTATTTAGGAACCAGCATTAACACCGGTAACAATGTCAGCCTTGAAATCCAACGTAGAATCTCTCTTGCCAACAAGTGCTACTTTGGACTAAATAGGCAAGTGAGTAGTAAAGTCCTCTCTCGATGAACAAAATTAACACTCTACAAGACTCTCATCATGCCCGTCCTAACGTATGGCGCAGAAGCTTGGACGATGACAACATCCGATGAAGCGACGCTTGGAGTGTTCGAGAGAAAGATTCTGCGTAAGATTTTTGGACCTTTGCACGTTGGCAACGGCGAATATCGCAGACGATGGAACGATGAGCTGTATGAGCTTTACGACGACATAGGCATAGCGCAGCGAATAAAGATCCAGCGGCTTCGTTGGCTGGGTCATGTCGTCCGAATGGATACAAACGCTCCGGCTTTGAAAGTATTCGATGCGGTATCAGCTGGTGGTAGCAGAGGAAGAGGAAGGCCTCCGCTGCGTTGAAAAGATCGGGTGGAGAAGGACATGGCTTCACTTGGTGTGCCCAACTGGCGCCGGTTAGCACGAGAACAAAACGACTGGCGCGATTCGTTAAACTCCGTAAGCGGTTTCCGCGCCAACTAGGAAGAAGAAATGCCCAGTGAGCACTCCGCCGCTAGTAGATATTTTCTCCCTTTGGAAGAGTACTCATCTACAGTTCATCTCCGTTCGAGTTGGGTTAGTTCTGCCTTGAAAAACAGCTAGCAGTGCATTGTTTCCAAACACTTAAATGAGATCTCAGCAGCCGAAAGAAATATTTAAATACCGTGAGAAGGAAAACTGAAGCCAATGTGGAAGCAGACACCAAAGAGAAAACACTTAGAATGCGGACGAAGAAAATTGTTCATAACCAAAGGCTGGTATGAGTTTGAAAGTGATTGTGGATATAGGAAATAAAAAGTGATTTAGAGTAAGTTCAAGTATTGTAGGCTATTCGGATATTGTGGACACCAGCTGTAACTTTCATAATAAATGCACTGATAAAGTGCGCTTGCTTGTATGATTTGAAATTCACATAACAGTTGTTAAACGGTGCTCGAATTTTGATTTGAATTCTTTGCTTGTAAGCAGTTCATGAAAATGTTTTGTGAAGTGCAAGTATTTTTAGTGGTGTAAAATATTGAAAAAATTTTCTGTCCTAAAGCAATGTGTTGGAAAATACTGGCTCTATGGATTCCTTCGCAGACACAAAAATGAGATTAGTTTTCGTGTTACAACAGGAAACTCTTTTAATAGAGCAATGGGCTTCACAAAAGAAAATGTGAACTTTTTTTCGATATACTTGAGAAAGAGTTCGAGAATCACAAATTTCCAACATCCTCAATATAGAATGTGGATGAAAGTGGGCTTTCAGTTGTACAGAGAAACCTACCTAAGGTTTTGTCCTACTATGGGAAACACCAGGTTGGTGCAATAACATCTACTGAGCGTGGATCTTTGGTAATAGTTATTAACTGCATGAGTGCGAATGGCTGCTTTGTACCTCCATTTTTCATATTTCCACGGAAAAATCAAAATCCACAACTTATGAAGAATGCTCCTCCTGGATCAGATTCCGCATGTCATATATCCGGTACAAACTCAAATATTTATAAAATGGTTTCAACATTTTCTGGTTCGAGAAAACGAGAGAAAGGTTACACATTTTGGCATTGCTGAGTTATTTACCAAAGCGTATCTCAAGGTTCAAGTTGGACAAATAGCCTTACATGGTTTTAAGTGCACCGGTAGATATCCTTTCAATAGAAATATATTTTCTGATTCTGATTTCATTGCTAGTGAATTATATGAACAAATACCACAAACAGAAAATACTTCGGCATCTACCATCAATGAAGAAAATTTATCTTCAACAGCTGCTAGCCCAAATCGTGTCACGCCTTGGCAAATATCTCCTGTTCCGAAGATAAGGAAACCTTCTACAAACCGTGGAAGAAAACAGGGGGAGCTATTGTTCTAACACAGTCACCGTACAAAAACGAATTAAAAAAGAGGTTGTCTGTAAAGTCGGTTTACTGACGGTAAGTAGAAAATATTGATGGAATGGTTGCAATTTTCAAAACAAAATTTTAATTTTATTTGTTTGATAGATATTTTGTATGGATACAGAGGAGGAGGTAAATGGAATTGCAATGGAATAGGTCAAGTTACATTTACACAAACGTGAAAAATGACGAAACACTTATCAAATTCATGAAAGATATCTTCAATTTCGATTGTGCATCAGACGTTAATAAGTCAACAACACTAAGAGGCACCATCATCGATTTGCCTTTTTCAAGACACTTTACACTCGAAACACTCCCTTTCATTTCCTACTTTTTCTATCATCGACCTATTCTCAACAGAGAAATGGTTCATTACCATGCACACAGGAAGAAGGCATATGCAAATACAAGTATGTGAATTTATATACCTACATACGCGCATATACATACATATATATGCTCACTCAAGTAGGACAGAGCCAGATGTCGAACGTTACCGAACGCGGGGGCCGATTGTGCTTTCTTTGCTTTGTCGTTCGTTCCGCGCTCTCGCTTGCAGTTCAAGCACATTAGCTTACATTTGCTTGCGTACGGAATAGATTCGTATATTTGATATGTCCATATGATGTATGCATCTTTACATATAGATTTGTTCTTTTTGAAAATTGCGCGAAATTGTATATGTATATGCATGTTTATATACATATATTAGTATACAACATATCTTATAAGGTATGTATATAATAAAAAAATTAATAATAATAACATTAAAACAACAGGTATTATTAACAAACTTGGTTTTATTTTAAATTCTTCTTCTTCAAGTAAATCAAATTAATAATAATCAATAAGAGGCATATGCAAATACAAATACGTGAATTTATATATGTACATATGCGCATATACATACATATATACGCTCACTTAAGTAGGAGAGAGCAAGATGTCGAACGTTGCCGTTCGTTTGCTTTGTTCGTTCCGCGCTTTCGCTTGCAGTTCATTCAAGGTAACGACAATGAGCAAGGTAACACTAATGAGCAAGGTAACGACACATTTTTTCGTGCGTGCAGCCAGCTAAATCGAATTATAAGACGTTATCACGTCAAAAGTTGTAATTGCTTTAATTTACAAAATTAAGTATCTTAGAGGCCTCACACGCTTCTACGTTCGCTCAAATAGTTGCGTCCAACTTCTCCACTGCCAGATGTATGCCACCCTCGGCGGCTATTAGGAAACTCTTCTTCGCATACACCATTGGCACTCTGGTACGCGCAGATGGTTTGAATCTGAAATTGCGCAGCAATTGTATGACCCCAATTGAGGTTTGCAATTCACCAAAACGCATGCCGATGCAATTTCTTGGACCTTCGCCGAAAGGTAAATAGGCAAACGGATGGCGCTTTTCAATAGCCTCTGGAGTAAAGCGTTCGGGATCGAATTTCTCTGGTTCGGGGAAGATTTCTGGATCGTGATGTATCGCGTCTATGGGTATGAAGATGCGCATGCCACGTTCCAGCACGATATCGGTATTGGGTATGCAATAGTCTGCGGTGGTGAGGCGTACCAGATGCGGTATGACGGGGTGCTTGCGGAGCGTTTCTGCATGTAAATTAGTAAGTGGTGGAACATTATTATATTATTGTAAACATAGCACAAGACAATTGTTGACAATTTATTTGCTCGCGATTTAATTTTAATGAAAATGTTGCACATTTTACTATAAAACCATATAAATTAAATTTTCACGCAAATTAAAAATGAAATTCAAAATTCTCTTCAAAATATTGTAGAATATAAAAATTTCCAATCAGGATTTCAAGAAAATTTTTGGGATTTGAAATTGCTCAAAAATCGTGTTGATTTTTCACAATTTTTCTCGCTGACTCGCCTCACATAGAGAAATTGCAAAAGGCAGGCGCAAAACAAAAATTTAAATCAACGCAATTTTTAAGTCGCTTACACTTTGTTATATAAAAATTCAATATGCCATAAAACTAAACACTCTAAATTTTACTAAATGCTTTGATTAAAAAGCATGCAATTTTGATACGCGTTTCTATACATTTTGGTATAAGTGTGAAAATTGGGTTTATAACATATAATTTTTATGGGAGAATGAGCTATACGCTTTTTTTATCATATTAAAATTGGATAAGAAACAAATAAAATGTGAAAACTGGTTGTGCTAGAGATATTTAGCGCGGTGCTCAAGTACACTGGCGAGCATAACTGGAGGTTTTTTCTAAATATTTTATAACCTTTATGAAGCTCAAATTTCTTTGTAATTTCTTCTATAATAATTGCAAGTTATAAAAACTGGCGTTGATTTTTTTTTGCAAGTGTTCCTGCGCATTATTTTCCACAAGAAATTTAGTTTGTTAAAATAAAGTGATAGAATAAATTGTAAAAAGCCGTCAGCAAAAAAAAAGAAAATTAAAGGAATAACCGCGACTTTTCAGCTGCTTTAAAGTTAGACTAGACTTACTTAAATTCAAGGCGGTATAAAACTGCGTACCCAAACATTTTTTAGAAATTCAAAATAAAAATTTAAAAATTTAGGTGAACATTTTTTAATCATGTATAAAATTTGCAAGTTTTATTGATGCATATTATTTTGGTTAAAACACGCGCTAGATTAAAAAACAAAAATAATAAAGAAATTTTAAATTATTTTTAATTTAACTAATAATAATAATATACATTAATAATCGGTTATGCGCGCCAGTGTAAAAATATAATCTAAACAACACATTGCTGCTCACCTGCTATCACTTTTTTCAGATAAACCATTTCTTTGATCGCCTCATAGGTCACCTGCCCATTGGTTTTTTCCAAAACCGCGAAAATTTCTGCGCGCAATTTCTCTTGCAAATCGGGTTGTAGCGCCAATTCGTAAATGCAGAATGACATAACGGTGGATGAGGTTTCAAAGCCCGCCAAGTAGAATACCATCGCTTGTGCGGCCACTTGCTCGATATTTAAACCGTTCGTCAGATCATCCTCTCTGATATCCGCATTTCCCAAGCGGTCACGCTGCGCTTTCAACTCCAACATCATATCCATAAAATCATTGCGACTCACGCCATGCGTTTCTCTAAACGTTATTGTTTCGCGCACCACGCCCATAAAAAACTCGGCTACATCATCGGGAAAGCTTTTCAAATGCAATTGACGCGCTAGTTTTGGATCTGTGAACATGAATGCCTCCACGAATAGCGAATGACGCGGCTTTTCGACAATATCGCGTCCCATGCGCCGAAATATCGCATTCGGATCCTTCAAGCTGTTGCATTCAATGCCAAAAGCCACCTCACCGATCACATCGGTGGTGTAGCGTGCGCAGAGCTCCTTCAATTCCACGCTCTCACCTATATTCATTATGCGTTGACAAGCGCCAATAAGTCGCTCACCCACCGTTACCAGAGTGGGGAACATGAAACGTATCTTGCCGCTGGTGAAGGCGGGCGACAGCTTGTGACGCAGTACGCGCCACTGCTCGCCATCCAAAAACAGCAGATTGCCGGTAAGCGGATCATCGCGTACATTGTGAAAGAGTCCACGGTCAGTGAAGCAATTGAAATCCTTTACTAAAATGGCCTTGATAAGATCGGGATCGATTATGAAGGCGGCACGCTGGAGGAAAGTGTAGACGCCAATTATACTCGACTGACCCTTGAAACGTTTGTATAAGCGCTCGTTTATATCTTTCCAATGGTAGAGTGTGCCGACGCCGCTCATATTTCCGACGAAGAATTTTGGCACTTCGTGTGGTACGTCGCGACGCGCCCAATAGCTGTAATGGTGACGCAACTTCAAGTACAGCGTGGCGACGACTGCGGCTAGCAGCGTACAGAAGACCGCAATAGACATGTTTGCCTACAGTCTTCTGTAAATAAAAAATAATGTAGTTAAAAACTTACTTTAGATATTTAAGGGAATTGAATTGTAAATTCACCGGAGTAAAGTAATTGCAACAATTTGAAAGCGTATATTTCCCAGCCTTAACTACGCTGGCCGACTGACCGCCTGCAACTGCTATTGAGAATGCAATTTTCTTGTTCAAATTCTCTTGGCTTTGCTTCGCTTTTTGCATAAAGCGCTTGGCGAATATTTTTGATGCACTCGGACGTGTGTTGGAATGTGTGGAATTGCAAAAGCTCTGCACGCCAAGATATGAGTGTTAGACGTTTTTATTAAGCGAAATATTTGCGGTTGCTCAGCTGTGAACCAAAATATAATTATTTTTATTTCATGAAATGTCATTACAGCAAACATTAAAATAGCAAGGAAAGCGGGATACACTTTTTTATTTCCTTACAGAAGTTCCTCCAATGAAGTACTGACAATGTTAGATAAAAAAGCCAATAGTAGTTTCTGCATATTTGTCTAGAAAAAAATTATTTTAAATGGATTACGACACCGTGCGAGCGGTAAACGATATGGAGGCATTAACTCATCCGTCCGGGCAAAGTTATCAAAATCACTAATACCGCAGAACTGATAAAAAAAGTTTATTGACAATACAACTCTGTTTTCATACTTATGAACCTTTTGCTATTTAAAAAACCATATATAAAGACATATTTTCAAATTTAATATAAAATATTCAATTCTTATTTTACAATACTTTAATAATTTAACGATTATCGGTTTAAGTAAATTAAAGAAATATTTTATATTACACCTTCTCTGTTCGCAAGCAAAGCCTCCACTTTTAAATATATGCCGCTGGCGGCTGATATTTGAAAAATTCGTTCGTTGAACTCCAGTGGCACTTGAGTGCGTGCTGACTTGGTGAACTTAAAGTGACGTAGCGAATTGACTAGTCCAATTTTCGCCTGCATTTTGCCGAAACGCAAACCAATGCAGGCGCGAGGACCTTTTCCAAATGGCATATAAGCCGCTGCATGCCGCTCGTTCGCCACTTCCGGCTTAAAACGGTCCGAATCAAACTTTTCCGGCTCAGGATAGAGCTCGGGGTCATGCTGTATGGCGTGGAGAGGTAATACCACTAGACAACCTTTATCGATAACTTCGTTGGTGTTGGGTACCAAATAGTCCTCCTTGGCTTTGCGCACGAGATATGGCACCACGGGGTACTTGCGGAGAGTTTCTACAGTGAAGATGATACATTAAAAATATATGTCCTTTTTCACTGTTATATCTAATTCCTACTCACCATCCAGCGCTTGATCCAGATACTGCATTTCATTTAATGCTTCGTAGCTGAGCTGGTTATCATGCGATTTCAGCACTCGTTCGATCTCATTTCGTACCTTCTCCTGTATTGCCGGGTTCAATGCGAGTTCATAGAGACATAGCGACATGGTTGTCGAAGAGGTATCAAAGCCGGCCACAAAAAAGACGAACGCTTGTGCCACTATTTGCATGAGAGTCAAGCCCTGCGAGAGGTCAATGCCATCACTTTTCAATACTAACCGCTCATCCTCTGCATTCAAGCCGATCAACAAGTCCATAAAATCATTGCGTTTGATTTTGTCACGCTCTCGGAGCTCCACTGTCTGACGCACAACATCCTCATAGAACTGTATAATGTCATCGGGAAAGAACTTCAAATGTAAACGACGCGCCCAACCTGGATTCATCAACATGAATGTTTGCACGAGTTGTGAGTGACGCGGCTCGGCGAAGACGGCATGCCCCCGTCGCCCGAACTCAGCCTATGGATCGCACAGACTATTGCATTCAATGCCAAAGGCACAAGTGCCAATGACATCGGTGGTGTAGCGCACGCAAAGCTCCTTCAGCTCTAGCACCGCTTCTTGAGGGCTATTTGCAAGTGCCACCCGGCAAGCGTGCGCCAACTCACTACCCACTTTCACCACTGTGGGAAGCATGTATTTCATGTTGCCCGACGAGAACACGGGTGTCAGTTTGTTGCGCATAGCACGCCATTGCTCACCCTCCAAACGAAAAAGATGACCTGTGAGTGGATCATCGCGGGGATTTGAGAAAACGCCGCGATCTTGGAAATTAGAAAATTTACTAATGCAAATATGTATCTTTGATCACATCCAGATCGAGTATAAGTGCGGCGCGCGTAAAGAAGATATACATGCCTACAAAGGGGTGACTATCTTTGTACACTCCGTAGATACGCTGATTGAACTAACGTAGCTGCACTTGGCCAAATAAAGAGGCGACACCTGAGGCACCAGCGCCGTGGCTGCCAATAAGTGTAGTGCCATGGAGCGCAATCATTACGAGCGTTAACGCGACGCAAATGAGTATCAGAAGCAGCAACATTCTCGTCTTTTAATTTTGCTTCATTTATTGCAAAAATATTAAACACAAATGCATAGTGGCGCGCGTTTGCGATTTGACTGTCTTTTAGCGCTTGGCTCTCACTGACTTATGCAACTTATAAAATCGCCCGTTAAATAATATTTTGGCCAGTAACTGAGGGCCGTTTGAGACAATCAAACAATAACAAATAAAAGTAGGGAGAAAACCAAAAACTCACCTATCTTCTAATCATCCTCTAATGATCTCAGCCGCATGCTGTTGTGAGCAAGTTTTGTTAGCCGGTGCGGCTTAATTTGTAGAAAGAGGCTAAGTTGAGAACGCCTTTTTGAATGGTGTGATGACAAGATAGGCTAATGAGTAAATCCTATTCTCGTTTTCGTACACTTTCCCTTAGCGAGGTTAATAAATCTTAGAACTTTCTTTCACTGAACTCATAAATATTACGCGCATCCATTTCTGACTAGAAAATCTAAATAATGAAGTTAGCGCTTTTCGAATGGTAAAAGAAAATGTATATTTGCTGCCAGATAACTTAATTTGCGTTTGGTAGAGCTTTCGTAAAATGATGAAATCATCATAATGTCTCTTTACTATTTTTTCTCACTTGTTGATAAAAGATAAAGGGTGCCACATTTAATGATACAGTTACTACTTACGTTTAAGTTCATTGAAACTAAGATGGGCACAATAAGAGCTTTCTAAAGTGTTAGTTTTGTTCTTCGAGAGAGGACTTAACTACTCAATTATGTAATTAATCCAAAGTGGCACTTGTTGTCAAGAGAGATTGGCTGCTAATGTTTTGAGGCTGCTAATGGCCCAACCTGGTAATCCTATCACCCTTGGATTGATTACGAACGCATGTGGAACAACTCAGTGAGATAACGGAATATCAAATCATTTTAGCAAACGATGTCGAAAATAATTATGTAAAAACACTTTCTTGACAGCTGAAACAAACATTTGTTTTGTTTTTGTATTTTTGTTTCTGCTTAATTTTTTAATAAAGACGAAGAATTTCATCGCAGAATTTTATTTAAATTGGTAGTAAAAGACAATTTTTACCACCAAATATCCCAGTGTGCGCTCGTTACTCTGCTAAGAAATGCTCTGGTGCAGTGCATTAAAAAAAATTAAATCATAAAAAAAATTAAACTTTTATTGTGCCCCACTCACATTTGAGATTTGTTTTTGTTAATTTTGTTTTGCTCAGCTCATTCGTAGCCAATTACTTCTGCTTACTTGTTCTCTGCTTACTTTTACAAGCGTATGTATGTAAATATTTATTTACTCGTATGTGTGTATCAATGTGTGTGCGAAGCTTCCAAACCACACACTTCTTATTTATTATGCGAATGTTGGAACAGAGAGAAGCTCTTTTAACAAAGAATTCTTTCTGTAGAGACATATGTGAGTACGCATGTCTGTTTGTAAGTCGATTTTGAACTAATACTGTGTATATGGATCTAATATAATAGAAACACAGCGTGAAAAAAAAACAAATTTAATTCTTAGCTGAGTGAACTTAATGAGATAAAACTGGAGCCGGCTGCTAAACGTAAAGCTTTTAATTTATACAAAGCTGCGGGTGTAGACGTCAAATGGTCAATAAAGCAAATCACTTCGTACACAAACATTTCTATTTTTCTATTAAAAGTTGATTCTTTTTATATCGACAATAAATAATTTGCTCATAGAACGCCAGATAGTAAACAACAACTTATTAAAGATAGTGAATATCAATGTAATCATTTCATATGCGCATTTATAAACAAAAGTGTAATGAAAGGTTGTTAACAAACGAAAATAATATAAATAACAGAGCACTTACATTTATTTATCAATATCTGAAGCGTTATTCAACGCAATTCTAAAACACCTGTACTTAACGCTAAAATATCCGCTAAGGGCTCTTAACTACGCGGACTGACTTTTAAATAATAAAGAGGTTGTCTGTAAAGTCGGTTTACTGACGATAGTTTAACGTGACAACGTCATAAGAAAATATTAATGGAATGGTTGCAATTTTCAAAACAAAATTTTAATTTATTTGTTTGATAGATATTTTGTATGGATATAGAGGAGGAGGTAAATGGAATTGCAATGGAATAGATCAAGTTACATTTACACAAACGTGAAAAATGACGAAACACTTATCAAATTCATGAAAGATATCTTCAATTTCGATTGTGGAAGAAGGCATATGCAAATACAAGTATGTGAATTTATATACCTACATATGCGCATATACATACATATATATGCTCACTCAAGTAGGACAGAGCCAGATGTCGAACGTTGCCGAACGCGGGGGCCGATTGTGCTCTTTGTCGTTCGTTCCGCGCTCTCGCTTGCAGTTCAAGCACATTTGCTTGCGTACGGAATAGATTCGTATATTTGATATGTCCATATGATGTATGCATCTTTACATATAGATTTGTTCTTTTTTAAAATTGCGCGAAATTGTATATGTATATGCATGTTTATATACATATATTAGTATACAACATATCTTATAAGGTATGTGGTAAATATTACCATACATTTTTTCATTCATATATAATAAAAAAATTAATAATAATAACATTAAAACAACAGGTATTATTAACAAACTTGGTTTTATTTTAAATTCTTCAAGTGAATCAAATTAATAATAATCAATAAGAAGGCATATGCAAATACAAATACGTGAATTTATATATGTACATATGCGCATATACATACATATATACGCTCACTTAAGTAGGAGAGAGCAAGATGTCGAACGTTGCCGTTCGTTTGCCTTGTTCGTTCCGCGCTTTCGCTTGCAGTTCATTCAAGGTAACGACAATGAGCAAGGTAACGACAAATGAGCAAGGTAACGACAAATGAGCAAGGTAACGACACATTTTTTCGTTCCGGCTAAATCGAATTATAAGACGTTATCACGTCAAAAAAAGTGCGACTATTTCCAAAAAATCTGAGCATAAAATTAAAAAATCACTTAAGGCGAAAAATTTCGTGCGTAAATCGAATCATCAAAACAAATCCTCTTCTGATTCGAAGAATCTCTTGACTTAAAAGAGAGTGCAACTACTGCCAAGAAATCTAAGCTTAAAATTAAAAAGCCACCTAAAAATTAAGTGCGCAAAACGACTCATCAAGTCCAATCTTCTTTTGATTCGGAAGAATCCCTTAACTTTGTAGACTCCAACGGCGAAGATTTATTTCCCGATCTTCCACCAAATAAGGAAGCAGAATATAATTTCTGTGGATATCAAGCAGAAAATGACAGTGAAGGTAAACTATGGGCACAGTGGCCACAATGCGATATGGTTTGGGCTCATGGATAAGTTCGTGCGGTTTTACAACAGATGGCGTAACTTGATTATTATTCCATCGATCCACATTTCCAAACATTCATTGGAGAGCTACTGTCGTAAGGCACAAACGTCAGTATAAGTTTTTTATTTGAAGCGTAAACAACAATATTTTTACCACACTTGAAAATGTCGAATTTCGTGCCAAATAATGTGTTTTTGCGGGGAATTCTTTAATATGAAGAAAAAAGCAGCCGAAAGTCATCGTATCTTGGTGGAAGTTTATGGTGAGCATGCTCTAGCTGAGCGAACGTGCCAGAAGTGGTTTGCACGCTTTAAAAGTGGTGATTTTGGCCGCGCCGCCAAAGTTCATGGATATCGAATTGGAGGAATTGCTCGATCAAGATCCGGCTCAAACGCAAGAAGAGGTTGCAAAAACTTTGGGAGTTGATCAATCAACCATTTCCAAACGTTTAAAAGCCATGGGAATGATCCGAAATTCAAATTTCGAAAAAAAACCGCACGAACTTATTCATAGACCTATTATTTTTTTGAATTACTTTGTTTATTTACGATGAAATAAATATATGAACTAATAAATTTGTACTTTACTTTACTTCTATAACGTTGTCTCTGGTACTCCAATACAGTGATCCCCTTTACCCAAATGCCCTGGCCCACATTGCCCACCAGTTTTTTATTCGTCAACTTTTGGGGTGGTCCCTGGTTTTCAAATGTGTAGGATGAAAACTTTGAATATAAAATTATTTTTGTAACAAATGACAAAGTTTATTCAACATGTGTTATAAAAAAAATCATATCCCTGTTTTACTATTATTATTTGGGCCGAAAATAACATCTAAGTAAGTAAAATGGTGCCCACAATACCCGAACTTACTCTATTAAAGTTGTGAGTTGGTGCTCGTACGGAGTAATGACTCTGTAGTTTAATTTTAATTTAATTTCCATTAGCGATGGCCACACTGCGTACCCTAAATTTTTCGCGACAGGTGTAATTTCGTGGCGCTGTTTTAAGAAATGTCCTTTACGGAAAAGCACACTTAAGTGAAACATTAACTATTCCACATTCTAAATCGAACTTTGAGAGAAAAAGGTTTTGATCGTACCCTTGGTTGGCGACACTTCATAAAATATTTCCTTATGAGTAAACCCTACAATTGGCGGCTAGGCGCTTGAGATTCCTTAGCGTGCCCTTTGGGGATGACTTGAAGAAATTCTCCAGCCTAGATCCCTTTTCTCTCCTCCACTTCAGCAACAGCACTGGATGGCTGTAGAAGGTTTTCTCTTCCCTAAATCTTTTCACAGGTAGTGGTCCACATTATGGTATCAAAATGGCACGTAAGTGCTACTTGTAGTGTACCTAGGGTGGTACTCTTGCCATCTTACCTACCTACCTTATAATTTGTTTGCTATCTACATTTTTTTGCGCGCTACTGTACTAGTAAGCGTTGGCATACATACTCACATACATATTTATTTATTTACAAATATTCGCCGTGATGCCAACAGGAGCTTAGCATTCAGTAAAAATGAGTTGAGTGCCAAAATGCGCCACAGGCTGTGCAACATTACATCCGCTGCCAGTAAGCCATTTCCCGTTGCTACAGCAGAAAACCAAGTATCCTAAGTATATTTACAGCAGTAGAAGTTTAATATTGCACCATCGTGCAGGTGAGCAATCGTGGGCGAAATTTGTATTTTAATATTGCTTACAGCCCGCTAGCAAGAAGAAGCTCCACGTAATCGTCAGTAAGGAAAAATATAAAGCTTAAGATTCTGTGAAGCGAAAAATTATATACTTTTACATATTTATTTTTATGTGCACATACGTACTTCCTCCCAGGATGTCAGAGATCAGAACCTATATTATAAGCCCATGGAAACCCACACAGCGAAGGAGGAAGGCCATGTGAAATGCGAAAGCTAAGTGGGTGGCAAAATCATTGGCGGCAAGAATTTGATTAGGAAGCTTTGCAAATGCGACGAAGATTATACATTTAAATGTGGCATGTAAATATGTGTGGTTGAAGTTTATTAAGGAGGATATTTCAAATCAACTGCAACAGGAATTCTGGCAAAACATTAAGCACACACGCACACATGCAAGCGCGATTACGGGTATGCGAGAGAGACTGTCAAGTATACACCGCTAATATTGTTTATATATGAATGTACTCAAATGTACATATGTATGTATGTTTGTATATTCATGTAAATGTATACATTACACTTTTACCAACCTGCCTTCGGCTCAATAACGCACATTTCAGTATCTACCACCAAACTTCGAAGGTTTATATTGAAACCTGCAATATACAAATTGCTCGCTGTGAGCACAAATTGACAGGCGATGAATTCTGCTCCTGCCATATATCCACGTGTAGTCGCTGTATATGCGTGCAAATGAATGCATAGATGTGGTGGAATCACATTGCGTTGAGAATTCGGTGCTCGTCGCCACAGTTAATGCCACCGAACACCAACAAACAAGCCGTTGTGGTATTTAAACTTTGCAGTCATATAAAATTGTGAAAAAAGTGAGTGTGGAAAGCCAGTTGTGAGGCAGGCGCATAAATTTGCAACACATAATGCCAACTCATTGCTGCGGCTGTAAGGCTGCCAAGTATTAAGCTTGCAGATACAACGGAATTATGATACAAATTACATGGCATAAATTGAGTCACACGCATTGCACAGCGAACCAAATTAACTCAGTTTAATCTCAAGCTTACACGCAGAATTTGTAAACATCGATCTTTTAATTGAGAGTTTCTTATCACCGTTAGCAACAGTATCTGAAGCGTATACCATAAATATCCAAGTATGGCTCTGCTGTTTTTGTTACAAATTCCTCGGTTCAGGATTCACATTCGTACTCAACCAGCGAATATCTGCAAAAATATCTGTATGCTTGTTTCAGTAATCAGTTTGGTTTGAATAGGTGGAGAATTATCCCAGTCCAATAATAGGACTGCTACCTTTGATAGCATACAGGTACTGCTTAGCCTATGGACATGCCATTGATGCACGTTTACAGAGCGCGCCGCCTGATACAAGACAGACGCCCGCTGTGGCCACCACTAGCCTGTGAGCTAGATTTTAATGCACCAGACTTGGCGAAGAGTGCTCCGAGCTGGGAAACGTCCTCGGTGTCGTCCCCACGCCAGATAACCTGGTAATGCAAATGGTTAAACTTGAAAGAGAAATGGGAAGCAGTAAAAAAGTTTGCAGCAAGGAAACCTCTGAGCGAATGAGAGCGCAAAGCAAGGCGAATGCGACTGAGCTAGAACCTCGAAGCTAGATGCGTCATCCAAGCAGATTTCCTATATATATATATATATATATCTAATTGGCGTGAATGACGAGCTTTTTCATGGCAGAAATACAATCGGAGGTTTGCCATTGCCTGCCGAGGGGCGACCGCTATTAGAAAAATGTTTTTCTTAATTTTGGTGTTTCACCGAGATTCGAACAAACGTTCTCTCTGTGAATTCCGAATGGTAGTCATGCACCAACCCATTCGGCTACGCCAAGCGGCAGATTTCCTATGGGGATGACTATATTTACGAACGCCTGAGATAAGCCTCAAGACAAACCGTAATAGACGGCAAATCGATATCGAGCAATAATATAGCAACTTTCCGGTATCGCATCGGTCACAAAGTAGTTGTGAAAGCTGTTGTATTTGTAGCGTATAACCACCATACGCACCTAGAAGAGGAACTTGGACACAGATAGTTAGTATTTCTAAAAGGCACAAACACGGCTCCACCTTGATAAGATGTTTTTAACAGTCCCAGGGTGGAGTCAAGCGAGAGGGAGGAATGCTATAGTGTTAATGGTAGCATACCCCACATACCACTGGTGTAACAGCATTTCGATGATGTCTCTGACATTTTCGATTTACCTCCTCAAACACAAAAAAAGCAAAAGCAAACCTGTGGGAAGACACTACGAACTATCTTGCGGCAGCGAAAAGCTAGAGTAACAGCCATACCGCAATACACTGCAGATTTGGATCTGATCAAGAATCAATAAGTCAGAAGTAAAATACCCTGTATACAGCCAGGTGGCTGACATAGCCGCATGGGTTGATGCGTGACTACCATTCGATAGTGCACAGGTTCAAAACGCCGGGCACGAAACACCAAATGAAAGAAAACGTTTTTTTTTTTCTAATGTCGATCTCTCCTCTAGCACGTCAGCCCATCTTGTTCGCGGGTTTTCTCTTGCTCTTGGGTTGAATGCTCTGGCTTCTACAATTTTTTTCTGCGCCCTCGGACGATAGTCCATTCTTGTTATATGACCCAGTCATCTTAACCGGCGCTCTTTGATTGCCTCAAAAATTTTTGTAAGTATTTTTCGTCGAAAGTTGGCAGTTTTGCTTTCTCTGCCTCAATTAGCGTCCACGACTCAGCTCCATAGCATTGAAATTGAAATTCGAATTGTTCGAGCCAAGGAGCACCAGGAGATTTGGTGGCTCCTAAAACACTCAGGCTAAAAAGCCCATTATATAATATTTAGAGCTCTAGAAAGAGGGTAAATAGTCAAGGAGCAAAGGAGAAAAGTATAAAAGAAAGAGTGAGGAAAGAATAGAGACAGAGATTTCTTTGGTAAATCTGTAAATATCCTCCAGTTTTAGAGAACGAATATTACTCATTCTCACGACATCGGAACTCAAAACTCGTAGTCTTGCTCTAGCAAAGGCAGGACACTCACAGAGAAAATGCTTAGTGCTGTCCACCTCCTCCAATCAAGCCAGCCACATCATGTACTTAATGATTCTAATGGGTTGTAACAATACCAACCATCAACCGAACGTCTTTCCTTCCAAGTTTTAGTAGAAAGTTTGACAGTTTTCTGTTCGGACTTGTCACAAGACCATCGCTCTTTATGTAGATTGCCTACATAATCGTTGATCCAATTCATGATTCCTGCGGAACTGATTCCGATTATTGGGTCTGGCCCTTGCGGGGGAACCGCTGATCCACGATTTGCCAATTCATTGCAATTTCGTTTCCTGCTCCATAGCATACGACTGGTCTAATGATAGTTTTGTATAATAAATGGTTTTAGAATAATAGTTTCGGTGTGAAGAGTTTCGTTGGTGACGCATATGCTTTGCTGCTCGAATTTTCTCATCGATGGTGCGGCTTGTTGAGTTGTCTCTACGCAATGTGAAGCCTAAGTAGATAAAGGATTCTACGATTTCGAAAGGAAAATCGCCAATTTTCAATTTGCCTGATGTTGGCTCATTTTGTCTGGTCATCATAATTTTTCTTACTTTAGCTGATTTTAAGGTCAATTCTACGAGCTGCAATTTTAATATCCGCGAAGGTTTTGGATAGAGCATGGATGTCTTGCTGACAGTTTCTATGTCACTCGCGTATGCAGATAATTGGTTAGCTCTGTTTAATATATCAATATCCGGTCCTTTTTTCATCACCTACTTCATCGATGGCACAAGATAGCATAAGGTTGAAGATTGTTGATGAGAGCGCATCGCCTTGTCTTACTTCAGTTTTAATTCTGAAGAATTCAAATTCATTGTTTGTATAATCGCACTCACCGTTTTTTTTTTTCAGAGCTATAATCACTATTCTGCGTCTAGTATTTCTTGTTTTGTGAGCGGTTGCTCACAAGGATGGTCTATAGCTGCGTTGGTGTTCGCATTTAGTAAGGTAATATCCGCAAAAGCTCTAATCTCAGCAGCATTCAGCAGATCTTTAAAGTACTCGACCCACCTTTCTAATAGCTCTTGCTCCTCCGTAAGTGTATCTCCATTTTTCTTCTTGCATATTTTTGCCCTCGGTCGAAATTCGAGCTTTTCTGCGTAAACTTTGCTGTAAAATTTGAGAGTTTGCTTACCATTGAAATTTACAAGGTGAATCTATTAAAGGTGATATCTGTAAATCAGCTGACTTATTCGTTTTTATTCTTCGCCGTGTTTACGTGGCTGTCAGCCCAGAAAGAAACAAAGCGAATTCATTCTTTGTTTTCTACTTTGCCAATATTTTGCTTTGAGAATCAAACGCACAAAACATTGTTGTTTCTCTAATGCCACCACCTTTAATAAATACGTCTTGGAAATCTATGAACAATTTTTTTTCTCATTTTTCTTGTTCCTCTTTTCTTTCTTTGGCACATTTTTGTTACTACGCGCCTTCTTTTGATGTATGATTTTTCAGCGGCTCGAGTTTCCTCAGCAGCCATTTCTTCCTTGCCTAGTTTTTTAAGTCAATCATCTCCTTTCATTTTTTGTCGAACTATTCTGAGTTTTTATTCTCGATTTCGCATCAAAGTATAGATTCCGCTACGGTTGTGATTGAGTTCTTTGAGGTTTCCTATTCCTCTTCTACAAAGGTAACCTTGCGATGTTTTTTGGCTGTAATTTAAAAAATAAAATGAAAAACTTTGATTCTTCTTGTGGATTATTTTTATTTGGTCTTTTAAATTTTTTTACATCAAGTCGAGAATATGATGTCCTGTAAATGGCCGCCGCCACAGTTGATTGCCATTTGAGCCCTTTTTATGGCATTTTCCATCACTTTGGCCAAAACTTCCGGCGATAGGTCCTCACATTCTTGACGGATATTGTCTTTAAGAGCTGCAAGAGTCTGAGACTTGTTGACATAAACCCGCGACTTCAAAAAGACCCACAAAAAGAAGTCAGTCAAATCAGGCGATTTTGCTGGCCAGTGAAAATCGCCAAAAACGGGAGATTAGGCGCCCGGGAAATCCATCCTTCAGCATTCCGGTTGAGGCACGTGCAGTGTATGCCGTTGCACCGTCTTGTTGGAACCACATGTTTTCCAATCCCAATTCATCAAGTTGCGGCAAAAAGAACTCGTTGATCATTGCTCTGTAGCGCTCACCATTCACAGTAACCGTTTGGCCCGCGACGTCTTCGAAGAAAAAAGGTCCGATGACTCCTCCAGCGAAACACCATACAGTGACTTTGAGCGGGTGTAATGGCTCTTCGTGAGTTACACGCGGATTTTCAGTGCCCCAGAAGCGCCAATTTTGCTTATTTACGTACCCGCTAAGATAGAAATGGGCCTCATCACTCATGATTGTTTTTGATGAAAAATCATCTTCCTCTTGGTGGTGATTACGGATGGCTTAAGCGTATGTTGGACGCGATTGGCGGTCAGCAGCTAACAGCTGATGCATCGTCTGGACTTTGTACGGAAACATCTTCAAATCTCGTACGAAAATTCGTTGTAAAGACCATCGACTGATACCCATTTGCGTGGCATGTCGTCTGGTCGATGTCGACGGCGCTTCCATGACATCCTCGGCTACAGCAGCAATATTCTCTGCAGAACGGCTACTCCGGGGTCTGCCACGCCTGGCAGCATCTCGTGTTGCGCCAGTCTCTTCGAGGTGAGCGGCTAAACGTCGCAGTGTTTCACCAGTAGACGTTGGACGGCGTGCCAAAGTCACCGTGCCAAAACGCAAAATTTATAGCATTTTCTGATAGGAGGATTACTTTAGCGCCACCTGTTATGTACTGATGAATGTTTTTTATCGTCTTATTTCTTTATCAATTTCCATCTGGAACGAGGTTTTGACCTCGAGATCCGATTAGTGTTCCACTTTTTGCTTCTTTAACTTTGATGATGTTTGATTATATATACATATATATATATATATTCCCAAGGGGGGCAGGCTGCCCAATAGGGAACCACGATAAGCGAATCGATTTCTCCTGAACGCGGCTTTTGCAGATATGAGTTGGAGGTGGAGAGCACCAAATATAGTTCCTGTCCTTAAATACATTTTTTTAATAGTTAATGATCATGAACTCAATGCATACTCAGAATTTTTGGTGTTTCGTTATGAAGCAGTGATTTGAGCGGTTGAAAAAGTAAAATTGGCTATGCACCTAAATGGGCGGTTTAACCCTAGCGCACGTCTCTGGGCTCTATGTAGAATGGAATACGGTGACCTAATTTAAGCTTCCCACGCAAAAGTGACAAAAGACGGCAGGGGTACTTTGTACATAAGAAAGACCAGGTGGAATAGGACGCAATTAGTGTTTCCCTCCAGTACATCAGCTTAATCGTGAAAGAATAATAGACAGTGAGCTGAAATAATAATATAGACGATAATATCTTATTTTTTCTTCAAAAAGAAGTAACAGTAGTTTTTTTCTAATTTAGTAACCTTTACTATGTTTCAAAAACATCTCTCATCTGCTTACTTTGAAGCTGTGAACTTGTCGCAAGCCCTATATTTTTCCTCTATCATTCAGCCTGCGAGTGGCTGTTAATGACTGGCAGCCATGCGACAGAAGAGCAGCAGCTATACAAACACAGCCAAGTGCACGACTAAAAGATTAAAGACTAAATTCAGCCAAGCGTGTTAGGGCTGGCATCAACACCAACAACAGGCAACAAGCGACGTTGTGACAAGCAACAGGCAACAGACAACTGACACTAACTGGCTACCAGGTGCCATTACATAGACCGTACAGCTTGTGGCAGTTAAACCGACACGTAGCATGAGTAAAGTGACTAGGCTAATAACAACAACAACAACAACAGCAGCCATAGTGTTAATATTTTTATGCCTAACCTAGGCTCGGCCGCACTTTACACTTCTGGTAGCCATTGCTACTCACTCGGATGGTTGGTGACGGAGGAGTAGAAATGGTGAAACGATAAATGAAGAGATGGAGATAAAATGGCTGCCAGGCCAAGCCTGCGAATGCTTACAACTACGTGCGTGTGTATCTCGGTGTTAGTATATATGTATGTGTGTATGTATGCAGGTATCTTATTGAGCAGCGCAAGTCTGGGAAGCGGGCAAAAATATTTAAGTGCAGTGTTCGTGTAGCTGCTGTTGTCACGGCCGCATCACCTGGGCACCGAAAATTGCTTTTCTAGTTAATTAATAGTTGATCAATAATTTACAGCATAGTTATAGGCTTTTTAATTAAAGAGGTTATGAAAATTGCGTTTGACATACGTCCCTGTGCTCGGCATCGATTTAACGTCCGGCTTTTAGTGCCCTAAGCCTTGGGCAGGCGGGCGTGAAATTGTAAAACTTTACGAAAGGTTACAGTGCGCCGATAATGTGTCAATGTGGATAACAGAGAAAAATAACATAGGTATAACATACACTGCGTTAAAAGAATATAGCACCAGGACTTATTGAGAAGTTTTGATAAGTTTTTTGAAGGTCATTTAATTGCATCAATTTTTTAATTTCTTATTTTTCAAGTTCCTGATTTTTAAGTTCCTATTTTTCCATAGTCGTGCAAAAACTACCAAGTTTTTTAAAAAAATTCAAAAAATTTTCATCAAAATTTCACACTTTTTTATTTATTTTGAAAAAATTCATCAACTTTTCTTCAAAATTTTTAGAAACATTTGGAGCATGCAGTTTATAGCTCATTAAATGTTGCGCAAGGTGTGTCAAGTTCAGGTTTGCACATTTTTCCATATAACAAATGTTCGATATTTTCTTTTCCATGGAGAAAAACAGTTAACATATCAGTAAAAAAAATTTAACTTTATTAGTGGGTTATATATTTATCAGTGGGTTATATAACTGTGCACCCGAAATTTTTCTAAAAATTACGATTAAAAATGTGAAGTTTTGATTAAATTTTAGATTTTTTATAAATTTTTTTTGTGGTTTTCCGGCCAGAAATTTTTCTAAAAACTCAGATTTAACAACAAATTTTGGAACTTGGGCTAAGATGGTTTTTGTAGGATAGTGGAATATATTTTTATAAAAAAACAAAGAAGCTTAAAGTTTCTTTTTTTGGTTTCCGACCAGAAATATTTCTAGAATGGGTTTTTTGTTAGAATTTTTGTGATGGCGTCGATGGGCGAGCGAGAATGGAGAGTAAAATTTCAAGGCCATGCATCGTTTTGGGCATTTTCGTTCTGTGAGAGAGAAAAGAGATATAACGTAGAGGAAAAGTAGAGAGACAGCTATACCTTAGATACATTTTAGGCTATTTTTCCTGAGTTTTTCTTTGTTGTTGCCAATTTCTAGTGAGAAATAACACTGCCTATTTTTTGGCGCTTATTTTTTGGAGCAAACTTGTAGGAAATATATTTTTGGTGCCTACTTTTTGGCGTTATATTTCCTTGGTGCCTTCTGTTTGGGGTATTTTTGGTCCCAATTTTTTTGGGTTTTTTTGATGCCTACTTTTTGGCGCTTCTTTCCGTTTCCTTGGTAGTGCTGGTGCGTACAATAAAGTGCTATCCATTCCGGTGTCGGATTTCTTGGTATTGTCTAGTGGTAATTTGTGCCGTTGCTGCGGTGCTGGAATCGCTGTGTTTGTGCGAGTGACAAATGCTCGGAATAGTGCGCGTTGTTGCCACGGTTTGTGTCCGGCGTTTACCTACACCGGTCGACCGTTCTCCGTTTTTTGTAAATTTGGTCTATTTGTATTCTCTGCAAATAGTGAATTTATTTAGATATGTATTTTCTCTCTCTCTCTCTCTCTCTCTCTCTGGTCTCTCCCTCTTTCCTTCTCTGCCTTGAAAGTTGCACTTCTGTTATGTGTACTGCGCAACACACACTTTTTTTTTTAATTTGAACAAATTTCCGAGCTTTAATTAAATGGTTTTTATAGGGGAATGAAATATATTTTTATAAAAAAACTTATCTGTAAGTCTCTGTGACGCAGAGTATAACAAAAACGTCAAAAATGGATGCAAAATAAAAGTATGATTGCCTGCCACGCTCGCACGAGCTGATGTACAGTTATATATATGAAACCTCTGTTTCGTGGGTAAGCTCATTGCAATGGCTTAATTACAGTTGTTGTTGCTGTTGTAGTATTTCCTATTTAATATTAACTAACTAGCATGTAAGTAGTTTACGGAGCGGCAGTTTGAGGAAATTGAAAATTTTACACCGCATTGCGACATAAAATTTTGCCATTTTCAATTTACCAAACTGCTCGCACACCAACTTGCCAATTTGAACTTTGACCTGCGGTTATGCACATTGAAGGGGCCACTGTTTTCTACCTTTGGTTGAACTTAATTAACATCATAATTTGTTATTAATTTACTAGCAAATTATCAGTTAATTGCCAAATGCAGTGCCGAAACAAATTTCCATGGGAAATGCGCCTAAAATTATGCAGCGAATGTGCATTGGTATGCGTGATGACTCCAAACCAATATTCGGATGTTTGTGCACACACAATGAGAAATAAATTTAATTTGAAATTAAATAATAAACCGCAAATTAACTTCTGTAAATGTATCTTGTTTTCTTTTGAAGGAATTGAAGATCCCAACATTAATTGCTACAGACCCCAAATAAGATAATATACTTAAGCAAAAACTATACTTGAGTGGACCATATAGCAGTAGTTTTTGTTCTAGAGAGTTGTAAAAGAGTTCAGAATCTCTTTTTACGATACTGGATAACAAATTTCTTCTCAAGGATGCACCCAAAGCTAAATGGCAGCTGGAGTAAAACTGGAAGTTCACTTACGTACTGGGTACCCTCATCAACAGTTTTTCAAACTGGGTTCTCTGAACAGACAATGCCGAAGAAGTGCCGCGAATCCGAGATGAAAATATAGAAAAATAACCAGGCTATACTAAAGACCCCGAAAAATATCATTAACTCCTCAAACCCTATCCGACAACGTAATCTGAAGCTAGCTTTCGTCGCTAAGGAAAGCAGCGGTTCTGATAGCTAAGGATTTTCTATTGCTATCAGAACCGCGGGAGGTTCAAGCTAACAAACTGGCAATGAATTGACGAACGGTGAGTTTCTGGGCCACCCAATTGGCATGGGTCAACCAATTGTCATGGGTCACCCAATTGGAACCTCATTTACAAATGATAAAATAACTGTTGGTGCAACCTAGCAACGCCTGAGTAACCATAAAGTACTTTCGAAAAAGTCGAATAGGGATATGGCGGTACTGGCGTTAACAATTAATGAAGACTGCGAGTGCTTTTGGATTAATATCAATACATGAGTTCCACATATGACTACTAACCCATGTGCATCATTGAAAACCCTGAAAGTGTCTTTTCATCTAATTGGCTGACGGTCTAATCCAACCCTTTCAGATAAAAATGACTCATATTTCAATTGGGTTCGGAGAGAGCATATACTTATAATACTAGAATATTACTCACCAGTCGATTATCTGCTTTAAAAAACTTCTTTTGGTTTCAAAAATTTCCTGTTAAATACTCCGTACGAAAAAAGTTAACAGGCACTTAGAGTTTAATGTAGCTTTTAATTTTCACGGCCCAGCCGAAAGCCTTCGATGCTAGCGGTGCACTACTTTTAGTTTGTATAATAATTTTATTGTTATGTAAACCTTTATAAAATAAAAATAAAAAAATAAAATTTTCATGGCTGCAGATGGACAAAACTGATGTTCGCTGTCATGTCCGACTGATTGTCGCAGTTCCTCCTGTCACTAAGCAGAAGAGACTACAGGAGGCTGGTTGGAATGATGACGGGCCACTTTCTATGGGCGAAGCACATTAAAAAGGTGGGTATCTCAGACAGTGCACTTTATCCAGCATGTGGAGAGGAGGATGAGACGGCGGACCACTTTCTGTGCGTCTGCCCCGCCTTTTCTCGAATCAGGCTTGAGTTCTTTGGCACTGATGTGTTAAGAAGCGACCACCTTGGCTTCTTGCCACCACTGATACTCAGATTTCTTCATATGTCGAGTAGATTTAAAGAAAATTAAAAAGGAATCCGAGTGCAGTAGAATGAATTTAATTGTGTCTAAGTGTTGCACTGGCTAGTATGTCCCGACAAAAAAAATATATGAGATTATCACATATCTGAAAGTTTTGGGTAATTTGTCACTAAAATACCAGCAAATTAAATTGCGAAGAAAATTTTATAATTGATCTTCACAATATAGTCTCATTCTAGCTCTACCAAATACAACGTCGCTCCTACCGTTCGAGGAATCCCTGGTAATCCTCCGAAGTTAGGCCGTTCAGATTCCTTTACCTCTTTTATGCCACTTTGATGAGTTCCCTTGAACTGCGACTTGGCTTTCGAAAATTAGAAAAAAAAAACAGAAGAAGCGATAACAGGCCAACAATGATAATGTTGGAGGAGAAGCCGGTGTTGTCATGCTGCAAAATTCAATAATGTTTGCCAGTTTCGGGTCACACATAGAATATGCGTTTCCGCAGCCGCTTCAGGATACCACGTGGACCTGTCTAGGCATTGTATCATACAATTTATATGTGTATCTGGCTGGAATATATTCATAATAATTCGGCTGTCGTAGCCGAATGGTTCGTGCGTGACTACCATTCGGAGTTCAGAGCGAACAGAGGTTCGAATCTCAGTGAAATGAAGAAAACGGTCGGTGTTCTAATAGCGGTCGTCACTCGGCAGGCAATGGAAAGCCTCCGAGTGTATTTTTGCCATGAAAAAGCTCCTCATAAAAAATATCTCCCGTTCAGAGTCAGCTTGAAACTGTAGGTCCCTCCATTTGTAGAACAACATCAAGATGCATGCCACAAATGTGATGAGGAGCTCGGCCAAACACCCACAAAAAGGGTGTGTGCATTGATAAACGGAACATTCCAGCTTTTCTTCTCTTTACCTTGAACTCTATTCCTAGACTCACCTTCGAAAGGCTCTTCAAGACAAAAGTGGCAAACGCCAAAGCCATGGAGAAGGGGGAATTACATTTTTATACAGATGGTTCCAAGCTAAACGATAAGGTTGGCTAGAGAGTTTTCTCGAAGGAATTAGGACTGGAACTATCCGTTCGACTACCAGACTACTGCAGCGTCTATCAGGAAAAGGTTCTAGCTATAAAAGGAGTGCCTGCATATCTAAATACGCATGCCGTAACGAAAACGACTAGAGATCCAGGTGGCCATCAAATGAATGAATGCGGCTATACTAAGATCAAAAGTTGCACAGGAAGGCCAGAGATATTGAGGGAAACTGTAAAACTGATGAGCTAACCAGAAAACGTACTACACTTCAATTGCTCAGTGATAAAAGTACCATTGGAATACCTTTGGCCTCGAGTAAACTAATAATTAAAAACAACAATACCCAAAAGGCCAAAAGGTCATGGCAAGAGAAAGATACATGCTTACCAGCTAGGCTACTATGGCCGCAAATAAACAACAACAAAAAAATAGAACTACTTAGCTGCTCAAGAGAAGCTATCTCGAAGGTCGTGGCTTGTGTCACCGGTCACTGGCTAGTTGGTAGGTGTTCCTTGAGACTAGAGGTATTCTCCCATGAATATTGTAGAAGTTGTTGAAATGGGGAAGAAACAGTTGAACACTTCTTTTGCAATTGTCCAACCTTAGCTAAAATCAGAGTAGATTGTCTAGAGTCTAGACAAACACATTTTCAATTCTCTTGCAGAGCTGTCTACGTTTCATAAGAGCCGCAAAATGTTTCCGCGAAGGAAGATAAATGGGGTTCCCGTGTAGTACAGTGTTATCACAACGGACTTCTAAGGTTTAAGTGAGTTGATCGTGCAGACCGACTACCACCTTAACCTTCCCTCCACTGCTGACTTAGTTTACGGGTCTCGGGTTAGCACTCAAATAACGGTGTATCGGCTTAGGTAACTCCCACCCATCCATTCCCTGCCTGTCGTAGCAAAACAACAAATACTTGCAATTTGACTTTTGTTCATTTAAGCCCTTAAAAATTAACTTTTAAAGGATACTCAAATGCACAAGCAACTGCCCCATCGACTTCAAACTTCGACTGCAACTAAAGACAGATCCGCATTCTGCACAGAAGTGCTTAAAAGTGACGTATTGTTGTAAATAAATTGTTGCAACTTAATTGCCACATTTGACAAGTGAAGAAGAAGTCAACATTTTTGCCCATTCCCTGTCTTACAAAAATATTAAACTTCTGTTATGATGGTATAAGTGTTATTTTCCTCAAACGAAAAATCAAAACAAGTTTTTTGGTATCTTATGAGTCTATACGAAGAAAATATTTTGAGCAGTTTTGACTATTTTTTTTTCTTTTCGCTTTGCTGAATATTTTATTTTGTACAAAAGTATGGCTCTTTGCAATTATTCAATAAGAAATGTTTAAAACTATTATAACTAAAAACATTTTAAAAGAAAAAAGTCAGCGCTTACCTTAGCCAATACCCTCTCATGAATCGTCCATGTAAACAAAGGCTCATTAGATACATATTCGCTTAATTTCAGCTTTCGGATGATACTCGCATAGCCGACAGCATTTCCACACAGTGGGCTCACGCGACAAGGGAGAACCTTGGTTGTACGCCTTAGGTTCAGCCGAATGCAATGCTATTGCCGATGCAATATCGCCACATGTCCATCGATGCCTTTATCCATTATTCTCTAATTTTTGGCTTGCGCTGCTGTAAATTTCTCCAATTCAACGACTCGTGCTTGAGCCTAGCTTATTTTTATTTCAAGAGCTGCAATCCTGCGGTCAGTGTTCGTTCTAAATCAAGTAGATTTTTTTTGCATTTTCTTAAAGTTGGTTGGTTGGTTGGTTGGTTGGTTAGAGTGGTGATTCATCCAGAATCCAACTAGCGCTTCCGCACCATTTTGTTGCCACATCTTTGCTACCAACTTGTTTAACGGTTATTCACAGCAAAACTATATCCAGTATGTGCGGTTTAGGAACCTTATTAGGTTGGGGACATCTAAGCCAGACAGTTGCTCGAGACTCTCGAATAGCGGTTTGGCCAGGGTTAAGATTCTGTCCTTGCATAGAGCAGGGCATTCACAGAGGAAATGGAAGATTGTTTCCTTTTTCTCCAGTTGCTTACAACTATGACAATATGTGTTGTGAGGGATGCCCATTTTGGCGGCTTGTTCTCCGATAGACCAGAAGCGAGTTATGACTGCCGTTAGTCTACAGGCGTCCCGTCGTTTTATGTTTATCAATGTCGACGATTGCTTGAGGTTGTAGGTGGGCCATGACGTTCTGCTAATTTTGCATTTCGTCTGGTCTCTCCATATACAATCCGCGAATTGGAGGTACTTTAGGGAAATTGTACTCCTTACTGCACTTAGTGGTGTGAATACCGATTTTGCAGAGCGTTATTCATGACAGATCCCCTTCTTGCCAGTTCATTCGCTTTTTCATTCACGATGTGTTCAGTCCTCACCATTCTCTCTATCTCTAGCTGGTTTTCTTAAAGTAGAATATCATAAAAATATTGTGTGAAAATTGAAAGTGTATTTGACAAATAATTATCGAGTTATTCAACAATTAACAAAGGGCGCTTGGGCGCTAATTTTAAATGGGAAAAACTTTAAATGTCTTTTTCTCAAAACTATGTTTTTTTAACTAGTGATCACTGTAACTTCAAAACCGTTTGGTAGATTTTAATAAAATTTGAACAAATTTAGAAAAACATAAAAAACTCGTGCCTGATCGAAGGATTTTTTTTTGTTTCAAAAACTTCGATTTTTTTAAACAATTAATTGTCGATTTTTTTCTCGAAAATCTGAAAAATATTTCCTGAGGCCGCCATATTGTTTATTTAAAAACAAACAAAGAGCTTCGATCAGGCACAAGATTATCTATTATTAAAACTAATTTCTCTTCTACGATTGATTGTAGATGAATCTCGAAGGACTTGTGATGATCACCTCAAGGGACTTCTGGAGAAACGGGTTCCACAAAAACAGCGATAACTTTTACAATTAATAATTTTTTTTTTAATTTTATTAATTATTATTATTTATTAATTAATTATTATTTTTTTTATTTTGCTTAAGTGAAGTCAAAAAATGATGTTGCCTTGATGACTGGCAAAAAAAAATTATTGAAAATCATCATTTTTTCGGGCCTCTGACTACCCCTAACCCCTTAATTTTTCAAAAGCGGTTTTTAATTAGTCTGAGTACAGGCGCCAACAAAGAGAAAATCAGGTTGTACAGGCTCATTCCAAATATTTTTGAAACTTCGTCATTGGAAGGCATTGGAGCATTACTGAAAAATTTAGCTCTTTGCCTATCAGAACCGGTCCCAAAGTCTATTACAGAGAAATGAAGCGTACTGTCTCTTTCACCAGGCTGCAAGAAGTTGCCGCGCGGCTCAATCCATTTTTTGTTTTGTTTTTTTTTTTTATTTTGATTTCTTCCCTTAGGACGTGACCAAATTGTATACCTTTTTGTGTCCACGTCTTGTGGGACAACTTTCATTTGGCATAAAAAGTATTTTTAAATATTCAAATGCTTTTATTGATTATTTTACTAATCATAAGAAAAAAAGCTATTATCATACACATATTACTACTATAACAATCGAAAACTGAAGAGTAAGCAATATTGTTGATCAATTAAAGAGCCGATTTTTTCTGTGGAAGAGGGAAAGCTGCTCGAAAACAAAACTTTTTATTACTGAATTACGGCTCATTGCCTAACAAAAACCATATAAACCCAATTTTCCACTAAAATTACACTAACTTTTCATCATAATTCGGACTCGAATTAGAATTTCCAGAATGATGTTTTGCATGCAGTTTTATAGCATATCAAATTTAATTTAATAAAATGCACATTTGAATTTTCTCAAAAATCCCGCTGATTTTTTACAATTTTTTTCACGGTATTGCATATTTTTTCCATATAAAACGTAAATAAATCGCCATCTAATTAGAAAAACAGAACTCAAATTTCGTCTTGTTACACGTCTAACTGGCTTCCTGGGCATAATTTATTTTAATTGAGTTGTTTTTCACGCCTTTTTAGCCATGATTTGACACCAGTTTTTACATACCTGCTCATACACGCATACATTCATATTTACAAGTTATGCGCATTTGTAATACACATTTTTTATACTGTTTCGCATTACATGGGGTTATATGAATTAACTTTTTTAAATACACAGCTAATAAAATACAGGTATATGCATTATGAAATGTACATTCTGTGAAATAATACCCTGTCAATCAATATATTAAAGTAAATGTACAATAATTAATTAAAATAAATTAGAATTGGTCCGTGCTCTCGGTCATTCTCCATCTATGAAAATGCTCTTGTTTCTATAAATTCATTTTTAGCATCATTTGCAATAACTTTCACTGAGGAGAATCATGTAATGAAGCGTTGGCGAGAATATTTGCATGAGCTGTTTACACCTTTGCCACCAATAGAGGAACATGCAGATATGAAAAGTTATGCTGGAGATGACATCTGCAAACCACAGGCAACGCTAAATGAGCTACAGGGTCTGGCACTCGAAGTGTAATAAGGATTATCAATTGTATGAAAAACAACAAAGCACCTGGTGACGAGGGAATTACCACTGAACGGCAATCCTCTGAACGAGTATGGAGTAGCAGTGGTACACAAGTTCAAATTGAGACTATGGAGAAAAAAAAAACTGTTCCTCACACGTGGGTGTTAAATAGATAAGTGCGATCCACAAAAAAGTGGTCAAGACGTGATGTGAAAACTATCGTAGTATCACACGACTCAGCATCTGCTACAAATAGTTCTCGAGTTTGCTGGCGAACCGCTTCATATGTGCGGCAGAGACTTTACTGGTAGATTATAGCATCAGTGTGGTTTTCGCCCCCATCGCTCAACAATCACCTCAACACCTAAAAGTTCAAAGGTGTGATATCACACGATCTTGATCTGATCTGGTCCGAGACGAGAAATAAATTGCTCAGCACAAACCGAAACAGCGACGCAGTAAATCCATTGCTTCACGAGCTGTGTGGCAAGTAGCGCCTTGATGGGGTCTGGTTGGAACCAAATGGATTTAATTCAGAAATCCGGCATCGAAAATTCGTTTATCATGGCACTATAGCGCTCGCCATTCACTATTTGAAAAAATATGGGCCCATGATTTCTCCATCCAATAGGCCTCACCAAGCGGTTGTTTTCGATGGATATTCCTGAATGGCTTCGGATTGCTGCTTAGTCCAAATACAGCAGTTTTGCTCATTGACGTAGCCAAAAATGGGCCTCATCACTGAATATCATAAATTGGCCTGAGCGCGTAATGAACACTTCTCACAGAGTGTGGATTTTCGTAATATAAATTATACGATTTGTGAACGTTGTTGAGGCGTAAATCTATCCATGATGAATTGTCAATGAATACTGAAAGAAATTATGTATTTAGTTTGAGAGTAGTCATGCGTGATCTGCCAAAAGTACCCTATTGGAAGAAGTACCTCCAATTTGATCACACTTTATTATCACGGACGGGGGCAAATTTATCACACTTGCGATATTTTTCACGGCTGTTGACATTAACCCTAATCTGCGACTGACGTGACTCTCTTTGAGAGAAAGATTCTGCGCACGATTTTAGGACCTTTGCGCGTGAGCAACGTGGCCTGAAAATACCCAAAATTTTCGACTTTTAGACCACCGGCACCCCTGAAAAGTGGAGAACAAAATACACCCTCACAATCTGAGTTGAAATACTTAGGCGACATGACCGCAGACTCAACTTTAATTCTCATACCGATTATGCGGTAAATAAAGCGGCGAACATCCAAGCTGCACTTTCAAGTATCTTACCTAGTATTGTAGGCCCAAAGTTTATCAGACGAAGATTCCTGGCAAACGTAGTTACCTCAGTTCTCTTGCATACTTTCGCAGTCTGGGCAAATATGACGCAATTAAGAAAACAGCAGTAGGTTGTATATAGGCTAAGGGCTTGATGTGGCTAAAGAACTACAGTCTGTGTCAGAGAAAATCAAAGTAGAGTTCAAGATCAAAGTAGAGTAATAATCGTTTCATTATCCATTTAATGTATGATAGATAAAATCACGGAAATAATTGAAGTTGAGCTGCATGGTAGAAGTCGTAGCATCCCCAGGAGCTAACGATCCTCCATAAAACAGTTTTAAACCATTTGCGCCATTTGTAATAAAGGAACACATTTTTTTTTAATTCTGGTAAATCTCTTTTTATTCGGCAGTCCCTTTTAATGCTCTTTTTAAGTGCTCAATTCTCGTTACTATTTAACCAGAATATTTTTGTTTTATTTATTTATTTTTTTGTTTGTTTTTTGTCTTCATTTGCTTCGCTCTGTTTTACATATAAATAAACTCATTGTTAACATTTTTTGCGCAACTTTAAATCACTGCCATCAGTAATACTTGATGTCTGCCTGTTGCGGATGTATTCGCTGACATTTTGTGGTTGTTAACCCTACTTTTTTTGTAATGCGGCAGATTTTTTTTGAATTATATATAATTTTTTTGTAAATAAGCAAAATAATATAATATTTCACACAAAGTGTTCGGTGGTTTTTTGATGGCCATATTAAATCAATTGAGTGACAAAAATGTTTTTTCTATGGCTATAGAACTATTAAATTAATTTTGAGATGGAGTTTAAAGTTTTTAATTAAACGCAGGTATAGGCTTACTCTATACTTTTGCATTACTAATAACTTCATATCTAAAGACAATTTTAAGAAAAAATGTGTAGGTGAATTTAGGCGCAAATAATCCGTTTTTAACAATAAGGGGTCCCGGTGGTCTATAGCTCGAAAATTTCGGGTGTTTTCACGAATTTTTTTTTACAATAATAAAAACGAAAAACGTTATTTAAATTTTTCAGGCTTTTTATTTAACTTTTTTTACATACAAAAATTAAAAACAAAAAAAAATATTTTTATAATTTAAAATATGGGGCGTCATCCGATTTGGTTTACGCGTCAGTGATTTTCGGATCAGTTGTGGGCTTTGCAGTCAGATTTTTGGACACTGCGTATATCCAAGAGATATTCTCTTCATCTGTGTAGTCTGTTTAGACCACGTCGCCGACGACTGTTCGATCCAACAGATCACTTTCGAAATCGTGGCTTATACAATATTAGCTTTCCTATTATTAGTTGGGTTAATAGGCGTAAAACCCCAGTAGCTTGCCGATTATCCAGTACTGATGTAGTAAAATGACCATCACTCGTGCCTAAGCCCTGCACACGAGCTACTAGATCACCGTAGATTTTAGAATCCTCTTTAACCGGGTACTGAGAGCTGGGTTGATGCGACATATCGGGGAAGAAAGAAAAATTGCATTTCATAACTACTACCAAGTTGGAACACTGCTGTCCCACTGGGCACAGCCGCTTCTGGATATTTCGGAACTTGTGGTTTCAGAATACGGACGGACTTGTACCTGTCTTTGTCTGTCATCTGCAGGTTAGCCTCTCTAATTATTCCGTTGGCACAGTCTAGCCCTTTGCAAATGCCCGCAAGCACAACCAACACGTCAAGGTTCAGGTGCGAGGAGAAAAATTATTTCATAAGCTTTCTGAGAATTGGAGGGGGAAAAAGCGATAGTGATAGAGGAGACAAAATGTTTGACTGCTTCGTGGGTGACCAGTAATCAAATTATTTACCCGTTCGCTTAGTCTTCTACGCAGAAAACTATTCTAAATTTTTTTTTGTTTTTTGTTTTTTTTTGTGGGAAAGGATTGTGGATATCAACCACAAAAGAAACCTGCGTCCAGGCTTTCTACCTACGACGTATGGAGGTTAAACGTCGCTGATAGTCTCCATTACTCCATTAAGAAGTAAATGGAACTTCGAAAGTGTGCAGTAATGTCGTGTGCATTACCGTCTTGTCTGCGTATGGTATGGTCGTGAGTCATTAACTCAAGCGTCCGTAATTGTTCTCGGCATCTCTGAGTCGACCTCCTCTGGAACACTATTTCATTTTAGCTTTAGCACTTGTCGGGAAGTTCAGTGTGATCAGACGCGGCACAGGGTGTTAATATTATTTTGCTCTAGCTGCCGGTACTGAAACAGCTCTATTGTTCGCCTTTCTTCGTCTTGCTTGTGTTGCGTACGTAATACTTGCTTGGAAAACTTCAGAGCAGTGCTTTGAAATGCTCATACTGCCAGTTAAATTAGTCTCACTTCACTGTCTTCCAAGGACAGTGGCTAACTCTTCACGTTCTCTTGCGAATCTTGGACAGTAGAAGAGTACATGTCGTGCGTCTTCCACATTCTCTGGGCAGGTAGGGCAGAGTGGTGAAGCGGAAAGACCAATCCGATGCAGGTAATACTGAAAGCACCCATGTCCGCTCAGCATCGTTTATGCGTCCAGTGGCCTTTAAAAGAATGATCCCATCGTCGCTGCCATTCGTCAAATGACGCCATTCTCTGTGCCAACTTTAGGCCCTTGAAGGTTTTGCACCTTGCCTTAGATAGAGACGGTTTAGTTCACTTGCTCGGATATCCAGTGTAATTTTTCCCGCAATCTCGCAAATTGCATCATCAGATATTGTCCAATATGAACAGGCTACTCTCAAATCACTCACGCTATAAACCTGCCTGGCCCCTCGTAGGTGTATTTCTCGGTCTTGGGACCAAATCGGAGCGGGATATAACAGGATGGAGTATGTCACAGTAAATAGAAGTCTCCTTCTTGCACCTTGGGCTCTCCCAATGTTCGGCAGCAACCGTGTTAAAGCATTTGCAACTACGGCGCCTTTCGTACTGACTTTCACTGCGTGCTCTCTGAAGGTCATGCGCGAGTCAATCATAACCCCTAAGTACTGTATAGCCAGCTTGGACTGGATGTTGAGACCACTGACATTTACCGTCAAACTCTCCCTCTTCTTCTTTTTGCTCAAAAAGACTGCTTCAGTTTTTTACGCTGCTAACTGGAGCTTGGCTTTGTATAACCAGCGCTCAATCCTCGCTATCACACCGTGGCTACCACATCAATGACCTGTTTCCCCGTTACAACCAGCTCAATATCGTCTGCGTATTCTACCAGTGTCGCATTAATGGGCAGCCCCATTTTGAGGATGCCGTCGCACATTGCGTTCCACAAAGTAGGGCCGAGAACCGAGCCTTGCGGTACTTCACTTGTCACTGTATTTGTATTTCTGAGGTCCGTAGTCTGTGTCGTATTCAAGATTCCTGCCTTCGAAATAGCTCCGGATAATCCGAAGCAGGTACGAAGGCACTCCAAGACCACTCAGTGCTGAAAGAATTAGCGTCCAATTTGCTGAGTTGAAAGCGTTCTTTATGTCCAACGTTATGCCAGCGTAATATTTCATAGAACCGAATGCCCCACCTGTCCTGTTAATAGCCTCGCTTGCTATTTCGACCACCAGTCGAATGGCGTCGACAGAGCATCTTGCTCGCCTGAAGCCAAATTGTCGCTCCGCAAGTCCTGTTGGCCCCTCTAGGTATTTCAGCAACCTCCCACGGATGATTCTTTCTAGTACCTTTCCCACTGTATCTAACAGACATAAGGGTCGGTATGCTGATGGATCATTTGGTAATTTGCCCGGTTATAGCAGCACCACTAAGCGCTGTCGCTTCCATCTCCTGGGAAATATACTAGACTTGATACACTCAGTGTAAAGTTCAGCAAAAAGTTCTGGACTCGCTGGGACCGCTGCTTTGAAAGCAATATTGGAGACACCATCTGGACCTGGAGCTTCTGCGTCGCTAATTCTCGTAAGAGCGGCCAATGCCTCTTCTTTTGAGACCGTATACTCTTCTGAGTGCGGGGGGGGAGGTATGTAAGTCCGTTACCTCTACAGGGCTCTGGGGTGGAAATAGGTAAAGGACCACCTTTCCCAGCAAGACAGGGCATGTGGGTTGGGAGGTTTTTGGTCCTCTCACGCTCTTCATAACTTTCTTATATGCTTTACCTCAAGGGTCAGTATCTACTTTTTATCTCGTTTACTTAGCAATGTTTCGTTACTCTCCCTCACATTCTGCCAATTCCATTAACCCTCCGATGTTCGGTGCCTTATGATGCGGTAAGTGCATCATAAGGGTCTGCCCAGACCCATACAAATAATGTAAGAAATACGGTTTTAAAAATAATTTTATTTATTTATTTGAACGGATTAGTATTAATTACGAAGAGCAATTGGGTTTACAACTATATAGATGCATGGAATGTTCATTAAGACATATGGGACGATCACATTTGCTGCAGTTATAACGAGTTTTACGTCGCTTTTTCGGAGAAGAAGCAGCACAATGGTAGCACGATGACCGTGTTGAAGCAACTTGAGCATATGATTGTTCTGTGCTGCATCTGATGTCGATGGACAAGATTCCGGTACCTAAAAGTAGCGAAATAATGTATTTAATTCATACTCACCTTGATATTGAAAAGATTCATTGCTTGTCTTATATGAGCAAACCTCCATACTAATGGGTTAGTCGCCCGTTTCGTCATATGTGGGATAACTAGCTGCCGTGCCAATTCAATGATAAATGAGCGTCTCTTATCACTCTGCATTGCCGGATTCAGCTCGTCATATATGTTGAATAAGGCCAAACCGGCAATATCAAGCATATGATAAAACATTGCCAGTGGCCAACGGTTTGTCGAGCGTTTGCACGAATAGCCAGTCAACATTTGATCCATTGTATCTACCCCCGCTTTAAATTTATTGTAGTCCAAAATTTGATCTGGCTTGAATCCTTTCAATGGATCGGTGCTTTGACGGTAATGGGCAGTGGATAACAAATAATAATTACTGGGTTTTTCGGCTTTGCCATATACAAGCAGAGAGCGATATTATTATTGTGATAACAAAATAAAGTGCTTTTAACATTACGCTTCGGGCTAAGCAATTCAAGCGGAATGAAGGTCTTATTTTTTCTTACGGTACCGACGATCCATCAACATTTCTGCCAAGTTGTATGTTGAAAAAAAATTGTCAGCATAAACAGTCCTACCGCTGTTCATATAATTTTCCATCAATTTCATGATGACCCGTTCACCTTGATTCGTTTCTCGCTGGCCACCTGGTGGTTTTCCGGTATAAATTATACCTTTCAAAGGGTAGTTTGAAACAGAGTCACAAATCCACCACACTTTCATCCCGTATTTTGCCGACTTACTCGGAATATATTGGATGAATCGAGTGCGCCCACGATATGGAAATAACTGTTCATCGACGGTTACATGACAATCCGGAGTGTATGCTTTCTCTAAATTGGCCATCAGCATGAGTCATACATCGTCCAGGGCAGCAGATTTGCTTTGCTTCAACCTTTCAGCACGAGTACCACTGTTATCGAAACGGATGAAAGTAGTTAAGCTCTTGAACCGATTCAATGACATAGTGGCCTTATAAATTGGCATATTGTAACTTGCCCACAATTCTTTCGCTGGCTGAGAATTCGAGTGGAATACACCAGCAACATAAGTAGCATCCCAAAAAAAGCATACATTTCGTCTTCGTTAGTCATTACCCAAGAACGCTGTTTATTACTGGGATGCTTTTCATTCCATAAACGAAACTCTTCAACGGCTTTTCGGTTGGTTTCTCGCACAATGATACTTACGATTTCAGGAGACAGCAATAGCTTGAAAAGAGCTTTATGACTCAGTAACGCTCCTCGTAGTGGCCCTTTGCGAGTAAAAGTTGTAACATTGTGACAACGAGGCCTTCCAGGTGGTGGAGGATTTGAATTCCACATCTTACCATCTTTCGACCTGTATATAAGGCCCTGGGTAATAGATGTGCTGCATGATTCCATTGTGGTTGGAGCCTGAAGGGTGATAGCTTCTCTATACAAATCCTCAATATCATCATGGTTTTCATCCAGAAAAGCCTCTAACTCGATTTCCTGTTATATATCTGATACTTCACCGAAGTCATCTTTATCTGGAAAATATTCATCATCTTCTACGTCGCCACTTGTTTCAAATGGATCGGACTCCTGTCCCATAATTTCTTCAATTTGTGCCTGAAGTCGCTGACGTTCTTCCGGACTCACATTTGCTGCACTTAGCTTACGAAGCAAACGCGTCATCACATCAATTTCATCCATATTTACTTGTTCCATTTTATTTAAAAAAACACTTCCCACTAATTAAAAAACACATGTTCACTTTAATTTTCAAATGTCAACTAAAAAAGTATCTCTGCCGCTGCCTCCGCTAACAGTTTAGTTGTTTACACCTAACGGTTAACCAATTTACATGAGAAGCTTATATGGGTCTGCACAGACCCATGTGAGCTTAATTGACGAAATTAGTTTAAAATTATTATTTTTACAACAAATATAGCAAAAATCTTAATTTTGCTACTTCATTGTGTTCAGCACACTACACTTTAGGAAGTCATGGACTAAGAAGCCTCAGATATTAAAAATAAAAGATCTACATACATTTAAAGATCGAATGGGTCTGGCCAGACCCATATGAACATCGGAGGGTTAATTAATTATGCAAATAAATAAATTTTCACGCAAGATAAGCAGCTAACGATTCACAATTAAAGTTACAAAGTTTTATGTATGGAAAATCAGCACTCGACTAAATATACAAATATTTATTTACACAAGAATTTAATTGCAAAAGCAGCATTAACCAGCATTTAGTTGACACTCTGCCTACAACATTGCTACAATTGAGTCGACTAAATAAATAAATAACTATGCACCGCATTTAGCAATCAAAGAATAAAAAGAAGTGCGTTACACACATAGCAGACGTGAAACTTTCAAGGCCAACATTTGCAGAGAATACAAATAGACAAAATTAAAAAAAAACGGAGAAGGGTCGACCGGTGTAGGTAAATGCCGGACACAAACCGTGGCAACAACTTGCACTACTCCGAGCGTTTATCACCCGCACAAACGCAGCAATTCCAGGACCGCAGCAACGGCACAAATTACCACAAGGCAATACCAATAAATCCGACGCCGGAATGGAAAGCCCTCTATAGTACGCACAAGCACTAGGCAGGAAACGGAAATAAGCACAAGCAAAAAACCCGAAAAAATTGGGTCCAAAAACGCCCCAAACAGTATGCACCAAAGAAATATTTCCTAAAAGTTTGCACAAACAAACAAGCGGCAAAAGGTAGGCAGTGTTACTTCGCACTAGAAAATAGCAGCCACAAGGAAAACCTCAAGAAAAATAGCGTAAAGTGTATCTAAGATATATATGAGGTATAGTTCTCTCTCTCTCTTTCCTCTACTTTATATCTTTTTTCTCTCTCGCGGAACGAAAATGCCCAAAACGTTGCGTGGCCTTGAAATTTTACTCTCCATTCTCGCTCATCCATCGACGCCTAAGAAGTTTCACTTCAAAAAAAAAATTAAACTAAGCAACAAACTACGGCATCAAATTCTTAATAAATTTGTAGAAAAGAAAAGGAAAAAGTCACACTCACTCAAATCATGCCACCTGGCCTTGGGTTAGAGAACAAACTGAAAGCTTAATGTAGATATGTATGAGTGAATGTACAAACCACAAAGGCCAAGGAGAAATTGATTTCATGCCAGAATGTAATTCAATGCTCACATCCCCACACATCCCAACGCACACGTACGCTTGTGTGTGGAAGCGGATGTGTTGGGCCACAATCCAGTGTCAGCATTACAATGCATTGGCAATAAGATAGCTTCTATCGGAGCATTGAATCAGGTAAACAAGCAAATAAATTAATTCAATCCCTTAATGCGAATATAAATGCAGGTGTGCGTGTGTGTGTGTGCCTGTGTAAAAGTACTCTGGTCAGCAAAATGTCAGGTAGCAGTCGAAGCTTTTGTAAATATGAACTAGATTTTTACTATAGTCTAGAAGCTATTGAAACAAAGCTGGTTTTGTGGACTAATTGGAGCCTGCATTATTTGCTGGTTTGTAGAGTTAACTGTTATTCAATGCGAATTAGAAAAAATAAATACAGAATTTTGTAAACTGTGTAGGAAGTAAATACTGCATAGGTGCAGCTTATTCATTTAATTAAGAGACCACTGCATTGTGGTGCTGCAAATTTATATGAGTATGTATGTGTGCAGTGGCGACACAAAACTGCTTTACTGAAAGGCTGAAACCTTATTGGAAAATATTCTGTTTATGATGCAATTCAAGTGGAATAGTAGATATAATAAGTGTCGAGTTGAATTTAAAGGCAAGCAAAAACTCTATTTGCCTTGCTGCGCAGCACAGGGAATCTTTTTTATTGATTTATTGAAGTAAAAATTAGTCAACGCAAATAAATTGTCATCTCCTCATTATTGAGTACCTGAGACATACGAGGTGTGTTCTAAAAGTATAGCGAATTTTGTGTATTTTCAAAAATTATTTATTTATTCATTAATAGCTATTTTGTCCCCTTCAAAGTAATCCCCATGAGATACTATGCACTTCTGCAAACTTTTTTCCAATCTTCGAAGCACTTCAAAAAATCATTTTTTTTATCTTATTCAGGTCGTCTTTATCTCGTCCATCGCAGCGTAGCGTCGTCCTTTCATGGGCCTCTTCAGTTTCAGAAACAAGAAAAAGTCACGGGGGTCAGATCTGGGAAATACGGTGGCTGTGGCATCATTAGGGTGTTATTTTTGGCCAAAAATCGCGCACAAGCAACGATGTGCGAGCAGGGACAGGGGCGTTATCGTGATGCAAGAGCCAATTTTTGTTCTTCCACAAATCCGGGTGTTTCTGGCGGATTGCTTGGCGCAAATTGCGCATGACTTGCAGGTAATATTCTTTATTGACCGTTTTACCCTGTGGCAAGAACTCATAATAAACAACGCCTCTGCAATCGAAGAAAACGGTAAGAAAAATGTTTACATTTCACCGAACTTGGCGCGCTTTTTTCGGTCTTGGTTTGGATGGAAGCTCCATTGAGATGATTGAGCTTTGGTTTCACCGTCACAGTCAACATTCGCAATGCATCCGCGCACTTAATTTCATTTTTCACACAAAATTTGATGCAGGTTCTTTGATCCATATTTTTGAAAAATCGAAGACGAGCCGAAACACGTGCAAGCAAAACAGCTGTCAACAATTAAGTTAACATTCAAAATGGCCGAACTCGTCGGCATTTGTGAGAAACATGACATATCGCCGCAAAAAATCGAAATTCAAATATACGTAACCAGCGAAAATTCAAAATTCGCGATACTTTTTGAACACACCTCACATACCTGATCAGCTGCTTAGTGCTGGGTACTCACCACTAGCGGTAGATAACTGGCTGCCCAAAGGGCAACGGGACGCTATCTCTTTTGCGCGCCAAGAATGATAGAGAAGAATATTGCGCCTTCCGAATTCGCCGTGCCGTATGACTCCATCAATAAACAAACAAAAAGAAGGACAAGAAACAGTCAAACACAAGAAAAATGCGCACACACACACACTTTCTAGCCACGACGTCTTCGGTATAAGGGGCTAGGGGTAGTCAGAATTAAAAAAAAATGTTTTTTTTTTGCATTAAAGTATAATGTCTTATATAATATATGTACATATATTAGAAAGGGCTTTTCTTAATTTTGATGTTTCACCGAATGGTAGTCACGCACCAACCCATTCGGCTACGGCGGCCGCCGAATATCTTAAATATTTTGTGTGAAAATTTGAAAAATTTGAAATGCATCCGACAAATACGAGTTATTCAAAAATTAACAAAGGGCGCTCGGGCGCTCCGGAATATTCGAGAGCAAGTAGCTGGATGCTGCTCGTATGAAAGTGGCAGATAAGCGCGCTAACGATAACACTCGAGAAGGTAGAATGCTACGCAGGCAACAGCAAATCGATATTTTGGAAACTGCTACGACGGCTGAAGAACTATTTTATGGCACAGGAATAGATGACACAGTGTAAGTAGTTAAATAATTCGTGTAACTAATGAATCGATAGCAAAACTTTAAATGCCTTTTCCTGAAAATATGTGTGTTTCGAACTGGTGATCTACCGCTTGGTAGATTTCAATAAAATCTATACTGCTTTTGAAAAACATAAAAATCTCGTACCTGATGAAGGATTTTTTTTTCAAAAATTTCAATTTCTTTAAACAGTTCATTGTCGGATTTTTTCTCAAAAATCTGAAAAATATATCCTGAGGCCGCCGGGAAAACTTTGATCAGGCACAAGATTATCTATTAATGAAACTAATTTCTCTTGTTCGATTGATTTTAGATGAATTTCCAAGAACTTGTGATGATCACGGCAAGGGACTTCTGGAGAAACGGGCTGCACACAAACAACGATAACTTTTATAATTATTAATTATTATTTTTTTTTTTAATTTTGCTTAAGTGAAGTCGAAACATGATGTATTTAATTATTGCCTCTGACTACCCCTAACCCCATAAAAACGCAAAACCTGCATTTCGAGGCTTTATGTTCATTTGTGGTTGAACAATTTAACACGCGGTACTTCGTTTTCATTAGTTTGTTTAATTTTAATCTCATCTCACTCGCCTTTCACCGAATTTTCACAAATATAATATGTAATTTCTCCTACTTTTGTTTGTTTTGTATTGCGAAGGGAGCTGACGTCAGAATAAAGTAACTGTTGTTTAATGGCGCCACCTTCAGTACTCAATTCGGCTTGCTTGCGCGCTGTTAGGCATCGGTCATCGCAGTCAGAAATCAGTCTTCAAACCGCATCAGTGTGTAAATAGTCGCAGTTTAAAGTAGGCATCAGCAATCCAGCCGCTACTTCCACAGCAACCAACTATAATATTCGGGAAATTCAAAACTTTATCAAGTAGCCATTTCCAACTGTCAGTGATTGGTTCAAATTTTACGGCTGATTTTTTATTAATTGGCAACGGACGCTTAAGCTAATTTTTAGAAAATAATGGACAAACAAGAAATATTTTTTTAATAATTTTTAAAACGTAATGTTCCGAAAACGGTTAACTGTCGAAAATCATAGAAAGTAACTAAAATAATCAGATTTGACTTAACTAATAAAGTCTATAAATATCTAGAAGAACTTTCCCGGTAACCCTGTATATTAAACCCAGTACCCAAAAATACTTTCATTTTAAATTCGCTTTTTTAATACTTATTTGCTGCAAATGCATATTTTCACAATAAAATAAAAATATATGAGATGAAAAAAAAATAACACAAAATTTAACTGCATTTCGTTTTGAGTAGACTAGACGTTGGCAGCAAATGAAGCTTGTTTCTGTTAGTCGAGTTGCAGCAAGAATTTAGTTGTTCGGCCGCCTGCGCGGCACATGCCTGTTGCAGATTCTCGAATTGCCCAAACTCTTCAGATGATATCTGGGTTTGCACACTGCTCCTGAGGACAGTCTGTGTTGTTGTTGCTAAATCTTCCTTCCCATTCGACTGTTGCTTGCGCTGCTGCTGCTGTTGCTGTTGCTGCTCAAGGGCTATCAATTTGGGTTTTCTGACGTACTCCCTGTAGTAGAAATCGAAGAACAATGCAAACATAAAAAGATTCTGTATGACCCCAATAAAGGAGACCAGCATTGGATGTTGGCAATGGTTCCGTACAATTGCCATCAGAAAATGAATCATCAAGTAGCCGAACTGCAGCAGCTGTAGCTGCGTAATGTGACGCTTCCACCAAAGGGCGCGCTTAATCGGCCGCACCGATGTCACAAAGTAATAGGCGTACATAACAGTGTGAATGAAAAGATTGATAACGCCCAACATTGTGGAGTGGCTACCTGCAGGAAGTGAGAAAAAAAGTAAAAGAAAAGTTTAATCTTAGAACTGAGCATGAAGTTTAATATGGAAATATGCAAGTACAAAGGCGGAAAGCGCAAACTTTAAAGTTCATGCGAAAACTGACAACTTTTTTTTGCAGCCTGTTTGCTATTTTCCACACCTTCCATTAGATTTGTATTATTATTCTTGCTTGTTTGCAATATCCGAGAAAATTACCTGCCAAGGCAGTCATGAACGCGTAAACACCGAAAACCATGCCGGCGTGATGGTAAACATGCAGAAATGTGATTTGATTGTTTTTCTTGCGCAGCACAAAGAAAATCTGTAAGTAAACAAGAGGAAGAGCGGATAAAGAGCGATAGCGAAAACTAAACAAAATATCAGAAAAGTATGGAATGAATTTATAACAGAAACTAGCATTGTACATACTAGAATGGCCCCTGCAAAAAGGTCAAATTACCCAGCAAACTTTTTAGTTCGTGAACTGCTACTTTACGAAAGAAGTTATACTAGTCCGAAAGCAACTAGTTGCGCACTAGTTGTGAAATGGCCAATAAACTGAGCATTGCCCACTAGTTCCTGAACTGATATTTAGCGTAAAAAGTTACACTAGCTCGGGAGTAACTAGTTCTATTCTAGTTGTAAACTGCCCAGTAGGCATTTTTTCGAAATAAATATTTTTGTATTACATTTCTAGTATTTATTGATGCTCGGAATCAAGTTGAGATGAATTTAAAACTGATAGAGCTTATTGTCTGGTTTTGTTGTCCACGTAATCTAATTTATTAACTGGTATAACACTTGCACAGGGATCACACTTGCACACAGTTCCTGAACTGGTATTTGATGGAATAAGTCATACTGGTTCGAAAGTAACCAGTTTTGTACTAGTTGTAATAAGGCCAATGAGCGGTGTTGAGGAAATAAATATATTTGTATTACAATTTGGTGCCCGAAATGAAGTTAAAATGATTACGAACATTTATGGAGTTAATTGTCCATATAACTTAGTTTATTTACTGGGGTAACACAGACGCATTGGCTGACTAGTGAATTAACTGGAATAATGGTGATATAGGCACTAGTTTATTAACTGATATAGCACTGAAGCATGAACCACTAGTTCCTGAACTGGTTTCTGATGGAGTAAGTCATACTAGTTCGAAAGCTACTAGTTTTCTACTAGTTGCAAAATGACCAATAAACTGGTATAACACTGACGCATGGACCACTAGTTCCTGAACTGATATTTGATAAAATCAAAAAATACTAGTTTGAGAGTAACTAGTTTCCTACTAGTTGTAAAATGACCAATTGCGCAAATTAAATATTTTTGTATTATTATTCCAGAATTTATTGATGCTCTAAATTATATTAAGATGAATATAAATACTGACGGAGTTTATTGTCTTCTTTTATTGTCCATATAACTTATTTTATTAACCGGTATAACAAAGACGCTTGGGCTGACTAGTGTATTAGCTGGTATAATGCTGATTTAGGGACTAGTTTATTAACTGGTATAATTCTGCAGCATGAACCGCAAGTTCCTGAACTGGTTTTTGATGGAATAAGCGATACTAGTTCGAAAGCAACTAGTTTAGTACTAGTTGTAAAATGACAAATAAACTGGTATAACATTGACGCGTGGACCACTAGTTCGGGAACTGATATTTTATGGAATAAGTCGTACTAGTAAGGGAGTAACTAGTTCCGTACTAGTTGTAAAATTACCAAGAAACTGATGTAACACTGCCGCAGGCATCACTAGTTCTGTACTAGTTGCAAAATGACCAACAAACTGATGTAACACTGTCCCAGGCATCACTAGTTCCTGCACCGGTGTTTGATGAAATAAGTCATACTAGCTTGAAAGTAACTAGTTTTGTACTAGTTAAATATAACCAATTGGAGGTTTTTGGAAAATACTTTTTTTTTATTATTATTATTATAGTATTATATCATTTACTAATGCTCGAAATTAGGTTAAGATAAGCAAACCAGTAGAAAAGTAACTAAAAAATATTATAGTAACTTTGACCGCATGGTTTAAAAGAAATAAATAGCTATGTGCGTGTATAAGTGAGTCCACGCTCCACTAGACCAACTGGCAACATTGTTTTTACCTTAGATTTCCTACATACTAAACTTTCCTAGCTTGGCCTTCATCTAAACACAAGCAATTTGATGCTGTCTGGGATAACGTCGATAGAAAATTGAATTTTGTTTGTTGATAGCAATCGAACTTACACTGAGCGAGTTTACTGCCGACACTGCTACAAAATATTCACTTTGCGATGTATGGGAAATTCGTTGTTAACAGATATATTTTTCGTTGAATTAAGTTAAGTTGCAGTGGCTGCAATCTCGTACGCTCTTTCTTATTATTTGCTAAAAATATGCCACTAAATGTGCTTTTGGCAGTGTATAATGTTATGAACGCAGATTTATTTCGTCACCCCTCATGTAAGATTTTCGGCTCCCGGTAAATGAGGATTTAAGTGAAACTTTGAGAGAGAAAGTGATTTGGGCATATTTTGATCGCTTTCTTTGCTAACCTATTCCATTTGCAGTCGCCGCAGCTATGTGGGTTTCTGGGTGACTACCAAACAGGGTTGGTTTCGTGTTCGACGCTCAGTGCTATGAACTACTAACTAATACAAACTGTACCTTTCTTCATGAAAGAGCTTTTTTTACGTAAGTCATATACAATTTTTGCTTTGCTCATTGGAGATTAACCTCAGGCAAAATATAACATGGAAATTTGTCAGTTTTGTGAATGAATAAAGGTAAAGAAAGAATGTAAGTTGGTATGTAGGTTAGATGGCAAGAGTACCACGGGTACACTACAAGTAGCACTAGAGTGCCGCTTTGAGTAAAGCCCTACCAGCAAAAAATTACAAAACTTAAAGGAAAAAACCATCTACAACCAACCATTCTGTTGATGTGGAGGACGACAGAAAAATAACATCTAGCACCCACCACCAAGCCACAATATTTACTAAAAAAGTGGTCAATCGTTTCTTTCCTTGCAAGAGCGCCACAGCTTCTGGGTGTAAGGAAGTCGAAACTTCCCCGCATGAGTTCCGATCACCCAATGATCGGTGAACACCGCTATGAGTTTGAACATTTGTATGGCGGATAATCTCCAGCGCTTTATTCCTGCTTTGTACGTACTAAAGCCAAAGAGTTTTTGAGATAGCATACGATAAAATTGAACTTAATCGAATTTGCGCTTTTTAAAGGAACTGTCAAGGGGACAACTGAAAACGGTTCTGGCGACTCCCTTCCTGCCAAGCTCATCGACAAATCCATTTCCTTCTTCATTCCTATGCTCTGAAATCCAGATAAGATAAATTTATTCTGCATGTTCGAGCCGTTTGGCCTCCTCATTACAGCAGTTGACCAGATTAGAGCTGCAACATGGCAGCTTAATCGCAGCTTGACTATCGAAAAAGATATTTAGGTTTCTCCTTTCAAAAGCGCTTCCTAAGCATTTTGCAAGCCTGCAGAATCGCGAAGATCTGTGCTTGAAAAACACGACTAGGTTTCGACACTTTAAAAGAGACTGAAGTATTGGTTGATTTAGAGAAAATCTCATCTTAAACTCCAGATTCCATCGTGTGTGCCTCGGTGAAAACAGAGGTATCTACGTTCGTGCAGACTAATCCCTCCTTCTGCAACAGCCTGTTTGGAAAGGTAGCCCTAGCAGCACCCTCAAAACTCAGTTTGCAGATGGTGAGAGCACAGAGAAGGAAGGAGAAATCTACTCTCATAACGCTACCATGTCCTACAAGAGTTTGCCTACAGAGGCAAATTTCGTTCAACCTAATAGCGCTCTGAGCAGCAGTGGGTTGAACTTCAAGATCAACGGGAGGTAAGTGAAGAATAACGTTAAGGACGGCTGGGGCCGTGTTTAACACGCCGAACGCAACATTAGCGTAGGAGAGAGCATAGAAATGAATCCGAGGATAGAGTTTTCGTTATATATATATTATATATGCCGAGATTCAGATTTTCTCTGATGTACTAATTGTTGAAAATGTTGATAGAAACATAAAAATCGTGGAATCGGGTCGGGCAAAGTATAAGCAGGCTGCTTTTGCGTTGCCGTAAAGTTGGCCGATGGATGACCTTTGGCTACTATTGGGTAGTTTATATTATGCAAGCAGTGTGCGCTCTGGATTAATTATATTACACAAGCCTGTTGAAAATTGTAAACATGTGTGCTGAGCGAATGAAATAGTAAGCAAATAGTGAAAATACAACAACAAACATTGCAAAGGCCAGTGAATGATTTCAATTCATTACATTTATTTCTATTACCCACCCTGCATAAGCAATGATGCAATTAACGTCAATATGCACCTAAATTGAAATGAAATAAAAACTTATATAGGAATAGCACTGTATAACTTTGTAACTCTGAGTGTCATGAGCACATGTTGAGGTTCTAGTCGAGTAATAGAAAACTGAATACCCGAAATCTTAAATATAACCTCAAATTCTTGATTAATGGTCAAAAAGTTCATTTTTCGGGGGTTTTATAATGGGTAGGCTAGGTTAAGTTTTGTCGCTTGTGCACTATGAGCCTAAGCCCATTGTGATGCCGCGTGGCAAACTTGTGCTATCTCTGCTAAAACCAATTGTAACAACTCAGAAACTTTAGAAGGTCCCTGATTTCCATCGAGCTGAGATCTTTTATGTCAATGAAAAATTGTCTACCTAAAATGTTAAATCTGTGTCTGGATGGAGCAGAGCAGCGACACAGAAGGTAAAAAATCGTCGCTTCCTCTTTCGCATTTAGTCAGCTTCCGCATAAATCATATATCTGCAAGCCTATACTGTGGGCAGTATCCCCTTATAAATGAAATCAGTGTTACAAAACTATGCTTATTTTGGCTTAGCAGAGATTCTGTGCGTTTATCATCGACTCTTCAGGAGTGTTTCTTCAGTCGCTGTTCTGACAATTTTCTCTAAACTAAGTAGGACATGCCTACGTCATTGTTTGTGTACCCAACAGTTAGATTAGTGACAAATCTCGTTAGTCAATCTATCTTGCAGCTCGCCTCAAAGCGTCAATGACCAAGAACTCATGTTATATTTGGGTGGAAAGACCCAGGCATTCCTTTAAAAGATGTACGGCATTTCCTGGCTACCTTGGAAGTTGTGGACTGCTTTGTGAGGGATTTTATCATCACCTGACTATCAGTGAAAATGTACATATAAAATGGGTTCTCATAATACCTATGCGAACTTTCAGAGGAATTTTCAAATCTCTGTAAGAAGAACAAATATGATTTATAAAACGATTGAGAAGTCCAAGCTACTATTTGGTCAGTTAGAAAGAGAAAAGTGTGAATATTGTGAAAGAAGGCCATCTAATTTATTAAGAAATACTAATAATTGGCTCCACTAAGAAAAACTAATAATTGCGTCCACTTAGCAAAATATATGAGAAAGTGGAGTTGAAGTGCGCCCCGGCCCTTTTCAAATACTTAAGGGGGGAAACCAGTTTAGATCGATCAAAAAATCGATTTTTTTTATTGCATAAATCGTTAGTAAAACTACTCAAGAATTAAAGCTAAATTCGCAATATTCCCGATACTATGAGCACTTAAGTGAGCGCCCGTCGGTTCGGCCCCGTAGCGCTTACGAAACGATGTTTTATTTCAAACGCGTTTTTCTCGAAACGAGTTTTTTTCAACTGGTGGGCTTTCGACCTTAAAAAGTTATCGACCAATCGTTCTGAAAATTTTCGGGATTTTTTCTTTATTCAATTCTAATTTATATGAACCTACTTCTGGGATTATATTATTATTTAAAACATGTTTTTTTAAACAAAATAGATGAAAAGATATGGTTTAAAAAAACTACTTTGTGTTCAAGCGCCTCAAAAGCATGCAATTTTCAATATTTTTTTACCACAATTAACTTCATATTCTTAGGAAATATGTTGTTAATAAAAAAAAAATGCTGTTGATTTCAGAGAAAAATTGCAACTTCAGGAATTCCCACCAGCCAAACACTCGGATGGCGATCGTCCATGGACTGCACGTTCTAACGCCACTATCTCTCGAGGAAACAGCTTCAAAAAAAATTTAAAACTTTACCTAAAAATATAAATAAAATATCCCCTAAGCTTCAACAATTTCTGATTATTCCTTCTTTGTTCAAAAAATTCTCGAAAAACACCAAAATTTTGGCCTCCTAAACCGGTTTTCCCCCTTAAGAGGTTGGAAATCTCCAACAAATCATTTTTGTTTTTTTTTACTTGAAGGATAAGCTAATATCAAACTCAAAAGGTGATTACACCCTTTTTGAGTATTTGGCCAAGTTCATCCTCCAATTTGTGATATGTCTCGCAATGTTTTTCCACAAATTGAGGCACCTACATTTTTTTTCTTCCCTTCCGCATGGCAGATCTTATTAGGAGCTTTTTCATGGCAGGGATGCAAGCAGCGCTTAGCTATTGCCTACTGAGAGCGACCGCTATTAGAAAAAAACATAATCTGTTATTTAGTATTTCATGGTCGGTGTTTCAAACTGGGGTACTACCTACCGAATGGTAGTTACTCATCAACTCGATCGGTTATGGCGATCGCCATATAGACAACTTTAAACCGGGTTTTACCACACTGTAATTTTTAATTGGAAAAAAATTGAAATTTTAACATTACTTGTATATTTCCAATAACTACTGTATGGATGCATTGAAAATATAAACATTTTTTTTTTGTTAAAAGTTTTTTTTTTGTTAAAAAAAAATTTTTTTTTTTAAATTTTTTTTTTTTAATTCACGCCGTTTTGCAAAATTCGATTTATCAGAAAAATGTACTTTGATTCTAGCTATTCACATTAAAAAAAATTGTTTGCTCTCCATTAACGAAAAATTGTATGTACAGTTTGAACAGACGCGCGCACTTCAAAATCTAAGATTTCGTGTAAGAAAATCTGTGTAGATTACTTTGACAAAAAAAATATAAAAACGTTCATGCTTGTGCAATAAAGTAGCTTTTTCAGAACTTTGATTTATTTCACTGTCTTCTAAGCAAAATCATAAAATAAATATTATTTAGGGCCCTAACCAATAAACATCCCACTGTGTAGATTTAGCAATTCAGTGATGCAGAGAGAGCCGCTATTCCCACCTTTAAGGGCAAGGCCAGACATTCGCTTTCCGAAAGTGCTATGAAGTGCACTAAGCTTGAGGACAAATATAAATATGTTAATGGAAAATCATTTCATTTTTAATTGAAGACGCTTTAATTTTCATTCCGCGACATTTGTGACTCTGTTTTGTAAATATGCAAACAATTGCAATGTGCAATTAAGTTGGCATGTGCAAAGGAAAATGCGTTTTTCTTTTTTCAATTAACAGAAATTTGCCGGTTTATGATTTTTTGCGCCGTCTCAGCTATACTTCAAACATTTTAAAGTCTTCAATTTATTAAAAATCTTACGATATTGAAGTTAATTCCAAATCAACTTGGATTCAATACGACTTGCTAACTTTTTTCACTCTCACTCTCTGCTTCTTTCACTCACTACACTCTTACCACTGATCCCTTGGCGCCTATCATCTCCCCTCCCCACTTCGCGACCCTAATTCATAGCTGCATTAGCCTTTCAGTAGTTGGCTTACCGTGTCAAGTAAATCCAGATACTTGGTAATGTAATAAGCATAGGAGAGATAAATTAAATTCCACATCCAGGGCTCTGTGTTGGTGTGGTCAACCGGTTGACATGTTAAGCTGAACTCTTTGCGGAAATACGAGTTTGGCAGGCCCTGTAAAGACAGAAAAAGTTGAAAAAAATTAAAAGAAAAAAGTAAATAAACTGAGACGTACAGTAAACCAATAATAAAGCGGAGCTACTTTGGCCAAAATGTGATGCCATTAATAAAATTAAAAATTCTACATACAAGTAATGGCGCAGTTTAACTCAAACAGCCAACTAAATTCAATCTAATTCAATATGTGCACATACTTAGATACTTACACATACAAATATACAGAAATTTGCAATCACTTGTATCGCATTATAGACGCGCATTACATATTTCAAATTAAATGGCTCTCGTTTTTCCATCCATTTGGGACCGTAGTGCAAGACCAAGACCAGATAAGCAGCAATAATACCGAGCACAGGTAGCGGCGAGCCCACAAGAGGCAAATGTTGGACGCGTGGATCTGCGGAACAAGAGGAGCGAGCGGTTAGACACTATTGTGAACGTTTTGAGTTGTACTTCTTTTTTTTTTTTTTGTCATGTCATCACACACATACCCTTGTACTCCTCGAGAACATCACGCAATGCACGATATAAATATTTTGTTATAAAAGCCATAATTTATTTTTATTCAATTTAATTTAATTTTTTTTCTTTTCACTAAGTAAATAAAATCCTTGCTTATCTCCTCTTTTTGCCACCCTACACTGCTTGCCAGGTTAGTTGGTTATATTTTATTTAAAACTCCAATCTCCACTTTCGCTGACCATAGGATTACTTTCATGTGTGTGAAAAGGAAATTTACGCTACAAATATCGGGTACTGACCGATCAGCTGGTCGTGAACCAAAGAGCTGTTGTAATGTAATGCGCTACACAAGGTGTTCGGTGTCGCGTCTGCAGTGCAAATGAACCTTGAGTGTTGAAGAAAGTAAACTTGGAATTGAACTTTTTACAAGCGCACACTTCGTTTGGTCCCAATAGTTGGGTTTGCATAATTGATTAATTCAGTATTTCAGGCGAACGACCAGCGAGCTACTCAAGTGCGCATAGCGTAGAAAATTCGTATGCATATGCAGTGAGGAGCATATAATCAGAAACGTCATCAGCGGAATATACATATTTCGATTTATTTAATTTGTAAGGGGTCAGGTCACACTGGTGGCATACAAAATAAGCGTCTTTTGGTAAATTTTTCTTTTAGAAGAATTATACCACAAACAGTATATGGAAAAAGTGTTTTATCAATACTAGTGATTCTTGAACACTATTTGTTTAGCGTGACTGAGAGGTTACGACAGTTTTGATTTAAAAAACGCAGCGCAATAAAATAAAGCAAAACTCTCTAGAAATTACTTTATTGTAGATCCAATGTAAATATATGCTTTTTTTTACTCCTCCCTACATCCTTAATAAAGTTGTATCACAATCATATTTATACAAAAAATGTTTGAATAGTTGTTTTCATGAGAACGTTTGACAAGTGAGATTTCTTTACATAAAAAAAAATTTGTTTTTTTTTATTGAAACGATATAAATAAATAGATACATTTCATATCATTACACCTCGTTATACAGGGTCCGCCATATAACTTTACGGAATTAAAAATGCTGTAAAAAAGAAACTACTCAATATTTTTCCAAACTGTTTTTTTTTTTTATTTTGAAGTACAATCCTTCCGGTTAATGATGGAACACAACTTCATTCATATGGCTGCCTCGGCTACCATACCAAGGTCTTTACGCAAAATTCGTCTCAATGATGTCTCCGAAATGTCCAATTGTTGAGAACGACAGTGAACTGATGTTCCTGGTGATTCACGAATACTCTCGGCCACAGCAGCAATATTTTCGGGTGTACGCACGGTTTTTGGTCGGTCACGCGTTAGTTTGTCAATAAGCAACCCAGTTTCTCTTACTTTTTTCGCAAAGTAACGCACATGCGCTTCATTCGGTGCTTTTCTTCTTCCCATTGCCGTACGTAATTTTCGTACACATTCTGCAACATTACCATGACTTTCAAAGTAATGTCGCAATATTTCCCAGCGTTCTTTGAGCGTATACACAACCATTTTCGTTTAGCGGAAGAATAAAACTAATTTTCTGTCAAATCAGATGACAACTAAGTGTTACCATTCTTCAAATAATACCTAGTTCAAATCCGTAACGATAGATGGCGGGCCCTTTATAACTAACAAGCAATTTTAGTTTGTGAATTTATAAATCTACTTATTAATAACCACTAGGTCCAGTGGTTTCGTCCTCTTCAGCCTCCTAGTATATATTGCTTCATCGCAAAGAGATGAGGCTTCAGCATTGATGTGTTGCTCAATCCTATTGACATGCTTGACAGCGCAGAGATTTATCATTTCATTCACTGTATGCAATTGTAGGTCTCTATGTAGGTCGTCATTCCGTATATACAAGGGGGGTTTTACGATGTCCCGGACTACCTTGTTTTGAAAACGTTGAATGATTTCTACATTAATTTTTGCAGTGCATCCCCACAGTTAAGTTCCTAGGTCCACACTGGCCTAAGGATTTGTTTGTAAATTAATAATTTATTTTCAATGCCAGTACAATTTTCTATATTTTAAATTGAGTTCAGCGAGTTTAGTTTTGACATGTTCCTTCCACCTGAGCTGAGTGTCTAATGTCATGCCCAAGTACTTTGCTGTACAAGCATACGGAACGTTTGCGGAAAATATTTGAATGGATTTGTAGATAACTTTTTTGTTTGTAAAGTTTACGTGCACCGATTTAGTATCGTTAAGTTTAATATTCCACAAACTAGTCCAGTTTGTTATTACAGTAATCGATTGCTGTAGCTTCGCAGTAGATTCATCCACGTTTACGCCAACAGCGCGGACGCACGTTTAGGAACAGGCAAATCGCAAGTATACAACAAGTGCAATACAGGTCCAAGTATGCTGCCTTGCGGAACGCCTGCATTGATTTTTCTAAGTCTGATATATGCCGGTCCATGTTTTACGCGAAAATATCGGTATTCAATATAAGAAGTCAATAATTCGGTAAACTGCATCCGAGGTAACGTCTTAAGTTTATAGATCAGCCCTCATGCCAGACTTTATCAAAAGGAAAATAGCAGAGCAGATGTTATTTTTTTCCAGAGAATCTTCTATTGTGTGAACTATTCGCTGAGCTTGGTCTGTCGTCGAGTGTGTTTCTCTGAAGCCAAATTCATGTGTTGGAATTAGTTGCTTGAGTGAAATTATTTCTTTCAGGCGCAAGACAAATAGTTTCTCGAATAGCCCCGCGAGAGATTCCATCTCATCCTCCATTCGACGCAAACAGTGCTCGAGGTAATTCCAAGTCTCATAGCATACACACCTCGCGGATAGAGTCCTGTGAGAAAACCCATAAAGTTCGAGAGCAGCCGTGGAACATTTCTTCAACATTTTTGGCGTAGGTGGCTTAACTATACACATTATCTATACGACTTTTCTTCTTCTTTTTAATTGGCGCGACTTTGGCCGAGTTTAAGAAAACGTGCCAGTCGTTTCTTTCTCATGCTAGCCCGCGCTAGTTGGACACATCAAGTGAAGCCAAGTCCTTCTCCACCTGATCTTTCCAATGCAGAGATGGCCATCCTCTTCCTCTGCTACCACCAGTTGGTACAGCACCGAATACTTTCAGATCCGGAGCGTTTGCATTCATTCGGACGACATGACCCAACCATCGTAGCCGCTAGATCTTTATTCACTGCGCTATGTCTATGTCGTCGTAAAGTTCATACTGCTCTTTGCACCATGGCCTGCGATAGTCGACGTTACCAACGTGCAAAAGTCCAAAAATCTTACGCAGAATCTTTCTCTCAAAACTCCAAGCGTCTCTTCATCGGATGTTGTCATCGTCTACGCTTCTGCGTCATACGTTAAGACGGGCATGATGAGAGCCTTGTAGTGTATTAGTTTTGTTTGTTATCGGTTTAATGCCGGTTTCTAAATACTCGAAGTCTTTTACAACCTCGAAACTTTAACTGTCAACAGTGCCGATACGCGAGTGCACCGACTGTTTTTTTGAAAACAGGAGGTACTTCGTTCACCACCAGACCCATTCACTGTGCATCTTTATCCAGTTTGAAAAAGGGAGAACTAACAGCGCGGTTGTTAAAGCCAATGATGGCAATATCATCGGCAATCGCCAACAATTGTACGCTCTTATAAAAAATTGTGTCTGAGCGATTAAGTTCTACGGCTCATACGATGCTCTCCAACATCAGGTTAAAGAAGTCACACGACAGCGAGTCACCTTGTTTGGTATCAAACGGCTCGGGAAGGTCCTTTCCAATACTGACGGCGCTGCTTGAATTGAGCAACGTCATCTTGCATAGTCGTATTAGTATTGCGGGGATACCAAATTCAGACATCGCGGCGTACAGAGAACTACTTTTCGTACTGTCGAATGTAGCTTTTAAGTCGACAAAAAGATGGTTTGAGTCGATTCTCCTTTCATGGGTTTTTCCAAAATTCGCCGTATTGGAGCATGGTTCCAGATGTAGAAGTCCACGCAAGTGGGAAAAGTTACTGATCGCGAAGCATCCCAGTATAGCTGGTTGTGCGCAGAGTTTTGGACCCGCCACGTAGAAATCCCAGAGTAATCAATACCATCCAACTCCGGCCATAAAAAATCATTAATCATCTCTCGATAGCGATAGATAACACCTGTTATTGGAAAACCCTTTACATAGAGTACATAGTGGCATAGCGGTACCGAGGATGTCAGTCTGGGAGCGAACAACTGCAACTGAATGTTTTAATATATTTTTTTTTGTTGTTATTATTTATTTTTAATTATCTTTTATTTAGAAGTACATCATATTTTTTGGATATCTCGAGTTTTAGAAATCCAACGGTTTGAAAAAAATGTAATTTTCAAAAAAGGAGTCGCTCGAAAATCGTTGACTACAAAATAAAGATTTGTAATATTATAAGTATCCGTAGCCGAATGGGTTAATGCATAACTCCCATTCGCAGACGGAAGAGCTCGGCCAAGCACCCGTAAAGGGTGTAAGCGCCAATTATATATATATATAATAATAATATATGTTATAAATGGTGTTTTTTTAAGAGCTTCATAACTTAAAATGATAAAATCTGGTTCTAGCTCCATGGCTTTTATTTGAATACGATATCTGGCACGAATCCGCCGCGGCTACGGTTTACATGATCCATTCGATCAATTCAATTTTCGATTACTTTTTCCAATAAATAATACGTCTAACTGAGCGCAATCAGCAAATCGTCGGCGCAAACAATGGTCATTTGGCTTCAACTCCCGCATGAGCTGTATTTTATAGGCATGTAAGCCAAAACTCTTATGAGCAATTTTCCACGTGGTCGGCGGACAAAGGTGTTGGTAACTACGACGATTTGGTGTCTTCTTCAACACTTCGCTTTATGCACTTCGCGAACAGATTTTTTTTATTTCAAAGAAAATTTCCACAATTTGGAAACGTTGTCCTGGAATTCATGATTCATGATGACTTGACAAACTTTACTGATCAGAAATGTCAACACAGTTTGGCATTCTCAGCTATCAGCAACCGTATTTATCGATTTAGTTGAATGAGAACAACCTACAAAGACACCCTATAGAAACACCCTATAGACACCCCTCGACACTTTAAGGTGGTATGTATGTAAATATGAATATTCAGTTGATCAGAAATTTCAAGTCAATGAGTCAAGACTTGCTCGTGTCATGAATTTGGCCGACTTCAACAATGTATTTTTGAGAAAAATGCGTTTAAAGTTACGGTACGGTTCGCTGTATGCGGAAATGAGAACGACTTCGCGTTTGTTTCTCAACTTAAGTCTTGATATTTTGATATTTTTAAGGTATTTTTTTTGTTTTACGAGGTGTAAAAGCAATCGAAAGCCTTAGTCAGTGTGGGACTTTAACGCCACTAAAAGCACCTCAAGTCCGACGGTTCATTCTACAGGGATACCGTTTTGGTAATTACGTCTGGAGGCCGTCGTGAGCAATAAGCTCAATCGACAGTTATATTCGTCTTACTGCTTTTTATCAATTCGACAGTTGTGGTTGCTGCCGCGTTCTTCTCGCGTCGTTCCTTCGCCTCCAATCATTGTTGCGAAGTTCCACGACAATTCGAGTTGTAAAAACTTGCACTGCCCTGCATTCTTCATTCGATTCAAGCATTTGTGGAATTAGGTTAATGGACGTCAGAAGCACACCAGTTTTTCTTGTTAGGTCCTCACGTTCCTTAACGAACCGGCTACAATAAAAGGCCACATGTTCAATCGTCTCCTCTTCGTCAAAGTTTTCTGGACAATGAGGGCTACCAGCTAAGTCAAGGCAATGCAGATATTTTTGTAAACATCCGTGTCCATTTAATAGCTGCGTTAGGAAGAAATCAACGTCTCTCCACTGGTTAATCCGCGTGATCAACCTATGCGTCCACCGGCCTTTTGATGACTGGTCCCACTTTAATTGCCAGTCAGCTATCGAGGTAAAACGTTCTGCTTGTTTGAATTCGTCGGTTGGCTTCATACTTTGCGAGCAGTAAAACCTCTTCTGTAAGTTTGTTCGGATGTTTATAGGCATTTTGCTAGCTATGACGCCGTTCTATAGGCACATGCGCACTTGTTCTACTGACCTGCAGTAGTTCTTTAAAATGGCCTTTTTTTGCTCCAGCCCAGATTGGAGAGGCGTGCAACAAATTGGAGTATGTCACAGTGGAAAGAATTTTTCTCCTGGCGCCCTGTGGTCCTCCTAAGTTCGGTAGCATGCCCATAAGTGCGTTGTTAACCTTTGCCGCCTTCACACTAACAGCTTTAAGATGTTCCCTGAATGTTAGTCTGGCATCAATGTACATACATGCCAAGATATTTTATAGCCTTCTGGGATTCTATATCGTGACCACCAACTGATATTGACAGCTTTTCTTCCTGCTTGCTTCTACTGATCAGCACCAGTTCTGTTTTTTGGGCAGCTAGTTCCAGGCTGGCGTTATTTAACCACCTTTGTGTTCTTTTTATGGCATCATTACATACATGTTGCAATCTGTCTATGTGCTTATCAATCACTACCAGTGCGATATCGTTGGCGTATCCCACTATGGTTATATTAGCGGTTATTTCGATTTTAAGAATGCCATCATACATAGCATTACATAGGGTTGGTCTAAGAACAGATCCTTGCGGTACACCACCTGTCACGCTGTAGCTCATTGGGCCCTCCTCTGTATCTCTCTGGCGTAAGTAGCTGCAGATGATTCTAATAAGATACTTTGGTACCGAGAAGCTGCTGAGTGCATTCAAAATATTTGCCCAATTGGCCGTATTAAACGCGTTTTTTATGTCTTATGTTATGACTGCACATTTTTTCGTCGCTCTGGTGTTATTGAATTTATTAACATCCTTTTTTGGCCAAATCAACTACCATGCCTATTGCATCGACAGCAGATCTGGCTCTACGAAAACCGAACTGATTGTCTGAGAGATCTCCTGGCCCCTCCAGATACGCCCGTAATCTTTCGCTTAATATTCTTTCGAATACCTTCCCAACGGCATCGAGCATACACAGCGGTCTGTATGACGATGGCTGATCCGGCTGCTTTCCCGGTTTTAGCAATAATACTAGGCGCTGCTTTTTCCACCTCTTTGGGAATGTAGCTTCTGTCAGGCACAAATTATACAGGTTTACAAACACGGCTGGATTTGAGTACACCGCCGCTTTAAATTTCGCATTCGGTAGGCCATCGGGCCCCAATGTTTTGTTGTCATTGATTCGCGTCAATGTGCTTAGGGGAAGCTGGTCTAGAATTTTGAAAAAATCGAAAAATTTTTTTTTGTCTTAAAAGGTGCTTTAGGGTCTTAGAAATAATATACCAAATGAGGGATGCCAGCAAAAATGTCTAAATGCCCAAATTTTTCATTCGACGGCAATGCCTCGCAGGTATGCCCCGAACGCTATTTACAACTTTAAACGCGTTTTTCTCGAAATAACTTTTTTTAAACTGGCCGAAGACATAACTCGAACAAATCTTTACCGATTCTTACGAAATTTTGACTATACATTCGAAATACCTTTCTCCGGAGACGTACGTAGGATTTTTTATTTATATTACATAGTTTTTTTTAATCAACAATTTTATGTCGTTCTTTATAGTGAAAATTGTAACTTTTTGTTCAAACGTGCACCATTTCGCGAAAAACCAAAATATCGAAAAAATCCTACGTACGTCTCTTTCTGTTGTTATATAGAAACTAAAAAAATTTTATTTTTTGATCCAGGACAAAAATTAAGGAGTTTACGTCTTCGGCAATGGACCCACTAGAAAAAAAGGCGCCTTAGGAGAACTGCTGGACAGCGGCCATTTTGAAATTAATTCAGACGAAAAATTTTGTATTTGTACCATGAAAGCTATATTATTAAACCTATTTCACAGATTTTCGATTGATTCCTTTGTTGAGTCAAAATAAATTCATAAAATATGCCCATTTTTTGCGCTCTAGACCAGCTTCCCCCCTTAATACTTCTGGCACTGTAATCGCCTGAATCTCATCATTTTCTCCCACTTGCGTATAAGTTCTGCAAGAGTGAGATGACCACCTTTTCAAGCAGTTCTGGGCAAGTTGGTTGAGGAGCTTGGGGACCTCTTACGTTCGACATGACTGTCTTAGAGGCAATACCGCATGGATTGTTATCCGCGTCGTCGATCATTTTTTAAAAGCATCCCGTTTTATTTGCTTTTATAGCTTTCCTTAACTTCAGTCGGTGTGCTCTAAGTTCTGCCCGTAGTTCTTCGAATACTGGTCTTCCCCTCGCTCTTTGAGATCGTCTTCTTGCTTTATTGCATGTTTGGCGCAGCTCACCTATCTCACTCGACCACCAATATACCGGTTTTCTGTTGGCCGGTTTTTTGCATCTAGGCATCGACACATCACAAGCTGCTTCCATATGACGCGCTATCTGGTCGGTATTTTTAAGGTATTAGGGCATAATTTAAGTAACAGTAACATAATCATTTTATTGAATTTTCCGGGGGACCCGGTGGTATAGAAATTTCGAAAAATCGATTTTTTTTGTTTTTCAATATTTCGAATGTATAGAATCTCAAGAATATACTGTGAAATTTTCATGCTTCAACTTCAGCGTCATTGTTAAAATTATTAAAATAAAAAAATTTGTTTTCATATTTGTATGTAAAAGAAGTGAAATAAAAAGCCTAAAAAATGTATATATCGTTTTTCATTTTTTTATTGTAAAAAAAATTCTGAAAACACCCTAAATTTTCGAGCTCTAGACCACCGGGACCCTTTAATTTAAGAAACTCGAATCCCAAAATCACTTTCGAGATACCTATACAACATATCCGGAAACCTCGGGATTCACAATAACCTTCCTAAATGACGAAGTTTTGAAGACAAAAATAGGAATTTCGAAAATGTCGATAAAATCACTAAACTAATCGAAGTTGACTAGCATGTTAGTAGTCATAGCAACGCCCAGGGGTTAAAGATTGAACAGTTTCAAATCAATTGCGCAAAAATAATGGATTTATTTTTACCCAAATTAATATTTGTGTGCACCAAATACTTTACTAAGATTTCTACAAATCTTTTCTAAATTATTAAAACGTACTTCTAGTCAAAGTTGTCTGTCAGAAGAAAATCCATTAATAAGTTAATTTTTCGTTAAAGCAACCAATTTTTACTGCAAAAAAGTAGAGAGCGTTCAATAAATTTTACCAAACAATTCTCGGACGCTCGCTAGGATCCTTTCATTTCACATATATGTCTGTGTGTATATTCGCTGTTGCATTGATTTCGCAAGCGACCGAGTCTTTTACGTATTTATTTTTTTTCCGCACTGTGCCATTTACCTTTAGAATCTAAAAGTTTCATCGACCTATGCAAATGCGCACGGTATTTCTAATTATTAGCATATTTCAAATACACTGTGAAAATATTTCCAATGCTCAGTGGCAATTATTTAAGAAATATAATATAAGGGAGTGCCTTAAGCAGAGAAGCTCCATTCGTTTAATTTGCTGCTCATGAAATGAGAGAAAATTAAACTTAAGATTTTTAAGCCGCAGCCAAACCGGAGCTTAATTAAAGCTTAATCAGCTTTCGCTTGAAATCAAACCGCACCGAATTTTTTTCTTTCAAAATGAATTCATATGGAGGAAGAGCTTCCTATCGGTCTCTAAAAGCCAAGTAATTTATGCAACACTCTGTTTTTTCTTCTGATTTTTCTTACTTCACTGCACTCGAAGAGAAGAGAAGAACCATTTAAAAAGGCAATAAATTTAGTTCGGAAAATTACTTTTATTCAATTCAAAGGAAAAAATGTGTGAAAATAATACAAAAATAAGAATCAACTCTAAACTCCGAACTCTGCAGTCAGCTGCAACGCGGGCCGTGCGAGATAACTACAGGGAAAAGAGATCGGAAGAGAGGCGCCTCTTCAGACGCAAGAAACGAGAACAGGTGAAGCGTGAACGTGAGTTGCTAGAGGAGTACAGGGGTAGGAATGATGCTCGACAATTCTATCAACAAGTCAAGCGTCTGACACAAGGTTTCAAGACCAGAGCATCAGCCTGCAGAGATAAAAACGGAAATCTGGTTATGGATACACAGTCCACACTGGGCATATGGAGGGAAAACTTCTGCAATTTACTTGCTAGCGATGACGTACACAATTCCGCCCCAGTAGAAGATGATCCGATACCACTAATCGACGATAATTTAAACGTTCCACCACCTAGTCATGACGAAGTCAAAGTTGCCATTCAGCGGCTCAAGAATAACAAAGTGGCTGGCGCTGACGGCTTGCCCGCTGTATTGTTCAAGACTGGCGGCGATGTGCTGATAGGGAGCATGCATCAGCTCATCTGCAAAATATGGCTAGCAGAAAGCATGCCCGACGATTGGAATCTCAGTGTTCTTTGTCCTGTACTGAAGAAGGGTGATCCGACGATCTGCACCAATTACCGGGGCATCAGTCTTCTAACCATCGCTTCCAAGGTCCTGTCTAACGTCCTATGTGGAAGACTTAAGCCGTTTGCCAACACACTGATCGCGCCTTATCAGTGCGGCTTCAGACGTGGTAAGTCCACCATAGACCAGATCTTCACATTACGCCAAATTCTGGAAAACACCCATGAAAAGCAAGTCGACACCCATCATCTCTTTGTCGACTATAAAGCTGCGTTCGATAGTCCGATAAGGGACTGCCTGTACGCCACCATGTCCGAGTTTGGTATACCAACGAAGCTCATACGGCTTTGGAGACAACTATACCTTGAAAGTTGTGCCAGAATTTATTTATCTTGGCACCGCCGTTAACAGGAACAACGATATCAGCCTGGAGATGAAACGGAGAATCACTCTTGCTAATAGGTGTTACTATGGGCTAAGTAAGCAATTAAGTAGTCGAGCCCTCTCTCGCATCACCAAACTGACACTTCACAAGACGCTCATCATACCCGTGTTGCTCTATGGCGCAGAGGCATGGGTAGTGTCACAAAGCGATGCAGCCGCTCTTGGGGTGTTCGAGAGCAAAGTTCTTCGTAAGATATTCGGTCCTGTGCGCGTTGTCGAAGACTACCGTCCAAGAATGAACCACGAGCTGTATTAGCTCTATGCCGACATTGACGTAGTTCAACGCATCGCCATCCAACGCCTGCATTGGCTAGGGCATGCCATGTGCATGGATGAAGAAGCTCCAGCAAAGAAGGTGTTCGAGGGAGAAGTACAAGGGAACCAACGCAGAGGGAGACCATTGCTCCGGTGGAAATACCATGTGGAGGAAACCCTATGCTCGCTTGGTGTACAGAATTGGAGAAGGCGGAGCAGAGGCGCTTGGAGAGAGCTAGTGAAGTCGGGCGTAACTCGGTAACGGGTTGTTATGGCCACCTAAGTAAGTAAGTAAGAATCAATTAACTTTTGCTCGATACGACCACCTTTTGCTTTGACTACGGCCTTCAGCTGGTCCAGAAATGAGTCGCAAGCTGCCCGAATGTGACTTCCAGGTATTTTGCCCACTCGCGGACAATGGCTTTTTTCAGCGCCTCGAGACTGCTGAATCTTTTAGTTCGGACCTTACTCTCCAAAATAGTCTCAAGAGAATAATCCATCGGATTCGCGTATGGTGAATTTGGGAGCCATTTTATGAATGTTATGAAGTTCGGAACGTTATTTTTTACCCATTCTTGGTTCACTCGAGCTTTGTGAGACGGTGCCGAGTCCTGTTCAAGCGTTCATGGTCTGCCACCGAAATGTTTGTCTGTCCACCGGCTTCAAATTAACCTACAGAATACTTTCTCGATAACATTTCGCATTTACCTTGACGCCTGGCGCGATGAAATCGATTGGAGAGCACCCATCTGCGGTTACAGCGGCCTAAAACATTACCTGTGGCTGGTGCTGTGCCCTGGTGGCCAATCGATAACTCAAATTTTCGTATGAATGGTCGGTCACATAAACCCCATCGTTTTGGGAGTTTACGAATTGGTCAATTTGAAAAATTTTCTATTCAGAAAGGATAATGTTCGGAAATTGGCCGCTTTCGGCCAAGCGAGGCGTCTCCTTCGCTCTCTCAAATCTGACTTGTTGCTGCTTTGGTGTGAGATCATGGATCTTGTAAGGCTTGACTTCGAGTTCATTTTTCAGTATGCGTTGGATGCTACGGTCAGATATTTTCTTTAGTTTAGTTCTTTCGTCATTTGATTGGCACTTCGTCGAGGATTTCACTCAAGTCGCTTTTTGAACCAAGACGTCCTCCTCGAATTGATGGAAGAGCCCGGCCAAACAAAAAATCAAAAGGTCTCTGTCTCTGTCTCTGTCTCTGTCTCTGTCTCTGTCTCTGTCTCTGTCTCTGTCTCTGTCTCTGTCTCTGTCTCTGTCTCTGTCTCTGTCTCTGTCTCTGTCTCTGTCTCTGTCTCTGTCTCTGTCTCTGTCTCTGTCTCTGTCTCTGTCTCTGTCTCTGTCTCTGTCTCTGTCTCTGTCTCTGTCTCTGTCTCTGTCTCTGTCTCTGCCTCCGTCTCCGTCTCCGTCTCCGTCTCTGTTTCTATCTCTATTCTTTCCAATCTCTTTTTCTGATACTTTTCTCCTTCCCTCCTTGACTATCTACTCTCTTTCAGAGCTTTAAATACAATGGGCTTTTTAGCCTGAGTGGTTTAGGAGCCACCAAATCTCTTGGTGCTTCTTGGCTCGACCTTTCCAAATTTTAATTTCAAGCAGTACAATACAGAGGCTAAAAAGTTCGTTAACTCTTGGCATGTTCAAACTGCCAGTTGCTAGTTGCAATACAAAGTGGTCGTAAAGGGTATAGTTCAGAACTACATACATACGAGTAGTAGATTTGATTGCATGGTACGAGTACATTACCACAATGTTGCGCACACAAGAAACATTCTTTTTTATGTATACATACATACATAAAAACATACATATGTGCGAGTATGTGCGATTCTAATTAAGGCGAGAATAAAATGCAAATTAGTTTCGTAATTTTTAATTTTGTGGCGATAAACAGTTCATTAGTCGCAGTAGAAAATTTACACACAGCGCACCGACACAAGAGCACAACACCCAACACAAACAATAAAAATTAAATAACAACTCTAAATGTATAACAATGAATGGTAGATATGCACATACGCACACATGCACACACACCTATATGTACATGTGGAACAATCAGAGAGAAAAAAGTTAGTATTTGAGAGAAAAGCAAAAAACAAATAAATGGCATAGTAATTCGTGTGAGTAGTTTGCTTATACAAACATGGAAAGGCACATACATACATACATACACATGTACAATGCACGCATTGAGGAGCCTGGATTTCAACATGAATTTAATTGTCTATGTACATATACATATATGCACATGCGTAGCTATTTGCAAATACAGGTATATATCTATTTATGCTGTGGGGAAATTAAAAGTCGATTTTCTAATTTAAACGAAATATCGATACGGTAAAGTATTGTATAATATTTATTTGTATTTTTTGGTTGATACAGCTCTGAATTTATACCTTGACTCTTAGCTTATTAGATCCAGGTAATACTTTTTTAGAAAAAAGAAAATGGCTCAATGTTTATTAAATTTAATAAAAAAATTGTATACGACTTGTAATGAGATATGTATGTTTACCACTGCAGTAAAAACACTAACAAAAACAAACCTCGCTCAAAAAATATAGAAACAAATAGTTTTCTCATCAATATATGCTCACAGCTTAAATGATGCAGTGTATTTGATATTTTCGCTGAGAATGCAATAACGGTGAAATGTATTTTTTTCTGTTTAGCTTAGCGACTTAAGTCATTCTCAAAGAATTTTTGTAAAGAAAAGTTGAAAAAATTTAAAGTTTTTAAAATGGGAAGACGGGCCTCACTTGAGAAAGGAAAGACGTTATTGGTCATTATAAAGAGGACAAAAGGCAACGAAAGAGGTAAAGAGGTTTCGCCACGAAAACAAGATAGAAGATAAGGGCAGATTTGCGCCAAATAAAATAAAGGGTGATTTTTTAGCTATTATCTTTTAACGTGATAACGTCTTATAATTCGATTTAGCCCGCTGCACGCACGAAAAAATGTGTCGTTATCTTGCTCAATCGTCGTTATCTTGCTCATTCGTCGTTATCTTGCTCATGGTCGTTACCTTGCATGAACTGCAAGTGAAAGCGCGGAACGAATGACAAAGAGCACAATTGGCCCCCGCTTTCGGCAACATTCGACATCTGCACACCTACCTGAGTGAGCATATATATGTATGTATATGCGCATATGTATATAAATTCACATATTTGTATTTGCATATACCTTCTTCCTGTGTGCATGGTAATGAACCATTTCTCTGTTGAGAATAGGGTGATGTAAGGAAAAGTAGGAAATGAAAGGGGGTTTTTCGAGTGTAAAGTGTCTTGAAAAAGGCAAATCGGTGATGTTGCCTCTTAGTATTGTTGACTTATTAACGTCTGATGCACAATCGAAATTGAACATATCTTTCATGAGTTTGATAAATCTTTCGTAACTTTTCACGTACCACATCAAATCACCAACACGCTTACGTAGAGTGCGAAATGAAGAAAATATCGCAGCTGTATCGCCCAGGGTTAATGATGACCACCAATTATCGATTCGTCGCCGTTCGCAGCAATTGGGCCTCTGTTACTCAACAACGTGAACAATTTTGGGAAAGGATTTAGGTGTGAAGCCCTTCAAAATACAGCTGCTGCAAGAATTGAAACCGAACGACCTACCGCAACGCAGAATTTTTGGTGAATGGGCTCTTGGAAAGTTGGCCGAAGATCCACTTTTTTTATCGAAAAATTGTGTTCAGCGACGAAGCTCATTTTTGGATCAATGGGTACGTAAATAAGCAGAATTGTCGATTTTCGAGTGAAGATTAGCCAGAAGAATTGCAAGAGCTACCAATGTATCCAGAAAGGATCACAGTTTGGTGCGGTTTATGGGACCGGTTTATCACTGGACCGTACTTCCTCAAAGATGCTGCGAATTGTAACGTAACTGTGAATGGTGTGCGCTACCGTGAAATGACATTCAACTTTTTTTTGTCCTAAATGCAAGACTTGCATGACATGTGGTTTCAGCAAGACGGTGTCATATGGCACACAGCACGCGTAGCAATGGACTTGTTGAGAGACGAGTTCGGTGAACATTTTATTTCACGTTCGGGGCCTGTTAATTGGCCACCCAAATCGTGCGATATAACGCCTTTTGATTATTTTTGTGGGGCCATGTTAAAACTCATGTCTATTCAGACAAGTCTGCTTCAATTAACGCATTGGAAGACAACATTGAAGCATTTATATGTGAGATACCGGCCCAAAGCATTGGGAAGAGTATGTCATTGGAATTGGACTAAGCGGATGGACCATTTGAAGCGCAGTCGCGGTCAACATTTGCATGAAATAGTCTTCAAACATTAAATTATATGGACTGTACTATCGATTTAAATAAAAAATTCATGCATTTTTCTGAATTTTGCGTGTTTTTTTATTTTGAAAACTTTCCTATAGCTCTTAAGAATCACCCTATATGCGCAACCCTCACTTTCAATTTGATCATACATGTTTCTAGATGTTTACAACAAAAATAATAATAAAACTAATTAAAAATATTTTCCGCTCATTAGGTTGTTCAATAAGTTTTGCGGTTCCAATTTTATGGTTTAAAATACACTTTATTATTCAGTATAGTATTCCTGAACATGAATACACTTGTGCCAATGAGGTTCCAATTTATGAATTCTATCCCTAAAGTGAGGATCTGGAAGGGCTGCAAAATACGCTTACACAGCTGTTGTGACCTCATCATTTGATGAAAAACGCTTCTCACGCATGAATATTTTAGGTTTGGAAACAGATGGACGTCGCTAGGGGCCAAATCTGGTGAATACGGTGGATGCTCCAACAATTCGAACTTTCGTTCATGCGTTTTAGCCATTGTCAAAATGCTCTTGTGACGCGATGCACTGCTCTTATGAAAAGGCATTTTTTTTCTTTTGCAAACTGGGTATTTTTCCACATATATTTTTTTTCTTAAGCTGGTCTAAAAATGTTACAATAATATTCAGAATTCATTGTTTTATGAGTTTGCCAGTAATTCACAAGCAAAATTCCTTTCGCTTGCAAAAGAAAAAAACCGATACTAAAACCTCCTTGGCCGATTTCTGGACACGAACTCCTTCGTAATGTGGCAAACTAATTCTTACACCTTATTTGCCTTCGCTTATTATTGGTAAAGTATAGCCTGGGAAATGGAGGAATGAGAAAATAATTTAAATAGTTTTTATCTTATAAAGGACAAGAGTAGCTTTTTCTTCTTTCATAGCGTTACAACGCGGGGTGCGTCAAAGCTTCCTTCAAAATGCTCCTCCAAAGCGGTCTATCTGGAGCTGTTGCTTCGTAGTTACGTATTCCCAGCTTCTTAAGGTCATGTTCCACTGCGTCTATCCAACGGTTCCTCGGTCTGCCTTTGGCCTTCACGCCCATTAGCTCTCCTGTCAAGGCTTTCTTCACGATACAGTCAAACGGGCATACGGATCACATGACCTAGCCATCTTATGCGCTGCGCTTTAACAAAACGCACAGCTGTCTCGTTCTCAGTTAGATCGTTCAGTTCAGAGTTCATTCGGATTCTATAGGTACTGTCATCCATTCTTATTGGGCCACAGATCTTTTTTAAAATTTTTCTTTCCCTGCGAGCAATCTGAGCACAATCATCAACCTTAAGAGTCCATACCTCACAACCATATGTTAGGGTTGGTCGAATAAGAGTCTTGTACATAGTGAACTTTGTAGCTGTAGGCAAAAGTCGGGAGTTGAACAAGTTAAGGTGGGCGTAATACGCTTTGTTAGCGGCGTTGACGCGATCCCTGATGGCGGCAGTTGAAACACCGCTACATGCGAACATAACTCCTAGGTACTTAAAATGCTGCACTGCTTCAAAAGTATAGGCTCCCACATGGAAATTTGGCATCTGTGCAGGCCGCCTCGATTTTAACAGATATTTTGGGTTTGCCCTCGTTTACAAAAAGGCCAATAAACAATTTTGTTAATTTTTAAGAAAATTTTTTGTAAGTCATTGAGAACAAAAGTAGCTAATGCATACAAAATCATAAAATTCAGTTCACAGATTCTATTCGCAGCCGTTAGTTGGTTAACTGCAATATGATTCTGAAAATTTGTGCTTTATTGAAAATCTCCTCGTCTACTCTTCCTTCACATGTCATTAAATTACCTTAAATTTAAATAAATATTTCTTTCTTTTAGAACTTTACATATTTTAATAATATTTTATGCTTTACATATTTTATTTAAAAACCATTTAAGGATCAGATACTTTTGTAAATTTTTTACCTTCCTTAATTAAATAGATATTCCGGTTTCTCATATTCATTTAGTCAATTTGGAATCACACGGAGAAATCATCACCTTCACGCTTCAACATCTGTATGTATGAGTATTGGTCAATAGTGTTGGTGTAAATCGGAAAGCTCAAGTCAATTAAAAAGTTACTAACACTCCGGGTGTGTAAAAGTACTTCTTTGCTCCTCTAGTGCACTTTAGCATCGTTCAACGTACTCGAACCACTAGAAATACCTCCGCAATTCACCCCAAACTCCCGCTGCTGCTGCTGCTGTTGCTTTTGTACTTTTTTATTTCCGTGCACTTTGCGCACGTAAGTTTTATAATAGAAATCACAGAAGAGTGCGAGTATAAAGAAATTTTGCAGAAATGCCACCCAAACCCAAAATAAGTCCAGACCGCACCAATTGTTCAGTATTGGTAGAGATAATTGAATAGTTAATGAGAGGAATTGCAATATCTGCAACAACGTCAGCGTGCGCTTCCACGGCGTTATGTCCGTTTTCAACTTCAAAGTGGCCAAAAAGTAGTAGCTGTACATGCAGATGTGTATAAAGGAGTTTATGACGCCAGTGAAGGTGAAGTGCGAAGCTGAGAAAGGTAGGCGTGTTTATTTTTATTTTTTTATTCTTGCTAGAGTAAATATAACGGATTTATAAAATTTACCAAAATTCAGTGTACAATAAACCCAAACAGCGAATACCATAAGGCTGTGATGATAAACGTGTAGGAAGGAAATTTGTCTGTAATTCTTGCGCAACAAGAAAAATATCTAAAAAAAATAGAAAACAAACGGGTAAATAATATATTTAATTGATAAATAATAATTGTATTTGTGCATATACAATGTACTCACTGTGTCTAGCAGGTCCATGTATTTTGAAATGTAGTAAAGATATGCAGGTATAACTAATGACATCATTTCAGGGCTTGTATCTTTCGGGTCATATCGCTGGCAGGACAAACTGAAATACGGTTTTAGGTAAGAGCGGCTAAAAGACTAGAAATAAAGCAGAACATATTCTGATATATTTGAAGGGAAAATTATCAAAAATTTGAGACAATTTTTTTTACCAAAATTTTTTTTAAATGTTTAGTTTGAGTTTGGCATAAATACTGAATGAATACTAGTTTGGTGAAAAATAAATCCATTATTTTTCGGTAGCTGTATGTAGTGATCGATATCTCGTAAGGTATTGATCAAATAAAATCGCTAAAAAGAGGTTGTCTGTAAAGTCGGTTTACTGACGATAGTTTAACGGGATAACCTCATAAGAAAATACTGATGTAATGGTTGAAATTTTCAAAACAAAATTTTAATTTAATTTGTTCGATAGATATTTTGTATGGATATGGAGATGGGGGTAAATGGAATTGCAATGGAATTGATCAAGTTACATTTACACAAACGTGGAAAATGGCGATAAAAATATGAAAATATCAAATTCATGAAAGATATGTTCAATTTCGATTGTGCATCAGACCAAACCAAAATATAACAAAACACTCCAAAGCAGTACATAACATAACATAGCATAACATAACATAACATAACATAACATAACATAACATAACATAACATAACATAACATAACATAACATAACATAACATAACATAACATAACATAACATAACATAACATAACATAACATAACATAACATAACATAACATAACATAACATAACATAACATAACATAACATAACATAACATAACATAACATAACATAACATAACATAACATAACATAACATAACATAACATAACATAACATAACATAACATAACATAACATAACATAACATAACATAACATAACATAACATAACATAACATAACATAACATAACATAACATAACATAACATAACATAACATAACATAACATAACATAACATAACATAACATAACATAACATAACATAACATAACATAACATAACATAACATAACATAACATAACATAACATAACATAACATAACATAACATAACATAACATAACATAACATAACATAACATAACATAACATAACATAACATAACATAACATAACATAACATAATATAACATAACATAACATGCAGTTCAAGCAAGGTAACGCCGCATTTTTTGGTGCATTCAGCCGGCTACTTCGAATTATAAGACGTTATCACGTCAACAAATTCGTTTACCATTTTTTGTTTGTTCCATTCAGTTCTGAGCTACAGAGTGTTATCAATGGATGTAAACAAAGAGAAAATTCGGTACCTAGGTAGGTTAGATGGCAAGAGTACTCCAGGTACACTCCAAATAGCACTTACGTGCCGTTTTGATACCATAATGTGGACCACTACCATAAAAAAAAAATTTAGGTAAGAAAAACCGTCTACAGCCATCCAGTGCTGTTGATGTAGTGGAGGAGAAAAAAGGGATCTAGGCTGGAGAATTTCTTCAAGTCATCCCCAAAGGGCACACTAAGAAATCTCAAGCGCTTAGCCGCCAGAGCCGGACATTTGCAGAGAAAGTGTTCCACAGTCTCTTTCTCTGCAGGATCCCCACAGCTCCTTCTACGGGATTCTAAGCTTCTCCGCATGAGTACCCATCAGACAGTGACCAGTGAACACCGCAATGAGTTTGGAAATTGAATGGTGGTGGATTCCCATCACCTTAAGCATTATGTTTATATTGTATTGAGGCCATAATGTTTTCGAAATAGCACATGATGAGACAGAAAAATTGTGTAGTTTCCCTTTAACAACGGTCAAGGGGGACACCGATGTCTGAGAAGGGGACAGCTGAAACCGGTTCTGTCGACACCTTCCTGGCAATCTCGTCGACAATTTCATTTCCCCTCTATATTCCTGTGCCCAGGAACCCAGATAAGGGAAATGTTTCCTGCACGTTCGAGACGTTTGAGTTCCTCCTTACAGAAGTTCACCAGAAGAGAGCTGCAATACGGCGAAAACAGGGCTTTGATCACAGCTTGACTATTGGAAAAAAATTAATGTCTCCCTCCCAACAGCAATCCCGAAGCACTTTGCATGCTTGCGGGATCGCGAAGACCTCTGCCTGAAAAACGCTGCTTGTTTCCGGCAGATTAAAGGAGACCGAAATGCTGGCTGATTTAGAGTAAACCCCCGCTCACACTCCAGACTCCACCTTGGATGCGTCAGTGAAAACAGAGCTATCTATATCCGTACCGATTCTCTCCTCTTTCCAATCTTGCCTGCTCGGAAAGATAGCCCTAGCACAACTATCAAAACCCAGTATGCGGATGGAGAGATCAGTGCGAAGAACAGAAAAGGAAGGGGAGATCTGCTTCAAGATACTACTATGTCCTTCAGGAAATTGTCTCCAGAGGCCAAGCTCCTTCAACCTAATAGCGCTCTGAGCAGGAATTGGTTTAACATGCAGATCGCCAGGAAGTAAGTGCATAATAACGTTGAACGCAGCAGTGTGACATGTTCTACAAGCATCAGTTCTCTGCACTCTCTTTAGTGGTGTTTTAGCCCTTGTGAAGAGCTACCCACCAAACTAGGCTACCGTATGTCAAAATTGGCAGAACCACTAAGTTGTACATCTAAAGTACGGCATGTGCCTTGACAAAAGATTAGAACTAAAAAAACTGTATATTTCTTGTTTCTAATTAAATTTAGATACAGAGAAGAAATTATTAAAAATTTGGATCTTTTTAACAACGAGAAAAAGAGCCTCAAGAGCAAAAATACTAAATAAATCTAAGTATATTTCGTTTCGTTTTCTTTGAAACACTCCTTCCTGCCCAGCTTCCACACAATTTTTAAGACTATCATCTGTTCTTACAACTGGCGCGATGTCAACCACACCATCGAAAGAATTAGATGCGACAATAAACTTCCTGCCGGTAGACCAGCAGCCAAAACATATCGCGCAAGGTGCAGCTATAAGGCTCAACACTCTAAGTAAGTGGTAAAATACGAATTACGGTCATGGTAAAATCCTGGCTGGCTTTTTGGAGCTTTCCGGATTGGTGGACTAAGCGCTCTCGCCTACACTTACCATTACAACGTTCACGACGCTCCTACTCTCAAGGAAGAGTGGGAGTGGATCGATGTAAGACAGCGTGAGTCCATACATGCATACAAAGATGACTCAAAGCTCGAGGGCAGGGTTGGCGGAGGTGTATACTCTGAACATCTGGGGATCTCCTTCAGTTTTCGACTCCCCGACAACTGTACGGTCTTTCAGGCTGAACTGATGGCAATAATGACAGCCGTGACACTGGTACAGTGCGATGCGATATCTAGAAATGACATCTACATTTTCACTGACTCCCAGGCGGCGATAAAATCCCTTCCAAAGAATTCGACACTCTCCAAGGTAGCCATGAAATGCCGCACAACTCTTAAAGAGATGGCTGAGTTCTTTCGCTTAAGGATAAAATGGGTTCCTGGTCATCGCGACATTGAGTTTAACGGCAGAGCGAGACTCGGCACCAAATTGACCGATGAGTACATAGACAATGACATAGGCATACCCTTACAAACTTGTAAGCTACTTATTTTAGAGAAAATTGTAAGAACGGCGTCTGATAACCGCACAGAATCTTTGCTAAGCCAAAATAAGCATTGTATTGGTATACTGATTTCATTTATAAAGAGGCACTGCCTAATAGGTAGGTACGCCCGAAGGATGGGTGTGTAAGCACAGGACTTCGGTAGAAGTTGTCTTTATGAGGAAGAGACAATTTTGAACCTTCTGTGCCACTGTCCTGCTCTATCCAGACGTAGATTTACCATTCTATGCAGATAATTTTTTAATGTATTGGAAGATCTCAGTTCTGCAGAAATCGGAGATATTCTAAAAAAGCACATTTGAAAAACACGCACTGGTTTTAGGAGAGATAGGGAAAGCTTCCACGCGGCATCACAATGGGCTATGAGCCTGAGTGTGTCCCACAAGACAACCGCTTCAACCTAGCCTACCCTAACTCTTCCTCAGTTCTTTAGGACTCATTGATGAATCTTAAGAAATCCGGAAGAATAAGAGGCCATTGAGGCCATTCTTCCAGAAATCTTTTGTATTCATTGATGAATCTTAGGAGATTCGGAAGAGTAAGAGTACGAACTTTATCCATACTCCATATATTGCCACCTAGCAGCCTAAGTCCGATTCTAGGAAACACCGAACAGCTACATAGAAAATGCTCTGCAGTGTCCCCATTCTTAAGACTGAATAGGCATATTGAATCGCCAATGATTTTCATGGTAGCCATATGATATGATACAGCCGCTGTGTCTTGTATTTACCCCCACCAGTACTCATAGCTCTTTCCAACAAAATTTTAGGAGAAAGGTCGCTAATTTCCTGTTTGGCTCTTGCACAAAGCACATGGCCACTCTGCAGAACTCCAACGCAGACCAAAATATTTTATGGGTAAACCTCATAAAGTTGTCAATCCATAGTTGAATCAATACAACACTGGCTCCTAGAAAGGGTTCAACGATTAGTGGTATGCTTCAGAGCCTTCATTACCTAGTTAAACAGCCAATTGTGAAGCCAAGCACAATGAGTAGGCACCCAAATAACACAAACTTTGTTGTTCAGTTTTGTCTTGCATTCAGGGGGTAGTATGGTATTTTTTTTTTTTTCATTTTTTTTTTTTTTTTTTTTTTTAAATTATTCTATAACATCTTAAGATTATTGTGTGAAAGTTTGAAGTGCATTAGAGTAAAATTGACAAAGACACAAAGGATTAAGTATCTACCTCTCCAACCGGATTTCACGCTGCCGAAAATAGCTACCTAACAGCGCAAACAAAAGCGACCTGTTTATGAATTTTCTTGTAGCTGCTCCGTTCTTTTTGTCAAATCATCGTTACCATCTTCCTGTCGATAGACCTACGTGTACAAATTCGCGTACCTGTGTGTTCGAATGCTATGTTGAAAAGAACATTTAGTTGAAAATTGACCGTTCTACCGAGCAGTTGTACACGTGCAGTGAATTTTTGTTTCAGTTTTTACTATAATTTTACATTTATTTTTTTAAAAATGCCAAAAAAAATTTGCCGAGAAGATCGGGAAAATACCCAGTCAAAATTATGTAGACCTATGATTCAATGTAAGTAAACAACAAAAAATGTTCGTCTTAGAGTGTAAAAATCTTCACAAATCTTTAAACGCGTTTTTCTCACACTTGCCTTTTTTACGGTCGGTGTCCACTGTAGATTCATATCTACTGCACCGATTCTTTTCAAATTTGGTTTTTTTGTTTCTTTACTTTATTCACGAGGTAATGACGTCGAGTTTTTTTTTTTTAAATTTGTCATATTTTAAAACAACAAAGTTTTCAAGTTTTTTTTATGAAAAATCGGTGTTTTGACTTCAAAGCGCTTTAAAAAATTAAAAAAAAAAAAAAAAAAAAATTCGACGTTGTTACCTGCGAAACTTTATTAGCTGATGAAATCAATTTGGTTTTTTGATTTTAGTTGATCCAGTAATGAGTTCTGAGGGACACCGCAATAAAACTTTTTTATGAGACGTCCGCGAAGATTCGCTGCCACCAACTCATTTCTTCATAAAAATCAATGAAAATTTCACACAATATTCTTTAAATATGACTTTATAATGAAGTAATTTTAAAATTTTGAATAAATCAACTGTGTCGACAAAAAAATTTCGAAAAATATGCTTGTTATACACCGAATTAACCATACTACCCCCTTCACTGACTAATTTCGAAGAGCAGCGTGGGTTAACAAGGGCTTCTAGCACAGCTTGTACATTTACTTCTTAAATAGGATAAAACGGGACGTTTAAAAGTTGTATAGTACGAAACTGACTGATATTTCTAATATTTCGAAAGTTAAAGCAGCTGCAGATTTTCATTTTTCTTCCAATTCATTTTGAAGTCGAAAGCTCTGAAGATATTTTTAAATTATTCTATTTTTTTAACTCCAGCCAGATATTTAATAGTTCTACTTTACCTTCTAATAGTCATAATTTTTTTTTATAGTAGATGAATTGTACTGTGTTAATCTTCCGTTTGACACTCGGATCTGGCCAGACTGGCATTTAACATATTTTATTTTTTTACTGAAGCAATCTATGAGTGAAACTCGCAATTACTTAGTTGCCAACCTAATATATATTAAAGCTAATGCCTTTAGATTCCAGATAGTTTCCTAAAATTTAATTTGCTATCGATTTATGGATATAACCGTTTAAAGGGAATCATCGAACAGGACAAAAAACGCTCAGACCCGGTTGCCTAATCAAAGGTTTTAAAAAAGGTGTCGAATTTATTACAGCACAGATGGTTTTTGTATGAGAGTTAACGATATTTTCATAGAAAAATTATGAAAATTAAATAAGAAACAAAGAAGTTGTCAAAACTTATCACTAAGTTCCTGTACTAAAGTTAGTCACCGCAGTGTGGTTTCTTGTAGTATCAAGTCAACTTACCGCTGTAAATATGTAGACATTGAGTGCCACCTGAATAAGATTATGAATCCGTATGATTGGCATGACATTAAAAGGTTTTCGGCTTTCCATTAACTTAGGTCCCCATAGCTTCACAATAAAAAGGTAGACCGCTATAATAGCAAACATCGACCATGGAGGACCCAAGAGAGGCCATGAAGAAATGCGTAAATCTAAAAAAAAATTATTGGAGACGTCTTATTAGCTGATGATAAATTCACAAAGAAAACAAATTCTATTTAATTACTCGTTAAACAAACGAGTACAAATACGAGTACAACTACGAAATCATAGTCGCGACTTTTTCAAAATTACTATTTTATATAGTAAAGTTTTGGTTTCGTCGTGTTATGCAAACCACCGAAATTTTTAAATAACGTTGTCTACTTTTTGTGACCTTGAAGCTCGAAGCTCGTTCTCAAAACGTGAAATTCGATCGTTTTCTAATTTTAGAAAAACAAAAAATTTCGTAAAATTGGTCAGTGAAACTTTTTATTCTTCACTGAGGGTCACAAGCATAGATATTTGCTTTTGGAAAATTTGCAAAGATTTCGAAAAAATTATCGTAGTCGGCTCTCAAATCACTCATACCACTGATTGGATTTTTATTGACGGATTTTCTTAGCACGATCCAAGATAGCCAATTAACTTCCTTCCATTCTTTTCTAATTTTCACAATCAATTTCCTTTTTGATAACAAATTTTGGTCTATCCCTAATCCGTGAGCAATAATAAAAAGTCCAACCAGAAAGTCGTAATTCACTTTCAAAAAGTGCATGAAAAACCGGAAGCACATATTCAGTCTTATTCAGTTATACTTAGTACAAGATGGCGCGAAATTAATCATCCAATTTTTTTATTTGCTTTTTAATATTAAAAAACGAGAATTTTTAGTAATGGAAATCTTCATTTTGGTCTTTTTTATTTCGAAATCGATATTCAAGGTGGCCCAAAATTAATCATGCATTTTTTTTAATAATGAAAAAACACGATTTTGAGTAACGGTAATCTTCATTTTGACCTCTACGTGCTCCATTACTTGTCTGTTTGTATACTGCAGCTGTGTAGTTTACAAGTATAAAATATGATAAGACGTCATTTGCAAAAATTATATGTAGATTTCCGGTAGGGTGATTAATTTTGCGCCACTTTGTACTACAACTGAAAGGAACTGAAAATGTGCTTCCGGTTATTCATCATTCACGTCTCTATTTTTTCAAAGGACCTAAAGGTTTCAGTCAAAGAAAAATTCTTAGAAGAATATTCGGCCCCATACGATTAGAAGGCGGTACATACCGTATACGGTATAAGCACGAGCTCAGTGTTTTCATCGCGGGAGGAAATGTAACGCGGTTTATAACGTCCCAAATATTACGGTGGTATGGACACGTTTTAAGAATGATCAACGAAAGACCGACCAAAAAAGTTTTTGAAGCAAACTCTGAAGGAGCAAGAAGGAGAGGCCGGCCAAGGAGAAGATGGTTGTAAGACGTAGAAGACGATGTACGAAAGATGAAAAGCTCACAATATATAGCGAAAGCGGACTGTCGAGAAGAATGGAGGCGTATTGTAGAGGAGGCAATGGTCAACGCCGGACTGTAATGCCAAAATGATGATGAAAGCTTTCAGTCAGACGTTCTGTTGAGACTATTGCTGATGTAGCGCCAAGTATTGCTGAACAACCTTCAGCATCGACATCTCGACGTTGTCAACAATTGGACATTCATGAAACAAATGTTTGGCGGTTGCTACCTTTAGACGTGCTCATGGTGGGCATTTAAATATAATTTTGCAAACATAATTGTTAAGCTCCGCAGTTACATATTTTATTTTAGAACAACATGGAGGAGCGTCTTTTGAAAGATAATCTAAATAATAGTCTTATCGAATAGGGGTACTAGTTATACAAAAAATAGGATAGACTAGCAAGTTGTCTAGCAGAAAAAAAATTATATATAAATTTAGTTAAAATTTAGTAATGTATACAGGTATTCCTCGAGATACGCGGTATTGGAGTTGTACGGTTTTTCACAAGTTTTCATAAAAAGAACAAAATAAAAACTCTTTATCGTATTTTTTTTAATATAATTAAGGGGTCCAGGTGGTTTAGAATTTTCAAAAAATCGATTTTTTTTATTTTTTGATATTCTCGAAATTATAGGCTTTTAAGAAGGCTTTTGGAGGGATATTCCCAGTATTTTCGATTCTACTGCCGTTTTAGCAGGTAGAGTCAGATTCGTCACGCGGCGGTATCAATGGTCGCATTCTTCTTCTTCTTAATTGGCGCGATAACCGCTTACGCGATTTTGGCCGAGTTTAACAAAGCGCGCCAGTCGTTTCTTTCTCGTGCTAACCGACGCCAATTGGGCACACCAAGTCAAGCCAAGTCGTTCTAATCTTTTCAACGCAGAGGAGGCTTTCCTCTTCCTCTGCTATCACAAGCTGGTACCGTACCGAATACTTTCAAAGCCGGAGCGCTTGTATCCATTCGGACGACATGACCCAGTCAACGTAGCCGCTGGATCTTTATTCGCTGCGCTATGTCTATGTCATCGTAAAGCTCATACAGCTCATCGTTCCATCGCCTGCGATATTCGTCGTCGACAACGTGCAAAGGTTCAAAAATTTTCCGCAGAATATTTCTCTCAAACACTCGAAGCGTCGCTCAATGGGACAGAAATTTCCAAACCGTCTCAAAAATAGGTTTTGTGAATTTTCGATATTGAATATTTTGTTTATGTACATATGTGACTAAATGTCCAATACATATTATATTGTGTTTAAACAATATTATTTAAATTATTTTTGTAAAAAAACATGACTTGCAAGTTGATGCATAAAATAGTGTCGATTATGATGCACATTATACTAGCAGTTTACATGGTCATATTTTGATTATCTTCGATGCAAATCTATAAGTGTTATATATTGTTAGAAAGGTCATTCAATTTACTATTAAAAAAGTATTTAAATTTTATTTTTTGCAAAACTTGGAAAGGCATACATTTTTTTAAAGAATACCTTATTTTGTATGCGTATTAGAAACTTCAAATGGACTTTTGACAGTTAGCTCCGTTTGGCTCTCTCGTTATTTTAATATCATTACATAAAGTAACTTATGTAGAAGTAAAATCAAAAATAAAATTTTGCCCCAACCTGCCCCAAAATTAATTAGACACCAAATTTCTCTTTAAGAAAAGGAAAACAATTTTCAAAAAATTTTAGTAAAATTTGAATTAAAGATCAATCAAAAATATATCTAAATAAATAAACACATAATCTTTTAGTTTGGTTGACATATCTATAGAAACAACACATTTTTTCATATTAAAACCCTTTGACCTTTGACCTCCAAATTAACCCCCTTCCACGCGAAGTATCACAAAAAGATCATCTTATAGCACGATGAAGTTATTAAATCTCTGTTGTTTGAAAGTAAAGTTCTTAATAATTAACGAATTCTTGGAATAACGATTTTACTGTGAGCTTCTGCTAGATTGCGTAAACTTATTGTTGGTAAGTAGTGCATACATATGAATATACAACATGCACGCGCACGTTTGATCATGCGTTTGCAGCTCAAGAACAGTGACGAATTTTTGCGTATATTTGAAAGACATAAATAGTTACAAAATTCAAACAAATTTTTTTGCCAAATACTTAACAAAATGAGTGAATTTGTGGTGCCTCGACGAGAATTGTGCGTATTTTTCATTGACCACGGCACAACACCAGATGCTATAAAAAATTACTTAGAAGAACAATATAATTTGAACTCATTTAAAAGCGAATTTGTTTTGAAAAGTATTCAAAAACTGCTCTTATCAAAGTTCAACGATCGCTGGAGCAAATCTAGCCGAACAAAACAACGTTTTCTTCTTAATAACTCGACTTGGTTGGAAAGTGAATTTAAGGTACAATTCCAGGAAGTACCAATTGATATTACACCCGGAGCGTCTGGAGAACGTGGACGGCCACCAAAGTCTTATGATCATCTATCAGAGAAATCTAGAAAAAGGAAGCATATGGAATTGGTTCAAGAATATGGACTCGAGTATATACATAACGCATATGTCTAAGGATTGCGGTCTGAAGGAGAGTTCGATGAAGCTTCTGTTGTAGAAATGATGCGAAAGAGCGATAAAAAAGAAAAAAAGATTATAAAGGAAAAATTGTTGCGTGAAACTTGCAATGCAACCTGTTTTACGCCGGATGAAGCTTTAAGTTTGTTTGCTGATTTAGATCTTTCAAAATCACAATATGGATTACTTCGGTTAAGCCTTATTAAGAAGAACTTTAATATATTTCGTATAACGTATTGACAGACGCAAAAAAACTATGTTATCCTCAACCCTCCAGCATTGAAGTGACAGATACTGGTGTTAAAGTTAATCTGCAAGAGTTACTGGATCATACTACAGCCCGTATCCTGAAAATTGAAAATGCTTACAAGCCAACAAAAAGAAATCTTCAATTGTTTACCAAATGGGGATGTGATGGTTCATCGGGACAAAGTGAATATAAACAAATTTTATCAGATGAAAAAAATTTGGTTTCGGATGTAAACTTATTTATTGCGTCTTTGGTTCCAATAAAGCTGACAGATATTGAAACAGAAGAGGTTATTTGGCAAAATCCAGCTTGCTCTTCAATTCGATATTGCCGACCAATTTGGATAGAATTTGCGAAAGAAACCCCGGAGAAAACCCGTTCGGTGGTTGCTGATATTCGTGATAAAATTAATAATTTGACAACGTCTAAGATACACAGAGAGAACCAGGTAACAGAAATAAGTCACAAACTATTTTTAACTATGGTGGATGGAAAAGTTACACAAGTTCTAACTGGCACAAGTTCTGCAGCTGTGTGCACGGTATGTAATTCTAAGCCAAGCGAGATGAATAATTTGGAAAGAATAGATACAAAGCCAGTTAACATAAATGCATACGAGTACGGCTTGTCTACATTGCATGCTTGGATTAGATGCATGGAGTTAATTTTGCATATTTCATATAATCTCTCATTTGAAAAATAGACTGCAAGAACTTCGGAAGACAAAAAAAGTAAGGAAGACAAGAAGAAACTTGTGCAAAGTTTATTTCGAAGCCGGATGAGATTAAATATTGACAAACCCCGGCAAGGTACCGGAAACAGCAATGATGGCAATACAGCTCGACGGTTTTTTGAAAACTACAGTTGTTCTTCGGAAATTACAGGAGTTGATAAGAACCTCATTAAAAGATTTTATATAATTCTTCAAACTTTGGCATCAGGCCTTGCAATTAATCCGGAAAAATTTGGAGCATATACTCGAGCTAATATGCCATCTTCCGTTCACAAAATTTTAATACATGGCGAAAGTATCATTCAACATTTTGCTGTTTTGCCTATTGGCCATTTATCTGAAGATGCCCAAGAGTCTCGCAACAAAGATTAGAAAAATATAAGATTGAATCACGCTAGAAAGTGCTCTAGGTCAGCAACAAATGAAGATGTATTTAATGGACTTCTTTTTACATCAGATCCATACATCTCTAGTATTAGAAAAGCACCTATAAATATTGAAAAACAATTATTAGATGAAGCCAAGAGCTTAGTATTTATGTAAATAGCAGTATTATATTTTCTTTTATTATTTTTTTTCTTTAAGTTTCAAGTATAGGTATTAAGTATTTTCACTTTTAGAATTTAATTTGAAGTGGTAAAATATTATGATTTGTTGCTGATGTTGTTATGCAAAATATTTGTTTGTATGACAATATACATTTTTTTTAGTATTATAAACATAAAATAATACACCAAGTGTCCTTTTATTCTATAGTATAAACATTCTAGATATTACATAAAAATTTTCAGTTCGTTACTCCAATTAGGAACAAAGTTACAGATTTTTGAGACGGTACGCAAGGTTCTGTCCCACAGTGCGTCGTTTCATCGGATGTTGTCATCGTCCAAGCTTCTGCGCCATACGTTAGGACGGGCATGATGAGAGTATTGTAGAGTGTTAGTTTTGTTCGTCGAGAGAGAACTTTACTGCTCAGTTGCCTACTTAGTCCAAAGTAGTACTTTGTCTTTTACAACCTCAAAATTATAGCTGCAACAGTGATACAACTGTTTGTTTAATGACAGGAGGTACTTCGTTTCACCACCAGGCCCATTGGCTTTGCCTCTTTATCCAGTTTGGAGAAGGCAGAACAAACAGCGCGGTTGTTAAGGCCGATGATCATGGGCATACGCCAACAATTATACGCTCTTATAATCTTACAATGGTCGCATTTCCACTCTCAAAACTTCAAACCCAATTATCTCAAAACTACTTTTTTCGGCCTGGTATTGTCAAAAAAAAAAAAAACTATTCTACCGAATGGTTTGAAATTGTAATATGTTTTTCACAACATCATTGGCTATCGTCCATGCTAGCATCATATTATTATTTCCGTTATTTCGTATTTGCTTGATTAAAACACTTTTTAGAGTGTCAAATTAACCCATTCGATCCCATTGTACTCGCTTGAGTACAGAAAAAGCATCTTTTTCGAAACGACGTCAATAGCCAACGCTTACAAATTTTTAAATGTACTCGCCACTTTATAATACAGAGCAATGTCGAAAAGGAATACACATGTTTCTCCTTCTTTTTTTTGAGTCCCGTTATCCGTTATTCACTTGTCTTTGCGTGCACCTTTGCTATTTTTCTTCTTTTCATGGTGTAGTTTTCAATAAGCTCTCTGTTTGACAAAATCTAAGTTATCACGGAAAAAGTTCAGTGTTGTAATATTCATAATACATATAATTTGTATACTTTAAACCAAAAAAAACGAAAAAAGTTGTGGAAAAGTGCATTTCGGTAGGTTTAAATTCTAGTGTACTGGCAAGGGTACAGTGGGAACATTCATATATATTTTGTGTGCATATTTCATGTAGATTTGGTAATGGATGTAAAAAAATTTTACGGAAAGAGGTTTCATAACCTTTCTGCGGCCACCGACTATATTGAATCAAGCGACCGTGGTCACTTCGACTTAACTTAATATATTGCGAGATGATATTCCAACCTTGGAATCGTATTTTTCGATTCTTCTTTACGTCATATGACCTTCTTAGAATTTTGAAAGAACAAGGATTTAAGGCTACTGGGACTGTTCGTGAACGGCGGACTAAAAAATGTCCTCTGAAAACGAACAAAGAACTACAAAAGAAGCAACGGTCTCCCCGTTTGATTTTATGTAAGTTTATCATAATGATTTATTTGAGTGGCATGGAGGAACGCATGGAAGCTTTATAAAATGGCAAGTAAGAGTCAATGCGACTTGTTGCAATACCAACGTGAAATTGTGCGATTTTATTTACGCAATTATAATATCCGGGACATATCTTCAAAACGATCGACAACGGCATCAATAGCTGGTTCCTCATATAACCATTTTCCCAAAATGATATCGAATCAGCTGAGGTGCAGGGAGTGTCACCAAAGAATTCGATGGATTTGCGAGTTATGCAATGTAGCCCTTTGCGTAGAGAGAGAATGTTTCAAAAACTTCCATATTGTTAACCGAACTAATAACCAAGGAAGTCTTTGAAAGTGTATTTTTATTAATACTCCATATTTTCATATACAGGCAATGTATATATATACATATTATCCCATTGTACTCGATTGGGTACAGCCCAAAAAATGCATTTCTTTGATTTTTTTCGTGTTTTTTTTTAAGGAGCTTAATTACACTATTTCAATGAACGTTTTATAAACGCATTTAAAAAAAAATTGTTTTATATAAGTTTGGGATTTAATGGGTTAAAAGCCGTGCCATTTTGTTAAATCTTTTTTTTTTATTCTAGTACGGGTCAGTCATACTGATTAATAATTTTTTTGGTTTTTGTGTTTCAGATATATAGAAGAGTCAAAATTGACAACGCCTTTCGGGTATAATTTTTCGGGAGGGTCAACTTCAGCGCAATTTTTACAATTATTAAAATTAAAAAAAAAATTTTTGTTTTTATTTCAAAAATTTTTTTTTTCATTTTTGTATGTAAAAGAAGTTTAATAAAAAGCCCAAAAATATTTGAATATCGTTTTTCATTTTGTTATTGTAAAAAACCTCTGAAAATACCCTAAATTTTCGAGCTCTAGACCACCTGGACCCTTTAAGCTTTCTTCAGAATCCTTTTGCTTCCTATTCTTGAAAAGTTTGAGTTTTCGTTTACGTGGTTTCGAGTTACACGGAACCAATTATTTACTTTTTGCTATCAGATATATAAGGTCCGCCATATAACTTTACGGAATTAAAAATGCTATTAAAAAAAAACTACTCAATATTTTTCCAAACCGTTTTTTTTTTATTTTGAAGTACAGTCCTTCCGGTTAATGATGGAACACAACTTCATTCATATGGCACCCTTCGCTAGCCATGCACCATCCCATACGATCGGTCCAATTTTTCAATACATTTTCAATTGTATGCGGCTGTATTTCAGCTATGACATCGCGTATGTTGGTCTTCAATGCATCAATTGTTGCTGGTTTGTTGGCATAACACTGGTCTTTGACGGCACCCCAAAGATAATAATCCAACGGCGTCAAATCGCAGCTCCGAGGCGGTCAAACGATATCAGAACTTCGGCTGATAATGCGATCTTCGAAGACAGTGCGCAAAAGATTGATCGCAGCATTCGCTGTGTGGCAAGTAGCGCCATCTTGTTGGAACCAAATGCCGTTGGAGAAAGCGTTCTTTGAGAGTATACATAACCATTTTCGTTCAGCGGAAGAATAAAACTAATTTTCTGTCAAATTAGATGACAGGTAAGTGTTACCATTCTTCAAATAATACCTAGTTCAAATCCGTAACGATAGATGGCGGGCCCTGTACTTAAATATAGAAGAAGCTAAACTCAAAAAAATTTCTTTCCAGATTCGGTTTGGGAATTAGAGTGTTAAATTTTAGGTGAAGTAAAAAGTTCTTGATGTTTTCTTGGCATATTTCGACGATGAAATTAACATAGTTACAGACACTTTTGCTTCTAACTTTCTTTTACTGAGTAATGGAGTAAGTGCTTGCATGTGGATTTGACTCGACGTTTTCCATGATTTCATAAACATTTTCGGAGATTGGGCTACCGAAGTATGATGCAGCTTCGACGTTTATATTAAATGAATTGTTAGATACATTTGAAGCCTTAACTTCGTCCTCAACGTCTTTTATGCTCTCCACTCATGACAGTACCTCATCCAAACGCAGTTCTCTCATTAAGCTTAAGATAGAGCTGGGTTGGGCTAAACGTATGAGACTTTCTTATGGTTGCATTTGGTAGAAATGTCTCAACCTTCTCCGCGCTATAGCGCTGCGTTCAAGGAAAAGGTGTGTATGTGTCTCCAAGGATTGCTCGCATGTTTATATTACCAGGCTGTCGTCACTAAAACCATCACTTGCGGTACTGCAGTCTGTACATAAATCATAATCATAAATTCCTAGAATTTCAGTGTCGAGCATAGGGTCACAACGAATTTCTTCCATTCGGGTTTATTTTGCGCCTTTCTCTCTTCTCTCAACTTCATTCCAGTTAAGCTGAATACCGCGGGCTTCTGAGTCCAGCAGTCGTCTCCAAGTATTCGGTGAATCTCCACGCATGCAGCTTCCTTGGGGGTTCCAGTCAATGCCGGCCCTTGTTAAGACACGATTTCCTCTGCGTAGAACATGGCAAATCCAACTCCATTTATAAGTCAGCATTCGAGATAATATTAATATTTGGTCAGAATATTTTGGGAATTTTTCCGAAGGCATCTGTTTACAAAAACTTGTAATGAGCTTGAGCGTCGCATTCCACAACCTTAAAATAAAGTCGACCAGTATAACTGAACGCCTGTCTGGAGGATCAGCTGGCAGTCCGACACCAGTGCGGCAGGCCTATTCACCTTCACTTTTTTTAGATTAACGAAACCACAAAATGTAATAGAAACCAAGCAGGTCCATAAACAGCGCACACTTTTTGTATCGTCTACTTTGACTGCTCACCTCAGTCGTAGTGGTGCTAAAGAATTTATTGAACTTTCTTTTTTGTACTTCCATTTTGAGAAGCTATAACACACAACTGACTTTGTCAAGTACGAAACTGTCAAAGAGGCTCTTTAGAAACATTGTGCCTTTAAATTGCCATAAAGTATAACCCGATGCGGCATATACAACGTGAACTTTGGCTCACCTTTAAAGCGAACTAGCGGCAAACATTCAGAACTTTTTACTTCACCGAACATACATAAAGAAGGCTTTATGGACAAACCAGCATTACAAACCTCGATTAAAAACTGCGTCTGCCTTACGCATCTCCTTATAGATGAGTCGCAAAATAAGAAACATGATGTGGCTGCTTTAAGATATAAAATATTAGCCCACTATAAAATTGTGCAAGTGCGTAAATATAAAAACAAAAAACTCAGAAAATAATACAAATAACGCAAAAAACCGCGACAACACTTTACGCCTTGACGTTTCGTTAATTACTAACTGCTAACGGCAGCTATCGCTGCAAATATTCACCCTGGACTAGACTTGGACTGGCTATGACTAGACTGTTTCGCTTAAATAATCTTTTTTGGGTATAATGAAATGCTACCTCCCGCTCACCGTAGCACTTATGCACTTTGTTAGTTTAATTGAAAATTGAATATGCCGCTAATTAGCAAATTTCTAGTATTTTCAGTGTTGCATTTTTACGCATGCCAGTGCACATAGGTGCATACATACAAATACGCATGTGCATACTGCATAATTTACAGGGTGGCTTTTCCTTCTTGACCGTAGTATTCTTACATTAAATTTCAAATATTATTATATATTTTTAATTCACAGCACAAAAAATTTAAATTTTTTCGATGGGTATAAAAAATTGTTCACGAAACCCTGAGAGTGCATTATGAGCGGACTATTTTTGTAGAACAAAGTTATGTTTATGTTGTTTACAGTTAGTTAAAATTTACAAACTTTGAAATTTCCAAATTAATTGAAAACTACTATAACTTTGGTTAATTTTTTCTTTATATTGTAACTGCATAGTGTATAAGGATATTATTTAGATAAATTTTTTAAAAAGAACTAAAGAACTGCTGATTATTATTATTATTATCCCCTCGCCACCTAGCCCTCGCCAATAGATTTTTGAATTTTGTGATGTATATCGGTTTCATTTGCAGACCTAATAAAAGGTAAGGTTTTTACTGTATTTTGTTTCCATATTCTTTTCACTTCTATTGTTAAATCATTGTATTTCTCTAATTTTTCGATATATTTTCTGTGTATATTCGTATCACTGGGTGTGCTTATTTCAATGAAAATTGTGGTTTTCGTTTGTTTGTTTATTAGCGTTATATCCGGTCTATTGTGGGTGATTGTTCTGTCTGTTCTTATGGCGATGTCCCAGTATATCGTGTATTTATCGTTTTTCAATATATTCTCGGGGTTGTATTCGTAATAGGGTGAAGTATTTGTACTTAAGCGCAGATTATTCGCTCTTTCTTGGTGTAGTATTTTTGCCACCAAAAGACGACATCCAGAACTAATGTGGTCTATGTTTTCTGTATTTATTTGGCATTTGCGACATCTGTCATCAATAATCCTTGTATATTTTAAAATATTATTTTGGTAGTTTTTTGTCAAGACCACTTGATCTTGAATCGCAATTAGGAACCCTTCTGTTTCAGGATACAACTCGCCTTTTTTCAACCACGTATAGCTGCATGTCCTATCTACATTCGCATCGTTCATTAGATGAATGAATCTTCCATGAAGTTGTTTCTGCGACCATATTGCTTTTTTTTCTTCGGTTTTTATAAGGGGAAATGTGCCTTGTGTGTTATGTAGATTAAGTTGTGAGTAATTTTTGTCTGCTAGGGCTACTGCTTTGTGCAAACTGTATGAGTGGAAGAATTTACGTAGTGGTATTGTTTGATTTTGGTGTGGGTTGTGAATATCTATGATCCTTCTACCTCCTTCTGTTCTGGGTAGGGTTATTCTTTGTATGCACGAGTTAGGATGTAGTTTTCTATGCCTTGTTAGGTCCTGTCGTGTGACTATTTCTATATTATTTAAATCTGTTTCTGACGGTTTTAATATTCCTAAAGAATATGTTAGTACTAGGATAGCCTTTATAGCTTTGGTAATATTTTTAAAGTTAAGATGTGTTTTAAGTATTAGAATGAGGCGTTTTTCATATTGCTTGCATAGTTGTTTCTTTATTAATGTGTGGTCTATTCTGGTACTCTGTTGAAATCCTAAATATTTGAATGACTCGTTTGCTTCTATGTTTTCTAACGTTTCCTCGTTCAGCGTTTCAGTTGGCATTTCTACCCATTTTCCTTTTTCTATGTGTTGTGATTTGCACTTGCTCATTCCGAATTGCATTTTTAAATCTGCAGTTATTGTCTCAGTTATTTTAAGGAGTCCTCTCAGCTGTGTCTGAGTGGCGGCAAATAATTTAATGCCATCCATATATAGGAGATGGTTTATTTTGTGTTTTGTGACCTTTTCGCTTTTGATGTTTTATCCATAGCTTGTTTCATTTAGCGCATTTGACAAGGGATTTAAACATATGCAAAACTATAAGGGACTTAATGAGTCGCCTTAATGAGTCGTCTTGATGGATATTTCATCTGTAGATATTGCATGCGCTGCTGTCAGGTTTTTTGTTGTTCTCCACTTTTTCATCGTATCTGGTAAGAATTTTATAAGTTTTGGATTTATTTTATAGATTTCTACTACTGTGCACTGTGATAAAAAGAAATTGTGCAAAGACTGCTGGAGTACCCTATATTTTACTCCTTTTTTTATTTTTCATTTTTAATTTTTATTTTTTTCGCTTGTAGCTGCCCAATAAAACTTCGCAAGTGTTCAACGAATTTCTGCTCATTCCACCTCCTAATTAATTCGTTAATGTGACGTTTTGTAAAACCACAGAAAGGCTCAGGAACAATTAGGGGCATGTTTGCCCCTTTTTAAGTAGATGGTCCGCTATTTCACTTCCCTCTTGTCCCTCGTGTCCAGGAACCCAAGCTAATAATACTGTGCTGAAGTTCCCGAACATATTTAGAAGGTTCAGGCAGTCGTATTATCATTTTTAAAGTGTTGTTCTTGATAGAAATATATGTAAATGTGCGTTCCTCTCATTTCTCTACGGAGACATTCCTTCTGCGAGTAGACGCTCTTAAGTACATTCCATTGTCTTGTTGTCGCTTGATACTAGGAGGCCTAGGTATTTAAATTTATCTACGCCTTCAAAAATACTTGAAACTTTGGGTCCGTCCATTTGTGGCGCAACATCAGAACGCAAACAACAATTTGAAGAAGACGCTTGGTCAAACACCCAACACGAGTGCATGCGCCAATTATAATTACTCGTATATAAACATACATATATACTATTTTCGCATATTCAAGCATTCTATTAAAATCTGATTATTGTGCTTTATAATTCCAAGTAGAGTTGTTTAATAGTGGGGTGTACGTTGAAAATATGATTACCATGCCTATCAAAGGCCAGCTCCAAAGCGGAAATGTGTAAGCTGTTGTCAGCGAAAAGCTAATGAGTGGGCATACTGGTGGGGCTTGCCCCAATAGACTTTGCATTTTAAGTATCTCCATAAATAGAAGTCTGGAGAAGCACGCGTTCACCTGTTCAAATCGTTTGAACGCAGCTTATTGGAACACTAAGCATTGCTTAGATTAATACTCCAGTAACCCTTGCATTTTAATTTTATTATTTTTGTTTGTATTTTTGCGCAACACTTTTTATTCAATTATTTTCGCCAGGATTTATGAAAATGAAAAAGTAAAAAATTAGTTAAAAATAATTTAAGTTTCGATTAAAATACAAAAGACTCTTAAATTCGAATCGCCTGAACCTTATTGTATCTCCCTCGTAAGTTTCTATGTCGCTACTGATACCATTTTTGTATTCGCTCTAGTAATACACTGGTGATTTGAAGGTGTATATGTGAGACCTCGATCGCAGTAGTTGACCTTCATTTGAAGCGCAAAGATACTGTTTTATCTGATGTCAAAAAAGTCTACGTTCGACCCGAAAACACAGCATTTGCGTGAAGTCACGTTTCATTATCATCTTTTACAGAAAACTGCAGCTGAAACGTGTCGTATTTTGAACAATATTTACGGTAAACACGTTCCATCAAATACAACTTGAAAAGAGTAGTTTCAACGCCTCGAAGGCGTCAATTTTGACGTGAGTGATAAAAATCATAAAGGAGCCCCGAAAAAATTCGAAGATACTCAACTACAAAAATTATTGGATTGAGACGCATATCGAACCGTTGAGGATATGTCTAAAGAGTTGGATGTTGTTAGATCAACCGTCGGTAAACGTCTGCGCGCGATGGGGATGGTCCAGAAAGCAGGTAACTGGGTGTCACACTAATCGAAGGAGAGGGATTTCGAGAGACGTTTGGTGACGTGTGAGAAAAGGTAGTGTGGTGACAGCAAAAAAGAAAAGATTCTCTGCATTGCATCGTCACTGGCGATATAAAATGGATCTATTATGATAACCCTAAGCCTCGAAAATGTTGGAGCCTGCCAGTTGAACCAGGTGCATCGATAGCGGGAAAAAACTGTTCATGCTTCAAAGTTTATGTTGTGCATCTGGTGGGATCAGAAGGGTGTCATCTGTTATGAACTTCTTAAACCATCTGAAACCATCACTGGCGATTGTTACTGGCTGCAGCTAATGCGTTTGAATCGAGCTCTTAAAGAAAAGCGGCTGGAATGGGACGGTAGACATGTCAAACTGATTTTGCTGTATGACAACGCCAGATCCAGAAAATATAGAGGGATTGAATTGGGAAATCTTGCCCCACCCGCCGTATTCCCCAGACATTGCATCTTCGGATTACCATCTATTTCGATCAATGCAGTCAGCCTCAATTAGAGAGGATCAAGTCAAAAGAACTCGAATTTTTCGTCAGAGGAATCCGGCGGCCGTAGCCGAATAAGTTGGTGAGTGACTACCTTTCGTAATTCGAAATAAGTAAGTTCGAATCTCCGTGAAATACCAAACTGAAGAAAAAGTTTTTTCTTATAGCGGCAATGGCAGACAATGGCAAACCTCCGAGTGTATTTCTGTCATGAAAAGTCTCCTCATATAAAACCATTTGCCGTTGGGAGTCTCCTTATAAACATATATAATTGGCGCTTACATGCTCTTTTGGTTTAAGTATATATATATTATATATTAGGTTTTTTCAAATTCTTTTTTGTCCTTTAGCGCATTATCCTTGAAGAAAAATTACGTTCAACAAGCGATTGTGACTCCGAAACACTCACCTAAGATGGTATGCATCTATTCGCCGCAAAAACTGCTTCTCACCTATAAGCCTGCAGAATGCAAGAAACGCATTTGCTATTCTCCGACCAGTCTGGGTGTCCAAACAAATAAGTGTGCACACCGTACTTTGAATCTTTGTTGCAAAGTGTAAGTGATAAGTGTATCCATCTGTCTATCAGCAAAAAATGGTCAAAAGTACATATTGAGGTAAGCCTGCGCCTTTGGGTGCCAGCCAATTGGATATCGAACGCCAGCTTACACACTGGCGATGCCAACAAAAACCAGAAATCAGAGAGCGTAAATGCCAGTGGCTAGGCCATGCACGATCAGCCCAGTCCAGTGTCATCAGAATCGAGGCAGAACTACAGACTCATGATGCCGTTGTGACCAAGTGTGACCATAAGGGACAAAGTAAGCACCAAGTAAGAAAGCAAGAGCAGGGAACATAAGGGAGTGAACAAATTTTCCTTTGCTCTATGCGACGCATCAAAGTTCGAGGAACTATGATGAGTGATCGGATGGCGGGCGTAGAAAATTATTTTGAAGGAATATTTAAAGAATATTTACTTTAGTAGCACAAATGTAGATATAGACAATTACGAGGTGTGTTCAAAAAGTATCGCGAATTTTGAATTTTCGCAGGTTACATATCATATATTCGAATTTCGATTTTTTTGAGGCGATATGTTGATACTCATGTCTCTCACTCGTGCCAACGAGTTCGGCCATTTTGAATGTTCAGTTAATTGTTGACAGCTGCTTTGCTTGCACGTGTTTCGGCTCGTCTTCGATTTTTACCTATTCTAAAAGATGGATCAAAGAACCCGTATAAAATTTTGTGCGAAAAACGAAATTAGGTGCGCAGATACATTCCGAATGTGTCATAGGGAGCAGCTACTTTGGACCAAAGCAACGTTTATCGGTGGTGCAAAATGTTGTCAGAAGACCGAGAAGATGTGAACGACGAAAAGCGTGCCGGAAGCCCGAGCACTTCAACAACAGACAAAAAAATTGATGAAGTGAAAAAAATGGTATTGGCCAATCGTCGAATCACCGTTAGTGAAGTTGTTGAGGACCTAGACATATCGATTTGCTCGCGCTATTCGAATTTTTTCAATGATTTGGGCATGAGACGGGTCGCCGCAAAATTCGTACCAAAACTGCTCAATTTCGACCAAAAGCAGCATCACATGAACATTGCTAATGAGATGTTGGACTCTGTCCGCGGCGACCCAAATTTACTCCAGAGATTCATAACTGATGACGAATCGTGGTTTTATGGTTATGACGTGGAAACCAAAACTCAGTCATCTCAATGGAAGCTGCCGCACGAACCAAGACCGAAAAAAGCGCGCCAAGTTCGGTCGAATGGAAAAGTTTTGATTACGGTTTTCTTCGATGGCATCATGAGTTCTTGTCACAGGATAAAACGGTCAAAAAGGAATATTATCTGCAAGTTGTGCGCAACTTGCGCGAAGCAATCCGCCAGCAACCCCCGGCTTTGTGGAAGAACAAAAATTGGCTCTTGCATAACGATGACGCCCTGCTCACACATTGTTGCTTATGAGCGACTTTTTGGCCACAAACAACACACTAATGATGCCTAATGCCAAAGACACCGTATTCCCCAGATCTGGCCCCTGCTGGCTTTTTCTTGTTCCCGAAACTGAAGAGGCCCATGAAGGAATGACACTACGCTGCGATGGACGAGATAAAGACGGCATCGAAGGAGGAGCTGATCAAGATAAAAAAAATGATTTTTTGAAGTGCTTCGAAGATTGGAAAAAATGTTGGCACAAGTGCATAATATCCCATGGGGATTACTTTGGAAGGGGCAAAAAAATATTAATGAATAAATAAATCATTTTTGAAAAAAACACAAAATTCGCGATACTTTTTGAACACACCTCGTACATATACGTATGATATGAAAAGTGGCTTTCACTTGAGAGGATTATAATGAAATAAAAAAGTAATACTATAATAATAATTCTCCATGCACTTTGTTGATTTAACCCAGCTGTCCGAAGTCAATTGCATAAAAATGTCGCTTTTCTTGTACTTTTGTACCCATCTTCACCTTAGCTAACCTAAGTGCTTATGCCTTCGGTTTTTCCAGCACCCGAGCTTCTAATAACTTTTGAATTGAAAAAATTCCTTATGTACACCTACGTTCGGATAAAAATGCGCCAAGTCGTTTCTTTATTTATGGTTTTAATATTGGCAATGAAAAATCGTCTTACATATTTCACTTTCAACAGCTTAATAGCCAACTTTTATGAACACATTAATTTAATTGATGACCAAAAAGCTATTTGTCGCTCACCAACAAACAATTAGAGCAAACCAAAAATTTTGTAAAAGCACCTCTGCGCAAAAGCAGAGCGGACAAGCGGCCTGCATACGCCCCCACATGTACCAGCTTGTAAAAAATCTAAAATTAATTACTGGTGTATTTTAGTAAATTTCCGCTAAAGCGCCAAGCTGATGGTTGGTGCACAAAAAAGCAACAGAAACAAAATATATTCGCTGAAACCAAATGGCGTTGTTATCTCAGAGAGTACGCGCGAAGCAGTAACTATGCCCACTACAGCCGCAGCGCAATCAAGCAGCGCTAACTGGGCTCCAAAATAGGGATATCACCATTGTTGTGAAAGTGTGCATGGGCGCTCAGGATTTTTTTTGTTGTTTTTTGTTGTTTTGGTTGTTTCTTTTGTGAGAATGTTCTCCAAACTATTCGTATAAATCACACGCTTTCAAGTAATTATTATGGCAGCGCCTATGTAGCGAGCGGCCGACACACCAATACAAACGCGCACACGCTCAATTTCATATAAAATATGTTCGTGGTGTAAGGCGAACGTAGCGCGTATGCATTTGTGTTTAAGCTCGCGCTGAGTGCAATGCGCCATAATTTAAAATGACAGCGTGGTGGGTTTTTATAACGCCGTCATCGCCGGCTTTGACAGCGGCAAATCGTTACAGCAGCGATGGCGCACATTGTGGTGTCACGCTGTGCCGCCGGGTCGCAGTACAACAATCACAGCAAATGCAATAACAAGGCAAGTAGCGGATAGCTGTTGTATCAATATACAATGAGCGACGGCCCAGTTGGAAATATAGTGCAATTGCATCTGTCCAGTACAGTGCGTGGAAAGTGTTGTTTAAAAAAAAAAACAGAATGTTTCATATGTAACTTTTCATAACTTTAAATATGAATTAAAGCTTGTGTTCCACAGGGTAGTATTTTGGGTTCCGTCCTTTACCTAATTTTAACATGCGATTTGCCTACCGATCAGAACGCGTTTGTCAGATGTAAATTCACAAATTGAGGCAGCTGCAAATCTTCAATCTTCTTTGGTTAAACAGAATCTGTGAGTGGACATTTACTTGGCGCATAAAATTAAATAAAACAAAATCCCAAAATCACATTGACTTCATGTAAAAATAAAATGAGATATTTTCCACAATATATAAATGGAGTGAAAGTCTCGTATCATAACACGGCAAAATACCTGAGTATGACTCTTCAGACCAAACTCAGATGAAGTGATCAGTGCAGTAATCGACTAATTTATAAGTCTTGTGTAAATCATCATCATATTAATTGTACTGATGAATAATGAATTTCTATTCAGATTATGTGTTCAATTTGAACTTTATAAGCCCTGTACTTATGAGATGGCATTTGAATATTCTGGAAAAGTGTTGAACTTGTGTAATTTGTCCCGCTTTTTGAACTACGAAATAAAATAAAAGTGATGTTTGTTGATGTAGGAAAATCATTATGATTTTGGATAACTTATCACAAAACCAATAATAAATGTATCGAAAGAGACAATAAATCGCTAAAAGTTAATAATCGAGGATTTTTGATAACTTTCCGAAAACCAATAACAAATGTACCGAAAACTTTTCGAAAATAAATCGATAAAAGTCAATAGTCGATAATTTTACAAAACTTTACACAAAAACAATAAAAAATGTATCGCAAACTTATCGAAAATAAATCGATAAAAGTCAATAATCGATAATTTTTGAACAGTTTACACAAAAACAATAAAAATGTTTCGCAAACTTATCGACAATAAATCAAGAAAAGTTAATAATCGATAAGTTTTGATAACTTTACACAAAAACAATAAAAAAATGTGTCGAGAACTTGTCGAAAATAAATCGACATAAATTAATAATCGATAATTTTTGATAACTTAGGACAGAAACAATAAAAACGTATCGAAAACTTATCGACAATGAATCGATAAAAGTTAATATTCGATAATTTTGCATAACTTAGCACAAAAACAGTAAAAAATATATCGAAAACTTGTCGAAAATAAATCGATAAAAGTTAATAATCGATAATTTTTGAAAACCTTACACAAAATCAACAAAAACTGTATCGCAAACTTATTGGCAATAAATCAGTAAAGGTTACCTCTCGATAATTTTTGATAACTTTACACACAAACAATAAAAAATGTGTGGGGAATTTGTCGAAAATATATCGATAAAAATTAATAATCCATCATTTTTCATAACTTTACACAATAAGAAACTATCGAGAACTTTTCGAAAATAAATCAATACAAGTTAATAATAGATAATTTTTAATAACTTAGGACAAAAAACAATAAATTTGATAATTTTACACAAAAACAATAAAAAATGTATAAAGAAATTTTCGAAAATAAATCGATAAAAATTAATAATCGATAATTTTTAATAACTTAGGACAAAAACAATAAAAATTTATCGAAAACTTATCAACAATAAATCGAGAAAAGTCAATAATCCATAATTTTTGAAAGCTTAGGGCAAAACAATAAAAAATGTATCGAAAACTTATCAACAATAAATCGATAAAAGTTAATAGTCGATAAGTACCGAGTTTTTAAGCATAAAACCTTATAACATTTTTTTTTTTTTTTTTTTTTTTTTTTTTTTTATTTCAAACATAATAAGTAAATTACAATGTTTAATTACACTACAACTAGTTCAGAAACTAACGAGCAGTTTGATTCGAAAATAAATTACAATTGATAAAAAGAAATTACAAACAATATTTCTTATTTTCTGTTAATAGCCAGCAAGTTCATGTGGTTTTTTCCTCTTTAATCTTCGAACTGGGCACGGGTTACTAAGGATGCTCCTAGCTTCTTCGTTTACATGCCCTTGAAGTCGAATTTGGTGCGCTTCTGCTATTTTCTTAATTTCTTCAGTTACAGTGTTAACTTTAAGGTCCCGATGAATATCAGCATTTCTGACGTACCAGGGTGCTTTAACGATGATTCTCAGCACTTTGTTTTGAAAGCGTTGTATTACATTGATATTTTCTTCACTGGCGCAACCCCAAAGCTGTGCACCATAGGCCCATAATGGTTTTAATGTTTGTTTATAGAGCAATAATTTGTTATATATGGATAAATGCGATTTCCATCCAATTAGCCAGTTCATTTTGTTTAGCCTGATGTTAAGCTCATTTCGTTTTATTTTTATATGCTCTTTCCATCGCAACTTCGCATCTAGGGTAATACCTAGGTATTTTGCAGTATTAGCGAATGGGACTTTTTCATTAGAAATCATTATTGGTTGGTATTTTGTAATTTTATTTGTAAAATTCACGTGAATGGATTTACTGTTATTGAGTTTGATTCCCCATTTTCTCGTCCATGATACCATAGAGTCGATTGCAGTTTGAAGGTTCCTTGCAGCTTTTTCTTCTGTATTTTCAACACATAAAATTGCAGTGTCGTCAGCGAAGGTGGCAGTTAAACAATTTGCCATTAGTGGTAAATCTCGGGTATAAAGAATATACAGGATTGGACCCAGGATGCTACCTTGTGGTACGCCGGCTTTTATTTCAACCAGTTCAGAATATTCCTTTCCCTGTTTAATTCTTAAATATCTTGAAGTAATATATGACTCCAGCAGACTACAATATTGGTATGGGAGGCAAGTCTTTAATTTGTAAATCAAGCCTTCATGCCATACTTTATCGAACGCCTGTGCGACGTCGAGGAAAACTGCTGAACATACCTTCTTTTCCTCTAATGCTTTTTCGATTTCTGATATTATTCTATGGACTTGTTCCAACGTGGAGTGTTTACTTCGGAAACCAAATTGGTGAGAAGGTATTAGATTTTTTAATTCAATAATGGGTTTCAACCTGAGGAATATTAGTTTTTCAAACAACTTGGATATTTGTGATAACAGAGAAATCGGACGGTATGAAGACACGTCGTGAGGATCTTTTCCTGGTTTTGGAATCATTATAACTTCCGCAACTTTCCACAGTCCAGGAAAATATTTTAGTTTAATAGCTGTATTGAAAAGATAAGCCAATCGTTTTAGGGCTTTATTTGGCAATTGTTTTAAAACTTCTGCAGTTATAAGGTCGAAGCCTGGAGCTTTTTTATCTTTAAGTTGCTTGATTTCCTTTCTGAGCTCATTTAATGTAATTTGTGGAATTTCAGAACGGTTTTCATATGTACCACAGGGGTTTAAGTCGTAGTTACTCTTATTAGGTGTGAAAGTTTTTTTCAAATACTTCGCAAAAGCAGTGGCTTTTTCTGCATCGCTTCTAGCCCAAGTACTATTTTCATTTCTAATAGGTGGAACATGGCATATTGGTCGTTTTAAATACTTTGTACTTTTCCAGAGAGAATAGTCATCTTTTTTATCAGCTGAAAGCTCTGATAGGTAACGTTGCATTGACTCATTTTCAATAACTGCTATTTCTTTTTTTAATGCAGTTGCTGCATTGTTGAGTTTCGTTTTATCTGCAGGTAAACGAGTTTGCTGCCACTTCCGGCGAAGTTTTCTCTTTTTTGCAAGAAGAAGTTTTATTTCTTTAGGGTAGTTGGTGCCTATCGTTTTCCGCCTCAATTCCGGCGTGTTTTCCCAAGCAGCTTTCTGAATTTTCTTCGTAAAAGAATCGATCTCAACCTCCAAACTTTCAGCTGTCAATATTGGTGCAGAAAAATGCATTGCGGTGCTAAGTGTTGATTTAAACGAAGCCCAGTCAGTGTATCTGTTGTACAGAGTCAGATTTGGTTCTTTTTCAACAACTGATTCACTTATGGTCAAGTATATAGGGGAATGGTCAGAATTCAGACTTAATCCCTCTTCTATTTTGACGAAGTTTTGGGATACTTTTCGGACCATGAAAAAATCAATTAAATCTGGTTTTTTGTTTACATCTGTTGGCCAGTACGTTGGTTTTCCAGTAGAACTGAAATCACATCCGGTTTCTTGGGCCGCTTTAAGTAGCTCCCGACCTTTGGTTGTAGTAAGGCGCGATCCCCAATAAGTATTTTTCGCGTTAAAATCTCCACCAATAATAAATTTGCGTTTGTGCATATTAATAAGAGTTTTGAAGTCGTCAGATGATATCGTGTACCTCGGTGGACAGTAAATAGCTGTGATTGACATACATATATTGGTGTTTTAACCTTACTGAAACAGTTGTTGTTTGGAGAATGTCAGAGCTAATTTTATTTTCTTCGTAGTGTTCTAGACTGTTTTTAATAATTACTGCAGTACCTCCTCTTGCGCAATTGTTCGGATGTATTGTGTGATAGACATTATAATTTTTGAAGGAAATGTGGTTTTGTGTAGTAAAGTGTGTTTCGGATATTAGGCAAATATCTATTTTTTCTATATTTAAAAGTAGTTCGAGTTCCTTTTGGTTTTTTAATAATCCATTCGAGTTCCACGCTACAATTCGAAGGTTATCAATCATAACAATGTTTTTAACTTTTGTTCGAGATTATTTAGTCTCTTTTGGAGGTCTGTATTAAAAACTTCTTGCTTATTTAATTTATTAAGGATTTGAGCGAGAATATCTTCACTTTTTGTTTGGGTTTTGGTTATAACCAGTTTTTCACTACCTTTACCTTTTACTACGTCGGAAAGGGTTGGTTTATTCCGATTACTATGTAAAATTGCTTGGCTATTATTATGTTTTGTCATATTAACAGGACGTATATTATTAGGCTGATTATCAGTAGCCGTATTTTGTTTCTGACCAGTTTTATTTCGCATTTTTTGAAGCTCTTTCGCAATTACGCATCCACGGTAATTGGCCGGGTGGTCTTCACCACAGTTACAGCATTTGGGCTTTTCATTCATTTCTTTAGTACACTCGATAGTTTTATGTTTTCCGCTGCATTTGACACATCTGGGTGATTTGCCGCAGAAGTTTCTTGTGTGGCCAAAAGCTTGGCAATTTTTGCATTGTGGAATAACTTTGGAATTTTTAACTGGTTCGATTATAACGACAGAATGCAGAATGTATTTAATTTCATAAATTTTCTTGATGTCTTCGGTGGAGTCGAATGTGGCAAGAAACATGTTTAGTGGTTCGCGGGTTTTCCATTTTAACTTGTTTACGACATTCGTTATGTTAAAGCCTTGTTCTTTAATGTCAGCCACTATCGAAATTGGGGTACATGAATGGTGTAAGTTTTTGATCATCACTTTTATTGGACGTGTTTGTTTATCTTCGTAGGAGTACCAAGATGAATTTGAAATGGTGAGCATTTTTGTAATGGATCTGTAATCATCACTTGAAGATGCATTAATTTTGTATGTTTCATTATTTAAAAGTTTTATAGCAAAGTGACTTTTGGCTGCTTTTTGAACAAGATTTCTAAGGTCCTGATAATTTTCGACGTTTGAAACCATAATTGGTAGGGGCCGAAGGTCACGCTTTTTACTTTGATTTATGACAGTGGCATTTTGAATTCTCAGTGGAAAACTATTTATATGTTCCATTTCAGGAGATTCTTCAGCCTTTCGTTTTTTGCTTTGTCTCTTGCTTTTTTTAAGGATCCAGTCGGTTTCCCGTGCAAGATCTTCTTCATCAGTCTCATACTGTTCCGGATTTATGTTTGAAGTTTGTTTTGTATTGGATGAGTTTGAAATATTACTTTCCGCTTTGAGTTTTTGGTTTTCAACTTTTAATTGGAGGCAAAGCTTTTCTAGTTCTTTCAATTTCTTTTTTAAATCGTCGATCTCTGAGTTAGTATTACCTCTAACACTCCGACTTATAGATGGTTCCGCGGCCCTTCCACCTCCTGGAGGTGGTGTTTGGGTCATTTTTAATGTTTATAATTTTTTTTTATTTTTATTTTTTATTTTTTTTTTTTTTTTATTTTATTTTATTTTTTTTTTTATTTTTTTTTTTTTTTTGTTTTTTTTTAATTGTAAAGTTTACAAATTTTTATTTTAATAAGTTCTATTGGACAGATGGAAACTCTGAACTTATAAACTGTTATACAATATTATAACACCTTAATTTTTGTAGTATACTTTTAGGTATACACTTAATTAAAATCTATGTTGACGTTAATTATCAGCTGTTTTTGTTTATCAACTGATAAAAAGTTGCGCGGGAGATTTGGATGTTGATAACGAAGGAGAAATTTTCATCCAAAACTTAGGTAATTTTATAAAGTTTTAGTCTATTTTTCTTTATTGTGTCCCGGGTAGCACCCACATTTATCACGATAGAAGCACTACACCTTCGCACTTGCTTTAATAACGTTTTATTTTCAGTTTTCGCACTAATTACAATTGAAAATCTGTTTTGTATAGAGAGCCGATTACTATGCGACCGACACAAACAAATTCTTTTCGCCTTATAACATTTGCAAAAATTAAACTTCAAATTGCTCCTCGGATCTAATTTTACCATATCACATAGCTATTTGCTTAAAATTGTGTCCTATATTCTTAAATAGTAATAAGTTAAAGTTTCTTTATAAAATAAGTTTCTTGTTTCCTCACTAGACCTTCAATTTAAAGTTTTTTGCAGTCTATCAAGTAATATTCGGTGCCTCACAGTTCACATAAACCAGGCCGTTATATAAATTCAACCTGATTTATGCAGCAGCCATTGAAATTTTGTGCTCTTGGATCTCTACCACCATGAGAAGCTGAGGCGGATAGTTGACCGTTGTCATATTACAAATAAAATGGCATGTATTCCAAAAAAAAAATTAAGAAGTTCGTGTAGCGTAGTACACATAACAGAAGTGAAATTTTCAAGGCATACAAAGAAAGAGGGAGAGGCCCGAGAGAGAGAGAGAGAGCGAGAGAGAGAAAGAATAGGTATATATAAATAAATTCCTAGCATTTGCAGAGAATACAAATAGACAAAATTTACAAATAATACACATGGTATATCAACTGCGTATATAAAGCGTCTGTCGCCAACGCGTACTGCCACAGCACACACAACATGATCTGTCGTATTCTAACTATACGTTGCTCTCTCTCGCTCCGATGTATTAACGTGGCGTTAGAGCCGTGCGCACATATAACGTCTAACACTATAACGAGCATAGACAAGGCACGCGTATGCGCAATACTATCTATCCTATTCTAACACTATGTTGCTCTCTTTCGCTCTACGATGGTAACATGGCGTTAGTGCTTTACGTTGACGCGTCACTCTCTTTCTCTCCCTGTTATATTCTAAAGCCTTGTATATATGTATACGTGATTCTCTCTTACTCCACTGCGCAATACGAGTAACCTCGTATGGCTTAGACTAGAGCCTTAGCGTAGGAGTGGGAGGCAAGACGAAGGACCGCGCAAAAGGGAGACGTGAATAGCCTAAAGTGTATCTAAGAAATATATAAGGTATAGAGCTCTCTCTCTCCTTTTCCTCTACGTTACATCTTTTTTCTCTCTCGCGGAACGAAAATGCCCAAAACGTTGTATGGCCTTGAAATTTTACTCTCCATTATCGCTCGTCCATCGATGCCTAAGAAGTTTCACTTAAAAAAAATAATATTGTTGTTTTACGCCTTTTCGACCCGTCCTATACAAAGCATTATAAAGATTAAAAAGCTGATTAATGGGAAAAATACTCTAATGGGGGAAAACACTTTACTAGTTTCTGTGCCAATGTGAGAATCCATGCCAATGGATTGGTTTTGATTCAGCGACGTATTGCAGTAAATGTCTTCCTCTTGGATTCCCTAAGTGCCATTTTCTGCAAATAATGTCCAACTTAGCCATTTATACTCGTATCGCAGTGGTCTAGCTCTCAGGATGAATAAATAACTACAGAAGTTGAGGAGTAATGCGGGAAGACTCGACCATCAAAGTCTTAGAACTAATCTTGAGTTGGACTCACAGCTCGAAACTAGTCATACAGTAGCTGCAATAATTCAATTTTTTCCTGCAGGTTATGCACTTACTCTACCAATGTATACCAATCTGCAGTTCCATATGTACATAAGCGCGATCGCAGCTATGCCATTCCAGTACCTACTCGCAATGACCGTCGTTATTTGGGTATTTGCAATATTTTGCGCCTCGCCTGCAGCCAGGAAATAAAATTTGATTTATGTACGTTTCAGCGCTTACATTCAAACTAAACCCCCTTCTCTTGGCCAATTTACTTGTATATACTACGTATTTGTTGTACTCACGTATGGTACTGATTTTGAACACTGACCCACAGTTGTTTTACTGCTGATTGTGTGTGTTTCTATGGTACGACAATATTTTCAAGGCTTTTAAAATTTTTCGCTCGAAACAAAATTGAAAGAAAAATATGGTTTTGTAAATGTAGCAAAATATTACACGTGTTTTTGCGCGAACGTACAAAATACCTAAAAAATAAATATGAAAGAGAAAGAGGTAGTTTGGTCAGTCGATGTAGTAAAAGAGTAGTAAAATAGGGCCCTTGTGCTGGTTTAAGAGTTGCCTTAATATATTTTGGACGAGAGACTCCTCCTTCATCCATATTCCGATTAGACTGCTTACAAACACTTTCAACCTCTTCCAGGTGGCGCGAATTTATAGAGCTCTTCATATGTAGGAATAAATAAAGTTGCACAACACAAATTGGTGAAGAAGCTCGGCCTTAATATTTTGGGGTATAAATATGTTCAACAAAATTAATATATTTGTACACAAAATAGGAGTGGCAATAAAAAGGCAGTGAACATGCGGTGTAGAGTAATAGCAAATAAACCCAAAAAAAGACAAAAATTTTCAATACTGAAACAATTTTTTTCAAAATCCATTATTTCTGTGAAATTTTCTGTTCACTATAACTGCGGGTTGAGATTATAAAGAAAAAAAGAAAAGTGAAGTTAGTTCAGAAGTTAATACGAAAAATCAATCAAAAAACCGCATTTTTAAAGATTGGCTTACAAAAGTAAAAATTAGTAATCTTTCTGCAGATTTTTTTCGATCTGTTTATGTTTGTCAATCTGACACCGGAATAGAAGATACCTCTTTTAACAGCTCACGAATAATAAATAAAGGTTTCCAGCCCTCATCTGATGATGTATTCAGGAGCTTTCTGGCCTTGGCAAATGACCCAACTCCTGGAAAAGATGGCTTCCCTCCTATATTATTAAAAACTGGGCTACATCGTTAGCAAAACCATTAACACTTATCTTCAATAAATCACTAGCTTCTGGTGAGTTTTTAAATAATTGGAAAAAATCGTTTATCATTCCGATACATAAGTCTGGAAGGAAGTCGAAAGTCCAAAAGTATCCCCGTATCTGCAAAATATCTTGCATACCTAAATTCTTTGAAAAGCATACCTAATTAGCACGGCTTTGTTAAAGGTAGATCTACTGTTCCGAATTTAGGATTATTTGCAAATTTTGTCTTAAACCACTTTGAAACAGGCCAACAATGCAATGTCATATTCACCGATTTTTCGAAAGCGTTCGATAGAGTCAGCCACAGTATCCTACTTAAAAAGCTTGGTTCAATTGGTCTTCATCCTAGCTCACTCAAGTGGCTTGCATCATATCTTATCTTATAACTGATAGAACTCAATTCGTTCGTATAAATAACATAAAATCTGATGCCACCAAAGTTACCTCAGGTGAACCTCAAGGTAGCTGTCTTGGGCCACTATTGTTCTTAATGTTTGTTAATGACATTCGAGACATCACGTTGTCGATGTATGCAGATGACCTGAAAATGTATAGTCGGATAGAGGACGTAACTGACTGCATAAGACTTCAAGAAGGCCTAACAACATTGGAAGCTGGTAAATGCCAGTACATGTCACCCTCAAAACAATTATATAAAATAATTCAGCATTATTTGGTATCCATTCTATACATACTTTTACTTTAATTGATGAAAGAATGAATAAATAAATAAATAAATAAATAAAAAGAATGTCAGAAAATAATATGAAATAAAAAATGCGAATGAGACTTTAGAATTCGTAAAACTACATAAGCCGTTCGAAAGGATGAATACAATATGAGTAATGCACAGGTTACCTTACCAGTCACATATAGAACGCGTTCTCATCTGTCTTCTGAGTACAAAATGATGGCAATTTTAAGGTCAAACCGAACCGAACTTCAGGCAACCGAGCATTTTCATGGTTTCAAATAATAGTTAAGTAGTATTTTTTCTGCCATGAAAAAGCTCGTCATAAAAATATCTGCCGTTCGGAGTCGGCTTGAAACTGTAGGTCCCTCCATTTGAGGAACAACATCAAGGCGCACACCACAAATACGAGGAGGAGCTCGGCCAAACACCCAAAAAGGGTGTACGCGCAAATTATATATATATATATATTCCAGCCTTGAAATCTCACATAGAACCTCTCTTGTCAACAAGTGCTACTTTGTACTAAGTAGACAATTGAGTAGTAAAGTCCTCTCTCGACGATCAAAACTAAAACTCTACAAGGCTCTCATCATGCCCGTCCTAACGTATGGCGCAGAAGCTTGGACGAAGAAGTATTTGAGAGAAATATTCTGCGGAAGATTTTTGAACCTTTGCACGTTAAGAACGGCGAGTACCGCAGACGATAGAGCAATGAGCTGCAGGAGCTTCACGAGGGCATAGAATAAGGATCCAGCGCAGCGAATAAATATTCAACGGCTACGTTGGCTGGGCCAAGTCGCCCGAATGGATGCAAGCGCTCCAGCTCTGAAAGTATTCGATGCGATACTAACAGAGGAAGAGCAAGGCCTTCTCAGCGTTGGAAAGCTCAGGTAGAGAAGGACTTGGATTCACTTGGTGTGCTCAACTGGCGCTGGTTAGCATGAGAAAAACATGACAGGCGCCCTTTGTTAAACTTGGACAAATGCGCTTAAGCGGTTATCGCACCAATCACGAAGAAGAAGGAGAAGTACATGAGGTGTTGAACGGTATTTGCCTTAAGATTGCTAGGCCAGGGCATTCGTATAGGAAATGATGAACTGTTTTCTCCCTAACGTATGAGGGAGATCTGTGGCAGGTTCTAAAGGTAATTTTATCTTGTAAAATTTTTCTTAAAAGAGTCGACAACCTCCAAGGTAGCCATGAAATGCCGCACATCTCTTAATGAAATGGCTGAGGCATTTCGCCTTAAGGTAACATGGATTTTTGACCATTGTGACATTGAGGGTAATTATAGAGCCGATGAACTAGTGAAACTTGGCACCAAATTGACCGATGAGGCTGACTCTTAAAAACATGTAAGTTACTTATTTTTGAAGAAATTGAAAGAGCAGCAAGTAAAAGATAGTGTAATGAAACTACCTTCAAAATTATCTGACAATTGTGGCCGACTCTCAATGCTAAACGCACAGAATGTCTGCTAAGCCAAAATAAGCACAGCCTTAGAACACTCATTTCAGTTATAACAGGGCACTGCCTAATAGTCAGACACAGACACACAGGAGGGGTGTGTAAACACATGACTTTGGCAGAAACTGTATAGATGAGGAAGAGGAAGAGACTATCTCGCTCCTACTGTGACTTTGTCCATCTCTATCCAGACGTAGACTTACATTTTAGTAGACAATTCTTTAATGAGGTAAAAGATCTCAGTACTGTGGAAGTCAGGGATCTTCTTAAATTTGGTAAAGGAACACAATGGTTTTAGAAGAGATGAGAAGAATTTCTCTACTCGGCACTACAATGGGTTTTGAGCCTAAGTGTGTCACACAGTTGGCAACCGCTTCAACTTAAAGTAACCTAACTTAACCTTTAGTCCTATTCCTGTCTTATGTCTTGTTGTTATTGTTATAGCAGCTTACTAGTGAAGAGGTTCCGTAATAGTTGCTACAGTTCTAAATACGAGTACCTACTTTCACTCTTTGTCTTAGTTTGGCGGAAGCGCTTTTGTCATTTCACACATGTGGATATCCGACCACCTTCTTTTTGTAAGTCCAAGAAAATGCAATAGAATTCCTCGTTGCACTTGATTAAGCGAGTATACCAACTTACTTAGTCATTGGCTTGAAATTACTCTGATATGGGTTCCCCGTCATAGGAACATACGGGGTAATGAGATAGCGGATGAGCTAGCAAAAAAGGTTCGACACTAGACTTAGCAGAGACGGTGGCAGTCTCCACCCCACTCAACACAATTAATGCATCCATTGCTTCACACTATCATGCTTTAGCCGAAAGAAGATGGAAGCAACTAACTACATGTGTCTATTACAACAAAAACCACACGGCCGTCGTACAAAATCCAAAGGACGAACCACTTGTTAGGATTCTCTCGACCAAACATCTCACGCATCACTGCAACCCTTATAGGTCATTGGAAAGTAGGGGAGCATCCAGCCAGACTCAACCTCCCCTTCAATCCCATCTGCAGAAGCTCTCAAGCGGAAGGGGTGAAGGAAAGTCTTTTCCACTACTTATGTGAATGCCCAGGGCTATCTACGGCATGACTCCACTCCTCGGTAAGCCTTTCGTACAGCAAATTAATGAGATCTCATCGAGATAAAGAATTTGCTGCTATACTTGGACTTCACTAAACGGATCTGTCTTAGAAAAAAAAGGCATCATCTCACGAGAACAGTGGTAGTAAAACGGTGCTGGTCACTAATTAGGATTATTTTAGTGGAAATACTCAACCACTTCAACAACAACAACAAACCAATGCTGCAAGGGTTTGTTAAGACTAGTTCCTAACCCAACCTCGTCGCATCTTTCATTTGCTAGGCTGGGTATCTTAGTGTAACCACCGTAGATTTATTAAGATTGGCCTTTACCCAAATTCGTTTAATCCCTTATTTCTTCGACGGTTTTTCTCAGCACCTTCACCATGGATTTGTCAAAACTGACCCCCAAGCCAAGTTCGTCTAATCCCTCATTTTCTTCGATGTGTCTTTGTTCGAGAACACCGATTAAAGCCAGGTGACCATGGCTTGTGAATCCGAGTCCATTTTGAATTTTCTTAAAAAGTTGAATTTCGCTCCAAAAAACTACCTAATTAAGAAGTTTTTATAATATATGTACTACTGCTTTTTTTCATTCGATTATTTATTTTTTCAGATCTTTGTAGGCTTCGCAAATGCCTGGCGCTTCTGTTTGGAAGATTCTTGCGTAACTTCCCAAACTTAGTGACTGCAATACCAGCCTATCTTGAATGCGTCAGTCTTGATCCCTCCACCACGCCCTTCTGAACGGGAAACCAGCTTGAAAGTTCACGCCAAAATTCACATAAGCTAAGTAATGTATACCTGGCCCTAGTTGCTGCATATGGCATAGATTTGTTTATTTTTTACTGTGTATATTTTTGGCCAAAGCAAATACTTCTTTCCTCAGCAAACACTTCTTTCCGGCACGCGCATCCTCTCAACGAAATACGAGTAGTATTCTGAATAATTAAAAGACAATTTACTCGAGTTGGACACAGATGTGCATCTTTTTTATTTTGGTCTTTGCTTAATTCTAACTCTCGCCTCTTTTGTCGGTCATTGCTCAGCTATTTATGTATTCACGGTTGAGCATCAATATTCATGCAGCAAGACAAGACAAATTAAAACGTATTGTCCAGCACAGATTGAAGTATTTGTATTGTCTGAAATTAAATGGCGCATGCCACACGCCACATACCGTATGCCGCATTTGGTAAACCCCAAAAAAATATTACACACACTCAACTTGACTTGACCCACACAACAAACATTTTAGTTTCTGAAATGGTATTCTCTGGAAGAAGACACACTACTAGTAATGGACTAGTTGCAAAGTGTCCAATTTGAATTGTGCCCAAAACAATTATTGTTGATTTTCTGTAAGTAAGAACGCCTCAAATCTTTGGGATGGTTAGAGGATTAGACGAATAGAAGGTTGGATAAATTCCATCATTTTGTGCATCATGAAGAAGTTCATAAACTGGCATGCACGACTTACTCCTTCATTAAAGAGTTACATACGCGAAAAATGCGCTAAAAGAAAAACTGTTTTTAGAAGGGATAACAATAGAAATAAATATAAAAAAAATTCAAAATTGCTTACTAGTACTTAAACTTTATAAAAAAATGTATTTGAATTCTTCTCTACAAAAATTAGTATATAAAAAATCTCGTGACCCAAAGTACAATGAAAAAAAAGTTGCTCTACGGTCTACATCATTTATCCTTCTGTAAAAAGTACAAAAATTCTTGTAAAATAAAGTGCTGGTTGGACAAAATCGATGCTTGGTTCAGTAGACAAAGTCTTTCCGCGAATCAGAACAAAACCACCATAGTATTATTCACAAGAAAACGGAAATTGGATGGACTCAGTCTTCCAACACTGAATGGTGTGACACTTGGTCTTTCCGATGCAGTTAAATATCTAGGAGTTACCTTGGATAAGAAGCTGACTTGGGAGACACACGTTTCACTGAAGGTGAACCGTGCATTAAAGATTTTTCAGCAATGCCGTAGAGCATTTGGTAAAACCTGGGGTCTGAAACCTGCAATGGTCCTATAGATATACACAGCACTTATCAGACCAATCATCACTTACGCTTCTGGTCTGGTGGCAACGGAGCATGGTTAACTCCACACTCCGTGAACTACTATATACAGGCTGCAAAGAAGTGTATATTTATGCATCACGGGTGCCATGAGTACAACCTCTGGTGACGCCCTAAATGCTATGCTTGATTTGCTCCCCCTGGATTTTAAGATAAAACAGGAAGCAATAAAAGCAATGTGTAGACTCCATAAATATGGTTTGTGGCACCAAGACGGAACTTCGGAAAGCAGAGAAATCTTTACGTTGCTATCTGAGCAGTATCCACTGTTTCTGGCACCTAAAGACGACCTAATACCCACAGTTTCATTTGGAAGGAAATTTGAGGTCAGATGCAATGGCGCAATCCAGAATACATTCAGGGAGGTTTGACAGATATTTGCCGTTTGGTTCAAGAATGAAATAGGGTCTGGATTCGGATGGTACTTAAACCATAGTGCAATAATAAGTATCGCTATGCTATGGGGGAAATGGCAACTGTTGTCCAAACGGAAATGTTGCCATACTGAAAGTAGCCGAATGGATAATCGAGAGGAGATGGAGTGGGAAACAGATTGGAGGTTTCAGTGACAGTCAGGCTGCTCTGAAGGCCCTGGAGAACGCGAAGCAAACCTCAAAGATTGTTTAAGAATGTAAAAAGAAGCTCAATTTTGCCGCAAAACAGAGCAGGCTTGTACTTATATGGGTTCCAGAACACTCCGCTGTTCAAGGAAACGAAATTGCCGATGAATTGGCCAACCGTGGATCAGCGGTTCCCCCACAAGGGCCAGAGCCAATAATCAGAATCAGTTCCGCAGGAATCATGAATTAGATCAGCGGTTATGTAGGCAATCTACATAAAGAGCGATGGTCCGGTCTAGAACGCTGCAAAACTGCAAAGTGCTTTGTGACAGAACACTGCCAAACTTTCTACTAAAACTTGGAAGGAAAGACGTTCGGTTGATGGTCGGTGTAATTACAGGGCAGAACCCATGGGGTCCGCATATGACCACCATTGAAATCATTGAGGACCCAGTGTGCCTGTCTTGTTTGGAGGAGGAGGATGGCGCTGATCATTTTCTCTGTGAGTGTCCTGCCTTTGCTAGAGGAAGGCTACGAGTTACGGGTTCCGAGTCAGAATGAGTTAAATTCGTTTTCTCAAACTAGAGGATATTTTCAGACTTAAAAAGAATCTGGAAAATTCTCACAGGACTAACTAACTACCTCTGTCTCTGTCTCTGTCTCTGTCTCTGTCTCTGTCTCTGTCTCTGTCTCTGTCTCTGTCTCTGTCTCTGTCTCTGTCTCTGTCTCTGTCTCTGTCTCTGTCTCTGTCTCTGTCTCTGTCTCTGTCTCTGTCTCTGTCTCTGTCTCTGTCTCTGTCTCTGTCTCTGTCTCTGTCTCTGTCTCTGTCTCTGTCTCTGTCTCTGTCTCTGTCTCTGTCTCTGTCTCTGTCTCTGTCTCTGTCTCTGTCTCTGTCTCTGTCTCTGTCTCTGTCTCTGTCTCTGTCTCTGTCTCTGTCTCTGTCTCTGTCTCTGTCTCTGTCTCTGTCTCTGTCTCTGTCTCTGTCTCTGTCTCTGTCTCTGCCTCTGTCTCTGTCTCTTTCTCTGTCTCTGTCTCTGTTTCTGTCTCTCTCTCTGTATCTGTCCCTGTTTCTGTCTCTCTCTCTGTCTCTGTCTCTGTCTCTGTCTCTGTCTCTGTCTCTATTCCTTCCTATCTCTTTCTCTGATACTTTTCTCCTTTCGCCCTTGACTATCTACCCTCTTTCCAGAGCTCTAAATACAATGGGCTTTTTTAGCCTGATCTCTTGGTGCTCCTTGGCTCGACCAATTAAAATTTCAAATTTCAAGTGGTAGTGTAGTCCGTCGAGCCGGGTTTTTTAAGTTTTTGGAAAATTCTGCAATTTAGGGCTTTTTAAAAAAGTATGCGTTTTACTCCATAAATGTCACACTTTAATTAAGTTTATAAATTTTTTAAATTAAATTATCAAAAATCCAGCTGGAAAACTATAGAGAAAGCACCTTCGAATATTAAAAAAAAAACACATCAAAAAATATTAAAAACTGTATGAGTTATCATGCAGACCGTGCCGGAAAAAGTAGTTTAGTAGCAGATGCGGAAAATTGGCATTTCGAGGCATCACTTTGTTAAAACTATCAATTGCTAGCGTTTAGAAGAGATATCAGAGCAAAAACTTCAGGTGCATGGCAAACAGGTAACGAAGTATGTAGTTCAGAACTAGTTGCATTGGCTGCAGAGAATTGACCCAATTCATATTTATGAGTGCTTACATATACGCATACACATTTTACATAAGATATATATGTATCTCCTATCTATCTGTACTACTTCCAGACATGTTTGCATAGTTAGCTTAGTAACACGCGCAAAGATTATTAGAAGGCTTTATTTCCCTAAAAATCAGTACATAAACATTCTCAAAAGGTAGCAACGCCAAGTTTAGCTTACATATTTGTTAGTATGTGTGTTTTAATGTGTATTAATCGCTTGCTCTTTATAGTCATTGCTATGAGACTAAACGAAATGGGCAGAGACCAATAAAAACCACTTCACCCGTTTTCCAAAAATTGGCTTAACGGCTACGTCAATCAGCAAAATTGCCATATTTGGGCTGAAGAGCAACCCGACGCCATTCCAACCATTACATCCATAGAAAACAATCGTATGGTGCGGCCTAAGGGCTGGAAGAATCATCGGCCCATATTTCTGCAAAGACGAGACTGGCGCCAATGTAACAGTGAATGGCGAACGCTATCGCGCCTTGATAAACAAATTTTTGATGCCGGATTTCAGGATTGAACTCCGTGATCCTTACAACATTTGCTTCCAACAAGATGGCGCTAACCTGACATACAGCTCGTGAAACAATAAATGTACTGCGTCGTCTTTTCGGTGAGCAATTCACTGCAATGAGTTAGGAAATTGATTGGCGAGGCATTCCCATCACCTTAAGCATTCTGTTTCTTTCGTACTGAGGCCATAGTGTTTTCGAAATAGCACACGATGAGACAGCCCTCCATCTGTCTTGCGCTTTTTTAGAAAGAAATTGTGTAGTTTCCCTCTCACAACGGTCAAGGGGACACCGATGTCTGAGAAGGAGACAGCTGAAACCGGTTCTGTCGACCCCTTCCTGGCACGCTCATCGGCAATTTCAATTCCCTCTATATTCCGGTGCCCGGGAACGCAGATAAGGGAAATGTTTCCTGCACGTTCGAGACGTTTGAGTTCTTCCTTCCAGGATTTCACCAGAAGAGAACTGCAATACGGCGACAACAGGGCCTTGATTGCAGCTTGACTACTGACTATTTGAACTTGACTATTGAAAAAATATTACTGTCTCCCTCCCAACGGCGATCCCGAAGCATTTTGCATGCTTACAGGATCGCGAAGACCTCTGCTTGAAAAACGCTGCTTGTTTCCGGCAGTTTAAAGGAGACCGAAATGCTGGCTGATTTAGAGTAAACCCCCGCTCCAACTCCAGACTCCATCTTGGATCCGTCAGTGAAGACAGATGTATCTATATGCGTACCGACTCTCCCCTCTTTCTAATCTTGCCTGCTTGGAAAGATAGCCCTAGCACAACCCTGAAAGCACAGTTTTCGGATGGAAAGATCAGTGCGAAGAACAGAGAACGAAAGGGAGATCTGTTTCAAGATGCTACTATGTCCTACAGGAAATTGTCTCCAGAGGCCAATCTCCTTCAACCTTGAGCGCAGCAGTGGAACATGTTCTACACGCACCAGTAATGTCCACACATGCAATTCTCTGAACTCTCTTTAGTTTAGTGGTGTTGTGGACCCTCTGAAGAGCTACCTACCAAACTAAGCAACCATATGTTAAAATTGGCATAACCTCTGCGTTGTACATCCAAAGTACGACACGTGGCTTGAGACACCATTTTTTGCCGAACATAGATTTACAGGCGTAGAAGGCTGTATGGGCCTTTTTAACTCGATTTTCTATGTCCAGTGGAGCTTGGGGTCAAGTATTACACCAAGACAATTACACTTGATAGAAACAATATTGAAAGGGATTATCTTTAAAAAGTAAATGTCATGAATGGTACTACACAAAGATAATAAATATTGTCGAATCAATTTGAATTTTCGATATTTTATTAGAATTTAAAATCCGATACCTCCAAATTGATCACTCTTTACAAACTAAATAGCATAACTGATAGTGATTTCTGCCATCAAAACCCATCTGCTGTTCGGAGGCGGCATCGACTATCCTTTTGTGGAACAACATCAAGACGCGTACCACAAATAGAAGGAGCAGCTCGACCAAACACCTTATTTAATTTATATGTATTTAAATTTACTGCTTAATGATTCTATCTTTTTGACCCTGCAATATCTGTAGAACAAACATTCATTACCCTACATGTAGAAAAAAAGAACATTCAGCACTTTCGAATGTTAAACGATTGAAGTGACACGAGGACAAAGAATACATCAGCTGAAAATTCGTAGTAAAAAAATGTACTTCATTTGTGAAAATTTGCCACTTAAATGAGTTTTCGACTTGCTCGGCTCACCACCACAACATTTGCATTTATCTCAATAAAAGAAGGCGAAAAAGGAATCCAAGAAGACGGTGAATTCTAAAATGGCAAATGTGAAATGGCAAAATGCACTCGAAAGCAACAACGCTGAAGGGGACAGACAAAACATTTACGCAGCTGCTATTTCAAGTGAATTTAATTAAAAATGGACAATAAATAATACAAATACTTATGTATGTGTGCGAGTGTGTGTATGTGTGTATGAAAGTGAGTCAGTAGTCGGCTGTCGACTGTCGTTTTAAAAAGCTTTGTTAGCTGCCACAGAACTGCCAGCAGTCGACATTGCACAACTGCAGCAGTATTAGCTGTGGTGAAAGTGGCAACAGTTGCAGCACTTGCAACACGTAGTTTTTGTTGCTTCTAGGCAAAATTAAATTGCAATTGTACCACAAAAGCTACCATGAAGTACAATGTGCAAAACTCATACACTTATACATATGTTGCACACACACATACACACATAAATGCATATATGGCCTACTCGTATGGAGATATGCAGCTGCTATGCATGTTTAAATATTTGAGCTTGAACAAAGAAAATGGTAACATGCCACATGTGTATGTACAGCTGTGTTCAAAATAATTGGAGTGTCCAAACTAACTACATTCAATCACAATTTTCTAGCATTGTTCTGGTAGAAGAACGAACGCTAGGGATGCTGCCTTATTGGAGGCTTTCGCTCCGCTTGATTTGGTCGCAGCGATGGAAGAACACCCAGCTTTCATCGTGATAATAAAGAATCCATCATTGATATTACTATTACGAGTAGCTCCTTGGCAAGAAGCGTGAAATGGAAAGTGAGCGAGCCCCCACAGCTTTATCAGTCGATTGTTATAGACTTGCCATTAGGAAAACGAGATAAGGATTAAATTTCCGCTAGTTAATCGATGCACCAAGAATGGAGACAGACAACCCTCGATAAGCCTCTATTCCAATTTGTTTGAAATGAGGTCGTAGAGCGCGAACAAAAGAAGGAATTAGCAACGAAGACAGCAAACAGGTTTGTGCAAAGCATGGTAAAAGCCTGAGAAGCGTCGATGGCTCATAAAATAAAAGGCTGCAAGGAGCTAAGGGCGAAGTGTTTCAGAGCGAGAAGGATCTGCCAAAGGTGCAGGAATACTGCGGATCACGAAATTAGGCTAGCAAATTTCAAGTATCTTAGAAAGCAGCTAAAAATGGAGATCCGGCGAAGTAAAACAGCCTCAAGCGAGGCAGACAAAAATATATGGAGTAACGCCTACAAAGTAGTGATGTAAAAATTGCTAAGGCACCGCAAGTAAAATGCCGAAACTTGCTGAATGAAATAGTTCGAACTCTGTTTCCAAAACAGACCACATGTCATACATGCAAGCATCTACAAACGACATCGAAGAGCTAACAGCTAAAGAAGTTGTGCAAGCAGCAGAAATGATTGGAGATCGCAAAGCTTCCGGCCCGAATGGTATTCTGAATATACCACTAAAAACAGACATCCTAGAATATTAGGAGCTATGTATTTGCTAGGGTGAGGAAGTTGTGCTTTGAGCAAAGTGTGTTCACGAATATCAGGAAGAGACAAAGCTCCCGAAGCCAGGGAAGCCAGCGAAGGTCCACTACCGCGCAATATAAAAGGTAGTCAAATTTGATATGGACGCGATCGCACGCAAACGTTGGAGAGGCGGTGATAAACATTACTGTGCAGTCATGACCTTGGATGTGAAAAATGCCTTCAATTCAGCAGACTTGGGTCAAATTATTCTTCTTCTTCTTAATTAGCGCGATAACCGCTTACGCGATTTTGACCGAGTTTAACAAAGCGCGCCGGTCGTTTCTTTCTCGTGCTAACCGGCGCCAGTTGGACACACCAAATGAAGCCAAGTACTTCCCCACCTGATCTTTCCAACGCAAAGGAGGCCTTCCTTTTCCTCTACTACCACCAGCTGGTACCGAAAACTTTCAGAACCCAAGCGACATGACCCACCCAGCGTATACGCTGGATCTTAATTCGCTGCGCTATGTCTATGCCGTCGTAAAGCTCATACAGCTTCTCGTTCCATCGCCTGCGATATTCGTCGTTGCCAACGTACAACCGTCCAAAACTTTTACGCAGAATCTTTCACTCAAACACTCCAAGCGTCGCTTCATCGCATGTTGTCATCGTCCAAGCTTCTGCGCCATATGTTAGGACGGGTATGATGAGAGCTTTGTAGAGTGTTAGTTTTGCTCGTCGAGTGAGAACTTTACTGCTAAGTTGCCTACTTAGTCCAAAGTAGCACTTATTGGCAAGAGAGATTCTACGTTGGATTTCAAGGGACAAACTCTTACCGCATTTAAAAAGCTAGCTGTCCCAGCCTATATTTACAATATGGTCAGAAACTATCTGAGCAATCGAGTGTTGGAATACGAGATGGAAGAGGGAATAAAAAAGTATTAGGATACAGCAGGTGTGCCGCAGGGTTCAGTGCTAGGTCCCACGCTATGAAATATAATGTATGATGAAGTGTTCTGCCTGCCATTCCCCACAGATGTACATATCATTGGCTTTTTGGATGATATAGCACTGGTAATAATAGCCAAGCTTGTGAGCAATATTGAGTTCAAGGCAAACAGTAACAGTAACAAACTGGCTGAATAGTGTTGCTTTATCCATTGCAGCGGAGAAAACCGAAGCGGTTCTCATAAGTAATCGTAAGAAATTTGAGACAGCCTTCTTCAGCATAGGCACACGTACATTTAAATCGTCTCATCAGCTGTAATATATGGGTGTCATAATTGACGAGCGGCTCAGTTTTGGTCCACATGCAGAGTTTGTAACCCGCAAAGCATCAAGAACGCTCGGTGCACTCTCTCGAATGCTCCCGAATATAGGGGGGCCGAGAAGCAGCGAATGCAGGCTACTAACCAACGTCATCATATCGACTCTGCGATATGCAGCACCAGTATGGGTGAAATCCTTAGAGGTAAAGACCTGTAGAAGACCATACGAAGCATTGTACAGACTTTGCGCACTGAGGGTGATAAGCGCATACAAAACAAATTAAGCAAAACTAGGGGACGATTAAAGTACAAATAACTTTGACGGACTGCATGTGAAGAGTAACTGGCGTATAGCCTAGTGCTCAACCGCATTCCCGACGATTTTTCTTAAGGGGGTCTTCTACCGTCGCGCCTTAATCTCGGGCCTATTTTTGGGAATTAATTACAAAGCAACCACTTGAGATAATGAAATCAGATTTTTTTTATTTAATTTGCACAAGTTTGCACTATTTAAAAATATATTTTTCAAATCGAATTCTTTGGCCCTGTGTCCTTAAACCGTCCTCGAGGTTGCCCTTGTAAAAATGTCCTAGGCGACTTTGTGGCACGCGATCGACCATTTTACTTATCTGAAATCAAAAAATTTTTTTTTTTTATCATAAAGTGTAGCGTTGGCTATGTTTTCCCAGTGGCGATTTTAAATATTTTGAAATTTGTAAAAAATGCGTGATTTTAAAAAAAAAGTTTGAAAATTTCCTGTTTTTTTTACACTTTAGAGGCCCGCAAAATTAAACTAATCAAAAATTGAAAAAAGTGGTCTGGGAAAACATAGCGAGATGTTCACTGAATAACTGGAAAAAAGATGGAATGAATTCGACAAATATTTATAGTAGATGTGTGACCAGAAAGTTGAAAAAAGTCAACTTTCGGGAAAAGGCGTTTAAAGATAAAGTCACGCCACAGAAACGCTCGAAAATGCCACGCGCATGCATGTATTCTCCCCGAAATGCTCATGAAGGAACATGTTTTTCATAAAACCCTCTTTATAGCATACTCTTAACATTAGTAGCTTTTAAAAAATCTAAAAAAAAAAAAATCGATTTTTTCAAACCGTGACGGTAGAAGACCCCCTTAAAATGGGTCGATACTAAGAAGAAGAAGAAGAAGAAGAAGCATAACAATAAGAAGTAGGTCGAGGAAAACACTGCGAAGAAGAACGTCAAGTCTTAAAAAATCTTCGAAAAAGAGGTAAAACGTGTAGAGAAATAGAGGAAATGCTCGGGTATTCTGATCAAACGAAAGCGAATGGCATGTCGTATAGAGATACACCCAAAATCGTGGTCCCAAACCCAAATAACCAGAGAATATGATCGATATATACTTCGAGTCTCTAAAAAAGAACCTACAGAGTCATCTTCAGAAATAAAGCAAACGTTTGCGATGTCCGTCATACGCGAAAAGCTGAATATAATCCCCAATACATGGTCAAGACAGTTGTTGTTGTTCTAGCAGCTTACTAAACTCTCTCTGTGCGATGCAGTCAGTGGTCGTCTTCGTCTAAATCATCTAATGGTAGACCCAGGAGTCGTGCAGCTTCGTCAGGTTGAGTCCAGAGGGAGGGATAGTGGTGCTATGTGAGTAGGTTTAATAGGGCATATGAAGATATGGTTATTATCGTGAAGTGTACCTTCACATGCTGGATATATGTTGGGTATGTCGGGGTCGATTCTTGATAGGTAGAAGATTAACCTGCTACAATATCGAGAACGCAATTGGGTCTCACGAGGAAGCTGAAGCTCTTGGTCTGTAATAGATAGTGATTGGACTCCGGTAACAACATTCAGGGCCCAGGTAAAGGTCTCCCGATGAATGTCGTTTAGCGTTTGTCTGTATACTGTCCGGTCCAGTAGTTGTAAATGTATTTTGTCCTAAATCTCGTCAGTGTAATTTAAGGGATGTCTCCTAACGTGCCTGGGAAGTGGCTCGGGCCCAAGCAAATGTTTTCAGGGTTAATATCTTCAGTAGCACAAAAGCAGAAACTGCTTGCTGAGCATTTTGTAGGGCTCCTTGATGCCTAGGCTCTATTGATGCCTCATTGTGTAGATGTTGCAGGGAGATATCAGAAGACATCCCGTGGCTGTCCTGATAGCAGTATTCTGAAAGGTTTAAAGCTTTACCCACTGTAAGTCACTGGTTAGAGGTGACCAAGCAGGCGCACTGTAACTTATAACCCGGCGACAAATTGCTTTAAATGTCACCAGCAACATTTCTAAGCATTTGCCCCAAATACTGCCGGTAAGCGGTTTGAGGACCTTGTTGCAATTTTGGAACTTAGTAGCAATTGAGGTTGTATGCGCAGAAAAGGTGAGCAAATTATCGAAGGTGACGCCCAAGATTTTGCGGTTGTTAACGGTTGGTATTGGTGAGTCATCGACTTGCACCTTTAGCCTCCTCCGTTCAGGTGTTAAAGAGGGTCGCCGCGAATTTAGTGGGCAAAGTTGAGAACTCCTCGCTGTGAAAAAGCGAGAAAGACTGGCGAGATAAATGTTCACTTTGGAACACAAACCATCGATGTCATTGCCTGATGTCATTACCGAACAAGCGTCATTATAGGAGACCAGGGAGACTCCCTCTGGTGGTTGGGGCTGCTTCGATGTGTTAAAGTTAAAAAGCAAGGGAAAAATGGCACCACCCTGTGAAACACCTTGCTTTATCCTCCTCTGTTTGGAGTTTTGGCCTCGAAAGACGACTAACGAATACCGTTCGTTACATATTTCGTGAACCACCTCTTCAGTCCCGACGGGAGGGTCGACTATATGTTATTATCTAACAGCGGGGAGTGGTTCACAGCGGAAACCTTATTCAAGTCCAATGCTACTAGGACAGTCTGCTCGCAGGGGCGGTTTTGGTTAAGCCCGCGGTTTATCTGAGTCTTAATGGCGGTGAGTGAAGTGGTGGCTCTGCGCACTCGGCGGAATCCATGCTGATGTGTGGCTGGGGTTAGGTGTTTCGTATAGAGTGGGCGTAGAAGGTCCTCAAGAGTCTTCACTACAGTTAGTTTGAGTCTTAATGGCGGTGAGTGATGTGGTAATACTGCGCACTCGGCGGAATCCATGCTGATGTGTGGCTGGGGTCAGGTGTTTCGTGTAGAGTGGGAGTATGAGGACCTCAAGAGTCTTCACTACTGGGGAAAGAGGAGTTTTCGGGCGGTCAGACTCCTCTTGGTTGGCGGGTTACCCAGGTTTCAGTATTGGAGGCATAGGCCCATTAAATTTTTGTGCAATAAAGGGCAAGTTTGAAGTGGCTAAACATTTTCGTTGCTTTTTGATAATTTTTTCCCCTGACGGAGTTGCGCATTTCCTGTATCTAACGAATAAGCGGATTTTTTTTTTTTGCATAGAGAAAAAACTGATGATGCAAATGATTGAAAATGTTTGTAGAGTATGTCATCTTTTTGTAAAAAATTATTGAACATTAAAAAACAGGAAAGAAAAGCACTCAAGTTCCAGTCAAACATCTCGATTCTATTATTTTCTCCATAAGTGTATGTATGCATGTATATATTAACACATAAGTTCAGATTACATGCACATGCGTTTTCAGTTCAACTCCATGCACTCACACACTCACATGCTAACTACATGTGTTCATGAGGCTCACACTCACACTTCATTGGCGAAATTTGAATATTTAAACTTGCCACAGCCGCATTTGCAGTCACCGCAGTACTGCCGCGCCTGTTCGAGCCACAGTTGCTGGCAACATTCGTAATCCACTAATGCAGAGCCAGAAATTGCTAAGCCACTCACTTGCACACACACACACATACACAGATGTCTGTACACTTGCGAAGGGCAATTGAGCCTTTGCTGTAGTTGTAGCGGCCGATATATAAAAAAAAATATAACTTAAATATATAAGTTGAATTTTTTGTGCCTCTATTAATTCTATTACTTTTGCTAGAGCCATCCTTTGTGTCCTTCTGCCAGAACAAATGTTTGGTCATTACGACGAAAAATGCGCTTTTGCATAAAATTACTTGCAATTAATTAAGTTTTTTTCCGAGAGTTCGTTTTTTCCTAAGATCGGCGGCCTGCCTGCAAATTGCAATTTTTAAAAATGGAAAAAGTGCAGTGAAAAATTTCAGCACAGCTGAACTAACAAATGCCGCTTTCGGTTGTGCTTTTCCCTATCGTTGGGCATGTGACCACATAATAGCAACTCTGATAAAATGAAGTGACAGCTCAGTTGACTAGTTGGTTGGTCGTAAAAAATTTCAATATTCATCCAACCGAATTATTTTGCTAATGATTTTGCATATGAATTTTTAAATGCTTTAAGAGCTCCACTCACAGTTACATTTTGGTTGAAATTGGTCATTTTAAAATCCCATCATAGATAATGAAGGGTTTGAAGGGAAAGTAATGGGAACTATATAGCCACTCCTCTCCAAGTGGCAACCTCTACCCACTGTCCAAGACTTGATGTCCTGAACTTGGTAATCCCTGTTTTCGCTAACGAGGTTCTGTCGACAGGTGACAAGGCGGTATAACCTTGCCAGCACTTTAAGCTGACTAAGGTACCCGTGCCGAGAGCTCCATGGTTGGTAGTGCTTAAATAACCAGTTTTTAACGGTCCCCTCCGATGCCCAGGCAAGGTCGGTTGTATTAAGTGCCTTACCGCGGCACGCCGGCTCTGCCGTGGCGGACCACCCCTTCCGTGCCTACTCGTGGAACCAAAAAGCTAATGGATTCAAATATAAAGATGAAAAAGAAGGAGAAATGGATAAAACCGAGAGTGTGTTGCACACGCTGTCTGAGGACGATCTATTGGTATCCAGCCAGGACACGATTGTCGAGCCTTGTACAATGACCGGTGCACGACACAGTACCCCGCTTCTCAGGCCAAGCCGACTTCAGTCAGCCTCCAAGACGACGTCTGGTAAGGTAGTCAAGGCGGCCTCTGGAAAGGTTTCTATGGGGCCTGTGGTAAGCCTGCCAAGGTGATCCCTGGCAATGATGCCCCGGAGACCACTGCAAAGATCACCAAAAGGAAAAATAAGACGTCATCCGGTGCCCTGCTCAAGGCGCGTTACCTGAGGGTGAAATTCATTCTGGCAAAAGATTGCCAAGAATCAACAAGCCGGTAATGCGGACGAGCGCTAGATCGTGGAGGTTGAGGAGATTGGCCTATTAGGTTGAAGGAGATTGGTCTCTGGAGGCAACTTCCGCTAGGACATAGTAGCATCTTGTACCAGATCGCCCCTTCCTTCCCGTGCAGGCAAGATTGGAAACAGGGGAGAGTCGGCACGGATATAGGTACCTCTGTTTTTACTGACGGATCCAAGATGGAATCTGGAGTGGGAGTGGGGGTTTGTTTTAAATCAGCCAGCATTTTGGTCTCCTTTAAACCGCCGGAAACGAGCAGCATTTTTCAAGCAGAGGTCTTCGCGATCCTTCAGGCATGCAAAATACTTCAAGATCGCTGTTGGGAGGGAGACATTAATATTTTTTCCGATAGTCAAGCTGCAATCAAGGGCCTGTCGTCGCCGTATTGCAGTTCTCTTCTGGTGAACTCCTGTAAGGAGGAACTCAAACGTCTCGAACGTGCAAAAAACATATCCCTTATCTGGGTTCCTAGGCACAGGAATATAGGAGAAAATTAAATTGCCGATGAGCTTGCCAGGGAGGGGTCGACAGAACCGGTTTCAATTGTCCCCTTCTCATACATCGGTGTCCCCTTGACCGTTGTTAGAGGGAAACTACACAATTTCTTTCTAAAAAAAGCGCAAGACAGATGGGAGGGTTGCCTCGTCGTGTGCTATTTCGAAAATGCTATGGCCTAAATACGATATTAAGAGAACGCTAAAAGTGATGGGAGTTCCCCGCCATTCAATTTCCAAACTCATTGCGGTGTTCACTGATCATTGGGTGATCGGTACTCATGCGAAGAAGCTTGGAGTTCCGTGCAACCAATATTTCAGCAGCTCTGGGGATCCTACAGAGAAAGAGACTGTTGTACACTTTCTCTACAAATGTCCAACTCTGGCTGCTAAGCGCTTAAGATTCCCTAGCGTGCCCTTTGGGTGTAGCTTGAAGAAATCTCCAGCCTAGATCCCTTTTCTCTCCTCCACTACATCGACAGCACTGAATGGCTGTAGACGGATTTCTCTCCCCTATTTTTTTGTAGTGGTCCACATAATGGTATCAAAGCAGCACGTAAGTACTATGTACTTGTAGTGTACCTGGGATACTCTTGCCATCTAACCTACCTACCTACAGATATTGGTATCTCTTCCTATAAGCGGTATTTGGGCGCTCTAGTAAAGCTTGTCAGCTATGGTGAAAAAATTATAAATGGTGTGGCAAATATCAGACCGTTAGCCGGCTCTCAACGAATTGCCAGAATCAGCCGATGGGCTGACGTAACCGGGGTAATGAATGTGTTAGTGATATAAAAAAAATCCACGCATCCTTCGCTCATGCCACTTCGTTGCCGTCTGAACAACGACTGAATGGCCGAGTGTGTGAATACATGTGAAATGATGCTACAGGCTCAAGAATACCCCCTGAAGTGTCAGCCGCAGTTTCCCTCACGATTTTGTTTTCCACCATAGTTATTGATCAAACCTGGTAAATCGAAATCTTTTCAGCAATGGTGGTGTGTTTACGCCACAGCGTGTGGGGAAAAAGCCTATTCGTTCGAATTCTGAAATGCTATTATAGTATATTGCAAAGATGATAGATTACTAGGTTTGCTCTTTAACTATGGTGAAAAAAAAATTGTGAGGGGAAACTCTGCTGCCACGCCACTGGGGTACTGAGCAGCCTACTTCTGCACGATCAATTCACATGTATTCACACTCACTCGTCAAATCAGTCGTTGCCCAGAAGGCAATGAAGTGTCATTGGTTGAGTTTCTCCGTATATCACCAACACAAACTCAGTTTTTTTGTCACTTCGGGTTATCGTCAGCCCATCAGCTGATTATGTCAAATTCACTCAGAGCCGAATAACAGTATGTTAAGTAGTACACCTCTAAAATCTTTCCGCCAAGGATATGATATAATATATCTGGGTGCAATTTATGCAAATCGAAATATAAACAAACCCCATAATGGCTTACCGGCTTAGAATATTTTGATAGGAAAGTAAAATTATTTTAAAATAATATAAAATACTATCATAGAAGCTGGGTATATGTAGGTATAAGTATATGTAGGAATTTGTAGAGTGGGATATCTTAAGAAGAAGTGGTGTATAGGAGAAAGGTCATTATAGCAGTATTCACACAGAAGACAATCACATATCTTATAGAGCCTCTAGCCCCTTTTATGATAAATAATAAATTAATTTGATCTTATTCGTGTGGCTTCTTCTCCTTCTTTATTGGCGCGAAAAGAACTTGGCTTTATTTAAGCTTTTTACTTAGCGCTACTTAGTTCGAGGAAGATACGAGTACGCGGGTGGTTGTTATTAATGAAGTATTGGCAAAATACGTGAAAAACTGTCATATCATGTCTAAGCAGATGGTCTAAACTGATGTTGCCTGTCATGCCCAACCAACTGTCGCAGATCCTCCTGTCATTAAGCAGAGGGGACTGTAGGCAGATGATTGGACTGATGACGGGTCGCTTTCTGTGGGCAAAGCACATGGAAAAGGTAGGCATCTCAGACAGTGACATGACACAAACAGACACTTTAGACGCAATAACTTCGCTTCCACCGAATCGAATGCCACCAAGCTTTCACTGGAAGTCAGCTAGGAATGTAACTTCTAACGCTGAAACTCATTAAAAAGATAGCGCCATCAAAACACATTTTTATGACTCCAGTTTTGTTTATTTTGGACTTCACCTTCTATTGGTCCAGTCATATATTTCATTGTATGTAGTTGTGAAGTCGATGCGTTTCCGAGTTTCCTAACGAAAGAATAACTGTATCGTTAGTAAAAGTATCTGTTACGCAGTTTGGATTGCATGGTAGATGTAAAAAGCAAATAGGTATAATAATTTTTTTTGCTAGTTGTGGAATTAAATTGAAAAACAAAATTGTAGCGTTTAACGAATTTAAATAGTTAAAAAATCAAAAAATTGTTTTGCACTCACTAGCAAAAATATCTGTTCATTTATAGGCTTAATGAATTTCATTCAGTAAACTACTTAGTTGCCAGTAAATCATTTGAACGTTAACGATTGATTCTATGTAGTTTGTCGTATGTGTTGTATCTGCTAATTTCCTGTTTTGTGAGCAGCAGTAAAGGGGTAAATAAATTTGATGAAACTAAATCCATAAACCGATTCAATCAGATGCACAAAACCGCATTATGACGCAGCACTCACTAAGTGTGGCATAAACTGTGCAACATATACATACATACATGCAACCGTGCATACAGGGTCCGGCACTCGAAATGTAACCAACTTTACACCGCTCGCGCAGCTGATGCACTGGTATTAGCGGGCTGTTAGTTGGATAAATGACAGTCCAGAGTCTTGTGTATCACACCATTACTCGTTACAAGGGTACTGGTAGCATCGCAAAACGTTGTGGAGGTGGTCATCAAAAGACTGCGCCATCACGTGAAATGGTTCAAAAAGTGAAGAAGCGACTTGAGTGAAATCTCCGACGAATTGCCATTCAAATGGCGAAAGAACTGAAAATACGTAGCATCCGCCGCATACTGAAAAATTATCCCATGTTCGTGTTTCGTGACAGCAAAGCTGCACCCGTGGCCTTGGATAGCCCTCCAACCACTTCAAGGGTAGTGCAGTACTGTAAATCCAGGCTGAGCTATGTCGGTAGACATAAAATCCTGATGCTAACATGGGTCCCGGGACACGTGGGTATTGCGGGTAACGAGATCTCTGACTCTTTAGCTTGAATGGGCTCTGAGGCCAACTTCTTTGGCAAACGGGTTGCTTCAAGCCATCTTGGTAGGCTGAGAGAGGCTGTAGATGGACAAATCTGATGTTGCTTGTCATGTCCGACCGACTTTCGCAGATCCTCCTGTCATTAAGCAGAAGAGACTGTAGGACTCATGACGGGCCACTTTCTATGGGCGAAGCACACGAAAGAGGTAGGCATCTCAGACAATGCACACTACCCAGCATTTGGAGAGCAGGATGAGACGGCGGACCGCTTTCTGTGCATCTGCTCGGACTTTGCTCGGATCAGGCTTGAGGTATTTGGCACTGATGTGTTAAGAAGCGGCCACCTTGGCTCATTGGCACCACAAGATCTACTCAGATTTCTTCGTAGGTCCAGTAGATTTAAAGAAAATTTAAAAGGGAACCCGAGTGCAGTACAATGGGCTCAATGTGTCTGAATCTTGAACTGGTAGTCTGTTCCGACAAAAAAAAAAAAAAGACGAAAAAACATTTTTTCCAATTGTCATGTCGCGATCAAAGTTCTGAAACTGAAACTGAAATGGTCTCAGACACCTTCTACACAGTCATCGGCATCCTTCTGACTGCTGTTAAAGGGGAATTGCACAAGTTATTTCTCAGGGAAGCGCAGAAAAGATGGAGCTCCTTTTCTTCATGTGCTATTTCGAAAACCCTTTGGCCACCGTGCAATAGTCGGAGGACTCAAAAAGTCCTGGGGACTCCACACAATTACATTTCCAAACTCGTAGCCGTGTTTAACGGCCATCAGACGATCGGCACACACGCGGAAAATCTAGGTTTGCATTTAACCCCCATTGCAGAAGCTGTGAGTGAAGGAGATTGTTGAGCACTTTTTCCGTAAATGTCCGGGTTTGGCAACTAGACGAGCAAATTCACTGATAGATATCTGCCTGTTGGAGGGCGGCGCTTTAGTGCTATTTGGGGAGTGCCAATCTTGCATTTTAACCATTTTACCTACCTTTCACACACATACATTTTAAATAATTTTTTACTCAAGCTCCAATTTCGAACTTTGGGGGCTAACTTCGAACACCGAGACATTATTTTTTACTTCTGACTCAATAAAAAATAGAAAGTTTGGTGCAGTACCTAGTTGATTTTGCCGTGCAATGTTATTTGTTAAATTTTTGGCCAAATATGTATGGGTTGCCAGATGATGTCCAATATGTACGTTCCCCTTGCGCTGCATGCTCGTGGCTTTGGTGTTAATGCACACTGTGGCATGCAATGATAACGGTTTCCCATTGCATTCGAATGCTGTTTCATATCGGCATAAATTCGTGTCCAAAATGTAATTAAACATCCACGTGGCACTACACACAAACCCAGGCACTAGCGGAAAATAGCGCATTAAAACGAACGCCACTCTCCTATTGATAGCCTATGCCTTCAATTAATTTTCTCGAAAAGTATTGCATAACTACCTGTGGGGGCTTAGCAGCAGCTCCCGATATTGCAGCATGCAGACACAAGCAACGCCTGATCACCATTTGCACACTACCCAATCCCTCGGCCAGCTATCCTTCAATTTTATTCACCGTATTTTACATAGCCAAGGACGCTGAGTTATTAGTTCAGCCGTTGTACATATAAAACTAGCAAGCACATTTTGAGTTGTTGTAATAATCAATTTCCGGCAAATTTTTGGTGAACGATTTCGAAAAATGCAGGAAATGAAAACGAATTTAGGCGCAACGGTTTTGCAAGCTGGTATTTCAATATATGCTAAGGTTTCGATCTACGAATGCAGGTGCATATGCCAACAAGTATGTATGTGCTCTGTATTCATTTCACTGCAATGGTTTTTAGCTCCTGATATTCGGATATTGGTCAAGCGGCGCACATTGCTTTGACTGCTTTGAAATACGAGTTGTGGGGACTGTGGGCTCTCGGCGTGGTAGAAGTTTTGCATGTATGCAATATATGTGCACCTATGTATGTATATACACAGAATGAACTGTAGGCGACAGAGTTCGTCCATCTGATTCTATTGTAATGGGTGATTTTTTGAGAGAGTTTGGGAACGTAACGGGTTAGGGGTAGTCAGAATTTTCAAAAAATTGGATTTTTTTTGCATTTTCTTAAAGTATAATATCTTAAAAATATTGTGTGAAAATTTGAAGGGAATCCAACAAATACTTTTCGAGTTATTCAACAATTAACAAAGGGCGTTCGGGCGCCCCCTTGGCGTTCGTAAGGGCAATTCAACCGGGCTATTCGGGTCATGTTCTTCGATTTCGATATAACTCAAATATGTCGCTCTCTGGTCAAAATAACGTATATTTTTGTTCACCCGAAAAAATTTTCAAGTTTTATCGGCAATTTTGTTTTTCGGCTCAAAATCGATTTTTTTTTAATTATATAAGAAACATTTTTTTTTAAATGCTCATAACTTAGTCAAAAATGAACCGATTTTAATGATTCTGGGTTCAAAATGATCGCCATTACTTGCACGAGCGACTTCATATAGAAACAATTACACAAAAAGTAGTTGAAAATGTTTTATTTTCCAAAAAAAAAAAAAAACAAATCGAAATTTTTTCGAATTTCAATATTTCAAAAAGTGTATATTTTTTTCACTTTTTCCAAATCACGAGGACACCTCAAACTTCAATTGAGCTGAATGCCCAGTAGCTAAAATGCGTTGTTTTTGAGTAATGAATTTTTAAGTAAAAAACCAGTGCGAACACTTTTTGTTTTTTGCAAAATAAAAAATTTTCAACTACTTTTTTGCAATTGTTTGCAATGGCAAATCGATATTTTGGAACCTGCTATGACGACTGAAGAAGTATTTGATGGCCCAGGAATAGATGACGCAGTGTAATAATTCGTGTAACTCTGCATAGTAAAACTTTAAATGCGTTTTTCTCAAAACTAGGTTTTTTGAACTGGTGATCACCGGAACTTGAAAACCGCTTGGAAGATTTTAATAAAATCTATGCTGCTTTCGAAAAACATGAAACACGCGTGCCTGATGAAGGATTTTTTTTTCAAAAATTTCAATTTTTTTTACTATAAATAGTTTTTTCTCCATTTTTCTTTATTTATTGAATCTTTTTTGTATAAGAAACTAACAATAAGCTTACAAGTCTTATATACTAGAGTAATATGTTTCCTTGCGAGTGCTAAGAAACGAATTATTTGCTCAAATTAATATATATTTACATATATGATTAAATCGGTTGTGAATCTCCAATTCTTCATAGTTGGGAGCTGGAAAGGACGGGTTTCCAGTCTGCGATTTTTCATAGCTGGGAGCCGGAAAGGCCTAGCTTCCAGTCTCCCTTAAAGCTTCCGTTGTCCCTCATGTCGATGGTGAAAATGTTGTTGTTTTTTGTTTTTTTTTCTAATGTGATAGATGTGGTTGGAATAAGTTGTGGACGGACTCTCGTGTGAGATGAGATAATTAAGATAGTGGCGACTCGAAGATGTCTCTTTTTTTCAATCGTGTGTGACCTTCATCTAAAAGTAGATTTCGCGGTAGTTTATTGGGATGGTCTTCTAGCTTTTGTAGGTATTTTTTGCTCAGCCGTACTATTTCATCGGCTACACGAGGTATGCAAATATCTCTGTGAATGTTAGCGTTCTTTATATACCATGGAGACCCCGTGATTATCCGCAAGGCTTTAGATTGCACTCTCTGAAGTTTTTCGATATTTGAGGGCGTTGCCGTTCCCCACATTTCTATACCATATGTCCATATTGGTTTTAGCATGGCTTTATATAGTAGCACTTTGTACTCTAGAGGTACTGCTGATTTCGAATTAAGCATCGAATATAGGCTTTTCATTTTAAGCTTGATATTCGACACTTTCTTTTCAATATGATTCCGCCATGTGAGTCTTCTATCTAAGTGAATTCCAAGATATTTTATATCGTTTTGCTGTGGTATATTCTGACCATTTATTGTAACTGCAGGGCAAGTTTCTGTTCTTAGAGTAAAAGTAATATGCACGCATTTGATGTCATTAACCTTTATTCTCCAGATTTTAAGCCATACTTCTGTTTCAAGTATATGCCTTTGTAATATAGACGTTGCTACTTTTGGGTCTGTGTGAGTGCAAAGTATTGCAGTATCATCGGCAAATGTTGATGTCATTGTTTGGCTCGTCGTTGGCGTATCAGATGTGTATAATACATTTAAAATAGGGCCTAGAATGCTGCCTTGTGGAACTGCAGCGTCTATTCTACAATGCCGAGAGAAAAAATCTTTTTGCTTTACAACAAATTCTCTATTAGTGATATAGTTTCGCAGCAAGAGGTCTACATTCGTAGGCAGTAAACTAGTAATTTTGTGAATTAAGCTGCGGTGCCATACCTTATCGAATGCTTGTGCTACGTCTAAGAACAGTGCAGTGCAGTACTGTTTTTTCTCAAAGGACTTTCGTATAAATGACACAATGCGATGAACTTGCTCAGTTGTACTATGTTTTGCTCTAAATCCAAATTGGTGTTGAGGAATAATATTGTTATCTTGAATAAAGGGCATTATTTTCTGCAAGAGCAACTTTTCAAATAGCTTTGAAAGTATGGACTATAGACTAATTGGCCGATATGAGGATGCTTGGCTTAAGTCTTTCCCAAGTTTACCAATCATAGTGATTTAAGATAATTTCCAAGCTTTTGGGTAGTAAGCAGTACGAGAGATAGCGTTAAATATGTGGCTGAAATGAAGAACGGCAATATTGGGAAGCTCTTTTAGCATTTTTGGGGTGATTTTGTCGTAACCTGGTGCTTTTTTAGGTTTAAGTTGATTAATAACTGAGACTATGTTATTTTTTTTAAACTTTATTGGCTTTTTTGTGGTTGCAATATGTCTAGTGGTAAACAAGTAGTTGCAGAAGACTGACCCTTTTTCAGAATCCGTACGTGCCCAATTACCAATAAATAATTAATTGTCGTTTTTTTTCTCGAAAATCTGAAAAATATTTCGTGAGGCCGCCATATTGTTATTTTCGAAAAAAAAAGCTTCGATCAGGCCCAAGATTATCTGTTAATAAATCTAATTTCTCTTTACCGATTGAATTTAGATGAATTTCCAAGGACTTGTGATGATCACGGCAAGGGACTTCTGGAGAAACGGGCTCCACACAAACAGCGATAACTTTTACAATCAGTAATTATTATTTTTTTTTTTTTAATTTTACTGAAGTCAAGTCGACACACAATGGATTAATGCTATGTTTTTATTTTTGTAAAATAAAGCAACTGACTAGCAAAAACCAAACTTATTGAAAATCATCATTTTTTCGGGCCTCTGACTACACCTAACCCCTTAAAATGATTATACAAAACAGAAATATTGTTCGCATGCATTTTTTTAAATAGTCTAGTAGATAATTTCATGGGACTTATTTTTGGAATATGACATCCCCCATATGACCATTGGCGCTACGAGTTACATGACATATTCGAACAGCGCAGTTTTTAACTAACCGAGAAAGCGTTCGACACTCTCAACCATGAAGCAATCCGGAAAGCTCTTAAATGCAAAGGAGTGCCTGAGAAAATTGTCACCATCATAAAAGAATTGTACTCGGGTGCTTCATGCCGCGTAAAATACGAAAATGCTCTAAGTGGTAGTATCGAAGTTCAAACCGGTGTTAGGCAAGGATGTGTATTATCTCCACTCGTTGTTCAATCTAGTCCTAAACCCAGCAATGCGACAAGCGTGTGCATCCAGCACGGGCATTTTCTGGGGCTTATGCGGCCGTCTTGAAGACTTAGACTATGCGGACGATATTTGCTTACTATCACACAAATACTTAGATGTATCAGCTAAACTACAAGCGGTATGCCCTGCAGTAGCACAAACAGGTCTAAGAATTAGCATAGCAAAGACTAAAGTAATGCGGATTAATACCGTCGAAATGCAAGCCCTTCAAATTGCCGACACGCCGCTTGAAGATGTGGATGAATTTTGCTATCTTGGGAGCATAATCTCAAAAAACAGCGGATCAACCGAATATCTCAGGGGCACGTAGCATTTGGCATGCTAGACAAGGTATGGAGATCAACCCACATCTCCAGACATACAAAACTGAAAATATTTGATGCCAACGTGAAGTCGGTAGTTCCTTATGGATGTGAAACATAGAACTTAACAATAAGCATGTCGCAATCATTGCAATCCTTCCTAAACCGGTGCTTACGAAAGATATTGCGGATATTGTGGCCTAATATTATAAGCAACGATGATCTTTGGGCGGCTACTGGGCAAACACCAGCTCACATATTAATTATGCGCCGCAAGTGGAAATGGATCGGACACACATTGCGCAAGCCACGGGATGACATCGCAAGGACAGCACTTGACTGGCATCCCCAAGGAAGCCGTAGGTGCGGGAGACCAGCCAACACATGGAGGCGACAAGTAGTAGCAGAGGCGGTCAGAGCCTGGAGTCAAATTAAATGTCTAGCTCTAAACAAACGATATTATAGCTTGTTTATTAAGGCCCTATATGACATCAATGGTAATTTGAATATTGCAATGAATGGATTGTTAAGGGGATCCGGTGTTCTAGAAATTTCACAAAATCAATTTTTTTGTTTTTCGATATTTCGAAAGTATAGTATCTTAAGAGCGGCCGCCGTAGCCGAATGGGTTGGTGCGTAATTACCATTCGGAATTCACAGAGAGAACGTTGGTTCGAATCTCGGTGAAACCAAAATTAATAAAAAAACAACATTTTTCTAATAGCGGTCGCCCCTCGGCAGGCAATGGCAAACCTCCGAATGTATTTCTGCCATGAAAAAGCTCGTCATAAAAATATCTGCCGTTCGGAGTCGGCTTGAAACTGTAGGTTCCTCTATTTGTGGAACAACATCAAGATGCACTCCACAAATAGGAGGAGGAGCTCTGCCAAACATCCAAAAAGGGTGTACGCGCCAATTATATTATATATATAATATATATAGTATCTTAAGAATATACTTCCAAAATGTCATGCGGAAATTCCTAATATTATAGCTTCTACAGCCCATTAACTAGGCAAAGAGCGGCCCGCGCGCTCCTGTACTTCAAACTTTAAGCTCATTTATCTCGAAATGACATTTTTCGGCCTAGTGTTGTCAAAGAACCAAAAAAACCTATTCAACCGAATCGACTGAAATTTTAATAATTTACTCACAACATCAATGGCTATTGCCCGTACTAGAATCATACCTATTATTATTTCAATTATTTGGTACTTTTTTGATTAAAATTAAAAAAAAAAAAAAAACGATTTTTAGAGTGACAAATTCAAAACCGCGCCATTTAGTAATTTTTTTTTTGTTTTTTTTTAATTATTAAAATAAAAAAAAAAAAAATTTTTTCCATTAAAAATTTTAAAATTTTAAAAATTATTTTTTTTCAAATAAAAATTTAAAAAATGAAAAATTAAAAACAAAAAAAAACTTTTCATTTTTTTATTTAAAAGTTAAATAAAAGGCCTCAAAATTTATATATCGTTTTTCATTTTTCTCATTATAAAAAAAATTCCTAAAAATACCCTAAATTTTCGAGCTCTTCTAGACCACCGGGATTCCTTAAGCGCGCTGTATCGCAAGTTGCGCCATTTTATTGCAACCAAATGTCGTAGTTGTTTAGCTGATTAATTTTTGGAAACAAAAAATTCAGTCAGCATGGCTCGATAGCGCTCGCCGTTCACCGTAACAGCAGCTGCTTAGTGACTTTGAAAGAAATAAGGGCTGATGATGCCGCCAGTGATCTATGAGCTACGGGCATAGATTTACTTTTTTTTTTTTGCAAAGTAAATTTTCACAATTACGAATCCTTTTTCTGGCATTAAATGATTCACGATGACTTGCCAGACCTTCGAGAATAGAAGTGGCAATACAGTTTGACATTCGTGCCTATTAAACTATCAGCTTTCACATCAATAGTTCTCATGCAGCTAAAACACACCCGATACACTCGTAAACAAAAGCATGCAACCAAATCCAATTGCATTCCATTAAAAATTTAGTAAAAGTGTGAAAAACTGGCAGCAGTGTTTATTTTTGCTTTGCGCCTGTTTGTATTTTTGCGTAAGTGTAGGTGTTTTTTTATTATGAGGCTGGTTTTCGATTCATTTTTATATGCTGTACATGAGTCTGCTGTCCAAGAGCGGCAATCACGCCAGGGTGTATTGAAAATCGAGAGTAAAGATCAAGAAAAATGTGTTTTGGGTGATTTTCTTCCTTCTCTTTCCTCTTCGGCACACTACCGCCGTAGCGATTTGGTCGAGTTCGGCATAGTCCACCCCAATCGTTTCAGTCACGCGTTAACCGATGCCAATTAGAAATGTCAAGTGAAGCCAAGTCCTTCTTCATTTAGTTCTTCCTTCTCCATTTAGTTCGCAGTGGTGGCCTTCCTTTGGCTCTGCTACCACCAGCTGGAACCGCATCGAGTACCTTCAGAACCGGTGCATTTGTGGATAGAGGACATCTATATTTGTAGTTGCTACATACCGACAAGTACACCCTAAGGCAAATTTGTGTTGATTGTTCAGAATATCGCCATGAATTCTAGTAACAGGCAGCGTTCATAACAGGCGATTTTAACACCTCATAGCGAACTAACCCAAAGGGTAGAGCGATCCTGGAAACATTCATACGTCTAGAAGTAGATTTGCTTAATACCGGATAAGAAAACACCTCCAATAGAAATGGCTTCGGATCAATCATGGATATTAAATTTGTCAGCTCAAATTTATAAATGATCTCCAAGTGGAAGCATGGCAGCTCTAAATGATATTAGCACCGTCTTCAAGATCAGCCTTATATGGGTTCGGAACATAGAGATATTAAAAGAAATTGCAAGACCGATGAGCTAGCCAGAAAGGGTACTAATCTTCCTCTCCTTCAAAACAGAGGCAATAAATGAGTTCCTATAGGAGTTTGTAAATTAAGGATAAAGAATAATATTCTTCAGGAGGCCAATAGGTCATGGAGAGGAAAAAATACGTGTTTTACAACCAGGCTAATTTTGTCGCAAATAGATAAGAAAAAATCAGCAGAATTACTTAACCTCTCAAGAAAGAACATCTCGAAGGTCGTGGCTTGCGTCACCGGTCGTTGGTTGTTAGGTAGGCACTATTCTAGGCTAGGAATATTTTGGCCTTAATACTGCAGAAGTTGTAGAGACAAGAAAGAAGAAAAAAGAGTAGAACACTTCCTCTGTAATTGTCCAGCCGTACTCATAAATAGAGCAGCGTTGTTAGAAAAATCCCATTTTGACTCTCCCGCAGAACTAACCGGTGTTGAGATGAAACCTACCCTACACTTCATAAGAGAATATAACTGGTTCCATGAAAAGTACGCTGTAAGGTTTCCGTGTTACACAGTGGTACAATAGCGGACCTACATGGTCTAAGTGAATTGGCTACTCTACGACGACTGTCTCAAGAACCTAACTAAGTGGCATGCATTTGTGTAAACTTTTAAAGTGTTTTGTTTTCTTTTTACATAGATATCGTCAACATGGACGGCATGCACGATTCAAACTGCCCGCTAAAGGTATACCTCATTTGGGATCACACACAGGTACTTGCTAAACCCTCAACTCCGTCACTTCCACTTTAAATTGGAATTGAAATTTTAATACATAAGTCGACCCAAGGAGCACCAAGAGATTTAGTGGCGAAAACACTCAGACTAAAAAATCCATTGTATTTACAGCTCTGGAAAAAGGGTAGATAGTCAAGTAGGGAAGGAGAAAAGTATCAGAGGAAGAGTGAGGAAAGAATAGAGACAGAGACAGAGGTAGTTAGTCCTGTGAGAATTTTCCAGATTCTTTGGCAAATCTGTAAATATTCTCCAGTTTAAGAGAACGAATATTACTCATTCTTACGACATCGGATCCCAAAACTCGTAGCCTTGCTCTAGCAAAGGCAGGACACTCACAGAAAAAGTGCTCAGCGCTATTCGCCTCCTCCAAACAGACAGGCACATTGGGTCCACAATGATTCCAATTGTGGTCATACGCCCATGGGTTGTGTCCTGTAATAATACCAACCAATGTCTTTTCTTCCAAGTTTTAGTAGAAAGTTTGACAGTTTTCTGTTCGGACTTTTCACAAAATACTTTGCAGTTCTGCAGCGTTCTAGACCGGACCATCGCTTTTTATGTAGATTGTCTACATTGTCGCTGATCAAATTCAAGATTCCTGCAGAACTGATTCGGATTATTGGGTCTGGCCCCTGTGAGGGAACCTCTGATCCGCAGTTGGTCAATTCATCGGCAATTTCGTTTCCTTGAACGCCAGAGTGTTCTGGAACCCATATAAGTACAAGCCTGCTCTGTTTTGCGACAAAATTGAGCTTCTTTTTACATTCTTAAACAATCTTTGAGGTTTGCTTCGCGTTCTTCAGGGCCTTCAGTGCAGCCTGACTGTCACTGAAACCTCCAATCTGTTTCCCACTCCATCTCCTCTCGATTATCCATTCGGCTACTTTCAGTATGGCAAAAATTTCCGTTGCCATTTCACCCATAGCATAGTGATACTTATTACTATCGTTTAAGTACCATCCGGCTCCAGACCCTACTTCATTCTTGGAGCCATCGGTACAAAAAATATCCGTCAAACCTCCCTGCATACTTTCTGGATTGCTCCATTGCTCACGCAATGAAAATCTGACATCAAATTTCCTTCCAAAGGAAACTGTGGGTATTAGGCCGTCTTTAGGTTCCAGAAACAGTGGATACTGCTCAGATAGCAACTTAAAGTTTTCTCTGTTTTCCGAAGTTCCGTCTTCGTGCCAGAAACCATATTTATGGAGTCTACACATTGCTTTTATTGCTTCCTGTTGGATCTTAAGATCCAGGGGGAGCAAATTAAGCATAGCATTTAGGGCGTCACCAGAGGTGTACTCATGGCACCCGTGATGCATAAACATACACTTCTTTGCAGCCTGTATAGTACCCGGAGTGTGAACTTAACTATATTCCGGCGCAGCCAGACCACAGAGGCGTAAGTGCTGATTGGTCTGATAAGCTTGGCTCCACTCCTCTCCCTGCGAAGCTTATCCAACGCACTACTTCAAAATGTTGGTTAGCTATGTATAAAGCTCCGTCAATTTCTATCGGCTAGTGCCTTGCATTTTCTCTATGTATCTAAGCTCTTTTTGAATTGTAGTAACATACGCAGCTGCCTCCCCCACTTTTCTTCTGACCCCAAGATGAACTCAACTGCATCGGTTACATTTAGAAGTCTTCATCATCTTAACACTAGACGACATCTACTACAACATAGCCAATCAGCAACCTAAGCAGATAGAATTTCGAAGAAATACAAGTACAGCCTAAGTCGATCGCTTATGTTGCGTAAAAAATGCTCAGACTAACGATTGGAAATAAATTTTCAAAAACTTTTAAACATTATTCAATTGGAAATTTCTCAAAGTTTTCTGAAGAGGAATGTCGTAGAGGTAGCTTTAATGTTTATTTCTAAATTTTGTATAATAAAAAAATATTGTTTAATTCGCAGGTTGCATAGCACTTTGGAACATTCAATTATCGGCAAATGTAACTTTTTGCGAAAAAATATACATAAACACATTTAAAAATTTACGATCTTCACTAATCTTACATTCGTCAATCTCCTCCTTTCGTTGAAAAACTAAGCAGACAGTCGCGTTTCAAACAAAACTTGAAAATTCCTAATTTCGTTTGCACGCTTTCACGTGGCGTACACATTGACATTTCCACTGCCAAGACATACGTACGTACCAACTTGCATTTAGCTGCGTTTATCCCATCAAATAGAATGTTGCATGCCGCGCACACATGCATAAAGATCAGGAATTTAAAACTAGAACTTAAACGCTAATGCACAAAGGCAAGTTTCCATTTCCGCCTAAATAGAGGATAAACTGGAAAAGGAGATCAACAACACGATGAACTAAGCAGTCAAAAGAAATCAATTTACTTTTAAACTGAAGAAAAAAAAAACAACTAATGCCAGAAACTCCGCTATAAAAGGTAAAACTTACATACAAATACAACAACTACAAATGAAGCGTTAAGAAGCAAAGTTAAAGATTCGCAATCACTTAGAAGCGAAAAGAAGAGTTGATAGTTTCGTTGTGAAAGTAAAAATCTGCGAACAAAATTCCATCGAAACTTGAATTCGCAGTCAATGGAAAAGTTTTTCACTTTCGCAACGCCAACGAGTTGTGAACAACGCATTGTTGTGGGAGTGGATAGAGAGCAGAGGAAAATAATGTTAACACATTAGCGAGCGACAAGCGTTTTCAAATACATGCAGCTGTATTAGGTACTCATCTTATAGGTTGCATGTTTGTAAGGGGTGCTTCGTTTTTTCTAAAACGAGTAGAACTTTTAGTAGGGATGTCAGTCAAAGCAGGTCAAACAAGGTGTGCCAAAAATACATACAAAGTGGGACAGTTACGAGCCGCGAATTAGTGAATAGAATACAGGTGAGTTAAGTTAGGTGCAAAATTTTACTAATATACTTCCCGATAGTCTCGCTTAAGCTCTATGGCTTGGCTTCATTGTTACTCCCATCATTGAAAGTACCCTTGTACCATTTACAGATTCTATCATAATTGGATGAAGGTGAGCTTCACACTCCATTCCTCTTCGCTGTTAACTGTTCTGGTCGCTCTCACAGTAGTCGACTCGCACTTGCATTGTAATTGTAAGCTGTGCTTATGACGCTCGCTCTTAACCGCACTGGTCCTCACAGCAGTTCATACACACTTGTATTGCAACTGTTAGAAGCGCTGTAAAGTAGTGTGCACATATTCTCTGTACGTACGATGCTCGCTGTTAACTGATGCTTTCCATTTCAATTCAACCGGGCTATTCGGGTCATGTTCTTCGATTTCGATGAAACTTAAATATGTTGCTCTCTGGTCAAAATAATGAGACACGTATTTTTTTGTTCGCCCGAAAACATTTTTTTTCAAGAGTTATGGGCAATTTTGTTTTTCGGCTCAAACTCGATTTTTTTTAATTAATGGTCTATGGATAAGTTCGTGCGGTTTTACAACAGATGGCGTAACTTGATTATTATTCCATCGATCCACATTTCCAAACATTCATTGGAGAGCTACTGTCGTAAGGCACAAACGTCAGTATAAGTTTTTTATTTGAAGCGTAAACAACAATATTTTTACCACACTTGAAAATGTCGAATTTCGTGCCAAATAATGTGTTTTTGCGGAGAATTCTTTAATATGAAGAAAAAAGCAGCCGAAAGTCATCGTATCTTGGTGGAAGTTTATGGTGAGCATGCTCTAGCTGAGCGAACGTGCCAGAAGTGGTTTGCACGCTTTAAAAGTGGTGATTTTGGCCGCGCCGCCAAAGTTCATGGATACCGAATTGGAGGAATTGCTCGATCAAGATCCGGCTCAAACGCAAGAAGAGGTTGCAAAAACTTTGGGAGTTGATCAATCAACCATTTCCAAACGTTTAAAAGCCATGGGAATGATCCGAAATTCAAATTTCGAAAAAAAACCGCATGAACTTATTCATAGACCTATTACATAAGAAAAAATTTTGTTTAAATGCCCATAACTTAGTCAAAAATGAACGGATTGTAATAATTCTGGGTTCAAAACAAAAAAATACGTGTCTCATTATTTTGACCAGAGAGCAACATATTTAAGTTTCATCGAAATCGAAGAACATGACCCGAATAGCCCGGTTGAATTGAAATGGAAAGCACCAACTATCTATAATGACCGCTCTTTCAGTACATAGCATATATCACATATATGTATGTGCCAGCTGGGTTTTCACGAGGAATCGCCGACAGAAATATCTGATGCTGGTTTAAGTTATTTACAATTCTGAACTTTCTGTTTACCATAGTGGGCTACGAGCTCGCGAGCACTCATTTTCCGAAAAAGTTTAAGATGACGTGAAGAAAAAATCGACAACTTTTTCACGTGCGACGGCTTCCAAAATAATATATTGTGAAATATAATTATGAATTATTACATTACAAGGACTAATGCAACTATCAGCTGTGACTATCGGCCTGACATATTTCCAAAACCCGTGTAATACAAAGAGTTGTGTCTTCAACTAAGCGCACAAGTACCACTACTTATTATTTGACAATGGTTTCATTTGTTTCAATTTTATTATTACTATTGATAGTCGAAAAAGTCTTTTCGTATTTCTAATCAAACTTCAACTAATTTTTTTTTATATTTATAATGAACTTTATTAAACCAAATATGTACCATTTTGGTCGACCACCTTTTGTCATTTTTCTTCTAGAGACATTATTCCATCAGTGTAAAACTTTTGTGGTTTCTCGGCTAAAAACTGCGGCAAGTAATTTTCACAGGCTTCTCTTGAAGCCAACTTTACCCCATTAAGGGAGTTCTGCATTGACCGAAACAAATGGTAGTCCGATAGTGCAAGGTCATGGTTATATGGTGGATGCATCAAAACTTCCAAGCCAAGCTCTCCCAGTTTTTGCCGAGTCATCAAAGATGTGTGTGGCCTAGCGGTGTCCTGATGGAAGACGACGCCCTTTCTGCTGATCAGTTCTGGCCGTTTTTTTTCGATTGCTTCAATCTCATCAGTTGTTGACAGTAAAGTGTAAAATCAATCGCTCGAGCAGGCTGGAGTAGCTCATAGTGGTTGATTCCTTTCCAATCCCACCAAACACACAACATAACCTTTCGAGGCGTCAATCCTGGCTTTGCGACCATTTGTTGAGCTTCACCACCCTTGCACCATTATCTTTTTCGCACATTACCATGCACTCAGGAAGAAGGCATATGCAAATGTAATTATATACATATGCGCATATACATACATATATATGCTCACTCAAGTAGGAGAGAGCCAGATGTCGAACGTTGCCGAACGCGAGGGCCGATTGTGCTCTTTGTCGTTAGTTCCGCGCTCTCGCTTGCAGTTCAAGCAAGGTAACGACGCATTTTTTCGTGCGTGTAGTCGGCTAAATCGAATTATACGACGTTATCACCTCAAAAATTTTGGATTGATACGCGCAAATTATCGAGATATGTTAAATAGCAGTTCCTGTACAGCATAACAGGTTTCCCTATAACCGCGCTATCTATTTTCTTTACCAGCGCAAAGCAGCAACAAAAAACAACAAATCTACGTTTCTTTCATTACTGTGAATTTCAAGCAGGAAGTCTTGATGGAACTCCCTCGTGCTTTTCAGAATTGTAAATAGCTAATTTTGACTGTGTTCGTGAAAGTATTTGAACGCGCTGTAAAGTGTCCACCACTAATAAAAAAAAACATTTCACAGGATGTTGCGAAAACGAACAGAAATTCTTTTAATTAATCTGATGGTTTCATAATCTTTAGGAAAATAAAAAACTTGCAGGCTAATAAAGCAGAAATATTTATTTATATGTAATTTTATTTCTTGTTTTTTAGTTTTTATTTTTATAAGGAAAGCGGAAACTGAATTTTATTGCATAAAAATTAAACACCCATTATATGTGTATACATATGTATCTATAGACGCCTTGCATACTTCTGATTGCTACGCGATTGTTCACACTTGCTGCCGTTGAGTGAGGCAAACAAAATTGCAAATAGCAACGAAGTTCTATCGTAAAAGCAAAGAAAAAATATCAACCAAAGTTGGGCAGTAAGAATTCGAATTGTAAGAAAACTAGTCTTAATCGAATTGCTAAAAGGAACTTCCGTAAAATTGCATGCATGCATAGATACATATGCGTATCTGGATGCCAGTATATAAGTACAATAATAGGGGAGAGTTTTCATACGATTTTTTTTTTCACGATTGAGTTTGAAGTTCAAAACTGTAGGTAATCAAAGTAGTAGAGCGCATGCCTTCTTCTTAAATTTAAGAGCCTTGGAAGGAGCAAGCATTTCAGGCATAATGTCACTGAGCACAGGCCAAATCAAGCTATAGTCCTCAATTTTGTTGCATCAGAATGGAATACAGTTGTAATCGGATTGTGCTGTGTCGCATTATTGCCTGTGACGCATTTACTCTGTTGAAAGCAATGCAACCTCAGTCGTAGCATACTTTACCCTCGCTTTTGCATTTGATACTAGGGTCCTTATTATGAGCAAGATTCGATTTTCGACTGTAGTTGAAAGTGCTGATCGAACGAGTTTTCATTTGGTATTATGGTGCTCATTTGCTGAAGAATAGGACTATTGTGAATTTCGATCGCTCGACGCATTTACAATAGATGATTTTTTCTCAGCTGATACAGTAAATCAAAATAAAAGAACACGCGATTGTATTGAAATTCTTTGTTAGCAACATTTTTAAAAGTTAAAAAAAGTATTTTTTGTTAAAATGAGTTTTTTCAGAACTTCTTCTTTATATACGCGCAATTTATCTTGTTTCAGTTGCAAGAGTTCATCGGTTGCGTTTTTTTTTTTTTCATTCTCAACTTTTTTTTGTATATTCCGCTGTTTCTGTAGCACATTGCTTTATTTCGTGCAAGGTAGAAATCATTTCTTCATAGAATCGCTTTTGGCCATCAGTCTGCAACTTTAGTAACCTCAATCTCTCTGCTTTTTGAGACTTTTTATTTGTCCTCGTTTTTCTGGCTGGTTCCTCGTGAACCTTTTAATTTAATTCCACTTCACTTTCCTCAGAGTTTTGGACCAGAAGTTCTGGGCGGGGATTTGAGGGGGACAAAACTGTGAACTGGTCACTGGTAGTTGTATCCAGACCAAATTCCACCCCAAGCGGATTTATGCAGGCATCAAGTTGCAGTAAACCGATTATACTTTCTTCGGTATTTGAAAATCCCTCAAGTTTGTTAGAGCACCCACCTGTTGCTCGGAGTTCAGCTTTGTTTTGCGACATTTTTTTCTTCGCTGTTGACTTCATGTCAGCCCATACCTGCCAAGGGAAAATAAAAATGTATTTCTACAAACATCACAAAAAAAAAAAAAACAATTATGAGCCCTAATACATTTTGCTGCCGTTCTAACTGGTGGTCCAAAGCAATTCAGATTCCTTGTTAACTCCTCCCATTCTTTTGCTGCTTGAACTTTGGTGTAATTTGTGAATTGTGTGTTCTCTTCCATGAAGGGGGGAGGCTGCTTTAGAGGCTTCAAAAAATCGATTTTTTTTGCTAAATGCTTTCCCAAACTATCCAAGAATGTGTTCTCAAAATTTCAGAAGCAATTTCAAAATATTTTCGGAGTTACAGAAAATGAGCAAACGTCGAGCAGGTATCCAAGCGGCCGGATCGCTCGAAGTGCGATTTCTAGGTTTTTTGTTTTTGCGATTTTTCTTAATTGGCGGGAGAGATACGGAAAAAGTTAAACGTCCTATCGAAACGAGATAACACAGATTGTATTCGGAATTAAATTCTCTTCTAGTTGAACCTAAAAAACCTTAAGAAAGTTATGATTAACCCACTTTTTAAACAATCTGAATGAATTTGTTTTTCCAAAAAAATTATTTTTTTTTTTTTTAATTAGCGAAACATTGTTGAATTTCTCACTTATTGTTTAATCTTCTTGGTTTAACTAGAAGCTATACTGTACCAAAATAAAAAACTTTTTGGGTTTTTGGTTTCAGATGAAATTCGCGACCTGAATCTTTCCCGCCCCACGACACATGCGCACTCGATGCGCCTCGGCAAAATGCTTGTACCACGCATAATATGACATATATTTTAATGAAAAAATTTGAGAAGACTGCCGAAATATATAACTATAAAACCAGAAAGTTTCGCTTCAATCGAATGTTTATTTCCTTCCAAAAAAATCCACGAAAAAATCGATTTTTTGAAGTCTCTAAAGCAGGCCCCCCCCTCGCCCCCCTTAATGCGACCAGCCTTTCTAATTGCTGTTTGGTACTCACGACTTTCGACCTGCATAAAATTAACAAAATTAGTATATGTTTATTTTTTGGTTACTATAAAACAATAAATAATTTTCCGACAATATATACACTACTCAATCGAAAGGAAAATTGCATTCGACTCTAAATTCGGTATACAACGAAAATTTCGACAGGGTTATACCGCTTATAATACTAAATTCCCATTCGACTTTCGATCTTCGACAACCAGCGAATATCGAAGATCGAATCTAACTGATAATAGGGGCCTAGTCTCTTCTATTTGCCATTTTCCCGGTCGCTATCTCTACGCTCGATTAACTGGACGAAAATTTGCATGCGTAAGCAACAACAAAGTTATCGAGTAAGATTCGCCGCTAGAGAGAGAGTATGGCTATTGCTCATTAGGCTGCACTGCCTTACCAACACAAGTGATTTAATACAGTTCTCTTTCCGCGTTGCCAACATATGTTCATTTGCACCAGTTGCTTCATCTATTCGCCACTTGCTAACTCTTAGCGAAAGAAAAGAGGCCTACTGTATTGAGGTCCCAAAGCCGCAAATATTTTTTTGGCCGCCTACTTCCACTTATTATCTTGTTTGTGAAGCCTCTTAGAACAATGTTAAAGAATTGGAACCATCAATATCAGCTGACTAAATCAATATTTTATAAGCCAACTTCAAAAAATAATAGTTCCTGAATGATGTGTTACCAGAACAATAATCTCCGTAATTTCATACCGAAGAGAATTCATGCCACACTTTAAGTTGAATCTCTACTCCTCGCGACGCCTTACATTAAGCAACTTTAGCTGCACAGTAGTAAATAAATATTTGGTTGTATGTGTGTGGAAGCTGCATTCGTGGCCCCTGCCATGCTATTCAAGCTTTTTGTTAGTGGTTAGCTCTGACCGTGGCCATCAATGCTTGAACACACACACACAAACACTTCAGAACATTGAAGTACGCCCATGTCTGCATATTTTGCCACTACTTGTTTCCACATAAACGCATTAGTGGCACTCTCGTGCATTTAATTTTTTTTTTCATCTTTCACTTATACTCTCTATCTGCCGATCACATCCTCGCCCGATTGCAACTCATTCTCCTCAACTCATGTCTTGCATTGCGTGTGGTGTATATGTGTGTGTATGTGTTTGAGTATGAGTGCATGTGTGCGCCCATGGTGTTTCAGTGCCAAAGCTATTTAAGTTTTTACGCGTAATTGCTTTTTGCAAACAATTGGCGGAGTGCACAAAGTGCAAAAGTTCACACTTCTGCGAGACGAAGCGCGAAAGCAACAAAACAAAAAAAGTAAATGTTTAAAAAACTGTGTAAACAACTTTTTTTTTTGTTGTATCTTAAAATATGTTTTGGCGCTTATTCTGATGTCGAACAATGCGTTGGTGTTGTAGGAGCAGCATTTACTGCGGCAAATAACGATAGAGGAGAGCGCGTGACACAGTTAGAGAGGTTAGAGTTGTAGGCCAGCAAGGAAAGGATGGGAAAGCGGAAGAGCCATAATAAAGAGAATGCTAAACAAATTTTTTCGAGGGCTATCAGCTAAGCACATTGCCAAACAATAGCGATTCGAGTTTTGTTTCAACAGCGTACATACGTTGATGTTTTTTTGAATTTATGCTTTCATGCATGTGGAAAAATCAAGCAGAAAGTTACACAAAAATGCATGCAATTGCATTGAATAGGTGACAGAGTAAAAGTTGGAAATTCATTCTATCAAATAAACGGAAATACTAAGACTGAAAATCCAAGCGTGCGCGTTTAGCAATAAATTCGATTGTTGCTTACTTGTTAGTGACCAGAATTATTTATTTATTTATTTTATTATTTATTTATTTATTTATTTCTGAAATCAATAAACAATTGTTATTACTGACTACTTAAAACAAAAGTATATTGAACAAAAAGAAAAAAGTTAAACTACAATTATTCTTACTCACTTCATATTTATCGATATCGAAAAGCTAAATTACAATAAACGGTTTAATTTAGCAGAAAAGCATAGCTTAGATATAGTAAAATCAAATCCACAGTATTCGAGATCTCCTTGAGTTCATGCAGAGAGTGAGCAATATGGGCACCTTTTAAAATGCAACATATATTTAATTCGTCAAGGCCTGGTAGGAGCCGAAAAGTTAACCCTCTGCGACTGACGAGACTTAATTTTCACAATTCCACTGACATGGTAGTATATCAGGTATCATTCCGATGACTTGCCTTTACCAAGTTCTGGCTTGTAAAGTTGATGAAACTATTTTAATTATTTGCTTAAAGACTTATATTTTTATTTATTAACTTATTTATTGAATTTAAATTTATGTTAAACAGGTTTTGTTCTCATTTCAGAATTTTTAAGGATTAATTTATGAAAATAGAACAAAACCTGTTTAACATAAACTGTCATTTTAAATTCAATAAATATGTTAATAAATAAAAATATAAGCCTTTGAGCAAACAATTAAAATAGTTTAACCAACTTATATCTATACAAAAACAACGAAAAATATTCCATATATTATTATTTTTTTTTCAACAAATGTTTTACATTTACTTTTGTTTAAACTTAAACTCAGCGATATATTAAAAAAATAAATTCACCGGTTAAATTAGAAACTATTTCAGGTTGAACCTTATTTAAAAATTCGTCCTCCAAAAGCTATGTATTTAAAAAAACAATATTCCATTCATTCATTCATTCAATAAAAAAATTGTTTGCATTCTATATTTAGCTTAAACTTTTCAGTGTTGTAAAAAGTGATCATATGAATTGTGTAATAAAAAGTTACAAATTTTGTTGGCAGCTCTCATACAGTGGCTTAGAGCACTGGAAGCAAATTGGCTTTAAGCAATTGCAGCAACAATATCTAGTTACTCTTTTTGTTTTTGGCGGACAAGTTTTCTTCCACTTGATCAGTTAGATCGAATGGTTGGTGAGGGAGGGGAAGATCTTTACCGAGAACCCTGTTTATCGTCATTCTTAGTTCTCTTAGCAATATTTCATTATACACCCGAAATTTCATGTGATCTAACGCCAATTCTTTTGCCAGATCGAGTTAAAAAGTTTCTCCTCTCATTTAATCATCACTGTCTGAACACATCTGATTCAAAATAAAGTTATTAATACCAATCGTATCAATTAGTCTTTGGAAAACTGCCATAAGCCAACGACGAGCTTTACGGCTGCTTGAATATATCGAACATTTTTTGTCAACTCCGTCGACTCCTCCTTTGGTATGGTTGTAATCTGCTATCATAAATGGTTTTTTTGTGTAAGCATCCATTTCTTGATTGTAAGTACGTTGTTGGTCAGCAATGGACCTGACTTGACTTGAAACAATAAGTTTTTCATCTGCTTCATCATTTGAAGAATCATTGTTTACTAAAATTTGAGTTTCTGGCTGAAAATTGGGGTCAGTGCCTTCGTCATCAAAATCGCTGAACTCATGCTCGGTTACTTCCTCCATCCACTGTTGTATCTGCTCGTCACGGCTTTTAAAAGTTCCAGACGATGTTCTCTTGGAAGAGTGTATCCTCTGATTTGTATTTAACTGCTCCCTCACATCAAAACTGAAAAAATATAAGGTAATGAAACAATTTCACTGGTACGTTTTTCAAGAGACACTACGAAAATATAACAAAAATACTGAGGTGCTTGTTTCTCAGACACCTACGTCAATACTGATGCGGTTGACTTGTAGACACTTTTTCACTCACACCGACGCGTGTGCTCACTTCAACTGCCTTTTATACGCTAACGTACTCATGAGAACGTAATAAAAAGCTACTAAAAATTCGGGAGTATCTGTTTATAAAAGAACGGAGCAACATAGTGTTTTGTAGTATTTGGTGTCTGTTATATACCACGTCAGTTACAGAGGGTTAACCATTTCTAGAAGAGAGGAACAGTCAAACTCCCCCCTGATAAAATTAAACAGAAAAGAGGCCTACAAAATCGGTCTTTTACTCGTACTTTTTAGCTGAAGAAGTAGGCGAGATTTATATGACGGGACAGGATCCGAGAAATTTAGAGAAAAACTTTTTGAACGCGTTCAGTTCTGTCGATAGCGAATTGGTGGTAAGGCCTCCAAATGAGCAGGGTATATTCTAACGTAGAACGAACAAATGCTGGAAATATGATAGTTAATTAAGAGCATAAGGGTCTGAAAAGTTCGAGCTATCCCTTCTTATAAAACCAAGTATAGGGTATGCTTCAGATAGAATAAAACCATATGATTAAGAAACGTAAAACGTGCATCAAAAACAACCTCCGGATCTTTGATTACTTCAATAGATTAGAGTATATCATCCCCAATGTTATAAGAAGTATGTATGATGTTTATTTATTTTTGAAAACGAGAGTTTAAAACATCTCTTATCATTAAGCGATTATCGAGAGACATGACATCAATTAACTGAATGGCGGCTGACACTATGTGAGGGATTTTAAGGACCCCTATACCGGAAAAATTTTGTATAACTTCCTAGTTCTTTCTAAACTCGAATATGCATTTTTGGTTTCGAATCCAATTCATGCCTCTCATTCTAATACAATTGTAAGGGTACAACGAACTTGTATCTGATTCGCTCCGCAACCTCTTCATTTCTCTGATCCACCACCACCCTAAAATGCTCGGTGCCTGCTAATAAATCTGGCATTCCTCTCCAATAGACGTATCCTTTAGTCCCTGACCTTATTTGTCGTTCTGTTGATTGCCACGAAGTTCTTCAAAAGGCTGACTTCAATCTTCCTCACAAAACTATACGGTTTTATTATACATTTTATGTCCAAACAGCAAAATCAGAGTACTATAACTTTTCTCTTATTACGAGGGCTATTCCTGAGTTAAATAGTATTTGCAGACTACTCGGTCTAGATTTTGCTATATCTAGATTTCTTTCCATTCGAGATTTTCGTCCCACTATTCATAATAGCTATCTTTTGTTCTAGATTTAATTTTATGTCTCTGGTGTGCTAGGTTCTTGTAATCATAGACTTAAATGAAGTGAAGATGAAACGAAATGAAATCTGTGAGAAACTCTAAGCTTCTCGCTGTTAAATACAACACACTAATGCCAGAAAGGCCGCAGCCATAGGTTCGAATCTCGGTGAAATACCAAAATTAAGAAAAAGATGTTTCCAATAGTGGTGGCTCCTCGGAGTCCGCTTGAAACTGTAGGTCCCTCCATTTGTGGAATCAAGACGCACGCCACAAATAGGAGGAGGAGCTCGGCCAAACACCCCAACACCCAATAAAATGCAGAAAGAGCTGAAAATATCTGACCATATTATCCACCGCATATTGATCTCAAAGTCAAGATCCAAAAGGCGCATGATCTCACACCAAAGCAGCAAAGGCCGAAAGCGGTAAATATCCGAACATTGTGTTTTCTGACGAGAAAATGTTCTCAAATTAAACAATTAGTAAACTCCCAAAATGATAGGGTTTATTTTACTGAACGTTCATACGAGAATTTGAGTCATCGATTGGCCACCAGGAGGCAGTACCCGTCACAGGTCATGGTTTGGGCCGCTGTAACCGCAGATGGGCGCTCTGCAATCATTTTCGTCGAGAATGGCGTCAAGGTAAATGGGAAAAATTATCGGAAAAGTATTCTGGAGGTTGCTCACGAAGCTCGAGTAAACCAAGACTGACTAAAATACAACGTTCCGAACTTCATAATGTCCCCACAATGGGTCTCCAATTCACCAGACGCGAATCCGATGGATTATTCTCATTGTGCTGTTTTGGAGAGCAAAGTCCGGACTAAAAGATTCACCAGGCTCGAGGCGCTGAAAAAAGCCGTTGTCCGCGAATGGGCCAAAATACCTGCAAGTGACATTCGGGCAGCTTGCGATTCGTTTCTGGACCGTCTCAAGCCATAGTCAGGGGAAAAGGTGGTCATATCGAGCAAAAGTAAATAGATTCTTAATTTTGTATTATTTTCACACATTTTTCACTTTGAGTGGAATAAAAGTAATCCAAACTAAATTCATGGCATTTTTAATTGGTTACACTTCGAGTGCCGGACCCTGTAAATAAGTAAATAAATAAATAATATCTGAAAATTTTTGCAAACCTTTGCACCCCATAAAAACAAATTTTGAAGTTGAGACCCACATTTAATTGCAATATTTATCATTTCCACTATTCAGCATCAGCATTTGGCGCTATAGCTCACAAGCTAAGCTCAAAAACTTCAGACTGCTTAGTAATACTCATCCATATTCCTTGATACTTTAGGGAGTACTTGCATTTCCTCGACTTGTGCCATTTAAAATCTAATTATCTTACCCTCCTTCATCTTCCTTTCTTTCTTTATCAATTCCTCTCGATCTAGATCTTCTTCTTGTTTATTGGGTTCTTTATATCACCGAGTTCGATTGCGTCATTTCAACAGTGGAGTGAGTTAATTTTTAAGCCGATCACTTTTTGTTACCACAACTGTATAATCATATCCGTATTTTGTAACAAAACATTAAATTCATTAATTTTTAAGCTTAATGACATCCAGAGAAATTGAACTTAAGGCACTAGCAACTAACTGCTGTTGAAAATGTTTAATGTTTTCTGTATGCAGCCCAGTTATTTCATTTATATTTATGTAAATAATAAATTTGCATTTCATACATATTTACGCAGAGAAGCGGGCGCATTGTCTATTATTATATCAGTACCGAGCGCCACAAATTGGATTACTTTAGCACCCAACAAACCGCAAGCCACTTATGCTTCTACACATATACAAATATATACGCGTGTGTGTGTGTGTGAGTGTGTACTTAAATACGAAATCGGATGAATGCCTCACTAAACTATTGGTTGCATGGATCATTTAATTTTTGATGGCATTTAAAATACAGTTGCGTACAGCTGCTGCCATTTTTTTTTTGCCGTCAGTGGCCAGTAGCCGCCGGCTACAATCGAATGATTCCTTTTACAAGGGATGTCAGCACGTCTAATGGCTTCACCACTATTGCCAATTGGCAATAGCCCACAACTACGCTGCTTCTAGCAATCGCCTGTGAACCAGTGTTGCCAAAACACTCTTGTGTCAAATGAGGCACGTCCATTGCCATGACGATGGCCTTGATAACTGCGAAGTATGCAAACCCTGCTGCATATTTCCAATTGCCATTCCATTGTTCCGGCTGTTGGCGATAAAATTGCGTAGGGAGACATCATTGTGGGTGGATGTAAGCCTTATATATTTACTAGTAGTCATTACAAACACATACACGTATATATGTACTTTTAGTTGAGTTGCATGTTAGCGTCAGATTTTTGAAGCTGGTTATTCGAGTTCAGAACTTTGTGGTTGAAGTGAGCAGCTACACCCACACTTACGAACATTTTTGATTTTGGCACTGGAATACATACATAAGAATACACAGTAAGTGTACACACATAAGTATAATATTTATATTTCAGTAACCTTGGCACGAAAAACGCGTGTCCTTCAATAATTGCTGCAAAATGTTTGATTGCGAAGGCCACTAAAATAATTTCATTAGGAGTAGTAAATTCATTAGGGCAAGCAAAACAAAAACTATTAACTTGATTCCAATTTTACTCAAGTCCTTTCATTTATATTTTGGCAAACTGCATTTTTATTTTTAAATGTTGCTCAGATTCAAGGGTGCTTCGGTCACAGATTTTGCGCCCGTGGTTGCAATATTTCACTGGCCTTGCTTAGTTCGGAACTTATTTTAGAGTATTCAGTAACTTGGCCTTACCCTCACAGAAATTATTTCTTTCTTTTTCTGTTTTTTGTTTGTTCCATTCAGTTGTGAGTTACAGGGTGTCAACAATGGAAGTCAACAAAGAGAAAATGCAGTACACCATCGCCACGTGAGACACCTGTCTACCAGAATACCGAAATTATTGGCATTATCTGTCTGAGGTACTAGGGCGTTTTTTAGAGATACGGCAGGGCAGAAGACGTGAAAGTAATCTCCGTAGATTTAGTTTTTCATATGCCAGGTTTTCAACCAGGAACTAACTCGGTTGAGATTTTCTTGCTTCTGACAATTAAAGCATGACCACTTTTGGACATTATAACCGTAGCATCGGCATAAGTGGCTGTATATGTGCTCTGCGTTAAGGGATGCTCGATGAATAAAGCGTACAAAACAGGTATTGTGACACTTCCTTGTGGTACATCTGCTTTAATTTCGTAGAGGTTGATTTCGAATCGTGTATTTTGACAAGAAAATGTCTACTATTCAAGTACGATTTTGGAAGCATATAGTAGTTATGCGGCGGACTCATTTTAAGCTTGTATAACAGCGCAATGCCTTATCAAAAGCTTGCGTAATATCCAAAAATACTGCAGCACAGTGTTCCTTTTTTTCGAATGCTTCTCTAGCGAATTTTTGTACACAATTGACCTGCAGATTCATGAAGGAAGTAAACTACAGGGTTGCCCACATTCCCCCAGTATACATAATTAAATAAACAGTCAGTCAGTTTATGCCCATGGATGTGTTAGTGACTTAGTCTATTTCATGGCTTGTTTACTTTACGAGAAATATCTGATTTTTATTATCGCTTTTTGAAGTGAAACTTCTTAGGCGTCCATGGACGAGCGAAAATGCAGAGTAAACTTTCAAGGCCATGCTACGTTTTGGGCATTTTCGTTCCGCGAGAGAGAGAGCTAAACCTTATATATATCTTAGATACACTTCAGGCTATTTTTCCTGAGTTTTTCCTTGTGGTTGCTAATTTCTAGTGAGAAATAACATATTTTTTGGCGCCTGTTTCTTGGTGCAAAATTGTAGAAAATATATTTTTGTTGCCTACTTTTTGGCGTTATATATCCTTGGTACCTACTGTTTGGGGTGTTTTTTGGCCCCATTTTTTTTGGCCCCATTTTTGTTGGCGTTTTTTTTATACCATAACCATAAACCCACGATTCGTCTCCAGTTATGACCCTCTGGAGCAAATTTGGGTCGTCGCGGACAGAGTCCAACATCTCATTAGCAATGTTCATGCGATGCTACTTTTGGTCAAACAGTTTTGGTACGAATTTCGGGCGACCCGTCTCATGCCCAAATCATTGAAAAAAATCGAATGGTATGAGCCAATCGATATGTCTAGGTCCTCAGCAACTTCTCTAACACGACGGATTCGACGATTGGCCAATACCATTTTCTTCACTTCATCAATTTTTTTGACCCTTTTCGCCGTTCACATCTTTTCGGCGTTCTAAGAATATTTTGTACCACCGATAAACGTTGCTTTGATTCAAACATGGCACAGTCAACATTCGGCATGCATCCGCGCGCATAATTTCGTTTTTCACACAAAATTTGATACAGGTTCTTTGATCCATCTTTTTGAATACGTAAAAATCGAAGACGAGCCGAAACACGTGCAAGCAAAGCAGCAACAATTAACTGAAGATTCAAAATGACCAAACCCGTCGGCATGAGTGAGAGACATGAGCACCAACATATCGCCACAAAAAAATCGAAACTCAAAATTCAAAAGTCATGATACTTTTCGTATGTCGCACGTTTTGTTTAACCATATTTTTGTGCGCTTTTCTAATTTACGTATCTTTCGTGCAAAAAAAGACTTCGGTGTATAAGTCGTAAGTGCTATCTTCAAAATCGATATGTTATATAATAATTATTTAAAAAAAAATTAAGTATACCCATAATGGCGAAAAAGGCAAAAAAAATATCTGGAGTGATCACTAATACTTTCAACGCAAAGTAGACAATTTAGGTGCAAATAGTTTGACACTTTATACGCTTTATACGTAGAGCGGGCTGAAAATTAATAGACTCAAATTCAAGAAACCGTTAAGCGCTGCAACCACATAACCAAATCCATCAGAAGTCGAATAACGGCACTCAACAAATAAACTCTAGCAGCGATTAATATTTGCATTTCATTTTACAAATTAACTTCAACGTATAATGCAAATACTCGCATACGAGGAATGAGTCACAATAATTTTATTCAGAGCTTATGGCATTATTAAATCAATTGCGTGCATACCTACATATGTATATATGTATATATATATATATATGTATATGTATAACTTTTAATACTTATTTTTGTTTTCATAAAATTATGCGCTTTAATTTATTTACTCGTAAGTTATGCATGAAAAGCTATATCAATCGGAATTTAAATTGTTACACACAAATGAGGTATGTATGTATGTATGGACGAGTATGATTTATTGAAGTCAAAAACTTATTATTTGAATTCCTACAAACGCTTTTGGCAATTCTATGTATGAATTAGTAAAATTGCTTATGTTTGTCATAATTTATATTCGTATATAAACGTGTGTATATACTTAGTGGTCGATCAATTAATGGCGTACGGTGCGTATGAGTGATCTGTAAGGCAATTTATGATAGAAATATTTTTGAAGCTGATTTTCATATCGATTTGCAAAGTATTCACTTTTTAGTTAGTTACTGCATAAATTTATTGAAGCCACTAGACACTTGAATAACCTGCCAAAAGGTAAATTAAATTAATGTAAAGGCAAGTGGAGTTATTGAGAGAGAATAATTAGCTTGAAATTAGCAATCAATTTGGTTGAATAAATTAAAATAAATTGAAACGGTTGAATAGGTTGAAATGTTTATGGAAAATAATTGAAGATTGTGTAACGATAACATTGATTGGTTTACTTTATTCAAATAAAGCGCACAACTTTTATTATTGTCGAGAAGAAAAAAATAAACTAATATTATTGTCTTTATTAGTTGATTTTAGTTCAAATCTCACCTCTGCGTTTAAACAAGTCAAACGCTTTTTCAAAAAAAAAAAAAAATAATTTTTGCCATGGTTTTAGTTGGCATAACCGCAGTAGGCGAGTATTTGTATGCGTGGCATAAGAACTTTAAGTGGCCATCGTGGAAATAAATCATTATTTAAATCATTTATTCTAATAGCAATCGCCAAGCAGTAGTTAGCGTCAAACCTTCGGGTGGATATAAGCTGCGTTACAAATCTACACATAGCACAGGGTTTTATTGTCTTCTGTTGTTTATTTATTTTTTTGTCACTTAATTTTAAAATTTTTTTTTGAAAATGTAGTTTATTCCACTAAAAAGTCTTATAAATCCAAATGCGCAAATAAAAAAAATAAAGAAATACATTTTTCCAAAAACTTTTCAAAATTTTGAATCGGAATTTTAGAAAAATTTCGGATGCGCAATTTTATAGTCCATTGTATTTTGTATAATAAAGTTTTTAGTAGCTTCAAAATCGTGTTGATTTTTTACAATATTTGTTTTTTTTGTTTGTTTGCTGGCGGTCTTCTGTATTTCCTGTACCAAATTTATCTAAAAGAAAACATCCAACATTGCAGCAAAAAATTTTCAAAAATCAAATCAATATTTGAGCCTCTTAGAGCTTGGACTTAATTTTATCAAATTTTAAAGGGCTATAAAACTCCAAATTCAAAATTATTCTAGAAGTTCCCCCCTCGATTTATATGTTTCTGTAGGAATTGTGTTTTTATAAAAACATTATTGAAATTAAATTATAATTTCAACCGGACATGTTCTTCGGTTTCGATGTAACTCAAATATGTTGCCCTCTGATCAAAATAATGAGACACGTATTTTTTGTTCACCCGAAAAACAATTTTTTCACGATTTATTGGCAACTTTGTTTTTCGGCTCAAAATCGATTTTTTTCATTATAAAGGGTGATGTTTTAAGAGCTATAGGAAAGTTTTTCAAAAACACACACGTAAATGCTTTAATGTTGTCTTCCAATGCGTTAATTGAAGCAGACTTGTCTGAATAGACATGAGCTTTAACACAACCCCACAAAAAATAATCTAAAGGCGTTATATCGCACGATCTGGGTGGCCAATTGACAGGTCCCGAACGTGAAATAAAATGTTCAGCGAACTCGCCTCTCAACAAGTCCATTGTTACGCGTGCTGTGTGGCATGTGGCACCGTCTTGATGAAACCTCATGCCATGCAAGTCAAGCTCTGGCATTTTGGGCAAAAAAAAGTTGTATATCCTTTCATGGTAGCGCTCACCATTCACAGTTACGTTACGATTCGCAGAATCTTTGAAGAAGTACGGTCCAACGCTACCTCCAGCCCATAAACCGCACCAAACTGTGACCTTTTCTGTATACATTGGTAGCTCTTGCAATTCTTTTGGCTGATCTTCACTCCAAAATCGACAATTCTGCTTATTTACGTACCCATTGATAAAAAAAATGAGCTTCGTCGCTGAACACAATTTTTCGATAAAAAATGGATCTTAAACTTTCTTAAAAGAACATGAATTTTTATAATAAAATTCAATGATTTGTAAGCATTGTTCGTTTGTAAGACGATTCATGGTTAAATTATAGACCAAACTGAAGATGCTTGACAGTGAAACAAAACACGAAACGTGCGTCAGATGTTTAAACCAACTGTTTAAAAAGATAATAGCTAAAAAATCACCCGGTACATTATGGGGACGCTTGGACTGAAAACTTGTTACGTATGTACACGTCAGTTTGAAACTTTTATTCGTATATCATCTAACATTATTGTATTAGCAGCAGCTTAACTGATGTTTAACAGAAGAAGCATTACTAGGTAAATTACAAACGTTAGAAACAAGAACAAAGTGCAAATTTGTATTGTTATTGGCTCTAGCCATAGCAGTATATGTCTTTGCATTAACACTAAAAGCAATTTCAACAGCAGTATCAGCGGGTACAATTATTATAGGGCAACAACACGCGGTGTTCCCAAGCGGTCCCCCATCCAAGTACTAACCGCACCCGACGCTGCTTAATTGCGATGATCGGCCGATAACCGATGTCTTCAGCGTGGTATGGTCATTGAGAACCATAGTAGTATATGTTTGTGCATTAACGCTAACAACTTCAACTGCAATATCAACATATCACAGCATATGGTGGCATTAGCGGCAGTACGAAGAGAATGAGTACTAAGAGTGTAATCACCAGAAATCGGAAGCATAAATCATGCGAATATTGGCGTCGGTAGGTCGAGCAGGTTTTACATCAGCATTAGTTTGAAGTAACTTAATACCGTTAAAAACAACACCAACATTTACATACACTGATCGTCAGATTCATTCATTTTTCTCTACTGCCTCATTGAGGTAAGAATGAAAGTAGTAATACTGGAAGGGTTCTTCTATAACCAATACTAAGTAATATTTCTTATTTTTATTTTATGAGTGAACAGCGCTTAGGCAAATATTTCCAATTATAAGCGTAAACGAACTATAGGTCAGGATACTAAAATTTCCCTAATAAATATCTCAAGATTTTGACGTGATATGACTTGCCTCAAAACGATTACTTTGCCTAAGGTTCTAATAAAGTTTACGTGCTCCGCCAAAGAAGCTGTAATATTTCAAAACTTAAAAAAGATTTGCATTTGTTGTATGAAGAAAATGCACAACACCGTGAAAGAAAAAATATATAATATATTTAAGTTACTTTGTTGTTAGTAAAATAGAAGTGGATAATTCAATACTAATATTTATTCAAAAATAGTTAGTAAAAAGTATTTTAAGGTACACATTTCCTTTGCATAATATTATTCGATGTTGAGTGAGAAGAAGAAGGAGAGGGAGCAGAATTTAGGTAATATGAGTGTCAGTTTTTTACAATGGCGTGGTGAATAAAGATTGTGAGTGCTCTCTTGTTAAGCGTTTGTGAATGGTGGAAAACAAAACTGCCACGTCAATTGAGGAATCGGCAGGCGAATTCTGCATGATCATTTCGCATGTATTCACACATTCGTCCAATCAGAGATTTTTTAGACGGCAACGAAGTGTCATTGGTTGATTTTTTTCGTATTCCACCAAAGAATCTAATTTTTTGTATAGACACACTTCATGTGACGCTGATTCTATCAAATTCGCTCATAGTTGAATAACTTAGTCGAATAACAAAGACGAATTCTCACTTATTTTCACCATGTTAACAAATAATGGATCAACTTCAAGCTTGTACTTTATGGTATAATTTAATAAGTTATAAAGCTGTGTAACCAACAGAAATTTTAAGTAGAAATTCTAAGTATGCACAAGGTGAACTCCAAAATAAACGAGACTGGCATCATAAAAATGTTTTTGGTAACGCCATCTTTTTAATGAGTTAGTGCGTTGGAAGCTGTATCCCTAGCTGACTTAGAGTGAAAACTTGGTGACATTCATTTCAGTGGAAGCGAAGTTATTGCGTCTAAAGTGTCAGTATGTCTGTGTCATGGATACAAAACTGAGTCTCGAACAAAGAGCTAATATCAAATATGGTTTTAAAATCCGTAGAACGTTTACCGAAACATTTGAATTGATGAAAAGAGTTTGTGGTGATAATTGCCTATCTCGTGCCAGAGTTCATGACTGGTTTACACGTTTCAGAGATGGTTGTGAGGTCATAAATGACAAAGAATATACGGGCCGCCCAGTACAGTAATCACCGAAAACTCCATCGAAATTGTTTGTAAATTTATCAAAAATGAATCGAAATCATCGTTGAAGTTTTTGGAATTGGAGTTGAATATCTCCAAAATATCGATCTATCGCGCTTTAGCTGATCGTTTGGGCTTACAAAAGGTCTGTGCACGTTTCTTTCTCACAAGTTAACTGAGGACCCAAAATTGCTCAGATTTCAACATTCGAAAGACCTGATTAAAGAGGCGAGAAAAGACGATAACTTCCTTAACAACATTGTAACTGGTGATGAAACGGGGTGTTTCCAACATTAACCTAAAACTAAACGTCAAAATTCCGAAGGGAACGCCCCAGACAAGCCACCACCCAAAAAATCGCGTTTGGAGAAGTCAAAAAAAGAAATCGATGCTCATTTGCTTTTACGATTCCAAGGGAATTTTCCACCAGGAGTTCGTGCCAACAAACGTCAATGCAATTTTCTACCTCATTCGTCGAATTCGCCCTGCATACCGCGAAGGTGGCCTTATTGCATGATAATGCACCATCTCAACGATCCGTTCTTGTGATTGATTTTTAACTAGAAATCGAGTTTTAACCATCAATCACTCACCGTGTTCGCCTGATAAGGCTCCTTGTGACTTCTACCTATTTGGGACATTTCATTTGGTCATGAAAGGAAAACGTTTTGCGTCCGTAGAGGCCATCCGAAATGTTTGTTCCGACATCCTTTGGACACTCAGGTCAATGGCCTGCAACACCCTTTCGAAAGGCTTTTAGATCGCGCAAAACAGTGCATCGAGGCTAGAGGGGACTATTTTGAATAAATAAACTCGAAGTTATCAGAACAAAACTTCTGTCGTTTCTGTTTTAGCTCAGGACTTCACCTTGTATACTGTAATTACAGGGTTTGATTGAAAAGTAATGAGCCTTTCCGCGAGGAGCGTCTGCCAAGCGATCAACCGAAGGGTTGGTGAAGGAAAATAATCGTTGGACCTTCTCCTTCCACAAGAAACCTGTCCCAATTCGCTGGCAACAACGGTGCAGGCAACATCGCTCCGCGCCTGAAAGCTGTTTTAAAAATGTGTTAGGATTTTGCAGTGGGGAAAATGCAGCGATCGTTGGAGCAACGTTACACGATCAAATTTTGCGTAAAGCTAAACAAAACGAGTACCGTAACCATTGGGCTACTCAAGTAGGCTTACGGGGACCAATCTCTGTCCAGTGCCCAGGTAAAATGGCCCACGAGCCAGTCGCCACGACCCAAGAAGGCCCGCATGTCGAAATCCAAGATCAAAACCACGCTGATCATCTTTTTCGACTCTCGCGGCATCGCCCACAAGGAGTTTGTACCTCCAGGAAGCACTGTAAACGCGGTATTTTACAAAGAAGTGCTCCTTCGGCTGAAAAACCGCGTCGCCCGGGTTCGGCCCGACCTCGTCAACATTTGGACCCTTCATCACGACAATGCGCCGGCGCATACCACCTTCCTCTGCACTTCTGCAATGGCCAAGATGGGGGTTTCGGTGCTTCCCCACCCTCCCTACAGCCCAGACCTGTCCCCTTCGGTCTTCTTCTTTTTCCCGCGCCTGAAAAGAAAGCTGAACGCGAGGCGTTTCGACTCCATCGAGGCGATCCAAAAAACTGTGACAGCCGAATTGAACGCGATTCCGGCGGATGAGTTTAAAACATGTTTCCTGCAGGAGAAGGACCCGCTACCAGCGGTGTATTGACGCTCAAGGGTCCTATTTTGAAGAATATTAGTTGTATAAGCCAAAAGGTTTAATAAAACTGCTTAAAAAAACTAAGGCTCATTACTTTTCAATCAAACCCTGTGTATCCACAATATTTGCGACACTCCCCACTTTATCCAAACCAATTAACTAGCTCTCATTTCTGGTGTCGTTCGTGGATATATGTAAAATTTTGCCTTCACCCGTTTATCTCACTGGCAGAATATTTTAGACGTTCGGCCTGAGGCTCGTTCAACACCAAAAAATATCCAGTCTGGAATCTTTGATATCACTAAAATATAGCACTGGATTTGTTTGTTACGCAGTTTGAAATTCATTGAAAGTTTTCGCAGCCTTAAGTTGACGCCAAAATCTGCAAAAAATTGCTTGGTGAATTTCCTTCCGCGTAAGTGGCGGATCATTCATCAATAATTATACATTTTCACGAATGAAACACCATAAGAGTTTTAGTAAATAAAAAATACTTTTGTGTTTTTGAAAAACATATAAAATATCAGAAATTGACTGCACTTCTTTAGTCCCCGCGTAGATGAATATAAATATTTTTCATGTGATCAAAATTGTAAATTGAAATGAAAGGTTTAAAATTCCAAGCTAAAGCTAATTCCGGAACAAAAGGAAGTTTTGTCAACATATTCACACAGCTTTAATTGTTCATACATAAATTTTTTGGTTCGTTCTGATAAAAGTCTTCTCTTACTCTTTAATAGCTGAAACGGGCTGCATATGTGGTCTTACGGAACTTAAACGTTTTATGCAGAGCCTAAGTGCAATCAATACAACAAAATTCCATTCCAGAGATGTATCAAGTAAGCAAATTCAACTGGCAACACACACACGCACAAGAACACAAGTATGACCTACCTTTGCATCAACACTTTGGCACAAATGTCCAACGCAAATTCGCAAACACAAACACGAGGCGGCGAGGAACAAATGTGTACATGCGTGTATGTATGTATGTATGCGTTTATTTGTATGAGGATGCATTGCTGAAATGGAATACCACTCCAGTGCTAGCTCAAACATACGAGTACACAACCTTAACAGGAATACATACAAACATGCATTTGTGCTTACAAACAAGCGGCAATAAAAAAGTGCTGCTACTCTTGGCCTTTGCAAACCTGAAACGTGCATTAAAATGTCAAACTTGGTCACGTGTACCTAGAACAAGCAATGAAGGTAAGCGGCACTGGCGGTGCAAGTAACAAAAACTACGCCAACAACGTAGCAAGACCAACAAGGAAAGGAACAGAAAGCGAAAAGCTAGCGTATTGTTGAAAAAGCATTTAAGTGCTAATACCAAGCAGCACCAGCAGCATAACCAGCAACAGACAACAGGCAACAGCAATGAAACAATGCGTAAACTCAACACCAACAAAAACCCTTTAAGGACAATAACCACCTGAAAAGTGGCAGAAGCAATTGTACTTAGCTCCGTCTTTGCTTTTGCCGCAAAACAAGAAGTAGAAAGCATCGATTTTTCAACCAAGCTCTATTCAGCTTGGACAGGTTGGAACACAAAACCGGGTTCCAGAATATTAGTAGGCAATGATACGCCACTCAAGACCTAATCAGCATGAATAGATTCCACAGGCGCACAATAAATGGAAGGCGCACAGTGGAGTACATGAGAAATTAAGAGAAATTTCATGTCATAATTTACGTATGTACCCAAACCCGGAAAATCTCTCTTCCCAGCAAGTGATACTTTGGACTAAGTAGGCAAATAAGTAGTAAAGTTATCTCGCGCCGAACAAAAATAACACTCTACAAGGCTGCCAACATGTCCGTCCTAGCGTGCGGCGCGGAAGCTTGGACGATGAAGCGTCGCTTGCAGTGTTTGAGAGAAAGATTCTGCGCAAGATTTTTGGACCTTTGCACGTCAGCAACGGCGATTATCGCAGGCGATGGAACGATGAGCTGTATGAGCTTTAAGATGACATAGACTAGCGCAGCAAATAAAGATCCAGCGGCTTCGTTGACTGGGTCATGTCGTCCGAATGGATGCAAACGCTCCGGCTTTGAAAGTATTCGATGTGGTACCAGCTGGTGGTAGCAGAAGAAGAGAAAGGCCTACTCTGTGTTGGGCAGATCAGATGGAGAAGGACTTGGCTTCACTTGGTGTGTCCAACTGGCACCGGTTTGCACGAGAAAGAAACGACTGGTGCGCGGTTATCGCTGGTGAAAGCGGTTATCGCGCCAATTAAGAAGAAGAAGAAGAAGAAGAATAGAGAAGGGCATGTATCCACAATAAGTAACTATTCGATACGGATTTTGGCTAGATGGCATCCTTAGGCATGCCCCAAAATTTTAAAGAAGCCGTCTTGTTAAATCGCGTAAGCGGTTATCATGCCAATCAAGGAGAGGAAAAATAATCAAACCCATTAAGACTTAATGACCTTACGACCCGAATGTTTGGATAAGAATTTAAATGGAGCCCTTCTTCACGCACTTCTTGGACAAAGTTTTATGAATAATTCCATAAAAAAATGTACAATAGTTTTAGTTGCAAAATCACTCTAATTTTATTTAAAAGTGTATCATTCAGTGTATCTGAAGAAATGAAAAGGTGCAGATTTGTGCTACGACCTTCAGGGCTTTTGCGTCCACATAACAATATTCAGTTTTTTTTTTTTGTGTGTGAGGTAGGGTTCAAAATGCCTTCGCACTTACAGCGACCGTCGTCTACTGCCTTGTGTGGTGTGGCTACTAAAACGATCCCTCCTCTCCTTCTGGGGAGACACCCCTCCCAGCACTGCTGTCTATATTACTTCGGGAGGGCCCAGAACGGCATCCATAAAGGATCAATTCTATTCACCCACGTCTGGGACCACCATATTTGTAGCCAGTTTTCATGCTATAGGCTCGTCTTCTTGTGTCTCTATCTGTGAGGATTCACTTTGTTGCACTGTGTCGAGGTCAATCTTTTTTTCTTGCGTGATACGTTCTCGATGTATTTCTTTATCGAGTTCCAGCTGTCCCCACGTTCGAGCATTTTGCTGATTATGTTGCTCGGTGTGATGTCGCCAATCTGCTCCCTCAGAGCATTTGTTTCCGCGAGCCATCTGTCACAACTAAAAAATGTGTGTTCAGCGTCATCGCTCGGTGCTTCGCAGTATAGGCACTTGGAATCGGTTACCTTGCCCATACGGGATAGGTAACTCTGGAAGTGTCCGTGACCCGAGATGAACTGAATTAAGAAGTAGTTCACTTCTCCGAAGCTCCTTTGTACCCATTTGTCAATTGATGGAATAAGTTTCGCCGTCCATCTGCCACTCGGTACAGTGTCCCATCGGCTTTGCCATCGCAACATGGTTTGGCGTCTCCGTTCTGGGAAGCTAGTGATGACGTGTTTCTCCTTGGAGTCCCACGCATCCATTCGTTCCCGGACCATGAGATCAATGGGTATCTGACCGCTGATCACGAAAATTGCAGCACCTGAGACAGTGCGGTAGAGTGAGGCAACTCTGAGTGCCGCTGTTCGTTGCACAGCCTCCAGTGCTTTGCGCTTGGCTTTGCAGTTTAGCACAATTCCCCATACTTCCTTACTTCCATACTTTGTTGGCCCACCGATATTTGCCGTTAATCTACTTAGCATATCCGTGACCTTTGCTGCTTTGGTAGCCGCATGCCGTATCTGGGCCCAGAAAGAAAGCCAGCAGTCAAGATGAATACCTAAATATTTTACTACTTTTTGGGTCACTAAGGACGTGCCGCCTATTTGCATGCTGACCTCGAGTGGCATGTGACCTCGTGTCATAAGGATGACTTCGGTTTTATGTTTGGCGAGTGCCAGGCCGTGGTCCTCAAGCCACATTTGCGGCTTATCCTGACTTCGTACAGCTTCCCTTTAGCGTCCTCAGTGTCCCGAGCTGGTATGACCGCCACTATATCGTCCGCGCATCCCACTAAATATGTATCTTCTGTCATTTCTATGCTCAATATTTCATCGTAGCTCATATTCCAGAGATAGGGGCCGAGAATAGATCCTTGAGCAGCGCCAGACCTTATCGTTTTTTTTTCTGACCATCTGATGTGTCGTACAGCAGTTCGCGGTAGCTCTGGAGAATCTTTAGCAAGTGTGCAGGTATTCGAAACCTTTCTCGTAGTGCCTTTATAATGTCTGTCCATCGTAGACTGTTAAAGGCGTTTCGTATATCGAGCGTTGCCAGGACGGTGATGCGGTTCGGGTAGTCAGTTGCAAATAATACAAATAAATAAGTAAAATCAAACACCTAATGAACAACTCAGATACACAAAAAGGCTTACAAATCACATTTTCCCAAGTTTTAAATTCTTACAAAGGAGAAACCTGAACGCCCTGATCCCTGTTGTGTCAATAGACATAAGCGCGGCTCCACCTAGATGAAATGTTGTCACGGTGCCTGGGTGAAATTCAGCCTCACATACCACTGGTGCGACGGCACCTTGATGATGTTCCTATCATTTTGCCTTGAGTGTAATAATGCACTCAACAAACTGGCCATCCATAATCAGGTCTCACCGATTTGGGTACCAGGACATGAGTGACACGAAGGAAACGAGAAGGTATACTTTTATGCCAAAAAAGGGGCAGAAGCTATTTATTGGGCGAACTACATTTTTCGGCTTTAACAAAATTAATATAAAACAGGAAACCAAAACATGGATCCAAAGTAAAATCAGGAAATACTGGAACGCCACAAGCGCCCTTAATCACTCCAAAAAGTTTTTGAACTTCAATGCCAACAGAGCAAAATCTGCTCTAAGCCTAGATAAAAAGGGCCTCGCATTACTCTGTGGAGCACTTACAGGTCACTTTGCCTGTAATAAATACTTTAACACAATAGGGGTATCTAGCACAAGATCATGCAGGTTCTGCTGAGATGAGAGGAGTCTATGGAACACTTAATCACCAACTGTGAGGCATTAGGCCACAGGAGACACAGAGTCCTGGACGCGTGCCTACTAGAGGAGGAAGACCTACAATTGCTCCCTCTTAAGAAGCTGGTTCGATTCTTCGGCATAATAAATAATTATAATTAAGGGGTAACACCACTGTACACGCGTAAAATAAACACGATTTTTAAAGAATTTTTTTGTATAGAAGGAAAGGGGAAACAATCACTCTGATTTGCGAAGTTATTACTTATATACTAAAATACAAAACTACAAAGTTTGATCGAAAAATTTTACAGAATGGCGGCATTGGAGACATTTTTGTAATGTGGTTTCTCTTGAAGGAGCTCCGCGGCACGCAGCACAGAGGGTGCAAATTTTAATCTGGAACAAAGAAACATTTTTTTTCTTAATCTAGATAAGAATAGCTAGAGAAACACGTAGGGGATTTAAAAAATATTTATTTTTGTGGAATTAGCAAGCATTTGAAGGAAAAAACTCTATTTTGGACTAAAAAAACGGCACTTAAATAATTATAACAATCGTTTAAATTAATCTATCGAAAATCCCCTACGCTCTTCTCTTAAGAACGTTATTATACAGACGTAGTGAAAAACCTGATTAAAAATATTTAAAATTGTTTGAGTTATGCTGCGTGCCAATTTCAGAAAACGTGTTTTGAGAAAAACGCGTTTGAAGTTTGGAAATTTGGAGAAGTCGTTAGGTAGCAGTCACTAACGCTTGGTTAAAAGCTTAAAATATTTATGAAATAGACTTCGGTAACGTATAAACTTTTTGTTCTGTATTTTAAAAGGTTCAAAGAATTTTTTAAGCTTATAAAAAAAAATCAATTTTTTGAAATTTCTACAGTGGTGTTACCCCTTAAGTAATTAGGGGCGCACAATACATCGATCTGGTCGCAGTGCGCAAAGGCCTTAGCGTAACCCGTACAACCATTACCATTACCATTACCATCATATTGCCTTCTTAAAAAAAAATGGAGTGCCAGAATAAGAATTTCCATCACTCAAAATGACTTTTTTTTATTTGCTAGAAAGGTTATTCAAAAAGAAAAATGAAGACTTTAAACCAATTTCCAGCCTGAGGCAGGGAACATCTCGGTTATAGAAAGAACTTTAAGATTGAAGTGTCGATCGTTGGACACGCTACAAAAACTTAATTATTATTATTATTAATCTAATACGCTATCGAGCTTCAAATTCACTAAAGATAATGAAAAGTCCCTTTTTCCAGACAAGTCAACGTTAAAATTCCTTCACGACGACCTTGGCAGCACAACGCCTCTGGAAATATGTCCACATATCTGCATATATGCAAGCACAAGTCCATACGCCTTGAAATAGGTTGCTAATTGAATCAATAGACGAACAATTGAACGAGTAAACAAGTGCGTGCGTGTCAAAATGAAAAATTACACCAATGCATAAATTACATATCTTCGAAGCATGACGTGCATTTCTGAATCAGACAGTTGTGTTTGCATGCAGACTGGGTGCATTCATTCATCTTATGGTCAGGTAAGCAGGTGGGCAGGTAAGCAGATGGGCAGGTAAGCTGGATTTTCAACGCTGTCAGTCACCCAACTGCATCAAAGCTAACCCCTTTCAGTGTTCAATAATGTCTAAGAGCAAAGCCAAAGCATCAAGAGAACAATGAAGAGTGACTGGCTCTTGGTGTGTACCAAGCCGCATAGCCTAAAATTTTGCAGAAATCTTCCAAAAATTGCATGAAACATGACATTTCCATTCATGTGTACACACATACAAACATACTCAGCTCATGCATATCAAGCATCTCACACCTTCACGCAAATATAAGGCTATTTCGTATAAGCCGAATTGCAGTTTTCCCCAAAGTGTCCAATTCTTGTTGCATGCCACGCATACAATGCATTTCTGCTTGGATTTTCTCAAATTCTTGTATTTGTTCGTGTTTGCGAATTTCTGTTCAGAAAGCAATTTTTCAAGCAGAATAAACTCGATAAATTGTTGTTAACACCTGTTTTAGCCCGATTCTACCCTTCAGCATCACTCTTAGGAAACGTAAAGGGTGCAAAATTTCATGGGAAATAATTACTAAAGAGGCAGATGCAACGTGGAGACCTTCCTAAAATTTGCATTTTATTGCCTTTACATATTTCTCTGATATTCAAAACTAGTTAGATGTCTTGCCCTTAAGCAAAATATTACATTATTAAAGTAAATCATATGAGTTTTCATATAAATCGGAATGCAGGGATCGCTTTCTGAGCTTCCTTCACACCCTCGCGCCCCACAATTTTAGTTTTTGTTCATCCTCAAAGTTAAACTATTAATTAAACTATTTTGTTGCCACATCCTCGTTGTTAACGGTTATTTACGGCATGACTATATCCAGTCTGTGCGGTTTTAGAACCTTATTAGGTTGTTGACGTTTAAGCCAGACAGTTGTTCGAGAGTCTCGAACAGCGATCGGCCCAGGGTTAACATTCTGTCCCTCCATAGGGCAGGGCATTCACAGAAGAAATAGAAGATTGTCTCCTTTTTGTCCGGTTGTTTGCAATTGTGACAATAAGTAGACCAAAAGCCAGTTATGACTGCCATTAGTCTGCAGACGTCCCGTCGTTTCATGTTTATTAATGTCGACGATTGCTTGAGGTTGTAGGTGGGCCATAAAGTCTTGCTAATTTTGCATTTCGTCTGGTCTTTCCACCTACAATCCGCGATTCGGAGGTATTTTTGGGAAATTGTACTCTTGACTGCACATAATGATGTGAATACCGATTCTGCAAGAGCGTTATTCATGGCAGATCCCCCTTTTGCCAGTTCATCAGCTTTTTCGTTACCTTCAATATTCCTATGTCCCGGGATCCAGATTAAGGCAACTTTATGGTTTTCACTCAAGATGGTGAGGCTATTCCTGCTTTGTTCCACCACCATAGAGGTTGTTGTACCTGAATCCAGTGCCTAGATTGCAGCTTGGCTATCCGAATGAATAGCGATATTGCCCTTAAAAGAGAAATCTGCGATTTGTAGCCTACAGGCTTCCCCAATTGTTAGTACTTCCACCTGGAAGACACTGCTGGTATTAGGGAGACGCACAGATTTCTCAAGTTTAAGTCTGTGAGAATATATACCAGCTCCAACACCGCAGCCGATTTTACTTCCATCCGTATAGACTGTAGTGTCGAAGTTGTTTAGAGAAAATCCCTTATTCCATTCTTCTTTAGATGGAAAGAGAGTGGCAAAATTCCTATTGAATGTTACCGTCGGGACGATGTAGTCAGTTCTCACCGAGATTAGCTGAGTTTATCGCAATAATAGACTAGCATGACCGTAAGTACTTTGCGTGGGTTGATAGTGAGAGAGTGTGTCCGTTAATATTTGGTAGGGTAAAAGTTAGAAGGTACCAACTTTGGTTGGTAAAAGCATAAGCTCTGTTTTATGCGGGTGTAAACCTAGGCCACAGCCTGCGGCCCAAGAGTTAGGCTCGCCTAGCGCCCTTTGGATGATCAAACTGATCGTATTAGGACACAGTCCTGACGCCATTAACACCACATCTTCAACGTACGCCAGCGCTTTTACCCCACCTCTATTAAGTTTTGTTAAAACTTTGCTAATAATGCATAACCAGAGAAGTAGAGACAATGAAGAAAGGAAAGGAGCGGGTGCCTCCAGGAGATACATCAAAGCCGAGAGTCAAGCCGGATCTTCACGCAAAGAAGATCAAGATATGTAGTGCACCGGAAAATGCTCGAAAAGAATGCCACGGTCAACAAGGCGCTCCACATTGCCCAGCTATACCGCGGGGATGAGGCCATTCGACTTAAAAGACCTGATCGACATAGTCAAATCATACTCCTTCACGACATCACCAAGTTTCATGCTGCACACTTCGTCAAAGCCGCACTCCAAGAGCTCGAATGGGTAGTCTCTCAGCATCCGCCATATTCTCTGGACCTTGCACCGACCGATTACCATCTTTTCCGCTCCCTATCAAACCATATTAAGGGTAGTAAAGAGCTCCTTAAAAACTGGCTTAATAACTTCTTTCACATCAGACCAGGTGATTTTTGGTGGAACGGCATCAACAAATTGGTCGAGAGATGGGAAGAGGTTGTAAACAGCATGAAAACTTTCCTCATAAAAAACTTTCTGCATTTCGGAGTCTGGCAGGGTATGGCATAGTGGCTGGAAATATTCCAGTGGAACAGCCATTTTAGGGACACAATCAAATCAATGAAAAACTTTTTGTTCATGCAGGGTAGTTAACTTAAAATATATTTACCTATTGTAAAAGAAGTTTTATCACAGCTCATTAAATACAGCACATGCAGTTAAATAAATAAATAAATAATTGACGCCGAGCTCCTCTTCCTATTTGTGGTGTGTGTTTTGATGTTGTTCAACAAATGGAGAGACCTACAGTTTTAAGCCTATTCCGAACGGCAAATGGTTTTTTTTGGTTAAAAGGGCAGTTAGACGGTTAAAATATTCTAAAAAAAATAAAAAGGTGTGTAGCGTAGTAGACATAACAGAAATGGAACAAGGCAGACAAAGAAAGAGGGAGAGACTGGAGAGAGAATGAGAGATAGAGAGAAAGAATGAGAAAATCTAAATAAATTCACAACATTTGAAGAGAATACGAATAGACAAAATTTACAAAAAACGGAGAAGGGTCGACCGGTGTAGGTAAACGCCGGACACAAACCGTGCCAACAACACGCACTACTCAAAAAAAATAAACCCCAAAAAATTTGGACCAAAAAGCGCCCCAAACAACACAAGGAAATATAACGCCAAAAAGTAGGCACCAAAAACATATTTCCTACAAGTTTGCACCAACAAACAAGCGCCAAAAAGTAGGCAGTGTTATTTCTCATTAGAAATTAGAGCCACAAGGAAAAACTCAGGAAACTCTCTCTTTTTCCTCTACGTTATATCTTTTTTCTCTCTCCCGGAACGATAATGCCCAAATCGTTGCATGGCCTTGAAATTTTACTCTCCATTCTCGCTCGTCCATCGACGCCTAAGAAGTTTCACTTCAAAAATCATCGCTTACTTTTAATGTAAGTGAAGAATTATGTAATATTTTCAAATCAATTTAAAATACTTGAAGCAAGATTTAAAATTGTTACTAAAAATTTAAAATTTTAAATCACAATCGCAAAATTATGATGAGGTGAATTTTAATATAAGCGGGCCTCTAAAGCATAGAGATGAGTCAGGCTAGAATACAAAAGGGCAGTATAACTGCCTAAACTGCTAAAATATTCTAAAAACTTGTAACAAAACTGCCACATCTGGGGATCGGAAAACCCGCACGTCACCATTGAGAACCCAGTTCATCCTCAGAGAGTGACCGTTAGATGCGGAATTTCTAGCAATTTCATCACTGGCCCATTTCGCTTGGAAAATGCTGCCAAAATGCCATATCTGCCAAAGCATGATCTTGAACGGTCTTTGGTTCCAGCAGGAGTCCGTTCCTTGTCACACCACACGATAGTCGTGTTCTCTGCCGTCTTCGTTGTCAATTGGCACCTCGGAGTCGCGAGTTCACGCCGCTAGACTTTTTTTTGTGGGGTACCGCGAACGAGGTTGTTTTGAAGCCGTGGGCAAACGTTTCAACAGGACTCGACACCGTTTCACAAAGCTCGAGTGAACCAAGAATGGCTAAGAAACAACGTTCCAAACTTCATAACGTCCACACAATAGCTCTCAAATCTCACCAAACGCTAATTCGATGAATTATTTTCTTTGGGTCATTTTGGAGCGTAAGGTCAGAACTAAAAGACTCACCAGTCTCGAGGCGCTGAAAACAGGCATTGTCCGGGAGTGGGCCAAAATACCTGCAAGTAACATTCGGGCAGCTTGCGACTCGTTTCTGGACCATCTCAAAGTCATAGTCAAAGCAAGAGGTGGTTGATTCTTAATTTTGTATTATTTTCACACATTTTTTCGTATGAATTGTACATATAAAAGTAATTTTTCAAACTGAATTTATGGTACTTTTAATTGGTTACACTTCGATTGCCATTCCCTTTAGTAGGAATGGTTGCTCTTTCGAATAAATTAATAACATAACGAAACATATTTATTATTTTTCCTGTTGTTTTTTTCTTTAAATAACCCGCTATACTTTACTTTAGGTATATTTTTTAATTCTTGACAAAACAAATTTAGTTTCAATCCCCTGTCGAAAAATTGTGATGAAGTAAATTTAAGTATAGGAAGGTCTCTATTGACAGGAATTACAATCATTTTGGCAAAAATAAAAAAAAATTTAAATAAAAAATAAAATTTAATCCACTTTCAAAGAAATTTAGTGGAGCTGGTGCAAAATTCTTTTGGGGTTTCTTTGAATTCCCATATTTCATTATTATTTCCAGAATTAACTTTGAAATACGAATCAATTTTAGTTCATTTTGTAAGTATTTTTGTTTCTGTTTTCTGTTTTTTTCCTTGTTCACTCCACTCGGGAGCATAAGGCCTCGACAAGACTCAGTCTTGCGTTGGTTTCGTTAATCTGCTTTGCTTTCTGGCAGGGTAGGTGATTAGCCTGCCGCTACCAGTCTTAAACAGTGGGAATGCCCACCTGCCATTGCTTAGGAATTTGTAAATATTTATCCACACCCCAAGTTTATTAATGACCTTTAGGAGAGTTGAGAGTTATTTGCACGCAATTGAATTTATTTTTATGCTGAATCACAACTTTTGTGTAGCTTTATGAGCCTCTTTTAAATTGCATTGTTTGCCACTTAAAACCTCTAAAATTAATAACTTCAAATGTGAGAAATCACAAAGGATCGGATTTATGGGAATCACTTTTTCACTTTCTTCTTTTTCTATTATTAAAACGTTGAAATATTTTGCATCGCTCATCAATCATTTAATGCATTCGTTCACTCTGTAGGAAAATATGACACTTTTTAATGAATTGCAATTTTTTCCACTGCTTATTTGCGCATTTAATCCTGCCCATTCAGCTTTGCTGTGTCTTTTACTTTTTCGGCGTTTAATGATTTTTTAATTAGAACATTTTGTAGCACATAAAATATTCAGCGCCATTGATGTGCAATTTGTGCACAAAATTTCCACTCTCCCCCACGTCCCACTCCTGACCTGAGCATTCGAGCGAATTGAGTTGTGAAGTATTACCTTTGCCGTTGGTTGCCAACTGCCGGTTATTTATTGCAATGTCAAGTTTGAATAAAATTGTATTTGCTATTAAAACATTCGAATTGTATGTATTTTCAGCAATGGTTACTCATTCAGCCAATTTTATTCCTATTTGTTGTACATTTCTACCCTCATTGGAAACGCTGACATTTGACACATTTACACGTGAATATATGAGTTTGCATTATTAATAAGCAGCGCGGCAACCCTAGCTACGATAGCTATGGCAGTAAAAGCTGTAACGGCAACCGGAACTCCAATACCAGCGGCAGCAATGCATTGCTTATTTTTTACGCCGACAAATGGCAGAAAGAGCAAAGAGAAAAATCTGCCAAAATAACGAAATGGCTAAACCGATTTGCTGTTGACTGCAATGAATTTTCGTATATTTATTTCAAAATTTATTGCATGTGTTGCTGACAAATACATTTATTATGTGCAAGATTTCGATTGTGCATGTGTGTGTGTGAGCATGTGTGGGAGTGTAAGTGCGAAGAGTGCCAGCATTAGTCAAAGTGCATACTAGTAGTTGGGAGGAACTAGTTAAAATGCGCCTAGTTGAAGCCTAGTTCATAGCTACAGATATTTGCAGTATGTAAGAAAGTAGAAAGCTGCAGTAGACGTCGCAAGGTCCTATGGTTTTCTTGCCTTCCCCGGTCCATCGCATCTCTTGGACGGCAGTGATGTCAGCCTTTACTCTTACGAGGACATCAACCAGCCGGGCAGAGTCACCTTATCCATTAAGGGGCCGGGCATTCCAGGTGCATGCCCTCAAATCGTATTCCTTATTTCGTTTGCAGGGGTCGTCATCAGTGTTGGAAGTTCCCATCCAAGGCTTTGTTGCTGTTTTCATTGGGGGGCTTTTTAAGTGGCGGGTTCCAAACCCAGCGCATAACCAGCTATCCTGGAATGCTTCGCCTTCTCACGCTAGCTCACTCCCGAACGGGTGTTCGGAAGCTACCCAAAGGATACGTGGGCTAATCCCGGACGTTATGAGCTGCTTGAACCATATACAGAAGAATCGTCCTGGCCACTCCCAAGTGAATGGCGATCAGTAACTTGCCCCACTTGCGTGGACTTCTACACATGGAACCATCCTCCACATGGAACCATCCTAAGGAGGCAAATAATTGGGTCTGGTGGTGAACGAGGATAAAACGAAGTACCTCCTGTTTTCAAACAAACAGTCGGCACACTCGCGTATCGGCACCCAAGTCACTGTTGACAGTAATAATTTCGAGGTTGTAAAAGGCATCGTTTATTTAGGAACCAGCATTAACACCGATGACAATGTCAGTCTAGAAATCCAATGTAGAATCTCTCTTGCCAACAAGTGCTACCTTGGACTAAGTGAGCAATTGCGTAGTAAAGTCCTCTCCTGACGACAAAACTATTATAACACTCTACAAGGCTCTCACCATACCTGTCGTAACGTATAGCGCAGAAGCGTAGACGATGACAACATCCGATGAAGAGACGCTTGGAGTTATGAGAGAAAGATTCTGCGCAAGATTTTTGGACCTTTGCATGTTGGCAAAGGCGAATATCGCAGACGATGGAACGATTAGCTGTATGAGCTTTACGACGACATAGACATAGCGCAGCGAATAAAGATCCAGCGGCTACGTTGGCTGGATCATGTCGTCCGAATGGATACAAACTCTCCGGCTTTGAAAGTATTCGATGCGGTACAAGCTGGTGGTATCAGAGGAAGAGGAAGGCCTCCTCTGCGTTGGAAAGATCAGGTGGAGAAGGACTTGGCTTCACTTGGTGTGTCCAATTGGCGCCGGTTAACACGAGAAAGAAACGACTGGCGCGTTTTGTTAAACTCGGCCAAAATCGTGTAAGCGGTTATCGCGCCAATTAAGAAAAGGAAGAAAGTAGGAAGGAACCGAATTTTTGGTGCGAAAAAATGACCAAATCTATGCTAAAACTTCTAAATACGCAAAAAATGTGGTTCCAAGGGTTCAGTGTGGCCACCATCCAGCCTGCGTAATGGCTTGATGGCAGTGTCTTGTAAAGACGTTACATTTCTTCATTTCTGCGAAAAAGGGGTTAAGACCGAGGCAAAAGTATACCAAGTGCGTGTCTTAGAAGTCGGGGTGAAGCCGTTGAGCAGTACTCCCTTCAATGGAGAGCGTTGGATCTTCCAGCGAAATTCTCCTACTAAAAAACAATATAACTGGCTTCATAGCCGCAGAAGGTTGGCTGTCTGGAAGTCCAAATCTGAATCGATTGGGCTGCAGTTTGTGGTCAAAATTGGAGAACATAACCTGTCGAAGACCTCACAGAAATTTGGAGAGTCTCAAACAATCTTGGGTTCGAGCAGCAACCTCAATATCCATGGAAACCGTGCGTGCTGCAATAGCTGAGTGGTCTACTCGTTTGAAGGCTTTTGTAAAACCAAATGGTGACCATTTCAAATGAAAATTTAAATATTTGTTCTTATAAAAAATTTTTAGGTTACTTTTAAATAAAGGTTAGGTTAGGTTGAACTGGTTGGCTTGCAGTCACGCTTCGACCGGTTTGGGCCATAGCGATACCAGATGGAGTTGTTGTTGTTGTTGTAGCAGCAATACTAAGCCCTGTCAGTGTAGTGTATATCACCGGTCGTTTTCGTCTAACACATCTAAAGGTAGGCCCCAGGAAACTTGCTGTTTCGACAGATAGGGTCCAGAAGGAGAGGGGTGTTAGATGAGTAAGTTTAGTGGGGCATGTGGAAAGGTAATTAGTGTCGTGCGGGGTGCCTTCACATGCAGGGCATAGGTTTAGTATGTCACGGTCAATTCGGGATAAGTATGAGTTTAACCTGCTACAACATCCAGAATGTAATTGTGCCAGTGTTACGCGAGTCTCACGAGAAAGCTGGAGCTCTTCATCTGCTTTAGGTGGTGGTTGAACTTCTATTACGGCAATCGGTGGTCGGGAGCTTAAGAAGGTAGTGACGGTCTCCCGATGAATGTCGTTTATTGTCTTTCTAAACACTATCTGGTCCAGTAGATGTATGTTCGTTTGGTTCTGGATCTCCTCGGTGTAATTGAGAAGGTGCCTCCTGACGTACCTGGGAGGCCGCCCTGGCTCAAGCAGGTGTCTACAAGGGTGGGTGAAACTTGGGGGAGCACCCCAGCAGAAACTGTTTGACGAGCAGTTTATTGTGATCCTTTACCGAGAGTATCTGTGAAGATGTTGAAGAGAGGACATCAGGAGGCAACTTGTCGCTGTCCAAATAGCAGTGTTTCGACAAGTCTGGAGCTTTATCCATTGCATGTTACTAGTTCCAGGGATGAAGCGAGCCGCAGCACCTGTGAGCACTTTGCGGAATGCGCGTTCGTCTATGCGAAGGTGTCCTCAGTGAATTCCGCGAAGTCGGTCCAATTAGCTTTGTTAAAGTTAATATAAGACCGGTGATTCGCGGAAACAAAGTCGGCAGGTCTCTCAATCGAGACGATAATAGGCAAGTGGTCTGATGCAAGCGATAGCATAGGTCACCAGGTTATGCTATTTGTCAGACCTGTAATTGCCCAATTCCATTTTGGCTTGAAGTCACCTACAACTAATCGGTTTTCACCTCTGATGAGCGCACCAATATCAGGGTGATATCCAGCCGGGCTGCAGGTGACAGGGGGTATGTTAATATTGAACATTTTGAGCTCGGACAGCTATGCCTTGACATTCCAAGGTGCTGCCCCTGCGGTCGATGCCTTCGCCGATCAGACGATCCTACACTGTGTAGTGGACTAGGCTATTGTCTCGCTCGCGATCTTGCCTGTGCACGTTATAGCCATCCTTGGTTATCAGGGAAGAGCTAGCGTTAAGCTTGGTTTCTTGGACCGAAGCTATTGGAACTCCGTGTCAGCTCATACACTCAACTATCTACCAGATGGATTCTTTTGTTATCCGTTTGAAAATAGTGCATCCGCATGGCACTTGCTTCTATTGCGAATTTAAAGAGACATTTCCAACCCACTGCTGAAATATCTTCCAATCCATCAAACTGTGGTGCCCTCAGATAATTTAAGCATATTTTGAATACATGGCAACATCCGCCAAGGGATGTTCTACAGTTTCTCTTGAGCGCTGCTTCCTACATTTCCTGCATTCCTCACTGTCGGAGATTCCTATCTTATAATCATACGCTGATATTTGTCTATGTCCCGGCAGTACGCCTATCATAGTTCTGCAATCTCTACGTACAAATCGAGTACAATTGCGATCGTCATGCTTACACTTGACCTTATTATTCCAGCAAGTGAACAAGCTTTGCGAGGATACAAAGATCCCGTGTTTCGCTATATCGTCTACTATCTTGCTCCCTTCCAATGCTCTTGAATCTAAAAGAAATTTACTTTATAATTCGATGGCAACCCTTCTACTGCCTCCCTGCTGTGAAGAACGATATTGGATGTTGTATTAAACGATGTAATTGCTTGAATGACCGCCGGACCTTCTACGTAAAAGTTGACCTTGTAGTTGGTAACACTAGTAACACAAACTCCCTTTCAACTGCGAAAACTTCAGACCGAAGTACACTGCAGTAGTCTGGAAGCTTATACGACTTTCTTAGGTCGAACTCTGGACGGTATATTTCAGTGACTACTCCACTATTAATTTTATAACCATCCGATAGCGCTTACGACGTCCCTCTTTTTCGATAGTAATCTTGAATCTTTTTTCCTCTTCAAAAACCGACAACATTGTTCCGCTTTATTGAGCTATGCCCATAAGTCCTGCATGAGGGTTCATTTAAGGCTTTTAGTTTTACTGCAAATTTCACTGCAAGGAAAGATCTATCGGTGGTTAGTCAAAAATGTATTCGAGGAGTCGTTCCTCGTGCTCCCGTAATGCATAAAGCAGTTAGTCACTGAACGATTGCCATTGTCGCAATGTATGCAGATTTTCTAGTGACGGTCTTCTACCCCAGAGTCCCATACAGAAGTATTGGTCTGACCACTGCTGTGAAACCTCAATGCATCAGAGAGGGGGATATACCTCAAGTCGCCCCAAGCATCCTTTTAAATAAAGAATGAAAGTAAGTTTCCTAGAAAGAATATAAAAATGAGCTGAATTCGCGCACACCTGGCAATAATACTCAGGAGAAGCGCATTTCTAGACTTACGCCTACCTTACATATTGAATAACAGACCCACGCCACTATTGTGACCTACCAGCTGTTTAGCGCGAAACTCTCGCTTTCGAACGTAGTAACTTTCGCTTCTGTCAACAAATTAGTATAATATTGATTTTTTGTTTTCTGGGAAAAAATTCCTGATGTAACCACAGAGCAGCAATTTATCGAAAAATCGATATTCACTGGAAACTCTTCATTTTCGAGCAAGAAAATTTTTATGCTGTGTTTGCATTTATATTTGGATTTGTAGGTGGCGCTTTTATTTGCCTAATTGAGTACATTGAATCTGTATTTGTGTACCATTTTTTTCAATTTTCCCTAATAGTTGAATTTTTTTTGGAAACACAAGGGGATAATACTTTCATAAATTTTTAATATTTAATGATATCGTATCTGGATGCTTGGCGTTACTTTAAAGCTAGTGAATTTGATTGGAATTAAAAAAAAAACAATGAAAAAAACTATTATTCTACCAGAGAATTTTCAATTCTAAAATGTAAATAAAAACTACGAAATTAGTCCATGGCTTTGTATTATGCACAAGCCAAAAAATTGTAATTCCTTCATTTATCTACAAATTAGTAAATATTCATATAAACAGGCAAATAAATGCCCGGATTCGGTTGGGTTAGTTTGGCTGTTGAGCAATAATCCCAGATATGCAGACTAACATTGTTCGCTGGTGTTGTGAAAGAATTTTATGGAGGAATATCCGACTCGTGATGACTTTTTTTGCAACTTTAGTAGATTGCTGATCCTCCATATTATTTGATGAGGCGAAGGGCGTACCTGCTTCACTCTACCTGTCGTACTTTGCCGCGCGAACTAACGCGAAACAGTGACCCGCAAGTACTGGTCTAAAATCTACGCTTAGGAATATTAAGAAAGGAAGACAGTCGCTGGATTTGACGTTGTGAAATGGAATCATAAACCACTTGTAGTCTCACGGCTACACCTACGTACTAAACACCTCTCCACTATCTAACATTTGCGGAACCGCTCAAAAGGTATTAAGAGGGCTGGTTAGCTCATAGGCTGCTAGTTACTGTTGACATCTACTAAACTTCGCGCGCGTTAAGTCCCTCTGAATGTATTTTATATGCGTGCAGATACCCATCACATTTCAGTATTAAATTCATAATAATTTTTCCGTTTAAGAAGTTAAAGTTTTCGGGAACAAGAAGTGATTGGGCAGCTAGGCAGTTTCTTGAACTACTGCGAACCCAGAAAGGAATTCTGTTTGTGGATATTTGTTTCCATAGCTCCCTTCTAATAGCCTTGAAAACCAACGAAAAGTCTGTTGCTAGCAAGTGCTACTTTAGACTAAGTAGGCAATTGCGTAGTAAATTCCGCTCCTGACGACAAAACTAACACTTTATAAGGCTCTCATCATGCCCGCCCTAACGTATGGCGCAGAAACTCGGACGATGTCAATATCCGATGATGCGTCGCTTGCAGTGTTTGAGAGAAAGATTCTGCGCAAGATTTTTGGACATTTGCACGTCAGCAACGGCGATTATCGCAGGCGATGGAACGATGAGCTGTATGAGCTTTAAGATGACATAGACTAGCGCAGCAAATAAAGATCCAGCGGCTTCGTTGACTGGGTCATGTCGTTCGAATGGATGCAAACGCTCCGGCTCTGAAAGTATTCGATGCGGTACCAGGAAGGTTTTTCTGCGTTGGAAAGATAATGTGGAGAAGGAATTGGCTTCACTTGGTGTGTCCAACTGGCACGAGCTTTGTTAAACTCGGCCAAAATCGTATAAACGGCCATCACGCCAATTAAGAAGCAGAAGTTCTTTTCGAACCACCGGCGCTACGTGGGAATCCATTAATATCACTGGATCACAAATTTCAACTTTTTTTCTGCACCAGAGACGCCGATATGAAATTCCTATATAAAATCACCGTCTGATTCCGAAAATCAAGGTTATTTTTTATTCTATGGTAACGTTTTTGAGATATTTACGAATTACCGTTATTTCAATAAAACAAAAAATTGGGCCCACTTAATCATATATATCTCGAAAACGAATTGAGCGATTTCAAAACCGTTTAAAGCTTTTAAAAGGTAATAAAATTTCTTATAAACTGTGTGTAAAACACTTTTTGCTAGGTCCTGCAGATTCAAAGATAACGAACTATCATAACGGATTTTTTAAATTTTTTTTGTAAAAATATAAAAAAATTTGTACTTTGAGAGAAAGGATCTCGAAAACTGTTTACTTTTTCGTGTATTTTTTGTTTTCACTCTAAGCTCTGTTTTATTACAAAAAAAATAAACTTTGGTTAAACAAAATCGATGAACTAATACAAAAGTTACAAGCATTCAAGTAAATATATCCATATAGTAAAACTTAAGTACCCTACAAATAATAGCATATGTACATATGACTCTGTCTTAACTCTATGATCTTATTTTATAATTGAAAAAGTTATGTGTCTTGTTTTGACGCAAATTTATATAAGGATCGGTTTCTCTTATGAGAAACCAACAGTAGTCACCCATCATAGCGACATCCCAGAATCCTTGATACCGACTTTCAATCATTTTCATTTACTGGTGAAACCTTTCGCCGTGCTCGTCGCTAAGATTTTGCGGGAAAAAATTTAAATGGGAGTGGAGGAAATGAATTTTTAAAGACATATTTACTCCTGAAAGAAAATTAAAAAGGGAATTAGATAAATACATAAGTGACACATTAATCTTCCAATTCAGAACAAATTTTGGTCGTTCTTGTTTGTTCGGAGCAGGGCAATAAATTCAGATTAAGGGCTATATATTCTCATGTAAATTTAAAAATTTGCTTTCAAATTTTTTGTTTAGTTTTAAAGTTAACTGAGAAAACGGTCTTATATGTGTTTTTTATTTACTCATTTCTGCATAGTTTTTGATTAAATCGTTCACTATCATCTCGAAGTTAGGACTTTTGTATTTGCCTAAAAAAGAAGTAACGACCTTTTCAAAAGAGTCCCACGCCGCTGCCTCCACTGGTGACAATAGTTCTTTGAAATGGGTATTGGCCATTATTTTCCTTATTTGCGGCCCCACAAAAATCCCTTCCTATATTTTTGCTTCTGAAATCTGTGGAAAGATTGTTTTCAAATAATGAAAAGCTTCGCCTTCTTTGCCCAAAGCCTTGACAAAGTTTTTGATAAGGCTGAGATTGATGTGGAGCGGAGGTAGAATTATTTTTTCCTTTTTTATAAGTGGTGAGTATTTTATGTTATCCACCCCAACTTGAAACTCGATTCGTTCTGGCCAATCCTTTATGATGTAGTGTTCTTGACGTGCTCGGCTATCCCATTTGCATAGAAAGCAACAGTATTTTGTATATCCAGATTGTAGACCACATAGCTTTCCAGCGACTTCTAGATCGTCACATATTTTCCAATCATGTTCTTCGTATTTAATGAATTTAAGCAATTTTTGCATTGTCTCATATGTTTCCTTCGTATTTACTGCATGCGCGATCGGGATAGATGGCTTTTGGTTGCCAATATGCAATAATACGGCCTTAATTGCCGTCTATGAACAATCGCCACTCTTTTGAATCATATGATTCACCAAACTGTTTAAATAGACCAGCAATGTTTTTGCAATAACAAACACTGTCCTTCTTCGTATAGTGCTGGGAGAATTGTTCGTGACGAGTCCTATAATATGTTACCTTAACATCGGATGAAACAAATTTAAATTGTTGCATACGAGGGGCGTGTAGTTCGGCATTTTCTTTTGACAATTCCAAATCCCTTATCCAATCAGTGAGTTGTGCTTGTGACAAAGGGTTTCTTTCGTTTTCCGTTTGCAATTCAGTACAACATGATGCTGCGTAATCAGATACTGCTGTTGACAATGAAACTGGAGCCGAAACTAAAGTTAAATTTGATTCTGGCAATGTAGCTTCCGTTGAATTTAGTTCTGGTAATGACACTGTAGATATGCTCGCATAGGTTACTTTTCTAGACTTTCCAACCTCAAATATAAATATAGCAGTCCGTTGAATGGCAAGTTGGTTCCCTCCACTTCATTGGTGTAAATGTCGCCTAAATAGATAGTTTAAGAATCATATGTGCATATGCTATTATTTGTAGGGTACTTAAGTTTTACTATATGGATATATTTACTTGAATGCTTGTAACTTTTGTATTAGTTCATCGATTTTGTTTAACCAAAGTTTATTTTTTTTGTAATAAAACAGAGCTTAGAGTGAAAACAAAAAATACACGAAAAAGTAAACAGTTTTCGAGATCCTTTCTCTCAAAGTACAAATTTTTTTATATTTTTACAAAAAAAATTTAAAAAATCCGTTATGATAGTTCGTTATCTTTGAATCTGCAGGACCTAGCAAAAAGTGTTTTACACACAGTTTATAAGAAATTTTATTACCTTTTAAAAGCTTTAAACGGTTTTGAAATCGCTCAATTCGTTTTCGAGATATATATGATTAAGTGGGCCCAATTTTTTGTTTTATTGAAATAACGGTAATTCGTAAATATCTCAAAAACGTTACCATAGAATAAAAAATAACCTTGATTTTCGGAATCAGACGGTGATTTTACATAGGAATTTCATAACGGCGTCTCTAGTGCATTTTGGCTGTAAACCAGTGTATTTTACGCGAAAAGTTTCCGGACCGTGTTATCTCTTTTCTTTTTGTAGTGTGTTTTTTTAATGATTTTAGAGTGAAATATCTAAGTTCTTTTAAATTTTTAGAATTTTTTAGGATAAAATTTAACTTAAAAAAACTTTTTTTCAGAAAATTTTAAAAATTATGTAAAAAAAAATGTTCAGAAAATTTTGAAATTTTAAGGACTTTTTTTTTATTACTGCGTATATGCTCAGTAATCTTCGATTATTTCATTTTGGGATTCCCATAATTTTTCGAGTTATATTCAAATACGTACAGCAAATCTGTGTAAGCCCCGTATAAACATTGAGTAACATTGGTACATTAGTAAACAGATCCACGGTATTTTTCGCTGTTTCGCTGTGCATATTCGAAAATGATGGGGATCCCATAGGATTACTGAGCACAGTATTAGATGTTAATAAAAAAAGAACGAAAAAAGAAAAAGTATATATAATACAATTTTTTTTTACATTTTGAATAAAAAGGAAAACTTTTCTCTCATATGTTTGCTTCTTAAATATAAATTCATTGAAAAAAATCACGAGGACGTTTTTCAAATATATTATTATAAAAAAAGTAAAAAAAAAGGATAATTTAAAAAATACATATTTTTTCTAACATTTTTTTTCTTTTTTTTTGTTTTTAGTATAATTTATTAAAAAACATTAAAACAAAGATTTACAAATGTTAAAATAACCGCATATATTTCACTTTAAAAAACTCTATTGGAAAGTTTTCAATATTTTTTCAATTAACTTCTTATTAAACTCGAGCCTGCAAATAAACCAGTTTTTAAAAGAATTGACGACACTGTTCAAAATAATCATTTGACAAGGAATCGCTTTGCAAGTATACTTAAATATTTCCCTCTACCCCGCTCCATCACATCAGAACTCCTGCACTGCAAGCCTCATGCTAAAGTCAAATGGATCAAAGTAACGCCCTAGCAAACTGTATGACACATTGAAAACTTTCTTCGTTATTTTAATGCCAATCGATTGGCTTTGCTAAGGCAAAGATTTATTCAGATAGTCCAGCGGTAATCAAAGTCTTAGATCCACAATCATTGAACTTTCTTCTAGCTAAATTTTTTCACAGAAAAACTAGTCCCAATGCGAAAATTTAGTGCACGGGTTTTACATATCAAACTTGGATTGAAGTATCAGGTCAGTCCATAAGTTCGTGCGTTTTATGAATAAAAAAGATGTTAAAATTTATATTAATCAATAATATATTCTCCTTCATTATTTACAGCATCTTCCCAATGTTTAGGCAAATTTTTAATTCCCTGCTCAAAAAATTGTTTATCCTTGGAGCCAAAATACCCTTCGATATCCCTTTTTATAGCTTCTTTTGAGGAGTAGTTCTTGTTACTCAAATAGGATTCAAGTCCACGGAAAAGGTGATAATCACAAGATGCAATATCCAAAGTGTATGGGGGATGCGGCATTAGCTCCCATCCGAGCTCGTTCAGCTTGCCTAATTTTTCTTGCGTTGTCGTGGTGAAACAAAACTTTGCGTCTATTCACTAAAAACGGTCGATTTTTGTTAAGTGCCTCATTCAGGTTTGATAGCTGATGGGAATAATAATCAGCAGTTATCGTCTGGTTTGGTTCCAGAAGTTCGTAGAAAAAAAATACCGGCCATATCCCACCCAATAGACAGGAGAATCTTCTCGGGGTGAAGGTCATCTCTAGGAGTCGGTTCTGGTGTTTCATCTTTATCTAGCCATTATAAAAGACTCATTTTTCATCACCAGTAACGATACGGTTCAAAAAACTTTCATTTTCAAGCCTTTGCAGCAGCTGAGAACACACATACACTCTCTGCTGAAGGTTGGCGACGGAAAGTCTATGCGGAACCCAATTGACAAGGTATTTCAAAAAGGCAGGTGCAGCATTTTTTGTTTTTTTTTTTGTTTTTTTTGAGAACATAATGAATCTAAAATCTGGACCATAAATTTTCCGAGAATTGTTGAGGGAATATCCCCAAAAAACGGTAGGAAATTGGGCAAATTGGGCAAATTGTTTGTATTCAGGAGGTTATTTAAATAAAATTCGACTAGAATAGAATCAGTAATGGAAGATTTTTTTGTGTGTGCGAAGAAAAGTGATTTAATCTTCAGACGTAAAATAAAAATAAATTTTATGATAACTACAGCCAACATTCCCACTACTTCGCCAATCGATGATGAGCCAATAAAACTAAACAAAAAACCGAAAACGAAAAACATTTACTCACGGCAATTAACCAAAGCTAAGCAGCCCAACAAGTGCCTGAAATGTGTCTGTGTTTGAATATGAGTGAGTGTGGCTGCAAGGGCGTGTGTAGTCTGCCACATTACCAAAATCGCATCAGCATGCCACGCATATTTAAGCAACCAAGAGAAACAAAATCGAATAAAAAATACATAGAACTCAACGCAATCAAAGCGCAAAGCACATTGTTGTTGCGCTGCATGCAGTCGAAGCGAAGAGCAGTCGGTAGTTGGCAGCCGCAACCAAGTCAGAACAAATCAGTGCTAAGCAAATTAAAATGGACCAAATCAAAAACCGCATATAAACAGAAGTGAGCAAACTGAAGGCGAGGATGTACTAAATGCGATGGGCAGGGCCAATGGACGCCATATCCTTCCATCGGTTTGCTGCACCGCTGCGAAGCTGGGTGATTCATTTTAATTTAACACGTCCGCAATGGTCGCGCAACATTTGGCTAAGCGACTGACGCGCCATTGTTGTTGTCGCTACAGAAAGTATTTTGCTCGAACTAAATCGACTGGGCAGAACAAATTTCCAAATACAGACATTGCAAAGAGCAGAGGACCCACACGAATTTTGGTATGTGATAACAATAAATGGTGATGTAAAAGGAAGAAGTAGAATGGAAGGAAGTAATTGGTGAAAACTTCAGCTGTTAACAATGCGAGGGAGTTGGGAAGAAATGCTTTGGATTATTGTAAAATTTTATAGAATGCGCGCGGAACGTTCCGCGATCGTGCAGGGAGAACTTCAAGTAATGAGAAAAACTGCTACTTCAGAACTAACTAACTATATAGGCACACGTCAAGTAGGCTGGCACAAAATAGATTTCAATTTAATGATAGAAATAGATTTTAATTAGATCATGACTAGATTTTTGAAGTGAAACTTCTTAGGCGTCGATCGACGAGCAACGTTTTGGGCATTTTTGTTCCGCGAGAGAGAAAAAAGATTCAACGTAGAGGAAAAGGAGAGGGAGAGCTATACCTTATATATCTCAGATACACTTTAGGCTATTTTTTCCGAGTTTTTCCTTGTGGTTGCTAATTTCTAGTGAGAAATAACACTGCCTACTTTTTGGCGCTTGTTTGTTGGTGCAAACTTGTAGGAAATATATCTGCTCCCTAGTTTTTGGCATTGTATTTCCTTGGTGCCGACTGTTTGGGGCATTTGTTGCTCCCAATTTTTTTGGCGTTTTATTTTTAGGGCCTATCTTTTGGCGTTTATTTCCGTTTCATGGCTAGTGCTTGTGCGTGCTATAAAGTGCTATCCATTCCGGCGTCAGATTTATTGGTATTGCCTTGCGATAATTTGTGCCGTTGCTGTGGTCCTGGAAGCGCTGCGTTTGTTCGGGCGATAAACGCTCGGAGTAGTGCGCGTTGTTGCCACGGTTTGTGCCCGGCGTTTACCTATACCGGTCGACGCTTCTCCGTTTTTTGAAAATTTTCTCTATTTGTATGCTCTGCGAATGTTGTGAATTTATTTAGATATATATTCTTTTTCTCTCTTTCTTTCTCATTCGCTCTCGGGTATCTCCCTCTTTATTTCTCATTCTCTCTCGGGTCTCTCCCTCTTTCTTTATCTGCCTTGAACGTTTCACTTCTGTTATGTGTACTACGCTACACGCGCTTTTTTAAGTTAATATTGAGCTAAGAATAAAACTTTTGTTTTGTAGTTTCTTCATTAAAGCTCAAGGTAGTACACGCGCCTTCGAATATGAAGTAAGGTATCCATATAATTTTTGGTTCGGAACCAACTGTGGGAGGCATAAATTAATTATGTGCTCCATTTTTCGGACAATATCAAAATGAGCATCACAAACAGGAGGATTGGGTACTTTATAGGGTAATTTCGATCTCGAAAACTACTCTGGAGGCTGGAATCGATTCTGGTAATCTTATTGCATTGACATAGAGAATTTATATCCCGCAGATCTCTGATATCTCTGCCTAATATTCCTTTTAAATGGAGGTAATAGTTCTTTTCTAAGACGATTGAGGATCATTAAGAACTCTCGTTAAGAAAAATTTTATTGAAAGAGGGACTAAAACAGGGTTGACGGAGTTAGCTATGGTATGTAGTTTTTGCACCCCGAATAGCATAATGCCCGAATTCTAATAAACAGCTGAAACTCCATATTTTTCCGTTTAAAAAATTAAAAAAAAAATAGATTTTTTATGAGGTTTCTACTTTGACCTCATGGTCTTTTGTGCTCCAATTTACAATAGTCAATTATTTTCCGTTATATTACTGGTTTAATTGAAACATTCATCGATATTCACATTAAGGGATTGAATCGTTAATGGATTATTCGCTTAATATTGGCCCTTCACAGCAACTCACAAAAAAACTATAACAGCCTCAAATTAATCAATAAACTCACCATTCTGCTGGAACCAAAGATCGTTAAAGTCCATTTTTTTCAATTTCTGGCCACAAAAAATAGTTTATCATGTCTCTGCAGGACTCACCGTTGAACGAAATGGCGTTTCAAAGCATTTTCAAAGAAAAATGTGGAAATTATTGTCTGATTTTTCACGTATCAAAGTACGTTTACGGGTTTTGCGAGATTCCACAGAGGAGCTTGTTAACATAGCCGTCCAGATGAAAATGTTCTCTGCTCTTTGAAGTTGGTCGGCGAATTTAAGATAAAACTGAACAGTGTCGATAAACACAACAAAGTTAGTTTTATTTGAGTGCCTGGACATTGTGGTATGACAGGGAACGAGTTAGCTGATAAACTGGCTAATGAAGGCTCTGCAAGTATGAAACTAGGCCCTGAACCCTTTTTAGGTGTGAATTCTGCATCGATTCAACTATGGATTGACGACTTCATAAGGTCTACCCATAAAGGGCATTTGTCTGAGTTGGAATCTTTCAGAGTAGTGAAGTGCTTTGTGAAAGAACTAAACAGTAAAATAGCGACCTTTCCTCTAAAACTCAGCAGAACGGACCTGAGGATACTGGTGGGGGTAATCACAGGGCACAACGCCTGTGGTCAGAATATGGCTGCCCGATATGCCTTGAGGATGACGACTCTGCAGAGCATTTTCTCTGTAGCTGTTCAGTGTTTTCCAGAATCAGACTTAGGATATTTGGTTGCTATGTACTGAGTATAGATAAAGTTCATACTCCTCCTCTTCCGGATCTCTTAAGATTCATCAATGAATCCAAAAGATTTGTGGTAGAGTTACCTCAAACTAATTTTTCCATCTCATCACCCACATTTTATCTTTCCTATCTCTCTATTTTTTCTACTGAAATCTATCTGAGTGTAGTACAATGGTCCCCTGACTGAGCACTTGGACCTGTCCAACCCCCCATAACTCTAATCTTGGTTCTAGAAAAAGTCAAAGTAATATACTTCAGTACAGAAAATGCAATCGACTCTTTCAATCGACATTCATAAAAAAATCGCTCGCACGACTCCTACGAGCGTCACAATTTGAGTGCACAGGATTTTTCTCGAGTTGAACTTAAGTCTCGAAATGCGGTCATAATTCCAAAAGAAACAAACTTGAACAATAAGTTCCCGAAATATGTTCACAAAATTCAAGATAATAGTTTATTCCTCAAAAGTGATATTATCGCCTTCAAATTACACCCCATCAACTGCAAAGCACTTATGCCAGTGCTTGATCCAGCTCACGAAACATTTCGGAAACTATATTTTCAACTGGAACTCTATAGCCATCAGAGCTCTCTTCGATTTTTCCATTACTTGCTACGGGCTGTTAAAATGCGTTCTCTGTAGTGGTTTTTTTGACTTTTGACTTTTCATTGAAAACGACGTGGTTTTTTTTTGTGGGTATTGGTTCATTCGGAGTTCTCCACTCACCCGCCTGATGTCTGGATTCTACGACGTACTCATAAACCAACGTCTCGTCTCCAGTAATGATGCATGGAATGAATGTTGGGTCGGAATCAGTCTTGGAAATAATGTCTTTGGCGATATCAACGTGCTCCTTGTTTTGCATGAAATTTAGTTGCTTTGGAACCAACTTTGTAGCAATACGGCGCAAACCTAAACCATTAACTAAAATGTCCTCAAAGGATCCATAAGCAATATTCGAGTCCTCTCTCAATAGTTAATTTGCGCTTATTGATCACCTTTTCTCTCAATTTATTGATGTTTTCATCAGTCTTCAATATCAACGGCGTGCACTACCTTCGCCACTAGATGGATTCACGATATCTTCTGAAGTTTTCATGCCACTCGCAAACGGCTGTTTTCTTTGGAGTCTCATTACTGAAACAGTTTACCAATGCTTTTGCACCATTGAATTGATTTTTCATGCAAAATTTATTCAACACTCAAATCCATCTTTAAAACTGTAAAAAATAAAAAAAAGTGCAGAAGTAGATTTGCTCAAGATGGCGTAACTTTTAGGTGTATCAAGCAATGGCTCCAAAATTTTAATAGAAATATTAATCACAGATGTGGCAAACTACCAAACAAAAAAAAACGAATTCTAAATAGTTGACTTCAGGTATGTTCCGGGAACCTTTTGATCAAGGTGGTATAATAATACAAAAGCATTTATTAAATTTCATAAATTTAAATATACCAAATATTTATTCAAATATACAAGAGAAGCAGTGACCAAAGATGCATACATACTCATCTACAAATATTTTCATATAAACTAAAATTAAATGTGAAATCCCGAAAAAAATGTCAGTATACATACACACATACATACATCCGCACTCTCAAGTGAGTAAACACAGGAGTCAAACAGATGGACAACTATTTCGCAAACAACAACAATGAACAACCCAAAATATGGTGGCAACACCGAAAAAAAATTTAACTCATACAGGTAGCAAACAGCAAACAACAATGCCACTGCTATCGATATCACCACAGGAGGCTGCTGACTCTTGCGACTCACGGGCTGCGGCGAATTGATGTTCAAATTGTTGACAACAGCGCAAAAAACACGTCAGTATCGGCAAGTGCGCTCGCAAACAAACTGGCAAACAAACAGCAACAACAACAACAATAACAGCAGCAGAACAGCAGAAGTATGCGAACAACAATGATTGCAACATAAAAACATTTCCATTTACGGTGACAAGCCAACAAAACCCGCAGTTTCGAGCACGCGCTAACAGGATTTCGCGAGGCGCCACTTGGCAACCAAATGAGAAATTTTGAAAAAAAATTTCTTAGAGCATCGTAAATATTTTCAAGCGTGAAATTTGAAATTTGAATAGGTCGAATCAAGGAGCACCAAGTCAATTGGTGGCTCCTAAAACACTCAGGCTAAAAAGCCCATTGTATTTAGAGTTCTGGAAAAAGGGTAGATAGTCAAGGAGAGAAGGAGAAAAGTAGCAGAGAAAGAGATAGGAATAATAGAGACAGAGACAGAGGTAGTTAGTTCTGTGAGAATTTTCCAGATTCTTTGGCAAATCTGTAAATATTCTCCAGTTTTAGAGAACGAATATTACTTATTCTCATGACATCGGATCCCAATACTCGTAGTCGCGCTCTAGCACAGGCAGGACACTCACAGAGAAAATGCTCAGTGCTATCCGCCTCCTCTAACCAAAACAGGCACATCGGGTACTCAATAATTCTAGTGGTGGCCCTGGGATGTGTCCTGTAATAATACCGACCATCAACCGAACGTCTTTCCTTCTAAGTTTTAGTAGAAAGTTTGACAGTTTTCTGTTTGGACTTATCACAAAACACTTTGCAGTTCTGCAGCGTTCTAGACCGGACCATCGCTTTTTATGTAGATTGCCTACATAATCGCTGATCCCATTCACGATTCCTGCGGAACTGATTCCGGTTATTGGCTCTGGCCCCTGTGGGGGCACCGCTGATCCATGGTTGGCCAATTCATCGGCAATTTGGTTTCCTTGAACGCCAGAGTGTCCTGGAACCCATATAAGAATAAGCCTGTTTTGTCTTGCGACAGAATTAAACTTCTTCTTACATTCTTGAACAATCTGTGAGGTTTGGTCGCATTCTCCAGGGCCTTCAGTGCAGCCTGACTGTCACTGAAACTCCAATCTGTTTCCCGCTCCATCTCCTCTCGATTATCTATTGGGCTACTTTCAGTATGGCAAAAATTTCCGTTTGGAAAACAGTTGCCATTTCCCCATAGCATAGTGATACTTATTAATAGGTCTATCGATAAGTTCGTGCGGTTTTACAACAGATGGCGTAACTTGATTATTATTCCATCGATCCACATTTCCAAACATTCATTGGAGAGCTACTGTCGTAAGGCACAAACGTCAGTATAAGTTTTTTATTTGAAGCGTAAACAACAATATTTTTACCACACTTGAAAATGTCGAATTTCGTGCCAAATAATGTGTTTTTGCGGGGAATTTTTTAATATGAAGAAAAAAGCAGCCGAAAGTCATCGTATCTTGGTGGAAGTTTATGGTGAGCATGCTCTAGCTGAGCGAACGTGCCAGAAGTGGTTTGCACGCTTTAAAAGTGGTGATTTTGGCTTGGAAGACGAAGAACGCGAGGGTGCGCCGCCAAAGTTCATGGATACCGAATTGGAGGAATTGCTCGATCAAGATCCGGCTCAAACGCAAGAAGAGGTTGCAAAAACTTTGGGAGTTGATCAATCAACCATTTCCAAACGTTTAAAAGCCATGGGAATGATCCGAAAGGTAGGCCATTGGGTGCCGTATGAATTGAAGCCAAGAGACGTTGAACGCCGTTTTATGGCATGCGAACAACTGCGTCAACGGCACAAAAGAAAGGGTTTTTTGCATCGAATTGTGACTGGCGATGAAAAGTGGGTCCATTACGACAATCCAAAACGTCGGGCAACGTATGGATACCCTGGCCATGCTTCAACATCGACGTCGGCGCAGAATATTCATGGCCTGAAGGTTATGCTGTGTATCTGGTGGGACCAGCTGGGTGTTGTGTATTATGAGCTACTGAAACCGAATGAAACGATTACGGGGGATGTCTACCGACGACAATTGATGCGTTTGAGCCGAGCACTGCGAGAAAAACGGCCGCAATACGCCGATAGACACGACAAAGTTATTTTGCAACATGACAATGCTCGGCCACATGTTGCACAAGTGGTCAAAACATACTTAGAAACGCTCAAATGGGATGTCCTACCCCACCCGCCGTATAGTCCAGACCTTGCGCCATCCGATTACTATCTCTTCCGATCGATGCAACATGGCCTGGCTGACCAGCACTTCCGTAATTACGATGAAGTCAAAAAATGGATCGATTCGTGGATTGCGGCAAAACCGACCGAATTTTTCACAAAGGGAATCCGTGAATTGCCAGAAAGATGGGAAAAAGTAGTAGTAAGCGATGGACAATACTTTGAATATTAAATTTGTAACCATTTTACGTCAATAAAGTTTCAAATTTCGAAAAAAAACCGCACGAACTTAAACATAGTCCTATTACTATCGTTTAAGTACCATCCGGCACCAGAACCTATTTCATTCTTGGACCCATCGGTAAAGAAAATATCCGTCGAACATCCCTGAATGCATTCTGGATTGCTGATCCTATGGAAACATTTATATGGATTTCAAAACCAAAAAAAAAACTGTCTTCGCTTTTTGTAGTTTTTATTCTTACAAAAATCTATGAAAAATACTCACAGAGCAGTCCATTGGCACAGTTATTTTTGTCCCGTGACTGAAGATTTCCACCACCATATCTTCAGCTGCTTTTCCGCCATTTATTTACTGAGGATTTTGCACAATCGATTTATCTTTAGACGGTGCAATTGTCCATCAATTTCATTTCAAATCGATCCAAAAACAATTTTTATTTGCACACGAGATGCAAAATACTTTCTGCAAGGCAACTGGAGTTGAAAATTTTGAAAATTTATTTTCCGAATCGATCTTTGTTATTAGAAAATAAACTTTTTTTTTGCATCTCTTTCAGTTTGGCATGTCCGCTCTGCTGAATTTGACTTTATTTTCAATATAGCAAAAAAATTAAAAATTTTTCCACATCTATTTTTCTTATTTCGATTCGGATCGATCCAACCAAATGTTATTTTTATTTTCGATCTGGCATCTCCACTTTGCTTAACAATGAATAATTTTTACCAAAGTAATCAATATTAATTTATTTTTAGAAAATTTTTATACATCTGTTTTTCTTATTTGGATTTGGATCGGTCCAAAAATATTTTTTTTTCATTTGCGATCTGGCATCTTTACTTTGTTTATGAATAAGTATTTGTTTTTCAAAGCAAATGAAATTGATTTAATTCTCGTCAATTTAGATAAGAATAGATCCATTTTCTGTTTTCAATCTGGCATCTCTACTCTGGTTAGCAATGAATAATTTTTTGCACAACTGAAATCGATTTAGTTTTCGAAATTTTTTCTACATCTAGTGTTCTGATTTCGATTTGAATCGATCCAAAGCAATTTTTTGTTTTCAATCTGGTATCTCTACTCTGGTTAGCAATGAATAATTTTTTGCACAACTGATATCGGTTTAGTTTTAGAAAATTTTTCTACATTTGTTTTCCTTGTTTCAATTTGGATCGATCCAAAATATTTGTACTTATTTTCGATCTGGTATCTCCACTCTGCTTATTTGTGCAGAACTGTTTACAAAGCAACGATAACGATTTGTTTTTAAAAAATTTGCCCACATCTGTTGTTCTTATTTCGATTTGAATCCATCTAAAACAATTTTTCTGTTTTTTTCAATCTGGCATCTTTACTTTGCTTCAATTAATATTTTTTTTACAAATTTATAATGATTTTATTTTTTTTATTTTTACACTTTAAAAATTATTTGATTTGTTTTCATTATGGCATCTCCGTTCTGCTTAATTCTGCATAATTTATTGCAAAGCAAAGGAGATCAATTTATTTTTATAACATTTCCACTTCTGTTTTCCTTATTTCGATTTGTATCGGTCCAAAACAATCGATTCAATCTGGCATCTCTACTCTGTTTATTAATGAATAATTTTTTGCGAAGCAACTGACATTGACTTATTATTAGAGAATTAAGGTAAGAATGTTTACAAATATAATTTGTTTTATTTTCGATCTGGCAACCCCACTCCGCGTGTTTACGTATAATTTTTTGCAAAGCTACTGATCTTGAATTGTTTTTAGAAAATTTATGTAAGAACCGATGCAAAATATTTGTTTTTCGATCTGGCATCTCCGTTCCGATGAGTAGATGGCTATGTTTCACAAACGAAGAAGTAACTTTTTGTAAATCGTAGAAAACACTCACTTTTCCTATATTAACACGCATTCCCCATTCTGTTTTAGTCCGCACTTCAAAATCGAAGCTCCATATTGACTCAAACAATGTTGACAGTGCACGAGGCCAAGTTTTTGGTATTTTCTCCAATTCCACACTAAATGAGAAAATTCGATGAATAGTTTACAGTCCATCCAACGCGGTTCCTCGCCCGTCAACTTTCCTGCTTTGCTACTCCAAATAGCCAAATGTCAACATACACGGCCAACTCCATTGACTGCGCAAAATTATTGAAGTATTTCAGCGAAGTGTAGCCAACGTTTCGACATTGAATGCTTAAATACTTCTCACTTAAATTGTATGTACGTATGTATGTGCGTCTGTATTGTGGGCGTAATAGCGAGTACACTGATTGTTCCTGTCGCGCACAAAATTCAAAGCGACACGACCAAACAAGTCAAGCACACGCACACACACACATACATACGCACGTACCAGTAAACAAAATGCGATGAATGAAAATTTCGTCTGGCTTGTTAAAACAAGCCGCTGCGGGCAAATCAGTGTCTGGAAATGTAGGTACAACCGTATCGTTTTTAATGTTTTAAAATTTAAAGGTATTAAAGATGTAATTAGTGTACCTAATTCAGGTACATTTTGAGTAAAGCGGAAACCGAAGTCCTGTAAATTCTAAAATTGTAAGTGCCTATAAAGAGCACTTATTTTTCATTTTTTTATTTTTTACCATTTGAGAGTTAGAGTTGCTATAAACTTACGCTAAACGTAAGCGAACGATAAACTTTTATTGTAACGATTCAAATTTTTTAACTTCAGCGGTACGAACACACTTCAAGTCGCGCTATTCCTACTCCCCCAGAAGTAGAAAACAATTTCGATTGAACAGTTTCATTTGCCATCATTGTTGTGTATATTACAAAAATTGTGTGTGTGTGTGTACATTAGGGGTGTGGAATATTTCGCCTCGTGAATGACTGACAACGAAGCGTAAAAGAGATATTGAATAGCGGCCGTTGGGGTAACGGTTTGATACCCATGCTTGTTATTGTTGATTTTGGTGTTGTCTTTTTTGTTACTTTTGTTGTTGTGCCGGTTAGCAGTTGTGTAGGAACCCAACGCAATAGCGCGTAAAACCAAATTTTACAGATGCAGACTTGCTCGACTTCACATGAAGCACCGATCGCTATGTAGCCATGACAGTTTTGTTGTTATGGTTGATGTTACTCTCTCTCTTCAACAACTCGGTGTGAGTAAATGATAACCACATACACACGTAGGTGTATACAAACTTGCAACTTACTTTGCCATGAGTGATGGTGAGAGTTATTGCTTGTTTTTTAATGCCACTCGATGCATGTTTTTGCTGCTTTTATTGTTGGTATGCTTATTTCAGTATGCATACATGACTGTAGTCTTTCGCTCATTTTCACCACTCAAGGTGAATAGGAATTTACTCTCGTTATCTCCATCTAACAGTTATGAGAATGGGTTCTCATTCTCATCGTAGAATTTATTTGTTTCTTTAATTTTTTAATTAAAAAACCCAGAAAGTTCTTAGTAACTATTGACTCAGTTTATATTAGCACTATTTTTTTAGCACATTAATTCATAAAATAACAAATAAAACTAAAGTACAACTTAATCAAAACAATTGCAAATATACGTAAAGGTTGATTATTTAAGAGCTATAGAAAAGTTTTTCAAAAAAAAAAAACAAAAACACACGTAAAATTCAGAAAAATTCATGAAATTTTTATTTAAATCGTTAGTACACTCCATAGAATTTAATGTTTGAATATTATTTCATGCAAATGTTGACCGCGACTGCGCTTCAAATGGTCAATCCGCTTAGTCCAATTTTGACATATTTTTTCCAATGTTTCGGCCGGTATCTCACATATAAATTCTTTAATGTTGTCTTCCAATGCGTTAATTGAAGCAGGCTTGTCTGAATAGACATGAGCTTTAACATGGCCCCACAAAAAATAATCTAAAGGCGTTATATCGCACGATCTGGTTGGCCAATTGACAGGTCCCGATCGTGAAATAAAATGTTCACCGAACTCGCCTCTCAACAAGTCCATTGTTACGCGTGCTGTGTGGCATGTGGCACCGTCTTGCTGAAACCACATGTCATGCAAGTCAAGCTCTTGCATTTTGGGCACAAAAAAAAGTTGGATATCATTTCACGGTAGCGCTCACCATTCACAGTTACGTTACGATTCGCAGCATCTTTGAAGAAGTACTGTCCAATGATACCTCCAACCCATAAACCGCACCAAACTGTGACCTTTTCTGGATACATTGGTAACTCTTGCAATTCTTCTGGCTGATATTCACTCCAAAATCGACAATTCTGCTTACATATTTACGTACCCATTGATCCAAAAATGAGCTTCGTCGCTGAACACAATTTTTCGATTTTAAACTTTCTTAACAGAATACGCATTTTTATAATAAAATTCAATGATTTGCAAGCGTTGTTCGTTTGTTACACGATTCATAGTTAAATTATAGACCAAACTGAAGATGTTTGACAGTGAAACAAAACACAAAACGTGCGTCAGCTGTTTAAACGAACTTAATAGCTAAAAAACTCACCCTTTATAGGACAGAAGGCCATCTTCTACCAAAAAAATTTTTTACATTTGTGCACAAGACCGGCAGCAAAAAAACAAGGAGCCACTTAAAACTTGCACTTTATTCTACAAAAATTTAAAGAGCTATGAAACTACATACCTGAAATATTTATAAAAAATCTGATTGAAAAGTTTGGAATATTAATTGAAATTCTTAGAACTTTTTTTTCAAATTTACGTAAAGTTCTACATAATCGGGTTGTTTTGCTCATCTTTATTTCCTTTTTCTCTACCTTTCATTCGATTTTTTTTGAGTTTTCTAATTTTTTTTAATTATTTTTCAGACAACATCCCCCTCGCTATTCTAAATTTTGCAAGCACCACCCATTACGTACGTTGCCATCACTAGCGCTCTTGTGCTTAAGCTTTTATTTCATATTTTTCGCCATATTTCTTGCTTCCAATACAATTGTTGTCGAACAAAGTCATTCTCCATTCCTATAGTTGCATAAATATTTTTCGATTATTATGTGCAAATATAAAACACAATTACTTGCGCTTCATCTTGTCCACCCACCAACGCAATGCAGCGCAATGGCTCGCAACAAAACCAAATGGCGCGCATACGCCATGCCAACCAGACAGCAGGCAACCGTCATTTATTGGTGCGCACTCTGACAACCATTGCAACCGCAAATTGCAATGCAATCAGCAGTGACGCTGCTTGTGGAAAAGCACCGCAATCACAGCCCCTCTTGAAAGCAACCTCCTTCCCGCAAATACCCCCAATTCATTACCTCAGATCCATAGTGTATCGCCAAACCCCCGGGTTGGCGTCAAGTGGTTTGTTGGCGTGTATTGTTGTAGCTGGTAGCAGCTTTTACTGCTGGCTTTAAGTTGTAGCTGCAACGCTTTTTTGAGCTGTATTTATTGTTGTTGATTTCATTACCTCATTGCTGTTGTTGCTTATTGGCGATGGCACGACAGCCTTAAATGCTAATGCGGTGCTGCAGAATGCCACAACCACGATCATCGTTACTTGTTGCATGTAGTTGTATTAATATTACCGTTACGCGCTTTGTTGAGCTGCTACATTGCTGCGCATACATTGGTCTCGTGTTTTTGTTATTGCCGCTTCAATCGTTTCAATTGCCATAATTTCAATGATGATGCCCCAGTGGTTCACCGATTGGTGGTCACTTGATTGAGGGAACCCCAATTCACTTATACACATGCATTTGGCGCAGCTTTCACTATCACACCCAGCTTGTTGGTATTTAATGTTGATGTTGCTACTAATGCTATTGTTCTTGTTTTGCTTTCACCATTAACTCCATGCAGCAGACTGCACTTCGCATTTTCTTGTCAACATTGAATATTGAATTGCTTATTCAATGTTTGCGTTGACTTGCCTTGTTCTGCACATCAAATGCACGCTGCCGCACGCCACCAAAGACATTTGACCCCACTTTATCGCTACATTTGCTTCACAACAGTGTCTTCACTTCAGTGAAATTCACTGACCGTAGACCTGCCATATCGAATGCTAAACAAACCTCGAACTTGATTTGCCGAACTTGAGTCACAGGTATTACTTTAACTCAAAATGGTGAAAAACAGATAAAGGTAGGTAGGTGAAATGGTTGAAGTGCACCTGGCTCTCCTTAAAAAGCACTAAAGCTCCGTTTTGATACCATTATGAGACCTCCAACAGACAGATATCCACAGCCAACCAGAGCTGTTGATATAATGGAGAAGATTAATTGGATTTTGGTTGGCGCACTGCCCCAGGGTGACGAAGAAAGGAGCTCCTAGTGACCTTAGTCTGCTAGCTGTCAAACCCGGACATTTACAAAAAAAATGCTCTTCAATCTCCTTCTCTGAAAGGTCCCCACAGCTTCTGCAATGGGAGTTAAATGGTAACCCTAGCCTTTCTGCGTGTGTGCCGATCGAGTTTGGAAATTGAATGGCGAGGAGTCCAAAGGACTTTCTGAGTCCTTCGTATATCGCATTGGAGCAAAAAGATTTTCGAAATACCAAATGAAAGAATGGGACTCCATCTTTTTTGAGCTTTCCTGAGAAATAATTTGTGCAGTTCCCGCTTAACAACTGCCAAGGCGATGCCGATGACTGGGTAGGAGGTCTCTAAGCCCAATGCAGCTAATCAGCAAATTCATTTCCCTCTATGTTCCTATGTTCTGGAACCCTGATCAGAGAAATGTTACCTGCCCACATAAGAGATCTGATCTCTTCTTTATAGGAGTTTACTAATTTCGTTCTGCACCTTGACGCCGTCAGAGCCTTAATCGCGGCTTGACTATCGGAGAAAATGTTAATATCTCCCTCGCTCCCACGTTCCTTAAGCATTTTGCATGCCGGCAAGATCGCAAAGACTTCTGCTTGAAAAACACTAGCAGTGCTCGACAGTTTAAAGGAGATAGATAAATTGGCTGATTTAGAAAAAACAACTGCTTTGACTCCCGATTACATCCTGAAACCGTCGGTGAAGACAGGGGTGCAAGCTTCCGTGCCGGTTTTCGCCTCGATCCAATCCTACCTATTTGGAAAGATTGCTCCAGCACGACCCTCAAACTCTTGTTTGCGGACAGAGAGATCTGTTCGAAGTTCGGAGAAGTGCAGTGTTACCCGCCCGAAAGGTCAACCTCCTTTAACCTGAAAGCACTTTGAGCTGCGATGGAAATGACGGAAAAGTCAATAGGAAGTAAGTGCAAAAGGACATTCAGGGCAGCACTGAGGCAAGTTTTACATGCTCCGGTGATGTCAATGCATGCAGTCCTTTACACCCTTCCCAGTTTAGTGATATTATAGCCCTTCCGAGGAGCTTCCCACCAAACCAGGCATCCATACGTTAAAATTGGCAAAACCACTGCATTGCACATCAATAGCACGACCTGTGGATTGAGTCCCATTTTTACCGATCATAGATTTGCAGAAGTAGAAGGCTATACTGGCCTTCTTTACCCGATTTCAATACCTTCCAATGGAGTTTGGAGTCAAGTATCACTCTCAGATACCTAACTTCCGATGAGAGGAGGAGATCGTGGTTGTTTAATTTGGGAAGTCCAAGGGGTGGAGGCTTATATTTTCAGGTAAATAGCACCAACTCCGTTTCGTCAGAGTTGACTAGGAGACCACAGTGACCTTTCCCAGTGACCTTTCCAAACTCGCAGCCATGACTGAGGGAAACGGTCCCGATATCATCAGGACCGAGACATCGGCGTATGCTACTACCTTAACCCCACCCTTATTTAGCATTATCAGAACTTCGTCAAAGATAAGGGTGATTATACTAAAAAGTTTATATCTAACTGCCTTATATTTTGCATGCGAAGTTCTGAAAATTGTGTATGCAATATTTATGTAAATGCACTTCGACGACCCATCCAAGCTTTGTAGTTTGCCAAGTTTTTAAAAAGTTTCATGAGTATAAAATAACCCTGTATGTCTCCTTTATAGATTTTCTGAAAGCGTTCGACAGTGCTGAAAGAGCCAAAATTGAATACGTGCTACGCATGCAAGGAATATCGAAAAACTTGGCTTCGCCAGTAGGTCTAAGCTTCCCTAAAACCTATTTCACAATGCTCTTACAAGGCAAGACGTCTGATTTATTCAGCGTTAAAACAGGAGTAAAGCACGTAGACGCGTGATCTACGCTTGTATTCAATCTGATCCTAGACTCTGTAATTTAAGATGTGGATCTTTCAGAGACATTATTCACCAAAACTTCACAACAAACTTTGCTGATGACAGACAGACATCCTCGCGAAAAATATGAATGTTCTAAAAGAAGTATTCCAAAGACTCCAAATAGAAGCAAAGCAAAATTCTTTGGATTAAAGATGAATAAAAGCAACGGCAAATAACTCGCAAGACTAAAAGCACCAGATCTTGCAATTGAAGATCATAAATTGGAAAGCGTGGATCAAATTAAATATCTATTGCTGCTTCTCGATAGAACGGATGGCAAACATTAAACTGATAGAAAGCAAGCTCTTGAGCAGCAGAACCAAAATTAAAATATATAAAACACTGACTCGATCAGTGGATGTGAAACGTGGACACTGAAAGCAGATACAATTAGACAATTAAGCATATTGGGAAGAAGAATACTTGGCTCATTATGAGAAGGAAATTGTCTCATAGCATCAGACATCAAAAAAATTTAAAAGAATTGCTACAAAATCTTCGTGCGGTTTGTTAAATCGCAGCGCACTCGATGGTTGGGATACGTTTTCGTTTTTCGCAAAGTTTTGGACGCCCGCATGTTTAGTAAAAAGCGAAGTGAGCGACCACAGAGAAGATGGTTAGACGAAGTGGAGGATGATCTAAGAAACATAGAAGCGACCAACTTTCGTGGTATGGCTATGGGCCGAGATACACGAAAAAAAATTGAGGCTCACACCGAACTGTAGTCGAATGCATGATGATGGTGATAAATAGTAAATGCATATTAAAAAATTATTTAGCGAAATTCACTCCATTGCAAAATCATAAAACTACTGACTTATTGACAAGTTTTGAATATTTATGAATTTAAGTTTAAATTTCAAACTATTTTTTTATTGAAATATATTTTATTTGTTAAAAAATTCCATATAAATCCTGGTAGATTTTGTATAAAATTTATAAAAATTCAACAAATTTTCATCAAAGTTTACACATTTTAAACTCATTGGTTTTTTTGTTAATTAGGCTTGCAGTTTTATAGCCCATTCAATTTTAGTATAATAAAATGCAATTTTGAGGTAAGCCACAATTCTAGTCGATTTTTGATTTCTAGTCAAATTTTTCTCTGCATCAAATATGTTGAAATTTTATTACTCTGCACAATGTATAAATCTTAGATTAATATGATATTTGTTATACAGGGTATGACACTCAAAGTCTAACCAACTTCACTTCGGACTGCGCAGGCATCACCAGTCTGTTAGTTGGTTAACTGACAGTCCGGAGTATTGTTTACAAGCGCGCTGAAACATTTTGCCGAGAGTATAAACGAAAAAAGAAAATCAGTGATGGATTTCAAACGTAAAATTGTAATTGCATTATATTTGGCTGGAAAATCACAACCAGCGATTATTTCTGGGAGTAGGAGTTGCTTCAATTGGCCGAAAGCGGTAAATTTCCGAACATTTTTCTAATTGAGCAATTCGAAAACTCTCAAAACGATAGGGTTTATTTGTCCGACCGTTCATACGAGAATTTGAGTAATCGATTGGCCACCACGAGGCCGCTGTAACCACAGATGGGCGCTCTCCAATCGTTTTGATTGAGGCTGGCGTCGAGATAAATGCGAACTATTGTCGGGAAAGAATTCTGGAGATAACAGTGGGCAAACAAATATTTCGGTGGCAGACCATGGACGTCTCACAAAGCTCAAGTGAACCAAGAATGACTAAAAAACAACGTTCCGAACTTCATAACGACCACACAATGGCTCTCAAATTCACCAGATGCAAATTCGATGGATTATTTATTTTGAAGAGCAAGGACCGAACTAAAAGATTCACCAGTCTCGGGGCGTTGCAAAAATACATTGTCCGGGAGTGGACCAAAATAACTGATTCTTAATTTTCTATTATTTTCGCACATCTTTTAGTTTGAATTGAATAAAAGTAATTTTCCAAACTAAATTTATGGCGTTTCTAATTTGTTACACTCCGAGTGCTGGACCCTGTATTATAAAATATAGTGTAAATTAATTGTTTCTTTGCTTATGTGGTATGTTGTGCCGTGACCAATGTATTTTTAAAAATTTACCAGCTTATTATTTGAGCATCTCCAAACATTCGGTTCGGTCTTAAAAACCTATATTCGGTTGCTCTCTAATTATTTGTATTATCAATACTTCTCTGCACTCTATATAAAATTTTTTTTGTTTTTCAGTAAATAATAAATGCAGTTTTTGTTTTAATTTAAAGGCGACTACTTATATTTAAAAAAATAGACAACTTGGTGCGATGAGGCGCATATTTGGCCGGTGTTTATTGCTTTTATAATTAAATGGATGCCGTTACAAACCAAAATGTACAAACTTTTGGTATTTCAAAGCTTTCAAAATATTTGCAATGCGTACACAAATCGAAGTAAATATTTGTTTGCAAGGAATTTTTAAATTGAAATAGCCTCTAACAGGAACGCCAGCAGTGAAGCAAATCAATGCATTTATTTTGATTGTTTTTTGGCGTCAAAGACAAAGCGAAAATAGGCGCCACAATGGAGCCACATGAATGTCATATACATGTGTATGTATGTGTGTGCATTTGTACAAATATGCAAAAAACTGTGCTAAATACACACACCTATGCATGCATACGAATTAACACCGCGAACATAGGGCTGTCAGATATGTCTGTGGCTAAACTGAGGCACTTTGTGGAAACTGATCCAGGCACCGAAAAAAAGCCAAGCTCATATCCAGAGCGTAAAAAAGTGGAAAAATTAGTGACAGATGCGACAGTGAAAATTAGGAATTGCAGATTGAAAGCCACTACGCAAGTAAGAGAGTTGCGCATGTGCCCAAAATGAGATAATTAGCGTGACATGAAAGAGGTGAATTCTTCAACACCAGATTAAGGAAATGAAATCAAGGGATGTAGCTTTGTCTGAAAGCTTATTTGGTATCAAATTACTTACTTTTATACTTCATCATTGGCGCAATTTTGGACCGAGTTTGACAGAGCGCGACATCGATGCGCTCCCGTGCTAATTGGGGCCAGTTGGACACACCCAGTGAAGCCAAGTCCTTCTCCACCGGACCTTTTCAAAGCAGAGAAGGTTTTCCTGTTTATCTGCTATCAGACTACTGCCTACTCGTATTCCCTATACAGAGTGGTCCGTCTAACAATTAAAGCCCTTGTCTTTTTTCTTGATGGTGGGCTTAGCATTTAACGGCGCACAAAATTACTCCAAGTTTTTCAATTTCAAAGAATAGAATAGAATAGAATAGAATAGAATAGAATAGAATAGAATAGAATAGAATAGAATAGAATAGAATAGAATAGAATAGAATAGAATAGAATAGAATAGAATAGAATAGAATAGAATAGAATAGAATAGAATAGAATAGAATAGAATAGAATAGAATAGAATAGAATAGAATAGAATAGAATAGAATAGAATAGAATAGAATAGAATAGAATAGAATAGAATAGAATAGAATAGAATAGAATAGAATAGAATAGAATAGAATAGAATAGAATAGAATAGAATAGAATAGAATAGAATAGAATAGAATAGAATAGAATAGAATAGAATAGAATAGAATAGAATAGAATAGAATAGAATAGAATAGAATAGAATAGAATAGAATAGAATAGAATAGAATAGAATAGAATAGAATAGAATAGAATAGAATAGAATAGAATAGAATAGAATAGAATAGAATAGAATAGAATAGAATAGAATAGAATAGAATAGAATAGAATAGAATAGAATAGAATAGAATAGAATAGAATAGAATAGAATAGAATAGAATAGAATAGAATAGAATAGAATAGAATAGAATAGAATAGAATAGAATAGAATAGAATAGAATAGAATAGAATAGAATAGAATAGAATAGAATAGAATAGAATAGAATAGAATAGAATAGAATAGAATAGAATAGAATAGAATAGAATAGAATAGAATAGAATAGAATAGAATAGAATAGAATAGAATAGAATAGAATAGAATAGAATAGAATAGAATAGAATAGAATAGAATAGAATAGAATAGAATAGAATAGAATAGAATAGAATAGAATAGAATAGAATAGAATAGAATAGAATAGAATAGAATAGAATAGAATAGAATAGAATAGAATAGAATAGAATAGAATAGAATAGAATAGAATAGAATAGAATAGAATAGAATAGAATAGAATAGAATAGAATAGAATAGAATAGAATAGAATAGAATAGAATAGAATAGAATAGAATAGAATAGAATAGAATAGAATAGAATAGAATAGAATAGAATAGAATAGAATAGAATAGAATAGAATAGAATAGAATAGAATAGAATAGAATAGAATAGAATAGAATAGAATAGAATAGAATAGAATAGAATAGAATAGAATAGAATAGAATAGAATAGAATAGAATAGAATAGAATAGAATAGAATAGAATAGAATAGAATAGAATAGAATAGAATAGAATAGAATAGAATAGAATAGAATAGAATAGAATAGAATAGAATAGAATAGAATAGAATAGAATAGAATAGAATAGAATAGAATAGAATAGAATAGAATAGAATAGAATAGAATAGAATAGAATAGAATAGAATAGAATAGAATAGAATAGAATAGAATAGAATAGAATAGAATAGAATAGAATAGAATAGAATAGAATAGAATAGAATAGAATAGAATAGAATAGAATAGAATAGAATAGAATAGAATAGTTTTATGTTTTTTATGTTTATGGAATAAATTTAGGTTTAAAGTTGCCAATATTTGCAGCAATTGCCCTAAAGGTCGACTTTCCTCACTGAATCCAGTCATCTACGCTGGAATGGCAATTAGCCACAAAACGTCTGGTCTGAGCTTCGTTAATAGATTATATGTTTTCCTGGGGTTATATTGAAACGAATGGCACTAGTACCCGCAAGGAAGCAGAGATGCCGGTCGGCCACTTGGCGAAGGTCGCTATTGCGCGAAGTAGCAGATACCGACATCACATCAGACCGCACAAAAACAACAGCCCAGAACCGTGTACAGAACCAGAACAATGGTAGAGTCTTATATTTGCCCTATGCTCCCGAGCGAAGTGATATAAAAGCAAAAAAATAAAAATAAAAATATTCAGAAAAAATTAATAGAGTCCACAGTGCAGTTAGCTGATCGAAAATTTGTGAACAACCAACAACCACAAAACGCAAGGTCGATTGTGTTTAGGCAAAGTTGGCAGTAAAGAGCCGTGTAAATTATGAATTGAGACTGAGTGACACTGCATTATGTTTTTGTTACGCACATCATTTTTTTTTTTTGTGTTTTGGCTTTATTCTTATTCTTCTTCTTTGATGCTGTAGTCGCGTAACAGCTTTTGGTCAGGTTCTTTCTATTAGATCTGTTTTAACTATATGCAATGCCTACAATATGAAGAGATATAATTTTCTCGGGGTCACATACACGAACTCATTTTTGATACATGAAATTTATTTTCATATTTAAATTAAAACTTAGATCAGCAGGTAATGACTGAATTAGTTTTTTAGCAATAAATGAGAAAAGTGAAAGGAGTTTCGGATATTTTATAAAAATAAATAAATAATTGGCGTGCCCACTTCTGTCTAGTATTTGGCTGAGTTTCTCCTCCTATTTGTGGCGTTGTTTCATAAATGGAGGGGCATACAGTTTTAAGCCGACTCCTAGCGGCAAATTGGCTTTTTTTATGTGGAGGTTTTCCATGGCAGAAATTCCCTCGAAGGTTTGCCATTGCCTGCCGAGGGGCGACCGCTATTAGAAAATACTTATTCTTCATTGTAGTGCTTCATGGCGGCCGCCACTGAGCAAAAATATCTCCGAATACTTTTGTGTTTCACTGTATTTATATATTATATAATAAATTATATCAATGCAGTTGACAAATTGTCTTTTTTCGCACCTTACCAACCAACCTCTGTGGTTGTGTGCAACTCCAATCTGTAATTTTACTTGCTTTGAACTCAGCTTTGAGGTAGTGGAATGGCAATATAGATATGAATAGAAAGTCTATTCGTGTAACCACATGAGCGTGAATCAGAAAAGCTAAATGGACAAATGCGTCGCGCCATTCAAACAATTTGCCACTCTATCAAATGCGCTGTCACTGGTCAAAACAACTTCACATCAATTTTGCGTAGGCATTTTGCATCGGCCATGGCAAATTCTGTCTCATATTTCACGATATTTGCTTATACGTATGCCTGCCAGTGTGTGCGTGTTTATCCTTGACTGACTGCTCACTACTCATTGCTCGCTCACAGCTCCCTATCAACATGCTGGGTGTCGTAGGCAGTAGAGCTTTTAACCTTAACACAATACATACATACATACAAACAATCAAGTGGTGTATGATATTGGACTTTACATACATATTTAAGTATGAGTGTGCATTTGTTTTTGCGTTTGTAGGTATAAATGTGCGCACTCGCGTGAACTCTATTTTAATTTAGCGAATTCCATTGCAGTGGCAATTACACAGCAGCCAAAAACCTTTGAATTAACTGGCTCGTTTGAGTTTTGATTGCAATATTCACGCACAAAAATACATATACATACATATGTACCCATGTACCTATATACATATACGCATAGCACAAATACAGTAGCTGAATGTGCAGGCATGTAAATTACGCTGAACTGAACGCTGTTGGTCGAAGGTGTAAAAAGAGGAAATGTTTTTTTTCATGCTTTAAATGCATTTTTTTTTTTTTACTTGACCCTCAACCAGCCTCCGACGCCACATGCATAACAACAACACTAGCGCACCTCTTTGCCACCGCGTTGAAAATACTTTTACGAAAAATTCATTTCATTTACTTCAGTTTATTTCATTTAATGCCACACACTGCGCAAAGTTATTTTGCGGATGCGCTCTCTATCGGCTTCTTTTTATAATTTGCTCTTGTTATTGTTAACAAACTTTGTTTATTTATTTACGTTTTGTGTATTTGTGTATTGTACATACATACACCCGTGTATGAATGTTCATTCGCAGGCGGTGCCAGAAACTGGTTAAAAGGGCGGCTTGCTCAAATTGTTTTTCATAAACTTACTTAATGTAAGCGTTTCTGTTAAAGGACCAAAGCGCAAATCTATAATTTCATAAAAAAATTGGTATATTATGTTTTTAAGAATGAACAGGCTTAAACGTATTTTTTTTTGGTAGTGCCGAATAATTTTTATTGCAATAGCAACTTATGGCACTTGTCCTTGAATACTAAAATATAGACATGCGAATGAAAAGTATTTAAAACAGCGTTAAAAAAAATGTAATGATGTTGGCACATAATTTTTAATGCAATAGCAACATATGACAAATTTCCTTTGAATAATAAAATATGATATGAAGAGTATACAAAAAAAATAAGTGTTAAAAAAATTATGTGGTGCTGCCACTTTTTTTTGCAATAGTGTCTATGACAAATCTCCTTTAAATACTAAAATATGGATATGGAGATGAAAAGTATTTCAAAAAGTTTTAATAAAAAATATGTTCTTTGGTGTTGCCACTTGATTTTTTTTTGGGAATTGTAACTATGGCAAATCTCCTTTAAATACTAAAATATGGATATGGATATGAAGAGTGTCTATGAGCTAGCCCCTTTGAGTATCAAAATATGGGTATGGAGATGAAGAGTATTTCAGAAAGTTTTAATAAAAAAATATTTCTCTGGTGTTGCCACTTGAGTTTTTTTCTTTTTTTTTGGTAATAGTTACTATGACCAATGTCCTTTGAATACTAAAATATGAATATGGAGTTGAAAAGTATTTCAAGAAGCTTTAATAAAAAAATATGTTTTCTGGTCTTGCCACTTGATTTTTTTGGAATAGTAACTATTAAATATCTCCTTTAAATACTAAAATATGGATATGGTGATGAAAAGTATTTCAAAAAGTTTTAATAAAAAAATATGTTTTCTGGTGTTGCCACCTAATTTTTTTTTTTTTTGGAATAGTAGATAACTATGACAAATCTCCTTTGAATGCTAAAATATGGATATGGAGATGCGAAGTATTTAATAAAGCTTTAATAAAAGAATATTTTTTAAGGTGTTGCCACATGATTTTTTTGCAATAGCAACTTATGACAAATCTCCTTTAAATAATAAAATGGGATGTAAAGCATTAAAAAAGCTTTATTAAATAATATGTTTAGCTGGAGTTGCCAACTATTATTATTCCTTTTTATTTATTTTCTTTTTTTTCTTAAATTAAAAAAATAAATTACCAGGAAGGTTTTGTATTTTATGTAAATGGCGTCGTACTAGACAACTACAGCATGCAAACAGGCAAGACAGAAGGGCGTAAAGGTCAAAATAAAGATTTTTTAACACTTAAATTAATTATTATTATTTTTTTGGTAAGAAACTTATTCAAAAATAATATTGGATGATTAATTTTGTGCCACCTTGTACATAAATATATCAATACAAATATATCAATAATCAATGACCATATTTAATTGGAAGTTAGGATATAGCAAAAGAATGACGCTGCAATCAGTGGCATTGCATGCAAAAAAGAAAGCAAAATGTATCAAAAAGAATGAAGAAACTTTTAATTAGTACGACTTTTTCACTTAAATCTTGACGCGAAAATGTTATCTAATAATATAATTTAATTAAATATTAGAATTTGGTTTAGAACTTTTTAATTAAAATAGTTTTTTTTCTTTGTTTTCAAAAAGTATTGGAATTGTCTTGCCTTACCTGCTTTTCGATTCACCACTCCGCTGCTCGGTAAACGAAAAATTTTAATGTGAAAGCAACAATAGTTTAGTGATATTTAAGCGACTTTGTTTATACTGACAAGCGATTGCTTAGGCCAATGTTATTAGATATGAGTAGGGATGTATTTTGTTATATGTAGATCAAGCGGGTTTCTATGAAAAGCAATAGAATTACCTAACAATTTCAGTGACATGTAGCGAAGTGCAGAACGTTTGTTTTTGGACCATCGTACGACGTGATAAAACCATTTTGCATACAGGGGGGATGATTTGAAAAGCAATCTAAAATATATATCAGTTTGTCAAAACGAAAATAATGCCTTGCTGCCAATTCATTGGACTCATGGAAAATTTTTCGTTTTATTCGCTACTGATGGAGTGGTTGAAGAGTCGAAAGCATAAAAAATCAATCATCAAATTTTGTTTTTACATAACTTTTTTACTTAATAAAAAATAATTATTTTGAGTGATGGAAATTTTTATTTTGGCAGCTCCATTACTTGGCCGTTTGCGTACTGCAGCTGTTCAATTCACAAGCGTCAAATATGATTGACGTACTACGCCATTTGCAAAAATTAAAAGCCTTCCGATAAGGTGATTAATTTTGCGCCACTTTGTATGAATTATCCACTTCTACTCTTTGGAGCTGCATTAGACGAACATTTTTAAAATTATCGCTTCTCCTTAAAGTCAAAAATTATCGCTTCCAGTCTCAAAAATTAAATACTATTCTGTGTTTTATTTAATGTATTTAATTTTATAGACCACCGACAACTCGGGCAGTAACCAGTGCATAGTTAAATATGTAGAAAATTGGCTCTAAACCGCACCACTCAAAAACTTGCAAGTCGATTTTAATATTTCTACTTTAATTGTGAGCTTATTTATTGTGTGTTGGTTGCCACCTGTTGCCGAATTGATTACAAAACCAAACGAAGTGAATATTAGAACTTGGGTAACAATGTGAGGACACTTAAAGGAAAACTTTAATTAAGAAGAACTTTTTTCAAAGAGTTGCCACCTATTTTTTTTACACGGTGGGCCATATAGCGCTTGCTTTTTGAACCACCTATTTTTTTGAGAATGGTAACACAAATGACATGTCAAATGTGTTCATAATTTACTTAAAAGTTTGACATTTACGAAATGGAACGCTATACGCTTGTACAAAATTGGGAAATATTGAAAACCTATGTATTTCCAAAGTGGTGAGTCTTCTACTCAAACTGTAAGAAATTTGAAAAAAAAATTCCAAAAAAAGCTCATTTTCACATCGGTGGCTACGTCAATAAGCAAAATTGTCGGATTTGGGGCTCAGTAAATCCACACGTTACTGTAGAGAAGCAAATGCATCCACAACCAGTCACTGTTTGGTGCGGTTTTTGCTCTGGCGACATCATCGGGCCATTTTTTTTCGAAAATGAGCGAGGAGCCGCGGTTACAGTAAATGGCGAGCGTTACCGTGACATGCTCAACGAGTTTTTGTTTCCAAAAATTGAAGAGGATGACATGGACGACATTTGGTTTCAACAGGACGGTGCAACTTGTCACACTGCCGTGACTACCGTGAAATCGAAATATCAGCCGAAATTCCGATATCAATTGGCCGCCTCGGAGCTTTGATTTAAGCCCGTTGGACTATTTTCTGTGGGGAGCCGTTATGGACAAATGCTATGCGAACCATCCAGAGACGAGTGATGCTTTGAAGCACGAAATCGAAGTTGCCATTCATGAAATTGGAGCCCAAACAATCGAAAATGTGCTTAAAAATTGGGTTGATCGAATGGCCTACTGTAAAGCCAATCGTGGCAGTCATTTGAACGATATTATTCTTCATTCGTAAATGACAATGTTCAATCTTCAAAATAAAAAAAAAAGTTTGAAAAAATATTGATTAGTTTGAAAAAATATTGATTAGTTTTTTTTATAGCCGATTCAAAAGGCAAATTTTACATGGCCCACCCTATATTTTGAACGTAGGACATGGTTATGTTAGTATCTAATCAGTATAGGCGAAGAATGTTTATATCACTACAAAAATGTGAGTGGAGTTGCCACATAATTCTTAATTCAAGTATTTAAAATAATAACAGAAGTTATTTTCTTATATTAGATTATGGCTATCAAACGAGAAATTATTAAGATATCCTTAATTTAAAAACACTTTTTCCATGGAGTTGCCACCTAATTTTTTTATTATAAATATAAGATAATTATGTTAAATGGTAACGCAGAAAATGATTATGGAACTAAAAAAATGTCAGTGGAGCTGCCACATTATTTTTAATGCAAACATATGAATTAATTACAAAACTGATTTTTTAATTTTATTTTTTTATTTTTTTTTATATTTTATTAGAATACGGCTATCAAACGAAACTTTTTTTTAATTTTTTTGATATTTTATTAGAAACGAAAAACCCTTAATTACAAATAATTCGAACTTCTTTCCCAATTTGTAATTGAAAGCAAGAAATTCATTACTAAATTGCTTCGATACTACATAAATGCTTGGTTACAATTTTATTAAAGATTTTTACTAAATGGCGTACATTGAACAAACACTTAAAAAAAATAGACGTACAAGTAAAAAAAATGTATATCTTTTTTAAATAAAACTTAAAATCGAATAACTCAAAAACGCTTAAATTTTGGATATTTTGACGTGCAAGCCTCTTAATACAGATAGGTAAGTTTGGGCAGTCAATTTAAAAAATGCAGTCAGTTACATCGAGCGCAGATTTTTAGGCCTACATAAACGTAGATTTCAGCAAAGAGTAATAGAAATAGCAGCACACTATCAGGTGGAAATACATCAGGGACAGTAACATAAAAGTAATTACTGAGAACATTGATTTAAAGACATCAAAGTCAAATCACCTGCCCAATATCTTTCACTTTCTAGGTTTTAGCAAACTATTATGCGCATTGCGTGGATTTAAGTTCCCGAAAAGCCCCCTATAGGTACGCCACTGGGCACACATACATATATCCAGATGTCTGTTTATGTACGTATATATTTGTGCAATGTATATATATATTTATAGATACATCCCTTTTCTGTTGGCACTCTACAAAAGCGAAATTTAATTAGGAAATTCTTGCGAATTTACTATAAAGCCGCAGCTACTGCAACGCTTCGCAAGCGACGCGCACAAAACACTCATTGGCAGATATTTTGTCTGCCTCACTTTCCCTTTTTACACTTCCTCTCTCCCTCTTTCTCCCTCTCTCTCTCTCTCTCTTAGGTTTTTTGAAGTCATTGCACGCTGCTTCCTTTTTGCTGACTTTTTACCATCGTCATCCCTGTATTGAGTTTACAAACTTTTACTACTTGGTCAGCATTGCATTCCGAGCGCTTGAAAGAGTGCGTGCTGAGAAGTCTTGTATATGTATGTGTGTATGTATAAGTAGTTGCAGCGACCATAGTGCGGAGTGGGATGACGGCTGATATAGTGGCAGTTGCCACAACGCATTCTGCGTTTTACTTTTTAGTTGGTGGATCTCCCCGTTTGTCTAGTACAAACTATGTGCATTCCAACGAGCTGAGTTTCTTTACATATCTACATAGATATATATATATATAATATAATTTTGTTTTAATGAACTCAATTCGCTGGCACTACGAGTAAAAAAGGAGTTTTCCTTTGCGAATAAGAAGCGCAACTATGCGGCTTGGAAGGGAACGTCGTGAATGCAATAAAATTCAGTAAATATTGACTAAATTTAGGTAGAATGCGTTTACATAACTTTCACTGATAGTCACTTATTAAATTTCGTAATTTTCAGTTTTAATTTAAATTTAAAGTTCTGCAGTGTTTTTAGCAGTTGTGTTCATTGGAATGTTAAAGCTTTTAGGAATATTTTTTCGATGTGCATATATTTTATAACTTTTTTTTATTTCCCTGATAAGCCTAACTAGTCTTGAAGACCTATTCGACCTATTCCTTTTAATTTTTATTTATTTGACTTCTTGAATTTTTTAACTTATCCTAGAAATTCCATTATCGCACTTGGTTGACAAAACCAGAAAAAACAACTACTTCTTCTACTAAAGTTTATTTATTGTATAGTAAATGGAATAGCGGACCGAAAGGGTTGGCATATGCTGACGACTTGGCTGGTATCATCTCAGGTAAGTGTCTTCAAACGATGAGTGAAACACTCACAAGAACGCTTAAGGAGATCTACAAGTGGTTGAAAATGGTCAGACTGGAAGTAAATCAAAACACGACGGACTTTGTACTCTTTACAAGGAAGTACAAGACTCTTAACTGGTCACTCTCGAGGTTGCGAGGAGTTGAGTTAACACTAAAAAACATCAACAAATACCGAGGAGTTATTGTAGATAGTAAACTGTCATGGACTCCATTGCAGAAGTTGTGGGGACCTTTCAGAGAAGGAGACTGCTAAGCACTTTCTCTGTAAATGTCCGGGTTTGGCAGATAGATGACTAAGGTCACTGGGCGCTCCTTTCTTCGACAGCCTGGGGCAGTGCACCGACCTAAATTCAATCAATCTTCTCCATTATATCAACAGCTCTGGCTGGCTGTAGATATCTGCCTGTTGGAGGTCTCATAATTGTATGAAAACAGCACATTAGTGCTACTTGAGGAGTGCCAAACTGGCACTTCAACCACATTGGCCTCTATGGTTCGCTAGTATGGTGGACGGCGTGCGATGAAGTGACTTACGTGAAAAGATTGGAAAGCGTGCAAAGGATTGCAAAAATATATGTAGTCGGCGCTATGAGCTCAAGTCCAACAGCGGCAATGGAAAGAAATCTCAACTGGCATCCAATCAAATTAGTAGTAAGAAACTAATTAACAAACCCGTAGTTGAACCAAGAAGATGTTAGGACAATTCTCGCATAGGCTTTCTGGTCACAGCAACATTCTGGATTCAAACAGAATATCAGGGTACGTAATTCCATAAATTAAATTAGGCAAAAAGCCTAGCGTCATTAGAGAGCATAATGAATGGCAGAAAGGTCTAGAATCTACATACAATTCATGCAACTTCTTTACAGATGGGTTCAAAATGGCAGAAGGAGTATGAGCTAATATCTTTAGTCCGCAATTTGATCTCCAAACGTCTCACATAAGGGTATTTGAACAATCTAAGGGGCCAAAAGTATTTTTTGGGTTTAACGTGTGCTAATGGATGTTTCTGAATAAAACCAACTGAAATAATGAACTTAAAACATTTATTGAATGAAATATAATATGAGAATAAAGAAAGATTTACAAGATCAAACATAAAAAAATATAAACAATTAAAAAAAGCATCCAATCAAATGGTATGTATTATCTAGATTTTCTTCATCGCTACGTGAAGAAAATTCTTTCTTCTTTTATTTGCCTCCTAGAGCTCATTAAGGGGTCCGAACTTAAAAGGAGGCGGTTAAAAATATCCCTGTTGCAATTTTCTCTAGTAAATTTTCCGGCAAAATCTAGCCGGTAAGAGCGGAAATGCTTATTTCGGGCTTCTGCAGCCTCTTCAGAGAGCTGGCCAATTGGTAACAAAGCACTCTTTATTATAACAGCTCCATGAATAAGTATTTTGTGCATTGTGGGTGTCATGGGATGCCACGGATAAAGATCCACATATAATCGAGCAGTTTCTGTTGCATAAATATCATATTTTTCAATTAATTTTAGGATTAATTTTATGGCCACTAGAAATTGTTTCTAGAATAACTTTCAGTCTATATATTAATTCGTAGCTGATGCCTGTTATATCGGATGCTAATTGAGGATTGTCGAAAAATCTTCGGCTTGTGTTACCGTTATTGGTATTACCGAAATTCGCTTTTGGCATATCTATTAACAATCCCGTTTCTTGGCGAAACCTGTCCTGGATCTCTTGTTTTCTCTCTTTCTCGAGGCTTTTTTCAGTTTCTCTTTTTCTTGCTCTATATTTTTTTACTGGCAACTTACAAGCCAAAGGGAGAATGCTCTGAAATATTCTTATCCTGGCATGTAGTACCGAAATTCCGAATTGAATAGCCTCGAAATTAACATCTATTGTTTTATCCAAATTGTTGAAATCCTTTGAGGTTGTGCCGCAAATGTAGCAACGACTGGATGATGTGGTTCTTGTGGCAGCATTACAGACCTTTCCGTCAACCATTGTCATTATAAATTCGTGTTTCAATGAATAATGTTTGCCACTCAAGTCAAATTCTGTTGCAACCAGACTGTTTATCTGATTATTGACGTGATTAATTTCTTCCTCCGTTACATCAGTAGTCTCTTTGATAAATTTAAATCTTATAGGCCGACAAAATCGAGGAGAAGATGGTGTTGGATTTTCCCATATAGTCTTTTCCATGTTTTGGCCGCATACTAATTTAACAGCAACAAAGCAGCTTTGAAAAATGTTCGTATCTGAATCCGTATCATTTTCAATCTTTTGTTTGAACTGGGTCTGTTGGGACCCGTCGCAACCCCATTTACGAATTAATTTAAGGGTCTCACATTCTTGGACCTTCAATGTGGTTAGTACCTCTTCCAGGTAGTCCGATAATCGTCTAACGGTAAGGTCGACCAAAGGTTGCAATTCGGCTTCCGCACCTATACTATTTACAGTGTAACATTCTGGTGGCGGATAACACTTCTTTTTTTCTTTTTGTAAAAGACTATAACAAGGAAAGAATTTCTTATTTATTCTTCTTATTGTCTCGTATTAGTCTCGTGTTAGATCTGCATCGATGAACATTTGCATTGCTTCCTGGACAGATAAGGGGCAAATTTTATCTTTTGATGACTTTGTTCGATAATAGGCCTTTTTATATTTGGTTTCGCGAGTTGGCGAAGTAGTGATTTCTTTTAGCACATTCGAAGCATCTCGTTTTCCTGACTTTCTTAATTCTACTTGCGCAGCATGCACGATAAGGTTTTGATCAAAATTAGAGCGCATTTCCTCAGTTTTTCTTCTTTTACTTCTTTCGCTCAGATCTCCAAAAGATTTACTCGGTCGTCCTGTTCGATTTGAAGGACTGTCAGCAACAACGGGAATGGCGAAGGTTCCGTTCAGCCAAGATTCATTACTTCTTAGGAATACCGCTTCTTTATAATGAGCTTTAGTCCATCGATTTTTAAATTCTGATTTGAAATGTGCAAAATTGCTTTTCAACGTCTCAATTTGATTGTCAGAGAATCCTTTAATAGACATAAACTGATCTTTCAAGAAATTTAGCCTTGCCTCTATGTTGGGTAAATTTTCATTGTTCATGAGGTCAAACAAGTATTTTCTAGTCACAATCCTCATTCCCGATGCTCCCATTGAACCTAACACAAATAAATATTTCGCTTAATCTCTTGTAAATGAAAAGACCTTTTTCATAAAATTTTACCAACAACATTCAAAGTACTAAAATACCGTTTATCCGGACTTATCCGGATCAAATTCTTTGATGAATTGTCAAAACAAGGTACATACTAAACAATTACAATCGAATCTTAACCGGATCTATCTCGATAGTATTACTTATTGACTAACAAATATTACTTTAAGAAAAAAAAAGTAGTTTGAGAAGGTGTGTACTTATAGGGTTGAAAAGTTAACTTTAATACGTGAAAATTATAAAGATTCTAATTGATTTCATTCATTACTAACCTGATGCTTCAGAATCCATAACTCTTTACTCCACTGTTGAACACAAAAACATAAAATTTCACTTTTAAAGTTTGGGTTTTGCAAGAGTGCCGAGAACAGATAACGTACACGAGGTGATACGATCGAATTCCGACTGCCGTTATCGTATGTCAAATGCTTGTAGGGTGCGCGGGAGGGGCTGGCTTTTGTTCTCGGAAGGGTCAGGTACCTCAGCAAGTCATTTTTCTAAATGTATTTATTGTTTTGTTAAATGGACTTTTGACCCCGTAGATCTTTCAAATACCTGTATGTGCGTCTGTCAGACTCCTTAACTATTGCAGATATGTCAAGCAGAAATCTTGTACAACAGCAGCTGAAGTGTCTAACAAAAGCAGCAGAATTGGCTTTGGAATTAACTCCTCTTAATACCTGAACACACATTTTCATTGATAGCCAAGCGGCCATTAAAGCAAATACAGCTCTTTGCACTAACTCGAAATGTTTTCAATAGTGCAGAACCGAAATTAATAAACTCTGCGGAAATAGGCAGATCAGATCAGATCCGATTTACCGGATACGAGGACACAAGGAATGGAAGAAAATGAGTGAGCCAAAGGCAGAAATTCGCTTGCCGAGATTGAGCACGTCGGACTTATACTCATCAATCTCCTTTCTCTCAACCTCGCACAAAACTGCCAAAATTATGCCAAGGAATTGGAATACGAAAACTAGAAACTTTATTCTACAACTTTCTAGAAAAGACTGCAAAATATTGATTGGACGACGTGTATTGGAGGGACACTGTCTCACCCCACATCACGCAGACAAAATGGGATTAATCCAGAGCGATGCGTGTAATAAATGCAACGAAGCGAATGCAAGGTGCACTTTGGAGCACTTACTTTTCCACTGCCCTGCTTTGTAGTAGGACTCGCCTGTTGCTAGACTCGAAATGTGCCTAGAATCAACATATTTTTCTTTTTTTATGGATCTTGCTGACAAAAGGCTGACCAGATTTTCCAGTATATGCAAAAACTAGGCGACCAGCTGCTTTGAGGTGCTTCATCCGCGAACTTAAGCTCTTCTTCGAACAGCCATACTGTCGATTGCAGTATCGTTTCCGACTCATATGCAAAGATTCAAGATTTGGCACTTGCTACGATGTCATTAATATGCCCTGAAGCACCACGGCTGAATTTCTTCAACATATCTACCAATCGGCACAAGTCTTTTCTTGGACAATTGTCAAATTATCCAACGAAAACAAATTTTCTTGATAATCAAATTTTCATGCAATATTGAATCTATGCTGGTTCTACTGATGCCCGAGGATGTCTCTATCTCGCAGTATGTCACTTGAGCATCTTCCGTTATCATTTTATTCACTGCATCGATTTGTTTTGGCACAACAACAGTTTTTGGAGGGCCTTTACAAAACTCGTCCTACAGGGGTAGACGGCTTTGTGGGGTCTCGTGATACCTGCGATTCACAGTGACTTTTGGGCGTGAAAAATTTTTCCACTCAATGAAAAAAATCACAAATAAAGTTCGTAAGAGAAAACGTAATATGTAAGTTTACGCTAGAAAATACCAAAGTTTTCGGCAAAAATATCGAATTATGGTTTATGAAAAAGGGTAGCAAATTCCGAAGTTATGAAAGAACTTAATTTTGGTGGTTTTTAATTTAGTACACACATTCTTTATACTTCTGTACTCTTCACTTCTGGATTCGGCCACAACAACCTTTAAGCTCGTGGAACAAAGAAAGAATAGCCTTACTACCTTGAACGCAAACCATAACACTATTTTATTCTTGGTACCGGGACATCTGAATATTGAAGCAAACAAGAAAGGAGACGAACTAGTAAGCGGGGTATCTGCCACGAATAACATTCTTGCAGAATTTCTGGATGCTATCAAGAATGCCAACTCCTCAAAATACCTACGAATCGCGAATTCTTGATGGAAAGGTTAGACGGCATGCAAAATTAGTAGAACGTCATAGAACACCCACAACCATAAACAAACATCAACATTGACAAATATGAATTGAAGGGATATCTATAGGCTCACCAAGCAGATAAAATGAGTATCCCTTACAATGGGGTATCCAGGGTGTTGAGGGTCCTTCGCCCAGTGCGCCAACTGCGGCAGCGTTGTTAGCGTCGTTGGCCTTTTTCATCGGTAGCGATGGCGGCTTACAGCGAGGTGATCATGGATCATCTCTTAGTTGCCCTCGTAGACGCAAAATCCAATAGTGCAAGAGAGATGCTGCCTGTGTGGCATGGTCGTCAGACACCCAATAGCCAACAAAGGATCAGCACCTCTCTTCGACTCGGGTGACACCTGTAGAGGTTGTCGGGTCATAAAATATGCTGGCCAGTTTTCGAAGGAGTTTCCGAAGCAAGGCCTGTGAGGGATTTAGCTAAAACTCACCCCTGCTTCAAAGATTCCAATGCGACTACAAGCGCAAGTTCGGTTGCCGAAAATGAAGCTGGACAGTTCGAAAACTGGCGATTGCCTTAAGGGGCGAGCCTGGTTTATGAGGTCTAAAAACTGCAACTCTTTGCGATTTTTTTTAAGGAAAAAATTAATTTAGCATTGCTTTTGTACTGGTTAAAATAAATTGAAAAAAATGTTTAACATAGAAATTAGTAGAGCGCTGCAACGCTGGAGTTTCCAACTGGCGTACAAGGTACAGCTCGTAATTATTATCTAAAGCAAAAAACTCAAATGGATTTCTAATTATTATGATTTTTTATTCTAGATGAACCAAGAAAACTGAGAGAAATTCCAAAATTTCAACTTTTTGGAGGTTTTAAAGAAAAAAATGCCTTTCTATAAAAAAAAAAATTCACTTCAACTTGGTATAAAAATTTTGAACAATTTTTTTTATCTATTTTGTTAGTTCAAATAGAAAAGAATTTAATACTGAAGGGAACAAGCTATGATTCATTTTAAAAGTTTCATTAGTTTTTTTTTTCATTCATGTACGCCAATTTAAAGAAATCATAAAAATGAAAAGTCGAGAAAAGAAGATAAAGTTTGTACTATAGCTGCCCGGTCACAGCGTAACTACCTAACGCTCGCCTACCTTTGGCTTTGTATCTACGGAAATATTAAGAATTAGGCTCTGTAACTTTGTGTGAATATTCTGAAATATATTAGGAATCGCTTAAAACGAAAAAAAAATTGATTTTTTTGACCTTATAAACCAGGCTCCCCTCTTAAATTGCAAAACCCTGAATGACTGGTCTGTCATCGAGATAGAGGAACTTCAGTAACGCAGCTCTTTCGTTCTGCTGTTGATTAATAAAAAGTCGCTGGATGTTTTAACTTCGCTGCAGCCTCAGCTTAGCCAAAGTGAAGGTCTTACCTGGCCAAAAAGAAAATAAAATCAAAGGCGAGGATGTTAACCCTGGGCAAACCGCTTTTTGATAACTTCGAAGAGCTGGCCGGTATAGACGAGAGCAACCTTATAAAGTTTCTTAAACGCACAAACTGAATATAGTCGTAAGCAATAACCCGTAAAACTTATGGGTAGCGAGAATGTGGCAACAATATGGTACGAAAGCGCTAATTGGATGCTTGGAAAATCACCACTTCAGCCAACCAACCGAACAACCATTTTTTCACGTATGGTAAGCTTTCAAATAGCAAAGAATCCTTCCCCCTTCTTTTCTATGAGAATCCAAATGGCCTAATATAGAAATGCATGCCTACAAAAACTGCCAGTTTAAAGTAATAAGAGGAGATTCTTATGTACGTAAGCTTTCAAATAGCAGAGAATCCTTTCACATTCTTTTCTATGGGAATCGACACGGCCCAATATTAAAATGCATACCTACAAAAACTGCCCATTTAAAGTAATAAGATGAGGTTCTTACGTACGTATTTGCTTTGATAATCCTTTCCTTATTTATAATTCGTCTTGTATACACCCGAACATTTATAAATTGTAATCAGCATAATTCTACTACAAACAAACGACTGATTGAACAACTTCCCATCAGAATTTATCCTTTACTTCACCTTAATTTCCACATCAATCAAAGAAACGGCACGCATACGCCAATTCAATCGACCGCAAGCAATACAATCAACTAATTTCAATGCACGCTTCCGATCAAACAACCCAAAGGAAAGTCACATACTGAGATGAAAGAGGAAATTGTTGATGGAAAAAAAAAATTTAAGAAAATAAATATTATAAATTGACTGAACCCTTAATCGACTTACGCATTTAGAGCAAACACCGATAATGGCTGATAATGTCACAAGCAAGTGTGACAGGACTTTACACATACACACATACATGCACCCGCATGCAAATTAAGTAACAAGAACCCTTGGGCTGATAAGTGAATTTGCACACTGCACACTTTCGTGGCGTGCCTATGTGCTTTATTATGTCAATGACAGCGGGTCAACATCACACAGTGACCGCTGTCCGCATTCACACACTCTTGTATATTTGTATGTAGCTCTTACTCAGCTCAACCACTCGCTGCTATTACTCAACAACAGGCATCAACCACAGCTACATAATCGCCAATGGCAACATGAGGACATTTAAATCAAACTCAAATAGTAACACGTGCACGGGCGTTCAATCAACGGCTCGCCTTGAAGTTAAGCGCGCACACACATACGCACATTTGTGTAGATGGACAGAAAAGCACAATTGTACTTATACAATCGTACATGTAATGATTTACGAAGGTCCTTGGTGGACAATTGTTGCTTTGTACCTAAAACTTGCAAGGAAAAATTCTTTGTTGGCGCGCATTGTTGGCCTTTTTCTGATGGATTTTCACATTTTTCAATTTCACTGCAAAGGTAGGACAATTCGCCTCTCACCATTTCTATTGTCAAAGACAAAAATCTCTATTGTTGAGTGTACAAATCGATGCATTACATGCCGTAGGCAAATTAAATTTTTGGTCGAGGCGAGATAGCAAGCAAACACAACCAAAACCTGACCCCAAATATTGGGTCATGGCAGAGTCAAGCGGCAGTTTTCACCTCCGCAACTCAAGAAAACAAGTAACATAAAAAACTATCAACACATCGTACAAGGCATTGCGATTAAAGAAAGATAAGTTGGTCAAGCGAAGCCAGTGGTGAGGGCTGGAATGAAAACGTTGAGGCCAAGAAAAATATACGGAAGCTGTAACTCAAACAAAATAATGACAAATGAGAGTCAGCAGCGTATACCTACCACTATAGCGCATACTTACTAACACATGCACACATGCACACAGTTACGTTTTGCACAAGTCAGTGAGGAATGGACGAATGCAGGAAGAGGAAGTGTATGAAGTTGAACAAGCGGACAGGTAAAATATTATATTTTGGCACTGTATTAAGCGTAGATGTGTCTGTATTTGTGTGTCAGTATTTCGCTTGAGTATTAGTGTGAGTGTGTGCGTATTTGTGTTAAGAAGCAGTGGCAGATTTACTAGTGTCCTTCAGTGCTTGCCAAAGGATTTAAGGCACAGTGTTTAGTGTCTCTGTTTTAATCTTACGTTTTTCGTTTTTTTTTAAATAGCAAGAAAGCATCAAAATACTGGTCTCACGAATGTGTGCAATTTGAATCTGAATTGAAAATCGCTGTCTGTTCGGCGTACCTTTATCACCCCGGCTAGCGTAAAGTATTACAGGGGATCACAAGTTAAGATCAGATTACTTCGAATTTTACACTTCGTCTTCACGGTCTTTTAGGCCCTCCATTTATCATAGTACCATCAGACCCAGTACTCAACCAGTCACAGTTTCCTTATTAAACCCAAGATAGAACTGTGTTGGGTTGAAGGTATGTATAGTTTGGTACCAGCTAAACGCCCTTAGCCTTACCTCTTACCTTTAGGCTGCTCCTTCATGGTGTGTTGTTCCATAATAAAGAAAGGTTGAAGTCTTGTTAATAGCGAGACCGCAGCCTCTCTTGCCAATGCTTTCGCTACTTCATTCCTAGTCATACCACTGTGTCTTGGGACCGAAATGTGATTCTGTGTTCCTAGTAGATTCAGCTTCTCGATACACTCAGGAGCCTCAAGAGAGAAGTGAGGACTTAATTTCACAGGATGGCGGAGCTTAGAGTGCCTTCCGACTAGCGCTCCGGATGGGAATTCGCTCATTCCGCAAATTTACGTCTAAGTTTATCTCTGCACATTCGCAGATGGCATACATCTCCGCTTAGAAGATGATTGAAAAACTACCCATCGGCACAGAACACTTATTTCTGGGGCCATATATTCCTGCACCTATGCCTTCTGGTGTATTCGAGCCATCGAGGGTATACTCATGGAGTTTCCTTTCAAATGCAAGTCTTCTCCAGTTTACCTTGTCGCCTAGTTCAACTCTGAACTTTTATTCGAATTTGATGACTTTAGGGATATCAGACACAGCCATACCATGTTTTAGACGTAGCTGTAGGGCAGGTCCGCAACGCCCCCGTGATATACACGTATTCTAAACGCTGAAGCTTAGTTAGTGCTGCACGCATTGTCGAGAGAGGGGCTATCGATAATCGAGCGACCACTCCATATGTTATCTTTAGTCTTATTATTATGATGTACTTCCATCTCTGGAGTCTTCGGATACAGCCCTAGGATTTTCCTACTAGACGTTTGCAGATCATGAGAGCCTTTGTTGCTTCGGACAAAGTTGCGTAAGAATTCCTCTTCTAGCGAATCTTGGCATCCAAGACAAGGCCAAGATACTTAACTTCACTGACCAAACCAATAGCAGCCTCGTCCATGCTCATCTTTCTCATTCCTGGTAAAACTCTTTTGCTGGTTAAAGGAATGATGGCCGTTTTGGATGGGTTCGCAAGTTAAGCGGTGGGCTCTATGTGCAGAACTCCAGTATTACTAAAATTGAGTAAATGAGCTGTGAGGGAATTTTAAGCGAAGCAAAGTTTCGTTCATACTCGAAGTCTTGTATGACGCAGAAAATTGTTCTTCCCGAAGAGATTAGGATGCAATTTGTTATCTTCTTATACAGGGCTCGCCATATATCGTTACGGATTTGAACTAGGTATTATTTGAAGAATGGTAACACTTAGCTGTCATCTGATTTGACAGTAAATTAGTTTTATTCTTCCGCTGAACGAAAATGGTTGTGTATACGCTCAAAGAACGCTGGGAAATATTGCGACATTACTTTGAAAATCATGGTAATGTTGCAGAATGTGTACGAAAATTACGTACGGCAATGGGAAGAAGAAAAGCACCGAATGAAGCGCATGTGCGTTACTTTGCGAAAAAGGTAAGAAAAACTGTCAATGGAGAGCGTTACTGGGCCATGTTGAACGAATTTTTGTTCCGGGAATTGAAGAGGAGGATATTGGTGGCATTTGGTTCCAACAAGATGGCGCTACTTGCCACACAGGGAATGCTACGATCAATCTTTTGCGCACTGTCTTCGAAGATCGCATTATCAGCCGAAATTTTGATATCGTTTGGCCGCCTCGGAGCTGCGATTTGTCGCAGTTGGATTATTATCTTTGGTGTGCCATCAAAGACCAGTGTTATGCCAACAAACCAGCAACAATTGATGCACTGAAGGCCAACATACGCGATGTCATAGCTGAAATACAGCCGCATACAATCGAAAATGTGTTGAAAAATTGGACCGATCGTATGGGATGGTGCATGGCTAGCCGAGGCAGCCATATGAATGAAGTTGTGTTCCATCATTAACCGGAAGGATTGTACTTCAATATAAAAAAAGCAGTTTGGAAAAATATTGAGTAGTTTCTTTTTTATAGCATTTTTAAATCCGTAAAGTTATATGGCGGACCCTTTATGTCTCCCAAAGCAAAATTTGTGGATTATAGGAATAGAGCAAGCCTATTAGCTTTGGACTTATAAGTCACACACTCGATTTCAACTGACGCGACGATCGTTTGAGTCCAGTCCAAGCAAAGGCAGAGAGATGGCACTACAGGCGCGCATTGAGGTCATGTTTATTAAGTAGCATCTCTTGGAAGAGCACAAACCAAGCTTGAGCCAGATCGGTATATTTCTTTGAGCCTGGCACTCGTTTGAATCAAGGAAATCGGGTAATTTTTTTTTCATCACAACAACGCACGAGCTCACGCCTCAGCCATTGTGGTCGCACAATTAATAGAAATAGCATTGCAACCCGTTTCGCCAGACTTGGCTACCTCGATTTATTTGTTCCTTATTTGAGGATATGGCTGGAGGTGAAAAAAATTGTATTCAAAGAAGGAGGTAATTGCAGAAACGAGTAGCAATTTTTGAGACTTTGACAAATACTATTATTCGAAAGGGATCAATTAACTAGAATACTGGACGTGGGATGAAATGTATAAGCTTAAGGAGGCTTTGTCGGAAAATAAAAGAGGTTTACCCAAACCAACCTAAGGGGTTATTATTTTTCCACGTACTTTTCAAACTATCCCCGTACTTATATAAAATGACCTCCTGAATCCAAGTAAGACCCATAGTTTCCATCAGTAATTGATATTCAATATGCACGTATGTCACTAACCTGAAAATTTTCTCCAATTCTTAAGAGGTAAGAAATATAGATGAAGATGCAGGAACTATGCTTTTATGTGAGAGTTATAAGTGATAGCCATGTGCGCTGATAACAGTTCTGCTGACTTTTTTATTGGAACAAAAACAAAGTTCATATATTTTCCTTAGTTGCACATAATAAGCATTGAATCAAATTTTATTGTCTTTTTGTGGGCTCCCAAAATCCCTTCTTCTCAGTCTTAAACTTCTTTTTGACTAGCTTTATCCCATTTCGGGTCGATTCTCCTAGTGTCATATCCAGGTCACACGGTATTGAGTCGTCTCTTCACTCTCTTTAAGTCCTTCATCCGCAACACTTGCCTGACTGCGTGGTCCTCTGGTCCTCTCATAACTTGGCCGTACCACCGAAGGAAATAAAGTTCCTCATAACAAGCTTTGAACACTTTTGGAGTAGGAAAAAGGAGTACCGCAGACAAGGAACGTTGTCTCGACATATGGTTTGCAAGTAGTCTGAATATCTATTGATTATTAAGTTATAAAAGCTAAGTGGATCAATTCCTATCATTTGAATGCTTCAAATATTTCAGTATTTAAAACAGTAAACGTTTTTGGCGATAGATTTTTTTGAAAACTTCAATGGAAAGTTCAATACTCGCTTTCAATTCCATTAGATGCTTTCAAGAAGCAAATGTACAATCTGTTTTTTAGTTACATATAAGAATTTGATGTATATTTTCTTTTATTACCCCCACTGTGCAATACGTCCTACAATTGTCGCCAGTTTTGCTAAGCTACAGTATAACAAATTTATTATTTGTGTTAACGTGCTAAGAACTACACACAATCTGGCTGGGTTCTATATAAAAACATTCACAATTATGTATTTTCTCAATACATGCATGTGTGTGTGTAACACGTGTGAACATGAACGGATGGAAGATTATGCCCGGTAGTAATTCGCACTGTCTTAAACCTATCGTTCTTTGTGCACATTACGAGAACCATAATTTCTATATTCTCTTGGTAAGGGTGATCAGAATTGTAGTCTAAGGTTGCGAACATATTCCCTGTTTCAATTCAAATTAAACGGATGAACTAAATAAAGAAATAAAAAAAAACAAATTAACATTAACAAAAATTGAAGAACTTTAAGAAAGGAAATTAATATAAAACGAAATATAATAAATTAAAAATATTCAAAGAAACACTCAGAAAATAATTATTAACAATTATAAAAAACTGAATTAATAAAAATGGAGCAATAACCAATTGAAAGTCATGAGTATTAATTAAATTTGAAAAAAAAAAAACCTGAAACTGGGTCATTGAAAAAATATGCAAAATTAATAAAAATATAAAAATAATAAATTGAAAGTAAAAATTTAAGAAATAAATAATTTTTACAAATAAAAATTCATTAATAAAATTTTCAAATTATTAAACTGTAAATATAATAAAACGAAAAACGAATATAATAAACAAATTGATGTAGAAAATTACATTATTAAAAATTGAAAAATTACAATATGAAAAAAAAAAATTTTCAAAACTAAACATACAAATATGGAATTGAGTTACTAAGAAATTATAAAAATAAATTTAAAAAAAATTATAAAATCCAAATATAATAGTATGAGAAATAAATTGTTTGCTTTATTTATGAAATGTATTAAATTGAGTTAATTAAAAATTATTGAAATTTATAAAAATATGAAAATTACTAACTGAAACTTAAATATATAAAAATTACATAAATAAAACATGAAAAATATTAAGTTTAGTTAATAAACAATTAAAAAAAAATAATAAAATCTGACGAATAATAAATTTAACGTGTAAAAACTCATAAATTATAAAAAATCAAATAGGAATTGAAAGATAATAAACAGAAATAAAAAATTAAATAAAATGTAAACTACGAATTTTAAATCATAACTTATAATACATAAAATATAAAATATACGAAATAGAATTAATAACGATCTCATAAATTAATATTAAAAAATATGAAGAATAGTCAAAAAGTTAAAAAATAGAAAAGTGCGTGATTAAAAATTAAAAAAGAAATATATTAAAAAAAATTAAGAAAATTAAAGGTATAAAAATGTATAAAACAAAACAAATAAAAAATAAATTTCAATTAGCAAATTATTAAGATTTATAAAATATAATTATAATTTTTATATTATAATTATACGCGTTGACGCGTAACACTTGGGTCTGAGTTTCGTGGAGCTAAATGGCACGGCAAGGGGTTAATTTATTTATTTTATAAAAGATAAACCAGTACAAAGTTATGATGTGCACCGTATAGCCTACCTATGGTAAGGGGGTGTCCTGATTTTTTTTTTTTAAATATATTTATTTATTTTTATTTTTGTAAAGTTTGATGCAGTCAAACTAAGGCATTATATGATAACTCTTTATTATCATCATTATAAACTAAATTAAATTATTGTCAAAGAAATTGCATCAACTGCCCTAACCCCAGAAATAGGGACAACCAGCACTATAATTCCCTCTGTATTTCGCTAATTTTAACTACTGTCCTATAGTGGTTAGTACAAAACTACTTCTCACTTAAAAAACTTCTCATTTCGGCTGCAGGGTTGCCATGATTTTGTACAACATTTGTTGGTCAGCACGTTGACAGGTACACATTTAGGTTAAACTGTTACGCACTGATTGTCGTCGATATAAATGCATGTGAGTGTATGTGTAAGTGTGCTAGTATATGTATGTATGCCTTCTATATGCAAAGATTTGTAGGTGAGCCCACCCAGACTGTGAGATGCAAAGCCAACTTTGCTTATAAACAAACCGAAACATGTCAAAGATAGCCCAAAGAGAGCAATGGAATGAGGGAAAAGGAAGTAGTAAATCTATAATGATTCGTACATACAACATCATCTTTATTTCTGTGTCACATGCCCGGCTGGTAAAAGTAGAGTTGGGCAGCCGAAACATAACTTGATGTAAGAAATGTTGAAATCAGATAAGGGATTTGAGAAAAGAAGATTTTGAGGAAAGAAGAACAACTGACGACTGTGCAAATCTTTTTGCATCCTTTGCATCAAACTTTAAAAGACGTCGCTTATCACATTTTTTAACTAAATTAGACTATGCTGAAGCTTCATTGGAAGAATACTCGTACAGTTACCTGTACCACTGCAATCTGTTTCTGTAAACTTCGGTGAGAAGGGCTAGGCCACTCAACTCTTCAGCTATGAAAACAAGTTTCTAACAAGAGAACTATACGGACCCATATTCAGCTCACTCAAAAGTAAACGAGGTTGTCATTGTGATTCACATTTTTAAAGCCTCAAGGTAATAAAAGACGCAGAAGTGAATATGAAAGTCCTTCACGAAGCTGGCTGAGAATCGTGCTTAGAATGACTATCGTACTGGTATCCGAACAAAGCGGTATAAAAACCTGTCTGTATCGAAACTGCTACACAGAATAGCTGCTTAGAATCAGTAAGATCTGTTCCTAATGCAGCGCGCACTACTTTATATAAAAATTTACTAAGATCGATTGATCCAGGATAACTGGACCAAAACTTTGGGTAATAAGCGAAATTTGCTAGGTTACGTTAGGTTAATGACTGCCATAGCTTAGGGCACACTTAGACAAATGTTGAAAATTCGTCCATATTTGTGATGCCATACATGGGAGAGGAGAAAGGAGAAGGGAAGGAAGAACGATCCTTGGGATTAAAGACGATGATGACCATGTATTTTACGACGACGCTGACGGTGGCTGATTTGCGTTCGTAGTTAGACGCAACAAGCTACTGATGAACTTCACCAAATTTATGATATTTAGACCCGCTATATCCGCAGGCGTAGCGAAAAAATGACAGCCCAGATGCCTAAATATTTCCCAAACGAGAGCAGGGTAGCTGAGAAGAAGGTGTTGAGATGATTCCACCTCGACCTGCCGACAACTTCTGCAGAATGGACTTGAGGCAATCCCAAGTTTCACGGCATGAACACCTAACGGACAATGTCCGGTAAGGATACACACCAAATTCGAGAGCTGAGGCTTTGTTAACCTTAGGAGTTCCCTCGAACGTCCCCGATCTACCCGTGGCCAGAAGGATCTCGCCACCTTGCACGTTCGCGCACTAGCCCAGCGCTCGCTGAGTTGACTCGAGTCCCATCTTTCCAGGAGCAGACCACAGGTTCTTAAGGGAACCCCAATTCTCTCATTTCGCAACAAAACCGTCTCCAAAGTTCCCTGTCTAGCCAGCTCATCAGCCCAGCAGTTTCTCTCAATGCCGCTGTGACCGGGAAGCTAAGAAATAATTGAAAAATTTTTAAATGTCTAATCTCATGCGATTCTCCTTCCATTGGTTCCTTGTTTGGTATCACTTAAACGAAATCTTACCCAGGTTAAATGGTTAACTACAAGTCCAAGAGAGCTCGCTTGAGTTAGAGTTGTAAATTCGCTCATTGTTGCAACTCAATTCAGTTTAAATAACCGATATAATTTCCCGCTGGGCTTGCACAAACGAAATGGTCTCGCATCACTAGGTGTAGTGTGCAAAGCTAAGAAGAAAAGCGACAAAGTTGCGCTTGAGAAAACATTGTCAAGACAAATTATTACAATAACCCAAATACTGAAGAACCAAAGCGATGATTGTAGGAGCGAGTAAACGAAAATACTTGTAAAAAGAGCCAAGAGAAATGTGGGAAAAACTGGCAGAAATTGTTATAGCAAAACTACACAGTAACTGTCCAGCAAATTAAGAACGGTTAAAGCTTCTTATAAAGTTGAGTAATATGAGTAGATCTTTGTCCTTTAGAAATTAAAGTAAAGGCGTGAGTACTAACTTTTATATGACAAAGGTGCTCATTGTAATTAACTGCGACAATGAATTTGAAGTCGCAAGAGCCGACGGACTACTGAGCTATTCAAACATGACGGCGAGGAACTGAATCCGTTTCTATACAAAATATGGTCGGATGAAAGCATACCTGAGTATTTTCCAAAACTTGGTTAAGTAGTTTTAAGTAGAATCAACATAGACCATCTTTTTGTCGATTTTAAAGCTGCATGTGACAGCATGAAAATGAATTACCTGTATTTCCCAATATCTGAGTTTAGTATCCCCACAAAATTAATAAGTCTACGCAACATGACGTTTCTCAATGCCAGCATCACCGTCAGAATTGTCTAAAACCTCTCCGAACAGTTTGAAACCAAACGAGGTTTCAGACAGGGTGACCCACTGTCGTGTGACTTCTTTAACATGATGTTGGAGAGTATCGTGCAAGCCGAAGAACTTAATCGCTCAGACACAAATTTCTATAAGGATATAAAATTATTGGCGTGTGCCAATGATATTGATGTCATCGGCCTTAATAAGCGCGCTGTTAGTTCTGCCTTTTCAAAACTGGATAATGAAGCAAAGCGCATGGGTCTGGTGTTGAGCGAGGGCAAAACGAAGTACCTCCTCTCAGCAGAAAAGCCGTTGGCAAACTTAAAGTATTTTCGAATCCCGAAAGGCCTGTACTTACATAAATCAAACTCATCACTTTGACTCTCATTTTGATTGCGGCACACGCAGCGGAAATCTTGCCGGCGATGCCACACAGAACAAAGTTTAGCCTTGAATTAAGTACAGTATTACCTTAAGTATTGAATTAAGTACCTGTATTATGGTAGTAGTGGTCCGAATTACGCAACTCATTCGAATGAGGACAGGACTGTTTAAAGCTACTTAACTAGTGTCGTCTTCTTCAGAGAGTTGTGAGTTCCACCAAACGAAGCCTCTATCGTCATCATCATCGGGCAGCTTTCCACCTCGGAGTGAGCTTTAACTTCGTTCACTATTCGTTTCCATGCATCGCGAGCCTCGGTAATGATATAATATTGCAGTCGTAGCAGACGAAACCCTCTTCTCAGCACTTATCGCTCGGCATTGTTAGCATTTATTATTGGCTGGCATAGGCGTAGTTTGTAATGTCACGTAAGAAGTTGAGATTTTAGTAGTTTAGTAAGAGGGAGATATGCTTTATTTCCCGCCGCAATCCTGCTTCGTATTGTGTCGTGTGAACTATTGTCGTTTTGTATCGTGGCGCCCAGATAATTAAGCGATTGTACGCCCTCGGAGCGGGAAATGCCAATTACCGTGTCTTCTGGCTGTCTTCTCGCCACCTTGCGTGAAATCTTCAGATATTTAGCTTTTCTGCATTCATTTTGAGTCCTACGATTTCAGTACCTTTCTTGATGTTGGCATATAGCTCGGCCAGGTATTTTTTATATCGTGCGATGTTATCGGCTTACGCAATGGTTAGCCCTGAGCGGTTAGAGAGATTGACAAATTTTACCTCATCTGCAATTGCATAACACAGTAGGAAGTTGAAAGCGGTTGTAGAGAGAGCGTCACCTTGTTTAACTCCTTAGGAAATGTCAAAGGGAAGTGAGACGGACCACAACTTTTCCAGTAGTGTTTGTCAGGGTGGCCATAACTTAATTAGTTAATTTGCTGCTGATGCCCAGTTTTGCAAAAATTTCGAGGACTTTATGTCACGGAAATCTACGAAGCATATTTGTGCTGCGATCAAAACATTTTTCAATGTTTAACCTAGAAAACTTAATCTGTTGACCGATCTGGCTGGAAGCAACGTTGATACTCGACTAAAATATCTTCTGATCCAACAAGAAGTATCGATGCAAGAATGCTGGAAAAGATTTTGTGTGGCGTTTTAGGTAAAGTGATTCCTAGGAAATTTGCACAGGAAGTTTTGTCGCCTTTTTTATAGGTAGTGGTTATCAGCCACACACGCCAATCTTAGAGAATGTATGCTAAATGCCATAGTCGCAGGATAAAATTATGCATAATTTGAAGCCCTTCTTCGTCTAGGAATATAAGTATTTCGTATAGGACTATAAGCCTTGTTGGCTTTTGCGCGGGATATAGATCTTTCCAGCTCATCCAAGGTCGATTCAGACTCATTGTTGTCTCATCGCGCGGGGACTCTGAGGCAGTTAAGAGTTCTTGTTGTTCTATACAACAGTCAATAATCAACTGATCCCAATAGGTGAGAAGCCATATATTTTCTGTAATGATCTGCTGCAGCCATACAAGGCGACTATGATGCCATTCTCCAAGTAATAATGGACTTCCAAGTTACCTTTCTCTCAAGGATGCGCTGCAAGTACTTCACTCTGTAAGAAAGCACTAGTGTCACACTCCGTGTTGGATGCTCTTGAGTTCTGGTCGAGCATAAGACAATCTCGTCGAAAGTAAGACAAGCGCATTAACAGTTGGCTGAAATCAGCGGTGCATTTGAAAACTGAGTTGAAATATTCCTGCAACTCTCCGCTCGTAAAATCGCTAGCCTTAGTTCGTTCGCTGTGGTCTCACCAGTGCAAGCAGTTCTCATTCGAGGCTGTGTTTTCGTTTGGCTCTGGTGGTGAACAAAGTACCTCCTGTCATCAAATATGTAGTAGGCGCACGAGCTATGATTTCGAGGTTGTAAAAGACTTCGTTTATCTGGAAATAAGCATTAACGCCGATAGCAAATGTCAGCCTTAAAATCCAACGGAGAATAACTCTTGCCAACAAGTGCTACTTTGGACTAAATAGAGAATTTAATATTAAAATTCTCTCTCGACGAACCAAACTTTATAAAACTCCCATCTGGCCCTTCCTGACGCAGATTCTTGGACGATGATATATATTCCATGAGGCGGCCCTTGGAGTCTTTGAGGGAAAGATTATGCGTAAGATTTTTGGACTTTTGTACGTTCGAGACAGCGAGTATCGCAAGCGATGGAACGATGAGCTGTGTGAGCTTTACGACGACATAGACATTGCGCAGCGGATAAAGATCCAGCGGCTCCTTTGCCTGACTCATGTCGTCCGAATAGATACAAACGCTTCGGCTCTGAAAGTATTCGATGCCATACCAGCTGGTGGTACCAGGAATGTTCTTCTGCTTTGGGAAGATAATGCCAAGAAAAAATTGGCTTTACTTGATGTGTCCAACTGACGAGCGCTTTGTTAAACTCGGCCAAAATCGCGTAAGCGGCTATCCCACTAATTAAGAAGAAGAAGATTAACAATCGTTAGCCACCGTACCTAATCCCGTGAACAGATACTGCACTTAATATATGCATGTTTGTGGGCGTGTGTGTGTGTGTGAGTATCACGTGTTGAATTTTGAATGTAAAAGATTTAGCAAAGCAGATTGCAAGTACGTGTCATGACCCACATAGGTACAAACATTCTGTTGATTGTCCTGTCATTTTAAATGTTCTTTGTGTGAGAAGCAAGAAACCTCACCAGAGCAAAAAGAAAAACATCGACAGCAAAAGTTTGCTCTATTATTTTGACAAGTTCACGTCCAACCACCGTCCCATTCGCATGCTTGCGAGTATAAAAACGACAAACTTTGAGTGAAACGGTTGAACCTGCCTGCTCATTCGTTACAGAATGATGCCAGCAGGGGTGGCAAAAGTTGTCAACTTATATTATGATGTATACCCGAAGGTCTAATAATTTCTTTGTCATAACAAATTGCCACTGGTATGGTCACCGATTGGCTGCAAAGGCCAATCAACGCAATGCACACTCGTACATACATACAAAAAGCGATCCCTCATCTCCAACCACTGCCCGCTTTTTGATATTCGCTCAAAATTTCTTCTTCGCTGGGCTGGTGCGAAGGTGGAAGTTTGCGTTTTTAATCTATGAGCATACAATAACACAGTTATCAGCATATATTCAAAATTTCTTTTATAGGCTTTTGCCACTTCTTGCCGCCCTCTTGCTTATCGCGCATATGGAAACTTATTTTTATGCTTCCGTTTACATTTCACGCCATTATGGGATTCACGTAGGCGAAATGGTTAATTTGTTTGATGAATATTTGCAACATTTTCTTCGTTCGTACTGTGATAAAGAGTACCGTTAAAAAAGTTACACAAACACAATAAGAACAATCATTTACGGAATTATTTCTCTACCGTACCTTTGTACGCATTGTCACATTTCGTTTCTTGGTTGTTTTGTAACACTTTTCGGCTTGTTTCCGTGCATTTGGCTATGCTTGGGTGATGTGCGTGAATGTGTGCGCAGATGGGCCAAACAAGTTTGTAGTTGATAAAGTTATAATGTTGTGTCTTTCATGGTTTAAATGTTTCTCTCGACATTTTCATCGAATGTGATAGGAATAGCTTTTGACAAATTGTAGAAGCAAATAAAGCACGTTCCGTGAATTACAATGCGCATATGTATGTGTGTGTGTATGTGCGTATGGGTGTTGCTGCTACGAGTATTCACAAGTTAGGCAATTGAGTATGTGCGATTGTCCTCTGTTCGGGTTGGATAAGATTTAATGTCGCTCATTTATTTTTAAGTTTCCTATTCAAATTTCTATTTATTTCTTTAGAAAGTGTTTCCGTTTTCTCATCATTTCTTTGGCTTTTTGTAAGAGGTGTAAAAAATAAATGCGTAAATTTGGGAATACCTAGTGTAAATTGCCTATAATGAAAAGCCGAAGTATCATACTAAGGAAACATTTTAGAGCAAGAACTGGCGTTAGGTGGAAAAAGACAGACTAGTTCCAAAGTGAGCCGAATTGTACCAGTTCCAAATTCACCAATTCAGGATGCGTGCCAAAAGTGTATTAAAAAGAAAAACAATATTATAATAAAAAATAGTGTGGGTTTACTTATAAAAACCCGCAAATCCACAATCTGATCCACAAAAAGCCATCCAGACACCCTAGCTACCCTGATACATATCCAGCTGGAATCTATGCCGCAACAAAAGCAGCTGAATTAGCTATGAAATTAACTCCTCTTAGTATTCGGACAACAATTTTCATTAATAGCAAAGCGGCTACTAAAGCAATTATGGCTCCTTGGACTAACTCGGAATGTGTTCAACAATGCAGATCCGAAATAGATGAACTCTGCGGAAATGGGCAGGTCCCTCTTTACTGGATAACAGAAAACAAAGGAATGGAAAGAAATGAGAGAGACAATGAGCTCGCAAAGGCAGGCATTCGCTTGTCGATATTAAGCACGTCAGACATATACCCATGACTCTCCTCTCTGAACACGGAACTGACAGCAGCACTGGTAGCACTTAACCTCGTGCAAAACTGCCAAAATTATGCAAAGAACTTGGAATCGCAACTACAAACTATCTTTCATCACTCTCTAGAAAAGATTGGAAAAACTTGGTTGGTGTACTGACGGGAGCCAAAATGGCGTTGGTCCAGAGCATGCGTGTAGCTCAAGCAACGAAGCGAATGCAAGGATAAGCAAAACGAATTCAGTATTTTAATTTAATTTAAAGTATGTGTAAGAGACTAAATATAGTGTAGTTTAGCTCTTAATTGGCGTAGTCTCGCGCTAGTTTTCATAGTAATGAAGAACGCAAAAATATGTATATGTTTGTATGTACATTTGCGAGAAAACATCAGGACACACGCCACAAATAGGAGGAGGAGCTCGGCCACACACCCAAAAAGGGTGTTAATGCCAATTATAAAGGGTGATTTTTTAAGAGCTGTAGGAAAGTTTTTCAAAAAACCACACGTAAAATTCAGAAAAATGAATGAATTTTTTATTTGAATCGATAGTACAGTTCACATAATGTCAGGTTTGAAGATTATTTCATGCAAATGTTGACCGCGACTGCGCTTCAAATGGTCCATCCGCTTAGTATCTCACATATAAATGCCTTAATGTTGTCTTCCAATGTGTTAATTGAAGCAGGCCTGCCTGAATATACATGAGCTTTAACATAGCCCCACAAAAAGTAATCTAAAGGCGTATATCGCACGATCTGGGTGGCCAATTGACAGGTCCCGAACGTGAAATAAAATGTTCACCGAACTCGCCTCCCAACAAGTCCATTGTTACGCGTGCTGTGTGGCATGTGGCACCGTCTTGCTGAAACCACATGTCATGCAAGTCACGCTCTTCCATTTTGGGCAAAAAAAAATTGGATATCATTTCACGGTAGCGCTCACCATTCACAGTTACGTTACGATTCGCAGCATCTCTGAGCTTCGTCGCTGAACACAATTTTTCGATAAAAAAGTGGATCTTCGGCCAACTTTCCAAGAGCCCATTCACCAAAAATTCTGCGTTGCGGTAGGTCGTTCGGCTTCAATTCTTGCACCAGCTGTATTTTGAAGGGCTTCACACCTAAATCCTTTCGCAAAATGTTCCACGTTGTTGGGTAACAGAGGCCCAATTGTTGCGAACGGCGACGAATCGATAATTGATGGTCATCATTAACACTGGCCGATACAGCTGCGACATTTTCTTCAGTTCGCACTCTACGTAAGCGCGTTGGTGGTTTGATGTCCAATAATGTAAATTTGATTCCAAATAGCTCGAATAGCCGCTTCAGTGGGTCGATTAAACTGACCATAAAATGGAAGAAGCGCTCGATAAACTTTCTTAACAGAACACGCGTTTTTATAATAAAATTCAATGATTTGCAAGCGTTGTTCGTTTGTTAGACGATTCATGGTTAAATTATAGACCAAACTAAAGATGTTTGGCAGTGAAACAAAACACGAAACGTGCGTCAGCTGTTTAAGCCAACTTTTTAAAAAGATAATAGCTAAAAAATCACCCGTTATATATATGTATATGTGTGTACAAGCATTTGTATGTGTTAGTACTTGTTTACTAGCTACAAAGTTACTGGAAGTTTTTATGTGGCATTTCAATGATTCAGCCTCATAATGAATTTCTTAAACATACAGCCAGTTGCATTCCCAACCAGCTCGAATTTGAGTTGTGAACTTTTTGAATTTACTTCGTATTTGGTTTGTCACATATTTTGACATTAGAAACTTCAAATGTTTTGTCTGTGAAAGAAAAAGAAAAAAAAAAAAGAAAAATAAAATAAAAGAACTGAAAAAAAAAATCTAAACAGAGAGAAAAGTTTTTACAGCAACAACGCTCACAGCAATGACACGATCAGCGACGGAAATGCGCGCAATGAAGACATGAAAAATACTCGTATTGTTCTGTATCGAAAAGTTTTCCTTTTAACAAATTTGGTACGTGATTTCCGCGAATTCGGTTTTGAGTTCATTTTCAGAGGTTAATTGTTTTTTTAGTGCTGATTAGGTTGTTACGAAATATAACAGGAGGTTGAACTTGTTTTAAATTTTCATTTAGTCGGAGTGTTCGCATGCGACAATTGGGAAAGTGGATTAGTTTCTACTTTCAAAGTTTTAAAGCGTTTTTTATGAAAAATTTTCAAATGCATTTTTTAAAGTGGCAAGCATTTGCTATTAAATTATTAAAATTTCTGTTAGCGTAAACATGCGAACGTATTAAAAGTGATTCAAGTAGTAAATGTAAAAACGAAAAAAAAAAATTGAATATTCGTCATTCACGATTTTAGGGGATACCAAATGCTTTTTAAAACTATTTAAGGCTTCTCCATTTGGGGAACACCATATTGGAGAAAGAGCTTTGCCAAATATCTAACAAAGTATGTAATCGAGAAATGTTATTTTTGCATATGAAAGAAACTGTCTTACACAAATTTGGATGCCCAATGTATTTATGTAGGTTAGGTTAGGTTGACCTGGCTGGCTGAAAGCCATCACATAGACCTATTGGCTCTTAGTGTTGCCTTACCAAGACCTTTACATTTTTTTGTAGTAAACCTCTTGTAATACATCTGCGTCTTTAGCGAATCTAAGTAAACTCTAAAACTCTAACCCCGAGAGCCAATCTAACTTCTCATATTGTAGGGCTCCTAAGCATTTTAATCTGGCCATGCAGGGCAAGAACATAAAAGGTGTTCTAGCGATTTCCTCTTTTTATTTATACACCGGTATATACCTATGAAGTGAGACTTTTTTTTCAATTTCAAAAGTTTATTAACAAAAAATGGTTGCAAAATTTATATATTTATATATACACATATAACTAATTGGCGCGTACACCTTTTTTGGGTGTTTGGCCCAGCTCCTAATCCTATTTGTGGTGTGCGTCTTGATGTTGTTCCACAAATGGAGGGACCTACAGTTTCGAGCCGACTCCGAACGGCAGATATTTTTATGAGAACATTTTTCATCACAGAAATACACTCGGGGGTTCGCCACTGCCTGCCGAGAGGCGACCGCTATTACAAAAATGTTTTTCTTAATTTGGTGCTTCACCAAGATTCGAACCTACGTTCTATCTGTGAATTCCGAATGGTAGTCACGCACCAACCCATTCGGCTACGGCGGCCGCCGAAAAAATAGCCATCGCTAGCGAGACATTTTTCCCATTTCTCAGGCAATTTGGGGCCGTCTTTGCCGCAAACCAATTATCGAGCCATTTTTTGGCTTCTTCGTGAGAATTGAAGCGCTGCTCGGAAAGTGCGTGGCCCATCGATGCAAACAAATGATAATCGGAAGGCGCCAGTTCTGGTGAGTAAGCCGCATGCACCAGCGGTTCCCAATCAAACGTCCAGCGGTTCCTAATCGTACGTTTCCACTAATTCCCGGGTCGCTCTTGTTCGATGCATCACCATCAAGAAAAATTACTTTGTGACGCCGATCGGCATATTTTGGGCGTATTCGGTCTATAGCGCTGTTCAAATCGGCCAATTGTCGCTGGTAGCGTGCACCGTCAACTGTTTCACCTGGTTTTAATAGCTCGTACCAAATCATACCACGCTGATCCCAGAAAGCACACAGCGTTACCTTGCGGCCGAAGCGATTTGGTTTGGCTTGTGGCCGGGCGGACCATACGATCGTTTACGCTTGGGATTGGAGAAATACACCCATTTTTCATCACCTGTAACAATTCGATGCAAAACAGACTTCCTTTTGAACCGGAAGAGCAGCATTTCACAAGTGGTTTTTCGATGTCCGCAAATCGTAGTTTGAAGGCATGAAAATTCGACATTTTTAAGAGCGACAAAAATACATTGTAGTAGGAAACGTAACAAACAATGAACTGTTGACAGAAGACAGACAAAAAAAACAAGACATTTGGGAAGGTTTAAAAATACTCCTAGCGACATCTACGGACTAAGAAAGTCTCATTTCATAGGTATGTAAAAAAAATTAAACTTCTGATTTCAAAATTTTTTTACATACGAGACAGTGGATATGCAAAACTGTTCCTCGAACATAGAAGATGCGCGAAAGTCTGCTCAAAAGCGTTAGCCCTACGGCAGCGCTGAGAAGATAGAGTTTCTTGGTGAAGAGCGTGGGTAGCTACTACGAGTATGTAAATCGCACAATGCTCCGTCTCCACACAAACAATGGCCAATAATAGAAGGAGTGGACGGAATTTGTTGAAACTTCACTCCTAAAAGAATTGCATCACGCAAATTTCAAGAATGAAATCGGGTTTTCCGTACAATTATATCAATAATATCAATTTTGGAAAAGCAATGTTTTTTGAAGTGAAACTTATTAGGCACCGATGGACGAGCGAGAATGGAGAGTAAAATTTCAAGGCCATGCAACGTCTTGATCATTTTCGTTCCGCGAGAGAAAAAAAGATATAACGTAGAAGAAAGGGAAAGAGAGAGCTATACCCTATAAATATCTTAGATACACTTTAGGCTATTTTTCCTGAGTTTTTCCTTGAGGTTGCTAATTTCTAGTGAGAAATAACACTGCCTACTTTTTGGCGCTTGTTTGTTGGTGCAAACTCGTAGGAACTATATTTTTGGTGTCTACTTTTTGGCGTTATATTTCCTTGGCGCCTACTGTTTGGGGCGGTTTTTGATCCCACTTTTTTTGGCTTTTTTTTTTTTTGGTGCCTACTTTTCGGCGCTCTTTTCCGTTTCCTGGCTAGTGCTTGTGCGTGCTATAAAGTGCTATCCATTCCGGCGTCGGATTTATTTTAATTATTGCCTTGCGATAATTTGTGCCGCTGCTGCGGTCCTGGAATCGCTGCGTTTGTGGAGGTGATAAACGCTCGGATTAGTGCGCGTTGTTGGCACGGTTTATGTCCGGCGTTTACCTACACCGGTCGCCCCTTCTCCGTTTTTTGTAAATTTTGTCTATTTGTATTCTCTGCAAATGTTGTGAATTTATTTAGATATATATTCTTTGTCTCTCTCTCATTCTCTCTCGGGTCTCTCCCTCTTTCTTTGTCTGCCTTGAAGGTTTCACTTTTGTTAAGACATAATTATTGTGTAAATTTATAATTATACTGAATGAAATGAAAAAACCGTCTACCGAAAAACAGTCTACGTAAAATGAGGAAAATAAAACGAAGTAATCCACAAACAAAACTTCTTTCACATACCGAAAATCTGATGCTCATAACTACTTGGCCGATTTCTGAACCTGCCAAAAATAAAAATATAATCACTGCTCGATACTTGATACACGAAAATGCGCATACAAGTCTATGAAGAGTTCATTAGTAATACAAAAAAAAAACAAAATTGGCAGCCGCATCGCACATAGAGACAACGATGCCACTTAGACCACGAAATGGGCCCGTTGTGAGCCGCGGGGGCTTGGCTACATTTCCCTCTCCATATTGAACCATCCTGAGATTTTGACAAACCGTAAAAGGTCGTTGATACCTAAAGTGTATAGATTATCTATATTCGTTAAGAAGTAGTATTTTAAAAATCGGTTCCTACTTCTGGCTAGAGCTGGGCATGTGCAAAAAAGGTGTTGAATTGTTTCCAGCTCCTCCTCATTTCTGCAGCTACGATAGAAAACATGCGCGCATACGCCTAATCTCCTTGCATGATTTCTTATGAGACAATGTCCTGTGAGGGCCCCTACTAAGGTCCTGATTTGAAGTCTATTCAGTTTTATACTCTTGGACAGACGTAAGCTTAGCCTTGGCCATGTTTGCCTAGCAACTTCACAGGTGTTAACGCTAATCCATCTTTGGTTTGCAGAACTGATTAGTGCATCCTTTATGAGAAGCTTACAAGTTGCGAGAGGTATCTCTATAAAATTACTTATGTCTGGCATACAGGTACTTTCTCTTGCAAGTTGGCATTAATGTTTGTATAAAGTTTAGACAAAAATTTAGTTCTTCTTCACAAGGAAAAGTAGAAATATGTATTCTTTTATTATTTTACTTTTTATTCATTTTCATTTCTTATTTATTATTATAAATGAGTTGCCAGCGCTAATTCAACCTGAGTTTGCCTTTAATCTTTTATTTCCAAATTTTTAGTGCTTCTTACTTTGTTTTTGCTTTGATTGTTAGCAGAAAAATGCAAATTGTTTTCATTCAAATTAAATTCCTCCATTTGGTTTTTTTTTCTTTTTCCCATGTAATTTTCAATATATTTCTGAAACCCGAGGAGGCATGTGAATGCTTTTTACTTTTACGTTTTATTTTATGGAAAAACATACCAAAGCATGCTCTAATCACTTCCCGCCCAATTTTCTTTTCATTTGTTTCCTTTGTATTAATTATGTCAAAGCAAATGGAACATACGTACGTACATTCCGAAATTTTCGGATTTTCTTTTCCATTTTTGCGCTATAAAGTTGTTTCCTTGTTGCTTTGTTGTTTTTATTACTTTTGCAAACATGTTATGCTATGCTAATTATGCATAAAAACTTAAACTTTGCACGTAAAAATGCACACACAAACACATCGCCCGTACATAAATACATCGAGGATATGTCCATATGTTTGAATATAAGCGAGTTAGGGGTGTCCTACACTGATTTATTTTTATTTTCATTAGCAGATTGCGTTACTTAACGCCAATTATTAGTATTTATTGTATATTTTTTAAGTGATCAAATTTTCTGGGAAAGATACCCTTCATCTAAATCTATTTTTGGCTAATTTAAGCCTGGCTTAACGATGCTTGGAATGCTACCAATTCTCTTTCGGTACAGCGAATCCTTGTACATATTTCGCGGCCGTCCCCGTCTGCGCTGCGCTTGTGGGTTCCAGTCTAACAGTTCTGCCGATGTCGTTATTTGTTCTGGCGATGTCGTGTTTTGTCGAATTCCTATTTCGACTGGGCTGGTGCTTCTGCCAAACAAAGGCTCTTCATTTGAAATACAGTATTTGTCGTAAGCGTTGGCGGCCGCCCTCACCGAATGTGTTGGTGCGTAATTACCATTTCTATCTAAAAACGGTCGCCCCTAGGCAAGCAATGGCAAACCTCGGAGTGCACTTCTGCCATGAAAAAGCTCCACATAAAAAAAATATTTGCCGTTCGGAGTCTGCTTAAAACTGTAGGTCCCTCCATTTGTGAAGCAACATCAAGACGTATGCCACAAATGGGAGGAGGAGTTCGGCCAAACACCTAAAATGGGCAGTTGATAAAAACTTGTATTTTGCGATTTGTTGCATGAAGCTCCCAGTTGTGCAACCATATAACAGCACGGCTTTGACACTGCAGTTAATATTCTTCTTTTTTTTTGTGCTCTGTGAGATGTTGCTGCATCTCCAAACTTTATTGAGTGTAAGAAAAGCCCTTTCAGATTATTTAAGTGGTCGTTTATATATTCTTCGGATCCGCCACCTTTAGAATTTTGCTGCCAAGGTAACAAAAACTGACAACGTCTTCAATGACCTCAACATCAGGGGTTTAGATTTGATGTGCCGAAACACACAAGTTTGGATTTTAAGGCCGACTTTTGCGGTAATCTCCGAGAGGCATTTCAGTTTGGTCGCTATATGCTTGACGCAATGCACGAGAAAGAATATATCACAAGCATAATCAATGTCTCCGGGAAACTCAATTATACTTCAGCGGATGTCAAAGGGCGCTTGATTGATGCGTCAGGAGCTGAGTCTAAGAGTAGTAAGAAAAGAGTGGGTGAGAAAATACATTCCCGTTTAACTTCTCTGGATATGCCAATAGGTGCAGTTTCTCGTCCGTTGAAGGGAGCTGTAATTTCGGATCAGGGCAACTATTTTCTCTGGAATTGCTTTGTCTCTTAAAGAAATCCATATTCGTTTGCGTTAGACAGTGTCAAAGGCTCACTCAAAGTTCACAAATGGCAGGTACAACTGCGTGTTAGGTTCAGCTGATTGTACAATGATTATGAGAGAATTAATTAGCAGAGAATTAATAAGATCAGTATAGGATCGCCCCGACCGAAAGGCAGTTTGTAATAAGCTTGTCACCACTTTACTTACAGCATTCAGCAACATAATTCTACGTCAACTTTTGCATTGACTAAGGTCACCTTTTTTGAGATCTTAGCTATATCTCACTTGACCATATTTCTCTGGTGAACGGCATGATAACTCGAGCAATAGCGTTTGACCCATGTTGGTGCAGCTTAGCAGGAGTTTTGTCACGGCCAGCTGCTTTGGCATTCTTGAGAGCCTGCAAAGCTTTTTTTACTCCTTTTTGAGTCGGGACAGACTAGCCAGTGCAGCACTCAGACAACATATAAGTCCATTATTCTGCACCTGGGTTCATTTTTCAATTTTCTTTGAATCTACCCGACCTGCCAAGAAATCTGAGTAGATCTTGTGGTGCCAAGGAGCCAAGGTGGTCGCTTCTAAGCACATCAGCGCCAAAGACCTCAAACTTGATTCCAGCAAAGGCTGGGCAGACGCACAGAAAGTAGTCCGTATCCCATCCTCCTCTCCACATGCTGGAGAGCATCTTTAGCATCTTTAATTCCCGCAACAGCTCTGATATTTTTCCCTCACATTTGTTTTTTATACTATCCATATAGAAGGTAAGTATTTTTGAAGATGAAAATAAAAGTAATTTAAAGATCGAACTCAAGCTCAAAGCTCACCACTGGTAGTCAACATTGCTTATATTTACCTCAGCCCGGAATATTCGCATAATCTTAAGTACAAAAAAAAAATTCATTACTTAAATTCAAGAAAAATTATCTGCTTTAATAACATGAAAAAATCTACACATAAAACTGCTTACCCTTATGCACATAATTTTTAATTTGAATAATTTTCAAAGTTCTGCAGGCTTACTGTTGTTGACTCGCGTTGATTTCATTCGCCTCTTTCGGTTTGAAACTAAGCAAAAGATCCAAGATTAGCAACTTTGAAAGTCACAGAACAGCGGTAAGCATAGGCGATAAGGCGATAAGCGTTTAAATAATGTCAAATACAAAATGCTAATGACAACACTGGGGAGTAAAGTTTTCTTCTGCGTCATATGTTGGTGAGAGCAAAATTTAAAACGCAAATAATATGTGCACAGCCTCACTTTTTGTATGAGTGGCAAACTAATATATGCCCTCAAGGTAATGAGAAGTAGCTGGCTGGGTACGCTTGTAATAATAAAAAACCATAACAATAAGAAAATTAGGAAAATCTGCTTCTACATGACAGCTTTTTGTTTACAAATACAACTAAAAATAAATAGGGAAATAAGCATCGTGTGATACACAGATATTTATAGATTAGGTGAAGAGAATAGTGCTAAGCGATTCCAGCTAAATATTCGTAGTCAACCATATCACATTACGTAAACATCGCCTTAGGTCATACCATACAAATATTTTAAGTTAAATTAAGCTTAGAAAAAGTTGCTGGGCGATTTTGTGTTTGAAGGAGACAGGAGACAGTGGTGCAGTGTTCGAAAATGAGAGTGATAAGAGAGAAAACTCGATAAACTCTTTAGTAGTTCCAGTAAAAAATAGAAGCTGAGTTGTGCTCCTGCAGTGTAGCCAAGTGCTTTGTGAAAGAGCCAAACTGGAAAACAGCGACCTTTCTTCTAAAACTCAGCAAAAATGACCTGAGAGTAGTGGTGGGTGTAATCACAGAGCTCAAAGTCTGTGGTCAGCATTTGGCTGCCATGGGGGTTGTAGACAGCTCGTGCCTATCCTGTCTTGAGGATGATGATACTGCAGAGCATTTTCTCTGCAGTTGTTCGGCGTTTTCCAGAATCAGACTTAGGATATTGGGTTGCGATATACTGAGTAATGGATAAAGTTCATACTCTTCTTCTTCTGGATTTCTTAGGATTCATCAATGAATCCACGAGATTTGTGGAAGAATCTCCTCAAACTAATTTTTCCGCCCTACCAACTACAATCTAATCTTTCTATCCCTCTATTATTTCCACTGAAATCTGTCTGAGTGTAGTACAATGGTCTGCGGACTAATTGCTTGGACTTGTCCAACTCTCCACAAATCTAATCTTGTTTAATCTACGTTAGTTGATATAAAATCTAATCTTTATCAAAAAGTTCCCGGAACAACTGCAAGGTGACGCTACAAGTTAATCGATTTCAACTCTGCTTTTTTTGTTATCTGAATTATTTGGATTATCGCCGAATCGATATTGAAAATAGTAAGTCTCTGCTCTTGTACAGAAGGCTCATATGCGTGCTTTGAACTAAGAAAATGTACGAGTCATTTTTAGGCTAATTGCCAAATTATGCGGTATCCAACGAGAATAAATCTGTGGGCGACAAAATGCTCTAATTTTACATGACAGAACAACGCGTTAAAACTGTTGAAACTTATTATGAAAATGGTCAATCTTTAAGAAAAATATATTGCACAATTCACGGTTTTTTTTGTTTTTTTTTTTTTATTTTGTTTTTGGAAATAATCGTCCGAATGAGTCGCCAATTTAAAGGTTGGTGAAAAAGTTTCAACAGAGTTCGTCCAGGATAGAAAAAGGACTGGCGGACCGAAAACTGGACGTTCTGTTGAGAATATTGTTGCTGTAGTGCAGCCTTCAACATATAAGTAAGTTCTCAACAACTAGGCAGGCATTCATGAATCGACTGTTTGGCGGATTTCGGTTTTTACCTGTAGACCTATTTATATATATATATATATATATATATATATATATATTTATAGTTAGCACGTACACTCTTTTTGGGTGTTTGGCCGAGCTCCACCTCCTATCTGTGGTGTGCGTCTTGAGGGGCGACTTTTTCTTAATTTTTTGATCTTTCACGGAGATTCGAACCGACGTTCTATCTCTGAATTCCGAATGGTAGTCACGCACCAACCCACTCGGCCACGGCGGCCGACCTATTTTGGGTCATTTAAATGGCGTCATTTTTCACTTCCCATATAATTAATGACAGCCATATTTGGAACACAAATAATGAAACCTTTAGACCTTTTATCTAAGATCCTTAGTCAAACCCTTAATTTCATCATCATCATCCTTTCACATTACAGCTCTTTGTGAGCTTTGTCCTGCTACACGTGGAACCTCCATCCTTCTCGATCGCTTTCGACTTTTTTCCAATTCCTTATCCCAAGTTTATTGATGTCCTCCCCTAGCTTGTCGGTCCATCTTGTTCTCGATATTCCTCTTGCTCTAGTGTTAAATGCTCTGGCCTCCACAATTTTCTTCTGTGCTCTCGTACCGTCCATACTTGGTATGAATCAGTTATCTGAACCGGTGCGCTTTGATGAAACATACATATAACATTTTCGCCATTTATACGCTGGTCTGGGTCCTGATTTCCCCCTATACGCCGCCCGCCGTAATGTTTGATTGCACCAAAAAAATTTTCCGCTTACTTTTCATTTGAAGGTTTGCAGTTTTCCTTTATCTGCTTCAAATATAGTACACGATTCAGCTGCATAGCATAAGACTGATCTAATTTGCCATGCCTGTTTAGTAGTTTCGATGTGTTAGCTTGTTGAATTTTCTCATCAATCGTGCGGCTTGTTAAAGTGTTTCTACTCAGTGTGAAGCCTAAGTAGGTAAAGGATTCTACGATTTCAAGAGAAAAATCACCAATTTTCAGTGTTCTGCTGTTAGCTTATATTGTCTGGACATCATCGTATATTTTGTCTTATTTTCGTTGAGTATAAGGCCGACTCTAGCAACTGCAACTTGAATATCCGCAAAGGTTTTGTATAGAGCGTGGATGATTTTGTTACCAATTGCTATGTCATACGCATATGCGTATAACTAGGTAGATATGTATGTTTAATATTATGTCCAGTTTTTTTTTTTGCGTCACTTACTACAGCGATGGCACAGGATAGCATTAGGTTGAAGATTGTTGATGGAAGCGTATTCCATTGCCTTACACTAGTTTTACTTCTGAAGGATTCATATTGATTGCCTTGTATCATCAATTTGTATACAGTTTCTTTCCAAGTTACTATCATTATTTGGGCTAGTTTGTCTGCGACTTTGTATTTATGAAATATTGTGGGAATATCCATCCTGTTGAAGCTATCCAAAGCTTGCTTAAAATCAATCAACAGCATGTGAAGCCCAATGCTGTACTCAAAATATTTCTCCATGGACTGTTTGAGAGAAAAAATTTGGTCTATGTTGATCTTCCAAGTCGAAATCCGCATTGATACTACGAAAGAACTCTTTCTGCGTGGCCTGTGAGTCTTTCGTTTACAATCCTTGTAAAGATTTTATACGTTGTATTAAGAAGGGAAATCCCGCGATAGTTCTTGCAGTTGGTTTTATCGTTTTTATTAATTTAAAGGCACTTTGAACTTATAATACATGGGCTGAAAAGTCCCGAGGCCTAACACATAGATGGTACTAGTTGTATTACATGCATCTCTTTTTCAGTGAGTACTGATCTTAAAAAAAAGCGGTTGATAAAATGTCACGATATTTTCTTCATTAGTTCCTGAGCTACTTTTGTATGATCAAAAAGAGTTTTGTGCTTTAATTTTATTTAAAAAGTTTGTTTGAAAAGTGTTGTAGGGATTCTGCTCCATCAGAAACAACAATAAAATTATGGTTGGCTGACTTCAATCTTGTGCTGGTCGTAGGGACACCAATGATGAACACCGCCCTGGACATCCAAATGAGGCGGTAACACCAGAAAATATCAAAACAACCCACAAAATCGTTTTGAATGTTCGAAAAGTGAGTTTGCCTGAGTTAGCTGACATCGTACAGATATCAAAGGAATGGGTAGGCTTTATATTATATTTATATTTATTTCACTGTTGATCAAAAACTAGGCAACTCACCCTGTCACAAGTCAATCAAAACAATGGCAAAACTACACGAATTCCACTTCGAATAGCTCCCACATTCACCTTATTCGTCAGATTTGGCTCCCAGAGACTACTCGCTGTTTGCAGACCTAAAAAAATGCTCACCGGTTAGAAATTTCACTCGAATGAAAAAGTTATCGCTTTTAAGCCAATGTGTTATGTCATATAAAGTCACACTCTTCTACAACCATTACTTTCCACAAGCTCTGTAAATATAACAAAGATCTAACCAAAAAATCACCAACGAAATTAAAGTAACACTCAGAGAGGCTGCGGTCGAACTTCGTGCCGTTGCCTAAAAAATCCAGAGTTAACAAATACGATGATTATCGACGCATTAGTTTAATGAGTCATGGCTTGAAAATATTCCTTAAGATCCTTCACAGTCGTTGATTTACAAAATGCGAACAATCAATGGGTCGGGCACAATTTGGATTCAAACAAGCTATGGGAGCGCGTGAATCCTTTTTCAGCCTTCAAGTCCTAGTACAAAACTGTAAAGTGGTTCAGAAAGGTATTTTAGTATGCTTCATTGACTATGAAAAGGCTTTTGATAAGGTACTGCACACAAAACTATTTGACATTTTAAGGAAAATGAAATAACTTACGTTGTCGGTACCTTAAATGTTATGTTTGGTCTGTTTTTTGTTGTACGGTGTGGAGGCATGGACACTAAAGGTTTCGAGTATGAATGAATTAGAGGCGTTTGAGATGTGATGCTATCGGCGGATGATGAAAATATCGTGGACAGACAAAGTTAGTAACAAAGAAGTCGAGACAATTACCATAATATTATATTTAATATTTTATAGTTTTGTTAACCCTTTCGACCCGAATGTTACAGATGTGTACCGCTTAAAGATTAAATGTCACAATAATGACTCAGTGAATTCCTGCTGGATAATGCTATTCACCTGATCATCTCTACTCTTCTCTAAATACATACTGATAAGTTCCGTTACAATTTTTGTTGTCTGCACTAACGGAGTCTGTTTTTTTGCATTGAAAAGCAGTGAAAATTAAAATCACGGTTGGTTTTCGCGGAGTTTTCCGAAGATATTCAGTGCTAAGGTGCCAAAAATATAGAAATTAGAATAAAGTAAAGGTTTTTAAAAGTATTTACATTTTGTGCATGTAAGTATTTATAAAAAAAAATATAGTTTTGCACTTATTTTACTTATGTGTACTATTCGTCCGGTAAAGTGGTACATATGTGTACCACTAGTCTTGTAAATACTACATAATGTGACTCTTCGTTTTGATCAAAATTTATATTATCCTTAGAAAATGGACCCTGAAGATATCCGAAAAATCCTGGATGACGAAGCTGATAGTACCAGCGACTCAGAAGACTTCTCTTGGGGAAGTTCCGACAATTTTCTTCCAAGTGATAGAGAAGATTCAGTAGACAAGGAGAATGAGGACGCTGACGAGAGATTCTTACCTAGTGGTGTCTTGAGCTCTAACGATGATACTGAAAGTGACATTGATGACGTCGCTTTGAAAACAAATATTATTTGGAATACTCCGGATGAAATTTTTTTATTAAAACAAACTATTTATGGACTTCGGAGCTGCACAATATCAAACCACATACCAAGACATTCAAGTATAGATCAGACATGACACGAAAGAAGTATTGGTACTGAGTAATTGTCACGAACCTTCTGTGACTAATGTTACAAAAACGTTGAAAACAGGAGAAACAATTCTAGTGCAATGTCCAAGTCAAATAAAATTTTATAGGGAGATCAAGGGAGGAGTCGACTTGGCTGATCAGATGTCTGGGCTTTATGAATACAATAGGAAATCAGATAAGTGGTGGAAGAAAGTTTTTACCGTCTGATAATGATGACAGCAGTGAACGCTTGGGTTATTTGTAACGACCTCAACAGGAAAAAAGATACCATTCAAATCGTTTTTAGTTACTTTAGCTGAGACATTAATCCAGGACGGCTTAAAAACTACAGCCGTTCGTCGGTCAAAACCTGGACGAACACCACAAATTGCCAATCGCAAACACACCTTTCTGTTCAAGGTACTACACGACGTCGTTGTAGCAATTGCAGTTCTCAAAAAAATCAGACTCTTACTAAGACGATATGTAAAGAGTTCCAAGTACCGCTTTGCAAAACGTGCCACCTTACCATACGTGAATTTTATGCATGTATAAAGATATTTTTTCACTAAAATTCTCTTCAATAATATAACAATTAAAAAATATATTGTAATTAAAAAAAAAAAAAAATAAATAAAATATAAATTTTTGTATATATTATTTCTTATTTGTACCACGTAAGATCCCGAGTGGTACAACAGTTTACCACCACCCACGGTGCCACCCTGTCATTGCATCTCAGATTTTTAATAATTTTTAATTAATTTTAAATTTTAAATAAATTTTAATTAACCAACTTCGATAAACAATTATATACCAGGCAGGATTGCTGTGCGAAAAAAGAAGAACGAATTATTTATTACATTTCTATCAAAATTAATGAACAATTTATTACTGTGATCGATTACTTTCTGTATTAAGAATTTGCAAATAAAGAACACTCAGCGCTTTCAAAGTTAATACTAGGCGTTAAATTCAAATTGCTTAAGCATTAAAATCTGGCAACACACAAAATTTGAGAAAAATGTAAAGAGTGGTGAAGTTTTAAGGGCAGGTGTTGATTTTTAATAAAATACATTTTTTTTAGAAAGTTATTATCATTTCTCTTTATTATGATAATATCGGTATGGTTCAATTACGTATGGAACAAAATATTGGCCAAATGGTCGCCGCGGCCTCGGCGGCACACCTCCATCCGATGGTCCAAATTTTCGATAACGCTGAGGCATAATTGAGGTTTCATGCCGTTAATGTGCCAAATAATCTCATCCTTTAGCTCTTGAATTGTTGCTGGCTTATCGAGGTACACCTTCTAACCCCAAAGAAAGAAGTCCAACGGTGTCGTTGACGTTTAGGTGTGGTTCATATTCAAAATCGGCCCTGGAAATTTAACCACCCTTTATTTCAAGTTATTATTTAAAAAAAAATATTATATTATTACTTTATTATTATTATTATTTTTTTTATTTTATATAATCCTTCTTTCGCTTGATAACAGAAAGAAATGAACTTATTGTAAACTTTGAAAATGATTTTGAACCCACCAATAACGTTTAAATTACACAAAAAGCACTTTAATCGCTTTACTTAGTATCCCTCATCATTTCCAAATATTTCAGATTAAACACAAAGTGCTTGAAATCAATAAAGCAACACACAACTCTAATAGTGGCATTAATGGCACATTGAACTAGTGGCGCATGCGGCGATGTTGCAAAACCAGTGAGCTAATATGCTTAGTGCGAGTGTGTGTGGCATGCACATGTATGAGTATGTATGTATATATGTATGTGAGTATGAGTACACGTTTTGTTTTGCACAAACAATGGAATATAAAAGCAATTTCGTGTTTCACCAAATGTTTAGCAGCTTCACCCCATCAGAGCTAGACTTAATTTTCTATAGCTAAGTGGAACTGCATATACATTTATATGCATACATATGTATGTGTGTATGTCACGTGCATGCCAGCTATCCGCATTTATGAATTTACTCTGCAAAGAAATCCACTAATACTGAACTAAATCGCTTCTAATGAACTTAGAAATATGACTAGTTCGCATTCCTACTCTGTTTCATATGGGCAACTTGTGGCGCAAAATTAATCATCCAATTTGATTTTTTTTTTATAATAAGAAATAAATTTATTGGAGCATTGGAAATCTTTATATTGACCTTTTTTATTTTGAAATGCATATACAAGGTGGCGCAAAATGAATCATCCATTTCTTTTTAATTGATTAGGTTTGGCAGCCGCATCGCACATAGAGACAACGATGCCACTTAGACCACGAAATGGGTCCATTGTGAGCCCCGGGGGCTGAGCTACATTTCGCTCTCCATATTGAACCATCCTGAGCTGTTGACAAAGCGTAAAAGGTTGTTGATACCTAAAGTTTGTAGATTATCTGTATTCGTTAAGAAGTATGATTTTAAAAATCGGTTCCTGCTTCTAGCTAGAGCTGGGCATGTGCAAAAAAGGTGTTGAATTGTTTCCAACTCCTCCTCCTCCTTTCTGCAGCTACGACAGAAATGCAGCTAAACGCCTAATCTCCTTGCATGGTTTCCTATGAGACAATGTTCTGTGAGGGCCCCTATTAAGGTCCTGATTTGAAGTCTACTCAGTTTTATAATACTCTTGGACAAACGTTAATTTAGCCTTAGCCATGTTTGCCTAGCAATTTCACAGGTGTTAACGCTGATCCATCTTTGATTTGCAGAACTGATTAGTGCGTCCTTAATGAGAAGCTTACTAGTTCCGAGAGGCATCTCCATAAAATTACTTATGTCTGGCATACAGGTACCTTCTCTTGCAAGTTAGTCAGCCCTACAATTGACTGGGCCTGGAATCCAGCATAAGATGATACGATATTGCTTGGCCAACTCATTTAGAGATTGGCGACAACGTAAGACACTCCTTGATGTTATTTGGAATGCATCCAGGGCCCGTAAGGCAGCTTGGCTGTCTGATAGAATGCAGATATCCGTTGATGATATTCTGTTTATCTTTAAGGCTTTTAAGGTTTCATGAATAGCGTTTATTTCCGCTTGAAAAACACTATAGTGATCCGGTAGTTTAAAGGATTCACTAATAGAAAGCTCTTCACAAAATAACCCTGATCGTACACCGGTGTCCCTTTTAAATCCGTCTGTGTAGATCTTAACGGGTGTATTGGGTGTTGGATCTTCTTCAAGCCCTTCCAGTCTAGAAGGGATTTTCATTAGGAAATTCCTTTCGAAGCAAAGAATGGGAGGATGATAATCACAGTCACAGGGTATATCCGTATAGGAGTCTAAGATAATTGAATGTCCAAGTGAGACAGTCCTCCATTGTGAGCTCGCTTTGAGCCTTAAATCGGAGCAGGCCGATGAGTATTTGCAGAAAAGATCTAGGGGTGGCAGATGTCCAAAGCCATGGATGGCGTAGTTTTCATGACGCCACATGTTGCTAATTTCGCTTATCTCTGCACCTTTTTCAATAAATTAGAATAGGTTTTTTTCTGCATAGCACACCACCAGACAACATTTCGATATAGAAGAATGGGTCTGATGACAGCAGTGTAAAGCCAATAAGCAACCTTAGGTTTAATTCCCCAGGTCTTATCTAACGTTCTCTAACAGGCATAAAAAGCCAAGTTCGCTTTCCTAACTCTTTCTAAGATTTTTAACTTCCAAGACAGTTTCCTATCTATGTTTAGTCCCAAGTACTTGGTTTCTTCCGAAATCACAAGAGCTTCCCCCTTGAGCATAATTGGACTTAGTTGAGGGATTCTGTGTTTCCTAGTGAACAATATGAGTTGTGTTTTTTCTGGGTTGACTCCTAGACCATACTTTTCTGCCGACCTAGAAACTATATCTAAGGTATTTTGTATTACGTCTCTTAATGTAGATAGATACAAATTTACTAGAGGCAGCAATAGCAACATTACCGGCGTAAGCTATCACCTTACAGCCCACCGATTCCAGTATTAACATAAGTTTATTTACAACTGCGTTCCATAAAAACGGTGAGAGGACTCCACCTTGAGGTGTACCTCTACTTACCTATCTCCTAAGCACCGATTCTCCTAGATTCGCTTCAATGATTCTGCTATTTAGCATTTTGCTAATGAAGCCTACCAAGCCCGGTTCTACCCCAAGATCAGTGAGTGCTGCAGTAATTGTCCCACAATTACAATTATTACAATTAAAAAATGTCTGCTAATTAGTAGCATACGAGTCTCCAAATTGATGAAATCGTATTTGCTCTGAATTAGACATTTTCCCACTACTTCCACTTTTCTCCACTGGGTTTGTGTTCTCTATATGAAGATGTGTGTGCGCCTACACTTTGTTTAATGCACTATGCAATAACAAGCTACAATGGTGATCAGACCAAAAACTTTAATTGACAATCAATGCGCCATATGGTGAGTAGCGTCTGCTGTCGTTGCAGTGTTGGCGACAATGCCGTCTACAACATACAATGGAGGGATAATTACCAAAAGTTTGCGTTGAGATCAATAGCGCTAGTACTCTTTGCTTGAAATGGATGTGAATGTGTGAAATCAGTGTCAAACGTTCGATTATGGTTGCGCGAGTACCAAATGGTTTCAAGGATAGTAATGAGCTTTTAATACACAATAATTGGTTGATTACTTGCTGATCACATGAAGACTTCGAGAAATTGACTAAACGCGTACTAAGCCAAATGGAACCCATTTAATTGTGGAGAATATTAAGAAAACTGGGTGCATACATTTTACAGTAGGCTCGCCTTAATTTGGACACTCAATAGCTTAGTTGAACCGGAGAGTTGAGAGAGACTCATATTGGTGTGATGCTACTCAGCTCTCAGTGAATTTTACAGTATCAACCGTCCTTCATTTTCATATCAGCCTCTCTTCCATTTTTATATTAACCTGGTTTGATCTAAATTTTCGACTTTGCTTATAAAATTTAGTATTTTGACACTTTCTTCTCGTTGCTCTATCTATCAAAGCTCAATTGAAATTAGGTAGCTTACTGATATAGTGGCCGACTTTAGATAGAGGACTATAAGACTATGGACCATATACAAAGGACCGTCTTTTTATTTGTGAAGCCCTTATAGCTATGTACACCTACAGTTGCATTGAGGTAGCAATCTGGTCAAATACTCATTTTATAGGTATTTTTTAGGAACTTTTTTTTTTTTAAGAAAATAAAATGCGATCGTTTTGATTGATTTTGTATGTTATCATTGGCATCAAATACTATACAAAAACAGGTTTTTTTTTTAATTTTTTTTTGTAGTAGTCTGTCACCAAAGTAAGCGTCTTAAAAAAAGATAGGTGGCTTGTCAACAGGATTTTTACTCTTCAGGACATCTGAAACGAAAAAGTGAAACTGATTGTTATTCTGTAGGCTTGTCTTTCTGGCAGGTGCTAAATTTATTAAATTTTATGATCTTTTTTTTTAACAAATTTTTTCAAAAAAGTTAAATAAATATGTATGAAATTTTTGTTGAACATTTTGTTTATATTTTTTTCTTTTTTTTTGCTTAAAATTTTTAGGAGAAATTTTTCATATAAGTGAAAAACACGCCTCTCAAATTTGTTCGTTATTTCTTCATTGAAAGCTGTTAGCAATTTTTTCCCAAGTTTTTTTTCGGAAAAAACATTTTTTTTTTTATTTTTCTTCCTTTTTTTATGTTATTTTTGGGGAAAATGTTTTTCTTTGTTCCGTATTTCAAAATTTTACTTTCTCCAATTTTTTTTGTTCACAATTTTTGTGAAATATATTTTCTTATCACTAGTGAAAAACACACCCCTAAGACCTATTCCATATAACTTGATTAATAGCTGCGACTATGCTCAGTAGACTCTGTAATTTTTTTATATTAAAATATATACAGCAAATTAGCGAAAAATCAATGGAATATACTTCTCTGCCGAACCGTTGGCAAGTCAGTGGGTTAATGTATGCAGATGCAGTATTTTCACTGATTCGATATACTCCTGCGTATGTGAATGCATCTCGAGAAGTTATGCGAATTTCACCCTAAAACTTGTAGTGATTACTGAGGCTAGTCTCAGATATTAATACCAAATAAGAAAAACCAGTGAAATCTCTGAAAACTTCAAAAATTGCATAAACAACTTTTTTTCTGAAACATTTTGAACAAAAAAAACTTTTTTCCAACAAAAATGTTAAAAAATTTAATTTTTTCCCCCTTTTTTAACATTTTACGTGGGAAAAAATTTTATTTAGGATAAAAAAAATTTACCAAAAATATTGCAAGAAAAGTAGTTTTGAAAAAAATGGTATACTTTTGAAGTGGTCAATGTTAAAATATACTTAAACCATATGCACACAAAAAAATAAATTTTTTTCTCGCAAATTAAAAAAAAAAATTTAACAAAATGTAATTTTTTTACCATTTTTTTTTTACAAATTAATTAATTTTTTTGTCCCAAAAATTTTTTAACAAAATAAATAAATATTTTTCTTAAAAAAATTTTACAAAATATTTAATTTTTTTTCAGAAACAAAATTTGACAAAATAATCAAATTTCTTTCCCGAAAAAAATTTTTTAAGTGTATATTTCGAAAAAACAAATAAAATATTGTAAAAAAAATTGTGAAAAAGAATTTAATTTTTTCATCCAAAAAAAAAATTACAAAAATATTTCACAACAAAAATAGTTTTGAAGAAAGTTGTATAATTTTGAAAATAAATCCAAAAATACAAAGATTTGCTCAATGTTAAAGATTAAATATACTTAAAAAATATGCATAAAATAGAATTAATTTTTTTCTCACAAATTAAAAAAAACAAATTTGGCAAATAATAATTTGTTCAACAACTTTTTTTCGACAAAATAATTCATTTTTTGTCCCAACAAATTTTTATAAAAATAAATAAATTTTTCTTCCTAATAAAATTTTACAAAGTAATTAAATTTTTTTCCAAAAAACATTTAACAAAATTATCAATTTTTTTCTTCAATAAAAATTTTTTAAGTGTATATTTTGAACACAAAATAAAACTTAAATAAGAAAAAAAAAATAGTAAAAAAAGAATTTAATTTTTCATCCAAAAACAATTTACAAAAAAATTTCAAAAAAAATATGTAGTTTTGAAAAAAGTTTTATAATTTTGAAAAAAATTAAAAATACAAAGATTTGTTCAATGTTAAAGATAAAATATACTTAAAAAATATGCACACAATAGAAAACAATTTACAAAACAATTTCAAAAAAAATATGTAGTTTTGAAAAAAGTTTTATAATTTTGAAAAAAATTAAAAATACAAAGATTTGTTCAATGTTAAAGATAAAATATACTTAAAAAATATGCACACAATAGAACTAATTGTTTCCCACAAATTAAAAAAAATATTTAACAAAAAATGTAAATTTTTTGAAAAACTTTTTTTTACAAAATAATAAATTTTTGACCCAAAATCAAAATAAACACATTTCTTCTTCCTAAAAAAATTTTTCAAAATGATAAAATTTTTTCCGCAAAAAAATTTTTTAAGGGTATATTTTGAACAAAAAAATAAAATTTTTTTCCAAAAAAATTTTGAAAAAAGAATTTATAATTTCCCAAAACAAAACTTTACAATAAAATTCCAAATAAAATATATTAGTTTTGAAAAAAATTGTATAATTTTGAAAAAAATAAGCAATACAGGGATTTGCTCAATGTTGAAAATAAAACATACTTAAAAAAATGCAAATTTATAAAAAAATATGCTAACAAAAAAAAATTAATTTTTTGACCAACATTTTTTTACCAAATTATTAACTTTTTACCCCAAATTTTTTTTAACAAAATAAATAAATTTTTTTATTTCTGAAAATACTTTACAAAATAATTAAATTCTTTTCCCAAAAAAATTTTTCAAAATAATTAATTTTTTGTCCCAAAAACTTTTTCAAAATAATTAAATTTTTTTCCCAAAAACCTTTCCCCAAAAAAATTTTTTTCAGTGTATATTTTATCCTAAAAATTAAAAAAAGGAAAGCCTTTCACAAAAATTTTCAACACTAATTAAGTCGAAAAATTATTAAATGTTTTTCAAAATGCTTCAGTTATACTCAGCCTACAAAAAGGCCAATTTTTAAAATAATTAACAAGAATGGCATCACTTGACATGAAACCACTAATAGAATGAACCGATAGTCTACCATTCAAAGGTTAGTTTCTCCTTCAATACCATAATTTATTTTAAATGTAATTTGTAATACTCACTTAAAGCCAGTTATTAAAATAAATTAGCACTTCAATGGCAATTCTCCAGTATTAAAAACCAAATTTGAGTCGTTCAGAAAGGCAAGCAAATTATCTGACAGCTTAAAAAGCACTCTTTAAAAATGCGTGTCTACACAAAAACTGAATGAAATATTTGCCAGTGAATTATATAATATTTTATTTGGCATACATTTTCATACCTAACGCACGAACTCAAGCCGCGACCATTATGCGAGATATGTAAGTACGCATTCATATTTACGATTCTTTTCTATTTAGTAGCGAATTTTTTCCGCTGGCTCATTGTGCCAACTAATTAGTTTCCTTTTGTGTAAAAAGTCATGGCCATGAAAACCACAACCAAAAAAGTAACAAGAAAATAATAAAATCAAATGAAAGTGAAATGCAAAATGCAAAAATTCCATTGCATTCTCAATGTTATGCTACAGGATATATAGTATAAAAATGTTATATTTTCAGGATTACTTGCCAAGTACATGCATAAGTGGAAAAAGCGAATTATATGCCTTTATGCAAGGCCAGCAGTTTCTGCGATTTTTTCCCATAAGTTTGCTTTTCATTTTGTTATTTAAAACCTTTACTACTCCTAAGGCTTCATTAAATATTTGGCCGCCATCCATGGCCACACCATAGATGTTTTATTGCAAATTTCAATTGCATAGATTTCACAATACTTTAATACGCTCGCTTTTTATTAATACGCAAAGTAGATTAAAGGTTACTTATACGCCCTGTTGAACTGTTTTTAGTGCCAAAAGTATACGTTTGTTAGATTTAATTTTCCAATTTCAGTGCAGGCATATTTGGCCAAGGTTAATAGTAGTTGTACTCCCATTGTGAATAGGTCAAAAGTGTGCCAAAAATCCGTAGGGCATTTGACATTTAATATATTTCCGATTTTTATTGTATTTTAAACTTTCCAACTGACTTGGAGAGAGAGAATATTCCACTAAAATGAAAAAAAAACAAGCACACATGCATAGCAAGCATTCATATTTTGAATTCAATATTTCATATATATGGATTGGCACTCATACAGACTTTGTCAAAAAAGTAACTGGGAACGGTCAATAAAATACAAAATATTTATTGTTCATTTAAATTTAATTTATCATCTTCCCTTGTATGTTATTAGGACATTTAAGGCAACAAATAATCCGATCCATCAATCACTCCATACAGCAAAGCATTAATTAAGCCGCTTCGGTGCAATCGATTGCTGGCCCCCGCCACGATATCTCCTTTACCGCTGCTATCGACCGAAAATGGGTGCCTTGAAATGGAAATTTTAGTGGAAGCGCGCACCGTGAAGTTCGCGGTTACGCAGCGCAATGTGTGCAATGCGCGCTAAGTTATGTGTTCCTGTATGAAGTGACTGGAGCAGACTGCTGCAGGTCTGTGCGCGTTTTTCTACTCCCGCGCTGCGTAACCGCGAACTTCACGGTGCGCGCTTCCACTAAAATCGCAATATCTCGAGAACTATTATAGACACCATAAAATTTTTTTTTTTCAAAATAAAGGTTAAATCATAAGGAATCGTTACGTGTATAACAGAAAATCTAAAAAACTGGCCAAATCAACTAAAAATTGATTCAAAAAATTTTTTTGACTTTTTTTTGGTCAAAATTTCGAAATTTTTTTTTTTAACATAATACTAATTTAAACTACTTATTTGTTTCTATATTGTCTGTAAATTGCATTGAAATCCATCCAACGGTTCAAGAAATATTGATTTTTGAAAAAAACACGGTCCCGATTTTCAACTTGGCGTAGATGACTCAATTTTGAAAATTTTTCAAAATCCTTTTAGGCTCGAATGTATCTTACCTAGAACTAATATTTCCCAAAGTTTCAAAGAAATCGAAAGACCACTTGCAAATCTCATATTTTCTGACGGAGTCTTACCCCTAGGCAACCTGCTCTGATTTTAGCTAAGGCTGGACAATTGTGAAGGAAGTGCTCAGCTGATTCTTACACTTCCTCATACCTACTACTTCTACAATACTCATGGGACAAAAGGAATGCCTGCCTAATAGCCAATGACGGGTTATACAAGCCACGACCTTTGAGATATCAGCTCTTGAGCAGCTAAGAAGTTCCTTTTTTTTTGTTTATTTGCGGACATAGTAGCCTAGCTGTTACGCATGTATCTTCGTCTCTCCATGACCTATTGACCTCTTGGATAATGTTGTTTTTGATTATTAGTTTACTCGTGGTCATAGGTATCCCAGTTGTACTTTCATCACTGAACAGTTGAAGAGCAGTACCTTTCTTGGCTAGCTCACCGGCTTTACAGTTTCCCTCAATATATCTGTGAACCAGAACCAAAATAAGGCTGACCTTGAATACGACGCTAACATCGTTTAGAGCTACCCGGCATTCCTATGCAACCTTTGATCGTAGTATAGCCGCATTCATTGATTTAGTGGATGGCCAGCATACAAGTATTCCCCATATTAACATTGACCTAACTACAGAAGTATAGAGCCAATATGTAGCACGAGGTGTTAACCCCCATTTTTAAGTTTCCACGCGGGCTTTCTATCTAATATGAGTCTTAAGTACTTGACATTACCTTTCAAAGGAATCTCCAGATCTTTAAAAGCCAACAGGGAGATTATAGGACGTCTATGTTTCCTTGTAAAGAGGATTATTTCAGTTTCTGCGGAGTTTATAGCGAGTCCCGCGGCGGCCGCCGTAGCTGAATGGGTTGGTGCGTGACTACCATTTGGAATTCAGAGAGAACGTAGATTCGAATCTCGGTAAAAGACCAAAATGAAAAAAAAGTTTTTTCTAATAGCAACTGCCCCCGGCACGCAATGGCAAACCTCCGAGTGTATTTCTGCCATGAAAAATCTCCTCATGAAAAATATCTGCCGTTCGGAGTCGGCTTGAAATTTTAAGTCCCTGCATTTGTGGAACAACATCTAGACGTACGCCACAAATAGGAGGAGGAGCTCGGCTAAATACCAAAAAAAGAGTACGCGCCAATTATATGCATATCTATAGCGAGTCCCCTACTCTCAGTCCAGCGCCTAAGCGTGGCCATGTTAGAGCGCAGAATATTCACAAGAGCGTTAGGATATTTGCCTTTAACAGCAATTGTTACATCATCTGCATATGCAGTGACGTGGCAACCCCCTCTCTCCAGGGTCAGCAATAGGGAGTTTACCGCCAAACTCCGGAGAAGAGCGGAGAGGAGACCACCTTGAGGTGTGCCTCTGCAGACCTTTCAACTTAGAGTAGTGCTGCCTAATTTAGCCGTTACCTTAAATTTGAGTGTTGGAAAGAAAAGTGCTTGGTGGAGGCTTATCACATAAATTCGATTGTTTTTGCTTGTTATTTTCTAAATTCACTCACGAAATCCGCAGATTGAGCAGATGTGTTCCTTGAGGCGATTGTTAAGCTCATTGATGCAAATATCCTGTAATAAAGGGCCCGCCATCTATCGTTACGGATTTGAACTAGGTATTATTTGAAGAATGGTAACACTTCGCTGTCATCTGATTTGACAGAAAATTAGTTTTATTCTTCCGCTGAACGAAAATGGTTGTTCCAAGAAATTGAAGAGGAGGATATTGGTGGCATTTGGTTCCAACAAGATGGCGCTACTTGCCACACAGCGAATGCTACGATCAATCTTTTGCGCACTGTCTTCGAAGATCGCATTATCAGCCGAAATTCTGATATCGTTTGGCCGCCTCGGAGCTGCGATTTGACGCCGTTGGATTATTATCTTTGGGGTGCCGTCAATGACCAGTGTTATGCCAACAAACCAGCAACAATTGATGCACTAAAGGCCAACATACGCGATGTCATACTGAAATACTGCCGCATACAATCGAAAATGTGTTGAAAAATTGGACCGATCGTATGGGATGGTGCATGGCTAGCCGAGGCAGTCATATGAATGGAGTTGTGTTCCATCATTAACCGGAAGGATTGTACTTCAAAATAAAAATAACAGTTTGGAAAAATATTGACTAGTTTCTTTTTTATAGCATTTTGAATTCCGTAAAGTTTTACGGCGGACCCTGTATATCCCATGCCATTCGAAAGAATCTGAGGCGTTGGCCTAGGGCAAGATCGATGAAGTCCAAAAAATCTTGTCTTGTCAAGCCCTGAGTTATTTAATATTATTTTTTGTTTTCGTCTGACTTTTTCTTAAATTGGGCACTCTCCTCAACCGAGCTTTTTAAAACATCAATTGCCGGAACTTTTTAGACAGAATACTTGTATGTTTGCCTACATAGGGGTAAATATGTGGGTGGTCCAGTAGAAATACTATTTATATATGTACATACGTGTATGTAGTTATAGTCCGGGAAACTCTATTAGAAATCGCCATCAGGCACACACAGCGGGAGGCTGGCATGCTGGCGTTGACTTTTATGAGCATGTAAATGTGCGTAGTTATTTTATTGTGCCTTTCTATAGTATGTGTGTGTTGTATAAAGTGGTGAATAAATTTGAACAAAATTAAATTTGAAAATATTTTTCTATCCTTAAGTTCTTATTAAATATACTTTTGAGCAATAAACGTACATCAGGGACATAAATATAGACGGGTGGTATATTATCTAAATTAGTTTATATAAATTTTATTAGGCTTTTTATCTTTTTGGCACAATTACCTTAATGGCTGATAAATTTAAGTTTATTAATATTTATTAAATATTTGCCTTCGCTATCTTCGATCAGGTATTTAGCGGATACAAAAATTATTTAGGGCTACACTGGTGGGCACGCAATTAGTAACCATATCGATGTTCATGTAAAATATTGTCAGCTGGCTTCATTTGTCTTTTTTAATTCAGCTTAAAAAGGTCATACATGAAAATACGAGGTTAGGCTATTAAAAATATTAATGAAGAAAGCAAAGCCACCAAGATAGATATCTTCATGTTGCTGGTATGGCTCCCAGGTCACTGGGACAGCGAGTGTAATAATAAGGCGGGTGAGCTTGCTACGACCGACCCAATATCTCGAAAAAATAAGGGGTGATTTTTAAGAACTATAGGAAAGTTTTTCAAAAAATACACGTAAAATTCAGAAAAATGCATGAAATTTTTATTTAAATCGATAGTACAGTCCATATAATTTAATGTTTGAAGATTATTTCATGCAAATGTTGACCGCGACTGCGCTGCAAATGGTCCATCCGCTTAGTATCTCACATATAAATGCTTTAATGTTGTCTTCCAATGCGTTAATTGAAGCCGGCTTGTCTGAATAGGCATGAGCTTTAACATAGCCCCACAAAAAATAATCTAAAGGCGTTATATCGCACGATCTGGGTGGCCAATTGACAGGTCCCGAACGTGAAATAAAATGTTCACCGAACTCGCCTCTCAACAAGTCCATTGTTACGCGTGCTGTGTGGCATGTTGCACCGTCTTGGCACATGACATGCAAGTCAAGCTCTTGCATTTAGGGCAAAAAAAAGTTGGATATCATTTCACTAGATACATTGGTAGCTCTCGCAATTCTTCTGGCTGATTTTCAGTCCAAAATCGACAATTCTGCTTATTTACGTACCCACTGATCCAAAAATGAGCTTCGTCGCTGAACACAATTTTTCGGCCAACTTTCCAAGAGCCGATTCACCAAAAATTCTGCGTTGCGGTAGGTCGTTCGGCTTCAATTCTTTCACCAGCTGTATTTTGAAAGGCTTCACACCTAAATCCTTTCGCAAAATTTTCTAGATGGAATCGATAATTTATGGTCATCATTAACACTGACCGATACAGCTGCGATATTTTCTTCAGTTCGCACTCTACGTAAGAGTGTTTGTGGTTTAATGTCCAATAATGTAAATTTGGTTCTAAATTTTGTCACAGTAGCTCGAAAACACGAAACGTGAGCCAGCTGTTTAAACCAACTGTTTAAAAGGATAATAGCTAAAAAATCAACCATTATTAGAAAGTAGAACATCGATTGTGTCGCCATCTTTTTTGTTTAATATTATCAAACGGAGAAATAAACTCTTCCTCATCTCCTACCAGGTCTATACGTAATAAGTATCCGTTCTATTTGAATCAGGTTAGAACCAATTATGCTTGCTATACTACATTTGCTCGCTCTCTTCATGAAACCAAATAAGATCTCGAAGTCTATCGATGTAGATTTTACATTACCTAAACTATATGTTTTTGCTCAATTAAATTATGTGTTGTAATTTCATTTTGTGATAACGATATTTTTGTAGTATGTAGTCAGTATGAAAAGTTGTAATTTGCCTTAATTTTTTTTTTCCTTTTTTTATATATCCTTTTGTAGCAAGTAGTTGATTATTGGTAGTCAAAAAGTTGATTACTGATTTCATAAAATAAATAAAATAAACTATTTTATCAAAGAAATGCAAGTACTCTCTGATTTTTACTAACGCACTGCCGAAAGGAAAGTTTTCAGCACATTTTTTTTCTGATGTGGCACCATGGAAATCGCACACCGGATTAGGCAGGTGTAATTTACTGTAATAAGAATGAAAAAGCAATATAATAAATGATTGTTCCCAATTATATGCCCACCACTGTAGAAGCTATTTTTTATTTTTTTTTTGTTTTTTTGTTTTTTTCTTTTTTGCTGGCTACAATAATTTTTTGCATACATCTAAATTATCGTACCAGAACACTAACCAAGCTGTAAAAAGTTTCATTTGCAATGAATAATTTTTACATTTCAATGCAGTTTTTAACTGCAGCATCAATTGAGATTACATAACAAAACGTTTTTGCCATTTATTTTTTTTTATTTATCATTATTCATTATTTTTTATATATCATATCATTTATTATTTATCATACAAAATTTGTAGTTCGTCCTTAAAATGTCGATATGTGTGTGAATAATCAGTGTTAACAGGTACGGGATTTGAAGAAACGATGCACTTAAAATAGCAAGAGACCTATTAAAAATAATAATGGCTATAGTATCGTGGGTAGGAAGTGGGTAGAAGTGGCAGTCAGTCTGTCATATGTGAAACCGGAATAGAAGTATTCTTGCCACTCCGCGTTAAGCCATTTTGTTTCAAGTGCATTTCCATTGATCTGTCCGGCAGTTATATTCCTAAGGTCATCTGTAACATTCAAAAGCGATGAACCAAAGTATCTTAGCCTAGTAGCATTCCACGTAGGGCAATGACAGTGACAGAGATGTCTGACAGACTCTTCCTCCTCCTCATTCTTCTAGCTTCTGCAATGGTCGAAATAAGGTGCGTTCAATCTTTGAGCATGTCGACCTAGGCGACAGCGGCCTGTGATCGAAGTAGCTAACATAGAGAAGTTTTTGCTGGACCGAGCAGCACCTAAGTAGCGCCTTTGAACGCCTGACGTCCCATTTTGGGTAAATTAGTTCTGTAGCCTTACGGGGGAGCACCACTGTGAACGCGTGAAAATTAAGTGATTTTCATGAATTTTTTTTTTTGATAAGTAGGGATGATTATTTGAGGATCGGACAAATTATAATTTATTTAACATATGTTCAACTATACTGACACAAATTAAAAAATATTAAAAATTACAATTGTTATCAATATTAATGTAATAACGTCATGAAAAAGTGATACACCCTGGTGGCCACGATACAGCGGTGAAAAATCATCTGAAAGCAAAAAGCCAAAAAAAAAATCTTAATCTATACATCAATGGTTATCATCGTACGTGGCTTTTTTTTATTTTATTTTATTATTTCTTTTTTTTTTTTGGGGAAAATGGTGCAGGTTTGAAAAATGAGTTTGTGTTTTTACCCTTTTTTTTGTTTTCGAAAGGCTTAAAAATTATTAATTTTTGAAATTTAAAAAAACGGCTATGTACGATTGTAGCCAATACGTGTACAAAAATAAAAAAAAAATTTAAATCGGTTCATAACTCTTCGAGAAATCGAGACCACCGTGTTCAGAAAAGTCCTTTTGAGAAAAACGCGTTTAAAGTTTTCATTGGCGGCGCTCAGTGCGAGCGCTCAGTATTAAGTAGCAATAATTGAAATGATATGTAAAGTATAACTTCGTCAAGATTTTATGTTTAAATTTTTTTTACATATTTTTGAATATATCTACATTAAGAAAATGCAAAAAATAAGAATCGATTTTTTTGAAAAATCACTCTGGTGTTCCCCCTTACATGTCAGACTATCTACCCATATCGTATTGACTGAAATGACTATCAGACTACCAACCCATATAGTTTTTAGGCTGAGAGGAGTATACTTACAATTTCTAATCAAGAAGGAGGCGAGTGGTTGTGCCCTCTCTCGCTTATTTGCCCGTCCTACAATTCCCAGGTATGTCTTTATGCCGCTGGTTAAGAGATGCTCGACATTTTAGAGGAATGATGATATTACTGAGACCATACCAAGAGATTTAATCGCCGCTTGTCTATGAGAATAAATATAGAACTCTCTCAAGGTAGTCAATCATAACCAGACAGCTGTCTCATTAAGACTAGAATTTCAACTTTCCCACTTTATCATCAAGCTTTGAGCCATCAGTAAAGAATCATAAGCGGTTTTTCCGACATGTGTATTGTCAACCCGCCCCCATAGCTGAATGGATTGGTGCGTGACTACCATTCGGAATTCAGAGAGAACGTAGGTTCGAGTCTCGGTGAAATACTAAAATGAAGAAAAAGTTTTTTCTAATAGCGGTCGCCCTTCAAAAGTCAATGGCAAACCTCCGAGTGTATTTCTTCCATGAAAAAGCTCCTCATAAAAATATCTGCCGTTCGGAGACGCTTAAAACAGAAGATCCCTCCATTTGTGGAACAATATCAAGACGTACAAATAGGAGGGGGAGCCAAGTATCCAAGTACCCAAAAAGCTGGAGTTTGGTACTAAATAACCTATTTCAATATGGTTCATTCAAACAATAGTCAACAGAATTAGCTGGAACCAGACCGTGGGTACAACACCTAAATCGCGCTATTGAGTAGTTGCGGTAAGCCGAGCAGCAGTGTTACCTGCATTCTGTTTACCACCCAAGAGATAAAAAGAAAAGAGTATTCTCAACATCAGACGGTATGGTTCAAAAAGCGCCGCTGATAAATTGAAATTGAAAATTTAAAGATCGAGCCAAGAAGCACCGATAGATTTGGTAACTCCTAAAACACTCAGTCTGAAAAGCCCACAGTTCTGAAAGTGAAAGGGTAGATAGTCAAGAATAAAGAAATATAGGCAGGATGATGTGAGAATTTTCCAGATTCTTTAACAAATCTGAAAATATCCTCCAGGTTGAGAGGATAAATATTACATATTATCATTACATCAGAACCCAGAATTCATAACCTTGCTCCAGCAAATGCGGGACACTCACAGAAAAAATGCTTAGCTCCATCCGCCCCCTCCAAGCAAGATGAGCAAATCGGGTCCTCAATGATTCCAATGGGGGTCATATGTTAACCCCATGGATTGTGTCTTCTTTCTGTTCGGACTTGTCAAAATACTTTACATTCCTGCAGCGTTCAAGACCGGACCATCGCACTTTATGTAAATTGCATACATAATCGCTCATCCATTTTATGATTCCTACAGATCTGCTTCCGATTATTGGCTTTGGTCCCTGTGGGGAAACCGCTGATCCACAGTTGGCCAATTTATCGGCAATTTTATTCCACCAGACTACAATCCCGTTAAGGAGGATGGTCTGATAAAGTCCTATACAGCAACTGCGTGTGCTTCGGAGAAAGACCCCACCTGCGTCCCATTTTCAAATCTTATAACAAAAAAAAGGTGGTTTTAATGGAAAAATTTCTGTATGCACTTTTATAACCTCTTAAATGGAGATTTTTTTTTTTTTTGTTTTTTTTTTTATTACAAACATAGATACAATATAAAATACATAACAATGTTTGTTGGCACTGCAACTAGTTACAGATAAACTAACGACCAGTACAATTTTGGTAACATAAATACAATTTTGTGAAGAGATTTTCATAGTCCCTTCCTTAAGTTAACAGCCATCATGCCAGATCATGTGGTTTAATTCGATGCAGTCGTCGAGTTAGGCCTGAGGTGTTGAGCAGATTGCTAGCTTCCTCGTTCACGTGCCTTTGAAGCCTATGGGAGTGGGCTTCTGCTTGTTTTTTAATTTCTTCAGCGACCGTAGGGATATTGAGGTCACGATGAATATCCTTATTGCGAACGAACCAAGGTGCGTTGAGAATATCTCGAAGGATTTTATTCTGGAGTCGTTGAAGTATATTTATATTACTTTGACTGGCGCAACCCCATAATTGCGCGCCATAGGACCACACTGGTTTTATAATTTGTTTATATATCGCTATTTTGTTATATATGGATAGCTTTGATCTTCGTCCAATTAGCCATTTAATTTGTATTACCTTCAGATGGATTTCATGCCGTTTAAGTTTTATATGCTCCTTCCATCGAAGCTTAGCATCAAGCGTCATGCCAAGGTATTTTGCAGTGTTTGCATGTGGTATTGCGGCACCTAGCAGCATTATTGGATAATGATTCACTTTTTTGTTGGTGAAGTTTACATGTATTGACTTGGTATTGTTCAATTTTATGCGCCAAGTCTTCGTCCATTCTTCAATAGCGTTTGTTGCAATTTGAAGTTTGGTTGCAGCTTCTTCAGCACTTTTTCCAATTGCTAGGATGGCAGTGTCGTCGGCGAAAGTGGCGATCAAGCTATTCGAGGGTATCGGCAAGTCTCTGGTGTATAAAAGGTATAAGAGCGGACCAAGAATTCTTCCTTGCGGCACACCAGCATTTATTTCTTCAAGGTCAGAGTATTCATTTCCTTGTTTAACGCGAAAGTAGCGTTCACTCAGATACGACTTTAGGAGGGCGCAAAAACCGCTTGGAAGGCAGGTATTTAGTTTGTTATTTAAACCGTCATGCCAAACCTTGTCGAAAGCTTGTGCGACGTCCAAGAATACTGCTGAACACACGTTATTCTGTTCAAAAGAGTTTTCAATTTCGGCTGTGATTCTATGCACCTGATCGATGGTTGAGTGCTTACACCGAAAGCCAAATTGATGCGAAGGTAACAAATCTTTAGAGTCGATAATTGGCGTCAACCAATTGAGGATGAGCTTTTCAAATAGCTTACCAATTTGAGGCAGCAACGAGATTGGTCTGTACGAGGAAACAGGATGTAGATCTTTTCCCGGTTTCGGAATCATTATCATTTCCGCAACTTTCCACGGGGTTGGAACATAGTGAAGCTGAATTGAATGATTAAATAACTTTACTAATTTAACCAAACTTATGTAAGGTAACTTTTTTAAAACCTCAGCTGTAATTAAATCGAATCCGGGCGCTTTTTTATCTTTTAGTTGTTTTATTTCCCTTTTGAGTTCTTTTATAGTAATGAATGAAATAGGAGTGTTTTCATCTACAGTATGAGTATACAAATTGTCAGATTGATTTTCGTTGGGTTGGAAAGTTTCTGTTAAGTGTTTTGCAAAAGCTACTGCCTTGTCTTTGTCACTTTTTGCCCATGTATTATTATCTCTTTTGATTGGAGGAACATGACAATTTGGTCTTTTCAAATATTTAGTACACTTCCAAAGTGAGTAGTCACCTTTTTTATCAGATCTCAAGCTTGAAAGGTATTGATTTATTGATTCATTTTTAATACAATTTATTTCATTATTTAATTCTTGTGATGCTTTGTTGAGCTTGGTTTTGTCACTAGGGGAACGAGTATGTTGCCATTTTCGCCGTAATTTTCTTTTGTTTGTGATGAGCTGCTTAATTTCTTTGGGGTAGTTAGCTCCATTTGTTACCCTTTTGAAATTGGGTGTACTCATCCAGGCAGCTTTCTGGATTTCTTGGACAAACCTTTGAACTTCTTCTTCTAGTTGATCTTTGGTGGTTACTAAGAAGTCATTTTGTTGAATGTTTTGAAGAATTTTTGCAAAGGATTTCCAGTCAGTATTTTTATTATTGAGCGTCGGTTTACTTTCTTTCTCGATTATTGTTTCACTGATAGTTAAGAATATTGGTGAATGATCAGAATTGAGATCAGAACCTTCGGCTATTTGAATAAAATTCGTTGACAGTTTTTTTACAATGAAGAAGTCGATCAGGTCCGGAGTTTTATTGACATCAGTTGGCCAATATGTTGGTTTCGCCGTAGAAATGAAGTCACATCCAGTTTCTCGCGCTGCTTTGTACAACTCACGTCCTTTCACTGTGGTTAAACGTGATCCCCAATAAACATTTTTTGCGTTAAAATCTCCACCAATTACGAACTTAAATTTGTGCATGTTGATGAGTTTCTTGTATTCTTCTGAAGATATATTGTATCTTGGTGGACAATATATGGCAGTGATTGAAAGTGGTTGGTTTTTTGTTTGGATTGTTACAGTTGTGGCTTGGAATACTTCTGTACTTAAATTGAAATCTTCGTACTGCTCAATATTTTTCTTAATAATTACGGCACTACCACCCCTTGGACAGTTGCTTGGGTGTGTAGTGTGGTAGATATTATAATGCTTGAATTCAATGTGCGATTGTTTGGTAAAGTGCGTTTCAGAAATAAGACAGACGTCAATATGTTCTAATTCTAATAAAATTTGTAATTCATTTTTGTGATTTTTTAAGCCGTTCGCATTCCATGCCATAATTCTCAGCATATCAGTCATTGTGTTTGTTACCTTTGGACAGTATTTGTTTTTCAAGATCATTTAACCGTTTATGGAGGCTTTTGTTGAAATCTTCTTGATTATTCAATTTGAGAAGTATTTGGGCAAGAATCTGGTCATTGTTTGTTATTTTGTTTGATATCGCAATTTTCTTATCTTCTTTGAGAATTTCAGCAAAAGATGGTTTTTTTGTTTTCACAGCATTTATTTTAGTAACTTTATTTATAGTATCGATAACTTTATTACTATGATTTGGCATTTGTTGTTTATTCCTGTTCTTATCACGGATTTTTTGCAATTCTTTCGCGACTATACATCCCCTGTAATTAGCGGGATGGTTTTCCCCGCAGTTGCAACACTTTGGGTTTTGGTCTGACGGTTTTTTACATTCAAATGTACTATGTTTTCCACTGCACTTTACACATCTTGGAGTTTTGTTACAGTAGTTCTTGGTATGACCAAATGCTTGACAACTTTTGCATTGGGGAATCAGATTTGATGCTTTGACAGGTTCAATAACAACGATTGAGTGGAGGACATGGTTTATTTTGTAAATCTTGTTGATATCTTCACTGGGATCAAAAGTAACCATAAACATATTTAAAAATTCTTTACTTTTCCATTTTAGCTTGTTCACAGCATTTAAAACGTTAAAGCCTTGATCATTTAGGTCAGCTATAATTGATTCAGGTTCACAAGTGTGATGCAGGTTTTTATCATCACTTTAATTGGTCGCGTTTGCTTATTTTGGTACGAAAACCAGGATATTTCTGATTCTGTTAGCATTTTAGTTACTGACCTATAGTCGTCACTGTGTGTAACATTTATTTTGTATATATCATTGTTTAATAATTTTAGAGTGAATGGGTTTTTAATCAAATTTTCTATTGCGATACTTAGTTTTTGATAGTTAGTGATATTTGATACCATGATAGGCGGAGGACGAGGTTCATATTTTTGGTTGCCATTTTTCGCGGCGGAGATTTCAAACACGGGGGGATCGTTTACAGTGTGCTTATCGGATACCAGATATACAGGAGATCCTTCAGCTTTCCGTTTCTTATTGGGTCTTTTATTTTTCTTTAAAATCCAATCGGTTTCTAAAGCTAATTCCTCTTCATCAGTTTCATATGTTACTTTGACCTCGTTATTTGTTTGTTTGGAAGCATAAGCACTAGTAAAACTTCTATTTTCAAGCTTAAGTTTCTCATTTTCGTCTTTTAATTCACGACAAAGTGCTTCTAAATCGTTTAGTTTTTGTATTAAGACTGTTATATCGAAGGTTTTAGTGTTTTTAGACGTTATTCCACCGCCTGGCGGCGGAGTGCGAGCAGTTAACATTATAATTTATTTATTATTAATAATTATTATTATTGTTTATTATAAATTATTATTATCGATAATTAATGTAGTCTTAATGTATTTATTATAAATTTTGCTTATATATTAATAAAATTTTTTTTTTTTTTTTTGTTTTTTTTTTTATCAGACTTAGAACCTCCCTAATCCACAAATCGCACTTCACTACCTGCGCCCTGCGTTATACTGCATGACTGCACTATACTGCACTTGTGGTTTCGATCTTAGCTAACACCTGTACGCCTAGACCTGTTCCACTTTTGGGTGACGAGCTCAGCTGTATTTGACAGTTTACCAAAGCGTTTTGATGTCTTTGCTATCTCGTTCACGTGCGAAAGCACTCACTCAAATTGTTAATTTTGTGAAAACTTTCACAGCCAAATTGAATTTTGGAGATATAATAGAGTTGGAAGTTGCTAAAAAGTCTGGTTGTTTTTTTTATAATTTTCACGCAGTCATTACTCAAATAAGAAATGAGTTTTAGCAGCTTAAAATTTGAAACCTTCATGGTTTTAAACTTATTAGAAGTTGTAGCTTAAGCAATTTTTGCGCTCTTTAAAAATACGCCAGTAGTTTCTTCCTTTTAGTGCTGATTGATGGCGATTAGAAACTCAAATATATTTTATTTTATTGTCTTTACATACAAAAAATCTATATTTCAGTACTGCGCCATCATTTGCCGGCCCATTTGCATAACATCACTAAACCGCTCCTGCTAAACGTATTCCACATTCATGCACGCCCAATTCCTACACCCCTCCGAAATATTGTAATCATAACTGACACATTGTTGTTGTAGTTCAGTGAACTTTGCTAGTACATGCATATATCCACAGGCAAGAAATTATTTATATTATTTGTGTGCACAAAAAAGTAATCCAAGTAGGCATATATTTCTAACCTACGGACTTTGAAAACCTTTTCTTCGCTCAAACTAGGGAACTTGTGCCAGTTTTTCGTTTCTGAGGCGAAAGCTAGGTTACCCTAACTGAGGATTTATCAATTTAAGGTTTAAGTGAGTCAAATTTTCATCTTAGTAGCTGAGCTAACGAAGCAAGTTTACCTTTCAGGGGATTTTAAGAGAAGCTACTACATCTGTATATAGTGAAAGTTGGACAGATTCGTTGTTCTTGTTGGTACAAGCTTACTAAATCCTTTCAGTGCGACGGGTCGTCTTCGTCGACATGCATTCATGCGGCCATATTTTGCATAAGAGCTGATGCATGCACCTCAACAGCTATTCGCAGCCATGTTTTAATAGCTCAACCGCCAGTCTGTCGACTCCCGCGGTTTTGTTGTTTTTTAGATGCGTTATCGCTATTCGCCCCTCGTCATGATCGGGTAGCAGAACGACAGTCCCGTCGTTAATTACTTTAACATCCTCTGTGGCTTCCACTATTGGCGCTATTCACTTTTAACCAACTATGTATTTCTATTTACCTTGAAAGATAATCCGAATTTTTTTCTAGCTCAGCTCTAGCCGCGGCTTCTTTAATTCCCAAAGCTTGAAGTGTATGGGCTCTGGAATTTTTGTTTAGAGTAGAATTCCAATGAGCTCACAGCTCAAATTACAGTTTGACTATGGCTAAATATACAGTGATCCTTGAGGTTCGGTTCTCAATTGACGGCTGAGACTTAAACTTGCAGGACATAATTTGCTGCTATAAGGGGTAAATAAAACAAAGGTTCAGAAGTGGGTTATAAGTCACAACCTGATATCATTCTGTCAAGCTGAACGTAATTTTTATTACTGGCTACACCACCAGAAATTGTCTGGTAGTTGTCATGCTTTTTTCACTATGGATAAAAATATCGAACAAAGAATTTCTCTTAAAAACACGGGTCTACGAGTGGCATAAGGCTTTTGCAGAGGGCCGAGAAGTCGTGGAAAATGTGCCCCGATCTGGTCGCCCATCAACGTCTTCAAAGGATGAAAACGTCAAACGTCGACAAAGTCAAGGAAATGGTACTGGAAAACCAGCATTTAAGTTCGACGGGGTAGCTCGTCACTATAGCGTATCTCTCGAATCAATTCGCAACATTTTACACCATCAATAGGGCATGAGACGCATGGCTCCTCGACTCGTTCCAAGAGAGTTGAATTTCTTTCCAAAAATTCATCGGAAGAAGGTGGCTGAAGACATGCTTGAGCAAGTGAACTCGGACCCAACGTTCATCCAGCGCATCGCAACAGGTGATGAGATGTGGGTATATGAGTTTGATATGCAAACCAGTCAACATACAACCAGGCGGCTGAATGATGCTATTCACATGAGCCGAACCCCAAAAAACCACGTCAAAGTCGATCAAAAGTGAAAGTCTGCTACTCGTTTTCTTTGGTTATCATGGAGTTGTGCATTCGGTATCCGTTCCAACTCCGCGGGCGCCGCTTTGAGTCGATAGAGGCCATTAAGGAGAATTCGCTGAACGAACTGAAGAAAATCTCTTCAAACGCGTTTAAAAGGTGCTTTGATGACTGGACTAGCCATTGGCATTTATGTATTGCTTTGAATGGCGCCTATTTTGAAGGCGACAAAATAAATTTTCATGATTAAACAACTATTTTGCGTGTTGTTGAGCAATTCCCGCTGTTTTTTAGACAGAATGTATGCAAGTATTTATGTATATTTTTTCAATTTGTGTCCCAGTATGTAGCTGTTTTTCAGACAACAATTCCGTTTTTCATATTCAAATAAAATGAATGCATGTTGCATGCAAATCACAATCGTTTTACGCTTTTATATATATTTAAAGAAATTTAAAATATAAAATCAATTTATGCAAATTGATTTTTTTGCTTAAAGTCAAGCGCTGTTTCGCTAATATGGAGCAGCGTAAGTGTACAGCGTAAATTGTTCGAGTTGTAATTGAAAATTGCCGCAAACCGCTTATTGGCTACTTATTTATGTATTTATGTATAATTTCATGTCGTGGTATTAAAGCATCGATTGACAATAAAATCAAATGTCCAAAACATTTGACCGCATTTGTATTAATCGGTTTACGAATTGTTGTGAAACAGAGAGTTCCAAATACTTTGACGAAAAGTAAAAAAATGATTTTGATTACTTGCAACCTACAATTCCATTTCCGTTGACAAAGTTGGCTTACATTATTGACTTAAAGTAGATTTGAAAATTTTTTGAAAAATGTGTCAGCCTCGGCTTAATACCCGCGCACTTGTGCCCAAAGGTATTATAATTCGTTCCCATAATGGGCGTAAAAAATCGATATGGATACAAGCATATATACAGGAAAATTCTCAGTATGGTGAGATAAGTCAATATAGGCATATCCCCCCGTCCATCCGTCCGTGCCCATGATAACTGGAGCAAAAATTATTAGGTGCGCAACTAAGTTCTCGCTGTTTTTTTGTAAAAAATACAAATTTATTCTGAAAAAATGGTTACAAGTGAATCATTGAAAGTATTGCCCATCGCTGGCTACTACTACTTACCATCTTTCTAGTACAAGGTGGCGCAAAAGTAACCTTGCGATGTTTTTTGGCTGTAATTTAAAAAAAAAAAATCAAAAACTTTGATTCTTCTTGTGGATTATTTTTATTTGGTCTTTTAATTTTTTTTACATCAAGTCGAGAATATAATGTCATGTAACTGGCCGCCGCCACAGTTGATTGCCATTTGAGCCCTTTTTATGGCATTTTCCATCACTTTGACCAAAACTTCCGGCGATAGGTCCTCACATTCTTGACGGATATTGTCTTTAAGAGCTGCAAGAGTCTGAGGCTTGTTGCCATAAACCCGCGACTTCAAAAAGCCCCACAAAAAAAGTCTGGAGCGGTCAAATTTGGCGATCTTGCTGGCCAGTGCAAATCGCCAGAACGGGAGATTAGACGCTCGGGAAATGCATCCTTCAGCGTATCGGTTGTGGCACGTGCAGTGTGTGCCGTTGCACCATCCTGTTGGAACCACATGTTTTCCAATCCCAATTCATCAAGTTGCAGCAAAAAGAACTTGTTGATAATTGCTCTGTAGCGCTCACCATTCACAGTAACCGTTTGGCCCGCGACCTCTTCGAAGAAAAAAGGTCCGATGACTCCTCCAGCGAAAACAGCACACCATACAGAAACTTTGAGCGGGTGTAACGGCTCTTCGTGGGTTACACGCGGATTTTCAGTGCCCCAGAAGTGTAAATTTTCTGATAGGAGGATTACTTTAGATCTCGTATACCGTCGCGGTAAAACTGTTCATCTTTTGAGGCTATTCACCGATCCCCAGTGATAGTTTGCTTTCGCTCGGTTTTAACAGTTCATAATAAATAACATCAACTTGGTCCCACCAAATACATAGCATAACCTTCGCAGCGTGAATATTCGGCCGAGACGACGACGTAGAAACATGACTCGACAACCGAGCAGTTCCTATGACTTTCTTTTCTTTCGATTGCTATAATAAATCCATTTTTCATCGTCACGATGCGATGAAGAAAACTCTTCTTTTTTTGCCGCTGGAGCAGTTGTTCATAGGCGCAAAAACGACGTTCAACATCCTTTGGTTTTAACTCATAAGGAACCTAAGTCCCCTGTTTCTGAATCATTCCTAAAGAAATGGATTGGCGGGTAATTCCTAATACTGAAGCAAGCTCTTCTTGCGTTTGACATGGATCCTCATTGAACACTGCCTCCAATTCAGCGTCTTCGATGGTTTTTGGTCTTTCTTCACGCGGACGGCCTTCAGCATTAAAATCACCGTCTTTGAAGCGACGGAACCAATCTCAGCACTTTGTTTCACTTAAAGCAGCATCTCCATAAATTTTTGTAGCTCTCGATGTGCTTCAGCCTCCGTTTTTGTTTCGAATCAAAGAGGAAAATCAACACTTCCCGCAAATGACGATTATTCGGCACAAAATCAGACATTTTCACAAAACGAAAAGTATATGATACCAAAACGAAATCACTAATGTGTCGAAGCAGTTTGTTTGCCATATATCTGAGCTTGGTTCACGACTTTTAGGTTATGTTAGAATCGACTAGCACACACTACTGGCGACATCTATTGACAAACAGCGGGAACTTAGTTGCCCACCTAATACCTTTTCAGTTTATCCCCTAACTTACGCCCCTTTTCTTCTTACTTACAATGTGAAACTTTACACAGCCTTTTTTAATTGAATCGTACATTCATATAATTTTTGTAGTAGTATGAACTATGCTTTCGTAAAAAAATAACGAATATCTGGTAAGAAAATTTACAATAAAAAAATGTGCCAATAGGTCCCTGCGCCATACTAATTTAGCGTCCTGTATATTGAATAGATATGTCAGAAATCATGAATTACTTGGCGAATGTAATTTCTACACCGCTTAAAGAATACCCTGCACCTAAATTTACTTACTTGTAACAACAATAACATTCCACACACAAACACACTCAGAGACTCACATCCAACGAGAGCGCGCAACCTCAAAGTGCATACTAATATTCTAATGCATATTATAATTGTCAGTTTTGTTTGTCAGCTTGTAATTGTGTTGATACATCTAAGTGACTGCAAACAAAGCTCACAATATGTTAACTGTACAAGTGAAAATCCTATGTAGATTGTCATTGAGTAAACAGGAACTAAACATGGAAGTCTCCGTTACTAAAAACGCCTTATAGTTCATTTAGTTATGTGTGTTTAGAGGAGTTGAATGCACACATACACACATACTTGTAATATAAAATTACTCAGTAAGAAATTGAAAAACAATACTAGGTACTTACATGCATTTAAATAGCACTGGGTGTTTTTTTTTTGCTGCAAAAGAACTAACGATATCGATAACTGCGGTTTGACAGCTGAGAGTGGCAAACTGTGTTGGCATTTCTGCTCAGTAAGATTTGGCAAGTCATCAGGAGTTGTTTAAGGCTAGAACAACCCTTGCAAGTTGTGAAAGTGTTTCCGATTACTTATCCGAGGCTGTGAACTTGACGATTCGTTAGCAAGTAAGATTCGAAGAAGTCGGTTGCTAGCCCGCCTATCCTAGCTTGGTGATAGTTAAACAAACTAGCTACACCTCCATGCAGGTGTTGCTTGTTTTGATTCGCGGTTGGTACTTTATTTTCCACTTATCCTGCCGAGCGTTACCCTATCCTCCAGCTGGGGATGTGACCGATGGGAGACAGGCAATTCCACACGGCATCACATGGCCAGATTTATTGGAAAAAGTAGTCAAAATTTGGACCTACCGAATGGACCATGTAACTCGTAGCCATGCCGTACCATATGCCAATTAATAGGACTATGAATAACTTCGTGCGGTTTTTTTTCGAAATTTGAAACTTTATTGACGTAAAATGGTTACAAATTTAATATTCAAAGTATTGTCCATCGCTTGCTACTACTTTTTCCCATCTTTCTGGCAATTCACGGATTCCCTTTGTGAAAAATTCGGTCGGTTTTGCCGCAATCCACGAATCGATCCATTTTTTGACTTCATCGTAATTACGGAAGTGCTGGTCAGCCAGGCCATGTTGCATCGATCGGAAGAGATAGTAATCGGATGGCGCAAGGTCTGGACTATACGGCGGGTGGGGTAGGACATCCCATTTGAGCGTTTCTAAGTATGTTTTGACCACTTGTGCAACATGTGGCCGAGCATTGTCATGTTGCAAAATAACTTTGTCGTGTCTATCGGCGTATTGCGGCCGTTTTTCTCGCAGTGCTCGGCTCAAACGCATCAATTGTCGTCGGTAGACATCCCCCGTAATCGTTTCATTCGGTTTCAGTAGCTCATAATACACAACACCCAGCTGGTCCCACCAGATACACAGCATAACCTTCAGGCCATGAATATTCTGCGCCGACGTCGATGTTGAAGCATGGCCAGGGTATCCATACGTTGCCCGACGTTTTGGATGGTCGTAATGGACCCACTTTTCATCGCCAGTCACAATTCGATGCAAAAAACCCTTTCTTTTGTGCCGTTGAAGCAGTTGTTCGCATGCCATAAAACGGCGTTCAACGTCTCTTGGCTTCAATTCATACGGCACCCAATGGCCTACCTTTCGGATCATTCCCATGGCTTGTAAACGTTTGGAAATGGTTGATTGATCAACTCCCAAAGTTTTTGCAACCTCTTCTTGCGTTTGAGCCGGATCTTGATCGAGCAATTCCTCCAATTCGGTATCCATGAACTTTGGCGGCGCACCCTCGCGTTCTTCGTCTTCCAAGCCAAAATCACCACTTTTAAAGCGTGCAAACCACTTCTGGCACGTTCGCTCAGCTAGAGCATGCTCACCATAAACTTCCACCAAGATACGATGACTTTCGGCTGCTTTTTTCTTCATATTAAAAAATTCCCCGCAAAAACACATTATTTGGCACGAAATTCGACATTTTCAAGTGTGGTAAAAATATTGTTGTTTACGCTTCAAATAAAAAACTTATACTGACATTTGTGCCTTACAACAGTAGCTCTCCAATGAATGTTTGGAAATGTGGATCGATGGAATAATAATCAAGTTACGCCATCTGTTGTAAAACCGCAAGGAACTTATTCATAGTCCTATTATTTAAAAAATAAATGCTGTGAAATTATGTACCTGACCCCTGACCATTTTGTGTAAACGAGAAATGGAACGTTTTTTCCTATTTTCATGATCCTTTCGACGCCCGTTCCGTGAAAGAAACAAAAAAAAAAGTCAAAATGTTTTCTCATGAAAATACCATAAAAAAGGGTATGAAACGAGATTTTCTAACCTCTTCATTTCGCACTCCATTCTTGTTGCGTGTTAAAGTGAAAACACCGATCGAAATATTTACATATGGAAATTTTATTTTCACTGACAATTTGTATGTGAAAAAATTGAGAAGGAGGTCCTTGGCAAGCGTGCTAGTGCAACTATATGTAGTTGGGTGGTTACAAAACTATGTACCCGACAAGTTTCTAAAAATCTTTATAAAATAATTGAAGAATTTAGTGAATATTTCAGATATCTTTTAACCTGCACAATGCCTCAAACTGGGATTTATTGGGTTGAGGAATAAGGTCGTAGAGTTTTTATATTTTCTTTTATTTTAGAACGATTTGTTTGCTATTTGGCAAAGGGTAAGCATTCATTCGATAGAACTTTTTCTGCAAAACTAAAGGGTGGTTAAGTTTCAAGGGCCGGTGTTGATTTTGAACAAAATACAATTTTTTTTTTAAATTATTGGAAATATGGAACAAAATATCGGCCAAATGCCCGCCGCGGCCTCGGCGGCACACCTCCATCCGATGGTCTAAATTTTCGATGACGCTGAGGCATAATTGTGGTTCTATGCCGTTAATGTGCCGAATTATCTCAGCCTTTAGCTCTTGAATTTTGCTGGCTTATCGACGTACACCTTTTCTTTCAAATAACCCCAAAGAAAGAAGTCCAACGGTGTCAGATCACATGATCTTGGCGGCCAATTGACATCGCCGCGACGTGAGATTATTTGGCCATCAAATTTTTCGCGCAAAAAATCCACTGTTTCGTTAGTTGTGTGACAAGTGGCACCGTCCTGTTGAAACCTCATATCGTCCACATCCATATCTTTCAATTCGGGCCATAAAAAGTTATTTATCATCCTATTTTGAGTTCTCAAGCTTAAAAACACACCCGATATTGTAAGTATTAAAATTTATAAATATATGTATGTTCATATTTGCAAAATTTGCTCCCATTTCGCTAAGCTCTGCTAAGGAAAACAATGCGATATTATCGTATTTGTAAGTCTCGTACGGCTGTTATTATGCTGCTACACATTTCCTCATGCGCATTAATGGAAGCAAACTGTGTATTTGTATACATTTACGACTCATAATGACATTCATGCCTTATCCCTATTTGGCAGAGGCAGCACAAAATGTTCTAGGCTAAAAGGTTCAAATGCGAATCAAAGAAGTCTTTTCTCTAAAATGTATTTAAATACACACAAATAAATAGGGAATGGTGCTGCAAATGCATTAAATTCTAGGGATAAGTAGTTTTGCTATTCTCACTGCAGTGTTGTGATGGCGTGACGCTTACCTCAGAACTTGCAATTTTGAAAATAAATAGAAAAGAGCTAAATTCTGCTAAAAGGAATTCCTTGCAAAAATTCACAGCAAATATAAATCCTTCTTCAAGCCCTAAACAAATATGGTCGGATATTAGAATGCTGACAGGCAGCTCGCGTCGTTCTAACATTGCACTTATTTATAATGAACAAGGGCCAATCTACGCTCCACCAGATAACGCTGAAGAATTTGCCAAATCCTGGTCGACCTACTCCTACGACACCAACATTCATTCCGCCTTTAACTCGCAAAAAAATCGAACCCTACTTGAAAATTATTCCAACCCATACTCTTCAATTGAACTCTGCATGAACTCGATTCCACGATCTTAAATATCCTTGGATAAAATATCATATGAAATACTAAAAAACCTACCCTGCATCCTCATAATCCGACTCGTGAATCTTTACAATGAAATTTTCGATGCTAGAGTCTTTCCTCAAGAATGGAAAACTGCTTTAATTGTCCCTATTCTTAAACCTAATAAACCCTTTACCCTCATTACGAGCTTTAGACCTATCGCCTTACTCCCTTGCATGTCCAAAATCCTTGGGAAGATCATTTCCGTCCGAATTCTGTGGTTCGCTAAAGCAAAGGGACTTCTTAGTCCCCACCAATTTGGCTTCCAAAAAGGCATAGGAGGGACCGAGTCGCTTTTATACTTTGAACATTTCGCGGTGTCACAATCTCAGTCGGTGCTTTCACTTCCTACTGTTCAGTACGAGTATTCACAGCGGAAGCAGCTGCACTGCTTGAAGAGGTACTTTATGCTTCCGACAAAGGCGGCAAATTCATTATTTGCAGCGATAATAAATCTTTAATGGACGCCCTATTGAACCATTCTAACGAAACTTCATTAATCACCGAAATCCGAAATAATATCTTATTAAATAAAAATTCCATAAGGATCCTGTGGGTTCCGGGTCATGCCGGAATACAAGGAAACGAGTGCGCTGATACCAGAGCCAAAGAAGCCGCTCAAGAACCCCTTCACTTCAGTGCACAATTTAAAAATTATACTAAAATCTCTTCAGGAAACGTACAGTAGCCAATGGATTAATTATCAACACCACTACAAAAGGTACAATCCTGCTGCCATCAAACCCATGTATCCTACAAACATGTCTTCTCAAAGCCTGCAGATATTTACACGTCTTCGAATCGGTCACACTTTAGTCACCCATGTTCACATCCTAAACGGCACAGTCAAACCACACCGCCCTTTCGGCAACTCAAACGACTACTTGACAACACATCCTCGATATCTGCCCAGGGTTGGAGTGTACTAGAAATGCAATTCATTCTAACCTGCAACTTTCGAATGTACTCAACGACACATGTGACAATAGCATTAAATTAATTTGGAAAATTAAAACTTTAACTATTTGCGAAAACTATACATAAGTTATATTCCACTAAAACTCACACTATCCACTAATACACTATCTTCTAATACAGTGGAAAAAAATCTGCGGAAGAAAAAGCGGGACCTAGACGCAGGCACACAAGCATAGACCTCTGAAATGAGGAAGATGGAACGCCAATCTGAAGTAGTGCAAAAGCGGCTTCAGGGTAGGCGACGGTTCCCAACGAGGGGTAATTTGTTAGTCCCCAAGCATACCCGGCAGCGACGGCAGCGACGGCTGCTTTGACGATGCATTAGGCATTTAAACCCCCTCATCCGCGAAAAAAAAGTAATATTATTATGCGCAGCTAAGTTCCCGCTGTTTGTCTATAGATGCCGCCAGCAGTGTGTGCTAGTCAATTCTAACATAACCTAAAAGTCGTAAACCAAGCTTAGACATATGGTAAACAAACTGCTTCGACACATTAGTGATTTTGTTTTGGTATCCTGTACTTTTGGTTTTGTGGAAATGTCTGATTTTACGCCGAATAATCGTAATTTGCGGGAAGTGTTGATTTTCCTCTTTCACTCGAAAAAACGGGGGCTGAGGCGCATCGAGAGCTACAAAAAGTTCATGGAGATGCTGCTTTAAGTGAAGCAACGTGCCGAGATTGGTTCCGTCGCTTCAAAGACGATGATTATAAGGTTGACGTCCGTCCGCGTGAAGGATGGCCAAAAACCTTCTAACGCTGAATTGGAGGCAGTGTTCAATGAGCATCCATGTCAAACGCAAGAAGAGCTTGCTTCAGTATTAGGAGTTACCCGCCAATCCATTTCCAAGCGATTGCATGCTTTGGGAATGATTCAGAAACAGGGGACTTGGGGTGGTTATGAGTTAAACCAATAGATGTTGACGCCTTTGAACAACTGCTCCAGCGGCAAAAAAGGAAGAGTTTTCTTCACTGCATCGTGAAGGGTGATGAAACATAGAATCACTACAGCAATCCAAGGAAAAAAAACATGGGGACTGCCTGGTCATGCTTCTACCTCCTGCAAACCTTACCATATTTTTTAATAGTCAGGCAGCGATCAAAGCACTCGCTTCAGCGGGCAACAGTTTAAGATGTGCCAAAGAATACACAAGGGCGCTATCGCTTATCCAAAAACAAAACACCACACTTTTCTCGATCCCAAGCCACTCTGGAGTGGAAGAAAATGAGAGAGCGGACGAATGTGCGAGGAAAGGATCTGAATTGGACCTTCAGCGAGTGGTAGACAACATAAATATTCCTCAGAACGAACTGTAAACTGCGATTGATTTGAGCGCAATCGCGGAAACCAATAGGAGGTTTTCTCAGACTACTAACTGTAGGGTCTCCAAAGCGTTGGCCAAAACTGAATCTAGGAAGAACAAAAAATTCAACTACCAACGTCCTCACTGGTGTTATAGGAGGCCACTGCACTATTGGCACCCTAGCCAGTAGAACGGATGTACCTGAAAATGGCTTCTGCAGGAGTTGTGGAGATGAATAAGAAATAGAATCGGTACAACACCTCCTCTGTCAATGTCTTACAATTCAAAGAAGCCGGCGACAAATATCTTGGCGATTATTTCTTTGAAGTCCTGGCAAATTTTCAGGGCTTACGGGGGGGACCCTCTTAAAAAGATCTAAGCGGTGCATTCAACAAGTGATTTTATTCGTGGATAGAAGTACGTGTTGTTAAAAAATAAAATGGAATCTTTGAACGCGTATAAGAGGCATATTTTGTACTTTTTTTATAAAAGTGGTAAAAATGCAACAATTGCTGCTACAGAAATAAACCCTGTTCACGGGGAGGATGCCGTTAGTGTAAGGACTACGCAAAAGTGGTTTTCAAAATTCCGAAGTGGTAACTGCGACGCGGAGGATGCCCCGCGAGCTGGTCGTCTTGAATGGTTAGATAAAGATGAAACACCAGAACCCTAAAGATGGCCTTCAACCCAAGGAGCTTCTCTTGTCTATTTGGTGGGATATGACCGGTATTGTTTTTTATGAACTTCTGGAACCAAACTAGACGATAACTGCTGATTATTATTCTCATCAGCTATCAAACTTGAATGAGGCACTTAAAAAAATCGACCGTCTTTAGTGAATAGACGCAAAGCCAAACTTTAGGCAAGCTGAACGAGCTCGGATGGGAGCTAATGCCGCATCCACCATACTTTCCGGATATTGCACCTTTTTATTATCACCTTTTCCGTGGACTTCAATCCCATATGAGTAACAAGAACTACTCCTCAACAGAAGCTATTGTATAAAAAGGGATATCGAAGCGTATTTGGCTCCAAGGATAAACAATTTTTTGAGCAGGGAATTAAAAATTTGCTTAAAAGTTGGGAAGACATTGTAATTAATGAAGGAAAATATATTATTGATTAATTAATACTTTAAACATATTTTTTATTAATTTTAGAACCACCTTTAAAAAACGCACGAACTTATGGGCTGGCCTTATAATTTTTCTTTCTTCTATACAATTTTTTAAATCGAAACTAATTTACATTCCTGATAAAATTAGATTTCATTTTATTTAAAGCTAAAACTTTTGTTTCAATTTTTTTTACTTTTGTGATAAATTTGATACAACATCCGAAATGCGAGTAATGTAAAACAATATTTCAAACAAATCAAATTCAAGTCGTTAGTTTATTATTTGATATCAATCTTCCATAAAATTCCTAAATATTTCGTAGAGCATAACAGCCTTTTACGATTTTCTCTACTTACAACAATGGTCATTTACTTTTAGATTCGACTTTCTAAACTGGAATATTAGATTGCACACAAAGCGGCTGTGACAACTCGAATATATACACAAGGCGCACATTTTGCTGGGCTCTGTCAAGGATATCGACATAGCAGCTGATTGGCAGTGAAGTGCACTGAACTGCAACGGAATACAGTTGCGCAGTGAAGCCTTGAACCATTGAAACATTGACGCATTGAGGGATATTTTAATTGACAGCTGTTGCTCGTTGACCGATGAGTGGCAACAAAGCAAAGCTGTGAGTGGTGAATAGGCCAAGGTGGCCTTATACAGTGTCGAGGCACTTGTGAAGTACGAATTGTAAAATATAATTGATTTCGTGAGCAGCTGCAAGCGGCCAGCAGAAAGACTGTGACTGTTGTGTGGGTAAGATAATATGAAGAAATGTCTTTAAAACAAAACCAAAAAGATTAAATTGTAGCAGCATTTTTTATTACGCCCTTACATAGTCGTATCCTGCAATACCAGACACTGCATAAACACCTTGACTGCAGTACATCAAATACGATTCATCATCATTTTTTTTTAAATTATTAATTCAATTTGTAATTGCATTGGTATTTAAAGCCATTATGTCGTAATAAAAATTTCATTACTAAATACAGTTAGGAATTGTAATTCTCGCATATTCACACAGACACCATAGAAATGCCTTCAAGAGTGATTTCACACATTTCCGTTTGCTTGAGTTTGCTTTCCTACAAATCCTGCATGCATACATGAATATGTACGTACACACACACATACATATGTATGTATATGAAATCTTTACTTGTGCTTAATGAAAATTGATAGTGTAGCTTAAGCAGACGCGTCAAAAGTCGAAGAGACAACCAAGAAGAACAAACACAATCATTAACAACAGCCAACAGTGGTAAAACATTGACTGGCTAGTTGACACGCTGAAGTGGCAGACCAGAATCACAGACAAGCAAGAAAGTGTTTGTGACGTGACAGTTAAAAATTGTTTCTCCACAGCCACTTACAATGGCAAATTTCTGCAACAAATTAGCCAAAGAGCAAAACTAGACACTTCACGCAAGGGATATGTATCAACCTACATATATACACATATACTCGTATATATGAGAAGCCCATTTTTTTTTTTTTTTGTGTAATGCTTGTTCTTTCACGAAGAAACTGAAACCCCATTGCTTTTTTTCTTTTAATATTTGCCCGTGTTGCCAACGCTTTGCAAATTACTGTTGAATTCTCATGAGAAAAATGCGGTTTTTCGTAAATGTTTACAGATTTACAGTTTAAGAAAATCTGTTAGTTTCACTTGCACAGATGCCCACAAAATATTACTAAAAATAAAAAAACAGTGCTAGATATTCCTTTTGTTAACTTTTGAAATTTTTGGGAGTTTTCAGTATCGCTGTAAAAATAGTTCAAATTATTTTTAAGCAAAGCATGGACGCTACGCGTAAATATTACAGTGAAAAATAAAACAAACAGGAGTATAATTTGTTACCGTGAAACAGATAGCCACCATAGGGCGATCATCGCGATAAAAAATGTATAGGCTTTCCTCTGTATTTTAGTATACGAAGATAGCTCAAATATGGTGCAAGATTAAGTGAATAAGGGCATTGTATCACTATTGGGTTGGAGAATAAGTTAGTGGCGTTTCTACCGAGTACTTTTATTTAAACAAATGTAATAATTATATCAATAAGTTAATCAATTATGTATTCGCGGTTGCCGTTTACAATCTCATCCCACCTCTCGACCAATTTGTTAATGCTGTTCCCACAAAAATCGCCTCGTCTGGTGTCAAAGAAGTTATTGAGGCAGTTTTTAAGAGCATCTCTGTTATCGAAGGTTACGCCCTTCATATGGTTTGACACGGAGCGGAAAAGATAGTAATCGGTCGGTGCGAGGTGCGGAGTATACGGCGGATGCTGAACGTCCTCCCATTCGAGCGACGACTTGTGCAACATGGAGCTTAGCGTTGCCATGAAGCTGCATGATTGGATTATGTCGATCAGGTCTTTTTAGTCGAATAGCCTCATTCACGCAGTATAGCTGAGCAATGTAGTGTTCTTTGTTGACCGTGACATTCTTTTCCCAGTGCACCATGCCCTCCCAGTCCCACCAAACACATATCATGATCTACTTTGAATGAAGATCCGGCTTGCCTCTCAGCTTTGGCCTATCTCTTGGAGACACCCACTTTCTTTGCTTTATATTGATGTGTAGGCACCATTTTTCATCTCCTGTAACGATTCAGTACAAAAGGCGCTGTTTATGATCGCGTGTTGCTCGATAGCGGGTGAGATGCTGAGAAGAATTTCAAGGTCACTTTCTTTGTTTTTTTTTTTTCATTGAGCTCGTGAGGTAACTAGGCTCCCAATTTTTCGGTAAATCCTATTATATGAAAGTAGCTCAGAATCGTTTCATGATCGCAATTAATTTTTTCCCCTAATTCACGACTGGTTTGGCGACCGTCCCCAAACCGTTCAAACGTGATTTGAGGCGTTCTTCATCAAATTCAGACCTTCCGCTGCGGGACATGTCATCGAAGTCAAAGTCGCCATTTTTTAACCACCACCACTTTACAAACCATTTCCGTGCTGCAGACTCGCCTATGACACCTTCTCTATTCACGTCGCAAATGGCTCGTGCTGCTTCGGCAGCTTTTTTACCTCGATGAAAAGCAAAGAAGAGCAGGTGCCGAAAATGTTGATTTTTGCCTCCTGGGTATTTCATTTCTAAGCCTCAAAACTAATAAAAAATTAAATAACTCCAAAAATACAATTAACATAGTTTTGTTGAGCAGAAAGAGTTATATCGAATGAATACTTACCTTTTGCCAAACAGCAAGCAAATCGTGGTAAAATAAAAGAAAATATAGAAACGCTATGAATTTATTCTCCAACATAATATTTATTTTTCAGGCTAGCTTTGATTTCCAAGATATTTTGGGGATGAAAATGTTACACAAGTTCTAACTAATTATTTTTTAATGCTACTTTTGCGATACAGCAACAACTGTGTGACAGTCATTGACATCGATACATTAATGATACTCGAACTCAAGCCATATTGCCATTGTTATTTGTAGTAGTCGAAAGATGGGTAGAGTACTTTAAGTAACTTCTCAATACCAGTGAAACAGTCACATTTGAAATCGTTTTGCATGTAGACAGTGTAGATAACAATGGCCTCGACATGATAGGAGAAGGTCAGGACCCCCGAAATTAGGTGGGGCAGAAGACGCGGTTAACCAAATGAAAAACTTTAAATCTCCTGGAAGCGCGGTATTTGAGGAAAAATTAAATTATCTGAAGCGCATTGTATGGCAAGATGAAATGATGTCCACTGATTAGAACACACCACTTATAATATATATCAGTCAATAAAGGCAACAAAACAAAGTATAAAAACTACCTCGGAATTTCTGTTCTCAATACAACATAAAAAAATATGGCCAAATTAATTGCCGCAATTTGACAAGTTTATCATTTTTTTTATACCTAGATTATTATCACGTACTAAAATATTGTAATTTTTAATTTTTCTAGCTTTTTATACGTCTGTTCGAAAAGTATTTTAAAATATTTTTATATAAAATTCTCAAACTCAAATATCTCGAAATACAGAGCTAAATGGTACAAATGTCTATCCCTAGTCATTAATGTTATAAAACGAGCCAAGCAAAATATTATCGCGTTTATATTTATATTCCACCTTGATCAAAAAGTTCTGGAATAACCGCCAAGTTATGCTCTAAGTCAACTTATTTGAGTTCTGTGCTATCTGTATTTGTTAGGTTACCACATCTGTGATTAACATCCCACCATTTACCTATTTTATCGCCATTGTTTTACATTTCTAAAAGTTACGCTGTCTTCAATGAATCTATCTCGGCACGTGTTTCCAATGTTTACAGTTTTGAAAATGGTTTTGAATTTGCAACAACGAATTGGTATTAAATTGTGCGCTAAAAAGGGATTCAATGGTACGAAAACCTTAGAAACGTTAGTAAATTACTTTGGTAACGATCCTCTAAAGAAAACAGTCGTTTACGAGTAGCTTGCACGCTTGAAGAAACCGTGAATCCATCGAGGATGACGAACATAGTGGGCAGGTCGATCAATAAAGTGAAATAAAAGTTGATCAATAACCACAAATTAACCATCAGTGAGTTTGCAGAGGAATTGAACATTGCTTATGGATCCGTTCAGCGCATTGTTGATTAACATTGGATAGTTAACGATCTGGGTATGCCCCGTTTTGCTGCAAAGTTGATCCCAAAAGTCCTGAATTTCATGCAAAAACGAGACAGCGTTGATATTTTGAAAGGCATGATTTCCAAGACTGAATTCGACCCAACAGATTCATCAAACGCATCTTTACTGGACACGAGACGAGGGCTTATGAGGACAACAACCATTCCAAGCATCGGGCCAATTCCAGAAAAACCACGTTATTTTTAGTCAAAAAAAGAAAGGATTTGCGAGAAAAGAACTGGTGAATTTTGCACCATGACAACGCACCGTTGCACAGTGGCGCTGGAAAGGAATACCATCCAACAAACACCAAATTCGCCCGATATGGCTGCATGGGATTTTTGTTTTTGTTAGATCGGGACAAAAAACCACTACGGCGAACGCATTTTAACAGCCGAAAGGAAGTAAGCGAAAAATCGAACATGGCTCTGATGGCTGTATCGAAAATAGAGCTCCCGCAATGTTTGGGGAACTGAGAAGTGTTTAAAGAGAAAACGCTGTCATAAGTGGATTTCATCTGATAGGGAATACTTTCAAGGCGATAATATCATTTTAAAAAAATAAACTTTTATTTTGATTTTCTGAATTTATTCTGGGAACTTTTCACTCAAGGTGGCATGTACAGTATGAACATTGGATGTATATTTTAGGGAGAAAATTACAGGCACAACGATTTCACCATCTCAACATGCCTACCTCAAAGGAAAATCCACAGAGACAGCTCTTCATGAGATTGTAAGTGCGATTGGGAGGAGCATAGAATAGAAACAATACTCACTAGTTGTTTTACTCGACATAGAGGGGCGTTCAACAATGTTAGCACAAGATCCATAATTGAGGCCCTGAATATGTTAGACACAGACATAGGTCTCAACGAATGGATAGAGAACATGCTTAATAGTAGAATAATCATCGGTGAAGTAGGCAGTAGCACGGTACAATGCTCTGTCAACAGGGGAACCCCTCAGGGAGGAGTCTGATCCCCTCTGCTATTGTTACTACTTACCAAATTCAACCGAAAAGGAATGAAAGTAGTTTCCAACCACAATCAGAGAGATTATGGAAGGAGCTCTGGTATTACTCAGCAATCGGGTCACGGACTGTGGTTTAAGTGTAAAACCGAAAAAAACTGAACTGATGCTATTCACCAAGGAAACCAAGGTACCAAACTTTAATCTCTTTTTTTTTATATTTGTTTATTTATTATCAATTAATATTATTAAGTACTACAATAAACAATAGTATTAGTATATTAATGATGTGTCGTACAATGTCTCTAGACGAGCTCTCAAGTACGTATATTATCTGATGTCTAGTAACTTTTCCTTAGTATTGAAATTCATTTTGTTTTAACTTACAAGTTATTAAATATTTTGTATCTTTGATGCAGGGAAAAAGGGAACAAAAACGATGCATAGATTATTGTTTATAATAAAAGGCTTAAAAGTAGTAAAAGTAGTCAGACTAGAAAGGTGGTATGAATTAGTGTTGCGTGTCATTTGTTAACCACCAACAGTTTTTAATAGTAAGGGTGGATTCGATTTTGTCGCAGCTTGAAATATATGTATCAAAACGTTTATTATTTGCATTAAGTGTTTTTGATGTGATTATTTTATTGTTCGATCTTCTGAATATGTGATATATTATTGGCGTGTGGTTTTCGTTTTGTATAAAGCCATTTTTGTCGAGGTATAGGAAGGATTCGGCAGGTGCAAATCCATTAGAAATAGCTAGTGAGAAATAATCGTCGCTTTCGTAGTAAAACGCTCTTATTAATATGTTTTTGGTATTGTGTAGGCAACGCTGGATATGTTTTCTTATTAAATTAATAATATGACAATCAATTCTGGGCACTTTCGCTGTGTTATATTATAAAGCTTTGAGTTCGGTATGTATTTGGTGTAGTTACTATTTTGTGATCTATATAAGGAAGTACATGATCGTAGTATTCTTCTCTCGAGCTTCCTTAGTCGTTCCATATATGAGGGTGAAATGTTGTACCAAACTTTAATCTCCCCACCTAAACGGCGTCAGTCTCACGCTAACTCAACAGGATACAAAGAACTGCGTGTATCTTAACTGCAGGAGCGCTTAGCACCTTAGTCCTACTGAAGTGCTCAATGTACTAACTCATCTGCTACCATCGCGCGGTGAGACTCAGAGACATAGGAAACTCAGAGACATAGGAAGCTGAACAACAAGGTCATACGATCACAGTAAGATCCTCCTACAAGGACCCTCGCTGCTCAAAAACAGATCAGACTACACAGTTCCCGACCTTAACTTCAAGAAAGACTTTACGGTACGTTTTCCACCGAGAGCCGAAACGAGCAAAGGGAAGGTGATTGGAAGATACGATATCGAAATCTATACCGATGGTTCTAAGATGAACTGTGGTGTGGGAGCTGGCTTCCATTCGGAGCCGCTCAACCTATCTCAGTCAATTCGTCTTCCTGACTATACCAACGTGTTTCAGGTAGAACTTTTAGCGATCAGAGAAACATGTAAATCACTAAAGCTCTATAAGGAAGTTGGTGCAAGAGTACCTATCTTCTCAGACTGTCAAGCAGCTATAAAGGCCTTAGACTCCAACTCCATTTCATCCAAACTAGTCTTACAGTGGAAAGAGGAGCTGGAAATGCTTAGTCATTGGCTTGAAATTAATCTTACATGGGTAAACGGTGCTGGTCACTAATTAGGAGTATTTCAGTGGAAATATTCAACCACTTCAACAACAACAACAACAGTATGAACTGCAAAGACACTTTTGCGGTTGCACAGATTTAAAGCACTGCATAGTTGGTGTGGGGATAATTACAAAGAATGTGCTCTACTGACTGGCAGATTGCATTTCACTTCCATTTCGTATGTGCAAAAACCACTACAGGATAAGCTAGAAAATGCAATATATGTTTAGAAAAATTCTGTAAAGTACTTATATATGAATGTGCATGGGTTCTCATACAGTAAAAGCTTGTTGACATTCAATTCAGTGGAAGCGAAGTTATTGAGTCTAAAGTGAGGGTATGTTTGTGTCATCGGTACAAAAATGAGTTTCGAACAAAGAGCTAATATCAAATTTTGTTTTAAAATCGGTAAAACGCTTACCACATTTGGGCTTACGAAAGGTCTGTGCAAGTTTCATTTCGCACAAGTTAACTGATAACCAAAAATTGCTCAGAATTCAACATTCGAAAGACCTCATTAAAGGGGCGAGAAAATACGAGACTTCTTAAGCGTCAAAGTGCCGAATGAAAAGCAACAGAAGAGCTACCACCCAAAAAATCACTTTTGGAGAAGTCAAAGAGGAAAATCAATTTGATGCTCATTTGCTTTTACGATTCCAAGGGAACTGACCATAAAGAGTTCCTGCCAACGGGCCAAATCATCAATGGAATTTTCTCTCTTGGCGTTTTAAAGCGTTTGTTGCATCGCATTCATCGAACTCGCCCTGAATACCGCGAAAGAAGAAGCTGGCGCTTATTGCATGAGAATGCAATATCTCATCGATCCACTCCTGTGACTGTTTTTTTTTTTTTGACTATAAATGTCATTTTAACCATCAATCACTCATCGCAATCGCCTGATATGGCTCCCTGTGATTTCTACCTATTCGGAAAATAGCATTTGGTCATGAAAGGAAAATATTTCGCGTCCGTAGAGGCCATTCAAGAGAATTGTACCGATATCCTGAAGGACATTGCGGTGTATGACCTGAAACACTCTTTGGAAAAGCTTTTAGATCACGCAAAGCAGTGTATCGAGGCCAGAGAGGACTATTTTGAATAAATAAACTCGAAGTTATCAAAACAAAGCTCCTGTCCTTTTTATTTTAGCTCAGTCTTGTTTATTTTGGACTTCACCTTGCATGTATCTATGTACTAATTTGTTTCTTTCAAGTACAAATAAATATTATTGAAGTTATTTTTCTTTCCTTTTTTTGTAGAAAATATTTTCTAGTTGATAATTATTAAGGAAAATAGTCCACGTTTCGAAATGAAGTCATTAATAAACATGAGGTTATGCGTAAGGAAAGGAAGTAATAAGAAATCTTCATTTTCTGCTTCTCGTAGAATTGCGTATTCATTTCTGCTAGTTAAAATCTTTTCTTATTTGATGCTTTGGTTGTTTTTTCTTTTCTTTTTTGTTGTTGGTTCAAACCACAGAAATTCAAATTTTACGTTTTTTGAGGCTTTTTTTAGTTCGCATAGAAGAAAATTCCTTGAAATTTAGAGTTTCTTTGAGAAACTGATATAAGTTTTAAAGCCAGTTTAAACCTTTTCCCCCTAAAAAAATTACTGTTTTGTTTCAAACCTTACCAATATTTCCATATCACGAGTTACTCTTGTTTTTCTTAGTCCAAGCAGAAAGTTTGAAACTCAGACTTTTTCGCGAAATTTCTCTTCCACTCCCTTTTTGACCAACAAATTCTAGAGCAGCAAAAGTCTACATGCGATTTAATGAAACTCTCCTAAAATGGAGTTGGCAGCACTGAAAATAGTGAGTTTTACCATACTCGCTAGCGGCGAATCTCGCTGGATAACTTTGCTTTCATATGCAAATTTTTCGTCAAGTGAGCAGAGCTCAAAAATAGCGAGCAGAGAATTCCCCATTTTTTAGATAGAGCGCCTTAAATTAACTCAAAAGGTGTCCTAGAAAAGTGACTACAAGTGCTCTAATGAAGATTAGCTAGACTTGGTATTTTTCCGCCTTAAAAACATACTAAAAAATATTCAACTTTTAATCATCTTAAAACAAGATACTCCTTAATGACAGATCAAAAAATTTAAAAAAAAACCACGCATTTACTTATTGGAGGAATGTAGTTGATTTAAATTTTCTCCGTAGTTTCTAATATTTTGACTTATTTGCAATTCTATTAACTTTGCATTACCAAAAATATTGCATTCAAATTTTCATTTCCCCCAGAAATAATTACCATAATTTTTAAACTTCCACTCGTAACCTGAAATAATTACCTCAGGCGAAATGGTGCAAAAGAAAAAATGTATTTAACTAAGTTTTGCAAACGAGCTGTTGGAAAGGATCTGCATTCATTTACCAATTCATTTGCCACCCACCTGAGAAACTTTTGCTGGCTAACCGACAGGCACCTCTGCCAATCACCGATGCTACACAAAATCCAAAATAATGCAATTAAATTTGTGGCTGCTTGTGAGTCAAATACTCGTACTAATGGGTGAATGTGGATGAGCGGGAAACACACGTACTAATACGTGTATGTATGTATGTATGTATGTCGCAGGATATGGAGGAAGGAAAACGCTGTCAGTAAACGTTTCGCAGAGAACGTTGCCGCAGTCATTTGCAATTAGATTGAATGCAATAATTTTATCATAATGCCAACTGATTTCTGTCATCGCGCAATGTAAATAAATGAAAGACAAGGGTGCAGAAGTGGGATGTGTACAGTAAAAGCAAACTAAAAAAATAAATAGTGTGTGAGCGTATGAATGAAAAATGTGAGGAAAATATGTTAAGTTGTGGGGATCTGTGATTTAGCTGGTAAATAAAATGCTATTAACTGCGGTGTTGTGGGATGTGTCTAAACTTATACAAACTCTTGCAGATGTATGTGTGTACATTTTTATATAAATATGCTTATATGTGAGTATATAATATATATTGTACTATCTGTGTGTGTGCGCTTGCTGTACTCCCCGCGTCTCGTATTTGTAGATGCAGATCCGCTGACTTTCTAATTTCTTCTCATTTATCATGGTCTGCACGTGTGCTGGCTGACACATTTTCTTTGCAGACATATACACTTACATATACAATACATATGTACGTTCATACACACACATAAACATGTATGCATGTATATGTGTCTCAAAATAAAATAACATTGTCAGAATATAAAAAAGTAATGGCGATGAATTTTTGACAATTCTGCTGGTTAAGCCATATGCAGTGAGGCGGTGTGTGTGTGTGTGTGTGCACTTATGTAAGTCGAGTGTCCTTGGCTGGTAGCCATTTGTTATTAGAAAACATTTCTACCCACAAATAAAAAAAAATATGAACAATTTACTGTAGTTAGTGGAATCATTAGAGACTAGAGCAGAACTGGCACACTTCGAGGCAGTACTAGGCATCAGCTCATAGCCAGCGTATCTTTTAGCTACCTGCTGGTCAGCGTCACACATTTTGCTTGCAGTGTTGCGTAGTTTTGAGTCATTAGTAGCAATAACAGCCAGTTTAAATTTGGTGCAAAAGCAAAATGCGTTCAAGTGAACTTACAGGAAGAGGCAAATATGCTCTTTGATCCTACATACAAAATAAAGGGTAATCAGATTAGAGGTACTTTTTGCAATAGGGGGTTTTTTTTGACAGAGCACGTGAGACTACCGTCAAACTAAATACACACTTTTTTTGAGTATTCATTGACAATTCGTCGTGGAAAGACTCAACGCCTCAACAACGTTTACAAATCTTACAATTGTACTACGAAAATCGACGCTCTGCGAAAAGTGTTCATCGCGCGCTCAGGCCAACTTATGGTGTGCATAACCATCTTACCGAGCGCACTATTCGGCAACCCATTGGCAAAATTGAGAATAATTTTTTTTATTGGATGATATTCGACCGATTAGACCACGTACAGCCCGCAGTGAAGATAATATAATGGCTGTAAATGGGGGTTTTGCGAATAAACGGAAAAATCGATTTGGCGCCGATCTTAACAACTTGGCCTATCTTATGGCACTACTTGGGCGATTTTGCACAAAGATCATGGTTTGAAAGCATATTAAATACAGCTAGTCAAAAATTGGAAACCGACCGATCTTCCAAAGCGTCATAATTTCAGCCGTGGGGCTCTTGAAAACCTTGCCGAAGATCCGCATTTTGGGATCCGAATTTTATTCAGAGAGGATACCCATTTTTTTGCCTTAATAACTACGTAAAGCCATAACATCCACTAAAACCAACTGCTTGGTGCAGCCAGGAGAAATTATCGGTTCATAGTTCTTCAAATACGAGACTGGCTCTATGATAATCCACTTCTTGATGCCGAAAATTAAAATCCGTGATCTCCACAACAAATCAGCGCTTCTGGCCATACAGCCCGTGAAACAATGGATTTACTGCGACGTCGTTTCGGTAAGCAATTTATCTCTCGTCTCGCACCAGTGGATTAGCCACGAAGATCGTGGATATCACACCTTTAGACTTTTATTTGTGGGGGTATGTAAAGTCTACAAAGTACTTTGTGGATAAACCCGCTTCGATTGAGGTATTGGAAGCCAACGTTACTAAAGTTATTCACGAGATATCGACCGAAGTCCTCCAGCATTCATTCAAAATTGGTGTTTACGGATGACAAAATTATGGCGCAGGTCCGGCCAACATTTGAAAGAGCTTATCTTTAAAAAATAAATATCATCAATGGTTCTGCACAAAAATAATACAGATTGCTTAATCACTTTGAATTTTCGTTGCTTTATTTTAATTTATAATCGGTCACCTCTGAGTTCATCACCTTTTATAACATGTTTTCGTTCTTGTGTAGTGATAGCTTGTCTTTGATTTGACATTTACCGCAAACACAATTGATACCAATGAGCGCTGGGCAAGAACACCAACTCCATAGTGTTAACAAGTAATTCCATGGATCGCCGGTACTCAAGAAAGCTTCAGCAAAGGTACAACGCTTGATAGAGCTGGGTGTCCCAACCGTTAAATATTCGTAAGGTGTCCGTGCGATTACTTTTGTAGTTGCGGCGGGATTATCTCAACTTCCTCAACGGCACTGAAATTCAAGCATCTGGGCCCTAGCTTTTCAGCTACGGCTATGAAGCTATCAGACTTTGATATTAGTCGCTTGTAGCAGCGTTCCCTATTTTCCACTTTCAACCACAGCGGACAGAAAGATCCTCTTTTAAGAACATTTACCAGCATAGCTCGACTTCCTACTTGAAATCTTAAGCCACTCTGGATTATTGGCATATCTGGTCAAATATGAGATCAACTACGTGGCTTGTAGCGCCAATCTGATGAAATACAATGTACGAGGGTCATCTGAAAAGTCCGTGCAAAATCAGAGAGGGGGCACTACTGGCGCAAATTGAGATTATGTTTAGTTAGTAGCATCTCTTTGAAGAACACTCACCAAATTTCAACGAGATCGGTAGTTTTCTCTGTGTTTGGTATTCTTTTGATTTGAGGAAGTCGACAGATTCTCATTTTCCATCACAACAATTCGTCAGCTCACGCCTCAGCAGTTGTGGTCGCGAAATTAATGGAAATAGGGTGCCAACTTCACATTCCCCCGTTTCCCTATTCTCCAAACTTGACTTTCTCGGATCCCTCGGCTTACTGATTGTGCCCCAAATGTTTCGAAGAAATAGCTGGTGGGAATAAGATTTTATTAAAACGAGAAGGTGGATGTAGAAACGAATGGCTATTTTTCAGACTTGGGTAAATCCTATTATTCGGAAAGGATCAAGAAATTGGAACAGCGTTATAAGAAGCGTCTAAAACTGAAAGACTCTATGTTGAAAAAAAGGATTACCACAAACATTGAAGTAGTTGTTATATTTTCACGGAATTTTCAAACGATGCTCGCATATCATCCCATTTAGTTTGGAGAATCAAAAAAATGCTTAATATGAATCTCGCCACTGACTGTAAAGCGGCTTCTTTATAATTTTAGAATATGTCTGATGAGGCGATATAATCACAATCCGTACCGTCCCCCCCCCTTCATGGGGATGAGTGAACTTTCCATCTTCCACATATGAAAATTCTGTTTGCTCTTTGTTCCAGCAAGAAACTACTTCATTTGCAAATGTTTAGTCAAAGACCAAATTTGGAACACATCAGGGTGTTATTATGATTATTACAGTAAATAATTCATATTTCAAACGTCAGATGGGCCTCTTATAGTATTCGCATGACACATTATTATAGGACCATAGTGCACTGCGACCTGTTATGTGATAAGTTGTGCTTGTGAACGAGGGTGTAATTGGAAGCTTCCGTATTGGAGTGTATTCGAGTACCGCCTCGGGCTTTTCGTTCTATATCGGCAATGGATTTAGAGTTACACCACCTAGGTGCATGGGTCCTCGTTTTCCGAGAGCAGCGCATTCGCAGAGGATGTGCTTAGACCCTGGTTTCTAATAATTTTTTCTGGAATGATACCGAAGACAGCAATGTACCCTGTAGAATGCCGTAAGTGTTCGTAGGTTTTCTGTATAAAGATTAAGGACCTACGTAGTGCTCTAAGACTCTGGAGAACGCAAAGCAAACCTAAAAAAATGTTCAAGAATGTAAGAAAAAGCTAAGTTCGATTGCTAGACAGAACAGGCTTGTACTTATGTGGGTTCCAGGACACTGCGGTGTTCAAGGAAACGAAATTGCCGAGGAATTGGCCAACCATAGATCAGCGGTTCCCCACAGGGACCCCAGAGCCAATAATCGGAATCAGTTCTGCAGTAGCCAAGAAGTGGATCAGCGATTATATATGCAAATTACATAAAGAGTGATGCTCCAGTCTAGAACGCTGCAGTACTGCAAAGTGTTTTGTGATAAGCCCGAACAGAAAACTGTCGAACTTTTCTATAAATCTTGGAAGAAAAGACATCACCGGTCTTATTACAGCACACAGCCCATGGGGTCAGCATATGACCACCATTTGAATTACCCTATGAACCGAAAGTAGCGGGGAATGTTTAAATAAAACAAAAAAGGGGTTAACTTTCAGGCAAATTTATTTTATCTCCTTCAAAATATCACACGTCTGAAGCAACACACGAGTACCAACGTTTAACCCAGTTCTCCATGCACCCCTGGTAGGCCGACGAAGGGATAGCCTTCAGCTCCTTAGTTGCATTCTCCTTGATCTCCTCTATTGACTGAAATCTCCTTCCACGAAGTGGTAACTTCAACTTGGGAAAGAAAAAGATCGCACGGGGCATATGAGGTGAATACGGTGCTTGCACGATGGTATTTACTTTGTGTTCCGTCAAATAGTCTAGCACAATTTGGGCTTGGTGCAATGACGAGTTATCATCATGCAAAGTCCAAGAATTTGTTGCCCACATTTCCGGCCGGTTAGGCAGACACTAATGATCCGATGGCGCTAAAAAGTGACAGATGTGTGTCTTACAGTCAGTCCTCTTCTTTTTCTGAATTGGCGCGATAACGGCTTACGCGATTTTGGCCGAGTTTAACAAAGCGCGCCAATCGTTTCTTTATCGTGCTAACCGGCGCCAGTTGGACACACCAAGTGAGCCAAGTCCTTCTTCACCTGATCTTTCCAACGCAGAGGAGGCCTTCCTCTTCCTCTACCACCACCAGCTGGTACTGCATCAAATACTTTCAGAGCCGGAGCGTTTGTATCCATTCGGACGGCATGACCCAGCCAAGTCTTACAGGCCTACCAACATAAGAAAAACATATAGGCCGCTTTCTACGTGCGTGATTCGTTTAAATTAAATATTCCCGGTACTTTTTGATTATAGGGTATTTAGGACCCGATTTGTCTGTCTAATTTAGAGGAGGCGTATAGCATTGAGCATTTTCTCTGTGAGTGTTCTGCATTGGCTAGAGCAAGGCTACCAATTTTGTCATGAGAATTTGTAATATTCGTTCTCTGTCAAATTGAAGGATATTTTCAGATTTGCCAAAGAATTTCTATTTCATTCTTTCTGTTACTTCTCGCTTTGACTATCTACACTTTTACTTGCTAGAGCTTTAAATAAACGGGATTTTTAGTGCAAGTGTTTAAGGAGTTACCAAATCTCTCGGTGCTGCTTGGTTTGACTTTTTTTCAAATTTCATTTCAAACTATTGCCTCTGTCTTTGACTCTTTGCCCAGTGTCGTAAGAATTCTCTGTCTGCACAGTGGCTGTTAGCTTCCTTTACGTACATTTCGGCAAGCCCACAAAAAGGTTCTTGCCAATGGAATTTTGGAGGTGTGCAGTTTTGCTAGGCCGTCATGACTCGCTTGTCATGGGTGCCAGACACAGCTCAGGTGGTACTTTCTTTGCTTCCAAGGAATTGAGGAGAGTGAGGCATTACTCAACAAGTCGTAAGGCACATGGATTGAAAATTATTAAGTAAAACCACGTAACTCGAATTTTGAAGAGTCATCAGGCAAATAACCTGGAAAGCTTTCAACCACCTTTCGCGCACTTCAGGCACGCGCACGCCCTAGGTAGTACAGAACTAGTTCTTGTTTAGGACCACCTCAATGTCCACTGCAGGGTGGCCTCACAAATACCAGTTTGTATGGAGTTACAAGTATAGCAAATACATACATACAAGCACAATACTTTGGTTAATGAGGGTGACTTCGCCGGCGACATTTTGCAGGAAATTGCGTGCTTTTGAAGTTGGTAAATAGCAAATAGCGGTAACTTGGTGTAATACATTTATACTTATTTTGCGGTTCATTAGCATGCGAGTAATGTGTGATATTAAAATGAAATTCTATGTGAGATGTAATATGAGCTTATATACAACAGTAGGTTGCCAAATTCATGGGGCCGTCAGGAAAAAATTCACTTGTGAAGTATTAGTCTTACCCGATGATCATAAAGTACCGGGAAGGTGATGTTGACTGTTTTCTTCGATTACCAAGGTGTAGTGCACCAAGAGTACCTTCCACCGAGCCAGACAGTCAATAAAGAATATTATTTATCCGTTTTGAAACGTTTGAGAGATGCTGTAAATCGCAAACGGCCGGAACACAACGATTAGAAAAAAATATAATGAAAACTAATTTACGTAATAGAATTGTACGAGAAACTATGTCAAATGCATTGGAAAAGTTCATGTAAACACAATCGACGTGAAAACGAGCAAAAGTTGGAAAATAATATTCACCAAAATTTCACCAATTTTTTTTATTCATTTTTTGTCTTTTATGCCATTTTTTTATTTGTTTTTTTTTTTTTTGCATTAAAATTAATTTTTTATACTAACGCGGACGAAACTTGGTAGTTTTCTTCACTGAACAGTTTTTTTGGAAACTGTAGAATTACCCATGGCAAAGCCATGCTGATTGGGCGAAATTAAACTCATAGCCTCAAGATACGTACATATTTTCTTTAACAATTCCTTCGAAGAGTTTGGTTATAACAGAAAGCTTTCAGATTGGCCTGTAATTGCACACATCTTTCTTTTTGACGCTTTTGAAAAAGGGGTAACAGTTGTGATTTTCTAATTTTTGCTGCCCTTTCGTTTCAGTCTGCGAAGAAGTTTTAAATCCCAAGATCCCATTCTCAATGTTCACAGAAAGAAGGTTTCAATTGCCACAATTCAAAGTTGAATGTAGACCAACATGAAAAGAAGAAAACAAAATATGCATCTTCACTAGTGAAATTAGAAAATCAGCAAACAAATTGGCTACGTCCACAGGTGTGGTAGCAGATTTGCCATTTGAACTCATTTAAATAGTGAAAGATATGTAAATATGCATCCATTTATCCCATCAATAGTCGGGTCAAGGGATTGAGTTGAATACCAAAGAGAAAATCGCCTTTCAAGAACGTGGAAAATTCACTTAAGAATCAAAGGAAGGCTTCTTGAATAACATCCAGGGTAAACGGGAATTTTACGGGCATCACTTCTGCATTCTTCACAACCTGTATACATATACAGTATAATATATATATATACAATAAAAGATATATCCAGCTATTCATACACGGCATACATACATTCATGCTTCCAAACATTTATATTTTTTAAGCGTTGTCACATACGAAACATTTACGTTAAAGGATTTCCGTTTCCGCATGAACTTTTGCCCGGAAGTGGCAATTTGCTGCTTTGGTTCAATTTAGTGCGCGGTACCGTTGCGTTGCTTATCTTCAACGGAAGAAGTAATGTAATTTTGTAATGTGTCTGCTTTGGAACAACATACAAAAGTTGATGTGAGCAAACTTTTTTCTAATAATAATTTGAAATTTTTAAAGTGAAATCAACAAAAGTAAAGGATCCCCTCTTGATCAAAAGTTCGCACGTGGCCACTGCAAAGATGCAATGGGTTCAGTTAGGGCAGGTTAGACTTAAGATTAGAAGTTAACTGTAAACGTCTGGGCAATTAATCAATTTCTTCTATTCAGCAGGTTAAAGAAGTACCTATATAAAAATTATAAACTACGTATATGAGGTCTGTTCTAAAAATAAAGTGAACTTTGAAATTTCGTCTCGAAGATATGTCCACAGTTTTAGCACTATAGCAGTTTAGTTTGCTTGTGAGAGGCAAAAATAAGAGAAATGATTTGCGTGTTCGACGATTTTCTGCTATCGAAAAAAATGGATCAAAGAAGCTGCATTAAATTTTGTGTAAAAAATAGCATTCAGTGCTCAAAAATACTTGAAATGTTGACAGTGACATACGGTGAGAGTACTCTGAGTCAAAAAAAAAGTTTTACAAATGGTACAAGCCTTTCACAGAAGATCGAGAAGATGTGAATGACGACGCTCGCTCTGGACGTCCCAGCCCATCAACAACCAATGGAAATGTTGAGAAGGTGAAGAAATGTAATATGGAGAAACGTCGAATCACAATCAGAGAAGTTGCTTAGGATGTCAGCATGTCGACATATCGGTTGGCTCATGCTATGCAATCTTTTCGGAAATTTTGGGCATGCAGCGTGTGGCAGTGAAGTTCGTTCCAAAATTCGTGAATTTTGACCAAAACCAATGTCGCATAACCATTGCTCAGGTATTGTCAGAAGTGGTGCAGATTTGGTTAAAAGGGTCATAACTGGTGATGAATCATGGGTACATGGTTATGGCATCGCAACCAAAGCCCAATCGTCCCAATGGAAGAGTCCAGGAGAACCAAAAGTCGATAGCAGAAAATGGCCTAACACGTAAAAGACTTGTCTTATTTATGCCTCTCACAAACGAATTAAAAATTCTATGTTGCTGAAGCCGTAAACATACCTTCGAGGCGAGTGTACTAACATAAAAAAATACTAACTGAAAGTCAAATGTACGTAGCCCGCGAAATTTCAAAATTCATCTTATATTTTGAACAGACCTCGTGTAAGTTAGCCTTGCAAAGTATTGTGGCCACCGTAGCCGAATGCATTGGTGTGTGACTACTATCCGGGAGTGCGTGGACTTGAGTCAATGCTCATGAAACACCAGAAAAAGTTTGTTCTAATAGCGGTCGTCCCTCGGTAGGCAATAGAAAAATGGTAAGTATTTGCTCGATAGAACTCTTTCTGCTCTACAAAACTATGTTAATTGTATTTTTGCGTTATTTAATTTTTCATTTTTTTAGGCTTAGAAATCGAATACCCAGGAGGAAAAAAATCAACGTTTTCGATACCTGCTCTTCTTTGTTTTTCATCGAGATCAAAGAGCTACCGAAGCAGCGACGTGTATGGAAAAGGTGTCGTAGACGATTCTACAGCTCGAAAATGTAAATTATAAAGTTCAAAAATGGCGACTTTAACGTCGATGATATCGATGACATGCCGCGCAGCGATTCTGAATTCAATGAAGAACGTCTCAAATCATTTCTGCAAAGGGGAACGGTTGCCTAACCAGTCCTGAATTAGCGTAAAAAATGAGCTGCGATCATAAAACGATTCTCAATTACCTTCATTCAATAAATAAAAAAAAAAAAATAAATAAATAATTGGCGCGTACACTTCTGTTAGGTGTTTGGCCGAGCTCCTCCTCCTATTTGTGGTGTGCGTCTTGATGTTGATCCACAAGTGGAGGGACCTACAGTTTCAAGCCGACTCCGAACGGCAGATATTTTTTTGAGGAGCTTTTTCATGGCAGAAATACACTCGGAGGTTTGCCATTGCCTGCCGAGGGGCGACCGCTATTAGAAAAATGTTTTTATTAATTTTGCTTTCACCGAGATTCGAACCAACGACCTCTCTGTGAATTCCGAATGGTAATCACGCATCAACCCATTCGGCTACGACGGCCAATGAAACTTACCGAAAAATTAGAAGCCTGGGTGCCTCACGAGCTCAACGAAAAAATCAAAGAAAGTGGCCTTTCAAATTGCTCCTCAGCTTATCGCCCGCCATCGAGCAACGCGCGGTGATAAACAGCGCTTTTTGTACCGAATCGTCACGGGAGATGAGAAATGAAGCCTTTATATATGAAGCCAATGAAGCAAATAAAGAAGTGGGTGACTCCAAGAGATACGCCAAAGCCGAGAGTGAAGCCGGATTTTCATCCTAAGAAGATCACGATATATTGGTTTGGTGGGATTGGGAGGCCATGATGCTCTAGGAAATGCTCGAAAAGAATGCCATCGTCAACAAGGAGCTCTACATTGCCCAGATACACTGCGTAAATGAGGCTATTCGGTTGAAAATACCTGATCGACATGGTCAAACCATACTCCTTCACGACAATGCCAGGCCCCATGTTGCACAAGTCGTCAAAGCCGTACTACAAGAGCTCGAATGGAAGGTCCGTCAGCATCTGCCGTATTCTCCGGACCTTAGACAGATCAATTACCATCTCTTTCGTTCCCTGTTAAACCATATAAAGGGCGTTACCTTTGACGGCAAAGATTTCCTTAAAAACTGGCTCAACAAATTCTTTGATACCAGACCAGGTGATTTTTGGCAGAAGGGTCGAGAGGTGTTAAAAGGTTGTAAAGAACAACGGTGAACATAGAATTGACTAACTTACTGATATAATTATTGTCTTTCGCTTAAATAAAAACATCTTCGGTAAAAACACTACGAACTTATTCCCCAACCGAATATAACCGCATAACCAGAGATACTGAAGAACGATTCTTCGTCGTTGCATGTCCAGCAGAGCTAAACACATGCATATACATATAAACACCCATGTACATATCTAAATGTATTTTTGCTCAAAGTGAGTGATATATTATTTACAGAGTGGCATATTTAGAATTGCTGTAATTATATAATTCTCCATATTTGCAAATGTAGATGTGCTTAAGTGTTAATGCAGGTATTTATTTGTGCAAAAATGTGTGATTGTGTGGCATGCATTCGCATGCCTTCAAATATATGTAGGTATGTACATTTAAATATTTGGATATAGTGGCAGAAAATACAAGATTACTACGGCAAATTGAATTTGAACAGACCAAAATGAGAATGGTTTTAGTAAATTAATTTGTTGCAAAGTTGTACACAAGCAAACTGGCGAACCTCATACTTAATAAATTAATTTGCAAAGCATCAAATTAGGTTACTATAGGCAATTAGAAGGTGGAGTGCTAGCAACGCTTTCGACCCAAAAGGAATAGAACTGGTTTCAGTAAAGCAACTTTGTATCTGTATCATCAGAATCCATACATTTAAATAAGAGACGACTTCTTTTTTATGAAGAGTTGCTGCAGAAGGGAGCAAAAAAGACTCTGAATTTATTTAAACGCTAATATGGACTTTGATGTTATAGAAGAAAAATTCGAAATTGAATGTTAACTTTATTTTTGAACAAGAAAATGTTCGAGTTGTGTGTTCGAGCTGCCTTTTGAGACAATTAAATATTTACTTCGCCACTATTGACCTTCACAGAGGAATTATATTCAGCATATGCCTACTATGCCCAGATATCTCTCCTAATACCAACCAATTTTACCTACTACCCTACCCTACCCCAAAAGCCCGTCTCCTAGACCTATCTTTAGATGCCAATGGATGATAGTTTCGTCAATCTAGGCAGTGTTTGGTAAGCTGCTAGAACAATAGCATGGATTTGCTTACCACAAAATATATTTCTCGCTCTCAAAAGTTGGGAAATCTTGTTGACACCGTCTTTTATTTAAATTAATCAAGAGTAGTAAAGTAGTTGATTGTTTTTAGATCTAAGAAGCTTTCAAAGTTTTCTTTTAAATTAACTGTTCATATTTTCTACATTTCTTTTCAATATATTCTGGGTTTTCTCACAGGTCACAATGCGCGAGGAATGCATGCTGTGAGACTTGGAATTACCTCAAGTCCTTTTCGCGATGGAAGTATGGCGGATGAGGTGGAATCATCTCAGCACTTTCTCCTTAGCTGCCCTGCTCTGGCGGGGCTAAGATCCACGCATCTTGGCTCTTACTTCTTTGCTACGGCTGCTGATAAAGCTGGAGTTGACATTAAAAATCTGATGAATTTCATCAGCAGCACAAAGCAGTTGACGCAAACGCAGCCTAGTTATCGTTCGTAATCTACACGCTCCTAACCATCCCAACACCACCTCTCCCCGCCCTCTCCTTGCATCGCATCGGTCTTCCTCTTTCACCGAACCTCCTTCATAATGGTATCACAAAGGACGAATTTTTTTCTTCGTCCAAGTGTGCTCATTCTTTAGTCAACCTATCCTAACCGAACTTTCAAACGTCCAAAAATCTTCCGCAGAATCTTTCACTCAAATACTTCAAGGAATGCCAAGCAACTGCTTTATGAAAATGTAGGCATAGTCTGGCTAATGTAGGACAGAGAATACCGTATTGGAACTCTGTGGCTTCCAAGTGCACTTTTTTTAAGAAAAGCTGGTTGCATCTAAGCTTTGAGAAAGTATTTCCAGTCGATGAACAAAAGATTTTGAAAAGTTGAATTTTCCTGAAACGGGCTATACTTTTATAAAACCTAATTAGCTCGTAAGCTATAGAGATACTAATTGGGGTAATAGCTCCAATTTTTCGATTTATAGTTAACGAAAAGTAAACTTCAACTTCTGTCATCAAACATGAATTCTGCTCTCTTTCATATTTATTTATATAAACTCGTTTCTCTTGGTCTCCTATACAGTATTTTGCTTCGTGACAGAGACATGAACTGCTTCAAATATCCTCATGTGACATGATTAGCCAGAATTACTACCGAATTTGCTGGGAAAATAAGAGCTTACAATCTGAATTCTCAACCCACACTTTGGGTGACAATTTTGACAATTTTCACCTGCTTGTCAATAAACTATCGAAGGTTCTACATATGGATCTATGGATGAATTCACACACACACACATATTTGGAAATATGCTGGTCAGGACAATGTGTCACCTAACATAAGCAACCACAAATCCTTTCTTAACATAATTAATGCCAAATTAGCTTAGAGTAAATACAATAGCTCTCCGTGCATCTCTCAAAGTTAGGGATATTCTGTAGGCAAACAAATGAATATGACAAAGGCAAAACCGAAACAAAGCAAGGTATTGTTCAAACATAGGCCCATTCAGCTAATTAAGTAGCGAAGCGCAAAAACTAATACTCCTCCCAATTTAGCAACTTTGATTTATTTAATTGCAGACTGGGGGGTGTGCATGGTCGATGTGATATATCCCGTTTTATATGGACAGCTGTTGTTTAACAATAAATACGAATGTATGTATATACACATATTTATTTTAGTTTAGTTGTCATTCTGCTTGCATGCTGTCAGCAACTTCCTGTTTGTCTTCAACATATCAAATGTGTCATCTATGCCAAGCAAACATCCGGTATCACTGTTGCAACAGGCAGGATATGCTTTTAACAAAATGTTCCTTCCCTGTTGATATAAATCTCGCCCTGGACATTTTTATTGGACATCAGTCACTGTAATAGAGCAACAGCAGCGGCAAAAGCAATAACAAAAATGACGCACAACCAAAATGTTATGTCGCAAATAACAATAGCATCACTGTGCCACCAAAACTCAGCGAAGTCAAAGAATTAACGTTACCAATGCGGAGTTAGCTGTTTACGAAACTTGGCTATCGCTGCTTGTTTTTTTTTCTTCTTTTTTTTTGTTCTTTGTTCTTTTTTCTTAGTTGTGTTTTTCATTTGGTTATTTTTGTAAATTTTGAGTTGTGCACCGACGTCATCGTTGCTTTGTTACACATTTTTCTTTTTTATTTTTTTTTCGTTTTAGTGCATTGTTTGTTATGCGTAAGCTTCTGCCACATTCGCTGGATTCGCTGTTGTCGTTAGTCATGTCCAAAGAACCCTGCAAAGAAATGTGCGCGACTAATCTCGAAACAGAGTATTCTGGGACTATTCTCCATGGGGCACAATTGGGTATTAGATTAGGTTAGGTTGGAGCGGTTGTCCACTGTGGGACACACTCTGGCTCATGGCCAATTGTGATGCCCTTATCCCTCCTAAATCCAATATGTGCAGGGTTGCCAATATTCAACGGACCCATCTGGCAACCATGTATCTTTAGACAGAGACGTCAGATCGCTTAATGACATACCGCGTTGGAAGCGTCAGTCCAATCAGATTTTTACCATGGAACAGTACACGCCACGCGAGCGCTCCCAAATTGTTGAAATTTACATTCACCAAAAGAAGTAAATTCTGAAAACTCAACATGCGTATAAAAAATTAAATAATGTGAAAAGTGCACCTTCTAAGAACACCATTAAACGTTTGTACGGAAGGTTTTCGACTGGTGATGCTCTTTCTAATCCAAAGAGGCCAAATCAAAACCGACCAAGGCGTCGCCAAGGACATCCCAAAATCGCCGTTCTCAGCAGTTGGGCATTGCTCGGACCACTTTACAACGAATTATCTGCATTGATTTGCATTTATTCCCGTATAAGATTCAATTGACACAAAGATTGTTGCCTGCGGACAAGGCTTGTCGATTGGAATTGGCCCAAAGAGTCATCGAAATCCGTCGGGTCCGCTGAATATGGGCAATCCTGTACTTTTCAAAAATTTTGTAAGATCCTTAATTTCGACAGAGCCGAGGTCTTCCAATTCAATAAAGGATTGTCCACCCAAAATAACGAGACTACGAATGGATAGAGCGTGACAGTGACACAGAAGGTGCGGGATCGTCTCTTCCTCTTCCTCGTCTAGACAACTTCTGTTGAAGTCATGTTTTTGCACACCCATTTTCTAAGCGTGCCTACCGATTAGGCCGTGTCCCGTAATAACTGAAATCAGTTTGTTAAGACTATGCTTATCTCTTCTAAGTAGAAGTTCCGTGCGTTTAGCATTGAGAGTCGGCCACAGCTGTCGGGCGATTTTGCAAGTGACTTCATAACGCCATCTTTCATTCGCTACTCTTACAATCTCTTATCGGATACGTAATTTACATGTTTGCAAGGGCATACCTATGTATAGCATTGTCTATGTACTCATCAGTCAATTTGCTACCGAGTGCCGCTAGCTCATCGGCTCTGCAGCTCCCCTCAATCTCACAATGGCCAGGAACCCATGTTACCTTAAATGAAATGTCTCAGCCACCTCTTTAAGAGATTGGGTATTAACTCGACCATTTCGAATCGCATCTTCGAAATTTGAAAGTAATTCCCCACACACATATGAAAACAATAACGTAATGTGAAGACCACAGCTTAAGAACCTGATGGCTCTGGTTCGAGTTCGTTCAAATCAAATATGAAGTTACTTAGGATTGGATGGAATAAATTTCTGCCCATGAGAGCGGACCCACTTGGACAAATAATCAAAATTCGTCCATTGAGACACCATATATGGGAAAATAGAAAGAAAAGAACTAAACAGGTGGGAAAAGGAAGAACAGGCTTTTGATTAGACGATGACAACCAACGGTAGCCAATCACGTTTGTATTGTCCGTTTCAAGCTACTGATGACATTCACCAGCTGTGTATTTAAACCCACAATATCAGCAGGTGTAGCAAAAGAGTGAGAGCCCAGATGTCTAAATCTTTGCCTGAAAAGCGCAGGACAGCCAAGAAAAAGGTGCTGAGATAACTTCCACAGTTTCTGAAGAACGGACTTCAAGCATTCCCAAGCCTCACCGCATGAACACTTAACGTGGATGAAGTTGCTTACAATATTTCAATAAAACAAAAAAGTGCGTGTAGCGTAGTACACATTACAAAAGTGAAACTTTCAAGGCAGACAAAGAAAGAGGGAGAGACCCGAGAAAGAATGAGAGAGACAGAGAGAAAGAATATATATCTAAATAAAGTCACTACATTTGCAGAGAATACAAATAGACAAAATGTACAAAAAACGGAGAAGGGTCGACTGGTGTAGGTAAACGCCGGACAAAAACCGTGGCAACAACGCGTACTATTCCAAGCGCTTATCACCCGCACAAACGCAGCGATTCAAGTACCGTAGCAACGGACCAATTACCGCAAGACAATACCAATAAATCCGACGCTGGAAGGGATATCACTTTATAGTACGCACAAGCACTAGCCAGGAAACGGAAATAAGCGCCAAAAGGTAGGCACCAAACAAAAACACCAAAAAAATTGGAACCAAAAAACGCCACCAAAAATATATTTCCTACAAGTTTGCACCAACAAACAAGCACCAAAAAGTAGGCAGTGTTATGTCTCACTAGAAACTGGCAACCATAAGGAAACACCCTGGAAAAATAACCTAAAATGTATCTAAGATATACATAAGGTATAGCTCTCTCTCTCCTTTTTTCTCTCCCGCGGAACGAAAATGCCCAAAACGTTGCATGGCCTTGAAGTTTTACTCTCTCCATTCTCGCTCGTCCATCGACGCCTAAGAAGTTTCACTTCAAAAAGCATTTAGTGTTAAAAATTTCGGTAGTGATAAAATTGCATTTCGAACGAAAACAAAGTATTTTCGCATACATTTGTTTTCTTGTCTGTGCCGAGATTTGAACTGAGCACCTCAAGTGTAGTGCATCAATGCTATAACCCATCGAATATTGATTTTCCAACGAATGAGTAAGGCATAGATATAAATTTCGAATTTTGAGTTCGAATAATTTCACTTCATACTCGCTCGCGAATATATATGTAATTGGTTAATTTCTGCTTGGAATACGCTGCAAAGATCTGGTAAGCAAAGAGCTATGGTGGCGCCTATTGTATCCGACTAAAAACCGCCTCACACCTGATCATATAATGCATGTCGAGATGTAAATTCGCCGAGCATAAAAGTCAGTGGTAACCGGAATGCAAGAAAACAGTATGCGAATACGCGAGTGCTCCTTGTAATTCAATGTTATTTAAACATTGATGAATCTCTCAACCATTGGGCCGCTTTAAGTGGTTATATGGTATACAGTGAGAATTTTCAAAAAATCATGTTTCTGTTTTGAGAAACCTATGCTCAGTGCACTTCAACATAAGTTTCCATTTCACGCTTCTTTTCTCAGATAATATCCTCCACAAAATTTGCGATGGATTTCCATTTTTCTTCGCTTATCATAATTTTCTTGATCACTTCTTCAGGTGCAAATACACCAATAGCTCGTTGCAGAGCTGTACTCTCTATGTTCCACCTCTCGCATTTAAAGAATGTGTGCTCCGCATCATCATACTCAGTATCTCCATATAAGCCACAAATACTTGAGAAAGGACCCATGTCCGGACAAAAACTGTGTGAGGTAATAGTTAACCTCACCGTGCTTTCTTTCTACCCACATTTTTAGATCGGGTATTAGTCTCGCAGTCCATCTACCATACCGTTCAAAGCTCCATCTTGCCTGCCAAAGTGTGAGCGTTTGCATTCTAATATCGGAGAAGCGTAGTACACGGATTCCTGTGGTTTTTGCCTCCCATTTCCGTTTGCGCTCTTGTGCTAGAATATCTATAGGGGTGGTTCCGCTGATAACTAACACTGCTGCTTCAGATACTGTTCTGTATGACGAAGCCACTCTGAGAGCGCAGGTGCGTTGCACAGATTGCAGAGTTTTCCGCCGGCATTGCACCCTTAGCGAATCTGCCCATATTTCGCATCCGTATAAGAGAATTGAGTTCGTCGTGTCCATTAAAAGTTTTCGCTTGTTCTACGTTGGACCTCCAATGTTTGCCATGAGCTTACTTAACATGCCGCTTACTTTGGCAGCTCTTGTGGCAGCATGGTTTATGTGCGCACAGTAAGTTGGCCTTGTGTCTAATTGCACTCCTAGGTACTTGACCACTCTTTTTGTCCATGCGGTGGCATCGAGTACTTGTATATCTACTTCTAATGGGATACGTCTGTTCGTTAAAAGGATTAACGTCTTCTAGCCATGTCTGAACTCGGATCATCACCTGATTTAACTTCCGTTTAGCTTCGTCAGTGTTTCAGGCGATTATTATAGCTGCAATGTCATCTGCGTATCCCACTAAATGCGCATCCTCAGGCATCTCAATTCGAAGGATTTCATCGTATCTTATATTCCAAAGTTCAAGTCCGAGTATTGATCCTTGGGCCGCACCTGCTGTTATTTGTTTAGTCTTACACCCTTCTCGCGTTACGTATAAGAGCACGTGATTGCTTAGATAGCTACGAATGATCTTGGGTAGATTATTCAAGATCTTGAATTTTACCTTTAAGGCTTCAATTACGTTGTCCCAACTTAAACTGTTGAAAGCATTTCTAATATCCAGTATGGCTAGTAATACTAAGCGTTTGGAGTATCGATTACCTGTCCGGGCATCGATTAACGGCTGATTGTGTGTTAAGAGCCATAAGTTTTCCATTAGAATTAAACATTTTGTTTTTTAACTCAAGTTTTGAGTAGCTTCTAGTTCAAACTTAAATATCCCGACAACTACTGGTTTTATTTAATTGATTAAACAAAAAAAATCCCACTCATAATTTTCGAGCTATTATTATTTCTTATAATATTTAGTTGACGCCTGACTATAACAAATAAAGCATAAAATAAAATTTCGTATTTCACACTCACATACAAAAACGCAATATATTTTAGCGACCCTCATCTAAGCACTATAATTTCAAAAAATTTCTAAAATAAATTTACCATATCCTCTTTAGCATATCCGTTGGGGTTTCCTTTCAACTTTCACCACAAAAACCATTTCCTTTTATATGCCAACACTCGCAAAATTTTCTCCATCAACAGCATTAACTTTTTCATTAACAACACTTTAATTCACTTAATTTTGACAAACAATGTCAAAAAGTTTTAATCCAAGCGTGCATTTACAGGTTACGCCAAGAGATTTTCACCCGTTAAAAATGTAAAAATAAAATTAAAAATAAACAAAACAGCAAAAAACAAAAAAGTCAAAGGAACGTGAATAATAAAATCTGCACAAATTCCAAACAAGAGTCTACAGTTTGCGTTAATTTTTTTGCTATTTCCTCTTGTGGTATTTTGCGTTGTCAACACTTTCGCCTGGAGATGTATTCAATTTACGCTCACTCAGCGGCGCACCGGGCGTATGAGCAACTTCAATGGCAGAACAGGTGGCACGTACTTGATTGTATACACACATACATAGACGTGCATGAGAAACCAGCGAAATTAGCAACAAAATAAACACCTTAGCATAATGCTAAACAACAATACAACAACAGAATTTTCATTATGGACAATAAACCACTTTTATAAAAGATTTAAAAAAACAGCGTTTGACACTTGAACAAAATACGGCGAGCTGTCTTTTGTCATAGCTTACGGAGCGGCACATTTAGTAGCCGCTGTAGTTAGCGCTTTTGAGGACTTTACGGCAACTGTCATTTACTTCCAAGGCGATAAGTAAAAGCTATAAAAACTAAAGGCTTTTTAATGTTTACTTATAATATTGGTTTGCGGAAAGAAGTGTCCATTATTTTCCTGGTAGATGGGTGCAGGGATCAATATCTCGTACAGCATCGATCAAACTATTTGGAGTTTATACTGGTTGTCAAGGTGACATTTCACACTTTAATTCTTTTTTTCTGCCTATTCTTTGTTCCATTCAGTTGTGAGTTACAGGGTGTTAACCATGGAAGTCACATAAGAGAAAATTCGGTGCACTTTAGAGTTCTCCTCTGATAAAGGCGAAAGCGCGAAAATGCAAGCCAACCCGCTGCAGTTGTAAATGCTGTTTATGGTGCCGATGCTGTAATATTTAATTCTAAGCCACTTGGGTTTCGACAATTTCGTTCAGATATTTTTAATGTTCAAGAAAATGTCCATAAAATCACAGAAATAATCGAAGTTGACCGGCGTGTTCGTAGTCGTAGCAGCGCCTAGAAGCAAAAGATCGACCATAAAACGTTTTAAACTAGTTGCGCAAAAATTTTACCCAAAAATAAGGGATTTTCCCCCCCCAAACTAATTTCTGTCAAAAGAATACCGGGAATTGTTCAATGAACGCAAAATTATTGTTCAATCATCAAAATTTATTTTGTCGCCTTCAAAATAGGCGCCATTCGAAGCAATACACTTACGCCAACTATTAGTTCAGTCATCCAAGCACCTTTTAAATGCGTTTGAAGAGATCTTCTTCAGCTTCTTCAGCGAATTCTCCTTAATGGCCTCTACCGACTCAAAGCAGCGTCCGCGAAGTAGCAATTAAAGTTTTGAGAAAAGGAAAAAGTCACGGGGGGCTAAATCCAGTGAATACGGTGGTTGTTCGATGACGTTTGTCGAGGTTTTGGTCCAAAATGGGTTCACAATATGAGCCCTGTGAGACGGTGTGTTATAATGGTGCAAGAGCCATGAGATTTCTTTCCACAATCGTCGCATAACTTTCAAATAATATTCTTTATTTAGCGTAGAACCATTTGCAATGAATTCCGAGTGCACAATTCCATGATAATCAAAGAAAACGAGTAGCAGACTTTTACTTTTGAGCGACTTTGACGTGGTTTGTTGGGTTTCGACTCATGTGGATAGCGCCTTCATCCGCCTGGTTGTATGTTGACTAGTGTGCATGTCAAACTCATATTTCCACGTCTCGTTATTTGTTACGATGCACTGGATAAACGTTGCGTCCGAATTCACTTGCTCCAGCATGCCTTCAGCCACCTTTTTCCGAGGAATTTTTTAAAAGGAATTCAACTCTCTTGGAACAAGTCGAGCAGCCACGCGTCTCATGCCCAATTGATAAATTGGTAAAATGTTGCGAATTGATTCGTGAGATACGCTAAGGTCACGAGCAACCTCCTTCAATGATTTTCCATCTCCATTTCCTTGACCTTGTCGTAGTTTGACGTTTTCATCCTTTGAAGACGTTGATGGGCGACCAGATCGCGGCAAATCTTTCACGACTTCTCGGCCCTTTGCAAAAGTTTTATACCTCTTGTAGACCCGTAAACCACACTCGCTATAGGCTTGCTGCAACACTTTCAATGATTCAGCACACGAAATCCCGTTCAAAACACAAAATCTAAGACAAATTCTTTGTTCGATATTTCTATCCATAGAGCACACCTGCGGTTGACTGATATAATTAAATGCCAAAAACAAGCTAATTGACAGATCTCCCTCAAACTCTGCGACACTATACATAGAGGACAGTTGTACCACATTCCAGCAAAAAAAATTTAGACACGCTTGCATGTGTAACGGCGCTTTTTCAATGAACAATTCCCGATATTTTTTTTGACAGAAAAAATGTATTTGGTTTTTTTTTTATTTAGATTAATGTATGCTATTATTTAGTTATCATGATTTTTGTGATTGTTTTTTTGTAAAACAACAAAAATAAAAAATGGTTATAAAAATGTGTGTTTGTGTTAATAAAAAAAAGTGTTTAAATAATTGTGTTTTTTTTGGAATATTTAGTTGAAATTTAACGGAAAACAACTTAATTAATAAAATTTAAAAATTTAAGCATTTTGTTCTTCAAACCAAAAACGAATTATAATTCCCTAGTACACAAATGCACATGGGTATGAAAGTTAAAAGAAAAAATTAATTGAAAAAAAATGTATTAAAGAAATTTAATAAAAATAATAGTAAAATGTAAAAACTAATATAAGATTTAGGAGTTTACCAAAACTTCTCAAAGGCAAGCCAGTAAATTACATTTTTTAGTGCAAGACAGCTTAGAGATTCGGTAACTTTTACATAGCAGATTAACATTTTCCAAAAAATTCAGGAAAAAGGCATACATGGAATATTAAGCGAAAAGCTTCAATAAAACCGCAATCACTTAAGTAACCAGCTTTGCTGTATAGGGCTAATAACTAACTTAGGGAGCAGGGGGAGCCCGTTTACTTGCTTATTAGTTGAGCTTAATAGCTTGTTGGGTCTGTTAGTGTATACCAGTGTTGGGCGCCTAACCACCAACTTTCATTATTGTTTATTTGACATTTGGTTGATGTGACTAAGATGTCAAGTCCTGTGCATTGTTTTTTCAAAAATGGTTTTTTCACATTAAATCGTTTGGGACAAAAGTTATGGTAACATTAAACTATCAACTTTTCGCTTGCTTAGATCATAAAACTCTGGAAATCGGGCAAATTGAAATCACAGTAATATCGAATAAAATTATTGTATAATAAAATAAAAGTAAAAAAATTAATGTATCAATTAAACCTATTTTTTGTTTCTATCTCCAGTGCGCACCACTCTTGATTGTAAAAGGGGTCCCACGTAAACAGTTTCAGCTCGTTGATGCATTCATGCCAGGTCTACTGTAGGCAGGTAGGTATAGCGGTTGTCTATTGACACACCTAGGCCTGCTGTAGGCCCATTGTGATACCACCAGTGCTTTCCCTTCACCCTACTCTACATTGTTCTCATTTAGCCAACCTGTGGCTTTGATATATCTAACAAGACTTGTTATTTTTGTACTGGTTACTACTGCCAAGTTATTCAGGGGGCTTTTTCCTAAAATATTGAACCTTCCTCTATCCAGAGCCATGCACCCGCATAGAAAGTGTTCTATAGTCTCTTCTTCTTCAATGCCGTTACAGCTTCTGCAATAGTCGTTATAGGGTGCTCCCAGTCTACTAGCATGCCTACCAAACAGACAATGCCCTGTTAGGACCCCGAGAAGATTTCTCATATTTTTCCTGTTTAGTTTCAACAGTCGGTTTGGGCGGCACATGTTTCATTCCGGCCAGGTCAGGGACTGAGAGCATAGCCTGTTGGCAGCAATGATAGTGTGTTTATCTATGATCATCTTACAAGTTGCTAAAGGTATAGGTATGCTCGCTTTATCTTATTGGATCCGTAATGTAGTACCCAATCTCGCTAGTTCATCTACTTTTCAGTTGCCTATGTCTCTATGACCCGGCACCCAGAGCAGGTTTATTACAAAGTACTGTGATAGTTCAGGGCCGATTGGCTGTCTGAATATATGATTAGCAGGCCTTCCCTGATAGCTACAATTTCAGTTTGAAATACACTGCAGTTATCCAGTAACCGGAATGAAGTGTTGGTATTCATTCCTTCAGAATGAAAGTCTTCGCCTACTTCATCATTTAGCTTGGAACCATCAGTAAAGATGGTGATTCCGCTTCTATTGTCCATTACCCCATTGTCCCAATCTTCCCTCGTTGGGAAATTTGTGGTAAAGGATGTATTTAAATGCAACTCCACTGAGCAACAAAAGTTTGTCGTTTGATGTAAGAAGGGGTATTCGTCTAATATTCTTGCGTTACCCCTCCTTTTAGTGACTAGGTTAGAAGATTTTCTTAACCTAAGTGCCGATTTCGCCGCCAGCTGTTTGCTGTAGGCCTCAATCGGTACTAACTGCAGCATGCCATTCATCGCTTCCGTGGGCGTGATCTTTAGTGCTCCGCTTATGCAGAGGCTAGCACCCCTTTGAATACCTTCTAGGCATTTTACTGTTGTTCTTTTCTCGAGTGTTGGCCACCAGACTAAAACACCGTATGTCATGATAGGGCGTACCACTGCTGTATATGGTCAGTGTACTATTTTTGGGGTTTGAGCCCATTTTGCCCCCACAATTATTTTGCATGTGTAGAGTGCTGTGGCTGCTTATTTTACTCTATCATTAATCGTATGTTTCCACGAGAGCTTCCTATCTAATACTAGTCCTAGCTAGCTCGCCCCTCCCCAATTGACAGTGTGATTCCCTCAAGGGTAGAGGGGCTTAGAACAGGTATCCTGTATTCTCAGGTGAACATGATTAGTTCTGTTTTGTTGGGATCTAACCCAGGACCACTCGATGCATCCTACCGGCTTACATCGTTCAAAGCATTTTCCATTATGTTGCAGAGGGTATCTGAGAAAATCCCTCTTATTAATATTGCAGCATCGTCTGCGTAGGCCACTACGTGTATCTTCCTTTCCTCTAGATTCCTCTGTACTATTAAAGAGTAACGAACACTTATCCGTGAAGTCTTACCTTAGCTAGCTACCTCTCAACTGAATGCAGAGTGAGAACTGTGGTACCTATTACCAGTCGGCAGCCTCGGGGAGGGTTCAGTGGAGGGGTTTTTGTAGACTTAGGTCTACTGTACTTCTTCTTTTTTAAATAAGAGTCTTTATTAAATAACTCCAAAAATATATACAATTTTTTTGCCTTTTCAGCGGTTTTTGTCACAAGAATGTAAGAGTTGTTTATGTGATTTTCATTTCAGTTTCGTGATACGAATTCTTTGGATGAAGCCTATGCACGATTGTTTGTACATTCACATATACTTCTAGATGTATATTTGTATGTATTGAAGTGCAAATGAATAGGCGTCTGTCGGCATATGGTCTATTTTCTTGGTTGCATCTGCTACAAGTTCCCTTGAACTGCTCACGGAGGCGTCTATGACAAAGCGAGTCATATTTCCAGACAGCGCACTGGCTGGTAAGTGTCCTGTGTCTGACAAGTTGCAGCGAAAAAAAAAAACACAAAAGCAAAGAAAAGTGTCGAAATTCGGTGACAGTTTTGATTGTCTGAAAATAAAGCTTTCAGGGGAAAGAGAAAAAATGAAAAGTAAGAAAATAAATAAAAGAAAAACGAAGAATAAATTCCATGACCGCCAACGCGGATTATAAGTTGTATTAGGTAGCTGAGTAAAATGTGGAGCTACAGAATATATATATACGTACATATCACTATGTATGCCCACATACCTCAGCGTATCAGTTAACGCCAAGCTAAGGCTGAGGCAAGGAGCTACCCAAGCACAAGGCACTCTACCTCATGCATATGTGCTGGCGTAGCTCCTTAGACAAACAGGCGTGCGTGTGTGTGTGTGTGTGTGTAAATGTGCATATAAGTAGACAGCTGTAGAATATGTCTGATTTGAGGAATGAAAGCGCGTAATTTTTAAAGCAAAAAAAAAACAATACACACAAAAGAGAAAAGTGCCGACGAAGGTATTTGCAACAATACACAAACGAAATGATTTGAGTGAGTTGAATGAAGTTTTCAATTTTCAATTTACAATTTTCCTATTGTGAAAATTACCAAACTTGCTTGACGGCCATGTAAACAGGCGAAGTTAACACAAAAACGCAAAAAAAAAGAAGAAAATTGGGAAGTGAGATATGCAAGAAATGCAAAAATTTGTTCAACAATCACTTGCCATTTGCCAAAGAAACGTGAAGTAGCGCAAGTTCGCGTTGGCACAGCAAATACATGGAATACAATAAGCAGACGCGAAAAGCAATAAAAATTGCCAACTGCCAAGCCAACAAAGGCGAAATGAAGGAATAGCTCTACATGCTCGTATGTATGTATGTATGTATGTATGTATGTATGCATGTATGACCGCAACTGCTATGTCTGCTTAGATGCCAATACGCACGAAAACAAGAAGAAAAACTTGAAATGCCAATCTATTCGCTTGTCTGTGTGCACGTTTTTGCTGAAATTTAGTTTATGCTTTCTTTCCTCTTTGATGCGCAGACATTTGGCAACCCATGTTGCAAAATCTACGCTAAAAATATCAAATACTACATTTAACTTTTTTCCTGCTCTTTTTTAGCCACGATTCAACTACTTATAACAACAAATGAATAGCGAAAACCGATAGGATGAATTGTGCATACGAAGTGGCTTACGAAGAGGCCATCACAATACAAACCGCCATGCATTCAGTACAATAATTGAGAGATCTCTTGCAGTTGCATGAGGAGTTCGTTTTCTATTTGAATAGCAAAGAAAGAATTTGGAAAGTGGGAATTCGAAATGCTGCGAATAGAATGTAGTATCGAACTACAGAAGGATATAAAAAAGCTAACGAATAATAATTCTGATACTAAAAAGTACCGATGCACTCACGAGCTTGAATATGCGACAAAATATTTATTTGTTTTCTTATTTGCAAATGTCAAATGTAATTGGAAATGGTTAATAAGCAATTGAATTAATAGATAATCGGTAAAAAATAGATAATACCACAAGGACCTAGCGAGGACATAGAAAAATGGGTTTGTATAAAAATCTTTCATAAATTTTAGTACCTAAAATAAGCAGATATTTTTAGGTTTTCTTACGATACCTTACTTATAAAAAGTAAAACAAACTTAACCTTCGAAAGTCCCACCTATTTTGTTGACGTAAACGACATAAACAAACCGAGCTAAAGTTTTTATTTACACCTTTTTTTGTATTCAGATAAAAAAAATGTTAAATGAATTTTTTAAATTAAGGCCCTTACCTCATTTGAAATGGTTTTATTTCTTGGGTGTTTCTTTAAAAGCTTGTAAATCGGAAATATTTTTTTATTTTTTTTTTTCGTTATTAAAAAATAAAAAAAAAAAACTTTTTACCATACGAGGTTCGTTCAAAAAGTGGTCAGCCTTCAAAAAATGGTCTGCCAAAACACGGCATGACACGGATTCCGGTACTCACAGATGTCTGAAATCAAAAAGGCAAACAGGTTCTTGTTCAGTGACGACATTCATCGTGGAACTATGATCTTAAAAAACAATTGACAAAATGGTGGACGTTCAAAGATGAAACACCGTTTTTGGCCTTGTTTTGATTTTAAAGGTCCGAAAAAAATACTATTTTTTTTTTTTTCAAATTATCGTAGTTCACACAATGACGACATTCACACTCAACATCAATTCTATGTCTTTTAGAGTTTATTTTATCAAAATCGGTTCAGTAAGACCGGCTACATCCGTGTCCATTGTCCATGTGAAGACATTTTTTCAAGGCTCAACTTCAACATTTTGAACGAACCTCGTATGACCAAAAAATTTTTTTATTTTTAACCAGTAGATCAAGAAATTAAATAGTTAATACAAAAATAAAAACTCTTTTTTCGTTTCCGTTTTACACGCTTTTAAAGAAACACCCAAAAACATCATATCAAATGAAATTAATTTATTCAAAGATATCAGACAATATAAGTATAATAACAAGCTTGAATTTTATTCATATAAAGAAAATTTGTAACGGAAAAGGGCTATGTGTTCTAAAGAAAAAATTATATCGGAAAATTAAAAATAAATTCAGTCAAAAAAATATCGAGAATTGTTCATGTTCGGCCACCAAGCTTTTTTGGCAGCTTTTAATTTTTAAATTAATTAAAACACCCTTATTTTCATGCTACTTTATAATTTATTTTTCGAATTAAGACTTACGCGATCGTGTGTTTATTATTCTTTTTTACAATTGCTCAGGTTCGCCGATCCCCGTTGATGTCGAAATTCAAATCTCGAAATGTTTGCTTAGCACAGCTTATATATAATATAATAAACTCGTATGTACATAAGAATGTACGTCGATACGAACGTTAGGAAATGACAAATATGGGATAATGTGTATTAATATAATGCAAGTATAAGTGCAAGAATTGGGGTGACCAGATGTAACGAGTAAAAAATATTACAATGTTATAAATTAGACTACAATACTAAATTATGATATAAAAACTATACAATTAACCTATACTCAAACTATATCCTGTAAATCAGGTGCTGCTCCCAACAGTTCATATAAAAAACGCGCGTTACACATACAAGTGTGACTAAGTTTTTTTTGCTAGAATGCTGGCACAATTGACCTCTATAGAGTGGCAGAGTTGGAGGGTGATCTGCCAATTAGTTTGTTTTTGGCATTTAATTATATCAGTCAACCGAAGATGGGCTCTATGTGTGTTCACTATGGAGTGTTCACTATGGATAAAAGTATCGAACAAAGAATTGGTCTGTGTGTTGTGTTTTGAACGGGATTTCGTGTGCTGAATCATTGAAAATGTGGCAGAAAGCCTATAGCGAGTGTGGTTTATCAAAAGCACGGGTCTACGAGAGGTATAAAAGTTTTGCAAAGTGCCGAGAAGTCATTGAAGAATTGCCCCGATCTGATCGCCCATCAACGTCGTCAACGGATAAAAACGTCAAACGCCGACAAAGTCAAGGAAATGGGGATGGCAAATCATTGAAGGAGGTTGCTCGTAACCTTAGCGTGTCTCACGAATCAATTCGCAACATTCTACACCATCAATTGGGCATGAAACGCGTGGCTGCTCGACTCGTTCCAAGAGATTTGAATTTCTTTCAAAAAATTCATCGGAAGAAAGTGGCTGAAGGCATGCTGGAGCAAGTGAATTCGGACGCAACGTTTATCCAGCGTTATGATGCGCTGTGGATATGTAGGGATGAGATGTGGTTATATTAGTTTGACAAGCAAACCAGTCAACAGGCGGCTGATGTGGCTTAATGGCGCTATCCATAAGAGTCGAAACCCAAAAACCCATGTTAAAGCCGGTCAAAAGTAAAAGTCATGCCACTCGTTTTCTCTGATTATCTTGGAGTTGTGCACTCGGAGCTCATTCGAAATGGTTCTACGGTAAATAAGGAATATTGTTTGGAAGTTATGCGACGATTGGGAAAGCATGTGCGTTGGAAATGACCCATTTTGTGGGAAGAAAACTCATAGATCTTGAAGCGAGATAACGCATAGTCTCACAAGGCTCATATTGTGAACACTTTTTTGACCAAAAACTCGACAAATATAATATCAACGAACAATCTCCGTATCCGTATTCCGGACTTAGCCCCTCTGACTTTTTCCTTTTCCCTAAACTTCAATTGCCACTTCGCGGACGCCGCTTTGAGTCGATAGAGGGCATTAAAGAGAATTCGCTGAAGGAGATGAAGAAGTTCTCTTCAAACGCATTTAAAAGGTGCTTTGATGACTGGACTAATCGTTGGCATATGAGTATTGCCTCGAATGGAACCTATTTTGAGGGCGATAAAATAAAGTTTGCTGATTAAACAATTATTTTGCGTTTTATTAAACAATGTCTGGCACTTTTTTAACAGAATGTAAAAAGCTTTTTAGCGCTGAGCAACATCGTCACTTAGTTTGCTTATTCTGAGAATAGCAAGAGAATACCAAATTTCAAAAATTTAATTCCCAAGAAAATGCATGAGAACCCCGTTTGCTCACATAATCGAATTTGGTTATATCCACGCTTTGGGACTTTGCTTAAGTGTTGTTGTTCACTATTTTGAATGTTCGTTTAATCGAGTGGCTGTTGTACATCCTACAAATACAGAGCAAGAGGAGAAAATATGAGAAAGCAAATACAAATACTCGTACAAAGATTGGCACATCGCTGCATTACCAAATTCGCCCCACATTATTAAAGCGAAATTTATGCGCCACAGCAGATACTTCAGCCAACAAATGGCTACCAACAAAAAATGCCATAACTTGAAACGGAACAAGTTTGAGTGAGTTAAATATACAATAAAATTTTGGTACAACAGGAAAGCTAAAATTCAAATCAGAGCCTTATTTACGCACGCACATTCTAGTGAAATTTAAATCAGACAGGGTATTCATTTGTGGAATTACACAAATCACATAGGCAAGGGGAGTTATAGCCTGTAATATCAGAGGAACAGTGGAACAGTGGAAGTGGATTTTATCCAAAGCAAAACGCGTTTACGAAAACTGAATTTTTCAATCTTTTTTTTTATGTCGAGCTTGTTTTCTGGGGCTGATTATTTGTCTCAAATTTAAATGCTTTAGCTTCGTTTATAATAGGTTTTTATTTTTCGAAAACTATTACTCCAATATGGCAGGAGCGCGTGGTTATTGACCGATTTCGCCCATATTTAATACTACCTTTGACAAGGAGTAACATTTCTACTCCGCTGCATTGAGAAATATATTGATTTTTGCTCGAGTTATTGTGCGCGCGGGCCAACAGACAGACGGCCAGGCATGCCCACTCACTTAGCACTCTTCTGCTTCTGGACCCAACCTGTTAAAACAGGACGTTTCCTCGGCTAGCGTTAAATGAGTTAGATGGTGACGACCGGTGGTTAAACCGCACTGCAGGACTTATTGAACTGCTACAACAACAATAACCAGGCATGGCTTTAACAACTTCTCGCATCATTCGGAACATTCGTGCATATATATGTATATATCTATTTCGATTTCTTTATACTATTACACACAACCCTAATATCAACCCAATTATAAGCCCACAAGTGAGCGGATATAAAACAAAAAAAATTTAAATGGCAAAATTAATAAAAAATTAATAGCAAAATTGAGGAAAAACTAGAGTGTTAAGGGGGATAGATGTGTACAAAATTGTAATGGCTGCTTTTTTAGCTATGGAACATTCAAAAATAATAAAAGAAAGTGAACATCTCGTACATTGTATGGTATGATTGTATAGACTTTTTTGCTTCACCGAAACGTAAAAATATGGAATTTCCACGTTTTTGTTTTGTGTGTTTTGCTATTGAAGGGGAGTACCAATTTATGCCAGCTCCGAATGACAAGTAGTTTTCATGAGGACCTTTTTGATGACAGAAATACACTCGGAGGTTTGCAATTGCCTGCTGAACGGCGACCGTTGTTAGAAAACCCGGGGCATTAAGGGGCACTACCACTAAAGCACTCAATAGTATTACTTATTAGTAACTTATTTTTTGTAAAATTTATTTTTATAAAAAATATTTTTTTTTAGTTCAAAAATTCTGTTTTTCAAATTTTTATACCCAATATAAATAATTTTGCATACCAAAGAAAAAGCGTTTAAGTATGATCTGATTTCTGAAAAACCGGTCAAAACTTTTTTTAAAATATAAAGTTTTTAATTTTTCGAACATCTGTTTTTTGGACTCCTAATTGATCATATTTTCACTTTTTTAGTTATTTATAGTTAATTAATTTTAAATAATTTTTTATTAAATCCTCTTCAAAGCTAACTTCGAAAATCGGAGATTTTACTTATTACTCAATCTCTTAGAAAAATTGGTTTAGTCCAATACCCAGCCTAGTTCTCTACAGTGTTATTCATGAAAATATACCACTATCTATATTAGGTTAGGTTATGTTGAAGCGGTTGTCCACTATGTGGCGCACTCAGGCTAATAGCCCAGTTAGACTAGAAAATATTAGAAGATCCCTAATTTCCGAGTACTGCGATCTTCCAACTCATTCAAAAATTGTCTGCCTAAAATGGTAAATCTACGTCTGGATAGGGCTGAACAATGGCACAGGAGGTGGGAGGTCGTATCTTCCTCCTCCCCATCTAGATAGCTTCTGCAGAAGTCATGCGTTTGCACGTCCATCCTCTTCCCCGTTATAATAGAAATCAGTGTGCTAAGACTAAGCTTATTTTGGTTTAGCAGACATTCTGTGGGAGTAATATTGGAAGTCGGCCCCAATACTCGGACGAATCTGCACGTGAGTTCGATATGACATCTTTCATTCGCTGCTTTTACAATTTCCTCAAAATTAAGTAGCTTAAATGTCTGTAAAGGTATGCTCATGTCATCGACTGTGTACACATCAGTCAACTTGGTGCCGAGTCTTGCTAGTTCATCGACTCTACAGTTACCCTCAATGTCGTAATGGACAGAAACCAATATAAGGTTGGCCAAAAAGTCCTGAGGTATTTCCGTAAGCTTGTCTTTGCAAGTAGTTCTAGTTGTATTCGTCGCATCGGTTCACGCTAGAGCTTTTTGGAAAGCTCTTTTCACGTGCTAACACGTGTTTGATTAATTGTTGTTTGCTTTTAGTCGTTCGTGAGTTATAGCGTCGCAAACATGGAGCAAAATAAAGAGAAAATACGGCATATTTTACAGTACTACTACGATAAAGGCAAAAATGCATCTCATACTGCCAATAAAATTTGTGCAGTTTATGGACCCGATACAGTTTCCATTTCCACCGCACAACGATGGTTTCAACGTTTTCGGTCGGGTGCAGAGGTTATCGAAGATGCGCCACGGTCCGGAAGGCCTGTCGTCGAAAATTGCGATAAAATCGCTGAACTGATCGAAAGGGACCGGCATAGTAGCAGCCGTAGCATCGGCCAAGAGCTGGGCATGAGTCATCAAACCGTTATAAACCATTTGAAGAAGCTTGGATTCAAAAAAAAGCTCGATGTATGGGTGCCACACGACTTGACGCAAAAAACCATTTTTGCCCGTATGGATGCATGGGAATCGCTTCTGAATCGCAACAAAATCGACCCGTTTTTGAAGCGGATGGTGACTGGCGATGAAAAGTGGGTCACTTACGACAACGTGAAGCGCAAACGGTCGTGGTCGAAAAGCGGTGAAGCTGCCCAGACGGTGGCCAAGCCTGGATTGACGGCCAGGAAGGTTCTTCTGTGTGTTTGGTGGGATTGGCAGGGAATCATCCACTATGAGCTGCTCCCCTATGGCCAAACGCTCAATTCGGACCTGTAGTGCCAACAACTGGTCCGCTTGAATGCAGCACTCATGCAGAAGAGGCCATGTTTGATCAATAGAGGCCGAATTGTCTTCCATCAGGACAACGCCAGGCCACACACATATTTGGTGACGCGCCAGAAGCTCCGGGAGCTCGGATGGGAGGTTCTTTTGCATCCACCGTATAGTCCGGATCTCGCACCAAGTGATTACCACCTATTTCTGTCCATGGCGAACGAGCTTGGCAGTCGGAAGTTGTCCACAAGAGAGTCTTGTGAAAATTGGCTCTCGGAGTTTTTTGTGGGAAGCGAGCTTCTATAAGAGGGGCATTATGAAGTTGGCATCTCGTTGGAAACTCGTCATCGAACAAAACGGCGCATATTTGACTTAAATCGCATTATTATAACCAATTTTATGAACAATTGAAAATTCAATAAAAATACCGCAAGACTTTTTTGACAACCTTATATTACTTTAAATTAAATGGCTCAGCCATCTCGTTAAGAGACTTGCGGCATTTCATGGCTACCTTGGAGATTGTCGACTGCTTTGTGAATGAATCGCCGCTATTGGCTATCAGTGAAAATGTAGGTATCATCTTTTATTATTGCCACCAGTTCAGACTGAAAGACGCAGCAGTAGACGGGGAGTAGAAAAAAACGGAGATCTAAAGATGTTCGGAATGTACACTTTCGCCCGCTGTGTTGTCGAGCTTTGAACCAACTGTGTATACATGGATGGAGTCGCCCTGTCTTACATCGTCCCGTTCCCACTCTTCCCTTGAGGGCAGCAGGGTCGTAAATGTTGCAAGTGCAGGTAGGAGTGCATAGTCCACCAGTCTGGAAAGCTCCGAAATGACAGCTAATATTTTACCGTAGCAACTCTATTGCCGAATTACGCGCGATATATTTTGCCTGCAGATCTACTGGAAGAAGATTTAATGTCGCATATAATGCTTTGGTAGGGTTGACATTCTGCCGGTTATGAGAGCAGATGCATTCTTTGAACTTTGTCAACTTTTTTAATGTTCACACCGTTCTCAAGGGCATTCAACCATATTGCGATGCCACAGTAGGGGCTTGGCCTACCACTGTGCAGAGTCAATGTATTTTTTTGGGTTTTAATCCACATTTTTCCCCCAATGGAAGGCTAAAAAGTATTACAAAGCCATCATTGGCTTGCGTGCTAAAACTGCAGCTGTGAGCCGCCAATTTAGCTCCGTATGCAGTACAAGGCTTTTATATTTAGCCCATTCTGTTATTCTAAGGGGTTTTTCCCTTAGGGATATTTGTTAAAGAGCAGGTATCTGATGACTGCTGCTAAACAGTATCAGATCTGTTTTTTCCTCGACTTTTGCGCCAAAGTTTTTTGAGAGATCTTTGTTGAAGCTCTCACAAGGTTGGAAGGTGTTAAGCCGAGATTGCTATTGCAATATCGTCAGTGTATGCAATTATCTTTCCACGCATTTTTTCAAGTACCTGGAGAAGATTATTGCCAGTAAGGGGCCAAAGAAGTAAAGAGATTACCCCACTCTGGCGTGTATCCCTGACCGGAAATCTCTTTACGGTGCACTACTTTTAATGCACTTTTTTTGATGACTATTGATTATTTTCGGCATATTTTTAGTGTTTGCGATGTGGCTTCGCATAGATTTACTGCAGGCTACAAATAGCATCATAACGACACCTATTACAAGTGAGATTAGCCATGTATTTACATACATACACACACACATACACAGCCCTACAAAATGCGAGTTCGCACAAATATATCGAAAAAAGTGTCAGCCATTAAGTAACCGCATAACGGTGTAAATAAACGAACACCTGCATGCATGCAATTTTCAAAATGCACAGATTGGATCCACATACGCAACTCTGTAAATACCTGCACTTATGCATACAAACATGTGACATACATACATACAAATGACAGCCTGATTGCATGAAATTATTATGAAAATTTATGGAGGTATGCTCAGATATGTAACTAAATATAAATGTATGTACTCACAGAGAAATGGCCGAGCTGGAAATTTAAAGGGTGATTTCTTAACAGCTATAGGAAAGTTTTTCAAAAAACCACACGGAAAATTCAAAAAAATGCATGAAATTTTTATTTAAATCGATACTACAGGACATATAATTTAATGTTTGAAGATTATTTCAAGCAAATGTTGACCGCGACTTCGCTTCAAATGGTCCATCCACTTAGTCCAATTTTGGCATACTCCTTCCAATGTTTCTGACGGTATCTCAGATATAAATGCTTTAATGTTGTCTTCCAATGCGTTAATTGAAGCAGGTTTGTCTGAATAGACATGAGCTTTACCATAGCCCCACAAAAAATAATCTAAAGGCGTTATATCGCACGATCTGGGTGGACAATTGGCAGGTCCCGCACGTGAAATAAAATGTTCACCGAACTCGCCTCTCAACAAGTCCATTGTTACGCGTGCTGTGTGGCATGTGGCACCGTCTTGCTGAAACCACATGTCATGCAAGTCAAGCTCTTGCATTTCAGGCGAAAAAAAATTGGATATTATTTCGCGGTAGCGCTCACCATTCACAGTTACGTTACGATTCGCAGCATCTTTGAAGTGGTACGGTCCAATGACACCTCCAGCCCATAAACCGCACCAAACTGTGACCTTTTCTGCTTTTCTGGATACATTGGTAGCTCTTGCAATTCTTCTGGCTGATCTCCACTCCAAAATCGACAATTCTGCCTATTTACGTACCCATTGATCCAAAAATGAGCTTCGTCGCTGAACACAATTTTTCGATAAAAAAGTGGATCTTTGTCCAACTTTTCAAGAGCCCATTCACCAAAAATTCTGCGTTGCGGTAGGTCGTTCGGCTTCAATTCTTGCACCAGCTGTATTTTGAAGGGCTTCACAGCTAAATCCTTTCGCAAAATTTTCCACGTTGCAAACTGTTGAGTAACAGAGGCCCAATTGCTGCGAACGGCGACCAATCGATAATTGATGGTCATCATTAACACTCTACGTAAGCGTGTTGGTGGTTTGATGTCCAATAATGTAAATTTGGTCCTACATTTAGTCACAATAGCTTAAATAGCCGCTTCAGTGGGTCGATTAAACTGACCATAAAATGGAGGAAGCGCGCGACAAACTTTCTTAACAGAACACGCATTTTTATAATAAAATTCAATGATTTGCAAGCGTTGTTCGTTTGTTACACGATTCATGGTTAAATTATAGACCATACTGAAGATGTTTGACAGGGAAACAAAACACGAAACGTGCGTCAGCTTTTTAAACCAACTGTTTAAAAAGATAATATCTAAAAAATCACCCGTTATTTTGCTTTCTGACAGCGTAAGTGATTAGCATGCTGCTATCAGTCCTAAGTAGTGGGAATGCCTATCTGTCGTTGCTTACTGCTTGAAGCGCCATCTGTGTGTCACATTTTTCTGGCAGAAGGATCACACAGACGGTTGATGGCTTCGCTAAATTTGGTGTGTCTGCGCTATTATCGCGATTGCCCGCTTCCTCTTGCTGTCGCCAGTGATGAAATGTGTAACTGTGTCTTTTTCTTTGTTATTTTGCTTGTTTTAGCAGCCGCAATGCAAGTAACTTGCTGACATTTTGTGCGGGAGTAAGGATAGGAAGGATAAGGTTTTTGGGGTTGAGGAATGGAATTTTTTTGTTTTGTTTAGGAACTAGGAAGGTAGGTAAGTTTGGAAAAGTGCGAGAACCGTGCTTTAGGTGGGATTCGAACCCACAATCTCTGGCTTGGCAGGCTAGTGCACTTACGCTGCACTACCGAGGCCGCTACGTACGTAACTCACCGACATTTAAAGGTTTCCAGCTCTCATTTAAGGGGGGGGGGGGGGGGGGGGGGGGGGGGTAGGGTCACAAAATCGAAATTTTTTTCTTCACTCATCTTATAGTAAATCATTTCAAGAATGTTGTGTCAAAATTTTAAGTGGATCGGAGCAGAACTCTCAAAGTTATAGCCTTTGTAGGCACTCTACCTCGAATGCGGAGCATATATAATTTTTCAGAGTCATTTTTTCAAACGCGTTTTTCCCGAAACGACTTCTTAAAAGTCGGTGCCAATCACAACTCCGAAACTATTCAACCGATTCTTTTCAAATTTGGCACACGTTTTCTAAATCAAAAATACTTCCCCCCACACTGTTTTTTTTTAAGGTTGTTTTTCACTTCAAAATATGGCGAAAATTTTCGCCAAAAATGCTCGTTTTACGTTTTTTTACCACCAAAACTACAAAAATGAAAAAAAAAAATTTATTCATGTGGGGGGGGGGGGGGGGGGAGCATTACGTCATACTTTAACTGAAAAATTCGACTTTTTTAGTTTCAGATGATTCTACGACGAATGCCGATTGGCACCGCAGAGCACCTCTCGAAAAACATATTGTATCTCCAAAAAAACTCTGTCATGGGCTTATTTGTCAATATTTTATTATTAATATTTTTTATAAACTTATTGAAAAGATGTACAATAACATGCAACTGATTTTATTCTTAAGTATTTTATATCTTAAGTATCTTAAGCCATATTTCTGTAAAAAATTCAAAAAAAAAGTGTTTTTTTTAGCGCTAAACCCTACCACCCCCTTAAAGAAGTAGTAGCGGGATTTCGGCCTTGAAAAATTACCCAACTTCTGGAGAAATTATCTTCCCTCCTCTATTCTATATTATTAAAAAAATCTGCCACATGGTTAGACCAACAGTTAACAACTATCATTAAGAAAACACTGACTTCGGATTAATTTCTACATAATTGGAAACAATATTTTATCTTACCGATACGTATCTAAGTCTAGAAGCAAGTCGTATATCCAAATTTATTGCCCGATCAGCAAAATCTATAGTATACCTAAACTCTTTGAAAAACTGGTTCATGCTTTGAATCTCATCCAAATTCCAGATGTCATATCGCCTTATCAAACGGCTTTCATAAAGGCAGATCTTCTATTACGAATTTAGGTTCATTCGCAAATTTTGACTTAAAACAATTTGAAACAGGCCACAATGCAATGTCATATTCACCGACTTTTCAAAGGCGTTCAATGGAGTCAGTCACAGTATCCTACTTACAAAGCTGGGTTCAATTCCACCCTAGCTTACATAAGTGGTTTGCATCTCATCCCACAGACAGAACTCAGTGCGTTTGTATGATATAAGCAAAGTAAAATCTGATGCCATCAAAGTGACCTCAGCCGCTATCTCGGGCCACTATTGTTCGTAATCTTTGTTAATGATATTTCAGACGTTCATGTTGTCTGATGCATGCACACGACTTGAAAATTTACAGTCGTATAGAGGACAGCGACCACCGTAGCCGAATGGGCTGGTGCGTGACTACCATTCGGAATTCAAAGAGAACGTAGGTTTGAATCTCGGTGAAACACCAAATGAAGCGGATGCCCCTCGGCAGGCAATGACAAACCTCCGAGTGTATTTCTGCCATGAAAAAGCTCCTCATAAAAAATATCTGCCGATCGGAATCAGAATGAAACTGTAGGTCCCTCCATTTGTGGAACAACTTAGGAGGAAGAGCTTGGCCAAACATCCAGAAAGGGAGACTTTCAGCTATTAGTCCATAGACGTCGCTAGGAGTATTTTTAAACCTTGTTCAAATGTTCTTTTCGTCTGTCATCTGTCAACAATATTCAGTTTATTGTTCGTTACGTTTCATACAACAATGCATTTTTGTCGCTCTTAAAAATTTCGAATTTCGATTTGCGGACATCGTTGATTTTCATCAAATGCTTATCGAAGCTTATGGTGGACATGCTCGAAGTAGAGCCCAGTGCTTCAGGTGGTTTGAAAAATTCCGAAGTGGTGATTTTAGCGTGGAGAACGAGGACCGTGGCCGGCCACCGAAAAAGTTTGAGGACGCCGAATTGCAAGCATTGTTTGATGAAGATGATGGTCAAACTCAAGAAATGATGGCAGAGCAGTTGGGAGTGACCCAAAAAACCATTTCCAAACGTTTGAAAGACATGGGCATGATTTTAAAGGTCGGAAAATGGGTGCCGCATGAACTGACAATGTGACAATGCACCGCCACATCGAACAAGAGCGACCCGGGAATTGGTGGAGACGTACGATTGGGAACCGCTGATGCATGTGATACTCACCAGACTTGGCGACTTTCGATTATCATTTGTTTGCATCGATGGGCCACGCACTTTCCGAGCAGCGCTTCAATTCTCACGACGAAGCCAAAAAATGGCTCGATGATTGGTTTGCGGCCAAAGACGGGCAATTTTTTTGGCGCGGCATCCACAAATTGCCTGAGAGATGGGAAAAATGTATCGCTAGAGATGGTTATTATTTTGAAGATTAAATTTGTAACCATTTTCTATCTATATTCCATTCTATATCTACCGGTATATACCGGAAATGTTTAATTTAAACGAACCGCGCACGTGGGAACCGCTCTATATTTTTTTCTTATGTTGGTAGGACTGTAAGACACACATCTGTCACTTTTTAGCGCCATCGGATCGTTTGAGAGATGCTGTCCGTCCAAATGGCCAGAAATCTGGGCAAACAATTCTTGGATTTTGCATAATGATAACGCGCCATCGCACCGATCACAAATTCTGCTAGATTATTCGACCAAACACCAAGAAAATACAATCGTGCAAGCACCGTATTCACCTGATATGACCCCGTGCGATTTCTTTTTGTTTCCCAAGTTGAAGTTACCACTTCGTGGAAGGAGATTTCAGTCGATAGCGGAGATCAAATAGAACGCGACGAAGGATCCATTCGTCGGCCTACCAGGGGTGCATGGAGGACTGGGTTAAACGTTGGTACTCGTGTGTTGCTTCAGACGAGTCATATTTTGAAGGAGATAAAATAAATTTCCCTGAAATTTAACTCTATTTTGTTTTATTTAAACATTCCCTATACTTTCAGATTATAGCGTATATTTAGATGATGCATATGACTTCAACAGGAATTAGCAAGATTGGAAGCTTGGTGTGATTAGAACTTCTTACCTCTTAATACTGGTAAATGCCAGCACTTGTTGGAGGGGCCTATGCTGCCTTCGAACGGCAGATGGTTTTTTGAGGCCAAAACACACTCGGAGGTTTACCACTGCCGTCGCATCTCACTATTTTTCTATAGTTTGATGTTTCATGGCGATGTCAGTGTACCGCAAACAAAAATTCTAAAAGCATATATATCCGCTTGCACCTGCTGGTATGACGGATATCCTAGCGAATATCAGACATCGAACGAATCAGATATTTTTAAAAACTAACTACAGCGAAATTTACAAAATGCTTATTTTTTCTAACAAAAAAAAAGAATCCAACAATACAAACTCCAGCGGGGATGTAAATATAAATCGTCAGTATTCATATTTATTAATAATATTACTCTGCTGTTAGCGCTTTGAATCTGTGTACTTCGGTAAATATGCACAGATACATACCTACACATGCACACAGACGGGTATGTACAGCGCACCAATATAAGCATACGAGTAGATCTGTAAATATGCCGCTTGCCAGCCAGAATAGCTGGGTCACTTGTGCACTTTGGCTTGTTTATTCTCGTCACTTATACACACACGCATACACACACATATGCATACATGCATATGTTGTTATGTGGTCATATTATTGCATCTGTGCAAATTTATTTTATGGTAAATATTTTCATTCAGCTCCATTACGAAAATTTATTTCGCAACTGTGATTTTTATATTAATAAAATTTTGTCGCAAGAATTCAGGAAATTAAATAAATGAAATGAAAATGTAATAAAGCGCAGACGACATATTCAAGTTTGTATTTGTAATAACGAAATGATGAAGGCAATTTTTACTACTGTATGAATGATGTAATTAAATTAAAATATTACACAATTTTCATATTACTACCTGTTGTTTTTTTGTTGTTTTTTTTTTTTTTTGTAGTTGCTTCTGGACCCGTGTCGCTTTCTCTTCGAAGCTTCAATGTACCCAAATCTTGTTCCTTTGAATGCATTTGCATGCTCACGAAACAGGTAGAAATCACGGGAGGAGTAAGGTGGATTGTTCGAGTTCTGCTGTTTATATTTCTGGCCTTGGACACTTCTAGTATTTAAAGACACCTTCTTTTGTTTTATTTTATTTTTTTATTTTAATTTTTATTTAAGTCTAGGATTACAAGAACCTTACAGACTATATACATAAAAAGGGTAATCAGTTTAGAGGTATCGGATTTTAAATTGAAATAAAACAACGAAAATTAGGCAATCTTTATTGTTTTTGTGTAGTACCATTCATGACATTTATTTTTTAAAGATAATCCCTTTCTAATATTGGCCGCAACTGCGCCGTAATTCAAACTTGTAAGCACCAATTTTGAATGACTCGCTGGAGGACTTCGGTCGATATCTCGAGAGTAACTTCAGTTATGTTTTCTTGCAATGCCTCAATCGAAGCTAATTTATCCGCAAAGCATTTTGAGTTTACATACCCCACAAGTAAAAGTCCAAAGGTGTGATATCACACGATCTTGGTGGCCAATCCATTGGTGCGAGACGAGAGAAAAATTGCTCAACGAAACGACGACACAGTAAATACATTGCTTCACGCGCTGTATAGCAAGTTGTGCTCTCTTGTTAGAACCAAATGTTGTGAAGATCACGGGCTTCGATTTCCGGCATAAAAAGGTAATTTCCATGGGCGCGAGCTTCGTCTTTGAAGAAATATAGACCGATGATTCCTCCAGCTCATAGGTCATATAGCCGCACCAAACGGTTGCTTTCAATGGATGTGATGGACTTGAACGACTTCGGGTTGCTCTTCAGCACACATATGGCAATTTTGTCTATTGACGTAGCCGTTAAGCAAAAAATGGGCCTCATCATTCTACACCATAATCTGGCCTGAGCGCACGATTAAAACTTATCACTTTTCGTAGTGAATACAATTGCACGATTAGTAAATGCTGTTGTTGTTGTTGTAGTAATCTGTGAAAACCCCCTATTGGTAAAAGTACCTCCAATCTGATCATCCCTTATTTATCTAAAAAACATACACATACAAATTTGTAATTATATTATATATTTATATGTTTATTATATATTTAAGTTGGCGGCCGCCGTAGCCGAATGGGTGGTGCGTGATCACCATTCGGAATTCACTGAGAGGTCGTTGGTTCGAATCTCGGTGAAAGCAAAATTAATAAAAGCATTTTTCTATAATAATAGCGGTCGCCCCTCGGCAGGCAATGGCAAACCTCCGAGTGTATATCTGCCATGAGAAAGCTCCTCATAAAAATATCTGCCGTTCGGAGTCGGCTTGAAACTGTAGGTCCCTCCATTTGTGGAACAACACCAAGACGCACACCACAAATAGGAGGAGGAGCTCGGCCAAACACCTAACAGAAGTGTACGCGTCAATTATTTATTTTTTTTTTATTTATATGTTTAAGTTTCAAAAACAAAAATAAATTTCAAGATTCCTCACATAAGTTTTTAGATAACGGTGAATAAATCTGTAACAAGTAAATAAAGCGACCATAAAGTCTGCGTTCAGTCTTAAAGTTTAATACAAAAACATAATATGCTATATGTAAAAATTAAATCTAATATTTTGTTGGATATCCACCTTGCTTCAGGACTTCACTCCGCCTATTTGGCATTGAACTTACTAGTTTCTCTGTTTCCTCTGCTGTTATCTTCCCCCATTCTGCCTGCATGACACTCCGCAAAACCTCTTTACTAGTAATCACTGCTGATGAATTCTTTTTTCCAAAGATCTCACAGATGGGGTTAAGATCTGGGGACTATGGCGGTGTTTTAAGCTGTTTTGGGGCGTTGTACAAGAGCCAAAGCTTAACGATCTCGGCTTTGTGCTTCGGGTCATTATCTTGTTGAAACCAAAATGTTCTTGATAAGCCGAGATTTTCTGCACTTTGCTTTAAATTCCATTTTAGTATGTTCAAGTATCCCCACTTATCCATCGTCGAATCAATAAATTCTAACTGACCCACCCCATTTGCCGCCATGCAGCCCCAAACCATAACCCCGCCACCTCCGTGCTTAACCGTGCCAACAAGATTTTGCTTTTCAAGAGCAGTTCCAGGTTTTTGCCAAACAATTTGACGGCCTTTTATTCCGAATATACAAAATTTACTTTCGTCTGAAAATATTACTTTTTTCCAGAACTCGAGAGGCTTATTTATGTACTCATTAGCAAACTGAATGCGTTTACATCTGTTCACAATAGAAATGAAAGGCTTTCTTCGGGCGACTCTACCATGGTATCCAGCTTGACGTAGAACTTTTCTGGCAGTTTCAGCGCAAATACTTTTTTTAAATGTTTGATTATTGTTCTAAACTATTTTTGAGGATGTAATCCGGGGGTTAACCTTTGCCAAGTTGATTATAAAACGCTCTTCTCGGACGCCCTGACCTGGGCTTAGATGTAAAAATTCCAGTTTGCCGAAAATTTGCTACAACTCGCTGAATAGAGGAATACGTTCTCCCAATAGATTTTCCAATATTTCGGAAACTTTTTCCATCTTTCCACATTTTTATAATTATTTTCCTCTCAGAAACCCTTATTTCTTTTCCCTTTCCTTCCATGTTCTTTTATTATCTCCAGTTATAAATAAAATGTTCAACTAAGTTTTGTTAACATTCAGTCGAAATAATGCGCAATCAAAAATTAATATAAACAAGGAAAAATATCTTAAAATTAACGGTATCATTAAAATAAACAGGCTGAATGCAGACTTTTTGATGACACATTTACATGTTACTGAAATTATTTTTTCGTTATCTAAAAAGTGAAGTAGGGAATCTTGTTTTTGTTTTTGCCCTTGAAAGCTGGGAATGTAGTGAATAAACAAATTCTAAAGATTTCAATTTAATCATAATATTATATTTTGTTTTTAATAAGTTTAAGAAGGCTATTCGGGTGAACGCAGACTTTGTGGGGCATGAGTATATTTATCAAAAGATGGCTATTATGAAAAGGGGAATGGAATGGAAAAAAAATCTTGACACAGCCAAATCTAGGACGAGTAGTCTGTAGATATTATTTAACTGAATAAAATTTCCATTAGCTGCAGTAACCCCCTCAATCTGGGTCTAGAAACGATTGCATACCATAACGCCATTATTTTTAACTTAAAAAAAAAAAATAGTCTTATGAGAATGCTTATTGGCTTCACGCTCAACTGCGCTTCATAGAAGATTAAGGTTTGGGGAGTTAGGCGATCTTAAGGGACCCGGCGGTCTAGAAATTTTTCAAAAAATCAATATTTTGTTTTTTCGCTGTTTCGAAAGTATAGTAACTTAAGAATATACTCTGAAATTTCCAAGCGCAAGTCCCCAATATTATAGCTTCTGCAGCTTATTTAATAGCTAGAGAGTAGTCCGCGCGCTCCTATATCGCAAACTTTAAACTCATGTATCTCGAAATGACTTTTTTCAGCCTGGTGTTGTAAAACAAAAAAAAACTATTCAACTGAATCGCTCGAAATTTGAATGTATATTGATGACAACATCAATGGCTATCTCCCGTACTAGAATCATATTATTATTTCAATCATTTCGTATTTTTTTGCCTAACTGAAAAAATCCCGATTTTTAGAGTCTCAAATTCAAAACTGCGCTATTTTCTCAAATTTTTTGTTTTTATTCTCTTACGGGACATAGCTACAGTTATTTTTTTTCCTTGTTCACACCTCTCGGGAGCATAGGGCCTCGGCAAAACTTGTCTTGCGTTGGTTTCGTTAATCTATTTGATTTCTGACAGGATAGGTGATTAGCCTGCCGTTACCAGTCCTAAGTAGTGTGAATGCCCACAACAACGCCTTCTTACTGCTTGTAGCGCCATCTGTGATTGACATTTTTCTGGCAGAAGGATCGCACAGATGATTGAGGACTTTGCTAAAATGTCTTGCGCTATTCCCGCGGCTACCTGGTCCAGCGAAGTTATTGGACCTTACTTTTTCGAAAATGAAGCTGGAGCAACAGTTACGGTGAATGGATTGCGATATCGAGATTTATTGGTTAATAATTTTTTATGGCCGAAATTGGATGGTATTGATCTGGACAACGTTTATTTTCAACAATACGGCGCTATGTGCCACAAAAGCAACGGAACGATTGAACTTTTATGGGAATAACACCTCTTATTGGAAAACCCTTTACCTTCCTCTTTCTCTGGTTGATTACAACTGTGGCAGGGATATCTACTTTGGTTGCTTGCTCACTTATGGGCCAGATGCCAGTTATCAGGCATCCTTTCGTTTCGTATTTCTTCAAAGAAAATTGTAATGACTTTTGTTCCATTGCTATGACTTTTTGCCTCGGCCCATAGCTGTATACTGCGTGAAATTAAAACCATGTTTTCAATAGTTTTAGAGAAAAAATCTGATTTAAAAATAGATTTTCTCGTAAGCGACAGAATTTACTAGACCGCGGATTCTTTTTTCGTCTGCAACAGTGCACTCAACAACGAATTATCGTGGAATTAAGTTTTTATGTCTGATTTGTGCAAAAAATGGCATTCAGCCTAAGAAATTCTACGAGACACTGACTAATTGAACGGAACATTAAAGAGACAAATAAAAACAAATTTAGATGAGTACCACTTATACTTGAAGCAAACAACCAAAATCGCCGGAAGTTACTGCATGTAAGTATTTATTCCCTCCCTTGCTTAAACGCAAAAACAACAACAACACCATAATAATTGTGGCCAAAGGCCAGTAGAGACCTTCCAATTAATTGAATACTGAATCTTTGTAGGGCAGTACTTAATTTTAGCTGAAATTCCGCCCTCTTTCTTACACTAAACTACGAGTATTACTATTTCCGTTTATTGCATTGTAAGTCTATAAGAAATTCCCTTTAGCGCTATAATATTTGCGTAAAAGTACGCCGCGGAAATGCTTTGTGTGTAGGTCGTTTCTGCATACCTTCATTCTCATATCAAATTAGCGCTTAATTCCGTGTTTTGCTAATTAAACCCTAGAGAGGTGCTCATAAGTGGAGTTGTGCTAGTTGAGTGTAAGGTGTGCATATAGGGTGATCTAAAACGTTAAGTAGCTGACAAATAGTTCGCTAAAATTGATATTCTCATAAATACCCAATGAGGTCAAATAAAAAGTTGTCGAAATTTTTTCACTTAATTTCGCCGATGAAATTAAGACAGTTAAAATTCTGCGATTTACCGATCACATTCAAGCCGTTTTGTTCGAAACTTTTGTCAATTTTTACGAAATTCCATAATTCCGCTATTGAAAGTAGAACACTGTTCACTGAGTTTTGCAGTTCGATAAAAAAACACAGTTTCATGCTTTGAAATACACTTTATCATTGAGTATAGTCTCCCTGAGCACCAATACACTTGTGCCAAGGAGACTCCAATTTATGAATTCTATCACTGAAGTGAAAATCTGGTGCAGGAAGGGCTGCAAAATATGCTTCCACAGCTGTTATGACCTCATCATTTTTTAGACTTGGAAACAGATAGAAGTCGCCAGAGGCCAAATCTGGTGAATACGGTTTTTTATTTTAAATTTTTTTTATTTTAATTTTTTTTTTTTTAATTTTTTTTTAATATTTTTTTTTAATACTTTTTTTATTTTACTGGATGCTCCAACAATTCGAACTTTCATTCATGGATTATAGCCATTGACGAACTGCTCTTGTTACTCGGTGCATTGTCCTGATGAAAAAGAATTTTTTTCTTTCGGTATTTTTCACGAGTTTTTCCTTCAGCTGGCTTGAAAGGTTACAATAATATTGAGAATTTATTATTTCACCAGTTTGCAAGTAATCCACAAACAAAATTCCTTTCGCATACCAAAAAATTGATGCCGATTTCTGGACACGAACTCGTTTCGGAGCCGAAGAACCAGGTTCACATCATTCTTTAGCCTCTTGTTTTGAGTTAGAATCATAGTCCTATGTCCGGGAACCCCTTTCAGTAGAATTTGAAGCCTATGCTACTAAGCAGTTAAAGTTCCTCTCTGTACTGTGAAACAAGTTTGGATAAAATGGATAAACGCTGACATAGTCAGGAAGTCGAATTGATTTGGATAAGTTGAGCGGTTCCGAATAGAGGCCAGCTCCCACACATCGAACCGCAAAACTTAATAACTAATAAGTTTACAGAAACATTATTACTACACAAATTGCCTTTCACAGCCTACGGTATTCCATCCAGGTCTGACCACTAACTATGGTGAAGAATAAAATTGTGCGAGCACTTTCGGCTCGTATTCACACACTCGCACAATCGTTCGTTGTTCAGACGGCAGCGAAGCAATACGGGGTAGATTGCGTTTCCTTTTTTTTGTATATCACCAGCAGAACTCAATTCTTTCATAAACAAACTGATTCACAACTCTTCTTACGTCAGCATATGAGATGATTCTGTCAAATTCGCTGAGAACCGTTCTGATATTGGCCACAAATGTAAAAGTCTTTTCACCGTGACTCCACCTCTTTTAGAAAGGCCAGTGGTTGTTGTTGGGCAGCGATCTAAGTGATAAACGGGATAATTTTAACCGAAAAAGAAAAAAAATCAGATTAAAAAACGTGGTCATAAAACCACGTTTCTGATAACGCAATAATGTCGTAATCGCTTACAGACATACTATATCACGACAAAACTAGGCAGATTTTGTTCGCGTTACACTCATATTACGATAGTATGCAACGTTCTTGTTGGCAGGCTCACCATTGTGATCACTAGCTATAGTATGTCGTCAAATCGCTGTTTGAAGAATAAGGCATCCTGCATGTTTGCATTGGCTGACCATAAGTCCGAATTCATCAATTTCTCATAATACGATTAAGAGACGTCTAGCTTGAAATTTACCCCTTTTAGCGATTCGATTTGAACATCTCTTTTGAGTTTCTTTCTTAATTTGTTTATCATGCAATGAGCAAAATGCCTCTCTTAATCCATAACCGGGCGTTGAGTACTGAAAAAAAAGCTCTGTAAAGCGTGAAGCACTAACACTCACGCAAAGAAAGCAAAAATACCAGGCACCAGCGGTCGGCATTCTCACATATTCAAGCACTTCATTCTCACGTGAATGCAAATAATTCCCCTCGGTAAGTGGGGAACCCAACCAGTTGAAAATATCGCGAGCACACTTGTATTGCACAAAAATTGAGCGATCTTACAAGTTCTCTGGTGATCAGTAAGAGAGCATTAGGCATGTTTTTGTTTTCTCTAATCGCAGACTTAATCAAGAACAGTCTGTTCTCATAAATAACACTTATAAGTCATTTGGAAACAAAATGAGAATTTGCATAAAATTAAAACAAACCTATATTAATATGAAAACTATAGTCCATCAGTAAATAAGCACTATTTTCTATCTAATAGTACACCACTTAAAAGCAGTACGAAAAATTATAGCTCTTTGCGAGGTTTTGCATTGTAAAGTAGTCAGTGGCAATGAAATGTGAAATAAAATGTTTCGACAAAATGATATACTAAAAGGCACATAAAGCGTTGAGTGAAAAAATACTCAAACTGAATTGAGGCTGATTGAAAATATGGATTTGGAAAATATTGAAACGATTTTCCCTCGATGTTTTGCCACTTTGTTGACTAGTGGCCATTCTAAAGCAGACAGTATTAAGAAAAATAATGTGAGAGAATAACCACTTATTTTTATTAAAATCAATATATATTGTAAAGGATGGTTAAGTTTTAAGGGTCGGTGTTGATTTTGAATAAAATACATTTCTTTTAGGAAATTATTATCATTTCTCTTTATTATAATAATATTGGTATGGCTCAATTACGTATGAAATAAACAATTGGCCAAATGGCCATTGGCCATTGGCCTCCATCCCATGGTCCAAATTTTCAATGAGGCATAATTGAGGTTCTATGCCGTTAATGTGCCGAATTACCTCAACCTTTAGCTCTTGAATTGTTGCTGGCTTATCGACGTACACTTTTTCTTTCAAATAACACCAAAGAAAGGAGTCAAACGGTGTCAAATCACATGATCTTGGCGGCCTGACATCGCCGCGACGTGAGATTATTCGCCATCAAATTTGTCGCGCAAAAGAGCCATTGTTTCGTTAGCTGTGTGGCAAGTGGCACCGTCCTGTTGAAACCAGATATCGTTCACATCCATATCTTCCAATTCGGGCCATAAAAAGTTCGTTATCATCTCACGATAGCGAACACTATTCACAGTAACTGCCTGACCGGCCCATAAACCGCACCAAACAGTCACTCTTTGTGTTTGCATTAGTTTTTCGGCAATCACTCCTGGATTATCATTCGCCCAAATGCGGCAATTCTGCTTATTGACGAATCCACTGAGGTGAAAATGTGCCTCATCACTGAACATGATTTTCTTCACGAAGTGCGCGATATGCGTTTTGATTTGAACGCCCGTTTTCATAATAAGCCTGAATAACTCTAACGCGTTGCTCGATTGTGTATCTTTCCATGGTTCAAATTGAGTTAGTCTGAAATTGAAAAATGTCAAATGAATTGCAGAAAAAACTTGACGTTTAGGTGTGGTTCACATTCAACATCGGCCCTTAAAATTTAAGCACCCTTTATTATATTAATTTTTTTAACTGCTACTAACTTTTTCGAAATCGAAATTCTTATTGAATTTTCTAAATTCAATTCTCATATATATTATAGTGGATCTAAGCGCTGCACAAAACTAATATTTAGCAGAATTTTTCGAAATTAATTATAGTTTTTTCGTGATGTCGCTATGACCACGAAAAATTACAACAACAAAAATTGTAAATTTTGAAAAATTTTGATTGGGTCCTACATTCACGAGGCATCATTTGGCTACCTCATTCAGATCTCTTCTACACTCACCAGCTCACTTTGTGGCGGTACTCTTATATTGTAAAAATTTAATAGCCACTTGGCTATTAAAATTTGATGCTCAATACAAAAACAATTAATTTAGTTCCCAAAAATATAATAAAAGCAACCACTTACGTATTTTTTTATTTTTAATTTCAGTTCCACTTATAATTTCAGCTACCAATTTTCATAATTAATTTCACTGTTCAAATTCCAAGGCTGTTCAAGGCACTTCAGTTCAAATTTTAGCTACAATACATAAACATTTTCAATTAAATTTTTCACCTAAAAACCAATGACATTATTAGTACTTGTAAAAAGTATTTAATTTATTTGCGCGTGTTTAATCACCCACAAACAGCTTATCTGCGTGTATTTATTTAAAACATAATAATTATTTTAAGCAAAACTGAAATTCGGTATCATAATTGGTAATTTAGGCCAACGAAGTCTTATCTGTGGCCTGCAAATTATTTATTTTATTCAATTTTTTTTATTTTTATATCTGCGCACATTTTGACACTCGTAAATTATGAAGCGTGAAATTATAATTTCATTCGTTTTGTAATGGATATACTTACATATATTTGTTTGTATAAAATGTTCAGAAAAACTTATTTTATCATAATTGTCTGATGTGTTGATGAAGCTTTAACTCTCTTAAACAGGGGAGGAGTAAAGGTAGTAGCATATACCGATGACTTGGTCCTAATGGTCTCAGAACCCTTCCCATCAATAATGGCTGAAAATTTGGAAGGTGCACTGGCTACACTCAGTAATTGGGCTGTCAGTTGCGGTCTCAGAGTCAACTCTGACAAAACGGAGTTGATGCTATTCACCAGGAAATGCAAGCCTCCGCCTTTTAAGCTTGCAAGACTAAACAACCAGTGTCTTACACTCGCATCGGAAGTCAGGTAGCTTGGTGTAGTACTTGACCCCAAGCTCCACTGGAAGCTACACATAGAAAATCGAGCTAAGAGGATCAGTATAGCCTTTTCTAAAAATGGGGTTCAAGTCACATGCCGTACTTTGGATGTACAACTCAGTGGTTCTGCCAATTTTAACATATGGTTGCCTAGTTTGGTGGGTAGCTCTTCAGAAGGGCTACAACACCACTAAATTAGAGAGAGTGCAGAGAACTTTATATGTGGGTATCACTGGTGCTTGCAGAACATGTCCCACTGCTGCGCTCAACTTTATTCTGCACTTACTTCCTGTGGATTCCAGGTTGCTGCTCAGAGCGCTATTATGTTGAAGCAGTTTGGCCTCTGGAGACAATTTCCTGTACGACATAGTAGCATCTTGAAGCAGATCTCCCCTTCCTTCTCTGTTCTTCGCACTGATTTCTATTCGCAAACTGGGATTTGAGGGTTGTGCTAGGGCTATCTTTCCGAGCAGGCAAGACTGGAAGGAGGAGAGAGTCGGCACGGATATAGGTACCTCCGTCTTCACTGACGGATCCAAGATGGAATCTGGAGTGGGAGCGGGGGTTTTCTCTAAATCAGCCAGCATTTCGGTCTCCTTTAAACTGCCGGAAACGAGCAGCGTTTTCCAAGCAGAGGTCTTCGCGATCCTTCAGGCATGCAAAATGCTTCGGAATCGCTGTTGGAAGGGAGACATTAATATTTTTTCCGATAGCCAAGCTGCGATCAAGGCCCTGTCGTCGCCGTATTGCAGTTCTCTTCTGGTGAACTCCTGTAAGAAGGAATTCAAACATCTCCCTTATTCTGGGCACAGGAATATAGAGGGAAATGAAATTCCCGATGAGCTTGCCAGGAAGAGGTCGACAGAACTAGTTTCAGACATCGGGGTCCCTTTTATAAGGGTCTTTACGCTCTTTATAAGTTGTATTTGATGGAGCGTGATTACCATAAATATTGATCAATATACGACACATTTCAGCTACACTTTTCTTTAAAAGGTAATAATGAAGCATACCTTTATGCAAATACTGTTATTTCGCGACGAACATAGACATTTTTGACGTCAGATAAAAAAGGATCTTTACGCTTCAAACTAATGTCAACTACTGCGATCGAGACCTCACGTATACACCTTCAAATCACCAGTGTATTACTAGAGCGAACACAAAAATTGTATCAGCAGCGACACCTCTTTTACGAGGTCGGAAACTTATTCACATACCCAATACATATAAAGAAAGAAATAATTCAACATCTCAGATTTACCAGGTTTGACCAATAAGTAGAGAAAGAAAATTGTGAGGGGAACTTCAACTGCCACGACATGGGGAATTCGGTAGCCGAATTCTGCACGATGAATTCACATGTATTCACACGCTCGTCCAATCAATCGTTGTTTAGTTTTTTCGTCAACAAACTGCTTCGCGACCGCCAATCAGCTGATTCTGTTAAATTCGCTGAGAGCTCGGTACAGACCTGTTGTGGGCCACACCTTCGCAATTATTTTATATACCATGAAATAAGTACTCGGAATTTTAAATCATAAAAGGCTTTGCAAAGGCAGCGTTATCCACACAAAAGGGTGTTAGTTAAATTCTTCGGTCTCGGCAGTTGTTGATTAAAATATGGATAGAAAGTCAAATGGAACTATCAGGTCAGTCCATAAGTTCGTGAATTTTTTTAAAGGAGGTTTTAAAATTAATAAAAAAGATGTTTAGAGTATTTACCAATCAATAATATATTATCCTTCATTATTTACAATGTCTTCTAAACGTTTAGGCAAATTTTTAATTCCCTGCTCAAAAAGTTTTTTGTCCTTGGAGCCAAAATACACTTCGATATCCCTTTTTATAGCTTCTTTTGAGGAGTAATTCTTGTTATTCATATGGGATTGAAGTCCACAGAAAAAGTGATAATCACAAGGTGCAATATCCGGAGAGTATGGTGGATGCGGTATTAGCTCCCATCCGAGCTCGTTCAGTTTGCCTAATGTTTGCCTTGCGGTATGAGGTCTTGCGTTGTCGTGGTGAAACAAAACTTTGCGTCTATTCACTAAAGACGGTCGATTTTTTTTAAGTGCCTCATTCAAGTTTGATAGCTGATGGGAATAATAATCAGCAGTTATCATCTGGTTTGGTTCCAGAAGTTCATAATAAACAATACCGGCCATACGTCACCAAATGGACAGAAGAATCTTTTTAGGGTGAAGGCCATCTCTAGTGGTCGGTTCTGGTGTTTCATCTTTATCTAACCATTGGCGTTTGCGAACAAGATTATTTTAAAGGACCCATTTCTCATCACCAGTAACGATGCGGTTCAGAAAACTTTCATTTTCAAGCCGTTGCAGCAGCTGAGAACACACATTCACTCTCTGCTGAAGGTTGGCGACGGAAAGTCTATGCGGAACCCAATTTCCCAGCTTTAAAACCTTTCTTAACTGACCAGGTGCCTGTGAAATGTTCCATGCGTTGAACCTCTGAGCTATCATGTCGACTGTCGAATTTGGCTCAGCTTCCACGAGTTCGAGCAAGGCGTCTGAGTTAAAGACTTCAGGACGACCAGCGCGCGGCGCATCCTCCACGTCGCAGTTACCACTTTGGAATTTTGAAAACCACTTTTGCGCAGTCCTTACACTGACGGTATCCTCTCCGTAAACAGTGTTTATTTCTGCAGCAGCAGTTGTTGCATTTTTACCACTTTTATAAAAAATACAAAATATGCCTCTTATAAGCGTGTGAAGATTCCATTTTATTTTTTAACAACACGTGGTCCTATCCGCGATTAAAATCACTTGTTGAATGCGCAATATATCAAAGAAAATATAAATAGTTCCGCTCTAATCTGCGAATAATTTTTTGTACGCAAAAATCGCACAAAAGTGAAATTATGGATAAAATGCGCACGAACCTATGGGCTGACCTGATAGCATTCGCAAAGACATCAAGCAACTCCAAAATAAATATATACGTTGACAGCCAAGAATAGCCACTTGCAAAACCGCAAAATCATGTGTCCACAGAGTGCAGATATATACTTCCGATTCGTACTAGCTCTGTCTAGAAAAGAAAGCAGAACTATTGTAGGTATACTTGCAGGCCACAATTTGTTAGCGGCGCTCGCATACAAGATAGGAATTACAAACAACGATAGCTGCAGATTTTGCAATGAACTAGAAGAGAAGGAAACGCAAGAACACCTTTTATGTTCTTGCCCTGCATTAGCTAGAACCAGATTAAATGCTTAGGAGCTTTACAATATGAGAAGTTAGAGTACCCCTCGGGGATAGAGCTCCAAAGTTTACTTAGATTCGCAAAAGACGCAGACGTACTACAAGATGTCTACTACAAAGAAATGTAAGTGTCTAGCTAAATGTAGTAACACTAAGGATCAATAGGTCTATGTGATGGCTTTCAGCCAGCCAGGTCAACCTAACCTAACTTAAAAAAGCCTCAGTACTTGCGACAACCTCGAAACTTTCACCGAGCCCGGTTTTCATTACGTGCAAGTAACGAGTTTCTACTGTATTAGGATTTAAAATTTAAAAATTCTACAATATTCAGTTACTATAATACTCAATTAGTAATAGTTTTTTTTTTTTTTAATGTGTGAAAAAAGAAAAGACTCGACCCCTGTGCTTTGAAATATTTTTTTTAATGAAATTACGCATTGATCATTTAGCTCCACTGTACCAACTGAACTTATATACAATAAATGCAATGACCTTAGCCTTGGAACTACTAATTTGTAATTCTATTTATGAATTTGTGCCTTATTTTACCTTTCAAGGTGGACCTTGTGAACCTAAGTCGAAAATTTTTTTTTTTGTTCAGATACGTAATCCCTACTTCCCTACTAATATTATAAATGTGAATGTAAGTTTGTTTGTTACGCTTTCACGCCAAAACTACTTAACCGATTATTACGAAACTTTGTACACATGTTTTTGGAGGTGATAGAAGTAATATAGGGTACCTATTGGTGGATAGGGTTTGAGATATATGTAGGTCAAAACGTGGACCCAGGTAACCTTCGGATGTGTATGTACAATATGGGTATCAAATGGAAGCTGTTGGTGAATCCTTTAGTTCAGAGTATTTTTCATGCCGCTCCGTGACTAGGGTCTCGAGATAGAGACCAAAACGTGGACCCTAGAATGTGTTTGTACAATATGGATATCAAATTGAAGCTGTTGGTGAATGCTTTAGTACAGAGTATTTTTCATGCCGCTCCGTGACTGGGGTCTCGAGATATAGGTCAAAACGTGGACCCCGGTAACCTTTGGTTGTGTATGTACAATATGGTTATCAAATGAAAGCTGTTGATAAGTGCTTTAATACGGGGTAATTTTGATACCTATTGATGACTGGGGTCTCGAAATATATGCCACAACGTGGACCCGCCGTGCCTTCGAACCGAATTAAACCAAACTTACACACATTGTTAAGTAGGTATTGAATATGGTTTCCGTATAGTTTGGATACCTATTGGTAGATAGGGTTTCGAGATATAGGTCAAAACGTGGACCCGGGTAACTTTCGGATGTGTATGTACAATATGGGTATCAAATGAAAGCTATTAGTTAATGCTTTAGTTCAGAGTATTTTTCATGCCGCTCCGTGACTAGGGTCTCGAGATAGAGACCAAAACGTGGACCCTAGAGTGTGTTTGTACAATATGGATATCAAATTGAAGCTGTTGATGAATGCTTTAGTACAGAGTATTTTTCATGCCGCTCCGTGACTGGGGTCTCGAGATATAAGTCAAAACGTGGACCCGGGCAACCTTTGGTTGTGTATGTACAATATGGGTATCAAATGAAAGCTGTTGATAAGTGCTTTAATACTTATTGATGACTAGGGTCTCCAAATATATGCCAAAACGTGGGCCCGCTGTGTCTTTACACCGAATTAAGCCAAAGTTACACACATTGTTAAGTAAGTATTGAAAATGGGTTTCGTAAAGTTTGGTTGTAACTCGGAACACTGGCAACGGGTGCAGCGTTCTTATGAACCAGCCATAATGTCGTTTACTTTTTTAACGCTTGGGGCGGAACTGAACTGTCAAATTGACAGTGTGAGTTACAATGTGTCAATATTTCTTTTTGATTTGGATGCCATAAGAAGACGTAAGTGCAAAGTGTAAAAATTCTTTGTGAATTTTTTTGGATTGGATTTTGGAACAGTGAAAAATTTCTTACGAAATTTGAGAATTTAATGTGAAGTTCGAATGTTCAAATGAAATTATGTGTTCGTGGAAAAAAAAAATTTTTTCGTTTTTTTATTTTTTTGAAAAATATAAATGGATAATGGTTAAAAAAGCTCCAATGCTTATAAAACATATAAATTGAAACGAAAAATTCACGATTGTTTCTTAGTTATTCATTTGCGTTGATTTGAAATTCAAAAACAATCTTCCTTTTTCCTGATTTTCAATTTATATTTTATAATTATTTACTCAAAAACAAATAGAAAAACAAAAAATATTGTTTATGCCAAAGCGCTTGAATAAAGAATAAAGAAATAAATAATATGCAAACCATATCTTTTCTGTTCTAAACCATATCTATTCTATTTTAGTGTGCCCAGCGAAGCGGGCCGGGTGTGCTAGTAAATATATACATTTGGAAAAAATCGTTTTCTATTTTTTTATACTTTCATTAGAAGAAAAGTTATAGTACTGAGAAGTTTGATTTTTCGAGTGCGCCAATACTTTTTTGACTCACATTATGTGCATATGTTGTTGGATACTTGGCCGAGCTCCTCCTCCTACTGGTGGTGTAAGTCTTGATAATTTCCACAAACGGAGTGACCTAAAAATGTATGCCGTGCCAAACGACACAGATGATTTGAGGTTGTAACCAGTTTTTTCATGACAGAAATAAACTCAGAGGTTTCTCTTTGCCTGCCAAGGAGCGAATGCTATAAGAAAAAATGTCGAACACGGTCACTGCCGATTGGTGGTCACGCGACTACTCATTGGACTACAGCGGCTGTGCTCATCTAGGCACACTATTATGCATTCATAGGTAGCCCATCCAAACATACAAATATTCACTTTGATTTTACATGTTTGCTTACTTTGGTTTTCTTTATTTACAAACATCCACGCGTGTCCACATACATCATCGCTTAGCTTAATAGCAACAAAAAATTTTAACAAAAATAATAATCGAATGTTAACCTAACTGGTGAATTCCAATCAGTCTACCTATGTATGTACGTTAGGGTGGTCCAAAAAAAATTTGTATGCTGCCGCCCCCCATAATGGTAAAGAATGAAAAATAAAAAGACCCGTATTTTTTTTTTTTTTAATCAGACCATATTTAATGGTGCCGCCGGGGCTTTGAAATATCCCATGTATTTTGCATGGGAAAAAATTCTTTTTCGTAGATTTCATGTAAAAACCTGGAAAATGAATATATTTTAACCGGATACCTCAGTTTCTCTTCATAATTGGTCAGGGAATAACAACCAATTATGAAATAATTAATTTTTTTGTATTAACTATTTTTTATAGAACCCCAAAAAGCCCCATAAAACGAAAATCTAAGAAAAAATCGAAAAACAATATTTTATATTACTCTTATGAAAAAAATTAAAATAAAAAATTAAATATAAAAATTTTAATATAAATTATTTCCCATGCATTTTTGGACCACCCTAATGTACGTATGTATGTATGTACGTATTCAAAACATGGTTACATACATGAAGGACTGGTGCTGCGTAACCTTCTGACTTCTTATTTCAATTTGCACCATTTGGAGCCAAAATAACCTGTCCTCTTTACTATAAATAATTACCATTCTGAGCTAAATTTATCGTTTTATGTACAATATTTTGATTCATGATTTTACTTAAAACGTTACATTCTTAAAGTAGCCGCAATTAAGTTTTCGCAAAAGCAATTTTTTTTTCTTTTGGTTGTTTCAACCCACCAATTCTACATCCTACCAGCCAACATTCCGCTACTGCATTACAGTTTACATATAAATGTATAAATGTTCAAATGCGCGTACATACATGCGAACTCTCTCAGAATATAGCACAAAGTGGTAGTTCTAAAATTTTGCATAACCGTTATAAAAATTAATACAGAAATTATCAACGAACGAACTTCTACGTGAAATTAACAAAATAATCTCAAAACTCTCTTTTACACTGAGAGAAACATGCAAACATTTTATTGCTTTCCCGTTATTGATATTATCAAGCAAAGCTGCATATACATATACATACATACACACATACATACACACATACATACATATGCATACATGCATACAACAACTTACTCCTTTGTAAAAGTCAATTTGCTTACTGTTTGAATTTTTATTGCCTCAAGTGTTCTCCCGCTCTCCCATTCCCTCTCACATTAGCGCTATTGTCTTATTTACATATATACTCTCACCAATTAGCAGGAGCACTTCATACCGCTAAGGTACTCTGATAACCTTTGGCCAGCTATAATTCTAAGTGTCCTGCAGTAAATTGGCTAATTATAGGCTTTGGAAATTATTAAGTATTCGCGACGATAGCTTCCGCTTCACTTGTACCTAATGGAAATTTTACTATGTGAGATCTCAACTCCCCAAAAATGATATCACAAGGGTTATAAATAGTTTTGGAGATGAAATAAAAATTCAGCATCGAACTGAGCACTAAGGCTAATGGGAGGTCACTTAACGTTGAAAGGAAACTCCAAGGGTGCACCGTGCACTGGTATACAAATGGCTCAAAAACGCCGGAGGCTTAAGCATTGACAAACATGATCCCAAAACAAAGCTGGTAGTTTTCCGATAATTTTCTAAGCGCAAGTGTATAGCATCTGCCGATGTGCAGACCACAATTTAGAAAGCAATCTCCGGATTAACTGAATTGCCATTTAGATCGACAGTCAAGCGGCACAAAAGGCCATATTTTGAGACCCATGTTAAGTCGTCACTAGCCCTTGAGCGGATAGAGAAAATTTATTTATTAGGATTGTTTAGTCGAATCAGGCTTATATGGGTCCCGGGACGTATTGAAAATGAGGTACTCCTAAAGCTGATGGTTGGCTATAAACTATTCCTTTGGAAGCTATTCCCTTTCCTTGGACAACATACCATCAAGAAATAGCTTAAAAGCTAGGACTAAGATATACGAGGGAGTTCAATAAGCACCCGCGTTAGAAATAAAGATACCATTTGTTTTAATTTTTTTTTTATTTCTGATGAACATGATGCCTTTTAGAAAGTTACACTTCTCCAAACGGTCCGGCCATTTTTTAACCCCTCCAAACAAAAGTATGTGTCGAAGTCTCCAAAACGCACTTCTGTCTCGGCGATGACTTCCTCGCTTAAACTAAATAAGAATAAGTCGCAGAGAGACAGTTCGGGTGAAGACTGGAGGTGCGGCTGCAATTCCTAACACGATTCATGCATTTTGACGGGGACAACTCCGGATAAATGTGCTGATAGGTTATCGTGATGAAACAGCATCTCCGTGTCTCCTTCAATTTTTTGTGAAAGCGGCCCAATAGCTCATTGTAGTATTGTCCAGTGATCGTTCTTCCTTTTTCCAAAGAATCCATGAGGATGATGCACACCAAAAAATCGTCACCATGACCTTTCACCTGAATAAATCCATTGTTTTGATTGTTGTTTAGTTTCTGGTGTGTAATGATGTATCCAGATTGCACCAATGGTGCCTAAAAATCCTTCGGATCCCGCTTAAATTGCTCTAAACACTGCTTCGAAGTTAACAGCCACATCCGCTTGTTGCCCACCGTGAGTAATCGTGACTCCCTTCGGGCCGACAATTTTTTATCGTCAACTTAATATTATAAAATATTAATTGCCATTCCGGTCAACACATCTATCGCCTCTGTTACTTCGCGCACTTTCGGTCGTCGATCAGCTAGAATTAAGTCGCGGCCAAATATGGCGAAAAGTCCCCATAAATAGCATCCAACTTTGCTTTTATATCCTCGCATTTTTTCCCATCCAAAAATAAAAAGCGACTTACCGAAAAATACTGTTCTTTTTCCATCTTGGCCAAAATCACGAAACACGTCTACTCGAATAACTGCCAAATATAAACTAATCAATCAAACAGTCCAAAATTTGTTTTACCGTTGCTCTATAGATGGCAGTACACAATGTTAATCCCAACTTCGTTCAGGAGCGCCCTCTGTCTTCAAACACGGGTACTGATTGAACCGGCCTCGTATAAGCTAGATCCAAACAATTCCAGTACAAATATGTATACAATTTTCCGACAGTTTATTGTTTCTTGTTTAAATTTTTCCTTCAATTGACTCTGTGCCATGAAAAAGTGTTTCTCAAAAAATCATCTGTCATTCGAAAGCGACATAAAAATTGAGGTTTTTAATTTTATAAAACACGAAGATATGCAACGGAATTCTCCAGCTACCAAAAAAAATATATGCAGCAAATATATGTTTAAAATATAAATATATTCTAAAATACTATTTGGCAGATAGTTCAAGTTGCAGATGCATACAAATTTTAAATCTTTTTAAATATTCACCTAAAATCTACTTCGTCTCCTGCAATCCACCTATGAAATACCCGTATTTAAAATTTTTTTTTATTCTCGAAAGCTATGTGAGTAGATATCTTCAACGGGCTTTTATTTGTGATTTACCACAATATCAAAAAGTGCCTTTTTAGTTTATCTAGTCCAAAAACCAAAATCACCCCTTGAACCAATCACAAGAAAAATGAAACTTAAATAAACTCATCCTAACCAAATCTCATAACAACACTGTGTTTCAAACTTGCAAACAACTCATCACACATTATTCGTAAAGATTTTTTTTCCAAATTGGTGCCTTGTTTTTTTAAATACTTTTGCTGCTTTTAAGTGCTTTTAAAAATACATTTTATTTAAATTTTTCCTGCAGGGTACTTAGTGTGTTCATATGTATGGTATGTATAAGCCCTGTAACTTGCTTGTTACATCATTTGTCAAGTGTCAGTTGTTACATAATTTGTCAATCATAAAGAGCAGCCACCGTAGTCGAATGAGTTAGTGCTTGACTACCATTCGAAAGCACGCAGGTTCGAATCTCTGTGAAAGACCAAAATGAAGAAAAAGTGTTTTCTAATAGCGGTCGCCCCTGGGCAGGCAATAGCAAACCTCCGAGTGCATTTCTGCCATGGAAAAGTTTCTCATAAAAAATATTTGCCATTCGGAGTCGGCTTGAAACTGTAGGTCCCTTCATTTGTGAAACAACATCAAGACGCATGCCACAAAACAGAGGAAGAGCTCGGACAAACCCCTCAAGAGGGTGTAAGCGCCAATTACATATACAGTTGGCGTCAAAATAAAGTGTACACCACATATTGTTAAGATTTTACTATTTATTTATTTATTTTCAAATTTCTATTATTTTTTTTAAGTATAGTTCAATTACAACAAAAGCCATATGAGCTAAAGTTTCGAACTTTGTATAAAACTTGTAAAAATTCGGCAAATTTTCATCAGAATTTCAGACTTTTTATTTAGAATTTTTAGAAAAATTTCGGTTATCTAGTTTTATAGATCATTTAATTTTGGTTTAATAGAGTGCAAGTTTTAAGTACATTCAAAATTACACTGATTTTTCACAATTTTTTAGGTAGCGGTCTTGCGCATTTCCCTATTGGACATAATTTTCGTATATGGAAAAAACATCCTATCCCGTCATCAGAAAAAATTATCAAAAATCAACGCAATTTTTGAAATACTTCAATTTTGTATTTTAGTATACCAAAATTGAATAATATACAAAACTGCGTACCTGAAATTTTTCTATGAATTCCTAGTAAAAATTATGAAAATTTGCTGAACGTTTATAGAATTGTTATAAAACTTGTGTTAAGTTCGAAACCTTAGTTTATATGGTTTTTTTTATTACGAACCATATTTTTATAAACAAATAATTGAAATTATAAAATGAATAAACAAATAGTCAAAATTTCACAATATCTGGTGCACACTTTAGTTTGACGCTGACGGTATATATGATATAAAAAATCTGGAAAATTCTCACAGGTCTAGCTATGTCTTTGCCTCTATTTTATTCTATTACTTTCTTTATGTTACCTCTCTCCTATCCTCCTTGAGAGCTTTACTTTTCTTTTACTTTACTTTCTAGAGCTTTAAATACAATGGCATTTTTAGCCTTAGTGTTTTAGGAGTTACCAAATCTCTCTCTGTTTCCAGGCTCGACTTTTTTCACATTTCAATTTCATATCACATGAAGATATGGCCACCCCCAGCAAATAAATCGCAAAAATCGTTCAATTTTTCCAAATGTACTGGTGGAAGACTAATTCGGTCTTGTAAGCAGACTAAAAATGAAATCAAATACATAAAAACTTCTGCCCCGCTTTCGGTTGAAAAATTATAGTTCCATATTACCAGATTATCTTTGGCCAAGCTAACCTCAAAACAACCGCGAATCAAGTATCACAGAAAGCAGTGTTGTGAGTTAAAATGTTTCCATCTCTTAAAAAAACACGCTCTATAAATTAATATACATACATACTCGTACAAATCTATGCAATGTTATTGTTTGCAAAAAGCGAAAAATTCAATCACAATTGGCAATTTGCTCTTCCTGAGCACCCAAAAGGAAAAACAAATCCTATACAAACACTCAAGTAGTACCGCTTACATTACTCTCACTCACATTCAAGTGCACGCTGCCTACTCTCTCTAACACAACAACTCAACTCAAGCCAAATAACAGATCCATTGCATTATTTGTTTTGTACAGATCCACCCGCAGCGCGGTGATTCGATTTGGGAACCGTTAACCGGCAGTTTTTAACTTAATTTAATTTTAATTACAAGTGTTTTCTGTTGTAGCTGAATATAATTAGATTAAATTTAATAAAATAAATAAATTAATAAATATGAGTGTGAATAATGTATCTTCGGATATGATCGGCAGTTGCGTCGACCCCCAAACAAAGTTGCTCACACATGTATATCGCTTCTCTATATATAATGCCAAATGCAAAATGATCTTGAGGGTAAGTAGTGACTGCATGGCGCAAGTATTTAATATCTGGTGCACTAAGTTGCCACTTGTTGATTTTGCTTAGAAGATTACTTGGTACAAATGTACAAATGATAACTACACAAACGCAGTGACAGTCTTTATGTCAAACTAACCATGCCTTGACATAACCTTGGCAGATGTGGTTGACTAAAACAATTTTGGGTTTGAAGTTGTATTTGGTTTGTTTTCTAGGTTATAACAATACTGGCTGACAATGTAGAAAAATGTGTAAACAACACGAAAACTTCGCGCCAGCCAGATCCATTGTCCTATTTTCATTGTCCATCTGCAGCAGTATGTGGATTATGCGTTAATGTGAGAAGCAAACACAAAGCGCCTGCAGCGCATTTAAATCACTAATAATACTTATTCAAAAATATACTAGGTTGTTCAACAAGTTTTGCGGTTCGATAAGAAAAACAAAATGTATGGTTTCAAGCTTTATTATTCAGAATAGTGTACCTGAACATCAGTACATTTATACCAACGAGATTCTAATTTGTGAATTACATCCCTGAAGTGAGAATCTGTAAGGGCTGCAAAAAACGCTTCCACACTGTTATGAGCTCATCATTGTTGTTGTCGTAGCACTGACAGTCCTTGGCCGGATATAAAGCCGGGTCGTTCCGTTCATCTTTTGATGAATTTTCGGGTCTAGAAACAAAGGGAAGTTGCTCGAAACCAAATCTGGTGAATAAGGTGGATGCTTCAACAACACGAATTTCAATTCATGGATTTTAGCCATTGTCAAAATGCTCGGTGCATTCGCCTGATGAAAAAAAGTTTTTTTTCGCAAACTGTGCATTTTCCTGGAACTTTTTCCTTCAACGGGCCTCAAAGGTTACAATAATATCAAGAATTTATTTTTTCACCAGTTTTGAAATAATCCAGAAAAAAATTCCTTGCGCATCCAAAAAAAAAAAACAAATGCTAACACCTTCTTGGCCGATTTCTGAACACGAGCTCGTTTCGGACCCGAAGAACCAGGTTCACATCACTCTTTAGCCTCTTGTTTTGATTTAGAGTCATGGTGATAGACCCGAATTTCATCCATGGACATGAATCGGCGCACAAAATCCACTTTATCTTTTCGAGAATGCTCTAAATCTTGCTGAGAAATTTGCATTCGAATGTGTTTTTGTACCATTTCTGTTGCTAGCGAATTCAGCAGATGCTTTCCATTTCAATTCAACCGGGCTATTCGGGTCATGTTCTTCGATTTCGATGTAACTCAAATATGTTGCTCTCTGGTCAAAATAATGAGACACGTATTTTTTTGTTCGCCCGAAAAAAAATTGTTTCAAGAGTTTTCGGTAATTTTGTTTTTCAGCTCAAAATCGATTTTTTTTTAATTATATAAGAAAAATTTTTACTTAAATGCACATAACTTAGTCAAAAATGAACCGATTTTAATAATTCTGGGTTCAAAATTATCGTCATTACTTGCACGAACGACTTCGTATAGAAACAATTACAAACAAGTAGTTGAAATTTTTTTATTTAGCAAAAAAAAAAAACAAAAAATAGAAATTTTTTCGAAATTCAATAATTCAAAAAGTGTAATTTTTTTGTTTTTTATAACTCTTTCCAAATCAAGAGGGCACCTCAAACTTCAATTAAGCTGAATGCCCAGTAGCTAAAATGAGTTGTTTTTGAGTAAAAAATCTGTTTCGCACTTTTTGTTTTTTGCTAAATAAAAAATTTTTAACTACTTGTTTGTAATTGTTTCTACATGAAGTCGTTCGTGTAAGTAATGACGATTATTTTGAACTCAGAATAATTAAAATTGGTTCATTTTTGACTAAGTTATGAGCATTTAAAAAAAAATAATTCTTATATAATGAAAAAAATCGATTTTGAGCCGAAGAACAAAATTGCCAATAAATCTTGAAAAAAAAATTTTTTGGGTGAACAAAAAAATACGTGTCTCATTATTTTGACCAGAGACCAACATATTTGAGTTACATCGAAATCGAAGAACATGACCCGAATAGCCCGGTTGAATTGAAATGGAAAGCATCAGCATTCATTGCTCACTGAGCTTTCTGAAACCCAATACTTCAGTCAAAATATTGCTCACACTGCCCAATGAAGTGCCTAGGGCTTCTACTAACTCTGCTTCAGTTATTCGACAATTCTCCAATACGATATCCTGTATTCCTGTATTTTTTCTACTATTTCTCGTGTTCTTGCTGTTTTTAGACATCCTTGACGTATATGATCTTCAAGGCTTATACGACTACATTTAAATTCAGCAACCCATCTTTCAACTGAACTAATTAATGGCGAAAAGTCCTTGTGCATCTTCAACATTCGTTCATAAATTTCCTTTGCTTTTACGCCTTCCAAAAATAAAAATTCAACCACTGCACCGTACTAGATTTTTTCCTTTGTAGAACACACTGTGACACGTCGATTGATTGACAGATTGGAATGGAACTTCACATACGAGTACATTCATATGAGGAGTATGCCAACATAACAAAGAAATATTAAACCTACTAGCAACGGGTTCCCTTATCGAACCGCAAGAGAACGCGTTGAAGTACTCGTATGCGTTCCATAGTCACATGTCTGTTTAAGTATAATTTGTAAGAGTTAATAACGATGTGATTTTTGAAATCAGTTTATCTTAAACTTTAAATGGTTTTTATTACTTACTTAAGGAGTTACATGGGTTTCGTTGGTTCAAAAAATCGATTTATTTTTTTTTTTTGCTTATTAATTTCTACAACATCTCAGGTGTTCGAAATACAATTTACTCGTGCGTGAACGAAGGATTTTGTTTTTTTTTTTTTTTCAATTACAACTATTTAAAGCAAATTTGACCGAAATTTTCATTTTTTTGCAAAAATGTCTGCCAAAATTCCAATTTTTCCTTCGCCTTGCTAGAACGTCTTCGTTCATACGACTGACATGGCTAAGCCAGTGTAGCCGCTGTATTTTTACAGCTTAATTACGTTCAGCTTAATCATGTCCGTCCTATCGTATAGTGCAGAAGCTGGGACGATGACAACATCCATGAGGCATCCAGTGCAGTGGTTGAAAGAAAGATTTCTGAACATTTACACTTTATCGACGGCGGGTATCGTAGGCGATGGTGAAAAAATATCTATTGGCTTCGTTGGCTGGCTCATGTCGTCCAAATAGGTGCAGATAAAGATCTTCTGCGCATTGCAAAGATAAGGTGGACAAGGAGTTGGTTCAACTGGCGCCGGTTAGCACGAGAACGAATGGACGAATGGCGCGCTTTGTTAAACTCGGCCAAAATCGCTTAAGTGGTTATAGCGCCAATCAAGAAGAAGAAGAATGATAACTATATCCATGTCCCTTTATAGCGCATACAGCTCGCTGTTCCAACGTACACGATATTACACACCAACGCGGAGTAGACCAAAGATGTTAAAGGGAATTTTTCTCTCGAAAGCTCCCAAAACTTTCTCATCTGCTGTTGATATCGTCCATACTTCGGCGTCATATACCAAGACGGGAATGATGGGCATTTTCTAGAGTGTCAGTTTGGAGCTTCGAGAAAGAGCTCTTCTCAATTGTCTACTAAGCCCGAAGTAACAGCTGTGGGCAAGGGTTATTCTCCGCTTGATCTCCAGGCTGACGCCTTTTTTGTAGTTGATGCTGGTCGTGAGGCAGGCAAAGTCCTTCACAACTTGGAATTTACTGATTGTCCACACTGACATAATGTCCAAGACGCCAAATGGTTTTATTAAATGATATATTGAATTTTTACATATATTGAAAAAGGTGAGGGAAAATTCTACGCCGAATCCATGACTCACGGGATTACTACCCAAATCCCGGGCTCAAAATGGTCTACTATTATTGGCGTTTGAATGAAATTCGCTCTCATCTCGCGTCAAAGAACAAAAAATTCCAACTATTTTTTATAGGGACATTGAAAACGCCTAAATCTAAAACAAGTTGAAAATTAAAACAAAATTTACCTCGATTTTTTTCTGCATAATTTTCTTTACATTTGGGAAGAGAAATTAAGAGCAGATATAAAATATTTAATTTATTTAATTTTATTTTTAAAAGCTTACATAATAATAAAATTATAAGTAAACTTAGGCAAACGCAGCGCAGCAGAGGCTTTCGCCTGGCTGGTGATGTGTATTGGATCAGATACGATGGAATAGGTCGGTGTCCTTCAGAAATTTGTTAAGTTTTTTAAGGGGGAGGTAGGGTTTAGCGCTAAAAAAAAACACTTTTTTTGTGAATTTTTTACAGAAATATGGCTTAAGATACTTTAATAAAATCAGTTACATGTTATTGTACATCTTTTCAATAAGTTTTTAAAAAATATTAATAATAAAATATTGACAAATAAGCCCATGACAGAGTTTTTTTGGAGATATGTTTTTCGAGAGGTGCTCTGCGGTGCCAATCGGCATTCGTCGTAGAATCATCTGAAACTAAAAAAGTCGAATTTTTCAGTTAAAGTATGACGTAATGCTCCCCCCTACATTAATAAATTTTTTTTTTTTCATTTTTGTAATATAGTTTTGGTGGCAAAAAAACGTAAAACGAGCATTTTTGGCGAAAAATTTCGCCATATTTGTAAGTGAAAAACAACCTTAAAAAAAAAAATAAAAAAAAAACAGTGTAGGGGGGAGGTATTTTTGATTTAGAAAACGTGTGCCAAATTTGAAAAGAATCGGTTGAATAGTTTCGGAGTTGTGATTGGCACCGACTTTTAAGAAGTCGTTTCGGGAAAAACGCGTTTGAAAAAATGACTCTGAGAAATTATCGATGCTCTGCATTCGAGGTAGAGTGCCTACAAAGGCTATAACTTTGAGAGTTCTGCTCCGATCCACTTAAAATTTTGACACAACATTCTTGAAATGATTTACTATAAGATGAGGGAAGAAAAAAAATTTCGATTTTGTGACCCAACCCCCCCCCCCCCCCCCCCTTAATGTTATCTTCAGTGGCATCTTTTAAAAGTAGAAGAGGATCTGTGTTGCTGAAGTGGTGATGCCTTTGAGAAGCAAGTTCTGCGCAGGATACCAGTAGATGATGCACACTGACTGTGCCTTGGCAGAAGGGGCAGGTGTTGGATGTACCTTATTACCCTGTAATAGGTGTACGCTAGTAATTATGGTGTGCCCAATACGGAGTCGTGTGTGTGGGGTAATGTGGTTGGTGGTTACCGATGATGGGTAGGCAGGTTTTGTACGTTTGGGGTTAATATTCGAATAATGGTGTTTATAATACGACCATTCACGAAGTAACTTAGTTTGCCTCTGTTCATGAATAAGTCGGTATATGTCGCTGAGTAGGATGAGTTCTGATGTCACTGTTGGTGTAATGGAAATGTCCTTGGCAATTGTATCTGCCAGTGTGTTACCCTGGATGCCGGAGTGCCCAGGTATCCACATAATTTTGATGCTACTACGATGGGTTATTAGTATGTTTTTAATACAGTCGATGATTTTGCTTGATTTTTTTGTGGTTTTGAATGGCTTGGAAGCAGGACAAACTGTCGGAGCAAATTATATGTTTACCCTTATTTTTGGCGCAGTATTGAACGGCGGTTGCTTCAGCGGTGAAAATCGAGCAGAGTGAAAATAGAAGGCCGTACGCGATAACTTCCTGATTTTTGCATTTTCCCAAGGGAATTCAATCGCAATATTGAGAACTTTGACGTAATGAATAAATATAAAAGAAACAAGTGATTTTTTTTTGGCCATAGCGCCAAAATTAGGGCATAGCACCAATAAAAATGTGTATATTTATATTTTGAGCCATCCTAATATAGGTACATACATACGTGCCTAGACATATCTACATATGTACTATTAACGATTCTTTGCAAACATTTATTGGACAATTGAGTATTAGGCGCATGTAGGCAAACGAATTTGATGTCATAAAGTTGCCGTCAACTGCTGAAGTAGTTAAAAGAGACATAAACACAAAATGCCATTTCCGCCCTCAGCATAGGGCATTTACAGAATTCTCATACCAACGCCACACTGGGCTAACAATGGCTCTACAACCAACCGAGGACAGGCAGAAAGCATCAGCAACCCTTTTTTCCGGTTTGCTCTCATTCTTCTCAGCCTATAAAACGGCAAAGAAGCCATTCTAACCACATGACCGAGACAATAGCAACCAGCAGCAATACCAAGGTCCAATGACCTTCTAATATTAGCAACAACAATTGGGACATGTTAAAAGAGATGTTAAAGTAGTTTTGGGAGCAGTGAGAAAGTTGAAAAGATTAGTGAATTGGCTATTTGAGATGAATGATGGTGAATTGAGAGGCTATGAGTTGGGAGTAGAATCCGAAAATGATACTGACACTAAAAGTAAAGTTCATCGGTTAAACTTATCCGAAACGCTTTAAATTTCTAAGCACAGCATTGAAATCGAAAAAAGACAAAAAAATATTGAAAAACAGCAAGAATTATGCTTGTAAACTACTCAAATGGGAGATAACCAGGAATGAACGCCCAATTATTGAGTATTCATTTTATCACAAGCGTAATGGATTTGATGGCTGGATAGCTTTGATGGAAGGAAATGGTCAACGAGTTGCAGGTGACATAATGACAAAAATGGTTGTGCGTGATGAAAAGTTTGGCAGCAAGTTATGGTAAAATTTATTATGCAATCGAAATTTGCAGGCACTGATAAACGACTACCTTGCCAGACTTTTTCGCTTCTTCACTGCGAGGAATTTACAACTCTTCCCCCACTAAATGCACGGCGAACCTTTTCACCACCTGGACAAAGGAGGTCAAGCTAAAACTAAAGGTGAAAGTCGATGATACACAAATTCCGACGGCTAACAATCCCAAAATATTGCGGCATTTGGAGCAAAGACATGGAAATGTTGCTGTCGACTTTTAAAGCAATAGGCCGACCGGTTCTAAACTATGCTGCGCCTGGCTGGTCGCCTAGAACCAGTGATTCGCAGTGGACGAAGCTTCATACCTGCCAAAACACTGCATTAAGGACCGCGAAAGGATGTCTTATGATGTCACCAATACAACACCTACACGATGAGGCCCATATGCTGCCTGTTAAGAAGCATTACAAATTGCTCAGTAAGCAGTTTCTGCTAGATATACTAGATACTCATGCAGACACCTGCTTTAGCCTGAGCCACCTCCCAGGCACATCAGGAGGCATTTCTTCAACTACACGGACGAGATCTCAGACAAAACAAACAGACAGTTACTGGATCGGGCAGTGTACAGACAGGCTATAAACGACATTCATCGGGAGACTCTCACCACCTTCTCAAGCTCCCGACCCCCGAATGCCGTTATCGGAGTCCAACCACCACCAATCGCAAACGAAGAGCTGCAACTTCCCCGAGAGTCCCGCGTAACCTTGAAAGAATTACGTTCTGGATATTGTAGCAGGTTAAACTCCTACTTATCCAGAATCGACCCCAACATACTAAACATATGTCCAGCATGTTAAGGCACCCCGCACGACAGTAACCACCTTTTCACATGCCCTATTCAACCCACTCATCTAACACCCCTCTGCAGGAGGAGAAGGATTTGGGTTCGCTTGGTGTGTCCAACTGGCGCCGGTTAACATGGTAAAGAAAAGACTTTCGCCCTTTGTTAAACTCGGTCAAACCCGCGTAAGTGGTTATCACGCCAATCACGAAGAAGAGAAAGGCCTTATAAACTTTAGAAATGGAAGTATCAATGAAATCTGTCAATAAAATTAAATGGCTCTTGAAAGGGTAATAACAGATATCCATCCAATGCCCAAAGTGTTAAGGTGTGACCAACATCAATCCTGTGGAATCAGCTGATTTGCTTATAATATAAGGGATACGACAGCGGTTTGTTTACAACAGAGGTCGGAACAAACTAACATTAAGTATGTACGTTGAAGTACCACTCTGGCACTCCCAAAGTAGCACTAAAACGCCGCTTTGATACCATCATGCAGATATCTAGTGAAAGCGAAAGCTGTTTGTGTTGTGAGAAGATTGTTGAGATTTAGGATGGCTCCCTGCAACAGGCTGTCGAAGAAAGATGCATCCAGTGGTCTTAATCGTCTAGCTGTTAAGACATTTTAGATATTTTTTAGAGACATTATTTACAGAGAAAGTGCTCAACAGTGTCTTTCTCTGAAAGGTCCCCACAGCTTCAGTAATGGAGATTAAATGGTAAGCACAGCTTTTCTGCATGTGTCTCGATCGTCCAATGACCTGTGAACACAGTTACAAGTTTGGGAATTGGACATTGTGGAGTCACCAGCACTTTCTGAACCCTCCGTCTATTGTAAAGGTGCCAAATGGTTTAAAAAATAGCACATGAAGAAATGGAGCTCCATCTTTTCTGTACCTTCCTGAAAAATAAGTTGTGCAGTTCCCCTTTAACAATTGCCAGGGGATGCCGAGGACCAAGTAGGAGGTATCTGAGACCAATTCAGTTCCCTTCCTCACAGGCTCATCAACACTTTCATTTGCCTCTATATTTTGATGTCCTAGAACCCAGATCAGAGAAGTGTTACCTACATTCTAAAGATATTTGATCTCCTCCTTACAGGAGTTGACTACTTTGGATCTGCATCATAGCATCAACTGTTAATATCTCCCTCGCTCTCTCATTCCCTAACGTTTTGCATGCATGCAGGATCGCAAAGACTTCTACCTCACTACCAACATTTGACAATTGTAAGAAAATAGATTGGCTGATTTAAACATAGCTCCTGCCCCGACTTCCATTTCCATCTGTGAAGAGGTAAGTAGCTGCCTCGATACAGATTTTCCTCTCATTGTAATCTTGCCTACATGAAAAGTTTGCCCTGGTACGACTCTCAAACTCTAGTTTACGGATAGAGAGATCTGTTCGAAGTTCGGAGAAATACATTATTAATTGCTAAAAAATGCTACCATGACCTTTGAAGGGTTCCCTCCAGAGGCCAACCGTCTTTAACCTGATTGCACTTTGAGGGACGATGGAAATAACATAAAAGTCGATGGGAAGTAAGTGCAAAACGAAATTCTGAGCAGCACTGGGGCAAGTGTTCCGTTGATGCCACTACATGCAGTCCTTTGCAATAGTTTAGTAATATTGTCGCCCTTTCGAAGATCTTCTCATCAATCCAGGCATCTGGATACATCCAAAGAAAGACCTGTGACTTGATTCACATTTGTTTGGCCGCATAAAGATTTGCAAAATCAGCACATCCCCTTCGTTGCCATTTGAAGAACGACTTATAGAAAGAGCTCAGAATACGTATGAAATAAGCGAGCCCAATTGTACGATCAAGTAACCAAATTACTCTTACAATTTTGCTTCGGACCCACCCACGGCTTTCTGAGCCGCAATAAAAGTGCACTACAGGGATCGAAACTCTACTCTTATAAGGCATGCGGTTAGAGATAAGCCACAAGGGGATAATTTTACATCCACATCGCCATCTCAATTGAGGTAATTTATAAATTTTATGTCAACGCGCTCTGCTAGCGGAATATGGCAACTATCTCAGAATTTAGAAGATCCCAATCAGAGTCCGAAAAACTATTTAAAGACGAAAAGTAGGCGAACACCGTTCAAGCTCCACTACGTGAAGTCGGACAGCTCTAGGAGCGCGGAGGTTAGTTTCAGAGATCTACCGAAAAATAATTAACTTTCATGAACAAATTAACTTAACTAAATCGAAATCTGTGATCTTTTGTTTTGGGTTTTTATACCACTTAAGAATGCTTGCAACAAATTTAAACAGAGCAGGTGAAAACAGAGGCTCACTTTGCTCATTTTTTATCTTTCGAGATTTTACTTTTATTTCCTTCCCCGCTTTATGCACGACCGACTGAGGTCGCGCGTTGGGAAGCATCAAAATATCAACAGCAATACAACAAACCAAAACATGCAAAGCGTGCAACAAAAGCTCTCTGAAAGGCAATGCCACGCATTAAGTTGGTCGGCATTTAAGTTGGTCAGTTGCCGTTGGAACGCACGTGAGATGAGAGGATTTTATTTAAGCCTCGCCGGAATATCCTTAACATTAATCCGTAATGTATCCGTTGATTGTAGGCGAATGAGCGCAAGGCCAAGTGTGGCGAGCAAGTGGATAGCAATCAAGGGTGGACAATGGCACACATTTTCTTGGAAGGTGGTGGAAAGTTTTAATGTTTCAAGCGTTACAAAAATATGGGCTGGCAATTTGCAGAGTATACATACAAATAGAAAATGAATAAATAAAGGGTTTAATTTTGTCTAAATAACTAACAGCTAACAACTCTATTAGCGATTTTTAATTTTTTTGAAAAAAAAAATATAAAAATATTTTTTACTTAATAACCTATTTTTTCTAGCCTTCTTATCTCCTTGGTATCACAAGGAACGAATTCTTGATTTTCGTCCAAGTGTGCTCTCTCTTTGGGTAGCCATTTCACCCTAACCTAAGCTTACCTATTTCGTGCCGCAGAGTGTCAAAAAATATATAAAGCTTGTTATTGAGCTGACAGATTTTAAGATTCAGCATCAAAGAAAATCATGATATGTGTTTGGTGGGACTAGGCGGCCATGGTGCACTGGGAAGTGCTCGAAAAGAGCACCACGGACAACAAAGAGCACCACATTGCCCAGCTACATCGCGTGATTGAGACTATTCAACTGAAAAGACCTGATCGACATGGTCAAACCATACTCCTTCACGACAATGCCAGGCCTCATGTTGCACAAGTCGTCAAAGCCGCACTCCAAAAGCTCGAATGGGAGGTCCTTCAGTAACCGCCGTATTCTCCAAACCTTGCGCCGACCGATTACCATCTTTTCCTCTCCCTATCAAACCATATGAAGGGCGTTACCTTCGAGAACAAAGAGGTCCTTAAAAAGTGGGTCAGCAAATTGTTTGACACCAGACCAGACGATTTTTGGCGGAAGAGCATCAACAAATTGGTCGAGAGGTGGAAAGAGGTTGTAAACAGCAACGGCGAATATGTAATTGATTAGCTCATTTAAATAATTTTTTTTTTGTTTAAATAAAAGTCTTCGAATAAACGCTACGAACTTATTCCCCATCCTAATAGATTTTATTATTATAATATTTTTTTATGTCCTTCGCCGATTTTGATTTTTTTACAGTTTTCACAAAAACAAAATAAAAGTGATTTCAGTTCCAATTCCAGTTTCACTATTTTTTTTTTTACTTTTTGTGCTCAAGTTTCATCCGGTGCGCAAACAAAATCAACATTTTTAAAGCAGTCTAATTAGAAGTTCACAGTAATGTAAGGAGAAACAGACTACACGCACTGCAGTGCCTTAACTTTTCCCCCGCTTTTGTTCCCCTTTTTGTTATGGTATGTTTTGAATTACTTATGAAGTAGTGGAAAATGTGTTTGCACATTTAGAGGGAAACGAACAAAAGACACAAACTACGTATGAGTTGCTGCTCAAAATAGTTTTTACGAGATATTTCGTATATATTTTCTTAAAAACAACGACTTTACCAAAACTTTTTTTTCTCCACTATAGATGTTTATACTACATAAAACAGAGTAGTCGGGAGGAAATTTGATCATACATACGTGTATGTAATAACTTTTTTACTTACCAAATTTCTTATGAAATGATTTTATTACAATCTGCTTTGAAATTCTTTTATCTCTCTGTTGTTGTTGGTGTAGCAGTACATTTGCCCTGTCAGTGTAGCGAAATCACCGGTCGTCTTCGTCTACCTCATCTAACGGTAGGCCCAGAAAACTAGCTGTTTCGACGGGTTGGAACCAGAGGGAGACGGGTGTTAGATGAGTGGGTTTAATGGGGCATGCGAAAGGTGGTTAGTGTCGTGCGGAGTGCCTTCACAGACTGGACATATGTTTAATAGGTCGGGGTCGATTCTGGATAAGTAGGAGTTTAACTTGCTACAGTATCCAGAACGTATTTGTGCCAGTGTTACGCGGGACTCTCGGGGAAGTTGGAGCTCTGCGTCTTCGATTGGTGGTGGTTGGACTCCAATAACGGTATTCGGCGGCCGGGACCTCTCACCACCTTGAGAGTCTCCCGATGAATGTCGTTTATGGACTGTCTGTGAGCGTCCGGTCCAGTAGTTGTCCGTTTATTTTGTCCTGGATCTCGTCCGCGTAGTTGAGGAAATGCCTCCTGATGTGCCTGGGAGATGGCTCAGGCTCGAGCAGGTGTCTACATGAGTGAGGCCTACGGTAACACCCTAGCAGAAACTGCTTGCTGAGCAATTTGTAATGCTCCTTAACACGCAGCATATGGGCCTTATCGTGTAGGTGTTGAATTGGTGACATCAAAAGACATCCTGTCGCGGTCCTTAATGCAGTGTTTTGACAGGTCTGAAGTTTCGTACACTGCGAATCACTGGTTCCAGGCGACCAGACAGGCGCAGCATAGTTTAGAACCGGTCGGCCTATTGCTTTAAAAATCGACAGCAACATTTCCTTGTCTTTGTCCCAAGTGCTGCCGGCAAGCTAGTTATTTGAGTACCTTGTTGCGATTCTGTACTTTAGTTGCAATAGCGGTAGTATGCGTTGAGAAGGAGAGCAAACTGTCAAAGGTAATTCCCAATAGTTTGAGGTTGTTAACCGTCAGAATTTATGTATCATCGACTTTTACCTTGAGTTGTAGCTGACCGCCTTTGTCCACGTGATAAAAAGGGTCGCCGTCGATTTAGTAGGGGAGTGTTGTAAATTCCTCGCAATGAAGAAGCGAGAAAGACTGGCGTTTACCTTGGAGCATAGGCCATCAGTGTCATTGCCCAACGCCATTACCGTGCAGTCGTCGGTGTATGAGACCAGGGAGGCTCCCTCTGGTAGCTGGCGGAGTTTCGAAATATAGAAATTGAAAAGCAAGGGTGAAAGGACACCACCCTGCGGTACACCTTGCTTTATTTTCTTCTGTTTAGATGTTTGGTCTCGAATCGACGAATGACGACCACTCAGGTAGTTCGCGGTCCACATCTTCAGTCCTGGCGGGTGTGTCGACTGCATAATGTCATCTAGTAGCGTGGCGTGGCTGACTGTATCGAAAGTTTTTTTTTAGATCCAACACTACTAAGACAGTCCTCTCGCAGGGGCGGTTTTGGTTGAGGCCACGGTTTACCTGGGTGTTAATGACGGTGAGTGCCGTGGTGGTGCTATGCACTCTTTGGAAACCATGCTGGTGAGAGGCTGGGGTCAGGTATCTCGTAAAGAGTGGGAGTAGAAGGGTTTCAAGAGTCTTCACTACTGAGGAAAGGAGAGTTATCGGGCGATAAGACTCCCCTTGGTTGGCGGGTTTCCCAGGTTTCAGTAGTGGGCCCCCTTTTCCCTGCTTTTCACTTATCAGGAATGATAAGAGTGGCCATATACAAGTTGAAGACCTTGGTGAGATATGCTACTCCAGCTTTTTCAACATCAGCATGTTTAGTCCGTCAGGGCTCTCTTCATCATCTTGATTGGTGCGTAACTACCGTGGGGATTTCGGAGTACGTAAGTTCGAATCTCTGTGAAACACCAAAAATGAAGAACACGTTTTTTCTAATAGCGATAATGCAAACCTAAGAATGCATTTCTACCATAAAAAAGCACTTCATAAAAATATCTGCCGTTCGAAGTCGGCTGTACTATAGGTCCCGGAAAAGACTATAAGCGCCAATTATATATACAGGGTTTGATAGAAAAGTAATGAGCCTTCCCGCGCGGAGCGTCTGCCAAGCGATCAACCGAATCGGCTGGTGGGAGAAAATGATCGTTGGACCTTCCCCTTCCACTAGAAACCGGTCCTAGTTCGCTGGCAACAGCAGTACAGTCAACATCGCTCCGTGCGTGAAAGCTGTTTTAAAAGTGTGTTAGGACTTTTTAGTGGCGAAAATGCAGCTATCGTTGGAGCAACGTTACTTGATCAAACTTTGCATCATCTTTTTCGACTCTCGAGGCATCGTCCACAAGGAGTTTGTACCTCCAGGAAGCACTGTAAACACGGCATTTTACAAAGAAGTGCTCCTTCGGCTGAAAAAACCGCGTCGCCCGGGTTCGGCCCGACCTCGTCAACAATTGGACCCTTCATCACGACAATGCGCTGGCGCACACCGCCTTCCTCTACACCTCTGCATTGGCCAATATGGGGGTTCCGGTGCTTCCCCAGCCGCCCTACAGCCCAGACCTGTCCCCTCCGGACTTCTTCTTGTTCCCGCGCCTGAAAAGAAAGCTGAAGGGGAGGCGTTTCTACTCCTTCGAGGCGATCAAAAAAACTGTGACAGCCGAATTGAACGCGATTCCGGCGGATGAGTTAAAAAAATGTTTCCTGCAGTGGAATGACCGCTACCAGCGATGTATTGACTCTCAAGGGTCCTATTTTGTACAATATTAGTTGTATAAGCCAAAAGGTTTAATAATAGTATAATATATAATAATAATAAAATAGAAAATTGTTCGATGTTTATTAAATTTAATAAAAAAAATTTATTCGACTTGTAAACTATATTTACCACTGCAGAAAGAACAAAAGCAAAGCTTGCTGAAAAAATATAGAAACAAATAGTTTTCTCACCAAAATATGCTCACAGCTCAAATGGTGCAGTGTACTTTATATTTTCTCTGAGAATGCAATAACGGTGAAATGTATTTTTTTCTGTTTAGCTTAGCCTCTTAAGTCATTCGCAAAAACTTTTTGTAAAGAAAAGTTGAAGAAATTTAAATTTTTTAAAATGGGAAAACGGACCTCATTTGAGAGAGGGAAGACGTTATTCGTCATTATAAAGAGGGCAAAAGCCAGCAAAAAATTGGAAAAATTTATGCTATTAGTTCCTCAACTTTCCAGCACATTATAGAAAGGTTTCGCCACGAAACAGGATAGAAGATAAAAGCAAATCTGTGCCAAATAAAATATTTAATGATGCAGATAAGAGGTGAATTGTTCGCAAAGTTAAAGAAAAACCCGATTGAAGCGCTCCAAAATTAACGAACAAAGTCGAAAAATACGTAGGCAAGATCTAAAACCCTGAAACTGTTCGTAGAGTTCTGCGCAAGAAAATATTCATGGAAGAACTGCCCGAATTAAGCCGTTGATTAATGCTCGTAATAGAGAACAAATAATATAATTTTGCAGACAACATTTGAACAAAGACATTTCGTTCTGCAAGTCTGTTGTTTTTTTTTTTTGTCAACGAAAGCAAATTTAACCTTTTCAGGTCTGATTGGACGTCCTGTATTTGGAGAAAATCAAACACTGCGCTTCAAACATGTAATTTACGCTCTACACTTAAACACGGCGGGGGCAGTGTGATGATATGGGGTTGCATGTCCTATTCAGGTGTCCGACATTTAACATTTATCGAAGAAAACATAAATAAAGAGATAAAATTAGCATTAGGGATTCGTTTAGGTTCTACCAAGAAAACGATCCTAAGCATACGCCTGGTATTGTAAAATCTTGGCTTATCTGAAACCGCCCACAAGCAGTACAGACACTTGCACAGAGTCCAGATCTCAATGTTGTTGAGCATTTGTGGTCAGTTATGGAAAATAAAATAAGAAACCACAATATTTCTAATGCTTTTGATCTGAAACGGCCACTACAGGAAGAATGGGAAACAATTAGTTCCGATTACACAGCAAAACTTGTACAATAGAATCTGTGAATTCCCGATTAAAAGCTGTTCTGAATCCCCACTAAGTATTAGCCGTAATCATGAAATCGAAATATTAAAGTGTTTATGCTTTTTCAATAATTTTAATTTATTATAGTGCATCATTTAAGCTGTGACCTCAAAACTGTAACTGAATTATTTTAATTTGCCATATCTGTCTTATGAGGAAACATTTTTTGCTATTTTTTGTTATTTAATAAAACATGTTATTTAACAATAAAAAATATAAAATTTTTTTCTGTAATGGAAATAGCATAAAATAGTTTTGATATTTTAATAATTTTTTTTGGCTGCACCAAATAAGCTGTGAGTCACTGTGTATTTTCTTTTATGATTTATGTCTCATTTCAACTGCACAGCATTCCTTTTTCTCTCACTTATTTTAATGTTTTCTATCTGTTTTTGCATGCCGATGCTCTGAAAACTACACCCGGACATGCCACATTTTCATTTTGCCAATTGCTGCACTTCACATTGGTCTTATGGCTAACTCGCATGACATCGGCTGAACCGGCCAATGCATTTAATTTAACACTTTTAAAAACAATGACTGACCATCAACGTTCATTGAGGCGACATCGGTGTTTGGACTAACTAATAATTCAAATACACAAACAAATACCATGGATGTATAAAATTCCAGGTCATATCCTATGGCGCTAGCATCTACTCCCTAGATATGCCGTCTGCTAATAAGACACCAACAGATGTTGTTCTTGGTTATAACAGTCTCAATGGTAAGTGTATAATTATACTTATTTATTTTATAATTATACTTATTTATTTTAGAAATGAGGCTTTACCTGAAAAACTTTACAATCTTTTATAATACATCGATTGGTTGCTTACATTGAATGACTTCAGCCTGTATACTGCAGCATAATTTCTTATTGTCCAGAGGGTGTACAATATTTGAAAAAACTGTTTATGTATTTTTTTATGGAACTCAGATTTACCGATAAATTTATAAAAATTAAATTATTTCGCTTGCTTTATAACAAAAAAAATTAACAAACCAACAAAAAAGTGGTGTGATAAAAGTATGTTTGAGTTCACTCAAGCACAGCAAACATTGAAAAAGTGCCGTTATTCGAAAATTACAGTTAATAATTCCTCGTTACATTTACAGTCCTCTATTACTTACAGACATACATGTGACCACACATATATATGAAAATAGAGAACGAGCCGACCGCCCAAAGACCAATCCGAGAATTCTTCCTCTTAATTGGCGCAATATTCACTTACGCGATTTTGGCCGAGTTTAACAAAGCGCGCCAGTCGTTTCTTTTGAACAACCTAGTTTTTAATGAACTACTTAAATTGTGCGTTTTAAAGTTAGGGCGGAGTCAGCTATTGACGAAGGTCATACTTAGCAACCCCGATGTTGATATCGAGACCGTTCTCCTCAGTCATGGCTGAGGTCTTGGAAAGGTCATTAGCTGTACTCAGTCGGTGGACTGAAAGTTGCGGCCTCAGAAAATACGAAACACTATGGACCAGAAAACCTAAACCTCCTCGTTTTATACTTCTTAGATAAAATATTAAATAAGTTAAGTATCTAAGAGTGACACTTGACTCCCAACTCCATTCAGAGCTACACATTGAAAATCGGGTAGAGAAGGCCAGCAAGCTTTTTGCTCCTGCAAATCTGTGTTCGGCAAAAAATGGAGACTCAAGCCACAAGTCGATCTTTGGATGTACAACGTAGTCCTCCTGCCAATTAGAGCGTACGGATGCTTGGTTTGGTTGGAAGCTCTTCAAAAGGGCTACAATATCAATAAACTGGGGAGAATTCAAAAGACTGATTGTATTGGCATCACCGGAGCATGTAAAGCTTGTCCCAGTGCTCCCCTTAATGTCATTTTGCACTTACTTCCCAACGACTTTCACGTTACTTCCATCATTACTTAAGGTGCAATTAGACTGAATGAGGTTGCTCTCTCAAGGCAATCATTCAAAAGACATTTTTAGGCAGTTAACACCGTATTTCTCTAAACTTTGATATTTCTCTCTATCCGCAAACTGGAATTTGAGGGTCGTTTCAGAGCAATCCAATCTAGGCAGTATTGGAACGAGGGGAAAATCGCTGACAGCTCCAAGATGGTTTTTCAGGCATAAGTCTTTACAGGCATGCAGAATGCTTAGGGATTGCGAGAACGAGGGAAATATCGAAATTTTTTGCCGCGATCAAAGCTCTGATGATGCCATGATGCAGATCCAAATTGGTCAACTCCTGTAAGGAGGAGATCAAATCTTTTGGGTGTGCAAGTAATATTTCTTTGATCTGGGTTCAAAGCCATAGAAATGTGTACAGAAATGAATTTGCTGGTGAGCTTGCCAGAAAGGAGTCCACTAAATTGGTTGCAGAGGTTACCTAAACGGGAATCGCACAACTTATTTCTCAGGAAAGCACAGATTCATTTCTTCGGGTCGTATTTCGAAAATTCCTAGGCCGAAGAAGGAGAATTAAGGAAGTTCAGGGGACTTCACCCCACCGAATTTCCGAACATGTAGAAAAGCTAGGCTTACCACTTAATCCCCATTAGGGGTCAGTGGGGATATTTCAGAGACGAAGACTATTAAGCACATTCTCTGTAAATGGCCGGACTTGCTAACCAGACGATTAGGGTCACTGGGTGCTCCTTTCTTCAAAGGCCTGGTGCAGAGCTCTCATTGATTATACTTTTGCTCTTTCAGGGACAACCGCGCTTGTCGAATGAGTCTTGTCGTCAATTAAAAGCATCTGAAAAACCGAGGTAACCCACTCGCAAGTCAAAACGCTGAAGTCTATCTTGTTTACTTAATATAATTTTAAACAAAACTGCTAAAGTTTTACGATTATTTGAAAGATATACTGCATTTGTTGAAGAAAATTTCATCGCAGCAGAAGTATCGTGAGGACGCTTCGAGCGCGACTACTTTACACGAAAAAATATATATGTTTTTTGCAGATTTTGAAGTTTAGAAGCATTGGTGAAAGGTGAAATAAAGTCTGTGTCTACATGTTTTCTTCCTAACTACTCGTCAAGACGTGGAATGAGTTTGTAGGTCCAACGCTCGTTTTGTGACTGATTCCACCGCTGCTGCCACAGACTAACTGTCAGCAAACACTCAGCTGCTTTTTGTTCTGATGTGGGCCGAGCTCTCCTTGCACGTTGTTAGAGCCGGCGGTAGCCTTTCCGCTATTGCACAGATTGCGTCATCAGTTCTATACGCGCAAGCGACACGTAGCGCGTCTTACCTGTGTTACTTCTCGTAGATTGGACTTTTTGGTTCCTGCATAGATGGGTGCTGCATGAAGGATTATGGAGTCCGCAATCAATGACAGTAGTCGCTTGCAATTAGCTGGACGATCTCCTATATTAGGAAGGGTTCGCACTAGAGCACCATTCACATAAGTCGCTTTGGAACTTGCATTTATTAAATGCTGCCTTAGACAATGTTTTGTGTCGATTCAGATTCCAAAATATGATTTGATCGCCGCCAATGTTCAGCGCAATGAACTTTCACTCTCCGCCACTTATTAGAACTGCTAATTCTAACTTGATATTGACATCATCGGCCTTAACAACCGCGCTGTTAGTTCTGCCTTCTCCAAACTGGATAAAGAGGCAAAGCGAATGGGTTTGGTGGTGAACGAGGACAAAACGAAGTACCTCCTGTCTTCAAACAAACAGTCGGCGCACTCGCGTATCGGCACCCACGTCACTGTTGACAGTTATAATTTTGAGGTTGTAAAAGACTTCGTGTATTTAGGAACCAGCATTAACACCGATAACAATGTCAGCCTTGAAATCCAACGTAGAATCTCTCTTGCCAACAAGTGCTACTTTGGACTAAGTAGGCAATTGAGCAGTAAAGTCCTCTTTCGACGAACAAAACTAACACTCTGCAAGACTCTCATCATGCCCGTCCTAACGTATGGCGCAGAAGCTTGGACGATGACAACATCCGATGAAGCGACGCTTGGAGTGTTCGAGAGAAAGATTCTGCGTAAGATTTTTGGACCTTTGCACGTTGGCAACGGCGAATATCGCAGACGATGGAACGATGAGCTGTATGAGCTTTACGACGACATAGCGCAGCGAATAAAGATCCAGCGGCTTCGTTGGCTGGGTCATGTCGTCCGAATGGATACAAACGCTCCGGCTTTGAAAGTATTCGATGCGGTACCAGCTGGTGGTAGCAGAGGAAGAGGAAGGCCTCCTCTGCGTTGGAAAGATCAGGTGGAGAAGGACTTGGCTTCACTTGGTGTGTCCAATTGGCGCCGGTTAGCACGAGAAAGAAACGACTGGCGCGCTTTGTTAATCTCGGCCAAAATCGCGTAAGCGGTTATCGCGCCAATTAAGAAGAAGAAGAATTCTAACTTAGCCTTGCTAAGCCATCGTTGCCTTTAAGTCGTCGAGTTTCCGATCGACTACTACCAGGCCATTATCATCAGCTTCACCTTCAGAATTGCATCTTGCATTGGCGTTGCACCAAGTTGATCCCGTTTATCAATAAGTGATGACTTTATCAGTATGTCACTCAATTTATATTAATATGTGAGACTATTCGGATACTCAGCCAGCAGAAGAAAGTAGTTTCGAGCCGTTCGATAATTGCTAAAACGCCTGTAGAGCTCAAATATACCTTCGAAAGAATTCACTATTGAAATATTAATAAAGCAAGGATTTTATTTTGTTAAATACTTTTAATTACTTTTTGTTCTCTACAAAGAGATAAGAACCAAAGAGGAACATCAAGCATGAGTAATCTTATCGCTTAATAACTCTCTTTTCCCCAGTAGTGAAGACGCTTGAAGCCCTCCTACTACCACTCTTTACGAAACACTTGGCCCTAGCCCCACATCAGCATGGTTTCCGTCGAGTGCATAGCACAACCACTGCACTCACCGTCATAAACGCTCGGATAAACCGTGGACTTAACAAAAACCGCCCTTGCGAGAGGACTATCGGTGGACCTGGAGAATGCTTTCGATACAGTCAGCCATTCCACACTACAAGATGACATTTATCAGCCAACACCCCCGCCGGGGCTGAAGAGTGGTCTGCCAACTATCTGAGCGGTCAACACTCGTCAGTGATTTTTCGCGCCCATACCTCCAAACAGAGGAAGATTAAGCAAAATATTCCGCAGGGTGGTGTCCTTTTTCCCTTGCTGTTAACTTCTACATCTCGAAACTTCCCCAGCCACCAGAGGGAGTCTCCGCGAACACATACGCTGACGACTGCACGATAATGGCGTCGGGAAATGACATCGATGGTCCGTGCTCCAAAGTGAACAACTACCTCACTGACCTTTCTCGCTTTTTCACCGCGAGGAATCTTCAACCTTCCCTCCCAAAGTCCATGGCGACCCTTTTTACCACGTGAACGAAGGAGGTCAAACTGCCCCTGATGGTAAAAGTCGATGACACACAAATTCCGACGGTAAACAATCCCAAAGTTTTGGGTGTAGCCTTCGACAGTTTGCTCTCCTTCCCTGCGCATACAACCGCAATTGCCACTAAAGTCCAACATCGCAACAAGGTCCTCAAATCGCTTGCCGACAGCACTTGGGGCAAAGACACAGATTTGTTGCTACTGACATTTAAGGCAATTGGCCGGCCGATTCTGAATTATGCTGCGTCTGTCTGGCCGCCTGGAACTAGTAACACACAGTGGATAAAGCTTCAGACATACCAAAACACTGCCATTCGGACAGCGACGAGCTGCCTCCTGATGTCCCCATTACAACACCTTCGCAACGAGGCCCATATGCTACCTGTCAGAGAGCATAACAAGCTACTCAGCAGGCAGTTCCTGTTGGGGTGCTACCGTAGGTTTCACCCTTGCAGACAACTGCTTGAGCCAGAGCTGGCAATAAGCACGTCAGAGGACACCTACTACACTACGCCGACGAGATCCAGGACAAAACCAACAGAGAGCTGCTGGATAAGACAGTGTTTAGACAGACATTAAACGACATTCACCGGCAGATTGTTACCACCTTCATAAACTCCCGTCAAGTGAATGCCGTAATAGGAGTCCAACCACCACCTACAGCAGAGGAAGAGCTCCAGCTTCCCCGTGAGACCCGCGTAACACTGACACAATTACGTTCTGGATATTGTAACAGGTGAAACTTCTACTTATCCAGAAATGACCCCGACATACCTTACTTATGTCCGGCATGTGAAGGCACCCCGCACGACACCAACCACCTTTTCACATGACCTTTAAAACCCACTCATCTAACACCCCTCTCCTTCTGGACCCAACCTGTCGAAAGAGCATGTTTCCTGGGCCTACCTTTAGATGAGCCAGACGAAGACGACCGATGATATACTCTACAATGGCGGGGCCTCTCTTACTACAATACAACAACAACAACAACATCAAGCATGATGTGGCTGGTAGAGAGCACACTTGAACTTACTTTTCACAAATAAAACGGTATCCTTGCACCAATTTTTTTAAACACACGCAAAGTAAATGAGTGAAATATCATTATTTAATTTTCGTACAAAATTTTTTTTTCGAAATGACCCAATTCCAGCAGGCGATTAGAAAATATTCGAGAAATATTCCAGAAACCTATGAGAACTGGAAAAAATATAAAAAAAAAAACAGATGTCACTCTTCCTAGTAGCAATGCATGCGTACACATGTGCAAAGAGGTGTCACAAACATACTTTACGCCGCACGTGCGCGTACTTACGTGAACACATTTCCCCTCAACAATGTGACAAATATTTAACTGACACTGGTAAGACAACCAAATAGCGTGCGACACAAACAGCTCAACCAATAACAACCTCAAAGTAGCTGAGCAGGCGAATACAAGAGGGATAGCCGGAAAAAAACAGAGAAAGAAGAGACTAAGCAGACGGATTTACCGGATACAGAAACAAACACTCTGGCATCTGTGGCGGCGGTCAGCTAGAGCCAACAGATGACTGTGCGCCCCGTTCCTCCATCCGTCGGTGTTCGTATGCAGCTGTCTGCTTTGCTAAAGCCTTTTTTTCGACCAATTTTGCCATATGTGCCACCCTAGTCACTGCTGCTGCAGCTGCTCATATCCATACATACTCGGGGCGATTTGCTGCCAAGAGCCAATTTGGTGTTACCACTTGTAACACTTTGAGGGGCAACAAATTTCCCACTTAAACGGAACTGACGCGTTGCGGCAGCAGAGCGGAAGACAAAAGCAAAAATCGCAATTCACACCCGGAAAAAAACAACGAACGAGCAAACAATGGCAACAGTGTCCATTAAAACATACTAACAAAATGAAAGACAAAAACAAAAACCGGCAATGCTTCACCTCAACTGACCTCAACTACACTGTGACTCGTCTGCGAATGGCGGCGATGAGGTCATGCACCGGATATGTTGTGGTCTGCATAGGACTGGTCAGAGCACTGAGCTACTGAACACTGCATTTTCGGTTACTTCATATGCGCGTACGGTTCTAATATGCCGCTATAAAGTACATAGAAAACAGCAGTGTGAGTAAAATACAAAAAAGGCGGCACCTAAACCGAACCGGTGACCAAGAGGAACAAGTGGCTGCCACTAATGCCGACATCAAGTGGCGCGACACGACGCGTGCCGGTGACAGTGGCGTCCAAGGTGCCAGCGGATGCTGGATGGCGGATGAGAGCAGTGGCACTTGATATGCTATGGCCACTTCCGTTTGGTCTGTTGCATGCCACAGCCATAGCAGGGGTGCGCCCGCGCGTTCGCATTCTGACATACTTCAGCAGCTGTAGCAACGGTCCAGCTTTGCTGTGCGCTTTTAGAAGCCACTAACAACAACCCTTAACACATTGAACGACTGAGGCATTTGGTTGGAGTTTTTATTTTAATTTTTTATTTTCTTTCACTTTTTTTGACGTTGGTCAGCTTTTACTTCCTTTAAACTGACGCTATTCTTTATGCAGGTGGCCCCAACTGGTATTTAGATTTTGAACAATTGATTTTGTTGAACCAGAAATTTAGTTTGTGGTTAGACATTTACAAAATTAGCCACATTTCGCTTGAATCAACTTTGATCAGTGGGCGAAAGAATGTTTGGTTGAGAATAAGCATTTCTACCAGAAAATCATCCTTTCAGATGAACCTCATTTCCTCCCCGGCGTTTAAATACACATATTAGCAAACCGAACTCGCGCATTCCCACAATGAGGTTTGCTTGGTCGCGCTGCATCATTGGACCACTGCGTTACAGTAGATTCCTTCAATTCGTCAAGTGTTAGCAAGCGGCGAATAGATGATGAACTGGATTGAATGAATGAATTGTGTTGGCAGCACTGGAAAAGTATATGCAGAGTATTTCTCTGAGCCCAACTTCCTCGATAAATTTTAGTATTTGTCTTGTTTTATTGAGTTTTACTTCCTCCTCTGGTAAACTACAAGGTGAAGTCCAATATAAAAAAGACAGGAGATTTGTTCTGATAACTTCGAGTTTATTTATTCAAAATAGTCCTCTCTAGCCTCGATACACTCTTTTGTGCGTTCTAAAAGCTTTTCGAAAAAGTGTTTCAGGTCATTGACCTGAATGTTCTTCAGGATGTCGGTACAAGCCTTTTAGATGGCCTCTATGGACGCATGACGTTTTCCTTTCATGGCTAAATGCAATTTTCCGAATAGGTAGAAGTCACAGGGAACCATTTCAGGCAAATATGGTGAGTTATTGATGGTTAACTGGAAGTCAGCTAGGGATGTAACCTCCAACGCACTAACTCATTAAAAAGATGGCCCCTTCAAAAACATTTTTATGACGCCAGTCTTGTTTATTTTGGACATCACCTTGTATATTTACCCAAGTGTTACTCCCACTTATGCATCAGTGTTGGGCATGATTCCCGCGCATGTTTGACGCTTTCATCTTCCCTTGGAGTATATTCCAAGGTCTGTAAGGCGATAATTTAATCTGCAACGCTCTGTAAGAATTCATGTGATGATTCTAAAAGTATTCGTATTTAATTCCACACAATCTTTAAATGGTCTGTGGCTGGTGCAAAAACAACAAAGCTTCAGACTTTCATACATCGCTGCCTCAGAGTCATCCTATGCACCCGATAAGTGGGTGTCAAATGTAAGCTTCTCACCCGAGGTGGGCAAAGGCATGTTGAAATTAAAATTTGCGAGCATGAATGGAGATGGATTAGTCATACTTTGCGAAAATTTCCGACTGACATCAGCAGAATGTTGTTTGTCTGGAGTCCACAAGGCGAACGCAGTAGAGGTCGACCCAAGATAATTTGAAGACGCAGCCTGTACGATGATTCACGCTAGCTGATGACTCGCGGACATGGCCGCAAATACAGCTGATAACCGGGAATCGATCCCAATGGAATGAATTCGTTTCGGTACTTTACGCAAATAATATAATAATAATCTTTAAATCGGCTTAGGTTAAAGCTATTTATGATTGTCTTCGATTGCGATGAAGCCGGTAAATTATTCCAGTATGAGATCTTCATTTCCTTTCTCAATGTCCTGAATAAGAGAGGGGAATATATCCTTTCCTCTTTTCATATTAATTCTTTTGCCATTTAATTTCCAGTAATTCCTATGCACCCTGAAATGCATAGAAAACGTAAACGATTGTTCTGGGCTAAGATACTCGGCCTGTTACGACATAGGTGAAATGGTTGAGGTGCCGGTCTGGCTGACTGTTAAGACATTGTCACACCAGTTTTCATATAACCTGAAAAGACTTGAGCGCCTTGATTGCTGCCTGGCTATCAGTAAGGTTAGCTATGCTTATAGTGTTATAGTTGGATTCAAGTTTGAGTTTTTATATCAAAGTTATAACTCACAACTTAATGAGACAAACAAAAAACAGAAAAATATTTTTTTTGTGTAAAATGTCACCTTAACAACAAGCATAAACTTTAAATTGTTTGATAATTTACAAGAGATCGATCAATACAACCATCTACCGAGAAAAATATAGATTTCTTTTTCGTTCATACAGGAAAACATCGCTTGCTTTAAGCCAATTTACACGATGACTTTTCACCCTGAGTGGAAGGTCAGGCATGTCGGGCTTAGTGGCACCCTGAGTGGAAAGTCAGGCATGTCGAGCTTAGCGACAAAAAGTGTAGAGAAATTAACCGGGTAGGCATGCACGCACGATCAGCGATATCGAGGGGTTTTTTGATATTTTGTTTTGCATTTTGCAAAGGAATTATCAAAGAAAATTGTCCGCTTAAACCTCAAAAACACACAAGGAAAGCCGCAAACAAAAAGTCATCGTGTGAATGCAGGAAGATTTTCGGCGACTTCTTTACAAGAAAATGTGAAAACAAAACCCAAGGTGAAAAGTCATCGTATACATACATTGGTTCTTTAGCTCGTACGTGCGATACTCGCGATCTGTCAACAGCCTTTGCGTTTGCGCTCTTTTCTATGTTCTTGTTGACTGTAGACTAAAAACTAACAGTTGGAAGGTGTGTGAACACCAAAGGAGAATTTGCAAAGTGGAAGGAACAAAAGTTTCCCTGGTTTAATGAAACTTGCCAAATATCAAAAGAGAGAGTTAAGTTAGGTTAGCCTGGTTGGCAATAAACGTTTTGGTCCCTAGCTATATCAGATGGAGACCGACCTGTATGAATACTGAAAGTAGACGTCATATAGGATGTCAGCGCTTTTGGCGAATCTAAGCAGAGCTGGGAGATCCGCTTTTGAGGCATACAAACAATGGGGCTTCCAGGCATTTTAAACACGTTTTTAATAATGCCGGACAGACGCACAGAAGGTGTTCTAAAGTTTCCTCAACATCCTCTCTGCATTTCCTGCAGTTGTCCGTGTTAGCAATCCCTATCTTGTACGCATGTGCAGCCAATAGATTATGACCTGTTAGCATATCAATAATAGCTCTACAGGCCTTTCTCGAGAGCGTAAGTACGAATTTAGTCATTTTTTTGTCGTTAGTTCTACACATAAGTTTTGCTATTTTGCATGTGGTTAGATTAGTCCACCTAGCTTCCACTAGCCTTTTCATGTAGTCGTCCATTTCGTTGTATATTGTATTTAGCGGTTTTGTTATGTCGTTCTCTTGTTCAAAAGGTAATCTAACAGTGCTTTTTGCTATCTCATCTGCTATTTCGTTCCCCATAATGCCGTTGTGACCAGGTACCCAATAGATATGCAGCCTACTATTGGCGGCTAGCCTTTCTATGGCCTCCCTGCTCAGTCGGACGTTTTTGGACTTAATACAATATGAGCGTATTGCTTTTATTTCTGCTTGACTGTCCACGTATATATTAATTGTTGAGTTCTTTCTAGTTCTAGTGTAGGCCCACAGCAAAAACTTCCGCTTGGAAAATACTGCTGTAGTCCGACAGCTGGATAGGCTGCCTTATCCCTTTTGAACAGTAAATGCCCACTTCCACTACGTCAAAAGTTTTAGAGCCATCTGTAGAAATGTGAAAAGTCCTATGGCCAGGCTTCATGCCTTTGTACCATCTCTCCTCTTCAATTGTAGTACGAAACCTTCTCTCCCAATTAAAGTACGGAGTCATGTAGTCTATGCAACCTGAACCCTACTTTCCTATTGAGCTGTGTCCGAACGTTCTACAGGTGAATTCTCCAGCAGCCACTAATCTCCTCGCGGATTTCGCTGCCAGGCTTTCCGCCATAAGACCAATAGGTGGAATGCTGAGTATCATTTCCAACGCCGCCGTTGGCGTGGTTTTCATAGCTGCTATTTATATATATTATCATACATTTATTCATTTCGAAAATGCAGAAACTAAAGAGAAGGTAAAAACAGGAGCATTGACGAGGAAATAATTAATTTATTCATTATTATAGTCGCACAATGTGGCAAATCAAAAATCAGCTGTTTACGGTTACGGCGAAAAACCAAAATTGAATTGAACTGTACGTTAACGGTTATGACTTCGACATTATGGCATGTCATCTCTAATCAAGGTTGCCCATAGGTTGATTCGATCAGCCGATTTTTGCGATTATGGTTGTGGCACCACTAATTCAACCCTTAGCTGTAATCTTACGCACTAGCGGCGAATCGTGCACGATAACTTTGTTGTTGCTTTCACATGTAAATTTTTCGTCAAGCGAACAGAGGCGAAACATAGCGATCAGTGAATTGGCGTCTAGTCTTGAGCCAGCCGGCACTGCTCCATGTTAACAGCGATTTTTTATTTATCATCATTGAATAGAGAGACATAAACGACATTTGCTTTCAACAGTATGGCGCTACGGTCTACACAGCTAATTTTGCATTTGATGTTTTGCGCACTCCCTTCGAAAATCGAATGATGTCCATTGACCGGCTAAAGCAACGATTTGACTCACCGTCTTTTATGGCGCGCCGTTCAAAATAAATGATACCACATCCAACCAAAGGCAATTCAAGAGTTGAAAGATGACACCGACGTTGAATTTGATGCGTTAAGCGCCGAGGCCCGTGGAAATCTACTGGAATATGGATTTGACAAGATGCGCTACTGCTGTAAGGCGAACTGCGGAAGTCATTTGAAGGAAATTGCATTTCGTGTTTAAATTCAAAATTTACGCTTTCCAGAGAAAAGAGAAATATTATACAATGAAAAATATGTTTGCGCCTTTTATTTATAGCCAAATCAAATTCCAAACGCTGCATGAACTAGCCTGCAGTTGCTCTTATTATTCAAATGTAGCCTACTTTATTTATTTATTATTATTACTTCATTTTTTAATATCCTTCCTTACATACACTTTCTTCATTATACTCATTACGATTTATTATATGTTGTTATATTTTTGGATATCACTTTATTTCATTTGGTTATTTTATTAATTGTGTTTTAATTAGTTGCATTTACTTTTGTATTTGATTTCATGCCATTTAAATATGTTTCATTTTTTCCTACGTCTAGAATATACGGACGGGCCTAATCATTATTTTGGCGCCACCATTGGGCGGGTGTGCAATGTCATTTCCAATTCTCATTTCTACATCTACAACAGGCACATAAGGCTTACGCGAAATTTTGGTCCACATCATCTGCACGGTGGCAGATCTGGTTTCAATAAGATGTGTTGGAAACTATTACACACGCATTCCGATGGTGTCACTTTTTTTCATATTTCACCTAACGGTCACGAGGGCTATCCGGGTGAATTATATTGCACCGTACGTTACTCGCTAAGCGACAATGGTTCCGTAGCTATTAATATGACAGCAACAACAAAAATTACGACAGTGGTCAATATGACAAACCATACATATTTTAATCTGGCCGGCCATGTGAGTACACCTCGGAGTAAGTGGGTGAACGGGTGGATTAGTTAAGCTTAATAGGTAAAACGAAGGATAAAGGAGCATACCTATCTTTAGCTTTGTGGTATGTATGTTTGTGCGAGCGAGTAAAAAGGCTTCAGGGCAAGTACACCATAAGTGACGCTTGTCGCAAAGACAACGTGACTGCGTAGACACGTGCAAACACAGCGCGACAAAACGATAACACCTCAACTTTTTGAGCAGTTTTGATTACTTTTCTTATTTTATTTTGTTAATTTTTTTTTTTTTTTTTTTTGGTAATGTTCATTTCTATTTTTTAAGCACAGCTTCTTGCCTAACAAAACCCATATAAATCCGGATTACAGATCTCCTATGTACTTAGTCTTGCCATAAATTCTGTGACAAATTTTACAATGCGTACGACGAGAACAAATTCGCAGAAAAAAGTACCGTTATTTTTACTTTTGTCTGAAACCTTGTTTGGTTCAAACGGCTCGGAGAGGTCCTTCCCAATTCTGACGGCGCTGCTGATGTTGAGCAACGTCATCTTGCAAAGCCGTATTAGTTTTGTGGGGATCCCAAATTCAGACATCGGGGCATACAAGTAACTCCTTTCCGTACTGTCGAGTTCAGCTTTGAAGTCGACAAAAGTACGATGTGTGTCGATTCTCCTCTCATGGGTCTTTTACAAGATTTGGTGTATTGTGAATATTTGGTCGATGGTAGACTTTCCAGGTCTAAAGCTACACTGATAAGGTCCAATCAGTTGGTTGACGGTGGGCTTCAGCCTTTCACACAATACGCTCGCTAGAACCTTCAAGGTGATATTTAGAAGACTAATCCCGCAGTAATTGACACAAATTGCAGGATCGCCCTTTTTATGGATTGGGCAGAGCTCACTTAAATTCCAATCGGCAGGCATGCTTTCATCCGACCATATTTTGCATAGGAGCTGATGCATGCATCTTACCAGCTCCTCGCCGCCATGTTTGAATAGCTCAGCCGGCAGTCCGTCGGCGCTCGCGGCTTTATTGTTCTTTAGCCGCGTTATCGCTATTCTCACCTTGTCTTGGTCGGGTAGCGGAACGACAATACCGTCGTCAACGATTGGGGTGTCGGTATCTTCACATTCTCTGTGACATGCGCAGCTGTCACTGTTTAACAGGTTCGAGAAGTGTTCCCTCCATAATTTAAGATTTCTCTGTACGTCAGTCACCAGATCGCCGTCTTTGTTCTTACAGGAAAACGCCCCGGTCTTAAAACCTTCTGTAAGCCGCCGAACTTTCTGGTATAGTTTTCGGGCGTTGTTTCTATTGGCCAGCATCTCAAGCTCCTCGCACTCACGTATTTCGGCCTCTCGTTTCTTCTTTCGGATAATACGTCTCTCTTCCATCTACCGAGAGAATAATGAATGTCTATTTCCCCAAACTAATACACACAAACTACTAGATAATATTATTAGAGTAGCTTTTTAAACCCAATAATTAAATTGTGTATTTATTTCTAAGATATAAACTCGCCATTAAGATCGCTTCTTTCGAATGTTTACAAAAAAAAATAAAAACATAAACCAAGAAAGTTGATACAAGTCGACAGTTCCAAAGTACTAACCGACCTCGTTTATTGGGAAGCCAGCTTAAACATCGATTTAAATGTGAACCTTGAAATCCAAAGAAGAAACTAACTCACTTACAAGGGTAGTTCCTAGACTAAGTAAGTCAATGAAATGTAAAGTGCTCACTCAACGACCAAAAATGCACTAATACTTATAAAGTAAAATACTCTCGCATTGCGAGTCCTACTAAAAGGAGCATTCTGTTGATCATTTCCGGCAACTAGCGCTGAAATGTATGAGTCTTTCGGTGACATAGAATTATATTATGAATAAATATTCAGGCGTTCCGCGCTACTGGCTACGACTGCTCTCAAATGTTTCAAATGCTTCAGCCCATAGAGAATTCAATGCGGTGCCGTCGATGGTAATAGCAGAGGAAGAGAAAGGCAAATGATGAAAAGAGCAAATGGTGAAGGAATTGTGTTGACTTTGTGTGCCTAATTGGCGTTAGTTACCACAGGAAAGAAACGGTTAGTGCGCTTGGTTGAGGTCATCGGCAAAACTCGCTCAGGCAGCAGTTTACATACCTCACAGCTATCAAACTAGCATGAAATTCAAAATAAGCGGTCTTCATGGAGAATTTTTTATAACGTACATACATATATAATAATATTCATAATATTTTCTCTCTTTCTCTCTCTCACCCTCGCACTCTCTCTTTCTGTCTTTGTGAACATGCATATATTCTCTCCGTAACTACTGTCATGCTATCAATGACAACAAACGCATACAGACTGCTGGCAAAGAGGGCCTCTATCAACACCATGTCACGATCCTTGCGAACGAAATGATCCAAACAAACAGCGAAAAGATTCCCACTGGCATTATTCTTCCAGTGCGTTACACTCCTTTTGATTTTCGCTACGGAGAGCATTTAGGCAGATGTATGCGAGAATTACCGCAATCTATGGATGGTTACGATCAAAACTATTGCGTGTCACGAACTGGTAATAACTCTAACGAAGTGACACTTGCAGCCAGGTCAGTTAGCCATAAATTTATATTTATGTTAATTTATCGAAATGTCATATCAAATAAGACAAAAGTTGTGCAAAGTTTTAATTTAAGTAGGGACCGTAGTTATATAAAAATTTATTTTAAATTAATGTTTTGATATTTTAAAAAATGCTATAAAAAATAGTATTATTATTTCCGAATTCTTTCGCATTGCTCAGAAAATATAATTATATATCGAATTGTTTTTCGGTTTATTTTTTTTTTTTGTTTTTTTTTTTAACTAAAACTGATGTTTCGAGCCTTCCTTACTAAAAGTAAAACTCATTTTTCGTGCAATCCTTACACCCACTGCAAAAAATGATTATAGAAAATCAACGCATTTTTCGAACCACCTCAAATCCGCACCCTGTTATACCAAAATTCAACTGGCTTTAAAGGAACATGCTAGAAATTTTTCCAAAATTTGAAATTTTGATACAATTTTGTTGGATTTTTTTTTTAATTGCACCAAATTTTTTTCCTTCCAGCGACCCGCATAATTTAACCTAAATGAACTCATTGTTGCCATCCTCTTGATATGTAGATCTATCGGAATAACGTGTCTCAGTGCGTTCAGAGCCTTCCTAAGGCATAATCCGATTACACCGACTGTTATTGAACAGCCTGATTTTTGTATTCTGCCAAGTAATTTGATGTTGTATTCTCTCTGTAGAGCTTTCCACCAAACTACCGAGCCATACGTTGAAATTGGTCGTATAACCGCCTTATACAATAATGTATACTTGGGTTGAAGACCCCATCTTCTTCTTAGCATAAGTTTAGAGGCAAGCGAATTCTGGTTTCTTTACCCGTTCTTCAATGTTTAATTTTCAGTCAAGTTTGGAGTCCAAAATTACCCCTAAGTACACGCACACGCACGACCCTACATTTAGTTAGAAAATATTTGTATGGTAAAAAGAACAGGGATGCTTTAGGGCTTTGCCGGAAGTTATTAAAATTTTTCTCGCCATAAAAACCATCCTTGGGCTTCAAGGAACATTTAAAAAAAACAGTTGTTAAGATTTGTCCATGCGTTGTTGAGTTATGCGATTACCAACACATTTTCCGATTAAATTTTATGTGATAGATATATTATTTAATTATATTTGACTTATTTCAAGTATATTAAATTCCTTTATAATTTTCTTATCCTGCAAATGTGCATATCCTTTATATATATATATATATATAATTGGCGCGTACACCCTTTTTGGGTGTTTGGCCGAGCTCCTCCTCGTATTTATGGTGTGCGCCTTGATATTGTTCCAAAAATGGAGGGACCTACAGTTTCAAGCCGACTCCGAACAGCAGATATTTTTATGACGAGCTTTTTCATGGTAGAAATACACTCGGAGGTTTGCCATTGCCTGCCGAGCAGCGACCGCTATTAGAAAAATGTTTTTCTTAATTTGGTGTTTCACCGAGATTCGAACCTACGTTCTCTCTATGAATTCCGAATGATAGTCACGCAACAACCCATTCGGCTACGGCGGCCGTCCTTTAGTACTATTTAAAACTTAAATGTTTTCTGTCATAATATTTTAAACATTTATAATAACTAATATTTTTAATTAAAAACTTACCGAGTTTCGACTTCAGTCAATTTAATGTATATTTATTTTTTGTTCTTAGAGTCGTCCATCCACCATCCGGCCGTTGGATGGAAGTTTTCAGCAATCAACCAGGCCTACAATTCTACACCGCCAACAATTTACCCAATACTGAATTGGGCTCGGTAAGTGTGAACAAGTATAATATGATAGTATAACAGTACAACCGTATGGCAGTAAAACAGTATAGTAGTATGGCGGTATAACATTATAATAGTATAACAGTTTGTAATACAACATTATTATAGTATAACAGCTTCCAGTATGACCCTAAAAGAGTATAACAGTTTAAGAATATATCAGTATAACAAAAAATGTCTGCAATAAAAGCGCTCTATACACGCAAATCTGTTTCTACGCGTAGATACGTTCCTTAGAAATGCGTGCAAAAAAAGATCGTGTAAAAAAATACATCCGACATATGATAAATTTTCGGATGGGTTAGACAAATTTAAAAAATCGTGTAAGATGAAAAAATACCAGTCTACCGGTTAGACGCGATAGAAGTGAAACCTTCCGTAAAACAAACTGAGAGAGAATGAGACGAAAGCAGCATTAGGAGCGGGATAATTATAGGTTCATTATAATATTGCTATAAAGTTCATATTTTATTTTCTTCATTTTATTATTATTCATCCTCAATGTTTTCAATTTTAACAAATGTTACGAGTAGCTTATGATAGCTAAAATATGATACAAATGCTTTGGTTTCGATGTTGTCAACATATCTTTGAAATACCGCGTCAATTGTTGTTTTTGATCGTGTTGTCGATTCAGTGCGATTGTTACACATTTTTAAATTGAATGTTGTTGAGAAAGTCAATTAAAGGAGCCGCTGTGTCCAATGCAAAATTTACGTTAAAATCGCCACTTAAAATCATTGGAACTTTATTCTAAGTATCCGCGAAACTTCTGGTGTATACTTTATTAAATTTTCGTGAATGAATTCCGTGATGGTATTTATTGATTGATTCGGTGAAATATAAATTGCCACAATTAAAACTGTTTTTCCATTGCTCAATCTGGTTTCGCATGTACATATTTCTCCCACTTTAGAGAGCTGAACAGACAGTGATTCTAGTTGATGTGCATTCAGATCTATCTGTGGAGTTACAATACGAGCACCGTCATTTTGATTGTGGTATATTGCAACACCCCCTGCAACTACGGTAAATATTTAAAAATGAAAATATTTACGAATATAAAAATACGGACGCAATACAGCACACGCGGTTGCTATTATGAGCGTCGTAACTCGTATATTACACAGACGTACTAACATACACACAAACATTCGTAGGGCGCTTGGTCTAAGCAAGTATTAGGTAGTGTAGTATAGGTATACATAATGCCTTCTCGCTCACCGTGGCTCCGTAATTCGCAGGCGCGCACACATACATAGCATACATACAAACATACATATATATGACGCTTGAACTAAACACCAAAGCAAGTAATAGGCAGTGTAGTATACATACTACAATACTCACTATACTAGCGTGGCTCAGCAGTACGCAGCCACACACATATACGTATATCAACATATAACGCTTCGTAGCCAAGAGTGTCGCTTTTTCGTTTCATCGAGTCTCAAATCACTCCCAACGATTCTAAAGAAATTTTCACGTCAAAAACTCTAACAGGGGCCATGACAACTACCCCAACTGCTGGCATGGAAGCGGTTTTACATCTACCACCGCTGCCCTTCGCAATACAAGGACGCTGCTATGCCAGCACTCTCCTTTCACATCTTATTTGTATACTCGTACTGCTGACACTGCGAATTAAATATATTCTGTGTGCCTCATATTGCTGATGCTGCGCTTCGGTTACGCAAGTTCATTGGGTGTCAATTGCATTGCAGGTGAATTTCCTGCACCTAATTAGGCGCGTGTTATGGAAGCGCGGTGTCGGCATATTTACAATAGTCAGTGTATTAGGAACCGTATTAACTTGTATTTAAAAAAGATTACCCGCAGTCATTATTTTTCCCACATCCTTCACATTGTTACTGCTTGCTTTCATTGTGCTCTCAACCAACGAAATCTTCCAATCGAACGCAGCAAGAGCAGCAAGCAATTAGCTGGCCTCCGTACCGTGTCCGGAGGAATCAGTCAAGCAGAGATGGGGGGAAAAAACAAAAGAACTCAAAATGCCGATGCAATTGCTGCATAGCTGTTAAGTTGAAGTGGCAACAGCTGTTGCAAAAGTGCAGCAGTGGACTGCCGCGAAATCATAGCAGTGAAAAGAAAGTGGCGTAGGGGGTTTTGTGAGTGCAATAGTTTTGTGATTGCAGGAAGTGAAGGGTAACATAAGTGAAATTGATTTAATTAAAGGTACAACAAAGAGCAGAGAAAACACGTCAGTTTATTACTTAGAAAAAAAAAACAATAAATGTAGTCAATAAAGGTATTTGTTTGTGCCCATATTGGTAATTATAAAAACAGACTAACTCCAATTAATGCTATATGCCCACGGCGCGCAATTGGCTCTCGTATTCACTTGGCAATTACACTTTGAATTGCTTAGGTTCGGTTAGGTTGAGTGGTCTGTGCCTTCTTTGAACCAATCTATGGCCTTAGGAAAAATGATTGAAGTGCCAGTTTGGTACTCCTCAAATAGCACTCAAGCGCCGTTCTGATACCATTATGAGCAAATGCTTTAATGATTTTTTTTTTTAATTTCGGCAACCTTATTTGTGAGAGCTCTTCAATATTGTCAAGAAAGGCGAATCCAAGCGTAGAAAGCCCTTTTCTATATAGAGCAAAGCATGTACACAGAAGGTGTTCGACGGTTTCCTCCTCTTCAGTATCTTGACAGCTTCGATAAATGTCATTATGTGGTACCCCAGTCTATTTGCATGCTTTCGAATAAGATAATGCCCTCTTAGAAGCCTTATCGACATATTACAATTCTTGATAGTCGAAAGCTAAACGGCAATCCATCAGACTATATTACCGCTACCCTAGACTTCAAACTAGAATTTAAGGTAATATTTCCAACGTGAAAGGAATGGGAGTTAAAATTAGTAGTCAAGGAAGATACCATCGCACTTTACACCGATGGATCTAAGAAGGGTTGCGTCATCGGCGCTGGTGTATATTGGACAAACCTCGAAACTTCCAAGTCCTTTCGCGATTTCTCAGGATAAGGGAAGCTGCAAAATAATCAGAAATCATTCACAACAACTACTACAAGCACGTATTTTTTCAGGTAGTCAAGTAGCCATCTTAGCTTTAAAGTCACCAACAGCCAATGCAAAAATAGTCAGACAATGCAAAGAAGAATTAAATGTCTCAGCACGCACGACAGACATCACTCTCATCTATCATCTGCCAAATCTGATGAATACGGCGGAAGTGAGAGCAATTCGAAGTTCAATTCATACCTACAGCTTTGCCATTGTTTTGATTGACTTGTGACACGGTGCGCTGTCTTGATGAAACAATATTTTTTTCTTTGACATATACGGACGTTTATTTGCAATTTCGCCCTTTAACCGTCCCAAAAACGATGTAATATTCAAAGATGGTATTTCTCAAGAGAGTCCATGAATATTACACCACGCACATCCCCAAATACCGAGTCCATAAACTTTCCAACCAATTGAAGTGATTTCGATCGTTTTGGACGAGGTTCACCAGTTGTTGCCCGCTCGGATGATGATTGTTTTGATTCCGGAGTGAAGTGATGCATTCATGTTTCACCCATTGTCGCATATCGACGCAAAAATTTCGATTCATTACGTTTAAATATGGCCTGCTCGAAATCCTCAACACGTTCTTTTTTTAGTAAGTAAGCAAACGCGACACCCACTTTGAACTGAGCTTTCTCGCAGCCAAATGCTTATGCAATATAAAGCTAACACAACATTTTGATATCTTTACGATGTCAGTTAACTCATGTAACTTCACCATTCGCCCATTCAACACGATTTTATGGATTTTTTTGATGTTTCCTGGTGTCTCCGCCTCATTTGGACGTCCATCGCGTTGTGCATCATCGGTGTCTCTACGGCCATGTGTGAAGTCAGCATACCATAGTTTTATAGTTGATTCTGATGGAGCGGAGTCCCTGTAACACTATTCAAACCATTGAATGGTGTTTTTTCCATCAGGAATCAAAAGGCAGTGTAAAATTAAAACACAAAATTCTTTTCGATCCAATGTTTTGAAAATATCAAAAGTAGCGTCACTCTTAGCACAATAACTTACAAACTAATGAATAGACTATCATGAAATTTAACAGCTGTCTTTTTAAGGTTAGTTCTAACTGAAATCTTTTTCAAACTGAATGCAGTAAAATTAGTGTTATCTATGGGGTAGGCCCAGGATTTTTCATCCAATGTATTATAATACTATCCTTAACTCGGCCGTCTATAAGTAGTAGGATCCGATGCGATTTACATGTGGTGATATATGTCTATTTTATTGAGAACATTTAGGGGAAAATGTGTAGAACGTTTTATTTGGCGTAATATAATATTTGGCGCAGAAAAAATATTCTGAAGTTAGTCCGCTGTTATTATAAACGGCACTTTTATGGGCAACGAAATATGCATGCAAAAGGCAATGAAACCAAATAATTGCCCGGCTCAAAGTACAAAAATCGCTAACCATAACAAGCAGCAATGCCCGTAAAAATGGCAGCAAAAGCACCAACTATTTAAGTACGTTTTTTACACAGTTTCCCTGTTTGTTATTAAAATTTTTTATTGCTCCTTGTTTGTTGTTCTTTTCATTTACATGTTCGTACAAACATACACGTTTACGTATGTACTATATATGTATGTAGCTATGCCATGCAATATTAGTGACGACGATATTAGCGGAAAATTTTGCTCCCACGATTTCGGGATATTCTTTAAATAATCCCTAAATCTTGGGTTCTGTCACGGTCTTTATTCAAGTCAATGGTAACACCTTTACGGACTAGATTTATAGGATAAAATAATAAAAACTTAAGAGCTAAAATCAGTAAGACTCAATAAGTGACTTAAACACAGACCTTCAGACATTGGCATTAACAACTTAAGATCAAGACTACTAGGAAGCCGTTTAAGCTCATCAGGACCTCTTGTAAGAGCGACGAAATTAAGGTAATTAGATCTCAAAACTTCAACATAAAATGGATTATAAGAGCGAAGTATTCTACTAGAATCATTGAAACCTAATCGGCCAAATGAGTAGATTTGACCAGTCAATGGTACCGGATATTATATCGTACATATCATAAACATTAAGCTTTGAACAAGTCGTCAGATCTGAAGTGATAAAACATTGATATGAAGCACTGTGGGATGGCAAGGAACTGCCAAAGTGTAAAGTTTGAAGAGCTAAACGTACAAACTTGCGTTGAACTCTTTCAATTCTAAAAGAATGTGAGGAAATTGTACATTGAATACCAAATGACGGAAGCGTACTCCAACTTCGAAAGGACTAAGGCATTATAGAAGATTTTTCTAGTGTATGAGCTCTTAAAATCACTACAGGGTCCGGCACTAGAAGTGTAACCAACTTCATCGAGCCAGGCATCAAGGTAAATGCGAAATATTATCGGGAAAGTATTCCGGAGGTTGAACCAAGAATGGCTAAAAAATAACGTTCCGAAAAAAATAGTCACCAGTATCGAGGCGCTGAAAAATAGCCATTGTCTGCGAGTGGATCAAAATACCCGCAAGTCACATTCGGGCAGCTTACGACTCGTTTCTGGACCATCTCAAGGCCATAGTCAAGACAAAAGGTGGTCATATCGAGCAAAAGTAAAGTGAGTCTTAATTTTGTGTCCGATAGGGGGGAGATTCTGCGAAAAAGTTTCAAGTCGTCTGCAAAGTATAAATATTTCGAATACTTACATTAATGAAAAGTATAAACAAGACTGGACAAAGAATGCTGGCTTGTGGTACCCCAGAAATAGATACAAATGCATGCGATTTAGTATTCCCAATTTTAACAAATAAGATTTTATTTGACAGGTATGAGCCATAAAAGAAAAATTGAGTAAAAGAATAGATTTTCAAGTCTCCAGAGGAAAATTTTGTACTCGTGTCAAATGCTTTCGAAAAATCGGCGGTGTTAACATGCGGCCTACTCTTTAACTCAGAGACGGAGTACTGAGAAAAAAGAGCTAAATTTGTAAGAGTAGATCGTCCACCAAAAAACCCATGCTGACAAGGATCAACTAATCCTTTGATAGCAAAAACTAGCTCTTTCTTGACCACTCTCTGCAGAAGTTTGAAACAAGTTGATAATTTAGGTATAACACATTGGCTGAAAAGCCACGGGCCTAACACGAAGATGGCACTAGTTGTATTGCATTCACCTCTTTTCCAGTTAATACTAATCTTAAAAGGACAGCTGTTGAAATTTCATGATATTCTATTCATTAGTTCCTGCGTTACTACGCTAAGAGTGACGCTACTTTTGATATTTTCAAAACATTGGATCGAAAATAATTTTGTGCTTTAATTTGACACTGCTTCTTGATGGGAAAAAATATCGTTCAATTGAAGCAATGGCTTGAATAGTGTTACAGGGACTCCGCTCCATCAGAAAGAATTACACACCGATGGTTTGCTGACTTCAAACGTGATCGTAGAAAAACCGATGATGCATAACGCAATGGACGTCCAAATGAGGCGGAGACACCAGAAAACATTAAAAAAATCCATAAAATCATTTTGAATGAGCGAAAGGTGAAGTTACGTGAGTTAGCTGACATCGTAAAGATATCAAAGGAACTTGTTTCCTTTATACTGCATGAGCATTTGACTATGAGAAAGCTCAGGTCAAGGTGGGTATCGCGTTTGCTCACTCTTGTCCAAAAACAAGAAAATGTTGATAATTCCGAGCAGTGTTTGGCCACATTTAAACAAAATAAACCGAAATGTTTGGGTCGATATGTGACAATGGATGGAACATGGATGCATCACTATACTCCGAGATCAAAACGATCATCATCTGAGTGGACAGCAACTGGTGAACCTCGTCCCAAGCGATGGAAATCACTACAATTGGTTAAGGTCTCGGTATCTGAGGATGTGCGTGGTGTAATATTCATGGACTATCTTCAAAAGGGAAATACCATCAATAGTGAATATTACATAGCGTTAAGGTCCCCCCCGCCTCGTTTAGAGGCTTCAAAAAATCGATTTTTTCGCGGATTTTTTTGGGAAGGAAAGAAATATTCGATTGAAACGAAACTTTCGGGTTTTATTGTTATATATTTCAGCAGTCATTTCAAATTTTTTTATTATATCATATGTTATATTATGCCTGGTACAAGCATTTTGCCGAGGCGTCTCGAGTGCGCATGTGTCGTGCGGCGGAAAAGATGCAGGTCGCACTTTTAATCTGAAACCAAAAACCCAAAAAATTTTTATTTTAGTATAGTATAGCTTCTAGTTAAACCAAGAAAATTAAACAAAAAGTGAGAAATTCAAGAATTTTTCGCTAATTGAAAAAAGAGTTAATTTTTTTGGAAAAACAAATTCACTTTAGATTGTTTAAAAAGTGGATTAATCATAACTTTCTTAAGGTTTTTTAGGTTCAACTAGAAGAGAATTTAATTCCAAATACAATGAATGTTTTCCCGTTTTGATAGGACGTTTAACTTTTTCTCTATCTTTCCCGCCAATTAGGAAAAAACGTAAAAATAAAAAACCGAAAAATCGGCTAGTATTAGCTTCTTCATCGTCCGATGGCGAAACATTATGAAAATAATTGCCGTGAAATCCGCGCTTCTGTGGTTTTCCAGTCCGTTCACTTGAAGATTTGTTCCCTTTTGGATAGCTCTGCATGATTTCAAGATGTGCACGTGTCGAAAAACAAATTAAAACTGAACTTGAATGCTAAATATAGTTTTGCTCAAACCGACGCAGCCAACGAATAGGTATATACGCTCGTATACCTGCTCTACGCTTGCTCACAATTTCTTCTGTAACTACAAAAATATTTTGAATTTGCTTCTGATATTTTGAGGACACATTCTTGGATTATTTGGGAAGACATTTATGCAAAAAACAAAAATCGATTTTTTGAAGCCTTTAAGGCAGGCTCCCCCCTTAATGGAGCGTTTGAAGGCCGAAATTGCAAATAAACGTCCGCATATGGCAAAGTAAAAAATTGTGTTTCATCAAGACAGCGCACCGTGTCCCAAGTCAATCAAATCAATGATAAAACTGTATGAATTAGACTTCGAAGTGCTCTCACATCCCCCAAATTCGCCCAGCGACTACTGGCTCTAGGTACACCGAAAAGAAAGGCTCGCCGGCAAGAAATTTTGCACGAATGAAGAGATTATTGCTGAAACTGAGGTATATTTTGAGGTAAAAGATAAATCGTTCTACAAAAGTGGTATTGAAATGTTAGAGCGGCGCGGGAATGATTTCCTTGTTCTTGATGGAAATTATGTTGATGAATTAAACTAATTTTGAACAAATAAAAAAAGGTTGTATTTGTTAGGCCCGGGACTGGGGAAGCCTAAGTGTGAAGTCTGTAATTTGTTATTTCATTCTTATTACATGTTTTGAAGATTGAAGTAATGGACACCAAGTTCTAAGGGTCAATGGAAACGTCAGTAGATAGTGAAATATTGAAGATGGAGGTTAATAGTGAACAAAGGGAATAACAACAGGTTTTATGTAAGAAAAAAGATATTCCATCAATGTCTCTTTCCAACGAAGATTGTAAAGATAAAATACCATTAATAATATCTTGCTCAGATAACGAAAGTGGCCTAAAGTTTAAAGTTTTGGGTGCACCAATACAAAAACCATAGTTGGTGTTTTCTGAGTCCACGAAGTAATGGGGACATAACATTTTTATTACGAGGCAAAAATCTTCACAATACAATCAATAAGACAAATTTTAATATTTGAATCAAATTTTGTAATAAACAAGGTTTACTGTCTTCAATTCGATATATTAACATTTTCGGTATTCCGGAACTTATGCCAGCTAATCCCATTATTGCCAAGACCTGAAAAATACCGGCATGCCAGGATGCCAGTATATCGGGATATCGAGATCCCGGGTCTGGCGTTCCTAGTAAATATATACATATATATGTGTATGCATTAATGCATTGCACGCCTGAGTGGCGCACTCAATTAGCCAACGATGTGGCAGCAACCGCAATTGAGCAACTTTTCAAAGCTCAAATTTAAAATGAGTTGCAGCACAGCACAACTTTATTGTATTCCGCATGCTTCTCCACGTACCATTGTATCTCTGTATGTGTATTTGTATGACGAGTATGTGTGTTTGTATATGGCAATGTGCATAAATGAACATAACCATTTCTGAGTTTATGAACAAACGTTTTCTTGTTAGCAAGTATGTGTGAATGTGCGCGTATGTGTGCATTGTGTTTGTGCCTCAGCGCTGCTGACCACTTCGATAGCAGAATGAGTGCTGGTATAAAGTTTAAAACTTTCATAAAGTGTTGTTTGATTTGCGCATTGAGAGAAGAACAACAATAACTAAAACTCACACTACTGCTGGCGAATACAAATTAAAACAATAAGCCTTTGAAGCAAGTAAAAGCAGTAAAACCAACCAAATAAAATGGACATCAGGAGAGTACTGCAAAAATGGCTTATGAGTGAGAAGAGTAAGAAGAAAAATAAATCATTACAGCAAAGACTCAGGTTTAGATGCACCAAAGTGCTCAATGCGTAAATAAATACAACAAAAACAGTAAATAAAAAAACAAATAAATAAAACTTAAACACAGCACTAAAATGTTTTTTTTTTCTGTTTTTTACGAGGAGGAAGCATCGAAAGCCTTTAGCTCGTCAGTGTGGAACTTTAACTCGGAGCAAACCTTCTACCGTCAATGCACCGATCCCCTCCGGGTACGTAAATCATCGGGACGCGGTTGAGCATTAAGCTCTACGTCAATTACTCTTCACATGCAGGCTGCCAAAAGTTGCATATATTTTAATCCTCCCATTGTTTCGTTTATTTCCGCAACTACCTCAATTGGACCTGTCCTCCACCTCCCACTATGCTTGTCTCACGTCGACTTAAGAGTCCGATTCTTCATCAAGTCTCCTCTGTTTAGCTACCGTTGACCTGGTAGACGTCTGCGTGCTTTAATGCATGTTGCATAACGCTGATTGCCGACGTAATCCTATGCCACGCATACTTTGGGGCCATCTCCTAATAGTGTAGCCAAATCACGTCTGTTAATCGAAAAGCATAGGCGTACAAAAAACACATGCATTACATCTTCCTCTTCACTGCTTGCTGCACAAGAAGGCGACTCGCGTACCTTAAAGCGGTATAGGTACTTTTGGAAGTAACCCTGATTTCTCAGGAATGGTGTTAGCTAAAAGTCAAGCTCACCATAGCTTCGATTGAACCATCGTTCAATGTACGAGATTGCCGCATAGATCCAGCTTCCTTTTGCTCCCCTCCATTTTAGTACTTTCACAGTCTTCTCTTTATCTATAATCCCTGATATATTAGTGTGACACTGCTCTTTATGCATGTACACTCTCGCTCGCTCTTCCGCCGTTATATCGATGGGCGTCGTGCCTGTGATCACCACTGCAGCTTTATCTGAGGGGGTTTTATACAGGGTGGGCCACCTTGAACCACCTATTTTCTTGAGAATGGTAACACAAACGACATGTCAAATGTATTCATAATTTACTTAAAGGTTTGACATTTACGAAATGGGACGCTATACGCTTGAACAAAATTGGGAAATATTGAAAACCTGTTTCCAAAGCGGTGAGTCTTCTTCTTCTTTTCTGATTTTCACATCGGTGGCTACGTCAATAAGCACCGGATTTGGGGCTCAGAAAATTCACACGTTACTGTAGAGAAGCAAATGCATCCACAACGAGTCACTGTTTGGTGCGGTTTTTGGTCTGGCGGCATCATCGGGCCATTTTTTTTTTTCGAAAATGAGCGAGGAGCGGCGGTTACAGTAAATGGCGAGCGTTACCGTGACATGCTCAACGAGTTGTTTCCAAAAATTGAAGAGGATGACATGGACGACATTTGGTTTCAACAGGACGGTGCAACTTGTCACACTGCCAAAGTTACACTCGAACTTTTGGCTACCGTTTGTGAAAACCGAATAATCAGCCGAAATTCCGATATCAATTGGCCGCCTCGGAGCTATGATTTAAGCCCGTTGCACTATTTTTTGTGGGAAGCCGTTAAGGACAAATGCTATGCGAATCATCCAGAAACGATTGATGCTTTAAAACACGAAATCGAAGTTGCCATTCATGAAATTGGAGCCAAAACAATCGAAAATGTGCTTAAAAATTGGGTTGATCGAATGGCCTACTGTAAAGCCAGTATTGGCAGTCATTTGAACGATATTGTTTTTTATTCATAAATGACAATGTTCAATCTTCGAAATAAAAAAAAGGTTTGAAAAAATATTGATTTTTTTTTATAGCCGATTTATAGCTGATTCAATTTTACATGGCTCACCCATGTATTGACGAAAAACAAAACGAATTGAATCAGATCTCAATCAAGATCATATCGATTTTATTGCACTTGCGCGCAAATCTTTTTTCCGGCTACCGATGGCCCATTGCCCACAGAGATATTGTGGCTGGCAAGCGATCAACTTTTATGTAAATGTACCAAATACATTTTCCCTTCACTATACTTCAATTTCCCTATCGCCAAATAGCTAGAGAACTAAAACTTCCTACATAATTATTTTTCTTTTTTTTTTTTTTGTGCATTCGGTCATATACGACTAACCACTCCACAGATGTTTTTTACGAGATTGCCTCCGTTTATTTTTATTTTCATTTCATACACACCTATGATCTCATTCAATATCTACTCCTCCTCTACCTCGGTAAGTCTTCTTATGAATTTTAAATTCCCCCAAAGAGTGCTGCTTCTTTCAGCTCTTTCACAGCTCCTGCACGCACTCAAACATTTTTTTGCATATTTCTTTTAAAGAAAATATAGAAATCGCACAACGCAAAATCCATGGAATATAGTAGCATGTTATATAGTTATAAAATGTTTTAGTTGGCTCTCGAGACTTCTTGATTGACCATGCAGTACGAATCGGCCCACTGCTTCAATAGAGAACTCATGACTTGCCCTTTCACAATTAGTGTAGTTTCTTTCCTTATTCTTTCATGCGCTATAGCAAGTGCAATTACGTAAAGAATATCTTGGCAAAGAGTTTGAGCGTCAGAATCCCAACGGATCCATGCCACATTCCATGAGTATTGAGAAACACATTGCTTTGAGTTATGGTAAGTAACCGAAGTAAATTTGCGACATCAGCTGGCTTTTATTTTTGCGATTTTGCCTTTATCAAAGAAGAAAAATGTACCGAATTGTTAATACCCTGTAACTCATAACTGAATGGGAGGAACAAAAAAACAGCAAAAGAATTTTTTAGTGCGAAATGCCCAGGTGACATAAAATATTAATTTTAAAATGTTTCATCGATACTCTACGAGATATAGATCACTACAGCCATCTACCTAGACAATAAGGGATTTATTTTTTCCCTATTTTGCACTTTTTTCTAATTGTTCCCATCTTGAATTTTATTATTCCTTATCTTTCCATCGTGTGGCATGGCGTTGTCATGCAGAAAAATCAGTTTGTCATGTCTACCATCGTACCGTCCCATTCCGGCCGCTTTTCTTTGAGAGCTCGATTCAAACGCATTAGGTGCAGTCGGTAATGATTGCCAGTGATGGTTTAAGGAGTTCATAATAGATGACCCTTCTGATCCCACCAGACGAGCAACAACAGCTTTGAATAATGAATGTTTTTTTTCACTGTGGATGGACCTGATTAGGGTTATCATAATAGATCAATTTTTCTTAACCTGTGACGATGCGATGTAGAAAACCTTTTCTTTGCTGTCGTTTAAGAAACATCTCACACATACACACAAACGTATCTCGATATCCCTCTCCTTCAATTGATGTGGCTCCCAGTTACCTGCTCCCTGGGCCATTCCCATCGCGCGCAAACGTTTACCGACGGTTGATCTGTCAATATCCAACTCTTAAGATATATCATCAAGAGTTCGAAATGCGTCTTCATCAAATTATTGTTTTAGTTGAGTATCTTTGAATATTTTCGGTGCCTCTTCGCGATCTTTACCTATCACGTCGAATTTACCACTTTGGAAGCGTCGAAACCACTCTTTACAAGTTGTATTTTATGGAGCGTGATTACCGTAAATATTGATAAATGTACGACACGTTTCAGCTGCACTTTTCTTTAAAAGGTAGCAATGAAGCATGACTTCCTGCAAATGCGGTTCTTTCGGGACGAACGTAGACTATTTTGACGTCAGATAAAGAAGGATCCTTACGCTTCAAACGAATGTCAACTAGTGTGATCAAGACCTCACATATACACCTTCAAACCACCAGTGTGTTATTAGAGCGAACACAAAAACAGTGTCAGCAGCCATAACTCTTTTACGAGGACAAAAACTTAATCCCAAACCCAATATATAAATATATATTCATGCTTAGCATTGCCTGAAAACTAAGTTTTGTTGTAGAAGTTACGTCACTAAAATGGCTATATCTCCTCCAGACAACGAGTTGTTCAATAATTTTTTGCGAAGAACTGAAAGTACTTAATATCATAAAATATATACATATAATATTAATATTAATGCTTTAATGAATATACAAATATATTTTTGAAATAAAAAAAATGGTGGCGCTACTGCTGCTCAAACGTAGCTCCTTTAATTTGCGCTGTGGAATTTACAGTCTCTTGTAATCAACCAAAAACAAACAGACAAAAATTGTTCATTAAAATAAATTATTCCGCTTTGCACTTATCTATTTGTACTAAAAGAAACAAACAACAAAAGAACAAAAAAAAAGAAACAATTTGAAGTGAAAAAGAAAAACATTACACTTTTTTTATAAACAAATTGATCAAAGCAATATTTTAGTGATTTTTAATATACAATTTGAGGTGCATGTAAAAACCAGTATGTTAAAGAGTATTCCTGTAAAATTTTAAGTTGATATCTTGATTACTTTTTGAGTTCTATTCGACAGCGCGGAAAAATACGTATTTCGAGAAAAATGCGATTAAACTTTTCATTCGATGCTCATCACTTCAGTGGTTTTATAAGGACTTTTTAGACTTAGATTGTAAATGAATTTGTAAAGCAAAAAAAGGAAAATTTTAAAGTGATCTAGGAGCTGGAGGATCTGCCCTCCTTAACAAAGTAAAGTTGGAGCTTATCTACGTCTTCAAATAGAATGTACGGCTTGGCATTAGGCTTGAAACATTTGCATTTTAAACAGAGATTTATATCCTTTTAAAAAAAGGAGCTTCTCCAGGCTGAACTTATACTAACTTTCGCTAAAGTGTTAAGCTTTATAAGGTGAAAGCTCATTTCAGCAATACTCATTTGTAATTTCGAACTATACAACAACAGAAAATACGAAGCCTATCAATGCACACGGAGTAAGCTTAGTTCTGAGTACCAGCCAAATCGGAACACAAATACGATTTTTCTAAACAGCAGCAACCCAGCGCCATCTTGAGGGTGTGATTTTTTTCATTCACCAATTTCAGATAACTATTGCTGGAGCTTCAAACAAGAAACAAAAAAAAACAAAATATTTTCAATTTCACACTCATAACTACTTCACTGAGGATTTCCCGAAACTATTTCTCACATCGTACGACATTTCGCACTTAATTTCTACCCAATTCACACCAACTAATCGCATTACCCACTAGTGAGTACGTGCTTGGCACAAAAACAAAAAAGTCAAAAAACACTTCAGTCTTCTAGTGCTCTTGGACGCGGCAAGTGCACTTGCATGAGAAGTAACTGCGTGCAATTAGATGGGGTGTTTATTTAGCTGCATGAGAACTAACGATATCGATAACGATTGATATTTCTGTTCATTAAGGTTTGGCAAGTTATCAAGAAGTGTTTAACGCCAGAACAGCGCCTCCGCATTGTGGAAATTTACTTAAAAAAAAAACTGTTTGCGAAGTTTGTAGAGCATTCATTGTTCATTTTACAGTCAACATAATCGGCCTAGTGAGCAAGCAATTTAAACCTTTGCAATTTTTAATCATGGTTGAAAAATGGCTAATGAATTTGAAGATGGAGGTTAACACTCAGAAGTCTGTTCAGATAACGTTTACTTTGAGAACCGGGAATTATCCTCCCGTATTTTTGAATGGCTCTACCATACCTGAAAGTGAAACTGTCAAATACCTCGGAGTACATTTGCACCGAAGAATGACCTGGAAAACCCACATTAAAGAGAAACAGAAACAACTTAAGTTTAAAACGAAAAAAATGTACTGGCTCTTAGCTCGCGATCACAACTTAGTCTCGAAAATAAAGTACTGCTCTACAAAGCTATCTTAAAGCCAGTATGGTACAGCGAGTAACTCAAACATTGAAATCCTGAAAAGATACCAGGCTATGACTTTACGAAGCATTGTTGGTGCTCTTTGGTATATAACTAACTTCGAAATTCACAAAGACGTATTATCTTATGTTAGAAATGAAATATCAGGCTATGACTTTACGATGCATTGTTGGTGCTCCTTGGTATATAACTAACTTCGAAATTCACAAAGACTTAAATGTACTTTATGTTAGAAATGAAATCACCAAAGCCTCTCGAAGATACCTAAACAGACTGTCGGGCCATGAAAACTTACTAGCAAGAAATCTTCTACAAAATAGCATGGATGTCAAACGCCATAAAAAAATTCATATTTTGGATCTCCCAAACAGATTTGAGGAAACATAATTGATTTGTAGCGAATACAACTGTTTTACAATATATTGATTGGTCTCCATGGAGCGCAATCAATCCTGTCATAATTCTTATATTAAAAAAAAATTAGCTGATTGTCAACTGACAGATTGCAAATAAAATTTATTCATAATAAAAAAAAAAAAAAATCATCAACATTGTTGGCTAAACAACTCTGGTCTGGTCTTCGCCTGCTATACCATATCCCTCCAATTGTCTCGGTTTCATGCTCGAAATCCCAATAAGCCTGCGTCTTCTTCTACACTCTCAATCCATATAAGTGGCGTGCGACCCCTTCTTCTCTGTCTATGGCATTTACCGAAGAGTATTTGTTGAGGTGGGTAATCCGTGTTAGCCCGCAATATGTGACTTGCCAGTCTCAATCGGTTGATCATGACTGTAGTTATCACAGATGGGTGCGCATATAGTTTTTCGAGTTCTTGATTGTAGCGTTTCCGCAAATCGCCTTTATCGCATATCGCGCCAAACATTTTTCGCAGAACTATCCTCTCGAAAATCTGTAGCTTCTGTTTAACTGCATCTCTGAGTGTCCACGTTAAACTACCGTATAACAAGATGGAAACTATAATTGAGCGATGCAGTGAAATCTTGGTTTTTCAGTCTAGGAAGCGACTCTTTAGGTGTTGACAGAGCAAGAAATAGCAACGGTTGGCCATAAGGATTCTGTGGCCGATTTCTGCAGAACTTTTGTTGTCATGATTAATGATTACCTCAAGATATTTAAATTCCTTCACTACTTCGAAACCATAGTCACCCATTTTTAGTATTTCACCCACATTGTGTCTGACAGAGTCCGATGTAGTTGAAACTAGCACTTTAGTTTTGGCTTCGTTTATTTCTAAGCCCATAAATTTTGCTGTTCTCTCAATACTTGCTAAGGCTTCTTTCAAACTCGGCAGCGAGGAATCGCTTATGTCTATGTCGTCCGCGTAAGCCAGCAATTTAACCGATTTAAACAAAATAGTTCCCTTTGTGTTTACGGCAAAGTCTCTGATAACCTTTTCAAGGGCAATATTAAAGAGAAGGCATCAGAGCCCATCTCCTTGCCGAAGTACGTTCAAGATGGCGAACTCCCCCGACGGATTGTTCTGAACTCTTACTACGTTCCTTACATTCTGCATAGTCGAGCGTATTAAACGTATTAACTTATCGGGAATACCGAATTCTGCCATTGCTAAGAATAGCTGGTTCCTAATTATGCTGTCGTAAGCTGCTTTAAAGTCTATAAAAAGATGATGTCGTATTCGGCAGGCTTTTCCAAAATCTGTCTTAGTACGAAAATTTGTTCAATCGTTGATCTTATCTCTTGAAAACCAGCTTGATAGCTACCAATGATGAGTTTAACATGCGGTTTAAGTCTAGCATTTAGAATTTTTACAATATTTTGTAGATGCTGCTGTAAAGAGTTATGGGCCCGTGATTTTCACAGATCAACATGTCTCTTTTTTTATGTAGAGGGCAAATTATTCCAATTTTCCACATCTTTGGCATGCGTTCTTCACTCCAAGAAATGTGCGTACCGAAGAAAATATTGCTGCTGTAGCGCACAGTGTTGGAGAAAAAGCCAGAATGTCGGTTCGTCGTCCTTTTCAAGTACTTGGCCCTTGCTCTTCGACTACGTAAACAAATTTACGTAAGGATTTTGGCTTAGTAAAAAATAAAAAATAAATAAAAATATATAATGGCTGCGTACACTTCTGATAGGAGTTTGGCAGAGCTCCTCCTCCTATTTGTGGTGTCCGTCTTGAGTTTTTCCACAAATGGGGGTATATAAAGTTTTGAGCCCATTCCGAACGGCAAATTTCCCTGACCGGAAATTTCATAATGAATATTTCGCCCAAATCTGTGCTTATCGGTCGCCCGATTACTATTCGTTCTATGAACGAGACAAGCGCACTGTTTACTCCCTTTTCCATTAGCGATTTGGTAGTTGCTTCTGGATATATGTTATTGAAGGCACCCTCGATGTCCAAAAAGACAGGAAGGGAGTATTCTTATAGTGAATTGATTTCTTAATTGTGTCAATTAGCGAGTGAAGCGCTGTCTCTACTGATTTACCTTTGCCGTATGCATCGTATGTATGAGACGAGTCTAGAAGCAATCATATCTATTGTATGTTAAAGATCAGCGAGGATAATTCCGTCTTACTTCTGTGATTTGATTTGTTTAAAACTGCCTATGGCAAATTTTATGTCATTCTCCGTTTTACAATGAAATCTATTAGGGGATTCTACTGCCTTCATTGCCTGGAAAATGTGTCTGCATTAGTAATTCCTGTGTTTCTTCACTATTATTTGTCCATTTTACGTCCTCTTTCATGAAGTAACTAGAATTGTTGGGGTTCATTGATATAACTTTCCGGAGTCTATTGGTCTCGGAAGCGCTTTCTATCTTTTGGCAGAAGTCTCTCGAATACGCTGTTTTTGCTGCCCTAATGGCATACTTAGATCTGCGTTGGCAGTTTTTGTATCCATCCAAAAGTTGATTCTTCTCGCTTCCTTACACTTAGTTTTGCCTTCCCTTCTGAGGTTTGCTATGGCAGCGAGCCACCATGGAGGTTTCGGTTTTTCTCTTACTAACTTGGCTTACATGCCTATAAAATACAGTTGGTGCAATAATTGAAGCCAAATGACCATCTTTTGCGTCGGATTGCATCGATTTATTGAAAAAAGTAGTCAAAAATTGGATCGATCGAATGGGACATGTAGCCGCGGTGAATACATCCCGGATATCTAATTCAAAAAATAAATGCCGGGAAACTATCTACCAGATAATAATAATAACAAAGAATGTGAGGAAGCAAAAATCTCGTCATTTCAAAGATTAAGTGCCCTTAGAGAAAGCTATAATGAAACAAATAAATTGTTATAAAGGGTGGTTAAATTTCAAGGGCCGATGTTGCATGTGAACCACACCTAAACGTCAACGACACCGTTGGACTTCTTTCTTTGGGGTTATTTGAAAGAAAAGGTGTACGTCGATAAGTCAGCAACAATTCAAGAGCTCAAGGATGAGATAATTCGGCACATTAATGGCATCGAACCTCAATTATGGCTCAGCGTCATCGAAAATTTGGACCATCGGATGGAGGTGTGCCGCATCGGCCATTTGGCCGATATTTTGTTCCATACGTAATCGAGCCATACCAGTATTATTATAATAGAGAGAAATGACAATATTTTTTAAAAAAGTTTGTATTTTATTCAAAATCAACACCGGTCCTTGAAACCTAACCATTATTATATGTACTTAAAAGCAAATAAATATTTTAAAGAAGTATGTAAAAGGAATAGAGAAGAATGATATAACAGGCTTATAGAAAATATCAACAACATTAAAGTTAGCGCTAGGCGGTGGAAGTTTGTTAAGAAGATAAAGGGTTAAGCTTTGGAAATAAAATCCACCATATCAATGCTTGAGTTTAAGGTTTATTTTGAAAATCTGCTGAGCCCTACTGCGAATGACAAGAAAATTTTTTATGCGCATAACTTCCCCGCTGAGGATCTGCTTGAGTCAGTTTTTTTCACCAGACGAAGTTAGATCTGTGCTAAACAAAGTTAAATTAAACAAAACTCCAGGGATTGGTAGAATTCCTTATGAGTTCTTAAAAAATGCCCGCGATACTTTCATTACCGCTATGGCAAGTGCTTACACAAATCTTTACGAAAAATGCAAAGTAGACGAGGCTTTTAGAGCCAGCGTAGTTTTTCCTGCCTTAGTAGGAAACTACAGAGAAATTTCATTCATGAACTGCATTGCTAAAGTTATGATGGGCATAATTAACGAAAGAATAGCCTCTCGGACTGAAAGGAACAGTATTTTAAAAGAGTACCAAACCGGCTTCAGAAAGAATTACCCCACATTCGAAAATATATTCAAAAGAAAGTTTACGCGTAGTTTTTCGACTTTAAAGTGGCGTTTGATAGAGTATCAAGAAACGCCTTGACATATAAGCTGCACCATATTGGTCTTGCAACAAAGCTAGTAAAGATCATAGAGAATATATACAGTGCTACAAAGAGAGTTGTATGGAATGGCTCAAATAGGGATGCTTATTGTCGCCAATACTATTTGCTCATTACATAAACGACTTACATGAAAACTTAGAAGGAGGATTAAACATAGAAGGGAAAAATATCTATCAGACTTCTAATGCATGCGGATGATGTCATTTGTTAGCTGATCACCCAGGCAAACTATAAGAGATGATTAATAACTTTGGAAGCTACTGCAACCTATGGAACCTTGAAGTTAACCGCTCAAAGTCTCAAATAATGGTGTTCAGAAAAGGTGGAAAACTTAGTAAAGAGAAGAGGTGGTATTATAGTAAGAAAGAAATATAGACTGCGTCTCGATATACTTACTTAGGAGTGGAAATAACACCTCAGATGAATTTTTAAAAACGTGTTGAAAACAGAACAGCTGCAGCAAAAACTGGTATTAATGCTTCGTGGACTTGTCTTTTGGAAAAGAAAGAAATTTCAATTGAAGCTAAATGGAAAAATTTTCTTGCAGTTTGCCGTTCAAGTTGATATATTACAAAAGTATTTTGTAAAGCGAATTCTGAAGCTATCATCACATATGCCTACATACATACTTTTTTGGAAACCAGCATGCAAGAAAATCATTTGTTCACTTTAGAACTGTTCCTTAAGTAGCTTTGCTTGAAAACATAGCACATTTTCTTGCGCGCTGCCCAATATTAAGAGAATATAGAAAAGTATTTTGCGGAAAATTTACCTTAAATGATTCACAAAATGATTGAGATTCTCAATGGGGAAAATGATCATTGGGATAAACTTTTGCGTTTCATTAAATATGCCTCTACGTACAGAGATGGCTTAATAAAAAAGTTTAACTGGTTTTAAAAACCGTAAACCGAATAATTATTTTGCACGAAAAATAAATCGACAGACGGCTCATGCCATTGCCGTTAAATTATTGTAAATATTTTTTTTTCTTAATACTACAATAAATAAATTTCAAATTTTGTATATTTTACTTTTATTTGCAACAAATACTACCATTCATTCCATTAAATTTTCTGTTTTGCATTATCATTTTAAGTTCCCAAACTCTTAAAAAAGCACCCTTCATAAGCAAAAAGAAGTGTCTTGAAAATGAGCAAATGTTTTTTGTTTTTTTTTTTTTTTTGTTGAACCAAAACGTCCTTAAAATTCAATTAAAATGTGTTTTATGGCAAATTAAATTAATTGGCTGTAATAATTAATTAAGTGGCGTAAATCCAAAGGACAGTCGGAAATCTACTCATTGGTATGCTAACCTTGATTGCCGTTTTTACTGCTAAAGCACACGTACTTCACTACTTGCTTATACTCCTGAAGGCCAGCAGTGCATTTTATGATTGCACTATTTCCGTTTTCGCTGCAATTTATAGTAAGTACATATTTGAAGTTCGCTTGTGTGTGTGCGTGTGTGCAACAGAAATGTTTTATACATTCAAAACGCAAAATGGTTTTGTTAGCTGAAAAGTGGACATTATTATGACTGGCACGTGCCTCTGCTGCAATGCAAAAACGCGTGTGACCCGTTCGCCCCAACCCCATCTCGCTGCCGCTCTCTACATTTCTCTCTTCACCACTGCCTTGCATTCTTTTTTTACACATTACGCTCTTAGCGATTTTGTCAAAAAAGCAGCCAAACATAAAAACATACAAACAAAATGAAAAAGTGCAACTCTGAAATGCACTGAAGTGCACAAACAAGCAATTGCAGCAAGTCTCAGCTGCATCTTGCAAAAAATAAAAAGTGCTGACTACACTAGCAAGCGAGTCAAGTGCTTACGTTTGTTATGATTTTTGTTAAGTTTACCGTTTTTGCCGTTCTTTTTTTTTCTTCTTTTTTTTGCTTTGTGCCCAAAAGTATTGTTTTTCGCTTGCCCATTGCTGTTGTGCTGCTGACGCTGGTGTTGTTGTTGCTGTTGCTGTTGCTGCTAACTGCAGAGCCATTCATTAGAAAAACATGTGTCTTGCGTTTACACACACACTTGCACAGCCTGCAGGAAAATCCTGAACTAGAGGAAAGGATTTCTGATTCGTAACTAGTACGATTTCGCCCACTGTGAACCACTTTACTACAAATGTACTGGCAACATCTATCTTTAGAGACTCCAAGCCATCTGGCGCATTATGTCAAGTCATGTGTTGAATACGGTCTCTGATGTAGTAAGCTTCTGCTTGAGTCAGACTGGATGATGATGCATTTTTTTTTAATGTGCAACAAAAGCTCAAGCAAAACTCGCGATTCATCTCTTTAAAAAAATTGAAATTGTGCTTAAAATTTCCCAATAAAAAATGGATTTCGGAGATGTTGGGAAGTTCCGAGGGATCAAATCCACCGAATACAGTGAATACTTCAACAGTTCCTACTCTAAATTATGGGGTTTAGCCATTGTCCAATTAGTCCTGATGCAACATCATATTTTGCCTTTGCAAGCTGGGTATCTTTTCACGAATTTTTCCTTCAACTGGTCTAAAAGGTTACAATAATATTCAGAATTTATTGTTTTACCAGTTTGCAAGTAATCCACGAACAAAATTCTTTTCGCATCCCAAACAACTGATGCTAACACCTTCTTGGTCAGAGAAGCAGGTGCACACCCTCTCTTCAGCCTCTTGTTTGATTTACGCTCATGGTGTATAGTGATTAGTCGAAGCACCAGATCCACTTTATCCTTTCGTAAGCGCTCTGAATGTTTCTAAGAAAATCCAATTCGAATGTGTTTTTGTTCCATTTCTGTTGTTAGCGAATGCGGCACTCACTGTGCATTCACCTTTCTGAGACCCAATACTTGATTCAAAATATTGGATATAAAGCCTAATAAGATGCCTAGGGCTTCTACAAGCAATCTGATGCAGTCACTCGACGACCTTCCAATACGATATCCTGTATTTTTTCTACGATTTCTACTGTTGTTGTTGTTTTCAGGCGCCTTGGCGTGGATCGTCTTCAAGACTTGTACGATCACGTTTAGATTCAGCAACCCATTTTTCTACTGTACTAATTGATAGCGAGAAGTTCTTATACATCTTCAACATTCGCTCATAAATTATTTTTTCTTTTAAACCTTCTATCCGACGAGTTTACGAGGTGCTTTTTGATGGTAGGAATATACTCGAATTGCCTGACGAAGGGCGACCGGTATTAGAAAAAAAATTTTGTACCGAATGAATTAATGCAGACTTTTCGCCCCTTCGATTAGATTAGATTAGATTAGATTAGATTAGATTAGATTAGATTAGATTAGATTAGATTAGATTAGATTAGATTAGATTAGATTAGATTAGATTAGATTAGATTAGATTAGATTAGATTAGATTAGATTAGATTAGATTAGATTAGATTAGATTAGATTAGATTAGATTAGATTAGATTAGATTAGATTAGATTAGATTAGATTAGATTAGATTAGATTAGATTAGATTAGATTAGATTAGATTAGATTAGATTAGATTAGATTAGATTAGATTAGATTAGATTAGATTAGATTAGATTAGATTAGATTAGATTAGATTAGATTAGATTAGATTAGATTAGATTAGATTAGATTAGATTAGATTAGATTAGATTAGATTAGATTAGATTAGATTAGATTAGATTAGATTAGATTAGATTAGATTAGATTAGATTAGATTAGATTAGATTAGATTAGATTAGATTAGATTAGATTAGATTAGATTAGATTAGATTAGATTAGATTAGATTAGATTAGATTAGATTAGATTAGATTAGATTAGATTAGATTAGATTAGATTAGATTAGATTAGATTAGATTAGATTAGATTAGATTAGATTAGATTAGATTAGATTAGATTAGATTAGATTAGATTAGATTAGATTAGATTAGATTAGATTAGATTAGATTAGATTAGATTAGATTAGATTAGATTAGATTAGATTAGATTAGATTAGATTAGATTAGATTAGATTAGATTAGATTAGATTAGATTAGATTAGATTAGATTAGATTAGATTAGATTAGATTAGATTAGATTAGATTAGATTAGATTAGATTAGATTAGATTAGATTAGATTAGATTAGATTAGATTAGATTAGATTAGATTAGATTAGATTAGATTAGATTAGATTAGATTAGATTAGATTAGATTAGATTAGATTAGATTAGATTAGATTAGATTAGATTAGATTAGATTAGATTAGATTAGATTAGATTAGATTAGATTAGATTAGATTAGATTAGATTAGATTAGATTAGATTAGATTAGATTAGATTAGATTAGATTAGATTAGATTAGATTAGATTAGATTAGATTAGATTAGATTAGATTAGATTAGATTAGATTAGATTAGATTAGATTAGATTAGATTTGCGGGGGGCTGGACAAGTGCAAGCACTCCGTCAGTAGACCTTTGCACTACACCCGGATAGATTTCAGTAGAAATAATAGAGATAGGAAAGATAAAAAGGTGGATGGTAAAAACGGATAATTTAGTTTCAGGTCACCCTTCCACAAATCTCTTGGATTCATTGATGAATTTTAAGAGATCCGGAAGAGGAATATAATGGCATCCCTATATCCTAAGTCTGATTTTGGAAAATGCAGGGCAGCTACAGAGAAAATGCTCTGCAGTGTCGTCATTCTCAAGACAAGATATGCATATCGAGCTATACACGACCCCCATGGTAGCCTTCCGCTGGCCACAAACGTTGTGCCCTGTGATTACACCCACCAGTACTCTCAGGTCCTTCCTGCTGAGTTTTAGGAGAAAGGTCGCTGTGTTCCTGTTTGATTCTTTCACAAAGCACTTGGCTACTCTGCACGAGTTCAACTCAGACCAACGACCTCTGTGGGTAGACTTCATGAAGTCCTCAGTCCATAGTTGAATCGATGCGGAATTGACACCTAGAAAGGGTTCAGGGTTCAAATAAGACTAACTTTGTTGTGTTTTCCATCACTGTTGAGTTTTGTCTTACATTCACCGACAAACTTCGAAGAGCAGCGTGGGTTTTCAGTGCAGCTTGAATGTCACTACAAATTTCAATACTCCCTCCCGCCACTTATGTTAATGCCAGCCAGTACGTCACATTCAAGATGGCATAGACTTTCTTACGGAATACCGTGGCCATCGGTCCTGTGGCATAGGCGTACTTAGTGTTTTCGTCTAAGTACCATCCAGATCCGCTTCCATGACTGATTTTGGATCCGTCGGTGTAGAAAGTTTGGTGATATCCCGTTAATAGGTTCTCTGGACTTAACCATTAATCTCTATCTGGGATCAAAACATCATACTTCTTGCCGAAGCCAACGACAGGCATCCGATTGTCCACCGGCATCGAGAACAGTGTGCTCTTCCGCTCCGACAACTGGTGGTATATCTGACAGTGGCCAGTGCTTACTTCATTTCCCAAGACTCCGCTTAACTTGAGCCTGTACGCCGCCTTCATTGCTTCCTTTCGAGTTTTAAGATCTATAGGTTGCAATTTCAGAATGGCATTAAGGACATCACCAGATGTTGAGCTCATGGCACCTGTAATACCCAAGCACACACTTATCTGTAGCCTGTTTAGGGGATTTACTCTGGAATTAACCATTGTGGCTTTCCACCATACTACAGAGGCGTATGCAATAATGGGTCTAATCAGGGTAATGTACAGCCAGTGTACTATCGCCGGTCTTAGGCCCCATGTCTTGCCAAAGATTCTCTTACACTGCCAGAAGTCTTTTAGAGTTCGAAAGACCTTCTGCTCGACGTGCTTCTTCCAGGTAAGTTTACTATCTAGGATTACTCCTAGATATTTAACCTCAGAAGACAGTTGCAGTGTTACCCCTTTCAATGTGGGTAGTAACAGGCCTTCCATATTGCGTTTCCTAGTGAAAAGCACTAAGGTACTTTTTGAGGATTCACCGAAAGACCATGCAATTCGCACCAATACTCGATACTAGTGAACTTCCCTACAGGGTATGTAGTTATAAGACGAGCACAGAATTTGATTCAAGCAATACGCATATAATAGTAAAATACTACACAACCTTCCATACGTACAAATGTATGTACGAATACAAATTCGAGCACTAACCGCATATGTGACTCATAACATTGACTGTGTGTGCATTTATTTGTATGCCACACCGCCTGAGGCACGCTGCCTACGTGTCGTATGCGTTGTACGTATGTATATAAAACATATAATTTCAATCTGTTTTGTCTTTGTTTTTGTTTTTGATAACATTTTTTCTAGTTGTTTCTTACTTCTACGTTCAATACAATGAAAATATATTAGAATATATGAGAGTTTGTATGGCCGGCACAACGGGTCGTATGAGTATTGCTTTCACATGCTTGCATGCATACTCCCACACACATGCATACGTGCAGACAAGCGAGTATGTCTGTAGCTCTATGCGAGCGTGTGCATATTATTGTATTTTAAATGCATTGCAAAAAGATTGCTTTATCGAACGTGTTATGGCGTATCAGTGTCTGTTTTAGTTTTAAATTGTGCCACTGTTTGCATGTATTCACCTATACAAGCGCACGCACGTTAATACCTTTATTGCAATTATATTTATATTAAACCGTAACTGCAGGCGGAAAGTATTAAATTTGAATTTGCAAAGTTATATGATGCCATTTGTAACTCAGTTTGCACAATTTTATTTTCGTTTTTATTATTTAATCGCACTTGATTTCTTTTTGCGATTATTGTCAAACAAGGGAAATACATTTCATTTACATACAAAATAGAATTTTTGACAAAATATAGCCAATGGCAAAGAAAAAATGCATAAATGGTAGTTTATTTCAACAAAATTCCTGAAATGCAATACCACCCTGATGAAAAAATGCACGAAATATATTCAGAAGATTTAAAATACATAGACGTTTTTTCTTCAAAAGTTATATTATCACCTTCAGAGTACTTCCCATCAACTGCAACACACTTGAGCCAGTGTTTGATCCAGCACTCGAAATATTTCTAGAACTCTATTTTCGGAATAGCCATAAGAGCCGATGAAATATTTTCTATTACTTTCTTCTGGATGTTACAATGCGTACCCCGTAGTGGTTTTTTGTCTCGATCAAACAGAAAAAAATCGCAGGGAGCCATATCAGGTGTCGGGTAATCGTTTCTTTCTTCGTCAAAAGTCCACAAATAATGATGGCGCTGTGTGATGGTGAGTTACCCTGTTGCAAAATCCACGAGTTGTTTTTCCACAAATCCGTTCTTTTTTGGCGAATTTATTTACGTAAACGTCGCATAATGCCCAAAAAACAGTTCTTACAGCCTGTGACATAAGAGCGTGGTCACTGTTACACGTAGATAAAAAATCAGAGCGTCCTGTTTCTTTTTCTATGATATAGAGCGGGACCTCAGTTCGTCATGCTTTTTGTAAAAAGTCAGGTATCTGTCAAATTTAGTCTTCAATTGAGTGGTTTTTCGAAATGAGTGCTGTTTACGCCTCTCGCTTTGAGGAAATTTTTCTACGTTTGTATGAAAAAGGACCCAAATTAACGCAAACTGCTCCTGCGAAATATATGGGAAAGTCGAAGCAGTTCGTTAGCAAGTGGATAAATCGCTATAAAAAGGTCGGTTAAATGCAAGCAAAGTCTCAAAAAAAGACAAAAATAAGATTCACGCATTGTTCTCGAAAGATCCAACTTTGACTTTACGTGGAGCTGCTGTGAAATTGAAAGCAAAAGATGTTGACATATCTTACGGAACGATTCGCAGGCACTTGTTTACCAATAATCTGAAATATCGCAGTACTTTGGAAAAACCAATGTTGAGTGCAAAACACGTTGAAAAACAAGTGGAATGGGCGATGTACCGCGATTAGAGCAACGTAATTTTTTCTGATGAATCCTCCTTCTGGGCATTTCCGAGCATCAAACACCTACAACAACCTTCACCAGTAGGATGCTTCAACGGACTGTTAAACACCCCGTCAAGGTCCATTTTTGGGGGTGCTTCTCAAACAAAGGTTTCGAAACTTTGTTCTTATTTACCGAGAGTTTAAATGCCGAAAAAATTAATAAAATATATCAAAAGGCTTTGTTACCATCTGGTAAGCAATGGTATATCAAGAAAAATTAAAGCTGGATCTTTCAAGAGGACAACGATCCGAAACATCGGAGTCGAGCGTGTAGCGAGTGGAAGACGCAAAACGAAGTTGTCACTTTAGATTGGAGATGGCCACCGGATGCAAATCTCATAGAAAATGTGTGGGCTGTGATGAAAATGCAGCTTTGCAGACGCAAACCATGTAATTTATATTAGATCAACTTTCTCGACAAATTCGGAAAATTTGGAGGTATTTTTCGGTAGAATATGCAGAAAAACTACTGGAAAGTATGCCCCGACGGTGCCAGGCCATAATTGACAATGCAGGAGATTGGACTTGCTACTGAGGTATTACATGCCCCACTCATAAACCTACGTCTCGTCTCCAGTAATAATGCGTTTGATTTTGAATTTTATTCAGACTTTGAAATCATGTTTTGCTGGTACCAAATCAAGTAAAATCGTTATTGGAAGGGTACAACCAAAAGAAGTTTAAAGCCTTATAACCATGTTCACGGGCATTCTGACAGGCCACTGCAGACTACGTAATCATCTGCACATGATCGGGATATGGTCCACTACTTCTGTGATCAGCAATTTCTGTGACCAATCCCAGGAAACTTCAATTCACCTTCTCTTTGAATGTGGCGTCCAACCGCGCAGAAGATTGACATCTATCCTGAGTTTAATAAGGGAACTGGCTATGAATGAGGTACTTTGATGAGTAGAGGACACAAAAGACCATGGAGTCGAAGTGCAAACCTCGAAGAAATCTTTCTATCAAGGCGGTCCCACCATGAAATTCAGGTCCTTTGGGGCCAACTTTACAGCAACACGGCGTAAGCCCAGATCATTAATTACAAAGTCCTGAACGGATCCATAAGCAATGTTCGAGTTCTCTGCCAGCTCTCTGATAGTAAATTTGGTAATATTGATCAACTTTTCCTTCACTTTATTGATGGCAAGATTTGGCAAGTGGTCACCCCGTTTCCATCTTGCAATATGACTTTTTTGTAGGTTTCTCATAAGGGTCGGGAGTTTAGGAAGGTGATAAGAGGGTCCGGATGAATGTCGATTAATACCTGGTCCATAGTTGTGTTCAGCCCTGAAAACGTCAGTGTAGTTGAAGAAATGCTTCCTTACCGAAAGCATAGTAGCCCCGTTCTGGAGATATCGCCCCCCATGGCTGTCCTTCTGATAGGTTTGAAGCTTACCCCACTGCGAATCACTAGTTCCACATGAGCGCTGCATAATTCAGAACCGGCTGATCAATTGCTTTAGATGTCGCCAGCAAAATTTCTTTGTCTTGTTCCCCAATTGATTTTGGTTAGGGGGTTTTAGACCAATTGTGGTAGTATGCACCGGGAAAGAGAGCAAACTATGAAAGATCCCTTTAATATTATATTTTGGGGTTCGATCCGCATTTACTCTTGGCTTTTAAATGCTATGCTCGGAGAGCTTTTGAGTAAAAAGAAAAACTATCTAAGAGATCGGGGGTGTCAATTGAATGAAAAATATGTATTTTTCTTCGTTCCGCCGGAAATGGTGTTTGGACATGAATTTTGGCCAGAGCACGGGGGCTTTGTTAGCCATTCTTTTCCACAGTGCTGGTGGACATACCGCCACGTAGCGTTGCTCTGGGATAGAGGGAAAGGAAAGGCCGGAAGAGTGAGCAAGGAAATGCTCTGAGCTTGACCGTCAGCGATTGGTAGAGGCTATAAATATTCCTCACAACGAACTGTACACTGCGATTGACTTGAGCCTAGTCGCGAAAACCAATAGAAGGTAGTCTCTGATTATTAACTGCAGGGTCTCCAAAGCGTCTGGGCAAAACTGAACCTTAAAAGGACAAAATGTCTTCTTGGATGCAACAGATCAACTGCACTATCGGCATCCTCCACGGTAAAATGAGTGTACCTCGCATGACTTCTGCAGGAGTTGAAGAAGAAATTGAGTACGTACAACACTTCATCAGTGAATGTCCTGCATTTCAAAGAACCCGTGCCAAATACCTTGGCGATTATTTCTTTGTCGTCCTGGGAAATTTGCAAAATGTCTCACTGGAGGGACTAGTTACCTTCTTAAAAAGATCTAAGTGGTTTAAGCAACTTAGTTACACCTCACAATGGGCCTTAGGGCCACTGACTGTCATGTTTTAGATAAGCAACCTGGCTAACCTAACCTAACTTAACCTATCTAATTTAAAAAAATGTATACGGAAACTGAAAAAATCAACTAATAAGTAAAAAATAACTGAAGCATTTGCTTAAACGTATAAAAAAATCCGAATTTTTTGTACATCGGAAAGATTGCGTAATCGAATCGGCAAAGATGGGGTTTAGGGTATAGGGAAACATTTGGTTGTTTTTTGTAATATTTACATAATTAAAGAAAGCGAACTTCAATAAAGAAATAATATAACTTCGTTTCTATAACGGACTTAACTGGTAACAGAATTTATGGCAAGACTAAGTATATTTCGCTTGTGCATAATCTTTATTAAGTCTAAGCAGATCAACAACAGTAGAAACTCTTGATAAATTTAAGTCACTGTTTTTTTATTATATTTATTATGAAAGTAAAGGGTTTTCCAATAACAGGTGTTGGGTTTTAAACAGGAGAGATGATTAACGATTTTTTTTGGCTGGAATTGGATGGTATTAATCTGGACAGCGTTTATTTTCAACAAGACGGCGCTACGTGCCACACAAGCAACGAAACCATTGAACTTTTCCGGGAAAAGTTTCCGGACCGTGTTATCTCTCGAAGAGGTGATCACAATTGGCCACCGAGATCCTGTAATATAGCACCTTGTGACTTTCTTTGGGGCCACGTGAAAGAGAAGGTCTATGCCAACAGCCCAGGGTCGATTTAAGACGTCAAAGATGGAATTCGTGAGGCTATCGAGGACATAGGGCAGCCACTTTGCAATTCGGTTATGGAAAATTTCATGAAAAGGATATTGTTCTGTAAGCGTGGTCGTGGTGGTAATTTGCCTGATGTTATTTTACACTATTAACGGCATACCTTCCTCTTTATAATGAAATAAACACCCGATCATTTATGTTAGAAAAAGGCATTTTTCTTTGAATATCAAAATAATACCACTTATTGGAAAACCCTTTATTTAACAGGCGATCTGGAAGTTCTATTATGATCCTACCATGGATTCAGGATATTTCTCTTTTATTTATTATTTTATTTATCCAATTTGTATATTTTTTATTTATTTATATTTATCTTATTTTTAGGAGTTTCATTTCCTTCTCTGATAAAATATGTCTACGAATGTGTTTGTTACGCTTATGCGCTGTTTTACTGCTTTATTTTATGTATTTAACTAATAAATTACAAGCAAAAGTACATAAATTAAAACAAAACTAAATTTCAAATTTCGTTTACAGAGACCACTCAAAGGGAAAGGGAGTGCACGATACGTCAGGCACGGTGGATTCTGTATGATGAGCCAAAAATTTGCCGACGCACCCCATAACGTGAGTTTAATGGCGTTTATAATTAAGCGAACTCGTAAAGTATTAATCGTAGATTTTCACATAAAATAACACACACAAACATACGTTACTTATAATACACACACTCCGGTTCACTTGACTACAAGCAACAATTTTTAAGAGGTTCTACTTGATTTATGGTTTGACTTGAATAGAGATACTCTATTTGCCTGCATTATTTGCGTATGAAAGCTTTGAAAAGGCATCGTTTTTTTAGGCGTTCATTGAGTTTGGTCGAGGACTTCTTAATTCTAATAAAATGGGAAAGCAGACAGGTTTAACAGATCGCGAAAAAAGACAAATCGATTTCTTGACCTCCGAGGAACTTACAAAGTGCCAAATTGTTGAAAACATTGGTCGAAGTCCAAACGTTGAGGATCTTTGCTTAAAACGAGGTACCTCCTATGGTAAGAACTACAAAGGCAGAACTGTGATAGCTTTGACACCGAAGGAAACCCGCAAAATTCGTAGGATTGCATCAAATTCCACCATTAAATCGTCACAAATAAAAGAAATGGCAGATGTTGCAGCGAGCAAATCCAACGTATGATGGGTTATTCCAACAGCGCCACATCTGAAACATAAAAAATAACAAACAAAAAAAGATTTCTGAATAAATTTTGCCAAAAACGCCGGATTGATTTTGAGAAGAACCACATGGCTTGGAGTTCTGTCACAAATATCGAATCCGGTGAATAAAAAGGGATTTAATATGGATGAGCCGGATGGATACAATTACTATTTCCATGACTTAAGAAAGGAGAAAAGGTGCTTGAGTCAACATCACAACAGGTGGTTTTATGGTATGAGATGCAATATCGTACGAGTACTATGGCGCGTTCGAATTGAAAATTGTAGACTAAAAAATGACGGGAAGCAGCTATCTGTTGGGATCATCTTTTCCCGAGATTCGTGAAATATAAGGTTGTCAGAAAAGTCTTGCGGTATTTCCGCAAGCTTGTCTTTGCAAGCGCGTAGTTCTAGTTGTATTCGTCGCATCGGTTCACGCTAGAGCTTTTTGGAAAGCTCTTTTCACGTGCTAACACGTGTTTGATTAATTTTTGTTTGCTTTTAGTCGTTCGTGAGTTATAGCGTCCCAAATATGGAGCAAAATAAAGAGAAAATACGGCATATTTTACAGTACTACTACGATAAAGGCAAAAATGCATCTCATGCTGCCAATAAAATATGTGCAGTTTATGGACCCGATACAGTTTCCATTTCCACCGCACAACGATGGTTTCAACGTTTTCGTTCTGGTGCAGAGGTGATCGAGGGATGCGCCACGGTCCGGAAGGCCTGTCCTCGAAAATTACGATAAAATCGCTGAATTGATCGAAAGAGACCGGCATAGTAGCAGCCGTAGCATCGGCCAAGAGCTGGGCATGAGTCATCAAACCGTTATAAACCATTTGAAGAAGCTTGGATTCAAAAAGAAGCTCGATGTATGGGTGCCACACGACTTGACGCAAAAAACATTTTTGCCCGTATGGATGCATGCGAATCGCTTCTGAATCGCAACAAAATCGACCCGGTTTTGAAGCGGATGGTGAGTGGCGATGAAAAGTGGGTCACTTACGACAACGTGAAGTGCAAACGGTCGTGGTCGAAAAGCGGTGAAGCTGCCCAGACGGTGGCCAAGCCTGGATTGACGGCCAGGAAGGTTCTTCTGTGTGTTTGGTGGGATTGGCAGGGAATCATCCACTATGAGCTGCTCCCCTATGGCCAAACGCTCAATTCGGACCTGTACTGCCAACAACTGGACCGCTTGATTGCAGCACTCATGCAGAAGAGGTCATCTTTGATCAACAGAGGCCGAATTGTCTTCCATCAGGACAACGCTAGGCCACACACATCTTTGGTGACGCGCCAGAAGCTCCGGGAGCTCGGATAAGAGGTTCTTTTGCATCCACCGTATAGTCCGGATCCCGCACCAAGTGATTACCACCTATTTCTGTTCATGGCGAACGAGCTTGGTAGTCGGAAGTTGTCCACAAGAGAGTCCTGTGAAAATTGGCTCTCCGAGTTTTTTGACAATAGGGAAGCGAGCTTCTATAAGAAGGGTATTATGAAGTTGGCATCTCGTTGGGAACTCGTCATCGAACAAAACGACGCATATTTGACTTAAATCGCATTATTATAACCAGTTTTATGAACAATTGAAAATTCAATAAAAATACCGCAAGACTTTTCTGACAACCTATATTTGGGCCTATTAGATGAATCTCTCAACAGAATAATGTACCTTTACACACTTAAAGTGTGCTCAAAGCTTGGATTGCGTCACAAAACGTTGAATCGTTAGTATGACCAACGCATTCCCAAGATCTGAAAATTATTAAAAATCTATTAGGATGGCTTGCTCGTAAAGTTTATGGGAATGGACAACAATTTGAAGGCAAAATGTTTAAATTCGAATCATTGAAATGGGCTGGTCTGAAATTTCATTAGGCTATCTGGAGAATTTGTATAAATCCATTCATCAACGAATTTACGAAGTAATTTATAAAAGGGGTGGCAGCACAAACTATTCAGCTTTAAATGATAAATGCAAAAAAACGGCATTTCCTATATTTGATATTATTTTTTTCTTATTTGGTTAGTGCCGCCATTCAAGTGAATCAATACATCAAACGCAATATTGCAGCTGCTGAAGTTCTATTGCTGCAAATGACCTTTAGATGTAATGATATTTTGATGCTCGTTTATTTTCGAGCAAAGTACAGTCTTCACTTGAATTAGTAAGGGTTGGTTGATGGTAGTAAAGGGTTAAGGTATGGGCCTTTAGCACTGCGACCATATTGATCTATTGTGCACCCTATGCTGTCTGTTGACTGTTAAGTATGCTTATGAATTGTACCAGCTCGTTCTGAGGGAGTGATTGAAGGTCTTCATCTATAAGCATGAACTTGTTTGAAAACTTTTTCCTTCTATGCGTCAACCCCGTACATTCGATGGTAAGTTGTTCTATAGACTCCTCATCTTCGCAGCAAAACCTGCAGGTGCTGGTGTTAGTTATGCCTAATTTATTAAGTCTTTGTTGCAGGTGAAGTGACCCGTGAGGGCGCCTGTGAGAGTGCGAATGCTCTTTGTGTATAACGTGAGGGCCATGTTAGCTCTTCTGGCATTGAAACTTGAGAACTTTTTGGAGTGTCTAAGACCTTCTACGTTGATCCAATGCTGATTTATTAGAGTTTTGGCCCAGTATTTTACTTTTTGTTTTAGGCTGTTTTTGTTAAATCCAAACATGGGACTAGGTCCGATGAAATTTACATCTGCCCCTTTTTTGGCTTGAAAGTCCGCCTTTTCATTGCCGTCATATTCCTCATGTCCTGGTACCCAAATTAATGAGACATTGTTTTTAGATGCCAGGTTATTGAGTGCCTTGTGGCATTCTAAGAGAGTTTTTGGGTTGTAGGCATAGGCATCTAAAGCTTTTAGAACTGATTGGCTGTCCGAGAGTATTGATTGATCTTTACTCTCTTGTGGTTTCTACGTTGCACTACTCCTGCTCCTACACCATAAAGTGTTTTTGATCCATCAGTGTACCATTTTTGTGAATCATCATTCATCCATTTTGGGTTTGTTTGCCACTCGTTCCTCTGGAAAGGTAACTGTGTATCGTTTTGTGAAACAGAGGGTTGGGTCAATGTGGTCTGAAACTTGAGCCATGCTTATAGTGTTTTTGACTTTATTTAGGATACTTAGGTGACCGGTGAGGTTGCCTAATTTGAAATTTTTTTTCATGTGTAGCATGAGTGCTTGCGTAGCTGCTTCCTCTTGGATTGATATATGAAGTGATGGGAGATTAAAGAGTGCTTTCATGTCAGCTGTTGGGGTAGTTCTCGTAGCCCCTGTGATGCATAGGCAAGCAAGCCTTTGTACTTTTTCCATTTTGGTTACCGCTGTTTTTCATTCAGGAATAGGTTTGCTCCACCATACTAGTGCCCCATACTGTATAATTGGTTTAACCATTTGGGTGTATATCCAGAGGGCCATACTAGGGCTGAGGCCCCAGGCACTGAGGCACTTGAATTAGTAAATCCTTGTCTTACTGGAGATCAAATATGGTAGCTTTAATAACCATTTGCTGCCATCAAAATTATAAATTAGTGCCAATAAGCAAATAAACCGGACGGCAGATGTAGATACATATATGTAAGAATGTGTACAAACACTTTTTTTTTGTTTTGGTAAGGCGATTGAAATCAAAATGTCAGAAACAATATTAAAGGTGTCGACATACCAATGGTATGTAGGCTATGCTCCCACTAACACTATAACATTCCTCCTTCTCGGCTGATTTGTACCCTGGAACCACATTAGCATTTCTTTAAGCCGCGTTTATGTCTATTGGCAAAACAGGTGGCGCTCCAGTGCACCTTTGGACACTTTATGTCATCGATAGTATTCACTCCTTCCATTGTCTTCGAAAGCGGAGGTGGGCAGAATGAAACATCGGAGAATGTGCAATAGTCCGAAACTCACACTACACTAGTAGGAGCCGCAGACCCAACTAGTCAGCCAAATGCCTTTTTCCCACATAAGTAACTGGTACTTTTAACATGGAGATGCTTTACGAGATACTAATTTTCCGATTACGGTCAGAATTTTACCAGTCTCATGCTAGTTCAAAATAGACAAAAAACTAGTCCAAAATCACTAGTTTGAGATTACAAAGTGAAACTAAAAACTAAAATAAATTCAGGAACCCTAAATGAAAACCTTCTTGTTAGGTATAATTGGATCCATCACTTTACTCCGGAATCACAACGATTATCATCTGAGTGAACAGCAACTGGTGAACCTCGTCCAAAGCGATCGGAATCATGACAATTGGCTGTATGTTATGGACTTGGTATTTGGGGATGTGCGTGGTGTAATATTCATGGACTATCTGGAGAAGGGAAATGCCATTAGCATTGAATATTACATAGCGTTACTTGAGCGTTTAAAGGCCGAAATTACAAATAAACGTCCGCATATGAGAAAAAAAATAGTGTTGAATTCATGCGAAGTAGGCTTGCGTAAATCGTTTCGTAAGCGGTGCAAGTAAAGTCCCTTTCGAACTAGTTCGATTTCAGCCACGGAATTCAACTTGTAAATTAGTATTTTTTCTGACTACTTTGGTGTTTCACTGCAGGGTATGTATCATACATATACGGATGGACTACACGCATTGCATACCTTACATACGCGCCAGAGCAAATGGTGACATGGCTAGTAGCCGAGAGTGACATGACAAAAGGCCAGCGCGATTGTGACAGTTGCATAAATGAAATAATAAAGAGGATGAATAAATGAGGAAAAATTAAAAGAAATCCTTACCAAATGCTGTTGGCAAAAACCACGCAATACAGAAATGAAATGCGCGCAACAACGTTTGCGAAAAGTCAAAAGAGCAGCACTGCTGAACCCGAACTTTATATTTATAAAGAGCCATTCTGGTTCTGATAACAGTCAGGCTGCTAGAGGAAGGCGAAAAGAACGAAGCTTTGTAGCGACAAAAAGCTAAGGTGTCACAAATCGAGTTGAAGAACAATAACGCCACAGACAAACAGAAGCATGAATAAATAATTTTAAAAGCAGAAAACTACCAACAGTCACCATGTATACACATACATACACACATATATAGTCACTCACAACTTATTTCATACAGAATATATTTCATAATATTTGGGAAAACGGGATATGCAGATATTTTGTTTATTTTATTTTATTTTACTTTATCTTTTTTTATTTTATTTTATTTTATCTTTTTTTATTTTATTTTATTTTCTTTTATTTTATTTTATTTTTTTTCTTTTTATTGCATCCCAAAAAAGGAGTGTTTTACATTAATTGGCGACAGCTTAGCTGCAAGCCAATAAATTATAACAGGTACAAAATATTACAATTAAATATATATTATATATAAATATTATATTATATAGTTAACAAATTTACTAACAAGAAAAACGTTTACTGTAAAAAGTTTCGGACTATATGACAAGAATTGAGTAAAGCTGCTTTCTGCATGTCGAAAATTAAATATTCTGGGAGTTGAAGAGTTTTGACGTTGTCTGCTAAGTTTTTATGCACTAGTCCGTGGGCTGAGATGATAATTGGTAGTATGTGCACCTTTCTTAGCTTCCACTGGCGTTTGACATCAATGCCTAAGTCAGAATATTTGGATATTTTTTCTGCATATGTTTTTTGCATGTTTCTGTTTAGAGGAACAGCAATATCAACTATATAACCAGTCGCTTGAGATTTATCAATAAGGAAAATATCTGGCCTATTGTGGTCTCTTGTGGCATTTGTTAAAATTGTTCGATCGTAATATAGAAGGTAGTTGGAGTCCTCCTGAACAGGTTCTGGGGTGTATCTGAAGTACGGTATTTTGCTTAGATTGAAGTTGTACATCTGCGTCAGTTTTAGATGGATTATTTTCGCGATGTCATTATGTCGCTTCAGGTACATAGAGTTTGCCAGTGTGGTGCATCCCGCTAGCACGTGATCTAATGTCTCATTTCGACTATTGCATCTTCGACATCTGTCTGCAGCGGCATTTGGATCTCGCATTACGTATTTAATGTAATTTCTCGTTGGAATCACACCATCTTGTATGGCGAAAATGGTACCCTCCGTTTCGGCAAATATCGACCTGTTGGTAAGCCATAAGTGCGACAATTTTTGGTCGACATGTGGGCTCAGCAAGTCTTTTCGATATACGCCGTGGACAGCCATTTCAGACCATCTTTGGATTTTTTCATCTATTGTGGTTGCGTTCCTGATTTCGTAGGGTTGATTCATCCGAAGTGGGGTGTAATTATCATCCGCAGCACTTGCAGCCTTGTGCAGATCGGAATGGGAGCACTTATGTTGGAAGTATGTTCTTATGTTCAAGATAAGTTTGTCATGCAGTGCTCCAACATCAATCTGTCCTCTGCCTCCCGCTTTTCTAGGTAGCATCATTCGAACGACAGAGCTTTTTGGGTGACGTGACTTGTATTTAGTCATAATTGTACGTATTATTCGTTGTAGATTTTCTATTTCAGTAGATGGCCATTTTACAATTCCGAAGCTATACGATACCACCGGGACGACAAATGAATTAATAGCTTGGATTTGGTTTTTCCCATTAAGTTGGGTTTTACAGACAGCGTGAAGGCGCCTTTTAAATTCTGCTATCAGATTTTTCCTCATTTGCATTGTATTTATGCTGCTGCTTTGCATAACTCCAAGATACTTGTATACCTCCCCTGGCTCCATTTCTGTTATGTCGAGTCCGCTACTTTCCGCAGTTATATGTCGAGAAACCACTTTACCTTTAATTATTGTGATCTTTCGGCATTTATCAAGTCCAATAGGCATTTTAATGTCATTGGAGAAGGTTTCGACACATCTCAAAAGCTTATCTAGATGTTTGGAATTGCTGGCGTAGAGTTTCAAATCATCTACGTAAAAAAGATGGCTCAGCCGGAATCTTCCAGACTGTCCGTGTTTTAATACAAACCCATGTCTCATTCAGGATGTGACTTAAGGGGTTCATGCTGAGAACAAACCAGAGCGGACTCAACGAGTCACCTTGAAAGATACCATTTCGAATGTTTATTTCGGTTGTGTATTGAGAGCTTTCCGGGCCAGGTATTTTTATTCTTGTCCTCCAGCGTTGCATAACTTTTTCTAGAAAGAGTATGATATTGGAATTGAAGTTGTAAATACGAAGTACTTCAATAAGCCAGGAGTTATTTTATTTTATTTTATTTTATTTTATTTTATTTTATTTTATTTTATTTTTTATTTTATTTTATTTTATTTTATTTTATTTTATTTTATTTTATTTTATTTTATTTTATTTTATTTTATTTTATTTTATTTTATTTTTTATTTTATATTATTTTATTTTAATTTATTTTATTTTATTTTATTTAATTTTATTTTATTTTATTTTATTTTATTTTATTTTATTTTATTTTATTTTATTTTATTTGATTTGATTTTATTTCTCAACACAAATTACAAAAAGTGTCCACTCATTTCATTGTAATGCAAAAAAACACGCAAAAACATACACATAATTCATGCCACAACTGAAATGATACAGTTAAATGTACCGTTATTCCTGACGCAGGTTTCAATAAACAAAATTATATCTTTAGTATGCGAGAGTTTGTAAAGTGAGTTTGGCATTAAGCAAAATTAAATTTTATGTACGCTCGTATTTTTCTTTTCTTAACAAAGCGTACTTTGATAGAAAAGCGAGACTTAGGCCCCTATTATGAGTTACATTCGATCTTCGATTTTCGCTGGTTGTCGAAGATCGAAAATCGAATGTCAGTTTGGTATTATGAGCGGTGCAACCCTATCGAAATTTTCGTTGTTTACCGAATTTAGAGTCGAATGCAATTTTCGATTGTGTAGCGTATTGTGGGAAAACTTGTTAAAGTGTAAGTTGTTTGCGATTATTTATGGTTTCGTAGTAACTAAATAATAAATATGTACTAATTTTGTTAATTTTATGCAGGTCGAAAGTCGTGAGTACCAAACAACAATTAGAAAGGCGAACCCACAATTCGCAAAAGGGATTTGCACCAAAGTTCAAGCAGCAAAAAATAGGAGGAATTTACAACGGAGCAGAATTACTTGGGACCATCAGTGAGAACGGCAGCAAAAAGGATTAAACTTAAAATGGTTTTTTTTTTTGTGATGTTTATAGAAATACATTTTTATTTTCCCTTGGTAGGTATGGGCTGAAATGCGTAGAGGAACTGAAATACATATTTTTTCGAATGACGAATAATTGAATAAAGAAAATTTATAACAAAAATAAAACAGAAACTGTGGCGTAAAGGTTTCTATTTAATACTTTTTAGATTTTTCTATAATATTCTCAAAATTTCATTTGTTATGTTTTCTACTTCTCCGTTATTTGACTCCACTTCAATATCTTCAGCATCATCGTACACAGTGGGTTGAGCAAGTCCTAGCATACCTTCATTACCAATACTCAATTGGTACGATCCCTGAGCACAAAATCGCAGAACTGTGGCTAGCTTTAACATATTTGGAATGGATTTGGCTCGGGTGCACTGCTGCAACTGGTTTTATGTACTGGACAGTAGGTTCATAAACGCCTCTTTAGATAATCTAAAGTTCTTTAAAAATCTGTAAGGAAATTTTTGTAATACTAAGTACGTCAACACATTTTGAAAATTCTGAACTTACTCAGTGGAAGCCATTTCTAGGGGGTTGGATGCGCCCCTCAACTGTTTTCTACTTCTAGCTAGTTCCACTAGTCTTTCATCGTCCGATGAATCGTCGAACCACAACTCCGTTGTACTCATTTTCACAAAAAATACTTTTTTTAACTTTTAAAAATGTTGTTAGCAAAGAATTTCAACACAATCGGCTGTTCTTTTATTTTGATTTGCTGCATCGGCTGAGAAAAAATTATCTATTGTAAATGCGTCCAGCGATCGAAATTCACAATAGTCCTATTCTTCAACGAATGAGCACCATAATACCAAATGAAAATTCGTTCGATCAGCACTTTCAACTACAGTCGAAGATCGAATGTTGCTCATAATAAGGGCCTTAGTTTTGAAGCATTTCAGAAAAGGAATGTCTCATTGTAAAATAGCTGAAATTATATATTTACGTTCGTCAAAAGTTAAGCACATTATTCAACGACTTATGCTTGACAATCGTATGGGAAATAAGAGACGACAGACTTCAAATAAAAAATGAAGAAGAAAAATCTAGCAACAAGTGTTCCAAAGTTAACTTAAATGGCCATATGGAAAATTTTTGCGTACTACTATAAAATACGGCGGTGGCAACTTTATGGTTTTGGGTATTCATATCTTCAAATGGAGTCGGAAATATACCCTTCATCGAATAAATCATGAAGAAAAATGTTTATTTACAACTTCTGCAAGAAAATTGGGTTCAAAGCGCTAGAAAATTACAAATTGAAGACGGCTTTCGCTTTTATCAAGATAACGACCCTAGGCAAAAATCATAAATAATGCAAATATATTAGGTTGGGGTATAAGTTCATAGCGTTTTTATATTTTCTTTTATTTTACAACGACTTGTTTGCTCTTAGGCAAAGGGTAAGTATTCATTCGACAGAATTCTTTCTGCTGTACAAAACTATTTTAATTGTATTTTTTGAGTTACTTAATTTTTTATTAGTTTTGATGCTAAGAAATGAAATACCCAGGAGGCAAAAATCAACATTTTCGGCACCTGCTCTTCTTTGCTTTTCATCGAGATCAAAAAGCTGCCGAAGCAGCCCTGGACATTTGCGACGTGTATGAAGAAGCTATAATAGGCGAGTTTTCAGCAAGGAAATGGTTTGTAAAATTCAAAAATGGTGACTGTGACGTCGATGATGTCGATGACACGTCCCGCAGCGGTAGACCTTCTGAATTCGATGAAGAACGTCTCAAGCCATTTTTACAAGGGGAACAATCACCTAATCAGTACTGAATTGGCTGAAAAAATGAACTGCAATCAAAAAACGATTCTCAACCATCTTCATTCAATGGAATTTGCCGAAAAATTGGGAGCCTCAGTGCCGCACAAACTCAACGAAAAAACAAAGAAAGTCGCCTTCAAAGCGCTTCTCAGCATCTCGCCCGCTATTGAGCAACAGGCGATCATAGATAGCGCTTTTGTACCGAATTGTCACGGGAGTTGAGAAATGGTGCTCGCGCATCCATATGAAGCAAAGAAAGGACTGGGTGGCTCCAGGAGATACGGCAAAGCCGAGAGTCAAGCCAGATCTTCATCCAAAGAAGATCATGATATGTGTTTGGTGGGTCTGGGAGTACATGGTGTACTGGGAAATGCTCCAAAAGAATGCCACGCTCAACAAACACCTCTACATTGCCCATTTGCCCATTGCTATACCGCGTGGATTAGGCTATTCGTATGAAAATACCTGATCGACATAACCAAACCATACTCCTTCACGACAACGCCAGGCCCCATGTTGCACAAGTCTTCAAAGTCGCACTCCAAGAGCTCGGTTGAGAGGCCGTATTCTCTGGACCTTACACTGACCGATTACCATCTTTTCTCCGCTCCTTGTCAAATCATATGAAGGGTAATACAGATATCTTAAAAAACTGGCTCAGCAACTTCTTTGATACCAGACCAGGCGATTTTTGGCGGAACGACATCAACAAATTGGTCGAGAGGCGGAAAGTAGTTGTAAACAGCAACGGCGAATACATAATTGATTAACTTAGTGATATAGTTATTGTTTTTTTTCTTTAAATGAAAGTGTTCGTTAAAAACGCTACGAACTTATTTCCCAACCTAATAGTTAATATTTAAATGTCCCCACATTGCGGAAACTTCTGCACAATCACCGGACTTGAACGTCATCGAAAATTTGTGGTTGGTTTTAAAGACAAATATAAGAAAATTTTACATCCATAACAAATCTCATCTGAAAAAGGCGATACTTGAAGAGTAGAACAAAATTAGTACAAAATACACAAAAAAATTGATTGTCTCCATGCCACCTAGACTGCAAGCTGTTATTGATAATAAAGGATACCCAAAAAAGTACAAAATACCTTAAAATTTAAAAAATTGGAAATAAATAGATGCTCTTTTTTAAGTTGCATCATTTAAGCTGTGGCGTGAATTTTCTATATGTTTTTGCTTGTGTTGTTGCATTACAATGAAACGAGTGGACACTGTTTTGTATTTTATGTTGAGAAACGAAAAAAAAAATAAAATAAAATATCTGCATACTCTGTTTTCCCATTTTTGCAAAATATTGAGAAACATAAAACACTTGACAAAAAATGCGTATCTGTATGAAATAAGGTGTGAGTGACTGTATATATACACACTAAAGCAAATATCCCACGATTAAGCCATCATTCACGCCATTTGTACTTACGAAAAAAACTGGATGTATTTTCTGCTTAAGTACATGTATTCAAATGTATCGGATATAGCCTTTTCTGCAAAACCGATCTTGATGAAATAAAATTTTTGAATGACTTAGAATTGATGTCGCTATCGTGCGAATTAGGATCATTTGGGAAAAACATTTTTAGTATTTTTCGGACCTTTAAATTCAAAAAAAGGATCAAAAAACGGTTTTTCATCTTTGAACGTCCGCCATTTTGTTAAATTTTATTTTTGCTTCCAGTATTTTATTTCGAGATTTATTGTTAAAAAATAAAAATATTGTTTTGGCCATACGAGGTTCGTTCAAAAAGTTGTCAGCCTTGAAAAAATGTCTTCACATGGACAATAGGCACAAATATAGCCGGTTCTACTGAACCAAGTTTGATAAAATAAAATCTAAATGGCATAGAATTGACGTCATTATCGTGTGAACTACGAGTTTTAGTATTTTTTTTGGAACTTCAAAGTAAAAAAACCAAAACAAAAGGTCAAAAAACGGGTTTTCATCTTTGAACGTCCGCCATTTTGTCAAAATTTTGTTTTTTAAGATCGCAGTTCCACGATTATGACATTCACGCTGAACAAAATACTTTCTGTATTTTTGATACTCTGTATTTTTGATACTACTCTGACTACTTTTTGAGCGAACCTCGTATGGCCAGAAAAAAGTTTTTATTTTTTAATAATAGATCAAAAAATAAAAAATCTTTTTTCGTTTCCGTTTTACACGCTTTTAATGCTTTATGTGCACTGTTCTTGACTGATGCTTTATCGACCGCTTTTGAACTTGGAGGCTCTTTACCAGCTGAAATGAATTTTATAGTGTCTAGAGCTGAGGCTATTGTTAGCTCTCGGATGCAATCAAATAAACAAAAAACATGCATATTAATTTCCGCAAAGCAGCAGCATCTTTGAAAGATAAAATGCTACGGCACTTTTTAATCACTTTAATATTCTATTTATTTATTAATATTCTATTTTAGTAATTCTCCAACATTTCTTCATTCGGTTTCTTTCAGTACACATTTCCATCGATCATGTTGAAGCCTGGTGAAAAGTACGAGCATGTCGTTATTTATAAATTTGGTGTTAGCACAAATAAACCACCTGCACCCCTGCCGTTAGTTATGGACACAGGCCCCTCAACTTCTGCCGCAGCCCGTGCTCGCACCTTATTCACCCAACCCACAGGTGCAATACCCAAGATACCAAAAATTACTATTGTTCCGGGGCCCCCAACCGAGGAAGCGCCAAGACGTCCAAAACGCATAAAAATGGTGTCGCAAATTGTCCAAACCGATTTATCCGGAGGTATTCCAGACGACGTGAAATTACACAAGTTAACACCCGAACAATTGCAAGCCGATCCCCGACCCCGGCATTCTGTCGTCGATAGCGAAGAATCGGAAACTTCTAACGAAAGTTGTACAAGAAATTCACCCAAAGGTGTCACAGCCGTAATAATTAGAAAAAAAGCTCCACTCGAGGTACCTCAGAATACTATAATGGAAGTAACCGAAGAAGAATATGATGAGGAAGATTCCATAACTGATTCATCCATAAGTTTAACACAAACTAAAAAAAGGATCACGCATCCAACATTTCCGTACACAGTGGCAATAGGAGATTCTGACGAAGATCCCGTAACTGAGATGATCGAAATTGTCATACCTCGTAGAGCCAAGTTAGCTAAGGCCGAGGCATCTAAAGCCGAGTCACCTAAAGCCGAGTCACCTAAAGCTGAGTCATCTAAAGCCGAGTCACCTAAAAACGAGTCATCTAAAGATGTCTCAATGGAGGTATCCGAAGATGAGCCAACAGAATTTTCCGAAAGAGACCCATCAGAGTCATCCGAAAGTTCTCCCTTTGAGGTATACCAAATGACTCCTGCCATGATGGCCAAAAAAGACTCAATAGATTTAACCCGAAGGCGCCAGGCATTGCGTAGAGACTCAACCGATTCAGCCAAAGAAAGAAAGGCAAAGAAACGTGAATACTAATTTAATAAAGAACAACAGAAATCCAAATCAAATGAAGCTAGCACTGATATAACTACTGCCTTCCAACAGTCGCATGTTAAAGCATATCTATGAAGAGGTCATATACGGGTATATAAATATTTTCAAGGAACTTTTAATGGCTTCAGACAATTTAGGCCTCATACAATAAAAAAATATATATAAAATAATTTAAATAAAGAAACAAATTATATATTAATATCAAATATTTTTATTGTGCAGAAGTGGATGGAGCCCCATTTCTACATGTGCTATTTCGAAAACCCTTTGGCCGCAATACTATAAACGAAGGACTCAGAAAGTTCCTTGGACTCCTCGCCATTCAATTTTCAAACTCGTAGCTGTATTTACCGGTCACTGGACGATCGGCACACACGCGGAAAAGATATTTAACCCCTATTGCAGAAGCTATGGGGACCTTTCAGAGAAGGAGACTGTGGAACATTTTCTCTGTAAATGTCCGGGTTTGGCAGCTAGATGACGACTAAGGTCACTGAGAGCTCCTTTCTTTGACAACCTGGGGCAGTGCGCCAACCTAAATCCAATTAATCTTCTCCATTATATCAACAGCTCTGGTTGGCTGTAGATATCTGCCTGTTGGAGGTCCCATAATGGTATCAACACGGTGCTTTAGTGCTACTTGAGGAGTGGCAGGTGCACTTCAACCATTTCACCTACCTACCTAGAAGCTGACAGAGATAGTATACATCAAAGAAAAGAAAACAGGAAACACTATATGAACCAAGTAGAACTAAACTCAATTTGGCAATAATGGCGCACAAATTCACCAAGTGCGCAATACTGGACTGCAAAGGTCTAAAGTTAAATTTTACAATCAAAGCAAAAAATGTATCAGTCTCCTATAGCACGGAGTTTGTCAGTCTCCCACAAGAAAACAGCACAAAACAATCAGCAACATTTCAATAATTTTCACTTTCTGATCTAATAATTTGGTCTTCCAATTATTTGCTTTGCCAACGGAACGAAATTCTACTTCTCACAATTAGGCGGCCACCAGCTGCTGCAAAAATATATCTCCTCAACAAATTCAGAAGTTCACCGGCGTCGAACAGTCCGACAAATTTTCGTTAGCCAACAAAAAAACAAAAATTTCATCAAATATTCTACAAATTCTGCTCCTGAAAATAGGTCATAAGTTGCAAATAAAAATGAAATCGAAATAGTCTTAACAGGCGCGCAGAAAGGATCAGCCTCGCCCTATTTTGCTAATTTACAACCAAGAAGCAGGAAAACTGTTTGTCAAAAATTTTATTTAATTTCATTTAGCGTGATAATTGCGATACATACCAGTTTCTGATCAGTTGGATGGAGCAATATTAAACTCAATACTCACTACTTACTGGACAGTAAGCAGCTGCGAAATACTAGGTTATTCAATAAGGTTTGCGGTTCGATAAGAAAAACATAATTTTATTCTTTGAAATACATTCCTCATCATTGAGTATAGTCTCCCTGAATATCATTGCACTTGTGCCAATTAGATTTCAGCTTATGACTTCCATCGCTGAAGTGAGAAGGTGGAAGGGCAGCAAAATCTTCCACAGCTGCTTTGATTACATAATTTTCTTTTGCAAAGTGGGTCTCCTATCACGAATTTTTGCCGTCAGTTGGTGTTAAAGGTTACAATAATATTAAGAATTTAGTTTTTGACCAGTTTGCAATTAATCGACAAACAAAATGCATTTCACATCCGAAAAAACTGGTGCTAACACTTTCTTGGCCGATTTTTGGACCCGAACTCGTTTTGGAGAAGAGGAACCAGATTCACACCACTTTTTAGCCTCTTGTTTTGTTTAGAATCCTTGTTGTACTTCTTTGTTTGTGTATAATGCCAGCGCTTACTCTTCCTCTTCTTATTCATCTTGATTGGCGCAATAACCGCTTAGACGAGTTTAGCCGAGTTTAACAAAGCGCACCAGTCGTTTCTTTCTAATGCCAACCGGCGCCATTTGCAACCTTTAATCGAAACGATGTCCTTCTCCACCAGATCTTTCCAACATAGAAGAGGCCTTCCTCTCCCTCGGCCACCACTAGTTGGTACCGTATCGAATACTTTCAGAGCCGGAGCGTTTGTATCCAATCAAACCACATAACCCAGTCAACGTAGCCGCTGGATCTTTATTCGCTGTGCTATGTCTGTGTCGCCGTAAAACTCTTGCAACTCATTGTTCTATCGCCTGCGATATTCGCCGTTGCCAACGTGCAAAGGTCCAAAAATCTTCTGCAGAATCTTTCTCTCAAACACTCTAACAGACGCCTCATCATTGGCATCGTCCAAGCTTCTGCGTCATACGTTAGGGGGCAGAGCTCATAGGAACGTGCGAGGCGCTCATAGAAGGCATCTTCGGCCGCATCGTCCTTCTATTTCGTCAGAGCGTAGGCGTAAATGAGCGAGAATCTCACTGAGATGCGGATAATAGCTAAACACTCGACAACCGAAGTGAACAAAAGTACTTCGTGACGAAGTCTCTCTCCCACAATAAATCCGACACCGAGTTTGCGCTCCTTTACATGGCAGCCGTGTAAAACGTCGCAAGGTCCAATGTTTTTCTTGCCTTGCCCCGTCCATCGCATCTCTTGGATGACATTGATGTCAGCCTTTGATCTTTTGAGGACATCAACCAGATGGGCAGAGTCACCTTCCTCATTAAGAGACTGGACATTCCAGCTGCATGCCCTCAAATCGTAATTTTTAGTTCTTCGCAGCGGTCGTCATCAGTGTAGGAAGTTCTCGTCCGAGGCTTTGTTTTCGTTTTCATTGAGGGGAACTTTTACGTGGCGGGTCCGAAACCCAGCGCACAATCAGATATCCTTGATTGATTCTCTCTCACATTAGCTCGCTCTCGAACGGACGTTCGGAAGCTAACAAGAGGGTACTTGGGCAAAGCCTGGAAGTTGTGAGCTGATTGGACCATATTCAGAAGAATCGTCCTAACTGCTCCCAAATGAATGACAATAAGCGACTTTCCTCACTTGCGTGGACTTCTACATACATATGGGGCCATACTTCTTCTTCGTCTTCACAACCAGGTAATATCTCTTCCTTTGCGATGACGTCGCAGCAAATTCGGAAGACGCACTCTTCTGTTCTATTATTCTTACAAATGACACGGAAAACAGGTCGAAATTTTTTTTAAATATTTTAAGGTCTGTGTCTCGATATGCACTACGTTTCCATAGGTCATAGGTGCGATAGCCACGAACAACTTCATTTATGTGCACAGTGAGCAAATTTTATTTTCTGAACAGCAAAGCAAAATTTGTTTACGAACTCAATCTTTACAAATTTCTTGTTAATTAATTTTAATCGTAGTACCTTCAATGAAACTCCATTTGTCGTCAGTGCTCACTCAATCATTATATGGACGACATCATGTTTTGCAGTGCCAACCACATTAAACGGGTTAAGCGTTCCCTTTTCCAGATAAAACTGCTGCCATTCGACCCAAATAAGTCGAATTTAGATACGTCGGTGATAATAACATTTTGGCTCTTTAAAAATTTCGGTTTCTTTAAAAACTTCCAACGTCAATGGCAAAATATGAGAAATGTAACTAGTTTTTACAGTTCCGTTATGAAAAAAGTTACTTAAAAGTGCTAAAAACTTAGGATTTGACATTGAGACACTGGGACACTTTTTTTAAAACCTTCGGTTGGGCACCATTTCTATGAGAATTTGTGGCAAATGCGCCACATTTATAATTCAATTTTAAGTATGCAGGTATAAATTTTTAATTTCTCACCTTTTTCATTGGTTTTGGATTGTGAAAAAAATAATTTTTTGTTTTTTCTTTATTTTGATTAATTTCGAAGAATGTTGAAGAAAAAAAGTAGATTACAAAGCTATTTATGGTAAAATTCGAAAGATATGGATACGGATACAAAACGTGTATGTATAAAAGATTTTTGAGTGCTGTTGACATACTGGACTCGCCTCTGCGTAGTCAAAGACGACAATCTCACTTCACTGTGAGTGTATCAGCTCTGGTTGGTTTATTCACTGCAGTATTCCCAAGGAGAGTAATTGGTTTGTTGAAACATGAATCCAAAGCCAAACCAGTAGTGAATTGAGAAATAACGCCTGGATTATTCATACGATTTCCGATGCTTGCAAGGGCCAATGCGTTCGATAAGGTCGTCAAACAATTACGTCTCGCAGCACTTTTTCTGAGCACATCAACTGCCTTCAAATACAAAACGTTGCCAATATCATGGCATTGAATATGTAGCAAAAGAAAGCAAATGCCAGCTTTGAACTCTATGGATTGTAAATGGTGTGCATCTGCCACATATAGCCACAAAAATGCATAGGAGTTCAGCCAGATCTGAAGTGCCCAAGCGAAGGTATAACTTTTTAAATCCTTTTTTTCGTGCTGTTCGAGGATACTTTTTAAAAAGTTATATCCACAAATCGTTAAAAAAATTTAATATTAGGAATATACCTGGAATCTCAAGTCGTTAGCTATAAAAGAAATGTGTTAAATCCATGTCCAAAGTCGGAGAGGGTCTGGCCAGACCTGGGTGACCAACGGAGGGGTAAATAAACGGAGTTACCGTTAATATTAAAACAACAAATATGCAATAGTTAAAAATAAAAATATTCTAGGCAAATAATGCATTAAAAATCTGTGCATAATTTTTTTATTTATACAAATTTGAATTTTTTGAATATTAGTGCCCCAGTTTCTCTCTGATTTGCTGTACGTACATAAAGTACAAAATTTTAATTACGTTTACCGTTGACCCCATCAGTTTGTCATATTAATGAAATAAAGAATTTGTAGCTGACAGCTTTTATAATTAAAATTAACATTCATTTAATATTCCTTCTTCAGGCTTTTGTTCGTTTTTGGGTCTTTTAATATCTCCCTCTCTATCTCTCTCTCTCTCTCTCTTTCTCTCTCTATGCCACCCTCCCTCTTCCACCCTCTTTCTCTACCTCTTTCTTTCCCCTCCCCCTTCGTCTTTCGCTCTCTCTCACTTTGTTACATTGCGATTAACATAACAACCTTCTCTCTATCCCTCCCTCTCTTTCCCGTCGCTCTCTCTGTCTCCCTTTGCTTAATTTTTGTAACATTGCGATTAACGTAACAATCTTCTCTCTACCCCTCCCACTCTTTCCCCTCCCTCTCTCTCTCTTTCCCTTTTCTCAACTTCTGTTACATTGCGATTAACGCATCTGTAGTAAACTTCATAGCTGTCATCTTACCAATACAAATGAAACTTTTGAATAACCGCTAACCATATTCCAATATTTAATTTCTTTTGTGCTTTCATTGACGCTCTTACCCTTTTCGGAGTGGGTAGTAAATGGCACAACAAACAAGCAGCCAATCAGACGGGCTGCAAAAGACATAAATGGTCATTCAACTTGGCAGGCATTCAATCAAAAGAGAAAGACAGTCAATCAGCCACAGAACTATACTTGAACCAGCACAATCTGGCTTTTCAATTTAAGGTATTCTTCGGCGCTTTTATTAAACAAACAAATCTTATGCGTATCAGGCTCTTCCACCTGACGATAATTTTATTATCTGCACACACATACATACCACCACGAATTGTCAATCAAATAAGCCTTTTCGTCAACTCGCGCATCTACTGAGCTGTCACTCAATAATTCAATAAAACTTTTGACGCTTATAATTCCATTCATTCCTGTTGAACCATTTATGCATTAAGCGGAGAATTGAGTGAATTATGACCCAACCAACATTAAATGACACGTTGCTTTCCAAAAGAAAGCAGAAATAATGTTCTTCCGCGAATTGGGATGGAATTGAAAAATGTGATTTTATTGGTTTCATCAGTGCGCTCGGCCATAAAGGGCTGCATTTTTCAATCAAAATACATGCATACGTATATGTATTTACATGTATGTGTGTATGTATATAGGTACTTATTGCATTTATATTTACTTATTTACTTAAGCATATCAACCAACATTCTCTCATGTATTGCTCATTACCGTCGAGTTAAGTAAGTAATTGTATGCCATGCGATAAATTTTACTTAAATAGCGTAAAATAAAGCGTCGCATGATTTATTTTTGTAAGAAACCAATAACTAATCAATTTAGTAGAAGAAAAAAACTCTGCCATCCATTCCATTCAAGTTCCTGTGAAAATAAATTTTGATTATTCTTATTATAATTCCTTTAATTTAGTTTTGATTAATTTTCAATGGGGGTAATAGTACATCCCTTAAAAAAAATTTTTTACGAATCAAGGTTCCCAACTTCGTACGAAATTTGAAAAATTCATTGAAATTCTCAACTTTTGAATCTGAATTAAAAAAAAAACTTTGTAAAGGGTTGTTAAATTTCAAGGACCGATGTTGAATGTAAACCACATCTAAACGTCAAGTTTTTTTCTGCATTTTATTTGACATTTTTTAATTTCAGATTAACTCAATTTGAATCATGGAAAGATACATAACCGAGCAACGCGTTAAAGGTTTTCAGGCTTATTATGAAAACGGGCGTTCAAATTAAAATGCATATCGAAGAAAATCATCTTCAGTGATGAGGCACATTTTCACGTCAGTGGATTCGTCAATAAGCAGAATTGCCGCATTTGGGCGAATGATAATCCAAGAGTGATTGCCGAAAAACCAATGCACCCACAAAGAGTGACTGTTTGGTGCGGTTTATGGGCCGGCGGCATCATTGGGCTGTATTTTTTCTAAAATGAGGCTGGTCAGGCAGTTACTGAATTGGAAGATATGGATATGGACGATATGTGGTTTCAACAGGACGGTGCTACTTGTCCCACTGCTAACGAAATAATGGCTCCTTTACGCGAAAAATTTGATGGCCGAATAATCTCACGTCACGGGGATGTCAATTGGCCGCCAAGATCATGTGATTTGACACCGAATAAGAAATAAGTCCATCTTTGGGGTTATTTGAAAGAAAATGTGTACGTCGATAAGCCAGCAACAATTCAAGAGCTAAAGGATGAGATAATTCGGCACATTAACGGCATAGAACCTCAATTATGCCTCAGCGTCATCGAAAATTTGGACCATCGGATGGAGGTGTGCCGCCGAGGCCTCGGCAACCATTTGGCCAATATTTTATTCCATACGTAATAATGTGCCAATTGGTTCCAATATTATCATAATAAAGAGAACTGATAATAATTTCCTAAAAAAATTGTTTCTTATTTAAAATCAACACCGGCCCTTGAAACTTAACCACCCCTTAGAATGCAGTTTTATAGCCCATTCAATTTTGGTGTAATAAAGTAAAAGTTTGAAGTGCAACGAAAATCGAATTGATTTTCAATAACTTTTTCTATTGGTCGTATTGCAATTTCTTCCATATGAAACATATTTTGTATATGGAGAAAAAATTCAATACTCTAGGCAAAAAAATTGCCACAAATTAATTCCATTTTTGACACACGTCGAACTGCCACTTTGTTCTATAAAAATGGAATGGGATATAAAACTGTATACTCAGAAGATCGCCGTAAGTTCTGAAAAAAAGGTAGGAACTTTTTTAGAATTTTGTGTCCGGTAGCAGAATTAGGTTTTAAATTTAAAGTTTCTCTCTAACCTCTGAGCGCATCAGCGTTAGCTTTGTTATTCTGGCGCAGTGGACGTAGTGCGTTTGCAATCGAAGCGTAATTCCAGGCTAATGATTCATGTGCAATTGCTTGTCGTAGATTTCGTTCACGTTACAATATTCGTAAATGTCGAAGATTGTCACGAAGATTTCATTCGCTTATAAGTGGCAAGCAATCGACAGCTAGCCGGGGGCACAAAGTCCAAAGTTTGATGCTTCTTTTGACAGGTTTTAGAGGGAAATAATGTTTCACACTGGACTTCCCTTTGAATTTCGTCATCAATGGATTGAAATGTGCTGTCAGTTCTCGCTTTCAAAAATGTAAATTTCAAACAGGATAAAACTTCTTAACTGTAATACGTTTTTAATGCATCTGGAGTTTTTTGGGCTCACAGAGATACAATTTTGATATCAGTAGCATAAAACGATCTCGGGAAATGCATTCTGATATTGCTGCGTTCCGGAGGGATTTGTGGCGAGACCAATACTGATACATTCGTGGTGCACGATTATATGACATTATCAATGAACAGCCCAGAATAATTTTGACTTATCTGCATTAAGAGACTCTTTGGAAAAAGTTTATAAAAACAATCAAGCTTGGTGGAACTTCTGGTTAGGTTAACCATTATAATTGGCTTGTCCTCTTGAGGCAATGACATTTTTGGGGAAATATAATCAATACCGCCGTGCCAAATAAACTTACCATTGCTTGTTGATTGTGCAGGAGCTGTATCAGTGAAATTTACATCTTCAGAGTTGTTAGCACTATATTAATTTACCATTTGCACATTTTCATGCATCTGGATATCTTCATCATCTGAAGAATGCGCGCCATCTACTTCAGATGATATGGAGGCATCAGAGTCTTTATAATCTGTGTCACTGCTATCGTCACTGTCGTGTTAAGGATCCACCTCCACATCAGATGAATTATCAAGCTCGTCCTCAATTTCTTCGTTAGTCAGTGTTCGATTCATCCTAAAATTATTTCAATAACAAAAACTAAAATCGTTTGATAGAAAACTGCTGGGACAATTACATCCCACACTATAGCACTGCAGGGATGCATATGCCCCAATGCAACAAAAACCAGGTAAATGCATACAGATCAATTTATTCTTATATATGTAAATGTGACATGCAATTTACCTTTTCCTTTCGTAATGAGAAACAGAAAAATTGTTCACTTAAACACGTAGAAAAAACTAAAAATATTGCTTTCACGTGTATGCACGAAGAACACTCTTACACTTATACAAATTAGTTAAGTTATGTTAACCGAAGCACGTGCTGTGAAGTATTGACTACAACCTACGGTTTAATCCCATCCCAGCGCTTTTAAAGTGAATATTTTTCGGTCCAGTAATTTTTGAACATTCTCTGCGGCTTATATATCCCCGCAGTATTGAAAGGGTTAAAGCTCATATAGCTCATTGCTCAATCGCCTGCGGTATTCAAAAATCCAAAAATCTTCGGCAGAATCTTTCTCTCAAACACTCCAAGTAACACCTCATCGAATATTATCATCATCCAAGCTTCTGTGCCTTACGTAAGGACGGGCATGATGAGAACCTAGTAGAGTGTTAGTTTTGTTCATCAAGAGAGGACTTTACTATTCAATTTCCTACTTAGTCCAAAGAAACACCTTTTAGCAAGAGAGATTCTCTGTTGGATTTCATTGCTGACATGATCTTAGAATTCACTCTTTCTCAGTTCAAATCGTACAAGCTCTACAACTATAATTTGCTCAAAAATTGACAATGTTAGAGCCGTTTCGTACAGTGAATACTTTTGAGTGATAATACCCACTTTCATTTAAATGGAAATGTAAATCACAAAATTGCAGTTATTGGTGTCCTACAATTAGAACACCAACAGCAACTTCACAGTCCCAAAGTGACGGTTTGGTGTGTATTGTCAAGCAGTGGAATAATTGGGCCATTTTTTTGTTTTTTTGCAAATAGTCCAAGGTAAACAAATTTTGTGGACGATGCCTCTTATCGACGCACGCAGAATAATTATTTTCTAGCAATAATGAGAGAACATTGGCGGTCGCCGTAGCCAAATGGGTTAATGCGTGTCTAACATTCCGAAGTGCACAAATTCGAATCTCCGTCCATGAAATACCAATCGACATACATATATGTATATATTTTCCTTTAACTCTTAGTGGAGCAGAGGGCGTAAACTACTCCAGAACGCGATCGGATATGATTTTGCACTATGACACTCAATTCACTCCATGATAAACCCAGAGTTGCCATTTCGAATTCGGTTGATCTTCGCCAGATCAACGAGGTATTCCAACTGTACGCCCTACTTGTTGGAACGGGTTCCACCGTAACGCTTGTTTGGTCATGCTGTTATCATCCTTTCAAAGTATGTGGGCAATCAATTGGCATTTCCTTCTTCGCACTTCACTGGCAATCTCGAGCTTATTAGTTCCAGTAAGCCACTTGGAATTGCTTATTTTTCGGAGCCAGAAAATTCGTAGTATGCGTCGGAGGCAACGGTTGGTGAAAGTTTGGAGACGTTTTGTGATTACCACTATAAATTTGGTACAAGTGGCACGTGGTATACGCATATGGCAACATAGATTTAACATAGATTTTAAATATTCCTAATTTGGTATTACCGCTTATGTTGTTGTTTTGCCATAGAAGCGCGATAATACCCGGTGCGAAGTAGGAAGGATGTTCTCTCATTTTATATATAATATATTATATATACAAATAGCGCATAAAGGCAATGGCTGTAATTACTTACCTTTAAGTAAAGAATGAAGTGAGAAATCTTAGTATTTTCTTTTGCTTTTGTAAGGTGAACGCTGACTTATAGGCTATATGTATATAAGTATGTTGACTAAGCCAACACGCTTAGGATTATAGTAGAACAATCAGTTGAGTGGACCTCCCCGCTCTACATGCTGTTCGTAGACTTTAAGAAGGAGTTCGACACTATCAAACGAAACGGAATATGGCTGGCAGTGCGTAGAAACGAAGCTCCCGCCAAGATAATGCGCCTCTTCAAAGCTCTTCATGAGAAGCCCGTACTGGTAGTGCTTCACGAAGGTGATATCAACGATCCATTCACTACCAACGTAAGCGTAAGGCAAGGTTGTCCCCTGTCGTCCTTGATGATGTCATGAGTCAACTGACCCTGCACAAAAAAGGCATAGTATGGAGTTTCACCAGACATCTTGAGGACTTCACCGATAACATCTGCCTCCTCTCTCACAAACTCTCTGACATGCAAGCGAAGATGGGCAGACTAGTCGCGCTGGCACGTACTTTCGGACTGGAGATCAACATCGCTAAGACCAAAGCCATGCGAGTTAACCACAATAACACAAGGCAGATATTGGTTGACGGATGCCCGGTGGAATTTTTTGAAAGCTTCTGCTACATCGGCTGCATCATCAATATTATTATTTTGTCATTGAACTCTGATTTTTTTAAATACAGTTAAGTTTATAAGAAAAATAACAATTAATTTCAAGTGTTGCTGAGTTATTTATGAACTATTAACATTTAAATATGAAATAATTTATAAAAAATTACAAAAACTCTTCTTCTTCTTAATAGTCTTCACATGTAAAACTACTTCCGAAATGCTCATTTTAGCCATGCCTGTCTGTGCATCCATGCACATTTAAAACAAAATTTAACTTTGAAACATTCTCTACAAAATATATAATATAAAACTTAAAATTAAAATTTGTATAAATACCCAAAATAAGAAGCCATGAAAATATTGTGGTGGGTAGAATTTTGTTTAAATCAACGAATGTGGTCATACGTGTACACCGTAGCTTCACCATCACAGGTGGTCATGCGCCCTCTGTAGTCATTTTTGGTAATGGAGAAAGTGTAGTCACTGCCGCAAAAGCTTAAAACTAAGATAAGCTTTTTACCGAAGTTCCCGGTAAGGTTAGTTGTTGTTGAGTATATAAAAAAGAGAGAGCTTGAAGAAAAGCTTGTAGAAAAGCTCTCTGCGAAAAGTTTTGAATTATAGCAACTCATTGAACTTTATTAATACAAGCTTTTGTAGCTCTAGCAAAGTTGCCGCTTCTGCAGTATTCTAATTGACTGGTGGATATATTTTTAAATTTGCGTTTGAAGGCAATACGAGGTGCGACACTTAAGTTGCGGAAAATAGCAACTCTACTTACTACTTATAATTTTACAGTATTCGCATTATTTTTTTTTCGATAATTTTTTCAAGCCATAGTTCATTGTACAACAAAAGGTAATCAGGTACGCACTTGTATAGCCCATTAAATGTTAGTATATATAATAACTACAAGTTTAAAGTCAATGAAAAATCGCATGACTTTTGCCAATTTTCTTTCCGTCTGATGTGGAGAATTTTCTTTCACATAAAGCACATGTTCGGAAGTCTTTTATATACTTGATATGCTTGATGAGAATTCGCTAAACTTTGGTAATGTTTTGTAAATTTTTTTTTAAATTTTTAGGGCCTTGATTTATAAGAAAATAACAAAAAAAATTTAGCAACAACAGTATTGCAAATATTTTAATTATTAATAATGCGAGCACAAGAGTGTATACATGTGTATAGAGGGAAGCCTCCGTAAGTTCCGATCGAAGTCGATACATACAGGGTCCGGCAGTCGAAGTGTAATCAATTAAAAAGGCCGTAAATTTAGTTTGGAAAATTACTTTTATTCAATTCAAAGTAAAAAATTTGTCAAAATAATTCAAAATTAAAAATCAATTTACTTTTTCTCGATATGACCACCTTTTGCCTTGACTATGATCTTGAAATGGTCCAGAAACGAATCGCAAGCTGTCCGAATGTGACTTGCAGAAATTCCCAATATTACATCTTCTACAGCACATTAACTAGGTAGAGAGCGGTCCGCGCGCTCTTGTACCTCAAACTTTAAACTCATTTATCTCGAAACTACTTTTTTTCGGCCTGGTGTTGTCAAAGAAAAAAACTATTGAACTGAATCGCCTGAAATTTTAATATATTGTAGACAACATAAATGGCTATCGCCCGTACTAGAATCACATCATTATTTCAAATATTTCGTATTTAAAACACTGTAAAAAAGCGATTTTTAGAGTGTCAAATTCAAAACCGCGCTATTTTCTCAAATTTTTTATTTTATTCTAGTACGGGACATAGCTCCAGTCACGGTTGACGATCTATAATATAAGAAATACTTAAATTTTCGTTCTAAAATTTTTTTTTGACATATTCTTAAAGGATTATATTAACATTTTTTTCGAACTTTTGCAGGTATCTGTCCCCTTAAAATAATATCAAAATTATACAAAACTTTAAATTTTCTAACCAAATCATTACTATTTTTAGTTATTGCTTACACGCATGCTCATGAATGTGTGAACAAAATATTTACACATGTAAATATTGATAAAAGAAGCGCTATAAATAGATCCATATATGCAAAATATCAGTTATAAATTAAAATATCGGAGTTCTTCATACTCAGATCACGTGCCGAAAGCCGATAATAAACTCATAATAATTATGATAACGACTGACCAAAAGAGTACATGCACATACACAAATTCACATACATACATACACATACACATAAACAAATACACATACACATATACACATAAACGCATGCAAATTGCTTAGCCATAAAGAAGAGCAAAATAAGTATACAAAAATGAGTAGCGCACAACCGAACTTCGGCTTCGACTTCAGATTCGGGCAACAAAATTTCTGTTCCATTTCGGTACGACTTCAGCCAAAAAAAAGCGAACTTTGGGCAAATATTTCTTTAATTTTTTTGTATACCAATTTAGGTTTTCATTTTTAATTCGTTGAAGACTGCAATCAAAGCCCGACTTTGTTTTTTTTTTATTGCTTTGCAATATCTCCTGCTCCTCCATCGAGTGCGGCTAGTGAGCAGTTGTCAAGTGCTGCAAGTCAGCTCTATGCGGGTAGAAAGTGCGCCTAGCAAGGTTGCTGAGCTATTGTTTGTGCATTACAATATAAAAAAAATTATCATTACAATATCAAATTATTCATATATCATTAATACACATGAACAGATGCAGAAATAAGCATTTTTTTTAGGGTATTTAAAAGCATAAATATGAAGATATTATGAGCTAAAATGCCTGTGATTGAGACTTACGTACTTACTTGTATTTTTTTGACTAATTCAACTACTAATTTTTTTTTTTTTTTATTAATTCAAAGTCATTAATATTTATCTCTTAGATAATTGAAAATGTTCGTTGCGACTTTTCGGCTACAGTTGGCCGAATTTCGTTTCCATTTAGTTGGGCCTTAAAAATCGATGTTCGATCGTTCTCTAAAATCGAGCTACCGCCTTTGAAAAATAAAAAAAAAGTAAGTACTTACGATATCAAAGATAAAAATAGCAACAGAAACTGAATATTAAGAAAGAATTTGAAAAAAAAAAAAACAAAATGAAATGAGTAAACAAAACAAAGTCAAAAGCGGAAGAATGTAAATCAAATGTGCGCATTTGCATGAACGTGTCAGCAAACCGCATTTCACCACTGAAGCACAGCTAGTACAAAACCAAGAATGATAGAAACAAGATTGCACCCATTAGAGAGTGCCGTGACGTCACCCTAGCATAGGTGGGCAGTGTTGCCAAATCTTTGAAAATTTTTGAGTTTGGCGCTTGTTTCTTCTTCGTTTGAAGCTACCAAAATTGTAAGTTAAAAAAAATTGCATCATTAAAAAAAGGTTAAAACAAGCCACTCTGAGAAGATTTCATTACTATTGAAAATGTATTCATTTAAGGAGACAGATACCTGTAAACAGCCATATTTTCCTTGATTTTCATTAAAATTACTTAAAATGAAGAAGTCAACATATTTTTTTGAAAATTGGCATACAGTTTATTTATACATTAAAATAATACAAAATTTTTATTTTTTTATTTTAATCATTTAAAATGGCGTACATCCGCCTCAATTCTTCCCGGAAGGTCGCAGCGGGGCTTCTCAATCGGCGTGTATTGTAGCTTCGGCGTCAGTGACCTGAATAAAAAAAACCTAAAATTATTTTGTTTATTAAAAATTTTTTTTTTTAATAAAAACTTGACAGGGTTACCTCAGACAATTGATTACCTAATGAAAACTCTTTGATTTTTTGATTTCAGATTATCCAATGCTGAGAAAAACTGTCCACGGCAAATTGCCTTTTTTTCGAGACGTCTGCGTAGATCTGCTGTCAACGGCTCAACTTTGTATATTTTCTTGTGAAAATTTTTGAAAATATTTTTCAAATATGAGTTTACAGTATACTAATTGGATAAATAAATTTACATGAATCATCTTTCCAAAAAAATTCATAAATAAGTGCATATTTTTAGTGGAATTAACCCCCCTCTTAATGTCATTATTTCTATATGAATTAAACAAAAATGGAAAAAAAATTCGGAATAAAATGCTTCAGAAAAAAAAATTTTTGGGGCGAATTTTCCTACAATTTTTGCTTCGAAAAAATTATTTTTTCGAGGAATTTTCGAATTGTAAACTCACATAGAAAGTAATATCATAAAAAAGATGTGTACAAAATTTCAGGGAGATCGGTCAATAACTTTTGGAGTTATCGTGTACGCCAATTCAAAAAATATAGTTTTGCGAAAAACGCGTCTAAAGTCGGCAACGTAACTATACCTCTCCCCTCCAAGCGCTCGAACGCAAAGAATAGAGTCGTCACGGTTGACGATCTATAATATAAGAAATACTTCAATTTACGTTCTAAAAATGTTTTTGACATATTCTTATAGGATTATAACTATTAACATTTTATGAAACAAAAAAAAAAAACAAAATTGTTTTCGAAATTTACAGGTCCCCTTAACAGACATAGAAATAACACACAAATTATCACCAACACGAACAATAATAGCAATTGCTGGTCACGGTACCAGATGATAAAGAAAGTAAAACCAAATAGAAATAAAAATAAATAGAAAGTGAGTTCTTGCACCAATTTATAAAAAAATTTATATTTTGCATAACTATAAGCAACACATTTTTATTACAAGAGGCTAGCAAAATGATTCATTTAAATATTATATATAAATACATAAAAAAGAAATAGTAAGTTTGTGGCAATAACAGCTCAAAACTTAATCAAAAATTAAACTCTGCAATAAGAAAATTTCTGTAGCGCAAGGCTGAGTATTTAAAGCAAGTTAGTCTTTTCCAATTGTGTCCATTAAGTATATCTATTACTTCTGCTTCATTTAGCTTCGCTGTGTTTAAGTGTCTTATACTAATATCCGTCCGTACCGGACAGCTTCCTAAGAAGTGCTGCATATCTTCTTCCTCGTATAAATTGCAGAGGGTGCATATTTTCTGAGTATTTCTATACGTTGTTGCATTTCGCTTTAGTAAACTACATCTTGCTTTGAAAATTGTTGTAATGTCGGCTAGTCGCATATCTTCCTTAATATATGATTCCCCTTTTGAATAGTCTAACTGTTTATATTTTCGCGTCGCGTTTGACTGAGCTTTTTGCCTTGCCATGTTGAAATATTTTATTTTCATTTTGGTAAGAAGTTGCACACAGCGATCGTGCCAGTCTATAGCGGTGATGTTTTCTTCAAACTTCAGACCGAACTCCACTCCCATGGCGTTCATATGTTTAAGCCAAAACACTTTTTTACTTAAGATGCCTTGTATTAGTCTGTGTGGTGTGTGGGTGAGTCTCTTGCAATTGTATTTATAAATAGTTTTCCAGATGTACTTCATGTGTACTTCTAAAGACTAAATGTGGCTATCTTCCAAATTATATTAGTTTCTAGTGTTAATGCATAATTCGGAGTGTACTCGGCTAGTTTAAAAATTCTTTGAATGAAGTAACGTTGAAGTTTATTTACTTCATCGAATAAGGCATACCTCCAAACTTGCGCTGCGTAGGTTTGTATGGCGCTGCAAACCACTTGGAACAGCTTCCATTTGGATTTTAATGAAATTAATGGCTTCGCTAAAAAATCGTTCCATGTGCAATTAATACTAGCTTTTGCTGAAGTATTTCTGGCTTCTAAGTGCTTGCCGGATGATATTTGGGTGAGAAAATGACAGCAATTTAATTTCTTCACCTTGGCACTACCATTTTTCTGCCTGGAAAAGTCGTCCAGCTCTTCTTAAGACCATCATCTCCGATTTATTAGGGCTTACTTCCATATTCCATTCAGTTTTCTGAGCAAAAAAGGGAGAAATAGTTTACATCTAACGCAGCGATTTGGAATTACGGTTACAACAGCACCGTCCGATGAAACAATCTTGGAGTTACAGAGCCGTCAGATGCCGAGAACAACAAATTCGGTCGCCGGCGGGAACGTGTTAAAGTCGGTTTGGTGCAGAAAGTCGTTGATATTGCTTTCTTTTGTGTTTAATTTAAATCAAGGTGTCATTGATTGGGCGTTTCTTTTGCAACGCATTAACTTTCTTATCCCGGTGAGAACTTTACAAAGCTCTTACTTTACGCGAATTTAATGCGATCTCGAATTCCATGACGTTAGGTTTTACAATAACCAGAAATCAATTTTCTTCTTTCATCATTTAATTCGCTAATATAATCATCTTCTTTTTAGTCGACTTGTATTATAGTTTTAGCTCGTTATTCTGTTAAAAATATTGTTTATATTAGCAGTAATCAATAGTCAATAAGAACTTTTAGGTTTTTTGACTAAATTAAATAAAGAAAATAAATAAAATCTCCGAAACTAGAGAACAAAAAAATACTAAATCAAGTTACGAAAATGGTAATCTGGTCACACTGATCAGCAATTGTGCTAGGGTGACGTCTCTCGAATTAAAAAATTCGCTGAAATCAAAGTAACGGGACCACGATAGGCGTCATCTCAGTATTTTTTCCATCGTGGAACAAAACCAAGAAACTTATCACATTTTCTCCCCGAGCCCGCGGTGATAAACAGCAAAGGCAAAATATCTTTCAGTTTGCTAATAGTTAATGTGTCGGCTGTTCATATTAATATGGCTAATAAATAAAATGTGTAATAAGTAAAAAAACAACAAACACTATTTGACAAGTTGTTATTGCCGCATGCATATTAATAACTTTTTTGGTAATTTTTGGCATTTCAGTCATTATTGGGGCAGCGAACACACAAATTGGTAGACCTTCGATTATAACTGGAACACACCCACAATATGAAAAAAATATAAATATAAACGCGTTCAAAAGCTGAACCAAGGTTTAGGGCCATGCAAATACGTACTTCTGATTGAATTTTAATAGCATCGAGTGGTTGGGTTCGAAAAACGCAATTCTGGTAATAATTTGAAAAATAAAACGTAGAAAAAAAATTGTAAGGTAGTGTGAAGATATTAAACAAATTGAATAGAGTAGGATTGGCAGAAAGTGAATATATCTTGGGACATAACTGCGATAAAAACTTTGCCACGCTTGGCTCAAAAAAGTGATAGCAAACAGATAATTCAATAAATATAATAAACATAACATAACACATAATAAAAATAAAAAATAAAATAATGGGAATTCATAACTGACATTCTAGATTGGGATTCTATAATTATTAGGGCTGAAGCTGCCACCTTTTTTGCTATTTTTAAGCTTAAGATAAATGATATATGAGAAAAATATATCCTGTAATAAATAAAACTAGTAATAGAGTACTAAGAAAAAAAAAATATTTCACAAAGTTTAAGTTATTACACTCCATCACTCATAAAGATAAATATTTGCAGTTTTGTAGAGCATTCGAGTCTTCGGATAGGAGTTTAAAACGAAACTATTTTATTAAGGGGACACATACCATACACACAAATTTCAAAAAAAAAAAATTTTTTTTTATAAAATGTTAATATAATCCTTTAAGAATATGTCAAACAATTTTCAGAACGTAAATTAAAGTATTTCTTATAGAGGATGGGCAAAATAAGACCTACTAATGTTAAGCACAAAACCCTTTTTTATTTTTGACATATTTATGTTTCTCCTTTTGTAGGTTATAATTGAATTATTGGAAATTTATTATAGAACCCTACAGTACAACACAACGCGTTAAAATTATCGAGTTTTTCTATTCTTACACAATTAGCCACACAAATTGATTTTTTACATAATGTTTTGATGTCGGATGAAGCGCATTTCCATTGAAATGGTTATGTCAACAAGCAAAACTGTACATTGTGGCGCTCTGAAAATCCAAGGGCAACACACCAACATCAGTTGCACCCATCTAAATGTACTGTTTGGTGCGGTGTTATGGCCACTAAAGTTATCGGTCCATATTTCTTCGAAAATGAGGATCAAACGCCGGAATCGATTTAAGGAGCTTCTTACAGAATTGATTGAAAACTTTTTGCGGCCAATGGCGGAGCAGTATTCTAATTTGTGGTTTCAACAAGATGGAGCAACTGCGCATACTGCTAAGCAGTAGTCTTTAGTCATTAGTAAGTCTTATTTGGCCCACCCTGCATTATAGATCGTCAACCGTGGCGACTCTATTCCTTGCGTTCGAGCGCTGGGAAAGGTATAGTTACGTTGTATTCAAACTTTAGACGCGTTTTTCTCAAAACTATATTTTTCGAATTGGCGTACACGATAACTCCAAAAGTTATTGACCGATCTCCCTGAACTTTGGCCCACATCTTTTTCTTCTTCTTCTTTACTTTCTATGTAAATTAAAAGTTTTCGAAAAATTTTCAAAAAAATAATTTTTTTAAAGCAAAAATCGTAGGAAAATTCGTTTTTTTTAAGCATTTTATTCCGCGAATTTTTTTTCCATTTTTGTTTAATTCATATAGAAATTATGACATTAATAAACAAAAAAATGTTTGGTTTTTTGTATTCAGATCACTGACGCCGATGCTACAATGTCCGCCGATTGAGAAACCCCGCTGCGACCTTCCTGGAAGAATTGAATGTACATCCGCCATTTTACGTGATTAAAATAAAAAAAAAATGTTTGTATTATTTTATTGTATAAATAAACTGTATGCCAATTTTGACAAAAAAATATATTGACTTCTTCATTTAAAATAGTTTTAATGAAACTCAGGAAAATATGGCCGTTTACAGGTATTTGCCCCCTTAAGCTCGAATCGGCTATAAAATTAAATCCTAGTTACTTCAGGTGATACGTAAAATCTAGGAAACCATGCTCAACTATTCCTTCATATTCTTCTCTATTCCTTCATATTCTTGCCTATTGCTCAAGCATATTCTTCTCTAGATGCAGCTAATCTTTTTGCAGATTTCTTCAGGTTTCTTGTAACCATCCCCAGAACTAATTATGCTTTCAATGCCCCTATTTCTATAACTTTAAGAGAATTTAATACGCTTTGAAATCATATTGGCCTAGATTTTTATTCAAGAAAGAACCACTTCACAAAAGTACGAATTGTTACTAAATCTTTCTCTGCAAATTATGAAAAATGTTGCATTTTATTTCATTCATTACAACGAAACTAGTAAACTCAAAATTTTATTTATTTTTGATTGATTTATTTAGCATTAATCTGTTTTTCATTATTTGTAAGAAATATTGCATTTTTAGATTATTGAATAACTAAATAAATAAAAATATGTCGCCCTAGACATTAGGGGTCCCGGTGGTCGAGAGCGCGAAAATTTAGGGAATGTTCAGGATTTTTTGTTTTTTCAGAATACAATTTTTTTCAGTATATTTAAATTTTTTAAGCTATTTATTTAACTTCTTTTACAAAAAAACATGGACAATTTTTTTTTTATTTTAAAAATGGCGCTGAAGTTGACGCTCCCGAAAAATTGAACCTGGACGGTGTTGTCCATTTTGGCTCTTCTATTTATCTGAAACACAAAAATCAAAACAATTATTAATCAGTATGACTGCAACGATGTCCCGTACTAGAAAAAAAAATAGACAAAATGAGGCGGTTTTCAATTTGACACTCTAAAAATCGTTTTTTTCAGTTTTTTAATCAAAAAAGGACGAAATACCTGAAAGCCATTGATGTTTTGAACAACATACTAAAATTTCATACAATGCGGTTGAATAGTTTTTTTTCTCAGCAGCAGGCCGAAAAAAGTCGTTTCGAGATAATTGAGTTTAAGGTAGTGGTCTGGTTGAAAAATGAGACAAAATATATATTTTTTTACATATTTTAAAAGTAAAATATCTTACAAATATAATTTGAAAATTTTAGACTAAAATTCAAAATATCAGTAAAGTTATAGCGCATATTGAAGAGCACGTCGTAGCTGCATTTTGTTAACCGCATGGCCGCTGCAGATGTCAGAACAGAAGAAAAGGACCTGTCAGAATGACAAGCCTACAGAATAATAATTAGTTTAACTTTTTCGTTTCACATGTCCTGAAGAGCCAATATCCGGTTGATCTATCTTTATTTAAGACGCTTACTTTGGTGCCACACTACTACAAAAAAATATGTCACAAAAAAACAAAAATTGTTTTTGTATACTATTTGATGTTAATAATAACATAATAGAAAACCAAAACGATGGCATTTTATTTTCTTAAAAAAAAACCAGACCAGACTACTATCAGGTCAGTCCATAAGTTCGTGCGTTTTTAAAAGTGGTTTTAAAATTAATAAAAAAGATGTTTAAAGTATTTATTAATCAATAATATATTTTTCCTCATTATTTACAATGTCTTCCTAACTTTTAGGCACATTTTTAATTACCTGCTCAAACAATTTTTTTGTCTTTGTAGCCAAAATACGCTTCGATATCCCTTTTTATAGCTTCTTTTGAGGAGTAGTTCTTCTGACTCATATGGGATTGAAGTCCATGAAAAAGGTGATAATCACAAGGTGCAATATCCGGAGAGTATGGTGGATACCGCATTAGCTCCCACGAGCTCGTTCAGCTTGCCTAAAGTTTGCCTTGTGGTATGAGGTCTTGCGTTGTCGTGGTGAAACAAAACTTTGCGTCTATTTACTAAAGATGGTCGTTTTTGTTAAGTGCCTCATTCAGGTTTGATAGCTGATGGGAATAACAATGAGCAGTTATCGTCTGGTTTGGTTCCAGAAGTTCATAATAAACAATACCGGCCATATCCCACCAAATAGACAGGAGAATCCGTTTGGGGTGAAGGCCATCTCCAGGGATCGGTTCTGGTGTTTCATCTTTATCTAACTTTTGGCGGTTGCGAACAGGATTATTGTAAAGGACCCATTTTTCATCACCAGTAACGGTACGGTTCGAAAAACTTTCATTTTCAAGCCGTTGCAGCAGCTGAGAACACACATTCACTCTCTGCTGAAGGTTGGCGACGGAAAGTCTATGCGAAACCCATTTTCCCAGCTTTGAAACCTTTCCCAACTGAACCAGGTGGATGTGAACTGTTCCACGCGATGAATTTAACGTCTCAGCTATCACATCGACTGTCAAATTTGGCTCAGCTTCCACGAGTTCGAACCAGGCGTCGGAGTTAAAGACTTCAGGACGACCAGCGCGCCGGGCATCCTCCATGTCGCCGTTACCACTTCGGAACTTTGAAAACCACTTTTGGGCAGTCCTTACACTCACGGTATCTTCTCTGTGAACAGTGTTTATTTCTGCAGCAGCAGTTGTTGCATTTTTACCACTTTTATAAAACAAATGCAAAATATGCCTCTTATACGCGTTCGAAGATTCCATTTTATTTTTTAACCCACGAACTTATGGATTAACCTGATAGTTGCAGCCATTTTAATCCATCAAATATATAGTTAGCAATAATAAAACGCAACTTTATCAGAAAACATTAAAATTTGATATAATAAAAATAGAACCCAGTATACGTCCTAAAGCAAAGCTAAGTATTTAAGTACACAATCAATAACTTAGAAGAAGTTTTACGCATACATACGTTATACAGAATTCTTTTAACTATCATACATACATACTAAATGCGTAGTAGAGATTTGCACTGGTGCTTTGATTTACTTCTAATTAGTGGTCAATTGAGTTGAAGCGTGACTTCATGCACGCATTTCAATTAGAATAAAATAGGGAGTATGTATTTGTAAGGGAAGCTCGCTCGATAGCCTTAAGATTAAAAGGTATATCTGAACTTAAAAGTGGGGACATTGAAAGGACATTTAAAAATCTTAGAAGACTTCTTACATAGTCCCATTCTTCATAGGGATGATATACTATCACCCAAACCAATACTCTTCAGGAACTTCCAAGTTATAATTAATGAACTCACAGACTGGAGAACTAATTCTATCACTTTCAAACCTGGCTCTCAGCTTTGGTTTACTGATGGGTCCAAATTGGAAAATGGTAGAACAGGAGCAGGAATCAATGGGCCTAAATTCAAAAAATCGATACCGATGGGACTCTACCCAACAATATTCCAGGCAGAAATACTTGCCATTGAAATATGTGTGAGAGAATGCCTTAGCAGGAAAATGAGAGGTACTCACATCTACATACTTTCAGATAGCCAAGCGGCTCTAAAGGCCCTTCTATCAACAACTATAACCTCTAAATTGGTAAATGATTGCCTTAACATTCTCCACACCTTAGGGAACCTCAACATAGTAACACTAGGCTAGATTCCGGGACATGAAGCACATGAGGGAAATGAAATGGCTTATGACCTTGCAAAATAAGGAGCAAATATGCAACTTACTGATCCTGAGCCTTTCTGTGGACTCACAAAAAGCCACATTAATGAATTCCTTAGGAAATGGGAAGAAAGGAAATTTGCCGCACACCGGCTAAACTGTGCCGGTCAGCGTCAAGCCAAACTATTTCTAAGTCCGAACAAAGGAATATCTGACAAACTTCTCTCACTAAACAGAGTAGATCTACGTCTTTTAACAGGATATCTTACAGGTCACTGCAGCCTGAGGTATCATCAGATAATATTGGTCTATCCGAGACCAATGTCTGCCGCTTTTGCGAAATGGACATAGAAAGCTCAGAACATGTGCTTTGTGAATGTCCTGCGTTGGGCAGACAGAGACTTCATCACCTTGGTGGTATCGTAGTATCTCCATGCAATCTTTGGAACAACAAACCTAGAATTGTGCTAAAATTTTTGAAAAGCCTAAAACTTTAGGGTTACAAAAATAGGCCTTTCACAATAGATCAGCTTTGGTAGCAGTGCGTAATGGCCTTCTAATAATAATAATAACGTATTTGTAAACGCTCATTTTGATCGGTGAGAGGGTGCGCTGTCATCGCACGATAGCCTAGTTTCTGCTTTTTTGAAATTGAGACCTTTAAGCTTTATAAATATAAACAAATTAAAATATCACAAAATATGTGTAATCTTCTTCCATCAAACTTCAAGAAATAGGCGTTAAAGAATAGAGAAACCCCTTCGAAGCGATGAGAAAAATTCATACTATAAATTTTTCCTCAACCGCAAGAAAAGTGTTCGAAAACCAAATTTGTGAACTTATGAGAGTCTTAAGCATTCTTAAGTATATTAAGTATTGTTGAAGAATTTCAATTGTTTTTTGCTCAGGTACTTATATATGAAAGTGATTTAATATGCCATTTATTAAAACCGACTTAACTTCACAATTCAAAATTCGTCTCGCAGGGATTAAAGTTAAATATGCTAACTAAAGAGTTTTCTAAGTACGGGGAAATATTTATTTATGGTATGTTTCGTATAAATAAAATGCGCGTGGCTTCGGTATTGATTGTTTTGTGTTGTAACGAACAAAAAAATTGCAAATCGAGACTTTGGATTTTTCACTTTTGCACAGAAATCCTGTATTCACTTAAAGTTTCTGAATTCTATCATATTATTGCACCAAGCCTGTGGGATATAAATATAAGAACAAATCATTAAAATTTGCAAATTTAATTTACAAAATTCCAGCCCGAAATATGCTTCAGGTATTGCAAGCGGTGCTGCTCCGAACATGCCCTGGCGCCGATGCACGAGACAACGCGACAATAGCGGTACCATAACGTTGAATTTGCATGCTGAATCTAATTTTGTATCTTATTTCAGCAGCGAGTAATGCACACGGAATTTCTCCAACATTCAGTTTGAGTTGGACTATTTGGTTTATTTTTTCCCTGCACACACCACTACGTATGAGTAACTTTATATGAATTAGAAATATTTGAGCAACATACAAAAGTCGCGACACAAGCAATAATTTGTATAACAATAAAAATACCAATGGAAAATTGCAATAATTCACCAAATCGCTGAATGCAATCGTAATAAAAATTAGAAGCGTGAACGGCGCTGAAAACAAAATCAAAACATGCAAAATGCGAAATGCGAAACTACGAGCCGCACTGTGTGACGATGACACCACGAAATAAATATGTGATACAAAATTTATTATTATTATTGAAAGCTCAAAATGTTATTGCCTATAAATATATATGTTTAGCCTGTCAGAAAGTAAACAAATAAAAATCAAAGAAAAAATAAATAAAAAAATTTGTAAAAAAAATTTAAAAATATTTTTTTTTTAATCAAATTAAATATAAATATAAATTTCCTTAGCATCACTGTTCGCAACTATTTCTGTTACGTGTTTTTTTACATAGATGGAGTTGCGATAGATTACTTTTATTTCTATCAAACTTGTTGGTAGGCCATTTGACTCAGGTGGTTGTAGGGGCATACGCACAGAGGGTGGCTCAACTAGCATTTCGAATTTAATTCGCCTATAAATAAAAAAACGCATACATTTTTTTGTGAAGAATTTAAGATTTTTTTATTATTGGCATGGGTAAGCCTTGCTATTAAACAGAAAAAAACACAAAAAACAAAATTCAGATGACATTGTTTTACTACCACCAAAGAAAAAGTACCTTGCAGATCTTTTTACAAACGTTGAAATGGCAGCTGAACGAGTAGGTTTAGCTGTGAACCAGCAAAATATCAAATGTATAGTGCTATCTAGAAATTAGGAAAGAAGACATATGCAGTGTTAGATATAAGCGAATATATTTTTAAAGGCGTAGATAAATGCAATCATGCAGCCTATCTAGTAACAAGATGAACTGTGGTGTGGGAGCTGGCTTCCATTCGGAGCCACTCAACCTATCTCAGTCAAGACTTCCTGACTATACCAGTGTGTTCCAGGCAGAACTTTTAGCGATCAGAGAAGCATGCAAATCAACAAAACTCTATAAAGATGTTGGTGCAAGTGTAGCTATCTTCTCAGACAGTCAAGCAGCTATAAAGGCCTTAGACTCCAGCTCAATTTCATCCAAACTAGTCTTACAGTGTAGAGAGGAGCTGGAATTGCTTAGTCATTGGCTTGAAATCACTCTGATATGGGTTCCCGGTCATAGGAACATAAGGGGTAATGAGATAGCGGATGAGCTAGCAAGAAAAGGTTCGACACTAGACTTAGCAGAGGCGGTGGCAGTCTTCACCCCACTGAACACAATAAAAGCATTCATTGCTTCACACTATCATGCTTTAGCCGAAAGAAGATGGAAGCAACTAACTACATGTATTACAACAAAAAACACGTGGCCGTCATACAAAATCCAAAGAACGAATCACCTGTTAGGATGTTCTCGATCAAACATCTCACGCATCACTGCAACCCTTACAGGGCATTGGAAAGTAAGGGAGCATGCAGCCAGACTCAACCTCCCCTTTAATCCCATCTGCAGAAGCTGTCAAGCGGAAGGGGTGAAGGAAAGTATTTTCCACTATTTATGTGAATGTCCGGGGCTAGCTAGGGCACGACTCCGCTCCTTCGGTAAGCCTTTGCTACAGCAATTTAAAGAGATCTCTGACATCGAGATAAAGGATTTGCTGTTATACTTGGAACTCACTAAATGGATCTGACCTGAAAAAAAAAACAAAAAGAAAAAAAAAACAAGGAACTTCATCACATGCGACAGTGGTAGTAAAACGGTAGTAAAACAGCAGCCTAGTAACAAGCGACAATAGCACAATGGAATCTATTCAAGAACGTATACTCGTAACACGCAAATCCTCTTATGCTCACATGAATCTGTTTAAATCAAAACTTTTATCCATAGCAGATGTACAGAACAAAAGTCCGGCCAATAGCAGCATATGGCTCCGACGCATGGTGCATGAAGAATTTAGTGGAAGAGTTACTTAAAGTATATGAAAGGAAAACGCTGTGCAAAATCTTCGGTCCAAAACGAAATTAGAGAAACGAGTACATGCTTTGAAGCAACTTGGAACTGCTCAGTCTAATGAAAGAAGAAGATAATCAAGTTCATTATATGGCAAAGGATAAGACAGCTGGGACATAAGATCATAAGAATGGTAAGCACTCGCACCCAAAAAACTATTATGAACCGCGCGAAATATGGCTAGACTGTGTCGAAGATGATCTGAAAGCAATTGGAGTGAAAAAGTGGCGGTCACTTGCAAATAATAGAGAAGCCTAGAAGAGAATAGTGGAGCCAGCGAAAACAAACAACTGGTTGTAGTACCGACTGATGATTTTTATGAAACTCTGCTATTAAACACGTAGCACAACTTCATATAGTACAAACCATGTACTTCCATGGCTGGCTTGGCTTTACAATATCCCATTACTGTACCCTAGGTTAGACTGGGTTATGGTGCTAGTCGATCTACACGACCAACTCACTTAGACTTTACCGTTGTGATACCGCTATGCTACACGGGAACCTCATTTATTTCTCTTCATGAAAGCATTTTGCGACTCTTATGAAGCACAGGTTTGGTCTAATCACCACGCCGGACAGTATCGTACAAGAATTAAAAACTTATTTACCTAGAAAACATGTTCGGATTTTAAATAAGGCTGGACAATTGCAAAGGAAGTGCTCAATTGTTTCTTGGTCTTCTTCATCTATTTCTAGTCTCAAGGAATGCCTGCCAAATAGCCAATGCCCGGTTATAAAGGGTGGTTAAATTTCAAGGCAGATATTGAATGTGAACCACACCCAAACGTCAACGACACCGTTGGACTTCTTTCTTTGGGGTTATTTGAAAGAAAAGGTGTACGTCGATAAGCAAGCAACAATTTAAGAGCTAAAGGTTGAGATAATTCGGCACATTAACGGCATAGAACCTCAATTATGCCTCAGCGTCATCGAAAATTTGGACCAACGGATGGAGGTTTGCCACCGAGGCCGCGGCGACAATCTGGCCAATATTTTGTTCGACGCGTAATTGAGCTATATTAATATTATCATAATAGGGAAAAATGATAATAATTTGGTAAAAAAGTTCTATTTTATTTAAAATCAACACCGGCCCTTGAAACTTAACCACCCTTTACAAGCCACGACCTTTGAGGTATCCTCTCTTGAAAGGCTAAGCAGTTCCTTTGTATTTTTCGTGCGATCACAGTAGCCTACCTGCTACGCAGGTGCCTTCATCTCTCATGATCTAGTGGCCTATTGAATAATGTTGTTTTTGGATATTAATATGCCTGTGATCATAGGCATCCCAATGGTATTACTATTACTAAGCAGTTGAAGAGCAGTAACTTTCCTGGCTAGCTCGTCGAATTTACAATTTCCCTCAATATCTCTCTGCCCCGGAACCGAAAAGGGGCTGATCTTGAATATGACACTAATATCATTTTGGGCTGCCCAGCATTCATGTGCAACCTTTGATCTTAGCTTAGCCGCATTCATTGATTTAATGGCCGCCTGGCTATCCGATTATATATTTATTGTAGTTTTTGTTATGGCACGCGTATTTAGATAAGTAGCCACTTCTTTTATTGCTAGAACTTCTGCCTCATAAGTAGATGCTGCAGTAGTCTGGTAGTCGAACGAAAGTTCCAGTCTTAATTTCTTCGAAAATATCCATAGCCAACCCTATCGTCTAGCTTGGAACCATATGTATAGAAATTTAGTTCTCCCCTTCTCCATGCACTGTACACTAAATTTTTAAAATTTTCGGTACTTTATCGTGGGTATCAACATTTATCCCACCAACTCAGATTTCTTTTTTCAGCTATTGAATCGTTGGATGGTTAGCGTAACATTTATCTTTTATGGCATCCAACACAAAATATTGTATAATCTAATAGATTCATTTGCATTAATTTTCATTCCCAGCTTCTAGGAGGCTAATCGAAACCTTTCATTTTCCGTAAGTGAACAGCGAAGTATGTAAAAGACTGACACATAACCATCAGCTTATGAAAAGAAAGTGAAAAGAAAAGCAATCGATAATTAATCTTCCATATGCTAGTTGGGTCACCCTGTATATACATGCAAAGATTTGTATTTGATATCTACCAACAAGGCGTCCCCGTATAGGAATGGGTTGGTGCGTGACTTCCTTTCTGTGGTGCGCAGGTGCGAAACCTCGGGCAGGAAACACCAAATCATAGAAAACGTTTTTTTTTTGGTAGGCAACGGCAGTCCACCGGGTGTATTACTGCCAATAAAAACATCTTCATCCCATGAAAAAAAAAACATCTGCCGTTCGAAGGTGCCATAAAACTGTAGGTCCCTTCATTTTTGGAAAAACATCAGAACGCGCCACACAAATAGGAGAAGAAGCAAAAAAGCAACAAAGACCGTAAGCGCCAATTAGTCATAGTTAGAGGTAGCGGAATTTAAACTGAAATAAAACAACGAAAATTCTAATTGATAGTGCAATCCTTATTATTTTTGTAGGGAACCATTCTTGACATTTATTTTTTAAAGATAATCCATTTGTTGGCCGCACCTGCACCATAATTCGGTAATCCGTAAACACCAATTTTGAATGAATCACTGGAGGACTTTAGTCGGTATGTCGCGAATAACTTTAGTAAAGTTGCCATAAAATGCCTTCATCAAGGCTGGTTTAGCATTTACACTTTACATACCTCCGCAAATAGTCCAAAAGATATTACACGATCTTGGTGGCCAATCCACTGCTCCACAACGACGACGCAGTAAATCTATTGTTTTACAGACTGTATGGCTGTATGGCAAATAGCGCCATCTTGTTGGAACCAAATGTTGTGGAAATCACCGGCTTCAATTTCCGTCATCAAAAAGTTGTTCATCACGGCGCGATAGCCTTCGTCATAGGTCGCACCAAACGGTTTTTTTTCAATGGATGTAATGGCTACTCTTGAATGGCTTTGGGTTACTCTTCAGCCCAAATACGGAAATTTTGCTTATTGACCTAGCCATTTAACCAAATATGGTCCTAATCTCTGAACACCATAAGTTGGCCTGAGCGCGCGATGTACACTTTTAACAGAGCGTCAATTTTCGTAATACATTTGTACGATTTGTAAACGTTGTCCATGCGTAAATCTTTCCATGATTAAATGTCAAAAAATACTAAAAAAATTATGTATTTAGTTTGACAGTAGTCACGCGTGATCTGTCAAAAAGCCTCGGCTGGAAAAAGTATCTCCAATCTGATCACCCTTTGTATATATCTACCAACTGACCAACTACGTTTATAACTTTTCCACCAACTGGGTGGGCGTTATAGCTGCCAGAACATTTGGCCTGCCAAATTGGGTGCTCATAAGCGAGTAGCATCTATTTATCTAGCTGATTGACTACCTGTATGGCTTTTGATATATTTATTTGGCTAGTCAAATTGGCATACGTGCTGAGGCTGGCGTATACGACTCGGGCCAAACGCACGCACACCTCATCCACATCACGGCCAGCATGTGACGTATACGAGTACTCTGTGTAAATTTTGTGCAAGCATTTCCGTTCACCCAACACCTCATGACCACTGCCTGTGGGGCTTACCCAGTGAATGTGGGAGTCGCGGGCATTCATTGCCTTAAATGACGCCCAATCTGCTTGCTACGCTTTATGCGCATTCTATTGTGAATATGCGAGGAGTATTTCCATATCTTTATCTGTTGGAATTGCGAATGTGCAATTAAATTAAATACTTTCAAGATAAGCCAGAAAACAAGCGAAAACTTGTATGAGTTGATACGTGTGAGTGCAGTTGTTGTAGCGGCAGTGCGTAGGAGCTTCAATTAGCGATTGAGTGCGTGCCATAAGTTCACGTACACTAAACAGCTAGGAAACTAGGAAAGAACTCAAGGTCACTGAAGCATGCGTTACGAACACAACAAATTCTTAAATCATATACCCCTGCGACTTACATACAAACATAAATACAGGATTACTGGGATACTTAAAATAATTTGCAAATAGTTTCCGTGAAGTGCAAAAGAATTAGTGAAAAATCATAAATTCAAAACTTTATCTTGCCTGCTTGAGAAGGCTAAGAAATGAGGGTAAATGATAATCCGATGTGTAGGGACGATGACTCTAACACTGCTAGGACAAAGTTAAAAGCGAGCTTAATGTCAGCCGCAGTGGAATAATTGGTTTAAGAGGTTTAGGAATAAATGAAGTCAACACGGTGGTTTTACAAAAGAAAAATGCTTATTTACAACAAAAACCCAGCAATACAAAGCAAAGTATATAGAAGAAAGAAACTCAGGTAAAGGACAGATAAGACAATTAAAAGAATCCTAATGGAAAAGATTCACTAAAAACACGATTAATATGGACCATAGGATCGACTACAGATGAATTAGTAAAAAATGCCGCACAGGAATTCCTACAAGAAAGGTATGTAATGTGATTGTTGAAAGATGAAAAATGGAGGAAAAATACAATAATTTTTCCGATATCCAAAAAGGGTAATCCAAATTTGGGCAGTAATCACAGAGGAGTTTCTGCTAAGGTTCTGATCGGAATAATAAATAAAAGGTTAGCGAATTGGGTCGAAGAATATAACGGAGTTTCAAGCAGGTTTTAGAAAAAACTTTTCTAGCAAAATTGAACGAAAACAAAATAGTATACGCCAATTTTGTGCAATTTGAAGCCATGTAACCTACTCATACAGTTTTAGGCTACTAATAAATCCCAAAATTCATTATTATTTAGGCAGGATGCTCAGCTTCGGAAGTAGTCAACAAAGATAGATGCCTTTGGCACTTCCACCTCGTCTACAGCCTTCAGATTGGCTCCTTCCCACGGTTTTAGAGCTGGTACAGCTTCCTCAGTTCAGACCACAGTTTTGTTGTCCACTAACTAACCATCCAGGCTTGAAACTGTAGCCTGAAAAATGGGGATTCACAGGGCCTGCACGACTTTCGTACATCCTGTCAAGAATGCATTTTTGTACCTTGCAGATTTCCTCGGTGAACCAAATACCCTCCAGAAAATCATTTTGTATAATCCCGATTTTCTTGGATACGATGATCTCTGCCAGTGTAGGCCCTAAACAAGAGATTTCCAACGAAGCACCTTGTGGAGCCAGCCGTTTACAGACTACCTATGTGCCTTCACCACGACCAGGACTGTACTTGGTTAAGGTCTCTACTCTTTTCATCGAGTTGCAAGCCGACGGAGTAGCTCCGACGATTTGGCGACTGTTTGTTGCCAGTTGGTGCAAATCGCTTCGTCCACCTGGAACTCGATGTGGGTGTGGAGCTTTCAGACCGTGATCTTTAAGACGTTGTCTGTGCATCACTAGGTGCATTCAATGGCTACCCTGCCAAAAACCGAGCTGTTTCCAGCGGAATACCCTTGGCAAGTAAGGTCCAGCTTCGGTCAACTCTACCCAGTCACGATGAGTTTTTCTGGTTTCTGAACCAGGTTCCAGAAGAATTATCTCCTGTTCCAAGGAGATAGATATTCTAGCCGATTCATGGCTAAATGGAATACCCATTTCATCCAGCTTTTCGGTGGAAGAACAAGGTATATTGAATATATTGATCAAACACCATTCATGTCTGGGATTTGCCAGGGCGATTCACTTTGCCTCGTCGTTTCTAATGTTGTAATGGAGCAGATAATAAATGAGGTCAAATAATTAGAAGGTTATTGAATGCAGCACTCAAGTATTCCCAGAAAATGCTAAGCTGTCGACGCTGTTTTAATAGCCAACACAGAGGATGACCTACAACGTCTATTACACAAATTTGTAGTCACTACAAAAATATTTAATATAGAGCTATCGACTAAAGAGACATAGAGCTTCGTCATATCAAAAAATTCAATAAGGCGCAAACTGGAAAAAGATCGAAATGTTATTGAACAAGTGATGAAGTTTAAATACCTCGGAACGGAAATCTCCAATGACTACAGCATTATTAATGAAGTGCGGAAAGATGTGCTCAAGGCGACAAGGTATCAGGATGCCTTGTATTTAAAAACGGAAAGTCGTGCAGAGGCGCCAGCTGAAAATTCAAAAACCAAATAAATATTACGCATTACAGAAATGTAAATTTTACAATCGATCGCAGAAAATACTCGTCAAGATTGTCTAAGTAATAAAGCAATAAGGGAGGAGAAGAAAGTTGCTGACATTGTTAAACTTCTGAGGAATAGAAACATGTTTACATACACGTGAAGTTGGGCGGAAGAGTTGATGAGGGAGGATTCTGCGAGGACCTCCCCATCAAGCTTAAATTTAGGTTTCCAGCCCACTGTAGTGCTTTCCAATCGAAAGTAGCCGCAGTTAAGGAAGAAGTGCACTAGTTGCTTGCTTCTATAATTACTAGGACTCGTTGTTCGTCTCAGCACCATAGAGGGAAACTGCTGGGCTGATGAGCTGGCTAGGTAAGGTCCCCTGCTTGGAGAGGGTTTCATCGCAAATTGAGAGGATTGGGGTTCCCTTGAGAACCTGTGGTCTGCTACGAGCGCTGGACTAGTGCGCAAACGTGCAAGGTCGCGAGATCCTTCTGCCCACGGATATATCGGGAGCTCTCGAAGGAACTTTTCAGGTTAACAAAGCCGCAGCTCTCGAATTTGATAAGTACCCTTACCGGACATTATCCGTTAGGTGTGCATGCAGTGAGGCTTTGGATTACTTCAAGTCCTTCCTGTATAAGCTGTCTGGATGATGAGGTGGAATGATCTCAGCACATACTTCTTACCTGCCCCGCTCCCATCAGGCAAAAATTTAAACATCTGGGCTCGCACTTTTTTGCCATACCTGTGGATACTGCAGGTGAAACTCATCAGTAGCTTGAAGCGGTTAATACAAACGTAAATCACTCCTATTGGTCGTCATCCTCTAATCAACCTGTCTGGTTCCTTCCTTTCTCCTTTTCATCTTCCCTCTCTGTATCACAACAGATAAATTTATAATTTTTGTTCATGTGGGCCCCTCGCAAGGGTAGCCATTTAACCCTGCCTAACTGAAGGACTAGAAGACGAGCTTGGAATAACCAAATAACAAAGGCACCCAGGGCCGATTAATAAGTATTGCTAAAGATTCTAAACCAAATGGAAGACGTGTACTGGGAAGACCTCCAAAACAATGGAAGGAGAGCTGCATATCTACGTCAATTGAAGACACATGGAACTTTTTTCATTATATTTTATTTTTATTTTATTAAAATGAATTTATGAATTTAATGAATTTTATGTTTACTCAGGTAATGAAATGTAATTTATAATATGTGAAGAAAAACAGGCAAAATATCTATAATATAATACAAAGAATTAGACGAAGTTAAGTGAGTAGTAAAGTCCTCTCACGACGAACAAAACTAAGGCTTTCATCATACTCGTCCTATTGTGCGGCGCAGAATCTTGGACGTTGATAGCATCCGATGAGGTATCCCTTCGGGGGAGAGATTTTGTGAAAGCCTTTTGGGTATTTGCACGTTGCCTTTGAGTATCACAAATGGTGGGGCAATGAACCGTATGAGCTTTACGGAGACAGAGGCATAGTACAGAGAACAAAGATCCGGCGGCTCCGCTGGCTAGGTAAATGCTTCAGGTCTGAAAGCCCGCACCGTATGTTTGCTATGCTACCAGCTACTGGTAATGTTGCGATGGAAAGATCAAGTACGGAAGGACTTGGTGAATTCTTTCATGACATTTCTTAAATTATTTAACCATAAACTAAATACCTGACACCAACTTTGAGTGGATCAGGACCACTGTCAATAACGTGCCCCCCCCCCATGGGGACTACTCGCTTCGCGGTCTACAGCGAGGAGAGTGTACCCCTCAGGAAGGCCACCTGCTGGATTCCGATCTGTCCACAGCGGATGTCCTATCCTGCCTGCGTGCCCAGAATCCGGGCATCAACACGAGGCTTTGGCGAACCCTCTCGCACACCAAGAGTAGCAACCAGGAAGGAAAGGAAGGGGTTTCTCTTGTGGTGCGAGTGGGTGAGGCCAGTGTTATGTCATGGGATAGCGGACCACTTCCTGTGCGTCTGCCCCACCTTCGCTCGAATCAGGTTGAGGTCTTTGGCACTGTTAAAAAGTGACCACCTTGGCTCCTTGGCACCACAAGATCTACTTAATTAATGTCTGAGTGCTGCGCTTGCTAGTTGTCCCGACAAAAAAAAATATCTGACCCACTGCTATCTTAGCTGTTAAAGTCAAAAACGTCGATACTGAAAACTCTAAACGTTTTTTTTTTGCCATATGAAGTTCGTTCAAAAAGCTGTCAGCCTTTAAAAAATGGTCTTTCAAAAAAAAAATAAATCGCTAGCGTCACGGATTCCGGGACTCACAGGTGTCTGAAATAAAAAAGACAAAAAGATTCTTGTTCTGTAAAAATGTGGTTATCGTGTGAACTACGAACTGAAATAAAAAAATTCAAAAAATGGCGGACGTTCAAAGATGAAAACCCGTTTTTGTCCCTTACTTTTTTTGAATGTAAAGGTCCGAAAAAATACCCAAATTTTTTTTCCGAATGATAGTAGCTCCCTCGATGACGACATTCATACTGAATATCAATTCTATGTCTTTTAGATTTTATTTTAGCAAAATCAGTTCAGTAGAACCGGCTGTATCTGTGTCCATTGTCCATGTGAAGAACGAACCTCGTACGGCCAAAATAAAATTTGTATTTTTTACCAATGAATCTGGAAATAAAATAGTGGAAACAAAAACAAAATTTGTCAATATGGCGGACATTCAAATATAAAAAACCGTGTTTTGACCCTTTTTGTGACTCTAAAGGTCCAAAAAAAATACTAAAATCGAAATGGTTGTGGTTCACACGATAACGACATCAATTCTACGTCATTTAAATTTTATTTCATAAAAATCTATTTAGTAGAATCGGCTATATCTGTGTCGCCAGCTCGAAAACATATAACGTTCACCAACAAACTAAATTGCGCGTTCGTTCTTGAATTCGAACAACTGATTTTGCAAGGGATTAAACCCCTAATTTGAGCACATGTACCTGGAAACTATTTTTGCAATTTCGCTTCCACAAACCAAATTACATTTATAAATATCGATTCATGCTTTGTTTTGCCTGAAAACTAATTCTGAAGTTTTGCTATAGAGGTTGCGTTACTAAAATTGCTATATCTCCGTAAACATTTGGAAGTTCGAAAAATCGTTTAGGACGAAAAATAGTTTTTTTTTATAAAAATGAAGTTCATACTATAAAAATATAAAATTTTGCTCAAAACTTCAACGTTGTAAAAAATTAAAAAGAAAATCAACAAATTTTGCACCAAAATTTTAAATTTTTTAGTCTGTTCAAATTTTTGTATAATAAAGTGCCAGTTTAAAGTGGCTCGAAATTCGTTTTAATTTTTGATAATTTTCATTTGTTAACAATGTTATTTTCTTCACTTCTTCCATATAACGAATGCTCGAAATTTTTCTAATGCGGAGCAAATGCATAAAAGCTTCAGCGGAATACTTCCTCAAATCAATGGGATTTTTGATACACTTTAAATTTCCACTGAAATATAATAAAATTAAATTTTTATGAAGATTCTGATTAAAGAGTTAAAATTTTCACTAAAATTTGCTGTTTTTTTTTTGTAATTTTGTAATATACAAAGTTTCAAACTTTAAATTTTATATAACTATAACGCTATAACTTTAGATATATAAAAAAAATTTGATAAAAAATAAATTGTCAAACTTTAAAATATGCCGCACTGCTATTATTGTGAACACAGGTGTACGAGTATGTCCTTGCTGTATGTACTAGTGTATATACCGCTTTTACTCGTCCTTATTTATTTCCCAGGCCTGACAATGGAGTATAACCAATCACAATTAGTCCAATCAGCGAAAGTTGAATGCCCTGCCGAACATTTTAAATATCCAAGCTGTGCATTTTCACTCTACAAAAGCAGAATATGTCGAAGCTTAGGTTCATATTTTTAGTCACTTCATCTCAGGTGACAATATCGGCTTAGAAGGTCCGACGAAACTCATCGGCACACTACATAATTCAATCTAGTACATTTTTGGCGGCCGCCGTGCATGAAACAGCATTTAATATATTTTTTTTTTTGCCATGAAAGAACACCTTATAAAAATATCTGTCATTCGGAGACTTTTTAAAACTATAGGCTTCTCCATTTGCTGAACAACATCAAGATGCACGCCACAAATAGGAGGAAGATCTTGACCAAACACCAATGAAGGTGAAATTTAAACACAAAATATTTAAATTTTTATGTCAAGCAACTTTTTACCAGAGCTCGCCACTTCATTATTGGTAGTAGGTACACAGTTCACTAGTAAGCACCGCTGAGCGCAATTGTCGTGAAAAAAAATAAATTTTTAATTCTTAGAGTGTAATTAAAAAAATACAGAAGTGCTCTACATGGGTTTTCTACCCAGAAATTGTCAGAGCGATGACTTTTTCTAGGAACATATTAGAGTACTAAGATTAATAATTTATTATTATTCCTTCGTACTTTCCTAAGATTGCATATTTATTTTCGATTTCTTTAATAAAATATTGCTTTCAAATTCGATAAAAGCTTTTATCTCTCTCTCTCTCTTATGCATATTTCCCCACATAAGCACAGTGGTGGCAAAAAAGTGTGCTCACAAATGTTGCTGAGCACCACTATTCTCACCATGCTTCAAACAAACACAACAAAATAATAACAACAGCGGCGGGCATGCACAGCATACTGAACCCAAACAAACGCGGTGAGGCTGGCAGAAGTACTCAACACAGTTTACATTGACGATGGGAGTTGCTACAGGAGCTACAGCACACGGCAGTAACTCATTGAGGGTGGCATTGGTGTTGGTGTTAGGCTGCGCCGACGTCGTCGTCGTAAGCGAACGCTAACGTTAAGCGGACTGTTGACTGCCGACTGTAGGCGACGAAAAAAAAAGACGCGCGCACATTTCGCATTGAAGCGTTGACCGGAACACATCGTGACGGGGCGAATGCGCGCATTACCAAAAACGACCAACGATTAGCGTCAAAATCCATAACTCAAGCGACAGTCGGTGACGAGCAATTGACAACAGTAGCAGTAGCAGCTGACAGAAACGCAACAGTTGTGTGCGAATCGAAAGGTTGAAATGTGTACGAAAGAATTGATATAAATAATGTGGAAAAAGTATGGAAGTATGATGAAATCAAGAAAAAAGTGCATTAAAAAAACCAAAATAATTATTAAGTACATAAAAATTTGAATATTTTAAAAATTAATAAACAATATTGTGGAATTAAAAATATTTAATTCCACAATAAAATAAATGTGTATTACTTTAATGTTGGCAACTGAACCAGCAGAGTTCATTTCCGGTTTATTTGCATTTATTTTTTTTTCGTGGCGCGTGTAAACAAGTGCGTTAAAGTGTAGCGCCGGCCACCTGAGCGTATGAGTACTCCCGAGATGTAAGAGCGAATTCAAAGAAAAAAGCGGCAGTGCGATGAAATATTTCACATTACAACAATTAACACTTCAAAGTGTTAAATCAATCAGTGCATTAAATTAGTTACTTCTGCTATGTTGTGTAGTAAGCAAAACGAAATTTAGAGAAGTGAAAAAACTCGGGTTAACCCAGTGTCAAGGTTAGACTGCATGCGACACGCGGACAGACGAACTGGCGGTGAGGCACTTAAAAACTCAATACGCACACACACACGCAAACTGTGTTAACGTCGCACACTCAATTGCGCCTAATTAATCACTGCTGCTGAATGGTTTGCGGCACATTAAATGAATTAACAAATCAATTAAAATGCGTAAGTGGAATTAGTTTACTTTGCTTTTGATTTACACTTACATTTGCCTAAATAAACAACATTCGTTCGCATAAAATCGAATAGAAATGCGTTTACTGTACAATTTTATGATGTATTTCAAGACAAATTAATTACTATTATTAGTTTTAATCAAATGAAGCGCAGAAAGCGATAATTTCTTGGAAGGAAATTTTTGAACATTAAAGCGACAATAAAAAATGTGTTTGCAAAGCAGCTGGCTGACGGATAGATAGTTTATTTGTAGAGCGGAAGACGAGCGGGTGCGATGTACAGATGTATTTAATTTTGCCCTTACATTGTACACATGTCTGACAGCCAGCGGACTGGAAGTAGTTGTGGGGTATTTATAGTGCATACAAATGTACGTATTTGCAGCCTGTGCTCACATACTCGTGTTTACATAGATGTGTAAAGGGAAACGTCACAGAAAAAAAAATAATAATAAACTCTCGGCAATACAAAAATTTGTGTTCCATATTAATTGCAAAATGTGATTTACATTGAATGCAATCTCGTGCACTTACTTATTTAAGCAAATTTTTCAATTGTTTGTGTGCGTGTTTTCAACAGCCACGAATGTGAATCACATCTATGCACGCATGTGTATGTGAGTTAATGGGGAATTGTTACAAAAAAAATGAAATAAAGCGTTTAAATTAAATTATTCGATAATTACTGCTACATTTTATTTGAAATTGTTTTATTGACACAAATCAGAACTCGTTACACTGGTTTACAGGTAAAAAAGCGAAGAACCTTTGTAAAATCGGTCGCTGAGCCCTTTTTCTTGATTACTCGAAATACCGCAAAATAATATTTTATATAATATTACAATAGTTCGGGGCAAAAGAAATCAATTATTTTTGCGTAGCTGTAGTGATCGATACCTCGTAAAGCATCGATCAAGCAGTTTAAAGTTGATGCGCGTTGTTAAGGCGGCATTTCACACTAAAAATTTCTTTCGCTGTGATTTGAATGCTCCATTAAGATGTGAGTTACAGGGTGTTCAGTTGTTAATTAGAGTACCTTTTACAGTTTTTTTTGCTCAATGCGAAAATGCAAGCCAGCTAGAAATTGCAATCATTGTTTATGGTGCCGATACTGTTGCATATATTTACGTGCAATTTTGGTTTCGTCGATTCCATTCAGGCATTTTTGATGTTAAATATGTTAAAAATGTCGATTATGTCGTAAAAATCACAGAAATGATCGAAATTGACAGGTATATTAGTAGTCGTAGCAACGTCCAGGAGCTAAAGATCGACCATAAAACAATTTCAAACCATTTTCGGCTTTCTTTTCCTCAAACTAATATTTATTTGAGAATATTTTTCATTTATATCTTAAATTGGTTTTAAAAGTGTTGATTTAAAAAGATATTAAAAATACTAAAAAATTGGTTTCCTACAGCTACAATATAAATAAAAACATTTCATATCAAAATTAAAAAAAATAATAATTATTATTTAAATTTTGTTTTAATTTCTAAATAATTTTTTTTAATTTTTCTTTTTAACTCTCTAAATATCTTAAGGGGGTCTTCTACCGTCGCGCCTTAATCTCGGGCCTATTTTTGGGAATTAATTACAAAGCAACCACTTGAGATAATGAAATCAGATTTTTTTTATTTAATTTGCACAAGTTTGCACTATTTAAAAATATATTTTTCAAATCGAATTCTTTGGCCCTGTGTCCTTGAACCGTCCTCGAGGTTGCCCTTGTAAAAATGTCCTAGGCGACTTTGTGGCGCGCGATCGACCATTTTACTTATCTGAAATCAAAAAATTTTTTTTTTTTATCATAAAGTGTAGCGTTGGCTATGTTTTTCCAGTGGCGATTTTAAATATTTTGAAATTTGTAAAAAATGCGTGATTTTAAAAAAAAAGTTTGAAAATTTCCTCTTTTTTTTACACTTTAGAAGCCCGCAAAATTAAACTAATCAAAAATTGAAAAAAGTGGTCTGGGAAAACATAGCGAGATGTTCACTGAATAACTGGAAAAAAGATGGAATGAATTCGACAAATATTTATAGTAGATGTGTGACCAGAAAGTTGAAAAAAGTCAACTTTCGGGAAAAGGCGTTTAAAGATAAAGAAACGCTCGAAAATGCCACGCGCATGCATGTATTCTCCCCGAAATGCTCATGAAGGAACATGTTTTTCATAAAACCCTCTTTATAGCATACTCTTAACATTAGTAGCTTTTAAAAAATCTAAAAAAAAAAAATCGATTTTTTCAAACCGTGACGGTAGAAGACCCCCTTAAAATTTCTAAATTTACTGAAAAATGAAACACAAAGAAAAAAATTATTTTTTATTTATTATTTATTATTATTTCTTTCTCTTAATTTTTGCAAGCAAAAAAAATTTTAATTAAAAAAAATTTAAATAATTAAAAATTTTTTTTTGTAATTTTAAACTTTTGTTTTATTTCTAAATAATTTTTTTAGTTTTTTTTTTTAACTTTTTAAATATCTTAAAAACATTTTTTACATAAAATCAAACAAAAAGAATAAAAAATTATTTTTGATTAAATATTTTTTAAATTTTATTTTCCACTTAATTTTTTCTTTTTTAATTTCGTAAATATGTGCCATACATTTTGTAAACTATTTTTGTAATTTTCTTATTAACTTTTTAAATATCTTATCTTTTTATTAAATATTTTTTTAATTATATTTTTCCCATAATTTTTTTTTTAATCTCTAAAAACCTTTTAAAATTTCTCTTTTTAACTTTTTAAATATCTTAAAATGTTTAAATTTTCTGAAAAATCAAACAAAAAGAGATTATTTTTTATTAAATAGTTTTTTAATTTTATTTTTCACATAGTTTTTTCTTTTAATTTCGTAAATATCTTAAAACTCTTAAATTTACTGAAAAATTAAACATAAAGAAAAAAAATTATTTTTTATTAAATTTTTTTTAATTATATTTTCCACTTGATTTTTACAAGCAAGAACAATAATTAATTAAAAACAAAAACACTTAAATATTTAAAAAAAATTGCTTTTTAATTTTAAATTTATTTTAATTTCTAAATAATTTTTTTAATTTTTCTTTTTAACTTTTTAAACATCTTAAAACTTTTAAATTTACTGAAAAGTAAAACACAAAGAAAAAAATTATTTTTTATTAAATATTTTCAATTATATATATTTTTCTCTTAATTTTTACAAGCAAAAAAAAATTTTAATTTTAATTTTTTTTTTAATTTCTAAATAATTTTTTTAGTTTTTCTTTTTATCTTTTTAAATATCGAACACAAAGAGAGAGAAATAATTTTTTGTTAAATATTTTTTTTATTTTATTTTTCACTTTATTTTTTCTTTTTTAATTTCGTAAATATCTTAAAAATTTAAAATTTACTGAAAAATGAAGCACAAAGAAAGATGGAAAATTTGATAATCTCTTGTTTTGTGCATCACTTGCTTTCATTGGCTAACGGATGCGCCTATATTAGAAATATTCACAGTTTGTCTGTTTTTCTTAAACAAAATCTTTATTTAGCGTTATTCCGAAAATTGTATGACAGAAAAAATTTAAGTTTTCGTACTCAGCAACCGATTGTTTGATGCTTGGGTAAAAAAAATGTTATATTTGTTAACCAGTGTAATATTAATTGCATTGCATGCATTTTTGCCAACCACTAAAAAAAGCTTAAGTTTTTTCTTTTGTCAACCAATTCGAAATATATCTAATTTTAAAATACTCGTAGAGATGGAAAAGGGCGATATTCCCTGAATAATTAAGCAAATTATTGATTGAAATTAGATAGATTAAATTGTTGTTCTGTGGGGCCTACGTTAATCTGTATGCTGCATCTAAGACACATCGTTAGAGGTTATACATTTTTTTAACAAAATATTTATTTATTTATTTATTACAAGAGTAATAATTATGAATTATGGCCGCCGTGGCCGAATGGGTTGGTGCGTGATTACCATTCGGAATTCACAGAGAGGTCGTTGGCTCGAATCTCGGTGAAAGCAAAATTAATAAAAACATTTTTCTAATAGCGGTCGCCCCTCGGCAGGCAATGGCAAACCTCCGAGTGTATTTCTGCCATGAAAAAGCTCCTCATAAAAATATCTGCCGTTCAGAGTCGGCTTGAAACTGAAGGTCCCTCCATTTGTGGAACAACATCAAGACGCACACAACAAATAGGAGGAGGAGCTCGGCCAAACCCCTAACAAAAGTGTACGCGCCAATTATTTATTTATTTATTTTAATAATTATGAATACCTAACTATTCCATTTAAACAAGAAACTAAAGCTCCGGCTACATGACCTTTGAATATTTCAACAAAATATTATTGGAAAAATGTTACATGTTGTGCAATACCTGTAGATGGTACCAAGTCAAATAGTTCTCCACTTGATATTTTCAACCCAAAAGCCTTTCTTCCCCTTTAACTGCTATCACCTGTATAGGGTCACTAAAATCAAGCGATTGAAAAGCTAAACGAACAATGTTGTATTGGGCTATCTCAATTCTAACAGCGCAAGTGTTAGAGAATAAATTCCAAATTATTGAAGCATAATCAGTGAAGATATTGCCCATTAGAATCTATGAGTTTCTGCCATCTCTTCGTTGAGATTTGCAGCAAATTTTTGATAACTTCAGCTGAAGTAAATCGTTTCTCAAAAAACTTTCTTTTTTTGACCGAAACAATGAAAATCAGAATGAACCAGACGTGATGAAAATGCCGTTTGTGATAAGGCTTTCTTTCAAAATTTTCGTATCAGTTGCTCTGCTCTCGCCGGACAAAGAAAGGTTAGGATATCTGGGCGCCCACTTTTTTGCAACACATCCCGCAGGTGTCAAACAATCGGTGAATATCATTAATAGCTTGAAACAGTTAATACGAAAGTAATTCGTCATCCTCTAATCCAAAGCCTGTTTTTCCTTTTTCCAACACTTTGGTTATTCTCCTTCTGTTTGAAATTGAAATTTTGAATATAACTTACTTCCATGCCAATATCTGGCTAGCGGCCATATCTTATACGTGTCACATATATTTTGGGCAAACAGGAATTCATTTTTACGCAAATGATTTAGAACTATTTGATGGTCGATATTTAGCTCGTGGGCGATGCTACGACTACTAACAGGTCGGTTACCTTTGATTATTTCTGTGATTTTATCGACATTATCGACATTTTCTTTATCACCAAAAATGCCTGAACGGCAGTTACAGTATCGGCACCATAAACACCATTCAATTCCAACGACCTGGCTGGCATGTTCGAATTTTTCAAAGAAAACTGTAAATTGTACCCAATTTTCTCTTTTGTTAACAGCCTGAACTCACAACAGAATGGGATAAACAAAAAACAGCAAAAGAACTTTTTTAGTGTGAAATGTCACGTTGACAGCGAGCATAAAATTTAAATTGTTTAATCGATAATTTACGACATATCTAGATCTAATCTACGGCATAGCTAGATCCGCCGCAAGACTTAACGCAACGGGTAAATTTACCTGTAAAATATTCGGACATAACTCAATAGGTATGAGTTATCGGACTAATACGGACTATATGACTCCGAAATACAATTGGGTGAAGGGATTCCGAACAACAATAGGAGGCGAGGGGTGGAAAAGAGGTATGAAACCTAGTCCCAATACGCTTAATATATTTATTGATGGCTTGAAAATGATGGACGGAGTAGGTGCAGGGATTTATTGCGCAGAGCTAAACATCAGACGGCCAATTAAGCTCCCTGATCATTGAAGTATTTTTCAAAGCAGAAGTCTTTGCGGTAGAAAAGTCTGCAGAAATAGCACTAGCAAGGACATCGAGTAACTCCAACATAACTACTGAAACCTTCATATACGGTAAACAATGGCATCACTGCGGACATGAAAATACGGATAGACAGGAGGTGGAATAATCTAGCCACTTGTAAAACCACGAAAATCATGTGTACGCAGAGTGCAGATACATACGCCAGATTCGTACTAGCTCTGTCTAGAAAGGCAAGCAGAACTATCGTAGGTATACTTGCAGGCCACAATTTGTTAGCGGCGCACGCATACAAAATAGGAATCGCAAACAATGATAGCTGCAGATTTTGCACTGAACTAGAAGTGAGGGAAGCTCTTGAACCCCTTCTATGTTCTTACCCTGCATTAGCTAGAACCCCAGTGAAATGTCTCTCAGGGTTAGAGCTTCAGAGCTTACTTAGATTCGCAAAGGATGCACGCTTCTTACAAGAAGGCTACTACAAGGAATCGTAAAGGTTAAGCTCCATCTGGTACCACTAAGGACACATAGACATGTGATGGCTTTCAGCCAGCCAGGTCAACCCAACCTAACCTATCTTACATAATGACCGCACTCTTCTTTGGAACGTAGGCCGATATTGGACTGATCCAAAGGATTGAGGCTGAAGTATTAATGCATCTGTAATTATATAAAGGATGTTAAATTGAAATAAACCAACGAAAATTAAAATTGATTGGTCAATCTTTTTTTTCATTATTTTTGTGTCACTCCATTCATGACATTTATGTTTTAAAGATAGTCCCTTTCAAATATCAGCCGCAACTGCGTTGTAATTCGCCCATCGGTAAACACCAATTTTGAATGACTCGCTGGAGGACTTCGGTCGGTATCTCGTGAATAACTTTATTAGTTTTGGCTTCCAATGTCTCAATCGAAGCTGGTTTATCCTAAGGTGTCCACTAGAAGTCCAAAGGTGTGATATTACACGATCTTGGTGGCCAATCCACTGGTCCGAGACGAGAGGCAAATTGCTCACCGAAACGATATGATTAAAATTTTTGGTAACATGATTTTTCAATGGAAGCACTCATACATCTGTGTTCACAATAATAGCAGCGGGACGTAGTACAAAGTTGTGACTATTTATTTATTTATTTTTTTAATTTTTATACAAAATTATTATTTATACTACATCATAAGTTATGTAATTCAAAGTTTCATAAAAGTATAAATTTCAAAGTATAATTCAACGTTGCATAAAATTTAAAAACCTTCAAAAAAATTGTGGAAAATTAAAAAAAAATCGCCAAAATTCAACAATTATCGAAATTTCAAACTTTTGAACCAAAGTCTTTAGAAAAATGCTGGGTATGAAGATGTAAAGTCCATTCTTGTTTGGTGCCAATTTCAAAGTTACACGCAAATTTGAAAAGGCGTTTCCTATCCTAAGTAAGGTTATTTTCAAATTTTAAACGCGTTTTTCTGAAAATGGGGTTTTCAAAGTCGTTGACCAACACTGCTCGAAAACGGCTTAACCGATTAGTCTCAAATTTTTACAGGAGCTTCTTAAATATATTCTTTAGTAATCGAAGATTTCTTCTCACCGATAAATATATATTTTTTAAAAAGAATTTGTTTTTTTTTTTGTTTTTGCCTCCTTTATTAATTACACCTGTCGTATGGCACTAAGTAATTCTTTCTACAGCTTGGATTTCATAACATTAAGCATTATCAATATTACATTTTGGTTAAGTTTTTGTGTGAGTTTACAAGTGTATGTACATAGCTTTAAATTATTTTAGTTATCAGCTGAGTTGGGGTTGGTTGCTTGAGCTTCCTGGAGTTTACCCTTTCTGCTGATGGGAGTTGGCGCATTTGTATGGTTCATTAAACGGGCAATATGATTTGTGCTGCGTTTACGGATGATTTCTGCTACTGTATCAATGTTGAGGTCGCGATGAATATCTTCGTTTGGGACGTACCAAGGTGCATTGGTTATAGTTCTGAATATTTTTTATTGTAGTCGTTGAAAAATGTTAATGTTAATTTTACTTGCAGTTCCCCAGATTTCTATGGCGTATGCCCAGATTGGCACAATCACAGTTTTGTATATAGGGTTTTCATTCAAGAATGCCAGTTTCGAGCGCCTGCCAAGTAGCCAGTATAGTTGTCGGAATCTGTTTTTACCTTATTTCTTTTCAACGTAATATGTTCTTTCCAGAAAAGTTTGGAATCAATATTCATCCAAGGTATCTTGCTTTGGTGTCTTTCGGGATTTGTGAATGGTTTGTTGCCAGATTCTTGTGCCCTACTTTCTTGTTAGAATAAACTACATGAATTGTTTTGCCACTGTTGATTTTTATACCGCAAGCATTAAACCATTTCAGTGTTTTGTTCAAAATCTGTTGTAACTTGCTGCTGTTGCTGCTTCTAAGGTTTTATGAGTTGCCAATAGGACGTTGTCATCTGCAAAAGTTGCTATCATGTCGATACTTGCAGCCAAGGGAATATCAGCTGTGTACAGCACATACAGTACAGGCCCTAGTACAGTGCCCTGAGGTACACCGGCATTCATGAGTTGAAGGTTAGAGTATTCGTCTCTATATTTCACATAAAAGTATCTGTTTGCTAAATAGCTTTTCATTAACAAATAGTAGTCGAGTGGAAGATACTGTTTAAGTTTAAATATTAAACCCTTGTGCCACACGCTGACGAAAGCTTTCGCTACGTCAAGAAACACAGCAACGCATGTATTTCTTTCATCAATTTCTGACAATATTTTATTTGTTACTCTGCGTATCTGTTCTATTGTTGAATGTTTTCTACGAAATCCGAATTGGTGTGAAGGGAATAAGTTTCGCGCCTGTAGTATGGGGTCAAGGCGTTCAAGTATAAGCTTCTAAAAAAGTTTGGATAATGACGGTAATAAACTAATTGATCTGTATGAAGAAGCTTCAGAGGCGTCTTTATTAGGTTTGGCTATTGCGATGATTTCAGCAACCTTTCAAGGCAGTGGAAAATACTTCATTCGTAACGCTGAGTTAAATATATTTCTTAAGTAGAGTGTTGCTTTGTCAGATAACTCCTTTATAATCCTTCCTGTGATTCGGTCATATCCTGGGGATTTATTTACGTCAATTTTTGTCTGAATTGCTATTTGTATTTCTTTCGAAGTTATTTTCTTGATTGGTATATTTATGTTATTTGTGAGGTGAGCATGAAATTCAGAATTGTCAATGCCTTGGTTATTATGTTGATTTGTAAATGTTGTTTTAAAATGATCAGCGGGTATTTTTGCTTTTTCTTTAGGTGTTTTCGCCCAAGAATTTGTCCTTGTCCTTAGAAGGGGTTGGTGCATAACTGCGTTGTCGATTTTTTTGCAGGTCTTCCATAGTGTATAGTTTGTAGCTCTAGTAGCTCCCAGTGATGCGATATATTTTTCCAATTTTTCGTACTTGTCCACCTTTAATATATCTTTAATTTCTTTTGGTGCTATATTCAGCATTTTTTTTAATATCTGGTGAACGTGTTTATTGCCATTGTTGCCTTAGTTGTCGTTTTTCTCTGATTTTTTCCACGATTTTATGAGGTAATTTGTGTTTGTTTCTATATACTTATCTTGACTATAGGTGTGGAAGTTGTTGTTGCATACACTATACTGTCACTGAAGTATGCGATTGCGGAGTCTATTTCTTTTTCGCTCTTTAGGGGGACTTTATTGTTAAGGCTTTGCTCCATAATTTCACGAAAGAAGTTCCAGTTCGTGTAATTATTGTCAAATTTATGTGTCTTGCAGTTAAGGATAGGACTGGAAAATTCGCTTTTTACGGTCTTCTAACTGTATATAACACCTTGAAGTAGCTCAAAACCAGCGTTGATTTTTGATAATGGTTAGCATTAGTAGTTGTTAGCGGTGTTAAGCATTTCCTATTTTCTTTCATATAACAAATACTCAAACTTTTTTTCATATGTGGAATATGCATAAGAGCGCCAGTGAAAAAAAAATTGCACAAATCTACGCGATTTTTTAGTCACTTTGAACATACACTTTATTATAACAAAATTCAGTGGGCATTAAAACTAAAAACTCTGACTAACGAGTTTGAGATTTTAGTGAAAATTTGGTCAATTATTTTTAAATTTGTGCAAAGTCCCCAACTATAAATTTTAAGTAAGAAAAAAAATTGTATTAAACATAATTAAATAGTCAAAACATTGCAATACCGCACGTCGCCCTGTCATTATTGCGAACACAGGTGTACCTACATACATACATTTACATGTGTAGTCGCAGCCCCTCACTGGTCAACATGACTAAAGGCACACCGACGCCACCTCGTCGGCCTTCCTGCTTCAAACACGCTTTGCTGATTCCGTTGCCTTTTGCCGAGTGGAATATTTGTGTGCATCTGTGTATGTGTGTGTGGAAGTCTACGCCACGCAGTGCATCTATCGTGCACAAATTATGTCTTCCTCTTCCTTTTTGTAGTAGTATTCTGTTGTTTTCCTCTATTCATTTGCTATTTTGTTGTTGGTTATTACTTTTCTTGGATTCAATGGTTGTGGTGTTTAATTGTTTTGTTTTGCCTATTTTATTTCTAATGTTTACAGAATTCTTTTGTTGTTTGCTTTTGTGATTCTCCTGCTTTTATTAACTAGTAATTTTTTATTTGTGTGGTTGGATTGCTGTCCAGATTTCATGCGTCTGCTTTTGGCTTGCAGGCGTAAACATTTGTCTAGGTATTACAGTAGTAAGCCATATAAAATTTATTGAATGCAATTAAGCGTTGTATGCCACATGCCAATAGTGAGAGAACTTCCCTGCGTGGGCCATTTTTTAGTGTTTATTTGTTATCGAAAATTCTCAGTGGGTTTCGTGTTGGGCGCTGATGTTACGCGATTGCAGCATTGAACTCTTCAACATATCCCTGAGGTAATTCGCTAAAAAATGGGCTGAAAATGCTAAGCTACTTAAAGGCCTAACCCCAAAAGAAAATTAAAAAGGCGTGCAATGTAGAATTGTAATAAGACGGAGGATTTTATGCAGGTGACTCGTAAGCTCTTCATATTTTTTATTTACCTACAATCTTTGATTCATTTTATTTTAAATGTACATAATTTTTTAGCTCTTTCATATTTTTTGAAACTTTTGTTCAGTCAGCATTGAACAGGCTTAATAGGAAGGTGAAAAATCAAAATTTATACAAAATTTTATAAAGCAGGCATTTTTAAAGCAGGGCTTGATTCCAATTTTATTGGCATGCGTTTTAAGAAAAAAACAGAAAAAAAATCAGAACGTTGAAGTTATTTTGAAAAATACATCTACATACAAGCCAAAAAAAATATATTTTTTTAATAATACTCACATTCTTTGAATCTTAAGGGGGATTCCCACTGTGAGGGGTCAAAAAATAGTCGATTTTTGGGAACTTTTTTCTGTAAGTAGAAATGATTATTCGAGGATCGGACAGAAGGCAATTTATTATATATGTATGAAACTATGTTGATGTAAATTTTTATTAAAAAATATTGAAAATTGACAAATTTATGTAAATAAACGTAACGAGTTAAAAAAAAAATGACGTCATCTGCTGGCAGCGATACAGCAATGAATAATAATCTGAAATCAAAAAACCGAAAAAACAAAAATTTTATTAATCTACACAATAGTGGTTTTTTTTTTTTGCCAAAATGGTGGTGATTTGAATTTCGATGTATGTTTTTCACCATTTTTTTGATTTTCAACAGGCCCAAAAAAATAGTTATTTTCAAAATTTTGAAAATCGACTACGTACAACGATAGCCAATGCGATAACAAAAATTTTGAAAAAAAGAAAGTTTAAATCGGTTCATTAGTTTTTGAGAAATCGTTGCCACCGTATCAAAAAAAGTCGTTTCGAGAAAAACGCGTTTGAAATAAAGCATCGTATCGTAAGCGCTACGGAGCCGAACCGACGGGCGCTCACTTAAGTGCACATAGAATCGGGAATAAAGCGAATTTCGCTTTAAAATTTTTACCACATTTTCTTGAGTAGTTATACTAGCAATTTATGCAAAAAAAATCGATTTTTTCCAATTTTCACAGTGGCGCTCCCCCTTAACGAAATTAATCAGAAATTATATAAATAATAATGTCCTTGAGTAGCTAGGATGACTTTACTGGTAACCTTGTTTATTAATATTATTATTTCTTTTCTACGTGATAAAGAGAAGAAAAAATAGTAACTCCTGTACTGGAAGCGATGGTTGCTCGAACAAGGTTAGATAATATTGAAAGGATATTTTCAAGGGAAAAGTGAGCATTTTCATTTCATCTTGGCGGCTATATCAATAAAAATCCAGACACATCGTCATGGTGCAGCTCATGCAGCGACTGTTCGGTGTGGATTTTGGTCGGCTTTTTTTATCTGTGCTTAATTCTTTCTTTTTTCTGAAAATAGTGAAGAATAACGAGTGTTATTACCCCATGTTAACCTATCTTTCTTCCACCCAAAAGTGTAAGGATAACATAGACGACATTTGGCTTAACAGATTGGCGCTAAAAGGATAGCCAAACGAAGTGGCAGAATAATATGACAAGTGCAATATTTTAGAACGTCGACCAAATGCTCGAAGTTAAGCCACATTCGTCTCGGCCAGCTAACGCACATAGATTATGTAGCCAATCCAACACCTGCAGGCTCTCTGCTCAGCTCGATATTTATCAACCATCAATCGCCCGGCATTCGCGCAAAAAGTTTGATTTACCCTAATAGTCATATATTTATGTATGTATGTATGTATGGAGGCGAATAGAAAAACTACCAGAATATTCTCTTAGTAGGCAATTGTACTCTGGTATATGAGACCGCAGTTGGTGGTACGTTCTTTCTTTTACTACTCTACATTTAGCATTAATATTATCTTTGATAGTCTATAATAAAACTTAAGCGCCCACATTTATGTAGAGCATTTTAACCAAATCTTTCTTACTCGACTGGGTTATTTTTCCCCTATTTTTATGAAATTTACAAATTTTAAGGTTGCCGGGTCGATAAGGGATTGAAATGTTCCACAAAAATATTTTCCGATACACCACTTGTCGAACCACTACTTTTTATTAGTCGAACCATCTTGACTTGACTATGAACCTGCCTATTTGGTCTATTTTGTTTTTTGTAATTGTAATAATGTTGGCAGCACTGATAGTGTGTTCATCTATAAGCATCTTAGAAGTTGCTAGAGGTATAGGTATGTTCGCTTTGTCTGGTTGGATCGGTAATGTGGTACCCAATCTCGCTAGTTCATCTGCTTTGCAGTTGCCTTCTATGGCGTTATGACCCGGCACCCAGAGCAGGTTTAGTATTAGAAAGTGAAAGTTTCAAGTGGTTCAAAAATCGCGTTGATTTTTGACATTTTTTTCTTGTGGCGGTGTTAGGTGTTTTCTTTCATATAAAGAAAATTAAATTAAGAGCTAAATGGAGGAAATGTATAAAACTGCGATGGGAAAAAATCATATGCAGCATCGTACACGTGGTAGAATTGAAACTTATGATGAGTCGATGGCAAGGAAGATGTCGCATTGTCGAATTGTACACTGATTGAAGATCCGGGAGTGCATACTGGTTCGACAAAATTTCGATATGTGCGACTTCGCCCTGCGCATTCTTGACTTGCGGTGGCTGTTACCATGTTGATTACTTGTTGAGATGGTTCACCAAGTACAGAAATGTCATCAACGTGTTGCCGGTTGGCAGCATTTTTTGCAGCCTTTTGCCGTTCTCTATAAGCACGAACACGTTCTGCTGATGTTTTCGGAGTTTTGCCACGTCTCCCCAACATTGATGTGCCACGCAGAACTTGTGCATTACCGCTCATTGACGGAGTATCCGAAAGCTATGGCAAATCTGGTTGATGAACATCAACTCGAACAACCAATTCTCGATGAGTATTCCCTGCTTCCTGATCACTCTGGCTACTCCGTTGACTGAGGACAGCAACATTGCTTATAGATGCAGCCGCGGCTACATTCTCGAGGGCCCTTATGCGCGCTCGGTATGCGCGAATCCGCTCTGCTCCCGTTTTGGCTACTTTTTTTTTACTTTTTTTATTTTTTCTCCCTCGGTACCTCGTGAACGGTCGTCATTTTTTTTTGGCATGGTGAAATCTGTGAAATAGAAAAATTCATGTAAGGCATACTTGTTTTTTGATAATATATTGTATGTGGTGAGAATTTTTTTCGAAAATAGCATTTTTGAATGTTATAATAATTTCAAGTGGATTCGGCAGTCATAATGTAATGCTAAGGTTCAGGTATAAAATGTAAATGCTCACTGACGCACATAAGTGTGTATGTTGGCGCGTGCACGACGAGCGCGTATGCACACATAATTACATGCGTCAGTGTGCATTCACGCTATAAATTTCACTTGAACATTTAAACAGCTTTCCGATATATATACCAATTGGTATATATTACTTACATGTATTACAGCGATGTATAGATATATTTCTTGATTGCACAGAAGTAATGCCTCTCTCACGTACTGATGGAAGTTATGCGTTATAGTTACCTGTGATGAAACACGTGGCGTAAATCAACTATTTTTATTTTTTCAGCCCAATATAGGCTTAGAAATATTATTCATAATAATATTTTAATAATTTAAATATACTTACATTATAGCGGTTCAAGGATATTATCAAATAATCACAGAATACAGATGTAAATAACGTAAATAATCACAACAAAGTACAATGATATATAGATACATCAAGTATACACACGTGCTGTTTCAACTGCTAATATATAGCGTCTGACATCTATACGAGTAATACGCACATACGATACGATATGTTATATATTATATCTGTATACTCTGTCTTACAACGAAGCCTATGTCTTAGGTATAGAAAATGTATAGCTCTCTTTCTCCTTCTCTCTACCTTGTATCTTTTTTTCTCTCTCGCGTAACGAAATCTCTAAACGTTATATTTTTTCCAATTCACTCTCCATTCTCGCTCAAATATCAGACCGCCGCTAAAGAAGTTTCACTTCAAAAATTTTCAAAAAGCAGTGTGATTTTCGACCTAAGCGAAACTTGCACATTTCTGCATCTTAATGAGCTGTAAAATTGCGTAATTGCAATTTTTTCACAAATTCTAAGCAAACAGTTTGGAGTATTGATTAAAACTTGGCGAATTTTTACAAAGTTAGAATATGGTTATTATTATTTTTATGAAATAATAATTCAAAATAAAAAGCTAATAAATAAATAGTTAAAACTTGTCAATTACGACGAACTCTTTCACTTGGAGTTGACTGTATATGCTCGCATTGATGTTATAACTTGGTAAAAAGAAATAGAAATTAGAAAAAAAAAACGTTATACAGGGTCCGCCATTTAACTTTACGGATTTAAAAATGCTATAAAAAAGAAACTACTCAATATTTTTCCAAACTGGAACTGATGGAACACAACTTCATTCATAGGGCTGCCTCGGCTAGCCATGCACCATCCCATACGATCGGTCCAATTTTTCAACACAACGATTTCCCAACGATTGTATGCGGCTGTATTTCAGCTATGACATCGCGAATGTTGGTCTGCAGTGCATCAATTGTTGCTGGTTTGTTGGCATAACACTGGTCTTTGACGGCCACCCAAAGATAATAATCCAATAATCGGTTTTTGGTCGGTCACGCGTTGGTTTGTCAATAAGCAACCCAGTTTCTCTTACTTTTTTCGCAAAGTAACGCACATACGCTTCATTCGGTGCTTTTCTTCTTCCCATTGCCGTACGTAATTTTCCTACACATTCTGCAACATTATCATGATTTTCAAAGTAATGTCGCAATATTTCCCAGCGTTCTTTGAGCGTATACACAACCACTTCCGTTCAGCGGAAGAATAAAACTAATTTTCTGTCAAATCAGATGACAGCTAAGTGTTACCATTCTTCAAATAATACCTAGTTCAAATCCGTAACGATAGATGGCGGGCCCTTTACTATTCGTTTAAAGGCGGCTCAAAACTGTAAAACCATCCATTTGTGAAACAAAATCAAGACACACGCCACAAATAGGAGGAAGAGCTTGGAAAAACCTCTAACAGAAGCTTAGGCGCGAATTACTTTAATTAATTAGTTTAGTGCTTTTCGCGATTTTCAGGCTTATAAGATTGCACTACATAAAAAAATAGAGATATTTCGGGATGCCAACTCGCCTCGTTAGGGTGTTGAAAGAATATCTGAAGAATATCATGCCATCCTAAAGTATTTTCAAAATTTGATATGCCACCTTATACTTTTAACGAAATATTCTAAAGGCAAAAGCACGTCTCATATCTAAGTCAAATCAAGCGCATGGAAGACATTTTAATAGCGGCATATAAAACGTGAAATTTCTAAGGTCAATCAGGCATTAATACTTCTATTTAATTTATATTATAAACAAATTTCGCAAAATGCGCAGACTTTTTAAAGCTCATTTTAGCCATATCAAGTTAATCAGAAACCTAAACTTTTATCTTAAAAAAAAAAATCCCCCTGAAGGTCAACCTCCACTTAGTTGGCGTAATTAATTATCTGCACGTAAACGCATATCGTTGCATTCAAATCAGGAGATGTATCAAAATGTTTAAACGTCTCAATGGCACAAGGTCACCCACATATTATCATATAAAGTGTGGAAATATGATAGGAATGTCTGTGTCTGTGCGTTCGCAGTTGGTCATACATCATATGGTAAGACATCGAATACTGTCATAGAAGCTTCTAGTCTCTTTCACACACGCAGGCACATTCATCATCAGCCATACAATTGTGCAGTGTTGGTAATATATCATAAATGTGACAGTATTAAAAGTTTAAGCGATTTTCAAAGGAAATGCTGCCATGCGAGCACTTGGTTTAGTTAAGTCACTCACACACGCATAAAAATTATTTTATATCAAGCGGTTCTTGTGGTGAGTGCATTTCACCATTGCTTTGCTCCATATTGTCCATACCCATGTATGTAGGTTTTTATTAGGGGTATGACTTTTATTTATTTACTTTTTTCTTGTAAAAGGTAAAAATGAAAAATCTTCTTTTCACGCAATGAGAGTTTTTAGAAATTTTTTTGAATTGATAAACTTTTCACTAAAACATATTGAGCTTTGCAAAGTGCAGCAGGAACCTAAAGAACCCAGTGGTCTTAAGAAATTTTTTTGGTTCTAAGCCCAAGGAGTTCTTCTTGCATTATATATTTATATGTAATTGGCGCTTACACCCGTTTTGGGTGTTTGGCCGAGCTTCTACTGGTAATTGTGGTGTGCGTATTGATGTTGGACCTCCAGTTTTAAGCCGACTCCGAACGTCAGATGATTTTATGATTTTTTTATGAAGCGCCATTGCCATTGCCATTGCCTGAAAAAAACTTTTTCTATTCACATCTAAATATTTAGGCAAAAAATATGATAAATCAGTGATCCATATGATAAGCTTTCATACTCTTCCAGTTCCTGCAATTGACATCAACATTTCGACTGATTATTCGATTTTCGAAGGCAGTGCACAAACGATCAAATATGAGATTGGCTATGAGGCACGTAGCGTCATTCTGTGTAAACCAAATTTTGTCTATGTCTATGGGTTAACACTCGCTATTGACGGTAACGGAAGCTTCTTGATCATTTTCAGATGCAGGCTTCTTGATCATCCACGCCGAACACTCACTGCTTGTAGTTACATGAGCTGCTTCATGACGGTGTGTGGATGTCTGGATTTTTTTAATATAGCCGCTAAAGTGGAAATCATTTTTTAATAATAAGATAAATGTTTATTAAACAGAACATTTTTCAGTGAATATGCGCACTTTTCCTTTGGAAATATGCTTTCAATATTTTCTAAGCTTGCGCAAGCATAAAGCGACTAATTTTAACCTTTCTTTCTTTACATTCTAAACATAAACTAAACTTTTGACACATAAGAGCGATACGCCGCCGTAGCCGAATGGGTTGGTGCCTGACTGCCATTCGGAATGCAGTGAGAACGTAAGTTCCAATCTCGGTGAAAGACCAAAATAAAGAAAAAGTTTTTTCAAATAGCGATCGCCTTCCGGTTGGCAATGGCAAACGTCCGAGTGTATTTCTGCCATGAGAAAGCTCCTCATAAAAATACAATATCTGCCGTTCGGAGTCGGCTTGAAACTGTAGGTCCCTCCATTTGTGGAACAACATCAAGACGCACGCCACAAATAGGAGGAGGAGTCGGCCAAACACCCAAAGGGTGTTTCAAGGATTCAAGTATTTCGAACAGAGTCTTAAATTTTTCTGAAAATTGATTCATAAGTAGATTTACGAGTATGTACAACAAAAAGTAAACTGAACACATTTTGAAAACAATTTAATAATTTTGAGAATCATTCGATGTCGAAAATTTTAGTGGGGAGTTTTTAAATCTAATTTTCTGCGGTTTTTTTTAACATTTTTATTTTTAGAACTAAAGTGTTAACGAGCGGGTACTTTTTTCAGTACCATAAAGCCTTAAAAAAAAATTAGTTTGTTTTCTCTTGAACGAACAACTCTCCCTTAGTACGTTTATTAACTTTTTTACACTTTTCTCATATGCGGACACCTCCCATAGCGGACAAATATTTCAATCCCTTAGGTGTCTGCTTAAGAGAGTGTATATATTTATATATGTATGTAAAACATATTTGAAAAACAGTAATATTTTGCTGTAAAATTCCATTTTTAATATTTTACGGATTATTGACGGAGAGTGTTTCTCAAAAAAGACAAAAAACAAGTTTTTTTTAATTTTTAACTGTTAATTTTAAAATAAGCAACATCTCACGGAGGCAAAGACCAAAATTTTTTTTTTTAACAAAAAAAATTGTCTGACAAACATTTTACAAAAGATTTACAAAAAATTTTTTTTTTTTTATTTTAAATAAATTAAATTTAAATTTTAAAATATTAAAAATTTTACAAAAAAAAACTACAAAAAAAAATGTAAATAAATTAAATTTAAATTTTAAAATATAACTTGTAAAAATTATTTGAAAAAACAAATTGTGTCCATACCCCATGAGATGTTTGCTTATTTTATAATTAAAATTAAATTAAAATAATTGTTTTCTTTAAACTTTTTTAAAAATTTTATAATTATATTTTATACCATTTACAAAAATGTTAGTAACAACCTATGATATGATATTTGAACTTAAAAAATTTAATATTAAAATTTTCAACATTGAATAATTCTCAAAATTATTTAATATTTTTCAAAATTCAAAAAAATGTTTTTTTTTTGTTATTGAAACGTTATAAATAAATTGATACATTTCATGTTATTACACCTAGTTATATAACTAACAAGCAATTTTAGTTTGTGAATTTATAAATCTACTTATTAATAACCACTAGGTCCAGTGGTTTCGTCCTCTTCAGCCTCCTAGTATATATTGCTTCATCGCAAAGAGATGAGGCTTCAGCACTGATGTGTTGCTCAATCCTATTGGCATGCTTGACAGCGCAGAGATTTATCATTTCATTGACTGTATGCAATTGTAGGTCTCTATGCAGGTCGTCATTCCGTATATACAAGGGGGCTTTTACGATGTCCCGGACTACCTTGTTTTGAAAACGTTGAATGATTTCTACATTACTTTTTGCAGTGCAGCCCCACAGTTGAGCTCCATAAGTCCACACTGGCCTAAGGATTTGTTTGTAAATTAACAATTTATTTTCAATTCGTAATTTAGACATTCTGCCGATAAGCCAGTACAATTTTCTATATTTTAAATTGAGTTCAGCAACTTTTTTTTTGACATGTTCCTTCCACCCGAGCTGAGTGTCTAATGTCATGCCCAAGTACTTTGCTGTACAAGCATACGGAACGTTTGTGGAAAATATATGAATGGGTTTGTAGATAACTTTTTTGTTTGTAAAGTTTACGTGTACCGATTTAGTGTCGTTAAGTTTAATATTCCACAAACTAGTCCAGTTTGTTATTGGAGTAATCGATTTCTGTAGCTTCGCAGTAGATTCATCCACATTTTCGCCAACAGCGAGGACACACGCATCGGCCGAAAACGTTGCTATTTTGCAGGATTTAGGAACAGGCAAATCGGAAGTACATATACAACAAGTACAATACAGGTCCAAGTATGCTGCCTTGCGGAACGCCTGCATTGATTTTTCTAAAGCTGGTATAAACCTGTCCATGTTATACGCGAAAATATCAATCTTCAATATAAGAAGTCAATAATTCGGTAAATTGTATCGGAAGTTTATAGATCAGCCCCTCATGCCAGACTTTATCAAAAGCCTGAGCTACATCTAGGAAAATCGCAGAGCAGATGTTATTTTTTCCAGAGACTCTTCTATTCTCTGAACTATTCGCTGAGCTTGGTCTACTGTCGAGTGTCTTTCTCTGAAGCCAAATTGATGTGTTGGAATTAGTTGCTTGAGTGAAATTATTTCTTTTAGGCGCAAGACAAATAGTTTCGAAAAGTTTTCCCATGAGTGGTAGCAATGAAATTGGGCGATATGAGGCTGCCTCGTTTGCATTTTTTCCTGCTTTAGGGATCATTATGATCTCTGAAATTTTCCAATGTAATGGGGTATATTTCAGGCTGATGCACGCATTGATAATCACTGTTAGTTTAATTAATGCCTTGTATGTTAGGTTTTTAAGAACAGCCGAAGTTATAAGGTCAAAACCGGGACTCTTCTTTATTTTCAATTTAGATATTTGTGATGGTACTTCTTCTGGTGTAAATAGTTCAATTTCGCAAAATTCTTGAACCGCTGGAGGTGGGGTGAAGCTATCATATCTTACGCGGGGTTGAAATATCTTTTCAAGATGTTCCGCAAAGACCACGGCTTTCTCAATGTCACTTTTTGCCCAAACTTGGGAATTATTTACAATATAATAATTAATTATTTAAATAATTAATAATTTTTTTATAGGAGGATTGTGAATAATTGGCTTTTTTAAATTTGCTGTAGTTTCCCAAAGCGAATAATTAGCTTTTTTATCTGCTCATAGGTTTTATATTCAAATTCCGGAGAGTGTTTCTCAGACAAAAAACAAGTTCTCTTTTTTTGATTTTTAACAAAAAAATATTACAAAAAAACAAGTTTTTACAAAAAAAATTTAAATAAATTATAATTTAAAATATGAACAAAAAAAATTTGTTTTTGTAAAATTTTTGTTTTTAGACATTTTTTGTTAAAAATGAAAAAAAGTTTTTGTCTTTACCCCCGGCAGATGTTTACCTATTTTATTATAAGCAATTAAACCAATTTTTTCTTTACCTTTTTAGAAAAATTTTATAATCATATCGCACTTGTTACGTTAAAGCGTAACAACTCAAAAAGAAAAGGAAAAGAGTAACCACTCAAAAATTTGTTATTTTAGCGCAACTACTAAACAAATAAGAATGAAACAACCGTTATATTGTTTTTAATAATATTTTCGTGCAATTACATATTTTTTCCCTTGTAATACCTATATTATTAATATTTACGGAAACAGTTTTTCGTCTCTACTGAAAATGTTCAGATTTTGAGTTGTTACGCTTTAACGTAACAAGTGCGATATTTTATACCATTCACAAAAATGTTAGTAACAACCTACGATATTTGAATTTGAAAAATTCCATATTAAAATTTTCAACATTGAAAAAATATCTCAAAATTATTTAATATTTTTCAAAATTTTTCCAGCATACTTTTCATACTCACCCAAACAAATAAACTGGCTTCCAGAAAAACTGAAGACAAATACTTGCTTTACTTGACTTGCAAGCGCTCATTACCTTAAATGAACCACCCTGTATACACCGCCTTTAGCAAACACACACAAATTGTATTATATTTTTTCTACAAAATGCAAGGGGATAGCAAAGAGTGTTCGTTGCGCTTAAGCGTCATATTCATTCACATCACTTTTTACTTTTGCTAAAATATGTTGCACTGCTGCAAGTTAATTTTGCATTACTTAGAAACTCAGATATGTACAAGTGCAGATATGTGTGTGAGTGTGAGTGTGGAACACCGTTGCATTGCAATCGTCGGCTGATTGCGCCTTTGTGGCTAAATTAATTAAATTAAAAGTTTCCTGTTAATCCGCTAGCCTTGCTTCGTGTGGCCGCACGGTAATCGCTATGAAACGCGTGACTTGCACTTATGAATGCATGCCATCAACGGCATGTCTTTCACGCATATATGTACTTACATAATATGTAGGTGTGTGTGTGTGTGTGTGTGTACACACTTGTATGCATCTGTGTCTGTAAGCACTTAACTACATATAAATCTATATTTATGAGAATAAACTTTCAAGCGCATTGGGGCTTAATTTTTGCAACACAGCAGTCAAGCGATTTTCAACACATAGACGTGTGTGTGTGTGTGTATGTAGAGTGTAAACGTGATAATAAGAACAAAAGCGGTTGAATACGTTGCACAAAAGCGCGCTTAAAAAGTTCAGATATTCTTTGCTCAAGAGTTGCCAGTCGCATGCACTATCAACACCTACATTTTTTTTGCCTTTTTTGGGCTGTTTTTGTTTTCTTTGTTTTGTGTGCATTCGTCGCTTGTGTTCGCCGGCTTATCTATATGTTCCATCTGGCAGTTTCAACTTTTACATAATGCAAGTTCAAACAGTTATGTATAAATTTGTGACTGATTGCAGACAATGACGAACGCGCACACCTATTTACGATTACCGTGACATATTTAAAGCGGTATAAGATGTGTAAGTGTGTGTGTGTGTGAGTGCATATTACTGGACTAGGGAGTAGGCGCAAAATTAATAATTGAATTTTGTTTTTAAATAATTTTTTTATTAAATAAAAAAATAATAACTCTGAGTCACGAAAATCTTTATCTTGAACTCTACGAGCTTTATTGCTTGTCTGTTTGTATACTGCCGCTGTGTTGCTCACAAGGGTCAAATATGATTGGTGTACGACGCCATTTGTCAAAGCTATAAAACTTCAGATAAGGTGGTTAGTTTTACGCCACCTTGTGAAACCATTTACATGTTCACTAAAATTACATTTTGCTACTCAACATTAAGAAAAAGAAGAAAATTTAATAGCACTTTACTGCTTTGAGCTCGAATTGCAGCCGGTTATGTTTAACCTCTTACGAAATACTCTTTTTTCAGAGATTTTTTAGACTTTTTTCCAATTTCAAACTTTATTAACAAAAAATGGTTACACATTTTATCTTCAAAATATAATTATTAATAACCATCGCTAGCGACACATTTTTCCCATCTCACAGGCAATTTGTGAATGCCGCGCCAAAAAACTTGGCCGTCTTTGGCCGCAAACCAATCATCGAGCCATTTTTTGGCTTCTTCGTGAGAATTGAAGCGCTATTCGGAAAGTGCGTGGCCCATCCATGCAAACAAATGAGTCTGGTGAGTACCGCATACACCAGCGGTTCCCAATCGTACGTCTCCACCAATTCCCGGGTCGCTCTTGTTCGATGTGGCGGTGCATTGTCATCAAAAAGCATTACTTTGTGACGCCGATCGGCACATTCTGGGCGTTTTCGGTATATAGCGCTGTTCAAATCGGCCAATTGTCGTTGGTAGCGTGCACCGTCAACTGTTTCACCTGGTTTTAATAGGCCTTGCGGCCGAGGCGATTTGGTTTGGCCGTTGTTTTTGGCTTGTGACCGGGCGGACGTATGGTCCGATCGTTTATGCTTGAGATTGGAGAAATACACCCGTTTTTCATCACCCGTAACGATTCGATGCAAAAAAGACTTCCTTTTGAACCGGGAGAGCTGCATTTCGCAAATGGTTTTTCGATGTCCGCGAATCGTAGTTTCAAGGCACGAAAATCGACATTTTTAAGAGCGACAAAAATGCATTGTTGTATGAAACGTAACAAACAATGAACTGAGTATTGTTGACAGATGACAGACGAAAAAAACATTTGGGAAGGTTTAAAAATACTCCTAGCGACATATATGAACTAATAGCTGAAAATCTCATTTCATAGGTATATACCTCTCTCATAAAAGAGATTGCGACTTTCACTTTTTGTTAAAACATTATATTTTAATGGAAAAAAGACACTGTCCAAGTCCAAAGGTGGTTAAATGAATATTACGCTATTTTTGCATAATCGACCCCAAACGCCAAACTCTGGTATGTACGCTTCAAACGTAGTCGAATTAGTAAAGAGAATACTAAATTCATTTACTTAGGGTACCTATGAGGTAGTTAGCCCGTAAAACGAGAGGACTGGCATCCCGTTGACTACCTGCGGTCTTGCGATGTGCTCCTGGAGAGGTGGGCTTCGCGTCAACTCAGCGAATGCTGGGCAAGTACACAAACTTGTAAGGTCACGAAATCTTTCCAGCCAAGAGTGGATCAGAGGCGCTCGAGGGATCTTCTAAAATAAATAAATAAATAAAAAGACATTGGCTGCGAGGTATAAATGCTGTGAGACTCGGCATTACTTCGACTCCTTTTTCCGTCAGTTATATGAAAGATGAGGTGGAAGCATCTCAGCACCTTCTCCTTAACTGACTTAAGTGTACTGATTCTCATCTCTTTACTATGTCTGCTGATATAACAGACAGTGATATTAAAAACCTTATGAATTTCATCAGTCGTTATTTGGGTGTCTTCACCACATACATGGGCTGGACATATTTGTCATACTGTCTGACATATCTACTGATGATGGGATTTTTTGTGTAGTCCGTAATACACGTGGACGCTTGTGATCAAGTAGCGATGAATAGTTGCGAAACTGATTTTTATTCCTAATTTCAATTTGAATTTTTATATGATTTGAACTTATAAATTGAATTTTCACTGCAAACTAATTTTAATTCTTACATAATACGGACTTCATTATTACTTCTTTTGCAAGGTTTCTTGGGAAAACAAGAAAAGGAAAATGGTTTTTCCAGTATCGCCACTTTTACCATATGTCGCATGTATTTCCTTTTTTTCACGCATTTCTAAGGAAGCATTGTAGCTACCACGTAAAACCAGAGTTGGGTGTACGTCGACTAGACATAGATCCAAAGGCATTAGAATGGGACCAGTCTGACCCCAGTTATTTCCTAGCTAAATGGAAACGCTACGTTCTAATTGTCATCCGCCTATCTCATAAGTCCCACACACACCATACTCAGCATACACACCATATCCACTCACCAATACACATGCATATGTAAGTGAATATATCTACTATATTTTCTCTTCGTTGGACAATACCGTTGACTTTCTCTCTGCATTCTAGCCGCTTGTTGCTTTTATTGTTATTTTGACATTTTTGCTTGTGGAAAAGTTTTTATTAATTGCCATTTTCCACTATTATGACAATTTTCTGCACACTTGTCCATTCTACATTCTCCGCAAATAGGTACGTTTACTAATACATACACAAAAGGTATGTGTAATGTATATATATGTCAGTGTGTCTTCCTTTTGATCGTAGATCATTTATATTTTCTTGTTTGCCTCAGTTTTGCTGCCCCTCAGTGGCTTCTTGAGTGCCTCTTATCACCCGTTGCTGTCAGATTCTTTATTTGATACGGAATTGATTGTATTGCAACAGTTCACTCGGGCAAAAGCTGGCACTGACCGAGGCATTGTGTAATAAAAAAACGTGGATGAAGGGAAATTAAAATGAAAAAAATTGTTAACTAGAATTTATTAAACTACAATAAAAAAAAAACGAATTGCGGTGCTTTTCCTTTAACTAAGATAATTAAATTAGGGAATGACATTTAAATGGAGTTATTTATTATAATAAAAATAAAAATTAAAATAATGGTAGAAATTCGCAAACTTTCAAATTTCCAAATAATACCATAAAAATATTTTAAGTTAGTAATGACTATCGTAATGAAATGCCAAAAAGCAATTATTATTTGAGGATAAATTGTACAAGTAAGCGCTACGTATGCAAGTTGGCGCAAAATTAATCATTTAATTTTGGATTAATTTTTTACTAATTACAAAAAATGATTTTGAATGATGGCAATATTTGTATTCTGAGCTTTGCTGTATCTGCTTGTCTACTGCAGCTGCGAGTCTGCAAGTGTCAAATATGACTGACGTACAAAATGTAACTGCAAAAATTATAAACCTTCGAATAAAGTGATTAATTTTACTAAGTTTTTCTGAAAAATATTTTCTTAGGATATTTTAGTTCTCAAATACGGTGCTTAAATGGACTTTTTGGCTTTTTTATAATATTTTAAATATATCAAATCAACCCATTAAACGAAATGTTGGAATATTAACTCGAAAAGCTATGACGGTCCCATTAGAAAACTGCAAAGGAAAAAGAATCTAGAAAAAAAGGAAAAAATTACAAAATCCTAGTTTTTCTACCAAAACAGCTTGAAAAAGAACTTGAAAAATTTCCCATTAGGGAAAAGTAGAAAAAAATTAATTAATTCAAATTTCAGTTTTTCTCATTCAATTTTTGACGTGATAACGTCTTATAATTCGTTGTAGCCAGCTGCACGCGCCAAAAAATGCGCCGTGACATTGCTCATACAGCGTTACCTTGCTTGAACTGCAAGTGAGAGCGCGGAACGAACGACAAAGAGGCACAAACGGCCACCGCGTTCGGCAACGTTCGACATCTGACTGTATCCTACTTGAGTGAGCATATATATGTATGTATATGCGCATATGTATATAAATTCATATTTTTGTATTTGCATATGCCTTCTTCCTGTGTGCATGGTAATGAACCATTTCTCTGTTGAGAATAGGACGATGATAGAAAAAATAGGAAATGAAAGGGGGTGTTTCGAGTGTAATGTGTCTTGAAAAAGTCAAATCGATGATGTTGCCTCTTAGTGTTGTTGACTTATTCACGTCTGATGCACAAGCGAAATTGAACATATCTTTCATGAATTTAATAAATGTTTCGTCATTTTTCACGTTTGTGTAAATGTAACTTGATGAATTCCATTGCGATTATGTTTACCTCCTTCTCTATATCCACACAAAATATCTATCAAACAAATAAAATTAAAATTTTCTTTAGAAAAATGCAACCGATTCACCAGTATTTTCCTCTGACGTTGTCACGTTAAACTATCGTCAGTAAACCGACTTTACAGGCAACCTCTTTTTTACCATAATTACACCTCTATGGGTTTAATTTGTGTTCAGTATATTCAAAGGCTTTTTCAAATTTATAAAGAGTTTTTTTTTTTATTTATAAGAAAAGTTGGGAGAAGAAGTTTCAATATGCTTGCAAAATCTCAAAAGGAGCAAAAAATAAGACTTGCACCTTCAAAACATCAAATTTTATTAGAATTAAACATTTTTCAATAGCACAGAAATGTTCCCAGAGTGGCCTTTTTTTAACTATAAAATTTTTTTTTTTTAATTACAATTTTGGCATATTCAAAGTAAAAACAGAAACAAACATCAAACTCAAAAATGTGTGCTTTTTAGGTACAAAAAAGCACTAAATTTATTGTGAAGAACAAAGGGTTGGCAACACTGCACAACTGGGCTAGTGTGACGCCACGCACTCTCTGATGGGCGCAATCTTGTTTCTATCATTCATGAATAAGAGCCATTGAGTAAATCTTAATCTACAATAAATTCATTAAATTTTTTTTATATATGAATAAGTTCGTGCGGTTTTACAACAGATGGCGTAACTTGATTATTATTCCATCGATCCACATTTCCAAACATTCATTGGAGAGCTACTGTCGTAAGGCACAAACGTCAGTATAAGTTTTTTATTTGAAGCGTAAACAACAATATTTTTACCACACTTGAAAATGTCGAATTTCGTGCCAAATAATGTGTTTTTGCGGGGAATTCTTCTTCATTATTTTAATATGAAGAAAAAAGCAGCCGAAAGTCATCGTATCTTGGTGGAAGTTTATGGTGAGCATGCTCTAGCTGAGCGAACGTGCCAGAAGTGGTTTGCACGCTTTAAAAGTGGTGATTTTGGCTTGGAAGACGAAGAACGCGAGGGTGCGCCGCCAAAGTTCATGGATACCGAATTGGAGGAATTGCTCGATCAAGATCCGGCTCAAACGCAAGAAGAGGTTGCAAAAACTTTGGGAGTTGATCAATCAACCATTTCCAAACGTTTAAAAGCCATGGGAATGATCCGAAAGGTAGGCCATTGGGTGCCGTATGAATTGAAGCCAAGAGACGTTGAACGCCGTTTTATGGCATGCGAACAACTGCTTCAACGGCACAAAAGAAAGGGTTTTTTGCATCGAATTGTGACTGGCGATGAAAAGTGGGTACATTACGACAATCCAAAAAAATGGATTAATATTTTTAATCCACTTTTTATTACAGTCAAGCTTAGAAATAAGCAAAATTTTATAAGTATTGCGACAATTTCCAAAATAGAATCGCTCAAATATAGCGTTTTTTGCGTTTTTGAAATTTATGGTTTTTTTCTTTTTGAGTTAGCGCACGATTTTGCTCAGTCAAACCTTGCAAATACAACTTATTTACGCCTTTACCTTGTTTATTTTACGAACGGGAAAACATTATTTTGTTTATTTTTAATAATAGCAAATAAAGCAATTCAACTTCAGAATTAATTATCATTTTGCATTTGGAAAATTTTGGAGCATTTTTTCTCAAACATTTTTAGCTGAAGCTGCGCATTTTAAAATGCCTAAAACGTATTTGTGTACAAGTATTAGGGAAAGTCCATCTATAATAAGAAATACATACATACGTGCATACATACACACATACATACACGCATACATACACACATACACACATACAATTTTAATAACCCATTTGGAGTTTCAGCCATACCATAAATGTACACAAGCCAGTACTCCTCATAATAACATTTCAGATATATACGAGTGTACCATCACAACAATAACAACAGAAAACATCAACAACACTCGTGGAATTCGTACATATGCAAATAATTTCCGTCAACAAAGGCGTTAAAATTAAAATCAAACATTGCAAAGGGAGATGGTGATAAATGTTAACATGTGTAGGTGTGTTGACGTACACACACACATCACTATGCGAAAACACAAGTAAACATACACACACACATACATACATACATATGTGCAGGTACAACTACGTATTTGCGCTGAACGTGCACAATGAAAGAGTGAAGAAATTCGCAAGTGTTGTAAATGTTTTGTAATTTAAAAAAAAAATGCACCTAAAATTTAAGCAAACATATCAATGAACCAGCCAATTGTTTCGCTGAGGGTCAGTTGTCATTTGACAAAGAATTCTCTGGGAAAAAGAGGTTACTCAAAATGCATAAAGAGGATATAAGAATGACAGAAATTGAGCCACAACTGAAATTTTACAATTTGGATAGACATTTTATGCGCGCAGCCAAAAGTATTTTCGCTGCATTTTTGGGAGCACATTTCAAATAGCAATTCCGCCAATTGAGTCGGTGCTTCTGAATCATCATCATCATAGCAACTACAGCACGGGGCGAGCCAGTGCATCCGCCACTATCGGGCTCCATTCCACTCGGTTCATTGCCTCGCTTCTCCAAGCATATGGTGAAATGGTTGAGCTGTCAGTCTGGCACTCCTCAAGTAGCACTAAAGCGCCGTTTTGATACAGCATTTACAAGGCGTATATCTGCATCGACACTGTCGGCCCATCTTTTTGACGATCTTCCACGCTTTTTACTGCCCATAATAAAGGAGTTGAAGGTATTTTTCGTAATTCTGCTGTAGTCCACTCTGAGTAGCTGGACAAACCATCTTAGCCGCTGAGCTTTATGATGTTTTGACCTGATATCAGCAGTTCAGTCTCATCATGGTGTCTTATTCTATAGGATTCATTATTAGTGACCACTCAGCGTGGAGAAACAATGAAATATTCCCAAAACAGGGCGCACAGGTGGGGTTTACTGATGGGTCCAAAATGGAAGACGGTATTGCTGGGGCTGGAATTATCGGACCACGTTTCCAAAAATCAGTAGCGATGGGAAAACAACTTCCATTTTCCAGGCGGAGGTCACCGCTTAGATGCTGTGTGCCCGAGAATGCCTACGGAGAGTCACGCGCGGTGCCAATATTAACATTCTATCTGACAGTCAAGCAGCTCTAAAATCGCTGGATAGCTTCTCATTCCAATCATGGTTGGTCTGGGAATGTTTTAAAGTCCTCAACACCCTAGCATCAAGAAACTTTGTTACACGAAGGGAATGAAGTTGCGCACACTTTAGCGAAAAAGGGTGCCAACACTCCCTTCATAGGTTCTGAACCTTTCAGCTTCAAAAGTGCCTTTCTACGTGAGCAGGAACAACGAGGCCTAATCGATTACTGGAGAGCCCAATCGAGCATGCAGCAGTCGAAAAGACTCATAGACCCAGGGTGAATAAAGGCAGAAGTAATCCTTAACCTAAGCAGAAAAGACATAAAACTTTACACTGAACTACTAACAGGGCACTGTAGACTTAATTATCACATGAAAAAGGTAGGTGCGATAGAAAACGATTCCTGTAGACTCTGCAAAGAGGCGCAAGAAACAGTAGAACACGTTCTATGCGACCGACTGCCCAGCAGTGGCACGACGCAGACTAAATTACCTGGGAAATGGGGCTATAAATCCAAACCTCCTGGTACAAATTAAGCGTACATTAGTTTTAGGATTTATTATTGTTGCTGTTTGAGTAAGCAACATGGCTGCACAATAGATCTATTCAGGTCACAGTGCACCAACAGCCAATCAAACCAGCTTCCTTGACTGGTCCAAATATCCTTCTAAGGGTTTTACGCTCAAAGCGGCAAAGGTAGTTCTTTGTGTTAGATGTTAGTACCCAGGCTTCGCAGTCATATGTTGCTACTGGTCTTATTAGCGTCCTGTAGATTTGTAGCTTACACGACCTCGATAGTAATTTATTTTTGAGAAGTTTCACGTGAGCAAAATAACTTGTATTAGCAGCTTGTAGTCAATCATTCACGGCGATTAAGGGTACAAGAGGTACCGGATTCAGAAGCACAATTGCGCAAACTGTCAATTGATTTGAAGTAGTTTTATAGACAAGACCTTTTTAATGGAATGCTAAAAAAACTATCAACAAACTTCAATTCAAAGCTTCAATACTTAGTGTAGCATTTTTTATACCGAAGCTTTTACTACTTTTGTTCGAACTTTCGTATTTAAGGGGACAGATACCTGTAAACGGCCATATTCTCCCTGATTTTCATTAAAGTTATTTAAAATGAATTAGTCAATATATTTTTTTCAAAATTGGCATACAGTTTATTTATACAATAAAATAATATAATTTTTTTTTTTTTTATTATACTCATTTAAAATAGCGGATGTACACTCAATTCTTCCAGGAAGGTCGCAGCGGGCTTCTCAATCGGCGGGCATCGGCGTCAGTGACCTGAATACAAAAACCAAAAATTTTTCTGCTTATTAATGTCATAATTTCTATATGAATTAAACAAAAACGAGAAAAAAAATCGCGGAATAAAATTCTTCAAAAAAAAATTAATTTTGGCGCGATTTTTTCTACTATTTTTGCTTCGACAAAATTATTTTTTCGAAAGATTTTCGAAAACTTTTAAATTCACATAGAAATCAATATCATAAAAAAAAATTTTTTTTCGAAATTTTACAGGTATTTGTCCCCTTAAGTAGGTTTGCTTGAAGCAAAATATTTAATGAGATTTAAACTGTTATTCAGTTTACGTTTTAGGTGTTTATTTTGTTCCCATTTTATTTTATTTTATTTTTTTTTTGTTTTAGAAAACTTTTAGTTTGGGAATTGTTTTGCACCAGGACAGTGAAAAATTCTGAAAATTGTATGTTATCGTACAAGTCGTAAACAAATGAAATAAATGGAAAAATGCACAAAGGAAAGCTACAGCATGAGTGAAGACTAAACGTTTTATATACATATGTATGGAAATATATAGAGATATGTATATATTATAGGTATAACATTCCGTCTACTCATCCAGAGCAAATAATACTACATTAAAAGAACTTTATGCACCAAAACACAACTGTATGGGAAATAATTATATTTAGAATTATAACTTACAAATACGCTTTTTCTTTCATATTTTGTCAAAATTCACTTATTTGAAAGCGACAAAGTGCCCACATACACATACATACATATGTACTTATACATTGTCGTATATTATGTGATTTTGTGATCAACAGAAACCATTTGTGTACATTTTTAATTTGCGACCAATGAACTATACGGATGTGCCGAAAGATGTGTGATTGTTATTGAATGAGCCCTCTAGGGAAAACTAATGTAAGCTAGTGAGACAAATTTCTGATTGCTCTCTCGCCCCACAGTGTTGCCAAAGAGTACATTTCGAAATCATTTACCAAATAAACTTAGAAAAATTTAAATTTTTATTAAAATAACTTAAAAACAATGTTGAGTACTGTTAATTATAAATAAATGAACTATTTGCATTTGTTGGTTCTTGGCTTTGGTTTATTAAACAATGAAAAATTGTAACTGATAAGGCAGATGGGTGTAAAAGTATGTAAGCAAAAATATCAATGGCAACATTGTGTCGATACAATAGAATAACTAGGTTCGTACATACAGGCACACCGCAGAGCGGCATCCTCTCGCCTCTCCTTTGGCTAGTAGCTATTGATGAAGCTTTAACTCTCTTAAACAGGGGAGGGGTAAAGGCATATTCCCATGACTTGGTCCTAATGGTCTCAGGACCCTTCCCATCAGTAATGGCTGAAATTTTGGAAAGTGTACTGTCTACACTCAGTAGTTGGGCTACCAGTTGCGGTCTCAGAGTCAACTCTGACAAAACGGAGTTGATGCTGTTCAACAGGAAGTACAAGCCTCCGCCTCTTAAGCTTCCAAGACTAGACAACCAGTGTCTTACACTCGCATCGGAAGTCAAGTATCTTGGTGTAATACTTGACCCCAAGCTCCACTAGAGAATCGAGTTAAGAAGGCCAGTATAGTCTTCTTCGCCTGTAAATCTATGTTCGCCAAAAAATGGGGTCTCAAGTCACGCGTCGTACTTTGGATGTACAACTTAGTGGTTCTGCCAATCGTTATTCTGCTCTTACTTCCTGTGGATCTGCAAGTTAAATCCATTACTGCTCAGAGCGTTGTTAGATTGAAGGAGATTGGCCTCTGGAGACAATTTCCTGTAGGATATAGAGTATATTGAAGCAGATCTCCCTTCCTTCTTTGTTCTTCGCACTGATCTCTCCATCCGCAAACTGGGTTTTTAGTGCTGTGCTAGGGCTATCTTTTCCAGCAGACTGGATTGAAAGGAGGGGAGAGTCGGTACGAATATAGATACCTCTGTTTTCACTGACGGATCCAAGATGGAGTCTGGAATGGGAGCGGGGGTTTACTCTAAATTAGCCAGCATTTCGGTCTCCTTTAAACAGCCGGAAACAAGCAGCGTTTTTCAAACAGAGGTCTTCGCGATCCTGCAGGCATGCAAAATGCTTCGCGATCGCTGTTGGGAGGGAGACATTAATATTTTTTCCATTAATATTTAGCCAAGCTGTGATCAAGGCCCTGTCGTCGCCGTATTGCAGCTCTCTTCTGATGAACTCCTGTAAGGAGGAACTCAAACGTGTCGAACGTGCAGGAAACATTTATCTTATCTGGTTTCCTGGGCATGGGAATATAGAGGGAAATGAAATTGCTGACGAGGAAGAGGTCGACAGAACCAGTTTCAGCTGTCCCCCTCTCAGACATCGGTGTCCCCTTGACCAATGTTAAAGGAAACAACACCATTTCTGGAGGCCGGTCTCATCGTGTGCTTTTTCGAAAACACTATGGCCTCACGATAGAAACAGAACGCTTAAGGTATTGGGAATCCCCCGCCATTGAATTTCCAAACTCAGTGAAAGGCCATATGATCTGGGCCCTCTATTGAATGGGGGTTGCTGGGGCAGTGAGGGCTGGAAGCGATGTAGATATTCCAGATATTCCAGCTGTAACTGCTGATTAATTGGGTGCGGTAATAGTCAGTTTCGGCGTGTCTTCTATTCACTCACTTCTCCAGGTTCGGGATAAGTATGTACGTCCAACAGCCGTTGGGAGACTCTTTCCATATTTTTTTTTTACTCCTCGATCATGGATCGTGCCCTTTCCGTAACTTTTCCTGCTGCCGTTGGTTGTACACCGTATAAGCGATATAGCGCTGTCGCGTAGATACCTACTGGTATCCTATACCTCTTCCCAGCAATACCACATATTGCGTCGTCCGAAACCGTTCTATACGTGGATGCAATTCGTAACGCGCTACGCCTGTGTGTCTGAAATACCTCAAGCATATGACTATTTTTAGTTTCGGGCAATATCGGCGCTGCGAAATAGATTATTGAAGCAGCTACAGTTGACAATAATCGCCATAATTGACCTAAGTTCGCAAGAATTTTTGCCTGTGCTCCTTTGACAAGCGCTGCTTTGCAATTGACTGCTGCTAGGTATTGTTTGAAGTTTAGTCTTGTGTCAATCATTACTCTCAAATTGATTGGTTGGTTAAAGTGTGGATTCATCCAGAATCCAACTAGCGCTTCCGCACCATCTTGTTGCCAAATCTTCGTTACCAACTTATTTACCCGTTATTTCCTGCATGAGTACATCTTGTCTGTGCTGTTCAAGAACTTTATCAGGTTGTTGACATCTAAGCCAGACAGCTGTTCAAGACTCTCGGGTTAACATCATACCCAGGGTTAACATTCTGTCCTTCCACAGGGCAGGGCATTCACCGAGGAAATGGAAGATTGTTTCCTTTTTCTCTGGTTGTTTACAACTGTGACAGTATGTGATGTGTGTGGTGCCCATTTTGGCTGCTTGTTCTCCGACAGACCAAAAGCCAGTTATGGCTGCCGTTAGTCTCCAGACGTCCCGTCGTTTCATGTTTATCAATGTCGACGATTGCTTGAGATTGTAGGTGGGCCATAACGTTCTGCTTATTTCGCATTTCGTCTGGTCTCTCCATCTACAATCCGAAATTCAGAGGTATTTTAGGGAAATTGTGTTCTTAACTGCACCTAATGGTGGGCATTTATCACCTAACAGCTTCTACATCTAAAATTTATCATTTGCCAGGTATGCAAACTAGTCATGGCTCCAAATTCGTTAGTAGCGTACCAGTTCGTTACTACTGCATTTCTCTACAGGGCACTCTTTTATACTTTCGACTCCCCCTCTCGACATGTAGTCTCCGGTCGACCACTAATTTGGTGCTAATTAAGATTTTTTCGACAGTTACTAACAGTTGAAGCGGTTTGGCTAATTCACACATTTGTGGAATGTTGCAATTATTTATTATTGTTTTCACGTTGATTAGATTTAAGTTGGTATTTTTTAAAATGAGGTTAATTTGAATGGCGCAAAATTTTCAATTTTTTTTAAATTCGATATTTTTTGAATTTTATTAATATTATAATGACCCTTCTGTTATTACTACTAAGTTTTTTAATTTAACTGATAAAATTAACTAAACAAATAATATTTAATAAACTCGGGTGTTTCTATTGTAAATAAAAAAGCGGATAAAGTGGGATAAAAAATCGCCTTGAGATCCTACAGCCAAATGTTTCCACCTCATTTTCTAGACATGCCGCTGGCATGGATACCTAACGTGGGATATCCGGTTAACATGCCTAGTAAATCGAAAGTTGTTAGTCTTAGCAGTTCTTTCGAACTTCCTAAGCCAATACGAAGCCAGTCTTTTGAGAACATTACCACATAGGTCCCTAATCTAACTAGCTTTAATTAGATGTCCATATGAGAATGATATCATAGTTTTCGGGTGCGACAGGCTCGACATTTCCCTATCAGTTTCGAGCACCTCCTCAGCGGAATAACTCTCTACTCCATTGGCAGTAATTACACAAGTGAGCAGCCAAAGAGCCGCTGCCTAAGAACCAACTACTTGCGCTTTAAAGTTACGTGAAGTAAAGTGCTTGTCTCACGACGCACCTAGGCCAAATAGAGGCCCCTTATGATTCCACTGGAACTATCCCATCCTTACTCCATTTAAACTATCCTGTGGACTTTATAAAAATAGTTAGTGTAGCTAATTTTATATATGCAACATTCGCGATGCACCGCATAAAACGTGTTGCACTGTCTCTTCTCTGTCTTCTGTATCCTGACAGCCTCTGCAAAAGTCAAAATATGGTGTCCCAATTCTACTCGCATGCTTTCCTATAAGACCAGATAGGGCTCCTAATATTGTTCTTAAGACTTTCTTATTAAATTTAACCCATTTGATCCCATTGTACTCGCTTGAGTACAGAAAAAGCATCTTTTTCGAAACGACGTCAAAAGCCAACGCTTACAAATTTTTAAATGTACTCGCCACTTTATAATACAGAGCAATATCGAAAAGGAATACACATGTTTCTCTTTCTTTTTTTTTGAGTGCCGCTATCCGTTATTCACTTGTCTTTGCGTGCACGTTTGCTTTTTTTCTTCTTTTCATGGTTTAGTTTGCAATAAGCTCTCTGTTTGACAAAATCTAAGTTATCACGGAAAAAGTTCAGTGTTGAAATATTCATAATACATATAATTTGTATACTTTATAACAAAAATACGAAAAAAGTTGTGGAAAAGTGCATTTCGGTAGGTTTAAATTCTAGTGTACTCGCATGGGTACAGTGGGAACATTAATATATATTTTGTGTGCATATTTCATGTAGATTTGGTAATGGATGTAAAAAAATTTTACGGAAAGAGGTTTCACAACCTTTCTGCGGCCACCGACTATATTGAATCAAGCAACCGTAGTCACTTCGACTTCGCTATTATACCGCCAAATACCCACTGTGACACAGATGAGGAGAACATTGAAGAGGATAATATATTGCGTGATGATATTCCAACCTTGGAATCGTATTTTTCGACAACTTACGTCATATGACCTTCTTAGAATTTTGAAAGAACAAGGATTTAAGGCTACTGGGACTGTTCGTGAACGGCGGACCAAAACATGTCCTCTGAAAACGAACAAAGAACTACAAAAGAAGCAACGGGGAGAGTTTGATTTTATGTAAGTTTATCATAAAGATTTATTTGAATAGTTGTTTTGTATCAAATTTTGTAGGTGTTCTGACTCAGGAATACTTTTTGTGAAGTGGAATGGCAATAGCGTTGTGACAGTGGGAACAAACTTTGATAGAATTGAACCTTTACATACCGTCAAACGATGGTCAAGACAAGAGAGGCGCAAGGTGAATGCCCATCACCCGAAGTTGACAGCGGAATACAATTCAGGAATGGGAGGAGTTGACCTCCACGACCAAGCTTTGAATACTTACAATATAAAGTTTAGAGGAAAGAAATGGTGGTGACATCTTTTCACCACAATGATAAGCTCGTGCGTAGTAAACGCATGGAAGCTTTATAAAATGGCAAGTAAGAGTCAATGCGACTTGTTGCAATACCAACGTAAAATTGTGCGATTTTATTTACGCAATTATAATATCCGGGACATATCTTCAAAACGATCGACAACGGCATCAATAGCTGGTTCCTCATATAACCATTTTCCCAAAAGGATATCGAATCAGCTGAGGTGCAGGGAGTGTTACCAAAAAATTCGAGGGATTTGCGAGTTATGCAATGTAGCTCTTTGCGTGGAGAGAGAATGTTTCAAAAACTTCCATACTGTTAACCGAACTAATAACCAAGGAAGTCTTTAAAAGTGTCTTTTTATTTAATACTCCATATTTTCATATACAGGCAATGTATATACATATTATCCCATTGTACTCGATTGGGTACAGCCCAAAAAATGCATTTCTTGATTTTTTTTTGTTTTTTTTTTTTTAAAGAGCTTAATTACACTATTTCAATAAACGTCTTATAAACGCATTTAAAAAAAATTGCTTTATATAAGGTTGGGATTTAATGGGTTCAGTAGACTGTTACTGCGATCCATATTCCATTGTGGCCATGTCTGCCTACTAAGGCTATAGGTGTATAACTGTCTCAGCGAGTATACTTAAGGTGTATCTATCTAACTCATCCGCTTTAAAGTTACCCTCAATGTTACCGTGGCTAGGCGCCCAAAGTAGAGTTATAAGGAAAAATTGGGCGAGTACTCTCAATTGTTCATAACACTCTACCGCTGTTTTCGAAGAGTGTTTCCATGATTGAATCAATTTGGAAACTGCCTGACTGTTGAAATATATAAGTAAAGGGTGATTTTTTAAGAGCTATAGGAAAGTTTTTCAAAAAAACACACGTAAAATTCAAAAAATGCATGAAATTTTCATGGTCCATCCGCTTAGTCCAATTTTGGCATACATAAATGCTTTAATGTTGTCTTTCAATACGTTAATTGAAGCAGACTTGTATGAATAGACATGAGCTTTAACATAGCCCCACCAAAAATAGTCTAAAGGCGTTATATCGCACGATCTGGGTGGCCAATTGACAGATCCCGAACGTGAAATAAAATGTTCACCAAATGCGCCTCTCAACAAGTCCATTGTTACGCGTGCTGTGTGCCATATGACACCGTCTTGGTGAAACCACATGTCATGCAAGTCTTGTATTTAGGGCAAAAAAAAGTTGGATGTCATTTCACGGTAGCGCTCACCATTCACAGTTACGTTACGATTCGCAGCATCTTTGAAGAAGTACGGTCCAATGATACCTCCAGCCTATAAACCGCACCAAACTCTGACCTTTTCTGGATACATTGGTAGCTCTTGCAATTCTTCTGGCTGATCTTCACTCCAAAATCGACAATTCTGCTTATTTACGTACCCATTGATCCAAAAATGAGCTTTGTCGCTGAACACAATTTTTCGATAAAAAAGTGGATCTTAAACTTTCTTAACGGAACACGCATTTTTATAATAAAATTCAAGGATTTGCAAGCGTTGTTCGTTTGTAAGACCATTCATGGTTAAATTATAGATCAAACTGAAAATGTTTGACAGTGAAACAAAACACGAAACGTGCGTCAGCTATTTAAACCAACTGTTTAAAAAGATAATTGCTAAAAAATCACCCTTTATAAATATTTCTGACTGTAATATTCCCTCTCCATCGTTGAATTTAGAACCATCGACTGACTATATACCAGAACTGACGTATACTGGGCTGCATTTTCATGAAATACTAAACCATTTTCCCAGTCCTCTTTAGATGGAAATTTGATCGTCACGGTGTAAATCCACTGACCTTCCACTTTTGCTTTAAACACGTGTAAGTGGTCCGGTTGCCTCAACTTGAGCTTGATAAGGTGCTCCGTATAAAAGACTATTTCATCAACCTTACCATTCAATCTCAAAATAGTTATAAACAGGTTCATCGAGCACTGTTTCGAAATGATGTACCCCTGGGTATACGTGAATGGAGAAAGTTTCGCTGAAATTATTGTAGAAAAGAGAATACTTAAAAGTGTTTTCTCAAAAATAAATAATATTTTCTGGGCATAAAAAAGTTGATTTAGAAATGATTCACCCCTTACATTAGAAATGTAGATTAAGCTAGGTTGAAGCGATTGACCTGTGAAACACGTCAGGCGCATTTTTCATTGTAATACCGCGTGGGGATCTTAACCTTATCTCTCCTAAAACTAGCGCATACTTTTCAAAAATTTTAGAATGTAACTGACTTCTGCAGAACTGAGATCTTCCAATCCACTAAAAAATTCTCTACCTAAAATAGTAAACCTACAGATAGCGCAAGTCTATGGCACGGAAGGTGCGACGTCGCCTCTTCCTCATCCTCATCTAGCTTTTGCAGAAGTCATGTGTTTGCACACCCATCCTTTGGGCGTGCCTACCTATTAGGCAATGCTTTGTTATAACAGAAATCATTGTGCTAAGGCTATTTTGCCTTTGCAAAGATTCTTTGCGTTTAACACTGAGCGTTGGCCACAATTGTCGGGCGATTCTGCAGGTGGTTTCATTACGCCACCTAACATTCGCTACTCTTACGATTTTCTCAAAGGTAATTAGCTTACAAATCTATAAAAGTATGCCTAAGTCATTGTCTGTGTACTCGTCAGTCAACTTGGCGCCGAGTCTTGCTAGTTCATCAGCTCTGCAGTTACCCTCAATGTCGCAATGGCCAGGAACCCATATTATCATTAGGTGAAATGACTCAGCCATCTCGTTAAGCGCTCTGCGATATTTCATGTCTATCTTAGAGAGTGTCGATTGCATTATGAGGGGCCGCCTGGCTATCAGTGAAAATGTAGGTAACATCTCTTGGTAACACGTCACACTGTACCAGTGTCGCGCCTTTCATTACTGCCATCAGTTCAGCCTGAAAGGCACTACAGTAGTCGCGTAGCCGCAAACTGAATGAGATCTCCAGATTCCCGGAGTATACACCTCTATCTTAGAGCCATATGTGTATACATGGAAGGACTTGTCCTGCCTTACCATATATTGTCACACTCTTAAGGGTAGGAGGATCATGAACGTTGGAATGGCAAGTTTGGGCGAGAGTGCATAGTCCACCAGTCCGGGAATCTCCGAAATGCCAGCCAGAAAGAATTTTGGTCTTCTCAATAAAAGCCTTAGTTATTATGCTGTGCTGCAAAACTCTCTTTTAGCCTACCTATGATAAAGAAGGTAAGGAGGCGTGAAAATACATTTTCATTGTAAACACAACAGCAGCAGAGGCTAACAATAATAGCAGCTCCTTTGCCTTTGTTAAACTGAAATTAGTCGTCTCACAATGGTACAATATACACATCTTCTGCAGGCTTGCTAATAATAGCTAAAAGTCAATTATTTTCATAAATTGAACGATAAGACTCAAAAGAAGCCTCTTAAAAATGCTTGACTTTTGCTGCAAAACCAATCAATTTGAAAACGAAGTGCTCATTTGTCATCAAATCATAATAAGGAGTTGATATTTAATCTTTTTCCACTTGACTCAGCAACAAGTGGCCGTTCGTGGCAGTGCGTCATGGATGACCAGCCATTAGCCGTATTAAGTTCATGCACCAGCGGACTTCAAGCTGCTTCGTATTTCACGTATATGTATTTGTGTCAATATGTCGCTCGCCCACTAAGCAACTGAAGAACAAAACCCCGACTGCGCTCAGCGTCATTGGAGGCAACAAATATACGTACATAATTATACTTATATATCGGATGTTTTTTAAAGAGTCCAGAACTTAAAATGATAACAAAAATGTTATAAATACAGAACGATTTTTTTTTATTATTATAATCTGGCATATAATTTCATGGCAATTATTTTTTTAATATATTATTCATCATGCATAAATCAGCAGTTACGAGTTGAATGATCCATACAATGACTCCAATTTTTGACTACTTTTTCCAATAAATCTGAATAATATAGCTAAATGAGCCCAGTCAGCAACAGTGCGACGCCAACGACGGTTATTTTTCTTCAATTCTTGCTATATTTTATAGACTTGATCCTGACGTAAAACTTTCCATGTAGCCGAAGGAGAATGGCTAATAAGTTGAGAACGACGCTCGAATCGACATTTCGGCGTCTTCTTCTACACTTCGCTCTATAAACTTCGCGAACAAATTTATATATAATTTGTAAGTATTTACTTATAAATACAGTTTTTTTTTCAAACTAAATTAAACCAAACTATTTGGAAGCGTTGTTCTGACATTAAACGATTCACTATGGCTTGCCAAACCTTACTGAGCCATACTGAAGAAATGTCAATACAGTTTACCTTTCCCAGCTATTAAACCAAAGTTATGGATATCAATAATTCTCATGCAGCTAAAAGCACCCGATACAAGTATGTATCAGAATGATTGTCTATGTGAGTTCATTGATTTTCCGTTCCATTAAATATTAGTTGGGAGTAAAGAAATGACTCAATTATTCTCACTCTCTTAGCAAAAGGAAAATGAGCATTAAATTTTATTGTCTGTTCATGAGCAAATATTTCAATTACACCAAAGACACAACATTGAGTTCTTCTGGATAAAAGCTCATATTGGGGTTAAAGGCAACGAAGTAGTTGACCAATATGCTAAGGAAGCTGTGCTCTCTTCTGCCAATGCTGCGTATTCTGAGTTCCCCCCAATCTGTGCGATGCACCAAATTTACCTAGAGGCAGTTGTGACTTGAAAGCGGGAGTATGACGATGCAATGGCTGGGTCAACAACAAAGACATTATTTCAATCTCCAGAAGAAGCAAGCGTATATTCACAAAATTTTGGTATCTCATTTGAGATTACTAAAATTTTTACCGGTTATGGCTTCCATATAAGGCTAAAAAGTCTAAAAATTTTATAAATTAATATTCACGCCTGTACCCAATTGCGGGCAGTATTATTTTATTCGGCCTAAATTAATTTTAACTAACTATAATTTTTATCATCGTTTTTTTACATCCTACTCGAAACGCGATTAGCGATTAGGAACAACGAAGGAAAACAAACTTGAGCTACTGCAGGCCTGAAAATTGATTTATTTGTAGACTAAACAAATTTTGCCTTGATATAAGAACCGATATTTTTACCGTTTTCATAAATTTTTTACATTTTTTAGGATCAAGGTTTATTTGTTATATCTCTTTATTATATTATTAAAGAGTACTTATTATATTAAAACAACAAAAAATTGATGTCATTTGTAACAAAAAACAAATTCTCAAAAAGGTTGAGCAAAAAAAATTTTTTCCCCAAAATAAATTTCCCAAGAAAAGTTGAAATTTTTTTGTTTTGGGAAACAAATTTTTTTTGTTAAAAATTTTGTTTTGTTACATAAAAAAAATTGATTCCCCAAATAAATTACACAAAAAAATTTTTTCCCCAAATGAATTAAACTATGAAAGTTTTTTGTGAAATTTTTGAAAATTGTTTTTTTGTTATTTTTCCCCAAATAAATATCACAAAAAATTTTTTTCCCAAATAAATTAAATTGTGAAATTTTTTTGTGAAATTTATTTGGGAAAACATATTTTTGCTAAAAATTTTTGAAAATTGTTTTTTTGTTATTTTCCCCAAATAAATTTCACAAAAAAATTGTTTCCCAAGAAAATTAAATTGTGAGATTTTACTGAGAAATTTTTTTGGGAAAAATTTTTGAGAAATTTTTTTTTGGTACATAAATTGTGAAATTATTTTGGAAAACAAATTTTATTGTAAAATTTTTTTGGGAAATAAAAAAAAATGTTTGAAAAATTTTGAGCAAACAAATTTTTTCCCTAATAAATTTCACAAAAAAAATTAAATTGTGGAAAAAATGTATGTACCAAAAAAATTCGTTTTGCTCAAAATTTTTGAGAAATTATTTTTTGTTAATATCAAAATGTTCAACAATATATGTATATATATTTATATATTTATATTTAAAATTTTCCCAATTTACTTCTTATCATACTTAAGGCTTCAAATAAAGAAATTTTTAGAAAAATTTACAAAAATACTTGGCTTACTTGACATGCAATCGCGCTATAGGAATTTTCGGGCAGCGATAATGGCTATCAGTGGTCTTTCACTGCAAACGTTTCAGTGAAGAACGAGCAATGCTGATGAACGCATTCGAACACCCGCCATCCCACACAAGATTTGTCCAGGATATGTGCTCGACCATCACTAAATGGGACACCGCAAAAGCGTTCGCGGCTACAGTCGTGACGAGGCTCAACTGCATTGACTGGGAGAGGAAAGCGCAAAAACGACAGCAGCAGTTGCAACTGGAGCAACAACAGCGACAGCAGCGGTAGAAGCAGAACCATCAATATTTCTAAAAACTTAGCGAAATGTTTACCTCCAAAAATTCTTTAATATTTCATTGCTTAATTCTTATTTCGAGAATTTTTGTAGTTATATTCCTTTGGTTTTTGTAATAGGTTTTTGCTTTCTTTTTGACTCTGATGATCTCAGTATTCGTGCTTAAATGCAATGATTTAAATATTTTCCTTACTCATGCGGCTTAATGGGGCACATGTCAGCCCTCCGTAGTGAAGCACATAGTTGCAAGCTGACGCCGATGTGTGCACATATACTCGTATTCTCACTTACACATTCGTACGTATATCCACATAGATTTATACATGTGTGCTTCTGCTTCTACACACATACGTACATATGTATGGCCATGTAAAAAATTAGCAACGCCTGCACATAAACGAGTAAACGCGGTTGCTTACATATTTAGGAGTAAATGCACGTGTTTACTGATACCTTGGGGGCTTGTGAACAGGGCGAAAAAACCTAGTAAAGACGAAGCGAAAAGAGCGTGAAATACGCAAAAGAGTAAACAAATTATTTATGTTAATTTGGACGAACTTTGTGGATATTTCGTCATCAAATGTCCAAACATTTTCATGCTGACCATTTCATTAACTTTCATACACACATTTTTAGGCAGATGTATGTATGTATGCCTATGAACTATTCTACACAGATATGCATGCTTTCCAAAAAATGTATCGCACTTCATATCATTTCCGACTATATCAATTTGCACATACAAGTTAACCCAAACCAAGTTAACAAACTCTTTGCTTCTTATATTTTTCATTCATTCTTTTTAATTAAATTGCTTACCCAAATTTCATATTGATTTCTGCAATAAGCTTATAATGCAAGTATTATAAAATTGCTTATTTAAGTTCCTAGAATTAAGTCACGCCACTATTTTATTAATATAAATTAAGTAGTTTCCTTGTTTAAGCGGTGTTTTGGTTTAAGAACTGTGAGTGAATAAAGTGCGGTCAGTCGAACCGATAACAAAAATTTTTTTTACAACTTGTATTTTTCAAGTTCTTAACTTGCATACATACCTACATATAAACACTTTTATCTAATTGCATTAGTATTTTATGCGTCAGCTACAGTACGTGAGAGGTGATGCTGTTTGTGCGTTTTAGTTGACTTCGCTCACTTCACAAATGTTGGCCTCACTTACTTGAAATAAGCATTTTATCTTATTTGCATTTAATCAGTTAAGTTGCCTGAACCAGACGAATAAGAGCAACTCATTTTTCCACAAAAAATATCTTCATTATATGCATTCCATATGTAACTTCATACTAATGTATTGACTGTGTGTATGTGTATACATTTGTAAGGTTAAATGCAGGGGACTTAAAATATGCTTGATTGCTTTTGTGTTGGTGTTTTGTGTGTGGTGAAACCAATTTTTAAACTTTTAAACAGTCGAAGATTCTTTTAAAGAATATTAAATTGAATTTTATTAATAAATGAAGGTCAATCAATATTTTTTTATTTATTTAGTGGTCTTTGAATGGATACATTCTTACAGACTATGTTTAGCTTAGAATAGTTTAGTAGTTACTAAGAAAAAAACGATTTAAGATGGTTGTCTAAGATGCCATACGGCCATGTAAAATCAGCACCAGAAGAATTGAAAAACATATTTAAATCTGCACATGCCCTAGGAATCAGAGCATTCACCCCGTGGTTGGTTCTCGAGAAGCCAATTTTAAAGGTTTCGTACTGTCGGAGCCTCATATTGGGAATATTAAATTGAATTTGCCTTAAGGGTACCCGGTGGTCTAGAGCAAGAAAATTTCACCTATTTTCACGATTTTTTTTTTTTTGCCATTAAAAATTTAAAAAACGATTTTTCAACTTTTCAGGCTTATTAGTACGTTTATTGAGCATACAAAAATTTTTTTTTTACTTTTGAAACAATATTTATTATTATAAAAATGCCGCTGAAGATGACCCTCTAAAAAAATTGAACCCGGACGGCGTAGATGATTTCGAGACTTCTACTCATCTGAAACACAAAATTCAAGAAGTTTCTTAATCAAAAAGCGTGCAGTTATGGTCGGAACTAGAACAAATCGAAAAAATGAAAAATTGATAAAATGGCGCACTTTTGAAAAAAAAGTTCGTGAAATCGGGTTTTTTCACTAGTTTTTTAGTTTAAAAAATAGTAAATTACTTAAATAAAATTATGATTCTAGTTCCGACCATAGCAATACATGTTGTGAACAACATATCCAAATTTCAAGTGATTCGGTTGAATAGTTTTTTTGTTTCTATCCCCGCCGTGGAAAAAAAAGTCGTTTCGAGATAAATGAGTTTAAAGTTTGAGCTACAGGAGCGTGCGGACTGCTCTCTACCTAGTTAACGGGCTGTATAAGCTATAGTATTGGGAATTTCCGCATGAAAATTTCACAGTATATTCTTAAGATACTATGCTTTGGAAATATCGAAAAAAACAAAAAATTGACTTTTTGAAATTTCTAGACCACCAGGGATGGACTATCAATATACATATTCAGAAATGATACGAATAATAAATGAGCACGATAGAATAGATAGTCTGCTATTAAGGGGTTTTAAGTCCATCAATAAATAATAAATAATACAATATTTTGAGAGTGTGTGAGTTGGTAAATGCAGAACAATTTCGGCGTACGAATGCTAGCATCTGCTTATATTTAGTTACAAACGGTTTAAATAGCACCAGTTGTAAGTCGGTTAGCACATTGTGCAAGTCGGCTTGCAACTTTTCAGAGTAACTAACACTGTTAATCACCGCAAATATTTTAAGATCATCAGCATACAACAAGTGTTCAGCAAAAGAAAAGCATGCACCAATATCGTTAATAAAGAGAATAAAGAGAAGGGGTCCTAGAATACCTCCCTGGGGGACACCAGAGAACGCAATAAATGCACGGGATGTCGTATTTTCAACGGCTACAACGCAGTGTCTGTAGGACAAATATGATTTGATCCACGACAAAAACGTGGAGCGTATAGCCATTGACGCAAGCTTTGACAAGAGTATTCGGTGCGATACTTTGTCAAACGCTTTAGAGAAGTCTGTATAAATTGTATCAACTTGAGATCTGTTCTGGAAGGCTGAAATGCAGTAATCATTGAAAATAGACAAACTAGTGACAGGGGAGCGACTTGCAACGAAACCATACTGGTTGGTAATATAGATATTAGGCCAATGACAGCAAAATATAACTTATCATTCACAGTTATCTCAAAAAGTTTTGAGACAGACGAAAGCTTCGAAATCGGTCTGTAATTGTTAACATCATTTTCATTTCCACTCTTAAATATAGGCGTAACGGAAGTAAATTTCCAGTCGTGAACAAAGATACCGGAGAACAACGATTTATTGAATATAATTGTAAGAGGCTCAGCGAGACACAAGCAGTTTTTCAGCAAGATGAGCGAGAGGCCGTCCGAGTCAATTTTCGATGTAGGCTTGAGCTTCATAATCCCTTTGACGACATCAGTAACAGATAGGCACAATTTCTCAAAATTAAGAGGTGCAAAAATATTAGATTGATTTGATGAATTGCCAAAAGGCCTTCGAATCCGAAATAATATTGTTTTCGAAATTCATGATGTAATTTCTATAAAAGAACTTATTCAAACAGTTAAATTCCTTTAAGGGGTTAGGGGTAGTCAGAATTTTCAAAAAATCGATTTTTTTTTTGCATTTTCTTAAAGTATAATGTTTTAAAAATATTGTGTAAAAATTTGAAGTGAATCCGACAAATACTCTTCGAGATATTCAACAACTAATAAAGGGCGCTCGGGCGCTCCGGTAATCGATAGCAAAACTTTAAATGCGTTTTTCTCAAAACTATGTTTTTTGAACTGGTGAACACTGTAACTTAAAAACCGCTACGTAGATTTCAATAAAATTTATACAGCTTTTGAAAAACATAAAAAACTTGTGCCTGATCGAAGGATTTTTATTTTTTTTCAAAAATTTCGATTTTTTTTAACAATTAACTGTTGGTTTTTTTTCTAAAATCTGGAAAATTTTGAAAAATGCATTAGAACCAATGCACCATGACATAAATATTATGCCTACATACAAAAGCAAATCCAGATAAACCCGTAATTCTAAAAAACCAATTAATGGCACAACATAAATTCCTTTTGCACGACCCGAAAATGCGGAATCACAAGAAAGGAAAGCTATTTCCAGAAAAAAATTAAATATACTTGCAGTTACACAATGAAAGGTAAAAGTTGACAATGCTACGACAGTAAAAATACTATACACTTCAATTTCAATCAGCAAACTCGGCTTTCATTACATGCGATGAAAAACTCATAATTTTAGTCAATTTGAGAGCTCTCTGGCAGAAACAGCATTATTCGTTTTAAAATTTTCGCTATACAAAATGATGATGAATTGCATTATTATGTGAGTGCGTAATTGTTGGCGCTTCGCAAAAATGCCGGAGGGAAAATAAAAAAAATGCTTTCTAATAACAGGCAACAACAGCGCAAGTAATGTCACGTGCATTAATTTTGACATCCCACCTCATGCCAAATTTATGACATTATTTTTCGAGAGTCAATTGCGTTATTTTCAGGCCTTGAACTAATATTTTTGGTTTTTTTACCCCCACCATGACTTGCAATAATCGCTTATCACTACACAGCCCCGTGAATTATGCTTCACCAAATGTATTTTGCACATGTCTTAACAACGACTGCCTTATCAGCTCACGCTGTACTTACACGCGTATATGGATTAGTTATCCTGTTGTTATTTACTTTTTGGGCAGGTTTCGAATTATTAGTTATTGAATGAAAGGCAAGCAATTGAGTGGGAAAATATATATACGATGTACATTTCCTGCGCATATTTTTTTATGTTTGCAGTTTGATGAATGAGGTATTGGGAAGACTTAGCCTTTTAGAGTACAACGAAAAGCATTAAATTACAAAATAATTACATTATATAAGTACATATATAGGCTATGCTATGACAGATACGCGCGGCTTGTCGCAACTAATCAATGGCGCGACTTAGCTGTTGGACACTCGGCCATAACACTCAGTCTGAGTCCAACCAATCCAATTGAAAATTAGTTGGGTGAAACATACTTTAATATGCTATTTAGTACTAGAATTCCAGCTAGACGCACAGTGTGGCCAGTTCCCAAAAAGCTGGCCAAAAGTCGAAAAAAAAAGTTTCTAGATAGAGTTTTTTTGTCTTTGGGTTGGCTACAGTAATGCCTTGAGTAGTGAAAACCGTTCAAAGCAACGTCCTGTACCCTAAGTATCCTCTGTATTTTCAGTCGCAACGTGGCCTTCGTTTGAGCATCGTATTACTGTCAATGAATAGTGAAAGTTGTACACATTTGAAAGATTTTGTAATGGAGTAAATTGAACAAAACCAAATGGAATCATCTTCGGAAGGTTAGTACAATACGAGAAATCTTTAGTACATATCAATACCTCGACACAAAATTTTTAGCTGCAGCAATACGTAGATACATTTTTTGCAATTTTTTTTATAAAATTTGAGTTTTCAAACTGTATAGTAATACAACGCCGTCATATGCTGCTTTGAAACCTATTAAAGGTTACTCAAAAAAGTAATGGTTACTGAATAAAATAAGATTCAGCTGCTACCACTTGCTACCTTGCGACCCCGAAAACATATAAATTTATAATATACGCTATTTCACGTGAGGGGGTGGCCAATAGGGGTGGAAGGGGGTGGATTTTCAAAATTTTAAGATCAAATTCGTAATCAGCGACCCCGCTAACCCCCGAGTAAGAAATTTTGAATCAACTACTTAATTTTTTGAGTTTTGGCCAGCTTTTCGGGAATCGGCCGCACTGTGAGACGTGAGTGGGTTGGCAATATACCTGGTCGGAAGAATTGCTTATGGTTCTTTACTGATAGCTCAAAGGACTATAAAGCAGGTTTTGGCGTCTATTATAAGAGGCAAAGACTCGTCTTCTTAATCACTGTGGCGTATTTCAGGCTGAAATTCTAGCCATTAATGAGGTAGCTGCCTGGTTAAGCAAAAATGTGACTACGTTTTATTTATATTTATTCTGATATCCAATTCAATTTTTTCAGTAATCAGTAAAAAAATATTTTGACTGCAATTTTTTTTCAGTAATCCGTAAAAGTTTACTGGTAATGCAAATTAAACTTCATTATCAGTAAAATTTTACTGATTACTGCTATTTGTAATGCAGTAAATTTATAATGCAGTGTGCCCACCTATGCTAATAAACTAAAGCATGGAGAAAAACTTTTTTTTTGTTTTTGTATTGCTTGACAATATTATATAAAGAGCTCTCATTAAGGATTGTGCGCAACCAAGTTTATCGTTTGCGTCCTCTGCGCCGGTTTCCTTGTGGGTTCCATTGAAAAGCCATTTTGGTAATATTTTCGTTTGCTCTACAGTAAGTAGTTTCAGTTCCATTTACGTCTTGTAAGGGGTCCCGGTGGTCTAGAGCTCGAAAATTTAGAGTATTTTCGGGAATTTTTCCTTACAATAAAAAAATGAAAAACGATATTTATTTTTTTTTAGGATTTTTATTTACTTTTTTTGCATACAAAAAATTGTTGAATTTAAAAAATGGCGCTAAAGTTGGACCTGGATGAATTATTATTAATCAATATGAACTGCTTGGCTATGTCCCGTATTAGAAAAACAAATTTTGACAAAATGGCACTGTTTTGAATTTCACACTCTAAAAATCGGGTTTTTTCAGTTTTTTAATAAAAAAATACGAAGTAATTGAAATAATATTATGATTTTAGTACGGGCGATAGCCGCTGATGTTGTGAGCATCATATAAAAATTTCGATTCGATTGATACGATTCGGTTGAATAGTCTTTTTTGGAAGTGAAACATCTTAGGCGTCGATGGACGAGCGAGAATGGAGAGTAAAAGTTCAAGGCTATGCAACGTTTTGAGTATTTTTGTTCCGTGAGAGAGAAAACTAATGTAACGTAGAGAAAAAGGAGAGAGAGAGCTATACCTTACATATATATATATATGTTAGATGCACTTTAAGCTATTTTTCCTGAGTTTTTTCTTGTGGTTGCTAATTTCTAGTGAGAAATAACACTGCCTACTTTTTGGTGCTTGTTTGTTGGTGCAAACTTGTAGGAAATATATATTTGGTGCCTAGTTTTTGGCGCTTATTTCCGTTTCCTGGCTAGTGCTTGTGCGTACTACAAAGTGCTATCCATTCCGACATCGAATTTATTGGTATTGCCTCGTCCTGGTCCTGGAGTCGCTGCGTTTGTGCGGGTGATAAACGCTCAGAGGAGTGCGCGTTGTTGCCACGGTTTGTGCCCGGCGTTTACCTACACCAGTCGACCCTTCTCTGTTTTTTGCAAATTTTGTCTATTTGTATTCTCTGCAAATATTGTGAATTTATTTAGATATATATTATTTCTTTCTCTCTCTCTCTCTCTCTCTCTCACTCTCTCCCTCTCTCTCTCTCTCTCTCTCTCACTCTCATTCTTTCGGGCCTCTCCCTCTTTCTTTGTCTGCCTTGAAAGTTTCCCTTCTGTTATGTGTACTATTTTTATTTTTAAGATAACTGACTCTGATCTTTAAATATTTTTTTTTTTGTTTTTTGACAACACTAGGCCGAAAAACGAGTTTTAAGTTAATCGAATTTACAGTTTTGAGAGAGGCCGCGTGACGAAACTGACTTTACCTGGTAAATCGGCTGTAAAATCGAAAATACTGAGAATATTCTTCCAAAAATTTGACAGTACATACATTTTTAAAAGCCTGTACTTTCAAAATATCTTAAAAAAAATAAATCGATGTTTGAAAATTGTATACCACCGAAACTCCTTAATTTCAAAACTGATTGGGCAACTGTCAGTAAGCGAAAGAAGATCAGCGAAGAAGATCAGATTGGAGACTTTTTTTGTCCAAAACATGCGGCATTTAATCCTAAGGCATTTGTTGATAAACATTTGAAGGCGTCTACTTACGGACACGTTTGTAGGGGGAACGATTTTAAGCTGGTATTGCAAATTCTAAGTTTCTAGGAAAAAACATAGATGCTAAATAAATGATAAATATCTTCGCGTGAAAAATTAATCAAACTTTTAGATCTGATTAGCGCTGATCTGAAACAGCGCTTGGTATTGCACGGTTCACAGCCAAAACTAATTCAACTGATTAGTCGATATCACGTCAATTCTTTTGATTATCTAGAAATGTACTATTCCTTGAGAGATGGGGCGAGTAAATGGTGTGAAATTTTGTATTTAGGACTTTCACTTTTACCAAACACTATGCGGCTCAATGTAATTGTTAGAAAAAATATGTAAATTTACAACTTGATTTTCTCTAACAACTGTGAGTGGATCAATGGAATCAATCTGTGGTGGAGAGTGCGTTCAAAATCAATAATCAATATTACTGCACGAGCCTTTTCTAGTAGACCATCTTCATGAATGTGAAATTTATGCGACTACACTTGCAGATGTTTTGCTCCATATATATTACAACAAAAAATTCACTTTTTTACTAAGCGCTTATATCCCCTTTACGTCAAGTGCCAGAGACCACCAGCTGTTAAGCGTACAGTCTTCTCTTTCAAATGCAGTACTCTTTGCTTTTGTATACAAATCACTATAGCCAAAGCCTCATTTGAATTACAGTTGTTCTCTCATATCGTCGGAAAAATGTTAGAGTAACAATTTAGTAGCACAAAAACGCACGAATTTGTTTTTATTTTTAGTAGGCTATTTAAAATGCAAAGATTTAAGTTTAGCAACAACAACGAAACATGGGTTTTACATGCAATCTAAATTTCCGTTAGTTTGGCAAACAAATATGAGTTAGAAGTTCTCAATGCATTGAGAAAAGAGAGAGAAGGTAAAATAACGCATTCTGTTTATATGAATACGCGGTACTGTAGAGATAACAATTCCGGAGGTAAAATATCAGAGAACATTTCATATAAAAATGTAGTCATACTATTGCAATACTTTTTTTTTTTTAATTTATGGATATTCACCTTTTTTGCCATTACCATATCACCAAGCATCAATGTGAAATTTGCATAAGCTTTGACAGGAAATTCAATGAAGAGTATAAAATGTCAAGTAGATATTGACTATTAGCCACACACATTTGCAAGCGATGTAGGCAATTGTATATCAACCTTTGTAAACATTGATAAAAACCAAAAGCATACCAGCCATTTAGGCGACATGATATGAAATTACACAAATATTGGTAACAATAACTTTTCTGTATTCGACATTAGCAGCTGTTGTTGTTTGTTGCTATTCTCAAGCATGTGGGGTAGTGTTTGATGAATGAATACTATAATGAAATGGACTTCGGACTAGTAATTCAGTATTTCTTCTTATCTTCCCATAGTCGTGCAGGTGAGAAATTTTGTTTGCTTTTAGTTAAGGAATGAATATTCCTTATCATTGTTTCGATTACGTTGGGAAAGTTAAGGATTTTGTTGGATTCCAATTATTGGCGCTGAATATTCGCACTTCCAAAAACTTCCGAATTGTTTCTTACTTGAAATTACAGATGCAAGTGTAAGTATATTTACACAAGAAGATAAATCTTTTCGGCTCAGCTGGAGGGCATAAAATAAATAAATAATTGGCGCGTGCACTTCTGTCGGGCTTGTGGCCGAGCTCCTCCTCCTATTTGTGGTGTGCGTCCTAATGTTGCTCCACAAATGGAACGGCCTGCAGTTTTAAGCCGCCACCGAACGGCAAGTGGCTTTTTATGAGGAGCTTTTTCGTGGCAGAAAAACACACGGAAGTTTGTCATTGCTTGCCGAGAAGCGACCGCTATTAGAAAAAACTTTTTAATTTTGTTATTTCATGCGTGGACTACGCACGCTCAAATAATGGTCACGCAAAAACTCATTCGGCTACAGCAGCCGCTAGAGGGAAATTAGAAGAACGGAAAAGTAAACTCATTTCTGCGCATGTCTATGCTTCTTGAACGTTTATGAATGCATTGCCTAGTTTAAAGTCATGCCAGAGACATTTCGAAGTTGAAGTGACTTGTTTAGTAGTGAAAACTTAAACTTTAAAGTTGTTCCCCCAATTTGAGTGAAATCAATAGCCAAATACCAGAAAAGATTTATATCCGCCCTTGCAGCGAAATCCGCGAGGAGGTTGGTGGCTGCTGGAGTATTCACTTGCAGAACCTTCGGTCACAGCTCAATAGGAAAGTGGAGCTCAGGTTGCACAGACTACATGACTCCGTACTTTAATTGGGAGAGAAGATTTCGCATTACAATTGAAAAGGAGGGATGGCACAAAGGCATGAAGCCTGGCCATAGAACTTTTCACATCTATACAGACGGCTCTAAGACTTCAGATGGAGTAGGAGCGTGTATTTGCTGCTCAAACATAGGGATAAGGTAGTCCATCAAGCCAGACCACAGCAGTATTTTCCAAGCGAAAGTTTTTGCTGTCGGGAAAGCCGACACAAGAACAAGAAAGAAAACAACAAAAAGAGGCCATAGAAAGGCTAGCCGCAAACAGTAGGCTGCATATCTATTGGGTACCTGGTCAGAAAGGCATTATGAGGAACGAAATAGTAGATGAGATAGCAAAAAGCGCTGTTAGACTACCATTTGAACAAGAGAACGACATACCAAAACCGCTAAATACAATATACAATGAAATGGACGACTACATGAAAAGGCGAGTGGAAGCTAGGTGGACTAATCTGATCACATGTAAAACAGCAAAAGTCATGTGTAGAACTAACGACAGAAACTGACTCAATTCGTACTTACGCTCTCTCTCATAAGTATGCTAACACGCGTACAAGATAGGGATTGCTAACACGGACAAATACAGAGAGGATGTTGAGGAAACTTTAGAACACCTTCTGTGCGTTTGTCCCGCATTATTAAAACCACGTTTCAAATGCCTTGGAGCCCCATTGTTTGAGGGTCTGGAGGACGTCTCAAAAGCGGATCTCCCAGCGCTGCTTAGATTCGCCAAAAGCGCTGACATCCTACATGATGTCTACTGGTATCGCTAGGGACCAAAAGGTCTATGGTCTAAGGTATTGGCTTGTTGCCAACCAGACTAACCTAACCTAACCTAATCAATAGACTCAAAGTTTTGTTTCACCACGACAAGGCAAGACCTCATACCGCAAGGCAAACATTAGGCAAGCTGAACGAGCTCGGATGGGAGCTAATGCCGCATGCACCATACTCTCCGGATATTGCACCTTGTGATTATCACCTTTTCCCTTTTCCCTTTTCCCTGTGGACATCCATCTCATATGAGTAATAAAAACTACTCCTCATAAGGAGCTATAAAAAGGGATATCGAAGCGTATTTTGGCTCCAAGCACAAACAATTTTTTGAGCAGGGAATTAAAACGTTGGGAAAACATTGTAAATAATGAAGAAAAAAACATTATTGATTAATAAATACTTTAAACATCTTTTTTATTAATTTTAAAACCACCTTTAAAAAACGCACGAACTTATGGGTTGGCCTGATACACAGTTAATTATATTGGAAAGAAGAATACTGGGCCCAGTACGAGAAGAAAATGGTTTCAATCGCTTCGTCGTCTAACGAACTAGAGGAATTCCTATAAGGTGAAATCGCAGCGCACTCGATGGTTAGGACATGTTTGCAGAATGCCAGATGAAAAAATGGCTCCCAAAGTTTTTGGCACGCACATGTTTGATGAAAAGCGAAGGGGATAGCGCGGAAAAGATGGTTAGATGGCATGGAAGCCGATCTAAGAAGCATAGGAGCAACCAACTACCGTAGTATGGCTATGGGCCGAGATGTAAGAAGAAAAAATTGTAGAGGAAGCTGAGGTTCACACCCAGCTATAGTGCTATGCATGATGACGATGATGATGGCTTGGGAGGTCTTTGGTTTCAGCAGAGAGCGCACCAAGCCACGCAGCCCAAATGTGAGAGATGGAAAGTAGATCGCAAAGCAGTCGAAGGCATTCTAGGTTTCTGAAGAACAGACAAAACCATCGAAAAATGGTAGAAAGTGCGGAAAATTAGCAACTTATTTCTACGTTCATACATGGAGCGAGTCCTGCAAGCAAGGAAAGTAGAAGAGGCAGCCTTTATGAGAAGGCCTATTTCGGTCCCTTTTGTCTTCGATGAAATGCTACCGTAGTTTTGTAGCAGAGGAAGTATATATGTAGAAGAGGAAGAGGAGGGAATGTTTTAGTGTCACACCACTCGATGCAACAGATGACGGTCGCTGTAAGTGCCAGGGCACTTTAAAACCTACCTCACCTCCCAAAGCAAAAAAAAAAACTGGGTTAACAAGATGCGCTACTGCGAAGCCGGCCGAGGCAACTACACGAACAAAACCGTCTTCCATAAATAATGGGAATATTTGCTTTTTCTAATAATATATGGAAAAAAAATAATTTTATTAATTTTTTGCAAGAAGGTTGCGCCCATCAGAGAGTGCGTGACGTCACGTTTTTCCAAGTTGTGCAATATTGCCAACCATTTGGTCTTCGCAATAAATTTAGTGCTTTTTTATGCCGAAAATGCGAAAATTTTAAAGTTTCGTGTTTGTTTCTTTTTTTTAATTTAAAGCTACCGAAACTTTAAGTTAAGAAAAATTGTATTATTATACAAAAAAAGGTTAAAAAAGGTCATATTGAAAAGATTTTAGTGCTCATGAAAATAAGTTGGTTCTTATAAAATTTGATATTTGAAAGTATGAATTTAATTTTTTGCTCCTTTTAAGGTTATGCAAGAATATTAAATGTCCTTCTCTCAACTCTTCTTAACATTGAAAACCTTTTTACACATTTTAAAAGGCGTTTGAATTTACTGAATGCGGAGGAGTAACCGTTTCTTCCGGCCATCAATCCTTAGTGGGACATAGAGCATCAAGAGGTGTATTCATTGTAAAAATAAGCCACAAAATACCAGAAAATACTAAAGAAACCATACTGGCATTTTTACAAAAAGAGTACCTCATCTATTGTAGTTACATAACCTCAAGTATTGCAAATAAGTCGTTCCCTTAACAAAAGAGTCTCGCTTAACAAAAAAAGCTCACAAATTAAATTGTACATAATCATAACACATTTATTAAAAAAGACGCACATTCTAAAGCCAATTTGTCACGCATACAAACTTTTTTAAGTAATTCAATAAAAATTTGGTGTTTTATTTTCTTTAAATGGGCATTTTGGTGCGTTCTTATATCCAAAGCTAGGCAACATTGCAGTAGCGAGAGAGAGATTTGACTGCCGAAAGCAGATGAACACCAACAACACCTGCAATCGCGGGCAATGCCACCAGATGTTAAAAAAAGTAAAGCTAAATAAAACTGAGTGAATTATTGAACTAATCTTGAAAAAAATTATAATTTACAAAATTATAAACATTACATTTTAATTAGAACAGGCGAGAAAAATGTCATGAAAAAAAACTAAAACTCCGAGACTAAATAACAAAAAAAAATGCTAAATCAAGTTACGAAAATGGTAATCTGGTCATACTGGAGCTAAAATCACGTAACTCGCTGTCAAATTCGCTGAGAGCAAAGTAACGTGACCACGATAGAAGCCATCTCATTATTCTTTCCATCATGAATTTTTTAAGTTTTTAAAAATAACCCCTTTAATAACCACCCTGTACGTACGCATGACGCGTTCGAGTTTTCTAATTGCTAATGAGGTTACGATTACTGTCGTTAAGCAGAATAGTTTATCAACTATCTCGACACGAATTGCCCCATACTTAGTGGGCAAATAAATTATGCTTTCATTTCAGTTATCTAATATATTTGATATGAAAACTACTGTAAATACCCGCATACATTCATATCGAAATAAAATATTCTTTCCCACGCGCGAGTGATTACAAATGTTTATGTGCTTATATACATTAGTTTACCAATTTCATATCGCTTATTAAATATACTGCGCTCATCACATTGAGCTGTTTGCTTATGCAGATCGATAAATAGTTTGCTTGCTAAGCAAACGAATATGCGAATTAGGGAATTGTGATTAGTTGGAGATAGTTTGTGCAAACACATCAATATATGTGTTACAAATATGTTTTTTTTTTTGTGGAGGAGCAGAAGCATCAAAAGTCTATGGCCGAAGCCGTGGTGTGGGACTTTAAACCAACTAAACCCCCCTCATGTGCTACGGTATGTCCTCCTGGAACTTCACCGTTAAGTAGTACGTGAGGAGGCCGTTGCGAGGATATTATTAATCAATCGTCTGTTATTGTCATTTTGTTCTGTACATTGTGTTAAGGAGCTCTTTCTAGGGACCTACGTGCATATTCCGCGTATTGAAGGTTCTTCATGATATTTGCGCTCACTACACATGTAATTTTCCAGTTTTCTTCGTTTTCGCACATATGTGGCATAAGACTTGTTTCACTTATGTTTTCACCAAACGCTCTCTCAAGCATACTTCGCTTAATGATTAATCAACCGCGGGCATTGGAACAAGATATGCCTCATCGGGTCGTTCTCAAGATGGAACCTGTGTAGGTATGCTTTGAAGCAGCCGTGTCCAGTCAGCAACTGTGTGAAGCAAAAATCAATTTCTCTGTGTTTTTGCTCAATCCACCTCGCAATGTTTGAAATCAGTTCAAAGGTCCACCCACCTTTCTCGGATTGCTCCCATCGTATCTGCCACTCTTCAATTGTTCGCAACCTTTCTTCTTTTTTAGCCGCACTCGGCGGTTTCTGCCCAATGGTGTTATGTAACCTATACATCTCAACCGCGAGAAGGTCGATAGGCACCTTTCCCGTTATCACATGGATTGCGTCATCTGAGACAGTGCGATAGGCACTGGCTACTCGCAAGGCGCCAAGTCTGTATGTGTTGGAGGTACGATGGCTTCGTGTTTGCCCAGACTGGTGCTGCGTACAGAATCACTGAGCTCGTGACTGTTAATAGGAGTTTCCGTATACTTGCGCGGGGCTATTTATTCTTACGGCTTTTCGCTGACTGATTATAAATGAAGCTTAAAAGTAATTTTCGAGTCAATGAGTACTCCCAGGTATTTGATATATGGCTGCGACCTTATATCATGGTCAACTACTAGCTACAGCGTATTTACCAACTCTTCACGTACCCGTCGTGTTGTCAGTTTTTTGAGCTGCAAGTTCTAACTTCACATTTTTAAGCCATCTTCTAATTCTTACAATTGCATCGTTGCATAACGCTTGCAACACGTCCAGATGCTTTCCCACTACTACCAACGCAATGTCGTCTGCGTATCCAATGAGGGTAGCATCTTCAGGAAGCTCAAGCTTGAGGATACCGTCATACATAGCATTCCAAAGGGTTGGGCCAAGCACCGAGCCTTGTGGGACACCGCCAATTACTTTATGTGCCTATTCCGTTCTCCGTATCATAAAGAAAGAGCCTGTTTTCAAAGTACAGGATGGGCCATATAGCGTTTGCTTTTTAAACCACCTATTTTTTTGAAAATGGTAACACAAATGACATGTCAAATGAGTTCATAGTTTACTTAAAGATTTGAAATTTACGAAATGGGGCGCTATACGCTTGAACAAAAATGGGAAATATTGAAAACCTATTTCCAAAGTGGTGAGTCTTCTTCTTCTTCCGCGGTTACAGTAAATGGCGAGCGTTACCGTGACATGCTCAACGAGTTTTTGTTTCCAAAAATTGAAGAGGATGACTTGGAACACATTTGGTTTCAACAGGACGGTGCAACTTGTCACACTGCCAAAGTTGCACTCGAACTTTTGGCTACCGTTTTTGAATTCCGATATCAATTGGCCGCCTCGGGGCTGTGATTTAAGCCCGTTGGACTATTTTTTGTGGGGAGCCGTTAAGGAAAAATGCTATGCGCACCATCCAGAGACGATTGATGCTTTAAAACACGAAATCGAAGTTGCCATTCATGAAATGGGAGCCCAAACAATCGAAAATGTGCGTAAAAATTGGGTTCATCGAATGGCCTACTGTAAAGCCAGTCGTGGCAGTCATTTGAACGATATTATTTTTTATTCATAAATGACAATGTTCAATCTTCAAAATAAAAAAAAAGTTTGAAAAATATTGATTAGTTTTTTTTTTTATAACCGATTCAAAAAGCAAATTTTACATGGCCCTCCCTATAGCTTGATATGATTTTTTCCAGGTATTTCGGCACCGCGAATCCTCTCAGTGCACTCATATTCTGGGACCAGCTTGCGGAGTTGAACGCATTTTTTATGTCTAAAGTAACAACAAACAAATATGTTCATAAATTATATGTGTTTATTACACATTTGTTAAAATAAAATTTTTCACATTTTTTATGACAAAGCGTGTATCCGTTTCACCTGCTCGCGGGTTGCCGTTTAAATTTTGCACACAGCAAAATAATATTGAAAAAGGCTTTGTTGCTTTTCACAACATTTCACTTGGAACTCAACACAATTCTGCATTCGCTTCAAGCAATTTTCAAAGCACTTTTGCCACTCAGAAGTGGATACCTCTAAAACGAGCTGTTTAAGGGCTTCAACGGCTTCTTCAGGCGTTGACTTCGCATTTTATGATATTTATGAAGTTTGTGAACAAAAAGAAATCATTAGTTGTTAACTCGGGACTGCAAAACGAAAAACCTATTCGATCTTTTGAGTGCTCAAAAACTCTTCTGTGTCGCAATGTCAAGGCTGATGAATGATTCGTCTTCGGCGGTTGGATTTCCTTAATTCTCTGAACACTTCTGGCAAACAAATGGCTGACTACTGCTCAGAATAAACTGTTTTAAGTTTCTCTAGTGGTTCAGTTTCGCCATGACCGGATTTTCCGAGAATAGATACAGTCGACCATTTGCTTTGAGCTGCTACTTTCGCAAACAACCTTTGTTGGATTAAGTTTGCCTAGGAACACCCGCATTGTCGATTGCGGTTTTGTTTCCGGCTCATATGCATAGATCCAAAATTCGTCACGTGTTACGTTGTCATACGAGTAGACGTGCTTTCCAGCATCGTGACTGAATTTCTTCAACATTTCTTGGCATCAATCGACACAAGCCCTTTTTTCGGCAATTGTCAAATTATGCGACATCCAACGAGAACTGATCTTTTTGGCGACCAAATGTTCATGCAATATTGAATGTATGCTGGTGCCACTAATGTCCAAGAACGTTACAATCTCGCGATATGTCACATGACAATCTTGCGCTATCAACTGACGGAGAACATCGATTGTTTCTGCCATAACAATCATTTTTTGACTTCATCAAATTTATCCTGCAGGAATCGACGGCCACGTTGGAGCTCGTTGTACTAGCATTTCATAGTGGCTAAGTGTGGTGCTTCACCGCACTATTAATCAATGCATGATTTCTTCGATAATCCACGTCGGATGTCGTAATAAATCATGGCACGAAAATTTTCACGAGTTAAGACCAAAAAGAAGAAAAAGTTTTTTTCTATATTAATAGCGGTCGCCCCTCTGCAGGCAATGGCAAACCTTCGAGTGTTTTTCTGCCCTCCTCATAAAAAAACAAAATATCTGGCGTTCGGAATCGGCTTGAAACTGTAGGTCCCTCCATCATCAAGACGTACACCACAAATAAGAGGAGCTCGGCCAAATACCCAAAAAGGTTCTAAGCGCCAATTATATATATATTATATAATTCCTTTTTTATGTGACATAGGTTTTTCAACTCACTGAAAGAAAAACAAATCAAGCTCATGAGTGAAAATGTTTTATGTAAGCTTACCATATGCTAAAGATAATACATTTTTCGATAAGAATATCGAACTACAACTCATCACACGTTGTGTTGCAAAAGTAACGAAGCAAAAGTTGAAAGGCAACCCTCGCAATCGTGTCTTGCTAATAATTAAGGCTGCCCCAGAATAACATAGACTAGGTTTGACAGCCGCATCGCACACAGAGACAACGATGCCACTTAGACCACGAAATGGGTCCGTTGTGAGCTGCGGGGGCTGAGCTACATTTCCCTCTCCATATTGAACCATCCTGAGCTTTTGACAAAGCGTAAAAGATTGTTGATACCTCAAGTGTATAGATTATCTATATTCATTAAGAAGTAGGATCTTAAAACAACTGTTCCTGGTTCTGGCATGTGCAAAAAAGGTGTTGAATTGTTTCCAACTCCTTCTCATTTCTGCAGCTACGACAGAAATCATAATCTCCTTGCATGGTTTCCTATGAGACAATGTGAGGGCCTCTACTAAGGTCCTACGTAACAATGTGACTAAGGTCCTGATTTGAAGTCTCCTCAATTTTATAATACTCTTGGACAGACGTAGATTTAGCCTTGGCCATGTTTGCCTAGCAATTTCACAGGTGTTAACGCTAATCCATCTTTGATTTGCAGAACTGATTAGGGCATCCTTAATGAGAAGCTTACAAGTTGCGAAAGGTATCTCCGTAAAATTACTTATGTCTGGCATTCAGGTACCTTCTCTTGCAAGTTGGTCTGCCCTACAGTTCCCTTGTATATCTCTGTGGCCTGGAACCCAGCATAAGATTATCCACTTTTATTTGGCCATCTCATTAAGAGATTGGCGACGACGTAAGACACTCCTTGAGGTTGTTTGGAATGCATCCAGGGCTCGTAGGGCAGCATGACTGTCTGATAGAATGCAGTTATCTGTTGATGATATTCTGTTTATCTCTCACCATTTTAAGGTTTCATGAATAGCATTTATTTCCGCTTGAAAAACACTACAGTAATCCGGTAGTTTAAAGGATTCACTGATAGAAAGCTCTTCGCAATATAACCCTGATCCTACACCAGTGTCCATTCTAGATCCGTCCGTGTGGATCTTATCGGGTGTATTGAGTGTTGGATATTCCTCAAGCCATTTCAGTGTAGAAGGGATTTTCTTTAGGAAACTCCTTTTGAAGCAGACCCAGAATAACAAACTTATGCGAATATATTCCTGCGAAAATTCAGCTCATTCCCAAAGTTGTTTCGAAAAACCTGGCGTCGGTACCAGTTAATCTAAATAAACCAGTCTAACCACTGACCCGACTTTTCATAGCATTTATGTTATATAAATATATATAATATATTATAAAATATATTTTTGATGAAAAGCAAAATAATTGATACAATTTTTTTTAATTTTATTTAACATCTTCAGAAATCTGATTATTATTTGCGTTTCCTAAACCTTCCTGCCGTCACAATAGGCATTCGCACAATGCGCAAAGTCCTAATTTTAAATTATAATTTCCCTTCTGCTCAGTAAAACAGACTCCAATATAATTAAAAATCCAATGTCGTCTCATGGCCATAAATTTTCAACACTCAACTCAGTGCAATGCTTTTTGCCAAACCATGCAACTACCGCAGCCACTAATCATGAATTGCCACGCCCAGGCAATAAATTAACAAACACTTATCGGCCGGCTTACGCTTGGCTGCACTTTCTCAAGAAACATAAATGCTTTCATGACAGGCGGAATTTTCCAACAACACATTTGGCGAGGGCCGCATAATTGCAAGTGGTGCGTTGTTAATAACTTGAAAATTGGTGATAATTAGTTTGTGGAATAAAGTTTTAAAAGCTAAAATTTTTTTAAATTTTCCATAGTTTGCGGATGAAAAGGGTGGTATTTAAAAATTTTTTTTATGCTTACCTAAAAGTTCGGGCGATCAGCTTATGCCGCCTTAGCTCAGCTACGCAAAAAAATCGGCACACCCAGGCGTTGTTTTGACTAAGTGGCAGAATGCGTGCCAGTACGTTATTGAAATCAATTCGCACATTTTTTCTTTTTGTTTTTGTGGCCAACACGCAAAATGTAAACACATCTGTGGCGATATGTCACCAATTAAATGTCAGCAGATTGGCGTAAACAATTAAAATGTAGACGAAAACACGCATGAAAGCAGACAGGCAGAAGGGAGTTAAAGTAGGGGGAAGGAACAGTAAAGAAAACATACAAAAGATGAGAGCAAACAAATGTGACCTTGCGTTTGAGCGATATTTGCTGTATGTCGATTGAAATTAATATTGGAGCGTAAAGAACAAGAAAGCTCCTTTTGTTGAAAAATTTGTGTTTCGGTACCTCAAGGCATACGAATTGGCAGATACAAAGGAAATATCTAAATGACCACCTATTCATGCCGAGGTTGAACGAAAAATGATATACTCAAGAAAATGCTCAACATCCTTGGCATCGCCGCGACGTCGTCGCCTGGACCGAATATTCACGCTGCGAAGGTTATGCTACGCATTTAGTGGGACAAAGTTGGAGTTATTTATTATGAACTGTTAAAACCAAGCCAAACCATCACTGGGGATCGGCATCGACTTCAATTGATGCGATCGAGCCGAGCACCGTGCGAGAAGCGGCCGCAATACGCGGAGAGGCATGAAAAAGTGATTCTACAGCATGACAACGCTCGGCCACACGTTGCCAAACCCGTTAAAGCCGACCTGGAAACACTGAAATGGGAAATCCTAGCCCACCCGCCATATTCTCCAGATATTGCGCTGTCCGATTATCACCTGTTCCGATCGATGGCACATGGTCTAGCTGACCAGCAGCTCCATTCATATGAAGACATCAAAAAATGGGTTGATCCGTGAATAGCCTCAAAAGATGAACAGTTTTACCGCGACGGTATACGAGATCTACCAAATAGATGGGAAAAAGTATAAATTTAACTCTGTGTTGTTTCATTTAAACATTCCCAGTACTTTCTGGTCATAGGGTATGGCTCCGACGTATGGTGCATGATGAATTTAGGAGAAGGTAAAGTGTTCGAAAAGAAAATTCTAGGCAAAATCTTCGGCCCGAATTCAAATGAGAGAAGCGTAGAAGATAAGATAGCTGGGACACGTCATAAGAATGGAAAGCACTCGCGCCCAAAAACCCATTAGGGACTATACACCGATTGTGGCGAGAAAAAGGGGAAGACCGCGCAAAATATGGCTAGAGTCCGTCGGAGAGAGAAGCTGGCGGTCACTACCAAATGATAGAGAAGCCTGTAGAGAGTAGTGGAGCAAGCCAAAGCGCTGACTGATGAAGGCTTTTGTTTATGTTTCATAAAAAATGCAAGAAAAAAAATTTGCAATATTATAAAATGATGAGGTTTCTTACTTACTATAAGTTTAGTATACGAGGTGTGTTCAAAAAGTATCGCGAATTTTGTGTTTTTTCAAAAATGATTTATTTATTCATTAATATCTATTTTGTCCCCTTCAAAGTAATCCCCATGAGATATTATGCACTTGTGCCAACGTTTTTCCAATCTACGAAGCACTTCAAAAAATCATTTTTTTCATCTTGTTCAGCTCCTCCTTCAATGTCGTCATGGGCCTCTTCAGTTTCGGGATCAAGAAAAAGTCACAAGGGGCGAGATCTGGGGAATACAATGGCTGTTAATGTGTTGTTTTTGGCCAAAAAGTCGCGCACAAGCAACGACGTGTGAGCAAGGGCGTTATCTTGTTCTTCCACAAATCCGGGCGTTTCTGGCGGATTGCTTCTCGCAAATTGTGCATAACTTGCCGGTTATATTCCTTACTAAGCGTTTTACCCTGTGACAAGAACTCATGATGCACAACGCCCCTGCAATCGAAGAAAACGGTAAGCAAAACTTTTACATTCGACCGAACTTGGCGCGCTTTTTTCGGTATTGATTCGTGCGGCAGCTTCCATTGAGACGATTGAGCTTTGGTTTCCACGTGATAACCATAAACCCACGATTCGTCATCTGCTATGATACTCTGGAGCAAATTTGGGTCGTCGCGCGCAGAGTTCAACATCTCATTAACAATGTTCATGCGATGCTATTATACTTTTGGTCGAAATTGAGCAGTTTTGGTACGTATTTTGCGGCGACCCGTCTCATGCCCAAATCATTGAAGAAAATCGAATAACACGAGCCAATTGATATGTCTAGGTCCTCAACAACTTCTCTAAAGGTGAGTCGACGATTGGCCAATACCATTTTCTTCTTTCTTCACTTTATCAATTTTTTCGTCTGTTGTTGAAGTGCTCGGGTGTCCGGCACGCCGGCACGCTTTTCGTCATTCACATCTTCTGAGAACATATATTGTGCCACCGATAAACGTTGCTTTGGTCCAAAGAAGCTTCTCCGTATGACACAGTCAACTTTCGGAATGCATCCGCGCACTTAATTTCGTTTTTCACATCCATCCATTTTGATCCATCGATAGCTTGAAGCTCGGTGTACAGCTCCTTTTGGAAGCAGCATTGTATCTTTAGCCATATTTCCCAGCTACTAGAAAAATAGTTAAGTTATGATTCATTATGATTCCATTTTATTTACGCTTTATTTACACTTTTAGCAGCTTATTTTCCATTAAGGGAGATATTTTTTAAGGCACCTTTCTGGTCTACAGACGTCAAAATTGAAATCGTTGAAAAACAAAAAAAATTTTTTTTTCCATGACAATAATTTAAAAACAATGCTTTCCCTGACGTAACACATCCCACTGGCGTCACTGATTGGGCTGCTCAGGTGCGTCTGAAAAAAAAATTCGATTATTCATCAGGAGATATGTCGCTATGGTGGGTAGCAGATTTACAAAAAAAGAAAATTTGTTTCTATGTAGATATTTTATCTGTTTATTGGAAAAACAAAAAAAGAATTTTTTTTCACGTTCTCGCTCCTAAAAAAATAGAAAAATTGATTGTAAAACTATATTTCTGCTACCCGCGTGAGCCACAAGTTTACTCAATAACATATAAAAAATTCAAATCAATCGGTTCAGTACTTTTTGAGAAATTACCAACGCACACCCGGAAAAAAAAGTTTCGAGAAAACCACGGTTAAAACTTCACGTGCCTGGACTTCGTACTCCAATCGTTTTCAAGGACTGTAACGTCTAAGCTACAACGAATTTCAATAAAACATTTGCAAGTATATTTTTGAATGTATAACCTAAATATAACATGAAAAAAAAAACAAAAATCGATTTTTCGAAACTCTAGATGCATTAATATTTTTTTTTTTTGTGGATGAAGAGGTTTAAAATATCTAATACATCATCAAATGACCCCCTCGTATGGAACCGTGGCCCACCCTGGAGCCGTTTCGCTTTCAGACTGAAGTTGCAACTCATTACAAAGTCTATGCTTGTATGCCGTCCAGGTCTCGTTTTTTCATCTCGAGAATTTTTTCCGCGAAGCCACGGTTTGTGGTGATTTCTCACTGTTTCCACTTGTTCCCAACGCTGTGTTCAGCGTCATCTTCGGCTGCGTCACCGTATATATGACGGTTTCCCATTTCCCTATTTTAAACAGGTGGAAATACACGTGCCCCGAAAGTATTTGGATTGTATAAAAATTGAAATAAAAATGAAATAAAAGTTCCTGCTGTACCATATCGTGACGTTTTTTTTTAATCTTGCAGTCCATCTTCCGCGCGTTTCATTTATATAGTGGTTTTGTTATAGCGTTATCGTTTCGTCCTTTATTTGCACGCTGGAAGTTTGCTTACTCCTTCTTCCATCCTCTCGTTCTTAAATGCCCACAACTTGTTGGCCCCAAATGCTAGTAAATCTGTCGGTATTAAACCGCTTATCATTTGAACAGCTGGCCCTGATACTGTGCGGTAGGCAGATACAACTCTTAAAGCTACCGTTCGTTGTACCGATGCTAGGAGCCTACACCGGTGATTTGCCTTTAGCGCATTAGCCCACAGTCCAGCTCCGTATAAGAGAATGGAGAGCGTGATAGCCATCATTATTTTCAATTTCCTTTTGGTTGGTCCCCTTATGTTTGCTATGAGTCTACTGAGTAGGAAAGTCTTCTTAGTGGCATCAGTTATATTGCTTGGGCTAAACAAATATATGGAGAAGATATTTGTGTTTGATTAAAATACTAGAAATATAAAGGCAGACGTTTCGCTGGGAAGCATTTTGGTATATCTGCTATATCTACTGTATATCCTCAACCTACCGTCAGCAAATCAGCAAGTAACTGAAACACTAGAGATGACTCTGCCATACCTGCAGCCGATAACAGTATCGAAAATGCAACGAATAGGCTACAAGAAGCTGCTACATGGGCTAAGAAATGATGAATAAAGCTAAACCAAAGCAAGTTAGCACATAGAGCGTTTTCCCTAAAAAATGCTACTTACAATTCAATCTTCATGGATGCATCGATAATCCCATGCGTCGACAAGACCAAATTACTGAGCATAACATTTGATGCCAAACTGTGTTGGAAAGCTGGAATAAAAAAAAATTTGCTATATTATCTCATTTTTAGGCGCTCAAGATTGTCAATCCAAAACAAATTAATTATTTGCAAACAAACACTAAGACCGATTTGGGCTTCCACCGTGATCTTGTCATACCGGCTGTAACTGAAGACACAAAGCGTTTTGCCGTAGCTCACAAACGAATAAAAAACCATGTCAACGATGCAGCATTCAGCATACTTCGGGTACAGCATACAACGCTTATAAAAAATAAGTAAGAATCGTTGAAAAAAAACTATATTAAAATTCTGATGTTACAATTGTTTTCCATTTAAACTAGAAATGACGTGAGCTGGAAATGAGAACACTTTCAAGATCTTCACGCTTTTCAAACGCTCACTTATTAATGGCTGATTTTATTTATAGCTTCTCTTTCAATTATATACGAGATTATTTATTTTTTCTCATTTTTTTACACTTTAACTTCTGGTTCACTCCATTACGTCTTTTAAGCGCCAGTTTACCCGCGCGACAGCTACAGCCAAGTATGAGTAGGCACTTAGCACCTTCTACCTAAGCAGGGAAGCAGAGAAAGGCATAAAAGCTCTTAAATAATTAACACAATTGCGAAAACTAATACACAAAATACAACAATAAAAAGACTTAACACAAAAAATTCTAAGAACTTTCAGCCACAGCTGAGGCTGTGTCAAATTAAAGCTCAATGTTTCTTAACTGCAAGCAAACAAAAATCTATGTGTGTAAATATGTATATGTGATATATAGCAAATGCTCCCATTGTGTTAAAAAATCAATATATTTCCAGAAGATTGATTTGAAAATTATAAAAATTGCGCTAAAATGATGCCATGATGGCTCAGGGAACAGATTTACGTGCCGTAATAAATGTTTATAAACATTTGCGATCTACCCTTCATTCGAAGACATATTTCTGGGTAAAAAGAATTCCCCGTGATTTTTCACATTGCTTTCTATGTTTTTCCTTACAAGCTTTTAACGATATTTATTTATTTTTCTCACTTTTTTCTCCCTCTTCATGCCTTCCTTTCCCATAGTCGCAGTACTCCCGCATTTCCACTTCTCAATTCGTCTCGAACTCATTTCATAATCCGATTTCGTACATCAGCCCATTTGAAAATCCATTAAATAGCAAATTACTTTGTCATTTGGCACACTGCTTAGCCAATTTCTTGGCTTTTTTATTTGGCCGCCTTGAAATCAATCAAATTGCAGTTGACAAATTGTCAAAGAATCAATAAACACCGTTGGCGTTCATCTGTTTTGCTGCCACCTCTTGTTGTGTATTGGGATTGTTGGCATTTTTTGACAGATTCTCGGCCTTGAGTCAAGCCACGGCCGATTTTCCACATGCTGAGTTGACAGTTTCTTGATGTATGCGCATAGATTGTTTTTATATGCTTTTGGCATGTGTCAATCCATTTGAGAGTGCTGCCGTACTGCCATCAACGTCTGTGAACGGTCTGGGCGTATGAGTAATATTTATTTACACATTTTTGAAATATCTAAGCCGAATTCTGTATTTTAATTTAAATATACTCCATCAGAACAACTAATATATTTACAAATTAAAAGAAGATATTTTCTTTATTTTATTTTATAAAGGTTTACATAACAATAAAATTATTATACAAACTGAAAATAGTGCAGCGCTAGCATCGGAGGCTTTCGGCTGAAAAGAAGATATATTCTTTTTTATTCTTGAAAATGGTTGTAGGCAGCTCTCACCTTCATATTATTTTTTTATAATTAGAAACAAATGTTCACTTCTTAGTATTTATTTATTTAGATAGGATAAACTCCCATGGCCTGTTGTATATGTACATAGGTGTAGAGTATAGACTGGTTTCAATTTTCGCTGCAGACATTAAAAACTAAAAATTACAGTCAGCCCTAGGCAAGAAATACAAGCCTGCATAGGAAATTCTAGAAATTATGAAATTATAAATGGATATTGGAATACCCACTTCCCTTTTTTCCCAGCGCTTCGAAATTCATTTGGTAAGGCCTTTAAGTTTTGCAATTTCTCGACTGCATATTTTTCTTTCCTTGTTCACTTCTCTCGGGAGCATAGAGCCTCAACAAGACTTGTCTTGCGTTGGTTAATCTATTTAATTTCTGAGAGGGTAGGTGATTAGCCTGCCGCTATCAGTCCTAAGTAGTAGAATTGCCCACCTGTCGTTGGATAGATACAACGCCTTCTTAATGATTGGCGCGCCATCTGTGAGTCACATTTTTCTACCAGAAGGATCGCAAAGCTGGTTGAGGACTTCGATAAAGTGGTGTGTCTGTACTATTAGCGCGGCTGTCCGCTTCCTCTTACTGGCACCACCTTGACGCAATGGGTAACCGTGTGCTTTTCTTTTGTTTTTTGCCTGTTTTAGTAACCAAATAATGCACTGACTATTGTGCGGAAGTAAGGATGGAATGGATAAGGTTTTTGGTATGAGGAATGAGATTTTTTTTAATATAGAAGTAGGTAAATTCCGAAAAATGACCATGCTTTACGTGGAATTCGAATCCACAACTTCTGGGAAGGCAGGCTAGTGCACTTACCGGAGGCCACTAATATACCAAACGAGAGAGAATAATTCATGCAAGCGAGGCAATACTTAATTAATTTATTTTTTTAAAGTAAAATGACTTATGCTTGAGGACTCCTGAAAAAATACAAATTTTGAATTTAAAAAGCTCGCATGAATAAATTATTTCGGCACAAAACCTTAAGTACAACTGTGGCCAAAGGTATTGGGCACCCTTTTAATTAATGAGTTTTTGGTTTTAATAAATGAAGCAATGATCCTTTCTTAATAAAACAGTACAAATAAAAGTAATTAGTGATAAAAACATTAATATTTAGTATGCCCACCCTTTACTTTGCTAACAGCAGCAATCCTCTGAAGCATGCTGTGGGCAAGCTTCGCACATTCGGCTGCATTTATGGCGCTCCACTCGTGTATTAAAGCATTTTTCAAAGCTGTTTGCAATGTTCTGCTGCGTTTCTTTAACATACGTTTCAAAATAAGCCACATGTGCTCTATGGGGCTTAGATCTGAAGACTTTGCTGGCCAATCTAAAAAACAAAAAATCTGATTATCTCTAACCCAACCCATAGTAGTCACTGATTTGTGACAAGGTGTCTTGTTGGAATTGATTTGTATCTAAATTAGTGTCGCCGAAAATGCGCGTTAGCGAAAGCAAAAGTACTGCTTCTAATAAATTTAAGTACTTTTGACTGTCGATGCGCCACACGCAAATGAACATTTCGCCGACAGCATCAGCAGCCAAACAGCCGCAGATTATAGTGCTGACTCCCTGATGATTAACAATGGGTACCACGCAATCTGAATGGTATACCTAGGCAAACCGTCGGCTCACGAACGTCAGACCCGGAGTTCCAAATTTCTATAGGAAAGGAAAAAAGCTGTTTTTATAGGATTTGTGTTATTTCGCGGAAACTTAACTAGGGTGTGAAGCTATGTTTGTTGATATTTTTAAATGATTTAAATTAAGCCTCCCTCGAAGTTCGATTCATCAGGCCACAGAACATTCGACCAATCCTCCTCTGTAAAGTATTGGTATCATAGACCCCATCCTCAACACTTTATCCGATTTTTTTCTGAAAGCCACGGCTTCTTTCAGGTTTTATATACAACTTGCTTCTAGAAGCCTTTTTCGGGCTGTTCGAGTACTAAGGGATTTTTCATTTTCTTCCAGCAAGGCAACTGCAAGCGCAGAGGAGGATTTTCTATGATACTTGACAGACTCGCGTGTAAATTTCCGTTCTTCCAGTACACTAGTGAGGCGTTTTCTTCCACTTTTTGATTTATTATGGTGGGATTTTGTCTCCGTAAATCGCTTAAGAGCACATTCACCTGCGCCCCGCGAACATCCTACCAAATTGGCAATCTCTAACTGAGACTTCCCTTCCTCACTTCCTCGACAAAAAGAAATTATTTATATCCGCTTGATAATATTAATTTCAAATTTAATTGATTTAAATTTAGTTTTAATTTAAAAATTTAAAATGCCAATATACAGGGTAGGCCATTTAAAGCGGGCCCATTTGTTTCTGAAAAAAAACATTGAAAAAAACATTTTTTTTTGTGTTGATATGAAAAATCATTTATTTTGATTCAAGGAGATTTGTTCCAGCTAGTTTTTGAAAATGATATCCTTCAAATGTTTGCCTCTGGCCTTGATGGCCAAATGTGTCCTTTTTTCGGCGTTTTCCATCGTTTTGGCCAATATTTCGGCCGGTATGGCGGCGATTTCGCGTCGGATATTGTTTTTAAGTTGAGTTAGAGTCCTTGGCTTGTTGATGTATACCTTGGATTTCAGATAACCCCACAAATAAAAGTCCGGTGGCGTCAAATCTGGTGATCTCGGTGGCCACGGAAAATCACCATTTTTCGAAATCAACCTTCCAGGGAACAATGGCTTCAAAAAATCGATTGTAGCGCGTGAAGTGTGGCATGTAGCCCCGTCCTGTTGGAACCAGTAGCCTTCCATGTCGAATTATGCGCCTGAGTGTTGTCCTGGCGATGCCTAATTCCTGAGAACGACGATAACTCGATGTTCGCGGAGCCTCCTCAACACTGGCTCGTACAGCCTCGATATTTTCAGCAGAACGTCGTGTACGTTGTCTGGATGCGTGGCTGGTATTGCTGAGACTACCGTGGTTAATAAATTTTGCGTATAAACGCTGTAAAGTGCTTTTGGATGGCGCACTTTTAACTTTATTTTTTTTTTTAAACGCACGTTGAGTTTTCACAATTGAGAAGTTATTTTGGATGTAAAGCTGAATTATTTCAGCGCGTTCTTTTGGAGTGTACTGCTCCATGGTAAAAATTGTCTTGGACTGACGCTTCCAACGCGCTATGTCATTAGTCGATCTGACGTTCCTGTCAAAAGTTATAGGGTTGCCAGATGGGCCCGCTTTAAATGGCCTACCCTGTATTTTAATTATACCTTTATAAGATCCCACTACTTATGGCGAAAAAGAGATACACTTTTTTTGCAAAACGCCACTTCCTTTGGTTCTTCGTATAAAGTTTAGTATGAAAATATCTTTAGTGAAATTGTCCGGCGCGTAATTTTCTAGAACATTTTAACCCTCTAGCGACCTCCCAAATGCCATTTTATCGGTCAGCCCATAAGTTCGTGCGTATTTTACCCATAATTTCACTTTTGTACGATTTTTGCATACAAAAAATTATTCGCGGAATATAACGGAACTATTTATATTTTCTTTGATATATTGTGCATTCAACAAGTGATTTTAATTGCGGATAAAAGTATGTGTTGTTAAAAAATAAAATGGAATCTTCGAACGCATATAAGAGGCATATTTTGTATTTTTTGCTGCTACAATGGCTTGAAAATGAAAAAATGAACCGTATCGTTACTGGTGATTTAAAATGGGTCCTTTACAATAATCTTGTTCGCAAACACCAATGATTAGATAAAGATGAAACAGCAGAACCGACCCCTAGAAGATTCTCCTGTCTATTTGGTGGGATATGGTCGGTATTGTTTATTATGAACTTCTGGAACCAAACCAGACGATAACTGCTGATTATTATTCCCATCAGCTATCAAACCTGAATGAGGCACTTAAAAAATCGACCATCTTTAGTAAATAGACGCAAAGTTTTGTCTCACCACGACAACGCAAGAGCTCATACCGCAAGGCAAACATAAGGCAAGCTGAACGAGCTCGGATGGGAGCTAATGCCGCATCCACCATACTCTCCGGATATTGCACCTTGTTATTATCACCTTTTCCGTGGACTGGGATTGAACCCATATGAGTAACAAGAACTACTCCTCAAAAGAAGCTATAAAAAGGGATATCGAAGCGTATTTTGGCTCCAAGGACAAACAATTTTTTGAGCAGGGAATTAAAAATTTGCTTAAATGTTGGGAAGACGTTGTAAATATTGAGGGAAAATATATTATTGATTTATAAATACTTTAAACATCTTTTTTATTAATTTTAAAACCACCTTTAAAAATGCACGAACTTATGGACTGACCTGATATTTAGACTCTCCAAAAATGGGTCTAAAAGATACCTTAGTAAGAGAGCTAATGGGTTGAAATGTTCTACAAAATTATTACCCGTGAAATTTTGCTATATGTTCCCGAACTTCATATTTTGTACTGATATGAATTTAAACCCTTTTTTCACTTACCTAAAAGCACACAAAAACTAGCAAATTCAATCTGGCTTTAAAAAAATTTACCTGAGAACGCAAACAGGTTTAGAAGTTTACTATATGGGTCTAGGGCTTCTGTCCTGATTTAAAATCGTTCTACTCCAGGTAATGACCCTGAAATTGTTGCACAGTCGACTTTGGCAATGAACTAAAACCAGCTCGTTTCTTTCAAGCTGCATGACTGAAGGGTAGCTTAATACGAAAATTGCTAAAAACCCATTGAAAAGTAAATTAGTTTTCATTTAAAATATTAAATACAGAAAATACAAAGACTTTATTAAAGTGAAAAGCTGCCGCTTTCGTTCTACCATCTATAAATAACAGATAATTTCCGCTCATTGAAACATGAGCGAGTATCATCACAGCGTGGCATAGTCGTTCGCATTACACGGCAAAAAGGGCAAATGTGTTAAATGGAAACAGAAAACTTTCAAAATAAAAATACAAAAACGTAACTGAACGCTGCAGGCTGATACTCTTAATAAATATGTTGCTGAAACCATATGTTAAAGTGGCAAAAAGTTGACTGACAGAATAAAAAAGCTAAGTGCTTACAAGCGGCAACATCACTTCGCCATCAGCGCCTTCATTTATATGCAATTCGCATTTCACGTAAATTGCTTGGTATCCTAAAGTAGTTATTACTCAGTTAAGAAGAAGCGCCGCAAAACTCCCAAGCCGCACGAGCAACAAGCCAAGTGTTTAGTGTCAGGGAAATTGGATAAAGTTCGCACTGTCGACGGAAATTATCATGAATAAAGTATACGAAAGCTTAGGCGAATCGCTACTGCTGTTGAAATTCTAAGCCAGAAAATGCGCGAGATAATTCAACAAAGCATAAGAGAGTTGTGAGAAATTCAGCAACAATTGCGTAAAAATACTAAGAGCAGAATTTTGTAAACTAAAGGTACAATTTTAATGGGCAATTAGTTGCTTTTAATTAGCAAAAGCTGAAGTAAACAAAAGGTACTTTTTGGCTTAATTTTAAGTAACGAATTCGTAATACAAGTAACTGTTGCATCCCTATGCCTGGTCACTTAGTCCTTTTACTTGTAATATAACACATTTTACAAAGCCTAGGCTATGCATGAATAGGCTTATTAGTCATGTTTGTGATTTGCATGTACATAACTGTTAAGTGTACATATTTTCATGTCACTTAACAAATGAGCAAATTTAAGAAGTTAAATACCAGGCAACTTTGTCTACCGCAAACCAACATATCTGCCATTCGGATGGCAGTTCACCTTAGAAAGTTTATATTGCAATGCCACTTATTTAAAAAAAAATATATATTAGGTTGTCCGGAAAGAAATGGCCGATTTTCTAAAAGAAAGTGAATACATTTATATTAAAATTTAAAATGAACTTTAATCAATTATATATTTTCCATTTTGTTCGATAACACTTTTGCCATCTTTCCGGCAAATTCATTATTCCGCGCTCATAGAACTTCTGGCCTTAATTTGCAAAAAACTGAACCAAGTGCGATTTTATAGCCTCGTCATTGCCGAAAGTTTTGCCATTTAAGCAGTTCTGCAAAGACCGAAATAAATGGTTTTCTGACGGTGCAAGGTCAGGGCTATATGGTGGATGCATCAAAAGTTTCCAGCCAAGATCTCTCAGTTTTTGGTTAGTGACCAAAGATGTATGCGGTCTAGCGTTGTCCTGATGAAATATGACACCTATACGATTGATCAATTCTGGTCGCTGCTCGGTGATGACTGTGTTTAATTTGTCCAATTGTTGGCAGTAGACATCCGAATTAATCGTTTGGTTCCTCTGAAGCAGCTCAAAATATACCACACCCTTCCAGTCCCACCAAACTTACAGCATACTCTTCTTTTGGCGAATATCAGAGGCTTGTGGCGTTTCATCATGCTTGGACTATTATCCTTTTCGATTGACGTTATTGTAAACAATCCATTTTTCATCACCAATGATAATCCGCTTCAAAAACGAATCGACTTTATTGCGTTGATTAATAAATTTCTTTCAATTCATGTGGTACCCACACATCAAGCTTTTTTACCAGTCCTAGACTCTTTATATGCTCATAAATGGTAGGTTTTGGTATATTTAACTTCTCTTTAATCTCACGTAAAGATACATGACGGATTAAAGCCTTGGCCGACCTGAACGTGGCTCATCTTTAGTGAAAAATCTCCAGAACAGAATTTGATAAACCAATTTTGACACTTCTGCGCTTTTCCCTTTATGGAAATATTATATTTAATAAAATAAAATATGTTGAATATGCTCCTTTGGGGACTCTATATTAAAATTTACGCCAAAAAATAAATATAAAGAAAATTACGATCACTTTTTTTAAAGCAAGCTAAAAGTGACAGCTAATAACTGTCAAAAGAAAAAAATAAAATAAAAAGTCACGAGCTGTTCAAAACAAATATCAACGCCGTATATATGTAAAATCGGCAATTACTTTCCGGGCAACCCAATATTATTAAAAAATATTGAAAGTTAAATAAAAAATTAATTAATTAAAGTCTCATTCGGGTCCATTGGACTCGTTAGTTACATAAAGGGTTAAGCTGTCTTATTACATTTAAGACATTCTTCGAAATTTCGTTATGTCGTATGTATTTTGAGGCACGAAATCTTTTGGCCAAATGTGTCAATTTGACTCAACATCAAGCAATAAAAAACGGAAGAAGCGGCTTCAAGTGGCTCGAGGCGGAAAAACGCGAATGTGAAGAGATGGAGATGTATGGAGGCAGGAATGAGGCCAGAAAATTCTTAGAAAGAATAAGATGCCTCACGAATGGTTCCATTACCGGGGAGGAGTCACTTCTCAAAAGTGAACACCCCACCAATGTGGAGGTTGATCCGAGTAGTGCAGTTTCTGATGACGGTGACGACATTCCACCGCCCGACTATGCAGAGCTCTTGAGAGCTATTGCCCGGCTTAAAAAGAACAAAGCTGCAAGTGCGAATGGCCTACTAACAAAAAGCATGGAAACTCTCATAGGGAAAATATGGTTGGATGAAAGAATGCACAACGACTAGCATCTCAGCTTTTTTGTTTTTGTCGGGACAGACTAGCAAGTACCGCCCTCAGACACATTTATACCCATTGTACTGCACGCAGATTCCTTTTTAATTTTCTCTAAATCTACTCGACCTCCGAAGAAATCTGAGTACATCTTGTGGTGGCAAGGAGCTAAGGTGGTCGCTTTAGCGCGAAAGACCTCAAGCCTGATTCGAGCGAAGGTGGGGCAGACGCACAGAAAGTGGTTCGCCCTCTTATCCTCCTCTCCATATGCTGGGCAGAGTGCACTGTCTGAGATTGCCACCTTTTTCATATGCTTTGCCCATAGAAAGTTACCCGTCATCAGTCCAACCTGCTGTCTACAGTCCCCTCTGCTTAATGACAGGAGGAACTGCGACAGTTGGTCGGACATGACAGGTAATTAACATCAGTTTAGTCCATCTGCAGCCTCTCTCCGCCTGCCAAGCTCGCTTGTGAGTTGTAGTAACCCATTTGCTAACCGTGGCTGTGATGGCTGCAGAAGGGAGTGGCAGAACGGGCTCCGGGCCAAGAAGATTGCCCTCAAAGCCCATTCTGGCAAAAGAGTCAGAAATCTCGTTACCCACTATACCCACGTGTCCCGGGGCTCATGTTAGCATCAATCTATTATGTCTACATAGTTCATTATGGATTTAAAGTTCAGCCTGGATTTACAGGACTCGACTACTCTTGAAGTGATTGGGGGGCTGTCGCTGCGGTCACATACAGATCTGCCTCTCCATCCATTTTCCACAACAAAGTTCATCGCTTTTTGAACAGCATACACCTCCGGTTGAAACACAGTTGCATGCATTCCAAGAGCAAAGGGAAGTTTGGTCCTGCTGGATTCCACGTAGACCCCAGAGCCGGAGCCGTGTTTGCCGGGCTTATTTTCTGAGATTGACCACAGTTCAGCCTCTACACTGCATCGGATCGTTGAAAGTCTATGCCTACTCTGTTGTACAATACTGGACAGGGGCCGTACCAATTCACATTGTGTTCCAGCCTGCAGATGGACTTCGTGACCTATCCTTAGATGAACACATCAAGTGGTGGTGGGGACCTGAGGTAGTCGGAAAAGCTCCGACGCATAAGATGGCCACAGTGCATTGTAGTCTTGATGAGGTCCTCCTGACTCCCACACGAGGGAGTCTACTCATCCAGACCACTGATGCATAGGTGATATTCGGTCTTATCATAGCCGTGTAGATCCATAGGACCTTGCTAGGAAAAGGACACAAGGTTTTTCCAAAAACGCCCTTGCACTGCCAGAGGAGTTTACTATCGAGGTTACTCCAAGATATATAATTTTCTTGGACAGCTGGATTGCGACTCCTTTTAGCTTAGGCAGAACGAGTCCATTAAGCTTCCTCCTTCTGTGGAAAAGGAAAATGCCAGTCTTGGTGAGATTTGCCGATAGCCCGTTCGCTATCAGCTTTCTCTGTCCAATCCACAAGAAAGGAGACCCTGCGCACTACGCCAACCATATTTTTACAATTATTCAAATGCAAAACGTTAAATATCTCCATTTGCAATAAAATAAAATACACTTACACCACTTTTAAAGAAAACTGCTCATATGGTGATTACTAACTGACTTACATATACTATTACAGTCTAAGAACGTAGGAAGAGCAGATGTCACATTGCCTACATTTTCCTTTTTCGACTGTTGCTGATGCTTTAAAAGTTTAGCGGGGCCGCCTCTGCAAGCCACAAAGTCATTAAATTTGTTTGAAATTATATTATTGACCGCAAAAAAGAACAACAAATTCACAAAGGCCACAAGCCTTTGCGAGTGCGGCAATGTTTATAACTGTCTGGCGCTATGATTATGAATTTGTGTGTTGACCAAATGTCGCCCCCAAAGCAGATTCGCAGATTTACATATTTGGTTCATCGAACACTCATACATGCAGACATAAATATGTGGCATTGAGTAATCCCACTTGTTGCGCATTTTCTGCCGCACATTTTTTATGTGGTGGTCTGATAAAGCGAAAATTATGCAAATAATGTATTTAAGAGTTTTACTATATTACAATTAATAATAACGATATCCTATTAAGACCCCCTCCCCAATTTGGAGTTCACTCTTATTTTTTTGATGTTCATCGTACGGCGTAGTTTGCTGGCAGCTGTTAGAAGATGGGGAATTCATAATATGAAAACGCAGTTTTTATTTAATTAAAATTTTTTTTTTTTGTTATTAATTTTATTTTTCATTTATTTATTTAAAAGAGTAACAGTTATTAATAACTATTCCACTTACAAAATAAGCACTGACTGCCAGGGCCTTCGGCTTATGGTATCTTAACTATGTAGAGTAATTATATAGGTAAGTAACTATACAAGAGAATGGGAGAGAGCAGTTGAGGGAGTATTAGAAGATTAGTGGGTAGTGTGAGTTCGATCGGAGTATAATTTTATATATAGTTGTCGCAAAGAGCTAAAGTTTTAATTTAGTTTTATTTTTTTCATTTTACTTTATTTTAATTTTACTGAATTTCCAAATTAATTTAATGGTATTGTCATCTGTGTTGTTGAGTAGCTTCGAAAGTTCAAGGTTAGGATGAATTGCATTTCTAGTGCATTCCAATCCTGGGTAGGTATCGAGGAGGTGTGTAGTCATGTAGTCGTCTGAGTTGCAAAAAGGGCAGACTGGTTTGACTGTGCCGTTTAGGATGTGAACATGGGTGGCGAAAGTGTGACCGATTTAAAGGCGTGTAAACATCTGGAGCCTCTGAGAAGACATGTGTGTAGGATATATGGGTTTGATGGCAGAACGATTGTACTTTTTGTAGTGGTGTTGGTAATTAATCCATTGGCTATTTACGTTTCCTAAAAAGATTTTAATATAATTTTTAAAATGTGTACTGAAAGATAGCGGCTTCTTTGGCTCTAGTATCAGCGCACTCGTTGCCTTGTATTCCGGCATGACCCGGAACCCACATGATCCTTATGGAATTTTTATTTGATACGATATTATGTCCGTAAATACAAAGTCCAAAATCGATTTTGGATAATAGTAGGGCCTTTGTTACGTTAGTAAGTGTATGTTTTTTGTATTTATTTTTTAATGGAAAAGGAAAATCACTCCACTTCTTCGATTCATACGAATGCCAAACATAAAGAAATATACCGATCTGGCTGAAACTTGGTGTGTGTTCTTCCAAGAAATGCTACTAGCTAAACATGAGCCCGATAAGCGCCAGTAGTGCCAGCAGTGCCATCTCTGGACTCGGACTTTTCAAATGACCCTCGAATGATAATTATTTCCATTAAAAGCAACGTAAAACTGTGAAGCTTTGTATTTGTTGGATAAATTGCAGAAGTAACACCACAAATCAAAAGGGAACCTCGACCTAAAACCTAAAAAGGGATATATGCTCCACATTTTTTTTTAATTTTCTGCATTGCAGTAAGTATTACAAATTATGTGCATACAAAATATGGCAAAATCGGCTGCTGAATTTATGCAAAAAAAAAATAAATAAAACAAAATAAAATAAAATAGAATAAAATAAAATAAAATAAAATAAAATAAAATAAAATAAAATAAAATAAAATAAAATAAAATAAAATAAAATAAAATAAAATAAAATAAAATAAAATAAAATAAAATAAAATAAAACGACAAACTTGCAGCCCTCTTCACCAAGATAATAACCGGCGAAGAAGAATTGCCAAATTTTGCAACGCTTGGTACGACATATATGATTCCAAAATGTGATGAAATCAATGACCCTTCAAAATTCAGGCCCATCACCTGTCTGCCAGTTATTTACAAAATACTTACGTCGTGCATAACTAACATCTTTTATGAGCATATCGAAACACATAATCTGATTGCAGAAGAGCAGAAAGGATGTATACGTGCATCACAAGGTTGTAAAGAGCAACTGATTATAGATCAAGTTGTCCTTGGGCAATCTAAACAGAAGAACAGAAACCTCTATGCAGCTTATATTGACTGGATGAAAGCATTCGATTCGGTTCCACACTCCTGGCTTATTGAAGTACTTCGTATTTACAACTTCAATGCCAATATCATACTCTTTCTAGAAAAAGTTATGCAACGCTGGAGGACAAGAATAAAAATACCTGGCCCGGAAAGCTCTCAATACACAACCGAAATAAACATTCGAAATGGTATCTTTCAAGGTGACTCGTTGAGTCCGCTCTGGTTTGTTCTCAGCATGAACCCCTTAAGTCACATCCTGAATGAGACGGGACATGGGTTTGTATTAAAACACGGACAGTCTGAAAGATTCCGACTGAGCCATCTTTTTTACGTAGATGATTTGAAACTCTACGCCAGCAATTCCAAACATCTAGATAAGCTTTTGAGATGTGTCGAAACCTTCTCCAATGACATTAAAATGCCTATTGGACTTGATAAATGCCGAAAGATCACAATAGTTAAAGGTAAAGTGGTTTCTCGACATGTAACCGCGGAAAGTAGCGGACTCGACATAGCAGAAATGGAGGCAGGAGAGGTATACAAGTACCTTGGAGTTATGCAAAGCAGCAGTATAAATACGATGCAAATGAGGAAAAAACTGATAGCAGAATTTAAAAGGCGCCTTCACGCTATCTGTAAAACCCAACTTAATGGGAAAAACCAAATCCACGCCATTAATTCATTTGTCGTCCCGGTGGTATCGTATAGCTTCGGAATTGTAAAATGGTCATCTACTGAAATAGAAAATCTACAACGAATAATACGCACAATTATGACTAAATACAAGTCACGTCACCCAAAAAGCTCTGTCGTTCGAATGATGCTACCTAGAAAAGCGGGAGGCAGAGGGCAGATTGATGTTGGAGCACTGCATGACAAACTTATCTTGAACATAAGAGCATATTTCCAACATAAGTGTTCCCAATCCGAGCTCCACAAGGCTGCAAGTGCTGCGGATGATAATTATACCCCACTTCGGATGAATCAACCCTACGAAATCAAGAACACAACCACAATAGATGAAAAAATCCAAAGATGGTCTGAAATGGCTATCCACGGCGTATATCGAAAAGACTTGCTGAGCCCACATGTCGACCAAAAATTGTCGCACTTATGGCTTACCAACAGGTCGATATTTGCCGAAACGGAGGGTACCATTTTCGCCATACAAGATGGTGTGATTCCAACGAGAAATTACATTAAATACGTAATGCGAGATCCAAATGCCGCTGCAGACAGATGCCGAAGATGCAATAGTCGAAGTGAGACATTAGACCACGTGCTAGCGGGATGCACCACACTGGCAAACTCTATGTACCTGAAGCGACATAATGACATCGCGAAAATAATCCATCTAAAACTGACGCAGATGTACAACTTCAATCCAAGCAAAATACCGTACTTCAGATACACCCCAGAACCTGTTCAAGAAGACTCCAACTACCTTCTATATTACGACCGAACAATTTTAACAAATGCCACAAGAGACCACAATAGACCAGATATTTTCCTTATTGATAAATCTCAAGCGACTGGTTATATAGTTGATATTGCTGTTCCTCTAAACAGAAACATGCAAAAAACATATGCAGAAAAAATATCCAAATATTCTGACTTAGGCATTGATGTCAAACGCCAGTGGAAGCTAAGGAAGGTGCACATACTACCAATTATCATCTCAGCCCACGGACTAGTGCATAAAAACTTAGCAGACAACGTGAAAACTCTCCAACTCCCAGAATATTTAATTTTCGACATGCAGAAAGCAGCTTTACTCAATTCTTGCCATATAGCCCGAAACTTTTTACAGTAAACGTTTTTCTTGTTAGTAAATTTGTTAACTATTTTGTATAATATTTATATATATATTTAATTGTAATATTTTGTACCTGTTATTGTATAAATTATTGGCTTGCAGCAAAGCTGTCGCCAATTAATGTAAAACACTCCTTCTTTGGGATGCAATAAAAAAAAAAATAAAATAAAATAAAGTAAAATAAAATCGCAAGATGCTACAACGAGCTGTTGAAAAATACAGCTGTCATCCCAGAATTTCTTACAGCCGGAGTAACCTATCTCCTCCCAAAGGACACACCATCTGCTGATCCAGCAAAATATCGCCCAATTACTTGCTTGAGTACCACATACAAGCTCTTGACAAAAATTATTGCTAATCGAATATACGAACATTGTGAAATTAACGGCATTTTATGTGAAGAACAGAAAGGTTGCAGGAAGCGCACAATGGGCTGTAAAGATCAGCTTATTATAGACACTGTAATCACAGGAGTAGCTCTGAGAAGAAGGCGGAACTTAAGCGTTGCTTTTATTGACTACAAAAAAGCTTTTGATTCAATGCCGCATGATTACCTATTAGAAATATTAAGAATTTACAAAATCGATGCTGCCACTGTTGCCCTCTTGGGTCGCATAATGAGCAAGTGGAATACTAAACTGGTATTAAATGGAACTGTTTCAAAACTAATCTCAATCAAACGTGGTATATTCCAAGGGGATGCCTTAAGCCCCCTATGGTTCTGCATTGGCCTCAACCCGCTTAGCAGGCTTCTTACACATAAGCAAAACGGCTTTACACTTAAAACAGAAATAAGAGAGCATACGTTCAACCATCTTCTATTTGTTGATGACTTGAAACTTTACGCAAACAAAAAGCATAAGCTTCATGAGCTGATAGATGTCACTAAAGCTTTCAGTGATGACGTAGGAATGGAATTTGGGACAGATAAGTGCAAAATAATACATCTAATTAGAGGTCAGCTTGATGAAACCGAAGAAAACTACGCAGTAGATCAAAATATTATTATAGACAACTTGCATAGCAGCGAATCTTATAAATATTTAGGATTTCTGCAACTTAAAGGAATCAACCACACGCTAGTAAAACAAAACCTCATTAACAAATTTGAGGCACGACTGAAAGCTGTATTAAAAACTAGTCTGAACAGTGGAAATAAATGCAAAGCAATTAATACCTGGGCCATACCTCTTTTGACATACTCGTTTGGAGTAATAAAATGGTCTCAGACAGACATACTTCGGATTGAAACGCTGATACGCACCAAAGTTCCAAAGCCATTACCCTCAAAGCGCTGTGGAAAGAATATCCCTTCCTCGAAACGTTGGTGGGAGAGGAATCATCAATATAGCGCGCCTACACTTCTCGCAAACTTTAAAGCTACGTACATATTTTCTAAGCAGCGAGTCCTATCTATTTAAAGCTATCGCTAGGGCAGGTAATGGCTTTACCCCGCTCAGTTTGATGGAGCAGAATTTCCCAGTACCTGAGGGGGTTAAATCCCCCGCAGAAATGATCTCAGCATGGAAGGCAAAAACAATACACGGTGCCCATCCGCATGATCTCGAAATGGAATGGATAGACGCACAATCATCCAATTTATGGTTGAAAAAAGGAAAGCTATTTTCTGAAACAGAAGGTTTCGCAATCGCTATCCAAGACCGAGTTATTCCAACAAGGAATTTCCGAAGGTCGATACATGGCGAGGCAATAGAAGAGAGATGCCGAAGGTGCGGCATTTACGGCGAAACAATCGACCATGTAATTGCTGGATGTAGCGTACTTGCACCCCGTGAATATGTCATGAGACATAACAATATAGCAAAGATCCTCCACCAACAACTTGCGATAAAACACGGTCTCTTACAAGCAGAAGTCTTGTATTTTAAATATGAACCAAAGGCAATATTGGACAATGCAAATTTTAAACTGTACTGGGACAGATTTATTTCCACAGATCAAACCGCAGCTGCCAACAAACCTGACATCATCTTGTTCGACAAGATAAATAAAACAATCGAAGTAATCGATATAGCGGTGCCCCTTAATCGCAACATCCAAAGCACATACTCCACCAAAGTATCGAAGTATGCACCTTTGGCCATAGAACTGAAACGTATGTACAAAGCGAGGGAAGTGAATATAATTCCAATAATTATATCGTCCACTGGATTAGTGCCTAAGCATTTAATAGGTCTATGAATAAGTTCGTGCGGTTTTTTTTCGAAATTTGAATTTCGGATCATTCCCATGGCTTTTAAACGTTTGGAAATGGTTGATTAATCAACTCCCAAAGTTTTTGCAACCTCTTCTTGCGTTTGAGCCGGATCTTGATCGAGCAATTCCTCCAATTCGGTATCCATGAACTTTGGCGGCGCACCCTCGCGCTCTTCGTCTTCCAAGCCAAAATCACCACTTTTAAAGCGTGCAAACCACTTCTGGCACGTTCGCTCAGCTAGAGCATGCTCACCATAAACTTCCACCAAGATACGATGACTTTCGGCTGCTTTTTTCTTCATATTAAAGAATTCCCCGCAAAAACACATTATTTGGCACGAAATTCGACATTTTCAAGTGTGGTAAAAATATTGTTGTTTACGCTTCAAATAAAAAACTTATACTGACGTTTGTGCCTTACGACAGTAGCTCTCCAATGAATGTTTGGAAATGTGGATCGATGGAATAATAATCAAGTTACGCCATCTGTTGTAAAACCGCACGAACTTATCCATATTAATAAAAAACTTGAAAAAGTATGACTGCCAACACCTCTTAGAAGACATGCAGAAGTCGACCATACTGGACACATGTGCAATAGTTCGTAGATTTTTAAATATTTAAGCAATAGCAATCGCATGGGCGTAGAACTTGGACTACGCTCCACCAGAGCACAATCCCTTGAAAATTTTATCCGGGATGTGTAATCTCCGGCAATAGCCGAGATGGATTAAGCTCAAGTAAAATAAAACAAAAAAAGTAATAAATTAAAATAAAATAAAATGAGCAAACACTTTTATAAATTCGCAAAAAATTTTGGTAGAATATAATATAAAATAATATAAAATAAAATAAGATAAAATAAAATAAAATAAAATAAAATAAAATAAAATAAAATAAAATAAAATAAAATAAAATAAAATAAAATAAAATAAAATAAAATAAAATATATTAAAATAAAATAAAATAAAATAAAATACGACAACGTTCGACATGCAGAAAGTAGCTTTACTCAATTCTTGTCATATAGTCCGAAACTTTTTACAGTAAACGTTTTTCTTGTTAGTAAATTTGTTAACTATTTTGTATAATATTTACATATATATTTAATTTAATATTTTGTACCTGTTATAAATTATTGGCTTGCAGCTAAGATGTCGCCAATTAATGTAAATCACTCCTTTTTTGGGATGCAATAAAATAAAATAAAATAAAATAAAGTATAATAAAATAAAACAAAAAAATAATGAATTAAAATAAAATAAAATGAGCAAACACTTTTGTAAATTCGCAAAAAATTTTGTAGGAATATTTGGAACCTAATTATCTTGAATTGCTACAAAACTGACCTAAGGAATTTTAAAACCTAAGGTAAAGTAATATAAGGCTTTAAATTAATTCACCTACAACTTTACTTACTTCATCCTTAGATTTCAGATTCACAAGTAAAAAGTCGCCCTTTAAGGTTTGCTGTCGAAGAAACCGCATTTTTTTTTATATTGCAATACAAAATGTAAAGCAAACTAACAGCCTAAGCAAAACGCAATAGCAACACCAAAAATAGCTTATTGTTCATTCAAGAGCAGATAGTCTTGCCGAGTAATGTAGAGGGATGCAAAACTTATATGTACAATTTACAAATAAAAGCCATGCTATAAAATTGCAATACAAAATAGCCACATAAAAGAATCGCATTACATAAAATGCATTAGAAAGCGCCACATGCAACATATACACAAAGCACATACACTCGAAGAAGAGCATTGAAATATAGCCACGCCATATTCTTCCTCCATTCAAATGCACTGAAATTGTTTCTATAGTCTCGCTGGGATTCCCTCATACCTCGACGTTCTTTCACTTTTCCCACTCATAAAATGGCATGCGCCGTCAATTCTACTTCGGCTCTATTGAAACATAAAAATTATAGTGGCAGATATTTACAAGCTATCACACACTTAAGTAAAAATTTGTATACAGCAAATACCTTTGTTGTAGATGTCCTCATACTACATATTGTGAGTACATTTGTAGAACAAAGATATGTTTAATAAAAGTTGTCCTACTTTTGATTTTTTGTGACCAAGTAGTAAAATTACTTTGAAGTGCGGGATTATAGAGCTAACTGTAGTGGAATAAGAGCGAGAAAGTGAGAAAAAAGTAAGTAATAAAATATAGTAAATGTTTCATAAATGCAGGTGGGTAATAAAAAGAGCCTTCAGAATAAATTATTAAAATAATAATGTAGTTCATATATTTCTATAATTTTTAATTTTGACGTGATAACGTCTTATAATTCGATGTAGCCGGCTGCACGCATCAAAAAATACGGCGTGACATTGCTCATACAGCGTTACCTTGCTCATGCGGTGTTATCTTTCTTATGCGGCGTTACCTTGCTTAAACTGCAAGCGAGAGCGCGGAACGATCGACAAAGATGCACAGTCGTCCCCCGTGTTCGACAACGTTCGACACCTGTGGCTCTCTCCTACTTGAGTGAGAAAAGTATCAGAGGAAGAGAGAGGAAGAAATAGAAACAGAGATAAAGGTAGTTCGTCCTGTGAGAATTTTCCAGATTCCTTGACAAATCTGTAAATATCCTCCAGCTTTAGAGAAGGAACATAACTCATTCTCACGACATCGGAACCCAAAACTCGTAGCCGTGCTCTAGCAAAGGCAGGACACTCACAGGGAAAGTGCTCTGTGCTATCCGCCTCCTCCAAGCAAGACAGGCTCATTGGGTCCTTAATGATTTCAATGATGGTCATATGGTGAGTTGTGTCCTGTAATAATACCCACCATCAACCGAACGTCTTCTCTTCTAAGTTTTAGTAGAGAGTTTGACAGTTTTCTGTTCGGACTTGTCACAAAATACTTTGCAGTTCTGCAGCGTTATAGACCGGACCATCGCTCGTTATGTAAATTGCATAGAAAATCGCTGATCCAATTGTTGATTCCTGCAGAACTGATTCAGATTATTGGCTCTGGCCCTTGTGGGTGAACTCCTGATCCACGGTTGGCCAATTCATGGGCAATTTCGTTTCCTTGAACGCTGGAGTGTCGTGGAACCCTTATAAGTACAAGCCTGTTTTTTCTTGGGACAGAATTAAGCTTCTTCTTACATTCTTGAACAGTCTGTGGATTTTTTTTTTAAGTGTTTTTAAAAGTAAACTAATAGGACTATGAATAAGTTCCTTGCGGTTTTACAACAGATGGCGTAACTTGATTATTATTCCATCGATCCACATTTCCAAAAATTCATTGGAGAGCTACTGTCGTAAGGCACAAACGTCAGTATAAGTTTTTTTTTATTTGAAGCGTAAACAACAATATTTTTACCACACTTGAAAATGTCGAATTTCGTGCCAAATAATGTGTTTTTGCGGGGAATTTTTTAATATGAAGAAAAAAGCAGCCGAAAGTCATCGTATCTTGGTGGAAGTTTATGGTGAGCATGCTCTAGCTGAGCGAACGTGCCAGAAGTGGTTTGCACGCTTTAAAAGTGGTGATTTTGGCTTGGAAGACGAAGAGCGCGAGGGTGCGCCGCCAAAGTTCATGGATACCGAATTGGAGGAATTGCTCGATCAAGATCCGGCTCAAACGCAAGAAGAGGTTGCAAAAACTTTGGGAGTTGATCAATCAACCATTTCCAAACGTTTAAAAGCCATGGGAATGATCCGAAAGGTAGGCCATTGGGTGCCGTATGAATTGAAGCCAAGAGACGTTGAACGCCGTTTTATGGCATGCGAACAACTGCTTCAACGGCACAAAAGAAAGGGTTTTTTGCATCGAATTGTGACTGGCGATGAAAAGTGGGTCCATTACGACAATCCAAAACGTCGGGCAACGTATGGATACCCTGGCCATGCTTCAACATCGACGTCGGCGCAGAATATTCATGGCCTGAAGGTTATGCTGTGTATCTGGTGGGACCAGCTGGGTGTTGTGTATTATGAGCTACTGAAACCGAATGAAACGATTACGGGGGATGTCTACCGACGACAATTGATGCGTTTGAGCCGAGCACTGCGAGAAAAACGGCCGCAATACGCCGATAGACACGACAAAGTTATTTTGCAACATGACAATGCTCGGCCACATGTTGCACAAGTGGTCAAAACATACTTAGAAACGCTCAAATGGGATGTCCTACCCCACCCGCTGTATAGTCCAGACCTTGCGCCATCCGATTACTATCTCTTCCGATCGATGCAACATGGCCTGGCTGACCAGCACTTCCGTAATTACGATGAAGTCAAAAAATGGATCGATTCGTGGATTGCGGCAAAACCGACCGAATTTTTCACAAAGGGAATCCGTGAATTGCCAGAAAGATGGGAAAAAGTAGTAGCAAGCGATGGACAATACTTTGAATATTAAATTTGTAACCATTTTACGTCAATAAAGTTTCAAATTTCGAAAAAAAACCGCATGAACTTATTCATAGTCCTATTAGCACACATGATATGCGCATTAAAAGAAAAGTCATTGTTGTATGATATTGTTCTTGTAATCGATAATATATATAAATTTTATAATACATCACTAATCAGATTTTTTTCCATTTTTTATTTCCTTTTTTTTTTTTGCTTATCGGGGTTATAAATTTGAATTAACAATATAAAATCAACAGATAATTTCGAATGTTTTGCTCTACTAATAAACAACAGAAGTGACTTGAATTTCTTCAGATTTCTGCTAAAAATTACAAAAAGAGAATAGAAACTCTCCAAAAAATTGAGCAAAAAATATTTTTTTTTCAAAAATTTGTTTCTAAAATTTAAAATTTTTAATATAAAAATGCTAGAAATGGCCAAAAACGACATCTCCAAAAATTTTAACATATATAATTTTTTTTTTCAAAAATTTTGTTTTAGGTATATTTGATTTTAAAAAAATCTAAATATAAAAATGGCAAAAATTCCCTAAAAATATGAGCAAAAAAATTTTTTTGGTAAAAAAAAATTTCAAAAAACAATATTTTTATTCGTAAAAAAAATCTAAAAATGACGACAAAATGCTCTAACTTTTCAGCAAAAAAAAATTTTAGGGAATATTTTATTGTAAAAAAGTGTCTTTTTTCTTAAGTTTCTTATACTCGTATTCTACAAAATGACAAAAAAAATTCCCTAATTTTTCAAAAACAAATTTTTTTCCTCAAAACTTTTTTTAGGCATATTTTATTGTAAAAAAGTAAAAAGATTAATGTAAAAAAAGTGCTAAAAATGACAAAAAGAGAAAAGAAATTCTTCAAAAATTAGGGCAAATATATATATACACGGCCGCCGTAGTCGAATGGGTTGGTGCGTGATTAGCATTCGGAATTCACAGAGAGGTCGTTGGTTCGAATCTCGGTGAAAGCAATCGCCCCTCGGCAGGCAATGGCAAACCTCCGAGTGTATTTCTGCCATGAAAAAGCTCCTCATAAAAATATCTGCCGTTCGGAGCCGGCTTGAAACTGTAGGTCCCTCCATTTGTGGAACAACATCAAGACGCACACCACAAATAGGAGGAGGAGCTCGGCCAAACACCTAATAGAAGTGTACGTGCCAATTATTTTTTTTTTTATATATATACACTGTATATATACAAGTAAATGATATGCGCATTAAAAGAAAAGTCATTGTTGTATGTTATTGCTTTTCTAATTGATAATATATATAAATTTTAAAATATGTCACTAAAATTTCCACAAATTTGTTTTCCATTTTTTCCAGAGAATAGAAACTCTCCAAAACTTTGAGCAAAAAATAGTTTGTTTTTTTTCAAAATATAAAATTTATTATTTTTAATATAAAAATGCTAGAAATGGCAAAAAAACATCTCCAAAAATTTTAACATAAATATATAATTTTTTTTTTTTCAAAAATTTGGTTTTAGCTATAATTTATTGTAAAAAATCTAAATATAAAAATAACAAAACTAACTAACTAACAAAAAAAAAGTTCCCTAACTTTTAAGCAACAAATGTTTTCCCCCTAAACTTTTTTTAGGCACATTTTATTGCAAAAAAAATTTTTTTAAGTGTATTATATTCTAAAAAATTACAAAAAAATTCTTTAATTTTTCAGCAACAAATTTATTTCCCCAAACATTTTTTGTAAGCATATTATATTACAAGAAAGGAAGAAGCTTAATCTCTAAAAGTTCTAAAAATTACCAAAAGAGAAAAGGAATTCTTCAAAAATTAGAACAAAAATATATATAAAGAGCTTAAAAAAATATATACAGACAAAAAAAAAGAACAAATTAGAAAAAAAGAAAAGGACGAAAGGTTGTAGCAGGAATTTTTTTTTTTTTTTTAATATAAAAATACTAAAAATGACAAAAAAAAATCTACAAAAATTTGAATAAAAAATATTTTTGTTACTCAAACATTGTTTTTAGATATGTTATAAGGCGTAAAATTACAGTTTCATTTACCGTTACATAAACACAAATGTTTTTGCATAAAAATCTGTATTTGTAATTTGTTAACAGAATAAACGATTTGTTTTTGCCTTTCTGTTATGAACTATAAATTATTTGCATTATCTCCGTCCAGTACAAGGGGTTAATAAATGAGCACTGCGGAGAAAACTTTTTGTTTAGACTTTCATGTGGGATGTCGCGCACAAAAATACATATCGGCCAGATCAACCGACTCACGCGACAGTTTTGGTTGTTTCCTTAGCATTGAAAAAAGAAATGCATCTGAGTCATCTACTAAAGCATGAAGAGCACTGTATGTAATATGTATCATATTAAGTTGGACCAATGCGTTTTTATAAATATTTATTTAATATTTAGGAAAACAGGCGCGCGGGCACCTCAAATTAATATAGAGTTTCTCTAGTGAAATACAGTTGCATATATAAATACTATCACAAACATATTTAGGGAAGTAAAAAGTACTTAGTGTTTTTTTGTTTCTTCATTTCAATGTTAAAATTAAAATAACTATATTCATCCTTTTGCACTGGTTACACGGTTTTCTGACTAACCTTTAATTCTTAGGCGATAGAAAATGAAGGCTGTCTGATCACGATGTTTATGTACCTACCACAACGGAATTGTTGGAACCAAAGCTTCGATGCTGAGCGATTTCATGTCAAGCAATCCGAGTATTTTTTACCTTGTCGTATATTTTTTCAAAATTAGTTTATTGGTAGACTTGACTATAGCAAGAAGTAAACAGAAATAATTTTGAAAAAAGAAATGTTTAATACCCGTATTGAAATTTATTCAACACTGAAGATTTTGTTACAGAGTTTTTAAAGTCAAGTATTCTCAGCTTTTTTTAGCATGTTTATAAGTTTTTATTTTAATTTTTTTAGTAGTTTTTAATATATATTTTTTTCTGTGTTCAAAACTTATGAGAAATCTTTTTTTATGTCATTAATGTATATCTTGGTTGCTTTTTAGAACTTTTATAGTTTTAAAATTTATATAATTTTTATTTTTATGTTTTAGTGTTTTTTAATACTTTGTTTTTATGTTCAAAACCTTTGGAAGATAATTTTATTTTCAATTTTTGTAAATTTCTAAAGCTTCCGCCTCACATTTTTATCTTATTTTTGTCATTAATGCAAAATATCTTTGGTTCTTTTTAACATTTTTATAATTTTTTAATATTTGTTTGGTCCAAAACTTTAAGGAAATACAATGTATTTTTTTTTTTTGTTTTTCTTTTGTAAGAAATTCTACCTCATTCTACCTGTTTTATTATTTTGGTCATTAATGGCTCTTTTTAAATTTTTTAATATTTTTAGAATTTTTTATTTTTATTTTGGTAGTATTTTTTAATATTGTTTTTTTTTTGTTGAAAACTTTTGGGAAATTTAATGTTTTTTTCTTTTTCTTTTGTTATTATTGAGAAATCCTACCTCCCTTTTTTTGTTACTTTTGTCATTAATGGCTCTTTTTAGAATTTTTAATATTTTTATAATTTTTATTTTTATTTTTTTAGTACTTTTTAGTATCTTTTAGTGTTTTTTTTTGTGTTTCTTTTCTGCAATTATGCTCGAACCTTTTTTAGCTAGCATTTTTAAATTTTTTATTATTTGTATAATTTTTTAGTATTTAAAATTTTTTTTTTTGTACTCAAAACTTTTGGGAAATACAATTTTTTTTCTTTTCGTGTAATTTTCTAAAAATCACGGCTCAAATTTTTTCTTATTTTTGTCATTAATGTGAAACATCTCTTTTTAGCATTTTTATAATTGTTTAGTTTTATTTATATAGTATTTTTTAATATTTTTTTTTCGTTCAAAACTTTTGGGAAATAAAATTTATTTTTTTAATTTTTTTTTCTTTCTTTTGTAATTTTTGAGAAATCCTACCTCACATTTATTTTTTTTTTTATTTTTGTCATTAATGTGATTTCGGCTCTTTTTAGCATTTTTATAATTTTTATTTTTATTTTTGTAATATCTTTTGGTATTTTTTTATTTTGTGTTCAGAACTTTTGTGACATACAACTTTTCTTTTTTTGATTCTTAGATAATCCCCTCTTAGATTTTTTTCTTATTTTATTAATATAAAACATCTTCGACTCATTTTTAGCTAGCATTTTTATAATTTTTTATTACTTGTATAATTTTTTAGTATTTTAAAATTTTTTTTTCATGTTAAAAATTTTTGGAAAATAAATATTTTTTTCTTTTATTTTTGGAATTTTTGGCAAATTGCGCCTCAGATTTTTTCCTTATTTTTCTCATTTACAGCTGAGCCTATGTTCAGTACTGCTTGGAAGTTTCATAGTGGGAGTTACATACAAATACCCACAGCTCACTAAAGACATCCAGCGGAAAATATTCAGAACATTTTACTTCATCTAAGGTAAAACATTTCAAATAACTCAACATTCTTTACTTTGATTCAAATTCTATCAATTACTCGTTTGCTTTATTTTGAATATTTGAAGGCTTATCTGGCCAGTAAAATTCCACGCGTAAAATGTAAAATTGCGTTACTTTTCATGCGTAGGCCGGAATATTTGTACGCGGCGATTATATACGCACATATTTAAAACATTTGTACTTCTATGACAGCTTCCAATTTTAAAAGAATGAGATATATTGCTTACATGTACGCATGCAATCGTCCCAATGCGCGCAATGTAGTGCCCACTGAAGTATCAAAGGACAGCAACCAAAGGGTTTTAGAGCAAATGCGTAAATGTGGCTGTGTTGTTGTACATGTGATTTTTTTTATTTATCTGCTGTTGATGTGGCTGCGATTTTTACGCAATTGGGAATGTCACGAAATTCCTTACTTGTGTTGGTGGAAGAGCTGTTTAAAATGAACTGGAGAAAAGGCCGTGAAGTTCAGTGACCAAACCCCTTTGCAGTTATTTGGGGCTGTAGATGATATAAACAAATGACCCCTTCAAAGGGTGGCTTATTTATATTGTGGAGCATCATATAATATTAAATTAAAAATTAAATCGTAAAAATGTGCTGCCTACACTAAACAAGGCAATTTAAATTTTCATAACGGCGTAGAAATATTTACAAGTACAGCGACGCTTATAAAAATGTCGAAAATAGAAATGAATGCAGTTTATTATTTTCTGTTGTGTATTTTTGCAATAACTTTTTAAGTTATGTTGTGTTGACGTCATTTTGCTTGATGATATCGGAATTAGATAATTTTTATTGTTTGAGTTTATCTTGTGAGGTCAGTGGATCGAAAATATGAATAATTAATCCCTAAATTGAAGCGAAAACACAAGAATATATAAAGATTAGCACAGCTTTGTTGAGAGATGGAATTGAAACCGATTTTGGAATCCTGGTAGGGCGCAGACGAATGAGAATTAAGTGGCAGTCAGGCAGCACTCAAGGCTCTGTCATCCTGTGAAATTAAGTCCTCACTAGTTCTTGAGTGTATCGAATCGTCCCAGAACTGAGAGGTAAAACTCGGAGCAAAGTAGCTGACCCATTGGCAAGTGAGGCTGCGGCCGCACCATTAATAGAACCCAAGCCCTTCCTTGCTAGAGACAATACACCATCAAGGAGAAGCTTGGGAGGGAAGAGCTAAGGCTAAGGGAGAATAGCTGGCACCAAACTAGGGTAAGTGAAATCCTTATTGGGAATTTGACAACCAAAAGAGACTGCATAGTGATCTGAACATGATCGTTATATGGTCCACTGATTTTTGTCGTTTCTGCGTGCAATCCCAGCAGATTCTAATGCACTTTCTCCGTGAATGTGACGCTATAACTCGAAGAAGGTTGAGACAACTTGGCCAATTGCAACCAGAAGAAAGACACATAGCTCCAGCTCTGCCTAGAGTTTACTAAGGCAACTGGGTCTGGATGAGGTACTGTGATGAATAGAGGGCACAAATGACCATAAAGTGGAAGTGCATACCGCGAAGTAATCTTATTTAATCTAACAGCTCTGAGAACGTAAACATTATAGTAGATTATTTAAGTATCAACGAAGAGTAAATTTTCGAAGATAATTCTAATTCTTACCATGGGTAAATAGAGTGAAATTGACTGTTATCACTATTTTCTTGAGAGTTTTTCAAGCAAGTTTTTTGAAGCGAAACTTCTAAGGCGTCGATGGATGAGCGAAAATGGAGAGTAAAATTTCAAACCATGCAACGTTTTGGGCATTTTCGTTCCGAGAGAGAGAAAAAAGATATAACGTAGAGGAAAAGAAGGCTATTTTTTCTGATTTTTTCCTTGTGGTTGCTAATTTCTAGTGAGAAATAACACTGCCTACTTTTTGGCACTTGTTTGCAAACTTGTAGGAAATATATTTTTGGTGCCTACTGTTTGGGGCGTTTTTTTTGTTCCAATTTTTTGGCGCTTTTTTTTTTGGTGCCTACTTTTTCGCGCTTATTTCCGTTTCCTGGCTAGTGCTTGTGCGTACTATAAAGTGCTATCTATTTCGGCGTCAGATTAATTGGTATTGCCTTGCCGTAGCTTATGCCGTTGGTGCGATCCCGGAATCGCTGCGTTTGTGCTCGTTGTTGCCACGGTTTGTGTCCGGCGTTTACCTACACCAGTCGACCCTTCTCCGTTTTTTGCAAATTTTGTCTATTTGTATTCTCTGCAAATGTTGTGAATTTATTTAGATATACATATACTCTTTTTTCTCTCTCTCTCTCTCTCATTCTCGCCTCGGGTCTCTCCGCGGAAACCCAATAAGGCTGACCTTGAACACGACATTAATATCATTGATTTAATGGCCGCCTGGGTATCCTACAGGTACTGCCTGATAAACGCTGCAGTAGTCTGGTAGTCGAACGAACCCTATTGTCTAACTTGGAATCATCTGTATGAAAATTCAATTCCCCTCTTTATTTACTATCTTTTTGATGGTTTGCTCATCTTAAAGAGTCTGTCGAAGGTGAGTCTAGGAATAGAGTAGTCCAGTTTTTGTTTGTGACTATTCAGAGTTTACAAAATAGAAGTATTGGTGTTATGTGGAAAAAAAAATACAATGTGAATTACAAATTTCGATAGAATAACTTTTTATTTGCTGGGTTTATTGAATATTTATTGTGAATATTGAATGAAAAATGAGCTTGAGCTTGTGTTTGAAGTGGAAGAAATTTGTCAACATCGAATTAAAAAATTCAAAACTCAACGTGATTTTTGAGCGAATTCAACTACTAAATGCCCAAGTTGGATGGGCTACAAAAGTGCATACCCAGAAGATCCTGGTTAAAATGTTCAAGTCTTTAATGGCAATTTTTTGAAGTTTATTAAATTTTTGTGAATTTTGTCTAAGTTTTACATATGTCCAGCAGCACCAAAAATGTGCTAAAAGAAAAACTGCTTTTAGAAGGGATAATAATAGAAATATGATACATATAAAAATATTTTAAACTTTCTTTATAAGTACTTAAGCTTTATAAAAAAAATGTATTTTAATTTTTCTTTACAAAAAGTAGTATATAAAAAATCGCGTGACCCAAAGTACAATGAAACAAAAAGTTGCTCCACGGTCTGCATCATTTCTCCCCAGAAATGTTAATGGAAAGATAAAAAAATTCTTGTAAAATAAAGTTGTAAAGGGGTATTATTTTGATATTTGAGGTGATATTTCATTGCTCGTGTGGCACGTAGCGCCGTCTTGAAAATAAACATTGTCCAGATCAATACCATCCAATTCCGGCCATAAAAAATCGTTAACCATCTCTCTATAGCGGAATCCATTCACCGTAACTGTTGTTCCAGCTTCATTTTCGAAAAAGTAAATGCACCAAACAGTCGCACGTTGAGGATAGAGAGGCTCTTCAACAATAACTCTTCGATTTTCTGAGCCCCAGATTCGACACGTTTGCTTGTTGACGAAGCCACCGAGGTGGAAATGGGCATGGGCCTCATTACTCAAGATGATTTTTCGATGGAATTCCGGAACATTTTCATTCATTTCAACGACCCAATCAGCAAAGACACGACGTTGTTGATGATCCGCCGGCTTGAGTTCTTGTGTTAACTGGACTTTATAAGCCTTAAGACCCAAATCTTTATGCAAAATAAGGTGTAATGACGTTTGTGGAATGCCTAATTCCAAAGAACGCCGAGGAATGGACAAACCAGGGTTTTCTTCAACACTTTCGGCTACAACAGGAATATTTTCGGCTGTTCTTGAGCGACGTGCACGGGGTTTATTCTTTACATCACTAAGTTGTCCCAACAGCTCGAATTTTTTCACCAATTTCTGTATTGCGGTCCGACAAGGTGCTTCACGAAGGCCCAAAAATGTTCGAGTTTTACGAACCATCTCTGCTAAATTCTCACCATTTTTATAGTGAATTCAGTGCGTTGTTTAAGCGTGTGTCGTAGTTTCTACTTGTCAAATATTAAAAATTGACTGCTTCAGAAGTGATATCTACCGAAAAGCGAGCTATTCAAAATAACACATGTTATTGGAAAACCCTTTAGTTATAGTCTGTCGAATCGGATTTTTGATTGTGAAAAATTTGCAATTTGGGGTATTTTAAAAAAAAGTATGCGTTTTACGTTATAAATGTCACACTTTAATTATGTTTATACAATTTTTTAATAAAAATATCAATGTATAGAGTAAATACTTTCGAATATTTACAGAAATGCGCCTAAAACTATAAAGAATAATAATCAGTAAAAAACGAATCTATTTTTTGAAAATTCTGGTCGTATGTAATGCCTTCAAGTAAGGCTTTTTGTTGTACAATGAAAAAATTTGGCACTAAAAAAAATGTTGAATATTATTAAAAGATAAAATGATTTAAATATGTGAGGACAATTGTTTATCAGAACCATTTTATATGTATAATTTTTGTTATATTATTATATTATTTATATTATAATTTTTCTGTTGCACAATTTTGCCTAAACTAGTAAAAACAAAAATTCCTTCAGTTATAAAGAAAATAAAAAAAACGCATAACTTATTTTCAGCCTTTTTGTGGTCAGCGCTTCTTTTCTGAGCGAAACTGTACTTCAAGGAAGCCACTTTTATTACTGCATTAAATCCTTATGCTTGCATTTGCACGGGTTTTATGTGTCTACGTAAGCAGTGTCATGATTCCTGATTTAACTTTTATATGTATATCCACCAAATTTCTCACACCAACATTGTTGCTCTACGCTGCGCTACACATAAAACCTTGTCATGGAGTTGGTAGCTTTAGGTGTCTTTCGCAGTGACGTAAGTTGGCAACGCTTCACACTCAACTGCGTGTACATTTGAATGGTAAATACTCTAAAACCACACTTTGACAACATTGACAGAACGACTGCGCATAGGGTACATCCTTGAGTTGCAATTGTTTGCAGCTGTGGCGATTGCAGGTGTTTGTAGGCAAAATGTTTAAGTAGAAATGTCAACATTTCCATCCTTTGCAAGGCAAAGACGTTTGATGGTAATTAAAATGCAGAAATTGTAAAGCTACGCAGTCAAGTGAACTGTCGTGAGATAAATATATAGGAAATAAGATGTTTGCATTTATTTCAATATATGTGAATATGTATGTATGTATGCATATATTTGTATACCAGCTAATGCGTGACTTGCTTTGCGGCGCCTGATAAACAAAGATAAAAGATGAAAATTACATTGTTACACTAAATAGCCAATACTGCCAAAAGAAAAATGACATAGGTTCATCCAATTTTAGTAGGAAAGTGTAAATTTTCACTCCTGTTTCTAGTTTATTAGAGCCAAATTCAAAAATTTCTACTAAGATCGTAATAAAAATTTTACTTCTGGGTCAGCAAGTTTGCAAGCGATATCCATGTACCGCATCTTTAATCAAATTCGATTGGTTTGAGAGTTAAGTTTGTACAATTTCACGGTCTCAAATTGAAATGCCTAGCTAATCGAAAGGAGTGAAGTTTAATAACGAAACAATTTCTACAATCGGTCACCAAGATCTACTCCAATCAGACGTTGCGTTCAGTCTTGGTAAAAAGGGCTATAATTTTCTTCACCTGCTGGCAACAAAAACAATGAAGTTGGTGGCGACTTGGCAAGCCAAAAATAGAGAAGCTCTTCTTCATGCTGGAAACATTCTTTACTGTGTGGGCAAACACAGACTAGTATAAGAATTAGAAATCGATAGACGGCAGCAGATAGGCTCAGCTGTTTGTTAATCCTTCGGTTCGCGGCCGCTATAGCCGAATGTATTAATGCATTACTAACATTCGGTAGCGTCTGGATTCGCAACATTGTGGGCATGAAACAACACGATTTTTTTTAATAGCGATCGCCCTTCGGTAGGCAATGGCAAACCTCCGACTGCATTTCTGCCTTGAAAAAGCTCCTTATACAAAATTATCTGTCATTCGGTGGCAACATGAAACTGCAAGTCTCTGCTCTCCATTCATGGGGAAATTGTATTTCGCGCCAATTGTCGGTACTCTCTCCTAATTGGCACGTGTCTTAAGTGGATACTTCCCATAAGCGGATACTTTTTTCAGTCCCTTAGATGTCCGCTTAAGGGAGGGTAGTAATGACATTAAATTGTTTGGTTAGGCTGACCTTAGATTTTTCACTACATCGCTTGCGTTTTGTCTATTGAGTCGGATTACTAGTTATCATCTCAGGAACCAAGGAGCTTTTAGAATTTAAGCAGGCAGCCAAGCGCTGTCTATTTAACGTGACTAAAGAAGATTTTGGGCAAGGAAAAGTGATCCACCCAAAAATTATGGAAACTTCGAGTCAGCAGCTTCCACGGCTGATATCACAAATGTTATAGTTTTTGAGAAAAGTATCAGAATTGAACTGGGCATTTTAGCAAATTGGAGTACTCCTAAATTGAAAAGGCTTCCATGCTCCCAGTTAAGGAGCATAGCAACCTTTCGAGCTATGTCAGGAGGCATTTCTTCAACTACATTGAAGAGATCCAGTACATAACACAAATGCAACTACTGGGCCGGAATGTATACAGACAGACATGAAAGGAAATTTATTGGGAGACTCTTATGACCTTCCTAAACTGCTGAACCCCAAATGCCATTATCAGAGTGTAACCATCACTTTTTGCAGATAAAGAGTTTCAGCTGCCTCGCGAGACCCGCGTAACTTTGACCCATTTACGTTCTGGATATTGTAGTAGGTTAGGCAGTATATGAACTCAACCTATACAATCACCTAACATCGCTCTCTCTTTGAACCTAACCTGTTGAAACAGCACGTTGCTCATCTAACAGGAGTCTTTCTTTTTTTTTTGTTTATTAGGGGGAAAGCGTCGAAAGCCTAAATGGCCATTGCGGCCATCAGTGTCCCACACTTCACCCGAACTAAAACCTCTTCTTGTCCGTATGGTTGCGCCTCCCGGATTCTTGCCGTTAAGTAACACGTCGTGAGGCCGTTATTGAGTATGTTAACTCAAATCAGTCAGTCTCTGTCAATACGATAATCTTCCTGGTATTCGTCTTGTAATGACTCTACAGCATTTCCTTCAGCATGGAGATCAACCTGTTGATGGCGGGGGTTCATCTTTCGGAATCATTCTTCATCACGCAGCGTTTCCATTTTGCAGATTTATTGCAAATTTGCATTGTAAGGTGTGCCTCTGTGAGATCCTGGCCAAAAACCCTGCAAAGGTCTTCTCTTTCGTGGTTGAAACGCGGCCACCGGAATATCACATGCCTTCCACTGGCAAACCAGACAGGGCAGACCGTGTAAAAGGGGTAGTTTTCCAAATTAAAGCGGTGTAGATACTCTTTAAAACACAGAGCAGCGAATAAAGATCCAGCGGATACGTTGGCTGGGTCACGTCGTCAAATGCTCCGGGTCTGAACGTATTCGATGCGGTACCAGCTGGTGGTAGCAGAGGAAGAAGAAGGCCTCCTCTGCGTTGAAAAGATCAGGTGGAGAAGGACTTGGCTTCACTTGGTATGTCTAATTGGCGCCGGTTAGCACGAGAAAGAAACTACTGGCGCGCTTTGTTAAACTCGGCCAAAATCGCGTAAGCGGTTATCGCGCCAATTAAGAAGAATAAGAGATACTCTTTAAAGCTTTTGTGACGGCTCAGCAGTTGCGTCCCATAAAATTTAACTTACCCGTTCTTCGTTCGATACCATTACGCTATGTCTGGTATTAGTTTGTGCGCCCAACGACCGGTTTTAGAAAGCTCCCAGCGTTGCTGCCACTCTCCGATGGTTCGCTGCCTTTCTTCTTCTTTAATAACACAGGGCGGTATTCATCGTACTCTGCAGCTCTTTGACTAGGAGATCTATAGGAATTTTCCTCGATATGACTGCTATGGCATCGTCTGAAGCCTCTAACGCGCTTAGTCTGTGTTTGATTCTCATTTGTGTCATATGCGATTTCTTCGCATTTACCCGTTGGAAGAGTTAGACGAAGACGACCGAAGAGCATACCGCTCTGGTAAACTGCTACAATAACACCAACCATCTGGCTATGGCTATGTGCCGAGATCAGTTGAGAAAGAAAACTCCAGAATGAGCGAAGTGCTATCATTTGATATGTGGAGAAAATGAGAAAATGCAGAAGCCCACAAGCAGAAAAAAATTTACAAAAATTAACACGATATTTGAGCCTCTTGAAGCTTTCATTTTCTTTGTTTAAAATTCAATAAACTATAAAACTAACTAAATTTTATTTAAATTTCGGATTACAAAGTGTGATATTTTGAGGAAACTTTGCTGCTTTGTTTCTCTCTTTTTTGTTTTTTGAATTTGCAAAATATATTTAATTTTGGATTTATATGGTTTTTGAGAATGAGTTACATTATCATACAAAAATTATTAAATTTAAATGGCAAACAGGCAAATTGTCAAAATTTGTCAACAAGTCCTTGTGTTATGGTTATTTAACACAGTAAATTTGTTTATAAATGAATTTAATAAACCGAATTCTTTACTGCACTCAACCACTGGGTAAATATCTCTTGTACTCTAATAAAGTGGATCGCAATTCACTAAAAGTAATTGACTGCTAAAAACCACTTACCCAAATATCCATACATAAGTTTACTCACACATACACGCATACGTAAGCATGTGTATGTAGAAAATCAATGGAGAGAATTGATGCGCTGCCACTTTGGCGCACAATTGAAGTAAGTACCAACCGATATTTTTCACACCCACAAGCGAAGGTCAATGCAATGATGAGGGTAAGCTTTTTGCAGCGCCACTGACCACAGCCACCACAAAACACGCACATAGGAGAAGATTATTTAGCATGCTGTTGCATATTTGCAGGCGTTGCAGCCCGGTCAGTATTGCATGTAGCGTGTTTTGTAAAAAATGCGATTTATATTGCGTGTGAATTTTTTCCACATATTTTTATTCGTATTTACATTCCTACAGCATTGTGAGGGTAGGTTGGAAACAAATTTTATGGTCTCAGGGTTACGTGTGGCCCTATTCGTCACTGGGTAGTCGTTGAATAACAAATAGGCGCAATTAAAAACTAATTTTTTTCTATTTTTTTAATTTTTTTGTTATGAAAAACATGCATACTTTCAGGCATGCTAAGAATTAATTATTCTTTTGATTTGCACGATATCTACGAAGGTTAAATGCTAACTGCAGAAATACCCACTTATCAGGGTATAGAAATGCATTAAAGTGTAGGAAAAATGTATTTTATTTGGTGTTATAGCGATTAACGCCAATGCACGAAGACAGATTTTGAGTGCCTGCCGTGCGGCAAATATTTCCAACGCAAAGTTTATTAACTCGTTTCGTGTCGGAGAAGAAAATGTATGAAAGAAAATGTTTGCAAATCATTGCGATGATGCATAGCGCCGAAAGGAAGTTTATGAAATGGAGGTTAGAATTAACTCATTGCCTATTTAGACATGGCAAAGAATTACGTAAGAAATAACGAGAAAACAAAATAATGAAATTATGTGCGTAAGTATAACGTTTCTTTTTTTTTTTTTTTTTTTTTTTTTTAACACAATTATGTAACCGTTTCAGTGCTCAAAAAGTTGACCAGAAAGTTTGCTACTTACGCAAAACCAAAGTTAACTTTGCAAAGACAAAACGTCACGAAAAGTTGTGAGTAACCCAGAAAAAGAGCAAATTCGGCAGTGAGTAAGTGATGTGCAAGAACGTTAATTGAAGGGCATAAAAGAAAGTAATGTACAAAACAGTGATTAAAAGTTTACTTAGTTAGAGCCATAACTTTAGTAACGACGCGAATGTCTTAAAGGCTTAAGGACTTAAATGCGGCAACCCACTGTAATTCATGCTAAGCCACTGTAATCACAACTGTGAAGCAGTGAATAATTCGATTTTTTTCTTTTTACATACATCCGTATTTAATTTGCAACAAAAATTTTAAATTTACTTGAAACCATATTCGACCTTTAAAACGTTATTTCTACTAATATTGTCCACCCTCCGATATTAGATAAATAAATATTAGATAAATAAATTTAGAAAAGTGGAAGTTTACTAACAATAAATGGTTACAAATTTAATCTTCAAAATAATAGCCATCGCTAGCGACACATTTTTCCCATCTCTCAGGCAATTTGTGAATGCCGCGCCAAAAAAATTGGCCGTCTTTGGCCGGAAATCAATCATCGAGCCATTTTTTGGCTTCTTCGTGAGAATTGAAGCGCTGCTCGGAAAGTGCGTGGCCCATCGATGCAAACAAATGATAATCGGAAGGCGCCAAGTCGGTTGAGTAAAGCGCATGCACCAGCGGCTCCCAATCGTACGTCTCCACCAATTCCCGGGTCGCTGTTGTTGGATGTGGCGGTGCATTGTCATCAACAAAAATTACTTTGTGACGCCGATCGGCATATTCTGGGCGTTTTCGGTGTATAGCGCTGTTCAAATCGGCCAATTGTCCTTGGTAGCGTGCACCGACTACTGTTTCACCTGGTTTTAAAAGCTCGTACAAAATCATATCACGCTGATCCCAGAAAACACACCGCCATTGCCTTGCGGCTGAAGCGATTTGGTTTGGCCGTTGTTTTTGGCTTATGGCGGGGCGGACCATACGATCGTTTACGCTCAGGCTTGGAGAAATACACCCATTTTTCATCATCCGTAACGATTCGATGCAAAAAAGACTTCCTTTTGAACCGGGAGAGCAGCATTTCACAAGTGGTTTTTTGGTTTCTTGCTGCCTTTAAGTCAGCTCATGCGGCTCATGCGGTCTTTCGACCTTTAAAATCATGCCCATGTCTTTCAAACGTTTGGAAATGCCATCATTTCTTGCGTTTGACCATCATCTTCATCCAACAATGTGATTTTTTCAAACCAACTGAAGCACTGTGCTCTACTTAGAGCATGTCCACCATAAGCTTCTATAAGCATTTGATGAGCTTGAGAAGCGATTTTCTTCAATTGGTAACAGAAAATCAACGATGTCCACAAATCGTAGTTTGGAGGCATGAAATTCGACATTTTTAAGAGGGACCAAAATGCATTTTTGTTTGAAACATAACAAACAATGAACTGAATATTTTTGACAGATGACAGACGAAAAAAACAAGACATTTGGAAAGATTTAAAAATACTCCTAGCGACATCTATGCTAATAGCTGAAAGTCTCATTTCATAGTTATCTACCGTACTTGGGAACCAGCATCAACAACGGTAAGAATGTCAGCCTTGAAATCCTACGAAAAATCTCTCTTGCCAAGAACTGCTACTTTGGACTAGGCAGGGAATTGGTGAACAAAACTAACACTTTATAAGTCTCTTTTCATGCCCGTCCTATTGTTTGGTGTAAAAGCTTGGACGATAAGAACACCTGAAACGATGCCATTAGGGTTTTTGAGAAAAAGATTCTTCACAAGATTTTTGGATTTCTGCATATTGGCGAATATCGATGGTAATGAAACGATAAGCTGTAGAAGCGCAGACATAGTCATAGATTAGGTTAGATATATCTGCCTGATCTGAATAAATCCGACATAGGTGAGAAAGGTCCGTAGTTCGTAATCCATGGTTTGGTGAGTTTTAATAAAAAATTCAAGCTTTTGTCAGCAATATCCATCAGAAATGAAAAGTATACCTATCCCAGGCAGTTTTAACGAATGCTGCTCAGAGCAGGGCAGTGGCCAAGGAGGTGTTCTAACGTACCCCTTTCTTTTTCGCATAAGTTGTACGCGTCGTTCTGGACCAATCACATTTTAGCTATGTATGTGATATGGAGTAGAACAATGTCTTGTCATTACTCTAATTAATATGGGCATAGTCCAGCGAATCACGTTTCAGCGGCTCCGCACAAATGCAGCGTCACTGAAAGTATTCGATTCGAAGCACGATGGTGCTAGTAGAGGAAGAAGGAAGCCTCCAGGGTTTAAGATAAATCAAGTGGAGAAAGAATTAGCTTCACTTGGCATTTCTAGTTGAATTCGCTGAGAGCGTGAAAGAAACGACTGGCGCGCGTTGTTGAACTCCGCCAAAATCGCTTAGGTGATTACTGCGCGATAGAGAAGAAGTTTAGTGTAATTAAATTTTTGTCTTTTCAACTTCAGAAATCGGAAAAGAAACATATAACTGGATATTGATCTGAAAGCATGAGAAAGTGGGAATTGTTTTGTAAGATTTCATTAGTGTACATGCATTATTATGCAGATATGCAGCACTCTGGCACTCTTAAGTGGCACACTGGGACAATTTTGGTGTTGCCACGCCTCCACTCCGAAGCTCATTTCTACCATAGAACCGGGCATCATGGAAATATTGTGTATTAATTTCCATGGGAAAAGTGGAATTTTTAACAGAAGAATACAGGTGCAACCCCATGATTCAATAATATAAGGTTTGCTCAGCAGCCAGCTTTCTCGTTTCCTCTTGACAAATCGACTCCCTTAGCAAGACACTGAATTGCTACTCTAGAAATTTTGAGTAAAAGTGAAGGAAAAGTAAAATTTATAAGAAAAATATTTCATTTTCAAAAGGGTGTGTTATGAGCAAGAACTTGCTCGATACGTCCAGGACCAAAACAATGTGGAGTACATTCTGATATGCGGCTTAAATCAGGATTTCACAGAGATTCTTGTTGGGGAATGCGTGTGGAAGATGGAAATTTTTACAATATAATCCCAATGCCTTTCAAATATAGGTTGCGGAAGTACTTACTAGGTGGCTTTAAAAATAAATAAGTTAACAACAAGAGTCCATTCAGCAATGCAAAAATGTTAGGAATGTACATACATATGTATGAATAATAAAGACTTGGAGGTCAAAACTCCAAACTTACGTAGGAAAGCATAGTAAAGGAAGGCGTGAGTATGTTTAAAAATTGTTTTTAGTCAACTAAATTCATGATGAATCCGCTTTTATGAAAGAATTCATTAGGGTTATAGTGCTTAGGTAATAGTTATAATAGCGTCATATTGGCGAAACTTCCCAACTTCGAGATCAGTTTTGAATTTAAACATTAATTCACAGAATACCACACTGAGTTTAACTTAATAACCATTTTTTTAATATCATTCCTAGCAATTTCCGTGTGTACCATTTATTATTTGAAGTAAAAACAAAACATTTTTTGCTACCGTTTTTACCAAAAAGGTATTTAATTTATCCATTTTCTTCACCCTTCTTAAATGCGACCTTTTGCAAGGGAGTGTCAGAATTCGAAGTGAGTAAACCGTTCATAATTGAATCATGGTGCAACCCTCCGTATCTGAAACAGAGCTAGTTTTAAGTGTCAAACAAAATTGCGTTGATTTTTAATTTTTTGTATGTTGACAGCTTTTACGATTTTTTTATTTAACAAGTGAAGTTTATAAAAGCTGGATTTAATTTTTTTCTTGTTTGCTCAATTTAATTTTTTTTATCATACAAGGTGGCGCAAAAGTAATCTTGCGATGTTTTTTGGCTGTAATTTAAAAAAAAAAAAGAAAAACTTAATTCTTCTTGTGGATTATTTTTATTTGGTCTTTTAATTTTTTTTACATCAAGTCGAGAATATGATGTGATGTAAATGGCCGCCGCCACAGTTGATTGCCATTTGAGCCCTTTTTATGGCATTTTTCATCACTTTGGCCAAAACTTCCGGCGATAGGTCCTCACATTCTTGACGGATATTGTCTTTAAGAGCTGCAAGAGTCTGAGGATTGTTGACATAAACCCACGACTTCAAAAAGCCCCAGAAAATGAAGTCTGGAGCGGTCAAATCAGGCGATCTTGCTGGCCAGTGCAAATCGCCAAAGCGGGAGATTAGGCGCCCGGGAAATGCATCCTTCAGCATATCGGTTGTGGCACGTTCAGTGTGTACCGTTGCACCGTCCTGTTGGAACCACAAGTTTTCTAATCCCAATTCATCAAGTTGCGGCAAAAAGAACTCGTTGATCATTGCTCTGTAGCGCTCACCATTCACAGTAACCGTTTGGCCCGCGACGTCTTCGAAGAAAAAAGGTCCGATGACTCCTCTAGTGAAAACAGCACACCATACAGTGACGGGTGTAATGGCCCCAGAAGCGTAAATTTTTCTTATTTACGTACCCGCTAAGATGGAAATGGGCCTCATCACTCATGATTATTTTTGATGAAAAATCATCTTCCTCCTGGTGGTGATTAGGGATGGCTTGAGCGTATGTTAGACGCGATTGGCGGTCAGCAGCTAATAGCTGATGCACCGTCTGGACTTTGCACGGAAACATCTTCAAATCTTATACCAAAGTTCGCTGTAAAGACCGTCGATTGATACCCATTTGCGTGGCACGTCGTCTGGTCGATGTCGACGGGGCTTCGATGACATCCTCGGCTACAGCAGCAATATTCTCTGCAGAACGGCTACTCCGGGGTCTGCCACGCCTGGCAGCATTTCGTGTTGTGCCAGTCTCTTCGAGGCGAGCGGCTAAACGTCGCAGTGTTTCACCAGTAGGCGTTGGACGGCGAGGAAATCTGCGAGGAAATTCACGTTGTGCCAAAGTCACCGACCGATTATTGGTCAAATAAATAGTCAGCAATATTCCGCGTTCTGGAGCAGTGTAGCGTAACAGTGTTTATTAACGTGTATTTCGCATGTGTTTACTACACAAATGTCAAAACAGAACTGGCATTAGGGGCCAATCGCAAAATTTATAGCATTTTCTGATAGGAGGATTACTTTAGCGCCAGCTGTTATATATATTATATTTTTTTTCTGACTGCTGTTGCGATTTTTTTTATGTAAGAAGTAAAATTTACAGAAATTGGAGTTAATTTTTTTTAATTTTTATTTTTGTTTTGCTGTCTGCTTTTGTGATTCTTTTATATGAAAAGTACAGTTTATAGAAACTGGAGCTTCTTTTTTTATTTTTTTTTTTTTTTTGCTGACTGCTTTTGCAATTCTTTTATATGAAAAGTACAGTTTACAGAAACTGGAGTTCATTTTTGTCATTATTATTTTTTTTTTATTTACTGACAACTTGTTCGCTGTCTTTTTTTATATAAAAAGTGAAATTTATGGAAACTGGAGTTAACTTTTTGTAATTTTTTTTTACTTCTTCAACGATGATAGCTCTTTTAGGCAAAATAGTGGTACCGGAGGGCTCCTACGATATGTGGTTGGAGGTTGACTTTTTTTTGCGTCATCGCAACATTTAATTTATTTGTTTGTTCGGTAATATCTAACAAAAATTTAGAACGTACAAAAGAAGTTAAATTTATTTATTTTACTAGAATAATAAATTCTTCATAGTTTTGTTTAGAATTTTTATCAGATAAAAGAGTGGCTCATATTTTGACAGATCTAAATTTTTAATGAAAAATTGAGTTTCAATGGAAGTGATCGTTAATTTGATCTTAACGCTCAAATATGTAGCGATCTTACATTACCATAGGATTTACAATTTGTTTTTTTTTTTTGTATTTATTTTTTTGTGAAACTATGCATTAAGCTTCACAGAATTTTACCACAGACTTGAAATGGAAAAATTATATTACACAAAACTACTAAAATGTGAATTACGTCAATTAATTTAGAATTTTTGTTGATTCTTCAACCACACATACATGCATATTAATTATATTTATTTTATACTATTTTCACATTTCCATCGCCCATTCACACTAGCATTTGTTCTCCTTGTTTGTTTTGGTTTCTGCGCTTAATCTCTAATTGGATTCTCTATAAGAATTTCAATTGAAATCACACCACAATTTGTATGTTTTTGTTTTTGCTTTTTTCATAAATATGGTAAGCAGTGCTGTTGTGCGGTTTGTTGTAGCCTGTCAATGGAATTGATTGGAAATGATGTTTAACAAGCGTGTGGTAATACAAATTTATATAAGTATGTAATTACAAATTAGCTAGAAAGTGTGCATTTATCTATCCTCATAATTCTCTGAATTGTAGGCGCATGAGTGCTAAGCGATTTTTTTGAGAATGGATTGAGTGGCTAATAGTTGTTTTAGGCTCTACGCTTGTAGACCCTAGTGACAACAAGACCCTACAACTTTCAATAAAAACCTTTTTTTTGAAGGCCAAAGTGTACTTAGAAAATTGCCACGAACACAGGGTTAACGGAAGCGCAGTTACGCACGAACGCACGCACCTAAGGTGACTCAAAATTCAGTTTACTTAGTTATTATTACCTTTGCTGGGGTTTTGATATCAGTGATTTGTAGGTGAATGTAGCTTTTATACGAATGAATGTAAATCTGAATGAAAGTTTTGTTTATTATTTCACCTACATTGGCCTTATCGGTGCTTAATTATTTTAATTATATTTGGTTTGTGGGATAATTTTAGGCCTTTGCATAAATTACTGAACAAGAGAGAGACCACTTGGACGGATGACGGAGCTTTGGATTGGAGGATGTTGACCAAACCGTGACTAATTAGGTTTCTTTAACAGCTTCAACAACTACAAGAGGGAGAACTCGGCCAAACAATCAACAAAAAAGTACGCGCCAATTATTTATTTTTTATTTAATCGCTTCAAGCTGCTTATGTGCCATTTACTAAGCGTGTAATGTTTAAACCTGCTTTACTCGCAGATGTAGCAAACAAGTGAGGGCCCAAATCTTTGAATCTATCCCTACGAAAGCAGGGCAACCAAGGAGGAGATGCTCCAATGATTCCACCATATCCTCCATACAGCTTCTGCAGAAATTATTAGAAGCAATCCTAAGTCCCACCGCATGAATACCAAACGGACAATGCCCGGTATGGACACTTAGTAAATCCGAGAGCTGCGTCTTTCTTAGCCTCAGTGATTCCTTCGAGCGCTCCCAATCTACCCTTGGCCAAAAGGATCCCGCGACTTTGCACGTTTGCGCACTAACCCAGCGCTGGCTGATTTTACGCGAGTTCCATCTTTCCATGAGCAGACCAAAGGTTCTCGAAAAACCCCCAATTTCATTTCCCGGTGAAGGTCTTTGTCTAGCCAGGTTATCAGTCTAGCAATTTCCCGCTATTCCACTGTGACCGGGGACGGAAATGAGCTTAATTTCGAAGAACTTAGATTCGGTCGAGAGATAAATCAGGCATTCCCGGACTTATTTCGTACGCACAAGCAACGAGTTCAGGATCCTAATTGCCACCTGGCTTTCAAAGTAGATATTTGCCTCCCTAACAGTAATTGCAGAGAATAAGTAAGCAACGAATGTTTCTTCTTCTTCTTGATTGGCGCGATAACTTGTTATACGATTTTGGCGGAGTTTAACAAATCGCCCCAGTCGCTTCTTTCTCGTGCTAACCAGCGCCAGTTGGACACACCAAGGGAAGCCAAGTCCTTCTCTATCTGATCTTTACAGTGTATAGTAGGCCTTCCTCTTCTTGTGCTGCCACCAGCTGGTACCGCATGGAAAACTTTCAAAACCAATGCATTTGTATCCATTCGGAAGACATGGCCCAGCCATCGAAGCCGCTGGATCTTTATTCGCTGCGCCATTTCTATGTCCCCGTAAAGCTCATGCAGCTCATCGTTCTTTCGCCTACAATACTCGCCCTCGCTAACATGCAAAGGTCAAAAAATCTTTCGCAGATCTTTCCCTCAAATACTTCAAGAGACGCCTCATCGAATATTGTCATCGTATAAGCAACCAATGGACTGCTTCTTTAATTTTGGCTACCTCCACTTTGGAAGCACTACAGTGCACCGATAGCCTAAATTCAAGCTTGATGGGGAACTTCTCGCAGAATACTCCCCCACCAACTCTTCCGATGGTCCGCCACGATGGTCATTTGACTTCGATTCACGAACTGTATTTTAAAGGCATGTAAGGCAAGACCCTTGCGAAAAAGCTTTCATGTAGTCGAAGGATAAGGTCAATGAGTTGATAACGACGACGAATCGACATTTCGGCGTTTTCTTCGACTCATTTTTTTTTTCTTTCAAAGTAAGGTCGCACAATTCGGAAGCATTGTTTTGGTCTTGAACGATTCAGATCCTTGTTAAACCTTAATGAACAGAAATGTCCACACAGTTTGCCATTCTCAGCTGCCAAACCATAGTTATCGATGTCGAGAGTTCTCATGCAGCTAAAAAACCACCCGATACATTGTTGTTTAGACGGAAAGTTAGGTTAACCTTGGCTTATGAAATTGTTGTATATACATTTGAACGGCGTTGGGAATCATTAGAAAGAGACTAGAAAAGCACCAAAATGCCTGCAAGAATCATTTCTACTGAAAAATCATTTTTACTGACTGCCGAAGCTAGAGCACAGAAAACAAGTGATCGCAAGTGACTGATTTGATAGGTCTATGCATTGAACCTCGTTCTATTAGCCGTTTTCGTAATGTGCACCGCGATTTGACCGCACAGCAGCGATTTGACGCCACTAAATTATAATTTGTAGATGTTATTAAAGGAAAAGGTTATGCGAGTCATCCAGCAGCGATTGGCAGTCTTAAGAATGAAATTATTGTTATCGAAAATGTGCTACAAAATGAGGTTAATCGTATCGGCTACAGAACGCCAGCCGTGGAAGCAATTTAAATGAAACAGTGTTTCATAATTGACTGTAGTGATTGTACTTGGCTATAAAAAAAAACTCCACATTGAAGAAAAAAGTATTTGTTTCTTACTTAAAGCTACATATTTCAAGTTTCAAATATCAAATGACCCACCCTATACTCGTATATTCCGGGATACGAATTTTCTCTCGACAACTTTAAACTCAATTAATATCGCCTATTTTTATTCCGATTTCTGAATTTATTTGAATTCTACATATCGGCTACTTTAATCATGACACAATTTATATTAATAATCTCACTGTAGAACTTCAAAGAACAACTATTTAATATGCTCATCTGCTCTGTGATTCTTCCCTTCACACACACTTTCTGCTGCCCTAGACTTCGCACTCTCTGGCAATTTGATGTAAGCACATGAAAGTATGTTCATACATATATAAGTGTGTGTATGTGCGTATGCATGGGTTAGTGTACGCGCATATATGGCATCACTACCAATATTAAAAATAATTGCTTTGCGCCACTTTGCCACGCACATCACGTCTGATCAATACGAATTGACAGTGGCGCTCCCTTTGTCTCGTCCATCCATTCCGCTCGGTCTCTAAAATGCATATGACCTTTAAAATGCAAAAGCAATTCATATATTTATTAGAAGCGAATTTGAATTATCGTGTACATGTACGGGTACATGTACCGCATGCTAACAGTTGTGGACATAAAAATGTGGTCACTTAAATTTTTACAATTTTCTTTGCTTTGGTTTTTTACATTCGAGTATTTTGAATATTTTTGTAAGTTATTAACTGCTTTTTGAGAAAATTATTTAAGAAAATTAAAGAATATACTCTTTATTTTTAGTAACGAATGGAAATATATAATATTAGGTTGGAGGAAATCCATTACTTTCTCGGTAGATGGCTGTAGTGATGGATATCTCGTAAAGTATCGATCAAACAATTTGGACTCTACATATACTCGTTGTCACACATATCTGTTTTTGCCGTTCCATTCAGTTGTGAGTCACAGCGTGTTAACAATGGAAGTCAACAAAGAGAAAATTCGGTATACTTTACAGTTTTTCTTTGATAAAGTCGACAATGCAAGCCAGGCCGCTGAAATTGTGAATGGTGTTTATGGTGCCGATACTGTAACCCCTAATTACGTGCAATTTTGGTTTCGTCGATTCTATTCAGGAATTTTTTGATATTAAAAAAAATGTCGAAAATGTAATAATCAAAGTTGACCGACCCGTTAGTAGTCCAGGCATCGCCCACGAGCTAAAGATCGACCATAAACCAGTTTCAAGCAAAAATAATGGAATTCTTCTTCACCAAGTTACGTCTTTTAAATGAAAAGTTACTCAAAAAATAAAGCCAAGGTTTTCGATTGCATTCGAGCTTAGCAACCAAGAATGAGAAATGCTGTTAGACGTCAGCAAGATATTGTGAGCTTTCGAACACGTGATTTGAAAGCATTTTTTGATGTTCAAAGAAATCCGGGAACTAACATACCATAGTTCCAGGGCATCAATGTCATTTTGAATCTCAAGTGCTTCATCTGGTTTAGAGATTTTGGAAAATGCTTTTAAATCACCAGCATAGGCCAAAAATTTCGCGAAATGAGAGCATCTACAAATATTAGTAGGAGTAATATTTTATTTATTTTACAATATAATATTTATAATACTTTGAATTTGATAATAGGACTATGAATAAGTTCGTGCGGTTTTTTCGAAATTTGAAACTTTATTGACGTAAAATGGTTACAAATTTAATATTCAAAGTATTGTCCATCGCTTACTACTACTTTTTCCCATCTTTCTGGCAATTCACGGATTCCCTTTGTGAAAAATTCGGTCGGTTTTGCCGCAATCCACGAATCGATCCATTTTTTGACTTCATCGTAATTACGGAAGTGCTGGTCAGCCAGGCCATGTTGCATCGATCGGAAGAGATAGTAATTGGATGGCGCAAGGTCTGGACTATACGGCGGGTGGGGTAGGACATCCCATTTGAGCGTTTCTAAGTATGTTTTGACCACTTGTGCAACATGTGGCCGAGCATTGTCATGTTGCAAAATAACTTTGTCGTGTCTATCGGCGTATTGCGGCCGTTTTTCTCGCAGTGCTCGGCTCAAACGCATCAATTGTCGTCGGTAGACATCCCCCGTAATCGTTTCATTCGGTTTCAGTAGCTCATAATACACAACACCCAGCTGGTCCCACCAGATACACAGCATAACCTTCAGGCCATGAATATTCTGCGCCGACGTCGATGTTGAAGCATGGCCAGGGTATCCATACGTTGCCCGACGTTTTGGATTGTCGTAATGGACCCACTTTTCATCGCCAGTCACAATTCGATGCAAAAAACCCTTTCTTTTGTGCCGTTGAAGCAGTTGTTCGCATGCCATAAAACGGCGTTCAACGTCTCTTGGCTTCAATTCATACGGCACCCAATGGCCTACCTTTCGGATCATTCCCATGGCTTTTAAACGTTTGGAAATGGTTGATTGATCAACTCCCAAAGTTTTTGCAACCTCTTCTTGCGTTTGAGCCGGATCTTGATCGAGCAATTCCTCCAATTCGGTATCCATGAACTTTGGCGGCGCACCCTCGCGTTCTTCGTCTTCCAAGCCAAAATCACCACTTTTAAAGCGTGCAAACCACTTCTGGCACGTTCGCTCAGCTAGAGCATGCTCACCATAAACTTCCACCAAGATACGATGACTTTCGGCTGCTTTTTTCTTCATATTAAAATAATGAAGAAGAATTCCCCGCAAAAACACATTATTTGGCACGAAATTCGACATTTTCAAGTGTGGTAAAAATATTGTTGTTTACGCTTCAAATAAAAAACTTATACTGACGTTTGTGCCTTACGACAGTAGCTCTCCAATGAATGTTTCGAAATGTGGATCGATGGAATAATAATCAAGTTACGCTATCTGTTGTAAAACCGCACGAACTTATTCATAGTCCTATTATAATATTTCAAAACAGGTAGAAATAGAAAAATAAAAAATAAATAAAAACAATTATGGCAATAATTTATACGATTATTTGCCTTTACAAAGAGCAAAAATGTGGAAGACAATTTACTTGTAATTTACCACTATCAGATATATATTTGAATAACGTATAATAGTTGCCGTCCCTCTAAGAGGTCTATCGATTTCGCTAAATCTAAAACTTTTTCACCAAAATAATGTCCACGTATGTTTTTGTAAACCGGGCAAGCGCCAATAGAGTTATATATGCTTTTGGCATTTTCAAGATTGCAAAGTGTCCATTTACACAGGAAAAAATTTGGAAGGGAAACATTATGTTCGTGGGAGAAGGACGGACGGGGAAGAGAGAGGGGATTTTGTCCCCCATACTGGTGACACGCTTTGTGCTTTATTGCTTATGCTTATTCGTATTGTCAAACTTAAAGTTGGCAGCAAAACGATTTTTGACAGTTCCTTCATTCGTTTTCTTCGTTTGTGGGAGAAAGTTGTGAGTTCTGTGTTGGTTTCCAATCAGAAGTACAATCCAAAGTACAGAATAACTTTTGCTAGTAAAAAAGGTATGATTTAAAAACCTTAAAGCAGTTGTTTATATGGAATTCTAGATACTCAAGTTAGTTTCAAGTTAAGTATTTACTTATGAAGTATTTTTAATTTAATCTTTTTTATTCAACTACAAAAATGTTAAAAAAGTCTTGCGGTATTTTTATTGAATTTTCAATTGTTCATAAAATTGGTTATAATAATGCGATTTAAGTCAAATATGCGCCGTTTTGTTCGATGACGAGTTCCCAACGAGATCCCAACTTCATAATGCCCCTCTTATAGAAGCTCGCTTCCCTATTGTCAAAAAACTCGGAGAGCCAATTTTCACAGGACTCTCTTGTGGACAACTTCCGACTACCAAGCTCGTTCGCCATGGACAGAAATAGGTGGTAATCACTTGGTGCGAGATCCGGACTATACGGTGGATGCAAACGAACCTCCCATCCGAGCTCCCGGAGCTTCTGGCGCGTCACCAAAGATGTGTGTGGCCTGGCGTTATCCTGATGGAAGACAATTCGGCCTCTGTTGATGAAAGATGGCCTCTTCTGCATGAGTGCTGCATTCAAGCGGTCCAGTTGTTGGCAGTACAGGTCCGAATTGAGCGTTTGGCCATAGGGGAGCAGCTCATACAAACACACAGAAGAACCTTCCTGGCCGTCAATCAAGGCTTGGCCACCGTCTGGGCAGCTTCCCCGCTTTTCGACCACGACCGTTTGCGCTTCACGTTGTCGTAAGTGACCCACTTTTCATCGCCAGTCACCATCCGCTTCAAAAACGGGTGGATTTTGTTGCGATTCAGAAGTGATTCGCATGCATCCATACGGGCAAAAATGTTGTTTTGCGTCAAGTCGTGTGGCACCCATACATCGAGCTTCTTTTAGAATCCAAGCTTCTTCAAATGGTTTATAACGGTTTGATGACTCATGCCCAGCTCTTGGCCGATGCTACGGCTGCTACTATGCCGGTCTCTTTCGATCAATTCAGCGATTTTATCGCAATTTTTGACGACAGGCCTTCCGGACCGTGGCGCATCTTCGATCACCTCTGCACCAGAACGAAAACGTTGAAACCATCGTTGTGCAGTGGAAATGGAAACTGTATCGGGTCCATAAACTGCACAAATTTTATTGGCAGCATGAGATGCATTTTTGCCTTTATCGTAGTAGTACTGTAAAATCTGCTGTATTTTCTCTTTATTTTGCTCCATGTTTGCGACGCTATAACTCACGCACGACTAAAAGCAAACAACAATTAATCAAACACGTGTTAGTACGTGAAAAGAGCTTTTCAATAAGCTCTAGCGTGAACCGATGCGACGAATACAACTAGAACTACGCGCTTGCAAAGACAAGCTTGCGGAAATAGGGCAAGACTTTTTTGCCAACCTTATATATGTAAATGTAAATAAAATCTAAAACAGAAATTTATTATTTAACCAATCCAGTTTGCCTTCTTCATTGACATATTTAACAAACTATTGGCGATTGTTTTCCGCTTTACATTTTCACGGATTGTGGAGTATATCCGATCGAAAATATGCTAAAGAAGTAAATAGTGCCGAAAACAATTTTGCCCGTGTGACCGCAGATGAAACACCAACAGAAAATTTCCAATGTCTCCCTTCCAGATGTCTCTATGTGAAAATCGGTACAAACTGGCCAAGTCATGGAGGAAATACATTTAAAAATTCTTGCGTTAAGGTTGAAGAGGCCACTTCTTGATCGAAAAATTAGATTTACGGCATAAACAGAGAAATCATCATTAAATTAGGCTCATTTAAAGGTGTAAGGTGCAGATAAAGCTCACATGTTAGTCAACACAACATGCTAGCTCCATACATTCTTCTACCAAGTAAGCACCTAATTTTATCGATTCTTCAGGATACTAGGAAGACTTGGTGTTGGTAGGCTTAAGCACCACGCGATAAAACAGATGTGTCGGCGGAAAGCGTCTAAAAATTGCGGCAATAATCCGGTTTTGAGGTGTATCATGTAGTTTGGGGTGTTGGACGGCAAAAATATTACTTTCATAATAAAAAAGGGCAAAAGCTTCTCAACTTGCTCAAACCTTTCAACCCTTCAAACTTGCGCTCCATAAAACCAGATACAACTAGAGGATTTCAGCATCTTTGAGGCATTTTTCCTTGGATTAATAATATTTTTTAACAATGTGGCATTTATGGCAGTTTTGGCATCTGTTAGCTTCTTATCTACATGTTTGGAAAACGTGTGATTATAGCTAAGTGTAATTCCTCAGTATTTGTATTCATTAACTCTTTCTATTAGATCAAGTTATAGTTGTCCTTATTTCAAGTTATAGTTGTGTGAGATCTGCCACTTGTTCCCATCCACCTACCAAAACAAATAATAGCGGTCCTAGTACCCTATGATCAGAAAGTACCGGGAATGTTTAAATAAAACAATACTGAGTTAAATTTCAAGCAAATTTATTTTATCTCCTTCAAAATATGACCCATCTGAAGCAACAGACATGTGCCAACGTTTAACTTAGTCCTTCATGCACCCCTGGTAGGCCGACGAAGGGATGGCCTTCAGCTCCTTCGTCGCATTCATTCATTTGATCTCCTCTATCGACTGTAATCTTCTTCCACGAAGTTGTAACTTAAACTTGGGAAACAAAATAAGTCGCACTGGGTCATATCAAGTGAATACGGCGCTTGCATGATGGTATTTACTTAGTTTTTGGTCAAATAATCCAGCACAACTTGGACTCGGTGCGATAGCGCGTTATCATCAAGCAAAATCCAATAATTGTTTACCTACTTTTCCGGCCATTTGTGACGTACAGCATCTCTCAAACGCTTCAAAATGGATAAGTACCGCCCGATGGAAGGTACTCATGGTGCACTACGCCTTGGCAATCGAAGAAAACAGTCAACATCACCTTCCCGGTACTTTTTGATCACAGGGTATACTTCCTCGGGGAGCGCCAAAAGAGGCGAAGACCGGTTTTTGTTTTAATATTATATTTTTTGTAAAATTTAAAAGTATTGTGTAAAATTTAAAAGTATTGTAACTTAACTTTTCACCCATTAAAGCTACCGACAAAGTGAAGAGCATATTCAGTTCAGTGCACAAATATTTTGAAATGAATCTCTGGCATAATTTTTGTTAAAAGCGTGTATTTAATATTTTTTTTTTCGAATCGGTCATCATAAATTATTCACTGCAAGCTTTAATAACAAGATTCCATTTTCTTCTTCAGTCAAACATAAAAAAACATTTAAAAACTTTAAAAAGCATTCCACACAAATAAGAGCACCCCTAATATGTATACGCATAAAAACACATACACATCGATGTATTAATAATCTAGCGACGCATTGCAAGTTCAATCAAATTTGTTCATTTGTGTCACATTTGAATTAAATTTTGAAATATGTGCGCGGCATAAAATTGTAACGCCGATACTTGGTATTCGAATTTACTCAATAACTTGTTGGAGCATAATTGTTTTGATATTGTTCATGTAATTAAGTATTAATTGCATTCATTCATTTTGATTCTATGCTACTTGGGTGCGCAAAGTGCATTGAACTGAGTTTAAGATTGAATATTTGAGTGGTGACCGGAGTAGGAAATAATAATGGAAAATATTTTTTTTTTAATATTCTTGATATTTTATATTTTTTGTTAATTGAATTTTTAATTATTTATTACTGCATACAGAGAAGATACCTATACTGTTATCCGTTCGGGTATTTAATTAAATACTGGCGCGTATTAAGCATTTTTTTATTGGTCTTGTTTATCTATTTTAATCTAACGAACTTTACAAGGTAGAACTCAGACTTGTACAACAATACTTTAATGCATTGAAGGCTATCTAGGCTCTATTAGTTAATAAATGCCACTAAGGTTGCACCCGAGAAGTTTTTGAATCTTCGGATAAACACCCATAGAATGACCATGTTTGAACAAAGACGGGCTACTATTTGTTGAACAAAAATAAAATTCGTTAGATAGTAGGTTAGGTTAGGTTATGGTGGTAGTCGGTCTGCACGACCAACTCACTTAGACCTTACAGGTCCGTTGTGATACCACTGTGCTACACGGGAACCTCATTTATCTTCCTTCGTGGAACCATTTCGTGGCTCTTATGAAGCGTAGTATTGATGCCAACCCCACGCCAGACAGTTCTGTAAGATAATTAAAAAAGTATCTACCTAGACAACCTGCTCTAATTTTAGCTAGGGCTGGACAATTGCAAAGGAAGTGCTCAACTGTTTCTTCCTCTTCCTCATCTCTGCAACTTCTGCAATATTCATGGGAGAAGACTCCTAGTCTCGAGGAATGCCTGCCAAATAGCCAGTGACCGGTGACACAAGCCACGACCTTCGAGACATTGTCTCTTGAGAGACTAAGCAATTCCTTTGTTCTTTTCTTGTTTATTTGCGGCCATAGTAGCCTAGCTGTTAGACAGGTATCTTCATTTCTCCATGACCTATTGGCCTCTTGGATAAAGTGGTTCTTTATTATTAGTTTACTCGTGGCCATGGGTATTCCAATGGTACTTTTATCACTCAGCAGTTGGAGAGCGGTACCCTTTCTGGCTAGCTCATCTGCTTTACAGTTTCACTCAATATCTCTATGCCCCGGAACCGAAATAAGGCTGACCTTGAATACGTCACTAATATCATTTAGAGCTGCCCGGCATCCCTGTGCAACCTTCGATCTTAGTAAAGCCGCATTCATTGATTTGATGGCCGCCTGGCTATCCGAGAATATATTTATAATCGTTTTTGTTACGGCGTGCGTATTTAGTTATGTAGCCACTTCTTTTATAGCTAGTACCTCTGCCTGATAGACGCTGCAATAGTCTGGTAGTCGAACGGATAGTTCCAGTCCTAATTCCTTCGAGAAAACTTCGTAGCCAACCTTATCGTCTACCCTGGAGCCATCTGTATAAAAGTTCAATTCCCCCCTTCTCCATGGCCTTGTTGTATGCCACTCCCTTCTTGACGGTATACTCGTCTTGAAGAGCCTTTCAAAGGTGAGTCTAGATTAGATAGTATCTAAATTTTAATTTATTCAGAGTCTAGTATGTACCCGAAGTGTAACCAACTTCAATCCGCTCGCACAACTGATGCACAGGCATCAGCTGTTTGTTAGTTGGTAAAGACAGTCTGAGTATTATTTACAAATGCGCGAAAGCATTTTGCTTACAGTAAACGCGAAAAAAGAAAATCAGTAATGGATTTCAAACGTAAAAGTGTGATTGCATTATATTTGGCTGGAAAATTACAACCAGCGATTGTGTGTGAACTCGGGCACCTTGAAGTAAGTTAAGTTTTTGTTTGTCGCACCATTACTCGTTACTCGCATCGCGAAACGTCATGGGGGTGGTCATCAAAAGACTGCAACGTCACGTGAAATTGTTCGAAAAGTGAAGAAGCGACTTGAGCGAAATCCCCGTCGAAGTGTCAATAAAATGCCGAAAGAACTGAAAATATCTGACAGTAACATCTGCCGCATACTGAAAAATGGACTCAAAGTCAAGCCTTACAAGATTCATGCGCATGATCTCGCAGCAACAAGACAGACTTGAGAGAGCGAAGGAGTTGCTTCGCTTGGCCGAAAGCGGGCAATTTCCGTGTTCTCAACATTTTGTTTTTTGACGAGAAAATATTTCAAATTGAGCAATTCGTAAACTCCCAAAACGATAGGGTTTATTTGACCGACCGTTCATACGAGAATTTGGGTCATCGATTGGCCACCAGGTGACACTACCCGTCACAGATTATGGTTTAGGCCGCTGTAACCGCAGATGGGCGCTCTCCAATCGTTTTGATCGCGCCTGGCGTCAAGGTTAATGCGAAATATTATCGGGAAAGTAGGTTGCTTTGAAGCCGTGGGCAGACAAACATTTCGCTAGCAGACCATGGACTTTTCAACAGGATTCGGCGGCACCGTCTCACAAAGCTCCAGTGAACCAAGAATTGCTAAAACACAACGTTCCGAACTTCATAGCGTCCACACAAGGGCTCTCAAATTCACTATACGCGAATCCGATGGATTATTTCTTTGTGCCACTTAGGAGAGCAAGGCCCGAACTAAAAGATTCACCAGTTTCGAGGCGCTGGAAAGAAAAAAGCCATTGTCCGCGAGTGGACGAAAAACCTACAAGTCACATTCGGGACTTGCGATTCGTTTCGGGACCGTCTCAAGGCCATCATAATCAGAGGAAAAGGTGGTCATATCGAGCAAAAGTAAATAGATTCTTAATTTTGTATTATTTTCACACATTTTTTACTTTGAATTAAATAAAAGTAATTTTCCAAACTAAATTTAAATTGATGGCCTTTTTCTAATTCGTTACACTTCGAGTGCAGGGCCTGTAGTTCAGTCATCACCATCTTCATTGGCAATACAACCTTGTGCAGACCATTGCTTCCACAACTACGATTCTCCACTCCGATCGATCCTCTATCACACCTTTCCAGTTTGTGATCCCCATTTTCCACAGGTTGGATGTGACCCAATTGTTTGTCTCTCCATTTTGCCATCACCATAAAGTGGTCAGTGTCACAATTTGCACCTCTAAGCGAGCTGACATCAAATCACCGAGGTTTTGAGTATTTTATCAATCAATACATAATCCATCTGGTTCGTGCTGCTCCTTCCGGCCATTTCCCAGACTTATAGTACTTATGAATTTTCTTGTGTGGAAGAGAAAAGCGGCTTATTCACAGCTGCAGGTGCTAAGGCAAAAATTTATTAGACGTGTACCACAGGTGCTATGAGTACGAAATCTGGCGATACCCTTAATGCCATCCTGAACTTGTAACCTCTAGATATTCAAATTCGAAAGGAAGCGATGTAGGCGGTGTACAGGCTTAAGCTAAACGGAGTCTGAGGAAACGAAGAAAACGCTGGCCACTGTCAGCTATGCCACGAGTTGTCGAGCCGGTGCACACTGTTCGCGATGCCAGCGGACAATCTGGTGCCTTAGGTATAGGAAGTGTAATGTTTTAATCTCAGATGGAGATCAATGGTTAAGTGTAAAAAACCTATTAATAGAATTTCCGCACACTTTCCACACCGACCCAAAACCAGTGATGGTAAGAGATCTGGATGGTACTTAGACGAATACACTAAGTACTCTTACACTTACAGTCAAGCTGCACTGGGAGTCCTTGCTAATCCACGCTGCTCTTCAAAGTTAGTCGTTGAATGTAAGACAAAACTGAACAGTGTTGCAAAACACTACAGTTTGTCTTATTTGGGTGTCCGGACATTATGGTTTTGCCGGGAACGAGTTGGCTGATAAACTGGCTAATGAGGGCTCTGCAAGTATGCTACTAGGCCTTGAACCTTCTCTAGATGTCAATTCTGCATCGATTCAACTATGGGCTGACGATTTCGTGAGTTCTACTTGTAGAAGAGGTTAGTCTGAGTCGGGCTCTAGCAGAGTAGCCAAGTGCCTTATGAATGACCCAAACAGAAAAATAGCGACCTTTCTCCCAAAACTTAGTAGGAAGGACCTGAGAGTACTGGTGGGTGTAATCAAAGGAAACAACGCCTGTGGTCAGCATATGACTACCAATGGGAATCATTAACGACCCAATAACCTGCCTATCCTGCCGTGAGAATGAGGACAGTGCAAAGCATTTTTTCTATTTTGTCCGGCGTTTTCTAGAATCAAACTTATTCTATTGGGGTGCAATGTACTGATTGCATACACTTCCTCTTCTAGATCTCTTAAGATTCATCAATGAGTCCAAATTATTCGCGGAAGAGTGACCTCAAACCAATTTTTCCGTCTTACCATCCTTACTGTATCTATCCTGTCTCTCTATTCCTTCCATTGTAATCTCTCCGGGTGTGGTGCACTGGTCTTCGTGACTGAGTGCTTGGGCTTGTGCAACCCCCCCATAAATCTAATCTAAACCATTATCGTTCGATTCGTGTAAAGAGTGCTTCTCACCAACGTATTTGCTAATATCGAGAATAGCGGCCCTACAATAATAATAAACGCAATAAAACTAACGTACCTTTTCCCATTGTTGGCTCAATCGTATTCAAATCGTAAGTATCATAAAGATGTCGCCATAATCCTACCCGAAGTTATTTGCAGCATTTTAGTATTTTAGCAAGACCCTAAGGATGTAGCTGCCGTAGTCAAATACATTAAAATATCAGAATTGTGTAGGATGTAGCTGCCGTAGTCAAATACATTAAAATATTCATGAAAGCCAAACAAATTTTCAGTACATATTTTGTGGGAGTTTCTGCCACTGAAGGGGTTTGGTTCTTCCCAAATGCGTCTGCATGTTTTATGTATTATTTATGCGTGCATCACTTGGTAAAATATTTTTCTTCAATGAGCAAATGCCGCTCATGCAAATGCCTCCAACTCCTAAGTTAATCAACTTGCAACGTAATTCAAAATGTGGCATATGTTTTTTTTACCCATCTCCGTGTTTTTATTTTTTTTGTTTTTCTACTTTGTCATACCCAAGTGTTGGCAGCAGGCTGATTAAAAAAGTTGCAGCAAAACTTTGAGTACCACAATTCTGATATTTTTATTGAAAAATTACTAGCAAAAACTTATAACAACTTACACAATGCAAGCAATTTGATGGTGAAATTGAGACGAGAAAATTTATAAGTAAAAAATGCGTGAGGTTATGTTTTTGCGTTCTGCTACAATGTTGAATACAAATATTGCCAGATGAAAGTGTCAAAATTCTAAAGAAGATTGCATGCAATTTTTACAAAAAGTGGAACAGCTATTCATACTATGTTTTCTTGAAGTGTGTGCTTTGCAAGCACAGCTTCCACGCAATTCAAGCCAATAAATGACGACGTTTGCTAACTCTGCCTTCGCCCACAGGCGACACTCAAGTGGCTCGATATGGATTCCTTAGATATCAGCCAATTTTTGTGGCTGTGCATACAAAACTTTACTTACAACATTTCAACGCACAGATTTCAACTATTATCTCACATATACATACATACATATGTGCACATGTATGCGAGAGTAGAAACACAGACACATTCCCTTCGTGCATATTCTAGATCCTACAAATCTGTACTATTTATTTGCATTCCTGTTTGTATAGCTGAGCACATCGTCTAAGAGGAATGTAGCATGGAAGCATAATTTTTGTTTGTTTGCTGTAGGGGAGTGAACAGCTGTCAGCAACAGCACGCGCACACATACAAACTCTGGGTGGCTAAAAATTGCAAGCACGTGCCAAACAACGGCACTGAGATACTTTGAATGTATGTTTGTATGTGCGCATGCAACTGAGTTAGTTTATAAATAAGTAATCAAGAAAACATCCTTTGACCAGCAATTGAATGAAAGCAAAATATTTTGTCTTAACAGAATTTAAAGTTATTTGACAAATTATGCAGAAAAACAAAGTTTGAATAGATACAAATTGCATTTAAGTGATTGAGTAAAGAAATATTTTTCATTAAGTAGAAACTGTTAGATATGTCAAGCAGAGGTTGCGTTGTGACTCAATATTGCTGAATATGCGAGGTATGACTACTGAATAATGAAACGAATTATTTTCGGGGACACAGCGGATTTTGTGACGTGGCGTCTAAGCCGGCCGAGTGGAACGAATCGCACAATGAACGGCAAATGTTACCGGACGACTTGGGGACTCGTTCTTTCCAGAATATTTTGTATCCCATTACAACCTTTATTTATTCTATACATATATATATACTTTATACTTCTGTAATATATACCCGGAAATATATCGCCGATTAAATCAGAGTGAGTAGTAAATATTAATATATGATCTAAGTTATTCTATTGGAATTGTTGCCCCAACTTCAAAGACGATTTTCCCAAAACTGCTTTTTTTGAGATGGTCGTCATGATATCTCAAGTTCTACTTGACCGATTGCTTTGACGTTTGATAAGAATTTTTGACGAGATAACGTCTTATAATTTGATGTAGCCCGCTACACGCACCAAAAAATGTGTCGTTATGTTATGTTATGTTATGTTATGTTATGTTATGTTATGTTATGTTATGTTATGTTATGTTATGTTATGTTATGTTATGTTATGTTATGTTATGTTATGTTATGTTATGTTATGTTATCTTATGTTATGTTATGTTATCTTATGTTATGTTATGTTATGTTATGTTATGTTATGTTATGTTATGTTATGTTATGTTATGTTATGTTATGTTATGTTATGTTATGTTATGTTATGTTATGTTATGTTATGTTATGTTATGTTATGTTATGTTATGTTATGTTATGTTATGTTATGTTATGTTATGTTATGTTATGTTATGTTATGTTATGTTATGTTATGTTATGTTATGTTATGTTATGTTATGTTATGTTATGTTATGTTATGTTATGTTATGTTATGTTATGTTATGTTATGTTATGTTATGTTATGTTATGTTATGTTATGTTATGTTATGTTATGTTATGTTATGTTATGTTATGTTATGTTATGTTATGTTATGTTATGTTATGTTATGTTATGTTATGTTATGTTATGTTATGTTATGTTATGTTATGTTATGTTATGTTATGTTATGTTATGTTATGTTATCTTTTTTATTAATTTTTTTTATATATTACTTTTCCAATATGAATAAAAACCATGAACAAAAATGGATAGTAAAAATGTTTTTCATTTTTTTTTACCTTAGTTTTAAAAATACCTAAAATTAAGCGTCTAGACCAGAATACCCCCTTAACTAAAACCACTGCTTCGTATTGAATTGGCAGCGCCTTTCAAAATTATTTCATTAACTTATGTACGTAGTTAACAGTACATCGTAACGGAAAACTCGAATCCACCAAAGCAAGCAAAAACAAAACAAATGCATCTCTCAACTCTCCAGAAAGTTTTTTATATATACCACCTTAACCAAATCCCGGCACAACTACGAAGAGATGCTCTACGTCAACTGATTTGAGTTCTGTTTTTTTTTTTTTCTAGGTTTCGACGGCTCTATGGCACAGGACAGATGACCACGGTATTCTTTACGGCTAATTGAGAAAAAGTGGCGGGGTAGCAGTATTGGAATTTGTAATGGCAGTCAAGTTGCCCAGAAAGCCTTTGCCAGCCCACACTGCTCTTCGAAGTTAGTTGGTGAATGTAAGACAAAACTGAACAGTGTTACAAAACACAATAAAGTTGGTCTTATTTGGGTGCCTGGACGCTGTGGTATTACAGGGAAAAAGTTAGCTAATAAACTGACTAACGAAGGCTCTGCGAGTACGCCACTAGGCTCTGAACCCTTTCTAAATGTCAATTCTACATCGATTCAACTATGGATTAACGACTGGCTTCATGAGTTCTACCCATAGAGGACGTTGGTCTGAGTTGACCTTGTACAGAGTAGCCAAGTGCTTTGTAAAGGACCCAAACAGGAAAATAGCGACCTTTCTCCTAAAAATAAGTAGGAAGAATCTGAGAGTAGTGGTGCGTGTAATCACAAGGCATAACGCCTATGCTCAGCATATGGCTGGGGGTCGTCGAGAGCCATAAACTTTTTTCATCAACTCAAATGTTTCGGTAAACGTTTTAAAAATTTCAAAAGCAATATTTCTTCGAAACTAATTTTTGTATCGATGACGCAAACGTACTGACACTTTAGACGCAATAACTTCGCTTCCACTAAACCGAATGTCACCTTTCGCAAGCTTTCCCTGGAAGTCATTAAAAAGATGGCGCCATCATATGTATGCATATCCATATGTATGGCGTAGCGGATGGTAATTGTTTTAGCTGCTGTATGTCAAGTGCGTACAGAAGCATACACTTATGATGTCAACAAAAGCCGCCGTTAGCTTAAAACTAGTTTACTTCACGTATGGTCGCCTTTATTATTCGACTCGATAATTTCCCTATCCTCTTAGTTTTATGTCCTTACTTTATGTAAAAAGGATACGGACAGTCTTTTTGAGCAGAAACGGGGTACCAATACTGCCACATACAAAATAATTTTTGTTCGAGATTGTAACTATGAAGCTATGAAGGCAAAGAAAAAGGCAAAGCTCCTAAAAAAATGTTTGCACGAGTGACCAGCGACGAACTGCAGGATCCATTTTTTGTCGACCTATACTGTACGTCTGGCTAGCCAGAGCGTTCAACAGGATTCAGTAAAATATTAAGATGCTACGATAGCTACGCCAAATTAATTTTTTCTAAGCATCACAACGTGCCTACTTGACCTCCGGCGAATAGCTTTAAAGAGCAGTAAGCTTAGTCAATCTAACCTTCTTTTAAAGACACAACTAAGAAAATTTTCCCCATTCCCTGTGCCATCTCTTGAATGGAAAAGTAAAAAAACACAGCACAAAGTAGTAGATAAGCTCGACATGAAACTGCCATTGTTTGTTTGTATCACACCACTACTATCATACATCCTGATATCAAAAATCCTGAAAGGGATTACTACTTTACGAGTGCCAGAACTCCTTGTAAAACAATAAAACTATTAGTATTTTTACAATCAGTAAAATCTGTTGTTCACTGCCTTCTGTGTGTAAGAGTCTATGAGTATGAGAGCGTGTGTATGTGTGTACAATGCGTTAGTCTAACTATACTGGCTGGGTAATAAAATGCAATAGCAGAATATGAAAATTGGCCCCCTGCCAAACGATACTTATAATAAATTGCAAATTACTATTTTCTTCCACTGCAGCTATGCAACAGGCAAACGTTTATAAATACATACAATCATACATTCATACATACATGCATACATGCATACTTATGTATATATACATATAGATATAGTCATACTTTGCGAGAACAACGGGGCATATCCGGGAAAAAATGTGTGAGGAAGATTTCTTAAGAAAAATCCAAGTGCAAGCTTTTAATAGTTTCATATTTTCAATGGAAATTTGTATCACACGGATACAGCTATAATTATTTCTGTAGAAAGTTATTATTTAAACATTTTTCTAATCTGTTTTCCTTTTTTTACTTCAAAACGGTTGGGGCCGAATTGAACAAATCATGCTAGTATTTCCTTCTTCCTCGCACTAGCTGATACTGACTCAAAATACAAAGTAAAACCAAGACCTTTTCTTTTTGGGCTCTTCTTTTTTCTACCACCGCCAACTACCATCAAATATTTGAAACACTGAGCGGAACATCAAAGCTAATCCGAAGTAGTTTTGGAATTTTGTCAAATCTAAAAAGTCGAGTTCGGGTATACCTGCTTCCATGATGTTTGCTGATAAATTTGCAAGTACACTTATTTGCAGGCTTTTTATGTTAAATTATGTCTCTCCTGATCTTTCATCCGAGGTATCTTCATTTCTAAATTTTGGCTAATTGCACAACAAAATGTCAGCAGATGATTTTCAAGGGGATACTTTCTCTAAAACCTTCGTCACATACAGTTGCTGACGGTCTTTCAGCGATCTTGTTCAAGACTTGTCTTCTATCTCTAGCGAACACGAGTACCATGAAGAAAGAATTCACAGGATTAGATTTAAGGGGGTATTCTGGTCTAGACGCCTTAATTTTAGGTATTTTTAAAACTAAGACAAAAAAAATGAAAAACATTTTTACTATCCTTTTTTATGGTTTTTATTAATATTGGAAAAGAATAAAAAAAAATTAATAAAAAAAGTAAAAAAATCGTGGAATTACAGGCCGGCGGAGTGGGGGCTACTTAAAAAACGGTGCTCCCTGGTTGACATTATTGCAACCCTTATAGTGATCTAACACAAACTAATTTAAAAAAATTCTTCATTAGTTAGGATGTCGCTATCGGATTAGGGCAAATCAAAGACAAAAAAAAATCACAAAATGGCATCAACTTGAAAAAAAATTATGTACCCTCTTTTTTTACTATTTCAAATTTTTAAAAAATACTTCACACTTAAATTTTTCAAAATCCGAGGCAGGCGCGATAGACAGATTTATAATAAAAAATTCTTATCAAGCTTCAAAGCGATCGCTCAAGTAGAACTTGAGATATCATGACGACCATCTCACAAAAAGTAGTTTTGAGAAAATCGCGTTTGGAGTTTGAGCAGCAATTCCAATAGAATAACTTAAATCATAATATTTACTACTCACTCTGGATTAATCGGCGAAATATTTCCAGGTATGTATTAGAGAAGTATAAAGTATATATAGGGTGGGCCATATATTGTAAAATTTGCTTTTTGAATAGGCTATAAAAAAAAACTAATCAATATTTAAAAAATTTTTTTTTTATTTTGAAGCTTGAACATTGTCATTTATGAATAAAATATAATATCGTTCAAATGACTGCCAAAATAGTCCAACGGGCTAAAATCACAGCTCCGAGGCGGCCAATTGATATCGGAATTTCGGCTGATTATTCGGTTTTCAAAAACGGTTGCCGAAAGTTCAAGTGTAACTTTGGCAGTGTGACAAGTTGCACCGTCCTGTTGAAACCAAATGTCGTCCAACTCGTTGAGCACGTCACGGTAACGCTCGCCATTTACTGTAACCGCGGCTCCTCGCTCATTTTCGAAAAAAAACGGCCCGATGATGCCGCCTGACCAAAAACCGCACCAAACAGTGACTCATTGTGGATGCATTTGCTTCTCTACAGTAACATGTGAATTTTCTGAGCCCCAGACAATTTTGCTTATTGACGTAGCCACCGATATGAAAATCAGAAAAGAAGAATAAGACTCACCGCTTTGGAAACAGGTTTTCAATATTTCCCAATTTTGTTCAAGCGTATAGCGTCCCATTTCGTTAATGTCAAACCTTTAAGTAAATTATGAACACATTTGACATGTCATTTCTGTTACCCATCCCAAAAAAATAGATGGTTCAAAAAGCAAACGCTATATGGCCCACCCTGTATATTTGTATAGAATAAATAAAGGTTGTGTGGGATACAAACGATTTTTTGAAAAGAACGAAAAAAATCCAACTTCTTCAAATTTCTAGACCAGAATACCCCCTTAAAAACCCCGATGCATAAGAACGGAGACAAAGGCGACTGCAACAACTTCAAAGGTATAGCACTTTTAAGCTCTACAAATATTTTCGTCGAAAGTATTAATTATGTGGCTCAGCATAATCAGAGCGATTTGGACTTGGAATGTGGATTTCGAGCAAATGGATCAACGACAGATGAGTGTTTCATTATGTGCCAAATCTTCGAAAAGTTTTATGAACATGGACTTGAGTCACATTGTCTATTTGTAGACTTTAAAAAAGCTTTCGTCAGCATCGACTGAAATAAACTTCCTTTTATTCTCCATCGGCAAGGTGAAACTCCAATGAAACCTGCTTCGCTCGTATCTATGACCTGAGTAAGAACGGCATCTAAAGTAATGATACAAGGAAAAGCTCCGGATTCTTTCGATGTTAAGAATGTTTGGGTTTCGAGGCATTTGTGTATACATGGATGGACTCGCACTGTCTTGCATCGTCCCGTTTTTCCCTTGACGGTAGTTCGTAAACGTTGTAATGGCAAGTGTAGACGGAAGAGGCGTGAGTGCGTAGTTCACCAGTCTGGTAAGCTCCGAAATGCCAGCCAGGATTTTACCGTGGCCGTAGTACGTGTTTGACTAACATAGGTGATTAAAGTGCACTGCGCACGATATATCTTGCCTGCAGATCTACCGGAAGGAGGTTTAATATCGCATATAATGCATTGATGGTGGGGTTGACATTTTTTTTTATTTATTTATTTATTTATGTATATCAATAGTACAGAATAAGACAAAGGACTTTTAATAGTACTTCAACATTAGTGTAGTCTCGTATAACTAGAATGATTTTAACATTAATATATCAACCCAATATATTCAACTTAACTATAATAATAAGAAGATAAGGCTTGGATAGTAGGAAAAAAAGAAGGATTTAGAAAAAAAAAACAAAAGTAGTAATTAGAGAATATGGAGAGGAATTTAATGCCCTAATTCAATGCAATCAAACACTTTTAAAGTAATTATGGACTTGTGCCCTATAGTTAAATCTATATAGTCCAGCCTTCACAGTGTCGGGTAATGAGTTCCACTCTTAAGCAGCGTTAATGAAAAATAGTCTATAAATGTTGGAACGATGAATTTGTTGTGTCTGCGAGACCTTACTGGTGTCAACTTCTCTGTCAGGTAGGGAGGTAACTTCAAAATGTAAGTGTGTACATAAATATGCAATTTCTACTAGACAAATAACTGTTAAGGCAACAGCCCAGTAACCTTGTTCGCCAGGCAGAGATATGATCATATTTAAATGTATACATATATAATTGGCGCGTACACCCGTTCTGGATGTTTGGCCGAGCTCCTCCTCCCATTTGTGGCGTGCGAGTTAAATGTATAGATGGAATGAGCGTTAGAACAAGACTGATTTATTCAAAATATCAAAAATCTGATTATACTTAAGTTAAGTGAGGAGAAAGTTTAGAATTGTTGGAGGTGGGAGTGGGGAAGTGTGAGAGAACGTGGTGTATGAGTGTGGGAGGTTGGGAATATGGAAGTTGGGGAACGTGAGAGTATATTGTAACAGTAACATATATAAAAAGAAAAAAGAAATCGTACATATATAACTTGCGGCTTGATGTTGTACCACAAATAAAACAATCCCATATACTCGTACATACCGTGTGGCGTTATTAAATGTCACATTAAGTTTATGGCAAGATGTGGAGTCAAGATTGCTGTATACCACCTCAGAGTAGTTAATGAGAGGCATAATTAGCTGGAGAACTAATTTGCGCCTCGTTTTCTCTGGTGTGAATGTTGCAATATGGTCAACACAGGAAAGTTTTGTGCTAAGAATAAATCCCAAATTTTTTACCTTCTCCGTAAGGGAAAGGGAGCTAGTACCAATCCACAATTTAGGAATATTGTCAAATGCACCACACTATTACATATAGGTAAGCCATATGACTTTGACGCGTTCAAACATAAAAAGTTATCATTAGCCCAAGCAGAAATAACAGAAAAATCAATGTTTATTTTGAAACGTAAATCTTCAACGAGACCAATACGACTGGGCAGGTACAGAACACCTACTGACAAACGGTAAAAACATCATTGACAAAAATACTGAATAGAAGTGGGCCAAGGATATACCCTTGCGGAACACCAGTGAGTACATATCTAAGCTGAGATGTTAATTTTCTGGTCTTAACCTTCTGCGTTCTGCCACCAAGGTAGCTAGCCATGAACTGCACCACAAAGTCTTTGAAGCCGAAATAGTGTTTGAGCTTCAAACATAACAATTTGTGCTCCACTGTGTCAATTGCTTTAGAATAATCAAGTAAACAAAGTAGAGTCAAGTCTCCGTTGTCAAAACTATGTAATTCTAATATCGTCTAGTATTTTAACCATTGCTGTCGAGCAACTGTGTCTTTGTTTGAAGCCAGATTGTAGTGGGGAGCTGTAATAGAGCCAGCGTGTATTTTGGGTGTCATACGTCCCATTTTTTTCTAATGAGTACAACTCCGTCACTGATTTGCGTACTCTATAGTATCTTCAACTGTAAGTACCCAATTTAGTTAGCTTCCTGTCCAGCACAGAGCCTAGATATTTAGCCCTTTCGGTTACTCTAAGGGGTTTTCCCGCTAGAGAAAGAATTGGTTTGTTTAAGAAAAAGTGTCTTCTGTATCCTGCTAAAAATTTTTCAGATCTTTTTTCTCAGTATTTACTGCTTGATAGCTACACCAAAGTGGTAGTTTGTTAAAAGATCTATGAAATATGCATTTCGAATAATTAAATTGACAATTTATTAAATTGATTGTGAAAATAAAGCTACAACATTCTGCAAAACAAATAACAAAATTGACAATTGATTAAATGGAATTTTAAAATAAAACTAGAAAATTTTGCAAAACAAATAACAAAATTAGTTAATTGCTTCAAATTATTATCCGAGTTTACTCATTCAAATTCCAAAACTTGCGCCACCACCAACAAGAAGTAAACAAATAATCATGAAATCTTATTTACAAACACATTCCGTCGTTAGTGGCAAATCGAATACGTTGACTGATGACTCGTAAAACTTAATTGATGTTATTTTCTTAATAAAGCAAAGAATGGGGCATGGGCTGGGTTCCTTTTTGAATCGCATGCCATTTTGACACTGATGGCTATTTTGGGCTCAAAAATGTGGCAAAAACTCAATATCATATTGGGTGAAGGAAAAAGTTTACATGGTTTTGTTTTTACCTTATTTTGGCAATGAAACTAATAAAGTTATAATTATCATCAAACAAAGGGTACCAAACAGTTTTTTTGATTAATCTTCAGTTCCTAGACAATACAAAAAACGTTCACAAATAGTAGAGGTGCACAGCTATCGATAATAGCGAAAAAAATTGATAGTATCGATATATTTATTTAATTATCTCTCACTATCGATAGTTTTTTTTAAACCAAAGGAAAGTTTACATAGTTCCATTACATATTTTCTCTGGAACACCCGGAGCGCAGGTAACTTCTCTCCGAAAATTCTTTTTGCAAAAATAATAAATTTTGTGCAATTTTAGGTTCTTTTCGGTGTTGGTGGTGACGGTTGTATTGTTTGTGGTATTGGTGTCGGTTGTGCTATGGAGATTGTCAGATTGTCGAGCTGGGCCGTTTGGGCTGATTTGTAGGTGGCATTGATTGTATTAGGGCGAAAGCTGATTTTTTTTTTTTATGTGATATCGTCAAGGATGCTAGATTTACAAGGTTTGGCCGATGACTATGATGAAAAAGAAAATTGTGAGGCGGATTTCGGCTGCCACGTCACGGGGGATTCGCCAACCAAATTCTGCACGTTCATTTCATATGTATTCACACACTCATCCAATCAGTCCTTGTTCAGATGGCAATTAAGTGACACTTTGTTAATTTTTTTCGTATATCACTAACAAAATTTTAGTTTTTTTGTAAATGAACCGCTTCGTGACCCCAGTTAAGTCAGACTATCAGCTGATTGCCTCAAATTCGCTGAGAGCCGGTTAATGGTTTTTTGTTGGCCACACCCCCTCAATTTTTTTCGCCATGTAATATAGTGAGATGCTGGTTTCATTAGGAAATATACTTATTTAAGAGGAAAGTCTAACCTGGACAAATCTCAACGTAAAATATTTGCTGCAGAAATTGCCGTTGTATTACTTTTCAGCTACGGCAAGTGAATATTCATAAAATGATTAATGATTTCCTTTAAAATATATCCATCAAGAGGACAATTGTTGAGCAAAACGTTAAATGAGAAATGATTTCCTGCGGCTTGACTCCTTTAAGTAAAACAAGAGTGAGAAATGTTCCCTGTAAAGCAGACATAAATAAATGGAGTCAAGGCACAAGACAAATTGCACACTTCTAAGTAAGGCGGCCACCGTAGCCGAATGGGTTGATGCACAACTACAACTCGGAAGTGCGCAGGTTCGAATCTACGTGCATGAAACACCAAATCATATATTAGAAAAAAGTTTTCTCTAATACCGGTCACCGCTCGACCTCCTAGTATATTTCTGCTATTAAAAACTCCTCATAATAAACCATCTGCCGTTCAGCGTCGGCTTCAAACTGTAGATATCTCCATTTGTGGAACAACATCAAGACTCGCGCCACAAATAGGAGGAGGAGCTCGGCCAAACACCCGAAAAAGGATGTAAGCGGCATTTATAAATTTGTATATATTATAAGCACTTACCTACACACTTCTCTCATGCCTTGATCTTTTCTTCGGCCTTTTCACACCACACACTTCAAGGTCATCTATCAGCCACGTATTCGCGCCGTTTTCCCCAACAGTCGAGTGTCATAGGATAATATGATAAGTAAGCTAAGCAATAAATTCTCATTCATTTTACAAAGCGCTACTGGCTGTAGCAGACAGCTGTGCGCTAGTTGGCAGATTGCTGAGTAGTGAAGGAAGAGTAAAAATGAAGAAGGTAAACTAGCCTGCGGCGGTTAAGCCAAGTGCTGTGCGTCAGTGTCAGCTACTTTAGAATTGTTTAGTATTTGCTCTTTTTTTTTTTTTTGATTGCTCTTGCTATTTCTGTAGACTGCTCAACTTGGCGTGACCCAATTAATGCGTGAGGCAGCCGGAAGAGTGTGTGTAGGATTGTATAAAGTTACAAAAACGAAGTTAAAGAAGTTAGTGGCATAGTGGTAATGTTTTGACAGTGAGTCAAGGCAATTAATTTTTATAGGAGCTTCCCATTTCTTAATATGACATAAACTAACTGTGGGAAGTAAACTGATAAAAAAAAACGATCCACGTGTGAACATATTTTGTGGAAATGTTTTACTTTCATCAGATATACAAATTCTTATACAGTCGAATTCCTTCGTGTTGAGATTTTGCTCACCAAAAACCTTTTAGCTTAAATTAGGGGGACTGAATATTTTTTCAATAACTCGGAATGCCAACGTATTAAAGGCAAACAAATTATAAAATATTTATTTTTTAAGAATAAGAATTTACAAAAATATTACATATATACTTAATACCGCAGTAATCTCTCCAAATTTGTTAATTTGCAACAGAACTCCGGTTAACCATTTCTAATTGGATAAAGGTGAACTTTACGCTTAATTCCGCTTTGCTGTTAACTGCTCTGATTGCTCTCACAGTAGTCGACTCACATTTGCATAGCAACCACAAACGATGAGTATGATGTTTGCCGTTAACTGCACTCGCTCTCCCAGAAGTCGACTTGCACTTGATTAGCAACTGCAAGCGATGCGTATGATGTTCGCTGTTAACTGCACTCGCTCTCTGAGCAATCGACTCACACTTGCATAGCAACTGCAAACGATGCATATGATGTTTGCTGTTAACTGCACTCACTCTCCCAGCAGTCGACTCACACATGCATAGCAACTGCAAACGATGCGTATGATGTTTGCTGTTAACTGCACTAGCTCTCCCAGCAATCGGACTCCCACATGCATAGCAACTGCAAGCGATGCGTATGATGTTTGCTGTTAACTGCACTGGATCTTCCAGCAATCGACTCCCACTTGCATTGTAACTGCATGCCGTGGAGTCATATGTATATGATGCTCGCTAGTTGAACAAAAGAGAGCATGTTCGTTTATGTAGGTGGTCAGCAGTTATTTCTGCCTGAAGCCTTTCTGACTGCATAGTTCTGTCATTCAGCTAAACGTAGTATTCTATGCATGTACCTGTATCTATTAATCTCTTTATATTTACTTATACAGGGACCTACAAAAGTCTACATACACCCCCCATTTCCACTGGATTGAAAGTTCAAAAACTTGACTGAAAAATGTGTTTACACAGTTTTATTTGAAAGCTTTTTCTAATCATTATAAACTTAAAAAAAATCCATACATTAACATAACATTAACATAAAATCACAAAGCTATGGCAAAAAGACCTAAAACCAACGTTGACAAAGGTCTACATATAGTACACAAATATCTTGAATTGAATGAATTTGAAAAGGTCGAGCCAAGGAGCACCAGGAGATTTGGTGGCTCCTAAAACCCTCATGCTAAAAAGCCCATTGTATTTAAAGCTCTGGAAAGGGGGTAGATAGTCAAGGAGGGAGGGAGAAAAGTATCAGAGAAAGAGATAGGAAAGAATAGAGACAGAGATAGAGATAGTTAGTCCTGTGAGAATTTTCCAGATTCTTTGGCGAATCTGTAAATATCCTCCAGTTTTAGAGAACGAATATTACTCATTCGCATGACATCGGACCCCAAAACTCGGAGCCTTGCTCCAGCAAAGGCAGGACACTCACAGAGAAAGTGCTCAGTGCTTTGCTCCTCCAAGCATGACAGGCATACCGGGTCCTCGATGATTCCAATGGTGGTCATATGCTGACCCCATGGGTTGTGTCCTGTAATGATGCCGACCATCAACCGAATGTCTTTCCTTCTAAGTTTTAGTAGAAAGTTTGACAGTTTTCTGTTCGGACTTGTCACAAAACACTTTGCAGTTCTGCAGCGTTCTAGACCGGAACATCGCTCTTTATGTAGATTGCCTACATAATCATTGATCCAATTCTTGATTCCTGCGGGACTGATTCCGATTATTGGCTCTGGCCCCTGTGGGGACACCGCTGATCCACGGTTGGCCAATTCGTCGGCAATTTCGTTTCCTTGAACACCGGAGTGTCCCGGAACCCATATAAGTACAAGCCTGTTTTGTCTTGCGACAGAATTGAGCTTCTTCTTACATTCTTGAACAATCTTTGAGGTTTGCTTCGCGTTCTCCAGGGCCTTCAATGCAGCCTGACTGTCACTGAAGACCCCAATCTGTTTCCCGCTCAAATATCTTACTCCAGTGTGAAAAACTTCACTTAACTCTAAGTAATATTGCTTCTTAGTATTTAGTGGGTCCACCATTAGCATCAATTACAGCTTGAAGCCGTCGTGGCATCGAAGTGACTAAATTTGTTACTTCTGCAGAAGTTATATTGTTCCAAGCTTGTATTAGTCGTTCTTTGAGTACTGAAGCGCTTGAAATCGGATTTTTTCTAATTTTTCGATCTAAAATTTCCCAGACATGTTCAATAATATTCAAATCTGGGCTTTGCGGTAGTGTATTTAATTGCCTTGGAGCATGGTAAAGCAGACAATCCTTCACAATGTGTGTTGTGTGCTTTGGATTGTTATCCTGTCGAAAGAATTAACCTGGACCAAGCTCCAAATCATCTACCGAAGAATTCAGATTGACTTCCAATATCTACATATATATATATATAATTGGCGCGTACACCCTTTTTGGGTGTTTGGCCGAGCTCCTCCCCCTACTTGTGGCGTGCGTCTTGATGTTGTTCGACAAATGGAGGGACCTATAGTTTCAAGCCGACTACGAATGGCAGATATTTTTATGAGGAGCTTTTTCATGGCAGAAATACACTCGGAGGTTTGCCATTGCCTGCCGAGGGGCGAGCGCTATTAGAAAAATGTTTTTCTTAATTTTGGTGTTTTCACCGAGATTCGAACCGACGTTCTCTCTGTGAATTCCGAATGGTAGTCACGCACCAACCCATTCGGCTACGGCGGCCGCTTTCGCTTGACTTCCAATAGTGATTTGTGTTTATAACGATCTATATTACTTTCAATAAATACAAATCATCCAACTCCAGATGCAGCAACAGCTCCCCAAACCATTACATTGCCGACACCATGCTCTACTGTTGATACCAAATTCTTCGGACTCAGTGCAGTATTTTTTTTTTCCTCCACATTTTTGCTCTTCCATCGTTACCGAATATACATATTATACTTCGACTCATCTGTAAACAAAACTTTTTGCCAAAAATCCAACCCCTTTTCCTTGTGTGCTTTGGCGAACTCCAGGCTAAGTTTACGGTTTTTTTTCAGAAATAAGAGGCTTTTTTCGGGGTGTTCTACTATGAAAGCCGTTTTCGTTCAGAGCTCTTTAAATTGTTCTTGGTTGAGCACACTCTCGGAGCAGAAACTTTTGGATTTTTGTCAACTTCTTTTAGAATCCAGCTGACGTCTCTGCAAGATAGTTTGCTCGGGCGGCCACTGCGCGGCTTATTTTCGGTGGAATCACTATTTTAAAAGTTTTTTACAATGATCTGGACTGTTGCACGACTTAAGTTTATGATTTTTGAAATTTCGCCATATGATTTTTTTTCTTTCCTGTGCTGAATAACTAAATTTCTAACGCCAACTGATATTTCTTTTCGGGGAGCCATTGTAGATGCTTAACTATTCAAATTGCAACTAAAATCAATATTAGCAAAGCAACAAACATAAGAAAAGGAAAGAAAGAGACAAACGGTATTTAACCGTTATCACAACATGGGATATCAGAGTACGAGCTAGGAAACCGGTTCTGTATGTACACTTTTGTCAACGCTGTTTTTGCGTTTTTTTAGCATAGCAGTATTGTTTTATGTTAAAGAATGGATTTGTTTTAGTTAAGTCGATTAGAAAAAGATTTCAAATGAAATTGCATAAACACATTTTTAAGCAAAGTGTTTGTACTTGGTAAACAACGAAAGGGAGGGGTGTATTTAGACTTCTGTCGGCCACTGTTTCTGTTTTGGTCAGCTTTTAGACAATGGCGCGTTGAATCCACTTTTATTTTCCTTTTTAACAATGACCTTGCTTATGGCGCCTAAGTTCATTTATTTTCCTATTTTCCTCTTTTGTTTTCTCAGTTCATTCTTCGAAATTTCTGTGACCCTTCAAACATTAACCGCTTTATTTGCACACGTCTGAACTTCAGTTGATCATTTCTTGCCATTTCGCCCATTTCTATAATGTTGTTATTTTATTTTTCTTTCCCTCCTTCTTCTCGTTATTCTATGCAATAACTTCATTACGATATACTCAAGTTTAGTGCCAAAAAAAGTAGTAATGGTCGGCAGTGCATACTTTTTGGTTTACTTATTTCGTCCTCAATTACGTGCATGCTTTGTTTCTATTTTTTTTCTTTCTTTCCGTTTTTCTTTTTTTCCTTATTGTTGTGTTTTGCCTTTTATTTGTACATATGTACATCTTTTTGTTTGTCCTTTTTTGCCAACAACAATGTTGCGTAATTTATGATCTGTCTGGCAGCCTGCTGTCATACAGCTCCAACTAAGCAGCCCAACCTTACGGTTTGCGAATTTAATCGGACGACGATATCTGTTGGCATGTAACACGAATTGCCCCTTTTGGAAGCGTTTTGTTTTTTTATATTTTTGGTCAACTTGTTTTATATCTAATTTGTTTTTTTTTCTTTGTTTTAAGTTAAGCGTACATTTTGTTTTTATTGTTTTTGCCACCCTTTATGCACCATAGCTGTTATTTTTAGATAACGGTTCTTTGCTCAACCTGTTTATAGAAAAGACACGTGCACGTTGTTGTTATGACGTTAACTACATTTTTACAACAGCAATCTGCTATAAACTGCTATAACTGTTATTTGTATTATCTATCTTCTAGTGTGAATTATTAGCAATCAATTTCCTATACGATTCCTTTATTTTCGGTTATATTATTTATCAAAATATTTTATGGAATGGAAAGCCACGTTCAAATAACTACATCGGCGCTGGTTGCCTATCAAATATCAATAGCTAATCCATCGCTTTTTGTTTTGAGACAAAAGAGTCATTTATCAGCATTGATAGCTAATCCATAGCTGCATGTGCTCAAAATTCATAGAGCTAGGAATTTATCAATTAGTTTTAGGAATTTATCAAAAGCAATCGCGAGAAAAGAAGTTAGGTATGAGATTTTCTTCCTAAAATAGCCAGTATTTTCAATGAAATTTCTTCATGTATTTAATCTCGATCGGAACCTGATTTAGACTAATCACAAAAACATGCACTCAGAATATAAGTTATCATATCATGCCTGCCCTAATATTTAACCCAGCAGTTAGCATTGCTTTGATCTTGTTTTTCATAAAGAAATACGCCGTCTGTGGGTTCTGCCTAGTAATCATCACGCCGTAATATGTCCTGTTATGGGATCCTAGCGTGATCATCAGTAACAATGAAAAACAGCAAATCCCTTTACGGTACCCAGACACCCAACTAAGAGCATTGCTTAACAACAACTTAACAGTGGCGTTCGCTAACAATGCATCCCAATAACAGTGTCACCGGGCATGCGGGTTCAAGCCATATGACAACAACAACAACATAGACAGACAAAGGGTATTTAAGGTGGCAGCTTAGAATAAGAAGTTAGTTATTTGATTTATGGATTGACAACGATAAGTCGTGGTCGGGACTAAATAAATAATGTAAAAAAAAATTAAAAAAGTGTTTTTATATAAAGTGAAAAACTTAACTTATATACAGAACAGATGCAGCATCTGCAAAGGGGCACCCACATGTAGCTCTCGTGCTATCATACATCTAATATCCTCTTTTGAGAACTAGTCGTAAAGAAAGCAGCAACCATAAAGAATAATTGAGTTACGTACCCTGATAAAGTACCTCAGTAAGCATGGAAAAACTTCACAAATTATTATGAGGAATTCTTAAGTGGAAGGGTGTTATATGAGTACGAGTATATTCACGTAAGATGGGGAGTCAATTAAAGTCGGTCAGCGAACAAGTAGGCCGATATCGCTTTATATTCTCAGACGTTGTTGGAAAATCAGAAAACTTTTTCGGGAAGATCCAGATTTAAAACACAAATAAATCGCTGAGCTGGTTGGCGTAACATATACGACTGTTCTGAGTACTTTCCATGCTATGCTGTCTATGGCTATGGTCCAAGAATGATAGAAACAAGATTGCGCCCATCAGAGAGTACGTAACGTCACGTTTGCCATGTTGTGCAGTGTTGCCAACCATTTGCTCTTCACAATAAATTTAGTACTTTATTATACCCAAAATGCAAAAACTTTTAAGTTTGGTATTTGTTTCTTTTTGTTTTTAATTTAAAGCTACCGAAACTGTAAGTTAAAAAAAAAAACTGTATTATTAAACAAAAGAATGTTAAAAAAGGTCACTCTGAGAAGATTTTAGTGCTAATGCAAATTTGGTGATTCTTATAAAGATTGATATTTTGAAAGTGGAAATTTAGTGTTTTGCTCCTTTTCTCCTTTTAAGTTAATGCAAGAATATTAAATGTTCTTCTCGCAACTCTTCTTAACATTGAAAACCTTTTTACACATTTTAAAAAGAGTTTGAATTTACTGAATGCAAATTAAAACCATAGAGGTGTAATCGTTTCGTCCGGTCCTCAATCCTTAGTGGGACATACGGCATCAAGAGGTGTATTCATAGTAAAAATAAGACAAAAAATACCAGAAAATACTGAAAAAATCATAACTTGTTGCATAACCTGAAATATAGCAAGAAAGTCGTTATCTTAACAAAAGAGTTCCTCTTAACAGAAAACCCATAAATTAAATTGAAACACATTTATTAAAAAACGCATATTTTAAAGATAATTTGCCACGTATACAAAGTTCTTTAAGTAATTCAATAAAAATTTGGTATTTTCCTTTCTTTAAATGAGCATTTTAGTGCGTTTTTATATCCAAAGCTAGGCAACCCTGCAGTAGTGAGAGTGAGAGATTTGAGCTGAATGCAGAAGAACACCAACAACAACTGCAATCGCGGGCAATGCGACCAGATGTTAAAAAAAGTAAAGCTAAATAAAACTGAGTGAATTATTGAACTAATTTTTAAAAAATTAATATTTTACAAAATTATAAACATTACTTTTAATTAGAAAGGGCTAGAAAAATGTCATGAAGAAAGAACTAAAACTCCGAGATTAAATAACAGAAAAAAATATGCTAAATCAAGTTACGAAAATGTTAATCTGGTCAAACTGGTGCTAAAACCACGTAACTCATTCTCAAATTCGCTGAGAGCAAAGTAACGTTACCACGATAGGTGCCCTCTCATTATTCTTTCCATCGTTGCTATGGTCAGTATAGGATGAGTGTTGAGCCAAGAATGGTAACATCAGTAGAGAACCAACAGCATGGCAAATATTCTGGCGTAAATTTACATCTGCATAGCAAAAAAAGGCGTGCATTTACGAACCGGATTATTATTAAAAATAAAACTTTAAATCATATCTAAGAATATGAATTGAAACTGGAGTATATGAAGTAGATAAAAGTTGTCTTAGAAGTTCAAAGGGTCAGAATTAGCTGAAATAAATAGCTAGTTTTTTCCTCTTTTTTTTTTTTTTTTTTTTTTGATGCGATAAAGAAAGAATATCCATATTATGGTAGGTCTCTGGAGACAATCTCTCAAGGGACATGGAAGCATTTTCGGGCAATTAACACCGTATTTCTCCGAAGTTCGAACAGATCTCTCTATCCGCAAACTAGAGTTTGAGGGTCGTGCTAGAGCAATCTTTCCAAATAGGCAGGATTGGATCGAGGGGAAAATATGCACCGAAGCTTTCACCTCTGTCTTCACTGACGGTTTCATGATGGAATTGGGAGTCGGAGCAGGGGTTTTCTCTAAATCAGCCAATTTATCTATCTGATTTAAACTGCCGAACACTGCTAGTGTTTTTCAAGCAGAAGTCTTTGCGATCCTGCAGGCATGCAAAATGCTTAAGGAACGCGGGAGCGAGGGAGATATTAACATTTTCTCCGATAGTCAAGTGGCCTCAGAGACCTCCTACCCGGTCATTGGCATCCCCTTGACAGTTGTTAAAGGGAAACTGCACAAATTATTTCTCAGGAAAGCGCAGAAAAGATGGAGCTCCATTTCTTCATGTGCTATTTCGAAAACCCTTTGGCCCCAATACGATATACGAAGAACTCAGAAAGTTCTTTGGACTCCTCGCCATTCAATTTCCACATTCGTAGCTGTGTTTACCGGTCACTGGACGATCGGCACACAGGCGGAAAAGCTAGGGTTATCATTTAACCTCCATTGCAGAAGCTGTGGGGACCTTTCAGAGAAGGAGACCGTTGAGCATTTTCTCTGTAAATGTCCGGGTTTGGCAGCTAGAAGATTAAGGTCACTGGGAGCTCCTTTCTTCGACAGCCTGGGGCAGTGCGCCAACCTAAATCCAATCAATCTTCTCCATTATATCAACAGCTCTGGTTGGCTGTAGATATCTGCCTGTTGGAGGTCTCATAATGGTATCAAAACGGCGCTTTAGTGCTACTTGAGGAGTGCCAGGTGCACTTCAACCATTTCACCTACCTATGGTAGGGAAATACACTACAATTTACTTATATAAAAACTAAAGGAAGCCTTTAAAAGCAAGGAGAGGAAGTAGATTCTAATATAGTTAAGCTTTTTTGCTCGGCAATGCTTTGAAGCGATACGTTACTTTTAGCCGCACTCTTTAGAATTTAAATATTTATAAATAATAAATAATTATTTCCAAAAATGGAAACAAATAAATGAAAATGTATTTTGGTAATACTGAAGTGAAGTTGGCAATTCCAGCATATTTTAAGGGTCTGCCAAATGTTTTTTCGATGTTATAAATAAACTCTTTGAAAGATCTTAGTAGATACAAACTTAAAGAAGAATATATCGAAAAGTAATAATTTCATATTTGTCAACTCTCTAAATACCTAACTCCCACTAAAAGCGGATGATGATATCAATGAAGCAGCATAATACTTCATTAATTGCGTACATTACTCTGCCTGAACCTCCACTCCAATGCAAACACACAAATCTATAAAGAAGGCGATGCTCTCCCTTATCGAATGCAAGTTCAATGAAAAACGCCAAGCTCGAAAGAATGGCAACACTTTCGCTGCTCACAAGACTAAGATGTCTAAACTCGCTTTTAAAGGAGGTGAAGAAACTACGAATCACTTAAAGAAACCAAGAAAAACAAAGTTATTTATCAAGCCAGATGGAGCATGGACAAAAATGTAAGCTGATAAAGAAGACTGTTTTGCTAAAAATCTTTCTCAAGTTTTTGTTATCAACCCAGACGAACACCGCCATACAGGGTTTGATTGAAAAGTAATGAGCCTTCCCGCACGGAGCGGGCAGTCGAATCGGCTGGTGAAGAAAATGATCGTTGGACCTTCCCCTTCCACTAGAAACCGGTCCCAGTTCCCTGGCAACAGCGGTGCAGTCAACATCGCTCCGCGCGTGAAAGTTGTTTTAAACGAGTGTTAGCGAAAATGTAGCGATCGTTGCAGCAACGTTACTCGATCAAATTTTGCGTAAAGCTAAACTGTTTGTACCTCCAGGAAGCACTGTAAACGCGGCATTTTTCAAAGAAATGCTCCTTCGGCTGAAAAACCGCGTCGCCCGGGTTCGGCCCGACCTCGTCAACAATTGGACCCTTCATCACCTCAATGCGCCGGCGCACACCGCCTTCCTCTGCACCTCTGCATTGGCCAAGATGGGAGTTCCGGTGCTTCCCACCCTCCCTACAGCCCATACCTGTCCCCTCCGGACTTCTTCTTGTTCCCGCGCCTGAAAAGAAAGCTGAAGGGAGGTGTTTCGACTCCATCGAGGCGATCCAAAAAACTGTGACAGCCGAATTGAACGCGATTGCGGCGGATGAGCTTAAAAAATGTTTCCTGCAGTGGAAGGACCGCTATGAGTGATGCATAGACGCTCAAGGGTCCTATTTTGAAGAATATTAGTTGTATAAGCCAAAAGGTTTAATAAAACTGCTTAAAAGAATAAGCCTCATTACTTTTCAATCAAACCCTGTATATACAACTCCAAGTTTCTTCACTCTTAGATGAGACTCCCCAAATGGATTTGCCAATAAGGATGTGCACAAAAATAGAAATAAAAGCTGCCATACTCCAGTTAAAAACCAAAAAATCTCCTGGTTATGATTTAATAACAGCAAAAAAAGAGAATTTCCCAAAAAAACTAAAATATTTTTCACCCAACTCTCCAATGTAATCATACTGAAAGGATTTGTCCGACGCCAGTGGAACTCTCAAATAGTCAAGATTTTAAAACCATGGCTGAAGTAATCCTAAATCCCCCGATAAGTTTACTTGCGATTATCTCCAAGATAATCGAAGTCTTATCTTTTAAAATATTACCCCCCGTAATTGAGAAAAGTCAGTTGATTCCCAAACATAAATTTCGTTTCTGTAAGCAGCACAGCACCAGCGTAGCAGGGTATCATTACTACTATGTGTACTCCGGATGCCATTCAACCTCCAGTCCTAATTAGTATTTGCGTAGGACTCCACTTTTTCGTATTTTCTGGTAGGATTTAGATGGCCAATGCAAGTAAAAACTTAGTGAGTAATTAAATGTCTCCAAATCATCACTCACAAACTAGTCTTGCTTGACAAATATCTATCTGACAGTTTCTGTAGACGATGGATTAGCTACCATTGCCTCCTTTCCTCATGCCACTAGTTACGTAAGAGGAAACTCAGATAACTATTTTGCAACGGAAACCACTTATTATTTCGCCTGCTACCACATATGTTACAGACGGTTGCCATTGTTGCCAGGGAACTAAAGTATTTCTTGCCGCTCATTCGCACTCAACTCTCTCTCTCGCGTGGTCAAATTACAGGCCTTTCTGCACAAAAATGGAAAATTCAAAGTGCCATTTAATTTGTTGTTTGCTATTTTTTCATTAGAAACACTTTAAAGCATACACACGCGCATTTTTTATGCAAAGTATAAGTTACCTTTACACAGCACTTAATTAAAGCCATTTGAGGCGAACTCTTGCTACAAAAGTGCAGTAGTGCGGGTTCAGTAGTGCTGGCTCTACTTTAAATGCGGGCATAAGATTCAACACTACAGAAATAGATAAGCAGCTATATTTTTAAAGTGTTGCTATAATTAAAAAAAAAAAATAAATAATTTACATAACGTCAAATAGATTCGATTGGTTTGAATACAACTTCAAACTGTAATTTTAGAATTTTTCAATTTTTTTACAATTATTACTCCGTTTTCTACTTTAAAATAAACTAAAAATATTATGAGAAATTTGTTTTTTTTTTTTTGTTATTGTTACATAAACTTTTCCCATACATGCACGTAAAATGCTGCTGGAGTGACTGTCCTTGGCCGGTTATAAATCCGTGTCGTTCCGGTAACGTAGAACCGACTGTCGTGGGAACAAATGAGATCTTTTAATTTTATTTTAAAATGCGATTTGTTGCGCTTTAAGAATAAATTATAAATACGAAAAATACTGGTCTGACGAAAATCGTTATAACATAAAATTTATATAAGCTCTCAAAACAACTTTTATTTTAGTTTCTTCTTTATTAAGCGTGCTATGTTAAACGAACAATTCATATCAATTCCCTTTGTTATAAACAAAATGGCGCTATTAAGAGTTGGTCCTCAGATTAGGCGATGGACATCCGTTTTTGTTACGATATCTGCTGCTCTCTGCCAATTCATTTTAAACTGCCGGTCTTTTTAAATTTCTTCTTAAAGTTTTAACAGTTGCCCAATATTTTTCAACTGTTGGGAATTGTGGACAGTTTGGTAAGTTATGGTCCTTTTGAACAATATTTACATCGTGGCTTTCATACCAGTTCATGGCAAGATGACTAGATTGGAGCAGAACAAAACTAAGCTTTTATGTTGTTTTATAAATACCTGCAAACATTTTTACAATCACTCCTTCAAATAAATTTCTTGATTTATAGTGGCCATGGTAATGAACGTTTAGCTTTTCATACCATACTGGCAGATGGCTTGCCAAACCAAATATTTTTTACAGAACTTGGCCAACATTTTTAACTGAAAGGCACCTGGGACTCCTCCTCTCTTCGTTGCAGGATACAACTCAGCACCCTGAATCTGCTTAAAGTCGGCTTTGCCATATGTTTCATCGTCCATAACGACACAGCCATATTTATGGATGCCTTGACTGAATAATTTTCGCGCACGTGTTTTATCTCTCTTATTTTGTTTATCATTTCGACTGGGTGCTACAATATTTTTACATGATCGTAAATCTTCACTTTTGCACTTCTTCTTGGGCGTATCGATGTGAAATACGGGCTTGTTTTGCAGCATCTTATCCGTTACCGAATTACGGCCGACCTCACTAGCTCTATCCAGGCGCCTCTGCTTCGCGCGCGCCTTCTCCAATTCTGTACACCAAGTGAGCATAGGATTTCCTCTACCTGGTCTTTCCACCGGAGCAATGGTCTTCCTCTGCGTCGGCTCCCTTGGACTTCGCCCTCGAACACCTTCTTTGCTGGAGCTTCTTCATCCATACGCACGACATGCCCTAGCCAACGCAGGCGTTGGATGGCGATGCGTTGAATTACGTCAATGTCGGCGTAGAGCTCATACAGCTCGTGGTTCATTCTCAACTTTTCTCTCGAACACCCCAAGAGCGGCTGCTTCGCTTTGTGACACTACCCATGCCTCTGCACAGTAAAGCAACAGGGGTATGATGAGCGTCTTGTAAAGTGTCAGTTTGGTCATGCGAGAGAGGGCTCGGCTACTCAATTGCTTACTTAGCCCATAGTAACACCTATTAGCAAGAGTGATTCTCCGTTTGATCTCGAAGGTATAGTTGTCCGCAATGACGTGCGTTCCTCCATAGCAGAAAACACAGCGGTGACATCTCGCTTACAGCGGCCGATAATATCAATGTCATCGACGTACGCCAGGAGCTGGACACATTTGTAGAAAAGAGTGTCATTACGATGAACACCTGCTTTTCGGAGCACCCCTTCCATTACGAAATTGAAGAGGTTGCATGACAGTGGATCGCCTTGACTGAAACCTCGAACGGTATTGAATGGCTCGGAGAGGCTATTTCCTACCTTGACGGCGCTGGTTGTGTTGCTCAACGTCAATCTGGAAAGCCGTATGAGCTTCGCTGGTATACCGAACTCAGACATGGTGGCGTACAGGGCTATAGAACGCAGCTTTATAGTCGACGAAGAGATGATGGGTGTCCACTTACCACGTCTGTCGATGGTGAACTTACCACGTCTGAAGCCGCACTGATAATGCCCGATCAGCTTGTTGGCAAACGGCTTAAGTCTTCCACATAGGACGCAAGACAGGTCCTTATAAGCGATGGTTAGAAACCTTATGCCCCGGTAGTTGGTGCAGATCGTCGGGTCACCCTTCTTCAGTACAGGACAAAGAACACTGAGATTCCAATCGTCGGATATGCTTTCTGCTAGCCATATTTTGCAGATGAGCTGATGCATGCTCCCTATCAGCACATCGCCACCAGTCTTGAACAATTTAGCGGGCAAATTTTGCAGTATCTCAAAGTGAAATGTCAGCTTTTTTCGAACCAATGACACCATTCTTTGGATTTTGTTTCCGACTCAAACCCTTTTTTTCTTCCATTGCCAGGCCTTCGTAACACCGACAAGGTTTCATTGAACTTTTTTAACACATAAGTTACCGTACTTGTTGGACATTTTAAAGGTTTTGCTCCGGCATTGCGCAACAAATGACCATTTTCTTGCTTTTTGCGTATAATTTTATCCGCAAGCTCACACTTAACCGAATACATTTTGAAGAATACGTAGAAGTTACAAAAAGTGAATACGCCAAATTAATAATGACAACAAACACTAGGAATGTGCGTACTGAAATATTTTTTAGTTACAATAACTTTTACGCAAATGATGAGTAAACACAATCGACTAGTTTTTCTCGTGTCCATTCTTTAGGACCCCTTTTTCTAGTTTCCAAAGAGAGCAAATTGTTGAAATTTATTTGGAAAAACGCACAAAGGAATAAAAATTTAAAGACGCAATAAAATTGGCGGCCGCTGGAGCCGAATGGGTTGGTGCGTGACTACCATTCGGAATTCAGAGGGAACGTAGATTCGAATCTTGGTGAAGAAAACGTTTTTTCTAATAGCGGTCGCCCCTCGGCAGGCAATGGCAAACCTCCGAGTGTATTTCTGCCATGAAAGAGCTCTTCATAAAAACGTTTTACCGTTCGGAATCGGAACTGTAGGTCCCTCTATTTTTAGTTAGTTTCCCTTTTTTGCTATAGTTACTTATCTGCAATTCGCATAGTTTCTAGTTATAAGATTTCGTAGCTGAAGATTTTGTAGCCGAAAAATGAGTCATTTGACTTCGCGCATAGCCTCAAAACTCACTAAAGTAGGCATTTGGTGAACAAGATAAAACTGAACTCTATCAATTACTTGTTTTTTTCAACTAACATCATAGCTTTATAAACTCAAACTTAAAAAATCATTTTAAGCCTGAGTTAACGCAAATAATGACATTTTCGGTCAGAGCCTCTTCTCTAAAATTTTCAATTAATATTTACTTTACCTTCAATATTTACTTCAAAAATTCACATATTCTATTATCAAGCTTCCTTGTGTGTTTTTTCATTGAATTATGTTCGCAATTAACAATTATTAAAAAACTCTGAATTAAGCCTGCGAAAGTGAAAATACATCTGGTTTGAAAATGCGACTCACAGCAACACAGCTGTGAGTAATACACTCTAATAGACAATTGTCAAACTTACTTACTCTATGAATTATATGAGAGAACTGCAAATTAAATTCTTCTGAGCTGTTAAGTAGCAAATTAAATATCAAGATTAAGGTTTACGTGGTCCCTTACAAGGTGTATAAGTGACTTGCTAATGCAGTGGTTGGACACAAAAGTATTTTGTGTATACATATACAAACATATATGGTATATAAACTCCATTGTGACTTGCAATTCACAGAGTAATGTGAAATTTTTTTGTAAGTATGTTATGTTTCTAGAATAATCGATATGAAATGCAATAAATACATCGTTCAACGATTCTTAATTTAGTTACTCATACGCACTGGTATGCGAATGTAGGCAGTTAAGAAGGTGTAAATTGGAAATTTCTTCGTATTACTTACGTAATGTATATATATATATATGTATTCCCGTCGTTTTTAGATGGAACATAGGGCCTAAATAAACCTTTTAAAACTAGATTTATTTAACGCTAGGAAATTTACTGCTTGCAGCGCTTCAGCTTCCACTAGTCGCCTTCACGTGTTCGATGCTCTGCCACATTAAGTGATAATAATAATGGTTTATCAAAATTGGTGTGAAATAGTTTTTTAAAAGGCTATTATTCATTTATTTTGAAGAAGCAGAGGTATATTTACATAGCATAAGTATCCCCTATTCGGCAAAAAGAATTATTTTTCAACATCCTTTGCTTTCACCACACTAAACTTCATACACAGTTAACTTTTTAATGTCATTAAAATATCAGCTCAGTCCATAAGCTCGTGCGTTTTCTAAATGTGGTTTTAAAATTAATAAAAAAGATGTTTAAAGTATTTATAAATCAATAATATATTTTTCTTCATTATTTACAATGTCTCCCCAACGTTTAGGCAATTTTTAATTCCCTGCTCAAAAAATTTTTTGTCCTTGGAGCCAAAATATGCTTCGATATCCCTTTTTATAGTTTCTTTTGAGTTGTAGTTCTTATTACTCATATGGGATTGAACTCCACGGGAAAGGTGATAATTACAAGGTGCAATATCCGGAGAGTATAGTGGATGCGGCATTAGCTCCCATCCGAGCTCGTTCAGTTTGCCTAATGACAGGAGAATCTTGGGGTGAAAGCCATCTCTAGGGGTCGGTTCTAGTGTTTCATCTTTATCTAACCATTGACGTTTGCGAACAGGATTATTATAAGGGAACCACTTTTTATCACCAGCAACGATACGGTTAAAAAAACTTTCACTTTCAGGTCGTTGCAGCAGCTGAGAACACACATTCACTCTCTGCTGAAGGTTGGCGACGGAAAGTCTATGCGGAACCCATTTCCCCAGCTTTGAAACCTTTCCCAGCGGAACCAGGTGACTGTGAACTGTTCCATGCGATGAATTTAACCTCGGAGCTATCATATCGACTGTCAAATTTGAGTCGGAGTTAAAGACTTCAGGACGACCAGCGCACGGGGCATCCTCCACGTCGCAGTTACTACTTCGGAATTTTGAGAACCACTTTTGCGCAGTCCTTACACTCACCGTATTCTCTCCGTGAACAGTGTTTGTTTCTGCAGCAGCAGTTGTTGTATTTTTGCCACTTTTATAAAAAATAATTAATCTCGAAACCTTGAAAAGCAGAACTGTTTTCTCGCTCATACATTTCAATATTCCGATTTGTAATCTTAGGCACTTGTCAATGTTTTATGTGGAAATCTTGTCAGTGAGGAGCAATTGCTTGGTTGACTGTAATAATAACAAATATATCTTGTACTTTGAGGTCGGTTAAGTAAAGTTAAAAGGCTGCGCATGTAAGAGCCCATCTTCTTCCAAGCATACGTTTACAGGCATATAAAGCAATTTCAGCTTTCCTTACCCGTTCTTCGCCGTTTAATTTCCAGCTAAGTTTGGAGTCCAGAATTACCCCTAAGTCCTTTGCACTGGGTGAAGGTGAGAGGGTTTGTCCGTTAATGTTTGGTAGAGTAAAATTTGGTACCTTATATCTGGTCGTAAATAGCATGAGTTTTGTTTTACGCGCTTTTAAATTTAGGCCACAGCCTTTAGCCCAAGAGTTAAGCTCGCCTAACGCCCTTTGGATGATCCCACTGATCGTATTGGGGCACAGTCCTGATGCCATTAACACCACATCATCAGCGTACGCGACCACTTTTACCTCACTTCCATTAAGTTGTATTAAGATTTTACTAATAACATATAACCAGAAGAGTAGAGATAATACTCCCCCTGTGGAGTGCCCTGTGGACTCTTTTTGTTATGTTGATATTACCCATATAAGCTCTAATTATCCTGGTTTCTAGCATAGAGATGATCCAATTACTGATACAATTTTCCGCCCCTAAGTCTATTAACACCCGTTGGATAGCATCAGCAAGAAAAGCTGCCATGGTGTACTGTTTGCTTGCTAGAGACCCCTCTATTGTTCGGATTAGCACGTAAGCATGTTGTGCAATTGATATACTGGAGCTCTCCAGCGAGCTTCTAATGTGTATGTCTAAAAGCCGTTCAAATGTTTTTAGAACGAAGGACGACAGACTAATTGGCCTAAAGTCCTTCGCTGTTTCATGCCCCCTTGTGCCCACCTTTGGTAGGAAAATGAGTCTAACAGGTTTCCAGCTATTTGGAAACCTAGGTTTAGACACGCTTTGAAAATTTCCATTAGCCATGGCAGAATATTATCAAGAGTTTCCTGTAACATCTTGGGAAAAATCCCGTCAGGGCCTGGAGATTTAAAAGGTAAAAACGATTTGATTGCCCATGCAACCTTCTCTTTTGTGACTATTACATCCGCAAGGTGCTGTGAGTCATAGCGGCTCCGCCGAATTCTCCCAACATCGCTATCGTGAGCGCTACATCCCGGAAAATTAGTATTTAAGAGAAGTTCTAGAGACTATTCTGCCGTAGAAGTCCAAGTGCCATCTGGCTTCTTGACCCAAGAAGGCATTGAATGATCTTTAGACAAGATACGGCTGAGCCTCGCAGAATCTCTGGTAGATTCGATCAAAGAACAAAAATCTCTCTAGCTCTCCTTCTTGGCGGCCCTAGTTGCCTTTTTGTACTGTCTCCGACAATCTCTGTACTTAGGAGGTGGACGACGACCGAACTTTGCCTTGTGATAATTAATATAATCGCTTCGATCTACTGCTGGAATTCAATAGCTGTGATACCATAATTTGCAGGTGTAGCAAAAAAGTTAGAGCCAGGATGTCCGCATCTCAACCCGACGAGAGCAAGACAACTGAGGAGAAGTGCTAAGATGATTTCATCTCATCAGCCATGCAGGTGTTCGGTTACGATAGTAGAAGTCAACAAAGTATCGCCACTAAAGGAAAAAATACCAGATTGCACGTAAATCAGGCATTTATGTCATTGAAAGTCAAAAAGCCTGGTGCACCCAAGCAGTTAGAAAAAAGTGGGTTGATTTTATGCTGCCACCACTGTTGAGAGGTCAGAATAGAGATTTACTAGTTTGGTATTCAGCCAGTACTCACCGCGCTAAAGACATGAAAAACTTTCTTGCTGAGAGGAAAATTGATCAAATAATGATTCCCGCAGGAATGACTGGTTACCTCTAGACACTTGCAATAAATAAGCCATTCAAGGATCTTTTGCGGATGCAAATCAATGAATATATTGAAAACAGAATGGTGAGAAATCAGCGAGGTAATTGTGTAAAACCAGGCTTACAAGAATTTGTGATTTGGGTAAAAAATGCATTGGGCAAAATAACTGATAATGATGTTTCCAATGCACTACGAACAGGCTACTTAGACAAAAAGTGTTCATTTAACGATAGCTATATCGCAAGACATGAGAGATTCGGACCAATTATTCAACAGGAAATGGATTTGGAAGAAATCGGAATATAATTCAGACGATGTTGCAGTAGAAGATGACATGACTGTAATTAAATAAATTTAAATTTCTGTATACTATGTAAATGGATATTAAATAAAAATATGTATATAAATATAAATGGTGGTTAAGTTTTAAGGGCCGGTGTTGATTTTGAATGAAATACAATTTTTTCAAGAAACTATTATCATTTCTCTTTATTATGATAATATTGGTATTTCTCAATTACGTATGGAAGAAAATATCGGCCAACTTTTCCCCGCAGCCTCGGCGGCAGACCTCCATCCGATGATCCAAATTTTCGATGACGCTGAGGCATAATTGAAGTTCTATGCCGTTAATGTGCCGAATTATCTCAACCTTTAGCTCTTGAATTGTTCCTGGGTTATCGACGTATACCTTTTCTTTCAAATAACCACAAAGAAAGAAGTCCAACGGCGTCAAATCACATGATCTTGGCGGCCAATTGACATCGCCGCGACGTGACATTATTCGGCCCTCAGATTTTTCGCGGAAAAGAGTCGCTATTTCGTTAGCTGTGTGACAAGTGGCACCGTCCTGTTGAAACCACATATCGTCCACATCCATATCTTACAATTCGGGCCATCAAAAGTTCGTTATCATCTCACGATAGCGAACAATAGTCACAGTAACTGCCTGACCGGCCTCATTTTGGAAAAAATATGGGCCAATGATGCCGCCGGCCCATAAACCGCACCAAACAGTCACTCTTTGTGGGTGCATTGGTTTTTCGACAATCACTCTTGGATTATTATTCGCTCAAATGCGGCAATTCTGCTTATTGACGAATCTACTGAGGCGAAAATGTGCCTCATCACTGAAGATGATTTTCTTTACGAAGTGCGCGATATGCATTTTTATTTGAACGCCCGTTTTCATAATAAGCCTGAATAACTTTAACGCATTGCTCGATTATGTATCTTTCTATGATTCAAATTGAGTTAGTCTGAGATTCAAAAATGTCAAATAAAATTTAAAAAAAGGACTTGACGTTTAGATATGGTTCACATCTAACATCGGCCCTTAAAATTTAACCACCATTCACTTTTATTTTTGCCCTCCGCGAAAATAAGCCTTGGCGCGTATTTTGGACCCAAAAAGAAAGTAAGACAGTATTTTATTTTCGGAAAAAGACGGTAACTACTTGATTAGATAACTGGCTGACGATAAATGTAAAAAAAAATCCAGGTTAGCACTTTAGCTGTTTCAATAAGCAGCGTATCAAGAAGACATTTTTAATAAAGACAATTTTGAACTGTATGTTGTAAATGGTTTCATTGGTTTTCAAATTAATTTATTCTCGTAAGAAAACAAAATTTCTAATCTGATTTCTTTTCCACTTGCAGATCAATCCACAGCGAGCTTGTGAGCCATAAATTTCCGAAAAAGTTCACATGCAATATGGCTTCAATGTACGCGTGCAATCAACTAATGTCAATAAAGCTCAGAAATAAAAAAAATTGTACCAGTGTCAACGCGAAGATTGCGCTTTCCTTGCGAATGTTGAAATGTGATCAAATGAAATTGGAAAAACTCTCAACAAGGAAAGAAAAAAGTGCATGCGCAAAACACTTACAGACATATCGCTGCAACGACTTATTTGTCAGTGTTAAACCAACAACAAAAAATTCAGTCAAAACAAATACAGCAAAAATCACATCAACAACACTAAGACAGTGCAGTTCACATTTTACGAGCTGTGAAAAACATGACACCGCGATAATACATGAAAAAGTGCACAGGTCCAAGTGAAGAAATCCAAAAAAAACAAAGAAAAGGAAAAAAGTTTAGGTGAAAGTAGAAGTAAAAGAGTGCGCGAAAAGTGTACTAACGAGCAGCATTAAAACAGATTTTATATCACTTCAGTGGAAAAAAGAGTGACTATTAAAAGCGTGTGTGCGTGTGTGTGTGTGTAACGACTTTTATTAGAGTATCCCTTCAACATACGTTAACAACAACTCAGCGGTGCTGAACATGCCGCAGTATCGTGCCAACCGAAATTCTTGTAGAAATTAATTGCGAAACCCACGCGCTTCCGTTCGCTTCAGTGAAACGCATAATTGCTGAAAGCTACAAAACTAGCGTCGCCAGGTGACCAAAAGGGCAAACGCAACTATAAGAGCAAATAAAGGATATCAACAGAAATTAGTCACTAAATAAAAGAGTCAATAACAAAAATAACTAGCAACTGAACCAAAAAAAAGTCACGAACAAAAATCAAGATTTTAACTATCAAGAAAATAATTGGCAAATACAACCAACAGCACAGCACTGCACATTCCAATATCTGACGGCATTCTACACACAACTTTTACATTCGTCTTTCATATTTACTCGAAATCTCTACGCCAAAAATGTCCGAGTTTCGTTTCTTCTCGTTCACCGATTTCCAGTACCGTGCCAATGACTCAACTCTGTTCACCTTGCCCATAACGCTCTCGACGAAGAGCACACCTGCCGACAGCAATGAGATGTCCGATGACCTGAACGTTCCGTATATGGTTTTCGAGATATTGGTTGCCATTTTCGCTGTTGTCGGTAATTTGATGGTGATTGTGGTTTTCCGACGTGAACGCAAACTGCGACGACGTACAAACTATTATATTGTTTCGTTGGCTATAGCAGACTTACTCGTTGGCTCTTTGGGTGTACCATTTGCAATATTGGCTTCGGTAGGATTGCCAAGAGATTTGTATACATGTCTCTTCACTGTCTCTTTGTTGGTGGTGTTGTGCACAATTTCGATTTTCTGCTTGGTAGCCGTATCGGTGGATCGTTATTGGGCCATACTCTACCCAATGGCCTATTCGCGAAATGTACGGACGCGCACGGCAATTGGTGAGTGTTAATAACATAAGTTTTATTTAAATTTATTTCAAGATACATTTTTCTAATGCAATTACTAAAATTTGTATCTGATGAGATTGCAAGAAGTCTAGGGGAAAGTAAAGGCTAGATAAGCACGTAATATGTAAGCAACTGCGTGTCTGAGGAGCTGGCATGTCTGATGAGGAACCAATTAGGGAGTTTCTCAGTGCAATACGAGTATAGTGGTTCTCCTGCCAACTGGCGGCCTGCTCTCCGAAAGGTGGGCTACATGGCAAAAGTTTTTGCATTCTATGTTGTAAGGTCGCAAGGTCCATCTGAATATGGGCAAAGCAGAGCCTCTACCGGGTATTTCATAAAGGTTGTCAAAAAAGTCTTGCGGTATTTCCGCAAGCTTGTCTTTGCAAGCTAGTAGTTCTAGTTGTATTCGTCACATCGGTTCACGCTAGAGCTTTTTGAAAAGCTCTTTTCACGTGCTAACACGTGCAAAATAAAGAGAAAATACGGCATATTTTACAGTACTACTACGATAAAGGCAAAAATGCATCTCATGCTGCCAATAAAATTTGTGCAGTTTATGGACCCGATACAGTTTCCATTTCCACCGCACAACGATGGTTTCATTCTTTTCGTTCTGGTGCAGAGGTGTTCGAAGATGCGCCACGGTCCGGAAGGCCTGTCGTCGAAAATTGCGATAAAATCGCTGAACTGATCGAAAGATACCGGCATAGTAGCAGCCGTAGCATCGGCCAAGAGCTGGGCATGAGTCATCAAACCGTTATAAACCATTTGAAGAAGCTTGGGTTCAAAAAGAAGCTCGATGTATGGGTGCCACACGGCTTGACGCAAAAAAACATTTTTGCCCGTATGGATGCATGCGAATCGCTTCTGAATCGCAACAAAATCGACGCGTTTTTGAAGCGGATGGTGACTGACGATGAAAAGTGGGTCACTCACGACAACGTGAAGCTGCCCAGACGGTGGTCAAGCCTGGATTGACGGCCAGGAAGGTTCTTCTGTGTGTTTGGTGGGATTGGCAGGGAATCATCCAATATGAGCTGCTCCCCTATGGCCAAACGCTCAATTCGGACCTGTACTGCCAACAACTGGACCGCTTGAATGCAGCACTCATGCAGAAGAGGCCATCTTTGATCAACAGAGGCCGAATTGGCTTCCATCAGGACAACGCCAGGCCACACACATCTTTGGTGATGCGCCAGAAGCTCCGCGCGCTCGGATGGGAGGTTCTTTTGCATCCACCGTATAGTCCGGATCTCGCACCAAGTGATTACCACTCATTTTTGTCCATGGCGAACGAGCTTGGTAGTCGGAAGTTGTCTTCAAGAGAGTCCTGTGAAAATTGGCTCTCCGAGTTTTTTGACAATAGGGAAGCGAGCTTCTATTAGAGGGGCATTATGAAGTTGGTATCTCGTTGGGAACTCGTCATCGAACAAAACGGCGCATATTTGACTTAAATCGCATTATTATAACCAATTTTATGAACAATTGAAAATTCAATAAAAATACCTCAAGACTTTTTTGACAACCTATATATTATATATTTATATTTTGAGACTTATCATAACGTCTAGAAAAGAACAGTTGCCAGAGAAGAGGAGAGTTGTATTACAGTTACCGTGTAACCTAGTCGTAAATGAATTGCTTATTACTATGAACCAGAAAAGAATCAAGACAGTTGCTTATGCGAACGATGTAGTCATCTTGATGACAGGGAAGTTTCTCTCGAGTACCAGCGAGCTCATGCAATCAGCGTTAAGGGAACTCTCTAAGTAGACGACCTTAAACGGTCTAATTGTTAACCCAGCCAATATCAAACCAGTTCTGTAATCTAGAAGATATAAGATACCGAGTTTTCAGTTACCGTCCATGGATGGAGTAACACCATCCACATCAAACGAAACCAAGTATCTTGGCATAATTCTGAACTCAAAACTTTTTCGAAAAAGGAACACCAAGGAAACGATGAAGAACCCTTGTAATGCAGTATCTATCTGTAAGAGGAAATTTGGCAAAAAATAGGACCTGAAACCGTATATCAACTACTGGGCTCATTTTGACTTATCAAGCTTTCGAGAGGTGGGAGGGGGTGCAGACACAATCATACCTAAAGAATCTCATAAAAGTCCAACGATTAGTTTGTGTAAGAATAACAGGTGCGCTCCGATCGACGTCTCAAACAGCGCTAGAAGTGATCCTATATTTCCACCCATTGCTATATTTGTTAAAGAGGGAACGGCTAAATCTGCTTCCAGGATTAAAGCGGCAGACATGCTAAAAGAAAACACGCAAGAAGAAAGAAAGACGCCTCGAAAGCAGACTATCTGGTTCCCAATATAGATTTGAAAAAAGACTATAAAATACCAATATCCGACTGAAAGGATTGGAAACTCAGAGCCATGACAGACGATATTGGTCCCCATATTTATACTAACGGCTCAAAGATGGACAATGACACTCGATCGGGAGTGTACTCGGAAAAATTATTCTTAAATTGCTCCTTTAGACCTCCCAAGCCTGTGTAATGTCTTCCAAACGAACATCTATGCTATAGACAAAGCAGCAAAGACGATAAGACTAATGAACTTACCTCCGGCAAACCTTACCATTTTTGTTGATAGTCAAACAGCGATTAACGCTCTGACCTCAATGCGCACCAATTCAAGATGTGTTAAATAATACAAGAGGTCGCTCTCACTTATCCAACAACACAACACCACACTTTTCTGGGTCCGCGGCTACTCTTGATGGGAAGGAAATGAAAGAGTGGATGAATGTGCAAGGAAAGGCTCTGAACTTGACCTTCAGCGAGTGGTAGAGGAATAAGCATTCCCTTAAACGAACTGTATACAGCGATTGACTTCAGCGTAATCGCGGGAACCAATAGAAGGTGGTCCCTGACTACTAACTGCAGAATCTGCAAATCGCTCTGGAAAAAACTGAATCTTTAAAAGACAAAATGTTTGTTTTGATTCAACAAATGAATGAATTGATGAACTATCAGCGTCCTCACAAGTGTTTTGGCAGATCACTGCTCTATTGGCATCCAAACCAGTAGAATGGGTGCACCTCACACCTTCTTAGAAAGATCTACTAATCTAAACACATCCTTCCCTTAGATATGTACCATACTTCACACTCCTTGTGACCTTTTGAAATTGCAAGTATTTTCGCATGAATGAAATGAAAGGTAAGCTTTTAATTACGTAAAAGTAGCTATCCCCAAACTTTATATTACAGCGCGTAAAAATATGAAAAGAACTATTTTACCTTATCACCAAAACAAACATATTTCGGGTGTCCAATGTCCTAAAAGGATTCACTCATTCATTCAGCAAATTTATTTTCAGCACAACATCCATTTAGTTAATTAACAACAAATTTCGAGCAACAATTACAACGATTAGTCCCCTAGCTAATGTCGCTGCCACCATGCGAACACCCAACTCTCGCCATTCCCACACAAATGAGAATCATTTGTTTACTTAATTGAATTAAAGTAGATATTTTTACGTATGTTTGCGTGAGTTCGCGCGCGAAAATATTCATTTATCACGCTTTTCTTGTCCCATACGACTACGCACTCATATATTTTCAAACAAAACGCACGCGTCTTCCTTCCTGTTGTAGCACTGCAATACCAGCACCCTAAATATAGTGCATGTACAACAACAACAACAGCGTGACGTGACAATAAACGTTACGCATATCATTTGTCTTTAGAAAATTTCAACGTCTTCATCGCGAAAACAAATAGTGAATGACAGAGTTGAGTGTGACAACAATTGAAAGGTCAATAGATGTACAGTAGCTCACAGCTTATTTCGTGTGAGACAATATTTTTACTTCTCACTAAAAAAAACAAAAATGCAATATTACAAAAAAATTTTTTTTTGCATTTTATTCTTTATTCACTTCTTCGTGCAACGGGACAAAAACAATACTTGAAAAATGTTTCAAAATAAGAGAAAATATAACAAAAACAAAAATTAATACAAAGTCAAAGTCACAGCTTATTTCGTGTATATACTAAACTTAAAAACAATTGTTATCTAAAAATTAAAAAAAGTCTAATTAATATTTTGTTGGGTAGCCTTTTTGTTTTATCACACTTCTTAAACGAGAATTCATCGAAGAAACCAATTTTTTTGTGTAATCCGGGGAAATCTTATACCATTCAGTTTTTAGGGCCTATTTTAGGTCGTTTACGTTGGATATGTTATACAGTCTGATTTTTGTTTCAAGCAGGTGCCATAAATTTTCAATTACATACATTTATATCTGGTGATTGGGGTGGCGTTTGGAGTGGGCAATTCCAAATCAACCATGCTTGCACTACACCCGACTTGTGCTTTGGATCGTTGTCGTGATAGAAGCTGAAATTCTCTCTTATGCCAAATTTTTCCGCACTCTGAAGTAAATTTGCTTACAAAATATTTAGGTATTGAATTTTGTCCATATTCCCTTCAATGAAGTGCAAGCTTCCAACTCCTGCTGCCGATATGCACCCCCAAACCATCACATGACCACCATGACAGTACCACGTAAATTTTGAGTTTGGAGCTCCGTATTTGGTTTCCTCCACACGCAACCCTTTCCGTCTGACCCAAATAGGTTATATTTACTCTCATCAGAGAAAATAACCGTATCCCAGAATAAGTCTGGCTTTCCAAGGTACTCCGTTGTGAACTGTATTCTTTTCGCTTATAAAAATAAAAATTAAAATATACTGAAACCAAAATCTGCAAGTGAAGGAACACGGAAAATATCGGGCCGAGCCGAATGGCTTTTGTTAAGTAGCCGCTAACCCGCAGATTTCGACAAGAAATCTTGCTAGAGAACTTAGAGATGAGTGTGGGTGTGCAGTTTCTCATAGAAAAGTCCACCAAGTTTTGTAAAAGTAGAATTATAAAAGGCGATCAGTTTAGAGGTATCGGATTTTAAATTCAAATAAAACGATGAGAATTATAATTGATCTTTATTTTATTATTTTTTTTTAAAACCATTCATGACATTTATTTTCTAAAGATAACTCCTTTCAAATGTTGTCCGCAACTGCGCCGTAATTCAAATTTTTAATGACTTACTGGAGGACTTCGGTATGTATTTCGTGAATAAATTTAGTTTTGGAGATCACGGGCTTCAATTTTCGGTATAAGAAAGTCGTTTATCATGGTGCGATAGCGTTTGCCATTCACTGTTATATTAGGGCCAGCCTCGTCTTGGAAGAAATATGGGCCGATGATTTCTCCAGCCCAAAGGCCGCACCAAACGATTGGTTTTAATGGGTGTATTGGCTGTTATTGAAGGGTTTCGGGTTGCTCTTCAGCCCAAATACGGAGAATTCCGCTTATTATGTAGCCATTAAGTCAAAAATGGGCCTCGTCGCTGAACGCTATAAGTTGGCCTGAGCGCGCGATGAACACTTTTCACAGAGCATCGATTTTTGTAATACATTTGTACGATTTTTAAACGTCGTTAAGGAGTAAGTCTTTCCATGATGAAATGCCAATGAATACTGAGAAAAAGTATTTATTTAGTTTGCCAGTAGTCACACGTGATCTAGAAAAAGTACCTCCAATCTGATCACACTTTATTTCACGACTTACTCGAACGAAGCCTTTGCCCTCTGCAGAGCATATTGAAAATCAGTTATCTTTCACTAGAACCTACCTAACTCAACTAGATAGCCACTGAGATGACGTGAAAATCTGCAAAGAGACTAAAACCATGCTGTATTACAACGATGGACCCAATAGGGATGGAGGCAGCCATTAAAAGCACTGGAAAGGCGGAATATTATACCGACAGTGAAATATGGCAAAATTTCAATCATGGAGTGGAGAAGCGTGACTGTTGACAATAAACCTTACTCTAAATTCCACCAGATCAATGATGCGGCTTCTTTTTATTACAGTAAAATACTGAATATACCAGCCCAAAGCACGGATATTAATCTAATAGAAAAAGTGTGGGCGTATTTAAAGAAAAAATTGCAAACAAAGTCTCAAAAGTTCGAGCAGAGCTCAAAAACGTTATTTGCGAGGTATGGCACATGATATCCTACAACTATGATGCTCAAAAATTGATTAATTCTATGAGAAGCAGACTACAGGGTGTTATACCTGTAGATGCTCCGGGTAGTCATACAAAGTACTGGATCACATTTCATTTTATAAGGCATATAACTTAAAACTGTTACCTGAAAAATTAATTCGATTTTTTTTGTGATATTCTTAAACGGAATAATTTTGTTTTCTGCTATTGGCTTATAAATCATTTACATATATACGAGGTGTGTTGAATTTTCGCAGGTTACGTATATTCGAATTTCGATTTTTTTGTGGCGATATTTTGGTACTCATGTCTCTCACTTATGTCGACGAGTTCGGCCATTTTGAATGTTCAGTTAATTGTTGACAGCTACTTTGCTCGCACGTATTTCGCCTCGCCTTCGATTTTTACCTATTTAAAAAGATGGATCAAAATGGATGGATGTGAAAAACGAAATTAAGTGCGCGGATACATTCCCAATGTTGACTGTGTCATATGGATAAGCTACCTTGGACCAAAGCAACGTTTATCGGTGGTACAAAATGTTCTCAGAAGGCCGAGAAGATGTGAGCGACGAAAAGCGTGCCGGCGTGCCGGACGCCCGGGCACTTCAACAACAGACGAAAAAATTGATGAAGTGAAGAAAATGGTATTGGCCAATCGTCGAATCACCATTAGAGAAATTGCTAAGGACCTAAACATATCGACTGGCTCGTCCCATTAGATTTTTTTCAATGATTTGGGCATAAGACGGGTCGCCGCAGAATTCGTACCAAAACTGCTCAATTTCAACCAAAAGCAGCATCGTATGAACATTACCAATGAGATGTTGGACTCTGTCCGCGACGACCCAAATTTGCTCCAGAGAGTCATAACTAGTGACGAATCGTGCGTTTATGGTTATCACGTGGAAACCAAAGCTCAATCATCTCAATGGAAGCTGCCGCACGAACTAAGATCGAAAAAAGTGCGCCAAGTTCGGTCGAATGTAAAAGTTTTGCTTACCGTTTTCTTCGATTGCAGGGGCGTTGTGCATCGTGACTTCTTGTCACAGGGTAAAACGGTCAAAAAGGAATATTACCTGCTAGTTATGCGCGAAGCAGTCCGCCAGAAGTGCCCGGATTTGTGTAAGAACAAAAATTGGCTCTTGCATCACGATAACGCCCCTGCACCTGCTCACACATCGTTGCTTGTGCGCGACTTTTTGCCCAAAAACAACACACTAGTGATGCCACAGCCACCGTATTCCCCAAATCTGGCCCCCTGTGAATTTTTCTTGTTCCCGAAAGTGAAGAGGCCCATGAAAGGACGACGCTGAGCTACGATTGACGAAATAAAGGCGGCATCGAAGGAGGAGCTGAACAAGATAAAAAAAATGATTTTTTGGAGTGCTTCGAAGATTGGAAAAAACGTTAGCACAAGCGCATTATATTTCATGAGAATTACTTTGAAGGGAACAAAATAGATATTAATGAATAAATAAAAATTTTTTGAAAAAACACAAAATTCGCGATACTTTTTGAACACACCTCGTAAGTCAAATAAAACCAAAGATTGAAATAAAACCATGAAAAATACATATTTTCTTAAGTAATGTGTGAATAAGTGAAAGAAAAGTTGATCAATGACCGAAAATTAACTACCAAAGAGCTGCAGAGGACTTCAACATTGCTTATGAATTTGTTTAAGACATTGTGGATAATGATTTGCTGCAATGTTTCTCCCAAAGGACCTGAATTTCATGTAAAAAAGGGGCCGTGTTAAAAGCGCCAAGAAAATGATTTCCAATACTGAATCTCGTCAAACGCATCATTGCTGGAGGCGAGACATGCGTTTATGAAGGTAGACGCAATCCTGACATCAGACTAGTGAGTGGAGAGCTCCGAATGAATCAAGACCAAAAAAACACAGCGTTTTCAACCACAAAAGATAGCGATACTCACGGTTTTTATGGATTACAAAGGTATTTTACACCACGAATTTTCGCTAGAATCTCCGACAGTTAATAACGACTATTATTTGGAAATAGGAGACGTTTACGTCAAGCAATTCGCCAAAAAAGAAAAGATTTGCGGGAAAACAACCCGTGGATTTTGCAACAAGATAGCGCATCGTCGCACTGCGCCATCATTATCCGCAAATGTTTGACCGAGAACGAAACCAATAACATCCAACAGCCATCGAGTTCACTTGATTTGGCTCCTCTGCTCGAGTGGTCGACCCAATAAACCACTACGAGGAACGCGTTTGAGCAACCAACACGAAATAATGAAAAAGTCGAAGACGACACTGATGGCCACCCCGAAAATAAAGTTCTAGAAATGTTTCGTGTGCTGGATAAATTGCTGGATTAAGTGCATTGCAGTTGATGGGGAGTACTTTGAAGAATTTGTGTTTTGAATTTTCTGAATATATGCAGAAAACTTTTTGATCAAGCTGGTATTAACAAATTTAGGCCAAAGTATATTAGTATAAAATTTGCTAGAAACAGTAGGCTTCTTTATAGGTGAAGCAACAGGTATAAAAAATATATCTTTGTAACACCGGAAAAGAGCTGCAAAAAATTACGTTTGTTTGTGAAAATAGTGAGTTATACTAATTTTATGAGGTTTAACCCTGGTTAGTATGTTGGTTGGTTGAACTGAGGATTCCATCCGAATCCAACTAGCGCTTCCGCACCAACTTGTTTAATGTTATTTACCGCATGACTATATCCAGGTGTATACCTATGAAATGAGACTTTTTTATTTTCAAACGTTTATTAATTAACAAAAAATGGTTACAAATTTAATCTTCAAAATAATATCCATCGCTAGCGACACATTTTTCCCATCTCTCAGGCAATTTTTGGATGACGCGCCAGAAAAATTGGCCGTCTTTGGGCGCAAACCAATCATCGTGCCATTTTTGGGGTTCTTCGATGCAAGCAAATGACAACCGGATAATCCACCAATTCCCGGGTCGCTCTTGTTCGATATGGCGGTGCATTGTCATCAACAAAAATTACTTTGTGACGCTGATCGGCATATTCTGAGCGCTGTTCAAATCGGCCAATTGTCGTTGGTAGCGGGCACCGTCAACTGTCTCACCGTTGTTTTTGGCTTGTGGCCGGGCGGACCATACGATCGTTTACGCTTGGGATTGGAGAAATACACCCATTTTTTTCACCCGTAACGATTCGATGCAAAAAGGACTTCCTTTTAAACCGGGAGAGCAGCATTTCACGATGTCCGCAAATCGTAGTTTGATGGCACGAAATTCGACATTTTTAAGAGCGACAAAAATGCATTGTTGTATGAAATGTAACAAACAATGAACTGAGTATTGTTGACAGATGACAGACGAAAAAAAAAGACATTTGAGAAGGTTTAAAAATACTCCTAGCGACATCTATGGACTAATAGCTTCAAGTCTCACTTCCTAGGTATATACCTAAACAAGACAGTTGTTCGAGACTTTCGAACAGTGGTTTGCCCAGGGTTGGCATTCTCTTCTTCCATAGGGTAGAGCAATTACAGAGGTCGCTAGCAGCCAATCGCACTCGATAACTCTATTGTTGCTTTCACATGCAAATTTTCCGTCAAGTGAGCAGAGCCCACAGATAGCGAGCAGAGAAGTGGCGTATCGAAGGCGCCTACTAGTTTCCTCAATGAATATTTAATTCAACGTTTGCTAAAACTATTCCATTTACATATTTATCGCTTTTGCTATAATTATTGGAAAAAAATGTTCTTGCTGAATTTTGTAAAAAAAATTGTGCGCTTAAACTAATGCAGTCTTTTAAAAATTCATTTGCTAAGTGTTATTATTTGATCATAACTACATCTATAACTGCTATTATCATTACGTTTCATAAAAAACAAAAACAGCAACAACACTGCTGTTAAGCCTATATAAAAACATGTGAAATTGCTCTCAGGCAATGTTGGGGTCGAATGCGCTTCATGTAAATTCACCGACTACTTACACATGCGATCTGAAGTGACTGGCACCAGTTCGACTGCTACGGCCCATTGAATGAATCAAGTCAACTAAAAATAGTTATTTCAATTAACACAAGCTCAATAATCTTTTCATAGCGCACGAACACTTTTACAAGCCCATGCAGCAGATGATTGTCCGTATGAGTTCGTATTGAAGTGGTGAACGCGCTTTTACTTAATTTATGCAACTGTGGCAGCCATTAAATAGCATTGCGAAGCCACAATACAGACACAGGGAGATATAATAAGTAGATGGAAATTTATGTGGATCAAATGGACAGGCGATAGTGGGCTCGTCTACGCAAGCAATGCTTTTATATACTAGTACGCATGCACGAGTGTGTGTGTGTAAGACGTTTTGCTACCATATAATTTAGGGGGCTCGGTCGAATGCTGCATTCAATGCCTTTTGCAGGAAGTACGCGCGCGTATTTATTAGCTATGCGTAAGAAACTGACACTTGTTGGGTGTATACGCAGTAGATGCCAGTTTAAGTTGCTATTTACGTAATAGTCGCCCAGTAGTCCCTGAGTCGCTTAAGGGTCGCGGCTGTAATGCTGTATTTGTGCATTGGCTCACGTGATCTGCTGGCCAATTAGCGTACAGAACATCATTTATGGCTAGTTTATCGATTTACTACGAGCGTAGTTTGATAAATGCATAACTAATGAAAAAAAATAAAAATTTTGCGGATAAATTTGAGTTATACAGTTTAATAGTTGGTGCCTTTTAAGCTCAGTAAAATGCCAAAAATGAGAAAAAAGTACTCATTATCCTAGTTTACATCGTTTGGGGCGGCAGCCTAATCACCTTGTCAGAAATCAAAAACAGATTAACGAAACCAAGGCAAGACTGAGTCTTGTCGAGGCCCTATGCTCCGGAGAGGTGTGAACAAGGGAAAAAAATATCGTCCGGGGAAAAAGAAAGCCATTATTTTTGCGTAAAATTCAAAACTTTACTGAAACCTCCGTTGAACGCCTTTTTTAAAGCTTTCTGTTGAGCATCCTGATCTGGCCTTTTTCGTCGTGTTCGAGGATCCTTATTAAAAAGTGATATCCCTAAATCAATAGAAAATTAAATTTTAGAAAGCTACCTGGAAGCTCAACTCGTTAACTATATTACTATATAATAAAAATATGTTAAACTCAGAACCAAATCCGAAAAAACCAGTCTGGCCGCATCTGGGTGCCCATCGGAGGGTTAAGATATTTCAGATTGTCCGATTTTGGTAAAATATTCACCGTTTTGTTTTATAATGTGTTGCAATTTAAAAAGGGTAGCTCAATATTGCGTCAATCATAGAAATCTTGGCGAAAAACTCTAATAATCGGTTTTCACAATCTCCTCTGAATAAAAAATTTCTTATCACTCAGAAAGTTTTGCAATGAGAAAAAAAGGTGGTAATCGCTTGGGACCAGGTCCGAATTATATGGTGGATGCATTAAAATGTCTCAACCAAGCTCCCGAAGGCCTTAGCGAGTCGTTATAGACGTCCGTAGCCTTGCGTTGACCTGATGGAACACAACACCTCTTCTGTTGGCCAATACTGGCCGTTTCAGGACAATCGCTAGCTTCAAACGGTCCAGTTGTTGGCAGCAGAGATCTGAATTTACTGTTTGGCTATACGGAAGCAACTCATATTAAATGATTCCTTTCAAATCCCACCAAATAAACCGTAGAACCTTCCTAGCCATCAGCTCTGGTTTGACCACCGTTTGAGCTATTATACTTCATCACGCTACTTCATTGAGCTACTTGACCCCTATCGTTTTCGCATAATATTTTAGTATGTGACCCATTTCTCAGCCCAAGTCACCATCCATTTAAGAAATGGGTTGATTTTATTCCGCTTGGCCAAGGCTTTGCAGTTGGTTATTCGATCCATCATGTTTTTTGGTGTTAATTGGTGTGGCATCCAAGCATCGAGCTTATTTTTGAATCCAACTTTGCGGAAATGGCTTAAAACTGCTTTATGGTCGATATTTAGCTCCTGGGCAATACTACGCCTACTATCATACCGGTCAACTCGATTGTTTCTGTAGTTTTATCGACATATTTGGCGACGGGCCTGCCTGTGCGAAGTGCATCTTTAACATGAAAAATTCCTAAATGGAACCGACTTCGACTATTTTTTTTCCTAATACAAGATTTAGTTATTTTTAATCCAAAAACCTTTCAGATATGTCAAGTGGTTTTGCTTTAAGTTAACTCAGGCATTCAGGCTGTTAGCCAGAATTAGAATTAGAGATAGCCTGGAGCTGAAATTATGAACATACCACAGTTTTTAATCGAAGTACAAAAGCTGTATTCCACGCCAACTCGAAGGTGTTGTGGTCATACCTGTTGTTGACCCACACAGCCTATAAGAGTAGGAACAGCCACCTTATAGCCATCGCTAGTGCATATTTCACTTATGGAAAGAACTTTTTTCAACCTGTTGAATAGAACTAAGAATTGGAGCAGAGAGGGTTTAGGAGCCGAGCCCCCAGTCACGACAGATTCGAAGTCACATTAACCGACTAGAAATAAAAAGATCAATGTTGAGAAACAAAGTCGTAGGAACACAAATTGCCAACTCAGATATGCAAGTATCAACCGGCCACCGTACCCGAATGGGTTTTGTGCGTAACTATCATTCGGTAAAAGCTGGATTTGAAACCCATTACGAACAGGAAATACCAGATTTTTTCTAACAGCAGCGACCCGTCGGCAGGCAATCGCAAACTTGCAAGTAAATTTATTCATAAAAAAGCTCTTCTTAAAAAAAACCAGCATCACAGAAACTATCAAGACGAGCATCACAAATCGGAGGAGAAGCTCGGCCCATCACCCAAAGCAGCATGTACCCGACAATTATATAAGACGAAAGAAATTGAAACGATTGAAAATTAACGAACATCGGCTAATACTGCAGAAGACGAGGCGATTAGTTGTATAAATCTTACTTTGGTATAGACATAGCGCAGCTAAGTGAAATACAGGTATCCACCGACTAGGCCATGTCAGTTGAAATCTCTTTGGTAGGTAAAATGGTTGAAGTACCACTCTGGCACCCCCCAACTAGCGCTAAAGCGCCATTTTGATACCATTACGGGACCTCCAACAAGCAGATATCTACAGCCAGCCAGAGCCATTGATATAATGGAGAATATTGATGGGATTTAGGTTGGCACACTGCCCCTGGCTCTCGAAGAAAGGAGCATCAAGTGATCTTCATCATCCACCTGTCAAGCCCGAACATTTACAGAGAAAGTGCTCAAGGGCCTCCTTCTCTGAAAAGTCCCCACCGGGATTAAATAGTAGCTTTTCTGCATGAGTGCCGATCGTCCACAGCTACGAGTTTGGCAATTGAATACTTTAGAGCTCCAGCACTTTCTGAAGCTGGCATCTATTGTACTGTGGCCAAAGAGTTTTCGAAATAGCACATAAATAAATAGAGCTCCATCTCTTCTGCGCTTTCCTGTGAAATAAGTTGTGTAATACTCCTTAAACAACAATCAAGTGGATGCCGATGACCTTATAGCCCATCAGAAGAGCTTTCGACCAAACCAAGCATCCGAACAGTAAAATTGGCAGAACTACTATGTTCTACATCCAATGCACGAACTGTGGCTTGAGTTTCCATTTTTTGCTGAACATAAACAGGAGTCAAAAGCTACACTGACCTTCTTTATTTGATTTTCACTGTGCAGGTTCCAATAGAGTTTGGAGTCAATCACCCCTCGAAGATACCTAACTTTCAATGAAAACGATAGAAGATGACTATCTAGGCTGGGAAGTCTAAAGTGTGGAGGTTTATATTTTCTGGCAAATAACACCAGCTCCGTTCTATCAGAGTTTACTCCGAAGCGGCAACTGGCCGCCAAGGGATTGGGTACAGCCAGTGACTTTCCCAAAATCTCAGCCATGACTGAGGGAAACGGTTAAGATACCATTAGGACCAAGCCATTGGCGTATGCTACTATATTAACCCCACATTTATTTAACATTGTCAGTACTGCGTCAATAGCAACTAGCCAAAGGAGAGCCGAAAGTGCGCCACCCTACTGAGTCCCCCTGTGCACAAATCTAGTGGCTTTAGCCCCTGCTGCCATTGCATTAACTTCTTTAAAGCCAAGCAGGGACGAGATCCAGAGTCAGGTATGTTTTTCCACCTCGAGTTTATCTAACGCTCAATATACATACATATATAGAGGGTTGCCCATATTCGACGGACCCATCTGACAGCCCTGTATCTTTTGATAGAGACGTCAGATCGCTTAATGACATACCGCGTTGGAAGCGTCAGTCCAAGCAGATTTTTACTACGGAACAGTACACGCCACGCGAGTGCTCCCAAATTGTTCATTGTTACATTCAACAAAAGAAGTCAATAGAAGAAGAACAAAATCACCATGTCCGATGAGGCTCACTTCTTAATGAATGGGACGGTAAACAAGCAAAATTGCCGTATTTACGCCACTGAAAACCCTCACGAAATTCAAGAGGTACCTCTTTACAACGAAAAAGTCACTGTTTGGTGCGGCGTTAGTGCGAAAACGATTATTGGGCCGTTTTTCTTCGAAAATGAAGATGTTCAAGCTGATACCGTCAATCAGGAGCGTTATTCCGATATGATAACCACTTCTGTGATGCCAGTTGTTCGTCGAAAGCGTATGGCAGTTCTGGTTTCAACAAGACGACACTCCACCACACACAGCTCGCACCACAATCGATTTTTTGAAGAAATTGTTTCCTCGTCGTTTGATGTCGAAAAATGGCGATTTTGACTGGTCACCTCGTTCGCCCGATTACCGCCACCTGACTTCTTCTTGTAGGGATATTTAAAATCAAAGGTTTATATTAATAAGCCAAAGACCATAGAAGAGCTCAACAACAACATCCGTGAGGAAATAGCCGCAATGTTAGCTAAAACTATGGAAAATGCTGCAAAACGTACAGGCTCAAGGCGGCCATTTGAGAGATATCATATTCAAAAAGTGATGTCAACACATCTACTTGAACCAAATAAAATTATTATTATCGTCAACATCAAAAAAATTGTGTTTTTATTTAAAAAAAAACACATGAGTCCGTCGAATATGGGCAACCCAGTATATATAATTAGCGCATGCACCCTTTTTGGGTGTTTTGCCGAGCTCCTCCTCCTATTTGTGGTATGCGTCTTGATGTTATCCCATAAATGGAGGGTCCTACAGTTTCAAGCCGACTTCGAAGGCAGAATTACACTCGGAGGTTTGCCATTGCCTACCGAGGGGCGACCACTATTAGAAAAACTTGATTTTGTTCTTTCACCAAGATTCGAACCTACGTTCCGAATGGTAGTCACGAATGGTAGTTGCCCTCGTCTCACAGTGCGGCCGATTCCCAAAAAGCTGGCCAAAAGTCGAAAAAAAAAGTTTCTAGATAGAGTTTTTTTGTCTTTGGGTTGGCTACAGTAATGCCTTGAGTAGTGAAAACCGTTCATAGCAACGTCCTGTACCCTAAGTATCCTCTGTATTTTCTGTCGCAACGTGGCCTTCGTTTGAGCATCGTACAGGGTAGGCCATTTAAAGCGGGCCCATTTGTTTCTGAAAAAAAACATTGAAAAAAACATTTTTTTTTGTGTTGATATGAAAAATCATTTATTTTGATTCAAGGAGATTTGTTCCAGCTATATTAGTTTTTGAAAATGATATCCTTCAAATGTTTGCCTCTGGCCTTGATGGCCAAATGTGTCCTTTTTTCGGCGTTTTCCATCGTTTTGGCCAATATTTCGGCCGGTATGGCGGCGATTTCGCGTCGGATATTGTTTTTAAGTTGAGTTAGAGTCCTTGGCTTGTTGATGTATACCTTGGATTTCAGATAACCCCACAAATAAAAGTCCGGTGGCGTCAAATCTGGTGATCTCGGTGGCCACGGAAAATCACCATTTTTCGAAATCAACCTTCCAGGGAACAATGGCTTCAAAAAATCGATTGTAGCGCGTGAATTTGAATTTTGTACGGAAACATTTTCAAATCGATGCGAATTATGCGCCTGAGTGTTGTCCTGGCGATGCCTAATTCCTGAGAACGACGATAACTCGATGTTCGCGGAGCCTCCTCAACACTGGCTCGTACAGCCTCGATATTTTCAGCAGAACGTCGTGTACGTTGTCTGGATGCGTGGCTGGTATTGCTGAGACTACCGTGGTTAATAAATTTTGCGTATAAACGCTGTAAAGTGCTTTTGGATGGCGCACTTTTAACTTTATTTTTTTTTTTAAACGCACGTTGAGTTTTCACAATTGAGAAGTTATTTTGGATGTAAAGCTGAATTATTTCAGCGCGTTCTTTTGGAGTGTACTGCTCCATGGTAAAAATTGTCTTGGACTGACGCTTCCAACGCGCTATGTCATTAGTCGATCTGACGTTCCTGTCAAAAGTTATAGGGTTGCCCGATGGGCCCGCTTTAAATGGCCTACCCTGTATTACTGTCGATGAATAGTGAAAGTTGTACACATTTGAAAGATTTTGTAATGGAGTAAATTGAACAAAACCAAATGGAATCATCTTCGGAAGGTTAGTAAAATACGAGAAATCTTTAGTACATATCAATACCTCGACACAAAATTTTTAGCTGCAGCAATACGTAGATACATTTTTTGCAATTTTTTTTATAAAATTTTAGTTTTCAAACTGTATAGTAATACAACGCCGTCATACGCTGCTTTGAAACCTATTAAAGGTTCCTCAAAAAAGTAATGGTTACTGAATAAAACAAGATTCAGCTGCTATCACTTGCTACCTTGGCTTTTATGCTATTTTTTGTGCACAAGTGCATCTAGATTATGTTCTTGAATATACGCTATTTCACGTGAGGGTTTGGCCAATAGGGTTGGAAGGGGGTGGATTTTCAAAATTTTAAGATCAAATTCGTAATCAGCGACCCCGACAACCCCCGAGTAAGAAATTTTGAATCAATTACTTAATTTTTTGAGTTTTGGCCAGCTTTTCGGGAATCGGCCGCACTGTGCGTCTGCAAAAATAATTTAGTATTTACTTATTTACCTCATCTACGGCTTCATCCATGACGTTGTTGATTTCCTTGAGGAGGTCTTTCGTTGATTGTTCCTTCCGTCATTTTGTGATATTCGCCATTTTTTGTTTTTTTTATTACTCATTAATAATTGTTTTTCTCCGCTTTTCACTTTCTTTGCAGTAATCATATCGATGTGTTGGGTCGCTGGCACAATTGTAGGCTTCCTGCCACTGTTTGGCTGGCATGTAAAGCCAGAAAATGAAGCGGATATGAGCTGCCATTTTGTCAAAGTAATGGACTACAATTATTTGGTATTTCTGTACTTTGCGACCATAATTACACCTGCGTTGCTAATGTTGGCCTTCTATACGCACATATATCGCGTCATCGTCAAACAGGTGGGTACTGAATGAAATTATAAGATGAAATAAAAGTACAGTTATTTCCATAAACACATCGACTTCGCAGAATAATCTTTCGAAAAAAAAAAAAAATACATTAGTTACTTAACAGGTTTTTGGGTTACTCTCCCACAGGTACGCCAAATAGTCACAATGAATCCGATGAGCGATAGTAGTCGTCGAAACTCCAACACGCAAGTTCAAATTGCGCACGGGCGCCCCTGTCACGGCGGCACAATGCTGCGCGTTTTAGGTGCTTCACGCAAGCGTGATGTGAAAGCTACACAGAATCTCTCCATTATTGTGCTATTCTTCATGATCTGCTGGTTTCCACTCTACACCATCAATTGCATCAAAGCATTCTGCCCCGACTGTCAAGTGCCCGGCAAATTGACACTTTTCTGCATTATACTCTCACACCTGAACTCCGCCGGCAACCCGGTGTTGTACGCATATCACTTGAAGGATTTCAGATTGGCGTTAAAGAATTTATTACTGAAGATAATGGGCATTGAAATCGAGCCACCAGTAGATCCAATGCATCGCTTCTCGCTAGCCAGTCAGCATCGGCTACAATCCATTGATGCAAGCATGCGACACACACTGCAGCCACGTATTTATATTGGTAGGTAACTGTAAAAAAAGTGAAGAATACCTCACCATTACTAAAGCAATTAATTATTTGCAATTTTTTCTTAGATTCACCCATTTGGCTGCGTCAACAACAACAGTCACTGAAGAGCTCCCAATTGGCGCCTAAATGCGGCGTTATAACGCCCTGTCTGAACAACATACACCACACGGTGGCCGCTGTAGCCTCCGTGCCCACCGATATTGGACGCGATATGTGGAACATAATGGAGGCTTCCAGTGGCGCCGAATTAGAGGATGTCAATTACGAATTTCCCATAGAAAGAAGCTCGAATACACCGCCCACCCCCGCGTCACAGCAACAGCGGCGCGGCTCCTCACTGGATCATGTCAGCATACCTGTCTACTCCTACAACAATAGCAACTACTACACTAATCCTGACGAATCCGAATTGGATGAAGTCTTCCTGCCAAGCATTCAAAATAGCAGCGGCAGCAATAGTGTGGAGAACGTGCGACCAAATGGCCACTTGATGAACGCTCAAACAAGTGAAGTTATCGCTTGCCCGTTGCGGCAAAAATTACGCTCGGATGACACAGATTATCAAGGTCACGTGTTGGGCAATCAGTGCACACTCACCGACTCTTCATATAGCGATTATGATATACAAAAGCAAAGCGCTGGTCACACGCCACCAGCCAAGGGTAAATTGCTGACAACAACGCAGCTACGGCGGCTATCCCAACTAGATGCTGCTGAGCTAGGGCATATCTGCAACACAGGTGGTCGAGTAGTTAATAGCATTGGCGAGACAAGCGCCACTGGCATAGGCTCCTGTTCGCGATCTACTTCCAGTTTATCGGGGCTCAGTAATTCGGGCGCCTATGTCGTTGAAAAGGACACTAGCCCGCTCTCGCCACGCCGGAAGCGTAAATTCAAAAAAGCCCAACGTATGTCCATGAACTTCAATAAGGCGGCTGGTACCACCAGCAGCAATAAGATGGTGAGCGTAAATAAAAATAGTCGGTCATTTTCCTGCACCAGCGAGTCATCGTCGACGCCCACCACCGCAGAGGTGGTGAAGAGCACGCAAACAGAAAGCGCGCCAACAAACACACATTCCAACAGCAGCGCCAGCAATGGCAACACTGCGTTGAAAACCCATAACCATCATAGTAAGTCACACAATAGAAATAATAATAATTATAATAGTAGTAATAATAAAAGCAGTAACAAAAATAATAACGAGCATAAATTAAATTGTCATGCGACAGAGCGGCAGCCACATACAATACACAGTTGTGGGCACGACACGTTCAGTCGGTTGCGCGCTGTCAGTCAACTCATCTTCCCGCCCATCGTCAAGCATTCGAGCCTCTTTCAATTATTCCAACCAAGCGTATCCAGTGCGGAAAATGCAATGGCAAATGCTACGAATACAACTACAACGCCAACAACGTTGACTGAAGTATTGTCGCAGGCGTCCATGAACACCACTACAATAGTCAGTGCAAGCGCAACAACAACAACAGCCATATCAACGGCGCCAGATGCAATCTCTTCCAGCATGGTCAACACTGCAACCACGCCCACAGCTACGTCCGACGCTGCAACGCCACATTCGACTGCCGCTTCGCGGATCGCATCCGTTGACGAGTCAATTAAGACAACAGTTACCGATTTAACCGATCCAACGCCAACGCCGCAGTCCAAAGCACAGCCACCGCCTGCAGCGCTAGATACGAGATTGGGTTGAAGCGAGGCGAGCAGTAGAGGAGAAGAGGAGGAGGACTGACAAGCCAGTTGCGCTGGCGTTTGTTTCCATTTTTTCTACTTTATTTTTATGATTTTTTTATCGATAAGTGATTATTACATAGTTGGAGTTAAACAGTAGTTAGATATTTATGGTAGTATGTGTATCGTATTTATGTATGTTTATGTGAATGTACGACTAATTGCATTATTATTTTTAGTTGCAAACGAATACTCATTCTAAGTGTACCAGCAATTTTTGTACATATTTACCTACTTATATACTAAAAATATATTAAATGTATTTGTATGCATGTCTTTAGTTTGAGTTTGATTGCAAAAGGGCACTTGATTCCAAACTAAACAAAAGGCTTTTAAATGACATTCACTTTCAAACGATGTCTGTCTGTGTGTTTATATTTCACTTTTAAATGTAAAAATAAAAAATAAAAAATATTATATAAAATGCTTTTACCGCCCAATCTGAAATAGGAATTGAATGCAGCTCAGCAAAAGTTGGAAAACATATCCACTACCAAAAATGGCAAAGTTTAGCAGTATATGGAGCTAATGTTTTAAATCCAATAACTGTCAATTTAAAAATTAAAAATAAATATTTTTGAAAACATTAAACTTATGTTTTATTGACGCGATAACGTCTTATAATTCGATGTAGCCGGCTACACGCACCAAAGAATGCGTCGTTACCTTGTTTGAACTGCAAGCGAAAGCGCGGAACGAACGACAAAGAGCACAATCGGCCCCCGCGTTCGGCAACGTTCGACATCTGGCGCTCTCCTACTTGAGTGAGCATACATAAATATGTATGTATATGCGCATATGTATATATATAATATAAATTCACATATTTGTATGTATTTGCATATGCTTTCTTCCTGTGTGCATGGCAATGAACCATTTCTCTGTTGAGAATAGGACGATGATAGGAAAAGTAGGAAATATGAAAGGAAGTGTTTCGAGTGTAATGTGTCTTGAAAAAATCAAATCGTTATGGTGCCTGTTAGTAATCGAAATTAAACATATCCTACATGAATTTGATAAATGTTTCGTAATTTTTCACGTTTGTGTAAATGTAACTTGATCAATTTCATTGCGATTCCATTTAGCTCCTTCTCTATATCCATACAAAGTATCTACCGAACAAATAAAAATAAAATTTTCTTTTGAAAAATGCAATCCTTCCATCAGTTTCTTATGACGTTGTCACGTTAAACTACCAACAGTAAACCGACTTTTCAGACAACCTCTTTTTTATTATTATTAATTGGCTGTTTGTGCACTGCGACCTGAAGAGATCTATAATGCAACCATGTAGCCTTCTCGAACAATTTTAGGCTGTTAATAAATTCTAAAACTGCTGTAGGCTTCATTTCTACCAGGAGGTTTGGATTTATAGCCCCATTTCCCAGGTAATTTAGTCTACGTCGTGCCACTGCTGGGCAGTCGCATAGAACATGTTCTGCTGTTTCTTGTGCCTCTTTGCAGAGTCTACAAGAAGCATTTTCTATTACACCTATCTTTTTCATGTGATAATTAAGTTTACAGTGCCCTTTTAGTAGTTCACTGTAAAGTTTTATGTCTTTTCTGCTTAGGTTAAGCTCAAAAATGCAGCAATTCTATATAAAATACTAGCGTACCCTCGCCCGCTTCGCTAGACGATAAATTCAATGATTTGCTGAAAGAGAATAAAATTAATACGAAACAAAGCAAATTCTTTGATACAATTGCATTCGAACTTTATTGTAACACTTTTTGGTAGACAACGTTTTTGGTTTTTTCATCTTTCGCGTGAATAATGACGATGGTTTGCCAACTCGTGAGCAAGCTACATACAATTGTCTATGAGAAAAAATTGGGTATTCTAAATTAATACCGCACATTTGTAGAGACTGTCCTTGCGCCTTATTAATTCTCATAGCGAAGGCAAGGCGAATAGGGAACTGCAAACGATTGAAATCGAATGGTAAATCCGCCGGAATCAGTGGAATTCAGGGTATCAAAATGTCTTCTCCTTTGTACTTCCGTTTCAAAATTGTTGCTTCGATAATGTTACCCATTAGCTCCTTCACAGCGAGTCTGGTACCGTTGCAAAGTCGTGGCACATTAATGTTGCGCAGCATAATAATCGGTGCTCCAATTTTTAATCGTAAATTATGAGGTGGTAAGCCTGGCAAATCGAGTGAGTTTAAGAATTGAGTTGGATAATTTACGACCTCATCTTGATCAGTAATAGTGTCCATTGACTTATACGCAACTATGTCACCAGGTATTTGATCTAAAATAGCTGAATTTATATCATTGACGTCCTTATTTTTCCCAGCTAAAATTGCTCTTTCACTGAGTCAATCATGGTTTTTGTAATGTTGAACTATGTTTGGAAATACACTCTGTGTCAATGCCTCTTTAGACTGTGCAAAAGTGCAGAAATTGTTAGGCAATGTTATCATTCCTGTTGTTTTTGAAAAAAGGTTTTTTTTTTTTGGTTAAATAGTGTTTTTTGAAGTTTTGAAAAACACTTCGCTCTAACAAGTTTCTTCTCAGTTAATTGCTGAAAATTAAATATTTTGAAAAAACTATTTTTTTTTTAATTTTAATGAAAATTTTATTCTTGAAAAAACTTCATACTTTTGTAAAAGTTTAAATTGATTTGTTAAAAAAGATTTTTTCCGCTTTGAAAAACACCCCCTCGAAAAAATGTATTCTCTATTAATAGTGGAATATGAAATGCTTTGAAAACACCATTTTTTTTTAATTTTGTTTGGTTTTCAGAAAATTTTGTTTTGAAAAAATTTCATACCCTTGAAAAAGTTTTATTTTATTTTATTTGTTTAAAATTTTTGAATTTTTTTTTTTGTAATTTTAGAAAAACACCTCTTCGAAGAAATTTCTTTTATCTTTTTGAGGAAAATTTGGTTTTGAAAAAATTTCATGCTTTCGAAATTTTTTTATTTTACTTGATTTCTTCAAAATTGAAAACAATTTTTTTTATAATTTTCGAAAAACACCCCTTTGAAAAAATGTTTTCTATGTGTCATAGTGGTATTCCATTAACTTTTAGGATTATAGTCAAATACTTACAAATATCTACGATTTCACAAATAGCAACAATAAACAAATTTCCTAAAAAAATTCTAAACAAACAACGTAATAAATTTAGAATTTTGTGTTCACGAAAAAACAGTATTGTTTTTATTGTATTAACTGAAAACCAAAATGTTGCAAAAAATCAAAACAAAACTAAATTATTTTTTTGTGTTCATTTGGTCCATATGTTCCATAAAAAGTTGATATGGTAAATAATATGCAGGGTCTGATACACGCAAATTTCCATTGACCATTATAGTGACAAAATTATCGATCACCAATTCCAACAGGATTTCAAAATCAGAGTTGGAATGAGTTGTTGTGTGGTGTACTTCTGAAAAAATGAGAAATAAACAAAATAAATCTAAAAATTCGAATTCTAACTTTATCTTGTGTATGTTCTTATTATTGTACCTTTGAATTTTTCCAATGAAGCACCATTAATTTTAAATTTTCCAAGAATTTTTTTATCATTTCGCGTTTCTTTCCTTTTTCATTCGATTCCAACATTTGTTCATAGCCGAAAACATCGTTTGCAAACGCATTCATTTCCATATAGAATTGGTCAAAGAAAGCATTGCTCAATTGAATTGAAACATTATTTTCATAAATACTTAGGACCTTAACTAATGCACCTTGGTACATACCTAACGCAGATATTCATCGCGACCTTGCCATCGATACTATTGATGAAACAATACAAGGCGCTAGCAGAAGACACATAAATAGACTATTAACGCATACAAATCCTATGATGAGAAGACTACCAAATAAAGAAAAATCTACCCAAAGTCGGCTTAACCGTCAAACACCAACAGATCTTGCAAAATCCTTGTAATCAATTGTCAACTAATCGTATATGTCATTGTTTGTTAACCACTTGTTTTTAAATAATATGTATATATTTCTTCTAAATGAGCTTGGGGGCATTGGCCCTTCAATATCACTCTCATTCCATCTTTTTGTAAATCAAATTACTTATTGTCTAACGACAGGTGTAATATTTTATGGAAGGAATAAAAAAAAAAAAAAAAAATTTCATTCGAATCATTTGAAATTTCTGTATAAATAACGAAAAATTCAAAAAAGTTGTACACATAAAATGAATGTCGATTCGAAACTTACTTTAATCTAAGAATCGAGCAAGTTTTGTTTTGTACAATATTTTGATTTTTTCTTTTTTTTATATGAAGAAAATATTTAAAAGAAATTTTTTTTTGCTAAAAACCTTCCCCTAGTGGATCCCTATAATATGAAAAAAGAACGAATAAAATTGGCCTCGTATCGGCCCAAAAAAATGCGTATAAACGAACATCATTTCATTTTTATATATATACAGGGTTGGCCATATTAAACTGACCCATTGAGTAACCCTATAACTTTTTACTGTAATTTGAAATCTAAGGTTTACGTCAACAAGCCAAAGACACTAGGCGCACTTAAGGCCAATATCCGACGGGAAATAGCCGCCATATCGGCCGAGACGCTGGCCAAAACTATGGAAAACGCCGAAAAACGGGCACATTACGCTATACGAGCTAAGGGCGACCACTTGCGCGATATCATATTCAAAAAGTGATGCAAACGAATCTCCTTGAACTAAATTAAATGTTTTTCACAATGAAACACAAAAAAATGTTTCTTTTTCCATATTTTTTTAATAATCACATGGGTCAGTTTAATATGGCCAACCCTGTAGATATGTCTTTGCTGATATCAATTCTTATGAAACTAAAATGCATGTACATATTTCTTCGACATTTAAGGTATGGTATTAAAAAACACGCCAAAACCGTTAAAGCTCATATTTTTTTGTTTGCTTAAGGGGTTACATGGGTTTCGTGGGTTCAAAATATCGATTTTTTTTTTGCTTATTAATTTCTACAGCATCTCAAGAATATTATCCCAAATTTTCAAGTCGATCCGAATAATAGTTGCGGAAATACAGCCCTTGGAAAACAAGTCACTTTTATTGTTACTCAAAACTTTAAACGCGTTTTTCTCGGAACCGAGTTTTCAAAGTCGGTTGTCAAATGTTCAGAAAACAACTCAACCGATCTTGATGAAATTTTACACAGGTGTTCGAGATACAATTTACTCGTGCTTGAACGAAGCATTTTTTTTAATTACAACTATTTAAAAAAACAAAATTTCAAGCAAATTTTACCGAAATTTCCATTTTTTTGGAAAAATGGATGCCAAAACTCCAATTTTTACTTTTTTTCTTTCCTTCGTTCAAGCACGAGCTTATGGCCTTAGCTGAAACACTTATTTTTGTTTTTTTCATTTTCGATGATTCTTTCAGGAGTTATGCTGACAACGCGGATGCACCATTTTTTCGAGGGGTCGCCGGAAATGACGTCACAATGTAGGAGTTTTAATTTTTTTTTTTTTTAATTTCAAAAATTATTCTTTAAATATGTATCTATGTACCTATAAGACAAAAAAGAGTTTGAATTAAATAAATAATTTTTTACATAGAAAAAAATATTGAAATTAGGCCTTTTTTACAAGACGAAACCCATATAACCCCTTAATATGGACTCGCTTTGGTTATATTCTCAATTTTGAGGTAGGTTCGTTATAATTCTTTTTTGTTTATTTATTTGCCCTCTGAACTGTCAATCTTTGTTTTTATGGTTTTGGCAAACTGCGGATTGTTAATGTGCCTAACTACAGACCTTTTATAAAAGTTTTGAATTTTATCACGATACTTAATTCTATTGTGAATAGGTGCATACGTTTTGACAGCTACAGCTGTAGCAGCTTCACCCAACTGTCAAAACAAACCTAAATTCACGTGTGCCAGAAGCGACTATTACACGCCGCTTTTGAAAATTTTGTTTTTATTCAATTAAATTAAAAAAATTTTAATAACTACGCCGGAATACCATCAAATGTCTTCCTCATTCTTCCTGAAAAAAGAGCCTAAGGCGAATAAAAAACGAAAAGTAAGCTAAATACTATCACCAGTGCCAACAATTTATCACTGATTTCTTTCCTTCTCTTTCGGTTGTAGCTTTCAAAGGAACCACGCTCAACTGGTGGCAAGAAGGGATTTAGTAAAAAACAACCAACAAACGCCGCACCACCTTCACGTAAACGACCCCAAAAAGAGGATGAAGAAATCGCAAGTGATGATGATTTCGGGAGCGGTCTCGACGGCGAAGGGGATGCAACAAATTTGGTATTCTCATCGGATGAGGTGGAGGAGGAGACACCACAAGACAAACGCTTGCGTTTAGCAAAACAATACCTAGAAGAGATAGAAAAACAGGAAGCGGAACGTGCAGAAGATCGGGAAATACACGACCATGTTGCCCAACGCCTCCAATCCGAATACCTTGATAGTGTGGGTAAATTGCGACGAAACATAGCTGCCTCCATTGAAGACTACGATGCGGAAAACGTCGTTGTGCTTAAGCACAAAAAGCAACATTTGCCAATGTGCGCGTTAGTCGTTTCACCAGATGGTAAATATGTGTTTAGTGGCGCTAAAACACAATTCGTGCTGAAGTGGAGCATACAGGGGCAAGTGAAACTAGTAGGTTCTTTTAATGTGCAAGCGCACACAGAAGATGTGGAGAGTGATACACGGCGTCGTTCACATGTCACAGCGATTTGCTTATCGAGCGACATGAAATACCTAGCATTGGCTGAAGGGGGTCGAAACATACAAATATGGTGTCCAAAAGAACTGAAACACTTAAAAACGTTTAAGGGGCACAGAGATGTGGTTACCGCGCTGGTGTTTCGCAAGGACACACATGAGTTGTATTCAGGATCGAAGGATAGATCAGTAAAAATATGGTCGCTCGACGAAATGGCATATGTAGAGAGCCTGTAAGGAAATTAGAAACTAGAAAATCTGTATATGGTTGTTTATTTATGGTTTATTGCAGATTTGGCCATCAGGCGCCTATTACGGGCATAGACGCACTTAGTCGCGAACGCGCCATTACCTCGGGTGGCATCGATTGCTCGTTGCGCATATGGAAAATCACCGAAGAATCGCAATTGATTTACAATGGCCATCAAAATGGCATTGAATGCGTCAAGTACATAAATGACGAAAATTTCGTATCTGGCGGCGAAGATGGGTAGGAACTAAAATATTTATTTTTTTTTTTTTTGTTTTCAGTAATTTAATTACCCACCATTATTTTCATTCAGTTCACTTTGCCTATGGAGCGCACTGAAAAAGAAATCGTTATGCAAGGAAGCGCTGGCGCATGGCAACCAAAGCAATGGCGAGGCCAATTGGATAACAGCGGTGGCTTGTGTGGTAAATACGGACTTATTGGCGTCAGGTAACGTAATTATAGTAAAATACCAGAAAATTTGTATACATTTCTAGTCCACTATACGAAAATGAAATAACCTTTCGTGTTGAAACCAGTTAAAAATGGGTAACTTTTATATTTTAGGTTCCTGCGATGGTTACATTCGTTTATGGCAGTCGCTGGACAATTCGCGTAAACTAAAGCAAATTTTAGCAATACCCATGCCAGGCTTCATAAATGCCTTAGCGTTTAATAGCAATGGCACAAAATTATTTGCAGCGGTTGGACAGGAGCATCGATTAGGTCGTTGGTGGCGCATCAAGGAGGCGAAAAATAAAATAGTCATAATTGATTTAATAACAAGTACGGCAAAGACAAGTTGAATTTAATTAAGGAAATCCAGCCCGAAAACGCGCTTTTGTAAATTTAGGCGTTTATTTAGACACTTGCTTTCATTTCATTTATTGCTTTACTTGCAAACAAAGCATATTGTTTTTGTAATGTTTATGTCAATACTAAAGTTTAAAAGTTAAGTTAGAAAAACGTGGATTATTACAAATAAATAATTTTGTAAAAATAATTTCATTGGAATGCATCCTGGAAATCTTAATAACTAAAGCTAAAGGAAAGAAATCACTTATTAATTATTATCACCCACTACATCGGCTATGGTTGCCACTAGACGCCGTGAATGTTCCACAGCGCAAGTTGCTGTCACTAAGCCTAAATGTATACAGAAGAGTTCGTAGCATTTAACTTTGCCTGGTGTGACCTTTGGAAAACACACTTCAGCGAGCTGTTGGTAATAATCGGCGGCAAGTAAACCGGGTTCGAATGGTGGCTTGAAGGCATTACTAGACGATCCTGAACTAACTATAAGCTGATGCAGATCGATTAATTTCATAGAACCACCAGCTTGATCTTCGAACCAAAGAAAATATGAATAGTTAAATACTTTATCTTTCCACATAACAGTTGAGTGTCCCTTCTTCAAGTATTTGCGGGATAGTTCAATCATCGACCATAAACTCTTTTTCGAAACCAACTGGTTGGCGCGCAAATCGGGCGCAATCATGAGACCAGTTGTCCTATTGACATACACAAAATGGATGAGTCCTTTGAAATATTAAAAAATATAATATTAATACCGCTACACTTGGTTTATATGTTAAATAGTACCTGGAAAATCTTCCAAATAGGCTTCAATAGAGATGTTGCGCTCAGCTTTTACAGCTAGAAACTCTGTAATTTCGAGCATCTTTCCCTCAACTGCTGAAGCCACTTCTGGTAACTGGTCCAAAGCAATGCCTGAACTGTCACAGCACGTTAGTGTGAAAAGCTGTTTTAGTTCATCCATGAACGCCGGCACGTTGGACTCAATTCGCACTAATAATTCTCGTTCGACAGAACGAAAAAAGTCGCCGTACATCTTCTTTAAGTTCTCCCATTTGGCAACGAATTTTTTCAACGAAGTATCCAATTCATCACCTTTTAACTTGGAACGCTTGAGCGCATCCAATGTTTGTTTAACAAATGACTCTAGACTCTCATATGTCGGCTTCATTGCATCCGAGTCGCCTTGTATTTGCAGGGTTATGATTTTTTGTAGTACGAAGAAGGTATCGTACATGCTGCTTGCCACTTGTAGATTTGCATACTCGATCACCTGCACCAATAACACACCCTTTACTAGTTGAGACAGGTGCGCAATACAGGGCACACATCCTGAATTGGGATCATAAGAAGCACCCTGTAAAAATACAGCAACTGACCGATTAAGTGATCGATGATTGCGTTGCAAAGAGCGCGCAAGCAAAGTAAGAAATATCAAATCGGATGGGCTCAAAGCGAGCGCTTGCTTTGATGTAGCGGAAGAAACAAATTTGTGCGAAGCAAAGAGTAGGGCATGAGTACGTTGATGACCCAGGTCACGCAAACATTCCAATGCACCATCGAGCGCAGTGCTCACAACGCGCTTAAGTTCAGTGTTAATAAGCAATCGCGGCAATGCCTCCACCAACATAGTTTGCTCCTCATCCCACAAATGCTCTTCGTAGCTTTCGAGGCAAGTTGATAGTAGTTCCTCCTGTACGGTGCTAGCTTGTGTAGCGAACAAGTTTGCTCCGTACAAGTGGCGTGTCAGTGCAATAGCTACGCCTAGGTGTCGCTTGAGTATGTCCACTGGGCGTTGACCGATTTTCACAAACGAATATCCCAGCAGATCGCCGAAGGCGAAGTTAAGTCCATTGTCGCATTGAAAACTTGAATACGTATTGTCAAATTGGCAATGCATAATGCGTTGAGAGTTAATGATAGGACTGAAAATTTGTAAGATGATATTCCCATCAATGGATGCCGCAGTTGCATTCTCGGGAAAAAGATCGGCGTTCTTAGCAAAGAAATGTTCAGCCAAGGCTGTATTAAGCTGCTGGAAAACAACATCGTTAGCACTGTTGAAGACAATTAAGCCGTTCATGTTGCTTTATGTTTATTTTCAAATATTTTAATAAAAGTCAACTCAATTTGTGTTCATTGCACTGATAAAAAATGTATACAGAAATTGTACACACAGCTGTTTTTGGACTGTAAATAACCGTACATAGCTAGGGTTGCCAGGTCTTCGGCGGGGTAAAACAGCTCACTTAGTACGTAACACCATGATTTCCTGTTAAAAACCTTCATATACCGAAATGATATGTAAGAATTGTTTTTACTAAAATTTTAATGAATAAGTTAATTTAGTTGTCACCCCCAATAAACTACCAACAAATTGAGTATACACCCACAAACAATTCTCCTTACAGGAAAGCTACAACACAAACCGAAAAAGTGGCCGGAAGAAGCGTTGATAGTGATATGGAAAACAAGATCTGAAAAACTGGTTGGGAAAATCGCGGCTTTGAATTTGACACACTAAAAATCGGAGTATTCTTCAGTTTTTTAATAATAAAATAGGAAATAATTGAAATAATAATATGATTCTAGTATGGGCGATCGGCAATGAGTTTTTTTTTTTTTTAACAACTAGTTAACGGGCTGTAGAAGCTGTAATATTGGGAATTTTCGCATGAAAATTTCACAGTATTTTCTTAAGATACTATACTTTCGAAATATCGAAAACAAAATAAATCGAATTTTTGAAATTTCTGGACTGGCGGGTCCCGTTAAACTATGAACGTTTTCGAATAAATTCAGAAGAATAAATTTAGTAAAAAACAAAAAAATTTAAGTGGTTTATTTAATATGTGAATTCAAAAATTAAAAAGTGGTTATGTGTTATAACTTAAAAATCAAATTACAAACACAAGGATTTGCATTGCTATTGACCTTTATAAAGACACACATATGCTAAAAAATTATAAAGCATATTTTTCGCATAGATAACATTTTCAAATATGTGTTCAATGGTAGTTTTATTTATAAGGGTCTTCCTTTAACAGGTGTTATTGGTGAATGGATTGCGCTATCGAAAGATGCTTAACGATTTTTTATGGCCGGAATCGGATGGTATTGATCTTGGCAACGCTTATTTTCAACAAGACGGCGCTACGTGCCACACAAGCAACGAAACCATTGATCTTTTACGGGAATTGTTTTCGTGTTATCTCTCGAAGAGGTAATCACAGTTGACCACCGAGATCTTGTGATTTAACACCTTGTGACTTTTTTCTTTGAGGCCACGTGAAAGAGAAGGTCTACGCCAACAGCCCAGGGTCGCTTCAAGACCTCAAAGATGGAATTCGTGAGGCTATCGGGGACATAGGGCAACCACTTTACAATTCGGGTATGGAAAATTTCCTGAAAAGGATAGTCCTGTCAGCGTGGTTGTGGTGGTCATTTGCCTGATGTTAATTTCCACTATTAACGGCATACATTCCTCTTTATAATGAAATAAACATCCGATCATTTGTATTAAAAAATAGCAGTTTTCTTTGAATATCAAAATAACACCTCTTATTGGAAAACCCTTAAACTTATATTATACTTAATTTCCTTACAACCAAGGCAGACGGCGGTGTTAATCGGGATTTTTTAATCGTTATATTTGACCCAAAAAAAGTCCCAACGTCATCACGTGATCGTTAAAACGTCAAAAACAGCTGAAGTATCAATTGCGAATGGGTGAGAAATAGCCCGAAAAGAAGAAGAACGATGCGTACAAGTGGCTGGTGTTAAATTACGATTGTCTCGGTTAATCCACTCCAAAATACAATTTTACACATTTCGTAATTCTTCCAATTTAACATGAGCAAGTTAACACTAGACCACACCTTGCAAGGACATAAAGGTCGAATCTGGGGTGTAGCATGGCATCCGAAAGGCAACGCATTTGCTTCTTGCGGCGAAGATAAAACGATACGAATTTGGTCGTTGTCGGGAAACTCCTGGACTACAAAGACTATACTATCTGATGGACATAAACGCACAATACGTGAAATTAGTTGGTCACCATGTGGCCAGTACTTAACCTCGGCTAGCTTCGATGGCACCACAGCGATATGGTCAAAAACGACAGGTATGCAAAAAAAAAATCGTTTGGCAAAAAAGTTTACTTCAACATGATTGCTTTTATTTTTCAGGAGAATTCGAATGTATCGCTACTCTAGAAGGGCATGAAAACGAGGTGAAAAGTGTTTGTTGGTCACATTCAGGGCATCTTTTGGCGACCTGTTCTCGTGACAAGTCAGTGTGGATATGGGAATTAGCTGGTGAAGACGAGTTCGATTGTGCTGCCGTACTTAATTCGCATAATCAAGATGTTAAGCGAGTGGTGTGGCATCCAAAAAAAGAAATATTGGCATCCGCGTCCTACGATAACACGATAAAGATGTATGCTGAAAATGCTGCGGACAACGATTGGTATAGCACCGCAACATTGGATTCGCACACCAGTACTGTATGGAGCATCGATTTCGATATAGATGGCGAACGTTTGGTTTCTTGCAGTGACGACAAAACGTTGAAAATCTGGCGAGCTTACCATCCAGGAAATGAGGAAGGTATTTACACGCCGGATAAAGAAACTGTGTGGAAATGTGTGTGTACAATTTCTGGTGAACACTCGCGAGCAATTTATGATGTTTCATGGTGTAAAAAAACCGGATTAATTGCCACCGCATGTGGAGATGACGCGATACGCATATTTAAGGAAGACGCAAACTCGCAAAAGAATGAACCAACATTTTCAATGATCACATCAGAAGATAAAGCGCACTTGCAAGATGTGAATGCGGTTAAATGGAATCCAGCTCAAGAAGGACAATTAATTTCCTGCAGCGACGATGGTACAATAAAGATATGGAAATTTATTGAGTAAATGATAAGGAATTCTAAATAGAAAAATATTTAGGAGATGTACTTTATTTTATTCAATAAATATAAATTTTATGGTTCTCATTTATGGCATGAATATTACTTTGTAAGAAATGGTTCGTGTAAAGTTTTGTACAGTTTCGAGGCCTTTCGCGGTCCAAGACCAATTACAAGCGACAGACGTTCTTCACTAGCATTTATAAGATTTTCCAACTTGCCGAAATTCTGAAGAAGTGATACTGCATCCGTTTTATTCACAGGCTTGATGTTTGTCAATGCAGAAACCAACTAAAAATAAAAATTTTACTTACTCGTACATATGAAAATGCATTACAGAAAATCTAAAATAACCTTTTGATGTGGACTTGATTCAACACGTTCCATAATCCACTCTGGCGATCGTTTCTCAAATTGCTTATAAGTTTCTATGATTTTTCCTGCTTCTTCGGCACTCCACGCCAGCATCAGCGTCAAATCAGTTAGCAGGCTAATACGTGTGAGATTTTTCAAGGCTGAATGTGGTTCCTGCGGGTATTTAAAGATGACTAAGCTAATTTTAACACATATATGAGTACTTACAGGCGCATCTATTTGTACTAGTAATACACGCAATTCATATTGTTTTCCCAATTCCTTAAGCCTCTGGCAGATATAATCGGGATTTAGAGTGTGATATTTTAAGGAAATGTAAAGTATACAAGAAGTACGTCCCACTACGTAATCCGGTATTATATCATCACGAAATTCTATAGGAATGTTGACGATTGATTTAAGCACCGGGTTACCACGCTGTTTAGGATTTACCAGAATACAGTGGGGGTTCGATGCAGTTTTTGGCAATGGCGCTGCAGTGGTCGCTGCGGTGATGTTACTTGCCGGTGCAGCCATGTTTCCAGCTGGTGTCGGTGTTTGCTGTTTCTCATGCTTGGGTATTTTCGGTGCACTTGGAACCTCAAGGTTTAAGAGTAAAGAGTCAAAAGAGTCGTTCACATCATCGTCATCCATTTTGTTGATTCTCTCTCAATTGATGCACTTTCTTCTTGAATCTGGATTGTGGAATGATGCCCCAAAAATTCCATACACAAAAATTACAGAAGGGAAAAGAAATCAAATGGTTTCGCGTCTTTCAAGATTCTAATACAATATACGTAAACAAGAATTTGGTGACCTTTACGTGAAAAGCTAAACAAATTGCGAATTTCAGCCGGTTATAGCAACAGCTGATGTTAGACGCAGTCAAGGCGAATTAATTTTTTGTTTTTGTTGAACAGCTGATTGGGTTTTTTCGTCTTGTACATTAGGATGTAAGCATAAAATGAACTCGAAACATTAAAATAAGAAATTAAAGTCCCAAACAAATTTTTTATAAATAATTAAAAAAGGGTTTGTTTTAAAAGAAGGCGAGGGCAGAAAAAGACAATATCTAAAGGCACCTGTCGAGAAATCAGAACAGTTGATGTCGTCTAAATAGTTTGCACATTAAACCTAATGTCATAGCAGTTTAAAAGCATGATTGATAACTGCATTCGCGCTGTATATGAACATTTCGAAATAATTTGAGCACGGCAAATAAATGGATTTTCTTTTACTTTGCCTTCATGGACAGACCTATTTATATATGTATATCCGTTCATATAATTATAATAAGTTAGTTATCGCTGTTTTACCCTATTTATTTTAAAAGTTTTACCTTACGTATTTAAAAATATTTAATTTATTTTCATAAAGGTTCATTGACTCACACACACACAAACTTTTGCTCTCAACAACATCGGCCAACAACCTGCTGCAACCTCCACTCACCCCACATACTTACTAAATAAATCTAGTTTTATCACGCCAACCTGATGCTTTCCAAAAATTACATAAATTGGTGAGTAAAGTAACAATTTTACTTCCATTATTTCTTGATGTTAGCAAAAAATCATACATATGTACACACATCGGTATATGTATAAAAAAAAAACTAGGGTCTGTCAGACTCACGCACGGTAGAAGTGAAACTTCTAAGTTGGTTGTTCCATGCATGGGAGCCCCGGTTTAGATCTCTCCCCCCTCTCTCGTGTTAAATTCAGGTTTTCATTTTTTTTTTCTATATCACTCCACATAAATTTGTACTATTTATTTTTGTCCTTATTAGCTTCAAATTTGACACTTGGGTGCAGTGTTGCACTTGACGCTGACATTTCTTTGCACTTCCAATGGTATTATTTGCCTACTTTTGGCGCGTTAATCAATTTGCTTTGATCACCGAAACGGTTGAAATGTCATTTTACAACCTTCTAGTTCAACTATCGTCACTCGTTTGGCAAACGCACTCATTGTATCGCTTCGTCTCCTCCATACCTACCATCTATTTACTTCACAGCAGTTTCTTATTGCTTTCCCGCTTACACACATTCAATCGGCGCTTTATCTGATATTCACACACAGCACTCATTTGCACGGGCTATGGCTATCTATAATACCCGTTGTCGGTTGTCGATTGTCGGTTGCCTGCATGTCGCCAGTCTACTTCAATGCTTACTTGTGTGCTATATACATTTCAGTTCATATTATTTCGAAATTATTCGCTACAGGGTGTGCTAGAGACGTTTGCATTTTTGCACTGGTTAATCTTCTAGAAGAAGAAGGCCAGACGAAGTATTTCGTTGTGTAACTAAGTACAGCGCACATCACATCGTTCAGCGCTTGCGATGCGAGAGAGCGACAGAGAGAGAGAGAGCGAATAGGCGAGAGTGGGAAGGAGCAGCTGCTCCTTGGCCCCGCCCATTTGACGGATTTTGGTATCGCTCCGAACTTACCGTTTCACTCGTCTATTTTCAGTCTGCCTTGGGGCCCCCGACGCGCCTAAAGAAGTTTCACTTCAAAAAGTGTACATAAAATTCAGTATTGCTTTATGTCAAACTCACTGTACAAACTCTCGCATACTAAAAATACAATTTTCTTTGTTGAAACTTGCGCCGTGAATAGCGGTACTTTTAACTGTATCATTTAAGCTGCGGCGTGAATTCTCGTATTTTATGTTGAGAAATGAAGTAAATCAAAATAGTTCAGATGCCTGCATACTCTATTTTTCCATTTTCACAAAATATTGTGAAATGAAGATCTTACAAAAAAGTCGTATTTGTATCAAATAAGGTGTGAGTGGCTGTATGTGTATGTCCCGCCTATGAAGGAGCCTCGCATCTCACCTGCTCCATAAAACCAACTCATGTAACATCCATTTCGCTATTTTGCTTAAGTCCGACCCCATCGAAATAGCGGGTTCATAGGTCCACGATTAGATGGAGTCGACGACTAATATTGTTGAATTGATGAACAAGCCCAGTCTAGGTAGGGCTTGGTAAGCTGTTGCAACAAAAACACAGGGGTTACGATTATCCAAACGAGACCTCTCAAACTAAATTAAAAACCAAAAGTGATTCAAATTACCATAATGCCTAGCTTTCATTACTCCATTTTGTTCATAAAATATGCCATTGTCGTCACATTATCTGCCATTTTGTGTCATTTCTATGTGATGCCGTAAAAGATTGTTGCAAAATAAAATTACGTGATGAAAAGCAAGCGTAATTCCCGTAATTGTTATACGTAATGCTGTAAATGTGTGCGCTCACAGTGTATACACAGCTTTATTTTGCTCTGATCCTTTATGGAAGTATAATAGGTAATTCAAAGAACTCGCTGTTTGCCTTGGTGTTCAAAAATCAGTTTTGTGAGAAAATTTAATTTTTATTTCAATCAAATAATACAGTTATGATAATATAATAGATTTTTTCATATCAACATACATTATAGTTCGCTGTATCCAAAAGCGGGGATTCTGCAGTTTCCGTGGCGCCGCAATCTGACGACGGATTCTTATAGAACTCGACAAAAGAAAACGAAATGATAAAGTAAAATTTTTTGATATTTCGCTTAGTTTTCGAGATATTTAATAAAAAAGGTCTCAAAATGCCCTTTGCAATTTCACTATAATTTGCCTATTACACTATATATTTTTTAACACTTCAATCAAATTCACGAAATATACACTCACACGCGTGTTTTTAGTTATTTTTATCCTTATATTCGAATTATTTCTATTAAAATAAAATGCAAATGCATTTGTCCATGCAGTGACTTTCCAATTTTAAACGCGAGTAAGAAGAAGATTGGAATGACGACAGTATGGTGTTGCCGGATGCCTGCGAATGAAACAAAAATATGAACCAAAATATGAACAAAAATTAAGGCCGAAGGCCGCCCACGCGAAAAGGTGTTCTACGCAAAAATACTGTGGATTGCGTAGCCGGAGTTGGACTGATGAGGGTTATTTTTTTGAAGCGCGGCCGAAGGCCGCCCACGCAAAAAGGTGTTCTACGCAAAAATACTGTGGATTGCGTAGCCGGAGTTGGACTGATGAGGGTTATTTTTTTGAAGCGCGGCCGAAGGCCGCCCACGCAAAAAGGTGTTCTACGCAAAAATACTGTGGATTGCGTAGCCGGAGTTGGACTGATGAGGGTTATTTTTTTGAAGCGCGGCCGAAGGCCGCCCACGCAAAAAGGTGTTCTACGCAAAAATACTGTGGATTGCGTAGCCGGAGTTGGACTGATGAGGGTTATTTTTTTGAAGCGCGGCCGAAGGCCGCCCACGCGAAAAGGTGTTCTACGCAAAAATACTGTGGATTGCGTAGCCGGAGTTGGACTGATGAGGGTTATTTTTTTGAAGCGCGGCCGAAGGCCGCCCACGCGAAAAGGTGTTCTACGCAAAAATACTGTGGATTGCGTAGCCGGAGTTGGACTGATGAGGGTTATTTTTTTGAAGCGCGGCCGAAGGCCGCCCACGCGAAAAGGTGTTCTACGCAAAAATACTGTGGATTGCGTAGCCGGAGTTGGACTGATGAGGGTTATTTTTTTGAAGCGCGGCCGAAGGCCGCCCACGCGAAAAGAAGTTCTACGCAAAAATACTGTGTTAATTAATTTAATTTTAATTACTTTATTATTTTTTGAGATACGCTTAATATCATTGTTTTTAAGTTTGAATGAGTTGTATGTTTTTATTTTCAAAATTATTTCTCAACTTAAAATTAGAGCAAAAAATACTGCAGTTTTACAATGAATTTTCTACTGAACATCTCTGCATACGAACTTCGTTTTTATTTCAGGTGTACGGCAACACCAACTTTGCGCTAAATTAGTGAACTTTAACATTAAATTACTCGAAAACTAAGCGAAATATCAAAAAATTTTACTTATTCTTTTCGTTTTCTTTTGTCGAGTTCTATAAGGAACCGTCGTCAGATTGCGGCGCCACGGAAACAGCAGTATTGCCCCAAAAGCTGATGAAATAGCCAGCTACATATTTTTTTCGCGCTGCCGGTGTCACCCTGTTTTAAGCGCTGCGAAACAGATGATGAATCGAGAAATTAATTGCAATTGAAAGGTAAACCAAAATTTGTGTACCTAATATGGCCTTTGGACACGATCAAGCATTGTTGACAAGAACTTTATATGTGTGCGTGTCGGGTGCTTGACGCTAATATCTAAAATTTTTGATTTTCATCATTCAAAAGCCGACAACAAGTATGTGTGACACGACGACACCCGACTGCACTAACACACACAAAGCTCAGTCAAGCATGCTGGATCATCTTCAAAGGCCAATAGACCCGTCCCAATGAGTCTGTATCGTCCATTACGGCAACAAATTTGACTGACATCAAAAAATATTGTGCACAAAATCTGGCAACTTTCTACTTTTGCCCTACGGCAAGTGTGGCGAAAATGACAACGGTTTAAAGAAGAACAATATTGTATTGCGCAAATTTTTATCGATGGTGTTTTTTAACATATCTAATCAATTGCAGGAAATAAAGGAAAGTTAAATGAATTATTATTTTTGGGATAAAAGCTTGAAAAAGTAGAGAAAAGACTGGGCTTAACCAAGTTGTCTGAAAAATAAATGTGCGTCCCGATCTCGAAGTTTTGGTTGGATCCACTGTTTACGACTACCATAAATTCTATTAAAACCCTCTTTTGCTGCAATAAGCAAAATTTTATAATATATTTCACAACCAACAAGAACCTATTTATACACAACGAAATATTTATATTATTTGCTCTCACGAAACGAACATTTGTTTTATGTTTACATGCAATACTTCCATTGGGGCACCACGGTACGTTTTACACGTCACGTCAGTCAATCCAACGGACGTAACGGATCTATTGTGACAGGGCTATAATATTCCACTTTGCTGGATAAAAATTTAATAGTAGCGCTAAATAAATTCGTTTTTGAAATTGTGCTTAGAGTATCTAAATGGAAGAGGAATTTCTATTGCTCTTAATTGAGACGTGGCAGGATGCTTTCAATATCAATAATATGAAGCTTCTTCGTGACTGCAGCGATCCGTTTAATTTGCCAGCCCAAGTTTTCGAAATGCACTTCCTCTTGCCAAAATCTATGTGTCGCTCATTAATAGAAGACTTGCTACCGTACGATAAACAGGACACTAGTCTACCTCTCGCTCTAAGATTTCTAACAACGGTCAATTTTTACACTTCCGGTAGCTTTCCAAAACGTTCTAATAGCAATAAAATATTCGACATCAGTCAGCCATCGATGTCGCGCTCATTGTCAAGTATAACGGAACTATTGGTTACACAAAAAGGTGATGAAATATGTTTTCCAGGCATAAATGAGAGTCAAGCAGTCGTGAAGAAGGGGTGAATATTGACGACAAAATGTTATGTTTGTGAGCTGTTGTATATGCGGAACAATTATTTTATAGTTTCAAAGAACAATTTGACATGGATAATACTCTGGGTGTCATTGGAACAGCGCACATTAAAATACTGGCGCCGAAAGACAAATTCGGATCGGAAGAATATTTTAATGAGCACGGTGAATACAGTATCAAAGTAGAAGGCGTGAGTACATCCAGCTGAATTAGTTATTGTCTTCAATTAATATCTCCACTATAACAATTTCTTTGATAGATTTGTGATCACCGCTTGTTATTTACATCACTAAACGCGAGATCGCCTGGTTCCTTATCTAATTCATCTATCTGGCGTAGTTCTTCGGCACGCCAATTTTTAATAAAACATTACAAATTAGGTTCACGAAACACTTGGTTACTAGGCGATGTCACATACCCTCTAGAACCATGGCTGCTTACTCCTGTGACGCCTAGGAGTCGCCTGGAGTTATCCTATAACGATAGGAATAGAAGAGCTCATAATTGTATTAAGCAAGCTTTCGCCGTATTAAGAACCCGCTTTAAATGTCTCTCCAAAGGGCGCAGGTTGTATTATAAGCACGAACGTGCGGCAAACATTATATATGCATGTGCCATACTGCACAATATACTATTGAAGAATGGAGGTAGTGCAACATTGGATAAAAACGAGTTGCAAACATCGGTAGAAGAGTCTTCGACGAAGGTGTCAGAGAAAGCGGCTTTGAAGTGTGCGCCAAAATTTGTAGACGGCACACACGTTAGACACCGTTATACACAACATTTATAATTTATTAAAGTGGAGGAAATATTACTATTTTTACAGAAGCCTAGTATATACACTGGTGTACAAAGAAATTTACTTTTAACTTGTGTACGCTTTCACATCTCCAATGAAACTGCACTGATGATGAACTGTTGTATGCACACAACTGTTGCGGACCTGCCACAGCTGCGATGGCTAATTTTTTTTTTTTTTTTTTGCAAAAAAATATCAGTAGAATGTAGAAAATAAATATTTCTTAATACCTTTTATTTTTTTAATTATTCTTACAAAATGTCAATACTTCCTCTAGTCTCTGAACGTTATCTGACAATCTTGTTACGGCAACTGCGAGTCCTTGCAAAATACCCATAATTTGCTCTTCTCGTTCATCTCGCTTATTTATGCTCTTTAAAACGGTTTCGTACATTTCATTAAGAGATGTGATCTTGCGTTTTTTCGATCCATTTGTTGTATCTTCAGGTACGGACGTATGCGTAGAATGTTTGGTGTTAAAGCTTTCAGTGCCCGTCACCTCTGCGGGTATCAAAGAGGGATCCAAGGTAATTTTTGAGCGGGCAATACAAACATTTTCTCTTTTACCTTTTGCCGTAGTTGGAGATGGATGGGAAAGAACAATTTTTTCGGCCTTGGCGGTGTCAACTGTGGCTTGCGTAGATATATTCAAAGAAGTTGATGGGGGTGAGATTGTAAAGACTCGTCTTTCTATATGCCCCACATCTGAGGCATTCGTAATATCTGATGGGCAGGGAAGAAGAGCAATTTTCCTTTTTTTGCACGCTTCTTCTACCGACTTTTTAGATTTATCCGAAGTAGTTGCTCTGCCAGCTTCACCAGAGGCCAGCATTGTTGTGACCTGAATATTTTTGGATAATAATTTAAATATTTAGTACATAAAAAATTTTGCAATGTTAATTTACCGGAAAACCCAATGTCGGCACATTTATTAATGATGTGGGGGTGTTCAGCTCAGAAGTTGTATATTCATCATTCGCTAGCTCAATCTCAGTTTTCATATACATTTCAGCTTCAAAATCAAGAATAGCCTTCGAATATTTTGAGTCTAATTAATTAAGAATGAAAATTCGTGTGTGATTGATAACCTACATCCGGTTTAGAATCTTCATCTGATATATCTTCGCAAATCGCCGTCACTTTATTTATATCATCATCGTCAAAGCAATCGATTTCCTTTTTTATTGTTGTTGTTGTTGTATTAACATTTATAACATTTCCATACATGTGCCGTAGTGACAGTCCTTGGCCGGATGAAAATCCGGGTCGTTCCGGTAAAGCAGAACCGACTGTCGGTGGAACGATTTCCTTTTGTATCTCTATATCTGCTTCCGGTTCCAGTACGATCTACAAACATGTATAGTTTTTTAAACTAATGTGCAAATAAATGTAAACCAGTGACATACCTCCGTTTCAGCGTCGTGCTTCAATATGTCCTTACATTTCTTCTGAGTTCTGATTGCATTACTCCGGTCATCCACTTCCTTGTTTTTTACACAACATAAACAAAATTATTTGGATTAGAAGGCAATTAAAAAACTCACTATTATCGACTTTTTCTTTTCATTCTTTCGAAAATGATACGTACATTATCCCAATTATTCCTATTAGCATGATTCGTATGTGTTGTTCTTGCGTTTTGTACAGGTGCGTCTTGAATCTCATCAATCCCATGTGGAGTCCTTGTCCGTCGGATAGGTGCCTCGCGAATTCCATCAATCCCATTTGTGGTTCTTGGTTGTTGAATAGGTGCCTCTTGAATCTCATCTAAATTCTTACAAAAAAAAAGAAAGTGTGTGGTAGTTCACGGAACCCGCACGATTGAAGTGAAACTTCTTTTATCAACAAATCAATAATTTAACTATTAATATATTTCAATATAATGCATGCAGAAGTCATGAAAATCATGGAATGGAATTTTATTAAACAGAATTATTTATTTATTTTAATATAAAAAGAAATGAATTTATTGTACTCAATTACATTTGGTTCTCGGCATTGTGAAGTGATCAGGTTTTTGAGGATATTTAAAACCATTATACACAGCGTACACTGGAATATTTACCTTTGTGAATGATCTTCTACAAGTTCGGCATAGAAGAATATTTTCAATATCAACACCCGGAAGTATGGTATTCAAAATGTTCGTGAACGATTCTATTGGTTTATTTAAGTCATTTTGAAACCAAAGTCGATCACATACTGAACACTTATGACCAAACGTGTTTCCATAAAATTGTTTATCGAATGTTTGATGAGCACTTTTATTCCTTTTGTAACCTGAGTACGGTTGCTCTGGATCTATTAAATCATCTACTGAAACCGAGGATGGACCAGCAGTACTCTCAATGAGGGCTCTTTGGCGTGCTCGGTAAGCCCGTACACGATGAGTACTCGACGTTCTTGTAGCATTCGCTACAGAAGATTGTTGAATATGGTGTGAATCAGCATCTACTATTAAACTGGATTCACTTACAACACGTTGAGCATTATTTTCCGATGATGTACACTCCGCCATGTCCACAGTATTCAGTTCATGTAAATCACTGTCTGGATTTTCACGCGCTGTTTTTTTTCTTGCACGATATTCTCGGCAAACTTGAGCATTGTTTTTTTTCGTTCTCGTTATTGCAGGCGCATTTGAACATTGTGCTATTGGAGAAACGAAATCTCTATGAGTCGATGTTGATGGCAGTGGATCGTTTGTATGAACTATAGCTTCACGCACAACATAATTAGGTCCATGATACTGATGAAATGACCGCCCATCGACTGATCGATTTACGGAGAAATGTTCTTCATCGATATCCTGATGCACAGATGACAAATTATCACTTATCGTACAACCGGAGGATTCACTGTCACGGTGTTCAACAGTAGCTCTTAATTTTTTACGCTCCAAATACTCACGTTGCCGTTCAGCACCTGTTTTCGGTTTCCGTTTTTGATTTGATGCCATATTTAACAGAAATCAATCAACAAAACAAAATATGTTTGTAAGATTTGCTCAAAACTACACACACACTCTATGACGCGTCTCGCGTTACTAATGGCGACCGCATTACATTCACGACGACACGCCACGCCAGTCTTTTAACAGATGGCGCTGGCATAGCATCACATGTCGATGAAACGCTAGTTTTATGCTGAAAACAGTGGAGCCCGTAAACGCAATTCCGTGTAACGCAATTCCCAGCTGTTTCAATCAAACTAATGAGAACCCCATGTAAACGAAAAGTTCATTCCTTCCGTATCGTAGTACCGTAGATTTGATTTCACGATTATTAAAAAAATTCCGTAATTTCAACCCAGCTGATTGCTCTCTCACCACGCAGTGTTGCCAAGCAGTACATTTCGAAATAATTTACAAAATAAACTTAGAAAAATGATAATTTTTGTTAAAATAGCTTAAAAATACTGTTCAATAATGTTAATTATAGATAAATGAACTATTTGCATTTGTTGGTTTTTGGCTTTGGTTTATTAAACAATGAAAAATTGTAACTGATAACGCGGAAGTGTGAAAAAGTGTGTAAGCAAAAATATCAATGGCAACATTGTGTCGATGTCTTCTTCATCCATTTTGTCAGTGATGTATTTTGTAAATATTGTTTGTATTTATGTAACCAACTAAAACAGCTGTTATCTACGGGAAATAGTTTTGCTCAGTTTTGTGCACGGTAAGGGCATGCGGTAAGGAAATTCCGTGCGGGCTCCACTGTTTTCAGCATTACTCCTCACAGCGTTTCATCCACGCCACGCTTTTAACAGATGGCGCTGGCGTAGCGTCACATGTCGATGAAACGCTATGGTTTTACTCCTCACAGCGTTTCATCCTTCGAGGCAAAAGAAGTTTCACTTCAATAAATTTATTTTATATATTATTATTAAAATCCGTGAGAATCCCGATCAATGTATTATAAGACGCAATTATTCACTTCGAACATACCATTTGAGATATGTTTCTATTATTAATCTTAGTTGATTTTTTCCGCTGAGCTGTTGTTGTCTTTCTGGCAACATTTTGTGTTATTGGTTGAGACTGTCGATGCACCTGTACCGTATGTTGTATATGTTGTGGACCATCATCTGGGCTATGGACTGGAGCAACAGGCGTATTGGGCTGAGTGACTTTTCGCTGTTGCTTTTCTTTTGATGGCATAATGTTTGCAGCACCAGTTTCAATCGATTTCAACAATTTCTGACGTTTTCGGTACGCTTTACTAATCGCAGCTCGCGTTTTAGGTGGAGGTTTCGGAGGCCGTGCGAGTTTTTGACGCTGTCTGTAATTCCTACTGTATTCAACCCATTTCGTTATTGTGGGCTTCGGCTCTGCATTTGTTGCTGCACTTGATGCTCGAAGCGCGTCCACATTCGAATCCGTTGAAGAAATCACGTCCCTAGATCATATATTAGTGTTCTTATTTTCCAATCAATTTTATATTCCGATTAAAAAGCGTATTGATGACAGAAAGAACGCGATAAACCAATTTACCGGGGCTGTGTATTAATTACGAGTTTAGTGAATTTTCTATTCAAACCCACACGTTAACGAGGTTATGTATTCAAAATCCCTCATTCGTGATGTATTTCATCGTACATTTATGTGATATATTTTTTGATATATTTATTTGATATATTTACTTAATATATATTTACCTTGGATTGCCATGTATTTCATCAGGCATATTGGAGACAACTATCTGTTGATGAGTCGCATCTGATGCGCAAGTTTGCGTCACATCAGTCTCACTCTGACTCATTTTGCCCGTAACTTAATTGTTCACCAACACACACTGAATTTCCTATAAATAGTTACGCAATAAAGAAAAATCAATAGCCGTAATACGTATATTCCTTCGATTTAGCGATATTGTTAAAAACTATTAAGAATATCGCTTCGTTCAGTGCGAATCACAGGTCAACGCAATATCCTAACCTCGCTTCACACTTACTGAACGGCTGATACACGGCGTGGGTAGTTTGCTATAGAGCAAACGGGAGAGAAAGAAAGGCATTCGAGAGAGAAGGGGAGAGACGGCGTGTCTCGGTGGCTCCCTCACATCGTTCAGCGCTTGCGATGCGAGAGAGCGAATAGGCGAGAGTGGGAAGGAGCAGCTGCTCCTTGGCCCCGCCCATTTGACGGATTTCGGTAACGCTCCGAACTTACCGTTTTACTCGCCTATTTTCAATCTGCCTTGGGGCCCCCGACGCGCCTAAAGAAGTTTCACTTTAAAAAAATTAATAATTGGCGCGTACACTTCTGTTAGGTGTTTGGCCGAGCTCCTCCTCCTATTTGTGGTGTGCGTCTTGATGTTGTTCCATAAATGGAGGGACCTACAGTTTCAAGCCGACTCCGAACGGCAGATATTTGTACGAGGAGCTTTTTCATGACAGAAATACCCTCGGAGGTTTGCCATTGCCTGCCGAGGGTATATGTATACATGTATGTAAATATAGGTAGTTATTTATGTCTACGGGTATGTTGCTATTTTCATGCGCGGATGTGCACAGTTTAACACCTATTATGAATGAAAACAACACGGCGCAATCATATTTACAATCAGCAATACAATGGCAAATCAGTGGAAATCAGCACCAAGCGGAAACTATTAAAAAATTATACAAAAGCGTTGCCACAATGTTTGTGGGACAACTTTTCTTTTTTTATATGTATAAGTAACTGGTGAATTTTGCCTCTGAGTGGCCATTTTCTGCCTTGAATAAAATTTCCTCATAAAAAACTATCCGCCGTTTGGAGTTGCCTTAAAGTTGTAGTTCCCTCCATTTATGGAACAACAACAAGACGCATCCCACAAAATAAGAAGAAGCCCTGCCAAACACCTAACAGATGTGTCCGCGCCAATTTATATATTATTATTACTTTTTATTTATTTTTTATTTTTTAACTGGTGAATTTTACATGGCGCTGTTCTGCGAAATATCAATAATTTCCGGTTGCATCCCTGCGTTTTTCATAGTTCAGAACTATGTCGTACAAATTTCATAATATACAGGCAGAAAATTTGGGGCGAACAAATTAATATTAAGAATTATATTAATTGATACGAGTATGGGTGAAATTTCAGCTTTATATTAAAAATAATAAAGGTTACACCACATAGAGGTTGCGTATACAAACGAACGGGGCTCATATTGCAAATTGATCAATATGGACATTCATGATGACTAACATATGAAAATGTTCCCATGACAGTTGGTTCTGCATTACTGGAACGGTCTAGTGATTGCCACGCCATCAGCATTTGTTATACATGTATAGGGAATGCCTGCTACAATCAGCTTAAGGGGACAGATACCTGTAAAACTTCGAAATTTTTTTTTTTTGTTTTTTCATAAAATGTTAATATAAAATGTCCTTTAAGAATATGTGAAAAAAATATTAGGCGACTTTCGAACATTTTTTGTCAATAGGCGCCTCCACACCGAGCTCATTGCTTCGTCACTTGGCAGTTTTGCGCATATTTTGTTTTTATAAATCCAACAAATGCGTCTAAGCGCCAATCACTGCACAAAATTACAAGTAAAAACACTCTTCTTCTTCTTACTTTCTTGACAGCACCTAAATGTGATGGTGTGAGTGCTCGATTCTTTTCTTGAGCGTATTGGCGGGGTTGTTATACCAAATTAGAATTTTTATGGTAACATTAAAAACAATAGAAAATCGAAAAAAAAATTCTAAATAATACATTTGACGTGGAAAATTTACAATAAAAAATAGTTTAAATATATTTCCTAGTTATAATCATTTTTTTTCTTGAGAAATATCTAAATTTGTACGACAATTAGTAGACTATTTGATACGATTTTCCGTGGAATTTAGTTTTATGTAACCAAGTTACCATGTTACATAAAATAATCAAGTAATCTTAGCTATGGACATTTTTTGACAACCAGCTGAGAGTGTTTTTACTTATGGATCTGTGCAATGGCGCTAAATAACGAAGCGCCGCATTGGCAAACTTGGCAATTAAATCAGTATTTGGCAAAATAACGATTAGACGCGAAGTTTAAATTCAAAATATCAAAAAGTGATGGAAAAAGTAAGTTATTTATTCATTCACATTCAATGGCGGCCGCTGTAGCCGAATGGATCGCTGTGTGACTACTAGACGTAGGTTCGAATGTTCGTGAAACCCCAAAATAAATAAAAAAAGTTTTTTCTAATAGCGGTCGCCCCTCGGCAGGCAATGGCAAACCTCCGAGTGTCAATGAACTGAGGCCAATTCGTGAATCATTCAGCTAGTGCGAAAAAGGTTTACCAAACTTAAGGGGATATTCTAGTGTAGAAATTCGAAAAAATCGTTTTTTTTTTTTAATTTTCAAAGCTTAACCTTTCAAGAATATGTCCTTAAAAGGATTTGTTAAATTTTAATTATTTCCAGAGATATAGCTATTTTAGTGTCACGACTTCTAAACTGGCTCGGCTGGAACACCACAGGGCGTAATTGCACCCAAAACTTTAAACGCGTTTTTCTTGGAACTAATATTTCAAAATGTTTACCTTGACTTCTCAGGTTTTACTTAACCGATTTACTTGAAATTTGATGAGAGCCTTCTCAATATATATGTATATCTTTCGTACTTACTATTATTATAAACAAAACAATTTTAACGTTTTTTAAAAAATTCCGAAAAGTAACAAAAAGTAGTAAATAAATTTATCATTTTTTCGGGCAGCCGTAATTAGGCCAAACAAATTTTTTTTAGTAAGTATGATATTTGCAATCATGGTAGGTGTGGTGCGCCATTTTTTGTTAACCCCCACTTCAAAAACTTATAACTTTTTGAGTTTTTCGTTTTTTTGAGATTTTTAATTTTTTTATGTATTTTTACAACATTAATAAATATCTTATTAAAAAATGGATTCTAAAAATATTTTTTAAAAACACCTCAAATTCATACCTCTACACTAGAATACTCCCTTAAAAAAGCACACAAAAATTATTTCGGACAACGTATCTCTAGTCTTTGAATATAATATTTTGTACATACTTCCTACTCTAGACTCATTATTTGACCCTCTTTACCTCTACTCATATATGGTATTCTTTGAGTTAAGTGAAGATATGTAAGTAAATTAAAGAGAAGTGAGTATTGTATAGCAACGGAGTGAAGCTAGAACATCAGACGTTTAGATAACATACAAATTCTATGCCGCAATTCCTAAGTATTGTATATTGTATTGTATATTTTCTAAAATATTAAAATAAATTATATAGACCAACATAAAAGACTTGTTTGCCTTTGCGAACCAAGAACTGAAGCTGGAATTTAAGAGATCTCAGTGAAAAATCTATCAAACGCTTACCTATTAAAATAGGTTTAGAAGGTGAAGAATTGTAGTTTTATGTACAACTGCATGAAAAAAATATGTCATAGCCTCAAGTACAATTAGAAACAGTAATTTTTGCTCTTTTGAAATTGAACGCTTTTTGGTTTTTGAAAGGCAGCATTTGAATTTGCTTTCAGTTCTTCATTTCATTTACTTCGGTTAATTTGTGCTTACAGCCTTTCTGGGCATTTGACCGAGCTCCTCCTCCTATTTATAGCGAGTGTCTTGATATTGTTCCACAAATGAAGGACCGACAGTTTTATGTCGTCTTCGCATGCCAGGCTTTTCCAAGACAGAAATACGCTCGTAGATTTGTCATTGCCTGCCCCCGCTATAATAATTTTCTATAATTTTGGTGTTTCATGCACGGAAATTCAAACCTCCACACCAAGTGAAGGAAAGTCCTCTTCCACCTGATTTTTCCAACGCAAAGGAGACCTTCTTCTTGCTCTACTCACACCAGCTGGTACCCATCGAATGCTTGCAGAGCCGGAGCCTTTGTATCCAGTCGGATGGCAAGACTCAGCCAACGTAGCCGCTGGATCTTTATTCGCTTCGCTATGTCTATGTTGCCGTAAAGCTCATACTGCTCTTTGTTTTTTCGCCTGCGATACTCGCAGTCGCCAACGTGCAAAGCTCAAACAATTTACCGCAGGTCTTTTTCTCAAACACTCCAGGAGACGCCTCATCGTCCAAGTTTCGGCGTCTATAATACTAGCTATCCTTAATACTTGGTGCATTCCAATTCATCGAAATAAAAAAATATCTTGTTTTGCATACAACTCTGACTAGTAATTCGCAACGAGAACAATTCTGGTCCTACTCGAACTAGTATGACTTTTTCCTTCAAACATCCACCCAGTTACCAAGTTCATGAATCAGGATGTTTGGTGAGTGGTTCAGTATTTCACTGCATTTATTTTGTACACGCATGTATGTATGTATGCATTTTTCTGCACGAATGCCAGCACTACACACTTTGATTTTATTACATATCATTTTTTTCCATAAAATTTGCATACAATTAATTTATGATTGTCTGACAGAATGCTATACTGTTATTTCTTCAGATTTATTCTTCTTTATTTTTTATCTATTTTTGTAACTTTGTGCTCATGCTGCGTCAAATGCAAGTCTCGTAGGAAATTTTAGTAAATTATTACTGCAAAGGCTTAAAGAATTGAAATTTTCGACTGGCTCAAACTTTGACTCCGGGTACATTATACATATTACAAATAAATTGGATAGAAACTTTTTTGGTAACTTATGCTAACAAGACTTCAATGATGAGACTATGAACTGTGTTTGTAAGTGCAAAATATCTCTATCAATAGCTTCTAACGTCTGGTAAAAATCAGGGTTTTTTTTTCAGAAAATTAAGCAGGTAATTGAAACCAAAAAAATGTGGGGTGAACCGGACTAAATTTCTTAGGAGATTAAACATATCAACAAGGTAAAACTGATTTCGACATGTTAATCTTTTTTCAGTTCTACTGAAATGCCAGTTCCTAAACCTTTACAATTCACAAATTAAATACACCAATACCGACTATTAACAAACTCAAAATTTTGGATATCATCTTTGATAGTTTGCTCTTCTTTTTAGCCCACAATGGCTAATTTGGGGCAAAGACTTAAAAATGTTGCTGCCGACATTGAAAGCGTTTGGCCGGCCGGTTTTGAATTATACTGCACCTGTCTGGTCACCAGAAACCAGTGATACCCAGCGGACAATGCTCCATATCTGAGAAAATGCCTCCTGAAACCTGCTGCAACACTTTCATATGGAAAGATCGCTCTCGTTTAAGAAGCACGGCAAATGCTCAGAAAACAATTTCTACCGAAGTTATCACCCCTGCAGACATTTACTAGAGTCTGAACCACCTCCCAGGCATATTAGGAATAATCTTTTTAAATACACTGACGAGATCCTGGACAAAACCCAACTACAACTACTGCATCCGACAGTATGTAGGCAGCCATTAAGAGACATCCATCGGGAGATTCTTACCACCTTCCTAAGCTCCTGCTCCCTGAATGCCATTATTGGAGGCCAACAACCACCTATTGCAGCCGAAGAGCTTCAGTTGCCTCGCGAGACTCGCATATCTTTGGCTCAATTACGATATACAATATCCTGTAGTAGGTTAAACTCCTACTTATCCAGAATCGACGCCGACATACACCGCACGATACTCACCACCAATTCACATGCCCGCTCAAACCTACTCACCTAACACCCTTCACCTTGTGGACCCGACCTTTGGAAACAGCACGTCTTCTGGGCGTACCAGAAAAGGCAGGGCTTAGTAAATCGCTACAACAACAACCATCCAATTTCTCCGGTCACTGAGTCAAAAGATTTAGATAAAAACATAGTATAAGTAGATTTTTATAAATTAAGCAGAATTTTGAATACATTTTTATTGTCCTAGCGATTTTGTTGGTGTGGATGTTGTTAGTGCATGTTTAAGTTTGATTATTAATGTCATTTGTAAGTAGTTTTATGATGCCTATTTATTGCAGTAAGTTATAACTAATAATACAGAAAAAAAATTATTTTCGAACACAGCGACAGACAATTCAATTCTGAACCGCTGCAAATTGTAAAAATGTTTTTAAAGTCAGGGGCTCTAGGCTCATAAGGAAGAGAGCTGCAGAAATGCATTTCGCAAAAAAATTACTCCATTTTATAGACAGGTACACCGGCGTATTGGCCTAGCGACCCAAGAAAAATTCCATATCTTCTTGATTTTGCAGTATATTTTGGTATCCCCAGTCACAAATTAAGCATAGAGCATAGTAATGATCTTATCTCCGACCACTCACCTTTAATAGTTACATTTGATGATAATGTCCACCATACGTCCAAGAAGTACAAGGTCCTAAACTGAAAAAAAAAACTGAAAACTGAAAAACTGACCGCAAATTCTTTCGAAACTGGATCGAAAATCATATTAACTTAAATGTGCCCATATATACAGGCACCGATATAGATGCAGCAGTTGAATCATTAACAAACCTTATTTACGAGGCCGTCTATATGTCAAGTTCGAATGAGCAATCACCTCCCAACGATCAAATACACGTCCCTGCTGATGTAATAATGCTCATAAATACCAAGAGAAGGCTAAGAAAAATCTGGCAGGAAAATAGATATCCAAACAATAAAACGGCTCTAAATAAAGCAACAAAAGAACTAAAATCGAACCTAGCTGACTTAAAAAACCAGTCTTTTAATTCATTTTTGAAACAATTGGAACCCACAAAATATGATGAGCACAAACTTTGGAGAGCTACTAAGTACCTAAAATGACCGATGAAACGTAATGTTGCCATTAAAAATCTTCATGGATTATGGTGTAGGAGTGATGAAACAAAAGCAGAGGCTTTTGCCAAACACCTCTATCTGACTCTTCAGCCTAATACTTCGAATAGGAATAATAACAATACAGATACTCTAAACTTAATCGAATCTCCGTGCCAAATGGACCTTCCGATCATACAAATATCAGATGACAAAGTTACTGAAGAAGTTTCCCGACTGAATAACTGTAAAAGTCCTGGATATGACTGTATTGATATTAGAGTTGTGAAGGCTTTACCACAAAATGCTATAAAGTTACTCACACAAATATATAATGGTATCTTGAATGTAAATCATTACCCCACACAGTAGAAGTGTGCTGTCGTAGTAATGGTCCCAAAACCAAAAAAACCTGAAAATAACGTGAAGTCCTACCGCCCAATTAGTTTGCTCGTAACATTCTCGAAGATATTCGAAAGAATATTTTTGAAAAGAATGTTACCTGCAATTGAGGATCAAAATATCATTCCTGAACATCAGTTTGGGCTTAGAGTTGGGCATGGCACACCAGAACAATGCCACAGAAATGTGAATGTTATTACAGATGCGATTGAAAGAAAAGAATACTGTTCTGCAACCTTTCTTGACGTACAACAAGCATTCGACAGAGTTTGGCATATGGGACTACTCTTTAAAATTAAAAAAAACTTTTACCAGCACATTTTTACTTAGTGCTTAAATCTTATCTAAGCGACAGGCATTTTTATGTAAAGCACCAAGATGCGTCATCTGAAATATATAGTATCAACTCAGGTGTGCCTCAGGGTGGCGACTTTTGCTGATGATACAGCCTTCATCGCATCTAGTGAGTCCCCTGCAGAGGCCTCCTCCCTGCTACAAAATCACTTACACACTTTGGAAACTTGGCTCAATAAATGAAAAATTAATATTAATCATCAAAAGTCTATTCATGTTACATTTACACTAAGAAGAGAACAATGCCCTCCAGTGTATTTAAATGGTCATCAAATTCCTACTAGCGACACAGTCAAGTACTTGGGAATGCATCTTGATCGACGCCTCACATAGAAAAATCATATTAAAGCTAAGCATCAACAGCTCAAAAATAAAACAAAAAGAATGTACTGGTGGCAAATCTCAACTTAGTCTAGAAAACAAGGTTAGATTGTATAAAGCTGTATTGAAGCCTATATGGACCTACGGTATACAGCTTTGGGGAACTGCTAGTAAGTCCAATGTGAAGATTTTGCAACGCTACCAGTCAAAGACCTTGCGAGCCCTTGTTAATGCACCTTGGTTTATCACAAACGAAGCCATACACATGGATCTAGGTATTCCATTTGTTAAGAGAGAAATCTCAGTATATTCTAACAGATATATTGAACGATTGTCAAATCATGTAAACACAAATGCTATTTGCTTGTTGGACACAACCAATGAAATTAGACGATTAAAGCGCAATCATGTCTTAGACTTGCCATTCCTTTAAATTTGTCAATTTAATAATAATAATAAAAAAACAAAAAAACAAAAAAAAAAAGAAGAACTAAATATGAAATTGTTAAAATGCGCCAATAAATTTTAAAATTCTAATATAAGTTATACATGAAGTTAGTTATACAATTTTCGAGTAAAAATTAAATCTAATAACATAAAATATGCATAAGAATTGTAAAAAGAAAAAATTCTATAGTTTTCTATGTAGTTTTGCACCAGTGTAAATACTATGCTGTCATTAGGTAATAAAATCTCTTTTGCTGAATATCTGTATTCTAAGTATTTCCATTTAAAAAAAAAAAAAAAATTCAAATATATAAAACTCATTACTAAGACTAGCTGCTTTTTAGAAGGTTGATGTTAAATAACTTTTGAGATCCGCGGGCGAAAGTTTTTAGCTATTTTGCAAAGTTAAGCTACCAAAAAATACAGACAAAAATCTATATTTCATAAGTTTCACAGTAGCTGTGTGGCATAAGAGTGAGCTGCTTACAAATTCCTACCAGTCTTAAAAAAATGTATTTTTTATAAAAGAGCCACAAACAAAGTAGCAAAATTGTATTTGCCGTAATGCGCAACAAAATAAAATATATAAAAAAAAGCTCCACAATGTCTCAAAAGCAACGGCAACAGAAAAAACAACAACAAAAAACTACAAATAGTTTGCATACCAAACTAAACTGACATTAATGAAAATCTGTATCTGTATCAGACGCCTCTCACTTTTATTTGCCGCAACCGAATCAACAATCATTGTTTAGGCATTAAAAGCGCTAGTTCATAGACACATTTACACATACATGCACATACTGGTATATCTAAATACATAATTATGTGCGAGAAGATATGTATGTATGTATGTATGTATTAAGCGGCGTCCAACAAACAAGCCAGCCAGCCAGACAGCTCAAGTTGTCTGGTAAACTAAACCACTAAGCTGCGATTCAAATTTGCAAGCGATCGCTGCAAGTTGTCCAAGTCGTGTCAATACGCTCCTCCGGCCATTCAGTTGTTCGCGAGCGTTTAAACCAGTTGGACGGACCCACTTAAATTGTTTTGAAATTTTTGTACTTCATTGCGAATATTTGTTGCTATTTGTCGCATTTATTGCAATTAAGTTGTGTGCAAGACCGAACAAAACAAAAAAAACAAGAAACATAAAAGAAAACAAAATCAAAAGTAAAACAACGAAAATTACATGCAATAAAAAGACACTCACAGAAGGCATTCAATTGAAGGCAACCATACAAATAAATAAACATAAATAAAAGAAACCTTCATAACATGACAAAAAAGCTAACTAGCTTTAGCTACAAGTTAGCTTTTGTTTGGCTAACTTTTGTGTTGTTGCTGTTGCAGTGTTGTGGCGGTGCACTGGGTTCGCCGATGTTGTACAAGAAAAATCCGCAAGACAAATATGAAGCAGGTGATGGCGCTTGTTGATTTTTCTGTTTTTGTTTTTTGGTTTTTGGTTTTGAGTGAAATATTTTTGTATTGCTTTTAAGTAGCGAATTTTCCCTATTCAAAATCATTATTTCTTAACCCTTCACTTCATGAATTAATAAGGCGTTGAAAAAAAAATCGTTGTTTCATGGTGGAAATAGCTTTATTTGATTATCAACAAGACATATTTAAAGAAAAAAATACTTTTATGTTTCGGCTCTTTTTGAAACCATGTATAAAAACTATAAGGTGATTTTTTAAGAGCTATAGGAAAGTTTTTCAAAAAAAACACACGTAAAATTCAGAAACATGCATGAAATTTTTATTTAAATCGATAGGACAGTCCATATAATTTAATGTTTGAAGATTTTTCATGCAAATGTTGACCGCAACTGCGCTTCAAACGGTCCATCCGCTTCCGCTTAGTCCAATTTTGGCATACTCTCTTCAATGGTTCGGCCGGTATCTCACATATAAATTCTTTAATGTTGTCTTCCAATGCGTTAATTGAAGCAGGCTTGTCTGAATAGACATGAGCTTTAACATAGCCCCGCAAAAAATAATCTAAAGGCGTTATATCGCACGATCTGGGTGGTCAATTGACAGGTCCCGAACGTGAAATAAAATGTTCACCGAACTCGCCTCTCAACAAGTCCATTGTTACGCGTGCTGTGTGGCATGAGGCACCGTATTGCTGAAACCACATCTCATGCAAGTCAATCTCTTGCATTTTGGACGAAAAAAAGTTGGATATCATTTCACGGTAGCGCTCACCATTCATAGTTACGTTACGATTCGTAGCATCTTTGAAGAAGTACGGTCCAATGATACCTCCAGCCCATAAACCGCACCAAACTGTGACCTTTTCTGCTTTTCTGGATACATTGGTAGCTCTTGCAATTCTTCTGGCTGATCTTCACTCCAAAATCGACAATTCCGCTTATTTACGCACCGATTGATCCAAAAATGAGCTACGTCGCTGAACACAATTTTTCGATAAAAAAGTGGATTTTCGGCCAACTTTCCAAGAGCTCATTCACCAAAACTTATGCGTTGCGGTAGGTCGTTGGTAGTTCGGCTTCAATTCTTGCACCGGCTGTATTTCGAAAGGCTTCACACCTAAATCCTTTCGCAAAATTTTCCACGTTGTTGAGTAACAGAGGCCCAATTGCTGCGGACGGCGACGAATCGATAATTGATGGTTATCATTAACACTGGCCGCTGCAGCTGCGATATTTTCTTCAGTTCGCACTCTACGTAAGGGTGTTGGTGGTTTGATATCCAATAATGTACATTTTTTTTCTAAATTTAGTCACAATAGCTCGAATCGCCACTTCAGTGGGTCGATTAAACTGACCATAAAATGGAAGAAGCGCGCGATAAATTTTCTTAACAGAACACGCATTTTTATAAAAAAATTCAATGATTTGCAAGCGTTGTTCGTTTGTTAGACGATTCATGGTTAAATAATATACCAAACTGAAGATGTTTGACAGTGAAACAAAACACGTAACGTGTGTCAGCTGTTTAAACCAACTGTTTAAAAAGATAATAGCTAAAAAATCACCCGTTATTTAAAAAATTTTTTACATGAAAGTATGTATAAAACTACGAGACGCAATCACTCAATAAACCGTGTAGTCTTCATCGTTGTCACGTATAGCCCGGCATCTTCTTCATGCTTTGAACCACCTTTCTTGCGTAGCGTCCAATACTGTGACGCCATTTTCGTGTTTTGTTGTTTCTCAATGTGTTTTTCTGAGAGCAGTCGTTTTGATGATGTCGGACGCTAGGATATGTTCGCTTCCTTCAGTCTACGTTCGAAGGTGTTGATACTCACAACTATTCCATTTCTAGCAAGAACTGATCGTGTTTGGCGTAGTCACAAAGAAGGGTCCCGCTTAAAAAGTTGGACGATCACTTTATCCTGCTTTTTTATCGTCACTCGCTTCAAGCCGCGCTCGGAAAAGTCATAAACATTTTTGTACACTTTATACCGCTGATTCCACATTGCAACAAACTTTTTTGATTTTCTAATTGCTTTTGCAGCCGCGGCTTAAGATAAGGGCCGAACCTTTCGAATGCGTGCATAAGAATACCGCCTCAAAAGGCTTTGCGTACTTCTCACTCTTTTTTGTTTGCTTGCGTTTACGGGAAAGTTTCGAACGACACTAACGTGAGTTAGCACTGGCGTCATAGCCCTTGTGTGGGACTACTTTGCAGCAAAAAGCAGAACGAAATATGTTCGGAAGTATACTACTGTGGGCAAAAAGTAAGATGAATTTATTTGTCAAAGCTCGCGGGATTAAAATTTCGCTGTAGTTATTTTTTTCATGAGTTGGCAGCACTGTTAATAAAATCTGGGCCAACTTTCATGTGAATGTCATTATCAGTAATATATTTACGCTTGTGTTTACCAAACGACCAATAGTGCATTTTTCGATTTTTATAATGTCTGATTTGATTGAGCAGAGAAGTGCCATCAAATTTTGTTTGCGGAATCGAATTTCGGCTGCGGAAACGTGTAGCATGTTGCAGAAAGTATTTGGTGATTCGACCATGTCGCAGAAAAATGTTTATAAGTGGTACAAAGACTTCAAAGAGGGTCGAGAACGTGTTGATGACTTGGATCGCTCCGGACGACCATCGACGTCAACAGATGATCAACACCTCAATAAAGTGAAGGAGTTAGTGCTCAAAAATCGTCGGTTGACTATTAAAGACCTTACTGATATGATCGGAATATCAGAAGGATCTGTGAAAACCATTTTGAAAGACCATTTGGGCCTACGAAAAGTCAAATCTCGTTTGGTACCGAAAACTCTCAATTTCTTGGGAAAAAGTCGTCGCGTTAATGAGTGTATAACAATGCTTTAAGACTATCAGGACAAGCGCAAATGCATCATTACGGGAGATGAGACTTGGATTTATGCTTACGACCCTGAAACAAACGAATATCGTGCTAAAGGCGAGTCCAGACCGAAAAGACCACGTCAAAGTCGTTCAAAAATGAAGGTCATGATTACAGTTTTTTTCGATTTTCGTGGTGTGGTGCACTATGAATTCCTTCCACTTGGCCAAACTGTTAATAAGGAATATTATTTGAGCATTATGCGTCGTTTACGTGAAGCAATTCGTCTAAAAGGACCAGAATTATGGGCCAACAACTCTTGGTTTTTGCATCACGATAATGCACCGTCTCACGCTGCACTCGTTCTTCGTGACCATTTCGCCAAAAATTCCACGCATATCGTTCCGCAACCACCATCTCACCGTATTCGCCTGATTTGGCTCCGTGTGGCTTCTGGCTATTCCCAAAACTCAAGAGACCACTCCGGGGAACGCGTTTCGAGTCGATTGAGGAGATAAAAGCTGAATCGAAGAAGGTGCTGATGGCTCTACCGGAAATGGACTATTCTGCATGTTTCGGGGATTGGAAAAATCGTTGGCATAAGTGTATTTCATCGAGAGGGGATTATTTTGAAGGGAATGAAATTGATTTACAAGAATAAATAAAGATTTTTCATTTTACAATCAAATTCACCTTACTTTTTGCCCACAGTAGTATATATATATATTGTGAGATAAATAAAAAAAAACGTTTGTTTTCAATAAAAAAATATTATTCTAATTATATTATTTTACTATTATTTTATTATTATTATTTTTTTGTTCAATCAGTGTCTGCTGGTTAATAAAAAGCTAAGTGGCCATCGCCTTAATAAAAAGCTTTCCAAATTAATTCATGAAGTAGGTTTTTTGCTTTGTGGAATAGTTATTTAAAAATTTCAACTTTTCAAATTTCAAATAAAACTTTGACTAATCAGAAGTTGCAATATTTTGTTGAAATCCCAAATAAAACTTTACTCAAACTTAAAAATTTGTCTTCCATTTTTAACCAGATCTTGTACCCGTCTCCTCAACTGTCATACCGCTCACAGTGCTCGAAGTCAGCTATGGACTAGGCGGCAAGCCCAGTGAGGAGTACAAGCAGGCTTATCTGAAGAAACTGCGCAAGAAGGTGCAACTTAAGCAACATTTAAAGCAGCAGCAGCCACAACAACACGATGAAGATGATGCTGAAATAGCAGATCCCGATACGCTCATAACAAGTGAGTGAAATAGAAGAGAATTAAAAGAAACAAATACCCAAGTGTTTATAATTGGTACTAGTAAAGTAATGGGTAGTAAAATAAATTGACTATAAATTAGTGGTAAAGTTTAGATAGCGAACGGCCAATGGGTATACTGTTCTTTAATTCACGCTATAAATTCCCGCTTCACAATGAATACAACGAGCATAAAGTTCGAAGTGTGCATATACTCGTACTTGTATGAGGCCGCTTTGTTTGATGACAGGGCGTATGCGTGACATTGAAATGGGAGCACTTGTTCATGGAATATGCCCACGCAGCGTCTGCTCATGATTAGGAAGAACAAGAGCATGTACATAGCTGCGTGAAGAAAAAAAGAAAAAACGAAATTAAAAGCGATTACGAGTTTTTGAAATAGAGTAATAAAATGAAATGAAATAAAAAATCGGCACTGCTGCTGACTGCAAAAAGCAGTAGTTAAACAGGTTCGCATTGTTTTGTGCTACGTAGTTTTGCTTTAATTCGCTAAAAAGCATATAAATTCGATATTTTCTTTAAATACTGGCATACTCTGGTTTTGATCTAATTTGTTTTTGTTGTTGTACTTTTCTTGGCGCATTGATTATTGTGACTCTGACGGTAAAATTCGCACACAAGTTGCAGTTTAGCGGTGTTCGCAAGTGCTCAAACATGTGTGTGTGCGTATAGCTTAAAATATGCTTTCATAGTCAAAACTTATGTATTTTGGTGGTATTTTTTTGTTACTCATTTTCCATTACTAATATACTTTTCCTATTACAGAAATATTTTCATCTTCCAGCTTAATTTTTATATTTTTGTCTCTTTTTTGCAGTCAAAAAGAAACATAACGACACCAATAAAGCCAAAGTCAAGGGCATCTAAAGCAATTGAAGATGACAACGATGACAGTTAGCGCGCAGGGGCCAGGGCTATGCTTGAAATGACATTTACTAATATATCAGCAGTGATAACAACAACACCAACAACAAACACAACAACGAAAGCAGCGAAAACCACATAAGCAACGGTAGGAAAGATGACAGCAATCAATGCTGAAATCATTGCAAAGCTACGCTGGATGGCTAGCTGGCGTTGTGCACTCACCCGGCTTTTGGCGCGAAGGCGTACAGATTTTAAGTGCATTGCTTGCTGCTTCGAACAATCTGTTTTTAGCAGTCAATAATGATGTCACTACGCTTCAGCACAATTTTAGTGTATGGAATAATAGCGATAAAAAAAGAGAAAAAGTTGTTGCTTGCTTGCTGTCAACCTCCTCCAGCTGTGAGTCAACGCATCACTAACCAATTTTAGTTGCTTTTGCTTACTTGGTGATGTTTTTGGACATCACAGTTTTCGCTGTCACTGCCACATACGCACACACACACTCCCACACACACATAATTGTATATACTAACACGCATACTTATTCAATATTTTAATCCATTGATATTCACTTGGCTTCTACTAGGCAGCAAGAAAATAGTTTATATGTATGTATGAATCTACATGTGTACATATGTAGATAATGCAATGTATTGAAATCACTTAAAACAAGAAGAAATACGATATAAAACCATTGAAAAGCGTGAAAAAATCCAAATTAATTATTTTGTCGCATTTGTAAAATTTTATACGGGCTTTAATAAGACAGCCATTCTATGTATGTATGTATATATGTACGTAAATACTTGTATATATGTATAATACTTTATTTGTACCATATTTGTAACTGTTATGTATACACAAAGCAATGTATATATCAATTTGTTTTTCTATCCAATAAATGCTTGCATTCAAATATACGAATTTTTTTTGCCAAAATTGTGTTTTCTTTTTTGACATTGATCCATGAGTTATTACACGAAACAAGAGGGCATTTGACATTTCTTTGACTAACGAGTAATTTAGTAAATGTGGCAGACATTGGTGTTTTTTTTTTTGCTTTTTTTTTTGTTTTTTTGCAAGAGCACAAATGGCAAGAGACTTTAAGTGGATTTTGGCTCGGCATGGGATTCTGCGTATTTGTTCATCAATTAACTTTTTGGATAGACAAGTTGCCTTATGTGTACTTGACTTTTGTGCCAAACACGATTTTAGCAAATCAAGTTTTGAACGAAACTAACTTAGAAAGCTAGCCAATGAAAAATCAACTAACAAAATTAGTCATAAAAAAAGCAATAAAAAAATGCATATAAAACACGGCAAGCACATAAAATGCTTAACAAATTCCAAACATATTCAAAAGTTAAATCTGTATAAAGTTAGTTATGGTTTTTTATGTAAATTTGGCTGAATTTTCGTTTTTTTTTTTTTTCTTTTTTTAGTTCTTACAGAATTATAATTTCGTATCCAAAAATGCAAAAAAAGTAAAAAACACAAAAACAAACAACCAAAAAAAATGAAATATAAAAATTAAATTAAATGAAATTAAAATAATAAAAAAAAAAACAAAAAAATTAAATAAAAATTTTAAATATTAAAAAAAAATTCAAATATTAAAAAAATAACCAAAACAAAATTGAATTTATTGAAAAAATTAAATTAAATTGAGGAAATAAAAAAAAGTCAAAAACACAAATATTAAAAAGCTAGCAAAAAAATTGGAATAATTAAAAAAAAAATTAAATTGAAGAAATAAAAATTAAAAAAAAAAAAATTAAAAACAAAAAATTGTAAATAAAATAACAAAAATTAAACAAAATAAAACACAAACATTCAAAAACCAAACAAAAAAATATTTTTTAAATAAAAAAAAATATCCAAAAAAAATTTGAATAAATACAAAACTTAAATTAAGTTAAATTAAAGAAATAAAAATTCAAACTTAAATTTAAATATTAAAAAAAATAACCAAAAGAAATTGATTTTATTGAAAAAAGAAAGAAAAAAAAAATGAAATGAATAAATAAAAATTAAAAAAAAAACACAAATTCAATAAACTCAAAAAAAAAATGTTTTTAAATATTAAAAAAAATTTGAATAATAATAAAAAAAAATAAATTAAATTAAAGAAACAATAATTCAAATAAAAAATAATAATTAAAAACAAAAAATATTAAACATAAGTACAATAACAAAGTAAAAAACACAATGAGCAATATCAAACATTTCTCAAAAATTCCACAGTTTTCAGTGCTATATTCCGTAAAAATTTTAGGAATTTCTTAAAATAACCCACTTTATCCAGCCATAACTACAATTTACACTTAAGGCGGAACGCCAGTGTGTGGGGTCAAAAAATAGTCGATTTTTGGGATTTTTTTTCTGTAAGTAGGAATGATTATTCGAGGATCGGATAAAAAGCAATTTATTATATATATATGAAACTATGTTGAAGTAATTTTTTATTAAAAAATATTGAAAATTGACAAATTTATGTAAATAAACGTAACGAGCTAAAAAAAAATGACGTCATCTAGTGGCAGCGATACAGCAATGAATAATCATCCAAAATCCAAAAACCAAAAATTGTATTAATCTACACAATAGTGGCTATCGTTGTATGTAGCCGTTTGCTTTTCTTTTTTTTTTGACAAAATAGTGGTGATTTGAATTTCGATGTGTGCTTTTCACCATTTTTTTGATTTTCAACAGGCCCAAAAAAATTGTTATTTTCAAAATTTTGAATATCGGCTACGTTAAACGATAGCCAATGCGATAACAAAAATTTAGAAAAAAGAAAATTAAAATCGGTTCATTAGTCTTCGAGAAATCGTTGCCATCGTATCAAAAAAAGTCGTTTCGAGAAAAATGCGTTTGAAATAAAGCATCGTATCGTAAGCGCTACGGGGCCGAACCGATGTGCGCTCACTTAAGTGCACATAGAATCGGGAATAAAGCGAGTTTTGCTTTAAAATTTTTACCACATTTTCTTGAGTAGTTATACTAACAATTTATGTAAAAAAAAATCGATTTTTTTGAATTTTCCCACTGGCGTTCTCCCTTAATTCTTTCGGCTCGTAAATTCTAACAACTCAACTTTACGGCCCTAACAGACAAAGTTATGTTAACAGTAATTGCCTATGTAAAGTATCAAACACAACAACCATAACTTTTATTTACATTTAATTACAGATTAACATCGCACTAAAATGTTAAAAAAGACATGCAATTGTTGTTTTTTCATGCTCGTAAATTCTCTCAACTCAACTTTACGGCCCTAACATACAATGTTATGTTTTGTTAACAGTAATTGTCTATGTAAAAGATGTTTGCAGGCGCAGCCAGAGTCACGACTTCTTCTTCTTCTTGTTTAGTATGATATCTTACTACGTTCATTTGTCGATTTAAGCTGACTGCGAAATTCCACCAATTACTCATACCGAGTTAATTTTGTTACTTATTTCTTTATTTATTTATTTAAAGTATCAAACACAACAACCTTAGTTTCTGTCCTTTCTGCAAAAATGGGGTAGAATCATCTCAGCATCTTCTCCTCAGCTGGTCTACTCTCATCGGGTTGAGATTCAGACATCTTGGCTCCCAGTGGATATAGCACATCGTTATACGAGAAAACTTGTTTCAATATCAGCGAAGCTTACAAAATCTTTATACTTTTTGGTTAGGGATGGCTAGAACTAAGAATACTTGCAATGTTCCGATTTCTAAAGCCTTGAGAGAATTTAATTGTCTTTCAAACCATGTTGGCCTAGATTTTTCTTCCACAAAGCACTGCTTCAAAGTGCTACTAAATGTATTGTTTAACTAAATTCTAAGCCTTCTTTAATATTCTTTTTCTGTAAACCGTAAGAAATGCTACATTTTCATCATTAATTCATAATATAATTTTGATTGAATTGTTTCGCATTAATCTGTTTTTCACTACCTGTAATAAATATTGCATTTTAAGATTACCAAATTTTAAATAAATAAAAGTATAAACATTTCAAATATTAGTTCAAGCTGGTGATAAATATTCCAATTCGCTATACGGAATAAAAAAACTAATAAGCTGGCAGCTCTGGCAGCTCCACCTTGAATGAATTCGCATGCTGCGAATATATTGAAATAAATAAAATTTGCGCCTAAAGGCAAGCAATGCCAATTATTCGTGCCCATATGGGCACACAGCCATCAGCTCATACGTGCAAAATGCACGTACGGGTATTGGCACCCATCTCTACTTTAAACTGGGAAGATCATATAGCGAGTCGCAGAAAATCTCTTAGGAAAGTAAAAACTGATTTTGAATGTATTCTAGCTTTTTTATGCAGATTTTATAATGAGGGTTCCAAACTATAGAACCATATTTCAGTAAAGTAGAGATGTAAAAAGCGCTTCAATCACAAATGGACTATCAAATTCTTTTGACCACCATTTTAAATGCTAGAAAACCGCTGGCTTTATTAACGGTGGCGTCCACTTCAGTATTAAAATTAAGTTTTGCATCCACTGCAACACCTAAGTCAGCAAAGTCATGTACTTGTCTTATACTGTAATGGCGTATTTTATAAGAAGAGAAGCACATAATTTTGCATTTCTTAAGATTTAAAGGCATTTCATTTGTTGTTACACCAAGTAACTAAGTTATTTAAATCTGTTTCCATTAAAGACCTTTCCTCGACCGAAGCGCATGACTTAAAAAAATTTACATCATTGACGTAAATTAAAATATGTATGTGTGTATGTATGCATGTATGTACATACATATGTATGTGTGTGTTTGTGGAATTTAAATTGGAAATAAAAGATTTTATCATTGAGTATTCTGTTAAAACAAGTAATGAGGTGGCATACAATGAGCGTACAATTAAAAAGCCAATCATTCAGAATTGAAATTATATTTCGTTTTTATTACTGCGTTCATCACAAATGTTAACAAATGTTTGCATGTAATCTCACTTCCGTAAAGTTATTTAATGTACTGTGGGCCAAAAAAGCTTCAAAAATGGTGAAAATATCTAGCGATTGATCGATTTCAAAGAAACTCTGCATAGAGTGGTTTTTTGAGGTTGCTAGTTTTTCAAAATTCAAAATGGCGGACACCATTTAAAAATCATTTATCATTCGATTTTAGTTAAACTTCTACATTGCACATTCAATATGGTGGACGACTTTCGAATAGAATAATCCGATTTTAAATAAATTATAATTATAATTTTTAATAAATTATAAGAGTTATATATAAACTATAAAACTATATATAAATTAAACTTCGGCTAAATGGCGAAATAGAAGTTTTATTTGAGGTCATGGAAGCGGCCAAACCAAAAAAACAAATTTTTTTTTAATTAAAAAAAAAACCAAAAAAAATTGAAATAATTGCAAAAATTAAATTAAAGAAGTAAAAATTCAAATAAAAAAAAACACAATAATTTAAAAGAAAAAAATTAAATATTAAAAAAATAACCAAAAAAAATTTAAAACTTAAATTAAATTAAAAACAGTTAAAAAAGTTAAAAAAAAAACAACAATTCATTAAACCACAAAAAAAACTTTTTTTAAATATTTAAAATATATCAAAAAAAATTTGGAATAAATAAAAAAAAATAAATTAAATTAAGAAAAAAAATTAAAAAAAAATTAAAAACAAAAAATATTAAACAAAATAACACAAATTAAACAAAATAAAACACAAAAATTCAAAAATATTTCAAATATTCAAAAATAAAATTTTTTTTTAATTAAAAAAAATAACCAAAAAAATGAAATAATTACAAAAATTAAATTAAATGAAATTAAAGAAATGAATATTCAAACAAAAAAAAACACAAAAATAAAAAAAATTTAAACCAAAAAAAATGAATTTTTTGAAAAAATTAAATTAAATTGAGGAAATAAAAAAGATCAAAAACACAAATTCAATAAACCACAAACAATTTTTTTTAAAAAATAAAAAAAACCAAAAAAAATTTGAATAATTAAAAGAAAATAAATTAAACTAAGGAAATAAAAATTAAAAAAAAAAATTAGAAACAAAAAAATTGTAAATAAAATAACAAAAATTAAACAAAATAAAACACAAAAATTCAAAAAACCAAACAAAAATTTAAAATTTAAATTTAAAAAAAAAAAAAAATAGCAAAAAAAATTTAAATAAATACAAAACTTAAATTAAGTTAAATTAAAGAAATAAAAATTCAAACAAAACAACAAAAATTTAAATATTAAAAAAATAACCAAAAGAAATTGATTTTATTGAAAAAAGAAAGAAAAAGAAAAGAAATAAATAAATAGAAATGAAAACAACTCAAAAAAAAAAACGTGAATTCAATAAACTACAAAAAAAATGTTTTTTAATATTAAAAAATATCAAAAAAAATTGGAATAATTAAAAAACAATAAATTAAATTAAAGAAATAAAAATTGAAACAAAAAAAAATATTAAAAACAAAAAATATTAAACAAAATAAAAAAATTTTTGTTTTAAATAACAAAGTGGTTTTGTACCCCATATTTTGACAAAAAAAGTGTCAAAACCGCAAAAATGAGCTATTTTTTAAGTAAATTGCCAAATAATACCATTTAACAGAGTAATAAATAAATCAAATACTTATTGAAGATAAGAATTTTTTTCCGAATCGCACGGAGTCTTAAACTAGGGAAACCGACTAACTCTATCTAAGGACATGAAATATCTGAGAGTAATCCTTGGTAAATCCTTGACTTGGAAAAATCACTTATCGTACATCACAAACAAAGTCTTGAGAGCAATATACATGTGCCAAAGGCTTCACAGTAAAACATGAGGTCTGCGGCCAAAGATGATGGCATGGCCTTATAAGACAATAATAGTGCCAATGATCACCTATGCCTCTCTGGTATGGTGGCTAAAAGTAGACCAAACTAAGACTCAGATAACACTTAACAAAGTATACAGAATAGCCTGTCTGAGCGTTACGGGAGCAATGCGAACATGCCCCACAGCGGCTTTAGGAATGGTCACTGGACTCATTCCACTATATCTTGTAACCAAAGAGATGGCAATCAGTGCAGCTCTAAGGCTTCCTAGTCTATTTCATCTCAAAGAAGGCAATCTTACAGGACAGTTAAGAATTCTGGATTCAATCCTGAACTCTCCGTGCCTGGCAGTCCATGACAAGATGGAAAGGAAACTAGAATTCTTCAAGAAATTCAAAAATTCAATTAGTGACCGTTCAGCGTGGAGAAACAATGAAATATTCCTTAAACAGGGCGCACGGGCGTGGTTTACTGATGGGTCCAAAACGGAAGATGGTAGTGCCGGGGCTGGAATTGTCGGACCACATTTCAATTGCAATGCAAAACCACTTCAATTTTTCAGGCGGAGGTCCACGCCTTAGAGCTGTTTGCCAGAGAATGTCTACGGAGAGGCACGCGCGATGCCAATATTAACATTCTCTCTGACAGTCAAGCAGCTCTAAAATCGCTGGATAGCTTCTCATTCCAACCAAGGTTGGTCGGGGATTGTTTTCAAATCTTCAACACCCTAGCATCAGGAAACGAATGAGGAGCACGAAGGGAATGAAATTGCGCACACTTTAGCGAAAAAGGAGGCAAACACTCCCTTCATAGGTCGTGAACCTTTCTGCGGTATAAATAACAGCTTCAAAAGTGCCTTTCTGCGTGGGCAGAAACAACGAGGCCTAATCGATTACTGAAGAGCCCAATCGGGCATGTGGCAATCGAAAGGACTCATAGACCCAGGATGAATAAAGGCAGCAATAATGCTTAACCTAAGCAGAATGGACATAAAACTTTACACTGAACTACTAACAGGGCACTGTAAACTTCACTATCACAGGAAAAAGATAGGTGCGATAGAAAACGAGTCCTGTAGACTCTACAAAGAGGCACAAGAAACAGTAGAACACGTTCTATGCGACCGACTGTTCAGCAGTGGCACGACGCAGACTAAATTACCTGGGAAATGGGGCTATAAATCCAAACCTCCTGGTAGAAATTAAGCGTACACTAGTTTTAGGATTTATTAACAGTCTAAAACTGTTTGAGTAGGCTACATGGCTGCCCAATAGATCTCTTCAGGCCGCAGTGCACAAACAGCCAATCAATAATAAATAAATAACTGTACAAAATTCTCTTAACTATTTTAATAGCTTGCAGCCAATTTTCAAATATATAACTGCGCCGCATAATAAGTAGCCACTAGATTCTTTTCACAATCTATTCCATTCGGATTTTGATCGAGCCCACACCATTTCGCTCACAATATGCTTTCAAATACGACTGTGCACGCATACAACTGCACATATTTTTCTACATTCATAAATATTCGCATAGGTAAAACTGCTATAAACAATTTTGATGTAATATTCCGTAGGAGCTACATCTGTATATATGTATGTAGATGTGTGTGTATGTATGTAAATATCATCCGCTTTAATTTTGCTAAGATTTCAGAGGAAATAATTGATATAAAAAAATTAGCACAATTTTTGCACGTTCGCCTATTTTATAGCCCTTTTTGTTTACGCCGTAAATTATGTACGAATATGAAAACAAAGGCGTGCTGCAGACTTTAAAGCGCCAAATAATCGGAATCTGCCGCAAAAGCAGCTTTCAACATTGAAGGCAAATATTCCTCATTCGTAAACATAAAGTAAAGTAACAACGTAAAACAATTAAATTAAGTTAAACCAATACCTGTGCATATCTATATTTATACGTATTTATATATTTGTACTTATACAAGGTGAAGTCCAAAATAAACAAGACTGAACTAAAATATGTAGAAACAACAGGAGCTTTGTTCTGATAACTTCGAGTTTATTTATTCAAAATAGTCCCCTCTGGCCTCGATACACTGGATTGCGCGATCTAAAAGCTTTTCGAAAGAGTGTTTCAGGTCATTCACCGGAATGTCCTTTAGGATGTCGGTACAAGCCTTTTGAATGGCCTCTACGGAGGCAAAACGTTTTACTTTCATTGCCAAAGTCAATTCTCCGAATAGGTAAAAGTCACAAATATGGCGAGTGATTGATGGTTAAAATGCGATTTCTAGTTAAAACATCAAGCACAAGAGTGGATCGATGAGATGGTGCATTCTCATGCAATAAGTGCCAGCTTCCTCCTTCGCGGTATTCAAGGCGAATTCGACGAATGCGATGCAACAAACGCTTCAAAATGCCAAGATAGATAATTACATTGACGGTTTGGCCCGTTGGCACGAACTCCTTGTGGACGATTCCCTTGGAATCGTAAAAACAAATGAGTATCGACTTGATTTTTGACTTCTCCAAACGCGATTTTTTGGGTGGTGGCTCGTCTGGGACCTTCCATTGGGCACTTTGGCGCTTAGTTTTAAGTTCATGTTGTAAAGTAAAGTCTCATCTTTTCTCGGCTCTTTAATGAGGTCTTTCGAATGTTGAATTCTGAGCAATTTGTGGTCCTCAGTTAACTTGTGTGGAATGAAACGTGCACAGACCTTTCGTAAGCACAAATGATTCAGTTCAGTGGTTCAGTTTCGATAAATTTACGAACAATTTCGATGGAGTTTTTGGTGTTCAATGTCATTTATGTCCTCACAACCATTTCTGAAACGTGTAAACTACTCATGAACTCTGGTACGAGATAGGCAATCATCACCATAAACTCTTTTCATCAATTCAAATGTTTCGGTAAACGTTTTACCGATTTTAAAACAAAATTTGATATTAACTCTTTGTTCGAAACTCATTTTTTGTACCGATGACACAAACATACTGACACTTTAGACGCAATAACTTCGCTTCCAATGAACCGAATGTCACCAAGCTTTCACGGCAAGTCAGCTAGAGATGTACCTACCAACGCACTAACGCATTAGAAAGATCGCGCCATAAAAATCATTTTTATGACGCCAGTCTTGTTTATTTTGGACTTCACCTTGTATATGAGGGTGGTTCAATTATGTAAATAAAATAAGTTTATTCAAATTTGTTGTTCACACCCAAAGATTTCACCATTTTGCACAGTCTTATTGCAAATCGGCATTAGAAACCATGTGGTCCAGCATTTTAGATATATAATATGTTCAGCAGCACTAGGTACAAAATAACGAGGAGCATTTTTGTGGAACAGTTTAACCCTCTAACTCTTCAATAGATCGGTATTTATATCTCTTTTGTTGTCGATTGATTGGTCGAAGGCCAAATTTTGTGGATCTTTACATGAAGCAAGTAGCCTCCTGAGGTAAGGACTACAAAGGCCGAACTACAATGGCCGAACTACAATGGCTTTAACTCCGAAGGAAGCCCGCCAAATCCGAAGGATTGCGTCAAATTCCGCCCTTTAAGCAGCAAACATTTAGTAAATGCCAATGTCAAAGCCAGCAAATCCACTGTTCCATGGGTTATTCCAACAGCGCCACATCTGAAACATAAAAAATAACAAAAAAAACAGCTTTGAATACATTTCGCAAAGAACGCCACCTTGATTTTGCAAAGGACCACATGGCTTGGAGTTCTCTTACAAATAACGATTCCGGTGAATGGAAAAAATAGTATTGAGTGACGAAAATAGGCTCAATCTGGATAAGCTGGATGGAAACAATTCGTATTTGCATGACTTAAGAAAGGAGGAAAGGTACTTGAGTCGACATTACAGCCGTGAAGGTGGTGTTATGGTATTGGGAGCAATGTGGTGCTACGGCGCGTTCTAATTGAAAATTGTGGACTAAAAAATGACGGGAAACAGCTATAAAGCTCTATTGGGATTATGTTCTCCGGAGATTGGAGAAATATTTAGACCTATTAATTAAATCTTTCAACAGGATAATGCACCTTTACACACTTCAAGTGTGATCAAAGCTTGGATTGCGTTCCAAAACGTTGAAACTTTAGATGCCCACCATATTTCCCAGATCTCAATATTGTTGAATATCTATGGGGAAGGATGGCTAGTAAGGTTTAAGAGAATGGACAAGAATTTCAAGCCAAAGATGCTTTAATTTGAATCATTAAAATAGCCTGGTCTGAAATTCCATTAGACTGTCTGGAGAATTCGTACAAATCCATTCATCAACCTTTTTACGAAGTAATTTATAAACAAGGTGGCAGCCGAAACTATTAAAGACGAAAAAAGACTAAATTTCTTCGAGTTTCGAGCAACTGTCAGGCTTAGACATGAAGAACCTAATAAGGTTCCTAAACCGTACAGACTGGATATAGTCTTGCTTTAAATAACAGTTAAAACGAGGATGTGGCAACAAAATGGTGCGGAAGCACTAATTAGATTTTGGATGAATCACCTCTCTAACCAACCAACAGTATTCACTTGAATTATCAGAAAACCTTGTGTTACTAGATCAAATAAGGTTGCTTTAATAACCATTTTCTTCCATAAAAATTATTACCTATAATGAACTATCCCTCGACAACGGACCATTGTGTACCCTCGCTTAGCCCAATCGGAACTTTCTCCACTCATATTCCACCTTCCTGTGGATCGGGTGCAACAATTGGGAGCAGGGCTTGATTAACCTGTTCCTGGTCATAGTGACATTACGGGAAACTGTGAAGCGGACGAGCTGGCAAGACAAGGAATCTGTGAGGTATTGTTCTCGCGAAAGGAGAGGATCGGGACAACCTGCGCTCTACTTCTGGAACGATGGGCTTCGTGTCAACTCAGCGAGCGCTGGGCAAGTACACAAACGTGTAAAGTCGCGAAATCCTGCTGGCCACAGGTAGATCAGAGGCGTTGGAGGAGGATGACAAAATCTCAGCTCTCAAATTTCGTAGGCGTCGTCACGGCGCACTCTCCGCGGTGTATACATGCGGTGAGACTCCGAATTACTTCGAGTCCTTTTTGCTTTATGGAGGATGAGGTGGAATCGTCTCAGCACCTGCTGCTTAGCTGCCCCGCACTCGCGGGACTAAGATTTAGGCATCTTAGTTCTCACTTCCTTCCTACGCCTGCTGACATAGCAGGCATTGATATCAAAAATCTGATGAACTTCATCAGCAGCGTAAAGCTTCTAACACAGCCGCTTCGTAATCCACAAACACCTCCTCCCACTTCCGATTATATGCCTCCCAATTGGAAACGTCATACAACTGCATGTCTCTCGAATTATTAAAGTAAGATAGTTGCTTCGAAGAGATGGGAATGCCGTCCACTGGATTACCATTTGAATACGAAGGAGCAGAGAGAAGGCAAGAAGAAACCAAAGATATATCTGTAGAAAGACAATTAGGATTTGTATATATGAAATTTCAGCGGCTAGCTTTTTCTCGCCAACGCAGAACAGCAATGAAATAGGTGATAACACGATTCCTACTCAGCAACTTCCAGACAGGTACCGCTGAAGAGACTTGAAGTTATATTGATTATCGCCGCATGGACTCCATTTGAATAGTGGGCACTTACCACTAACGAGCGGATCCCAGGCAACTTCCCCGACCCCTCTGTGTTCTACAAAAAAATGTTCCTCATGATGTAGTTTCAGAATTATATTGTAGCTTTTTAGTTTCAAGAAATGCTGTTTGGCAGTATTATTAAATTAAGAGCGTACGTATTTTATATGTAAATATTTGCCACAGCTCTGCGAATGTAAGCATCTGATCTCGAAAGAAACGGATAATTCCTCTTTGCCTGGACATGTCGAGTTTATATGTACATAGGTAAACGCATGAGTAAGAGGAAATGTACAGAATTGCTCATGGGCATATCCATCTCTATTCACAAAAGGTATACTAAATTTTGCTGAATATTTCAATTTATTTTCGGAGTTATAAACAAATAAAAAAACCAAATGATAACATAATTTCAAAAAATTGTTTCGCTTCAATCGGTTTCTAATATATTTGAAAATATTCTCACGAAGCTACAAAGTCTCATTTCCAATGTTTTCGTAGATACAGATCCAGAAGCTGGTGAGCATCAGGTGGTTATGGTGCGACTGAGCGGCTAGATTACAAATTGATGCTCGTTTTCTTAGCTTTTTAACGCCCATTTTTATGATTTACCTGAATATATGGGCACAATTGAAAAAAAAAACGCTAATAAACAATGAAGAATATCATCTTAAGGCGAAAGCGTGAAAATCAAGTGATTTTCAAGAATTTTTTTTATAAGTAGGGATGATTATTTGAGGATCGGACAAATTATAATTTATTTAACATATATTCAACTATACTGACACAAATTTTTATTAAAAAAATATTAAAAATAAAATTACAATTGTTATTAATATTAATGTTATGATGTCATAAAAACCTGATGCACCCTGGTGGCCACGATACAGCGGTGAAAAATCATCTGAAAGCAAAAACCCCAAAAAAATGAAAATTTGAAAATTGTGAAAGTTTGAAAAATGAGTTTGTGTTTTTACCCTTTTTCATGTTCTCGAAAAGCTTGAAAAAATATTAATTTTTGGAATTCTTAAAAACGGCTATGTATGACTGTAGCCAACATATGTATGTACAAAAATTAGAAAAAAAAATAATTAAAATCGGTTCATAAGTCGTCGAGAACTCGAGGCCACCGTGTTCAGAAAAGTCGTTTTGAGAAAAACGCGTTTAAAGTATTCATTGGCCGTTGTAACTCACTACTTGCACTTATTGTATTGGGTATAACTTCGTCAATTTTCAGGATTTTAAGTTAAATTTTTTTTTCATATTTTTGAATATATCTACTTTAAGAAAATGCAAAAAAAAAATCGATTTTTTTGAAAAATCACATTGGTGTTCCGGTGGTCTAAAAATTTAGAAAAATCGATTTTTTTGTTTTTTCGATATTTCGAAAGTATAGTATCTTAAGAATATACGGTGAAATTTTCATGCGGAAATTCCCAATATTATAGCTCCTACAGCCCATTAACTAGGTAGAGGGTGGCTCGTGAGCTCCTGTACCTCAAACTTTAAACTCATTTATCTCGAAACAACTTTTTTTGGCTTGGTGTTGCCAAACAAATAAGAAACTATTGAACCGAATCGTCTGAAATTTCAATATGTTACTTACAACATCAATGGCTATGATCCGTACTAGAATCCTATTATTATTTCAATTATTTCGTTTTTTTTATTAAAAAACTGAAAAAAATCGATTTTCAAAACCAACTTCAAAACAGCGCCATTTCGTCAATTTTTTCTATTTATTTAGGAGCGGTACATAGCTGCCGTCATACTGATTAATATTTTTTTGGTTTTTGTTTTTCAGATAAAGAGAAGAGCCAAAATGGACAGCACCGTCCAGGTCCAATTTTTCGGAAGGGTCAACTTCAGCGCCATTTTTTAAATTTTTATATTTATTAAAATTAAAAAAAAAAAAATTAAAAAAATTAAAAAAAAATTTTTTTTCCTCATCTTTGTATGTAAAAGAAGTTAAATAAAAAGCCTAAAATATTTAAATATCGTTTTTAATTTTTTTTAATGTAAAAAGAAATTCTTAAAAATACCCTAAATTTTCGAGCTCTCGACCTCAGCGACCCCTTAATTTAGGGGTTATTTTTAATAATATTATTAATTAAAAAATTTGTTTCGAAGCAAATCTTTGAAAGTAACTTCAGCTGCCACGTCACCGGGGATACGGCAGGAAGATTCTGCTCACTCATTTCACACGTATTCTTACACTCATATAATCAGTCGTTGTTCAAACCGCAGACGTCAAGATGTGAAGCTCTTTTCGCTCTCATAAGAGACCGCTGTCAAAATGTACGTTTTTATAACTTTAGATAGTGATGCCACACCTGAAAAATAATGAATGGGAAATTTTGAAACAAAAATTTTGAATTTTTCAGTTTCCACACCAGTACACCACACATACACATAAAAATAAAATAGAAAGTAAATAATTGGCACGTACACTTCTGCTAGGTGTTTGCCCGAGCTCCTCCTCCTATTTGTGGCGTGAATCCTGATGTTGTTCCATAAAATAGGGGATCTACAGTCTTAAGCCGACCCCGAACGCCAGATATTTTTGATGAGGCAGAAAAACACTCGTTTTTCATTTGCTGTTTCATGTATGGAGATTTGAACCTACGCACTCCCGAATGGTAGCCACACACCAACCCATTCGGCTACGGCGGTTGCCTGGTTATTCCGCACATAACTGTTCCATTCGCCCGCCAACCAAATATTTTGTTTCATTAAACATCTTTGCGTTCATTCCCTTTTCCCCCTCTCACAACGTGTTTCTCTAATAAGGCGTAAGTCTTGTAATTAACTAATCATTTATTATTATTTATTATTAATAATTTACTTTAATATATGTAACAAAAAAATTATAAAAACAACAAACCAACCATTTATTGTTCTAATCAAATTGCTCTGCGTTTTTCTTTTCAAAAATAAAATAAATAAATAAATAAACGACTGGCTATGAGACTGTCATCACTTACGCTAGGTCATTTCATTAATATGCATCGCAAAAACAAAAATAAAAAAATTCAGAAAATAAATTTCTAATTAACTCTGATCAAATTTCCATTCATTAAATTGACCAAAACCGGCGAACTTCAGCTCCCTGCCAAAACTATTCGTTTATATTACAAAATATTTACAAAATGTAAAATAAGGCATAAAAGTCGCATACATCCGTTGGTTTCTTTGTTCTTTTATTACATTTGTTGTGGTTACGTATACGCACCCGTGCACACGCAGGCATGCCTTTTTATGTTTATTTGTAGATGAATGTATATACACATGTAGTATTTAGTTCTTAAACGCTTAGCCGACTCCCGCTGCTTTGAAAATTGCCAATCAATGCCAATTAATAGCAACAACAAATATCCGCAGTGTTTCCAGCTGCACACCGATCTGCGCCCGATCGTCGCTCGCAGCCGATTCCTCTCCCTGGCTAATTTATGATAAAGTAAACAAATAAGCAGATTTCATGGACTCCATGGCATAGCGCGGTGTATTTTCGAATACTTTTGATATTTTCTTAAAGTATATCTGCACTCTTTGCTGGTACTTTTTTCACTTTAATTTTTGGCATTTTCCTTTGGATTTTATAGTAAAACTTTCCTGTATTATAGGTGTGTAAATGGTACGGGTGAGTACTCGCAATTCGCACAAGTGTTAAATGGAGAACAAACAAAAAAAAAAAAACAAAAAAACAAGAAAAGATAATCGAAAATACATAAAGTGTAGCGAAGTTATCGTGAAAGTGTGGAAAATGTCGGGAAAACGGCACGCCAGCATTTTTAGCACGAAAGTCTTGAACGATTTTAGTTGTAATTCAGAAAGCGGCGCGCACGATTCACATTTCTCGGTATACAGAATTTATTCGAAAATTTTAAAATTTAATCTTGCAGTATCTGACTTTTGTATCTTATATTTTATTTTTATACATAATTTTTTTTTTGTTTTTGTAATTTGGAAGAATATGTCTGCTCTTATTGGATTCGAAGTGAAGAATGAAAAAAATCACACAAATCAAGTGAAACCATATAACACCGCGCCAAATGATGTACGATTCGAAATAACTGACAATTTTAAACATGACCGCGTGCGTTTCAAAAATACTCCTCCTACCATTATTGTGCCTACACATAATTCGCATAAAAATGTGCCAAAAAATTTAGCAACACAGTTGAAAGAGAGCGGTAACAAAAGTGAATCTAAACATATTTCAAACATTTTAACTGTTAATGATACAAAAAATGATTTCGTCATACAAATCAAAAATGACACAAAGCATAAACGAAAAAGTGATACAAAGCTCACACCCAACACACATTCGACACTTTCGAAAGCCGAATCAAAAACCTCCTTAAAAAGTGATCACAAAATTTTGATAAAATCAGATTCAAAATCGACTTTACGTAGTGGTGAATCTAAAAACGACTTGAAGTCACTCTCGGGCACCTTACCGAGGCGGGAGTCGAATGACACAGTGAAAGGTAATAGTTTGAATAGAACGCTGCAGAAGGTGGATTCTAGAGCGACGCTGAAAAGTGAAACGATCTCAACGACAAGCGTTCCAAGCAGCACGCATGGCAAAAAGAGTCTGGAGTCGATGACGGATGAGGAGATCGTCGAGGAAAATCTAAAAGAACTGCTCGAAAACAAGAATCGTGTAAGTTTTTAGATATTTTAAATAGCATAGCGTGACCATCTCCTTTGAATAAAGCAAAGCAGTTTATAGAAAATAATGATCTGTTAACCAAAAAAGCAAAAAAACAAATAAACGCTGAATTAAAATGTTGACGCCATTTGTTGTTGCGCGCTCAGTTTTGAAATTCAAAGTGAAATTAGTTAAAGCTTTTCTGACGAATACGCCCAGATTGGCTTTCCTCGACAGCACTGAAGAGGCCGCCCAAATGGCGTGGCCAAAATTAACATAATTTATTAAATCCACAGGTGGGTCATATAAGACTCAGGAGTGTAAAGGAGCTCCAGTGGTATCACTATGTGACTATTCAGGTCAAAGTGTGTCTGTCAACCGCCGCTCAATCTAACCTACAAATACAAAAAAAAAAAGCACTTCTGTTAGGTGTTTGGTTGAGCTCTTTCTCCTATTTGTGGCGTACGTCTTGACTTACAGTATTAAGCCGCCTCCGAACGGCTAGTGGTTTTTATAAGGAGGTTTTCGAATGGCAGAAATACACTCGGAGGTTTGCCATTGTGTGCCGAGGGGCCACCGCTATTAAAAAAACCTTGCTACTTCATGCACGCAAATTCGAACCTACGCACTGCCGAATGGTAGTCACACACCAACACATTCGGCTACGGCGGCTACCCTACGAATACTTCACAAACTCCATTGTATTTTGCTATAGTTTTGCTAGTTGCTATTTATAGTTTTGGTCTTGCGCACTTATCTTGTCTTCAGGCCCCATCTGATGTCTTCATTGGAAAATTTGATATATTTTACCATAAACTTACTCAGGGAATTCAACCGTGAACTTTTTTGTGCGACTATTTTTCACAATTTTCGACGCAGTTTAACTTCATTAACAATGCTTCGTTGATCTAAAATCAGCATACCGCGAGCAAGCAGAAACCTCTATCGCCATAAAAAACTAATGGTACTATGAATGCTCTCGCGGTCGATGTTCACTTACCGATGAATTCTGGTCCAGTTTTTGCATTCACATGCCATGAGATTGAGGCTTCCTTGGGTATTAGTATGACAAGCATCAATAAGATTTTGCAGACCACGTTGGGTTAAAAAAATAATAAAAATAAATAAATAATTTAAAAAACTCCCGGGAAACGCTCTGAACACGCAATTTAACAAAATGCTTCCAAAATTGGCTCAAAAGAATGTAAAAATATTTAGAACATCAACGAAAACATTAAAAAAAAAACTCGTTTTCAACCTCGATTTTTCCATTGTTAGTCCAGAAATATAAATAGCAACCCTAATACAAAGATTCACAGTGACACGTGGGAATGAAAATCCGTAATCGACGACAAGCACCGTAGCGGGGCATGAGATCTCCGAAACCCTTCAATTTAGCAGTACGCTTGTACACCTGAATGTATTTTTCTTTTCTTTCCCATCCCGAATGACTCCGAAAATCTCCAGCTGCTTTTCCGGCAGAGAAGTATTATTTAAGAATTTTCAAATGAAGTTTCAGTAATTCGAGGGTTGCTATTGAAGTTTGAAAAGAATAAGTAAATGGCTTCGTTGTGTTTCAAAATATTATACCTGGTTATCAAATACTTTTATATCCATTTGTAGCACTTTTACCACTCCGATTAAGGTCATGCCAAAAAATGTGGTTTGAACGCATCAAACACTTATTTAGGCGTCCAAAAATGTTCCGCTTTTATTTTGCTTTTGATCTGCGGATCATACATCAATTCGATATTTTTAGTGCATAAATACTCGTTTGTTTGAGTTTGATTTGTAAGACCTATCAAGGTCGTGATGACGAATGATTCGTCTTTCGTAATAAGACGTTCGTATTTTTCTTTCATTTCTGGCTAACAAATGGTCTCATACCAAACGCGCGAGACAAACTCCATTATTCCGAAAAAGCAAGCGATCTTTTGCTTGAAAATCTTTCGTGGATGAGCTTAAAAGATCAGACTATAAAGTCGATTATAGTTTCGTTTCGCACTCATATGCATTGACCCACAATTGTACTGCATGTAGCCTGTCAGCATCTTAGAGGCGTATTTTGATGCACCACGATACAACTTTGTCAATATATATCCGTTTCAATCTTTTTGAAGGTCAAATGTTCATGCAGTATTGCATGTACGAACTATTGCTCAAGCATGCCTCAAGCTTAGGGTACGTCCAGGATTTTTCTTCTGGCGCAACTTATGCAGTAGTTGTAGATCTTCACAAAATTCGTACTGTTTAGCGAAGTAATTGTCATACTACGATTGAATTTGGAAAGCCAGTGATATACAGGCGTGGTTCATTATCAAAAGTTGTTGGTTGATCCTTATTTCTTAATTCTTAATTCATGTTGAATGTCAAAAAAAATCATGAAATGAGAATGTTTACGATGAAATTCAATTAAACATATCAATATTTACCAGCACAGTGGTATATTCACGCTGGTGTTGCCATATCTCAAACCTTAGGTAACAGCCCGCATATCACAAACAGGGGGGATCACGAAAATTCAAGTGTTGATTTCAAAACTTGGGCTGTAAATTAATTCTGTTATATATAAAAGACACGTCAACATTTTCCAATGATACTTTTTTATTAAAAACCAGCTGTAAAATAACTTTAAAGAAAAATCAGTACACAAATCTGGTGCGTAGACGAATAAATTTTATTGATTTTGTTTATTTCGAAAAAATTGTGACATTACAAAGTTTAGTTTCAATTCGATGTTTATTGAAGTGATGTGGGATGCACAATATTTCTTCGTTTCCTCTGTGTAAAAATACATGGCCATACTAATTTTGATGACAATCGGTTGAACGGGGCAGAATTTGCTACTCTGCAGCGCCACCTGGTGGCGAGTGGCATCAATGAGCATATCCTACAAACCTTCTCCGTGGAAAAATACATACATATATATACCAATTTTTATAGTAATGGATTCTGTAGTTTTTGAGTTCATCGATGATATACAGACAAACATTCATTTTTATATATAAGAAAATAGTGTTCCTTGTCATTAAACATTGTACAATTTAACTAAAATTACAACGTAATTTGTTTTTACAAGTTTATTTCTCCAACGTCAACAAGGATTTAATTTTTCAACTTTTGTAATATCTATCCTTAGCAAAGCCACTCAATAATTAGTCGACTGGAGTCAAATTGCAGCTTTTAGATATCACTTATTCGACTAATTGTTCGATTTTCGAAGAGAGCATGGAAATATAAGACTACCTGCGTGACTTGTAGCATTGCCCTGTTGAAGCCTCACATAACCTACTTATATTTCATCCTCAACAATTTTCGAATACAAAAAATCGATTAAGGTCGGCTTCTAGCTCACAAACATCCACACAAAAAAGTCATTAGTTATGAATACACCTTCTTCTTCTTAATAGGCGCGATAACCGCTTACGCGATTTTGGCCGAGTTTAACAAAAGCGCGCCAGTCGTTTCTTTCTCGTGCTAACCGGCGCCAGTTGGACACACCAAGTGAAGCCTTCTTCTTGCTCTGCTCACACCAGCTGGTACCCATCGAATGCTTTCAGAGCCGGAGCCTTTGAATCAATTCGGACGACATGACCCAGCCAACGTAGCCGCTGGATCTTTATTCGCTGCACTATGTATATGTCGTCGCTCATACAGCTCATCGTTCCATCGCCTGCGATATAGGCCGTTGCCAACGTGCAAAGGTTCAAAAGGTTTTCTCGCGAACACTCCAAGCGTCGCTTCATCGGATGTTGTCATCGTCCAAGCTTCTGCGCCATACGTTAGGACGGGCATGATGAGAGTCTTGTAGAGTGTTAGTTTTGTTCGTCGAGAGAGGATTTTACTGCTCAGTTGCCTACTTAGTCCAAAGTAGCACTTGTTGGCAAGAGAGATTCTACATTGGATTTCTAGGCTGACATTGTTATCGGTGTTAATGCTAGTTCCTAAATATACGAAGTCTTTTACAACCTTGAAATTATAATTGTCAACAGTGGTGTGGGTGCTGATACGCAAGTGCGTCGACTGTTTGTTTAAAGACAGGAGGACTTCGATTTGTGCTCGTTCACCACCAGACCCATTCGCTTTGACTCTTTATCCAGTTTGGAGAAGGCAGAACTAACAGCGCGGATGCATCGGCGTGTGAATATTTCGATCCCCAAATGTGGCAATTTTGTTTGTTAACATAGCCACTGAGGTGGAAATGAGCTTCCTCTGAAAATACGATTTTTCCGTCAGAATTCTCATTTACAATAAAGCGTTCTGTCGACCAGCGAAACATTTTGTAATAAAACGTTCCATACCATTTGTGAAAAGTCAGATATGCCATTAAAGCTATTGAAAATCAACGGCCAGTTTACGCTTCGACATTGCTTGGCACATCCATTTCCGTTGGTGGCGAATTGTGTTGAGGAGGATGGTTTACTTTCTCATATGAATGTTGTGCTTGGCTACGAATATATTGCAATGTATATATTATATTAATGTGAAAATATAAAAGAAATAAATAAAGTATTGGGGCGTACACTTCTGTTAGGTGTTTGGCCGAGCTCTTCCTCCTCCTATTTTTGTGTCGATGTTGCTTAACAAATGGACGTACCTACAGTTTTAAGTCGGCATCAAACGGTAAATGAGGAGGTTTGCCATTGCCTGCCGAGAGGCGACCGCTATTAGGGAAAACTTTTTCTATTATTCGATAGATTCGAACCTACGCACTCCTGAATGTTAGTCACGCGCCAACCCATTCGGCTACGGCGCCCGCGGAAAATATATTTATAAAATTACGAAGGCGGTTTCTTCTATAGTACACATATACACGCACATACTTGCCCTAACTACTCTTAATTTGTGCCGCGACGATTTTTTCTAGTGCAAATTTATAAATACGCCGCTATATTTTTATAAGAATACGTCTTATAAAATTTCCTCAATGTTTTAAATTTTTTAACCAGAATTTATAGAATTTTTCTGGGCAAGCAGTTTTATAGTGCTTTAAATTTAAGTTCAGTAAAGTGCAAGTTTTAAATATCTACAAAATATCGTTGCTTTTTGACAATTTTTGTTTTTGCTGAGGTGTCACGCATTTTCTTGCATACACTGGGCATGCTCGAATTTGTTTACATGGGAGAAAAAGTCTAGATTTGTTTAGGTTTTTGTGGTAGTCGGTTTAAAATAGCCAAGTCACTGTGTAACACGGCAACATAAGGTTAGGTTAGGTTGTAGCGGTTGTCCACTGTGGGACACACTCGGACTCATGGCCCATTGTGATGCCCTTATCCCTCCTAAAACCAATGTAAACTTTTCAAAAATTTTGTAAGATCCTTAACTTCGGCAGAGCCGGGATCTTCCAATTCATGAAAGGATTGTCTACCCAAAATGGCAAGTCTACGTCTGAATAGAGCAGGATAGTGACACATAAGGTAGGGATCGTCTCTTCCTCTTCGTCTTCTAGACAGCTTCTGCAGAAGTCATGGTTTGCACGCCCATTCTCTGAGCGTGTCTACCGATTAGGCAGTGCCCCGTAATAACTGAAATCAGTGTGTTAACACTGCTTATCTCTTCTTAGTAGAAGTTCTGAGCGTTTAGCATTGAGAGTCGGCCACAGCTGTCGGTCGATTTTGCAAGTTGCTTCATTACGCAATCTTTCATTCGCTACTATTACAATTTCTTCGAGAATACGTAGTTTACATGTTTGCAAGGGTATACCGTAATCATTGTCTATGTACTCATCAGTCAATTTTGTATCGATATTCGCTAGTTCATCGGCCCTGCAGTTCCCCTCAATGTCACAATGGCCAGGAACCCATGTTATAATTAGGTGAAATGACTCAGCCATCTCGTTAAGAGATGCGCGGTATTTCATGACTACCTTGGAGGTTGTCGACTGTTTTGTGAGAGAATTTATCGCCGCCTGGATATCAGTGGAAATGTAGACATCATCTCCAGGTGTCACAGCTTTCATTATTGCCATCAGTTCAGCCTGAAAGATACTACAGTAGTCGGGAAGCCGAAAAGTGAAGGAATTCACCCAAGTCAAGTCAAAAGAGTATTTTCCTAAGAACCTTGCTCTACTCCTAGCTAAGGCTGGACAATTACAGAGGAAGTAATCTACTGCTTCTTCCTCTTACCTACAACTTCTGCAGTATTCATGAGAAAATACTTCTAGCCTAGAAGAGTGCCTACCTAACAGTCAATGACCGGCGACACAAGCCACGACCTTCGAGATGTTCTCTCGCGCCATTTGCCTGACCTTTTCCTATCTATACGCGGCCAAATTATCCTGACTGTGAAACAAGAATTTTTGCCTTTCCATGACCTCTTGGCCTCTTGTAGAATATTATTTTTTATCCTTAAGTTGCAAATTGCCATAGGAGTTCCAATATTGCCTCTGTTTTGAAGAAGTGGAAGATTAGTACCTGGCTGGCTCATCAGCCTTGCAATTTCCTCCAATATCTCTATGTCCCGGAACTCATATAAGACTGCCCCTGAAGAAGATGTTAATACCATTTGGAGCTATTAGGCATTTCTGACCAACTTTTGATATTCTTAGTTTGAGTTTGCCGCTCTTTTCTTGACGGAATGTTAATCTCGAAGAGCCTGTTGAAGGTGGGTTTAGGGAAAGAGTAATGGATTTCTTGATTATAACTACCCATATGTATGTATAGTAAGAACCTAAGGAATGAGTAGGTGCAAAGTGGCGCAAAATTGATCATCCAATGTTTTTTTTTATAACTTTTTTAATAAATAGAAAATTTTCAGTGATAGAAATCTTTATTTTGACTTTTACACGCTGCATTGCTTGTCAGTTTGCATACTGCAGCTGTCTAATTCACAAGTGTCAAACCTGACTGACGTACAACGCAATATGTAAAAATTATATAGGGTGATTAATTTAGCGCCATTTTGTACAGGGTTGCCCATATTCGACGGACCCGATGGATTTCGATGACTCTTTGGGCCCATTCCAATCGACGAGGCTTGTCTGCAGGCAGCAATCTTTGCGTCAATTGAATCTTATACGGGAATAAATGCAAATCAATGCGGATAATTCGTTGTAAAGTGGTCCGAGCAATGCCCAACTGTTGAGAACGGCGATTTTGGGATGTCCTTGGCGACGCCTTGGTCGATTTTGATTTGGCCTCTTTGGATTAGAAAGAGCATCACCAGTCGAAAACCTTTCGTACAAATGTTTAATGGTGTTCTTACATTGAAGGCGCACTTTTCACATCATTAATTTTGTATACGCACGTTGAGTTTTCACAATTGACTTCTTTTCTTGAATCTAAATTTCAAAGAAATTTCATTCATACTAATATAGTACAAATATATGCATGTGCATGCAAGCGAAAGTAAAGGGTGATCAGATTGGAGATACTTTTTTCAATAGGCGATCACGTGTGGCTACTGCTAAACTAAATATGTAGTTTTTCAGTATTCATTGACATTTCTTCATGGAAAATCTTACCCCTCAACAACGTTTACAAATCGTAGAATTGCATTACGAAAATCGACTCTCTGTGAAAAGTGTTCATGACGCGCTTAGGCCAATTTATGGTGTTCAGAAATGAGGCCCATTTTTAGCTTCATGGCTACGTCAAAACCCCAGCCCCACGCCATGCAAGAATAACCATTACATCCATTGAAAATAACCGTTTGGTGAGGCCAATGGGCTGGAGGAATCATCGGCTCATATTTCTTCAAAGACGAGATTGGCGAGGACAGTGATTGGCGAACGCTATCGTGCCCATGATAAACGACTTTTTGATGCCGAAAATTGATCCCCGTGATCTTCACAACATTTGGTGCCAACAACATGGTGCAACTTGCCATACAGTCCGTGAAACAATTCATTTTCTGCGTCGTCGTTTCGATGAAAAATGTATCTCTCGTCTCGGACCAATGGATTGGCCACTTTTGGGCTTTTATTTGTGGAGGTATGTGTCAAAATGCTTTCTGGATGAACCAGCTTTGATTGAAACATTCATTGGAAGCCAACATTACTAAAATTATTCACGAGATTTCGACATAAGTCCTCGAGCGAGTCATTCAAAATTGGTATTTACCAAAGACCGAATTATGGCGTAGTTGCGGCCAACATTTGAAAGAGATTGCCTTTAAAAAATAAATGTAATGAATGATTCTACACAGAAACAATAAAGATTGTCTAATCAATTTGAATTTTCATAGTTTCCTCATAAAATCCGATACCTCTAACTTAATCACCCTTTACGTATGGGTATATGCACACATGCATATGTGAAATATTTATGTGTATATTATAAGTATACAATTTTTAATTTTGCACGCACGTTACATCTTATTCAGTAAACAAACAAATTCCACTCACTGACTGAAGGATTTCAAATTGATGGACCTGTCAAAATTGATGAAAATCCATGCCGTAAGACATTGAAAACTCAATTGATTTATTATTCAATAAATTTTTCCAGCCACTACTGCTTTTTTTTTGTTTTTGTACTGAAAATATTTGGAATGAGCGCATCACTTTATAATTAGAAAATCGAATTTAGATAATAAATCAATGTTTTATGATAGTCAAAGTGAATCATAAAAATTTGCAATATGCTGCGCTAGAGTTCTAGCCCATTTACAAAAAATTTGCGTGGCTCTGCATATGAATGGTTTTTGAATATGAAAAATAATATGTAGGTAATTGTATTAATATTAAGGCGACCGAAAAATAATAGCGTTTCTGCGCATGTTAATGCTTCTTTACCGTTTATGAGTTCATTACGTAGTTGAAAGTCGCGCCAGGCACATTTCAAAATTAAAGTTATTTGTTTGGTTGGGAAAACTTATGGTAAACCATAAATTTTCTTTCGCCATTTTAAGTGAAATGCCTAGCAAAATACCAAAAGAGATTCATACCCGCCATTGCATACTTTTGGAGCTTCACAAGGGTAGGAATGTGCCTTAAATAAATAAATAATTGACACGTAAACGTCTGATAGGTTTTTGGCCGAGCTCCTCCTATTTGCGGCGTAACTGCTCGACTCGTTCCAAGGGAGTTGAATTTCTTTCAAAAAATTCATCGGAAGAAGATGGCTAAAGACATGCTTGAGCAAGTGACAAGTGAACTCGCACCCAACGTTTATCCAGCGCATCATAGCAGGTGATAAGACGTGGGTATATGAGTTTGACATGCAAACCAGTCAACAGTCAACAGGCGGCTGAATGGCCGAATGAGAAGAAACCCAAGAACCCACGTCAAAGTCGGTCAAAAGTGAAAGTCATGCTACTCGTTTTCTTTGATTACACTGGATCACAAATTTCAACTTTTTTTCTGCACCAGAGACGCCGTTATGAAATTCCTATGTAAAATCACCGTCTGATTCCGAAAATCAAGGTTATTTTTTATTCTATGGTAACGTTTTTGAGATATTTACGAATTACCGTTATTTAAAAAAAAAAAAAATTCGGCCCACTTAATCATATATATCTCGAAAACGAATTGAGCGATTCCAAAACCGTTTAAAGCTTTTAAAAGGTAATAAAATTTGCTATAAACTGTGTGTAAAACACTGTTTGCTAGGCCCTGCAGATTCAAAGATAACGAACTATCATAACGGATTTTTTAAATTTTTTTTGTAAAAATATAAAAAAAATTGTACTTTGAGAGAAAGGATCTCGAAAAATTTTTACTTTTTCGTGTATTTTTTGTTTTCACTCTAAGCTCTGTTTTATTACAAAAAAAATAAACTTTGATTAAACAAAATCGATGAACTAATACAAAAGTTACAAGCATTCAAGTAAATATATCCATATAGTAAAACTTAAGTATCCTACAAATAATAGCATATGTACATATGATTCTGTCTTAACTCTATGATCTTATTTTATAATTGAAAAAGTTATGTGTCTTGTTTTGACGCTTTCGGTCACTTTCGTCGCCAAGATTTTGCGGAAAAAAATTTAAATGGGAGTGCAGAAAATGAATTTTTAAAGACATATTTACTCCTGAAAGAAAATTAAAGAGGGAATTAGATAAATACGTAAGTGACACATTAGCATATCATTTTCTTAGGCTGGATTAATCTTCCAATTCAGAACAAATTTTGGTCGTTCTTGTTTGTTCGGAGCAGGGCAATAAATTCAGATTAAGGGCTATATATTATCTGTAAATTTAAAAATTTGCTTTCAAATTTTTTGTTTAGTTTTAAAGTTAAATGAGAAAACGGTCTTATATGTGTTTTTTATTTACCCATTTCCGCATAGTTTTTGATTAAATCGTTCACTATCAGCTCGAAGTTAGGACTTTTGTGATGGCCTAAAAAAGAAGTAACGACCTTTTCAAAAGAGTCCCACGACGCTGCCTCCACTGGTGACAATAGTTCTTTGAAATGGGTATTGGCCATTATTTTCCTTCGTTTATTTTTGCTTCTGAAATCTGTGGAAAGATTGTTTACAAATAATGAAAAGCTTCGCCTTCTTTGTTCAAAGCCTTGACAAAGTTTTTGATAAGGCCGAGCTTGATGTGGAGCGGTGGTAGAATTATTTTTTCCTTCTTTATAAGTGGTGAGTATTTTATGTTATCCACCCCAGCTTGAAACTCGATTCGTTCTGGCCAATCCTTTATGATGTAGTGGTCTTGACGTGCTCGGCTATCCATCAGATATGCATTAAAAGAGAGCAAACTCCTAATTTTTACGATGTACCTTTTGGTTCCGGTTTCCGAAAATATCAATTCGACTCGACATGTGGTGCACACAGTATTCGGTGTCCATGGTTTTTCATTGTTTCTTGGCTCAATTCCATAACACTTATGGTATGCAAATTTCAAAGGATTTGAAAACACACGTCGCATCCTTTTAACGATAAATTCCCCGCAGATGAAACAGAACATATCTGGATCATTTTTACACTCAAACTCTCGCGCCCTTTTATTCATATTATATTTTTAAGTAAACGACGGATTATAAACTGCAATTATAAAGTGAACAGTATCCGGCGATCCTTGCAGAAATTATGAAGGAACGAGGCACATGTACTATTATTTATACTTACATAGATCAACTAAAAATGCAAGCCTACCGATACAAAAAGGTTCCCTAGTTATACATAGAAAACACTACCTGCCTTAAACATATGATCTTGCTTGAAATGTATCTGTGTTTGAGATAACGACACTAACAATTTTTTGTATCTAATAACCCTTCCAAAATCTACCTGTAACTAACTGATATGCGAATACTAACACATACCTATTACCAGTAGGGTGCTTTAATATTAAATGGATATATTTACTTGAATGTTTGTAACTTTTGTATTAGTTCATCGATTTTGTTGAATCAAAGTTTATTTTTTTTGTAATAAAACAGAGCTTAGAGTGAAAACAAAAAATACACGAAAAAGTAAAAATTTTTCGAGATCCTTTCTCTCAAAGTACAATTTTTTTTATATTTTTACAAAAAAAATTTAAAAAATCCGTTATGATAGTTCGTTATCTTTGAATCTGCAGGGCCTAGCAAACAGTGTTTTACGCACAGTTTATAGCAAATTTTATTACCTTTTAAAAGCTTTAAACGGGTTTGGAATCGCTCAATTCGTTTTCGAGATATATAAATATAAGTAAAAAATAAAATTTATAATTTTGTAAAATTTATAATTTTGTATCCAAGCTTGCATTCTATTAATTGATCAGTGACGGTGTGTATTATATGTATGTATGTATGCATCACCCATAAATTATGGTATGAAATCTAAAGAGTTCAATGTTCAATGATGACTAAAGTTGAGAATATTCAGCATGACTCACAAATAGTATCTGAAAAAACGGAATGAAAAACATATTCATAATCTTGTTTGGGTATTAGCACCTAAACATTTTTGCCACCTCTAATTAAACTACATAATTTGTGAATAATCTTATGAAAGTGTGGTGCACAAAATAGGAATCGTGTGCAATTTATGTGGGTGGTTAGTCACATTTTAATACATTTTTAAAATGTTATTCTATGTGCATATTTGTTTATGTACATACATAATATACATACATACATACATACGTATGAATAGTAGGAAAGCAATGACCGCATGTGGTATTCAGCGGGAAAGTAGTAGGAATTTAGGAGGATGTAGAAATTAAACACAAATTCATACAATTTTATTTCTTTATATTTTAGGGGTCTAAAAAAACTAATATACATTAGTGGAATATGTCAACTATTGGAACTATTGGATAACATCCAAGAAACATAAACGGGCTTTTCTTTAGAAATTTTTTATTTATTATTGTACAAAATCATAAGTAAGATGTAAAAGGTGGTTAAGTTTCAAGAGCCGGTGTTGATTTTGAATAAAATACGATTTTTTTAGGAAATTATTCTCATTTCTCTTTATTATGATAATATTGGTGTGGCTCAATTACGTATGGAACAAAATATCGGCCAAATGGCCGCCGCGGCTTCGGCGGCACACCTCCCCATCCGATGGTCCGAATTTTCGATGACGCTGAGGCATAATTGAGGTTCTATGCCGTTAATGTGCCGAATTATCTCATCCTTTAGCTCTTGAATTTTCGCTGGCTTATCAACGTACACCTTTTCTTTCAAACAACCCCAAAGAAAGAAGTCCAACGGTGTCAAATCTCTTGCTCTTGGCGGCCAATTGACATCGCCGCGACGTGAGATTATTCGGCCATCAAATTTTTCGCGCAAAAGAGCCACTGTTTCGTTAGCTGTGTGACAAGTGGCACCGTCCTGTTGAAGCCACATATCGTCCACATCCATATCTTCCAATTCGGGTCATAAAAAGTTCGTTATCATCTCACGATAGCGAACACTATTCACAGTAACTGCCTGGCCGGACTCATTTTGGAAAAAATACGGCCCAATGATGCTGCCGGCCCATAAACCGCAGCAAACAGTCACTCTTTGTGAGTGCATTGGTTTTTCGGCAATCACTCTTGGATTATCATTCGCCCAAATGCGGCAATTCTGCTTATTGATAAATCCACTGAGGTGAAAGTGTACCTCATCACTGAAGATGATTTTCTTCGAAAATTGGTCATTCACTGTTGCCATTTCCTGCCACCATTCTGACCATTGACGACGCTTAAAATGGTCAAGAGGCTTTAGTTCTTGAGTCAATTGCACCTTGTAAGCGTGTAAATGCAAGTCTTTATGCATAATGTTCATCAACGACGAGCGTGAGAGGTGCAATTGTTGGGGACGACGACGAGTTGAGGTGGACAGCTCTTCAGCAGCAATATTTTCTGCAGTACGGGCATGCACTGGTGTTTTCACATCTCCTACTGACCCAGTTTGATCAAACTTTTGCACATTTTTTCCGATTGTACGCACATTTGGACGATTAAATTGACCGAAAAAATCACGAACTGCTCGATATGCATTTTGATTTGAACGCCCGCTTTCATAATAAGCCTGAATAACTTTAACGCATTGCTCGATTGTGTCTCTTTCCATAATTCAAATTGAGTTAGTCTGGAATTGAAAAATGTTAAATGAAATGCAGAAAAAAGCTTGACGTTTAGGTGTGGTTCACATTCAACATCGGCCTTTAAAATTTAACCACCCTTCACAATCTTAAGAGATTACCCTCAGTTTAGTGCACAAACATTTTCAACAAATATTTAGCTGCGAGTCCAATTTATGATGTGCACTCGAATATTTATAGTTGCAAATAGAAAGATATCTGCTCACAAAAAACTCAAACTCATGACCTTCAGATGAAAGAACACTATTAACTATTGACTGCCATTTAATTACAAAATACGAACTGACTACTGTGTCACTAGAATTTAAGTTTCTAATTTGCTAATTAAATTACACTTCGAATCTGTAAATTTTTCACTACTACATACATACCAATTACTATTTATGTTCGTAGGAAGAGCGCAAAGCCAATGGACGCCTGATAGCGCTGATTGTTGCGTTTTTGGTCATTTTCATTGCTCTCTACAATTCGTGGCTGAAGGATGCCCGTGGCCTGGCTGGCATCCTAGTCCCGGCGTTAATTATGATATCTTACGCTGGATGGGTGGTATTGTTGGCGAAGCGCGATAAACAACGTCAAGTATTGTTTGTGAGTATCCATAGCTTGTAATTACATAAAATGTTTAGAAGCACCTGACTGATACTAACAGTCGTAATATTTTTTGTTTTCATTACAGGAAAAGCATTTAGAAGAAGTTATGGAACGCAACAAAATTGAATTGGCGAGAAAGGCAAAACTCATAAAGAAAAAGAAGCAAATCGAAGAGGCAAAGCGCAAAGAGAATGAGAAAGCCGCTAAGCAACAACGGCTGGGGCATCGGCCCAGTTTCCGAGAGAAACTCTTCGGTGTGCGTACGCCGGCATTACAGCCTTCAACTAACTTACTGACAATTGCCGTCACTGCAGCGGCGCCATCACAAATTGTTGTAGAATCAAGTAAGAAGCACTTGCAACGTATGGATGCTTTAGTGCTGCCACATCCGCCTGTGCGTACAAGTTCCATACCGTAGTGGTAGAAATATGAATATGGGGAAATATTCATAAACAGGAAAGCTACTAAAAGTGTTGTGTTGTGGCAGGAAGTGAGCGTAGTTGTTAAAAAACTATACAAAAATATGATTAATCGAAGTTTTTCACATTAATAAATTTTACACAAATTTTTTAAAACCTTTTTGGTATCTCTAAAATTGTATGTTTATATTTCTTGTATATCATACATTTTTCTTTATTTTGCGTGCTTACTTCCATAAACACAATCAATGATAATATAGATAAATTCATTAAAAATGTGCTAAATATACAAATCTAAAAATACTCGCCTTTGAACACAAATTTTATTTACTTAAAATTTTGCTACCAATTAACGAAAAAATTCCGTCCACTTTATATGTTTTTCTTTGTAGTCATTCTACTGTGCGGATTGGTGTTTCCTTAAGCATTTTTTTCGAGGTGCTATAGTATCTCATGCAGTTACTTTACACACAAATACATTTACTTTTTAAGCTCTAAACATGCACACATACATACAAAGATATGTATGTTTGTAGTTAAGTAAATATAATTTCAATTGCTGAAACTACGAATTATTATATTTATACTTAATTTCTACCCCTTTAAGATTACAAATTTACTATTATTTAAATAAATTTTAATTTATCAAATAAGATACTTGAATGATTTTTCTTTTCTTTTTTCTTTTTATTCTGTTGAGAGTAGATTGCCTTCTTTATAAATTTCCAATATGCCGATACAGACAGAAGCTTAGAAAGATTTCTGTAGTTCTATAGAATCAACCAAAGATACGGCCAGACTGAGTAAGCTTTTACCCAAAGAACACTCCTGTCTTTCTTTCTTGAAGAAAGACAACGGAGAATGGACAAAATCCTCGGCCGATACATTAGATTATCTCATAAACACACATTTTCCAGGCAACACAGAATATATTGAGAGCAATGTTAATAGTGTTCAAACATCCAACTAGTCATCCAATACAATCAATCACATGTATCCCAAGATAGAATTCTATGGGCGATGAAAAACTTTGAATCATACAAAGCAGCCGGCCCAGATGGGATATTCCCAGCCATGCTGTGGAATACTCGAGAAACGACGAGTCCGTGGCTAGAGGTCTTTTTCAAAAAAAATTTTATGCTGGGGCATATTCCAAAAAGTTGGAGGAGGGTGAAGGAGATTTTTATCCCCAAAGTTGGTAGATGTGCTCATGATACAGTGAAAGATTTCAGACCCATCAGTTTATCCTCCTTTATTCTTAAACCTTTTTAGCGATTGTTGGATGTATATCTCACAGAGAATTACAAACACAACAATTTCAATATCCCAACATGCCTAACTCAAAGGAAATTCTACAGAGACAGCTATGTATTCATGAGGTTGTAAGTACGATTGAGGGGGGCATAGAATAAAAACAATGCTTACTAGTCGCTTTTCTCGACATAGCGGGAGCACAAGATCCATAATTGAGGTTCTTAATATGTTAAGCATAGACATACAGTACCTGGCCATTGAATTATGACCGATAATAAAAATTACATATTTAGGGCTTTGAGAGCAAATAAAAAGCAAACGGTTTTAAAGCATTTAAAAAAGTTTACATATTTGTTTTTATTAAAAGCTTCTTGACATTTTTGCATTAAAAATATTTATTTTAAACTAATATTTCGTGGCTGTTTCTCTTGCTGCTAAGACGGCCGCAATTTGTTGAGGCATACTGGCTACGCACTGTGTTATCTTCATCTTAAGATTTTGGTCATTATACCACACATCTTCGATTCCTGAAGCTGTTGTATTGTGGTATTATTCCGCTGGTATACTGCCGATTTGAGGTATGCCCAACAATTTTCGATGGGGTTAAGTTCTGGTGAATTGCCAAGCCATGGCAAAACCATTACTTCCATTGAATTCAGACAATTCATGCTCATCCTGGATGTGTGACATGGAGCTCCTTCTTGCATAAAGGTGTATTCATCTCTCGAACACTTCAGGGTTTCTAAATATGGCATCAAAACGTTTTCCAGCACCTCTACGTACTGGAGAGAGCGCATTGTTCCCTGAACAAAATGTAGCGGACTTGGTCCCTCTGAGGTTATACAGCCCCAAACCATAACACTGGGGGGGTGTTTGACCCTTGGAAGCACACAATCTTCAGAATATCGTTCTCCGGCTCTTCTGCGAACAAAATTTGCGGTTTTTGTGACCGCTTCCAATCGGTATTCATCGCTGAAGATGATCTGTAAGAAGAAAAACACAACCACAAAAAAGTGTGAATATTCAAGAAGAGTAGTAAGAAGACTACTGCCATTTGAGAAAGGAAAAACATGGTTTTTTTTAACTTGCTTTTTTCCAATATTCCGTGGCGAAGTCTCTGTGAAGTTGTGCCCAAAGTTTCCGCCAATTTCACATACAGGGTGTCAGTTTTGGCTTTTTTGCTCGTCGTCTGCAAAAAAGTCCATTTTCGTATAAGCGTCGTCGTAACGTGCTTTCCGAAATATTTACTCCAGATTCCTGAACCTCTGTTAAAATCATCCGACTAGAAGCATTTCTGTTCCAGAGAACTCTTTGGAGGATTTTGCGATCCTGCCTGTCATTGGGATCCATCGGTCATAATTCAATGGGAAGGTACTGTAGGTCTTAACGAATGGATAGAGGACATGCTTAAAACTAGAATAATCATCGGACAGGTAGGTTGCAGCACGATAAAACGCTCTGTCAACGGGGGAACCGCTCAGGGAGGGGTCTTATCCCCTTTGCTGTGGTTATTAGTTGTCCACAATATCCTTACCAAATTTAGCCGAAAGGAAATTAAGGCGGTGGCGTATGCAGATGACGTAGTGCTCATGGTTTCAGGAATGTTTTCAGCCATAATCCGTGAGATTATGGAAGGAGCTCTGGGATTACTCAACAATTATGTCGCCCAAGTGCTGTGGTTTAAGTGTAAACCCGAGCAAAACTAAAAGGATTCTATTCACTAAGAGAACTAAGATACCAAACTTTAATCTGCCAAAATTACACAGCCATTGTAAGGCCAATACTAACAAATGCGGCACTAGTCTGGTGGACCGCAGCAGAAAAGTAATACAACCAAACCAAGCTGAACAAGATACAAAGAACAGCGAGTATCCTAACCACAGGAGCGCTTAGCAGCAGTCCTACTGAAGCGCTTAATGCACTAATACATCTATTACCATTAGACTTACATATAAAAACAAATCAGACTATACAGTCCCCGACCTTAACTTTAAGAAAGACTTTACGGTAAGTTTTCCACCGAGAGCCGAATGGAAGAAAGGAAAAGTGATTGATACATTCGGCATTGAAATCACACTGATGGTTCTAAGATGAACTGTGGTGATGGAGTTGGCCTCTGTTCGGAGCCGCTCAGCATATCCACATCAATCCGTCTTCCTGACTATGCCAGCGTGTTTCAGGCAGAACTACTAGCTCAGAAAAGCATGCAAATCACTAAAATATTACATGAAATCTCAGACGTGGAGGTAAAAAATTTGCTGTTACACCTAGATCTAACGGAACGGATCTGACTTAGAATGAAAAAAAAAAAACAAAAACAAAAAACAAGGCATCATCACACGAGAACAGTGGTAGTAAAACAGCGCTAATCACTAACTAAGCAGTTAAAGAAGAAAATATTTATTTTTTCTAAAATAGTCCGTCTACTAGATGGCGCTGTCGTCGCGTTATTTCGAAGGCTCATATCTATGGTCTGATTTGGGTAATTTTTAAAGCATACATTACACAGCCGCTGTAGTCGAATGGGTTAGTGTGTGACTACCAGTTGAAAGTATACAGATTGGAAACTCCGTGCATGAAACACCAAATGATAAAAAAAGTTGTTTTTAATAGCGGCCCCCTCGGAAGGTAATGGCAAATCTCTGAGTGCATTTCTGCCATGGAAAATATTCTCAAAACCTCTAACTGGTGCTGTGGGGGAGATATTCATACAAAAATGACATTTAAGCTCCGATTTCTCAAAACGTTTGTATATCTGCTATACACGTCCATGAAATTACAGTACTTAACCGATTTCGACTCACTTCCATACGATTTGTGAGTGGAGAAGGGAAGTGTTCAGGACATAACCCAGGGCAGTTGATTAAGGGTTCGGGATATCTCTTATACTACGTACTACAAATTATTCTAGTACGTAGTATAAGAGAATATTCTATTCTGATTGTGCCAAAAGTCAACAACAGTCAAAACCAATTTTTCGTATAACCCGAACCATATCGGCAAAAACTATAAAAATACGAACAAATGACCGTCAAGTGAATCAAAAAAATAATGAATCCATCGGTGTAGTAAACTGCTACTTCGATCTGAATGAAAATGGTGAGTATAAGGAAGAGTAATTAATTTACATACAAGACCGTACAAAACTAGGATGGTGAAAGATATCTAGTTGAAAATTTACAAATTTGGGCTCAAAATATATAAAGAGTATTTTTAAGAGCGTGAGAGCTTAATTTAATTTTTTTTATTATTGTACAATACAATGTGGGGGATAATTTCATGGCATTTATTTTTTTAATAAGATATCAGTCAAAATATCTGCCACGGCTGCGGGTCCATGCGACCAGTTCAATTTTTGACTACTTTTTGAATAAATCTGAATAATATATCTAAATGAGCTTAATCAGCAAAAATGAGAGGCCAGCGATAGCCATTTGGCTTCAACTCTTGCACGGTCTGTATTTTATCGCCATGTAAGCCGAGATTCCACGTAGTCGAAGAACAAAGATCAATAAGTTGAGAACTACGTTGAATCGATGTTTCAGCGTCTTCTTCGACACTTCACTCTATTAAGGGGGGAGCCTGCTTTAGAGGCTTAAAAAAATCGATTTTTTTTTGCATAAACAAACAAACTATCCAAGAATATGTCTTCAAAATTTCAGAAGCAAATTCAAAATATTTTCGGAGTTACAGAAGAATTTGTGAGCAAGCGTCGAGCAGGTATACGAGCGGCCGGATCGCTCGAAGTGCGATTTCTCGGTTTTTTATGTTTACCATTTTTCCTAATTGGCGGGATAGATAGGGAAAAAGTTAAACGCCCTATCGAAACTAGATAACATTGATTGTACTCAGAATTAAATTATCTTCCAGTTGAACCTAAAAAACCTTAAGAAAGTTATGATTAACCCACTTTTTAAATAATCTAAAGTGAATTTGTTTTTCCAAAAAAATGATTTTTTTTTAAATTAGCGAAAAATTGTTAAATTTCTCACTTTTTGTTTAATGTTCTTGGTTTAAATAGAAGCTATACTATACTAAAATAAAATTTTTTTGGGGGGTTTTGGTTTCTGATGAAAATTGCGACCTGCATCTTCCCGCGGCAATATGTTTGTACCAGACATGTCATCTTATGTTATATTTTAATGAAAAAATTTGAGAAGACTGTTGAAGTATATAGGAATAAAACCTGAAAGTTTCGTTTCAATCGAATATTTCTTTCCTTCCCAAAAAAATCCACGAAAAAATCAATTTTTTAAGCCTCTAAAGCAGGCTCCCCCCTTAACTTCGCGTACAGATTTATTTATTTGTTTCAAGTGGAAGCATTGTTTTGGCGTTAAACGATTCATGATGACTTGCCAAACCTCACTGAACAGAAATGTCAATACAATTTTCCTTTCTCAGCTGTCAAACGATAACGATAGTTCTCATGCAGTTAAAAAGTACCCGATGTACGAACAGGCAGCTTTATGTGCACTACAGTCTCACACAATAACATCCAACCCCGTTGAGAAATGCAGCACCTTGGTAGCAAAGAATACCATTTGGCTGGGTTGGCTACCAAGATAGGAAGTTCGTGATGACAATGAGCAGGTGAACTACCTAGCGAAATTAACCACTATATCAAAATTCAAAGGACCAGAATACTTTTGCGGCCGACTAGTGAGGCATGCATCGTTCATACGATACTGGATGAAAAGTTCGAAACAGAGGCAGGCAAATCAATGTATGTATAAATTCAGTATGTATTCCTCCTTCTATAAGAGTCTACTTGCGTACTTGCTAGTACACCTGAATAGAGAGATCTTCCGAGCTCTCACTGGATACTACATACACAGGACACTGTAGCCTTCGTTATGCCTTTCATGAAACTACAACTAGTAGAAATAACTGTCGGCCATTGTTGTGAGCTGGGTGATGAAATGCCAGTGTACTTGCTCTGCGAATGTAGGTATAGCTCTTGCAAGGCAAAGTGTGTGTCACAAAATCCATTTTTGATATGGAACAAAAAGCTTAAGCAAGTGCTCCAACTAATTAGAAACCTCCAACTATAAACTCGCGATCAAGCACAATGGACCACATCAGAGGTCCCAGTGTATCATGACCGCATAAAGCTAAATGTATAGTCAGAAAGTGTCTTCTATGTGAGTCTACTGCCTTTGCTAGAGTAAGGCTATACAAATTGTGGGTTCCGATGTCATGAGAATGAGAAATGTTCGTTCTCTCAAACTGGAGGATATTTTCAGATTTGTCAAAGAATCTGGGAAATTCTTACAGGACTAACTAACTGTTCTATATTCTATCCTATCGCTTTTTCCCTACTAAAGTGTTTTTCAATGGCGCGGGTCGATTTTGGCGCCCTGTAGCAGCCATTTTGTTTTGGTGACATCTGTCAAATCTTTTGTTTATTATTCAATTGTTTATGCCAAATCATCATGGGAAGTTACACGATTGAACAGCACATTCAAATGATAAAACTTTATTATCAAAATGAGTGTTCATTAACGCAAACGTTGCGCGCATTGCGCCCATTTTTCAGTAGACGTGGTGGTCCTTCAAAGTCGACTCTTCAACGTTTGGTGGCCAAATTTGATACGACCGGGTCAGTAAACAATCAGCCAACACCCGTACGTTCAAGGAACGCAAGATCAGCCGAGAACATTGCCGCGGTCCGTGAAAGTGTACAGCAGAACCCGAGGCAGTCTATTCCTCGCTGTGCACAAGAACTTTGTCTTTCGCAGACTTCAACTTGGCCAATTTTGCGTCGGGACTTGGGCCTACACCCGTGCAAGATCCAACTGACCCAGGAGCTCAAAGGTGATGACCATAGACAACGCCGTTTGTTCGCTGACTGGACTTCGAATCGTTTGGAAGAGAACCTTAGTTTTGGGCGAAAACACCTGAAAATTTGAACATTGGGTACAGATGGCCAAATTTTTTAAAATGTATACATCTAGCAGGGCTAACAAATATTGAAGTAGACCTATTAAATACTTTCTGCATCAAATTCTGATTTAATATTGTATTATATGTACGAGTATTGTGCAGATTGCTAAATTGCAGTACTAAAAATGTCGATCCATTTAGCAGCAATAAAAAATTCATTTATTTTAATGTAATTCTAATTGTACATACATACATAAGTATATACATATATATATATACATATATGTGCGTAAATTTCCTTCGGCTAGAGGTAGCAGATTTTCACACCAACAACTTCCAAGCAAGCAATAAAATTTATTTTTGAGAACAACCATTCAATAAATATATTTTGCGAAGAACATATCTACATATACATATGTAAGTATACAGTAGGAGTACATTTTTTGTGCACCATTTTGTGCAAGTCATGGAACATTTATTCTCGGCATGGTCGGCCTTATAAAAATACTTAAATAAAACAAAAAGTTAATGTAAACACGAAAAAAGCAATAAAAGAGTATTCGAGTATTCGGCATACTATAAGTATCCACAATTACTATTATAAGAAACTGATTATTTCTTTATTCATTAAATACTGTAGTATAAATAAAAATTTGCTCTTATTATATTCTGTCACATACACACATACACATAGCCGAATAGTATACACAATAAAAAAAAAATCTGAAATCTAAATATCTTTCACTGAGAAAAGCAATTATTATTACTTAGTACTTATTTTTGAATAAATTTTTATTTATATTTATAAGAAATAGGATACATTCATAACTAAAAATGAGTGGCGTCCTTGCGTCTTGTGCTTGTCTTTGTACACATTTTACTTTTATATTTAAATCAATGACGTTGAATGTTAGACACCAGGCGCAACAAGTATATTCATATTCAAATGTGTTTGTATACACGAATTTAAATATATTTACTTGCACGTGTGTGCAAAGTAAATATTTGTACTATAACAACCAGTCAGATTTTGATGGCTTCAAAGCATGCAAATAATTAACATTACTCATACGCCATGTTGGTCATTATTTGAAAGAGCGCTGAGTATTCTGCTATACAAAGCAAAATAAAATACGAAAATTAGTAGTTTCTGTCGGCGTAGCGAAATAACTGGCATTAAAATTACGCTCTAAAGAAATTAAAATACGGTCCAGGGGTTTTATTTCTTTAAAAAACAAAAGGAATTTTGTGCGTTTACCGCACCGTTTTCGTCTATTGCCTCTTCAGGGACAACGTTTTTATGTCTCTTTTTTATATGTCTAACTTTAAATCGGAAATAACCACAAAATATTGGTTTCTCATGTTGATTGTCTCTGTAGTTAATAAATTACTATGAAAGTCTTGTGCATTTCCTTATTGCCAAGCTAAACATTCACGGGTGGCCAAGGGCGCGAAGAGTGCAGCCACTCTTCAAAAATTTAAACGATTTTGTTCGAAACTCTTGCACATAGGTGGCACATCTTGAAGATGTCCATATAACTTTTCCTAATTCTTACGAATGCTGGGGCCTAGCCCCAAAAATAGTTCACTGGCTATATACAGCAGTGGTAAGGCCTATTATGACATACGGTGTTTTAGTCTGGTGGCCAATACTCGAGAAAAGAACAACAGTAAAACGCCTAGAAAGTATTCAAAGAGGTGCTAGTCTCTGCATAAGTGGGGCACTAAAGACTACTTCCAACTTAGCCACTAACAGAAGAGGTCACGCAAGAATACTGAACGAATACCCCTTCCTACATCAGACGACAGACTTTTGTAGTTCAATGGAGTTGCATTTAAACACATCCTTTACCACAACTTTTCCAACGAGAGATTGGGACAATGGGGTAATGGACAATAAAAACGGAATCAGCATCTATACTGATGGTACCAAGCTAAATGATCAAGTAGGCGGAGACCTTCATTCTGAAGGAATGAATGCCAACATCTCATAACTGCAGCGTATTTCAAGCTGAAATATTGGCTATCAGAGAAGGCCTGCTAGCCCTAAATAAAAGTGTCCTCACAACAAGAGATATAAACATATATTCAGATAGTCAATCGGTCCTGAAAGCTTTAAAATCGCCTAATATTAACTCGAAGACAGTAAAAGAATGTATCGACGTTCTGACAGAACTATCACAGTACTTTGTAATAAACCTGCTCTGGGTGCCGGGTCATAGAGACATAGGAGGCAACTGCAAAGCAGATGAACTAACGAGATTGGGTACCACATTACCGATCCAACCAGACATATACCTTAAGCAACTTGTAAGATGCTTATAGATAAACACACTATCAGTGCTGCCAACAGGCTATGTTCTCAGTCCCTGACCTGTGCAACTAGTAGAATGACGTGGCCGGAATAGAACATGGACGGCACAAAGCGACTGTTGAAACTAAACAGGAAAAACTTGAGAAATCTCCTCGGGGTCCTAGCAGGGCATTGTTTGATTGGCAGGCATGCCAGTAGACTGGAAGCTCCCTATTACGACTATTGCAGAAGCTGTAACGACATTGAAGAATAAGAGCCTATAGAACACTTTCTAGGCGGGTGCATGGCTCTGGATAGAAGAAGGTTCAATATTTTAGGAAAAAGCTCAATGAATAACTTGTCAGAAGTAGCCAATATAAAAATAACAAGTCTTGTTAGATATATCAAAGCCACAGGTTGATTCAATGAGGACGATATAGAGTGAGTAGAGGGGACAGCCCCGGTGATATCACAATGGGTATACAGCAGGCCTAGGTGTGTCGAACGACAACCACTATACCTACCTACCTACGAATGCTTTCTGTCATTGGCAGATGTAAAATCGTTCATTATTCGAATTAATTGTCAAAAATAATGCCCTACTATAATTGGTAATGCTCTTGCTACTCAATTAATCAGTAATATTCTATTACAAAATCAATTAACTATTCCAACGATTTTGGGTACACAAATATATTTGACGGGTTTCCAACCCAAAAACACGCAACATATAGTCGGTCATGTGAGCGGCAGGGATTTTTTAGATTCAATCTATTAACTTGCAGTGATTTGCCCTCGTGCTTTGTTAATGGCCTTTGCGAATGCGAGTCGAATGGGAAACTGTAGGTGCTTTTTTTTTGCGCTGAGGTTGGGTTAAAAATGCCTTCGCACCGTTAATACTACTTGTATGTGTGTATTGCTTCCACTAAAAAAATGTTCTCTTGGATTTTTTAGAAAATTCTTTAATTGCAATTTCTTAAACATCTCCAAAATATCAAAACAATGTAACTTCGAATGAGTTAGTGCAAACCAGCATTGCATCCAGTCTTTCTTGATCTTCTCTTTAAAAGTTTCATTATTTTTCATTCTTCATTCATTCATTAATTATAATTTTTCGGCATTTTGTTATTAACCCTGCGTTGGACACCTTTCTTAAAGCCATCGGTTGGGCACCCGCATCTGGCGAAATTGACGTATTCGACTGTTTTCAAAATATATCGTGCCAAAATTTTGAATCGACACTGAGACATTGCTGCTCGAAAAATGAGCAAAGCATCCGAAGCCCACAAAACCTCCGTTTTCTGCATATTTTGTGTGTTACACCCATGGCGAAAAGAACACCAGTAAATGCACAAAGCTCAGTGCTGATCAGATCAATCCAAACACTTGGTTATACATCTGGATGTGCTTCATTGCATTTTTGAATGACTTCATATACATATCGATGTGTTTCCGAAATGACAATGAATGCAATATTGGATGTAAAAAATGTCTCTACTACCGCAATAGGAACGGGATTTTGATGCCTTGGCCCGAAGTGAAGTGAATAGATGGCTCATTTTTCTTTCACGTTATTCCATCCCTCCAAAGAAAAAACGGATCGTCCGTACTTGGTTCTGGCGCAGCCGTCGACTCATTCAATAAGTCGATTTCTTCATCGCTGTCAAGTATTTCATTTGGCTCGATTATTTCCTCCAATACCAGAAGCATCTTCCTCGGTCCAATAATCACCATCGTCAACACCACCACCAAATGGATCCACTTCATCCCCGCTATCTTCACCTGTACTTCCACAACGAATATCAGTCAAAGCTAAATAAAGTCGGTTATAACAATCAACACATAGATTTCTTCCACATGAGCTTGTGTTCAAAGTCGCTGCTGATACTATTTTCGTGTTCGCTGTAATAATATGCTGCTGATTTGAAGGTGCATAGTATATGTGAGGTTTCGATCGCAGTAGTTGACATTCGTTTGAAGCGAAAATATCCTTATTTATTTGACGTCAAAAATGTCTACGTTCGTCCCGAAAAAGAGCATTTGCGGGAAGTCACGCTTCATTATTACCTTTTAAAGAAAGGTGCAGCTGAAACGTGTCGTATATTGACCAGGATTTACGGTAATCACGCTCCATCAAATACAACATGTAAAGAGTGGTTTCGACGCTTCCTAAATGGCAATTTGGACGTGAGTGGTAAGATCGCGGAGGGACACCGAAAAAGTTCGAAGATACTCAGCTACAACAATTATTGGATTAAGACGCAAGTCGAACCCTTGATGATATGTCTAAAGAGTTGGCTGTTGACCGATCAACCGTCGGTAAACGTTTGCACGCGATGGAAGGGGTCCAAAAAGCAGGTAACTCCACATCAATTGAAGGAGAGGGATATCGAGAGACGTTTGGTTACGTGTGAGATGCTTCTTGAACAACAGAAAACAAAAAGGTTTTCTGCATCGCATCGTCACTGGAATTAAAAATGGATCTATTGTGATAACCCTTATGATCCAAAATGTTGGAGCCTGCCAGGTGAACCAGGTCCATCGACAGCGAAAAAAAATATTCATCCGTCAAAGGTTGTGTTGTGCATCTGGTGGGATCAGAGGAGTGTCATCTATTATGAACTCCTTAAGGGGGGAGCCTGGTTTCTGATGATGGATTTCTAATTATCATGATTTTTTATTCTAGATGAACTAAGAAAACTGAGAAAAATTCCAAAATTTCAACTTTTTGGAGGTTTTAAAGAAAAAATTGTCTTACTATAAAAAAAAATTAACTGCAACTTGGTATAAAAATCTTGGAAAATTTTTTTTTATCTACAAATTTTGTTAGTTCAAATAGAAGCGAATTTAATACTGAAGGGAACAAGCTATGATTCATTTCAAAAGCTTCATTAGTTTTTTTTTCATTCATGTACGCCAATTCAAAGAAATCGTAAAAATGAAAAGTCGAGAAAAGAAGATAAAGTTTGTACTATAGCTGTCCGGTCACAGCGAACTACCTAACGCTCGCCTACCTTTGACTTTGTATCTACGGAAATATTGAGAATTAGGCTCTGTAACTTTGTGTGAATATTCTGAAATATATGTATTAGCAATCGCTTAAAACGAAAAAAAAATTGAATTTTTTGACCTTATAAACCAGGCTCTCCCCTTAAATCATCTGAAACCATCACTTTGGATCGTTACCCACTGCAGCTAATGCGTTTGAATCGAGCTGTCAAAGAAAAGCGGCCGACATGACAAACTGATTTTGCTGGATGGCAACGCCAGACCACACGTTGCTAAATCGGTACAGAAATATTTGGAGGGACTGAATTGCGAATTCTTGTCTCACCTGCCATATTCCCCAGATATTGCACCTCCGGATTACTATATGTTCCGATCAATGCAGTCAGCCCTTATGGGAGAGCGGTTCAATTCTTAAGAGAGCATCGCAAACTGGCTCAAGTCAAAAGAACTCGAATTTTTCGTTAGAGAAATCTGTATGCTGCTTGAAAGATGGAATAAAGTTGTAGCTTCAAATGGCACATACTTCACATAATTTTATGCATTATTTAATTGTTTAAATAATTCGTAACTTTGGCTAAGAAAGGGCGGAAACTTATTCCCATACCCATATAAAATTGTAAGAAAAAAAATCCAGTAAAGCATACCACTAAAGCCATTTCGAACTCCCCCATTTTTAAAAGAAGTTATCTTATGTAGAGTCCGTATCTGCTAGGAACGATGTCAAAGGAAAAATGTACCCGCCCTAATATTTTATATTTATAGCGAATATTCATGCATACGTATGTACGTACATATGTTTGGGGAAAAAGTTGATTGCGATACTGATTTTAATATTTCCTTTACATCTGTTATTTCTTAACATTTTTTTATCTGCTTTGTGTGCGTTTCCAATTTTAGTGGGAATTCCAAAGGTACTTGCAACATACTATACCTACATACTTACACACAAGCTTAATTGTTTATTTTTTTGCATCTTTTTTGTTTTAAATTTTCGAGTTAAAAATAAATAAGATCGCCTGAATAAGCAAAAAAAGCTAAACGCAATTTAAATACACACCACAGATCAGTACTAGCATACATACATATATGTATGTAAATATAGATATATGTATGTATGTATGTGCTCAAATGCAAACTTTGAAAATTACATATGACACCTTCAAATATCTGAGTGCTTTCATGACCCTAACACACCTGCAGCCATTCTAAATGGCCAACCGCAAACGAAGGTGTGCAGCCGTAGGAAGAACTCAGTCCTTGCCTAGGAAACCTGAACCAGTGAAAAGAGTTTCTGGTTCAGAATGATAACGGCTGCCATAATTTCGAACTACTCGTATATATATAGTATATTTATGACCTCTACTCATTCATTGTGCGATAGTGTCAAAATAAAAAGGATAAACTAAAACAATACTCAGCATGGTGAAACAAATTTAGAAGGTATGGCTAATATCAGACCGTTAACCGGCTCTCAGCGAGTTTGAAGGAATCAACTGATTGACTGACGTAACTGGGGTCATAACAGCGGTTTGTTTACGAAAAGACTGATATTGTGTTGGTGATATACGAAAAAAATTGACACAGTCTCCGCTCATGTTGCTTTGTTGCTGTCTGAACAACGTCTGATTGGATAAGTACAGTAGTCACACAATTCGTTCGTACACCCTGAGTCGTCCGTAAAAAACTTTAGCTTTGTGCAAAATATTTGCTGTGACAATATATACAGTAGATTCTGTTTTTATGCGGTTTTTTTTAAGCTGTTTTGAAATAGTGCGGTTTTGACGTGATAACGTCTTATAATTCGATTTAACAGGCTGCACGCACGAAAAAATGTGTCGTTACCTTGCTCATTACTGTTCATATGTAGTTACCTTGCTCATATTAGTGTTACCTTGCTCATTACTGTTCATATGTAGTTACCTTGCTCATATTAGTGTTACCTTGCTCATATTAGTGTTACCTTGCTCATTGCATTGAATGAACTGCAAGCGAAAGAGCGGAAGGAACGACAAAGCAAACAAAGCAAACGAACGGCAACGTTCGACATCTTGCTCTCCCCTACTTAAGTGAGCGTATATATGTATGTATATGCGCATATGTACATATATAAATTCACGTATTTGTATTGGCATATGCCTTCTTATTGATTATTATTATTTTGATTTACTTGAAGAATTTCAAATAAAACCAAGTTTGTTAATAATACCTGTTGTTTTAATGTTATTATTATTATTTTTTTATTATATCTGAAGGAAAAAATGTATGGTAATATTTACCATATCTATACTAATATTATAAAGAGGAAAACTTTGTTTGTTTGGTTGTAATGAATAGGCTCAAAAACTACTGGACCGATTTTAAAAATTCTTTCACCATTCGAAAGCTACATCACGAGTAACAAGGATTATATTTTATTTTGGAAATAGGGCTCGAGATATAGGTCAAAACGTGGACCCGGGTAACCTTCGGATGTGTATGTACAATATGGGTATCCAATGTTGGTGAATGCTTTAGTTCAGAGTATTTCCATCCGCTCCGTGACTAGGGTCTCGAGATAGAGACCAAAACGTGGACCCTAGAATGTGTTTGTACAATATGGATATCAAATGAAAGCTGTTGATAAGTGCTTTAATACGGGGTAATTTTCATACCTATTGATGACTAGGGTCTCGAAATATATGCCAAAATGTGGACCCGCCGTGTCTTTGAACCGAATTAAACCAAACTTACACACATTGTTAAGTAGGTATTGAAGATGATTTCCGTATAGTTTGAATATCTATTGGTAGATAGGGTCTCGAGATATAGGTCAAAACGTGGACCCGGGTAACCTTCGGACGTGTATGTACAATATGGGTATCAAATGAAAGCTGTTGGTGAATGCTTTAGTACAGAGTATTTTTCATGCCGCTCCGTGACTGGGGTCTCGATATATAGGTCAAAACGTGGACCCGGGTAACCTTTGGTTGTGTATGTACAATATGGGTATCAAATGAAAGCTGTTGATAAGTGCTTTAATACGGGGTAATTTTCATACCTATTGATGACTAGGGTCTGGAAATATATGCCAAAACGTGGACCCGCCGTGTCTTTGCACCGAATTAAACCAAACTTACACACATTGTTAAGGAGGTATTGAAGATGGTTTCCGTATAGTTTGGATACCTATTGGTAGATAGGGTCTCGAGATATAGGTCAAAACGTGGACCCGGGTAACCTTCGGATGTGTATGTACAATATGGGTATCAAATGGAAGCTGTTGGTGAATACTTTAGTTCAGAGTATTTCCATCCGCTCCATGACTAGGGTCTCGAGATAGAGACCAAAACGTGGACCCTAGAATGTGTTTGTACAATATGGATATCAAATGAAAGCTGTTGATAAGTGCTTTAATACGGGGTAATTTTCATACCTATTGATGACTAGGGTCTCGAAATATATGCCAAAACGTGGACCCGCCGTGTCTTTGAACCGAATTAAACCAAACTTACACACATTGTTAAGTAGGTATTGAAGATGATTTCCGTATAGTTTGAATACCTATTGGTAGATAGGGTCTCGAGATATAGGTCAAAACGTTGACCCGGGTAACCTTCGGATGTGTATGCACAATATGGGTATCAAATGGAAGCTGTTGGTGAATGCTTTAGTACAGAGTATTTTTCATGCCGCTCCGTGGCTGGGGTCTCGAGATATATGTAGGTCAAAACGTGGACCCGGGTAACCTTTGGTTGTGTATGTACAATATGGGTATCAAATGAAAGCTGTTGATAAGTGCTTTAATACGGGGTAATTTGTTATGTTATGTTATGTTATGTTATGGTATGTTATGTTATGTTATGTTATGTTATGTTATGTTATGTTATGTTATGTTATGTTATGTTATGTTATGTTATGTTATGTTATGTTATGTTATGTTATGTTATGTTATGTTATGTTATGTTATGTTATGTTATGTTATGTTATGTTATGTTATGTTATGTTGTGTTGTGTTGTGTTGTGTTGTGTTGTGTTGTGTTGTGTTGTGTTGTGTTGTGTTGTGTTGTGTTGTGTTGTGTTGTGTTGTGTTGTGTTGTGTTGTGTTGTGTTGTGTTTTGTTGTGTTTTGTTGTGTTGTGTTGTGTTGTGTTGTGTTGTGTTGTGTTGTGTTGTGTTGTGTTGTGTTGTGTTGTGTTGTGTTGTGTTGTGTTGTGTTGTGTTGTGTTGTGTTGTGTTGTGTTGTGTTGTGTTGTGTTGTGTTGTGTTGTGTTGTGTTGTGTTGTGTTGTGTTGTGTTGTGTTGTGTTGTGTTGTGTTGTGTTGTGTTGTGTTGTGTTGTGTTGTGTTGTGTTGTGTTGTGTTGTGTTGTGTTGTGTTGTGTTGTGTTGTGTTGTGTTGTGTTGTGTTGTGTTGTGTTGTGTTGTGTTGTGTTGTGTTGTGTTGTGTTGTGTTGTGTTGTGTTGTGTTGTGTTGTGTTGTGTTGTGTTGTATTGTGTTGTGTTGTGTTGTGTTGTGTTGTGTTGTGTTATGTCATGTTATGTTATGTTATGTTATGTTATGTTATGTTATGTTATGTTATGTTATGTTATGTTATGTTAATATATGTTAAAGTATATGTTATGTTAATGTTAACTCATTCTCTATATGCATACAAAATATGTATCAAACAAATAAAATTAAAATTTTCTCTTGAAAAATGCAACCATTCAATCAGTATTTTCTTATGACGTTATCACGTTAAACTATCGTCAGTAAATCGACTTTGCAGACAACCTCTTTTTTTTTTAAAAAATAAAAAATGCATGTCGACCTATAGGGAATTGTACATATAAACAAGATTCTAAACCAGCTAAGCAAAAACTCATCACAGATTACATCAACAATGCTAACCCTACAAGTATGGAACCGCCTGCTTCACCATCCAGATCAGACGTGTACATTTCCTCAAGTGACGGAAGTGATTTTACGCCAAATCCTAAACGAATGCGCAACATGCGGGTCTTGTCTGATTCTATTTCTGCGGATGTAAACTTATTTTTCGATTCTGACGTGGGTCTTGTCTGATTCTATTTCTGCGGATGTAAACTTATTTTTCGATTCTGACGTTTCTTAAATAAAGATATAATTTTCAAAAACACAATTTTTTGTTTATGCGATTTTATTTAATTATTTCAGATTCATGCGGTTTTAGCACTTTTGAAACGTATCTATAGTTTTACCATAGAACTGGTAGCTTTTTTATGGTGTTTTTTATGCTGTTTCTTGCGGAACGTATATACCGCATAAAAACAGAATCTACTGTATATTACTTTTGGGTCACTGTAAGAATGTTACAGTGAACAAAAGTCCCGTTATTTCAACTCACACTGAAGGGTTCCATGGAAAAACAGCGAGATGTATCAAAGTGCTGCGAAACATTTATTCCTACACTTTCAGCTCTTGATAATGTTGCCGGAAAAGTAATAGTAAAAATCGTTTGTGCTTTTGCTAATGTTGCCGAAAACGAAATAAGATTGGTTTTTCTTAGTTTTTATCACCGATTCAGTTTCAAGTGCGCGTAATATCTCGATTGAAAGTGACAAAATGGGACAAGGTGCAGATTTAGCATTAGAAATGCGTAGAATTGTTATTAAATTGTACTTGGGAAACAAGTCTCTGCGCGAAATCGGCAGAACAATTGGCAAAACCTATTCTACATTGCACAGTTTTCTTGCTAATTACGTTAATACTGGTAAATTGGAAACTAATCACCTCCCAGCCGGAAGGCGAAGAATATTGAGTCCACGTGAGGAACGCAACAAAGTAGCATCAGTCGCGCAAAATCCAGAAAGAACCTCCCCGATACTATGCCGAAATATTCAAGAGTCTTTGCATAAAAAAGTAAGCCCACAAACAGTCCGTAATTGCCTGTATGACACTGGTTATCATAGCAGAGTGGCACGCCGCAAGCCCTACATTTCAGATATTAACAGAAAAAAGAGATTGGAGTTCGCCAAACGCTTTATAAATGAGCCAGATTCGTTTTGGGAAAACGTCATATTCAGTAGTGAGTCGAAATTTAATGTTTTCAGATCAGATGGCCCTCCAAAAGATTGGCGAAAAGAAAATGCAGTAGTGAATGAAACAAATCTTATTCCTATCGTTAAGCATGCAATGGTTTGGGTGTGCATACCTGCATCTGGAGTAGGAAAAATGTTTTTTAATGATGACTAGCTGTACCCGGCGCGCGTTGCTACGCCAACAACTAAATTAAATTTAAGAAAAATAACTTTAAAGAAAAATCAGTACAAAAATATTCAATTCATTCTAAACCATTTTATTGATTTTGTTTATTTCGAAAAGTTGTGACATTACAAAGTTTAGTTTCAATTGGATATTAATTGAAGTGCTGTGGGATACACAATATTTCATGTTTTTCCATCTGGTGCGTAGAGGAATAAATCAGAAGGTTTTTCGACACGTGAGCAAGCCACATAGAGCTGTCCATGTGAGAAGCATGGATTCTCCAAATTTAATCCACACACTTGTAACGATTGTACTTGTGCTATGTTAATAGTCATTGCGAAAGCGAGTCGCACCGGGAACTGTAAACGTTTGAATTCGAATGGCATATCTGTCGGCATCATTGGGATACGTGGTAACAGTACGTCTTCACCTTTGAATTTTCCAGTCAAAATTGTTGCCTCGATGACATCGTTCATCATTTGCTTGACTGAGAGTTTGGTTCCGTTGCAAAGTCGTGGTGGATTTATGTTTCGAAGAAGAATGATGAGTACGGCAATTTTCAATGTAAGAAGTGCGGCGGCATGCCTGGCAAATCAAGCGAATTCAAGAATTTAATTGATTCTCTTTTCAGAAGGTGTCCTAGACAGGCGCATTTACTTTTTAGGACTTCCGCTTGTATTGGAGTTTCGTTGGTATTGTTCCACAGGTTGCAGTACAAATACTTGCAGTACACAAACAGTTTCTTCCCGCAACGTCATTGGCAAAAAATCCCAAAAAAAGGCGAATAACGAGGAAAAGTGAAAACCACACCCTTGAATTTAAAATTTGTAAGCTTACTCAACATATGTTGTTGTTGTTGTAGCTGTAATTTTGCCCTGTCGGTGTAGTGTAAATCACCGGTCGTCTTCATCTAGCTCATCTAACGGTAGGCCCAGGAAAATTGCTGTTTTGACAGGCTGGGTATAGAGGGAGTTTTAGATGAGTGCGTTTGATGGGGCATGTGAAAAGGTGGTTAGTGTCGTGCGAGGTGCCTTCAAATGCCGGACATATGTTGAGTATGTCGGGGTCGACTCTGGATATGTATGAGTTGAACCTGCTACAGTATCGAGAACGTAATTGTTCCAAGGTTACGCGGGACTCCCGGGGAAGTTGGAGTTCTTCGCCTGTAATGGGTGGTGGTTGGACTCCGATGACGGCATTCGGAGAGAGTCTCCCGATGAATGTCGTCAATTGTCTGTATGTACCCTGTCCGACCCAGTACTTGTCGGTCTGCTTTGTCCTGGATTTCATCCGTCTTTCTGTCACATTTCAGCTATTGTTAACACGAACGAAGTTTTGCGCTTTATAAATGCAAATAAAAATGTTGATGAATTGTGCATATAAATATATAACATATATCTATTTAAATATTTTTGAAATACGCGTTTGTGTGAAAGTAATAATATATATAATTATATTATGGCGGGTCGATTTAAAAATCGCTCATTGCTCTGTGAAAATCGTATTCTAGGGATCAAAATAAGAAATTTTGCCGAAGGAACCATACTTCTAAAACGAATTCTGATGTCCCCCAATTTGGGTCGAACGAAAAATCCCACTTTGACCTATTTAGAGTGCTCCGATCGAGTCCAAATGTATGACCGACCCCCACTAACTTTGGACGGCCGATCCACCCATGCCAGTGGCACACCCCCTGGAACTCCCCTGGGGGGTTCCCCATACAAAAATTTCAAAATATCACTATTTTTGGCCTTTACATGAGAAAAGAAACTAAAAAGTTCGAACAAATAACTTTACCAAATATTGTTGAGTGAGCAGTGAAGGTGTCAATTTGAGTAAAAGACACTCTAAACCAACATTTCTTGTGAATTTCATTGAAAAATTTCCAATACTTCTCATGACATCTTAAGTAGTGTATTATACAAAAATTCAGCCATAATCGCGACACGCAGACCTATAATACGTTCACATAATATATAAGTAAATGATCTACTTTTTCGTGCTTAACTCCCAAACCGCAATTAAAAAGCGCGATTTCCCATACAAAATTTCTCTCCTAAAATCTGAGATTATAAAATAATCCTAGATAATAACGATACTTTTTGGCATACAACCCTGTGTTTTCTGTGTTATCGATAATTATTATTACGAATGTAAGGAAAAACATCAGAATAAAAACTAAATGAAATGGATTCCTCCAAAGAAAACAGGTTTGTAGACTTAATTATAATAAAATTTGTGTCGAATATTATTAATTATGAATTCATTTTACAGAAAAAAGCGTTTTACGTTTTGTCCTCTTATTACTATTTATAAAATGTAATACATAATTTCCCATGCGTATTGCTGCCATCATTTTTTGCAACCTCAGTAAACGTCGCATATGAATTTCCTCCAACTGTTTATTATTAGCTGCCGATTGCGCAATTAAATTATCTATTCCTTCTCTTTGTCTCTTCTTCATATCGTTAAAAATAATTAAAGAAACCAAAAACACCGAAATATTCAATCAAAATAATTTCGATGAAGAGAAACCGGGGATTCTGCTGTTTCCGTGGCGCCGCAATCTGATGACGCATTCTTATAGAACTCGACAAAAGAAAACGAAATGAAGGAGTAAAATTTTTTTATATCTCGCTTAGTTTTCGAGATATTGAATAAAAAAGGTCTCAAAATGCCCTTTGGAACTTCACTATAATTTGCCACATTACACTATATATTTTTTAACACTTCACTAAAATTCACGAAATATACACTCACCCGCGTGTTTTTACTTATTTTTATCCTTATATTCGAATTATTTTTATTAAAATAAAATGCAAATGCATTTGTCCATACAGTCACTTTCCAATTTTAAACGCGAATAAGAAGAAGATTGGAATAACAACAGTATGGTGTTGCCGGATGCCTGCAAATGAAACAAAAATATGAAGAAAAATTAAGTATTTAAGTGTAGTGTTAATGTTGGGGATGGGGGTTATTGTGCCTCTTTACTACATACACGCATATGATGTTTTAATTTTGGGTTCAATGGTTTTAACACGGAAAGAAGTTCTACGCAAAAATACTGTGGATTGCGTAGCCGGAGTTGGACTGATGAGGGTTATTTTTTTGAAGCGCGGCCGAAGGCCGCCCACGCGAAAAGAAGTTCTACGCAAAAGTAGTGTGTTAATTAATTTTATTTTAATTACTTTATTATTTTTTGAGATACGCTTAATATCATTGTTTTTAAGTTTGAATGAGTTGTATGTTTTTATTTTCAAAATTATTTCTCAACTTAAAATTAGAGCAAAAAATACTGCAGTTTTACAAACCTTCTACTGAACATCTCTGCATACGAACTTCGTTTTTATTTCAGGTGTATGGCAACACCAACTTTTCGCTAAATTAGAGAACTTTAACATTAAATTACTTGAAAACTAAAATTTTACTTTTTCATTTCGTTTTCTTTTGTCTTCATTTCGTTTTCTTTTGTCGAGTTCTATAAGAATCCGCCATTAAATTGCGGCGCCACGGAAACAGCAGTATTGCCGAGAAACCTCTCAAAGCAGTATTGATAGCTGATTATTAATTTTGCAGGTAATCTGCCATATGTGAATGGGTAGATTAATTTTGTGGATTTACTGGTAATTAATACACATGGAACGAACTTCTACCGTGTGGCGTAATTCGCGTGTTAGTTAAGGGGGGACCCTCATTTAGACGGTCGAAAAATGCATCATTTTTGGGAATTTTTTTCTCAGGTAAAATAACTTCAAACGTTTTGTAATTCATAAAGTACTTTAATAAATGTCTTGACTGTCTACAAAAATTTTCGGAGAAGAAAAAAAACATTTTAAGTATGGAAATATACGCCTCGTCCATGGCACCTCATTCTATCTGTGTACATTCTAGCGCTCTGAATTTTTTTCTGAAATAAAAAAACCAAATTTTTTTTAAAACTTTAGGATAATACCTTCGATGTGACATTTTGATTTAAAAAAAAAATGTCGAAATTGATATTTTTTACCCAGTTTTATGTTAAAAGTGATTTTTCATGCATAAAAATTGACTTTAAAATTACAAAAAAATATGAAAATCTGTTTTTTTTAAAAAACACTTAATGTCACATTGAAAACAATTTAATTATCTTTAAAATGAGCTTTTGTAAAGCCTGATTGGTTCAATACAGCGTTCTCAATTGTGTACACAAAATCAAAAAATGATGTTTCGAGAAAAACGCGTTTAAAGTTTTGGATACAGGCGATCAGGCCACCCGTCGCGTCCTGTTAAAAATTTTGTCACTCCTTCAAAAATACAGATATCGACTTGAAATTTTGAAAGTATATTCTTAAATAGTTGTAGAATAGATTAAAATTATTTCCAAAAAATCGATTTTTTTGACCCGATAAATGAGGGTCCCCCCTTAAGCAAAGTATCGATATATCTGACACTACGCTACATATACAAGCAAACAGCGTTGTTATCGCACATCCCTAGCTGGGCATTTCTATCGGATTTTTGTTTTTTCGGACGCTTGGTTTTCACCAATCTTTTATTGGTAGCGCGAACATTTTTCTACTAATTAATGTTCTTTCAATATTTTGTTGTACAAACAGAAAAAGTGCTTAGTAGTGAATACAAGTAATTTGCATTTCAAGGTATATTTCCGCCCATTCGGCAATCGCAATGGATTTGGATGAGGGCAAACATGTTTCTATAACACACTTCATCAACCCACAACTATTCTGGTTTCATGAAATTAGTGTTCCAAATGAGGCGTATTGTGAAATAAAGGAGTTGGAAGAGCAACTCCAGAACTACTACAAATCCCATCAACCATGGACGCAGGCAGTACACAAGCCGGCAGTCGACATGCTGGTAGCTGTAAAGTTCTTGTCCTGGCAGAAAATGATACGAGCACGTGTTGAACATATAGCAAATTTCAACAAAAATGCGCATGGCGGTGAATTTATAATGTGGGCTATTGATTATGGTTTTCCCTTTCAAACCAAATCTGATCAAATTTTTCGTTTGCCGGATAAGTTATCGCGCAAGGTTGATCATATACGTCGTGGCGGACTGGTGGATCTGACTCCAGCAGAAAAAGATTTTGATTTCCGTATGAATTGTGCTGTAACAACTATGAAAGAGAACTGGAGCCAACGTTCGTGTGACTTGGTAGAGAAGTTGCTGAACGAGTCGGAATCGGTGATGTTTGTGGAAAAATTCAAAGTGAAGGATCATACCTGGGGCGATATTATAGTAACTACACATTTGGGAGATAAATGTAACATACGCGACTATTTGATTGGTATGAGTTTGGCAATGGATGCCGGGCCCAACTTCCCTGAGATTTGCCTCAATTTGAAGGTCACAAAAATTTTGCCATGGATGACAAACAGTGGTAATAGTAAATTTAGCGCAAACAAAGGATTTTTGTATGCCGGCAGTGAACTCGATGCTAAGCAAGCGCAACAAGTGGTCAGCCCAGAAAGAGATGACTATGCGAAAAGAAAAGTTGAGGATTGGTGTGCACGAAATGAGCTGGCAAACTTTCAAGAATCATCAGATTTCGATGTCGACATGCTGCTGGACAGTGTCGCATTCGACGACTCAGCATCAAACGAAAATTTAAATATCAGGAAGAAGTGCGTTAATAAAGAAAATCAACAAAAGCAACAAAACTTAAATATCGATTTAAGCGGTAAATCCACAAAAACAACCTCTGAGTGGAGCGACGAGAAACTTCGTAAAGCTGTGGAGTCAATAGATAATGATGAAATTTCTGAACAGAAACTGGGCATGGCTGGTGCGTTGACCGAGTCAAGAAAGAAGAAATATGGCAAAAGAGAATTGCCACCAAAACCAAGCAGCCATGATTTCAATATGAGAGTTGATTCCGAAAAGGATATGCATAAGAGAAATAATGAACTATCAGAGAAAGAAAAACTAGTCAGTAGTGTAGAGTCGCTGGTTTTAACGAGCACAGTAGTATCCGGCCGGAAGCAAAAGTTGTTGGAAAAACGCAAGCAGGTAAAGGTTGAAAATGTAAAATTTATGGTAAAAGCATTTCAAATAATTCTTGTACAGATTAGCAACAAACATTCTGAAGAGTCGAGTATAACTAATAAGCTGCATGCGATGGCCAACGATAATATCAAAAAAAATAATCTTATAGACTTGAGCTCTAATATGAGCGCTACTGCTGAATCGGATAATGAGCGGCAAATGGTAAGTTAAATAAAGTTGAAAAGCAAAAGTTGATGAGCAATTATGATCTACGCGATATGTTCATATGTATGTGCTTTTAACATCAATATCTCACACAAATCTGCATTTTCTTGGGGAGACTATTTTTAATTTTACCTTTCAATCGCATTATTGTTGTGTAGGATGCCGAAAGTAGCTCTGGTGTTAGACGTCATCTACTAAATCGCCATAAGGAAACCATTCCACTAGCAGAGAGCAACACAGACACTACATCCTCCAACACGAATGAGCTGAGTACGCCGCAAATCTCAGTTTCATCCAAACGCATGGAAATGCTTAGAAAGGTATTATTTACTTGCACTTAATTCGTAATTAAAATACTGAGAAAATGTGTCTCTTTTGGCAAAAATAGCAAAGATTGGAAAAGCTTAAAGCAGATAAGGTTGCAACATGTAAGCAAGATGGCGCGAAAGAGGAACCACCTAAAGAGGAGGAGACCAACACTGACAGTGCATCTACTAATACGAATGAGCTTGGCATGTCGCAAAGCTCAGTTTCAACCAAACGCATGGAAATGCTTAGAAAGGTATTATTTACTTGCACTTAATTCGTAATTAAAATACTGAAAAAGTGTTTATCCTTTGGCAAATAGCAAAGATTGGAAAAGCTTAAAGCAGATAAGGCTGAAAAATGTAAGCAAGATGGCGCGAAAGAGGAACCACCTAAAGAGGAGGAGACCAACACGAACAGTGCATCTACTAATACGAATGAGCTTGGCATGTCGCATAGCTCAGTTTCAACCAAACGCATGGAAATGCTTAGAAAGGTATTATTTACTTGCACTTAATTTGTAATTCAAATACTGAAAAAGTGTTTATCCTTTGGCAAATAGCAAAGATTAGAAAAGCTTAAAGCAGATAAGGCTGAAAAATGTAAGCAAGAATGCCCCAAAGCCGAACCATCTAATTTAAATCAAAACAATGCACAATTAAACAACGAAGCTGAAAACAATTCCTCATCGACTGCATCTAGCAGCTCTCATGTTAATCGTTTGATGAATTTGCGCAAAAAGGTAATTCTCGAAAAAGTTCAGCAATCAAGTTAAATTATGTGACTCTCATATGCACTTCAATTGAATACGAAATATTAAATGTAAAAAATTGTGTATTATTATGTATCTCAACTAACAGCATAACGAGGAAAAGCAGCAACAAATAGTTGTTAACGTATTTATACCTAAATGCCAGGTAAAGAAGTAGACCAAAGTTTGGCAATTGAAGTGTTTCAGTATAGCTAACTTATAATGTTTTATCAGCGAGTTTTATACTGTAATTAATTGTACAATTACCAATATAAAACGATTTTTGTGACATTGCAAATACGTAGTATGTTTTAACTAAACTATTAGACGGTTTTCACTTCGTACCTACAACAGTCGATTGTAGGCTGCCGCAGCGACCCGGATTTATATGATCCCAAAGACTGTCAACTAGGCAGCATTCCCCAAAACTTTATTGGGAGTGTTTAACGATGTTGCGATAATAACAATTCACCTCCTTTTTTTATAATAATTTACATATATATAAATGTGTATGTGTGTATATCAGTTCTTATAATGCCATGACTTGCACTCGCTATTAAGCTAAACTTTATAAATATGGTTAGAAAAATATGCAGAGCACATATCATAATTTACTTAGCTCTACTTATTCACAGCCTATAAAATCATAATGAAATATTTCTAGCATTACTGTTACAAGGCAAATGCTGCAAAAGTATCAGGGTAAAACTCCGTAACGCTTTCTTTCAGGTTAAGGATATAAAGGACGATTCATTTTTTGAGCTGACTGAATCAAAGTCGCGTTATCGCCCAGCTGCCGAGGTTTGTTTGAAATTATAAAACGGCTTAAGCCCCCAATTTAACATTTAAATGCATTTTTTTTTTCTCTTTTTTTTGAAGACTTTAAATGAGAACTCCACTTTCCATGGCTTGCGTATGATACCAGCCGGTTTTGATATCTCAAATCTAAATCATTATAAAGACGAGAAGAATCATTGGCATCGCAAAGCGACAACTCGTTTTGATTATGTGCCACATGACTCCCATGTAAGGGCCATGGAGCAGAAGGAAGCTTTACGCTATGAAAATTTACATAGCGGCGGCCAAAAGTTACGTGATACATCAGCCGCAAACATATCAAAGCATGCAAGTATTTTAGACACAACAGTGCCACAACTAAGTGAAGCCCCAATGGATTTTTCCAATACTGTCAAGCAAGAGGCAAACAACAGGGTGGCTACAACACAAGAGCCACAGTTGTCCTCCAGTGGCAGCAAGTAATATGCAAACAATTAAGATGTCACACTCTTCAATAGTAATCAAAATATAAATGAAAATGTTTCAGTTTAAGCTCACCTGTGCCGAAGAAATACGGAAGACACCGTTCGCTGAAATCTCCTTCAACTCAAATGAACAAAATTGATGAAATGCTACGACGTGCATATGACGAAAAAGCAGGCGGCAACGATCATATACTAGACCTAAACAATCTTAACTCAAGCGGCTGCAAAGATGACTCCGACAACATGGAACTGTACTCCGCAGAAGATGGCACCTACGGCGGCTCTACTTCCGATAATGAAGATGTAGCTGCCCAACAGCATTCATCAAATAAACGCTCTTTAATAAAAAGTCGCTTACAGAAGAAAATGACGACACAACAGGCGCATTTGAAGCAAGTGGAAGAGCAACTAACCTCCGAACTGATTGGTGCTAAGCTCGAATCTTTTCACATTCACCTGCCACAAGTTAAGGAGCTACGCGAGGTCGAGGGCGAACATAAGCTAAAAACCAAATTTATTGACCATTTAGTACTGGCTCATTCAAAGGTGCCACTAAGTGCGCTGGCAAGCATATCGGAGGCGTTCTTCCTCAAAGAGATACACGAAGAAATGGAGCACATGCGCGTCACCAAACTGTATCGTATTCAAGCCTACGCTTGGCCGCACTTGTTGCGTGGAAATTCATTGTTCATTGTAAATCCACACAAATCGGGCAAAACATGGAGTTACCTACCGACTATTTGCAGTTTGGTTGCGTATCGCATACAAAGTTGTCGCCTTGCCGAGACTTATGGTCCCGTCGCCATTATTCTAGTGCCCACTTCGGCCTGTGTGGAGGTGGTGCACAATTATTGTAAGCGTTTGCTAATGGGTGTACGACCAGAGGTGACCACAGTGCCATCGTATGGTGTGCGCAACGCAAACGCTGCTAAAATTCAATTGCTCAATAGTTGCGGCATTTTGGTAGCGACGCCAGGTAGTCTATTGCGTCTGTTGCGTGATAACGAAAAGGAATCGTTGATTGATATAGAACGGCTCAAGCACTTGGTTATTGATGATTTGGACTTGATGCTTTCGCGTTCGCAAGCGGACATCGAAACCGTATTGAAGACGTTCTTCAAGTTATCCAAGCGCAGCATGGGCAAAGATGCAGCGCAAGTATGTTTGCCTTGGCAACTGGTGGTGACATCACGCCATTGGGACTCACTGCTTGTAGCGCTGATGCGTAAAGCAAGTCAACCGTTGCTTTTAATGGGAGATTTTCTAGAAGCTGCTGTATATGGCAGAGTGATGATATCGATTAAGCTGTGCCCCAGCGAACGTAAGATCGCGACAATTTTGGAATTCATAGAGCAGTATTCGTTGGAAAATGAGCGTTTACTTGTGCTGTGCAACAGCGATGACGATGTCTATGAAGTCGTGGATGCGCTGACCACTTCCGCATATGTCTGCATTGCCTACGACAGCCACTCTTCAGCGGATGTGCGCCTCATAGTCGAGGAGTGGCGCAAAAAGAAGGTTATACGCTTGAATTGATTTAAATGTTTACAGCAATTTTACATAGTTATATTAATTTCAGGTAATGTCTTCACGCATACTCGTTTGTGCCGACTCCTCGTTTCCCGAGCTGCAAATACAAAATGTTTCGCACGTCATACATTACTCAATGCCCACATCGTGGACCAAGTTTACAGCACGTTTTTCAGCACTAGCACAAACCTACGAGAACTACGTGTGCAAAAACTTCGACATGCTAACTGGCTTGGACCGTCCAACAGCGCGCTCATTGATCTTGCTTGACGAAGAGAACAGCATTCAACTGCCGCGTCTGATGGACTTCATGAAGAAGCATGATCAACTGAAACTGATACACGCCGACATTTTGGCTGTATCGAAGCGTGTGTTGGTGGAGCGCGAGGAGGCGAGAATTCTACAGGGCACACGCATGTGTCCGTATGTGCTGGAATTTGGCGAGTGTGATGAACCACGTTGCGAATTTCGTCACAATCTCACACGATTCGATGCGGCTTCCGCCAAGGACAATTTGCCGAAAGCCGGCGATATGCGTATACTCATATTAAAGGTTTGTGTGGCATAGTAGCACTTAAAACAATATCAAATTTCAATAAAAATTTCTAACATGCACTTCTAATAGGTCTTTTCACCCACCCATTATGCCGCACGCCTGCTACAACATCGCTCGCCCAACTCCACCAAATGGCATGACGTTCGACGCTCTAAGGAGGTCTGCAATTTCAGCATACAGATGAATTTGCATTACTTGAAACAAGAGAACTGGAATATGCATTGGCCGCTCCATATAGGCGATTTGTGTGTCTACAAATATGCGGACACCTATCAGCGTGCGCGCATACTTGAAATGCCAGAAGTGCAAAATACGGATATTATTAAGAGTATAAAATTGACTGTGAAACTAATCGATGATGGCAGTATTATAACGAGCGTTAAATCGGATGAACTCTACGTGTGCCACGACAAATTCAAAGACTTTCCCGCCCAAGCAATTGACATACATCTCTTGGGCGTCGTGCCATTCGACAACGAACGCACGTGGGACACAAAGGCCACTAAAACAGTGCAGAAGTGGATTATGACCGATTTAACTAAGAATGAATGTGTGCATGTGAGCATTAATTTCACATTAATCGACACAATTTGGGTGAACAATGTGATAGTGATGGAGCAGCTCGCTCAAGTGGGTCAATATGTGTATCGTGTAAACTTGAAACGATCGCTCTTGGGGAAGGATATCGCCGCTGCGGCTGACTGTAAACGGCAGGGTATACGCGAAATAGCTGAGGAGTTGGGATTGCTGGCAAATGGCGATGCGAATGCCACGATCAGTGACACGGAAATGGAGTTCAAAAGTTTTAGTGAAAACGATACGAGCAACCTAATAAAATTCTCCTCTAATGATGACACCACAGAGAGTGAAAAGCCAGCGCCAATAAACGTCAAAGAGGTGCCGAAACCACAAGAACTGATTAAAATCAACGCTGGATGTGGCGAGGACGAAGCCGATTGGGATGAACAGTTGTGTGCTGACGATAAGAATGATGAAAACTCCAATGAGGTTAGTGTGCAACGTTTGAAATTAAGCAAGCGCGTGCTGCGGCATCGCCAGCGAAGCAGTTTAATCAATCGAATGTGATGAGCTTAAGAAATGTTTTCTTATATTAAAAAAATAATATATATAGATAAATAAAGGTCCATAGCGGTTAGGCAAGGCAGCGCAGTCGAAAAAAGTCGAGATTTCAACGAATGAATTTGAAATGAATACAACGTAAGACTAAAAATTAAGCAGATGTCGCACTACCAACTTCGTGAATGGAAATAAAAATATAAATAAATAAATAATTTGCGCGTACACTTCTGTGAGGTGCTTGGCCGAGCTCCGCCTCCTATTTGTGGTGTGCGTCTTGATGTTGTTCCACAAATGGAAATATCGCTTTACATTTGACGGAAAACTTGCTTCATTCCTCATTAAGTTCACATTACTGAAATGTTTTTTCTTAATTCTTTGGCATCAACATAACGGCCGGCCCCGCTTGATTTTCGACTGTGGACCTACTAACTTTAATTTCAAATGCTCTTAGAAAACATACTAATATAATAATTTTGCAGATTTGCTTACCACTGCGATCAACTAATACGCCCGAATCGAATGTAGTTACGCCAACAACAACAATCGTCTCCCAAACGGGTAACACCGATATTTTAACGCCTACGACATGCAAGGAAGATTGGATTGCTCTGCCAATAGAGCAACTGGTTAAAGTAGAAATCGGTAGTGAGGCTGAAAATGGTAATTGGAGTGACATTCACTTACAATATATCGACGATGAAAATTTGGCCAAATTCGATGAATTGCTCGAGTCAATTAACGCGCACATAGCGCAGTTGCAGCAAAAGCCGCTGATGCCATTTCCTGCCTCTTGGTTCAAACCTATGCAGAACTGCATAGTACGCCATGATAATAGGTATTTGCGTGCCAAGTTGTATGGCATCTTCAACAAAGATTCCTCTTCAATTGGTGCCACCACTTCTTCAATTTACCGCTTCTTTTTGTGTGATTATGCTTGCTTTGTTATGGCTGATACTAAAGATTTGTATAATGATTTTCTGTATCCAACCACCCAGCAAATTGTGGAGTTCACACCTTATCAGGCGGTACACTGCACATTGGCGGGCATTAAGTTCAATCGCTTTGCGAAGCCTTTCAAAGTGACTAAGGATTATCTATTTGCTTATGCGGTAATAGAACGAAACGACGAATCGGTGGAGATAAGGGATTTCCCCATTAACTCATATGCAATTTTGTTGTATGAAAATGAAACCGAGGACGATTTGCAAACGCTTGAAATGCTTAATAAGGCTCTAATCAGTAATGGTGTTGCCACTGTGGATGAGGAAACAAAAGAATTTTTGGACATGCACCCAAAATTACCAACGGTGCCTAAGGAATTGTGTAAATTTGATGAACTTTTGCAATGCATACAACGCTCGTTCGACTTAGAAATGGGCGAACTTAAGTGTGCGGAGTCCTCAACACCAATGCGAACAATTGAATTGCCGCAACTTCCGGCACCGAAAGAAGAAAACGCGCCACAAAATAGTGCTCTCAGCCAACATGGCACCTACGAACCGTTAAAATCTAGCACATCAAGCGGTAGCGAAGAAGAACTGCTGCTATCGTCAACAACTAAAACCTCAAGCACCAGTAATAATGATCAATCGGTGAGTTGCCCTTCCGCAGCGCATGATACTACATCGTCGTCGACGTCTGACCTGCCACCTCCACCAGCGTTACAAACGAAATATAAACGCCCACAAGTGTCTTGGTACGATACAGATTGCCTAATTTACCTGGTTATAAACGTGCCCGATATTAACCACTACTATCTAGAAGTAAAAGTGGACACCTTGTTATTCTATGCCATAATCAACGATCAGCCATATGCGCTGGTGCTGAACTTTTTGGGTATTGTCGAACCCTCACTTGTCACACATGAAATTCGCGGCTTAAACGTAGTGGTGCGTCTGGTGAAGGGAGTATTTATGAAATGGCCACGATTGCTGCAACAGTCAACCAGATATCCGTGGCTCAACTTCAATTTAAACGCCATTGATTTGTCGGAAGTGGAGAATTTGCTACCGCAACAGCAACTGGAAATGTATCTGCAGAAGACAGCAGGACTAAACCGCAGTGACAGTGATAGTAGCGATCAATCTGATGATGAGGAACGCAATCTGTTCCAAACGTTTACACCAATAGTCAACAGTGAGGACATACACGATCCCACTGTAGAGCTTCTTTGATACCAAAAACCAGAGAAAAGTTTGAATATTAAGTTAGTTAGTTTGTTTGTTGGGTTGGGAGTTTTGTATTTAGGTTTCAAGTGGCATACGATTCGCATTCCTAGATCGCTACCTAAAATTTAAAATTGAATTTTATCTCATTTTAGTTTTCGAATATACCGATTCATTTTCATTTTAACTTTGATAAACCACTTTAAGTTTTAAGATACATATTATTATACATATATGGACGCATTGGAATGTGACTTTTTTGAAATTAATATCGTTACTTAAGTATGCATGTACATTAGGGTGGTCCAAAAAAAATTTGTATGCTGCCGCCCCCCAAAATAGTAAAGAATGAAAAATAAAAAGACCCGTATTTTTTTTTTTTTTAATCAGACCATATTTAATGGTGCCGCCGGGGCTTTGAAATATCCCATGTATTTTGCATGGGAAAAAAATACTTTTTCGTAGATTTCATGTAAAAACCTGGAAAATGAATATATTTTAACCGGATAACTCAGTTTCTCTTCATAATTGGTCAGGGAATAACAACCAATTATGAAATAATTAATTTTTTTTGTATTAACTATTTTCATAAAAGTAATATAAAATATTGTTTTTCGATTTTTTCTTAGATTTTCGTTTTATGGGGGCTTTTTCGGGTTCTATAAAAAATAGTTAATACAAAAAAATTAATTATTTCATAATTGGTTGTTATTCCCTAACCAATTATGAAGAGAAACTGAGGTATCCGGTTAAAATATATTCATTTTCCAGGTTTTTACATGAAATCTACGAAAAAGTATTTTTTTCCCATGCAAAATACATGGGATATTTCAAAGCCCCGGCGGCACCATTAAATATGGTCTGATTAAAAAAAAAAAAAATACGGGTCTTTTTATTTTTCATTCTTTACCATTATGGGGGGCGGCAGCATAAAAATTTTAATATAAATTTTTTCCCATGCATTTTTGGACCACCCTAATGTACATACTATATTTAGGGTGCTATATGTACCACACAAATCTTAAGAATTTTGAAATCAAGTGTTTTGATTACTGAAGTTTACAAAAAGTGTGCTCAAAATAAATCCATTGAGAATGACATTATTGTTTGAAACTGAATTTTTATGCTCGAAAGTGGGGTTGACACTGGATAAGTAATTTAGATAGTTTAACTTGCTACAATGTGCAGAACGTAACTGGGTGAGAATAACGCGTGTTTCACGAGACAGCTGAAACTCTTCGTCTGTGATGGTTCGGTTTGTGTGTTATGAAAAATAAAGAATGAAGTGAATCAACTAACCTACTTTGTTTTTAAAGTCGCGGTTGCACGACAATTACTTACGGTTGGGTTAAACACTTCACGCGACTAATGAAAAGTTTGATATTTTTTTAGTAAGTTGAGAAATATAATAGGGACCACCTTACATACAACACATAAACTACAGTTAGTAAGTTCCACTAGAATATTTGCTAACAAATTGTTTTTAAAAGTTTTTATTTGTAGGACTTCACAGACGAGCAAGTGCAGCGGAAGGTGCGCGTATTTCTACCATGTTGTTGTTGTTGTTGTATCAGCATAAACATTCCCCATACTTATATACGGTAAATGCTGCTGGAGTGACAGTCCTTGGCCAGATAAAAATCCGTGTCATTTCGGTAACGTAGAACCGACTGTCGTGGAAACGATCGTCACATGTGGTGCTACGGACAATTTCATAGATGACATTGGTCGTGCTGTGTATGATGGTGCAAATACCTAGTTAAGTGTTTCACATGTGACGGTCATTATGTGCCTATTTCTGCTACCACTGAAATCAATTTGGCTTCCGAGCTGGCTCTTCACGTCGATACCTTACCCGGTGTAGAACAATATGCTGTACGTAAATGCATGCGCAACACCTACACGAGCAAGTTCTCGCGCTTTCTTCTTCTTCTTCTTAATTGGCGCTATAACCGCTTACGCGATTTTGGTCGAGTTTAACAAAGCGCGCCAATCGTTTCTTTCTCGTGCTAACCGGCGCCAGTTGGACACACCAAGTGAAGCCAAGTCCCGCTCCAACTGATCTTTTCAACGCAGATGAGGCCGCCCTCTTCCTCTGCTACCACCAGCTGGTACCGCATCGAATACTTTCAAAGCCGGAGCGTTTGCATCCATTCGGACGACATGACCCAGCCAACGTAGCCGCTGGATCTTTATTTGCTGCGCTATGTCTATGTCGTCGTAAAGCTCATACAGCACATCGTTCCATCGTCTGCGATATTCGCTGTTGCCAACGTGCAAAGGTCCAAAAATCTTACGCAGAATCTTTCTCGCGAACACTCCAAGCGTCGCTTCATCGGATGTTGTCATCGTCCAAGCTTCTACGCCATACGTTAGGACGGGCATGAGAGAGTCTTGTAGAGTGTTAGTTTTGTTCGTCGAGAGAGGACTTTACTACTCAATTGCCTACTGAATCCAAAGTAGCACTTGTTGGCAAGAGAGATTCTACGTTGGATTTCAAGGCTGACATTGTTATCGGTGTTAATGCTGGTTCCTAAATAAACGAAGTCTTTTACAACCGCGAAATTATAACTCTCTACAGTGACGTGGGTGCCGATACGCGAGTGCGCCGACTGTTTGTTTGAAGACAGGAGGTACTTCGTTTTCACCACCAGACCCATTCGCTTTGCCTCTTTATCCAGTTTGGAGAAGGCAGAACTAACAGCGCGGTTGTTAAGGCCAATGATGTCAATATCATCGGCATACGCCAACAATTGTACGCTCTTATAAAAAATTGTGCCTGGGCGATTAAGTTCTGCGGCTCGTACGATGCTCTCCAACATCAGGTTAAAGAAGTCACACGACAGCGAGTCACCCTGTCTGAAGCCTCGTTTGGTATCAAACGGCTCGGAGAGGTCCTTCCCAATTCTGACGGCGCTGCTGGTGTTGAGCAACGTCATCTTGCAAAGCCGTATTAGTTTTGTGGGGATACCAAATTCAGGCATCGCGGCATACAGGTAACTCCTTTCCGTACTGTCGAATGCAGCTTTGAAGTCGACGAAAAGATGGTGTGTGTCGATTCTCCTTTCATGGGTCTTTTCCAAGACATGGGTCTTTTCACGTATTTCGGCCTCTCGTTTCTTCTTCCGGATAATACGTCTCTCTTCCTTTTTCAGCTCTGTAGCGATCCCATATGGCTCGCGTTGCGCCCGATCGCAGCGTGGCTCTATAGGCGGCATCCTTTCTTTCTGCGGCATCATGACACTCCTCGTCGTACCAATTGTTTTTTCGGGCTCGCCGGAATCCGATTTCTTCTTCGGCGGCGGTACGTAGAGAACGAGAAATGTTGCTCCATTGTTCGTGGATGCCCCGCGCTTTACGTCTACAATTACACGCAATTTAAAAAAAATTTTTTTTACAGGTTTTTGATTTCTGCCCGAATCATCGCAATTACTAAAAGTGGATTATACAGGGTGGGCCAAATAAGACCTACTACTGTTAAGCACAAATAACTTTTTTTATTTTTTGACATATTTCTTATTATGGAACCCTACCGCAAAACCACCAACAACGACTACAATACGCTATTCGTTTTACACAATTAGCCACACGAATTGATTTTTTAAATAATGTTTTGATGTCGAATGAAACGCATTTCCATTTAAATGGTTATGTCAACAAACAAAACTGTAGATTGTGGGGCTCTGAAAATCCAAGGGCAACACACCAACATCAATTGCTCCCATCTAAATGTACTGTTTGGTGCGGTGTTAGAGTTATCGGTCCATATTTCTTCGAAAATGAGGATGAAACGCCGGAATCGATTTAAGGAGCATCTTACACAACATTCATTGAAAACTTTTTGCGGCCAATGGCGGAGCACTATTCTAATTTGTGGTTTCAACAAGATGGTGGAGTAACTGCGCATACTGCTAGGCAAACTATGGACCTGCTGCTGCGTAGTAGTAGGTCTTATTTGGCTCACCCTGTATTATCAATATATGAAATTTTTCGATGCATTAGTTTTAGACCATATGAATACATTTTCCTAACTCTTACTAATATTAGGGACGCCAAGTATATTAAGGTAGACAAATTTTAAACAAGAAACTAATAAATTTGTAATTTTTAAACACATTTTCGATTGTTTGGGCTCCAATTTCATGAATGGCAACTTCGATTTCGTGTTTTAAAGCATCAATCGTCTCTGGATGGTTCGCATAGCATTTATCTCAGCTCCGAGGCAGCCAATTGATATTAGAATTCAAAAACGGTAGTCAAAAATTCGAGTGTGACTTTGGCAGTGTGACAATTTGCACCGTCCTGTTGAAACCAAATGTCGTCCATTTCATCCTCTTCAATTTTTGGAAACAAAAACTCGTTGAGCATGTCACGGTAACGCTCGCCATTTACTGTAACCGCGGAAGAAGAAGAAGACTCACCACTTTGGAAATAGGTTCTCAATATTTCCCAATTTTGTTCAAGCGCATAGCGTCCCATTTCGTAAATGTCAAACCTTTAAGTAAATTATGAACGCATTTGATATGTCATTTGTGTTACCATTCTCAAAAAAAAACAGGTGGTTCAAAAAGCAAACGCTATATGGCCCACCCTGTATATTTTTATGATCGAAATACGAAATTAAGGCTATGTTCAGAAACGCATTATAATGCGCAGTACTTGCAGCGCTGGCAGCACTGTCAATGTGACAATTCATGCAACTGATAGATTTGTTGAAAAATTGCAAATAGATTTGTTGCTTTTATGAACGCGCTGTGCAGTAAAATGGAATTGTTACTAAGTTTGGTCATGGACGATGTATGTGAGGAAATCCGATAATCTTTTATTAAATTTAAGAAAAAAAACTGTGTAAAGCTTAAAAGAAGGACATATCTTGTCAAAAGTTTAATATCAAAACGGAAAATACCCAAAAATAATTCTTTTTTTGAAACAATAAAATCGTTTCCCGAGGATATATTTTATTCTCATTTTCGAATGAATTGGTCCACTTTTGAGGTAAGTTTTTTATATCCAGTTGCATCAGTATTTTTAATCAAATGTTTTATGAAGTATTTGAAAGCAGCTTTAACTCCAGTTTGGTTAACTGCAAGGACTGGTCGTTTTCCCTGGGCGATGTTTCTATCTATTTTTAAATCTTTATTAACTTTTTTTACTTCATCTACGACTATAGCCCAGAGCACGCTCTTTTTCCTCCTTCCCGACGTGAACTCGTTCTCCATGCTCAGTCGGACTCTGAGCAGTAATTTTAACGCCGATGTACTAAAGTAATCACTAAAACCAAGGAAAGTACAATATAATAAAATAAAGTTTAAATATCGTATTTTTCATCAATTTTTGTATTAAAAGCTAAAATAAATAATTAAATACCCACTTTTCATCAGACATTGTACTAGCGTATTTATTGGCAGTGTGAAAATTTTTGCTGCAAATAATGCACGACTTTTGATACAAAAATGACGTTTAAGAACGCGTTGCATTTGCAGTACTGCCATATTTGCATTTTTGAACGCACTGCTCACTCTGAAATGGTATGTTGCGCATTATAATGCATTGTTGAACATACCCTAAATTTTCTGTTTTATCTCATTCCTGTCGTTAACATATCATGGCACCCAAATCTGTATCAAATTCAATGGTTTAACACGTTACTCTCTTAATGCATATGAAGGATGCTAAAAGTCAGCATTTATTTCAGGAATAAAAGTTTGTAAAAACAGGTATGAAACGTACATTTACGTTCGTACGGTACTGAAATGAGGAAATTTGCCACATATCTTTGTATTTATAAGAGTGAACTAATTTTCCAAAATATTTTAGTTTACTGGCAGCATTTCCATTTTAATGTAATGAAAATACTCCTTTAGAGACTCCATTTTTTTACTTTTGTCTCGTTTCCCATCTAACTAATATTTGTTTTACCACTGCGAACCAACTTAAAATACATACATAAGTAACATCACATATTTCTGCGTGCTCTTGTGTTAGATAAACATCGAAAATATTCTAAATAAATATTATATTTGTATTATTAATAAAAAAACAATAATTTTTCTGTTGTTTTGTTTTAATGTAGAAGTAATAACCAATACACTTAGTTTTTCTCTTATTACTACTTTACGTACTTTTTTACTACTACTTAGACAAGAAGGGGGAAAAATTGTTCCCTCTTTCTCCATCCTTCGTAAATGCAGCCCAAAATAAGGGAGTGTCAAAGCGTCTTTGTCACTACTTACCTAACCTTCTATAATTGAATCTTGAAGACAGTCTTTTTCTTGACATATTGAATCGTTTTGATAAAAATCGTTACGAATGTGCAACGGATTGTTGTAAAAAATTAGCGGACAAATATCCAGAAAATTGAGAAAATAAGAGGAAAATGCTGCAAAAATTGCGCTGCACCCAAATAATTCTAAATCCCATGAAATGTATTTCCATAAATAGAAAAATCTTTTGAAGTGAAAACTTCTTTAGAATCGTTGGGAGTGATTTGAGACTCGATGAAACGAAAAAGCGACACTACGAAGCGTTATATGTTGATATACGCAATTACCGCAATTGCAGACGGTGTTGCAATATGGGTATATTCAGAAACGCATTATAATGCGCAACGTACTTTTGCAGTGTTGGCAATGCGTTCAGAAATGCAAATATGGCAGTAGTGCAAATGCATCGCGTTCCAAAACGCCATTTTTGTATCAAACGTCACGCATTATTTGCAGGGAAAATTTTAATACTGCCGCTGATTACGCTAATATGTCTGATGAAGAGTATAAAACTCATTTTTTTAGCTTTTAATGCAAAGATATATTAAATATACGTTATTAAAACAATATTTTATTACATTTTTCTTAATTTTAGCGATTATCTAAGTACATCGGAAGTAAAGTTGCTTCTCAGAGTCCGACTGAGCATGGAAAGTGAATTTGCTTCAGGGAGGAGGGAAAAGAGTGTTTTGTGGAATAAGGTGGCGGAAGAAATAAAAAAAGTGAATAAAGATTTGAAAATAGACGGGCAAATCGCGCAGCGAAAATTTTCTAATTGTTTCAAAAAAAGATTTTTTTTTTTTTTTTTTGAAAATTGGAAAAGTAATGAATTACAATCACAATAAATTAAAAAGCATTAGCTACTAGGAAAAAAGATTTATTTTTGGGAATTTTTCGTTTTAATGAACATCTTACTATATGTGATCTTTTTAGCTTTACACGTCTTTTCTTTTTCTTAAATTTAGCAAAAAACTATCACCTTTTACTTCAAATATATCGTCAACAACTAAACTCAATAATACTTCCATTTTAGTGTAAAACGCGTTCATAAATGCAACAACTCTTTTTGCAAATCGTTAACAAATCTATCAATTGCATCACTTGTCACATTGGCAGTGTTGCCGGCGCTGCAATTACTGCGCATTTATAATGCGTTTCTGAATATACCCTATACCACAATCAAAATGACGGTGCTCGTATTGTAACTCCACAGATAGATCTGAATGCACAGCAACTAGAATCACTGTCTGTTCAGCTCTCTAAAGTGGGAGAAATATGTGCATGCGAAACCAGATTGAGCAATGGAAAAACAGTTTTAATTGTGGCAATTTATATTTCACCGAATCAATCAATAAATAGCATCGCGGAATTCATTCACGAAAATTTAATAAAGTATACACCAAAAGTATCGCGGATACTTAGAAAAGATTAGGATAAAGTTCCAATGATTTTAAGTGGCGATTTTAACGTAAATTTTGCATTGGACACAGCGGTACGATTAAATGACGTTCTCAATACAACATTCAATTTAAAAATGTGTAACAATCGCACTGAATCGACAACACGATCAAAAACAACCATTGACGCGGTATTTCAAAGATATGTTGACAACATCGAAACCAAAGCATTTGTATCATATTTTAGCTATCATAAGCCACTCGTATCATTTGTTGAAATTCAAAACATTGAGGATGAATAATAATAAAATGAAGAAAATACAATATGAACTTTATAGCAATATTATAATGAACCTATAATTATCCCGCTCCTAATGCTGCTTTCGTCTTATTCTCTCTCAGTTTGTTTTACGGAAGGTTTCACTTCTATCGCGTCTAACCGTTAGACTGGTATTTTTTATTAATATACAGGGCCGTCGAGGCAAATCCGGAATGTTGAACTTAAAAACAAAACTATTGGATATTTACTCAAAACTAGTTTTATTTGCACTTAACTTTGTATAATGTGAGTGCACATATTATAGTTGAAAATTATTCAATGTAACCTCCATCTCGTGCAATTACCTGCTCCAGCGGGGACCTGAAGCGCCCACATGAGCGAGCTACCTCCTCTTTGTCCATTGTTGTCATCACTTCCTCGATGGTTGTCTTCAGAGCGTCCTTAGTGTTATGAGGCTTCGCGTTAACTTTTGCTTCAACTGTGCCCCACACGTAATAATCAAGAGGATTGCAGTCTGGGCTTGAAGGTGGCCAAAAATCTGGTGACCAGTGGTAGGGTAGGTTATTCTGGAGCCAAGCCTGAATCTTTGTATGACTTGCTCGATCAGAAAAGACATCATCCTTGCAGTTGGCTTCAGGAAAAACTTTTGCAATTTCGTAAACTTGCGTTTTTTTGCAGTCAACCCACTCAATTATCTCTTGAGGGCTTTTTCCGGCGCGAAGTGACTCTAGTATCGCAGCTCTTCTGTCCTGCTCTCGACTCATCGTTTCACTAGCACTTACTCCGGCACTCCAATATCAGTCGGGAAACAATACACTAAAAATATGTCCCTTTATCAGCGGTTTTAGATTTAACGCTACTGCTCCAGAGCTTTCGAAATGTTTTCCGGATTTACCTAGACGGCCCTGTATATGTATATAAGTATTTTTTGTTTTACTTACCTTTTTAGTTATAAATTATTTTTTATGTTTTAACTGCAGCAATTTTCACAACCACAAAAAGCACGACACACAAATCAGCACGAAATTGACATTTTTGCTTAGATTGTAATAAAATGCGCGGCACATAATACGGAACAGAACAACAAAACAAAGGCAAAGCCAACTTTGTGTTTTTAAAATTGAAACGGAGGTCAAGAAAAATGCTCGAATTATTGTACAAATATGTGTATGAAAATCGCCAGAGGGTTAATGTCGAGATTAAACGCCGGAAATGGCGTTGGATTGGGCACACTTTGCAAAAGGAAAATAATGACGTTGGCTCACATAGCTGAGTTTTTGAGTACTCAAAAGATAGAATTAATGGGTCATCCGCGTCTTTATTTTGTCTTTATTAAGAATATTTTAACTGTTGACGTGCGTTTTATAAAATGCATGTTGCGCTATGAGCTTCAGGTCACTTCTGCAATAATTCCACATTCGTTAGAAATGCAAAGACACTACACAGAAGCTTCAGTTTTGCTGTCATTGCGGTAATTCAACACCGCGCACCTCATTCTAACAAGTTTTTGTAACAAAAAGTGTAGAAATTACAAACTATTTAGCGAAATATTCAATTAAAATTCATATAAATGCATTTAAGATTAACAAAAAACCAAAACAAATTCTGAATTCACGCAATCATTTTGACAAATTCACTGAAGAGTGAGTTAGGCGATGGCTTCGGTGGCAGCGAATTTTACTCGCGCGTTTTCGCTAACTTCCGTCATTTTGAAATTGTGCGAATGAAGCGAATTGAAGCGAACCTTTTGAATTGGTACTTAGTATTGTTTTGATTCTCAGTGACAATAGATATATCATCTATGGTGACAATGGCCGCAGAAAAGTTAGTAGATGGAGTGAGAAAACCTCTGAAGTATGGGATATGAAAAGAAAAGATTATCGTAAAAATATCAAATTGTGTAGTGAAATTTCTTTGGAAATGAACCTCCCAAGTCCGTTCGATAATAAACTCACTGTTATCAATTAATTATATTTGTCGATACCCTCTTTGTCAAGAATATTATGCAAAAGACATACAAGATAAAATCCAAAATAAACAGGGCTGAAATAGAAGCGACAGGGGTTTTGTTCTGATAACTTCGATTTTATTTATTCAAACTGATCAGCTCTAGCCTCGATAAACTATTTTGCGCAATCTAAAAGCTTTTCGAAAGAGTGTTTCAGGTCATTGACCGTAATGTCCTTCAGGATGTCGGTACAAGCCTTTCGAATGGTCTCTATGGACGCAAAACGTTTTCCATTCATGGCCAAATGCAATTTTCCGAATAGGTAGAAATCACAGGGAGCCGCATCAGGCAAATACGGTGAGTGATTGATGGTTAAAAGGCGATTTGTAGTAAAAAAATCAGTCACAAGAGTGGGAGTGAGATGCTTCCTTCTTCGCGGTATAAGAAGGCTAATTCGACGAATGTGATGTAACAAACGCTTCAAAACGCCAAGATAGAAAATTGTATTGACGGTTTGGCCCGTTGGCACGAACTTCTTGTGAACAATTCCCTTGGTATCTTGAAATCAAATGAGCATCGACTTGAATTTTGACTTCTGCAAACGCGATTTTTTGGGTGGTAGTTCATCTGGAGCCTTCCATTGGGCACTAGGACGCTTAGTTTCAGGTTCATGTTGGAAACACCGCGTTTCATCACCAATTACAATGTTGTAAAGGAAGTTTTCGTCTTTTCTCGACTCTTTAATGAGGTCTTTCGAATGTTGAATTCTGAGCAATTTGTGGTCCTCAGTTAACTTGTGTGGAATGAAACGTGCACAGACCTTTTGCAAGCACAAATGATTCAGTTCAGTCGTTCAGTTTCGATAAATTTACGAACAATTTCGATGGAGTTTTTGGTGTTCATTGTCATTTATGTCCTCACAACCATTTCTGAAACGTGTAAACCACTCATGAACTCTGGCACGAGATAGGCAATCATCGCCATAAACTTTTTTCATCAATTCAAATGTTTCGGTAAACGTTTTACGGATTTTAAAACAAAATTTGATATTAGTTCTTTGTTTGAAACTAGTTTTTGTACCGATGACACAAACATACTGACACTTTCGACGCAATAACTTCGCTTCCACTGAACCGAATCTCACCAAGCTTTCTTTGGAAGTCACCTACGTACTAACTCATTAAAACATTTTTATGACGCCACTCTGGTTTATTTTGGACTTCAGCTGGCACACATTTTGTAATAGCATTAGCCGAGTCAACATTTGTTTCAATTACCGTCCCTCAAATTCGCCACTTGCAGGTTATGAGCCCAAAAACGCACTCTATAGTCTTCTTTGCTTTTCATAGTTTTTAGTTTTGGGGAATGGTCGCAACAAATAGTTAAAAAAAAAAACTACTTTCTCTTATCCAATGTTGATTTTAGATGAATCTCCAAGGACTTGTGATGATCACCGCATGGGACTTCTGCAATTATTAATTTTTTTTTTGTTTTTGAAATTTTGCTAAAGTCAAGTCGAAACATGACGTTTATGTTTTTTTTGTAAAATAAAGCAACTGACTAGCAAAAAAAAAAAAATTATTGAAAATCATAATTTTTTCGGGCCTTAGACTACACCTAACCCCTTAAGAGGATACGCTTCGTTCCCAGTTAGAACAAAGGCTGCTTCTATTTCATATCCTGGCAAACCACGTGGCTTTGGTTTTCGCATCATTCAATCCATTTTTAAGATAAAATTTAATACAAACCCATTGTTGCAAATTCAAATCCGTTTTTAAAACTTGAAAAAAAAAAAAAATGGAAAACACGCACAGATTTACTCAAGACAGCGTAACTTTTACCAATGTTTTTTAAGCAATGGCGATAAATTTTGAATAGAATGTTAAACACAGATGTGGCAACCCAAAAAAAAACTAAGCTCTAATCAGTTGACTCCTAGAACGTCCCCTGGGGGCTGTTCCGGGAACTTTTTCATCATGTATGTTGTTGTTGTTGCTGTTGTTGTAGCAATAACTTTGCCCTGTCAGTGTGGTGTAATAACCGGTCTTCTTCCTCTAGCTCATCTAACGGTAGGTCCAGGAAACTTGCATTATTCCCATGGCAGCCGGTTCCACGTTACCGGAATGACTCTGATTTTTCCCGATCAAGGGTTGCCGCCCCAGTAAACTACCCCTGTCTAGTGTACCGTACCTCTCATCATGTATGTCGTTTATTTTAGTGCACCTAAAAACGAATTTTCCTGTAAAAATAGTTTACATTTTGACATTTTTAATGATCCAAAGATGGAATCCTACTGTATTCTCTCATGCACCTTGAATGTCAAAGTGACGTGGTGTTGTTGTTGTTATAGCAAAACATTCCCCATACATGTACGGCAAGATCCGCATTTCTTAAATATGGCAAAGTCCTAAAATGTCGCGACTTCGCGATCTTCAACTAAAACTGCGCTTCATAAAATGCTATGTATGGTCAGTTTTGCTATAAGGCATGGAAATATGGGCCATAAAACTCTCCGACATTAATAGACTGGAAGCATTTGAAATGTGGCTGCTACGGAGATTGCTCAAGATACCATGGACCGACCATATTTCTAATGAAGAAGTGCTGCAAAGAGTTCACGACGACAGACATTTACTCAAGTACATCAAATGAAGAAAAACTTCATATTTGGGGTATATTCTACGGAATCCGAAGTATGAACAGTTGCAACTCATATTACAGAGGGCAAGATTGAAGGAAGAAGAGCTATCGGTATCGGGCGTAAGCAGTTTTCTTGATTGAGGAACTTAAGACAGTGGATCGGTATACAACGCGTGGGTCACCTCTTGAAAGCAGCTAGAGACCGCGAATTATTTTCAAATATAGTTCAAAATTTTCATAAAAAAAAATTTTAAAAAAACTTTGTTACTTTTAAATTGTATTGGGTTGGCAAGTAAGTAATTGAGGATTTCTTTTAGAAAATCAAAGACAATTTTTTCATGGAACTAAATAACTTTATTCTGTAATTTAATACCTATTTTGATCAATGACCTTTTGCCATCTTTCAGGCAGCATCATAATTCAACGTTCATAAAACTTCTGGTTTTTATTAGCAAAAAACTGAATCCGGTACGATTTGACATTATCATCATTATTGAAATTTTTACCATGCAAGGAGTCTAGTAAAGATTGAAACAAAAAGTAATCAAATGGTACCAGGTCAGGACTGAATGATGGATGTGGCAAAGCATCCCAACCAAGCTCCAATAATTTTTGCCGAGAGGCCAAAGTTGTGTGTGGCCTTGCCTTGTCATGATGGAACACAATACCTTTTCGATTTGTCAATTCTGGCCGCTTTTCTTCAACTGCATTGTTTAATTTCGTTATTTGTCTAATGTAGACATCAAAATTGATCGCTCGGTTGGGTGGTAAAAGTTCAAAGTAGACAATTCCTTTGTAATCCCATCAAACTGATAATAAAACCTTCTTTTGATGAATATCAGCCTTTGATGTTTTTTGAGTTGGTTTACCTGGCCTGCTCCACAATCTTTTCCGCTTTTATTGTTGTAAACAACCCATTTTCCATCGCCAGTTATCAGCCGTTTTAAAAATGGATCATTTTCATTACGTTTCTTTAGCAAATCGCAGCTGTTAATGCGTTGCTTTAAATGCGTTTCTTTCAGTTCGTGAGGAACCCATGCATCGAGTTTTTGAACGTAGCCAAGTTTTTTAAGTGATTTTCAATGCATGTATGGGGTACATGAAGCTTCTCTGCAATCTGACGTGTTGTACTGTGACGATCCGAAGTGATTATTGCTTTGATTAGGGCGTCATCAATTTCAACTGAACGACCAGAGCGTTTTTCATCTTTGAGTGAAAAATCACCAGAACGAAATTTGGCAAACCAATTTTGGCACTCTTTGAAGGGTGGGTGAGGTAGGGTTGAAAATGCCTTCGCACTTACAGCGCCCGTCGTCTACTGATCGTGTGGTGTGACCATTAAAACGATCCCTTCTCTCCTTCTGGGGAGACACCCTTCCCGGAACTGCTTTCTATATTACTTCCGGAGGGCCCAGAACGGGCCCAAGACGTCTTTTTGTGTCTCTATCTGTGCAGCTTCGCTTTGTTGCGCTGTGTCGAGGTCAATCTTTTTTTTTTGTAATACGTTCTCGATGTACCTCTTTGTCGCGTTCCAGGTGTCCCCGCGTTCGAGCATTTTGCTGATTATGTTGCTCGGTGCGATGTCGCCGATCTGCTCCCTCAGAGCATTTCTTTCTGCGAGCCATCTGGCACAACTAAAAAACGTGTGCTCAGCGTCATCGCTCGGTGCTTCGCAGTATATGCACTTGGAATCGGTTACCTTGCCCATACGGTATAGGTACTCCGGAAGTATCCGTGGCCCGAGAGGAACTGAGTTAAGAAGTGTTCAATTCTCCGAAGTTCCTTTGGACCCATTTGTCAATTGATGGAATAAGCTTCGCCAACCATCTGCCACTCAGTTCAGTGTCCCATCGGCTTTGCCACCGCAGCATGGTTTGCCGTCTCCGTTCTGGGAAGCTAGTGATGACGTGTTTCTTCTTGGAGTCCCACGCATCCATTCGTTCCCGGACCATGAGGTCGATGGGTATCTGACCGCTGATCACGAAAATTGCAGCGCCTGAGACAGTGCGGTAGGCTGAGGCAACTCTGAGTGCCGCTGCTCGATGCACAGCCTCCAGTGCTTTGCGCTTGGCTTTGCAATTTAACACAATTCCCCATACTTCGCTGCCGTACAGGAGAATTGAGCTAGTGCTAGCTTTCTTTTACTCTGTGTAGGCCCACCGATGTTTGCCATTAATCTACTTAGCATACCCGTGATCTTTGCTGCTTTGGTAGCCGCATGCCGTATCTGGGCCCAGAAAGTAAGCCTGCTGTCAAGTTGAATACCTAAGTATTTTACTACTTTTTAGGTCTCTGGTATGAGTGGTATGTGACCTCGTGTCATAAGGATGACTTCGGTTTTATGTTTGGCGAGTTCCAGACCGTGGTCCTCAAGCTATATTTGCATCCTTATCATGACTTGGTTCAGCTTCCTTCTAGCGTCCTCAGTGTCCCGAGCTAGTATGATCGCCGCTATATCGTCCGGGTATCCCACTAGGTATGTATCTTCTGGCATTTCTATGCTCAATATCTCATCGTAGCTCAGATTCCAGACATCGGGGCCGAGAACAGATCCTTGAGCTGCGCCAAGGCCTTTGAAGTCTTCGTCACTACAAACAGCACATAACTTTTTATGTGCTGGCGATGCGGTTTTCCCTTTGCGGAGATTAAAAAGCAAAATATGACGAAAATGTTCCTTTTGATTTTCAATTTTTCAACGAACGTCAAACGACAGCTACTCAACCGATCAAAAAACCTTTTTTACTTATTGACAGCTGAATTGCCAACTATCAAATAACAAAATGTGTTTTACATTTGTACTACGTCTGCAAATATAAAAATTCAACTGAAGCCATCTACGAGCGAAATCCGCAATTACTTAGTTGCCGACCCTGATTGAATTTTTGGGCATTCAAATACCAAATTGCAAAAACAAAATACTTGTAATGTTGTTACCACTTTAAAGCCACCTCCTTGTACTGTTGTTGTTGTTGTTGTTGTAGCAGCATAAACATTCCCCGTGCATATACGAGGAATGCTGCTGAAGTGACAGTCCTCGGCCGGATATAAATCGGGGTCGTTCCGGTTACGTACAGGGTGGGCCATATAGCGTTTGCTTTTTGAACCACCTATTTTTTTGAGAATGGTAACACAAATGACAAGTCAAATGCGTTCATAATTTACTTAAATGTTTGACATTTACGAAATGGAACGCTATACGCTTGAACAAAATTGGGGAATATTGAAAACCTATTTCCAAAGTGGTGAGTCTTCTTCTTCTTCCGCGGTTACAGTAAATGGCGAGCGTTACCGTGACATGCTCAACGAGTTTTTGTTTCCAAAAATTGAAGAGGATGACATGGACGACATTTGGTTTCAACAGGACGGTGCCACTTGTCACACTGCCAAAGTTACACTCAAACTTTTGGCTACCGTTTTTGAATTCCAATATCAATTGGCCGCCTCGGAGCTGTGATTTAAGCCCGTCGGACTATTATTTGTGGGGAGCCGTTAAGAACAAATACTATGCGAACCATCCAGAGACGATTGATGCTTTAAAACACGAAATCGAAGTTGCCATTCATGAAATTGGAGCCCAAACAATCGAAAATGTGCTTAAAAATTGGGTTGATCGAATGGCCTACTCTAAAGCCAGTCGTGGCAGTTATTTGAACGATATTATTTTTCATTCATAAATGACAATGTTCAATCTTTAAAATAAAAAAAAAAAGTTTGAAAAAATATTGCCGATTTAAAAAGCAAATTTTACATGGCCCACCCTATAGAACCGACTGTCGTGGGAACGACCTCCTTATTCTCATTCGCCTTGACTGTTATACCTTAATTGTTTGTTTACTATGAATAAAAAATAAGAAAATAAAGAGTTCACAATGTATTTTCATTTTTAAAAGTGACAATTTTATTTGCTCTTTGTAAACATATTTAGTTGTAAACCATTTCTAAAGGATATCAATTTTATTAATAATATTGTAATATATGAACTTTTAATAGTTTTTGCTTCATAAACGCTAACTTGGAGATACTGAAAATCGTAGGATTACTTAGTTAATCGTCATATAATCTTTCGTTTAGTGTACAATATTCATCAAAAATGGGCGTGCCCAGACCTAAGTCGCACACACACACGCATATGCATACACATACTTCTATACTCGGTACATAAGAATGCCTGTCTATTTGCTTATATGTTTGTATGTATTTATGTATTTTTCATGTGTAAAATAAGTAACATTAAACAAAGTGTGGGTATTATAAATCGCATTTACCGTTTGATTGTTTGATTTCAATCATTTATTTAATAATTCCTTTTTTAGGATAGTTACAGAAACTGATCACGTAAGTTAAAGGGCTAAACTAAGTACGTAAAGTTCTGCGCAAGTGCCTTCATTTCGAATTTCGAGTGCATGGCGAGTGATTAATGTGAGCTTTTTCTGTCGTTCGTTTCGAAAAGTGCTTAGTTTACATACACACATACATACATACATACATATATACATACACATATATATGTACATTCTTCTATTCTTATTTATTTACGGGTAGGTTTACGAAAAGTACAAAAATCGAAATGAGCGAAGGTGTATTGTCACAAAAACTACTTAGCCTAAATTGATGCGCGTATGCTGCTGATCGCATTGTTGTATTGTTGTGAATGCAGAGTGCTAACTGATAATCAACTCTTCGGAGAGTGAGTGCTCCGAGAGTGAGTCTGCGAATAGGGTATGACGGAATAGTGCATTTTAAAGCTAAGTTACATCAAGGAAAAACTTACATACGTACATACTTAAATTTTTGCATTAAGTACCATTACCAAATCGTACCATAACCATTTTTTGTTGTTTTTTTCTTCGTTTCTTCGTTTTTTTTTGTTTTTGCAATACTGTTACTATTCGTTATTATTAACATTTGTCGCTTTCAATTTCAATACCCACAAACATACAAAACAACAACCACACCCGCGCTTGCTTACTAGAAGTTTTCAATGAGTTTTTTCCAGAAAAATGTTTAAAAAAAAATAATTAAAAAAAAAGAACGCTGTATGAAATGAAATCTCCGTTTGTTGAAATATATTCGCTGGACTTGTTCATGAAAAATTAAACAAAAAACTGTTGTAATTTCAAGATCCAGCGGCTCCGGGCTGGGTCATATCGTCCGAATGGATACAAGCGCTCCGCCTCTGAAAGTATTCGATTCGGTATCAGCTGGTGGTAGCAGAGGAAGAAGAACGCCTCCTCTGCATTGGAAAGATCAGGTGGAGAAGGACTTGGCTTCTCTTGATGCGTTCAACTGGCGCCGGTTAGCGCAAGAGAGAAACGACTGCCGAGCTTTGTTAAAGTGGTTATCGCGCCAATGAAGAAGAAGAAGAAGGTGCTATTTCAAGGTTCGTTTGATAAAAGTAACAGATTAAATATAGATAGAAATTCGATACGAAATACATTCCCATGCTATAAGATCGAACTGGATTTGCAACAACATAGAATTTCGAGACCTTTAAATCACACTGGAATTATTTTTAGAAGAAAATGTCTACCCATTTAGTTTTCTTTAATGTTTAAAAATCAAATATTAAAACAAAATATATTAAAAACGAGTTTATTATAACGAAAAAAAAAAAAATAGAAATAGGAGGGTCTTTTGTGCCCTCTTAAACCTTTACTTTTGTTACCGTAAAAAAAATTAAACTGATTTTAACTCAAAATTTGAGTTTTACGTTATTTAAACTGTAAGCCTGATCGACGCGGTTAACTCAAGAGTTGCTGAAGATCACTTCTACATAATTGAGGTCGAAATATCGACAGACAAGTGAATAAAAGCATTAATTCAGTTTGTTGCTTTATTATTGACCCTAAGTTGGACACTTTTTTTACAACCTTCGGTTGGGCAGCCGGGTCTGGTCTTTTTTCGTTCTGTTCGAGAATCATTTTTAAAAGGTTATATTCATAGAAAATAATTTTTTTGGAAGCTACCTGGAAACTCAAGCCGTTAGGTATAATAGAAAATATTAGATTCACGTTCCAAGTTGAAAAAGTCTGGCCAGACCGGGGTGCCCAACGGAGGCAACTGATTTTTATTTGAAATTTGAGTTTTACATAATTTGAACCTGTAAGCCTTCTAGATAATTGAGGTCGAAATATTGGCAGACAAGTAAACAAAAGCATTAATTAAATTTGTTGTCGAGCTCCAAGAGATTTGAGGTTTGACTATTGTCATGTTGAGACAATCCAGTACATTTCAAAGATTCTACACAACTGACGCTGCGCCACCGATTGTCAAAGTCGTGTGCTCATTTTTTTCTATACCACATCTTTTGAATCGAAAGAAGTTAACCTCTTTTGAGTGGACAAGAGCTGATTGGCGGTGAGTGTCCGCCAAAGAGAGGTTTCACTGTACTACAATAATGCCATAATACATGCATTACAAAATAAATATTTTTATTAGTATTGGTATTTCTCGACATAAAATAAAACAAAAGCTATCGCGCGCTGCTTACAGGGTTTGATTGAAAAGTAATGAGTTTTATTTTTTTAAGCAGTTTTATTAAGCCTTTTGGCTTATACAACTAATATTCTTCAAAATAGGACCCTTGAGCTTCAATGCACCGCTCGTAGCGGTCCTTCCACTGCAGGAAACATTTTTTAAACTCATCCGCCGGAATCGCGTTCAATTCGGCTGTCACAGTTTTTTGGATCACCTCGATGGAGTCGAAACGCCTCCCCTTCAGCTTTCTTTTCAGGCGCGGGAACAAGAAGAAGTCCGGAGGGGACAGGTCTGGGCTGTAGGGAGGGTGGGGAAGCATCGGAACCCCCATCCTGGCCAATGCAGAGGTGCAGAGAAAGGCGGTATGCGCCGGCGCATTGTCGTGATGAAGGGTCCAATTGTTGACGAGGTCGGGCCGAACCCGGGCAACGCGGTTTTTCAGCCGAAGGAGCACTTCTTTGAAAAATGCCGCGTTTACAGTGCTTCCTGGGGGTACAAACTGTTTAGCTTTACGCAAAATTTGATCGAGTAACGTTGCTTCAACGATCGCTGCATTTGCGCCACTGCAAAATCCTAGCACACTTTTACAACAGCTTTCACGCGCGGAGCGATGTTGACTGCACCGCTGTTGCCAGCGAACTGGGACCGGTTTCTAGTGGAAGGGGAAGGTCCAACGATCATTTTCCCCCACCAGCCGATTCGGTTGATCGCTTGGCAGACGCTCCGCGCGGGAAGGCTCATTACTTTTCAATCAAACCCTGTAGGTCTTTTTGTAGAGAAAAAGATGTTTGGGATTCTTCGCAAAATGAAAATCAGAGTTTTATTAAAATACTTTTTTAATTTTACATTTTTTTTTTAATTTCGAGAGATATCATAACTTTTTTTAATTTAGTCTGCTATATTTGAATTTTAAAAGCAATCAATATCAAATCTCAATAGTTAACCAAATATAATCATATTTCCCACTTTACGAGAAAGAAAAAACAAAAAAAAAAACACAGCACCTGCTACTCCAAATATTAATTTCTCCATTGAGCCGTGGCTGTTATAAATTGATTTTCTCACACCCATGTGGGTCGAATCTAAGTTATCAGAATGATACGGATTTATATCCGGCTAAGAAGTTTTACTTTATCAGCATTCCTCCAAGAGTTCTGGCGTAATACTTTAGTGCTGAGTGCTAGTTTAAAAAATTCACAATGTGTTTTAAGTAACAACTGTACAAGTTTTATTCTTACATGGCTCTTCGTCATCGAATCGACGCTACAAACGACTACTTTGGATAAAGTCAAATAATACAAAATTAACTTATGACTTTTATTTTTTAGTTGAAATTGTAGCCAAAATGTCTTTACTTAATTGCTAATAAAATCACTGCCAGATTTTAGAGCTAATGATTTTTTTACGAAAACTATTTGCTTAGAGGCTCCTTCGATTCGCCACTTCTCTACTCGCTATCTGTGAGCTCTGTTCACGTGACCAAAAATTTAAAGCAACAATAAACTTGTTAAACTCCCTATTTTTACAAAAAAAAAGTAATTTTTGGGAGCTCTTCTTTCCTAGTTGTTTCATCTATACGCCACTTGCTAACGCTTGGCAAAACGGAGAGGCCTAAGGTTTGAAAAATAATACCCAGTATTCCATAGAACTTATGGACGAATTATTTTTTTCACATTAATTATTATAAAGTCGCCCACACATCCTTAGCCCCCCGTTGGTTACCCGGGTCTGGCCACACTGACTTTTTCGACTTTGAACGTGAATTTAATATATTTCTATTATAGCTAACGACTTGAGCTTCCAGGTAGCTTCCTTTAATTTAATTTTCTAACGATTTATAGATATAAAAGATCTTCGAACAGGACGAAAAAAAGGTCAGTTTCGGGTGCCCAACCGAAGGTTTTAAAAAAGATGTCCAACGGAGGATTAAAAGATGCTTAGGCCTAATTGCCCCCCCATTCGTGGTGTATATCTTAAAGTAGTGACAGTTAAATGTTGTCCCCGAACGGCAGATGACTTGCTTACGTAAATATTTTTTATGGCTGAAATACAATCGGCGGCTTCTAAGTGCCTGCTGAGCGGTAGCTATCAGGAAAAATCTTGTTGAATTTAGAGAGTGACAGAACTTTGGCTTCGGCTTCAGTCACAAACTTACAGATTAGTTTTTGTGGAACATATCTTTGACTTTTTCGTCTTCAAAAATTGTATGAGTATAAACTTTAGTTTTTGTAACATTTTTTGAAGACAAAAAGCAAAGCTAACATTTTCTATTGAAATATCACTGAAATATCTATCTGCTCCTCCATCGAATGTGGAGTGTGAAGTGAGCAATTAATTGCCTAGTGTTGTAGGTCAAGCTTTTATAGTTAGGGTTTTTGTTTTTACACTAAAAAAATTGGCGTATACACTTCTGCTAAATGTTTGGTTGAGCTCCTTCTTCTATTTGTGGCGTGCGTCTTGATGTTGCTCCACAAAGGGATTTACATTACAATATGAAGTTATTCGATTATGAGTATTAAATATCACTGTGAAACAGGTTGTCGTTGAGGTGCATACAAAAAAAAGAATACGAAGAATAATTTTGTAGAACATTTCAACCCATTAGTCCACTCAAGAAAGGGTCATTTTGCCCCCTTTTTTAGAAAGTCCGAATAAAAAAGTATTTTGAAGGGTTCACTAGAGGGTTCACATGTTCCAGAAAATTATCTATTATACAATTTCACACCCATACAGTGATGAAAATTCGAAAATCTTCACTTCAACTTAGTGCAAAAAAGTTTTCAGTGCTGCTACAAGTAATCATGCAAATCTAGGTTTAAGAAAAAGACTTAAGAAATTTTATTACATTTCAAACAGTTGACTTTGGTATTCATCACGACGTACAGAGGCGGCCAAAATAATAGCAGCGCAAAATTTCGAGCATTCGTTATATGGAAGAAAGTGCGTATAAAAAAATGCACCAGCAACAAAAAAAAAAAAACCAACGGAAATATTCAGTATAATGTAACACGCTTTGAAAAAAGGGGAGGAGTGTATCCCCATCCTAAACCAAAAAAAAACAACCCTCATCAGTACAACTCCGGCTACGCTATTCACAGTATTTTTGCGTAAAGCTCCTTTCCACGCTTAAACCACTAAACCAAAATTTAAAACGTCATATGCGTGTTTCCACGACAGTCGGTTCTACGTTACCGAAATGACCCGGATTTATATTTGGCCAAGGACTGTAACTTCAGCAGCATTCCAACAACAACGTCATATGCGTGTGTGTAGTAAGGATGCACAATACTATAAACCTCATCCCCATCATCAACACTGAACTAAAATACTTCATTTTTGTTCATATTTATATGTTCATTTGCAGGCATCCGGCAACACTATACTGTTGTAAATTTCCATGAATTGTTATTCTCGTTTCACATAGCAAAGTGACGATACGGATAAATGCATTTGCATTTAATTTTCATTGAAATATTTCGAATACAAGTATAAAAAGGAGTAAAAACTGGCGTGTAAGTATATTTTATGAATTGAAGTGAAGTTTAAAAAAAAAAAATATTATAATGTGCCAAACTATAAGGCACTTTGAACGCAAATAATTGTAAAACTATTATTTCCGAAATATTGGTAGTTACAAAGGTTGTTCACGAACCACTCCCTAGCGCACCTCCACTAAGTTTCATTAAATAAATCAAATAAATAATTAGCGCGTACACTTTTCTTAGGTGTTTGGCTGAGCTCCTCTTCCTATTTGTCGCGTGCGTCTTGATGTTGTTCCATAAATGGAGAGACCTACAGGTTAAAGTCGACTCCGAACGACAAATAGTTTTTGAAGTGAAACTTCTTTACGCGAGAATAATTTCAAGGCCGCGACACACGAGCTAGCGTTACGAAAAACCGTCACGAAATGTATAAGCCTACGGCATACAAGCTATTCTCTTTCTCCGCTTTGTGCGGTGCTTCGTAGTCTCCTCACTCTGTTGTCGACCGCTTGCTTGTTTGATTGGCTGGCGATACGAATGCATTTGTGTACGTGCGTGGTTAAAGTGGGACCAACGGCGACGACGTGGTGTGGTGTGGTGCGTCAATCGAAGCCGGTGTACTCGTACTCATAATAAAAAGTTGTAGTCAGCTACTTACATGCACATGTATATAATATGTATTGTATATACATACGTGCCGCTCAATATAATAGCACCAGTTGCAATATTCTGATTCGAAAGAAGTAAAAATTTCACTTATTTACTATATTATTTTTTGGAGTGTAAAAAACAGTTACATTTTTTATGCTATCTCAGAGTGTGTGCATTTGTTGTCAAATTTCGTAACTGTGAATCAGGTGAATCAGGAAAGCATTGTTCCCCTGAAAAACGTGGACTAATAAAAAATTTTGTGTCCGAGGGTAAATCGTATTCTCAAATAAAGGAATTGCTGGGCTGTTCCAATGACCCTGTCACCCTTAATAGTAAAACGATTAGTACGGACGACTAAAGCAAATCCCTTTATGAAAGCTAGAGAGCTCAAAAAAACATTGGATGTGCCGGCAAACGTGGAAACTATTCGCCGCAGACTTCGAGACAACAGCCTCAATGCCTGTAGTCTTCGAAAAGTGCCGCTCCTTTCCTCTAAGCATGGTGCTAAACGGATTTCTTTTGATAAAGCACATCTAAATTGGCCAAAGGAAAAGTGGAGAAATGTGCTATGGACTGACGAATTCAAAATTGTTCTTTTTGGTGGAAAGGGTTCCAGATGTTTTATCCGTAGGCCACCTAACAGCGAATACAAATCACAATTCACAGCAAAAACTATCAAACATGGAGGTCATAGTATTATGGTATGGGGTTGCTTCTCGCTTCAAGGTGTGGGTCATATATAGTGGATCAAAACCGTTATGGATTCATCAGTTAATGTAAAAATCCTTGATGAAATTATGCTGCCATATGCTTCTTATGAAATGCCGCTGGTGTGGGTCTTCCAGCAAGACAATGACCCCAAACACAACAACAAAATAGCAAAAAAATGGTTCAACGATAACTCGTATCAATGTAATGGAGTGGCCTGCACAGTCCCCAGATTTGATTTCAGTTACCACAAACCGATTGTATCCACTGCTGCTATTGCACCATCAATACAAAAGGTACAGGCTATTGAAACACCGACTAATGTACAAATTTCAGAAATAAATGAATAATAATATTGCCCACTATTATTGTATGTGATTTTATAAACCATCATTTCAATCCTCATTAAAATATTTAAATTGAATCCAGAAATTAAGAAGTGTCACTTCAAATATGCGCACATAGTGCGGCTAGCCTTTTTTTATGATGAACTCTTTTATGGCAGAAATACACTCGGAGATTTGCCATTGCCTGCCGAGACAGGCCTAAAATTTCCCATGCAGAATTATACTAAGCCTCCAACACAAAAAAATTATCAAAAATCAACACGAATTTTGAGCCACTTGAGACTTGCACATTATTCTAATAAATATTCTGACAAAACAGTTTGAAATTTTGAGGGAAAAACTTAAATTAATAGGCAAAACTGTGCAATATGTCGCACTGCTATCATTTTGACCGTCACTGTATGTACCGTTCAAAAGTATAACTCACTGCCTACTTTGAGCCGCACGTAAATGTAGCAGCCTTCAAGGGGCAATATTTAAACTGTTTGAAGCCTTAGTAATAAATATTCCAAAATGTCCAAACATCACAACACTGGCAACCTCCTAGGCGGCAGCCGCCACTATCGCATCCTAATAAATTCTGATCAAACAAAAATTAAGGAAGCCAAATTCTTAGTCAAAAGGAAATTGTTGAAAGATCTTGGGACCATTAACCTTGGAACCACATATTAGTTAAATAAAAGAAAAAATTATATTGTTGTGATTAAAAAAACAATCAAATCAAAAGATATCTACTAACAAACAAAAATGGAAATTCCATTTTAGTGATCAAAAACACCAGAAATTCCAAAATATTGGCCACACGAGGTGTTGACAAAACTCTTCAGGTAACAACTGGCTGCGCCAAAGAAACCAAAAAAAGTATAACAAAGATAAATAATAATAAAATTATAGTAAAATGCGTCAATTACGAAGAGTGTACACAATTACCGTCTGGGTATTTTTTCTTGCGTTGTATTCACTTGTTTTTTGTAATTGTTGTCCACGCAAAGTCACGCTGATATTCTGGCCTAAAACCATAAGTATCACTGACCTATAGGCTAGTACTAAACAAATGATATCTGAGCACTTTTTTTGGATGATACCCACAGTTTCATTTGGAAGGAAATTTGATGTCACGCAATGGAGCAATCCAGAATGCATGCAGGGAGGTATGGCGGATATTTTCTTTACCGATGGATCCAAGAATGAAATAGGGTCTGGAGCCGATAGTAATAAGTATCACTATGCTATGGGGGAAATGGCAACTGTTTTCCAAACGGAAGCTTTTACCATCGTGAAAGTAGCCGAATAGATAATCGAGAAGAGATGGAGCGGGAAACAGATTGGAGTTTTAAGTGATAGTCAGGCTGCACTGAAGGCCCTGGAGAATGCGAAGCAAACCTCAAATATTGTTCAAGAATGTAAGAAGAAGCTTAATTCTGTCGCAAGACAAAACAGGCTTGTACTTATATGGATTCCAGGACACTCCGGTGTTGAAGGAAACGAAATAGCCGACGAATTGGCCAACCGTGGATCAGCGGCTCGCCCACAAGGGCCAGAGCCAATAATCGGAATCAGTTTCGCAGGAATCATGAATTGGATCAGCGATTATGTAGGCAATCTATATAAAGAGCGATGGGCCGGTCTATAATGCTGCAGAACTGCAAAGTGTTTTGTGACAAGTCCGAACAGAAAACTGTCAAACTTTCTACTAAAACTTGGAAGGAAAGTTGTTCGATTGTTGGTCGGTATTATTACAGGGCACAACCCGAGGGGTCAGCATAGGACCAGCATTGGAATCATTGAGGACCCAATGTGCCTGTCTTGCTTGGAGGAGGCGGATAGCACTGAGCACTTTCTCTGTGAGTGTCCTACCATTGCTAGAGCAAAGCTACGAGTTTTGGGGTCCGACGTCGTGCGAATGAGTAATATTCGTTTTCTAAAACTGGAGGATATTTACAGATTTGCCAAAGAATCTGGAAAATTCTCACAGGACTAAATAAATATCTCTATCTCTGTCTCTATTTTTTCCTATCTCTTTCTCTGATACTTTTCTCCTTCCCTCCTTGACTATCTACCCTCTTTCCAGAGCTTTAAATAGAGGTTTTTAGCCTGAGTGTTTTAGGAGCCACCAAATCTCCTGGTGCTTCTTGGTTCGACCTTTTCAAACTTGAATTTCACTAAACAAATACTGAGCCCCCTCAAAGTACGACGTCGCAAATGGAAATGGATCGGCCATACACTGCCTAAGCCCCTGGACGACATCACAAGACTTGTGTTGGGTAGGAATCCGCAAGGAAGTCGCAGACGCGGAAGACCAGCCAATATCTGGAGGCTACAGGTGGATGCAGAAGCGCAGAAAACGGGCTATTCGTGGAAACAAATAAAATGCCTAGCTTCAAATAAATCAAATTATAATCCATTTTTTGAAGTCCTATGTTCCAACCTAGGAACCATGGGAAAATATTTATATATTCACTTGTAGAAAATTTCTGCGTAAAATAAACTCAAGTGCTTTTTTCGAGCTTTCTTGAATTGGCAGTGGCCCAAGAGGCCACAAACAACAGATTGCTCCTCCAAGTGCGATATATTCCGTTAATTGACTCTGTACTCTGGATAGCTTCCGCGCGTTGCTGCATTTACGAATATTGGTACGAATAAAGCCGTAAACGTTCCAGAAACTATTTGAATCTAATTTTAATGCCATTGTGATGACACACATACTCTCACGTCTACGTATGCATGTATGTGGCATACAGTTATAATAGTAACTAAGTTTAAATTGAACTTGAGCGTTTAAAATGCAAACAAAAAGTTTATTTTATTTTTATATTTCTGAATTTGTAAGACGTCACGCACACACGCACACCCACACACACACACCCATGCACACACGCCTTCGATTTAACTTCCCAAAAACTTATCATTTCCTAGCGCCTGTCTATTACATTAGGGGTCTTCACACCTAATTCGTTGGTTCGCTACTTGACAGTTTTACGTATTAATTGTTTTTGTAAATACAACTAAAACATCTAAGCGCCAAGTAACGAAGCACTGCTGTGACTAATTTGACAATTTGATTGATGGTAGTTTGCAAAATAACGATCAGCTGCTTAACAACTGGCATTTCGTGGTCAGGCGTGAAGTTTAATTGCAAAATATCAAAAAGTGTAGGGAAAAAAGTAGGTGAAAATAGTAGTGAAATGCAGTCAAAATTTTGTGGGAATAATTCGAAATTATGCACAATTAGATGCATTTTATACAATTAATTGAGATATACAAATGGCTTTACCTTCAATCAGAGTAACTTGCAACTTTCTATTAATTGATTAATAATTTTCGGTTTCACGTTACTAGGCAAAAGGTGGCGCAAAATTAACCACCTTATTGGACCATAAAGACACCTTATAGACAGCTGCTGTATTCAAACGGACAAGCAATGGAGCTTAAATTAGAAGGTCGCGTAGACCTATCGAGTACAATAAAAATTAACAACTGCATATAAATACAAGCCAATCCATTTAAAGAAACTGGAACGAATTAAAAAGAAAACGAAAATAACAAGAAAGTTCCGCTGAAATTGATATACCTCCAAGACAACATAAAAACATACGCAAAATCAAACGGAATCTAATTAACAAATGAAAACGAAATGCACTAAATGAAATAAAGGGGTTTCCAATAAGAGGTGTTATTTAGATATTCAAAGAAAAATGTTATTTTTTAATATAAATGATCGCATGTTTATTAAATTATAAAGAGGAAGGTATGCCGTTAATAGTGAAAAATAAAGTTAGGAAAATGACCACCACGACCACGCTTACAGGACAATATCCTTTTCATGAAATTTTCCATAACCGAATTGCAAAGTGGTTGCCCCATGTCCTCGATAGCCGCTCGAATTCCATCTTTGAGGTCTTGAATCGTCCCTGGGCTGTTGGCGTAGACCTTCTCCGTCACGTGGCCCCAAAGAAAAAGTCACAAGGTGTTAAATCACAAGATCTCGGTGGCCAATTGTGATCACCTCTTCGAGAGATAACACGGTCCGGAAACTTTTCCCGTAAAAGATCAATGGTTTCGTGTCTTGTGTGGCACGTAGCGCTGTCTTGTTAAAAATAAACGTTGTTCAGATCAATACCATCCAATTCCGGCCATAAATAATCGTTAATCATCTCTCCTGTTTAACACCTAACACCTGTTATTGGAAGACCCTTTATAAAACTATCGATTCAAAACAAAAATGATTCAACATAATTTAAAAAACAAGACGATAGAAATCATAAAAAATTAGAAGCTGCCGTAATAACGGTAGTACAGTACAGTTTTACGTCAACACTTTGAACTCACAAACGGTGGTGGCGTTTTGTGGATTTTCTGCCGCCATTTTAATTAAAATTAAAAAAAAAAAATCACTTAACATCATTTCTTTTATTTAGTAAAAAAGTTATTCAAAAACAAAATTGGCTGATTGATTTTGCGCCACCTTGTATATATGTAGTGAAATTGCTATAAATCAGCTGGTGCGCAAGAGCATTACCAAACTAACAAAAATAAGTCAAAGAGGCCGTTCACAGCAAAACAAATTTGCCAAACCGACAATGTAACGAAATGAGTGTGTGAGTACCCCTACTAACGATTTCTCATTATTTCTACTGATATTACACCTTCACATTACATTCGTCCGACTACCAAAGAAAAAACATAACAGAAAAGAAAACAAAATGTAATATGATTATGAATTACGTAGTATCTACAACATCACTTAACGCATCCGCCACAATACCTTCGTCATTTGCATTCGTATTTGCCTTCGTATTGATGTGAAAGTCATGCCGCAGATAGTTGATATCACGTCAAGGAAGCAATAGCGGCTTGAAGTAAGCTCGGCAGAAAATTGTTGCCGCTGAAGGTGGCAAATCCTGATTGCGATAGAACATATTGCATTCCTTTTCGGTCAGCTTGTCGAACACCGAGGCATATTCGCGATGGAATGTGGCCAAATCGACATTGGAACGGCCGATGGCGGTGAGCGCCAAAAAGAGTATATCACGATAGATGGAGTGTGTTCGATCGACGCCGTTATTTTTCAATTTGTGCCGCTCATTTGCTAATCGCTTGACTGGCGTTAAGAGATCATTGCAGCGTATTGCCGAAATGATTTGTTGAATGACACTGAGGAGGAATTAAGAAATATATGTAAAGTATATTCGTTAATTCTGCTGAAGCCGCTGCTTACTTTTTGTTCAAATGCGCCTGGTCGGTGAGCAGTGCTTTCAGTAACGGACTGGCTGGCTGGTTTTGCTTGTATAATATATACATGGGTGGACCGGCTTCGCTGTGTAGTCGTAAATTATCCCACAGACATTGGATGCTTACAGTCTTTACTTTGCTTAGCGGATCGCATTCCTCGTCAGCCTAAGAGAAAACAAAGGAGAGACTATTATTATTATGATTTTTACAGACCATATTTACAAACATATATTTATTTAAATAACTATTAAGAAGCTTTGAAATAATAAAATTAAAAAAAAACATTTTTGAAGTGAAACTTCTTAGGCGCAGATGGACGAGCGAGAATGGAGAGTAAAATTTCAAGGCCATGCAACGTTTTGGGCATTTTCGTTCCGCGAGAGAGAAAAAAGATATAACGTAGAGGGAAAAGAGAAAGAGAGCATATCTTATATATATCTTAGATACACTTTAGGCTATTTTTTCTGAGTTTTTCCTTTCTAGTGAGAAATAACAGTGCCTACTTTTTTACGTTATATTTCCTTTGTGCCTACTGTTTGGGGCGTTTTTTGGTCCCAATTTTTTAGGCGTTTTTTTGTGCCTACTTTTTGGCACTTATTTCCGTTTCCTGGCTAATGCTTGTGCTTACTATAAAGTGCTTACCATTCCGGCGTCAGATATATTGGTATTGCCTTGCGGTAATTTGTGCCGTTGCTGCGGTTCTGGAATCGCTGCGTTTGTGCGGGTGATGAACGCTCGGAGTAGTGCGCGTTGTTGCCACAGCGCTTGTGTCCGGCGTTTACCTACACCGGTCGACACTTATCCGTTTTTTGTAAATCTTGTCTATTTGTATTCTCTGCAAATGTTGTGAATTTATTCGTTCTCTCTTTCTCTCTCTCTCTCATTCCCTCTCGGGTCTCTCCCTCTTTCTTTGTCTGCCTTGAAAGTTTCACTTCTGTTATGTGTACTACGCTACACACACTTTTTTTATTATTTAACTTTGAAACAAAATCAGTAAGAGAAAAAGAAAAATATAATGGGCTACTTTTTCTTGTAAAATGGCATTACGAATACAGTACCTACTAATTATGTTTCGGAATATTCTTTTTTTTTGTATAAATGTACATACAAACCAATAAAATGAACAGTGAAAAACTAGTTTTCAATCGATTCATAATTTTTATCGCCGTTTATTTGTATTACCGTTTTAATATTTTCATTTCTATTAAATTAAATTTATATGTAAAAAAATAATTTTTATTTGTATTATCGCTGTAATATTTGAATTTCTATGAAGTTTGACAGTAAAAAACTAGTTTTTGATCGATTCACCGTTTTTATTTATTTTTAATTTTTATTACCGCTTTAATATTTGTATTTCTATTCATTCTGATCCATAATTTATATCGATTTTTTATTTTTATTATCGTTTTAATCCATCCATTTTTAACGATTTTTCATTGGTATTACCGCTTAATATTTTTATTTCTATTAAATTAAACAGTAAAAACTACTTTTTGTCGATGTTTTATTTTTATTGCCGCTTAATATTTTTTTCTTCTATTAAATTGAACAGTAGCAAACTAGTTTTCAATCGATTCATAATTTTTATAGATTTTTTCTTTTTTATTACCGTTTTAATATTTTAATTTTTATAATTTAAATGTAAAGAATTAATTTTTAATCGATTCATAATTTTTATCGCTTTAGTATTTTTATTGCTATTAAATTTAAATAAAAAAGAGAGACACCAGCTTTTAATCGATTCATCTTTTTAATCGATTTTTAATTTTGGTTACCGCTTAATATTTTTATTTCTATCAAATTTAATAGTAAGAACTAGTTTTTAAATTACTCATAATTTTTTATCGATTATTTATTTCCATACCGCTTTAATAAGTTAATATTTTTATTTCAATTAAATTATTCGATTTTTTATTATCATCCGAAAAATTTTATTTCTATTAAATTTAACAGTAAAAAAATATTTTTTATCGATTATTTATTGTTATTACCGCTTCATTATTTTTATTTTGGATTTATTTTTTCATTACTGACTTTTTAGTGGGTTATCCTTCAACATCCGATCGATGCCCCATTTTAATCGATTTATAATTTTAAACGAATCACTATTTTTTTTACTTATTAATTATATTAATTTTCTGATCAGGTATCTTTTCGGCAACCCGTCTCAAAAAACTACAAAAAAAAAGAAAAAAAATTGTTTTCCTTCTTGAGAATCTGGAAAGCCTGTAGCACTAATATCGAAGATTCGTAATATTTCGTATAATATGCATGACAACCAGTTTTCCCCAACTGTCTTATCATGATTGACTCGAGATGTTCCGTACGAACAGACAATTTCTATTGTAATTCTCGCAAATTCGCTAATTCTTCTTGAAAATTTGTCCCATATAAATTATAAAATGCCTCTATGGGGATTTAGGCCTCTTTGCCGAAGGTAAGTTCTACGTTCCCATGACAGTTGGCTTAAAGTTATTTGTATAACCCGAATTTATACCTGGCCACGGATTGTTACTTAGCAGCATTTCCAAAAGTGTATGAAGAAGATTTAGTGCTGTTTCAGCAACAACTTTAGTCAGCTGAACCTCATCTTTGGTGAAAATGTGCAGTTTGAGTTTCTTGCTGTCTCTTCAATCTAACTTCCATAAGGTTGCTAGCCTTTAATTAAAGTAGACGCTTTTGAGTTAATATAACTTTTTCTTTTTCTTTGCCCAAGTGGGCCCCTCGCGTGGTCAGCCATTTATCTTATCCTAATACAGTTTTAGATTGTATAGAAAAATACTCACAGCTACTGGCAGGCAAAGCTCAGGCAGATGAGTTTTACTTTCGATACGCTCCATAATCCACAATAAATTCCAATAAATAATCGGATGCTCCTCTACAAAGGAGGACTTCACCAGTGCGATATCACCTTCCTGTGTAAGTATGTTTTCGAGTTCTTTGCGCAAGACCAATGGATTCAAATATGGAATTGTCAGGCTGTCTGATTGTTTGAGCGCCTTCAGGGAATCGTCCACAACAATTTGTACGCTCAGGAATGGCACGGTTAACTTGTTGCATGCGTGGCAGGTTGTATTCAAATTGGAATCCTCTGCTGACCAACCGGACATAATCTCCTCGTCATACAGCAGCACCGAACAGTTGTGGCATTGGGAACAGGATGTGATTTGTATGAGTACGTCACACTCGGGGCGCTCTTCTAACTGTAAGTAGGCATGAATTGGGTTAATTTTTATTAGAAATAAATTGAAGTTCAAAAACAAGCAAGTTAAATGGATTCAAAACTCACATCCGCAATGGGTGAGTACAAATTATCCGGTAGCACTGGAAATGCGCTCAAATTTAACGCCGACGTATTTTCGCCCAACGGCACCAAATTATTATAGCTTGATTTGCGCGATTCACTCAGCCGTCCCCAAGGATCCAAATCGCTGGAGACGCGACGTATTTTCAACGTGCCATCCTCGTGTGTAATCACATCTTCATCAGCACCCTCGGGATGTCCAACGTTGCCAGGCGTTTTAACCGGTGTCGTTTGGGCCGAGAGCGCACCTTTAATCTCATCGAATTTTCGGGTTAACGAAGTGGCAGCATATTTTATGCTGCTCAGGCTACCTTGAATGATCTCATTCGATTTTTTACCCGTTAAACTGGGACTGCAAAAGGTTAGTAAGCGTGTATTTTGAGATATATATGTATGTATGTTTGCTTTTCATCAGCATAGAATTTGTTTTTTTTTTCTAAGCATAATTTAATGATTTAGAAGCTGATTTTACAGCTGTTTTAGTTTTGGTTAGTAAAAATTGTTTAATAGGATTGTATGGTGTAGGTAAAAATGAAATATTTGGATGAAAAAGCAATATAATTAGTATAATAAAGTAAACGTTTTTAAAAACAATGAAATGAAGCCCGAAAAACAAAGTGTGCAAGCAACAATCACGAGTGACAGTGGTGAATTTAGAAGAGATTTGAGTAAAATTATTCGTCGTGCAATACTTTTTAGAAATTGATGATTATTTGCCCTAACTACAGGGTGGGCCATATAGCGTTTGCTTTTTGAACCACCTATTCTTTTGAGAATGGTAACACAAATGACATGTCAAACGTGTTCATAATTCGTGGCCACAATTTTTTTTACAAAAATATTGTTCTTCCTACAATAAAAGCTATATAACGCAAAGTTTCAAACTTTTTCAAATTTTTCATTTTTTTTATTAAATTTAACAGTAGACAAATTTTTAAACGATTCGTAATTCTCACCGATTATTTATTTTCGCCTTAATATTTTTATTTATATTAAATTTAACCGCAAAACAACAACTTTTATCCGATACCTAATTTTTACCGATTTTTTATTTTTAATAATAATTTAATATTTTTATTTCTATTAAATTTAGCAGTAAACAAAATTTGTAATCGCTTCATAATTTTTATCAATTTTTTATTTTTATTATTGCCTCAATATTTTTATTTAAATTAAATTTAAAATTTGTAGTCGCTTCGTAATTTATATGGATTTTTTATTAATGCCTCAATATTTTTATTTCTATTAAATTTAACACTAAAAAACTGGTTTTCTATCGATTCGCAATTTGTATCGATTATTTATTTTTATTACCACTTCAACATTTTTATTTCTGATTCATTATTTCATAACAATTTTTCAAAATTTCAACATAATTTTTTTATCTTTAGCCAGAAATTTTACAATTTTTCGCGGTATGCTTTTTTATAGCTCATTAAGTTTAAGTCTAACAAAGTGTAAATTTAAGGAACTATAAAATACCGATGATTTTTTGTAAATTTTTTCGCTGAGATGCCGCGCCTTTTCTTCCACACGCGCAGTACATGCTCGATTTTTTTTATATGGAAGAAAAAGCCTAGGACAAAAAAAAAAAAAAACAAAATGCCAAAAATCAACGGTAATTTGTAGTCACTGGAAACTTGCACTTTGTTATACAAAATTCTTCTTCTTTTTCGCTTCACAGTCTATGGTGGGCCATAACTTCATCATCAATCTTTCTCCTGTTCACTCTCTCTCTTGCTACATTTTTCCAATTATGACAATGACTGTTCGAGTCATCAAACCATCTCTTTCTTGGTCGGCCTCTTTTTCTTTCTCACTTTGGACGTAAAGTAAAAAGTTTTTTTGAATTCATTTGGCATTTTAATAATTGGTCAATCCATCTGATGCGCTGCGTTTTAATAAAATCATCATCTTCGTCTCCTTGCCGCGAGGATGAGGCTTAAGGGGTGATTTAACCCCCATATCATGAGGGCTAACTCATCACGAACTAGCCTCCATATCGGCATGAGGAGATCATCGTACCGATTATAGTCCCCCTATTGTTCCAAACCCTGGCATCCCACCATATCCCTCTCCTACTCCCCTCTAATCCAGGGTGCTATGCGTTACCGTGCCCACATGGTTTGCAGCCAGGGGTATCTGGCTGTATTTTAACGGCGCTCTCCTGAAACTGGGTCACCTCAGGAGGCAGGATGACCTTGCCATGGTAGAGAGGACTGCCATGGTCGCCGTTTCTCTTTTCCTCCCTAAAAAGTTTAGTCCGCCACACTTGCCACGTCGAGCAGCGCGGACGATTATGCAATGATGATGCACAAAAAAACCGTAGCCTCGGATAAAGGCATAAACAAAACAAGGCCCAATCCTACGGGAAGGTCAGGTCTTTCGACAGGAAAGAACACACACACGAGTGGTGCCAAGCCTGTGGCTAAGCCAGTGCCCAGCTCTCTCTTCGCCCCTTCGGGGACTACCTCCACGGCAGCGAGACCTATTACTGGTCACCATCCCAACCCTGTCTCAAGACAAGTTGGTGATGACATCCCATTGCCAGGCTTTGGTGCCAGAAGTAGACCCCCCTCGCAACTAAACCCTCGGGAAGTAAGGACGGCCCTGTCCTAAGACAAGCCGAGCTTGCTGTCTCCCTCACTCCAGGTGACACGGGAACTCCAGAAAGACACCCTTGACAACGTCGGCGGCATCGGACCACATGGCTCAGCCAATGGTTTCTGGAGCTTGCCCTTCTGACAAAATCACTGACCCGGGTAGTACCCACCCCCGGAAGCAAATTAGTGTTTCAGAAAGGTACTACCGTACCAAGCGTTCAGCCTTCAGGATCCTGGAGAGACTGAAGGATACCAAACGGAGGTACAGTCAGACTCCAAGGCGTGGGCCGAAGGCTTCATAGCCGAACACCGGGAAAAAAGGCTAAAACGGATTCTGTGCAAGGGAAGTGCAAAAGATCGAGGGAGGGACATCGGCTGAAGCCAAACAAACTAAGGTGTCCGCCACTCAAACAACTAACACCATGAAGAAATCTTTTGCGGAAGTAGCGAAAGAAAGCCGCATAAGGCAGTTTACAGAGACATCCTGAAAGAAAATCCAGGACCCCCACCCAGTTGTTCGGACGTGGGTTGGTTTCAATCACGCGTCAAATTAATCAGGTGCGCTGATCAACGATCGGTAGACCTATTTACTCTGGCAATAAAGCGCATAGGAGAGCCTCGGCTTTATTACATTCACACCACCAATAATATATAAAAACTGCTTACTCAGCAAAACTCTGGTTAAAAAGTTGAAAGTTTTGATTAAATTTTGAAACTTGCGTTATATGGAGTTTGTTATAGTATAAACTTAATTAAAAAATTAGTAGTGTGTTTATAATTTTGCAACGGGGTGTATATGAGTAGAAATCGTAACGGTGCGAATTAATAGTGGTTAGGGCAAGTACACTCGTCTATGCATACTAGGTATTACAAATCACGACTGCACATTTGTCAACAGCACTTCAGATTAGTCAATTGATTTTCCGAAATCGTAAAATGTATTTCAGAATATCTAATTGATTTTCAGAAAGCGGAAACAGTTAAGTACAGTTCCGTGTCCGTTAAATGTACGCCATAATAATTTTAAATGTAGCAGAAAAATCTAGGCGAATCTATTAAAGAGGGTGTTGGTAAATCAGCTGATTTGTTTTTTTTTTTTCTTTTGCTGTGTCCATGTCGCTGTCAGCACAAAATAAAACAAGGCGAATTAAGTTTTTGTTTTGTACTTTGCCAATAGCTTGCCGTGACAATCAAGCGTACAAAACATTGTTGTTGGTGTAGTGCCACTATCTTCAATAAATGCGTCTTGAGAAAAATAATACAAATTTATTTCAGATCTATCAAAGCCTTCTATTTTACGATCTCTGAAGCTCATTTCACAATTCCTGTTGTTGTTACCAATCCGGTAACGTAGAATAGACTGTCGAAGAAAAAATGTTCTCTGCTTGACTAAGCAGCCGCATTTGTGAGTCAAATGCATTCAGAATGGGACAGCTGCTTCCTGAATCTTGCAACAAATATTTCAGATTCATTAAACAATTAAAGAAATTAATCTCGTATTAGCCTACTTCGATTCCCGTTATCCCCGCCCCTAGTTTGTGTTTTAGGGAAGTGCAATGGGCATCTAAGCCTGAGTGATTTTACGACTTACTCAAATCTATTCTTCCCCTCATGTACGCCCAAAAATGTGCAGCTTTTTTCAAGGCCAAATTCAAAATGAGTTCCCTAAGACGTATATTCGTGATGTGGACGTAAATGTGAGTACTAAACAGGTGCATATATACAAATTATTGAACCATCACCGCATTACCCGTAATTTTGAAATATTTGGTCAAATACTAAACATTAGTGAACCCACACCGTCTTAAGTTTAAACCAACATAAAATTTTACACACACTGTGATTGGGTTAAAAAACGAGGAGTAGAGAAAACCATCACCGTAAAAATGTTTTTTGTTTTTGGAAGGAAATCAAAAGTTGGATTTTTTTAAACAAAGCATCTAAAGCTGAGTGTGGCGCCAAACACAATAGAATAGAATAAAACAGAAACAACTGGACGCACACACAGCACAGCAAATCTGTGGCTTTTAGACGGTGGCACTTACCTTATATTGGAAATATTTTCTATAATAATGGTGGGCTTGAAACTGTCTTTCTTAAATGAGAATCGTGCAGGTGAATAACGTCTACGAAAACATGGTACAAATTTGTTTCATTAAAAAATTGGGGAAGTGACAATTAAGGAAAATTCAAAAAAAAAGTATAGCAAAATAAAATTTATACTAAAACTGGTATGTAAAAATCAAAAATAGCGCGCGTTAATAGCTTTAAAATGCGTTTACAAAATTATATGCATGAGTAGTATTGGCTGCATAGCAAACAAGAAAAAAATAATTTGAAAAAAAAAAATTTAAAAAATTAAAAAAAAAAAATGACTGCACTTGCATGCATTAAATTTACAACATTAAAAAAAAATTAATATGTTGTCAGCCGTTGAAAACAAAAAAAAATAAATTTGTACTGTTTGGTCTGAATTCTGCTAATGTCAACCGCATTTGAATTGCGGCAGTTTACTCTTCTTAAATCGACAAGCCTAAGCAATTCTGCGCATTCATACTTGAAAAGAAATCTGTGCATGTCGTTGCGTATATTTACCCGAAATTGAATTTCAACGATGAACCGAAATTGGCCAAACTCGACGCTACACTTGAACCAGGCATTGTCTCCGATCGCTGCATACTTTTGCTCAAATGCGTCGATTCGTCGAAGGTCGCACTACGTTGACCTTTGAATAATATGGGCTTATCGGTATACATAGTGCTGTTATTCATGCCGGCGTGTTGTTCGTTTGTTGCCTCTTTGGTGCTTTTGGTGTTTGTAGCCGTACATTGACCTTTCAGTTCTTCATTTAACGCGCCTAGCGGATCATTTTGAGTGACCGGCGTGCGTGGTGATATTCTGACAAATAATTATAAGAATAATAGCCTTAGTTCATTTGTTGTAATTTATGTCAAGCACTTCGCACTTACTTTGTGGGACTCTGTAAAAGATGTGCGTGCGCATCTTCACCGCTCATATGTGCGTCAGCCGTCGCATAGTCCAACTCTTCCTGAGAACTGGCAATTTCATGCAGCATTTCATCTTCCTTCAATGCCTCCTCTTCATCGGCTACATCTTCCTCGCCATCACCGATATTCATTATTTTATAACGTGGCCCACTTGTTTCGGTGGGCAGCGACTGCTTGCGTTGCAATTTGTTCAGCAGCTGTGCATCACCACCGAAACTCTCGGCCTTCGTCAATTGTAGCTTGCCGCTAGCGCCAACCCCGGTTAGATCACAATTGGGGCTGTGCGGACTGTTCGGTGTGTGCGGCGACGATGTGGAAGTAGGTGGCGCACTTTTGTCATTGCCTGATTTTTCGATGGCCCCACTGGACTTGATGTCACCTGCTATCAATAGTCCCGCTGTCGAGCTGATAACATCACCAGCTGGGTCCTGTGCACTCATTGCCAGCGCCGACTGGCGCACAATGCTACCTAATTTGCCTCGCAATTTATCGAATGCTGAGAAGTCCAGCAGTGTGGCGCTATACGCATGAGAATCGCCAGCACCCCGTTCCATATGCGAAGACGTTGATGAATCAAGGCTGGTACGTGATGTGCCGTCAACTGTTTCTAATGTACTGAGGTTATTTTCGCATGATGCTGAAAGTGGTTTCTTAGCTGCATGCTTCTTGCCAGCGCGTCGAAAATGCGCCGCGCCGAGTACGACGTTTTTAATGCGATTCCAACGTAGTTGGCTAAGCGTTGTACTATCACTGGGCCATTCCGACTCGAGCACGCAACGATTGTAGAAGCCATAGGTTAGCGCATTGGGTTGTACACCCGAGCGCTTCATCAGATAGTGTAGACGCACCGCCAATACGGGGAGATTATGTATGCCACACAATTGCATCATGATACGGTAGCAAAATTCATCACAGGTTATTTTAAGTTTTGAGGCACGCACCAACATGTCGTAGGCTGCACGCAAAATGTCGTGCTCTTTGCCGGCCTGGCGCGTATCGGTCACCATGGACGGGAGTATGAGGAAGTAGAGAGAATAGCATGTCGCCAGCAGATATTTTGACCACGCCTCTGGGTGCATCTGACAACGTCGTGCCATTTTCTGCGAGAGCTTAATTTCGTGTTTTGTGCGGCGTGCTATAGGCGATCCCGGCGCCAACGAGCCGTTTAACTGTTGCTGCAAAAAGTGCGATAACGCAGTTTTCTTCGACGATTTCAATAGACTCGGATTCAGTGTGAAGTTCGCATAGTTGTAAACGAACCCGGAGTTATCTATGAGATGGGCAAAATAATTATATATTTTTAGCGAATGTATTTGTGAAAGCTTTTAGTACCAACCTTGTTTGGGTCCTACACTGTCTGGTGGAAATATGTACTTTGTACGTTCGCTATTCTGCCCAGATTCCCAGTCAACTAAACGCAAGTCGGACGGTGTGTCATCGTATGCGCCCACCTTTTCAGCGCATTCATCGAAAAATGTAAGTCCATGATCGCCATCCGATACGAAAGAACGTTCTTCAATGAAACGTATAAACATCTGAGTTTTCATGAGAAGTTCAAAGAACTTTTGATGCGCCTTATCGCGTGATCGCAAGAACGCCTTCAGTTGAAATAAGGCACTTGGATCTGTGGCACCGACAGAGGGCGCCTTCGATATCGGCGTCAAATAGTCGCGATAGCCGCGTAAAATCGATGCCATGAACAGCAGAAAGGCCTCTTGAATTCGTTGTTCGAGATCTTGCTGAAGAAGGAAAGAGAAGAAGATCCAAATTAAATGCAGAAATTGGCAAGCACAGTGGGTTTTTTACTACGCGTATAGGTAATTTAAGATACCAGCGAATGTTTGTGTTTGGTCATGGAATATTTTTAATAGCGGCGTGCCAATAAAGTTAGCATAGCGCGCATTTGTAGTTTGAAATATAAAAGATAAAATTAAAGTTATTAATTTAAATTTAATAGATAAGGTACCTCACGCTTTCGCTTTCTTAAATCCCTATCAAGGCTGTTAGTTGATTCGATGTGAGTTGTTTTAAGAGCTTCCAATTCGTTGAGGCTTTGACGCAAAATACGTGCAGCACGTTTAGGCAAAAGTTTTATCGTTAAATGCTTCTGTGATTCACACAACTATAGCACAAAATAAATATAAAGGGTAGATAAGAAATGAAACTATGTACATACATAAGTACAACCAACTCAACAATTAACGTACGCTGATTGTGTTCGTATCTAAGTCGATGCAAGTTACATCTTGCGGTGGTTCATATAAATCAAAAAACCTTGAATCGACTCCAATCAAATAGGGCAACGGCGCATGCAAGACTTCCGCCAAACCCAGCGGGCATAGTGGAATGTACGGGCATTGCCATTTGAATGGAAATAACAGCGATACAATAGCTTCACCCACTGCAGTTAATGTCGCCGGTCTAAAAGAAAAGAAGAAAATTAAGATCAAATTGCTTTTATATGACTGAATATCATTCAAGTTGCAGACCGTAATGAGTGTATCAAAATTTTTTGCTCCGTTAACGCCAGCAACAAGACATGCAAACAGTTATCAGTTCCTAAATTCTGTAGCAACATGTGAAAACCCGCACCGCTACGTGGCAGAGGCGAGTCTTCCGGTTGCGTAAGCAGAATGCGGTCATTGGACTCGCTGGAGAGCTTTATTGGCGTACAAAAATAAATATTACTGATAATTTAAATGAAATATTTTAGTAAAATTTACTTGTAAGTGTATGCTAGGTGCTGGAAATGGTACTTCGTCCAGCAATTGTGTTATATAACGTTCGATGGCTACTGGTAAATCTACACCATACACTGCTAGGCGCTATAAAAGTACGAACAAACCAAGATATAGTTCACGATTGTGCAAAGCATTATTTCTCACTCACATGTAAGTAACGCAGCCATCTGTCGAAAGTATCCCCGAATGGATAATGTGACAAAAGGCAAATAGATTTAATTATATGCAATGAATTTTGCTTAGCAAACGCTTCATTCCATCCCAACAGCTCACGCTGCTTCTCAGTCAATGCTTCTTCCCTAAAAAAAAGTTTAATTTACTTAATACATGAAATAAAACTCTATCCACTCACTCAAAATCCTCATAGAATGTTAAGGCGGAACCATAGACTTTGTACGTGCCATCATTGACCGTCAGCACAAAAGTACTGAACACCGGACTGATGGGTTTACGTTTCTCTCCTTCGCTCACGTGAGGCCAAGCCTCTAAGGACGCGCCCATCGGCAAACAAAATAGGGGTACACTTGGACATAAATTTAAGGGAAAGTCATTGTGATCGACTGTCGGATACCGCAATAATATTTCCGGCTGATAACTGATTAATCTTGGACGGTACATAGATTTTTTGTAGCATAAATAGACATCGCTGCCCATGTAACCCTTATTGAGGGTTTTGTAGATAAGGCAAAATGCATGTGGTGGTTTTTCTCCTTTGCTTTGTACGATCACACACAAATCTGTGACCACTAATTCGTTGCAGGGCATGTCCGGTCGTGCTCGTCGGTATGTAAGAAATATTTTCGATGAAGAATTGTTAACATTTGCTACGCGGCCACCAGGCGTCTCTGCGACAATTTCAGCATCAGACATTATACGTTCATGACCATCGTACAGTACACCTGGAATAGAGAACTAGGCATTAAAAGAAGTGCCCAAGTATACATGCAACAATCGATTACCTATATCCACTAAAGGCGGTCGATCTTTACCACGTCTATAGTAAATATAACATTCTGTGGTACGCATAGACCCATGGTTGAGATTCGCTGGCAGTCCTGTAGGCGTCGCCTCCAACACCTCGTAGCCTTCGGGCACCTCTTCATCGAGTAACGGGAAGTATACACCAATATCGGTTATGGGTTCTATGGTATTAGCCGCTCTCAAATGACCCGATTCGCTGAAAATATTTTCCTGCAACAGCTGCGGATGCTCTGGCATACCAGCTACCACAAAATAGTCAGCAATTCGTTTCTCCTCCATGGCGCTAAAGATTATAAAATGAATAACAAAATTGAATTGAATTGAAGCAACAAAAGTACACATATAACATTTTTCATAATTGCATTTTGTTTTCATTTGACATTTTTGTCGCTTTTGTTTTGGTCAACAGTGAACACAGCAACCATAACCCAAAGCAGGTAGAGATGCCATTCACAATAGACCACACAGTATGCACATTGTTATAGCTGGTAGAGTTGGAGCATTGCAGTTTTTACTTCTTTTTTTTGTTTTTTACACACAACCTGTTCTTCCCACTTGAAGAAATCCTTTGATTCACTTTCGACAAATCTTCCGCTAACGCCTTCCTGATATCAAGTTTTATACAAGGAGCTAGCTCAAACTAGTTCGCCTTTGCAACTTTGCGCCATGAAGTGATTCACCCCCCCGTCACTTCCTCACCTATTTCCGCATTTGGTGTCGGGGTCAAATTGCTATTTGCCACTGCTGCAGCCACCCGTTGCAAAGTAGGATTTCTAACTATTAGCTCATTTTACATTTAATGCTCCTATAGTTAGAATAATGAAGTAAAATCCAACTTACGTCGATTGCTTTTGCTTGGCTTTCCAATCTATGCGCCACTTTGTTCAGCAAACTGTCTGCTGCCTTTTACTTTTGCCTTGCACTCCTTTTCACGACGTTCACTTTAATCAGAAAAATTTTCACAACACTGCGTAAAATATTTCGTATCCCTTTACATCACCATCTTTGAAATAAATGTTGTTCTTATTAATCTTTAAACATGAGGATATGATTTATATTCAATATTCAAAATATTTTAAGAGCGAATAGAATTTATAAACGCTTCACTATTGGAATTTATTTTCCTTTGATAAATCCATTGGTTCGGTGACTCGCAAATGGACAAATAATGCCACCTGATCAAATTGAAATAGATGAAAACCTTAAAATTTCGATTGAGTATAATAAGCAAAATTTATACTAAAAAATTATGATATATTTTACTAGAGTTTTAAATATATGAATTATTGTTATTCCAAACTGTTTAATATTGTTTTTAATTCAAGAAGGAAATATTGTCAAGCTGCTTCCTGAGATTAATAATGTGGATTTCACATTAGGTTTTAAGTGGCAGCGCCGAAAATGGAATGTATAACTGTTTTGTCTCTTTTAACCTTATCAGTGCTGGCACAATTAAATACTCGTTGAAATTGGTCTAAAAAAAGTTTTGACTTTTAAGGTGAAGTGAAACTTTGATGGGCTTTTGCAAGGATCAATAACACGCGAAAAGGTGAGAATTTTTCAAACTAGTATTTATTTGAAAATTTAGTGGTTTTTAACAAAAAAGCACAATTAAATAAAAGTATTTCTTTAAACTTATTTATTATTTATATATGTATTTTTATATCTATTTAATCCCACCCGACATATCCGATCGCCTTATAATTTTTCAATTGCCTTGGAACAGCCGGTTTGCTTTATAAAATATCATTAAAAGAACGCCCTAAGATCTGATTGCGCGCTATGATTGACATCCGCTCCATGAAACCGTTTTAGAATGAAAAATTAAACAAAATCTCTGATGAGATCTTCCACTTCTGCTGATGACCATGTTAGACGCTTTAAAGACTATGATTTGAGGGCATAATAAAGAAATATTTTTCTAACAGCGGTCGCCACTTGGCATATAAATATTATAAAAATACAAAAATAAAAATATATAACTTGCATTTCTTACAAAAATTTTGAATTTGAAGCTGAATCCAATGTATGTCCGCGTTCTTTATTGAGCCACTGTAGTTTGGTGACGCTCGGGTTTGCGCGATGTTATCTCACATCTACACATTTTAGGTATATCTGTATTAGGCATTTTCTTACCGTCCGGTTAGTTGCTATTAACCGGTGGTAACTTAAGCGAATGATGGCTTGAAATTACAATTTCAATTTCCGTAAGGTCTGGTTGGCTGGCATCGGGTTAGTTCGCCATTCTGAATACTTTGGAAAAAAGCTCACAAAAACTCATTGAGAATGATCACAGCAACTGATTTCGGATGCTATTTAATCCATTGATGTAATTTGGCAGTAAGGAAAAAGGTGCATAAGTTTAACCCCTTTCTGAAAAGGTAGTCAAAATTGAAAAAAAGGTCGAATGGTACTTAATTATTTATATTTTTAACCTAAGCATTGCAGTGGATTTGTCACATTTGTATTGACAATGCATGGCATCCCTTTGTGCTTAGTTACCGAGTTCTTTATGGGGTTAGGGATAGTTAGAATTTTCAAAAAAATTGATTTTTATTTGCATTTTCTTAAAGTGTAATATCTATCTTAAAAATATTGTATGAAAATTTGAAGTGAATCTCATAAATAATTTTCGAGTTAGTCAACAATTAACAAAGGGCGCTCGGGCGCTCCGGAGCAGATAGCAAAACTTTAAATGCGTTTTTCTCTAAACAATGTTTTTTGAACTGGTGATTTCAATAAAATTTATACTGCTTTTGAAAAACATAAAAGCTCGTGCCTGATCGAAGGATTTTTTTCTTCAAAAATTTCGTTTTTTTAACAATTAATTGTCGGGTTTTTTTCGAAAATCTGAAAAATATTTCCTGAGGCCACCATATTGTAAATTAAAAAAAAAGCTTCGATCAGCCGCAAGATTATCTATTAATAAAACTTATTTCTCTTGGCCGATTGATTTTAGATGAATCTCCTCGGACTTGTGATGATCACAGCAAGGGACTTCTGTAGAAACGGGCTCCACACAAACAGCGGTAACTTTTACAATTATTAATTTTGTTTTTTGAAATTTTGCTAAAATCAAGTCGAAACATGATGTATTAATGCTATGTTTTTATTTTTGAAAAAAAAAGCAATTGACTAGCAAAAAAAAATTTTTTTTCTGGGCTCGGACTACCCCTAACCACTTATGTATATACTATATTTCATGGTATTTTTGTTTGCATAGCTTTAATTTAGTAATGTGTCTTAAATTTTGCTATAATTTTCTCAGGTTTTAGAAAGATAAATTTCCTAGGTCCAAAAGCTCGTAGCTTGACAAACAACTATGATAATCAAACCATAGCAAAATAAAATAAAACTTAACTTAGTACTCAGAAATTATTTGTTGGATTTTAAAAATTGCTGCAACTTTCGGTACGTTTCACAAAAGCTTTGATAGTCTATATCTTAAGAATTATAAGTTTCCTACAAAGATATATATTTTTCCTAGTCTCAGAAGACTCACGTATGCTAATCCATCCACGAATAGGAGACCGTTTGCTTGTCATAAAATTTAGTAAATACGTGAAGAGTTAGTTATATTTTAATTCCACTTTTAAACCTACACTGAAGTAATAAATAAAGCCCCTTGAGTACAGTGGAAGCTCTGAGTCAGAAAAAATACTTTTATTTCGTCAAGCCCGTTAATCATACATATAATTTTTTTGTTTACTGCAATATTCACTGACGATATCACCTGCAAAGCTACAAGTATAAAATCCATGTGAGAAAAAGGTAAATGGGCCCGGGCCTAACACATAGATGACACCAGTTTTATTGCGTTCACCTCTTTTTCAGTTAGTTTCAACCTTAAAAGTACAGCTGTTAAAATTTCATGATTTTAGTCTGTGAGTTATTGCGCCAAGAGTGACGCTACTTTTGTTACTTTCAAAACAATGGATCGAAAAGAATTTCGTGTTTTAATTTTACACGGCCTCTTGATGGGGGAAAATATCGTTCAAGCGAAGCAATGGCTTGAAAAGTGTTATGGGGACCTCGCTCTATCAGAAACAAGAATAAAACGATGGTTTGCTGACTTCAAACTGGTGCTGGTCGTAGAGACACCGATGATGCACAACGCAGTTGACACCCAAATGAGGCAGTAACACCAGAAAACATAAAAAAATCCACCAAATCGTTTTGAATGATCGAAAAGTGAATTTGCGTGAGTTGACTGACATCGTAAAGATATAAAAAGTTTGTGTTGGCTTTATATTGCAAGAGCATTTGACTATGAGAAAACTCAGTTCAAAGTGAGTGTCGCATCTGCCACTGTTGACCATCAACAGGCAACGCCCAGTGTCACAAATTAATCAAAACACATGCAAAACTACATACATGAATTGAACTCGAAATTGCTCCCACATCTACTGTATTCGTCAGATTTGGCTCTCAGCGTCTACTGACTGTTCGCAGGCACAATTAAGTCCATTGTAATACACTCGGATTCCCTTTTAATTTTCTTTAAATCTACCCGATCTCCAAAGAAATCTGAGCAAATCTTGTGGTGCCAAGGAGCCAAGGTGGTCGCTTCTTAACACAACAGTGCCAAAGACCTCAAACCTGATTCGAGCGAAGGCCGGGCAGACGCACAGAAAGTGGTCCGCCGTCTCATCCTTATCTCCACAAGCTGTGTAGAGTACACTGTCTGAGATGCCTACCTTTTCCATGTGCTTTGCCCATAGAAAATGGCCCGTCATCAGTCCAACCAGCTATCTGCACTCCCTTCTGCTTAATGACAGGAGGGTTTGCGACAGTCGATCGGATATGACAGGTAACATAAGTTTAGTCCATCTGCCGCCTCTCTCAGCCTGCCAAGCTCGCTGTGGGTTGTAGTAACCCATTTGCTAACCGTAGCTTTGATGGCTGCAGAACTGAGTGGCAGAACGGGAGTCAGAGGTCCCGTTACTCGCTGCAGACACATATGGATCTGCCTCTCCATCTGTTTTCCACAACAAAGTTCATCGCTTCTTGAACAGCATACACCTCCGCTTGAAACACAGATCCGTGCATTCCAAGAGCAAAGTGCAGTTTTGTCCTCCTGGATTCCACATAGACCTCAGAGCCGGAGCCGTGTTCGGTCCTGGAGCCATCCGCGAAAATGCGAAAACAGTGTTTGCCGGGCTCATTTTCTGAGTTTGACCACAACTGAGCTTCTGGCAGCACCAGTCTGTATCTCTTTTCAAGTATGACTCTTGATGGCATGGTCCAGCAGATCCTCCTCCGCTCGCACCGTGACGATTCTTTGGGCTATCATTGAACGAATCCAATTCACCAGCAAAAGATGCCCATAGCGTAGTCTTTTCTGTCGATGGCTAGCTCTATCCTAGCAACAAGGTTTTGCAGTTCCAGAAATGGAAAGAGTGGGTGAGCCTTCAGCGACTTCTGACGCATATGCAACTCCACTAGCCGTTCGAGATTTTTCAGCATGAAGGAGGTCATGCTGATAGGTCTAAAGCTTTTGGGCTGGTGTAGTCATCTCTCCCAACTTTAAGGATGAAAGCGATCCTCACCCTCCTCCACGAGCGTGGTATATAAGCCAATGCCAAGCATGCAGTGAAGATTTTCTTCAGTGCTGCAGTCACTGACTCTATGCCTTCCTTGAGCATGACGGGATAAATGCCATCTGGTCCGGGGGACTTGTAGCCGTCAAAAGATTCGATGGCAAATCGAATGGCGGCTTTATTCACCACAGACCTGGCAACGTACCAGGTTGTGTTAGGTTGACCTGGCTGTCTGAAAGCCATCACATAGACGTCTTGGTCCTTAGTGTTACCAGATGGAGCTACACCTTTACGTTTCTTTGTAGTAGACATCTTGTAATACGTCTGCGTCTTTTGCGAATCTAAGTAAACTCTAAACTCTAACCCCGAGAAGCATTCTAACTTCTCATATTGTAGAGCATTTTAATCCGGTTCTAGCTAACGCAGGGCAAGAACATAGAAGGTGTTATAGCGTTTCCCTCTTTCCCAGTTCATTGAATAATCTGCAGCTATCGTAGTTTGCAATTCCTATTTGTATGCGTGCGCCGCTAGCAAATTGTGGCCTGTCAGCATACCTACGATAGTTCTGCTTTCTTTTCTGGACAGAGCTAGTACGAATCGGACGTATTTATCTGCATTCTGTGTACACATGATTTCCACGGTTTTACAGGTACATAGCTTCGTTCAGACAAGTGTATTTCTTACCACACAGGTTAAGTGATCGGGACGATCAAGTGAACCGAATTCCTTCGGCAAGGTATTTCACCTCATTAGAGTAAATGACCTTGTGAAGCGGAATACATTATTAGAACACACAACATATTTTTGAGGCAAAAACTTATATGTCATCATGACGTTTTACACAATACACATATCTGGCGATGTTGTTGTAGAGGACATTAAGTTTACGACGATACAGACCATCACAATTGGCATACAATTCACATCCATATAATAAGATTGATAAGATAAATTTTTAGCTAAAGGTACTCGAATTTTCAATGGATTAAAGTGCTCAATAGCCCATAATGAACGGAGCATACCATAGACCTTGCTTGTAGTACTGTAAATTTGGCTATTCCGCGATAGAGTTCTATTGAAAATTATTCCTATATTTCTGGCAGTGTCAACAATTTTTATAACAGCGTTATTTAATTTTACTTCACTGTAGCTTTCGGGTTTGAAATTCTTGCATTTAAAAGTAAGCCATTGACACAGGCCCACTAGCTGATGCTTTCTAAATCAGTGTTGAGTTTATTAATACAGAGCAGCTGAAATAAAGGATGGTTAAATTTTAAAGGCCGATGTTAAACGTGAACCACACCTAAACGTCAAGTTTTTTCTACATTTCATTTGACATTTTTCAATTTCAGACTAACTAAATTTGAACCATGGAAAGATACACATCGAGCAACGCGTTAATGTTATTCAGGCTATTATGAAAGCGGGCGTGCAAATCAAAATGCATATCGCGCACTTCGTGATTTTTTCGGTCAATTTAATCGTCCAAATGTGCGTACAATTGGAAAAATTGTGCAAAAGTTTGACCAAACCGGGTCTGTAAAAGATGTAAAAACACCAGTGCATGCTCGGCAGCTCGTACTGCAGAAAACATTGCTGCTGTTCGCGATAGTGTGGTTGAAGAGCCGTCCCCCTCAACTCGTCGTCGTGCCCAAAAATTGCACCTCTCACGCTCGTCGTTGATGAACAAGACTTGCATTTACACACTTACAAGGTGCAATTGACTCAAGAACTAAAGCCTCTTGACCATTTCAAGCGTCGTCAATGGTCAGAATGGTGGCAGGAAATGTGGAACGGTGAATGACCAATTTTCGAAGAAAATCATCTTCAGTGATGAGGCACATTTTCACCTCAGTGGATTCGTCAATGAGCAGAATTGCCGCATTCGGGCGAAAGATAATCCAAGAATGATTACCGAAAAACCAAACTTTAATTTCCTAAAAAAGTTGTATTTTATTCAAAATCAACACCGGCCCTTGAAACTTAACCACCCTTTATATGTAATTGGACGTAACCTGTGTATACATGAATGTCACAATATTTTAACACACTTTGTAGATCATTTATATGTAACACAAACAATAGTGGCCGGAGAATTGAGTTTTGGGGAACACCTTTAGTTACGGGTGAATCATTGCACAAATTCTGCGCTCAGCCCATTTACATTTTCGGAAACGTGATTACTTTTACTGCTAGTCCCTATTTCACGAATGTAATTCTATGTTTTTTCAGAACCTATTGCTGTGCTAAACCGAAGTTCGTAGAATTTATTTATAGTTAGATTTATATTCGAATCGTGGATAAAAACGGAGGTGGGGTATTGCGAACTAATTCATGTTTTTTTTTCCTTGTTTACTCCTCTCGGAAGCATAGGGCCTTGACAAAACTCGTCTTGCGCTGGTTTCGTTAATCTATTTTCCCTGTCGATTTCTAACAGGGTAGGTGATTAGTCTGCCGCTACCAGTCCTAAATAGTGGGAATGCCTACCCGTCGCTGCTTACTGCCTTACTGCTTGGATTTGCATTTTTCTGCCAGAAGGACCGCACAGATGGTTGAGGACTTCGCTAAATGTAGTGTGCCTGTGCTATTACCGCGGTTTCCCACTTCCTCTTGCTGTCGACACTGATGCAATGTGTAACTGTGTGTTTTTCTTTGTTTTTTGCTTGTTTTAGCAGTCACGATGCAAGTAATGCGTGGACTATTGTGCGGGAGTAAGAATGTAAAAGATGGAAAGGATACGTTTTTGGGTTTGAGGAATGAGATTTTTTTTTTTTTTTCTTTTTAGGGGAAGTAGGTAAATTTGGAAAAGTTCGAGGACCGTGCTTTACGTGGGGTTCGAACCCACTACCTCTGGAATGGAAGGCTAGTGCACTTACGCCAGACTACCTTATGGAAAGCAACAAAACACATTAATGGCGCTGTAGTGCATAATCCTCCCATCAAAACAGAAACCGGCACATGGGCAAAAACAAGCAAAGCAAAAGCCGACACACTAGCCAAACACTTCTTAGACACGAAGCGAAATGGATAGTCAAAACATTAACATTAAATGTGATAACATAATAAACGTTCAGCAAACTAAATCCAGAAAGACCACCATAAGCGAAATTAAAAATCAAATAAGAAATCTGAACGATAAAAAAGATGAAACACCAGAACCGACCCCTTGAGATGGCCTTCACCCCAAGATGATTCTCTTGTCTATTTGGTGGGATATGACCGGTATTGTTTATTATAAACTTTTGAAACTAAACCAGACGATAACTGCTGATTATTATTCCCATCAGCTATCAAACCTTAATGAGGCACTTAACAAAAATCGACCGTCTTGAGTGAATAGACGCAAAGTTTTGTTTCACAACGACCACGCAAGACCTCATACCGCAAGGCAAATATTAGGCAAGCTGAACGAGCTGGGATAGGATATTGCACCTTGTGATTATCTCCTTTTCCGTGGACTTCAATCCCATATGAATAAAAAGAAGTACTCTTCAAAAGAAGCTATAAAAAGGGATATCGAAGCGTATTTTGGCTCCAAAGACAACAAATTTTTTGAGCAGGGAATTAAAAATTTGCCTAAACGTTGGAATTGTAAATAATGAAGGAAAATATATTATTGATTAATAAATACTTTAAACATCTTTTTTATTAATTTTAATACCACCTTTAAAAAACGCACGAACTTATGGACTGACCTGATACTTCTCACGACTATGGAAAATTACCTAAATTACCGCCATACCCAAGCCAAGAAAAGATGCCACTAAAACTGCCTTATATCGACCCATCAGCATATTGCCAGTACTTTCAAAAGTGTCTGAAAAAATATTGCTCGATCGATTAGAATCAATTTTGACAGCAAAAAAGTGATACCAAGCCATCAATTCGGATTAAGACGGCAACACTCGACAATCTAACAAATCCAAAGGGTTGTCAACAAAATACTTCACGATATGAATGACAAAAAAATTTCTTTTGTAGCTGTGTACTTGGACATTGCAAAAGCCTTTGATAAAGTTTGCCTCAGTATCTCAAAGTAGCTCAAACGAATCTTTTCACAAACCTACTATGAACTTTTGAAGAGCTACATAACTGATCGAAAATTTTATATAAGATATGAAGACGAATATTCGGATATCCTCTCAATGACAGCTGGAGTACCGCAAGGCAGTGTACTAGAACCTCTTTATATCTAATATTCACCGCAGATGTATCAACTCCGACAACACATAATGCAGTGATATCAACGTTCGCAGATGATACGGTATTAATGGCAACAAACAATGACGAAAAACTGCGACCTTCACACTTTAAAAATTAATAAATAATACAGTAAACTGGTTGACGAATGGCGTATAGAAGTTAATAAAAACAAAACTATACAAGTTATATATAAAGGGTATTCCAATACAAGGTGTTATTTTGAATAGCCCGCTATTTCGGTAGATGCCACTTTTGAAGCTGTCATTTATTGATATTTGACGCCATTAATAGAAATGTACGCTTAAACAACGCATTGAAATTATTAAAATTCATTGTATAAATGGTGAATATTTGGCAGAGACGGTTCGTAAAACTCGAACATTTTTGGGTCATCGTGAAGCACCTTTTCGGACCCCAATACAGAAATTGGGACAAGTTAGTGATCTGAAGAATAAAACTCGTGCACGTCGCTCAAGAACAGCCAAAAATATTGCTGTTGTAGCCGAAAGTTTTGAAGAAAACCCAGGTTTGTCCATTTCTCATCATTCTTTGGAATTAGGCATTCCACAAACGTCATTACACCATATTTTGCATATAGATTTGAGTCATAAGTCCAGTTAACACAAGAACTCAAGCCGGCCGATCAGCAACAATGTCGTGTCTTTGCTGATTGGGTCGTTGAAATGCATGAAAATGATCCGGAATTCCATCGAAAAATCATCTTGAGTGATGAGGCCCATTTCCGCCTTGGTGGCTTCGTCAAAAAGCAAAATTGTGGGATCTGGGGCTTACAAAATCCAAGAGTTATTGTTGAAAAGACTCTCTATCCTCAACGTGTGACTGTTTGGTGGGGTTTACGGTCCGGCGGAGTCATTGGACCTTACTTTTGATGATTGAAAATGAAGCTGGAGCAACAGTTACGGTGAATGGATTGCGCTATCGAGAGATGATTAACGATTTTTTATGGCCGGTTTTGGATGGTATTGATCTGACAACGTTTATTTTCAACAAGACGGCGCTACGCGCCACACAAGCAATGAAACCATTGATCTGGCATAACACCTGGGCAAACAATTCTTGGATTTTACATGATGATATCGCACTATCGCACCCACCCCAAATTATGCTGGATTATTTGACCAAACACCAAGTAAATACCATCGTTAAATCACCGTATTCACCTGATATGACCCCGTGCAACTTCATTTTGTTTCCCAAGTTGAAGTAACCACTTCGTGGAAGGAGATTTCAGTCGATAGCGGAGATCAAAGAGAATGCGGCGAGGGAGCTGAAGGCCATCCCATCGTCGGCTTACCAGGGGTGCATGGAGGACTGGGTTAAATGTTAGCACATGTGTGTTGATTCAGATGGGTCAAAGTTTGAAGGAGATAAAATAAATTTTCCTGAAATTTAACTCCTACAAACACCATATCATGCTGTGGCCAGGAGAAGTACCCGCGCTTTCTCCACGTCTCCAACAAAGGTAATTTTAGCCGAAGCAAGACTGCCAGCTATTTCGCAAAGAACCCTGAGCAACTCAATGAAGCTAATCAAAAATGCTTCACTGCACAAATAAGTTGCTGTTTTCATACGTTGAATCAGAATGGCTTCAAAGAAACAAGCCCAACTCACCTTCAGCAATATCGCGCATTTTAAACTTATCCAAGCACCTCGACATTGTTTCTGTACCAGCGCTCTCAGGAATCGAAACGCATCCGCTCCAAGATCTATCTTCATCACCACTTTATTAAACTATCCAAAATCTTCTACCAGCCCCAACAAATACAGACAACTCTATAACAAATTTGCTGAACCTCTTAGTGGTAACTGGGAGTTTATTTTTATAGACGGATCGAAGTCTGACACCAGCACTACGTTTGCAGTGACAAACGAGCTGGGTGGTTTGAGTTCAGTCGGTGCAATGCGAACGTATTGCTCGATATTTACAGCCGAAGCAGCTGCATTATTCGAAGCGGTACGGTTTGCCTCCCGTAGTGGAAATAAATATCTGATATGCAGTGATAGTACATCCACATTCGAGGCCCTTGCTAACCACATCAACAACACCCGACTAATTGAAAAAATTTGCAAAATACTTCTAAAACATAAGGATTCCAAAAAATTATGTGGATACCAGGTCATGCCGGTATTCGCGAGAACGAGAAAGCTGGCGAACATGCTAAAGAATCTTCTAGACAACCTTTACATCTATCCACTTCATCGATAAAGACATTAAGAAGCTCGTAAAAAAATATATTCTGGAATGTTTCACACACCCATCACACATGCACACCTTTTAAAAGGCTCCACAAGACAAACCTGCTCCTTTTGCGGCTCTACCGACAACACTGTTCTTCATCTTCTGGACGAATGTGCTGGACTCAAATAAGTAAGAACCTCCATTTTTAACAATACCAAACGACCATCCTATCTGAAGCTTCGCGATATCGATAGTATATACTTTATAAATTTATTTACCGTACCTGTGTAAGATACCTCATTAATCATTATTTTTTCTTGTATATATTACTTTTATTATATGTACATATGTAAATAATCCTTGTTTGATTTTGTACAAATGTTCGTTAGTGAATATACGGGCGTACATCTAGGCGCTTACGCACAAATGTTAGTACGAATGAACATGAGTACCATCAGTCATGCATTTCCCAATAACTTCAAATATTTTTAAATTCTGGTAGGCCCTGGCCCTGGTAGATACCGCTGTAATATTATAATTGTAATAATTATTAATTAGTTGTTGCTCTTTCAAATAAATAAATAAATAAAAAAATAACTCCGCTTTGTTTTATTTAAACATTCCCGGTACTTTCTGATCATAGGGTACAAAACAATTATTACTCCTATCTGGAAATACGGAATAGAAATATGGGGAACGGCGAAAAGCACAAATCATCAGCTTATACAGCGAACACAATCCAAAATATTACGAAATATAACAAATGCTGGTTGGTTTATTTCCAACGATGCCATACATCGTGACTTGAACGTAGACACAATCCAAGAAACAATCACAAAATGTAGCACTTAACATATACAGAGACTCATGACAGTCAGTCGACCAAAACGAGCAAAAGCGTAAATAGTACCGGCAAAAAAGCGAAGATTAAAGCGACTCACACCGACATATCCAACTATAAGATTTACAATGTAATTACAAAAACAAACGAAAAACAAATTCTTTTTACATTGGTAAAAGAACATAACAGACCCTTATTGTACAAAAACTGCATATTGTTAATATATAACAGATTGGAAGGATATAAAAAAAAAAGAAAAAAAAAAGATAACAATTTCACAACCAAAACTTTGGATTTCAAAGCATACAGATATGTCTTACCTGGAGTTCCTTCCAGTACGACAAATTCCGTCCACTAATAGATTTTTCTGAGCGTCCTTGAGAGTATTTCACTTATAGTTTGTGAACACCTGCCTGAGATGATAATATCCAAGTCGTCAGTTTCGGTTCGCTATTCTCAAGTTTGATGAGCATCTGATTTATCACTAGAAGAAGAGAGAGCACTTCTCTCTGTAGAGTTCCTCTGTTTACCTTTTTCGATATTATACTGGACCCCCATCAGCACATCACTATCCGACAGTTTAATAGGCTGCCGATCCAGTGTTGAATTGCAGGTTCTACCCCAGTTGAATCCAGCCCCTCTATCAAAGCCTCCGTAGATACATTGCTAAAGGCTACAGATATGTCAAGAAAGACTCCTATCGTATTCTCCAAAGTGCAGCGTTTTTTTTTATATGCAGCACCACTCTGTGAAGAGCTGTTTCAGTGGACTTACCCTTCGTGCACGCGTGCTTATTTGGTGACAAGTTTGGCTAGGTTTTCGGTAGGTCGTGTTTTAGTGAAAGATTGTAGGGACAATTTTCAGACCTTGGCACGTTGGCGACGGCGAGTAACGCAGGCGATGGAACAATGAGCTATATAAGCTTTACAGAGGAAACCTTTCTCTTCCTCTGCGTTGGAAAGATCAGTTGGAGAAGGACTTGGCTTCAACTGGCACCGGCTAGCACAAGTAATAAATGACTGATGCGATTTGTTCAACCCGGCCAAAAATCGCTTAAGCGGTTATCGTGCTAATCAATAAAAATAAGTGTAGCTTACTTCTATTAAAACGTCCTAATGGGTGGGCTTGTTATTTCTAATAAACGTTTAATAAAAAAATTTATTTGATTAATTTGTTTTCTTTCTTTGTTGCTGATTAACATTACGAAATTTTAACTGTTAGAAATGGCGGAATTTGTTTTTAGTTCTTGTACGCACACGTACACGTTTAACCACAACACTAACGGCCTTGCACAGTACAAAAAAAAAACAATAAACAAAATTTACTAAAATCGGCATTGGCTAACCATTGTTTGGGGGTCCCGCAACGGGTAACGCTCAAATATAGGTTGAAAAAGCGAGTAGGTGATTGAGAGAAGATAGTAAACAAATGAGCAGGATATTGCTTTCTCAACCTTAACATTTATTGAGTGGGTGGTAGCAAATTTAACGAGTGGCTGTAAAGGACTCTTGAGTGGAAGAGCAATTGAGCAACTGAGAAAATTCACATAGCTTCCATCCAAATTGCTCAACTTGCGAGTACTTACATACGAATGAGAATATGTGGAATTTTTTAAGCGTACATTTTGTGGAACATATGTAAAGTGTCCCAAAAGCATAGAGGCAACAGCTGCAATGAAAATCACTTTCGATTCACGTCAGTTTCGTATCGTTTGGTGCAAGTGATGGTTCATTGTCGGCAGAGCAACGGGAAAAGATTTAATGCTAATGCACATACGTCGTAACCGGCGTACTTTAAGCACCCACGGTTTAACGAAATTTGATACTTAAGCACTGACGTAAGTGAATTGTGGAAAATAATTAGAAGAAAAGAACGGCAAAACAAAGTTGAAAAGTATAAAAGGAAGAAACTATGAATAGAAAGAAAAATAAAAAATAAATGATTAACCTTTAAAAATAAGTGAAATACATGGAATTAAATAATTTTATCAGTGGCGAACAGCAGCCTTGTTGCTTTACAATTTTACCTTAAACAAAAAAATTAAAAAAAAAAAAATATGCAAAATGAGTGGTAAGTGTACCAATTTTGAAGATTTAAGCGCAAAAAACGAAAGTGTTAAATATGTAGCCTAAAATATGTGGAAAAAAGGTTGGAAAATTAATGACTTGGCACTGGTATAAACATATCTACTATGCGCATACAAAAAATTCTCGTCGTGTGCGACCTTGTCTGGATCCCAAAATTGCTTTATTAGCCAAAGGCTAATGAAACATTTTTTAACAATCGGCAGAAATGGCTCGAAGTTATTTATTTTCACCGGACATTGTGCATTGTGCTAGCAGGATGGTGTTCTTGATAAAGTAGCGCGCCTAACGCTATGCTATAAAAATATGTGGGTAATGAAAAGCAAACAGCAGCTAGTAGGCCAAAGCCAAAGCCATAAAATATTAACAAAGGGGGAAAAATTACGGCTACTACATTTCTATATGACTTGAAGTCATACACATATGCTTATATATGTATGTATGTATATGCACATAAGTGTGCAGGCGTGAAAGTGTTCTTCATGTATTGGCGATAAAATGTAGTAACACAAATTTCCCCAACTTTCATAGGGGAATTATTAAGTAAGCGCTTCAACGTTTTATTGCTATTATTGAACATTTCGCTTTATGAAAACGTGATTCATTTGATTATATCAGCTATAAAGTGAAGTAACAACTTATAGGTATGTACAAAAATAAAATATAAATCGGCTTAAAGCATAGATGCTGCTGCTTAAAAATGTGAGATTTCGATTCTAGAACTTGTGGCAATTTTGTTTTTATATATTTTTTTATTACCAGGCTTAATTCCATTCAGCTTCGGTCGGAAAACAAAAACAAAAATATATATGTATATAGATATATATATAAAGGATATACCTCCTACTCCGATAGAGTATTAAAAAAGGAGAAGAATTTGTGTTTATGACTTTTTTCATTCAGAAAGCATGGAGTTGTGTAGCAACACACTGAGGTTTGCGGGGCGAGTGTCAGGCATTTCAGAGTGCTCAAACCTTCATCATTAAAATCATTAGAAACTCAAGAGCCTTTGTGCAGGTGGTTGGTAGAGCTCGCATGATAAGCAAAGAAGTTGGCTCTTGCATCACTTTGCTTTACGATATTATCTTACACTGACAATTTAATGCTGACTAGCTTCCATGAGATTGCTGGCTGTGCACAATCAGTACACAGTTAATGGCTTGAATTTTCAACCTCCGTCGCTTTTTAATATAGTTGGAGTGGATTGAATATAACTCGGGAAGTTAATGGAATCCCACTATTAAACTTTCATAATCTCAGCCATTAATGAAAAACTAAGAAAATTATCTGTGGGTTTCATGTCAAATGACAAAAAATTTGTTTTGAACTAAAAAATTTAGGTTTTTTTCCAAAAACTTTAATCTGTGGGTGTTTTGTTAAATGACAAACAAAAATTTTTTTTTAACTAAAAAATTTAAGTTTTTTTCCCAAAAACTTTAAGGACTTAAAAAAACATGTAATTACAATAAATTTAAGAATTAAATTTTTCCCGAAATTTTTTGAAAAGGTTTGTTAACAATTTTTTTCTCAAAAGTATAAATTTCTTTTCCAAAAAGTTTTAAAAAAGTTAAAAAAAAGAAAATTTTATTTTTAATAAAATTATAAAAAAGAAAATTTGATTTTAAAAAAATTAGAAAAAAGAAAATTTTATTTTTTAACAGAATTTTTTGTTTTTAAATTTAATCTTTTGGTTTTTAATATTTTTTTATTTTAAAATTGTTAATTTTTTTCTCAAAAATTTTGAAATTTTGTTTTTAACGTTGATTTTGAATTTAAGGTTTTTCCCCAAAAACGTATGAACTTTAACACTAAAAGTTAATTAAATTAATTTAAATTAAATTTAAGAATTATAAAAAAAAAATTATTTAAAAAAAATTAGAAAAAAGAAAATTTAATTTAACAGAGTTTTTTGTTTTTAAATTTAATCTTTTGGTTTTTATTTTTTTTTAATTTTAAAATTGTTAATTTTTTTCTCAAAAATTTTGAAATTTTGTTTTTGATGTTGATTTTGAATTTAACTTTAACAGAAAAAGTTAATGAAACTAATTTAAATTAAATTAAAGAATTATAAAAAAGAAAATGAATTTTTACACCAGTTCGTTAACAAATCAATCCAATATATGTAACTTAACTACAAATTAGAAGATAAGGCTTTGGTAGTAGGAGATGAAAAGAAGAAAAAAAGTAGTAATTAGAGAATACAGAGAGAAATTTAATGCACCAATTCAATGCAATCAAACACTTTTTTGTTAACAAAAACATTTAATTTTTTGTCAAAATTTTAAAAATTTATTTCCAAACAAATTTAATTTTTTCTCAAAATTAAAAAAAAATTATTTCCAAAGAAATTTAATTTTTTCTCAAAATTTTAAAAAAATATTTCCCAACATATTTAATTTTTTGTCAAAATTTTAAAAAATTATTTCCAACAAATTTAATTTTTTCCAAAAAACTTAAAAAAAATTTAAAAAAAATGTAATTTTTTAACAGAAAATAGTTTTGTCTTTTTTTAAAAGGGAATTATTTTATTTTGAGTTTTAATTTTTTAAATATTTTCGGAAACATTTTGAAATTTTTTTTTTTTTTCAAAAAAATTTCTTTACAAAACTTTAAAAAGCTTTCGTTAACAAAAATATTTAATTCTTTTCTCAAACATTGGGAAATTTTTTTCCCAGCATTTTGTCAACAAATATGTTTTATACTAAAAAATATAAAAGGGTTATAATATATATATAAAAACGTAAAAAAAAACGAAAATATTTGACTTTAAAAACTAATAGCAAAAGTTTCAACATTGAATGAATGATTTATATTAATATTAATAATAATTATTTATTATTAAATTTTTCCAGTGCACTTTTAATGTCACTAAAATAAACCAATTTTCAGTAAAATTTAAGACCAGGTGCAAAATACTTGGATGACTTGACATGAAATCGCTCATTAGTAAGATTGGTCAAAAAATCCAGCAGTTTTTTTGTCTCAAAAGCGAATGCTAATCACTTTAGTAGAGGTTTCAGTCTAGGCTATGAGTTCTCATCAGAGAATAGAAATTTTTCAATCACTACAAAAAATGCGAAAAAGTGCTTAAATATGACCTTCCTTTAGGCGTGTAGTGCCTCGTGTCGCAAATTGCTATCAATAATGATAAAGCTATATTAAAAAAAGTACGTGTAGTGTAGTACACATAACAGAAGTGAAACTTTCAAGGCAGACAAAGAAAGAGGCAGAGACCCGAGAGAGAATGAGAGAGAAAGAATATATATCTAAATAAATTCACAACATTTGCAGAGAATACAAAGAGACAAAATTTACAAAAAACGGAGAAGGTCGACCGGTGTAGGTAAACGCCGGACACAAGCCGAGGCAACAACGCGCACTACTCCGAAATGGATAGCACTTTATAGTACGCACAAGCACTAGGAAGGAAACGGAAATAAGCGCCAAAAAGTAGGCACCAAAAAAACCCCAACAAAATTGGGACCAAAAAACTTCCCAATCAGTAGACACCAAGGAAATATAACGCCAAAAAGTAGGTGCCAAAAATATATTTCCTACAGGTTTGCTCACAACAAACAAACGCCAAAAAGTAGGCAGTGTTATTTCACACTAGAAATTAGCAACCACAAGGAAAACTCAGGAATGCAGCCTAAAGTGTATCTAAGATATATATAAGATATAGCTCTCTCTCTCCTTTTCCTCTACGTTATATCTGTTTTCTCTCGCGCGGAACGAAAATGCCCAAAACGTTGCATGGCCTTGAAATTTTACTCTCCATTCTCGCTCGTCCATCGACGCCTAGGAAGTTTCACTTCAAAAATGAATTAACTCTAATATTTATAAATAAAATTTCTAGCTTATAAACTAAATAAAACACGACTCAATTCGAAATATATTCAAAAAAATATTTAAATCTAAAAGAAAAGTTAAAACTACAGGAAAAAAATCATCGCTTTTATCAAGTGATCAGCTGCTTCTAAAGGGCGATTAATGTTAAAAAACAAAAATCACTTGGCAATAAGAAAAAGTGGTATGTGTTGAAACTTTGAGCCGACTATAATATTTTATCTCAAATCGAAGAAACAATGTTGGGTCCTTTTAAGAATTACCAGCTATTATTTTTGTGGTAAAATTGCGCAGCGCAGTTTGTAGTGGATTCACACTTTTGCAATTTAAAAAGTTCGTTTCATGCCGGTTCATGGTTTTCTATCAGCATTAAATTAAATTCTTAGCATTTGCAAATAACACACGCACACATTTATGTTAATAGATACACGTATGGTACACAATTTTATTCCATTATGCTTGTTGATGCAGTTGGAAGCATACCGCAACCATAACCGCATCATCCATCATCCAGCCAAAGCCCAGAGGGCAATCAAAACAGTTGGTCACGAGGCAGAAGCAGCAATGCAACAGTGTGAGACACTGTCAAAATATCTATACTACAAGCTGATGTGGGTAACGTAAACATACAGATGTAGATCTACAACAAGAACATATGTAAAGCACAATGTGAAGTACAACGAAAACAGCAAGACAAAATAAAACCAACAAAACAGGAACTGAAGTTAAAGTGCCAATAGAATCAAACTTTGTATACCCGGCGCACGTTTTAAAAGAAATTTCATGACATGCCAGGATACCGATAAGGATATAAAGACAGAACAAAGATTATTAGTATAATTAAAATAACAAGACGTAGATGAATATCCGTAAAACTAGTGGAAAAAATAACAAGACAATGTGATTGTATACTTCTTCTTCTTCTTCTTGATTGGCGCATAAATCGCTTACGCAGTTTTGACCGAGTTTAACAAAGCGCGCCAGTTGTTGCTTTCTCGTGCTAACCGGCGCCAATTGGACACACCAAGTGAAGCCAAGTCCTTCTCCACTTGATTTTTTCAACGCAGAGGAGGCATTCCTCTTTCTCTGCTACCACTAGCTGGTACCGCACCGAATACTTTCAGAGTCGGAGCGTTTGTATACATTTGGACGAGAGGAACCAGTCAACATGGCTGCTGGATCTTTATTCGCTGCGCTATGTCTATGTTGTCGTAAAGCTCATACAGCTCATCGTTCCATCGCCTACGATACTCGCCGTTGCTAACGTGCAAAGGTGCGAAAATCTTACGCAGAATCTTTCTCTTGAACACTCCAAGAGACTCCTTATCGGATGTTGTCATCGTCAAAGACTCTGCGCCATATGTAAAGACGGGCATGTTTGTCGAGAGAGAGGACTCAGCTACTCAATTGCCTACTAAGTCCAAAGTAGCACTTGTTCGTAAGAGAGATTCTACGTTAGATTTCAAGGCTGCCGTTATTACTGGTATTAATGCTGGTTCCTGTTTGTGTGATGACAGAAGGTACTTCGTTTTGTCCTCGTTCACCACCAGACCCATTCGCTTTGCCTCTTTATCCAGTTTGGAGAAGGCAGAACTAACAGCGCGGTTGTTAAGGCCGATGATGTCAATATCATTGGCAAACGCCAACAATTGTATGCTCTTACAAAAAATTGTGCCCGAGCGATTAAGTACTGCAGCTCGCACAATCTCTTCCAGCATCAGATTAAAGCAGTCCCACGAAAGTCTGAAAGCCCGTTTGGTATCAAACGGCTTGGAAAGGTCAATACGAATTCTGGCGGCGCTGCAAGTATTGATCAACATCATTTTGCATAGCCATATTAGTTTTTCGGGGATACCAAATTCAGACATCGCGGCGTATAGGCAACTGCTTTTCATACTGTCGAATGCAGCTTTGAAATCGATAAAAAGATGGTGAGTGCCGATTTTCGTTTCATGGGTATTTTCCACGACTTGCCGTATAGTGAATATCTGGTTGATGGTGGTGGTATACTAGGTTAGGATAGACTATATCCTGGTAGGTAGGGATGCTAGATAGCAAGAGTACCACGGCTAAACTACAAAGAGCACTAGAGTGCAGTTTTGATATATTACCATATTGTCGACCACTACTAGGAAGAGAAACGATCCATAGTCATCCAGAGTTGTTTATGTAAAGAAGGAGAGCAACGGGGTCTAGTCTGAAGAACTGCCTCAGGCTATTCCCAAAAGGCACACTAAGGCACCATAAGCATCTAGCCGCCAAATCCGGGTATTTACAAAGAAAGTTTTCAACAGTCTCTTTTTCTGCAGGCACCCCACAGCTTCTGCAATGGGAGCTGAATGGAAGTACAAGCTTTTCGGCATAAGTTCCGATCACTACGTGACCGGTGAGCACCGCTATGATTTTGCCTCCATTGATACATTACAATAACTGCCATTGCCTTGAGCCATGCTTTGAGACTGCCGGAGTTTAGCAAGCTTCTTGATGCCCCAGTTCTAAAAAAAAAAAATAGATTTAAAGGATATCGCACTTCAACCTAACGACCTTTTGCAATATCTACTCGTCATCCCTCTACTCACATCATCCAAGCCCAGTTGCCTGAGTAAACCTTGTATGGAGCTGGATTGAGCTGTGTGTATTTGCCTTTGCTCTGTACCAGGTCGAGATGTTTATTCTTTGTTCTCGCAATGGCATCACAGACTCATGTCTCTGCTTTATTCGCGCAAATATAATTTAAGCACACTTGCTGGCTTAATTACGGGATTTATTCTATCAAACGATACAGGAGTGGGGTTATATATTTGGCTTTATGAGACAAGAAGACTTGGGAGAAAATTTCTAAGAAATTCCGATGGCAGGGGACCGTATTAAATTTATTCCTTGTTTAGCTCAGCTCCAGGAGATATTTGTGTCTAGCTTAGTGGTATGGGTGTACAGCAGTTGATGATTTCGCTTACCTTTGTCTGCGACTGCCTTTTGCTGACAGAGGCGGTCAGTCAGTGTATGGGAATATTAGCTGCTGCTTGCAATTTATGAAAGAGTCCTTTCAATGAGCAATAATCTAGGCGCCTATAGCCAGCAGAGGATCCTTGGTAATTATAAAAACTATCTAAAGAGGGCGTGGTTCTATCGATTTTGAAAAAATAAAATAAAAATTTAAACTATCGCATTTCCCTCATATCATTTCTCTCATATCATTTTTCATACATCCTCTTTAAAAAATTTTAGCAAAGCCTCTTCCATATTTACTATATTTACTGAAATATCTGCTTATTTTGTATAGAAGATGGAATTGAATATTGCCCGAATTTGCTAATTTTCAATACTAATTCAAGTTAGACCAGGTGTGCATTAAGTTCTTTTGAGATATTTCACATTTTGCTTGAGTTATCTTGCGGCCGGTTGATTGGACAGAAAAATAAACCATCACCTCCCGTCATAAATTGGTACGTACCCGTATATGCATATATTTTTTGAGCCGTAAGTCCTGGCAGCTAGTGTTCCTTTTATTGTAAAATAATAATTTATTGTTATTTTCCATATATTAAATAAATAAAATACGCATATTTTCAAATCCATCGTCACTCCATTAGTCTGCCACAAACAACCGCACAGAGTTATACTAGTCACACCCTAGTGCACAATTGCGCACGGGTATAAAAAATAAAGACCGGCATCCCTTCGAATAATCAGAAACATAAAATGAAAAATAAAACTTTGGCAAAGTTAGCTTTGCCGGGCAATGCGACCTTGAAGTATTCCCTCATTTACATATTATTACCTTTTAATACTCAACAGAACAGAAGCATCAAAAGCAACAACAACGGGAACATGCGATGAGAATAAGACAATAAAGAATAAAAAACGGCAAAGCAAATTGTTTGTCTACATTCCCTGGTGAGCCAAGGGTGGCAGGAGTAGCAGATTAAAAGGGAAAGTGTGGGTGTATTCATAGAAGCTGATAAACATACGCACCAATTCCTATGTATTTAGTTCTTGCTTTGTGTGGCAGGCAAGACAGTGGTGCTGACTCGGTTCGCATGAGTTCAAAAAATGTGTTGCCACTTCGAAACAATGCACTTACGTGTAAGTACTTACATGGGTGTGGCGCCACATTTTGCTATTGATCTATATATTTTAAGTTGTAAATAGACGCACACACACACACACGTGCTTGACTGTATGTACGCATGCTTGTGTATTTTGCAATAAATCCAATCTGACACGCTGTTACCGCACTCTAAAAATTTTTCTAATAGCATTTTCCTGCGATAAGTGGTTGGGTGGAGTAGCACAAATGGCGCCAGCTCAAGCAACAGTCACTCCCGAATACTTATCTGTTTAAGTGGCATGAGAGAGGTGGCTAATACAAGTTTTATTGCCTCAAGTGGTACAGCTTCGTATCTTAAAGTGACACTGCAGCGCGCTTGGTTTTGGATTTACACATACTTTGTATTTTATACTCCATCTTCGTATTTTTGGCGTAACAAAGTATTACAAAAGCTGTTGGCAGTGAGCTGAAGTAGCTAAGAAGGTTGCATGGAAGTTGGCGGCTGTCGTAGATGGGTGGATTTGAGCGTAACTACTATTTAATAGCCGTCGCCTCTCGGCAGACGTTAACAAACTTCTAAGTTAATTTCATAAGTAAAACTTTATTGCCCTCCATTTGTAGAATAACATCAAAGTGCACACCGCAAATTGAAGGAGAAGTTGGGTCAAACACTCGAACAATTATGGGCGTCTCAATAATGACTTTTGAATTAACTTTTGCTTTCTAAATTCAGCAATCTTGTTTGTTTACGTAGTATTTGAGCCAAAAATTAGCAGCGTAGCAGCGTAAGTCAATTCATTATATAGATTATTGACTTAAGACATAGTTATCAGGGACTTAACCTATCTTAAATTAAATAAACATAACGTAACATAACATTACATAACATGAAATAACAGTATATAATGTGAAATAACATAACGAAGCATAACATAACTTATGATAACATTACATAACATAACATAACATAACATAACATAACATAACATAACATAACATAACATAACATAACATAACATAACATAACATAACATAACATAACATAACATAACATAACATAACATAACATAACATAACATAACATAACATAACATAACATAACATAACATAACATAACATAACATAACATAACATAACATAACATAACATAACATAACATAACATAACATAACATAACATAACATAACATAACATAACATAACATAACATAACATGACATAACATAACATAACATAACATAACATAACATAACATAACATAACATAACATAACATAACATAACATAACATAACATAACATAACATAACATAACATAACATAACATAACATAACATAACATAACATAACATAACATAACATAACATAACATAACATAACATAACATAACATAACATAACATAACATAACATAACATAACATAACATAACAAACTTAGCATAAAATAGTTCAACATAACATAACATAACATAACATAACATAACATAACATAACAAACTTAGCATAAAATAGTTCAACCTAACAAACCAGAACTTAATTTAACTTAACTAAAAATTTCAAATAAAAAAGGCAGATCAGATAAGCTAAGCTGACATAAAATAACATAATAAAGCATATGATTATCTATTGTATCATAGCATAAAATAAAATAGCTCCATGGTTGACATGATTCCAACCCTTTTAGTGATCTAAAACAAACAAATTAAAAAAATTCTTCATTAGTTAGGATGTCGCTATCGGATTACGCCAAATCAAAAAAAAAAAAAAAATGCACAAAATGGCGTCAACTTGAAAGAAAAAAATTTTTTGCCCCGTTTTTTTTACCTTTTCAAATTTTTTAAAAATACTTCAAACTTAAATTTTTCAAAATCCGAGGCAGGCACGATAGACAGATGTATAATAAAATATTCTTCTTCTTCTTCTTAATTGGCGCGATAACCGCTTACGTGATTTTGGCCGAGTTTATCAAAGCGCGCCAGTCGTTTCTTTCTCGTGCTAACCGGCGCCAATTGGACACACCAAGTGAAGCCAAGTCCTTCTCCACCTGATCTTTCCAACGCAGAGGAGGCCTGCCTCTTCCTCTACTACCACCAGCTGGTACCGCATCGAATACTTTCAAAGCCAGAGCGTTTGTATCCATTCGGACAACATGACCCAGCCAACGTAGCCGCTGGATATTTATTCGCTGCGCTATGTCTATGTCGTCTTAGAGCTCATCGTTCCATCGCCTGCGATATTCCCCGTTGCCAACGTGCAAAGGTCCAAAAATCTTACGCAGAATCTTTCTCTCAAACACTCCAAGCGTCGCTTCATCGGATGTTGTCATCGTCCACGGTTCTGCGCCATACGTTAGGACGGGCATGATGAGAGCCTTGTAGAGTGTTAGCTTTTATTTACTACTCACTATGGATTAATCGGCGATATATTTCCAGGTATATATTATAGAAGTATAAAGTATATACATATATATGTATAGAATAAATAAAGATTGTGTGGGATACAAAAGATTTTGTGGAAAGAACGAGTCCTGAAGTCGTCCGCTAACATCTGCCGTTCATTGTGCGATTCGCTCCAATCGGCCGGCTCAGACGCCACGTCACAAAATCCGCTGTATCTCCGAAAATAATTTGCATTTTGAAAAATCCTTTGAAGGCCATATTTTTGAAGGTTTAACTTTGAAAACATGCAAAAAAAAAATCGATTTTTTTTCAAATTTCTGGACCTGAATACCTCCTTAAGAACCAAAAATTATTTACGGGCTGAATCGATAACTATCACTGTGCAACTTAATATTGGCGATTATTTTGCGACGTAGATGGGAGACGTCAAAAGAAAAAAATAAATGAAAATCAACGCTGGCAAGGAGAATAGGTTTATAAACATATATCTCATCCAATATTGTACAAATATTAATTTTTTTTTCATATCTTTCAAAGGGGAGTGACCACAGTGTTACGAAAATGAAGTAGAACTTGATTTATGGAATATAAACTGAGTGATAGCTGATTGCTAATCTCACCCTTAATCTGACAGGGCGAACGGATAGATTGTATCAATCAATTTGCGGAAAAGCTTTCCATGTATGTAATATAAGGGGTATATTGTTTCTCTTGTTCTACTTGAAAAGCAATTCCAGTTTTTGCCCACAGATCAATTGTTTTTCTTTATGCTGATAATTTTTCAACGCATAAACTTCTCCTGCCATAAACTTCTCTCTGCAGCATCTTTCGTATTGCATTGCGGAAACAGTAATAGACTCTCACATATTTACATTTGTGGTGTGTGCTTGATGGTGACCAACAAATGAACGGACCTGAAGTTTCATGCCGCCTCTGAATGGCAGAAAGTTTTTTATGAGAAGCTGTTTTACGACAGCTATGCACACGGAGATTAACCACCGCCTACTGAGTAGCAACGCCATTTAGAAAAACTTTTTCTATTATTTGATGTTTCATGTTGACAGCAAATATTAAATACTAAGCCAAGCGCTACCCCAAATTCAGCTACGACGACTACTTTGTTTACAAAGCCAGCTCTTAAGGTTGACAAATTCGTTGAAAGACAGAATTTTGTTTTTTACTTTCAGTTTTAATATAGTTGAAGAGTTTCTTCATTTCCCTCTTGCTTTTATTCACCCACTTGCCCCATATACTGCTGGTTTACGGGTTTTCGTATTTGCTAGCGGCCACCATTCAAGCAAAACAACAAATTGTCAACATTGTGGCTACGGGGCGTATACGCAACATTAAAGTGTAAGCGAACTGGTAAAACATAAAATGTAAACACAAAGTATTAGAAGTATTCCTTTAAGGCTGAAAATAGAAAAAAAATTTGGCGAAGAATAAATGTTAAGCAAAATATGTTAGGGAAAAAAGAAATTGAAATGCTGATTAGGCGAAGAGCAATAAACCGCGAGAAGGGCAATAATAATACAAGGAAATATAATTGGGTGATGGGCAGGCGAAAAAAATGCAGTGGCGTTTATGAAAAAAAGCTTCGATGAAGTGAAAATTCTAGTTGCGAAATAAACAAATTTAAGAAGTATTATAACTATAATGCATGGGTTATAAACGATTATCTGCTATTGCAATAAAAGATTCAAGAATTTTAAAGCGAAGTGAGTTTTGTATTTTAATGCCTGAAATTTAATATTAAAGTAATTTAAAAGTGCTTCGTGGAAACGATTATTCAAGCGTAGTTTGATTCGTAATTTATTTTAAAAACAAAAAAAAAAAATTTAAAAATCCGACTGGCTGTCAAACGCAGTTAAGCGAAAAATAAAGCGAAATTAAACAGGGGAAAAAATCAAATGATGTTATCACAAATATGTTACAAGGGAATTAAACATGCGATAATGGAATTATCGTGGTAGCACCAAAAAAATTGGAAGCGAATAAAAACGTTTGATCATTTAGGTGGCACTAAATACTGATTTTCCAAGTCATCTGAAAACTTAAAATGCTAGAGAGAGGCGAAAATTACTGCTCGCCATTATGCAGAGTAAAATACTTTCGCCCACTTTTACAATGAAATATAACAAAATAACTAAACGAAAACCTTGCAATAAACTCAAAATTTTGAACAATTGGAAAGTTATTTTCTGTGGCTTGTCACACAAGATTATAAGATATATTAACTACCCAAAAACACTGGAAAAATAGAAATACTTCTTTAGCAAAATAACCAGACTAGAATTCATTAATTTGGGCGACTCCAAAACGAACAAAAATTAAATGGATCATAAATAAGTAAGCACCTCTTGTAGAGGGTGATCAATTTAGCGGTTGATTGGACAATATTTTTTATTTTAGTGTAGAAACTTTCAAAGCCGCAACTACCCCGCAATTCGGCCATCCGTAAACACCAATTCTGAATGACTCGCTGTAGGACTTCGTTCAATATCTCGTGAATAACTTTAGTAATGTTGGCTCTCCAATGAATGCCTCAATCGAAGTTGGTTTATCCACAAAGCATTTTGATTTTACATGCCCCCACATATAAAAGTTCAATAGGCAAGAGACAAATTGTTCACCAAAACGACGACACAGTAAATCCAAATTCGTCTTGTTGGAAACAAATATTGTGTAGATCACGGGCTTCTATTTCCAGCTTCAATGGTAATGGTAATAATTGTACGGGTTAGGCTAAGGCCTCTATACACTGCGACCAGAATGATCTACTGTACGCCTCTAAGTGCTTACTTTTAATTATTTCGTGGAATCGCGAGGAATCGAACCAGCTCCTTAGAAAAGAACATTTGCAAGACTGCATCCTCTAGTAAATACGAGCTCAGGACTCTGTGTCACCTGTACTTAATGCTTCACTGTTCATGATTAAGTGTTCCATGGACTTCTCTTCATCACAGCAGAACCTGCATAAACTAGTGCTAGATATTCCTATTGAATTTAAATGTTTATTGCAGCCAACTGGCCTGTAGGTGCAACACAGAGTAATCTGAGGCTTTTTTGTCAAGGGTTAGAGCAGATCTTGCTTTGTTGGTATTCAGGTTTAGGAATTTTTTGGAGTGATTTCCGGCATCAAAAAGTCGTTTATCATGGCGGGATGACATGGGCTATCCACTGTTACATTGGCGCCAGCCTCGACTCTGAAGAAATATGGGCCGATAATTCCTCTAGTTCATTGGCCTCACTGAACCGTTGTTTCCAACGGATGTAATGAATGTTTTTCATTGGCTTTGAGTTGCTCTTTTGTCCAAATGCGGTAATTTTGCTTATTGATGTAGTCTTTAAGCCAAAAATGGGCCTCATCTCCAAACGCGAAGAACACTTTTCACAGAGCGTTGATTTACGTAATAGAATTGTACGATGTCTATACGTTATCAAAGCTAGTTGGGCCGGCTTCGCGGAATTCACCGAAGACACCTTCGCCACTCTTCCTATCCCCACTGTTGTGCGCGCATTCCGCAAGGTGCTCATAGCTGCTGCGGCTCGCTTCATCCCCGCTGGAAGGCTCAAGGGCATCCGTCCCAATTTCCCAGCCGAAGCAGACAGTTTAGCAAATGAGCGAGACTACCTACGGCAGGTCGATCACGGGGATCCCCGCATAAGCAATCTCAATTTGGAGACCCGGCAACTGGTAGACCAACAAAAGCGGACCAAATGGGTTGAGCATCTGAAGACCTGCAATTTCACCACTGGTGTGAGTAAGCTCCGGTCCACCGTTAGGTCTCTGTCGAACCCGACAAAGCATAACGACAAGGTGGCAATCACCTTCATCGGCTGCATATCGTTGGACCCGCAGAGATGCGGGAGCTATTTTAGCCGATTTTTTACACTGCATCCTCCGGCCGACAGAACCAAGCGTCGTGTTACCAGACGGCTGCACAAACTGACGAACGACAGTGCGCCACTTTCTTTCTCCAGCGATGTGGTCCAAGGGGCCATCAATAAAGCAACATCATCAAAAGCCGTTGGTCCTGACGGACTTAATACGCTGATGCTGAAGTACCTGGGACCATTGGGAGTAGGATTTCTCACAAGGGTCTTCAATCTGTCCTTGGCCACTCTCATCATCCCTGACAAGTGGAAAGCAGGGAGAAGGAGCCCCACTACTGAAACCTAGAAACCCGCCAACCAAGAGAAATCTTATCGCCCGATAACTCTCCTAACCCCAGTAGTGAAGGCATTTGAATCCCTCCTACTTCCACTCTTTACGAAATATCTGGCCACAGCCACGCATTAGCATAGTTTTCGACGAGTGCATTGTAACACCACTGCACTCACCGTGATAATTACCCAGATCAACCACGGGCTTAAAAAACCGCCCCTGCGAGAGGACTGTCCTAGTAGCGTTGGACCTGAAGAAGGCTTTCGACACAGTCAGCCATTCCACGCTCATATATTTAGCTGTTCAACTTTTACATTTCGAAACTCCCCCAGCCACCAGAGGGAGTCTCCCTGGTCACATACGCTGACGACTGCACGATAATGGCGTCGGGAAATGACATCGATGGGGTGTGCTCCAAAGTGAACAACTACCTCACCGACCTTTCTCACCGACCTTTTTCACTGCGAGAAATCTTTAACTTTCCCCCACTAAGTCCACGGCGACTCTCTTTACCACCTGGATAAAGTCGATGACACACCAATTCCGACGGTAAAAAATCCCAAAATTTTGGCTGTAACCTTCGAGAGTTTGCTCTCCTTTTTTGTGCACACAACTGCAATTGCCACTAAAGTCCAAAATCGCAACAAGGTCCACAAAGAAATGTTGCTATCGACATTTAAGACTATATGCCAGCCGGTTTTAAACTATATATCTGTCAAAACACTGCCATTAGGACTGCGACAGGATGTCTGGGATATCAATTCAACATCTACACGGCGAGACCCATATGCTCCCTGTAAAGGAGCATAACAAACTGCTCAGCAAGCAGTTCCTGTTAGGGTTCTGCCGCAGGTTTCACCCTTACAGACATCTGCTTGAGCCAGAGCCGTCTCCCAGGCACGTCAGGAGACACCTAGTACACTACGCCGACGAGATTCAGGACAAAACAAACAGAGACTTACTGGAGTGGAGACAGTGTTTAGACTGATATTAAACGACATTCACCGGGAGACTGTTACCACCTTCATAAGCTCCCGTCCAATGAATGCCGTAATCGGTGTCCAACCACCACCCATTGCAGATGAAGAGCTCCAGCTTCCCCGAGAGACCCGCGTAACACTGGCACAATTACGTTCTGGATATTGTAGCAGGTTAAAATCCTACTTATCTAGAATTGACCCCGACATACCAAACATATGTCCGGCATGCGAAGGCACTTCCCACCACAATAACCCCCTTTTCACTTGCCCCTTAAAATCCACTCATTTAACAGCCCTCTCCCTCTGGGCCAAACCTGTCGAAACAGCATGTGTCCTGGGCCTACCTTTAGATGAGCCTGACGAAGATGACCGGTGATATACTCAACACGGGCTTCTATTACTGCTACAACAACAACAACAAAACATGTCTAAACGTTGTTGGCGTCAGTCTTTTCATGATGAAATGTCAATGAGTAATGAAAAAACTAATATATTTGGTTGGTAGAAACATGAAACTGTCAAATGTTTGTTGACGTAGGCCTAGTATAAGTGGCATGAATACCCGGGTAAAAAAATTTCACCAAAGGATATAAATAAACTTCAACTAAAATTTATTGAAAAAGGTGCGTTCTGAGAAATATTTTGAATCTATGAAGGAGCCGCAACAAATTTTTCAGATCTCAGTCTCATCTCATCTAAATTGCCTCATAATAATAATAATAATTATAATAACAGAGGGGAGAGATGTGACTATTCGTAAAACCTTAAATTGCTTAAAATGTATCGCTGTTTCCAGTCATGCAATGCGGTGCCCAAAACGATAAGCTTGTTGGCTTATTTTTGATAGTCACTGTACATATATTAAAAGGTTTATGAAAACGACCATTAATGCACTCTTCCAACTAAGTTCTCGCTGTTTGTCCATAGAAGCCGTCAGCAGTGTGTGCTAGTTGATTCTAACATAACCTAAACGTCATAAACCAAGCTTAGACATATGGTAAGCAAACTGCCTCGACCCATTAGGGATTTTTTGATTTGGTATCATATACTTTTGGTTTTGTAAAAATGTCTAATTTTGTGCCGAATAATCGTCATTTGGGGGAAGTGGTGATTTTCCTCTTCCATTCGAAAAAAAAAACGGCTTCTGAAGCGCATCGAGAGCTACAAAAAGTTTATGGAAATGCTGCTTTAAGTGAAACAACGTGCCGAGATTGGTTTCGTCGCTTCAAAAACGGTGATTTTAATGTTGATGACCGTCCGCGTGAAGGAAGGCCAAAAACCTTCGAAGATGCTGAATTGAAGCGCATTATTCAATGAGAATCCGTGTCAAACGCAAGAAGAGCTTGCTTCAGTATTAAGAGTTACCCGCCAAACCATTTCCAAGCGATTGCATGCTTTGGGAATGGTTCAGAAACAGGGGACTTGGGTCCCTTATGAGATAAAACCAAGGAATGTTGAAAGTCGTTTTCACCTGTGAACAACTGCTCCAACGGCAAAAAAGGAAGGGTTTGCTTCATCGCATCGGGACGGGTGATGAAAAATGGATTCATTACAGCAATTCAAAGAAAAGAAAGTCATGGGGACTGGCCGGTCATGCTCCTACGTCGTCGCCTCGGCCGAATATTCACGCTGCGAAGGTTATGTTATGTATTTGGTGGGACCAAGTTGGTCTTATTTATTATGAACTGTTAAAACCAAGCGAAACCATTACTGGGGATCGGTACCGACTTCAAATGGTGCGATTGAGCCGAGCACTGCGCGAGAAGCGGCCGCAATACACAGAGAGGAATGAAAAAGTGATTCTACAGCATGACAACGCTTGGCCTCACGTTGCCAAACACTCTAACACCTACCTAGAAACACTGAAATTTGAAATCCTATCCCACCCGCCATATTCTCCAGATATTGTGCCATCCGATTATCACCTGTTCCGATCGATGGCACATGGTCTAGCTGACCAGCGTTTCCATTCATATGAAGACCTCAAAAAATGGCTTGATCCGTGGATAGCCTCAAAAGATGAACAGTTTTACCGTGCCGGTATACGAGATCTACCAGAAAGATGGGAGGAAGTAGTAACTAGCAATGGGCAATACCTTCAATGATTCACTTGTAACCAGTTTTTCAGAATAAAGTTGTACTTTCATCAAAAAAAAAAAAAAAAAAACAGCCAGAACTTAATTGCGCACTTAATATGTGAAACTGAATAGATGTGCCAGGGCGTCCATATTCCCATCAATACAGCTCTAAAGCAGTGCTAGGAACGCATCAGCTCCCCACATTGCACCTGCGTATGGTTCAAATAATCCAAACCAAACTTAAGGTTGTTAAATATATAACCATGCGATGTGACCAGTTTTGCTATGAAACCTGCGCACATAAAACTATATCTATTCCAACACAGGGTTAGAAAAGTGAGCTGGTTTAGGTTATGCATACAATAAACCACAACATAGTTAATAGGACTATTGTTAAGTTCGTGCGGTTTTTTTTCGAAATTTGAAACTTTATTGACGTAAAATGGTTACAAATTTAATATTCAAAGTATTGTCCATCGCTTACTACTACTTTTTCCCATCTTTCTGGCAATTCACGGATTCCCTTTGTGAAAAATTCGGTCGGTTTTGCCGCAATCCACGAATCGATCAATTTTTTGACTTTATCGTAATTACGGAAGTGCTGGTCAGCCAGGCCATGTTGCATCGATCGGAAGAGATAGTAATCGGATGGCGCAAGGTCTGGACTATACGGCGGGGGGGGTAGGACATCCCATTTGAGCGTTTCTAAGTATGTTTTGACCACTTGTGCAACATGTGGCCGAGCATTGTCATGTTGCAAAATAACTTTGTCGTGTCTATCGGCGTATTGCGGCCGTTTTTCTCGCAGTGCTCGGCTCAAACGCATCAATTGTCGTCGGTAGACATCCCCCGTAATCGTTTCATTCGGTTTCAGTAGCTCATAATACACAACACCCAGCTGGTCCCACCAGATACACAGCATAACCTTCAGGCCATGAATATTCTGTTGAAGCAGTTGTTCGCATGCCATAAAACGGCGTTCAACGTCTCTTGGCTTCAATTCATACGGCACCCAATGGCCTACCTTTCGGATCATTCCCATGGCTTTTAAACGTTTGGAAATGGTTGATTGATCAACTCCCAAAGTTTTTGCAACCTCTTCTTGCGTTTGAGCCGGATCTTGATCGAGCAATTCCTCCAATTCGGTATCCATGAACTTTGGCGGCGCACCCTCGCGTTCTTCGTCTTCCAAGCCAAAATCACCACTTTTAAAGCGTGCAAACCACTTCTGGCACGTTCGCTCAGCTAGAGCATGCTCACCATAAACTTCCACCAAGATACGATGACTTTCGGCTGCTTTTTTCTTCATATTAAAATAATGAAGAAGAATTCCCCGCAAAAACACATTATTTGGCACGAAATTCGACATTTTCAAGTGTGGTAAAAATATTGTTGTTTACGCTTCAAATAAAAAACTTATACTGACGTTTGTGCCTTACGACAGTAGCTCTCCAATGAATGTTTGGAAATGTGGATCGATGGAATAATAATCAAGTTACGCCATCTGTTGTAAAACCGCACGAACTTAACAATAGTCCTATTATATAAAACACTTTTGCTATTAATAATTTCGATCATAAACTCGCTTGTATTCCCCTTAGAAACACATAAACAAAATCATAAATCCCAGGCCCACCAAAGCATTCGTTGTTGTGTTATTAAATTTTACTACCTCACACCACTAATAACTCTTTCGCGGAATATATGTAATTCATATTAATTAACTCCACCCGTTTGAATCCATTTTAATTTACAAAGTCTAAAAAAGTGGTTTACTGCAAATACAATACTTCTTATCACTCGTACGCCCTGACAACCAAAGTGCTGAAGTGCGTGTAAATATTTATGTAGCCATGCCTTAATTTTTTATTTTATTGCGTCTTCTTCAAATAGATAAATATTTTTTATTTATTAGCTTTTGCATACATTAAAAAAAAACCTTAAAAAATATGAACCAAAGCCAAATGCCACATCATTGCGTGGACTTAAATCTAACTTAAAAAGTATGTCTTTGAGAAACACAAGAAAAAACCACACCATGACACCGAAAAAGGGTAGTTACGTATAGCAACACATATCTGCGTATATACTATGTCAGTAAGTACGTGGATATAAGCCTTTTTTGGGACGTCATTTTAGCAAAACCACGCAAACCAACGTTAATGGCACAGTATGCGGGTGCGAATGTATCGCCTTCAGCGAATTGTCTAAAAATGTTTGCACTTAGATACGAATGCGTACGTACGTATATATGTCATATGTGAATTGCACATCCTATGCGCTCAACATATTTGCCTTTATGTATACATTTATGCGTGCCGTTGGCGTGAGAAGCATCGTTTGTTTATATTTGCTCAGTTCGTTTACTTTAAATTTAAATTTCGGTGCGTTTCTGTGTAGAAAAGCAGTCCTGTTTTCACACAAACCAATAGAAATTTACGTATAGAATTTAAAATAAACAATGTTTGCGATATGGTTAAAATTCAAAGCAAAATTTTGAAAGAAAAATATATTTCAGGAAAAAATAAAACGAAGTTATTTGAGCTCGTAAACAGCTTCGGAATAGCGGACCTTTGAATGTAATGGAGTTGGTATGTAAATCATCATAAGAGGTTGGCACATTTACCCCTAAATGGTTGTTGTTGTAGCAGCATAAATATTCTCCATACATTTACAAGCAATGCTGCTGGAGTGGCAGTCTTTGACTGGATATGAAACCGGGTCGTTCCGGAAAAGTAGAACTGATTGTAAATGACTGCAAGGATCGGTTTGTCTCCAAGTTTCTCGACTTATGTAAGCCCTTTAGCAGTACCACAAAAGCGACGTAACCAGAATTTTTGCCGCTTTCGAATGGTAGTGAATTTCTATAAGAAGTTCTTTGCATAACCAAAATGAACCCTGAAGTATTGGCTTGGGGAATAAGTTCGTAGCGCTTTTACCGAAGACTTTTGCTTAAACAAAAAAAAATAATTATATCAATAAGTTAATCAAATATAAAGGGTGGTTAAGTTTCAAGGGCCGGTGTTGATTTTGAATAAAATATTTTATAAAATAAAAAAAAAAAATTAAAAATGAATAAAATTTTTTTAGGAAATTATTGTCATTTCTTTATTATGATAATATTGGTATGGCTCAATTATGAGTGGAATAAAATATAGGCCGAATGGATACCGCAGCCTCGGCGACACACCTCCATCCGATGGTCCTAATTTTCTATGACGCTGAGGCATAATTGAGGTTCTATGCCGTTAATGTGCCGAATTATCTCATCCTTTAGCTTTTGAATTGTTGCTGGCTTATCGCCGTACACCTTTTCTTTCAAATAACCCCAAAGAAAGAAGTCCAACGGTGTCAAATCACATAATCTTGGCGGCCAATTGACATCGCCGCAACGTGAGATTATTCGGCCATCAAACTTTTCGCGCAAAAGAGCCATTGTTTCGTTAGCTATGTGACTGTGTGTGACGGTGCCACTTCGTCCTGTGGAAACCACATTTCGTCCACATCCATATCTTTCAATTCGGGCCATAAAAAGTTCGTTATCATCCCACTATAGCGAACACTATTCACAGTAACTGCCTAACCGGCCTCATTTTGGAAAAAATACGGCCCAATGATGCCACCGGCCCATAAACCGCACCAAACAGTCACTCTTTGTGGGTGCATTGGTTTTTCGGCAATCACTCTTGGATTATTATTCGCCTAAATGCGGCAATTCTGCTTTTTGACGAATCCACTGAGCTGAAAATGTGCCTCATCACTGAGATGATTTTCTTCGAAAATTGGTCATTCACTGTTGCCCGTTTTCATAATAAGCCTGAATAACTTTAACGCGTTGCTCAATTCTGTATCTTTCCATGGTTCAAATTGAATTAATCTCTAATTGAAAAATGTTAAATGATATGCAGAAAAAAGCTTGAAGTTTAGGTGTGGTTTACATTCAACATCGGCCTTTAAAATTTAACCACCCTTTATATTCAGCGTTGCTGTTTATAACCGCTTCCCACCTCTCGACCAATTTGTTGATGTCGTTCCGCTAAAAATCGCCTGGTCTGGTGTCAAAGAGGTTGTTGAGCCCGTTTTTAAGGACCTATTTGTTATCGAAGGTAACGCCCTTCATATGGTTTGACAGGGAGCGGAAAAGGGGGTAATCGTTCGGTGAAAGGTCAGGAGAATACGACGGATGCTGAAGAACTTCCCATTTAAGTTCTTGAACCGCGGTTTTGACGACTTGTGCAACAAGGAGCCAGGCGCTGTCGTAAAGAAAGATGGCTTGGCTTCGTCGGTCTGGTCTTTTCGGTGGAATAGCCTCATTCAAGCATTGTAGCTGGGCAATGTTTAGCTCCTTTTTGATCGTTTTATTTATTTCGAGCGTTTCTCAGTGCCCCATGCCCTCCCAGTCCCACCAAACACATATCATGATCTTATTTGGATGTTTATGGCCGCGTTTTGCTCGATGGTGGGCGAGGTGCTGAGAGGCAATTTGAAGGTGAATTTCTTTTTTTTTTTTTTCATTGAGCTCGTGTGGCACCCAGGCTCCCAATTTTTCGATAAATTCCATTGAATGAGGGGGATTGGTGATTGAGAATCGTATCGTGATCGCAGTTCCTTTTTTCCGCCAATCCACTACTAGTTTGGCGACCGTTTTCCTTCAAAAGTGATTTGAGACGTTCTTCATCGAATTCAGAAGGCCTTCCGCTGCGTAACACCCAAAGACGTCGCAAATGTCCCGTTGCTTCGGTAGCTTTTTGACCTCGATGAAAAGCAAAGAAGAGCAGATGCCGAAAATGTTGATTTTTGCTTCCTCCATTTCTAAGCCTCACAACTAATAAAAAATTAAATAACTCAAAAATACCATTAATATAGTTTTGTATAGCAGAAAGAGTTCTATCAAATGAATACTTATATATATATATTAGGCCGGGCCGATTTGTGGGGAGGCAAAATATCGCTCATTGCAATGTGAAAATCGTATTCTAGGGATCAAAATAAGAAACTTTGCCGATGGAACCATACCTCCAAAACGAATTCTGATGTCCCCCAATTTGAGTCAAACTTTTTAGTTTCTTTTCTCATGTAAAGGCCAAAAATGGTGATATTTTTAAATGATTGTATGGGGAACCCCCAGGGGAGTTCCAGGAAGTGTGCCACTGGCATGGGTGGATCGGCCGCCCAAAGTTAGTGGGGGTCGGTCATACAATTGGACTCGATTGGAGCACTCTAAATGGGTCAAAGTGGGATTTTTCGTTCGACCCAAATTGGGGGACATCAGAATTCGTTTTAGAGGTATGGTTCCTTCGGCAAAGTTTCTTATTTTGATCCCTAGAATACGATTTTCACATTGCAATGAGCGATTTTTAAATCGACCCGCCCTAATATATATATATATTTATAATTGGCGCTTACACCCTTTCTTGGGTGTTTGGCCGAGCTCCTCCTCCTAATTGGGGCGCGCGGTTTGGTGTTGCGCCATTAATGGAGGGATCTATTGTTTTAAGCCAACTCCAAACGGCAGATATTTTTATGAGGAGCATTTTCATGATGGAAATACACTCGGAGGTTTGCTATATCTTGTCGAGGAGTGACTTCCATTAGAAGAAAACTTTTCCTTCATTTTGGTGTTCATGCACGCAGATTCGCACCAGCACACTCCGAATGGTAGTCACGCAGCCACCCATTCGGCTACGGTGACCTCATAGAAATTCTAGCTGTAATTTGTTTAGCCTGACAAACAGTATTGGCCTTGTGCGCACCTCTATTCACCTTTATTATGCATTAAATAGTTGAAATAATATTATAGCTGTAATTTTAATAAAATTTAGTGTAAAACATTAATTAGTTTAACAGGTTTGCTGTCAATTAGTTTTCCCAAATTTCGGTGTAACAACCTCAATTAATTAAAATAAATACTTCCCACTATGCAACAGTGAATGACATAATATCTATTTTACTCCATGCGCACAGTTTCGTATGACGACAGCCCTTAATTAGTAAAAGTAACTGCCAAAAATTAAAAATATTAAAAACAATATTTTGGCGTTCACATCATATCATATTAACATTAGCAACAGCGCACAACGGAAATTCGTGGAAATCCGGAAGGCAAAAGTTAAGCGTGACAAAAGTTACACGCGACAAAAATTGCAAAGCTGCCTGGTAAATTGGCAGCCATCAGGAAGCATACTTAAAGTTTTTGCCATTCCATCAGCGATATGGAAAAACAACAACGAGCATACTAGTATAAGTAAACGGCAGCATACAAACATACGCCTACTGTAATACAAGTAGCTGATAGTTTCTTGCCAATAACGTAGGCTATTAGTTCAATGGCCCTCTGTGTCAGAGTACTTTAGCGGTGCCTAATGGGATGTTTTTCATAGCGATCCTACCCCTTCTTTCAAATTTAACTTAATTTTCCCCATCGCTGCGCTCAGCGTTCGTTGCTCTTTTGTTCTTTTGAATTGGAAACTTAATCATGTAACGGAATACTTAAAAAGTATGCGCTTGTATAAAAGTTTATTTGTTTCTGCCTGGAAGTTTTCGTACACTTCTACAAAAGACAGCGAAAAGGTAACTTGGATATTTACACGGCTTTAATTAGGAAAGAAAAATGTAGGAACATTAATAAAGTCATTGAAATTAAGATTTTTGTTTAATGGCGAGTATTCAAAGAGTATCCTTTTCCAACCTTACTGAGCTCTAATGTATTAGGAGTCATATAAAAGCAAGTCTCCTCTGAAGCAGCATCTACGACTTTGGTGTTTTTTTTCGTTTCTTAGGTAAGTTTGAATAAAATTAAGAAAGCGGCTTTCACTTTTATACAGGCAACATCTTCCAAATTAGAGGTCAGCTTGAGTTGTAGCTTTACCTTCTTCCCATATTTGTCTTGAAAGTTGGGTAGATCAGAAATTACTTAGTAGCTCACTTTACAGTTGACTTTGAAGCTTTTTTGTGCTACTAAACGCTCATTGCGAGTTGGGCTAACGGATATCTATTTTTTTGGGCGGGTCAAACTACCGAGTACAGCACTCCCACAACATTAAGTCTATTGTACTGCACTCGAGTTCCTTTTTTAATTTTTTTTAAATCTGCTCAGATTTCTTCTGAGGTCGAGTAGATTTAAAAAAAATTAAAAAAGGAACACCTTGTGGTGCCAAGGAGCCAAGGCGGTCGCTTCTTAATACAAACATCTCACGCATCGCTGCAACCCTTACATGCCATTGGAAAGTAGGGGATCATGCAGCTAGACTCAATCTACCCTTCAATCCTATCTGCAGAAGCTGTCAAGCGGAAGGGGCGAAGGAAAGTCTTTTCCATTATTTATGTGAATGTCCGGGACTAGCCAGGGCACGACTCCGCTCCTTCGGTAAGCCTTTCTTGCAGCAAATTAATGAGACCTCAGACATCGAGATAAAGAATTTGCTGCTATACTTGGACCTCACTAAATGGATCGACTTAGAACAAAAAACATCATCACACGAGAACAGTGGTAGTAAAACGGTGCTGGTCACTAATTAGGATTATTTCAGTGCAAATACTAAACCACTCCAACAACAACAACAAGAGACTGGCATGGCCATGAGCTTTTTCCTTCCAGCGACCCGCTTCATTTAACCTAAACGCACTCATTGTTGCCATCTTCTTGATATGTAGATCTCCGCACCCAGAGTTCCTGGATTAATGTGATGTCGACGTCCTCCTCCGCCAGGAGAACGGTTAGGTTGCCCGTTGCAGTCCGCGAGTGCTGCAGGTTTATTTGGACAATCTTGAGACCCATGCAGCTGGTCGTTTTACAATTCGACGGCGTCACCAAGCTGCACTCCCGGGTGCTGCTCGTTAGCGCCATCGTTTTTGGTAGAATCGGCGTCGTCAAGTTGCATGCCTGTGAGCAACTCGTTGGCGCCGTCAACCTCGTCCTGTTCATCCTCCGGATTTGCAGATCGGAATATCTTCATGCGCGTTTTCCTCACGCCAAACCGAAGTTTGTTGTCCACTTTTCGCAGTGGCTCGATGCTCTCCTCCGATATTTGGAGAAGGAAGGACACACAGTTTGTTTGCGGAGCCTCCGCTTTGATGATGCTTCATGCATCCATCGGAATAGTGCGGTTGTGTGCTTGTAAGCATGGAATTAGTTGCTTAGCTTTAGTTGCAGATGCGAGCCCTCGGCCGTCGAGGGGTTTCGCTGGCCGGGATTAGTTTGAGCCTTAAACCTTCCCAGTCGTTCTGGATCTTGCCCACAACTGTTTGCAGGAAGTTAAGAGGGTGTTGATCATCGCACCACTTGATCACCCTGTATCCGCGGACCCCCTCCATTGGGTAAAATCCTGGCACTTGACCCTCCGGATTTGCCATGACGTGCGACAATGCGAGACAGCCGTGGCTCAATTTCGGACCACTTCTTCAATGCAGGTTTACCGCGGTTAGTTATTTCATCAACCAACGCTGTTTGCAGGTAATATCGTTCCACCTCATTAAATGTGCGTTTTGCTGGCTTTGGTATTGAAGCGGTGTGCACTTTCATCCTGCGAACGATTACGTTTCACGGCCAACGTAGCCGCTAGCTTATACAGCTCATTATTAGATCGCCTACGAGTTCAAAAAAATTTCCTCAGAATCTTTCTCTCAAACACTACAAGGATGCCTCATCGGATATTGTCACCGTCCAAGCTTCTGCACCATATGTTAGGACGGGTATGATGAGAGCCTTAGTAAATAAAGGAAATAAGTATTAAATAAATAAAGCTCATAGTATTCGTGAAAATTACAACCATTTTTAAATTAGAATTCCTATAATCACAACAACATTTTCATTCACATGCGATTAAGTATTAAATTTTCGACCTGACACTAATTAAATTCCATATTCGCATGTACATATAAACAAAATTAAACGCATGAATTAAAATATTTGCATTAGTGAAGCAGCGTACGCGGCTGCCTTGTAGACAGACCAAGGTCACGTATACGACATGCCAAACGCATATGCACTACCTACAACGACCTTGGCAGATTAATCTACTTAGTCACGTTTCTAGTGAAACGTAGTTGCTAGAAAATAAAAAATCGAGCTTTAGAAAATATTGCTTACAAACATGCTAACTTTTAGTAGTAGTAGTTATTAAAACGCTTGTGTGCATTAGATGCAAGTGTTTGAAAGTAGGCAGAGTTTGTTTTGAATTTATAATATCATCATCGTTATTTTCATACGTGTGTGTATTTGCACTTTTTCACAAACTAAACGCATACTTATATAAGTATTTATACATTTTAGCAGTGCGTGATCCAATTTACATCAGACGTTTTATGTCTTCTCACACAGCTGGGCCGTTCGACTTCTTTGCCAGTGTTTATTTCCCGGTGCGCTTGTTAACGCACTTCACAAATGGGAATAAAATTAAGCCACGTGCCGCAATTTGCTGACGCTAAACTGTGGGGTGCCAAAAAAAATTAAATTTTATACACAATTCTTCCTGCCTTCCTTAAATATAAATTTATGTATATATGTAGACACATATATCTACAGCTTAGAGATTGCTGCTTTCGATCCTGCTGCGCCAGTTGCTCATAAAATTCTCAAACGTGTCATTCAAACCTACAGTTATTCAAAATATTGATCATTTTCCTAAATGCAGGATATTTACTGCTGTTGAGCAGACACCTGAGGCTTCTGAGTTAGTTATTTCTTATTTTGTTTTTGCGTTTTTTAGCTTCAGAGGCATGAAAAGACACGAAGAGGTAGTTAGATAACATCAAGAATTTCTGCATTGGTGTTCTGATTTTTCTTGTTTTGGCAATGGGCGAACAAACAAAGAATTTTTTTAAGGGGTTAGGGGTAGTCAGAGGTCCGATAAAATGATGATTTTCAATAATTTGGTAGATACCTATGAAATGAGACTTTCAGCTATTAGTCCATATATGTCGCTAGGAGTATTTTTAAACCTTCCCAAATGTCTTGTTTTTTTCGTCTGTCATCTGTCAACAATATTCAGTTCATTGTTTGTTACGTTTCATACAACAATGCATTTTTGTCGCTCTTAAAAATGTCGAATTTCGTGCCTTCAAACTTGATTTTCTGTTATCAATTGTAGAAAACGCTTCTCAAGCTCATCAAATGCTTATAGAAGCTTATGGTGGACATGCTCTAAGCACAGAGCTTCAGGTGGTTTGAAAAATTCCGAAGTGGTGATTTTAGCGTGGACAACGAGGACCATGGCCGGCCACCGAAAAGGTTTGAGGACGCCGAAGTGCAAGCATTGTTGGATGAAGATGATGGTCGAACGCAAGAAATGATGGCAGAGCAGTTGGGAGTGACCCAAAAAACTATTTCCAAACTTTTGGAAGACATGGGCCTGATTTTAAAGGTCGGAAGATGGGTGCCGCATGAACTGACTGAAATGCAGCGAGAGAACCGAAGAACCACTTGTGAAATGCTGCTCTCCCGGTTCAAAAGGAAGTTTTTTTTGCATCGAATCGTTACGGGTGATGAAATATGGATGCATTTCTCCAATCCCAAGCGTAAGTGATCGTATGGTCCGCCCCGCCATAAGCCAAAAACAACGGCCAAACCAAATTGCTTCAGACGCAAGGCAATGGCGGTGTGTTTTCTGGGATCAGCGTGATATGATTTGGTACGAGCTATTAAAACCAGGTAAAACAGTTGACGATGCACGCTACCAACGACAATTGGCCGAATTGAAAAGCGCTATACACCGAAAACGCCCACAATATGCCGATCGGCGTCACAAAGTAATTTTTCTTGATGACAAGAGCGACCCGGGAATTGGTGGAGACGTACAATTGGGAACCGCTGTTGCATGCGGCTTACTCACCAGACTTGGCGCCTTCCGTTTATCATTTGTTTGCATCGATGGGCCACGCACTTTCCGAGCAGCGCTTCAATTCTCACGAAGAAGCCAAAAAATGGCTTGATGATTGTTTTGCGGCCAAAGACGCCCAATTTTTTTGTGGCGGCATCCACAAATTGCATGAGAGATGGGAAAAATGCGTCGCTAGCGATGCCTATTATTCTGAATACATCATGTTTCGACTTGACTTAAGAAAAATTTCAAAAAAAAGAAATAATAATAATAATTGTAAAAGTTATCGCTGTTTGCGTGGATCTCGTTTCTCCAGAAGTCCCTTGCGGTGATCATCACAAGCCTTTGGAGATTCATCTAAACTCAATCGGGCAAGAGAAATTAGTTTTATTAATAAAACTTGTGCTTTTTTTCAAAATTAACAATAAATATTTTTCATTTTTTCATTTCGAGAAAAAACCCGACAATTAATTGTTTAAAAAAATCGAAATTTTTAAAAACAAAAAAAAAATCTTCGGTCAGGCACGAGTTTTTATGTTTTCCAAAAGCAGTATATCTTTTATTGAAAACTACCAAGCGGTTTTTAAGTTACGGTGATCACCAGTTCAAAAAACATAGTTTTGAGAAAAACGTATGTAAAGTTGTGATATCTGCTCCGGAGCGCCCGAGCGTCCTTTGTTAATTGTTGAATAACTCAAAAAGTATTTGTCGGATTCATTTCAAATTTTCACAAAATATTTTTAAGATATTATACTTTAAGAAAATACAAAAAAAATAATTTTTTGAAAATTCTGACTACCCCTAATCACTTAAGCGTAGATATCTAAATAAAAAAAGTATGCATACGCTTACACCACCAACACTCGTTCATTACCTTGAGTAACTGTGAAATGGACTTCAATTTTTGGTCTAATGCGTTCGTAATAGAGTCTGGCATACGTTGGCCTACTCGTAATATTTCGACGAAAGACTGTCAGGCTGTCAATTATAACCATTTTATAACTTGGCAGCCGTCAATGGAATTAAAATTATTTTCATTTTGTTCAGCGGTGGCAGCGTAGCATTTCTTTATTCTTTATTATCGAAATTTCTGAATATTCCAAATTTAATTAAGCGAAAGTAATGACGGGTGACGTCATTAGGAAATATAAATGAGTTGTGACATTCATTGGGAGCTGTTTGTTTTGATTATAATTAGCCAGATTTCTGTGCGACTAGGAACGATACTATGCGCAGATATATTTTTGTTTGTAGTAGTTCCTTAGTTCTGCTTAAAACCGAGAAGAAAATAAAAATAATTATTCAGATGCTGCCTGGTATATATTTTTCCATACTGCGTTTCTCTGGGGTTCAACAGAAATACTTCTTTTAACAAATATTTCTATTTCGTTAATGTTTTTTTTGTGGAGAATATATGATTTAAATTTTTTTCGGGTTCCTAGGCCTCTGTTTTTATGCGTGCTTCCGCTTGATCATTTATACTTCTTTCTTTTCTTTACTAGCTTAATAGGAGAACTTCAATTATTAGCAGAGACCAATTCTACTCAGGTGCGGGGGACATTGAGCCGCAAAGAGAATATTCCTCAAAGTGTTGTTTATCTTTAGCACAAGGTTTTTTCACTCTCTCTGTTTTAACTTTATATTATTCTGGAAAAACTGACTAAGGCTGACATTTTTGAAGTGAAACTTCTTTTGTCTCGAAGGATGAAACGCTGTGAGGAGTAAAACCATAGCGTTTCATCGATATGTGACGCTACGCCAGCGCCATCTGTTAAAAGCGTGGCGTGGATGAAACGCTGTGAGGAGTAAAACTACGCTAAACTACGTAAAACTCACGCTATGCCAGCGCCATCTGTTAAAAGACTGGCGTGGCGTGTCGTCTTATCGAATGTAATTTGTAAATATGACATTTGATTGATGGCCGCCGTAGCCGAGTGGGTTGGTGCGTGATCACCATTCGGAATTCACAGAGAGGTCGTTGGTTCGAATCTCGGTGAAAGCAAAATTAATGAAAACATTTTTCTAATAGCGGTCGCCCCTCGGCAGGCAATGGCAAACCTCCGAGTGTATTTCTGCCATGAAAAAAATCTGCTCATAAACATATCATAAAACAAATTGAAATAAATGTATAAAAAAAAAAAAAAAAAAATTTTCTTGTGATTCGAACCAAGGATTTCGGATCGGAAGCCCACATTGCTAGCCGCTGGGCTATTGCGCTGTGCTGTCGCCGCAAAATAATGTATCATAAATCTGTTTACCATACCAAAGACCATACACTTTGCGAACGCATTTCGGTGGAAACAGTTGACAGTTATCCCAAACACAATATTATATTAGTAACGCGAGACGCGTCATAGAGTGTGTGTGTAGTTTTGAGCAAATCTTACAAACATATTTTGTTTTGTTGATTGATTTCTGTTAAATATGGCATCAAATCAACAAAAACGGAAACCGAAAACAGGTGCTGAACGGCAACGTGAGTATTTGGAGCGTAAAAAATTAAGAGCTACTGTTGAACACCGTGACAGTGAATCCTCCGGTTGTACGATAAGTGATAATTTGTAGTACCAACAACAAGATGCGGAACTACTATTGATGCAGTATTTCATCGATACCTTGATAGATTAGAATGTAGATCATTTTTTACGTATTTCAGTTACCATAAAGCCCTTGTTTCATTTTTGGAAAACGAATCCAATAATGATAATGACAATGCCGAGAACCAAATGTAATTGAGTACAATACATTCATTTCTTTTTATATTAAAATAAATAAATAATTCTGTTTAATAAAATTCCATTCCATGCTTTCCATGACTTCTGCATGCATTATATTGAAATAATAGTTAAATTATTGATTTGTTGATAAAAGAAGTTTCACTTCAATCGTGCGGGTTCCGTGAACTACCACACACTTTCTTTTTTTTTTCTTTAAGAGTGAATGATAGGCTTAGGTTATGGTGGTAGTCGGTCCGTCTGACCAACCCACTTAGACCTTACTGTCCCATTGTGATACCACTGTGCGACAGGGAACCTTGTTTATTTACTTTCATGAAATCATTTCGAGGCTCTTATGAAGCGCAGGATTGGTCTAATCCCCGCGTCAGATAGTCCTGTAAGAGAATTGAAAAAGTGTTTACCTGACATACTGCTCTGATTTTAGCTAAGGCTGGACAATTGCAAAGGAAGTGCTCAGCGGTCTCTTTCTCTTCCTCATCTCTACAGCTTCTACAAAATGCTCAATGGGAGAATACTCCTAGTCTCAAGGAATGCCTGTCAAATAGCCGGTGTCACAAGCCACGACCTTCGAGATATCTTCTCTTGAGAGACTAGGCAATTCCTTTGTCCTTTTCTTGTTTAGTTGCGGCCATAGTAGCCTGGCTGGTACGCATGTATCTTCACCTTCATCTTCCCATTACCTATTGTCCTTTTGGGTAATTTTGATTTTTATTATTAATTTACTCGTGACCAAAGGTATTCCAATGGTACTTTTATCATGTAACAGTAGAAGAGCGGTGGCCGCTTGGCTATCCGAGAGTATATTTATAGTCGTTTCTTTAGCAACTTCTTTTATAGCAAGAACTTTTGCATGATAGACACTGCAGTAGTCTGGTAGTCAAACGGATAGTTCCAGTCCTAATTCTTTCGAAAACACTCCATAGCCAACTTTATCGTCTAGCTTAGAACCATCTGTATACAAATTTAATTCCCCCTTCTCCATGGCCTTAGTGTCTGCTACTTCCTTCTTAACGGTAGGCAGGCTATGAGACCCACTTGAGAGACAATCATACAAACCAGGGTAAAAATAGCGGAAAGCATTCAAAGTTCTGAATCTACTTCGATCATATCTGTTCGGGCCAGTATAAGGCGGAATAGAAACCGGCCATTGTTTAATGACGATAAACGGAAAGTGAGTGGACTTTCCATCAAACGATTTTTGCCGCACTTTTTCATCGTACTTTGAAGAAGTGTAGACCCTTTGAAGCCAAGGTGTGACCCTTGATTTGCTGAGCTAGTTCTTCGAACGTCTAGTGGATGTGATTTCGGCGAGCGATGGCAGCAATATAATTGCTTGGATGTGACAAGAAGAAGGGAAGAAACAGTTCACGTTTTTTAGGACGATCTTAAAGGTCTAACCAAAGAAAAGGTAGGTGGTAAAAAGCACAGTGCAGGAGATAACCCTCAGAATCTAAGTAAATAATGCTTATAGCAGGGAAACATGTGTTTACTTGCGCAGATAGATATCCATAATAAAACACCCTTTAAGTGAACGAATGAGACGCTTCATAACAGTTAACAATTTATCAATTTTTAAATGCGATTTGCTGCAGTTAATACAATGTTGAATTTGAATTGTTTTATGAAGCCTGCTTTTGAACATCTTACTAAGGAAAGAGCAAAATGGCTTCAGACCACAAAGATCCATGTCAATGCCCTCAGAATCATCATCGAACACTCGACTAGTTGTACTCTCAATTGTTACTTCCTATTATGGACTTTGCGCATTTGATACCAGCGGCGTTCCAAATAAAATAACGACCCTCATCAGAGATTTCGAAAAAAAAAATTGTGAAACAAATTCAAGACGCTCGCCACAAATAGAAGGAGGAGCTCGGCCAAACACAAAGTTATTACTTTGTTTTTAGTTCAATTAAAAGCTAAGAATTAAAAATGAGCACTGTACGAGTAAAAAGACATTCCAAAATTTGTCTGTTAAATGTTTCTCAAACACTTCGTTTGGAGCTGGGGATACCAATATTAATGAAAATATTGTGATCCCGAAATCTCGGGATATTTATGAAGTAATCCAAGGATTAATGCTAGCTAGAATCGGGTTTTTTGGAACATGGAAAATACCAAAATCCTGGAATTTCGGCATACGGAGATTTCGGGATCACGAGTAGGCACCCCTATTTTGTATCAACTTTGTAAAATTTTTAATATTTCATTTGATTAGATTATTTTTTTAGTTTTACTTTTAAGATGGATGACAACCCTATTGAGAAATAAAATATTTCTAAATGAAAGGTTCCAAAGGTCAAATTTTGACATATATTGAGACATATAGTCAAACTTTATTAACAGTAAATATCATCTCCACATCAGAATTATTGTTGTATTGCTGCGACCAACTTTTTCGAGTTTGGCACCTTCTGGCTTTGCCATCCTTTGAAATTGAAATTTGAATAGGTCGAGCCAAGGAGCACCAAAAAGTTTGGTGACTCCTAAATCACTCAGGCTAAAAAGCCCATTGTATTTAGAACTCTGGAAAGGGGGTAGATAGGCAAGAAGCGAAGGAGAAAAATATCAGAGGAAGAGATAGGAAAGAATAGAGGCAGAGATAAAGATAGTTAGTCCTGTGAGAATTTTCCAGATTCTTTGACAAATCTGTAGATATCCTCCAGTTTTAGCGAACGAATATTACTCATCTTCATGACATTGGAACCCAAAACTCGTGGCCTTGCTCTAGCAAAGGCCGGACACTCACAGAGAAAGTGATCAGTGCTATCCGATTCCTCCAAGCAAGACGGGCACATTGGGTCCTGAATGATTCCAATGTTTGTCATATGCTGACCCCATGGATTGTGTCCTGTAATAATACCGACCATCAACCAATCAATTCTTTATCCAGGTAAGTATCGGATCGTCCATGCAGCTAATAATTTTCATACCGCTGAAACATCCTGCGCCGTCAAAAGCAAGCATAGGCGCGTTCGAATCGGCATCCAACTTGGGGCAGAGGATTTCTAGCTGCTTCATTTCGACTGCCTTTCAGCACTCCTACGATATCTGTCGTTTGGCAATCTAGCTGGCCGGCTCCGCTGCTTTGGACGTTGTCGGCTTTTCGTCTTCGAGCCTGACGTTTGATTATTCAGCCTCGTCTTTTCGCTTTTTCTTCGTTGCCGTCTTGCTTTTGCTTTTGGTTTTTGGCTGCTCAACCCGGCTCGCAAGCCCCGAGTCTGATGCCTTACAACCTTCACTTTTCACTCCAAGCCAACCGTTTCCTCTCATCTGCCGTAAGGTTGGATTCGCCACAAAGTCAGTAGCAAATCTTGATAGGAACCTTTTAGCACGATTTCATCTTTGATGGCTTCACTCTGGGCCCTTCCTTCTTCTTCAGAAGAAGAACTTGGACTCTAAACCTTTTCCGGAGAGCGAAGTAGCGTGTCTTCATCCGCTGTGCTCACGCTCATTACGCTTTTATAGTCGAACCTTCAAAGACTGAGTTAGGCCCCGTCGCGTTGCAGAGCGGATGTATGTTAAAGTTTGGTAGTAGCAGTGCAATCGCTGTAACCTGCTCCTATTAGAGTGGGCGACACAGCTTGTACGCTCGCTGTACCCGTCGGCAGTAGTAGCCGCTTCTCTGCACAGTTAGGAGCCCAGCACTGTAAATAGGGATACCTCTAGCCCCGCTAGCATCCATGCGGAGAATTAGCAAAGAGGATTTCTGCCTGTCTTACCTGTCTGCCTGTATATGATAATTTACACAAAATGTGTACAATTGCTTGTTAAAACAAGAGCCCAGGCTTGTGTCGTCTGCTTATAAGGCAAATACCAAAAGATTCCAGAATATCAATCCATTACCAAATTTATTAGCCGTTTACTGCTTCAATGTATCCTATCGCATTATAAACCCTTACTTATATAAGTGGGACTAGATTATGGTACCTTAATTTGAAGTTTGATTCTTTCCTTTTCCTGATTGAGTTCATATTGACGCGTAAGTTTTCAATCGATTCGTTAAAACCTAGGCAAAGACAGGAACAAGTTTTTATTTATGTTGGGGAGAAAAATCAAAATATAGCAAAACTTTGCCAGTACTTTTCCACTACGGATATATATACACACACGCATGAACATTTTCCCCAAAGAAAGGAAATGTATCTTTTCACCTAATGTGAGCTGTTAAAAGCCAGTCGAAATGGATAGCACTGAAGCGTTTATTTTGGCATTAGCGTTTTGTAATATTTCAAACGCTTCCAAACTGTATATACGCAAGTTGTTACACATATACAGGGTGATGCAAATAAAGGTATGGGCTTTAAAAATTTAATGAAATTAACAAAACTTAATTTAACTTTAGTTAATTTGAGCGAAATTTATATTTAACGAAATATTTATATTTAATCAAAAAATAATTGTTACACAAATTGAGCGATTCTGGTAGTTTATAAAAATATTGTAAAGAAAAAAGTGGGGCCACTGTAAAGCCACTGTAAGCCACATCAAATTGTCAAATTGTGGGTATGAATTGACGTCACGATAATCAGTGTCAGAAGGAGAATCCTGGATGCGGAAATTTGTTAACGTAGCCGTAGAGAAGAAAATGCATCACAGCGAAAACTTTTTTTCATAAACAGATAGTTTAGGCAACTCTGCACTCAATTAAGTTAAAAAATAATAAACTTAAAATAAGTTTGTTAGGTTTTGTAATCAGTTTTGTTAGTTTGTTGTATTATGGCTCAAGAGCAGAGCGACTCATATCATTCAGTAAAGGTACGGCATTGACCGGCAGTCAACATTTTAAGGCGAAAAAATGCCAAATTTTTTATAATAAAACTGAATATTTCTCAAACTTGTATTTTCCTTATCGTGAATTCCGCAACGCAAAATCTCTTCCACTTACTGCGAATATGTAGCCATTTCCCATATGAAATTCACAGAAAGACCACAATCTGTAAGTCAACACATCAAAATCTTTGCACTCACACGCTTTCTCCCTTCTCTTTTCAGAAAATTAAATTCCAGCAGCTGGCTGAGTTTTATGATAATACAAACTGCAAGCTAAGTTTTAAAATTCAATGCATTTCAGGTTGGTTGAAAATTATTGAGAGCAAAAATATAAGAAAGCCAGTTTTTAAATGAATTAAGTTTTATTTTAGGCAATATAATCTCCCTCAACCTCAATGAATTTATTCAAATATTGCTCTAGTAATTTTATGCCATCGCTTTATTTAGCTGCATTCCTGTTACACAGCTTTATGTTTAATTGTCAACGAATGCGACACTAACTTTCGCGCATAGTTTTCCATGAAAAATATGAAGTATTCATTTCCCTGTGGCTCTATGCTCCCCCACGGAACAATAGAATTAATATAAGTACAAAGAGTATTTCCTATATTGTCAGCAATTTTCTTTCTAACCAAATTTAGATCTTCTCAAACAATATTAATATACAGCTGTGTGTGCTGTGTTTGCTCCTTGATTTCGGATGGACATCCACTACGTATTTTAAATTCAACGCTCGTACGAACTCATTTAAATTCTAAACCACATCGATATATGGTTGAAAACGAAATAGCAGATTTTTTTAACGTTTTCATTACTTTTTTATGCTGCTGACAAATCAACCAAAACAAAGAATTTTATGACGGCCTGATATTTGATTTTTACATTGCAAAAAAAAAAAATAACCGACGCGCCAACTTCAAGTGGCTTGCCAACAAAGAATGCATTGACAGATCGAAGTAAAATTTTGTATGTGTCCTAATGATTGATAAAATATTTAAGTGGCATCTAAAATTTTTATTCCTCTACTGCGTAGTAGCTGTTGCTTTTAATATAAATCATTCAGACATAAATACGAGTGTACTCAACTGGGTTGAAAAACAGTTGGGAAATTCCACTTCTAAATTTAAGGTTTATTCGGCCACTCAGAAATACATTTTTTGAGCTCACTAAAAACCGCCGCAATGGGTTTTTATCACTTAAATTACAGTCCGATTTTTAAAAGGGGAAAAAGAGATTTATTATTTATGCATACAATTTTTGCAGACATGGTTTAAAACTATTTTACGGTCGATCTTTAGGTCCTGGGCGATGCTACGACTACTAATATGTCAGCCAACTTTAATTACTTTTGTGATTTTATCAACATTATCGACATTTTCTTTTACATCAAAAATGTCTGAACGGAATCGACGAAACTAAAATTCAACGTTATTGGCTGGTACAGTATCGGCACCATAAACACTATTAAAAATTTCAGCGGACTAACTTGCATTTTCGCCTTTATCAAAAAAAAAGAAAACTATAAAATGCACAGAATTTTCTCTTTGTTGACTTCCATTGTTAACACCCTGTAACTCACAACTCAATAGAAGAAACAAAAAAACAGCAAACGAATTTTTTTAGTCTGAAATGTCACCTTGACAACGAGCATAAACTTTAAATTGTTTGGTCGATGTTTTATGCGATATCGATCACTACAGCCATCTACCGAGAAAATAATGAATTTATTTTTCCCCAAATTAATATTTTGTTCTGATGTTCCTCTGAGTTCTGAAGTTTTTTTTCACATAGTTGGGCTATTCCCAAATTTGTACGCCTGTAAAGTAACCTTTTTTTGAAAATTTGAAAAAAATAACTAACAGGTAAATAGCGGTCTTCACAGGGAGAAGTGCTCTTCCCTCTTTCATGGAATCTAGTGATGTATCAGAATCTTATCAAACTTGGGGATAGCGGAACGAAACTAACGGCATATGCTGACGACTTGGCTGTTGCCATCTCAGGTAGGTGTCCTCAAATGAGGAGTGAAATACTCACAAGGACGCTTAGAGAGATTTACAAGTGGACGGAACAGATCGGACTGGAAGTATATCCAGATAAGACAGAGTTGTAGTACAAGATTCTAAAATGGTCACATCCGAGGCTTGGAGGAGTTGAGTTGACACCAAAAACATCGACTAAATACCTAGGGGCTATTGTAGATACTAAACTGAAATGAAGATTTAATGTGGAAGAAAGAACAAAGAAAGCCTCTAATGCCTTATACGCTGCAGAAGAATTCTCGGTAAGACTTGGGGCTTATCATCTCGATTCATACATTGGATATAAATGGCGTTAGGTATCAGACCAATAATGCTCTATGGTTCGCTAGTATGGCGATAAAATGACGGTTTGAGCACAACTCCAACAAATAGAAGGACTTCTCGCTCCGCATTCAATCAAATTAGTCGTAAGAAATTCAGCCAAAAGATCTGCACTAAGACCGAGGTTGATTGGGCAATTCTTATTAAGGGCTTTTTGGTCACAGTAACATTCTTTTTCTGTTCACTCCTCTCGGAAGCATAGATCCTCGAAAAGACTCTTCCATCGTACACGGTTCTGTGCTGTTGTTTTTACACCATCCCATGAGATGCCTGCTCCCTTGCGGGTTCCAGCCCGTTTTTTAATTGAATGGAGTTACTGACAAAAGTGTTTAGGATCCGACTTCTACGCATACAACTTCTTTACAGATGGATCCAAAGCGACTGAAGGAGTATGAACACTGTAGATCCAAATTGAACGAGCTCTGCGAGAATAGACAGGTAACAATTTAATAGAGGAAAATGAGACAGTTGATAAGCTTGCAAATTCACTCCTTCACTCTCAGTTTGGAACACAGAACTAGACGAGGAACTAACTCTGTAGCCACAGTCTATGTGGTAAGCCTCGATCACCCACAGGATTGCCAAAATAATGCTACGAACTTGCGAACACGAAAACAATCAAAGAAAAACATTGTTTGGAGTACTGGCGGGATATTATCTCACTCCATATCTCTCAGATAAAATGGGATTGGTCCCGAACGACGCGTGCAACTTTTGTGAAGAAAAAAGGTGTACGTTAGAACATCTCCATTGCTGATCCCTGCTCTAAGCAGAACTCGTTACAATTGCCTGGGATCGGTACACCTTTTACCTCTGAAGGATATTGCTGACAAAAGTTTAAACAGTTTATTAAAACTCGCAAAGACTTGTATCATGAACTACGGTTCACACAACTTCTTACCCTTGTGGTTCATGTGAGATCTATTCAGATCAGCCAGATATACCTAGCTTAACCAAGTATAAGTAATGCATATCTGATTTTTCATTTGACATTTGATTTGATTTTTCATAACATCAGACGTAAAGTGCCGCCTAAACTGGAATACAATCACTTTTGATTACAATTTCTATAGAAACATAACCTTTGTTATGCGACAACTCCTTCTGGGGATAATGAAACGTGTGAAATTCAATTCAAAAAAGTACAAAAAGCCGTGATAATAAAATAAAATTATTTACATTCGAATTTGCATTCGAAATTGTGTTAAATGTAACATTCGTTGTTGTAATATTTCCATATTTTCTATATCAAATCAAAAGTCAAGTCATAAAAGATGAAACATGGCCTCGGCGGCAACATAAAAGGATTTCACGTCCAAAAAAAAGAAAGAAAAGAAAAATAATATTCCCCATAATTGTCGTAGATGACGACGAAGAAGCACATATGGAGTACATCTGCACGCACAAGTAAAGTACGTCGAGTCATCCTTTAGCTACAGAAAAATACAGAAAATTCAACCCTTCTTGCCAAATTTCCCAATCGTTAGCATATCACCACTTTCGTTGCTATTTGCGGATGCGAGAAAAAACAGAAATCGTAAATTGTTTGTATTCACCCTTTTACACAAAGAATATGAAAAGCTGCAAGGAAAAGCATTACGAAGAAATGAATGCGTCTAACAATCTGAATAAGCCAAGATTGAAAGTGTTTGAAGTGTGACAAAATGGGAAATGGGAAATGGCAAAATCAACGCATCAGTGCACGCAACTCGGCTTGCTTGTGACAGCACCGACAGGGCGATGAAAACATTGGTCTACTTTGAAGAAACAACTGTGGAGTATATTGCAGATATGTACATACATATACATACATATATGTAGGCGTGCATGTACGTCGGTAAAGCACTTACGCAGAACTTTTTATTGCATTTCATTTTACTTTGCTGGTCTTGAAAGTGAGAATTCGCTCTTGCTAGGGATGCCAATATTAGCGGAAACTTTTCGAATTTCGGGATTTTGGGATTGGTCCGTAATTCAGCTTGAGAGATAATTTTTTTCATATGAGTAAAATCTCAATAAATGAATTTAAAATTTAAGGCACACTGAGTTTACAAATCACAAATTTTTTCAAACAGACAAATTGTAAGTAATATATTTTTTACATCCTAAACAAAAAGTTATTGGTTTGGGGAATAAGTTTGTAGAGTTTTTACCGAAGACTCATATTTAACCAAAAAGCAATAACAAAGAGTGGTTAAATTTCAAGGACCGATATTGAATCTGAACCACACCTAAAGCCCACTGTTTTCTGTATTTAGTTTGACATTTTTCAGTATCAGACTAACTCAGTTTGAACCATAGAAAGATACATAATCGAGCAACACGTTAAGGTTATTCAGGCTTATTATGAAAACGGGCGTTCAAATCAAAATGCATATCGCGCACTTCATTTTCAGTGATGAGGCACATTTTCACCTCAGTGGATTCGTCAATAAGCAGAATTGCTGCATTTGGGCGAATGATAATCCAAGAGTGATTGTCGAAAAACCAATGCACCCACAAAGAGTGACTGTTTGGTGCGGTTTATAGGCCGGCGGCATCATTGGGCCATATTTTTTCCAAAATGAGGCCGGTCAGGCAGTTACTGTGATTAGTGTTCGCTATAGTGAGATGATAACGAACTTTTTATGGTCCGAATTGGAAAATATGGATGTGGACGATATGTGGTTTCAACAGAACGGTGCCACTTGTCATACCGCTAACGAAGCAATGGCTCTTTTGCACGAAAAGTTTGATGACCGAATAATCTCACGTCGCGGCGATTTCAATTGGCCGCCAAGATCATGTGATTTGACACCGTTGGACTTCTTTCTTTGGAGTTATTTAGAAGAAAAGGTGTACGTCGATAAGTCAGCAACAATTCAAGAGCTAAAGAATGAGATAATTCGGCACATTAATGGCATAGAACCTCAATTATGCCTCAGCGTCATCGAAAATTTGGCTATACCAGTATTATCATAACAAGGAAAAATAAAAAAAATTTTGTACAATAAAAAAATTTAGTTTATTCAAAATCAACACCGGCCCTTAAAACTTACCCACCCTTTACATCAATAAGGAAATATTTTATATATGCGCCGTTGGTGTTTACAGCCTCTTCCCACCTTCCGACCACTTTCTTGATGGTGTTTCGCGAAAAATCGCCTGGTCTGGTGTCAGAGAAGTTGTTGAGCTCGGTTTTAAGGACCTCTTTGCTATCGAAGGTATCGCACTTCATATGGTTTGACAGGGAGCTAAAAAGGGGTAATCGTTCGGTGAGAGGTCTGAAGAATACGGCGGGTGATGAAGGACCTCCATCTCGAGCTATTATTGTGGTTGTTGTAGCAGTAACTTTGCTCTGTCAGTGTAGTGAAAATCATCGGCCGTCTTCGTCTAGCTCATCCAACAGTAGGTCCAGGAAACTTGCTGCTTCGCCGGTTTGGGTCCAGAAGGAGAGGGGTGTTAGATGAGTGCGTTTGATGGGGCATGTGAAAAGGTGGTAAGTGTTGTGCGGGGTGCCTTCACATGCCGGAAATATGTTAAGTATGTCGGGGTCGATTCTGGATAGGTAGGAGTTTAACCTGCTACAGTATCCAGAACGTAATTGTGCCTAGGTTAAGCAGGACTCTCGGGGAAGTTGGAGCTCTTCGTCTACAATGGGTGGTGGTTGGACTACGATGACGGCAATCGGGGGTCGGGAGCTTAAGAAGGTGGTAAGAGTCTCCCGATGGATGTCGTTAATTGTCTGTCTGTACACTGTCCGACCCAGTAATTGTCCATATGTTTCGTCCTGGATCTCGTCCGCGTAATTGAGGAGGTGCCCCCTGGCGCGCCTGGGAGGTGGCTCAGGCTCAAGCAGGTGTCTGCATGGATGGGACCTGCGGTAACACCCTGAGAGGAACTGCTTGCTGAGTAATTTATTATGCTCCTTTACAGAGAGCATATGGGCCTCGTCGTGTAGATGTTGAATTGGGGACATCAAAAGACCTCCTATCGCAGTCCTAATGGCAGTGTTTTGACCAGTATATAGCTTTGCCCACTGCGAATTACAGGTTACAGGCGAATTACAGGTTCCCATTTCTTTGCTTTTGCCCCACGTGCTGCCGGTAAGCGATTCGAGGACCTGGTTGCTATTTTGACTTTAGTGGCAATAGCGGTTGTATGCGCTGAGAAAGAGAGCCAACTCTCGAAGGTACCTCCCAAGATCTTCCAGTCGGAATTGGTGTGTCGTCGACTTTTACCATAAGTTGCAGTTTGACCTCCTTTGTCCAGGTGGTGAAGTGGGTCACCGTGGACTTCGTGGGGGAAAGTTGTAAAGTTGAAATAGCACCGACGAATGACGACCACTTCAGCCCTGGCGGGAGTGTCGACTGTAAAATATCATTTAGTAGCGTGGCGTGGACAGTCCTCTCGCAGGGGCGGTTTTGGTTGAGCCTGCGGCTTATCTGAGTGTTACACTCACGGCTTATCTGAGTGTTACTGACGGTCGCCGTAGCCGAATGGGTTGGTGCTTGACTATCTTTCGGAATTCAGAGAGAACGCAGGTTCGAATCTCGGTGAAACACCAAAATGAAGAAAAACGTTATTCTAATAGCGGTCACCCCTCGGCAGGCAATGGCAAACCTCCGAGTGTATTTCTGCCATAAAAAAGCTCCTCATAAAAAATATCTGCCGTTCGGAGGAACAGCATCAAGACGCACACCACAAATAAGAGGAGGAGCTCGGTCAAACAGCCAAAAAGGGTGTACGCGCCAATTATATATATATATATATAAGTATATAATGACGACGAGTGCTGTGTACCAAACTGTGCACTCTTCGGAAGCTATGCTGGTGTGAGGCTGGGGTTAGGTGTTTCGTGCAGATTTGGAGTAAAAGGACTTCAAGAGTCTTCACTACTGAGGAAAAGAGAGTGATCGGCCGATAAGAGTCCCTTTGGTTTATAGGTTTCCCAGGTTTCAGTAGTGGGAAAGTGTCCCCGATTTCCACTTGTCAGGAATTATTAGAATTGCCTTGGACATATTGGCCTGGCGTTGTCCTGAAAAAGTATGGCTTGACCATGTCGCTCAGGCCTTTTCAGTCGAATAGCCTCATTCATGCGGTGTAGCTGGGCAATGTAAAGCTCCTTGCCTTTCTAGTCCCCTCGAACACATATCATGATCTTCTTTGGATGTATCTGCTGGAATCACCCACTTCTGTCTTTAAGCTCGTGAGGCACCCTACAACCCAGGCTCCCAATTTTTCGGTGAATTCCATTCAATGAAGATGATTTCGAGTCGTTTTATGATCGCAGTTAATTTTTTCCGCCAATTTACTACTGGTTTGGTGACGTTCCCCTTGTAAAAATGATTTGAGACGTTCTTGATCGAATTTAGAAGGCCTTCCACTGCGGGACGTGACATCGACATCGAAGTCGCCATTTTTGAACTTTGCAAACCATTTCCGGCCTTTAGACTCGCTTATGACACCTTCCTCATACACGTCGCAAATGTTCCGGGCCATATATCCACAGATCATTTCATAGACAAGCCGAATTGAGTGAGTAGTTCTTCCATTCTCAGGCGATTTCGAATCGATAAGTTCACAACAACACTACAATCAGGTAATGCTCTGAAAAACTAAGGTACTGAAGAGCAAAATGTACAATTTTAGGTTGTACTCTTTTTGATCCGTTTAGAATGAAAGCTATATTATTATCCATATTATTGAAGCGTACTCAAGCTTTGAGTGAACCAGGGCATTGTAGAGTATTTCTTTAGTAGAGGGAGTGTTAAAATCGTGTGTATATCTGTGCAGGAATGCAGAGTTACTATAAACCTTCGGAATTAGATAAAAAATTAAGGGTATGTAGATTGGAGGTCCTTTTTCCAATAGGGGTTTTTGACAGATCACGCGTGACTACTGCCAAACTATTATTTCCCTCAGTCATGGCTGAGATTTTGGAAAGGTCACTGGCTGTACTCAGCCTCTGTTCTGCCACTTGCAGCCTCCGAGTCAATTCTGACAAAACGGAGCTGGTGCTATTTACCAGAAAATATAAACCTCCACCCTTTCGACTTCCCAAACTAAACAATCACGTTCTCCCGCTCTCATCGGAAGTTGGGTGTCTTGGAGTAATACTTGTCTCCAAACTCAATTTGAAGCTACATATTGAAAATCGGGAAGGGCTATAATAACACTAAACTGGGGAGAACTGCATGCATTGGCATCGCCGGCGCATGTAGTGCTTGCCCCAGCGCTGCCCTGAATGTTCTTTTGTACTTACTTCCCATCGACTTTTCCGTCATTTCCATCGCAGCTCAAAGTGCAATCAGGTTAAAGGAGATTGGCCTCTGTAGGCAATCTCTCAAGGGACATGGTAACATTTTCGGGCAGTTAACACCGTATTTATCCGAACTTCGAATAGTTATCTCTACCCGCGAACAAGAGTTTGAGGGTCGTGCTACGGCATCTCTGTCTTCACTGACGGTTCCAAGATGGAATCGGGAGTCGGAGCAGGGGTTTTCCCTAAATCAGCCAATTTATATATCTCCTTTAAACTGCCAAACACTGCTAGTGTTTTTCAAACAGAAGTCTTTGCGATTCTGCAGGCATACAAAATGCTTAGGAAACGCGGGGACGAGGGAGATATTAACATTTTCTCCGAAAGTCAAGCCGCGGTGAAGGCTCTGACGACGCCATGGTAAATTAAATTAGTAGATTCTTGTAAGGAAGAGATCAAATCTTTCGGATGTGCAGGTAACATTTGTTTGGATTCCTGGACATAGGAACACAGAGGGAAATGAAATTGCTGATGGGCTTGCCAGGAAGGGGACTGAATTGGCCTCAAAGACCTCATATCCGGTCATGGGCATCCCCCTGACAGTTGTTAAAGGTGAATTACACAAACTATTTCTCAGGAAAAACCAGAAACAATGGAGCTGCATTTCTTCATGTGCTATTTCGAAAACCCTTTGGTCCCAATACGATATACGAAGGATTCAGAAAGTCCTTTGGACTCTTCGCCATTCAGTTTAGAAACTCGTAGCTGTACTTACCGGTCACTGAACGATCGGCACACACGCGGAAAAGCTAGGGTTACCATTTAACCCCCATTGCAGAAGCTGTGGGGACCTTTCAGAGAAGGAGACCGTTGAACATTTTCTCTGTAAATGTCCGGGCTTAGCAGCTAGACGACTAAGGTCACTGGGCGCTTCTTTCTTCGAGAACCAGAGGCAGTGCGCCAACCTAAATACTATCAATCTCCTCCATTATATCAACAGCTCTGGTTGGCTATAGATATCTGCCTCTGAGGTCTCTTAATGGTATCAAAACGGCGCTTTAGTGCTGCTTGGGGAGTGCCAGACCGGCACTTCAACCATTTCACCTACCTACCTACTGCCAAACTAAATACATAATTTTTTCATTGCAATTTAGATTACCATTCACAATAGAGTAAATTTCTGTCGATCAAGTAACTCGAAAAGGGAATATTCTCCTGCCAGTCGACATTTGCAATAAGGTTGTCTATGATTTTATTAATTGCTTATTGTAATCAAATTTTATAACGAAGAAGTTTTAAATTTTCCAATTGCACATTAAACATTTTCCGCATCCCGAAATTAATCGAGGATTAGTAGGATTTCCAGGGCCTTAAAAATACCTCGTTCTCGGGACTCGCATCCTTAGTTCTTACAAAAACCAATACATTTCTTACTTTGTCCACACATCCCAGCATCCCTTGCCATCTAACGAGTTAGTTATTCGTGAGCTAAAAAGCGAATCGTTTATGAGTCCACGCGCCTGAAGGAAGAACAAAAAATCAAAAAAAAAAAAAAAAAATAAATAGAAGTGATAAAATACTTCTTTATTTACTTTTTTATTGTAGTGAGGTTGTCTTGAGTACACACTTATGCTGATCCTTATCTCTCTGTGATTCTGACTGGTAAAGGGACGTATTTCATTTTTACTAAAATTAACTTAAAATTACAATTAGCAGAAATTTGAAAATTCTTTGATTTCTATGTATTAACACGTTCACGCCGGCGCGTACCACCGGTGGCCCGCACAAGATTGCTTCATGGGCGGCGTGTACCACCGGTGGCCCGCACAAGATTGCATCATCTGGCAGCGCGTACCACCAATGGTACTTTATTAGACGGTACCTATGAGATGAGATGCCCTAAACGACTACTCTTACGAACAAATTTCGTTTCATGACCTGCAATCGCTGCCGTCCGATAGAGCGAAAAGATGTAAACATTGCCGTCTGTGGGCGAAGACCATGAATAACAGCGCCGGCGTGAACGTGTTAAAGGTACTTCAAATTGTTGAAAAATCCCTTACCTAGAGTAGAAAGCCTTTGTCAAGCTAAATCAGTGAACTGGCAACAAATTTGGAATTAACTTTTCTCAGTGCGTTTACTGAGTTTATGGCTACAGTTGTCTGGAAAATTCATACATGACTTCAACATGTCATTAATCCTTGGCTACATAGTGAGTTTCGCGCAAGTTCATTAGGCGTAAAATTACCCTTTGTGGCGTAATGGCCTGGAAGTCATAGTATGTATATAAGTTTTTGTGCGAAATAACTCAACCTTCTCTATAAGAAATGTGTGACATGTATGACTATCGTGGAGAAATGGAAATTTTTTGATTGTTGTGTGAAAGATTTTATAGCCTCTTGGCTATCATTAAAAATGTTGCTGTCATGTTCGTGGTCACAGTGTCAAAGCCATTAGTTGAGCTTGAAAGACGCACATAGAGTTGACTCTTCTAATAGCTCTCGTTTGCTTCTTTTCCCTTGAGGGGAGATTTGCGGTCAGTAACGCAAGATTCGGCAGTGTACCACTTTCAGCTGCTAAGCGAATATTACACCGTGAGACAAAATAAACTTCTTTGTTATCTAGGAAAAAACTCGTATGCACGTGAAACCATAGGCTACTATGTAAAGTAATGCTGCACACTTAATCAAACCATTGTAAAATGGATATACAGGGTTGCCAATATTCGACAGACCCATTTGGCAACCCTGTATCTTTTGACAGAGACGTCAAATCGCTTAATGACATACCGCGTTGGAAGTGTCAGTCCAAGCAGATTTTTACCATGGAACAGTACACGCGAGTGCTTCCAAATTGTTTTTTTTTTACTCAACAAAATAAGTCAATTGTGAAAACTCAACGTGCGTATAAAAAATTAAATAATGTGAAAAGTGCGCCTTCTAAGAACACCATTAAACGATTGTACGAAAGTTTTTCGACTGTTGATGCTCTTTCTAATCCAAAGAGGCCAAATCAAAACCGACGAGGGCGATCGGATGAGATTGCCCTGCGGACAAGTCTCGTCGATTGGAATGGGCCCAAAGAGTCATCGAAATGGCTGAAAATCCGTCGAATATGGACAACGCTGTATTCCATGCTCTCTGAGAGGCTGTTAACCGCTGGTGAGAACAGTGACGAACTAATCACAGTCAGGGTCAAGCAAGGATGTCCCCAGGGAGGTGTTCTTTCTCCACTGCTGTGGTGCTTCGTCGTAGACTCTCTACTAGCGTCTGTGCGCTAACGTCGGATAACTACCTAAGGAGGCTTTGCACGAAAGTGCAGAGGATTCAATACTGAAAGGTGTGACGCTTGGTCTTTCCGATGAAGTTAAATATCTAGGAGTAATCCTTGATAAGAAGCTGACTTGGGAGACACACGTTTCACTGAAGGTGAATCGCGCATTGAGGATTTTTCAGAGCCTTTGGTAAAACCAGGGGTCTGAAACCTGCTGTGGTCCTATGGATATACACAGCACTTATCAGCCCTATCCCCACTTACCCCTCTGTGGTCTGGTGGTGACGGAGCATGGTTAAGTCCACCATCCGGGAACTATACAGGCTGCTAAGCAGTGTATGGTTATGCATCACGGGTGCCATGAGTACAACCTCTGGTGATGCCCTAAATGCTATGCTTGATTTGCTCCCCCTGGATCTTAAGATACAACAGGAAGCAATAAAAGCAATGTGTAGACTCCATAAATATGGTTTCTGGCACGAAGATGGAACTTCGGGACACAGAGAAATCTTTGGGTTGCTATCTCAGCAGTATCCACTGTTTTTGGCACCTAAAGACGACCTTATACCCACAGTTTCATTTGGAAGGAAATTTGATGCATGCAGGGAGGTTTGACGGATATTTTCTTTACCGATGGGTCCAAGAATGAAATAGGGTCTGGAGCCGATAGTAATAAGTATCACTATGTTATGGGGGAAATGGCAACTGTTTTCAATCCTGAAAGTAGCCGAGTGGATAATTGAGAGGAGAGGGAGCGGGAATTTATTAAAAAATTCCTCTTCAAAAAAAATGTAATCTCTTTATGAGTATTGTATTTCAGCTTTCTCTTCTGGGTGTCAAGTTGATTGCATTTACACCGACTTTTCTAACGCCTTCGACAAAGTTTCACTTATGGTGTTGATCGACAAGTTCACTGCCTGGGTTTTCATTCTACTTTTCTGCAATGGCTTAAGGGGACAGATACCTGTAAACGGCCATATTTTCCCTGATTTTCATTAAAATTATTTAAAATGAAGAAGTTAATATATTTTTTTCAAAATTGCCATACAGTTTATTTATACATTAAAATAATATAAATTTTTATTTTTATTTTAATCATTTAAAATGGCGGATGTACACTCATTTCTTCCAGGAAGGTCGGGGCTTCTCATTCGGCGGGCATTGTAGCATCGGTGTCAGTGACCTGAACACAAAAAACCAAAAATTTTTTTGTTTATTAATGTCATAATTTCTATATGAATTAAAAAAAATGGAAAAAATGCTAAATGCTGCTAAAATGCTTAAAAAAAAACAAAAATGACTTTTGGTGCTTCGAAAAAATAATTTTTTCGAAAAATTTTTGAAAACTTGAAATTCATAGAAAGTAATATCATAAAAAAGATGTGTGAAAAATCTCAGGGAGATCGGTCAATAACTTTATCGTGTGTTTATCGGGTTATCGTGTGCGCCAATTCGAAAAAATAGTTTTGAGAAAAAAGCGTCTAAAGTTTGAATGCACCGTAACTATACCTCTCCCAGCGCTTGATCGCAAAGAATAGAGGCGTCACGGTTGACGATCTATAATATAAGAAATACTTAAATTTACGTTCTAAAAATTTTTTTCACATATTCTTAAAGGATTAAATTAACATTTTATGAAAAACCAAAAAAAAAAAATTTTCGAAATTTTACAGGTATCTGTCCCCTTAAATCCTATTTGAGTGAAAGGCAATGATGTTCAATCTGAATCTTTTTCGCCATTTCTGGCGTACCATTAAGTAAAGGGTGGCGCAAAATTAATCGGGTGGCGCAAAATTAACCATTCAACTTTTTACTAAAAACAAAAACTATTTTGAATGACGGAAATCTTTATTTTGACCCTAACGTGCTCCATTACTTGGCTGTTTGTATGCTGCAGCTGTCTAGCTCACAAGTGTCAAATATGATTGCCGTAGGACGATATTTGCAAATATTATAAATCTTTCCATAATTGATTAATTTTGCGCCACCTGTTAGCATTCTCGGATCCTATGGCTTGCACGTTAGCGCTGCTCAATTTGAAATCGGTTGAATAAGAAAGGTCTTATTATCTTTAACTTTTATTTTTTGCATTATCAGCGGAGGCATCTTCGTGCTTTGCTGGCATTCTAGGCAGATAATGAAAGAACGAACTGTGCAAAAAATGCAACGAAAGGTCTATTTGCGAATTCAATCCAATCTCAACATCTATCGATCTTGATATTTCTTGCCTAAAACAATTTTTACTGATATTTTGAATATGAAGTCCTAGTCCTGAAGTAAATAAATAAAGAAATAAATAAAATATTTGCCTTGGTAAAAAGTAAGAAACATTTTCTTTCTTTTGATGTCAATAATAATATCCATAAGTATTCAAACCATATTTTGAAAATTTAGTCCTATCAGATATTAAAGACCTTTTAGAAGTTTAACTGCTGAGCAAATAAAAACTGAGTATGCAGCATTAATACATATATAAAATCTGAAACCATACATATAAAATTTTTCCCGATACCTGTTACTGCCGCACGGTGTTATACAAGTTAACACGCTGCAGTCGCATTTGTTGCGACGCTCCCACGGCTGCTCGCTACACGTGCCGCAGTGTCAGCATATTTAAATTTCACAATGCAACGCAACAGGAGACGTTACCTGTTGCACAATTACATTCAATAATGCACCCGTGGGAAGTCAAGGCCAAGTCCGGTCTCTGACAAATTACACAACGACTGCGCCGCAGCTGGGGAATGAAGGTGTAAAGTAAGCGACCGTCACCACGTCCAGTTAGTGGAGTTTGAGACGGGTTCCGGGTTAGCTGTATTAGATTAAGTAATTTGTGTAGAATAAAAATAATTGTGAACTATTAAAAGAATTATAAGTGTTTCTTTCATGGGCAGCTGGCCCTTAATTTTTTTTAGTGTAACGGACCCAAAATCCGTAACTGGCGCCCGAGCAGGGACCCAGGAGTGTTAAAAGTGAGAGTGGATGAAATAAAAGAAAGTGTATTAAATAATAACAAAATATAAATAAAAAATCGATTGGCAAAATTAAAAAAGTGAAAAAGGGTTTTTGATAAACCTGCTCAGCAAAGAATTAAAGGATCATAGGGCGTAAGGCCAAGGAGAGCCAGAGTACGCTGAACATACAATAAAGGCGCTGATGAAACTAGAGTGTATCCTTGCAATCTGCCTCTGTGCAAACGCACAAGCATATGTTGTATCCAACCTAGATTCCCCTGTTCTAACTGTTCGTGATGGGTACGGCTGGATAATCAACGGACATTTCAAACTGGTCCACATCATCGACTTAATGCGCTACGAGAGGGTTGTAAACCGGCTAGAATACGAAACTGCCAGGATGAACGAGACCGATCCAATCACAGATGTCACCACTTATCAGTTACAAAAAATTCGAACTCAACTTGAGGAGCTGAAGGGTCCTACAGCCAAAAGACCAAAGCGTTCAATCAACTGGATTGGGTCAGCTTGGAAGTGGATTGCTGGCTCACCTGATGCTTTAGATTGGGATGAAATCCTGCGGAGCCAAAATGAAATAATAGACAACAATAACTTACAGTATAAGGTAAACTCTGAAATTTTCAAGAAAACTGAAGAGTTATTACAGGTTGTGAACGGGATTGCAACGGCCACGAACGACGTCCTGGGACGTACTCACCAAGCCAAATTTTCACAGGAGATTCAGCACAAACTGATGATTCTCAAGGATGACGTTAGTGAATTAATACGGGCATGTCAAATGGCCAAAGCAGGCGTAGCAAACAGCAATCTTTTGAATAAAGAGGAAATAAATAGCCTAATAAGCGAAATCGAAGTCCTTCCGTACAGTAACGTCGTCGAAGCCATTGAATATAGTGAACCATCAATCTACACGAACGGCACTCTTCTACTTTACGTGCTGTCCATGCCAAAGGTGGCTCAAACGAGGTTTAATCACTTGATCACGCGCTCTATTTTGAAGGATGGTCATAGAGTTGATCTGAAGTACAAGACAATCTTAATTAATAAACAGTTGACATATGGTATTAAAAATAGCTGTCTCCACCTCGCCACCGCCATGGTCTGCAAGCAGGAAGCCCTAGATTTATTGTCCGAAGATGAATGTCTACCACGTCTACTCAAGGGTGGGCAAACAAGTTGCCGCTACGTAATTGGCACGGAAACAACGGTTGAGGTGCTCAAGGAGGACACAATATTCTTGGATAATTTCAACAGCAGCATATGGTCAGGTAAAATACCTAAACACTTATCTGGCTCTTATATTCTGCAGATGGAGAACGAGACTATTACAATAAATAACCAAACCTACTGGAGTACTAGCAGCTCAGGCGTGCAGGTGCTCCCACCCGTGTTGTCCACCATAACAAATAGAAGCCTGGCAGTGGATCTCAATCTCGTCCACGAGATGACCTCCGGAAACATACGACTCTTGGGTTACCTGAAAAATAAAACCAACTGGTTTGCAACATCCGAAGCCCTAGGACTTATTTTGCTAATGGTCTTCATTTTGCTAATTTGGAGAAAGCTAACAACTGCAGCAAAACTTCCTGAGCTGAATATGTCGATACTGCAATCAAGTTCTCGGAACCGACCAAAAAACGTCACCTCTCCAAATCATGATCTGCGGGACGCAGATCTTTAGAGGGGGAAGAGTTAACACGCTGCAGTCGCATTTGTTGCGACGCTCCCACGGCTGCTCGCTACACGTGCCGCAGTGTCAGCATATTTAAATTTCACAATGCAACGCAACAGGAGACGTTACCTGTTGCACAATTACATTCAATAATGCACCCGTGGGAAGTCAAGGCCAAGTCCGGTCTCAGACAAATTACACAACGACTGCGCCGCAGCTGGGGAATGAAGGTGTAAAGTAAGCGACCGTCACCACGTCCAGTTAGTGGAGTTTGAGACGGGTTCCGGGTTAGCTGTATTAGATTAAGTAATTTGTGTAGAATAAAAATAATTGTGAACTATTAAAAGAATTATAAGTGTTTCTTTCATGGGCAACTGGCCCTTAATTTTTTTTAGTGTAACGGACCCAAAATCCGTAACTTACATTAGGGTGTCCGTTATTTACCAATTTGATTATTTTTCTTGCGACGCCCCCTAAACTTTTAGTTTTCCGTCTAAGAAAAATTATCAGATCAAAATCAGCTCTTAATATTCAGAATAAACCTTGCCCCAAACACGTAGCAATGGACAAAAATTGATGATTTTTTTCAGAAATATTAGTTGATTAGATACTATAAATGGAAAAATTTTTGAATAATTTTTACTTGGCTTTGGTCCATTGATTATTTTTAAATATAAACGTGAGAAGTTTACTATTGTACAACAATAATAATTTTGCTGCAAAAGTGAAAAAGTCTGAAATTTACACACAGTTCAACTTTAACTTCGATTAAGTTTTAAAGGAGTCAATTTATCGAAAACTAATAAGAGATTTTTTTTGTAGAGAGTTAAAGTTGCCATCAGAATATGTGTTTTTCATAGTTGTAAATTAGCAAACTAGAGAAAAAAAAGTTTATTCCAAAAAGTAGCAAAATCCCATGTTATGTAAATGGGGAATATATCGTGTTTGGGGCAAGGTTTATTCTGAATATTAAGAGCTGATTTTGATCTGATAATTTTTCTTAGACGGAAAACTAAAAGTTTAGGGGGCGTCGCAAGAAAAATAATCAAATTGGTAAATAACGGACACCCTATTATACATATAATAATATATTTGAGTTTGTGTTGTCAGCTAAAAAAATTATGAGTCCAAAATCTCAATTTGCAGGTAGCTGTTTAAACGTTTACGCTTTTCAGAGTTTTAAACTGAAATATGTAAAATCCAACTTTGATACTTTATTTATGGAGTTTGCAGAGTTATGGAGCTTTCGGAATTTTCATCATACATAATCTTTTATTTATATACTAAACATAATTGTTGAGTAAAAACCACCAAAACTTCACATAAAATGTTTATGTTTGTCACTACAGATGTGAATACATACCAGCTTGCCTGACTTTCCTATTCCAGTTCAACACATTTAATTACAACCAGTTCACTCCAGGGTGGGCTTAAAAGACCATGAAGTCGAAGTGCAAACCTCCAATAAATCTAATCTACAACCAGTTCATATTTTCATCCCACAGCTATTTGCGGTTAGTAGGTTGAGTGCCTACGTTTTTGGTATTTATTGGCCCTCTGATAGCTTTTGAAAATGCCCATTCTAATTATCGCTAATGCCTGGTTTCTAACTCCTGCAATAATTTACAAGTGTTTTGTGGTACATAACACAAAGGTGATAAGTGATTGCGGTTACCCGCATACCGTTAACTGTTTCATCGGTTTAGCTACTTTTGGTCAGATATAAATAAAATTTGGGTGAATTTTAGATGTGGTACCCCGCTGGAAAAAGTTGGAAGGTAAAGTAAAAATTGTTGACAGGCCAAAAACATAGCCACTGACTGCTGGATGACAAATTAATGTAAATTTGATCAACTCTTAAGTAAATTTTTTTCGGCTTGTATTTCAAAGTTTATTAAAAGCCGCATCTCATTCTCTATAGATTGCCTCGACTTGTTTGTCAAGTGATTCAAAAATTTTCTGTAAAATCTTTCTTTCATACACCCCAAGAGGCGCCTAATCGGATATTGACATTGTCCAAGCCTCTGGGTCATACGTTAGGGCTGGAATAATGAAAAAAATGTTAAGTTTTAGTTTTGTTCGTCGAGGGAGGATTTTACTGTTCAATTGCTTACTTAGCCCAAAGTAACATTTTTTGGCAAGAGATATTCTCTGTGTAATTCCAAGGCTGCTATTATTATCGGTCTAAATGCTGGTTCTTAGATAAACGAATCCTCTTACAACCTCGAAATCATAACTGTCAACAGTGGCGTGGTTGCGGATAAGCGAGTTTGTTTGATGACAGGAGGTACTTCGTTTTGTTCTCGTTCTCATTAAATCCACTCGGTTTGCTTCTTTATCCAGTTTGGAATAGGCGGAACTAACTGCGCCGTTGTTCAGGCCGGAACGCTCTTATAAAAAACTGTGCCTGAGCTATTAAGTGCTGCGGCTCGAATGACGTTTCCACAATCGGGTTAAGGAAGTCGCATAACAGTGAGTCACCCTCTCTGAAACCTTGGAGACGTTCATCCCAATCCTGACTGCTGGTATTAAGCAACGTTACTTGGCATAGCCGTATTGGCTTTCCGGGGATACCAAATTCAAACATCGCACCATACAGGCGATCGACGAAAAGATGGTGTGTGTCGATTCTCCTTTCATGGGTCTTTTCCAAAACTTGGCGTGTTATGAATATCTGGTCTATTGTAGATTTTCCAGGTCTTAAACAACACTGATAAGGTCCAATCAGTTGATTGATGGTGGGCTTCAGCCTTTCACACAATGTGCTCGCTAGAAACTTATAGGCCATATTTAGAATACTAATCCCGCGGTAATTGGCACAGATTGCAGGATAACCCTTCTTATGGATTGGACAGATCACACTTAAATTCCAATCGCGAGGCATGCTTTCATCCGACCATATTTTGCATAGAAGCTGATGCATGCACCTTACCAGCTCCTCGCCGCCATGTTTGAATAGCTCAGCCGCCAGCCCGTCGGCGCCCGCGACTTTGTTGCTCTTTAGCCGCGTTATCGCTATTCTCACCTCGTCATGATCGGGTAGCGCAACGTCAATTCCGTCGTCGACGATTGGGGTATCGGGATCTTCACATTCTCTGTGACATGCGCAGCTGTCTCTGTTTAACAGGTTCGAGAAGTGTTCCCTCCATAATTTAAGATTGCTCTGTATGTCAGTCACCAGATCGACGTCTTTGTTTTTACAGAAAAACGCCCCGGTCTTAAAATCTTGTGTAAGCCGCCGAACTTTTTGGTAGAATTTTCGGCCGTTTTTCCTTGTGGCCAGCACCTCGAGCTCTCCGCACTCACGTATTTCGGCCTCTTGTTTCTTCTTTCTGATAATACGTCTCTCTTCCTTTCTTGGCCCTCGGTAGCGATCCCACATGGCTCGTGTTGCTGCCATTCGTAGAGTGACCTTCTAGCATCATCCTTTCTTTGCTCGGCAGCATTGCGTCCCTCGTTATACCAATTGTAATTTCGGGCTCTGCTGCACAGAGGCGTGTGCGTAGTTTGGCTGCAACATCTAAATCACTAGAAGCGTGTCTTTCATCTATCACAACATGATCGATGTGGTTTCGTGTTCTCAGATAAGGAGACAGCCACGTAGCCTGTTGTATTTTTTATGCTGGAATCTGGTTCTGCAGAGTATCGTGTTTCGAGCTCCGGTGAAGTCGATCAGCATCTGTCCGTTACGGTATATTTCGTTGTGTATTGTGGTCCGACTGTGGAACCAAAAATTCCCTCCTTGCCCACCCTGGCGTTGAAGTCGCCAAACACGATTTTTATGTCGTGGTGGGGCAGCGCTGATAGGAACGTTCCAGGCGCTCAAAGAATTAGTCTTAGCGCACATCGTCTTTCTTTTCTGTTGGAGTGTGGGCACAAATGATCGTGAGGCTGAAGAATCTTGGTTTGATGCGAATTATTGCGAGACAAGAGGCGCTGCTTTGTTAAAAACAGAGGTCTTTCGAAGAAAGTATATTCACGCTTTTTTGGGTGAAAAATCTATGTATTGATGATAATTTGCGGTGACAGCATGATTTTTTGTTTTTAAATTAGTATTCGGCGATTTTGCTCCCAACCCACAAGCCGCACCACATAGTGAATTTCTTTTGGTACACCGGTGGTTGCTGCTGTACTTGTGCACTGGTGTCACTTCAAACGCGACAATTTTGCTTAATCACGAAGCCATTGCGTGAATGATTGGCAGCCTCATCCCTACAGAAGCTACCCAGGATTAAAAAATAATACACAGATTCAGTCCTGCTTTGGAAATGATTTGTTACAATTCGTGAATGCATAAATTTGTATATTTTGAAATTTGAAGGAATACTAAATGAAACTGCGTTATGACTTGCTAAATGAACAGTCACAATGTCAAAGTGTCTGCTAATTAAGAGAAGGAGCTAAATCCGAAGCTCATTTGTGTTGCGTATACGCAGTGTATGGCATTTATAGAAATATTATCACAGCACAAACTCATCTATGTGTGTATGTGTATTCGTGAAGAAGAGAACAAGTAATTAGGAAAAGAATTCGTGTCAAATATATGTTTGTATATACATATTACACAAACATTTGAGTTTAGTCGGAACACCTACTTATAAAATATGTAATCCCATGGCAGTGCTAACATTTAATTTGTTTATAATCATCACACATAAATATTACTGTCTGTCGTGTAGGCCAATCTTGCCTCAAAGCCACTATATTGTTTGTTTTGCGTGACTTAATTTGGCTCAGGGCAACAGAACATAAGTTGCTTCTGGCACGTTCGTCCCACCGCTGTGCAAAAGATCAATTACTAATTCTGGAAGCGTCTGTTTATGTGCGTGCGCCCTTATTTACTACGAAAAAGATGAGATTTAACCATAAACACATTTTACATCCGTGGGAAAGATAGGAGCCAGCGTTGCGTAAATCATTGTCAGCAACAGGTAAAACGCTTGCTAATAGAAATTGACAGGGTAAATATTTATTACTAATAGGACTATGAATAAGTTCGTGCGGTTTTACAACAGATGGCGTAACTTGATTATTATTCCATCGATCCACATTTCCAAACATTCATTGGAGAGCTACTGTCGTAAGGCACAAACGTCAGTATAAGTTTTTTATTTGAAGCGTAAACAACAATATTTTTACCACACTTGAAAATGTCGAATTTCGTGTCAAATAATGTGTTTTTGCGGGGAATTCTTCTTCATTATTTTAATATGAAGAAAAAAGCAGCCGAAAGTCATCGTATCTTGGTGGAAGTTTATGGTGAGCATGCTCTAGCTGAGCGAACGTGCCAGAAGTGGTTTGCACGCTTTAAAAGTGGTGATTTTGGCTTGGAAGACGAAGAACGCGAGGGTGCGCCGCCAAAGTTCATGGATACCGAATTGGAGGAATTGCTCGATCAAGATCCGGCTCAAACGCAAGAAGAGGTTGCAAAAACTTTGGGAGTTGATCAATCAACCATTTCCAAACGTTTAAAAGCCATGGGAATGATCCGAAAGGTAGGCCATTGGGTGCCGTATGAATTGAAGCCAAGAGACGTTGAACGCCGTTTTATGGCATGCGAACAACTGCTTCAACGGCACAAAAGAAAGGGTTTTTTGCATCGAATTGTGACTGGCGATGAAAAGTGGGTCCATTACGACAATCCAAAACGTCGGGCAACGTATGGATACCCTGGCCATGCTTCAACATCGATGTCGGCGCAGAATATTCATGGCCTGAAGGTTATGCTGTGTATCTGGTGGGACCAGCTGGGTGTTGTGTATTATGAGCTACTGAAACCGAATGAAACAATTACGGGGGATGTCTACCGACGACAATTGATGCGTTTGAGCCGAGCACTGCGAGAAAAACGGCCGCAATACGCCGATAGACACGACAAAGTTATTTTGCAACATGACAATGCTCGGCCACATGTTGCACAAGTGGTCAAAACATACTTAGAAACGCTCAAATGGGATGTCCTACCCCACCCGCCGTATAGTCCAGACCTTGCGCCATCCGATTACTATCTCTTCCGATCGATGCAACATGGCCTGGCTGACCAGCACTTCCGTAATTACGATGAAGTCAAAAAATGGATTGATTCGTGGATTGCGGCAAAACCGACCGAATTTTTCACAAAAGGAATCCGTGAATTGCCAGAAAGATGGGAAAAAGTAGTAGTAAGCGATGGACAATACTTTGAATATTAAATTTGTAACCATTTTACGTCAATAAAGTTTCAAATTTCGAAAAAAACCGCACGAACTTATTCATAGTCCTATTATATAAATAGGTATTTATTGCATCGATGCTTCTTGTAGTTAGTGTGGGTAGTGAGATAAAAGTGTCGGAGAAATGAAGGCACTTATGTTGCTATATATAAGTTCATCGCTATATTTCTCTCTCCTTCGTATCTACTATTTTTTTCGAATTTTCAGAATACTGAGCGTGAATTTTCAGAATACTGAATTGTTAATCTTTTTTTATCGCTGCCTGCCGTCAAGTCGCGGACAATCTCAGAGGACAACGCCAGCTTATAACGAATAAGGATTTCTCAAGAGGTGTTTTACAGTGCTTTGTTTCAAAAAGTTTTTACTTAATCGCTTTTGGCCTACCTGTTCGACTGAACATATTTTCAACTAACTTTTCGATGAGCCAGATATTTAGGGTTTTCAGCATAGCTAAAAACTTAATGATAACATAGGAAAAAAATGAATAAATCTCCTATGCAGCGAGCGGTTGCAATATAAATAAAAAATAGTTTAAAAAAACTAAAAAACACGCTTTTATTGCTAATCGAACTAAAAAGTAGAAAATAAATTTTAATGACAAAGAGACCTTTAATGAAGTAATAGCAAATCGAAGGATCAGTCATAGTCAACTACCTCAGAACAGAATTATAACAAAAATTAAGATACAAATAGAATAATTCAAATTAGAGTTAAAAGCGTGGGATGCATTTTGCAACAGAGTAAGTCGTAGACTCCCAAAATCAGTAAGAGTAACTCGGAGAGTGCAGGCATGCGCAGACCGCGAGTTAGCTCTGTCTTTCTTACTCTTGTACAGAAGATCTACGATAGTCATACTACTGTGGGCAAAAAGTAAGGTGAATTTATTTGTCAAACTTCGCGGGATTAAAATTTCGCTCTAGTTATTTTTTTCATGAGTTGGCAGCACTGTTAATAACGTCTGGGCCAACTTTCATGCGAATGTCATTATCAGTAATATATTTACGCTTGTGTCTACCAAACGACCAAGAGTGCATTTTTCGATTTTTACAATGTCTGATTTGATTGAGCAGAGAAGTGCCATCAAATTTTGTTTGCGGCAAGAAATTTTGGCTGCGGAAACGTTTAGAATGTTGCAGAAGGCATTTGGTGATTCGATCATGTCGCAGAAAAATGTTTATAAGTGGTACAAAGACTTAAAAGAGGGCCGAGAACGTGTTGATGACTTGGAGCGCTCCAGACGACCATCGACGTCAACAGATGACCAACACGTCAATAAAGTGAAGGAGTTAGTGCTCAAAAATCGTCGGTGGACTGTTAAAGACCTTACTGATATGATCGGAATATCAGAAGGATCTGTGAAATTGCATTTTGAAATACCATTTGGGCCTATGAAAAGTCAAATCTCGTTTGGTACCGAAAACTCTCAATTTCTTGGAAAAAAGTCGTCGCGTTGATGTGTGTGAAACAATGATTCCAGACTATCAGGAGAAGCTGAAATGCATCATTACGGGAGATGAGACTTGGATTTATGCTTGCGACCCTGAAACAACCGACCAATGAAGCGAATATCGTGCTAAAGGCGAGGCCAGACCGAAAAGAGCACGTCAAAGTCGTTCAAAAATAAATGTCATGATGACAGTTTTTTTCGATTTTCGTGGAATATTATTTGAGCGTTTTGCTTCGTTTACGTGAAGCAATTCGTCTAAAAGGACCAGAATTGTGGGCCAAAAACTCTTGGTTTTTGCATCACGATAATGCACCGTCTCACACTGCACTCGTTCTTCGTGACCATTTCGCCAAAAATTCCACGCATATCGTTTCGCAACCACCGTATTCGCCTGATTTGGCTCCGTGTGACTTCTGGCTATTCCCAAAACTCAAGAGACCACTCCGGGGAACGCGTTTCGCGTCGATTGAGGAGATAAAAGCTGAATCGAAGAAGGTGCTGATGGCTATACCGGAAATGGACTATTTGGCATTTTTCGGGGATTGGAAAAATTGGCATAAGTGTATTTCATCGAGAGGGGATTATTTTGAAGGGGATGAAATTGATTTACAAGAATAAATAAAGATTTTTCATTTTACAACCAAATTCACCTTACTTTTTGCCCACAGGTAAAAAAAGAAAATATTAATCCTGGCAATCCTAATAAGGATAATGGAAAACTTTTATCAAATTATTGCATTGTCATCGGTCCTTGATACGTGTGCAAAATTCCAAGTCGATCAGATTTTTAGAAGCCAGTGAAAATTAAGCTCCAAGTTTCCGTTACATACATACAACCCGAGCTAATAAAAGTGTGTTAAAAACGGTGAGCTTATAGTTGGATTTTCCCTCGCAAGGATATCCATTTATCCCAGTTGGATTTAAAAAAATTTATTTAAGTACATGAAGATGAATAACCCTCAAAACACTAGCCCGGTTACGTGGCACTGGGATCGAAGGGAATCAGTACTAAAAATATCAATCCCGATAATCCGGTTTTTTTCGGTCTTGAAATATTCAAAAATTAACTCTCAGTGAATGTCGTTCATACTGACATTTCTTTGGCAGTGGCTTCTACCTAACAGAACACGACGAAGAATACTCAAACCCCTTTATTTCACCTCTCGAATTTCCAATCTCGGTAGTTGTGCTTCATATTGCAGTTTGCAGATTCCTTCCATGAACAATACGCCAAAGTCTTGGGAAATTACCCTGAAAGGATGATCGTACATGTTATCTGATCGGCGATTTAAAGTACCGTATTCGACAGACCGAAACGAGTTTCTTATGTGTCGCGATGTCCGAATATGGTATCGCCGAAAAACTAGTACGGCTATGCAAAATGGCGGGAAGAACCTCTCCTAACCATTTGATACCAAACAAAGGATTCAGACAGAGTGATTCACTAGTGGTTCACTGTTGTGTGACTTTTCTAACCTAATATTCGAAGAGATTGCGCGAGCTACAGAACTTAATCAGCAAAATTTTTTTATGGCTGGGGTATACCGGATATGATATTGACATCATTGGCCCTAAGCTGGATAAAGAGCAAAAAAAAAATGAGGTTAGGGGTGAACGAGGACAAAACGAAGTAAACGGTTTTCCAATAACAGGTGTCACAGGTGAAGGGATTGCGCTATCGAGAGAAGATTAACGATTTTTTACGGCCGGAGTTGGATGGTATTGATCTGAACAACGTTAATTTTCAACAAGATGGCGCTACATGCCACGCAAGCAACGAAACCATTGATATTTCACGGGAAAAGTTTCGGGACCGTGTTATCTCTCGAAGAGGTGATCGCCATTTTTCACCGAGATCTTGCGATTTAACACCTTGTGACTTTTTTCTTTGGGGCCACGTGGAAGAGAAGGTCTACACCAACAGCCCCGGGGTCGATTCAAGACCAAAAAAGTTGGAACTCGTGATGCTATCGAGGACATAGGGCAGCCAATTTGCGATTTGGTTATGGAAAATTTCATGAAACAGATATTGTTCTGTAAGCCTGGTCGTGGACGTGGTCATTTGCCTGAGGTTTTTTTCCACTATTAATGGCATACCTTCCTCTTTATAATGAAGTAAACATCCGATCATTTATATTAAAAAATAGCATTTTTCTATGAATATCAAAATAACACCTCTTATTAAAAAACCCTTCACCTCCAGTCATGAAACAAACAGGCGGCGCCCTCGAGTATCGGCACCCACACCACTATTGACAGTTATGATTTTGAAGTAGTGAAAAGCTTCGTTTATCTAAGAACCAGCATTAACAGCGATAGCAATGTCAGCCTGAAAGTCTAATCGAGAATTTTTCTTGGCAACAAATGCTACTTTGGACTAAGTAGGAAATTATATAAAAGTATAGTCTTCTCTTAACGAATAAAACTAACACTTTATAAGTTTCTAGTCATGCCCGTCCTAACGTAAGGCATCGAAGTGTGGACGATGACAACATCCGATAAGGCGTCACTTCGAATGTTTGAAAGAAAAATTCTGCGGAAGATTTTTGGAACTTTGCACGTTGGTGAAGGTGAGTAATGCAGCCGATGGAACAATTAGACGTATGAGCTTTACGATGACATAAGCATAAATATTCAATGGTTCCGCTCCCGCTCTGAAAGTATTCGATGCGATACTAGCTGGTTATAGCAAAGAAAGAGCTTTGTTTGCATTGAAAACTTCAGTTGGAGAAGAAATTGGCTTCCCTTGGTAAAGCTGGTTAGCACGAGAGAGAAACGAGTGGCGCGCTTTGATAAACTCATCCAAGCTCGCTTAAACTTTTTCGAACCAATCAAGAAGAAGATCTTCGTACTACGCACTTTTGCACTTTGTTGCCTGATGGAAATCTGTTTTCCTATACTTCCCGTTACGGTGAAAACACACTAGTCTAGGTACCTGTTTCAGTTACTGAATCATCTGTGCTAGAGGCTATCATATATGAAGAAGAATAAGTCGGTCTCACAGTAGAGAGCGGCGGTGTGCATTTTATGTTAAAAATAAATAAAAGAGAAAATAGTAGTAAGTAGTAATTCTTTTTTTATTTATAAATATTGCATCTTACATTTCAATAATTTTTACAGTAATTCGTTTAAATATATAAATACATAAAGAAAGAAATAATAAATTTGTGGCAATAACAATGTTGTCTGTCACAGCTCAAAGTAATCAAAAATTAAACTCTGCAATAAGAAAATTTTTGTAGCGCAAGGCTGAGTATATAAAGCCAGTTAGTCTTTTCCACTTATGGCCATTAAGTATATCTATTACTTCTGCTTCATTTAGCTTCGCTGCGTTTAGGTATTTTGTTCTGATCTCCTTCATTACCGGACATCTTCCTAAGAAGTGCTGCATATCTTCTTCCTTGTTTAAATGAGGGTGCATATTTTCTGACCATTTCCATATGTAGCTAAATGCAGCTTCAGTAAACCACATCTTGCTTTGAAAATTGTCGTAATGTCAGCTAGCCGCATATCTTCCTTAATATACATATTATATAATTCCCCTTTTGAGTTGTCTAAATGTTTATAAATTCGCGTCGCGCTTGACTGTGCTTTTTGCGTTGCCATGTTGATATCTCTTATTTTACATTTTGGTAAGAAGTTGCACACCAGATCGCCAGTCTATAGCGGTGATGTTTTCTTCAAACTTCAGACCGAACTCCATTCCCATGTCGTTCAGATGCTTAAGCCAAAACACATTTTTACTTAAGATGCCTTGTGTTAGTTTGTGTGACAGTCTGTTGCAATTATATTTATAAATAATTTTCTAGATATACTTCATTTATAGTTCTAAAGAATACATGTGCCTATCTTCTAAACTAGTTTCTAATGTTATTGCGTAATTTGAAGCGAACTTTGGTAGTTAGAGGATTCTTTTAATAAAGTAACGTTGAAGTTTATTTACTTCATCGAATAAAGCATACCCCCAAACTTGCGCTGCGTAGGTTTGTATGGCGCTGCATACCGCTTGGAACAACTTTAATTTTGATTTTAATGAAATGAATGGCTTCGCTAAAAAATCGTTCCATGTGCAATTAATACTAGCTTTTGCCGAAGTATTTCTGGCTTCTAAGTGCTTGCCGAATACCATTTTGGGTGTGAGAATGACACCAAGATATTTATATTCGGCCAGCAATTTAATTTCTTCACCTTCGTACCACCATTTTTCAGCCTGGAAAAGACGTCCCCTCTTCTAAATACCTTCATCTCCGATTTATTTGGGTTTGCTTCCATATTCCATTCAGCGCAGTATTTCTCCAGTTTATTAATCATGTATTGCATGACTTTAGGATTATCCGCCAGAAGAACAATATCATCGACATAAAGGAGCAGACGTATATTCATGCCCTCAACCAATATTCCACTTTCTAGTCGTGCAAATCGTTTAGGTATAAAGTGAACAATAATGGCGACAACAGATATCCTTGTTTTACACCAGTGCAGGTTTCAAAATTGTCGGATACTTCTTTTGCCGTCCAAACATCGGATCTATGTAGTATTCTCGTAAATATTTTCTATAAGGTTCGTTATTTTACTAGATATTCCCATCTGTCGAAGTTTATAAATCAACGGTCTCCTCGGCACCCTGTCGAACGCCGCCTTGAAATCAACAAAATATGCACTTTTTGATTTTCATGAAACTTTACATGTACAATAGACGCAAGATTATAAATGTTGTCTAAAAGATAAAGTATTGAAATATTATTTTATACGGTACAAAAGTTTCAAATAGGACTACAATTTGTAGAATAATTTCAACTAAACCCATTAAAATTTGTAACAAGGTTGCTCTGAAGATTCCGTCTTATTAATTTTTAAGCTTGTAACGTCATTGGTTATTAATTTTTTATTCCTCTAATTTCTCTTATATCCAAGGTTGCAATTATTCGAGCTCTCAAGTACAAAGCAGGAAACCGGCTGTTTACTTTGTAAGCAGCTTCTGTTATTTCTGAGGTTGCAGTGTTGTTGTTGTTGTTGTTAAATATTTCCTATAAATTCTCAGTGTGTGTAAATCATTGCCGAAAATTTTAATATCACAATTGCCACAAATCTGTGGTTTTACTGCTAACATGATTTTCAATTTAATCCTAACGAGTTTGATGGCATCTGCTTTCCTCATATTTTGTGTACATACATATGTATATATGTGTACATACCCCACTATGACGTAATATAAGTGAGTGGAATTTTCCTCGAAAAATGTACATAAGAATATATGTATTAAGATCTGTATGGATGTCCTACTAGGAATATATGACTACCATGGGGGTCGTAGACAGCCCGATATGCCTATCCTGTCTTGAGAATGCCGACACTGCAGAACATTTTCTCTGTAGCTGTCCTACGTTTTCCAGAATCAGACTTAGGATATTGTGTTGCGATATACTGAGTATGTATAAAGGTCATACTCTTCCTCTTCTGGATCTCTTAAAATCCATCAATGAATCTAAGAGATTTGTGGAAGAGTGACTTTAAACTAATTTATCCGTCTTACCACCAACTCTTTAGCTTTCCTATCTCTATTCTTTCTAATGAAATCTGTCCGGGTGTAGTACTATGGTCCACAAATCTAATCTAACCTAATCTACTAGCAATATATGGAGTAAAAGAGGCATTTTTAAGAGAAAATATATGTTTAGCACTCGAAGATTTTTAAACTGCCTTTGACAAAGTACCAAAGAAACTGCTCTTTTACAAACTACGTGGTACGGAAATATCTTCCAAATGAAGGAGCTGGTGTGGCCACATATTTTAACTTTTTGAATGAAAAACTTGACTACAACAATATATTATTTCTGAAAAGTATATAAATTGTGATATAGGCATGTAATATCAATATAAAGCTAAAAAATGCTTTAATTCAATAATGTTTTTAAAAGCCGTTGCCACATAATTTAAAAGAATTTTAATTTTATAGAAAAAATTTATAGGATCTTGCATATGGGTATAAAAAAAATTTCTCAAAGAAGTATCAGAGATTTAAAACTGTTTATGTTTGGCATTGCCACTTAATTTTTAGTGGACAATGGTAAATATTGTAATAATACAGATGAACTGAATATTAAGTTGTGGATATCACGCAAAGTATAATTGAGAACATTTTGATCAAAAGGTATTTTTTGAAAGCTGATACCTCTTTTATTCAAAAGGTTTTAGAACAGCTTTATAATATAAAGTATGAGAATTAAAACAAAACAAGATAATAATAAAAAAGGACGTGTAGCGTAGTACACATAACAGAAGTGAAACTTTCAAGGCAGACAAGAAAGTGGGAGAGTTCCGAGAGAGAATGAGAGAGAGAGAGAGAGAAAGAATATATATCTAAATAAATTCACAACATTTCCAGAGAATACAAATAGACAAAATTTACAAAAAATGGAGAAGGGTCAACCGGTGTAGGTAAACGCCGGACACAAGCCGTGTCAACAACGCGCACTACTCCGAGCGTTTATCACCCGCACAAACGCAGAGATTCCAGGACCGCAGAAACGGCACAAATTACCGCAAGGCAATACCAAGAAATCCGACGCCGGAATGAATAGCACTTTATAGTACGCACAAGCACTAGCCAGGAAACGGAAACAAGCGCCAAAAAGTATACCCTAAAAACACGCCAAAAAAATTGGGACCAAAAAACGCCCCAAACAGTAGGCTCCAAGGAAATATAACGCCAAAAAGTAGGTATCAAAAATATATTTCCTATAAGTTTGCTCCAACAAACAAGCGCCAAAAAGTAGGCAGTGTTATTTCTCACTAGAAATTAGCAAGCACAAGGAAAAACTCAGGAAAAATAGCCTAAAGTGTATCTAAGCTATACCTACATAGGGTATAGCTCTCTTTCCCTTTCCTCTACGTTATATCTTTTTTCTCTCTCGCGGAACGAAAATGCCCAAAACGTTGCATGGCCTTAAATTTTACTCTCCATTCTCGTTCGTCGACACCTAAGAAGGTTTACTTTAAAAAAAAGTTGTATCATTTTCGCTTTTAAAAATTTAATGATTTTAAATGGTGTTAAATGGCTTAAGTATTTCATAGGCAAGCGAAGTCTCGGGCACCAGATTTTGTGTCACATTCGCGCACTAAAGAAATAATTTATTAAATCTTTTATAGCCCATTTTTATTTGTTTCCATTTAAGACAACTTAATATTGCTAATGAAAAAACTTTTATTTTGCCCCATACATCAGTGGCCCACTCTAATGTACGAGTAGCACATCAATTCATTATCCTTACATATTCAGCTTACCTGAACTGACATAATCGGTTAGCATCTTTTAATTGCATTAAAGTTCCCGTTACAGCGTCATGAAAATCTTAATATTCCTGCCACCTGACACACGCGCGAGAAGAGCATAGGCGGAAGCGGCAGCGCAAGTGCATTCCAGTAACTCATCCTACTTGAGTTTTATATCAAATTTTGCTGTTGCTACAGATGTTGCAGTGCTTAAATATGTCACTTGTGCTGCCTCTTTAATGAGTAATAAAAAAAGAAGATTTCAGTGTGAGAGTGTCAGACAATAAAAAAATGGCTTAAAGGCAAAAGCAAGCAAAAAAACCTTCAGTAAATAAACGAATAGCTATAGACGCAAACAGTGATGAACATATGTTTATGTATGTATGTATGTACGTGTACAAAAATGTAGCTTCTTGCGGTGAAATTTAATGCTTTTATAATTGGATCGAAGTAGGTGGAATGGAAAATGCTGCGTCTGCATATTATTTATATAAGTATACTCGGGTGCTGTGAAATGAGTATGTTTGTATTTGTTGGTGTAAGTCAAGTCACATTTTAATTTGATGGGAAATTATTGCAGTCATAAAATTGACATTTTCACGTAAAGTTGCTTTTACTCTCTGCTTGAAATGTTACGTGTGAAAAAAATAAATAAATAGTTATTGGGAAAGCATCCCACACATAGATATGCTTATTTATGTACTCTACAAGTAAGCAAAAAATTACAAGGTGGTCCATTGAGCCGCCACTTTTCAGAACTTTGTCAATAAAATGTTTTTCGCTTTATGGTCGTTAGCGGGGGTGGGATATTTGGGACAACCGCATTTGTGACCAAATTATTGGGTTGACAACTAAGTAATCGAAGATTTCACTCACAGATTTAGATGGCTTCAGTTGAATTTTTAGGTTTGCAGATGTAGTACAAATGTAAAACACGTTTTGTTATTTGAAATGTGGAAGTTCAGCTATCAATCAATAAAAAATGTTTTTTGATCGGTTGCGCAGTTTTCATTTGGCATTCGTTGAAAAATGAAAAATCAAAGGGAACATTTTCGTCATATTTTGCATTTTTATTACCGCAAAAGGAAAATCGCATCGCAAGCTCATAAAAAGTTATGTGCGGTTTATGGGGACGAAGCCTTAAAAGAACGGCAGTGTCAAAATTGGTTTGCCAAATTTCGTTCTGGTGATTTTTCACTCGAAGATGAAAAACGCTCTGGTCGTCCAGTTGAAGTTGATGACGCCCTAATCAAAGCAATAATCGATTCAGATCGTCACAGTACAACACGTGAGATTACAGCGAAGCTTCATGTACCACATACATGCATTGAAAATCACTTAAAACAACTTGGCTACGTTCAAAAACTCATGCATGGGTTCCTCACGAACTGAAAGAAACCCATTTAACGCAACGCATTAACAGATGCGATTCGCTAAAGAAACGCAATGAAAATTATCCAGCTTTAAAACGACTGATAATTGGTGAAGCTGAACTTATTTGGTTTATATTCTGAATATTTAAAATATTACTCAAAATATGCTATGGGTACGTACATTGCATGTATCGTGCGGGCCACATAGAATGAACCATGTTTATTCTATGGAGAATTCGATAAAAATTTAGTTTTGTTGTTGGTATATGTGGACGATTTATTAATAGCGTCACGTGAACCAAATATATGATAATTCACAAATTTAAGTAGCAACTTTTGAATGATTTCGACACTAAAGATTTCGGTAAAGCCAACTATTGTCTTGGATTAGAGATTCATCAAGAGAATGGTGTAATTATTTTGAAGCAAATGGGTTACATATTAGAGCTATTGAGACAATACGGCATGAGTGACCGCAATGAGATCGTCGTTTGTAAATCTCTGAATAAAATTGATCAATAATTCGTGCATCGCATTAAGTTTAAAAGTTTTTTTTTTCTATTTTTACTAAAATTTTTAAACAAAAAAAAAGTCACTATTAACGCAAAGGGTATTTTTAAAATAGTTATAATGAAAAACCTATTCTATTTTAACCTATTTTAAAGAATCCAAAGTTTTTCGAAATATGTAGTTAAAAATATAGAGGAGAATGGGGAGTTGTGAGACGGGTTTTGTTTCATGTATAATAACCAGTTCGTAAATTGGCTCACTTTAGGTGCACAGCTCGATCGCATACATTGCAATGAATGGAGTTGTTTCTGCTTAACTTTAAAAAGCGGAAAAACAATAAAAACTCAAATTTAACCAAAAATTTCATGATATATATACAAACAATGCATGAATACTGCGAGGTACTTATGAAAGATGCGTTAAAACGTCGAAAAAAACGGTGTCTCACAACTCCCCACATTTGTTGTCTTACAACTCCCCAAATCGTTTTTTTTATAAATGGCCGCGTAGTCATAAACACATCTAACGTTCATGCCCAAGTGAATGTGTAAATTCAAAGCTAATAGGACAATTAATAATTTGTATATATTAACATTTGCAATTTGCTTCAACAACTGATCGAATGTATCGCAAAATAAATGATGAAGAAAACTTACCGAGAAATTCCAAAACACAGTAACTGGAGAGACGCGTCGAATGCGTGTAAATATGACCAATGCTAGCTGAAAAGTGAGATCGCATCGAGAACACTTGTTGACACTTAAAATCGAATGTAAACAAATGAATAATGCCGAAAGGTTACAATGTCTCACAACTCCCTGTGTCTCACAACTCCCCATTTTTCCCTATATGCAAATAATGACTTAAAAAAAATTAAAGAAAAGTAATATTTTTTACTGAAATATTTTTATTAGTTTTCTGTCTAGCGCTTGTAAAATAAAATAATTTGGAAACGAATTTTTTTTAAAAAGAAAAATGTTTTTAAGTTTCTTTTTTTATTAAAACTCTTTGATATACTAAATGTTTGAAACAAAATCATAAAATAACTATTTAAGTAACAAATATTTTCTTAATAAAGAAATATGTAATTGTAAAATTGGCGGCCTCGTTAAAAATTAAAATTTATTATTTATGCAATTTTTTTATTTAATATTTTTTTTATATTGTATTATTTATTTATGTTTTAAAATGATTTTGTTTTATTATTGTAGTTAAAACTATTTTTGATTTAAACAGTTTGCTTTAAAACTTCGTTCTTCTTATCTAAAAATTTATTTAAATTAATTTTAATTAAAATTAATTAAGTATTTATTTAAGCCTTAATAAAATGGGCTGAAAGTTATAAAAGTGTCCACATCGAAGCTGTTCAGAAAATCTGCGCTTATGAATTTTAAAATCTAGAAATAAATTTGCAAAGATTTCGATATGCGCTACAGTCCTTTAATAATATGAATTAACTGAACGATTTTCCTACAAGAAAAATATACCAGGGAAGCTCGACTTCAAAACTTATCAAGTATTTAGTAGAGGCACCGTGTAAAAACGAATATGGAAGGCTTTTGAAGTAGCCAAAGTTCGATACTCGATAAAATTTGCTCTGCTTATTTAGACTTACTTTTAGGAGGTGTTTGGCCGAGTCTGATGTTGTTCCACAAATGGAGACACCTACAGTTTCAAGCCGATTCCAAACGGCAAATATTTTTTATGAGGAGCTTTTTCATGGCAGAAATACACTCGGAGGTTTGCCATTGCCTGCCGAGGGGCGACCGTTATTAGACAAATGTTTTTCTTAATATTGGTATTTCACCGAGATTCGAACCTACGTTCTCTGTTGATTCCGAATGATAGTCACGCACCAACCCATTCGGTTATGGCGGCCGCCAATTTATAGTCTATATACATATATTTCATAGTCTGATTCGTTAGGGGTGAGTGGAGAAGCCAGTGAGAAGGAGTTCTTTAAATTCTCTGAACCTTTGAGTCTGGCACTTGGGGTTAAGAGCCGCAGTAAGCACGGAGAATATTCCAAAGTACAGTATACCAAAATTTAAGTGTAAACAGTAATTTTTAGAAAAACCATTTGTTTCCATTAACTTTTCAAAACGCTGTCACAATGTTTACTCAACCGCGGATTCACATCACCTGCTAAGCCTTCAAGCACAAATGGGTGTCAACCTTTTTCTTTTGCTTACTGAACTGCAGCATAGGCTTGGTGGCAAAAATAAATATTTGCTTTTGTAAAATATTTTGCGAAATAAGGAATGAGATTAAGCTTAAGGAAGCAGCTGCTTAAGCATAATTGTTTGTCAGATATCTATTGAAAAAATATTCAACCTAAAAAGACTCAAGGAGGGTTATCTTCTTCACCTTAAGCCCTTTCAAGTGCGTCATCGACTTAATCCAAATTGGAAGTGTCAAATGTATGCATGAATATTTCTCATTTGATTGTTTATGGCTTTATCGCTTGCGTGTACGCCCACAGCAAAGCTCACAAAAGATATTTATTAAGTAGAAACTCAATTACTATACATATATCAATTTTTGCAATTTTAATGCTCGAAGTTTAAATATTATTTAATTGAATGCATAAATTTTATTTTTCGACCTTTAATATTACGATTGACATGCAAAATTTATCAACACAGCAAGGAAGATACCCTTTATTAAATTTATTTTTTTAAGCTTTTTCCGCTCTTCTGGAGCTCTTTTTTTGGCAATAGCTGGTAAAGAAACTAGAAAAGAAAAATGATAAGAAGAAAAAGAAACTAGAAATTTATGGCCTTTTCTTTGGAAAAAGAAACGAAACTCATTTTTTGGTTTAGCGACGCAAAAGTAAGTCTAAAAGCCATTTGTTGCAGTGGAATCAGTTTTTAAGAAAATATTTGTAGTCTGGTGTCATAGATTTACGGGCTACTTACATTTTCAAATCCAGAAAGAAAACCGAAAACTTTTAACACCAGTTTTTATTTTGTTATAAATACTTTTTAAAAATCCATAATTCGCCTTCTGCTTTGATATAAAATGTTTAATGCTTTAATAAGTTATAGACATAGAGGCTGCCTTTAATAATGTTACGGCTGTTACCAAGTTAAGCCAAGTCCTTCTGCACCTGATCTTTCCAACGCAGAGGAGGCCTTCCTCTTCCTCTACTACCACCAGCTGGTACCTCATCCAATATTTTCAAAGCCGGAGCGTTTGTATCCATTCGGACAACATGACCCAGCCATTGTAGCCACTGGATCTTTATTCGCTGCATTATGTCTATGTCGTCGTAAATCTCATACAGCTCATCGTTCCATCGCCTGCGATATTCGCCGTTGCCAACGTGCAAAGGTCCAGAAATCTTACGCAGAATCTTTCTCTCAAACACTCCAAGCGTCGCTTCATCGGATGTAGTCATCGTCCAAGCTTCTCGCCATACGTTAGGACGGAGTTGATGCTATTCACCAGGAAATACAAGCCTCCACCTTTTAAACTTCCAAGACTAAACAACCAGTGTCTTCCACTCTAATCGGAATTTAAGTATCTTCGTGTAATACTTGACCCCAAGCTCCACTGGAAGCTGCACATAGAAATTCGAGTTAATAAAGCCAGTATAGACTTCTACGCCTGTAAATCTATGTTCGACAAAAAATGGGGTCTCAAGCCACGTGTCGTACTTTGGATGTACAACTTAGTGGTTCTGCCAATTTTGACATAACATATGGTTGCCTAGTTTGGACGGTAGCTCTTCAGAAGGGCTACAACACTACTAAACTAGAAAGAGTGCAGAGAACTGCATGAGTGGGCATCATTGGTGCTTGTAAAACATGTCCCACTGCTGACCTCAACGTCATTCTGCGCAGATTCCATGGCACAAATCCAAATTAGTCAGCTCCTTTGGTCCCAGTACAATAGAAGGATGACTCAGAAAGTCCTGGGAACTCCACGCCATTCAATTCCCAAACTCGCAGCTGTGCTGACCGGTCATTGGACGATCGGCACACACGCGGAAAAGCTAGGTTTACCATTTAACCACCATTGCAGAAGCTGTGGGGACTTTTTAGGTGAGGAGGCTGTTGAGCTCTTTCTCTGTAAATGTCCGGGTTTGGCAGCTATACGATCAAAGTCACTGGGTGCGCCTTTCTTCGACAGCGGGGGACAGTGCCAACTACTTTTCCCGCTCAGAAGTGGGTACCTCCAAAATGAGCTGTTTAAATGCTTCAATAGCTTCTTTAGGCATTGAAAATGTTTTTCTCCCATTTTATTTGTGATGTTCGGGATCAAAAAGAAATTTTTAGGTGCCATATTAGAGCCGTAAGGCGGATGACCCATTAATTTCATCTTTTTAGTGCTCAAAAGCTCTCTTGTGTGTACCGACGACCACTTACTCATACAATAGTGAATGTATGCTGGCCTCACTAATCCCCAAGGATGTCTATAGTTAAGGGTTCTTGATGTCCTGAGGCAAAATTTGTTTTGGTGGCCTGTGAAAATCTCACATAAAAATGTAATTCCACTTTTTCGATTTGTTTCAAAAGTTCAATTCAAATATCAAAGAGTTGGGCAAGTTTTTTCTTGTGGTACTCTAAAGTACATTTCGCCTCTATAGTTCATCTGGCACTACCAGAAACTCTGCGGAATTTTCCCCAAAACTGTGATAAATCTGTTAAAATAAAAGAAGCAGAAAAACTGATTATCAAGTCCCGCTTTCATCTTCTTTTACTTCACTCACGTAGAAGTTTTGAGAAACACATCACCAAACGCATATTCTTAGTGATTTTCTCAGTAATTTAAACACACAACAAGCACAGTACAGAAAAATATATAAAAATAAAGAAAGAGGGGGAAAAACAAAAGGACAAAAAATCGTTTAAAGGTTATTGTCACGTACCAAAAGGCCACTGAACCAAATCAAATAGAGTTAAAAGCTCATTTAATAGCCTTTAGCTTTGTGGCACTGCATCCTTCGTTGGCGCCATTGCAGCTACTGCAAGCACATCGTAGCGTGAGAATGTTAAGCATTTTGTTATTATTTGCCAACAATGAGGTCATGAAGCTGCATTTTTATGGCGCTGCAACGTGCAAGTCAAAGAACAGCGACAATATATACCCAAGTTCATGTATATGTATGTGTATGTATATATTTACGCTTAAAGTACGTAAATATATATGTTAGTGTGCATGTTGGTGTATTTAAATGTATGTGGTGAGAATGTTGTACAGTTATTTGTGCTAAATGGTTCAAAACACACTTGCGGTAAACTTTGCATTCACGTGGCAATGGCGACCTTTGACTCTGGGCTCTTAAGTTGAAAGTGGTGGGTTTGGCCTTTTTGTAGTTCAGTGAAGTCAATACCTAAGCTAAAATTATAGAGACAGAATGTGAATATTGCAATGAACCTACAAATTCCTTAGCTAAATCCGTTTCAATGCGCACTTCAAGTAGAAAGAACTGCCTAAGCTACACTTATGGATTTTACAATCCAGCTTCGCAAAGATTGTTATGAGTGGCCTATAAGACAAATATGGAATCATATTTGTGCGTGATCAATGCTGGGTTAATACAAGGGCCGAGCTCAGATTTATGCCTTAATGAGAATAAATTGACTGGGCATGCAAGTGTCACGGCATCTCAATATTTTTTCAATTAAAAAACCCAGGATTGGCTTATATAAATTTCGAGAAAATTTATAAATAATTTAATTTAAGATGTAGGAAAGATTCGGGAAAAATTCTTATTGATCTGAATTTTACCAAAGAAATTTCTAAATTGAAAAAAAAAAAAAATCTGTCTGACCGATATGCCTTATGCTTTTCAGTATGTGCTTTTTTATGACAAAGAGAGTCATTCTTGCGAAAACAGCTGTGGATAATTCTACTAACGATTGGTGGCCGCCGTAGCCGAATGGGTTGGTGCGGGACTACCATTCGGAATTCAGAGTGAACGTAGTTTCAAATCTTCGTGAAACACCAAAATGAAGAAAAAGTTTTTCTTCCAATAGCGGTCGCCCCTCGGCAGGCTATGGCAAGCGTCCGGCAATTTTCATTAGATTATATTCCCAGGGTAGTCAGATGATAATTTAATTTACAATTCCCAGTTACAGTTCCTGCGATGATTATTAAATTATTCTTATTTAATTCCATACAATCTTTAAATCAGTTCAGGTTGAAGCTACCCATCATTGAGTTTGATTGCGGTGAAGCCGGTAGATAATCGCAGTATAATAAAAGGTCTATACTCTCGCTATCTCTTGTTTTTAATTATATTAAAGGGGAAATTGATGACTTGTCTGTGCTACTGGCATTCATTTCTATATCTCCACTAGAACTCTTCATAACACTTACTCATTTCATCTTAAATTTCTTATTACGAATCGTGCGCGTAATTCTATTGCCCGCACACAAAGGAAATCTAATGAAATCTTGTGATTCATTCAAATATGGTGGGTAGGTGAAATGGTAGTAGCACTGAAGCGCCGTTTTGATACCATTATGAGACTTCCAACAGGCAGATATCAATAGCCAGCAAGAGCTGTTGATATAATGGAGGGGATATATTGGATTTAGGTTGTCACACTGCCCCAGGCTGTCGAAAAAGAGCGCACCCTATACAGCTACGAGTTTGGAAATTGAATGGCGAGGAGTCCAAAGGGCTTTCAGAGTCCTTCGTATATCGTATTGAGGCCAAAGGGATTTCGAAATAGCACATGAAGAAAGGGAGCTCCATCTTTTCTGCGCTTTCCTGAGAAATAATTTGTGCAGTTCCCCTTTAACAACTGTCAAAGGGATGCCGATGACCGGGTATGAGGTCTCTGAGGTCAATTCAGTCCCCTTCCTGGCAAGCTCATCAGCAATTTCATTTCACTCTATGTTCCTATGTCCTGGAACCCAGATCAGAGAAATGTTACCTGCCAACCCAAGAGATTTTATCTCCTCCTTACAGGAGTTTACTAATTTCGTTCTGCACCAAGGCGTCGTCAAAGCCTTGATCGCGTTTCCTAAGCATTTTGCATGCCTGCAGGATCGCAAAGACTTCTGCTTGAAAAACCTTGCCAGTATTCGGCAGTTTAAAGAAGATAGATTAATTGGCTGAATTAGAGAAAAGCCCTGCTTTGGCTCCCGATTCTATTTTAGAACCGTCAGTGAAGATAGAGGTGCAAGCTTCGGTGCAGATTTTCCCCTCGATCCAATCCTGCCTATTTGGAAAGATTGCCCTAGCACGACCCTCAAACTCCAGCTTGCGGGTAGAGGATCTGCAGAAAAAGTTCAGAGAAATACGGTGTTAACTGCATAAAAATGCCATGTTCGTTGAGAGATTGCCTCCAGCGTCCAATCTCCTTTAACCTGATTGCACTTTGAGGTGCGAAGGAAGTAACGGAAAAGTCGATGGGAAGTAAGTGCAAAACGATATTCAGGGCAGCACTGGAGCAAGTTTTACATACTCCGGTGATACCAATGCATGCAGTCCTTTACCCCCTCCCCAGTTTAGTGATATTCTTGCCCTTTCGAAGAGCATCCCACCAAACTAGGCATCCATACGTTAAAATTCAAATATGGAATTCTATTAATTTTTTAACTTTATTGACGTGATAACGTCTTATAATTCAATGTAGCCGGCTGCACGTACCAGAAAATGCGTCGTTATCTTGCTCATGCGTCGTTACTTTGCTTAAACTGCAAGCGAGAGCGCGGAACGAACGACAAATAGGCACAATCGGCCCCCGCGTTCGGCAACGTGCGACATCTGGCTCTCTCCTACTTAAGTGAGCATATATATGTATGTATATGCGCATATGTATATAAATTCACATATTTGTATTTGCATATGCCTTCTTCCTGTGTGCATGGTAATGAACCATTTCTCTGTAGAGAATAGGACGATGATAGGAAGAGCAGGAAATGAAAGGGAGTGTTTCGAGTGTAAAGTGTCTTGAAAAAGGCAAATCGATGATGTTTATGTAAAAGTAACTTGGCCAATTCCATTGCGATTCCATTTACTCCTTCTCTATATCCATACAAAATATCTATCACTCAAATGAAATTAAAATTTTCTTTTGAAACATGCAACCATTCCATCAATATTTTCTTATGACGTTGTCACGTTAAACTATCGTCAGTAAACCGACTTTACAGACAATCTCTTTTTTTTAATTTCTATATTTGAAAATATATAAAATAAAATAACATTTTGTTCATTCCTTTCGCTTTTAAATTTGAATCTTCTCCCAAAAGGTTTTTTACTTTTTTCATAATGCCTGAGGACATCGCTCCAATCAGCCAGCCTGAGCGCTGACCGTCTTCAATTCACTCTCTTATTTGCTTAAATAAGTTATGCTACTTTTAAATATTTGGCTTTTTTCGACCATCACATCTACATATTCAGTAATGATCTGTGGTGTACTCGTATTTCTTCTGAGCTTTGTGACTTCCACTGTAAGAATTCATGGCACGACACTCAATTCTATCCGTGCTTCGATTATGCCTTCTTTCCGACTGACTTATTTATACAAAGAAAACTGAAAGGTTGATAAACTGATTAGACTGAAATTTAGTACTTATTGTTATATGGTATAACTTAGTTAAACAAAATAGTATCACCCCCTCTTCAACCTTTTCTTGTTCTGAATTTTTGATCTTACATCGTAATTTTCTGCACTTATGTACTTTCAGAACTTATTTTTGCCACGAAGTATAACGCCATTTCGGGTATTTGTGGTGTAAATTGCTCCCTTCTACTCATAAAAAATCAATGCCTTCTATTACGTATGTGGAGTAATTTCTTAATCGTGAAGAATTTCCTATTTGAACTCAAAGGCAAAGCCCGATGCAATGAAGCAGTAAAAGTAAGTGAGGTGGAAAATTTGTGTGTGTTTGGTATTCTTTATTTAAGAACTGAAGAACTTCTTGTATGCAACAAAGTGGTTTGCTATGTAGTACACCAAACTAATACTCGTACATGCAACTTTCAAAGCGCAAAAGTAAATATGTATGTAATTGGGAGTACAATGAAATCGTCACTTACCACGAAACTTTTCGTATTAGAAAGTGGTTTTTTACCGTCTATTGCTTTTTCCCTTGGCCATCGAATTGATGCTTTCGATAGCTGCTTAATCTCAATCGTTTTACAAATGAATCTCGTATGGTTTTCATTAGCGAGATTATTCATTTGAGTAATTTCGTTGGTACAACTCATTAGAATTAATTATCTACTTACTTTACGTAAGTGTCTAAGAAATCAGATAAGTTTTAATTAACTATTAGATGTACGAAACTCGTCGGGATTACGTGACCACTCAGTGGTGATAGTTAGCTTATCGAATAGTAAATAAATTGCCTGCGATTATGTGAAAACTTGTGAGTTATATAAATATGTGAGCATATATGTATGTATGCATGGAACTTACTTCACCATATCTACATTACAGGTAAAATGAAATGACTGATTCTGATGGTTGAAACAAACCTTAGCCACAGGCGAATGAAAAGCATAGCATTTCGTATCAATAGAAAAAATCTACCGCTAAGGTAATAGCAAAGCGAAAAAAAATATTAAAACACAAAGAGCGAATAGTCTGCCCAGGGGCGATCGCAATTTAAAAAAAAAATTGTCTATCATCATTTTGCGTTTCATGCCCGAGGACTTCCGAGCGGTAGTCACGCACCAACCCATTTGGCTACGGCGGTCGCTGCAAAATTAGTTCCCAGTAAATCGACATATCTTAATTTTACTTTATACTCAATTGGCGAATGAAGAATTTTAAACTCCCATTTCGCCGGTTCGCTGAATCACTTTGAATCATATTTGTATATTTACAGCCCGCGACAAATGATAGCAAATTAATAAAATACTTTGCTCAGTCTCGATCACTTTTAATTTTTTAATGCTCATTAATTTGGTATAAAGACCTAGTTCATTGTCCAACAAAAACTGTATAAATCCAATTTTCAAACTTTATAAAGGGTGTTTTTTTTAGAGGTTAGGTTTTCAAGATGAAATAAAACGTATATAATTTAATTTTATGGCCAAGAATTTAGCTTTATTATAAAGATAAGGGTTTGCCATTATGTTTTAAAAATGATTTCGGGCAAGTGGCCGCCGCGGCTGGCTCGAATAAATTCCAGCCGAGAGGCCCAATTTTCGACCACGTTTTGCAGCAATTGGGGCCGTATGTCAGCAATAACGCGCCGAATATTCTCTTCCAAAACGTCAATCGTCTCGGGCTTATCTGCGTAGACAAGCGCTTCACATAGCCCCACAAGAAATAGTCCAGCGGTGTTATATCGCACGATCTTGGAGGCGACGCCACAGGTCCACGGCGCGAGATAATGCGCTCACCAAAAGTTTCCTTCAATAAATCGATCATTAATCATGGCTCTATAGCGCTCTCCATTGACTGTAACATTATGGCCGGCTTCATTTTTAAAGAAATATGGACCAATGATTCCCTCTACCCATAGAGCACACCAAACAGTGACTTTTTGAGGATGTAACGGCGTCTCAGCAATGGCTTGTGGATTATGTTCACTCCAAATGCGACAATTTTGCTTATTGACATACCCATTCAACCAAAAGTGAGCTTCATCGCTGAACAAGATTTTCTTGTGAAAATCGGGATCGGTGGCCATCTCGTTTTGGGCCCATTCACCGAACATGCGACGCGCTTGCTGGTCGTTCGTCTATTCATTATGAAATGGCAAACCAAACTGAGCATAAATCAAGTGACAGCTGTCAAAAAGACCATCTACGAAAAAAGTAGTGCCAACTTGAAAACCTAACCTCTAAAAAAACACCCGTATAAGTTAAGCAGATATGACTGCTGCATGATGGAAAGAATAATGAGATGGTGCCTATAGTAGTACCGTTACTTTGCTCTCAGCGAATTTGACAATGAGTTACGTCGTTTTAGCACCAGTATGGCCAGATTACCATTTTCGTAATTTGATTTTGCTTTTTTTTGTTATAATATTTAGTCTCGTAGTTTTAGTTCATTCATTCATGACATTTTTCTAGCCTGTTCTAATTAAAAGTAATGTTTATAATTTTGTAAAATATACATTTTTGAAGTAAAACTTCTTAGGCGTCGTTGGACGAGCGAGAATGGAGAGTAAAATTTCAAGGCCATGTAACGTTTTGGGCATTTTCGTTCTACGAGAGAAAAAAAAGATATAACGTAGAGGAAAAGGAGAGAGAGAGCTACACCTTTTATATATCTTAGATACACTTTACGCTATTTTCCCTGAGTTTTTCCTTGTAGTTGCTAATTTCTAGTGAGTAATAACACTGCCTATTTTTTAGCGCTTGTTTGTTGGTGAAAACTTGTAGGAAATATATTTTTGGTGCCTACTTTTTGGCGTTAAATTTCCTTGGTGCCTACTGTTTGGAGCGTTTTTTGGTCCCAATATTTGAGGCTTTTTTTTTGGTGCCTACTTTTTGACGCTTATTTTCGTTTCCCGGCTAGTGATTGTGCGTACTATTAAGTGCTACCCATTCCGGCGTCAGATTCATTATTATTATATATATATATAATATGTATACATATATTAATTGGCGCGTACACCCTTTTTTGGGTGTTTGGCCGAGCTCCGCCTCCTATTTGTGGTGTGCGTCTTGATGTTGTTCCACAAATGGAGGGACCTACAGTTTCAAGCCGGAACGGGAGATATTTTTTATGAGGAGCTTTTTCATGGCAGAAATTCACTCGGAGGTTTGCCACTGTCTGCTGAGGGGCGACGGTTATTAGAAAAATGTTTTTCTTAATTTTGGTGTTTCACCGAGATTCGAACCAACGTTCTCTCTATGAATTCAGAATGGTAATCGCGCACCAACCTATTCGGCTACGGCGGCCGCCAATTGCTTATTGATATTGCCTTGCGGTAATTTGTGCCGTTGCTGTGGTCCTGGCATCGCTGCATTTGTGCGTGTGATAAACGCTCGGATTAGTGCGCGTTGCCACGGTTTGTGTCCGGCGTTTACCTTCACCGGTCGACCCTTCTCCGTTTTTTCTCTCAGTAAATGTGTAGCCAATTAATTGAGATATAATCTTTCTCTCTCATTCTCTCCTCGGGTCTCTCCCTCTTTCTTTGTCTGCCTTGAAAGTTTCATTTCTGTTATGTGTACGACGCTACACGCACTTTTTTGTTTTAAATGGGTTCAATAATTCACTCAGTTTTATTAAGCATTACTTTTTTTAACATCAGGTTGCATTGCCCGCGATTGCAGCAGTCACATCTCTCTCTCGCTACTGTAGTGTTGCCTAGCTTTGGATATAAAAACGCACTAAAATGCCAATTTAAAGAAAATAAAATACCAAATTTTTATTGAATTACTTCAAGAACTCTGTATGCGTGACAAATGAAAGAGAGAAAATTAGGAAATGTATTTGCAATTGAAAAACTGTAATCATAGAGAGTTCATACCAGAAATATTAAAGTATTCCAACATCTTTAATACCTCGTAATAGCACATTTTTTTTAATTCATAATTTTCCTTAATGATGGCTTCCAGCACAAACAGCAGCAGCTTCTGATAAATTTCTTTATTGAGACGTAAAAAGTTGAGGTACTTTGTTTCTGCAATGCAGCAGCAGCAGTAAGCGTAAAAACTTTGCACGCTCCAAATAACAATTTTCACACCAAATTTCTTGCTTTCGTTTTCTGTTTTTTTTTCTGTTCTTTTTTGTTCATATTTTCAGCCTGTGTGCAGAGGAATGTCACGCCTATTATTTCGCTATCAATGAAATATTTGTCGAAATTGTGTATGTTTGTATGTATGTATGAATGTATATTTGCATGAATGTTTATATGTATGCATGTGTGCATGCATAAGCTTGTACGACGTGTGGGAGTGTTTAAAAATTCAATTTGCTATCGGGTTTGCATACAAATATGTTCGTGTATATTTTCTTTAAGCCGCTTGCTGCTCTCTGCAGGGCCGTAACCTTAAGTGAATTTTCTTTCGATTGTTGTCATTTAAAAGTAAAAAAAAGTTGTTTATGGAAATAGTACAAAAAAAAGCTATAAAGTAAAATTTTGCATTTGCCTTTAAGTGGTTTTGACTTTTGCCTACCTTTAAAAGTCATACACTAAAAAGTGCTGCAAATGCAAAACAACAAATGCAATACATGAGAAAGTACAAATTTGCTATATTTTGAGGGAGCGTTTTTGTATATGTGTGTATGTGTGATTGAGTGGGTGCTGTCGTTTTAAGGAAGAGCATTTTTAAGCTTGAGAGCACTAAAGGCCTTTAAAGGAGGCTGCGTATGCTGTTCAAATTTCAAATTTTTTTCTATAAATTAATGCTGATAGAGCATTAATAGCTTAAAGTGAAATGACTGAGAATAACATCTTACCTGGATTTTCTGTGATGAGGTAGTCACAAAATTGAACACATAACAAAATGATTTGATGATAAGAACTTTGATAATAACTGGAATGACATAATCAGTGTTGTCTAATTGACCGAAAACAGCTGTTAGTTAGCAGTCGAGTGATAAACTATCACATTTTAATACTTCTTGGTTTCAGCACTGATCATAGGAGTGCGGAAAATTCAATTTTCAATATTCAAAAATATCAGAAACGTTTTGAAAGATTTCAGATGAACTTACCTTCTGTCAAAAAAATATCGGGAATTATGCATTTAAAAAGTAGGTATATGAGTTTGACATGCAAACTAGTCAACAATCAACAGGCGGCTGAATGGCGCTATCCACATGAGCCGAAACCAAAAAAACCACGTCAAAGTCCGTCAAAAGTGAAAATCATGCTACTCGTTTTCTCGGATTATCAGGGTATTGTGCACGAGGAATCTTGGAGTTCATTCCAAACTGTTCTACGGAAAATAAGGAATATTTTTTGGAAGTTATGCGACGTTTGATAGAGGATGTGCGAACGCAACGGCCCAATTTGTGGAATGAAAACTCATGGATGTTGCACCATGATAACGCACCGTCTCACAATGCCCATATTGTGAACACTTTTTTGACCGCAAACTCGACAAATATCGTCGAATAATCACCGTATTTACCGGATTTAGCCCCCTGTGACTTTTTGCTTTTCCCAAAACTTAATTTGCCACTCCGCGGACACCGCTTTGAGTCGATAGAGGTCATTAAGGAGAATTCGCTGAAGGAGTTGAAGAATTGATGACTGGACGAATCGTCGGCATATGCGTATTGCTTCAAATGGAGCCTATTTTGGAGGCGATAAAATACATTTTCATGATTAAACAATTATATGGCGTTTTATTGAACAATTCCCGGTACTTTTTGACGGAATGTATGTTTTTTTTAATTTTTTTGATTTCAGATCATATGAGCTCTTGCTATCTTGGCAGCAGATTTGTGCCTTTAGGTGAAATGTTTGAGAAAATTGCAATAGTTTTTATTCATAGCATCATTCAAATGGTCTCCACCACCCCTGGTGGTAGAACGAATCGAAAAAATTTAGGTTAGTAACAACACTCTCTCTTATCGAACCACAAAACTTATTGAACAACCTTTTCTTTTTTTGTGGAAGAGGAGCCCCAACTAAGCCCCCCTCATGTCCTACGGTATGTTTTCCCGGAACTTCACCGTTAAGTATATTAGTACACCGGGACACCGTTGTAAGTATGTGTATCATTACTCAATCGTCCGTTATTGTCATTCTGTCCAAGTCCGATTTTTTGCAATACATTGCGTTAAGGAGCTCTTTCAAGTGATCTACGAGCATATTTTGCATATTGAAAGTTATTCATGCGTTTGCACATGCCATTTTCCAGTTTTCTTTGTTTTCGCGCACATATGGGATAAGATTTTACTCACTTATGTTTTCAACAAACGCCCTCTCAAGCATATTTCGCTCATTAGTGGACTGCGGGCATTGAAACAAGATATGCCTCGCCGTTTCTTGTTCTTCGGGATACTGGCGTCAATATGGGCAGTTCTCAAGATGGAACCTATGCAGGTATGCTTTGGAGCAACCGTGTCCAGTAAGCAACTCCGTGATACAAATATCGATTTCTTTGTGTTTTTGCTTAATCCATATCGCAATGTTTGAAATCAGTTCAAAGGTCCACCTACCTTTCTCGGATTGCTTCCACCGTATCTGCAATTCTTCAATTGTTCGCATCCTTTCTTCTTTCTTAGCCGCGCTTGATGGTTTCCGCCCAATGGTGTCATATAACTATCCATTTCAACCGCGAGAAGGTCGCTAGGCACCGTCCCCCGTTATTACATGGATTGCGTCATCTGAGACAATGCGATGGGCACTGGCTACTCTCAAGCGAGCGACTCGTGTGTGTTGGAGGTATGATGTCATTGTGTTTGCCCAGATGGGTGCTGCGTACAGAATCATTGAACTTGTCACGGTTAATAGGAGTTTCCGTATACTTGCGCGGGGCTGCCAATATTACGCATTAGTCTAGAATACGCGTTATTTATTCTCAAGACTAAATGATGCTTAAAAGTCATTTTCGCGTCAATGAGTACTCCCAGGTATTTGTTATATGGCTGCAACGTTATGTCATGGTCAGCTACCGTAATCACTAACTCTTCACGTACCCGTGGTGTGTCAGTAATACGACTTCAGTTTTTTGAGCTGCAAGCTCTAACTTCACATTTCCAAGCCTTTTTTGATTCTTAGAATTGCATAGTTGTTTAACGCTTGCAGCACGCCCAGATGCTTTTCCACTATCATCAATGCAATGTCGTCCTCAAGCTTGAGGATACCGTCATACATAGCATTCCACAGTGTTGGGCCAAGCACCGCGTCTTGTGGAACACCACCAGTCACTTGATACCTATGTCTCTATGCCGTTATCAGTATCATAAAGCAAGAGCCTGTTATCACAGTAATATGTGTCACTCTCTAAACACCCTATACAAGCACTCTCGACTGCGATGGTCAGTATCGGATAACTTCAAAAGCGGTTGCAGTTACTTACTATTCGTATGTATATTTGTTTATAATAGGCTATTGTTAAGCTGATTTTGCAATTTGGGTTTTAATGTATTGAGCGGCTTCTGTTCTGCTTCTGTTCTTGCTGTAATATTTAAATGCCTCTGTTCTAGTTGTAACAATAAACATGCATGCTGTCCTTATTTAGCAGATTATTGCTAAGACATGTACAGCCTTAAATGGAAATTATCATTTTGGAAAATCTGAACAGCAGATTTTGCAAATCTATTCGAACCCAGTAGGAATATTCTTGTGTGTTTGAATATATTTGAAACCTTGAAAATTCCGCGTTTCTTCCCTTTTCCATACAAGAAACAGGTGAATTTTCTCTATATTAGTGTGTCATTCGGAATTCAGAGAGAATATAGGTTCGAATCCCGGTGAAACACCAAAAAATTAAATTTTAAATTTTTTTTCTAATTACGGTCGCCCCTCGGTAGGCAATGCCAAACCTTCGAGTGTATTTCTGCCATGAAAAGGCTCCTCAAAAAAAAACATATCGAAAATATCGACTTAAAACTGCAGGTCCCTCCATTTGTGAAACAACATCAAGACGCACGACACAAATAGGAGGAGGAGCTCGGCCAAACACCCAAAAAGGGTGTATATATTCTTTCTTTCTTTAGTCACTTCAGTTTTTATTGGTATCTCAATGAAAAGTAGTTCTATATTCAGCAGCCTAAGAGTGCTTTTAGAGGCAGCCATTTAACCTAATCTGACCTGACCTAGAAAGAGTCAATTATTGCCCAGCTGCATTAGTTTTTTATTAGTCTGGAACTAGTAATAAATTTGATGGCTCAATAAACCCAAAGGAGTAGCAAATTGAAAAAAATTATATACATCAGAAATCAAACTCTAATCAAGGCTGCGCTGCTGCCAGTCCCGCACAAACGAGAGAAGAAGAAGAGTAAACTTGGAAAAAAGGCAAATAAAGCGGAAAAATGTCACACACAAATAATACACGAATAATAACCAACAACAATTTGACCAGATGATAAATAAAAAGTAAAGCTAAATAGAACTATTTTTTAAAAAGTTATATTTGCCATAATCACATTTTCATTAGAAGAGGCTAGAAAAATGTGAGGCAGAAAGAACTAAAAGTAACGAAAATGGTAAACTAGTCACACTGATCGCAATATTGTTGTACACAGTGGAAACGTGGACGCTAAAGACCGCAAATATGAAGAGGCTGCAAGCATTTGCAATGTGGCTCTTCAGACGAATTTTGAAAATTTTCTGGACCCTTCATGTTTCTAACAATAAAGTATAATTTCGAACACGAAGAGATCAAGAACTTCTAAAAACTATTAAATAGAGAAAAACAGCGTACCTCGGCAATATATAAAAAATACCATCTATTGAAACTTATTTTAGAAGGAAAAATAGAAGGTAATCGTGGCATTCAGAGAAAACAAATGTTTTGGATACGAAATATACGTCATTGGACTGATGTCGCAGGATTTGAAATGCTGCAAGGCAGAGAGATGTATATAAAACCATTCTAAATAATATAAAACAGGTCAAGTTTCGAAATTTGTATAATATTTATTTATTCAAAAAAATGGAACCTGAACGATCGCTATTAATTCGAAATCGAATAGGCATAATAAAGAAGAAGAAGTTTGACACACATTGAGTTATTTAATTTTTATTAGTTTTGAGGCTTAGAAATGGAATACCCAGGAGGCAAGAATCAACATTTTCTTTGCTTTTCATAGAGGTCAAAAATCTGTCGAAGCAGCGCGGAAGATTTGCGACGTGTATGGAGAAGGTGTCACAGGTGAGTTTAAAGCACGGAAATGGTTTATAAAGTTCAAAAATGGTGACTTTGACGTCGATGACAAGTCCCGCTGCGGAAGGCGTTCTGAATTCGACGAAGAACGTCTCAAATAACTTTTGAAGGAGAACCGTCGCCAAACAGGTAGTGAATTGGCAGAAAAAATTAGCTGTGATCATAAAACGATTCTCAATCACCTTCATTCAATGGGATTTACCGAAAACTTGTGAGCACGGGTGCCTCATGAGCTCAACGAAAAAAATAAAGAAAGTCGCTGTCAAGCTGCCTCTCAGCATTATGCCCATCACAGAGGAACACGTGGTCATAAACAGCGCTTTTTGTACCGATAACCGAATTGTCACGGAAGATGAGAAATGGTGCCTATACATCAAAGCAAAGAAAGAAGTGGGTGGCTCCAGGAGATACACCAAGGCGAGAGTCAAACCGGATCTTCATTCAAAGAAGATCATGATATGTGTTTGCTGGGATTGTGAGGGCATGGTGCACTGGGGATCCTCGAAAAGAATGCCTCGGTTAAAAAGGAGCTCTACATTGCCCAGCTACACCACTTGAATGAGGCTATTCGACTGATCGACATGGTCGAACCATACTTCTTCACGACAACGCCGTGCCCGATGTTGCACAAGTCGTCAAAACCGCACTTCAAGAACTCGAATGGGAGCTCCTTTAGCATCCGCTGCATTCTCCGGACCTTTCACCGAACGATTACCATCTTCTCCGCCCCCTGTCAAACCATATGAAAGGCGTTACTTTCGATAACAAGGAGTTCCCTAAAAACGGGCTCAACAACTTCTTTGACACTTGACCAAGCGATTTTTGGCGAAACGGCATCAACAAATTGGTCGAGGGGTGGGAAGGAGGGGTTGTAAACAGCAACGGCGAATATATAATTGACTAACTTATTGATATATTTATTGATAATTTTTTGTTTAAATAAAAGTCCTTGGTAAAGATGCCAATCCAATACAAAAGACAAAAAAAAAGTACTAAGTAGCAACAAAATCTAAAATTCAAAAACCGAAATGTTCTCGAAAAGATGGAGCGCACCAATTCGAAGCTGTAACTTTGAAGCATCAGACGCCGTAGCTATTCTTACTTAGTTTTTGTCTCATAAGTTCGATTGTCAGTTTAAATATTCCCTGTAAAGGTTTAAGTGCTTAGTAGGTTGAAATTATTTTCCATTAATGACATTTCTACTCTCTTCTTATTGGAGGCATTTTCGTCTTCAGTAGGACAATATGCGCAGCCTCAAGCATCAAGAAAATACTCGCCTGCTTTGTTAGAGAGCATTTAAGCTTAGCACCACAATTTTAATGAGCTTGGATTGTATTGTTGCTGTGTACTACATGCATTTGCATGTAAGGATCTACATAATAAAATATGCTGTGTCGGTATGTATGCATTTGAGAGAGTTATATTGCATTAAGTCAGCATACTGCCATACGCACGTATATACACGCTCGTACTTTGTTGTCTGCTATTGAAAGTGCACATAAAGAAATTCTAGATAGCATTCAGAAGTGCATCAATTAGATGCCTATGCAACAAATGCAAATTACCACTACTGAGCAGCATTTCATTACTGCCTGCCTTTCTCACTGAATTAGAATTCGAGAAATTTCCATTATTATCGAGCTCACCAATTTGCGAAATGCGCAATGCAACCGATATTTTAATTAAATATACCGAATGTAGTATTCTATTGAATTTATGTACATACATACATATGTGCATGTGTGCGCTCATATGTATAAGTACAATGGGCATTAGGATGGTTCCAAAAATTTGTTTTTCTTTGTTCTAAATTTGTTCTATGGCCAAAAAATGAGACATCAAAGAAAATGATGTACATATGTTTAAATTCCCATGTGAAAAGCAAGTTTAGTGTTATTCAGTTATTAACTTAAAATTTAAGTTTAGAATAAATTCTCTCTAAATTTGGTGTAACATGTTTCCAGATCGATATTGTTTAATATGCCCTTCACATGCCCTTGTAATTTCCCTTCACAAATGTCCAAAAAATGATATGGTATGTTGTTTTGAATACAAAAAAAAAAATTATATTTAAAGCTATTTGTGAAGGGTACCTGAAATCCTCCAAAATGTAAAAAATGCTTTTGTTTTGCTTCAATTTTGGTCTAAACATTTTTAATAACAAAATATTAGTTTTAGACTATTGATGCCGTGTAAATCGTTGGCAGGGAAAAGTTGGGGAGGCACACGAAAATTACTGCGATGGTTTACACGGCTACAATCAGACCTTTGATTTCTTACGGGGCAGTATTATTATTATTTCCTAGAACGTCGGCTGGGGATGCAAAGTGCCAAATCCCAGAAATATTTTCTGTGGAAGTCTAGCTGTAGGCTACCGGACGGGCCACAGGTTGCAGATGGTAAAGAATCTCCAGATATAGAGGCGGTCTAAGAATAAGTTAGAAATAACAAATAAGCAGTCTCGGTCAAGCAGCGGCAGCTCTATCCGACTGTGGCGGAGGTGCGAAGGGGGCTCTCTTCTTCTTTTTGATTGGTGCGATAACCGCTTTAGCAATGGCTGAGTTTAACAAAGTGCGCCAGTCGTTTCTTTCTCGTGTTAACCGGCACCAGTTGGACACACCAAGTGAAGTCAAGTCCTTATATTTTCAACGCAGAGGAGACCTTGCTCTTCCTCTGCTACCACCAGCTGGTACCGCATCGAATACTTTCAAAGCCGGAGCATTTGTATCGATTCGGACGACTTGGCCCAGCCAACAAAGCCGCTGGATCTTTATTAGCTGCGCTATGTCTATGTCACCGTAAAGCTCGTACAGCTCATTATTCTACCACCGTCATCAACGTGCAAAGCTTCAAAAATCTTCCGCAGAATTTTTCTCTCAAATATTCCAAGGGACGCCTCCTCGGTTATTGCCATCGTCTAGAGAGTCTTATAGAGAGTTAGTAATTAAAAAAATTAAAAAATGCTAGGTCGTAAACAGCATCGACACGGCAAGAATTTGTCGCTTTTAAATATGCATCAAACCCGAAAACCTTCCGCTCTGTCTGTTCTTCTGTTCCATAGTGGGCGGTCGTAAACAGAGTCTGACTTATAACAAGTGGCTGACTTGGAAATGCTGCTCCTTCCAATTAATTCTATCGCTTTTGAAATATAATTGTTACTGAAACCGAAACAAATAGAAAAAAATGTAACCGATCTTACATAGTGGTAGTCTAGAAGAAATGCACGTGGAAGCAGTAAGGTTACAAAAACAAGGTTACACAAACCTACGTGTATATTCACAACAAGGACCATGTGGACTTGCCCCACGGCATATACGGCGATTCTTGTGGAACTCACACCTCTTCACATTCAAATCCAATCACAAGCGAGGAGGGCTATCCTAAAATCAACCAAAGCTACGCTAGCTCAGGCTATCCTAAGAACAAACAAAGCTACACTAGCTCGGGCCTTCATCCAAATCGCAGAAAGTTTGATATTCATGCTGAATTAAATCCAGAGATCTAAATACCACGGGGCATAATGCTAAAATCAATGAGATAAAAAAGAAGATAGTAACATAGAACACGGATGGATCCCTCATTGGCGAGGGTGCAGAGGGGACAAGAAAGCGCTAGCTAAGAATGCAAATATATTTTAAGTGGACGTCTACGCGATAGATAGATGCTAACTCTACTAACTTTCAAAATTTTCAAGTATTACATCAAAACTGGTGCGGAGATATTTTGATAAGCTGAATGTCTTAGGCCAGAACAATCAGTTACGTTTTTTATGACTTTCAGACTACATAGGAAATATTGGTAACGAAATAACAAAAAAATTGGCACCAAAGGAAGGGCCTTCCCATTTACAGGCCCAAAGCCATTTTGGGATCTAGGAAAGTGTAAATTTCCTCGTTTTTTCATGCAGTAGAGGAAGACAAAGAAAATCATACTTTGACCATCTACCAGCTTTATGGTAGTTAATATCAGTTATAAATAGCTTGAACCTAAACCGGTTGAAAGATTATTATTATTATTATTATTTGCCAGCATGCCGCTTGGAGGCGTAAAGTACCGAAGCAAGTAAATTCCATTGGGGTTGATTCCTGACTTCAAGGTTTATTCGTGGTCATATCAGCGAGTCATCAGCTGTCGTAAATTCATCGTGCAGGGTTCGTCCTCAACATGCTTTGGGTCGACCTCTACGGCGTGAACTTTGTGGATTTCAATCTAAGAGCATTCTGCTGATGTCAGTCGCAAATTTTAGTAGAGCATAACCAATCAATCTGCATTTTTGCTCGCTAATCTCAATTCCAACTGGCTTTTGCCTACCTCGGGTGAAGAACTCATCATTGGATATCCAGTCATTGAGCCACCATATAGGCAGAGTCATCGGCAACGATTTATGAAGATCTGGACCTTGTTGTTGCAACGACTACAGATGATTTCAAGATTGTATGGAGTTAAATAAGAATAGCGTGAGAATCATCACAGCAATTGCAATAGGGCATTATAGATTGAATTATCGTCATACTTGATCAACTTTAGAAGATAAGTTCACACATGAAACCCCTGCCCACCGCGACACCACAGGGTAGACGATGTCTTAGAAATTCTGCCAGTGCGCAAGCGCGTGAATTGCTCGCTTCAGCGTATTCCCATGCCATATAAATGCAAGCTTACCGGCGAATGCTACAACAACAACGTCAGCGCAATCTGAATCAACAATGCCAGCGCGAACTTCTACATAAACAACGTCAGCGTGAACTGAACGAACAACAGCAACACTGTCACCGAATTTGAGACAACCTTAGGGTCAAATGAGTTGGTGAAAATATTTTAAGTTTGAGCTGTAATTAGCTCATAAAATAAACGCTTAAGGGGTTATATGCCCTGAGTTGGACTAAAAAATCGAAAATCTTTTATGACATATTCTAAGAGTACATCACCTTAAAAATATAAATTAAAAAAATCATAAAGATCGGAACACTAGAACGAAAGTTACAGACCGTGGAAGCGCGCGACCTTATCCATAAATGAAGTGCACGCAAAACTTTAGACGCGATTATCTTGAAGTCGTGTTTTTTGAAAATTACCGTCGCGGTGATCATTATTTATCAAAAACTATTTGACCGATTTGCATAAACTTTTTCTTTAATTATTCGAAGTTACAATCTCATGAATCTGAAAGGTTCACTTTTTATAAATATTTGCATAGTTCGCTGGAATTAATTTTTTTTTGTTTTTCAACACCTCAAAAATCGTTTTTTTTGGTGAAAAACGCTTTTCATATCGAGACAATTTTTTTTTCGGTAAATAAACCGTTCAGATTCACTAAAAAGCATTTTTCTACATTAAACATTTAATTTTTTAGATTTCAGTTGAGCTGCTCATACGCTACCGTGATCACCGCAAGCCTCTTCTAAAAAATGGCGTTTCGGGGGAGGGGCGATATCAACAATAAATAATAACCCTTTTTAAAATAAAAACACCAAAATGTATTCTTCGAGAGTGACCCTTCAGTATGATATATCCCTCATTTGAATAAAAGTTCTTAAACATATTTAAAAAAAATTATGACAATCGCCCATTTTTTCGGGCTCGCAAGGTGTATAACCCCTTAAAATAAAAAATATTCGTTTCAATGAGCACACAGTGCTTAAAAACCAATAACTTATACTCCAAAGGGATATGAATCGGTCAAACATACGCCTTCGTCGTGCCCAGCACTGATGGACAAGGGGAACAACATCTGCATAAATATTCGTTTAGGAAAAAGAAATGCATTATTTTTGGGTAAAACTTTTGCGTAAATGGTTGAAAACTGCTTTAACTGCTAATATTTTGCTCCTGGGCGATGCTACAACTACTAACATGTTGGTCAACTTCGATTATTTCTGTGGTTTTTTCGACATTTTCGACATTTTATTTAACATCAAAAACACCTGAATGGAATTGACGAAACCAAAACTGCACGTAGTTAGCTGTTACAATGTCGGCACCATAAGCTATTTAATTGGCCTGGCTTGCATTTTTGCTTCTATCAAAGAAAAACTATAATGTGACGAATTTTCTGTTTGTTAACACCCTGTAACTCACAACTCAATAGAAGAAACAAAAAAACAGCAAAGGGGCTTTTTAGTGTGAAATTTCACCTTGACAACGTGCATAAACCTCAAATTGTTTGATGGATACTTTACGAGATATCGATCGCTACAGCCATCTACCCAGAAAATAATGGATTTCTTTTCCCCAAACTATTATATTTTACAAGAGGAGGAAGTAAAACTCAATCAAATAAGACTAATACTAAAATTTATTGGGGAAGTTGGGCTCAGAGAAATACTCCGAAACTATTTAAAAGAAGAACGCACAACAGTTCTTTCAAATCGCAGTCCTAAATCCTTTCTTAATAATAGAAAATTGCTTAAAGAATTTATTGCTGACATTTAATAGTTGTTTTTAGAAAGTTATAGTTTTTTTCGGAGTCTCTATAAAAATCTGTTTAAATAATTGTGTTTTTTTTGGCCCATCCTAATGCGCATATGTATATATGTCATTTAAAGTATGTTGCATGTAACTCGAATCCATTTATTATGTGTTACCTGAAGAATGCGTTGAAGGGATGCATCGTACAGGGGTGCAGTAGATGAAACACAGAAATAATTGCAAATAACTAAGAGAGTACAGCAGTTTTATAGCGTAATTCCGCGTAAACTACTTTTGTAAAGTTGAACTCGTGTGATGTACTGAACAATTTTCATATTGGCCTGATTACCGTGAAAGATTTCCAAGGTTGCTCCGCTTTATTGCGACGATGAAATGAACTGGCCTTAAATGGTTCTAAATACTTTCCTGACTAGTCCTCATTTCTTTGGCAATAGACCAAGTGCTCACACGCCGGTCCGATTCAATTTTATCTAAATTTGATTTTGTCCAAATTTTTATCTAAATTTTCGACGATTTGCCTGGAGAGAGTGCTTTAGCTTCGACATTCATATGCCAGAGCGAAGTCACTGGCGCCACCAATATTGCACTGTATCAGCCACATACTCGTTTACCCAAAACTTACTTGTTTTTTTTTTCCTGATCAAGGGCTGCCGCTTCAGTAAACTAGCACAATTTAGTGCGCTGAATCTCATAGCTCACCTTTCATCTTTGGAACAGCTCCATGCAGTAAGGCTGCTCCTAATACTTCTCCTTAGGGCTGGCGTTGCGCCTAATCCTAAACCGAAATTTTATTTCTGCTGCTCCACCCAAATTCGACTTCAGTTAGATATAATCTGTGCAATGGGTGGTGCCATCCTAAGACCTGTTCAGGCCTCAAGCCTCATAGGGGATGGTTAACTCGGTTCGTGGCCATATGTTGCTTCATGGGCCCCCTATTTCGTGTAATGCACTGGTGCCACCCCCTAGTACTACAAGCGGAACTTCTATGGCTCCTCGGCGCTCACAAAAGTAACACCACTCCCCCTATCCTTCAGTTTAATGAAAACTAGAGAAGATCATAATTTCGCTTTCAAAGCAGAAAATGACATAATTTTTTTAATAGTTGTTTTTTTATGCAACGGGACAAACGATCAATATTTACCTTTCACCATTTCTGATGTGCGCTCATTTCATTTATCACCACATTCTCACTTTATGTTAGATAACTTTTACTTTAAAATATAATTCTCAAATGATTAAAAAATGAAAAAAAAAAAAAAATTATTGGCTCACAGTGGGTACGAAAGTTCTGGGTGGCACTAAACTGCTGTAATACCTATATAATAAATTTATATTTGTGGCGTGCGGGTTGATGCTTTTCCATAAATTGAGGGAGCTACAATTTTAAGCCGACTCCGAACGGTAAATGGTTTTTTGTGAGAAGTTGGACTCTATCACTTGGTGTTTCTTAGGCGGAGATTCAAACCTGCGCACTTGTGAATAGCAGTCAAACACCAAATGTTTGCATTAAAAGCTGAAAAGCGCACAGGTAGGAAAATGCTAAGGAGAGCCCCACGATTTTATACTTTGTCAATACGGCTTGAGAAAAAGAACACCTGTTTTGCTATTGAGAAATCTGCAAGTGTTTGGGCATTTCGCAACATTAATTAGAACATTCATCAGTTACGTCGCAATCAAACAATAAGGCCTGGCTGATATTTGATTTGATTTTCTAGTAGAGTTCGCTAGAAAAATGCAGCTTCCCATCCTCGCGATCTAAAATTTAAAAGTAAACGGTTTTCCAATAACAGGTGTTACAGGTGAATAGATTGCGCTATCGAGAGATGATTAACGATTTTTTATGACCGGAATTTGATGGTATTGATCTGGACAAGGTTTATTTTCAACAAGATGGAGCTACGTGCCACACAAGCAACGAAACCATTGATCTTTTACGAGAAAAGTTTCCGGACTGTGTTATCTCTCGAAGAGGTAATCACAATTGGCCACCGAGATCTTGAGATTTAACACCTTATGACTTTTTTCTTTGGGGCCACGTGAAAGAGAAGGTCTACGCCAACAGCTCAGGGTCGATTCAACGCCTCAAAGATGGAATTCATGAGGCTATCGAGGACATAGCGCAGCCGCTTGGAAATTCGGTTATGGAAAATTTCATAAAAAATATTGTCCTGTAAGCGTGGTCATGGTGGTCATTTGCCTGATGTTATTTTCCACTATTAAGAGCATTCATTTCTCTTTATAATGAAATAAACATCCGATCAATTATATTAAAAAATAGCAGTTTTCTTTGAATATCAAAATAAAAAATCCTCTTATTAAAAACTCCTTTATTAAAGATATTTTTCTCCCAGTAAACACAACATCATTTTGTCAGCCATTTGACTAATAAAAACGTGAAGTTCATGTGCCAATCGTTATTTTTAAAACACATTTTATCTCGGATGGAAGTGACAAAGTCTGTTGTGGAGTTGCCAATATCAATGAATTTGTTAGATGTTGTTTATTTCACACACAAAGCGTGGGAGCAAGTACGCCCACAGACAATAAAAAGTATATTAGTTTTATTAAAATTGGGTTTGCAGAAACCGATATGCCCAATAACGATAGAAGTTGGACCGCAGAAGATGAGATTCTTGTATCAACACAGTTCAGTTCAATTCTCCAATGTTTTTAATAGAGTTCAAAGCGTAAACCAAGTTGACGTGGAAGATTATCGTAATTTGGATAATGAAATTGTTGAAAATGTATATCAAAATGTAAATTCTAGAATGTACTTGTACAAATGTTTTTATCAAATCTTACAACCATTGATGTACTTGTCAAATCTGGAAATACAATTTTTTAGTTATTCGTTGAATATCGATCCCCGTGTTTCATTTATAAAATAAATCTTCATTACTGATGAAGATATAGAAAATATATATCCTGAGTTAATGTCTCCCAAGAACCGCTGCCTATTTCGTCTGAAGGGGAAATAGAAAATGGGTCTGTCGACAGGTTAACTTCTTTTAAAGAAGCTTACTTGGTTAAAAAAACTGAAAGCTTTTTTTTTAAATCACAGCTACCTTAAGGTTGTTGAACTGCTTCCTGATCTTCAAGATATTGAAAGTGAAGAAAAAAAATCGCCAGACTAAAATTTCTGACTTTTTAAAATAATTATGAATATCTTATATATAATATTTTGTTTTCTAATTCTTGAAAAAAATTAATTTTTATGAAAATCCTGCCTTTTTTAATATGTATGCATGTATTTATGCTCTTGTTTTCGAAATAAAACTGTTTAGATATACGTCTAATACAAATTTTTATTAACTCTTTTTCTATTTTGCCAGCAAACACTTAAATTCGAAAATTTTCATATTTCTTCATATTTTAAAAATTTTTAGGATCTTCCTTTTTTCCTTCAATCCAAAGCCATTATTTGGCGCTATCTGAAAACTATGTGACAGAAAAAAATGAAGTTTTGAGCTAAGTGACCGATTTTATATAGATTTTGAATTCAGGATGGCTCTTGAGTTTTTTTTTTGCTGTAAATTATTTTAATCAGTATTTTTGAAAAACTTTGAGTTCACCAAACATTTCACTAAATATATGAAGTGGGTATGTTAATTACAAGTCTTCTTTTGGCTTTTTTGAGTGCTTAACTTATAATAAATTTGTTATATTAATCTAAGACCCAATTTTACCAAAAAATTTATCAGTAAAATTTCATTTATTGATTTGGTTTCACACATCCGATTTAGTAAATTGAAAATAAAATTAATTTCCGTTTTGTCTCGTTTGCAGAACAAAATTATTTGCATTCGTCCATTATGTCGACCCCAACAACTTGCGAGAAGACCGAGAACACATAGATGCCCCGCTAAAAGGTCAAAGGGATGGAAAGGATAAAAAATGTATAGACCAAAATAATAAACAAAAAATAGATAGCAGACAATATGCGAAAAAGGTTTTACTGGACATACATACAAACACGCACACACAATTAGTAAGAATTATGAGCCAAACAACCAGACGAGCATATTGAGCAAAAAGAAGCAGCGCGTGAAAAGTTATCCAAATAGCCAACAAAATGAATAAAAAATTTACTGCAATGCATACAACGACCCAGCTTCAGTTGCTGATTCCACTTTTACTCGCTCTATCAATGTCACTGTTCATACAACCCACACTGACAGTCTGTCCTAATAACGAATTGACAGCTAAAAGTAGCAGCAACAACAAAAACGCCACTACAGTGGCGGCATGCGGCAATTTTACGCTTAATGACGGCGTTGACTTTTTGGGTAGCCATTCAAGTTTTACTGGCTACCCGTTTATGGATGAGAGCAGTAGCAATTTTACCCAGCTACAAGAAAATTTGTTGGAGTTTGAATTCGATCCTTTGGAGAGTGTTGTCACTACGGTGGTGCCTGTCTTTTTCGGCATAATTGGGCTGGCTGGTTTGATTGGTAATGGGCTGGTGATACTTGGTAAGTGTTGAAGTTGTACTTGAACTGTATTTTCCGTATCATATTTTGTGATTACTGAGTTTGTGAAGAGTTAAGAGAGTTGATGGTTCAGTTGACTGCTTTGTATAAGTTTGGAGATAGTAAAGCGTGTTATGAAATTTTTTTTTTCATTTCCTTGACAAAAAAAAATTTATATAATGTTACAATTTAGTGTCGTTCGCAGTCGGAGCATGGGGCGAAGGTGTTATGAAAATACTAAGATTAATAAAATTAAGTAAGATTAATAACAGCATACAATCTATGCACTGGGGCTCAGCAAAGATGCACTTCAACTTTAAAAGTGATACCACTGAGGCACTGTACATGGGCTGAAAAGTCCCGGGCCTAACACATAGATGACACTAGTTTTATTGCATTCACCTCTTTTCAAGTTGTATTTTGGTTTTTTTTTTGTTTTTTTTTTTCTTGTGTTTGACATTAACTAACTACTGTACTACACTTGGATTCCGTTTTAATTTTCTTTAACTCCACCTGACCTCCGAAGAAATCTGGTACCAAGGAGCCAAAGTGGTCGCTTCTTAACACATCAGTGCCAAAGACCTCAAACCTTTACTTCTCCGTGAAGGAGCCATCAGATTTCCAAAGTGACCCCAGCATTGCGGTTGGATCGTCTTTCAGGATCCTAACCAATTTCGCCGTGTCGCTCAGAGATTCAATACCGCCGCAGAATTCCCTAAAAGAAGCCCTTTTCGACTCACGAATTAGCTTCTTGTAGTTCCTCTGAACATGGCGGTATCGCTCCCAGCCTTCAGCAAGATTAATCTTGAGAGCCCGGTTTAGAAGTTTTCTCGACTCACGCCTCAATGTTTTGAGCTCTCGGTTCTACCACGGAACGGGAGTTCGATCAAAGAGAGGTCGAATTGGACAGGCTGACTCAAAACATTCAACTAAGGCAGCGCTGAGTTTCTCAACTGCCACCGCAATCCCTTGTTCTTTCCGATGTCTTGGTGGCGTCACGTCAAAGCCACGCAACGCTCCCCTAAACTTCTGCCAGTCTGTTTTTCTGAGGTTTCTGGAGGGCAATGACATTTGTGCCTCCTCGCCAGACTAAAACTCAATATACCCATGGTCCAAGCACGAATTTTCGGCAAGGACTCTGCAGTTCCTGATTGACCACCTAAATTTTGAATTTGATAAGGTGAGATCAATCACCTCCTGCCTTCTAGCAGTAACAAGCGTGGGCTGTCTGCCCTTGTTGTTCATGTTTAGGCAAGGGGGAGCGATAAATTCTTTTTCACTTATTTCTAACCTTAAAAGGACAGCTGTTGAAAATTCATGATATTCTTCATTAGTTTGAGAGTTATTGTGTGAGTGACGCTACTTTTGTTATTTTCGAAAGAATGGATCGAAAAGAATTTGGTATTTTAATTTTATACTGCTTCTTGATTCTTGATGCGAAGCAATGACTTGAAAAGTGGGGACTCCGCTTTATCAGAGGCAACAATAAAACGTTGGTCTGCTGGTAACCTCAAACTGGTAACTTCAAACTGGTGTTGCTCGTAAAGACGCCGATGATGCACAACGCAGTTGACATCCAAATGAGGCGATACACCAGAAAGCATTAAAAAAATCCACCAAATCGTTTTAAATGATCGAAAAGTGAAGTTGCGTGAGTTAACTGACATCGTAAAGATATCAAAAGAACGGCTTAATATTGCATGAGCATTTGACTATAAGAAAGCTGTGTTCCAAGTGGGTGCTGCGTTTGCTCACGATTCAATAAAAAAAATGACAAAACTACATAAATTGAATTTCGGACTACTCCCACATTCACCGTATTCACCTGATTTGGCTCTCAGCGATTACTGGCTGTTCGCAGACATTGCCGGTAAGAAATTTCGTTTAAATGAAGAGCTTGGCTGAAACTGAGGCATGTTTTGAGGCAACAGATAAATCGCTCTACAAAAGTGGCATTGAAATGTTTCAGCGGCGCTGGAATGATTGAGTGTTCTTGATGGCAACTACGTTGATGCATAAAGCTAATCTTGACCAAAAAAAAGACGCGTTTTCTTTGTCCCGTAATTTTTCAGCCCATGCATTACACAATAGTTAAAGTGGTATAAATGAACTCAGTACTTAAGAACAGAATTATCAACACAACTATATGCGGTTGTAGGCACTAGATCTGTAAGTGAATGAACTACCAGGGCCACCCGCTTGTAAGGCGTGCTATCCCGTTTCTTTGCAGCCAAGTCGTATATGAAGTGCTGAAAATTTAATGCAAATAGAAGAAGGGTTCGCACCTACACTGACAACTTGACTATGCGATAGCCAGGCAAATACCTGCCATCAATTGTAAAGGTACTGGACGGCATTTTTGATTGGAAAAGCAGCATAGATTGAGAGTTAACCTATTCCAAACTGTGCTGATTTTATTCACGGGAAAAATAAAGATTTTCTAACCTTCTCCAATCACTGGAGAATGTGATAACTTTAAATATTTCTTTTTAAGGGAAATATTTAGGTATATTTTATTTTATGTATTTTTCGTAATTAATAGAAACCAAGCCTCTCCTTGCTATGGAACAACACACCATCAATGAAAAGCTTAGGAGTAAAGAGAAGAGAGAGAACTAGGGAGATACGCCAGGCGAAACCCTTACTGGGGGTACAACCAAAAGAAGTTTAAACAATTAAGAACTCTCCAACGATTAAAACGAGCATTCTCGCAGGCCATTGCAGACTGTCTAGTCATTTGAACCTAATCGGGATGTAGTTCATTCACTTTTGTCGTTTCTCTGACTAATCCCAGGGGACTATAATTCACCTTTTCATTGAGTGTAGCGCTATAGCGCGGTGAAGGCAGATCCATCCCGGCTATTTGCAGTTAGAAAAAAGACACATACGCTCAGCTCAACCCAGCCCTATCATAAGTTTAATAAGGGAACTAGGCTTGGATGAGATACTGTGATAGGTAGAGGGCACACAGAGCCATGAGGTCGAAATGGAAACCCTCCAATAAATCTAAGTCTAAAATTTAGCACAGTTTCCAATGCGCTCCCTGGAACTGCAGTGGTTCAGCTAGCAATTGGAGCCCAGTAGGAAGAGGGCTTGGTTGCTTGGCTGGTTGGTTGGTAGAGGTGCTGTCTGAGTGTCACATCCCAGACTCAATTAGCATAAAAAGTGTCATTTTTGTACACCATTTTAGTACACCACTAGTAGAATCACTGCCATTATTCAGTGAAACCATCTTGATATGACTATGAATCTGTCTATGTCATCGAATTTCTACCAAGTTGGTCGTAGAGCACCCAGAGTTGGAGACTCACACAGAACACAGATAGTGGAAGACCATCTCCCTAGAATGTTCTTGATTGCAGCTTTTACACCTGTGGTTGTACAGCCACTCCATCTTCCTGACATGTCCTCCCAAGCGCCAATGACCGGCTATTATTGACGTAATTCAGAAGATGTCTGTTCTTGGCTTCCTTAACAGCTCTTCAGATCTGGAATTGTTGTAATCTGGTCAAGTTTCCTTTGTTATTTTGCAGTTATCGGTGTTGGTCGATCTCTCCACAGCCTACTTGCAAGAAATCCTCCCTTTTGTAAACGCTTCGGGGACAGCCCACTGCTACTACTTGGGATAATCTAGCCAGCTCATCAGCTTTCTCATTTTCTTCAATATTTCTATGACCAGGTAGCCAGATGAGAGTGATGTCTGTCGTGCGTGCTAAGCCATTTCATTCTTCTTTGCATTGTCTTGCGATTTTTGAATTGGTTGTTGGTGACTTTGCAGTGAAGATGGCTGCTCGGCTATCTGGAAAAATACGTGCTTCTGGTAGTTGTTAAGGGTGATTTCTGATTATCCTGTAAGTTTCCTTTGTCCCGAGTACCTCTGCTTGAAAGATACTAATCCAATTATCCAGGCGAAAACGCTTGGAAATTTTGAGGTCTTTCGAATATACTTCGGCGCCCTCGCCGTAATCCATCCTTGATCCATCTGGGTTAAGTGCGGTGGTATCTTCCTTCATTATTTAATTTAGCTCCCATTCCTTTCGTGTGTGAAACATTACCTGAAACTCTAAAGTCTAGGGTAGCGGTAATGTAGTCTGATGGATTGCTGTTTAGCCTTCGGGCTTACTCACGAGAGGAGCGGGTATTACCACTTACGCTGATGGCTCGTTAAGGGAGGAAACAGAGCTTGTCTATACTGCTGATCAAAGATATATATCTGCTTTCAAATAACTGTAGCTTTCTTGGAATTGGGATCTTTGCTGTAGAGAAGAAGAATAAGCAAAAGTAGAGTATTATAGAATTGTAGAGACAAAACGGGCATTTAGTGACCATTTGATTTGAGAGCTGATACTTTTAGCTGTTTAAATACTGATTAACAGGGGATATTTTTTCTTACTTTTGTCCTCACTTCCCTCCAAAGCCATTTCCATATTTCTACAAAAGCAGCAAGGAAACGCAAATATGTCAGGTAAATTTTTAAGCCTCTTTCAATGAAAATCTTGGCCATTTCCAATTGTAGATAAAGTCAACAAAGTTTGCTTCAAAGCCACTGAATAAGCTTGAAATTAACTATCTCTTTCCTCAACAGTAAGTGCAGATTGTTTGAAACTAATATATTAGTCGAATAGAAGCATCACCCGCATGATGTATATTTTTAGCCACGAATGCAGAAATTTTTACAAAAATAAGGAATAAAAGCAAACAACGCAATCAATCAATAAGAAGCAAGAGAGGTGCATGTGGTTAGAAATAATGTTAGTTGATGTGTTTCAATAGCTTTGTATTAAACTTAGTAGCCAACGTAGGCGAGTCACTTATTGCTTTGACAAAATGAATACCGCCAGAGAGCCCGAAAGATAACAAAAAAAAAGCTGCATTTAATTTATTTTTAATTTTTAAACTTTTATTTTAGTTTTATTTTTAATGAAACTGGAATTCAAACATACTTGTTTGCATTCGACAACGCGTGGAGCTAATAATAAGTACCTAAATAAAATGCATTTGCGTGCGTGTTCGTAGGCGTTCCCACCAACTTCGGGGAATGTTTGATTTGATGCTGTGTCGTGGTCGTAGAAGTAAGCAATGAGCAGAAAATATTAATAAACTTTCGTATTTCTTGTACTTTTTTATATGCGGGAAAACATCCTAGAGTTGCAGAAATTTTATACTACAAATTTTTGTAAACAAAAAATTTACCATTGCTAGTTGTGTGTGAATGTCACTCATACGCTATGGTGTCCTGACAGTTGATGCTTTCCATTTCAATTCAACCGGGCTATTCAGGACATGTTCTTCGATTTCGATGTAAAATATGTTGCTTTCTGGTCAAAATAATGAGACACGTATTTTTTTGTTCGCCCGAAAAATTTTTTTTTCAAGATTTATCGGCAATTTTGCTTTTCGGCTCAAAATCGATTTTTTTTAATTATATAAGAAAATTTTTTTTTTAAGTGATCATAGCTTAGTCAAAAATGAACTGATTTTAATGATTCTGGGTTCAAAATGATCGCCATTACTTACACAAGCGACTTCATGTAGAAACAATTGCAAAAAAGTAGATGAACATTTTTTATTTTGCAAAAAAAAAATCGAAATTTTTTCGAAATGCAATATTTCAAAAAGTGTATTTGTTTTTCTTTTTTTAACTTTTTCCAAATCAAGAGAATTATAAAGAAACAAAAAATAGTCTAAACTTGTCAATATGTCGTGGGTTATAATTTTGGTTTTATTTTTTAATGAAATTTATATGAAATTTATAAATTTTAGTACTCTTACACATAAGTGGACACTTAACAGTAACGATTTTGCCCAAATTCATTCCGAAAAAATCGCGTACGAAAGAAATAAGAATCACACATAGACTAAGCGCGCTTAGAATGGTGAGTGCTTATCGCACTATTTCAGATGACGCTATACAGTCATATCGAAGAAAAACCCTATAGATCTCTCAGTCAGCAGAAGGGGCTGCATAATCTAGTATGCATAATCTAATTAGAGCGTGCAGCAGGAGCGCTGGGATATTTCTAGAAATGTTTGTTGGATGCACAAACTGATACCAGACATAACGAAACGGTATAGAAGGAAGCACAGGGACGTTGTCATCGACGTTTAAAGAGTATCTACACCGCTTTAATTTGGAAAACAAGCCCTTTTACCCGCTCTGCCTTGACGAATCAGAGAGTGCAAGGCATGTGCTCTTCCTGTGCAAGAGTTTCCACACCGAAAGAGAAGACCTTCGCAGGGTTTTTGGCGAGCACCCTACAAAGGCAAACCTTACGACGTAAATGTGCGATAAACCTGCAAAATGGCAAGCATGAAGTTGTTCGAGCGTATCATGAAAATGCTGCATGATGAAGAATGGATCCGAAAGGCGAAACTACGCCATCTACAGCTTGATATCCAGGCTGATAGAAATGCTGAATAGTTGTTGCAACACGAACACCGGACAGATTCTCATACTGACAAAGACTGAGTGATTTAAGTTAACATACTCCATAACGACCTCCCGATGTATTACTTAACGGCAAGGTTCCAAAGGGATCAACAGTTCGATCAAGAGCAGGTAGAGATAGAGATAGGGACAGAGGTAGATATAGAAACAGAGACAGAGGTCCCAAACAGATTGAGGTAAAGATATATGTAGCTGAAAGCAATTTCTTTGTGACTGTCTGTGATTTGGAGACTACAGAATTTGCCTTACAGAAACCCCTCTGACATAATTTCTGAATGACAGAGTGTAGCCACAAAAGCATTATCCGGGGGATGTGGAATAGCTTCAAGGAACAGGTGGTAAAAACAGACGCGTGCACTTTAACAGAGGGATAAACTTGTTGGGTGATAAATTTATAAAAAAAAATAATTATTTACTCTTATATTTTTAAGCACCCTAAATCCATCAGAAAATACTAAATATTACGCTTTCGTTATTGCCTTAAACCGTGCCAATTTAAAGATTTCTAAGATTTTTTCATTTCACATAAATGGCGAAATGAAAAGTTTCAAATCGCGACATTTCAAATCTCTACAGTTTCAATTTTAATGTCGTGCGTACATTTTGGTGATTTACAAGTCATAAAAAGGATATAAATGCCTTAAATTGCCAGACAGAATTTATTAGCATTAAAAATATGAGCCTCCTAAAACAAAATTAATAATATTAATACAAGAAATAAAAAGATAGAAAATACGATGCACACAGGAAGAATAAAAAGTAAAGGTCTCCCAACGGAAGCGTCAAGGACAGGGCAACATAAACCGCCTACATAAACAGTGCTTACTAATGTAAAAAATTGAGAGCTCCCTAAATGGACATTTGCGTTGTACTGCAATTTATAATTTTTTCAGCCGTTTCTTTCTTTTGGCCACATTATCACTTTAATTGCCCTTGGCAGCCCTGTAGAGACGGGCCTTGTTGACGTGTGAAATATCACTCCCACTCTTAAGTGTAACTGGGTCTGTGCGGGGTATTTTTGCATCTTTAAATTTAATTTAAAATTTTTTCAAATTGAAGATACGCGATGAAAAGGAAATGTTTTCTCTGTATCGCGTGGCTGCTTGCTCTGCATAGTAGTGCCTAAGAGGATATGTAAGAGTTTAACGCTCAATTTTAGAGCCTTCTTCTTTTATGAATTATATTAGAAGAGAAAAATTTAAACGTGAACACTTAAGGAAGAATTACAACTACTAATCTGGAAAAAAGTAAATAATAAAACTAATACTTGCTTATATTAACTTGATGGCGGTAGAAGGCTCTGATTATAAATTGTCTATTAACTAAAAACTTCCTTGGTATATTAATAAATTATGGGTAAGACGTCGGGGCATTATGGTATTGTTTTAAATGTTGGTAGATTTTTTTTGCTCCCTATAAAAACGTACAATTGTTGGCGTATGTCGATGATATTGACATCAGCGGCCTTAACAACCTTTCCGCCTTTTCCAAACTGGACAAAGAGGCAAACCGAATGGTTCTGGTGGTGAACGAGAGCAAAACAAAGTACCTCCTGTCTTCAAACAAACAGTCGGCGTCCACGTCAATGTTGACAGTTATGATTTAGAGGTTGTAAGAGACTTCGTTTATTTAGTAGTAGTAAAGTCCTCTCTCGACGAACAAAACTAATACTTTATACGGCTCACTCATTACGCTTGTCTTATCGCATGGCGCAGAAGGATGGATGATGTCACCCGACGAGGAGTCTCTTGAAGTGTTTGCGAGAAAGATTCTGCAGAAGGTTTTTGCACCTCTGCACGTTGGCGACGGCGAGATGGAGCAATGAGCTGTATGAGATTTACGACGACATAGACATAGTGCAGTGAGTCCGGATCCAGAGGCTTCGTTGGCTGGGTCATTTCGTCCAAATGTATACAAAAGCTCCGGCTCTGAAAGTATTCGGTGCGGTACTAGCAGATGGTAGCAGAGGAAGAGGAAGGCCTGCTTTGCTTTGGAATAATCAGGTTTAGTACGACTTGTTTCCAAGTGGAACCGATTAGCATGAGTAAGAAACGATCAAACTTGGCTAAAATCACTTAAGTGGTTATTGCTTTCGTCAAGTAAAAAGTGGCAGTGGTAGGTATGGAAAACAAGCCGTGCGTATAATTTAAAGTATTCGATGTGTCTTATCGCTTTCCTCACAAGATTGTGCATTGAGTTAATTTGAACTTTGCCGCTTTCTAGGAGGATGCATAGTGGAGCCAATGTAGTAAAATCACTTCGTTTCTTGGATAAAATACTTCAGATGTTGACTGCCGATTCCTATTCTACCAGACATTCAAGGAAGTAAAAGTTTAGACAGCTGTGGCAGAACAGTGGCAGAGGATGTGTTCAACGCTCTCCACCTCTCCACTTTCCTGTATTAGAGGGAAACCCCTACCTTTGCATTTGATTGTCCGGTGATGATGCCAACCACTATACTAGACCAGAAGACCGGAACCTAGCTCTCTGCTCCTTACTTCTAAGCCAGACCTATATATGTTACCTATCTCAGAAGTGCCCTACGTTGTTCATTTACTGTTGGCTTTTGCTATGTAGATTGCCGGTTTCCTGAGCTTGCTTGTGGATAAAAGTATGCCCATATGTTGGGCAGAATTGACTGATTTTAGATGAGTTCCCATTCCAGCCAGCTTATTCGCGATACTGTTTTCAGGAATGGCTCTGTATCCAAGAACACAGATAACGTTGATTCTGTATCACTTAGTCAGCTCTTTTAAAATAGTTTTATTTTTGATTATCACTTAGAATCAAGTGCCCTGGCGCTGTAAGGATATTATAGCCACTTGACCGTGACTGTCGTAGCCGAATGGATTGGCGCATGACTACCATTCGGAATTCGGAGTAAGTAGGTTCGTATCTCCGTGAAATACTAAAATGAAGAAAAAGTATTTTCTAAAGCGGTCGCCCCTCGGCAGGTAATCTCCTAGAGAAAGTATTAAAAGGAAAGTAAGGTAAAAATAGTAGTATTTCTGCCATGAAAAAGCTACTCATAAAAAAACATCTGCCGTTCGGAGTCGGCTCAAAACTTCAGGTACCTTAATTTGTGGAACAAAAACGGCCTTCACAAATAGGAGGAAGAGTTCGGCCGAATACCCAAAAAGGGTGTACGCGCCAATTATATATATATATATATACATACCTACAGACCTAGATAGTGATCGGTTGTGCTGCGACGGACGATTTTTCACGAGCCACAACGTAGCTTTCTTTTGGCTATTAACTCAGCTTAAAAGACACTGCAGTAGTCAGGTAGCCATAGATTTAGTTTCAGCGGCCGCAGTCTGAGTGGATGCCATACCCGATCTTATTATTTAGACTTGAGCCGTCAGTGAAAATAGCTGCTGACCATGGGCCGAGGACATTAACGTTATCCCATTCACATCATTCTGAAAAAAATATTTGTGAAAAAGAATTGTAAAACAATGTAAACCAGCTTTCTACATATTCTTGGGAGAGTTCCGAGATTTTATATTGTAAATGCCCAAATTGGAAATATTTCAAGGGAAGGTATGCACTTCGTCTAATTGCGTTGTAGTTAGACCGAAATTTGCCACAGATATCCTGCGGAGAAGGTCTAATAGAGCTGTAAGGATCTTAGATGGGGTAAACGTGAGTGAGTACTCCTGTGATAAACATGAAAGGAATAACAAAACTCTGCAATCACGTCTGCTCAACAGCTGATTTTGATAAACTGACTGAGATCAGAGTAGTAGCTCTGCGATATGTACAACCTTCTCTGCTCCTTCAGTCGTGTTATATCAAAAATATCATTTCTGTTAAGCTGTTTTCAGTTAATTACTGTTAGCTTGCACGTGTGGATTTGAATAAATATGACCTTTTGAAAAATTCCTTTTTCTGCATTATCTTTATTATAATAAAATCTAGAAGCCTTCATGAAGTATTATTTCATTTAGAATGGGACTATATTGGTTTAATCTACTAATTTATTAACAAATTAAAAAATAATAATTAAGTTACTAGGACTGCATTCTGTTCTCTTCAATGCCCATTTTAATTTCAATCTCTTCTCTTTTCAGTTGTCATCGCCAATCAACAGATGCGTTCCACCACTAATCTGCTCATCATCAATCTGGCCATTTCAGATATACTGTTTGTTATTTTCTGTGTGCCCTTCACCGCTACCGATTATGTGCTACCCGAGTGGCCATTCGGCAATTTGTGGTGTAAATTCGTGCAGTATATGATTGTGGTCACCTGCCATTGCAGCGTCTATACGCTGGTGCTGATGTCCTTCGATCGCTTTTTGGCCGTTGTGCATCCGGTGACGAGTATGTCATTGCGCACGGAGCATAATGCGATGCTGTAAGTAGCTTCAACACAAGCAAATACACACACATACATACATACCCACACATACATACACACATAGATGTATACATGTTCATTTACAACCCGCATCAGCAACATTCCGTGTGATTTGTCAACATTATTAGACTTTGTGCCATGGAATTGAGGCCAGCCTGATAATGAAATTTCGTTTTCATTTAAATTTTAGTGCCATTGTCTGTGCGTGGGTGCTCATTGTGACTTCTGCGATTCCAGTTGCTTTGGCCCATTCGGTGCGCCTATACTATTTCAAAGGACGTAATTATACGGCTTGTGTTTTTTCCACGGAGGAGGAGGGATGGAGTTTGGTTGGATTTCAGGTAATTGTGATGGAATGAGTTTTTGTGGTATGGTTGAGATTGTATTTTGTAGAACCAAAGGAAGTGGTACTTCCTCGCGAAATGATGTGAAAGTAGTGGTATTGCGTTTGTGACCGGAATCAACAAAATTTTTAACTCAACTTGATATTTTCTCAAATTGATGCCAAATAATAATAAAAGTCTTTCATGTGTTTGCTTTTATTTACAAATTCGAAATTAAATTTCGTGGGTGTGCTTATATTTTATTTTATCTGCATATATTGCTTAAGTTTTTATCTATTAAATGTTGGTTTACCAAAGTGCAGTGGCCTAATCTTATTCTTGCAAGTTTGACTAGGTCCTTTCTTGTTAATCACGAGTTGTGGCCGATTTGGAGCCTATGTTCATAGTTAATTTTTGCGAGCTTACGTTTGTATACCAAATGGTAGTTTTGTCGTATGTACTATTTTGTTTAAATGCAAAAAGTTTCTTGACGTAGCTTCGTATGTCGCTGACCAGGTAATTATTAGACATAATAAAGGGCGTCTCGCGACTTCTTTAAAGTTAGATCGGCTAGTTCGTTGTTCAAATAGAGATACAAATACGAATTAGGTGGTACATGAGTTGGTACCTAGACGAGTTTTATTTTTTTTTTATGTTTTATAAGGAAACTTCTTATGGTGCCTGCATAAATGTTATTATTTTTTAGGCTTTTTATGTTTTCGAGGGGCGAAAGGGACATCTAGCATTGAAATCATCACAAGTGACTAGACAATTTTGTACTGTCTAATAGCAGCGTCCACTTAGTATCAAGTCACCGTGTACCTCTTTTCATAATTCCTCTCGTATTCCTGTTGAACACGTGCACGGTTAAGCTATGAAGGCTAAATCTAAATTGTTGCTCATACGCCACAGTGAGCTAAATTTCATAATTCTCTTTAGGGGACAGATGCGTGTAAATGGCCATATTTTGCCCGATTTCATTAAAATGATTTAAAATGAAGAAGTCAATACATTTTTTTTTTCAAAATTGGCATTCAGTTTATTTATACATTAAAATAATATAAAAAATTTTGGTTTTATTTAAATCATTTAAAATGGCGGATGTACACTCAATTCTTCCAGGAAGGTCGCATCGGGGCTTCTCAATCGGCGGGCATTGTAGCATCGCCGTCAGTGACTTGAATACAAAGAACCAACAATTTTTTGTTTATTAATGTCATAATTTCTATACGAATTAACAATAAATGGAAAAAATAAATTCGCGGAGTAAGATGCTCAAAAAAAAAAAAACAAATGAAAGGGCCGAATTTTCCTACTATTTTGCTTCGAAAAAATTATTTTTTTGAAAAATTTTCGAAAACTTTAAATTCACATACAAAGTAATATCATAAAAAAGATGTGTGCAAAATTTCAGGGAGCTCGGTCTATAACTTTTAGAGTTTTCGTGCACGCCAATTCGAAAAATATAGCTTTGAGAAAAACGCGTCTTAAGTTTGAATGCAACGCAACTATACCTCTGCCAGCGCTTGAACGCAAAGAATAGAGTCGACACGGTTGACGATCTATAATAAAGGGTGGTTAAGTTTCAAGAGCCGGTGTTGATTTTGAATAAAATAAAATTTTTTTAGGAAATTATTGTCATTTCTCTTTATTATGATAATATTGGTATGGCTCAATTACGTGTGAAACAAAATATCGGTCAAATGGCCGCCGCGGCCTCGGCGACACACCTTCATCCGATGGTCCAAATTTTCAATGACGCTGAGGCATAATTGAGGCTCTATGACGTTAACTAGGTAGAGAGCGGTCCGCGCGCTCCTGTACCTCAAACTTTAAACTCATTAATCTCGAAACGACTTTTTTTGGCCTGGTGTTGCCAATTTCAGCGCCATTTTTTAAATTAGTAAAATTAAAAAAAAAAATTTTTGTATGTCAAAGAAGTTAAATAAAAGGCCTAAAAAATTCAAATATCGTTTGTTATTTTTTTATTGTAAAAAAAAATCCTCAAAGTACCCTAATTTTTCGAGTTCTATACCACCGGGACCCTTTAAGTATAATAATACATATTTGTTTGTGGAAAAAGTAATCCATTATTTTGGCGTAAAATTTAGTTGATCTTTAGCTCCTGGGCGATGCTATGACTACTTACATTCTGGTCAACTTCGATTATTTCTGTTATTTAATCGGCGTTTTCGACATTGTGGACATTTTATTTAACATCAAAAATACCAAAACGTAATCGACGAAACCAAAATTACTTATAATTAGATGTTACAGTATCGGCACAATAAGCACCATTTACCATTTCGCATTTATCAAAAAAAAAAAACTGTAAAATGGACCAAATTTTCTCTTTGTTGACTTCCATTATTAACACCCTGTAACTCATAACTGAGTGCAACAAATAAAAAGCAGCAGACAAATTTTTTTAGTGTGAAATGTCATCTTGACATCGAACATAAACTCTGAATTGTTTGATCGATACTTTACGAGATATCGATCACTACAGCCATCTACCAAGAAAATAATGGATTCCTTTTTCCTCAAACAATATTAACATTTCTTGAGTGAAGCCGTTTTTTTCGATTCAACCCGAATGGGTTGGTGCGTGACTACCATTCGGAATTCACAGAGAGAACGTAGGTTCGAATCTCGGTGAAACACCAAAATTCAGAAAAACATTTTTCTAATAGCGGTCGCCCCTCGATAGGCAATGCCAAACCTTCGAGTGTATTTCTGCCATGAATCAATGAATAAACTCTTATTATATTTACTCAATTAACTATTCGCAGCCCGTGAAAGCTATCTGCTGATGTAAAGACGGCGGCAAATGGATTATCTGTGGAACAGCTTTTCCGTCAATTCAATAAAAATATAAGAATGAAATAGATTTTAATTTTTCGTATCAGGAAATTTTTAGCAATAGGGAATTAATTGAAAGGCTATATGTTTTTATTACTTTTGCAAAAAAAAAAATTAAATAATGAAAAAAAAACATTATTAATTGATTACTGTGAAATGTAGTTTCTAACCACCATCCTTTTTTATTTCTTACTCGCTTCACAGATTTCCTTTTTTATGTCGTCGTACTTAGCCCCACTAACTTTAATTTGCTTCTTGTATGTGGGTATGTTGGCGCGACTTTGGCGTAGTGCGCCGGGCTGTAAGCCATCAGCCGAATCCAGGTAAGTACTTGTAGATTACGGAAACTTATCACTGCCGAAAGGCTTTAAACATGAAAAAATGTAAAGAAACTAAACCAGAGTATGGGGAATCAGTAAAAAGGAAAGAATAAGATCGAAGAAAGGAGAATTATTTATAGGTATTGCAAATAAATTATTATGCGATTATTAACCACCTGGTGCTCACAGCATTGCTGAGGATTTCTAAAATTGTTAGTGATTTTTATCTCATGCAGCTTTTAAAAGCAGTTGCGTTATACTAAAAGGTAAAACTCATTCGCAACAAATGCTCGAATTTGTTGGTATGACAGAAAATACTTCACACTTTCAGCAAAAATTAGGAAATCAACAACGAATTTTGGGATTTAGTTTTGTGTGGTAGAAAATACTGCTTATTTAGAAAACTAGAACGAGCACTCGAATTTTTTTGTACTTCACAATTTCAGCAAAAATTAGGAAATTAGCAACGAATGCTCGAATTTTATGGTTGAAAATATTAGAGCAAATACTTTCACTAAAAAACAAAATTATAAAATATTACTGCGAATTCTAAAACTCTCTAAAAATTTAATCTAAAAAGTTGGAAATTTGTATAAAAACATTTTTAATTATTTTCACAAGGTGTGTAACATTTTCCGCTGGTGTAGCGAAAAAGTGAGAGCCCAGATGTTTAAACCTTTGCCCGATGAGAGCAGGGCAGCTGAGACAGAAAGCTTCTGCAGAAGGGCTTAAAGCAATGCCAAGCCTCATCGCATTGACATCTAACGGACAGTGCCCAATGAGGATACCTACCAAATTTGATAGCTGTGGCTTTGTTAGCTTTAGAAGTTCTCTCGAGCGCCCCCGATCTACCCGCGGTCAGAAGGATTTCGCAACCTTGCACATTTGCGCACTAACTCAGCGCTTATAGCAGACCACAGGTTCTTAAGGGAACTCCAATCCTCTCATATTGCGGTGAAACCGTCTCAAAGGTAACCTGTCTGGCCAACTCATCGGCCCAACAGCTTCGCTTTATGCCGCTGTGACCGGGAACCCAAATGAGTTTAATATCGAAGTATTTCAATGCAATCGAGAGAGAAGTCAGGTATTCCCCAACTAATTTCGAACGCATAAACAGCGAACTCAATGCCTCAATTGCCGCTACAGAAACTAGCAACCAATATACAGCTTCCTTAATAGTGGCTACTTCTATTTGGAAAACACTAAAGTGGTCCGGAAGCCTACATTTGAGTTTGACGGAGAGCTCTTCGCAGAATACTCCCCCATCAGCTCTTCCGGTATGAATTTAATTTCCCATAAAATTAAAAAGCAATAAAAATGTAAAATAATATTTAATCAAAATGAATTTCCTTGTCACAAGATATTATAATTTTGCAAATAGCATTCAAAGTCAATGGTATTTGAATCAAATAACTGCAGTATACAAACAGAAAAGCAACGTGACCATAAAGATGAAAATAAGGATTTCCATCACTGAAAATAATTTTTTGTATTTAGTAAAAAAGTTACTCATAAGCAATTGGATAGGACTATTTTGTGCCACATTGGTACACACATGATCTTTCAAATCTCTTTGAGAGGCTTACAGTTTTATGCTGTATCCGAACGATAATTGATTTTTATGAGAAGCTTTTTAGGGACAGAAATTTACATAGAGGTTTGACTGCTATAGAAAAAAATTCAAAAAGTCAAGCCTCATTGACCCTGAGTTTCAGCCATACCGAAATATACTCACGACGAATTCTGCTAAGGTGGCCTCTCTTCACTAAATGCAGTTTTTCACTTGTTCCTGAAATATATTCCTATAATTTGATTAGTTGGTACGAAAAGTCAAAATTCGAATAGACTTAATTTTAAAACAGCTGCATTCAAAATTATATCTTAATCCAACATCGCGGCCTCAAATTTTTTTGTCGAAATGAACACTTAAAAAAAAATTACGTTGTTATCCATAAAGTAACTTAATCTTAAGTCAATATTAATGGCTCAATAATTCATGAATTAATGATTTGAAATAAAAGTTCAGTTTAAAGGTTCATTAAATTTTAATATCAACCTAATAATATATTTAATATTAAAAAAAAATAATCTAAAAAAAATTATACAAAAAAAATTATATTAAATACATATAAAGATTTATAAGGTTTTCCAAAGAAATGTGCAAATGTGACCATCAAACCATCTGGTAAACAGGGATTAATTGTCAATAATAAAATTACCAGCATACGCTAAGATGAATGAAATTCAGATTTTTAGCGAAAAAAAGTGAAAATTCTTATCAGTTTTAACCTGAAGGCAGCCATTAAACCTGCAACCAGAAAATAATTACCTTTGCACTAGGCTTCGAGCCCTTGCTAACTCTGCTCTTTGAAGTTAGTCGGTGAATGTAAGACAAAACTGAACAGTGTTGCAAAACACAACAAAGTTAGTCTTATTTGGGTGCCTGGACATTGTGGTATTACAGGTATTACATGAGTTAGCTGATAAATTGGCAAATGAAGGCTCTGCAAGTATGCCACTAGGCCCTGAATCCTTACTAGGTGGTCAATTCCGCATCGGTTCAACTATGGATTGAGGACTTCATGAGGTCTACCCATGGAGGATGTTGGTCTATATTGAACTCGTGCAGAGTAGCCAAGTGCTTTGTGAAAGAACCAAACAGGAAAACACCGACCTTTCTCTTCATCAATGAATCCAAGAGATTTGTAGAAGAGTGACCTTAAATTAATTTAACCGTCTTATGACCCACATTTTATCTTCCCTATCTCTCTATTCTTTCTACTGAAATCTATCCGGGTGTAGTACAATGGTCTACTGACTGAGTACTTGGACTTGTCCAGTCCCCCACAAATCTAATCTAATCGAATCTAAGCTTCGACAACAATCACTTTATATTTTGCCAAAAAAATTTAGTTACGCTAAAGGGCATTTAAAAATTTGTCTTTTAGTTATTAATTATCAATTTAATTTACTTTATAAAGAGGACACTTGTAAGGTAAAACCGAACGCGCTGCGTCTTTTTATTTTAACGAAAGTAGCTACCAGGCAATTGTTGTTATTCGCGCACTCCTCAAATAAAGTGGCAAAACAATAAATTTTACTTCGATAAAAACGCTTAAGAGTTTTCAAATGTGACTCTGAATTTATTATTTTCTTTTCAGGAAAGGTAAGCGGCGTGTGACCCGCATGGTAGTTATTGTGGTGCTTGCGTTTGCTATTTGTTGGCTTCCCATACATGTAAGTATGAGCAAAAGTATATTGTTGGAAATAGTTATTACTTTAAATGATATCACAAAATTGTATTAACTAATTATTAATATAACTGAGTTTGAAAGTCTTTTATAAAAGTTTATTTGAAGAGATTATGCAAGACTGGGTACTTGTCATTATTGAAAAAAATCTGTAGTTCCACATGCATATGAAATTTGTCTTAAGTATCACAAAAAAGTTGACTTTAGCTCCATAGTGTTATAACTTAAAACGATAACAACTTAAGTGCAAGAGACCAAACATTTTTTGATGTTTAACAACCAGCGAGAACATTTCGAGCTTAGATATATATCTAGCTTCAGTACAGGCCCTGAAATTAGAAAATCTGAAAAGGAATCTGCCAAAATTACTATAAAATCAATCAATGGCATCTTTTGACGACGTAGCTTTGAATATAAAATCCATGAATTCACAACAGACATCATCAAAAGTCGATAAAAAATTTTCTTCCACCACTTCTTGGATTTTCGGTTCAAATCATATAAGCAGAAGTATTATTTCCTGATAAGAAGCTTTCCTCTTCAGAGGGCACGTAATTATCGTCACTGCCGTCTGAAAAATCGACGTCATCAAGGTCACCAGATTCGTCACACTCTATTAGCTGGGCCAATATATTCTCTTCATTTTCTCGACATATTTCAAGGTTTTTCTAAATCAAAACAGGTTTATGATTAAATATGTTTGGGGTAAAAGAAATCCATTATTTTCACGGTGGATGGCTGTAGTAACCGATATCTCGTAAAATATCGATCAAAATTTATGCTTGTTGTCGAGGTGATATTTCACACTAAAAAAAATCTATTGCTTTTTTTGTTTGTTCCATTCAGTTGCGAGTTGCAGGGTGTTAACAATAGGAGTCAACAAAGAGAAAATTCGTAACAATTTACAGTTTTTTTGATATGGGAGAAAATGCAAGCCAGGCCGCTGAAGTTGTGAATGGGGTTTATGATGACGGCAATTTTGGCTTCGTTGATTCCGCTCAGGCATTTTTGATGCTAAAGAAAATGTCTAAAAAATTACAAAAGTAATAGAAGTTACCCGGCATGTTAGTAGTCGTAACATCGTTCAGGAGCTAGAGATCGGCCATAAAACAGTTTTGAACCATTTACGCAAAAATCTCACGCAAACAGAATGGATTTCTTTTTCACCAAACTAATATTATCCACTCATTGATACATTTTTGCATTGATTAAAAGGTCGATGTCATTTCGCGTTTACTTCCCACTAACTTTTATATTATCTGCTCAAAGTTGAATCACGTTAAAGGAGGTTGACTTCTGAAGGCAATCTTTCAAGCGGCATGGTAGCATTTCTAGGCAGTTAACAGCGTATTTCATGGATTTTCATACCGGGGCAATCTTTCCAAGTAGGCAGGATAGGAATTAGAGGCAAATCTGTACCACTGCTGATACCTCTGTCTTTACTAACGGCTCCAAGATGACGGCTCCGACTTCCGATTGGAGCAGGGGGTTTCTCTAAATCAGCCAATTTACCTATTTCCTTTAAGCTGCCGAATACTGCTAGTGCTTACAGGCAGAAGTCTTTGTGATCCTGAGGCCATGCAAAATGCTTTGGAAACGTCGGAGCGAAAGAGATATTAAACATTTTTTTCCAATAGTCGAGCTGCAATCAAGGCTCTGACGATGTCATGGTGCAAGCCAAGCTAGTCAACACCTATAAGGAGGAGATCAAATCTCCTGGGTGCGTATGTAACATGTCTCACCATTGCAGAAGGTGTGGAGTCTTTCAGAAATACACTTTCTATCTAAATGTCCGGGCTTGGCAACTAAACGATTAAGGTCACTGGGTGCTCCTTTTTTGGACAGCTTGGGACAATGCGCCAACCCAATAAACAAACCAGTTTAAATTTTCCATTTTCATGCAATTTTTGCTTGAGAAAATATTTCACATTTTATTTCACGTGCAATTGTGCATTCAAGTGTGTTGGTTGAGATTGAGGTGCGTGTGAATGTAAAGCATACTTATACCTAGGAAGGCTACATTTGCATGTTCCACAGGGCGTATGAGTTACCTTGAAAGAGAAGTGTGTTCGACCTGCTTGTTTTAATATACTTATAATAGTAGGTTGGTATGCAATCAATATTACTGTATAAATGATGGCAAAGTTCACACAAGAAAAGCAAGAATTGTGTAAAAAGGTGGAACTGCGCACAAGAAAATGTAATTAGAAATGGAATTACATTTCCTGTGCGACACTGAGAGAAGCATTTTTAAACGCATTCAAGTAGTTGTGTGTGCCGTAAAATTATTAGAAAAATATGCTCATATTTATTTGCATAAATGCAATTGATATTGTTTCTATATTTTTATTCAGATTTAAATAATTTCAGTAGAAGTCAAAGTCAATCAAATTGTTGGAATTCCAATATTCGGAAAAATGAAAATAATTTATTTACAAAATTCATGGGAAAATTCCTGATATAACAAAAACTAGAAGGGTTGTATTGTATATGAAATATACATGCATATATGAAATATACATGCATATATTATTTTATTATATTCTGCGTCATATTTCAAGATTTATATGTTATTTATGCAGCGCTACCACAATATTCGCCTACATTTTGCTATTTGTTCAGCTGTAAATTAATTTGGTAACTAATCGTCTTAATCCGTTTAGAGACTAAAAAAAGTTCAAGTTATTAAAATGTAAAATTCAAATACTTCTGCTATGCTTTTAAACAAAATGGCTATTATTCAAACACAAAATACTATTTTTTCAAATAGCTATAAATTCGGAGAAATTGTGCCATATTTTCAAGCGATGAATGATGGATATAATCATTTTTGCTGTTTTTATACCAGGCTGGCAATGGAATATGAAATGGAACTTAGCATTTCCTCATGAGCTGTGACTTGTTTAGAAAATTTTACTTAAGGCTACTCAAAATTTTGCTATAAATTTTAAATTATCCTGCAGAGGAACTAGTCACTTTACATTTTTAGCATAGCTTTGACGTGGAACTGACTGCACTACCTTTGTTTTGCGCTTTTGCTAATTTTTCTTATTTTTTTTCCACCGATGGGAGTGAATCCTAATGGTAAGGAGAACATTAAATGAACCTTGAAAGTATAGCGAAATTGCTTTGTTAACTAATTGCTGGACTTTGACTTAAAGCGGAATATGTACTTTATTTTAGGTAAATCAACGCAGCAAATTAAAAAGGCGCCATAATTGCAGATGCTTAAAAATGAAATGAACTGTCAAGCAAATTGATAGTCGCGTGTTTAGCAAGCTTGTATACCTTAATGATACCTCCAACGGGCAAATATCTGTAGCTAACCGGTGCTGTTGATGTAACGGAGAAGGTCGATGGCATTTAAGTTGGAGCACTGCCCCAAGCTGTCAAAGAAAGGAACTCCTAGTGACCTTAATCGTCAAGCTAACAACCCGGACATTTCCAGAGAAAGTTTTCAATAATCTCTTTCTCTGAAAGATTCCCACAGCCTCTGCAATGGGGATTAAATGGTAAACCCAGCTTTTCTGCGTGAATGCCGATCGGCCAATGACCGTTCGGTAAGCACAACTACAAGTTTGGGAATGTAATGGGGTGATATCTACAGGAACATCTGCGACCTGCGTCTGTAGTAGTGGGAGCCACAGGATTTTCGAAATACCACTCGAAGAAATGGAGCTTTATCTCTTTTGCGCTTTCATGAGAAATACTTTGTGCAATTTCCCTTTAACAGTTAGGCGCATGACTATGACCAGGTGGCAGATCTGTGAAACCCATTCAGTCGACCTTTTCTTGGCAAGCTCATCAGCAATTTCATTTCCTTTCATGTTCCCATGTCCTGGAACCCAGAGCAGTGAAATGTCACCTGCACACCCAAGAGATTTCATCTCCCCCGCTCCCATGTGACCTAAGCATTTTTCATGCCTGTCGTATCGCAAAGACTACTGCCTGAAAAACAATTGCAGTATTCGGCAGTTTAAATGAAATAGATAAATTGGTTGATTTAGAGAAAAGGTCTGCTCCGACTCACGATTCCATCCTGGAACAGAGGTAACAATTCTAATTCAGCCTACTTCGAAAGATTGCTCTTGCATGCCCTAGTTTGCGGCTAGAGAGATGTGTATGAAGTTCAGATAAGCGCGAAGTTAACTGCCTAAAAATGCCATGCGTTGAGAGATTGCCCCAAGAAGCCAACCTCCTGTAACTTGACTGCATTTTGACCAGTGATGGAAATAACATAAAAGTCGTTGGGAAGTAAGTGCAAAACGGCATTAAGGGCAGCACTGGGACAAGTTCTACATTCTCCGGTGATGCCTATATAAGCAGTCCTTTCAACCCACACTCGTTTAGTCATCAAGCTTGTATTGTATATGAAAAAATATAAAATATGAAATATATGAGTTTTATGAAAAAATCGGAAAGTTACAAAGTGCAAGGGAGCGTCTCTTAGTTTTATTTGTGTGTTTATTTTTGCCGCTACATTACTTTTATTGGGAAAAATACCAGATGTGTATGTAGTTACGACTCTCGCCTTAAAAATTAGTTGACAACGCGTTGCAAACTTTGTTGATTAGAGCTTTCTTCTTTCTTTGAACAAAAAACTTTTAATTGATTTGTATTTTTGCATTAAAAGTTAAGTGGTTTTTTTTATAATATACCTTTTTTTTAAATAAATTTATTATAAGCATATTTCGTTTAACACTAATATTCTGTTAATCATACTGAACATTTTTTATTTAGTATTAGATGGCAGCACCATTCGAATTTTTGTTTTAATATTTTTATATTTTTTCTAATCATATTTCGTTGGTTGTGTAGCAATATATCCATATTTCCAATTTTTCATGACATTTTTCAAACACATGTAGTTCTGTTGTTATATACTCGTAATAAATCTGGGACATAATTTCTTAAAAATAAATAAAAATTAAGTGGCAACACTTTTAAGAAAAAAAAATGTTTTTAAACTTAATTTCCTAAACACTGCTTAGAATCCATTTTGTAATATTTATTTCTATATTTGAATGAACTACACTTTTTGAATTATGAATATGTGGCAACACTTTACCATAAAGTTGGATACGCGCAAGTTACATATATACAAAACCAGTAAAATTGCATGCATTTTTAGCATTCAGTTCAACTGTGTCATAATTTCCAATATTTGCAATAAAAATTAGGTGGCAACGCTATCAAGGAAATTGTGTTTCATACAAAGCCTGATTAGAAATTTGTACGCTGAAGCTCATGCCGCAATATTTATTTATATTTTTGAATAAATTACAAATGCGTGGCAGCAGTCTGCTATAAAGGCACAATCATCTACGTAACTAAATGTACGAGTAAACAGATAATCGAAATGCCTTCAAACAAAAAATATTAACTCTTTGCGGTCGTATGTCTATCTTCAGCGATTTATTTTATTTATTTATATTAATAAATTTAGTTTATTCTACGATTTGTGTAGTAGAAGGGCGCATTACTGTCATGAAAAAGGTCGGTACTTTTGTTAAACAGAAATTATATGTATTAGGTGCGCAATTAAGTTGTCAATAGATTCCGCCAGCAGTGTGTGCTAGTCAATTCTAACATAACCTAAACGTCATAAACCAAGCTTAGACATATGGTAAACAAACTGCTTCGACACTTTAGTGATTTTGTTTTGGTATCATATACTTTTGGTTTTGTGAAAATGTCTGATTTTGTGCCGAATAATCGTCATTTGCGGGAAGTGTTGATTTTCCTTTTTCATGGAGATGCTGCTTTAAGTGAAACAACGTCCTGAGATTGGTTCCGTCGCTTCAAAGACGGTGATTTTAATGTTGACGACCGTTCGCGTGAAGGAAGGCCAAAAACTTTCGAAGACGCTGAATTCGAGGCAATAAGGATCCGTGTCAAACGCAAGAAGAGCTTGCTTCAGTATTAGGAGTTACCCGCCAATCCATTTCCAAGCGATTGCATGCTTTGGGAATGATTCAGAAGCGGGGGACTTGGGTTCCTTATGAGTTAAAACCAAGGGATGTTGAACGTCGTTTTTTCGCCTGTTTTTTCGCCTGCTCCAGCGCATCGTGACGGGTGATGAAAAATGGATTCATTACAGCAATCCGAAGAAAAGAAAGTCATGGAAATGCCGGTAATGCTTCTACGTCGTCACCTCGGCCGAATATTCACGCTGAGAAGGTTATGCTATGTGTTTGGTGGGACCAAGTTGTTGTTATTTATTATGAACTATTAAAATCAAGCGAAACCATCACTGGGAATCGGTGTCGACTTCAATTGATGCAATTGACCCGAGCACTGCGCCGAGAGGCTGGAAAAAGTGATTCTGCAGCATGGCAACGTTCGGCCTCACGTTGCCAAGTCCATTAAAACCTACCTGAAACACTGGGAAGTCCTACCCCTCCCGCCATATTATCCAGATATTGATCCGATTATCACCTGTTCCGATCGATGGCACATGGTCTAGCTGACCAGCCGTTCCATTCATATGAAGACATCAAAAAATGGGTTGATCCGTGTATAGTCTCAAAAGATGAACATTTTTACCGCTATGGTATACGAGATCTACCAGAAAGATGGAAAAAAGTAGTAGCCAGGTATTGCCCTTCAATGATTCACTTGTAACCATTTTTTCAGAATAAAGTTGTATTTTCATAAAAAAACAGCGATAACTAAGTTGCGCACCTAATACATTTTTTTATATTTTAAGATTTCCCCACTCAAACGTTAAAAAAAATCAATCAAAATTAGGGTTTTTTATAAAAAAATTATGTTTTTTTAAATATTTTACTTAGCTAATTCCACCTATGATTCCTCCATTCAATAGATCTGCAACCAGATTTACCTTCCCTCTTTCATGCAATCCTCCCTTGTTTTGTTTTTGTTTTTACAGGTAATTCTTGTGCTAAAAGCGTTGGATAGGTATCCTGGCACTCCGTTATCGGTTATGGTACAAATTGTCTCCCATGTATTGGCTTACACCAGCTCTTGCGTTAATCCAATTTTATATGCTTTTCTATCGGATAATTTCCGGAAGGCGTTTCGCAAGGTGAGTGCGTTTGTAGCCAGTAAAATACTTAAACATTTTTTTTCCTATAAATACAAGAAATGCTTAGCGCTTTATAACGCTAATATTTTGTACGACTATATTTTCTGCAGATTGTGGTCTGTGGTCATCAGCCACTTATTGTCACGCATCAAATCACTAAAACGACACGCACCACTGGCAATGGACCGTCGAATGTGGATATGCTGTGAGCAACCGAACGGATTTTACGAAAGGGTTCGAATTTCTGAATGAATGCAGCGGTGTTCTGTTACTATTTATCGAAAAGAACTACTTCTTGTATAGGTATATTTAACTTTTTGTTATTGTAAATACACGCACAAATGTAAATGATAAATATTTAGCTGTGCTAATGAATATGTGAACGAATTTATTCCATGTATGTATGTAAGTTTGTATTGGCCCTAATGTAAATTTGTAATGCCTATTCAATATGTAACCCTAGTTATAGAATATCAAAGCTGTTTCTCAGATAAAACTTTGTGTAAAACTTGAAAGCGATGTGAAGGAATTGAATGAGATTAATAATTAAAATATTTGTGTAAAAAAACAACATTTTTCTTCCGTACATATTTTGAAATATCTCATGAATGTTTGGATTTTGACAATTAACATTTTGAAATTTGAAAATCTACTACTATGTATTATAAAATATTTGCAAATATTAAATTATGTTCATTTGTAAATAATTAAATTAAAAATTGATGCTAATAAAATTGTTAGTGAAAATATTTTTTTTCTCGTTTTTTTATTATAGTTTGGAATATTTGCAGGATTAAATTTATTTCATAGCTATAAAGGGGGACTCGTATTGATGGTGTAGAGCTTTCGATATATTAACACAGAGAAACACAAATATTGAATCCAGAACACACTACCCTTTTACGAGGGTGCTTGATGGCTAAATACGAATATGAACTCACAATGGCTCTAATATTTTAGAAGCTTATATGTCGAAAAAATAGATTTTTGGGCTATTAAGATTAGTATGCCTGTGTAGTTCTACTTCCTCTACAAAGCTTTGCGGGGTGGCGCAGAATGAATCATCCCATCAGAAGATTTATAATTTTTGCTAATGGCGCCATCCGCCAATCATATTTTAGATTTGTGAATCAGCTGCAGTACATAAACACAGGAGCGCGTAAAGCCTAAAATGAAGATTTTCATTTTTATCTTTTTATATAAATAGTAGAGAGTTATTTAAATACAAATAGGAAGATTAGTTTTGCGCCACCTTGTGGTCGATTTTGACAAGCTAATGTTGCTAATTATTCAATCCTCTTGCCAAATCACCATGACAAGTTTCGCGATCGATCAGCATGGGCGAATGATACAACTTTCTTATGAAGGGTTAGTTAGCATAATCGGAAAAGGGCTGGAAACACTCTTGGTGTGTTAGTGTACATTGAAGGAGCTTTCGACAATGCTACCTTTGACTCTATGTGCTCTTCTATCAGAAGTCATGGAGTGGAAGAAATCATAGTCAGATGGATCCACTCTATTCTACACAAGGCGGTGTACTCTCTCCCCTAGCGTGGTGCTTTTGGACTCTCTTCTTAATGATCTGAAGGATATTGGACACATCCAAGCTTATGCAGACGATGTGTGCGTATTAATCTCAGGACGATCACTTGAAGTTATACTATATGCAATAAAATGCAGGTAGCTCTAAATAAGATTGAGTATTGGTGCGAATTGCATGGTCTTTCGGTGAACACTACAAAAAGTACCTTGGTGCTTTTCACTAGGAGTCGCAATATGGAAGGCCTGTTACTACCCACATTGAAAGGGGTAACACTGCAACTGTCTTCTGAAGTTAAATATTTAGGAGTATTCCTAGATAGTAAACTTATCAGGAAGAAGCACGTCGAGCAGAAGGTCTCTCGAACACTAAAAGTCCTCTGGCAGTGTAAGAGAACCTTTGGCAAGATATGGGGTCTAAGACCGGCGATAGTACACTGGCTGTACATCACCCTGATTAGACCCATTATTACATACGCCTCTGTAGTATGGTGGAAAGCCACAATGGTTAATTCCAGAGTAAAACCCCTAAGCAAGAAAGGCCAAACAGGTAAATAGCGACCTCTCTACTAAAACTCAGCAGAAAGGACCTGAGAGTGCTGGTAAATGTAATCACAGGGCACAACGTCTGTGGTCAGCATATGGCTACCATGGGGGTCGTAGACAGCCCGATATGCCTATCCTGTCTTGAGAATGCCGACCCTGCAGAGCATTTTCTCTGTAGCGGTCCTGTATTTTCCAGAATCAGACTTAGGATATTGGGTGGCGATACACTGAGTATGGACAAAGTTCATACTCTTCCTCTTCCGGATCTCTTAAAATTCATCAATGAATCCAAGAGATTTGTGGAAGAGTGATCTCAAACTAATTTGTCGGTTTTACCCTCCACTTTTTATCTTTCTTATCTCTATTCTTTCTACTGAAAGCTATCCGGGTGTAGTACAATGGTCTACTGAATGAGTGCTTGGACTTGTCCAGCCCCCCGCAAATCTAATATAATCTAATCTTATGAAGGGATTGAGAGTCATGTAGAAACATTTTTGCAAGAAAAAGTGACAGCTAATATGTGTCAAAACTTGTAGAATATTTCAAAACAAGAAAGGGCATATTGTTTTCTAGCACACATCGGCATTATATTTATTTCCATGTTATCTACGTAATTAGCTCGTTTGTCCCTTCTGAGCTATTTGGCCGAACTTCTCCTCCAATTTTTGAAGTGCGTCTCGATGTTGCCCCACTTTTAAAGGGTTTTCCAATAACAGGTGTTATCTATCGCTATCGAGAGATGATTAACGATTTTATATGACCGGAATTTGATGGTATTGATCTGGATAAGGTTTAGTTACAACAAGATGGCGCTACGTGCCACACAAGCAACGAAACCTTTTATCCTTTACGGGAATAGTTTCCGGACCGTGTTATTTCTCGAAGAAGTGACCACAATTGGCCACCGAGATTTAACACCTGTGATTTAACACCTTGTGACTTTTTTCTTTGTGGCCACGTGAAAGAGAAGGTCTACGCCAACAGCCCAGGGTTGATAATGACCTCAAAAATGGAACTCGTGAGGCTATCGAGGACATAGGCCAACCACTTTGCAATTCGATTATGGAAAATTTCATGAAAAGGATTTTGTCCTGCAAGCGTGGTCAGGGTTGTCATTTGCCTGATGTTATTTTCTACTATTAACGGCATACCTTCCTCTTTATAATGAAATAAACATCCGATCATTTATATTAAAATATATAATTTTTCTTTGAATATCAAAATAACACCTCTTATTAGATAACCCTATATATGTAGATGGAGGAATATATTGACGCTAGAGATAACAGCGAAGGTAACGTATATTGCCGACACTAGATTTTTTTATGTGAGACTTTTTGAAGTCGCTGGTCAATGTCAATGAGTCAAAATAGACCGATGCCAGCATATCCATATCATTTCTCAAATTCCGCCGCAAGGACACTTAAAATTATATTTCTCGGATTCATGCCAGCGGGTGATGTCATTTCTCATACAAGAGTTTCTCAAATAAAAAATAAATTAATTTATAACAAGCACATAGCCTGTTCACCATGCCCCCATGATTAGGTTTTTCAGGATTGTCCATAATAATCCATGTAATAGCTCAGAGATGTGCTCCCCATTAGCCGAGTAAAGTTTATTCAAATTATCTTCACAATGGGGTATAGATTTTTCCTCGCAGTAGTTTTTCGTGCTGCTAATTAAGATTATATTATTTTTAACTGTCAAGCCAGCTGATTAAGTAAACACATATTTTCGAATTTTTTTGTGGAAAAATAAACGCACAGAGACTTACATACCCAACCCCACAAAAAAGGTAAAATTATGTATTTTAAAATTCTAGTTCTGAAATCCAATTCTTCGAAAATGTTCGGAATGAAGAATCTATCACCAGAAGTGACTATCTCGTATACTGATTGGATGAAATTCTCAATAACTCGACTTCCACGATTTTTAGTAAATATTGGAGCAACAAAGTAAATTTTGGTAAATTAAGGAATTTCCACGACAAACGGTTCTACGTTACTCCAAGAGCCCGAATTTTTGCTGGTCAAAGACTGCCATTCCAACAGCATTATCCGAACAACTGTGTGTATTATTATGTGTGCTCCCTCAATTCTGCTCTGCTTGGGCTGAAACTTTGACATATAACCTTTCAGTAAAAGTGCGATAACTCGCTTAGCTTGGCTCTGACTGGCACGAAACTTTGGCACGTAATTGGAGAAGCGTCAACTTTTTCTACCACACATCGAAATTGTGGGGTTTACCGCTATTTTACCGCGGAACTTTTACAGTTTTGTTATTTTACAATCGATTTTTATGATTTTTGCATATCTAGAAAGGCGAAAGCTTTTGCAATTACGTGCCGAAATTTCTACCCAATCAGAGCACAGCTGAGCGAGTTATAGGACTTTTACTGGAAGGTAATATCTTTAAGTTTGAGGCCAATCAGAGGAAAATTGAGGGAGTTACAGTACTTTTTCCGAGAAGATTTCACAGTTTTGTTGTTTAACAAGCGATTTTCATGATTTTTGCATATTTAGTAAGGCAGAAGCTTTTTTCCATATCCCGCCTGAAATTTTGAAATCCTTCGTAAATCATTTGAAGGGTGCAGACCGAAAAAATTACTAAAGCTTAACAATTATAAATACTCGAATCAAATGATTTCGTCGCATATGATTGCAGCAAAATTGCGATTCCTCTGGTTTAAGCAGAAGAAATTTTTAGCAGAAACCACAGTGAAGGAGAATAGAACATAGTGAGTAATATCTGTCAGCATAAAATGAGACATCGAGTTGTCGCTACTTATAAATTTCGAGTTGTGAAGAACTGGGTCTACTTAGGAACCAATGGAAATATTGCCAACACTTAACGCTTAATTCAAAGAACACTTGAAAATTTCCCTCATTAATAACTAAATGAGCCTTTACTAGCCTCCACTAGAATTTCCAACCTTTGAATTGCACTCACTATTAAACGCCAAAGAGAACCGCCAGCAAAGGTAATGCAATCATTAGGTACACACTCGAACATATTCATTAGAACCACAATCGTTCCTGCTGCGTAGTACCTCAACTCATTTAATCATACAACGCAGCAAATTAAAGGTTGTGTAAGCGGCTTTTCGCTTGACCGACATGTTGACTTTTGTTTCTACTCCTTTTCGCTTAACAATGTAATTATATTACTTTTATTTACAGTGTGAACTTAATTGGAACAAGAACTGTTTACAAGCGAATTCTGAATTGACGCAAGCAGAGAAAAAGGGTCTTTGGTGGAAGAGTTTAAGAGAAGGTGGACTCACTTGAACGTGTAACTTAGACTCTGTTCAATGTGAAACTATTCAAAGGAAAAAATAGGGAGGGAGAGAGGAAGTGATAAGGTAGAAATACCTATGCTGATGATTTGGAAACACGAAAGGAAAAATTGTTGATAAGGAAATTTAACAGGTAGCTTATGCCCAAGCGTGATAGCACCTAAGGCATAATTAAAAAGTGAGCGCCAAAATGTCTCACGAAAGCAGTTTGGCTCAGATTCAGTTCAGACGAATAGATGATATTGAGATGGTTTTATTTTCACCATCTTTCAGGCAGCTCCCACAAACACCAACTCGACACACATAATTTCTGTTATATTAAGTTCCATGCGCCAGTATACGGCTGAGACTTCAACTACTAACGAAAGTTGAGCCTTTGTTAGGCTTGGAAGCTCTCTTGATTTCCTGCAATCCAATTGTAGCCAGAAGTGCTTTACACCTTTGTACGCCAATGTTCTCGCTTGGCAGCCGCTAAGCTGCCTGGAGGCTCTTTTACACTAAAGCAGACCACAAGTAATTTAAGGAACACCCATCCTTGCTCTGCATGGATACACTAACTCAAAGAAGGCCAGCATCAAACTTACAGTTTACTGCTTGCAACCGAAAAGGGATAAGATATTCTGCGCTTAGTTTTGAGCTCACCATCAGTGCCTCTATAGCCTTGATTGTTGCATGGCTATGAGAATTAAGGTCATTCTCTTCGCAGGATTAGCAGTTGAAGCAGAGCTGACAGGCGGCCAAATTTCAAAAATTTAGAAAGCATTCAAACTATTAGTGGTTTTCACGGTTTTCGTTGTGAATGAAGTCTGCTTTGCGGCAGAACCTTTCTAAGTATAAAATCGAGGCTGACATATTTATTAAGAGCCATTCTATAAACTGAGGGCTGATATGAAATTTACCCATTCCCTTTTTACACTCTTTATGCACAAAACAAATATAAGTGAAAATGCGCGGCGAGAGAAAAGCATAATGAACCAGAATAACTGTAAACCAATGCAGGTGTATGTATGTACATAGTTTATATTTTCACGTCTACTATCAACGTAAATGTCTCTGCTCTACGCCAGTAATACATTTTGTCAAAAAAGTGCCAGAAAATGATAAATAAAATAAAAGATATTTATTAGACATTCAAATTTATTGGATTGTCTTCAAAGTAGGCTCCTTCTGAAATATTACACACACCACAATTATTATGAAGGCACCATATATAGACAAGTTTTGGCTATTAACTTATTAGTTTTTTTTAATTTCGATTATTTTCTTATAAAAATATAAACATTATAAACATAATAATCCAATTTTTAAACTTTGTGTAAGATTTATAAAAATTCAATAAATTTGCTTTAGAATTTCAAAATGATTAATCAAAGTAAAAAAAAAAATTGGGTGCCTAGTTTCATAGACTATTAAATTCTAATAAAACAAAATCTGAACTCCTTCAAAATTTTCGCTAAATTTTGATAATTTTTTTTTTTGACGATGTTACGTATGTATTTTCTTCGTATAAAAAAGAAATTTCGTAGAGAGTGCGTGCAAGACCTTTAGCAGAAAAAATGATCAAAAATCAACGAGAATCTTGAACTACTTGAAACTTGCATTTTAATAAATCAAAAATTAATTGCCTATAAAAATCGTGTACAAGAATGTCAGAACCGTGACACAGCTCATCAGGTCCCAGATAAAAGTCCCAGAAAAAATTACTCGCGCACATTGCGAGAGAATGCCCAGAAAGCCAGCAGCAAAAAAAAACGCTTGAAGTGTGCCCAGTTGGAGACTGAAGAATAGGACACCCAAGAAAAGAGAATGTGAAAGAGCGAAGATGAGGGAGCAGGCCTTTAAAGGCCAAACGTGAGGCTTTGGAAGGAAGTGGCTTTAAACAGGGAGAGCAAAACGGAGGGAAGGCCTTTGGATTAGAGCACGACGACCAACAGTGGCTCATGAATATCACCAGATGTGCCATATTTAAAGGCGCAATGTCCATAGGTGTAGTGAAAAAGTGAGAATCCAGATATTTAAATCTTTGCCCGACGAGGGCAGGGCAGCTGAGAAGAAGGTGTTGATATCATTTAATTTAGTACTCCACACAGCTTCTGTAGAAAGGACTTGACGCAATTTCAAGTCTCACCGCGTGGGCACCTAACGGACGACGTCTGCAGAGGCCTTAAACAAGCGCCTAGTTGTAAATGAAGTAATAGTTCTTCAAGAATTGTGATGCTAAGAAGAAAAAGCAAAATAATCTTCTTCTGATGCGAGAATGAGAAGAATCTACGAGTATAAGAATTCACAACTTTTTTCCACAGATTAAACTTTGCTCAACGAATTTGCTCCATCGAAGTTCGCATAACGTGCATATAGTATTTTGTCTTACCCTTTGGTTTTATGGCAAGAATTTTCATTTATGGAATTTTGATAAACTTTTTAAATGACTTTTAAAGCTTTTTTATATAACCGATACCTGGTGCTTTTTTGACAGAATGTAGAATATTGGGCTGTGAACTACTGTGATTTTATACCCATCTCTTTATAGTTACACTTGTCTACAAAAATTTTTTTTTATTATATTTTTATATTATTGTTTCAACACCATCTACACTATAGTACAAGAAGGTCCCCTATAGTAAATAGTATTCCCCCTATCGGAAGATTTATAAGTTTTGCAAAATGGCGTCGTAAGTCAATCATATTTCGAACTTGTGAACAAGACAGCTGCGGAATGCTAACAGGCAGGCAATGGATCGCGTAATGGTCAAAATAAAGATTTCTATTACTAATTTTTTTATTCAGTAAAAAAGTTATTCCAAAACAAAATTGGGTGATTAATTTTGCGCCCCCTTGTTTTTGATAAGAGGTGGTTTTAATGGAAATATTATGGATTTTTTGGCGGTGAGTTGGAATATCGGATTAAATTTCTTTACCGGTGAAATTTCATATATACAAGGTGTGTTCGAAAAGTATCTCGAATTTTGTGTTTTCTCAAAAATGATTTATTTATTCATTAATATCTATTTTGTCCCCTTCAAAGTAATTCTCATGAGATATTATGCACTTGTGCCAACGTTTTTTCCAATCTTCGAAGCACTTCAGAAAATCATTTCTTTTACAATATCTTGTTCAGCTCCTCCTTCGATGCCGCCTTTATCTCGCCAATCCTTTCATGGGCCTCTTCAGTTTCGGGACCAAGAAAAAGTAACAGGGGACCAGATCTGGGGAATACGGTGGCTGTGGCATCATTAGTGTGTTGTTTTTGGCCTAAAAGTCGCGCACAAGCACCGATGTCTGAGCATGGGCAGGGGCGTTATGGTAATGCAAAAGCCAATTTTTGTTCTTCCACAAATCCGGGCATTTCTGGCGGATTTCTTCACGCAATTTCCGCATAACTTGCAGGTAATATTCCTTGTTGACGTTTTACCCTGTGGCAAGAACTCATGATGCACAACGCCCCTGCAATCGAAGAAAACGGTAAGCAAAACTTTTACATTTGATCGAACTTGACGCGCTTTTTTCGGTTCGTGCGACAGCTTCCATTGAGATGGTTCAGCTTTGGTTTCCACGTCACAACCATAAATCCACGATTCGTCACCAGTTATGCCCCTGTGGAGCAAATTTGGGTCGTCGCGCACAGAGTCCAACATCTCATTAGCAATGTTCATGCGACGCTGCTTTTGGTCGAAATTGAGCAGTTTTGGTACGAATTTTGCGGCCCAAATCATTGAAAAAATCGAATGCCACAAGCCAATCGATATGTCTAAGTCCTCAGCAACTTCTCTAACGTAGATTCGACGATTGGCCAATACCATTTTTTCTTCATTTCATCAACTTTTTCGTCTATTGTTGTCGCTCATAAATTGTCTGTGGTTTTAAACCTTCCAAAAATAAAAATTCAATTACTTCACGACGCTTGATTTTTTCCATTGTAGAAAATACTGTGACGCGTCAATACTAAATGCAGTTCTTCTGATCGTTGTTGTCATGGTTTTTATGCTGTGGTACCCGACCCAATGAAGCAGTATTTCTAGTGTAACTTTATAGATGACAACATAGCATAATAAAGATGAGCTTTTCTATTCTCTATAAGAAATTTTTTTGTATGGATCTGCACTGAAAATATGTTTGCTTTGCTATAATTTTTTGGAAATTCAGTTAATAGTCTCAGAGTACCGCCAGTATTCACATAAATTACCTCCGAATGGAGTTTGAATAATGAATTTTCTGTACATTAGGTAAGTCGATTAATTGTTCCTTATACATGCCTCACAATTGGATCTTTGAACGATAGATTTTGGTTGTATTGTATCATGCAATCTGGGTACAGTCTGCCAAATATTCGAATTTGAGGTAAGAATTATTATTATGCTCAGCTCACAGCTGAGATATCGGGGCTAAATATTCTTATCAACGTATTGAAAGACTTCGCAGATCAGATTTTTTTGCAGCTGCTTTCCACATTGCTTACAATTTGCATGTACGAGGTGGCACAAAATTAATCATCTATTTTTACAATTTTTTCGGTTAAGTGGCTGCTACTACAAATGGTTATCAAGTTTGCTCCGTTCTGGGGAAAATGCAATACCCCATTAATTAAATTTTTTAAGAAAATTTTGCAATATTTTGCGGACCAAAACTCTTCCTTTTATGCTCTTCATATAAATTTGGGATTCTTTTTTAAGCATAAAAACACCTGTACCGATTTTTGTTGGGCCACATTAGCGTAAAAGGTTAGCGTCATATTAAAAAAGACGCACCCTAATACAAATATTGCAAGTTCAAGCAACCAAATGAAAGTCAAGGTCAAAAGGCGTACATTTAATTTTTAAATCTTCCTTCAACGTAGTAGTCATTTCATGTTTATCGCTAAGAACGAGTGGAAAATGGAGTGTGAAAATTGCTAAATCGAGGCGAAGCAATTTTGCTATTCACATTTTTGTATTGCTGAATAAGCGTTGCATCGCTCGATGTTGCAGAGTGTAATGAGCTCAAAATGCCACGCTATTTATATGTGCGCGAGGTAGATGCAGCATCCTGTTTAATAGCAGTAAAATGCATTTTACATTATTGGAAATACCTACATATACAAAGTATAGATGGCTGTACATAAATATTTCTTCAGGCTGATTGTCTATTGCTGAAAACCTGTTGGATTCTCAGTTTGCATTTACTTGCCTCAGAGAACGGTTGGGCAGCGCATTGGTAACGCGAAAGTATTGCACATTATTTTAGAGTATGAAAAGTATGGAACTGAAAATAAATAATGTGCTGCATTTTTCAGTACTTTAGTTAAATTATAAAAATTTTAGAAAAAAAAACAAAGTGTAAAATCCATGTTGTAAGTTATAAGTATAAGAAATTCAATCAGGGTTGGGCATAATGCACTAGAAAATAAATGCAATACGCGTTTCACTACTTCTTCAATGGTAGTTAAAATATGAATTTCTTTATCACTGAATATATAGTGATAGTGGAAAAAAAAATTAAGTATCACTAAACTTTTAGTGATAGAGAAAAAGAATTGCACTTCCACTAAATATTTGATGATAATGAAAATCTTTAGTGATAATTAACATTTTTAAGTGACATAACACGGCTTCTTCAAGAATAAAAGGAAAACTATACGAGCGTGAAACACCAAAATGAAGAAAACGTTTTTTTTTTGCTCCTCCCAAGGCATTGGCAAGCCTCTCAGTGAATTTCTACCATGAAAAAGCTCCTCATAAAAGATATCTGCCTTTCGAAGTCGGCTTGAAAGTGTAGGTCCCTCCATTTGTGGAACAACATCAAGCCGCACGTCACAAATAGGAGGAGGAGCTCGGCCAAACAGTCAAAAAGGGTGTACATGCCAATTATATGTATATATATATATTTGATTGAATGCGGAGCGAGAAGTCTTTCTATTGCCGCTGTTGGAGTATAATATGTATAGTATATGCACAAAAAAAAAATTAAGAAAAAAATTATTTAACTATTTGATCATTTTTCACAAAATCCATAAAAATTCACTAACTATTCACTAACTTGAATATTAATTTAATTCAAAAGTATTTTTTTTTTCCTGTTTAAACTGTTGCTGTTAACAGTTAACAACTTTTAAGTATTATATACATATACATACATATATAACATATATATATATATACGAGCTGTGCCTTTTATATTTCGGGATTAGAGAACAAAAACAAATTTGAATCATCAAAAATCACTTTATTGTTTTTCAAAATATTCTCCATGAAGATCTTTTGTATGCGTTTGAACCAATTGTCGAAGCACTTTTGCCACTCTGAATGAGGTACCTCCAAAACATGCATTCTGAATGCCGCAACCGCTTCTTCAGATGTCGAAAAACGTTGACCTCTCAGTTGGTTTTTTACGTACGGGAATAAAAAGAAGTCATTCGGTGCCAAGTCAGGACTATAGGGCGGATAACCCATTAATTCGATGTTTTGGGTGCTCAAAAATGCAGTTGTTTGAGCCGATGTGTGAGAGCTCGCATTGTCCTTGTGAAGAGTGATCCGTCTTTGGCGATTGATTTTCCTAATTCCTTGGAAGACAACTGGCAAACAAATGGTTGTGTACCACTCAGAATTTACTGTTCTGCGTTGTTGTGGTGGTACGGTTGCGACATGTCCAGTTTTTCCGAAAACACAGGCGACCATTTGATTGGTCGATTGCTGTTTACTTTCGGGCTCATACGCGTAAATCCATGATTCATCACCCGTCACGATGTCATAGACGTGTTTCGAAGCCCCGCGATCGTATTTTTTGAGCATTTACTTCGACCAATCGACACGAGCCTTTTTTTGAGCGATTGTCAAATTGTGTGGGATCCAAGGCGAACAAATTTTTTTCACAGTCAAATGTTTACGCAATATTGAATGTATGCTGGTCCCACTAATGCCTAAGATTGTTTCAATCTCACGATAGGTCACATGACGATCTTGCAATATCAGTTCGCGCACAGCATCAATGGTTTTCGGAACAACAACTGATTTTGGACGACCTTCACGAAATTCGTCTTGGAGTGAACTACGACCATGATTGAATTCACCATACCATCGATAAACACTGGTCCTTGATGGAGCTTCATCGCCAAAATATGAATTAAGTTCATCCATGCAATGTTGTTGAGTTAATCCACGTCGAAAGATGTAAAAAATAATCGCACGAAAATGTTCAGGATTTAATTCCATTTTTGGACCGAGATGAATCTTTTAAGTTACTGTAAACAACATAAATAGCGCTGGTATTTCAAAACGTTCTGAGTACGTAAAAGCCAAAAAAATGTCAAACTTTGCGATACAGCTGTCAGTTGCCAGATTGCAACACCAGGGTTGCCAAATCCCGAAATTTAATAGGCACCCCACGTATATATATACATACGTATATATCCTAACTGTTGTACGCTCGAAGAACTGCAAGAACCGGCGTTAGCTAAAACCCGTAATGGTCATTTATTTTCGCAAAAACTGATTTTCGAAAAATATTAATTTTTTTGTTCCTTTTTTTAGAGGTGAAAACTTTTATAATCCCATGATATTTTGTTTACTCATGATAGTTTATAGACGCATGATGGTGTGGATGTGTATAGTGACGGCCGACAGCCTTGAATAAATTCTGTAAGGTGAAAGTATATCCGGATATACTTGTATTAAAATTTTCTTAAAATTTACCGATTTTTCCTACAGTTATTAATGCAAAATATCGTTGGAAAAAAATCTTACCCAAAATTATGATGCTTTAATTAATTATAATCCCTTACATACTATATGATGAATTGAAATCTTTTAGATGTTTATCGTTGTAGCGTATGCTAATTTTTAGACTTATGCACGCCTCGATGGTTTTTCAGTGGATGAAAAAACGTCGGCTGCCCTTAAACTGGATAGCCAAAAAGGGAAACTTTCACTACTTTCGTTATTGCAATCATTATCGGGTAGGACATTTTCTCACTGTGTTTAATTTGGACATAAAAAACATACCTGTGTTTCGTTTGTGTATATGAAAATAAGGAGAATGGAAAATAGAAGACACTAAAAATGTGCACATGTATAACGGTACATTTGTTTCATTTTATTTTGGTTTATTTCCTACTTTCTCATTTAACTTTTTATTTAATTCAATTTTAATTGATTTTAATGTAATATAGTAATTATATTTCTATTTATTTTTTATTTTGTTTTTATTTCATTTTACTCTATTTAATTCAATTTTTTCATTTTCATTTATTTTTATTTATTTTGTTATTACTTTTTTTCCTATTTTGATTTTAATTTACGTTATTTTACCTCGTTTGTATTTATTTCTTGTTTTTAAATTTTTAATAATTTTTTTTCTTTATTCGATTTTATTAAAGTTTTTCATTTTCATTTTTTTATCTCTATTTTATTTAATTTTTCATTTAATTTGTTGATTTCATTTGACTTCAGTTTTACCTTTATTTATTTTTTGTTAGTTTTACTTTTTATTTTATTTAAATTTAATTTACTTTAAATTTTTTATATCTTTATTATTTTGCTTCATAACATTTTTAATATAATTATATCATACATAAATTATATACTTTAAGTTCTAGTTATTTTTTTTTTTATTTTCATTTATTTTTTCTTTTATTGTATTTTTTTGATTTATTTTAATTTTTTATATATATTTTAATTTTATTTTTTATTGTATATAATTTATAATTTGAATTTATCTTTTTTTAAATTGGTTTTGCTTTGTTCCATTTAGTTTTTAGTTTAATTTAATAATAGTTGTTTAGATTTTTTTATGTTTACTTTTAGTATTTTATATGTTATTCAATTTTATTTTTACTTAATATTATTATTTTGTTATTCATTTCCTGTATTCTTTTTATTATATTATACTTATTTTCACTCAATTTTTATTTTTTTTTCGTTCCATTTTTCTTACTTTTTATTTCTTTAAATTTTATTTAAAGTTATATTATATTTTGATTTATTTCTTATTTTCATATTAGTAGACTTCATTTCCCTAAATGTTTACCTTTTTTGCATTATATTTCTCGTACTTTTTATTTATTTTATTGCTTTTATTTACAAATTTAATTTTAATTTACGAATTTAATCTGATAATCAATCGACTGGATATTATTTAGTAATTTTAGTTCGTTTTGAAATAACTGTTGTACTGTTATTAGTTTTATCTTGACCACTCATTAGCACTCACTTCACAGTTAATCGCTTTTACATGGTTTCTGTACTCTGCCTACGAGGAATTGAGGCGTAAAATGAGCAAACCCAGGTCAAGTATAAATAATCAATTATCTTTGAATGATTGATTTCGGTTTGGGCTCAATACTTTTGCAGTACCTTTGTGAGCTGAACACGTAGTTAGTTTTTTTTTTATTTGTGTTGCTTCAATAAATTTGGTGGTCGACTTAGCTTAAAAGAAAAAAATTTAGGCTCTATCAGGCAAAATCAAATGAGAAAAAAAGTTGAGATGACATTTCAGTTTTGCTGTGGCAAAGTTAAGCGAAATTAAAACAATTCGTTGTATTTGCATTTATTCAAAGTCTCATATTGTTATTGTTATTGTGACGGATTCTATTTGGTCTCATATCACATATGTACATGAATGTTACGTATACGCAACGTACAACTTTTAAGCTGCAAGCAGAACTTTGGCAGGCGAGCATTATTTGACCTCAAACGCGTATTATTAGTGATTTGTTCTCTGGTTTTTTTTTCTTTGGCGGAACTTATGGTGAGTTATGACATTTTTCTCTTTAAGCAAATCAACTTTGTAGAATTCAATTATGCCTAGACGTTATAGATTATGAAGCATCAGCTGTACGCCGAATAACTTTTGTAATGCAACTTGAATAAGCATAAAGCTGCATCATTCTGCATAGCGCAGTTTGATTATTAATTGCATTTTATCCTAGCTCAAAGAATATATTAAGAAAATAGGTTCGTTGTACTTCCAGGCATTGCTCTGGAATAAGAGTGGTAAAGGTTTATTTAGTAGTCTATTTGAGTATTAAGTACTGGTTAAAGAAGAGTAAGATTGAGTAAAAAATTGTTTTTATTTCTTTTCTGCCTTTCGAAGATTGGGATTGAATCAGAAAATTCAACCTACCTTTCTTCAGGGTAAAGAGGAGATATTTGATTACATTGATTCTGTCTTAACTTTATTAATTGCCGAGTACCTGACTTTTAAAACATTATTTTTAAGAAATAAGTAAAGTCTAAGGGAAACTTCGTACACTTTTAATAATTTATTTTAAACTAATGATTTGATACATCAAGAAAAAAAGGCAACGATAAGTGTCAATCTGGATCCCATTTAATAAGTCAGGGGAACTCTCAAAATTTGAAAAGAATGGAATACAATGTGAAGCATCGTTATTGCTTCAAGGAATTCGCAATTCGAAAAAAACAAAATTAAAAAAAAAATCAAAAAATAATAAAATAAAAATAAAAAAGTTACAAAGTTCCGACAAGTACCTGTGGCTAAGGGTTCAAGTAATGATATCTGTTATACAACATCTTCAAAGTTTACGTTCAAATTTTTTATTTAAGAGGCCGGTCATCATCGTCATCATTAGCACATTGTCTACAGCCCTAGCTGGACCCAGTATTCTTCTTAATTTCTATCAGCAGGTTTGGAACTACTTATATAACCCCACTTCCCAGATAATTTAATCTGCGTAATGCTGCTGCTGAACAGTTGTAAAGAACATGTTCTGTTGTTACTTGTGCCTCCTTACAGAGTCTGCAGGAATCATTTTGCGCCACACCAATTTTTGCATGTGGTAATTGAGTTTACAATGTTCTATTAATAGTTAAGTGCAAAGCTTTATGTCTTTTTTGCTGAGATTTGGGATTGCCTATACCTTTATACGTATTGGATCAATGAGTCTTTTCGATTGCCGCATGCTTGTTTTGGTTCTCCTATAATCGATTAGGCCTCATTGCTCTCGCTCACGTTGAAAGGCTTAAAATGTGCCTGTTATTTACCTCGCAGAAAGGTTGGAGACCTATGAAGGCAGTGTTTACACTTGTTTTAGCTAAAGTATTTGCTATGTCATCCCCTTCGTGACTCTTATGATCCAGTACCCATATCAGAGTAACAAAGTTTCAAGATGTTAGAGTTTCGAGAATTTTAAAATATTCCCAGACCACCCTTGATTGGAATTTGAGGCTATCTAGTGATTTTAGAGCTGTTTGACTGTCAGAGAGAATGTCGATATTGGCACCATGCATGCTTCTACATTATTTGGCATGGACCTCCGTTTAAAAAATGGAAGTCGTTTTCCCCACTGAAATTGCTTTCTTGAAGTGTGGTCCGAGAATTCCCGCCCCGGCATTGCCGTCTTCTATTTTCAACATATTAGTAAACCACAGCTGTACGCACTATTTTCAAGACATTTCATTGTTTCTCCACACTGAGCGAACACTGAGTATTACCTTGAAATACTAGCTTTCATTCCCTCTTGTCACAGACCGTCAGGCAGAGTTCAGGATCGAAGCCTGTTTTCTTTTATGCCCTGAAAGATTGCCTTCTTTAGGTAGGTAGGTGGGGTGGTTGTCATAAAGACACACTTAGACCTTTCGCAGGTCCATTGTGATACCACTGGAGCTTATCCTTACCCTACGTGTTCCTTTTCAAACCATCCGGTAGCCTTAATAAACGAGCAGAGCTTCGTTAGTTTTAGATGGGCTATGCAAATGTATGTTAGGATAATGCTAAATAATCTAATTTTATCATAACTTTGTAAACTCCTATGTTAAAATGATTTTGGGCAATAAATGAAATAAAATGAAATGAAGATGGGCTATGCCCGCTACATCGGTTAAAAATGCTGTATCAAGAGTGCGCAGCCTTCTCATAGCTAAGCTTTCACACTCACAGTCAGACGACTGTTTCCTCTTCTTCTGTATTAAGACAGCTTCTACAGAAAGCGAAGTACGGGAGTCCTAACCTTCTAGCATGGCTGCCTATTAAACAATGACTAGTTAATACACCTATTATTTTTCTTATATCTTCTCTGTTAAAGCTTAGCAAGATCTTCGATCGACCGCTGTTCCAGTTCGGCCATGTCTGTCTGCTTAGTTCGCATGTTGTGAGGTTTTGCCAGCTTGTATTTACCTTTTTGATGGTTTCCTGTCTAGAAGTTGCCTTCTTTAAGATGAAATAGATTAGGCCGCTTTAGGACTGCACTAGCAGCCGATTGTTTGGCATTTCTCCCTTTACACTCAGACAGGCCTTCTTAAGTGTCATCTGAGTCTTAATTTGGTCTACTTTTGGCCACCATACCAAAGAGGTGTGGGTGAACATGGGCTCTATTACTGTCTTATAAAACTCTACTATCATTTTTGGTCGCATGTTTTTCGCCCCATGTAAAGTGTGTGGCATGCGCATTGCTTTCAAAGCTTTATTTTTATTTTTTGTTTTTTGGTGGGTGAGGTAGGGTTCAAAATGCCTTCGCACTTACAGCGACAGCCGTCTACTGCGTTGTGTGGTGTGGCCACTAAAACGATCCCTCTTCTCCTTCTGAGGAGACACCCTTCCCGAAACTGCTTTCTATATTACTTCAGGAAGGCCCAGAACGGCATCCATAAAGGAGCAATTCACCCACGTCTAGGTCCACCATATTTGTAGCCAGCTTTCATGCTATAGGCTCGTCTTCTTGTGTCTCTATCTGCGCGACTTCGCTTTGTTGCACTGTGTCGAGGTCAATCATTTTTTCCTATAGTACATTCTCGATATATTTCTTTACCGCGTTCCAGCTGTCCTCGCGTTCGAGCATTTTGCTGATATGTTGCTCGGTCGCCAATCTGTTACCTCAGACCATTTCTTTCTGCGAGCCATCTGTTACAACTAAAAAACGTGTGTTCAGCGTCATCGCTCAGCGCTTCCCAGTATATGCACTTGGAATGGGTTACCTTGCCCATAGGGTATGGGTATCTCCGGAAGTATCCGTGGTCCGAGAGGAACTGAATTAAGAAATGGTTCGCATCCCCGAAGTTCCTTTGGACCCATTTGCCAATTGATGGAATGAGTTTTGACGTCCACCTGCTACTCGGTTCAGTGTCCCATCGGCTTCGCCACCGCAGCATGGTTTGGCATCTCCGTTCTGAGAAGCTAGTAATGACGTGTTTCTTCTTGGTGTTCCACGGATCCATTCGTTTCCGGACCATGAGGTCGACAGGTATCTGCCCGCTGATCACGAAAATTGCTGCGCTTGAGGCAGTGTGGTAGGCTGAGGCAACTCTGAGTGCCGCTGTTCGTTGCACAGCCTCCAGCTTTAGTTGTGTTGTACGGTAAATGAAAAGTGGTTTACGTATTTCTTTCGTTTTTCTACTGCCGAAATCGCAAGATTCGTACATTTGAAGTATGCCATTTGTTCAACAATTAGTTTCTGGAGTGCTAAGGTAAATAGTTTTTTATACTTTACAAATTTATAATTTAAAAAAATTATAATAAATTTTAAAGTCAGAATTTAATCGCTCATTTTTTTTCATTCATCTGGCATTTGAGCTGCCAATCTGGCTACGAGTTACCTCTTTAATTTTAATATTCTACCTTTTCAAAAAGCTAGAAAAATATAATAATAAATTTTAAAAAAATTTGCAGAATAGCTTCCGTGAAAAATTAGTTTGTAATGATGTGAAATAAAAAATACTTAGCGAAAAATCTTCAACTCAAAACTATCAGGTAGCCATTTTTAACTGTCAGGGAATGCTTATAATTTCATTGATGGGTTTTATTATTTGATCTACCCTCTCTTGAACTAACATTTAACAAAAAGTGCATTTACAAGCAAACCAAAAAAAAGAACAATTTTTTGAATAGTCCGAATAAAGCGAATATTTCAATATCCTACATAAACAAAATAATCAGAATTGGCCTACATAATAACATCCTTAGATATCTAGGACGACCTTTCCGTTAACTCTTTATAGTGATGCTATTAGCAAGCAAGAATTAAATTTATTTCCATGAAGCAGATTGTGTAATTTGGCACTCCTGTGCATTCAAACTAATGCCACTTACGTCGTACAGAACTAATCTCTTAATACATTTCATGTTCATCAATTGAGATTTCTAATTGTTAAGAGTCACTTGAATTATAACGAAAGTATATATGTATATGGATTTGTGTTCATATAATCATTTTAAAATACCAACTACCACATTTTCACCGCCTCGTTTCCTCAAATCCATCGTTGATTCCAATAATAATCATTTCGAGTTCTATTTAATGACCTGCAAATAGAATTTTGTTTGAAACCACATTTTGTGGTTTATTTACTATTGTTGTTGTCATGTGTTACTAAATTTTAGCGTAAACAAAATTAAGCTATAATTATAAGTAAAACAATATTTGCAATATTACGCAAAACCACACAAAGCCACAAATTTTAGAGAATAAATAATAATTATTGGGTGGTTGAAAAAGGTGGCTAACAAATTTAGTAAAGTTTTTTAATAAGCAAATTATTTTGCATTCAGTTTAAAAAAATCGCAATGTGTTAACTCGGTTCAGTAACTCTTGTTTAGCAATCTAACAGCCATTTAGGGACAAGTTCATTAGGTAAGAGACTCTCCAGTGTCTGCCTGCGTTAGCCCAAGCAAGCAGCCAATTGCAGAACATTAAATTTTCTGACGGGAAAATTTTTCAAATTGAGCAATTCGTAAACTCCCAAAACGATAGGGTTTATTTGACCGGCCGTTCATACGAGAATTTGAGTCACAATTTGTCGCTGTAACCGCAGATGGGCGCTCTCCAATCGTTTTGATTGCGCCTGGCGTCAAGGTAAATGCGAAATATTATCGGGAAAGTATAGTATTCTGGTAGTTGCTTTAAAGGCGTGGGCAGATAAACATTTCGGTGGTAGACTATGGACATTTCAACAGGACTCGGCACTATCTCATCAAGAGTGAACCAAGAATGGTTAAAAAACAACGTTTCGAACTTCATAACGTTCACTCAAGGGCTCTCAAATACGCCAGACGCGAATCTGATGGATTACTCTCTTTGGGCCATTTTGGAGTGCAAGGTCCGAACTAAGTGATTCAGCCGTCTCGAGTGGGCTAAAATACCCGCAAGTCATATTCGGACAGATTGCGATTCATTTCTGGACCACCTAAAGGCCATAGTCAATTGACTCTTAATTCAAAAGTCATTTAAAAGTAAATTGATTCTTAATTTTGTATTATTTTCACACAATTTTACATTGAATTGAATAAAACATATTAACTAGAAGCTGGAAGAATGAGAAGGAGGAAGAGCCTGTCAGACATCTTCTCTGTCACTGGCCTGTGTGGCATGCCACTAGGCTTAGATACTTTGACTCATAGTTCTTGAATGACTCTGATGATCAATGAGTTTGCACTTAAAAAAATTTGATTTAACGAGGAGTAGTAGATAAACTGCTACTGCGGTAGCGATTTATGTAAGTTGGTTTAGAGGCCGACTGCCCCTTCTACCTACCTATCAACGACTATTGGGACACCAGTTACTGAAATCAGCTAAATCTATTTGGATCTATTCAGAATTGAGAGCGCTAGTGATCGCCGAATAAGCCCTAACGTCACCTGCATAAAGCAGAAATCTCGCTGCCGAGAAGCAAGAGAAGATATCGTTGAAAAAATACCAAAAACGAGGCGAACCCAGAATACTACATTGCGGAACCCCAGAGCACGCAACGGAAGGAAGATACCTAACATTATCGATGACAGCCAAGCAATGGCGATTGAGCAAGTAAAACGTGATCCCATTCAATAAAGTTGAGTGGAAGCCAATGCAGGCTGATTTTTTATTTAATATTACATGAGAAACCCGATCAAAAACCTTCGAGAAGTTGGTATGAATGGTGTCAAGCTAGTATCCTGATTGAGTAGGAGCGATACAATCATCCGAAGAGACAACTAAATTCAACATTGTTGAGCGGCCCGCAAAGAAAATGAGCTGCTCCGGACGTACTATGTTCTTGACACCCAAAACGAGTTTGTCCAGAGCTTTACCGTGGCGGAAAGCTTTGAAATAGTCCTATAGTTGTTAATATAATTTTTATTACCGCTTCTGAAAATAGGTGAAGTTGATATAAGGTTGTCAAAAAAGTCTTGCGGTATTTCCACAAGCTTGTCTTTGCAAGCGCGTAGTTCTAGTTGTATTCGTCGCATCGGTTCACGCTAGAGCTTTTTGGAAAGCTCTTTTCACGTGCTAACTCGTGTTTGATTAATTGTTGTTTGCTTTTAGTCGTTAGTGAGTTATAGCGTCGCAAACATGGAGCAAAATAAAGAGAAAATACGGCATATTTTACAGTACTACTACGATAAAGGCAAAAATGCATCTCATGCTGCCAATAAAATTTGTGCAGTTTATGGACCCGATACAGTTTCCATTTCCACCGCACAACGATGGTTTCAACGTTTTCATTCTGGTGCAGAGGTGATCGAAGATGCGCCACGGTCCGGAAGGCCTGTCGTCGAAAATTGCGATAAAATCGCTGAATTGATCGAAAGAGACCGGCATAGTAGCAGCCGTAGCATCGGCCAAGAGCTGGGCATGAGTCATCAAACCGTTATAAACCATTTGAAGAAGCTTGGATTCAAAAAGAAGCTCGATGTATGGGTGTCACACGGCTTGACGCAAAAAAACATTTTTGCCCGTATGGATGCATGGACCGCTTGAATGCAGCACTCATGCAGAAGAGGCCATCTTTGATCAACAGAGGCCGAATTGTCTTCCATCAGGACAACGCCAGGCCACACACATCTTTGGTGACGCGCCAGAAGCTCCAGGAGCTCGGATGGGAGGTTCTTTTGCATCCACCGTATAGTCCGGATCTCGCATCAAGTGATTACCACCTATTTCTGTCCATGGCGAACGAGCTTGGTAGTCGGAAGTTGTCCTCAAGAGAGTCCTGTGAAAATTGGCTCTCCGAGTTTTTTGACAATAGGGAAGCGAGCTTCTATAAGAGGGGCATTATGAAGTTGGCATCTCGTTGGGAACTTGTCATCGAACAAAACGGCGCATATTTGACTTAAATCGCATTATTATAACCAATTTTATGAACAATTGAAAGTTCAATAAAAATACCGCAAGACTTTTTTGACAACTTTATATGTTCACAGATATTTCGAAAATGGTTGGAAAGATTGGTGGTGGAGTCTTCAATGAGACACTCTCCATAGAGCGGAGGATTAGGTTACCGGAAGAAAGTGTGCATAACCATTCAAGTTAGCTACCAAAGAAGCAGCCTATTATCTGCTAATTAATTTAACACTCCTGAGGAATATAAACATTTATTCCGATAGCGAAGCAGTAATCAATCTGCTAGACGTTTTGATGGAAATTTTGAGGTTACGATACTTAAACTGCATGGTTGTTAAGGTAGCAAGTCAACCGAAAAATAGGGATAAAAATCCCTCTAGCTTTTTGTGATCTGCTTTGAACAAATGGGCTTCGAAAAAGCTCGATCAACTCGCTGCACTAATTTTGTTCCGCATATTTGCGAAACCTTCTAGCCTTGGGTAGATCAGTCGAGGGATATTCAGAGTCTAAATAAACGTATTTCTCTTTACTGGTAAGAGTCCAGTTGTCACTCTTAGCAGGAAATAACAGTGTTCGATAGGAGTAAATGCGTGTACGCGCTCAATATGAGTGTGATCCCTCTATGTATTATAGTACCTGTGTGCAGGATGATGAGGTTGAATTATCTGACTTTCTACTTCTGACCTTTTTCACCTAAGCGGAGCTAACATTCAGGCATCTTCGCTCTCACTTTTCAACTAAATTTTAAAAGTTCTGAGACGTCAGCTTTCCTCTACGCAATTCTTAACTAGTCAGCTTGTATTTATATCACTGTGCTTTCCTCATTTTCTATGTTAAGTTTCTTCCTAATGATGCCTTAATAGACGGTTTCTTTACCCAACTCAATAAGTGTACACTTTCCGTTTCTTTTTGGCCAGCCATTTGACGTGGATTAACCCCACCAACAAAACAATGCCTTATTTCGCATTATTTTATTTAACTAAGTTGACTTTAATTTGAAATAACACAGTCCTTAAATTGAAGGACCGGTAGAATGTACACACACACACTTACAGTAATCGATGCCCGCCTTTTTCGTTATATTTTCTTAACTGTCATATTGATTGCTATTCCGCTAGACTGAACCTAATCCCTTAGTCAAGCTCTTTAATGTTATGATTAGATTGCAAAATATGTAAATTTTAAATTAATTCTCCTTGTTGTTAAAGGTGTGACTTGGTGTCGTGTCTAGACAATACAAAAAATTAGCTTTAGGTATCCATTTGTGTGATGGTTATGCAAATTTTTACCAATACTTACGAGCTGCTGTTAAGTCCACTTCAAAATATTTAATAAAAGCCATCGAAAAGTTTGTCTAGTCACAGAGAGGTCCTTCACCAAATACGATTTATTGTTTGGGATGTTTCAATAGCTGCTTAGCTCGAAATTTTTACGTTTTAATTACATGAATATGTTGCACGTATGTATGTATGCATGCATGCACGTAAGTATGAGGCAACAACTTAGCAAGAGTTGATGAATATAAACTCAGTTGCAAAATTATAAAAGCCCCTCGAATTGACTACTTTTGACTACTTATTTATTTTCCTGTAAAAATATAGTTTATTCTAGAACAAATTTCATATAAAGCACTTAAAGACTCTGCAGAAATTAAAAACAAAATCCACAAAATTTCATAAAAATTCTAAACCTTTTATTCAGAACTAAAACAAAAAACCAAAAAAAGTTTTATTCGCAGTCTTATATCTCACTACATTTTATAAAATTGAAGTGCAGGTATGAATTAGTTGAAAATTATTATAGATGTTTGCAAATTTGTATCCCTTACGGCGTTGCCCATTTCTCCGTATACAAAAAGTGCTTCATTCATTGCTTCAGAAAATGCACAGCACCGTAAAAGCAAAACAATATCAAAAATCATTGAACATTTTGGGTCATTTCATTATACAAGGTGAAGTCCAAAACAAGCAAGACTAAACTGAAATAGAAACGACAAGAGCTTTGTTCTGTTAACTTCAAGTTTATTTATTCCAAATAGTCCCCTCTGGCCTCGATATTCTGTTTTGCGCGGTCTAAAAGCTTTTCGAAAGAGTGTTTCAGGCCATTGACCGGAATGCCCAGCAGGATATCGGTACAAGCCTTTTGGATGGCCTCTACGGACGTAAAACGTTTTCCGAATGCGATTTTCCACATATGTAGAAGTCACAGGAAGCCACATCAGGCAAATACGGTGAGTGATTGATGGTTAAAATGCGATTTCTAGTCACAAGAGTGGATCGATGAGTTGGTGCATTATCAAACAATTAGCACCAGCTTCCTTCTTCACGATATTCAGGGGGAATACGGCGAATACGATCCAACAAACGCTTCAAAACGCCGAGATAAAAAGTTGCATTGACGGTTTGGCCCGTTGGCACGAACTCCTTCCCTTGGAATCGTAAAAATAAATGATCATAGACTTGACTTTTGACTTCTCCAAACGCGATTTTCTGCGTAGTGCCTCGTCTGGAGCCCTCCACTCGACACTTTGACACTTAGTTTCAGGTTCATGTTGGAAACACCACGTTTTGTCACCAGTTACAGTGTTGTAAAGGAAGTTCTCGTCTTTTCTCGGCTCTTTAATGAGGTCTTTCGAATGTTGAATTCTGGGAAATTTTTGATCCTCAGTTAATTGTGAGGAATGGAACGTGCGCAGACCTTTTTTAAGCCCCAATGATCAGTTAAAATGAATTTCAACCATGATTTGATTCATTTTTGATAAATTTACAAACAATTTCGATGGAGTCTTCGGTGATTACTGATTTTAGGCGGGCCGTATGTTCATTGTCATTTATGTCCTCATAACCTTCTCTGAAACGTGGAAACCACTCATGAGCTCTAGCACGAGATCGCCTAAATTTTATTCATTAATTCAAATGTTTCGGTAAACGTTTTACCGATTTTAAAGCAAAATTTTATATTAACTCTTTGTTCGAAACTCATTTTTGTACCGATGACACAAATATACTGACACTTTAGACGCAATAACTTCGCTTCCTCTGAATCGAATGTCACCAAGTTTTCACAGAAGACAGCTAGGGATGTACCTTCCAACGCACTAACTCAATAAAAAGATGGTGCCATCAAAAACATTTTTATGACACCAGTCTTGTTTATTTTGAACTTCACCTTGTAGTATACTAGAATTGGACTATAAGACTATGTACCTACAAATTTTCTATAACCTCTGAATAAAAAGAGTAAAATTGTAAGTGAAATAGGACGAATATTTCGAAATTACGCTGAAAGTTTGAAATTTTAATTTATGTGTTTTTTCTTATAAAATTGAATATATTAAAAAAATAAGGATTAAAATAATTTGAAAAAAGAAAACATAGTAAAACCGGCAGGTGAGCAGAGGCACTCCGCAAGGCAGTGTTCATTCGCCACTTTTCAGGTTTGTTGTTAAAGGAGCTGGAGAGGAGAGATTGCAAGGTGATTGCTTACGCGGATAACTTGGCACTTTTTGTCAGAGGGAAGTTTTTAGATACCCTGATGGAACTGATGCGGGGTTATCTAAATCTAGTTGTAAATTGGACCGCAGATTGCGGTCTCTTGATAAATCCTCTGAAGGCGGAACTCGTCTTATTTGCGAGGAAGTACAAAATACCTAGCATCTTTCTCCACTCAAAAGCGGGTCTCTAATAGGGTGAAGAACCGGGAACTCATCCTTGACGGAGACCTCATGCGGAAGCCTAACATTCAAGCGAGAATTAGGAAGCCAACATCTGCCTTGTATGGACGTAGGGACGCTATATAACAAAATTATAAAGTAAATTTTGTTGTACGAAGTCTGGTGGAATTCGCTGGAAAGGACGAAATCAGTCGAGAAATTGAACAGGGTCCAAAGGTCTGCCCTGTTTTGAATCAGTGGGCTACTTCAAATCACTCCTACTTTAGCGCTTAACGTTATGCTGAATGTGGCACCCGTGGACATTGTACGAAAGACGAAAGTACGCGCAGCAATCAGACTAACGTGTTCGGGCCAGAGGCTAGACCTAAGGTGCGGACACTCCAGCATCCTTAAAAATTTTGAGTTCACTTCCCTTGCTGGATCACTGTACACCCACGCTAAGTCCGAGCGGACCGTTTTCTAGTCATATTCCCTCAAGGGATGAGTGGGCGAGGTGTAAAATTTGGCGGCAAGGCATGGCAAACATGTTCACGGATGCGTTGAAGTTGGACGGAAGGGTTGGTGGGGGGAGTATTCTGTAAGGAGCTTCCCATCAAACTAAAATTCAGGCTTCCGAGCCACTGTAGTGTTTTCCAAGCGGAGGTATCCGCAATTAAGGAAGTAGTGGATTGGTTGCGATAGCCAAGCGGCAATTAGGGCCTTGGGCTCGTTGTTTGTACGTTCGAGATTGGTCGGGGAATGTCTGGCTTCTCTCGGTAGCATCCGAATACTTCGACATCAGGCTCATTTGGGTTCACGGTTACAGCGGCATAGAGTGAAACTGTTGGGCTGATGAGCTGGCTAGACAGGGAACTTTGGGGACGGTTTTGTCGCGAAATGAGAGAATTGGGATTCCTTTAAGAACCTGTGGTCTGCTCCTGGAAAGATGGGACTCGAGTCAACTCAGCGAGCGCTGGGCTAGTGCGCAAACGTGCAAGGTCGTGCGATCCTTCTGGCCACGGGTAGATTAGGGACGCTCGAGAGATCTCCTATGGCTAACAAAGCCCCAGCGCCCGAATTTGGTGGGTATCCTCACCGGACACTGTCCGTTAGGTGTTCATGCCGTGAGACTTGGGACTGCCTCAAGTCCGTTCTGCAAAAGCAGTCTGTAGTATGAGGTGGAATCATCTCAACACCTTCTTATCAGCTGCACCTCTCGAATATTGCAGCTTTCACACAACCAATGAAATTCATCAGCAGCAGCTTGAAGCGGCTGTACGAACGTAATTGGCCACTGTTGGACCTCAACCTCTAGCCCCTTCTTCCTTTTTCCACCTGTTTGGTTCTTTCTCTTTCTGATTTGAGTTTATAAATTTGCAAAAATGAGAACAAATCGCAGTAGTACGATTTCTTAGTGATTAGGGTGAGTAGAAACGTTTTAGGCATATTTTTAGGTATTTCCCTTGCCAAACGCTATTTTTAGGTTCAAAAACTTATCGATTTAAAAAGGTGCGTATTTTACGTATTTACATAGTCTGCACCTTAAATTTTCTGTCTTTGGGCACTATACAAGATGGCGCAAAATTAATCACTCTATCGGAAGATCTGTAATTTTTGCAAATGGCGACGCGTATCATTATCTAAAAACGTTATTAAAAAAAAAAAAATTAAAAAAAAGGATGATTCATTTTGCGCAACCTTGTAAAAGGCTTTAGGTTTTGGTAAGTTTACCACCTGCTTGTGTTTTTATGCTCGTAACTGTATGCATATCGTACTCTCAGTGGAAACACTTACATGTGTATGTTTTTGTTGTTGTATATTTAATAATATTCCATGACTATAATGACAATTTATTTTTATGTTCGGCCCGAAAATATCACAACTCAATTTATTTTACTTCAATTGTTGTTTGTACTTAAGAATATTTCATTTTTACTGAACACGTTTTCACACTTCATAGCTGCACAGAATTTGAGTGTTCAGGTGCAGTCTCTTGTCTATTTGGAAATACTGAATTATTCAGCAAAATACCAAAAAAAACCATAAAAGTAGACAAAGTAACAATTTTTTTCAATTTAAATGTAAATTTTTAAATCAAATTGGTACAAAGACAACAAAAATTCTACGAGCTAGTTGCTTCGACACTCTTATTTATTGTACTTTGGTCCCCAAGAAGTCTGGCTGAGTTTGTTGTTATTTGTTTTGACGCCCAGTGGCGCAATTTCGCAGTAGCTTAGTGTTGAGTGGCATTCAAAGTTTTTTTCTTCTGTTTTCAGAGGTCATTATTTTATTTTGCTTTTACGTGCAGGCAGCACGGTGCTCATTTTGATAAGTTTTCCAGTTTCCGCATAATTTTCATAATTCTCATATTTTACACCATAATTGTGGAACAATGAAAACTGACAGGATTTATTTTGTGGGGAATTTTTAAATTACTTAATTCTTGCTAAATTTGAAGCGAGAAGTTGCCTCACAGCGTTACAAATGTCGCACATGGCAGATAACACGTGCTTACAAATAATTAATGAGTTTTTTTACCAAAGAACCAGACCATCCAATTGCTACGTTAAATCGTCCGAATAAAAATTTTAATTCATTTTTACTGAGCTTCCAGGAATTTTCAAGGAATGTTTTTAGTTCGTTTTTTTGCTCTGCTTGAAAAAATGCTATACTGGTAGTCAACCTTAGATTTCTCGTGCCTAGCCATTCCTGTGGCTCCAGTGTCGCTGTCACAGTTCCAGTTGTTCCTTGTTTATAATGATTCTTTTCATATAAAAAAGTAGTTTTATTTCACACCACGCGCTGAACTAACCAAAGTGGATTAGTTTTAATGACACCTTTAACTACAGGCCAGGTGCTTCATTTCTTAATTCTGGTTATATTCGGTAGTTTCGCAAATATTTATCGAATGTGCAAAAATAATTCCTTTTACATGAAAAATGGTTCCAGATTTAAGATAGCTAGGCTCAATGACAGTTAATAGTTGCCTTTTAGCAGAAATAGTAATTAAAAGTTAAATTAAAAGAAATTATAAATTATAAATTCAGTATTTCAATAACTACAACGAAGACAATTGCGGATTTTTTTTTCTTTAATTATTTCTTTTAAAAATGATTTCGTCTTGGAATGTGACCTCCATATTCTGTACCACTCGCTGGAAAAGTTTGGCCGGGATGCCATTAGCCTCATGAATGATATATACTTTTGGGGCTAAGATAGCCGCTGAGTTCGTTTCACAGACTTTATTTTTGAGGTACCCCACCCCCTCCTGGGTGTCCAGGATATGCTGCCGTAACAGTTTATCAATTTGTTGGAGAAGAAAACACGCAGTATCGCAGTATCTCTCTGGCCGTGTGCGTTTTGAATTCTGTCCTTTAGGTGGCCAATAATGGTAAGCTTTCATAGTTACACTTCCATTTAAGGGGACAGATACCTGTAAAATTTCGAAAAAAAATTTTTTTTGTCATAAAATGTAAATATAATCCTTTAAGAATATGTCAAAAAAATTTTAGAACGTAAATTTAAGTATTTCATATATTCTAGATCGTCAACCGTGACGATTCTATTCTTTGCGTTCGAGCGCTGGGAGAGGTATAGTTACGTTTTTACGTTTACGACTTTAGACGCGTTTTTCTCGAAATAATTTTTTTCGAATTGGCGTCCACGATAACTCGAAAAGTTATTGACCGATCTCCCTGAAATTTTGCTCACATCCTTTTTATGATATTAATTTCTATGTGAATTTACAAGTTTTCGAAAATTTTTCGAAAAAATAATTCATTCGAAGCAAAAATAGTAGGAAAATTTACCCGAAATTCATTTTTTTATAGCATTTTATTCCGCGAATTTTTTTTCCATTTTTTTTTTAAATTCATATAATGAAGAAACATATTGACTTCTTCATTTTAAATAATTTAAATGAAAATCAGGGAAAATATGGCCGTTTACAGATATCTGTCCCCTTAAATGACCCATTGGGTATCATTCATCACTCCAAAACGTAGTGCTGTTCTACCAAAACGCTCCAAGATAGCCTCATAGCAATTTTTACGCAAATTGTAATATTTAGGCTTAGGTTTTTGCGCACTTTGCGCACAATTTCAAGAACGTTCCAGGGTGGCCGATCTCTAGCGCACGGACTGGCGCACATTATCGTGCAAACTTGTATCGACGAGTTCAATGTTTTCATTCGTTCTCGATGTGCGTCTGGGTCCCGGATGTAGGCTGTTTGCCCCCGAGCATGTTGGCCAGAACCCTCGCACTCATGAACGAATCGAATCTTTACTTGGTAAACTTGACGACGAGCAGCTGCACAAAAACCTGTGGCCTTGAAATGTGCTTCGATGGCGAATAGAGGTTATTCACCCGTCCACTACAAAATCGTTACTAAGTAACCCGCACGTATAACGAAGCTCCTCTCATAAATTTAAAGCCTTATTATGCCACCGGCCACACTGCACTTTTCATGCTGAGAACACAATTTTTGAGCCCATTGTAATTGGAGAGTTCTCAAATAGCTTAACTTGATTGCCAGCATAATTTTTCCCACTAAAATTTGTTTCCTTCTTACCAGAGTCAAGGAGAGCAAATCAGTCAAACAAGTTGGTTTGAGAGAAACCCATAGCCTGCAGCGCAGTCTCTCTTCATACGAAGCTACTGTTGGTTGTTGAATTGTGCAACCTTTATTCCCTACACAGTCTATTTCGTTTAGATATGCGAAAAACCGAAAACTATTACAGCACGTACCAAATTACTTTTTTTTAAGTCCTTGTTGAGCTTCCTCTCGAAAAGGTCACAACTTTTCACACTTTTTTCTGGCGGAAATCTGCTCCTTGAAAGAAGAGCACAGAAATGAAGTGAATATTTAATAGTTAAAGTTAATTCTATTGGATTGGGTGCTAGTTACATTGCAATACTTTGTTCCATACTAACACTAAGTTGTAGTTGAGTTGAGTGTAAAAGCAGAGTAGATACGTATGCCAGCATGCCAGTATACGCGAAAATTGCTCCGAACATTCTTGCAGTGAAAATCTGAAACAATTTTTTTCTTCAGCACTAGTCCTATTTGGTCAATTACAGACCACTTCGGCATTGCGTTTAGTGACTTCTACCATCCTTCGTTTATTTTGTGCTTTATGTACTGGAAGCTATCTCAATGACACGTTGATAGAATAGGCCTTTTCTTTTTGCCAAGGCTTAGCAAGTGACGAATAGATGCAGCAACGGTATAAATAAACCTATCTGGAAAGCGCTGGAATAGAGCTGCCTAAAATTACATTTGTTTGTAAAAATAGTGAGTTATAGTATATCAGTTTTTTGAGGTATAACCATACTCGCTAGTGGCGAATCTTACTCGATAATTTTGTTGCTGCTTTCACATGTCAATGTTCGTCCAGTGAGCAAAGCTCGGGGATACCGAACAGAGTAGTAGCGAATAGAAGAGGCCTAATATTGCCATTTCAAAATAACGCTTAGCAATAAATGAACCAATACAAGACTGTGGTTCAGCAACGAAGCATTACGAAATTTTAGGTTGGGGAATAAGTTTGTTGCGTTTTTACCGAAGAATTTCATTTAAGCAAAAAACTATAAATATATCAAAAAGTTAATCAATTATATATTCGCGATGCTGTTTACAACCTCTCCCTACCTCTCAGTCAATTTGTTGATGCCGTTCCGCCAAAAATCGCCTGGTCTGGTGTCAAAGAAGTTGTTGAGCTAGTTTTTAAGGACCTCTTTATTATCGAAGTAATGCCTTTCATATGGTTTGATATGCTCCCATTCGAGCTCTTGGAGCGCGGCTTTGACGACTTGTGTAATATGGGGCCCGGCTTTGTCGTGACGGAGTGGATCATGTCGATTGGGTCTTTTCAGTCAAATACCCTTAGGGCAATATAGAGTTTCTTGTTGACCGTGGCATTCTTTTCGAGCATTTCCTAGTACAACATGCCCTCCCAGTTCCACCAACCACATATCATGATCTTCTTTGGATGAAAATCCGGCTTGACTTTCGGCTTTGGCGTATCTCATGGAGCCACCCGCTCCTTTCTTTGCTTCACATTGAGGTATAGGCACCATTTATCATCTTCCGTGACCACCTTGTGCTCGATGAGACACGAGATGCTGAGAAGCAATTTGAAGGCGACTTTATTCGTTTTTTAATTGAGGTCGTGAGGCACCCAGGGTCCCAATTTATCGGTAAATCCTATTGAATGAAGGTGATTAAGATTCGTGTTATGATCGAAGTTCCTTTTTTCTGCCAATTCGCGACTGGTGTGCCTTTAAAAGTGATTTGAGACGTTCTTTATCGAATTCAGAAGACCTTCCTCTGCGGGACGTGTCATCGACGTCAAAGTCGCCATTTTTGAACCACCACCACTCTGCAAACCAAAAGCAAAGCGATGAAAAGCAAAGAAGAGCAGGTGTCGAATATATTGATTTTTGGCTCCTGGGTATTCCATTTCTAAGCCTCAAAACTAATAAAAAATTAAATAACTTAAAAATGCAATTAACATAGTTTTGTGGATTAGAAAGAGTTCTATCGAATGAATACTTACCCTTTGCTAAACAATAAGCAAATTGGTGTTAAATAAAAGAAAATATAAAATCGCATCAATAAGAAAATTAAAAAGAAGTATTGAAAAACGTTTTTTGCAGAAATGGAAAATGACCTTAAAGGGGAACGCCGCTGTGAAAATTGAAAAAATCGATTTTTTTTTTGCATAAATTGTTAGTATAACTACTCAAGAAAATGTGGTAAAAATTTAAAAGCGAAATTCGCTTTATTCCCGATTCTATGTGCACTTAAGTGAGCGCCCGGTGGTTCGGCCCCGTAGCGCTTCATGCTTCATTTCCAACGCGTTTTTCTCGAAACGACTTTTTCAAGTTTCTTTTCGTCAAAATATTTGTTATCGCATTGGCTATCGTTGTACGTAGCCGATTTTCAACATTTTGAAAATAACTATATTATTTTTTTGGGCCTGTTGAAAATAAAAAAAAAAAAAATGGTGAAAAACACACATCGAAACTCAAATCATCACCATTATGTCAAAATAAAAAAATACCAAAAAAAAAAAACGGCTATGTACAACGATACCCACTATTGTGTAGATTAATAAAGTTTTTGGTTTTGTGATTTCAGATGATTATTCATTGCTGTATCGCTGTCACCAGATGACGTCATTTTTTTAACTCGTTACGTTTATTTACATAAATTTGTCAATTTTCAATATTTTTTAATAAAAATTTACATCAACATAGTTTTATACATATATAATAAATTGCCTTTTGTCCGATCCTCGAATAATCATTCCTACTTACAAAAAAAAATTCCCAAAAGTCGACTATTTTTTGACCCCCCACAGTGGCGTTCCCCCTTGATCGAAACCAAAAAACGATTTGGAATATACTTAGATATAAAAAAAAGAATCGCAATGAATATCTTTCACTCACAAACATATCAATTTTTGAGTGGAAAGACTATTTCAAAAACTTATACAATGCAGTTTCGTACGACGACTGCCTATTTAACGGCTCAAGAGTGGCGGGTGCAGGGAATTATACAATTTCGAGTGAACGTGTTTCAATTACGATTAAGCAACTAAAAAGTCGCAAATCTCCACGGATGGACGGAGTACTCAGCGGAAAGATAAAATATGCCAACGAAGCTAGTTCACAAGACTTAGTAAATTTTTTTCAGATTATTCCCGATACGGGCAGGGTTTATTAGAATGGAAAGAAAACATTTTTTCTGCAAATGCATAAAAAGCATCACAACATTCATCTTTAAAAAAGGTGATATAAAGGACCCAAGTAAAAATATTTTATTCGAAGTATTGGCCATCGCTAGCTACAACTTTCGCCCATCTTTCGGGCAATTTCCGGATGCCGTTTCTCCAAAATTCTGGCCGCTGCTTGGCTATCCATGACTCGACCCATATTTTGGTAGCCTCGTACGAGGAGAACCGCTGGTCCGCCAAATCGAGACTCATATGCCGGAACAAATGATAATCGGAGGGAGCTATGTCTGGACTATACGGCGGGTGGGGTAACACTTCCCAGCCAAGCGTTCCAAGGTATTTTTTGACAGGTTGAGCAACATGCGGCCGAGCATTGTAATGTTGCAAAATAACCTTGTCGTGCCTTTTTACCGTTTCCGGCCGTTTTTCTTTCAATGCCCGGCTTAAACGCATCAATTGCAGTCGGTAACGATCCCCCGTGATTGTTTCGCCCGGTTGGAGCAGCTCAAAATATACGACGCCGACCTGATCCCACCAAATGCAGAGCATGATTTTCTTGCCGTGAATATTCTGCTTGGCCGTCGACGTTGATGCGTGGCCGGGCAAACCCCATGATTTTTTGCGTTTTGGGTTATCGTAGTGGATCCATTTTTCGTCGCCAGTCACCACCCGATGCAAAAAACCCTTCCGATTTTGTCGCTCGATCAGCAATTCGCACGTAAAAAATCGCCGTTCGACGTCGCGCAGCTTCAACTCGTACGGGACCCAATGTCCTTGCTTTTGGATCATTCCCATCGCTTTTAGACGCTTGCAAACGGTTGATTTATCAACGCCCAATGATTCAGCAAGCTCTTCTTGGGTTTGGCACGAGTCCTCGTTTACCAATTCCCCCAATTCCGCGTCCTCGAACTTTTTGGGCTGGCCAAGACGCTCCTTGTCTTCGGTGTGAAAATCACCACTTTTGAATCGTCGAAACCAGTACTCACATGTTGAAATCGACGGAGTATGGTCTGGGTAGGCCTCCTGCAGCAATTCACGGGTTTGGGCTGTATTTTTTTTTCAAATTGAAGCAGAAAAGCAAAGCTTCCCGCAAATTGCGTTTCGACGGCACGAAAGTTGACATACTCGGAGCACGAAAACATTGCGTTGTTTATACTTCAGCGAAATGACAGATACTGATAAACAAAGGGATGAGCCTAGGGATGAGGCTTTGTCATGAATATATATTCAGTATTGCCAACGCGATAAAGTGATAAATAGCGCCATCTGTGTGTCACCTTTAAAACTAATTCAACCTCCCTATATATTGCAGCAAAATTCATATAACTTAAGTTGAACAAAATTAAAAAAACAAAATTAAAAACATGTTCATAAAAATTTCAAAATGTTTAGTCAGAATTTTCAGAAGCATCTCAGTTAGGTACTGGTGACTCTCTCTACTGGGATTTATGGCCTCATGTGCGCCAATTGTAGGCATACTGAACCTAACTTTCACATCACATACACACAGCCATCCGTTTACATGTCTTCATCACTCTATAAATTTTCGGCAGATGTTCAAATAAAATGTGATTCCTAAGTTTAAACCGTTTCATATCGGGGGCACGTAATTGCTGCACGCGTGTACTTGAGAAACTGAATTTCTTTTACTTTACTCCTCCAACAGCGCAGTGTTAGTTTGTAGTGGACGTAATGTTGTTTCGAGAAAACAGAGAGTGATCAGAGACACAGGCAGAATTTTAGATATCAAAAACAAGCAGCCGCCTTCCTGTGCTCAGTAAAGGAAAAGGTAGGAGTAACTAAGTGCAAACAATAAGTTGAACTGTATTCGACACTAACAGAGCTTCATACATACTTTTGTGGGCATTCGATGAAAGAGAAATGAGAAATTTTTTAAGGTTGTCTCAATTGAAATATTGGAATAGCATAGAATGACAAATTATGGCGAATAGTTTGGCTACGAGCAAAGCCCCATTTTGAGAAGATGAAGTCCCATTAAAGAACGGTCTGCGGGAATATGTCTTATGTGTTATGTGTCATATAATTGTAGACCCATTAAAGAAGAAACAAAATTAAATTACTTAAAGATTGTTCCAAAAATTGGTTATAAAAAAAAAGAAAATATGTAATGTAATTATGAATATAAATTATAAAATATTTCTTTATTAACAAACGGAATTTACAAAAATATTGTATACTTAGTAAAGCTTAGCAAAGCTAGCAACGGTAGTGATCTCTAAACTAGAACTCTCATTAATCAATTCTAATTGGCTGAAGGTGAACTTCACACTTAATTCCTCTTTGTTGCTAACTACTCCGGTCGCTCTCCCAGCAATTGACTCCCACTTGCATTGTTACTGCATAGGATGGTGAGAGTCGCATGTTCGTTTACGTAGATGACCAGCAGTTATTTCTGCTTACCTTATAGAATTTAGATTTGAAGTTATTTGATTTTACCATTTTTTTTGTTGACGGCACTAGGCGTTTTCTTCCATAGAAAGTCGAACATGTACGAAAGAAACAGCGTGACACTTCAGTGGCAAAAAATTTTAAAAGTCAACGCGATTTTGTAGTCAGTTTAAACTTGCTCCTTATTAGACTACAACTCAATGGGGTACAAAACTATGAAACTGCATAAAGTTGATGGCTTAGATGAAATATCGACATATTTAGAAAACTGTTAAGCAAAGAATTTGATTTTTGTTGTAGTATGAACGATATTTTTATAACAAAAACAAGCAAGTAGTGGTGAGTGGTCAATACACTTATATGTATGAGTGGAAAAAGAAGAGATGCAATTCATAGAGATTAGGGCGGGTGCATACGTGCGGTCGCCGTAACCGATTGGGTTGGTGTGTGACTACCATAAAACACCAAATGAGAAAAAGTGGAATAGTCCACCAACAAAAGGACACAAAACCAACCGCAGGACACAAAACCAACAGCAGGACACAAATACACTAAAGAAATAAAAACGATGGTTGAAGAAAAACATAAAGTACGAAGACGGTGGCAACACACAAGAATTTTCTAAAAAGATAAAAGCTTTAACGCTCTAAGTGACCACCTTAGGGACTTACTAATTCTTGCATTATCGACTACTTACACTGGAAATGTGGCAGAAGCCTTTCCCCACCGACAGGGCAGTTCCTGCCAATAAATAAAGGACTATGCTAATATATATATATATATATAATTGGGGCGTACACCCTTTTTGGGTATTTGGCTGAGCTCCTCCCCCTATTTGTGCCGTGCGTCTTGATTTTATTCCACAAATGAGTTTTAAGCCGACTCCCAACGGCAGCTATTCTTATGAGGAGCTTTTTCATGGCTTAAATACACTCAGCGGCTTGCCATTGCCTGCCGAGGGGCGACCGCTATTAGAAACAACTTTTTCTTAATTTTGGTCTTTCACCAAGATTGAAACCGATGTTCTCTCTCTGAATTCCGAATTGGTGCGTGAGCAACCCATTCGGCTACGGCGGCCGCCGTATACTTCCTATAAAAAGATCGTACCTAAATGCTAATTGCTAATTCTCTTTAATTTTTTAGGCCAATATGAAATTTTTCTGCTAATAAATATTTAGTGAAAAACCAAAGATGCAACCAATGAAACTCTACAGCTTTCAGTGTAAAATATATAAATTTGGCAAGGTCGTTGAAGAAGTCACCAGAGCATATGAAAAATTTTAATATTGAAAGCAATAAAAATAACTTTGAGCCAAAAACCGTAACGTACAATAAATAACGTTTCATCACGTGACTTTCAGAAAAACTGTGCGCCTTATTGACACCCCTACATATTACTTACATAAAAGCAAAAACAACAAAAAGCGGGATGCTCCACAATCACAGTTTCACATTCACACTCAACCGCCATCCTGCGCCTGCAATGGTGGCTTTGTCAACGTCTCTCGTTACACGACCCACAATGGCGGTGCTGCCAACGCTTTGCCCAAACGAATTCATTGCTAACAGCAGCAATGGCTTTGACTGCAGTACCTTGAATTTGGACAATAAAAATAGTCTGGGTGTTATTGGCAACAGCGCGAGTTTGATTGCAGTGCCTGGCCTTAGCGGCGATGCTAATGGGGGTGGGAATTTCACGCATACTCTCGACAATCTGCTGGATTTTGAACTTGACCCACTGGAGCGCGTCGTGTCTGCTATTGTGCCGGCGTTCTTTGGTATCATCGGCGTTGCAGGACTACTCGGCAATGCTCTGGTCATATTTGGTGAGTATTAAATTAAAATTTGTGGTTGATTTTGTGCAAGTAAATATTTTGTCGCTATTTTGTCCTTTACGCTTGACCACCAACGTTGGAGTATATAGAGTAAATGAAAATAGTTTCGTTCTTTGAGTTGGCCTTCAAAGTTTTTTTTATTATGTAACAAATAATTGGCAAATTTGAAGCAGAAGTAAATGGTTTCAAAGCCATATATTTCAACGTGCAATTCTAGGAATTGTCGGTTAAGCAACATTCCGGTCATTTTAAAAAACATACCAAATTTCGAATGTTTTAATAAATACATAGAACTTCCATTTGTTGGCGAAAATGAAATTCATAGTAATTTGTAGTGGCCGATATCCCGCAAAGTATTAATTAAAAAATGAAAAGTTGATGCTCGTTGTCAAGGTGACATTTCACACTAAAAAATTCTTTGCTGTTTGTTCCGTTCAGTTGTGAGTTACAGGCTTTTAACAGTCAACGAAGAGGAAATTCGGTACATTTTACAGTTTTTCTTTGATAAAGGCGGAAATGCAAGCCAGGCCGCTGAAAATGTGAATGGCATTTATGGCGCCGATACTGCAATTTCGGTTTCGTCGATTTCATTGAGCCATTTTTGTTGTTAAAGAAAATTTCGATAATGTCAAAAAAATCACAGAAATAATCGAAGCTGACCGGCATGCTGATGCATGGGCATCAGTTAGTTGGCTAAATGACGGTACAGGGTATTTTTTACAAGCGCGCGGAAGCATTGAGTGATTGCATTACATTGGCTGGAAAACCACAACCACCGATTGTTCGTGAGCTCGAGCACCTTAAAGTGAATAGAGTGTTTGATTATCGTACCATTACTCGTTACAATGATACGGGTAGCATCGCAAAACCTCATGGTGGTGGTCATCAAAAGGCTGCAACGTCACATGAAATGGTTCAAAAAGTGAAGAGGCGACTTGAGCGAAATCCCCGACGAAGGGCCAATCAAATGGCGAAAGAACTAAAAATATCTGACCGTAACAACCGCCGCATACTCAAAAATGATCTCAAAGTCAAGCCCTACAAGATCTCACACATGCGAAAGACGCACGATCTCACACCAAAGCAGCAACAAGTCAGACTTGAGAGAGCGAAGGAGTTGCTTCGCTTGGCCGAAAGCGGTCAATTTCCGAACATTGTGTTTTCTGACGCAAAAATTTTCAAATTGAGCAATTTGTAAGCTCCCAATACGATAGGGTTTATTTTACCAACCATTCATACGAGCATTTGAGTCGTCGATTGGCCACAAGGAGACAGCACCCGCCACAGGCAATGATTTGGGCCGCTGTAACCGCAGATGAGCACTCTTCAATCGTTTTAATCGAGCCTGGCGTCAAGGTAAATGCGAAATATTATTGCGAAAGTATTCTAGAGATTGTTTTGAAGCCGTGGGTAGATAAAGTTTTTGGCGGCCGACCATGGACGTTTCAACAGGACTCGGCGGCACCGTCTCACAAAGCTCGAGTGAACCAAGAATGGGTAAAAAATTACGTTCCGTACTACATGACGTCCACACAGTCGCTCTCAAATTCACCAGACGCGAATCCGATGGATTATTCTCTTTGGGCCATTTTGGAGAACTAGGTCCAAACTAAAAGATTCACCAGTCTCGAGGTGCTGAAAAAAGCCATTGTCCGTGAGTGGGTCAAAATACTTGCAAGTCACATTCGGGCAGCTTCCGATTCGTTTCGGGATCGTCTCGAGGCCATAGACAAGGAAAAACGTGGTCATATCGAACAAAAGTAAATTTATTCTTAATTTTGTATTATTTGCTCACATTTTTTACTTTGATTAGAATGAAAGTAATTTTAAAAACTAAATTTATGGCCCTTTAATTGGTCATACAACAATTTTATACCAATTGCTCAAACGTTTACGCAAAAACAATGGATTTATTTTTCCCCAAACTAATAAAATCTTTTGTTTTGTTTTTTGTAATTTGTACAAAGTCTGAAACTCTGAGTTCTATGGTTTTTTTTGAAGTATGAAAAGTATTTTTATAAAAAATAAAGAAAATTAAACAAAAAATAAATATATAATTAAAACTTTGCCACTATCAATCAAAGAAAATCTATATTTAACAATTTTTATACAGCCGAACTAGTGTACTTTGTTTCACTCTCCATCTGATCAGGCCTTTGAGGAGGCTTATTCTTTCTAGGACGTAAACTCGTTCACTCTTACTGCCTTCACGATCTATACAACGACGTTTTAACATTTTCGAAAATCCCAAAGAAGACACACAACTGTTCGCTTCGAATGATCAAAAACAAGTAACCTTTAGTTTTATAAGTCTTAGCATATCGACTCTACATATACTCTCATAATGTTTTATAGGTGTCTCTATATATACTTTAGAATAACAAAAGAACAGACCGGCTGAAAGGCTCCGAAAGTAAGTGTCAGCTGCCTCAAACGAAGGCGCAGTCGTCGGGCGGTTACATTTTCTACTAAAACTTTGTATATATGGGGAATTTTTACAAACGACTTCCACAGAAATACGCCAAAAACTATAAGGAATAATAATCTGTAAAAAAAATCGATTTTTTGAAAATTCTGGGCGTATGTAACCCCTTAAGTCCGAATTACTCTTTGGCAAAAATGTTTTTAAAAAACTTATTTTGTTTAAAAAAACTCGAGTTTAAGAAGTACTCTCAAATCGGCCCACTTTAAGTAAATTTTTCCAAAATATTTTGGCGGAGATCTTAAAATATTTAACATTTTATTATACCGACGGAAAATCAGTACGATTTTGTTTTTGTATAGTGACTGATGCACCCTAATGTGCATATATACAATATATCATATATATGTACAAGTATACAGTGTGTGTATGTGCGCGAAAATTAATTCATTATATCTTCTTCTTCTTTCCCCTTCATTAATTACTTTTAGTTTATCTCCTATTTAAGCTTTCATGTTTTTAAATTCTTTGTTACATTTGCAGTCTTTTCGCGCGTTTTTCCCCCTTTTGACCTTTTCCGAGCTTTGTTTTTATTTACTTTCACATTCTTTCTCTTTGACTGCATTCATTTATTTGCCTTCAGCGGAAATTTGTTTTCTGAGTTCCAAACGTTTGCTTTCATGTTTTCTGATTATCCGGTAAGCGGAAAGCGCAACTTCCTTTAAAAAATACCATTCCGTCATTGTGTGCAGATTGTCAGAGCGGAAGTATCTTTGATTGTGGTTTCACTATCTCACTCTTAAATGCTCGTGTGACTCTTTTCCATTTCATTTGTTATTCAATAATATTTTCATGTATTTTTGGAATTTCTCATTTTTTTCTCTCCTCTCTCACTAACTTTCCTCCCTCTCTCTTTCCCTCTTTTTCTCCGCGACTGCAGTGGTTGCTGTCAATCAACAAATGCGCTCCACCACCAATCTACTCATCATCAATCTCGCCGTCTCCGATATATTGTTCGTGGTCTTTTGTGTGCCCTTCACAGCCGCCGATTATGTATTGCCCACCTGGCCATTCGGCAATTTGTGGTGTAAATTCGTGCAGTATATGATTGTGGTCACCTGCCATTGCAGCGTCTATACGTTGGTGCTGATGTCCTTCGATCGCTTTTTGGCAGTTGTGCATCCGGTGACGAGTATGTCATTGCGTACGGAACGTAATGCGACACTGTAAGTAGCCTAACCGCCTACACTTGCAATTAGTAGCCTTTAACTATAAAATTTATTTGGCAGAGGCTTAGAAAATTTGCATTTGTATTGATATTGATTACTACATTTGCTCATCAATCCCATTTCAGTGCTATTGTTTGCGCCTGGGTGCTGATTATCACTTCAGCTATACCAGTGGCTTTGGCCCATTCGGTGCGCCTCTACTATTTCAAAGGACGTAATTACACAGCCTGTGTCTTTTCTACCGAAGAGGAGGGTTGGAGCTTAATTGGATTCCAAGTAACAACTTCTGCCTTCATTAAATGCTTTGTGGTGTTCATACAATTCGTTTATGTTTTCATCAGGCCTTATTGTTCTATTTATTTTTGTATTTTTGTTACGTTTGTATGTATGTAGTTTCGGTCGACTTTGACATATAATTTAAAATCCGATTTGCGTAATTAAAATTGTTTGGTTTGCTTTTAACTGCATTCTTAGATATCTTTCTTCATATCATCGTACGTTGCGCCACTGACTTTAATCTGCTTCCTGTATATGGGTATGTTGGCGCGTCTGTGGAGAAGCGCGCCAGGCTGTAAGCCATCCGAGGAATCCAGGTATGTGGCTATTGAAGTCCATTATTGGTTACATTTTCGTTATATTACAAATGTGAAGACGGGTAATAAAGCAAGACGTGCAATATGAAAGATGCTACTTACATGCATTTTGAGCGACCTCGAGAGGCATAGGTTTGTGGCGACGAATATTATAACTGGCTCGTTAGTTGGTTATGCGATTAGGTGTAGACAAAAATAAAAAAATTTTAAATTTGCTTATAAAAATTGGTCCTTCATTTTCTTCTTCTTGGTCGGCGTAATGACCGCTTACGCGATTTTGGCCGAGTTTAACAAAGCGCGCCAGTAGTTTTTTTCTCGTGCGAACCGGTGCCAGTTGGATACATCAAGTGAAGCCAAGTCCTTCTCATCTTGATCTTTCTAACGCAGAGAAAGCCTTCCTCTTCCTCAACTAACTGGTACCGTATCGAATACTTTCAGAGCCGGAGCGTTTGTATTCATTCGGACGACATGACTTAGCCAACGTAGCCGCTGGATCTTTATTCACTGCGCTATGTCTATGTCATCGTAAAGCTCATACAGCCATACAGGTCGTTCCATCGCCTACGATACTCGCCGTTCTCTCTCGACGAACGCAACCTTGTCCTAATCAAGGTTGTAAGATGAGTGTGGGCACCTTAAATTCCACAGCTTTCCTGCTTTCGTAAAGCAGGTTGCGTCGGGCTAGTGACCCAACCGGAAAATTAATACACGCAAGAAACGGAAACATGTCTGGGCTAAAATTTAGTTTGAGAGGCGACAAAATCTTTACCAGTCTGCAAAGAAGTTTTTGCACCCAAGATCCCATTCTCAATGCCCAGTGAAACAAGGCTTAAATAGTCAAAATGCAAATTCACATGAAAGTAGATTAACATGGAACGAAGAAAACGAGTCTGCATCAGCACAATGGTAAGTTAGATTTGAAAAAATCGCCAAACAAATTGGCTACGTCCGCAGGGGTTTTTTTTTTTCTTTTATGGGGGTGACAAAAATCATTGAAAGCCGAAAAGTGTGAGACTTGTCTTTCGACTCACCAATTAAAAACCCACCCCTCCCGCGTGACGACCGTTAGGTAATACTTCACGGGAATGGGAGCGGCCTAGTGCCTCTACCTGAAATCTGCGCTGCTGTTCAGCGTGACGCAGTTTGGTAATTACTGATACCATTAAGTTTTAAATCCCGGGAGGGAGAGCGGCCTATTGCCTCTTCGTGAAAATCTGCGCTGCTCTTCAGCGTGACGCAGTTTGGTAATTACTATTCTCGCCATGTTACTTACAGCGGACCAATGTTTTTCTGAGTCAAGCATGATATCTACTAGGTTACCAACAATTATTGGCTTCCCAACCCTATCACTCAAATCTTCTCTTTCCAGTTCAAAACGAGGGCAGACAAAGAAAACATGCTCTGGATCTTCAACTAGACTGTCGCAAAAGGTGCAGTACATGGCATCTTCGTGCTTAAATCTATGTAGATAAGCCTTAAAGCATCCATGCCCACTATGTAAGTACTTGGGTCAGGTAGAAATCTATCTGTTCATGCTTTCGATTTATCCATCTGGTGATATTCAGAATCAATCTATATGTCCATCGTCCGTTCATGGAGTTCCTCTATTCCTCCTGCCAAGTATGGATGCTTCGCTCCCGTTCAGTCCATCGGCTAGTCAGTTGGGCTGGATCCGCTCGATGTTTTTTTATTTCGGCGAATTCGAGTGCAGTCAGCTTAACTGGTAGCATACCTGCGGGGACTAATACAGCATCCTCCGATACTGTGCGGAATGCGCAGCACACCCTGAGGGCACATAACCGGTATACCGATTTAATGCCTTTCATATATGTGCCTCAGCTTGTTGCTTCGACCCAGGCTGGTACCGCATATAGCAAGATAAACGATACCTCACTGCTAATCAACTTCCTAGAAGCCTGCTTAGGTCCTTTCGTAGTCATCATAATACGTGTCAATGCAGTTACAGCATTCGCCGCTTTATCGCTGGCGTATGTTAGGTGCTGTTTAAAGCTCAACCTGTGGTCAATTATTACCCCAAGATATTTGATGTACAGCTTAGACTCGAGTGCGTGGTCACCTACTCTGAGATTTGCTGTTTCAACTATTTTCCTGCTACTGATGAGAACTGCCTCTGTTTTATGGTTTGCAAGGCTTAAACCACTATTGTGCAACCAATTTTTTGTGATTTCGACGGCTTGGTTGCAGATCGCCTCAGCCTACGTCCGCAGGTTTGTTTTGTTTTTTTTTTTTTTTTTGTTTGTTTTTTTCATGGGCGTTGTAGTAGCGCGCTACCCTCAAGTGGCCCTTTGACACCAGGACGAGCCTGTTGTTTCGTCGAAACTCTGCACCCCACGGGACAACTGCCAGGTATTACATCGTGGGGGGGGGGGGGGGGGGGCGGGGGGAGGCGAGTTAGTCGCCGCTCCTTCGTCGTATTCTTTCGAGGGTCCTTAGTTTTTTCATGGTCTCTGCTATGACATCGCATGCTGCCGTCCATTTTTCCTTGCTTTGTAGCATGGATTGCACGAATGTATCTGGGTCGTAGTTTCCTCCAAATATTCGCCGAAGCTTCGATCTAGATCCATAAAAACGCTTACATTCGAAGAATACGTGGTGAACGTCTTCTATCGCGTTTACGCCACAGTGATCGCAAGTGGGATCCGATTCATGTTTGAACCGAAAGAGGTATGCTTTGAAGCATCCATGCCCGGTTAAAAATTGCGTCAGATAGAAATCCACTTCTCCGTGTTTTCTTTCAATCCAGCTTCGCAAGTCTGGAATGCAGCGATGTGTCCAGCGGCCCTTCGTTGTGGTATTCCATTTTTGCTGCCAAGTTTGGGTGCTAGTTTCCCGTGCTACGATGCGTTGCGTTTCACTGTCGCCCAATACTGCAGCTTCGTTTGCCAATATATCTATTGGATACATTCCAGCGATAACCAGCGCTGCCTCTTCTGAAACCGTTTTAAAGGCGGAACAGACTCGAAGCGCACATAAACGATACGCCGCCTTTATACCGCGTAAGTAGGAAGGATGTTGCGTAGCCATATACCAAACAGGGGCACCGTATAGTATTTGGTTCTTCACCACGCCTGCTAGGAGTTGGCGCCGCCGTTGTTTTGGCCCGCGGGCGTTTAGCATTATTCGCGATAAGGCTGCTACAGTTGCTGATGCTTTTTTGGCCGCATACTCCAGGTGAGTTTTAAAAGATAACCTCCTGTCTATAACTATTCCCAGATATTTAACTTCTGGTGCTGTCGTGATGCTGTGATTGCCAACTTGTATCGTTGCCACCTCTACTTTTTTCCGGCTCGATATGAGAACGGACTCCGTTTTTTGCTCGGCGAGTTGAAGGCCGTTTTGCACCAACCATGAGTTAACGGACGCTATGGTCCGATTTGCTTTTTCGCAGATGTCGCTCAGTCTCTTCGCCGTAATAACTACTGCGATATCGTCCGCAAAGCCGATAATGTTGGCACCATTGGGTATATTGAGACGCAAAACACCATCATACATGATGCTCCAGAGCAGTGGTCCAAGGACTGAACCTTGAGGGACCCCGCCTGAAACCTTATAGCTCTTTCTGCCTACTGCTGTGTCGTAATCCAGTACGCGGTCTTCGAAGTAGCTTCGTATCATTGCTCGCAGGTAAGAGGATACTCCGATCTCGTCCAGTGCGTCCAGTATTTTGGCCCAGTTTGCGGTGTTGAATGCATTTTTTACATCCAAGGTTATTATTAAGCAGTACTCTTTGGCACCTTCGAGCCATCGGGTACCACTTATTGCCTGTTGTGCAATTTTTTTGGCGGTATTCACAGCGTCAACGGTGGACTTTCCTTTTCTGAAGCCAAACTGATTGCCCGATATTCCCCTGACGGAATCGATCTCGTTCTTGAGGCGGTTCTAAATTATTCTCTCCAGTACCTTACCTGCCGAGTCGAGCAGGCAAATTGGTCTGAAGCTAGATGGTTGCATGGGAGGTTTGCCGGGTTTGGGCAGGTGTAGTGGTAGATTTGTCAGTAAAACGCACAGCAGAAGGGACACCAGCTCTTGACTTTTTGCGCCACCTTTCATTTGTATACAAGTAATTACATATATATATACATACATTACATATATTTCAATTAGAAAAGCTTCTGGACTTACTCAGTATTTTCCTTATATTTTTCTGTTTCTTCCAAAATTTTTAGAAAAGGTAAACGACGGGTGACCCGAATGGTTGTTGTGGTGGTATTAGCATTTGCCATATGTTGGCTTCCCATACACGTAAGTTGAATTTGAGTATGTGTGTATGCAGATATGTGCCGCTAAATGGGAACAATATGTTGCCCCAATCTCAACACATTAACATACATAAACAAATGCGGTACTCTGCATAATACTCGTATGCGCACATATGTTTATGAATATTTTTTCGCCTATGGTATGGTAGAAGGTATTGTTATTTTGCGTACATATATGTATGCATGTATATATGTGCATGTAAGTATATATATATATAGATGCATGCATGTATGAATGTATTCAAATGCAAATTACATGACTTGTCAAAACACACTTTAATGCAAATTAAGTGATACATATTTTATGGTTCTGAAGGTGCACGTTTTCCTTGGTTGCTCGCATGCAAACATGCATACAAACACATACACATATATAATAGACCCATATTAGCATATTAGGGTTTCGAATATTTGATTGGATTTCTTATTAGACGAGAAATTTGTGTGTCCTCCGTCACTCTATTTTTTCCTTAAATAAGTATTCACTATGACAAATACACGCTTGACAAAATGTTAAATGCTTTTAGATTTCTTATAAAGGGTGATCAGATTGGAGGTACTTTTCCAATAGCGGTCTTTTTGGCAGGTTGGAGGCGTGGTTACTGTCAAACTAAATGCATAATTTTTTTTCAGTATTCACGGGCATATCATCATGGAAAGACTTACGCCTCAACAACGCTTACAAATCGTAGAATTCTATTACGAAAATCGATGCTCTGTAAAAAGTGTTCATCGCGCGCTCAGGCCCACTTATGGTGATCGGCGATGTGCTTGGCTTAATGGAAGCCATTCAAGAACAGCCATTATATTCATTGAAAACAACCGCCTGGTGCGGCTTATGGGCTGGAAGAATCATCGATCCATATTTCTTCAAAGACGAGGCTGGCGCCAATGTAACAGGAAATGGCGAGAATAGCTACCGCGCCATGATAAACGACGTTTTGATGTCGGAAATCACTCCAAAATATTCATATTCTAACCCTAGACAAAAAACGCCTCAGATTTCTCTGTGGAGCACCTACAGGCCACTTTGTCTGCAATAAAGTTTTCAATTCAATAGGACTATCTAGCACTAGTTTATGTAGGTTCTGTTATATGGAACACTTAATCATCAACTGTTAAGCATTAGGACACAGAATCCTGAGCTCGTATCTACTAGAGGATGCAGCCTTGCAAATGTTCTCTTCTAAGCAGCTGGTTCGATTCCTCGCGAATCCACGAAATAATTAAAAGTAAGCACTTAGAGGCGTACAGTAGATCAAACTGGTCGCAGTGCATAAAGGGCTTAGCCTAACCCGTACAACCATTACCATTTCCATTGGTGCCGGAAATTGAAGCCAGTGATCTCCAAAACATTTGGTTCCAACAAGACGGCGAGGGGCCATACAGCCCGTGAAACAATGGATTTACTGCGTCGTCGGATTGGTGGATTGGTCGCCAAAGTAGTGAAATATCACACCTTTAGACTTTTATTTGTAGAGACGTGTAAAATTTAAATCTTTTGTGGATAAACCAAATAGGCGACACGTCTCTAGTGATCCAAAAACTAGTGAAATACCTAGGTATTCAACTTGACTGCAGAATTACTTTCTGAGCCTAGACAGGGAATGCGCTACCAAAGTAGCAAATGCCACAGGAATGCTAAGTATAGTAATGACAATCATCGATGGGTCAACATAAAGCAAAAAAAGGTAATAATGGCAGCCACAAACTCAATTTTTCTGTACGGTAGCAAAGTATGAGAAACTGTGCTAAACTGCAAAGCCAAGCCCAAAGCACTGGGGATTGTGGAACGAACAGCGGCACTCAGAGTTGCCTTAGCCTAGTGCACCGTCTCTGGTTCTGGCGCGGGGAGCGACACGCCGATCTCATGGCCCGAGAACGAGGGGATGCGTAGGACTCCAAGAAGAATCACATCATGGGACACTGAACAAAGTGGCAGAACCAAAGCCGATGGGACACTGAACCGAGTGGCAGATGGACGGCGAAACTTATTTCATCAATAGGCAAATGGGCCCAAAGGAACTTCAGTGAAGTGAATCACAATCTTAACTCAGTTCCTTTGAGGCCACGAATACTCCCAGAGGTACCTATACCGCATGGGCAAGGTAAGCAATCCCAAGTGCAAAGCGAAGCAGCACAGATAGAAACACCACAAGACGAGCCTATAGAATGAAACCTTACTACAAATACGAAGCACCCAGACGTGGGTGAATAGAATGGGTCCTTTATGAATGCCGTTCGGGTCCCTCCCGAAGTAGGGCAGAAAGTAGTCCCGGGAAGGCTGTCCCTCAGAAGGATAGGAGGGATTGTTTTAGTGGCAATACGACTCGACGCGGTAGACGACGGCTGTAAGTGCGAAGGCATTGTGAAATCTACCTCACCCACCAAAAAAAAAAACATTATTTAAGTTATTCACGAGATACCGACCGGAGCCCTCCAGCGTGTCAAAATAGGTGTTTACGGGTGGTCGAATTACGGCGCAAAATAAATGTCACAGAAATAATGAAGATTGCTCAATCAATTTGGTTTTTCGCTTAATTTAAAATCCGATACTTCTAAATTGATCACCCTTTTCATATACGGTTGTGTGGATTTGATTTGAGCATTCTAATGATTTGAAGCCCGCCTCCGAAAGTGCAAAGCAGCTCTTACAAAAATATATGTAAATATCATGAAATGGTCCCATCTGTCACCAGCTTGAAAATTCTATTGAGTTTCTGCGGAATGATGTTGAGCGACAATGAAACAAATACAACGAGTGACTTGCTGAGTTCATAGGAAATATTGTTATGAAAATTCTTAATGAAGCGCCACCGGTTTTTTTTGCATGACCAAAATCGATTAAGCCCCGAGATTGTTGAGCATAATTATTTTACATCAGAGTCTATGAGTAAAATTTTAATTGCACAAATCCTGCTGTTTGAGGAAAGAAAATCTTTATTGGCAACATTGGTTGAGGTTTAAGTACTTGCGAAACCCTGCTCTATGTGTAAATAGCGGTGCTTGTATTTGGCAGTACAGTCGAATAATTATGTGTCAGTGGTTTTAAGTAAGAAAATTTATATTTTTTCTAATAGTGGTAATAGAGGTCATTACTTGCAGAAAACCCCTCAGTTTCTATCAACAATCCAGCCAACAGGTATTGAATCAGTAGAGTATTTCTCACGTTCTAGATTTGTATGCAAAAAATGTGGGTTACCATCTCAATGCCTTAACACAGGTAATCTGATGAGCTTACCAGTGCAAAAATTTTCTTGGTTTTCCTAAAATGCTTTCTTGCCTGGTGCTTTCTTGATTTGCGCGATAATCGCTTAAGGGGGGATCCCTTGGTGGTTTAGAATTTTCAAAAAGTCGATTGTTTTTTTTGATATTTCGCAAGTATAGGATCTTAAAAATATACTGTCAACATTTTTGAAAGAAGGATATTCCTAGTATTTTTGATTCTACATTCCGTTTAGCAGGTAGAGTCAGATTCGTCACGCGGCGGCATCAATAGTCGCATATCCACTCTCAAAACTTTAAACTCAATTATCTCAAAACGACTTTTTTCGGCCTGGTGTTGCCCAAAAACAAAAAAACTATTCAATATAATCGACTGAAATTTTAATATGTTGTCCCATGTTGTTCCATGGCTATTGCCCGTACTAGAATCATTTTATTATTTCAATTATTTCGTATTTTTTTGATTAAAAAACTGAGAAAAACCTGATTTTTATAGCGTCAAATTCATATCCGCCATTTCGTAAATTTTTTTATTTTGTATTCTAGAAGCGGGGCATAGCTACAGTCATAATGATTAATAATTTTTTTGGGTTTTGTGTTTCAGATAAATAGAAGAACCAAAATGGCCAACATCGTCCAGCTCCTTCCTCCTCGGGAGCGTAATTTTAAGTGCAATTTTTTAAATTATTAAAAAAAATTTTTTTTTTTTTTATTTTGGCATGTAAAAGAAATTGAGTAAAAAGCCTAGAGAATTTATATATCGTTTTTCATTTTTTTATTGTAAAAAAAAAAATCCTGAAAGAACCCTATATTTTCGAGCTCTAGACCACCAGGACCCCTTAAGCGATTCTGGCCGAGTTTAACGCGCGTTAGTAGTTTCTTTCTTGTGCTAACCAGCTTCACCAAATGAAGCCAAGTCCATCTCCAGCTCTGCTACCACCAGCTGGTACCGCATCGATTACTTTCAGAGCCGGAGCGTTTGTGTCCATGCAGACGACATAGCCCAGCTAGCAGAGCCACTGGATCTTTATTCGATGCGCTATGTCTATGTCGTCGAAAAGCTCATACAGCTCATCGTTCCATCGCCTGCGATATTCCTCGTTGCCAATGTGCAAAGGTCCAAAAATCTTCCGCAGAATCTTTCTCTCAAACATTCCAAGCGACGCTTCATCGGATGTTGTCATCGTCCAAATTTCTGCGCCATACGTTAAGACGGGCGTTAGAGTGTTTATTGTGTTAGTCGATGGAGGACTTTACTACTCAGTTGCCTACTTAATCCAAAGTGGCACTTGTTGGCAATAGAGATTCTACGTTGGATTTATAGACTGACATTATTATCGGTGTTAGTGCTAGTTCCTCGATAAACGATTCCTCTTACAACCTCGAAATCACAACGGTGCCGATAAGAGAGTGCAGTTTGTTTGATTACACGAGGTACTTCATTTTATTCTCGTTCACCACCAGACTAATTCGCTTTGCCTCTTTATTCAGTTTGGAAAAGGCAGAACTAGCATCGCGGTTGTTAAGGTCGATGATGTCAATACCATCGGCATACGTCAACAATTTTACGCTCTTATAAGAAATTGTGCCTAAGCGATTAAGGGGATAGGGGTAGTCAGGGGCCCGAAAAAATTATGATTTTCAATATTTTTTTTTGCTGGTCAATTGCTTCATTTTACAAAAATAAAAACATAGCATTAATACATGATATTTCGACTTGTCTAGGAAAATTTCAACAAAAAAAAAAAAATTAATAAGTGTAAAAGTTATCGCTGTTTGTGTGGATCCCGTTTCTCCAGAAGTCCCTTGCGGTGATCATCACAAGTCCTTGGAGATTCATCTAAAATCAATCGGACAAGAGAAATTAGTTCTATTAATAGATAATCTTGTGCCTGTTCGAAACTTTTGTTGTTTTCAAAATTAACAATATAGCGGCCTCAAGAAATATTTTTCAGATCTAAAAAAAAAAAGCGACAATTAATTGTTTAAAAAAATCGAAATTTTGAAAAAATCCTAAGATCAGGCACGAGTTTTTATGTTTTTCAAAAGCAGTATAAATTTTATTGAAATCTACCAAGCGGTTTTTAAGTTGCAGTGATCTCTAGTTAAAAAAACTTAGTTTTGAGAAAAACGCATTTAAAGTTTTGCTATCTGCTCCGGAGCACCCGTGCGCCCTTTGTTAATTCTTGCATAACACGAAAAGTGTTTGTTGGATTTACTTCAAATTTTCACACAATATTTCTAGCATATTATACCTACTTTAAGAAAATTAAAAAAAATCAATTTTTTTGAAAATTCTGACTATCCCTAACCCCTTAAGTTCTGCGGTTCGTACGATCTTTTCCAGCTTCAGGTTGAAGAAGTATCAGGACAGCGAGTCGCTCTGTCAAACGGCTCGGAGAGCTTTTTCCTAATTGTGACGGCCCTGCTGGTATTGAGAAACGTCATTTTGCATAGCCGTATTAGTTTTGCGGGGATACCAAATTCAGACATCGCGGTATATAGGCAACTCCTTTTTGTACTGTCGACAAAAAGATTCTTCTTTCATGGAGACTTCGACTTTGACCTTTTGACTTAATCATTTATAATAGATGCATACGTCCACTTTGAGGTGCTTGTCCGAGCTCCGAGCTACGATTTTTATATATCAAGGAAGAGTTTTTTGTGAAGCTTTCTCATTTTAGAAATGTGAGTTAACCCTCATCTGCCAAAGCGCGGCCGGTACTATAAAATACTTTTTCCTGATTTGATGTTGACCGGAATAGGTTTGCATTAATAGAATAAAAATAAAAGTTTACATACCCGCTGTCAGAATAAAAATAACACAAAATTCAAGAATTTGAACTACCTGGTGCGCATTTTAAATTACGTTGAATATTTTAATTTTAATAACCAATTTACCTGAAGATTGAATATGAGATTTGGCATGATTTCATAGAATCAATAATAATGTTTGATATGTTGCTGAAAATGCGACACTACCTGGCCATAAATATGCCCACGCATGCAATATTTCCACACAGCAATCGCAATATGCAAATTTTGGATTTTAGCTGTTTTAGATTAAATTCAAATATTTTTAGTTGGCTTATGATTTATTTATTTTTCCAGGTAATACTTGTCATGAAGGCCTTGGAATGGTATCCTGGCACCCATGTCTCAGTTATAGTACAAATTATCTCACACGTCCTAGCATACATGAACTCTTGCATAAATCCCATATTGTACGCCTTCTTATCAGACAATTTCCGCAAGGCTTTCAGAAAGGTGAGTTGTGTTTATGTATTAAGTTGACAAGTGCAATTTTTATTTGCGAAATGGCTTAATATTTTGTAATTCAGGTTGTTGGCTGTGGCAATCAACCACTCTTCCCGATGGCACATCAAGTTACAAAAACAACACGCACCACAGGCAACGTGACATCCAATGCTGAAATGCTGTAAGCCAAGTGCGCGCACACAAATACATTTTTACGTTAACGTCTATGAATTCTAGTCAAACAGTTGCCGAAAAACTTGTCTAAGCAGAAGGGCACCATTCGTTTGCAGCGGCTTTAAGAACCGTATTACATTTACAATAAAATAAAATGTATTTATTTACCTGAAATATAATTATAAATCATCACATAACAAAATCAAGGCACCTAATAGCAGAGGCTATCAGCCTGGAAAAATGTAAACTTTTAGTTTGAAAATAAAATGGAATATAAATATTTACCGCTGTACTCAAAAATAAGCACACAATTTCTACATTTTGTGTTTGAAAGATTTGCCCGGAATTGAAATGCTGAATACCCTCTTATTTTGTTTAGCTCAATACTTTTGAAGTTGTGGCTTCTGTATCATCAAAATGGAAGCAACCGATTTGGTTGCACTCGGAGTTGAAAAGCCATCACAGGGGAAGGCGGGGAAATTTTTATGGATTTGCAATTTAAATCAAGGCAGAGTGTAAAATGTAAAAACAAACAGTCGGCGCACTCGCGTATCGGCACCCACGTCACTGTTGACAGTTATGATTTCGAGGTTGTAAAAGACTTCGTATTAGCACCTATAACAATATCAGCCTAGAAAGCCAACGTAAAATCTCTCTTGCAACGTAGAATCTCAAATGCTACTTTGGACTAAGTAGGCAAATGAGTAGTTAAGGCCTCCCTCGACGAACAAAATTAAAACTTTACAAGGCTCTCATCATGCCCGTCCTAAAGTATGGCGTAGAAGCGTGGACAGCTTCCGATGAAGCGACGCTTGGAGTGTTTGAGAGAAAGATATTGCGGAAGATTTTTGGACCTTTGCCCATTGACAATGGCGATTATCGCAGGCGATGGAACGATGAACTGTATGAGCTTTACGACGACATAGACATAGCGCAGCGAATAAAGATCCAGCGGCTACGTTGGCTGGGTCATGTCATCCGAATGGATACAAACGCTCCGGCTTTGAAAGTATTCGATGCGGTACCAGCTGGTGGTAGCAGAGAAAGAGGATACTTCCTATGCGTTAGAAAGATCAGGTGGATAAGGACTTGGTTTCACTTGGTGTCCCAAACTGGCGCCGGTTAGCACGAGAAAGAAATGACTGGCGCGCTTTGTTGAACTCGGCTAAAATCACGAAGAAGAAGAGTGTAAAATTTACCTGGATATGAGAAATTTCACTAGCGATATCTTTCTATATTCAATATTTCGTGATTGTTTTGAGTTTTATAAACTATAGGGTTATCTAATAAGAGGTGTTATTTTGATATTCAAAGAAAATGCTATTTTTTAATATAAATCATCCGATGTTTATTTCATTATAAAAAGGAGGATATGCCGCTCATAGAAAAAAATAACATCAGGCAAATGACCACCACGACCACGCTTACAGGACAATATCCTTTTCGTGAAATTTTCCATAACCGAATTGCACAGTGGCTGCCCTATGTCCTCGATAGCCTCAAGAATTCCATCTTTGAGGTCTTGAATCGACCCTGGGCTGTTGGCGTAGACCTTCTCTTTCACGTGGCCGCAAAGAAAAAAGTCTCAAGGTGTTAAATCTCGGTGGCCAATTGTGATGACCTCTTCGAGAGATAACACGGTCCGGAAACTTTTGCCGTAAAAGATCAATGGTTTCGTTGCTTGTGAGGCACGTAGCGTCATCTTGTTGAAAATAAACGTTATCCAGATCAATACCACCCAATTCCGGCCGAAAAATATCGTTAATCATCTCTATTCTATTCAAAATAACACCTGTTATTGAAAAACCCTTTACTTTTTTTGCTAATAATTTCGATGAGTAGTGAATTTTCTAACATGACGACGTTTATTAAAATTTTTTCGTGTGGTGTTTAATAATAAATAAATAATGTACTTGCAAAATCCTTTTAAAAGTCAAATACAAAACTTTTTTAAATTAAAAAGTCCTAATTAGTTTTTTTTACAACTTTTCACATTGCTGGTGTTTAAGCATTCACGTCACCTCAATAACTTTCCCGAAAACTGATGAATGGGGTAATAAAGGGTGGGCAAGTTTCAAGGGCCGGTGTTGATATTGAATGAAATACATGAAGGAAATTATTGTCATTTCTCTTTATTATGATAATATTGGTATGGCTTATTTACGTATGGAACAAAATATTGGCCAAATGGCGGCCTCGGCGACACTCCTCCATCTGATGGTCCAATTTTCGATGACGCTGAGGCATAATTAAGGTTCTATGCCGTTATTGTGCCGAATTATCTCATCCTTTAGCTCTTGAATTGTTGCTGTCTTATCGACGTACACCTTTTCTTTCAAATAACCTCAAAGAAAGAAGTCCAACGGTGTCGTTGACGTTTAGGTATGGTTCACATTCAACATCGGCCCTCGAAATTTAACCACCCTTTATATAAACCAAATTAAGCCACTCGCTTAACTACCTAAGTTCAGTTGTAATTAATTTTCAGGCAGTCAATAGGCCTTTGGTCTGCACGAGTACCCACACAAAAATATTCTGAGGCATACCAACCAAGAACTACTAGTACCCGTATCCAATGTATGAATCAAGAGAAACTAAAACAAAACAACAACTATTTATGTCTTCCGCAGGCACAAATTCACGCATACAATTTGCATATCTCATAAAATAGTTCATAGGCTGCCTGGTGCTGCTTGTTTAAAAGTAATCTTTACGCTGTACTCGTACAAGCACTTATGACGTGAAGGAGATGAATAAATGAAAATGTCTTGAAATGTGTAATCTCAGCTATTTAGGAGTTCATCAGGAGGAGGTGAATGCAAAGTGATACATATTTATGAGGTGGAAAGCAGAGATTATAAATATTTTTTAGAAAAATGCAGAAAAGGATTTACGAAAAAGCCTTGGCGCTCGAAAGTTTAATTAAAAACTTACATAAAGGAATGTTGCGATGTCTCAACTGCGAGCGCATATTTGAATTGAAGACAAGGAAGGTGAGTTTAAATGAATATACACATACATATGCACGTACCTACATATATGCCAGTTCATGTTTGGCATACTTTGCGATTTGTTCAACCGAAAGGACCAGCAAAAAAAGATAAGTTTATGGCAACTAGGACTGGTATTAATAGAGCAAAGAAGCAGAAGAAGGAGGAACGAACGAATACCGAGCTAATTTTCGTGATGTGGTTCAACGGTTATAAGGTGGCAAGGTTACAGTTTTTCATGTTCATGCACAAGAAGATAAATTCTGTTACCTTTTCAGATGGGTGGCAACCCCATTTGCAAACATGTGCTCCTTAATAGCCTTGTGGTGATTTGAATGGCATTGTGGATGACCGGAAGTTTCTCAGAAAATGTTGCCCATTGCACTTGAGGCATTAAAATAGGATTTAAAAGGGAAAGAAGAGGCATTAATCCTTTGCAAATTTTCCAGATTTTTTTATGTACACAAATATTTATAATATTTTGTTCACTTATTTAAGGGGTAACACCACTGTACACGCGTAAAATAAACACGATTTTTAAAGAATTTTTTTGTATAGAAGGAAAGGGGAAACAATCACTCTGATTTGGGAAGTTATTACTTACATATATACTAAAATACAAAACTACAAAGTTTGATCGAAAAATTTTACAAAATGGCGGCATTGGAGACATTTTTGTAATGTGGTTTCTCTTGAAGGAGCTCCGCGGTACGCAGCACAGAGGGTGCAAATTTTAATCTGGAACAAAGAAACATTTTTTTTCTTAATCTAGATAAGAATAGCTACAGAAACAGGTAGGGGATTTAAAAAATATTTATTTTTGTGGAATTAGCAAGCATTTGAAGGAAAAAACTCTATTTTGGACTAAAAAAACGGCACTTAAATAATTATAACAATCGTTTAAATTAATCTATCGAAAATCCCCTACGCTCTTCTCTTAAGAAGGTTATTATACAGACGTAGTGAAAAACCTGATTAAAAATATTTAAAATTGTTTGAGTTATGCTGCGTGCCAATTTCAGAAAACGTGTTTTGAGAAAAACGCGTTTAAAGTTTGGAAATTTGGAGAAATCGTTAGGTAGCAGTCACTAACGCTTGGTTAAAAGCTTAAAATATAATTCATAAATAGTAAACTTCGGTAACGTATACAACTTTTTGTTCTGTATTTTAAAGGGTTCAAAGAATTTTTTAAGCTTATAAAAAAAAAATCAATTTTTTGAAATTTCTACAGTGGTGTTACCCCTTAATTGCTTGAACTTCTCAACCAGTGGTGAGTACAGCGTGCCGTGTATAGACTTGCACAGTCCTGATAAAAGAGCGTTAGGTACAAGGCATTTTCTCTTCCCCAAGCGGAAACAGGAAAATATGTAGGATTTCGTATTTTCCTACCTAAAATTTCAAATAGGTTCAAGACTACTGAAAGAATTAAGAGAGAGCTCATTGAAGAAGCCGGCATTGAAATTTGAAGTGAAAACTGTCTTGTGGGGGAATTCAAGAGGCTGTCAATCTTCAGTTCAAGTTTAAGGTATAGGAAAAGGACAGGCAGAGCTGCAAAGTGCCGGGTCGATTTGTGGAGAGGCAAAAAAATCGCCCATTGCTCTGTGAAAATCATATTCTAGGGATCAAAATAAGAAACTTTGCCGAAGGAACCATACCTCTAAAACGAATTCTGATGTCCCCTAATTTGGGTCGAACTTTTTAGTTTCTTTTCTCATGTAAAAGCCAAAAATGGTGATATTTTAAAATGATTGTATGGAGAACCCCCAGGGGAGTTCCAGGGGGTGTGTCACTGGCATGGGTGGATCGGCCGTCCAAAGTTAGTGGGGGTCGGTCATACATTTGGACTCGATTGGAGCACTCTAAATGGGTCAAAGTGGGATTTTTCGTTCGACCCAAATTGGGGGACATCAGAATTCGTTTTAGAGGTATGGTTTCTTCGGCAAAGTTTCTTATTTTGATCCATAGAATACGATTTTCACAGAGCAATGAGCGATTTTTAAATCGACCCGCCCTAATTTACATACATATTATATATTTCTTACACATTACTCTTTTCCAGTACAAACTGTAGAGCATTTTTGCTTCTCATTTTATTTTAAAATAAAAATTCATACAACCAGAAAAAATAAATACGCATGCCCATGTATAAATATGTATTTCAATGTAAAAATTCTCTACTTATTTATATGTATATCTACACTTATATGTACCTACTCGTATAGGCTGTAATTTATGCGCTGCCAGGGCAACACTTATCCATCATTTTCCACGAGACAGCAATTCTTATAATTGATTTCCTTTAGCTGCTGAAATTCCTCAGATAAAAATTATAGAAATGGCAAGAAAAGCCAATTAAGATTAATTGCCTTTGTATTAAAATTTACAAATTCGCTTAATTGCCTTTATTAAAATTTATTTCGGGACTTAAGCAATACATTTCGAAGTATGTGAAGACCGTGAGCTCTTAAAAAATTCAGCAATACAAGCGGCAATTAATTAGCATTTTATTGGAAAACTGCTGTGAAGGCATCGTTTCTCAACGTTTGCGTTTTTTTTCTTATATCATATAAATATTATATAAGTGTAAGTGAATGTACTGGGAACAATTTCTTTAATTATCTCTATGTGGCGAATATTAAAAAGGTAAGGAAGTCTTAGATATCGAAGTGAATATTTTATACACAGCCTGTACATTTTTGGATTAATTTTTTTAGAGAAATTTGTAATGTATTTTTTTAATAAAGTTATGACTGTACTTACATTTATATACCATGCACTCGCGATAATATGAACTAATTATAACCAGGCCTGTTCAGTATTGCGAGATTGTTCATAATTACGAAAGGCAACTACGAGTATACTGAAAAATATTCCATTTAATTAGTTGTGAGTGATTTCTGTTTTATTTAAAACCGCAAAAGAAACGTTGTTTATTCATTTTTTCACATTTAACAAATAAAAAATTAGCTACAGTTAAAAAGTTTTTCATACGTAAATTCATGCTTTGTTTAATTTAAAAAAAAATTGAGTTCATGTCAAAAAAAATCAGTAATCCGCTTTTGTTGTTTCTTTTGTTCATGCATCTAAAAAACTGCCTTTCCCTTAACTTCTTCAACACATTTAAATCTCATTTATCAAACATTTCAATCCCGGCCCATTCCAAAGTTTTATTAAGCATGTCAATAGCTTCCTTTGATGTAATCGTCTTTTTCGGCTTCACAGAACAGTCATCACCCTCGTCGACAATTTCCTGTATTTCATTGTCATTGAATTCAATAGCATCATCGTTCCATTCTCTAACGTTGAAAGCAGTTAATTCAACCTAAAGTGAAATTAAAAAAAAAAAATAAAAAACAAACTTCTTTGACTACCGGTTTTAAAACACAAATCTCAGGTCTCAAGTGTGACAAAAGATTGGCTGCACCTCCCTCCAAATCCCTTACATTCATAATAAAGTTGCTTCGAAGAACACTCAAAAGAACGTCATCTTCGGGATCCTTTTGATTTTCTACCATACTTAAGACATTGCTCCAGCATTTGTATAGCACTACAGCACCTGCGTTACTCCATGCAGATTCTAAGGTAACAATCGCTTCCTTAAGCGTAATTTGCGTTAGAGCCGCAAGCAAATCAAACCCCTTTGTAGCCACAGAAGCCAAAAGACTGTTTCTATAGTAAAGTTTCGTAATCCTGATGGCATTTTGATCCATAGGTTGTATAAGAGGGGTGACATTTAATGGCATAAAAGTTGTTAATATGCAACCGTCTTAAGTTATTAGTTCATCCTCGTGCGGCTGCGATGGAACGTTATTAATTCAAAGGAGAGCTTTTACTGGTAATCCCTTTTTCATCAAAAACTTTGTAACCTAAACAAATTTTAGAAGTTTTAACCTACTGAGATAAAAATATAAAAGCTTACCTCAGGTATGAATGAACGGTGGAACCAATCTTTAAAAATAGCCGCAGAAATCCATGCGGATTTCGAATGTCGATAATACACTGTGCAATCAAAATCTTTACAACAACGGGGACTTTTAGCCTTTCCGACTACAAGAAGCTTGAGTTGATGAGATCCTGTCGCATTTGAACAACACAAGAAAGTTACTCTTTGCTTTTCCATCTTTGCACCTGGGGCAGTTTTTTCTAACAATGACACATACCTCTTTTGTGGAAAAAGTTTCCAGTATAAACCGGATTCATCGGCGTTGTATAGTTGCTCACAACTTAATCCAAGCTCCTCCATTTTCATCTTTAACGCCTTTTTGAATGGGTCAACTAACTGGGGCTGTGAAGATAGTTTTTCTCCAGAAACTTGGAACAACCGAACGCCATATCTCTTTTTAAAATTTTGAAGCCATCCATCACTGGCATTGAATTCAAGAGATTCAGAGATTTTTCCATCTTTGGGTACTCTGAATGACGTAAAGTTTTCCTCTTTCCAGGACCGATAAAAGTATTGTTGATACATTTAGAGATAGCATTTTTATTTTTATTAATTCCGCATATTGTAGACTTTGCCACTCCTTATTGTATTTACGCGATAAATTAGTAACATTTTGACCCTTTCGTAAATATTCTACAATATCTGATTTTTCTCTTAAGGTCAAAAACTTATGCTTTTTTCTGTGCATTTTTTAAACTGATTAATATTAAATTTGTTTGCAAAAAAATGAAGTACCAATTATGCTCGCATGAAATGACAAACTTTCGAAGTTGCAAATTTGTATTGACGACTGAACATAGGAGAAGGCAAAGCATGTACATTTGTATGCGAGTGAATGCAAGCATTTCTCAGCTACGGTTAAGTTCATTTTAAATTTTATTAACTAGGGGATTCCCCAATTTATTAGGCTCATGAAACTCGATAGAAATTTGAAAATCAATAATGTTCATATTTAAGAGCTTTTTCCAAAAGTTCATACCTATTTTAGAGTACTCAATGGCAGCGAAAAAATGTTCATATTTTGGGGTGTTCATATATTGGGGTGTTAAGGGGGGAACCTGGTTTATAAGGTCAAAAAAAGTAATTTTTTTTTCGTTTTAAGCGATTCCTAATATATTTCAGAATATTCACACAAAGTTACAGAGCCTAATTCTCAATATTTCCGTAGATACAAAGCCAAAGGTAGGCGAGCGTTAGGTAGTTACGCTGTGACCGGACAGCTATAGTACAAACTTTATATCTTCTTTTCTCGACTTTTCATTTTTATGATTTCTTTGAATTGGCGTACATGAATAAAAAAAAAAACTAATGAACCTTTTGAAATGAATCATAGCTTGTTCCCTTCAGTATTAAATTCTCTTCTATTTGAACTAACAAAATAGATAAAAAAAAAATTTTCAAGACTTTTATACCAAGTTGAAGTAAATTTTTTTTATAGAAAGGCATTTTTTTCTTTAAAACCTCCAGTTTTCTTAGTTCATCTAGAATAAAAAATCATAATAATTAGAAATCCATTTGAATTTTTTGCTTTAGATAATAATTACGAGCTGTATCTTGTACGCCAGTTGGAAACTCCAGCGTTACAGCGCTCTACTAATTTCTATGCTAAACCTTTTTTTCAACTTATTTTAACCAGTACAAAAATTTTTTATACTTTTTAAATGTTCATTAAAAATAGAAAAAACTTTGCAGTGCTAAATTAATTGTTTCCTTAAAAAAAAAAAATCGCAAAGTGGTGTAATTTTTAGACCTCATAAACCAGGCTCCCCCCTTAATATAATCGCGAGTGCACTGTATATATATATTTTTTTTTTTTGAAGAAATACTAGTTCCTGTATATGTTTTATGAAATTATTTTTTCACAGTGAAAGAAGGTGAAAGAAATTATAACTCTGTATTAGTTTGAAGAAATTATATATATTTTCCTTCAATTTTTTAGTGAATGAAAATATGTATATAATGGTAATATATTTTTTTAATAATTTTTGTTATTTCGAAATTTTTTAATGAATTTATTACTGCATATTTTTTCCAAAAAAAATATATTTTTAAATTATAATTAGATTTATTAAAGAAATTTGTATTTTTTTGTTTTAACAAAGAAATTATATCTCTATATTTCTTTGCGCAGATTATATTTTTTACTAATTTTTTAATAAAATTATTAATATGTATTTTTTTTTTAGAGAAAATATTCTTTTATATAATTTTGTAATGAAAAAATTTTCAAAAAAATTTTTTTTATTTTTAATTTTTTATGAAATTACATTTTATATTTTTAAGAACAAACTATTTTTTATAATAATATAATTTAGTAATGAAATTGTGGCTGATGATTTTGCTAAAGAAATTAGTACTGTCAATTTTTTTGGATACATTTTTTTTTTTTAATTTTTAATGCAACAATTTTCATATATGTTTAAAAAATTTTATTGCCACTTTTTCAATGAAATTCTTTTTGCAATTGTTTTATGAAATTATGCTTGTACAATTTTTTTTAAGAAATTAGTTTTTTATAGTTTTGCAGTAAAATTATTTTTTCATAATTTTTCAAGTAATTTTTATTGTCAATGTTTTTAATGAATTTTGCATATTTTTAAATGAAATTTTTATTGTATATTTTTTTTTCAGAGAAAATAAATATTTTTATAGTTTTTTAATGAAATATGTTTATATTATTTAGAGAAATTATTATTGTATACTTTTTTGAAGAAATAGTTTTTCTTATGCATAATAAATGTTTTTTTGTTTCTATTTTGAAAAAAATTATAACTCTAAATTTTTTTAAAGAAATATTTTTTTTTTAATGAAATTTTTTTGGACATTATTTTCCAAGAAAATATGTGTTCATAATTGGGTATTGAAATTAATACGAAATTTTTTTGTATGAAATTAATTTTTTAGTGAAATAATTTTTTATACTTTTTTAATGAACTATTTAAAAAAAATAATTATTCCTAATTGTTTAATGAAATTATTGTTGCAATATATGTTTATCGGTGAAAGTATTTTTATATTTTTTTTATGAAATATGTTTTTATTATAAATGGAAATTATGACTGAGGATTTTTTTTAAGAAACAATTTCGTTTTTCATAGTCATAAAAAAATTTGTATCTCTATTTTGAAAGAAATTATAACTTAAAAGTTTTTTCCGGGAATATTTTTTTTTATTTTTTAATGAAATTTTTTTGTACGATATTTTCAAAGAAAATATTTTTTAGTAATAGAGTAATGAAATTATTACAACAATTTTTTATGAAGTCATATTTCTAATTTTTAAATGAAATTATTTTACATTATTGTTTAATAGAATAATTTTTTGTACATTTTTAAGGAAATAATTTTTTATATTATTTGAATGAAATAATTTTTTATTATTCCCGATTTTTCGAATGAATTTTTTCTTGTATTTGTTTGTCAGAGAAAATATTTTTATAACTTTTTAATCAAATAATTTTTTATTTCATTAATTATTTTATTTCCTAGACTGCGATAAAATAAAGTTTCTCGTTTTCGTACTCCTAATCCTAAGCATAATTTCAAAAGTTTTGTACGAGGTTGATTGTTTCCATGTCGACTGCGTTTCCATAAGTGGTTCCTCATTCAGTTCCCTTTTCAGAAAGAAGCAAATACTTGCCTTAGCCAACTCATCGGCTCTCTCATTTTCCTTTATTCCTTTGTGTTCTCGTATCCTGTAAATAGTGACCTGGCCATTTTCGCAGAGTTCACACATTTGGGATATGCATTGTAGAACACATTCCGAGTCAGTGCAAGGAGCCATAATTGCTTGAAAATGTTTGTCCGAGTATTAAGAGGAGTTAATTCCATAGCTAATTCAGCCGCTTTTTTTGCGTCATTCGTTTCAGCTTGAAATATTCTTCAGTAATTAGGGCATCTGAAAGACTTTCGGACACCAGTTTGGGACAAAAGACAGCCGCTTCTACTCCTTCCACCATTTTGGACGCATATGTTAAGAAATTGTATGAATGGTATATGGATCCTTTTGCTATTTATTTCTCTTTATAGTAACGCTAGACTTTTTGCCAATTTTAACTCATGGATTTCCGTAGTCTGACCCTGCGTTTGAATCCAAAATGTTGCTGTGACCAGAAAGTCTCTGTGAGAATTGCCTTGACATTTTCAATCGTAGAGCAGATCTTGTGGCTGAGTTTCTTACTACTAGTTTGATTGGGTGCCAGCAGATAATTCTTTCTATTGTCGCTGTTGGACTGGTTTTAGTAGAGCCGGCTACACATTTCCTTGCAATCCTTTGTACGCTCACCAATCTTTTAACGTACGCCATTTTATCACACGCTTTCCACCATCTCAGCGAACCATAAAGCATTATTGGTCTAATGACCGCCATGCATATCCAATGTGCGAGTTGATTATCTCCTCAAGACCTAAGTTTTACCTCGGTAAGATTTTCTTCTGTATGGGTATAAGGAATTAGAAATTCTTTGCTCTTTCTTTTACATTTAATCTCCGTGGCAGCTTGCTATCCCCAACAATGCCTAGGTATTTAGTCAATGTTCTTGGTGTCAATTCAATTCCTCCTAGCCTCGCAGGTAGCCAGTTTGGAATCTGAATCCCAGCTAGGTAAATTATTAGTGAAAATATATCCAAATAAATCAAGTCAAATCAACAGAAACGAGGTTTTTACAAAAGACAAACCTCATACGCAAAATACGTCTGAAGAAATCTGTTGTATTCTATTCAATTTGCTTATATTTCGTCCCTTTCCATCTCAATCCATTTTAGTTGACTTTTTCCATACTCCACCGCCTTAGGATTTTTTTACATTATTTGATTCTAAATATATTTTTACTTCACTAAAATCAGTTATTTTTAGCCACTTTCTACAGCTAAGCATTTCACATTTCAAATGCACGAATTCCAATCGTTTTTCTTCAATTCAATTTGCATTGAAATTTATTTAACGAAATATGATATTGCAAAGCATTGAACGACTTTGTGCATTGAACGACTCGCTTCACATGAAGCTCAACAAAGCGCACTGGCAATACATTTTTTCTATGACACTCAAGTACTGCGACTCAATTCTTCCTGTAATGTGGGCGGCTTGATATTAATAACGGCTTTACTTGCATGATGAGCATTTCACATTTGCAGATACAATTGTCGGAATCTGCGTAAGCAAGAATAATATGAAACAGCAAACAGCACAATCAATCAAAAGTGTGGAGAATCCAATGCAAATGCGTTGCGGAACCAACGAACTATTTATAAACACATGTTAAGGAATATAGTATGGCAGATGGTTTTTAGAATTCAGTAAGCTAAGTAACCCACATAGGCACTTCACGTGAAAACTGACGTACATTAGGGTGCAACATTCCCACTTCAAGAAAAAGTCGGATGTATAAAATTTATTATAAATTATTTTGCTATTTTTTGTTTGTTTCATTCAGTAGTGAGTTACAGGGTGTTAACCATGGAAGCCCGGAGGACTATCAGCAAGACAGCACTGCTTTAGAAGCGGAAAGTCTACAAGGGGACAATCGGAACTGTCATAAACAGCGTAGAATCAGTGCAACAGGGCAATATTTAATCTACAAGCATAGTTCTAATTGGCACCTTAGATGTAATACCGTAAGACGGGCGGACATATTAGCCACCTTAGAGCTAGGGAATTATTTCCGAGACCGCAAACTCGCCTATCGAACCCTAGAATGTTATCGTGTTATAGATGTCACATCCTGAGCAGTATAAGTATCAATATAGAAATGTCTGCTAGTACTTCTCTAATCAAATATGCAGACGATATCGTCGCAGTCATCACAGCACGAAAACTTGAAGAACACTTAGCCAAGCCATGATACGAACACAAACGTGGCTAGATACATGTGGCCTCAAATTAGCCACTGAGAAAACGGAGCGAATACTTCCAACCAAGAAGCACATCCCACTAGAAGTTAGCATGCAAATTTGCTCAAATACGCTAGCCACAAAAAAGGCTCTAAAGTACCTTGGCATAAGATGGGACGCAAATAAAACACGCAGCAGAGAAAGCCTCTAGGATAGCATTTCTACTCCGTAGACTCATGGCAAACATAGGGCAAGATGGTAAGCAGCGTGGAAACGTGGGAAATCACCGGTGGTTTCGCGGAAAAAACATCCGCATTGAAAAGTGGGACGTGGGCGCAGGCACACAAGAGACCTTGTAATGAGGAAAATAAAACGTCACTCCAAAGAAATACGACGGCGGTTTCAAGGTGGGCGACGGTTCCTTTGATGATGCATTAGTTATTTTAAACTTCCTCATGTGCACAAAAAAAAAATGATATCTCTTCTTTACCCAACTCTAACTTACCATATTGAGATTTTTATATAATTCGTCTTTTTTCACGCACCCAGGAGCACCTCTAAGAGTCTTAAAATTCTCGATTAATAACATTGGAGTCCATATATTTTGTATATTGTCACTTTATTTCCAATAACAGAAAGGGCAAAATATCCTTGTGCTGGAGAGGAAGCTGAATTGGGGTCTCACAGTCGCAGATAGGGTACGCAAAGCTATGACGGCGTTATAATCCTGCGGAAGGCTAATTAGGAAAAAATGGGTGTTGGAACCATTGGTTATACACAACAGTAGGTAGACCAAGTCTCAACTATGGTATTGTAGTAAGGTGGAATGCCCTTGAGAAGGGTGTAAACATCAAAAGAATTCACAAGGTTCAAAGGCTCGCATCTGTTGCTACAACCGGTGCGATGTCAACCACACCTTCGAAAGTATTATATGTGATATTAATAAACACGGACTACGACCACGGTAAAATCTTGGCTAGCATTTTAGAGCTTCCCGGACTGGTGCGCTAAGCACTACCGACTACGATTGCCACTACAATGTTCACGATCCTTCTACCCTAAAGGGAAGAGTGGGAACGGGACAATGTGAGTCAGGGCGTGTCCATCCATGTATATACGGATGAGTCAAAGCTCGAGAGCTAGGAGAGCGGAGGTGTATATTCCGGACATCTGGGGATCTGCTGCAGCTTTCGGGTTCCTGAACTGATGGCCATAATAAAAGCGGTGACACTGGTAAAGTATGATGCCATATCTGGAGATGATATACACATTTTCACTGATAGCCAGGTGGTGATAAAATTCCCTCACAAAGCAGTCGACAGCTTCCAAGGTAGCTGTGAAATGCCGCACATATCTTAACGAGATGACTGAGTCATATCATCTAGAGGGTAATATGGGCTCCTGACCATCGCGACATTCAGGGTAATTGCAGAGCCGATGAACTAGCGAGTTTCGGCACCAAATTGACCGATGACTACACACACAATGACATAGTCACACCCTTACAAATATGTAAGCCACTTATCCTTGAAGAAATCGTAATGAAAGCAAACGAAAGATGTCATTATGAAGCCACCTGCAAATTCGCCCATCGACTGTGGCCGACTCTCAATGCTAAATGCACAGAATCTCTGCTAAGTCAAAGTAATCACAGTTTACACAATGATTTCGGTCATAACGAGGTAGGCACGTCCACAGGATGGGTGTGAAAACGCATGACTTCCATAGAAGCTGCCTAGATGAGGAAGAGGAAGAGATAATCTTGCACCTTTTGTGTCATTATTCTGCTCTATCCAGACGTAGATTTACGATTGAGAACAGACAATTTTTTTAAGGAATTGGAAGATTTCACTTCTACAGAAATCAGAGATATTCTAGAACTTCTCAAAAGCTCACATTCGTTTTAGAAGAGATAGGGACAAGCTCCCTCTGGACCCAACCTGTCGAAACAACATGTTTCCTGGGCCTACCTTTAGATGAGCCTGACGAAAACGACCAATTATACAATCTACAAGCACTGACGGTGCTTCTCTTACTGCTACAACAACAACAACAAGCTCCCACAGCACAACCGCTTCAGCCTGCTCTAATCTATCGGAATATTTATAATTTTTGCAACGTAGTGTCGTACAGATAAGCAACAGAGCGCGTAAAAAGATCAAAATGAAGATTTCCATCACTCAAAATCAGTTTGTTTGTTTAGTAAAAAAGTTATTCAAAAACAAAATTGGATGATTTTGATAGTAAATAGAATTTGTAGCATAAAAAATCTGATATTATTTTGAAAAAAAAAAAAAAAAATGTTTTCCGGAACCAAATTTATTTACTTACTTTTATTAACCGCCCCTGCTCATGTAAATCTTAATATTTTTCCAAATTGTTTTGCTGAAACTCCTAAAATATAATAAATTGTATAATTGCGATGCACCCTAATGTGCATATATATATATATATACATCAGTATCAATATGATTGTTCGAAGTTGTCTTCCGCACTCGTGCATGAAGTTTGATTATGTGCTTGCAGTCGTGTGGGGAATAAATAAGTAGGAATTTATTAATAAAAGTTTTGCATTACTAACGTTTTGCTGTCTCTTAAGTATTATATAAAAGCACGTTTATAGATATATAGGCTTTATATAGGTATATTTAGATATAAAATAAGTCCTTTGGAGGGCTTTTATATTCAGAACTCATACCTAAATTTATATAACTCATACGCGCCAGCGTACTTACAGCTGCAATAAGTTGCAAACAAGTAGCATCCCTTAATACTAAGCACTCGCACATTGAAATTATGTCGTTAATAAACACTAATAAACTACTTCCGTTTAGGTGATCAGCATATAAATTTTAGCTACAAATAGACTATACATTCAGCGTTTGCCTTAAAAATATTTTAACCTCTTCAGGGACGAATTTTTTAAAGTGAAAAAACGTTAATTTTATTTTTCATTTTATTACGAGTTATTTAGCTTACATTTATAACAATTCAGTAAGATAGGAAAAAAATAGAAATTAGTAATTTTTACAAAAAAAAAAGGAATGTCTACATATGTGGCCATTCAGCGTAGCGTTCATCTATGAATGGAAAGATTTCATGCACCCATAGCATGTGTCAGCGATTAACCTAGTCGAAGACCAACATCAGAAGACCAGTATTATCTATAATTCGGATATCTAATGTACGTGATTACGATATTTATTCCGTAGAATTGTTTCATTTCAGAAACAGTTATATGAAACTAATGTTTTCCGCAATCGACGGCATTGAGAATCGTTTCCCGCACTATGTATTCAAAAATTTCGTCCGTAAATATATTTTTCAAAAAAATTCGTATGGATTTTCACCGGGGAATTTTAATTTCAAAGGGACTCACAAAAGGTGGTGCCGTACTAGAAAATTCATTATCCTTCTCAGTGTACCAAATCGGGGACCGTTGGTGTTGTCTAATATCTAATAGGTCTTCCTCGTCACTAGTCTCACTTGCGAATATAAATACTTCCACCGGAGTCGGTATAGTCTTCCTCATTCATAAAAGGTCTTTCTTGGTTCTGGGGCTCAATCGTCAAATCTTCTTCTAACTCTTCAACATCTGAGCTAACATTATTTTGTCTTTCTGCAATGATTTGCTCCTTATTGTATCCTCTTTTTACCTTCATTGTAATATGGGTATAAAATTTAATTCTTCAGAACAAGAATTTATTGTTTATAATAGACTTTCACAAAATTAATCACGATTCTGAGAGAAATGTTACTCGAAACGATTTTCACAAGAAATACTAAATATTTCAACCGATAACTGTACACATATGTGTACGTTTATAATTGGCTATAAAATGCAACTTATAATACAACTTACGATTTTCAAACTTATATAATCATTGAAAGGGATTATATTTTACTTACCTGATATTTTATTTGGGAAGTAATAATGATAGTTTTTGAATAAATGGTAACACTTTACGCACAAGAAGTTATCGTCGCAATGCTATAAAAATACCACGAATAAAGCAGAATATTCCATTATCCGTTCCGTTATACTTAACGATTTGTTTTTCTTTAGTTGAGGGATTCTGTAGTGAAATATTGTCTAATAAAATTTATCTTCATTTCTCTTGAAATAATCAAAATAAAAAAACCTAAACATACATATATGTGCCGATGTCCCTGAAGAGGTTAAGTTGATTAAAAATACAATATAAATTTATAGTTGGACACATAAGTTACAAAAGCAAAAATAAAAAAATAATAATAATGAAATTCTTCACTTCATTTTTTGCGTAACGGTAGTTAACATCATGCATACCACTACAGTTCGGTTTGGGCCTTAGCTTTCTCAACAGTTTTCCTCCATGCATCTGCACGGTAATAGGTCACTCCTATGCTTCTTAAATCATTATCAACGTCATCTTACCACCTTTCCGCGGTCGCCCTTTTCGCTTTTCACCATACTTTGTGCATACAAAACTTCTCGAAGTGTTCTTTCATCTGGCTGTCTGCAAACGTGTCCTAGCCATCGGATGCGCTGCGATAAGGCAAACCACACAACGTTTTCTCCTTGTAGAAGCTCCTCTGGCTCGTTTGTTTGTTTGTTAACAGTAATAGAGCCCCCGCCAGTGTAGGGCGTATCACCGGTCATCTTCGTCTAGCTCGTCTAAGGTAGGCCCAGGAAATATGCTGTTTCAAAGGGTTGGGTCCAGAGGGAGAAGGGTGTTAGATGAGTCGGTTTTAGAGGACATGTGAAAAGGTGGTTAGTGTCGTGCGGGGTGCCTTCACATGCCGGACATATGTTTGGTTTGTCGGGGTCGATTCTAGATAAGTAGGAGTTTAACCTGCTACAATATCCAGAACGTAATTGTGCCAGTGTTACACGTGTCTCACGAGGAAGCCGGAGCTCTTCATCTGCTATAGGTGGTGGTTGGACTCCGATTGCGGCATTCACAGGACGGGAGCTTAAGAAGGTGGTGACGGTCTCCCGGTGAATGGCGTTTATTGACTGTCTAAACACTGTCAGGTCCAGTAGATTACGGTCAGTTTTGTCCTAGATTTCGTCGGCGTAGTTTAAGAGTTGTCTCCTGACGTGCCTGGAAGGCGGCTCAGGGTCAAGCAGGTGTATGCAGGGGTGAAATCTGCGGTAACATCCTAGCAGGAACTGCTTGCTGAGCAGTTTATTACGCTCCATTACTAGGAGCATTTGTGCCTCGTTGTGAAGGTGTTGAACAGAGGACATCAGGAGACAACCGGTCGCTGTCCGAATGGCAGTATTTTGGCATTTCTGTAGCTTTATCCATTGCGTGCTACTAGCTCCAGGCGACCAGAGAGGCGCAGCATAGTTCAGAACCAACCGACCAATTGCCTTAAATGTCGATAGCAACTGTTCTTTGTATTTTCCCCAAGTGCTGCCGGCAAGCGATTTGAGGACCTTGTTGCGGTTTTGGACTTTAGTGGCAATTGCGGTTGTGTGCGCTGAGAAGGAGAGCAAACTGTCGAAGGTTACACTCAAAATTGCTTACCGTGGGATGCGATAGAGACCATTTTTTTCGTACTGGACGAATTATTCTTCTTAGTATTCTTCTTTCTTAGATGACTAATTTGTAATTGTATCTGCGTTCAGTGTTCATGTTTTCCCTCTTTATGTTGCAACTGATCGAGTCAGTACTTTATATATTTCGATTTTCGTTCTTCTACTCAAGAACTTGCTTTTCAATAGTTTAAGGTGAGCAAAATATGCTCTGCAGCCTGCACACGTTCTTGGCTAGCACTCTTTGTACCAGCTGTTCTACTGAGATGCAGTCCTGGATATTTAATTTCATTGTCTCACATTTTTCTTGTGGTATTTCGTTTTCTTTTCAAGGTATTTCATTTTTCAAAGAAATTTGCTTTTATTTTGGGTGCTTTGAATACTTGTTTAAAACATTCATATTTCTCGCGAGGATGACAAAGCCATCAGCAATATTTAAGTACAGGAGGCAGAAACTAAGCGCTGGGAAAACTTATCTAGCCTCACCTACAAACACAAAAGTTTTTTTTTTAAATGAATAAAACATCATCAGATAAAAAAACTCTAGAATAATAAACTTACGTTGCATAATACTCAAATTTTATAAGCTGCAAAACTGCTTACCCAAAATTTTTTCTAGAAATTGAAATTAAACTCATGCAATTGTGATGAAGAGTTTGTGAAATTTTGCGAACTTTTTATATAATATGAAACTTGGATTTACATATACTTATATATGTGGTTCAAGCTTGATAATGAGCTATGCTTTTATACAAAAATAACTAACATCCACAAAAACAAAAAAAAAAAAGATAGAGAAGAAGTCAAAACTGGTTGTAATAATGATAGGCTATCGTTTCGTCGTGGGGGCATATACTGGGTAAGTACAAATATATTACAATATAAAAAAAAAAGGAAAATGAGTATTCGAAAATTTGCTCATCGGCATCATTAGCCTTGAGTAGTTGAACAAAATTATGGATTTTTATTCCACAGCTAAAGGGCGGCCGAAGAAAAGTGCACAGGTTCGAAACCCCGGTCACGATTCTCTAATTGATACAAAAAGTCGTTCCTCCTTGGCAAAGCTCCAAGTGTATTTTTGTCATGAAAAAAACTATTCTTAAAATAAAAAACCATTTGTCATACGGCATACAACTTTAGGTCTCTCCATCTGTGGAACAACACAATGCGCACACCCCAAATAGGACGACGAGCTCGAAAAAACCCAAAAGGTGTATAAGAGCTGTAAGTGCTATGAACATATTTAGGCATAAGGGTGATCAATTTAGAGGGGAACGAAAATTCAAATTTATTGGGCCAACTTTATTATTTTTGTGTAAAACCATTCATGACATCTATTTTTTATAGATAATCTTCTTCTTCTTAATTGGCGCGATAACTGCTTACGCGATTTTGGCCGAGATTAACAAAGCGCGCCAGTCGTTTCTTTCTCGTGCTAACCGGCGCCAATTGGACACACCAAGTGAAGCCAAGTCCTTCTCCACCTGATCTTTCCAACGCAGAGGAGGCCTTCCTCTTCCTCTGCTACCACCAGCTGGTACCGCATCGAATACTTTCAAAGCCGGAGCGTTTGTATCCATTCGGACGACATGACCCAGCCAACGAAGCCGTTGGATCCTTATTCGCTGCGCTATGTCTATATCGTCGTAAAGCTCATACAGCTCATCGTTCCATCGTCTACGATATTCGCCGTTGCCAACGTGCAAAGGTCCAAAAATCTTACGCAGAATCTTTCTCTCGAACACTCCAAGCGTCGCTTCATCGGATGTTGTCATTGTCCAAGCTTCTGCGCCATACGTTAGGACGGGCATGATGAGAGTCTTGTAGAGTGTTAGTTTTGTTCGACAAGAGAGGACTTTACTGCTCAATTGCCTACTTAGTCCAAAGTAGCACTTGTTGGCAAGAGAGATTCTACGTTGGATTTCAAGGCTGACATTGTTATCGGTGTTAATGCTGGTTCCTAAATACACGAAGTCTATTACAACCTCGAAATTATAACTTTCAACAGTGACGTGGGTGCCGATACGCGAGTGCGCCGACTGTTTGTTTGAAGACAGGAGGTACTTCGTTTTGTCCTCGTTCACCACCAAACCCATTCGCTTTGCCTCTTTATCCAGTTTGGAGAAGGCAGAACTAACAGCGCGGTTGTTAAGGTCGATGATGTCAATATCATCGGCATACGCCAGCAATTGTACGCTCTTGTAAAAAATTGTGCCTAAGCGATTAAGTTCTGCGGCTCGTACAATGCTCTCCAACATCAGGTTAAAGAAGTCACACGACAGCGAGTCACCCTGTCTGAAACCTCGTTTGGTATCAAACGGCTCGGAGAGGTCCTTCATAATTCTGACGGCGCTGCTGGTGTTGACCAACGTCATCCTACATAGCCGTATTAGTTTTGCGGAGATACCAAATTCAGACATAGCGGCATACAGGTAACTCCTTTCCGTACTGTCGAATGCAGCTTTGAAGTCGACGAAAAGATGGTGTGTGTCGATTCTCCTTTCATGGGTCTTTTCCAAGATTTGGCGTATTGTGAATATTTGGTCGATGGTAGACTTTCCAGGTCTGAAGCCACACTGATAAGGTCCAATCAGTTGGTTGACGGTGGGTTTCAGCCTTTCACACAATACGCTCGCTAGAACCTTATAGGCGATATTTAGAAGACTAATCCCGCGGTAATTGGCACAAATTGCAAGATCGCCCTTCTTAAGGATTGGGCAGAGCACACTTAAATTCCAATCGGCAGGCATGTTTTCATCCGACCATATTCTGCATAGGAGCTGATGCATGCACCTTACCAGCTCCTCGCCGCCATGTTTGAATAGCTCATCCGGTAGTCCGTCGGCGCCCGCGGCTTTGTTGTTCTTTAGCCGTGATATTGCTATTCTCACCTCGTCATGGTCGGGTAACGGAACGACAATTCCGTCGTCAACGATTGGGGTATCGGGATCTTCACATTCTCTATGACATGCGCAGCCGTCACCGTTTAACAGGTTCGAGAAGTGTTCCCTCCATAATTTAAGATTGCTCTGTACGTCAGTCACCAGATCGCCGTCTTTGTTCTTACAGGACAACGCCCCGGTCTTAAAACCTTCTGTAAGCCGCCGAACTTTCTGGTAAAATTTTCGGGCGTTGTTCCTATTGGCCAGCATCTCAAGCTCCTCGCACTCACGTATTTCGGCCTCTCGTTTCTTCTGTCGGATAATACGTCTCTCTTCCTCTTTCAGCTCTCTGTCTTATAGATAATCCCTTTCAAATATTGACCGCGCCTGGAGGACTTCGGTCGGTTTAGTAATGTTGACTTCCAATGTCTCAATCGAAGCTGGTTTATCCACAAGGCATTTAGACTTTAAATAAAAATAAAAATTAAAAATTGCCACGTACGCTTCTGTTAGGTGTCTGACCGAGCTCCTCCTCCTACTTTTTTAACGTGCGTCTTGATGTTTTTCTACGAGTGGAGCGACCTTTAGTTTTATGCAGCCTCTGATTGGCAGCTGGTTTTTTATGAGCAGCTTTTTCATGGCGGAAATACACTCGGAGGTTTGCGATTTCTGACCTAGAGGCGACCGCTATTAATTTCATTCATATTGTTGATCCATGCACAGAGTTTCGAGCCTATGTACTCCTCATTAGTGGTCACACACCAATTCTATACATATCTCCACAAATAAAAGTCCGAAGGTGAAACCACGACGCAGTAAATCCATTGTTTCACGGCATGTATGACAAGTAACGCCGTCTTGTTGAAACCAAATGTTGTGCAGATCACGGGCTCAAATTTCGGGCATCCAAAGGTTGTTTATCCTGGAGCGTTGGCGTTCGCCCTTCTCTGTTATATTGGTGCCAGCCTCGTCTCTGAAGAAATATAGGCCGATGATTCCTCTAACCCATGGGTCGCATCAAAGGGTTGTATTCAATAGATATAATGGCTTTTCATGAATGGCTTCAAGTTGATCTTCAGCAAAAATATGACTGACGTTGCCATTAAGCCAAAAAAGGGCCTCGTCGCTGAACACCATAAGTTAGCCTGAGCGAGCGATAAACACTTTTCACAGAGTACCTCTAATCTGATCACCTTTATTACTAGGAAGATTGAGGACTACGACAACTTTTTCTAAATATGTTGGTCTGGGCCTAACTTCGGTAAGAAAATAAATTACCGAATAACTTCTCACTTACTTCACGCTTTTTTTGCTACTGATATTATGAACACAAATGTCAATTGCTCAGCAGCGATAATTCAAGTGCGATTTTTTGACATTTAATTGCTTGCCAGCTCGATTTTGCTACTCGAATACACATGCAGAGGAATAAGAAAGACGCATATGTACATATATATACGGCGTGCGTATGTCCATAAAAACATATTAATGTTGGCATACATTTAAAAGGTGTGTGACACATTTAAATATGCAGCTCAACAATCTGTCAATTAGAGTCAAAAGCAAGAAGCTCGTTAAACTGATTTTAGATATGAATATTAAGGTGGAGTGCACTTTGTTTTTTAAATCGCTTTAGGATGACCTGACGAAAGTTGGCTTTTTATTATATAAAATAATATTGGTCTGATCGAATGCTAAGAGGTACTCTAAATACCATATTTAAAAAAAAAAAAAACTCAAATTCAACCTTTTCATTTTCCCCGCTTGAACTTCGCTGTGTGGTCCAATGGGACCTTAAAGTATATGCTACTAATGCCTACATTCTAAATAAATCCGTTCAAAAAGAAAAATACGAATAAGCACTTTCACATTACGAATTTATAAAAGTATTCAGTTAAAAGAAGACTTTCATATGTTGAAAAAATCTCGAGACGCGCTAATATTGAGCTTCACTTTATTCGCAGCAGGACTAAAAGAAAATGCATGGCATGCAAGAAGCAGAATTTTATTGCGATACTTGTACCAACAAACCAGGTATTCATATCGGAGAGTACTTCGAAAAGTACCATACTTTAAAAAATATAAAATTTAAAATACCTATATTGTTAATATTACCATTCATACATTTTAATATTATACATTTTCTTTTTCTATACTTCATTTAAAAATATTTTACTCTATACTGCTGTCTAGGCTGGATTCCGGGACATGAAGGAAATGAGGGGAATGAAATGGCTGATGACCTTGCAAAACAAGGAGCAAATATGCAACTTATTGGTCCTGAGCCTTTCTGTGGACTCACAAAATGCCACATTAATGAATTCCTTAGGAAATGGGAAGAAAGAAAATTTGCTGCACACTGGCTAAACTATCTGACAAGCTACTCTCACTAAGCAGAGCAGATCTGCGTCTTTTAACAGGATATCTTACAGGTCACTGCAGCCTGAGGTATAATCTAAATAATATTGGTCTATCTGAGACCAATGTCTACCGCTTTTGCGAAATGGAAATAGAAAGCTCAGAACATGTACTTCGTGAATGTCCTGCGTTAGGCAGACAGAGATTTCATCACCTTGGTGGTATCGCAGTATCTCCACGCAATCTTTGGAACAACAAACTCAAATTGTGCTAAAATTTTTAAAAAGCCTAAAGCTTACAAAAATAGGCCTTTCACAATAGATCAGCTCTGGTCGCAGTGCGTAATGGCCTTCTAATAATAATAATACAATAAAAAATACTGCTTCTCTTCGTATGAGAAATAGTTGCATCTGGTGAGAAATAAACTGGAAATACTTTCAGACCGTTAAGGGTTAAGATTGATTTCAAGGTATTAATATGGCGCCTAAGGTGACTTAAAGGATTTCCAATAAGAGGTTTTATTTTGATATTCAAAGACAAATGATATTTTTTCACATAAATGATCGGATGTTTATTTCATTATAAAGAGGAAGGTATGCCGTTAATAGTGGAAAATAATATCAGACAAATGACCACCACGACCACGTTTACAGAACAATATCCTTTTCATTAAATTTTCCATAACCGAATTGCAAAGTGGTTGCCCTATGTCCGCGATAGCCTCACGAATTCCATTTTGAGGTCTTGAATCGACCCTAGGCTGTTGGCGTAGACCTTGTGTTTCACGTGACCCCAAAGAAAAAAGTCACAAGGTGTTAAATTACAAGATCTCGGTGGCCAACTGAGATGACCTCTTCGAGAGATAACACGGCGCGGAAACTTTTCCCATAAAAGATTAATGGTTTCGTTGCTTGTGTGGCACGTAGCGCCGTCTTGTTAAAAATAAACGTTGTCTAGATAAATACCATCCAATTCCGACCATAAAAAATCGTTAATTATCTCTCGATAGCGATAAATAACACTTGTTATTGGAAGACCGTTTATAACGCTAGTCGTGTTACTGATGTACTTGGTAACATCAAACCACTTTGAGTGACGACTTTGCATTGTGGGTGATAGTTTGGAGGTTTTTATTAACTATTATTTAAATTATTACTATTTTTAAAGTTATTTCTTTTTTACTTCAGTACTGCACTTCAGAAAAATTTACAAACGTCAAACTTAAAATCTTTGGTATACGAAAAAATTTCAATAGTCGTGTAAAACTTCGTTTATTTTTTCAAATATTATAATTCTGGGCAGAACTCAAAACGTTATATTAAGAAGGATTTTTATTATCTCTTAAAAAGTCATATTTTTATTGTTATATTCACTTTTTCTTCTTACGATTAAAAAGTTTTTTGTGTAAGCCAGCACTACTAAATTCTTTGTGTAATTCGGGAATTAGAAGCTCTTTTAGAGTTCCGTAATCACTGACCGACACGGAGTCTAGAAACAATTGAGTTATCAAATCATAGCTTAATAGGTATCGACTGGACGTACATTTTTTCGTAAATGGTTCTGGGCGGTGGTTTTGCTCCATCCCATGTGATGTCCACATTTCCTAGCTCGCGCAATACTAACTTTCTCCAATATTTGGCCTACAGGGACCTCTGCTCCCTTACGGGTATCAGTTCAGTGCCATTCTTCTGGTGCTATTTGGCGGTTTTATAACCGTGTGACTTGTCCATCGCCACTTTCTGCGTTTGATTTACCATAGGATGGGTTCCTCATTCGTTGCTGATGGTGGTCGGCCAGAATATTCTACATATGAAGCGCAGGCATTTGTTGACGAAATATTGTAGTATCTGTGTGATGGTGTTGGAGACCAGCCATGTTTCACTTACGTACAACAATACTGTCTTCGCACAGGAGTTGAATATTCGTAGTTTAGTGCAACTGCAGATTTGCGAACTCGCTTATACAGTATGTATTCGCCCGAACTCCGCTTTGTGTAGTCTGCAAATGACATCTTCATCTGCTTCGCTACCTGCCGTGATTGTGCAGCTGAGGTAGGAGAAGCTTTCGCCATCATTATGTGTCTTGCTTTATTATTGTTGACTCTCATAGCCTTTGCCTTGGTGATGTTGATCTCCAGTCCGACAGTGCGTGTCAACGTGACTAGCCTGCCCGCTTTCGCCTGCATGCCAGTGAGTTTGTTAGAGAGGAGACAGATGCCAATGACGAAGTTCAGGTCCTCAAGGTGTCTTGTGAAACTTCATACGATGCCTCTTTTGTGCAGGACTAATTGGCTCATAACGTCGTCTAGGATGATGGCGAATAGAAGGCGCGACAGGTAATAGCCTTGCCTTACGTCTGCGTTATTGGTGAATGGGTCGCTGATGTTGTCGTTGTGAATCACTGCCAGTTCGTAGGGCTCGTAAAGGGCACTGATGATTCGGATTATCTTAGCGGGAGCTCCCTTTCTACTCAATGCCAGCCATGTAAAGCGCGGTACACCACTCAATTGATTGTACTACTACGGTGCGAAGAATGTTGGCTGGGCCAACACAACTTCGATGAGGGCAAAATCCAGCTTGTTCGTCCCTTAAGGAGCGTTCGATATATTGGAGTCCTAGTCTGGCCATCACAGCCGAAGATTATTTTATTGAAACTATGAACCAGTATGCTAACTGTTTTGTTTTCGTCTTCTTTTTGTAATTTTAACGCCATAAGTTTTGTAATTTCTTTCAACTCGAAGTCAGCCAAATATTTCCCACTGCCGCTGCTACTACTGCATTCGCTTTATTTTGACATTTTTGCACTCGTTTTTTCTGTTTAGACACTTCTTTTCCCAATTCACGTTCATGGCGAATTGTGTCAACTCTTCTATTGATTTCAACCTTTTTTCGCACTTTAGCCCTTTTGCGACGGAGCGCATAAAATAGTACTTATGTGTATGTGTTTTATCGTTTAAGAGTTTTTGGTCTTTTACTCTCATAAGCGATGAACAGTTCTGTTGGCGTATTTGAGTACAAAGTTTTTGCGCAATTTTCTTTGGGAAATTTTGCTTGTCTTTGTTGCCAAGGCCACCCCTACGTGTAACTGTTAGGTTAAATCGTGCCCGGACGAGCCCCAAATGTAACAATATTTATTTGAAAAAATGTAATGAATATAACAAAATATTAATTTAAGCTAGAAAGTTCATACGTTTGCTTGGTAATAAAGCGTGAAATTAAAGTCTGAAAGCGAAATTATATTAGATTAGAAAACCAACACGACGACCTATGACGAGCTTGAATACATTTCTTCAGCAACGGCTTTGTGTGTGACTAGGTTGAACTCCGACCAGAGTTCAAAAGCTTATAGGTGATGACCGGCGACTGCTGTATCATTACTAACACCAGCCTAAATTTAAAAGGTGAAGTCCAAAATAAACAATTACTGAGCTAAAATAGAAACGACAGGAGCTTTGTTCTGATAACTTCGAGTTTATTTATTCAAAATACTGGCTTCTGGCCTCGGTACACTATTTTTAGCGATTTAAAAGCTTTTCGAAAGAGTGTTTCAGGCCATTGACCGAAATGTCCTTCAGGATGTCGGTGCAAGCCTTTTGGATGGCCTCTACGCACACAAAACGTTTTCCTTTCATGGCCAAATGCAGTTTTCCGAATAGGTAGAAGTCACAGAGAGCCATATCAACCGAATATGGTGAGCGTTTGATGGTTAAAATGCGATTTCTAGTCGAAAAATCAGTCACAAGAGTGGATCGATGAGATGGTGCATTCTCATGCAATAAGCGCCAGCTTCCTCCTTTGCGTTATTCAGGGCGACTTCGACGAATGCGATATAACGAACGTTTCAAAACGCCAATATAGAAAATTGCATTGAAGGTGGCCCGTTGGTACGAACTCCCTGTTGACAATATCCATGGAATCGTAAAAATAAATGATCATAGACTTGATTTTTGACTTCTCCAAACGCAATTTTTTGAGTGGTGGCTCCTCTGGGACCTTCCTTTGACGCTTAGTTTCAGGTTCACGTTGGAAACACCACGTTTCGTCACCAGTTACAATGTTGTAAAGGAAGTTCTCGTCTTTTGTCGCCTCTTTCACGAGGTCTTTCGAATGTTGAATTATGAGCAATTTTTGGTCCTCAGTGCGGAATGAAACATTCACAGACCCTTCGTGAATTATCAGACAAGATGCGATAAATCGATCCTTTGGAGATATAAAACTCCGATTCTATGAATTTCAACAATGATTTCGGTTCAATTTCGCATGAATTTTCGGTGATTATTGATTGTGGGCGGTTCGTATGTTCATTGTCATTTATATCCTCAAAACTATCTCTGAAACGTGTAAACCACTCATGAACTCTGGCATGAGATAGACAATCATCGTCATAAACTTTTTTAATCAATTCAAATGTTTCGGTAAACGTTTTACCGATTTTTAAACAAAATTTGATATTAGCTCTTTGTTCGAAACTCATTTTTGTACCGATTCATTAAAAAGATGGCGTCATCAAAAACATGTTTATGCCAGTCTTGTTTATTTTGGACTTCACGTGTAAGTATATAAACAAATTTCTAGATCCTATCGCTCCACCCTAATGTATGTTCATGTGCAATTGTTCAAATCGATATGTGTGGCTGAGTATTGAGTACATCCGCAAGTTCATTGAGGAAGTAAGCGAAAATCAAACGCCAAATCAATGTCGCACCCGGATAAGTATATGCACACCTCAGTGGCAATAACTGTTACATTGATCAAGCAAACGCATTTCATATTGAGAAGTTATCTTTCAAGCAACCGGAAAAGTGTTCGGAGAATCCATTTACAGTGAAGCAAGCAAACGTGCCAAACAAACATCCGGTGTGTGTGTATGGTGATATTACAGTTATGTTAAGAACGCCCAAACAGAGAAAGTTATTTATAGAAAGTGCTGTGTGTGTAAGTAGAAAATAATGACAACATTTGGAGAAAGTTGTCGGTTAATATTATTTTTCCTATATCGCTTTGGTGGGATTCATGCCTAATGCTCTCGTACTTACATAAATGAGTTTTTAAGCGGTAATTATATATATATTTTTTTTTTCAATTAATGGTTAAGCAGGTAACTGCTTAATGGAAGCGCGATAGATATAGAAAATATATTGCTTGTGTATATGTCCGATTAATAAGCCTGCGGGAAATAGATTTAGTCATGTGTTTGTGCTCGTTCGGATACGCGTGCAGTAAATATAAATACAGTGAGCACCATAATGATAAGGACACCGCTTATTGACAAGTTTTGTCTACCTACACCAGCTTCCAATTTAATTTTAATTATTATTTAATATACGAGTTGAAGTACTAATAAGTAATAATAAAAACCACATACATCCAAGTTTCAAGCTTTGTGAAACATAAATTTGCAAAAATGCATCAAATTTCCGAAATTATAATTATTTTTCTTAAAATTAATTCAATTGAAACATAATAATTGAAATTGAAGTAAGTTTTTAAAATTACACACAGTTTCCTATATCCTTTTCGACTTCTACTTTTAATCAGCCTTGTGCACATGTGTATATGAAAATGGTTTACTCGTACATATATGTAGGTAGGTGGGTAGGTTGGGTGGTTGTCGTAGCGATACACTTAGATCTTTCGCAGGTCCATTATAATACCACTGGAGTTTATCCTTACCCTACGTGTTCCTTTTCAAACCATCCGGTAGCTTTAAGAAACGAGCAGAGCTTAGTTAGTTTCAGATGGGATATGTCCGCTACATCGGTTAAAAATGCTGTATCAAGAATGCGCAGCCTCCTCATAGCTAAGCTTTCACACTCACATAAAAGGTGTCTGACTGTTTCTTCTTCTTCTGTATTAAGACAGCTTCTACAAAAATCGAAGTACGGGAGTCCTAACCTTCTAGTGTGGCTGCCTATCGAACAATGACCAGTTAATACCCCTATCATTTCTCTTATAGCTTCTCTGCTGTCTGATTAGTTCGCATGTTGTGAGGTTTTGCCAGCTTGTATTTACCTTCGTGATGGTTTCCCTGACTATAGGTAATTTACAAGTGGCTATAGGCATGGATATCAGCGTCTTATCCGGTTGGACATCGAGCGTTGTACCGCAGAAAAAAGTTCCATTATTTGTATTCGAATGCTGTCTACTCAGAATTTATTCACAGTTTCGTGGCAAATTTCGCTTACTAGCACTGGAGTGGGAAGCTAACGAAAATCGTATTGCAGTGACTGCAGTGCAAAAGTGCGGTAAAAGTGCAAGTGAGATTTACGAATTGCTGAAAAAACTTAATATTTCGACAATTACTGCTCGATCAATCGTTTTTCCTAAACGTCTGCAGTGACAGACAGAAAAATAAGTGGCCGTTCTAGCGTGGTTCGAACCAGCGCACACATAAAAGCGGTTCGAGAAAGAATTCACAGATATACCCTAGGTATGTAGGCGAAATAGTTGAAGTGCCGGTCTGGCACTCCTCAAGTAGCACTAAAGGGTTTTGATAGAAAAAGAAAAAAAAATCATGTCCAGGGAAATGAATGTGTTGACCAGATCCACGTCGAGAGTAATTAGAAATAATCTCCACTTGAAAATCTTCCGTCTCAAGCTCAACTAACAACGAGCTTGAAGAAAATTAGACTCCGCAGATGCAAGCAACTCCCTCGGTGTCACGCGGTCAACGGCCATGAAAATATTTTTTTCACAGATGAGAAAATGTTCACTGTTGAAGAAGTTTTTGATAAGCAAAATTACCAAATCTATGCTAAAACTTCTAAAGACGCGAAAAATGTTGTCCCAAGTGCTCAGCGTGGCCACCATCCAGCCTCCGTAATGGTTTTTGTGGGGAGTGTCTTGTAAAGGCGTTATATCTCTTAATTTCTGCGAAAGAAAGGTTAAAACCGGTGTAAAAGTGTACCAGGAGAATGTCTTAGTTAGAAGACGTGGTGAAGCTGTTAAGCAGTATTCTTTTCAATGGAAAACGTTGGATATTTCAGAAAGATTCCATCTCCAGCCCATAAGGCAAAAACCACCCAGCAGTGGCTAGGTTAGGTTAGGTTGAAGCGGTTGTGCTGTGGGATGCTCCCAGGCGCATATCCCATTGTCATGCCGCGTGGGGGGGAGCTTTCTCTATCTCTCCTAAAACCAATTGGTGCTTTTCAAAAATTTTAGAATATCTCCTATTTCTGCAGAACTGAGATCTTCCAATTCTTTAAAAAATTGTCTGCCTAGAATAATAAACCTCCGTCTGGATAGAGCAGGACAATGGCACAGAACGTGGAAGATTGTCTCTTCGTTTTCCTCATCAAGACAGCTTCTACTGAAGTCATGTGCTTGCACACCCATCTTTTGGACGTGCTTATCTATTAGGCAGTGCCCTCCTAATGACCGAAATCAGTGTGTAAACTGAGTTTACTTTTACTTAGCAGAGATTCTGTCCATTTAGCATTGTGAGTCGGCCACAGTTGACGGGCGATTTTGCAGGTGCCTTCATAACGACATCTTTCGTTTGCTTTCCTTTCGATTTCTTTAAGGACAAGTAGCTTACTTGTTTGTCTGCCTATGCCATTGTCTGTGTACTCCTCGGTCAATTTGGTGCCGAATCTCACTAGTTCATTGGCTCTGCGGTTACCCTCAATGTAGCGATGGCCAGGCACCCATATTATCGTTAAGCGAAATGACTCAGCCATCTCGTTAAGAGATGTTTGGCATTTCATGGTTACCCTGGAGGTTGTCCATTGTTTTGTGAGGGATTTTATCGCCGCCTGGCTGTCAGTGAAAATGTAGATGTCATTTCTAGATATTGCATCACACTGTAGCAGTGTGCGCGGCAGTGGCTAAAAAACAATATGCCTGGGCCGCAGAAGATTGACCGTCTGGAAGTCCAAATCTAAATCCATTGGACTGTACCATTTCGAGTGAAAATTAAAATTTTTTTTTTAATATTTACATGATTAAATAAATCTGACTTCATTAAAAAAGTATTATAATTTCATATCTATAACGGGCTTAACTTGTAACAGAACTTATGGCAGGACTAAGTACATACATAAATGGCGGAGGCGAGCTCCTTCTCATTTTTGTAGCGTTAGTTTTGATGTTCCCCCTACAGTTTAAAGCCCCTTCCAAAGGGAAAATTGGTTTTTATGAGGAGGCTTGCCATTGCCTGTAATTAGAAAAAAACTTTTTCTAATATTTGGTATTACATACCCGGAAATCCGAGCCGGACGCTTCGAATGATTGTCACGCATCAGCCCATTCAGCTCCAAACGCCGCCAGACTTTTGGCTCGCCTACGAAATTAAGGGACCTGAGCTTGAGCAACCACTACTAAAGATATTTATAACAACAATGCCCCATATTTAATAAAGGGTGGTAAGTCTCAAGGGCTAATGTTGATTTTGAAAAAAATACAATTTTTTTAGGAAATTATTGTCATTTCTCTTTATTGTGATACTACTCGTACAGCTCAATTACGTATGAAACAAAATATCGGCCAAATGGCCGCTGCGGCCTCGGCGGCACACATCCATCCGATGGTCCAAATTTTCGATGACACTGAGTCATAATTGAGGTCCTGTATCGTTAATGTGCCGAATTATCTCATTCTTAAGCTCCTGAATTGTTGCTGGCTTATCGACGTACACCTTTTCTTTCAAATAACCCCAAAGAAAGAAGTACAACGGTGTCGTTGACGTTTAGGTGTGGTTCACATTCAACATCAGCACTTGCAATTTAACCACCCGTTATAAGACTATTTTATCGCAAACAAAACTGAAGTTATTTAAAGGATTGAGAACAATAAATGCTGCAATAAATGCACAAAAGCATTATAAATGTGAAATTGAATGGAAAATAAGCATAAAAGAAATACGTAACCCATTTACAATTGTCAGCAATTTGAAGTGGGGGTAACACACACACAAGTCAGCAAGAAAGCAAATGAGGCAAGCGGAAAATTCGCACTGGCAGGTGTGAAAACAACGAGCGAACGTGAGTGCGGTGCATGGTTTCGTGATATTTATCGAGTTTACAGCAGCGTTTGCATAAAATGAACACAGGATTGTGGTGAGCGAAATTGAAAGGTAGGAAGCAGAAGCAATGAATAAAAAAGAAGGTGCCTCAAATTCAAGTGACTATAAATAAAAGTAAAAAAAATTAAGTTTCACTGCTGTAAATAATTTGCAAAATCTCGTGTAAAATATATTTACCGTTGGTATTGTCTTTAAAAGCCGATAATAAAATTGAATTTTTCTTATAACGGATGATTTTTTTGCTATTATATTTTTAAACAGTTGCTTTAAACACCTGACGCACGTTTCGTGTTTTGTTTCACTGTCAAACATCTTCAGTTTGGTCTATAATTTAACCATGAATCGTCTAACAAACAAACAACGCTTGCGACCCATAGAATTTTATTATAAAAATGCATATTCTGTTAAGAAAGTTTATCGCGCGCTTCTTCCACTTTATGGTCAGTTTAATCGAACCACTGAGGCGGCTATTCGAGCTATTCGAGCTATTGTGACTAAATTTAGAACCAAATTTACATTATTGGACATCAAACCACCAACACGCTTACGTAGAGTGCGAACTGAAGAAAATATCGCAGCTGTATCGGCCAGTGTTAATGATGACCATCAATTATCGATTCGTCAGCGTTCGCAGCAATTGGGCCTCTGTTACTCAACAACGTGGAAAATTTTGCGAAAGGATTTAGGTGTGAAGCCTTTCAAAATACAGCTGGTGCAAGAATTAAAGCCGAACGACCTACCGCAATGCAGAATTTTTGGTGAATGGGCTCTTGGAAAGTTGGCCGAAGATCCACTTTTTTATCGAAAAATTGTGTTCAGCGACGAAGCTCATTTTTTGGTCAATGGGTACGTAAATAAGCAGAATTGTCGATTTTGGAGTGAAGATCAGCCAGAAGAATTGCAAGAGCTACCAATGTATCCAGAAAAGGTCCCAGTTTGGGGCGGTTTATGAGCTAGAGGTATCATTGGACCGTACTTCTTCAAAGATGCTGCGAATCGTAACGTAACTGTGAATGGTAAGCGCTACCGTGAAATGATATCCAACTTTTTTTTGCCCAAAATGCAAGAGCTTGACTTGCATGATATGTGGTTTTAGCAAGATGGTGCCACATACCACACAGCACGCATAATAATGGACTTGTTGAGAGGCGATTTCGGTGAACATTTTATTTCACGTTCGGGACCTGTCAATTGGCCACCCAAATCGTGCGATATAACGCCTTTATATATTATTATTTTTTGTGGGGCTATATTAGAGCTCATGTCTATTCAGACAAGCCTGCTTCAATAAACGCATTGGAAGACAACATTAAGGCATTTATATGTGAGATACCGGCCGAAACATTGGAAAGAGTATGCCAAAATTGGATTAAGCGGATGGACCATTTTAAGCGCAGTCGCGGTCAACATTTGCATGAAAAACATTAAATTATATGGACTGTACTATCGATTTAAATAAAAATTTCATGCATTTTTTTGAATTTTACGTGTGTTTTTTTGAAAAACTTTCTTATAGCTCTTAAAAAATTCCCCTTTATATACTTTATTCATTACAATCTGTTATATACAGGGTGCGCCATCTTTTATGTCGTTATGTCAACGCTGAATAACTTTGTCATTTACCAACCGATTGACTTCAACATACATGTTTTCGATACGTCAATTCAGTACAATTTCAACCATGAATCGCTTAACACCGAAACAATGCGCTGAAATAGTGACGCTATACATCGAATATATTTTTTCTATTCTAACCTAACCTTTTTTGAGCACGGGGCAGTAGGAGATCGTCAACATGCCGTGCATCAACGACCAATGAACTTGAGGAAGCAGTGAGGGAGAGCGTTGCCCAGGACCCAACAGTGTCGTATCGTCGTCGCGCTCAGCATTTTGGAGTCAGTGAAACCACAATGCGGCGCATTTTAAAGGATAATTTAAATTTCTTTCCGTATAAAGTGCAATTGACACAAAGAATATTGCCGACAGACCTTTCACGTCGCTTGGAATACGGCCAAACAGTCGCTCGAATGGTTGACACTGAATTTGGGAAGCAAATTTTAATGACTGACGAGGCACATTTTAACCTCTCTGGCAGCGTGAATAAACAAAATTGTCGCATTTGGGGAAGTGAGAATCCACACGAGATCCATGAAACACCATTGCATGACCGGAAAGTAATTGTTTGGGGCGGCATTTGCGCCAAAACCATCATTGGGCTATATTTTTACCGAGAAAACGAAACGGTCGATGGAAACTGATATCAATGGCTGTTGGCTCATTATGTCTGCTCGCAAATGCGTAAGAAAGGTTTAGGCGGTTACTGGTTTCAACAAGACGGTACACCAGGCCACACTGCGAACGCAACAATTGGATTTCTGCAACGAAAATTCCTGGGACGTCTAGTGCCAAAAAGAGGCGACATCGACTGGCCCCCCAGATCATCTGACTTAGCCCCCCAGGACTTCTTTTTGTGGGGTTATCTAAAAGTAAGATTTACGCCAATAAGCCACAGACTATTGACCAGTTTAAAGCAAACATTCGTGCCGAAATCGACGCTATAAAACCCGAAATGCTTGACAAGGAGATGACAAACACAGAAAACAGATCGCAGTGTGTGATTGCTAATAAAGGTAACCACTTGATTGATATTGCATTCAAAAAATAGTTCTAATAAATTGTAAATAACCGAAACAAATAAAAATACCTCACTTATACCAATCAGTTTTTTTTTTTCAAAGTTATTCAATGTTTTCATACCGACATAAAAAATGGCGCACCATGTACGTCCACTTTTTTTAAGTTAGTCCCAATTTTTTTGGTTTTCAATTACAAATTATGTCAATTGGTAGAAATCATCAGCACAATTTAACAATTTAACTGCTTGAAAAGTTTTCAATTTAAGATTTTTCACAAAGCGTTTCGTATTTCACGTCATTAAAAAAAAAAAAATTGGATGGAAACTATTCTGAAAATAATATTAAACACTATTTTGCTTTATTAAAAAGTCCGTGTAGCGTAGTACACACAACAGAAGTGAAACTTTCAAGGCAGACGACGAAAGAGGGAAAGACCCGAGAAAGAATGAGAGAGAGAGAGAGAGAGAGAGAGAGAGAGAATATATATCTAAATAAATTCACGACATTTGCAGAGAATACAAATAGACAAAATTTACAAAAAATGGAGAAGGGTCGACCGGTGTAGGTAAACGACGGACACAAACCGTGGGAACAACGCGCACAACTCCGAGCGTTTTTCACCCGCACAATCGCAGCGATTCCAGGACTACGGCAACGGCACAAATTTCCGCAAGGCAATACCATTAAATCCGACGCCGGGATGGATAGCACTTTATAGTACGCACAAGCACTAGCCAGGAAACAGAAATGAGCACCAAAAAGTAGGCACAAAAAAAAAAAAACGCGAAAAAATTGGGACTAAAAAGCGCCCCAAACAGTAGGCACCAAAGAAATATAACGCCAAAATATAATCCCCCAAAACATATTTCCTACAAGTTTGCACCAACAAACAAGCGCCAAAAAGTAGGCAGTGTTATTTCTCACTAGAAATTAGCAACCACAAGGAAAAACTCAGGAAAAATAGGTAAGGTATAGTTCTCTCTCTCCTTTTCCTCTACGTTATATAGTTGTTCTCTCTCGCGGAACGAAAATGCCCAAAACGTTGGATGGCCTTGAAATTTTACTCTCCATTCTCGCTCGTCCATCGACGCCAAAATGTGTAATACTCTCATAATAATGTAATTAACCTTTGAGCGGGCGCGCGGACGCTCAATACATTTTCATAATATTGCTATTACTCGTCACATTCATTTCTCATTCCTAGTATCCTGCCGTTTTGTCATTGTGTGCCAAATCAACAGTTTACCTCTGCACTGCGCGCTCTTCACATCCCACAGATTGCTATTGCTTTAGCCATGCCGCAGGCGTCGAAAATACAGTACGCGCCTGTCGTCGAAAAAATTACGCGCGACGGTCAACGCGATATATTATTCCTTCGGCTATCAACCAATATTATCGAATTGAGCTTGTAATATATATACATATTTTTCATCTTTTTTTTCAATACTTGAGGAATAACTACGAGAAGGTGAAGAGTCTAAAAAATGTCATACAAATTTAGATATTTCTGCATAAACCAGCTAAGAAATATATTAAAAATATTTGTTATTGTAAATTTTCCAAGTAAAAGATATTATTTTGTATTTTTTTTGTATGATTGTTTTTAACGCAACCATAAAAATTCTAATTTGGCATCGTAACCCCGCCAATACCAATAGGTACGCTCAAGCAAAAGAAAAAGCACACAAACCATCACACGCCTAGGTGGCTCTAAAAAAAAAAGGAAGAAGAAGAGTGCGTTTACTTGTAATTTTGTGCAGAGATCAGAGCTGTTCAGAAACTGCCGACCACATCGTTACCGAGGCAACTCAATCAGCTGAGGAATCAAACAATTCGGATTTAGATGATATATTCAATATATTCTCACCGAAGACCCGAGGGAATGGCATGGAGGTGACAACATTTATGCAAGCCTGGAATTTATTCACTGCGGAGGATATTACTGAAAAAGTTGTTACACATAGCAACGAGTTTATTCAAAAGAAAACGCCAACATATGGCCGACCTCGTGACTGCAAACCGACTTACTACAGCGTTCGAGCCTTGTTCGGATTACTGTACATAGGAGGATGAAGATGCCACACGCAAATTTGGGAGGTTTTTATGCACATTATGGAACAGGCATTTCTATTTTCTCTATTATTATATCAGAGAAAGGGGCAACATTTTTACTCAATTCATTACGTTTTGATGACGCTCAACTCGTCGTATTCTGGACAAAACTGCACCAGTAAGAGAGGTTTCAGAAATGTTTATCCAATCTGGCTCTTACCATATTTTGTGGCACTGGACGTTGTAATTGTTGAATTTCGGGTTTTCGAGCAAAATGTTTTTTCCGACAGTACAATTACGGAATTCAACTTCACCCGCTTGTTGACGGTGCTACGTTTTATGTCCCCAACCTTGAACTTTATACCGGCATCCTAACTGAAGACCCATACCAGTTGAGTAATGCTGCAGCAGGCCACGTGAATAGGCTTATTCACTAAATTCTAGCACTGGGCTAAACCTAACAGTTGACAGTTTGTGCGCCAGTGTGCTTCTGGTGACTAATTTGACCAAAAATCACAAGATTTCTGCAGTAGGTCATCATCATCATCAACAACCCGGACCGGGTCTTGGCTTGCTGGAACATGTGGCTATAGTTCGGTTTATCCTTGGCTTGAGTTCTCCACCAATGTCTACCACAACGTCCCGATCTGCGCCATCCTATCATCGGAGTTTTAGTCTTCCTTTGCCTCTACCATATTTCCTCTGTACGTACCCAGTAGGACTTACTTCGGCGGGTATACTTCATTTGCCCTTAGAATGTTACCAGCTCAATGATAGACGGTAATAGGTAGCATACGTAAAAACAAGAAGGAAATGCTTTCATGCTTTATAGATAAAAACCGACCTCAATATTCAATGGCATTTTAATTTTCTGATACGGCTACGCTGGTATCTTACGTGCCTGAAAAGGAAATATCTGGCGGTGTCGATAAAGTCCATAAAAAAGTTAAAATGTATTCAACATCACGGAAGAATATTAGGTGACCATTGACATTAGTATCTTCGCTTCTTCGTATTTTGCATTAGGCATTGAATTAGCAAAAGAGTACGTCCAAAGAAGAGCAACGATGGCAAGCCTTCCAAGAAAACTGAAAAGGACCATAAGGGAGCATTTGAAAATGGACGTTGAACAAATATTTCCAGCGGTTACAACTGGAAACAAATAGTTTTTGTAAGTTTGGACACAAAGGGTTTCGATCCCAGAATTCACTAAAGGTGAATGCAACTTCTCCAAAGGCTTCTGTTCCGAGTTACTATGCAGATTGCAGCTAAAAGACAAAACAGCCGTAAGAATGGCTTGCTAGTAGACCTCACGACTACTACTATGACATCAAGCTGTGAGTCACCTCTGTAAATGGCCAAAGTACCAGATGGAGTACGCTCCTACTTAAGTATAAACTCTTATATTCATATGGAGCTGCTGTGTTAGTTTTTCTCTACACTCAGAAAAAATTCCCTCCCTAAAATAAAGAAAACCATTCTTTATTTTGAACTCTTCCAAATTCATTAAATTTTATCGCTTTTGAGTATTTTTTCTTTTAAATGACTATAAATGTGTTTGAAACATAAACCCGTAGTCCTCATTTTGATGTTACATTCTTCTTTGTTATTTTTTACTTTACTTACAATTATCTTATCGAATGCTCATTGCTTTTACGAACATACGTAGTTGATTGTTTTTTTTCTTCGTGATTATATATTTTGTCGTGCAATGGATGAATTAAAAGAAATTTTAATTGAGTTGGAAGGCGAACCGTTTTTGAACGTGTTTATTGGTAAGTTTATGGATATTTTGTTTTGCTCATTTTAGTTATTGCTAATCATTTCAATTATAGAAAGCGGTCTAACTAAGGAATCATTGAAGCTCCTAAAGCCAAGCCATTTGGATACATTGATCGACACATCGCAGTTTGGACCAAGGGTAATTTTTGAGCGTAATCTGCTCAATTGGCAAGCGCAACAGGTATTTTGTTATTTTGTGCATATACACACATACAGATATGCATGCAAAAATTCATAAACTTCGTTTTACTTCACTAGGGAATAAAAACACAAGCCATTCACACTGAGGCATGCGCTTTATTGGCAAATGAATATCGTGGCGAGGTAAATGTTTTTTTTATTACTTTTACTTTAGTTATTTATTTATTTTAAATATACATTTCTGTACTTCATATAAGGAATCTTTTGAAGCAATACTCAGTAAGTCGGCGGATGGATCACAAATCCTGAAATACTATGCGCAAAAAAAGTGTCTCACTCCAAAGTATAGGCAACTGCAACAGTTGCAAATTATTTTATTTCTGCTGAAGTACATCCAAACCCTAAAACATTTGAAGCTTTCGCCAATAAAATTGTGGATTTATTTACGAGTGAATCTAAAGTCTGATCACAACCTAAAATTTTTATTAAAAAAAAGTTTTCTAACCTCGATTTCATTTACACAGGATATATATTACATTCATAAGAAAGGAAAAAAGCCAGGTGGATCTCTGTATGCTAAGTACCACAGTGTATTATTGAAACTTAGACGGGATGGTCTTATTTCCAAAAGAGGCGTAGAACCAACAATAAAAGGAACGGAGATTAATTCTTGCGTAACAGGTATATATGTATGTACATAGGTACATATATCGTCGTTGCGAAAGCAATACCGCTTATATCCAATATACAAAACTACATAAGTGGTGAAGGAAGAGAAAACTGATTTTTTACAAAAGTATATTATATTAATATTATGACAGAGATCAATATACAATTAGTAATTCTGCAAAAGAGTGTACGTGAAACTTCAGTTTCTTTGGTCAATTCGTTTTGGTTTTATGCAGTTTTGCAATCGCAACGACGATATGGCTTTCTTAACTCATGAGTATATTTTGGTTTAATTTAAATTTTAAATGAGAGATTATTAAATATTATAATCTGCATTTAATGTAACCTTCATTTAATAAAAAAATTACATTTAGATTGCATTCAAGAAAAATCATGGTTAAAGTATAACCATTCGATGAAGTTCAACTAAAATGGGAAGCGACTTTTGCTGTGCGACGACAAATGCTACAAAAAGATGCCAATTTAAATACAATTTTAGAAGAATGGCCTCAGTATAAGCAGAGTTTTGGACATTTAATGGTATAATTCGTGAGTTTTATTTACATAAAAAATAATTTATTGTTCTTCATTCCTATCTTAAATAGAACTGGATTTTAAGAAGCTGTACCCCGAAAAGCAAAATTTGTTATTTGATAAATGGGAGAGCTTCTGCCAAGCGATTCCACCTTTGCTAGAAATTTACATTAAAGATTCAAACAGCTTAACTACTTGGAGGCAGTTTAAAGAAGGAAGCATCAATGCTGGTATTTAATATGTCTTTACGGCCAAAAAAGTTTTTTTAATGAATTTTTCCAGTTTGTGTTTCAAAAATAAAAAACTAAAACCAAATTTTTTGCATTTTTATTCAATATTTAAAACATTTCATAATCTGAAAATTCAGGTAGATTTTTTAAAATTGAGAAAAAAGCTATTTTTATTTTAGTAAATTTTTACTAGAAAATAAAATAACAGTTTCCCTAATTCCAGCAAATTTTACTCTGAAATGAGTAATATTTTTATTTTCTTTTAGCAAAATATTATCTATTTCAAACATAAAATTTATTACAAATATAAAAACAAATTCCTTAAATCGGGAAAGTTTTTCTCGAAAGCATGTAAACATTTTTTCTTCATTTTGAGAAAATATCAGATACTGAAAAGAGGATGCCTTTTCATAGGCGCCAAATCATTCCCATATTTCCTCATTTCAATAGTCGTTTTAACTTGAACCGAAGAAGTTTTTTTTTGAGTGTAAGTACTCTTCTTATTTCAACTGCAGCTGCACTTGTATACCGCATTTCGCATATCCCATCCACTATTTTCTCACCACCTGCTCTTTTCCTCTTTTTTTCTACTTCCCACTCTTCCTCTGGCCGCCAGTTGCAGTATTGAATTTCTGTACATCAATACTACTCGTGTCAATGCAATTGGGATTTTACACGCTTGAATTTTATTTCCACATTGCAATTTCCACGCTTTTCCGTTTACAGCTGGTTTGCATATTGCGGCACTTGTTTATCAATATCATCCTCCGGGTTCACATTTTATTGTGGCAAATGCTTTATTCTGAATGCAAATGCTTTAATAACAGTTATGCATAAGCACACTGAGCACCGCTTCGAAAGCATGCCGCACAGTATGAAGAATAACCGCAAGCTGATGCCCACAATGGAAAGCGAGCATAAAGACCGAAGTATCAACCCGACACATTTCATTAACACTTGGAAATATAAGCGAAAAACTTGCAGAATGAGATGCCAGCAACAAAAACACAAAATACGCTCCGCAGAGCAAATAAAATGCAAGACAGTTGCAAAGAAGAACTTTTACTCAACAAATTACTTCACTTTAACAGCTCAAAAACCTGGCAACATTGGTGTTGAGTATGGGAAAAGTTTGCGGTAAGAATAAAAAGAGTCAGCTTAAAAAAGTTGTGTAAAGGCGACGACGGTTATCTTACTTTTGGCTACTTAAATTTTTTCGGAATGGTATGAAGCTAAAGTTATACAATATTAGGGTCGTAAGACCCGGTAGCTGATACTCTTTGCTTGATATTTCTAATAAACAAAAATAGTAACAAAGTGACATAGCTCTGGATGACTTAGGAGAACGCTCCACTGACGTCTGTTCATAGTCAGAATTTCAATAGTCCAGATGACTTAGCCATCAGTAGTCAAATAGCGCATGTAGACGATATTTGGTTGTGCTTCTTGGAAAAGAACCAAAAAGGTGGAAATAACAAGGAGCTCCACCTTTGGATTAGAGGATGACGAGCAACAGTGGCTAATTATGTTCATATAACCGTTTCAAGCTACTGACGAATTTCACGAGGTGTGTGATACGTAAACCCGCAATATCGGCGGGTGTAGCTCACTTAGTCCAAGAGAAATGCAAATGTACAAGTTTCTTCTAACGTACCCAATCTACGCGTGCCAGCAGAATTTCGCGACTTTGCACTTTGCGAATTAGCTCAGCGCCCGCTGAGTTGATACGAGGCCCATCTTTCCCGGAGTAGAACAAAGGTTCTAAAGCGAGCTCCAATCCTCTCGTTTTGCGATGAAACCGTCTCTATGGTTCCTTGTCTAGTCAGCTCATCCCTCTATGCCGCTGTGACCGGGAACCTAAATGAGCTTCATATCGAAGTATTCGGATGCAATCGAGAGAGAAGTAAATCATTCCGCGATTAATTTCGAACGCACTAAAAACGAGTCTTAGGCCCTAATTGTCGCTTGGCTGTCGAAGACAATATTTACGTCCTTTACAGTAATTACAAAAGATTATAGTGCTCCAAAAGTCTGTATCACTTGGAAAAGATTATAGTGCTCCTAAAGCTTAAATTTGAACTTGGAGAGCTCCTTGCAGAATACTCCCCCACCAACTATTCCGTCCAACTTCGAGCCATCCATAAACATATTTCCATGTCTTCAAATGTTGCACACCGCCCACTCCTCCCTTGATGGAATATAAATGGGAAAATTGGGTAATTTATTCTCATTGGACAGCAGAGCGACTTTCCTTAATAAAACTCTAAGAGATGCCATTTTTCTGAGTCACAAAACACCTTCAAATATAGCATCAATATATTCTGTTTAGAGCAAAACACAAAGAGTTCTTATTCCGAAAAATCGAGTCTCAGGATTAACTGTCTGCCCCTATAGAGAATGGATTTTTACACCATCTCCTAGGAGCATCCACTGCTGAAGTCGAATTCAAAGCGTCAAATTTTACTCATAGGTAGCTCCAAATCTGACAGAGTTGTAACCCTGTTAAAGTGAAGTTGATTACTCCTGGATTATCAATTGGTGGTCCAAGATGCTTGGCTCTAGACTAAAGGTTCTGGGGGTATTGATATTGGAAATATTTGTTGTAAAGAACCTGTCTTTGAGCTGTGGATACTAAATACTTAGCCCGTCTACGTTTGTAGTGTAACTGACGATTGATGGCATGCAAATTTAAAATGTATAAATACCAGTGAGCTTCGCACCAAGCTATGGTCACAGTAAATGGCATTTAGTTGTGGATATCTTCGATTAATTTAGGTGAGCCAATGCAACATTTGCGCAGAAAGAAAACTCCCATCCATGCTGTGGCCACCAACGGTTTTATCAAATTAAAATTTACAATCAATTTTAAGAAATAGAGAGAGGGAAAAAATTATCTTTTAAAGTTATGTATCACTCAGCAAATGGTTATTTAGACGATTTAAGTTTTATTAGATCATTTAAATAAAAAATGGATAAATTTAAGGGGGAAGTCTACTGTGACAAGGGAAAAAACAGGCTTATTTTCCGGATTTTATTTCTAACAAAATATTGCTCGTACATAACGTCCCCTTAGTATTAAAATAGCCTATAAATTTTTTGATGTTTTGAGAAAATGAATTTCAAACTTTTTGTCGAAAGTAGCTCTCACTCAAATCTCGTTATGTCTGTAAATATTTATTACTAGCAAACCCGGCCCCCTTCGCTGGGCACACTAAAATAGAATAGATATGGTTTAGAACAGAAAATATATGATTTTCATATTATTTATTTCTTTATTCTTTATTCAAGCGCTTTGGCATAAACAATATTTTTTGTTTTTCTATTTGTTTTTGAGTAAATATAAAATATAAATTGAAAATCAGGAAAAAAGAAGATTGTTTTTAAATGTCAAATCAACGCATATGAATAAACAATCGTCTTTTTTCCTGATCCATTGGAGCTTTTTTAACCATTATCCATTTATATTTTTCAAAAAAAAAAACGAAAAAAATTTTTTTTTCACGAACACATAATTTCATTCGGATTTCACATTAAATTCTCAAATTTCGTAAGAAATTATTCACTGTTCCAAAATCCACTCCAAAAAAATTCACAAACAATTTTTACATGTTGCACTTACGTTTTTTCCTTATGGCATCCAAATCAGAAAGAAATATAGACCCATTGTAACTCACACTGTCAATTTGACAGTTCAGTTCCGCCCCAAGCGTTAAAAAAGTAAGCGACATTATGGATGGTTCAAAAGAACGCTGTACCCGTTGCCAGTGCTCCGAATTACAACCAAACTTTACGAAACCCATTTTCAATACTTACTTAACAATGTGCGTAAGTTTGGTTTAATTCGGTGGAAAGAGACGGCGGGTCCACGTTTTGGCATATATTTCGAGACCCTAGTCATCAATAGGTATGAAAATTACCCCGTATTAAAGCACTTATCAACAGCTTTCATTTGATATCCATATTGTACAAACACATTCTAGGGTCCACGTTTTGGTCTCTATCTCGAGACCCTAGTCACGGAGTGGCATGAAAAATACTCTGAACTAAAGCATTCACCAACAGCTTCCATTTGATACCCATATTGTACATACACATCCGAAGGTTACCCGGGTCCACGTTTTGACCTATATCTCGAGACCCTATCTACCAATAGGTATTCAAACTATACGGAAATCATCTTCAATATCTACTTAACAATGTGTGTAAGTTTGGTTTAATTCGGTTCAAAGACACGGCGGGTCCACGTTTTGGCATATATTTCGAGACCCTAGTCATCAATAGGTATGAAAATTACCCCGTATTAAAGCACTTATCAACAGCTTTCATTTGATATCCATATTGTACAAACACATTCTAGGGTCCACGTTTTGGTCTCTATCTCGAGACCCCAGTCACGGAGCGGATGGAAATACTCTGAACTAAAGCATTCACCAACAGCTTCCATTTGATACCCATATTGTACATACACATCCGAAGGTTCCCCGGGTCCACGTTTTGACCTATATCTCGAGACCCTATCTACCAATAGGAATCCAAACTATACGGAAACCATCTTCAATACCTCCTTAACAATGTGTGTAAGTTTGGTTTAATTCGGTGCAAAGACACGGCGGGTCCACGTTTTGGCATATATTTCCAGACCTTAGTCATCAAATTACCCCGTATTAAAGCACTTATCAACAGCTTTCATTTGATACCGATATTGTACATACACATCCGAAGGTTACCCGGGTCCACGTTTGGACCTATATCTCGAGACCCTATCTACCAATAGGTATCCAAACTATACGGAAACCATCTTCAATACCTCCTTAACAATGTGTGTAAGTTTGGTTTAATTCGGTGCAAAGAGACGGCGGGTCCACGTTTTGGCATATATTTCCAGACCCTAGTCATCAATAGGTATGAAAATTACCCCATATTAAAGCACTTATCAACAGCTTTCATTTGATACCCATATTGTACATACACAACCAAAGGTTACCCGGGTCCACCTTTTGACCTATATCTCGAGACCCCAGTCACGGAGCGGCATGAAAAATACTCTGTACTAAAGCATTCACCAACAGCTTCAATTTGATACCCATATTGTACATACACATCCGAAGGTTACCCGGGTCCACGTTTTGACCTATATCTCGAGACCCCAGTCACGGAGCGGCATGAAAAATACTCTGTACTAAAGCATTTACCAACAGCTTTCATTTGATACCCATATTGTACATACACGTCCGAAGGTTACCCGGGTCCACGTTTTGACCTATATCTCGAGCCCTATTTCCAAAATAAAATATAATCCATGTTACTCGTGGATAATGTAGCTTTCGAATGGTGAAAGAATTTTTAAAATCGGTCCAGTAGTTTTTGAGCCTATTCGTAACAAACAAACAAACAAAGTTTTCCTCTTTATAATATTAGTATAGATTTTTTGACTGCCGTTTTGACCCACTTTGTGGAACTAGAATTTGACAAAATTTTGACCACATATAAAATCGACGATGGAGAATCCAAAAATTCAATAAAAAAATAATAGCCTATGAGCACTTAGGCTATTGTTATACTAAGGGGACGATAAAATCTATTTAAACTCTTATCTTTATTATATATTTAAGTTTTTGAAAAAAAAATTTTAAGTCAAAATATTCTTCTGTGGCACTTCTGCAAGCGCAGGTCCGCTTTTCTATACGGTGTACACGATATCTCGAGTTCTGATAAATGAATCAGCTTAAAAATTTAATTATATATTCTCTGTAATAGTGTCTCTCGTCTGACATAGGATTTTTTTGATATCGTTATTTGTTAAATTGTTATAAACAATAGTAACATCAATTTTAGGCAAAAAAAAAAGAAAAAAATTTCAAGAATTTTTTTTTCAACGCCAAAATTTTTTATCGACATAATCCTACGTCAGGCGAGAGTCAATACTATGTATATGATAACAATATTTTGTTTTTTTATTTTAGATCACCGAAACGTAAGATTTCATGTACACCGTTTAGGCACCTAAGAAAAGCGGACCTGCGCTTGCAGAAGTGCCACAGCGGCCATTTTGAATATTTTGACTTAAAATTTTTTTTTCAAAAACTTAAATATATAATAAAGATAAGAGTTTAAGTAGATTTTATGTACGAGCAATATTTTGTTAGAAATAAAATCCGGAAAATAAGCCTGTTTTTTCCCTTGTCACAGTAGACTTCCCCCTTAATTTTCAATACATTTGTAGGTAGAAATTAGGTTATTTTTGTATTACTCGGGCAGAAAGTAAAGGGTGGTTAAATTTTAAGGGCGATGTTGAATGTAAACCGTACCTAAACGTCAAGTTCTTTTCTCCATTTCATTTGATATTTTTCAATTTCAGACTAACTCAATTTGAACTATGGAGAGATACACAATCGAGCAACGCGTTAAAGTTATTCAGGCTTATTATGAAAACGGGCGTTCAAATCAAAATGCATATCGCGCACTTCGTGAAGAAAATCATCTTCACTGATGAGGCACATTTTCACCTCAGTGGATTCGTCAATAAACAGAATTGCCGCATTTGGGCGAATGATAATCCAAGAGTCACTGCCGAATAACCAATGCACCCATAAAGAGTAACTGTTTTGTGCGGTTTATGGGTCGGCGGCATCATTGGGCCGTATTTTTTCCAAAATCAGGTCGGTTAGGCAGTTACTGTGAATAGTGTTCGCTATAGTGAGATGATAACGAACTTTTTATGGCCGGAATTGGAAGATATGGATGTGGACGATATGTGGACGTCAATAGGATGGTGCCACTTGTCACACAGCTAACGAAACAATGGCTCATTTGCGCGAAAGATTTGATGGCCGAATAATCTCACGTCGCGGCGATGTCAATTGGCCACCAAGATCATGTGATTTGACACCGTTGGACTTCTTTCTTTGGAGTTATTTGAAAGAAAAGGTGTACGCTGATAAGCCAGCAACAATTCAAAAGCGAAAGGATGAGATAATTCCGCTTATTAACTGCATAGAACCTCAATTATGCCTCAGCGTCATCGAAAATTTGGATCATAGGATGGAGGTGTGCCGCCGAAGACTCGGCGGCCATTTGGCTTATATTTTGTTCTATACGTACTATAATAATAAAGAGAAATGACAATGATTACTTAAAAAAATGTATTTTATTCAAAATCAACACCGGCCCTTAAAACTTAACCACCCTTTACATTTAATTGGAACTCAATTGATAGCACAAGCATATTAATTGCCAAAATTTCGTATTTCATCAGAACGAACTCATTCTACAATAATTAATTAGGGCACTTTATCATAAAACGCTTCGCCGGTAGCCTGACTAATTCACCGCTTTCTCAACTAATTGCTGTCTACAATTTGCCATTGACAAACAACCAAAATTAAGCATAGATATGGCACAAAAGAGCTTGTGCTTTCCCCTCGAGATGGCAAGCTAATGAGATTTTATGTATAATATCACCTGAAGCCGTGCAAACAATGCGATGGTGTGGCGGAAATGTTCTCTTCCATTTCCTAGAATTAATTAATGCCCCAGGAATTGGCGCCAATGCACGAGGGCGCAATTGATGGGTTCCCGGCGGTGCATGGGTTGCATTTAAACCAGAAGCTATACGCAGCAGCGGCACTTGGCGATTTGTAATCCATTACGTGCAGTATAAAGGAGGGGGGTAAGCCTGTTAGTATCCTAAGAGGCACAGGCTTGAGATTAAATCAGCTTACTTCTTTGGATGATCTATTTCACTTGGACGAATTTGCTAAATATGCACATTTATTGCTAATTAAATTCACATACACATAAATATTATCTCATTAACTTGCCGTCTCAAGAGGATTGCATAATGAGTTTTGTCGTGTACGTAATGTAGAAATTTTAATTACCTGATAAAACTTCCAAAACTCAGCACTACCGACAACAATCGATTAAATTGAACCACTTTTACCTTTTTTAACAGCTCACAGCTCAGACATTTAAAGCCCTACAGCTCTCATTTAATGATTTACTAGGGGACCTTTCGACTTTGAGAAATGACCCAACTTCTGCAGAAGATGGCGTTCCCTTATAATGAATGATAAACTATGCTACATCGTTAGCTCAACCGTTAACAATTATCTTTAATACATCACTGGATACGTAATTGGATAACATATTCCATCTGATAAATAAATCTGCAAGCAAATCGGATGTACAAAATTATCGCTCGATCATCAAAATCTCTGGTATATCAAAACTCTTTGAAAAACTGGTTCATGACTGGAATCTCTTCCGAATTTCAGATCAGATTTCATATCAGTCTTATCAGCACAGCTTTGTTACGAATTTAAGTTTATTCGCAAATTTTGTCTTAAAACAGTTTGAAACAGGCCAACAATGCAATATCCCATTCACCGACTTTTCTAAGGTGTTCGGTAGAGTCAGCCGCATTCAATTGGCTTTCACCCTAGCTTACTTAAGTGGGTTCCATAAACTGTATAAAATCGAATACCATCAAATTTACTTCCAGTGTACCTCAAGGTAGCCAGTATTGTTCTTAATATTTGTTAAGAGGTTACATACGTCTAAAATTTTCAAAAAATCATTTTTTTTACAGATTATTATTCCTTATAGTTTTAGGTATATTTTTGTGGAAGTCGATTGTAAAAATTTCCATAGTTACAAAGCTATGGTAGAAAATGTAACCGCTCGACGAGAGTTTGATGCGCACAGGTAGCTGTCCTTCGTTTGAGGCAGCTGGCCGTTACTTTCGGAGCCTTTCAGCCTGTCGGCGCTTTTGTTATTCTAAAGTAGGTATAGAGACACCTATGTATATGCTAAGGTTTATGAAATTAGAGATTAGTTGGTTTTGATCTTTCGAAGCGAACAGTTGTGTGTCTTATTTAGTCAAGGCTATGAAAACAACAAAAGAAGACAGAACATCTCGTCGACTGGAAAAAAACAACAGCAATTGCTTAGTGCTCAGGAAGACATATAATATGAAGCTGGAATGGGAGATTAGACGTAAGTTTAGAACAAAATTTAAAAATTCATTTTAAGTTCTTTAAAACAAGACCTCGAGCGAAATGCACTTGAAAGCTTAAACTTGTTTTGCTCGAAACTACTTTTTCCGGCACGGTCTGGATGATAACTTATAGAGATTTTAATATTTTTTGATGTGGGTTTTTTTCAAATATTCGAAAGTCTTTTCTCTATAGCCTGTGGAGCCGAATTTTTGATATTTTTTTTAATTTTAAAAACATAATTAAAGTTTGACATTTAGGACGTAAAACGCATACTTTCTATTTAAATACCGGAAACTTTTTTTGGAAATCGAAAATCCGATTCGACAGACTATAACTACAACTTTATTTTATAAGACTTTCTTTTCCTTTTTACATATCCGTCAACATTTCAGGGAGAAATGATGCAGACCGTGGAGCAACTTTTTTTTTTTCATTGTACTTTGGGTCACGTGATTTTTTATATATTAATTTTTGTAAAGAAAAATTAAAATAAATTTTTTTGTAAAGTTTAAGTACTAATGAACAATGCATACCATTTTTTTTCTATTTATTTCTATTGTTATCCCTTCTTGGAACAGTTTAGCGCTTTTTTGCCGCTGCTGGACGTATGTAACCCCTTAATGATATTCCAGACGTTTCTTGGACATCGCATTGTCTGATGTATGCAGACGGCTTGAAAATTTACAGTCGCTTAGAGTACGCGGCTGATTGCATGAGACTTCAAGGGGACTTAACAAGATTGGAAGTTTAGTGCTCTCTTAATGCTGGCAAACACCAGCATTTGTCCTTCAGTAGACACAAAGTTGATTGAATTGATTTCGATTACAAGTTGGGTACACCAACCTCACAAAAATTTATAAAAAGAGCAACCCCCAAGGTCATATTAACATCGAAAGTTTATGATTGACAAGTCTAGATATATGCTGGCTTTGTAGCAAGGAATTCAAAGGAGTTCCAGAATCTAAGTGCGCTGAAGAATTTGTATTTTTCTCTTTTTAGATCAAACTTGGAATATTGCAGCATTATCTAGGGTTCATTCTATATTGGTTCATCTATAAGAATCGAGAAAATTCAGAAACTTCTCATTCGATTTGGCATTCATTCCCTTTGTTGACGTTGTAGTTTGCCTACCTTTTGTTAGCATTGCCAAGGTTAGAAATGCGTAGAAAAATTTCATCGGTATTGTTTATAAGGGTTCATAGCCACGAATCATACCAAATGCCACACATTACTAATACTTTTTAATTGGCCCACTCGTAACCTTAGACTCAGCAGTACGTTCCATTCATCTTATCATAAGACCATTTTCCTAACTCGACTTTTTGGTTAATATTTCATATGGCCACATATTGGTCATATATTATATTTAAGCTTTAGTATTAGTAATTTATTGAGTTGTACTTTAATTGATGAATGAATGAATAAATAAAAAATAAAATATTCTCGAGCGAAAACCTAAATTTTCACAACACAAAAATGAAAAAGTTCTTCGAGTAGGTACTGCATCATCAATTGTTATAACCTGTTCAAATATTGAGTGGTTAATATGGTGACCGACAATTGGGAACTAAAAGAGCTCTCTTTAGTGCAAAATGATTACAGCTGCAAACAATAAATGCATTACAACGTATCAGCAAGCCTGGGGAAGACTTGCATTCACTTTCTAAACTTATTATTCAAAAGGCTTTAATTGAAGGCTAAGAAAATATTCGGTAACAAACAACAAAGCCGCAATGGGCCCAAAAAGTAGCAGAGCGCAAGGAAAATAATTAGCTAATTACGCTTACCGAATTTGCGCGGACCTCAAGTAATATGACAAATACATATAATACAATAATACAAATACAGTTTTTGAAACGAAATTTTTTCAAGCAGAAGATGATATTTCCTTAGACTCTCATACTTACCCTAACCACTATGAATTCGTTTTCTTATCATATACACCAAGCTGCAAAATGATTTATAAATGCACCACTATTGTTTGTTTTTTTGTTTTATGAAAATACTACAACAAATACCATGCAACGCAATATTTCAAGCTTTGTACAAAACTTGTAAAAATTTTAGAAAATTTCATCAAAAAATTTAAACTTTTAAATTTTTTGAATTTTATAGTAGTACTAGCGTACCCGCGCCCGCTTCGCTAGACGATAAATTCAATGATTTGCTGAAAGAGAATAAAATGAATACGAAACAAAGCAAATTCTTTGATACAATTTCATTCGAACTTTATTGTAACACTTTTTGGTAGACAACGTTTTTGGTTTTTTCATCTTTCGTGTGAATAATGACGATGGTTTGCCAACTCGTGAGCAAGCTACATACAATTGTCCATGAGAAAAAATTGGGTATTCTAAATTAATACCGCACATTTGTAGAGACTGTCCTTGCGCCTTATTAATTCTCATAGCGAAGGCAAGGCGAATAGGGAACTGCAAACGTTTGAAATCGAATGGTAAATCCGCCGGAATCAGTGGAATTCAGGGTATCAAAATGTCTTCTCCTTTGTACTTCCCTTTCAAAACTGTTGCTTCGATAACGTTACCCATTAGCTTCTTCACAGCGAGTCTGGTACCGTTGCAAAGTCGGGGCACATTACTATTGCGCAGCATAATAATCGGTGCTTCATTTTTTAATCGTAAATTATGAGGTGGTAAGCCTGGCAAATCGAGTGAGTTTAAGAATTCAGTTGGATAATTTACGACCTCATCTTGATCAGTAATAGTGTCCATTGACTTATACGCAACTATGTCACCAGGTATTTGATCTAAAATAGCTGAATTTATATCATTGACGTCCTTATTTTTCCCAGCTAAAATTGCTCTTTCGCTGAGTCAATCACGGTTTTTGTAATGTTGAACTATGTTTGGAAATACACTCTGTATCAATGCCTCTTTAGACTGTGCAAAAGTGCAGAAATTGTTAGGCAATGTTATCATTCCTGTTGTTTTTGAAAAAAGGTTTATTTTTTTGGTTAAAAAGTGTTTTTTGAAGTTTTGAAAAACACTTCGCTCTAACAAATTTCTTCTCAGATAATTGCTGACAATTAAATATTTTGAAAAAACTATTTTTTTTAAATTTAACGTTTTTGAGAAAATTTTGTTCTTGAAAAAAGATTTTTTTCCGCTTTGGAAAACACCCCCTCGAAAAAATGTATTCTCTATTAATAGTGGAATATGAAATACTTTGAAAACACCATTTTTTTTTAATTTTGTTTGGTTTTCAGAAAATTTTGTTTTGAAAAAATTTCATACCCTTGAAAAAGTTTTATTTTATTTTATTTGTTTAAAATTTTTGAAATTTTTTTTTTGTAATTTTAGAAAAACACCTCTTCGAAGAAATTTCTTTTATCTTTTTGAGGAAAATTTGGTTTTGAAAAAATTTCATGCTTTCGAAATTTTTTTATTTTACTTTATTTCTTCAAAATTTTTGAAAACAATTTTTTTTATAATTTTCGAAAAACACCCCTTTGAAAAAATGTTTTCTATGTGTCATAGTGGTATTCCATTAACTTTTAGGATTATAGTCAAATACTTACAAATATCTACGCTTTCACAAATAGCAACAATAAACAAATTTCCTCAAAACCAAAAAATTTACTTTTTTTCTAAAAAAATTCTAAACAAACAACGTAATAAATTTAGAATTTTGTGTTCACGAAAAAACAGTATTGTTTTTATTGTATTAACTGAAAACCAAAATGTTGCAAAAAATCAAAACAAAATTAAATTATTTTTTTGTGTTCATTTGGTCCATATGTTCCATAAAAAGTTGATATGGTAAATAATATGCAGGGTCTGATACACGCAAATTTCCATTGACCATTATAGTGACAAAATTATCGATCACCAATTCCAACAGGATTTCAAAATCAGAGTTGGAATGAGTTGTTGTGTGGTGTACTTCTGAAAAAAATGAGAAATAAACAAAATAAATCTAAAAATTCGAATTCTAACTTTATCTTGTGTATGTTCTTATTACCTTTGAATTTTTCCAATGAAGCACCATTCATTTTAAATTTTCCAAGAATTTTTTTTATCATTTCGCGTTTCTTTCCTTTTTCATTCGATTCCAACATTTGTTCATAGCCGAAAACATCGTTTGCAAACGCATTCATTTCCATATAGAATTGGTCAAAGAAAGCATTGCTCAATTGAATTGAAACATTATTTTCATAAATACTTAGGACCTTAACTAATGCACCTTGGTACATACCTAACGCAGATATTCATCGCGACCTTGACATCGATACTATTGATGAAACAATACAAAGCGCTAGCAGAAGACACATAAATAGACTATTAACGCATACAAATCCTATGATGAGAAGACTACCAAATAAAGAAAAATCTACCCAAAGTCGGCTTAACCGTCAAACACCAACAGATCTTGCAAAATCCTTGTAATCAATTGTCAACTAATCGTATATATCATTGTTTGTTAACCACTTGTTTTTAAATAATATGTATATATTTCTTCTAAATGAGCTTGGGGGCATTGGCCCTTCAATATCACTCTCATTCCATCTTTTTGTAAATCAAATTACTTATTGTCTAACGACAGGTGTAATATTTTATGGAAGAAATAAAAAAATAAAAAAAAAATTCATTCGAATCATTTGAAATTTCTGTATACAATACATTTCTGTATCACAATACAAATACAAAAAATTCAAAAAAAGTTGTACACATAAAATTACACATAAAATGAATGTCGATTCGAAACTTACTTTAATCTAACAATCGAGCAAGTTTTGTTTTGGACAATATTTGGATTTTTTCTTTTTTTTATATGAAGAAAATATTTAAAAGAAATTTTTTTTTGCTAAAAACCTTCCCCTAGTGGATCCCTATAATATGAAAAAAGAACGAATAAAATTGGCCTCGTATCGGCCCAAAAAAATGCGAACAAACGAACATCATTTCATTTTTATATATATAGATTAATTTTGAAGCCAAATGGATTTTAGTGTAAGTTTCAAGTTACCTCAAACAACTGTTAATTACTGGAAATTTTTTTGCTGAGATGTCACGTTTTTTCTGCCATGCATACTTGAATTTGTTTGGAAGAAACAGCCTGACATGGTCAATAGAATAATCGTAAAATTGTTTTGAAAAGTGCAAAGTTTTAATAGATTTTAAAATACAATTTTTAAATTTTGCACTGAGTTCGAAACTTTGCATTATAATTTTTCTGTTGCTGTTTGATCTATATTTTTATGAGAAAAAAATATTGGTATATTTTTTATAATTTTACAGCAGGGTGTATGTGAGAAGAATTCGTAAGGGTACGAATGAAAAGTGATTAGGGCAAGTATAACTTCATATCTTAACTGTCATACTTTGTATTTCACTACTGAGGGCAGTAGCAATGCCACTCACATGCAAAGTCAAATCTTCCAAACAAGCGCACGTTGAAGGGTTAGCTGTTTTTGTCCGACTATTGTTAACCTTTTGAAATTACAACTTGACAAGTTTCAACATTTCCACCTTCAGCAACTTTTGTTAATGGCTGCACACTGCCTTTCATTAAGCCGGTTCAAAAAAAGTGGTAATACAAATAATATTTATTATTATCTAAAGTAAAGCCACCACCTGGTGAGATGACTCCGGCTACGCTTTCCCATAAAATAAAAATGACTAAGCAAAGCACAACCCAAAATTATGAATACACAAAAAGTGATTATTTCAATTTATTTCCATATTTACTTAGTATAAATGTATTTATTAAAGTGATTTTTTTCAGTTTCTCCATTGGCAGCGCAAATGTAAAAGCCTTTGAGTGGCAACCAATACAAAATTGATTCCATGAAATGAGGTGAGTACGCAGATAAAAAAAGTTTTTCTTAAGGTAAAGGGTGGTTAAATTATTTTTATTAAATTATTAATTATTAATATTATTTTGTTTTATATGCAATTGAACCATACCAATATTATCATAATAAAGAGAAATGACAATAATTTCGTAAAAAATTGTATTTCATTCAAAATCAACACTGGCCTTTGAAACTTAACCACCCTTTATTAAAACATAATTTAATCGGAAGGTGTAGTTGTTTAAATTTTAATGGGTAGTATTTTGGAATAATAAATAAATAATTAAAAAAAAATCGCTTCTCAAAGTTAAACTGGGAAGAATTGCGTTGCATTAACATTTTCTACTACATTTTTTTTTTCTTTCAGTACTGCACTCAATATTTTCGGATATAAATTTGTCAATCTCTTCAAAAAGTGTGTTTTCTATTAATATTAAAACAGTGAAAAACAGAAAAATAATGACTTTGAGTGAAGGAATTTATCTTTTTACTCCATTGCTAGTTCACAAGTGTCACATATGATTGGCGTACAAAAATTATAGATCTTCCGAACAATTTAGTGGAAAATGCAAATAGTTTCTAGGTTATGGCGGTCGCACTTCTACCCAATAGACCTCATTTCATTAGTTGAATCATTTGTATTACAAAAAAATTGCAATCCTTCGACAAAAATGCGCAAGGACAATACTTGCAAATTTATAGATTAGATCAATAGAATAGAAAATCCCTTTTTTCACATGGCCAATTATATGTTATATATTCACGAGTTGGAAAACCGTCACATTTGTTGGTTTATATCTACGATAACAGAACAAGTACCATTGTGGGCGCAAAAGCCACTGGAATCATATATTAAGTGACAGAAAGCAAAAATAACAAATTTTAAGTTTTTTAGTATCTCTGAGCAACGCTGGGCGACGGGTAGCTATTACAATATAAAACTCTTTCTCGACCAAAAATTCTACTGGCACAACTCTATGCCGATGCCCCAATGTGGGCAAATGTCAATAATCTGATTTTAATACAAAAAAGTAGGAATGGAACTACATACCTTCTGTATAATACTCGCATCATGATTTTAATGAAAGTTTGACTACAAATAAAATTTAATAATGGCTTTCTTCAGACTTCTTCTGTGCATGCATAAGTAACTAACTACACAAAGCAGAGGCTGTGAAGAATTTTGGCATATGCATACCGAGATACTCAAGATTTTGTCAAAAAGTTGGCTTAACTAAATTTTATTTTGTTATTTTCAAAAAATTCCTAATCAGCATTAAGAACTTCAGGATAAAATTTTATTTACGCTGGCAATTCAAACTTAATTAATAATTCAAGTAAAACTTGCTGTAATCCGTCTTCTCATTTGTGGCAAGTTGATGATTTCCAACTTACATACATACAGAATTGTTTTCATGCCGTTACAGCACAGAACCGTTACTTATTATATTAAACAACTGCCGCTGCCGCTTTAATTTTTCTTTTAATTCAAGGCTAATTTCAATTTTGAGCTTATTAAAAATTCATCTATTAAAAGTAAAGCATTTTTGCTTGTATTCTGCCGGATTTTATAACAAAGTGAAAAGTTTCCAGGCGGTACTAAAGAATTCATGAGTTTTGAAAATTTTTAAAAATATAATATAATGAAGATTATACTGTTAGAAATTTTGTTAAAATATTCCGCCCGCGTGCCAATGCACTAAAATCCTAGGGTAGTAAAACTTTGATCATATAACAGTTTTTGTAGCCACTTAGCGGTATAAAAATGGGCATGATGAGCGATTTTTAAGCGAGTTGTACCTAATTGTTTCTCTTACCAGTAAGTATATAATTCTCAACAGTAATTTGAACTTTGTGCAAATTAACAAAAAATGCCAGACTTTTTAAGCAGAATTATTAGATATAATAACGCGTTGATTAAAAAAAAAATTAGATTCGAATGGATGTTTCCTTCCATGTAAGAAACCTATCGAGGCAAAATACAAAAGAGCACCACAAAAAAAAAAAAATTCAAAAATCAGCACGGTTTTTGACGCACTTTTTTAATTTATTTATTATTTTTCTATTAAATTAGAGTTAGAGTTATCAGGAAACACATCAAAGCGATACAGCATCAAAACATTGCACTTACAATTTCATATAATTGGATTGTGGAAAAAAATAGTGCACAAAAAACCTTTATATGCAGTCAATGCCAGAAGAAAGTGTACAGCACATATTGACTAGTTTTAACTATTTTTTTTTTTAATTTTAATTAATTTTATGCGAAAATATAGTTATAGTCTTACAAAAACATTATAAGGCATCAAAATTTCACACTTTTTTTGCACTATTAATTTAACGGACGGAATACAAATCCACAAACTGCTGCTTCGCGACTATTTCAGACCTTTCCATGAAATTTTTTAAAGATTTTCAAGTATGCAATTTTATAGCTCTCTAAATTTTGCTATTTTTTTTAATAAAATTTATTAAAATTCGGCAAATTTTCATCAAAATTTCCAACTTTTAATACAAAATTTCGAGTATGCAAATTTATAGTTTGTTAAATTTTGGTGCAATAAAGTCCAAGTTTCAAGTAGCTGAAAAATCACACTGAGTTTTTAGAATTTTTTCCGGACGCGGTTACATGCATTTCCTTTATTTATCTCTTATTCCACTTTTTTTTATATAATATGTAAGAAAACACCCATACACAACTTCAGCATAAAAAATTGTCCAAAATCAATGCAATTTTTGAAACACTTGAAACTTTTACTTTATCATACCAAATTCAATGATATATAAAACTGCATACTCAGAATTTTTCTAAAATTCTGAATAAAAAGTTTGGAATTTTAGTAAAAATTTGGCGGATTCTTATAAATTTTATGCAAAGTACGAAAATTAGATTTATATAATCGTAATTCTTGTAGTAATATGATTTATGTTTTTATAAAAAATACCTGAAATGACAAAATAAGTAAATAAATAGTGAAACCTTATCAATATGTGATGTACACTTTCTTTTGACGCTGTCAGTATATATGTACATACTAAAGAAAATTATATTATTATATTGAATAATATTTATGTTTATAAATATAAGGGCACATTCGTAGCTAATAAATTAATGGTCCCTATTATGAGTTGGATTCGATCTTCGATATTCGCTGGTTGTCGAAGATCGAATGTCAATTTAGTATTATGAGTGGTGCAACCCTGTCGAAATTTTCGTTGTATACCGAATTTAGAGTCGAATGCAATTTATTATTTATTTTTTTATAGTAACCAAATAATAAACATATACTAATTTTGTTAATTTTATACAGGTCGAAAGTCGTGAGTACCAAACAGCAATTAGAAAAGCTGGTTGCATTAATGGAAGAGAATCCACAATTCGCAAAAGGGGCTTGCACCAAAGTTCAGGCAGCAAAAAAATGGGATAAAGACAATTCGTCACGCATGCAAAGTTCTTTAAGGAGGGTCTCTTATCAGTGGCTTTAAACAAAGGTGTTTTTTCTCACTTTTCTTTCGAGGCGAAAAAAGCGACACACAGGAATAATCTTTTGCATTTATTTGAAGGCATGATTGAAGAGTAATAAAACATTGTTTAACATAAATAAAGAAACAAAATGGCGGACATATGAGGGATCTCGCACAGCTTCTCGTTGCGCGCTAGTAAAACGGTGTGTAAGATTGCGATCATAGTTTTCACCTGAAACACAAAAGAAAACTATTGTCTTATTCAGAAGGCTTTCCCTCATATAATAGACTACTCTTGTATAAAGATATGAAAATATGAACACACAATTAATTATTGAAAAAAGTGCTTTTTTCGCTATTTTTTTCAAAAAAGGTGTTAAATAACATTAAAAATTTAACTTTTTTTTGTATTTTGTTAGTTAATTAGTTGCGCATTTTAACTATCTTTATACAGGTTATCGGTTTGAAACGATAATTTTAGTCGTTTTTTTTAAATCTTACACGCCATTTTCAAAAACATGGTTTTGAGAGAACGTGTTTAAAAGTTTTCCGAAGGTAGACAGTATACTCACACGAGGGACGATACACAGGCCTGTAACTGCGAAATCACTTTGAATTCCGCTATAAAATTTTGAGGGCATATTCTTCTATAATATATCTATCGATTGCAGAAAAAAATCGATTTTTTGAAGCCAACTGATAAGTAAGTAATTCAATAAAAATTTGATATTTTATTTTCTTTAAATGGGCATTTGAATGGGTTTTTATATCCAAAGCTAGGCAACACTGCAGTAGCGAGAGAGAGATTTCATTGCTGTAAGGAGAAGAACACCAACAAAAAAAGTAAAGCTAAATAAAACTGAGTGAATTATTGAAATAATTTTTAAAAGATTTATATTGTACAAAATTATAAACATTACATTTTAATTAGAACAAGCTCGAGAAATGTCACGAAGAAAGAACTAAAACTTCTAAACTAAATAACAAAAAAAAAGAGGTTGTCCGTAAAGTCGGTTTACTGAAGATAGTTTAACGTGGCAACGTCATAAGAAAATACTGGTGGAATGGTTGCATTTAATTTTATTTGTTTGATAAATATTTTGTATGGATATAGATAAGGAGGTAAATGGAATCGCAATGGAATTGATCAAGTGAAAAATGACGAAACATTTATCAAATTCATCAAAGGTATGTTCAATTTCTATTGTGCATCAGACGTTAATAAGTCAACAACACTAAGAGGCAACATCATCGATTTGCCTTTTCCAAGAAATATTACACCCGAAACACTCCCTTTCATTTCATCGACCTATTCTCAACAGAGAAATGGTTCATTACCATGCACACAGCAAGAAGGCATATGCAAATACAAATACGTGAATTTATATATGTACATATGAGCGTATACATACATTTATACGCTCACTTAAGTAGGAGAGAGCAAGATGTCGGACGTTGCCGAACGCGGGGGCCGATTCTGATCTTTGTCGTTCATTCCACGCTCTCGTTTGCTATTCAAGCAATGTAACGACGCATGAGCAAGATAACGACGCATTTTTTTGTGCGTGCAGCCGGATAAATCGAATTATAAGACGTTATCACGTCAAAAAAATGCTAAATCAAGTTACCAGTAATGGTCACCAATTGTGCTAGTAGTACTCATTGTCAAATACGCTGAGAGCAAAGTAACGGTACCACGATAGGAGCCATCTCATTATTCTTTTCATCACGTATCATAGATTGAGGAATTACTTTCTCTATTATAATTTTGTTAGCATTGATAAGCTGTGATTTCCTCTCTCCCCTATTATCTTATCATCTCCCTTCCTCTTATTCTCTTACCCTCTCTCTCTCTTATCACCTTTCTTTTTCGCTCCATTTAAACCTCTCTCTCTCTCTCTCTCTCTCTGATTCTCTTATGCCAAGTTACATTTCTCCAATAATGCTTTAAGCGTTTAAAAATTCACTTAGGCTCAAGGGTTACATCTACTTATTAATTCTAAGGAAATTGCTTTATGTGATTTTTTACATATTGAAGGCATCTTTGATAACAAGAAAATCGATACACCGCTGTAGGGTGGATGAAAACGATGTTTGGCAACCAAATAATTAGCTCCACTCTAGGTGCTGAAATTATTTTCTGTGGCCCTAATCATCGATGATCTTCTAATAAAACTACAGGAGACAATCATTGTGCCATTGTATATGCTGACGATCTTTCGGTCATTGTGTCAGGCAAATAATTTGTAGGTAAACTTTCGTACTTCCTGAACATTAGTGATTGGTTTAGATCATATCATATCAGATTGGTGTCGTGCAGAAGGCTTATCTATTAATCTTAACAGGACAATAATTGTTACTTTCGCAAGCAATTTAAGGTAGAATAATTGTAGAAGGAAACATTAGTTTAGGGAAAAGGAAATCCATTATTTTTACGTAAAATTTTTGTGCAAATGGTTCTAAATTGTTTTACGGCCGGTCTTTAGCTCCTAGGCGGAACTACGACTACTTACTTCTTGTTGAACTTCGATGGTTTCTCTGATTTTATCGACATTTTCGACGACGGACCTGCCTGTGTGAGGTACATCTTTAACATCAAATATGCCTGAACGGAATCGACTGAACCAAACTGCACGTAATTAGCTATTGCAGTACCAGCACCATAAACACCATTCACAATTTTAGCGGCCTGGCTTGCATTTTCTCCTATATCAAAGAAAACTGTAAAATGTCCCGAATCTTCGATTTGTAGACTTCCATTGTTAGCACCCTGTGACTCACGACTGAATGGAACAAACCAAAAATACCTCACAGAAATAAGTATATGTATATGAAAAATTTTAATATATATTTAGAAAAAATAGGAACAAAAAATTACACAACAAAAATTCAACATGACTAAACTTATTAAATTAAAAAAGAAACTCAAATAACTTCACATGAAATAAGTAATATATATATGCATTGACCTTTCTTAACACTTTTTTTCAAGGTTTATATAACTTTCGATTTTCTAATAATTAATATGTTTTCCATTTTGAGAAAGAACATCATTTATACGCTTAGGCTTAGGGTCTGTGAAGTTTTGAAGAGTGGAATCACCTATCTTATCCCACTCTTCCACTAAAGCACCTTTCAGATATTTGATTGTCTCAAACTACCGACCATTTTTATAAATACGGGTCGACAATATTCCCCAGAGGTTCTCAATCGGGTTTAAATCGGGACTTGTGCTGGCCAATCCACAACTGAAATTTTCCTTGCTGATAGGAAGGCCCTAGTTAAACGAGCCGTATGGATTGAGGAGTTGTTTGGCTGGAAAACCCTATCGTCTCCGTATATGTTTCCCGCAAACTCAATGAAAACATCCTCTAATATTTCAACACAGAATTCTGCGTTGGTTCTTGTCGGAATAAAACAAATTGGAGACTTTCCACCATATCCGAAAGCGGCTCAAATCATCAAAAACCCACCACTGTAGTTCCGCTTATGGCGCGTTTGCCGTGGTTGCCTAAGGTCCCGCCAATGTATCTGGCAACCATTTGAACCATCTAAGTTGAACTTTTTTTCGTCCGAAAATACAACGTTTGGGAATTCGTTAGTCCAAAATTTATATTTTCCGGCAAATGCTAAACAAGCCTTATTGTGGCGTGCTAATAGTCTTGGTACCGGCTACTGCAAGCAATATTTAAGTGTTCCGTCCTCGACCAAAATTTGAGATTACTTTTTGAGCAGCCAGACGACGAATTTCTCGTTCATCTGCTATCGATGTTAGCTGGTCTGCCGCTTGTAAGAGAATGAACTATGTTTTCACCAGAAAGTTATTCAATTAGATAAGAAATATATATATTATTAAAACCTGTCAATAAGTGTCCTCTGATATAATTACTAAACGCACTTTAATGCCAATTACAACGATTTGTCTTTTTCTTCTTTTGTGTTTAATTTGAGATGGTGTTCTAAATATATTTATAGAATAAATAAAGACACCCGCTACTTAAACACTTCTCCAGTTGTTTTTGGTAATTGCCCGCTAATCACGATTTCTCGAAATCATTGAAAATATCGAAAGCTAAATCGAATTAAGCCAGTCAAGTGGTTTTCAGAAAATTAACGTCACGTACTTTAACTATGTTGTAGCTGCAATTCGATTCCTGGAAATGGCATAATGAGCTATGCCATATAAATGTGCTGCCTTAACCAATAACAATAGCAATAACAATATCTCTATTATTGTTGCTGGTGCCTATTCTTATCGATGACGTTCAGAATTATCGTGACATTGAATTTTGGCTTTTATGTTTTTATTTTATTTTTACTTTTCACGTGTATGGTTTATTCAGTATTGAGCTTAGTTCTTAGCTTACTGTTATTTTGCCACACGTGGCATGTTGTGCATTGACTGCGTTTGGCTGCTAGCTTTATGTGAATGTATGCATGTATGTGTGTATATGTATGGAAGTAAGCTGATGGCTGTGTGCGTGCTTATCCCTTATTATTTTCAGCTGAATTGTGTTTACTTGTATACTCTACTTGAGAAAGCTGGAGGCATATAAATATGAGCAAAGTATTCTATGGCAAATGTTTAACAATTCATTTAATTCGAAGCAACACAAAACAAAAAAAAACAAAACATAAAACGCACTTTTATGCTCCTTTGTGTCATTTCTGAAGAATTAAGTTGGAGGTCAAATATAATTGTTTTCTTTTCTTATGGAAAATATGCCAAAAGCCTTTGTCTTCCAAATTGAATAAGCCATCCAATTAAATTTAAACTTCAGCATGTTTTTATCTACACACACTCACACACACACACTTACTTCCCGTGAAGCGATGCTGATGTAAAAGAGTACAAAATAACTGGCGGAGTTCCACAACGCTCAGTCCTGGGCCCCTTGTTATGGAACGTTATGTACGATAGAGTTGTGCGCCTCAATCTACCTCTAGGGTCACAAATCGTAGGATACGCTGACGACATAGCTGTTATGGCTAAATCACTCCGTCAAGTCGAAGAAATATGCAACCAAGCTGTCGGCATGGTAAAGGAATAGTTGTGCAACAGTGGTCTAACTCTTGCAGACCATAAAACTAAAGTAGTATTAATTAGCAGCAGGAAGATTGTGGAGTCATAATGGTGGGCGATCATGGCATAAGATCGAAGCCATTCACTAAGTACCTGGGCGAAATAATCGACCGTAGCCTTAATTTCACGTACGCGAGCAGCAGGTCAACAGAAGCAGTAACTGCGCTAACGCGATTAGTGATGAACATCAGAGGCCCTAGGCAAAACTGTAGGAGACTACTCAACTCTGTTGTCACACCGATTTAGCTGTATGCAGCTCCAGCATGGGCGGAAGCCACAAATTATAGACCAAACTGGAGATGTTTGACAGTGGAACAAAACACGAAACATGCGTCAACTTTTTAAAAAGATAATAGCTAAAAAATTACCCTTTAGCTACGCTCACCAGCAATTTTCGCCTAGTTGGCTTTGAGCCACCTATATTAAAGAGGATTCTTGAGAGTACCACTTGGATGCTGGCCGTTTTCTCTATCGCGTAGTCCATATGGGCCTTAAACTTTAATCGGCAGTAGAAGCCTAGGGGTTTCAGTGCGGATTGAGAAGATAAAGTTTGCTCTCCTATCCGCTCTGATTCTCATATCTTCAACTTTTTTGCGGCTTGTTATCGGAACCGTCTCTGTTTTATGCTCCGCCAGTTGTAGCCTCGCTTGCTCTAAACATTATTTCACCTCTTTTATCGTTTCGTTTGTTGTATGTTCTACTTCTTGTATGTGCTTAGCCACCGTCACTGTTGCTTTGTCTTCCGCAAAGCCTATTATTTTTATTGCGCCGGGTACTGCTAAGCGAAGGACCTTGTCGTACATGGTGTTCCATAAAATAGGCCCTAATACTGATCCCTGCGGTACGCCAATAGTAACTTTGTAAACTTTTGTTTCAGCACTACTTTCATATCTAAGTTCCCTATCAGAGAAATAACTTCTTAGTACCCTGAAAAGATACGGCGGCAAAATGTGCGACCCCACTTTTATAGAACTGTGAATTTTCTTTGTTGAAATATGAAATTTTAATTAGTTTAAGAGAAATCTTGTGTTTTCCCATAATTACGTGGCAAATCTTCCAGAATTTTTTGTTGAAACCAGTATCTTATTGCGTTCTCAAATGTCATTTAATGCAATGCAAGCTGTATTGACATTTCTATTTAGTAAAGTTTGGTAAGTCAGCAAAAATCATCTAGCGTAAGAACAACGCTTCCAAATTGTGGAAATTTTAATTGAAAACAAATAATCTCTTTGCGAAGTTCAAAGATCACTGGCGGCATCATCAGACTTTATTTCTACCGTTGCATTGAATGGCAAACGCTATCGAGCCATGCTAACTAAATTTTTGTTTCTAAAAATTAATCAGCTAAACATCGACGACATTTGGTTCAACTATTGACCACATTTTGGCGAACTAGACGCAACTTGCCACAATCGATTTGTTGCAAAATCCAAACCATCATTGACGCTATACGATCAGATTAATTGGAAAGAATAGTTAATAATTGGACTGGTCGAATGGACCGTGTAACTCGTAGCCGCGGTGGACATATGCCGGATATTGATTTCGAAAAATTAATGCCATGAAATTATCTACCAGATTATAAAAAAAAAATTAATTTCGATAATATATCTGTTTTGTATTACCATTTTAAGCTCTATACTCAACTACTGCCTCTCTCATATTTAGACACTCTATGAGGTTTGCACTCCAACCTCATGATATTTTGTGTCTTTATATTTACTCTACTATATCTGTTTCATAATTGAGTTAAATAACTTATGAGAAGTTTTTACAGATTCCAAATTTAGCAAAAAAATAAAATAATTTTCTTTAACTATTAAATTTAGGACTTTATATAAAAGAAACAAAACCAAATAGATAATAAGTCTGCTATTCCTGCAGCACTTATAGAAAAATTTGTACATATACAAAATATTTACCAAATGCAAATATCCTTCATATGATTGCCATATATGTACAGCAGCGCACCTATTTCACATACTTCTATAATTCTTTCAGAGCATGGGGAACTAGAAAATTATTCTTTAACAAACACAGGCAATAATAATAAAAATAACAATAAGTTATATAGTTTTTTATTGTATGATTACTCACCACAAATTCTTTTACTTTTCCCTTCCATCATTCCACAGTATTTGCGAATTAATTATTTTGTACCGACCTTTTCTATTATTCAATCCCTTTTTCAAATATCAGAAGTAACTAACTAAGAATTTACTTTCTAATAGTAAATACTTACATTTAAACAGTATCAATACCAAGATACCCCACATCAACGAAACCATTTCTTATTTACACGAGGGCAGTATCCCACCCTTTGGCTATCCACAGAAACAGCTTAACAGAAAGGCACCAGTGCGAAGGAGTCACCTTTCACAGACATGCGTTGTCCTTGAACTTTCAATAGCTAGAGAGAGATTCACATATCCTTTTTCAGTTTATACTTTAACCATATATGTGCAAGCATCTTCATAGGTATGCACCTAAAACTTCCCATATTTGGCGAATTTTGTGATGTGGTGGTGTATGACCGCAGGGCGTATACGTAACTTTGAAACGTCTGTTTGCTCTCCAAACAAAACGCTGATTACAAAAATATGTTGGCCAAGGAAGAGCTGATATATTTTGCAACAACCAATTCAATTTTTATACCCATTCCAAAGGGTATAGGGACTTTTTTCATAGAACGGTTGTTTGTCGCACTCTAACGGTAGCGCGAGGTATACATACTTGTATGTACATACTTATATACATAGCTCCTCAATATTTTCGCCAGTTTCGACTACTTTCCTTCACTTTCTTATGTTCATTAATATTTTTTTTAATATAGCTCGTTGTCTTCCAAAATTATATACATCTAAATTTGAAACTTTATATAAAAGTTAAAAAGATTGGTGAAATTTTCATCAAAACTTCTAACTATTTCAATCATCTATTTATGTCATCCATATAACAAATCCACAAACGTTTTTTTATATGGAGAAAATACGCTGCACCGTCAGTGAAAACATTATCCAAAATCAGCAAGAATTTTGAGCCACCTCAAACTTGCACTTTATTATGCTTTATTATACAAAATTTTGAAATTTTGTCCCATATTTTATTTTGTGGCACTTTTTTGCTAATTAAAAAAAAATAAATTAAAAAATTTACTGCAGTTATTTGGTTCACAAGTGTCAATTACGATTGGCGTATGGCGACATTTGCAAAAATTATAAACTCTCCGATATATTTAGTCCTGCCATAAGTTAATTTAATTTAATCATGTAAATTAAAAAAAAAATTATAATTTTCATACAAAATGGCCATCATTTGCTCTTACGCACGGTTCCAAAGTCATTCAGCTAATGCCGGTGCGTGCTTTCCATGAATATTGACGTCGCTGCTCGAACCAAAGGTTGTTTGAGACTCTCCAAACTTCTATGAAGTCTTCGACAGGCCATGTTCTCCAATTCTGACCACAAACTGTAGTCCAATGGACTCAGATCTGGACTTCCAGACGGCCAATCTTCTTCGGCTATGAACTCAGGAATATTTCTTTTAGCCACTGCAGTGTATTTTTTGCCTTATGGGCTGGGGCAAAATCTTGCTGGAAGATCCAACGTTCTCCATTGAAGAGAATACTGCTCAACTACTTCACCATGCCTTCTTAGACATCCTTCTGGCACACTTTTCTTAACCCCTTTTTCGCAGAAAAGAAGATATGTAACGCCTTTACAATTCATTCCCCACAAAACCATTAAGGAGGCTGAACCCTTAGAACGAAATTTTTACGTTTTTAGCAGTTTTGGCATAGATTTTGTCATTTTGCTTATTAAAAGCTTCTTCAACAATAGGGATTTTCCCATCTGTGAAAATAATAGTTTCATGGCCGTTGACCGAGTACCATCGAAGAAGCTGCTCACATCTGCGTAGTCTAATTTTTTTGAAGCGCGTTGTCAAAAGTCGAAGAAAGATTTATGGAGATTATTTCTAATTAGTCTTGAGACAGATTTGCTTGACGCATTCATTTCCCTGGACATGATTTTCTGCTTGCTAAGAGCATTTCTGCGAAACCTTCCTCGAACGGCTTTGATGGCTGCACTGGTTCGAACCACACGAGGGCGGCCACTTATTTTTCTATCAGTCACTGGAGACGTTTGGGAAAAACGGTTGATCCTGTGGTAAAAAAACTTTCCCGAAATATTACGTTTTTCAGCAATTCGTAAGTCTCACTTGCACTTTTACAACACTGCAATGTGATTTTCCTTAGCTCCCCACTCCAGTGCTAGCAAGCGAAATTTGGCACGAAAGTGAGTATAATTTACGAGTAGACAATGCATACAAACAAAAATAAGGGAAATTTGTTCTGCGAATTCGTTCTCGCCGTTCTCTAGGCGTTGTAAAATTTCTCACAGAGTTTTTGCCAAGACTAAGTACTTGACACCCTTTTTGGGTGCTTGGTTAAGCTCCTACTTTTGGCTTTCGTCTCCTTAAGGCAGAAGGTTTTTTATGAGGAGCTTTTTCAGGGCAAAAATAATCTCGGAAATTTGCCATTGCTTACCGAGGGGCGACCGAATTAGAAAAAAAATTGCTTTAGTTTCATGCACGGAGATTTGAACTTATGCACCTCCAAATGGTAGTCACGCACCAATAAAAAGGCAACCCTGTATTAATACGCTATACTCCAAAGATAATACCAGAATGGTACTCATTAAAAAGGAGGGAAAGGGAATTAGAGTTACCCTCTTTTTGATTCGTACACAAAATAAGTTGAAAAAGAAAATCTACTAGTAATTCTTAGCCCAATTCCCTCCTATTTCTGCTTATTTTGAAGGTTTATACAAAAGTTGTTGGAGTTTTTTGTTTATGAGAAACAAAAATTACTTTATGAATAATCTGAAAATTGCATACAACTTCAAGGAGAATATATGTTATCTGAAAGAAAAAGTAATTCATATTTAGCTCTATAACTTCTTCTCTTAAATGCGCGAACTTTTCACGTCCTCTCGTTAAAAAGCTATAGAAATCTACAAGTTATTAATGTAATTTTTAAGATATTTCATCCGTCCAAATAACATTTGGACATGCTATGCAATAGCGGCCTCAGTAGTCTAGCGTAAGTGCACTAGCCTGCCATCCCAGAGGTTGTGGGTTCGAATCCGACGGAAAGCACGGTCCTCGCACTTTTCCAAATTTAACTATTTTCCTTGTTTCTAAAAAAAAAAAACAATCTCATTCCTCAAACTCAAACCCTTATCCATTCCATCCTTACTTCCCCACAATAGTCAGCGCATTTTTTGCATTGTGGCTGCTAAACAAGGAAAAATAACAAACAGTTACATACTGCATCAGTGGCACTAACAAGAGGAAGCGGGCAACCGCGGTAATAGCGCAGACACACCACTTTAGCGATGCCCTCAACCATCTGTGCGATCCTTCTGCCAGAAAAATGTCAAACACAGATGGCGTTCCAAGCAGTAAGAAGGCGTTGTTCCTAAGCAACGACAGATGGGCATTTTCACCACATAGAACTGGAAACGGCAGGCTAATCACCTACCTTGTCAGAAATCAAATATATTAACGAAGCCAATGCAAGGCAAGACTTGTCGATTCTCTATGCTCCCGAGAGGAGTGAACAAGGGGAACAAATGTGCATGCCTCCTGATCGAAAAACGACTTGTAGGTACGGTCAAAGGAGCCAATATCGCCTTTAACTTTTTGCAGCCAAAACACGCACACGCTTCTGTGTAACAAAAAACGTTCATCTAACAATGCCAAGCATGTTCGACATCGAAAAACTGTAATCGCAGTAGATAGGCAAAAGATTCACCACTCACTCACTCAGTCCTGCTCGCAGAGAGTACTACAAGAAGCCGACATGCTCGAGCAATGACGCCACATTTCTCGTTCTGTGTGTCGAAGAAGAAATCGTATTACGGCGAGCTCTTAAAAACAATTGGTCCGACGAGGACAAACACGCTGCGGCAGAAAGAAGGGGCGATGCCTATAGGGTCACTCTGCGATTGAACGCAACGCGAGTCATGTGAGATCGCTGCCGCGAGGCATATTATCAGAAAGAATAAACAATCACTTTCTATCAGAGGCTTAAAAAGGGTTCCCAAATCGGTGCGTTTTCCTGTAAGAACAAAGAAGGCGATCTGATGACTGGCGTCCAGAGATTGCTTAAGTTATGGAGGGAGCACTTCTCGAACCTCCGGAATAGTGGCAATTGTATGTGAGCCACAGCAGCAGCTGCACCAGAATTGGAAAGGACCTCTTCCAACTTTTTGATACCTAACGAGGTTTCAAACAACGACAGGAAGGCTATCGACCATTTGATTCCTTTAACTTGATGCTGGAAAATATTGTGCGAGAGGCAGTACTTAATCCTGCAGGCATAATTTTTTACAAGATCGTACAAATTCGGGCGTATGCCTATGATAATGTATTTTCAAAACTGCATGCAGCAGCAAAGCGAATGGATCTGCTGGTTAACGTGGACAAAGCGAAGTTCCACCTCTCATCAAACAAACAGTCGGCCGATATAAGCAGTACCCACGTCACTGTTGTGGATTGTGCATCTCCTTACCCAGGTTTTGCATACCCAGTTTTTCATAACAACGTATGAAAAATATGAAAAGTATTAAGTTTTTAGAGTCGATTCAGAGTTTAAAAAATTTACAAAAATATTCACCGGAAAATGTCTGTTAAGGGGTCTCGATGGTCTACTGCTCGAAAATTTAGGGTATTTTCAGGAATTTTTTTATAATAAAAAAAATGAAAAACGATATTTAAATTTTTTAGGCTTTTTGTTTGATTTCTTTTAATAAAAAAATAAAAAATTAACTCTTTTTTTGTATGTAATAGAAATTAAGAAGAGCCTAAAAAAATTAAATATCGTTTTCCAGAAACAGTTTGTTTTTTTTTAATAATTTTAAATATGGTGCTGAAGTTGACTCTCCCGAAAAATTGGACCTGTACGGTGTTGTCCATTTTGGCTCTTCTATTTATCTGAAACACAAAAACCAAAAAATTCATTAATCAGTATAACTGGAGCTATGTAACGCAGTAGAATAAAAAAAAATTACAAAATGGCGCGTTTTTAGATTTGACACTCTAAAAATTGGGGTTTTTTCAGTTTTTAATCAACAAAATACGAAATAATTGATACAATAATATGATTCTAGTACGAGCGATAGCCATTGATGTTGTGAACAACATATTAAAATTTCAAGTGATTCGGTTTTTTTTTGGAGAACAGCAGGCCGAAAAAAGTCGTTTCGGCTTTAAAGTTTGAGATACAGGAGCGCTCGGACCGCTCTCTACCTAGTTAGTGGGTTGTAGACGCTATAATATTGAGAGTTTCCACATGAAAATTTCGCAGTATATTTTTAAGATACCATACTTTCGAAATATCGAAAAAAATCGATTTGAGAAAATCTCAACACCTAATAAAAAAGCGGTGAAGTTTAGTGAAGATGGTTGGAAGATGATCAAATATTCCACAGCTTTTCTTCTTCAATAATTATTGTACCACATTCTTGTCTTTATTCCGTCCCTCTTTCTCGCACATTTTAATTATAGCGACTGCTTGTAAATATTTTTTGGTTATATAAATCGGTAGTGCGCAACATGCGATTCATAAGTTCACCCGAGCCTGAATAAAGCCTGTAAAAGTTAAAAAGTAGTAACAAATATCGGCGTGCACATGTCTATCTACTACATACGTACATACATCCATACATTCATAAATACATACATACACACACATGTATACTGTTGCTATCATCCCACTCGATTCATGGTCTGCTGCTTAAGTGTTGAGTCGTTCACACCTGAAAAGTGCTTCAAAAATGATGAGTGCTTAGCAAGAGTGCATATGCTACCGCCCTGCTTGGGTTCACAGATCTTATAGCTGTAGGAAACATAATAGACACACAGTATAGATACGAGTATAAGGCCACATACTCTACCCACGCCAGCTAAGCAGGCCGCTAAGCCAGGTCTGACGTTAAGGTCATTTAACACAGTTTTTGCTTCTGTGTTTTACAAAGTACTTGAGTTGCATGCAAGCTGCCTTCCAAGCGAAAACGGATAGTAGTCGAATAGCTGTGTAAACAAGTTTGCATCCTTCATAACTATCACACCTGCATGTGAGAATATAAATGCACACAGCATTGGCTTCCGTCTTCTTTTAGAAAGGATATAATACCTGAGGTAAAAAAGTGTTTGCGTTAGTGTTGTTTTTGAAGAACTGCACAAGAGCATAGAAGAGCGCACACGCACACGCACTCGCATTTACATGTTTTAGTTTCTCGAAATATTTTAGGAATAAATGCTCTCAAGACTTTGTTTTTAGTTGTTGTGCATGGCAAATCATGTACGATCGTGCGTGTGTACACGCACTTACCTACACGTCTACAATCTTCGTGTTAATGCTGCGAGACAACAGCTTGCAGAGGCACAAAAACGAGGAATGCTTATGGTGCGAAATATATTTTATTATATTATAAAGGGTGGTTAAGTTTCAAGGGCCGGTGTTGATTTTGAATAAAATACAATTTGTTTAAGTAATTATTGTCATTTCTCTTTATTATGATAATACGTATAGAACAAAATATCGGCCAAATGGTCCCCGCGGCCTCGGCGGCTCACCTCCATCCGATGGTCCAAGGTGTTGTTGTTGAGGTGGACGGCTCTTCAACCACACTATCGCGAACAGCAGCAATATTTTCTGCAGTACGAGCTGTACAAGCATGCACTGGTGTTTTTACATCTCCTACAGACCCGGTTTGCTCAAACTTTTGCACAATTTTTCCGATTGTAAGCACATTTGGACGATTAAGTTGACAAAAAAATCACGAAGTGCGCGATATGCATTTTCATTTGAACGCCCGTTTTCATAATAAGCCTGAATAACGTTAACGCGTTGCTCGATTGTGTATTTTTCCATGGTTCAAATCGAATTAGTCTGAAATTGTAAAATGTTAAATGAAATGCAGAAAAAAACTTGATGTCACTTTCAACATTGGCCCTTGAAATTTAACTACCCTTTACATACGTATTTATATACAATTAGACAAGGAGTGAAGTGCGGTAAGGTCAAAATAAAGATTTACAACACCCAAATTCATGTTTTGTTTACCGCAAAAAATAGTTATTCGAAAACAAAATTGGGTTGTTAATTTTGCATATTATGATAAATATTCTAAGCAGGTAATTCCATACCAAATTACGGTAAATGTCTGTAATTTTTATTCTCATTTGCCATCTCCATGTCTTAGCGTATAATAAAGAAATCACGAAGTTAAAATTTCCAGCTCTTTTGCAGAAATTAAATATCACAAAGTATATTTCAATGATGGTTGCCTTGGATGCTGTGAATGGTGTTCTAGTATATTTCTGCATGAAAAAGACGCGCATAAAAAACCAGTTGCCGTTCGAGAGTAGCATAAATCTGTTCAGCGCTCTACTTTACCGCTTACGCGATTTTGGCCGTTTTTAGCAGAGCTCGCCAAAACGTTTCTTTCTCATCCTAACCGCGCCAGTTGGACACACTACGTGAAGTGAAGTCCTTCTCCACCTGATCTTTCCATTGCAGAGCAGGTCTTTCTCTTCCTCTGCTACCACCAGCTGGTACCGCATCGAATACTTTCAGAGCCGGAGCATTTTATCCATTCGGACGACATGACCCAGCCGACGTAGCCGCTGGATCTTTATTCGCTGCGCTATGTCTATATCGTACAGATGGCGCTCCAAGCAGGAAGAAAGTGTTGTTCCCAAGCAACGACAGGTGGGCATTCCCACTACTTAGGTCTGATAGCGGATGGATAGGATAGATTAACGAAACCAACGCAAGACAAGTCTTGTCGAGGCCCTATGATCTCGAGAGGAGTGGAGAAGAAAAAACGAGGTTGTCTGTAAAGTCGGTTTACTGACGATAGTTGAACGTGACAACGTCATAAGAAAATACTGATGGAATGGTTGCATTTTTCAAAAGAAAATTTTAGTTTTATTTGTTTGACAGATATTTTGTATGGATATAGAGGAGGAGGTAAATGGAATTGCAATGGAGTTACATTTACACAAACGTGAAAAATGACGAAACATTTATCAAATTCATGAAAGATATGTTCAATTTCGTTTGTGCATCAGACGTTAATAAGTCAACAACACTAAGAGGCACCATCATCGATTTGACTTTTTCAAGACACATTACACTCGAAACACTTCCTTTCATTTCCCACTTTTCCTATCATCGTCCTATTTTCAACAGAGAAATGGTTCATTACCATGCACACAGGAAGATGGCATATGCAAATACAAATATAGGGGTTTTCAATAGGTGCGCTTCAACTTTTTTCCGATAGGGAGGGCGAACGACGCAATATTTTTTATTTTTCGCTTATCATTTGTAAACTTCATTAGTATACATTTCATCATGGAACGCTACTTACTTGAGCAACGATTGCAAATCGTGCACATTTTTTATGAAAATAATCGTTCTGTTGCTGCTACTTTAAGAGCATTACGGCCATTTTACGGTCCATTTAACAAGCCGTCTCGTTTTGGGGTTATGTGAAGTCATTGGTCTACACTAACAAGCCGGCGACGATTTGTGAGCTCAAAGCCAATATTGAACGCGAAATTGCTGGAATTTCGGCCGATTTATGCAAAAGAGTGGTCGAAAATTGGGTTCAACGATTGGACTTCGTAAAACGTGCACGCGGTGGTCATGCAAAAGAAATCGAATTTCATACTTAAATGTATATGTTCAAACTCGATAATAAAAAAAAAATTAGTTAAAAAAGTCAAACCGTTTGTGTTTTATTCAAAAAAGTTCAAAAGTTGAAGCGCTCTTACTGAAAAACCCTTTATGTGAATTTATATATGTACATGTGTGCATATACATACATATATATGCTCACTCAAGTTGCCTCACGAGCGTTGCCGAACGCGGGGGCCGATTGTGCCTCTTTGTTGTTCGTTCCGCGCTCTCGCTTGCAGTTCAAGCAAGATAACGACGCATTTTTTGGTGCGTGCAGCCGGCTACATCGAATTATAAGACGTTATCACGTCAGAAAATATCTATGTCGTCGAAAAGCTCATACAGCTCATCGTTCCATCGCCTGCGATATTCGCCGTCGCTAAGGAAAAAAGGTGAAAAATCTTCCGCAGAAGCTTTCTCTCAAGCCCTGCAAGGGACGCTTAATTTAATATTGTCATCGCCATTCTGCGTCATACGAAGGCCTTGTAGGATGTTAGTTAGTAGAGTTTTTAGATAATACTGGGTTGCCCATATTCGACGGACCCATGTGTTTTTTTTTTTAAGTCCGCGGGCAACAATCTTTGCGTCAATTGAATCTTATACGGGAATAAATGTAAATCAATGCGGATAATTCGTTGTAAAGTGGTCCGAGCAATGCCCAACTGCTGAGAACGGCGATTTTGGGATGTCCTTGGCGACGTCTCAACACTGGCCCGTACAAGAGCAATATTCTCATCCGATCGTCTTGGTCGGTTTTGATTTGGCCTCTTTGGATTAGAAAGAGCATCAGCAGTCGAAAAACTTTCGTACAATCGTTTAATGGTGTTCTTAGAAGGCGCACTTTTCACATTACAGTGCACTCGCGGTAACTCGAATAGCCGCTAAGTCGAACGACGTGCTAACTCGAACACATTTTTTTCCCTATTGACTAGTTTGTAACTCGAACAATATTAAAGCGCTATAACTCGAACAAAAAAACAAATTTATTTGTACACACATTCTTTTCAAACATGTACATTTTGTACATACATACATATGTAATAGTATATGTATATAAATTATATGTATACTAGTGTATTATCCATATGAATATTTCGACGTTAATATCCCGTTAGTTTTCTGGGAACAACATCTTGCATTGACCAAATTGCTTTAAATTTGTCATTTGTAGTGTATCAGTGCATGTGAGTAATGGATCGTAAAAGGTTGAAGTGTTTAACATTAAAAGAGAGGGCTGAAGTCCTTAACAAAATTAAACGTGGATGTAGTGTTACTTCTCTAGCGAAGGAATAGTCCACCAAGTCTACCATAAGTCTTATAAAAAAGAAAGACAAGGCAATTTTAAAAGCAGTAAACAACACGATTTTGGGTCCTGAGAAGAGGAGAACTTTAAAAGCTTCTGAGTTTCCTAAAATGAAAGCCGCTTTATACAAATGGTTTCTGTCCCAAAGAAAAAAGAATTACCCAATAAGTGGACTCATCTTGAAAGAACATAACATGAAAAACATAATTTACAGGTCGAATTTACACTTTATGATGTTACAAATGGAATGATGGTGCCGAATTTACCGACACAGAAGTAATAATTGAAACTAGTGATTCTGAGTCTGAGTTTAACAACACAACTGAGACATGTGAGCGGATATCATCTGAGGAGGCAGTTAGCTCTATCAATAAGGTAATTCAGTGGGCCACAACTGAACAAGTAAGCCCCGCAAAGGTTAACACTCTTCAACATTGCTGCAGGCAAGAAAAGACAAACACACATTACAACTTTCTTTTCGGCCTAACTTTTCTGTTAAAGCTGACTTTTTTTGTGTAACTGACACAAAAACTGCCAAATATTTGATGAAAAATATTGAAACGAATTAATTATTTTAAACATATTCATGTTCATATCCATATGTAAATAAATAAATAAATTTAATTGAAAAAAATCGATATCGATGACTGTTTTTTTAACATAGCACACTCAATTGATAAGTCGAACAAATTCGATAAATCGAACAGCGCCTGTTTTAATTAGTTCGAGTTATCGCGAGTGCACTGTATTTAATTTTTTATACGCACGTTGAGTTTTCACAATTGACTTCTTTTATTGAATGTAAATTTCAGCAATTTGGGAGCGCTCGCGTGGCATGTACTATTCCATGATAAAAATCTGCTTAGACTAATGCTTCCAACGCGGTATGTCATTAAGCGATCTGACGTCTCTGTCAAAAGATACAGGGTTGCCAGATGGGTCCGTCGAATATGGGCAACCCTGTAGACATAACAAGAAAACACAAATACAATCACAAAAAAATGCAGTAAAAGCCTAATCTGAACTATATAGAGGATATATGGCACACATTTTCTTAGTTTCAACTATATGAAACGAACGTCATCTCTTAAAATTAAACTTTTTTGCTAACATCAATTTTACATTTTACATTTATTTGCTTCCTCGTCTCAATTTTGACAGCCTTCTGAATTCTTAATGAAGTTGGAGATTAAGTGTAAAAGAAGGTCTAGTTTCATTTTAAAAATCTCCGTCTAGGATTTTTCCGATTAATTATTCGCTTTACTCGTTACTTCATGCAAATTTGTTCGTCAACTAGCTCTGTAGTAGCCCATCCTATTAAACATATTTTCAGTTGATGATGGTGTTAAATCTTAATTTTTATATAACTTTCGAACTTAAAAATCGACTGTTGGGCGATTAGTGTCCCGATAGTGCCTTTTTGCCGAAACCATAGTCTTCCCGCAATAAATTCTTTAATATGGTGCAAGAAAAAAAAATTATCACCATCTTAATTTTCTAAGAGAAGCAAGCCAATAACAGCACTCGGCCAAAAACCACACCAACGCGTGGTATGCTAAGGACGCTTTGACTCTTTTTCGCTTATGCACGAAAATTCGTTTCGAATGAGGCTGTTTGCAGCAGCTGCAAGGTCCGTGCAAAGGAGCCATGTCGAAGCGAATGTTCCTGTGGCTTTACTTTCTGACTAGCTTTAGCCTTTTAAATAAATAAGCAGATGTCTTTTTATATATTTGCCAGATGATTTTTTATAAGGAGTTTCTTCATGTCAGAAATGCATTCAGAGGTTTGCCGCTACCGGCCGCTATTAGAAAGAACTTTTTCTATCCATTAATTTTTTGTGCCTGGTCTGCCGTGTCCGGCCACCGCCGAATGGTAGTCGCTCACCAAACCATTCGGCTATAGAAGCCGCCGTCCCTTTTTATCATTTCAGCGACTTAACTTTATTTTTTGTTTATAGGCTGAAATGCCGTATTTGCTCCAGTTTGTGGCCTTTGGCCTTCTGTACAGCATTGCGCTCTTAACTTCAAAAATAATATGTTTATGATCAGATTTTGGGTCCTCATCGGAGACTCTCCATTTGTTGATCATATCAAGTGAGTGGTTAGTTGTGAGTGTCCAGTCAAGAACCTTTTGTCATATAGCGTAAAAGGTAAATAGCAAAGGTAATTAAAGAGTCCGGTATAAGTTAATTGTAGAATTTTTGAGAACTTTTTAATTTTCTTCAATTTAGTTGAATAAAATTTTAATTAATTTTCATATCCACTACAGCACTATATCCTTGAAATAATCCATAAAAATTACAGCCCAATCCGACTGATAGTTTTTTTACTATTCACCTGGTTGCTATGCTCTGAAACCAAAATAACTACCACAATTCGCAGCGCAACTCTAAGCAAAAGCAAATGCAGCCCAGAGTGGCGAAATAAAGGAAAGTTACTAAACGGTAATCAAAAAACACACATACACATCTACACGCATCTATACATACATACATCCTTACCAATTTGTAATATTGCACATCTGCTGCGAAGAAAGTTTGCTGTGGTCAGTGTGGTTGTTGGCGCTGCGGTCAATAAAATGGAATATTACCAAAGTTTTGCAAAAACCGCTTTATTTGTTACTGTATAGCATAACAATTGAGTAAATGTTGAATATCTATAAAAAGCATGTTGAATTAATAGAGACGAGTGGGAAGAGCATTTCATAAAATATTCAGTGGATGCGGTTTTTATTCTATTTATGTTTCCTTCTTTTTCAAAGGAAGTCATATCGTGTCTATGCTCAATGTGGAATGAATGAATTTCACGAGGGCGAGAAATGAAAATTTAACCTTTAAATGCACGATGGGATCGGGGACTTTTTACACCGGGCCCGGAGTTCTCAGAGGGTCCGGACTCGAGAGTAATTCGAATTATATGAATTAGACATAATTGGAAAGGGCCCGCATTTGCAATTTTCTACCGGGGCCCGGATATGCTCTCTACGGCCCTGCTGTCTATTAGTTGGATAAATGACAGTCCAGAGTATTGTTTACAAGCGCGTGGAAGCATTCTGCAGAGAGTAAAGGCAAAAAAAGAAAATCAGTAATGGGTTTCAAAGGTAATAGTGTGATTGCATTATATTGGGCTGGAAAATCACAACCAGCGATTGCTCGTGAGCTCAGTGACCTCAAAGTGAATAAAATGTTTGTGTATCGCACTATAAACCGTTACAATGATACTGGTAGTATCGCGAAACGTAACGGAAGTGGCCATCAAGAGACTGCAACGTCACGTGAAATGGTTCAAAAAGTGAAGAAGCGACTTGAGCGAAATTCCCGACGAAGTGCCAATCAAACGACGACAGAACTGAAAATATCTGACCATAGCATCCGCCGTATATTAAAAAATTATCCCAAAGTCAAGCCTTAAAAGATCAAAAAGGCACATGATCTCACATCAAAGCAGCAACAACTCAGACTTGAGGGAGCGAAAGAGCTGGTTCGCTTGGCCGAAAGCGGTAAATTTCCAAAAATTGTGTTTTCTAACGAGACAATTTTTCAAATGAGGGCAAAAGAGCAATTCGTAAAATCCCAAAACGATAGGGTTTATTTTACCGACCGTTCATACGAGAAGTTGAGTCATCAATTGGCCACCAGAAGGCAGCACCCGCCACAGCTAATGGTTTCGGCCGCTGTAACCGCAGATGGGTGCTCTCCAATCGTTTTTATCGAAGCTAGCGTCAAGGTTAATGCGAAATATTGTCGGAGAATATTCTGGCCGATATCTGGTGAAAACGAACCCACAGTACAGGAGGATATTGAACAACTAGCTTCCTCATCAGAATATCGACGAATAATTACTCTACTGCAGATAGCTGATTGACTTCAAAGCCAACTAGGTGTAGCCGAGGGTCAGCATTGAATATTGCTAGATCTCCCCATCGAATGTGTCGCAATTTATATAATCCTGTTTTATGCTTCAATATCTTTTTTACTGATGAAATAATTGTTCAGATAGTAAATTGAACTAAAGCATAGATGTCTTTGAAACGAAGCATTTCTATGAATGGTGCACCATTTCGTGACGCTCATGAAGATGAAACTTGTTCCTTGATTGGGATTCTGGTAATGGCAGCATTAAGGAAGGACAGAAGAGCTATTTAATCGATCTTTGTCAGTGGTGTATGTATTTGTGGTGAGTCGCGATAGATTTAATTTTAATAATGGATAATAAAAGATATAACCCAAAAATGACTGATAATTAACAAAAAATATGTGGTAAGTGCTCTAAGAAATATTGTTATTCACTTGCATACAACTCTGATTGGTTCCTTTGCAACTGGTACGCTTCTAGTCTCTAGCGAACTACGAGTATGACTTCTACCATCAAATACCAGTTCATGAATTAAAACGTTTGCTGTTTACTTTGTCTTTTCACTGCGGTCTATTTACTGTCATATGCATGTGTTTGTGTGTGCTTGCTCATAAGCATCCCTTTGTTATTTTGCATGGCACTCACGTAAACGTAATAAAGTTGTGACCCCAGTTTTGGCAAATAGCAACGAAATGCTGCATGCAGTCCTGTTGCTCAACTTATTTGAAATTCTACAACGGAACAAATGTGATGGCAAATAAAATGTAGCAGAGCTTAGTATATGCCACATCAGCTGCTAATTACATTTCATAGGGGTTCATTGTTCTCTTTATATTCGCTGGATAAGTAATAACCGCTCAGGAGGCTTATACGATTAGCGTTGCACTTTTGTTACAAACAAAGAGTGGGAAATTAAAATTTTAAAAATTTTATACTCTCATTGCATTTATTGATTAAATTTTCGAATATGATATCCAGCATAAATAAGTTCGGACCAATGGCGTCAATGGTTGTTTTGTTTGCGTCTTCCAATTTTTTAATCTGCGCTTCGGAAAGTATTGACTTGGAGAATAAGTTTATAGCGTTTATATATTTTCTTTTGTTTTACAACGATTTGTATACTGTTCGATAGAACTCCTTTCCTCTTTCTGCTCTACAAAACTATGTTATTGTGTTTTTGAGTTCTTTTTTTTTACTTAGTATTGTAGTTTTGAGGCTTAGAAATGGAATACTCAGGAGGCAAAAATCGACATTTTCGACATCTGCTCCTCTTTGCTTTTCATCGAGGTCAAAAAGCTGCCGAAGTAGTACAGGACATTTGCGTCGTGTATGGAGAAGGTGTCATAGGCGACTCTACAGCACGCAAATGGTTTGCAAAGCGGTGGTGGTTCAAAAATCGCGACTTTGACGCCGCCAGAGCAGTCGTACATTGCGACAAAAAATGAATTGGTGGAACTGCGAACATAAAACGGTTCTCAGTCACCTTCATTCAATGGAATTTATCGAAAAATTTAGAGTCTGGTGCTTCAAGAGCTCAACGAAAAAAACCAAGAAATTTGCCTTCAATTTGCTTCTCAGCATCTCGCCCGCCATCGAGCAACACGGTCGTAAACAGCGCTTTTTGTATCGCATCGTCACGGAAGATGAGAAATGATGCCTATACATCAATATGAAGCAAGGCAAAGGAGTGGGTGGAGGAGGTTACAATATGCATTTGGTGGGACTGGGAAGGCATGGTGCACTGAGAAATGCTCGAAAAGAAAGCCACGGCCAGCAAGGAGCTCTACATTGCCCAGCTACACTGCGTGAATGAGACTATTTGAGGGAAAAGACCTAATTGACATGGTCAAACCAAACTCCGTCACGCCAAAGCCGGGTCCATGTTGCACAAGTCGTCAAAGCGACGCTCCAAGAACTTGAATGGGAGGTCCTATAGCATTCGCTGTATTTTCCTGACCTTGCACCGACCGAATACCATCTTTTCCGCTCCCTGTCAAACCATATGATGGGCGTTACCTTCGGTAATAAAGAGGGTCTTAAAAACTGTAAAACAACTTCTTTGACACCAGACCTGGAAATTTTTGGTGGAACGGCATCAACAAATTGGTCGAGAGGTAAGAAGAGGTTGTCAACAGCAACGGCGAATATATAATTGATTTATTTATTGACATAATTATAGGTTTTTGTTTAAAAAATATCTTCAATCAAAACGCTACGAACTCATTCTCCCAAATCCCAAAGCAATTTGAATTTATCTAGTTTCACTAGTCGTTCCTTAAGATGGGCCTATTCTTTTTCCAGGTGAAATGCAAGACAATCAGTATATGAGCTAAATAGAAATTCGTTTAAATAAAACTACACTTTTTATATAAAAACAGATTTACTCTGTTTGCGTAGAAGCATCCATCTGGCCCGATCCGCTGCGATATACGCAAACCTCTTCGCCTGGTTTCTATGAAGTGGCGCACAATTTTACCCAATATTTTATTTTCATTTCGTATTTTGGATAAAGGCAAACTTAATGTCCTCTTTTGCATACGTTTCGTGGTACAATAAAAACAACATTGTCTGCTAACTTTTTATCAAAAGTTTTCATTTCTATGCTTTTGAGTATTTTCTTTACAATTTAGAATGAAATAAAAAGAAGCATTTCCACGTGGACATCAAGGATTTTTTAAGTAGATATCTGACGTCACCTTTAATTATTCCTTCATGAGTATCCAATTTGAAATACTTCGAGGAAACCAAAATTACACGCAATTAGCTGTTACAGCATTGGCATCAGAAACACCATTCACAATTTCACAATGCATGGCTTGCATATTCGTAGTTATCAAAGAAAAATCGTAAAATGTACCGAATTTTCTCTTAACTACCATCGTTAACACCCAGCAACTCACAGCTGGGTGGAATAAACAAAAAATATATTAGCAAGCTAATTTTTTTTAACGTGAAATGTCACCTTGACAACGAGCATAAACTTTAAGGGGGAACGCCCCTGGGGGGTTAAAATATAGTCGATTTTTGGGAATTTTTTTTTGTAAGTTGGAATGATTATTCGAGGATCGGTCAAAAGGCAATTTATTATATATGTATAAAACTATGTTGATGTAAATTTTTATTAAAAAATATTGAAAATTGACAAATTTATTAAAATAAACGTAAAGAGTTAAAAAAAATGACGTCAACAGGTGGCAACGACACAGCAACGAATAATCATCTGAAATCAAAAAACCAAAAATTATATTTATCTACACAATAGTGGCTATCGTTGTACGCAACCGTTTTTTTTTTTTGATAAAATGGTGGTGATTTGAATTCCGACTTTTTTGATTTTCAACAGGCCAAAAAAAAATAGTTACTTTCAAAATTTTGAAAATCGGCTACGTACAACGATAGCCAATGCAATAACAAAAATTTTGAATAAAAAGAAAATTAAAATCGGTTCATTAGTCTTCGAGAAATTGTTGCCACCGTATCAAAAAAAAGTCGTTTCGAGAAAAACGCGATTGAAATAAAGCATCGTATCGTAAGCGCTACGGAGCCGAGCCGACGGCCGCTCACTTATGTGCACATAGAATCGGGATTAAAGCGAATTTCGCTTTAAAATTTTTACCACATTTTCTTGAGTAGTTATACTAACAATTTATGCAAAAAAAAAAGAAATTGTTTTTTTTGAATTTTCACAGTGGCGTTCCCCCTTAAATTCTTTCATCGACACTTTAGGAGATATCGATCACTACACCCAGCTACCGCGAAAGTAATGGATTTATTTTCCCCAAACTAATATATACATTTTCTATTATAATACATATACATATATAATTATCGCTTATACTCTTTTGGCTGTGCTCTTCCTCTTATTTGTGGAGTGCCTCTTAGTGCGTTCGCACTACCTTCGATTGACAGATGATTTTTCATTGCGGACATTTGAAAAAAAATATTTCTCTTCTTTGCTGTATGATGTCTGTGGTTTAACGTTTAAGTTAAATTTTTAAAGCATCTCTTTTTGGTTTTTTGCTTTATATGCATTCGGTGGCATTATAATATGTATCAACCACTTTTAGGTTAAAATAAGAAAGAATAAACTCAGTCTTTGGTGCAACAAAATTGTGCGAAGTTATTTCCGAAACTCCCAATTTGTAGGTATAATATTAGCGCAATGTGTGCCCTACATTTGCCTTTTCATTATTATTTTATTTATTTTTTTCTTTTTGTTTTATGTGACAATGAAAAATATTCTATATGTCTAAATAAAAGGCAACCGCCATTAGTATCAATCGAACTGCGTCAATTTTCTTATCGCAAAGCGACTGAGTAGGGGTAAACCACATCACTGAATACGGTTAGACGGCGAAGGGCACTGTGAATTTTACTGAATAGCGATTTTGAAAATGAATGCCCATAATTTATAAACTGAGTCGTAGATTTGCCTTTACATTATGCCATGTCAATCAAAACTGAAAGAACGCTACGATTTGTCAAATTAACTGTCTAAAATTAGAGCTTCTTCTTATTGAAAAAGGCACATAAAAGCATACGGCATACAATTGCAACGAAAGCACGTAGCTATATATATTTTCAAATTGTACCTATGCCCAAAGGGAGAAAAGAATTTCTGTTGTCAAATTATCAATCAGTTTATATGACAACCAAAATAGCGGATTTAATTCGGCCTTGTCAGCTGTGAACATGAAGTAACAAATAAAGGGTGATTTTTTAAGAGCTATAGGAAAGTTTTTCAAAAAAACATACGTAAAATTCAGAAAATGCATGAAACTTTTATTTAAATCGATAGTACAGTCCATATAATTTAATGTTTCAAGATTATTTCATGCAAATATTTGCCGCGACTGCGCTTCAAATGGTCCAATTTTGGCATACTCTTTCCAATGTTTCGGCCTGTATCTCACATATAAATGATTTAATGTTGTCTTCCAATGCGTTAATTGAAGCAGGCTTGTCTGAATAGACACGAGATTTAACATAGCCCCACAAAAAATAATATAAAGGCGTTATATCGCACGATCTGGGTGGTCACCGAACTCGCCTCTGAACAAGTCCATTGTTATGCATGCTGTGTAGCATGTGGCACCGTCTTGCTGAAACCACATGTCATGCAAGTCAAGCTCTTGCATTTTGGGCAAAAAAAAGTTGTTTATCATTTCACGGTAGTGCTCACCATTCACAGTTACGTTAGGATTTGCAGCATATTTGAAGAAGTACGGTCCAATGATACCTCCTGCCCATAAACCGCACCAAACTGTGACCTTTTCTGCTTTTCTGGATACATTGGTAGCTCTCGCAATTCTTCTGGCTGATCTTCACTCCAAAATCGACAATTCTGCTTATTAACGTACCCATTGATGCAAAAATGAGCTTCGTCTCTGAACACAATTTTTCGATAAAAAAGTGGACTTGAACTTTCTTAACAGAACACGCATTTTTATAATAAAATTCAATGATTTGCAAGCGTTGTTCGTTTGTAAGACGATTCATGGTTAAATTATAAATCAAACTGAAGATGTTTCACAGTGAAACAAAACACGAAACGTGCGTCAGCAACTGTTTAAAAAGATAACAGCTAAAACTCACCCGTTAAAAACAATTTTTCTTTTAGCGCATTGTGGGCGCTGCTGGACATATGCAAAACCTTAATACGAATATTAGCCACTTTAACTTTTACTTAACTTAAATCAACATTCTCTCTAAAAGATTTTATTTAAAATAATTCCAAAACTTTTAACAAATCATCTACAAGGTGGCGCAAAATTAATCACCCTATCGGAAAATTAACGTCAGTCATACACAGACAGCTGCAGTACACAAACAGACAAGCAATAGTGCACGTAAAGGGCAAAATAAAGGTTTGAGTGATGGAAGTCATTTGTTTTTATTTAGTAAAAAAATTAGTCAAACGAGAAACTGGATGATTAGTTTTGCGCCACCTTGTATTGTGCCAAGAATCCTATATACTAAACCCGTGATTTTCGAAGCCAAAAAAATACTTAAATCCCGAATTTCCGAAATTCCGGCGTACCGTGAATGGCATTTCTGCGCAACAATTTGTCGTAATACTATTGCATACATACGAGTACTTACGTGCCTATGAGCTTAAATAAATTAATTTTTTTTTGGCAATTTCATTGAACTGATTAGTTTTGACACATCCCAGTTGGCGCTTTCCCACAGAATATAGTTGATTTCCCTTTTTCAGTTTCCAATTAAAATGGCAAATGCGCCTTTATGTACATCCTTATAGATACATTTGTGTACACACACACATACATATACATATAATATTGTACTTATACACATTTAGTTTATCCATTTACGTCGTTGATGAGTAGCAGCTGCTCAATCCCCACAAGTTTTCGAAAATAACGAAGTCAACATTTGGCCGATGTTGCCTTAGTAAATTACACTTAGGATTCCCTGCTCGAAACTAACTCTTAGAAAAATTAAGTGTCCTTACCCTGCAGCAGATTCTACGACTAATCTAGAAAAAGAGTACTCCAGGATTAGTCTCCATGGGGTACGATAGAGTATTAATTCAGCAAAATCGAATTACTTCTTTGAATTTGGAAAGTAAAGAGGTAGAAAACGTAGATTACCACTTCACTCGCATGTCACGAAAACCGCAGAATGTGAGATTTTAAAAGCACTGGTTCCTCGAGCATGTGAGTTACCTATTTAATATTTTATTTATTTTTTCATTTATTAAATCTAGAAATCCACGTTTTCTTACAGACTACATAGAACTATCAGCATTTGTAAGAATCATATAAAGGGTTTTCTTTCCTATTTAAAATATTCATTGACTGACAATTTGAATTTATATTTAGATAGAGATAAATCAAGAGCCAAAGAACTTGAAATCTGATAAAACTCATTCAATGAGTACTTTCAAGCCAAACCAGTTCCTCCCCGCTCTAAGAAGAATAAATCATTACTCCGAAGATTTTTCCGAGGTATGCGAAAATCAATTTGCTCTAAGAGTATAGGCGAGTCAACTGTCCCATTTATAATATCGAAAGCAATGCAGAGTGACAGTATACTTCTTCTACTTAGTAACGATTTTTAGTTTAGCAATGTACACCTTGCATTGTATGAAGGGATCGAAGTAGTGAAGTTTAAAGGTCTGAATGCAAAACGAAGAAATTTCTTTTCAATTAAAAACAAAACTTAAGGGGTTCCGGTGGTCTCGAGTTCGAATATTTAGGGTATTTTCAGGATTTTTTTTACAATAAGAAAAATGAAGAACAAAATTTAAATTTGTTGGGCTTTTTATGTAACTTCCTTTACATACGACAATGAAATATTTTTTTTTTATTAGATTTAATTTTTATTATTATTAACTTTTGTAAAAAGGATGTTGTGGAGCATTTTTGGGTCACCTTAAATATTATGGTAAAATCTTCACACAATTTAGAACAGAAGAATAATAAAAACAGTCCGGACCTCAGTTGTGGCACACCTACATACAAATTACTACATATGCCAAATTTCAATTTTCTCCCGGAAATATATAAAGTTTTAAATTTACATTACCGAACCATGCTGTGCTGCCAAATCCGATGGGACACTGAACCGAGTGACAGATGGACAGCGAAACTTATTCCATCAATAAGCAAATGGGTTCAAAGGAATTTCGGTGAAGTGAACTACTTCTTAGCTCAGTTCCTCTCGGACCACGTATACTTCCGGAGATACATATACCGCAAGGTAAGCGATCCCAAGTGCATATACTGCGAAGTGCCGAGCGATGACAATAAACACACGTTTTTTAGTTGTGACAGATGGCTCGCGGAAAGAGATGCTCTGAGGAAGCAAATTGGTGACATCGCACCGACCAATATAATCAGCATAATGCTCAAACGCGAGGACAGCTGGAACGCGAAAAAAGATAGACCTCGACACAGTGCAACAAAGCAAAGTCGCACAGATAGAGACACAAGAAGACGAGCCTATAGAATGAAAGCTAGTTACAAGCATGGTGGACCTAACCGTGGGTGAATAGAATTGGTCTTTATGGATGCCGTTCTGGGCCCTGCCAAAGTAATACAGAAAACAGTCCCGGAAGGTTGTTTTACTAGTCATATCACTCGACACAGTAGACGACGGTCGGTATAAGTGCGAAGCATTTTGAACGCTACCTCACCCACCAAAGACAAAAAAAAAAAACAAAAAAAAATGTCCACTTTCTTCCAAGTTTGATCCACTGCACTTTGTTCGCGCCAAAATGATTGTTACCGTGCCTCTCTTTTTATTTCGAATCTCTAAAAATGAATAAATTTCACGCAAAATGTTTTGTGAGCTTTTTTTATATAGAGTTTTTCGCTTTTCCGGCGAAGTGCATACTAATCATAAGGGATGAAAAGTAGCAGTGGTCGCATATTCCTTTGCAATTGATCCCGTGATCCCAGCCACATTGGGAGCAAGTCCCATTTTTCGCGGGGTATGCTCATATATGTAAGTGTAAATGTGTGTGTGTAAATAAACTTCAGCTGCTCCAAAACAATATCTGCCTCATTGGTAGATAAAGAGTTCAAAGTAATGAGATATGTGAGTGCGTACTGTTGTTTGCCTCTATTCTCTGCTTCATTACTCTTGGCGTGTTGTAATCAGCTTAAGAACAAATTAGCACTAATTAAGATACCCCGATGGATTACGCGTATATGACAACTTGTGAGCGATTTATGTATGTGGTGCAACTAATAGCAGGAGGGGAAATCTGCTTTCATTAGTTTTACTTCATTTTTACTGAACACAGCCGTGGCCTGGAGCATCAAAACTTTACTCACTGAACAATTTTGTGTAGCAGCAGAAATCGCGATGCATATAAAGATATTACAAGCAAAATGGTTTTAGATATGCTTGTATTTCCAACTACCTCTCTGATAGTTATATGCAAACAAAATTTGGCATATATGCCATTTTTGATATGGGGTGGGTTGATATGTAAATTAAATAAATTAGAATTGCCAATACCTTTGATATCACAGACTCATCTTGTGAAATTGAGAAAACTATTTTCAAACTAGTGGTTTCAGACAAGGTGACCCATTGCGACTTTGTTATAGAGAGTGTGGTTCGTAGGACGGGGGTACAACGAAAAGGAACTTTTTGCTATAAAAGTGTCCAGCTCCTTGCATACTCGTATGCTGATGACATCGACATTATCGGTTATGCCAAGCGGGATATCGCCACCGCTTTTACGGCTATTGAAAAGGAGTCCAAATGATTGGGTCTGGCGGTACACGTGGACAAATCCAAGTATATGCTGGCATCCTGCAGGGTGTCGCCGTGTCTGGAACCACAGATCGAAGTTAGCAATTAAATAAATTCAATGTGGTCCAGAACCTCATTTATTTTGGTTCCGCTATTACCAGCACCAACGATGTCAGCCTTGAAATCAACCTAAGAATAACTCTCGCCAGCAAGTGCTAAGTGCGCAATTGAGTGGCAAAGCCCTCTGTTGACGACCAAAAACAACACACTACAAGAAGTTAATCATTCCGGTACTTCTCTATGGCGCTGAAGCCTTGACAGTTAAACAATCAGATGCAGCCGCTTTTGGAATTGGATTTTTGGCTCGCGTATATGACGGCTACTGCATTCGAATGAACCACGAACTGGATGCGCTTTACGGAGATATTGACACAGTCAAACGAGTCACCCTGCAGCGACTAAGGTGACTGGGTCATGTTGTTCGTATGGAAGGAACTGCTCCGGCAAAGATGACAATGATGTATGGGATGGTAATTGACGGTCGACGGTGAAGAGGACGTCCTCGTGTCAGGTGGAAGAACCAAATTGAAGATGATCTGGCTTCTCTTGACGTAAGAAACTGGAAAAGGTGTGCGAAGAACAGAGGCGTCAGAAACCTTAACAACATCAGTGAGCTCATAGTGGCCCATAAGCAAATGTTAATCGAGCTAGACAAGAATGTGAAACTAATGTGGTTACTCGGCCATGACGGCATAACTGGTAACGAACGTGCTGATGAAGCCGCGAAATCTCCTCTACCTCCTTTTATGCCTTTCTCCAGTGGAAAAGTATCAAAAGTCGCGTCCTGAAAATATCAACACCAACTTCTCGGCCGTTAAACTTCCTCCTTCTACCTCTGCTGCAATGAACAAATGCATCGTTAGGGACACTACACTGCCAACATATCGATTTTGCCGTAAAGCCACACTTACGATCACTCTTATCCTTGTAGAATCATCCGTCCTTATTCAGTCTAGAAATAATTTTTCCCATAGCCAAAATCCCTTAAATCTTTTGAAAGAACCAACAATAGACAGCATAAAAATAATATATAATTTTCTAAAGTATAACTGTATAAACAGTTTAATCTCAGTTCAACTCATTTTGTAATAAAGCAGACAGCCCTGACAGCTGGAGCATTCATTAATTAAATATAAATTTTAAATTGTGATTAATTATACTACATATAAAATAAATGTTCATCACTTTAAATCAATTCAACAAATTATAATTCATTGGAGAAGACAGCGCGTACGATGGGTTTCAGAGAGTTAAAAACAACGTAATGGTGTGCTTTTGTCCCTTATTGCACACCGTTTTCGTCTGAGAAGACCTCTACTGAAATTTTCTGGGTAATTTTTAATAAAGGATGGTTAAGTTTCAAGGCCCGGTGTTGATTTTTAATAAAATACAATTTTTTTAAGAAATTATTGTCATTTCTCTTTATTATGATAATATTAGTATGGTTCAATTACGTATAGAATAAAATATCGGCACCTCCATCCGATGGTCAAAATTTTCGATGACGCTAAGGCATAATTGAGGTTCGTTAATGTGCCGAATTATCTCATCCTTTAGCTCTTGAATTGTTGCTGGCTTATCGACGTACACCTTTTCTTTCAAATAAGCTCAAAGCAAGAAGTCCAACGGTGTCAAATCACATGATCTTGGCGCCCAATTGACATCGCCGCGATGTGAGATTATTCGGCCATCAAATTTTTCGCGCAAAAGAGCCATTGTTTCGTTAACTGTGTGACAAGTGGCACCGTCCTGTTGAAACCACATATCGACCACATCCATATCTTCCAATTCGGGCCATAAAAAGTTCGTTATCATCTCGCGATAGCGAACACTATTCACAGTAACTACCTGACCGGCCTCATTTTGGGAAAAATACGGCCCATAAACCGCACCAAACAATCACTCTTTGTGGGTGTGCATTGGTTTTTCGGCAATCACTCTTGGATTATCATTCGCCCAAATGCGGAAATTCTGCTTATTGACGAATCCACTAAGGTGAAAATGTGCCTCATCACTGAAGATGAAGTGCACGATATGCATTTTGATTTGAGCGCCCGTTTTCATAATAAGCCTGAAGAACTTTAACGCGTTGCTCGATCGCGTATCTTTCCATGGTTCAAATTGAGTTAGTCTGAAATTGAAAAATGTTAAGTGAAATGTAGAAAAAAGCTTGACGTTTAGCTGTGGTTCACATTTAACATCAGCTCTTGAAATTTAACCACCCTGTATATAACAATTTAACCCAAATAAATATAGTATTTTTCAGATTTAATAATATTGGGTTAAAGTGTTCCACAAAAATGTGCTCTATTAAATTTTATTCATCATCATCTTTTGGCACTGCACTACTTTGTGGGCTTTGGCCTACTGCACGTTTGACTTTTATGCATCTTGATTGCTTGCAACTTCTTTCCAATTTCTTATCCCAGATTTATTGATGTTCTCGGTCTTCGTCTTGCTCTAGTATAATATTTAGGTATCAGCATATCTTTAAAGTACTCGATCCACCTTTTTACTACCTCCTGCTGCTCCGTAATTATATTACCATTTTTGTTCTGGCAATTATTTGCCCTCGATGAAATCCGCGCTTTTCTGCCTTAACGTTGCTGTAAAATTTGCGGTTTTGCTTGTCGTTGAAATTTTTGCACAGGTTTTCTACCTCTTTTTTCATGGACTCTTTTTTCTTTCTTTGGCACATTTTCGTTGCCCTTTCTTTCGATGTATGTTTCTTCAGCGGCTCGCGTTTTCGTCAGCAGCCATTTCTTCCTTGGTTAATTTTTTAAGTCAATCATCCTCTTTTATTCTTTACCGAACCAGTCCAAGGCAATATACCAAAATGGTTACAAATTTATCATCAAAATAATAGCCATCGCTAGCGACACATTTTTCCCATCTCTCAGGCAATTTGTGGATGCCGCGCCAAAAAAATTGGCCGTCCTTGGCCGCAAACCAATCATCGAGCCATTTTTTGGCTTCTTCGTGAGAATTGAAGCGCTGCTCGTAAAGTGCGTGGCCCATCGATGCAAACAAATGATAATCGGAAGGCACCAAGTCTGGTGAGTAAGTCGCATGCACCAGCGGTTCCCAATCGTACGTCTCCACCAATTCCCGGGTCATTCTTGACCGATGTGGCGGTGCATTGTCATCAAGAAAAATTACTTTGTGACGCCGATCGGCATATTCTGAGTTTGTAGTAGTTTGAAGGCACGAAATTCAAAATTTTTAAGAGCGATAAAAATGCATTGTTGTATGAAACGTAACAAACAATGAACTGAATATTGTTGACAGATGACAGACGAAAAAGCAAGACATTTGGGAAGGTTTAAAAAAATACTCCTAGCGACATCTATGGACTAATAGCTGAAAGTCTCGTTTCATAGGTATACACCTGGTAAATGAAACTGTCAAATTACATCCAATAAATATTGACCACGACAATAATAAAAAAATTGCTTTCCCTGGCGTAACACATGCCACTGGCGTAGCTGATCGGGCTGCTCAGGTATGTCTGAAAAAAAACTTCGGTCGATTATTCATCAAGAGATAGAGAGGCGGGTAGCAGATTTCCAAAAAAAAAAAATTCTAGATATTTATCTGTTTATTGGAAAACCAAAAAAAAAAGCTTTAAAAAAAAATATAAAAATTGATCAAATTATAATTCTGCTACCCACAAGAGCCACAAGTCTACTTAATAACATATTAAAAATTTAAATCAATCGGTTCAGTATTTTTTGAGAAACTCGCTTATACCTGGGAGCCGTACTCCAAACCGTTATCGTTTTAAAGGACTGTAACTCTAAACTGCAACGAATTTCAATATAAAAATTTTCAAGTGTATTTTTGAAAGTATAAACCATCATAACATTAAAAACAGTCGATTTTTTCGAAATTCTAGACCAGAAAGTTTTTCATATAATTTAGAACACCTTGAGAAAACTTGGGAAACTTCAATGCACTGCGAAAACAAAAATTTGGCCTTTAGGGACAAAACGGCTGAGGGTCCAATATTCTACAACTCTTCCTGTTTAGCAATTGCCATACCGCATTCTTGTATTTTTCCAAGATTAAAAAGCTTAAAATGAATGAGATGACAACTTCAAACTGTGCGAAATTTCTGCAAAGTCGGAATGGAATTGTGCTAAACATAAATTTATAAATTTTTAGATTATAGAAGTGTAGTTTGTAGTTGCCTAAGCAGTTGGTTGAGCTACCTAACAACTTACAATGCCACTTACAAACTACTACAGCCACGCTATGTTATTAAAAAATGAATAATGTGCGGTGTGTGCGAGCGCTGTACTTATGCAAGGCTAGCCACGAGCACAAGTGAATTCCACATTAACGCTATCTGCAGCTCTAAACGGCTGCTGCAAATGACAGCTACATAATTTAAGTGGGCTCCCACAAATAAGTAAAACACATACATTTGTATGTACGTCTGTTGGCGCACAGCAATAAATCTAGTCGAACGCTCAGTTGCGCGATTATAACTTTTTGACTCTGTTGGTATGTGTACTTTAATATGTACTCGTATATGTGTGGGTGCATAGATGGCTTTGTCTTATGCTCCATAATAACTAAGCGAAAAATTTACGCAACTGCACTTATTGCTAATGGGGCACTTTTAAAGCATGTTCAAGGTGTTACGGTTAGACAAATTTCTCAACTTCTACTCCTTTTCATATCCAAGGAGAATTCTATGGCATAGCTGATTGATTTATTGCACAAGGCTTTTGCCATTTGGATGAATTTCGTGAGAAATACGAATAGGAAATGGAAAGGCCTTCATGATAACACCTTTAAGAAAAAACATTTTTTTTTGTGGGGCAAACTAGCTAGCACGGCACTCAGTCATTAATTAAGTCCATTGCACTATACTTGGAGTCCCTTTTAATTTTCTTTAAATCTACTCCACCTCCGAAGAAATCTGGCGGGGCAGACACACAGAAAGGGGTCCGCAGTCTCGCCTGCTGCTTAGAAACATAAAAAGTGGCGCAAAATTAGTCGATATTTGTGTTTGAATACCTTTTACACTAAACAAAAAAAAGGATTTCCAGTGATGGAAATCTTTATTTTGACCATTACGCGCTCCATTACTTACCGTTTTCAAAAATTTTAGATTTTCCGATAGGGTGATTAATTTTGCGCCACTTTTTATGCTTCTGAAAAGTGTTATTATATGTATATTATATATTAGTTATATTTTATACTGTTTTTTTTTTTAGATATGGAAAACTTGAAAAAATCAGCCAAATATTAACCGATTTATGGTAGACTTCTCAGTATTAGGTTATGGAATAAGCTCGTAGCATTTTTAGCGAGGACTTTTATTTAAACAAAAAACAATAATTATATCGAAATTGAAATTCGAAATGGTCGAGCCCAGGAGCACCAGGAGATTTGGTGGCTCCTAAAACACTCAGGCTAAAAAGCCCATTGTATTTAATGCTCTGGAAAGAGGGTAGATAATCAAGGAGGGAAGGCGAAAAGTATCTCAGAAAGAGATAGGAAAGTATAGAGACAGAGATAGAGATAGTTAGTCTTGTGAGAATTTTCCAGATTCTTTGGCAAATCTGTAAATATCCTCCAGTTTTAGAGAACGAATATTACTCATTCTCATGGCATCGGGACCCAAAACTCGTAGCCGTGCTCTAGCAAAGGCAGGGCACTCATAGAGAAAGTGCTCAGTGCTATTCGCCTTCTCCAAGCAAGACAGGCACATTGAGTTCTCAATGATTCAAATGGTGGTCATATGCTGGCCCCACGGGTTGTGCCCTGTAATAATACCGACCATCAACCGAATGTCTTTCCTTTTAAGTTTTAGTATAAAGTTTGACAGTTTTCTGTTCGGACTTGTCACAAAACACTTTGCAGTTCTGCAGCGTTCTAGAGCGGACCATCGCTCTTCATGTAGATTGACTACATAATCGCTAATCGAATTCAGCCACCTGTGGGGGCACCGCTGATCCACGGTTGGCCAAATCGTCGGCAATTTCGTTTCCTCGAACACCGGAGTGTCTCGGAACCCATATAAGTACAAACCTGTTTTGTCTTGCAACAGAAGTAAGCTTCTTCTTACATTCTTGAACAATCTTTGAGGTTTGCTTCGCGTTCTCCAGGGCCTTCAGTGCAGCCTGACTGTCACTGAAAACTCCGATCTGTTTCCCGCTCCGTCTCCTCTCGATTATCCATTCGGCTACTTTCAGGATGGCAATTATTATATCTATAAGCTCATTCTTGCTGTTTACAACCTCTTACCACCTCTCGACCAATTTGTTAATGCCGTTCCACCGAAAATTGCCTGGTCTAATGTCAAAGGAATTGTTGAGCCAATTTTTAACGACTGTTTTGTTATCGAAGGTAAGGCGCTTCATATGGTTTGACAGGCAGCGGTAAAGCTGGTAATCGGTCAGTGCAAGGTCCGAAAAATACAGATGCTGAAAGACCTCTTATTAGAGTTCTTGAATTGCGACTTTGACGCCTAGTGCAACATGAGACCTGGCGCTGTCGCAGTGCACCATTCCCTCCAGTCCCAACAAACACATATCAAGAACTTCTTTGGGTGAAGGTCCGGCTAGACTCTCGGCTTTGGCGTATCTCCTGGCGCTACCCACTCTTCGCTTTCGCTTGTTGCTCGATGGCGGGCGAGATGCTGAGAAGCAATTTGAAGATGACTTTCTTTGTTTTTTTCGTTGAGCTCGTGAGGCACCCAGGATCGCAATTTTTCGGTAAACCCCATTGAATGAAGGTGATTGAGAATGGTTTTATGATCGCAGTTAATTTTGTGCGCCAATTCACGACTGGTTTGGCGACGGTTCTCCTTCAAAAGTGATTAGAGATAGTCTTCACCGATTTCAGAAAGCCTTCCGCTGCGGGATGTGTCATCGACGTCAAAGTCACCATTTTTGAACTTTGCAACCCATTTCCGTGCTTTAGTCTCGCCTACTACACCTTTTCCATACACGTCACAAATGTTCCGGACTGCTTCGGCAGCTATTTGACCTCGATGAAAAACAAAGAAGAACAGATGTCTAAAATGTTGATTTTGCCCTTTGGATATTCCATTTCAAAGCCTCAAAACTAATAAAAAATTAAATAGCTCCAAAATACAATAACATAGTTTTATAGAGCAGAAAGAGTCTTATCGAATGAAATCTTACCCTTCGCTAAACAGCAAAAAGAAAATATAAAAACGTTATGAACTTATTCCCCAACCCAATATTTGCCAGGTGTACCTCGAGAACAGGCAAGCAATCCACGAATTGACTGTTTGATGGATTTTACATAAGGATTTTCACTTGCATCCTTAGAAAATTCAATTAAAATAAGATTTGAAGCCAACAGATCCTTATCAAGGCAGAAATTATGTGAATTGATTCCTTGAAAAAGATGCTGATTTTTCATGCAAAATCTTCTTTAGTGATGCCAGTTTCACACTATTCTCAACAAACAAAATTGTCGCATCGGGGGCGAAGAAAACCCTCGAGCAGTTTCAGAAAAATCTTTACATCCACTAAAATGTACTATTTGGTGTGGTTTTTGGACTGGAAGGTGTCAATTGCATGCTAAACAAAGCAAGAGCGGCGTTCGAGCGAGTGCATACAGTATGGGCGAGCTCGCAAATCTCCAGGCGCTCTAAACTGCGAATGCTCAGCTCATACGGAAAGTCAGAATTGTTGTACGGAAGTAAAACATGGATGGTCTCTTCTTTAACACCTTCACACAGAGGCTACAGTCTTTCGTCAACAAATGCCTCCGCATAATCTGTAGAATATTCTGGCGTTCGACCATCATCAGTAACGATGATGGATCAACGAATGAGGAAATGGAGATCACCGATTGAGGAGCACATCATATGGCAAACCAAAAGCAGAAAGTTACGATGGTTAGGACACATTCTTAGAAAACTACCAGATAGCATCTCGAGAGTGGCACTGGACTGAAACCCACAAGGCAGCAGAGGTCGCTTTCGGCCAAAGATTACTTGGAGAAGGTCGATGTTGCGCAGATGCCCTCATCACATGGGACGGCTTTTGTTAGTAAGTAAATGAGCAATGACTTCAGTGGCTGGGTCAGTTCTTGGTAATTATTGAATTTTCTTCCTGATCCCATCGAACAAAATTTCCAAGTTTCAATTTTTCTCATGATTTTGGAAATGAAATTTACTGAAAATTGAATATTGGTAAAAGATATAGCTTTTACTTACCTAAGAGCACCTAAGAGCAAACTTACATATATTTTTTTTAAATGAGGAATAGAAATACGTTCTAAAAGGTACCACGTGCGTGTTATGTACTTACAAAATCCGTATAGTATTGATTATTTGCAGCGTTAATTTAGCCAGCCAAGACCCTACCGTGTTGCAGAGTTACCAATGATGAGGGTGAAGAAATGTATATATACACCAAATCGCCCTTTAGGCTCAGCGATGAAACGAAAAGGAAAGTTCTCAGCTTCTATAAAAAAATCATGGACCGTCAGCATGAATAACTGAAACTGTTTGCTGACATCAGCCGTAGCAAGGCTGCAAAAAGACCAAAAAAATTGCATGCGAGAAAAAGTATTTCTTTGCATAGGTTTTCATAGGCGCAAGCACATCGGCAAATATTCTAAAACTTTAAGAGGCGACCAGCACTACAATACTTTGGTGCGCATTTCCCAATATAATACAATAATCCCGAGTTTCGTACTCGCATTGCTGATAAAAAGTTTACGCAAGGCAAGACAAAGTTTTGATGTTGCCAATAAGCAAAAACAGAAGCCAGTGAAATGGAAAATACAAGAACTGATAAAAGTCAAAACTACACAAGGAAAAAAATCTGAATTTGAAAGTGTTTATGTATTTGTATTGAGAATAAATTGAAAAGCAGTGCCAGTCTTCACTTGCCGCCTTGTATTCTCTGTCAGACAGAAGAGGTGGATCTAACATACGCAATATAGAAAGATTATAAAATACTGTGCGAAGTTGAAGATTTCACAAATATTTGTTTGTCAGTATTGAAATATATGTAGGGCGCCAATGCCGCTTGTCTTTTTACTATTCGACGGTTACTGTTTATAGCTAACACTTGCACATCCTTCGTTGTTTAGCATAGTGTAAGTACAAATATTAGGATGGGTTAATTTTTTTTCGACATGGTTCCTAGTAGGTTCGAATTCCGCATCGAATTCTAAGAACAAAATTCTTCTACAGCATAGCTCCTCAAAATTTTAAAAGAAGCTATCATTAATTATTCTTTAACATTCCACTAAATCAAAACTGAATAATAGCTCATCTACCGATCATGAAGGTTTCTGCCCCGTATTTTTTAAACTCGTCGCCACCTCAATAGCGAAACCGATCTCAATTCTCTTCAATAAATGTCTAAACAAATCGATTTTCTTAGATGCTTGGAAAATATGCTCAATCACGCCAATTTATAAGTCAGGAAGCCGAAATGACGTATGCAACTATCGCCCAATAGTTAAACAAAGCACCATTTCGAAATTATTTGATTCTATTCTCAATGTTAAAATGTTATTAGTGATCTTATCTGCGAGTACCAGCATGGCTTTGTCCCCTTAAAATCCACTTGTACTAATTTGGCACTAGTCACAAACAATATTATTAACGCTTTTGTAAATCGCGCACAACTAGATGTAAAGGGTGTTTTTTTAGAGGTTAGGTTTTCAAATTGGCACTACTTTTTTCGTAGATGGTCTTTTTGACAGCTGTCACTTGATTTATGCTCAGTTTGGTTTGCCATTTCATAATGAATATACTTACACCTGAACAACGTTTGCAAATCGTCGGTGAATGGGCCCAAAACGAGATGGCCACCGATCCCGATTTTCACAAAAAAATTTTGTTCAGCGATGAAGCTCACTTTTGGTTGAATGGGTATGTCAATAAGCAAAATTGTCGCATTTGGAGTGAACATAATCCACAAGCCATTGCTGAGACGCCGTTATATCCTCAAAAAGTCACTGTTTGGTGTGCTCTATGGGCAGAGGGAATCATTGGTCCATATTTCTTTAAAAATGAAGCCGGCCATAATGTTACAGTCAATGGAGAGCGCTATAGAGCCATGAATAATGACTTTTTAGTGCCTGAACTGGACGATGTTGATGTGGACGACCTTTGGTTCCAACAAGACGGCGCTACATGCCATACAGCCAACGCAACAATCGATTTATTGAAGGAAACTTTTGGTGAGCGCATTATCTCGCGCCGTGGACCTGTGGCGTGGCCTCCAAGATCGTGCGATATAACACCGCTGGACTATTTCTTGTGAGGCTATGTGAAGTCGCTTGTCTACGCAGATAAGCCCGAGATGATTGACGTCTTGGAAGTTTTATTTCATCTTGAAAACCTTACCTCTAAAAAAACACCCTTTAGTTTACACGGATTTCTCAAAGGCTTTCGATAAAGTCGACCACTCTATCCTCATTAAGAAGCTGAGTGCATGCGGTATTAAGGGTACACTTTTAAAATTCTTTTTAAGCTACCTTACGGGAAGGAAATTATTCGTTAAAATAGCGTCGTCTAAATCTACATTATTAATTAATGCTTGGTCTGGAATACCCCAAGGGACTCACTGTGGGCCAATTCTTTTCCTAATATTCATAAACGACTTACCTAAAATATTTCAATATGTAAAATGCTTAATGTTTGCAGATGATGTTAAGTTATTTTTACAAATCAGCTGTATTGAAGATTTTTCCAATCTTCAAAAGGATCTCAAACTTCTTCAAAAGATTGGTGTACCATGAACCACCTACACTTGAATACCGACAAATGCTGCGTGGTTTCATACAGGAAGAAATCTAATTCATTCATCTATAATTACTTTTTGAACAATACTATACTTAGTAGGAAAGAGGAAATCAAAGACTTCTTCGATCCAGGACTTACGTTCTCGAAACATATTGATTATATTATCTCTAAAGCTTTTTCTATGATTGGATTTTTACGTCGTAATACGGAAGATTTTTCAGATCCCTTGACTTTGAAAGCACTCTACGTCTCCTTAATTCGAAGCCGACTAGATTTTTGTTCTCTAATATGGAACCCATTCTACCAATGTCATATAAATAAGATTGAAAGAGTCCAAAAAGTCTTTACTAAATATGCGTTGTGTAAGCTGCGCTGGCCTAAAGGGCTCCCTAGTTATATAGGCAGACGCAAATTTATTGGACTGCAAAGCCTTGAGGACAGACGAATCTACTTTTCGATTCTCTTCGTGTATAATCTTTTAAATTTCAATATAAATTGTTGTGAGTTACAGAGTTTAATTACATATCAAACAAAGCACCATGATTTAAGGCAAGTTCGTTTATTTGTAGATCAACGGTATAGAACTAACTTTGCCCTCAATGAACCAATGGTGAGATGCATTCGATACTGCAACAATTATCCTAGCCTCGACTTTAGACTAAGTTTATATAATTTTAGGCAACAATTGTTTATAATCTTTAACTAATAATTAAAAATTATCTAATATAGTCTGTAAGAATTATTTGTAGACTGAATAAACGAAATAATAATAAATTGGAGAGAGACGAAAGTCTCCTTCATACCCAAGACAGGCAAGTCTTCACGTACTAATCCTAAGGACTGATAAGTTGTCTTACGTCTTTCGTCCTCCAAATTCTATAAAGGATTGTAGATGAGTATCTACCTGGCGTCATACTAATCAGCAAGTTCTCCCCGGTACAGCATGCCTACATAAAAGACAAATCTACTGAAACTGCTTTCCACCCACTTGTCGGGTTCGTGGAAAAGAGCCTGGTGGAAAAAGAGTTTGCTTTGGTAACTTTTGTAGACATTGAAGAAGCTTTTAACAACATTAATACAAGCGCCATAACATAACATAACATAATATTGCTACTCTGATCGAGACCATACTTGGCAAGAGAAAAGTAACTGCAAGATTAGGCAACACAATAATAAGCAGAAAGGTCTGCTTAGGTAGGGGTCCTCAGGGAGGGGTCCTCTCTCCTCTCCTCTGGATTTCGGCAGTGCACTCCTTGCTGCTGACCCTAAAGAGAGGGGGTTGCCATGTCAAAGCTTACGCTGACGATTTGGCAATCGCGGTTAAAGGCAAGTTTCCTAGCACGCTCATGGATATTGTTCGCTCTAACATGGCCACGCTTAGTAACTGGACAGAGAATAGGGGACTCGGAACAAACCCCGATAAAATTGAATTAACCTTTACAAGGAAACATAGACTGTCCATAGTCTCCCCGCCAATTTTCAAGGGTGTGGAGATTCCCTTGAAAGAGAATTTTAAATACCTAGGACTCATAATAGACAGGAAACTTACGTAGAAATCTTATATAATGAATCGGGTTCAAAAGGCCAACATTGCTTTGCGCACATGCAAAAAAGCGGTCGGAATCAAATGGGGACTAACACCTCGTATCAAACATTAGCTTTACACTTCGGTAGTCCAGCCTCTTTTACTATATGGAATACTTGTGTGGTGGCCATCAACTCAAAAGGCAAGCTATATGAAACTGCTGAGCAATGTCCAAAAAGCTGATTTTATGCATCACCGACGCTTTAAAGACCTACCCTAATAAAGCGGTCGAGGTGCTAGTCAACTCACCTGCCCTAAATCTGGTAGAAAAATACATGACCGCCGATTCAGCGCTTCGAGATAATAGTATGGCGCTAAGGAAAACCCGGGGGTTCGGCCACGCTTCTATACCACATACCTGTGAGTAATTATAACCAAGAAATGGGCTACTCTTTCCCGAAACCCAACTTCAACAAGCTTTTCAAGCCTAACATCCCGTCAAGAAGAGAGTAGGAAACTCAAAGACCTTTTAAAGGAGGGGAAATAAAATTCTACACGGATGTATCCAAGCTAGAAAATAAAGTAGGCCATGGACGTTTACGTAGGTTCGAATCTCGGTGAAAACCCGAAATGAAGAAAAACATTTTGCTAATAGCCGTCCCTCTTTCGGCAGGCAATGAAAAGGCTCCTCATAAAAAATATCTGCCGTTCGGAGTCGGCTTGAAACTGTAGGTTCCTCCATTTGTGGAACAACATCAAACGCATACCACAAATAGAAGGAGGAGCAACTATATAGAGTAAAGTCGGGAATTGTGGGCACCATTTTACCTTGATATTAATTTCTGCGAAAATAATCGAAATGGAAAAGCGATATTTTTCTTTCTAACGCATATTGAATTATCTTTACTTTTTATTGCAAAATATAATCGTTTTCGTCTGATAATATAGAAAAACTGAAACCACCTTAAGAGTTGATGAAAAGAAAAATGGTGGGTAATGTGCCCCAGGCTATTCGGGTAAAGTGGGCCACTAGATAAAATCACCAAAAACAATTGTAAGAGTTAATAATAAGCCAATGAATTTATTCATATACCTAGTTTTTTTTTTAATGTTTTAATTAATGACCTTCTTGGTTGACTATTTGAAAAAATTAATATATTAAAGTTAGCAGATGGTGGAAATTTGTGTTTCTCATACTCTTGCTCAAATAAATCGAAAAACAGCTTTACATTTTCTTTTGTGAACCCATTGGTCTATTAAAAGACGTTCCCGTTGGAGAGCGAAAACTAAGCTGAATTTTTGTGCCTCCGCAGGAATCCATGCACCTAACCTTTCTCTGCAAATTGCTTAAGGACCGAAAATTTGTTTGGCACTTTGGCAATTCCGTCAATTGAAACACCAGGGAACGAATATCGTGTCTTTTGTGGCCGCAAAGTCTTGATTCCATTTCTAAAGTGTATTATACAAGGTATTTTTCTGTGGCTTCGTCCAGTGCTGGCTTACGTCCAAGTGGGGTTTTTAAAAGCAGGTTAGGGGATGTTAGGATGGCAAGGAGTAAGCTATTCTTTGCAATGTAAATCGCGGCATATCAAAAGTCCTTGATGCAAAAAGTGTGCCCATCTCCTCATCCCTAACAGCTACAATGGCTCTTTTCATCATACCGGGGTCCCATTTCCGTATTTCCCCATTTTTGGCATGTCTAAATATGTATAATTGGGAAATACAAAACAGAAAAATGAACGAGAATTGGGAGAATACTAAGGGAGTAATGTGGGCTACTAGTTCGCAATACCCAACGCTGATTAGCCCACATTAGCCACTGTACCACTTACAAGGAAAAAGTATTACAAATTTTTATTTAAATAATTTAAGAAGACTTTCTTACCGCATTAAAAAATGCAGAATAGTTTAATAATTCTATCTCAACTTTTACACTCTAAAAATAATCACTTGCTATTAAATACCATTAATATTACACGCCACTGCAAAACAAAACGACTGCACTTCAAAATATATTTTGCTCAACTGCTCATCAGTAAAGAGTCCAATTCAACATCCGTTATATGAATTTTTAAGTTCATAAGAAATCTTTCTAGTGCATGTTCGTTATTATGAAAATACAGACGTTGACCACATTACCCGAATAGCCCATAATACCCGATCTTACTCTATATACATATGTATATATGCACGTTTATGGTCTAGGTGTGTATCGACTTAGTACGAAACTTACCAGTTGTGAAACTAAAAAAGTGCCAACTTCATATACAATAATATATGCATGTATGTGCACACAAATGGTAGATTTTACGCACGAGCACACCCATTCAGAATAAATATAAAATATTCCACGCAAAAAGAAGCACTTGTACGAAAAGATGTTTTTTATATATTACTTATATATATAAATCACATATGAATTTTTTTTATAAGATATGAAATTCAATAAATGGCATCGCGGTTATTGTCAATAGCAACAGATGCTTGATGCTGAGAGTTGTGGAAGGACAGCAAAAGGCAACAAAAATATGCTATCCATGCGTATAGAAAGCTGAGCGCGTGAATAGCAGTCAACAACTCATCAACCACACTTATTGCGAAAAATATTTCATATGAAATTCCGAATGACTCTCTACTGACTTTTTCGTAGCAACAGCAAGACATAAAACAGTGATACGAATTCGTGACAGCAGCTAAAAATGTGTAGATTGAAAAAATAGTTTCGTAAAGTTTCAATAAACGTAAGGCGTACTACCTACTTTCCTGTTTGGCTTATTTCTGGCGCCTAAGTTGAGTTTTGCGCTTTGATGTATTAAGTGATATGTAGTACAATTTCCCAGGAAATATTTTGTGATAAATCTTCACCCGTTATATCTATGAATCTAAATAAAGTATAAAAAAAAGAGGTTGTCTGTAAAGTCGGTTTACTGACGATAGTTTAACGTGACAACGTCATAAGAAAATATTGGTTGCATTTTTCAAAAGAAAATTTTAATTTTATTTGTTTGACAGATATTTTGTGTGGATATAGAGGAAGAGGTAAATGGAATTGCAATGGAATAGGTCAAGTTACATTTACACAAACGTGAAAAATGACGAAACATTTATCACATGAAAGATATGTTCAATTTCGATTGTGCATCAGACGTTAATAAGTCAACAACACTAAGAGGCACCATCATCGATTTGCCTTTTTCAAGACACTTTACACTCGAAACACTCCCTTTCATTTCCTACTTTTTCTATCATCGTCCTATTCTCAACAGAGAAATGGTTCATTACCATGCACACAGGAAGAAGGCATATGCAAATACAAGTATGTGAATTTATATACAAATGCGGATATACATACATACATATATATGCTCACTCAAGTAGGACAGAGCCAGATGTCGAACGTTGCCGAACGCGGGGGCCGATTGTGCTCTTTGTCGTTCGTTCCGCGCTCTCGCTTGCAGTTCAAGCACATTAGCTTACATTTGCTTGCGTACGGAATAAATTCGTATATTTGATATGTCCATATGACTTGTATGCATCTTTACATATAGATTTATTCTTTTTGAAAATTGCGCGAAATTGTATATGTATATGCATATTTATATACATATATTAGTATACAACATATCTTATAAGGTATATGGTAAATATTACCATACATTTTTTCCTTCATATATAATAAAAAAATTAATAATAATAACATTAAAACAACAGGTATTATTAACAAACTTGGTTTTATTTTAAATTCTTCAAGTAAATCAAATTAATAATAATCAATAAGAAGGCATATGCAAATACAAATACGTGAATTTATATATGTACATATGCGCATATACATACATATATACGCTCACTTAAGTAGGAGAGAGCAAGATGTCGAACGTTGCCGTTCGTTTGCTTTGTTCGTTCCGCGCTTTCGCTTGCAGATCATTCAAGGTAACGGCAATGAGCAAGGTAACGACAAATGAGCAAGGTAACGACAAATGAGCAAGGTAACACTAATGAGCAAGTAACGACACATTTTTTCGTGCGTGCAGCCGGCTAAATCGAATTATAAGACGTTATCACGTCAAAAAGATTATAAAAGAGTATTTTCAAATTTGGAAGGTTTGTCAAATTAGGCAGGCCCATTTGGCTAACTTAATGATGTTTTTTGGCTTTACTTTAAATTTTACTAAAATAAGCTAGCAACATTCACCGTAGCAGCGGCGGCAACCATATTTCGTTTTCCACACTTACATTAAACTGCTTGGGCAGAGTTGTGGCTTGCGACCAAAACTAATAGGCTGGTTGCATTGAGTGATTATTTCTTAAAAGGATTATTTTTTACAGCTAGTAGACGAACTAATAATAGTTAATTCCTAAGTGTTGAACCCATTTTTAAATCCAGTCCGAAAGTTTTTTTGGCAACTTTTTAAATCTAGGAAGTGCAGATCTGCTGTTCCATCTGCTGGTTTTGTGATAAATCTGTTTGCTGATTTTTTTTAAAGCAAATTTTATAAGTGCTGAATTTGGTTTAAAATGGGTATTTCCTTTAGACACTACCGCGTCTCTTAACTTCGGGTGTTTGAGTCTGTCATTGGAAGAGGTTAAGAAAGGTATTTTTAGCACTAAACAAAAACGGGCTGATGGTCTTTCAGTTGCTCATTTCAAACATTACTCTGCTCTACCTCTGCCCCTCAAGTATCTATAGCTAAACCATTTGAAAGCATTCTCAATGAAAATATGTATTTTGCAACTAAAAGTATCATATCGCCATACCAGCATGGTTTTGTTGCCAATTTAACCGTTTGCACTTAATACTGTATTCCAGCTTTCTCAGCAGGGCAACAAGTCGACTAACTACAATTTTAATAGATACACTTCTATTTCTGAGCATTCACTCGGTTTTTCTAGATTTTCTGCGATCTAACTATTTCTAATAGACATTACGCAGTTTCCGTTGATGGTGCCTCGTCTGCTCCTTTTTCTGCGTCCTCTGGTGTACCCCACGCAAGTATATTGGGTCCCTTGCTTTTTGTTTTATTTATCAATAATAGAAGTAGTTTTTTTCTTTTCTTCCTTCTGTATGCAGATGATTTAAAAATATATTCTACTATTTCAAACTCGGCGGATTTCAAACTTCAAGCTGATGTTGACAGTCAGTTAATTGGTGTAGTGTCTCTCGATTATCGCTTAATATTAAAAAATGTTTTAAACTCTCGTTCTTAAAAATAATTAACATCATTCCTGGTTGTTGTAACATCTGTGATGATGTACTCCAACCTGTTGAAAAAATCAAAGATCTGAAGGTTCTTTTTAACGCAGGTTTCACATTTTTTAATTATATCGATTTTAGAGTAACTATATTGGTTTTATATGTAGAAATTCAAGGTGAAGTCCAAAATAAGCAAGACTGAGCTAAAATAGAACCTACAGGAGCTTTGTTCTGATAACTCCGAGTTAATTTTTTCAAAATAGTACCCTCTGGCCTCCACACACTGTTTTGCGCGATCAAAAAGCTTTTCGAAAGAGAGTTTCAGGCCATTGACCGGAATGCCCTTCAGGATGTCGGAACAAGCCTTTTGGATGTCCTCTACGCACGCAATGCGGTTTCCTTTCGGCCAAATGCAATTTTCCAAATAGGTAGAAGTCACAGGGAGCCATATCAGGCGAATGCGATGGGGAATTGATGGTTAAAACACGATTTCTAATCAAAAAGTCAAACATCAGAGTGGATCGATGAGATGGTGCATTATTATGCAATACGTGCCAACTTTCTCCTTCGCGGTATTCACGGCGAATTCAACGAATGCGATGCAACAAACGCTTCAAATACGGTTTGGACTATTGGTACGAACTCCTGTGGTCAATTCCCTTGGAATTGTAAAAACAAATGAGCATTGACTTGATTTTTGACTTCTCCGAACACGATTTTTTGGATGGGGGCTGGTCTGGGGCCTTCCTCCTTTACCGATTTTAAAGCAAAATTTGATATTAGTTCTTTGTTCGAAACTTATTTCTGTACCGATGACGCAAACATACTGGCACTTTAGACGCAATAACTCCGCTTCCACTGAACCGAATGTCACCAGGCTTTCACTGGAAGTCAGCTAGGGATGTAACTTCCAACGCACTAACTCATTAAAGAGACGGCGCCATCAAAAACATGTTCATGACTCAGTCTTGTTTATTTTGGACTCCACCTTGTAGTTCGAACTTTGCAAACCCATCTTAAGTTGATATTTACTTCATTTGTTCGATCTACATTAGAATATGCCACATTTATTTGGATATCATAGCACCAATTCTCTATAGGCAGAATGGAACGAGTTCAACAAGTTTTTCTTAAGTATGTCCCGTCATATAAATCTCACCTACTTCTAATTAATCTCAAACAGGGAGAAAGTAGAAGAACGATTTTGTAGCTGTTTTTTTTTTATTTTAGGGGTTACGGGTAGTCAGATGCCCGAAAAAATGATTATTTTGAATAATTTTTTTTGCTGGTCAATTGCTTCATTTTACAAAAATAAAAACATAGGATTAATAAATTATGTTTCGACTTGACTATACCAATTTCCAAATTTCAACAATTTGTGTGGAGCCCGTTTCTCCAGAAGTCACTTGCGGTTATCATCACAAGCCCTTCGAGATTCATCTAAAATCAATCGGACAATAGAAATTCGTTTTTTTAATAGATAATCTTGATAGATAATCTTGATCGAAGCTTTTTTTTTCAAAATTAAAAATATGGCGGCCTCAGGAAACATTTTTCTGATTTTCGAGAAAAAAACCTACAATTAATTGATTAAAAAAAAAACGAAATTAAAAAAAAGTCCTTCGATCAGGCACCAGTTTTTTATGTTTTTCAAAAGCAGTATACATTTTATTTAAATCTGACAAGCGGTTTTTAAGTTGAGAAAAACGGATTTAAAGTTTTGCTATCTGTTCCGGAGCGCCCGAGCGTCCTTTGTTAATTTAAGGTAGTAGTCCGGTGTAACGACCGAAATTTCGATGTTTTTTCATGAATCTTTTTTAAAAAGAAAATAAAATGCGACCGTTTTAAAGTTTTTAAATGTTTTTATTGGTGCTTTGAAGTATATAAAAAAATTTTTTTAAAGTTAATTTTTATATTAATTTGTTTAAAATTTTAAATCTAATTTTTAAATCAAAGAGGAGTCCTTAAAAACAAGATGAGTTGGTTCTGGGAAACACACAGCCTTCCAAAGCCATCTGAAATAAAAAATTCAAAGAGATTATTATTCTGTAGACTTCATTTTAGGTCCCGAACCTAAAATATACATAAAAATAAAAAAAGCAAAAACAAAATGGCGGCCTTGTATAAAAAGTTCTCAAAATCTAATTTTTTTTTTATAAATTGTTTAAATTAAATAGTTTATTATTAAAAATTAAATGTTTCAAAGGTCCGGGATCTAAATATGTGTGTCTGGAATAACGGCTTAAATTTTTTGCCAAATTGGTTGAACAGTTTTGAGTCAGTGATTCCCCGAAATTTCGAAAACATGGTTTTGAGAAAAACGCGTTTAAAGACGGTCAGAGCAGCTGCTGCTGGCGTGTCACACGCTTTCATACACACTATGGCGCGTTCTCTTATTTTAGCTATAACTTTAAAAATAATTAGAATTTCTGTCTGAAATTTTTACAGTATAATTTCAATATATTTTTCTTCCGAAAAATGTAAAAAAAAAATTCGATTTTTTGAACCCGTCACACCGGGCTACTACCTTTTTGTTAAATATACTTTTGTAGTAAGTAGTCAGTAGAAACAATTGTTTATTGGTTTATGAAATTAAATAATAAATACGCATAAAGCATTCCAACCCAATGTATTCTGGTTTATCTAACTGGCGTTGTAAATGTCACATTGTCAGCCAGCCACTAAAGGAAGCCACATCACGGCTTTGCTTTCCAATCCTTACAACTGTCAAACTCTGTGTTTACCAGAATATGCAACCACTAACCTTCTCTCCAAGCATTCCTTTTTTGCTGCAAGGTGTGCATAAGTACAGCAGTGAAAATTGAATAATCTTATCACCTTAGTTGCATGTCATAGGTCTGATTGCCATGGATTTGTAAGCTATGAAATTCACTTGCGAAATCACTCCCACCTGGATTGTGCCGATTTTATAGACACTCGATAGCTTTATAGAGAGCAATCAGTATTTATTTATTTTCTCAGCCTCCTTGTTTTTTTTTACCTTTTTATAGGCATCACAAATAAACTAAATTTACCTCAGTTTGTGCTTTCAGAATTGGAGCTCACTTCATTGACTTTTTAAATATGTGCTAGCAAGGAAAAAAGAACGTCTCACACCAGCATTCCATACGGCAGTTATCGTATGTCTTTTCCCCTTCACACTCCGCTCTTATTGACTACTGTTTTTGTGCGCCTGTATAATGTAAATGTAATTAGGATGATTGCTTTTGCACGTCTCATGTGATTCCTGCACTTCAACGCCCACAGGAAGCAGAGAAAAAGATATATCAAATACAATACAAAGAAGTTGCCATAGAGAAATAATTAAATATAGATTTCTTTTTAATATGTTTCGTAATTTGGCCACTTCTTCCTAATGAATATTGAATATCTTCGAAATCGCTATGAGACGTAACATATATAAAAATATTTAAAACGCAGGAGATATTTGGCAAGCGACAGCAACTAGGATTTGCAATTGGGATATTTGTGTATTTAAATTTTGAATATTTTTGCATAAATTTATTTGTAAGTTTAATGTGCACACTTTTTACTTATTCTCTTTCTTATTTGGTGCTACATGCGTTTGCCCGCTTTTAAATTTTAGATTTCGATTTATTGGAGGTTTGCATTGTTTTATGTGCACTCTACTCATCACAGTACTTCATCCAGACCCAGTTCCCCTATTAAACGTAGCATAGAGAACTGAGCGTATGTGCCTTTCTTGTAAAGAAAGAAAGAAATGGGAAGAGTCGATTTTGGTTTTTCTGAAATTTAAATACTCAAAGGATCAAGGTGACCCAAAATGTTTGGATGCTTTCTCATTTTATGCATACACACTCTAAAGGTTCAAAAATGTGACGTGCATATGCCGCAAAATATTCGAAGATGTTCATAACTAAAAAAGTATACCAAAGTTAAAAACGTTGACGACTTCCCCGGATGAGCAGACATTTACATTGAGTGACGCTGAAGCAGTTTTACGGAAAAATGGTGTTAGTAAATCCAGAATACACGATTTGAGAACGTTTACGGGCAGGATATCTCAAATTCCGGAGCACATTGAAAAAAACCGTTGCTCTCATTATCATAGATTCAAAAAATACTTGCGTGGGCTAAGGAAAATTGAGAACGGACTGGGGAAACGTAATACACACTGGTGAGTCTTCCTTTTGGACGAATAGCTGCATATGTCGGTTCTGGTGCACAGCTGATAATCGACCACTTCAACAAACTGTTAAAGTTCATGTTTAAGGCTGGTTCTCCAAAAAAGACTTTGGTAGTTTTCTTTCCTACCTCAATGTAATCTTGATGGATAAAATGAATCAAAAAGCATTATCACCGTCAGCTGCAAAGATGTTTGGAAGAACTAGCTAAGCTTGAACAACGATCCCAAGCATCGAAACCGAAGGTGTATGGAGTGGAAAGAGCAAAATGTCATTGAAATATTGAATTGGCCTTCACAGTCGCCCAATAGCAACCCTATTGAAAATGTTTGTATATGGCATTGTATGTGGATTATTAAAACTTTTTTAGAAAATTCTGTTAGCCAAAGCTTTTGGAGAGTTAATTTGTATATATTTTTTTCGGACAGCTTAAAGTAAATAGTAGCCATGTCAGTTTGTAGCCATTCTATTTATTCTCAAAATGAAAAAAATGTTCGTAAACCTGATTTGTTTGACGATTTTGAAGGGAATAAAACCCTTTTTGAAAAAAAAAAAAAATAATTCGACAGGGGCAGAGATCGTGAAATTTCAAATGACTTGTGACTATTCATCATAACTGACAATAATTTAATATAATAATCAGATGTTTAGAATAAGATACTAAAAAGAGGAAGAAAAATGGTTAAATGCCTAACGGTGAGCAAAATTGTTAATGGATGACGATTGTCGTTTTAGATGTGAAAGTCAAAAAAACTTAAAAATGTAAATTCCAAACGATAGAAGGTCGTGCCATATAGTTTGTTTCCAAATCGTATTCAGAAATGATTTTTGACATCATGTACAGTATGTGTCAGAAGAAAAGAACCGTTTTTTTCTCTTGTAACTTCAAGATATATTTCGTTCTGCTATTTGCTGCATAATAGCCTCACTCAAAGGCTACGACGCCAGTACTAACTCAGGTTAGTGTCGTTCGAAACTTTCTCGTAAACGCAACCAAACAAATATGAGTGAGAAGTACGCGAAGCGTTTCGAGGCAGTATTTTTATGCACGCATTCGAAAGGGCCGAAATTATCTTACGCCGCGGCTGCAAAAAAGATGATTAAAAAATCAAAAAAGTTTGTGGTGATATGGAATGAGCGGTATAAAGGGTACAAAAGTGTTGATGACTTTACCGAGCGCGGCTTGAAGTGAGTGACGACAAAAATGCAGGATAAAATAAAGCGATGGTCCAACTTTTTAATTGGGACCCTTCTTTGCGACTACGCCAAGCGCGATGAGTTCTTGCTAAAAAGGGAATAGATGTGAGTATCAACACCATCAACGTCGACTGAAAGAAGCGAACATATCCTACCGTCCCACATCACCAAAAACACTGCTCTCAGAAAAATACATTGAAAAACAACAAAACAAGCAAACGGTGTCACAGTATTAGACTGGCCTTCCCAATCCCCAGACGCCAACCCCATTGAAAATGTGTAAGACGCATCTTACCGGAAAGCCAGTCCATTATTTAAAGCAACTCGTGCGTCAAGTTCGCAAAATCTAGCCCTGTTTTCGACGAGCACCGCAGAAAAGCTGGTTCAAAGCATGAGGAAGATGCCAGGCTATACACGACAACGATGAAGACTACACGGCTCACTGAGTAATTGCGACTCGTAGTTTTGTACATACTTTCATGTAAAAAAATTTTAAATAATAGGACTATGAATAAGTTCGTGCGGTTTTACAACAGATGGCGTAACTTGATTATTATTCCATCGATCCACATTTCCAAACATTCATTGGAGAGCTACTGTCGTAAGGCACAAACGTCAGTATAAGTTTTTTATTTGAAGCGTAAACAACAATATTTTTACCACACTTGAAAATGTCGAATTTCGTGCCAAATAATGTGTTTTTGCGGGGAATTCTTCTTCATTATTTTAATATGAAGAAAAAAGCAGCCGAAAGTCATCGTATCTTGGTGGAAGTTTATGGTGAGCATGCTCTAGCTGAGCGAACGTGCCAGAAGTGGTTTGCACGCTTTAAAAGTGGTGATTTTGGCTTGGAAGACGAAGAACGCGAGGGTGCGCCGCCAAAGTTCATGGATACCGAATTGGAGGAATTGCTCGATCAAGATCCGGCTCAAACGCAAGAAGAGGTTGCAAAAACTTTGGGAGTTGATCAATCAACCATTTCCAAACGTTTAAAAGCCATGGGAATGATCCGAAAGGTAGGCCGTTGGGTGCCGTATGAATTGAAGCCAAGAGACGTTGAACGCCGTTTTATGGCATGCGAACAACTGCTTCAACGGCACAAAAGAAAGGGTTTTTTGCATCGAATTGTGACTGGCGATGAAAAGTGGGTCCATTACGACAATCCAAAACGTCGGACAACGTATGGATACCCTGGCCATGCTTCAACATCGACGTCGGCGCAGAATATTCATGGCCTGAAGGTTATGCTGTGTATCTGGTGGGACCAGCTGGGTGTTGTGTATTATGAGCTACTGAAACCGAATGAAACGATTACGGGGGATGTCTACCGACGACAATTGATGCGTTTGAGCCGAGCACTGCGAGAAAAACGGCCGCAATACGCCGATAGACACGACAAAGTTATTTTGCAACATGACAATGCTCGGCCACATGTTGCACAAGTGGTCAAAACATACTTAGAAACGCTCAAATGGGATGTCCTACCCCACCCGCCGTATAGTCCAGACCTTGCGCCATCCGATTACTATCTCTTCCGATCGATGCAACATGGCCTGGCTGACTAGCACTTCCGTAATTACGATGAAGTCAAAAAATGGATCGATTCGTGGATTGCGGCAAAACCGACCGAATTTTTCACAAAGGGAATCCGTGAATTGCCAGAAAGATGGGAAAAAGTAATAGTAAGCGATGGACAATACTTTGAATATTAAATTTGTAACCATTTTACGTCAATAAAGTTTCAAATTTCGAAAAAAAACCGCACGAACTTATTCATAGTCCTACTTCTTTTATACTTCACGAATAATCGCGGCTCCTTTTTTCTGACACAGACTGTAAATTGGTTAGAAGCGCTGACTACCTTCAAGGGGATTCCTGTGTGCTATGAAAAGTGATCTAGGCGGAACTCACTATAATCTACATATTACATCTGATCTGTGCTGTTAGAAGAAGGGAAGTCTGGGGGCCTCGATTTATGTTTGTACAGGGTTGTCCGGTGGCAGAATTAGGTTTTAAATTTAAAGTTTGTTCCTAACGTTAGAGACAATTTCGTATAGTAAACACTATCTCTTTTAGTGATGGAGCCCATTTTTATTTAAATAGATGTTTAAATAAGCAAAATTGCGATTATTGGTAACACAAAGGACAGAACCCACTATTAAAATATCAACAGCCACACAGGCCAACAGTCAAGCAGTTGAATAATTAAACCATACTTTTTGAAAATCGTCAAGGGCAAGCACTATGTATGGACATTGTATCTTATGCACGCGGCCAGAGATATCATGGCGCTGCTACGTGCTTTCTTCTAGAACAAACCGGTAAGCCCTTTTGGTGACATATCCTGGTCAGCCAGATCACCCGATTTTACCCTTTTGGACGTGTTTTCTGTGCTGGTATTTCAAAAATCATGCCCATGAAACAAACCTATCTCAGCACTAAAAGAAAATATCGTTCGCGAGGTTAATGACATCCTGTCATCACTTCTTCAGCGAGTGACGCGGAGACCAGATTCTAAGAGTGTATTTGACATAACGATCAATCTTTTGAGCAAATAAATACTTAAACAAAATTAAATCCGAAATTATCATTTTTGTAGTTATTAAAAAAAAATTTTATCATTAGCAATTATTTTTTAATTCAACTTTTAATTTCTAACTCTGGCAACGGACACCCTGTATAATGAATATAATTGCTATATAAGAGTTTTCGTATGTGTCGTTCGTGTCTAATTTGGATGTTGCATTTACTAAGGTACTCGGGAATCCAATTTAGTTTCAATCATTAGATTGATCAGATACAGGGTGGCAAAAAATAACTGTATACAAACTTCTCTGTGCAATTAGATGAATGTAAAATTTTTTTTTGCAAATGCTCTTATTTTATGATTGTTGTGTGTGTTCTAAAGTACATACAAAAAAAAAGTATTCGTTTCTGTTCCAGTTTTTTTTTTTTAATACTTTGTGTAACGATGTCAAGTAGTCGCTCAGCTATTAAAGCCCTGCATCAGCTAGGAGCACGGAAGCTTGGAATTGCACATTCATTGGTTTCTCGTGCAATCAAACGATTTAAGGAGCTTGGTAATGAAGGTGACCGTCGTGGAAGGGAGGAAAACGAACTGTTAACATTTCCAACCACCGGAAAATCATCAAAAAAAGATTTTAACGAAATTCTATGGTCTCGATGAGGAAAATTGCTCGTGAGACAGGCATCAATCGTGAATCAGTTAGCAAAAAAAGAGCTTGGACTTAAGCTTTATAAACTACAAAAAATGCCAGCTGCTCACGGATGAAAACAAGAAAGTAAGACTCGCAAGATGTCGCTCGCTCCCACGACGGGCCGCAGGTACGAGCTGGGAAAAAATCGTCTTTACGAATGAGAAGCTGTTTACCGTTGAACAAGCTCACAATCATCAAAACGACAGAAACTGGTCTACAGAAGCCCCTGGACTTTCGTCCATTGTCGAACATCGTCAAAATCCGCGATCTGTCATGGCATGGGGTGGAATTTGCGCTAGTGGCAAGACTTCTCAGATTTTCATAGACCAAGGAGTCAAAATCAATAAAGAAGTTCACCGTCAAGACATATTAGACGCAGTTGTTCTTCCCTGGTCCCAGCAGCGATTTGGTGACGATGAGTGGACGTTTAAACAGGACTCGGCACCAGCCCACAGAGCAAAAAAAAAAACCCCAAGAGTGGTACAAAGCCAATTTCCCCTCTTTCATTACTTCCCAAGAATGGCCACCCTACTCATCGGATCTGAATCCGCTAGATTACAGCGTATGGTCGATTTTGGAAGCAAGAGCCTTTGCAAAACGCCACAAAACTTTGGAGTCCCTGAAGCAAGTGTTGCGTTGAGAGTGGGATTGCAACAGCATAAAATATTTTTCATAAATATTAATGGAAACAAAATTTTTTCATGCACTTTTTTGGCTGAGTTTTGCAGGCGTGGAAGATTAATTAAAATATGTTTTGACTCATTTCTTATCTGTTGGTGCCAAATAGAATACCAAAAGGGCGATGACTGGAAAAAAATTAAAAATGTATGATAACTCAAACTGGTATTTTGCGAAACATACATTTATGTATGTATTATATGTGTATGTGTTGAAAGAATTAATTACTGTGCGTGCTTCCACTTGTTTGCCAAATTCAAAATATGCCAGAGAAATACAAATTGGGTTGATTATTTTTCTACTGCACCAGCTATCCATAAAAGATAAAGGAGTCCTATTTTTCTAATAACCAACCCAAACTTTGCGTGCCTGAAGCCTGAATGCCTGCTATCACATACGATAAATCAGTGTTAAGAGCCATAAGTTATGTTTGTCAATAAGACTAACGCCACAAAGTGGCACTAGAAAAAAAAAGAGTTTGTGCGCGCTATAATTTTTTACATTTTTGCTGCGAATTATGATGGCGAAAAATTGTATATCTCTAAAGCTTCAACCCCCTAGTCGACTCATTTCATTTAACGCTAATAAATTTTAAGTTTATTTAAATTGGGCGATAGAGTTTTGGTTTTCTACTGAAGTAAATTTTTTCGTGCAGCTTTTTTCACAAATGAAAGAAGAAAAACAATGTACGCTGGTTTATATCGTTAGAGAGAATAAATGAATTAATCAAAAACTAACTATTGAAACTAGCTGAAAAACTAGCTAATAAAACCAGTAAATAAAAAGAGTACACACCAACACATTTTTCGACCGCTTCCAACCACTGCAAAAAAATATGAAATTCTACCAAAGCTCGAAATTTTTAATAACTAAACTCACCACATTTCTTTTTCTTTCTTTTTTATTAAAACCGAATTATTAGCGTTTTTATAAAGGAATACTGAAAAAGATACAAATAGCGAATTATTTGTAATACTTCACTCAATTCATGATAAAATCAAAACGGACTGACGTGCAGCCTAAAAATTTGCGTCATATCGAGAAGTGGGCGAATGCCTATGGAATGAGTTACGGTGTTATTCATAAAAAATCTGTATTTAAATTAGATTAAAGTGTTCGCAGTTTGAAGAGGAGATTACTTACTGGAGGATAGGGATAAGTTCCGAACAAAAAAAAAGTTATTAAATAATCCCAATTTTTAGTGAAACTTAAAAAAAACGCATAACAAAAAATTAAAGAACCACTAAAGGAAGACGACAATAATTTATATTATGTTATGTTATGTATATAGAGTGTGATTCAAGGTTGATGCAGTTATGTGTCAGAAATTATTTGAGTTTTTTCAAAAAATCGGTACTACATACAATGGCATAGTACATATAAGAACAATTATAAACTTATTCCAATGGGTTCGTTGTCTGACTTCATTTCAGATTGCATCCGAATTCTTCGATATAAGGCTCATTTGGGTACCTGGTCACGGTGACATTGCAGGAAACTGCGAGGTAGAGAGCTAGCTAGACAGGGGACCTGTGCGGTAGTTACCCCGCAAAATGAGAGAGAGATTGGGATCCCGTTGACTACCTACGGTCTGCTTTCGTAAAGATGGTCTTCGCGTCAACTCAGCGAAGCTGAACAAGTACACACATTTGTAAGGTGGCGAAATCTTTATGGTCACGAGTGGATCAAAGGCGCTTGAGGGATCTCCTGAGGTTAACAAAACCTCAGCTCTAAAAATTTTGTAGGTACCGTTACAGGGCACTGACCGCGAGGTATACATGCTGTGAGACTCGGCATTGCTCCGAGTCCCTCTCGCGTATGTTGTATGGAGATGAGGTGGAATCATCTCAGCATTTCTCCTTAACTGCCCTTCCACTGGGTTAAGATTTAAGTATCTTGGCTCTCATTTCGTTGCTATGGCTTTCATATTTCATCAGTAATAAGAAGCGGCTAACACCACCGTAAATCAGTCATAGTTCGGGTGTCTTTATCAAATACGCATCCTCTCCCTCTCCCCCTCTCCACCTTCCTTTCTTTCCAGTCTTCTTATAGTTTAGTTTCATTCAAGTGCGCTCTCTCTATGCGCAACCATTTCAACCTAACCTACCATTCGGTAATGCCCAGGCTCGAACTACGGGTACGAATCTGCAGGCACGAAAAGCTTTTTTCTAATATGTGATTTTTGGGCTGCTTGAAAATGATATCGGTAACGCTGATATGGTGAACTTTTTATGGCCTGAATTATATGAAATGGGCTTGGACAATATGTGGTTTCAACACGACGGTGCTATTTGGCACACATCGCATGGAAGAATGGTCCTGTGGCGAACACAGGACACATTATCTCACAAAATAACAAGGAGGTCATTTGACACCGAACTCTTGCAACTTGTCACCCCTGGACTTCTTTTTCTAAGGCTTAGCATTTTTATTGATAGTCAATCAGCGATCAAGGCACTTGAGTTGAGTCCCCGGCCGCTCTGGAATGGAGGTAAATGAAAAAGCGAATGAGTGTGCAAGGAAAGCCGCTGAGCTTCACCTTTAGCGAGTGGTAGAGGACACAAGCATTCCCCTAAACGCACTGTACACTGCGATTGACTTGAGCGTAAACCAATAGAGGTCTCTGATTACTAACTGCAGGGTCTTCAAAGGACAAAATGTTTGCATAAATTCCACAGATCGACTACCAGCGTCCTCACAGGTGTTATAACGGGTCACTACACTATTGGCAGCCTAGCCAGTAGAATGGGTTTACCTCACCATGACTTCAGCCGGAGTTGCGGAGATGAAGATGTATTGATGAAAATGTACTGACTGTGAATGTTCTACACTTCAAAGAAGCCGTGCCCGATATCTTGGCGATTATTTCTTTGAAGCCTTTGAAAATTGCCAAATGTCTCACGGGAGGAACGAGTTACCTTCTTAAAAAGCTCTCAGTGGTTTAAGCAACTTAGTTAGGGGGTGGATGTCAAATGTAGGTATCACAATGGATCTCACAGTCACCGAGTATCTTGTTTCAGATAAGCAACCTGGCTAACCTAACCTAATCCTGAGCTATAAAAATGCTTATATGCCGATGCGGCACCACGATTTTCATTCGATTTTATCAATATTCTCGACGATTGGTCTATCTATCAAAGCGCAATTCATCCTCAACTTAACTTAAATGTATGTTACGAAATGGGAGTGTGTCAACGGCATTAAAAAAATATTTTTCAGCTATAGTTATTGGGCTTCGAACCCGAGGTAAACGAATAATAATTACGCACAATCACATTCGGCAACAGATTCGGACGCATTCGATGGGCTCCCTATAATTTGCTCCACTGGAATATCGAAATATAATAATAATAAATATAATAATAATTTGCCTTCATTCTATTCAAATTACATATAACTGGCTTCAGCTAAGACCAGAAAAAAACATCAGTCCCACTCCTTTCGATTCAATCAAAATGAGTTTTTGGGGGTTACGGCGGCACTCAGGAAGCGGAAACCTTTGGCCCAATTGAAGTCAGTGGCGTTCTTATTTGTTTGCATTGAACAATAGCGTTTTCCTCATGGCCTTTATCAGGTTGAAATGTGTAGCAATAAGGCGGCACGCCCATGATTGACAGAATATAATTAAATTAATTATAATTTTGTATTTCATTTCCCTTCAAAGCAGAGTCACATATGCAAGTGAGCAATATATATATGTATATATATATATATGTAGGTATATATGTATATGTATATGTTTTCATAACTAATTTCATAACGAGTTCCATATGAGTTGCTCAGCTTACATTCGCATGTGTGCAGACTTGATGGTAATTCAGCAAAAGTCAAATGTTCTGCGTCGTTTTCGAGTAGCTTAAGGATGTTTGTTTGTGTAGGTAAGCATATACATAAATTATACATAAGTATATATGTAACTTTATTAAAATAATAAGGTGCTTTAACTTAATGCCTTGAATTGAAATATTTACTGGAAAAGCAACTTAATAGCTTTGGGAAAAGGAATATTTCGCAAGCAAAATTTTTGAATTCATCAACAAACTTCAAGTGGTAAATATTATTTCTTAAAGAGCATTCTTAACTTTTTTGCGCCGTTAAGGTCATTCCAGGAGCTTTTTAATTAAAAATAAAATGACTTGTATCTCCAAAATCGCAACTGGTATTAAAATATACTTTTGTCGTATCCGAAATGCTATGATTTCCTAATTAAATTCACAAAAATGTTACTGAAAAAATCCAGTACAATGAAGAATAATTTTTTTTTGTTTTTTTTTTAATCTATTTCTTTATTACAATCTTTTGTAAACATTAAGCAATAGTTTTACTTAAAGCTATTTAATTCATTTAAAAGAAAAATCATTTATGAAATGCATACCGTGGTGCAAACATTTATTAGTTTTATGATAAATAATGATTTAGACTAATTTATTATCGTACTAGCGGACCTGACAGACTTCGTTCTATCAAATAGATTTTAAATGTGGCAGTTTATATTTCGACCTTAAAACGTTTTTACTCTGCTGACCCTCACACACCGCCCTATCATCATGCTGACGGTTCTGTTCAGGAGAATTAAAGAAAAGGGTCAGCTCGGGTGACCTAAGTATCTTCGCTTCCACGAACTTTAGTAAAGTTTTCATGTCCCAGCCTAAGTTGTTTTGAAAATAGTGGAAAAATGGTTAAAATATATGTCTGAATGAAATGAAAGCCTCAAACATATGGCTCAAAATCACCAAGGTTCCGAATTTCAAAATCGGTTTTAATGACAAAAAAAATTGCAAGCTATAATGATGACTATTAGTTTATACTGTTACTTAATTTGCACATTTTTAAACCTTTACAGGGCAGCGCACAGAATTCTTTATTTTTTTAGTAATATTGCTTAGTAGTAAATATCTTGCAGAAAACCATCAATTCGGGAACGTTTTCCTAAGTTTCATAAAATCCGCAAAAACCAAACAAAGCGCATAATTTGAGCTTTGTTTAAAAACATGGGTATGCATCTATATATATAATATTGAATACCTCCATTTATGCGTATTTTATTGAAATATTGCAATGTTCCCGAAAATGATCAACCGTTCCCGGAATGACAAAAATGTTCTCGAAATGATGATATTGATATAATTAGGTAGAAATCATCATCATTAGCATTACAGTCTTGTGCAGACCATTACTTCCACAACTACGGTTCTCCACTCCGATCGATTCTCTACTACTCCTTTCCAGTTTGTGATACCCATTTTCTGCAGGTCGGCTGTGACCTCATCTACCCAGCGTTTGTTTGGTCTCCCTCAACATCTCCGTCCAATTGGTTGTCTATGGAACGCTATATTGGCAGCTCTCCATTTGGGCATTCGGTACATGTGCCCCAGCCATCTGATTCGTTGACTTTTTATAAAGCGTATTGCGTTTCCATTACGTATCAATGTGTCTAGCTCATGATTGTATCTTATCCGATACGTTCCGTCATCTCGCCGGGAAGGACCATATATTGTTCGCAGTATCTTTCTTTCAAACCTTAGTATTTGGTCCATGTCTTTTGTTTTAAGTACCCAATTAGGTAGAAATAAGGAAATATTTAAATTATAAACAACCTTTAAGGAACTAAAGTATTTATTTATTTATTTTTTTACAAAACTTATTATTTTTCAAAAACATCAATATCATTATCAAAATAATAATATTCTTGACTTTTTTGTTTTTTTAGCGTCGGTGTTGAAATAATACTGATTATTTGCTCAAAATCAATACATGATATATCCTCAGATTCCAGCATAAATTTTCTAATATTGTTACGCACAGATCTCAAAAAGGGTACTAAGATTTCTTCATCATCGTCATCGACACATGTCTGGCAGGTAGCAACATATCTGAAGCAAATATTTGGCTTCTCAGTAGGAACTTTAACAAGCAAGAACGTCCCAGGGGATACGAGATTTGGATGTATATTTTCTTTGCCATAACACGAATTTGCTTCAACATCAATCTGTTAAACTTTAATCTGCTGACGACGAGATATTGTCTCTAAATCTTCATTGTCCGAGGAAGATGACCAGTATACAGATTTATAAATGCTTACTCTATTTTTAAATCTCAAATCGTTATCTATGATCATGGGCTCTTCGTCAACAGGAGATTCAATTGCAGGCCTAAAAACTTCCTCAGGTTCAACTGCACTCATATTACAAAGGCTAGAAAGCCTCGATAGTTTTAGCTCTTTATGAAAATGATCGTATCGATATAATTGTATTAAAACGTCTAGTCCTTTTTGCCAGTACACTTTTGTGATGTCCATTATACCTGGAATATCATCCAGAGACTTTGGAACGCGGTTTTTCTCTGGGATTACTTTTACTTCGATAGCAGCATTTTTGAACAAATCGGCGAATTCTGAGGCTCTTCTAACATCAGTACCCATCAAGACATGTCTGTCATAGCTGTTCTTTTTAGGTATCCTTCTACACCATCCATTGGGCCTTTACCATGACCAGCCTCGCCTTTTTTTCTATAATATTCTCTGTCCTTAGCCCGTTTAATTTCTTTCTGCTCTTCAGTCACCTTATCCAAAAACTTTCTTCTTCTAGCATTCGCCTTTTCTCTTTGGCGCAAATAAGCTGCACTATCCTTTTTAAGCTTTTTTTGAGATTATTTTATTTTTTTCCTTATCAGGAGTTCCCATTATGATGTAATTATAAAGAAACAAAATTTTAAAATAAATTTATTAAAAATGATTCGCCCTTAGAAATAATAATCATCATTCCGAGAAGGCAACAGGTTATTTTGGAAACGTGTCAGAACGTTTCTGACTACTTTAAGCAACTTAAAGTTTACGAACGATTACCCTCTGGTTGGTGTTCTCACACCTATTCTATGATCATGGTAATTGATTATCCTTAGATGAAGATGTAAAACTTATATCACCATGAAGACTCTCTGTGAACTGTCTGTACGAAAAAGCAAGCACGATTTAAAATCTTAAATCTTATGGGGTTATATATCTTGTGACCCCGAAAAAATGAACGATTGTCATATTTTTTTTAAATATGTTTAGGGTAACTCTCGAAGAATACATTTTGGTGTTTTTATTTTAAAAAATTTTATTATTTATTGTTGATATCGCCCCTCCCCCGAAACGCCGCTTTTTAGAAGAGGCTTGCGGTGATCACGGGAACGGGAAATTAAATGATGATTGTAGAAAAAATTTTTTTAGTGAATCTGAACGGTTTATTTACCCAAAAAAAATGTTCTCGATATGAAAACCGCTTTGCACCAAAAAAACGATGTTTGAGGGGTTAAAAAATTTACAAAAAAATTAATTCCTGCGAACTATGTAAATATTTATAAAAAGTGAACGATTCAGATTCATGAGGTTGTAACTTCGAATAATTTAAAAAAAAGTTTATGCAAATCGGTCAAATAGTTTTTGATAAATAATGATCACCGCGACGGTAATTTTCCATAAACATGACTTCGAGATAATCGCGTCTAAAGTTTTGCGTGCACTTCATTTATGGATAAGGTCGCGCGCTTCCACGATCTGTAACTTTCGTTCTAGTGCTCCGATCTTTATGATTTTTTGAATTTATATTTTTAAGATGATGTACTTTTAGAATATGCCATAAAGAAATTTTCGATTTTTTAGTCCAACACAAGGTATACGAGTATAAGCCCTTAAACCGTAGCACATACTTTGTAGCGCTAACGATAAATTAAAGGTGGTATGACAGCCTTACATGTATGACGGAAGCTACCATTCAAGTCATAACTACATGGGATCCCTTTCAGGCGGCTGTGCCTAACTCTCTGCAGGCGAAAGTTTGCTTTAGTACAAATTTGTCTACCCCAAATTAACTTGGTGAAATTATTACTTTTGATAAAAGAAGAAAAAGCAGGGCAAATTTTATATGGCAAATTTTATTTTATTAAATCCAACAAATGGCGAAATGCCGTCACTTGCCATATACCTATCCAATATTATTGAACACTTCTGATGCAGTACACCGTTTCGGTGTACAAAGTCTCAATTTATTACTGACGCACCGGGTACTATGCTAATGTGTGTACTTATACCTACATTGTCAGCATTTCGTGGTAAGGCGCTAAGAAACTCGCAACTTTTACGTGTGCATTGTAACTTACATCATGAAATCAGAGAAGTACCCAAAAATTTATTAATTCCTTTATTAATGGTGTTTTTGCCATGAAAAGATTCTCATAAAAGCGATCTGCGATTTGGAGGAAGCATAAAACAGTAAGGCGGTTCATGTGAAGAAACAAACTAACACCACATACCACATACTTATATTATACAATATAAGAAGCTGAAGCTTCCAGAAACGACAAACGAAGAGTTTATGTGCCAGTTGTATATACAGGGTGGTCAAAATAACGTATTATTTACCGTTAATCAGTGTCATCCACCCCATTGACTAAAATAAACTGCCAAAGTAAGCGGCATGTTAAGTAAGCTCATGGTAAACCTTGGAGGTCCAACGCAGAAAAAGCGAAAACTTTTAATGGACACAACGAACTCGATTCTCTTATACGGGCAGATTCGCTAAGGGTGCAATGCCGGCGAAAACTCTGCAATCTGTACAACGCACCTGCGCTCTCAGAGTGGTTTCGTCATACAGAACAGTATCTGAAGCAGCGGTGTTAGTTAGATATTCTAGCACAAGAGCGCACACGGAGATGGGAGGCAAAAAACACAGGAATCCCAGTGCCACGCTTCTCAGATATGAAACGCTCACACTTTGGCAGGCAAAATGGAACTCTGAACGGTATGTTAGATGGGCAGCGAGACTAATACCCGATCTAAAAAAGTGGGTAAAAAGAAAGTACGGTGAGGTTAACTATTACCTTACACAGTTTTTGTCTGGACATGGGTCCTTTTGCAAGTATTTGCGGGGAATGGGAAATGTGAGCCAACCAAACTGCATATATAGAGATGCTGAGTATGATGATGCGGAGCACGCCTTCTTTAAATGCGAGAGGTGAAACGTAGAGAGAACATGTCTGCAACGAGCTATTGGTGTATTTACACCTGAAGAAATTATCGACAAATGATGATAGACGAAGAAAAATGGAATGCCGTCACAAATTTTGTGGAGGATATTATCCGAAAAAAGAAGCGCGAAATGGAAAGTTATGCCGAAGAGCATTGAGCTTAGGTTTCTCAAAATAGGCGACCCTGGACGCAGGGTGAGTAAGTAAGTGTCCGGGGGGAAGGGAAAAATCCAAGTGAAGAGGAAGGATATATTTAGTGGAGGTTAGTATATGGTGGTATAGTTTAGCGACGGTTACTGTATGGTGCGAAGACATTTTTAACTGACCAACCTTACCGCCAAGAAAAAAAACAAAACATTGACTAATATAATAAAATGAGTCGATCCGCGCTTCAACCTTGGTTTAAGATATTAAAAGTTTTTTTTTCGAAACAAAGTGCTGTATGATCTCAATTGAGCTTTTATTGAAAGAATTTCGGGATAGAGCTCTTTTTCAGCCTGAGAGTTATGTTAACAGCTACGACTACCAGATTTAAAGCTCAGAGATCGAGCAGCCTATCGAGAAGCCTATACATACGTAGTTCTGCAATAGATGGAAAAACTTAAAAACCTAAAACTCGACGGCTGTTGCACAAATTTTCGCAAGCGAATTTTTTACATAAACGAATGGAAAAATTATTTAATTTTAAAACCAAGTGAAAAGAATTAAATTAAAAAAATCATATAAAAAATTAAAAATAAATAAAAAATTCATAAGCTAAGAAAATCAATTTAAAAATTAAATTAAAATTAAAAATAAATAAAAAAAAAACTTTAAAAAACTAAACGTATCTCGATGGTCTTCATGCGTCGACGGGTGTATATAAAACCGTACAAAATTTCTTCTTAATTGCATCACTTAAATACCACTGCGCCGATTTTAGTATTTTTTGCTCCCCCCTAAAAGGATTGTGACTTAGCAGAGTGATGCCACCTGCTTGCTATTGTTTTCGTTATATCTTTAGGCCACTGGTTTGATCACTAAAGTTTGCTTGATTCAAGTCACCTCTTTCTTCATTTGTTCTTCTCTTTTCTAAATACCCAAGTCTGGCTAGAAAAACATTTTATCATCTCGTCCTCCTGACTAAACCAATCTCTCCTAGTATTTGTTTTAAAATACCTATTTTTGGACCTCCCTGCATGTGCACCTATACCAACCACGCTACCTTTTATGTTGACATCAACTGTTAAGCAGAGAAATTTATGCCCTCCTTCGCCATTCTCACGCTAAATATAAGAAAATTTCCGTTTACGCTCAGAAAATGCCGCAGAGAAGTCAGAGAAGAAGAAACGTCGATTGTGACAAATGACAAAAATTGAATATCTGAGTGGTGATAAATCATCGGAGTAAAGATATGTGTATGTGTGTGTATGTGTATTACTTGCCAGTGACTTAAAAGCAGCAAAGCCACAGGAAGACCCCAAATGACATTTATCTTTACAAATGTGTTTGCACTATCCCACACACAGACACACATACTCATATACATATGTACATTGTCATAAACGTGCGGCGCGACGCTTAGAATTTTTGACTACCTTTTCAAAGTTGTGATTAATGGTTGGAGAAAATATTTATATTCGAGCGAACAATGCCTTCGTAAGGTGGATGTTGATGAAATCGTGAATTCACAGATAACTGAATTATTTGCGAAATGCCAATACAGATGCGTTTATTGTTATTCTGCTGTTTACTGCCGAGTATGCCAATCAAATTTTTATGGCTTTAACAGGTCACGTAAATGAAAAGTAAATGGCTTCTTTGTGGCATATTTGCAATTTTTTCAAGCCTGCTTAAATTCTGTCAAAGCAGTGCCGAGAATCGGTGAATAAAATAAAATGCAAAATATTTACTACTGATTTAAATTTAGGGTTAGACCATTCCGAAATACAAGTCATTTAATTTACTTATAAAAACTATTATTGGATTACTAAAGGGCGAAACATTTTTCAAGAACATCTTCCAGAAACTTCTTCATTTCTTGCTGTGAATTGTTTTTTATGTTTAATATCGACTGAAAACTGCTTTCACGAAGCGGTAATTTTGCTTTCGGACAGAATTTTCATCGGTTATTATAACTTTTTTAATTTTTTATGTTGAAAATACTTGAACAGATAACTTTATTTTCGTATTCAAAATTGTATATGCAGTTTTTGAACAAAACTTCCAATTTTTTTATTTTCAAAATTTTTTGGGAAAATTGTTTTTACGTACTATTTGAAAAAAAAGTCAAATAACAGTTTGCACAAAATAATTTTATTTTTATGTTAAAAATTTTTTGGAACAAATTGTGTTCTTATGTTTAAAAGAAACAAATTTTTTTAATCAATTTTCGAAAAAACTATATTTAAAAAAACACTTCGAAATTTTTTTTTTGGGTATTAAGTAAACTGAACATTTTTTTAATTTTGATATTTATTCAATGTTGAAAATGTAGTATAAAGTTTTTAAAGTTAAACTTCTTCGGTTTTTATAATTCCTTACGATAAAAAAACTTCAGAGAAAACTCTTTTTGAAAAAATCTTTTAGAAAAATTTTATTTTTATGTTCAAGATTTTTTGGAAAACCAATTTGTAAACTTTGTAAACTGTAAAATTTTGAATAAATTTTTATAAATTTGAGATTTACAGAATGTTGAAACTTTTTGTATAAAGGTTTTGAAGTGAAATTAATTCCGTTTTTATAATATTTTTGTACATTTTTTTAAATTCTTTAGAATAAAAATACGTTTTTCAAAAGAGCTAAATATTTGAGATTTACGCAATTTTAAATATTTTGGTATAACGTTTTTTAAGATAAAAATAATTTCGAAAATTTATGTTTTAAAAATTTAAAAAGAATATTTGATTTTTTCAATGTCAAATACTTTTGTATAATGTGGTTTAAGGAAAAATTACGTTGGTTTTTATAATATGAAAAAAAATTTTTTTTATTTCTTATGATGAAAGTAAAGGGTGGTTTAGTTTCAAGGGCCGGTGTTGATTTTGAATAAAAATACAGTTTTTTTTGGAAATTATTGTCATTTCTCTTTATTATGATAATATTGGTATGGCTTAATTACGTATGAAACAAAATATCGGCCAAATGGCCGCCGCGGCCAATAAACCGCACCAAACAGTCACTCTTTGTGGGTGCATTGGTTTTTCGGCAGTCACTCTTGGATTATCATTCGCCCAAATGCGGAAATTCTGCTTATTGACGAATCCACTGAGGTGAAAATGTGTCTCATCACTGAAGATGATTTTCTTCTAAAATTGGTCATTCACCGTTCCACATTTCCTGCCACCATTCTGACCATTGACGACGCTTGAAATGGTTTAGTTCTTGAGTCAATTGCACCTTGTAAGCGTGTAAATGCAAGTCTTTATGCATAATGTTCATCAACGACGAGCGTGAGAGATGCAATTGTTGGGCACGACGACGAGTTGAGGTGGACGGCTCTTCAACCACACGCAGCAAACAGCAGCAATATTTTCTGCAGTACGAGCTGTACGAGCATTCACTGGTGTTTTCACATCTCCTACAGACCCGGTTTGCTCAAACTTTTGCCCAGTTTTTCCGATTGTACGCACATTCGGACGATTAAATTGACCGAAAAAATCACGAAGTGCGCGATATGCATTTTGATTTGAACGCCCGTTTTCATAATAAGCCTGAATAACTTTAACGCGTTGTATCTTTCCATGGTTCAAATTGAATTGGTCTGAAATTGAAAAATATTAAATAAAGTGCAGAAGAGACTTGACGTTTAGGTGTGGTTTTCATTCAAGATCGGCCTTCAAAATTGAACCACCCTTTACTTAAAAAAAACATTCCAAAAATTGAAGTTTTTTGCGAAATTTTACTTTTTGAAGCCTTCTTATTCTTAAAAACTAACAAAGAATTTATAAAAACTTCAAATTTTTTTGGAAATTTTTGAAAAAAACTTTTGTTTAATTTTGAAAAAAAAATTTTTATAACCATATTTTTGCCTAAAAAATAAAAGTTTTAGCTTATAAAGTTGTTTAAAGTGAAAATACTTGAGTTTATATAATATTTTTATAATTTATTTTTTAGGATAAAATTACTCTGAATAAGGAAATGCACCAAACACTACATTTTTTTCCGGAAATTAGTTTTCCAAAAATATTATTTTTTAAGTATTTTTATTCTAAAATTTATAAAAAAAATTGTTGTTTTGGTTTTGTAATTAAAAAAATAAATTTATAATTTTTGAAAAAACATTTTGTAGTTTTTGGAAAAACATTTTTATTTAGTTTTGAAAAACCGTAAAAGTAAAAAAATTATTATATAAAAGCTTTAAAGAAAAAAAGGAAAATTAAAAAAATACTGTAAGCCGAAATTATCAACATAGAATAAATCTCAAAACTCAATTAGGTACATTTCTTGACCAAAATATTTGAACCCCTCAACATGGAATCGCTCATCTTTTTTCTGCGCGTAATTGTGATTGGATACCTGCCTACAAATAAACAAATTTTCAGAATAATTTTACGTTAATGACCAGAATACTTCAATCACTTGACGTGGAATGGCTGAAAAGAAGGACATCTAGAACCCTATCAGGTGCGTGCGGTGCAACGACAGCCTTATGAGATGGTGCATTGTTATTTTCCAAAATCAATGAATTTTGTTTCTTTGGCCTTTTTCAAAAATCTGCCCGTTTCCAACGAATTTGCTCCAAATGCCACTTCTTTTCAAACGTACTTTCCACATAACCAATTTCCGATACTATTGTAACAGAATGTACACGCGCTGAATTATTAAGAATTTGCGTAAATAAAATAATAAACGCAAATTTTTCATTCGTATTCATTGCTATGTCGATTTATGTTAACAAATTATTTGGTTGGTGCTATTTTGCATATGCAAATATTAAAAAAAAAAATAAACACGCTTTGCCACAAATGCATTTTTCATAAGTACATAAGAGAAAACTTCGCAGTAAGTGGCATCAAACACGAGCACCAATAGATAAAACTAGGCTAAACAAAATGACCAAAGACCTCAGTCGGAAAATAAAGAAGTTTAAAAATGATGGGTTTTCTCGTTACTTGCATTCATTGTCCAACGATCGTCGTATGGATTACTCTTTATGGAAATGCACAAAGTACTTAAGAAGGCCACAAATGCACTGTCCTCCACTCAAGATAAAAGAAGGAAAATGGGCTAATAACAATTCCCAGAAAGCAGAACTATATGCAGATTATCTAGCTGATATTTTTACACCTCATGAGGCAACATCCGAAAGCCTGTCTACATCCGTGCTCCAAGAGTTTGAAGAAATTCCACGAGTCACGAGCGCCGAACTAAAAAGAGAAATTAAAATGCTAAAAAATAAAAAATCTCCTGGTTTCGATATAATCACTGCAGAAATACTCAAGCAGCTTCCCCCTAAAAGCATCCAAATTCTCACTAACATAATGAATGCATCTTTTAAGCTTCATTACGTTCCTATTCTCTGGAAAACTGCGGAGGTTATTATGCTCCAAAAACCAGGCAAACCTGGACACGAAGTTTCATCGTATAGACCTATATCACTCCTACCAGTGATCTCAAAGCTATTTGAAAAGCTGTTGATTAAAAGACTCAATAAAATAATAGAACGAAAAAAAATAATTCCAACACATCACTTTGGTTTTCGAAGTAAACATTCTACAATCGACCAGGTACACAGGATCACGCACGAAATAGAAAAAGCACTCGAAAATAAAAAAGTATGTTCTGGCGTATTCCTCGATGTGGCAAAGGCATTCGATAAAGTTTGTCACACAGGTTTGCTTTTTAAACTAAAATTAATACTTCCTAAGCAATATTACGAAATCTTGGAGTCGTACTTATCAGATCGCTATTTTCGAGTCAAGCAAGATGATGCTTATTCAAGTCTTCGACAAATAAATGCAGGTGTACCTCAAGGCAGCGTTCTTGGGCCTCTGCTGTACCTTATCTTTACACATGACCTACCGTCTGATCCTAATTACGTCACAGCAACGTTTGCAGATGACACCGCCTTGATTGCAGTTGGAAAAACTGAAAACGAATCGACAGCCACATTACAAACCGCGTTAAATAAGATCTGCCAGTGGACTAATACATGGAAAATTAAACTTAACAAAACAAAATCTGTACACGTAGTTTTCACAAACACTAAAATACAACATATACCACTATACATAGATGATCAACAAGTCCCATACTCAAACTATGCGAAGTACCTAGGTATGACACTTGACTGCAAACTTCGATGGAAAGAGCATGTCAAGAAAAAGAGGCAAGAATTAGACATCAAACTCAAAAACATGCAATGGCTCATGGGTAGCAGATCAGCTCTCACGATAGAAAACAAGCTGTTAATTTACAAGCAGATACTAAGGCCAGTATGGAGTTATGGGGCGCAGCTATGGGGGTGCGCCAGTCAAAGTACGAAAAACGAAATCCAACACTTCCAAAATAAGGTCCTTAGGTGCATTGTCAAAGCACCATGGTACTGCAGAAGTTCCGACATTGAGCGCGACCTTAAAATAAACTCCGTTAACACTGAAATCGCAAAGATTGCAGTTGCCCACAAAGAAAGACTATTAAACCACATCAATGAAGAAGCACTTAATTTAATTGAAACCAACGGATTAATACGAAGGCTCAGACGCACTAAACCTAGCGATCTCATACCACCATAGAATTGCTTTATGTCATGTAGAGTGTAAATTGTGTAATGTTATCATAATTAAGTTGCTTGTTAGTCATTTGTAAATATTTATGAACTAGTTGCAATAATAAAAAAAAAAAAAAAAAAAAAAAAAAAAAAAAAAAAAATAAGTACATAATTGTTTATACAAAATATGATCGGAATGTGACAGAGTTATTAAATTTGCATATGGAATATTTTTTTTGTATCGAATTTTTTTAATAGTATTTTAATGGTCATATTTCCTTTTTAAACACTTCGAGTGCCATTGAGAAATAATAGCATTTTTTGGATTACATTAATGGCACTTCATTTAATAAAACTCCCACGGATAAGAAACATTTTATCATAATTGTTTTTTGGGCTGTTTTTGTTTTATGTACAAAAATTCATTGGTTTTTAGTGATACTTTCAAATGAAGCAGTAAAGGCTTTTGACGTTTTTGCCTTAAAAAAAAAACACCAAAAAGGCACCACTCACTAACAAAAAGGCTAACTAATAATGTGTTTTTCTATTTATAAAAAGGTTTTTCACTCATAACTCTGTGTGACAAAATGCGTCGAAAAAGACAAGTATGCGGCATAGCAATAATGAAAACGAAAAAGCTGTAGAGTATAAGACACCTGCCATTTGTGCTTAAACGTTAAATTTTTTTACAACGCATTGAAGTTTTCCTAATTTGCTCTCAATTTGATATAAATTGTTTAAAAAGCTTGTTGTTGAAAGCGTTTTTTTGTTGCAGATTTACACAGATTTACCTATCATCATAATCCATCAGCATTGCAGCTCGGAATGAGCTTTCCCAACGATCTTCTTCCATTAACTCGGTAAAGGGCTTCCACTTTCCACCTTCCAGTTTTTTACTTTTAATTTTATTCATATTTAAATTTAGTCTATGAACTAGCGTACCCTCGCCCGCTTCGCTAGACGATAAATTCAATGATTTGCTGAAAGAGAATAAAATTAATACGAAACAAAGCAAATTCTTTGATACAATTTCATTCGAACTTTATTGTAACACTTTTTGGTAGACAACGTTTTTGGTTTTTTCATCTTTCGCGTGAATAATGACGATGGTTTGCCAACTCGTGAGCAAGCTACATACAATTGTCCATGAGAAAAAATTGGGTATTCTAAATTAATAGAGACTGTCCTTGCGCTTTATTAATTCTCATAGCGAAGGCAAGGCGAATAGGGAACTGCAAACGTTTGAAATCGAATGGTAAATCCGCCGGAATCAGTGGAATTCAGGGTATCAAAATGTCTTCTCCTTTGTACTTCCCTTTCAAAATTGTTGCTTCGATAACGTTACCCATTAGCTTCTTCACAGCGAGTCTGGTACCGTTGCAAAGTTGGGGCACATTACTATTGCGCAGCATAATAATCGGTGCTCCAATTTTTAATCGTAAATTATGAGGTGGTAAGCCTGGCCAATCGAGTGAGTTTAAGAATTCAGTTGGATAATTTACGACCTCATCTTGATCAGTAATAGTGTCCATTGACTTATACGCAACTATGTCACCAGGTATTTGATCTAAAATAGCTGAATTTATATCATTGACGTCCTTATATTTCCCAGCTAAAATTGCTCTTTCGCTGAGTCAATCATGGTTTTTGTAATGTTGAACTATGTTTGGAAATACACTCTGTATCAATGCCTCTTTAGACTGTGCAAAAGTGCAGAAATTGTTAGGCAATGTTATCATTTCTGTTGTTTTTGAAAAAAGGTTTATTTTTTTGGTTAAAAAGTGTTTTTTGAAGTTTTGAAAAACACTTCGCTCTAACAAATTTCTTCTCAGTTAATTGCTGAAAATTAAATATTTTTCTTGAAAAAATTTCATACTTTTGTAAAAGTTTAAATTGATTTGTTAAAAAAGATTTTTTTATTTTATTTTATTTTATTTTATTTGTTTAAAATTTTTGAATTTTTTTTTTTTGTAATTTTAGAAAAACACCTCTTCGAAGAAATTTCTTTTATCTTTTTGAGGAAAATTTGGTTTTGAAAAAATTTCATGCTTTCGAAATTTTTTTATTTTACTTTATTTCTTCAAAATTTTTGAAAACAATTTTTTTTATAATTTTCGAAAAACACCCCTTTGAAAAAATGTTTTCTATGTGTCATAGTGGTATTCCATTAACTTTTAGGATTATAGTCAAATACTTACAAATATCTACGCTTTCATAAATAGCAACAATAAACAAATTTCCTCAAAACCAAAAAATTTACTTTTTTTCTAAAAAAATTCTAAACAAACAACGTAATAAATTTAGAATTTTGTGTTCACGAAAAAACAGTATTGTTTTTATTGTATTAACTGAAAACCAAAATGTTGCAAAAAATCCAAACAAAACTAAATTATTTTTTTGTGTTCATTTGGTCCATATGTTCCATAAAAAGTTGATATGGTAAATAATATGCAGGGTCTGATACACGCAAATTTCCATTGACCATTATAGTGACAAAGTTATCGATCACCAATTCCAACAGGATTCCAAAATCAGAGTTGGAATGAGTTGTTGTGTGGTGTACTTCTGAAAAAATGAGAAATAAACAAAATAAATCTAAAAATTCAAATTCTAACTTTATCTTGTGTATGTTCTTATTACTTTTGAATTTTTCCAATGAAGCACCATTCATTTTAAATTTTCCAAGAATTTTTTTTATCATTTCGCGTTTCTTTCCTTTTTCATTCGATTCCAACATTTGTTCATAGCCGAAAACATCGTTTGCAAACGCATTCATTTCCATATAGAATTGGTCAAAGAAAGCATTGCTCAATTGAATTGAAACATTATTTTCATAAATACTTAGGACCTTAACTAATGCACTTTGGTACATACCTAACGCAGATATTCATCGCGACCTTGACATCGATACTATTGATGAAACAATACAAAGCGCTAGCAGAAGACACATAAATAGACTATTAACGCATACAAATCCTATGATGAGAAGACTACCAAATAAAGAAAAATCTACCCAAAGTCGGCTTAACCGTCAAACACCAACAGATCTTGCAAAATCCTTGTAATCAATTGTCAACTAATCGAATATGTCATTGTTTGTTAACCACTTGTTTTTAAATAATATGTATATATTTCTTCTAAATGAGCTTGGGGGCATTGGCCCTTCAATATCACTCTCATTCCATCTTTTTGTAAATCAAATTACTTATTGTCTAACGACAGGTGTAATATTTTATGGAAGAAATACAAAAAAAAAAAAAAAAAAAAAAATTTCATTCGAATCATTTGAAATTTCTGTATACAATAACGAAAAATTCAAAAAAAGTTGTACACATAAAATGAATGTCGATTCGAAACTTACTTTAATCTAAGAATCGAGCAAGTTTTGTTTTGTACAATATTTTGATTTTTTCTTTTTTTTTATATGAAGAAAATATTTAAAAGAAATTTTTTTTTGCTAAAAACCTTCCCCTAGTGGATCCTTATAATATGAAAAAAGAACGAATAAAATTGGCCTCGTATCGGCCCAAAAAAATTCGTACAAACGAACATCATTTCATTTTTAGTATATAATATAGATATATAACTTTGTTAGAAACTATTTATATATATATAATTGGCGCGTACACCGTTTTTGGGTGTTTAGCTGAGCTCCTCCTCGTATTTGTGGTGTTCGCCTTGATGTTGTTCCTCAAATGGAGGGACCTACAGTTTCAAGCCGACTGCGAACGGCAAATATTTTTTATGAGGAGCTTTTTCATGGCAGAAATACTCTCGGAGGTTTACCATTGCCTGCCGAGGGGCGACCGCTATTAGAAAAATGTTTTTATTAATTTTGGTTTCACCGAGATTCGAACCAACGTTCTATCTGTGAATTCCGAATGGTAATCACGCTCCAATCCATTCGGATACGCCTGCCGACTACAGGCTATAGGAAAATAAAAAGTTTATTCTTAAAGCAATTACGATCTACAGCCACACAGCAATTTCTCGGCATAGGGTTTTATTTGGTCAGAGCACAGTGATGAAAAAAGTTTATAGCCAGTATTAAGTTCAGTAATGCCTCTATAGTGGCATGGTACTACACAACGTAATTCAGTGGAGGTGATAGTTCGTAAAAGTTTTTGAAATAAATTATATATATATACGCACTTTTTGGATGTTTGTAGGAGCTCCTCCTCCTATTTGTATCATGCGTCTTGATGTTGTTCCACAAATGGAGGGACCTACAGTTTTTAGCCAAGTCCGAATGGCAGATATTTTTTAGGAGTAGATTTTTCATGAAGAAGGTTCAAGACCGGGGCGTTTTCCTGTAAGAACAAAGACGGTGATCTGGTGACTGACGTACAGAGCATTCTTAAATTATGGAGGGAACACTTCTCGAACCTGTTAAATAGTGATAGCTGCGCATGTCAGAGAGAATGTGAAGATCCCGATACCCCAATCGTTGACGACGGAATTGTCGTTCCGTTACCTGACTATGACGAGGTGAGAATAGCGATAACGCGTCTAAAGAACAACAAAGCCGCGGGCGCCGACGGACTACCGGCTGAACTATTCAAACATGGCGGCGAGGAGCTGGTAAGGTGCATGCATCAGCTTCTTTGCAAAATATGGTCGGATGAAAGCATGCCTGCCGATTGGAATTTAAGTGTGCTCTGCCCAATCCATAAGAAGGGCGATTCTGCAATATGTGCCAATTATCGCGAAATTAGTCTTCTAAATACATATGGCCTATAAGGTTCTAGCGAGCGTATTGTGTGAAAGGCTGAAGCCTACCGTCAACCAACTGATTGGACCTTATCAGTGTGGCTTTAGACCTGGAAAGCCTCCCATCGACCAAATATTCACAATATGCCAAATCTTGGAAAAGACCCATGAAAGGAGAATCGACACACACCATCTTTTCGTCGACTTCAAAGCTGCATTCGACAGTACGGAAAGGAGTTACCTGTATGCCGCTATGTCTGAATTTGGTATCCCCGCAAAACTAATACGGCTATGTAAGATGACGTTGCTCAACACCAGCAGCGCCGTCAGAATTGGGAAGGACCTCTCCGAGCCGTTTGATACCAAACGAGGTTTCAGACAGGGTGACTCGCTGTCGTGTGACTTCTTTAACCTGATGTTGGAGAGCATCGTACGAGCCGCAGAACTTAATCGCTCAGGCACAATTTTTTATAAGAGCGTACAATTGCTGGCGTATGCCGATGATATTGACATCATCGGCCTTAACAACCGCGCTGTTAGTTCTGCCTTCTCCAAACTGGATAAAGAGGCAAAGCGAATGGGTCTGGTGGTGAACGAGGACAAAACGAAGTACCTCCTGTCTTCAAACAAACAGTCGGCGCACTCGCGTATCGGCACCCACGTCACTGTAGACAGTTATAATTTCGAGGTTGTAAAAGACTTCGTGTATTTAGGAACCAGCATTAACACCGATAACAATGTCAGCCTTGAAATCCAACGTAGAGTCTAGAATCTCACTTGCCAACAAGTGCTACTTTAGACTAAGTAGGCAACTGAGCAGTAAAGTCCTCTCTCGACGAACAAAACTAACACTCTACAAGACTCGCATCATGCCTGTCCTAACGTATGGCGCAGAAGCTTGGACGATGACAACATCCGATGAAGCGACGCTTGGAGTGTTTGAGAGAAAGATTCTGCGTAAGATTTTTGGACCTTTGCACGTTAGCAACGGCGAGTATTGCAGGCGTGGGAACGATAAGCTTTACGACGATATAGACATAGCGCAGCGAATAAAGATCCAGTGGCTACGTTGGCTGGGTCATGTCGTCCGAATGGATACAAACGCTCCGGCTCTGAAAGTATTCGGTGAGGTACCAGCTGGTGGTAGCAGAGGAAGAGGAAGGCTTCCTCTGCGTTAGAAAGATCAGGTGGAGAAGGACTTGGCTTCACTTGGTGTGTCCAACTGGCGCCGGTTAGTACGAGAAAGAAACGACTGGCGCGCTTTGTTAAACTCGGCCAAAATCGCGCAAGCGGTTATAGCGCCAATTAAGAAGAAGAGGAAGTCATCAGTCAAAAAAACCAATTGAAAAAAGTACCTCCCATCTGAATATCCTACACAAACCAACCAACCCCTATCTGGAAATACGGTAGAGAAATAACGGCTTAAAATACAAATCTTGAGCTTATACAGCGAATACAATCCAAAATATTACAAAATATAACAAATGCCAGATGGTTTACAGTCTGTGGCAGAAGAAAAGAACCAGTTTTTTCTTGTAACTTCAAGATATATTTCGTTCTGCATTTTGCTCCATAATAGCCTCACTCGAGAGCTACAACGCCAGTACTAACTCAGGTTAGTGTCGTTCGAAACTTTCCTGTTAACGCAACCAAACAAAAATGAGTGAGAAATACGCGAAGCGTTTCTATGCACGCATTCGAGAGGGCCAAAATTATCGTATGCCGCGGCTGCAAATTGATTAAAAGCTCCAAAAAGTCCGTGATTTTAAGCCACTTGTGCGTCAAGCTCGTAAAATCTAGTGCTGTTTGTCGTCGAGCTACGCAGAAAACCAGATTCAAAGCATGAAAGATGCCAGGCTATACTGGACAACGATGAAGAGTGCACGGCTTATTGCGTAATTGCGAATCGTAGTTTTGTACATACTTTCATGTAAAAACATTTATCTTTTATACTTCACAAATAATCGCGGCTCCTTTTTTCTGATGCAGACTGTATTTCCGATGAACCCATCCACCGTCACTTAAATGTAGACGCAATCCAAGAAACCATAACAAAATGTTCAACTAAACTTATAGAGCCACTATCAAGCCACCAAAAAGAACAAGTGCAAAAAATTGTGCCGACGGAAAATATCAGAAGATGATTAAAACGACTCACACCAACTGAATTAACAGAAAGATTTACAGTGTAATTAAAAAATAATTTAATGTAACAAACAAAAAAATTTCCTTACACTGGTAAAATAGCATTAAATATAATACAAGTGTAAAAAAAGATTGCAGAGAGTTAGTACAGGGTGCGCTATCTTTTATGTCGGTTTGAAAGCATTGAATAACTTAAAAAAAAAACAACTGATTTGTATAAGTGAGCTATTTTTATTTGGTTTGGTTATTTACATTTTATTAAAACTATTTTTTTTAATACAATATCTGCCAAGTGGTCACCTTTATTAGCAATTACAAACTGCGATCTTTTTTCTGTGTTTGTCTTCACGTTGTCAAGCATTTCGGGTTTTATAGTATAGCGTCGATTTCGGCACGAATGTTTGCCTTAAGCTGGTCAATAGTCTTCGGTTTGTTGGCGTAAACCTTATTTTTCAAATAACCCCACAAAAAGAAGTCCGGGAGGGTTAAGTCAAGTGATATGAGGGGCCAGTCGATGTCACCTCTTTTTGACACTAGACGTCACGGGACGCAAAAATGCTGAGCGCGACGACGATACGACACTGTTGGCTCCTGGGCATCGCTCTCCCTCACTGCTTCAACAAGTGCATTGGTTGTTGATGAGCGGCATGTTGACGATCTCCTACTGTCCCGTGCTCAAAAAAATTCGACACCAAACGACGAATAGTATTGTCAGACGGTGCCTGTTTGCCGCAATACTTTTTTCGATATGCGCGTTGAGTTAGAAAAATAGAACAAGTATTTTCGATGTATAGCGTCACTATTTTAGCGCGTTGTTTCGGTGTAAAGTGGTCCATGGTAGAAATCGTACTGAATTGACGTATCGATATATGTTGAAGTCGATCGGTTGGTAAATGACAAAGTTATTTAGCGTTTACATGCCGACATTAAAGATTGCGCACCCTGTACGAGCAAAAAAAGGAAACCAGAAAAACAAAATAACGTTTTTTAAATAACATTTAAAACCAAGCATCTCGAAAATGGTTAAGTTTTGTGAAGTAATGTATAAATTAATCACAGAACACTTAAATATAAAAATCCTTAAGTATCTAGCACGACTTTCGACGTAACGCTGTACACAAGTATGAAATTTTAAGCATAATTTCAGCTTTTGTGGCCGTTTCCGAATCAATATAAACGCTTTATTATTAAAAAGGTCAAATAAAAAAAAAAAATGTTTAAACCACAAAGATTTAACTTTACGCATTACTATTTACACCTATGCTGTATGTGGTATATTTGGTTTCCAGGCACAAGAAGAAAAAGTTTTAAACATACATTAAAAAATCATAAACTACAAAAACTTTATGAGAATTTAAATGAGTACGAAGCCGTAGTTGCACACAACAAAATATAGCAACGCCTTAAAGTAAAGTAGTAAAGATAAAACAAACAAAAGGAATAGTTTGGCTCTTTGCTGCCTTTGACCCCATTCTCTGCTTCAACATTTTTATTCTCATATTCGCGAACATTAAAGTCGTTTGGTCATAAAAGTAAAAGTACTATTAAATATTACTTATAGATTTACCAGTATGTAGTATCCATTTTAAGCGAGCAGAGAGCTGGATGCATTTAAGAGAAGAGATATTGAATTGAATTGAGAAGCAAAATTTATCGCAGAATAGTGGAAGTGCATAAAAATTGATCATAACTTTTAAGTAAATACTGTTTCCATCTTTTCTTTTGTGGCGGTGAGGTAGGGATTAAAATGCCTTCGCACTTACATGGCGCTACTAAACCAATCTCTTCTCTTCCACTCCTGAATGTTTCCTCTGCCCCGGAACTACAGAACAGAGAAGATACAAGTAGGCGTTTTTATAAAGACGAGCCGAAGAGTCGGTCTTCTAATTAAAAGGTGGGTTAATGTTAGGCTAAGCGACTCTGTCCACGTCAAGTTTTTTGGAGCACAGGACTCCTTCTATGAATGTGCCAATAAGTTGCTACTTTTCTGCGCTTTCTATAATTTTTTTCATTGATGTTGTCTTCTCTTAAGGGAACTAGTCTGCCTTCGAACGGATCGTTAACTTTTCTTGTTTGGCCCCAAAAGTTTTCTCTCGGAGCTCACGTCTTGACTTAAGGCTAACCATACTAAAACGAGGATACACAAGTCATTTTTTAGAACTTGCCATGTGAATAGGCGCGTTGTCCTGCTGTAATATGAGATATTCAGCTTCCCAAAGCTTTTTAAACGAAATAAGGTATTCAAGCAGTGTTCCTGATAAACCAAAGCATCTAAATATTTCACCAAACTCAAAAGCAATTTCCACTCAAGATGCATTTTTAACTGCTGCATCATAACCCTATTGGCGGCCGCCGTAGCCGAATGGGTTGATGCGTGACTGCCTTTTCGAATCTCGGTGAAACCAAAATGAACGAATGAAATGAATTAACGATATAACCCAGGGCCATCCAAATATTTTCAACACTGAAGTTGACGTGCTTGCAAATGGTTCTTCTTTGTATTAATTATACGCGAATCAAGGTCTCACCTCAATATGTTTATGTTTTGAAGATGTCATAGAAATTCACTATTTAAGGCTTCCAGAAGATGCATGGAGTTCTTAGTATGTAGGGTACGGCACTCGAACTGTAACCAATTAAAAAGGCCATAAATTTAGTTTGCAAAATTAAGAATAAATTTACTTTTGCTCGATATGACCACCTTTTACCTTCAATATGGCCTTGAGACGGTCCCCAAACGAATCGCAAGCTGCTCGAATGTGACTTGCAGGTATTTTCGCCTACTTGAGGACAATGGCTTTTTTCAGCGCCTTAAGACTGGTGAATCTCTTACTTCGGCGCTTGCTCTTCAAAATTGTCCAAAGAGAATAATCTATTGGAATCACGTCTGATGAATTTGAGAGCCATTGTGTGGACGTTATGAAGCTCGGAACGTTGTCTTTTAGCTATTCTTGGTTTACTCGAGCTTTGTGAGACGGTGCGGAGTCCATGGTCTGCCACCAAATATTTGTCTGCTCACGGTTTCAAGGCAACCTCCAGAATACTTTCCCGATAATATCTCGCATATACCTTGACGCCAGGCTCGATGAAAACGATTGGAGAGCGCCTATCTGCAGTTACAGCGGCCCAAACCATTACTTGTGACAGTTGCTGCTTTCTGGTGGCCAATTGAGGACTCAAATTCTCATATGAACGGTCGGTAAAATCCACCCTAGCGTTTAGGGAGTTTACGAATTGCTCAATTTGAAAAAAATGTCTCGTCAGAAAACACAATGTTCGGAAATTTACCCCTTTCGGCCAAGCAAAGCAACTCCTTCCCTTTCTCAAGTCTGACTTGTTGCTGCTTTGGTGTGAGATCATACGCCTCTTGGATCTTGTAAGACTTAACTTTGAGATCATTCTTCAGTATAAGGCAGATGATTCGGTCAAATATTTTCAGTTCTTTCGCCATTTGATTGGCACTTCGTTAGGGATTTCTCTGAAGTCGCCTCTTCCCTTTTTGAACCATTTCACGTGACGTTGCAGTATTTTGATAACCACCTCCATGAGGTTGTGCGATGTAACCCGTATCATTGTAACGAGTAATGGTGCGATAAATAAAAACTTTATTAACATACTTTAAGGTGCTCGAGCTGTCGAACAATCGCTGGTTGTGATTTTCCAGCCAAATATAATGCAATCAAACTACTATGTTTGAAATCCATTACTGATTTTCTTTTTTCGCGTTTACTCTCGACAAAATGCTTCTGCGCGCTTGTAACCAATACTCTGGACTGTCATTTAGCCAATTAACAGACAGCTGATGACCGTGCATTAGCTGCGGGAGCGGCCTGAAGTGTGCTACACTGTACCCTATACAATAATAGTATGGCATTTCTGGTCCAGTATACTTACTTATTCAGATGAGGAAGCTTCAGTGGCAGACATTTCTAAGCGCAGTGCAATGTGTGGTAGCACAAACTATGAAAGGGTGCCCTCTAGACATAGTTTTTACGTTCAAGCCTTAACAAATCTTCAACAACACACTGTAATATATTAATTTATATAATATAAAGGATTTCTCTATTCCGATTTCCTTTAATTCCGTTGCTCGTGGCATGGCCTGATAAGTATCAGTCAACAGTATCAAAAAGCTTAATTCCAGCAAAAAATGAATCTCGCAAATCAATAATTTAATTTAATTTAATTTAATTTAATTGAACACAGCTACCGCTTGAGTTTATAATCATTCGCAGGATAAACCACATTAATTCATTGCTTTGTTTAAATAACGGCAAATTGTAATTTCATAATGGCCTCTCATCAACGAGACTATCATTTGCAGGTATACACAGGTGCTTACAGTAGGTCAAATAAATGAGTTTATTCAGTCCGCAGTGATGTTGTGTATCAAAGCATTGAAGCTTTTATGCTAAAATATGATTTTTACAATTTTTAGCCGCTGCAAATTTTTGTAACTTCCGTTCTGTAGATATTTTATAAAAGACTTACAGTCTTACATATGCACCCACATATCTACGACAAACAAGTATTATTGAAATCTGGAGAAGAAAAAAAAAATTTTTTTTGTCCAAACAGAACCAAGTGCTTTGTCAAACTATAAAGAAATTCACGGGAACGAAAAATTATTTAAAGTTTGAAATACTCGCATAAAATTGGGCAGCTCGATTGGCAAACTGTCTGGTAGAAGCGTGACCGCCATAACTACTTACCCAATATGATTCTAACAAACTGCACTGTATGGGATTTAATATTTATTATACGCAATATATTCCATAAAATCCACAATCTGTGAAAAAAATATCGGGAACTGTTCATTTAAAGAGCGCGCGTTACACATACAAGTGTCTAAATTTTTGCTGGAATGTTGGTACAACTGCCCTCTATAATGTCGCAGAGTTTGAGCCTGGTCTGTCAATTAGCTTTTTTTGCCATTTAATTATATCAGTCAACCGCAGGTGTGCTCTGCGATTTTCACTATGATTAAAACTATCGAACAAAGAAATTGTCTTAAATTTTGTATGCTTGAACGGGATTCCCCGCAAAAAATAATCTGAAGGCGTTATATCGCACGATCTGGGTGGCCAATTGACAGGTCCCGAACGTGAAATAAAATGTTCACCGAACTCGGCTCTCAACAAGTCCATTGTTACGCGTGCTGTGTGGCATGTGGCACCGTCTTGCTGAAACCACATGTCATGCAAGTCAAGCTCTTGCATTTTGGGCACAAAAAAGTTGGATATCATTTCACGGTAGCGCTCACCATTCACAGTTACGTTACGATTCGCAGCATCTTTGAAGAAGTACGGTCCAATGATACCTCCAGCCCATAAACCGCACCAAAGTGTAACCTTTTCTGGATACATTGGAAGCTCTTGCAATTCTTCTGGCTGATCTTCACTCCAAAATCGACAATTCTGCTTATTTACGTATCCATTGATCCAAAAATGAGCTTCGTCGCTGAACAGAATTTTTCCATAAAAAGGTGGATCTTCGGCCAACTTTCCAAGAGCCCATTCACCAAAAATTCTGCGTAGCGGTAGGTCGTCCGGCTTCAATTCTTGCACCAGCTGTATTTTGAAAGGCTTCACACCTAAATCCTTTCGCAAAATTTTCCACGTTGTTGAGTAACAGAGGCCCAATTGCTGCGAACGGCGACGAATCGATAATTGATGGTCATCATTAACACTGGCCGATACAGCTGCGATATTTTCTTCAGTTCGCACTCTACGTTTCAGTGGGTCGATTAAACTGACCATAAATGGAAGAAGCGCGCGATAAACTTTCTTAACAGAACGCGCATTTTTATAGTAAAATTCAATGATTTGCAAGCGTTGTTCGTTTGTTAGACGATTTATGGTTAAATTATATACCAAACTGAAGATTTTTGACAGTGAAACAAAACACGAAACGTGCGTCAGCTGTTTAAACCAGCTGTTTTAAAAAGATAATAGCTAAAAAATCACCCGTTACAACTGTCCTCCATAGTATCGCTGAATTTGAGCGCGATCTGTGATTTAGTTTGTTTTGACATTTAATTATATCAGTGTGCTCTGCGATTTTCGCTATAGACAAAAACATCGAAGAAATAAATCGTCTTAAATTTTGTGTGCCGAATCGTTGAAAATGTTGCAGAAAGCCCATGGCAAGTGTGCTCTATACAAAAACACTGGTCTGCGAGTGGTATAAGGCTTTTGCAAAGGGCCGAGATCTCGCCCCGATCTGGTCGCCCATCAACGTCTTCAACAGATGAAAACGTCGAAAAAGTTAAGGAAATAGTGCTGGAAAACCATCAAACCATCATTTAAGTTTAAGGGAGGTAGCTCGCGACCTTAGCGTGTCTCTCGAATCAATTCGCAACATTTTACATAATACGCCCATGAATTTGGTTCGGCTCGTTCCAAGAGAGTTGAATTTCTTTCAAAAAATGCATCAGAAGAAGGTAGCTGAAGACATACTTGAGCAAGTGACAAGTGAATTCGGACCCAACGTTTATCCAGCGCATCGTAACAGGTGATGAGACGTACGTATGTGAGTTTGACATGCAAACCAGTCAACAGTCAACAGGCGGCTGTATGGCGCTATCCACATGAGCCAAAACCCAAAAACCCACGTCAAGGTCAGTCAAAAGTGAAAGAATGGTTTTATTTTTTTTAGGATTGTTTTGAGCACTCGGAATTCATTCCAAATGGTTCTACAGTAAATAAGAAATATTATTTCGAAGTTATGCGACGTTTGAGAGAGAATGTGCGTAGGAAACGACCCAATTTGGGGGAAGAAAACTCAAGGATCTTGCACCAAGATAACGCACCGTCGCACAAGGCTCATATTGTTAACACTTTTTGACCAAAAACTCCACAAATATCATCGAAGACCGAACCGTATTCACCGGACTTAGCCCCCTGTAACTTTTCCTTTTCCCAAACTTAAATTGCCACTCCACGGACGCCGCGTTGAGTCGATAGAGTCCAATAAGATGAATTCGCTGAGGAGCTGAAAAAGATCTCTTCAAACGCATTTAAAAGGTGCTTGGAAGACTACTAATCGTTGGCATATGAGTATTGCTTCGAATGGATCCTATTTTGAAAGCGACAAAATAAATTTTGATGATTAAACAATTATTTTGCGTTTTATTGAACAATTCCCGGTGCTTTTTTGACAGAATGTAGATACATACACAGAGCAATCACTTGAAATTACAAATGTCAGTACACATCCATATGCGCTTCACGTAAAGTAACCGCAATGCCACATTTGTAAATGGAGAAAGTTTGTTTTTTACATTTTCCAGGATTCACCAAAGTCAAGCAAACCAATGCTAATGGAAAATGGAAATGTAAGCTGTACAATCAACAAGCGCTTTCAGTGGTTCGCGTATAAGTATGAACTTACATGTGTTTGTTTCTACACATACAAATATATGTTTGAGTATATGTATATGTATAGTATGCATTTATGTCTGTTTGCGTTCTAACAAACTTTACTTTCGGTTTTCTTTTGCTTTTCCTTTTTATCGTTTTTAGCATTTATATATGGAAATTCGTGGAAATTCTGGTGCTAAAGAGAAGAAGGAATAGAATTAGCGTAAAATATTTAACTTATTTAAAAAATGTTCTTATTTTTTTTACCCCTTATCATTTCCATCAGAAGTAATCACTACTAAACTCGATGCTGGTGCAGAGATATTCATTGACCAGAATAGCATCTTAGTTTCCATTCCTTAAAGAGTTACGCTACCGACTCTTAAGCGGAAGTGATTGCAATATTTACAGCCATGAGATATTATATAAGTAACTGAGAAAATATATGAGTGGAAAAAACTCTAATTTATAGTCGTGATCTTAAGGGGTTACATACGTCCAGCAGCGCCAAAAATGCGCTAAAAGAAAAACTGTTTCTAGAAGGGACAACTTTAGAAAAGAATAGAAAAAAAATTTTTAAATTGTTTATTAGTATTTAAAGTTTATAAAAAAATGTATTCTAATTTTTCTTTACAAAAATTAGTATGTAAAAAATCGCGTGACCCAAAGTACAATGAAAAAAAACTTGATCCACGGTCGGTGTCATTACTCATTGAAATGTTGATGCATCTGTAAAAAGTGAAAAAAAATTCTTGTAAAATAAAGTTGTAGTTACATGTGTTTTACGTTATAAATGTCAAACTTTAATCCTATTTATAACATTTTTTAATAAGGCTCGACAGACTATAGAGAACACTCTTTCGAATATTTGGAAAACAAAACCACATACAAAATATTAAAAACTGTATGAGTTATCATGCAGACCCTGTCGGAAAAAAAAAGTTTCGAGAAAAACGAAAGCAACAGACAGCTGCCTGAAATGAAGCACAGCTACCTGTGCGCATCAAACTCTCGTCGGGCAGTTACATTTTCTACCATAACTTTGTAGCTATGGAGAACTTTTAAATACAATCGCCTTGCATAGAAGTACGCCTAAAACTATAAAGAATAATAATATGTAAAACAAAATAAATTTTTTGAAAACTCTGAACGTATGTAACCCTTTAAAGTGTACTCCGCCCCACGGTGTTCCGAATTCATACAAGCAATGGTCAAAAACAGAAGGAGTGATCGGAATTTGTTAAAATTTTACTTCCGAAAGGATTTTTCTCTTCTTAATTGGCGCGATAATCGCTTACGCCGAGTTTTGGCCGAGTTTAACAAAGCGCGCCAGTCGTTTCTTTCTTGAGACGCTGGCCAAAAGGAACAATGCCCGAAAATTCTACCAGAAAGTTCGGCGGCTTACAGAAGGTTTCAAGACCGGGGTGTTTTCCTGTACGAACAAAGACGGCGATCTGCTGACTGACGTACAGAGCAATCTTAAATTATGGACGGACACCTCTCGAACCTGTGACAAAATAGTGGCAGCTGCGCATGTCAGAGAGAATGTGAAGATCGCGATCCCCCAATCGTTGACGACGGAATTGTCGTTCCGCTACCCGACTATGACGAGGTGAGAATAGCAATAACACGGCTAAAGAACAACAAAGCCACGGGCGCCGACGGACTGCCGGCTGAACTATTCAAACATGGCGGCGAGGAGCTCGTAAGGTGCATGCACCAGCTTCTATTCAAAATATGGTCGGATGAAAGCATGCCTGCCGATTGGAATTTGAGTGTGCTCTGCCCAATCCATAAGATCCTGCAAGCTCTGTCAATTACCGTGAGATTAGTCTTCTAAATATCGCCTATAAGGTTCTAGCGAGCGTATTATGTGAAATGCTGAAGCCCACTGTCAACCAACTGATTAGACCTTATCAGTGTGGCTTTAGACCTGGAAAGTCTACCATCGACCACATATTCACAATATGCCAAATCTTGGAAAAAACCCATGAAAGGAGAATCGACACACACCATCTTTTCGCCAACTTTAAAGTTGCATTCGACAGTATGAAAAGGATGGCGCAATGTCTGAATTTGGTATCCCCGCAAAACTAATACGGCTTTGCAAGATGACGTTGTTCAACACCAGCAGAATTGGGAAGAACCGCTCCGAGCCGTTTGATACCAAACGAGGTTTCAGACAGGGTGACTCGCTATCGTGTGACTTCTTTAACCTGATGTTGGAGAGCATCGTACGAGCTCAGTCGGCGCACTCGCATATCAGCGCCCACATCACTGTTGACAGTTATAATTTCGAGGTTGTAAAGGACTTCATTTATTTAGGAACCAGCATTAACACCGATAACAATGTCAGCCTTGAAATCCAACGTAGAGTCTAGAATCTCTCTTGCCAACAAGTGCTACTTTGGACTAAGTAGGCAACTGAGCAGTAAAGTCCTCTCTCGACGAACAAAACTAACACACAAGGTTCTCATCATGCCCGCCCTAACGTATGGCGCAAAAGCTTGGAGGATGACAACATCCGATGTAGCGACGCTTGGAGTGTTCGAGAGAAAGATTCTGCGTAAGATTTTTGGACCTTTGCACGTTGGCAACGGGGAATATCGCAGGCGATGGAACGATGAGCTGTATGAGCTTTACGACGACATAGACATAAAGATAAAGTGGCTACGTTGGCTGGGTCATGTCGTGCGAATGGATACAAACGCTCCGGCTTTGAAAGTATTTGATGAGGTACCAGCTGGTGGTAGTAGAGGAACAGGAAGGCCTTCTCTGCGCTGGAAAGAGGGCTTGCCTTCACTTGGTGTGTCCAATTGGTGCCGGTTCGCGCGAGAAAGAAACGACTGGCGCGCTTTGTTAAACTCGGCCAAAATCGCGTAAGCGGTTATCGCGCCAATTAAGAAGAAGAAATTCTCTTCAATACTCGGTGGAATCCTGCCGCTAGGAATATTAGCGATTTTAATAAATTCAGCAAAGACAGATGTCTGCCTGCTGGCACAATTTCCAAGCTGTGTTTGCGGGTTGAAGTAAAAAACCAAAAAAAATAAAAAATAAAAATAAAAAAACACAAATAAAAATTTGTAATATAATAATATAAATAAAATTAAATAGAAAAGATATTGTCGTAAAAAATGTTAGGAAATATTTATTACCTTTTTCTGAACCCTATGTCAGTGCATATTAATTTGGGTATACTCGTATTTCATGTTCTGAACCAACTCTATCACTACTTATGTCATTTTCGTCGGAGCAGAAAGAAGTTTTCTAGAGCTAAGCCCAGTAAGAACTCTTTTTTATTATTTACAGTTAATTTTAATAATTGCAATAACTAAAATTTTATAATTTTAAAACTTTCAATTTATTTTTTAATTTTAAAATTTAGTTTTATAAAAACAATTTCATTTTCCCATAAGACGAATAGGACACTGCTGCCATTCTTTAGACACTAAATGTAGGATAAAGTTTCGAATTCTATTAGTACTTTATATCTCATCTGCGCTCAAATTACAGTGTAGATTTCTTAAGAGGTTTTAATATAAGAAATTTTTTGGAAATTTAAATATTGCTGCTAATTCAACTAATGCTGATAATGTAACTCAGATGGTAAAGTTGCTGAATATTTGAGCCAGATTATTAAAAGTTGTGGACTTGTTATCAGAATCAAAACAATAACAATAACCACCAAAATTAAAATATGACGAATTAAAATAAGCATTAAGAATATTTAGAAATATGCAAATACAGCGTCATATCTCTGACACTTGAAACTCCACATACCCATTAGTCGACATATTTCATGGGGAATGAAGAGGACTAAAAATCAGCGTTGCTTTGTATTTCTCAAATAAAAGTAAAATTTCCATACTTGAAACCATCAAAAAGCACTTAAGCACCCAACTTACATAAGCAGAATAAAAGTAAATAAAACAAGAATATTTAATGCACTGACAGCTAACAAAATGCAAAGCACAAAATTTGTGTGTTATTGCCAAGAGTCAACCGAAGCAAAAGGTTGCGTATACGCAGCGTATGGAGAGGGCAATGCGAAGACAAAAATGTAGGCACCTTTGAAAATTGACTGCAAATTAGTCTAATGTTAATTTAGGAAGCAGTTTGAATTTGCAAAATGTTTGCGCCAACTGTTTACCTCACTTTTCATAGACACTTACCAGACGTGCCGCAATTTAGCATAAAGAAAATGTGACAAATGCGTTTATTTTATTTACATTTACCGGAACTAAGATATGCGAGGAAGAGAAACTGCTGCGCAAAGTTGTGAATTAAAGAGTAAAAGTAAACACTAAACAGTTACCGGTATAAGTGAAAGAAGAAGTATAAATATTTATTTACTTACTCACTTAGTTTTTGGTAGACAATTTTTCAGTACAGAAACGAACTCAAAAGCCGTATTAATGTTCAACTTTGAATAGTATTAAAGAAAATACGGTTTTTGATTTTAAAAAATGTTATGTTTTAACAGTTTATATTGTTGCTAAATTTCTGTTTCGCACAAATATCACTTCATTATTAAAAAAATCCAAAACGGAAACTAGAAAATCATTCGAAAAAAATTATATTATTTCAGCAATAAAAAAGCTTGCCAGAAAATTAGGTTTGCCAGATGCAAGGCGGCGTAAAACTAATCATCCGAGTTTATTTTTGAATTGCTTTTTACTATATAAAACAGTTTACAGTGCACCTAGTGAGCCAGCCATTCACAACCCGCTTATTTGATAATTTGTATGTGAGGTTATTTACATGTGTTAGTAGTTTGTTTCCATTAACCCATAGGAAGGAAATGAGATAAAAGTACCTAAGTTTGTACTGAGGTCAAAGGGTTTTCGAAATAGTACACGAAGAAATGGAGCTCCACCTTTTCTGCGGTTTCCTAAGAAATAATTTGTGCAGTTCCCCTTTAGCAACTGTCGGAGGGATGCCGATGACTGGGTAGGAGGTTTCTGTGGCCAATTCAGTCCTCTTCCTGACAAGCTCATCAGCAATTTCATTTCCCCCCCACGTTTTTATGTCCTGGATTCCAGGATCAGAGAAATATTACCTACACACTCAAGAGATTTGATCTCCTCCTTAACATTTCATTCTCAAAATATCCGACAAATTTCTTTGAGTGCACCTTGGATTACTCCAGTGCTCACGCAGTCTTATGCTTGAAGCAGAAACCTGCCTTTCACAATTTGTTATGCTCAATTGACTTTTCGTTAATGTCGAAAATTAAAATTATGTGCAAAAATTATCGCAGAATTTAGAGCGAATTCGCTCTGCTTCTGCAGATGTCGCTTAATTAAATTTGCAAGTTCAAAATTGAGCGCATCAGTCATCAATTGACAAGTGAATGTTGTGGAATGACAGAGAAAATTAAATTAGCTGTTGTAAGTGCAGCTGCTAACTGTCGCTGGGTAGTTTTAATTGATGGATACTAATTACTCGTAAGCAACATTTCAATGTAAGTGGCTTAAAAATGTATGCAGTGTCAAGCTACAAAGCAATATTTTGACAGGCGTAACACCGCATTTACACCAAACCATGTTTAAATTTTTAAAACAATTTTTTTAAGCGAATTTTATATTTTTGAGAATTCGTTGAATGCAATATAAAAAGCACTAAAATCCGTTTGAAGAAAAGAAAATACAAAAAAGTATGCGTTATGAAGTGTCTTTATTGTGTGCGTTTTATTAAATAAATGTGTTACGGTTATGTAAAATAGACTGTATTGAAAAAACAGAGTTTCGATTAGACTAGATTGGGTTTGTGGGTGGCTGGACAAGTCCAAGCACTCAGTCAGTAGACCATAGATATCAGTACAAAGAATAGAGATAGGAAAGATAAAAAGTGGACAGTAAAACGGATAATTAGTTTAAGGGCCCTCTTCCACAAATTTCTTGGATTCATCGATGCATTTTAAGAGATCCGGAAGAGGAAGAGTATGAACTTTGTCCATACTTAGTGTATCGCAACCCAATATTCTAAGTCTGATTCTGGAAAATGCAGGGCAGCTACAGAGAAAATGCACTGCAGTGTCGTCATTCTCAAGGCAGGATAGGTATATCGGGCTGTCCACGACCCCCATGGTAGCCATATGCCCACCACAGACGTTGTGCGCTGTGATTACACGCACCAGTACTCTCAGGTCCTTTTTGCTGAATTTTAGGAGAAAGGTCGCTGTTTTCCTGTTTGGTTCTTTCACAAAGCACTTGGCTACTCTGCACGAGTTCAACTCAGACCAACGACCTCTGTGGGTAGACTTCATGAAGTCCTCAATCCATAGTTGAATCGATGCGGAATTGACACCTAGAAAGGGTTCAGGGCCTAGTGGCATACTTGCAGAGCCTTCATTTGCCAGTTTATCAGCTAACTCGTTCCCTGTAATACCACAATGTCCAGGCACCCAAATAAGACTAAGTTTGTTGTGTTTTGCAACACTGTTCAGTTTTGTCTTACATTCACCGACTAACTTCGAAGAGCAGCGTGGGTTAGCAAGGACTTTCAGTGGAGCTTGACTGTCACTAGAAATTCCAATACTGTTGCCTCGCCACTTTTTCTCAATTAGCCAGTAAGCCACATTCAAGATGGCATAGACTTCCGTAAGGAATACCGTGGTCATCTGTCCTGTGGCATAGGAGTAGTTGGTGTCTTCGTCTAAGTACCATCCAGATCCGCTTCCATCGTTGGTTTTGGATACGTCGGTGTAGAAAGTGAAGCTGATATCCCATTAATAGGTTCTCTGGACTTAACCATTGATCTCTATCTGGCATCGAAACATCATATTTCCTACCGAAGCTAACGACAGGCACCCGATTGTCCACCGGCATCGAGAACAGTGTGCACCGCTCCGACAACTGGTGGTATATCTGACAGTGGCCAGTGCTTACTTTATTTCCCCAGACTCCGTTTAACTTGAGCCCGTACGCCGCTTTCATTGCTTCCTTTCAAATTTGAAGATCAAGAGGTTGCAAGTTCTGAATAGCATTAAGGGCATGTCGTACTCATGGCACCTGTGATACCCAAGCTTATTTAGAGCTACCTGCATTTTATTGCATATAACTTCAAGTGATCGTCCTGAGATTAGTACGCACACATCGTCTGCGTAGGCTTGGATGTGTCCAATTTCCTGCAGAACATTAAGAAAAGAGTCCACCACGAAGCACCAAATTAGAAGAGAGAGTACACCGCCTTGTGAGCAACCCTTCTGAACCTCAACCCTGACTCCTTCATCGCTTTCTCTATCCATGGTCCATGACTTCTGATAGAAGAGCACATAGAGTCAAAGGTAGCATTGTCGAAAGCTCGTTCAACGTCCACAAACACACCAAGAGTGTACTCTCTTGTTTCCAGCCCTTTTTCGATTAGGCTCGTTCAGAGCCGATTCGCAAGATTTCTCTAAACAGGGTTTATAAAAGCCATCTTTATATTTAAAACGTATGTTAAGAGAATAGCTTTAAAAAAAGGCCGAAAAACACTTGCTTGCTATATTTGAGGTTAGGTAGGAAAATTCTCCAGTCTGATCTGCTTTTTCCTTTGTTTATTTTTACTATAAATACTATGGCTTTAATTCTTATTCAGTAAAATCAAGGGATTTTTAAAAATTAATAACAAGGTTCTAAATGTTAAGAAAAATTGAGAGAAGAAGCTCCAATATTCTTGCATAACATCAAAAAGACCAAAAAATGAGATTTGTGCTTTGAAAACATAATTTTCAATAGCACTGAAATCTTCTCAGAAAAAGCCAAGGCGCATTCATTAAAGGTGGTGACACTAGACCAACAACAATGTGCTGCACGTTTGATTATTAAAGCAAAGTATTGGGAAACTAGAAAATAAATAATGAATTCGCCTTGTTTCATTCTAAGCTGACAGCCACATGAACACGGCGAAAGAAAACAAAAAAAAACAAATCAGCTGATTTACTGATACCACCTTTTATAGCTTCGCCTTGAAAAAAGCTTTAAATGCAAGAGTGGCATTTTTAAGCTTTTTTTTAATTATCATTTATTTTTATCTTACAATTTTGGTAGCATCAAATTAAAAAATGAATAAACACCAAACTGAAAAATGTTCCCATTTTGGGTAACCCTACACAACTAGACTAAAGTGACGTCACGCATTCTCTGCGGAGCGTAATTTTGTTTCTATGAGTCTTGGGTTTATAGAAGTAAACTACTAACACATATAAATCCCTTCACGTACAAATTGTGCCATAAGCTGGAAATTTTTTGTAGTCAGTAAAATTATTATACAATAAATATTTCTCTCCTTTATTTATCCTTTTAAATTATAATCTTATGACACCTTTACGTTTGTTGCCTTCAAAATTGAATAAGTACATACGAGGTGAAGTCCAAAATAATCAAGATTGGTGTCATCTTTTTAATTGGTTAGTGCGTTGAAGTTACATCCCTAGCTGACTTTCAGTGAAAGCTTGGTGACATTCGGTTCAGTCAAAGCGAAGTTATTGCGTCTAAAGTATCAGTATAATTGTGTGCCGAATGGAAGACCCCAGACGAGCCACCACCCAAGAAATCACGTTTGAAGAAGTCAAAAATCAAGTCGGTGTTCATTTGTTTTTACGATTCCAAGGGAATTGTCCACAAAGAGTTCGTGCCAACGGGCCAAGCCGTCAATGCAATTTTCTATCTTGGCGTTTTGAAGCGTTTGCTGCATCGCATTCGTCGAATTCGCACTGAATACCGCGAAGGAGGAAGCTGGCGCTCATTTCATGATAATGCACCATCTCGTCGATCCACTCTTGTGACTGATTTTTTGACCAGAAATCGTATTTTAACCATCAACAACTCACCGTATTCAATTGCTATGGCTCCCTGCGACTCCTACCTATTCGGAAAATTGCATTGGACCATGAAAGGAAAACGTTTTGCGTCCGTAGACGCCATCCAAAAGGCTTGTACCAACATCCTGAAGGACATTCCGGTCAATAATCTGAAACACTCTTTCGAAAAGCTTTTTGACTACTTTTAATAAATAAACTCGAAGATATCAGAACAAAGCTCCTGTCGTTTCTATTTTAGCTTATCATAATCATTGTTGGCTGAACAACCCTGGTCGGGTCTATGCCTTCTATAGCACATGTCTCCAATCGTTTCGGTTTCGTGCCTGTGTCCTCCATGCCCGAAATCCCAAAGAGCCTGCGTCTTCTTCTACACCGTCAATCCATTTAAGTGGCGAGCGGCCCCTTCTTCTCTGTCTGTCTCATTTACCGAGGAGTATTTGTTGACTTGTGTAATCCGTGTAAGCCTCCAATATTTGATCTTCCCATCTCATTCTGTTGATCATGACTGTGGTTATCACTGATGGGTGCGAGAGTTTATGATTGTAGAGTTTCCGCCACTTGCCTTTATCGCATATCGCGGCAAACATTTTTCGCTAAAGTCTCCCTCGAAAACCTGCAGCTACTGTTTATCTGCATCTCTGAGTGTCCACGTTTCATTACCGTATAGCAAAATGGAAATTATACTTGAGCGATGCAACGAAATCTTTGTTTTTCTGTTTAGGACGCGACTCTTTAGGTGTTGACACAGCGATAAATAGCAGCGGTTGGCCATAAGGATTTGGTGGCCGATTTCTGCAGAAATCTTGTCGTCATGATTAAGGATTATACCAAGGTATTTACAATAAATTCCTTCACTACTTCGAAACCATAGTCACCGATTTTTAGTATTTGACCCACATTGTGTCTGACAGAGTCCGATGTAATTGAAACTAGCGCTTTAGTTTTGGCTTCGTTGATTTCTAAACCCATACATTTTGCTGCTTTCTCAATACCTGCGAAGACTTCTTTCAAACTCGGTAGCGAGGATGCAATTATGTCTATGTCGTCCGCGTAAGCCAGCCGATTGAACCGACTAAAACAAAATAGATCCCTTTGTGTTTACGGCAGAGTCCCTGATAACCTTCTCAAGGGCAATATTAGAGACATGAGAGCCCATCCCCTTTTCGAAGTCCGTTCAAGTTGGCAAACTCTCGCGACGGATTGTTCTGAACTCTTTCTACGTTCTTAAACATTCTGCATGGTCGAGCGTGTTAAACGTATTAACTTATCGAGAATACCGAATTCTGCCATCGCTAAGAAGAGCTGGTTCCTAATTATGCTGTCGTAAGCTGCTTTGAAGTCTATGAAAAAATGATACGTCGTCATGTCGTATTCGCGAAACTTTTCTAAAATCTGTCTTAGTACGAAAATTTGATGAGTCGTTGATCTTCCCTTTTGAAAGCTGGTAGCTACCAATGATGCGTTTAGCATGCGGTTTAAGTCTAGCACTTTGAATATTTGAAAATATTTTGTAGATGCTGTTCAAAAGAATTATGGGGCGATAATTTTCAAAAATCAACATGTCTCCTTTTTTATATAGAAGGCAAATTATTTCAATTTCTGATATATGGTAAGGAGGTTTTTATCACTCATGTGTTTAAAGAGCTCTGCTCGGATCTCGTCAAAACCATAGGATTTCTTATTATTTTAGCTCAGTCTTGTTCATTTTGGACCTCACCTTGTATATCCTACAACATCATCAATATCATACAAATACATGCGGCTTTACCGCAGGCCACAGTTGCCGATACTTTGGGTATTAAGAGCATTAATTATTTTAACATTATAAATAAATAAAAAATAATTATCAGCCACTTCTTGCCATTAGTTTTTTTCATTTACATATCTATTTCTTTTTGTATTTTTTCTTAGTAAGAAGTGCCATTTAATATACAATTTTGTTCTCTTTACACTGACTCGTCATTGTCATTGGTGCTGCTTGCCGTCATTGTATTAGGCTTCGTATTAGGCCAACTATCTGCCGAATTGATTGATGGTTGACGCGCAGAAACAATTTGCTCGCTTTTGTTTTGTTTACATATTTTAGGGATATTTTGTTGGCACTTTTCTGTCACATTTGCAGCTGCTTTCCACCCGGTTCACTGCCCTTGCATTTTTAAGCTCTCGCTATGTGAGATATTTTGCAATTAGTTGAGCGATTAGCCTTAATTAGTTGCAAAATTTGCAGGCGAAAAATCTTTTTAAGTTTCTAATTACAAGCATCGTTATGCTATTAGCGTAAGTATTTCAAGGACCATTAAATTTTAATATCATGGAAAAAATGGTAGAATTAATGCTACTCTTGCCTGAGTTTATATGTAAATACACAAAATTTTGATGTAAAATTTAAATATGCTGTCGCTCACAACTTATTTGATACAGATACGATAATTTGTAAATGTTTGAGTATTTCAGAATATTTTGGAAAACATTTAAAAAGTATGCACACGTCTTATTTTTTTTTTTTATTACAATTTTCAACATGAAAGAGAAAAAAGTGTCCACTCATTTCATTGTAATGCAAAAAATACAAAAAACATACGGAGAATTCAAGCCGCAGCTTAAATGTTTTAAACTCTAAGGGGTTCCGGTGGTCTAGAGTCTTCAAAAATTGATTTTTTTATTGATATTTTGAAAGTATAGGCTTTTAAGAATACACTGTGACGTTTTTGGAAAGATATTCCCAGTATTTTCAATTCTACAGTCGTTTTAGCAGGTAGAGTCAGATTCGTCAAGTGGCGGCATCAATGGTCGCATTTAAATGGTCAAAACATTAAACTGAATTATCTCAAAACTACAGTATTCGGCCTGGTGTTGTCAAAAAAAAACAAAAAAAAAAAACGATTCCATAAAATGGTCTGAGATTTTAATATGTTGTTCAAAATATCCATAGCTACCCGTACCAAAATCATATTATTATTTCAATAATTAAAAAATGAAAAAACCCCCAATTTTTAGAGTCTCAAATTCTAATCCGAGCCATTTTGCAAAATTTTTTTTTTATTCTATATTAGAAGCCGGACATAGCTACAGTCATACTGAGTAATGAATTTTTTGGTTTTTGTGCTTCAAATAAATAGAAGAGCCAAAATGGGTAACACCGACCAGATCCAATTTTTCGGGAGGGTTAACTTCAGCGCCATTTTTAAAATTATTAAAATTAAAACAATTTTTTTATATTGGGAAACATTCATAGCATATTCATACCCATAAACCGCACCAAACCGAGACCTTTTCTGGATACATTGGTAGCTCTTGCAATTCTTCTGGCTGATCTTCACTCCAAAATCGACAATTCTGTTTATTTAGGTACCCATTGATCCAAAACTGAGCTTCGTCGCTGAACACAATTTTTCGACTTTAAACTTTCTTAGCAGAACACTCATTTTTATAATAAAATTCAATGATTTGGAAGCGTTGTTCGTTTGTAAGACGATTCATGGTTAAATTATAAACCAAACTGAAGATGTTTGACAGTAAAACAAAACATGAAACGTGCATCAGCTGTTTAAACTAACTGTTTAAAAGGATAATAGCTAAAAAAATCACCCGTTAGTACTGAGAGGAATAAACCGCATCCTTAATTTCAGCTGAATATATTTTGTGTTATTCAACAACTCTGAGAGGTCAAAAAAAAATGAGCACTCAGTGGCTAATTTTTCAAAATCTTTAAATGTCGGTTTCACAAAATATTTGTGGAAGTTTTACTCATCTTATCTATATTTCATTTGCTATATTAAAAAGGAATATGCACTTCTAAACTGGCGAAACCCCTGTTACCACTTAAATTAGTAAAAATTTCTAGAAGAAATTAAGGCGGAACCGATAAGGACACAGTAAAAATATGCATAGTGACGTGTGAAGCCAATTTAGGCCTTTTGAGTTTGTCCAAAAATTGAATGGTCATTCGACATGGAAAAATAACTTTACGCAATGACTTTATGTGACTACCTGCAGATGGAGTGCTTAACCCAATAACAACCAAAACGACGAAACTTCAAGTGCGAATTATTTTGTGGTTGTCATTTATTGCACGATAATGGGACAGAAAAGAACACATAAAAAGAAAAAAATTGAGAAAAACTGTAAAAAACATTATAATAAAAACAAAAGACATTTAATTTTCAATATTATGAAATCGTCAAATAATATTTTTGTTCATATTACGATAGGGGCGTTCCTCGCGTCCGTGAATATTTGGGTTGCACATTTTTTGGCATTGTAATTTTGTTGTAATTGGAATGCTTTTGGAGAGTACAGAACGGTTTGTAAAATTAAATTTTTTTTACAAGTTATTGTGAAATTCGCTGAATATCTTTTATTCTGACCCGCAATATGAAGCCCGTTTACCTGTAACTAATTTCAATTACCAGAAACTAACTAATTCCAACTGCCAGGAACATCGCTAGGCTAAGTGGTAAACTTTCCAAGGATCATTCAATGCCACCTTGGATCAAGAAGCCAGTTGGTACTTGGACTGTAACAACAGAAGAACCTTTGGGGCTTTTCTTAAACACCTACTTTGCGGAATACAGCGCTCAAGAAAGTGGGACTGGAAGTACTAGGCGGGGCCAATATGATCCTCGGCATGTAGCACATGTACTATTTGAATGAAGAAAAAAAGTTGCATGAACAATCATATCTTTTTTATATAATCGCCACTTCTCTGGTTGAATACGTGTCGCGAGCGACATACCTTTTTTGGAAGATCATTCTTTGAACGCTGACAACTTTTTGAACGAACTTCGTATGGCCAGAAAAAGTTTTTTATTTTTTAGTTATTAGTCAAACAATAAAATACTTAAACCAAGACTGAAAAATCTGTCTTTGTTTCCGTTTTATACGATTTTAAAGAAACGCTCAAAAACACCATTTCACATAAAGCGAGGACCTTAAGGGCAATATTATCAAAGGTATAGACCAGATATAGTCATGTAGAACTAACCCGTATAATTTGTTGGTAGCAAGGATGTGGCAACAAAATGGTGCGGAAGCGCTAATTGGATTTCTGGTGAATAACCACTTAAGCCAACCAACCAAAGGGTTTACGTACAAGACAAATAAAATCATTTTGCGTTTGATGCTGCAGACATTTATTATTAGCTCTACTGCCAGCAACATAACTTAAAAATAAAAAGCTCCTACTAAATTGGGAGATTAATAAATAGTAGATGCAAAATCGAAGGATGTAAGGGGCCAACCAGATGCAAGTGCTCCAAATGAGATGTTTTCTTGTGCATTCCTTATGGATCAAGAAATTGCTTCAGGGAGTTTCATTTTATATCAAATGAGTATAATTTTGGTAAGACAATTTCCGTTAGTTTTTTCTGCTTTTAATATTCTATATATCATTTATATATATCTATATAATATGCGTGTACCCCCGTGTTGGGTGTTTGGCCAAGCTCCTCCTCCTATTTGTGGTGTGGGACTTGATGTTGTTCCACAAATGGAGGAATCAAATGGCAGTTATTTTTTTATGAGGAACTTTTTCATTGCAGAAATACACTCGGAGGCTTGCCATTACCTGCCGAGGGGCGACCGCTATTAGAAAAAACTCTTTCTTCATTTTGGTCTTTCACCGAGATTCGAACCTACGTTCTCTCTGAATTCCCAATGGTAGTCATGCACCAACTCATTCGGCTACGGCGGCCGCATTTACATTTTTGCTTAAATTTTTTTTGTTTATATGGATTTAAGGGTATAATTTTTATTTCATAGATATTTATTGTGTGTTATTTATTGAAAAGGATGCATTTTTATGTATTTTAATCACTGAAAAAATAAAAATTGATATATAAAACAAAATAAAATTCTAATATACCATTTTTCTTTACCATACACAAAATTTTTATCCATATCGATGCATTTTAAAATTACACATTAAGAGTAAAGATTTTATCAAATCGAATACCGATTGATATTCTTAGGGCCAATTAGAGTAAGAATTGAGAGAGTTGAATTTTTAAAGCTACCCGCAAAAACTCGTAGCGAAGGAAGTTTACGCGTAGGAAGGAGTGAAAGGGGTGTAAATTGAGGATGAGGCAACGAATACTAAATATTTTATATTTTGTTAATCAATTTCCGATATTTTTCCACAAAATGTACACAAGCCTGTTTAGTGGACAATAATGGGTTAAATGACGCACTTTGATGCGTTGAAAATCCACTTAAGCAAAGTATGTCGAATATTTTATGAAGCTCCCCATAACCGCATAAAATGCTTATTGTACATAAAACTATAAGTAAATCGACGTAAACACAAACATATAATTTTGTTTATTTGCATGCATAGTTAAAGTTTATCGGCCTCTTGTTGCTGCGCTCACTATAAATTTATTGCCTCTGGGCTTTCTGAGCTTTACGCACGCATATTTATATGTGTATATTTATGTGTGTGTATGCGTAAAAAAATTGCTAGAATTTAATATAAACAATACTTTCGCTGCTTCTTTATTCTTTCAGTGTGTGTGTGTGTATATCAAATACAAGTTCAACTTTATTACCAATAGTCGATGGCCTTCAAATTTGACTCTCTTTTGTTAATTTGGCTCACTTTATATTTGCAATTTTATTTCCCCTTATGGAAACAGGCGATTAACTGAGTGCGTGCTTGTGTAAGAACCTGCAATATTGTGAAGTTAGAACTAAAATCAAGTTTATGGGTAGGCTACTCAATGCTCATAGCTGTTTCATGTCGCCGTCGGGTCTCTGTCATTACATAGCTTTTCAATTGTTTCGCTGCTATTTTTGTTATTGGTGCCGCAAATGCAGTTTCCGGTGTCTTACCTTTGTTATTGGGTGTTGTGGCTGCTGTTCAAGGTATCGATGTTCTTGCCGCCTTTGTTGTTTTTCTTCTTGCTACTCGCAAATTAGCGCACAGGTGTTCAGCATTTTCATGAGAATGGAATATTTGGCCTGCGCGCAACAGCTGCTGTTTTACCTTAGTAACACCCTTCATATCCCTATTGTGCACAATATTTGTAGAGGATTTCATATGACTTTCATTTCTAAGACTCGAGCCTGCATGGAAATGTTCTCCGTAAAGCAACAAAAGTCATCCTAAATTAAAATTGAAATTGTGAGTTGTTCAACAAAATCGTATCGTAAATTAGCCAATACTACAATTCTTGACAATTTCTATATAATACAGATAAGTGAGATATTAGGTATGCAAAGTAAATAGTGCCATCAGTTTCTGAAAAGCAGTCGGTACTTGTTACTCCTAATAGGCTCGTATATAGGCTATCCACCCTTTTCCCGGAGTTTTCTTCTTCATGTTCTGCTTTCTTTTCTATATATAAGAGTTCCTACGATTGAAGGCAAGGAATAGATTTCAAAATGTTGTTTCTTGCTTCCAAATATTCATCACCTAAATATATCACCTGCTAAAGTAACCGGTATTGCCAAGAGAAATACCAAAGAAAGCTTTTAATGTTGAGCAACTGCATAAGGGAGCTTCTGTTAAAAAAAGTTAGTTTGGCTGAATGTGCTTGTGTGTACATCGAAAAATGTATTCCTCTTCTCGAGAGTTGCAAATTAATAAGGGTCATAACATCAAAATAAAAAGAACAGTAGGTGCACTCGTGTATCGGTACCCACGTCACGGTTGACAGCTATGATTTCTAGGTTGTAAGAGGCATCGTTTATCGAGGAACCAGCATTAACACCGATAATAATGTCAGCCTTGATATCCAACGTAGAGTCTCTCTTGCCAACAAGTGCTACTTTGGACTAAGTAGGCAAATGAGTAGTAAAGTCCTCTCTCGACGAACGAAAATAACACTCACATGCCCGTCCTAACGTATGGCGTAGAAGCGTGGACGATGTCAACACCCGATGAAGCGACGCTTGGAGTGTTTGAAAGAAAGATTCTGCGTAAGATTTTTAGACCTTTGCACGTTGGCAACGGCGGATATCGCAGGCGATGGAACGATGAGCTGTATGAGATTTAGACATAGCGCGACGATATAGACATAGCGCAGCGAATAAAGATCCAGCGGCTACGTTGGCTGGGTCATGTCGTCCGAATGGATACAAACGCTCCGGCGTTGAAAGTATTCGATGCTGGTGGTAGCAGAGGAAGAGGTGGAGAAGGACTTGGCTTCACTATGTGCCCAACTGGCGCCGGTTAGCACGAGAAAGAAACGACTGGCGCGCTTTGTTAGCCTCGGCCAATATCGCGTAAGCTGTTATCGCGCTAATTAAGAAGAAGAAGAGGAGACCTTCAACAGCCAGCTAGAGCTGTTGATATAATGGAGAAAATTAATAGGATTTTGGTAGTCGCACCTCCCCAGGCTGTCGAAGAAAGGCGCACCCAGTGAGCTTAACCATCTAGCTGCCAAAGCCGGATACTTCCAGAGAAAGTGTCCAAGAGCTTCCTTCTCTGAAAGGTCGCCACAGCTTTTGCAATGGGTGTTAAATGTCTAACCTAGCTTTTCGGCGTATGTGCCGATCATCCAATGACCGGTAAACGCAGCTACGAGTTTGAAAATTGGATGGTGTGGAGTACCCAGGACTTTCTGGGTTCTCCGTCTATTGTACAGGTGCACAGGGGTTTTCGAAATAGCACGTAAAGAAATGGAGCTCCATCTTTTCTGAAAAATAGTTTATGCAATTTCCCTTTGATACCCAAACGATTTGATCTCCTCCTTACAGGAGTTGACTAGTTTGGATCTGCATGAACATGACGTCGTCCGAGCCTTGATTGCGGCTTGACTGCCGGAACTAATGTTTATATTTCCCTCGCCCCCACGTTCCCTAGGCATTTTGTATGCCTGCAGGATCGCAAAGACGAACATGGCAAGCATCGATAGTATCGCTTGATTAGTAGATTGAACGGCCGAGGATAGCATGGGGGTTACCGGAGCTTCAAGGCGACTTTGTTGTTTTTTTATTCATTTGAATTTTGAAAAAAAGATAAGCTTTCTGTACTCTTAGGAGAAAATTAAACGCAGGTTTTTTCGGTTATGGTTGTTTGTGCCTGGAGTACTGTGAAGGAGACGATGAGAATGAATACAAAGATTCCATCTTTTAAGTCTTTTCTGGTGGTTTAAATGAAAGGGAGAGTCCATTCTCTGGTGGGAAAAGATTTTTATCGGATTATGGCTGACTGTTTTGTTTAATTTCTTTGGTTTCTCCACTCCAAAAATTTGCACGTTTACTTTGCAGCTCATTCACAAATGGGATTGAAACAGTTTACCTTGAAAAATATACCTACATCGCTGGGGCTAAATAATATTTTTTCTAGTAAAATTTTAATGAGTTTCACGTGTAGCGCATTACATTAATTACTCGTACTGTTGCTTTGAGTGACAAATATTTAGCACCACCAGTACAACCGCTTAATATTCCTAAGCTCAAGAGCGGTTGTCCATTTTATTGCCTGTCACATGTCAACACATTTTTTATTATTTGTTTAAGTACTCGTGTATAAATACTTGCAAAAACCCTTTTTCATAACCAGTTTGACTTGTATACAAGCAGAGAAGAGGAGCACAAAGCAACGATTCCTTTTGTGTGCAGAATGGAGCAATTTAACGGTCGAATAGCTACCCAGTCAACTCACTCACCCGCAAAGGATTAGCGAGGGTGATCTAATGCCTATGTAAAACATGTCAGCGAATAGACTGAAGGACGCGTCATGGCGACGCGATCCATGTCATTCATTTAAAGGTTTGCATAAAAATAAAAACTCTGTCGTGCAAAAAATGATGATGGGTGAAATGACTCACAATGATATCATACAAGCAACACACTGTTGTTTCCATTAAGCGACACAATGGGCATCCCACTTCAATAGGGCGGCAACAAATGAAAGGAGCTAAAAGTGGTGCCCACCAGAAGGGTCAGGATTAAAAACAGATGGTCTGGTAAAAAAGCAAAATAGCAATGCTTGAGTGCAATTCGTCACTCACGAGTGTCCAATAAAAAAGTGCGAATGTTCTTTTTAAGAGTGAGACGTGATGGCTTATTGAGCTGCAAATTCGCTCGAAGGCTTGAGTTCACCACCACAGGCGGATATCAAAATTTCAAAGCAGAAGGGCTTACAAATATATTTAGTCTGGAAATGATGAGAAGCGTCTTGTTTTCCTGTTTTATTAAAAATGAGCAGCTTTATTTGTCTGACCACGTCCGAAAGGTAAAATTTATGACAAGATTAGGATGGAAGTGCACGCACAAAGTAATCACCTACTGTCACTCGAAGGTATACTTGTGTTCACATAAATAAGTCACTAGGAAGTAAAAGTGAAAAAAAAATCAGGAATAACATATTAGCCCTTGACAGCACCGGAGCTTTTCCGATTACTTCAGGCTGCGGTCATTAGACAGCATCCCAACCCCATCAGGGGTACTCAAATCCTGTAAATCCAGGCTGAATTATGTCGGTAGACATAATAGCCTGATGCTAGCATGGGTCACTGGACACGTGGGAATCGTGGGTAACGAGATCTCTGACTCCTTACCTAGGATGGTGTCTGAGGCTAACTTCTTTGGCCCAGAGCTCGTTTTGCCACTTTCTTCTGCTGCCATTGAAGCCACGGTTAGCAAATGGGTTACTATTAACCACAGACAGGGCACTCTGCCCAGCTTGTGCGTCTGCCCCGCCTTCGCTCGAATCAGGTTTGGGGTCTTTGGCACTGACGTGTTAAGAAGCGACCACCTTGTTTCTTCTTTGTTTTGTGGTAAAGTGAGTCTGTTTCGCGAAAAATAAATACGTCTGTGCTTATACAATAAAGTCAGCCGATTTGAAATCAGTACTTATCTATTTCTTCTTATTCTTCTTCTTGATTGGTACGCCAACCGCTTAAGTGATTTTAGCCGAGTTTAACAAAGCCGCCCTATGTTCCGTCTAGGAACGATATAATATGCATTACGATGATTTTTATATAGAATGCTTATTTTTATTTCGTGAATGCCATCTAAATGTATAATTTATTAAGGCATACAAACAAAACGGAGCACGTGAGTTAGGCACACCAAGTGAAGCCAAGTCCCTCTCCACCTGATCTTTCCAACGCAGAGGAGACCTTCCCCTTCCTTTGCTACCACCAGCTGGTACCGCATCAAATACTTTCAGAGCCGGAGCGTTTGTATCCATTCGGACGACATGACCCAGCCAGCGTAGCCGCTGGATCTTTATTCGCTGTGCTATGTCCATGTCGTCATAAAGCTCATACAGCTCATCGTTCCATCGCCTGCGATATTCGCCGCTGCCAATGTGCAAAGGTCCAAAAATCTTCCGCAGAATCTTTCTCTCGGCTAGGTGCTTCACAATTCTGTCGGCGCTCCTGGTATTTAGGAACGTCATTTTCCATAACCATATTAGTTTTTCGGGGATTTCAAATTCAGACATCGGGGCATATAGGCAACTTTTTGCGTGCTGTCGAATGCAGCTTTAAAATCGACAAAATGATAGTATGTGTCGATTCTCCTTTCATGGGTATTTTCCAAGTTTTGGCTTTTTGTCAATATTTGGTCAATGGTAGACTTTCCAGGTCTGAAACCACACTGATAAGGTCCAATCAGTTGGTTGACGGTGCGCTTCAGCCTTTCGCACAATACGCTCGCTAGAACCTTATGGGCGATATTTAGAAGACTAATCCAGCGGTAATTGGCAGCGATTGCAGGATCACCCTTCTTATGCATTGGGCAGAGCACACTTAAATGCCAATCGGCAGGAATGCTTTCACCCGACCATATTTTGCATAGGAGCTGTTGCATGCACCTTATCATCTCCTCGCCATCTTGTTTGAAAACCTCAGCCGGTCCGTAGGCTCCTACAGGTTTTGCGATCCTGCAAGTATGCACAATACTTTGGAAATACGGGAGCGATGGAAATATCAATAGTGTTTCCGCTAGTCAAGTTGCGATCAAGGTTCTGACGACGCTGTGTGCAGATGCAAACTGGTCAACTCCTGTAATGAGGAGATCAAATCTCTTGGGTGTTAAAGGGGAATTGCAGAACTTATTTCTCAGGAAAGCGCAGGTCAGATGGAGCTCGATTTCTTCGTGGGCAATTTCAAAAGCCCAGTACAATAGACGTGGGACCCAGAAAGTTCTGTTGGTTCCACGCCATTCAATTTCCAAACTCGAGAAGCTGAGTTTACCATTGCAGAAAAGGAGAGTGCTGAGCACTTTCTCTATAAATGTCCGGGTTTGGCAGCTTGGCTATTAAGGGGGGACCCTCATTTAGACGGTCGAAAAATGCATCATTTTTGGGAATTTTTTTCTCAGGTAAAATAACTTCAAACGTTTTGTAATTCATAAAGTACTTTAATAAATGTCTTGACTGTCTACAAAAATTTTCGGAGAAGAAAAAAAACATTTTAAGTATGGAAATATACACCTCGTCCATGGCACCTCATTCTATCTGTGTACATTCTAGCGCTCTGAATTTTTTTCTGAAATAAAAAAACCAAATTTTTTTTAAAACTTTAGGATAATACCTTCGATGTGACATTTTGATTTAAAAAAAAAATGTCGAAATTGATATTTTTTACCCAGTTTTATGTTAAAAGTGATTTTTCATGCATAAAAATTGACTTTAAAATTACAAAAAAATATGAAAATCTTTTTTTTTAAAAAAACACTTAATGTCACATTGAAAACAATTTAATTATCTTTAAAATGAGCTATTGTAAAGCCTGATTGGTTCAATACAGCGTTCTCAATTGTGTACACAAAATCGAAAAATGATGTTTCGAGAAAAACGCGTTTAAAGTTTTGGATACAGGCGATCAGGCCACCCGTCGCGTCCTGTTAAAAATTTTGTCAAAAATACAGATATCGACTTGAAATTTTGAAAGTATATTCTTAAATAGTTGTAGAATAGATTAAAATTATTTCCAAAAAATCGATTTTTTTGACCCGATAAATGAGGGTCCCCCCTTAAGGTCACTGGCTGCTCCTTTCTTCGTCAGCCTGGGGCAATGCGCCAACGTAAAACCCACTAATCTCATCCATTACATCAACAGTTTTGGTTGCCTGTAAATATCTGCTTGTTGGAGGTATCAAAACGCCGATTTATTTCTACTTGGGGAGAATCTGACTGGTACTCCAACCATTTCACCTATGTATCTATGATACCATCTGCACAATAAAATAACAACTGGACAATTTTGCAAATAAAAGAAAATAAAATAACCTTTTTAAATTGTTTTATGTATTTTTTTTAGTAAGTAATAAGCAAATTCTGGTATTTCCACTGGATCCAAATGGGTTAACACAGCCATATTGAATAGAGGTGACCCTTGCTTTCAGAGCTAAGATATGATTTCAATAGTAATCAGAGATATTTCGTTTTCTTGTAATGTGGATTTTATTTTACTTTCAACAGCTGTCCCGGACGGGGTTTTTGGTTTATTGAATACCATGAAATTAAAACTTGCCTTTAAAAAAGTGGAAACAGTGTAGAAAATTTTATATTTAGAAACTATTCTTTCCTTTCCTGGTATAAATATACTCGGCCTTCCGATGAATGGCCTTTACTTTAAATTAGTGGCAGCAAACACTTTGCTATTTCATGCCCGTGAAGTTCGGTCCTCCAGCCCACAGCCTTCGACTCTCATATGCGCACTCGGCGACGAAGGCCGGTTGTATTGTTATAATTAATTATTACATTATTATGTGTCAGGCCCGTTATATTTACATACAGCTGCGAGTGATTAATGCCACATAATTAATGTTGTGGTTAAGGTAAAGTAAACGAAGCGGCGGCAAAATTCAAAGGATACGATGGAACAAAGAATGCAATTCATTTAAACTTGCGTCATTATTAAAAGGCTGCGGAGTTTATATTTTACGTGAAAATTTTAAAATTTAAGAAGTTTAAAAAAATTGGAAAACGAGTTAATTTCATATAAGATACGAAAAAAATTCGAAAAATATAATTTCAAACTGGACAGACAAACAGATAGACTTTTAGAGTGGCGGATAAGTTTTTGTGCAATGTGAATAGCGAGGCGAAAAACTCGGGAACTTGTCTATTAAGCCTCTTAGGATACTAGCCACTCAATGCAGTTATAATGTGGTTCCTAGTTAGCAACTGATCTTGATGAAAGTTCAGATAAAGCTTGCACGATTTTTCCCGTAGCTGTGCTCTGAATTCGTGGAGGAATAAGGCACGGCAGAAATTTTGAAATTGCAGTAGGCAAATTCGTCCACAGGATTCTTAGAATAAAATCGAGTATAAACTGGGTATTTGCCGCTATATTAAAAGAGTGTAAGAAAAAAATCCACGAGGCTGATTGGAAAAAAGGTTGATTTCAAAGAATGTAGCTGCTTGAAAGCGTTAAAGGGGACCAGCTCATAATGCTGCTAGTAAGGTGCAGTGAAATGTGATGGGGAGAGTTACGGCGGTTGACTATGACTGTAGAAAGAACAATAACAAAACAAAGCTTGCTGAAAAAATATAGAAACAAATAGTTTTCTCTTCAAAATATGCTTACAGCTTCAATGGCGCAGTGTATTTTATATTTTCTCTGAGAATGCAATGATGGCGAAATGTATATTTTTTTTGTTTAGCTTAGTGCCTTAAGTCATTCTTACACAATTTTTGTAAATAAAAGTTGAAAAAATTTTAACTTTTTAAAATGGGAAAACGGACCTCACTTGAAAAAAGGGAAGACGTTATTCGTCATTATAAAGAGGGCAAAAGCCAACGAAAAATTGCAGAAATTGTTGCTATTAGTAAGTCAACTGTCCAGCAAATTATGGAAAGGTTTCGGCACAAAAACAGGATAGAAGATAAGGGCAGATCGCCGCCAAATAAAATATTTAGTGATGCAGATAAGAGGTGGATTGTGCGCAAAGTTCAAGCAAAACCCGATTTAAGTGCTCCAAAATGAACGAACGAAGTCGAAAAATACTTAGGCAAGATCTGTAACCCTGAAACTGTTCGTAGAGTTCTGCGCAAGAAAATATTCATGAAAGGACTGCCCGAAATAAGCCATTGACTAATGCTTGTAATAGAAAACAAAGACATTTCGTTCTGCAACTCCGTTGTTTTTGCGGATGAAAGCAAATTTAACCTTTTCTGGTCTGATGGGAAGTCCAGCCTATGGAGAAAACCAGACACCGCTCTTCAACCTTGTAATTTGCGCTCTACAGTTAAACACGGCGGGGGCAGTGTGATGGTATGGGCTTGCATGTCCTATTCAGGCGTCGCAAATTTAACATTTATCAAAGGAAACATGAAAAAAGAGATGTATCTGGATCTGCTAAAAGATAATTTTGTACAAAGTGCGGTTAAAATGGGCAATAGGGATTCGTTTAGGTTCTACCAAGGCAACTGTCCTAAGCATAGTTTGGTATTGCAAAAACTTGGTTTATCTGGAGCTGCCCACATGTAGTACAGACACCTGCACAGGGTCCAGAGCTCAACATTATTGAGAATTTGTGGTCCGTGCTAGAGAATAAAATAAGAAACCACAATATTTATCATGCTTCTGATCTGAAACGGGCACTACAGGATGAATTGGATAAAATTAGTTCCGATTATACAGCAAAACTTGTAGAATGTATGAATTCCCGATTAAAAGCTGTTCTGAATCAAAAGGGATACCCCACTAAGTATTAGCCGTAATCATGAAATCGAAATATTAATGCGTTAAAGTTTTTTGAACACTTTTAATTTAGTGCATCATTTAAGCTGTAACTGAATTATTTGGCATATCTTTCCTATGAAGTAAGGTTTTTTTCTATATTTTGTTATTAAATAAAACATGTTATGCAACAATAAAAAAAAATATAAAATTTTTTTCTGTAATGGAAATACCATAAAATATCTTTGATATTTTAATATTTTTTTTTTTTTTTGCTGCATCAAATAAGCTGTGAGTCACGTAGTTATAAGTATACCTATCTAAATAATTTAGTAGTTCTCATCTCAAGTTCATTTCTCAGTAGCTTGTGGGAAAGTGTAAAGACTTACGAAAATTTTTGAAAATTGATTTGCTTAGAATAGATCATTCACATGGGGAAAAGATTTTTAGAGGTGTGCTCTTTAACACACCGTTATTCGGCTTTAAGCAAATTCGACCGAATCAGCTGATAGGCTGACGTACGAAAAAAAATCAACCAATGACACTGCGTTTGCAGTTTGAACAACGACTGATTGGACGAATGTGTGAATATGTGTGGAATGATCGTGCAGAATTCGGCTGCCGAATCTCCTATGTGACGTGTTCCCCTCATAATTTTCTTTTTCACCATAATTTAAGAGTAACCCTTGAAAATGGATCACCTTGGGTCATAAAACTGATAATTCCTGATCCGAGTATGTCGTATGTGGTCTTAAATTTTTCTAAAAACTTTGTTTATTTATTAACTTGAGTATACTTAGTAAAACTGAAGTAAAATGAAAAACATTATTTGAAAAATATTTAATAATTTTGAAATGTATTCAATGCATACAAATATCTTCCGTTCTTTTTAACATTGTTCTAAGGTTTTTTGTGGAATAAAATATAACGTAAAAGAATTTTTAATTAATATTTTTATGGTAAATGTTTTTAAATTTTTTGGTAAATATTTTTTTTTTGTCACTTGTAAAAACACCCTCTCTTCACCCACTCACTTTTTTCCTGTTTTTTTATTAATAGCTCAGACTATCCTCAGTAATTTCTGAAATCAAACTTTCAGTGGGGTTTCATTCACTTTTCGAGTTGTATTCAAATACGTACAGCAAACCTGTGCGAAATACTGTCGATCTGCTTACTAATGGATGTGGCGAAACTTCGGGCGAATTGAAAACGAACGTAATATACGAGTACGTACGTAAGTTAGTGCTTCGCTGGAACAGTAGTTTGCACCGTTTTCTAGCTGGATATTGCAATTAGCCCAGTTCACAGGTAGGGTAAGAGGTCTCTGAGGCCAATTCAGTCCCCTTCCTGGCAAGCTCATCAGCAATTCCATTTCCCTCTATGCTCCTATGTTCTGGAACCCAAATCAGAGAAATGTTACCAGCGCACCGAAGAGATTTGGTCTCCTCCTTACAGGAGTTTACTAATTTCGTTCTGCACCATGGCTTCGCCAGAGCCTTAATCGCGGCTTGATTATCGGAGAAAATATTAATATCTCCCTCGCTCCCGCGTTTCCTAAGCATTTTGCCTGCCTGCAGGATCACAAAGACTTCTGCTTGAAAAACACTAGCAGTGTTCGGCAGTTTAAAAGAGATAGATAAATTGGCTGATTTAAAGAAAACCCCCGCTTCGACTCACGATTCCATCTTGGAACCGTAAAGACGCAATCGAGCTTTAAAGTGACATTGACGGCTTGTAACTATGGTGTGTTAGTTCTCGGCTTTCTTTAAACATCAAAAAGTAATTTGAAGTGAATTACTTGAAAGTTCACAATACTTGTCGACGTCTAACAGCTTTCTCATTCTTTGTTGCAAAGTTTTGATGAAATCTGAATTCATGGTCTTATTTTTTTGAGTAACTTTTCATTTATATTAATATATGTACTTATAAGTCATACTACTTCGAAAGCTTACCCGGTATTAGGGTTCCAAATTTACATTCAATTAATTCACTCTAAAATTATTCTGTACGTCTTTCATTCGAACCATTTTGGAATCGATCCATAAACAGAATTGAATGGGTCCAAAAATGTTTTTCTTGAATACGCTCAACATTAATTGAGCTTTGCTGAACCAACTCGTATATGAGCTGGTTTTTTTGAAAGTGGTATAAGTCCATTTTTCCATATATTGAGATATTTAAGGGTTTGCATTTGAATCAATTTAAGTGATGTTTTTACACTACACACGATTTAAGTTTTATTATGAAATAATAATTATTAAAATTATTTAACAAAATAAATGATGTTTTTAGCTCCAAACGGACTTATACAACTTTCAAAAAATATATATAGAGATACAAGAAATAAAAACAGGAGGATATTTAAGTCCATATTTTTATAGACATAAAGCTTTACTAAAATGGATTTTTGTGTAAAAAGTAATAGTCAAAATGAAGACATTTAAATACACGAATAACCAAGTTTATTAAGAGTTTATGTCAGTTATATTAAAAATATAAAGACGAAAATTACTTCATTAAGATCTTAAAAAAAAAAAAATATTTTAAACTTAGTTTTCTTTTAAAGTTAACATATTTAAGTATTAATGGTGAATAGGTGGTATGTAAGGTAATGCATTTATCATATTTTTGTCTTGTTATGGTGGTGGTCAATCAAGAATTGGAGAGTCCTTGCCGAAGATTCGTGCTCAGACCACAGGTACATTGATTTTCAATGTGGCGAGGAGACACAAATGCCATTGCCTTCTAGAAACCTCAGAAAAATAGACTGGCAGAAGTTTAGGGGGCCGTTGCGGGACCTTGACGTGACGCCACCAAGACTTCGAAAAGAACAGGCCATTGAGGCGGCTGTTGAGAAACTCAACGCTACCTTAACTGAATGTTTTGGGTCAGCCTGTCCAATTCGACCTCCCCATCACCAGACTCCCGTTCCTTCGTGGAATCGAGAGCTCCAGATGTTGAGGAGAAAGCGAATCGAGAAAGCTTCTAAACCGGGCCCTCAAGACGAACTTTTCTGAGGACTGGAAGTGATACCGTGATGTTCAGAAGAACTACAAGAGGCTTATTCGGGAATCGAAAAGAGCCTCATGTAGGGAATTCTGCAGCGGTATTTAGTCTCTGAGTGACACGGCGAAATTGGTTAGGATCCTGAAAAGGGACCCAACTGCAAAGCTGCGTTCACTTAGGAAATCTGATAGCTCCTTCACGGAGCGGCAAAGTGAGACACTCAGCTTGCTGATGGAATCTCACTTTCCTAGTAATCAGATTAGCGTCAGCCGACAACAGTCCTTATTGATAGAGGCGGTTGTCAAAGCTGCTAAACCTTATCGGCATGACTGGTACGTTGCCAGATCTGTGGTGAATGAAACTACCATTCGATTTTCCATCAAATCTTTTGGCGGCTACAAGTCACCCGGACCAGTTGGCATATATCCTGTCATGCTGAAGGAAGTCACAGAGTCCGTGACACCAGCCTTGAAGAAAATCTTCTCTGCATGCCTGGCACTGGCCTGCATACCATGCTCTTGGAGGATGGTGAAGGCCCTTCATTCCTAAGGTTGGAAGAGACAACTTCACCTGCCCCAAAAGCTTTAGACCTATCAACTTGACTTCTTTCATGCTAAAAAGTCTCGAACGACTGCTGAAATTGCGCATGCGTCAGAAGTCGCTTAAGGCTCACCCACTCTCCCCACTTCAGCATGCCTATCAAAGTGGAAAATTGGATTCGTTCTATGCTGGCCCAAAGAATCGTCTCGGTGCGAGCAGAGGAAGATCTGTTGGTATCATCCGGGGTTAATAGAGGCTGCCCCAAGGCGGTGTGCTGTCTCCATTGCTCTGGTGCATGGTAATCGATCCTCTACTCACCACCTTAAACGGAGTCTACGCACAAGCATATACGGACGATGTTGCCTGTTTGGTAACAGGCCCTTCCCTTATGAACATCTGCAGGAAAGTGCAGAAAACTATGGATCTGATTGACACTTGGTCCTTTGCAAATGGGCTATCGGCAAATCGCACCAAGACTGGTATTGTCCTCTTTACCAGAAGGAGGAAGCTTGATGGACTCGTTCTGCCTAAGCTGAAAAGAGTCACAATCCAACTATCCAAGGAAATTGAATATCTTGGAGTAATCTTCGATAGTAAGCTCCTCTGGAAATCACACGTTGAAACAAAGACACCCAAAGCACTGACAGCTTTCTGGCAGTGCAAGGGTGTCTTTGGGAAAACGTGGGGTATTTCTCCCAACAAGGTCGTATGGATCTACACGGCTATGATTATATCACCTATGCATCAGTGGTTTGGATGAGTAGACTCTCTCTCGTGCAACATAATGGGAACTGGTACTACCCCTGTCCGGCATTGGAACAGAGAGAAGGCATGGACGTCGATCTAACGATTCTCTCTATGCCCCTTGACTCCATGCCATCAAGAGTCGTACTTGAAAAGAGATACAGTGGGGTGCTGCCAGAAGCTCAGTTGTGGTCAAACTCAGAAAATGAGCTCGGCAAACACTGTTTTCGCATTTTCACGGATGGCTCTAGGGCGAAGCATGGCTCTGGATCTGGGGTCTGCGTGGAATCCAGCAGGACAAAACTGCACTTTGCTCTTGGAATGCATGCATCTGTGTTTCAAGCGGAGGTGTATGCAGCTGATGCCGCATCGAATACTTTCGTAGCCGCTGGTTCTTTATTCGCTGCGTTATGTCCATGTCATCCTAAATGTCATACAGCTCGTCGTTCCATCACCTGCGATATTCGCCGTTGCCAACGTGCAAAGGTCCGAAAATCTTCCGCAGAATCTTTCTCTTGAACACTCCAAGTGACGCTTCATCGGATGTCGACATCGTCCACGCTTCTACGCCATACGTTAACGGGCTTACCCTTATTGTCTTCAAAAATCGAATATCCAGCCAAAATAGTAATGTTGACAGTCCTAAACGATTGTTAATTTACCACATTAAAGATGAATGTTATGTCAATCATGAGGGATCGTTTGCGGAGTGAAAACATGACATGGAAGTTGTCATTGGTTATGTAAGTACCGAAACTTCCGCAAATATGTACATTGAAAAATTGAGCTAGCAGAATGGGGTACTATCATATAACGCCAGCCACGAAAGTCATTTGAATGAAATTGTGTTTCATTTTTAATGGCATTCTTAACTTTTCCAATGAAAAACTGATTGAAAATTACTCGTGCGTACTTTATTATTGAATAACTGAATTAAGATGCAAACGAACGTTGGTAAAATATGAAAAAAAAAATTGCCTTCATATTTAAATTCGCTTTAATAAAAACCACATGGAGAATCATCTCACATTTAATATAGTCACAGCAACAACGACCTTGCTGCCAATGAACTGCGTACTCATACACAGGCTAGACAATTTATCATAAATGGATGGACGAAGATACAAAAATGCTCTATAAATAAATAATAAACTGATACCCGCCTAAGAGTTCATTCACACCAACCAGCCATTTGTGTTCGTAGTCCATTGAATTTTTATGCGCTTACATTTCAGAAAATATTTTTGCCGATGTGTGTTTTTATAGCCTGTTGGCAAATTTGTTAGCAGCCAACTCAACCCAAACTAGCCACATTTTCATGTGCCTGAGAAATATTAAAAGATTGAATTGCCAACTAAAATATAAAAAACTTAAAAAAAAATTGTTTGTATTAAAACTTAATTTTTTTTTTTTTTTATTTTTTATTTTCATTTTTACCTTTAAAGTGGTATGCCAATTTTTTATTAAATATTAAATTTCTTAAATTCAAATTGAAATTTTTATTTTATTTTTTGTAAACAAAAATTTTTTATTTAAAATTGTTTAATAAAAAAAAAAATAATTTTTTTTTATTTAAAATTTTTTATATCAAAATTTAATTTTTTTTTCTTTTTTTATTTTCATTTTTACCTTTAAAAAGATGTGCCAATTTCGCCTTCTTCTATTTCAAAATATTCAAATATTCTTTGATTTTGAGCTCCTAGCATCCCACTTTCAAATAAGAAGTTCATGTCCTTTATAAAAAATATTACTTTCCTCTGTGCTTGCGACGATATGGCATGGATTTACATATACAGAAATGCGAAAATCCGACTTTCATTCAATTTCCAGCAATTAACTGGAACTAATTTACACATTTCGAGTGCTTGGATTTCATGAGCGTTCATGCATGATTTCTCGTGCATTGCAATTCATGTATGCTTATCAAAATTTGTTCCTTGTAATTCTGGTCTGTGAAGATACCGTGGAATAAATTTATTATTGTTATTGCTACTAGTATGCGAGTGCAATCTGCTCTAATAACACTAAATATTCTCCACTAACTACTTGTACAAGTGCGTCATATCTTCCTTTCCCTTTTTCCATAATTTTGTGCAAGGGAAAATCATTTAAAGTAAGTCGCTGTCTTACCACCAACTCAATTCAATACATCTTTTCCTGTAATACCTTTAATCATCCTTTACACAAGAACGCCTTCGTATTATTGATTTAATTCTTCAACTGCATTTAACAACAAACCGAAATAACAACAAACCCACATTAGACACATCATTGCACTGTGAGAGGTCCCATTACGCTTTCTCAAATCAATGAGCAGCTTTTCATAGGAATAACAAGACAATTCAGCCAATTAAGGCTTACTTACGTAAATGGCTTCTTTCCCGACTCCGTGAAACTCATGTTGTCTCTGAAATACTACGTTTTATTTTTCTATAGTTTCTTTTGTGACTTACAACATTGGGTGTCTCTTTCAGAGCGCTAAGCATGACATAAGCGATAATTTTATTTTTATATATTTTTTTGCTGATGACCGCAAGAATAAGAAACCATAATAATTAAGATTTTGTTATAATGAAGGGCACAGATACCTGTAAACGGCCATATTTTCTCTAACTTTCATTAAAATTATTTAAAATGAAATAATAATAAAAATATTTTCAAAATTGGCATACAATTAATTTATACATTAAAATAATATATTAGGTGCGCAACTAAGTTAATGCCGCCAGCAGTGTGCGCTAATCGATTCTAACATAGCCTAAACGTCATAAACCAAGCATAGACATATGGTAAACAAACTGCTTCGACACATTAGTGACTTTGATTTGGTATCATATACTTTTGGTTTTGTGAAAATGTCTGAATTTGGGCCGAATAATCGTAATTTGCGGGAAGTGTTGATTTTCCTCTTTCATTCAAGGCCTACAAAAAGTTTATGGAGATGCTGCTTTAAGTGAAACAACGTGCCGAGATTGGTTCCGTCGCTTCAAGGACGGTGATTTTAAAGTTGGCGACCATCCGCGTGAAGGAAGGCCAAAAACCTTCGAAGATGCTGAATTGGAGGCATTGCTCAATGAGGATCCATGTCAAACGCAAGGAGAGCTTGCTTCAGTATTAGGAGTTACCCGCCAATCCATTTCCAAGCGATTGCATGCTTTGGGAATGATTCAGAAACAGGGGACCTGGGTTCCATATGAATTAAAACCAAGAGACGTTGAACGTCGTTTTTTCGCCAGTGAGCAACCCGCATCGTGACGGGTGATGAAAAATGGATTCATTACAGACATCCAAAGAAAAGAAAGTCATAGGGACTGCCCGGTCATGCTTCTACGTAGTCGCCTCGGCGACCAAGTTGGTGTTATTTATTATGAACTGTTAAAACCAAGCGAAACCATCACTGGGGATCGGTATCGACTTCAATTGATGCGATTGAGCCGAGCGCTGCGCGAGAAGTGGCCGCAATACGCAGAGACGCATGAAAAAGTGATTCTACAATATGACAACGCTCGGTGCAACGTTACCAAACCCGTTAAAACCTACTTGGAAACACTGAAATGGGAAATCCCACCCCACCCGCCATATTCTCCAGATATTGCGCCATCCGATTATCACCTGTTCTGTTCGATGGCACATGGTCTAGCTGACCAGCAGTTCCATTCATATGAAGACATTAAAAAAGGGCTTGATAGCCTCAAAAGATGAACAGTTTTACCGCGACGGTATACGAGATCTACCAGAAAGATGGTAAAAAGTAGTAGCCAGCGATGGGCAATACTTTCAATGATTCACTTGAACCATTTTTTCAGAATAAAGTTATATTTTCATCCAAAAAAGAAGAGTATATGTTACACCAGGTGGCAGAAAATTAATCATTCAATTTTCTTTTACTAAATAAACAAAACAATTTGAGTGATGAAAATCTCTATTTTGACCTCCACGCGCTTCATTCCTGGGCTATTAGTATAGTACTGCTCTCTGGTTCACAGCTGTCAAACATGATTGACTTACGACGAAATTTCCAAAAATCACAAATCTCTCGATAAGATGATTAATTTTGCGCCACCTTGTATTCGAAATTGTTCTACTGTCAATGTGGAAGCGTTTGATTTTTCTATTTAAATTTTCAAAATAAGTACTATTTTAGGTCCTGCGTAAGAGCATTGAAGTTAGTCATAAATAATAATCCTACATTCCTACAAAGCATAGAAATTGTGAGCACTCGTTAAAGAACTGGCCAGAGGTTGGCGGAGAGGATTCACGGCTGTCATCATTTGTTTGGTCGCTATAATGCAAATTCTCTTCTTGAACTCCATGTAACTACAGCGATCTGCTGTTCTGTGCGCTTTTCGGTCTAGTACCGTAACTTGACTGTCATTCTTCAAGGATGCAATTCCCAAACGCGGCTATTTATGGGGCATTGTAACCTCCATTTTAACACTTTTTATAATTTATATAAAAAAACATCAGGATTTTTTTTTAATATACTAAAATTTTAAATTTCAATATTTAAATTTTATTTTACATTTTCCAAAGCAAGCAGCCTTTAACAGACACCCTTTTTCTTATAAGCCTCCGCTGCAAGTTATTCCACTCAAGCTTACATCTTTTAATGAGCTGCAGGAAAAACACACACATAGAGACAACTAATTGGTGATCAATCTGCCAAGCAAACTGTGCGTAAGCTGACGCAAGTTTAGAGCTGTGTAAAGTTTTAATGAACTTTTAATGCTAATGCATTCACAGAGTAATGTGGGAGTTTATTTTGCTTTTGGTTTGTATTGTAATATGAAATTTGTTGATAAATAAGGCTATAACTTTCCAGTCTATTTTTGCTTGTCATGCAAAGCAGAAAAAGGATATGGAGGAGAATGGCTTCAGAAGTCTTGAAACAAAACAACTTTTCTGCAATTAGCATAAACTGAGTTAGGTAAATTAGAAGTGGATGACGCTAAAGTCAGCGCTATATTTAAGACAAAGGTGAAAGCCTTTTATGATATCTTTTGCCTGGCTACTTAATTGACTTGGAATATTTCCTCCCCTTTAACTTGATGCATCTCGAATCTGAACAGTTCCTTTACGACGATATCCACCTACCTTGGAATGGATTTAAGTGATCAAGATCATTTTCGCACAGTGCAGACCAATTGATGAGGGATATGAGAATTCTTTTCTTTCCACAAGTTATTCGCAAATACAAATATAACTACAAATATAAATTTAACTGCACTTCAACTCAAAACCAAATTTAAGCGAAACAGAAAAGAGACAAAAAAAAACAGAATCAGAAAGGGAAGTAAATAAGGGAAGTCTTTCTATTATTATACAAAACAATTCACTATACTTTGAAAAATAAATACAAAATAAAAAAATATTCATTGTGCTTCACATTTTTCATACAAAATTAAGAGTCATTCCGGTCAAATTGACACAAGTGGGCCGTTGGGTGTTAAATATTAAGAAGTTAGGACGGCACTGCTTATGCGACCACTTCAAATGAATTACATTTTGTCTTTCTTTCCTAAGAGTTTGTGTACTTCCATGGTCGTTACGGGTTCACTTTTAGTCAAGTCTGCCTTGAAAAACGGTAAATTATGCTTTGTTCCCATCTTTCATAGATTGAATTATGAAAAATTCCGCAAGCAGGTGTCAAGTGGTATTTTGCATGCCAATGTTTGTTTTTATTATGTGCTGCAGAAATATTTAATTTAATATGACAAAACAATATTCATTTAATGACGAGGCAATTGAAAAATATCTCGCTGAGGCCGATGACATTACTGCATCGGATGAGGTGCGATTAACGAACTGAAGTCTGACTTGAGAGGGTTCAGTGCAGATGAAAATTCTTCTTAAGACTTTTCTTCGGGCGCAGACGATATCCCGTCGAATATGTTGCATGGAAGGTCTAATATGCATAATCACATTTTCGAAAACTATAGGTAGGTAAAATGGCAAGAGTGCCACAGGCACACTTCAAATAGCACTTACGCCCCGTTTTTATACCATAATGTGGACCATTACCTGTGCAAAGAAAAATTATTGGGAAGAGAAAACCTTCAACAGCCATCCATTGCTGTTGATGTAGTGGAGGAGAGAAAAGGGAACTAGGCTGGAGAATTTCTTCAAGTCATCCCCAAAGAGCACGCTAAGGAATCTCAAGCACCTAGCCGCCAGAGCCGGACATTTGCAGAGAAAATGTTCAACACTATCTTTCTCTGTAAGATCCTCACAGCTTCTGCAATAGGGGTAGTACGGAATTCCAAGCTTCTCCGCATGAGTACCGATCACCCAGTGACCAGTGACCAGTGAACACCGCAATGAGTTTGGAAATTTAATGGCGGGGGATTCCCATCATCGTATTGGGGCCACAGTGTTTTCGAAATAGCACACGATGAGACAGACCTCCATCTGCCTTGCATTTTTTTTAGAAAAAAATTGTGTCGTTTCCCTTTAACAACGGTCAAGGGGACACCGATGTCTGAGAGGGGGACAGCTGAAACTGGTTCTGTCGACCCCTTCCTGGCAAGCTCGTTGGCAATTTCATTTCCCTCTATATTCCTGTGCTCAGGAATTCAGATGAGGGGGATGTTTCCTGCTCGATTGAGATGTTTGAATTCCTCCTTGCAGGAGTTCACCAGAAGAGAGCTGCAATACGGCGACGACAGTGCCTTGATCACAGCTTGGCTATTGGAAAAAATATTAATGTCACCCTCTCAACAGCGATCTTGAAGTATTTTGCATGCCTGCAGGATCGCGAAGACCTCTGCTTGAAAACCGTTGGTCGTTTCCGACAGTTTCCATGCCAACTCTCCCCTCCTTCCAGTTTTGCCTTCTCGGAAAGATAGCCCTAGCACAACCCCCAAGACACAGTTCGCGGATGGAGAGATCAGTGCAAGGAACAGAGAAGGAAGAGGAGATCTACTTCAAGATGCTACTATGTCCTACAGGAAATTGTCTCCAGAGGCCAAGCTCCTTCAACCTAATAGCGCTCTGAGCAGCAATGGATTTAACCTGCAGATCCACAGGAAGTAAGTCCAGAATAACGTTGAGCGCAGCAGTGGGACATGTTCTACAAGCACCAGTGATGCCCACACATGCAGTTCTCTGCACTCTCTCTACTTTAGTGGTGTTTTAGCCCTTCTGGAGAGCTACCCACCAAACTAGGCAACCGTATGTCAAAATTGGCAGAACCGCTAAGTTGTACATCCAAAGTACGACGCGTGGTTTGAGAGCCCATTTTTTGCCAAACATAGATTTACAGGCGTAGAAGGCTGTACTGGCCTTCTTAACTCGATTTTCTATGTGCAGCTTTCAGTGGAGCTTGGGGTCAAGTATTACACCAAGATACCTGACTACCGATACGAGTGCAAGACACTGGTTGTTTAGTCTTGGAAGCTTAAAAGGCGGAGGCTTGTATTTCCGGGTGAATAGCATCAACTCCGTTTTGTCAGAGTTGACTCTGAGACCGCAACTGGTGGCCCACAAAAACTATATTACGTGGAAAAACCCGTCATAAGTGGTCGAATACGGACAAAATATTGTGCATTAAGTGAATGGTCCCACTCGGTTGTCCAAAAATATTGTGAACCTACTAGAAGTTTTTAAATTTTTATAACGGACAGTGTAATTGGTGAAGTTGTTTAGTGGGCCAACGTCGAAATCAACAAACGCTCGTGTATTAGCTCAACTGATAGGTTAGGTTAGGTTGAAGCGGTTTTCCACTGACTCAGGACTGACTCAGGATCATAGCCATTGTGATGCCGCGTGAGAAATTTGTAATTATCTCTCCTAAAACCAGTGAGTACTTTTCAAAAACTTTAGAAGATCCCTTATTTCTACAGAACTAAGATCTTCGAGTTAATTACAGGATTGTCTACCTAAAGTGGTAAATTTACGTATGAATAGAGTAGGATAACGGCACAAAAGGTGCGGATTCGTCTTTTTCTTTTCCTCACCTAGACAGGTTCTGCAGAGGTCATGTGTTTGCATACCGATTCTCTGGACATGCCTCGTTTAACTGAAATTCCACTGATGCAACTCAAATAAAAGAAACAAACGCTGAGGAAATACCTATCTTTCTACAGTAACTCAAATCAGATTCAAATTTCTATTGTTCTGTTAGCGATTTGATGGTAAAGCAATACGCATTCAGCTTACATCAGTCAAATTTGCTTCAATAAGGAAGGTATGGGAAACTTTTTTTCAAAAATGTCGGGATTATTATACAACTGGATCCTGAATTATCAAGCATTCAAATTATTAAATAAATATACGGGATATAAAATGCCCATTTTAGCATGGTGTTTGGGTCTCTGTAAAATCTGGGTAAGTTTAAAAGTGGATGTCGTCGTTCCGGCAAAGAATATCTCTACCGTCCTAAAAATATGAATGCCCTTCTAGCGTTAACGAAGGTACTGCTGTAGCTGAGAATCACTATTGACCTGACCTTGAGTTTTAATAGACGACTGGCTGTCGTTAAATTTGAAGGACGTAGTCTGGTCAAATACTCATTTTTAATAGATATTTTTTAGGATCTTTTGTTTTATATTAAGAAAATGAAATGCGATCGTTTTGATTTTATAGTATGTTATTACTGGCAACAAATGGTATACAAAAACAATATATACTACTGTGGGCAAAAAGTAAGCTGAATTTATTTGTCAAACTTCGCGGGATTAAAATTTCGCTCAAGTTTTTTTTTTCATGAGTTGGCAGCACTGTTAATAACATCTGGGCCAACTTTCATGTGAATGTCATTATCAGTAATATATTTACGCTTGTGTTTACCAAACGACCAAGAGTGCATTTTTCGATTTTTACAATGTCTGATTTGATTGAGCAGAGAAGTGCCATCAAATTTTGTTTGCGGAATGAAATTTCGGCTGCGGAAACGTTTAGCATGTTGCAGAAGGCATTTGGTGATTCGACCATGTCGCAGAAAAATGTTTATAAGTGGTACAAAGACTGCACAGAGGGTCGAGAACGTGTTGATGACTTGGAGCGCTCCGGACGACCATTGACGTAAACAGATGACCAACACGTCAATAAAGTGAAGGAGTTAGTGCTCAAAAATCGTCGGTTGACTGTTAAAGACCTTACTGATATGATCGGAATATCAGAAGGATCTGTGAAAACCATTTTGAAAGACCATTTGGGCCTACGGAAAGTCAAATCTCGTTTGGTACCGAAAACTCTCAATTTCTTGGAAAAAAGTCGTCGCGTTGATGTGTGTGAAACAATGATTTCAGACTATCAGGAGAAGCTCAAATGCATTATTACGGAAGATGAGACTTGGATTTATGCTTACGACCCTGAAACAACCGACCAATCAAGCGAATATCGTGCTAAAGGCGAGGCCAGACCGAAAAGAGCACGTCAAAGTCGTTCAAAAATAAAGGTCATGATAACAGTTTTTTTCGATTTTCGTGGAATATTATTTGAGCGTTTTGCTTCGTTTACGTGAAGCAATTCGTCTAAAAGGACCAGAATTGTGGGCCAACAACTCTTGGTTTTTGCATCACGATAATGCACCGTCTCACACTGCACTCGTTCTTCGTGACCATTTCGCCAAAAATTCCACGCATATCGTTCCGCAACCACCGTATTCGCCTGATTTGACTCCGTGTGACTTCTGCCTATTCCTAAAACTCAAGAGACCACCGAGGAACGCGTTTCGAGTCGATTGAGGAGATAAACGCTGAATCGAAGAAGCCACATATGCTTTTAGAAAGTCTCTGTAGACACTGTGCCCACTCGAGCTTCTTCTTTTTAAAGATGATATATAAGTACAATATTCAGAAAGCACTGCAAGATATGAAACAGTGGATCTACCTTGCATGGAACCGTATTGACCTGCAGAGATATAACAATTAATTGCAAAATAAATTGTTCCTTTCACTATAAGTTCAAATAATTTTCGTCCATAATTGGCAATATTATTTTTATTGCCTCTTTATCTATTTTTTTGTGAATGAGGAGAACGAACTATGTTTTCATAAAAAAATACTAAAATTAAATAAGTAACAAATAAATGGCGACCGCCGTAGTCGAATGGGTTGATGCGTGTCTACCATTCGGAAATCAGTTAGAAGGCCGAAAAAATGCGAATTTTCCAAAATTTTTTCTGAGACAACTTTTAAATTTAATGATTTAAAAATTTGTGCACATATTATGTTATCTTTTAACTGTATTTTAAGACTTAGTATTAGTAAAAATGTGGTCTCGGTAGTCTAGCGTAAGTGCACTTGCCTGCCATCCCAAAGGTTGTGGGTTCGAATCCCACGTAAGGCACGGTCATCGGACTTCTCCTAATTTCCCCTATTTCCCCTCTTTCTAAAAAACAAAAAAAAAATTCTCTTCTTCCACCCCAAAACGCTTATCTCACCTTACTCCCGCAAAATGGAAAGCCCATTATTTGCATTGTGCCTGCTAAAACCAGCAAAAACAAATAAAAAACACACAGTTACACAATGCATCAGTGGCGCTAGCAAAAGGAACCGGGTAATCGTAATTATAACGCAGACACACCAAAATTTAGCGAAGTCCTCAATCATCTGCGGGATCCTTCTGACAGAAAAATGTGAAACACAGATGACGCTCTAAACAGTTGGAAGATTAACGAAAGCAACGCAAGACTGAGTCTTGTGGAGGTCTTAAGCTCCCGAGAGGAGTGAACAAGGAAAAAAAATTAGTAAAAATATTTATTTGAAAAAGAGCTACAGCTGATTTCCGGGAGGTCCCTTAAAAAAAGACGTTTTGCGGCGACCACTATATCGCTGAACTGGATCCTCTGAAATTAAAAAACCAAACAGATTTCGTTAAAGTAATGTTAAATCTATATAGTAATTTGTCGAAGGAATAAGCAAAATAATTTTTTTTGACAAAACGGCGGTTTCCCAAAAAAAAAATCGATTTGCCTGTAACTTCGAAAATAAGCACCGGAACGATATTAAATTTTCTGTGTGCATTCTTAAATAAAGGATTTTCCAATAACAGGTGTTACAGGTGAATGGATTGCGCTATCGAGAGATGATTAACGATTTTTTGGGGCTGGAATTGGATGGTATTGATCTGGTCAACGTTTATTTTCAACAAGACTGCGCTACGTGCCACACAAGCAACGAAATCATTGCTCTTTTACGGGAAAAGTTTCCGGGTCGTGTTATCTCTCGAAGAGGTGTTCACAATTGGACACCGAGATCTTGAGATTTAACAATTGTGGACAGAGAACAAATTCAAGGGATAGCATCAAGAAAAAATATTTTTTTGTTAATATGGATGACGCTTTGTTGCCAGTACCCAAGTATAACTAAATTTCGCAACTTTTTTTCACATATCTGACTGCGACTGAACAGCTGTAATTTTTATATAAAACATTTACATACTAAAACACGAAAAAAAAGTTTTTGCGTTTAATATTTTATTTCGACGCGAAATAATTATTATAGTTTTCCAGCTTTCCATCCTCTATTGAGCCTTGTCAAGCAGGCGAATAATTTAACTTATTTTCTTTCCTTCTGTTTACTTTGTTGCTGCTAATTACATTTCTGCTTTGGCTGATTTATTCCACTTGAAAACAAATACCATTCACATTATTAATACCTTTGGCTGTAGTTTCTAATTAAGTTTGCTAGAACAAATGTAAACAATAAACTAATATTCACATGAGAGATACATATTTACAGTGACTCAAATGTTGTACGAGGCAATAGCAGGGGATAGTAGTCATATATGTGCATACACTGGCGAGTAGAACAAAGGGATTTTTAATGTTTCCCGAGCTCAAATTTGTTTGCTATTCTTACTAAAGAATATTGTCTACACTTAACCCAAAACCACAGAAGAAAATGAAACTTGCAAAATAAGGAAAAATTTTTAAAACTTTCTTCTGAGTTTTAAATGTTTGAATCTGAATTCTTAGACCATTTTTGGGTATGTAGTAATATAGCACATGAAATAATATAAATGTCAATTTAAATCCGTGAAAACATGAGGTTTTTAATTTTTTTATGTTTTTTTTTTGACGGCTTTGTGTACGTTTTTTTCATATCAAAATGAGAATTAAGCTTAAAATACGAGTACTATACTTTTGTATCACCCGTCTGCCTATTTGTTTTATTCAAAGCAATATTTGAGTATGAATTCATGCTTGTTGTTTCGCCTATCAGCAGCGCGTAGAATTGTTTGATTCACTGTGTGGATAAGTGGGCAAACTACACAAATAAAGAAAAGGCATAGCCAAATGTTGCTTGACTTACCGCGGAGTGAAAAACCTAATCACCTACATTGAGCAAATATACCAGTTCAAACACTAGTGCAATATTTGATGGGAGAAATAATACCAGTTCGAAAGTGACCAGAATTGAACCAGTTATAAAATAGCTAATTAGAGCTGAATGTAAAACTTATCCAAACAAATATTATGATATTATTTTAAATAAGAATGCTTAAAACGGTAAGAATGCACACAGTGAGGATTAGACGAATATACTTGAATTTATTTCTCAGGAAAGCGCAGAATAGATGGAGCTCCATTTCTTCATGTGCTATTTCGAAAACCCTTTGGCCCCAATACCATTCAATTCAATTTCCAAACTCACAGCTGTATTTACCGGTCACTGGACGATCGCCACACACGCGGAAAAGCTAGGGTTACCATTTAACCCCCATTGCAGAAACTGTGGGGACCTTTCAGAGAAAGAGACTAAATGTCCGGGTTTGGTAGTTGGACAACCTACTGTCAAACTAAATACATCATTTTTTTTTCAGTATTCATTGACATTCCATCATGGAACGAACTACGTTCAACAACAACGTTTTCAAATCGTAGAATTCTATTACGAAAATCGACGCTCTGTGAAAAGTGTTCATTGCGCGCTCAGGCCACCAATTTTGTAGAGCGATGAGGCACATTTTTGGCTTAATGGCTAACTCAATAAACAAAATTGCCGTATTTGGACTGAAGAGTAACCCAAGTCATTCAAGAACATCGATTGGAAACCACCGTTTGGTGCGGCCTATTAGCTGGAGGAATCATAGGACCATATTTCTTCAAAGACGAAGCTGGCGAAAACGTAACAGTAAATGGCGAAAGCTATCGCGCCTTGATAAACGACTTTTTGATGCCGGAAATTCATCTCCACAATAAGACGACGACGGCACAGCCCGTCTAACAATCTCACATATTGGCAGTCAAGATCCTCAGAAACTTTGAGTTCATCCCCTCGTCGACGGATCAATGCGTGCCTTCGCTTAGTCCAAGCGGAACTTTCTCCACCCATATTCCATCAAGGGAGGAGTGGACCGAGGGCAACACTTGGGGACAGGGCCTGGTTAACCTGTTCAATCTGTTTACGAATGGCTCGAAGTTGGACGATAAGGTTGGAGGAGGAGTATTCTGCAAAGAGCTCCCCATCAAACTCAAATTCAGGTTACCGAATTACTGCAGTGTGTTCCAAGCAGAGGTCGCCGCAATTAAAGAAGCAGCTGACTGGCTACTTACTTGCGTAATAACTGTTGAAAAGGTAAATATTTACTCCGATAGCCAAGCGGCAATTAGGGCCCTAGGCTCTATTATGGTGCATTCGAAACCGGTCAGGGAATGCCTGATCTCTCTCTCGATTGCATCAGAATTCTTCGACATAAGGATAATTTGGGTACCTGGTCATAGTGACATTGCTTGACAACCTGCGCCTCACTCCTGGAAGGATGGGTTTTGCACCAACTCAGCGAGCGTTGGGCAAGTACACAAACTTGTAAGGTCACGAAATCCTTCTGGCCACGGTTAGATCGGAGGCGTTCGAGGGATATTCTGAAGATGACAAAATCATGCCGTGAGACTCGAAATTACTTCGAGTCCTTTTTGCACCAGCTGATGGAGGATGAGGTGGAATCATCTCAGCACCTGCTCCTTAGCTGCCCAGCTCTCGCGGGACTAAGATTTAAGCATCTTGGTTCTGACTTCTTTTCTGCGCCTGCTGATTATATCAGGTCTTGATAACAAAAATCTGATGAACTTCATGGGCAGCATAAAGAGGCTAACACAACCGCAGACTAGTCACCGTTCATGCTCCACAAACACTCAATTCCCCCTAACCCTTTCCCTTTCGTCCTATCGTCCTTTTCCTTCACCTCTTTTTCCCTTCTTAAAATGGTATCACAAAGGATGAACCAAACTTCTTTCGTCCAAGTGGGCCCACTCTCTGGGCAACCATGAGCACCTAACCTAACCTCCAGGGAGTCATTCAAAATTGGTGTTTACATATGACCGAACTACGGCGCAGTTGTGGTCCACATTTGAAAGAGATTATCTTAAAACAATAAATGCCATGAATGGTTCCACACAAAAATAATAAAAATTGCCCAATAAATTTGAATGTTTATGGTTTTATTTCGTCTTAAACCCCCAATAAAACTCCTCTAAATTGATCACCCTTAAAATATATTTTCAATTTTTTCAAATATTTGAAATGAAAAGAGAAAACTTAATAATCATAGTTTTATCCTGTCTTCTTCTAAGTTATTTCATCTTTCTTCTATGGTTCCGGAAGAGACCTAAATCAATATCACCTACCATTTTCAAGATATGATCTCTTGCGAAAACATTTTTTTATGTATATTGAGATACGATTTAGGCAGTAATGGGCTTAATAAAAAGTAGAATGGAATTGAAGAGGAGAATTAAAATTTTATAAAATATGTAATTTTTTAAATTAAAGTAAATTTAATGTCTAATTCAAGTAACAATTTTAAAAAATTGTAATTTATAAGAAACATTTAAAAAATTTTTCCTTATCATTTTTTGTTTATTACAACTCGCGCTATTCACTACAAATTGAACATTAAATTTATGTATCTATAAAAAACTACATCATTAATTGGTCTAATGCCGACACAGAGGCTCACTATTTCGCTTATTTGGTAAACAAAAAAATTAATTAGGACATCGCCATGTTAAGGTACCAGTTGTTAGTGATGAAAAAGTTGGAAGTAAGGCATTTCAGAACTATCTGGTTTGACCACTGGGTATATTCATATGTGCATACGTGTGTGTGTGTGTATCAACTAGTGTTTGAAATAAGCAAATTTGTCGTTTGTTTGGCCAATTGTAATAGCGCTGCTAACTGTAAGCTGCCATTGTGAAAACAAAAAATAGCTGGAGTTGTGTAAATATTTTCACAAATTCCGGCAGCCGTTGGGGAAGGAGAAGACTTGTTGATTTATGTGTTTTGGGCGAGCTTTTATTACACGAATTTTATTTACATTATTTGCATAGTCTTGTACAAATATCTCTTTGGAAGTAAATACGAGTTGGTTATACAAGAAAGAACAAAGACACATGAAGTACAATGAGTAGAGCGATTTTTTACGAAATAAGCCCCCTTGTAAGCATAAAATAATATTTATAATAATATATCGATGTTGTTATCTGCATTAAAATTATAGATTTCCCTTTCGGTTTTTAAAACTCGTTTTTTAAGTCTTATTTGCTCAAATATAATAATTTTTCTGTTGCCAGGCGGTATTTATTTGGTTGTAAAAAGTCATCTGAACGGCAGTGGTTTCCCCGGTTAACCACTCAGCTGCAGACAATAAGAATACACCTTAGGAGAAGTCATTTTCCACTCTTATGGAACCTCAATTTCCTTTCTGCTTCGCTAACCAAATTCGTTAGACGATGTATGTAAGAGTCTATCCATGTATACACAGATGTCTTAAAGCTCGTGAGCAGGGAGGGCGGAGGTGTGTACTCCGGACATCTGGGGAGCTCCTTCAGTTCTCGGCTTCCCGACTACTGTACTGCCTTGCAGGCTGTCTTGGTAGCAATAATGAAAACCGCGATATCTGGAAATGATATCCACATTGACTGACAGCCAGGCGACGATAAAATTCCTCACAAAACAGTTGACAACCTCCAAGGTAACCATGAAATGCCGCACATCTCTTAACGAGATAGCTGAGTCGTTTCCTCTAGAAGGTAATATGGCTTCCTGACTATCGCAATATTCAGGGTAATTGCAGAGCCGATGAACTAGCGAGACCCAGCAACAAATTGAACGATGAGTGCATAGAAAATGGCATAGGCACACCCTTACAAACATGTAAGCTACTTATCTGAGAAGAAACTGTAAGAACACCGAATGAAAGATGGCGTAATGAAACTACCTGCAAAATCGTTCGTCAACTGTGGCCGACTCTCAATGCTAAACGCACAGAATCTTTGCTAAACCAAAGTAAAAACAGTTTACACACTGATTTCAGTCATAACGGGGCGTTGCCAATAGGTAGACACATCCAGAGGATGGGTGTGAAAACGCATGACTTCAGCAGAAGCTGTCTAGATGAGGAAGAGGAAGCGAAGATCTTGCACCTTTTGTGCCATTATTCTGCTCTATCCAGACGTGGATTTACCATTTAAAACAGATAATTTTTTAAGGAATTAGAAGATCTCACTTCTACAGAAATCAGACATATTCTAGAATTTCTGAAAAGCACACATTAGTTTTATGAGAGATAGCAAAAGCTCCCCGCGCGGCATCACAATGGGCTATGAGACTGAGTGCATCCCACAAGACAACCGCTTCACCTAAACAAATTAGGAAGGCGTTAAAGTGTTCGCCATGCCAATAATACGGACAGAGTAAAATTTTCACATATAATTCGAGTTAGGTCAACGTGATCCACTCGCTGTGTTTTAATAAACAACTTGAGTGAAGTAGAATTTGCCCATTTCACGAGGAGATGCAAAATGTCTGAGGGAGAGATGTAGAGTGGCTGCTGCAGCTAAATCGCAAATGACTTAGCTGCACAAGTAAGGCTAAATATCTAGACGCTATCTTAGATATAATTTGTTTGGTTGGTTGTTTGGATAATTCTCCACTTTTGTTCTTCTTAGCTCTTCGAGGTTTCCAAAAAGTGGTTTGCCAAGGATTAACATCCTCGCCTTCTATAAGGCAGGGCACTCAGAGAGGTAAAATCTTAAAGTGAATAGAGAAACCCCAAAGATACAAGAAAACTTAAACAATGAAGTGAGGAATTTAGAAAAGAAATGGAAGATATTTACGTGCGAATTGCCACAGAATAGAATAGATTTTTCATCCGGTATGGTTTCAGTGCCACTATAACACACTAAGCCACGTCACTGGCCTGCAGTAATTGACTATTTCGTTACCACTTATATCCTCCGAGGGAAGTCAGTTATGCTTCTCGCTTTATGCAATTTCTTGATCAGGGAAGCTCATCATCAAAGAAGCGAATACGAGATTAAAAAGATTCAGTAGCTGCACCCAAGCTCAAATGGGCAGGATTCAACATAAAAAATGGCTAGAATTCTTATATCTAAGTAAGAGGGAACTTTACGTGGGCTTGTGACTATTTCCCGTGCGCATACTTATCAGAAGAACTGCGGAATGACCAGAATTTCACCATATTGACCTTTTTAAGAGGTTTCGGTTAAAAGAAAAGCAAGAAACCATTAGTCATTTCATCAGTGATAACCCGGCACTTCATATATCGAGGATCCAGTTTTAAATGATCTGAGCAGAGTGGTGAGTGGAAAATAGGTTAGCTGCACAGGATCTCTGCCTCCACTGGCTGACTTTAAGAGGAATAGGAATTTGGAGATTCATGTAAGGGTTTGCGGCCGCATACCTGATTGCGTACTCCATGCAGTGCAACTAGAATGTAAAACTGAGTGGCCTGGTTCAGAGTAGCGCATAACCTTTGCTTCCAACCACACTAACGATTCCTCGCTCTCTTTTGTTTAGAACCACTACTCTTTTGATTATTTTAAATAAAGTTTAAATTACAATTTTATTATTAAAACGAATTATCATTAATTTGGCATAACCAACACAGGTCCGACGCGGTCTTAGGTAACCTCCTATACAAGGTGAATTATAAAATAAGCAAGACTGGCGTCATAAAAATGTTTTTGATGCCGCCATCTTTTTAATGAGTTAGTGCATTGAAGTTACATCCCTAGCTGACTTGCAATGAGAGCTTGGTGACATTCAGTTCAGTGGAAGTGAAGTTATTGCGTCTAAAGTGTCAGTATTTTTGTGTCATCGGTACAAAAATGAGTTTCAAATAAAGAGCTAATATCAAATTTTGTTTTAAAATCGGTAAAACGTTTACTGAAATATTTGAATAGTTGAAAAAAGTTTATGGCGATGATTGTCTATCCCGTGCCAGAGCTCATGGATGGTTTACACGTTTCAGAGATGGTTGCGGGGGGGACATACATAAGTGACAATGAACGCCCAAAATCAGTAATCACCGGAAACTCCATCGAAATCGTCGGAATCATCGTTGAAATTCATTTTAACTGATCATTTGGGCTGAGGACCAAAAGTTGCTTAGAATTCAACATTCGAAAGGTCTCATTAAAGAGGCGAGAAAAGACGAGAACTTCCTTTACAACATTGTAACTGGTGATAAAACTTAGTGTTTTCAACATGAACCTGAAACTGAGCGTCACAGGAGAGCCACCATCCAAAAAATCGCGTTTGGAGAAGTCAAAAATCAAGTCGATGCTCACTTGTTTTTACGATTCCAAAGGAATTGTCCACAAGGAGTTCGTGCCAATGGGCCAAAACCTCAATGCAATTTTCTACCTTGGCGTTTTGAAACGTTTGTTACATCGCATTCGTCGAATTCTCCCTGAATACCACGAAGAAGGAAGTTGGCGCTTATTGCATGATAATGCACCATTTCATCGATCCACTCTTGTGACTGATTTTTTGACTAGAAATCACATTTTAACCATCAATCACTCACTATACTCGCCTGACATGGTTCCCTGTGTCCCTGTGGCTTCTACCTATTTGGAAATTTGCATTTGCTATGAATGGAAACCGTTGCAGTGTAGAAGCTGTCCAAAAGGATTGTATCAACCTCCTGAAGGACATTCCGGTCAACTCTTTCGAAAAGCTTTTAGATCGCGCAAAACAGAGTGTCGAGGCCAGTAAGGACTATTTTGAAAAAATAAACTCGAAGTTATCAGAATTTGTTCTGTCCTGTCGTTTCTGTTGTAGCTCAGTCTTGTTTATTTTGGACTTCCATTCTAACAAAATTCACTTTAAAGTATATTCATATGCAACATCACGTAGATAACTTACTCATATACTTATCGTCAATTTTCATTTTTTTTGTAAAGTTAGAAAAATATAAAGAAACGACCGCCAGCCCTCTTTTTATGCTGTAGAAAATATTGATGATAATATGAAGATTGTCTTTTACATGCTGCGCCCAATAATGGAAAGTAATATAATAATGAAAATGACTTTACTGTATTTTAAAATATTCTCCTTGGAAGTCAATAAACTTCCGGACGCATCTTCAAAGTACTTTAGCCGCTTAGAAGTGGATAGATATAAAACGATTTGTTTAGAGGTTTCAACAGCTTCTTCAAGCGGTGACCTCGCTATTTATTTTTGCTGTTCGGGAGCAAAGAGAAATCATTAGATGCTAAAGCATGGCTGTAAGGCAGATGATAATTCAATATTTTCAATTCTCAAAAACTCCCTGGTGTAAGTCGATACGTGAGAGATTGCATTGCATTGCTGATGTTGCGGTTGATGTTGCTTAATTCGCTGAAAACTTTTGACACAAAATGATTCTGTTCCACTCAGAATGGATAATTTTAAGTTTCTCAGTGGTACCGCTGAGACATGACCATATTTTTCTGTAAAACCAGGCGACCATTTGCTTTGAGATGCTTCTTTCGCAAACAAGTTTTGTTGAATAAAGCTCGTTTGTTTTGACTCCGGCACATACGCATAGATTTAAAATGTGTCACTTGTTATGATGTCACAAGCGTGCTTTTAACCACCACGGCTGAATTTCTTAAACATTTTCTTTAAACACTTTTTTGGGCAATTGCCAAATTATGCGGTAACCAACGAGAACAAATGTTCTTGGTGACCAAGTATTCATTCAAATACTCGTATTCCTAACATAGTCCATGAATGCTTCTATCTTGCGATTGGTCACACGACGTTCTTGCATTGTCGATTGACGCATAACATCGATTTCTCATCTGGCACAACAATCGTTTTTTGACGTGTTTGTCCTTCACAAAATTCATTTTGTAAGGATCGACGGCCACGTTGGAACTCTTTGTACCACCGTGTAAGTGTCTCGAAGTGTCGAAGCCGAAGTAAGGTGATCAATGCGCTCCTGCCTCGATAAGCCAAGTGCGCAATTTTAATAAATCATCGCGCGAAAAATTTCACGAGCTAATTCCATATCTTGGTCGTGATGAATTTTTGAACTCACGGAAAAAAGACCAAGTATAGCTCGTAAATGAAATGTAGGTAAATTTACGCTAAAAAACTACCAAACTTTTCGATAAAAAATATCGAGTTATAATCAATCGCATTAGGCATTATTGATGGTTGCGTGTTTGTTTAGCTATATTTTATTCAAAAATTTATAACATTTAAAATTAACGATTTTGAGTGCCCAAAAAATCACTTTGTACTATAAAACCATTGTGAATATTTCATTCCTTTATCCGCCAGATGGCAGGGCAAGCGCATGTTAGTTTTGATTGACAGCTGATTAATGGATAAAACAGCTGATGTATTGATTATTGACATGACAATTTTATATATGTACATACACACATATTTTTGGATGGCACTAAGAACAGCTGATTTCTGTTCATTTGAAATGTTGAATACCGGTGAAGTTAAAACTATTACAAACGCAGGTGGTAAGTTGTTAAATTCATATTACAATTACAGAGGCGGACCCGTGAGCACCCGGCGTAACAAAGTACAAAACATAGTTGTGACTTATGCAAAGATACACATTTATTTTTTCTATACATATATAACAGCAGCTTGCACATTTATATTAAAGAAACTAATTACACATACAAACATTTCTGACAACACTTCTTTAAATACAATATTTGACGTGAAAATAAATTATTGTGACGGCATCATTGTGTTCGATGAAAATTTTTAATTCTTCACTTATAGAAATTTGTGGCAAACTCACTTTCCCTTCGTGACAGCAAATAGAGGAACTGCTATCGATAACCTCATCTGCATAAAGTTTCGTCGTGCAAAACAGACATTGTTGGTCCATACGCTCAACGCTATGTGGTTCTACCGAAATGCCGAGGCGTCCGCAACAATACGTTTTTGGAAGCTTTTGGTGGGTCCTTCTAGCGTTCACATCACTGCTTATATTAAAACATAAGACGGCTGCAAATCCATTCTACACTGATCTAACGCCTGTTGACTTTGTTCTTGTCGGTGGTTACACATACGATGACTTAAACGCTGTATATTAATATTTCTTTGCTCAGTTGTTTGACTCTGTCTAGCGTTTTGACGCGTTTCTCGCTCAGCATTTAAGGTCCTCCTTCTAGGAATTGTAATCTATGGATAGTAATGAAATGTGAATAAATGTTATTGTAATATAAATTTTACAACTTACCACCTACGTTTGTTATAGCTTTAACTTCAACGGTTTTCAACCTTTCAAATGAACAGAAATCAGCTGTTCTTACTCCGATCCAAAAATATGTATGTACATATTATATATAAAATTATGACGTCAATAATCAACAAATCAGCTGTTCTATCCTTTAATCAGCTGTCAATCCAAACTCATATCCGCTTGTCCTGCCATCTGGCGATCTATACAATAATCGGCTTTCAACCAAAACTAATATCCGCTTGCCCTGCCATCTGGCGACCGATCGAATACTCAGCTTTCAACGAAAACTAATATCCGCTCGCCCTGCCATCTGGCGACCGATCCAAAACTCAGCTTTCGCCGAAAACTAATATCCGCTTGCCCTGCCATCTAGCGATTTATACAACAATCAGCTTTCAATCAAAACTAATATACGCTTACCCTGCCATCTGGCAGATAAAGCAATAATCGGTAATGAAATATTCACAATGGTGTCAGAATACAAATAGATTTTTTGGGCGCTCAAAATCGTTAATTTTAAAATGTTATTAAAAATTGTTTAATAAAATATAGCTTAACAAAAGCACTACCACAAATAATGCCATGGGTTTCGTGGGTTCAGAAAATCATTTTTTGGCTTATGGATTTCTACAACATATCAAGAATATTATCCTAAATTTTCAAGTCGATCCGAGTCATAGTTTCGGAGATACAGCCTATGGAATGTGTGCGCTCCAAGTCACTTTTATTGTTACTCAAAACTTTAAACGCGTTTTTCTCGGAACCGTGTTTTCAGAGTCGGTTTTCAAATGTTCAGAAAATTACTCAAGCGATCTTGATAAAATTTTACACAGGTGTTCGAGATACAATTTACTCGTGCCTGAACGAAGGATTTTCTTTTTTTTAATTACAACTATTTAAAAAACAACAAAATGTCAAGCAAATTTGACCGAAATTTTCATTTTTTTGGAAAAATGTCTGCCAAAATTCCAATTTTTACTTTTTTTTTCTTTCCTTCGTTCAAGCAAAAGTGTATGGTCCTCGTTCACCGCCAGACCCATTCGCTTTGCCTCTTTATCCAGTTTGGAAACGGCGCGGTTGTTAAGGCCGATGATGTCAATATCATCGGCATACGCCAACAATTGTACGCTCTTATAAATTATTGTGCGTGGGCGATTAAGTTCTGCGGCTCGTACGATGCTCTCCAACATCAGGTTAAAGAAGTCACACGACAGCGAGTCACCTGTCTGAAACCTCGTTTGGTATCAAACTGCTCGGAGAGGTTCTTCTCAATTCTGCTGGTGTTGAACAACGTCATCTTGCAAAGCCGTATTAGTTTTGCGGGGATACCAAATTCTGACATTGCGGCATCCTTTTCATACTGTCGAATGCAACTTTAAAGTTGACGAAGAGATGGTGTGTGTCGATTCTCCTTTCATGGGATTTGGCGTATTGAGAATATTTGGTCGATGGTAGACTTTACAGGTCTGAAGCCACACTGATAAGGTCCAATCAGTTGGTTGACGGTGGACTTCAGCCTTTCACACAATACGCCCACTAGAACCTTATAGGTGATATTTAGAAGACTAATCCCGCGGTAATTGGCACAGATTGCAGGATCGCCCTTCTTATGGATTGGGCAGATCCACTTAAATTCCAATCGGCAGGCATACTTTCATGCGACCATATTTTGCATAGAGCTGATGCATGCACCTTACCAGCTCCTCATGCCGGTTTGTTGGCCAATACTCTCTGAGAGCAGGAGTGAGAATCGAGTGGCGAATCTTCTGGCTGTCTGTTGTGATTGCAGATTTTCGATGTCGAACATTCTTTGTGTAGTTAGCTGTACGTTTTTGCAGCACAGAGGCGTGTGCCTTGTTTGGCTTCAACAAGGTAGTGCTCCGAGCCGATATTGGGTCCTCGGATCGTACGTACATCTAATACACTAGAAGCGTGTCTTCCATCTATAACAACATGATCGATCTGGTTTCGTGTTTTTCGATCAGGAGACAGCCAAGTGGCTTGGTGAATCTTCTTATGCTGGTATCTGGTGCTGCAGACTACCATGTTTCGGGCCCCGGTGAAGTCGATCAGCCTCTGTCCGTTACAGGATGTTTCGTTGTGCAGGCTGAATTTTCCGACTGTGGGACCAAAAATTCCCTACTTGCCCACCCTGGCGTTGAAGTCGCCAAGCACGGTTTTTACGTCGTGGCGGGGGCAGCGCTCATAGGAACATTCCATAGAAGGAATCTTTGGTCACATCGTCCTTCTCTTCCATCGGGGCGTAGGTGCAAATGAGCGAGATGTTAAAAAATCGCGCTTTAATGCGGATTATTGCGAAACGCTCGTCCACCGGAGTGTCGTTCACGACAAAGTCTCTGTATTGAAAGATTTAAAGGGTAATAAATGAAAAACAGAACTTTAATCTCACACCTCTCCCTCCGCAGTCTGCGAACTTTTTAACTTAGCTGCGTAATTTCGTGTTGTGTTAAATAGCAAAAAATGTTTTAGAATATTTTGTTGTTGTGGTTGCCTACAAAAATGACGTTTCTTCCGAACCAATTTTTTGTTGGTTAGAAATATTTCTTTGCACTTTGCACTTTACTCTTTACTCAAATGTCATTAAAATCTTTTTAGACGCAATTCGAATTAAATTAGCTAGCGCTTTAAAATATCTAGCACGTAAACGAAAACCGTGTGTTTTCACAATTCTGTGAGGATAATTTCGGTAAAGCGAGACTTTTCTCTTTTTTGCTTTTTGTTTTTGTTTTGGAGTGCATGAAGTCAGTCGACTTGTAAATACTCAAAATTTTGTTGAAGTCAAATGCAGACGTCACTCCCACTCTATGTGCACATACACATGTCTACACATATGTATGTACTTGCATATGTATGTATGTGTGACGCCTGATGTATGTGTGACGCCAAATGCTTTGACGCAAAAAAATGTCGACTTTCGCGCTTTCTGCGAATTGTTTACCAGAAAAGTTTTATTTAGTTTGCTTTGCAATAAAATTGGCCACCTCCAGCGGTTTTTTGTTTACTTTGTCTACTTTGTTTCATTTATCATTTTAGTTACGCAGAAAAAACCAAGGCTTTGTTGCCATATGGAAATGAAGGTAATCAAATTTAAGCAACAATGTTTTTTTGCAAAATACTCAGAAAGAGTAAATAGAAGTTTAATTAGTTGAAAAATGTACATTTCTAAATGGATTTTTAACTAATTGGGTTGCTGCCTCAGTCAGTCCTTTATACTTGCGAGCGGGAGTGACTCAAAGGTAAATTAAAGATAACTTTTGCTTTAGTGCATGCGTTGCAATATTTAAAAAAAAAGGTGTATTTTGTCAAAAAATAACGGAAGGTGACAGTTTAAAAAATTAGCTTAAGGGGATAGCACAAATTTGCATTCAAAATATGTATAATCCAGGAAGTGCAGCTCTAGAATTCCCTTAGATGGAAACTACGCTGCCTCTACCAAGGAGGCTGTTGACCTTTTTGCGGACTTTTGTGATACCATTGCAAGAGGGGGAAAAGAGGTGAAGGAAAAAAGGACGAAAGGGGTAGGTAAGGGGAAGGTTGAGTGTTTGGGGACTACGAACGGTGACTAGTCTGCGGTTGTGTTAACTTCTTTATGCTGATGATGAAGTTCATCAGATTTTTGTTTTCAATAACTGCTGTATCAGCAGGCGCAGAAAAGAAGTGAGAACCAAGATGCTTGAATCTTAGTCCCGCGAGAGCTGGGCAGCTGAGGAGCAGGTGCTGAAATGATTCCACCTCATACAGCTGACGCAAAAAGGACTCGAAGTAATTCCGAGTCTCACGGCAGACTTCTGAACTCCATCCATCCATCCATTTTTGGCGCGTATACCCTTTTTGGGTGTTTGGCCGAGCTCCTCCTACTATTTGTGGTGTGCGTCGTGATGTTGTTCCACAAATGGAGAGATCTACAGTTTCAAACCGACTCCGAACGGCAGATATTTTTATGAGGAGCTTTTTCATGGCAGATATACCCTCGAAGGTTTGCCATTACCTGCCGAGGGGCGACCGCTATTAGAAAAAACTTTTTCTTAATATTTTGATCTTTCACCGGGATTCAAACTGACGTTCGTTCTCTGAATTCCGAATGGTAGTCACGCACCAAACCATTCGGCCACGGCGGCCGCCCACGACTTCTGAACTATCTCGAGCTTTTTGACTGATGTCGTCTTCTCCAGTGAGTTCCACCAGACAACGACTCCATATAACAGGATTGGCTTTATTATGGTATTATAGAGCCAAAATACAACTCTAGGCGAGAGCCCTCATCTTTTGCCAATTACGCCCTTGCATCCATACAAGACGATTGTTGCCTTCCCTACTCTCTCCTCAATGTTGGGCTTCCACGTTAGCTTACTGTAGAGAATTAGACCTAGGTACTTCACCTTGTCAGAAAGCACCAACGGAGCGCCCCCATAGAAAGGAGTTGAGCTCTGGGTATTTTATATTTCCTCGTGAAAAGGACGAGCTCCATCTTAAGAGGATTCACCGATAAGCCGCAGTGTGCTGCCCATCAAACAACTAAGTTCAGATATCCCTGCATTAAATCGTACAGGGTATCTACAAACTTTCCTCTAACAATTAATGTCACATCATCCGCGTAGGCAATCACCCTACAGCCCCTCCTTACCTGCTCTTTCACAAAGTCATTGATAACAATGATCCAGAGAAATGCTGAGAGAACTCCGCCTTGCGGCGTGCCCCTGCTCACCTGCCTGCTCACCTGCCGCTCCACTCTGTCACGGCCATTCTATCGCTATGCATTCAGTAGATGAACCTGGAAAGGTCGGCTCCAACCCCCAGCTTGCCCAGAGATTTAGTGATTGCCTCCAGGAGAACGTTATTAAAAGCCCCCTAAATGTCGAGGAAGGCGCCAACTGCGAGTTCTTTTTGATATAGGGATTCCTCAATATCCTTAACAATTGTGTGCAGGGCTGATTCCACTGATCTGCCTTTACAGTAGGCATGTTGGGTATGCGACAAAAGCCCCCGAGGAATTTTGCTTCTTATGTGTAGGTGAATCAGCCTCTCAAGGGTTTTCAGCAAGACAGATGAAAGGCTGATTGGCATAAAATCCTTAGGGGAAGAATTTCGCTTCTTATGTGTAGGTCAATCAGCAAGAAAGATGAGAGACTTATTGGCCTAAAATCCTTAAGAGAGACATGTGAGCTCTTGCCAGCCTTGGGTTTGAACACAACCCTCTGGTAGGTCAACTGTCATTAATCTTTCTGTTTTTTTTTCAGACTTTTATATGTCGGCTTTCAATAATAGCCTTCAAGTGGATGCAATTTATACGGATCCAAGGCCTTCGATAAAGTCTGTCACTCAACCTTAATCTCTAAACTTATGAGTTTTGGGTTTCACTCTACTTTCCTTTACAATCGTGAATGAGTAGTTGTTCTCGATAATGCATCTTCTGATCCTTTCATTGCCTCTTCTGTAGTCCCTCAGGGCAGTATTTTGGGCGTTTTGTTCTTTGTAATTTTTATTAATGATGAATAATGTTATCATTTCTCTTAGTTTCTTTTATATGCAGACAATTTAAAAATTTTTTACATTGTACGAAACCTATCTGATTCATATGATCGTCAATCAGACTTCAACCACGTCGTGGCATGGTGCGATAGGAATTTACTTCAATTATATATTAAAAAATGCTATCATGTGTCATTTTCTAAGTCAAAGCATTTAATCTCTACCTCATATTTTATAAAGAATTCGCGCCTAAATACTCTTAATGAAATTACTGATTTGGGTGTAATCTTCGACTTCACCTTTCAGTTTCTTAGTCATTTAAATTTTGTCATCGCCAAATTGTATTCTGCTTTTGCTTTCATTCGGCGGGTTGCTTCCGATTTTACGGATCATTATGCTTTGAAGTCAGTATTTACTTCACTCGTACGATCCAAGTTGGAGTATGCCGTCTTTATTTGGAGGCCTTATCATCAGTGCCACATCAATAGGCTTGAAAGTATTCAAAAGAAATTTCTTCGTTTTGTATTCAGATCTTTAAACTTCACTACTTCGATTCCTTCTTATAATTCAAGGTGTGCATTACTAAACTTAAAATCGTTACAATGTAGAAGAAATATTTTCGATATTATAAATGGGACAGTTGACTTGCCTATAGTCTTAGAGCGAATTCATTTTCACATACCTCGGAGGAATGACTTATTCTACCTAGAGCGAGTTAGAATGGTTTATGCCCCGAAAGCACCTATGGCCAGAACATTGAATGAGTTTAAAGATATTTCACTCCGCACTTTATTGCTGCACACCCACGACATTGTCTTTGCGCCCTTTTCTCTTGCCCACTATCAACAATTTCTATTAAATACGTTTCCACATACCATTTGATAATATCCCAGGAGGGTCATATTTAGGTGCCCTTTTTGCACTAGATGGCGATGGCCCTTCATCTGGAATGCCACTTTTAGGCAATTGATCACTTACCCATTCCAATGCGATAATCAATTTAGAACGTCGTGTTTTAAATTAAATTAAAGTAACGAAAGTTTAAATTAATTGCGCAATAATTATTATTTTTGTGTAGAACCATTTATGACATTTATTTCTTCAAGATATTCCCTATCAATTATTGGCCGCAACTGCGTCGCAATTCGGTCATCCGTAAACATTAATTTTGAATGACTCCCTGAAGGACTTGGGTCGGTATCTCGTGAATAACTTTAGTAATGTTGGCTTCCAATGCCTTAATCGAGGCTGATTTATCTACAAAGCATTTCGGCTTTACATACCTTCACAAATAAAATTTCTAAGGTGTGATATCACACAATCTTGGTGGTCAATCCACTGGTTCGAGACGTGAGATAAATTGCTCACGGAAACGACAATGCAGTAAATCCATTGTTTCACTGTATGGCAAGTACGGCCACCTTGTTGGAACCAAGCATTGTGGGATCACGAGTTTCAAATTCCATTCAAAAAAGTCGTCTATCATGGTGCGATATCGTTCGCCATTCACTTTTACGTTGGCGCCAGCCTCGTCTGTACCAAACGGTTGTTATCAATCGCTGAACACGATACCAGGTTGTTCAATAAAATATGATGAACGATGATTCCTCCAGTTTCAATGGATGTAAGGGTTTGATTGAAAATGAATAAGCCTTCTCGCGCGAAGCGTCTGCCAAGCGATCAACGGAATCGGCTGGTGGGGGAAAATGATCGCTGGACCTTCCCCTTCCACTAAAAACCAGTCCCAGTTCGCTGGCAACAGCGGTGCAGTCAACATCGCTCCGCGCGTGAAAGCTGTTTTAAAAGTGAGTTAGGGTTTTGCAGCGATCGTTGGAGCAACGTTACTCGATAAAATTTTGCGTAAAGCTAAACAAAACGAGTACCGAAACCATTGGGCTACTCAAGGAGGCTTACGGGGACCAATCTCTGTCCAGTGCCCAGGTAAAACGGAGGCACTAGTCGTTCAAGGAAGGCCGGGAGGACGTCGAAGACGAACAGCGATCTGGAAGGCCTTCGACGACGCAAACAGACGAAGATGTGAACCGGGTTCGTGAATTTTTGAACATTGACCGTCGTGTTAGTCTACGTGAGATCTGTGAAGAGTTAAATTTAACTTACTACAATGGGTGGGAAATCGTGACCGGAAAACTTGAAATGCGCAAAGTGTGTGCCAAATTAGTTCCAAAGGTTTTGACTGATGAACAAAAATTATCCGAAAAACTGTGACAGCCGAATTGAACGCGATTCCGGCGGATGAATTTAAAAAATGTTTCCTGCAGTGGAAGGACCATTACCAGCGGTGTATTGACGCTCAAGGGTCCTATTTTGAAGAATATTAGTTGTATAAGCCAAAAGGTTTAATAAAACTGCTTTAAAAAAATAAGACTCATTACTTTTCAATCAAACCCTGTAAATTGTGTCCTTGAATAGCTTCAGGCTGCTCTTAATTTCAAATATGACAATTTTGCTTATTGACGTAGCCCTTAAGCCGAGAGTGGGCCTCAACGCTAAACACTATACCAGGTTGTCTAATTAGTTTGGCGGTTTGTTAAGAGAGAGGTTTGCTACTAGCCTAATTTTTTATGGTATGTTGGTGCATTCTTCAACTTTGAAATTTCATTTCAATCTGTCTGTATCGGCGTGTCATAGTATCATATCACGAATAGTGCGGTGATTGAATTTTTATTTTAGAAGGTTTAAAAGCAACAGAAATTTATGTACGAATGCTGAAAATATTTAAGGACTTTTCGCCATCTATTAGTAGAGTAGAAAGATGGGTTGCTGCATTTAAAAGTGATCGCCCAACCCTCAAAGACTATCAGCGTCAAGTACAGCAAAAACGGTAACAAGCCCAGATTTCGTATTAAAAATAATATCGTATTGGAAAATCTTTGAGGGACCGAAACAGTTAGTAGAAGCCCCAGGGTTCTCACTGGGCAGTGTAATATTTTGAACGAAATATTGGGTTTCAAAAAGCTGTGTGCACACTGGGTGCCGCATTCCCTAACAATGGAACAAAAACACAGGCGGATGCGACTGCGACTTTTCCAGCAACATTTAGAGCGTTTTTGTAAGGATGAAGTGGATCTTGTGCGTCGATTCCTCCCTATGGATGAGACTTGAGTCTATGATCTTAAATCAAAACAAGAGGCTAAAGAGCGGTGTGTACCTGGTTCTCGGTCAAGAAAGTGTTAGCATCGGTTTTTTGAGATTCGAATGAAATTTCGTTTTTGGGTTACTTGCAAAACTAGAAAAAATTTATTTTGAATATTATTGAAACCTTTTAGATCAGCTGATGGAAAAAATTCGTGAAAAAAGACCAGTTTGCAAACGCAAAAAAATATTTTTCCTTAGGACAATGCACCGGGACACAAGAACATTTTGACAATAGTTGAAATCCATGAACTAAAGTTCGAAGTATTGAATCATCCACTTCATTCACCAGATTTGACCCCTCGCGACTTCCGTTTTCCCTTCCGCATTCAGCGATAGAATTCATAAATTGGAATCTCGTTGGAAAAAGTGTTTGCTGTTCTTTGTGTTTTCTTATCGAACCGTAAGATTTGTTGCATGACCTAGTAGTTTGGAGAAGTGTCATCATTTGGGCTCGTTTTTTTTAAATTGCTGCCGCAAACGCCCTTTCGGCCAACGGTTGACAGTTGAGGCAGTTAAACGGATCAAATCGTGCTCCATAAGGAATGGAAATGTTTTGTTCTCTCCAATGAACTAATAAATAGGGGGAAACTCGTTTTCGTAAATTTGTTTTACTCTTTGATAAGAACCCATTTGAACGAACCAGCCTATATTGAGACATATTTGGTCGCTCTGGCGTATGAGTAATATTTCATTTCGTGTAGAAATGAAACAAAATCTCCCCAATATACGAATACCATCCAGTGAAACCGAATAAGTGATGATGGTAAATATATAATGATTCATTTATACAAATAAATCTATTATAACGATAAATATGTATGAAGGTACAATAAAAAAATATTTCACTTCAAATTTCTGATGCTGCAATGAAATAAAATTTGCATAAGGATTCTTGCACAAAAAAGTTTATGAATAAAGAAAATAGTAGAAACTCACACTAACAAGATTTGACTCACTTGGGGTGAAATTTTGTGCATTTGAACTGCTTGAAAGAAATTTTCATTTAATTTCAAAATCTGTATTCTCTTAAGGGGGTATTCTAGGGTAAGAATACGAAAAAATCGTTTTTTTGGTTTTCTGATATTCTCAAAGCATAACCTTTCAAAAATACATGTATGTCCTTAAGGTAGTAGTCTGGTAACTTATTTTGAAAATTTCGAATTTCGGTTTTTTACATATTTTGAAAGTGCGATATATTGGTAATATACTGTACAAATTTTAGACCGAAATACGAAATATTGATGAAATTATAGCACATATATGAGAGCGGCTCGTACTTGCGCACGCTAAGCCGCTAAAACTTTAAACGCGTTTTTCTCAAAACAACGTTTTTCCGGATGGCCGTCGTGAAAACAAATTTTCTATCTAACGGATTGAGCTGAAATTTAAATATGTTTTTCTACACATCAATAGTTCTGGCGGGTAGTAGATTTAATTCATTTCGTCCCTAACTTTCCATTTTTTAGTCCGATTTCCGCTTTAAAAAAGGCAATTTTCTTACGAAGTCCACCATTTTGTTATTTTTTGTCAAAATCATTTGATCTTACTACCGGCTAAAACGACAAGCACACTGATTAATAAGCAATTTGTTTTTTCTGTTTCAGATGACCACAAGTGACGAAATCACGCCGGCCAGCCACTGTACCTATTTTTTTTGTACACTGCAGCACAAAAACAGTATCAAAACATTAAAAAAAAAATTTTTTTTTGTACACCTTCTGATGCCTTTAATAACATATCAGAAAATCAAAAAGATTGAATTTTATTTTCCCTTCCAAAAAATGTCCCAAACATGGCCTCAAAAAACGTGTAAGTTACCAGACTACTACCTTAAAAGGATTTGTTAAAATTTTAATTATTTCCAAAGATATAGCTTCTTTAGTGTCACGACTTCTTAACTGGCTCGGCTGGAACGAATCGAACAAAGGACATTAGAGATCATCTGTCTACCTGCTTAATGCCTCAAAAGAAGCCAGAACTGCTCGATTAGAAGAAAGAAACGCAGAAAATGCTTTTTTTGAAGTAGAGGAAGGCCCAATGTATGGAGCAGAAATCGCGGATTAAATCAATGTAAGTATAAAATGTGAATTTATGGTCGCCACAGGGCGTAATTGGACCCAAAACTTTAAACCCGTTTTTCTCGAAACTATATATTTCAAAATGTATACCTTGATTTCTCAGGCTCTGCTTAACCGATTTACTTGAAATGTGGTGTGAGGCTTCTCAATATATATATCTGTCGTATTTACTATTATTATAAATAAAATAAAAATGTTTACTATTTTTAAAAAATTCCGAAAAGTAACAAAAAGTAGTAAATAAATTTATCGTTTTTTCGGGCAACCCTAATTTGGCCAAAAAAAATTTTTTTTCGATATTATTGTAGCAAGTACGATGCCAGCATTCATCAAGATTAATAATCTTTTTTATTTTTTTATTTCAGATTATTAGAACGCTTCCCAATTCTGACGGCGCTGCTGGTGTTGAGCAACGTCATCCTACATAGCCGTATTAGTTTTGCGGGGATACCAAATTCAGACATCGCGGCATACAGGTAACTCCTTTCCGTACTGTCGAATGCAGCTTTGAAGTCGACGAAAAGATGGTGCGTGTCGATTCTTCTTTCATGGGTCTTTTCCAAGATTTGGCGTATTGTGAATATTTGGTCGATGGTAGACTTTCCAGGTCTGAAGCCACACTGATAAGGTCCAATCAGTTGGTTGACGGTGGGCTTCAGCCTTTCACACAATACGCTCGCTAGAACCTTATAGGCGATATTTAGAAGACTAATCCCGCGGTAATTGGCACAAATTGCAGGATCGCCCTTCTTATGGATTGGGCAGAGCACACTTAAATTCCAATCGGCAGGCATGCTTTCATCCGACCATATTTTGCATAGGAGCTGATGCATGCACCTTACCAGCTCCTCGCCGCCATGTTTGAATAGCTCAGCCGGCAGTCCGTCGGCGCCCGCGGCTTTGTTGTTCTTTAGCCGCGTTATCGCTATTCTCACCTCGTCATGATCGGGTAGCGGAACGACAATTCCGTCGTCAACGATTGGGGTATCGGGATCTTCACTTTCTCGGTGACATGCGCAGCTGTCACTGTTTAATAGGTTCGAGAAGTGTTCCCTCCATAATCTAAGATTGCTCTGTACGTCAGTCACCAGTTCGCCGTCTTTGTTCTTACAGGAAAACGCCCCGGTCTTGAAACCTTCTGTAAGCCGCCGAACTTTCTGGTAGAATTTTCGGGCGTTGTTCCTGTTGGCCAGCATCTCAAGCTCTTCGCACTCACGTATTTCGGCCTCTCGTTTCTTCTTTCGGATAATACGCCTCTCTTCCTTTTTCAGCTCTCTGTAGCGATCCCACATGGCTCGCGTTGCGCCCGATCGCAGCGTGGCTCTATAGGCGGCATCCTTTCTTTCTGCGGCAGCATGACATTCCTCGTCGTACCAATTGTTTTTTCGGGCTCGCCGGAATCCGATTTCTTCTTCGGCGGCGGTACGTAGGGAACGAGAAATGTTGCTCCATTGCTCGCGCATGCCGGGTTGTTGGGCAGTGCTCTCCGAGAGCAGGAGTGAGAGTCGAGTGGCGAATCTTCTGGCTGTCTGTTGTGATTGCAGCTTTTCGATGTCGAACATTCTTTGCGTAGGTAGATGTACGTTTTTTGCTGCACAGAGGCGGGTGCGCAGTTTGGCTGCAACAAGGTAATGATCCGAGTCGATGTTGGGTCCTCGGATCGTACGTACATCTAATACACTAGAAGCGTGTCTTCCATCTATCACAACATGATCGATCTGGTTTCGCGTTTTTCGATCAGGAGACAGCCAGGTGGCTTGGTGAATCTTCTTATGCTGGAATCTGGTGCTGCAGACTACCATGTTTCGGGCCCCGGCGAAGTCGATCAGCCTCTGTCCGTTACCGGATGTTTCGTTGTGCAGGCTGAATTTTCCGACTGTGGGACCAAAAATTCCCTCCTTGCCCACCCTGGCGTTGAAGTCGCCAAGCACGATTTTTATGTCGTGGCGGGGGCAGCGCTCATAGGAACGTTCCAGGCGCTCATAGAAGGAATCTTTGGTCGCATCGTCCTTCTCTTCCGTCGGGGCGTGGGCGCAAATTAGCGATATGTTGAAGAAACGGGCTTTGATGCGGATTGTTGCGAGACGCTCGTCCACCGGAGTGAACGACAGTACTTGGCGACGAAGTCTCTCTCCCACAACAAATCCGACACCGAATTTGCGCTCCTTTACATGGCAGCTGTAGTAGACGTCGCAAGGTCCCATGGTTTTCTTTCCTTGCCCCGTCCATCGCATCTCTTGGATGGCAGTGATGTCAGCCTTTACTCTCACGAGGACATCAACCAGCCGGGCAGAGGCACCTTCCCCATTAAGGGACCGGACATTCCAGGTGCATGCCCTCAAATCATAATCCTTAGTTCGTTTGCAGGGGTCGTCATCAGTATAGGGAGGTCTCATCCGAGGCTTTTTAAAACTTTTCATTGGGGGCGATTTTTAAGTGGCGGGTCCCAAACCCAACGCACAACCAGCTATCCTGGAATGTTTCGCCTTCTCACGTTAGCTCACTCCCGAACGGATGTTCGGAAGCTACCCAGAGGATACGTGGGCTAATCCCGGCCGTTGTGAGCTGCTTGAACCATATGCAGAAGAATCGTCCTGGCCATTCCCAAGTGAATGGCGATCAGTAACTTTCCCCACTTGCGTGGACTTCTACACATGGAACCATCCTCCATTTACTATTATTATAAATAAAATAAAAATGTTTACTATTTTTAAAAAATTCCGAAAAGTAACAAAAAGTAGTAAATAAATTTATCGTTTTTTCGGGCAACCCTAATTTGGCCAAAAAAAATTTTTTTTCGATATTATTGTAGCAAGTACGATGCCAGCATTCATCAAGATTAATAATCTTTTTTATTTTTTTATTTCAGATTATTAGAACGCTTGCAATCGTGATAGGTGTGGCGCGCCATTTTTTGTTAACCCATCACTTCAACGTTTTTTGAGATTTTTAATTTTTTTTATGTATTTTTAAAACATTAATAAATATCTTATTAAAAATGGATAGTAAAAGTATATATTATTTTTTATTTATAGCACCCAAAAAAAAAACAACTCAAATTCATGCCTCTACACTAGAATACCCCCTTAAAACTGTTCACATTAATTTTACTCTAACGGCCTTAATGAAAATAGTTTTCATGATAGTGAGTATATTGACACATTCCTCAATTTAAGTGAGTGATATTTTTTCATTAAATGTACGGGTTGTACGCCTTAGGCCTGTATGGCGTATTATACCCGTTTTGCAGCATTTTCCATAGTTTTAGCTAACATTTAGGCTGGAATAGCGGCTATTTCCTCACGAATGTTGTTCTTGAGCTCTTCTATGGTCTTTAGCTTATTAATAAAAAACGGCCCAATAATCGTTTACACACTAACGCTGCACCAAACAGTGACTTTTTCGTCGTAAAGAGGTACCTCTTGAATTTCGTGAGGATTTTCAGTGGCGTAAATACGGCAACTTTGCTTGTTTACCGTCCCATTCAATAAGAAATGAGCCTCACCGGATATGATGAAATTTGGGAGCGCTCGCGTGACGTGTACTGTTCCATGGTAAAAATCTGCTTGGACTGACGCTTCCAACGCGGTATGTCATTAAGCGATCTGACGTCTCTGTCAAAAGATACAGGGTTGCCAAATGGGTCCGTCGAATATGGGCAACCCTGTAGGTATTGTCTCCCGAATTTCTTAATATCAGCAAAATCTTGCAATTGCCGTACGTTGCTTGAGTAATACAGTTCCTTCAGTTAAATGATTATTCCACCGACAACAACAACTGTACATAGTACTTCCGTCCTGACCAGATGCTCTAAATGCCTCTCAATACTCAGGAGTGGTTTATTTAGTAAACATTTGAAGCCAAAGTGGATACCTGCGGTGCTGAATTCCGACAACTGCCTCTTTTATTTCTCTAAGATATTTTCATACATACACACATATAAGATCCTATACTGGTAGCTGTAACTACAATAAAATGCAAACTGTGTTTTTGCTCCCGTTTGCCACTTCTGTTTGATTGATTGAGTGGTTGGCCTGGTTTTCACCAATGATAGCGAGGATTTTTCTCATTGTTCAAGTGGTCCTTTTTCTGTTCGATGAAATAGCCCATGAAAGTGCTAGTAAAAGATGTGTGCCAAGGCAATTGAATGGATAGCAAATTGAGTAATGACTTAGAGCAACAAACATAAAAAAATAAACAAAAAAATACCACAAAATATGTTTTTATTGGCCGCTTTGAAGGAAAATTACAAAAATAAACATAAACAAATTTAGATAAATGCAGCAGCATCCGCCAGATTCTCTGAGTTTGCGGATAGAAGTTGCTATGTAATACGAGTATGAAGTGAAAGAAAATCAAGCTAAAACGTAAGCAATCCAATGATGTGTTACTCAATTGAATGAAATTGAATGGAATTAAGCTGTAAAAAATATAGCAGAAAAACTCTACATTTAACGAGAAGGATGTAACATCGAAGGCTTTATTTACTTCTTGTAAATCATAACACATCTTAAAACGCAAAAATTAGACAACCTGAAATATCATCGTTGTTTTTATATGCGCATTTTAGGTTAGTCTAGGACATCTGGACTTAAGGACCACAAGGGTCCGTAATATTTTGGAGTCGTATTGCTGGACTTGCGTTAAACATAGTTCATGATGCACATATCCTGGTGATTTTTAATAAACTTTTTAACGTTTTGTCTGCAATACCTTTCAGAGTTAAACTTCAAGCCAATCAGAGCAAAATTGAGGGAGTTACAGCACTTTTTCCGAGGGGACTTCACAGTTTTGTTGTTTTAGAACCGATCTTGATGGCTTGTGCATATTTAGAAAGGCAGAAGCTTCTGCAATTACGTGCGGAAATTCCAACCCAATCAAAGCACAGTTGCCCGAGTTATAGCTCTTTTAGTGGAAGGTAATATGTCATAATTTTAGGCCAATCTGAGCAAAACTGAGGGAGTTACAGCACTTTTTCCGAGGAGATTTCACAGTTTTGTAGTTTGACAACCGATTTTCATGATTTTTGCATATTTAGAAAAGCGGAAGCTTCTGCAATTACGTGCCGATATTCAAGCCAATCATAGCAGGAGCTCGGTTCAACACCCAAAAAGGATGTAAGCGCGAATTATACGTATATATATGTATATAAAGGGTTTTCCAATAACACGTGTTATTTCGAATAGCCCGCTATTTCGGTAGATGTCACTTTTGAAACTGTCATTTTTTGTTATTTGACAAATAAAAACTACGCCATTGATAAAAATGGAACGATACGCGCTTAAACAACGCATTGAAGTTATTAAAATTCACTACATATAAAAATGGTGAACATTTGGCAGAGACGGTTTGTAAATTTTGAACATTTTTGGGTCATCCTAAAGCACGTTGTCGGACCGAAATACAGAAATTTGTGAAAAAATTCGAGCTGTTGGGACTAGTTAGTGATGTGAAGAATAAAACCAAACCCCGTGTACATCCCTCAAGAACAGTCTAAAATATTGTTGTTGTAGCCGAAAGTGTTGAAGAAAACCCAGGTTTGTCCATTCCTTGTCGTTCTTCGGAATTAGGCATTCCACAAACGTCATTACACCGTATTTTGCATAAAAATTTGGGTCTTAAGACTTATAAAGTCAAGTTAACACAAGAACGCAAGCCGACCGAGCATCAACAACATCGTGTCTTTGCTGATTGGGTCGCTGAAATGCATGAAAATGATCCGGAATTTCATCGAAAAATCATCTTGAGTGATGAGACCCATTTCCACCTCGGTGACTTCGTCAACAAGCAAAATTGTCGGATCTGGGGCTCAGAAAATCCAAGAGTTGTTGTTGAAAAGCCTCTCTATCCTCAACGTGTGACTGTTTGGTGCGGTTTATGGTCCGGCGGAGTCATTGGACCTTACTTTTTCGAAAATGAAGCCGAAGCAACAGTTGCAGTGAATGGATTGCGCTATGGAGAGATGATTAACGACTCTTTTTGTGGCCGGAATTGGATGGTATTGATCTGGATAAAGTTTATTTTCAACAAGACGGCACCACGTGCCACACAAGCAAGGAAACATTGATCTTATATCAAAATAACACCTCTTATTAGAAAACCCTTTAAATGAAGGGTGGTTAAGTTTCATGGGCCGGTGTTGATTTTGAATAGAATACAATTTTTTTAAGATATTATTGACATTTGTCTTTATTATGATAAGATTGGTATGGCTCAAATACGTATAGAATAAAATATCGGCCGCGGTCTCGGCGGCACACCTCCATCCGATGGTCCAAATTTTCGATGACGCTGAGACATAATTGACGTTCTATGCCGTTAATGTCCCAAATTATCTCACCCTTTAGCTCTTAAATTATTGCTGGCTTATCGACGTACACCTTTTCTTTCAAATAACCTCAAAGAAAGAAGTCCAACGTTGTCAAATCAAATGACCTTGGCGGCCAATTGACATCGCCGCGACGTGAGATTATTGGGCCATCAAATTTTTCGCGCAAAAGAGCCATTGTTTCGTTAGCTGTGTGACAAGTGGCACCGTCCTGTTGAAACCACATATCGACCACATCCATATCTTCCAAGTCGGGCCATAAAAAGTTCGTTATCATCTCACGATAGCGAACACTATTCACAGTAACTGCCTGACCGGCCTCACCGCACCAAACAGTCACTCTTTGCGGGTGCATTGGTTTTTCGGCAATCACTCTTGGATTATCATTCGCCCAAATGCGGCAATTCTGCTTATTGACGAATCCACTGAGGTGAAAATGTGCCTCATCACTGAAGATGATTTTCTTCGATATGCATTTTGACTTGAACGCCCGCTTTCATAATAAGCCTGAATAACTTTAACGCGTTGCTCGATTGTGTATCTTTCAATGGTTCAAATTGCATTAGTCTGAAATTGAAAACTGTTAAATCAAATGCAGAAAAAGACTTGACATTTAGGTGTGGTTCATATTCAACACTGGCCCTTGAAATTTAACCACCCTTTACAAGGATTACTTAATAAAATAGTTTAACTAGTTTTAAAAACCGAAAACCGGATAATTGTTTTGCACAAAAAATAAATCGATAAACGGCTTATGCTATTACCGTTAAATTATTGTAAATATATTTTTTTATTAATACTAGAATAAGTAATTATCAAATTTTATATATTTTACTTTTATTTGCAATAAATACTACTACTATCACTACTACTATAGTTGCACATATACTTATAGATACTATATTTGAACAAATGTTTGTACTTTTATACTTCATGAAAAAAGGATTCTGTTTTTTTCTTTCTTGTCTCTAAGGAAAACAATAATTCGCCACTTTTCCCATACAGAAACGCTATCGAATGAATTAAATAGTTATAAAATGAATTGAAACAATTTTTCACTCGGCTCGAATAATCTGTTAGAACGAAGAATATATCACCATTAAACTTATGTATATCATTGGAACCACAGCACCCAGGTATGCAATAAAACGAGCAGGTTGTGGCTTCGCATAAATATAAATGTAGGTATGGGCTAAACGTGAAATAGCCACAGCGCGGAACATGTTGATGGCCACAACAGGTGATGGATCGGACAGCACGTATAAAATGCCAACAACGAAGAAAGGCAAAATGTTCTCTAGATCATTGCGATGAACTCTGAATAATGAATGAGTAAAATAATAGTAATTTTGTAGAACACATTTTGAGATTTATTTATTTAAATATTTATGTACCTGCGCAAGCGTTCAACTTCGGGATGATCGAACTTCAATTTAATGCGTTTGTCCACGAAATCCTCGGGATTGACGAAGGTCTGGAAATTTTCATGTATGTGTGATTAGATATGCAACTATGTATTTTGTGCTTGTTTTAATTTCAAAATGTTTCATGCACAAAGAATTTATTTGAGAAGTAGGTCCTCTTTCTCATAATTAACCTTTAGCTTACGCCGCATTAGTTAACTTTACACTCTCTGTTTTTACTATGACTCTATTTTTTGTCGTATGTGACAACCTTTGGTGTGTGTTGGAGTGTGACTACCCATTGGAGGCACACAGCTTCCAAAATCCGTGCCTGAGGCCTCAAATGATAGAGATTTTTCTTAACGAAAATCCGAGTGCATTTCTGCCATGGAAAAGCACATCATAAAAGAACCATCGGCCTTTCGGACTCAGTATAAAAGAGTATGTCCCTCGGACAAGCATCGAATAAAAGGTGTTCAAATAAACTATAAAGTGAATTTTTGGCTATTATCTTTTTAAACAGTTGGTTTAAACAGCTGACGCACGTTTCGTGTTTTGTTTCACTGTGAAATATATTCAGTTTGGTCTATAATTTAACCATGAATCGTCTTACAAACGAACGACGCTTGCAAATCATTGAATTTTATTATAGAAATGCGTGTTCTGTTAAGAAAGTTTAAGATCCACTTTTTTATCGAAAAATTGTGTTCAGCGACGAAGCTCATTTTTGGGTCAATGGGTACGTAAATAAGCAGAATTGTCGATTTTGGAGTGAAGATCAGCCAGAAGAATTGCAAGAGCTACCAATGTATTCAGAAAAGGTTACAGTTTGGTGCGGTTTATGGGCTGGAGGTATCATTGGACCGTACTTCTTCAAAGATGCTGCGAATCGTAACGTAACTGTGAATGGTGAGCGCTACCGTGAAATGATATCCAACTTTTTTTTCCCCCAAAATGCAAGAGATTGACTTGCATGACATGTGGTTTCAGCAAGACGGTGCCACTTGCCACACAGTACCCGTAACAATGGACTTGTTGAAAGGCGAGTTCGATGAACATTTTATTTCACGTTCGGGACCTGCCAATTGGCGGCCACCCAGATAGTGCAATATAACGCCTTTAGATTATTTTTTGTGAGACTATGTTAAATCTCAGGTCTATTCAGACAAGCCTGCTTCAATTAACGCATTGAAAGACAACATTAAAGCATTTAAATGTGGGATATCGGCCGTAATATTGGAAAGAGTATGCCAAAATTGGACTAAGCGGATGGACCATTTGAAGCGCAATCGCGGTCAACATTTGCATGAAATAATCTTCAAACATTAAATTATATGGACTGTACTATCGATTTAAATAAAAATTTCATGCATTTTTCTTAATTTTACGTGTGTTTTTTTTGAAAAACTTTCTTATAGCTCTTAAAAAATCAGCCTTTAATTTATAATGGAAATAAACAAAAAAAATAAAAAATAAATAAAAAAATTAAACTAAAATGAAACTCATTTGAACTAATGAAGTAAGCTATTTTGTCTGCTTTCTTTTATGCCATTTTTCGATGACGAAATCGCAGGAGTTTTCACAAGAATGGTACTATTTGCCATAAAAATATTTGTAACGAATACCAGGCATTAGTGCCTCTGAGTAAATGTTCGATTTGACTTTGACTTTCAGTACTTTGATGGCAATGACTTTTTACTTTCTCACTTAACGGCTATTTCATATTTTCTCTTACCAATATTCCACATATACTTACATACATACACACATGCATATATATATTTGAATTCATTCACATCTCTCCCTCTCTCCTTACCTTAGTCGCAAGGCGTTTGATAGCTGTCAGCAATGCGACTACTATCATTTTTAAGACCAGCATTGCCATCCAGAAGGCAAAACATGCGAAGACATCATTGTCAAGGGATAATAATTCATCCACTTCCATTTTACTTTCGCCAATGCGGTTTTCTCAAATTTTTCAACTTTTCTTTTAGATCGCCAAACTGCCGAGCCGCCGCAGTGCAAATCCACTAATCAGCTAACTTTAAGTCGGCACTAAAAACTCTACCATAGACGCGCTGCCTCTCTGGGGGGTGTTTAACCCTTAAATGGTGGCGTAAGAAAGTTTGACACCAGAAGAGTAACGTGGAGTGCATAAAAGTTCTTCGCGAATATTTTCATTTTTAGTAAAATTAATTAATTGAATTAACTCCTAGTGATAACCCAATTTATTTCTAAGAAAAAACGTAATATAGCAACAACGGCATGCTGCTAGGTCATTTACGCTGAACTATGAACAGTTCTAATATTTTTCAGAACAAACGCGGGAAAATATTTCTGGTATTCGGCCACCGTATCCGAATGGGTTGGTGCGTGACTATCATTCGGTAGTGCGTAGAATCGAATATCCGTACATGGAACAGCAAAATGATAGAAATAGTTTTTTTTTTCTAACGGCAGGCAATGGCAAACCTCCGAGTGTATTTCTCCTCATAAAAATCCTTTGCCGTTCGGAGTCGGCTTAAAACTGTAGGTCCCCCCCATTTGTGAAACAACATCAAGACGCACACCACAAATAGGAGGAGAAGCTCGGCCAAATACCTAACAGAAATGTACGCGCCTATTATTTATTTATTTTATTTATTTATATGTGGTTTAGAACATTGGATAGAAGTCTGTATAAAAAAATAAAAAATCTTCTAAAAGAACCAAAACCATAGTATACAAATCGCAATATATATAATATTAAAAAACTTCTTTTTCGTTGAACTGGAAATATAGTCATATTAAAATTACATTGAAGCTCTAGCAGTAATTGCTTCAAATATTAACAACCTACGTTTTTATATAAAGATAAATTGGTAAAATAATTTTAAGAAGTACAAACGATGTGAAACTTTTTAAAGAGGAGGAAAACCTGCCCCTGATCCCAGTAACTGATTTTTGGTAAAGGTCTATTTCGGTAGCATTACATTCAGTAGATGATGAATTTTCTAAATCGTAACACACTTAGTTTTCCTCTTTTCCCGCAGCATGACAAATCAGCTGAAGCTCATTGACATAACTTATTAATTTAAAAATCTCGCTGCAATTCTAGTGAGCAAACAGCACTGCATTTCAATAGTAAAGGGTCTTTCAAAAGTAACGCCAAGATGTCATTGGTGAATAGTTTCTAGATGGTACCTTTTTAAAATATCATCTTTGACATCTGCCTAGAAGAGAGATGTACAATTTTACACGATAGAACAGCGCATTAAAATTATTGAAACTTATTATGAAAATGGTCGATCTTTAAGAGCTACATAACGCAAAAGTCGTGAATTTTCTGGTGTCAATAATCGTGCGAATGAGTCGACAATTCAAAGGTTGACGAAAAATTTTCAAAAAAATTGAAAATATTGCTACTGTAGCGCAAAGTGTTTTGCTGAACAACTTTCAACCATCGACATTGATATCTCGACGTTCTCAACAATGAGGCATTCAGGAATTGACTGTTTGACGGATTTTACTTGTGCTCATGATGGGCATTTAAATGAAGTCAATTCTCACATATAATTGTTCAAAGCCGTATTTTGCATAAATATGAATCTTTAAAGAACATAAATTTTTACATGTTTTATGTTAAAACAACGCCTAGGCGCGTCTCTTGAAATACGCTTTACTTATTAATTGAAAAATCTGGCTGCATTTGTGGGGAGCAAATATGTATGAATGTAGAATTACTGATGCACTATTGGGTTTCATCGCGCCTATGTCCGACTAGTCACCTCGTTAACCCAATATTAGTTTAATCGGTATTGGCGAAGTTTTACTAAAATAAATTACTCAGAAAATAAGCCTCAGTATCGCATTGTAACTTTACCGAGTACGCTCGTCCGAATATGCAAAGTGAGTTCGCTAACAATGCGTGACATATGCAGGAATACTTCGCCTTTCGAATAATACCTTGCTTTCGGGGTCTTGACCGATCCAGAGACTATTCTTTATTTCATTTTGAAGTTTCACCTACTCTTACAGCCACGTGGAGCCTCAGAGACTGCTTTTGAATTTTCTTACAAACAATTTTGTGCAATTACACAGTTCATAAGCGACTGAAATGTATTGAATGAAATGCGTTTTAATTTAAATGTTCAGAAAATTTAAACCAATTCAAAGTGTGTTTAAATTTTAAGATGTTTGTATGCCACCATACATATGTACTCGTACATACTCCTTGCCACTGTACCGCTCTTGCCAAAGCACGACATCGCAGCTTAAACTCTCACTTCTTTACTGCTTTGAATCCATCAATTCTTACTTCTTTGGCAAAGTAGTACGTTTACGTTGGGCCTAAATATGCGTGTCAGATTTGGGTTTATGACCAACTATCAAGCGTTCACATTGGGATATTAAGAAACTCAGAGTTTAATTTTACTGTCAAAAGAGGCAACAGTGCGACTAAATTTTTTCAACAATAAGTGGAAATTTCATATTCATAAACAATAAATGAAAGTGGTGTTGAAACCAAGTTAAAGAAAAGTTATTTGCAACACCAACACGCAACACGAACGTACTATTAGAATCCGAAGCCATTTGCAATATTTAATTTTTTTACTAGAGAAGCAAATTTAAGTCACAGAAAGTAGTATCACAAAGGGCCTGGTTGTGCTCTTCAATACTTTCATGAAGCGTGACAGCCACCAGCACAGTTAAGCCCCAAAGCAGTTAAGGGTTAATGGTGTAGATATAATGGTTTGTATGTACGGAAGCATAAGGGAAAGTATGCGCATAAGCTCACGCATTGGAAGGTCAATGGTAAGCTGATATGAGAAATACTCTCGTTCTTTGTGCGTAGGTACTCAAAAATTGTTCTTTGCTCTCTCTCTCTAAGTTTTCTAGTCATTGTATATGGATATGTGCATTGTAAACAAATAAATGCATGCATAACTTAGTGACCTAAAGAAATATTTATGTATATAGGTTTATATGTATTTATTTATGTGTATAAAAATAAATAAAAATTACTTAAAGTTATGTATATACTCATACATAGTATAAAAAACTAATAAGCATAAAATGCATGCATACATATAGCTAGCTTTTCCTACGCAAAGAAAATAAGTTGTATAATACTTAAAAAAAATCATGTTCTTAAAGTTCCATATACTGGGTGGGCCATATAGCGTTTGCTTTTTGAACCACCTATTTTTTTGAGAATGGTAACACAAATGACATGCCAAATATATTCATAATTTACTTAAAGGTTTGACATTTACGAAATGGGACGCTATACGCTTGAACAAAATTGGGAAATATTAAAAACCTATTTCCAAAGTGGAGAGCCTTCTTCTTCTTTTCGGATTTTCACATCGGTCAATAAGCAAAATTGTCGGATTTGGGGCTCAGAAAATCCACACGTTACTGTAGAGAAGCAAATGCATCCACAACGAGTCACTGTTTGGTGCGGTTTTTGGTCTGGCGGCATCATCGGGCCATCTTTTTTCGAAAATGGCGAGCGTTACCCTGACATGCACAACGAGTTGTTTCCAAAAATGGAAGAGGATGACATGGACGACATTTGGTTTCAACAGGGCCGAATAATCGGCCGAAATTCCGATATCAATTGGCCGCCTCGGAGCTGTGATTTAAGCCCGTTGGACTATTTTTTGTGGGGAGCCGTTAAGGACAAATGCTATGCGAACCATCCAGAGACGATTGATGCTTTAAAATCGAAATCGAAGTTGCCATTCATGAAATTGGAGCCCAAACAATCGAAAATGTGCTTAAAAATTAGGTTGATCGAATGTAAAACCAGTCTGGCAGTCATTTGAACGATATTATTTTTCATTCATAAATGACAATGTTCAATCTTCAAAATAAAAAAAAAGTTTGAAAAAATATTAGTTTTTTTTTTATAGCCGATTCGAAAAGCAAATTTTACATGGCCCACCCTACGTATGCACACTAGCGTCCCTCAAATAAAGTCAATGTTTTTTTTAACGCTTTGTTCCCATTAATTTGCTCTATTTATTACGTCAAAGTATCCTAATTATGATATAAATTCCAATTAAGTAATTTGAACTGCAGTAACCTCTGCAGAGTTTCATCGAAACATGTTACTCGTAACAGAGAATGTTTAGTAGCAGCAGAAAATGTAAATTAACATTCTCTGGTAACATTGTATTAACATTACTTAACATTCCCTGCTCATAAACAGGAGAACTGTTGGAGTAATTCGTTCAGCGACACAAGTTTAATACACATATATATACAAATTTGTTAGATTTTAAATTACGTTTTATTTTGTTGATATTATTTTTAGGTATTAAGTTTTTGAGCTCATTAGCAATCGGCCATCGACGATTATTACTCGTCTCTCTGTTGATTGTTCTTCGCCATGTGGTTTTCGGTGGACCCCTATTTCTCCTTCCTTGCGGGTTCCATTCCAAGGCGGCACGAGCTATTCCCTTTACAGGTTTGCGTAACTTGTGGCCGAACCAGCCATACTTTCCTTCCATAATTTTTTGCCAATTGGTTGTTGCTGTGTCCATAGCTGCTCATTGTTAATTGTTATCAATCACCATATTTTTTAAATTTGTCTAAAGCATTTATTAAAAAAGGTTTGCAACTTATGTGCGATAGAAACCCTCACAAACCCTGTTTCTGAGCCATAAAGCAACACGTTTTTGAAGCAAGCATTAAAATATTTTTATTTAGTACCTACGAACAAGCCTCTTGTTCTCCAGATCTTGGCTGGTGATGCCAATGACGGTACTGCCCTCAGGAGTAATAATATTCCCAAGGCACTCAAATTGAGTAACGTCTTCTGCTAGATTACCACTAATATTAAGCTGAGCATTCATTGTTGGGGTTGATTCGCATCGATTTAGTTTTATCGATATTAATGTTGAGATATTTCGTATCAAATCCGGGTCTGGCTGCACTCAATATTTGCACAGCAGGCAGAAGTTCACTCTTATTACCCAATTTCAATAGTAAAATTGAATTTTTTGATTTAAAAAACATGAATTTTGTTATTATTTATGAATTTTTTTTTTATTATTGTCATATTTAAGTTATACGAATAAAACTAACAAAACATATTGGGGAGCTTTTTTGGGTATAGATTTCTGCAGCTTTCATACTGTGTATTTTTTTGTGTTGCACAGTGTAATTTTGTTAATTAATTTGGTTGTGATTCACAAATTTCTTTGCTACTATTCCAGTGGTGGAAATTTATTGATCGGGAATCACTTTATACACACAAAACGAAATTCTGCTTTTCTCCCCTGCCTGCCTGGAGAATACGTTGGAGAATATAAAGAGCATTCATGTTTATCACATGAACGTTACCTTTTACTCCTACCAAAGCTCTTGAAGCTTCATTAGATCTTCTGACCATATAGATCTATGGAGAATTCTGGACTGGAAACCTGAAAAGTTTTCAGATTTAGGCACTAAAAAATTTTCGGAGCTCTTGAGGTAAAATATCTGCAGCTAGACTATACTGCTCTACAATTAGCTTTTTAGCTTCTGCGCTTTTTTTACGAAGTATTTAGCTTACATTTGTTGCCTTTGGCTGCGTTTTCAACTAAACAAAAACATACCGGCCAACCGGAAATCATTACAAACATACATTTAACAGCAAGTCAGCTCATGTTATCACTTGCCAAAGCGTTAATTTATTCATTCAATTACTTATGATTAATGAAAAAAATGTTCATTTGAATATCTACATTAAAAAAAGAAAATCCATTTGGCTTCGGGCCATCCGAAGCGCATAAAAAATTTATGTTTCTTTGATTTTCTACATTTTTACGAGTATAGAGCAACCACCGCCACCTGAAACGCCATGTAAGCAGTTGCCAACAATGCTACGAAAAATGCAAGAGCACGACTCGGTTGCGGCACCACCACAATTGCATAGACGATGGTGTGTACAATGCGAGAGATGCCCACCGCGCGGAAAAGATTGATAGCCAAACCATTGTTGGGATTGATCAGTACGTACAAAAATCCAATAGCCAAGAATGGTAAGATATTCTCAAGGTCGTTGCGGTGTGCCCTGCGGGATAAATGGAATACGTAAATATATAATTGTGAATATATTTATGCATATGTATGGGCATTTGAGTACCTGCGTACACGTTCCACATCGGGATCATCAAACTTCACCTTGAGCTTTTTGCTTATTACATCCTCCGGATTGACGAATGTCTGCAAAGAGATTCATGGGAAGATATTTAGTACAATTTTCAGTCCAGATTCGTTAAATAACATATTTTACAGTAGTCCTTGAAAAAAATCATAAACAAATTCATAATCTTTTTATATTTTAAAAAACTTTAAACTCACAGTATTGGCCTGATAAGATTCTGTAATGATAGCCTGATTGATGTGGCTCAAAGTGTACAAACACAATAAATATCAACAAAATAAGCTTTTGAATTTACTAAGCTTGTTCGTACAATATAAAACGATTAACAAGAATCAGCTTTTCATTCTGAAGTACCTAATTTTTAATTTCACACTTTTTTTGTATTTTTTGAGTATTCTATTTTTTGCCGCAATTCTTTAATTTTTTACATAAAAGTCAATAAGTCCACCATCAAGACTTCATTGCCTTTTACTATTTCAATAAAATCTTAATTGAAGCGAGCAGTTCTCAACAAGCTTTACGACGACATAGACATAGCGCAGCGAATAACGATCCAGCGGCTACGTTGGCTCGGTCATGTCGTCCGACTGGATACAAATGCTCCGGCTCTGAAAGTATTCTATGCGGTACTAACTAGTGGTAGCAGAAGAAGCCCTTCCTCTGCGTTGGAAAGATCAGGTGGAGAAGGACTTGGCTTCACTTGATGTGTCCAATTGGCGCCGGTTAGCACGAGAAAGAAACGACTGGCGCGCTTTGTTAACCTCGGCCAAAATCGCTTCAGCGGTTATCGCGCCAATTAAGAAGAAGAAGAAGTTCTCAACTGCAATAGAGCTTATCGGATTTTTCTTTGGGGACTCAAGCCACAGGTCGTGCTGTGGATGTACAACATAGTGGTTCAATGGTTTTGCCAATTTTAACTTATGGATGCCTGGTTTGGTGGGAAGCTCTTCAGAAGGGCTATAATATTACTAAACTGGGGAGGGGTCAAAGGGCTGCATGCATTGGCATCACCGGAGCATGTAAAACTTGCCCCAGTGCTGCCCCAAATGTCCTTTCGCACTTACTTCCCATCGAATTTTCGGTCATTTCCATCGCAGCTCAAAGTGCAATCAGGTTAAAGGAGATTGGCCTCTGGAGACTATCTTTCAGGGGACATGGTAGCATTTTCGAGCAGTTGACATCGTATTTCTCCGAACTTCGAACCGATCTCTCTATTCGCTAACTAGAGTCTAAATAGGCAGGATTGGATCGAGGGGAAAATCTGCACCGAAGCTTGCACCTCTGTCTTCACTGAAGGTCAGTGGACTCGAATCTATAGAGAAACAACTCGAAAGTACAGTCGGGCAGCGATTGATTGTTGTTGTTGTTGTTGTATCAGCACGAGTGGTTTGCTGACTCGAATTGACTGCTTTGATATTCGCCATGTTCTTCCTATTTTTTTAACAGCTCAGACTCGCCTATTACCGCCGCAAGGAACTTTTCTGGTGTTTGGCTGGAAAACCCTAGAGTTGATTGTTATTTTATTTCGGGCTCGTATGCATAGATCCATGATTTATGCGCTGTGTATGTTAGATAGTTGTCCCCTATCGCCCCTTCTCCTCGCCATCCTCCTTGATTACGTCATTAGCCAACTGACCCAGCACAAAAAAGGCATCGTATGGAGTTTCACCAGACATCTTGAGGACCTGGACTTCGCCGATGACATCTGCCTCCTCTCTCATAAACTCTCTGACATGTAAGCGAAGGCGGACAAGCTAGTCGTGCTGGCACGCACTGTCGGACTGGAGGTCAACATCGCCAAGACCAATGCCATGAGAGTTAACCACAATAACACAAGGCAGATATTGGTTTACGGGTGTTCGGTGGAATTCGTTGAAAGCTTCTGCTACCTCGGCTGCATCATCACGGCAGGTCGTGGAGCAAATGAAGCTGTCAACTGCAGGCTAAACAAAGCAAGGGCGGCATTCGGGCGAATGCATACTGTATGGGGGAGTTCGCAAATCTACAGCCGCACTAAACTAGGAATATTCGGCTCATGCGTAAAGGCCGTATTGTTGTACGTATGCGAAACATTGCTGATCACTAACACCATCACACAGAGGCTACAATCCTTCATCAACAAATGCCTTCGTGTCATCTGCAGATTATTCTTCCCAAACACCATCAGTAACGACGCACTGTGGAGATTAACGAACGAGGATCCCATCCTTAGGTAAATTAACACTTGGAGAAGAGCGATGCTGCGCGAACTGGCAGATACCGACATCACATCGGACGATGCATAAACAACAGCACTGAACCGTGTACGATGGAAGAGTCTTGTCGAGGCCCTATGATCCCGAGAGGAGTGAACAAGGAGAAAAAAAAGTTAGATATTTTACACAGCATTCGAAGTGTCATTGACGCGAATCCGTCCTTAAGTGGTAATTGAATTATGCAGAATTTAACGACAATTTTACATGGTACCCTTGTTTGTTCAAGAAAAGATCGAAGGGGAATAAAATCAGGCCAAGCCTCGGTAAATCCAAAATTCGTCCTGAAGAATTTATGTGTGTACCGGTCTCAAGGTTGGGGCTACACTTACCAGCAACGGCTTCCATAAACTCTATTAAAATAATCCTGGGCTGCAATAGACAATCACTAATAAAATTTCTACTATAATTTTATAATATATTTCATAAGCATCAAAAAATCTCTATATACAACGATATATAATATTTGATTCCACGGCTAGAACAGCTGTTGTTTGTGTATATGGTATGCGGCAATACTTTAATTTTAGCTACACGTTAAAGCCCTGGCCCTGAGCCATTAACCGTCCTCCAGCATCCTCATACGAGATATGTGCGCAACCAGCGGTAAGTAAGAGACAGCGCAAACGTTCGCATGTAAGATTATGACGCGACTTCGCCATATTGATTGGGAACGCAAAGCGTTTCAACAACAAACAAGGCGGACAGTTTCTGACGAACCGACAACAAGCACAGGCCTTTGAGTGAAACACTCAATACAGTATCGTACAGAAGACAAGACGGTAGTGAGTTAAGATAACACTACTGCAAGTTTTCCGATGTCTCCTTTACTTTGAAACCATCTATAAACATAGTGGGAGTAATTGGGACTATCGACGGTGTATAGCCTTCATATGCCTACAGGAGAGGAACCTGGGCGCAGGTACCTGCTGTGTCTTCGGACATAAACGCGGCTCTACTAAGAAGTTATACGAGTACTTTTGTGGTCCCAAGGTAGAACTAGCCGAGGTGGAGGATTGTTATAGTATTAGTGGGAGCGTGCCCCACATACCATTGCTGTGACGGCACCTTTGAGATGTTTCTGACATTTTGATTTCAACCTCCTTTAAATAAAAAAAAAAAAAAAAAATAACACTCTAAAGCCCAGACAGACGGTGGCTTTATTCCGGATTAACGACTTACTAATACGGAATTATCTCCGGAATTAAGTGCAACTTATGTGGATTGACAACTAGACTTAATTCTTATAATTTAAGCGGAAAAATGACAATTACTATTTATTGTAAATGAAAAATAATGAAACTTTCAAAGAGAAGAACAAGAAAGACTGGATGGAATGCTTGTTTGCACTCGAAGCAGTTTGAAAAATTGCAATTGAACATTTTTTTAAGTAAATAATTATTTTCTAATTCCCTTTTTTATGGCCTGCGGTCCATCTTTTACTGACAAAACTATCCAATAAGCAAACCAGCTGTTCACTAAACCGCGTAACAGCCGTCTGTCACACTACAATTTTAATCAGAATCAACGCCGTCGTCTGTCTAGGCTATGACGGCATACACCTGACGTTGTCAAATGCGTTGAAAAAGCGGACGAAGTGTACCCATTGTGCCAAGCCTATTGGCCACCATGCAACAAAGCTGTCTATCAGTATTTAAATAATTTGTTATATTCTCGTCATAGTGCCATGAAGTGGCATGACTTCCAATAGCTAAAATTCAGTAGTAAACTTCCCAACATTATCTGGTTTATATAAAACAAAGCATTTTAAAGTTTACGGAGTGAGCAATAAATAGAAATATGTATGTATGTATGTGTAAACACGCATGTGAGTACAAATAATTGCCGGCCGGCCGGCTTGCATGCACTCGTATTGGGCCACCTGCTTCGAACACATACATACACAAGCAATATTTACATTCGATACTTATGGCAACTAATAATCTCTGCATAGATGTACTATATGTATGAATTTACGAAACGATAAATGGGCAATGTAAATGCGTCACAAATATAAATGTTGAATATACGAATAATCATTGGAAAGCAAAAAAGTGTAAACTGAATTTTAATGGAAAATTTAATAGATTTAAATTGCTTGTCAGCGATAATAGAATCTAAATAAGCAAATGTATTAATATTTATAAACATTTACAGCTTTTTATGTTCCAGAAAAAACGACAGCTTTTTTTAATTTAGTATAATGAAAGCTTTGCAATGCAAATTGAGAGAAAAACTATAATAAGTGTTAGAGACACACATACATACGAGTATACATATAAGAGAAGAGAGAGCGAGTGAGAAAGATAGGGAGCGCATAAGTGGTAGTGAAGCGTACATGCATATGCTTATACAGTGACTGCCAATAATATCGTACAACGTTTGCAAAGTATTCAAGTGCTTGCTTTCGCTGTGTCAATTTATTTGAAAATGAAACGACTATCGCTCATTGCTGAACTTTGTCACACAACTTGAAAGCTGTTTTCTCTACATTTTGGGTTTTTGGATTATGATACTCTTGCAGCAAATTAGTAGCATGCAGTTCATATTTCAGTAGTATCAAAAAAACTTTAACAGACGACAAGAATTTTATCAAAACTAAAAAAAATCTAAATGAAGGATTTAGTCATTTTAGGAATATGCAGTTTTGTAGACCACTGAATTTCATGTCAATTTTAAGTCACTGCTGGTATATAAGTTTATAACATTTTTGTTGATAACGCATTCACGAAATGCTTTTTTATAGGGGAAAAGTGTGTAAGGTTATTAGTGCTATTATAAAATTTAACAGTTTGCACGGGAATTTGTCAATTTAGTTTAATTTTTTTAATACAATAGTTTGGCAATTTGGTTTGTGCTGTATTTATAAATGTGAAATAAATATGAACTAAAAGGGTTTCCAAATGAATATAACCATAATACCGCATTGGTGAATTTGTACATCGTCATGGATTTATTCCTGGCCAAAACTGACAGCATTTGTACCAAATTCTCACTATTTGATTTTCCGCCCCCATTTGAAGAAAACTACGGTCGAGGTTGGTCGATGAGATAGTAATTAGTGAGCGAAGGGGTTGTGAGTGATTCATATCAGAGCTCTTCGACGGCCAACCCACATATTTGCGGCGTTAAAAGTATGCTCTGTATTTAGTGAAACAGCGGCCACCGTAGCCGAATGGATTGATGTGTGACTACCTTTCGGATTTCAGAGAGAGAACGTTGGTTCGAATCTCGGTGAAACACCAAAATGAAGAAAAAGTTTTTTTCTAATAGCGGTTGACCCTTGGCAGGCAATGGCCGAGGGCTCCTGATAAAAAAATATCTGCCGTTCGGAGTCGGCTTAAAACTGTACGTCCCATTTGTGGAACAATATCAAAGCGCACACCACCAATAGGAGGAGGAGCTTGGTCAAACACCCAAAAAGGGCGTACGCGCCAAAAATTATATGTAATATATATATATATACAATATATATATGTATTTAGTGAAACATTCCCGGTGGGATATATAAATTACATAAATATTATCCCCTTTTAAAATCGGGTAAGGCAAGTAATGTAAAATTGAGTGGAACATTCAAGGCAAAATGTACAAAATATCATGAGGCAGACGAAAAAGTTATATTCTGGTATGACAATGCTGAGCCTCATGGCGCAAGGAAGACTTTCTTAGAAATAGTTAAATATGAGATTTTACCCGACACGCAGTATTCTCCAGATATTCCTTCTTCTGACCATTAGTTTTTCTACCCATGGCATATGCTCTGAAAATGTGAAAATTCTGTTTACATGAATTTATAGCTAAAAACCCCTAGAACCAGACCATGGGGAATTGGCCATGTAAAATCTTTCGCTGAGTCCCATAATCTACGCACTTACTTTTTTCCATTAGTTTTTAAGATTAACGGCTTAAGATTAAAGAGAAAAAGGTACATTACATAAATTTCGAATACCTTAATTCACAGATTCCATCTTTCAAGTTCGATACCTACTTTTTGTTGTTTTTGGAAACATTTTTGAAAATCGTTTTCTCAACCAAATAAATCTAACACTTGCGCATTGAAAGAAAATGGTAATAAAAAAATTTGTTTGATAGTATAAAAATAAAAAAAAAATTGGATGATAAAACAGTAAAAAAAATTTTAGTTTTAATGAAAAACAAACAAAAAATCAAAATTAAAAATTAATTATTAATTATTTAAATTGTAATTTTTTTAATTTGTAAATAGCATCTTAGAACTGTTTAGTTTTAATGAAAAATAAAACTGAAGCGAAAATGTTTATAAAGGACCTCTTTTCTTTATTCAAAATCGTTATTTGGCGATGTCTCAAAAAGTACAAAAAAAAAAAAAAATAATTATAATTTGCCGACTCCTTAGTGGATAGTTCCTGGATTAACAAATCTTCAATAATTTGTAGCCTAGTATTTTCACTCTCTTGATAGAGTCAAAATGCAAGCAGATTTTTCGCTACTGAATTTATGTGATACGCGAAAGATGAGAAAAAATGATGGCAAATGACTGATAGTTCTTGGAAACGTAATCGATATGTTAAAATAACGCTTAAAATTTTGAGAAAAAAACGGCGAAAGCTAAGGTGGACACCTTAGAAGTTAACAAAAAAAAACAACAAAAAATATTGAAGCATTGTAAAACCTGCAAAAAATATCAGTACGATTTTTACTGGCACTCACTGTAAGTAAATATGTGCGTAATTATCTGTCGCTATTTGTGCGATAATCGTGTTTTCTGAATATTAATGCATAATTGCATCGAAGGGAAACATTTATGACTAATTGAAGTCTGTTTTAGTTATTTGCTTTAATGCATTTTTTTAAGTATTCAGCAATCATTCCATTTTATTTTCATGCAGCAAGAAACGTTAAAAGTTTCCCACCAACTACATCTGGCTAACCTCTAAACTATCAATCGAGCTTAATAACCTTTGGATCTACGTCCACTTATGTACGTCTGGATAACCTCTAAACTTAATTTCATTTTTTACCAGGTATAGTATTTCATAACGCCGAAAAAAAATTTGAGTAATGTATAGCGTTTCGAAATGTACAATATGTGGAATGCAGTCAAAGCAGGTAAAACATTTGGATGTAAACACAAAATGAAATTAAAATGAATGACTAAAATTTTCCTATTCAAGCGCAAAAGGTTAATGGCTTCAATTTTTCTGCTTTCTTTTGTTGTGACACTTTACTGAACAGCAATAGAAAGTGGTAAAGAAATCAGCCCCTTCATTGGAGATGAATATGAGTCTGTTATTGTTTGTGAAGCTCAAAATTCGACTAAGCGGGAAATTGCTGATATCATAGGCATCTCAGGTGAACGAGCACTCCATGCCTTGCATATGGAAAACCTGAAAACGCTTGCGTGAAGAATTTACATATGGAAAACCTGTTTAGAAAGTTAGAGCCACATTCGTTAGCCATTCCACAAAAATCTGTGGAAAATTATTTTGCAGAGCCTACAGAAAATCATGACGCAAGTAAATTGGAGAATCTTTGAAATAATTCTGAACTTTGAACTTGGGAAAAATTCTATTAAAAATAGAAAAAAATAATAATTTCATTTGAAAATCCACAATTTTTTATTTTCCGCTTTTTTACTATTCAACCAACCTGTAATAAAGTGAAGTACTATTTATACGCACCTGTGTCCTAAAGCGCGTAAATCCTGTCAGCAGCGACATAAACAACATTTTCAACACCAAAATCGCTGACCAGAAAAGATATGCTGTAAAAACCTCATTTTCCAGCGTAAGTAACTCGAAAGCAAATTTAGCCATTTTTCAATTGCAATTCTTTAAGCAACAGATATTTTTAACTATGACAATATTTACTACTCAATTAAGTAGAAAACTTTGAAAACAAATCGCTTTTTTATTACCGCACTTAAGCTATTCAGCCGCTATGTTTGGGGCTCGTAAACGTACTGAATATTGCTTGCCCGCTTTTTTCGTATCAATTAAGCAACAAAGTGAGAGAAAAACTAGCTTGTTCGCGGCAAGCGTGATGTTGCAGTTTTCAAGAGTTATACAGGGTGATATTCACTGCGTTCATTTTAGGTATTCTATGTTAAGCTAAAGTCATTTTGAAGACTGTTTTCCTTTTTTTCTCAGTGGGCTCGTAAAAGACAAAATGTTGAAAATGAAATTATGCGATGTGCAGTGCAAGTTTTTACTATTTATTTTGTAATTTCCATTATTATTATTATTTTTAAATATAATTCATACTACAGTAAAATTTATATATTACGTGTGCAACTAAGTTCTCGCTGTTTGTCAATAGATGCCGCCAGCAGTGTGCGCTAGTCGATTCTAACAAAACCTAAACGTTGTAAACCAAGCTTAGACATATGGTAAACAAACTGCTTCGACACATTAGTGATTTTGTTTTGGTATCATATAATTTTGGTTTTGTGAAAATGTCTGATTTTGTGCCGAATAATCGTCAATTGTGTTGATTTTCCTCTTTCTATCGAAAAAAAAACGGCGGCTGAAGCGCATCGAGAGCTACAAAAAGTTTATGGAGATGCTGCTTTAAGTGAAACAACGTGACCAGATTGGTTGCTGCGCTTCAAAGACGGTGATTTTAATGTTGACTACCGTCCGCGTGAAGAAAGGCCAAAAACCTTCAAGACGCTGAATTGGAGACATTGCTCAATGAGGATCCGTGTCAAACGCAAGAAGAGCTTGCTTCAGTATTGGGAGTTACCCGCCAATCCCTTTCTAAGCGATTGAATGCTTTGGGAATGATTCAGAAACAGGGAACTTGGGTTCCTTATGAGTTAAAACCAAGGGATGTTGAACGCCGTTTTTGCGTCTGTGAACAACTGCCACTGCTCCAGCGGCACCGGCAGGAGAGTTTTCTTCATCGCATCGCGACGGGTGATGAAAAAAGGATTCATTACAGCAATCCAAAGAAAAGGGGGCTGCCCGGTCATGCTTCTACGTCGTCGCCTCGCCCGAATATTCACGCTGCGAAGGTTATGTCATGTATTTGGTGGGATCACGTTGGTGTAATTTATTATGAATTGTTAAAACCAAGCGAAACCATCACTGAGGATCGGTATCGACTTCTGCTGATGCAATTGAGCTGAACACTGCGCGAGAAGCGGCCGCAATACTCCGAGAGGAATAAAAAAGTTATTCTACAACAAGGCAACGCTCGGCCTCATGTTACCAAACCCGTTAAAACCTACCAGGAAACACTGAAATGGGGAATCTCACCCCACCCGCTATATTCTCCAGATATTGCGCCATCCGATTATCACCTGTTTCGATCGATGGCACTTGGTCTAGCTGACCAGCAGTTTCATTCATATGAAGACATAAAAAAATGGCTTGATCCGTGGTTAGCCTCAAAAGCTGAACAGTTTTACCGCGACAGGATACGAGATCCACCATAAAGATGGGAAAAAAGTAGTAGACAGGGCTAGGCAATACCTTCAATGATTCACCTGTAACCATTTTTTCAGATAAAGTTGTATTTTCATCAAACAAACAGCGAGAACTTAGTTGCGCACCTAATAAAATTAAAAAAAAATTCGAGAAATTTCCTTCAAAATTTTAAATTCTTTCCTTAGAATTTTTAGAATAATTTGGGTTATGCAATTTAATAGATCATTGATACATACGTATGCATCGTAAGATATGACGCCCTAAAGACATATGGTGGAAGATATTTGGAGAATTTTATTTCACCTAATATTTTACAAAAGATACTCGCCTAACTTCTTATGCTTCTAAATACACACATCGGCAAAGAAACTGCCATACCGCTAGTGGCTAAAAATTTTAATTAAATTAAATTTATTTTTAACAAATTTTCAATGAAAATATGTAGTTAATTTCATAAAAAGTGGTATAAATCAAAGTTCCAAACTTTGCACGAAACTCAGAAAATTTGTTAATCAGAATTTTTAGAAAAATTTTGAGTACTCAGTTTTATAAACCATTCAATTTTAGTTTAATGAAATGAAGGTTTGAAGTGCCTCAAAAATCGCGTTGATTTACAATAATTTTTTTTTATTAAAAGTATTGTGCATTTTCTTCCACATAAAAAGTACCACATCGTAGACAAAAAAAAAATTGTCCAGATCGTGATTTCGAGGCACTCCAATTATTCACTTTATTATATTGAAATTGAGTGAGCACGAAACTGTATGCTAAAAAGCTTTCCAAATATTCTTAAAAAAAATTAAATATTTATGAATTTTGTAGAAAGTTCGGAACTTTGGGTCTTATGGACTTTGTTAAAGAATGCATTTTAATTTTATTGAAAATCAATGAAATTATTATTAAATATATTAAATTATTTTTAAACGCAATAAAAAATGTAATGTAACAACGGCAAAGTTGTGGCCAACATTTGAAAGTATTATCTTTAAAAATTAAATGTCATGAATGGTTCTACACAAACATACTAAAAAGTGTCCAATCAATTTGAATATTCGTTGGTTTATTGCAATTTAAAATCCGCTACCTCTAAATTGATCACCCTTTATAAACAAATGAGAATTTCACAAGACCTTTCTTATATTGAACTCATCAAAATATTTCACAAAACAAACACAACCCTGTTTATTTGTGGGTAAATATCTGAGTAGCTCATCTGCTTCAGAGCGCAAAAAAAATACTATAAAAACATATGTATGTATGTATGCAATGTGTGTACGTTACTTTGTGTAAATTATTGCCTATTTTCATCATCGGCCGCAGCTTTACAACTCTTATATTGGTTGAAGAGCTTATTTTATAAACGCTTTCTTAAGTTTTACAAAAGTTTGGCCTTAAGCTATTCCGACTGAGAGAAATTTAAAAATTTGATATAATTAAGAGAGAACCGCTAGCTACCTACACACATACATATAATATATAGTTCATTTAAACATACAAACATAACAGGGCCTCGACAAGGCTCAGTCTTGCGCTAGTTTAATTAATCAATTTTTTCTTTCTGGAAGTGTAGGTGATTAGCCGGCCGCTACCAGTCTTAAGTGGCGGGAATGTGCACCTGTCGTTGCTTAGAAGCAACGCCTTCTAACTGTTTAGAGCGGCATCTGTGTTTCACATTTTTTTGTCAGAAGGATCACACAGATGGTTGAGGACTTCGCAAAATTTTGGTGTGTCTGCGGTATTACCACGATTGCCCGCTTCCTTTTGCTGGCGCCATTGATGCAAAGTGTCCTTGTTTTTTTTGTTTGGTTTCAGCAGCCACAATGCAAGTAATGCGATATCTTTTGTACTGGGATAAGGATTGGAAAGATAAGCTTTTTTGGGGTTGAAGAATGAAGTTTTTGTTTTTTTTTTTTTGTTTTGTTTGGAAAAGTGCGAGGACCATGCTTTACGTGGGATTCGAACCCACAACTTCTGGGATGGCAGACTAGTGCGCTAGTTGTTACGCTAGACTACCGTGGCCGTTTTCTGTGTAATAGATCATTATTTTTACACGTGTAAAGAAAAACGTTAAAATAAAAATTTAGTAAAATGGATGCCGGCAAAGAAAACAGGTTTGCAGACATAATTCTAATAAAATGTTTGTTAGGTTCTATTATGGTCCTTTGGTCCCTTGTCCTTTCTTCATATCGTTAATAATAATTAAACAAACCAAAAACACCGAAATATTTCACCCAAATAGTTTCTATGAAAGAAAACCTTTCATAACAGCATTGATAGTTGATTGTCAATTTTGCAGGTAATCTGCCAAATGTGAACGGGTGGATTTTGTGGATTTATTGGTAATTAATGCATATGGGGACGTACTTTAAGCAAACCAGCTGTTCACATATCAGAATCAACGCCGTCGTCTGTCTAGGCTATGACGGCATACACCTGACGTTGTCAAATGCGTTGAAACAGCGGACGAAGTGTACCCACTGTGCCAAGCCTATTGACCACCATGCAACAAAGCTGTCTATCAGTATTTGAATAATTTGTTATATTCTCGTCATAGTGCCATAAAGTGGCATGACTTGCAATAAGTAAAATTCAGTAGTAAACTTTCCGACATTATCTGGTTGGTATAAAACAAAGATTTGAAAGGTTACGGAATGAGAAACAAATAGGAATATATGTGTAAACACGCATGTGAGTACAAATAATTGCCGGCCTAATAATTTCTGCATAGGTGTATGTAGAGATGGGTATTTCCCGAGAAAATCCCAATCTCGAGAATCGGGATTTCCCGAAATAACGAAAATTTCAATTCTCGAGATGCGGGATTTCCCGAAAATAATTTTTGAGATTTCTCGAGAATTCTCGAAAATTCGGGAAAAATTCCAAAAAATTAAAAAAAAAATCTAAAACCAGTGTAAGAGCAATGAATTTCATAAAATATTATTTTTATTTATTTTTATTAAAGTATAAATTACATAAAAAAATATTTGAAAATATTACTATTTCAATTATTGCAAACAAAAAAGTGAAACAAAAATAATTACAAAAAAATTCAAAACAAAAATAATTCAAGATTATACTTACTAAAATAGGGGAAAAAAGTGATTGTAAACATTATTTCCCAAAATGGTGTTTTAAAAAACACAGACTGTCAATGGCTTCGTCTGACAATCGCGTACGCTTTTTGGACACAAAATTACCCGCTGTAGAAAAATTCCTCTCATTTTGAGTCGATGTTGGCTTAACAGTGTTAAAAACCCCGATCAGTTTTTCAACATTTTGTGTTTTCTCTCCAGTTTTTTCATATAGTTTTAGCTCGTTTCTAAGCGACGAAAACATCTGGTTCGCCGCATGTTGCGCAATGTCTGCTTTCGGTTTTGAGCATTGCTGAACGTATTTTTCAAGCTGTTTCGCCATATCTTCTTCATCGACGTTGTTGGTTGCAAATACGTCATCGTCGTCAGAACTAGACACTGCTTGGTCTTCTTGAATGCTCGTAGAAAATAGACGAACCAAGTAGTTTTCGACTTTTTTTATCAATTCTGTTTTAGAACAGGTGTGGAAAAATTCAGATTTGTCACTAGAGCTGTTAACTGGATCGTGTAAATATTTAAAGGCCGATAACAAACGGCTAGATCTACGAGCTGTTAAGTTTTTTTTTAGGCTGGATAAGAATTCATTGCCCAATTCGGTGTGCTGATTCTCCAATTTTGTGAACAAAAATTTGAGAATAGAATCCGCAGCAAGTAAGTTCACATTTTGGCGACTAAGTGCTTCTACATCAACACGTATAGGTTTAAGAGCATTTATGATATCCTCGCAATACTTTTCTTCTGCGTCAGTAGTGGCCATAAAATTTAAATTAAGAGTGTCGAGCGCCTTACGAACATGCTTGCTGATGCAAATGTATCTGGCCAGCATAGTTTCCAGGCTATTCCAACGTGTTTTGCAATCCAACAGCAAGAAAAGCTCTTTCTTCTCGACCTCTTTAATATAATTCTGCAAGATGGCATCCCGTACAGGCGAGTTCTTGAATTTCAAAACTATCTTGCGAACCTTTTTTACGATTTCAAATGCAGACTTTATAGTGACCGTCTTGTCAGCAACAAATACGATATTGTCGTCCTCGTCATCGGAAGCGTTTTCCGCATTAATCTCGGAAAATGAAGTACTGGCTGCATTGTTTTCATTTTCATCGGAGCCTCTATCAACCGAATCTTCTCCATCGCTTACGTCACTATCGTATATCCTGACTGCGACTTTTCGTTTCTGGTACATTACCTCCATGACCGCCAAATGTATGCCGTGATTGTAGCAAATCTGTTGATGCGCTGGTGATAGTCTCCCAAATTTGATCATGACACTGGCACCATCACTTGTAATAGCCACGATGTCGGACTGTAGTTTTATATTGAAATCTGAAAGCTTTGCATTTACGAGCTCATATACTTTTTCAGCGGGACATGATTCCTGAATGCGAACCAGGCCAAGGTTGTCAGATTGTCCATCGTCATAATATATATGGATGTTCATGTAACGTCGGTTTCGCACGCTTGTCCACTCGTCGATGCTCAAGCTGAACTTACGCTGTGCAGATTTAAAATTTTCAATTTTGATCTTCAAATCGCTTTTTATTTTCGTGCAGTACTTCATAACCAAACCCAGAACAGCTTTGTGACACTTTGGAAGATGAAATCCTAAGCGGCTGATACTATTACGAATGAACTCACTTTTTGTTATCGCGTTTATTGGAATTCCATCTTCTGCAGCCAATTTTGCAACAATTTGTTCAAGCGATTCAGGCGAGGAAGAAGTATTGAAAAAGTTGTGAAGAGTTCGGGTCTTCTTGGCTGGTGGCTGTTCTTTTGAAGCCTCATGTTCCCTTCGCTTCATGTTGTGTATCCTCTCCATGTGACAGTGAAGTCCAGATATTGACGATGACTTGCATTTAATGATTTTATTGAATTTCATTTCATTGCTTCGTCGTCAAATCGCTTGAAAAGCTGCCACACTTGGTCGTATTCGTATTCTGAACTCATGATTTTTAATGCTAAAAATTCAAAATTTGTTTTAAATTTTGTTTTTAAAGGAAGTAACTAACCGGTACTCACAGTCAACGATACGTCGATTCAAAACTTAAAAATAAGTAATATTTGGACCACAAAATATTTTATTATACGGTGTATAATTTATACTTAATCAGGTACCACAAAATGAAATGCACCCGCTCACTACAAAAAATAAATTTACAAACGTCGTCTGTGCAGTCTGCGAACAAATTGAAATTGCTTGACTATTTTCAAAGCATTTCTAATTGCTTAACTGCTGCTACATATAAGAAACACATAAAACTAAACTTCATTAGCTTGATGTTACAGTGCTTTCCTTCGACATAGCATAGCAATGCATCTAGCATTTACTCTGTAGTCACCCTAAAGCAAAAAAAAAAAACAAACAAACAAGCAAATGGAACAGTTATACTGTTGTGGCTTTTCGCATAGCAATTGAAACTATGGTGTGAATTGTATGTGATTCTGCGAAACAGTATGTAGTGTGCGATTCTTTGTAACATAATGGCCGTTACAATTTGGTGTTTCCAGGTATTAATCATATGTATGTGTATTCTTTTACTTTTGAAAGAATTGTTTTTTCTCTTAATATTTGACAACAAAAATTAAAAAAAAAATGGATTTCTCGAGAAATCTTGAAACATTCTCGAGATTCGGGATTTCCCGAAATGCTAAAAATTTCAATTCTCGAGATTCGGGATGGAAAAATATCGAGAATTTCTCGAGAATTCCCGTCGGGAAATTCCCGAAACCCAACTCTAGGTGTATGTATGTACGAAACGATAAATAGGCAACGTAAATACGTCACAAATATAAATGGTGAGTGTGCGAATAATTATTGGCCAGCAAAAAAGTTTAAACTAATTGTCGTATTAATTTTAATGGAAAATTTAAATAGATTTAAATTACTTGTCAGCGATAATAGAATCTATAGAATAAGCAAATGTATTAATATTTATAAACATTTACAGCTATTTATGTTCCAGAAAAAAACGACAGATTTATTATTTTAGTATAATGAAAGCTTTGCAATGCAAATTGAGAGAAAAACTATAATAAGTGTTAGAGACACACATACATACACATATAAGAGAAGAGAGAGCGAGTGAGAAAGATAGGGAGCGCATAAGTGGTTGTGAAGCTTACATGCATATGCATATGCTTATACAGTGACTGCCACTAAATATCGTACAACGCTTGCAAAGTACTCAAGTGCTTGCTTTCGCTGTGTTAATTTATTTGAAAATGAAACGACTATCGCTCAAGTGCTGAACTCTGTCACACGACTTGAAAGCTGTTTCCTCGACATTTTGGGTTTTTGGATTATGATACTCTTGCAGCAAATTAGCAGCATGCAGTTCATATTTCAGGCTAATCAAAGTATCTAAAGAACTTAAACAGATAACAAGAATTTTATCAAAACTAAAAAAAATTTAATGGAGTATTTTAGTCATTTTACGGATATGCAGTTTTGAAAACCATTCAATTTCATGTAAATTTTAAGTCATTGCTGATAATGCATTCACGAAATGCTTTTTTATAGGGAAAAAGTGTGCAAGGTTATTAGTGCTATTTTAAAACTTACCAATTTTCGTCGAAGTTTGTCAATTTAGTTTAAATGTTTTAATAGTTTGGCAATTTTATTTAAATTTCCAAAAAGCTTGGACATCTATGAATATAACCATAATATCGCATTGGTGAATTTGTATATCGTCATAAATTTATTCATGGCCAATACTGACAGCATTTGTACCAAATTCTCACTATTTGATTTTCCGCCCCCATTTGAAGAGAACTACGGTCGAGGTTGGTCGATGCGATAGAAATTAGTGAAGGAACGGGTTGTGAGTGATATGAATGCCTCAAAAGCCGGACAATCCGGACATGCTCTTCGATGGCCAAACCACATACATAGTGGCGGCGTTAAAAGTATGCTCTGTATTTAGTGAAACATTCCCGGTGGGGTATATAAAGTACATAAATATTATATGAATACATATGTAATACGTTTTTTCGGTATTTGGCCGAGCTCCTCCTCCTATTTGAAGCGTGTGTCTTGATGTTATTCCACAAATGAAGGAACCTACAGTTTTAAGCCGACTCCGAACAGCAGATATTTTTTATGAGGTGCTTTTTCATGGCAGAAATGTAGGTTTGCCATTGCCCGCCGAGAAGTGACCGCTATTAGAAAAAACTTTTTCTTCATTTTGGTCTTTGACCGACACTCGAACGTACGTTCCCTCTGAATTCCAAATGGTAATCACGCACCAACCCATTCGGTTACGGCGGCCGTACATAAATATTATCAACTTTTAAAATCGAGTAATGCAAGTAATGTAAAATTGAGCGGAACACTGAAGGAATAATGTCTAAAACATCAAGAGGTACACAACAAAATTATATTCCAGTATGAAAATGATGAGCCTCATGTCGCAAAGAAGACTTTCTTCGAAATTCTTAAATATGAGATTTTACCCGATCCGCAGTATATATTTCTTCTTCTGACCCATGACATATGCTCAGAAAATGTTAAAATTCTGTTTATATGAATTTATAGCCAAAAAACCTAGAACCAGACTAACCAATTTCCATGTAAAATCTGTCGCTGAATCCCAAAATCTACGCAGTTACTTTTTTCCATTAGGTTTTAAGATTAACGGCTTAAGATTAAAAAGACAAATTTCGAATACCTCAGGTCACAGATTCCGTGTTTCAAGTTCGCTACCTACTTCTTGTTGTTTTTGGAAACATTTTTGAAAATCGGTTTCTTATATATCTTAACAAAATACATTGAACACTTCCGTATTGAAAAAAATGGTAATAAAAAAATTTGTTTGATAGTATAAAAATAAAAAAAAATTTTGGACAACAAAATGGTAAAAAAAAATCTTATTTTTAATGAAAAACAAATAAAAATTATAATAAAAAAATTAAAAATTATTAAAATAAAATTAAAATAAAATTTTAAAGTAAAATAAATAATTAATTTTTAATATTTTAATTTTTAATTTTTTTAATTTGTAAATAGCATCTTAGAACTGTTTAGTTATAATGAAAAAAAAAACTGAAGCGAAAATGTTTATGAAGGACCTCTTTTCTTTATTCTACAAAAAAAACAAAAAATAAATAATAATAATTTGCGGACTTCTTACGTAGAAAATGGATAAATTGTTGTTAATCCAATAATCTTCAATAATCTGTAGCCTAGTATTACCACTCCCATCATAAAGTCAAAATGCAAGCAGATTTTTCGCTACTGAATTTGTGAAGATGAGAAAAAGATGAGGATCATAAATAAATTGAAGAGTCTTTGGAATAAGAGTAACTTTAAACTTGGAGAAAATTCTATAAATTAATTTCATTTGAAAATTCACAATTTTTTATTTTCCGCTTTTTTACTATTCAACCAACCTGTACATAAAGTGAAGTACTATTTATACAAACCTGCGTCTTGACGCGGTAAAATCCTGTCAGCGGCGCCAAAAACAACATTTTCAACACCAAAATCGCTGACCAGAAGAGATATGCTGTAAAAACCTCATTTTCCAGTGTAAGTAACTCGAAAGCAATTTTAGCCATTTTTCAATTGCAATTCTTTAAGCAACAGATATTTTTAACTATGACAATATTTACTACTCAATTAAGTAGAAAACTTTGAAAACAAATCGCTTTTTTATTACCGCACTTAAGCTATTCAGCCGCTATGTTTGGGGCTCGTAAATGTACTGAATATTGCTTGCCAGCGTTTTTCATATCAATTAAGAAACAAAGTGAAAGAACAACTTATTTTCGGCAAACGTGATGTTGCATTTTTCATGAGTTATACAGGGTGAATACGCCAAAAAAAATTTTAAAATGTAAATTTGAGTATTTCTTATCTTATAGATCATCAACCGTGACGGCTCTATTCTTCGCGTCTGACCACTGGGAGAGGTAAAGCGTACACGATAACTCGAAAAGCTATTGACCGATCTCCATGAAATTTTGCACATAATCTTTTTTATGATATTAAAATAAAAATAAAATAAAAAAATAAGTTTTTCGAAGTAAAAATAGTAGGAAAATTCGCCCCAAAATTCATTTAATTTTTTGAAGCATTTTATTCCGCGATTTTTTTTTTTAATTCATACAACAACATTCATTTGATTTTAATTCATATAGAAACTATGACATTAATAAACAAAAAAATTTTTCATTTTTTGCATTCAAGTCACTTGTGCCAATGCTACAATGCCCGCCGATTGAGAAGGCCCTCTGCGACCTTCCTGTAAGAAGTGAGTTCACATCCGCCATTTTAAATGATTAAAATAAAAACAAAAAAATCTTTATTATTTTATCTGTATGCCAATTTTGAAAAAAATATATTGACTTCTTCACTTTAAATAATTTTAATGAAAATCAGGGAAAATATGACCGTTTACAGGTATCTGCCCCCTTAAGTTATTCTATCTTAAACGAAAATAAATTTGAAGATTGAGCTCAGAGCTGTAACGGATTTAAAGTTGTATCAGGCATATGAATATCACTTTTCCTCAATGGGCTCGTAAAAGACAAAAAGTTGAAAATGAAATAATGCGATGTGCAATGTAAGTTCTGACTATTTATTTTGTAATTTCCATTATTATTATTATTTTTCAATATAATTCATACTACAGTAAAATTTATATAAAATTTCCTTCAATATTTAAAATTTTTTCCTGAGAATTTTTAGAATAATGTGGGTTATGCTATTTTATAGATCAATGAATTCTGATATAATAAAGTGCAAGTTTAAAGTAGCTCAAAAATAGTGTGGATTTTTGGCAATTATTTCTCCTGGCGATGTTGCCTGTTTTCTTCCACATAAAAAAATGTACGGTAGGCATTAAAAAGAGAAAATGCGCATGATCGCGTCCGAGAAAAATTCTCAAAAATCAGAGTGGTTTATAAAAAAATAATTCAAATTACGAAATATACAAATAAAAGGTCAAAACTTGTGAATATTTTATGTACACTTTCTTGCGACGCTGACCTTATGTAGATGAAGTAAAAATTCAACACATTTTGTTTTTTGTTTCGAGGAAAAAAACATAGCTATGGTTTCAATTTTCAAATGATTTCAAATTTTCTAACCAATATTAGGTTCACATATTCAACTCCCAAACTGTAATAAGCCAAGAAAAAAGGCACATAAGGTATCCTTGTGATATCGAAACATATATTTTTGGAAAAAGTAAGAAAATTATTTACACTTAACGAATTTGTTTTTTACTATACAATAAAAAATGATCATTGTCGTGAATATTTAACTTCTGGTAGGTCTCTTTTAAGTTTCCAACAATAATCTGCTAACATTCCTGGACTCCATTTCCCTTGGTAGCGCTTTTCCATTAAGGAAATGTCCTGATGAAATCTCACGCCTTGTTCATCACTCACAGCACCTAAATTCCCTGGAAAGAAATCCAAATGAGAGTCCAGCAGATGTATTTTTAAAGACTTATTACACCCTTAGACGATTAAAGCGCAATCATGTCTTAGACTTGCCATTCCTTTAAATTTGTCAATTTAATAATAATAATAATAAAAAAAAGAGCTAAATATGAAATTTTTAAAAGGCTCCAATAAATTTTAAAATTCTAATATAAGTTATACATAAAGTAAGTTATACAATTTTCGAGTAAAAAAAAAAAAATTAAATCTAATAACATAAAATATGCATAAGAATTGTAAAAAGAAAAAATTCTATAGTTGTCTATGTAGTTTTGCACAAGTGTAAATACTATGCTGTCATTAGGTAATAAGATCTCTTTTGCTGAATATCTGTATTCTAAGATAGATTGCAAATAAAGTATTTCCATTAATAAAAAAAAAAAAAAAAAAAATATTACACCCTAAAGCTTTATATGACATTAAGTGCTCATTTATAAATTCTTTGTAATTTTCCGCTTTATAGTTTCCTAGAAAATTTTGAACAACATTCACAAAACCTTTCTAGGCAAGTAAGTTTTTCTTGATCATTCAATTTTTCTTCAAACTCCTTATCTTAATAGTTCCCGTATTTGTGGGCCTACGAATACTCCCTCTTTAATTTTTGCTTCGTTGAGTTTGGGGAATTTTTCTTTTAGGTATAAAAATCCACTGCCGTCTTTGGGAATAGCCTTTACAAAATTTATTATCAAGCCGAGTTTTATATGCAACGGTGGTAAAAATATGTCATTAGGGTTCACTAAAGAATCATTCTTAACATTTTTACCGCCTGGAGTGAGTGATTCACGTTTGGGCCACACTTTCTTTATGTAGTGATTTTTTCTGTCTCTACTGTCCCATTCGCAAATAAAACAGCAAAATTTTGTATAACCCAGTTGTAGCCCAAGCAAAAGAGCAATGACTTTCAAATTTCCACAAATTTTCCAAGCGTGTTCACTTTATTTAATTTTTTCAAGAAGAAATCTCATATTTTCATAGGTCTCTTTCATATTAGAGCTATGAGCAACCGGTACTGAAGGGAGCTTGTTTCCATTATGCAACAGCACAGCTTTCAAACTTGATTTTGAAGAGTCAATGAACAATCGCCAGTGACTTGGATCATATTTAAAATTTAATAAATTCAACACAAGAGACTAAATCATCTGCTTTAGAAAAGTAAGTTTTTATTTCATCATCACGATGTTGAAAATATGTAATTTTCATATCAAAAGAAAGTAAATTCAAGTCATTTAATCTAGACGCCAAAAGTTCAGCCTGTTTTCTTGATAGATTTCAAACAGGTACTAAATCATTTAAATCACTTTGTGTCAATAGATGAGGCTTCCCTTCTGAGGCTTCCGTACTAGAAACAGAATCTTGTAGGTATGCCAACATAAGCAAAAATCATTACTAAGTTCATGTGACATAAACAGTGTTGACCAGTGTAATGAAAGCGGGCAATAAATTATACAAAGCAACGTAAATTGCATAAATACATACATATGTTCTTATATCATTTTTTTTGCACTCTGCAACAGATAAGCTACTCAGATATTTGCCCACAAATAAACAGGGTTGTGTTTGTTTTGTGAAATATTTCGAAATATGACTACCATTTTGATGAGTTTAATAATATAAAGAAAGTATTCTGAAATTCTCAGTTCTTTACAAAGGGTGATCAATTTAGAGGTATCGGATTTTAAATTACAATAAACCAACGAATATTCAAATTGATTGGACACTTTTTATTATGTTTGTGTTAAACCATTCATGACACTTAATTTTTAAAGATATTTCCTTTAAAATGCTTTTTTTTGTGTTTAATAATAATTTAATTGATTTTCAATAAAATTAAAAGTCATTCTTTAAGAAAATCCATTAGAACGAAAATTCCGAACCGTGCACAAAATTCATAAAATTTAAATTTTTATTCAGAATATTTGGAAAGCTTTTTAGTATATAGTTTCGTGCTCACTCAATCTCAATATAATAAAGCGAATATTTGGTGTGCCTCAAAATCACGTTGATCTGGGCAATTGTTTTTTTTTCCTACGGTGGTAAACTTTTTATATGGAAGAATGGGCACAGTACTTTCAATAAAATAAGTGCGATTTTTGAGGCACTTCAAACCTTCACTTCATTGAACTAAAATTGAATAGTTCAGTTTTATACTGAGTACTTAAAATTTTTCTAAAAATTCTGATTACAATTTTTCTAAAAATTCTGATTAACAAGTTGGATGTTTCGATAAAAGTTCGATGAGTTTCTCTGAGTTTCGTACAAAGTTTGGAACTTTGATTCATACCACTTGTTAAGGAATTAACTATATAAAGGGTGGTTAAGTTTGAATGGGCCGGTGTTGATTTTGAATAAAATACAATTTTTTAGGAAATTATTATTTTATTAAATTATTAAATTATTATTCTCTTTTCTATAATAATATTGGTATGGCTCAATTATGGCACACCTCCATCTGATCGTCCAAATTTTCGATGACGCTGAGGCATAATTGAGGTTATATGCCGTTAATGTGCCGTATTATCTCATCCTTTAGCTCTTGAATTGTTGCTGGCTTATCGACGTACACCTTTTCTCTCAAATAACCCCAAAGAAAGAAGTTCAACGGTGTCGTTTAGGTGTGGTTCACATTCAATATCGGCCCTTGAAATTTAACCACCCTTTATTTTCAGTGAAACTTTGTTAAAAATAAATTTAGTTTAGTTAAAATTTTCAGTCACAAGCGGTGTGGGAGTTTCTTTGCCGATGCGGGTATTTGGTAGCATAAGGCGTTAGGCCATTTGGCTTTAAACTCGAGTATCTTTTGTAAAATATTAGGTGAAATAAAAAGCTCCGAATGTCTTCTGCGATATGTCCGTTATATGGCGTCATATCTTACGATGTATAAATTGCCTCCGGTCAAACTATGCCTCTATTTAAAATTTACTTTACGCTTAAAAGCAGTGCGTTAAGAGTTTTGTGCTTGATGAAGCACCACAAAATGGTTATAGCATTCCAAAATCGACGTAGAGAAAACAAAAAAATGTATTCATTCTTCAGTACCACTACACCCAAAGTCAAAAGTAGAAGAAAGAAAATTTGAGTCCATTACCATATCGAATGCAACAGTAAGGCGTTGATTCTATTCTGGTTACATGAAAGCTCAAGTTCTGATAGGCAAATCGGCAGAAAAGGTGATGAACTCATAAAAACAGTTCAATGCGATAGGCAGCTGAGCGTTTTTCCCATTGCTTAAGAATTTAAGATTAAAGTGCATTCACATATGAAGTGCAATATAGTAATAAATCAAAATCAAAAAAAAAAAAAATATCTGTCCGTTAACATACGAGTATCTATGGAAGATTAGGCCCGAAATTAATAATTGGCTTTCAGCGAAAATTTACGCCATTAATTAAACAGCGCTATTTTGATTATTTTGGATTTCCTGTGTCACGTCCAGATAGATCCTGGGCTACACATATATGGTATGTTGTGTAACGTGTATGAGACGTTTATTAGTTTGCTATTTGCTATACCAATGATTTAGACAGAACCAAGAGATCATGCAAGTGATTGTTATTTTTGTTTAACTCAAACAAAAGGTATTACTACCAAGTCTAATCACACTATCCAGTATCCAAACTTATCTTCCGCCCTCAGACTCATCTCACGCGCTGAACTGCCTGTTCCAAAGCCTCCAAATCAACCAGAAAGTCAAGATTCTGTTTATAGTGCGGAATTTGTTCTCAGTCAGCATAAAAGTGACTCAAGTTATGAACCGTCAACTTCATACTTCTACGTGAATCTATCAAAAAACAGGCTGAACTTTTGGGGTCTAGATTAAATTACTGGAATTTACTTTCTTCTGATACGAAAATTACATATTTTCGACATCGTGCCTATGAAATTAAACCTTACTTTTGTAAAGCAGATGTTTTAGTCTCTTGCAATAATGTTCCTGTTGTGATGAATTTATTAAATTTTGAATATGATCCAAGTCACTGGCGATTGTTCATTGACTCTTCAAAATCAAATTTGAAAGCTGTGCTGTTGCATGATGGAAACAAGCTCCCTTCAGTACCAGTTGCTCATTGCTCTAATATGAAAGAGACCTATGAAAATATAAGATTTCTTCTTGAAAAAATTAAATACAGTGACCACCTTTGGAAAATTTGTGGAAATTTGAAAGTTATTGCTCTTTTGCTTGGTCTACAACTAGGTTATACAAAAATTTGCTGTTTTATTTGCGAATGGGACAGTAGAGACAGACAAAATCACTACATAAAGAAAGTGTGGCCCAAACGTGAATCACTAACTCCAGGCCGTAAACATGTTAAGAATGATCCTTTAGTGAACCCTAATGACATATTTTTATCACCTTTGCATATAAAATTCGGCTTGATAAAAAATTTGTAAAGGCTATGCGCAAAGATGGCGGTGGATTTTTAAACCTAAACGAAAAATTCCCCAAACTCAGCGAAGCAAAAATTAAAGAGGGAGTATTCGTAGGCCCACAAATACGGGAACTGTTAAATGTTAAGAATTTTGAAGAAAAATTGAATGATGAAGAAAAACTTGCCTGTAAAAGTTTTGTGAACGTTATTCAAAATTTTCTAGGAAACTATAAAGCGGAAAGTTACAAAGAATTAATAAATGAGCTTTTAATGTCATATAGGGCTTTAGGGTGTAATATGTCTTTAAAAATACATTAGCTGGACTCTCATTTAGATTTCTTTCCAGCAAATTTAGGTGCTGTGAGTGATGAACAAGGCGAGAGATTTCATATGGACATTTCCTTAATGGAAAAGCGGTACCAAGGGAAATGGAGTCTAGGAATGTTAGCAGATTATTGTTGGAAACTTAAAAGAGACCTACCAGAAGCTAAATATTCACCAAAGTGATCATTTTTTATTGTACATTAAAAAAAGAAATCGTTAAGTGTAATTAATTTTCCTAATTTTTACAGAAATGCATGTTTCGATATCACAAGGATACCTTATGTGCCAATTTTGTTTTTCTTGACATATTATTCCTTAGTGGCCAATATTCAAATTTGATATGAGTTTTTGTGTGACAAAAAAAGGTAAAATTTTGTTAACCAGTGTTATCAGCAGCAGCTTTTCAACTCTTATATTGGTTGAAGAGCTTATTTTATAAACGCTTTCTTTACAAAAGTTTTGCCTTAAGCTTTTTACACTGAGAGAAATAAAAAAAATTGTAGAAAATAAAGAGAGAACCGCTAGCTGCACATATACATACATACATACATATATATAGTTCATTTAAACATACAAACATAATATTTAAATGAACACTATTTTGTTCAGGTCGCCGTTGCCGAATGGGTGCGCGAACTGTTCTACGCGCACGTGAAGCATTAAATTTTTGAAAATTGTTTCTAATAACGGACATTTCTCCACTATTTTGTGTTGTGCGTTGTTTTTTGATTCCAGAAATACAGGGAGCCAAAGGGAGGGGCCACCTCTGATCATACGATGGGTTTTTATGCGAAGCTTTTTCATGGCAGAAATATACTTGAATACCTTTTCTATCATTTGATTTTTCATGCCCCCATACTGGGTTCCATCGTGTATGTGTCACGCATTAGCGCATTCAGCTATGAGGGGACATTCTCTAAATACCCTATGATCAGAAAGTACCGCGCACTTGGGAATCGGTCCATGTTTTTTCCTTATGTTGATAGGACTGTAGGACACCCATTTGTCACTTTTTAGCGCCATCAGATCATTAGTGTTTGCCTGGTCGGCCGGAAATGCGGGCAAACAATTCTTGGATTTTGCATGATGATAACGCGCCATCGCACCGACCCCAAATTGTGCTGGATTATTTGACCAAACACCAAGTAAATACCATCGTGCAAGCACCGCACTCACCTGATATGGCTACGCGCGACTTCTTTTTGTTTTCCAAGTTAAAGTTACCACTTCGTGGAAGGAGATTTCAGTCGATAGAGGAGATCAAAGAGAATGCGACGAAGGAGCTAAAGGCCATCCCTTCGTCGGCCTACCAGGGGTGCATGGAGGGCTGGACTAAACATTGGCACATAGGTGTTGCTTCAGACGGGTCTTATTTTGAAGCAGATTAAATGAATTTCCTGAAATTTAAATCTGTTTTGTTTTATTTAAACATTCCCGGTACCTTCAGATCATAGGGTATATTATGGGTAAGGGCGGTTCTTAAAAAAATAACCATTTAAAATTAGTATAGAATACTCATTTACTTTAAAATGTAAAAAATTTTGAAACAAGTTTAGAAGCTAAAAAAGATTTAAATTGGCAAATTTGAAATATTTTTAAGGGCTTACATACGTCCAGCAGCGCCAAAAATGCGCTAAGAGAAGAGCTGTTTTTAGAAAGGATAACAATAGAAATAAATATAAAAATTTGTATACATTGTTTATTAGTTCTTAAACTTTATAAAAAAATGTATTTTAATTTTTCTTTCACATTCTTAAATCGATTTTTTTTTAATTCTGGACGTAAGTAACCCGTTAATTAAAACGCTCTCACCGTCCCATTTTCATTTCTTTTCATTTTATTTGGTATTTATATTAAAAAAAAATTTTATTTAAACTCACCTCTCAATACCTTTTAAAAATAATGATTGGATTAAAGGTATATTTAGCTTTACGTTGATATATATTATATATATTATTTTTTTACGATCAATACTTTTTGGAATAAATTTTTGAATTAAAAAATAATAAGTATAAAAAATAGGTGGCGACCCCAGCTAAAAATATTTTTTTAATAATGGTTGATTAATACCTATATATTAATATTCAATTGAAATGTGTCCGAAATTATTGTTTTGGAACAAAATTCTAGTGGCAACGCTTTAAAAAAATATTGTGTAATACATTTCGGTTCTTTTTTAATAAATTAATATAATATTAATTTTGATAAATAATGATACAAACAGGTGGCAACACCAGCTAAAAATAAATTAATAAATGTTGATTAAAACCGATTCATTAATATTCAATTGAAATGTGTCATAAACTACTACTTTAGAACAAAATTCTAGTAGCAACGCTTTAAAAAAAAGCAATAGATGTTTTTTTTTAATATTTGCCTTAATACCCACGGTGTAATACCTATGGTTCTTTTTTGATAAATTAATATCATATTAATTTTGATAAATAATGATATAAACAGGTGGCAACACCAGCTAAAAAATAGTTTTTTAATAAAGGTTGATTAATACCTAAATCTTAATATTCAATTGAAATGTGTCATAAATTACTATTTTGAGAAAAAATGTAGTGGCAATGCTTTAAAAAAAAAATTCCAATAGATTTTTTCTTAACAATATTTGCCCTAATACCCATGGTGAATACTTATTTCCTTTTTTTGATAAATTAATATAATATTAATTTTGATCAATAATGATACAGATAGGTGGCAGCACCGCGCTAGGACTCATTCGCCTCTAACGGTACAAAAAGTGCTAAAATCTGGCAAGTAGTTTTTGAGTGATGCCCCTTCGAAGAAATTTTCTACGTTTTTATGTATGTGTGGATTTGACACTTGGTGCTGTGCGAATGGGCTATCGGCAAACCTCACCAAAACTGGTATTGTTCTCTTTTCCAGAAAGAGGAAGCTTGATGGACTCGTTCTGCCTAAGCTGAAAGGAGTCACAATCCAACTATCCAAGGAAATTGAATATCTTGGAGTAATCCTCGATAGTAAAATTCTATGGAAGTCACACGTTGAAACAAAGACATCTAAAGCACTGACAGCTTTCTGACAGTGCAAAGGTGTCTTTGGGAAAACGTGGGGTCTTTCTCCTAGCAAGGTCCTATGGATCTACACGGCTATGATAAGACCTATTATCACCTATGCATCAGTGGTTTGGATGAGTAGACTCTCTCTGGCATTGGAAAACAGAGAAGGCATGGACGACGATTCTCTCCATGTCCCTTGACTCCATGCCATCAGGAGTCGTACCTGAAAAGAGATACAGTGTAGCGCTGCCAGAGGCTCAGTAGTGGTCAAACTCTGAAAATGAGCCCGGCAAACACTGTTTTCATATTTTCACGGATGGCTCCAGGACTGGCTTTGGGGTATACGTGGAATCCAGCAGGACAAAACTGCACTCTGCTCTTAGAATGCATGCATCTGTGCTTCAAGCGGTGGTGTATGCAGTTCAAGAAGCGATGAACTTTGTTGTGGAAAACCGATGGAAAGGCAGATCTGTATGTATTTGCAGCGACAGCCTCTCCCTTTGCCACTCCCTTCTGCAGCCATCAAAGCTACGGTGAGAAAATGGGTTACTACAACCCACAAGCGAGCTTGGCAGGCTGAGAGAGGCTGCAGATGGACTAGACTTGGTACTGATGTGTTAAGAAGCATCCACCTTGGCTCCTTGGCCCCACAAGATCTACTCAGATTTCTTCCGAGATCGGGTAGATTTAAAGAAAATTAAAAGGGAATCCAAATGTAGTACAAGGGAATTAATTAATATTTGAGTGCTGCGCTTGCTAGTTGTCCCGACAAAACAAAAAAAAAGCAATGTGTGGATTTTTAGGGATACATATGCACAAGTACATCAAAGGTACATTTTACTATTTAATTTCTAATTCTTCCTACAACTATACAAGTATATGCATGTGCATATGTATGTTTTTTTTTGTGGCACAATGAGCTCATATACGAGTAGTCGCTATAATTAGAGCACAAACCTAAATACGTACATACATACATACATATGAACCCATAACTGACTCATTGCAACATTCACCTATCCATATGTAAGCACAAATGTAATCAACTTCTCTGTGCAATCTTTGTTTTGTTAAATTGTAATTTTGAATCACTTCATTTCAGCTGGTCAAAGCAAATTGTAGAACAATAAATTAGTCCATTCATATGAGAGCGATGTGTTTACCGTGAATTCCTGAGCTACGCACTACGCGAGTACCATTTGCGGTCCAATCAAAGCCATGTGCAAATAAGTGGCTGCTACCAAGCAAAGCACGCGCAGCAATAAATGGAAACTGTGTCATCCATATAATGGCATTAGAAATTAGGTATAATCATTAGTCAATCTGCTGGGTACTGAAAACATGATTGTGGCACATTTTTTTTTTAGCTAATTTTGAAATCGTTTCATTTGTTTTGATTCAACCAAATGGTGCGCAGAGTCAATCACAAAACAATTTCGAATATGAAAATGTGGCAAATGCGGTAAAAAAATTTTACAAAAATCATATAGCGCTTTGTTGTCTTTTCTTTTTCTTTTTCTTTCTCATTTTTGTTTTTGTTCTACGATTATCTGGGTGCGACGCGCAGTCTGTCTGCTCAATGCATAACAGACGCCATTCCAGAATTTTGCTGATCATTTCAAGTGCTTTGCTGTTTTTAGGTTGCTTTACTGTGAGGCTTCTGTGTTTTTCTGTTTCTGTTTTTTTTTTGGTTTTGTTATTTGTGTCCACTTCACCCTTTCCATCGAAATCGCCAGGCGGTCATACACTCATGTGAAAAGCGTATTTCCTTCCTAAAGTGTAATTAATTAATTCTGGCCACTATCATCATAGTGGGTTCGGTTCATTCGGTAACGCTGGTTTCTTCGTTCATTCCATTTGCTCATTATTGTCATTGTAAACATTAAAAATGATAGTTGTGGCATGGCCGCATGCAAAGCTCCGAATATGAATGAATGGAATGGAATGATTCGAGCATAATTCCATACATTTCCAATTGTAATTTGCCAATCTGTCGATTATGTCTAGCGCCAAAGTAGAATCTGGGAATCTGTTTTTTGCTGCTCGGAATCTTTTCAGTTCACATTTTACATTGGATATGCTCGTTTCAGCATTCATCCAGATCGGTTTATTTGCATTTGTGTAAAAGGATATGTGAACCGCTCAAGTGGATTGACTGTTTTAGTTATCATAAAAAAAAAACATAGTTGCTGTTTATAGTCTACAGCATCAGCTGGAAAAATGTCACACAATGAACGGAAAGCTCGTTTGAGTGCTGTTAAATTTATGGAATTGGTAAAGCGTAAATGAATGATTAAATAAATATTCTAAAGTGATATGGGCGTGGTGCGACTTTCGTAGCAGCTGCTCGTGTTTAGTTCTATACCAAATATAATACTGCCTTACTAAAAATTTTAAAGCAGAAGGATGTGTCTTAGGTCTAGGGACGCGAAAAATAGTTTGCTTACAACTAGCGCGGATATTTGTTAACTTACTTCGGGAGGAGTTTAGCAACGTAAAATTTTACGCGCCAGACGCGTCCTAAAAATAATCAAATCGTGTTTCTTTTTTTTTTCTGTTTATGGCCGAATTCAATGAGGGGGTTGGAAGTGCAATTTCGGGTGCTCTATAAACTATTTTTTAAGGAAAACTTTATCACTTATATATTTTTATGGCGGAGGGTATTTGGCGGAGTTACTCCTCCTATTTGTTATGTGCGTCTTGAGAATTTTCCATAAATGGAAGTTTTCCACAGTTTTAAGCCAACTCCGAACTGCAGATGATTTTTTATCAGGAGCTTTTTCATGGCAGAAATAAGCTCGGAGGTTTACCAATGCCTGCCAAGGGACGATCGCTATTTGAAAAAACCTTTACAATCATTTTGGTGTTTCATGCCGTGCACTAGCGAATGCTAGTCACACACCACCCATTCAACTAGAAATTGAGTTTACTGTTCGAAGAAAACATTTGCGGACAACATGATTTGAAAAATATAAATAAAGTGCCTGACATAATTAAAGTACAGAGACTTAATGGCAACTCTTGACAATTCGTTTGTGTCTAATTGATTTCTAAATAACTTGTTCATATTTATTATTATTTATTATATTACATAAAAACCATATACATCTCAGCTTCGCATTTTAAGATAATAAAAAAAAATCAATAAATTTTTTTCAAGCTTTCAAACGGGAATATCGCGTACACGATTTTGGCCGAGTTTAACATAGCGCGCCAGACGTTTCTTTCTCGTGCTAACCGGCGCTAGTTGGACACAACGAGTGAAGCCAAGTCCTTCTTCACCTGATCTTTCCAACGCAGAGGAGGCCTTCCTCTTCCTCTGCTCCCACCAGCTGATACCTCTTCGAATACTTTCAGAGCCAGAGCGTTTGCACCCATCGGTCGACATGACCCAGTCAATGTAGCCGCTGGATCTTTATTCGCTGCGCTATGTCTATGTCGACGTAAAGCTCATACAGCTCAGCGTTCCATCGTTTGCGATATTTGCCGTTGTCAACGTGCAAAGGCCCAAAAATCTTGCGCAGAATCTGTCTCTCAAACACTCCAAGCGTCGCTTCATCGATTGTTGTCATCGTCCACACTTCTGCGCCATACGTTAGGACGGGCATGATGAGAGCCTTGTAGAGTGTTAGTTTCGTTCGTCGACAGAGGATTTTACTGTTCAGTTGCCTACTTAGTCCAAAGTGGCACTTAAGTTTCTACGTTGAATTTCAAGGCCGACATTGTTATCGGTGCTAATGCTGTCTAAGAAGGCCTGTCTAGTCATTCAGTCATGCCATATATTTTCTGAATTTATTCAATAGTAGATGTTGTTTCGCCAGTGTTTCGTTTATCACACGATATCTCAAAGCACAATAGCAGATTTCACTAAAATTTAGTAGTAGCAATAGTGTATGCGAGCCAAATGGGTTGGTGTGTGTCCACACGCGGATGCGCACTAGTGCAAAACCACTTGCATGAAACTCCAATTAATAGAGGAGTTTTTTCTAATGGCGGCCTCCCTTCGGCAGACAATGGCAAATTTTCAAGTATATTTCTGCCATGACAAAGCTCTTCATAGAAAACCATCTACCGTTCAGAGGCGGCGGAAGACTCGAAACGCACACCACCAAAAAAGGGGGAGGACCGCAGGCCACAGACCTCAGGTCTTCCGCTCTGTCTTCTTTTGGGTATGAAACGCTCCACTTGGTGAGACGTTAAGCCTTCCTTTCTCTCAGAAGCGCTTCCATAGATGTAGGTACGTAGGTTAGATGGGTCGCCTACAAGTATAATAGCAATAGAGTGCCGTTTTGATATCATAATGTAGACCACTACCTGCGAAATATTACAAAACTTAAATTCAGAAAAACCATCTACAGCCATTCAGCGCTGCTCATACAATGGAGGAGAGAAAAGGCTTCTAGGCTGCAGAAAAGCCTCAGGCTATACCTAAAAGGCACACAAAGGAACCTGAAGTGCCAAGCCGTTAAACTCGGACATTTCCAAAGAAAGTGTTCAACAGTCTCTTTCTCTGCAGGATCACCACAGCTTCTGCAATGGCAGTTGTAAAGAAGTCAAAGCTTATCCGCATGATTTCCAATCACCCAGTGACCACCGTACCAGCCGTACTGAGACCAAAGTGTTTTTGAGATAGCGCACGATAAGATAAAATCCCATCCGTCTTGAGCTATTTTAAGAAAGAAATTATGCAGATTCCCCTTGACAAAAGTCAAGAAGACAATGATGTCTGAGATAGGGACATTATCTGTCTTGCGTTTTTTTGAAGAAAAAAATTGTGCAGTCCCACTCTAACAACGTTCAATGGGATACCGATGTATGAGATGGGGACAACAGAAACCGGAGTAACTGGAGAGCTCATCGGCAATTTCATTTCCTTCTATATTCCTATGCCCTAGAACCAAGATAAGAGAAATGTTTCCCTCAGGTTCGAGAGATTTATTGGAGCTGACTAGAAAAGAGCTGGAACATGGCGATGGCAGGGCTTTGATCGCAGCTTGACTCTCCATACAGTCTTCCCTAAGAGATATTCTACTATAGAACTCTTTATTGAATAGTTTTGGTTTTTATTTTCACAGAGAAACTGCTAAGTTTTTTATATATATTATAAATTTTGTTAAATGTTTACAATTTATAAAGAAAGAAATGTATCCCCATAAAATGTAGTGCTTTTAATTAAAAATCAAAACTTATTTAAACACTTTATTATTTAATTTATATAGAAAAATGCCAAAAAAGGCAAAGAATAAGAAAACAAATTTAAACTTGGGCAGCTGCTGAAAATGGAAAAGGAATGCATTTCAGCAAAGAACTTCAAAGCGAGACTAGAACGCTAGAATGGACTAGAATAAAAGGCAACATCTCTGGGGCCTTGCATGGGAACGTATGCCAGAAAGACTGTGTTGGAGAAGCCCTTTTGCAAATGTCAACTGGGTAGTGTTAAGTAAGAACAAAATCTCCACTCTCCAACCACGCATTTCCTCGAACTTTTTGAACTCCCACATATGGCGTAATTCCACAAGGAACAAGTAATTGACTTTATGTTGGTTATTTACATTTTTTTTCTTTTTTTTACGGAATTAGCTATGTTGATTTATTGATTCGATACTATTTTCAGATTTCCTTACTCCTAGTTTTAACACATTTAGTGCTTAGTGGATTTGAGGAAAATTTTTGGCGAATAGTAGGTTTATTTTTTTTTTTGTAAGTATGCGCAGTGAATTTGGTTTGCATAACATTTTTTATCAGCCGCATTTTTTGCACGAAATGAGGCAGTACGACGAAACTGGACTCCTAAAAATAATCATATGAAAATGATACCTACAATTTTTTAAATATAATCCTACTCTAAGAACATAAAATATTGCTTTTAGTAACGCACGAAAGCTCACGATAAGGTCTGAGGCGCAAGCTATCCTGTAACATGGCACTCAATGCGTTAATATGTCACGTGTGCTTGATGCGATCTTAATTTGGAGCAACTTGGAAAACTTGTCTTTAAAATCTAATTGGTTAATAGCATTTTACCCCAATGCTTCCTACTTTTCTGGCAAACCCTTTTGAACTTTTTTTGTGCCCTGGTAATAAATAAAGAGCACTAAACAGGAGTTTCAAAAATAAAACATTTTTCACTGTCCACCCCCCGGCAGAGCCCACACGGCACTCCTCTTGTTAATTAATAGTGAAAACTGATGGGAGGAAGGCATAGACGCCACTCAGACTCACATATACATAAAGGAGTGTATATAAGTATGTGCATTAGGGTGGGTCGACTTATAGGCAACGATCGACGTTACTCGAGGAGGTGCGGATTCTATATTAAATTCTTAGAAAAAAGGATCTTAAGTCAATTTCGGGCTACCAAATTTTTAGGGAAGTTAGCTTTAATTAATGAAGACTGAAAGTAGGCAAAATACACTTTCCGCTGAAAATAAAAAGGGACGAAAACCAAAATAATAATTTGAAAAAAATGTTAAAAATAAATTTTTTAGGTTTAATTGTATTTGGTTTTTTGCAAATTTCAGTTTGATTCATATATAAAAAACAAAAATGCACAGTTCCTTTTCCTTTACTTTACTCCCATGGACTTTTACGTTATTTGCATCGCTGCTCAAAGTGCAATCAGATTAACGGAGGATTAAGTGGCTTTTAAAGCCCATCTCTCAAGGAACATGGAAGCATTTGAGAACTTCAGACATTCCTCTGAACTTCAGACAGACGTCTTTATCCGCAAACTGGAGTTCGAGGGTCGTGGCAGGGCAATTTTCCAAATAGGCAAGATTGTAACGAGGAGAAAATCCGCTTCATCCGTCTTCACTGACGACTCCAAGATGGAATCGGAGTTTTCTCTAAACCAGGCAATTTATCTATTTCCTTAAAATTGCCGAATACTGTTAGTGATTTTCAGAAGTCTTTGCGATCCGGCATGCATGTAAAATGCTTAGGGAACGCGGGAGCGAGGGAGATATAATATTAACATTTTGCCCGATAGTCAAGCTGCGTTCACGACTCTGACGACGCCATGGTGCAGATCCAAACAAGTTAACTCCTGTAAGGGGGAGATCAAATATCTTGGGCGTACAAGTAACATATCTCTGATCTGGGTTCCAGAACAAAGTGTAAAATAAAATTGATAATGAGCTTTCTAGAAAGGGGACTGAATTCTCAGAAACCTACTACCCGGTCATCGGCATCCACTGACTGTTGTTATAGGGGATTTCACACCATTTATTTCTCGGGAAAGCGATGAAATATGAAGCTCCATTTCTTCATGAGCTATTTCGGAAACCCTATGGCCCCAGGTGCAATAGGCGGAGAACTGGGGAGCCCATGCCGTTCAATTTTCAAACTCGTAGCTGTGATTACCGGTCACTGGACGATCGGCACACACGCGGAAAAGCTAGGGTTACTATTTAACCTCCATTGCAGAAGCTGTGGGGACCTTTCAGAGCAGGAGACTATAGACTATAGCTTTCTCTGTAAATGTCCGGGCTTAGCAGCTAGACGATCAAGGTCACTGGGTGCTCCTTTCTTCGACAGCCTGGGGCAGTGCGCGCCCACCTAAGTCCCATCAACGTTCTACGTTACCGCAATGAGTCGGGTAGTGTCACTAGACGTCAGCTTGCAAATAAGTGACACGTCCTTAGTGACCCAAAAAGTAGTAAAATACTTAGGTATTCAACTTGTCTGCAGGCTTACTTTCTGGGCCCAGATACGGTACGCGGCTACCAAAGCAGCAAAGGTTACGTGTATGCTAAGTAGATTAATGGCAAACATCGGCAGGCCAACACAGAGCAAAAAAAAGCTAATTATGGCGGCCACAAGCTCAATTCTTCTGCATGGCAGCGAAGTATGGGGAATTGTGCTAAACTGCAAAGCGAAGCGCCAAGCACTGGAGGCTGTGCACATAGAGTTTCTTCAGCATACCGCATTGTCTTAGGTGCGCGTTTTTCGTGGTCAGCGGGTAGATACCCGTCAACCTCATGGTCCGGGAACGAATGGATCCGTGGGACTCCAAGCAGAAACACGTTATCACTAGCTTCTCAGAACGGAGATGCCAAACCATGCTGCGGTGGCAAAGCCGATGGGACACTGAACCGAGTGGCAGATGGACGGCGAAATTTATTTCATCAATTGACAAGTGGGTCCAAAGGAACTTCGGAGAAGTGAACTACTTCTTAACTCAGGTCCTCTCGGGCCACGGATACTTCCGGAGATACCTATACGGCATGGGTAAGGTAACCGATTCCAAGTGCATATACTGCGAAGCGCTGAGCGATGACGCTGAACACACGTTTTTTAGTTGAAACAGATGACTCGCGGAAAGAAATGCCCTGAGGGAGCAGATTGGCGACGTTGCATCGAGCAACATCATCAGCAAAATGCTCGAACGCGAGGACAGCTGTAACGCGGTAAAGAAATACATCGAGAGCTTACTACGGGGAAAAAAAGATCGACCTCGACACAGTGCAGCAAAATGAAGCCGCACATATAGAGACACAAGAAGACGAGCCTATAGCATGAAAGCTGGCTAGAAATATGGTAGACTCAGACGTGGGTGAACAGAATTGGTCCTTTATGGACGCCGTTCTGGGCCCTCCCGAAGTAATATAGAGAGCAGTTCCGGGAAGGGTGTCTCCCCAGCAAGAGAGGAGGGATCATTTTAGTGGTCACGCCACACGATGCAGTAGACGACAGTCGCTGTAAGTGCGAAGACATTTTGAACCCTACCTCACCCACCACAAAAAAAAAAATTAGTCGGGTTTTCCCCAACCAAGGGCTGCAGCCCCATTCAACTAGTCCTGTCTAGTGTACCGTACCTTACTGCCTGTAGTTATCTGCCTGTTGGAGGTCTCTTAATGGTATCAAAACGGCGCTTGAGTGCCTTACTTAAGAAGTGCCTGAGTGGTACTTCATCCATTTCATATACCTACCTACTTTCTTCCCTTTACAACAATAAAAAGTTACACATAATTTGCTTGGGGTTATTTTAATAAAAAATATAATATCAAAAATTAAGTTTCACACCAAAAAATCCTCAAATACAAATTTGTAGTAAAAAAAATAATAATATCAACTTCATATTAATTATAAATAGATTCCTGCAAAATTTTAACCGTACGAAATTGACTTTAGAGCTATGCTCTAGTTTTTTCATAGAGTTAGATATAGAATCCGAATGTACTAGGAATAATATTAAAAAAAAATTTACGCACCCTAATGTTCATATACATACATATAATACTACTTGTCAACATTCCACTCACACTCCGTTTGACCTATTTCTTTTAGGGCTTTTCCGCTGCGTGTCTGGCATTACATTTCTACAGCTTCGACGACCGAGACATACTGACCTCGTTTGTGGCGACTGGCACCTTTTCGGGATACATAATTGTAGTGGTGGGTATTTTTGCAGGTGCGTATACATAAATACATACATACATACAATAATAGTAAAACAACAAAAAAATACGCCAACTCTATTTTTAAGATATGCAAAAATAACATTTAAATTTGTTAACAGGTGTCCTAATGCGCGCGCCTATACACAGACGCATCGACATATTCTACAGTGTGCTCGGCTGTGGCCTCTTCATCGCCTCGGGTGTCTTCATAATCGAGGCTTGGGAATTTTCATTTCGTACACGTACACGCGATTTGGCGCTCATTAAGGCCTCGCTAGCCATTGTCAATGGGGTATTGTTTGGTTTCGATGCCATTTTTACATTTCGTGACAAATGAAGGAGACGAAGGAGAAGCGCACGCAGTCGAAGAGGCGGAAGAGGAGTTTCCGGAATTACCAGAATTTTACAGAGTTTTTTAAAGCATCAAATTCATATGTCATTTTTATTTTTATTTTGAATTAATAATTTAAATTTACTATAGAACTAGATTTCTATTTTTATGACATTAAATTACTCAATAATTTTTTATTTGTTGCGTTTTAAGAATTTTAAACAGGGCTGATACTTTACTAGCTTTCAGGTTTTTACGCAGCTAAAAGCAAATAAGTTTTGCCTCATTTTTATCTACATGGAATTTTTCGGCAAATTGCGCAATGTGTACGAATCTGGAGTTAGAATGTTTGCAGCCTCAGCCATCATCTCAACTGAAGTAACTTAACCTGGTTTTTGTGCTTTGTTTGTAGCGGCTATACAAAGCGTATAACAGACACGTACCCGCACTTATTTTTCGTATATACACACATACCTACATACATATAGCAGTATAAAGTTCTCTCAGGGGATGGCGTCATCTTCTTTACGACTCTGCATTTTTTAAAGCTGGCTTCTATTGATGGCGAAAGCTATGACTTCATAAGTAAATGGAATACGCAATAGAATGTTGCGAAACATCTGTGACAACTGCAACATTTGGCCATACTAACGGACTACATATGCACAGTGATGTATATGATGAAATTTTATATAAACTTTAATATTAAAAAAAATTTATAATTCTTACTTATTTTTGTTATCTAGTGCTGTTAAAGAAAATTGTAAATATTTTCAAATTTCCTACGGTTATGTTTGACCATATCTGGCAATTGAAAATTCGAGCGAAATTAATTCCTACACCACTTAGCCTTTCGCAGAAAACACAAAAAATATAATATATAAAAAAATGTATTTAATTAGCTCTCCCAGCGCTGCTTAGATTCGCCAAAAGCGCTGACATCCTATATAATGACTATTTTAGGTATTCATAGAGGTCGGTCACCATCTGGTATCGCTAGGGACCAAAAGGTCTATGCGTGGCTTGTTGTCAATCAGGCTAACCTAACCTAGCTCTTATTTTTTTTATCTAGTTCTGTTGTATATGGCTATGTCTGGCAATTGGAAAACTACTGGGTCTTTCAGAGAAATTGTAGAAAATATTTGCATTTACTTATCTCTTATTTTTTTATCTAGTCCTTTTAAAGAAAATTGTTAATATTTTCAAATTTCCTATGGTTGTATTTGTCCATTTATGGCAATAGGCATACTCAAGTGAAACCAATTCCTACTCCACTTAGCCTTTCACAGAGAACACAGAAAAAGGAATATTTTCCAATTTTCTTTTTAATTATCTCTTGCTGAGTACTGTTAAAAAATGCCATAAATTTGAAAGTTTACTGTGCTTATATTAGTCTATATCTGGTGATTGGAAAACTCGAGTGAAACCAGTTTCAACACTACTGGCCATTTAACAGAGAACATAAATAACAAAGCCATCCAAATTCTGCCCTTCATCCAGTCTCGAACATAGGGCCTCAACGAATTTCCTCCAATTGGGTCTGTTTTGTGCATTTTTCTTAACTTCATTCCAGCTAAGCTGCATGGCGCGGGTTTCTGACTCCAGTAGTCATCTCCAGGCATCGCTTGCCTTCCAAGTCTGCGGTTTCCAGTCAATGGCGGCCCTTGTTAAACCACCAATTCCTTTGCGTTGAACATAGCCAATCAAGCCCCATTTTCTTTTTCGGATCTCTAATACATTTAGCTTCTGCTGGGTGCTGGCCCCTAAGTCATTTCGATTTAATATTTGGGCAGCACATTTTGGGAATTTTTCGAAGGCATCTGTTTATAAAAACTTGGAATGAGTTTGTGTCAGCAGGCGTCGCATTCCACGTTTCACAACCAAAAGTGAAGTCGACTTTACATTGATGTTAAAAAATTACAGTTTGAAATGTGTAGTGCATCCCAAATTGCTTCCAGAGGGCCAAATGCCGCCACAGCGTTCTTTATTCGGCTTTTGAAAACATCGCTCGTACCTCCATAGATCGATAGACTACATGCAGAAAGATTGTACATCTTCGAGTTCGACACCATGGAAAGGGAAATTTTTCCTATGCTTATACGCATGACTTTGGTTTTCTGGATATTGATCTTCAGGTCGGCCTTCTTACCTACTTTTTCCACAGCTTGAATCTTCGCAGCCATGTCAAGATAGTTGTGTGACGTTTTTATATATTCGATTTCCAACCAAGCAACCAAAGCTGAAACTAGGTGAAAATAAAACTTTTCTTCTTCATCTTGGCAATCACTTTTTTTTTCGATGTGGGGTGTGTTAATTGAGTTTCTTTACAGTGTAACCGCCCGTCCGATCAATATGTATTCTTCCATGGTAAAATTGCTGAAAATATTATATTATATATAAAAATACGGTCAAATTACAGCTAAGTGAAATGCATAGATTGGTCTGCCTCTTGATCACAATGAGAATTTGTGCTACTTCAGTGTTTGGGATTTCCTCCTCGGAGTGATTTGCCATCATATTTTTATACAAGCAGTAACAGCAACAGTGAAATATCTGCAACTGCATTTAGGGGCTTCCCTTAATAGAATTTATGAAAAAGTAGGCAAAGAAAGTTCCCCGGACTGAAAGGTGCAATATTTTTGGCCCTACGACTCTATGAGGCAAACAACTTTACTAGGGAACGAATTCACAGATATTGATTCCAGACATGTATTCAAACTCGGGGACCGGTATGCTTCGAAATGCGACAACTATTTTTTAGCAATCGTAAGAATTTTGCTTAATGCCAGCAAAATACGAGAAAAAAGTGAATTCAGCAAGTCAAGAATTGCAGGACAAAAGGAAGTGGAACAGATAGTTGGCCAAACACCCAACAAAGGATGTATGTACTATCCAATTATTATGTTGATATTTATTGCTGAAAGGAGACTTCAACGTTTCGTTTGAATACGCATCTCTAGATGGTCACATAATCTGAATAGAGGAGCTATTTCCGAATTACTCAGGATGTCTTTATCATCAAGATGACTATAAGCAAATCTATAATATTAGGGCTGTACTGGAAATCTTCGTTATTCCTCTTATCAATACATTCCTCGTAGGAAACTTCGGACCTCTTGACGATCTATGCTTGCCGTTCTTTGGCCTCCGGGAGCCAGCATCCAAACAATATCTCTTTGCAGCTAAGATTAAGTAAGGAGCATATTTTAGCTAACAAAGCAGCAATCGACAGCAGCAGCAATCTGCTGCACTAGTTGAAGTATTCGACTCGTAATCCTCCCTGATCCATCTGTTGTTTTAGTTAATTTTCATCAAAGTCTGTATACGTACGGCATGGGGCTTGAGGAAAACTAAATCGGTTCTTTAAGTATTTCATCTGAAGATGGTTTGAGAACAGGGCTTAACGTTCTTAACTGTTCTTATGCAGTCCATCTAAAGTTTAAACTACTTAACGCCACTGTTGGTGACCCTCAGCAGGGGTTTTTTGCTACAAACAACCACATTTTTCATATATCGTTGTGAAGTTCGTTTTTAGTTCGCACGCTAACTTTTCATTGTCGCTTCTTGGCTTGACAGCTCGCTGTTAGGAGTGCTCTCGTATTCGGTGCCATTGTTTTTCAAAAAACGATTTTTTTAGTTCCAACTACTACAAATTGAGTGCAAAGTTCGCTCTTGTTGCCATTCAGGCCTACGCCTTACTTGTTCCCTCTTACTATGAAATTTCCGACGAATTAGCCAACTGCAGAAAGGCGGTTACCCCACAGGGACCAGAGTCAATCAACGGAATCATTTTTACAGGAATCATGATTTGGATCAACGATTATATATGAAATTTACGTAGAGAACGATGGTCCAGTGTAGAACGCTACAGAGCTGCAAAGTGTTTTGTGACAAGCCCGAACAGAAAACTGTCAAACTTTCTACTGAAACTTGGAAGAAAAGACGTTCGTTTGATGGTCGATATTATTACACGACACAACTTATCGCTTCAGCAATGACCACCATTGGAATCTTTGAGACTTGCTGTCCTGCTTAGAGGAGGCGGATAGCACTAAGAATTTGTTCTGGGAGCCTTCTGCGTTTGCTAGAGCAAGGCTACTAATTTTGGATTCCGATATGATGACAATCAGTAAAATTCGTTTTTTCAAACTGGAGGATATTTTCCGATTTGCCAAAGAAAAAAACCAATCTCACGGTGCTTTTTGGCTCCCCCTGTTCAGAATTTCAATTTCATTTCAAAGTATCTAGGCCTGGTATGGTCGGAAGAAACTCATATACGGTCAGTTCATTCCAGTAATAACCTTTGTTTACTGAAATAAATGTGTTTGATAGAGGTAATAAAATATCATAAAGTCGAATTTTGAATCTCTATCCATATATGCATGTATGATATATCTATTTGTTCGATTACTGGGAACTCGTTCCCCACCTCCCACCTGTGACGATATAAGTCCCCATTTTTAGCTTATTTCACAAAGTTTTTGAACGTTCGATACGATGTTTGTCACACAGTGCATTGCTACCATATTTGTTGGTCTTACTTTGAAAGCAACATGTGGATTTGTGGTACCACAAGCAATAAAAGTCGGAAGCGATATGTTGCGAGAGCTTCAAGCAACTTAAAGAAAAAAGCAGATACGAAAAAAAGAAAACAAAAACAATAAAGCTCTGATAGCAGCGACGCGATGCATTGTCAACAATCAAGAATGATAGTCAACAATGTATGTAGACCGCCGAATGGTGAAACGGGCGAAGCGATCTCCTCCACCAAGCAACCAGCCGAGCGCCAAACAATGCGACTCAAATTGGCGGTACAGGCAACTTTCAGAATCAGTACGAATTGAATGTTCGCGTAAGTAACAATAAACGGCGGAGCGAGTTTTAAAAGCGATTTGCTGTAGAAGAAAATAAAGTTTTGGAAAAAAAGCAGCCGTGTAAACAAGTGCATTTGCTTGTAAAATAAAAATTAAAAAAACACAAAAAGAATTAACAGTCAGCCGGTTTTTGTAAATAAATAAAAATAAGAGAAAATGGAGTTCAACAATCGTCTGTTGCTGAAAATCATTGAGCTGGTAAATTCAAAACCCATTTGTTCTTATAATTAAACAAATCATAATTGATTTAAGAACTTTATGGAAATTTATGGCTATGGAACCAAGTACACTAATTGAAAAAATAATCCATGAAAACTTGCTTAAATGGCAGAAAATTGTTTTTGTGCATAAGCAAATATGCGAATGATGGACGAAGAAATGTGATTTATTCAATTTTGGTTTTATTGGTAATTGAATAAATTTGGTTATTGAAATAATTAAATCAAAATCAAGGAATAAGTGCTGTGATTTGTATGAGAATTAGTTTATTTCATTTCAAAGACTTTGAGTTTTAAGTTATTAACAAAAAATTAATTAATAGTGTCAATGATTTCCAAAATATTTGTGTATGAAAAAATAGTCAAAATTGTAGCACTAAATTAATAAGAAAATATCTGCATTGGAATTGGTATTTTAACGGTATCTTGCTGATTTTATTTATTATTATATAATTAAAATATTATATTTCATGGAATAGTAAACCTGCCCATACTTCATTTCTTTTTTCTCGTGTAAATTATTTACTTTGGAACATCTTCTCACGCATACATATCTTCGGAAAAAGGGCCGATATACTTTTGTGGGATTAGAAATTAGGAAATTGGAAAAAGATTTTAAGAATTATGCCATTGAAGAAGAACTCGCTTGTAAGGGGTTATGGTTACATATACTTTCAACGATTATTAAAAAAATATAAATTTTTTGCTAGGAATTTCAAATTATTTGCCGATCGAAAAATACCCATATCTCAATAAGGAAGCTGCATAAGCAAAATCTACATCAAAATAGGTTTTGAAAATTTATTCCCGGTACGGTTTTGTTTTGCGCTGTAATGTATGAAACAATTTTTTTTTATTTCTATATAACTTTTTTTTTAATTTTTAAACAATTTTTTGATTTTTATTTTTTATAGAAAATTTTTTTTTAATTTTTTAACAAATTTTTATATTTTTCCTTTTTAAAGACATTTTTTTTTTTAACTTTCAATTGTTGGCCATGGATTGAAGGCTTCGTAGGAAGCGTAAGAGATAGCCTAATCGCTAATTTATATATATACAAGCGGGCGCAAAATTAATCATCCGATTTTATATTCGGATAACTTATTTCTAAATACTTTTTTTTTGAAGAGAAAACAAAGGATTGCTTTGTAGTGGAGGTAAAGATAAGCAAAATCTACCTCAAAATAGGTTTAGAGAATTTATTCTCGGTTCGTTTTTGTTTTGCGCTGTAATGTATGAAACACATTTTTTTTTTAATTTCTAAATAATTTTATTTTTAAACAAATTTTTTTTTTTTTTTTAAACAAATATTTTTTTTTTAATTTTTAAACAAATTTTTGTTTTTAATTTTTAAACAAACATTTTTTTTTAATTTTTAAATAAATTTTTTTTTTTGATTTTTAAACAATTTTTTTTTTTTAATTTTTAAACATTTTTTTTTAATTTTTAAATACTTCTTTTTTTTAATTTTTAAACTATTTTTTTTTTTAATTTAAAAAAAAAAAAAAATTCTTGGCCTTCGATTGGAGGCTTAGTAGGTGGCGTTAAAGGTACCCATATTGCTAATGTATGTATATACAAACTGGCGCAGAAATTCGTTTTATTAATAGATAATCTTGTGCCTGATCGAAGTTTTTCATTTCAAAATTAACAATATGGCGGCCTCGGGAAATATTTTTCAGATTTTCGAAAAAAAACCGACAAAATAAATAGAAATAAAAAAAAAATCCTTCGATCAGGCACGAGTTTTTTATGTTTTCAAAAGCTGTATAAATTTTATTGCAATCTGCCAAGCCCTTCTTCAGTTACAGTGATCACCAGTTCAAAAAACATAGCTTTGAGAAAAATGCATTTAAAGTTTAGCTATCTGCTCCGGAGCGTCCGAGCATCCTTTCTTAATTGTTGAAGAACTCAAAAAGTATTTGCCGGACTTACTTCATTCTAACTACCCATAACCTCTTAAGAAGGACGCCTTGAAAATTCTTTGCGTAAATTGGCTCTATGTAAATTGTAGAAAAAAAGGAAAACAGCTGATTTTGGCATACATAAAAGTTAATATTAAAGTAGTGAATGTTTCCTTCTTCTATTGTGTACCGCAAAATGATGCTCTTCTTTCCATGTGACAACTTCTTAACTCCACATCTCTACTTTCTAAAGAAGCCGCTGTTATAACAGAAATCACAGTTGAAGACCGCGGATTTTATTGTTAAAACGTAACTGTCTTACAGAATTTCTTAGCATCTCTGTTTTAACATCAGCTGTCATTTCATGGTTTGGCAACTCAATTTTCATTTACTGCGCTATTTGCATGCCCGAATACAGCGATCTGATTTGCTTGATGTCATTTTGAAAATGAAATGTTAAGACAGCCAGGTGTCACATGAGACAACGGAACAAAGTAAAAACAGGAATTCGACAAATGTTAAAGCACTTTTAGTAGAAGGTGTAGATGTGAGTAAGCGGTTCTTATAAGTTTTCTTGTGTTTAATGGTCTGATGGTCTGATTCGTGAATTCCATTTTTATATTTTCTTCTACTGCGTCATAAATAATATAATATAAAGATTTTAGACAGCAACTTTTAGAAGAGCGTAAATTTCTTTCGAATACATCAACAACGCATTCAAGTGTATGAACAAAGCGAGTTACAAAGCAAAAGTGAGTGCGTAAGTGTGCGTGTGCGTGTGAACAATTCCGAGTCATAGAATTTTCCCATGCAAAAATACTCACGTAGACCATCAGGCATTAAAAAAAATATAAACTCCAAATTGCCTAAAAACACAAGGGTTACTATTGCACATATACATATGTAGGTAGATAGATTTCTGTTTTGAATTACTGAGCTACCCTGTAGGAAATTGCGAAACATGGCCAGCGTAACATAAATGAAAGAATGTCAAATATGGCATTAACCCCTTGCTGTGCCATTTAGCTCGACGAAACTCGGGCCCAAGTGTTACGCGTCAACGCGTAGTAAACAGTTCAGAATAATATAAACTACTTTATAACAGCAATTATGAGACTCGTGACTAACTCTGGTGGGGTACAGATAGAAACTAATATTCGGTCACTACCCAGACTCGTGATATTTACCTTTGGCATGACAATCTATTCGCGAGCCTGGTCATTTTCATGTTTCGACCAAAATATTCATCACGAGTCAGACTCAATAAAGAACCGCAAGGGGCTAATGAATTCGATACATTTTACAGTTTTTCTTTGATAAAGCCGAAAATGCAAGCCAGGCTGCACTCAAGGTGTCGATAATGTCGATGAAACCACAGAAATAATCGAAGGTCACCGACATGTTAATAGTCGTAGCATCACTATGCTATGGGAGAAATGGCAACTGTTTTCCAAACAGAAGTTTTTGTCATCCTGAAAGTAGCCGAACGGATAATCGAGAGGAGATGGAGCGGGAAACAGATTGGAGTTTTCAGTGACAGTCAGACTACACTGAAGACCTTGGAGAACGTGAAGCAAATCTCAAAGATTGTTCAAGAATATATGAAGAAGCTTAATCTGTCGCAACACAGAAGAGGTTTGTACTTAAATGAGTTCCGGGACACTCCGGTATTCAAGGAAACGAAATCGCCGACGAATTGGCCAACCGTGAATCAGCGGTGCCCCCACAGGGGCCAGAGCCAATACTCGGAATCAATTCCGCAGGAATCATGAATTGGATCAGCGATTATGTAGGCAATCTGCATAAAGAGCGATGGTCCGGTCTAGAACCCTGCAGAAATGCAAAGTGTTTTGTGACAAGTCCGAACAGAAAACTATCAAACTCTCTACTAAAACTTAGAAGGTAAGACATTCGGTTGATGGTCGGTATCATTACAGGACACAACCCATGGGGTCAGTATATGACAACCATTGGAATCATTGAAGGCCCAATGTGCCTAACTTGCTTAGAGGAGCACTTTCTCTGTGAGTGTCCTGCCTTTGCTAAAGCACGGCTATGAGTTTTGGGCTCCGATGTCATGAGAATGAGTAATATTCGTTCTTTAAAACTGGAGCATATTTACAGATTTGCCAAAGAATCTGGATAATTTTCACAGGACTAATTATCTCTATCTCTGTCTCTATTCTTTCCTGTCTTTTTCTGTGATACTTTTCTCATTCCCTCCTTGACTATCCACCCCCTTTCCAGAGCTTTAAATACAATGGGCTTTTTAGCCTGAGTGTTTTAGGAGCCACCAAATCTCCTGGTGCTCCTTGGCTCGACCTTTTCAAATTTCAATTCAATCACCCAAGGGTTAAAGTTCAACCATAAAGCAGTTTTAAACCATTTGTGCCAAAATTTTACGCAAAAATAATAATTTTTACTTAATCAAAAAAAAAAAAACAAAAAAAAGATTTAAATTTTTAGCTTTACGCGGACCGTTGTTTGTTTGTTTGTGTACTGCAGCTCTCTACTTCAGAAGTGCTAAATATAATTGATGCATGACGCCCTTTGCAAAAATTATAATTCTTCCGATATTGTGATTAATTTTGCGCCACATTGTGAAAGTCATTAGAAGTGTGTTAAACTCGCAAAAACACGAGCGCATACTGACTCATGCAAATAGGAAAGTTTTTTTGTTGCTCATCTCTTTAATAGGGTGCTTTCATTTTCCCACAGGGTAGCCAAACAGGTAAATATGTGCTGGTAGGCACATAGCCACTTCTTAAGCAACTGGTAGCAGCCAGCAACTTTTATGAGCTGCTCATTTCCGTGTACCTACTTGTGATACTTACCCGCAGCATAGTGAAGAAAGTTGATAGTACCTTCAAGTGCTAGTGCACATTTCGTGATTGACTCTAAACTAGTGCAAAACGAATGCAGAGTGGAGCAGTTGGCACTAGACTTGCGCTAGCTGCTATCTACATAAACCACTCGTGCTGCCGCTTTGTTGTGTTTGGAAGAGCATTACTGTAAAGTGTACCTGTTTACCACCAAATAACAACACGAAAAGTTCGCATGATTTCGCCTCCCTGAATTTATTGCGCCACAAAAATGTAAAGATGCTTTCCATTTCAATTCAACCGGGCTACTCGGGTCATGTTCTTCGATTTCGATGTAACTTAAATATGTTGCTCTCTGGTCAAAATAATGAGACACGTATTTTTTTGTTCGCCCGAAAAAAATTTTTTTCAAGAGTTATCGGCAATTTTGTTTTTTGCCTCAAACTCGATTTTTTTTAATTATATAAGAAAAAATTTTTTGAAATGCCCATAACTTAGTCAAAAATGAACCGATTTTAATAATTCTGGGTTCAAAATGATCGTAATTACTTACACAAGCGACTTCATGTAGAAACAATTGCAAAAAAGTAGTTGAAAATTTTTTATTTAGTAAAAAAGAAAAAAAATTTAAATTTTTTCAAAATTCAATATTTCAAAAAGTGCATTTTTTTTTTTATAACTTTTTCCAAATCAAAAAAACATCTCAAACTTTAATTGAGCTGCATGCCTAGTAGCTAAAATGCGTTGTTTTTGAGTAATGAATTTTTGAGTAAACACCCTGTTTCGCACTTTTTGTTTTTTGCAAAATAAAAAATTTTCAACTACTTTTTTGCAACTATTTCTAAATGAAATCGCTCGTGTAAGTAATAACGATCATTTTGAACCCAAAATTATTAAAATCGGTTCATTTTTGACTAAGTTATGAGTATTTCAAAAAATTGTTTTCTTATATAATTAAAAAAAATCGATTTTGAGCCGAAAAACAAAATTGCCGATAACTCTTGAAAAAAAAAATTTTTCGGGCGAACAAAAAAGTACGTGTCTCATTATTTTGACCAGAGAGCAACATATTTGAGTTACATCGAAATCGAAGAACATGTCCCGAATAGCCCTTTTGAATTGAAATGGAAATAATCTATATAAGAAAATTTTTTTTAATTGCTCATAACTTAGTCAAAAATGAACCGATTTTAATAGTTTTGGGTTCAAAATGATCGTAATTACTTACACAAGCGATTTCATTTAGAAATAGTTGCAAAAAAGTAGTTGAAAATTTTTTATTTTGCAAAAAACAAAAAGTGCGAAACAGGGTGTTTACTCAAAAATTCACTACTCAAAAACAACGCATTTTAGCTACTAGGCATGCAGCTCAATTAAAGTTTGAGATGTCTTTTTGATTTGGAAAAAGTTATAAAAAAAAAAAATGCACTTTTTGAAATATTGAATTTTGAAAAAATTTAAATTTTTTTTCTTTTTTACTAAATAAAAAATTTTCAACTACTTTTTTGCAATTGTTTCTACATGAAGTCGCTTGTGTAAGTAATTACGATCATTTTGAACCCAGAATTATTAAAATCGGTTCATTTTTGACTAAGTTATGGGCATTTCAAAAAATTTTTTTCTTATATAATTAAAAAAAATCGAGTTTGAGGCAAAAAACAAAATTGCCGATAACTCTTGAAAAAAATTTTTTTCGGGCGAACAAAAAAATACGTGTCTCATTATTTTGACCAGAGAGCAACATATTTAAGTTACATCGAAATCGAAGAACATGACCCGAGTAGCCCGGTTGAATTGAAATGGAAAGCATCTAAAGCAATTACTGTTGTTCGTTCCCCTTGTTGGTATTGCCTTGCCGTCTTTAATGCTGTTTATTTTCCTTGTTTTGTTTTTGTTATTGTTTTGCTCATAAATGCTTTGTTGTTATCCTTGAAGTGCATACATACATACTTTTCGAGTTATACTCCATACGCGCTTCCTTGCGTTGTATGTTTGTGTTGGTGCATATAAATTAGGTGTGCTTGCTGTTAAGCTTTTGTTGCGCAACATGTTTAGAAACATCAGTGTGTATCTACCTACTAAATACATTCGATTCGCGTATGCGTGTGTGTGGAGTATTGTGGTGTGACATCACTGACTTTGGACAAAACAATTTCACACAATGTATCAATGTATAAAAGGCAGCAAATCCATAAACCCATTTGTAACAATGAAAATAAAATTAAAACCACCGGGGTCAGAGGCAACGCCTTCTTACGAACGTAACTATTTATAGGCTGTTTGATCAGTCTGCGCTTAAGTTGAGTTAGTGGCTTAGCGGTAATTAAGTTTTTTTTTCCTTAGACTTTTTTCTTAAACGAATTATTCAGTTTTATTATTCTTTGCACTTTATTAACTTTTTGTTTTAATTGATAATTTTCATACGCGTTCGTTATGTGTACTCGTTTGTACTTATGTATGTATGTATGCACATAATGTACCATATATATGTACTTACGTACTTATACATTTGTGTGTCTAATCCATTAACTTTGGCTTTGAAGCCAGCACCTGAACGTATTGGGTTTCTTTTATTTATGGGCACATACAAATCTGGAGGTTTGACCTAACTGCCTACCTGTGATTATCATACATACATATAGTATGTATGCATGTATCTTTTTACATACATTTGTATGTATACGGGTAAATATGTTAAATTTATGGCGGATGTAAAGCAAAAAACTCATTATTTTGGCTGTAACCTACGACTTACGGGGATGCTTGGGTACGCATATTAAGCTTCACATTGAATTCGTGGATCGTATGGGCTCTTTGTCTACATTTGTACATATATGTATATGCATACATGCAAATATATGACAAATGTTTGTGTGGTTGTCTGCTATTGTTGTGCCGGCGTCCATGGCAATCACGATTAGTGCGTCGCATTTTTGAGCTACGCTTTGTTTTTAGAATGATGTCATTTGTGTTTTCATATATTTGGATTTGTTACCTGTTTTTGTTTTGTTTATTTTGGAATTGCCTTGATTTCTAAACATTAAAGCCAGACGCCAATTTACTGAGGGAAGAGTACATAAGTTATAAAGGGTGGTTAAGTTTTAAGGGCCGGTATTGATTTTGAATAAAATACCATTTTTTTTAGGAAATTATTGTCATTTCTCTTTATTATCATAAAATTGGTAAAGCTCAATTACGTATGGAACAAAATATTGGCCAAATGGCTGCCGCGGCATCGGCACACCTCCATCCGATGGTCCAAATTTTCGATGACGCTGTGGTATAATTGAGGTTCTATGCCGTTAATATGCCGAATTATCTCATCCTTTAGCTCTTAAATTGTTGCTGGCTTATCGACATATACCTTTCCTTTCAAATAACCCCAAAGAAAGAAGTCCAACGGTGTCAAATCACATGATCTTGACGGCCAATTGACATCGCCGCGACGTGAGATTATTCGGCCATCAAATTTTTCGTGCAAAAGAACCATTGTTCCATTAGCTGTGTGACAAGTGGCACCGTCCTGTTGAAACCACATATCGTCCACATCCATATCTTCCAATTCGGGCCATAAAAAGTTCGTTATCATCTCACGATAGCGAACACTATTGACAGTAACTGACTGACCGGCCTCATTTTGGAAAAAATACGGCCCAATGATGCCGCCGGCCCATAAACCGCACCAAACAGTCACTCTTTGTGGATGCATTGGTTTTTCGGCAATCACTATTGGATTATCATTAGAGCAAATGCGGCAATTCTGCTTATTGATGAATCCACTGAGGTGAAAATGTGCCTCATCACTGAAGATGATTTCTCACGATATGCATTTGAATATGAACGCCCGTTTTAACAATAAGCCTGAATAACTTTAACGCGTTGCTCGATTGTGTATCTTTCCATAGTTCAAATAGAGTTAGTCTGAAATTGTGAAAATTTCAAATGGAATGCAGAAACAAACTTGACGTTTAGGAGTGGTTCACATTCGATATCGGCCCTTGAAATTTAACCACCCTTATAAATAACTCTAGAAATTTTGAAGTGTAAATAAACTTTTTTGTTTTAATTAAATTTTTTTTTTTTTGCGATGAAAAGATAGCAAATTGAGAATTTTCAAAACTCGCAGTTAAAATGGTTGAAGTGCCGGTCTGGCACTCCTCAATAACACTAACGCGCCGTTTAAAACTCTTAAGTTTGTAATTTTTGACATTTAGGTTGTTTTTACTTATCAACCCTCTTAATTTCACCGTTGTATATAGCAAATTCCAATGTCCAATGCATACCAAAAAACCAAAAATCAAAAATTTAATAGCAATAATATTATAATTAATCTACTTATTTCCGGCAATTCACTGCCTACTATTATGTAATTCGTAGATATGCAATTATTAAATATAATATTCTTCAACTGCCTCACGCCTATGTATGTACATACTTATACTAATTGTTTGCTGTTGTTAATTTTCTAAATTCGCCACCTACGTTATGATCTCATACCTCCAAATTTGAGCAAATCATACTCTTCACTAAGCGCGCATGTATGCGTACCTAGAACTCGTAATTTGAATACAGCGCCAAACAACTGTACAAACATGCAAGCAAAAGCAGAATACTCCACATGCATATGTGGACATGTGTATATGCACATAAGTAAATGTGTATGTATGTGTTAGTATGTGTTAATAATATTAAATAAAAACACATTTGTGATTCTTCTGCCGCTTTTTAGTGATTTCTTCATTGTTGTTGGCAAGCAAGTAAACCGCCGTCAGGCGATGAATCCGCAATTTTGTTATATTTGCGACGCGAAAACAACAAAATTTATTCATTTAATCGCTGATTAATTTCACCGTCTGATTCTCAGCCATATTATAATCAAATTTTATTTACATAAATAGATTAGTTTGCGCGTCTTAATATGGTTTTTCGTATGTTAATACGTCTGTGTAAACATCGATGTATTAAAATGTGTTTACTGGATTAGAGATAATAAGTTAAGGAGCATAGAAATCACGTCACACGTTCATAAATGCACAAACCAGCTTATGATCGGCGTGATTTACGGCGCCTCATCAGCAAAATACTTTAAATTGTATCTTAATTCAAGTGCAAAAAAAAGTGGCAAAACTTGGAAATTTTCTTTATATTTCTTCTTTAAAATTTTATCTTAATTCAAATACAAAAAAAGCGGCAAAACTTAGAAAAATGTCTTTATATTTCTTCAAGCGAAAGTTTACTTTATTATTCCCTCTCGAGTTTCAAGGTACTTTATGCTCCATTTTTTCAATCACGTAGAAAAAAATATTAATTTAATAAACCATTTCGAATATTGTGCGAATATTTTGAACTCTCATTCCCCCACTTCTAATATATCGGATTCGCCTTTCACCGTTAAGAAAGTGATGCTATCCTCTCTCAACAATCGATTGACGATGTACGAGTATATCTCTAAGCCAGAGGTCGTCAAAATTGGCTTTGCGAGTGTGTTGGTGAGCAGCAACGAGACATCGCATGGCTGATGATTTTGTTACTGCAGCTGAACAGTTCTTTATCTCCATGCTTAACAAACTCCGGCCTCTCTTAGTCCAGCGTTGAAACAAAAACGATCCGTGCGTCATGACATCGTGCCATTTTGAGCAGGAGCTTAATCATTGGGCTTATAATTTATAATAACAGGACAAATATATACATTGTGGCTCAAGATTCATCATCCTATCGGAAGATGTACATATAATTTTTGGCAAAAGTCGTCGTACGTCAGTTATATTTAACACTTGTGAAATACACAGCAGCAGTGTATAAACTAACAACAATCGCTCTTTTATTAAAGGTCAAAATAAACATTTCCACCACTCAAAATCAATCGTTTTCGTTTTTATTTAATAAAAATAAAAGAGTTACTAAAAATCAAACTTGGATGATTGATTTTGCGCCACCTTGCGTGCTTGCCCAAGCCACTATTAATTCGTATCCCTGCGTATCCCTAATTTTTTTTTTATTTAATTTAATTTTCATATTTTTTTAAAATTTCGTCAAAACTTTCAACTCTTTAATCAGAATTTTTTTCGGTATGCAGTATTTTAGTGCTAGGCTTCTGCTTGCATATCAAAGAAATCGTTTACGTACTTTGTATGGAAGAAATCGCATTTTACTTCAGCGAAAAACATTGCCAAAAATCAATGGTATTTTCTAGTCACTTGGGAATTGCGCTTTGTTATACTAAAATTTAATGGGCTATAAAACTGCGTACATAGAAGAATTCTGGTAAAAAAAATTGAAAGTTTTGATTAATGTTTGAAAGAGGTGCAAGTGACTCGAAATTCTCGTTGATTTTTGATAACTTTTTTCCTCTGATAATGTTGCGCATTATGTCCATATAACAAAATTCCGTCCTATGTTGTTATAAAAAATCTCAAAAAATATTAAAAAAAATAGTAGAATAGTAGTCAAAATTATTAGTCCAAAAATATCGCGTTTCTAAGTAGCTGTCAATGGGTGTACTTATAAATTGTAAAAAACTCTATTTCATACGCTCATTGTAGTTGAGGGTGAAAGGATTTTCTAACGCCGGAAAAAAATTTGAATAAGTAATGCAATACATTCCATTTGATTTGTTCTAAAAGTAAGGTATCCAAACTGGCACCAATTTCAAAATAACAAAAAAAAAATCTTTCGATTTCACTCATATTCGAAGTGTTGATTCATTCAGATTCCCACATACTTAAAATTTATACTCTAACACACCTAAGTTCCAGCAGAGCATAACGGGTGATACTGACACCGCCTCCATATCGACACGCAGTCTTTTGATTTGAAGAATTAAAGTTCTAGATGTGATGATATTACGAATTTTTCTGAATCTACTAATTTTTGCATGCGGTTTTTCGAAATAGAGCGACTTTGTGGCTCCATTATTAGCAGGGGTACTCCTTTCTATTTCAGAAGCATACAAGCATTTGAACTAAACTAATTATTAAACCAATTATCAGAAAACCTTGGACTACTACATCAAACACGATTGCTTTCGTAACCATTTTCTTCCATAAAAATTATTGACTCTAATCAAGTGAACCGGACTATATGTAGCTACTTATATATTTCGCAATATCTGGACTACAGCGTCTATTAGTAAATTTTTACTCTGTTAATATACGAGGATCCCAATAAAAGATTGATTAGTTGTCAGTGTTACATTTTTAGCAAATCAAAAAAAGATCGATCGGTACTGTGGCTTTCGTATTGTGTTTCTTTTATTTTAAGTTGCCTTGCAAGAGTTTTCAGGAGACAGGAAAGCGCAAAACCACGGAAAAAGATTCAGCAGAAATTCCACCGCCATCACACAAGAGAAGCGGTTTGATGTTCCTTAGAAATTTCAGCGTAACCTGAATTCTGTGGAAACATTTAAGTGAGGGCCAATTAGCATGCAAATCACTAAAACTCTTCTAGGAAGTTGGTGCAAGAGCAGCTATCTTCTCAGACAATCAAGCAGCATGCCTCAGACTCCAACTCCATTTCATCCAAACTAGTCTTACAGTGTATAGCGGAGCTGGAATTGCTTAGTCATTGGCTTGAAATCACTCTGATATGGGTTCCCGGTCACAGGAGCATACGGGGTAATGAGATAGCGGATGAGCTAGCAAGAAAAGGCTCGACACTAGAAATAGCAGAGACAGTGGCAGTCTCCACCCCACTCAACACATTAAAAGCATCCATTGCTTCACACTATCATGCTTTAGCCGAAAAAAGACGGAAGCAACTAACTACATATGTTACAACAAAAAACACATGGCCGTCATACAAAATTGAAAGGACGAATGATCTGTTAGGATGATCTCGGCGAAACATCTCATGTATCACTGCAACCTTACAGGCCATTGGAAAGTAGGGGATCATGCAGCTAGACTCAACCTACCCTTCAATCCTATATGCAGAAGCTGTCAAGCGGAAGGAGCGAAGGAAAGTCTTTTCCACTACTTATGTGAATGTCCAGGGCTAGCTAGGGCATGGCTCCGCTTCTTCGGTAAGACTTTTTTGCAGCAAATTAATGAGATCTCAGACATCGAGATAAAGAATTTGCTGCTATACTTGGACCTCACTATATGGATCTGACTTCGAACAAAAAAAACATCATCATATGAGGACGGTGGTAGTAAAACGTTGCTGGTCATTAATTAGGATTATTTCAGTGTAAATATTCAACCACTTCAACAACAACACCAATTAGCATTTGAACGGTCAAGAGCTGTCACTGCAGCAGCATTTCCCGTGCATGTATGGAGAATGTCAAACTGCTACAATAACAACAATCGTTTCGGTGTGGTATTGAAGATTTTAGAAATTTCCTATGAAGGACGAGTCGTTTGAAGGTGGGAAATTCAATATGTGACTGATGACGTAAATGTGACTCTAGCGAAGTCCAAAAATTATGAGGGTCCAAGTATAGCCCTGAAAATTATTACTGAGTAATTGGAAGCTTTTGAATTTAATGGTTGCATCTGGAATATTTAGTAAGAATTTTGTATAGACGAAGAAATAGAAGAATATTTTCTCGATTTTTTTAGTGATACACAAAAAGAGGCTTTTTCATAAGCGAATTATTTTTCTTCTTGATGACACATTTTGCAACAGATAGGCGCAATTTTCGATTATTATCAGTTGCCAAAAAAATGTTTTTTTTTTTTTTTTTGTCTTAAAAAATTTTGATTATAGAATTGATATAAAATAAATTGATATAAAAATAAATATTTCGTTTAAATGAATGTCTTTAGTTTTTAGTTAAATCCATGCAAAATTTATTACAAAATGCAACAAAATTAAAAAAAAGTGCGTGTAGCGTAGTACACATAACAGAAGTGAAACTTTCAAGGCAGGCAAAGAAATAGGGAGATAAACGAGAGAGAATGAGAGAGAGAGAGAGAGAGAGAGAGAAAGAATATATATCTAAATAAATTCACAACATTTGCAGAGAATGCCAATAGACAAAATTTACAAAAATAATACACGTGATATATCAACTGCATATATTATATATAGCGTCTGTCGTCAACGCGTAATGCCGCAGCACGCACAATACGATCTGTGCTCTCTCTCGCTCCGATGTATTAGTGCGGCGTTAGAGCCGTGCGCACATATATCGTCTAACACTATATCTTGCATAGACAAGGCACGCGCATGCGCAACACTATCTATCCTATTCTAACAATATGTTGCTCTCTTTCCCTCTGCTATAGTAATATGGCGTTAGTGCTATACGTTTACGTGTCACTCTCTTTCTCTCTCTGTTATATTCTAACGCCTTGTATATAATGTATACGTGGTTATCTCTTGCTCCTACAATACGACTAACGTCGTACGACTTAGACTATAGCTTTAGCGTAGGAGTAGGAGAAAAGGAGAAGGACCGCACAAAAGGCAGACGTGAATGGCCTAAAGTGTATCTAAGATATATATGTATGAGGTTTAGCTCTCCCTCCTTTTCCTCTACGTTATATCTTTTTTCTCTCTCGCGGAACGAAAATACCCAAACCGTTGCATGGCATTGAATTAAAATAAATATAAAGAAATAAATAAAATAAAAATAAAAATGTTAAACGTATGAAAATAGAAATTACGAATTTGTGCTTATTAGTACTATTTTATCCATCAAGTTCTATAGCGCAAGTTAAATATTTAGTTTTTCAACTTTAAGGTTATAAGCAACATTTTAAAGTAAGATTTATAAAAATTTGCAATAGTTTTGGACGATTTCAGATGGGCCGTAATATCTCTTCATATTATTATATAACCTATAAGAAAAATACTCAGATCCAGAGAGTCAATTTTTTTCATTTTGTTGCACTGTGCTGGTGAACATACAGTCTGTGCCATTTTCGAGTAAGTTCGCCAAGCACTATTGAAAATAACTGTCGATTTATTGCTATTACACAGTGAATTTGATTTTAGGCAGTTTTATTGAAAGCTTTCCATATTTTGCATTACAATTATTTTTATAGCTCAGTACTTTTTTTGTAATAAAGCGGCAAATTTTTATGGCCAGTATTCTGTTGAAATAAAGATTTTTTTTTAATATTTCCGTCATCCAAAATATATGACTAATATTGAATTAATATGCACATACACTTGAGCTCACAATAATAGCAGCGCGCCATGTTGTAAGATTTTGACTATTTATGTAGGTTTTCATTTAATTTTTCCTAACTTTTTATAAAAAAATAGTTCATTCTGCATCAAAAACCATGTAGTTCAAAGTTACAAACTGTGTACAAAATTTAAAATAACTCAAAAAATGTTTACCAAAAACTCTAACTTTTTAGCTAGAATTTCCAGCGAAATTCCAGATATGCAGTCTTATAGACCATTGAATTTTGAATTGCTGGTAAACTCTAAAAACGCCAAAACGCATCTGTATATTTTTGTAATTTTTTTAAACTTTCAGCTCCGCCAAAAAGAAAATCGTTTCAGAAAGTTGCTCTAATTGCTGAAAGAAGCTGAGAGCTCACGATTTCGAAATCTCGCTGACCTTCTCTCGTACATAAAATGACAGAATAAACTATACAAATCTCTCAAGGCTCATTCATTCATTGAATTGAAGATTATTTATAAATACCTGCATTGTTTACCTTTTCTCGTTAGGCGGCTATTATTTCAGTCCCTGAGTAAACAAAATAGTGAATTTGGAAAACTCATTAAATAAATAAACGGCATGTTTTATGAGACTACCAAAAGTTTTTATTTCGAGTGAACGCTGACAGAAGTCGATAGATAGCAAAAAGCAATAAAGTTGGCAAATAAGAACTGCTAGAAATTAAGAACAAAAATTTGAAAGCTTGTAATATACACTAGTGGTGGAAATAATTGCAGCTCAACTTATTGCCAAGTTTTGACTTTTTTTGGATTTATTGTATTTTTAAAGCCTCAAACTTTGTATAAAATTTTAGAAAATTTTCGTATATAATTAAAAAAAATACAAAATCACATAGCTAAAGTTTCAAACTTTGTACGAAGAAATTTTCATAATTTTTTTCTCATAAAAAATGGTTTAGAGTACAAGAAAACACATATCTTAAAGTTTTAAACTTTGTAAAAATTTACAAAAACAAACGAATTCAACAAATTTTCTTCAAGGTTTGTTTTATTTTATTTTTGAAATGAAAGAGTTCACCCTACAACAAAAAACATATGCCTTAAAGTGTAAAATTTTGTACGAAATTTAAAAGACTTTAACAAATTTTCATCAAACATAAAATTTTTAGTTTCTTATAAAAAAATAGTTGAACTACAACAAAAACCACACTTAATACAAAGTTTTAAAAAATTAAAAAAAATTTCATCAATAACTAAATTTTTTATTTGTATTTTTAAATGTTCATACAATAACCAAAACCATATGCAACAAGGTTTTAAATTTTATAAAAAATAAAAAAAAATCAAACAATTCATAAATAATTAATTTTTTTATTTCGTTTAAAAAAATAGTTCTTACCACAAAATAAAACCTCAAATTTACAAATTTTGCACAAAATTTGAAAAATTAAAGAATGCCAACAAAGTTTCATCAATTATTAATTTTTTATTTCATATAAAAAAATATCTCATACTACAACAAACCCCAAATACCTCAAATTTTTAAACTTTGTACAAAATTTAAAAGCAAATTAGAAAAATGTTCACATCAATGAATTTTTTTTTTTGTTATTTTTGATGAAAAAGTAGTTCATACAACAACAAAAACCACGTATCTCAAATTTTCATCAGTAATTAATTTTTTTATTTCTTATAAAAAATGTAAATATGACATAACAAAATATGCCTCACAGTTTTACATTTTGTAAAAAATTTAAGAAATTTAAAAAAATTTTCATCTATACTTGAAATTTTTATTTTAAATATTTTAGTATTGCGTAAGTTTAAACTGGCTTAAAATACGCCTTTGTTTTTGAAGGAAAAAAAGAAAAATATTATAAATCACCTTGACTGAGGTAGAAAACTGCATGCGGAGAATTTTCCTAAAAATCGGACTAAAAAGTTGAAATTTTTATGAAAATTTGTTGAATTTTTTTTAATTTTTAAAAGCTTTAAAACATTAAGCTATACAGTTTTTAATTGTATGTATACACAGGGTGGCGCAAAATTAATCACCCTACCGGAAGATGAAAAATTTTTCCAAATGACCTCGTAAGTCAGTCATATTTGACACTTGAGGGCTGAAAAGTTGCAGTATACAAACAGACAAACAATGGAAAAAATAAAGATTTCCATCACTCAAAATCAGTTTCTTTTACTTAGTGAAAAAGTTACCTATGAAATGAGAATTTTTTCAATTTCAAACGTTTATTAACAAAAAATGGTTACAACTTTAATTTTAATTCGAAATAATAGCCATCGCTAGCGACACATTTTTCCCATCTCTCAGGCAATTTTCGAGCCAGCTTCGTGAGAATTGAAGCGCTGCTCGGAAAGTGTGTGGCTCATCGATGCAAACAAATGATAATCGGAAGGCGCCAAGTCTGGTGAGCAAGCCGCATGCCCCAGCGGTTCCCAATCGTACGTCTTCACCAATTCCCGGGTCGCTCTTGTTCGATGTGGCGGTGCATTGCCATCAAGAAAAATTACTTTGTGACGCCGATCGACATCTTCCGACCTTAAAAATCATGCCCATGTCGTTTGGAAATGGTTTTTTGGGTCACTTCCAACTGCTCTGCCATCATTTCTTGCGTTTCACCATCATCTTTATCCAACAATGCTTGCAATTTGGCGTCTTCAAACTTTTTCGGTGGGAAGGTTTAAAAATACTCCTAGCGACATCTATGGACTAATAGCTGAAAGTCTCATTTCATAGGTATATACCTGGTATTTAAAAACGAAATTGGATGATTAATTTTGCGCCACTTTACAATATGAACTAGATTTTTATAAAATAATAAAAGGAAATTAAATACAAAAAAAAAATTTTTTTCTAAACTTTTACTGCTACTAACCGCTATTATTTTGACCACCACTGTATATTAATTTTCATAAAGCGCAAGAATTGTAAATATGGCTGTATTTTTTCCTAAATTTTTTAAAAAGTCTTTTGTTATGCCAGTAAACATTTGGCGTGTTTAAAGTGCTTAAAATTTCAGTGTTTAAATTTCTTTTAATATAAAGTTTTTTTTTTTGCGTCCAAAAAATTGCTCAAATTTTAAATTTCTATTTCTTAATTGACCGGTGAGCGTGCATGAGAATGACATCATAACAACGAAATAGGTCACTTTATGTAATGATTAATCATTTAGATGCTGGTCTCGTTGACTTTATTTTTCTGCATTTTCGCATATCAAGAAATAACTGCGAGTACTGTGATGACTACTTGGAATACGGAGTAATGCAACGGAATAGGCACTTTAAAATTTTCTCTTTATATTTTTTATTTATTTATTATTAATTTTTTTATTATTAATATGGAAATCGAAATTCATACTCATACTGCTGATGACCAATTTCTAGACAATTTCCGTTTTTTTTTTTCAAGAAAAAAAAAATTCTAATACTAAAAAAGTATTTGCTCTACTATTTCTCAGAACTTATTGTATTTATCTACGTTTAGCGCCTTCTCGCAAAGCACCTTTATCATACTTACATATTTATATATACAAATATTTGAATATTTTGTTTTTTTATTTGCTTGCGAATGCTTTGAATGGCATACTTTGTTTGTTTATTAATTACTTGATAGTATTTTTATGATATTTGTTTCCACTCTGAATCTAATATTAGGCCCTGAATCATTTATTTCTATGGAAATCATTTTAAAAAAGAATAAAAAAATGATTTGATGCCAATAAAATACTGCAACAAGCTAATTAAGTGGCTCTTTAGCATTCAAGATGCGAATTACTGCATTTCAAGATAATCAAAACGCGCTAGATATAAAATAAAACAACTCATAACTCACCGTAGGCGCGTAGTGTGCGTACAAATGTTCAGTGAAATGATACTAAAGATCACAGTATGTCGACAAAAAACAAAATAGAAAATAATTACACATGCGTCCATACACACGCGTAGGCACATAGTTATGTGAACATGCCCAGCAGGGAAATCCAGTAGTTCCGAAGTGTGTCGTCTGTAGTGAATTCGTTGGCATTCGGAGTTCATGTTCTGTGCTTGTCGCTTTTTCGATAGATCGAAGCACTACATTTCCAATAGCAGCTGGGACGACACTGGAGCTTTTTGGTAAAGCATGGGGACAAAACCCTAGAATGACCGTCTAGACATTCACCACAGTTGTGAAACCCATAGTCACTTATGCATCCTTAGCATGGTGGCCCAAGGTCAAGCAAAGAAAGGCAGTAAACGAATTAAACAAACTGCATCGCCTGATATGTGTTGGTATTACAGGGGCTATGAAAACATGTCCCATGGATGCATTGGGTGTGCTCCTGAACATACCACCGCTTCCAATCTTGATTGAAAGGGAAGCTCGCTCGAGTGCCTTAAGATTAAAAGGTATATCTAAACTTAAAAGTGGGGATATGAAAGGACATTTAAAGATCTTAGAAGACTTCCTACATAGTCCCATTCTTCATAGGGATGATATACCAGCACTCAAACCAATGCTCTTCAGGAACTTCCAAGTTATACTTAATGAACGCATAGACTGGAGAACTAATTTTATCACTTTCAAACCTGGCTCTCAGCTATGGTTTACTGATGGGTCCAAATTGGGAAATGGTAGAACAGGGGCAGGAATCAATGGCCCTAAATTCAAAAAATTGATTCCGATGGGACTCTATCCAACAATATTCCAGGCAGAAATACATGACATTGAAATATGTGTGAGAGAATGCCTTAGCAGGAAAATGTGAGGTACTCACATCTACATACTTTCAGATAGCCAAGCGGCTCTAAAAGCCCTTCTATCAACAACTATCACCTCTAAATCGGTAAATGATTGCCTAAACCTTCTCAACACATTAGGAAACCTCAACATAGTAACACTACGCTGGATTCCGGGACATGAAGGACATGAGGGTAATGAAATGGCTGATGACCTTGCAAAACAAGGAGCAAATATGCAACTTACTGGTCCTGAGCCTTTCTGTGGACTCACAAAAAGCCACATTAATGAATTCCTTAGGAAATGGGAAGAAAGGAAATTCGCTGTACACTGGGTAAACTGTGCCGGTCAGCGTCAAGCCAAACTATTTCTATGTCTCAAGAAAGGAATATCTGACAAGCTACTCTCACTAAGCAGATTGGATCTGCGTCTTTTAACAGGATATCTTACAGGTCCCTGTAGCCTGAGGTATCATGTAAATAATATTGGTCTATCTGAGTCCAATGTCTGCCGCTTTTGCGAAATGGAAATAGAAAGCTCAGAACATGTACTTCGTGAATGTCCTGCGTTGGGCAGACAGAGACTTCATCACCTTGGTGGTATGGTAGTATCTCCAGCAAACGTAAAATTGTGCTAACATTTTTAAAAAGTCTAAAACTCTAGGGTTACAAAAATAGGCCTTTCACAATAGATCAGCTCTGGTCGCAGTGCGTAATGGCCTTCTAATAATAATAATAATAATAATAATCTATACAGTTGACTCAAAATGAGATAATAAAGTAGGTGGAGAGGTTCACTCCGAAAAACTGAAGATAAAGTAATCATTCTGCCTACCCGATCACTGTAGTGTATCTCAAGTCACTGCTATTAAGGAAGGACTTACAGCGATAAATACAAGAGTATTACCAACCAGGAATGTCGTCATTTATTCAGACAGCCAGGCAGCAATAAAAGCACTAGAGCCGAAAACAGTCATAAAATGTTATAAACTCCTAAACGAATTGTCCAGTATTTCAATGTAAACCTCATTTGAGTGCCAGGTCATAGAAATATAGCAGAGGAACTTGCCAGAAAAGATACAACTCAAACTATTCAATCGGATAAAGCGTAGATATTCAGGCCCATCATCCTTTGTTAATAAATGATTTTTTAAATTGTAAATTCAAAATGGCAAAACCTTTCAACATGTGAATTAAGCAAATTGCCATGGCCGAAACTCAACAGTGGTCGTTCAAAATGTCTGCTAAAACTCAACAGAGCGGATACAAAAACCTTGATAGGTGTACTAACCGGTCATTGCATAATATGTAACTGTGCTAGACGGCTGGGAGTTCCATATTACGATTATTGTGGAACCTGCTATAACACAGAAGAGGAAGAAACTATAAGATATCTCCGTTGTGAGTGTGAAGGATTAGCTAGAAGACGTCTTTACAAGACACTCCGCATCAAACCATTACGGGCGCTGGATTGTGGTCACTCTGAACGATTGGTAGAACATTTTTTACGTCTTTATAAGTTTTAGCATGGATTTTGTCTTTTTGCTCATTAAAAACTTGAACTGTGAACATTTTCTCACCTGTGAAAAGAATATTTTCATGACCGTTGGCCGCGTGCCACCGAAGAAGCTGCTTGCATCAGCTGTGCCACGGAAGGTTTTTAAGTGGAGATCATCTCTAACAAGTCTTGACATGGTTGATTGGTCTGGTTTACCATTGATGCCTGTTTCTCCCACTGAAGATTTCGTTCCAAGTTTTTGATTTCGTTCCAAGTTTTTCCTCATCTGTTTGATACATTCATTTACCTGGACATGATTTTCTGCTTTCTTTGGCTTTTGTTTCCCACGCAAATCCTTTTGTTCTTCCACTGCAAGGGATTCGTTCCACCGACAAGGTTTCATTAGGGTTTTTTAACACATAAGCTACTGAATCTTTCGAACAATCTAAAGTTTTTGCTTTGACATTGTGCGACAAATGACCAATAACTTGCTTTTTGCCAAAATTTTCTCCGCAAGCTCGCACTTAACCAGACACATTTTGAGGAATGCATAGAGGTTACAAAAAGTGAAAACGCCAAATTAATAAAGACAACAAACACTATGGATATGTATACTTCTTTTTTAATTACAGTTAGTTTTACCCAAGTGATGAGTAAACACAATCGACTAGTTTTTTTTTGTCCATTCTTAAGTTTTGGGCATCGGAGTAAATTAATTTCTTTTGATCGGACATTTATCTGGCTGGCTGGCAAAAGTTGATTGACGGTGAGTGTTGGTCAAAGGGAGAATTCCCTTTATATATTTTGATTATATACAAATTTCTGAGCAGTCTCGATATATATTGCCTGAAACAGCAACGTTTTATGATTGACAAAATGACAAAAAATTGTCATAAAAGTGCAAAAAAGGGTTATCATATAAGATGACACCTGAGAGGAGCTCTCACGATAATCGAACCTGATTTATATCCGGTCAAAGACTGTCATATTGGCAGCATTCGTAAACAGTTTTTTGGGAATTTTTTGGGAAACGACTCGCTTTAAGTTTTTCCTGCTGGGCACTCATAAAATTCTCATATGATAATACTAATTTACTAAAAGACGGGTGGGGTATCCATTCTCACGCAAGCAAACAAGTGCAGTTTCATTCCTAATTTGGCTTAATTTTTTTATTTTTTCAAGCACGTGCTTTGACATCATTTCTCAAGTACTTATGGTCATACATATGTACATATATAAATTTCAATAAGTGGATTTATTTATTTAATCATCATACACATAAGTGTACACATATTTATGACAGTACAAGCAGAGAATGTTAATTAACATTCTCTGGTTAGAGTGCGTTCGCAGAATTTGTCTAGTATTGTATTGAATTTATATCGCGCTTTTAGCGAAATTTTAGTGAAGTATTTGGTTGATGTTCCAAACACTTGCATTGTTTTGACATCAACTCGAAATATGAAAGTCTTAACATACAGCTGCGAGAAATTGGTCACAGGAGACACAAAACTCTGAGCTCGTACCTACTAGAGGATGAAGACTCCCCCCTAAAGAGCTGTTTCGATTTCTCCCAATACTAAATAATTAAAATTAAGTACTTAGTGGCGCACAATAGATCAAACTGGTCGTAGTGCATAAAGGCCCTAGCTTAACCCGTAAGGTTGTAAGAGACTTCGTTTATCTATTCCAACAGAGAATTGCTCTTGCCAACAAGTGCTACTTTGGACTAAGTAGGGAATTGAGTAGTAAAGTTCTCCCCCGACGAGCAAAACTAACACTTTATAAGGCTCTCATCATGCCAGTCCGATCGTATGGCGCGGAAGCTTAGACGGTAACAGTATGCGAGGAGGCAGCCACCTCCGAACGGCAGATAATTTTCATGAGCAACTTTTTTCTCGGAGGTTTGCCATTGCCACTGCCGAGGGGCGAGCGCTATTGGGAAAAACGTCCTATGATTTTGGTGTTTCATGCACGAAGATTCAAACCTACACACTTCCGAAAGGCAGTCACACACGAACCCATTCCACTATGGCGCCCGCCACATTAGGTTAGGTTAGGTTAGTATGGTTGCCCAAGGAATGAGCACACTTGGACGAAGAAAGAATCATCCTTTGTGATACCATTATGAAGGAGGTGAAGTGAAAGAGACAAACCGATGGGGTGCAGGGAGAGGGTGGGGAGAGGTGGTGCTGGGATGGTTAGGAGCGTACGGATTACGAACGATGACTATATTTGCGTCAACCGCTTTGTGCTGCTGTGCGTGGCAAAGAAGTAAGGGCCAAGATGCCTGGATCTTAGCCCCGCCAGAGTAGGACAATTAAGGAGAAGGTGCTGAGATGATTCCACTTCATCCTCCATACATCCAGCGCAAAAAGGACTCGAGGTGATTCCAAGTCTCACAGCATACATTCCTCGCGCATTGTGTCCTGTGAGAGAACCCACGAGATTAGAGAGCTGATATATTGTCAACCTCAGAAGCTCGCCCGAGCGCCTCCGGTCCACACGTGGCCAGAATGATTTCGCGACCTTACACGTGTGTGTACTTGCCCAGCGCTCGCTGAGTTGGTGCGATGCCCATCTTTCCAGGAGCAGACCGCAGGTAGTCAGGGGGATCCCAATTCTCTCCCTTCGCGGGGAAATCACCTCGCATATCCCATGTCTGGCCAACTCATCCGCCTCACAGTTTCCCGCAATGTCGCTGTGACCAGGAACCCAGATGAGACTGATGTCAAAAAATTCGGACACAGTCGATAGCGAGGTCAAGCATTCCTTGACCAGTTCCGAATGGACCATCTTAGACCCGAGCGCCCTTATTGCCGCTTGGCTGTCGGAGTAAATATTTACTTTCTTGACCGTTAGTACGCATGAGAGCAGCCAATCAGCTGCCTCCTTGATTGCTTCAACCTCTGCCTGGAACACACTGCAGTGGTCCGGTAACCTGAATTTGAGTCTGATGGGGAGCTCCTCGCAAAATAATCCTCCGCCGACCTTTCCTTCCAACTTCGATCCATCCGTGAACAAGTACACCAGGCCCTGCCCCCAAGTGTAGCCCTCCGTCCACTCTTTCCTTGACGGAATATGAGTAGAGAAGATTCCTAAACGAGATTATACACTGATCCATTGACAGAGGGATGAACGCGAAGTTTTTAAGGATGCTTGAGTGCCCATAAGTGAGGTTGAGCTTATAGCTCGAGCCCCTCAGTCTGATTGCGGTACGTGTAGCGGCAATTCTGCCTGCGATGTCTACGGGTACCACATTTAACATTGCGTTGAGCGCCAGAGTAGGAGTCGTTCAAAGCGCCCCACTGATTCCAATGAGTGCCGACCTCTGAAATCTCTCCAGCTTCTTCACCAATGTCGTCTTCTCTAGTAAGTTCGACCAGACTATGACTCCATATAACAAGATAAGCTTTACAATAGTATTATATGGCCAGAAAACAACTCTAGGCGAACGGCCCCATCTTTTGCCAATTGCGCCCCTGCACCCATACAAGGCGATTGTTGACTTCCTCACTCTTTCCTCAATATTGGGCTTCCATGTAAGCTTGCTGTCAAGGATAATACCTCGGTACTTTACTTTGTGAGCAAGCATCAGAGGAGCGCCCCCTAGTGAGGGAAGTTGAGCTCGGGGTATTTTATATTTCCTCGTAAATAGGGCGATCTCCGTCTTAAGAGGATTCACCGACAGACCGCAATCCGTTGCTCATCTAACAACTACGTTCAGATATCCCCGCATCAAGTTGCACAGAGTATCCCGCCACATTAGTAAATACAGATTATAAATAAACTTAGTCTAACCAGTTTAAGCATAAGGCACATTTTTGTATCGAACCTTTGCTTTTACCGAAATTTATTTATATTCCCTCTAATTATGCTGAACATTTTAAGTTATTGCTTTGTGTCATTTTTCGATGGGAATAGATATATAAACCTACTTATATTAGAAAAGGTCTTACCAACAGCAGCAATAGTCGTCACTAACAGTCAGCGGTCATTTAATTATGTGACAGCCATAAACTCTTCATTAATTACTGTTAACAAATTTTGGCACAGCTGACTTAAAAGCTATTCTTGTCATTTAAAATTTTAAGTGGAAATATCTGAAATATGTAGGGTTCGATTGCCTATCTCTGATTTAATTTTTAATGCACGATAACATTTTCGCAATTAATTGTGATAGTGCGTATCTGGTAAACGCCAACAATTAATCATCGCAAGCTCTTTATTTGTTTTTATTTAAATGTGTCTGTGTGCAGTTTATTTTATTTCTTTTAATTTTGCTTTTTAGCTGCAATACATTTAATACTCTTTTATTTAAATTTATTTATACTGACTTTGAAAAACACTTGTGCTGTCAGCGGTTGCTATCGTTTGCGGAATTTAATTTAAATGTTTGTGCAAATATAACGAAGTTATTGTCTTATGTTATTAGCAGTGAATTGCATTCGATTGCTTATCGAAAACTGGGGATATGGAAATAAAATAGATTCAGTTAAATGGTTAGTCATTTAAGAAAACAAAACTTGTATTACTTATACTGCTTGGAGAATTGTGGGCAAGGTACCAGGTGGCGCAAAAGTAATCACTTTAGTTATGCTATGGGGTAAATTGCAACTGTTTTCCAAACGAAAGTTTTTGCCATCCTGAAAGTAGCCGAACAGATAATCGAGAGGAGGTGGAGCGGGAAAAAGACTAGAGTTTTCAGTGACAGTCAGGCTACACTGAAGGCCTTGGAGAACGTGAAGCAAACCTTAAAGATTGTTCAAGAACCTAAGAAGAAGCTCAATTCTGTCGCAAGACAAAACAGGCTTGTACTTATATGGGTTCCAACACACTCCGATGTTCAAGGAAACGAAATTGCCGACGACTTGGCCAACCGTGGATCAGCGGTACCCCCACAGGGGCCAGAGCCAATAATCGGAATCAGTCCCGCAGGAATCATGAATTGGATCAGCGATTATGTAGACAATCTACATAAGGAGTGATGGTCCGGTCTAGAACGCTGCAGAACTGCAAAGTGTTTTGTTACAAGTCCGAACAAAAAACTGTCAAACTTTCTACTAAAACTTAGAAGGAAAGATATTCGGTTGATGGTCGGCATCATTACAGGACACAACCCATTGGGTCAGCACATGACCACCATTGGAATCATCGAGAACCCGGTATGCCTGTCATGCTTGGAGGAGGCGGATAGCACTGAGCACTTTCTTTGTGAGTGTCCTGCCTTTGCTAGAGCACGGCTACGAGTTTTGGGTTCCGGTGCCATAAGAATGAGTAATATTCGTTCTTTAAAACTGGAGGATGTTTACAGATTTGCCAAAGAATCTGGAAAATTCCCACAGGACTAACTATCTCTATCTTTGTCTCTATTCTTTCCGATCTCTTTCTCAGATACTTTTCACCTTTCCTTCTTGACTATCTACCCTCTTCCTAGAGCTCTAAATACAATGCGCTTTTTCGCCTGAGTGCTTTAGGAGCCACCAACTCTCCTGGTGTTCCTTGGCTCGACCTTTTCAAATTTCAATTTCAATCACTTTATTGGAAGGTTTATAATTTTTTTAAATGACGTCGGAAGTCAATCGTATTTGACATTTGTGAACTACTTATTGTACATACGAGTATTTAGTGATATGTTGCAGAGGCGAATTCACACGCAACATATTAAACTCGCAAACTTGTCGTCCTTATGTACGTGGCCTTTTTTGGTTTTTTTTTTTTTTTGGGTGGGTGAGGTAGGGTTCAAAATGTCTTCGCACTTACAGTGACCGTCGTCTACTGCATCGTGTGGTGTGACGACTAAAATCATCCCTCCTCTCCTGCTGGCGAGACACCCTTCCGGAACTGCTCTCTATATTACTTCGGGGGGGCCCAGAACGGCATCCATAAAGGACGAATTCTATTAACCCACGTCTAGGTCCCCCATATTTGTAGCCAGCTTTCATGCTGTAGGCTCGTCTTCTTGTGTCTCTATTTGTGCGGCTTCGCTTTGTTGCACTGCGTCGAGGTCAACCCTTTTTTTCGTAGTACGTTCTCGATGTATTTCTTTACCGCGTCCCAGCTGTCCTCGCGTTCGATCATTTTGCTGATTATGTTGCTCGTAAATTAACTCATGAAAATAATCATAGTATTTTTTGAAATCGCACATACTTTCATAAGCAATTTTCACCGAGTTCAACAAATGGTACGCTTTCGTTTCTTCTTTCCCATACTAACTGACGCAAATTGGGTACGCGAAGGGGAGTCCTGGAAATTTGGGAGACCTGCAAGGTGTGATTTCAATTCGCAGTGAGAGCGACTGTTCTGCTCAATTACTGACTTGGTTTAAATAGAACTTCTTGGCAAGACACGTAATCCATTGAACTTCCAGGCTGAGGTTATATGTAAATAGATAGATTTTTAGGAGGCTTACACTTCGATCTCATGGTCTTTTGTGCCCTTTACTCATAAGGGTACCTCATCCAGACCAAGTTCCCTTATTAAACTCAAGAAAGAGCTAGGTTGGCTTTCTTCTGGCTGCAGTGGGCCGAGATGTCTCAACGTTCTCCGCGCTATGGCGCTACATTCAAGCTGAATATGCAATGGAGTCCCCTGAGATTGGTCGCAGAAACGACAAGACTCAGTGGAATATATCCCGACTATGAAGTCTGCAGTGGCTTGTGAGAATGCCCGTGAGCATTCACAATTTATCTTTGGGGAGGATTATGATTCCTTTAAACCTGTTTTGGTTGTACCCTCGAAATAAAAATTTTGCCAGGCGTAGCCCCATAGTTTGGGGACTCCCTCTCTTAGGCTTAGCTCTTGACTCCTAAGCTTCTCATTGATGGCGTGTTGTTCCATAGCAAGGATGTGCTGATATCTTATTAAGAGCGAGGCCACACCAAATTCAGTTTGTCGGTACAATGAAGGACCTGTGAGGTTAAATCCTCATAGGATCACAGTGCACTCAACACCTGACTCTGAGAGGTGGCGATTCACTCGTTCCAGATATTCCAGTCTAAATTGATCTCAGTACATAGACAAACGGCATACATCTTCTCTTGGAAGACGCTTGGAAACCTACCCATCGGCACAGTAGTTATGGGTCCATATATTCCAGCGCATATGTCTTCTGGGGTCTTCTAGCCATCTGTGTACGAGTGCTGGGTACCCTCCTGGAATTTCCTTTCAAATGCAGGTGTACTCCAGATCAAATTATCGTCCAGTTCAATTCTGAACTTATTTTGATGACTTAGTGAGATCATCTCTGGGTATCTGACTAAGTGGAAGCTGCAGCCTCAGCAATTCAATGTTTTTAGATGACATCACTTTGCCTCTCCTGAACCCTTCCCTGGTAATATTCTACAGGGTACGCCTGGCTGATTGCGGAATAACTAAACGAAGTTCAAGCATTACCTCCATCGTTGCTGGAAGAGCGGTCCGCAGCACAGGTCAAGGTTATTATCGGTGTTAACCGCTCGTTTGTTTAGACGGATATATTCATATTTTCAGTATACGCCAGTAACTACACGTCGTTATCAATGATAGTGGGCGCAAAAGGCCTTGGGAGTCGAAGTGCAAACCTCAAATAATTCTTTGTCTATCCATCAATGATCTTCATCAATCAAAGACTGGACGTTTTGTAAATATTTTATACTCGATAGTAGATTTACGCAGGTCTAAGGCTACACTGTTAGGAATCATTCAGTTTACTGACGGTCGGTTTTAGTACTGTATTTCAACCAAATTCTTCTGTCAAGAAGGAATATTAAGATAGTTGATTTTGCGTTAGTCTGGTTACGCTCTTTGTAGCTTGAATTTGGCAAATCTGAAATTCCAATTATCAAATACCGCTATTTGCTTGCGTAACAGCTTAGTCGGCAGTCCGTTAGGTCGCACAGCGCTAGAGATCTTTCTTCATATTCGGGTAGTAAGACATCAATCTCGTCGTCAATGCCTGAAATATCGGCGTCTTCATATTATTTGCTTACTCTGTTGCCGATTAAATAGTAGAATCAAAAGTGGTTTGTTGACGCTCTGAGCTAGTTGACTTAGATAGTTTTTGCCATGATTAATCTTTGCCAGCCAAAATCTAAGGAAGCAAACTATTCAGTTTTTCGCTGGATATTTCGCTCTATGACTGCCTCGAAAGTTGCTCAGCTAGATTTCCACACAGGGCGACAGCAACGATTGTATTAAAGTTATCAGGCCTTGATGTGCCAAGCGTTTGTCACAGAAGTATAAATGCTAAGGAACTTGATCTTGAAGGGTTTCAAATTCGTATTGATGGCATCAGACGTACATCTAAGCACCAATCCAGCATCAGCAGGCTGTTATTTGCCTTGGCAGCCGTCGGAACCTTTACAAGGTTCTGATTTTTCAATAAAAGATGGTAAAAAATGTGTTTCCATGAAATCTTTCAACCTCTTCCATAACTGATTTAATAGACCTTTTGATATTCAATACCTCTAAGTTGTTACAAGGCTTCGTTTTTTGTACTCAAATTTCCTGCAACTATTCTTTGCGAAAAGGGCATAGAAATGAAAGAAAAAAGTTAATCCCACAGCAGCTACTTAGTTGGCGAACTTTTCATAATAGCCCATAAACTTTACTTAATGGCAACTTAATTTAATTGATTTACGACAGCAAATGTCATACAAGAAATTGTCAGCAAAACAGTGACGCCACGCCCTTATGCCATTATTTAGAAGTTAAGTGAAGGGGTCAAATCGCAATGTAAAAAAAATTATATACAAAGATATGTGCATATATTTATATATATATATGTGTGTGTGTGTGTGTATGTATGCAAAGTAAAGTGTATCGCTGTATTAATTTTGTGTGTCGTTGACATTTTCAACATCTCTTTTGTTTATTTCTCCATCAATTTTATGTCAATTTATGTGTATCAATATTTATTGAGCGCATGATAAACTGTACTAATGTATAAAGAAAATTGTGTGGTGTCAACAATTGGCTGACGGTGGACATTACAGGAAAATTTACCTTATCCATTAGTAGGTACTGACATGCGCAAGTACACACCCTGCAGGAGCATCTACTACATTCTACGGGACCGGTTCGCTTTTAGTGAATTCAGAATTGAGGTGCTTCTGCTTTTGAATATAGCAACTGTACTTTATACTTTTCTCCATAGTTTGTAACTAGTATTAATTTAGACAGTTGGCGTCAAGTACATTTTGAATCCCTTTTTGGAGAATTCTGAACTAGTACTACGTTAGGGCTCGTTTAAATGACTGCACCCAAGAAGCAGTTAAGTAATAGAGTCATTCTTTGTGGTACCCTTAAAAATCAAAACAAAAAAGAAGAAAAAAGAATTTGCGCATCAGAGACTATTAAAAATGAACCCTCCGTTTGGCACCTTTTTTGAAATCTTCGGTTGAGCACCCGAGTCTGAGCTTTTTTCACCCTGATCGAGGATCCTTTTTAGAAGGTTGTATCCATAAATCGATAGAAACTTAAATTTTGCGAAGCTACCGGAAATCTCAAGTTTTTAGCAATAAAGAAATATATTAAATTCCCGTCCAAAGTCGAAAGAAGAAGAAGAAAGTCGTTAAATATAACAAAGGGCTGCAGCAAATATCCAAGCGCCAAATTGCCTCTTAGACGAATACAGGGTAGGTAACATTTCTCTGATCAGGGTTCCAGGACATAAAAACATAGAGGGAAATGAAATTGCTGATAAGCTTCCCAGGAAGGGGGCTGAATTGGCCTCAGATACCTCCTACCCGGTCATTGGCAGCCCCCTGACAGTTGTTAAAGGGGAACTGCACAAATTATTTCTCAGGAAACCGCAGAAAAGATGGAGCTCTATATCTTCATGTGCTATTTTGAAAACCCTTTGGCCCCAATACAATAGAAGGATGACTCAGAAAGTCCTTTGAACTCCTCGCCATTTTCAGTTCATTTCCCTCTATATTCCTGTGCCCAGGAACCCAGATAAGGGAAATGTTTCCTGCACGTTCGGGATGTGTGAGTTCCTCCTTACAGGAGTTCACCAGAAGAGAACTGCAGTACGACGACGACAGGGCCTTGATCGCAGCTTGACTATCGGAAAAAATATTAATGTCTCGCTCCCAACAGCGATCCCGAAGCATTGTGAATGCCTGTAGGATCGCGAAGACCTCTGCTTGAAAAACGCTGCTTGTTTCCGGCTGTTTAAAGGGACCGAAATGCTGGCTGATTTAGAGTAAAACCCCGCTCCCACTCCAGACTCCATCTTGGATCCGTCAGTGAAAACAGAGGTACCTATATCTGTGCCGACTCTCCCCTCTTTCCAATCTTGCCTGCTCGGAAAGATAGCCCTAGCACAACACAGTTTGCGGGTGGAGAGATCAATGCGAAGAACAGAGAAGGAAGGGGAGATCTGCTTCAAGATGCTACTATTCCCTTTAGGAAGTTGTCTGCAAAAGCCAATCTCCTTCAACCTAATAACACTCTGAGCAGCAATGGCTTTAACCTGCAGATCCACAGTTCTCTGCACTAGTAGTGTTGTAGCCCTTCTGAAGCTATACCCACCAAACTAGGCAACCGTATGTCAAAATTGGCAGAACCACTAAGTTGTACATCCAAAGTACGACACTTGGCTTGAGACCCCATTTTTTGCCGAACATAGATTTACAGGCGTAGAAGGCTATATTGGCCTTCTTAACTCGATTTTGTGCAGCTTCCAGTGGAACTTGGGGTCAAGTATTATACCAAGATACTTGACGTCCGATGAGAGAGTAAGACATTGGCTGTTTAGTCTTGGAAGCTTAAAAGGTGGAGGCTTGTATTTCCTGGTGAATAGCATCAACTCCGTTTTGTCAGAGTTGAATCTGAGACCGCAACTGGCAGCCAAACAACTGAGTGTAGCCAGTGCACCTTCCAAAATTTCAGCCATTACTGATGGAAAGGGGCCTGAGACCATTAGGACCAAGTCATCGGCATATGCTACCACCTTTACCCCACTCCTATTTAAGCGAGTTAAAGCTTCATCCACAGCTACTAGCCAAAGGAGAGGCGAGAGGACGCCGCCCTGCCGTGTACCCCTATGTACGAATCTAGTGCTTCTAGCACCTCCTGCCATAGCATTTATTTCCCTCCCACCAAGCAGTGACGAGATCCAGAGGTAGATAGGTCTTTCTACCCCTAGCCTATTTAGAACAGTGACAATTCACTCAGCCGTAAATGCTTTTTTTTTTTTTTTGTAATATTATATTCGCTTTCAACCCCCATAGAGCAGCTCTCAACCAATTTGTCGTGAAAAATTAAATTAAAACGTTCGCCAACAAATAATTTGCCCCATCAGCAAAATTTATCTAATTTGTATAAAAATTTTTAATTTAGATTGCAATGAATGGGTATGTCTTTATAACTGCGAAAACAGTTTAAAAAATGGAAATGTTAGCCATGCAGGAATTTCACGCTTGAATGAATCACTAATTTGCATTTTGATTGATTGCTGCCCCAGTCAGAAACGGCGCACTGGCATGAAATTCAATCGCCTGCAATGGCAGTGATGCAATGCTATTGGAAACGCTGTAACTCTAATTAGATAACAACAAAACAATGCCATATTAAAGGCAATCGCAACACTAAATACTTTCGTATGTGTGTGTGTGTGAATATAGAGGAATAGTTGAACGGGCATTTTTTAATACCCAAAGTGTTACGCACCGAATGCAATTGAATTGTCGTGAGCCAGAAATACTTAAGTGAATGAAAAGTCCGCTAAGTAGAATAAGAAAATTAGAATAAGAAATGAGTATTAAGTATTGACTGAGCAGAGAAATGAGACGTGCAGCAGAAGCCTTTGCTTTTGGTAGAGTATAATAAATTGCACGAAATTAAAAAACAAATTTAATAAAGCTATCAAAGGGAGATTGAAGAAGAAGGGAGATAATAAAGGGTTTTCAATAAAAGGTGCTATTCCCGTAAAAGATCAATGGTTTCGTTGCTTGTGTAGCACGTAGCGCCGTCTTGTTGAAAATAAACGTTGTCCAGATCAATACCAACCGATTCCGGCCATAAAAAAATCGTTAATTATCTCTCGATAGCGCAACCCACTCACCAATAACACCTGTTATTGGAAAACCCTTTATATTTCATAAAGACTCTTGTTTCAGTTATGAAGGGCGCGTTTGTGTGAAAAAAGTGTCACGCGATCTTCTTGAAGGTATGAAGCTCCAAAAAGCGGCAGCCTTCTGATCAAAATCAGACATATGGAAGCATAATTTTACTCCTGGGTGGTCGAGGAAATTACCTGCCCAAACTCTACGTTCTGTCTTGCAGCCGTCATTGAAAAAGTAGTGATTCTCAAATTCCCTATCTCAGTGTGACTCCAATAGTTCTGTGGAATTATGGTTTACACTCTTATGAACAGTGCTTTATCTGCGAAAATATCTTATCATGCCCCTTCAGCCTCTTTTCATCCATAATCCCAGTTTTCAAAAGCCTCGTAAAAGATATTGATGCTCTGCATAATATCAAGATACAACAATGAGTGTCTCTGTAGTTGCAATTTTGCGTCCTTTTCTGGATATGTCATGCTTATTTAGGATCGGACCGTACAGCTCATACCCCAAAGAAAAAATCACCTCATGAAAATCGATGTTAATTTACAAATGTATGTATGTAAGTTTTGCGAGAGTAAACATTTTCTACTTAAAAAATATCAAATGATTTCAATTACTGCTTCGTTTGGGAAGCCATAGAAACAATATACAACGGCATACGCTGCACCCACTGTGCTACATAAAAGTATTTCGCTGCTCATTTTAGTATTTGCATATGAACTTGAATAAATAAATTTACACTTGAATTTCGATAACAACTATATACTAGTATATGAATATGTGTATGTACGAGTATATGCATGTTTGCCCATATGTCCACATATTCAACTAACAATACAACAGCCGATTCTCAAGTTCAAAATAAATATACGTAATTGAGATGCCGGCGAGGAAAAATAAAAAATGTTTGGCTTGAATTACGTGCTTTTTTGAAAGTCCACAGAGTGCTAGGATAGTAATTATTATAATTTTTGCACACGAGTACTTGTACTGAATTTTGATATAAATTCTATGTTATTTTATTTGTATGGATTATGGAATGCAAATCACGTCTGGAGAATAATATTTATTTATTTTGTTTATGTTAGTCATTTTGGAGCAATATTTTTTTTTTCTTCTATTTGAATTTTGTTATGCCGATAATGTAAGTCGGCAATGAAGCGACTAAGTAGGGGCAGAGAATGTTAATGCAATGAGAAGGAACAAATGTTAAATGAGCTTTTTTCGAGTTCTAATTTATAGATTCATAATAAGGTCATTTCAAATTCAACTTTCCTGAAGAGGTCGGAATTGCAGATATTTACCACGCGAGTGGAGGGTTTCTATATTTACTTACCACGCTAGGCCAAGAATTCAGATATTTTCTGCGTTTACCATACTATTGAGGACGTTCATAAGATTTTTCGGCACACTACTAAGGAAATCGAAGCGAATAAAATTGCGATTAAGAAGACAGCGCGGTAGTTAGTTTGTGGTGCAGAAGCTAAAGTCGGCGGAATTATTCGTTTTGTTTTTTGGCACGTATATAATTTAGGTTCAAATCCTGAAGTCATATTTTTTTTCTTGCACATTTTTTTTTTTTACAATTCAAACCAGGAAAGTTTGGTAAAATTTTTGAGTTTATTTTAATTAAAATTTCTTTAAAATACTGTTTTTTGTATTTTATAAATGGAAATTTCTTTTCGGTATAAAATAGTTCATACTGGATATGACCTGATTTTTATATAAATCAATCAAAACAGAAAATATGTACATATGTCTATAATCTATTTCATCAAATCCAAATTATATTGATGAGAAAATATCATTCTAATATCCGTCCAGAAAGCCAAACGCGCATACACAGATGCATATTCATATAATTACGCATACAAACTTTCAACTAACGCAGAATATGTACATATAAAACTGCGAATCGAATAAATGAGTGATTTAGAAAAGATCATTAATAATTGTAGATTAGCGCAATCGTGAAAGACGTGTCGTATATGCAGTACATCGTCTCATATTTGACTCAGGTTCAAATCCTGTGCACAGTTTTTTATTCGATATTTTTATTTCATTTTTTATATTTGGTTTAATTGAAATTGATTTAAAATAGTGTATTCAGGTTTTTCTAATACCAGTTATTTAGAAATTTATTTTCTATATAACATTATTCATGTGAATTGATTTATATGTAAAACAGCCATAAAGTCAATCATATGAATATGCATTCCTATATTTAATTTCTTCAGTCAAATCTGAACTACTTACATACACATATTGATGAGAAAATATTCTAATATCCATCCAGGAAGCCTAACGCGCATACTCACATATGTGTTTAAATATATGCACAAACCACCACCATTCTAACAAAACCCAGAACACAAGCTTCTGCGCACACTTGACACATGGGATATGTATACCCTATGAGCAAAAAGAACCGGGAAGGTGATGTTGACTGCTTCCTTCGATTGCCAAGGCATAGTCCACCATGAGTACCTTCCATCGGGCCAGACAGTCAATAGAGAATATTATTTATCCGTTTTGAAACCTTAGAGAGATGCTGTGTGTTGCAAACCGCCGGAAATGTGAGCAAACAATTCTCAGATTTTGCATGATGATAACGCGCCATCGCACTGATCAAAGAGAATACAAATCGGCCTGCCGGGGGTGTTTGGAGGACTGGGTTAAACGTTGGCACATGTGTGTTGCTTCAGACGGGTCATATTTTGAAGAAGATAATATAAATTTGCCTTAAATTTAACTCTGTTTTGTTTAATTTAAACATTCCCGGTACTTTCTGATCATAAGGTACATACTTGCGGCTTTGCGGACAGCAATGTGTGATTCGCTGGAAGTCGCATTAACTCGCGACTGTCGCACAGTTAGAAGACATATTTACATACATATAAGGGTGCATACATACATACGGAGCCGCGGCCACTCGACATGACAAAAATTTAAGATTTATCAAATATTGGCAAATAATTCCACGCGAAATATTCCAATATTGACTATTTTCGAATGGTCGCGAAAATTGGCATATGGGCGGCTCGTTTTATGAATGAAATTGAAATATGAGCTCTAACTTATGAATGAACTTTTTGTTTTTCTTCTAAATTGTTCAGCGCAGTCGCTGATAGAATTATGGCCGCTGCGACTGCGTCTACGAATGTATTTTATTTTTGTAGTCGCCAGGCTTAGATTTTAGCTTTGGGCGACATGCGCATGTGAGGTATGTGTTTTTGTTGTGTTCTAGAACATTTTAGAATGTGCGGTGGCAAAGCGGCCATGGCGTTGCGCTTGCTGTTGCTTTTGCGTCTATCAAAGTACATATCGTGTTTTTGTAAGTACAATATTAGGAATATCGACTGGTGAAAGACAAAAGTACACGGAAGCAAGAAGGGAGCGCTGTGCTCGCGCATATGTATATGCATGAATGTATGAACGTGCATGGATGTAGTAACATATGAATACAATTATTTTGTAGGAAGTTTAGAAGGCAAGTAGGTATATATGTATGTATATATGCTAGGACATAATACATACATAGAGCAGAATTGTTTTTGCACTTGTTAGGAAGAAACACGCTAGTGCGTATGTGTATTTGTCTTGTAAGAATGTGATGTGCTGTGACTTGTGTACATACATAAGTCAAGGTTATTTGGGCATACATGCATATGTACATATGTATGAAAGGATGATGTTCTTGCGCTTGTGCATTATTGTTTTTCATATACAAATGTACATACCTACATATGTATGTAAATGCTGTCGAATACATAAACTATAAATTGACATACAATATAAAATAAGTGTTGATTTATCTTAAACCGTTTTTTTTTTTCTTAATGCAAATACCTCCTATTGACATGTACATACATATTATGTATGTATATTGTCATATACCATTTATGAATGTATGTAATGAAAAACTTCATGAATTACTTTCAGAACTTTATTAAAATTAATTCGCGTCGCGCGCATGCACAAAACCTTGGTTCACAACGCAGGCGCAGAAATAAACGCACTGCGTATTTATCCTCCCCATGTGACTCGGCATCAATTCTCGGCGCCAATTTTTTTTTTTTTTTTAAATGTGTTTTTTTTAATGTAATCGTAAAAAATGTTTAATAAATTTTATGTATCCGCTTATCATTTCAAAAGTAACAAAATGGTAAAAAAATAAGCAGTCGAAGAAATAAATGCACCGCCTATTTTTCCTCGCCACATGTTAGACTCGAGTTCAATTCCCGGTGCAAACTTTTTTTTATTAATTTTTTTTTTTTTAAATTTGCTTTTTTTTGTTATGTAATTAAAAAAAATTATGTAATAAATTTTACGTATTCGCTTATTATTTCAAAAAATACGAAAATAGTAAAAATTTAATTAGTTTAATGTATTTATCCTCCCCACGTGACTCGCCATCAATTCTCGGTGCAAATTTTTTTTTTTTTCGTTTTTAAATTTTTTTTTTTAATGTAATCGTAAAAAAATTTTTAATAAATTTTATGTATCCGCTTATCATTTCAAAATTAACAAAATGGTAAAAAAATAAGCAGTCGAAGAAATAAACGCACCGCCTATTTTTTCTTGCCACATGTTAGACTCGAGTTCAATTCCCGGTGCAAATTTTTTTTTATAAATTTTATTTTTTAAAATCTTTTTTTTTTTTTAATGTAATTGAAAAAAAAAAATCATGTAATAAATTTTACGTATTCGCTTATTATTTCAAAAATACGAAAATAGTACAAATTTAATTGGTATAATGTCGAGGTGAGAAATGTGTTGTGTGTTGAGGTGAAAGATGTGTGGTGTTTCTAATTTTTGTGTGGGCAAAAGTCAGTGAGGTGTCTATAAACTCGGTGTGCTAAATGACCTTATTACAAATCTTTCAGATCTCAATTGTACTAAAAAAAGCTTACAGTAACATTTGCACCTTCTCATTGCATTAACATTCTCTGGTATTAGTCCATAATGATTGAGTATAACATTACGCAGATCGCAGAACAAATTTGTGAAAGTAGTGAGGGAAATTGCCCAAATAGTCGGTTTTTTGTAAACAAAAAGGAAAATTTGGGTTAGTTTAATGAAAAGATTAACTCATTAATAGAGTTAAATAGGGAATAAAAATTAATTTAAAAGCGAAAATTTGCCTAATATTTTTTATGGTCATTACCAACAAAAGCAATAAATTTAAAAGAATGCAATCTTTTTGCTTACTGTAAGTTACACAGTTAGACATGCATAATTTGTTTTACCTGCACTAATTTAATCTATTTAATTTGAAAAACTTTAAATTTTTTCTAAAAATGTTACGCGAAAAATATCAATGAAAGAGCAAAAGAAAAAAATCTCAATGCGTTTTTTTGTTTGTTTGTTAACAGTAATAGAAGCTCCGCCAGTGTGGGGCATATCACCGGTCGTCTTCATCTAGCTCATCTAAAGGTAGGCCCAGGAAACAGGTCGTCGTCGACTTGGTTTTTCCAACGTAGATGAGCACGTCCTTTTTTGCGAGTTCCACCAGCGCATTTCGAAAAGAGCAGCCTCTTTGCTGGAGTGTTATTGTCCATTCGTTCAACGTGGCCTAGCCAGCGCAGCCGCTGACTTTTAATGCGTTTCACTACGTTGATGTCGGCATACAGCTTGTACAGTTAGTGGTTCCATCTTACCCGATATGCCTCATTCACGCAAATCGGACCATAGATCTTGCGAAGAAGAATTTCTCTCGAAAATTCCTAATAACCGCCCATCAGTGTTTGTCAATATCCAGGACCCAGCGCCATACAGTGGACCGGGAAGATGAGTGATTGATAGAGCTTTTGTTCGTGCATCGAATGCGTGCTCTGCCCAACGCCTTCCCAAACTATCACCTGTTGGCAAGAGTTATTCTTCGCTGAATCTCTTGGCTGACATTGTTGTTGGTGTTAATGCTGGATGCTAGGCAAATACAGTCCTTGACTACGCCGAACTCGTAATTGCCAATCGCAACCTGCTGTCCAATACGCATAGACTTTTTTGTTGTTGACTCAAGGTACTTTGTCTTGCCCTCCTCGTTTACCGCAAGATCCACTGTAAGCGGACTTACTGAACTTAAATCAAGTTAGTTAGAAGAAAATAATATTTTTCGAAGATAGTTTGAGTTTGAATGCTTTAAAATATAAAAAATTGACGCGTTCACTTCTGTTAGATGTTTGGCTCTTCCTTCTATTGGTGGCGTGCGTTCACGAATGGGGGAACCTACAGTTTTAAGTCGACTTCGAACGACAAATGATTTTTATGAGGAGCTCTTTCTTAGCAAAAAGACCCGCGGAGGTTTGCCATTGCCTGCTGAGGAGTGACCGCCATAAGGTCTATCATTCGGTGATTCATGCCCGTTCTTACTACCTACTACTGGCACTACCGAATGATAGTTACGCGCCAAGCTAATCGGCTACGCCGGCTGCTTTACTTGCACATATCCTTTCTTTTCTTTCACTTTTTTAATCAGTCTATTCAGCTTTTCTTATCTTCTTTTTCCCCTATACTGATTAACTATTTGAATGGTTTAATGCCCCTAAAATTTGTTTGCCTGTTACAGCCGCTTTCCTATGCCTATTACAAATTTTTGGTAACTTTAACCTCCTGCCTTCCTCCTCCCATCATTGGCCCACCTTCACCTTAACTATAATTATTAAGATTAAAACAATTTGTATAACCGAGTAATCGTACATGAGCTAAGTGATGTTAGTGTACGGCACTCCAAGTGTAATTTGATTATCTACGGCTGTTTGTTTAACGGTAGTTATCAAGGCGCTCCACGGAAATTGGAGTAGTCTGGTCATGTAACTTATAACTTGGGTATGTACATACATTAGGGTGCATCACTCCCCATACAAATAAAAAATATGTACTGTGTTTCCATGGAAATTATAAAATTTATTATATTTTAAGACTTCAGTGAAAATATTTCGGAAAAAATTTTAAAATTTACGTGAGCTGCATCGATTTACGAGTAGGTATCTGCGAAAATCTTGTTCTTTTGATGCTGTTGATAAAAATAGGAAAATATTGAGAAAGTCTGTTTAAGAATGTTTCATTTAACTCTCATTGCTCCCTAACTCTCATTGCTCTCATTTTCAGCTAATGGAACATTGTGAATGAATACAGCTATGATTTTGTTTATGTTTGCCATTTCTGCCTGCTTTCGGATGGACTATGACACTCTTTCAGCAAACGAACGATATGATATTTTTCTTCTCCCTCATTTTTCACATCCCCGTTTCTCTCACAGTACATATTTGTTTTGCTTACAATCACACCTTTCGCCTTCCTACCTCCGCCTACTTCCTCTCCTCTTGGATCGTCTACTCGGTGCGTTAATCGATAAGCTTGTCGACCTTATTTTATTCATAGTCTCTGATTTCATTGTTATTGATCATTGGAGCAGTCAGTGTTCGCACCGCCGAAAGATGGCGATGTCGTAAAGGTTGCTGGCGCATTAATGATGAATGTTTCTATATTCGCATAGCTGACTCAGTGCATTTATACGCAGATAAAGTGGTGCCATATACATACATACATATATATGTATGTAGGTGTGTATAAGTGTATGTAATTTAAAAATGCATTAATTAATGCGTGCAACTCTGGCTTGCTATAAGTAAGCGTGGAAAATGTGCCAAAGCTATGATAAGGGCTTATAAAGTATGATTGTATTTGTTATTTATATTTAAAAATATACATTCGTCTCATTCACTCTTTACATGATAAGAAATTAAATATTAATACATTTTTTTATCGCTTTGTGTTTTTAGGGTATCTCGATCGCCTGCATTGTGCTTTGGCAGACCTCTACGGCAATCTCCTCTCAACCGCTGATTGTTTGCGGTACGCTAGGAGGTTTTACTATCATTTGCGGTATCCTGTTGATTGGTGAGTAAATTTACTATGTATTTTTTTTTTTGTTTTTGTTTTGAAGATATCAGCAAAGTTTCATAGTTTCATAACATACAGGGTGAACGATATGAAGTGTTACCTACTCAAAACACCATAACTTTTTGTATGAAATTAGTTTTTATTGATTGATTGATGACAAAATTGTTCAAAAATGATTACAATTTTAACATATATTCACTTTAACTCGATGTGACCACCTTTTGTCTTGACTATAGCCTTCAAACGGTCAAAAAGGAGTTGCAAGCTCTACGAATGTGATCTTGAGGTATTTTGGCCCATTCTCGAATACTCGCTTTTTTCAGCGCATCCATACTGGCATATTTTTTAGTCCTCACCTTGCTCTCCAAAAGGGACCAAATGGAATAGTCCATCGGATTTGCGTCTGGCGAATTTGAAAGCCATTGAGTGGACGAAGTGAAGTGTGGAACATGGTTTCTTAACCATTCTTGGTTCACACGAGCTTTATGAGACGGTGCCGTGTCCTGTTGGAATGTCCATGGTCTACAACCGAAATGTTTGTGTGTCCACGGCTCTAATTTTCCCGATAATAAGTCGCATTCATTTTGACACCAGGCTCGATAAAAACGATTGGAGAGCGTCCATCAGCGGTCACTGCGGCCCAAACCATTACTTGCGATGGGAAATTGCGTAGGCTCAAATTCTCGTATGAGCGTTCGGTCAAGTAAACACGATCGTTTTGAGTGTTTATGAATTGCTCATTTGGGAAATTTTTTTCATCAGAAAACACAATGTTAGGAAATTCGCCACGTTCGTGCAAGCGCAACAACTCCTTTGCTCTTTCGCACCGAACTTTTTTTTGCTGGGGTGAAAGATCGTGTGCTTTTTGAAACTTGTAAGCCTTGACCTTGAGCTCCTTTCCCAATATGCATCGAATGCTGTCTTGTGATATTTTTAGTTCTTTGGCCATTTTTCTTCCACTTCGACGTGGATTTCGTTCAAGTCGAGCCTTCACTTTCCGAACCATTTCTGCCGTTGTTGCGGTTTTTTTTGGTCCACCTCCACAGCGTTTTGCAATGCTACCAGTATCATTGTAACGTTTAATAGTGTCGTACACAAACATTTTATGCACTTTGAGGTGACTGAGCTCACGAACAAGGGCTGGTTCTGATTTTCCAGCCAAATATAACGCAATCACACTATTACGTTTGCATTCCATCACAGAAAAAAAAATTTAACTAAACTGAGACGCAAATGCTTTTGATGGCTTATAAACAATATATTGAACTGTCATTAGAACAATTTTGACGTTGATGTCATGAGTTGTTTTAGTTGGTAACACTTCATATCGTTCACCCTGTATTTTACTCCTTACATGCAATTAAGAATGCCTATTTTATAATTAGGGGATTCCCCAATTTCATAATTATTTGAGATCAATTAAAACTACTTTAAAATAATTGTAACGTTTATTGTTCATGTTATAGAGATTTTTGGGTTTGTTCACCTTTTAGAGTAGTCAATGCACAAAAATGTCTGTTCACGTTTTGGGGCGTTCACGCTTTAGAGCGTTCACGTTATCTAGCGTGCGCTGTTTATTTTTTATTATTTTTTGGTTAATATTGTAATACAAATAATAATAATAATACACATTTTATTTTAAAGCCACATCTAGGCCCGTCTTTTGAAAGAGCCTTTATTGAATTATATTCAACTTCCTCTTTGAATAAATAAGTAAAACTGCATTTATGTTAAGCAAAATGAAACACATATTTTTCTGTAAAATTTTATTTCTAACTACCAACTTCATTTCTCATTTTGTGTTTCTTCTTTTTTTTCATTTTAACTGTTTACAGGACACATTCTCAACTCGATTGTGGAGAAGCGTCTGAACGCACTCATCTCGATTATTGGCTGCATTCTCTTCGTCATCTCTGGTGCCTTAATCATCGATGAGTGGCATGATAGATCCGATTTCCTGTTCAAGGACAGCAAACGTAATGCACTCGCTACGGGCTCGCTGATGATCATCAATGGCGCCGTCTTCCTGCTGGACACACTCTCCATATGCAGAACGTAAATTTGACACTAAAAATAAATACAAAAAAAAACAACAAACACCACATATGCTTTTAAATAGTTGTTGCCTTTTTGTATATGTACATACATGCATACATATGTACTCGTATATGTAATGAAGAGAAACACACTTACATTGTTAGATTACATAAACACGCATAAATTCTTATAAACACACACACCCATTTATACACTCAAATATTAAAATATATGTAGTTATTTTTAAAAATTGTGTTTTGCGAGAATTCTCAATGTAACAGATATTGTATTTGTGTCGTACCGCTTTTGTGCTTGTCTCTTGTTAGAATTAAAAGTTTTCATATGCATAAATACACAGAAACACACATTTGGACTTTACATAAATGCATAGGTATATACCGTTATATGTTACATGTGAGAGGAGTAGAAACGAGGTAGTTTCCAGAGAAAAACTGCAAAAAGTGAGCTAACAAACTATGAAAGTGATGATGAGAGAGATCTTAACGTTAGTGAGAAGTAACCGAAATTCTCAAAGCCAGAAGAAAGAAAACCTTTTTTAACAGCTGCAAAAAAGTGCATGAGAAATATTTCGCATAAAAAACCACTTGCTAACCGAAACCAGAAACAAAAATCATGAATAAATAAATATTTAACCTCGAATTTGAAAATTTTGACTTTGCATACAAAACTCTCGCACAAAGCACATATTCTATGTAATATTGATATTTTTTACGAAACATACTCACGCAGTAGAGAATTTGTATATTTTTATTTTTACTTACAAGCTTTCGAAAAAGTAATCAAAAGATTTCTACTATTATTACAGTTAGCCCTTAAGCTCACTATAAAGTGTAATAATCCAGTATACCTACATATAAATAAAATTAAATCAGTTATCGAATAAATAAAGCAATGCTATTGTTGTGTTTTCTTCCTCATCTATGCATAGAATATATGAATTTATGGTTCAGGGACTACGCACATACCTACATACATACTCGTATATGTACTTTCATTGGCCAGTAGTAATCATTTCATATTATTCGTATGTTTGTGAAGTCGTGTTAAACAATTTAGTTAAGAAAAAACTAAAGGCTGCGTTCTCTAAAGGCTCAACAACTACTTCAACTTCACAAGATATGAATTCCATTGTGCACGCAGCCGATAGAGGGCGCTGAAATCGAAATATTCGTAAACATTGATTTTGGGGGTCAATATGATTCATATAAAGAATGGTTAAGTTTCAAGGGCTAGTGTTGGTTTTGAATAAAATACAATTTTTTTATGAAATTATTGTCATTTCTCTTTATTATGATAATATTGGTATGGCTCAATTACGTATGGAACAAAATATCGGCCAAATAGCCGCCGCGGCACATCTCCATCCGATGGTTGTTGAATTGAATTGTTGCTGGCTTATCGACGTACACCTTTTCTTTCAAATAACCCCAAAGAAAGAAGTCCAACGGTGTCGTTGACGTTTAGGTGTGGTTCACATTCAACATCGGCCCTTGAAATTTAACCACCCTTAACAATAAATATGTATATAAAAATATATGCAATGTAATGTTTACAGAAAATAGAGGCAATCGAGTATAGAGAATGAACCTTTTAGACGTGGGTTGAGGTTTGTTGAAGCCTCGTATTCAAATACGAATTCGATTCATATTCAAAATTTGTATTAGGTAAATATTTAGACTAGAAATTAAAGAAGGTAAACTATTAAAATAAATTTTACATACACATTTTGTCGAAAAAAACACGTAACGCCGCAAATGATGAGAAAGAAGAAAATATTTTTCCGATAGAGATTTTTTATCACACGCCAGGCAATGGAAATCCTCTGAGAAACAAAAAACAAAAAGTGCGTGTAGCGTAGTACACTTAAAAGAAGTGAAATTTTCAAGGCAGACAATGAAAGAGGGAGAGACCCGAGAGATAATGAGAGAGAGGGAGAGAGAGAAAGAATATATATCTCAATAAATTCAACACATTTGCAGAGAATACAAATAATTTACAAAAAACGGAGAAAGGTCGACCAGTGTAGATAAACGCCGGACACAAACAACAACACCGTGCACTATTCCGAGCGTTTATCGCCCGCACAAACGCAGCGATTCCAGGACCGCTGCAATGGCACCAATTACCGCAAGGCAATAACAATATGTAAATCCGACGCCGGAAAGGATAGCACTTTATAGTACGCACAAAGACTAGCCAGGAAACGGAAAAGAGCGCCAAGAAGTAGGCACCAAGAAAAACGCCAACAAAATTGGGACCAAAAAACGCCCCAAACAGTAGGCACCAAGGAAATATAACGCCAAAAACTAGGCACCAAAAATATATTTCCTACAAGTTTGCACCAACAAACAAGCGCCAAAAAGTAGCCAGTGTTATTTCTCACTAGAAATTAGCAACCACAAGGAAAAACTCAGGAAAAATGGCCTAAAGTGTATCTAAGATATATATAAGGTATAGCTCTATATCTCCTTTTCCTCTACGTTACATCTTTTTTCTCTCTAGCGGAACGAAAATGCCCTTCATTCTCGCTCGTCCATCGACGTCTAAGAAGTTTCAAAAATTCGAATAAAGATCGCCTTATACCAGACAATGGAAATCCACTTAGTGCATTTGTGTTATAAAGATAGTTATAATACAAACCAAAAAGATTAAAACTTTAGGCTACCCCATTCGTAGGGTAAAATAAAGACTCACGCCTCAAATTGTGGGAGGAGCTCTACCAATCGATACTCTGGGAAACGATACCACAGTAAGAAATATTTATAAAAACATCGAAAATATTTTTGAATAAGGTGGCAACTCTAAAAATTAAATATGTTTTGGAGCTATCTAAATCTGAAAAATTACATTGCATTGCATATTAAAGGTTATTAAAATAATATAAATATGAACGAAATATGTGTAAACAGTCTTGCCACCTATTTAAATACTATATGTAAGCATTTCTGTCGAAAAAAGGAGTTTGTAGAAGCTGTAATACAGATATTATTTTGAATAAGGTGGCAACCCCAAAAATTAAATCTTAAATTTGAGCCATCCAAATCTGAAAAATTAAAATACGTTGTATATTACAGGTTATTAAAATAATATAAATTTTACACGAAGTGTTTGAAGACAGTCTTGCCACCTATTTATAAAATTTAAATTAATGAAATACCGTAGTTAAATGTTATAATATATTACAACATTGCGATTGAAAGAAAGCAGCTTGGAGAAGCTTTAATACAGATATTATTTTGAATAAGGTGGCAAATCTAAAAAAAAATAGTCTTTATTCAAGCTACCTAAATTTAAAAATTAAAATGCGTCAAAAAATAAAGGTTATTAAAATATTAAAAATATTATACGAAATGTGCGTAAACAGTCTTGCCACCTGTTTTAGAATTTAAAATTAACGAAATTTAAATCCTATATTAAAACATTGCTATCGAAAAAAGCAGTTTGTAGAAGCTTTAATACAAATACCATTTTGAATAAGATGGCAACTCTAAGAAAAATTAATCTGCATTGGAGCTAACTAAATTTAAAAAATTAAAATGCGTTAAATATTAAAGGTAGTTGTGTTACATCATTGGTGCAAATGAACGCTGCTCGGAAAAGCTTTAATTTAGTTATATGTGTGAAGTAGAGTTGCCAACTACATAATACCTAATACTCAAGTATTTCACTCACATGTATGATTTATAATGGTCTATGAATAAGTTCGTGCGGTTTTTTTCGAAATTTGAATTTCGGATCATTCCCATGGCTTTTAAACGTTTGGAAATGGTTGATTGATCAACTCCCAAAGTTTTTGCAACCTCTTCTTGCGTTTGAGCCGGATCTTGATCGAGCAATTCCTCCAATTCGGTATCCATGAACTTTGGCGGCGCGGCCAAAATCACCACTTTTAAAGCGTGCAAACCACTTCTGGCACGTTCGCTCAGCTAGAGCATGCTCACCATAAACTTCCACCAAGATACGATGACTTTCGGCTGCTTTTTTCTTCATATTAAAGAATTCCCCGCAAAAACACATTATTTCGCACGAAATTCGACATTTTCAAGTGTGGTAAAAATATTGTTGTTTACGCTTCAAATAAAAAACTTATACTGACGTTTGTGCCTTACGACAGTAGCTCTCCAATGAATGTTTGGAAATGTGGATCGATGGAATAATTACTTTTTGAAGATGGATACCACTCGTCATTACTAAAACACAAGAAAAAAGTTGATCCCCGTCTTTGCACATGCTTTGTCGGATTCAGCTTTGGAAGTCATGTTTTTTTTTTTTTTTTTGGGCGGGTAAGCGGGTAAAAAATGTCTGTTGCATCATTAAAACTGCCGCCGCAGCAATGGTATGTCCGGAAAAAAAAACCTTCCCACTCTGGAATCGCGTTCGCATTTATTCGGAGTGGCGTTCCACCTTTCTCATTACAAAGGTCTGTACCTAGGTGCCTGAGTCCAGCCCCGCTTTTTTCTCCGAAGAATTCTTTCCGCGAAACCACTGCTGATCTCTCACGTTTCCTCGCTACTTAGCATCTTGTGGACGATTACATTTTCAATGGCAATGTGACCGACTGCATTCTCCATTCACCATAACAGATGACCAAACCTGGTAATAAATCATTCTTGAGTCTAACCTACCACAGAGTACTTATAGATCATCGTTCAGTTTTATGCCACGTAATATTAACTCATTTAGTTTATGTATTTGCTTTTACAGATTTTTTTTAAAAATGGCTTTTTCATTATTTTTTTTTTTTATTTCTTTATTTTTATTTTCATTATTGCAATATTTAATCGTTTTTAATCATTATTTTTCATGGATTTGGTGGTAGCCGTTTCATTTTTATTTTCCGGCTTTCAAAGTTTAATTTTTTGTGCCACTTCCCCACTTTCTTGTAATTTTTATTCTCTAATTTTTTTCATTTTATTTGTATGATTTCTTCTTATACATCCTTTAGCCGCCGTGAAGTGCCAATCTTTAAGGAGACATCAAAAAATGCCTACGATCTAAATCGTTATTAGTCAGCAACTTTTTGGTGGGACGTTTTCTATTGGAAAGGAGAAACAGTTTTTTGCTACAAATCAATAATTTATGTGATATTAGTTTTAATTAAGTTTTAAGTTGCGAAATATAAATAAGAAATTATATAAAAATACCAAAAAAAAAAATGCAATATCTGTTTACTCAAATAATATGAGACCAAAATCTTCAAGAAATAAAAATCAGAAAACTATAGAGGAGTATTTATTTCACCATAAAATATTTAATTTTCGATGCACTAAGCTAATCCATTCAAAAGAGGGTAACTTCTTCCCATACATAAGATTTGGTATAGAAAAAATTTTCTGCTCAAGGTAGATATCCGGTTAGTAGAGGTGTCCGTTAAGAAAGATTCACAGTTCAAGGTGACGTCCAAAATAAACAAGGCTCACGTCATAAAAAAGTGTTTAATAGTGCCATCTTTTTAATGAGTTAGTGCGTCGGAAACTACATCCCTAGCTGACTTCCAGTGAAAGCTTGGTGACATTCGGTTCAGTGGAAGCGAAGTTATTGCGTCTAAAGTGTCAGTACGTTTATGTCATCAGTACAAAAATGAGTTTCGAACAAATAGCTAATATCAAATTTTGTTTTAAAATCGGTAAAACTTTTACCGAAACATTTGAATTGATGACAAAAATCTAAGGTAAAGTAAAAAGTGATGATTGTCTATCTCGTGCCAGAGTCCATGAGTGCTATAGAAATTGTTCGTAAATTTATGAAAAATGAATCGAAGCCGTCATTGTAATTCATGGAATTGGTGTTGGATATCTCCAAAATATCGATTTATCGCTGATCATTTGGGCTTACGAAAGGTCTGTGCACGTTTCATTCCGCACAAGTTAAATGAGGAACAAAAATTGCTCAGAGTTCAACATTCGACCTCATTAAATATGCGAGAAAAGACGACAACTTCCTTTACATCATTCTAATTGCTGATAAGACGTGGTGTTTCCAACATGAACCTGAAACTCCAAAGTGCCGAATGGAAGGCCACAGACGAGCCACCATCCAAAAATCGCGTTTGGAGAAGTCAAAAACCAAGCCGATGTTCAATTGTTTTTACGATTCCATGGGAATTGTTCACAAGGAGTTCGTGCCAACGGGCCAAACTGTCAATGCAATTTTCTATCTTGGTGTTTTGAAGCGTTTGTTGCATCGCATTCGTCGAATTCGCCCTGAATACCGCGAAGGAGGAAGCTGACGCTTATTGCATGACAATGAACCATCTCATCGATCCATTTTAACCATCAATCACTCACAGTATTCACTTGATACGGCTCCCTGTGACTTCTACCTATTCGAAAAACTGTATTTGGCCATGATAAGAAAACGTTTGGCGTCTGTAGAGGCCATCCAAAGGGCTTTTACCGACATCCTGAAGGACATTCCGGTCAATGGCCTGAAACACTCTTTCGAAAAGTTTTTAGATCGCGCAAAGCAGTGTATCGAAGCCAGAAGGCTTATTCAAAATAGTATAAATGAACTCGATGTTATCAAAACAAAATTTCTGTCGTTTCTATTTTAGCTCAGTCTTGTTTACTTTGGACTTCCCCTTGTATATACACTCAATTCCAAAACAAACCCTTAACTTACAAAAAATATTTTAGGGTGCCAAGATTAGCTTGGCGATTAGGTTCTTTCAGCCTTTTAGGGCACCAGATGAGGACCATATTTTTCCAGTTCTCTTAATAAAAGGGCTGGATATGTTGCTAAAACCGCTTGTCCCAATTTTCAGGCATAGTTTCAGCTGGGAATGCATGCCACTAGTATGATGTAAGGTCAACGACAAAGGTAGGCAAGAGATTCAAGGAACTTTCCAAATCGTTTAACAAAGTGCGCCAGTCGTTTCTTTCTCGTATTAACCGGTACCAGTTCGACACATTAAGTGAATCCAAGTCCTTCTCCACCTGATATTTCCAACGCAGAGAAGGCTATCCTCTTCCTTTGCTCCCACCAGCTGGCATCAAATCGAATACTTTCAGAGCCGCAGCGTTTGTAACCATTCGAACGACATGACCGAGCCAACGCAGCCGCTAGATCTTTATTCGCTGCGCTATGTCTATGTGTTTGGCTGAGCTCCTCCTCCTATTTGTGGCGTGCGTCCTGATATTGTTCCAGAAATGGAGGGACCTACAGTTTCAAGCCGACTTCGAGCGGCTGATATTTTTTATGAGGATCTTTTTCATGACAGAAATACAATCGGAGGTTGGACTTTGCCAGCCGAGGGGCGACCGCTATTAAAAAAATTGTTTTCTTCATTTAGGTGTTTTACGGAGATTCGAACCTACGTTCTCTCTGCATTCCGAATATTAGTCTCGCACCAATCCATTCGGCTACGGCGGCCGCCGTACATATGATTTAGTATTTCAACTTATTTCCTAAAACCTATGGAAAGATTGGTGGCTCTTCATATAATAAAGGAAAATCCACGGAAGGAGCACTTCACTATTTTGTAACAAGGATAGAGAAACCTGTAAATTTTAGGAAAATTGCTTTATGTGCTCCCTTAAATATTGAACGCACCTTTGATAAAACAGATTATTGCTCTATGGAAAGAACTCTTCTTAGTACGAAAATCGATACACCAGATGTAGCGTGGGTGAAAACCGCGAGGGAAAGAATAATGAGATGCCGCCTATCGTGGTTCCGCTACTTTGCTCTTAGCGAATTTGACAATGAGTGACGTCATATTAGAACAATTCGTGACCAGTATGGCCAGATTACCATTTTCGTTACTTGATTCAGGATGCAGGGTTCAACCCCGTGCGCACGGGCCTGGTATAAAGTGTACAAAAATGTTGATGACTTTTCCGAGCGCGGTTTGAAGCGAGTGACGACAAAAAAGGAGCATAAAGTGATCGTCCAACTTTTTAAGCGGGACCCTTCTTTGTGACTACGCCAAGCACGATCAGTTCTTGCTAAAAAAGGAATAGATGTGAGTATCAACACCATCGAACGTCGACTGGAGGAGGCGAACATATCCTACCGTCCCACATCATCAAAACCACTGCTTCTCAAAACAAGCAAGAGGTGTCGTAGTATTGGACTGGCCTTCCCAGTCCCCAGCCGCCAACTCCATTGAAAATGTGTAAGGATACGAGTGGCTTATGATAGATAAAATATGATACAAATGCTTTGGTTTCGATGTTGTCAACATATCTTTGAAATACCGCGTCAATGGTTGTTTTTGATCGTGTTGTCGATTCAGTGCGATTGTTACACATTTTTAAATTGAATGTTGTATTGAGAACGTCAATTAAAGGAACCGCTGTGTCCAATGCAAAATTTACGTTAAAATCGCCACTTAAAATCATTGGAACTTTATTGTAATCTTTTCTAAGTATCCGCGATACTTCTGGTGTATACTTTATTAAATTTTCGTGAATGAATTCCGTGACGCTATTTATTGATTTTTTTTTTCTGTCGATACTCACGACACTTTTCTGTATTATTTTTCGGCATAATTGCGGTAAATATTTAAAAATGAAAATATTTACGAATATAAAAATACACACGCGGTTGCTATTATGAGCGTCCCCAGCAAAACCTGCGTGACCGAAACTCTAACACAATTACATTTTTTTGAATGTTACAAACACATATGCACGCAGGTTTTGCTGGGGCGTGACCGAAACTCTAACACAATTACACATATGCACTCGTATTTGTTTGTAAAATCGACTTTTTTTTTGGTTCTCCGTCACCTTTGGAAAATGTGTAAACAGTAAGCAAACTTTATTCATATATTTTTCCTCATTTTTCATCAGTAAAATTAAACAAACGCCGTAGCCGAATGGGTTGGTGCGTGACTACTATTCAGAATTCACAGAGAGAACGTCAGTTCGAATCTCGGTGAAAACACCAAAATTAAGGAAAACTATTTTTCTAATAGCGCTCACCCCTCAGCAGGCAATGGCAAAACACCGAGTGTATTTCTGCCATGAAAAAAAGCTCCTCATAAACATATCATAAAATAAAATAAAATAACTGTATAAAAAAATTTTTTTTCTTGTGATTCGAACCAAGAATTTTGGATCGGAAGCTCACATTGCTAGCCGCTCGGCTATCGCGCCATGCTGTCGGCGCTGGCCTAAAAGTTATTTAGTTCGTCGCTACGTTTATATGTAATATTCGTAGCCAAGAGTGTCGCTTTTTTCGTTTCACTTTTTCTCAAATCACTCCCAACGATTCTAAAGAAGTTTTCACTTCAAAAAATTTCAAACACGTATCTTTTTTACTTCATGCATAAACGCGGCTCCTTTTTTTTGACACAGACTGTATAATTTCAAATCTTTTTCTCAGGATGATAAAATCTTTGTACAAGTATATTAAATTTTTCGCAATAACATTTACATGCATACAGCCAACACATTTCGAATTAGTTTTTAATTTCCATAACGAAATCAAATATAAATAGGATACCATTACAAAAGAATAGAGCAGCTGCGATTATACAAGTGACTCTTCCGTCGCCATAGCCGGGCATCGTGCCAATAACTATGCCACCACAAATAATAAATAAAATACCACCAATGATTGAGAAAGCCAAAGCGGGTTCGAAATCAGCAAATTCAACTGTAAAAGAAATTATTAAAATTAATATTAAATTTACTACAATGGAAGAATTGAAAAACTGGTGCCAAGAGGATTGAAAAAAGTGTCACTTACGGCCCACTAACACAGCGGTAATTACGACGAATCCAAAAACAGTGCCACAAACGAGCATATATCTGTATGCATACATGCCCAACACATACCAAATAACCAGGAGAACAATAGCTATTATCTGGAGAATTTGAAATATTGAAATTTGTGTTCGGTCAATAAAAGCGGCAATTTGCTTACCAGCTCCACGACTCTGAATATAGTTTTGAGCTCCATCGCAATTTTTTAGAGAATCTTCGACTCCTGCTTAGGTATTTAATTGATTGCTATTCACGCGAAAGCTCAGTAAATGTAAGGAGGATAAAAATATATGAAATATAATTTTCTTTTTTATTTCACTTATAAACTTCAAAATGTGAGTGGAGAGTAGTGTTGGCAAATATCATTTTCATTTTTTCTGAAAATTAATTGAAAAACTGAAATACGACTTAAGGGGTTACATATGTACGTTCAGAATTTTCAAAAAATCGATTTTTTTACAGATTGAAAAGTACTTTTCTTCGGGGAAGAGCTTTAGAGCAAACCTGCCGACTAAAGGTTCCTTTTAAATAAAAGATTTCTTTTTATTTAGTTAGGGCAAATGACTGCCTTCCAACTACCAGGCTAAGACTGAATTGCCCGCCTTCTGATAGAATGGCTTTATTTTATACTTTCTTTTTGCCTTCTCATCAAAAATATATAATTACAACCAAACATTGTTACAAGTAAAAATCAATAACAAAATTATAAATTCATAAAAATACTATACAATAAAATTTTGCTTAGGCAGACTTACTTCACAGTAAGCTATGGTTTTGCTTTGGAGTGAGGTATCATGTGACAAAAAAAAAGTATTTGGTGTGTTCCATGTGTTTACTTATGTTTCGGGTTTCAAAAAAAAGGAAAAGAATTTTGTCATTGAAATTAAAGAGTAGAGTAAATTGAAATGGTTTCCATAATTTAAGTTTGAGTTCATTTACCTATTAAAAATATATTTAAAGAATTCGAAAGAAGTTTGAAAGTGAAGTGAAGGTACTCTACAAGATTATTATTCTTTATATGTAGTTTTAGGCGTGTTTTTGTGGAAGTCGATTGTAAAAATTCCCTATAGGTACAAAGTATATGCTATTTTAACTTGTGCAGCGAAGAGTAAAATTTCAATATTGTTTCAGCGATTTTTAGTATAATTTTTTGTTTGTTAAATAAAATTTTAAAGTAATTACTAAAAATGGGACAAAGAAAACATTGCACGCCGGAGAAAAGAGCTCTTATGTGCTCTCGAAAAATGGTGTATAATGCTCTTAATTTAGTTAAGAAAGATTTATCCCATCCAAGCAAAAAACGAAAAAAACTAAAGCCATGAAAAACTGATGTTAAATGCAAAATGCTTGAAATAAACCAAGAATCTGGTCTACAGGTGTCCAGAAAGCTTATAGGAAGGCGACTTAACGAAGCCCCGCTGTTTGGCCGCATACGAAAAAAAAAACCCACTCCTCTCAAAAACACATATCAAACACCGACTTGAATTTGCAAAAGCCCACAAAGACACATGTACTCAGTTTTGGAAAAACGTACTTTGAACCGACGAAACCAAAATAAAAAGGACGAAACCAGGTGGGAAAACTATTGTACGTCGTCCGAAAAATTCGCGTGGTTGGTAAAATGGATAGATTTCAGTATGTGGATATATATATATATAAAAATATATTTATATAATTGGCGCGCACACCCTTTTTGTCTGTTTGGCCGAGCTCCTCCTCCTATTTGTGGCGTGCGTCTTCATGTTGTTTCACAAATAGAAGGGCCTACAGTTTTAAGCCGACTCCGAACGGCAGATATTTTTATGAGGAGCTTTTTCATGGCAGAAATACACTTAGAAAAAACTTTTCTCAATTTTGGTGTTTCACCGAGATTCGAACCAACGTTCTCTCTGTGAATTCTTAATTGTAGGCACGCACCAACCCATTCGGCTGCGGCGGCCGCAGTATCTGGATATACTCCAGAATAAAATGGAGCCATTTGTGTTTGAGTTTATGCCATTAAATTGGACATTTATGCAGAACAATGATCCAAAGCATACTGCAAAGACAGTGAAGCAATGGCTCAGAAGAGAAAAATTTTTTTTACTGGATTGGCCGGCGCAGAGCCCTGATCTCAATCTAATAGAAAATTTATGGAATGACGTTAAAGTCAAAATCGCTAACAAAATTTTTATGATTTGTGGGCCACAGTTGAGAAAGCTTGGTACTCGATTCCAAAGGAAAGATGCCACAAGCTTGTAGAAAGCATGGAGCGACGGCTTGAAGAAGTAATCAAAAACGGTGAATATAGTACAAAATACTAATCTGGTAAAACAATATTATTACATAACTATCTGATTTGCTTACTATTTTTGCTTTTATTTGGAATTTTTTAGGATGTGCTATTTATGTGTCCAGGAGATTTCGTGAGTTATCAACGTTCTTGTAAATTAAATCAGAACTTAAATTCTTTTTGACCTTTTTTTTGTTTTAAAGTGGAAGTAAATAAGTTTTTTTATTTTTTATGTTACTTTTTTCCCAATAAAAAATAATTATTTAAAAACATATCCAACTCTTTGTTTTAAAAGTCCAAATGTGCTTTTTATATGACCATGGCTGTATATATATATATAGTAGTATATAGTTGTAGTTATACTTTATTTTACAAGGTTTGTTTTACTTTTTACAGGTCCCTCAACATTTCAAAGAGAAATGTTGCAGACCGTAGAGCAACTTTTTTTTCATTGTACTTTGGGTCACGTGATTTTTTATATACTATATTAATTTTTTTAAAGAAAAATTAAAGTAAAATTTTTCATAAAGTTTAAGTACTAGTAAACAATGTGTAAAATTTTTTTATATTTATTTCTATTCTTAGCCCTTCTAAAAACAGTTTTTCTTTTAACGCATTTTTGGCGCTGCTGGACGTATGAAACCGCTTAAATAGAAAAACTTAATAAACCACATTTCTATAAATGGATTAAAGAGTAGAAATTAATTTTTCCTCTACTCAAAGAACTAGTCTTGGTGAGACCCAATTTTAAACCTTCAACGATTTATTAGATTTATAATGGAAAACTTGGGGTGCATGTAGTAGACGTGTTTCTACGAGGAGGTCTTTATATTTTGCGCTCAATAATGAAAACACAGTAAAGTGATAGTGAAAATGCCTTTATTGTTTTCAAAATATTCTTCTTGGAAGTCAATATACTTCTGCATGCGCTGAACCAATTTTCAAAGCACTTTTGCCACTCAGAAGTGGATATCTCCAAAACGAAAAAATAATAAAATAAAAAATGTTTAACTACTTTTTTGCAATTGTTTCTACATGAAGTCGCTCGTGTAAGTATTTACGATCATTTTGAACCCAGAAGTATTAAAGTCGGTTCATTTTTGACTAAGTTATGGGCATTTAAAAAAAAATTTCTTATATAATTAAAAAAAATCGATTTTGAGCCGAAAAACAAAATTGCCGATAACTCTTGAAAAAAAATTTTTTCGGGCGAACAAAAAAGTACGTGTCTCATTATTTTGACCAGAGAGCAACATATTTAAGTTACATCGAAATCGAAGAACATGTCCCGAATAGCCCTTTTGAATTGAAATGGAAATAATCTATATAAGAAAATTTTTTTTAATTGCTCATAACTTAGTCAAAAATGAACCGATTTTAATAGTTTTGGGTTCAAAATGATCGTTATTACTTACACGAGCGATTTAATGTAGAAATAGTTGCAAAAAAGTAGTTGAAAATTTTTTATTTTGCAAAAAACAAAAAGTGCGAAACAGGGTGTTTACTTAAAAATTCATTACTCAAAAACAACGCATTTTAGCTACTAGGCATGCAGCTCAATTAAAGTTTGAGATGTTTTTTTGATTTGGAAAAAGTTATAAAAAAAAAAAAAATGCCCTTTTTGAAATATTGAATTTTGAAAAAATTTAAATTTTTTTTCTTTTTTACTAAATAAAAAATTTTCAACTACTTTTTTGCAATTGTTTCTACATGAAGTCGCTTGTGTAAGTAATTACGATCATTTTGAACCCAGAATTATTAAAATCGGTTCATTTTTGACTAAGTTATGAGTATTTCAAAAAATTTTTTTCTTATATAATTAAAAAAAATCGAGTTTGAGGCAAAAAACAAAATTGCCGATAACTCTTGAAAAAAATTTTTTTCGGGCGAACAAAAAAATACGTGTCTCATTATTTTGACCAGAGAGCAACATATTTAAGTTACATCGAAATCGAAGAACATGACCCGAGTAGCCCGGTTGAATTGAAATGGAAAGCATCAAAGCTGAATGGGTTGGTGCATGACTACAATTCGGTAGCGCACAGGTTCGGAACCCCAGGTATGGAACAATAAATAATAGAAAAAGTTGTTTCCAATAGCGGCCGCTCGTATGCAGACTATGGCAAATGTCCGAATGTATTTCAGCCATTGAAAAAACTAGTCATAAGGAACCTTCTTCGGAGGCATCATAAAACGGAGAAGGAGTTCGACTAAACATTCAATAAAAGGTTCAGATTTTCATGAAAATTTCAATGTCGCTTATGCATTTCAGGGCAAATCCCCGCCATATGCTGTCCTTTAAAGTCTCAAATGTTTCTGGTTTAATCGTATAAATTTGATCTTTGTAATGGCTCTGCAGAAATTAGTCCAAAGGCGTTTGATCGCGCGGCACTAGCGGCCAAATTACTGTAAAATATCATAAATATTTCTTCTCGCAAAGTAAATCCATGGATTCACGGGCTTTATGTCAAGTAGCCCCGTCTTGTTGGAGTCAAATGTTGTGGAAATCACGGTCTTCAATTTCCGTTCATCCGGCATCAAAAAGCCGTTTATTACGGCGCGATAGCGTTCGCCATTCACTACTACGTTGGCGCCAGCCTCGTCTTTCAAGAAATATGAACCGATGATCTTCAAAGCTCTCTCTTACAGCAGCAATTTTTTTAATAGAAAGGCGGCGACTACTAAACGTACTGGCTTTTTCACCTTGCATACGGAGCCAGTGAACGTAAATATTTGGATTCACTTTTCTATTCTGTGTTCCATTGCGGAATTGCTTACAACCATCGAAAATATTCATAATTTGGCGTAATGTAGCTTTATCATATCCATCATTTGCGTAGTGGGTTAGAATTATTTGTAAAATATTTTCGAGTAAATTCCAGATTTTCTATTTCACATTTGCCAGAAGATGTACCATCAAATTGTGGCAGCTGCCTAACTAAAATACTGCTAAAAAATAACCTCGAACTTGAAAGATTCTGTTCATAAATGTATAGTTGTCTATGATCTGTGACTTTTAAAGATTTTCTCAAGAATTTTGTATTTCAGGCAGTTCTCTGCTCGAGTCAATTTGGAAGCCAAGTGTTTATAAAAAAGTATTAATTAAATTAACGGCGCTACTGTAACTATAATAAGATTATATCAATTTTATTTCTTTCACTTGACTACTACTTCTGTTAGCGCACGTATCCATACACATACACACACGCATATAAACTTACATACATACTTGGGTATATCTTTTTTATATGCTTATCAGGTGTATGCTGCTGTCGCTCCATGTTTGGTTTTATCTACGAGTATGAATTAGTTCTTTTTTGCACATCAATTCTGGTTTTTTGTTAGAAAAAACAGCTAAGTAAATATTTGCGTCAAATTTTACGTTTTAAGTACTCAAGAAAATATATTATACCTGGGCACATACATATATACATACACTCATATAAGCATATACATATGTATATGTGCATATGAACTTGTACATACCTACCTCTGTGTATGAATAAATGTATTTGTGGACTTTCGAAAGCGCAACCTACTTGTGCTTCAAACACTCTACTTCCACAGCAAATTTACTGTTATGAAACAAGATTTAATTATTCTAAACTAAAAACTTCTGCTTTGCAAACGGCGAATTGTTTCAAGTGCAGAAGTCGTATGCAAGTGGCGAAATAATAGCAGCTGGAAAAAATACTTTCAGTCAAACAGCTCATAGCTTCTCACTTCGGTTAAGTGTCCTCTGGGTATGAACGATACTCCCGTCGAACTATAAAGTGTGCAGGCGAGCATTGCTGGTCACTCTGTGACGTATTTGACTTGAAGGCCAACCAGGGTATGCAGCGTCTGTGTGAACAACGATAGCACATCCCCATGTTGAACAGTTTTTGAATGCACATTATTTTTGTTGAGAAATTAGAGCGCATTGGCTATCAAAGTCCATATGAATGGATGTTTCAAATCATACACAAAAATTAGAAAAATTCCACAAACTTTACATCCCAGTTCCACGATTTTCAATTAGAATTTCTAGATAGATTTTCGATATGCAGTTTGATAGATTATTACATTTTAGTATTGTACAATAAAGTGAGAGTTGATTTTTATAAACTTTTTCCGCTGACGGTATGCGCATTTAGGTTAAGTTAGGTTGAAGAGGTTGTCCTGTGGAAGACACTCAGGGGCTCATAGCCCATTGTGATGCCTTGTTGGGAACTTATCACAATCTCTCCAAAAACCAGTGTGTACTTTTCAAAAGTACCCTAATTTGCATAGAACTTAGATCTTCCAATTCATTAAATAATTCTCTACCTAAAATGGTAAATCAACATCTGGAAAGATCAGGACAATGGCACTGAAGGTACGATATCGTAACTTCCTCTTCCTCATCTAGACAGCTTTTGCAGAAGCCATTTGTTTGCACACCCATCCTCTGGGCGTGCATACCCATTAGACAGTACCCGGTTATAACTGAGCTCAATGTGTTAAGATTGTGCTTATTTTGGCTTATCAAAGATTTTGTGCGCTTAGCATTGAGAGTCGACCACAATTGTCGGACAATTCCGCAGGTGGTTTCATTACGGCGTTCGCTGCTCTTAAGATTTCCTCAAAGATAAGAAGGTTGCATGTTTGTAAGTGTATGCCCATGTCATTGTCCATGCACTCATCGGTCAATTTGGTGTCGAGCCTCATTAGTTCATCGACTCTGCAGTTGCTCTCAATGAATGTCGCCATGGCCAATAACCCATGCCATCTTAAGGTGAAATGACTCAGCCATATAGTTAAGAGATGTGTGGCATTTCAAGACTACCTGGGAGGTTGTTGACTGCTTTGTGAGGGATTTTATAGCTGCCTGGCTATCAGTAATTGGTATTGTAGATATCATCTTCAGGTGTCGCATCATACTGTAAAAGTATTGCGGCTTACATTATTGCCATTAGTTCAGCCTGAAAGGCACTACAGTAGATGGGGAGCCGAAAACTGAAGGAGATCCCCAGATGGTCGAAATATAACCCCTGCCCACTTTGTCCTCGATCTTTGATCCATCTGTCTATATATGGATGGACTCGCCCTGTCTTACATAGTCCCGTTTCCACTCTTTCCTTGAGGATAGGAGAGTCGCTAACATTGTAATGTCAAGTGTAGGCGGGAATGCATAGTGCACCAGTCCGGGATGCTGCGAAATTCCAGCCAGGATTTCACCGCGACAATTGTCCGTGTTTGACCACCTACTTAAAGTAATCAGCCTTATTGTCGCTCATTTACTCATTTTACTTGTAAAGTAGCTATCTTATGAGTGATAAATAGTATTTTCGAAAAGCCGATTCTTTTATTAAAATTTGCAACCACATTTACGCACTTCGCTATATAAAATTGTTCTCAAATGAAGCACCTAAGAGACTAGTTGTACATAGAGCTCAAAGCCAACACAACATCGAATGAAAAGTTCAAAAAATCCTAGTAGTCGAAACACCTCTTTTCTGCGAAAACTACGGCAAATAGGGTAAGAACCAAGATTCCAAATTCGAACCGTGATACCAATAAAGCAGAATGTGGCTCTGCTTGGCTGGTTGTTGTCCTCTGAAAAATTAACCACTACAATCCACAATATTCGGTGAATGAGGCAAGGCATGAAGAACTTGAAACTAATTTAAACGAAAACTACTATAGATCGCAGCTCTGTACTGCTGTCGAACTCTCTCGAAAATGAGACTATGGTACCACGGAGCTCTCAGTTTTGAAAGACTAGAATGTATCCCTGAACTGGGGCTTGCATATTCCGGCTAAAAATAGGAATCTGACCTGGTATCGCTATGGATCAAAATGGTTTCTACGTAGCTTCGGCCAACTAGTATAACCTAACTTAACCTAACCTACTACAGCTTCCATGTAGAGTTCCACGTCAGAGAGGAAGAGTTCACAACCAAATATCTCGTTTACTCCCATGGACCAACATCTGCATCTACGGTCACGTCACCATCCGCATATCTCGCTTATTTACGCATCCACTTGACGAATTACGAACCTACGCTGACCATTCCTGTACAAAATCTATTAAGCTACCTAACTGTCCTCTGCTTGAAAGGCTCGACAGCAAGCCCATCACGTTATTATAGATAAACGTACGCTCGTAAACCTAGCATCTACTCAAATCAACGAAGGTACGCACACGCTTCTGTGCAGCAAAAAACATGCGGCCAACATCACATGGAAAGCACGACGTTGAAAGGCTGCATTCGCAGCAGACAAGGCACTCGACTCTCCGTCCTGCTCTCAAAGTGGACAGTTCAACAAAACGACTAGCAGTGGGGTGACATTTCTCGATTCCTGAAACCGTCTTTAAAGAAGAATTCTGATCACGGCGAGCCGAAAAAATAAAAGATACGATCACCGGTGCCATAAAGAAAATACGTTGTTGCTGCAATCACGTTGGATCTCTGCCGGCCTACCGAGAGTTAAGAAAGTAAAAGACACGTATCATTTCAAGAAAGACGAGAGAACAAAAATATGTGAATGTGAAGAGCTTGAGTCGCTAGCTGACAAGAAAGAGACTCGAAAATTTTATCTAAAATGTAGAGAGCCAACTTAGGGGTAAGGTTTAGCTCAGTGCTTGTTGGCCTGTGATCATTGGCCTGTCGGTTCTGAATAACGCTGCGTCTGGTCGCCTGACACTAGTGATTCACAGTGGGCTAAACTTCAGACCTGTCAGAATACTGGCATCAGAATGACCACGGGATGCCAACCGATGTCTCACTTGCAACATCTCCACAGCTTTTCTTCTGGTTAAGGAGCATAGTAAGATACTCAGCATGCAATTTCTGCTGGGTTACTAACTGCAGACACTTGCTAGAGGCTAAGCCACCTCCTAGGCGAATCAGGAGACATCTGTTCGACTATACTGACGACGTACGCAATACAACAAAGACTCTTGGATTATAGAGTTTACTGACAGCCATTAAATGACATTCATCGGGAGTCTTTTACCACCTTATCTCTAAACTCCGGACCCCCGAATGCCATCATATTGAGTACAACCATCACCCAGCGCAGACGAAGAGCCTCAACTGCCTCGCGGGAACCGCGTAACTTTGGCTCAATTACGTTCTGGATATTATAGCAGGTTAAACTCCTTCAACCGTGACGTTCTCAAAATATGTGAAGGTATCCCGCACGATACCAATCACCTATTTACATGCTCCCCTAAGCCAAATCACCTATTACCTCTCTCTTTTTGGACCCAACTCGTCGAAACCGTAAGTTGTCTGTGCCTACCTTTAGATGAGATAGGCGCTGATGATCGGTGACTACACCGTTCATATGCTGACCACAGACGTTGTCCCCTGTGATTACACCCACCAGTACTCTTGGGTCCTTTCTGCTGAGTTTTAGGAGAAAGGCCGTTATTTTTCTGTTTGGTTCTTTCACAAAGCACTTGGCTACTCTGCACGAGTTCAACTCAGACCTCCGTGGTTAGACCTCATGAAGTCCTCAATCCATAGTTGAATCGATGCGGAATTGACACCTAGAAAGGGTTCAGGGCCTAGTGGCATACTTGCAGAGCCTTCAGTTGTCAGTTTATCAGCTAACTCGTTCCATGTAATACTATTTACAATGTCCAGGCACCCAAATAAGACTAACTTTGTTGTGTTTTGCAACACTGTTTAGTTTTGTCTTACATTCACCGACTAACTTCGAAGAGCAGCGTGGGTTAGCAAGGGCTTTCAGTGCAGCTTGACTGTCCCTACAAATTCCAATACTATTGCCCTGCCACTTTTTCTCAATTAGCCGGCACGCCACATTCAAGATGCCGCAGACTTCCGTAAGGAATACCGTGGTCATCTGTCCTGTGGCATAGGAGTACCTAGTGTCTTCGTCTAAGTACCATCCAGACCCGCTTCCATCACTGGTTTTGGATCCATCGGTATAGAAAGTGTACTGATATCCCGTTAATAGGTTCTCTGGACTTAACCATTGATCTCTATCTGGGATCAAAACATCATACTTCCTACCGAAGATAACGACAAGCACCCGATTGTCCACTGGCATCGAGAACAGTGTGCACCGCTCCGACAACTGGTGGTATATCTGACAGTGGCCAGTGCTTACTTTATTTCCCCAGACTCCGTTTAACTTGAGCCTGTACGCCGCCTTTATTGCTTCCTTTCGAAAAAGTAAATAATATTATAATATATAAGAACTATTATATGAACGAATTTTCCATTTTCCTTATTTCACTTTTAGTTTTAAACAAACTATCAGCTGATCGAGAAACGTGCAAGTTATTACTGTTTTTCTAAGAGAGTTTTTGTTTTAGATTATAAGAATGTGACACCCGTGAAAGTATTCTTGTCCGTGACTTAACGATTGAATAAAATAAGAAAGAGAAAGGCGTTGTAGAGAAATTCGCTCATGAATAGGAATGAAAAAGGAAAGGAATACATTAATAAAATGAATACAAATATCCACTATTACTTCAGCAAATCAGCTAAGTCTGTCAAACTCACAGAGTGCAGGATAGCAGTTGGCCGCCATCTTTCTGTATTCCCTCCACCATGGGCTTCCTGTTCGTTTACTGAATAGAACATTTATCCCTTTGAGAGAAATCGGATGGCAATCCGACAGAATTTCGCTGCTGGATAATATTTAATAAAAAACCCTGATAAAAACCCACTTTACTCAAATTCGTCAGCGAACTTCTTAGGCTACCCAATATGAAATGAAAAACCAGTTCATTAGATATATCTTTGAAAGGAGACACTTAATTGGAATTTTTCTGTCAACCTGTTTTGATGTATTCGATTGCCACTGTCAATCGTTCCAAATCCCATAGAAGACAAATTAATTATAATTCGTTGGGAAAATATTCATAATTCCTTCGATTACCAAAATGTCCAATATGACATGAGTTTTCGACACATATTTGCCAAGATAATCATCAAAAATTAAATAAATGCATTGCTCATTACTTGAATTGTATTGTAAACAGCAATTAACCAGTACGGAAATAAATTAAGAAAAATTTGTTTGGAAAAATGACGCAAAAGCTGATGAAGGTTGTTAGATATCATCAATTGGTGGTAAAATTAGCTTTGATTAAAATTTTCATTCCTTCATATTTTTTCTGTTTAAATTATTACAAAAAAAAAATTAAATAAAATTGTATTGAAGATCTACATACAGTGGCCCTATCGCATTATTGGGTTTTTTAAAACGCTATGGCTCCCAAAATACGCACACTATCAAAGTAACTTTCATCTCAATTTGTTGGCAATTTCATGTACTTTATTTCTTACTTACTTACTTTATTACTTTATTACTTTATTACTTACTCGTGGAGCCAATGGGCCTCTTCAATAGATCTAGATCGCACTCTATTAGGTCCCGACGGTAAATGTCATTCTACTTGCAGTTTGCGGCGTCGTGTTTCCCATCGAGGGCTCTGCGCTGGAGCGCCAGGTCGTCTAAAACCCTAGTGATTTCGCCTTATCACCTGCCTTAGATTAAATTAGATAAGATTTGTGGGAGGTTGGACAAGTCCAAGCACTCAGTCAGTAGACCATTGTACTGCACTCGAATAGATTTCAGTAGAAACAATAGAGATAGAAAAGATAAAAAGTGGGTGGTAAGACGGATAAATTAGTTTGAGTTCACTCTTTCACAAATTTCTTGGATTCATTGATGAATTTTAAGAGATCCGGAAGAGGAAGGGAATGAACTTTATCCATACTCAGTATATCGCAACCCAATATCCTAAGTCTGATTCTGGAAAATGCAAGACAGCTACAGAGAAAGTGCTCTGCAGTGTCGTCATTCTCATGACAGGATAGGCATATTGGGCTGTCTACGACCCCCATGGTAGTCATATGCTGACCACAGACGTTGTGCCCTATGATTAGGTCCTTTCTGCTGAGTTTTAGGAGAAAGGTCGCTATTTTTCTGTTTGGTTCTTCCACAAAAGACTTGGCTACTCTGAACGAATTCAACCCAGCCCAACGTCGTCCATGGATAGACCTCATGAAGTTGTCAATCCATAGTTGAATCAATGCGGAATTGACACTTAGAAAGGGTTCAGGGCCTAGTGGCATACATGCAGAGCCTTCATTTGCCAATTTATCAGCTAACTCGTTCCCTGTAATACCACAATGTCCAGGCACCCAAATAAGACTAAGTTTGTTGTGTTTTGCAACACTGTTCAGTTTTGTCTTACATTCACCGACTAACTTCGAAGAGCAGCGTGGGTTAGCAAGGGCTTTCAGTGCAGCTTGACTGTCACTACAAATTCCAATGCTGTTGCCGCGCCACTTTTTCAGCACCTGTCTTACGATATGTGCGACGAACCAGCGCCTCTTACGCCTACCAATCTCAACTGGTACAGTTTGTTGTTTGGTACGCTGCCATAAACCTTCGTTTCTTAGTTTTTCCGGCAATCTTACAAGTATTGCAAGTATTCTTCGCAAACACTTGTCATCGCTATCTTCCCTCTTCCGGAGAAATTGCTTCATGTGTACTCTGAGTAGCTAGTGAAAGTATTCGGAAAGATCAGAGTGCAATAGGCTTGAACTCAGAATCATTTCTTTTATCTCATACACTGAAGTTTGTTCGATTATTCCAAAGTGAAAAGTTAAGTCTTGATACGTTCGCAATCTTCACTGTGAGTAGCCGTACACTCTACCTTACAGAACTGGCGACTAATTTCAGGCTGGAGATGGGCACACAGGTCGTTGAAACATCAATGAGCGATTCCATGTCAAGTTATTCAAGCATTTAAGACATTGTCGTCAACTTTTCTAAAATTTTTTTTTTTGTAGATTTCAGTATAAAAAGGACTAAACAGAAAAAATTATGAAAAATCTAGTAATTTTGAAATTAAATATTTTTATTAAATTTTTAAATAAATACTATTTATAGTAAAATTCGCTTAGCTGCACTGAATTTTATTGCAAGCATTTTTGCGCACTTAAGCGAAATATGCAATTATCCGGATTTTTTAACTGCACAAATAAGTCAATTATCCGAAAGTTTGTGTTTCTTTCACCAAACTATAAGAAAATAAAGTCCAAGTAAAAATTATAATTTATGGCAGTTTTATTGATCGGATAAGTATGAGCAATTCATAACGCAATTCATGCAGTTTAGTGGCGACAACTCCGGATGAATGTGCTGGTGCGTTATCGTGGTGAAACAGCTCCTTCTTTTTCGCCAAATGCGGCCGTGTATCCTTCAATTTTTTGTGAAAGCGGTCCAATAACTCAGTGTAGTATCATCCAGTGATCGTTCTTCATTTCTCTAAAAAATCCATGAGGATGACGACGTTCGCATCCCTAGAAATTGTCGCCATGACCTTTCCGGCCGATAGGTCTCATCGGAAGAAATTAATCAAAATGATTGTTTCTTCAGCACGACGCGAAAATTCCTTTGGATCTCGCTTAAATTGCTCCAAACACTGCTTCGAAGTTAACAGCCGCATCCGCTTGTTGTTGCTTGTGAGCAATCGCGGCATCCATCAGGCCGACAATTTTTTCATCGCCTTTTCATAAGGCTACTCCAGCTAACTCATCTAAGAGTCCTTTCTCTTTAGTCTGACACCATGCAAACCATGCGCTTTCTGGGCCCACCGTTAATTTACTCCGATTACTAGATATAATGGAACAGCGATTTAGGAAAGGTTTAGCAAAGCTGCTACGAAAATGATGGGGCATAACTTAAATATGTCTTGTCTGCTCAGAATTTCATAGTCGTTTCGTTTCTCTCTTTTTGTAAGTTATCGAAGTTTAAATTAGAGATTGTAGACATGTTGCCTTTGCGCAGCATCGAATTGGGGCTTTTTAGCCCAAACTTTCCATTTAGAAAAATTATTCGGTCTTCTCTCTGCAACAGCTCTGACATACTATACAACTCATATTGGGCATGATCGCAGATTAGTTCTGTAGGCAGTTTACTTTTTTTAAATGTTTTCTGGTGTACTGAGATTTAGGCTCTTGGTTGGAGGGAGACGGTGTTATAGTAGTTAATATATATATGTATCACCTGTATGCATTGTTTTAGGGGGAGTTCTCTGACTTCTCATAAGCTGACTCTCATTGCATAAATCTGTAACCCCTAGGCGCACTGGACATTGTAACGGCACCCTAGGAATTTCCGGCTCTACCCCCAACCATCATTGCGTAAAGTAGTATCATTCGAGACTTGGAGGTTATACGCTTTTACATTGCATGCACCTCTTTATTATATGACAGTCTCAATAAGTGTTCATCACACCAAATTGGAGCTTCATGTGTCAGTAGACACTACAGGCTTCTGTGCAGCCACTAACACTTGCTTATGTTCTTGATGAAATTAGTCATAGCTTACGACTCACATGCCCTGTTATCACATGCTAGGGTTTTCTCAATATCAGTAAATCGATTATCATGCCTTAATATTGATGCCTATAGTACAGTATCTATTTTGTATCACGCATGCATTGTTGCATAGTGCCGCCCATTAATCAAATGTTACTGTTAACAAGCTCTTAGAACCCAGAAGTCAAGTTCGTAGACTTGAACTTATCAATGAGTACTGAATGTTGGCCGCTGTAGGCAAATGGGTTGGTGCGTGATCGCCATTCAGTAGTACCAAGGTTCAAAAGCACGGGTGGGAAACACCCACGGATAGAAAAAGTGGTTTCAAATGGCGGTTGCTCCTCGACAGACATTGGGAAACCTCCGAGTGGGAAGTTGCAAAGCTGCTCATTAAAAATATCCGACGTTCAAAGTTGGTTCGTTGGTGGAAAAACAGCAAGACTCGCACCACATTTAGGGTGAGGAGTTCGACCCAATAAAGGGAGTAAGCGCCAATTAAAAATATTTGGAATGCCCATTAAAACACCCAATTTTGCATTGAGCGTACATATGGGTGCAGAAATTTTAGAAATCCACTAAGAAAGTAGTGAGCGTTTTACTGAGACGGTTCGAAGATATCGTTTCTGCGCGCCACTCAGTAAACCCAAGTCATACAAATACTGTACAAAAATGGCAAGAGTGGCATGAACTTTTTGAAACTTTACTCCTAAAAGGATAGCCAAATGCAGTGCCAAACACGGTTATTCCAAAAACAGTGTATCGTATCGGCTGCCTATTTTTTTCTACTTTTTACAGTATTATGGAGGTGAAATTAGACATAATTACCTTGCAGTGAAACACCAAACTGTTTTGCCTTTTTAAAACTGGATGAAGAAGAAAAGCGAATGGGTCTGGTAGTGAGCGAGGACAAAACGAAAGACCTCCTGTCAGCAAACAAACACTCGACACACTTGTCACTGTTGACAGTTATGATTTCGTGGTTCTAAGAGACTTCGTTTATCTACGAACCAGTAATAACATCGATAACAATTTCCGCCTTTAAATCCAACGGAGTGTCTCTCTCGTCAACACGTGTTACTTCGGCCTAAGCAGGCTACTGAGTAGTCAAGTCCTCTCTTGACGAACAAAACTAACACTATAAGGCTCTCATCATGCCCATCCTAACGTATAGCGCTTTGATGATGTCAATATCCAATGAGGCGTCCTTTTGAGTGTTTAAGAGGATAGTTTTTGGACCTTTGCACGTTGCCTACGGTGAGTATCGTAGGCGATGGACCAATGAACTGTACGAGCTTTACAACTTCAGAGACATAGTGTGGCGAATAGAGATCCAGCGGATCCATTGACAGAGTCATATCGTCCGAAGGGATACAGGAGCTTCGGCTCTGTGAGCATTCGATGCGGTACCAGCTGGTGGTTGCAGATGAAGAGGAAATTGTAAAGATCAGGAGAGAAAAGATTTAGCTTCACTTGGTGTTTCCAGTTGGCACCGGTTAGCATGAGAAAGAAAAGACAGGCGCACTTTATTTAACTCGGACAGAATCGCATAAGCGGTTATAAGATGACTTATTCATGCCTTTTTTTCTTGGAGCTTAATACTTTAATTAAATTTTCTTTTTATTAGCAATTATACTCTTTACACATGCGGCTTGCTTCCCTAAAATCCTCAGAATGTTAGTTAGAGTTTTTAAGAGATCCGTTTCATCCAAATGTTATCTATGTCACCTCTATATTAGCCGCTTCTAAGTGAAGAAAGTTTCAGAAGAATTTTTGCAGAAAATCGACCTAACCTCACAAAATAAAAAACCTTCTGTTGCTGTTGAATATGACAGTTTATTTTTGAAAATCGAACAAGCAGATCTGATGACATTTACACAAAATGCCTTCTCATATTTTAGAGGCAGGTAAGTTGAAACAAATACAAAAAAGTGCAAGTAGGCACTTTTTCAAAATGAAATGTCTTCAGGAAGCAACAAAAAAAGCTGAAAAAATTACCATAAAATATACGAAAAAATATTGGATATTTTAGGAGGTTCTTTTTTGCCTATAAATTTTCATGGTTTTAGGGCTTCAAACACGGATTTATTTAATATTAAAAAAACATTTTTTTTTAATAATTTAAAAAAATATATATTTTTTGGGTACAGGAATTTTATATATGTATATTTTTAAATTTGTATATATTAAAAAAATTTTGAAGTGAAACTTCTTAGGCGTCGATGGACGAGTGAGAATGGAGAGTAAAATTTCAAGGCCATGCAACGTTTTGGGCTTTTTCGTTCCGCGAGAAAGAAAAAAGATATAACGTAGAGGAAAAAGAGAGAGAGAGAGAGATATACATACCTTATATATTTTATAGTAATTTACCATCATAAATCCATCCTTTTTTTTGCTGTTGACCGTCTGATATTTGACAGTTTATATTTTGTATTATTTTATTCCGGGCATCAGTCACAACGCTCTGTTTAAATATCGGCTTATTTACGGTTTTTCGCAATGTTAATCCTTTACGTGGGTTTTCCGAATTGTTACTGCAATGAATGAAAGGTGTTAACCAAAAGATTTCAGATTGCTCAGACTTGAACACAGGGAAATATATTTCGACACACTTACAATTTTTTAACTGCTGATGGCCGAGCTATCGTTTTGGTTTTAATTATTTCGTCCAAGCTCAGATCCATGGCCGTTGCGTACCGTATTTCTTTTTTTCCTTCGATAATTGGTAGATTAAGAACTTTTTAACTAATTTACTTTCAAATATTACGAAAAAAAAAACATATTTGTCCCCGTGTACGTCTGTAAAAAAAGCCGATTGATGTTTAATGCAAAGTTGGATGCGCCTGCTCTATTGTGAATAGTATTTAAGCAGTGCTATTAGGTAAAAGCAAGACACTTAGTATGCCGAAGAAAATTTTATTTCAACGAGTTGTGGCAAATATTCAAACAACTATGGTATTCCACTCCCACCGAAACCTGTTGTAGGATTGCCTACTATGCCGAATGGAACAGAAAAAGTATTGACAATCATGGCGGACAAACACTGTGTGCAAACCTCAAATTCTCTGCCATTTCAGGGGAGGTGGTAACTTGTTAAAACTAATTCTATGTACATAGAGGCTACATTTAAATATTTTTGGTGATGTCTCGAATTATCACACACAGTTTGTTCTCAGTACATCAAGTACAGGGTCCGGCACTCGAAGTGTAACAAACTTCAGACCGCTCGCGCAGCTGATACACGGGTTAGTTAGTTGGTACGACTGTTAGTTGGCTAAGCATTTTGCCGAAAGTAAGCACGAAGAAGAAAGCATGTAATGGATTTCATAGGTAATAGTGCGATTTGCGATTGCATTATACTTGACTGGAAAATCGCAACCAGCGATTATTCGTGAGCTCGATCATCTTAAAGTTAATGAATTTTATGTTTATCGCACCATTATTCGTTACAATGATACTGATAGCATCGCAAAACGTCATGGAGGGGGTCATCAAAAGACTACACCGTCCTGTGAAATGGTTCAAAAAGTGAAGAAGCGACTTGGGCGAAATCCCCGACGAAGTGCCAATTAAATTACCGTAGCATCCGCCGCATACTAAAAAATGATCTCAAAGTCAAGCCTTACAAGATCCAAAAGGTGCATGATCTCACACGAAAGCAGCAACAAGTCAGACTTGAGAGAGCGAAAGAGTTGCTCCGCTTGGCCAAAAGCGGTCAGTCTCCGAATATTGTGTTTTATGACGAGAAAATACGAGAATTAGAGTCATTGATTGGCCACCATTAGGCAGCACCCACCACAGGTAATGGTTTTGGCCGCTGTAACCGCAGATGGGCGCTCTCCAATTGTTTTCATTGAGACTGGCGTCAAGATAAATGCGAACTATTATCGGGAAAATATTCTGGAACGTTCCGAACTTCATAACTTCAAATTCACCAACGAAACGTAAAAAAAGCCATTGCCCATGAGTGGGCCAAAATACCTGCATGTCACAGATTGCGATTCGCTTCTGGACCGTCTCAAGGCCATAGTCAAGGCAAAAGGTGGTCATATCGAGCAAAAGTAAGTTTATTCTTAGTTTTGTATTATTTTCACACATTTTTTACTTTGAATTGAATAAAAGTGATTCTGCAAACTAAATTGATGGAATTTTTAATGGGTTATACTTTGAGTGCTAGACCCTGTATTTACATTTGTACGTTTCAGTTATTGTAATCCAGTTTGTTTTGCATTTTTATTAATTTATTTCTCATGCAGTTTGGCATTTATGCGTCAATGGTCGTTCTGACTGCTTTTTTTGATCGTAGTCACATATTAACCTGCTCCACTGCTCCAAGTGACACCACCTATGGCTGCAAATACGTGTAAACATCTTGCCGTCAAAGCTGGTTGTCACTGCAAAGGAACTGTGTCATTTGTGTTAAATGCTAGGCGTAAGAAATCCAAGGGGAAATTGTAGAAGAAAATGAAAACTATTTTCTGAGTAAAACATTCTTTCCGATTTCTGATTAATTTTTATGCTAAAAAAAATTTTAGAACTCTTTTACATCGTGCAGCCATCGGTGGGCGATACTGGCTTTAGTTTTAATAGCACTAAAGAACTTTACTTTTGAATGTCCTATCGAGTCCAAGACGCTCTTCGCAAGAGTTGTTCTTCACCTGATCAAAAGGCTAGTATTGTTGGTTTCTAAGAAAACCAAGTCCATCACAACTTTATACTTATAACTGCCAGTAGTGACGTTTTGGCACTTATATCCTTCATTCGATGTTTGGCCGAGCTCCTCCTCCTATTTGTGGTCGGCGTCTTGACGGCAGATGGTTTTTTATAAGTACCTCCTTCTTGGCAGAAATACCATCGGCAGTTTGCTATAGGCTGTCGAGAAGCGACCGCTGTTAGAAAAAACTTTTTTATCACTTATTGTTTCATGCCCGGATCTAGGCACGTCGAGTGATAGTCATGCAACAGTCCTTTCGGTTACGGCAGCCGCTCAAAGCATTTTGTGGTGGATGTCGTTAATTGAATTAATTATTTATAGTTTTATTTATTTCAAGAAGTGAAAAGACTTTGTAGTTTACAAAGGTTCTTACTGACTAAAACGATAACTTAGAACTAGATATGGAATGCATTGAAATAAAATTGAGTTTACTAATTTAGAAACCACATTTTTGGGCAAAAAAAAAAAATTAAACACAATCGAATTCAAAGTCTCGTTGGGCTCTCGAAATGAACGCACTAATGGGGCACTACCTACGTAATTCATACTGAGGGTCTAACGATAAAAAGGAAAATTAAAAAAAGTGTTCTCTCAGGAATAAGAAATTGCAGTGATTACATCACTTACCGAGCCCTGCACAAAAGGCAAGGAAAGATCAGCCCTTCTGCTTTCGAGGGACTTAAGGCTAATCAAGAGGAGCCGAGAATCGCACGGAGGGGTGGGTGTTTAGAGATAGAAGGGCATTGTTGCGAAAAGTCACTTTGACAACCCATTTCGCTTTTTCTCATCTCTCCGTTTTTCTCTCATTCGCCAATCAACACCTGCCACATAGCAGCAGATTTAGTTCCTTTTCCTTTCGATGGGCGCCGCAAAAAACAAGTGTAAGATAAAAATTGTCTATTAATTTTGATATTGAATTGTAAATTTTTTGATTTCAATAAAGTTTCCAGCTTTCGATTAACAAACGCAGCTTTACTTACTGCTTATGAGCTAGGACAAGGATTTAACTGCGCGTCACACTGCCGTCGTCGACAGGCGCAGTTCAAGAAAACCTTCTGAATACGCTCAAATCTATCAATAGCAAATTTATGATGAGGTCTCCAGCATATTCAAGCTTTGGTCGAACAAAAGATGCATAAAATTCGGTAATTCGGTCATTTAAACAGCATTTTTAATAAAATCACTATCGTATTTATTTCTTTTTCGTTCCTATTGTCACGAGTTTAAGCTTTAAAACATCCTTCAAATTGAAAATCTGTTATTATAATTATAATTTAATTTCGAAATTTTTTTTTTTTCATAAAATGTTAATATAATCCTTTAAGAATGTGTCAAAAAACGTTGAACGTAAATTTAAGTATTTCTTATATTATAGATCGTCAACCGTGACGACTCTATTCTTTGCGTTCGAGCGCTGGGAGAGATACAGTTACGTTGTATTCAAACTTTAGACGCGTTTTTCTCAAAACCATATTTTTCGAATTGGCGTACACGATAACTCGAAAAGTTATTGACCGATCTCCCTAAAATTTTGCACACATCTTTTTTATGATATTACTTTCTATGTAAATTTACAATTCGAAAATTTTTCGAAAAAATAATTTTTTCGAAGCAAAAATAGCAGGAAAATTCGCCCCAAAATTCATTTTTTTGTTTTTTTTGAAGCATTTTATTCCGCGATTTTTTCCCCATTTTTTTTAAATTCATATAGAAAGTATGCCGTTAAAAAACAAAAAAATGTTTGGTTTTCTGTATTCAGGTCACTGATGCCGATGCTGCAATGCCCGCCGATTGAGGAGACCCGCTGCGACCGTCCTGAAAGAATTGAGTATAAATCCGCCATTTTAAATTATTTAAATAAAAAGAATAATTTTTATATTATTTTAATGTATAAATAAACTGTATGCCAATTTTGAAAAAAATATATTGACTTCTTCATTTTAAATAATTTTAATGAAATTCATGGAAAATATGGCCGTTTACAGATATCTTTCCCCTTAAAAACCTGCATTTTCCATGGGCCGTACCTATTTTAATAGCCATATGTGTACATATAAATACATACTTGTTTAACAAAGTTATCTGCCTACGGGGCGCCAATGCATAGCTAAAGTTCCTCCTCATGTAAAGGCAGCTACCGTTTCGGCTGCCGCTAGTGTGAATATTACTGATATCTTTATACTCTATACATACAGATACCAAACGTATGCAGATAAGAAATAAAAGTGTAAAGTAAGTATATTTATGAATTGTACTAACTCCCTAACGTCAATGTTTATTTTAGTACAAAAAAAATTGTTTGTTCGGTGTTTCATATAGCTACCCCAAGGATTATTGCACCATTTGCTTGTTAAGGGGGGTAAGGAATTTAAACTTTTTTGCCTTTTTTATTTAAATATATGTATAAAAAAAATATCTTTAAAAAATGTGTAAAAATTTCAAATAGTATCAAAGTAACCGCTGCTCTGGGTTTTTTACTTGCTCGACACATAGTTCACCTGATATCCTTGGGAGCTTGTTTTGCTTATTTTTTTAATAATTACTCAACTTTCAATACAAATAAAAAAAAAAAAAAAATTATGTATACAAAAATCGATATTTTACTTCCAAGTGCTGCGTTAAATTTAAATTTCAAAACAAAAAAATTCAAAAAAAAACCCTTTAACAAATGCATTTAGTTTTTTTTTTATTTCTGATGATTCTGAAATCGTTGAGTGACTGCATTAACTTGTTGAATGCCTTCGTCTTCTTCAGTTGTATTGCCTTCTTCTTTGTTTTTGTATAGACGTGCATTTGACTCATTTGAGTATACTCTTAAACTGCACGCCTATAAGTATGCTTGCATTTCTCAATGGAAATCATGGAAATTTTTTGTTGCTCGGTGTTCATTGATTTTCATTCGTTAAAAAGTTGCAAGCTTCATTTATCCCTTCGATTAGTATTTGAGCAAATAAAACGCGAGCTTTTGCTCAAGTTCTGTTTGAAGCTTTGTGCAACAACTTTTAACTGATTATTGGTAAAAAAGTTAGTTAAATTCAAATGAAGAAAATGCATAGCAGAGAATGTTAATGAAATATGCATAGATTGCAAAGAGAATATTTATAGACTTAAGCAAATATTAGTGTTTGTCAATCAATATTTTTTTTAAATTATTTTTGAAAATCCCATCACCATTCACTTCAAATATGTATGCATGCATTCTGTCAAAAAAGTACCAGGAATTGTTCAATAAAACGCAAAATCAATGTTTAATCAACAAAATTTATTTTGTCGCCTTCAAAATAGGCTCCATTCGAAGCAATACACATAAGCCAACGGTTAGTCCAGTCGTCAAAGCACCATTTAAACGCGTTTGAAGAGATCTTCGTCAGCTCCTTCAGCGAATTCTCCTTAAAGTCACAGAGGGCTAAAATCGGTAAAACTGGTGAATACGGTGGGTGTTCGATGATATTTGTTGAGTTTTTGGTCAAAAAGTGTTCACAATATGAGCCTTGTGAGACGGCCCAGTATAATGGTGCCAGATGCATGAGTTTTCTTTTCACAAATTGCGCCGTTACCTACGCATATTCTGTCTCAAATGTCACAGAATTTGCAAATAATATGCTTTATTTACTTTAGAACCATTTGGAATGACTTCTGAGTGAACAATCCCGCACAAGTCCATGATAATCAAACAAAACTAGTAGCATAACTTTCACCTTTGACCAACTTTGAAGCAAAAAAGTGATTCAAAATTCTCTTTGAATCGAGTTCTCCAAATTAGAGAACAGAACTGCATACCCAGAATTCTTCTAAAAATTCTGTTTAAAAATTTAAGATAAAAAAGTGCATGTAGCGTAGTACACATAACAGAAGTGAAACTTTCAAGGCAGACAAAGAAAGAGGGAGAGACCCGAGAGAGAATGAGAGAAAGATATATATCTAAATAAATTCACAACATTTGCAGAGAATACAAATAGACAAAATTTACAAAAAACAGAGAAGGGTCGACCGGTGTAGGGAAACGACGGACACAAACCGTGGCAACAACGCGCACTACTCCGAGCGTTTATCATCCGCACAAACGCAGCGATTCCAGGACAGCAGCAACGGCACAAATTACTGCAAGGCAATACCAATAAATCCGACGCCGGAATGGGTAGCACTTTATAGTACGCCCAAGCACTAGCCAGAAGACGGAAATAAGCGCCAAAAAGTACGCACACAAAAAACGCCCCAAACAGTAGACACCAAGGAAATATGGCGCCAAAAACTAGGCACCAAAAATATATTTCCTACAAGTTTGCACCAACAAACAAGCGCCAAAAAGTAGACAGTGTTATTTCTCACTATAAATTAGCAACCACAAGTGTATCTAAGATATATATATATAAGGTATAGCTCTCTCTCTCCTTTTCCTCCACGTAATATCTTTTTTCTCTCTCGCGGAACGAAAATGCCCAAAACGTTGCATGGCCTTGAAATTTTACTCTCTATACTCCCTCGTCCATCGACGCCTAAGAAGTTTCACTTCAAAAAAAATAAAAATGTATTGCAAATATCTTGAATTTTTATTTATTTATTTATTACTTAAAGCTAAAACAAAAAAGAAATATTGTATATTTCTAGAATTTTTGTTTAATTTTGTACAAAGTTTGAAATTTTTATCTTATGGTTTTTATTGCAGTCTGAACAATATTTTTATAATATATTTAAGTAAAAAATAAATAAATGTTGAAGAATTTTCAAAATGTTGCGCTGGTATCATTTCACCCGCCACTGTATATACGTAAAATTAATCAACCTATAGAAGGATTTATTGTATAATTTGTGCAAATGGTGTCAATCGTCAATCATATTTGACACTGATGAACTACAAACAGACAAGCAATGGAGTGCGCAAACGTCAAAATAAAGACTCCCATCACTCAAAATCATTTTTTTTTTTTTCATTTAGTAAAAAATTTTTACAAAAACGAAATTGAATGATTAATTTTGCGCCACTTGTTGTATGCTTTAAATAGTTTCAGCGTTAAAAAGCTGCTTTATTTCAAACCGAATCACGTGGCCAACCATTTAGTCGTCCGTGACTTTGGCAGTGTTGAAAATAAAGGGTGGTTAAATTTCAAGGGCCGATGTTGAATGTGAACCACACCGAAACGTCGACGACGACGTTGGACTTCTTTCTTTGGGGTTGTTTGAAAGAAAAGGTGTACGTCGATAAGCCAGCATCAATTCAAGAGCTAAAGGGTGAGATAATTCGGCACATTAACGGCATGGAACCTCAATTATTCCTCAGCGTTATCGAAAATTGGACCATCGGATGGATGTGTGCCGCCGAGGCTATTTTCCCGATATTTTGTTTCATACGTAATTGAGCCATACCAATATTATTATAATAAAGAGAAATTACCATAATTTCTTAAAAAAATTGTATTTTATTTAAAATCAACACCGGCCCTTGAAACTTAACCACCCTTTATAAGCCTCTAAAAATATCATTCTTTTGGAGTTGTAGATATTATTTCTCAGAAAATTATTTATGCAGTTTAAAATAATAGGAAAATAAAAAATTTGAAATTATAAAGAATATAATATTTAAATTTCATTTCTTTTATTTTATTTATAATAATTTTCGAAAAACTCTGGTGAAAAAAGTGGGTATCTAAAATTTGCAGGAGTTCAACGATATTTGTGCCCCATCAATATACATACATTTCTTCCCTATAAGGTGCATTCGATAGGAAAAAAATCATACATACAACTTTCGGCTTGCTCTTCCTCAAGGAACTGCGTGAAGTCAGCGCTGCCATTCTGCTAAGATACTGCAGTTACAGATAGGGATTTTTTCTGAGAACAACATTTTCAGGGGAAAAATGCAATGGGAATTTGCACCTTCTTTTGCATTATACAAGCAAATGTGAGTGCTCCTCAATCAGTTATTTCTATTCCAACAAAAAACCGACATACATACATACATAAATGACATATATCGTAACAACAAAGCCGAACGTGTTTCATGGTTTGTTTCTCTCCTTAATTTCGAATGCATATACGTGCTTTTTGAGTCAGGATGCCAATAAAATGCCTACCTACCCTTAATTGCGATCGAGCGACTCCCTAAGTAATGCACCTCTTTATCTCTTTGCAGTCACGCTAGTGGAATTTGACTCTTGTCGCTGTGCACCGTATTCGTTAAACGATTGGCAAAATTTATAAACAACACAAACACTAACAATACTTACAATGTGGCACTAATGAAGTGGAAACTAATATTTGCTGTTGATTTTTTCCACCGCCGGTTCAACGTCGATGTTTTCTGTAGCAGAGGATTTTCTTATCTCCTTCTGCGACTGAAAAAAGTAGAGTAAAAAAATTAATTTCCTATAATTTCAATGTGAGTCAATATTTTTGTTTTCCTTAAGACTTCTCTTATCGCTTCAACTAAATAAATTCTGATACTTTTATGTGGCAAAAGTATTTCAATGAATTGGGTAAAATATACAGCCATGGCATAACTACCGATTGCCTTTTGAATGCCAGCTTACGATCTGTGCTGACTTTATGTCCGCCACTGTATGTTGAAAGAAGTGCATGATTCGTAGAGAACAAATCATACGCACTTTTGAAGTTTGCGTCTTGACTTGAAAGCAATAGAACACACAACAGATTCAAGCAATCGAAATGCGACTTAAAACTTTCGTTTATTAAAAGCCTAAATTAAGAAGAAGAAAAATCACAAAAAAGAGCAGCTGTAAGAATAGTTAAGACAAAAGTATTCGAGGGCTAGTTTTTAAAGAAAATTACATTGAGTGGTACAAATTTTTGATTTTGAAGCCAAATGTTAGAGCGGGCTGAGTTAACACCTCACAGTCGCCTCTTACGCTCGTGCAAGAAGTGATTGCTAATATTTCACGCTATGGTTAATCGATTGAAAAGGGGGCTATCGTAAAAAATAAGAAATTCAAAAAAATAGATAATTAATAAAAAAGATTATTCGTGTCAAAGTGGGAATATATTAAATTATACCTATGAAATGAGACTTTTTTTAATTTCAAACGTTTATTAACAAAAAATGGTTACAAATTTAATCTTCAAAATAATAGCCATCGCTAGCAAAACATTTTTCCCATCTCTCAATTTGCAATTTGTGGATGCCGCGCCAAAAAAATTGGCCGTCTTTGGTCGCAAACCAATCATCGAGCCATTTTTTGGCTTCTTCGTGAGAATTAAAGCGCTGCTCGGAAAGTGCGCTGTCCATCGATGCAAACAAATGATAATCGGAAGGCGCCAAGTCTGGTGAGTAAGCCGCATGCATCAGCGGTTCCCAATCGTACGTCTCGACCAATTCCCGGGTCGTTCTTGTTCGATGTGGCGGGGCATTTTCGATGTATGGCGCTGTTCAAATCGGTCAATTGTCGTTGATAGCGTGCACCGTCAACTGTTTCACCTAGTTTTAATAGCTCGTACCAAATCATACCACGCTGGTCCCAGAAAACACACAGCATTGCCTTGCGGCCAAAGTGATTTGGTTTGGCCGTTGTTTTTGGCTTGTGGCCGGGCGGACCATACGATCGTTTACACTTGGGATTGGAGAAATACACCCATTTTTCATCACCCGTAACGATTCGATGCAAAAAAGACTTCCTTTTGAACCGGGAGAGCAGCATTTCACAAGTGGTTTTTCGATGTCCGCAAATCGTAGTTTGAAGACACGAAATTCGACATTTTAAGAGCGACAAAAATGCATTGCTGTATGAAACGTAACAAACAATGAACTGAATATTATTGACAGATGACCGACGAAAAAACAAGACATTTCGGAAGGTTTAAAAATACTCCTGGCGACATCTATGGACAAATAGCTGAAAGTCTCACTTCATAGGTATATACAGTGGCTCAATAAAGAACTCGGACAAACCTTAGTTAAAACTTTGTATAAAAAACACTGCTAAAATAAAGGCAATTTGAAACAATATTTTTCGATTTCTAAATGCTTTATTTATATAATTTAAGAAATAACAAAAACATAAGATAAGTCGTGTGCACTTCTTTTACAATAACAAAAAACTTTCATAATGAGGAGAATTCACGCCAAAAAAGAACTCGGACATGGAAATTAATTTTACTTTAAAAGCCAATAAAAATAAAAATTAATATTTTGTGGGAAACCCTTTGGATTTAATAACAGCATTTAGTCGTTTCGGCTTTGACTCCACCAAATTTCTGCAAACGGAAGGATCAATTTTAGCCCATTCGTCCTTAAGAGCAGCTTCGAGGTCCTTTTTGCTTGAAATTTTGTGATTTTTGAGTTTATTCTCCAAATGCGCCCATAAATGCTCAATGACGTTTATATCAGGGGACTGTGGTGGAGTTTCGAGCACTTCCGGGTAGTTATACATCAACCACAAGCGAACATCAAGCGCCTTATGCTTGGGGTCATTGTCTTGGTAAAAATAAAATTGTTCCTTTACACCCAATTTTTCAGCACTTTGAATTAAATTTCGTTTTAAAATTGAAAGATATTGCTTGTGATCCATTATTCCATCAACAAAACAAAGATTTCCGGGTCCGGAAGCGGACATACATCCCCAAACCATCACTGAACCGCCACCGTGTTTAACAGTGGCACGCAGGTTTTTCTCTTTCAGCTCCTCATTTGGCTTCCTCCATACATACGACTGCCCATCTGATCTGAATATGTTGTATTTGCTTTCGTCGCAAAATATCACATCTTTCCAGAATTCAATGTCCTTATTTTTATAGGTTTTTGCAAAATTAATTCGTTTGTTTTTATTTTCCTTACTAATGTAGGGTTTTTTTTCTTGCGACTCTGCCATTGAGGTTGTTTTTTCTTAGAACTAATCGCAAAGTTTCTGGATTCCAGTCAATTTCAAGATGTTCTTTAACTTGTGTTGTAAGTTTTGGAGCACTTGAATGAGGATTTGCTCTGACTTGGTTTACTATCCAACGCTCGTTAGCGTCCGTAAAAAGCTTTGGCCGTCCTGTTTTCACTTTGTTTTGTACAGATTTTGTTTCTTTAAAGCGTTTTATGGTGTCACATACAGTTGATCGCGGTCGATTTACAAGTTTGCCGATTTCACGCATGGTTTTTCCATTTTTATGTTGCTCAATAATTATTTTTCGCACTTCTACCGAAGTTTGGCCACGTTGTCGACTCATTTTACAAAAAAGAAAAATGAAAATGCGTACTTGACACAATTTTCTTGACACAATTTACTTCCAAAACTGTCGATCGTTCCTCAATTAACTGTATATAATTTAAAAAATGGGATTCCCCCATTTAAACTGTCAGAAATTACGAAGTGATGTCAGATGTCCGAGTTCTTTTTTGGCGTGAATTCTCCTCATTTTGAAAGTTTTTTGTTATTGTAAAAGAAGTGCACATGACTTATCTCATGTTTTTGTTATTTTTTAAATTATATAAATAAAGCATTTAGAAATCGAAAAATATTGTTTCAAATTGCCTTTATTTTAGCAGTGTTTTTTATACAAAGTTTTAACTAAGGTTTGTCCGAGTTCTTTATTGAGCCACTGTACCTTGGTAAACATAATTTTCCTTTGTCCGGAGAATGCACCATTTTCTAAATATTACGAAATAAATATAATATAAAATATATGTATAATAAACATAAACAGTAATCAAAAGTAAAAGTAAATATGGAAAAATATTTTTTAAGAAGTAAAACCCATTTTACGCGATTTAAAAAAAAATACTTTACCTAATCAGGAACAGTTCTATACAAAAATATTAAAAAATAATTAATTTAAATAAAATATTTCAATAAACGTATCTCTAAAAGAAAACAAACAATTCACTCTCCTCCACTGCGTACAACTTTCTCACTAAACCAAAACCAAAAACAAAAAAAGCACCTCTCAGCTAATCCCATTCAAGAACTTACGCACATTACTCAAAAACAAAAGAGTTGAAGAAGAGAGATTCAGAGTTCTCATTTGAGTTGTTAAATTCAAAGCAAATATCAACTGGAAAAGTTAAGCGCTTTCAAGTGCGGCTTTAATGTGGAGCTTTTGCTGGCGGCAACAACAACAAGAAGCCAGTTCTTTCACTACACACTCCATTTGAACTCCGTAACGTTGTTGTCCATTGATACACAGTTAATAGACCGGTCGGTTGTTCGCTTGTTCGGTTGTTCAGTTTGCTGAGTTGGTGCGTTGTATTTGCTTCGTGGTCTCGCTGCAACGGCAGTCATTTGTTGACGATCTTTGAAGTTGGTTTGTGTTGAGTGCGCGTCGGTAAAGTTAAACGAATTGAGGAAATAGTAAAAATATGTAAAGAACGAAATGCTATTTTCAAAGTGTGTGTGAGTGTGTAGTAAACAATAAAAGGAACGTTGTGTTTGAATTCGATAAGCGAAAATTGCTGTGTGTTCAGAAACAATGTTGATGTAAGGATGAAAATGATTGTTTAATGTTGAAAACGAAAATGTGAGAACGTGAAAAAATCACAGTGACTCCGCTTAAATTAAAAGAAAAAAAAAAAAACAAAAATGAATTAAAAAGTGAACTGAAGGATTTTTAAAAATAAATAAAAATTTAAAAAGGAAAGAAATATATGAAAATACTGGGAAAAGTGTGTTTAAAAACCGCATGCTTAGAAATTTATTAGAAATATTTATTAAATATGATTACGAGAATGGAGGCCTACAAATTCTCTATGTAATTTATTTTGAGCATAGCAAAACAGGAAAATTAAAAAAAAAACTAAACAAAACTCGAAAATTTAAATTTTAACTCATAAAATCTGCATGCGAATAACTGCAATGCAATAGCTATTTTCATTATTAAATACCAATAAATGATCAGATAGCGATATTGAATAGGAAATTTTGTGTAATTATATTTGAATATATAGCAAATTAGACCAATTTTTTTTTTGAATATTTAAATATATCACACATTAGTCCAAAAAATGTTTGAACTGCGGAAAATAAGTAAAATATTATGAACTCTAGAAACTTTTTTTTTGGAAAAAAAAATAAATAAAAAATTTGCTGAAGTGATTAACTAAGTATAAATAATTGTAAATACCAAAATTCATCACAACAAGAATTGTCGACAAATTCAAACTTAAACTAACAGAACTTAAGCACAAGTGACTAAAATACCGTAAAAATTAAAAACAATTAGTTGAAAAATATACAAAAAAAATTTAACATCACCTAAAATTATTTAATTTACCTGCACACTACGAAGCTGCTACTGAAATTTTATTAAAAAACAAATGTTTACCAAATAAGAAAGCTTTTGAGCTACTGAATCATAAGAAATTATTATAAAAATACTGTTAAAAGCCAGAGAAAAAAATTATTTAATCTTTAACAAATTCTGCCTGGTTCTAATGCTAATTCCAAACTAAAAAGAAAAGTTAACAATTTTTTTATATAAAAGAAAAATTGTAAAATACATAGTTTTCGTGACGTATTATTGTGCGATAATATAAATCACAGGTGAAAGCAGAAAAAACAAATCGGAAATAGGTGAGTTGATTTTTGATTTTTATTATTGTGCTAGACGATTTTCATTTGGCCAAATACAACTGAAACTAACAAACTTTTTTTCTTGCAAAAATTGTTCTCATATCCCTAAAGAATATAAATTCAATCCTGGCTTGGTTCTCTGGTCTATGCTGCGAACCCAATTTCTTGTCTTAAGCCCAATGTTTTGTCTCTCTAAAGTAAAACATTTACAATTTTTTCTTAGTGTGAGTATAATACGCTGCATACAAAGAATTTTTTTAAGAATACTGCCTAAAAAGTTTGAAATGTTGATGAAAATTAAAAAAAAAAATTGAAAACTTTATAGGAAGTTATGTGAAAAAAAATGCATAACTCGACAAGAAAAAAAAATTTTCAAAAATCAGCCCGAATTTTGAGTCACTTTAAGCTGCATATAAAGAATTTTTCTGAAATTTCCGTCTACACAGTTTAAAAATGTCGATGACAATTTAAAAAAAAATTTTTAAACTTAATAGGAAGTTACATATGTGAGAAAAATGCATAACACGAGAAGAAAGAAATTATCAAAAATCAGCCCGAATGAGTCAGCTGCATACAAAGAATTTTTAAAGAATTCTGTCTAAAAAGTTTGAAATATTGATGAAAATTTTCCCTTTACTGATTTGCACATAGGCGTATATTCCAAGTGAGAAATGAAGTCGAATATAATCTTTCAAACGGAAGTTCTTGGGATAAGGAAAGCTTGCAGGATAATTAGAAACCATCCACAACAACTATCGGAAGTTTATATTTTTTCAAATAGTGAAGCAGCCATCTTAGTTTTAATGTCACCTACAACCAGTTCAAAAATCGTCAGACAATGCAAAGAAGAACTCAATGCTTTAGCGCGCACAACAGACAGCACTCTCATGTGGGCACCTGCCCATAGGAACATGGAAAGAAATGAGAAAGCTGATGGACTGCTAGGACAGCGGGCATCCTATAACGAATCGGAAGTGGCAGAAATAGGCTGACCCCTAGGCGCGGCAAAGCCAGATCTTCTCGCTATTCCAGAAGCAGGCCGTTGACTGATGGACTAACACGGATACCTGTAAAATAACTAAACAAACGTTTCCCAATTTCAACAAATCCAGAACTGACGAGTTGTTCAGAAAGACACGAGCAGGCATATTCAGAATTACTACGTCAACAATAATCGACCGCTGATGGAGATGGGGTGGCCGTACAACGAAAGATGTAGAAGCTGCAATAAAAAAAATCTAAGGAAATACTTTTTTACTATCTACGTGAGTGCCCAAATTTGCGTGCTCTACGACAAAGAATGCTGGAGAAATTCTCGATGGTTAAATTGAAAGAAATTGTAGAAAGGAAAATAGAGGGCATAGGCAGATTCGTAGACAAATCAAGATGGTTCCAGAACTGAGTTGTTCAGAAATACTTGAGCAGACATATTCAGAATTACATCAACAATAAGCAGCCGCTGATAGAGATGGGATGGCTGTAGAACGAAAGATGTAGAAGCTGAAAAAAAGCAGAAAGCTCAAAAAAAATCTAAGGAAACAATCTTTCAATATCTGCGTGACTGCCCAAACATGGGTGCTCTTCGACATAGTATACTGGAGGAATTCTCGATGGTTAACTTGAAAGAAATTGCAGAAAAGATAATAGACGGTTTAGGCAGATTCGTAGTCAAATCAAGATGGTTCGACTAATATTAAATATAAAAAGCAGTGGTTGTCCAATTTGTGTATCAAAATGGCATATTTTGTGCTAATTGGGTCTGGACTGTGTCACTCAGACAACACCTCCACCACCACCAGCACCATCAAAAACCAAATCGGGCCATAAATTTACTATTTCGTCTCCTGCACCACCTAGCGTTCTTTTTGTTCCAGCAAAGCAGCAACCTCAGCGCATGTACTTTCACGATACTTGGGTTACTGAAATTATTTAAAGTAATGAGACTACCAATTGATTACTTAGTTGATATAGAGTCCTTTATCACAAGTCTATGGGGAAGAACCTACACCGAGTCATCACTTGGAACTCTACGTTTCGCGTACCACACGCCTGTTATGCAAGAAAAAGTGGTAAAAAAATAGACCGGTTGGAAGTTCTTCTCGAATATGCCCGAAATTATGCAAACATAAACACTAATTTAAGCTAGGTAGTGCTGGCTGATCTGTAAAACGATCACACTTAGATCGTTAGGGTCCATTGTGCTACCAGTACTATGCATTTGGAGTCGAATTTTTTTTATATAATTCTTACGTCTTCACGAGTTTTAACAAACCGTTCAGCCTTTTGCCATCAATAACTTTTAACAAATTTTTCAATTATTAATTTGACGAGTCCTACAAAGAGCAGGGCAGTGGCCACTAATCGCTCTGAACTAATCCCATTTTGGCAGCGTCCCTTCAGTAATCCAACCAATATTTTGCAGTTTATAGCTTTCGTATTCCTAGTCCTTAGCATAATTTTGGCAGTTTGGTACGATGTTCAGTGTTCCCATATCGACTGCATTTCCTCATTTAGTTTCGTTTTCAAAAAGGATATTGATGCGTATATTTCTGACGTGCTCAATCTTGGCAACCAAGATGCGAGCTCATTGGCTCTCTCATTTCTTTCCACTCCTTGGTGTCCTGGTATCCAGTATACCTATAGTGACCTGCCCATTTCTGCAGAGTTCATCCATTTTGGATTTGCATTGTTCAACACATTTCTAGTTAGTCCAAGTCATAATTGCTTTAATAGTCGCTTGGATATCAATGAACATATTTGGACGAGTATGGAGAGGAGTTAATGTCAAACCCAATTCAGTTACTTTTGTTGCGGCATAGATTCCAGCTTGAAAAATATTACTCTAATTAGGAAGTTCGAAATACTTTAAGAGATCAAATCGCTACTTAAACACTAAATGGTATACAATTTGGCAGTTTGAAAATCCAAAATATTCAAACTTTGAATGATTTATTTTAGGGTCTTTTTTTTTTAAGTAGTATGGATTTCCTTTGGTTGTTCACTTATGAGAAAAATGCAACATTGGTATTCATATCCATATAAAATAAACGGCCTCAAAAGTTACAATAATCAGTAGTAAACATATATTTCAGATACATCCATGCAAAGGGGATAGCCAAAGAAAGATCTACCTATTGCCACACACAATAACTGATTTGAGAATCGTCTAGCTCTCCTTTCTCATCGTAACTCAGCTGTGACGAACACATACCAATCCAAAATCCATTTACACATGTGTAGGTGTGTACCTGTACTTTAGAAATCTTACAGCTCGAGCTCTGATCAGAGAACACAAACATATTTACATGTGTGGACATGTATACACACACGCTTGCGTGTGCTTACCCTGTTGGAAGCGCTTGACAAATAGTGATTGCAATGCTACTAGTAGAAACGTTGTATTAGAAAAAGGACCTAACCTCACCGAGAAATTTATTGTGTATTTGGAACTTTTGCAACTCTTCTTTGTCCACAATTACATAAATTAAAGACTGTGGTACATTTTTATGTTGAAGCTATTTATTATTTAGATTTTCATATTAATAATAGAAGTATTTTCGTCAAATTATTCTTAAACCTAAGAGTGATAGATTACAAAATTGCGCCATCCGTGAGAGTATTTCTGGCTGTGTCGTAACAATTGGGTTAACCAGAAATAGAACGATGTAGTACAGGAGTACAGCAAGGATACGCATTGTCTTTGCTTGTGTACAAGCAGATCCTTCTTTCTGATTGGCGCGATAACCGCTTACGCAATTTTGGTTCAGTTTAACAAAGCGTGCCAGTCGTTTCTTTCTCGTGCTAAAATGCGCCAGTTGGAAACACCGAGTGAAGCCTAGTCCTTCTCCACCGGATCTTTCCAACGCAGATGAGGCCTCCCTTTTCCTCTGCTACCACCAGTTGGTACGGCAACGAATACTTTCAGAGCCGAAGCATTTGTATCCATTCGCGCGACATGACCCAGCCAACGTAGCCGCTGGATCTTTATACGCTGCGCTATGTCTATGTCGTCGTAAAGCTCATACAGCTCATCGTGCAAAGGTTCAAAAATCTTCCGCAGAATCTTTCTCTCGAACACTCCAAGTGACGCCGCATCGGATATTATACTCGTCGACTTACTTAAATTCTGCGTTGGATTTCCAGTCTGATATTATTATCGGTGTTAATGCTGGTTCCTAGATAAACGAAGTCTCTTCAAACCCCGAAATGATTTTTGTTTTTTTATGACAGAAAGTACTTCGTTTTGTCCTCGCTCACAACCAGACCCACTCGCTTTGCTTCTTTATCCAGTTTGGAAAAAGAAAAACTCGCAGCGCGGTTGTTAACGCCGATGACATCAATATCTATATTTCTGATGAAAGTATGAATACTTCTATGGTTTCAGTAACAAATTTTAATCAGTAGGGATAGGTTGTTAGCCTAGGGTCTCTATCCGTACGATGGGCTGGCATTTTAGATTTCTGTAGCTGGTGGGCGCAGCACTTCGTTTTTCAGCCACTTGCTACAAGACAGCCGCTCTTTTGAGCTTAAGGGGGTATTCTGGTCCAGACGCCTTAATTTTAGGTATTTTTAAAACTAAGATAAAAAAAAATTAAAAACATTTTTACTATCCATTTTTTTATGGTTTTTATTAATATTGGAAAAGTATAAAAAAATCGTGGAATTACAGGCCGGTGGAGTGTGGGCTAGGTACATAAAAAACGGTGCTTTATGGTTGACATGATTCCAACCCTTTTTGTGTTCTAAAATAAACAAATTAAAAAAATTCTTCATTATCGGATTACGCCAAATCAAAGAAAAACAAAAAAATCACAAAATGGCGTCAACTTGAAAAAAAAAAGAATTTTTCTTACCTTCTTTTTTTACCTTTTCAAATTTTTTAAAAATACTTCAAACTTAAATTTTTCAAAATCCGAGGAAGGCGCGATAGGCAGATGAATAATAAAAAATGTTTATCAAACTTCAAAGCGATCGGTCAAGTAGAACTTGAGATATCATCACGACCATCTCAAAAAAAGTAGTTTTGAGAAAATCGCGTTTGAAGTTAGAGCAACAATTCCAATAGAATAACTTAGATTATAATATTTACTACCTGGATTAATCGGCGCTATATTTCCTGGTATATATTATAGAGGAATAAAGTATATATATATGTGTATAGAATAAATAAAGGTTGTGTGGGATACAAAAAGGTATATTTTTGAAGGTCTAAACTTTAAAAATATGCAAAAAAATCGATTTTTTCAAATTTTTAAACCAGAATACCCCCTTAATGCTTATGACAAGGCGGCACTTCCTCGCCTTGTCGGTGATGGATTTGCACTTGTAGTCAAATTATAAAATAGTACAGAGCCCACTGCCCAATGGACTACGTCCATAACCACCACCCGTTTCTTGTCTGTGACTGGTTATTTCTTAGGAAAAACTTATTAGCAGCCAATGTCCATATCACTATCCGCAACCTATGACCCGTGTGTTAGCCTGCAGCGCGGCTCGATCGCCTGCCCAAAGCCGGCGCGATAGCAACTGATAATAATACTGTTACAACAACAACATCAAACTTAGTTACAGAACTTTAAAACGCTTCAAACGTCAAATGTACTTCGAATAGTTGGAAACGTATTTAGGGAATAATATTTCAAAAAGCAAAAAATGTACATTGGAATTTTGTGGTATATTTAAAACTCCCTGAAATACATCTGACTACCCCGAATTACTGGTTCTGATTCCTGTATCTGTCTCTGATTCCCTACAGGGTAATATGAAAAAATATCTACACATTTTCATGCCTCGCTTCCTTCCCTTGCTTCTTGCAGAGCTCATTTCTGGCTCATTTTCTGTGTTCTTGTTTTATCAGATTGCTGCTCGTACTTTGGTGTAGTAGTTGCTTTTGTTTTTGGTTTTTGGTTTTTTTTTTAATTTTGTGTCGATATTCGCTTTTTCAATTGATTTTTTATTATTTGTAGATTTTTCTAAAGCGACCACAGTGATGCGGTTGTTCATTTGACAGTGTTGCTGTCGCCAGTACGTCGCTTTCGCGTAGCCAACAACACGACTGCCTCTGCACCTCCACTTAGCCGTGTTACTTCGGTTGTGATGCGTCTTTGTTATTTTTTGTTTTTTGTTTTTTGGTTTTTGTATTTTTTTTGTTTTCTGTCTTCGGGAGTGTTGTGGTTTGCGCGGCGATCCATCGCCTGCGGGAGTCACACACCAATAACGTAGGGGAAAAAAACAAAAACAACAAGTGTTTGCAAGCAGTTTGAAAGCAACTACTCCTTTTGTAGTTTATGGTGGCCACATTTAAAATATAAAATAAAAGATACATTAATAAATAAATCAAAATAAATGCTTGGAAATCAAAATGTTGAATGAATGAAATAAAAATCAAAGTAAAACAAAGTGTAAGCAAAAAATAATGAAAGAAATGGAATTTTGGATAGTGCGAAAGCCAACATCAAGTGGCGGTCAATAGATGTGCCTGTACATACAAGGGGATGTGTGCTTGTGTGTGTGTGTGTGTGGCTGTTAAAACCATGAAATCATAATTCTATATATTAACACAGCCTTTTCAGATAAAGCGTCTGGCTGATTGCTTTTTGCTTTGATCCACTGAAGGTACCTTCAAGTCTTTCAACCAAACTGACTCATCTCGCTGTTTTTTTTTAATTCTTATTTTAATTCTTCTCCGGTGCTTAGCTACTTTTCACCGCCGCCGGCCATATTAAGACGAGAATAGTAAATTTTTATAAATTTAATTTCTAAAGAAATTCTCATGCTCAGAAATGGGTTGATGTACGAAACGTTGAAGTGAAGTGGAATTAGAATATTAACAAAAAAACCACAATAGGGTAAATTGCGCTTATTGCTAAAGAAAGCAAAGGGTGTGGTATAACTAATGATGGGCGCGGGAGAAAATTCAGCATCGATGCCACATATTTCTATGCACGTTTTTTGGTTATTGAATCTGCACATCCCGAAAAACGAAATCGCCAAGAGGAGGTATCGGCGTGCATGTATAAGTATGTATTACAGGCTGTATCAGTGTCCATACAAAAAAAAAAGTAAAAACAAAACAACGCTATTGTTTCTTCATCAATATTATAAACAACAAGGCTTGCACCAAAATGTTTCTGAAAAAGACATGCGTCAGCTGGACCGCGAAAACCATAAAGTTACCTTAATCTGGGTCCCAGGACATCGGAGCATTGAAGGTAATGAAAAAGCAGAAGGATCTGCCATGAATAACGCTCTTGCAGAATCGGTATTCACACCATTAGGTGCAGTCAAGAGTGCGATTTTCCTAAAATACCTTCGAATCGCGGATTGTAGATGGAGAGACCAGATGAAATGCAAAAATAGCAGAACGTTATGGCCCACCTACAACCTTAAGCAGTCGTCAACACTGATAAACATGAAACGACGGGACGCCTGGGGCCTAACGGCAGTCATAACTGGCTTTTGGTCTGTGGGGGAACAAGCAGGCAAAATGGGTATCCCTCACAACATACACTGTCACAGTTGCAAACAACCGGAGAAAAAGGAAACAATTTTCCATTTCCTCTGCGAATGCCCTGCCCTATGGAAGGACAGAATGTTAACCCTGAGCAAACCGCTGTTCGAGCGTCTTGAACAGCTGTCTGGCTTAGATGTCAACAACCTGATAAGGCATCTAAACCGCACAGAGTGGATATAGTCATGCTGTAAATAACTGGTAAACAAGTTGGTAGCGAGGATGTGGCAACAAAATAGTGCGGAAGCGCTAGTTGGAAGAATCACCACTTAAACCAATCAACCAATCAACCAGCTGGACCGATTCGAAAGTACCTTCAAAAATCGAGTTTTTAATAAATAAAATTAGTTTTTAAAAATATTGTTTCCACAAAAATCGTCTTCTTCTTGATTGGTGCGATAATTTAAGCCTTTCTCTTCCTCTGCTACCACTAGCTGATACCGCATCAAATACTTTCAGCGCCGAAGCGTTTGTATCCCTTCGGAAGATATGTCACAGCCAACGAAGCCGCTGTCGCTGTAAAGCAAATACAGTTCATTGTTCCAACGCCTACGACACGCGCCGTCACCAACGTGTAAAGTTCCAAAAATCTTCCGCAGAACCTTTAACTCAAGCACCGGCAGTCCGTCGGTTGCCGCGGCTCTTTTTTTCTTTAGCTGGTTATCGCTGTTCTCACCTGTTCATGCTCGAGTAGCCGAACGACAGTTCCGTCGTCAAAGATTGAGGTTCGCGAAATGCTCCCTTCATAATTTAGGCACGCTCTGGATATCAGTCCCCAGAGCACCGTCTTTGTTCTTACAGAAAACGCCCCGGTCTTGAAACCTTCTGTAGAATTTCCGGGCGTTTTTCTTATTAGCGTGCATCTTAAGTTCCTTCCACTCACGGATTTCGGTCGCTTGTTTCTCCCTTCTGATAAGACGCCTCCCTTCCTTTGACAGCACCGGGCAGCAATCCCAAATGGCTAGAGTTGTGATGTCACATAGATGAGAACTATGTAACCTTCGTTCAATAATGTGTGTGAGCAAACGCGGCACCCATTTGGAAAACACCTTTTTCATACCCAAATGTTCGTGTATTATGGTGTGTACACTGCCGGCTGATATCTTTAGAATGTCAGCAATCTCCTTCACTTTCACTTTACGGTGGGACATAATGATTTTCAGAGTTTTTTCAACGTTTTCCGGAATAACAGCGGCATTTGGCCTTCCAGTAGATGGAATGTCATCGGTGTCTGTACGACCACGTTTGAATTCGGCATACCAATAACAAATGCTTCTTTTTGATGGAGCAGAGTCCGAATTATATTTTTCAAGCCATTTCTGGCATTGAAAAGTTTTTTTTTTTTCATTGAAAAACAATGATAAATCAGCACACGGAATTGCTTTGAATTCATTTTTTTTTAACTCAAAAGTAGCGTCACTTAAAGCACTGTAACTTGTAAACAAATGGTCGGATTAACATATGATTTTGACAGTAAGCCTAAAAAGGTTGCCAACTTTCGAAAAAAATATTGATTTAGTACTAGTGCCGCCATCTATGTGTCAGTCACACACATTATTGAACGTCCTGGTACAGTGAACCAGTCTCTCCTAACCGACACCTCTCTTAAGTGGACACTTTTTTCAGTACCGCAAAAATTTTTAGTGATTTTTCAAAATTTTTCTCTTTTGAGCAGACAATCCTTCTATAACAGGACGGGGACACTTTTTTTCCTCACCAAAGATATTTTAGTTCTCTCATGAAGGAACAGCCTACAAACTTTGTGTTGGAGTTGTTAAAGTCAATAAATTTGTTAGATGTTGTTCATTTCATTCACAAAGCGTGGAAGTAAGTGAGTCTCCAGACAGTGAACAATTTTTTAGAGAAACCTGATGTTGAGAAAAAAAACTTCCCAAATCACAATAGGACGATTGTACCTCAGAGGATGAGCTTCTATTTACTATTGGAAGTTACTCAGCTCACCAACATTATTAGTATACCTTAATTTAGGTAATCAAGTGTTCATAAATGTTGAAGAAGCAAAAACACTACTGAAGTGCCAACTCACGCTGGTCAACTCTTCTGAAAATGAGTTCGTAATGAGTTGACTCCAGTTATAAAGAGGCTTATTTCGCAACGAGAAAACTAAGCACTATTTCTTTATATCACAGTGACCCTCAAAGGCATTGAATTGCTTACTGATCTTCCACTACACCTCCAAGATATTGAAATTAAAGGGAAAACTCCTGAATCTAAAATTTCTAAATTTTTCACATGAATTTCAATACCTTGCATAACATACATTTTTTTTTACATATCTCGTGTTTCTTCATCGTAATGAAAATTCAGTTCATTATGTCAAATATTTGTCTGTTCTGGTTTTCGAGAGAAAACCAAGCCGCATTCATTAAAGGCGGTAGCACTAGACCAACAACAATATTTTGTATATTTGATTGTCAAAGCAAAGTAGAAAACAAAAAATGAATTCGCCTTGATTCATTCTGGGCTGACAGCCACATGGACCCGGCGAAAGAAAAACAACAAATCAGCTGATTTGCCGATGCCACTTTTAATAGATTCGCCTTGAATAAAATTGATTGAATATTAAAAAGCAGTCACAAATTATTTTAACTTTTTTACGCTTTTCTCATAAGTGGACGCCTCCCATAAGAGGAAAAAATTTTCAGTCCCTAGGTGTCCGCTTAAGAGAGAGTACACCGCACATATTACTTATATCAACAAATCCTGACGGGAAATATGATTTGGTCCTGATATCTACGATAAAAAAGTTTTAAAGGAACTAATGTTAGGTGCGCAACTAAGTTCCCTCTGTTTATCAATAGATGCCGCCAGCAGTGTATGCTATTCGATTCTAGCATAACTTAAACACCATAAACTAAGCTTAGACATATGGTAAACAAACTGCTTCGAAACATTAGTGATTTTGTTTTGGTATCATATACTTTTGGTTTTGTGAAAATGTCTGATATTGTGCTAAATAATCGTCATTTGCGGGAAATGTAGATTTTCCTCTTTCATTCGAAAAAAGGGCGGCTGAAGCGCATCGAGAGCTACAAAAAGTTTATGAAGATGTTGCTTTAAGTGAAACAATGTGCCGAGATTGGTTCCGTTGCTTCAAGATGGTGATTTTAATGTTGACGACCGTCCGCGTGAAGCAAGGCCAAAAACCTTCGAAGACACTGAATTGGAGGCATTACTCAATGAGGAACCGTGTCAAACGCAAGAAGAGCTTGCTTCAGTATTAGGAGTTAAATCCTTCTCATAACAACTCAATTTATGGTGCTTATGGAGTATCAACTTTTAATTTCGATTTTCAAACTGAAAAAATTGTATTCTTGAAATACTTATTTCCATTTACATATATGCAAAGATATGCGCGTATATGAACCTATGAAGTTTCTATAAACTATCAACAACTGGAGTCTGTGTTTGAGTAACCTTTAATCTTTCTGATAGGTTTATCTCTTCTTTTCTGCTTACGAAACATTTTTCGATAACGAAATAAGTGGCAAGCCAATTTTGCCTTTTTTTTTTAATGTTGCTTTCAAATTTCGAATAAAAGATGTTTGCGTTCACTTTTCGTATTAAAATTTTCTTTCCACTATGCGCTGCAGCTAACTAAGTACAGCTTATCTTGAATGTAAAGTCGAAGTCGATAATTGAAAATATTAATGAGGCAAGCTTGGAAAACTCTAACAGCTGGCGGTACTTTGTTTACTTTTTAACGGCATCGATGTTTAATTTTATGCAAAAACACATACATACATACAAGCTGCTTATTAAGTAGTGGAGGATAAGTGAATAAAAAAGAAAGAAATATTATCAAATTCTAACAAAGAGTAAAAATGAAAAGTGGCACGAATGAGATAGTGTAAGAAATAAAACAAATGAGAAATAACACAACTATAAAAGGAAAATAATAACAAAAGCCGGTTAGAGCGAAACAAAAAGGGGCACTTTGCACGTGGCATGCACTTGTGGCATGCAACAAGTATGTGTGTTACTTAGTAGAAATGCAAACAAAAAAACCAAAACAACATTGACGCATAAATGGGTAAAGGCAAGCGAGATATTTAGAATGTGTGTGCGTATGGGTGTATACATATACTCGTACTTATTCAATCATCTGTGCATGCACATACAATGAGGCGTGCATAAATACATATTTGGCCTTTGCCTGCTGAATGAGTATGACAAACAGTCAATTTACTTTAAAAATTGGTCACTTTGAGACTCAATGTAGGAAGGTAAGAGAATCGATAACAAATATTTGTTTGCCTATTTGATTTTTTGTTTTTTAATTTAAGAATCTTATGTGACAAAGGTGTTGTGCAGCACTGTCTTTAGTTGGCACATCATTAACTATTCCAATAAAACCGTAATTGGTTTCAACACAATGGCCGACAGTGTGGCTTTCACCGGGGTGAATACTTGAGAACAAAGTACTTGGTGACTATAAAGAAAAAACCTACGCTCATTACTTTTGCCCGGTATAACTTATTCTTCTTCTTCTTAATTGGCGCGATAACCGCTTACGCGATTTTGGCCGAGATTAACAAAGCGCGCCAGTCGTTTCTTTCTCGTGCTAACCGGCGCCAATTGGACACACCAAGTGAAGCCAAGTCCTTCTCCACCTGATCTTTCCAACGCAGAGGAGGCCTTCCTCTTCCTCTGCTACCACCAGCTGGTACCGCATCGAATACTCTCAAAGCCGGAGCGTTTGTATCCATTCGGACGACATGACCCAGCCAACGAAGCCGCTGGATCTTTATTCGCTGCGCTATGCCTATGTCGTCGTAAAGCTCATACAGCTCATCGTTCCATCGTCTGCGATATTCGCCGTTGCCAACGTGCAAAGGTCCAAAAATCTTACGCAGAATCTTTCTCTCGAACACTCCAAGCGTCGCTTCATCGGATGTTGTCATCGTCCAAGCTTCTGCGCCATACGTTAGGACGGGCATGATGAGAGTCTTGTAGACTGTTAATTTTGTTCGTCGAGAGAGGACTTTACTGCTCAATTGCCTACTTAGTCCAAAGTAGCACTTGTTGGCAAGAGAGATTCTACGTTGGATTTCAAGGCTGACATTGTTATCGGTGTTAATGCTGGTTCCTAAATACACGAAGTCTTTTACAACCTCAAAATTATAACTGCCAACAGTGACGTGGGTGCCGATACGCGAGTGCGCCGACTGTTTGTTTGAAGACAGGAGGTACTTCGTTTTGTCCTCGTTCACCACCAAACCCATTCGCTTTGCCTCTTTATCCAGTTTGGAGAAGGCAGAACTAACAGCTCGGTTGTTAAGGCCGATGATGTCAATATCATCGGCATAAGCCAGCAATTGTACGCTCTTATAAAAAATTGTGCCTGAGCGGGGTGAGTTCTGCGGCTCGTACGATGCTCTCCAACATCAGGTTAAAGAAGTCACACGACAGCGAGTCACCCTGTCTGAAACCTCGTTTGGTATCAAACGGCTCGGAGAGGTCCTTCCCAATTCTGACGGCGCTGCTGGTGTTGAGCAACGTCATCTAACATAGCCGTATTAGTTTTGTGGGGATACCAAATTCAGACATAGCGGCATACAGGTAACTCCTTTCCGTACTGTCGAATGCAGCTTTGAAGTCGACGAAAAGATGGTGTGTGTCGATTCTCTTTTCATGGGTCTTTTCCAAGATTTGGCGTATTGTGAATAGTTGGTCGATGGTAGACTTTCCAGGTCTGAAGCCACACTGATAAGGTCCAATCAATTGGTTGACGGTGGGCTTCAGCCTTTCACACAATACGCTCGCTAGAACCTTATAGGCGATATTTAGAAGACTAATCCCGCGGTAATTGGCACAAATTGCAGGATCGCCCTTCTTATGGATTGGGCAGAGCACACTTAAATTCCAATCGGCAGGCATGCTTTCATCCGACCATATTCTGCATAGGAGCTGATGCATGCACCTTACCAGCTCCTCGCCGCCATGTTTGAATAGCTCAGCCGGCAGTCCGTCGGCGCCCGCGGCTTTGTTGTTCTTTAGCCGTGATATTGCTGTTCTCACCTCGTCATGGTCGGGTAACGGAACGACAATTCCGTCGTCAACGATTGGGGTATCGGGATCTTCACATTCTCTATGACATGCGCAGCTGTCACCGTTTTACAGGTTCGAGAAGTGTTCCCTCCATAATTTAAGATTGCTCTGTACGTCAGTCACCAGATCGCCGTCTTTGTTCTTACAGGACAACGCCCCGGTCTTAAAACCTTCTGTAAGCCGCCGAACTTTCTGGTAAAATTTTCGGGCGTTGTTCCTATTGGCCAGCATCTCAAGCTCCTCGCACTCACGTATTTCGGCCTCTCGTTTCTTCTGTCGGATAATACGTCTCTCTTCCTTTTTTAGCTCTCTGTAGCGATCCCACATGGCTCGCGTTGCGCCCGATCGCAGCGTGGCTCTATAGGCAGCATCTTTTCTTTCGGCGGCAGCATGACATTCCTCGTCGTACCAATTGTTTTTTCGGGCTCGCCGGAATCCGATTTCTTCTTCGGCGGCGGTACGTAGGGAACGAGAAATGTTGCTCCATTGCTCGCGCATGCCGGTGTGTTGGGCAGTGCTCTCCGAGAGCAGGAGTGAGAGTCGAGTGGCGAATCTTCTGGCTGTCTGTTGTGATTGCAGCTTTTCGATGTCGAACATTCTTTGCGTAGGTAGATGTACGTTTTTTGCTGCACAGAGGCGTGTGCGCAGTTTGGCTGCAACAAGGTAATGATCCGAGTCGATGTTGGGTCCTCGGATCGTACGTACATCTAATACCATAGAAGCGTGTCTTCCATCTATCACAACATGATCGATCTGGTTTCGCGTTTTTCGATCTGGAGACAGCCAGGTAGCTTGGTGAATCTTCTTATGCTGGAATCTGGTGCTACAGACTACCATGTTTCGGGCCCCGGCGAAGTCGATCAGCCTCTGTCCGTTACCGGATGTTTCGTTGTGCAGGCTGAATTTTCCGACTGTGGGACCAAAAATTCCCTCCTTGCCCACCCTGGCGTTGAAGTCGCCAAGCACGATTTTTATGTCGTGGCGGGGGCAGCGCTCATAGGAACGTTCCAAGCGCTCATAGAAAGAATCCTTGGTCGCATCGTCCTTCTCTTCCGTCGGGGCGTGGGCGCAAATTAGCGAGATGTTAAAAAATCGCGCTTTGATGCGGATTGTTGCGAGACGCTCGTCCTCCGGAGTGAACGACAGTACTTGGCGACGAAGTCTCTCTCCCACAACAAATCTGACACCGAATTTGCGCTCCTTTACATGGCAGCTGTAGTAGACGTCGCAAGGTCCTATGTTTTTCTTACCTTGCCCCGTCCATCGCATCTCTTGGATGGCAGTGATGTCAGCCTTTACTCTCACGAGGACATCAACCAGCCGGGCAGAGGCACCTTCCCCATTAAGGGACCGGACATTCCAGGTGCATGCCCTCAAATCGTATTCCTTATTTCGTTTGCAGGGGTCGTCATCAGTGTTGGAAGTTCTCATCCGAGGCTTTGTTGCTGTTTTCATTGGGGGGGGCTTTTTAAGTGGCGGGTCCCAAACCCAGCGCACAACCAGCTATGCTGGGATGCTTCACCTTCTCACTTTAGTTCACTCCCGAACGGGTGTTCGGAAGCTAACCAGAGGATACGTGGGCTAATCCCGGACGTTGTGAGCTGCTTGAACCATATGTAGAAGAATCGTCCTGGCCACTCCCAAGTGAATGGCGATCAGTAACTTTCCCCACTTGCGTGGACTTCTACACATGGAACCATCCTCCGGTATAACTTATTACCTATGTATTTATGAGCAGATTATGCAGGTTCTGCTGTGATGAAGAGGAGTCTATGGAACACTTAACTACCAACTGTGAGGCATTAGGCCACAGGAGACACAGAATCCTGGGCTCGTACCTACTAGAGAAGGAAGGCCTACAATTGCTCCCTCCTAAGGAGCTGATTCGATTCCTCGGTATACTAAATAATTATAATTAAGTAATTAGGTGCGCACAATAGATCAAAAGGCCTTAGCCTAACCCGTACAACCATTACCATTGCCATTACCATAAGGAGATGACGCGGCATGCCACTAACAACCCATGTCAGCCTTGAGATTGAGAAGTATATCTTGATCGTTTAAAATTCACTGATAAATTCTCCGCGATTGAGTTTTATTAAGCCATAGCAACAAACTACACTACATAATTTGTCGATTATATTTTCAAAAAAAAAAAAAAATGCACTCAAGAAAACAAAACCAAAAAGTGCCCAAATAGTAGCTATGGCAGTGGTAGCAGAGAAACAGAAGCGAAAGCAGTAGCCGTAGCTGGAGCATAAACGAATAATATCGTAAGTAGCGCTCCAGTCGACTCTAAGTTTTTTTGCTACTACTACTATTTACAAGCGCAGAAATATGGAAATCTGCACTGACAGTTCTTAGATGAACTGTGGTGAGGGAGCTGTCAACTATGCGGAGCCGCTCAAATTATCTTGAATATGTCAGCGTGTTCCAGGCAGAACTGTTAGCAGTCATAGAAGCATGCAAATCACTAAAACACTACACAGAAATTGGTGCAAAAGTAAGTATCTTCTCAGACAGTCAAGCATTTATCAAGGCCGTAGATTCCAATTCTATTGCATCCAAACTAGTTTTACAGTGTAGAAAGGTACTAGAATTTCTTGGTCCTTGGCTTCAAATTACTCGGATATGGCTTCCCGATCATAGGAATATAGAAGGTGATGAGATAGCAGATGAACTAGCAAGAAAAGGATCGCCACTAGACATAACAGAAGCGGTGCCAGTTGATATCCCATTCAACACAATAAAATCATCCATCGCTTCACACTACTAAGCTTTAGCCGAAAGAAGGTGGAAAAAATTAACTGCATGCACTACATTTTTCTTGTGGCCTTCATACAACATCCAGAGGACGAATTACCTGTTACGATGCTCGCGCCCAAGCATCTCACTTACCACTGCATCTCTTACAGGTCACTGGGAGGTAGGGGATCATGCAACCAGACTTAACCTTCCTTTCAATCCCATCTACAGAAGCTGTCAGGCGGAGGGGGTGAAAGAAAATCTTTCCAATGTTCATGCGAATGTCCGGGACTAGCTAGATCAGGACTTCGCTCTTTCGGTAAGCCTTTTCTACAATGAATTATTGAATTCTCAGACATAGAGGTAAAAAGTTTGCTGCTATACTGGGATCGCACGAAATGGATCTGACTCAACAAGTAAAAAAAAATCAACAACAAGATATTACACTTGAACAGTGGGAGTAGAACGGCTCTAGTCACTAATTAGGGCTTTTCAGTAGAAATCCTCAATCACTTCAACAACAACAACAGCTGACAGACTCTGCCGCCGAAGCGAGTGAATTGTCACTTGTGTGGGTTCCACTTGGAGTACTAGTCCTATCGCTGACCATTACCGATGATAAGTTTAATTCGAGAGCCCTCCCTAGCCAGTTTGGTTCGCGGATGACACCCTGATTCTAGGCCAACTTTGAGTCATCACACGAGTGTTGGAACCTAACCCATCAGGGAAGGCTACTCGTGTGATCACAGTGCTTCCCTATCCACCACCTGGGATGCACCGGATGGGAAATTAGGCAACTCCTCACGGGTAATGATCCTTCCGCAAATTCTCTTTACATGCCAGTTCCATTATTTTCTTCTCTTGCTGCTCCTTTTTATTATGTCCGTGATTTCGCACGTCTCTCGTATCTCCTCGTTTCGTTTAAGATCGCGTTTTGTGTAGCCAGCTGTTGCTCGCGGCTCGAGTTTCAATTCCGTATGTCATAATTGACCTTACGCATGCTTTATGTATGCGAACTTTGCTCTCGAAAATACACAGCTGAGAAGAATGTCCTGAGATGATTTCACCTCGTCCTCCAAACAACTTCTGCAGAAAGAGCTTGAAGCAATATGAAGTCTGTCTGAATGGATACCTAACGGAAAGTGTTCGGTAAGAAGACCCACAAAGTTCGAGAGCTGCAGGTATGCTAGTCATAGAAGCGAGAAAGCTTCTCAAGCACCCTCGATCTAACCGTGACCGGAAGGACTTCGCAACTTCACATGTTTGCGCTCTCGCTGAGTTGACACGTAACCCATCTTTCCAGGAGTAGACCACAGGTTCTCAAGGGAACCCCAATCCTTCCGTTTTGCGATAAAACCCTCTTCAGGATCTTCTGTTTATCCAGCTCATCAGCCAAGCAATTCGCTCTATGCTACTGTGAATGAGATTTGAGCCTAATATCGAAGTATTTGGATGCAATCGAGGGAGAAATCAGGCATTCCACAACTAATTTCGAACGCACAAACAGCGAGTACAAGACCCTAATTGTTGCTTGGCTGTTGGAATAGATATTTATGTCCTTTACAGTAATTACAGAAGTAAGCAACCAATCCATTGCTTCCTCAGTTGTGATTAACTCCGCTTGGAAAACACTACAGGGGTCCGAAAGTCTACATTTGAGCTTGATGGGGAGCTCCTCGTAGAATACTCTCGCACCAAATCTTCCGTCCATCTTCGAGCCATTCGTAAACATGTTTGCCATGCCCTGCCTCCAAATGTTGCACCACGCCCACTCCTCCGTTGAGGCAACATAAAACGAAAAAGTAGAAAAAATATCTCTAACTCGTCATAATTCTTAGTTCTGGAAACTCATTAACAAGAGTCTAGAGAACTTTTAGTACCAGGATTATGTATTTGAACAAGGCCCCCAATTTGTAATTTCCTCCTCCGATTGGTATTGAGAGATTTTGAGAAACAAAAAAATCACATTTTTTTCTTAAAACTCTTCAACACTTCGAATAACACAGCTCAGAGAATATCTTCATTCTTCGAATGCGCGGGATATTCTTAAAGAGGTATTAATTTTCATAATCGGCTCAGGCAAATCTCAAATAATCAAAATAAAAAATGGACTTAAAAGGAAATAAACATAAATATCCTTTTCAGCTGTTGAAATTCATGCCGTTGCAGTGTTTATTTCCAGAAGCACTCATTCGACTGTTGCATTGTTAGAAACGACTAAAAGCGGCAATAAAAAGTGCATTTGTTGCAGCAACACAGCAGCCTGACTTATAAACAAAACCAAAGGCAAAAAAATCATATTTTTCCATAGAAAATGATAGTGGAAATAGCAAAACGGCTGCCTGCCCACCGACCAACTCAAATGGAAACACTTAGAGCGGCAATAACAAAACAACAACAACAAATGTTGCAGCAGCAATGAAAATGACCGAAAGTAAGAATTGCTTAGCCAGAGGAGCAGATAAACATCATAAAACGGATGAACCGAAGCTAAAGCGTAAATACATAGCTGGGGAATTGGTTGCGCGTGCGCGATCAGCAATTTAATATTTTGTTATTCCTTTGCATTCTTGGTGATATGATTGTTTTTGTTTTGCTTGTAAGTGGCTATCGTTGTTGCTGCTGTTGTTGATCTTATGAAAGTTCATTTTCATTATTTTTGAAAAGTGCCCATTGTGCGGAAATTCGTGCACGACTCTAATAATATGGTGCATTTCAACAGCAGCAGTCACAGCAACAACAAGAAACATTGGCTGCAACTACGTAGAGGCAATCATAGGAAAAAAGCTTTTGAAATATTTTTATTACAAGCGAAAATGTTTCTTTCTTCCATATTTACTTATTTATTTATTTTTTTTTGTTTTTTTTTGCGTTCCGCTTTCCTTTTCTTCCTGCACCAAAGTTAGCCCGGCTCAACATTCAAAGGTTTGGATTTAGGATTATATTTTTTAGCTACAGAATGGCTCTAATGATCATAGTTATAATCCAGTTACGGTTACTGTTGTTGTTGTTGTTGTAAAAAGTAATTGCGTGTGTAATCTGCAGCTGAGCAATGGATGGTAGAACGCAAGAAGTACATAGCGCTTTATGGAATTCTTTATGTATGAAGCCGATTCCACATCTGTTAGAGCAACATCCGCCGCCGCATGATAATAACAAATGGTTAAACACAAATGGAAATAATCACAATAGCAAATAATGGCAATAATTATAACAAAGCGATTTACAATGCCTAAATGCTTAATGGAAGCGCGCGCAAGCGCGCCAACTCAGCTAAACTCTGTATGCGTGAATATGCTCGGGCTGTGGGCTGCCCACCTAAGTAAGTTCCAGTTGAGACATTCACCGGTATGCCTACTTATCCGATTGCGCGCATACGATAGCAAGTAGTCATACAGTGGGTGCAAGCGAAAGTCGGACACCTTAGGAATATTTTTACTCACTACAAAATATTTCAATTGAATGAAGTCGAAGTAGACAGAAACGTTTAATAGTTTTTCAACAAATGATCAGTTATACTCGTATTTATATTTAAAAAGTAAGAAAACAAAACATATTAATTAGTTTGCTGTAATAAAAAATTTGGCTGGGAATCAAATTCGTATGAAATTTAACGCGGAAGGCAAGCTCGGAAGAGAGAATTTTTTTAAATTGTGAAAAAATACTCTAAAAATATTTAAATATTGATTTGGCCGCGGTAAATTTATTTGAGGTGGTACCGGTAAATCAGCTGATTTTTTTTTTCTTTCGCCCATGCAGCTGTGAGCACAGAGTGAAACAAGGCGAATTCATTCCTTCTTTCCTCCTTTGCCTTGACAATGAAACGTGCAAATTGTTGTTTTTGGTGTAGTGCCACCACCTTTAGTGTATCCGCCTTGAATTTGGCAAATTTCTTCTTCTTGATTGGCGCGATAATCGCTTAAGCGATTTCGGCTGAGCTTAAGGCGTTACATGGGTTTCGTCGGGTAAAAAAAGGCCTATTTTCAATTTTTTTCTATGCAAAAAATTATTTATTTAATTCAAACTCTTTTCTGTCTTATAGATACATATATAAAGAATCATTTCTGAAATTTTCAAAAAAAAAAATGAAAATTTTTTCATTGTGACGTCATTTCCGGTGACGCCCCGAAAAAAAGGTGGGTCCGCGTTGTCAGCATAATTCCTGGCAGGATCATCAAAAATGAAAAAACAAAAATAAGTGTTTTAGTTAAGACTATAGGTAAGCTCGTGCTTGAACGAAGGAAAATAAGTATAAATTGGAATTTTGGCAGACATTTTTCCAAAAGTATGAAAATTTCGGTCAAATGTGCTTGACATTTTTTTTTTTAAATAGTTGAAATTGAAAAAAACAATACTTCGATCAAGCACGAGTAAATTGTATCTCGAACATCTGTGTAAAATTTCATCAAGATCGGTTTTGTAGTTTTCGAGTATATTTGACAACCGACTTTGAAAACACACTTCCGAGAAAAACGCGTTTTAAGTTTTGAGTAACAATAAAAGTGGCTTGGAGTGCACACATTCCAAACGCTGTATCTCCGAAACTATTACTCGGATCGACTTGAAAATTTAGGATAATATTCTTGAGATGTTGCAGAAAGTAATAAGCCAAAAAAACCACGAAACCCATGTAACCCCTTAACAAAGCACGCAAGTTTTTTTTTTTTTTGTTTTTTGAAGTGGAGAATAAAAAGGTCATACTCATATATGGCGCCTGCACTGACTAAAAAAAACTCCCCTCTTCGGCAGAATTTTTCCCTGGGACCTCATTAGCACTACATCGAGGGTAAAGGCATGATTGCGTCTCTCTGCCTATGACGTATGGAGGTTATAGTCTCCCATACTTTCGTTATGAAGCAAATGGAAGTTCGAAAGGGTGAATTACCGTCTTGTCTGCGTATGATATGGTCGTGAGTCGTTAACACAAGCGTACGTACGTTGGAGTTGATCTCCTCTGAACTATTTCATTGGGTTCAGTAATATTCGATCAACTTGAAACGCTTTTTCCTAAATTTTGGTTGATAACACCGGGTAAAGAGTGATTAATTTTGCGCCACACATTTTTACATTCTTGTTAATGGTCGTGAAAGGGATAATTGTTGTTGTTCTTTGGTAGTCAATTGGTGAATTTTCCTTTTTTTACTACAACTACCTTTTATGCCATTTTTAAAACGAATTATTTTTTTAACGAATTTTTTTTTTAATTTTACTTATTGCTTTAGAAAATTACTACTGTTCTAAAATCCGTTCACATTCTGTGTTCCCTTTCTTCAATTAAAATATATTTCACAGAAAATATTTCTTCGATGATGTCCGAATTTCCCATGCAGCTACTGTAGGTACATGTATTGTAATGGCTTTTATGTGATATTTTGTTTAAAAGTTTGCTCTTCTTTAAATTGAGTTTTGTGTTTTTTTTTTTTCTTCTCTGAAGTTAATTTTTTGTTCATGGTTGAGTTATACCAAAGCGCGGGCGTTGTTATGGTGCGTGAAGATCTCACCTTGTTGATGGTGATTTATAGTATTTTTAAGCTTTAACATGCTTTCAAATTGACTTCCCGTACGTAAATGGCAAATGAAGCTAATAGAGCTCGCCAAAAAGGGCTTGCTAATTAAAATTCATAGATGTTGGTAGTTGCACTAACCCTTTGCGGTCGTAGTAAATTTGGGCAGGGGTGTCGCACTGGTCGGAACTAATTTCCGTTGAAGGAGCAGCGATACAAAACATGTAAGATTATGAAGGGTAAACAAGATTTATTAGTTCTATAAATAAATACAGTATAAAAGTAATATGGTTCCTTGCTGTGGTGGCTGAAAGAAGACATATGACCGCAAAGGGATTAACCCGCGGTGCAAGAACTGCAGAGGCGGGGCATGCGCGAACTGCCACCCTGCTCTCAGGGAGTTTCACCGAAGCAGCTGATTTGCCGACGCAATAGTTAGATATTTGTATCATATTAGTTTTATTGTTGTATTGTTTGTTTTGCTATGCACGAACCTAGTTCCCCTCTTCTCTTTCGTTCTATTTCTTGCACATTCAATTGTTACGTCACATCCCGAAGCTCTCCCCAGATGTCACCATCTTGCAATCTATCATTCTTAGAAATTGTGAAACAAGGATTTTTTTGCTTGAAAGATGTTTTACTTCGAAAATTCCATATTCGAAGGTTTCAATTGCGGATAATAACGAAATACTTCATTTTGGTATTTTAGAGCAGCACCTCTTAACTCAATACGTACCCCACCGCACATTTTAAATGATTTTTTCTCGGAACTACATTATTTTAACTGACGGCACTCATAACTCCAACATGTCTTGACCGATTCGCTTGAAGGTGAAGTTGTCACCCAACTGTGCTTAGGTGATAAAATATTGCTTTCACCAGCCCATAGACTGTCTATTCTGAAATATTTTCCAGTATACTGTAATCAGAATCCTACTAGTCTCGATCCTGTTGAGCCTTTACAGCCCTGCCGCTGGAGGTTCTCTGGCGAATGTACGACATATTTGTTAATTTTAGTGAAAAAATCAATGAAAATTTTCAGCGACTTTAAACTTGCACTTTGTTTCTACCATGCGACGAGATTAAGGAGTTAGGAGTTTTTATTCAAAGCTCAATTTTACTTGCATGTCAGCTATATTATTTCAAAATCACTTGCTATGCTGGTATTAGCTAGACGTCATACATCGTTATTCTCTAACCCATACACACTCAAGATTCTATACTCTTCATTTGTTCGATCTAAATTGTAATACGCTGCTGTTTTCTGGAGACCTTAGCGCGCTGCTCATATAAATCTATTGGATAGAGTGCAGAAAATTTTCCTACGTTTTGCTTTGCAGCCCTTAATTTTTCTTAACCACTTTATAACTCTCGTCGCCAATTAATGGGCTTATTATCACTCTTTAGTATTTTTCATTTCTTCTCTTCATCATATCAGATTAAATTGCCCACTCATTCCTTCTTAGGTCAATTGGTTTTAATGTGCCATATATAAGGTAGGCCATGTGAAACTTGCTTTTTGAATCGGCTATAAAAAAAAAAATCAATATTTTTTCAAACTTTTTTTTTATTTTGAAGATTGAACATTGTCATTTATGAATGAAAAATAATATCGTTCAAATGACTGCCACGACTGGCTTTACAGTAGGCCATTCGATCAACCCAATTTTTAGCACATTTTCGATTGTTTGGGCTCCAATTTCATGAATGGCAACTTCGATTTCGTGTTTTAAAGCATCAATCGTCTCTGGATGGTTCGCATAGCATTTGTCCTTAACGGCTCCCCACAAAAAATAGTCCAACGGGCTTAAATCACAGCTCCGAGGCGGCCAATTGATCTCGGAATTCAAAATCGGTAGCCAAAAGTTCGAGTGTAACTTTGGCAGTGTGACAAGTTGCACCGTCCTGTTGAAACCAAATGTCGTCCATGTCATTCTCTTCAATTTTTGGAAACAACCCGTTGAGCATGTCACGAAAAAAATGGCCCGATGATGCCGCCAGACCAAAAATCGCACCAAACAGTGACTCGTTGTGGATGCATTTGCTTCTCTACAGTAACGTGATGATTTTTCGGTAAATAGGTTTGAAAATAGGTTTTCAATATTTCCCAATTTTTTCAAGCGTATAGCGGCCCATTTCGTAAATGTCAAACCTTTAAGTAAATTATGAACACATTTGACATGCCATTTGTGTTATAGGCTTATGTAAAACGCTTTACAATGGTAATGTTCCAATTAATAGAAATTTGCTCGGGTTCAATTACTTCTCGATTTTTTTAGAGCAGACTTATCGGACTCAAAATCAATACTCTATAATAGACTGAGGTATCATAACATATATTGTGTAATAATTTAGCATAATGTTAATGGGCTTCCAACATAGAATCTCTCTTGCTAACAAGTGCTACTTTGGACTAAATAGGAAAATGGGTAGTAAAGTCCTCTCTCTAATCATGCCCGTCCCAACGTATGGTGCGTGGACGATAACAACATGCGATGAAGCGACGCTTGGAGTGTTTGAGAGAAAGATTCTGCGCAAGATGTTTGGTCCTTTACATGTTGGCAACGGCGAATATCGCAGGCGATGGAGCAAAGAGTTGTATGAGATTTATGAATAAATAGAGCAGGGAATAAAAATCCAGCGGCTACGCTGGTTGGGTCATGTCGTCCGAATGGATACAAACGCATTGGTTCTGAAACTATGCGATGCGGTACCAGCTGGTGATAGCAGAGGAAGAAGAAGGTCTCCTTTGCGTCGGAAAGATCAGGTGGAGAAGGACTTGGCTTCACTTGCTATATCGCACTTGGGACGGTTAGCACAAGAAAGAAACGATGGCGCGCTTTGTTAAATTCGGCCAAAATCGAGTAAGTGGTTATAGCGCCAATTAAGAAGAAGAATAATGTTTTTGGAATTTATGCTTAAGCGTAGTATACAAAAAAAAAGAACGAAAAAAATACAAATATACATATTATCTGAAATGTTCCCTAATATCTGTACCATCTAACTTCAGACATAAATAAATAAGTATTATAAATACGATTTTGAGAGATACCTCGACTCAGCGCCATCTATTGGGAAATCCAGCAATTTTTTTCTAATTTGATTGAAGACAAACTTGTCCAGTTAGTTTGAGTATAATCGCTTAGCTACTTTTTTAAGTTGCCAGTCACGAACATATGCGGAAAAACGGCACAAATTTTATAAATAAGATTTTCCACCGATTTTTGAACCTTTTGAACTTCTTTTTAGAAACACCCCGTTTTGCAAAAACCGATATATCAAAAATTGTCGTTGGGCTGGGAAATAAGTTCACAGGGTTTTTTATTTCCTTTTATTTAACAACGATTTGTTTGGCAAAGGCTAAGTTTTCTTTCGATAGAACTCTTTCTATTCCACAAAACTATGTTAATTTAATTTTTTTTTTTTTTTTTGAGTTATTTAATTTTTCATTAGCAGCAATTGTCGAAGCAGCCGGGAACATTTGCGAAGTGTATGGAGAAGGTGTCACGGAAATGGTTTGCAAAGTTCAAAAATCGCGACTTTGACGTCGATGATACGTCCCATAGCGGAAGGCCTTCTGAATTCGATGAAGACATACTTCTCTTTTGAAGGAAAACGTTCGCCAAACCAGTCATGAATTGGCGCACGAAATGAACTGCGTTCATAAAACGATTCTCAATAACCTTCATTCAATGGGGCTTATCGAAAAATTGGGAGCCTAGGTACCTCGCGAGCTCGATTCGCCTTCAATTTGTTTCTCACCATCTCGTTCGCCATCGAGCAACACGCGGTCATAAACAACGCTTTTTGTTCCGAATCGTCACGGAAGATGAGAAATGGTGCCTACATATATATCAATATGAAGCAAAGAATCGAGTGGGTGGCTCCAGGAGATACGCCAAAGCCGCGAGTCAAGCCGGATCTCTATCCAAAGAAGATCATGATATGTGTTTCGTGGGACTGGAAGCGCATGTTGCACTGGGAAGTGCTCGAAAAGAATGCCACAGTCAACATGGATCTCTATATTGCCCAGCTACACCACGTTAATGAGGCTATTCGACTAAAAAGACCTGATAGACGTGGTCAAAACATACTCTTTCACGACAACGCCAGGCCCCATGTTGCACAAGTCGTCCAGGCCGCACTCCAAGAGCTCGAATGGGAGGTTCTTTAGCATCCGCTGTGTTCTCCGGACCTTACACCCGCCGATTACCATATTCTGCGCTTCCTGTCAAACCATATGTAGAGGGGTTACCTTCGATAACAAAGCGGTCCCAAAAAACTGGCTCAACTTTGACACCAGATCAAGCGATTTTTGACGGAACAGCGTCAACAAAGTGGTCGAGTGGTGGGAAGAGGTTGTAAATAGCAACGGGGAATGTATAATTGTTTAACTTATTGACATAATTATTGCTTTTTATTTAAATAAAATCCTTCGGCAAAAACGCGACGAACTTATACCCCTATTTAATATGTAGGTACTTTTATAGCTCTTCACTTGTATAACCGAAAAAATGTAAAGGCTTTGTTGAAAAGAACAGCGCACCAGCTGTTGTTTTCCTTTATATTACTTTAATTATATTAATTAAAAAAGAAAAAATTTAATCAAAAAATAAAAAAAATTAGTGATAAAGCATACGTTTAGATATTTAAAATAAAGCACCTTTCGGAGAGTTTTGATGTATTTCCTTATCCCGCTGAAAACAATTCGCAATTATGCTTATTATTCCCGCTACTGCAGTGGCCAAACCCCTTGAAATTGATTTTGATTAGACTCTGCCTATCTGTGGAAATTTCTTCGTGCAAGTTCCAGTCTATTGTAACATATTCTACTTATAATATTGAACTCTCTAAAAAACTTCTAAGCGGCAATATGGGTCACAGAACACGCCAAGTTTTGACTTGCTGGCTCTAGATTTGTTTCTAATTTAATTTCAATAAAATTACACATAGGCTATAGAAGATGACTTAGAACTAAGAATCGGTTCTGTAAAAATCCACACACTAAAGAGAATCTGTTGTTTTCAGCTTTCATAATAATTGATTGATGAGTCTCATTAATGCAAGAGTAGCAAGATTTTTTTCCAACTATTATGAAAGCTTCGAAAAGACAAACTGAATATTAAATAAACTGTCTTCTATTGTAGTCTCTGGGTTAGTAAAAAATATTCAGAATTCTTAATTGATTTATTATGGAAAATTTTAACACTTTTATGGCATCAGAATTCGTTTTTTTTCGCATTTAAATGCAGGAAGGCGAGATTTAAATGTGTCAAAAATATCAAATTTTAATTGACTTGAGTACAAATTTCATGCCTTTGCCAATAGCAATAAAACTAATTATAACTTAAAAACTAAATTAAAATTTTTCAAATTTTCTACAATTATATTAAAATTTATAATTTCTTTTAATTCTATGTATATTCTCGCCAGCATGCATAAATTACTTTAATTAAAAAAAAACCTGTATGTCATGGCTACTATTTCTTTATTTATTTTTATTATTATTTTTTAGCGATTTATTTAAAACCATTAATAAAGAGACATCAATAAGAAATAAAAATAATATAATTTCTTTTTTTATATTTCTTGGAATGCAAATTAAGTTAATTATGGAGAATGGCAAAGAAATGTTAGAGCTTTGTATTTTCCCCGTTTATTTCTTTTTGTGATTTGTGTTTTTGGTTTTTCTATAGTTTTATTATTCTTTTATGTATCTCTGTTATTCCTAATTTTGTGCAGCTTTTCAACCTGATTTCAACATTTTTCTTTTTTCTTGCTGATGCTGCTTAAATTTCAACGGCAACTTGTTTTACAAGGCGTACATTAAGAATTCCCCAACGTTTTGCAAATCAAAAGCCGCATAACAAAGTCAACGACTTAAGAGCATAACAAACAACAACAAAATATACATTGAATAATACAAATAAGTTATTTAACAAAAAATATGGTCTTTTAACGACACATCCATGTTTGAGAAGAATAAAGGCATTCGGCTCTTAAAAATATCTGCGTTGACTGCAAAGGTTTAGCAAAGGCAGGGGGCAAAAAACAAAGACTACTTTTCAATTTTATTTAGCAAAACAATGACAAGAAAACACAAATGAAGGCAAGGCTGTGTTTTATATTTCATATAAGGTTCTATCGAGCATTTCGTCAATGAACGGATTGGCCCCACTCAGTGCGGCCTTGCCACCAGAAATTCACAACACATATGACAAATATTGGAAAAAGCCGAAGCAAAAATAATCGTCTGTCGATTTTGAAGAGGCGTTGCCACTGATCAGCTATTCACGATGCGCCAAATCTTGGGAAAAAGCCGAGAAAAATGAAACGATTTTCAATTTTGAATCTACTATCGACAGCTCGAAAAGACACTGTCAATGTGCCCGTGGGCTGGATTTCGTATATCTTTGAATCTCCTACGGTTATGTGAAAAGACGGAAGAATATCAATTTCGGTTTTATTCTCTAATAATCTCTTTTTGTGGAACAACATCAAGACGCACGCAACAAATAGGACGAGGAGCTCAGCCAAATACCCAAAAACGGCGCCTACGTTCTTTATTTGGTCTTCGGCCCAGCTTCTTCTCCTATTTGTAGTGTGCGTCTTGATATTTTTCCTCAAATGGAGGAATATATCGTTTTAAGCCGACTCGGAACGGCAGATGGCAGTTGCTCGGAGATGACGCCAGACCATATTCCAATTCCGATATTTGAACTTCCGGTGAAATGGGTAGGTGGACGTTGGAGTTGTGACAAAATTCAATATCCACGATTTACAGTTTTTACATATTCATCCTCCATTCGGTACAGGGAGGAAATATTCATTGCTATTGGATATTAAAAAAAAATATCTCCTTCTTCAAATTGAAGAAAATCTTTAAAGGTATTTTGTGGAAGACTCACCCGCTTTCCTTTCAAGTCAGTTGCATGGACCTGTACTTGACAAACGTTGGGTTTGCTTGGAAGTCTTTCCAAGGCTCTCACAATGGGGTTTTGGAGTAAGGAGGTTTCAAATCCAGCACCAATGTTGAAGTTCCATCTTTGCTTCTATTGGGAAAATGGAGGGAAATTGTAGTCAAAATCTATCTGCGCGATTTGATATTCACCGCTTCTATGTTCAACCCCCTTTCTGTGCATTATAGAAGAAGGTATTGGCATAATATATTATTAAAAAATTAGATTCAAAGTTTTTATGTCGACCTTTCTGTAAAGTGCTGAAAGTATCATTTGTTAGGTATAGACAAATTGCTAAAGTTTTAATCAAACTCAAAATTCTATCAACCTTTTCTGTTTAGAGACCATCTTTGAGACACCCTGTAGTAACATAAAGCAATAAAAAAAAGAAATTTAAAATACGACAGCAAGAAAATAACAAAAAATTATTTGTTCTAAACCAACGAAAATTTACATAAACCAAAGCAACATCATTAGCGCCGTTTTAGTTGACTTCACTTTTGGACATTTGGTTTTGGGTTTTAATTTTTGATTTTTTCAGTTGATTGTTTTCAGGTAGTCAGACTGTCACATCGACTGCGGTTGGAAATATTTATGGCTTGAATTAACGCCAGCAAAACATATTTACATAAATACATAGTAACACATATGCATATACACATACACACACACATACACATGTAGATACATGTAGTACACTTTACACACAATTTCATGCTAGGATTTAGCTCTGAAGGCGTTTAGCCGCAAATTGAAAGTTTTTAATCACGCATCATCCATCAACTTAACACAGATTTCAACACTTTCCGCCAAAGCAGCAATGGCTATTTGGGCCAACAAAAACCGCCAATTGACGCCCACTAGTCGCTCTGATAAGTTGACAACAACATATCTAAAAGAACGTGCCTGCTTGGAGTTAACTCGCAGAAGTAGAAAATACTCGAGTAGAGGCCTGCAATTATACTTTTTTTTCTTATAATTTTCTTCGAAAAAATACGCCGAATTTCGTTTCGCTTGACAACTGCGTAAAAATGTGCTAAACTACTGCCAAATTTGTATTAATTTGAATAGATGTAAAAAAAATATTGTATACAACAAAAAGCTTGGGTGAAAATAATGGAGTTAAAAAATAGCGAACTCATAGGCTTTCAGTCAAACGTCTGTGGGCGAACAAGCTGATGGGCAATCGGCCAAGCGTTCTCCATATGCCCGAAGTATAATGTAAATTGACCCAAAAATTTTAGCTTTAACATGTTGCAGGGATTTTCCAGAATTCTAAAAGCCCACTTGGCAAAATATGGTATTGAAACCAGAAGCGCATATGGAGTAAACAAATGAAGATTTGTTAAATTTGTGAATTATTGAGGATGCTAATTGACTGATACGAGTAATAGTAAATTAAGTAAAAAGTTCCCAGATGAAGTGAACATGCCGCACGCAACAAATGCTATATAAATATATTTAATGGGCGCTTACACCCTTTATTGGGTATTTGCCCGATCTCTGTCTCCTATTTGCAGTGTGCGCCTGTACGTGTGGTTTTTCACAAATACGGGCACTTATTGTTTTAAGCCGACTGGGAATGGCAAATGATTTTGTATGAGGAGCTTTTCCTTGGCCAAAATACTCTCGAAGTTACGCCATTCTCTGACGAGTAGCGACCGCTACTAGAAAAACATATTTTTTCTATTATTTGATGCTTCATGCCCGGAGATTCGTTGATGTGCTCTTCCGATTGCTCGTCACATTAATTTATTATTTTTAAAAAAGTTAGTAAGCTCATTCTCGAACAAAATCCAATTTTCAAACTTTATTTAAAAATTAGAAAAATTCCACGAACTTTTTATCACAATTCCATAGTGTTAATTTGAGTTTCTAGAAAGATTTTTGGTAAACAGTTTTATAGGTTAATAAATTTTGGTCCAATAAAGAGCAAATTTGTAGTGCCTTAAAAATACCTCAGATTTCTTATTAATTTTTTCTTTCCGTTGTTACGCATTTTCTCCGTACAACAAATACTCTAATATTTTTATAGGAAGAAAATACCCAACACCGAAAGCAAAAAACAAAAATCGGCCAGCATATCAAACTCTTCACACTGACGTATTTCGACCTCTCCTTTCTTCTTTCTGATAATACATCTCTTTTCTTTTCTCAACCGCCGATAGCAATTCCACACGGCTCCCATTGCACCCGATCGCAGCATCCCTTCTTTTCGCGGTAGCATGACACTCCTCGTCGTACAAGTTGTTTTTTTCGGGTTCGCCGAAATCCGAATTCTTGTTCGGCCGCGGTACATAGAGAAAGAGAACTAAGGTGTAAGAGTTAGGAGGCGAACGTTCTGGCTGTCTGTTGCGATTGCAGCTTTTCGAAGTCGTACATCCTTTCGATTTCGATATATTTTTTGCTGTACAGAGGATTGCTGTATTTAATGAGTTACTTGTTAATAGATATCGCCATGAATTTTTTACACAGCTAAGAGAAGAGCCGGTGGCATTTTCTGCATATTTATCTAAAACATTTTATTGTAATTGTGTCGTTCTTGCAGCATATGAGCGATATCTAATTCTGCTATGGCAACGACAGTGCCGCTGTTTATTAGCCACACTTCGCATTGCAATTTTCTGGCATTCAGTAGTACATAAAAAGTGTATGCAAATGTGTAGATAAAATTATTGAATTACTTATTAAAATTTCCTAAGAAAAGAGATTAAATAAATAAGGGAATAAATTGCAAGCAAAGATAAGACAGTTTAGTTAGCAAAGTGGTCTTTATAACAAAAAAAAAAAAAAACGAAAGAGAATATTACGGTCGGGTGCACAGGGATATCAAACTGTCTAATGTCACGCAATGCCTTTGTAAATTTTCTTAACAAAAAATTCATATTCATACATGGGCTGCTGGCAACAAATTCACTAACCGAAGTGAATTCTACTCGTTTCCGGAAATCTAAACGACTTTATTTGTTTTTGATCAAGCAACTTTGATAGCCGGAGCAATTGATTGTATCGGGTGTGTGTTTTAGCTGAGAAGCGCAAATTATGTGGGGATTTCAGTTCAGTCAGGTTTGACAAGTCATCATCAATCGTTCAACGCTAGAACCCAAAACGACGCTTTCAAATTGTCTAAATTTACTTTGAAAAAACAAAATAATAAAAAAAAATCTATTCGCGAAATTCATACAGTTTATGGCTGCATCATCGGTCCTCCCGATGCAACAATGCATAAAGAAAAGTACGAAGATACTGGGGATGAGTAAGCGAGAGACCCAACGAAGACAATAACGACGAGAACAACAACTGCAGTGATAAGAAAGCGTGAATGCGAATTCGATATGTGTAACGACAGTTGGAAGCAAAGCTGCGGCGACGTGGGCCTTCAAAACTATAAAAAAAATATATATATGTAAAAAAAACGAAAGTTTTTGATGGTTACAAATTTAATCTTCAAAATAATAGCCATCGCTAGCGACATATTTTTCCCATCTCTCAGGCAATTTGTGGATGCCGCGCCAAAAAAATTGGCCGTCTTTGGCCGCAAACCAATCATCGAGCCATTTTTTGGCTTCTTCGTGAGAATTGAAGCGCTGCTCGAAAAGCGCGTGGACCATCGATGCAAACAAATGATAATCGGAAGGCGCCAAGTCTGGTGAGTAAGCAGCATGCACCAGCAGTTCCCAATCGTACGTCTCCACCAATTCCCGGGTCGCTCTTGTTCGATGTGGCGGTGCATTGCCATCAAGAAAAATTACTTTGTGACGCCGATCGGCATCTTCCGACCTTTAAAATCATGCCCATGTCTTTCAAACGTTTAGAAATCGTTTTCTGGGTCACTCCCAACTGCTCTGCCATCATTTCTTGCGTTTCACCATCATCTTCATCCAACAATGCTTGCAATTTGGCGTCCTCAAACTTTTTCGGTGGCCGGCCACGGTCCTCGTTCTCCACGCTAAAATCACCACTTCGAAATTTTTCAAACCACCTGAAGCACTGTGCTCTACGAAGAAGCATGTCCACCATAAGCTTCTATAAGCATTTGATGAGAGAAGCGTTTTTCTTCAATTGATAACAGAAAATCAACGATGTCCGCAAATCGTAGTTTGAAGGCACGAAATTCGACATTTTTAAGAGCAACAAAAATGCATTGTTGTATGAAACGTAACAAACAATGAACTGAATATTGCTGACAGATGACAGGCGAAAAAAAACAAGACATTTGGAAAGGTTTAAAAATACTCCTAGCGACATCTATGGACTAATAGCTGAAAGTCTCATTTCATAGATATATACCTGGTAATCCGTTGTAATCTGGCATAATTTATGTCAAAATTTATTAGGCTATAAAACTGCATATCCGAATTTTTTTAAGTTGTGACTAAAAAATTTGAAATATTGATGAACATCTTTGAGCAACTCTTACTTGTTTTTTCCTTTCTTTTTTCCTTAGTAGCAACTTTTAGTGCTTTTAGAAGTGTAACTCAGTATTCTCCTGTATAATTAACCACTTTTACTTTATGTCTTCTGAATCCCAGAAAAAAACAGTAGTCACCATCTTTCCTGAGAATTGTGGCAGCCTGTGAGGTACTTATACGTTGTTGAACCATTTTGGTGACACTGCCTTACAGTGCCTACTGACTCAGTAAGAAAGAAGCTGCCGTTACAGTGAATGACGAGCGCTATTGAGCCTTGTTGACTGAATTTTTGTTTCCAAAATTTGATCAGCTAAACATCGATGATACTTGGGTCCAGCCGCTTGAAAGCAAAGCAGTCACAGCATTAAAAAATTGGACTGATCGAATGGACCGTGTAAATCGTAGACCCAGCGGACATATGTCATGCTGAATATGCTGTACCAGATTATAATAAAAAAACATTCATTCCAATTAAGTTCTCAACTTTTAAAAAAGCACCCGATATGCGCTTGTTTTTGCTACTTTTGATAATTCATCTTACCACGCAAATTTATAAAGCTGTTAGTACTTGAATGTGAATTTGAAAATTTGCATTTTGGTCGAAAATGGCAACAGTGGCGTGTGGTGTAGGCGGCTGCTGTCAATTCAAACAAAATTATTGCCCATTCAAAACCATTTAAATATATAAAGAAAAGGAAATACACAAATTGAGTGGATACGAAGAAATATACAAAAATTACAATAAGATAATTAAGTACGTGAAAGAAAATTAGAAAAATAAAAAATTTAAAAATAAAAATGAAAGAAAAAAATCAAAATTTTTCTACATAATTTGTATTTTTTTTTTTTTATTTAAAATATCGAAAACGTGAAGTGCTTATCGTGCAAATATTTTAAGTGTTTGGCTGAATTTGGTGCTCAGCAATTTGAGTTTCATAATTCATACGAAAGCACACAAGCAAAATGCCAACAAATCAATTTTAACCATTAACCAATCGAGTAGCCCACGGGGAAATAACCACGCCAAATATGTTGCCAAGTTAAAAAAACAAAATGCCTTTGCACCATTTTTGCACAGTGTAGGTAGTGTCACCGCAGTTTCGACTGTTAACCTATTAATTTATAGCTTCGGGGCTCATCAACGCATTCTTCTAATCACACTAATCAATGGATTTATGTTAAATGTCACAGATAAAATTTTATGAAATTTGCATAATTAGAATATAAACTGATTTTTAAAATGATTGAAATAAACATGTGCATAAGAAAAAGAATAAAAAATTTGATTAAGAAAATAATACAAAAGAAAAATTTGTATATGGAATAACCACTTCGCGTTCTAACCTTGCCTATTTAGGTCGTCTATCAGCTGCAGGGCCTCTCTTTAAATTGGCACACAATTCGATCGCCTTCTTATTATTGTTTGTTGTATTGGCGCTCAAAAGTGTAGATGTAATAGTACAGGTTGGCGCAGAATTGATCATGCAATTTTTTTCTGGATAACTTTCTTACTAAATAAAGGAAAAAAAAATGATGAGTGATGGAAATCTTTATTTTAATTTTTCCATTGCTAGTCTGTTTAAGGGGGCAGATACCTGTAAACGGCCATATTTTCCCTGATTTTCATTAAGATTATTTAAAATGAAGAAGTCAATATATTTTTTTCAAAATTCCCATACAGTTTATTTATACATTAAAATAATTTTCAATTTTTTTTTTTATTTTAATCATTTAAAATGGGGGATGTACTTTCAATTCCAGGAAGGTCGCAGCGGGGCTCTCAATCGGCGGGCATTATAGTATCGGCGTCAGTGACCTGAATACAAAAACCAAAAATATTTTTGTTTACTAATGTCATAATTTCTATATAAATTAACAGTAAATGGAAAAAAAAATTAGCGGAATAAAATGCTTAAAAAAATGAATTTTGGGGCTAATATATGTTTTTTTTCTTTTGAAAAATACATAGTAAACATCTTTCGCACATGCGTCGAAATCTTATAGGAATTTCTGGGCAATGCCTTGTGCTATTTGTTATGATTAAACGTAGGCTTTGAATATAAACCGGAGCTATTTGAAAAAGTAAAAACAAAAGTTTATATTTATGTATGGCTTTATGGAATATTTGATAATGTATTCATTCACAGTCTTCCAAAAAACTCTTCATACAAGAAATTTTATTTTAGAAGTAGGTAGACACTTTTGCCTTCTAAAATATTTGTCTAAACACATACATTTGGTCATTACATAAATATGAGGGTTGCCTGTTACAAGGTTCACCTTACATCTCCTTACTCAAAATTTTTTATATTTTTTCATATTCACTTAATTTCCATATTTCCTTTTCTTTACATCTTTAAATAGTTTTGAATGGGCAGCACTACATACATGTGATGAGCTGTACTACGATATTTTTATCGAAAAGTTTAGTAGTTTTTAGCACAAATTTACATGCAACGTTTTCACTTACCAGCTTTATTTGTTCTTTCTGCAGTGAATGGACAAATTCATCTCTGGAATTAGCATGTGAAAATTGCCATAATTTGACAATTGCCCATAACAGGACGCCTGTCAAGCGGTGTAAAGAAATGCCAAAGGTGACGAACTTTGGATCTATGCGAATGAGCTGCAAGCAAAACAGTAATCAACCGTATGCGTGTTCCAAGACAACAAAAGTTGTTCGCGGAAGAAACATCACACAGCAGATGATGGCCTGTTTTTTTGTAAAATCTGGTCATTTCGCAATTGTACCGCTAGAGATACTTAAAACAGTAAATTATGAGTGGTAGGAGTAGTTTTCAGAGCATTAAAGGGGGAAATGTAGGGTATTTTTAGGAATTTTTTTTACAATAAAAAAATGAAAAACGATATTTATATTTTTTTATTTTACTTCTTTTACATACAAAAGTGAAAAAATGTTGTGTTTCATTTTAAGAATTTAAAAAATGGCGCTGAAGTTGATCCTCTCGAAAAATTGAACCTGGACGGTGTTGTTCATTTTGGCTCTTCTATAGGGTTTTCTAATAACAGGTGTTACAGGTGAATCGATTGCGCTATCGAGAGATGATTAACAATTTTTGTGGCCGGAATTGGATGGTATTGATTTGGACAACATTTATTTTCATCAAGACGGCGCTACGTGCCACACAAGCAACGAAACCAGTAATCTTTTATGGGAAAATTTTCGGGACCTTGTTATCTCTCGAAGAGGTGATCACAATTGGCCACCGAGATCTTGTGATTTAACACCTTGTGACTTTTTTCTTTAGAGCCACATGAAAGAGAAGGTCTACGCAAACAGCTATCGCGGACATAGGGCAGCCACTTTGCTATTCGGTTATGGAAAATTTCATGAAAAGGATATTGTCCTGTAAGCGTGATCGTGGTGGTCATTTACTTGATGTTATTTTCGACTATTAACGGCATACCTTCCTCTTTATAATGAAATAAACATCCAATCATTAATATTAAAAAATAGCATTTTTCCTCGAATATCAAAATATCACTTTATCTGATACACAAAAACCAAAAAAATTGTTAACCAGTATGACTGTAACTATGTCCCGCTACTAGAATAAAAAAAAATTGGCCAAATGGCGGGGTTTTGAATTTGACACATGTATGACACAATAATATGATTCTAGTACGGGCGATAGCCATTGATGTTGTAAACAACATATTAAATTTTCAAGTGATTTGGTTGATTTTTTTTTTTTTTTGACAACACCAGGCCGAAAAAATTCGTTTCGAGATAAATGAGTTTAAAGTTTGAGGTACAGGAGCGCGCGGACCGCTCTCTACCTAGTTAATGGGCTGTAGAAGCTATAATATTGGGAATTTCCGCATGAAAATTTCCCAGTATATTCTTAAGATACTATACTTTCGAAATATCGAAAAAATTAAAAATCGATTTGTGAAATTTCTAGACCACCTTAAGGAAAACCAACTACCGAAGACGAGTGGAGGAGAGCTTTTCAGCGCTCAAAAGATTGAATTAATGGTTCATTCGCTTTACAGCACTGATTTGGCGCCTAATGATTTCCTTTATTTTCCGAACATTAAATAAAAAGACGTCAACGATTGGCAATGCCTGAAGAAGCTGTTGAAGCCCTTAAACAGCTCGTTTAGGAGGTATCCACTTCTGAGTGGCAAAATTGCTTTGAAAATTGATTCAAGCGAATGCGGAAGTGTGTTGACTTCCAACAAGAATATTTTTTAAATAATAAAGCCATATTATTTTACCGTATTTTTATTATTAGACGCAAAGTATAAAAGGCAACACCCGTAAGATCGAACTGATAGGATTGGTTACCATAATAAAGCGTTGGGAAAAAATTATTTCACGGTGGAAATAGTCAATAAGACTTATGAAAAGAAATATAATGAAAAAGTCTGATATTTTCGATTTTTTTACGGAACCATAGATAAAAACTACTTGCAAAGTAAACAAGAAAAACAGTAGAAAACAGTTAAAAACAGTTAAAAAGCGGAAAAATTATTAACCGTCGTGAAAGAGGAGCTATTGACTATATGGAAATACTTTTTTTTTTGTCAAAAAGTACTTACATTTTACTCTGTGGTCGTTTTTTGAAAAAAAAATCACTCGCACTTCAATTATGCTTTTTCACGCTCTTGCACTAAAGTGAGGTTTTTGCGAAATGTCATAAAATCATAGACAATTTTTTTGCGTTTTATTGTTGCTAAACATATATTTGATGGATTAAAAGAATTTGAATTATTTTATAACACTTAAATTGGAAAAAATAAAATTGAATCAAAGCTGCAATACCATATATGGAGCCATATACAGTAAAGGGTTAAGAAGGTTTGGAATTTTTTTTGGATAGTCGTTTGATCCTATAAATTTAATTTTTTATTCTATCCGTCTTTTCTCCTTTCTCAAACATGCGTGGAATATTCAATGAGAGTGAGATTTGAACTCTGTGGAGCGGCCACAAGATGTGGTGTATTCTATAATATAATTTCCAACTTGCCGACTCTAGCTGCACTTATCCGAAAACATCACATTTTCTGCACTGTGCCTCACAATTCCAATTGTGTACCTTGGATTGAGGTCGCAATTGCATTTCCGATGTTCCACTGAACATAAAGGGTTGAATTTAAAGGCTTAAGTTTTCATACTCATATTGAGTAAGCAACAGGCAAAGATTGAAGAGAGAAGGAAATTTATTAGGTCCTCACCCAATCTGCTATATAAACGAAATGAAAGAACAATTCAAAGCTCTCATTTATCATTAACTGCATGCCGCCAAAAATTGTCCAATGCAGTCAAATGGCAGCTTTTACTAGGCAGCCAATTGACATCATCATTCCGGCGTAATTTTAAAATTGCGAAGGCAGTGCGCAAAAGATCGAATTTAGGCAGCTACTTTTAATTCAGTAAATAAATAATAGCCTAAAGTAGTATGAGCCTTCAAATAATCAAAATATTTTTAAGTGAAAACTAAACGCGGCACCCATAAGCTCGAAACTCATTATAAGCATCGGAAATAAATTCATTCTTAATGTTTTCATTTTTACAGAAATCTCGTCAGTTTTTTTTTATAATGATCAGCTCAGTGATTACCTATAACAAAACTAATTTAGTACAATTATTTTATCATTAAGCCAGTTCGAGTAAATAATTACAGGCCCTGTATCCGATCATAAGCAAAATTTAATAGCATCACTAATTTTTGAGTTTTTAAAGGCACAAATTTAATAATGAAATGTGAAACCATAAATTATTCAGCCGTTTGAAATTATTGTATTATAGCTTAAAACATCACTTTTTTTCAATGAAACCTTAAGGTCAATTCAAATGTATTTGGCTAAACTGTACAAAAGTTTACTATCTTAAGTGATAAAATAAAGCGTTTTCGTCATTTTCTTTCTAAACTTTTCAATAATTATTACTTTTCTAAGTAAATTGTTTTTGTGCCTCATATTTGCCGATTACTGCCTAACTAAAAATACACTTTTTCTCGGATATTTTATTGTTCTCCTACTTGACTCTTTGTAAGTAATACATTTGTAGTAAGAGAGAAACTTAAAAAAGAAAATAAACAAACAATTGGCGCGCACACTTCTGCTAGATATGACAGACACCTCCTATTTGTGGTTTGCGTCTTAATGTTACTCCCCAAAGGTAGGGACCTACAGTTTTAAGCCGATTGTGATCGGCAAATGGTTTTTATGAGCAGCTTTTTCAATACACTCGAAGGTTTGACTTTGCCTGCCGTGAGGTGACCGCTATTAAAAAAACTTTTTCTATTATTTGATGTTCACGCACGGAGACTTGGCCCTGAACACTGGCGAATGGTAGTATAGTAGCACAAAGATGCGTGAAACTTTTTGCTTCATCCTTTTGCCATAAAAAAAGAGGAGGTTCTCCATTCAATTGTGAGTTTTTTGGAGGAAATACCACATTTCTTAGTGTATGCGCATATGACAGAAAACGATACGATGTGAGTTAATAAATGTTGATGCAAAAAAACTTTGCAAATGAAACTTTGTTCTGTGCATTCCATGGGACTCCATTACGACTCTTTCAAATATTAGTCGTGCTCGTAACCCAAAAATTTGCAAAAGTTATACCTAATTTTTGCAAGTATACTTTTGAATACTAAAAATTATATATTACTCAAAAAATTATCCAAAAATTGAGAGAGCAAAGTGACAATTCAATGAAAGAGAGAGAGACATTAATTTTGGCCAAAAAAAATTATCCATCTTAAAAACATGCGCTCTGAAAGCATATAACTGAGCCTTTTGTAAACAAACACGTTTATTTTTCATAGAATCTGGTGTCTTGTGCATTTGTGTCCTTGATCCTGTTTACAATTTTCGCTTAATGCAAAAAAAAAAGAAAAAAATTAAGTGGGAATGCCATAAAAAATATATATTTGTTAAGTAAACCTATCCATATCCTAATACTTTATGCAACTCTGCAGCTATTCACTATTTTCGCCTTAAGAATTAAGTGGCAACGCTATACGCAAATAATTATAATGAAAACTTTTCTCATTATTTTCAGTATGTTTTGCTTGATATCCATGCCCTAACCTCTAACTAAATTCTGTTATTAAATTAAACTTTTTTTAACATTATGCGGCAACGCGTTTTAGAAATATCATTGAATTATAATATCTTTAACTTTACATTGATAAGCGCGTATTATTTTGTGCAATAATTAAAATTTTTGTAACAATTTTTTAATTTTCAAAAAAATAGGTGGCAACATTAGAAAAAATTATATTTTTTATTGAAGCCCTTTTATTTTATATACAACTAAAATTAGTGATAAAATATGTGTTTTGCAAAGAAATTCGGGTGCAAATCAATGTTTTGGAATATTTTTTTTTTAATGTTTGCCTTGAAAACCATGACCATACCAATTCAACAACACCAAGCGAAAATGAGTGTTGCATACGAGGGGTGCCTGTTATATGTCGGGATTTGGCAACCCTGGTGTTGCAATCTGGCAACTGACAGCTGTATCACAAAGTTTGGCATTTTTTGGCTTTTACGTACTCAGAACGTTTTGAAATACCAGCGCTATTTGTGTTGTTTACAGTAACTTAAAAGATTGATCTCGGTCCAAAAATGGAATTAAATCGTGAACATTTTCGTGCGATTATTTTTTACAACTTTCGACGAGGATAAACTCAGCAACATTGCATGGATGAACTTAATTCATTTTTTGGGGATGAAGCACCATCAAGGACCAGTGTTTATCGATGGTATGGTGAATTCAATCGTGGTCGTAGTTCACTCCAAGACGAATTTCGTGAAGGTCGTCCAAAATCAGTTGTTGTTCCGAAAACCATTGATGCTGTGCGCGAACTGATATTGCAAGATCGTCATGTGACCTATCGTGAGATTGAGACAATCTTAGGCATTAGTGGGAACAACATTTGACTGTCAAAAAAATTTGTTCGCGTTGGATCCCACACAATTTCGCAATCGCTCAAAAAAAGGCTCGTGTCGATTGGTCGAAGGAAATGCTCAAAAAATACGATCGCGGGGCTTCGAAACACGTCTATGACAGGTGATGAATCATAGATTTACACGTATGAGCCCGAAAGTAAACAGCAGTCGACTGTATGGGTGTTTCAAGATGAGCCAAATCCAACAAAAGTTGTTCGCGCACGAAGCACTTCCAAGCAAATGATCGCCTGTTTTTTCGGAAAAACTGGACATGTCGCAACCGTACCACTAGAACAGCGCAGAACACTAAATTCTGAGTGGTACACAACCATTTGTTTGCCAGTTGTCTTCCAAGAAATTAGGAAAACCAATCGCCAAAGACGGATCACTCTTCACCAGGACAATGCGAGCTCTCACACATCGGCTCAAACAACTGCATTTTTGAGCCACCCAAAACATCGAATTAATGGGTTATCCGCTGTATAGTCCTGACTTGGCACCGAATAACTTCTTTTTATTCCCGTACGTAAAAAAACAAACTGAGAGGTCAACGTTTTTCGACACCTGAAGAAGCGGTTGCGGCATTCAGAATGCATGTTTTGGAGGTACCTCATTCAGAGTGGCAAAAGTGCTTCGACAATTGGTTCAAAGGCATGCAAAAGTGTATAGATCCTCATAGAGAATATTTTGAAAAACAATAAAGTTATTTTTGATAGTAAAATTTGTTTTTGTTCTCTAATCCCGACATATAAAAGGCACCCCTCGTACAAATTTCGTACGACTCATAGGTTTTCAGCGGTGTAAAAAAGATTACAATCGGGACAGTGTTTTTTAAGTGTTGCTTTGCGTATTGGTGCTACTTAGACTGAGCAGGTTGTTGAACGTCATCGTAGTCGAATGGGATGGTACATGACTACCGTTCGGAAATGCACAGGTACGAAACCTCGTGTCCGAAACACTAATCGATAAAAGAAAAGTTTCTTTCTAATAGTGGTCGCTCTTCGGCAGATAATGGCAAACCTCGGAGTGTATTTCTACCATGAAAAATCCCCACATAAAAAATCATTTGCCGTTCGTAGTAAAATTTTGGGATCCTCCATTTGTGGAACAACATTAAGATGCACGCCACAAACAAGAGGAGGAACTCGGTCAAAGCACCCAGTAAAAGATGTGAGCGCCAGTTATATATACATTTATATAACTTTAAAATGACTTCATAGCACTACTTATTGAAAATAAATTTTGTTTTTTCGCTTCACAAATTTCATATCTACCACAAAAATGCTAAATGTAGACGGTTACATTTTTTTCAGAAGAGGGTTTTTTCTACTTTTGTAAACATCATTGCATATTTCTAATAATTTATTATTAATTGTCAAATTTTGATTTATATGTCCTAGCGCACATGCATACATACATACATTTACATATACAAGCGCATACATACATACATATTTATTATTTTACTTAAATAAACGTTACTGCCTCATTTGCAATGCTGTTAATGTCGCTGGCTGCTCAAAGCCTCGCATATTTATATTTTATTTAAAAACAATTGCAGCAGTTTTTATTCCAGTGCTGTTGTATTCTTTTTTATCAATCCAATGTCCAGCTGTTTGGTTCTGCAATAAATTTTGCGCAACTCTGGTTTGGCTCAGGTCTTATGGAAGTCGAACGAAATAAATTCTTAATGTTATTTGTTTTTATTTGTTTTGTTTTTTTACAATAAATAAGGCAATAATTTTATTCAATTTTCATTTTGCACACATTTCTGTGGAATGCATTTCATGCCACACCGATTAAACATTCAAACATTTTTACCAAGCGGCATTTCAACATTCCCCAGGCAAAATGCCGGCTAATAGACTTATAATGGATACAAAGGAAAGGCGAGCGAGCGACGACTGAATGAACACAAAGTGTCACTTAAATTGTTGTTGCTCACTCACTAAGTGTTGTGTTGTATAACAATTACAGTAGCAGAAGCAAATGGCAGAAATAGCGACGAAGTAACAGCAAAATTGGTTTATAAAAGCATTGCCTGTTAGTGCGGGGTGAGGAGGAAGGAGGTGACTGCAGAAGGCAGCCGTTAAGTGAAATTAATGCGTAACAAATGATATTTATTTATGTGCATATGTGTGTACATATATGCATACATTTGCTTAGTGTGCGATGTTATCGCTTTGCTGTCTAGATAATTTAGTATGCATTATTGTGATTGTAATAAAGTTGCTGTGGTAACTCCAAGTCGTATGCGACAATTGTTAATTGCTGTGCAATTAAAACTATCACTCCGTCTATTTCTATTCATTCGATTTGATTTTTTTTTTAATATTCTTTTTAAATTTATTGCAGTTTTATTGATTTTTAATATGGTCTGTGAAATATTAGGTTGGGGGAAAAGAAATTCATTATTTTCTCGGTACATGGGGGTAGTGATCGATATCCCGTAAAGTATTGATCAAACAATTTAAAGTTTATGCTCGTGCTCAAATGTTTAATGTTGAAAATTTTGGTAAGGATTTTTTTTAAGTCAAATGTCTTCGGCTCTTTTTACCACTTTTTAATTTCTTATTTTATATTTTGGGATTAAATTTATTTAAAAAATTTTTTTTTTGAACAATTTTTTTTTTTGTTTTGGAATGTTTGTTGCTGTTTTTTAATTTCTTATTTTATATTTTGAGATTAAATTTACTTAAAAAACATTTTTTGGAACAAATTTTATTTTTTGTTTTGGAATGTTTGTTGTTGTTTTTTAATTTCTTATTTAATTCTTTGGGATGAAATTTATATATAATAAAAAAAATTTTTTGGAACAAATTTTATTTTTGTTTTGGAATGTTTGTTGTTGTTTTTTAATTTCTTATTGTATTTAATTTTCTGGGATGAAATTTACTTAAAAAAATTTTTTTGGAACAAATTTTATTTTGTTGTTTTGGAATGTTTGTTGTTGTTTTTTAAAATCTTATTTAATTTTTTGGGATGAAATTTACTTAAAAAAATTTTTTTAGAACAAATTATACTTTTTGTTTTGGAACAAGGAAAATAAATGTATGTGTTTGGAAAAAAATTTAATGATAATTTAAATTTCTGACTAAATTTTTTTTTGGAAAACAATTGTTGTTTTTGCAATAATTAGGAAACTTACAATAAAAAAATTTTTTTGTTTCGAATAATTTCTTTGTGTTTGGAAAATTTTTTTTTGTTCGGAAAAATATTATTGGTTTTGTTTTTCTTTGAGAGATTATTTTTTTGGAAAATTTTTGTTTATGCAACAGTTAGGAAAGTTTTGAAAAATTGTGTCTTGGCAAAACTTTTTATTTGTTTGCAAATATTTTTTTTTGGAAAAAATTTTATTTTGTGAAAAAAAATTTTTTTTAGAAATCTTTTTTTAATTCTTTTTGGAAAAAATTCTATTTGTTTGGAAAACCTTTAATTGTTTTATTTTCTAAGTTTTTGAGAAAACTTATTTTTTTTTTTCGTTTTTCTTCTTTTTTTCTTTAAGGGGACCCGGTGGTCCAGAAATTTCAAAAAATCGATTTTTTGTTTTTTCGATATTTCGTCGGGTGAATCAGTGATGTAATTTCGTTCGTTATTTCAGAGAAATTTAACTCATCTTCACTAGAAGTAATTTCGTCGTCGTGTTCCATACTTATTGCGCTCACTAACTTTGCAAGAAATATTGCGATCGCCAAGAGTTCAAACAGATGTCGAAGGCAAAGTCCTACTTCGCTATAGGAGATGAAAGTGGTGCCGCAACTTAAATATCGTGGCGATAAGCAACCATTCACGCATAGTTTGGGTATTGGTAGCCCTGTCGGCTACGCTGAAATGGTTGCTTGTGTCTGTGACATTATTATTTCAATTATTTCCTATGTATCTTTTTTTTTTAATAAAAAACTGAAAAAACCAGATTTTTATAGTGTCAAATTCAAAACCGCGCCATTTTGTCAAATTTTTTTTTATTTTTTTTTTCTAATAGTGGGACATAGCTACAGTCATACTGATTAACAATTTTTGGGTTTTTGTGTTTCAGATAAATAGAAGAGCCAAAATGGACACCGTCCAGGTCTAATTTTTCGTGGGGTCAACGTCAGCGCCATTTTTTCATTTTTGTCTGTAAAAGAAGTTAAATAAAAAGCCTAAAAAATGTAAATATCGCTTCTCATTTTTTTATTGTAAAAAAAATTCCTGAGAATACCCTAAATTTTCGAGCTGTAGATCACCGGAACCCCTTAATAACTGAAACTATGCCAGTGATCTCTGAACATTTCATATCGACTGCTATTATACAGGACCTTTTCTGTCATCCATTCATTCACTCATTCATTTTATGTGGATTTCGAACTCGGTCTCTGCCGAAAGGTACGCACGCATAAACGCATTCGGCTATGTCGGCTGCTAATAGGTTTCCAAAGCAAGTTTACAGAACCTAAAACCAAACTCCTAAAGGTATCAATGCCAAAATACTCGGTACCCAAAACTACTCGATATTTCCATGCATAAGTAAATATGGTTTATCAAATTATGGGAGTATCATGGGAATTAGCGTATTGAAGAAGAAGATTGCATTGAATAAAAAACATAGTTTCTATTCAAAAATTCGCATTCTTTCAGTTTTGCTTTTAACTTTTCAACTAACCTATATTTGTCAAATTTTTGATGATATTTATGATATTTTTCTACCTATATTGTAATTTTATGGATTTAGTTACTTCTATTGCTCTCTTAGATCATAGATGGAATGCGATTTTTGTAATTTTTTTTTTTTAATTTTTTGACATTAACATTTAATATTTTTAACATTAAAAGGAACTCCCTATATTATCCTAACTATTTCCATACTCCGAGATCAATTACTTAAGCTTCTTAGTGCCTTTTTGCTCTCCCTGCGTTTCCGACTTACTTCCACTGCATCGCTTTTACTAGACCTTTAGCCACTTAATCAGTGCCACGTGGCTTGTCATGTGAACTTCAGAGCTGGCTGAATTAATATGCCATGCAATCAATTAAACTGTATTTAATGCATGATTAAATGCATTTATCTCGTTATACGCAGAGACTAATTAATTGATATATCATGAATTTTACTAAGAGGGTTGCTATTTATATTTCTGATCTTGGGCACTTTTGGTGTTGTCAGATGCCATGTCAGATGTTTCCATGGGAAAGTGTGACGTATTTTGCCATAACGCACTCGGAACATTTAAAAAAAATTTTTGGATTCAAAAATTCATCTCGAAAAAGAGAAAAAAACCGTGAAGATTCTCGATTACTTTTCACAATTTCTAAAGTGGATTAACAAGACTAGAGTGCATAGATGGACCAAAAAACGTATGCGGTGAGCAGGCATCATGCTTAAGTATCTTAAAAAACTGGTGCAATGATTTTCTTGAAGTCGCGATCGCTCACCTATGAATTACCAAAGCCAGTTGTTGTACTTAAAATAGCGATGTTTAGCGAGAAGCGATTGAGTAAAATCCTCATGTGACTTGCCGTGAGATTGAACCATCAAAAAGATTTCGCATCATCACTTTTTGGTAAAAAGGTTTTTTTGATCCTTAAAAAATTAAAAAAATAATTGGCGCGTACACTTCTGTTAAGTGTTTTAACAAGCTCCTCCTCCTATTTGTGGTATGCGTCTTAATGTTATTCCGCAAATGGATGGTTGTTACGTAGGTAGGTAAGTAGAAGTGGCAGTCAGTCTTTAAACCAACTCACTTAGACCGCTGCCGACCTATTTTGATACCACAGTAGCAGTTTTCCTACTACTCCTCTTTTTCTTTATTTATCTATCCCATTTACAGAATGTTAGCAATAACAACATTATATTTAGTATCATATTATGCAAAATTTTATTTATTTTAGTTTAATTTGTTCCTAATACTATATCAGGATAATCTTCATGGTTTCGCGCTGGGTGTACGAGTTGTCCAATTGTTCGAAGTTCAGTCCATTATCTTATGTTCCTTAACCAATATAATTGCTTCCTTCCTTTGCCATGTTTACCCTCAATTTTGCCTTGCACAATGAGTTGCAACAATTCGTATTTGGGTTCACGCGGGATATGCCCGAAATATGCGGGTTTCGACGCTTTAAAAGCTTTTTAAAAGCTCGCTTACCTTATTAAGGGGTTAGGCCACTCTAGGATTTTCAAAATATCGAAATTTTTTTTTTTTGCTTAAAAGATGCTTTAAACTCTTTAGAATATAAAACAAAAAGTCCTATGCGTGAAAAAAATGTTTATCTCTAATATTTCGCACTTTTGCGCGAGCGCCTCTGACGTCTCTGAACCGACTATTCAAATTTAAACCGTGTTTATCTCAAAACGTGATTTTTCAAAACGGCAAGCAGCATAACTCAAACAATTTTTAATATTTTAACTTGTAATTGTACAAGGATCTTTAGAACATTATTCCGCACTGAAATACGTACGGATTTTTTTATTAATTAATTAGAAAAATTTTTATAAACAATTAACGGTTCCATTTTAGACGAAAAATTCTACTTTTGACTTCAAACATCTGCAAAATACACAAATTTCAATATTTCTAAAATCCCGTACGTATTTCTACAGCTATACTCACGTCGATTGAGAAGAATTTTTTTAATTTGGTTTAGGTGGACATTTACGTCAGTTGTACTGCTTGCCGTGAAGTGCCTTTTTCGCAGGGCGCGTTCAGAGATTCACTCCAAAGGCGCCATTTTGTAATATTTTTCAATAAAAATATTTATAATTACACTTAAATACATGCTTAATAATATACTTAAAAAGTTTTTTCCTAGCACCTTTCTTTCAATGTAAAAAAAATCCTTAAAAAACTGCTTTTTTACAGTAGCTAGAGTGGCGTAACCCCTTAAGGCTCTCTTTTCCTTATAAGGCTCTCTTTCATACTCCTCGTTAAACCATTTTGTTGTAAGTGCAAATCCCTTGAGTCATCAGTATAATTCTAGAACGATGAGCAAAGACATATAAACCTAGTGGCTAGCCACGCGAGACAGTGCCAGCGAAGTTGTCTGACGGAATCCACCTCCTCATTCTTGAAACCTCTGCAATAGTAGAAATGTGGTACGTTCAATCTTTGAGCATGTCGACATGTCGAGAAAGTGGCCTGTGATCAAAGCAACAAACATAGAGACGTTTTCTCTTCGCCTATTAAATAGTGCCCGACGCCCCAAACCGGCCAAGAGAGGCGACTGGTAGTACCCTCTCTCGCTAATTTGGCTGCCTTACAATTCCTTGGTATGTCACTGTGCTCTGGCACCCATATAAAATGAATGCGTAAATATTCCACCATTTCGTTCAAAGATGCCTGACCTTTGCAAGCAATGATGAAATTAGTGACAACTCTACCATTGCGCTTGGCTATCGGAATAAATACAGATGTCCCTAAAGGCAATCACATCAGCCTGAAATGCGTTACGTTAGGAAGGCGAGTCTAAACGCTTACTTTTGGCTTTTGGCTTTTGGATTTTTGCCGTAGACGCTTGACAATAAAACTTTGAGAAATCAGTAAAGGACCGTAAACAGTTTTTCGGTCCAGGTATGTTGTCAACCCACTCACTTCTAACTGGAATTCTAATACTAAATAAACTATTACAACATCGTTCACCTAAACATTAGTCAACATGATCAGTTGGACGCAGACCGAGTGTCCAACACCTTGGCAAGCCGAGCAGCAGTGTTATCTGCATTCGGTTTACCAGCCAAGTCTGAGAAAGTAAGAAGAAAGGAGGCGACTGGAGAAAAGGGCTTCGAAAAGTAGTTCAAAGTGTGTTGATCCTCATGGAGAAAATCTTAAAAAGCAATAAAACCGTTTTCACACCATCAATGTTAATTTTTCCAGTGTTAGGCCAAACCTATAAATAGCAACCCACGTATATTTAGCGAGCATGTTTTTATTTTTACAATTTCACTAATCCTATTTTCGCTTTTTCCCCTTTTCAGTGCTAAAAATACGCATTTGTGTTAAATACGCTAATATTTTAGAGGCACATTCCTGAAATTCCATACAAAGTCACATCGATATTTTCTAATTGTGGAACATTGCGCTGTAAGTGTTTTATTATTTATAATAAAATTTTATTATTTCGCACATTTATCTACTTAATTTGATCACAATTTCATAGTTTATAGTTTTTTTTTAATGTTTAAATTTTTATTATTTTAATTTATTTATTTAATTTAATTGAAGGCACAAATAGAAAACTCCTCTTTTCTCAAAAGCAAGAGATTTGGCTCTGCCTCCATATAATAAAAATAATTAAATTAGATTAGTAAATAATTTTCAGAGATGGCGACATGAGATGGCAGGCCTGCAGGGCGCAAAATTTTCATCAAATATAAAGGGTGATTTTTTAGCTGATATCTTTTTAAACAGTTTGTTGAAACAGCTGACGCACGTTTCGTGTTTTGTTTCACTGTCAAACATCTTGCAAAAGTTCTAACTGAAATGACAATAACAGCAGTAATTTATAAGTATTTATGTACATATGTGTGCCTATGCCTTGTCTATAGCAAAATAATTTATGTACACAAATTTACTTTATTGCTGACTAAAAAAGATAAATTTCAGAGTCCAAACATTTTGTTGGCTCATACGAAATTTCTCACTCATTTTTATTCATACGGAATATTTATTTTATGAAGAACCTACTCCACTAACCTCCTTACACCATGGCAAAGTGGAAATTGCAACTTTTCCGGATTTCCCAATAAACTTGTTCGCTAGTGAATTTTTATTAAACTAACAAGCTCAAGTTGACATTAAAACGCAAGCGACAGGAAATTGACATGATTTTGCTGCAAGTGAGAAACCAGAAGCGTAGAAAAGAGTCACGGCAATAATTTTTGTTGTTTGTAACCACGCAATGTTTAGTTCTTAATATTTAACACAACATAAGAAAATATTAAATAAAAAGCATAAAAATATTTATTACGAAAACCCAACAAAACAAGTGAATACATAAAATACTTGATTTGTTTTTGTTACTCTTCTATTTACAATATATGTTGGTGTAATTTCCATAAGACGCAGTTATTTGCCGGCGCTCCACGTAGACCACCAATTGTACGTTGGACCAAAAGTCGAAGTGATTGCGCGCGCCACCGCACTGACACACTTGCCATGCAAGATGCGGTGGAGTTGGAGAAAATTTCCATGCCGGTGCCGAACAGCAACAGCAGAGGCACACGCATATCAACATCATATCAGCACATTGTTGGCAACAAATCATGCGACTGGCCAGCGACAGCGAGGCTTGGCAGCATTACGACTGTACGCGTATAATATGCCAGCAGGTTGCCATGCAACAGTCCATTATTGGAAATGTGGCTAACGGATGCGACATTTTTACGAGCATCAACACTCGCATGAAAGCATACAAATACATATACAGAAGTTTGTAAATTCATATGTATGTGTATGTCAGTGCATTTTTCTTTTGTGTACGCGACACAGAATTCCATTTCGCTTTGCTGTGCTGCTTGACAGCATAAAAGTTGTACGTTGTAAAATTGCTGTTGCAGTAACCTTGAGGCATGTTGGGGAAGGTCAGTGGCAAATTGACTAAAATGGAATTTTTGTCTGTGCAGTTTTTTTTATTTGTTTTTAACTTTGCGCTGTTTTGAACACTGATTTTTTCCGCACTGCCAAATTTGGTGCGATTGCGCCAGTTTTAATTAGGTGTTGAAGAGCGCCGTTGCTTGCAGGTGAAAATTTATAATTTATTACAATTTATTGCAAGAACTTGGGTAGAACACACTTAATGCACTCCAACTTTTTCAGCTACTGTGATGCGTTGGAAAGGCAAGCTGAGGGAAGAGCATAGCCAATGTCTGCTGGAATGCAAAAGGTTTCACCCTAATTAGCAGACGGTTGCTGGCGTACGCAACATGCGTAGGTACTTCCTTTGTAGCAGAGTCAGTTTCTTTATTTAATAGCCAGTCCTGGTGAAACTGTAAGTCTCTCCATATATAGAAAAGAAAACATTAATAGGCACATCACAAATTGAGAGAGCCAATATCCAGAAGTTTATGAGGAGCAGAAAAGGTTTATGGTACATATACAAGGCAATTGAACAATACCACTATAACGAATGCTGCACAATTTTTTAAATGTAATATGTACAAAAAATTGTCAAAAATCAACAAGATTTTTGAGCCAGATGAAATCTGCACTTTATTATCTCAAAACTGAAGAAACTACAAAACTGCATACTCAACATTTTCTAGATTTTTTTTTGCTTTCCTTGTTCACTCCTCTCGGGAGCATAGGGCCTCGACAAGGCTCAGCCTTGCGTTGGTTTCGTTAATCTATTTTGATTTCTGACAGGGTAGGTGATTAGCCTGCCGCTACCAGTCCTTAGTGGTGGGAATGCCCACCTGTCGTTGCTTAGGACCAACGCCTTCGTACTGCTTTGAGCGCCATCTGTGTTTCATATTTTTCTGGCAGAAGGATCACACAGATGGTTGAGAACTTCGCTAAATTTCGTGTGTTTGCGCTAGTATCGCGATTGCCCGGTTCCTCTTGCTGGCGCCACTGATGCATTGTGTAACTGTGTATTTTTTCTTTTTTTTTTGCTTGTTTTAGCAGCCACAATGCAAATAATGCGGGAGTAAGGATGGAAAGGATAAGTTTTTTGCGGTTGAGGAATGAGATTTTTTTTCCAGATATTCTTATTAAAAAGTTTGAAATCTTGAAGAGAATTAGACAATTTTTTTTTTAATTTTGTACAAAGTTTGAATATAAAATAAAATTTTTCTTTTATTTGGAATGAAATTTTTTTATAAAAAAATAATTAAAATTAAAATAATAATAATATATATTACAAAAATTATCAATATGTGGTGTACACTTTCTTTTGACGCGGATTGTATGTGTTTTTTTTTCATGGAGGGGGCAAAAAGCGGTTAAAGCTTAAAAGTGTGAGACTTGTCTTTCGACTCACGAACGAAAAATCTACTAGAGCTCTGTTTGCCTCCCGCGGGACAAGTATTAAGTATTACTTCACGGAAGGGGGAACAACTTATTGCCTCTCCATGAAGATCAGCGCGACGCAGTTTGGTGATTACTTTTTTTGTCCCCTGAGTCAAGCTCAATATCCACTAAGTTCAGTAGCGTACCTGGAGGACGTAGCGCCCATGGCAGCGAAAAAATTGCAATTGCAATCAGTTTTATCAGTTTCATCCCTTTCGACACTTAATAACGCTAAATCGCACAATCTTTCTTCTTCCTAATTCGTTGCACTTTTTTTTTTGAGATCGTATTCTTTTTCCTGATGAATAAGACCTTTGACATCGAGAAGGAATCCAAATTTTTCATCGATTTCATTCAACCCTACTCAACCTTACGAATCTTTCGTTCCTTTCATGAAATAGTCGTTCAACTGTTTTACTCAAACCCCTTTTCATTTCTTCGATGGCACTCAAACCTGCATCAATCGAAATCTCACCATCCATATTTTTTTTTCTTCTTCTTTGGCGTCTTTCAGTTGCAACGTCCCATTTTTGACATAAAATTATCCCGTCCTCGAGTGAACTATCAACAATGGTTTCTCCTTCATTTTCGAAATGATTTTGAAGAGCCTTCAAATCTTCAACAGCATCGTGAAAATTCATCGTGGAATCTTGCAGCCCCTTTTGAACGAGGATTAGTACTTTATTCCAAAATCCCAGCAAAATCAAGAAATCATACTTTAACATTCGGTTGTTTAGTTGCGGGCATCACTTCTTGTTTCACTTGTTTGATTCGTGTCTTCGGTCATTTCTTCAAGAACTGCTTGCAAAAACGTAAAATGACCAGAAGGGCGGCGGTCCTTCGCTTCCCACCTTGGTGTTTTCTCTCGATCGCACATACTGCCTTCTCCGTCGCGCTCGCGCCGCTCCACGCTGTTCGAAGTTTTTCGAGTCACCGGCAGTCATCAGCTAAACCGACTTTGACTTGAAACAGCGTAGAGGGGCGCGGACAGTATACGTTTCAGTTTTTCTCGCTGGCGAGTATGCAGATTACAGAGTCGACTATCCTGACTTCTTGTATCTTTATTTAAAACTGAAGTTCAAAATCGCGATTGAATAAATATTGAATATACAAAGTTGAGGTGTCACTTTATCCATCGTCCGTTCATAGAGTTCCTTCACTCCTCCTGCCACGTACGGGTGATCTCCTCCCGTTCAGTATTTCGGTTGGTCAGCTGTGCTGGATTCGCTCGGTGTTTTTTTATCTCAGTGGATTCGAATGCAGTCAGTTTTTTGCTGCGACCCAAACCGCTGTAAGATATTGGAAAATAGATGATCCCACCCTCCTAAGTAGCCTCCTAGAATCCTGCTTAGGGCCTCTCCCCTTCAGCTTTGGACAATAATGTTTTTGAATGGTGTTGCCATCTAATGTGAAAGAAAAAGTAAACTAATAACAAATTTTAATTAAAGGTTAGGCTATCAAAGAATAAAATAATAGCGTATATGTATAGCGTTGCCACCTGACGCTTAAACGCAAATGTTAAATAATAGTACAGATGAATTAAGTATTAGAATGTAGGCATTACACAAATTATGATTGAAATTATTTGAATTAAACACATTTTTGAAAGGGTGTTGCCACTTATTTTTCATGGAAGATCAACTAAAAACAGAAATTGTTTGCTTTTTCTTTGAAAAATTTAATGCTACTAAGTTTTAATTAAAATTATTTATGTATAGCGCTGCCACCTAAATTTTAAGGCGGAGATTTTAAATAATACTGGAGATTAATAACTATTCGGATGTGGGCATCACAAAATTATTATTGAGACTATTTCAATTAAATATATTTTTTTAATTGGGTGTTGCCACTTATTTTTTCATAAAAGATCAACTTACAATAGAAATTGTTTGCTTTTCTTTATTTCAAAAATTAAATTTTTCATTTTCTATACCTAGTCTACTTATACAAGGTGGTGCGAAATTAATCACCCTATTGGATGATTTATAATTTTTTCAAATGGCATCGCACGTAAATCATATTTGGCATTTGTGAACTAAACAGCTGCGGTATACATACAGACAGACAAGCAATGGAGTGCGTAAAAGTCAAAATAAAGATTTTCTTCAATGAAAATCATTTTTTATTTAGTAATTTTATTTATTCAAAAATAATATTGGGTGATTAATTTTACGCCAGCTTGCATGATCGATTTAGTTTCTATACAGAAACAGTAATTTTGACTTATTTTTTGCCGTTCCTGGTGAAATAGAAGAAAAACACCTAGAAAGGTAAGTTGGCTGAAGTGGTGATTCCTCCAGAATCCAACTAGTGCTTCCGTACCATTTTGTTGCCACATCCTCGTTACCAATTTGTTTAATGGTTATTTACAGTATGACTTTGTCCAGTCTGTGCGGTTTAAAAGGTCATCAATTTGCTGACGTCTCAGCCTAACAGTTGTTCGAGACTCTCGCACAGCGATTTGCCAAGGGTTAACATTCTGACCTTTCATAGAGCAGGGCATTCGCAGAGAAAATGGAAGATTGTTTTCTTTTTCTTCGGATGCTTATAACCGTGACAGTGTGTGTTGTGAGGGATGTCTATTATGGCTGCTTGTTCCCCGACAGACCAGAAGTCAGTTCTCAGTGCCGTGAGCCTTCAGGCATCCTTTCATTTTATATTTATCAATGTTGACATTTGTTTGTGGTTGTAGGTGGGTCATAACATTCTGCTAATTTTGCATTTCGTCTGGTCTCTCCATCTGCAATCCGCGATTCGGAGGTATTTTAGGGAAATTGCATTCTTGATTGCACTGAGTGGTGTGAATACCGATTCTGCAAGAACGTTATTCATGGCAGATCCCCTTCTTGCCACTTCATCTGCTTTTTCGTTACCTTCAATATTCCGATGTCCCGGGACCCAGATTAAGTTAATTTTGGGATTACACTCAAGTTGATAATTCCATTTCTACTTTGTTCCAGAGTTCCGAGTTTAGAGGTTATTGTGGCCGAATCCAGTGCCTGTATTTCAGGTTGGCTATCCGAAAGAATAGCGATATTGCACTTAAAAGAGAGGTATGCGCTTAGTAGTCTACAAGCTTCCTCTATTCTTCTGTCTGGAAGACACTGCAGGCATTAGGAAGACGCACAGATTTTTCAATATTTGGTCTGTGAAAAAATATACCAGCTTCAACACCATAATTCATTTTAGAGCCATCTGTGTGGACTGTCGTGTGGAAATTGTTTAGTGAGAGTCCATTATCCCATTCTTCCTGGGATGAAAAGAGAGTGGCAATATTCCTGTTGAATGTTACTGTACGGACGATGTAACCAGTCCTCTCCGAGGGGTACTGAGTTTGTGGCAATAATAGACTGGCATGACCAAAAGTTTTTTCCTTCTAGTGACCAGCTTCATTTAACCTAAATGCACTCATAGTTGCCATCTCCTGGATATGATGATAATTGTCTTAGTTTACATTATTAATCATTCGAAGGATGTTTGTCATGCCATTTAGTAATGCTACCGGCTATACCGGATACTAAGCACTTTTCGCTGCCGCTTCTACTTGCTTTAGTGTGTTTTTTGATGTTCTTATAGAAAAGTAATTATGTCTTTAGTTTTTTTTTTTCAAATTCGTTACTCTTTCGAATCGATTTATGCGTGCCGCACCTGTTCTCTTTTCTTTGCCGCTTGTTTGACACCTTCCACTTAATAAATTTTTGATAAAAAAAATTTCCTAATGATTCAATGGCGTTGCTTTGACTGATTTCATAAGTATTAGAATTAAAAAAAAAGTATAACAGAAACAGCTAGAATTAAAAATTCAATGCAGTGCATGCTTGCCTTGCACATATCTACACAAGTTCGTAAATAAATTTGATATATTTCATAAGCAGTTTTTTTTCATTTATAATGCTTTTACTGCGCTTAATTATTTATATTAATGTTTTTTCTGCAAAACTGCCCAACCAAAAAGAACAACTAGCAATACAGCTACAGCCATGGAGGCGAGAAGCCAGCCAAGTCAGCGGTTGCGGGAGTGGGCAAGCAGTGCAAAAATTATTTCAAAAAAAGGTGATACATTAATACAATACAACACAAACATACATACTTTTGTATTCCATGACTTGTTACAACAAAAAATACAACATATTTGCTATAATTTTTCGAAATCATTTGCTGCTTCGTTGATTTCTTCTTAGTTGGCTGCTCTTTGGCAGTTGATTTGATTGCCTGTTTGTTGGTGTGCTGGTAGGTAGGCAAGTTGGCTTGTTGGTTGCTTGGCTGTTTGCCGCAAGCGAAATGGCAAAAAAATAATAGGAATTGTGTAGAAAAAATCATTGAACAACAGTTAGTTTTATTATAAATAGCAACATGAATAATTTCGCATTAAATTAGCGCGCATGCGGTTTTAAATTTTTTTTATATTTGTGTATTTTTACTTGCTATTTTTTCGAATTGTCTAGCTGTCTACTACTTATGACTATCTGTGGAAATTATAAGTAAATTATTGCAATCTTAAGCTATTGCATTAAGTTGAAAATTACGGCAAACTACAACTTTTTAATTTATGTGCGGCATAATTCGATTGGCTCAAATTTGAGGTACGATTGAGAAGGTAACGATGAATGAATTCTAATAATAATGGACTCAATGTAGATAGATGCAATAATAAATGAATTTACAATTAGAAAACCTAGTGTGTCTTAAATATCACTGAACTGTACGTAGGCTTGTCGGCCGTCATGCGTTACGGAATACTGGGAAGCGATTGTATCTGCGGCGGAGTAGCTTCCTGGGTTGTGTCAGTTTCACTCTTCGTCTGGCAGCAGTTATTTCACTTGAAGAAATATTTAATCAGATCAGTACTTGGCATATGAAAAAAGAGGGCTTGATAAGCCTCATAGCCAGCCGCTTCATTAGAATGACGACGGCAGGCTTCAGCGAAGTGAAAGGTTACAGAGGGTTACAAGGTTTGGTTACTCAGATGAGCCTGATTTTTGAGTAACTGTGGCCACAGAAACAGGAGGTTCAATTCAGTTCCTCAGAGCTTCCAAATTTCTTCACTCAAGTACACAGCATTTGGGGCCAACAGGGCAAAATGAAGGGTAAACAAATATAGTTTGGTACAGTGCAAATCTGGTCTATGAATTTTTGCATAATTTTGGCAATTATAAACCAATCGGCATTGAGTATTCTTCTTCTTAAGTGCCGCGATAACGACTTACGCGATGTTGGTCGAGTTTAATATAGCGCGCCAGTCGTTTCTTTCTCGCACTAAAAGGCGCCAGTCGGAAACATCAAGTGAAGCCAAATCCTTCCCCACCTCATTTTCCAGCGCCTTCTTCATCCTCTGCTACCACCAGCTGGTACCGCATCGAATGCCTTCTAAGCCGGAGCGTTTGTATTCATTCAGACGGCATTACCCAGCCAACGGAGCCGTTGGATATTTATTCGTTACGTACGTAGACATACAATGTCGTCGGAAAGCTCATACAGCTCATTGTTCCATTGGCTGCGATACTCGCCGTCCCCAATGTGCAAAGGTCTAAAGATCTCCCGCAGAATCTTTCTCTCATACATTCCAAGCGACGCCTCATCGAATGTTGTAATTGTTCAAGCTTTTGTGTCATACGTTAAGACGAGTTTGATGAGAGCCTTGTAATGTTTTAGTGTTGTTCCTCGGGAAAGGACTTTACTACTCCATTGCCTACTTAGTCCAAAGTAGCACTTGTTGCCAAGAGAGTTTTTTTGCTTTTTATGCAGAATTTCTAATGCTAAGCGTCGAAGAGCATCTAAGTATCCATTCTTAGCTTCTAAAGCTTATTTTTGTCTCTTTAGTTTAGTGGTGCTGCAGCCCTTCTGAAGAGCTACCCACCAAACTAGGCAACCGTATGTCGAAATTGGCAGAACCACTAAGTTGTATATTTAAAGTACGACACGACTTGAGACCTCATTTTTTGCCGAATATAGATTTACAGGCGTAGAAGGCTATATTGGCCCTCTTAACTCGATTTTCTATGTGCAGCTTCCAGTGGAACTTGGGGTCAAGTATTACACCAAGATACTTGACTTCCGATGAGAGAGTAAGACATTGGTTGTTTAGTCTTAGAAGCTTAAAAGGTGGAGGCTTGTATTTCCTGGTGAATAGCATCAACTCCGTTTTGTCAGAATTGACTCGGAGACCGCAACTGGCAGCCCATCTACATAGTGTGGCCAGTGCACCTTCCAAAATTTCAGCCATTGATGGGAAGGGACCTGAGACCATTAAGACAAAGTCATCGGCATATGCTACCACTTTTACCCCACCCCTGTTTAAGCGAATTAAAGTTTCATCCACAGCTACTATCCAAAGTAGAGGCGAGAGGACGCCGCCCTGCGGTGTACCCCTATGTACGAATCTAGTGATTCTAGCCCCTCCTGCCGCAGCATTTATTTCCCTACCACCAAGCAGGGACGAGATCTAGAGGTAGATAGGTCTTTCTACCCCTAGCCAGTTACCGTTATCCAGTAAACGGACGAGATTGCACGTAAGTGTTGTTGGTGCCCTACGTACCACTAGGGATTCAAAGAGGCAATGTTGATGATGACAAAAAAGTTTAAATATAGGAAAGTGGACGGTGAACAAAATTCTTCTTTTGTTATTTAACTGGTAGTGATAATTTAAAAAGAAAATCGAGCAAAAATCAGCACTGAAATTTTTAATTGAAATTTGAATTATAGAAATCTTTTAACGGCACAGTATACAAATGAAAATTATGCAAAACAACATAAATTGAAACTAATCACTGTGTACTTGTATTTATGTGTTTTTAATGGCACCCACTGCGTATACTTGATACTCAATGCCGTTAAATTCATATATTGTTGGATGATCATAAATTTCAGCAATAAAGTAACCGCATACACCAGCACATAAGCTGATACACATAACACACACTCCATATAGACTTATGCAGATACACACCCAGCAATTGCTAATTTATTTTTTCGTTATTACTTTTTTTCCATGCGCACTAAATTTCCGCTGATAATCTTTGGCGTCTAATGTCAGTCAGTTGCTTACTCGAGTGCTTCAAAAGAATCGGGTTGTGTGCGCGCACTCACCTGGCACAAAAATCTACAAATTCAAAGCAAAAAAAAACTACAGAAAAAAACTTAAAAAATAAGCACCAATAAAATTCTGAAAATAATTACAGATTTTGCGTGCCAAATAGTCGAGGCATAGCCCAATATAGCAAATTAACGATACAGTACTTGTAAATATATACTTTTCACTATCAAACAAAAGCAACAATTTTGGATTTAATTGCATTTTTCCCACATTTTATCACACCAAGAGCGCTCACAAAGAAAGCAGCTGCCCAGTTTTAACTGAGTTTAAATGTACTAAAATGTTGCACTGGGGTTTTGCGAGCCATAGCCAAAGTTGGAAGTGTGGCAACCAGTTACTTATTTATGATTTCCACTTCCCTTGTTGTGAAAGTTGAAAATATGTTAATACCATCGTTGCTGGTTTATTCTTTGTGATTTATGCTCCAGTGAGCTTGAGTTCACACTCCATTCGAACTGCCTGCCCACTGGACAGCTGAGTGCACAGTGAAATTATTGCTTGAATGGGGGTACTTTGTAGAGAGACGTGCGCTAGAATATTTCCATGCAAAAATCTTTGTGAATATTTTTATCACTTCCCAAAAAGTAATTTGTATGCATACAAAGAGTGGGCCAACGGTTGATTTCTTTTTAAAAATATGTTTCCTAATTTTTATTTAATTTTTTTTTTAATTTTTTTTTCTTGTATTAGAAATATAATAGTAAACTATCCGGGTAATTGTTAAATGCAACTGCATCGATATAAATGAAGAGTGGGGAAACTTTTCGATACTTTAAATTGCCAATATTTTAAAATCCCAGTTGTACCGAAACCATTTGCGGCTGATCCACAAAAAGTTGGTGGCTCTATGCCTCTGTGCAGCGGGAAAATATATTTAAAATTCTGCAGATTTTATAGCCGATAGTAGAATTCGTGGGCTGATTTTTTTAAGTCCAACCTGAGACAACCAACGCGGAAAACAGGTTAGGTTAGGTTAGGTTATGGTGGTAGTCGGTCCTTATGACCAACTTACTTAGACCTTACAGGTCCGTTGTGATACCAATGTGCGACATGGAAACCTTGTTTATTTATTTTCATAAAATCATTTTGAGGCTCTTATGGTCTAATCCCCGCGACAGATAGTTCTGTAATGCTCTGATTTTAGCTAAGGCTGGACAATTGCAAAGGAAGTGCTCTATTGTTTCTTCCTCTTCTTCATCTCTACAACTTCTACAAAACTCATGGAAGAAAATTCCTAGTCTCAACGAATGTCTGTCAAACAGCCAGTGGCCGGTGACACAAGCCACGACCTTCGAGATATCTTCTCTTGAAAGGCTAAGCAATTCCTTTGTCCTTTTCTTGTTTATTTGCGGTCATAGTACACTGGCTGTTACGCATGTATCTTCATCTTTGCATGACCTATTGGCCTTTTGGGTAATGTTGTTTTTTATTATTAATTTACTCATGGCCAAAGGTATTGCAATGGTATGGTACTTTCATGGTACAGTTGAAGTTGAAGTACCTTTTCTGGCTAGCTCATCAACTCTACAGGAGTCAGACATAAAAGTCATGCGCAGGTGATAGCTGAATTTATGAGAGTAATTCTTTTAAAACCGTCGGCCGCCGTAGCCGAATGGCTTGGTGCGTGACTACCATTCGGAAATCACAGAGAGAACGTAGGTTCGAACTTCGGTGAAACACCAAAATTAAGAAAAACATTTCTCTAATAGCGGTCGTCCCTCGGCAGGCAATGGCAAGCCTCCGAGTGTATTTCTGCCATGCAAAAGCTCCTCATAAAAATATCTGCCGTTCGCAGTCGGCCTGAAATTTTAGGTCCCTCCATTTGTGGAACAACATCAAGATACACGCCACAAATAAGAGGAGGAGCTCGACCAAACACCCAAAAAGGGTGTACGCGCCAATTATATATACATAATTCTTTTAAAACACGTTTTTGGACATTTTCAAATTTCGAATTTTTTTACCATTTTTGGAAATGTTACTATTTTTAAGGTATGTGAGCTATTTCTTTGATACTGTTTGATTTTCAAATTTTTTTCAAAATTTTTCTAAAGAAATTTTTTCAGTATTTTTTTATTATAATATACTTTTATTATATCGGGAGGTTGAATTAGTTTTAAAGGTGACACACAGATGGCGCTATTTATCACTTTATCGCGTTGGCAATACTGAATATATCGTCCCCTGAGTATTAAAATAGCCTATAAATTTTTTGATGTTTTGAGAAAATGAATTTCAAACTTTTTGTCGAAAGTAGCTCTCACTCAAATCTCGTTATGTCTGTAAATATTTATTATTTTTTGACTGACGTTTTGACCCACTTTGTGGAACTAGAATTTGACAAAATTTTGACCACATATAAAATCGACGATGGAGAATCCAAAAATTCAATAAAAAAATAATAGCCTATGAGCACATAGGCGATTGTTATACTAAGGGGACGATATATTCATGACAAAGCCTCATCCCTAGGCTTTGTTTATCAGTATCTGTCATTTCGCTGAAGTATAAACAACGCAGTGTTTTCGTGCTCCGAGTATGTCAACTTTCGTGCCGTCGAAACGCAATTTGCGGGAAGCTTTGTTTTTCTGCTTCAATTTGAAAAAAAATACAGCCCAAGCCCGTGAATTGCTGCAGGAGGCCTACCCAGACCATACTCCGTCGATTTCAACATGTGAGTACTGGTTTCGACGATTCAAAAGTTGTGATTTTCACACCGAAGACAAGGAGCGTCTTGGCCAGCCCAAAAAGTTCGAGGACGCGGAATTGGGGGAATTGGTAAACGAAGACTCGTGCCAAACCCAAGAAGAGCTTGCTGAATCATTGGGCGTTGATAAATCAACCGTTTGCAAGCGTCTAAAAGCGATGGGAATGATCCAAAAGCAAGGACATTTTGTTCTGTACGAGTTGAAGCTGCGCGACGTCGAACGGCGATTTTTTACGTGCGAATTGCTGATCGAGCGACAAAATCGGAAGGGTTTTTTGCATCGGGTGGTGACTGGCGGCGAAAAATGGATCCACTACGATAACCCAAAACGCAAAAAATGGGGTTTGCCCGGCCACGCATCAACGTCGACGGCCAAGCAGAATATTCACGGCAAGAAAATCATGCTCTGCATTTGGTGGGATCAGGTCGGCGTCGTATATTTTGAGCTGCTCCAACCGGGCGAAACAATCACGGGGGATCATTACCGACTGCAATTGATGCGTTTAAGCCGGGCATTGAAAGAAAAACGACCGGAAACGGTAAAAAGGCACGACAAGGTTATTTTGCAACATGACAACGCTCGGCCGCATGTTGCTCAACCTGTCAAAAAATACCTTGGAACGCTTAGCTGGGAAGTGTTACTCCACCCGCCGTATAGTCCAGACATAGCTCCCTCCGATTATCATTTGTTCCGGCATATGAGTCTCGATTTGGCGGACCAGCGGTTCTCCTCGTACGAGGCTACCAAAATATGGGTTGAGTCATGAATAGCCAAGCAGCGGCCAGAATTTTGGAGAAACGGCATCCGGAAATTGCCCGAAACATGGGCGAAAGTTGTAACTAGCGATGGCCAATACTTCAAGTAAAATATTTTGTACCGTTTTTTCACAATAAAGCCCCAAATCTTCGAAAAAAACCTTTAAAACTAATTCAACCTCCCAATATTATATTTATTTTATATATGACACTTCTTGATTGTGAAATTCTTTTATTCTCAAAATTTTTTTATTTTGGAATATTATTAATTAGAGATTTTTATTTGCTTTAATTTAAATTTATTTTTCAATATTCATTTTAAAATTTTTTTAAATTTTTTTCGAACTTTTTTTTAATTTGCGATTTTTTCAAACCTTTTTATTTACAGTTTTTTTTATTTCGATATTTCTTGAATAGTTTTATTTAAACCTTTTTTCTTTTAATTCGAAATTCTTTGATCAGACTTTATTTTATCAATATTTACTTCGACATTGTTTTTTATTAAGGCATTTCTTGGAATATTTTCATTTTCGAGTTCCTTTTTTGACTTTGAGATTTTTGAAAATTTTTTATTTACAACTTTTTTACTTAAGCAATTTTTCACTATTTTTAATTATGACACCTTTTGATTTCAATATCTTTTGCAATATTAATTTTGAAATTTTTTTCAACATATTTTCCCCGAATTCTTTTTCAATTTAGAAATTTCTGAAAACATTTTTTATTAAAAATTTTTTTATTTCGGCATTACCTCAATATTTTCATTTAAAACACTTTTTGATTCGAAATTCTTTGATCACATTAATTTTTACCTCGAACTTTACTTTCATTTTCACTTTTTTTTGTTATTTTGACATTATTTTGTTATTTTTGAATTCTTTTCCGATTTTGACATTTTTTCAAAAATTTTTATTCTAAAATTCTTTTTATTTTGAAATGTTTTTAAGTACGACGCCTTTTGATTTAAAAATTTATTTCAATATTCATTTCGAAATTTCGTCTTTATTTCAAAATTTTTTAAAAACTTTTCCCCAAACTCTTTTTTTTTTTGGTTTAAAAATTTTTGGAAAAATTTTTATTTACGCATTTTTTTATTTAGGTATTCAATATTTTTATTCAAATTTCGTTTTGAACTCGAAATACTTTGATTACAACTTTTTCTCAATATTTACTGCAAAATTTTTTTTTATTTCGGTATTTTTTTCAATACTTTTATTTTAGAATTCCTTTTTATCTCATTTTGTATAAAATTTTTTATTTGCAGTTTTTATACTTTTTTGCATTTTTTATAAACCTTTCTCCGAACTCTTTTTTCCGATTTTCGGAAAAATGTTTAATTACGCATTTTTTTTATTTAGGTATTTCTTTAATACTTTTATTCAAAATACGTTTTGAATTCGAAATTCTTTGATTACAACTTGTTCTCAATATTGACTTCGAACTTTTTTTATTTTGGTATTTTGTTCTATACTTTTCTGATGTTGAAATTTTTTAAAAAAATTTTGTCCGGAACTTTTTTATTTCGTACAATTTTCAATGTGTTTTCCTCCGACACTTTTTAATTTCGCAATTCTTTGAATTCGGAATTTTTTGATTTAAACTATTTTTCAATATTTAATTCCACATTTTGTCGCTTCGGCTTATTTTTCAATATTTTTATTTTTGACTTCGAAATTTGTTTAAACATTTTTATTTACAAAATTCTTTAGTTTGGTATTTCCTTTCAATATTTTTAGTTATAACACTTTTTGAATGCAAAATTTTTCGATTTCGAAGTTTTTCTCAATATTTATCTCGAAATTTTTTTCACTCCGTTATTCTCTTTTGAATTTTTTCCGAACTTTTTATTCAATTAAGAAATTTTTTCAAAAAATTTTATTAATGCCAATCTTTTTATTTTCGATTTCCTTTTTCGATAAACAATAATACATTTTTTTTATCCGAATTTTTTTCAATATTTTTAATTACGACACATTTTCGAAAGTAATTGATTTGAACATTTTATTCATTTCAGCTTTTGTTTTTTCGATTCCTGGTTTGCCAGATTTCGCCTTCTCAGCTGGCTCTGCAATAGTCCAACATATCATCTTTATTATTTCTAACATCACGATGACAGTTGCATCTCTGTTTCCCGAATTACTACGCGAGTAATCGCCTTAGGGGCTGTATTGCTTCTGTATTGTTGTAAAGTTGGCGATTTTTAAAAGTAAAGCACAAAAAGTCTTGCAGTTGTCAAATCGCCACTCAGATCATCAGTTTGATGAAAATTATAGGTAAGCAAGTTCTTGATGGCATTGGTGCCACTTTCATTCAATGCTTGGCTCAGGATAGATTACGCTTGCGTTTTCCGGTCCGCAATTTCCAAAATACCAAACCCATGCAGAAAATTTATATCGAAATGAATGGTTGATTGTCTTCCATTTCTGGGTGAACTGAATCTTATAAAAACAATGGAATACAGAGAAGCCCTTTTCTGGAATATTCCTAAAGATAGCACAGCTATTGTTGAGTTGATTTTCATGGTTTTATAGGCACACAATCGCCAATATGATGATATTCTCGGTTGAGCAGGCCAGTTGAAAAAGAATCAGCTTGCCATTTAAGATCCCTTTTATGATTTTTCTTTATTCTTTAAAATGACAAGCTTAAAAGGCACGGTTAGAAGTAATTCTTCAATATTTCGAAACGTTGATCAAGCGCCAATTGATAAATTGTTTTTACTGCGTAAATATGGTATTGAGTTTCTGTCACACTTTTGTTTCGCAACAGCTTCATAGTTGACTTAAATAGAAAAGTTGGCCTACCTTTTATTAAGAGGGAAACCGGTTTAGGAGGCCGAAATTTTTGTGTTTTTCATGAATTTTTTTAACAAGGAAGGAATAATCAGAAATAGTTTAAACTTAGCAGGAATTTTATTCATAATTTCAAGAACACTTTTAAATTTTTTCAAGCTATTTCCGCCAGAAATAGTGGCGCTAGAGCGTGCTAATCATGGACGATCGCCATCCAAGTATCTGTCTGGTGGGCATTCCTGAAGTTGTAATTTTTCTCTGTTATCGAAAAATTTTTTTTTTTTCATTCACAACATGTTTTTAAGAATATGAACCTAATTTTTATAAAATAATATTGAAAAAGAACACTCTCCAAAAATTTCATAACGATTGGTCGATAACTTTTTGAGCTAGAGGGCCCACCAGTTGAAAAAAGTCGTTTCGAGAAAAACGCCGTTCTAACTACCACGCGCTACGGTGCCGAACCGACGGGCGGTCACTTAAGTGCTCATAGAATCGGGAATAATGCGAATTTCCTTTTAAAATTTTCACCACATATTATTGAGTAGTTATACTAACAATTTATGCAAAAAACAAAATTCAAATTTTTGATCAGCCTAAACTGGTTTCCCCCCTTAAGTTAAATCTCCATAATTTCTAAGTGCTTGCTATTAACAATCCGCATTTTTAAACATTTCATCTCCTACTATTCTTTAATGTAGACATTCCGTATATAAAAATTCTTAAGTCCTGTGAATTGCGCACTTGAGAGTCTAAACAAGTTGAAAATACTTTAACATTTTACTGTTGGGAAGAACCTCATTATTATATTTTTTTTCTTGCGGTTCGCAATTACTTATTTGCTTTTGTACTTCGCTCATTCAAAATAAATTGCTAGCAGCATTATAGGCATCCGGTGATTATTATTATCATTTTCCACTTTTTTTTTTGGACTGTAAATAGAAATATAAAATAAAAAAAATTAAAATTAGGTCGATTAGAAGATGCAAACCAAATTTTAATGTGCTTTTGCGAGATTAAAAAATTTGCCATAATCGAGGAAATATCTATAATTTTGATCTCGAATAAAAATATTATTGAAGCATTATAAAAAAAATTAATCTTGTATTAATGAGTTTAAGGTAATAAAAATGCTGAAACGAAGTATCGAAATTAAGTCTTTGGCAATTTTTTAAATACTCGCCCCCAATAATTTGTGGCATGGCAGTACGCCATAATTTAACTTATTTTATATTTCCTCTACTGTTAAGTGAAAATGGCGCATATATCAAATGCGAGCAAAATCGAATCAAGTTTACTATTTTTGGTCATAATTTGTATGGTGAAATTACACTGCACATCGCACTCAACCTGATCACAGATTATTCAATTTGGATTTTTTATATTTGTTGCATAATTTTTAAATATGTCCCACTCATTTAATCGTTATATTTTATTTAAATAATTACGTAGTCGTCTTGCGACATTGAAAACGAAATGCACCTAATACCGTTTGCTTAAAAAATATCAAAAGTGATAAAATCAAAGAAATGCACTTTCAGGCGTAAATAAATAAAAGCGTAAGAAAAGTAAAAAACTAGCAGAAAAAATGCAAAAATCGGTTGTGGGCTCTATTATGCGTAACAAAGCACAAAAAAGAGCGTCAAAATTAGCTGCACTACGACTAATATTGAGTTGAAGTGTGGCTATTGCACTGGCGCATCTACGTAATTTCATAAAACTAATTTCTATTTTTTCTCGATTTTTTTTTTTTTTTGCCTTGTTTGCTACTCGCGGCATGATGATGCGGATGTGCATCGCTGGTCAACAACAATGCGCCAAGCGTTGTAATGAAGAAATCAGTTTAAGTTGCTTGAATGGTTGCACTTTGGAGCAGGCGGTAAAAACAAATTCAAATTAATATCATTAGCTATGCGCGATTGCAACAAAATATATGAGAAAATAACGGCAATCGATGAGGCGGAAAATGAGTTGTATGTAACGGTGTTTGATGCATTTGTGATTTCTAGTTAACAGCTATACTACTCGTATTTCGTTCGTAATGATGCTGTCGATGTGATACATAAAAAACTTTTTATTGTTATGCATTTATTATGATCACTGTATGCTTTTATTGTTGTTTTTATGCTATATTGGATATTCACATTGTTGTTATTGCTTTGTAATGTCTCATGTGCCTGTAATGCTGGTGACTTTGAACTGCATTGCGGCATATTATTATTTACTGCTTGTATTAGTCGTAACTGCAGTGACATTGTTGTTACTTTTGTTGTTCCAATCGCTTTATATACGTATGTGTGTATGTATGCTTTTGTAACGTCTACTATGATACCTTGGTTGAAATGCTATAAAAATTGCATTCCATTTGCATGATGTCCATTTCCCAATGGCCCAGCTAACTACGCCTGTTTGTTCCGTTTCGTTGACAAGTTCGTTGCTTAAGTCTTTTGTTCAGCTTAACCGAAACGGGTTACGGTTGCTGTGTTTTACCATGCAATATTCACCTAGTACATAGATTAGTGCCACATTCATTGCATGCGCTAATGCGTTGGAAAGAGTGTTGACTGTCCACCAAAAAAAAAAAAAAAAAAAAAACAACAACAATAATAATGCAACTATGGCAAAAAACAAAAACAAAAACAAAATCTACGGCAACAAAAACGCACAACATACTATTTAGCCGCAAATAATAATACTTTGAGCTTAGCCAACATTTCTACAACTTTGAACACATCCGCCTTCAGCTTTAATCAGTTAAACTCTCTTTGGAATTTTCCCAAAACGCAATACTTGCCTGCCAAATGCGGCATTTCTACGCTACGTTCGCGTCGTACCGCGTCGTACAGCTGCTGTTTTACGTTGACTTCAATCTTCGATTTTTTACTTATGATAAATGCTCATAACCTATAAAGCCGCTGCGAAAAGTGGGTCAACCGTGCACGTATCGCATCGTTGTACGCTTCCCTTCACTCCTATGCTTTGTGGCACCGCTTGTTGGTGTGCCTGCGCCTTTGCCCGTGCCGGGTGGCATCGAGTTTGCCGTCATAACGGCGCTGACTTTGCTGCCTTCATCTGCGCCTTCACCATCTCCGATGCCGCTGGCGGTGTTCATTAATCAAGACTTCTTCATCATATTTATTACAAGCATTCGCAGTGGCTTTGGCACTGGCACAATGCGCGCCGGCTCATTGGCGGTTTTCATGTAGCGAACATTTTTGTGTTTTAACGTTGTTTTTTATTTTGTAATACTAAAAATAATAAATGTGCGATGTTTGTCGATGGGGGCGCACGCGTGGCAAAGTGATGCTCATGCCTCCGTTAGCTCTGCTTGTATAGTTGTGAATAAGTACACGATCCCTGTTTTACACAGAAAGAACGCGATCAGCAGCAATATGTCAAAGTGTTAAGCTAAAGTGATCGAAAAGAGAATATCATCATTGAAGTGTGAGTGGAATAAAGCAAATTAATTACAAACTGTTATCAAATATTTTTGTGATTTTCTTATAAGCTGTGAGTTTTGAATTAAAACAGTAAACGAATACGCAGGCTTGGTCAATAATACAAACAACTTGAATTTAATAATCAAATTTTATTTTAATGGCTTATCAAAGTGCTACCCTTCAAATGCAATAAAGATTTACCAAAGACAAATACTTTGTTTTTTGGGAATATTAGGTAGGCAGGTAGTGCTAGCTGGTCTGTAAAAAGATCTCACTTGCACCTCTAGGAGTGACATCACGCCTCAAAATGAATTCTTTGACAGCTGAGAGATTCCATGTCTAGTCATTTTAGTATTTTTTGGATACTCCTGCAAATTTTTCTGAAAATAGGTTTATTTGCAGGCTTGCGTACGAGTATAATAAGAAGTAAACTGGAAAAATTTTGAACAAAATCTTATAAATTTTAGATTATTCAGTGTTAAAAATTTTCTTATGGAGTTTTTTAAAGTCAAACGTTTATTTTTTACATTTTTATAAATTTTAGCTCCTTGTGTTTTTGTTATATAAAATATTCTTTAAATACTCTTTGGCTTTTAATTTTTGGGAAAATTTATTTTTTGTTATTTTCATTTGTGAAATTAAAAATTTTCTAGGATAAAATGTATTATTTAAATAAAATACTTTCGGGAAAAGAATTATAATTTTTTTGAAAGCTTAAAATTTGGTACGGAGTTTTTAAGGTGACGTATTTTCGGTTTTTTTTTTTAAATATTTTTACAATTTTTTTATAATTTTTATATAATTTTTTAATATTTTTTTTTTAGTTTCTTGTATAAAATATACTACTAAAACAAAATACTTTAGGAAAAAATAGACTATTTTTTTCAAAATTTTCCGGATTTTTTTTGTCAAATTTCAGAAACCTCCCACACTTATATTTTTTTGTTTTTTTTTTGTTCTTTTTGTTAAAAGCTGGGGCTAAGGCTCAGTAAACCCTGAAAATTCTATTTGGCGAAGTGCTGGCAGATAAATAATATTGTTCCCTGGCTCCCTAAACGTATTTGCATGTAACTCGAAAAAGTTATGAAAACCCATATAAAACTTTTAGGTACTACTGAGCGGAAAACATAAATACTTCTTAAAATTAAAAAAAAAAAAAAAATTAATTAAATATTAAAAAAAAAAATTTTTAATTAAAAATTAAAAAAAAAAATTTTTTGTATTGTATTTAATATTTATTTGTATTTTTTTTTTTTTTAATTTTCAATTTAAAATTTGTTTTTACTTTTTAAAATTGTTTTTTTTTAATTTTCAATTTAATTTTTTTTTTTACTTTTTACCACCTTAAAGAACTTTATACCAACATTTTCAAGATTGAATAAATCTCAAAATTATAAATCTTTTTTTTCAAAACTGTTTCAGTCATTTTTTTATTATACTCAAGGCTACTAATAATTGAATTTGTATAAAAACTGACGGGAATGACCAAACTGCTTGGATCACTTGACATGAAATCGCTGAGCTGTGTGTTTGGTGGAGTCATTTATAAGTTGTAATACTCCAAAAGTTAAAAAGTCGATACATTTTTAGTATCTTTATAACCAAGTTAAAATGTCGAAGCGTGTGGCCAAAAACATTGATGGCCTTTATGATCTCGAATGCAATAGAAAATCAGTGGTTCCAATGAATCGGTTCTAGTAATATGGACACCGAAGATGGGTCACGCTCTGGTGGGCCAATCGCCGAAAATATCAATCAAATTATCAAAGCTATGGAGTGGGCAATATTTTCATTGTCCTGAAAATGATTTCCTGTAACTGATGATTAGCCAGGAGATTATTTGGAACCGTTTGCATAAGTGTGGTCGCACGTAGAAAGAGAGATGTATGGTAGCACACGAGTTAGCGCAAAAGAAACGACGCGTGGTCGCTTCTCTAGGCAAAAAAGTTTATATAAAATATCGTATTTCTACTTTTATGTATGCCAAATGATTGTATAGTCAAATAATGAGTCAAATAGTAGCTTCAGATATCTCACACGCTTTCAATTTTCTATCTCCTGTAATGATTTTGGGATTTTTTCTAACCATTTCGGCAGTTGTGAACTTCACTGAGCGTCCTGCTCGTAGATCGCCATCAGCACTAATTTTTTTTACATTCCAAAACCTACTGTTCGATCGTTGTATATAATGGCAAAGTAGTGGTGTTAGGACATTCAAATAAAAGTACTTAATTACCGAAAGCTTCTTCGATTTTTCCATTTACTCGTCCGTATTCGAAGTCTCTAATACCAATAGAACAATCAACTCTAAAGTTGGTAGTCAGAAACAGTCCTGTAGAACACAAGTGTAAATTGGAATCTTCTGGCAATACGAGGTTTGCTATTTATATTTCTGTTCTTGAGCACTTCTTGTGTGATCTGGTGTCATCTGATAGTTCCATTATAAAGTTTGACATATTTTAACCATAAAAGCACTCAGAATGTTTTGATGTGGTAGCCAAATGGGTGTTTTTTACAGTAAATTGAAAAATTTATCTCGGCAAAAAAAACTTAATTCAATCGTGAATACTTTTTACTTTTCATTATTTTCCATAATTTTCGACGTTGAATAACAAGACAAAAATGCATCGATGAACAAAAATTATGATACAACAAGCAGGCACCATCCTTTAGCATCTTAAAAAACTGGTACAATGAATTTACTTGGAGTCGCGTTTGTTCATCGGTGAATTTCGGAAAAGTTGTCCAAACCAGTTGTTGTACTAGAAAATATCGATGCTCAGCGCGAAGTGATTGAGTAAAAGCCTTATGTGACTTGCCGTGAGATGAAGTTACCAATAAGATTTCACATGATCACCTCGTAGGGAAAAAGATATGTCCACGTTGGTCCCATACAATTAAAAAAAAACAACCTGGAAGCACGACTGGACAAAGTCTGCGACAATTAGTTCAAACTATGCAAAAGTGTATTGCTCATTATGGAGACTATTTAGAATGAAAACAAAACCACCAATGTTTTCCCCCATTGTTAGGAAAGAAATACAAGGTGGCCCAAAATTAATCCCTCTATGGAAGATTTATAGTTTTTACAGTTAACGTCGCACGCCAATCAAAATTGGCACTTGTAAACTACACAGCTGCAGTGTACAAACAGACAATCAATGGAATGTCTACAGATCAAAATAAAGCTTTCCATAACTCAAAATCTATGTTTTTTTTTAAGTTATTTAAAAAAAGGATGATTAATTTTGCGCCACCTTATATGAATATGTACTCTTCATACTTCTGGATTAGGCTGGAAACTTTTTGCTCTGCCGTTTCACCGGATATCCTGAGTAGGTGAAACATATTTTAGTCAGAAATTTTAGTTAAAATTAAAAAAAAATCATTATAATTAAATTAGCTATATATTATAAATTACTTAGTTAGATATTTTTACACACCAGCAACAATAGTGGAAAACGAAAATATGCTCACAAAGGTGCATAACAAGGTCAATTCGCCTCGTGGTATCACTGAGAGCTCTTGGGTCCACCCGCCATAAAGCAGATCGCAGATTATCAAAGGCAACCGTGAGTGGAACCTTTTAGGCGTATATTAACTGGAGGCTGTTGAGTGCGAATAAAGCCACATCTTGCGCTGGTTGTAGTCTTAATCGGACACTCTCTGCAAGTAATCCATGAATTTAGACTCAATATAACTTCGAGCCACTAAAGCTATATCGAAGGAGACGATATGAAGTCATATCAGCATACACTCCCAAGTTGTGCCACTTTTACATTGAGAAAGCTTCGATTGAGGTACCTTGGCTATCACATTTAAGTATGCCTGAAGAAATCTCAAATCTGAATATCAGCCCCTTTCGAAAAGTCCTAATTTTTTCTCTTTCCCCGCAATACTTCTTAAGTAGATTTCTTAGTAACTAACCTCTCTTTCTGTCTTACCATTTAGTTTCATTTTAGAGGCCTAGATATGCCCCCTCCGCTCGGCAGGGTCGGCCATGTAACCAAACCTAATCTAACCTAACCGAGCAGATAAAAGAAATATACCTATTTTCGAGTAAAATAATTTGACTGCTGTTCCAATTTTATTGTTAATTATTTCGCCTCTTACGCCATTAGTCTATACAATAGGAAATTCTCCATAGTTTCACGATTGCGTATCAAAAACTATGGGATAGTACCCACTATCGATAGTTTCAGACCTCTTAATTCTTAATTTTCTATAGAAATTTTCAAAAACCAAATCACTTCTTCCTGTGTAATTACACACGTGATTTACCTGCACCAGCATGCAACAAATTCAAACGCCACTAATAGCAGCATGCAACAGACAGTGGCTCCGCAACAATAGCAGCCGGATGAAAGGCATTGGCGCCGCACCGTGAAAACCATTTCCGAATGTAGCCGCACTGATGGTGTGAATGCGCTTTGGCCTACGCTTGCGCGGATTCGCACGGTTGCACGCAGCGTGGAAAGTGAAAGCGTTTCTTTGCTTATTCCTCGCACTCTCAATGCACTCCAATTTTGCATATCGACTTTTTCAGCTGGGCACTGATAAAAAGGCGCACTTAATTTCACCTACATACGTACATACATATATGCAAATGTGTATGTAGTACGGCTAAAAAAAGTGGTGCATGGTAGTTAAACGCCTAACAGTAGTGGCAGCAGCGTTTTTAATTGATTTCTTTCTTTCAATCCGATGTTGTAGTGTTATTTAAGGTTTTGTTTCAGTGATTTTATTTGTATTAATTTTTTTCACTTTTTTCGTATTTTGCATTTTGCTCCATGCTCAGTGCTCAATGCTGTTAAAGTGCAAAGTAGCAATTCGCTTTAATTGCCGCAACGTTAAGCTCCGCTTGAATTGTGGCAGGTTAATTGGTGTGGCAGCATTTTGCGATGACTGGGTAACGCAATGCGCTAACGAGCGCACTAACACGGATGTTTATATGTATATGTATTTATACGAGTATATGCATGCATGTATGTGTGTGTGCATGTTTGCAAGCGCTTTCGGTTTCAGGATGTGAGTGAATTTGCTTGCCGTAAATCGTTGCTGAACTGCGCAGTCCCGTCTCGCTGATTGTCTCATTCATTGCCCGCTGTTGGCCATTTGCTCGCTTAGCAGCTGGAATTTTCGCTTAATGTGTTTATCGACATGTCAGTCAATTTTGCTGGTGATTATCTTATTGATTTGCTGTAACGCGCCAAGAAAAATGCAAAAGTTTTACGTTTCACTCAATCTGGCTTGCCGACAGTCACTTTAGTGTAGGATTGTTATTGCACAAAAATGAACATGCAAAGAGTGGAAAAAAAATTGCAGAAAAATATATAAATACCGAATGCGGCAAATGCGCGCGTCGCACAGTGAACAAAAATGTACAAATCTAGTGATTTGGAACTTGAACTTTTTGGCATTACTTGAAAGTTAAAACTGCAATTAAGAAAAGTTTTTATCGCAGTTTGTGATAAAGTATATCTTACGCCTTATACTCCGCACGAAGAAACTATAAGACCAAGATGATTGCGATGATATCTACTAAAGCAATAACAGAAAAATATCTCATTATCGTTTAGTAGACTGTATGTTTATAACGGTATTTCAACAGTGCGAAAATTATTCCGCATTTATTGCTGGTATTTTAGTAACGCGCAAATTCTTGTTCTGTGCAAAATGAAATAATGATTTAATTTACAATAAAAATGTACATAGTAAGTTATTACGTTAAAATTACTGTAATATATTATAAGAGATTTGGATTGGGCTTTATTTCGTTCTCATATTTAGGTGGTTCCTTCAGTTTAGTAACAAAATATTTACCGCGGGGAAAAGCTTGGTCTGCATTTGAGCAGATACAAATTTTAGCATAGAGAGAAAGAGAGAGAAGCCTTACAATGCCTGAGAAGTTCAATAAAAAGATAGGCATGATTATAAATCGTTTATATTCGGTACAAATATGGTATTTTTTGGACTAGTTCGATTTCAGTCAGTTGTGAACTAGTATGCCAGTATGGATCTAAAATCCTGAACTCCAATAAAAGCGTAGGTATAAGTAAATCGTTTTTTAATCAATGCAAATATGGGCTTTTTCGGACTAGAGCGATATCAGTCAGTTGTGAACTAGTATGTTTTTAAACTACGGTGTATGGAGTTATGCCAGTATGGAGATAAAATCATGAACTACAATAAAAATGTAGGTCTAAATAAATCGTTTTATAATCGGACTAGTTCGATTTGAATCAGTTGCGAACAAGTATGTCAGTGTGGAGTTAAAATTTTGAATAAATAAGCATAAATAAATCGTTTTATAATCGGTACAAATGTGGGATTTTTCGGACTAGTTCGATGTGAGTCTGTTGCGAACTAGTATGCTAGTACGGAGTAAAAGTTTTGAATAAATAGGCATAAATAAATCGTTTCATAATCAATCGTTTCAATCATATGGTCTTTTTCGGACTTGAGTTCGATTTGAGTCAGTTGTGAACTAGTATGTTTTTCAACTATGGAGTATTGAGTTATGCCAGTATGGAGCAAAAATCTGGAGCTTCAATAAAAGTGTATACGTGGGTATAAATAAATCGTTTTGTAATTGGTACAAATATGGTCTTTTCGGCCTAGTTTGATTTCAGTCAGTTTTAAACCAGTATGTTATAAAGTATGTTCTCTAACTAGTTTGGTGTTTTACTGCAGGCTAATTATGCCTTTCTTACCTTCTCAGCAAAAAATAGAAAAACTTTTTGAAATTTTTTTTTTTTGAAAACCCCGTAATCGATACGAAAAAACCGATCTCGTTTTTGAAGTTATTATGCTGTCCTTTTTCTGATAAACTCTTTTTTTTATAATTTTTATGCACTGTGCTTCGTAGCGGAGTGGGTATGTGCGGTGATACCATTTAGTGGGTTTCAAAATATGAAACATCGAAATGTAGAAGAATTTTTTGTGATTCTTGGCAAACCTCAAACCTCATTTCTGCCATGAAAAAGCTACTCATGAGAACCATTTACCTTTCAGAAGTGGAATTAAGGAAGAAAAGGCGCACTTTCTTTGCCTATGTTCATTCTACTATAAAACCCATATAATTCCAAGTTTTGAACTTTGTTCAAATTAGAAAAACAGTCAAGAAATGTTCTTCAAAATTTAAACTTTTTAAAGGGAATTTTCAGAAAATTTTTAAGTATGCAAATTTAAAATCTGTTGAATTTTGGAATGGCTAAAATAGAAGTTTGAAGGGCTTAAAAATTGCGTTGATTTTTTACAATTTTTTTTGCTAATGGGGTTAGGTGTTTTCTTTCATACAAAAAATGGCGAAAATGCACAAAAAACTTGTTAAAAATAAAGACGATGTTTCCGCCATTTGAAAACTCCACCGTATTATACAAAAATTCAGTGGGCTATAACGTTGCATACTGAATTTTTTTCTACAAACTCTGATTTAGAAGTGTGAAAATTGTATGAAAATTAAATTTTTTTTCGCACCAAGTTTGAAACTTGGGCTTGTATGGTATTTGTGGTAGAATGAAGTATATGTTCATAAAAAAACTATTGGCTTGTCAATAAGTCCCCGTGCTAAGAAATGCGCTTTATATATCTATTTGTTTTGCGGATTTGAGGTTATTTTTGGGCCATTAAAACTATCTCAATGTGGTAGCCACAGTTGTCTCACTACAACACAATTTAACAACAATAATGAACACATTCCGGGCGCATATAAAGTTTTGTGTAAAATTTATGCTCTTTCAAGCTGTTTTGTATACAAATTGCCATTCAATTAGGTTACAATGTAATTCGCGATATTTGTTTTTTTGACATTCAGTTTATGCTTAAAAGTCTTCGAAAAACATTTTTTTATTCTGATTGCTGATTGGAGCCAAAAGGTCATAAATATCTTAAGATATTTTGACTTAATGCTAAAGACTTTTAGTGGAGGCCACTGAATAATGGTAAAGCGATAAGGAGGTTTGGCATGCACTGTTATAAAAGTTCTGAGAAGCTATTCCAATCTTGATTGCACAAGCAAAGCCACAATTAAATTGGCGACAGCGAGCTATAGGAGCCCTAAGCAATTTAAATTAAAGTAGTAAATAATGAGGCTACTCTTTTATTTTTAGTCTGAGAAGGATTAGAAGGACAAAAATCAATATTTTAACTTGTTGTATTATAGTTAAACCAGCCTTCCCTTAACAGAACAAAAATACGAGAATGAAAGTATTTTTATATATCTAAATATAAGAGAAGGCAAAAATCAGCCTACTTGCAATGGCCAACGAGCTGCATTGTCTCAAGCCAAATAATTTCCTTTCCTGTAAAGGTATAACAAAAAAGATTCAACTCCCGTACTTACTCTAGTTACTAGTACTAGGTTCCCATCTGTACTACCTACTGGATCTCTACGAGATGATCAGCTTAGTTACACAAAATGACTCCGATCTTTTTCCACCTCGACGCCGATGTTATTTGCTTCGACCAGGTACAGAACTCATGGATGATCTAAGCGCTTGCAAACAATAGAAATTCAAAAGTTGCTTTCTCAAAGTCCAGTCCAAGGATCTAAAGATTAGTTTTCGCTGCTAGAGACAGCTGTTCTTTTGATAAGTTATGATAAATGAGGTGCGCGTGTTGATGTGGTTCCATAAATGTAGGCACCTACAGTTTTAGGCCGACTCCGAACGGTTTTTTATGAGGCGCTTTTTCATGGCAGAAATACACTCGGAGGTGTGCCATTGCCTGTCGAAGGGTAACCGCTGAAACAACTTTTTCTACAATTTAGTATTTCCGGCTCGGAGATTCGAGTCCACACACTGCCGAATGGCAGTCACTCCAACCCATTTGGCTACGATGGGCATCTCAATAAGCATAAGAAATAATTTATATACATGGCGTGAGCCTGAAAACATTAAGCATGACTTAAAAGGCAGCAGTAGGCCTCACCCACACAATATCATTGAATTCGAATTAAAAATAAAAGTAACGCGCTCACCGCGTGAATCCGAATATTTGTTCGTGCTTTACAACAGCAACTGACCTCCCTCCCCCGAAGCTGAACATGCCCATTTAAGCCGGTTGGCAACTGCAGTATGCAATGGTTCCAACACATCTAAGTCGTCTAGAGGCACGATGTACAGAGTTCTAAGGTGTGGTCAAGATCAGACCGTTAACCGGCGATTTTGAAGCAATCAACTGGTTTGCTGACACGTAACCGGGGTTATGACAACGGGGTTATGTTCACAAAAAAGCTACTGAGATTGTGTTGGCCATATATGAAAGAAAATAACACAGTCCTGGTTCGTTGCCGTCTGAACAGCGGCTGATCGGACTAATGTGTGAATTCTTGTGAAATGAGCGAGCAGAAATTTGCTGCTGAATCCCCGATTACGTGATAACCAAAGTTACTCCCACAATTTTGCTGCGAAGGGCCAAACCTGGTAATCTATCATTCTTGGTCTAAAGTGCTAAAATGTTTTCGAACGAGTTACCCTATTTAATGTATTATTTCACTTTCAATCAACGCGTTTATGAAATTATTTTTGGACACGCTCTGTGCTTGAAAACCATAAAGAGGTTTTTCTCACCAAAAGCAAGGGACCAATGAGCTCTAACAAGCCTGTTTCCATATCAATGAGGCTCAATGCCCAATAGCAACTGGTTCTTCTCTCCCAAAGTTGGAATAACTAAGTACATTATCGTGTTGAGGATTTACTCATAGGATAGGCTTTCGTGTTGGCTGAGTTGGGTTAATCCCTGCAAACTCAAATGGATGCCTTATTTTTTTGCATTTTCACAATTAAGGTCAATTATATCCTCTTAGCACTTGCTTTTTTCTATAAAATTCCTTCTGCTTTTCTTCTATAAAATTAATTAATCACTTTAATTAATTCTTTCATGTAAAATTTGCAGGCGTGTAAAATTAAATTCCATTCAATAACACGTGAACAAAGACTGCAAACTTTTCAAAGCCAACAAAACGAGCAAGTGGGTATCCAGGTAAAAACAAATAAAGCAAACAATTATAAAAAATATAAAAAAAACTAAGCCATTTATACAAAACTTAAGAACTTTATGGGTCTTACTGAAATATTTAGAAAAATGAGGCAAGGAATGAAAAACAAGTTAAACCACTTTGCACGACAACAAAACGCACCAGCTACCGGTCAAAACTTAATTTGGTCAGATGGCCGGCCATTCAGTGTGCCGGCAAGTCAATGCGACAGCAGTGGTGAAGCAAAGCAGCTGAAAAGTGAAGTCTTGCGCGAGCGTTAAGTTGTGGCAATAACAAACAGCTGACCGGAGTCAAATCAAGTTCAGTGGAAAAGAAGTGGAGTCGACCGTGTGGAAAATATTTAAAATAACAGAAATTCTTTGAATAATAATAATAAAAATAAGTGCGCATGGAATCAGAGAAAAAGAATAAGAAAATAAGAATTCAGAAAAGTTGATAGCATATGGAATGCCCATTGCTTTATGCACGTAATACCATAAATATGCATAAATAAAGGTTGGATCGATGGCAGGTTTCACTTTCACAAAATGATCTAAAAATATGGTTCACTTTTTTTTAATGATTTTTAAGTAGTAGGGCAGATCCGCTTATCTACATAAACGACAGACTGCAGGCTGCAAATAGAAACTACTACGCAAACCTCAAACTGCTTAGAAACAAACTCTTGTCATGGACGTGTAAACTACAGATCCATAGGACCCTTATAACCCCAATAGAAACATGTGGATGTGAAAAATGGGTTCTTACTGCTAATGCAAGCGTAAGTCTTTGCGATCCTGCAGGCATGCAAAATGTTTATAGGACGTGTGGGCGAGGGAGATATTAACTTTTTTCCCGATAGTCAAGCCGTCATTAAGGATCGACGATGCCATGGTGCAGATCCGACCTAGTCAATTCCTGTAAGGAGGACATTAAATCTCTTGGGTATTCAGGTAACATTTCACTAATCTGGGTTCAAGTCATAGGAACGTATAAGGCAATGAAATTGTTGATGAGCTTGCCAGGGAGTAGACTGAATGGGTCTCGGAGACCTCCTACCCGGTCATCGGCATTCCCTGAAATTGCACAATTTATTTCTCAGAAAACCGCAGACAAGATGGAGCTCCATTATTTCATGTGCTATTTCGAAAACCCTATGGACGCAGTACAATAGACATAGGACTCAGAACATCCTGGCGACTCCACGCCAATCAATTTCCAAACTCGTAGCTGTGTTTACCGGTCATTGGACAGTCGGCACACACGCGGAAAGACTAGGTTTTCCATTAAATCTCCGTTGCCGAAGCTGTGGGTACCTTTCGAAGAAGGAGACGGTTGAGCACTTCCTCTGTAAATTTCCAGTCTTGACACTTAAGGTTACTGGGTGCTCCAAGGCTATCCCGAAAGTGCGCCAACCTAAATTACATTGATCTTCAACAGCTCTGGCTGGCTGTAGATATCTGCCTGCTAAAACGGCACTTTAGTATTACTTGGGGAGTGTCATTCTGTTACTTCAACCATTTCATCTACCTACCTACATAGTAATATAAAGAACGTTTTGGGCGTAAAATTTTGAGCCTTTAAGAATTTGGTCCTGTACATTTTGGTCCTGATGGGTCTTATGGAATACAACAAACCAATGAAATCGAAGAACCGATAAATGGATGATGATGACCGTCATAATGAGTTGTTGTTGTTGTTAGATAGCTCTAAAACCGCATGTCGGTTTTGGCCGAATCTAAAACTTTGCGGCATCTAGCTCGGTTCACTGCTTGCTGGGGCCAGTTGATGACACCGAGTCCTGCCAGGTTATGCTTCACTTGGTCTCCCCAATATAGAATAGGTCTTCCTCTTCCTCGTCGTCCACCATTTTTCTCTCTCAATTTATAAGCTGCTTCACGTCCGTTCATTGCTTTATGGTCTAAAATTCATAACTGCGGAATGTGGTTGAGTTGGGTGAATTCATCATCCTACGTAGGTTAATTTCTGCACACAAGCTGAGGGAATTTAGATTTAGATATATTGAAGATTTGCACTTCGATTTCATGGCCTTTTGCGCCCACTACTCACGACAGTACCTCATCCAGACCCAGTGATCAAGGAGAAGATGCATTGACTGCGCAGTCTGCAATGGTCTGCGGCGATACCTCCGCTTGAAATATTCTCGGAAAGTTGCCGATAAATACAGATACCCTTGTCCTGTGAATGAAGTTTTCCACACCTATACTTTGCAGCATCGTTGATCCGCTGAGCGGAAACACCTCTCACAAGTAGTGCTGCTCCAACTTGCTTTATTTCTCTGCTCGATCCTGAAACTATTATTAAATATTGACAGCTTCTGTGATATCATTCCTGGGTTGTAAAATTTCAATATTCCAAAACATCTAAGCATAAGGCGATTTATTTCGCACCATAAAGATATGGCCTTGCGTTTCTGCGGCTTTTATTGAGTGCGAAACCCAAATCACATGTGACTTAAAAACACAGTCAGCGGCACACCCTTTATATACATATGTATGTATGTATTTATAATAAAAGGGAGAAAAAGCAATTTACCAAAGGCAATGAAAGAATAAAAAAATTGCACTCAACTGAACCGTACAACAACACTTGCAACAATAGCAGTAAAAAATAAAATAATAACACTATGGGCAACAAGTGGCAATGAAGTGTCAGTCACCAGCAACAATAACAACAACAGCCACTGCATAGATGCATTACAATTCTACAGCTTTTATTTCTTCTGACCACACATACTCACATACATATAAGTAATATGCATGCACGTATGTTTGTTGTGTTTTGTCGCAAAAGAAAAAATAGTAATAATAATAATAAAATAAGAATAAAAATAAAAATAAAAATAACTCTGATAAACTCAATTGCGAGCCTTTTTTGATCTGTGAAACTTTAAAGGTCAACGGCGGCTACGCGACAAAAACCTCTTGCATATGCATGAGCTTAAGTGTTTACATTTGCTGAAGCAATTATGTACGTACAAGTAATTTGACTGTACTCGTCCGCTGCTAGCATGAAAAACGTACACACACACAAATATTTTTAAAATATATTCGCATATGCAAGTATGGCCCACATTAGGCTGGGCTTTTCTGAAACTGTGCTGGAAGGAGTCTGCAATTATCGGTGGAGCTCGCTTTATCTCTGCCAAAATTTGTATGTTAAAAAATGCATTTCAATGTAAACAGGCATTTTTAAATAGATAGTTCAATTGAGACTATTAAATTGATAATCGCATGCTCAAAAGCAAGTAGATCCTTCAGGAATTGCATAGCATTTGCATGGAAAAATAGTAGACCGCGTTGAATAACTAAAGTACTTGGAATTATTGACAAGTTTCGGCAACATATTTATTTCGTAATTAATACTAAGCATTTTTTAATAAAAATACAGCGCATAAATCCAAATTTCAACGTGGCTCAAAAATCGCGCTAATTTTGGACTTTTTGCCCGCCGATGCGTTTGGTGTTTTCAGTCGTACAACAAAAAAAGATGAAGCATTCGATATAAGGAGAAACTGCAAAATACCATCTGGATAAAAACAGTTGTTAAAAATCATCGAGTTTTTTGAACCACTTAAAATTTTTTTTATTGGTAAGAAAATTCTGGACTTTTTCATAATTTAACTATAAATTACGATCAGGAAAACTTTTGCTGAACATCTGAGTCTTGTTTAACCCAAGCATAAAATTGTATTCGGTGCGCATCTAAGTTCTCCCTTTGTTTTTGATGAAAATACAACTTTATTCTGAAAAAATTGTTAAAAGTGAATCATTGAAAGTATTGCCCATCGCTGGCTACTATGGTACTTTTTCCCATCTTTCTGGTAGATCTCGTATACCGTTGCGGTAAAACTTTTCATCTTTTGAGGCTATCCACGGATCAAGCCATTTTTTGATGTCTTCATATGAATGGAACTGCTGGTCAGCTAGACCATATCCCATCGACCGGAACAGATGATAATCGGAAGGCGCAATATCTGGAGAATATGGCGTGTGGGGTGGGATTTCCCATTTCAGTGTTTCCAGGTAGGTTTTAACGAGTTTGGCACCGTGAGGCCGAGGGTTGTCATGCTGCATAATCACTTTTTCCAGCCTCTCCGCGTATTGCGGCCGCTTGTCGCACAGTGCTCGGCTCAATCGCATCAATTGAGGTCGATACCGATCCCCACTGATGGTTTCGCTAGATTTTAACAGTTATAATAAATAACACCAATTTAGCCCCACCAAATATATAGCGTAACCTTTGCAGTGTGACTATTCGGGAGAGGCGACGACGTAGAAGCATGACCGGGCACTCACCATGACTTTCTTTTCTTTGGATTGCTGCAATGAATCCATTTTTCATCACCCGTCACGATGCGATGAAGAAAACCCTTCCTTTTTTGCCGCTTGAGCATTGGCAGTTGTTCAAAGGCGAAAAAACGACGTTCAACATCCCTTGGTTTTAACTCATAAGGAACCCAAGGCCCCTGTTTCAGAATCATTCCCAAAGCATACAATCGCTTGAAAATGGATTGGCGGGTAACGCCTAATACTGAAGCAAACTCCTCGTTTGACACGATCCTCATTGAGCAATGCCTCCAATTCAGCGTCTTCGAAAGTTTTCGGCCTTCGTTCACGCGGACGGTCGTCAACTTTAAAATCACCGTCTTTGAAGCAACGGAACCAATCTCGGCACGTTGTTTCACTTAAAACAGCATCTCCATAAGTTTTTTGTAGCTCTCAAGCTGTTCAGCCGCCGTTTTTTTTCGAATGAAAGAGGAAAATCAACACTTCCCGCAAATGCCGATTATTCGGCACAAAGTCAGACATTTTCACAAAACCAAAAGTATCTGATACCAAACCAAAATCACTAATGTGTCGAAGCAGTTTGTTTACCATAGGTCTAAGCTTGGTTTATGGTGTTTAAGTTATGCTAGAATCGAATAGCATACACTGCTGGCGGCATCTATTGACTTGAGGACTTAATTAATAAAATAATAAATACAAAAAATAAAAAAAATCAATTGACCTAATAATTTTCTTATGTATAGATAGGTAAAGATTAGTCGAAAATCTTTTGAAACCATTAGCTTAAGGCTGGTCTTAAGAGGCAGCTTTATGCAGTGCCAGACGAATTTACGCAATCGCACCTCTTTGGACCGAGTTGACACTTGCGATTCTTCGCTCAAACGCTAAAAATCGACCCATTTCCAAAGCAGAGGCAACTGATACAGAAAATTGGATCACATACAAGAACAATAGCTGCAAGAGATCAGAGTCAAATGGCAGTGATCTGGCTCAAACGGTTGGCAAACTCGTATTAACGACTAAGAAGGTTTTTCTGTGTGCTTGGTAGGATTGGAAGGGAATCATCCGCTTTGGGATGCTCCCATCGGACCAAACACTCTCCTTGGATCTCTACTGGAAGCAATTCTAGCCAAATTGAAGCAGGCTAACTCGACCAGAAATGGCTGGAATAGATGAATACAAAGTTTTTTGAATATCTATTGCCAACAAGTGTACTTTGAACTAAGTAGGCAATTGAGTAGTAAAGTCTTCTTTCGACGAACAAAACTCGCTCTTTATAATGATCTCACCATGCCCGTCCTATTGTATGGCGCAGAAGCTTAGATGCTGATAACATCCTATTGGACGTTCTTTGGAGCGTTCGAAAGAAAAATTCTGCGGAAGTTTTTTGGACCTTTGCACGTTGGTGACGGCGAGTAGCGTAGGGGATGGAGCACTGAGCTGTATGAGCTTTACGAAGACATAGCTTTAGCATAGCAAATAAAGATCCAGCGACTTCGTTGGACTCGTCATGTCGCCTGAATGGAAACAAACGCTCCAGCTCTGAAAGTATTCAACGCGATGCCATTTGGTGGTAGCAGAGGAAGAGGAAAGCCTCCGCTGCGTTGGAAAGATCAAATGATGAAGGACTTAACTTCACTTGTCAAGCTGTCGCTGGTTAGCACGAGACAGAAAATCACGCAATCGGTTATCGCGCCAGTCAAGAAGAAGAAGACGAAGGTGGTTTATACCGCATTCGCCACGTAGTCCAGACCATAACTTCTAGGCGCGGAATAAATATATATCCCTAACTTAAGTGTTGAGTTTGCTGTGGTTGGTTTTTAATTCCTATGCGGACGCGAGTTTACATTTTGTATCTATTTATAGAATAAAACGCCAATGGCTCTAAAATAGTTGTGAAACCTTTTATTAGACTTCTATAGACAATAATTTAAGAGACCAACATTTCGCTTGTACATACTATAAACCTCGATTCCCCAAGCTGATATGATTTAACCTTTTCCAAAAATTGTGCATGAATAACCAGATAGCAGTTATTTTTCTTAGATTAGACTAATCTTATTAGAGAAAAAATATATTTTATGAATGCCCCCTACTGGCAAAAAATTTTACTAAAATGAATTTTATATTTTAATCAAATAATAATAATTCTTAAAATTTTTAAATATTCATATAAATAAACCCACCCTAGGAGGTGTGTTTGTGTGTATGCATTAAATGTGTATAATTTTATATGTTGCACGGCTTGAAGCAAGTTTATGCTTTTCCATGTTAAACGTCATCATCAGTAATTCGAAGTCATGTACGCAAGTTTACAAATCGACCAACGAAATTACTTACGTGCAAACTTTAAGTACTTAAACACTTTGACAGCTGCTTAGGCGAAGTGAGTTTAAAAATAAACTCCGCTCGTTTACTTTTGATTGTTGCTAATTTTTGGGATTCATGTTTTGTGGATATTTTTAGTTTTACTGCTTGAACGCCGTGGGAAATTTGCTGCAAGCCACAGATTGCAACATTAAAGTAATAAAATGAAATGACTATGTATGTGCATGCGTGCACACACGTATTGTGTATAGATGGGTGTCATGAAAATGATTAGTGGGGCTTTACATTTATTTTTGAAGAGATTCGACTTTAGTACGGCTTGCATGTAGTTGAGCCAGTTATAATACAGATGAACAAAATATTATTATTTTTCTGCTTGTGCTATTTTACTATAGTTTTTATTTATATTTATATTATGATCCTTTTCCTAAGTAACTCTATTGGGTGTCTCTCAACAACAGAGTGTACAAGAATCATTTTCTACCACACCAATTTTTTCTAAGTTTACAATTTCCTGTTAGTAGTTCAGTGTAAAGTTTTACGTCCTTTCTGCTGAGGTTCGGGATTGCCTCTACGTTATAGATCAATGTTTCTGTGTGTCATGCCGATTTGTGCTCTACAGTACTTGAGTAGACCTCGTCGTTCCTGCTCACGTAGAGAGGCAATTTTGAAGCTGCTATTTACTCCGCAAAAAGGTTCAGGACCAACGAAGGGAGTTTTTGAACCCTTTTTTGCTAAAGTGCTCAGAATTTCATTTCACTCGTGCCCCTCATAACCCGGAACCCGCATCAGAGTAACGAAGTTTCTTGAAGCTAGAGTTTCGAGAATTTTAAAACATTCCCAGACCAATTGATATGGGAATAGAATAAAATCTCATTCGGTTGGTAGGCCCGGTTAAGTTTGCCTCAAACTCCAGCGGCTACTCCAAGTGTTTAACATGAAGCAGTACTCATTCGGAAGAGCATGTCATGGCCCTTCGACCAGGACAATATGCCGGTTCTTTGTCTTCTTTTAGCCAACTAAATCATCTCAGGTTTTGAACAATCGCTTGCTAAGATGAACTCTGCATTGCAGAGAAGCTGTAATCCTAATTTCACTCAAAAAAATTGTGTGTTCTATAAAAAAATTAACTATAGTACTTCTTATGGTTACCCTGGAACTCTCCAAAATTAAAAAAAAGAAATGTTCAAAGTAAAAACAAAATGTCTTCATTGTAATAACTTTCCCAGTGCAATTTGTCGAAAGTTTCTGCTACCTCGGCTGCTTTATCACAGCAGACGGCGGATGAAGTTGTTAACTGCAGGCTAAACAAAGGAAGGGCGGCATTCGGGCAAATGCGTACAGTATGGGCGAGTTCGCAAATCTCCAAGCGCTCTAGACTGGTAATATTCAGCTCATTTGTGAAGTGAAACATGACGGATCTCTAACACCATCACACAGGGGCTACAATCTTTCGTCAACAAATGCTTCCGCATCATATTCATAGCATATTCTAACCGAACTCAATTAGCAACGACGCGCTGTGAAAGTCAACGAATGGGGAACCCATCCAATGGCAAATCAAAAGCAGAAAGTGGCGATGGATAGGGCATATGCTTAGAAAACCACCAGGCAGCATCCCGATAATGGCACAGGACAAGAACTTGCAAGAGAGAGCAGGGGTCGTAGTCGGCGCTTAGGTATCAAGAAAAAAAGTTAGTGGTTGAACCATCTTAGTGAATATATTAGGTGACGGTTTAAGGGTCCGGATTTGGCGTATAGTTGTTTGGAGTGTGTTTCCTTTATAGGGAGTGTATTTCTCAAAACCGATTTTCTTTAAACTCCCATCATTCCCAGTTTTGTGTCAAATAAACGGCATTTTCTGTAAGTTCAGCTTAACTATTACTTTTTGGGGGAAAAAATACAGCTGAAGCACCTTGATTACTTTATAAGGTCTACTGTGCATTGGGCCATCGAAAACTAGGAGAGATGCACTTAAAATACCTTCAGTATGCAGGATGTTTACGGTTTGTTCTAATGAAAAAGAATTTTACAGGATTACCAAATTATTTATTTTTCTCAAACTTTAACAAAAAAATAATTTATTACGGATTATTAGGTTCCTGGTGATAAGAGAGTTTTTGTTCGCGGTTTATTCTGTCAAATGATTCAAAAGGGTTAAGCGATTCAAAAGCGGTCTGGCTGACCAAATTGCAAGAATTAGGAAAATGGTTTGCCTCGGAAGGTGCTTCGAAGCGTTTCTGTCGATAGGGAGAAACGATACTTTGAAAAAAAAAAACGTTTGTTTATTCCTTTGGAAGTATCTTTCGCTCTTTTTAATAAAAAAGAAACCCGGTAACCTATTTGCGCACCTAGTACTCATATTTCAGGTGACAATAAGCAGTTAGGTATAAACATTTTATTTAGTAGCCACACCTCGTACGTTCATGCATTCGAGGTGCGTCAATCGGTTTTACCACTTCAAAATGAAATAGAAAACGATATTTTTTCGCAAAACAAAACAAAAAAAAAAGAAATGAATTTGTTGGGTCATTTAATTTTGTTGTAAATAGTATAAGAGATGTAGTTATGTACGTGAATTTTTCAATATTTAACTGCCGGCTAGTGCGGCTGGACGATTGTTATTCTCTAGCTGCGCAGTCGCAATGTTGTTAGCGGTAATTGCCATTTGTGTGCATTTTTTATTTGCTCATTGCTGTTGCAAGCATTTAGAGAGTCGAACATGTGTTCTGAGAAGCGTACACATATCGTGTATGTGGAGCTCATGTGCAGCCACAGATGTTGCAATTGTGAAAACGCACCTTTTTGACTGAAGAGGAATGACGCACATTGTGTTGCAAAAGTAAATTGCCAGGAAAATAAATTTGTATACTTACAAGCAACTAAATAAATTTACGACCCTGTTGTTTATTGTATTTTTATTTGTTATTGCATTCGGCAACGTTGACAAAGCGGTCTAAATACATTCGCATATAGAAATGTGAAAAAATAATAGGAAACTTAAAAACTTAAGTATTTTTCGCACAACTCATCTAATGCGCACTAATTCTTGTTATTTGCGTATGTATTTGTGGGATTTTTTTTCTTTGTATTTTTTCCGCCACATTTGTTGCTGTCAGTAAGATTGCTGCTTTTAAACTGAATACTTTTTTTGTTGCTATTTGTTTGCTATTTCCTCCATTATTCGTGCCCATTGGCTTCCAAATATTTTTTTTTTTTTGTTTCTTCTTTGGGATTTCTAAGCGGATTTTAAAATAATGCTTATTCTTCGAAATTAATTACATAACTCATGGTATTATAACTAATTTGTCTAGATTTTTATAAGTGAAGATTTGCACTCGTCTGTTCGACATTTGGGAGTTAAGGTCAGACTAGTTCTATGCTAAAATACAGAAAAATATAAGCGATGACAAATCCAAGTATTTTCGTCATTGTGGTAAATTTTTCAGAAAATTTGCTTATTTGCAGGCTTGAGTGTAATCAAAAATAAACTAAATAAAACAATCTTGAAAAAAATGCATAATTTTCAAATTTATTCAATTCTGAAAATTTTTGTATAGAGTTTTGCAACGGGAAATAATTTCGGCACTTTTTGACATTTTTATAATTTTTTTTAGTTTTTAGCATAACATACACTTTAAAAAAAAAACAATTTTCGGAAAAAATTTTAAATTTTTTATTAAAAATTTGTATACATTTTTTTTTATCATTTTTGAAAAACACCGGCTGACACTGGGTACGATTCCCATAAATTTTCAGACAATATTTAAGTTGAAAAATTTTCTATAGAGTTATCTAACGCGAAATAACTTCTCTAATTTTTGACATTTTTTTAACTTTTTTTAATTTTTTAGGATGAAATACATTTAAAAAAAAAAAATTTTAATTTTTTTATAAATTTTTTATTAAAATTTTTTTTACAATTTGAAATTTTTTGAAAAAAAATTTTTGTCGTTTTTGAAAAACCCTCCCCAACAGATTTTTGTTTGTTTTTGTCATTCAAACCTAAGGTTGAGTGCGATTGCCATAACTTTTCGTGTAATATTTAAGTTGAAAATTTTTGTATAGAGTTTTTTACGTGAAATATCTTGGGAACCTTTTGACATTTTTATAACTTTTTGTAGTGTTTTAGTAGAAAAAACACTTTGAAAAAAAAAAAAATTTTTTGAAACAAAAATTTAAATTTCTTTTTTTTTATTTTTTGAAAAAAAAAAAATTTTGTGGTTTTTGAAAAACCCTCCCCAGCAGATTTGTGTTTTTTTATTTGTCATTAAAAGCTAAGATTGAGTGCGATTTCCATAAATTTTCGTGTAATATTTAAGTTCAAAATTTTTGTATAGAGTTTTTCAAGTGAAATATCTTGGGAACCTTTTGACATGTTTATAAATTTTTGTAGTGTTTTAGTGGAAAATACACTTTAAAAAAAAAATTGTTTTTGAAACAAAAATTTTAAACAAAAATTAAACAAGTTTTTTTTTAATTTGTTCAAAAAAATTTTTTTTGTCGGTTTTGAAAAACTCTCCCCAGCAGATTTTTTTTTGTCATTAGAAGTTAAGACTGAGTGCGATTCCCATAACTTCATTTAACGTGAAATATCTTCGGTACTTTTTGACATTTGTATAACTGTTTTTAACTTTTTAGGATAAAATACGTTTTTAAAAATAAGACGTTTTTTTTTAATTTCAATTTTATTATTAATAATTTGTTGGAAATATTTTCTTGCCATTTTAAAAAAAACACCCCCCTCAATTTTTTTTATTTTTCCATTTAAAACCTGAGACTGGGTGCGACTCCCATAACTTTTCGTGTAATATGGTATTCAAAAACGTACAGTAAACCAGCGGAAAAAACCGTCGATCTGCTTACTAATGTATACAGCCGACGCTTCGATCGATTTGCATAGGAGTACCTGAGCCAGCGCTTCGCTTGATAATTATTTTGGCCTGATTTTCGCTATTTGCAAGATGGCACAAAATTAATCATCCCATCGGACGATTTAGACAACTGCAGCATGCAAACAGACAAGCCAGGCAACGCATCCTCATTTATTTTTATTTAATAAAATTTAATCAAAAACCAAATTGGATGATTAATTTTGCGCCCCCTTGTATATATAGGAGGGCCGTTTGGAAAGTACGTGCAAAAAAAAAAACAGAAAACTGCTTCATTGTTTGGAATAAACTTTTTCGACAGCGTCTTCAGTAGGCTTATACACTTCGCCCAATGTTTGTTGATCCCTTTCGAATAATAAAACTTGTCCAAGTCTGAAAAATAACCATTCGTTTCTACAATCACCTTCTCGTTTGGATAACATCTTTTTACCGCCAACCATTTCTTCAGGTAGCAGTCCAAGAGGTGGCCAAGCTTGGAGCATAAAAAGGATGTGAAACGACTTGGAACCTTACTTTCGTTAATTTTGCGACCACAACCGCTGGGGCGTGAGCTGGTACGTTGTCGTAATGGAAAAGGAAAAGCCCTCAACTTTCTCGATTCAAACAAAAGCCAAACACAATGAAATATACTGCGCAGGCTAAAATTTGGTGTGTGTTCTTCCAAGAGATGCTACTACCATAAAAAAAAATAACCTCGATACGCGCCAGCAGTGCCGACCCTCGTATACTCAGACGTGAAGCTGAGTGTAGAAGAGAAACTTTGTTAGCAACTCTTTTATTACAAAATATCGCAATTCACATCGATATGACTTGCACTAGCTTTACCTAAATATTTTCATATCGGACAGTCATTTCTCAGTTGCAGTCAACGAAAAATAAAGCCAATTTTTTGCAAAATCATTTCGGGCTAAGATTTCTTCAGTCAACATAACAACTTTCGATAATATAAATAAATACATTTTGATCTTAAAATATATATGCATGCATGTGTGTGTGTGTGTCTGACCAACCACTCCCATCACAATACCATTAATATTCATTACACTCAATGGAAACTCCTGCTTCTTTATTTAGTTGTCCATGCGATCATTTTAACTTAGCTATTCAAGCTTATTTTGCATATTCCTTAATTGATTATACATATATGCATATGTATGGTTGCATGTATGTATGTGCTTCTATAAAAACGATTTTCCCACGCTTTTATGTGCATCGCAAGCAAGCAAGTCACTCAAACTTGATTTGCGTCTAGTCAGAATGACGTGCGATAGCCGAAGGCAGGTGTGTGCTCGAGTGTGTAGAATTGTGAAAGATTTGCAGCGAAGACGCGCTTTAAACTACAATACTAAAACAAATAAAAAATAATGCCATAATAAAAGTGCCGCCAAAGCAAAAACTGAAAAAATAAATAAAAAATTAAAAATAAAACTAAACGAATACAGATTTGCAAATTTAACAAGCAGCTGCAGAAATGTGGTTGTATAGTGACCGAGATTAACTGTTGTTGTTATTCTCTATTGCAGTGGGCGGTTGACAGCTAGCAAGTATTAACTTGCTAATTTTTCACTTGTTTTTGGCGAATTTATACAAACTTTGCGGTGCGTATACTTTATGATACTGTCATTCGAGGAACTGCTTTTATTATTATAATTTTTTCTTTTTTTCTTTGTTTTGTCCTTAATTTGTTGTATATTAGATTAAACTACATACATCAACATACAACCGTCAGAAAAACTTCTTGGGGTTATAAATTTTGACATTTAGGTTTGGTTAGGATAAATGGATGCCCAAACCAGGGCGTACTTCGACAAAGAATCAAATTGGTCAATTGTGAAATAAGCCGAGATATCTGAATCTTAGCTCGACGAGAGTAGGGCAGCTGAGGAGAAGGTGTTGAGTTGATTCCATCTCATCCTCCAAACAGCTACTGTAAAAAAATACATGAGACAATCCCAAGTCTTCCCGCATCAGCACCTAACGGATAATGCCCGGTAAGAGCATCTAGTACATTTGAGAGCTGCGGCTTTGTTAGCCCCAGAAGTTCCCTCTAGCGTACCCGTTCTACTCGTGACCAGAAGGACGTCGCAACTTTGCACGTCTGAGCACTAACCCAGTGCTCACTGGCTTCACATTAAGCCCATTTTTCCAGGAGCGGACCGCAGGTAGTCAACGGGATCCCAATCCTCTCATTTCGCAGGAAACTTCGTCGCAGGCCTCTGTCTAGTGAGCTCATCCGCCTCGCGGTAACCGGCAATGTCGCTATGACCAGGTACCCAGAAGATCCTTTTCTCAAAGAATTCAGATGCGAGCAAAAGTGAAGTCAGGCATTCCCCAGACAGTTTCGAGTACACCATCATAAAGCCCAGGGCTTTCATTGCCGCTTGGCCGTCGTCATTTAATTTTAATAAATTTTCAATTCAGAGTTTCTAAATTTGTACGAAATTCAAAAAAGTTCATTAAATTTTCATCCAAATTTTCAATTTTTTACTCAGCATCTTTAGAAAACTTTTGAGTTGCAATTTTAGTGTAACGAAGTGAAATTTTCGGCTGTCTCAAACTTCGCATTTATTTTGACTTTTTTTTTTTGCTATGGTATTAACCTTTTCCTCTATATAAAAAATGTTTTTTATGTGTAAGAAAATACCAGCAATGAAAAAAATTTTTAGAAATCAACGCGATTTTCAAAGCACTTCAAACCATCCCTTTAAAAAGTTAATTGGCCAAGAAACTGCGTACTCAAAATTTTTATGAAAATTCTGAATAAAAAGTTTTATATTTTCATGAAATTTTAAAGAAATTTTCTGAATTTCGTACTAGAGAATAGAATTTGGTGGACAGAATGAACTAAATTTTTATTAGAGATTAGTTGAATAATTTTTTTTTTCTCGTTGACTCCACTCGTGAGCATAGGGTCTCGTTAATCTATTAATAAAATAATCGGTAACCTATTGAATAAAATACAAAAGTAAAATTTGTAATAAGAACAATTGTGAGGTGTTTTTCGACGGGCGTATTTATCACTGTGCGAGTATCACAAGCAAATATTAAAATTGCTCAGCTACTTCCTAGTTTTCATTTTTCCTCTCGCTACTACTGTGAACTTGAATAGATGAGTAGTGGAGCAGGTAGCGCAAAACGTGCGATTAATTGTTTTACTTCGCTCCAAGCTACGTTTCGCTACTGCTAGTAGCTCAGAGTACTAGTCAAACAAATTTTTCAGTACTCTCTGTAGTTGAAGTAGTAGCAGAAAATTTGGAATCGGCCGCAGCGCTGCTTGCTAAATTATTCCTGTGTACTCCAACTACCGCTACTTTTTTTGCTTCTGCTGTTCTGCTACTACTACCGTAGCTGCTATTTGGGCACTGTTTATTTTTGTTTTATTATTTAGACGCATTTTGTATGCGGATTTTTGTGTGCAAAGTAATCAATGCAAACCCTGATCACAAGTCTTTTTAACACGAAGCTTGCTTATGATGGATAAACTGAGGTACGCCTTTTTATTCATTTTATCTATTGTTTGTCCACTCTGAGGATTTGTTTTATTTTTTTCATTTCACTCTTTGTTTTGCTTTCGTTTATTTTAATTTATAGTTATTATGTTTTGTGTTTTAATTAATCAGCATGCACTTTTGTTGTTTTGTTGCCGCCGCCTTCAATGCATTGATTTTGATTGGTAAATTATAGACTCGATATTTGGTAATCAGCAAATTAAATTAATTGTATATATGTATGTTGACAGCTCGATAGTTGATTATTGATGGCTTCAATCCAGTCAAAATTGCAGCATCAGCAACAAGTTTTTGTGCTCAGAACTGCTGCCAAGTGTATTTTAGTATGGTATATACCATAGGTGTGTATGTATGCACATTTGTGGATGTAAATACTTGCATACTTATATTCGCAGCAACCCACTAAACCAGGCATCGAAAATAATTATTTTTAAATTTACAGTGGGAAAAAAATTAAAAGCTTGCAAATATTGTAGAGCAGCTTCAAATATTTATAAAAATGTGTGTATTTGTTGACACTTCTTATGAAGTTTTTAGAATTTAAAATTTTTTGGGCAATTCCTATAATTTAAATTTTTTATTAGTCGCTCCGAAAATACAATCATATATAACTTTTTTTTATAAAAAATGAAACAAATTTTCGAGTGCTATTTTTTCGCTCTGAAATAACAATAATTTTTTTACTTATATTTCTTTATCTAAAAAACTCATTTCTTGAGCGTTAAATTTTCTCCCAGAAATAAACAACTTTGAGTTTTTTTTTCATTCTGAAATAATAGGTCTTTCTTGGATTTTATTTTTTTATCGATAATAAAACTCATTTCGCACAGGAAAAAAAAAAATATTTTTCGGTTGATAATAAAACTCATTTCTCTCAGGAAAAAAAAAAAAAAATTATTTATTGGTTGATAATAAAACTCATTTCTCTCAGAAAAAAAATTTTTATTTTTTATTTATTTTAAAAATTGACTTAAAGAGTAAATCTTATAAGCTAATTGTAACATAAAGCGATAGCGTCGAGGCCTTACCCTTAAACTGTGTATATGGAGTACTTTTGTATTGTGTCTTAAATTCTATGGTATAGGTTGGATATTTTAAGAAATTAGGTTATTAAAGATATTGAATCGGAGGTTGGGGAAAATAGATGCGTCATTGGATTTGAGTTGCTGAAGATTTGTCTTCTGTGGGCGGTGTATAGAGGGCAATGGAGGAGGATATGGAGTATGGTACATCTTACATCTGAAATGTCCATGTGTAGTCTTGATATGCCCTAGCCGAAGACGCCCGAACTTTATGACGTCTAGTCGGGTCACCCTATTTTTAGTATTTTTATAAAGTCCGTTATGTGGATTTTTGTATGGTTTACCTGTTGGTACCAGCCATTAGTTGAGTTCCATGTATGGTGCTGTTTATTATCGAAATGTTTTTTTATATGTTTTTTAATGTCGGTTAAGTTGAAGTTATCTGTCATTAGTGTTGGTGTTTGATGTGCTTGTTTGGCGGTTTAGTCAACGAATTCATTTCCGGTTATGTTGGCGTGTCCCGGCACCCAAATTAGTTTGATTTTAGGGTATTTCGCTATCATAATGTTTCTAATGGTGGTTGGATAGTGATCGTAGTTGTACACATATGTTTGCTATTGAGTTGATGGTCGAGAGGGAATCAGAACATATTACGAAGTTTTTGGTTTTGCCCCTTATTGTGTTTATAGCTTCACATATGACTATAATTTCTGCAGAGTATGTTGAACTATAGCTTGGTAGGTTCGACATTTGTATAACTTTGTTTTGTGAGGTTATGCTGTTTATATATTAGTATTGTTGTCTATCTTAGATCCATCCGTGTAGATGCAGGAATATTTGTGGTATTTCTCTTTAATTTCGCAAAACTTTGTTTGATACTGGATTAGTTTCGTGTTCGTATTGTTTTTGTTTAAGTTACTTAGGGTAGTATTAAGGTAAGATAAGTAAATGCTTTAGGGTGTAGTATCCAGGAAGCCGAGTTGTGGATGTTTTGTAGGTAGATTGAATCTGCACTGAGGTTTAATATATTACCTATGGCTAGCTCTTGTTTAGGTATGTATTTTCTTTTCTTGTAGTTTTGGGCGATGTTATGGAGAGGGTTGTGTTTTGGTGCAAAAATTGTTTTAAATAACCTTACCGTGGTCAAGTCTCTGTTATTTTCTACCGACCTTATATTGGCTTCAAAGAGTATGTTAGCGATTGGAGTGGAGCGTAGTGCCCCCAGGGCAGTTCTTATAGCTGAATTGAGTATTGTTTAGATTTTTTTCAACTGTGAGCTTGAGGCAAATCCGTACAAAAAAATGCCATAATTTATTTTCGGAATGAGTAACGTTTTAACCAATGTGAGTAAAGTTTGGGTATCACAGTTAAACTTTGGAGTGACCAGGCACTTTATGACATTAAGTTGTGTTATCAGTGCTGTGCCACAGTGCCACATGTATCTTTTGTTAAATATGACACCTAGTACTTTAACTCATTGCTTGGTAGTTTTATTTATTGCATCCCAATGAGGAGTAATTAACATTAAATGGCGGCAGCTTAGCTGCAAGACAATAATATATAACAGGTAACGTAAGTTATAACTAATATTACACTTAAAAATATTAAATAACTGATAAAGAATAAAGCATTCACTGCAAAAAGTTTCGAATTATATGGCTAGAATTAAGTAGAGCTGCTTTCTGCATATCAAAAATCAGAGGTTCCGGGAGCTGAAGTGTTTTATGCACTAATCCATGCACTGAGATGACAATTGGCAGGATGCACACCTTCCTTAACTTCCATTGGCGTTTGACATCAATCACTAAGTCAGAATATTTTGATATTTTTTCTGCATGTTTTTGTTCAGAGGAACAGCAATATCAAATACATATATAACCAGTCGTTTGAGATTTATCGATCAAGAAAATGTCGGGCCTATTGTGGTCTCTCGTTGCATTCGTCAAAATTATTCGGCCATAATACAAAAGGTAATTTGAGTATGTTGAACAAGTTCTGGGATGTATCAAAAGTACGGCATTTTACTTTGATTGAAGTTGTACACCTGCGTCAATTTTAGATTAATTATTTTCGCGATGTTATTGTGTCGCTTCAGATGCGTAGAGTTTGCCAGTGTGGAGCATCCAGCTAGCACGTGGCCTAATGTCTCACTCCGACTATTGCATCTTCGACATCTGTCCGCAGCGGCATTTGGATCTCGCATTACATATTGAATGTAATTTCTTATAGGTATCACACCATCTTATATGGCGAAAAGGGTACCCTGCGTTTCGATGAATATCGACCTGTTGGTAAGCCATAGGTGCGTCAATTTTTGGTCGACATGTTGGCTCAGCAAGTTTTCGATACACGCCATGAACAGCCATTTCAAACCATTTTTGAATATTTCCATCTATTGACGTTGCGTTCCGGATTTCGTAGGATTGATTCTTGATTGATTGGGTAAATTATATTATTTATTATTTTTTTAAATAAAACTCACGAAGTAAAACTCATAAATGTAAAAAATGTTCATTTTTATTTATTTTTCAATTTTTTTTTATTTCTTGTTTAGCAGATCTAACTTAAACTTAAAACTTAAAATGTCTTCTAAAAAGATTATAGACCATCAAAAAAAATATCGATAAAATCATTCAATAAAATTTCCATGAATTGACATAACCCGAGGAGGTTCCGGAAACGATTGTTTGCCCGAATCAAATGTTTGCTAATTAATTGCAGCCTTCAGAGAAGAAATGATCTTATGAGGACTGTTGCGAAAGGTCGCTTTGGCAGCCCATTTCGCACTTTTCCCCTCTCCATTTCTCTCATTCGCCAATCAACAGCTGTCAAACAGAAGCAAATTTTATTTCCTTTCTATTTCAGACGTTGATGAAAGCGCATGGGCGCGCATAAAACAATTCTAAGAGACAAATTTTCCACATATTAATTGTAAATTTATTGATTTGAATAAAGTTTTAAGCCTTTCAAAACAAACAAACAAACGCAGCCTTACTTGCCTCATAAGAGCTTGGAATATAGCCGCGCGTCACATTGCCGTCATCAATAAGGACATTTATTGGCTTCATGCTCAACTACGCTTCATCCGCAATAATCCAAGGGATTATGGTCTGGGAAGTTGAGCGGCCATAAGTCCGGTGTTACGTAGTTATGGAAATGTGCAGCTATGCAATTTTGTGAAGCCATCGCTTTGGGTGACGGAACAGAGTCTTGCTGAAAGACGTGCAGGCTGTTACCGCTCACAACCGTAGCTGGAAACTTCGTGTGCATGTCAACAGACCCCACTGTAGGATAGGAAAAAAGCATGTGTCATTTCTGCGGTTGATCTTTTGATTTTGTTTCCTTGAACGCAGTTCATAAACCATTTCATGCACTTTAGTCTATTAATAATTTTGAATTTTTAGTTAGCACCCAATTCTTGAATTTTTTTATAAATCTATTGCTAGAAACCAATGAGAAGTCGAGGTTCAGCCAGAACCGCTATACAGTGAAATTTATGTTTTGCGTAAGCCTCAGAAATTCTTTTTGTTTGGTGGGTTACCGATTTTAGCGGCACACAAACATTTTGCCAAAATATCTATGCACTTCTATCCACGCACACCTTATTGGCAATCGTTAAACCAGTTTTCAACTACTCTTGCCTCCCACCTCCACCGCAAAGCCATTCCGTTGTCTTCACTGCCATTCATTCATGCTGACTTTTAATCGTTTGCTGTTTAATTTTAATGGAAACTGATTGAAATAAATAAAAACCAAATTAAAAAAAAATCAAATTAAAAACAACAATAAAAATATTGAAAAATATGTAGTTAAAAAACTTGTTACCAAACAACATAGACAAAAAAATAGCAAACGAAATTGAATTCAAAATACAAATGTTTAATAAAGCAATTTAACATAAATGCTGAGGTCGCTTTTAAGCTTATCTAAATTTATTGCAAAGCAATTCCGTTCTTTTTAAATGCTGATTATTAATTTTTATTGTATATTTAATAAATTTTAATTGCTTGGTTATTGGTTTAATTTTTTTTTATTTCTGATGTTTGATATGTTTTTTAGTGGGTTAATCAGTTATTTTCTTTTTCTTGCTATTTTCTTTTTTTTATATCTCTTTTTTTTAGTTCTTTTTTTAGTTTTTAATGGTTTGGCCACTATTCGCCTTAATTATAAAATACTCATTAAGCATAAATCACTTTTTTCGTTTATTGACCTTGTCGCTGGTGCTTATCGCAATTTTTAGCTCACTTTTGTTTCACATTCATAAAATTTACTTTTTTGTGTTTTTATACTATATAAATCATATGTTATGGGTGGCAATATTGATGTTAATTGTTGGTTACGGGGTTTCGAAATATTTGTAATGTAATCCCAAATTTTGGGGACTAAGCCCGAAATATAATGTGCTGAAACTCAGAAAAACTGTACATCTTCTTTTATTTATTATAAGCTTAAGCGGCTTTAGCAAACTTCCAATTCAAAAGCTGCCGCAAGAAAGTGTTGGCAGTTGAAGTGCGAACAGCAAGAAAATATTGGATTGAGGAATAAGTTCGTAGCGTTACTGAAGAAATTTACTTTAACAAAGCACAATAATAATAGCAATAAGTTAATCCATTTTATAATCACCGTTGCTGTTTACACCCTTTTCCTACCTCTAGACCAATTTGTTGATGCCGTTCCGCCAAAAATAGCCTGGTCTACTGTTAAAGAAGTTGTTGAGCTAGTTTTTAAAGGCCTCATTGTTATCGAAGGTAACGCCCTTCAAATGGTTTAACAGGTAGGGGAAAAGATGGGAATTAGTCGGTGCAAGGTTCAGAGAATACGGCGGATGCTGACCTCCCATTCGAGCTCTTGGTGTGTGGCTTTGACGACTTGTGTAATATGGAGCCTGGCGATTTTCGTGAAGGAGTATGATTTGACCACGTCGATCAGGTATTTTCAGTCGAATAGCCCCATTCATGCGGTGTAGCTGGGCAAGTTTTGAACTTTGCAAACCATTTCCATGATGAAGATTCGCATATGACACCTTCTCCATAAACGCCGCAAATTACCTGGGCTTTGGCAGATGTCGACAATGTTGATTTTTGCCTTCTGAGTTTTTATTGTATTCCATTTTATTCTATTCTATTCTATTCTATTCTATTCTATTCTATTCTATTCTATTCTATTCTATTCTATTCTATTCTATTCTATTCTATTCTATTCTATTCTATTCTATTCTATTCTATTCTATTCTATTCTATTCTATTCTATTCTATTCTATTCTATTCTATTCTATTCTATTCTATTCTATTCTATTCTATTCTATTCTATTCTATTCTATTCTATTCTATTCTATTCTATTCTATTCTATTCTATTCTATTCTATTCTATTCTATTCTATTCTATTCTATTCTATTCTATTCTATTCTATTCTATTCTATTCTATTCTATTCTATTCTATTCTATTCTATTCTATTCTATTCTATTCTATTCTATTCTATTCTATTCTATTCTATTCTATTCTATTCTATTCTATTCTATTCTATTCTATTCTATTCTATTCTATTCTATTCTATTCTATTCTATTCTATTCTATTCTATTCTATTCTATTCTATTCTATTCTATTCTATTCTATTCTATTCTATTCTATTCTATTCTATTCTATTCTATTCTATTCTATTCTATTCTATTCTATTCTATTCTATTCTATTCTATTCTATTCTATTCTATTCTATTCTATTCTATTCTATTCTATTCTATTCTATTCTATTCTATTCTATTCTATTCTATTCTATTCTATTCTATTCTATTCTATTCTATTCTATTCTATTCTATTCTATTCTATTCTATTCTATTCTATTCTATTCTATTCTATTCTATTCTATTCTATTCTATTCTATTCTATTCTATTCTATTCTATTCTATTCTATTCTATTCTATTCTATTCTATTCTATTCTATTCTATTCTATTCTATTCTATTCTATTCTATTCTATTCTATTCTATTCTATTCTATTCTACTCTATTCTATTACTTATTTATTTATTTATTTTTATTTTTTAACTTCTAGTCTACATTTCGTGTCAAATTATGTCGCCAAAACAATGTCAAAGAAAGTAAGGCACTTCCGTTTATTTGTTAATTTAATTAATTTTTTATGTTATTTATTTCTTTTAAAAGTATATGAAGTATGCATAAACTTTTATTTCTTATTAAAAATACCTCACTAATTTTTTTTTCTTTCTAAATTTTACTTGCAGATTTAAGTACTTTGAATGGTCCTACACAGTCGCAGTTCTCAAAGATATTTGGGTGAGTTTTGTTGATATTTCTTTTATTAGGTTAATGAAATTTTTAAAGACTTGGGCTTATGTAAAACGTTAAGTATAAAAAAGGAGCTCTTAAGCCCTCAGTGAGATCAAGAAAAGTGTAGACGAGTGCATATAAAGTGAGGATTTAAAATGCCCATAATTTTCGTCAATATAACCACTAAGTCTGCTACTGAACGTTGACGAGATTTCAAGAGCTTATTTTTTATTCACCTTATTCGGTGCAGGTGGGCTAACTCAAATGCTCATAAGTATATACATAGACATATTTGCTATTTGCACTTCGGCCTCATGGTCTTTTGTGCCCACCACTCATCACAGTACCTCATCAGGACCCAGTTACCTTATTAAACCTTACTAAACGAGTACCGCCTGACTATCGTTCAGAATGGCAATTCGCTCAATCCGTAAATTTAATAAATAAAAAATAAATAGTTTATCTCTGCACACAGACAGATGGCATACATCTCCGCTTGAAAGTTGCTACCGATCGAAAAACTACCAATCGGCACAGAATGCTTGGTTCTGGAGCCATATATTCCAGCGCCTATTCCTTAACGTGTCTTTCAGCAATCCATGTATCAGTGCAGGGTACATTCCTGGAGTTACCTCCTAGACCAGTTCGTAAATCAGACTTTCCAACTTTATACTAAATTTTGAAAATCTCCAAAAATTTCATTTAAGGTTGTCCTTTTTATTTTGAATATTTAGAGAACTTTTTAGTAAATATTGACATGGCTTATGAAATTTTAGCAAAATAAGTGGAAGCTTTAAGCGGCTTGAAAATCGCGTTGAATTTTATTTTATTTTTTTGTAGAACAGTGAGATAACAGTGTTTTCTAGTGGTAACCATTTCCATTACCATTTCTTTTGCATGGCTCTTGTGTACATACACACGCACATGCCTATGAGAGCAACACGCGAATTTGTATCATTGCTTGTCTTTTGTCTTTGCATCTACAACAGTTACTTACCATTTAAACTGATTGCAACATTTAGTGGCACGGCACTGACAAATGTCAATGGAGGCGGAAGCATTTAAGCCATGCAAACAGACTCATTTACAGCCTTGCATACCGACTCTTACATACAAGCACATACATACATACATATGTACACGAAGGAGTGCGCTTGCGAATTTGCATTTAATCACACAAGAGGCTGCCCAAGCGCCAGAGCGTGTGCACGTGTGGATTTGTGGCTGCAACATGCGATTGTGATCTTAATTAAATACAGTCGCTGTTTTTTATGTTTTCTTGTTTTTGTTTTTCTGTTTTTGTTATTTGGAGTTCAATGATGGCTTTTTCCATCCATCAAAGTTGCTGGCAGTTTAGTTGCCGTTTTTCGTTTTTTTTTTGCTCTTTTCTTTTATTATTTTCTTATAATTATTATATAATGCAACTTCTTACCTTTCATGTTAATTATGTTGTAGCGACAGCTGTTGCTACTGCTGTTGTTCATATCTACTGTTGTCCCGTGCTGTGTGGAGCTTCTGTTGTGTCAGCTCTTTTTCCCTCAACATTTCAGCGCAACGTGTGACTTTGTAATTACATAAAATTATTTACTGTTCTTCTGTGTTATACAACGTTGTACATTTATAAATATTTATATTTGCATGTACATATGTACGAAATTCTTGCACGCAGCAACTGGCTCAAGTTTTACTACTCCTCTATTTGCGGAATATCTTGATTGAGATTGTCTACCTTCACCTTTTTTGCCACTTTTTATTGGCTGCTGCGTGTGATAATTCCTTTTGTTTGCCTCATCTTCGCCATTTAGTTGACATGCGCAATTTTAAGTTCAAGTTGAGCGTTGGACTGTGTGGCAAGCTTCACATTTTATGCTTTTCTGGCGACTTAATAACTTTTTTGACCTTTCATTTGCGTGTCCGGCGGCTTCTTTGTCTTTTACTAAATTGCAAATTTACAGTTACTAACGGCCAAATGTGAATTCCCTTGAGAAGTTATATAAATGAAACTTTATTTATTTACTTTTTTATTAGAGCAACTTAATATTATTTTTTTTATCCAAACGAAAATTTTTACATCGCTCATAAATTTAACTGAAACTTACATAAATGACAGCATATTATTTACCGTAGGTTTACTCTAATGCTGCTCACACTCACCAACGTAAACGAACGCCCGTATCAGCTGACACAATGAAACTAATGAGAGCGCCACGTTCATGAATTCTCACCATTGTTCCGTTCCATAGTATAGTAGATCGTTGGCGTGGGATTTTGGATTGTTTCCGTAGACACGTGCCAGCTGATTGCTCCCTCACCACACAGTGTTGCCAAACACTACATTTCGAAATCATTTATAAAATAAACTTAGAAAAATTTTAGTTTTTATTAAAATAACTTAAAAACAGTGTTGAGCAATGTTAATTACAGATAAATGAACTATTTGCATTTGATGGTTTTTGACTTCGGCTTATTAAATGAATGAGCAATGAAAAATTGTAAATGATGACGCGGGTGTGTGTAAAGGGGTGTATGCAAAAATAACAGTGGCAACATTGTGTCGATGCAACCAAACACAAACACACTTAAACCGATGTTTTGTGTAAATATGTAACTAAAATAACGCAATTGTTTTCTACGGAATAAGTTTTGCTCAATTTTGTGTACCCTACGGACAACGGAAAGGAAATACGATAAGTTGGTGAGTGTGAGCACCGTAAAACCGGCGACTTTCTCGCTCGCAAATGAAATTAAAAATCCACATATATATTAACCATATAACTACTACTTAGTCCAGCCATAAGTTCTGTTACAAATTAAGTCCGTTATAAATAAATGAAATTAAATTTTCTTAATAAACTTAGTTTTATTTATTCACGCAAATATTAAAAAAATTAAATTTTCATTCGAAATGGTCACAATTTGCTTTCACACAAGCCTTCAAACGATGAATGGCCATTCAGCTATTGTAGCTCGTATGGGTTTCATGGATACTGACTTCGCTGCTCGAACCAAAGTTTGTTTGAGACTCTTCAAATGAGGTCTTCGACGGGCCATGTTCCGACCACAAACTGTAGTCGAGGGGTTCAGATTTTTTTTTTTTTTTTTTTTTTTTGTTTTTTTTTTTGTCGGGACAACTAGTAAGTCCAGCACTCAAACACAATTAAGTCCATTGTAGTACACTCGGATTCCCTTTTACTTTTCATTAAATTTACCCGATCTCTGAAGAAATCTGAGTAGATCTTGTGGTACCAAGGAGCCAAGGTGCTCTCTTCTTAACACATCAGTGCCAAAGATCTCAAACCTAATTCGAGCGAAGGCGGCGCAGCGTGGTCCGCCATCTCATCCTCCTCTTCACAAGCTGGCCATAGTACACTGTCAGAGATGCCTACCCTCTGTACTTCGGGCTATGAACCAAGGAATACTATTTTTAGACACTGCTGGCTGGTTTTGCCTCATGGGCTGAAGGAAGATCTTTCTGGAAGATCCAACGCTATGCATTGAAGAGAGTACTGCTCCGCTGCTTCACCATGCCTTCTAAAACATCCTCCTAGTACACTTTTGCCCCGGTCTTAACCCCTTTTTTGCAGAAACGAAGAGATGTAACGCCTCTCCAAGACACTCCCCACCAAACCATTACGGAGGCTGAATGGTGGCCACGCTGAACACTTGGAACAACATTTTTTGGGTCTTCAGACATTTTAGCATATATTTTGTCATTTCGCTTATTAAATACATACTTCTTCAACAGTGAAAATGTTCTCATCTGTGAAAAAAATTATTTCATGACCGTTGACTGCGTGCCATCGAAGAAGCTGTTTGCATCTGTCGAGTCCAGTAAAGACCAATGGAGCGACGGAAAGTTCTCATGTAGAGTTCATCTCTAATTAGTCTGGAAATGGATATGGTCGATACATTTATTTCTCTAGACATGATTTTCTGCTTTCTAAGTGGATTTCTGCGAATTCTTTCTCGAACGGCTTTTATGGCTACGCTGGCTCGAACCACGCAAGAGCAACCACGTCGCCACTTCAGGCGTTTCGGAAAAACCATTGATTGTGCCCGTAAACAAACGTTCTCGGAATATTAATTTTTTTCCTCAATTCGTAAATCTCACTTGCATTTTTTCCGCTTTTATGAAATGCAATCACTTCAATACGATTTTCTTTAATTCCCCACTCCATTGCTAACAAGTAAAATTTGCCACAAAACTGAGTATAATTTATAAGTAGACAACAAAATCAGAAATAACGGAACTTTTTTCTACGGATTTGTTCTCGCCGTATGCATTGGAAAATTAGTCGCAGAATTTATGGCAAGTCTAAGTAGATAATGTGTCAACGCCAAAAAGAGTCTAGGCTCATTGCCCGAACAATCTGTTAACTTGAATTTTCGTATTATGTATCAGGCAATGTGTTCGAGTGCATCTTCGCGTAGGCTATTAAAGTCAACGTCTTAATTTAATGTGTCGGCGAAAACTACCTCACCTTCATTCTTCGTTGAGTTTTTAAAGACACATTATTGAGGTGGAGCCACTCGACTACAACAATATGTGAGAGTGTACTGAAAAGAATAATTCTCCTGCACTTAGAAATGTAAGTCCCTGAGCTACTTGTTGCGTACTTGTATGCCTCTTTGAAAAGGTAACATTGAATTTCGTCCATAAGCGCAAGCTAGGTCATTTAAAGCGTCCAATTCGCTTATAATTCCGCTCTGTTAGTCCAAGTCCATCCCATAGGGCTTTTTACAGCAGCAGTTTAAAAATTAGAAAACTTAGTACTACAAACATCGAACCAATCGTTCACCGTATTAATAAACTCTGCTGTTTCCATGGGCTTATACATGTCGAGCTCCAACACGTATACTTGCTGTTATGAGCTTTTCGCAATTGTGCTGCCAATTTCAAGCTGTTTAGAGAGAGTGGGTCTTGCGGTGAATTAGGGAAACAAAGTGTCTGCTATCAACACACAGGGAGTCTTCGCGTCTTGGACAATATGTCAGTGTTGACAACCAACAATTCGAAGTTGTGAAGGGCTTTGTCTACCTTGGGACCAGTATTAAAAACAGAACTGACGTCAGCCTGGAGATCAAACGGAGAATAACTCCTGCCATTAGATGATTGGGGCTTGGGCCCAGTATTCAACTAAGAAGTAGAGCTTTCTCTCGAAGGACTAAACTGGCACTCTACAAAATGCTCATCATTCCCGTCCTAATATATGGCGCAGAAGTATCGTCCATATCGTCAACAGCGAATGAAAAAGTTTTGGGAGCCTTCGAGAGAAAAATTTTACGTAAGATGTTTGACCCTCTCCGCGTTAGGGAGGAGTACATCGTACAGTGGAGAAAAGCGAGTTATATGAACTATATAGAGACATGGACATAGTTAAGCGTGTAAAAATACAACAGCTACCCGTATGAAAGAAAACGCGGATTTTTCTTGGCATGAGACTCAGAAGCAACGCAGTCTCATCTGTCGTTCATCTTTCGTATACTACTGAATAATGGCTCTTTTGCCAATTCTCCTATTACCCGTAGCTTAAGCGTCGGCTTTGATGCTGAATTCTTTGTAACTAAGTCCATCGGGTACAGTTGCCATATTCTTTTTAGTGCGACTTTGTTAGTTATGTCAGTTATGCGTGGTAGTTACTAGGCGCAAAGAGAGAAAAATCAAGTATCTTACAGAACCTCCTCGCCGTTGCCCATTTTGTACCCATCAATACATGGTTTTGTACGATCACTTTGTGGTAGAGACTTGGAAACGTGACTGAGAATATTTTGAAAGACAATAAAACCTCCTAACAGACGGATGGCATTGGCTTACTATAAGTATTTCGCTTACTAGTGCAATGCTGATGCAGAGACTAACAATTAACATTTCGTATGACATCGCTGTGCTGGCGCTGCAAAACCAAAAGGTTGAGAAATTGGCTCGGAATTAGTTATTAGGTTAACAGGGCGAAGTGGGTTGCAGGGATTGTACCGATACTTTGGCGATCGTACACTCAGTAGACAAGCTTTGGGCTTAGTCCCCATTTTCTACTGATGAACTAGTAGAGATTAGTACTCGGTATGTCACCTCTTTCGAAAATTACCTCAGCTCAGCTACGTAATTCGACGCCCAACTGCTTCACCTTGAAAGGCAATAAAAGTCTGCTGACTCTTTGTGTGTTTATTTTCATTACAACACCACACAAAAATTAAAGCACCTTGTTGCAGCGAAATTTGCCACTTTTCTAGAGATAATCATTGCACAGTTATTATTATTATTTTTTTTTTTCAAAATGAATTAAGGCTTTTTGGTTACCATGAACCTCATGAAAACAAATACAATTTATAATGGCTTTGAAACAAACATACAATGTTAACTTATTTTCACATAAAAAATATCTTTTAAGTAATTTCTATTTCTATTTTGAATACACAAACATATATAAATGTACACCAGTGTTTAGAATAAAGCAGCACGACATATTGCAAATTTTTTTACTATTTTTGGGAAACATTTTCTTATCTTTTATAAAATTATAGTTCATACTACAACATTAAGCATTTAAATCAACGTTTAAAACTTTGTTCAAAACTTAAAAAAAATTCAACAAATTTTCATGAGAATTTTAAATTTTTGGTCTGAATATTTAGAAAAATTATGAGTATGCAGTTTTGTAGCGCACTAAATATTGGTATAATATTCATCATCATCTTTTGGCACTACAGCTTTTTGTGAGCATTAGCCTGCTCCACGTAGGATCTCTATACATCTCGATCGCTTGCGACTTTTTTCCAATTCCTTAAGGGATTATATACCTTGTGTTGGACTAAAAAATCGAAAATTTTTTTATGGCATATTCTAAAAGCACATCACCTTAAAAATATAAATTCAAAAAATCATAAAGATCGGAGCACTAGAACGAAATTTACAGACCGTGGAAGTGCGCGACCTTATCCATAAATGAAGTGCACGCAAAACTTTAGACGCGATTATCTCGAAGTCGTGTTTTTTGAAAATTACTGTCGCGAGGATCATTATTTATCAAAAACTATTTGAGCGATTTACATAAACTTTTTTTTTAATTATTCACGGTTACAACCTCGTGAATCTGAATGGTTCACTTTTTATAAATATAAATTTGCATAGTTCGTTGGAATTAATTTTTCAACCCCTCAAAAATCGTTTTTTTTGTGCAATGCGGTTTTCATATCGAGAAAATTTTTTTTTTGGTAAATAAACCGTTCAGATTCACTAAAAAACATTTTTCTACAATAATCATTTAATTTTTTTGATTTCAGTTGAGCTGCTCATGCGCTACCGTAATCACCGCAAGCTTCTTCTAAAAACGGCGTTTCGGGGGAGGGGCGATATCAACAATTAATAATAACATTTTTTTAAATAAAAACACCAAAATGTATTCTTCGAGAGTTACCCTTCGGTATGATATATGCCTCATTTGAATAAAAGTTCTAAAACATATTTAAAAAAAATTATGGCAATCGTCCATTTTTTCGGGTTCATAAGGTATATAACCCCTAAACTCAAGTTTATTGATGTCCTCCTCTAATTCGTTGGCCCATCTTGTTTTCGGTCTTCCTCGAGCTCTAGTGCCAGACGCTTTGGTTTCTACAATTTTTCTCTGCGTTCTCGTACCGTCCATTCTTGTTATATGGCCCAGCCATCATAACCGGTGCACTTTGATGATACGTATGACATTTTCGCCACTTATCAGCTGGTTAGCTCATCATTCCACCTTATGTGCCACTCGCCGTGATATGTGACTGCTTCAAAAAAATTTCTGAGTATTTTACGTCCAAAGATTTGCAGGTTTGCTTTATCTGATTCAATTAGCGCCCATGATTCAGTTCCATAGCATAAGACTGGTCTAATGAGGGTTTTATACAGAACCAATTTGCTTTGTTTGTTTAATAATTTTGGTACTGACGCGTATGATCTGTTACCAGCTTAGATTCTCTCATCGATGGTGAGGCTTGTTGAATTGTCTCTACTGATATTGTGCCACTTTAAAGTGATTTAAAATTCGTGTTATTTTTTATGTTTTTTTTTTTTTGGTTGCAGTTTCTTCCATGTCTAAAAATTTGTTTAGAATCATTTGCCTGAGACTGGTTTTCAGACATAACGTGATGTACGGGGTTACCCGTGTTAGAAGGTTAGAATTTGCTCGCGGTGACTATTGCCTGTCGAAAAATTAGGCTAAAATTAACACCTCAGCCTGTTAGTTATGAGTATTAAGTTAACGCTAACTTAATGAGCGAAACAGGGATAAAAGTGAATTGGTACGATGGGAACAATGTCGTCATTACGTTAAAATTTACTGAGGAGTTTGAGCTGAGAAAAATACGCTGAATCTATGAAGCGGGCACAACAGATATTCCAGGTCACATATCGCACCCTAAATACAAAAGGGTCACAACTCAAAATGTACTTCTGCTCAAATATGAACAAGACGTTATCAATAAAACGGTCCGCGGATGACATATGGCAAAAATAAATTTTTTGTTTTTTGGTAGGGCTGTTATAAGCTTGCATGGCAAATTTCAGCGTGATATGTCACATAGTTTGTTTTCTGTGCTACTGTAAACAGGTCAAGCTCGAGTGTGGAAAATTTTGAGTTGTGACCCTTTTGTATTTAGGGTGCGATATAATGAATGCTCCAAAAGCTTTTATAAGGAGAAAATGAGCACGACCGAGCTCTTGGGAGCTCCTCCTCCCATTTGGGGTGTGCGTCTTTATGTTGTTCCACAAATGGAGCGACCTACAGTTTCAAGCCGACTCCGAACGGCAAATATTTTTATGAGGAGCTTTTTCATGGCAGAAATACACTCGGAGGTTTGTCATTGCCTGCCTAGGGGCGACCGCTATTAGAAAAATGTTTTTCTTAATTTTGGTGTTTCCTGAGATTCGAACCTACGTTCTCTCTGTGAATTCCGAATGGTAGTCACGTAGCAACTCACTCGGCTACGGCGCCTGCTTATACCTTACTATACCAAAATTCAATTCAACTTTGTACAGGAAAGTTTTCTAAAGAAAGTTTTTTTCTTAGAAAAATTTAAATTTTCATGAAAATTTGCTTTATTTATTTATTAATTTGCACAAAGCTTGAAACTTAGATTTGTACGGTTAAGAGAATTATTAAAATTAACAGACAAAAAAAAACAATAATAATCAAAACCTTCCGCTGCTATTATTGCGCACACAGGTGTATATGTATTTATACAAAATTATTGTAAATTATTACATGCATACATATGTACATACTTGTCTACTATGAGTTTCATATTATTTCAATTTTAATGTTATTATTTTTTCTTTCTCACCAATCGTAAAGTCACGTAATTGAAATTAAATTTCACTCATTACGCTTAATTAGCCCCCTCAATTATGTAGCAGTACTCGTTTATGTCACAACGTCACATCATCGCTTCGTCGCATTAAATGTCGCTTTGAATGGCTTAAATTTCTGGTAGTTGTAAAACATGTTTACACCTTTGAAGACAAGACAAAATTATAAACACAAAGTCGAGAAAATACTTTGCACTAGTCATCATTACCCAGTAACTACTTTTAGATGGACAAGTATGGGAGTAAAGAAAATTTAAGTGTTTTTGAAAATTAACCAATAAATGTTAAATGTACATATATGGTTACATATATAACTACAGTGCTTACATGCAGGCATACATAAAATGTGACCTGGACATCGCAAGTGTTATGAAACCCAGAAAATGTTTTGACATACTAAACTATTTACGTTATCTGCACTTTTTTAAATGAAACCATCACTTCTTAATGAATTTAGAGAGCCCTTCAGAGCCAATTATTTCATAACTTACATAGTTACCAGTACTACGTAACGGTAAACTTTTTGAATCCGCCAAAGGAAGCAAAAACAAAAATACACAAAACAAAGCAAATGTTTCTCTGAGCTATCGAGAGAGTGTTTTAGATATCTATTTTCGGCATTGCTTATTAAGATTATTTGATACAATACATGGGCTGAAAAGCCCCGAGACTTACAAAGAAAACTCTAATTTTTTTTGTTTAAAATTAGCTTTATTCATCAACGAAATTTCCATAAAGAACAACGCAATCATTCCAGCGCCGCTCTAACATTTCAATACCACTTTTGTACGATTTATCTTTTGCCTTAAAATAAGCTTCAGTTTCAGCGGTAACCTCCTCATTCGAGAAAATTTTTTACTGGCGAGCATTTTATAGGTCTGCGAACCACCAGTAGTCACTAGAAGCCAAATTGGACGAATACGGTGGATGTGTGATTTCAATTCATGTCGCTTTGCCATGGTTTTAATGGACTTGTGACACGATGCGTTTTCTTGAAAGTGAGCAAAGGTGGCACTCACTTGGAACAGAGGTTTCTCATAGTCAAATGCTCATGCAATGTAAAGCCAAAACGTTCTTTTGATATCTCTACGATGTCAACTAACTCACGCAACTTCATTTTTCGATCACTCAAAACAATTTTGTAGATTTTTTTGATGTTTTCTCTTGTTACCGCCTCATTTGGACGTCCACTGCGTTGTGTCTCTATGCCCTCGTTTGAAGTCAGCAAACCATCGTTTTTTTGTTGTTTTTGATGGAGCGGAAAGCGGAGTTCACATAACACATTTAAACCCATTGCGTCGCTTGAACGGTATTTCTCCCCATCCAGAAGCAGTGTAAAATTAAAAGACGAAGTTCTTTTTGATCTATTGCTTTGAAAATAACAAAGTAGCGTCACTCTTAGCGGAACAACTTACAAGCTAATTAATAGAATATCATGAAATTTCAACAGCTGTCCTTTTAAGGTTGGAACTAACTAAAAAAAAATATGAATGCAATAAATCTAGCGTCATCTATGTGTTAGGTCTGGGACTTTCCAGCCTATGTGTTATATTGCAAGTTTGACTCTTCTTCATCTCACAAAATTGGTGTTGGGCTTAATAATGCTACGCGCTACGCCTATGAACTCAAAAGATATGACCACAAGGAAAAAAAATCCAGGGTGGAGCAATTTTGATTACCTGGTGGCTAGAAACCGTACACGAGTATTTATGTATGGGCTAATAAAATTCAATCTTCCAAAATACCTTTACGAGAATTCAAAATTGATGATATCGGATAGGTATCAAAGTCTGATTTTCTCGAAATATTCCTACTTGTCTTCATCAAGGCTGTTCCTCATTAATCCTCTGAGGCTCTTGAATTCAATTCCTGAATCTCTCAAGGCTGTGATGGGTAGAAGTAACTACAAAGTGGTAATACACGAACACTCAAATTCTATATACAATAATTCATGTGGTTGCGATTAAATTGTTACCATTTCTCTGTACGTCTCATTTCTACTATATATTAATACTAATCTTGCAAGAGTGATAAATTAAAAAGTGTGGGCATCCGCAGCGAAATTGAGAGAGTAACTTCGGCTGGCACGTCATCGGGGACTCGGCGGTATAATTCTGCCCGCTAATTTCCCACATATTCATACACTCGTCCGAATTGAACGTGGTAGCTGCGCTAAACTGCTGCCATAGCCATAAGCAAATCATCTAAATCCTTCAAAATCGCTGAGAGCCGGTTAATGGTCTAATGCTGCAATTAGTAGTGCTATCCCTTAGCCATAACCGTAACCATAGCAATCAGCTGATATAATCAAACATATGGGCATCACGGGAAACCATTATATGTAGGTGGGGCATCATAACGCCATAGTCATAAACGTAACCGTAAGCAGCTGTGACATTTGGTTTAATAATTGCAATAAAAATTTAATATTAGAATTTAGCAGTGCAATAGAAATTTAACAATGAAAAATTACTTAACTTTGCGCAAAATTATCCGTGTAGCTATTAATTATACTTCAATATCAAATGTTTATGATTATAGCATGACTAATCGATACATGCTATAATGTTGCGGCTATAGTTATAATTACGGGTATGGTGTTACGGCTACGGCATCACTAATTGCAGCTTTAGGTTGGCCACAGCTTCTGAATTTTCCCCACCGAGCTAATCTTGTACGTTCCTATTTATGTAACTGACTCCCTCTATATTTATCTCTAAGTGTATTTTTATTTCAATTATACATACAAGTTCAAAACAACTCATCATTAACAAACAAATTCTATGGTTCAAATGAGTGTTGTATTCAAAGAGGCAAATGAGCTGAGTCCTTAAGGGGTTATATACGCTTGTGAGACTGAAAAATTACGTTTGTTTGAGAATTTTTTACAAAGAACGATTTTACTAAACAAATACAATTTTTAATTTTTAAGTGAAGTGTAGTTATTGAGCCAACTCCGGAAAATCTAAGGTGCTACCCATCGCTACTCGGCTCTCAGTGAATTTCCAACTGAACGCATAGTAAATATGCGACTTTGCCTGGCATTCAGTGCGGCTATGAACGAAATCCATTGTTTCAGTTTTATTACATTGTTATGCAATTCGCTTTCATTATAAAAGATTGTTTAATAAATAACGTTTTAACAACAATAACACCTTCGAAGAAAAAAAAATTAGTTTTGATTTATAAAAATTACATGCGCTCTCCATATATTTATGTAACTCACTGTATGTATTATACCTCTAAAAAATCAGACAACCCCTAACAAGTGATTTGTCGCTTACTATTGCTCGAGTTATTTCCGCCTGCGCTTGGGTGTGCCTCACTACAACTCACCTAATCGAGTCTGAATGCGCGTCGGCATGTCTGGCCTCACCGTTTTACCCCTCAACATTTATTGGTACATTTGTTGGTCACAAAAGCGCATGTTTGAGCAGCCGAGACATATGTTAAAGAGACAAGGAGATAAAGAGACACTACAATGCGCACTTGTTATTGTAATACTCGTATAATTGCATGCTGTTTGCGTAAGCTCACAACGTGTAAACTGTGAAAACTGTTCGGATGGATTGGTGCTGGGAGGGATATGAACAGTTAAACACCCGCACAGTGGCAAAATTGATCGATTGCAACATTGCGTGTCATACATTGTGCAACAATAATTTACATATGTCTGCCAACTACAATACCAGAAGTAAGTGAGCAAGTTTTATTCCGTAACTTTCGAATCAGAAGTGAAAAGTGCAATCGTAAAATAAGCAAAAATATTGTAATTAGATAGTATTTTATCGAAAAAGAAATAGCGAAATATTTATTTATATTTATTGCCAGTACAAAGTACCTTTCACACTAGAAAAAAATGCCGTAAGCAGGCCTCCCTGGGCAGTTAAAATAATAACAATTAAATAAAGAATTTTTACGACATTTGATCCAGACAAAACTAAGTTAAGATCAGAATTAAAATAATTGAACAAGTTCACGAGCAATAGGTACATTTCTACCAAATATAATCTTAAGATGTTCCACAAAGGAAAGGTAAACATTGCGACTCCTCTGCGAAACATTAAAACTTATCCGCTCCATTAACACTGGACAATCAATTATGCCTTTAATTATATTGAAAGTGAGAGGACTGCCCTTCTCTTCTCCAGAATAATTAAGATGGCACAGAATTTTCAAAGATAGTAAAGCATTTTTAAAAAAGATTTTTTGAACATGTTCAATTCTGCTAATCGTAAGATGGTCATAAGGTATCCACTAATAACTGCATACTCCAAATAAGAACGAACAAGAGCCGTATAAAGACAGGGTGAGAAAAATGCAGAAGGTGTGGCCAATATCAGACCGTTAACTGGTTGGTGCTAGTGATATATGAAAACAAATCAACACAATCTTCACTCATATTACTTTGTTGCTATCTGAACGACTGATTGTGTGAAAACATATGAAATGAGCGGGCAAAATTCTGCTGCCGAATTCCCGAAGACGTGGCAGCCGAAGTTACTCTCACAATTTCGTGTTTCACCATAGCTGAAGATCAAACCTAGTAATATATATATCATTATTGATATAAAGCAGTTTATAAGGAAAGGTATTAAGTAATGAGTGATATTAAGAGGTCCCATGAGTTGGAAAATTTCGAAAAATCGACTTTTGTTTCACTATCTTATTAAATAGTACAATTTATTTAGAATATTCTCCTAAAGTATTAAGTGAGTTGATAAAAAGTTCAAGAGATAGAGCCATGACAATTTTATCAGACCAAGCAAGCATAGTGTGCCGCAGGTAGTTAATGCTTTTTTAAGCCTTTGAGTCGCATGTTAAATTGTGGCGCATTCGTTATGTGTAGAAAATACCTATATAAAAACCAACAACATTTTTCAGCCACTTGATATTTGAACTTTATTCAACTAAAATTTAATAAGCTATAAAACAACATACCAGAAATATTTGTGGAAATTCGAATTAAAAATCACGCAATAGAAATTACAGTTTTATTGAATTTTTCTTTTTTTGTATAAAATGTGAAAGTTGGGTTTATATGGTTTTTGTTAAACAATGGGCCATACTTTAAACCAAAATAACGAACATTAAAAAATAATGGAAAACATGCCGCAATTGGTCAGAGATCTGATGTGTTATCATTGGTCTTGGGTTCTATGCTTCTTCTTCTTAAGAATTAGTATCGTTTTAATGTCATGTATTTTGGTATAATATTTGGAAGTCTGCATCTCATCGTTATCGAAAGGACCCCAAAACGGGTACATCTATGCAGACTTTTCTAAGGCAATTGACATAGCGCCGCATAAAATTCTAATAAAAAATGTATCCTAATATATTTTAGCTTCCACTCCACCTTTCTGCGACGACTTAGGTTATATCTTACAGATAGATTTTGGGTTCTACATATCGATGGTGTTTTGTCAAACCACTTTATTGCTTCTTCAAGTATCCCTCCCTAGACCGGTGTAGATAAACGCCTGGCACAAACCGTGGCAACAACGCGCACTTCTCCGAGCGTTTATCACCCGCACAAACGCAGCGATTCCAGGACCGCAGCAACGGCACAAATTACCGCAAGGTAATACCAATAAATCCGACGCCGGAATGGGTAGCACTTTATAGTACGCACAAGCACTATCCAGTAAACGGAAATAAGCGCCAAAAAGTACGCACCAGAAAAAAAACGCCAATGAAATTGGGACCAAAAAACGCCCTAACCAAGGAAGTAGCCAAAAAGTAGGCACCAAAAATATATTTCCTACAAGTTTGCACCAAAAAAAACAAGCGTCATGAAGTAGGCAGTGTTATTTCTAACTAGAAATTAGCAACCACAAAGAAAAACTCATGAAAAATAGCCTTTTCCTCTACGTTATATATTTTTTCTCTCTCGCGGAACGAAAATGCCCAAAACGTCGCATGACCTTGAAATTTTACTCTCCATTCTCGCTCGTCCATCGACGCCTAAGAAGTTTCACTTCAAAAATGTTTTGATTTAACATTTTCGAGGGGTCAGAATGTTTTTAACACATCCTACACTATTATTTTTCTTCTTCTTCAAGCTATTTATAACTATTACAGAATTACAAAATGTAACGGAGCTCAAAGATATTAGAGTTATATTCGACGCTAAATTATCTTGCAGTGGTCACCTTAACTTCATTCGTACTAATTCGTATTCATTCATCGCAATACTTTCGAGTTACCTGAACCATTTAATGGGTTTTTACCTGAACCATTGAATGGTCTGGACTAGTTGTGGTTTTAAAATGAAATACGTAGAAAACTAGATTATTTTACTATTTTTATTCAAAATACGACTCTTAACAATTATAAGTGAATAATTCCATGATTTAAAGGCTTATTTGCTTCTACAGTCTACCACACGAGAATTTTCACGGACTCGCTAACACACTATCGCATTGAGTTCAGCAATTTCGATCCGAATATTGTCTTTCAGATCTGGAAACGGTGTTGACTCATTCATATAGTCTTAACTGTTCAAAAAGCCCCAGCCTGGTCTGTCTGTCCTTTTCCTTTTCTCGACAGAACCGGTTTCTTGAATTTTTTTCATCAACCTTTGAATTGTTGATTCATTCGGACGATTATTTTCACAAAAAAAACACGAATTTTGCTCTTAAAGATCGATTGATTTGTTCTTAAAGATCGATAATTTTGACAACATTAGTTTCAATAATTTTCAAGAATATTTTTTATCATGTAAAATTTTAGATCTGTTAACTGGACAAATGCCAAAGATGACTTAAAAAAGGAATACGAATCATTCTCCACTAACATCTAGACGTCATTCTTGAAAGGCCCTATATTAAATTATGCTCAGACCCTCTAAGTTAAATTACGCTCAGAGTACATTCAGAGGACTAGTAAGTGCTCGGCCAGATCTCCTGTATTAGATTCCCTTTAGATTCTACAGTAATCATTATGAAGATAGTGAGCCTTCTAACTGATATCGGTGCCTGTTTCCAACAAATAAAATTTATGTTACTTTAAAACTAGAAAATAGTTTTCCATCCTATTTTCAATGCTGCTTTGGAAATGTTTTTTGGCGGTGCTATATATTTTACTCGCACTACTACTTTATTACCTTCATTTCAAAAACTTAGAAACTCCAAGAGAAAACTCGAAACAAAAAATAAAAAAAAAAACGAATGCTTCCGAAAATACTAAATCAAGCCTTTTTCCGCAAACAATGTGAAATAGATTTTTCAAGCCCTAAGTAAATAGTTTTGGGGTATTTTTTCACGAAATTACTTCCTTATTTTTATTACCATGAATTAGTGAATAGCAATAAAACTAATTTAAACACTTAAAAAATACATTACACAATTTAACAAAAACATTTTCTACTTAAATTACCACTTACACACTTACTACACCAACATTTGCGCACATAATAAAAGTACAGTCTGGGGTTTGTGCTTTGGCTGCTCACCAAAAGTGCTTCATTCACCTCACTTTATACGAGTATATGTCTTCTCCTTCTTCTTCTAAGTAAATATAAGTGAGTGTATAAGTAAGGGTACAAATATATGAATAAATGTATATAATACTTGTATGTTAGCTTGAAGTATTGCTCAAGTACATTTCAAGTTGCTTACGAAATTAATAGAAATTAAAATTTAGTTCTCAATTAGCAAGCAATTCATTCAAGGAGAAAAAGTTTAGCAGCCGGCTTATGGCTTACTTGCCAATGAAGCTATAAAATAATTTCAGTCAATTAAAGGACTCAAAAATGTATTAGCGAATCCATGTCAAGTGACCAAAGTATTTTGTTTTGATAGGACTAGTGCAATAACTCCTCCTAGTTTGTTAGGAATAGAACGTAATATGCAAATAGGGTTGAATATGAACTGGTGTTACTCGTACTAAAGGATTAGCAGGAATGAAGTTATCTGGATCTCCTAATAAATAAGGGTTAACTAAAGTTAATAATAGAAGTGCTATAATTATAATAATAAATCCCACACTGTCTTTGTATGAAAAATATGGATGAAATGGAATTTTATCAATATTTGAGTTTAGTCCAATTGGGTTATTTGATCATGTTTGATGTAAAAATAATAGATGAATTAGTGTTATTGCTAATGCAATAAATGGTAAAATAAAATGAAATGTAAAAAATCGTGTAAGAGTGGCATTATCTACTGCGAATCCTCCTCAAACTCATTGAACTAAATCAATTCCTAAATAAGGAATTGCAGATAATAGATTTGTAATAACTGTAGCTCCTCAGAATGACATTTGTCCTCATGGTAAAACGTAACCTATGAATGCAGTTGCTATAACTAAAAGTAGAATCAGTACTCCTACTAATCATGTAGGTGTAAATAAATATGAGCCATAATAAATTCCTCGTCCAATATGTAGATAAATACAAATGAAGAAAAATGATGCACCATTAGCATGTAAAGTTCAATTTTTCAGAAAATTGATTACTTTGTAGACTTGAGTGGAATAAGAAGTACGCTGAAAAGAAATTTGGAAAAGAGTCAAAAATTTCGGTATTCAGTTTTTTAAAGTTTATTTCTAATTAATTTTTGTTTTTAGTTTTTAAGAAAAATATATTTTTTGTAAAAAAGATTTAAGGAAAAAATATTTGTGTATTTTGTTAAACATGTTTGGGATTTTTTTTATGAATTGAAAATACTAGGTTGGCAACTAAGAAATTGCGGATTTTTTTAGAAGACCAATAACAATTTTTTCATGGACCTAAATAACTTTATTCTGTAATGTATGGCCCATTTTGATCAATGACCTTTTGCCATCTTTCAAGCAACATCATAACCCCACGTTCATAAAATATTATTAATTATTATTTATTATTATTAATTAATTTATTAGCAAAAAACTGAATCAGGTACGATTTGACATCATCATCATTAGTGAAATTTTTACCATCCAAGTAGTTTTGTAAAGATCGAAACAAAAAGTAATCAGATGATCCAAGGTCAGGACTATATGGTGGATGTGGCAAAACATCCCAACGAAGCTCCAATAATTTTTGCCGAGTAGCCAAAAATGTGTGTGGCCTTGCATTGTCATGATGGAACACAATACCTTTTCGATGTGTCAAATCGGGCCGCTTTTCTTCAACTGCATTGTTTAATTTCGTTAGTTGCTCAATATATGCATCAGAATTGATCGTTCGGTGGGTGGTAAGAGTTCGAATTAGGGAATTCCTTTGTAATCCCACCAAACTGATAACATAACCTTCTTTTGATGAATATCAGCTTTTGATGTTGTTGGAGTTGGCTCACCTGGCTTGCTCCACGATCTTTCCACTTTATATTGTTTTCAATAACCCATTTTTCATCGCCAGTTATTAGTCGTTTTAAAAATGGATCATTTTCATTACGTTTCTTTAGCAAATCGCAGCTATTAATGCGTTGCGTTAAATGCGTTTCTTTCAGTTCGTGAGGAACCCATGCATCGAGTTGTTTTAAGTGATTTATAATGCATGTATCTGATATATGAAGTTTTCCTGCAATCTGGCGTGTTGCACTGTGACAACCTAATACATTATTGCTTTGATTAGGGCGTCATCAACTTCAACTGGACGACCAAAGCGTTTTTCATCTTTGAGAGAAAAATCACCAGAACGAAATTGAGCAAACCAATTTCGACACTGCCGTTCTTTTAAGGCTTCGTCACCATATAAATAATATAAGTGGGCAAAAAGTAAGGTGAATTTGGTTGTAAAATGAAAAATCTTTATTTATTCTTATAAATCAATTTCATCCCCTTCAAAATAATCCCCTCTCGATGAAATACACTTATGCCAACAATTTTTCCAATCCCCGAAACATGCCAAATAGTCCATTTCCGGTATAGCCATCAGCACCTTCTTCGATTCAGCTTTTATCTCCTCAATCGACTCGTAACGCGTTCCCCGGAGTGGTCTCTTGAGTTTTGGAAATAGCCAGAAGTCACACGGAGCCAAATCAAGCGAAAACGGTATGCGTGGAATTTTTGGCGAAATGGTCAGGAAGAACGAGTGCAGTGTGAGACGGTGCATTATCGTGATGCAAAAACCAAGAGTTGTTGGCCCATAATTCTGGTATTTTTAGACGAATTGCTTCACGTAAACGACGCATAATGCTCAAATAATATTCCTTATTAACAGTTTGGCCAGGTGGAATGAATTCATAGTGCACCACACCACAAAAATCGAATAAAACTGTCATCATGACCTTTATTTTTGAACGACTTTGACGTGCTCTTTTCGGTCTGGCCTCGCCTTTAGCACGATATTCGCTTGATTGGTCGGTTGTTTCAGGGTCGTAAGCATAAATCCAAGAGCGAAATTTTAATCCCGCGAAGTTTGACAAATAAATTCACCTTACTTTTTGCCCACAGTACACACATAACTTTTTATGAGCTTGCGATGCGGTTTTCCCTTTGCGGAAATAAAAAAAGCAAAATATGACGAAAATGTTCCTTTTAATTTTCCATTTTTCAACGAACGCCAAACGAAAACTACTCCACCGATCAAACGAAAAACTTTTTTTACTGATTGACAGTTGGCAAAACTATCAAATAAAAAAATGTGTTTTACATTTTTACTACGTCTGCAAACCTAAAAATTCAACCGAAGCCAGTGAGTGAAATTCGCAATTACTTAGTTGTCAACCCAATAATTAAATTTTTTTAGGTTTTTAAGAAAAATATACATAAAATAAATTTTTTTTTTTTTTAATATTAATTTTGTGAAAAAAAGATTTTAGGGGGAAAAACTCTTTAACTTATCGGTTATGTTCAAATATTATACTGGAATTATGAATCTTATAAATATTTTTTTGTAATTTACCTCATATGATCTTAGTTTGGAAAAAATACTGATACTTTCAGACCTGATACTCAAGTGGAAATTGCTGAGCCTGCTTCGATTGGCTTCAAACTTCATATTTAGTATTTTTTTATTACCTTGCGTTTCTACTGGGTGAACTGCCGAAAATTAATATACTTTTTCCCACACAATTAATGTCACCCTAATATGTCTAAATACATACTCCAAAAACTATAAGTAAGCCATTGCATCCGCTAAGTTTCCAAACACAGAAATAAGCACACATACGGATGTTTACACTACTCGGTATAAAATTAAGCATCCGTAAAAAAAGGCATTTGGAAATAGGTTCAAACCGATAAATGACACATTTGTGTGGCAATCAATTTGCGCGAAAAACTACAAGAGGCGCAAAAATAAGAAAGTCAAATTAAACGAAACCATTTACGCCCACCTGCCCACTTCAGCTGCAATCAAATGCAGTGCCACTCAAGCATACCCACACACAAGCGCACACACTTCAGATGCCAGCCGTTCAAGTGGCGCGTTAAATGTTGCGGCGCCGGCGCGTTCCTCACTGCCGCCTTGAAAGTAGCATAAACCAACAAAAAAAAAAAAAAACAAATTGCACAGCGGATGAACATAACGCAATTGCCAAATGTACACTAAAATATAAGAGAGTATGTACACACACACACACACACACACACACACATACATATGCACAATAAATGCAGGTGCTGAGGTGTACATTTAAATTAGCTTGTGTTCGCTTTCAGCAGTAAATTCTACGTTGGAGTTGTTGACAAAGTCATAAAATGTTGCAAGCAACAATCCGGCCAACCAGTTCGCGTACTTAGTAGAGGCAATTAGGCAATTGCACGGAAGCCTATAAAAATCAACCAGCAGTTAATCGTAAAACACAGTTCGTCCTCCAAAAAATCCGCTTGGCTGGCGATGAGTGTTGCGCATGCGCGCAATATAACGATTAAAACAGCGATAACGTTTTTGAGTGCATTGTAAAAGAAACCAATCCGCTTTATAAGAGTAATATTTTTGTGTGAAGCAAAATTGAGAAATGTTTTTTTTTATTGGTTTGTTTTTCTTTAAGTAGCTACTGCACAGGATAGCAAAACATATCCCACCTATTTCCGCTGAGCCTTACATGCAGTTTACGTTTAACTACAGTTTAGCAACGTACGTAAATGAATAGATTCCCTTGAAATTGTTGTTGCATCAAGCCGCGAAAACTCACTTTCGCAATGGAATTAACTAAACTCTGTTAGCCAAACAGAAAATGTCATGTACACAAAGATAGCGGCGACACGTATTAGGTTAGGTTGAATATTTGCCCATAGAGAGGGCACAGCAAACTATCTATTTGTACGGTACATAGTGCCATCCGGCACTCTCATAGCATAGGGATGTCTACGATTTTCTCTTAATGCCTTCATATAAAATATAGAGATGGTAAAAGCTACTCTCTTGCATTCCTCCCTGCAATAGTCGTATTTTCTACCGTTGTCTAGTTCGCCAAAGATAATAGCACCTGCCTGTTTTCGAGGAAAATATCTTCCTACTGGGAGCGTTGCCTTCTAACCACTCGAAGATATTAGCCCCAGACGTATTACAAATGCAACATTTTTTTACACAATATGCACAAACTTCGTGGCGTACGCTGAGCCTTAGCTCTACAAATAATCGAGGAACCCAAAATTTCATTTGGTGTGTGCGGAAATTATTTACTTACCTACTTAAATTATTATAAGCCTATATACGCTAATTAAAAAATATTTAACAATTTAAATAATTTTATTGTAATTCCAATTTGTAACTTGAAAGCCAACACACTCGCGAATGTCAGACACGCACCAACCCATTTGGCTACGGCGGCCGGTCTATTCTTAAAGGATTATAACGGGTGGTTAAATTTCAAGGGCCGATGTTGAATGTGAACCACACCTATACGTCAACGACACCGTTAAACATCTTTCTTTGGGGTTATTTGAAAGAAAAGGTGTACGTCGATAAGTCGGCAACAGTTCAAGAGCTAAAAGATTAGATAATTCAGCACATTAACGGCATAGAACCTCAATTATGCCTCAGCGTCATCGAAAATTTGGACCATCGATCCGACCATTTGGCCGATATTTTGTTCCATACGTAATTGAGACATACAGATATTATCATAATAAAGAGAAATGGCATTAATTTCCTAAAAAAAATTGTATTTTATTCAAAATCAACACCTGGCCTTGAAACTTAACCACGCTTTACGAGAGATTTCAGAATTCTTATGCTAATCATTTTTTAAATTTGTACCAACTATTAGATTGAGGAATAAGTTCGTAGCGTTTTTTCCAAAGACTTTTATTATTATTATTAGACTATTTACAACCTATTTCCACCTCTCGTTCAATTTGTTGATGCCATTCCGCTAAAAATCGCCTGGTTTAATGTCAAAGAAGTTGTTGAGTCAGTTTTTAAGGACTCTTTGTTATCGTAAGCTAACGCCCTTCATATGGTTTAACAGGGAGCGGAAAAGATGGTAATCTGTCGGTGCAACGTCCGGAGAATACGGCGGATGCTGAAGGAGCTTTCATTCGCGCTCTTGGAGTCCGGCTTTGGGGACTTGTGTAACATGGGACCTGGCGTTGTCGTGAAGAAGTATGCTTTGACCATATCGATCAGGTCTTTTCAGTCCAATATCCTTATTCACGCGGTGCAGCTGGCCAATTTAGAGCTTCTTCTTGTCTGTGGCATTCTTTTCTGCACCTCCCAGTGCACCATGCCCTCCCAGTTCCACCAAACACATATCATGATCTTCTTTGGATGAAGATCCGGCTTTGACGTATCTTCTGGAGCCAACCACTCCTTTCTTTGCTTCATATTGATGTCTGGGCACCTTTTCTCATCTCCACTGTAGATGCGATACAAAAAGCGCTGTTTATAGCCGCGAGATGCTGAGAAGCAATTTGAACGCGGCTTTTCTTGTTTTTTTCGTTGGGCTCGAGAGGCACCCAGTCTGCCAATTTTTCGGTAAACTCCAATGGAAGGTGACTGAGAATTGTTTTATTATCGCAGTTCATTTCGTGCGCCAATTCACGGTTTGGCGACCGTTTTCCTTCAAAAGTGATTTGAGACGCCCTTCATCGAACTCAGAAGGCCTTCCGCTGCGGCACGTGTCATCGACGTCAAAGTCACCCTTTTTGAACTTTGCAATCCATTTCCTTATTGTAGACTTGTTTATGACACTTTCTCCATAAATGTCGCAAATATTCCGGGCTGCTTCGGTAGCTTTGTGACCTCGCTGAAAAGCAAAGAAGAGCACGTGTCGAAAATGTTAATTTTTTCCTACTAGGTATTCCATTCTAGCCTCAAAACTATAATATTATAATAAGAAATTAAATAACTCAAAAATTCAATTAACATAGTTTTTTAGAGCAAAAAGAGTTCTAGCGAATGAATGTTTACCCTTTGCCAAACAGCAAACAAATCGTGGTAAAGTAAAAGAAAATACAAAAACGCTATGAACTTATTCCCAACCCAATCCAATAGTTATACGGTTATTCCTACACAACTACCTGTAAACCTATGAAATTAGGCTTTTGTTCAATTTCAAACATTTATTAACAAAAAATGGTTACATATTTAATCTTCAAAATAATAGCCATCGTTAGCGACACATTTTTCCCATTTCTCAGTCAATTTGTGGATGCCGCGCCAAAAAAATTGGCCGTCTTTGGCCGCAAACCACTCATTGAGCCAGTTTTTGGCTTCTTCGTGAGAATTGAAGCGATGTTCCGAAAGTGCGTGGCCCATCGATGCAAACAAATGATAATCGGAAGGCGCCAAGTTTGGTGAGCAAGCCGCATGCACCAGCGGTTCCCAATCGTACGTCTCCACCAATTCCCGGGTCGCTCTTGTTCGATGTGGCGGTGCATTGCCATATTGTCAGCTCATGCGGCACCCATCTTCCGACCTTTAAAATCATGCCCATGTCTTTCAAATGTTTGAAAATGGTTTTTTGGTCACTCCCAATTGCTCTGCCATCATTTCTTCCATTTGACCATCATCTTCATCCAACAATGCTTGCAATTCGGCGTCCTCAAACTTTTTCGGTGACCGGCCACGGTTCTCGTTCTCCACGCTAAAATCACCACTTCGGAATTTTTCAAACCACCTGAAGCACTGTGCTCTACTTAGAGCATGTCCACCAAAAGCTTCTATAAGCATTTGATGAGGTTGGGAAGCGTTTTTCTTCAATTGATAACAGAAAATCAACGATGTCCGCAAATTGTAGTTTGAAGGCACGAAATTCGACATTTTTAAGAGCGACAAAAATCCATTGTTGAATGAAACATAACAAACTATGAACTGAATATTGTCGACTGATGACAGACGAAAAAAACGAGAAATTTGGTAAGGTTTAAAAATACTCCTGGTGACATCTATGGACTAATAGCTGAAAATCTCATTTCATAGGTATATCCAGCTTGTGCGATTAAGAAACCTTATAAGGTTAGTTCTTATTATTTGCAAGAAAAACTTTTTGCACTTAGTCATTGAGAAATTAACATAAGGAACTTTCTGCATATCTGTTCGGTAAACTTTTGTAGTCATAATTTCAATATGAAATTTGAAAATCTTTATGAAAATCGGTTTATTTGTAGGCTTGAGTAAATTAAGAAGTAAACGGGAAAAGTTTTGAAAAAGTTTTATAATTTGGTGACAATTGAAAATTTTAGTATGGAATTTTCAGTTATTTTAAAACAATTTTAATTTTCTTATAATTTTTATTCTTACGCTTAGTTTTTGTTAATTGAAAAGGCAGTGCATTAAAGATTTTTTATAATTTTCCTATAATATTTTAGAATCAAATATATTTAAAACAAAATCTTTAGTTTTGGTTGATTAAAAAGTCAGTGCAAAATACTGCTATGGAGAAGTACTAGCTTTCAAACTATTCACATATTACACCCGCTAGCAGAGCACTTCATGGTATTCAACGTAGACGTCAAGACCAAAAATTCAAATTGACAAACTTCGACACCATAAAACAAAGTAAGGCGCACTATTGCACTTGCCTTCTATGAGAAGATAGAGAAGAGAAGGGACTTGCATTGACATTTACCACTGGGGTGGTTAGTCAGTGATTGCCTAGCGGCAGTGTTACATGTTTTCTGAAGCACTAAATATATCTCTCTCGCTCCGACTACTTAACTTTGTTGGCATTTTCGCAGCTGAAATTCTGGGAATCCTTATTAGAGTCTATAGACTATTGAGAAACAATTTCCAAGGATTACAAGGAACATAACTTTTTATGAGAGTCAAACAGCACTGTTGTCATTGGCTTCACCAACAAAAAAAAATTCTGAAACTCATACTTGCAAGTCAAGAGTAAAGCTACTCTTATGTACTCCTCTCACTCGTCTGGGTTCCCGGTAACAGGCATCTACTCGACAATGAGAGGACAGACGATTTGACTCGAACTGAATTTTTTTTTTATGAGTTCGAATTCCCACGAAGAGCTGCATAAGGTCAGCGCAAGATAAGCATCTGCAAAATTGAATTGCAAAGCAGATTTCTTGCAATTACAAACCGTAAGCAGAATAATTATAATAATTTCTAAGGAGGTCAAGGCGCGATGTTTTCAAACTAAGCAAAAGACTTAAGAAGCAAACTTTAATAACTTTTCTGAATTTCTTCGAAGCTCGGAAGTTTATTTGTGCTATTCAAACGTTATATACTTTGAATGTATATAAAGAGTGGGCCAATGGCTGATTTCCTTTTTAAATTCAAGATTACGAGACATTGGGGCCTAGTGAAAAAAATTGTTATTACTATTAAATTTTTCCTCCTCAAATGAGTAGTCAACTTGTATGTATATGAATAGGGAAAAACTAGAAAACTTTCATGTCAACTTTCTGCTTTAGCAGAATAGGCAAAGTACTCCAATCGTATGATTTGTTCACGCGATATATAGCATTAAGTGCAAAAACACTCAAAAACACCTTTTTGGAAAAAAAATCGAAAGAGCTTCTTTAAAAAATAGACAACATATTCGTATTTAGTGACCCAAATTGCCCTTAATTGAAACTTAGCTGGCACTTGGTCATTATGTTATGTAACCGCCACTATCAACCTAGTATAAGAGCAATACCTAGACAAAAAGAAAATCAAGAATAATTCAGTACTTTATTAAATTTTTCCCACCATAACGACGTTACCGAAAATATTGAAACTAATGCATTTTCAACACCAGATCAATGGTCAAATACTCGCACTTCAGATTGATAATAAACAGAAAATTAAAAGCAATAAAAAGCATTAATATATTATAACAAAAGTCAGAATGGCATTCTCACGCAAAGACTGGTTCAACAGAGGAATCTGGATGAATGTTAACATAAAAAATTGAAAAAAAAAATAATGATAAAGAACAGTAAAAGCGAAAATAAAAAGATTGAAGCAATGAAAAGAAATCTACAAAACAAAAAGAATAAAATGCAATGAAAATTGGGAAGCCACTGCTTTCTAACAAACAGCAACAGAAGAGGAACTACGTAGCACGACAAGCAACGGTGCGGCGACAAAACAGTTGCTCAACGACAGATCATACGTTGGGCTTAGTGATCTTGTAAATGTCAGTCACCGTTGCGTTTATAAGTGGATACTTGTAAAGACTTGTACTCGTATGTATGTGTATGTGTGCATGTAGAAGCGTACGAGTGTAACTTTTTCACACCATAAAAACTCGTACTTCTCTTATATCTGAATATTTGTTCATTAAGTATCTGGAAACATCGCATCTCTATCGATTTGCTTATGTTGCAATCGTCACTGCACATTAGCGATCAATAAGTGCGAGAAACGCATGTGCTCATATACGAGGTGTAGCTGTCAAATTACAGGACTGATGTTGTGGAATGTTTTGTTTTTATTGCATGCATATCTACTTACTTTTACCACCTCCCTCCAAAGCTCAATGCGCACATTCCATTGCTCGAGATAGGGCTCGCAGTCATTTTCTGCCTTTTTCTCTTTCACAGCTTCAACGCTGTGCTGTGCTTGGCTAGAAACCTTAAACCAATGTGAAATAGCTGACACAAGTCCCAACTTTATTTTTATTTCTTCTTCTTCTTAGCTTCACAGTCTTTGGTGGACCATAGTTTCATCAACAATCTCTCTCTTGCTATATTTTTTCAATTACGAACGTTCATCACTTTCAAGTCTGCTTCGACGTCATCAAGCCATGTCTCTCGTTTTCTTCCTTCTATTGGATGTAAAGTAAACACTTTTTTTTTTTTGAATTTTTACACTTCACAATTTTTGGCTTGGGCTGGAAGAATTTTCGGCAAAACACAAAAACAAATATTATGCTTATGAAGGCTATGGCTGTCTAACTGATTAGTTTACAGAAGCGGGAAGAACTGCGTACAGAAGAGAAGGCTTCACTCTAGGCAGCTGGTAGTCGCTTGAATTTGGCGCATGCGGACTTATTCTATAGAGTGATTCCATATCTAGTGATCAAGGTATTTTGGATATAACTTTAGTTTTTAAAAATTAGTTTATTTGTAGGCTTGAGTGTAGTAAGTAAAAAAACAAAAATTGAAAAAATTGCATAGTTTTGAGATCTATTCAAAGTGGAAATTTTTGGTATGGTTGTTTTTAATGTCGTAAAGAGTCTGTTGACTACCATGCGGATTACTTAGGTTCGAATCTCCGTGCATGAAACAGTAAAGTGATAGAAAAAGTTGATTTCTACTAGCGCTCGCCCCTCGGATGGCAATGGCGGACCTCCGAGTGTGCTCTTACCATGAAAAATCTCCTTACAAAAAATATCTGCCGTTCTGAGTCGGCTTAAAATTGTAGGTCGCTTCATTTGTGGAACAACATCAAGACGCACGCCGTAAATAGGAGGAAGAGCTCGGCCTAACACCTAGCAGCAGAAGTGTACGGGTTAATTACTTATTTTATTTTTTATTAGCAACAAGAAATCCAAATATTCCAGAAGAAAAATTCCTCTAAAGAATCGGTGCGGATTGATTGTCCCTAATTGTTAAGTTCTGCGGTCTGGTTTATACAACTAAAATGTTCTATCGTATATTCCTTGTTTCCAAAATGAGTTTGAAATCCATGTAGATTAACTTCGCAACGAGCAAGACATGCTTACAGAGCTTTAAACATGCGCATGACCCGAGAGTTCATTAGCAACTCAGTTAAGTTTTTTTCGCCCAAGGATGCCAAGATATAGCGAGCCATTGCCAATAAAGTCGCGTCAAGGCACAGCCGCCTTTTACATTACGACAGTCGGTTCTACAATACCGAAACAACCCGACTTTATAAGTGCTGATGGGGAATACAACCTGGGCCAGTAGGTTTGGGAACAAAAATAAAAGATCAAAAAGTCAGCTTTTTGTATACTGCGGGGATCGCAGAGGAAATATAGCCTCCTCGAAGCAAATTATATTACCTTAAATTTGTAGAACAACAACCAGACGCCACCCAAAAAGTGTGTAAGCGCATTTTTTTACATTTTTATAATTTTTTTTTGTATTTTTATTTTTATACTTTACCAAATAAATTATTTCAATTTGTTTTTTATTTTTAGTTAAAATTTAGTCCAAAAATTGTTTTCCCAAATATTTTTGACAAAAAATTTTATTACAAAAAAAAAATTTTTTTAAGTAAATTTTAACCTAAAAAATTAAAAAAAAATTATAAAATTTTAGAAAGAAAGTAAGATATTTGAATACAAAATTTTTGAATATATCTCAAAATCTTTCCATTTTACTTCTTATTGTTATTACTATTATTATAGAGTCTGAGCTTAACTTTCTCAATAGTTTTTAGTATTTGTCTTATTTTATTGTACTAATTTTTATTTTCAACTATATTTTCAAAAACAATGTCCAAGCTAAAAAAAAAAAGAAAAATGTTTTTAAATTATATTTGATGCTAAAACCAAACAAAATTAAAAAGTTAAAATAATCGAAGAAATTTTACTTTAAAAACTCCATACCAACAATTTAAGAATTTTGTATGGAATAAAACTAGCTGTACCCGGCGCGCGTTGCTACGCCAACAACTGAAATAAATTTAAGAAAAATAACTTTAAACAAAAATCAGTACACAAGTATTCAATTCATTCTAAACCATTTTAATGATTTTGTTTATTTCGAAAAAATCGGTTGAACGAGGCAGAAGTTGCTACTCTGCAGCGTCACCTGGTGGCGAGTGGCACCAATTTTTATAATAATCGATATAGTATTTTTTGAGTTCATCAAGGACATACAGACAAACTTTCATTTTTATATATAAAGATTATAAATGTTTTTAAAAACTTTCCAGTTGAGTTCTTATTATACTCAAACCTATTTCCCGAAACATTGAGAATCTTGTCGAAATAATAATTAATTTTTTAAGTACATTTAAAAAAAAAAGTTAGAAAGAATCGATAATATGTGACATTAAAAAACTCCACTTCAAAGTTTGTAGCAGTAAATAAATCTCGAAATTATGTACATATAAAAAATTATTTAAAATTTTTTCAGTTTACTTCTGGTTAAAGTCAAGCCTACAAATAAAATTTTCAGAAAAATGTAAGATAATTCTGGGATTACTTACTTGAAATGGAAGTGCTCTATAGCAGCGTAAGCCTCGTGACTTAATAGCCACACCTCGTATAAGTTTGTATCCGTGAATATGTGAACGCCTTTGAAATATTTATCGCCATGTCGGCTACTTCTTGTTTAACGCATTATTCCCCCTCTTTCTATCTGCCTCGCTCGCTTTTCACACACACGCGTTGGCGACTGGTTTGTGCGCACGCAGACATGCGACAGCAGAAAATGTCTCCCAACACCACTTTACATTCATATAACTACATACTTTATGCACCAGCACTCGCATTCATGCTGGAAATTGTGGCACTAGTGCAACCTAGTCGCTAACCGCATGCAACCATGCAACGACAAGTCGTCTTGCCAATCCAATTCAATCCACTACAAATCTGAAGCCAGTTTGTCTTCTAAATAGCCACATTTACTCATTTTCTAGTGGCACACTTTAGCACCACGACAACACTTCAATGGCGGCTGCTTCAATGGCACGCACTGCCCGTTATTGTCTATGTTTGTCCACATTTTTTCCACCTGAGGCTTGTTTCTTCTGATACTTCTAGTGTCTTTGTTCTTTTCTCCTTGTTGCGGCTTACAGTGTATGCAGTATTGTGCTTTGTCTTGGAGCAGCACGCAACGGACTAGACTTCATTGATGCATCACACCATTAACATGTTTACTGTCATATGAGAATATATGTAAGTACGTACGATTATATAGGAAGATCTATGCCACTACGGTACTCCACATTCGTCCGATGGATGATCGCGTCGAACCTGTTCCTCCAGCTAAGTTGTATTGGCTCGCCTACCTTGTTCCTCTGCATGTCTATCTCTGCACGTATTTGATAATTTATGCATGGGGAAAATGTCGACCGCCCGGTAGTTGCATAAATTAACACACATTTCTTTGTACAAATAGAATTTATGATATTGATTTGTCCACAACATCGATAGCGGCAAGAGCAACAAAATACGGAATACCGTCGTTGTCAACAGGCAACGGGTTAAATTGTTCTGCTGCTGTGCGGATAAAAAAAATGAGGATGAAAGCACAAAATCGTGCGGATACCTTGGTCATGTGGTAGGTAGGTGATCGCTGGTGGATCAATAAAAATTAGGTAGGTGTTTAAAAGATTATCAGGTTACATACGAAATGAAATCAACTTCCAGGAATGGGTAAACTCTTTTAGATAATTACTTGAACAGGTGAAAGGAGTTCGAAAATTACACTTACTTTTGAAACTCTTTTGTTAGCCACTGCACAAATATATTTTCGAAAACCTTTTCAAGCAATAGTTGTGTGAGAAAAATAGAAATAAGTGCTGCAAGCACCTAAGAGTAACCTAAAATATAAGACATTCATCACTTATTGTAAAGAGAATTTAGCTTGCACAACGAAACCTCTGATCGACTTTGCTAGAGCACAACGCTTTTCTGTTTTGCTGGGCATGAGAGATCTGCATGAGTTGCTCTTTTTATGCCTTAGGTTAGGTTGGTCAGGTTGCTTGTGTAAGACAAGATACTCTGTGACCCTAAGGCCCATTGTGATACCTGCATTCGATATCCATCCCCTAACTAAGTTGCTTAAATCACTTAGATTTTTTTAAGAAGGTAACTAGTCTCTTCAGTGAGATATTTTGAGAATTTACCAGGTCTTCAAAGAAATAATCGCCAAGATATTTGGCTCGACTTCTTTGGAGTGCAGGACACCCACAGTGGAGGTGTTGTATCTACTCAATTTCTTCTTCATATGCTCTTGCAGAAGTCGTTGTGAGGTACACCTATTCTACTGGTTAGGTTGCCAATAGTGCAGTTACCTCTTATAACACCTGTAAGTGCGCTGGTAATTGATCTGTTGAATTAAAGCAGACATTTTGTCCATTTAAGAATCAGTTTTGGCCAACCCGCTGCACCTAGCGGTCAGAGACCAGCGTCTGTTGCTTTCCACGATTACGCTCAAGTGTACAGTTCGTTTAGAGGAATGCTTATGTCCTCTACCATCCGCTAAAGGTCACGCTTTCTTCCTTGCACCCTCATCCGCTCTTTCATTTCCCTCACTCCAGAGTGGTCGGTGATCCAAAAAAGTGGTTTGCTGTGTTGTTGGATTAGCGAGAACGTCCTCCTGCGTTCTTTTACACATCTTGAATTGATGAACGCTGGGCCAGTGCCTTGATCGCAGCTTGACTATTAAGAAAAGTGAGAGTAGGGTAAGGTTTGCTGGAGATAAGTCTATCAGTCTAATTGTTTTTCTTGCTGGGTCTATAGCGTAAGTCTCAGTTTAAAATCGCGCTACCCGGGCAACGTGAGCAACTTTTAAAGAGATGTGGCACCCAACCCTCATGGAACTTTAAGTCAGAGAGAGACTAAGAGGAAGGGGAGTCCTGGTGAAGCGACTCCGGCATATTTGGTTTAAGAGCTCACCGGGATTGTCGCGGCTGTTCACCAGGTAAAATGAGATTGCAAACGGGCGTCAGTCCTGGAAGTTCATAGCCAGCGAAATTTTGACTAAATTGATCCTTTACAGTTGCTAATGAATTCCTCCCATTGTAAAATCTTTGAATTGTACAAATTCCTTAAGAGCGGAAGTCCATGTGGAGGCCTCAAAATCGGTCATTTTTTAAACATATTTTTAAAGGTGATAAAATAATTATATTATTTTGAAGCTTTAACACAACTTTATTTAACCTTTCGAAAGTCCAAAAAAAATTTTTTAATTTTTTTTTGAAAATGGTGGCTCAGGATCATTTCTTGTCGGCTGCCTATGGCGCGAGGTCCCAAACTGCTCTATTTATTACACTTAATCTATCGATCTGAAATAAAACAACGAAATTGTTTTTTTTTTATAACATATTAACGGAAGGGATATACCTATAAAATTAAAAAAAGTCAGAATTGTGGGCTATTTTATTGACATTTTTAACCCACAAAAAGTAGTTTACCAACGTGAATTATCTGAAATTTTAGGTTTATCCTTCTGATAGTAATGTATAGAAAGGCCTCACCAAACTTCCAACAAATCGGTCGATAACTTTTTGAGTTACAACACGAGCAGTTTTTAAAAATACAGTTTCGAGAGAAATGAGTTTAAAGTTTGAAGTACAGGAGCGCGCGGCCCGCCCTCTACATAGTTAATGGACTATAGAAGGAATTTCCGCATGAAAGTTTCAGAGTATGTATATTCTTAAAATACTATACTTTCGAAATATCGAAAAAAAATCGATTTTTTCAAAATTTTACATGGACTTCCTCTCTTAAGCCTCAGATCTTGTCGGGCGTATCTAATCCGCCAAGTCCTCACAGGCCAGCCGAAAGTGTATGTAGCTAGGCTGAGTTTTCAAGTTTGTATGATAATTTTGTTTTTGTTAGAAAGCTTTGTTAAAAAAATATAAAAAATAAAAAAATAATTTAATCTTAATTTGAATAAATTGCAACTGTCTCATCCAATCTAATTTCTTCTCATTGAATAAACCATTGCCAACTAAGGCACTACTTCATAAATTTAATGAAACTCTAAATGATTTTGCAAAGGCACTATATCAAAGCCCGCTTTGTGGTTGCACAAAATATTCCATAGCACTTTTGAAATACAGGCCACATAAACTATGAAATACGTCTTTTATACGGCGGACTGCGTGTGCTTATGAGCATTAGACTGAAGCGCATTATTTAAGTGGCCACTGCTGCTGCTCTGCCAGTTTGTGTTTTGTCGCTTCTACTACTCCTATAGCGGCGTTAGATCATAAGCGCGTGTCAACGACATATTAACCCAATTTTTGCCAGTAACAAAACCCGAATCAAAGAACAAAGACTGTTCTTTGTTTTAAATACACACATATGGTAGATATAAGTACACACATACATACATATGCACATATTTTTTGTTGCTTGTGATTTTGAAATTTTTTTACGCTTGCACTCCAACAACTCGTGCGGCACTTCAAATCTGTCTAAAGTATACGAAATACGTTCTGAAAATTTCCTCATTCATTTTCACTTGGTCTCAATTAGAATTTCATTACTGGTACATTCACTCACCAGGAAAGCGATTGCGCAGCTCTTCAGCTGTCTTACGCAAATGTGAAATTAATTTTTATACTTTGCTTTCGACGGCACCGACGGTAAAGGAGCTCATCTTCTGCTTTGTCATCCATTGCCGGAGTAATAAAATTCATAGTTCGTCTATTACAGCACTTGATTCACTCATTTCTCTGGTACTTGGAAATGGAATATGATTAATTTTTGCTTGCTCACCCCGCACCATAAGTAAACCTTTCTAACTCCTTGCTTTTGTTTACAATTTTGCTGATTTCTATACGCTTTGTTTTTGTTGATTTTTATTTTTCACTTATTTTTGAAAACATATCCACTAATGATAGTTATTTTCAAGGCTTCAGCTACGCCCGCCTTTCACCGAAGAAATATAAAAAATGAAAAACATAAGAAACAATTTCAAAGCATCTGCAGAAAATTTAACGAGCCATCTCACCGAATTCATATGTGCAAATTTATGTGTGCTTTTTTAGGTCACATGGGAATTAGAATTTTTGTCAAACTCTTTATAAAAATAGAAAAGAACTTTTAAAAATACAATTGCAAATTTGGCGAAAAAGTTATCTTTGGTTTCAGAATCTACAAAATATCTCATGTCCTCCTGTCCTATTTCCAAAAAATAAAGGATATTGAGTTTAAAAATTTGAAACGGGCTAAAAGCATATGGGTTGTGTTGGCTACATTCAGCGGGACAGGTTAGGTTATTTTGACCTGGCTGACTGAGAGCCATCACATAAACCTATTGGTGCTTAGTGGTGCCAAATGGTGCTAGACCTTTACGCTTCTCTATAGTAGACATCTTGCAATAAGTCTGCGTATTTTGCGAATCTGCGTAAACTCTAAAACTCTAACCAGGAGATATATTTTCCAAGGCAGATCTGGTACGAATCTGATGTATTTATCTGCATTCTGCCTAAACATGATTTTCGCGGTTTGCAATTGGCTAGACTGTTTCACCTTCTGCCTATCCATGATTTCAAGTCCGCTAAGATGCCATTGTAGATCGTCTTTAAGGGTTTTAGCATGTCGTTTTCTTTTTCAAATGGCATGTAAACTGCGCTCTTGGTAATCTCGTCTACAACTGAGTTTCCTGCAATGCCCTTATATCCGAGTATCTAATAGATGTGCAGCCGTCTGTCTTCACCCAGTCTCTCTATGGCTTCCCTGCTTTCTAGAACGTTTTTAAATGGAATTTCATTATTGCCTTTATCACTGCTTGATTGTCCACGTATATATTTATTTGGATTTGCTCGATGCCTTTCTAGCCTGAACGCTTGCCTGATGCCTAGCTCTGCGCAATAGATCCCTGTACCAACTCCGCCCAACATCAGTAAATATATTAAGTGTTTTTGGGCTAGGTTTCGTTCCACTTTTCCACCTCTCTTCTTCTTGTCCTTATCACCGCCCTGCAAGGCTGTAAGAAAATTAAAGAAGGGGTGAAAGTCACTTTCGTCTTTGCTTTGGCTAGTTGCTATTGACGAAGTTCTGACTTAAATAATACTATTGACTACTTTAAAGGAAAATTTGCACAACTTACTTCTCAGGAAAGCGCACAAGAGATGGAGCTCCATTTCTTCTATTTCGAAAACCCTTTGCTCCCACTACAATAGACGCAGAACTCAGGAAGTCGTGGGGACTCCACACCATTCAATTTCCAAATTCGTAGCTTTGCTTAACGGTCATTTAGTCTCCATTGAGAAACTGTGGGAACTTTTCAGAGAAGTAGACTGTTTCTCTGTACGCGTCCGGGTTTGTCAGTTAGATGATTAAGGCCACTGGGTGTTCCTTTCTTCGACAGCCTCGGGCAGTGCGCCAACCTAAATCCCATCAGTGTTCTCCATTACATCAACAGTTCAGGCTGACTGTAGATATCTGCCTGTTGGAGGTCTCATAATCGTATCAAAACAGCGCTTCAGTGCTACTTGGGGAGTCCCAGACTGGTACTTTAACCATTTCACCTACCTACCCACTCAAAAGTCACTAAATATTGTGCTTGATTTCGCCTTAGACGCACTTGCGTTCATATTGTGAATCAACCTAATTAACTTGAGTTTAGTTTGGCTGCAGTTATTCCCACGCAGGTGTGTGCATACATACAGAAAAAAACAGTGAATGGGCGTAGTAAATTTGAATACAATAAATCAATAAATTTCTTAAATTAGTTTTGAAGCGTAGCAAACAAGAATTCGTCACTCATAATATTAAACTTAATTCATAGTAAATTCTCTACATTTGACCTTTGTGGACTCAAATTGTCTATAATTATTATTAAATTATACGAATATAATGCATATTCCCATGCCAGTGCAGTAAAGTGAAGTAATATAAAAAGTGGCTTTTATTGTTTAAGTATTATTTAATAATTACGAGGCGCATACAATGTAGGCAGTAAAGGGCCGCATTTTTCATGAAAATTTTACACTGCGTGTTTATCTTTTTCTGCTAATGGATCTCTTCAAATATCTATTGCTTGTAAGGTAAGAATTTTCATTGCTGAAATATGAATGCGCATAGCAATACAGTAAAACTCCTTATTACAGACAGTCCTTATAACCGGACAACTTCAATGTGGTGCACATATTATAGATTCTTCGTTATCGAAGCGAATTAAGCTTAACTAACATAAACATTTTTTTGCCTCCAAACACAGCGGCAGTAAGCCAACCCCTTGATCGGAGTATAATAGAAAATTTTGGAATTTTTTGTAAGAGCTTACTTTTAAACTACTTTCTCAGCCTCAGAACGATCAAAATCGTAAAAAAATTGCATAAATAAAATAAAATTTAGATAAAATAATATATATCATAAGCTGAATTTTCGGAAATCGTTGAGATCATTTTATATTTTCATCCCAAAGAAGGTCTTCCACTGGCCATCTGTGTTAAATTTCAGGAAGAATTCGTTTTGGCGAAGAATTTTTATGGGTTTCTCAAAATTTATCAAAATATCTGCTCTAAAAACCGCAATACAGAAATACATTTTAAAAAACAAAGCGAATTATGGGTATAAGTCATTCAGAAGAAGAATCTATTGATGAAGTAAGTGAGTCCATAACATCGTGCGGTGAAGCGTTAAAACTTGCTGCGCTTTTGAAACAAATCACCAAAAATGGCTTAATGCTTTTGAGCGCATCAAAAATATCAAGAGTTATTTTGAAAATCAACATTTTAAACAAAAACAATCAATTTTTTTCAATTGAAGTAGTATTGTATAACAATCCGATCAGAGTTTCGGACACAAAGAGTTGTTCAAAAGATTTTGCCAGAGCAGCACCATCTATTTTTAGCACCTAATTATAAAGTGACACCTGTAATACCTTTTTAGAAAGAACAATATCTTTTCCATAAGGTGGCAGTGAAGATATTCAGACAATCTTGGAATACTCGCTAAGAACTTTCTACACCGACGGCTCCGAGAGTTGTACTGAAAGTGATACTGAAGCAAAATGACATTTTCACAGTAACTTCAGATGCTTTATTGCTTTAGAAAAAATGGCAACGGTCTTTCTATCGGAAGTTTTTCCAATAATTAAGGTGGCAAACTGGATAATTGGTAAGAAATTAAAAGGTGGGTCTGTAGTAACAGCTCTAAAGGTCGTAAAAACCATTTGCAGCTCTTCGAAAATTATTCAGGAACGAAAGTTAAGGCTAAAGTTTCTTGCAAAGTGGAGAGCGCTTGAAAATAGGTGGGTGCCGGGGCACTGTGGTGTTAAAAAACATAACTCAAAATATTTTAAGGGTGTTATGCATTTTTTCCATATAATGCGTCGTCGTCCATGGTATAATTTTATATTGGAAGACAATACGCAACATCGTTACCAAAAAAGGGCATGTAGCGTAGTACACATAACAGGAGTGAAACTTTCAAGGCAGACAAAGAAAGAGGAAGAGACCCGAGAAAGAATGAGAGAGAGAGAGAGAGAGAGAAATAATATAATATATATCTAAATAAATTCACAACATTTGCAGAGAATACAAATAGACAAAATTTACAAAAAACGGAGAAGAATCGACCGGTGTAGGTAAACGCCGGACACAAACCGTGGCAACAACGCGCACTACTCCGAGCGTTTATCACCCGCACCAACGCAGAGATTCCAGGACCGCAGCTACGGCTCAAATTACGGGAAGGCAATACCAAGGCGGTCGCCGTGGCCGAATGGGTTGGTGCCTGACTACCATTCGGAATTCAGAGAGAGAACGTTGGTTCGAATCTCGGTGAAAGATTAAAAAATTATAAAAAAAAAAGTTTTTTCTAATAGCGGTCGCCCATCGGCAGGCAATCGCAAACCTTCGAGTGTATTTCTGCCATGAAAAAGCTCCTCATAAAAAATATCAGCCGTTCGGAATCGGCTTGAAACTGTAGGTCCCTCCATTTGTAGAACAACATCAAGACGCACACCACAAATAGGAGGAGGAGCTCGGACAAACACCCAAAAAGGGTGTACGCGTCAATTATATATATATATATAATACCAATAAATCCGACGCCGGAATGGATAGCACTTTATAGTACGCACAAGCACTAGCCACTCAACGGAAAGAAGTGCCAAAAAGTAGGCACCAAACAAAACGCCAAAAAATTTGGGACCAAGAAATGCCCCAAACAGTAGGCACTAAGGAAATAATACCAAACTGCATACTCCACATTTTTCAACCAGTTCTGATTGCAAACTGTGAAATTTTGATGAAAACTGTTGGATTTTTTTAATTTGCACAAAGTTTGAAACTTGGACTTATATGGGTTTTGTAATAGAATGAACTATGTTTTTAGAAAAAATTATTAAAATTAAATAATAAATAAATAAATGTTCACAATTTTATTTAACCCAGAATACTTTTCAAGCCTGCCGTTGAAAGAGAATTATATATATTCTACCAATTTTATGTTTATGCCTCATTTCCGAATTTGCAATTCGTGACGCATTCGCCACCAGCGAATTCAGTTTCGAAGGCATTTAACAACTTGCCGCTTATTTTGTGCACTTTTACAGCATTTATATGAATCATAAATGGGGCAATATTAATGTAATATAATAGCATAAATAATAATACCAATAAATTTCGACCTTGAAAATTATTTAAAACAGTCATAATAATACATATAAATACAATATTTATCATAGCATATTTAATACCTATAAACCACGACATGAGTTTATGGGGCAATGTGAAAAAACTCATTATTGACAGAAAAGAAAAATAAATATTTTATATAGCGCATACATGGACACGATGGCGCAAAATTAATCATCCAATTGCGTTTTAGAATAGCTCTTTTACTAAATAAAAAAAATTTCTGAGTGATGGAAATATTTATTTTGATCTTTGCACATTCCATTGCTAGGCTGTTAATATACTGCAGCTGTCTAATTCACAAGCATCAAATATGATTGACGTGCGACGCTATTTGCAAAACCCTCACTATAGGGTGATTAATTTTGCAGCACCTTTTGGTATTACAATTTATTTGGTAGTTAAACCTATTTGTAATATGATAAACATCTATAAATTAAATTTGTTGTAATTAAGGTTAGATTGGATTGGTTGCCTTGCAGTCAGTCACGCATAGACCGATTCGGTCCGTAGCGATACCAGATGGAATTCATTAGTTATGTATTTGTGCTTTGAAATACTCCATGTGGAGGAGACATTTCCAACTTATTGCTGAGCTATATTTCAATCCATCAAACTGTGGTGCCTCCAGATATTTTAAGCTTGTGTTGAAAAACACTGGACATCCGCAAAGGAGATGCTCTAAAGTTTCCCTTGAGCCCTGCTCCTTACATTTCTTGCATTCCTAACCCAGATTAAATTCCGAGATTCCTATCTTATAAGCTTACACTGCTACTGAGCTATGTCCCGTCAGCACGACTATCATAGTTTTACAATCTCTTCGTGTTAGTGGTAGTATAAACCGAGTACGACTGCGATCTTCATGTTTTTACACTTAGCATCCCGCGAGTGGACAAGCTCTCCGCCTCTTCCTGAGTTTCCTCAACATGTTTTCATCTGGTGCGACCAGTTCGTTCTAATTCGTCTAGTTCTAATTTTTATTACATCAAACTGAACTTTCTTCACCCGCGGAACAGTTTTAGACCAATTTCGCAGCGGTGGCATCATTTATGCCGCTTGTAATTAATGGTATAAACTTGGCGACCTCTGCTCTCCTTTGGCGACTTGTGGCACTGTCATCCTTTATGTCCTTACGGCCAGGTTTAAACCATAAAGGGATTTTCACGCATAGTTGCAGAATTTATAGCACGCAGCGCCGTTAGAATTGGGAGGGACCTCTCCGAGCCATTTGACAGCAAATGAGTTTTCAGGTAGGGTGAATCTCTGTCGGAAAGATCGTGCGAGCCGCACAACTTAATCGCTTAGCTCCCATTTATTTTACGAACGTGCAATTTCTGGCGATATTATCATCATCGGCCCTAACAACCGTGCTGTTAGTTCTAACTTTTCTAAGCTGGATAAGGAGCAAAGCGAATAAACCTGTAAGTGAACGAGGACAAGACCAAATACCTCCTGTCATTAAACAAACAGTGGGCGCATTCGTGTATGGGCACCCACGTCACTGTTAGCAGCTACGATTTTGAGCCGATATGTCAGCCTTGAAATGCAACGAAGAATCTTTCTTGCCAACAAGTGGTATTTTAGACTAAGTAGGTAATTGAGTAATAAAGTCCTCTTTCGACAAACAAAACTAACACCCTATAAGGTTCTCAACATGCGCGTCCTAACATATGGCACAGAAGTGCCGTCCGATGAGGCGCTCCTTGGAGTGTTTGATGGAAAGATTCTGCGCAAGATTTTTAGACCTTTGCCCGTTGGTGACGGCGAGTAACGTAGACTATGGAGCAATGGGCTGTATAAGCTTTACGACGACATAGGCATAGTGCAGCGAATACAGATCCAGTGGCTACGTTGGCTGGGTCATGCGTCGGATTCGATAAAAACACTCCGACTCTAAAAATATTCGATGTGGTACCAGCTGGTGGTAGCAGAGGAAGAGGAAGGCCTCCTCTGCATCGGCAAGATCAAGTGGAGAAGGACTTGACTTCACTGGGTGTGTCCAACTGGCGTCGGTTAGCATGGGAAGGAAATGACTGACGCGTTTTGTTAAACTCGGTCAAAATCGCTTAAGCGGTTATTGCGCCAACCAAGAAGAAGAAGAAGATGAACTACATTAAAATTCTAATGTGGATATGTCATAGTTAGAAAATATCTTATTTCTTATTTCTTTAAATTTTTTATTCAATGTGACAAGAAGTCAATTACAGCCGCTGCCGATTTTCTTAAGGATATTTTTTTGTATATCCCCGCCTTCAGTTGAGCCGTTTTTTCAGCAAGGCGGGTTTAATTATGTATAAATTTAAATGAGCTTTAAAAGATTGTAAATAATAAAAATAAATAAATAGTTGGCGCGTACACTTCTGTTAGGTGGTTCTCCTCCTACAATTTATGGTGTGCGTCTTGATATTTTTCCACAAATGGAGGGACCTACAGTTTTAACCCGACTTTGAAAGGCGAATATTTTTTATGAAGAGCTTTTTTAGGGCAGAAATACACTCGAAGATTTGGCATTGCCTGCCGAAGGACGGCCGCTAATAGAAGAAAAACTTTTTGATCGTGAATACAAAATTTTAATATAGGCATTTTAATTAATAACTTATTTTCGATATTATCGATAGTCAACACATCAACTATCGGAAACCAGCGATGACCTCATCTATCGATAGGGTAGTATGGAATTGGTAATTTTTGCAGGTATTGGAAATATTTTCTCACATATGCTTTGTTGTTGTATTATGACACGTTTTGCAATTCTGACAACTTGCAAGGATTTCACAAGCCATTGAGATTACCCCTGATATTACTTCAGACTCCATAACTTTGTTTCCATTCATCTACATAAATGCGTCCAAGTTTTCACAGAACAAGAGCGAAGGATCTACTTTTCCGCCGCATGCCCTATTTATGTATCTATTCAGAATTCAAACACCTCTTTAAGGCACTGATTCTCTTACTGGCAATTTATTTTACTTTCTTCAAAGATATTTTATTAAAAAAAAACACAGAGTATAAAGCATAAAAACACATAATCAAAATCAAAATAATCAAAATCAAAAATGCCTGCTGGGATTCAAATGGAGCATAATTTAAAATCACTTAATCAAACAAAATTTTTTCGTATATTATATAGCATACACGCCAGTTAAAACAAATGTTGTTATTTTTATACCAATCGAAACATTATTCCCTCATACAACGCAGTTAAATAATCCATGGGATTAAATGAAGAAATGTGCGCTAGTTGACTAGAGTTGTTCAACACAAGACATGCACATACACACATATAAACTTATGTATATACTTACATACATACATACAATTTAGTTGTTACTTTATTGCTTTCACATCTAGTAAGCTGACGATTGGATAGCGAAAGGTGGTCAATATGAGAAAATGTTGTTAAATTTTAAACCTCTACAGGTTTAGGCCAAACTTCTCCTTTCACTATTCCATATTGCTCGTTAATATAGAATCCATACTACATGAAATGCTTTCTAAAAAAATCGAAAAAGCCCAAAACATGTTTACAAAATTCCAAGGCGCATTCATTAAAGGTGGTGGCACTTCACCAACAATACTGTTCTGCACGTTTGATTGTCAAAGCAAAGTATTGAGAAACTAGAAAGCAAATAATGAATTGGCCTTGTTTCATTCTTAGCTGACAGCCACACAAGTCAGCTGATTTGCCGATACCATCTTTAATAAATTTGCCCTGCAAAATTTCCTTTGAATAAGATTGACTCATTAATTTTTGTTTATAATATTATTAATTGCGCAATGGCAACATTAACTCCAATGAGTTGACCAATCCCTTCAAAGCTCGTATCTCGCCTCATAGTCTTAGAAATACCCGCTTGTTTGTTCATTCAACTAACAAAGCCTATTATTCGCTGAATGAGTCTAATATGCGATGTGCCCGATTGCGTAATAATTACAGCAATATTATAGATTTTAGTATTAATATTAAGAAAATTTAAACTTAATCTTTTTTGTAAAATTTAAGTAATTGTATTAGTCTCTAAGGCATCTCTGTGTAGACTGAAATAAATAATCACATTGTGCCACCAAATGGGATGAAAAACAGACAAAAATGCGGCTTAGCAATTATGACAGAAGAAAATGTATAGAATACATACACACCAGATAGCATCACGAGAATGGCACTGGACTGGAACCCGCAAGGGAGCAGATGTCGCGGTCGACCAAAAAACACTTGGTGCAAAAACAACAACACAGAACCGTGTACGATGGAAGAGTCTTGTCGAGGGCCCATGCTCCCGAGACGAGTGAACAAGAAAAAAACAACGTTTTGCCACGAGTCATCATAAGTTTTTGTGTGTTGCAATTTTGCTAATTTGATCTCTAGTGGATCCAAATTATTTGGAAAAACAAAATCGTGTAAAACTTCATTTACCATTAATATTGCCTTTAAAAACCTATAATAAAATTGAATGGCGCACAATTTTGTAGATCATTATAAGCCTATATTTCTTTCACGTGTGGGTCATTTGAACCCGGATTTTTAAAAATCTGGAAAATATTAACTGGAGGGTTAAAATTGTTTACCCTATGATCAGAAAATACCGAGAATGTTTAAATAAAACAAAACAGAGTTAAATTTCAGAAAAAATTTATTTTGCCTCCTTCAAAATATGATCCGGCTGAAGCAACACCCATGCACCAACGTTTAACCCAGTCCTTCATGCACCCCTGGTAGGCCGACAAAGGGATGGCCTTCAGCTCCTTCGTCGCATTCTCTTTGATCTCCTCTATCGGCTGAAATTTCCTTCCACGAAGTGGTAACTTCAACTTGCGAAACAAACAGAAGCCGCAAGGGCCACATCAGGTGAATACGGTGCTTGCACAATGGTATTTACTTGATGTTTGGTCAAATAATCCAGCACAATTTGGGCTCGATGCGATAGCGCATTATCATTATGCAAAATTCAAGAATTGTTTGCTCACATTTCTAGCCGTTTGCGACGTTCAGCATCTCTCAAACGCTTCAAAATGGATAAATAATATTATTTATTGACTGTCTGGCCAGATGGAGGTACTCATGGTGCACTAGGCCTTGGAAATCGAAGAAAACAGTACGAGTATACGATAATGTAGAAAAGTGCATCATGAATTTATTTCTAATATTACTAAACTTATCGTATTCACTATCTGCTCCAATCAATTATGGCATTGTTCGAGATATGCGTCTTCGAAAGTTTTGAGGGATTTAGGATATGTATATAAAAGAATTACAAACAATAATTTCATAGAAAATAAATTTTTATTATATTAATAACCATAATATTACAATACCGGCCATTCGTTGCTATGCCTCGTTGAATAAAATCAAAACAACCAATCAGAAAAATATCAAGCAAAATTATTATTATTAATTTTCTATCTCAAACCGTTTTTGAACTATGCATTTGGGTCATAGTTGAACAGCTTATGCGGATTATGAAGTCTAGATTGTGCTATAAATAGTGGAAAATAGGAAAAACTAAGATTTTTTAGATTAAATTTAAGCAAATATTCAATTATTAGTGACGAATGAGAGTGATGGCGCGGCCTGAGGGCTGTGGGAAGGGAGTTCCATCATAAAAACAAGCCTATAACCTTCATTGGGTGAAAATATGAATGTATAAAAATGTGTACGTCATTTGGTGTTGTCGTTTCGTAGTGATGCATGGACAACGTACAGACATTCACTTTTATAGTATAGATTGAAAAGTGCAAGTTTTAAGTAGATCAAAATTAACACTATTTTTGAGAGTTTTTTCGGACGCGGTCTTGTGAATTTTCTCTATTTAACGCATATTGCACGGGTTTTTATATAGCAGAAAACATTCAACACCACAGCAGAAAAAATTGTCAAAATTCAAAGCGGAAATCAACGAAAAATCATTATTTTAGTTTTATTTACTATTATTCCTTTATTACTATAATGGAAATCTCTACCACTTATCAGTAAATTTTATTGCGAAGACGACTTCTTAATGCTTTTGAAGTCCATCTGTGCACAATATTTGTACTTCATGTTCCAAAAGTACGGTTCGAACTCAATGAACCTTCAACTATCAGTCTGGTCGTATGCCCAGCATAATCACACCCGGCTGTAGCGGCCGCCTGAGGGAAACAAAACATGCATCAGTAACAGCTGACAGACTGGCTGACTGACTGCCTGATTGACTTAGTGACCTGCTGCTTTTATGATTGTTATTTGCGCACATTTGTCCATTTTTTATTGTTTCTTGTGCTGTAATTTTTGCAGTTGTTGATTGTTTATTGTAGTCATTATGTTGTGGTTTGCCAGTAACAAAACAAAAAATAGGTGTGTGCCCAAATCGTGTTGGTTCTTACGTCATTTTTGGCAATAGTGGTGAAATATATCTGCTGCAAGACTCACTAAAGGCACTTTATTTTTTAAACTATGCCGCACCACAAAACTTTCTTGGTTTTATTATAATTTAATCTATTTTTTTCTGCAAAATATTGCCGGCGAAAGAGTCATTAGAAAGCTATTTTGAGAGTTTTTATATTTTGTTATTTCAGCGTGCAACTTGCACTTAAATGCGAATTTCCCGTATTAGTTTTTCATCTACTTGTAAACATTATTGACTTTTAAACGCGAAAGTGGAGCCTGTACCTACTTATATATTTCGCTACCGTGCCCTTATCACCTGCAGAGCTCAATTGAAGCCTACTAAATCAACTGCTGAAATTAGAAAATTTTTGAATTATTATCTAAATATTTGTAAATACAAAGAAGGTAACGCAAAATTAATCACCCTGTCGGAAGTTTTATAATTACTGCAAATGACGTCGTACGCCAATCATATTTGACATTTTTAAACTAAACAGCTGCAGTATACAGAGTCCGGCACTCGAAGTGTTACCAACTTCAGACCGCTTGAGCAGCTGACGCACGGCCATAAGCTGTCTGTTAGTTGGCTAAATGACAGTCCACAGTATTGTTTACAAGCGCGCGGAAGCATTTTGCTGAAAGTAAACGCGAAAAAAGAAAATCCGTAATGGATTTCAAACATAAAAGTGTCATTTCATTATATGATATATGGCTGGAAAATCACAACCAGCGATTGTTCGTGAGCTCGAGCACCTTAAAATAAATTAAGTTTTTGTTTATCGCACCATTGCTGGTTGCAATGATACTGGTTGTTCGCGAAACGTCATGGAGGTCGAACTTGATTGTTTCCATACTAGTTTGGCTCTTCCCCGCAGGAATCCCAAGTTCAACGTATTCGATGAAACCAAAAATTAATGAAAGTTTACCTCTGCCAACCCAAATCCCAAAGGCTTTTTGGCAATTGATCTGCATTTTTATTTAATTGTTTATTTCTATTTATTTTATCCTTGTTCACTCCTATCGGGAGCTTCGACAAGACTCTTCCATCGTACACGGTTCTGTGCTGTTGTTTTTGCATCGTCCCATAAGATGTCGGCATATGCTAGTTCGCGCAGCATCGACCTTCTCCAAGTGTTTTTTGATCGACCGCGACATCTGCCCCCTTGCGGGTTCCAGTCCAGTGCCCTCAATGTGTGACCTATCCACCGCCACTTTCTGCGTTTGATTTGCCTAAGGATGGGTTCCTCGTTCGTTAATCTCCACAGTGCGTCGTTACTGATGGTGTTTGGCCAAAATATTGTAGCCTCTGTGTGATGGTGTTAGTGATCAGCTATGTTTCGCTATCGTACAACGATACTGACTTTACGCATGAGCCGAATATTCGTAGTTTAGTGCGCCTTGAGATTTGTGAACTCCGCCAGCTGCACTTCGAGTTGGGGTTGTCTGGATTCTTCTACGTTAATCTATTTGATTTCTTTCTTGTTTTAGCAGCCGCAATGCAAATAATGCGCTGAACTTTGTGCGGGAGTAAGGATGGAAAGGATAAGTTTTTGAGGTTGAGGAATAAGATATTTTTGTTTTTTTTTCTTGTTTTTTTTAGAAACAGGAAAGTAGGTAAATTAGGAAAATGGCGAGGGCCGCGCTTCACATGGGATTCGAACCCAGAACTTCTGGGATGGCAGGCTAGTGCACTTACGCTAGTCTGCCGAGGCCATTTTATTTTATATTTGGTGATTTTTAAAATTCCTTGTAAACAGGAAAACTGAAATTCTGGAAAATTATCATATCTTACGCTCTTTGGGGCCGAGGAATACATATTAGATGTTTATTTTTACCTGCTACTTACGCTAGGTGGCCAGTGGACCACTTCTACTACTTATATATGTAGAGTGACAAACACCGTAACCTCATAACCTAACTTACGCTAGGTGGCGGTCCCGCACAATTCTAGATATTTTTTATAATTTTTTATTAAAAAAATAGTATTTTTATATAGTAAGGCTGGGAAATCCATTTTGTGATGCATTTAAAATGTTGAGCGAAATATTCAGACGATGCTCCCAGAATTGGTCACATCTGAAAAATTATTTTTGGTTCTTGGCGTTTTTTTTTACCGAGAATATGCCTTCACAAACCTTTTCACGTAAGTTTGTGGAATGCTGCACTTACTTAAAAAAAATTAAATAGTTTCTACCAAATGTTCAGCGCATTCATTTCGTTCCACGGAGCGGACGATACCCATCGAGTCAGTCAACTGCTAACAGTTGAGCTATAAGTGTGAAAACATGAAAGATTTTAGAAGAAACTTGTACATAATCGTCTTTATTATTTTACAAAATCAGCTATTAGTTTTACTCATATCTTTTGCAGCACTTAATTAAGCTTCATTTGTTTTTCTTGTTTTGCAGATTACAAAGCCACAATAATTTACGGAGTAATTGAACATTAATTCGAAAGCTTTCATTTTAAGCGAGTTCGACGTTTCATACGCGCCATTTATCCCCAGCAAAAGTTCAGTGACCAGCTTTTGACCGCTCCACATCAAAGCCGTACAATGACGACGAAACCAGCAACAATAACACTGGGCATTAGTGGCCGCATTGGTAGCAAAAGCAGCAGCAGCAATCAAAAGAATAGCGTCTCATTTGCCGCTCGCCCCACACACATTACTCAGTCATCGCCAACACTGGCAAAGCGTGGACACATCCGCTCCGCATCGCTAGAGAATGGCAACTCCTTTACTGCAAAAAACACACTCGGTTTGCCAGCGGTCGAGGGAGCACAGCAGCAGCAGCCGTCGGCGATAATGAATCATAATACCGGCACGCTGAAGTCGCGCAATGAACAAAAGCGCATGCGTGGACAGAAATTCGGCAGTTACAGCAGTTTGGATCAGGATGCAATACCTGGGGCAGGGCGAACCAAGTTTCAGAATATACGCCAAATATTTGAAATAACCAAAAAGCGCACCTTTGGCGGAGGTGGCGGAACAACAACAGCAACAAAGACTGCGGCAGGGAAAGTGAGTGCCAGTGGCACAATTGATAGCAGCACAGCCGATGCGACAGGTAGTGGCAGCGATAATCAATTAATGCACTCTCTACCGCCTGTCACAACACCAGCCATTGCCTCCACCACTCCTGCCCTCATGTCCACCTCGATGCCGAGTCTACAACTGCGCCAGCAGACACAGCAACAGCCACACCAGCAACAGCAGCAGCAGCAACAACAATTACATATTGGATATCAGCAACATACACAGCTAGTGCGCAAGCCAACGCCGACGCTAATGGGCGGCAACGGAAGCGGAAATCGCAACAGTTATTCGGAAATGAGTGAACGTCTGAGTATTTCGGAGAGTGTGGGCGGCGGAGGCGCTGGTGTGGGTGGCAATGCATTAGATGTGAAGCAGAAGTTGCGGCTGCAACAACAATTGCAGCAACAGCAACAGCTGGTACAACAACAACAGCAGCTGCAGCAACACCTGCAGGCGCAAAGGCAACACTCACAGCCCTCAATGGGTCAGCAAGCGCACCCACTTCAACAACAACAGCAACAACAGCAGCAGAAACAGCACCTACAAACACAGTTACAGTTACAACAATTACAACAACAACAAATGCGCAGTTCCGCCGGTATGCCACACTTGCCACATATCTCAGCTGCAACAGGCGGCCAAACAGCCACAACAATGAATGGCAGTGCCGCTGGTGGTGGTGGTGGCAGTGTAGAAACCGGCGAACAGGTTTGTAACTAGATTTCATACCAATGGTACACCAAACATGCATACATACCTACATATTATCTCAAATTTCGCTTCACGGACGAGCTGTGCTGTGCGCATACATATAAATCTTAGGTGTGTCAGTGTCATTAAAATAACAACAAAAACAACTGCAACAAAGGCACCAATCTGCACAAAAGTCACAGCAGCCGGCTCGTTCACGGCCGTGCCCAGTTGCACCGCACAACTGTCGTTGTCAGTCGGTTGCTGGGTCGATCGGTCGTTCAATCGCTTTCAATTATTTTTCTCAACTTCATTTATCCATTTGTACTTTTACAACTTTTGCTTAGTCATTCATTTTTTTTATTTTTACAACACAGCCAAAGGTAACAGCAGCGATCGCAACAGCTACACCAACGACAACAACAGCAGTAACACCAACCATGTCTATGATGACGTCGTATGAGAATCTTTTACGCCCCATCGCCTTCAAGCCAATCCCTTTCGAGCCGGACTACAGCATACAGAATAATCGTTATGTGGCTAGCGAATTGGCTGTAGCAGCGACAGCGTCAGCATCTGCGTCGGCGGCTGTTGTGGGCGATCGTTACGGCTCAACGCCATCACTCGCTGCGGCCCAGGGTTCAAATAATATGCGTTTTGGCAGTAAGTAATTAATGATGGGAAACTATTGATTGGTGATGGCTTAGATTTTTGTGTACATGCTCTAATGTATTCAATCCCGAATAACCTTAGAAGTCCCGAAATATCGGGATTCTAATTTGACAATTTTGGGATCCCGAAATATATCGTAATATAGCATTTACGTTATTCTAACCACTGAGCATTACAATAATTTTTTGTGATGAATATGATTTTTGGACTACTTTTACTAAGGACGTGCCATACTATAAAAATAATCGCCAATCTATTTCGTATTAATTTACATCTGAATGTTGTAACTCAAAATAACCTAAAAATATTTCAAAGTAAAAGAAGTCATATTGAGTTTTACACCCCTTCCCCTGTGCACTTGATAAACTCACCCTCTTGAATGATTCAATAATAAAAGGTTTGACAAATCGGCTCCCTTAGGAATACACTAGGTAGCTAATTAAATAAATTTTGAGTAAACGTCAAATTTGCAGGAAAAACCTTTTGCTTTCAAAAGTGTGTGATTATGAGCAAAACCTTTCTCCTTATGCCCAGAGCCAGTACGATATGGAATACATCCTGACATATCGCTTAATTCAGGATAGTATAGAAAATTTTTCTAGGACAATGCGCGCAAGAAATGGACATTTTGACAATCCAAGCCTTTCAAATATAGGTTGCCGATGTATCTACTAAATTGGTTGCTTTAAAAATACACAAATTACCAACAAGAGTTCATTAGCAAAATGTTATCAATCACAGCTCGTAGCACCCAAAGCTTTGTAGCTCGTGGCAACGTGCAGGCTAGTGATGATCAGGTTTTGAAGGAGTTCGCATTTTGCAATGAGGTTAAATAGGGGAAGTGCTGAATAGTCTCCACGAGGACGCGATGGAATACATTGCAGGGTTTTTTAATAAAAGAACTGGGTTTGACGGATCATGAGCATACCTACAAATGGGTGGATGAAGTATTCAGAACACGTGAATATCAACGATAAAGTTAAAAAGCTTATTTTGTTGATTTTGTTTTTGGTCAACTGAAGTATTCTATGAAAGAATTCGTTAGGGTCATAATGATTCGGTAATATGTATAAAAGCGTCTTATTGGCGAGATTTCCCAACTTCGCGCTTGATTTTTTATTATTTTATTTAAAAATTTTAAATTAATAATTCACATAATATATTTTTCGGATTAAGCTAAACAATTTTTTGTTTAGGGGGGGAAACCGGTTTAGGAGGCTAAAATTTTGGTGTTTTTCGAGAATTTTTTGAACAAAGAAGGAATAATCAGAAATTGTTTAAGTTTAGAGGATATTTTACTTATATATTTACATAGGTACACTTTTAAACTTTTTTGAAGCTATTTCCGCGGGAGATAGTGGCGTTAGAGGGTGCTGTCCATGGGCGATCGCCATCCGAGTGTGTTGCTGGTGGGAATTCCTGAAGTTGCAATTTTTCTCTGAAATCAACAGCAATTCTTTTTTAACAAATTGCATGCTTTTGAGGCGTTTGAACACAAAGTAGTTTTTATACCATATTTTTTCATCTTTTTTGCTTAAAAAACTATATTTTAAATAATAATATAGTCCCAGAATTAGGTTCATATAGATTAGAATTGAATAAAGAAAAAATCCCGAAAAATTTTAGAACGAAGTTGAAAAAAAGTAGTTTCGAGAAAAACGTCGTTCTAACTAACGCGCGCTACGGTGCGGAACCGACGGGCAGTCACTTAAGGGGTTAGGCCACTCTAGGATTTTCAAAATATCGACATTTTTTTTTTTTGCTTAAAAGATGCTTTAAACTATTTAGAATATAAAACAAAAAGTCATATGCGTGAAAAAAATGTTTATCTCTAATATTTCGCACTTTTGCGCGAGCGCCTCTGACGTCTCTGACACGACTATTCAAATTTAAACCGTGTTTATCTCAAAACGTGATTTTTCAAAACTGCACGCAGCATAACACAAACAATTTTTAATATTTTCACTTGTAATTGTACAAGGATCTTTAGAACATTATTCCGCACTGAAATACGTACGGATTTTTTTATTAATTAATTAGAAAAATTTTTATAAACAATTAACGGTTCCATTTTAGATGAAAAATTCTATATTACTTTTGACTTCAAACATCTGCAAAATACACAAATTTCAATATTTCTAAAATTCCGTACGTATTTCTACAGCTATACTCACGTCGATTGAGAAGAATTTTTTTAATTTGGTTTAGGTGGACATTTACGTCAGTTGTACTGCGTGCCGTGAAGTGCCTTTTTCGCAGGGTGCGTTCAGAGATTCACTCCAAAGGCGCCATTTTGTAATATTTTTCAATAAAAATATTTGTAATTACACTTAAATACATGCTTAATAATATACTTAAAAAGTTTTTTCCTAGCACCTTTCTTTCAATGTAAAAAAAATCCTTAAAAACTGCTTTTTTACAGTAGCTAGAGTGGCGTAACCCCTTAAGTGCTCATACGAGTAGAATCGGGAATAATGCGATTTTGGCTTTAAAATTTTTACCACATACTATTCTTGAGTAGTTATACTAACGATTTATGCAATAAAAAAAATCGATTTTTTGATCGATCTAAACCGGTTTTCCTCCTTAAATATCAATTGGCAATTTCCATTTGTATTCGAAATATGTTTACATTGTCCATAAAATATTATTATTATTATTTATAGGAGATATATACAATATAACCCTAATTTAATTAGCACACTGGCTTCCATAAAATATACAATTTACTCGTACATTAAAATATTAATTGAAATTTATTTTTTAAGCCGCTTAAGTAAGAAAACACATTTTTGCTTCCATTTTTATCAAACAAAGTTTAATTTTTTCCTCCTTAAATACATTTCGTGAGGGAGTGTCAATATACAATAATAATAATAAAACCGTTACTTGATTATTTTTCAAGATTGACTATTTGTCAAATATTTGATATTCTGTATTAAAATTAAAAGCTCTTTGCTTAATAAATTGTCAAAATGTCAAATTCTTTTGACAAATACTCGTAAACACATTTTTGAACGATTCAGATTTAACTCTTAAAGCTGCTTCAATCATTTCAGAATTATGCATTCCTTAAAATAGCATAAAAACAGGAAAGAATTTTTCCTAGACTCTTGAAGTAGTCTTAATAAGTTTTGAGTATAATCTTTCAGCAATAGCCATTACAATTAATTTACACACAAGATTTAAATTTCATTATTTATGCAAATCCATTTTATCTGAATTTTTTTTATTTTATCCTATATGTTTTCGAAATTTTGGAATGAAAAGTCTTGCATAGCAAGTCTTGATTTTATGTGAAGATATTTCTTAAATAATGTAATTAAAAGTAATGGAGAACTAATTTCTTACATTTTTGCGGGCTCCATTCAGCAGTTTTTCCACTAAACAGCTCGATTCTGCGTACATTGCAATGATCACCACAAAGTGATGAAAAGTACTGGGCATACAAGCGTTCTAGTTTTATCAAATTATGCACAGAAAACCAATAAGATTTTAACTTGATAAAACTCTTGATTATTTGTAAACTTTTCATTGATTTCTCAAGTGTACAGAGTTGGCCGAAGTTGAGTGAAAAAATTTACATTCAAAACAAATTATATTCAAATTAGCCCGCTATTTCCGGTATTCGGGGTTGTGATTCCCAATACTATATACACTAGTACGCACAAGTTGTTTGGGTAACTGCAGTAGGTCGCGCCCGCGTATGCTTCTGCGTGCCACATCAAAAAAGTGTCTTCCTATCGGACGCCTCCCACCATATAATAAACAACCTCCGAAAATTTGTCTGACATAAAAAAGTTGCTCATGACAAACCTCCCTCATTCTAAGGCGACATAAAACTTCAATTAGATGTAAAAATTAACATACATAAATCAAGAGATGCGCGCAAAAGCTCGGCCTAGGCCTGTCAATATTGTAGGCGTATCACATTTGTGCCGTCAGGTAAATAGGAGTGGAAAAGTGTAATTAGGGTGCATAAATGAATAATCCAAATAAGGTAGAACTGCAATAACTACTTTTTGGAACTATTGGTAAACCTGTTGTATTGCAAGATGCACACGCTCCAATGGTTTTCCCAGCATGTCCAATGTGTTGAACACCAATTTGAAGGAAGTCGGTTACATATTTGCCTGTCCGATTTTTTATTTGGTTCAGCGCTTGAATGAGAATTAAAACAGTTTGATTTTTTATAGGCGGAGTTGAGGCGGTTGTATCGTCAGTTGGAAGGCGCGCAGACAAGTTGGACAACAACTTTTATTTTGACTTTTATCTTTCGTTATTTTGTATTGTACAGGTTGGTCCACCAAGCGTTTATAATTTGGGCTATCTATTTTCTGACTTTGGGAATTAAAATAATATTCAGAAAGTCTTTGGCAATTTGCACTACTTTCTCCTTTTTTTATTTTTCCTCGCGTTTTGAGCGGTCTGTTATCTAACCTAGGCAGGGACACTCAGGGACATGTTAACTCAAATTTATTCTCTATAGCAGGGGTCTCCAAACTGCGGCCCGCGGGCCAAATCCGGCCCGGTAGTGGCATCCATCCGGCCCGAAACAGCTTAAAACTAGTGTCATCAATATGGCCCACGACAGCTAATGTTTTACTGTTGTTACTATTGCTGTTATAATTTTAGTGGAGGAGAACGAAAACAAAATGATAATTACTCGATTTTATTTACTTGCACGGTAGTACTTTACGAAAGAAATGTGAAGTACCTAAGCATATTAATAACTAAAAAATAATTAATTGAAATTTGTCCCAGTAATACAAAAAACAAATTCTAATGAGATTTATGTAGTTGTAATTTTCCACCGACCATTGTTTGTAGTTGTGGATTAATTTTACTTCTAGCAATTATTAAAAGAGATTTAAGATGCTGATCATATGGGATTGAAGTCCACGGAAAAGGTGATAATCACAAGGTGCAATATCCGGAGAGTATGGTGGATACGGCATTAGCTCCCATCCGAGCTCGTTGAGCTTGCCGAATGTTTGCCTTGTGGTATGAGGTCTTGCGTTGTCGTGGTGAAACAAAACTTTGCATCTATTCACTAAAGCCGGCCGATTTTTGTTAAGTGCCTCATTCAGGTTTGATAGCTGATGGTAATAATAATCAGCAGTTATCGTCTGGTTTGGTTCCAGGAGTTCATAATAAAAAATACGGGCCATATCCCACCAAATAGACGGAGAAGGAGAATCTTCTTGGGGTGAAGGCCATCTCTAGGGGTTGATTCTGGTGTTTCATCTTTATCTAGCCATTGGCCTTTGCAAACAGGATTATTGTAAAGCATCCATTTTTCATCACCAGTAACGGTTCAAAAAACTTTCATATTCAAGCCGTTGCAGCAGCTGAGAAAACACATTCACGCTCTGCTGAAGATTGGCGACGGAAAGTATGTGCGGAACCCATTTTCCCACCTTTGAAACCTTTCCCAACTGAACCAGGTGCACGTGAACTGAATGTCAAATTTGGCTCCACTTCCACGAGTTCGAGCAAGGCGTTGGAGTTAAAGACTTTAGGACAACCAGCGCGCGGGGCATCCTCCACGTCGCAGTTACCACTTCGGAATTTTGAAAACCACTTTTGCGCAGTCCTTACACTCACGGTATCCTCTCCGTGAACAGTGTTTATTTCTGCAGCAGCAGTTGTTGCATTTTTACCACTTTTATAAAAAAAATACAAAATATGCCTCTTATACGCGTTCCAAGATTCCATTTTATTTATTAACAACACGTGCTTCTATCCGCGATTAAAACCACTTCTTGAATGCACAATATATCAAAGAAAATACAAATAGTTCCGTTATATTCCGCGAATAATTTTTTGTATGCAGAAATCGTACAAAAGTGAAATTATGGGTAAAATACGCACGTACTTATGGACTGGCCTGATATTACACTGGTCCATCAAGTTTTTTATTATCATAAACTATTTTGACTGTGACAGTTCATATCTCCTCGGAACGAAGTGAACCGCTTTACGCTTGAAAAATGTTTGGAAATATTGCAAACTTAATTCGAAAGTCAATGACGTATAGCCCGAATAGTGCATTTATTGAAAAAAAGTTAAAATCAAAGCGCATTTTCAACTCGACGGAACAAGCAAAACTGCGCAACTTGGGTTCGGAAAGCTCGAAAGTGTTGGTCGAGAAGCCGATGCAACCTCAGAGAGTAACAGTTTAGTGCGGTTTTTGGAGCTGCGGCATCACTGACTCATTTTTCCTTGCAAATGCTGTTGGAAATGCCACTTCGGTGGGACGGTAGGCGCTACAGAGACATGATACACGATTTTTTGCTGTCGGAAGTTGAAGACATGTACTTGGACGAGCTTTTGCTTCAACAGGATGGCGCGCCATGTCACACTGTTCATGCCTCAATCAATCTTTTGTGTACCAAGTTTGGTAATCGTGCTGTCAGCCGTTTTAGCAATCAATGTCTATTGTACCTCAGAGCTGCGATTTGACGTCATTTCCTTAAGGGGATAGGGGTAGTCAGAGAAAATAGCCGACAATTGTTAAATTGTTAAAAAAAATCGAAATTTTTGAAAAAAGTCCTTCGATCAGGTACCAGCTTTTTATGTTTTTCAAAAGCAGTATAAATTTTATTGAAAATACCAGGCGGTTTTTAAGTTACAGTGATCACCAGTTCAAAAAACATAGTTGTGAGAAAAAAGCATTTAAAGTTTTGCTATCGATTGCTGAATAACTCGAAAAGTATTTGTCAGATTCACTTTAAATTTTCACACAATATTTTTAAGATCAAATTTTTTGAAAATTCTGGCTACCCCTAACTCCTTAAGGCGAATATACAGCAAACCATTCGTGTGAGAGCCAGAAACCGTCATAAAGATCTTGGTGAACTTGGTTATAAGATGCGCTATTGCGAAGCCAGCCAGCTTTCCATAAATAATGAGAAGCTTTTTATTTATAGATATATTTGGTGCTTATACCATTTATTTTCGCTTTTTGGCCGAGCTCCTCAACCTATAATGTGATGCACGCCTAACTGTTTTTCCACAAATGAGGGGCTTATGGCTTTGTTTTTTGTTTGGCTTTTATGAGTAGCTTTTTTGTGGCAAAAATACACTCGCAAGTTTGACGTTGTAGGTAGAGGGGCGGCCGCTATTAGAAAAAACAGTGGCTTGCCTGGACACTACCGAATGGTAGTCACACACCCGTCCATTCGGCTATGACGGCCGCTTGTCTGCGCTTTAGAATTAACTAATAATAAAAAAAAATTGAATTTTGTAATTTTGTGGCCCGAAATTTCTTCAACAGCATATATAATATCCGTTTCAGTTATTATCAGCTTCAAAGAATTTTTCCTTGAGGGAGTTCGAGCTTCAACCTTACTCCTTTTGCATTGCACGGAATAACAAGTGAATGACGTTTTTCAGACTTTTTGATACGATTTTCTATGACTTTACGCAACCATGTTAGATAAAAGAGCGTTTTTGAATCAGGTAATCTCAACTGTGAGCATTTTTTGATGACCAGCTGAGGATGTTTTTACTTAAGGATATGTACAATGCACTTATGTAAATGTTATTACCCTATAACACTACTGAATCGTGAGCTGAGTCCAGCCGTGCAATGTAAGCATCGGAAATATGGTGGATATGGAGTGGCGCTCGGGAGCCAGTAAAGGTTGATGCGTTACTGAAATCCACCTTGCAAGGTTTTTTTTTCAAACTCAGAGGGAATCTCTCAACCTAAACTCAGAAGGAATCTTTCACTCTAAACTCAGAAGGAATCTCTCAATCTAAACTTAGAGGGAATCTCATAACGGCATTTTGTTTCTGTTTTCCAAATTGCGCTCCACACAAAGTTCAACATTCTATGACTTCATGCGCAGAGAGATGCGCGAGTCAGTCAGAATTGTTTGAATTGTTTGTTGGTAAATTTCAGTACTTCAAACCAGTTTGTTCTTTTTTCGCCTAGTAGATTTGTGCAACCCATTACGAGTACGAGCGCTTTCGATTGATCGTGGCAAGTTTGAGTTTTGACGCACTGTGTTAGAAATCAGTCAATTGTTAATAATATTCCAGCGTGACTCGACTGCAAATGACTGTGTGTATGTCCGTAGTTGCAAAATTTGCAACGCGCAAAGTGCATTGGAAAAAGCGGGGTGTATGAGGAAGTACCTGCATATTTTTAATTAGTTGCAGATAGTTTCGGTTTCATAAGGCACTTTTATAGACTGGCGTATTCGGCAAATGAGCTGCTCGTTTCGAAATGTAAATTGCGTTACTGTTTATTTAATTAATGATTGCGCACTTATAGACTTACATGCTTATATGCTTATAAGTACATGCATACAAGCACACATACATATATTGCAGCGTTTTTTAATTGCTTCTTCTTCGTCGTCGTTTTTGTCCAGGCACGTCTGATTTGCGGCATGGGGGCGCTGGCGTTGGTGGAACTTGCGGCAGTGTTGGTAGTGTCGGTGGTGGCGTTGCGACTGGAGGCATTGCTGTTGGCGCTTATTCAAGCAATAATTATTGCAACAGTCTTATGGCGCGTCGTCGTGGTTCCAGATCGTTGAAAATCAACGATAGCATGGAATCGATTCGACACACACCGGACTCCTCGGATGTGAATAGTCAAAGTAGCACAATGTAAGCCAAGGAAATGTACTTATAAGTGAACATTAAGAAAATAAATAAAAAAATAGAAAAAATAAAAAATTATAACTGAAATAGAAACTTTTATATGCATTTAACTCATTTTATTGGCATTCATAGTAAATCAACTGGCAGCAACAACAACCACATCAACAACAACACCAATGGCTTAAACAGCAATGGATTCGGTGGCGCAAATGGCTATGGTTGTATTGGCGTGGGCAGCACAGCTGGTGGTGGTGGTAATTCTAGCGGTAGCAATGGTTGTGCCGGTGGCAAGTACCTGCTGAGCGAACAGTGCGACATGACACCTTCACCATCCGACTCAGGCATATCAGACTTGGAAGCCGCACTAAAGGATCGCGACTCGGAACTGTCCTATTTGCGTCAAACAATGGAGCACAATGAGAAAGTAATATTCAGAGTACAAAAGGTTTAAGGCATTTTTGCACGACCACACAAATGCTGAGTAGTAGCTAATTCACGTCTTTTTATGCTTTCCTTTTTTTGTTTTTAATGATTTTTTGTAGGACAAGGAGAACTTCTGGGAGCAGGAGACAAAGCGTTTAAAGACATTCTATGAGGCTCAACAACGCGAATATCTGCTGAAGATGAAGAAAATGGAACAAATGTTGGCTATGCAACAATTCCAATTCAAACAACACAAGCTGCGGCACACAGAGCAATCGAACAAGTTGAGAGAGCAGGTGGCCGACTTCAAAAATGAAAACGAAATACTCAGGTGACTAATGCAATTTTTTCTTTCATTTATTTTCAAATAAGATAGTAAGTAAGCTCTCTTATATTTTTTTTTTACTACACAAAATAGTGGGTGCGGGAATAAGTATCCTCCCTCGTAAAAGAGATGTCGCTGCTGAAACTATTTTTGTTTTCACCCTAGTAATATACTGGTGATTTGAAAGTATAAAGGGCTTGATTGAAAAGTAATGAGCCTTCCCGCGCGGAGAGTCTGCCAAGCGATCAACCGAATCAGCTGGTGGGGGAAAATGATCGTTGGACCTTCCCTTTCCACTAGAAACCGGTCCCAGTTCGCTGGCAACAGCGGTGCAGTCAACATCGCTCCGCGCGTGAAAGATGTTTTAAAAGTGTCTTAGGATTTTGCAGTGGCGATCACGAACAATGGAACAATGGCGAATGCAGCGATCGTTGGAGCAACGTTACTCGATCAAATTTTGCGTAAAGCTAAACAAAACGAGTACCGAAACCATTGGGCTACTCAAGGAGGCTTACGGGGACCAATCTCTGTCCAGTGCCCAGGTAAAACGGTGGCACAAGTCGTTCAAGGAAGGTCGTGAGGACGTCGAAGACGAACAGCGATCTGGAAGGCCTTCGACGACGCAAACAAACGAAGATGTGAACCGGGTTAGTGAATTTTTGAACATTGACCGCCGTGCTAGTCTACGTGAACACGATTCCGGCGGATGAGTTTAAAAAATGTTTCCTGCAGTGGAAGGACCGCTACCAGCGGTGTATTGACGCACAAGGGTCCTATTTTGAAGAATATTAGTTGTACAAGCCAAAAGGTTTAATAAAACTGGTTAAAAAAATAAGGCTCATTACTATTCAATCAAACCCTGTATATGTGAGGTCTCAACCGCATTAGTTGACATTCGTTTGAAGCATAAAGATTATTTTTCATCTGACGTCAAAAATGTCTACGTTCGTCCCAAAAAGACAGCATTTGCGGGAAGTTATGTTTCATTATTACCTTTTAAAGAAAAGTGCAGCTGAAACGTGTCGTATATCTATCAATATTTACGGTAATCGCGCTCCATCGAATACAATTTGTCTAGAGCGGTTTCGATGCTTCCAAAGTGGCAATTTCGACGTGAGTGATAAACATTGCAAAGGGGCATCGAAAAAATACGAAGATACTCAACCACAACAATTATTAGATGAAGACTCATGTCGAACCTTTGATGGTATGTCTAATGAGTTGAATGTTGACAGATCAACCGTCGGTAAACGTTTGCACGCAATAGAAATGGTGCAGAAAGCAGGTAACTGGGTGCCACATCGATTGAAGGAGAGGAATATCGAGAGACGTTTGGTGGCGTGTGACATGCTTCTTGAACAACAGAAAAGAAAACGTTTTCTATATCGCATCGTCTCAGGCGATGACAGATTGATCTATTATGTACACTATGTGACAGCACCAGGTTCGGTTAAGTTAGCTTAGGTTGGCCTCGCTAGCTGAAAGCTGCCTACCTATTAGTCCGTAGTGGTACCAGATGGAACTTGACCTTTACGCGTTTCTTTATAGTAAACCAGCAGCAATTTATTTAAAAAAATCTCCCTTTTTGCTAAAATAAAGCAAAGCAAAGCTAAATACAAGGTGGTGCAAAATTAATCACCTATTCGGAATATACAGTGTACTCTCTCTGAAGCGAACACACACAAAGGTCTCACAAATTTGTCCGCTTAAGAGAGATGCCCGCTTATGATCAAAATATAACAAGAATTCATAAAAATGCGTAATACAAAGTGAAGTCCAAAATAAACTCGACTGAGCTCAAATAGAAACCACAGGAATTTTTGCTCTGATAACTTCGAGTTTATTTATTCAAAATAGCCCCCTCTGGTCTCTATACACATCACAAACCGAAGTAATGTGCAACTTCATGTGAATGTGATGAAACCTCTCACCTCTTATTTCCAATCCCCTTATATCGCCTTCCCGTGGCGATGCTGCTAACCTATCACGAAGATCAAGTAACATTCTATACATGATATAGATGAAACCTTGTTGGAAGTGATAGGAATGAAAGATATAAGGCGAAAATGCCGAAAGGAGGCTGGCCTTTAGGTTGACACCCTAATGCCAGTTTAAAACTGTTGAGAATGTATATCAAAATGTAAATATTTGTATTAAAACTATTGATGTAGTTATCAAATCTGGCAACCTTTCATGTACTTGTCAAAACCTGGAAATAAAGTTTAAGTCATTCGTTGTAAATCCACGCACGTGTGCTTTTCTTTCTTAAAAAAAACAAACCCCGTCTCGACACATCAACAACAGCCTCGTAGAAGCAGACTTAAAAGCGATGAACGTTCGTAATTGGAGAAATGAGGCAAGAGAAAGACTGAATTGGAGGAGGATTGTTGATGAATCTATGGTCCACCACAGACTGTGAAGCTAAGAGAGAGAGAGAGATGTATAGAGATACACTGTTTTGCGCGATCTAAAAGCTTTTCGAAAGACGGTTTCAGGTCATTGACCGGAATATCCTTCAGAATGTCGGTACAAGCCTTTTGAATGGCATCTACGGACGCAAAACGTTTTGCTTTCATGGCCAAATGTAATTTTCCGAATAGGTAGAAGTCACAGAGAGCCATATCAGGCGAATACGATGAGTGATTGATGGTTGAAATGCAATTTTTGGTCAAAAAATCAGTCACAAGAGTAGATCGATGAGTTGGTTCATCAATAAGCGCCAGCTTACTCCTTCGCGGTATTCAGAGCGAATTCGACTATTGCGATGTAACAAACGCTTCAAATCGCCAAGATAGAAAATTGCATTGACGGTTTGGCCCATCGGCATTAACATCTTGTGGACAGTTCCCTTGGAATCGTAAAAACAAATGAACATCGACTTGATTTTTGACTTCTCCAGACGCGAATTTTTGGGTGGTGGCTCGTATGGGGCCTTCTATTCGGCACTTTGACGCTTAATTTCAGGTACATGTTGGAAACACCACGTTTTATCACCAGTTTCAATAGTGTAAAGGAAGTTCTCGTTTTTTCTCGTCTCTTTAATGAGGTCTTTCGAATGTTGAATTCTGAGAAATGTTTGGTCCTTAGTTAACTTGTGCGGAATGAAACGTGCACAGACCTTTCGTAAGCCCAAACGATCAGTTAAAATGTGATAAATCGATATTTTGGAAATATTCAACTACGATTCCATGAATTTCAATGATGATTCCGGTTCATTTTTTATAAATTTACGAACAACTTCGATGGAGTTTTCGGTGATTACTGATTTTGGGTGGCCCGTATGTTCATTGTCGTTTATGTCTTTACAACCATCTCTGAAACGTGGAAACCACTCATGAACTCTGGCACGAGATAGACAATCATCACCATTTTTCCATCAATTCAAATGTGTCGGTAAACGTTTTACCGATTCTAAAACAAAATTTGATATTAGCTCTTTGTTCGAAACTCATTTTTCAGTGTGACTCAAACATACTGACACTTTAGACGCAATAACTTCGCTTCCACTGAACCGTATGTCACCAAGCTTTCACTGGAAGTAGGCTAGGGATGTAGCTTCCAGCGCACTAACTCATTAAAAAGATGGCGCCTTCAAAAACATTTTTATGACGCCAGCCTTTTTTATTTTGGACTTCACCTTGTATTATATTGCATGGTGTGTATTTAGAAAATGGCTCCTCGCAAGTACAGGACATCCTGTGACTATGTGGTCTATCGTTTCTGCGTGTATTTGGCATCTGCAGCATTTATCATCTGAGAAGTTGGGATCTTTCAAAATGTATTTTTGGTGAGGATAACATGATCCTGAATGGCGATCGCAAATCCTGCAGTTTCTGGATAAAGAGCTCAGGTGCAGCCAGCTGTAGCTGTTCTTCTGTTCAATATTTTGGTCCCGCATTATGTGTAAGTGTCTACCGTGTAGCTCTTTCAGTGCCCAAGTTGCTTTTTTTCGTCCATTGTTGTACATCTTATTATATGGTCTGTGTTGTGAAGGTTTAGTGGGAAAAATTAGTAAATAAAAAAATGAACTAAGGCAAACCAATGAACTAATGAAATACCAAATGATCCAATTGCGAGAATAAATTCGAATTTTCTAAAAATATCGACCCCAGCGCTACCTAGCGGACTTAAAAAGGCTCAAATCAAAAACTCACAATTTTTATTTGGATGGTTTTATTGTGCAAGAGAATATGAAAATGACTATTTAATTTGATTTAATGACTATTTTATTTAAAAAAAATTTTTTTTTTTGTTGTTTTACAGGAGTACCAATAGCAGTCTGAAGAACTCAGAGCGCAATTTAAAGGACAGCGTCGCATACATAGAAGAGCAGCTGCGTGAATCGGAGAACACCATCGCCGGCATAAGAGCGCAGTTGGAGGAGAGCGAATGGAAAGTTTGCGAGCGCAATGGCGAGCTCGCACTGCTCAAATCACAGCTCAAGGAGGCTAATGTAAGTTACCCAACTCTTGTATGCATCCGGCTTTCATTCATTCATAAAATATACCAATGAATCTTTCTCCTTTCCACAGGTTGAAATCACTCTGAAGGAGCACGCCATTGTTCATTTGCGTCACGAAAACACCAATGCTGAAACGCAGATTTACGAAAGTCTACAAGAGAACCAGAAAATGACGAAGCAACAGAAACAAGTCGAGCAACAGCAGGCACGCACCGATAAACAATCCGAAACTGAGCTGAAACAACTGAATAAAATTATTATACTCAAGGATCAAGTAATACTCGCGCTCACTAATGAATTGGCCAAGTTGCGCAAAGAGCTCTCCGACTTGGCTATCTTTCAGGAGTACGGAGAGGAACCCTCCGGTCGCTTCATACGACTCAAACAGCAGCTGGATAATCTTACCGACATTTGCAATCGCACGCGTCGGCAAGCGCACAAATCCGACATGAGCGCAGCCGCGTCGAAGGAGAAAGTCATCGACGACACCAATCTCGAGTTGATAATGAATTGTCTTAAGATCGCACCGCCACTGGATGACACCGACGAAAGTGAAAACGAACGCGAGCAAACTAAACAGCTGTGCGCAGAGAAGCGTTTGGCCAAAATGTCGGCCGATATACAGAACTTTGTCTACGGTGCACAAAACCTGCCCGACATCGCCGTCAATCACAATCACCACAAGCCGCTCAAATACTCCCATTCCAATCCACACAAGCTGGAGGAGTCCACATTGGACACGTTGATCGAAGAGTCGGCCAGCTATGCCGAAGAGATCGGCAAGTTGCGCAAACAGTTGGACGATGTGCGTGTCAATTTCGAGCTGGAGAAGCGGCAGTGGTGTGAGGAGCGCGAAAAGGTGCTGAACTACCAAAAACAATTGCAGGCGCACTATATAAATATGTATCAGAAATTGCGCAGCTTGGAGAGTTCCAATGAGGTTTAGCCATGGCGCGTATATGGATTTCATGCTCGCATACAGACACACAACGATTATTGTTAGTTTGCGAAATGAATGGAAATAGTTTAATTATTATGTTGTTGTTGTAATTTTAAAGGCATACATGGTTTACCATTGTGTTTTATCTTATACCATAAAAGAAAATATTTATTAAAAATGTTATGCACTTAAAGCAACATAAAATAAATGGAATCGGACTGCAATTATTCCATGCACTCTCTCTCTCTCACACATACACACACATACATATGTATATTTATAAAAGTGCATATATCCAAATAAAAGTTAATTTTCATATACCACATAAATCTTGATGGATTTCATACTGCGAAGAAGGTGGCGCAAAATCAATTATCCTATCGGACGATTTATAATTTTTGCAAATAGTGTCGTGCGTTAATCATATTTGACAGACAAGCAATGGAGTGCGTGAAGGTCAAAACAAAGATTTCCATCACTCAAAATCATTTTTTTTTTTTCAGTAAAAAAGTTATTCAAAAACAAAATTGGATGATTAGTTTAGCTTAATTTTCTTACTTTTGCACTACGCGGCAAATGATAATAATCAATTTGCTTACTTAAGGGGACCCGTTGGACTAGAAATTTCGAAAAATCGATTTCTCTTTTTTCGGTATATCGAAAGTATAGTGTTTTAAGAATATACTGTGAATTTTTCATGCGGAAATTCTCAATATTATAGCTTCTACAGCCCATTGACTAGTTAGAGAGCTGTCCGCGCGCCTCTGTACCTCAAACTTTGAACTCATTAATCTCGAAACGACTTTTTTCGATACGGCGGGGATGAAAAAAAAAACAAAAAAATATTCAACCGAATCACTTCAAATTTTAATATTATAATATATATTGTTCACAATATCAATGGCTATCGTCGGAACTAAAATGATAATAATTTCCTATTTTTTACACTAAAAACTAGTGAAAAAATACCCGATTTTTCGAACTTTTTTTCAAAATCGCGCCATTTTGTCAATTTTTAATTCTTTCGGTTTGTTCTAGTTCCGACTATAAGTGTACTCTTTCTGATTAAGAATCTTCTTGAACCTTGTGTTTCAAATGAGTAGAAGTCTCGCAATCACCTACGCCGTCCGGGTCCGATAATTCTAGAGGGTCATCTTCAGCGGCATTTTTATAATAATAAATATTGTTTTTAAAATAAATAAAAATGTTTTTTTATGCTCAATAGATTCAGTAATAACATCGTGAAAATAAGTGAAGTTTTCGTGCCGGGTCCGCTTACGGTCTCTTTGGTAGCCGAGAGTGTTTGTGCATTACTACCAAGGAGGAAACACACTGTGGTGAATGGTACAATTTTTTTTTTTATAAGAAGGCAAATGGCCTCACCTCATTTTTCTCTCCATCATACAATCAGTCGTTGACAGACGGCTACGGAGTGACATCGGCAGTGGTGGAGCTCATTTTTTCTCCTTTTTTACTAACACATTCTCAGCAAATCGGATGCTTCTTTCAAAATCTGCACTCTGTACATTCTGTACATCGTGCAGAGTAGGCGAATATCGCAGCAATTTTGTTCAGATACATGTTGCCGTGAATAATGACGCGCAACATTTATTTCCGGAAAATGCTGGCAGCTGTACTCATATTTTTATTTTATTTTTTTTTTTTGTATTTGCTAGACCCAGTCGCTTGTGGGCTTATTACTCACGAATAATTATACAGTCGGAGTAATCGTAGTATTTTTCAAAATATCGTTGCTGAGTAACGTTTTATGTAGTCCAGCACGTCTTAGTTACTTTACTGCGCTCAAAGATCAGGAAGTTATAAGGCAAATTTGTGTGCTAGTGAAAAATTTCAAAGAGTTAGAACTTTGATATCTGTGGATTGCCGGAACTAATTTTACTTTCTAATCCAATCATTTTCATTAGGCGTTTAAGTCGCATATTTTAATCTACATACATACTTGCCATAACTCTTCTTGTGCGAGTAAATAAACAGTCGTTTCTACGTTGCCGGAAAGACACAGATTTAATATAGGGTTTTTCAATAGGTGCGCTTCAACTTTTTTCCGATAGGGAGGGCGAACGACGCAATATTTTTTATTTTTCGCTTATCATTTTTAAACTTCATTAGTATACATTTCATCATGGAACGCTACACACTTGAGCAACGATTGCAAATCGTGCAAATTTTTTATGAAAATAATCGTTCTGTTGCTGCTACTTTAAGAGCATTACGGCCATTTTACGGTCCATTTAACAAGCCGTCCCGTTTTGGGGTTATGTGAATTCAATGGTCTACAGTAACAAGCCGGCAACGATTTGTGAGCTCAGAGCCAATATTGAACGCGAAATTGCTGGAATTTCGGCCGATTTATGCAAAAGAGTGGTCGAAAATTGGGTTCAACGATTGGAATTCGTAAAACGTGCACGCGGTGGTAATGCAAAAGAAATCGAATTTCATACTTAAATATATATGTTCAAACTCGATAATAAAAAAAAAATTTGTTAAAAGAGTCAAACCGTTTGTGTTTTATTCAAAAAAGTTCAAAAGTTGAAGCGCTCTTACTGAAAAACCCTATACGAGGGGTGCCTTTTATATGTCGGGATTAGAGAACAAAAACAAATTGTAATCATCGAAAATCACTATATTGTTTTTCAAGATATTCTCCATGAAGATCTATACACTTTTGCATGCGTTTGAACCAATTGTCGAAGCACTTTTGCCACTCTGAATGAGGTACCTCCAAAACATGCATTCTGAATGCCGCAACCGCTTCTTCAGGTGTCGAAAAACGTTGGCCTCTCAGTTTGTTTTTTACGTACGGAAATAAAAAGAAGTCATTCGGTGCCAAGTCAGGTATACGGCGGATGACCCATTAATTCGATGTTTTTGGTTCTCGAAAATGCAGTTGTTTGAGCCGATGTGTGAGAGCGCGCATTGTCCTGGTGAAGAGTGATCCGTTTTTGGCGATTGGTTTTCCTAATTTCTTGAAAGACAACTGGCAAATAAATGGTTGTGTACCACTCGGAATTTACTGTTCTGCGTTGTTCTAGTGGTAGGGTTGCGACATGTCCAGTTTTTCCGAAAAAACAGGACACCATTTGCTTGGAAGTGCTTCGTGCGCGAACAACTTTTTTTGGATTTGGCTCATCTTGAAACACCCATACAGTCGATTGCTGTTTACTTTCGGGCACATACGCGTAAATCCATGATTCATCACCTGTCACGATGTCATATACGTGTTTCGAAGCCCCGCGATCGTATTTTTTGAGCATTTCCTTCGACCAATCGACACGAGCCTTTTTTTGAGCGATTGACAAACTGTGTGGGATCCAACGCGAACAAATTTTTTTGACAGTCAAATGTTTATGCAATATTGAATGTATGCTGGTCCCACTAATGCCTAAGATTGTCTCAATCTCACGATAGGTCACATGACGATCTTGCAATATCAGTTCGCGCACAGCATCAATGGTTTTCGGAACAACAACTGATTTTGGACGACCTTCACGAAATTCGTCTTGGAGTGAACTACGACCACGATTGAATTCACCATAACATCGATAAACACTGGTCCTTGATGGAGCTTCATCGCCAAAAAATGAATTAAGTTCATCCATGCAATGTTGCTGAGTTAATCCACGTCGAAAGTTGTAAAAAAAAATCGCACGAAAATGTTCACGATTTAATTCCATTTTTGGACCGAGATGAATCTTTTAAGTTACTGTAAACAACACAAATAGCTCTGGTATTTCAAAACGTTCTGAGTACGTAAAAGCCAAAAAATGTCAAAATTTACGATACAGCTGTCAGTTGCCAGATTACAACACCAGGGTTGCCAAATCCCGACATATACAAGGCACCCCTCGTATTTAGTCTAATATATTTTCGCACAAATGGTTTAAAACTATTTTATGGTTGATCTTTAGCTCCTGAGCTATGCTGCGACTACTAATTTGCCGGTCAATTTCGATTATTTCGATATTTTTGACATTTTCCAAATTTTCTTAAAATCAAAAATCCCCGCACGGAATCGACGAAATAAAAATTGCACGTAATTACAGTGGTCACACAAGTTATTCGTACACCCCCTCTTAGTGCGTGAAAAACTTTAGCTTTGCGCAAAATATTTGCTGTGACAATATATTTTTTTTGGGGAGCTGTAAGAATATTACATTCCTGATGAATTACCGCAAACAAAACTTTCGTTATTTCAACTCACACTGAGGCGTTCCAAGGAAAGGAGGCAGATGTAGCAAAATGCTGCAAAACATTTATTCGTACACTTTCAGTTCCTGATATTGTTGCTGCAAAAGTAACAGGAAAAATCGTTTGTGTTTTTACTAATATTGCAGAAAACGAAATAATATTGGTTTTTCTTAGTTTTTATCACCGATTCAGTTTCAGGTGCGCGTAATATCTCGATTGAAAGTGAAAAAGTGGGACGAAGTGCGGATTTACCATTAGAAATTATTATTAAATTGTACTTGGAAAACAAGTCTCTGCGCGAAATCGGCAAAACAATAGGCAAATCACATTCTACGGTGCAAAGTGTTACTGCTAATTATGTTAGCCACCAAGCCAGAAGGCGAAAAATATTGACTTCACATGCGGAGCGCAACATACCAGCATTAGCTGCGTAAAATCCAAAAATAACCTCCACGATACTATGCCGAAATATTCTAGAGTCTTTGCATAAAAAAGTAAGCCAACAAATAGTCCGTAATTGAGGAAATGCAATGGTTTGGGGGTACATATCTGCGTCTGGAGTAGGAAAAAAGGTTTTTATTGATAACAAAATGGACAAACATCTGTATTTAAACATTTTGAAGAATAATTTGCATGATAGTACCGTTACACTTGTACTGAATGCTAAAGGGTGCTTGTTTCAACAAGACAATGGCGCAAAACACTTACCTTATCTTGTGCAAGAATAGCTTATTTACCACTGTAAGCTGCTTAAATATTCACCTCAATCACCGGATCTGAACCCAGTTGAGCATGTCTGGGAACTCTTATAGAGGAGAATCAGAAAGCACAAAATAACATCAGAGGCGTCATTAAAGACAGCTTTAAGTGTTGAGTGGGAGAAAATTGCAGCTAATGAAATCAAAGTATTGGTAAAAAGTATGCAACGACATTTGGAAGCAGTTTTTAAAGCTAAAGGCGGACCAACAAAGTACTGAATACTAGTTTTTTCTACAATTTTTTTAATGAAACATTCTTTATATGGCTATGTACGAATAATATTTTTGCATAAAATTGTGCCTTATTTCGTTATTACCTTAAGGGGTAACACCACTGTAGAAATTTCAAAAAATTAATTTTTTTTTATAAGCTTAAAAAATGCTTTGAACCTTTTAAAGTACAGAACAAAAAGTTGTATACGTTACCGAAGTTTATTTCACAAATATTTTAAGCTTTTAACCAAGCGTTAGTGACTGCTACCTAACGACTTCTCCAAATTTCCAAACTTTAAACGCGTTTTTCTCAAAACACGTTTTCTGAAATTGGCACGCAGCATAACTCAAACAATTTTAAATATTTTTAATCAGGTTTTTCACTAGGTCTGTATAATAACCTTCTTAAGAGAAGAGCGTAGGGGATTTTCGATAGTTATAATTATTTAAGTGCCGTTTTTTTAGTCCAAAATAGAGTTTTTTCCTTCAAATGCTTGCTAATTCCACAAAAATAAATATTTTTTAAATCCCCTACGTGTTTCTCTAGCTATTCTTATCTAGATTAAGAAAAAAAATGTTTCTTTGTTCCAGATTAAAATTTGCACCCTCTGTGCTGCGTGCCCGGAGCTCCTTCAAGAGAAACCACATTACAAAAATGTCTCCAATGCCGCCATTTTGTAAAATTTTTCGATCAAACTTTGTAGTTTTGTATTTTAGTATATAAGTAATAACTTCCCAAATCAGAGTGATTGTTTCCCCTTTCCTTTTATACAAAAAAATTCTTTAAAAATCGTGTTTATTTTACGCGTGTACAGTGGTGTTACCCCTTAAGTTCTCTAATTCCAGAAATGAACTTGGAAATTTTTGTCCCTTAAATATTGTATAAATATGTTATTTTTAACGAATTTTGTTCGTTTGTATGCATCGTGCCAAGTATCAGGTGTATCTGTTTATAAACTGTGAGTGTACGAATAAGTTGTGTGACCACTGTAGCTGTTACAGTATCGACACCATTCACAGTGTCAGCGGCCTGGCTTGCATTTTTGCCTTTATCAAAGAAAATCTTTAAAATGTACCGATTCTCTCTCCCATTGTTAAAGAAGAAGACCCCGGTGGTCTAGAGCTCGCGCTGAAGTTGATCCTCCCGAATAAATGGACCTGGACGGTGTTGCCTATTTTGGCTCTTCTATTTATCTGAAGCACAAAAACCAAAAAAACTGTTAATCAGTATGACCCGCTACTAGAATAAAAACAAAATTTGACAAAATAGCGCGGTTTTGAATTTGACACTCTAAAAATCCGGTTTTTTTTTCATTTTTATAAGACAAAAAAACCAAAGAAATATTAAAAGGCAAAAAAATACGAAAAAATATTAAAAAATATTAAAATTTCAAACGATTCGATGGAATAATTTTTTTTTTTGACAACACCAGGCCGAAAAAAGTAGTTTTGAGATAATTGAGTTTAAAGTTTTGACCATTTAAATGCGACCATTGATGCAGCCGCGTGGCGAATCTGATTCTACCTGCTAAAACGGCTGTAGAATCGAAAATACTGGACATACACTTCCAAAAATTTGACAGTATATTCTTAAAAGCCTATATTTCGAAATTTCAGAAAAAAAAAACAAAATCGGGTTTTTTGAAAATTCTAGACCACCGAGATCCCTTAACACCCTGCAACTCGCAACTGAATGGAACAAACAAAAAACAGCAAAATAATTTGTTTAGTTGGTTCGTTTAAGTGGTGATTCTTCCAGAATCCAACTAGTGCTTCCACACCATTTTGTTGCCACATTCTCGTTACCACCTTGTTTACCAGTTATTTTCAGCATGACTATATCCAGTCTGTGCGGTTCAGGAACCTTAACAGGTTGTTGACATCTAAGCCAGACAGCTATTCCAGAACAGCGGTTTATCCAGGGTTAACATTCTGTCCTTCCATAAAGCAGGGCATTCGCAGAGGAAATGGAAGATTGTTTCCTTTTTCTCCGGTTGTTTACAACTGTGACAGTGTATGTTGTAAGGGATGCTGCATTTTGGCTGCTTGTTCTCCCACAGACCAAAAGCCAGTTATGGCTGCCGTTGGTCTTCATGTCTATCAATGTTGACGATTGCTTAAGGTTGTAGGTGGGCCATAACGTTCTGCTAATTTTGCATTTGGTCTGGCCTCTCCATCTACAATCTGCGATTCGGAGGTATTTTAGGGAAATTGCATTCTTGATTGCACTGAGTGGTGTGAATACCGATTCTGCAAGAGCGTTATTCATGGCAGATCCCCTTCTTGCCAGTTCATCCGCTTTTTCATTGCCTCCGATGTCCCGGGACCCAGATTAAGGTAACTTTGTGATTCTCGCTCAAGCTGGTAAGGCTAGTCCTGCTTTGTTCCACTGCTTTAGAGGTTGTTGTAACTGAACCCAGTGTCTGTATATCAGCTTAGCTATCCGAAAGAATAGCGATATTGCCCTTAAAAGAGGGATTTGCGATTAGTAGCCCACAAGCTTCCCCAATTGCCAGTATTTCCGCCTGAAAGACACTGCAAGCATTAGGGAGACGCACAGATCTTTCAATTTTAAGTCTATGAGAATACAGGGTTGGCCATATTAAACTGACCCATTGAGTAACCCTATAACTTTTTACTGTAATTTGAAATCTAAGGTTTACGTCAACAAGCCAAAGACACTAGGCGCACTTAAGGCCAATATCCGACGGGAAATAGCCGCCATATCGGCCGAGACGCTGGCCAAAACTATGGAAAACGCCGAAAAACGGGCACATTACGCTATACGAGCTAAGGGCGACCACTTGCGCGATATCATATTCAAAAAGTGATGTAAACGAATCTCCTTGAACTAAATTAAATGTTTTTCACAATGAAACACAAAAAAATGTTTCTTTTTCTATATTTTTTTAATAATCACATGGGTCAGTTTAATATGGCCAACCCTGTATATGCCAACTCCAACACTACAATTTAGTTTGCTTAGTTAGTTCAGTAAAAACTCTACGAACTTTTTTCCCAACCCAATACTTATATAAAGAATCAAGGCTTCGCAATAAGTCGCGCTGCCATTATGTTGGCCGCCACTGTACACACATACACCTTTTCGTATTTAAGTTTTCTGCAGATTTCAATTATTTCAAAGAATACATTTTATTTCCAAATCTAAAAGTAAATACATTTGTAAGTGTTAATATTTGTTAACTGTACTGTATCAGAACAATATTTCAATTCCAAAAAATTGATTGCAAGCACTTTTTCTTTGCACTCCGTTATGCCGCGCCTATTTTTTTGCAGTAGGTATGCATGAATACGTATGACTACATACAGACATACATACATATGTACATTTATTATTGACGTGGGACTTAGTTAATTATTCGCTTCATTAAATATAAATACATACACATACACAGTAAGTAATTCAATTTAACAACTTAAAACTTAGCAAACTAACTACTTTTTAAAATAAACATTTCAAAGAAAGAAAATCAATAAGATTCCATATACGTATTTTATAAATTATTGACGAATCGATTTCGTTAGCTCGCACGCCGCACTCGGCGTCTACTACTACTTTTATATTATTTTTATTTTTTATTTATTTCCATTTCATTTTTTTTTGTAAATTTTTCAAGGCATCAATAAGGTATGGGTAATCTTTGCCTAGCATTAATTTGGGTGTGACAGGACACTTCTTATTGTTCTTGACTCAGGGGTTACACCACATGTAACCCATTTTGGCAGTCGTAGGGAAGACCAGTTATAGCTAAAGAAAAAAGAGAGGAATGCGGCGGCATTCGATTTCACACAGAAGTAGGGTAAACGCATTTAACTCCACTTTGCGTTTTCAGCCGCCTTCCCTCGTTTACTATGCACATTTGTCTGTTTCATACTATAGACCAGTTTGTTTGCGCCTCCTTTACTTTACATTTGTAGATAAACCTAATAACAATTAATAACCGAACTTCATGCGAACTCTTCGACATAGGTCGCTGGGAAGATGCCCACATGATTGCCCAAGGCGCCAAGCCACCAGCCATCCTCTTGCTTGGCATGCACTTCGATGATATCGCCCGGCGTCAATTCGAGCTCGTCATATAATTTTGGTGTGTAGCTGTATAGAGCCTTACATCTACTCAGAATCACCGGCGTGCCATTGCTATTACCATTGTGTACCTCTGCCGAGTTCTGGTATACCATCGGCGGCGTCGTCGTCGTCGCTGTCATTCCCGTAGACATAGCCGTTGCGGTGCCATTTGCCAACATTGTGCTTTTCTCTATAATCGCTTTATGCTCTTTGCGTCCCGTACTATTGGTTGTGGTCATTTGCTCATCATCATCATCTTGCGAGCTGAATTCATCAAAATCTGAATCTTGTTGATTCGAACCACCATCGGCCTGCCCACGATCACAATACGGATCATCGATATTCGCTGGTATTGTCTTTGTCTTATCAATGCTGGCAATGCAGAGCTGTGTCTTATTGCTGAGCGTTTCAATGTTGCTCTTGCTGCGATTGAACTTGCGTACGAGTAGATCCTTGCTGAGATCCGTGCAGCTCGCGTTCGATGAGTTGTTCGATTGAGGCACACATTCGTATTCGTTCTCTTGCACAGATGTGCTGTCGTCTTGACTCATACGATCGTTATTCTTCAGCCAGAGTGGTACCTTAAGTACGCTCTGTTGGAGGCCGGTGCGATCGCGTGTAACCTGGAAGAGAATGAAAATCAGTATGACGTTTGAGAGTTATTAAATGCACTCGGCCTCAAGCTTAGAAAGACAAACCAACTTGTTAGCTTGCCGCGCTTACCTGTATGTGCTGCGCTAAGGGATGTGATGATCTGGGCTTGTGGTCCAATTCCAAGAGCGCAGAGTGTAGTTTGAAGCGTGCGCCCTCTAAATAGGTCAGCATCGATCGAATCTGCAAAATGGAAAATTAAATTATATCTACTCGTAAATATAAGTTTGTATGCTTTTCTTTCTCGCTATTAGCAGCAAAGAGGAAGACGTAGCCGAATGGTGCATGAAACACCAAAACGATAGAAACAGTGTTTTCTAATAGCGGTCGCCTCCTCGGCAGGCAATGGCGAACCTCCGGCAGTATTTCTGCCATAAAAAAGCTCCTCATAAAAAACCATTTCCAGTTCGGAGTCGACTTAAAACGTAGGTTCCTCCATTTGTGGAGCAACATCAAGACGCACGCCGTAAATAGGAGGAAAAGCTCAGCCTAACACCTAGCAGCAGAAGTGTACGGGCTAATTACTTGTTTCATTTTTTATTAGCAGCAAGAAATCCAAATATTCCAGAAGAAAAATTCGTCTAAAGAATCGGTGCTGATTGACTGCCACTAAATGCTAAGTTATGCGGTCTAGTTTATATAACCAAAATGTTATATCGTCTGTTCCTTGATTCCAAAATGAGTTTGAAATCCATGTACATTAAGTCCGAAACGAGCAAGACATGCTTACAGAGCCTTAAATATGCGCATAACCCGAGAGTTCGTTATCAACTCAGTTAAGTTTTTTTCCGGCCTAGGATGTCAAGATATAGCGAGCCAATAAAGTCGCGGCAAGGCACAGCCGCCCTTTACTTCACGACAGTCGGTTCTACAATAACGGAACAACCCGACCTTATAAGTGCTGATGGGAAAACAACCTGGGCCAGTAGGTTTGTCAACAAAAATAGAAGATCAAAAAGACAGCGTTTTGTGTACTGCGGGGATTGCAGGGAAAATATAGCCTCCTCTAGGAAAATTCCCATAAAGAACAAATTTTGTTCGACTTCATAAAGAACACAACAGTATAATCTTAAAATACAATCACTTATCTAGAAAAATGTTGGAATATTAACCAATGGATGGGTGGCATATTTGCAAAATTTTGGACATGCACGGAAATTTAAAGACCCGAAAACTACGCGAATTACTTTGAATCCACTAAGCTTCGCAGACGAGCCAGATTCTTATCTCAGCTTCGAGGTATGTATGAGACTATAACCGAGCTAGCAGAATGGGTTGATGCGTGACTATAAGCTAGTGCCCGGGTTTGAAACCTAGGCGGCAACGGCGATCGCTTCTCGGCAGGCAATGCCAAGCTTCTGGCATGAAAATGATCCACATAAAAAAGCCATCTACCATTCGGACAAACTGTAGGTTCCTCCATTTGTGGAACAACATCAAAACGCACACCACAAATAGGAGGAGGATTTCAGTCAAACGACCAAAAACGGTGCAAGCGCCAATGTAGCAGCTAGCAGCTGTGGACAAGTCGGAAAGATATGAGCTAATGACTTCATGACCCAATAGTGCACACAAAGCAATGAGTTTTATGGATGTAACGGCATCTTCTTTGAGATTTTTTAACAGCTTCTTGATTTTATCTACTCAAGTCGAGGAAGGGCGCAAAACATTCTGAGCGCCAGCCACTTGTCACTTATCAAATTGACTGCCACTGCGAGCACTGATGCGAATTAGGAAAATAAATCTCTAAAAAAAATACGATAAACGTAGACAAAAAATACACGACAAAGACCTCTAGAATTTGTGCATCTCTGGAATAAGTTCGATTTGATTGCGAGATAAAAGGGCTCTCACAAACCTTAAAATGACAGTAAAAAATTTTTTGGCTTACCATTTGAAGCATAATAATGTAGGTAGGTAGGTTAGATGGCAAGAGTGCCCCAGATACTCTACAAGTAGCACTTACGTGCCGTTTTGATACCATAATGTGGACCACTACCTGCGAAAAAATTTAAGGAAGAGAAAACCGTCTACAGCCATCCAGTGCTGTTGATGTAGTGGAGGAGAGAAAAGGGAACTAGGCTGCCCCAAAGGGCACGCTAAGGAATCTCAAGCGCCTAGCCGCCAGAGCCGGACATTTGCAGAGAAAGTGTTCAACAATCTGTTTCTCTGCAGGCTCCCCACAGCTTCTGCAGTAGAGGTTGTACGGAATTCCAAGCTTCTCCGCATAAGTACCCATTACCCAGTGACCAGTGAACACCGCAATGAGTTTGGAAATTGAAAGGCGGGGGATTCCTATCACCTTAAGCGTGCTGTTTATATCGTATTGAGGCCATAACAAACTAGCATCAAAATATTCTTAGTTTGGGACCCGTGGAAGATGATAATTTACTGGAAGCTGAAGTTACTTTATAGGTTAGGCAATGTATGAAGTACTGGGCAATGTTACCATAATACTTCATTTCACCCTTAATGGCGTTAGATCCTTGGAAAATTATCACCCTTTCTCTTAAACCTTTTTAAGAAGGACCTGAGAGTACTTGTGGTCAACATATAGCTACCATAGGAATCATTGACCTGCCTGGAAAACGAGGACACTGTAAAGCATTTTCTCTATGGCTGACCAGCGTTTTCTAGAATCAAGTTTCGGCTGATGGGGTGAGATGAAATGAGTATGGATGAGGTTTATACTCTTCCTCTTAAGATGATTAATGAATCCAAAAGATTCGCAGAAGAATGACCTCAAACCAATTTTTCCATCTTACCACCCATACTGTGTCTATCCTGTCTCTCTATTCCTTCCACTGTAACCTATCCGGGTGTAGTACAATGGTCTTCCTTATTGAGTACTTGGACTTGTCCAACCTCCAAAAAATGTAATCTAATCTAATCTACATCCCTGGAAAACTTTGGTAAGCGTAAATTCACATTCTTTTTTTTTAATTTTCGGACTCCGGATTTCACCTCTATGTCCTCATCAGGACAATAACGGACGTTGAGCTTAGTGCTCACACCGCCTCCCGGCGAATACTTAACGGTTGTACCGGGGCGATCGGTACTTTGATGTTAGGAGGTTTAGTTCGGGTTAAAGCCCCACACTGACGGGGTTAGGCTTTCGATGCTTCCTCCTTGTAAAAAAAACACCTCTATGTCGGTTTTTTATTGCACAAAAGTACTCCGAGTACTTCCATTATCTCTCATTCGCAGACCTTTCTCATCAATTGATCTTTCAAGACGGGAGAGGAGATCGAAAACAGGACTTCCGAATATTAAGCAATGTGTAAGTCGGAAAAACAAATAAATTTCTCAAGACCAACCAGAACACTTTTGCCCAGATTAAGCCACTTTACCTCTTTACAATATCCGCAACAAAAGAACGAGTCAGTAAAAATGCGATATTTTGATGTCACTCACATGATACAACTTGTCGGTGATATTCTGATTGTCCTGATTGTTCAGCGATTTCGAAAGTCCCTTCAATCCGTTTCTTGAGCGCCTTTCACGCTCCAAGTCGGCCTTGACCAGTTGCAGCAACTTGATGAGCGCATGCTTGCGTCTCTCCCGATTCATGGCCAAAGTGGTGTGTTCACAATAGAAATCAGGCAATAATTGTTCGCTGGGGCCCTCGGAATTGCGGCGTATATTCTTTACCACTTGCATATCTTTCGACACATTACAAGCATCTACTTGCGGCTGCAGCCGTTGCATTAAACCGTCCAAAATCGGATTCATATTGGATGTTAGACCTGAATAGTTCGCTATAAAGTTTTTCATATTAACCAAACGCTGATTCTCGATATTCTGCAGCAGCGAGGAGCCACGCAACACGGCCATTTCCCAATCGACACGAGCGCGTTCGGCGCGTATACAGAGCGTATAGTATTCGACATCGGCACGCTTTACGGCCTCCTCGGCTTTCTTGCGTTTGCTATCCAATTTGGCACAATCCTTTTCGGCTGATCTGATCTCTTTTTCGGCAGCAAGTTTATTGGGACCCTGATGTAGCAATGCAATGGACGGAGATTTCTGTATTCGTACATCCAACAGAGCATCTTGCAGCTTTTCATTCTCGCGTGCTGCTGTGTGTGAAGACTTCTTGGCCTTGGCCTCGCTGACACGCCATTCGGCTAGCGTGCGAGCCGCCTTGTCGACATTGCTCTCAACCTATTTGGGTAAAGAGACGGAAAAGTTATTAATGAAGTATTTGGGAGCAATTTTCTATAACTGATACTCACCGACTTTCTGGTTTTGTGATGTGCTTCGATAATATTTTTGAGTGGTTTTACAATTTCATCTGTGAGTGATGCTGATAATTGGCGATGGATGTCGCTGCGATTCTCCATTTCGGTAGCCACACCACGCCAAGCATCGGCGATGCTGCCGGGCAATTCACGGCAAGCTTTGTTCAATTTGTTGGCCATTTTCGAGAGAGATTTTGAGTATAAAGTTTCACACTCAACTCTGTGAAAGGGCAGTCAATTAAAATAAAGATTTTAAAGAATCTAGGAATAGCAAATAAAATAAGCTACCTTTCTTGTAATATCATTATAAGCTCTTTTCCGAAGTCGCCACCTTGCTTCACGTAACGTCGCAGTTCTTCGAAACCATTTTGGCCCTGAAAGTGTAAACAACAAATATTTTTAATATTTCTGCTTGTAAGACAATGCATAAACTTGCTTGGAAACCACAACACGAATATAAATTTAAATATACTTAAAAATGCCATAATTTTAAATGAATGTAGTCGACTAGCGATATGACCGCCGCCTTAGATTGATAGCTTCTTTACTATTTCCTAAAATGTAGCAGCTGCACAACACAAGACACTTCGCTAATCGCTGTCCCCAGTTCTCCACTTACCTCTAATAGTTTGGCACATTTCGTAGCCGTTGATGTCTCATCAGCCGGCCGTTGGGTAACTGAAGACTCTAGATCATTTTCTTGCTCCGTTTCACCTCCACCACCACCAACACAACTTCCATCCACCAAATGATCTGTACTCACACCAAAAGCAGACGTTGGACTAGATATTATTGTTCCAGCCGCGCCGCTAGGTGACTGTATCAAGCTGTTACTGCAGGCGCTCGTGTCGCTGTCACGCAACACAGGTACACTCACTCGACTAGTGCCGCCACCACTGCGCAATAACGCGCTGCTATGCACCGAAGGTGACTGCCGACACTCGGAATTGTTGAGGCTCATCTTCGAAGTGGCGACGCGTTGTAAGGTCGCCTGCTTCTGCACCACTTCCTTCAACTTCGTACTCTCTTCGCCTAACCAGTTTTTCACGCCATGCCAGCCTTTCCTCAGCTTCTCTTTATTGTTGTTAAAACTGATCAGCCGCGAATTCTTATTCTTCAGAAGCGTAATTCGACGCTCGCTGGGCTTCAGATTGTCGCGATGTTGGCAGTATTCTAAGTCGATTTCCTGGTTGAATTCCTCCGATTCGTTGATCTGACGCGTAATCTCGTTAAGTTCAGCAATGGACACAAATAAAGTTTGCGTATTCAGACTTTGACAGCTAACGGACTTCAAATCGAACTCTTCAATAGTGCTGGCATGACTGGTCAGACTATTCTTCGAACCATTTTCATTGATCGAAGTGTTGCTGGAGAAAATAACGCCGCGTCGCTTTCCATTCGTGCGCCGCATGTTCAGAGAGTCCACACTTTTGAAATGATGCTGCTGTGACAGATAGCCCGACACCTTTTGCTCAGCACACATTGGCGTGTTCGGATCACTTTGGCATTGTAGTGGCGATAGCTCTACCGAAGGCGATGAGTTTTCCTTATCAGCATCGTTATTATCCTCGTAGTCGGAGGGTGCAAGACTGCACTTGCTGACACCAAAAAGTTCTGGTAAACGCGGTAAATCGCGACAGTTTTCGAGATCAGGAGCAGTCAAATTCAAATCACAAGTCATCGAAGGTGTCTTCTCCAGAAAAATCTGCAGTTCAGCACGATGCAAATTCTGCGCTGATTTTGAGTGCTGACGTCGACGCAGTTTAGGTGGTGGCGACGGTATTCTCGGCTTGGGTGGTGATAACACCAACACATCAATACCACGCTGAGTCTCACTGTTCGTAGGTGATTCTGTCGAAGTGGATGACTCATCTTGATGACGCTTACTTTCTGGTACGGGAAATATTGGCACTTGCAGATACGGACGCGAGACCAAACTAGCCGGTACCACCTCATCTGGCGGTCGCTTTGGTGTACTCAAAGCCAGTTCATATTCTTCTTCCTCCTCTTCACCAGCCGGCTCAGCTGGCTCGTCGGTTACAGGCGGCGTACTTAGCGCATCTGCATATACTTCCGTCTCACTGCCTGATGACGGCATATACGGTGAGGAGGAGTGTATATTGATGGTGCGCACCATAGTACTGGGGGCAGCCACACCACCGCCAATCTGGCGCAGGCGCTCCTCACTCACATCGAAACGATCGGCGTCCAATGTTGTGGTCGATATCAAAACTGGTGCACCAATTTCCAAACGATGATCATCGGAATGCGCACCGTTCATATCGTAACTGCCTGAGGCGACTTTCTGTGGCGAACTGCCTTTGCGGCCAGCATTATGGCGACGCGTAATGCGATGACTGAGCGTGGAGTAACGCTTTGTCAACTTGTTGAGTAGGCCACTGGTAGGTACGGTGCTGTTGCTATTTTCATTGTTGTTGTTGTTATTACTAGCCTCTGTGTTTAGTTTGAATTTTTGCGTGCGTAAACGATTCATTTTCCTTACTTCCAACTACTAACCGCTGCCACTAATGCGCATTAATACGCAGATTAAAATGTCCACTTTGGCTGCGACGCTTGTGTTACTTCGAGGGCTGCGCTCATTAACCTTTGAAATTGAGGTTCGTAAAAAATACATAGATATAATGTTGTTTTTGTTACATTTCTACTATTTATTGTTATTTTTTTGTTTTGTTTTGCTACTAAAGTCAACGATGTGCAGAAAATTGAAATTTGAATTGAATCATGCGTGCTTATGTGCTCACAAGTAAGTACTTAAGTAATTAATTAAAAGTTGAATTTAGAAACTGATAAAAACTGATAATTCAAATGTTACGTTCTAATTCATTTGTTATTGATGTAACTAGCAGAATCTCATTGAAGTAAAGGTCTTTCGCAGAACGCAGTAAAAAATTGCCTTCTTCTTACACTCAGTACTCATGATTTCTTATCTAATAATTACCCCTACAAGAAGTAACAACCAAATGTACAGTTGGGCGCGAAAAAAGTGGGTTGAGTACAAAATTTGTATGATACAAAATTCTGTACTCGAAATTATGATGTTTAAAATCCTGCAGAGCAGAATTCTGTATTAAAAATTTTTAAGAAAAGTGCGAATTGTATTAACCATTTGCGTAGACTTTATTTGATGGAAATTCTGCGTTTGGAGCGCATTTAATTTTGTGGGCAATAGATTTTATACCAGAATTTATTTATTTCATATGATTCATGATATTTGCTCCTAGATTATATTTAGGTAACTTTAGGCAATTAAAATTACAAAAAAAAATGTATATGTTTTAAATCCAATTTAGAACAAAGAACAAATCATTAGTAACTGTGAAGCGTGTGATATTTCTCAAAAGTATTCAGGGGACAACAGATACCTCTAAAATTTCGAAAAAAAATGTTTTTTTTGTTATTTTCATAAAATGTTAATATGTCAAAAAAATTTTAGAACGTAAATTTAAGTATTTCTTATATTATAGATAATCAACCGTGACGACTCTATTCTTTGCGTTCGAGCGCTGGGAGAGGAATTTTCATGTATTTAAACTTTATACGCGTTTTTCTCAAAACTATATTTTCGAATTGGCGTCCACGATAAGTCGAAAAGTTATTGATCGATCTCCCTGAAACACACATCTTTTTTATGATATTACTTTCTATGTGTTTCAAGTTTTCAAAATTTTTTCGAAAAAATAATTTTTTCGAAGCAAAAATAGTAGGAAAATTCGCCCCAAAATCAATTTTTGTTTTTTGAAGCATTTTATTCCGCGAATTTTTTTTCCATTTATTAATTTAATTCATATAGAAATTATGACATTAATAAACAAAAAAATTTTTTGGTTTTTTGTATTCAGGTCACTGACGCCGATGCTACACTGCCCGCCGATTGAGAAGCCCCGCTGCGACCTTTCTGGAAGAATTGAGTGTACATCCGAAATTTTAAATGATTAAAAAAAAAAACTGTATATTATTTTAATGCATAAATAAACTGTACGCCAATTTTGAAAAAAATATATTGGCTTCTCCATTTTAAATAATTTTTATGAAAATCAGGGAAAATATGGCCGTTTACAGGTATCTGTCCCCTTAAAATAGAAAACATAATTCATTTTAATATTGTTACTATTGTTGTAATTGTGTGAATTAATACCCATAATCTTAGGAAATGTTGCTAGAATCTGGATTTGTATTCTCTAATGTTCTTGTGGAAATTTTTTTAGTCGTCAGTAATTTTCTAAAAAAAATATTCTTTGGGTTTTTTAGCAGCTCAAGCTCAGGTAGTTGAACTTTTTCTTACGCACTGCACACTCTCTAGACTTCAGCTTTAAATTGCTTTGCTTTTTGAGGCTTTTGGAATATTCGGTTCCTTCCAAAAAGCAGTTCGGTGATATGAGGTTTGGTTATCTAGATATCGCAGCTGCGTAAAGCTTCACTGCTGATCCAACTGCTATTCGCGTTGTGTTATTTTTCTTATCCTGGATTTAACTCGTAAGACGTTAAGTCGGTCTTGCCGCTAATCTTGCGATCACTTATGGAAAGCGCTGACTCTAACACATGCGCTTCCGTCGCGAAGATCAGCGGCGATTCTCGATCTTGTATGCTCAGTGTGTATACAAATGTCATTGGCAAATTTTTTGAATTCAAGAAGGTATGTAATTACCTACTCTGTAGATACCAGTGGTCGAATCTTCAAATTGAGATCTTTTATCTTCATAAGTATAAGTATCTATGAGTTTGTATATGACTTATGACTAGTTAAAGGGGCCCTAACAAATGCCATACGCAACTTTTTGTACAATTACGCCGGACAAAGGCTAACATAGCGTAAGCATTCGGAATTATATAATCCATATGAATAGTGAATATGAATAGAGAAATTTCGAAAAGTGAAAACATGAACTTATTTAACAAATAAAGGTTATAAAGAGAAGTGGGTGGATAATACTACCTTGAGGCACACCAAACGATACCTGGAAAAATTTACCTAGGAAGTTTTGTTTTCCAGTGCAACTGAGTAGCTTCTATCAGATAAATATGATGCTATCCAAGTTAGGAAGATGGAATGGAATCCAAAACTTTATGAGAGACTCTATCAAAAGCGATGAAAAAGTCAGTGTAGTTGGCTTTTACTTGATATCCAGACCTAAAGCTATCAATACAGTTTGCAGAAAAAATTGCAAGGCTCCAAACCGTAGACCTTCCACTAATACAGCTAAGTTGATTCGCGCTTATGAGCCTAAACACAGCAAAAACCAACCTTGTCTAAATAACCGTCTCAAACATTTGTAAATCTCAACAATCTTAGTCCGGGAGCCAGGGGTCGATCTTGGACTATGTTTTTATACCGTTAAATTCTTGACTATACTTGTGACTTAGCTTTCATGAATAACGAAAGTGAACGTCAGCTGGCGCACCCGCGGTGGGTGTGATTGTGGGAGGGTACGAAACGTGTGGAAACGTGACGTATTTTCCCCCCTCTACGGCGCAGCTGACTATTTTTTTTTATTCTACTAAATGTCAACAATACACAAAACAAAATTTCAGCCGGTATTAAATGAGTTGCTAAAAATTTTTTTTCGACACGTTTCGCAACATCCCACGCACGTACCCACTGCTACTGGACCAGCTGACGGTTGGTTTCGTCATCCATTGGATGGCGTCTGCCTTCAGTATTAAAATCAGTCGGCATGAAATGATGAAGTCAATATGACCCTTGGCTACCGGACTATCTCAAAATATTGTAAAGCGGCTGTCGTAGCCGTATGGGTGGGGGCGTGACTACCATTTGGAATTCAGAGAAAACGTAGCTTCGAGTCTCGGTGAAACACCAAAATAAAGAACAAGTTGTTTCTAATAGCGGTCACCCCTCGGCAGGGAAGGGTCAACCTCCGAGTGTATTTGTGCCATGAAGAAGCTCCTCATAAAAAATATCTGCCGTTCGGAATCGGCTTGAAACTGTAGGTCCCTCCATTTGTGGAACAACATAAAGACGCACAAATAGGAGGAGAAGCTCGGACAAACACACAGGAAGAGTGTACGCGCCGAGTGTCTTTATATACATACATATCATTATGATTATTATTTTTTTATTACTGTTATTATTTAATACAAAATTTGTTTTAGAAGTATGAAATGTTGCTGCATATGTTTGCAAAATTAACTTAACTTGCATTCATGCAAACAAAAATGTCTTGCATTTGACCGCAAACAGTATTAAATTCATAGCGCCAGTCGCATGCTTCATGCAAAATGTCTTTGATTTTCGAATTCAGCACAAACATACCTCATTCGTAAGAACGCTCAAACGCTATCTAGTAGCTCCTGCTTGACTAAATGATTTTTTTCTTTTTCTTAAAGCATTTTCTTAACATTTCACGCATCGAAAAACTAAGCCAAATTCACTTAGCAAGAAACCATATTGAAAAATGTGCAAATAAGTTTAGCTCTTTCACCTTCTCTTCAAAAGCTGCATCACATTTTTATCACACGCACACACATATACTCGTATAAAGTTTAAGTTCTCAATGGCGACTGGTCTCAATCACCTTCGACCCGCGGCACATTCCGCCATCACACAAGCGGCCGCCGCCACCAATTCACTTTGTAGTTGTCATCACTTTACAATAAAGCTTCACTTTGCTATTGTTGTTGTTGTTGTTGTTTGTAGCTTGTGCAGATAATTGAAGAAGAGCAAACAGCAGGTAAAGACTTCAATAGTCAACAAGAAGCCAACTGTCAGCAGTGAGAAATTTAGATTAGTTGCATCGTTGGTGGTGGCAGCAACAGTTGTTAAAGTAGTGGTTGATGGAGTAGTTGCTGCTGCTGTTGTTGTTGTTGCCGTGGTTGCACCGTTTTGCTGGCCTTTTAACCTTTTACGCTGGCTGTGGTAATGCATTGGGTCAATTCTTTAGGTGCACAGTAAGCCAAACAACAACAATTAGGTGTGTGTTTGTTTTGTGTTGTAATATTTTTTTTATTTTATTTTGTTTCTGCAGTCGTTTGCTTTTAATAGATCCTGTGCTACTCGTAGTAAGTTCACTTGATTTCTTCATTGGTAAGCATTTTTTTTTCTGCCTTCTTTATTCTATTAGTTTTGCGGTCAATTAGAAAAAGAAATAAAATGAAATTACTAATGTTGCTGCTCGCTTTTATTACTTTTCACTATGTATTTTTTTTTTGCTTTATTTTGTTTTTTTTTGTTCAATATGCTTCACGTCCACTCAGTTGGTTAGCTTTTGTGACAGTTTATTTCATTGTTAGGTTTTCTCTTGTGCGGCTTTTGCTTAGTTTTTGCATTTCTGCACTATTTGTTTGTCGGTATTTAACCTGAAAAATTTTCACCCTTTTTTCAGCCGACTTCACTCACTTCTGCAAAGGCAGTTGATGGCCGCAACAAGGTGTTGGAAAAATTGGATGTTTTGCGTGCAATTGAAAATTGTTAACCCTGCAGTAGTCGCGCGGTCTACATATGTAATCCACCATTGTTAAATTTTAAATTTCTGGAAAATCGTGCATCGATTTCATCGGAGATTTTTGCTACTTGTAACTAACAAATTGAGAGTCACTCTCAGTGTTCCGCTGTTAATTGTCGCGTGCAGTTGTGTCGCTAGAGGTTCGTGAAATTTATGGTCTACGCATGTATGCCGCGCGACCGATTACGTAAGTATTTTAAATTAGGCTTTATGCTAATAGCTAGTTATACTTTGTAAATAAAAGTGGACTTTTGGCATAATTTTTCATTTTTCAATTTTGTGGAACTTTTCTTATAATATTTACATATGTATGCTACTCTGCTGAAATGACTTTGGACGAACAACTCTTGTCCTTCAGAGGGAGTTGTTCTTTTCAGCAGTATATTCCAAATAAACCTGCTAAGTATGGACTGAACGTTTTTGCACTTGCAGATGTTCATTACCCATACACCTATAACTTAGAAATTTACGCCGGCCAACAACCCGAAGGTCCATTTCGGTTAAGCGACGAGAGATTTGATATTGTGATGAGAATGGTGCAACCAATTTTGAATAGACATATCATATTACTATGGACAATTGGTTTTCCTCTCTGAAAATAGCAAAGCAATGATTTGATAATGGAATTACAATGGTTGCTACCGTTCGAAAAGATAAAAGAGAAGTTCCCCGGGAATTTAGAATAGCTAGAGGCAATCCAATATGCTCCACTCTCCATATACTCTGGTTTCTTATGTATTAAAAGCCAACGAAGTGATAATAGCCATGTCTACAATGCACAAGGATACAGCGATTGATCCGGATACTGACACCGGAGATCAACGAAAGCCGGAAATAATAACATACTATAATCGCACTTAAAATGGCGCTGATCTGGTTGACAAAATGTGTTCTCTTTATGACGTATCTAGGAATTCGAGAAGGTGGCCGCTGACTAAGTTCTATAATCTTGTAAACCTCAATGCTCTCAACGCATTATGCATTTACACTGCAAACAGTAACTATGAATATGTCAAAAGGCGTGATTTTCTCATAGACTTAGCCTTGTCTTGGATGAAACCACTGGCTCACCAAACATTAACACTTACCACGCTACCTAGAACACTGACATTTAAAATAAAAGACTTCTTGGATCTTCCACAAGTTGTAAGTCATCAAGGTCCAACGCACAATAACTACGTCGGTCGTTGCTACGATTGGGGAAGGGCCCGTAATAAAAGCACCCGTAAAGTGTGTAACGCTTGCAATAAATGCATTTGTCCTGATCATTCCAAGACTGTATGTTCGTCATGTTTCGAAAACAATTAAAACATCTCAATTATCTTCTGGTTATTTTATATATATTTTATACTTTTGTGAAGTATCTTAATTTTTTGTTAAAAAATGAAGTTTTGGTTTTTATTTATTTTATGTAAGAACAGAAAGTTTATTTATGTTATTTTTGACTAATATTAATAAATTAAACAATAACAAGAATACTTAAAACAAAAGCAATGGAAGAATTAAATATTTATCTTTTGTATTTTTAATTTTAAAATGGATTACATATGTAGACCGCGCGACCAATTACGTCAGTTTCAGGGGCGCGACTACTGTAGGGTTAAGCGCTCTATACATATGTGTTTATATGTATGTATGAGTGTATGTATACGCACATGTATTTAACTTGTTTTGCTTTATTGACACAATCGCTCAACAAACCAACAAAGCCAATGATTTTCCTACCAACCCATCAATCAACCCATTGGTTGGGCTTATCGCCGGTTCATTGACGAAAAACGCTAAATCACTATCATTAATCCCGTAATTTAATTTGCAGAAACCTTACAAATTGAGCTTTTTTTGTTTAAGATAAATGCGGGTGCACGGCCTATCAACTTTGCGATTACTTTTTTGTTTAATTTAGGTCGAGAACACGTTTCGATTAATTCCATATTAGAAAGAAGACGAATTGTTAAACAACTACATTTTAATTGTGCCAAATGAAACTGCTGAAAGCTACTCATATTAAGGGAGGATCTCTTAATCTAGCTTTACATTTATTTTTTTTTTTTTTTTTTTTTTTTATTGAAACGTTATAAAATTTGTATACATTTCATGGTATTACGCCTAGCATAAGCTAACAAGTAACATTATTCTATCCTTAACATTGAAATTTAAAAACAATTATAAATATTTTACAAACAATTATACAGCGTTGGCGACTAAATCTCGTGGCTTAGTTCTTCGAAGTCTTCTTGTGCAGACTGTTTTGGTAAGCTCTGCGGCCTCCGGGTTTATGTGCTCTTTCAGCCTGGTTTCATGGTTACTTGCAAGAATTTGGATTATATCAGCGACTTTTTTCACCGACAGATCCTTGTGTAGGTCGTGATTTCGCACATACCAAGGTGCGTTGACCATGTCTCTGAGAATCTTATTCTGCAGTCGTTGTACAGCTTCAATGTTTGATTTAGTGGTACATCCCCATAATTGAATGCCGTATGTCCATACCGGCTTAACTACTAGGTTGTATATTAATAATTTATTCTGTATTGACAATGTAGACTTTCTGCCAATTAACCATTTCATTTTTTTAATTTTTAAGTTGATTTCAGTTGCTTTAATTTTGACATGTTCTTTCCATTTGAGCTTTGCATCCAAAGTCATACCCAAGTATTTTGCTGTATTACTATATGGAACAGTAGCAGATGATATTTTCACTGGGTTATAGGCTATTTTCTTGTTTGTAAAGTCTACGTGACCAGACTTGCTTTCATTTAGTTTGATTCTCCAGTTTTCAGTCCATGCGACAACTTCGTCTATCGATGCCTGTAACTTTCTAGTTGATTCATTTGCGTTATTTCCATAGGCTAAGATACACGTGTCATCAGCAAAAGTGGCTATCTTACTTGTATTTGAAACAGGTAGATCTGCAGTATAGAGCAAATACAGTACTGGCCCAAGAATGCTGCCTTGTGGTACACCAGCTTCAATTTTTTTAATGTTTGAGTATGCTTGTCTTTGTTTCACTCTAAAATATCTGTCTGTGAGATATGATTCCAATAGCAAAGTATATTGATATGGGAGCATCGCTCTGAGCTTACGGATTAGACCTTCGTGCCACACTTTATCAAACGCCTGTGCGATATCAAGGAATATTGCTGAACACACTTGATTGTTTTCTATGGCCTCTTCTATGATGTGTACTATACGATGTATCTGATCTATCGTTGAATGTTTTTCTCGAAATCCAAATTGGTGAGATGGTATTAATTGTTTATTAGAAATTATATCCTTTAATCGTTTGGAAAATAGTTTTTCAAATAGCTTTCCGATGGCTGGGAGTAATGCTATTGGGCGGTAAGATGTGACTTCGTTGGGATTTTTCCCTGGCTTTGGGATCATTTTAATTTCAGAAATTTTCCAGTGCATTGGTATGTATTTAAATTCAATGCATACATTCATTATTAAAGTGAGTTTGATTAGCGCTTTGTAAGATAAGTTCTTTAGCACTTCGGCTGTGATTAAGTCAAATCCTGGACTTTTCTTTTGTTTTAGTTTGGAGATTTCATTTGCTACCTCATCAGTGGTAAAACTTGTAATTTCAACAGATTCTTGCACAGTATGGGGAAACAAAGTGTAATTTATCGTTTCAAATGGCTTAAAAATTTTTTGGAGGTGTTGTGCAAATAACTCAGCTTTTTCCGAATCGGTTTTTGCCCAAGGTAGGTTGCTATTTGGCTGTTTAATTGGGGGATTATGTTGAATTGGTCTTTTCATATGTGCCGTAGTCCGCCAGAGAGAGTAATCAGAGGTTTTATCTGCAGATAGGTTTTGTAGCTTTATATTTAAAGTTCTGTTTTTATTTTCTTGAATAGCATATTTCACTGTTTTGGTGAGGTTGTTTAATTGTGTTTTAAGTGATGGAGACCTAACCGACTGCCACTTTTTTCTGATTTTTCTTTTTTCCTTTATGAGTTCAATTATATTCGAAGGATATCTTTGGCGATTAATTTTTTGGACTCTTACAGGTGTACTTAACCAAGCAGCTTTTTGTATCTGTGCTGACAGCTTTATTGTTTCCTTCTCAATTTCGTCAACATTATCGATTTCATTTGTCGTGTTTACATATGTGTCTAGTTTAGTCTTGAAGTATTGCCAATCTGTATATTTATTTGAAAGGAGCAGGTTACTTTCATTGATTTTTGGTTCACCATTAAGAATCATGAATATAGGTGAATGATCTGAATTAAGTTCTAAACCATCCTCCAGAGTTATGATGTTGTATGGTAGTTGTTTGACTACGAAAAAATCAATCAAATCTGGAGTCTTATTAATGTCTGTTGGCCAGTATGTTGGAGTTTTACATAAAAATCTAATTTTACAAGATGAAAATAACTCAAGAAGTGATGCCACTTTTGGAGCGCTAAAACTTCGTCTATTGAGCTCAAAAAACGCAAAAGTACGCTATGTACCCATTGAAAAACTCTCTGTATATAGCAAATATGCCAATAATTCATCTCACAACTATTCCTGGATATCTCGGAAACTAATACATAAATAATTCAAATATAATTTAAAGTTAACTTTTCCGGCCAGCCCAATTGGTTCAAATGACGTTTGAAACCTCTTTTGGTAGCTATGTTTTAATGGATTAATATCTTTAGGTGTTCGACGTAAGGGCACTAGTCTGCCATCCCAGAGATTGTGGGTTCGAATCCCACGTAAAGCACGGTCCTCGCACTTTTCCACATTTACCTACTTTTCCTCTCTCTAAAAACAAAAAAAAAAAATTATTCCCCCAAAAACTATCTTTTCCATCCTTACTCCCGCACAATATTTAACGCATTATTTGCATTGTGGCTACTAAAACAAGCAAAAACCAAAGAAAAACACACAGTTACACATTGCATCAGTCAAGTTCCTCAAAGTTACTCATTGCGCCAACAAGAGAAAGCGGGCGACCGCGGTAATACCACAGACACACGAAATTAAGCGAAGTTCTCAACCATCTGTGCGATCCTTCTGGCAGAAAAATGTGAAGCACAGATGGCGCTCCAAGCAGCAAGAAGGCGTTGTTCCTAAGCAACGACAGGTGGACAGTCACACTATTTCGGACTGGTAACGGCAGGCTAATCACCTACCCTGGCAGAAAGCAAAAATAGATTAATGAAACCAACGCAAGACAAGTCTTGTCGAGACCCTATGCTGCCGAGAGGAGTGAACAAGGAAAAAAAAAACATCTTCAGGTGTACTAGAAGTGACGTTTGAAACCTCTTTCGGTAACTATCGTTTAATGAACTAATATCTTCAGGTGTTCTAGAAAACATTGAAAAAATAGCAAAGAAATGTTTGTCCCTAAATTCGAGCATGAAAGCTGGCTGCCAATATATCCAGCGGTGATCACATTGCGAACCCATCCCCAGCTATTTATGAATTGTAATTGATTATTTTTTGTTAATTTTGTTTTAAGTAAAAAGGGCCCATTATTTCGTTTTGTATGGAACAAAATATAATATCAGTTTGGAGAGAAAGAAATCCATTATTTTTGCGCAAATGGCTTAAAATTATTTTTTGGTCGATCTTTAGTTGTTGGCTGCTACGGCTACTAACGAGCCGGTCAATTTCGATTATTTCTGTGATTTTATCGATATTTCCGACATTATCGATTTTTTCTTTAACATAAAAAATGCCTGCAAGAAATCGACAAACCAAAATTGAACGTAATCGGCATCGAATCATCGGCATCATAAATATCATTCACAATTTCAGTGGCCTGGCTTGCATTTCTATATTTATCAAAGAAAAACTGAAAAATGTATCAAATTTTCTCAACATTTTACACCACCAATTGGTAATGAGACGCGTGGTTGCTCGGCTCGTTCCAACAGAGTTGAATTTATTTAAAAAAAAAAGATGATGGAAGACATGTTTGAGCAAAAGAATTAATAGGTGATGAGATGTGGATATATGAGTTTGACATGCAAACTAGTCAACCAGTCAACAGGCGGCTGAATGGCGCTACCCACATGCGCCGAAATCCAAAAAACTACGTCAAAGTCGGCCAAAGTGAAAGTTATTCTGCTCGTTTTCTTTGATTATCAGGGTGTGGTGCACTCGGAATTCGCTCCAAATGATTCTACGGTATATAAAAAATATTATTTGGAAGTTATGCGACATTTGAGAGAGAATATGCATAGGAAACGGCCCAATTTGTGCAAAGAAAACTCATGGATCTTACACTATGATAACGCACCGTCTCACAAGGCTCATATTGTGAACACTTTTTTGACCAAAAACTCGACAAATATCATCGAACAACCAGCGTATTCACCGGATTTAGCCCCCTGTGACTTTTTCCTTTTCCCAAAACTTAAATTGCCACTCCACGGACGCCGCTTTGAGTCGATAGAGGTCATTAAGGAGAATTCGCTGAAGGAGCTGAAGAAGATCTCTTCAAACGGTGCTTTGATGACAGGACTAATCGTTGGCATATGTGTATTGCTTCGAATGCAGCCTGTGTTGAGGGCGACAAAATATATTTTGATGATTAAACAATTATTTTGCGTTTTATTGAACAATTTGCTGCACTTTTTTAACAGAATGTAGAGCGAAGTGTTGAAGAAGACGCTGAAGTGTTGATTCGTCGTCGTTCTCAACTTATTGGCCTTTGTCCTATGACTACGTGGAATATTTTACGTAAGACTCTATTGGCTTGCGTGCCTATAAAATACAGCTCGTCCAAGAATTGAAACCAAATGTCGCATTTTTGCGGATTCGGCTCATTTAGATTTATTCAAAAAACCTTTCAAAAATTGGACTGATCGAATGAACCATCTAACTCATATCCGCGCGGATATATGCCGGATGTCATATTCAAAAAATAATTGCCATGAAGTGATCTACCACATTTTTGTAAAATAAGTAAAAAAGTTATTCCAACAATATTTCATTTTTCTATTATCACTTTAAGTTCTCAAATTCTTAAAAAAAACCCCTTTAATTGGATTAAAAGTGGAGTATAGAGATGTGAAATTAATCAAGGCGATTTAAATAAACAACAGCTGATTATGTTCATAGAAATTACCAGCCATGATAATACAGGGTGGCTTATGAATTTTGCTACATTAAGAAATTCAAATAACTTTTTTTTTTAGTGTATGGAATTTATTTTTTTTTCAAGTTGAAGGTCATTAAATTTTATTAAATGTAGCTTAACTAGTTTTAAAAATAATTGAATTTAAATGCCCCCCATGCTCGTTGACACAAGTGCGGCATCTTAGTAAAAAGTTGTTCATTGCTGCTTTGAGAGTTGCGACAGGAATAGCCGCAATTGTTGCCCGAATGGATTGTTTTAGTTCATCTAAATTTGTTTGCTTTGTTTTATAAACTTCTTGTTTACATAAACCCCACAAGAAAAAGTCAGGTGCAGTAAGGTCAGCCGACCTGGGGGGCCAACGAAATTCGGAGTTTCTTGAAATCAATTTATTGGGAAATTTTCGTCGCAACTCTGTCATAACAGTCTGGGCTATGTGAGACGTTGCCCCATCTTGTTGAAACCACACAGAGTTGAAAGGAATTCTCTTTCGGCGTAGTTCTGGATAGAAAAATTCTTTCAGCATTTTCAAATAACGGTCTCCAGTAACCGTAACGGTGTGACCATTTTCTTCAAAATAATAAGGCCCGACAATACAGCGTGAAGAAACCGCACACCACGCAATTCCGTCTCGTGGAGTATCTGTGGGTTAGAAGTACTCCATATTCGACAATTTTGTTTGTTCACATTGCCGTTTAAATCGAAATGGGCCTCATCAGACATGAAAAGGCAGTTTAACATGTTTTGGTCTTCTTCCACCATTTGCAGGATCTTCTGGCAAAATTCCAAGCGAATCGGCAAGTCTGCTGCATTCAGTTTGTTAACCATTTGAATTTTGTAGGGAAATAAGTCTAAATCTTTGTGCATTATTGTCGGCTGACACCAAGTTGAGCAGATAAGCTTCTTGTTGAAACCCTTGGATTGCTTTGTATAGCTGCAGCTACAGCAGCGATCGTTTCCTCCGTCCAAACTGGTGGGTTTCGATGATAAGGCCTTCTTGCGACTGTTCCTTGCTTAGCAAAATTATGCACCAGTCTCATTATGGTCCATCTGCTCGGGGGATCGCCGCCAAACATCCGCCTATACTCTCTCTGTACCAAAACTACGGACTGCAGTGCGTGATAGCGGCGGACTATCCAAATTCTTGTTTGCGTGTCCCAGTTATCCATTTTAATAAATTTTAAAGATCAATCTGCAAATTAAAATAAAAATGGAACAGATAACTTAAAAAGAAAAAAAGTTATTCAATTTTTTTTTTTGGTAGCGGCTTTCATCAGCCACCCTGTAGTTGAACAGGATAGTGGATTTTTTACTCCATGTCGTTGTTTCAGAGCTAGTAAATTTATCATTTTCAGGCGATTCAGAAAACGAAAAGAGTTAAAGGGCAGTTTAAAGTTGAGCACAGTTTATCGGTTCGATCAGTAAAGTTAACTTTATAGGTTATAGAAATTGAAAAAAGAAAAACGGTATTTTATTTCATTTCCCTTTCTGCACTGCGTGAATTTACTTCACTTAAGAATTTTAGAAAAAACATAAACAATAAATGTGTTACCTCTACTTTTAGCGATTGCATTGTAGCAAAGAAGCTTAAATTGATATGAAAATAAGTATTCACAATATCAATACTTATACATTCATACTTATATACACAAAATATGAGCAATAAAATGCCGACTAAAGAATGAAGCAGAGAATCCAATCAAAATGAAGCAATCGCGCTTAAATTACCCGCTGGCTCGCAGAAAAGCTAACTATGTACTTAACTGCTAAACTATGCTCATAAGGACAAAAGTTCAAGTAAAGGGCAGAAATGCAATCGAAGGCCGATTGAGCAATAAGTAAGAAACCTATCTATACAACGACGGTGTGTACGAGCAGAAGCTGGCATATAAACATAAAACTTGGCTGAGCGTCTGAAAATTCAAAGAAGCAATGCAAGATATGCAACAATCCGTGGCAGTTTATATATCTACATACTTGCATACACCTATTAATACATATGTAGCAACTTTTGTACATGCATTTAAGCGTTTGACTGAGGATATGGCGAGAACTCCAAGGTAGGTGACCGCATAACATGCAGCATCTGCAGTCACTTGAAGGCGGCAAACTTTTAAGTACTCTTATGCTTGCATTCGTACACACATACATGTGCATATGCACATACATAGATATTCTTCCTGAATTCAAGATATGCGCCTGATAACGTCGCAAAATTATGACTATGCGTTGCAATAAAATTAACCATTTCTAGTATAAAAATAATTGTATATTTTGTATAGACAAAAGCAAACTCCCACTTCAATTACCTGCAAGTACGCCATGCCATGGAGCGGGTTGTGCGCAGTGTTTGCATGCTAATTGCATACTTCACGGCGGTTGTCCTTTGTATATGCCTACATACATAGTGAACCCACAGCTAGTGAAGAATAGGGTGGCACGGCAATTGGTTACACAAGCAGACAGCTACAATGAAGAAGTTAAGCGGCCTGTCGGGCCTCAAGAAGAATTGAAGGAGTTCAGGAAGCAAACAAAAAAAAATAAAAATAAAAATCTTTGAAAGAAACACAGCATTTTAGTATGCAGCCAAACAAAGCCATTACATGTACATACATGCGTATGCATGTGCGTGTGCTTACCACACACACACTTCAAGTGTGGAATATTGCAGTGGAGCTCATTTGAGAGGCATTCTTAGAATGTCAAGTGGGTTTTGTTGCAGGTGACTTTGATTGCTACCCTGTGGATAAAAATAGTTAGGCCACCAGGAGACTGGTAATGATGCATGCATTATGAATGAGATAGCGAGCGATGGAGTGTAATGAGAGCCTATCGTGAACTTCGGGCGAAAATTGCATAGCGAGCGATATTTTTGATTACTTTTCTTGGTTTTGTTTTGGTAATAAAATCTAGATCCAGCGGCTAAGTTGGCTGGCTCATGCCGTCCGAATAGAGTCAAACGCTCGGGCTCTGAAAGTAATCGATGCGGTACCAGCTAGTGGTAACAGAGGAAGAGGAAGACCTCCGCTGCGCTGGAAAGGTCAGGTGGAGAAGGACTTGGCTTTACTTGGTATTTCCTACTGACATCGGTTAGCTCGAGACTGGTGCACTTTGTTAAACTCGGCCAAAATTGCGTAAGAAGTTTTTCTAATAGCGGACCCCCTCTGCAGGCAGTGGCAAACCTCCGAGTGTATATCTGCCATGAAAAAGCTACTCATAAAAATATCTGCCGTTCGGAGTCGGCTTAAAACTGTAGGTCCCTCCATTTGTAGAACAACATTAAGACGCTCACAACAAATAGGAGGAGAAGCTGAGCCAAACACTCGAAACGGTTGTTAGCGCCAATTAAAAAAAAAATAATAATAATTAAAACTTTTTTAATCCATTAAATATATATTTAGGAACAATAAAACGCAAAAAAATTGTCTATGATTTCATGACATTTTGAAGTAACCTCACTTTAGTGCAAAAGCGTGAAAAAGCGGAATTAAAGTGCCTGTGATCCATTGTCGATAACAGAGTAAAAGTAAGTACTTTTTGACAAAAAAAAACAAAATATTTTCATGGAGTCGATTTACTCATCTTTCTCGACGGATAATAATATTTCAGCTTTTCAACTGTTTTCTATACTTTACAACTAATATAGTTTTTATATATGGTTCCGTAAAAAAAACAAAAAAGTGCGTGTAGCGTAGTACACATAACAGAAGTGAAGGAGGGAGAGACCCGTGAGAGAATGAGAGAGAGAGAGAGAAAGAGAAAGAATATATATCTAAATAAATTCACAACATTTGCAGAGAATACAAATAAACAAAATTTACAAAAAACGGAGAAGGATCGACCGGTGTAGAAAAACGTCGGACACAAACCCCGAACAAACGCAGCGGTTCCAGGACCGCTGCAAAGGCACAACGCAATACCAATAAATCCGACGCCAAAATGGATATCACTTTATAGAACGCACAAGCATTAGCCAGGAAACGGAAATAAGCGCCCGAAAGTAAGCACAAAAAAAAAGTCAAAAAAAAATTGGGACCAGAAAACGCCCTATCAGTAGGCACCAAAGAAATATAACGCCAAAAAGTAGGCACCAAAAATATATTTCCTACAAGTTTCCTCAAACAAACAAGCGCCAAAAAGTAGGCAGTATTATTTCTCACTAGAAATTAGCAACCACGAAAAAAATTCATGAAAAATAGCCTAAAGTGTATCTAAGATATACATAAGGTAAAGCTCTCTCTCTCCTTTTCCTCTACGTTATATCTTTTTTCTCTCTCGCGGAACGAAAATGACCAAAATGTTGCATGACCTTGAAGTTTTACGCTACATTCTCGCTCGTCCAACGACGCCTAAAAAGTTTCACTTCAATACACAATTAGAAAAAAATGTGACGTTTAAGAACAAATTTTGCGGGTGGTCCAATATTCTTCCTCTTTCATAAGTGCTTTACCGCATTCTTGTCTCTCTTGGGTGCTGCACAGTGGTTATTATTACTTTTTTCGTTTAATTCATGTTTCAGAAATATATTTTTCAGTGTGCTGACACTGTGTTTGAAGGAACCTTCCACCTACTGATGGACACATGTGGCTGCTTCAATTCCTTTTAAAGTGTATAACATATTATATAATATGTAAGTATGTATGTATGCATGTCTGTATTAATGTCGGAGAGCACGCGCAGATGTAAAATTGCAAAGTAATAGAAATAAAAGAAAACTGTAACAAAAACAAAATATGTTTATAAATATAAAAACAACACAAAAGCATACGAGTGACTACATAAGTAAAAGTGGCAGAAAACTGCGAGAATGAGTCGAAACATTTGCAGCGGCCCGGACAAGTCGCGCAGCCAGGAAGTCAATGTAATTAAGGCGTTTTTGTTAGAAACATATTTACATATTTACATGCATACATATAGAGTAAGAACATAGACGCATGAATGCACACATTTTCAGTGGAATACATTGGCATGCATTGTACGTTGGCCACTTGTTGGGTCAACAACTTGCATCTGTGCGAAATATGGCGACAAGTTTTGCTGCCAGAACATATGACAGCCACTAATGGGTGGCAAATAATGATTTTATCTAGGCTGAAGAAATCCCACTCAGTCACACTTTTAAATATTTAGATTTTATGGGGTACATGCAGTTGCGTTAATTTACCACGCGAAAATTTATTGAAGCAATCGATTGATAAATAAATAAATAACTTACAACAGATTCTCGAACGTAATTTCAGAACGTAACGCTTTTCATCACAATTCCATATTTTTCATTTCCATAAAAAAATGTCTCGAATTCGTCATACAAATTTAGAAAAAAATGCAAAAAATGAAAAGGGAAAAAATTTTTTAAAATCAAGGAGAATTTTCAGCAACTTTAAACTTGGACTTCATTTTATTAAAATATAATAATCTATAAAGCTGCATACTAAAAGTATTTCTAAAAATTCTAATTTAAAACTTAGCGCGAAGCCTTCTCTTGCGCAGATAGGTCTTCTCGCTTTCCATGTCGCACGTGGAGGCTATCGTCACACTATACCTCAAGTAAAGCGTGGTGAGATTGGCGGTACTTTTACCAATAGGGGTTTTTCACAGATCACGCGTAACTACTGTCAAACTAAATACATTGCTTTTTTCAGTATTCATTGATATTTCATCATGGAAATATGTACGCTTCAACAATGTTTACAAATCGTAAAATTGTATTACGAAAATCGTCGCCCTCTGAAAAGTGTTCATCGCGCGCTCAGGTCAACTTAAGGTGTTCAGCGATGAGGCCCATTTTTGGTTTAATGGCTACGTCAACAAGCAAAATTGCAATAGCGGAAGAGCAACCCAACGCCATGCAAGAACAGCCATTACATCCATTGAAAATAACAGTTTTGTGTGACCAATGGGCTGGAGGAATCATTGGCACATATTTCTTCAAAGAAGAGGCTGGTACCGATGTAACAGTGAAAAGCGAACGCTATGGCGCCAAGATGAACGACTTTTCGATGTCGGAAATTGAAGCCCGTGATCTCCCCAACACAAACACATTCGGTTCCAACAAGATGGCGTTTCTTGCTATACAGCCCGTCAAACAATGGGTTTACTGCACCATCGTTTCGGTGAGCAATTTATCTCTCGACTCAGACGAGTGGATTGGCAAGACTTTTATTTGTGGGGATAAAGTCTAAATGTTTTGTGGATAAACCAGCTTCGATTGAGGCATTGGAAGCCAATATTTCTAAAATTATTCACGAGATACCGACGGAAGTCCTCAAGCCAGTCATTCAAAATGGGTGTTTACGGATGACCGAATTGCGGCGCAGTTGGGGTTAACATTTGAAAGGAATTATCTTTAATAAATAAATGTCATGAAGGGTTCAAAGTCTCAAGGGCACAAAAATAATAAAGATTGCCTAATCAATTTGAATCTTTGTTGTTTATTTCAATTTGAAATCCGATACCTCTAAATGGATCACCCTTTATTGGCAAACATCTAATATAAGCTAACAACAAATAGAATAACTCAAGCATCCCGGAAAGGTATTAGACCGATCTTCTCTTCCGAGGGGGACACGTAGGGAAACTTTTAGTTTGTTTGCGTCTCCGTACGTCAGATTGGCTTAAGAAATCTTCTTGGACTGCCAAACGAAATATATTTTCAGATCTACAGTCTGTGTCAGAAGATAAGAACCGGTATTTTTCTTGTAAAATCAAGATATATTTCGTTCTGCTTTTTGCTGCGTAATAGTCTCATTCAAGAGCTACGACGTCAGCGCTAACTCAGGGTAGTGTGGTTCGAAACTTTTCTGTAAACGCAACCAAGTCAAAATGAGCGAGAAGTACGCGAAGCGTTTCGAGGCAATATTCTTATGCACGCATTCGAAAGGGCCGAAATTGTCTTACGCCGCGGTTGCAAAAGTAAAGGGTGTTTTTTTAGAGGTTAGGTTTTCAAGATGAAACAAAACGTATATAATTTAATGTTATGGCCAAGAATTTAGCTTTATTATGAAGATAAGGGTTTGCCATTATGTTTTAAAAATGATTTCGGGCAAGTGGCCGCCGCGGCTGGCTCGAATAAATTCCAGCCGAGAGGCCCAATTTTCGACCACTTTTTGCACCAATTGGGGCCGTATGTCAGCAATAACGCGCCGAATATTCTCTTCCAAGACGTCAATCGTCTCGGGCTTATCTGCGTAGACAAGCGACTTCACATAGCCCCACAAGAAATAGTCCAGCGGTGTTATATCGCACGATCTTGGAGGCCACGCCACAGGTCCACGGCGCGAGATAATGCGCCCACCAAAAGTTTCCTTCAATAAATCGATTGTTGCGTTGGCTGTATGGCATGTAGCGCCGTCTTGTTGGAACCAAAGGTCGTCCACATCAACATCGTCCAATTCAGGCACGAAAAAGTCATTAATCATGGCTCTTTAGCGCTCTCCATTGACTGTAACATTATGGCCGGCTTCATTTTTAAAGAAATATGGACCAATGATTCCCTCTGCCCATAGAGCACACCAAACAGTGACTTTTTGAGGATGTAACGGCGTCTCAGCAATGGCTTGTGGATTATGTTCACTCCAAATGCGACAATTTTGCTTATTGACATACCCATTCAACCAAAAGTGAGCTTCATCGCTGAACAAAATTTTCTTCACGCGTCGCGCGAACCGAACCATTATTTTCGTAATAAATTTGCACGATTTGCAAACGTTGTTCAGGTGTAAGTCTATTCATTATGAAATGGCAAAACAAAGCATAAATCAAGTGACAGCTGTCAAAAAGACCATCTACGAAAAAAGTAGTGCCAACTTGAAAACCTAACCTCTAAAAAAACACCCTTTATTAAAAAATCAAAAAAGTTTGTTGTGATGTTAAATCAGCGGTATAAAGTGCACAAAAATGTTGATAACTTCTCCGAGCGCGGCTTGAAACGAGTGACGACAAAAAAGCTAGATAAAGTAATAGCCCAACTTTTTAAGTGGACCCTTCTTTGCGACTACGCCAAGCACGATAAGTTCTTGCTAAACACGAAATACATGAGGGAAAGGAAATAGGTAAGTATCAGCACGATCGAACGACGACTGAAGGAGGCGAACATATCCTACCGCCCTACATCAACAAAACCACTGCTCTCAAAAAAAAAAACTCATTGAAAACATGGAACGCGATTGGAGTAAGGTTGTTTTCTCGGAACAAGCATCTTTTTGGGCTTGCGATCCACTTAAGCGAGCTTGAACGTCGAAAAAATGGTCAAAACTTATTTCTGAGGTCGGTGAAAGAGATGTATCCAGAAAGAAACAATGGTTGGATCTTGCAAGAGGATAATGAACCAACACACTAAAGTCGACTCTGTAAGGCCTGGAAATAAGAAACAGTAATCGACTTGCCTTCCCAGTCCCCAGACGCCAACCGCATTGAAAATGTGTGGGGAATTATGAAAACGCATCTTGCCGTAAGGCCAGTCCACGATTTAAAGCAGCTCGTAAGATTATATACAAAACATTTAGAAGGTTAATGAAAGCATCATTAGATAAAGAAAAATCAAGCTCGATAAGAGATGAGATCTGGTTGAACTCATTGAGAGCGCGAACAATTGGCGCGTTATGGGCATTAACTGTTTTGTTATTACTTGCATAAAAAGGGTGGTAATTTCGTAGTTATTTTCTTTTTCTTATTTATTCCAGAAGGGCAGCACAGTCAACATCTCGCTTTGTAATATTATGTGCAAAAATTAAGGAGACAGCAGATATTCTAATTTCTAGAGGTTTGAGATTTCAGAGAAGTAAACGATGAGGTGCAGTAAATTGTAAAGACGGTAAAGCATACTTAAAAAAACCTTTTGAACTTTCTCTACACTGTTGATTTATAATTGTTGATAAATAATAGGGGTGTTCAAGGTGAGAACGTACAAAAGAAAAAAGCAATTTTAATGTGTATGAGTCAGAGAATCCTGTGCTATTACGCCGAATGAAGCCAAGCATCGCATAATATTTAGAAATGACAGAGAGTATGTGATTACTGAATGTAAATGATGCATCAATAATAATATCGAGGCCTTTTATTTGATCATACAGGACATGGCTAGCGATACTAAACAAGCTTTCAAAAATAAAACGCGATGCTAAGTAAGTGGCATGAAAGCATCTTTTAATACGATACTAAAGCAAAGATGAGATCTAGCGCACCACGTATATTTTCAATCTCAATTTGAATATTCAGTAATACGATATCCAAAGCCATGGATGGCGTGGTTTTCGTGACACCACATATTGTATAATTCCGCTGATCTCTGCACCTTATTCAATAAATTAGAATCGGTTTTTGTCTGCATAGAACACCACCAAGCAACATTTCCATATAGAAGAATGAGTCTGACGGCAGCAGTATAAACCCAATGAGCAACCTTAGGTTTAATTTCCCAGGTCTTACCTAAAACTCTCTTGCAGGCATAAAAGCAAGATTCGCTTTCCTAACTCTTTCTAAGATGTTTGACTTCCAAGTCAATTTCCTATCTATGTTTAGTCCCAAGTACTTGGTTTCTTCCGAAATCACAAGAGCTTCCCCTTTGAGTATAATTGGACTTAGCTGAGTGATTCTGTGTTTCCTAGTGAAGGATATGAGTTGTGTTTTGCCTGGGTTGACTCCTACACTTTTCTGCCCACCACACTTTTCTGCCCACCTAGAAAGTATATCTAGAGCATTTTGTATTGGGTCTCTTAATGTAGATAAAAAATTACCAGAAACAGCAATAACAATATCATCGGCGTAAGCTATCATCTTACAGCCCACCGATTCCAGTATTAACAGAAGTTTATTTGCAATTGTGTTCCATTAACCCTAGAAAACTAAACATTTTTTTTAAACGCTTAGAACTAAAGCTCGCCTATCAGGCTACTTTTTGAAAAAACAAAATTCTTCTCTAATTTTTGTTAAGTTTTTGTATTGAAAAACATTTTATTTTTTGAGAGTTGGACTATTTAACTATAATATAAAAAAAATATTTCATCAAATTGTTTTTATAAGCCAATTATGTACTTACTAAATTAACACTTAAATTTTTTTTTTCCAAGGATATCGTTTAGAAAAAATTTTATAATTTTTTTTTCTTTAAAACAAAAACATAAAATTCATATTTTTCTTATAGCTAATTGTACTAAGTTTCATAAAAATAAAGAATTTCAAATATATTATTAACATTTTGTTTTGTACATAAAAATTAATTCAGACCTTTTTTCTGATATCGCATGTATAGCAATTTGGGGATCTATGCTCCAGGCAGTATGTTCTATTGCATTTTGCACAATAATAAACACTCATACGTTTCTTGCTTGATGGACAGTAATTGCACATTGATCTTTTCCCTTTCTTTATTTGTGGTTCAGAGTTTTCTTGCTGCTCTTCGGAGCTATGAATGGAGTCGGTTATTGCTTCAAGAGCTCGTTTTTGCATAGATGGTCTTTCTTGAAGTCTCATTGAGAGCCAGTCACAGCACAAGTCCTTACTAAGATCCTTCATGAAATCCCTTCTGCTCATTGGCTTTATTTGTTTCTGGTCACAGTTTGAAACATAGAGAATATAACTATTCAATACTGCCATATTTATCATACCGTAAAACATACACAATGGCCAACGCCTGGTTTTGCGGCTGCAGCTGGCATGACAACACATCTGATCAAAAGTGTCAACAGCACCTTTTGTTGCATTATATATTAGGATTCAATAATTACAGGTTTTTTTGATAGTGAGTTAAGTGTGGGTTCGTCGTGCATAATTGATATTAAAAAGGCTTTGCTTTATAGCTAACAAGACTTAACTTATCATGGAAACCGAACATGGATGTTCCAATACGACGGGATGTATTATGCTTCAACTCATCTGGAATTTCTTTTTTGTTAGTTTTGATTGTTCCAATTAAAGTTAACTTATAAGGATCCGCTAATAGCTGTTCTGCTAATGGTATGGAAGTGAACCAATTGTCTACAGTTATGTTTCTATTTGTTCCATGTATAGTTCTAGTAAGAAGCTTACAATAATAAGAACCTAACGGTTCGCCAGCTACTGTATTAAAATTTTTTCCCAAATATGGTGAAGCATCAAACATATATTTAGTTCTGACATCGCAGACTAGCACAATTTTTATTCCGTATTTAGCTGGTTTGTTTGGTATGTACATTCGGAATGGACATCGACCTCTAAATGCTAGTAGCTGTTCGTCTATTGTCACATATGACCCCGGTTTAAAGTTTTCTCTACATTGCTGAATAAAAATCTCCCATATGTTTCTAATGGGAGCAAATTTATCGGTCTTTCTTCTATTTTCTCGTGTGTTCCGATCATCAAAATGAAGGCAATTTATAAGAAATCTGAAGCGTTCCATACTCATTGTAGCAACATTTTTAGATCCGCAGAGCAAAGGATCAAAAAGCTCTTTAGTTGACAAATGGTTGTTCTTTAGCGCACCACTTAAAACCAAAATTCCAAGGAGAGCGCGAAGTTCTTCTGTTCTAGTTAATGATGTGGTTGTGGTTTGTTTTTTGTAATTATTGGATTTAACTTTAATGTCATCGTTGGTATAAAGAAGAATTTCTTCAATTATATTTGGTGTGAAAAATTGTTCAAAACAATCTAAAGGCTTTGTAACGTCCCTAAATTCTCTCTTTGAACCCGGTAAAATATGAACAATATTCCTCGCTGGAGTTCTACTTGAGCTTCGTTTTGTAGAAGACGGTTCAGTCGACCAAATGAAATTGTTCTTACCTCTTACAATAGCTTCGGAAGGCTTGATTATTAAAGAGTCATTAGGTTGGTCATTACTTTGTGGTACGTCTATAGGTGAAACTGCAACAGGAGTCAATTCTTGATTGCCTACAATTATATTTTCAACTTCATCTTCAGATTCAATCTGAAAGTTTGGATCAATTAGACTATCGTCTGAATCGAAATCCTTTTCTAAATTGTCCTCTATTTCGCTTCCATTTATCGACAGCTCCTCCAGCCATTTTTCTATTTGGGAGTCAGAAGTACACATCTCTAAACGAAAAAGCCATTAACATTATAGCTACTGTCGCAAAAAAAGGAAATATTTACAAATAATATGTAGTCAGAAAAATACCTTTAATACTAAACCTCGCCTCTCAGGCAACACGAATTAATATATCTCCGTAACAAAAAAACTTTGCGCAATGAACGTTCGCCCACAAACTCACACAAGAGACCGCTATAATGGTTTGAAAGCTCGTGCTGCCACTTGCATTCAATCATAATGAAATACGTAAAAATGACAATCTTTGCGCCTCAGAGGCGGGGTTTAGCTTTCTAGGCTTAAAACAGTGGGAGGACTCCACCTTGCGGTGTACCAAAGTTTTCAGTAGGAAAGAAGAAAGAGGTATCGGTCTTAAGTCTTTTGGGTGGGTATGTGAGTTTCTACTAGCTTTTGGAATGAAAACCATTTTGACTTGTCTCCACTTAAGAGGTATATGACCGTAAAGAAAGCAACCTCTGAAGATTGCTAGTACCCAGTGTGTTAGATATCCAGGGACTTCTGAAGTTCCACTGGATAAATACCATCTTGACCCGGGGATTTAAGAGGTTTCAAAACTTTCAATCGCTCATAAGAGTCGGTCCTCAGTTATAGCATCTATTCACAACAGTGTACTGTACCTTCCATGTCATGCCCAGTAATATTTGAGCTCCCTGGAAAACGAGTGTTAAGTAAAAGTTCTAACTGACTCTTTACTGGTTGTAGTGAAAGTGCCATCACTTTTCTGTAGCAGTTCCCAAGGTCTTCCCGCTAATATCTTACAAAGTCTGGAGGTTTCAGTTGCCCCCTCAACCTCTTCGCAGAAAGATTTCCAAGATTGCCTTTGGGCATTTCAGATTTCCTTCTTATAGATTCTCAGAACATCTTTATAGTCTTTCCAATCTTCTGCGAGACGTGTTTTAATTACTTCAACCTAAATTTTCACAATTTTTTTTTTGTTTTCTAATTTTCACTTTTATGCTTGCGATACAATTTTGTAAATGCTTTCGTGACAGTATACCTGCGGAATGCTTCCTCACCTTTCCATTCCACCCCCAACACTTCACTTTTAAATTTCTTAAAGACACAAAAAATGTTATTTAGTGCAGTAATGATGGCTATTTAGCGAATGGGGATACAAGAGCATGAATTTAATCAAAGCAGTGCTGAAGGTTGAATTGGTGAAAAGTGTTGCCTGCTTACACATACCACCATACTCGCGACTAATCGAAAGCGAAAGTGTGCCACGGGTACCTATAAATACAATCAAACATTATAGCTATACGCAAATGCACACAAGTCCATAGATATGTGTGCACCTATATGCTACATGCCGCAAAACAATTAAGCGTTGCAACTATTAACTATAGTAGATAAATAGATATGCGAGCATCTCATCAAGTGTCTGCTTCTATATACAAGCAAATACAAATGCATTTGCGCACCACAGATGTGCTTTGCTCGTACTTGTGGCATGAATGCATGGGAGATTCAATTAAATCTTTTCCATTGCCATTAGCAGAGAATCTGCATAAAAATCAGCTATTAATAAAAATTAACAGAAATGAAACTATACTAAAAGCAAGAGAAAAGTGAAATAAAACCGAAATGGTTTAAGCAAAAAATTAAACTAAAGCATGAAAAATGCTACAAAAAAAAACAAACCAGCATCATTCATTCAACCGGGGGGCGTGGAATGGTTAGATTAGACCCACACAATGCAAAAACTTTACAATGCGAGTATTCGTGTAGCGTGGGGACGGTCGTCTCTTCGGCTGCCTGCGAGCGGCTGTCGACAGCGCCAGTTATTTATGTCGCTCATCAACAAATTTGTTTCCATACATTCGCTTATTGTTGCTATTGTTAATTGAATTTTATGCTCGCACCGTAAATCAGCCGTTGGCAAAGTGTAGTACAAATGCACACTAGCGCATAAATGGCATACAAATGTATGTATGTATGTAAGTATATTTATAAATAGTTTTTCTCTGTGTAATTGCGTTTATTGGAGCTGTAGTAGCGCTGCTGCTGAGATTTTTCTGCGGTTGAGTTGTTGTACTATTTTTCGTTTTATTAACTTTGTTCGCCGGTTTTAAACTTTTTTGTTGTTATGTTGCCGAGTGTCACCGCATGTCAATTTTCAGGTGCAACAACCAAGCTATAATATTAAAAATAAAGTAGAACCACAAAAACAAGTAGGAGAAAAACAAAAACAACAGCACCTGTGTTTTCAGCAGCCGACAAACTCGTGCTCGTAAATATGCCCAACGACCACATAAATTCATTGAAATGGCCCAACTAAAACAAATCCATATGCGCAGATGTATGCATGTTTGTATGTGTATACACACGTGCTATGAGTGAGCAATTATACAGATACAAGCTTAACTAGAGGTGTATATGCATGACTTAAGAGGGTATTTATGGTGTAAGGGGGGTTGGCGTGATTTTTATCGAACTTAAAATATTCAAATGCATGCGTAGATTTTGAATTTTTTTTAATTATTACCGTTCAATATTCTTTTAAATATTTTTTTGCTTTATTAGAAAGAGCAAACAACTTTCACATTATTTGAAGAATCAATTAGAAGACTTCCTCAGCAAACCCTGCGGTAGCTCATCCTGTCAGCACCATTTTCCAGCACATTTTCAATGCTTTCGGGACTTATTTCAGCAACAGCCGTAAGAATATTGCGTTTAAATGCCGCAACCGTTTCGGTATTGTGTACCTAAACGGAGTAATTGCGCTTCACTTGTATCGGAGATTTTTTGTTCCTTGCTCACTCCTCTCGGGAGCATAGGGCCTGGACAAGACTCTCCCATCTTCCATTTTTGCACCGTCCCATGAGATGTCGGCATCTGCTAGTTCGTGCAGCATCGACCTTCTCCAAGTGTTTTTTTGGCCGATCGCGACCTCTGCTCCATTACGGGTTCGAGTCAAGTGCCATCCTCGTGATGCTATCTGGTGGTTCTGTCAGTGTGTGACCTATTCATCGCCACTTTCTGCATTTGATTTGGTTAAGAATGGGTTCCTCATTCGTTAATCTCCACAGTGCGTCGTTACTGATGGTGTTTGACCAGAATATTCTGCAAATGGTGCGGAGGTATTTGTTGATGAAGGATTATAGCCTCTGTGTGATGGTGTTAGAGACCAGCCGTGTTTCGCTTACGTACAACAATACTGATTTTAGGCATGCGCCGAATATTCGTAGTTTAGTGCACCTGGAGATTTGCGAACTCCCCTATACTGTATGCATTCGCCCGTATACCGCCCTTGCTTTGTTTAGCCTACAGTTGACATCATCGGAGATATGTTTTGAAAACTTCCATTGTATGGCAGATGGGTGTAGTTATTGACACAGATGGGCACACCGCATTATAAATTTAATGCATTACAAATAGCAATAATCAGGAAAATTATACTAAAAATTAAATTTAATTTGCATTACCAGTAAACTTTTACTGATTACTGAAAGTAATTGCAGTAAAAATATTTTTTTACTAATTACTGGAAAAAATTCCCAGTAAAAATATTTGTAATACATTATCCGTAAGGTATTTATTCCGAAGGAATCGAAGATATTTGATCATTGAGCAAAATTTCAGCATTGAATAAATCTCAAAGCTAAGAATTTTTTTTTTCCAAATGATTAAATGCTTTTCAAAATTATGAAATTTCTTTTCAATATTATTATATTAATTTTTTTTTTTTTTCAAAATTATGAAATTTTTTTCAAAATGATTAAGTGCTTTTCAAAATGACGAAACTTTTTTCAAAATTATAACATTTTTTTTTTGCAAAGTTATAATTTTTTTTTTTTTAATTATTACATTTTTCTTCAAAATTACTAAAACTTTTCCAAAATTTGTTTAGTTTACTTCTTAATATACTCAAGCCTACATATAAACCAGTTTTCAGAACAATTTACGAGCATGGCCAAACTACTTGGGTGGCTTAACATGTATGCAAAACCTCCCTTCCTTTCTAAGTGCACATTTCCACGACTCTGATATTTGCTTTGCACTTGTGAGGTAGCTGCAAATAACTCATAGATAAAACCGAAAACCAACACTGAGGGGGTTGCGCATACACATTTTTTTAGAGTTCTTTTTGATGTTTTGCTGACCTCCTTTGCTGGCAGCCTGCAATCGTTCACCTATTCACCGACTATCGAGTAGTTCTATTCGTGCACTTGTTTGTTAATGCGTTTGCCTATGCGATTATAGACGCAAATTCGAACAGCAAATGTTGTGCTTCAAATGTTATTTTTGTATACAGAAAAACAAAAATTTGCTTCACTTTTATTCTACTTCTATTCAGTCGCAAATGTGCATGAATGGTAGATAATCTAATTTTTTACATGGTAAGAGAAATGTGACTCAACTTGATTATACAATAAGTTTTTTTAATTATATCAATTGAAATTTTTATAAGAAGAAATTAGCATGAGCATGAATGGCTGTATTGTACGCCTGTTGTAGGAAAGCTTCAAAAATTTTCAAAAATTTCTACTCTGAAGTTTCAGTGTATTTTAATGGTTTTCATTAGATGAACGCAAAACCATAGCCAAAAAACTCACTTCACCAGTTTTTTTTTTGCGTATGCCACATTCAAATGTATATACATATGTATGCATGCCTGGCTTTTCGTTTTCATGTGGCCCCGAAAATTTATTTTTAAATGACAAAGTGCAAAATAATCTTACTTGAACTTTTCTTTAAAACCTTGTCACTCATAAAACTAATTGCAGAATTTAAACGCTGCATACGTACCTACATACTACTGTGTCCAAAAAATAAGGTGACATTGTATTTATTTTGAAAATTCTTTATTTATACTTCCAAATCAATTTCATCCCCTTCAAAGTAATCCCCTCCCGACACAATGCACTTATGCCAACGTTTTTTCCAATTTTCGAAACCCTGGTTGTAGTCACTTTCCGGGATGGCCTTCAGTTCCGTCTTCGTTGCGGCTTGAATCTCCTCTATCGTGTCAAAACGGTGTCCCCGGAGCGGTCTTTTGAACCTGCTGAACAGTCAGAAGTCGCACGGTGCCAGATCAGGTGAATACGGTGGTTGCGGAACGATATGGGTTGAGTTTTTGATGAAATGATCACGAATTACGAGTCCAAAAAATTCAATGTTTTCGGTACCAGTCGAGATTTGACGCGCTTGAGGCCCAAAACATCCTTCAAAATGGTATTGACTGAGCCTTTCGATATGCCAACATCATCAGCAAGGTCTCTAATCGTTAATCGACGGTTTTTCAACACCAAATCTTTGATTTGTTGGACGTGAGCTTCGTCAGTTGAGGTTGATGGTCGCCCAGGACGCTCTTCGTCTTCGACACGTTCACGACCGGCTTGGAACTCACTATACCACTTGTAAACATTTTTTTTAGACATAGCCTCATCACCAAAGGCTTTCTGCACCATCCTGATGTATCCGAAAATTGATTCCGCAAACAAAATTTAATGCAAATTCTTTGCTCAACAAATTTCGACATTGCAAAAAACGAGAAACTCACTTTTAGCAGCTCACAAAACGACGCGTATCTCAAACAGTAAATGAATATTTCACATGAAATTTGACATAGATGTCACTCACAGTAATACCAACCTAAAAAAAAAAAGAATTCTCCTAATCCTTCAAAGCGCGCAGTTTAAAATCAAATGTCACCTTATTTTTTGGACACAGTAGTACATACGCTATACGTACACCGTAGGGATAAGCTGAACTATTGTTTTGAAGTGAACTAATCTTGGACTAGATTTCCACCGCTAAGTAGATTTTAAGGGGAAGCTAAATTGCAGCATTTACATTTTTCTTATTTGCTTTAAATTGCATTTTGTAAAAATACGTTGAGTTTGCATCTTTTTTATAAATTTTTCTTTTTTTATTAGTTTTCTAAGCAAAGCAAACTTTAATAGCTACATTTTATTTTTCAGGCAACAAATAAAAGATTACAAATGAGCACTTGATTTTCAAAGTGTTATAAGTCTCAAATTAAAAAAAAAAACTAGATTTTTAGCTATTCAGCTTTCAGCTATTTCATATCAAATCCTAATAAAATAACATAATCTGAAAAGATTAGAGTATGCCATGAAAATTAACTCGATAAAATGTGTTTATTTTTTGGTTGGTAAACAAAATACGGTTACTTTGCTTCTTCTTTTTTTTTGATAGTGGTATAAGTCAGTCTGTTCACAAAGTTTGACAAAATAATTAGTAATTTTATCATGTCTTCAAATAACGGTTCAGGTATGATCAAGTAATCCTTTTAATGCAAAAACGTACTATTATATTTATAGTTAAGGGGTTATATACCTTGTGAGCCCGCTAAAATGGACGATTGTCATAATTTCATTAAAATATGTTTTAGAAATTTTATTCAAATGAGGCATATATCATACTGAAGGGTGACTCTCGAGGAATACATTTTGGTGTTTTTATTTAAAAAAATGTTATTATTTATTGTTGATATCCCCCCTCCCCCGAAACGCCGCTTTTTAGAAGAGGCTTGCGGTGATCACGGGAACGCATGAGCAGCTCAACTGAAATCAAAAAAATTAAATGATTAATGTAGAAAAATGTTTTTTAGTGAATCTGAACGGTTTATTTACCCAAAAAAAATTTTTCTCGATATGAAAACCGCTTTGCGCCAAAAAAACGATGCTTGAGAGGTTGAAAAATTAAAAAAACAATTAATTCCAGCGAATTATGCAAATATTTATAAAGAGTGAACCATTCAGATTCACGAGGATGTAACCTCGAATAACTAAAACAAAAGTTTATGCAAACGGTAAAATAGGTTTTGATAAATAATGATCCTCGCGACAGTAATTTTCAAAACACACGACTTCGAGATAATCGCGTTTAAAGTTTTGCGTGCACTTCATTTATGGATAAGGTTGCGTGCTTCCACGGTCTGTAACTTTCGTTTTAGTGCTCCGATCTTTATGATTTTTTGAATTTATATTTTTAAGATGATGTACTTTTAGAATATTCCATAAAAAATTTTTAGATTTTTTAGTCCAAGACAAGATATATAACCCCTTAATTGCAGACATTATACGGCGAACAAGTATGTAGGCGAACAAGTATGTAGTAATGCTCCCAAGAAATGGAAACGAATAAGATTAATATCGTCTTCAGATGAATCAGTTCGTACTTTAAGTGAATTCGGAACCCTTACAAATGGAAGAAAGCAACATGAAATCAAGAAAGAGGACACGAAATCAACGTAATTATGCACAAAATCTAAGAAAAATAAAGAGAAATAGTGGAGAGGAATATGAATCCAAAGAGTCTAAGCATGTGAGTGGTAAACTTTTTGAAAATAAAGTTTGCCTTTGTTCCAAAAAATATGGAATCATAAATGGAATCGGATATGAAGGCAAGAAAGCTAATTTTGATTCTTTTTGGAAATTAACAAGTTTCGAAAAACAGAATTTGTTTCTGTATGGTTTGATTCGAAAACAGTCAATAAAACAAAGACGATACAGAAATTGCGAAGGATATATGAGAAAATTTAGTTTTAAGTTTCATCTAAATGTACGTTTCATAGTTTTCAGTTTCTGTTTACAAAACTTTTTTTTTTTTGTTTGGATACTTTCAAACCATCTAACGGAAGATTAAGCCGTGCTTTAAATGCTAAAACACCTGGAACGGATAGTCGTGGCCAAATGGCTGATTCACCTAGAAAAACAGTTGAAGAAAAAATTAAAGTGGTACGAGAACATACTCTGAGCTTTCCATCATGTGAGAACCATTACACGAGATCACATCACACTTCAAGTCGAAAGTATCTAAGTGCTGACTTACAGGGTTGGCCATATTAAACTGACCCATGTGATTATTAAAAAAATATGGAAAAAGAAACATTTTTTTGTGTTTCATTGTGAAAAACATTTAATTTAGTTCAAGGAGATTCGTTTACATCACTTTTTGAATATGATATCGCGCAAGTGGTCGCCCTTAGCACGTATTTGGATATGTACAGGGTTGGCCATATTAAACTGACCCATGTGATTATTAAAAAAATATGGAAAAAGAAACATTTTTTTGTGTTTCATTATGAAAAACATTTAATTTAGTTCAAGGAGATTCGTTTACATCACTTTTTGAATATGATATCGCGCCAGTGGTCGCCCTTAGCTCGTATAGCGTAATGTGCCCGTTTTTCGGCGTTTTCCATAGTTTTGGCCAGCGTCTCGGCCGATATGGCGGCTATTTCCCGTCGGATATTGGCCTTAAGTGCGCCTAGTGTCTTTGGCTTGTTGACGTAAACCTTAGATTTCAAATTACAGTAAAAAGTTATAGGGTTACTCAATGGGTCAGTTTAATATGGCCAACCCTGTAGATATACGAAAACTGTATGAGCTGTATGTGAAAAAATGTGTGGAAATAATATATCACGTGTGAAGGAATGGGAATAAATAAATTCCAAAAAGTGAAGTAATTTAATCAATTTGAATTTGAAGCTAATTCGTTAAGGAATTGCAGAAACTAATATTTTGCTATGCATATAAATATAAATATAATTATCAGATTTTTGGGATTTTTTCACTAAAAAATGTGAAACTAATAATATAATAAAAAAGACAGTACAACACAAATTTTGAGCCAGGAGTATATTTGGGGAAAACTACACCACCGAAACACTCGTTCGAAGAAAACTGGAAACTAGTGAAAACTGGAGATTGGCCAGCGACGTAATAGCCGACACAAAAGAAGAGTCTAAGGACGCTAGGAAGGCTTAGGGGTAGCAGCGGTTACTAATCGCCGTTCCCCCCGCGAAATAATGCTTAACTGCAGTCACGTGGTGAGCTAAATTCGACGAAAAACAGGTTTATTCTGGTTTCTTCAAAACTCTGTCAATTCAGCATACGACATCTTAGAAACAAATCAAGCTCTTGTAAACATAAAAATTGATTTTGATCCGTTATTTTTTCTGGTATGAGTCTTCCTTTTTTCCAAAAATGGAGGGACCTTCAGTCTTGTGTCGTCTCGAAACGGCAGGTTTTTTATGACCGGTTTTTTCATGGCAAGGGAGGTTTGCCATTGCCTGCTGACGGGCGACCGCTATTAGAAAAACTTTTTTTCTCATTCGGTGTTTCATGTCCGAGATTTCGAACCGAATCTCCACCGAATGCTGGGCCGAGCTCCTCCTCCTATTTGTGGCGTGCGTCTTAATGTTGTTTCACAAACGGGGGGACCTACAGTTTTAAGTCGACTCAGAGATTTTTTTTTTTTTTTTCATGGCAGAAATACACTCGGAGGTTTACCATGGCCTGCCAAAGGCCGACCTCTTTCTTCATTTTGGTGTTTTCACCGAGATTCGAACCCACGTTCTCTCTAAATTCCGAATGATAGACACGCACCAACCCATTCGGCTACGGCGGCCCCTATTATTACGGCATTAAAAAACTCTACTATTACGGATCCAAAAATCAAAAACAGTTGGTTAATCAGTGTTATTTTCGGTTTCACCATCATCATCTATTAGCGTTACAGCCCGGGATGGGCTTTAGCTGCCTCAGCAATCTTCCTCCATTCAAAACGATCCAGCGCTAGAGATTTAAAGTTTTTGATGCGTAATTTTTTCAGCTCCTCGGTGTCGGTATGCAGCCAAGTTGTTTTTGGTCTTACTCGAGGTCTTTAGCGTAAAGGATTGTAATCCAGCAGATTGTAACCTTAGCAGCTCCTTATTGTGCCTGATTCTGTACTCGCCATCTTCTCCGCGTATTGGGTCAAATATTTTACGCAATATTTTGTGCTCAAATATTCTTAGGTGCTCCTCGTCTGCAAGTTTCATGCTCGAAATTTCTGTGCCGGAGGTCGAATGAGCGATTTGCAAACTGGTTTCGGTTCTAAATTCACTAAAAGGCCACTTGATTTGGAACAAATGAGTTTCTCTACAGGTTAATACGTCCATGAACGCATGCCTACGTACTTAATTTTAGAATTGACGAATGCGGTGACAAATAATCGAGAATAAAACTGTTTAATGTACTTGCGCTTGTGTATGTATGTATGTATGTATGTATAAGAGCTTTGATACTGCTATTGACATTAGTTGCCCAAAATAATAGGAAACTTTGCCAAGTGCAGCCAAAATTATTTGCCAAAATAAAATAATCGAATCATTAAAGAACCAAAATTTGTAGAAAAATTCAATGTTTAAGAAATTAAAACAGCCACAAGCACCTATGCAAATTTAAGTCAATTCGAAAAAAAAGAAATTAATATTATATGACAAACAATAAAACGGCATTTTAAAAATACTTTGTGAGTTCTGCAACTCGAATAAGCAGTCCTTTTGGCTGCTACATTGGCATTGCTTTTGCCTCTCAGTGACTTTTCAAATTGAAAGCAAAAGAAAGAACAGCCGGCGTCAAATTAAATAATATCGCTATGTAAGCATTTCATGCCAAATTATACATTTTTCTCTTAGTTCAATGGTAATTTTCAAATTATGATCGCACGGGTAAAGATTAAACACGTTTTTCTCAAAACCGTGTTTTCGAAGCCGGTGGACACGATTTCTCACAAACGGCTACAAAGATCGTCTTGAAATTTTAACATAACCTTCTCAGATATACTATATTCTTCAGGTATTAATTGAAGGAATAAGAATTCTGGTGATTTTTTAAATTTTTCGCCAAAATTTTTGTAGAAATTTCGATTTTTTTTCCTATATCCGCCACTTTATCAAAAATTAAAATTTTGACTATTCCTTCGATTAACACCTAGCTTTATCTATCCACAAAAAGAATTTAATTGGTTTTTCGATTTCAGATAATACAAACCAGAGATTTTGTTCACCGCCGAACGCTTTTTTATGGAGGACGCTTGGGAGATCTTCTGCAGGAGCCGTGGACTTCAATATTTTCACTAACTTTACATGCTTTAATTAACTTTAAAGTAGACATTATTTGATTAATTAAAAATTGTATTTGTTTATTAAAATCGTTCTTTGTAAAAAATTCTCAAAAAACGCGATTTTCAGCCTTACAAGTGTATAGAACCCCTTAAATAAAAAAAAATTAAAAATAGGTGACTTTTTTCAACAAAACAAATTTAGAAAGGAGCATAAAAAAAATAATTTTTTTGAGCTCCCCTAATATAGGGTTTTCCAATAAAAGGTGTTATTTAGATATTCAAAGAAAATTGTGTATTTTTTAATGATCGGATGTTTATTTCATTATAAAGAGAAAGGTATGCCGTCAATAGTAGAAAAAACATCAGGCAAATGACCACCACGATCACGCTTACAGGACAATATCCTTTCCATGAAATTTTCCATAACCGAATTGCAAAGTGGCTGCCCTATGTCCTCGATAGCCTCACGAATTCCATCTTCGAGGTCTTGAATCGGCTCTGGGCTGTTGGCGTAGACCTTCTCTTTCACGTGGCCGCAAAGAAAAAAGTCACAAAGTATTAAATCACAAGATCTCGGTGGTCAATTGTGATCACCTGTTCAAGAGATAACACGGTCCGGGAACTTTTTCCGTAAAAGATCAATGGTTTCGTTGCTTGTGTGGCACGTATCCCCGTCTTGCTGAAAATAAACATTGGCCAGATAAATATCATCCAATTCCGGCCATAAAAAATCGTTAAACATCTCTCGATAGCGCAATTTATTCACCAATAACACCTGTCATTGGAAAACCCTTTATTTGTTTCTATGCACACACGAAATATCAAAGGACTGAGACGAAATAATTGAAATATTAAGTATTAAAATGTAAAATGAAAAATGAGCCACAACAAGAAATTACCAAACAGAGAAACCACGGCTTTCTCTTTTTACGACACTTAATTTTTGTCAACAGTTCAAAAGTGAGACAAATTTGAAGAAAATATTTGAAATTGCATTTCAGTTTATAAATTTCAGCCCTTCACAAACTAGATTTCTTGCAGCACCACTTGAAGAAGCATTTAAGTTGGATATTTTTTAGCAAAAGTGCCGAAACTTAAGTTGAGAGATTCGAATTGTAGGGATTTGAAAGCAAATTTAAAAAATAATAAAATGTAAGTATTTATTGAAAAATATTTTTGTAAGCAAACTTGGTGTTCCATAATTTATTTTAAGCTATCAGCTATTTGAAATTATGTTAGAAAGGTTTTTCTATAAAGAATTAACTAAAGAAAAATAGAAAAGCCGTCAAAAGTTGAGGGCAAAGCAATTTTTTCGCTCCACTTTTCGGTGTCTCATACAAACAATTTTTTGCAAAGCGAATCTATTAAAGGTGGTGTTGGTAAATTAGCTGATTTGTTTTTTATTCTTTCGCTGTATCCATGTAGCTGTCAGCACAGAAGAAAACAAGACGAGTTAATTTTTTGTTTTCTACTTCGCCAATACCTTGCCGTGACATCAAACGTACAAAACATTGTTGTTGGTCTAGTGCCACCACCTTCAATAAATGCGCCTTGGTTTTTTGAATTCTTGATTTTTGCGTAACTTCAATCAAATCTTTTTCTATTTCTAAATCTTTTTTCTATAAAATATTTTAGCCGCTGTTGCTAGATGTAGTTTAAACCAAAAAGTGATTCAGCACTTTACGGGATGCAATAAAAATTTGGAATAAAACATCCAAATCTCTGCTGAGAACAGCAAAAATCGTTTCACAGCTAATGGAACCACGTGAGCTGATGTGCAAAATTTCGTTTTATTTTATTGCTAATCTTAACCGAATCAAAAAACAAACATTTCATATGGAACAGAGCAAACAACATTCAATGCGACAATTTGCGATAAGCGTTGTTTGGTTTGTAGCGAACGCACGACGCACAGTGCAGCAAACTCACATAAGCTGGCGACAAATATGGTAACCATTGCGTAATACTTTCTGTGCATTCATCTGATATGATAGTGGAATTAAAGCTGAAATATAGAGAGTTGTACTTGCCTGCGAAGAGTGAATGGCAGTGTTTTTGAGTTGCCGACATACAAATGGGTTTTTTTTTTTATATTTTATTTTTAGCTGTAGCGTCTCTAGCGGCATTACACTGTGCGATGCAAAGAAGAAAAATATAAATTTAATCATTTATCACGTCTGTATGAAGCAGAACCTATTAGCACAGCTTAAATTAAAACGCGCCACGCTCACTTGCTCGTTCACGTCAAATTAAAATTAAATATGCCCACATTCCGGTACATGCAGCTAAGTCAAAACAAACGTGCAAAAGTAAGTGTAAATTCATTTTTAAGATTAAATACAAATGCAAATACAAACAAATTTGTTTTAAATCCATCTGATGAGTGATAGTATCGTTTCTTGTGTGGTAATGCGGTAGTTCTGCCGTAACAGGCGGAAATGTTTTTAATTTGAACACATTTTCTAGGTTATGCATTAGATATTTAGTCAGGGCTGTTTTCACAAACAAGGGTTTCGTTTTTTTTTTTCAAAATATTTATTATATTCAGCTCATTCAGAGAACATCGTGGAAAGGCGATTGATAAAAACTGAGGTTTTTTCGACATAGAATTCATGTGAAGTAAAAAGGCTTTTTAACTGTGCAAATTTTTGTTACTTCAAAATCTGTTGGCTTTGGGTAAACAAAATAATTTTAATAAAAAAAATTTTTTTTGGATATTTTTAAGAAACTTGCATTTTTAAGTACACCGTACACGGTGGCGCAAAATTAATCACCTATTTATAATTTTTGCAAATGGAGACGTACGTGAATCATATTTGATACTTGTGAACTAGACAACGGAAGTATGCGATAGAGGGCGTAAAATTCAAAATAAAAATTTTGATCCCTCAAAATCATGTTTTCTAGTTAGTAAGAATTTTATTCAAAAACAAAATTGGATGATCAATTTTGCGCCACCTTGTAGATATTTTTAAGGTCCTAATATGGAAATGGGTCATTCAAAATAAAAATTTTGATCCCTCAAAATCATGTTTTCTAGTTAGTAAAAATTTTATTCAAAAACAAAATTGGATGACCAATTTTGCGCCACCTTGTAGATATTTTTAAGGTCCTAATATGGAAATGGGCCATTACTCAAAATCATATTTTCCAGTTAATATATTAAAAAAGTTATTCAAAAACAAAGTTGGTTGATTAAATTTGCGCCACCTTGTAGATATTTGTAGAGACCTAATATTCAAATGGGTCATCACTCAAAATCATATTTTCTATTTAGTAAAAAATTTATTCGAAAACAAAATTGGATGATTAATTTTGTGCCACCTTGTAGATATCTCAATGTACCCAACATGAAAATGCCCACTTCTTTCCGTTTTTATATAAATTATTTTCATTCCTAATATTTAGAATCGAATTTTCCAAGCTGTGATTTTAATAGCTGAAAGCATTTTGTGCCTTCCCCTTTCTTCAAAATATATACTACCAGGAGTTGGAAAATTATGCACCTCAGCTTTATCAGTCCACCTTTTTATTCATCACATTCAGCCGTCATCAGTCTCATTACAGCCGTCCACTCACTTTTTTCAAACTAAATTTAATTTATATCTGCATTATGGCGCGCACTTGGACAGCAAATCAAAGAGTTTCTCTTTATCAATGGACATTGCGCGTTCTGCGCTGCCATCCAACGCTTGTCATCATCTCAAATCAATGACTTTGCATTCCTTGTTGGTGGCGATTGCGGCTGCTGCTGGTGACTAGCAGATAAATGGAGTGATGCTCAGCGATAAATTGTGTGAATAGTGTGGACAGGAAATGCATGCGCCTATGAAGGCGTGTAAAAAGGTAAACAACAAAAACGAAAAAAAACAAAAAAAAGAAAAAAGGTGAACAAATCTCATTCTATAAACGTACCTGTTGCACCTTTGCGGTTATTGTACGGCAACCAAATCATAGTTGGTAGGCATATTAAAGAATACAGAAAAATTGTCTTCTAAACATGTATTTCCTGTTGCAGGGTAACAAATCGAACGAGAAGATTACCACGCGTCTCTTGTGATATTCCCTTTCCCCGGCTATTACAGATTTCTCACTTGGGTCACTTGGTGTTCTTAGTTGTGCCTACGTTGCGTTATGTTACTGTTTTTTTATTATATTTTTTGCTTTCAAACAAACTTTTGTTTTTTCTTTTAAATCATTTTATGGTGCATATAATTTAAAAAATATTGACACATAGGTACATGCATACAAATGTTTACATGTATGTGCTCTCGTACATATACATACATACCTATACGCATTTAGACAGTTAGGCCTACACAGACTTCAATATTGAAGATATTCATTCTATTCATATGTAACTTGAAGAATTTCTAATGCGAGTATAAAGAGCTCACTTGTTTGCTGAGATTGACCGGTGAGATTATGCGCATAAGCTATACATAAATGTTTCCAGTTCGAATAACAGTGCAGCATATCGATGCTTGTGTTATTGTGTATACCTACACACAAACATTCATACACGCATACTGTCTTATGGCCGCCCCCTAATTGATAAACAGAATTTTTGTGATTCCCTTTATAAATATGCATGTCGCCATAGAAATGACAATCCATAAAAATTTTTAACAGTTAATCACTAAAAAAGAAACAAAAAGCTTTTAATTATTTTAGGTAGCGCAACAATTTCAAAGCAAAGCCCTCAATCACACTCACACTCACTCGTACGAACTCTTTCGCTCACTCGCCCCTATAAATGTGAACTTATCGATCGTCTATCAAACAAAAAACAAAAACAAAAACTAAAAACAACAAATACCGGAGTTTTGTAATAACGAATTTTATCGCTGCTTTCGGGAGCAGCGCAAAGCTTACGAAACTATCAGAATTTTTATTTATAAACAACTGCATAGTCTAAATTTAACACCTTAGACGTAAAAGAAAGGACAGCAATAACAACACAGCCAGCAAGCAGCTAATTTATTTATTTATTTATTTACTTTTTTATCTACGTTAGAGTTTATATTTTGCTTCCTTGAAAGTAAAACCTAAATAGAAAAACATTTGGCCGCGGACTTAGCGGAATGTTCGGGTTGACTTTTCAGTAGCGCATAGCTTAAATATCTACAGACTAATGACTGCCAACAAGCAACATACATACGTACAAACATATATACATACATATGTACATATTTACGAAACGGTCATTCCATTTCTGGCTTTTTTTGGCAAGCTCTCAATTTTTAAAAATATAAAAGTTGAGAGATGAGAAAAATAAGCATTAAATAAAACATTGAATTTTATTTTCGGCAGACATGCCCGTACACTTGTACATACATACATATGCATGTACTCGTATGTATGTATGCACACTTGAAAGAAACAGCAGCTAGAAGGTAATTGCAAAATTTTCTTGAATATAATTTTTATGAACTTTTGTCTGAAAATTTGTGGAAATAATTCTTTAATAACTGTTGTTGTTGACGTTTTATTCTTGATTAATAGAAAAAACGTGCTTTTATTTTGCATAACTGCTGAAATGCGCCAATTTCTACAAGCACACCTACGTACACACATACTCATGCACATATGGTACATATATTCATATTTAATTTAGAAGCAAATTATTATTATAGCAATTTTAGATTATTAAACAAATTGTTTTTTATTTAAGTATTTTCACGGGTTTAAAGATATTTTTCAGCTTCTTTGCTTTGCATTTCATGGAATGGAAAGAATAATGAGGTGGCGCCTTTCGTGGTCCCGTTACTTTGCGCTCAACGAATTTGACAACTAGTTACGTGATTTTAGCTCCAGTATGGCCAGATTACCATTTTCGTAACTTGATTTATCATATTTTTTTGTTATTTTTATTATTTTGTGTCTCGGAGTTTTAGTCTTTCTTCATGACATTTTTCTAGTTGTTCTAATTAAAATGTCATGTTTATAATTTTGTAAAATATACATTTTTTAATAATTATTTAAATAATTCACTCAGTTTTATTTAGCTTCACTTTTTTTTAACATCTGGTGGCATTGCCCGCGATTGCAGGTGTTGTTGGTGTTCTTCTGCTTTCGGCAGTCAAATCTCTCTCTAGCTACTGCAGTGTTGTCTAGCTTTGGATATAAAAACGCACTAAAATGCTCATTCAAAGAAAATAACCCAACAAATGTTTATTAAATCACTTAAAGAACTTTGTCTTTAAAATGTGCGTTTTCTTAAATAAATGTGTTATGCTTATGTATAATTTAATTTATGAGTTGTTTTTTTAAGCGAGACTCTTTTGTTAAGGGAACGACTTTTTTGCTATATTTGAAGTTATGTAACTAGATAAGGTACTATTTTTGTAAAAATGTCAGTATGGTTTCTTTAGTATTTTCTGTATAGTATAGTATAGTATAACTCTTAATGTCCTATGTCTCATTAAGGATTGATGAAAAATTAAATTCACACTTTCAAAATATCAAATTTTATAAAAACCAACTAATTTGCATTAGCACTAAAATCTTCTCAGAGTGGCCTTTTTTAACCTTTTTTGTTTAATAATATAGTTTGTTTTTTAACCTGAAGTTTCGGTAGCTTTAAATTAAAAAAAAGAAACAAATACGAAACTTCAAAATTTTCGCATTTTCGGTATAAAAAAGCACTAAATTTATTGCGAAGAGCAAATGGTTGGCAATACTGCACAACTCAGCAAACGTGACGTCACGTACGCTCTGATGGGCGCAATCTTCTTTCTATCATTCTTGGGCGCCACCTCATTATTCTTTCCATCATGCGATTTCTTCCACATCTCTCTTGAAATACGGTAATCTGCATTTTGTTCACATCTTTCAACAGGTGGCTTACTAGAAACTTGCCTAACCAGCAGAACGAAGGAGACGCTCTTTAATGGGTACTCGACCGAGCTCCTTCCGGCTCCGCTCTTTCATTTCTACTTAGAAGAAGCGAACTCAGGAATCAGTACAAATGAAATACGCTTTTTACCCCTATACACCACCGTCAGCAAGCAAATACGGTGAATTGCGATAATAAAAATGCGCGAATGTATTAATCTCACACCCACGTGTTTGTACATTATAGTGTCTCACACTTGCCACCAGATAAAACGGTATTATTTTTCCAAAGTGAATCATAAAATGTGGACTATATTTTATGAGTTCTGCCAAAATATTAAAGTTCAGCACATTTACATATGTAGCAAACACTTTTTTTCCAGTAAATAGTCTCGGATGGTGGAAAATATAATGCGAAGAGATCTGCAGTGAAGTTTTTAAAAAATTTTATATATACTAGGTTGCTCAATAAATTTTTTTGGTTCGATAAGAAAAACACAATTTTTCTGGTTTGAAATTCACTCTGTTACTCAGTATAGTCTCCCTAAACATCAATACATTTGCTCCATGATGGAAAGAATAATGAGATGGCGCCTATCGAGGTACCGTTACTTTGTTCTCAGCGAATTTGACAATGAGCTACGTTGTATTAGTACAATTGGTGACCAGTATGGCCAGATTACCATTTAGTCTATTTTTAGTCCAGATTACCTATTTAGTCTCGGAATTTTAGTTCTTTCTTCATGTCTTTCTAATTAAAATGTAATGTTTATAATTTTGTAAAATATAAATTTTTTAAAAATTAGTTCAAAAATTTCACTCAGTTTTTTTAGCTTTATTTTTTTTAACTTCTGGGCGCATTGCCCGCGTTTGCGGTTATTGTTGGTGTTCTTCTCCTTTCAGCAGTCAAATCTCTCTCTCACTACTGCAATGCTGCCTAGCTTTTGATATAAAAACGCACTAAAATGCCCATTTAAAGAAAATAAAATACCAAATTTGTATTGAATTACTTAAAGAACTTTGTATGCGTGTCAAATTGTCTTTGAAATGTGCGTTTTTGTTTTAAATACGTAAATGTGTTATGGTGATGTACAATTTAATATATGACTTTTTTGTTAAGAGAAACTCTTTTGTTAAGGGAACGACTTTTTTGCTATATTTCAGGTTATGTAACAAGATGAGATACTCTTTTTGCAAAGATGTCGTTATGGTTTTTTCAGTATTTTCTGGTATTTTGTTGGTTATTTTTACTATGAATACACCTCTGGATGCCCTTTGCCCCACTAAAGATTGAGGAACGAAAGAAGCGATTACACCTCTATGGTTTTACTTCGCATTCAGTAAATTCAAACGCTTTTTAAAATTTGTAAAAAAGTGTTCTATGTTAAGAAGCGTTGAGAAAAGAAAATGTAATATTCTAACATAACCTTAAAAGAAGCAATAAATTAAATTTTCAATTTCAAAATATCAAATTTGATAAGAACCAAAAACTTTTCATTAACTCTAAAATTTTCTCAGAGTGAGCTTTTTTAACATTCGTTTGTTTAATAATACAGTTTTTTTTAACTTACAGTTTCGGTAGCTTTAAATTAAAAAAAAAAGAAACCAACACGAAACTTCAAAATTATCGCATTTTCGGTATAAAAAAGCACTAAATTTATTGCGAAGAGCAAATGGTTGGCAATACTGCACAACTCAGCTAAAGCGACGTCCCGCACTCTCTGATGGGCGCAATCTTGTTTCTATCACTCTTGCATTTGTTCCAACGAGATTCAAATTTATGACTTCCATCTCTGAAATGTGTATCTGGAAAGACTGGAATATACGATTCCATAGCTGTTATGACATCATTATTTAATGAAAAATGATTTCCATGCAAAAATTATTTTAGGTCTGGAAACATATGCGAGGGCTAGGGACCAGGAGTGCTGGTGAATACGGTGCGTGCTCTAAAAGTTCGAACTTTAATTCATGGATTTTAGACATTGTCAAAATGCTCTTGTGACACAATTTTTTCTTTTGCAAACTGCGTCTATTTCACGAATTTTTTCCCTCAGGTGGTCTAAAAGATTACATTAATCATATTAAAAATTCGATGTATGATAATAAGATTTTTCGGGAATTTTTTTAGACGATGCTCTGTACACGTACGAATAACCCTGTGAACTACTAAAATATTTTAATGAAAGTCATAAAAAATATAAAAAAAAAATTATTTGATTTCCTCGGAAAATCAACATTTTTTACCTGATGATGCACCTTAATGTGCATTAGCTATGTATATTTTCATAAACGCCTGGCATACAAACTGTAATTTAGATTTGAACTTCGTTTACATTAACTGAAACAGTTCAAAGGCTATTTCATTAGAATTCTTACGTAAACGGAAGTTATGAGATCGCTGTAGTTGTTGTAGCAGCAATTTAGAGAAACCTACTGATCGCTTGAAATACAATAATAGATGATATTATACATACATATGTACATGCATTCATACATTCATATACATACAAACATATGTTTATCAACCACGAACTAGTGGGCAAAATATTCCACCCACTTCCAGTAGTTATTGAAAATTATGAATTTATGAAAATGGGTTCCCAAATAGCAAGGCAAAATATCTATGCGGCATTTCATTTATATGGAATCATAGCATTTTTCATTAAAAAGCGGCCGAGTTACTTAGATTTATTAACCCGTTCAATCGGCATGCTATTACTGGTCTGGGTGAGATGACTGTAGACATTCCTACGACTGATCGACATGAATTTTGTCATGTTGGCATTGATTTTTAAGCCATTCTCAGAATTTCGTCCTCTTCTATTTTTCAAAGTACAAAAAATAACCTCGAATACGTAACTCGTTTTTCGATATGGAACTCTTACCTACAAATACTTAACACAGCCAAAGAAAAAATATGTCAGTCCCACAAGTGCTCGATTTGTAAAAGAATATTACATGTACCGCCGAAAACTTATCCTTTTCTTAGTGGTATATACGAGGTGTGTTTAAAAAGTATCGCGAATTTTGAATTTTCGCAGGTTACGTATATTCGAATTTCGATTTTTTTGTGGCGATATGTTGGTACTCATGCCGACGAGTTCGGCCATTTTGAATTTTCAGTTAATTGTTGACAGCTGCTTTGCTTGCACGTGTTTCGGCTCGTCTTCGATTTTTACCTATTCAAAAAGATGGATCAAAGAATCTGTATCAAATTTTGTGTTAAAAACGAAATTAAGTGCGCGGATGCCTTCCAAATGTTGACTGTGTCATACGGAGAAGCTACTTTGGAACAAAGCAACGTTTACCGGTTGTTCTCAGAAGGTCGATTGACTCGTGCCATTCGACTTTTTTCAATGATTTGGGCATGAGACGGGTCGCCGCAAAATTCGTACCAAAACTGCTCAATTTCGTCCAAAAGCAGCATCGCATGAACATTGCTAATGAGATGTTGGACTCTGTCCACGACGACCCAAATTTGCTCCAGAGGGTCATAACTGGTGACGAATCGTGGGTTTGCGGTTATGACGTGGAAACCAAGACTCAATCAGCTCAATGGAGCTGCCGCACGAACCAAGAACGAAAAAAGCGCGGCAAGTTCGGTCGAATGTAAAAGTTTTGCTTACGTTTTTCTTCGATTGCAGGAGCGTCGTGCATCATGAGTTCTTTCCACAGGGTAAAACGGTCAATAAGGAATATTACCTGCAATTCAGAAACGTCCGGATTTGTGGAAGAACAAAAATTGGCTCTTCACGATAACGCCCCTGCCCCTGCTCACACATCGTTGCTTGTACGCGACTTTTTGGCCAAAAACATCACACTAATGATGCCACAGCTAGCGTTTTCCCCAGATCTGGCCCCTGTGACTTTTTCTTGTTCCCGAAACTGAAGAGGCCTATGAAAGGACAATGCTACGCTACGATTGACGAGATAAAAACGGCATCGAAGGAGGAGTTGAACAAAAAAAATGATTTTTTGAAGTGCTTCGAATGAGGATTACTTTGAAGTGGACAAAATAGATATTAATGAATAAATAAATAATTTTTGAAAGAATACAAAATTCGCGGTACTTTTTGAACATACCTGGTATAGACATAAGTACAACGGAGAATATCGCAGGCGATGGAACCATGAGCTGTATGAGCTTTACGACGGCCATGTCGTCCGAATTGATAGAGACGCTCCCGCTCTGAAAGTATTCGAAGCGGTACCAGCTGTTGGTAGCAGAGGAAGAGGAAGGCCTCCTTTGCGTTGGAAAGATCATTTGGAGAAGAACTTGGCTTCACTTGGATGTCCAACTGGCACCGGTTAGCACGAGAAAAAACGACTGGCGCACTTTGTTAAATTCGGCGAAAATCGAAAAGAAGAAAATGTATGCACACAGTAAAATTGCATTACAATTCTTACTGCAAAAACACGAATGCGCGAATATTCGCATGAAAGAAGGCTTATCAGTTCGATAGTTTACTTGCTTCATAACTTTAATTCAATATTTATGAACCGTGCGATCTCGAACGAAGTTACTTAAAAAAATATGAAACTGAAATGAATCTGTTTTGAGGCGTGTCACTGGACCCCACTGAACCAGTTTTTGTTTTTTTGCTTGCACCATAGCACAGTAAGCCCTTGCCTGATATGCGCCCTTTTATCAAAGCCACACAGGCATAGAAATCTTCAATATATGGATTTGTATTAATTTTATTCTCTACTAACAGATTCATAACATTCGAGTGGAATTCACTTTTTAATAGCCAAACAATTATTATACCTTCATGTACATACCATAACTACTCGTATAGTTGTGAATTTGTTATAAAGGGTCTTTCAAAAGGCGAGGCTAGTTGATGTCTTCAAATAAAAAAATTAGATTTTTTCAGATTTCACTATTTTTTATTCAAAATGCGGTTCTCAATAATTATATTTGAAAAATTACGTCGTTTAAATATCCACCATGAGCAGGTAAAATCCGCCAGGCAGTCGATTCATGAATGCCTAATTAATGAGAGCGTCGAGATATTCATGTTAAAGGTTGTCCAGCAACACTTTGCGTCACAACAGCAATAAAACGTCCAGTGTTTGGTCTGTTAACCCTTTTTCTATCCTCGACGCGACCAGTTTCTTGAAGTCTTGCAATAACCTTTGAGTTATCGCGTCTTTCGGACGATTATTTCCACAGAAAATCTTCTTAAAGGTCGACCATTTTCGTAATAAGTTTCAAAGCGTTGTTCTATCGTGGAAAATTGTACATCAGCTTAGTTGGCAAATGTCAAAGATGGCGCATAAAAAATGTACGGTCTAAGTATTTCTCACTATTGAGATGTAAGCGTCACTTTTGAAAGACCCTTCACAACAATGCAATCGCTAATTATCACGCAAAACCAATTTAATTTTGTTATATTAGTGCACATCAGTTTGCATGGGTGGCATTAAATAACGCCTTTATATTGAAAAATGTGGCAATGCGTTGCAAAGGGTGGTTTTGCTCCAGATGTATAGATTTTTTTTTTTTCAAATATTTTAAAAGCGAAAAATCCATAAAGGATCTTTACTTTAGATTTATGTGATTGAAAACATTTTTAGCATTTGGATTTATTTTTGAATAAGAGAATCATTTCGAGATTATAGCAATTTCGACCTTTTTTTATTATAATTTAGGCCTCTTATAGGATGAGGAGGTCATAGAGAGAGTGGGAGGGGATGTGTAATAAGTGGTGTAGGCATGATGAAAAAAATGTAGCAGGTGCGACCTGTTAACGATTATAGGCTCTCAGTGAATTTGAGAGAATGAGCTGATTGGCTGACGTAACCGAGTTCATGACAGCGTCTTGCTTACGAAAAACTGAGATTGTGTTGGTGATATACGAAAAAATCAGCACAGGCTGCGCTCACGTTGCTTCGTATCCTACTAAACAACGACTGATTGGACGTGTGTTTGTGAATACATGTGAAATGAGCGAGCAGAATTTGGCTGCCAAGAACTCGGTGACGAGGTAGCCAAAGCGTATCTATACATGGTGAAAAGATTTTTAGCGGTTTACAACCTGGCAGTGTGGTCTTGGTTTCAGGAATGTTTCCAACCATAATCAGTGAGATTATGGTAGAAGCTCTGATATTACTCAGTAATTGGGCGCACAGACTGTAGTTTAAGTGAAAACCAAGATACGAAACTTTAATACCCCAAAACTAAACGGCGTTGGTCTTACGTTACCCCAACAGGCAAAATACCTAGGTGTTATCTTAGATCTCAAACTCAGCTGGAGGTTCAACGTAGAGTACTTTGCACGTGTAAGAGAATGTTGTTTAAAAAATGGGGTATCCAACCAAAACTATCCAATTGGTCCTATACAGCCATTGTAAGGCCAATACTAACATATGCGGCACTAGTTTGGTGGCCTGCAACAGAAAAGAAATACTACAAAACTAAGCTGAACAAGATACCAAGAACAGCGTGCATCTTAACTACAGGAGCGCTTAGCACCAGTCCTACTGAAGCGTTCAATGTACTAACTCATCTGCTACCATTAGATCTACACATTAAAACAATAGCTACTTGCAGCGCGGTGAGTCTCAGAGACAACAAGGTCGTACGGTCACAGCAAGGTCCTCCTATAGGGACCCCGGCTGTTCAAAAACAGATCAGACTACATAGTCCCAGACCTAAACTTCAAGAAAGGCTTCATGGTACGTTTTCCACCGAGAGCCGAATGGAACAAAGGGAAGGTGATTGAAAGATACGACATTCAAATATATACTGACGGTTCTAAGATGAATTGTGGTGTGGTAGCTGGCTTCCATTCGTAGCCACTCAACCTACCTCAGTCAATTAGACTTCCTGACTATGCCAGCGTGTTCCAGGCAGAACTTCTAGCGATCAGAGAAGCATGCAAATCACTAAAACTCTACAAAGAAATTGGTGCAAAAGTAGCCATCTCTCAGACGGTCAAGCAGCTATAAAGGCCTTAGACTCCAACTCCATTTCACCCAAGCTAGTCTTACAGTGTAGAGAGGAACTAGAATTGCTTAGTCATCGGCTTAAAATTACTCTGATATGGGTTCCCGACCATAGGAACACACGGGGTAATGAGATAGCGGATGAGCTAGCGAGAAAAGGTTCGACACTAGAAATAGCAGAGGCACGGGCAGTCTCCACCCCACTCAACACATTAAAAGCATCCATTGCTTCACACTATCATGCTTCAGCCGACTTCCAAAGGACAAATCACCTGTTAGGATGTCCTCGGCCAAACAGTTCACGCATCACTGCAACCCTTACAGGCCATTGGAAAATAGGGGATCATGCAGCTATACTCAACTTATCCTTTAAACCCATCTGTAGAAGCTGTCAAGCGGAAGAGGCGAAGGAAAGTCGTTTTCACTACTTACGTGATTGTCTAGGGCTAGCTAGGGCACGACTCCGCTCCTTTGGTAAGCCTTTCCTGCAGCAAATTCAAGAGATCTCAGACATCGAGATAAAGAATTTGCTGATATACTTGGACCTCACCAAATGGATCTGACTTAGAACAAAAAAAAAATACAAAACATCATCACACAAGGACAGTGGTAGTAAATCGGTGCTGGTCACTAATTAGGATTATTTTAGTGGAAATAATCAACCACTTTAACAACAACAACAACATGGCAAATCGTTATTCGGCTCTGAGCAAATTTGACAGATAAGCCGACGCCATTTGTTTTGTGTTTCACAAATTTAGCTTTAGCTTAGTGAAACACAAAACGAATGACGTAGAATCCAAAGTTCACCTCAAAAAAATTTTTTTTTCACCATACCTACCGATCAAACCTGGTATCTATCATCCTTGGTATCTATATAAGGTGGTGTGATGAAAGTATTGTAATTTATTTCCATTTCTTCCATTCACCTTTACTTTGTTTGAAATGTCAGTGTGTTGTTAATGTGCAACAAACTAATTTCATTTATTTGTCATTCATTCCATTTCTCTAATATCTTTCCTTTGAAAGTTCCAATTTTTCTTATTCTAAATGTTGTTGTTGTTCGAATACTACCACCTTGAATAGATTCGCCTTGGTGGTAGCCGAAGTTGCGCGCATAATTTTCTTTTTCTCCATATCTAATGGCCAAACCTGGTAAATTGATCATCCTTGCAATGGTGTGTAAGCTTGCATACTTGAATTGTTTTTGCGTAAACTTTATTAGGCAAAAATAAAATTGCAGGACTTGCGCTCAATGTTTGAGAGTAAAATAATTTCACCGCAAATAGCGGAAGTTGCTTGAATGAGTTCAGTCGCATCATTTGGCATAAGCAGAGTTTCGTCTGCGAAGACGTCAAATGTAGCTAATTTATGAGCACAGACCAGGCCGTCAATTTACGGTAACGCCATTTCTTAAGATGTTGCAATCGCTGTGTGACATGAGATTTTGTTGCACTGGACCATTTAACCCCTAGACAAGCAATATTGACGCAGGTAACCAAAACTTTGTAAATCATTTGGCTCTGGCGCTCACCTTTAACAATCACTTTGGCCGTGGACTAATGTTGTCTTCGGCAAGCTAATCACTTCAAGCACTCAATTTGATGGGTGGTGGTGCTGAGAGTCTCGTGCGTATTATTCTCACATAGCTTTGAAAATATTTTGACCTGCACGTTGATTCTGGGCTCGAATTCGCACGATTTATGAACACTGTTCAGTTATTTACCGTTTATTTACTTGAACGGCTGATTAGTCAGGTGTCTAAATAAACACCCTGTACACACATATGCATGTAGTGGAGGAAACCAGTGCGAATTCTGCCCGAGCCATTTTATACAGTAATAAAAAAATATTGAAAATAAAGTGAAAAAAATGAAAAGTATTTATTTTAGATAATTACCTACCGTATTGCGCTCATTTGTAGACACTTGCATGTGTGTGTGAGTGTGTGTACCTCGTATAATGTTAATAATAGTTTTTATACCCTGCGTACTCTCGGTAAAAGTACAACAGAATCAAGATGTTGCAGAAATTCTTTAAGTTATGAAGTGACGTTTTTCCATGTAAAGGGTGGTAAAATTTCAAGAGCCGATGTTTAATGTGAACCACACCTAAACGCCAAGTTTTTTTCTGCATTTCATGTGACATTTTTGAATCTCAGACTAATTCAATTTGAACCATGGAAAGACACATAATCGAGCATCGCTTAAAAGTTAACAAGGCTTATTATAAAAACGGGCGTTCAAATATGCATATCGCGCACTTCATCTTCAGTGATGAGGCACATTTTCACCTCAGTGGATTCGTCAATAAGCAGAATTACCGCACTTGGGCGAATGATAATCCAAGAGTGATTGCCAAAAAACCAATGCACCCACAAAGAGTGACTGTTTGGTGCGGTTTATGGGCCGGCGGCATCATTGGGCCGTATTTTTTCCAAAGTGAGGCCGGTCAGGCAGTTACTGTGAATAGTGTTCGCTATCGTGAGATGATAACGAGCTTTTTATGGCCGAATTGGAAGATATGGACGTGGACGATATGTGGTTTCAACAGGACGGTGCCACTTGTTACACACCTAAGGAAAAATGGCTCTTTTGCGCGAAAAATTTGATGGCCGAATAATCTCACGTCGCGGCGATGTCAATTGGCTGCCAAGATCATGTGATTTGATACCGTTGAATTTCTTTGTTTGGGGTTATTGGAAAGAAAAGGTGTACGTCGATAAGCCAGCAACAATTCAAGAGCTAAAGGATGAGATAATTCGGCACACTAACGGCATAGAACCTCAATTATGCCTCAGCGTCATTGAAAATTTGGACCATCGGATGGAGGTGTGCGGCCGAGGCCGCGGCGGCCATTTGGCCGATATTTTGTTCCATACGTAATTGAGCTGTACCAATATTATCATAATAAAGAGAAATAAGAATAATTTCATAAAAAAATTGTTTTTTATTCAAAATCAATACCGGCCCTTGAAACTGAAATTTGAAATGAAACTGAGTTTAGAAATTATGAGATTAATAAACAATAAAATTTTTGGTTTGATGCCGATGCTACAAAGCCCACCGATTGAGAAGCTCCGCTGCGACCTTCCTGGAAGAATTGAGTGTACAGCCGCCATTTCAAATGATTAAAATAAAAAAAGGTATATTATTTTAATGCATAAATAAACTGTACACCAATTTTGAAAAAAATATATTGATAATTTTAATGAAAATCAGGGAAAATATGGCCGTTTACAGGTGTCTGCCCCCTTAAGAATTAAAATTAAATACAGAGTTTATTTGACAAATAATAAGACTCAGTAAGTGACTTAAACAGAGGCCTTGGCATCGCGGAATGAAGATCAAGACTCTAGGAAGCCGTTTAAGCTCCTCAAGTCCTCTTGTAAGAGGGTCGAAATTAAGGTAAGTAGATCTCAGAATTTCAACACAAAATGGGTTGTAAGAGTGAAGTTTACTCCATTAGGAACATTGAAACTTATTTGGCCAAGCAAATTTTCGCACCCGAGTTTTCAATATCGCATCAAATAAACGGGAATTTCAGAAAAATTAAATCCATTCGCTGCCTAATTGAAAATTTACACACACATATAAAACCTTCTGCACATCATTTAGAAATAGAAATAGTAACGTAACAATATTTTTTGAAAATAAGAAAAATATTTGTATTTACTCGTTGTGTTTGTGAGTTGTAAATTTGTCGTTATTTTCACAAAATGCTATGCTCCGTTGCCAAATGGGGTGCCAAAATAATTTCGTAACATTTATAGACGCGTATTTGCGCGTTTTCATGAAAATAATATTTTTGAATTACTTTTGAATTAACTGCTAGTGTTGCATTACACCTTTTTAGCTAATATTATAATTTTTATGCATTAAATTTTTTTTTTGTTTTCATTTTAAATTATACTTTCTAATATTCTTTTTTTTTATTTTATTTTATTTTTTTTTTATTCATTTCTCTTGCATGCACATAACTTAATTTCTTTTACATTTTGCTTCATTTCAATTTTCAAGTTGTTCGCAAACGTTTAATTTTAGCCCTTACTGGTGTTGTTGTTGCTCTTGTAGTTCATGCAAACACCTCAACGAGCGAGCAAGCTAATTGCAATTGCCAACAGCGCGAACCGGTCGACAGATATTTTAAAGCGTTTTTTCCACAATATTAATTGCCTGATTTTTTTTTTAATTTTTTTTGTTTTTGTTTTATTATTATTATTATTTTGCTAAATTGAGTTTAACTGCGCAATGTTAATGAGCAGATATTAAATTTTACTTATCACTTCGACGCTTTGCGGTGGCGCACAATTTTCACTGCTACTATTTTTTATTTGCCGTTTGCTGTTAAGTGTATACTTTTTACACAATCTTTCGTAACTTTTGTGATAATGAAAAATCTGAATTGTTTTTTACACAAAACCTTTTTGTATATTAAACTATTTTTAGCTAGTGAAAATTTTAAATAGCTTTAGGTTATCTAATTTTTAAAATGTTTTGCTTCAATTATATTTGGCACAAAAATGCGTAATCAGAAATGCTTATATGTGCATACATACATACATAAACGCATATAAAACTGCATATCAAAACAAGCTGGATGTATAATTCCCTTTATTTTTTAACCACTTTCACATTAACTTTGGTTTTTCTCAAATTAAATTTATTTCGTTATTCCTTTAAGAAACGAATGCATTTTTTTTATATTTAAAAATTGTTCCACCTTTTGCCCTAACACTTTTTCGTTTGTTCCTCCTTCTTCACATCACTTTTTTTCTCGATCTTTTTCCAATTATATTTATTTCAGCTTCTATTCCTTTATCCATCCCTCACGCCAAACATTCCAGGATGTCGCACTCTTCAATCTTTCATCACCCACTTTTATTTGTTTTTCGCATTAATACTTGGTTGTTTATTTTTTGTTTTACTTCCCATTTCGTTGCGACATTTTTTCTAATTTTAAAAACTCTTTCAAATTTTTGATGTTCTAAATTTTCCTAAATCATCCCACACGCAGCTCGACAAACCAAAAACAAATCAACACACTACACTTCTCTATCCACACAAACTGTTATCTCGTTCAATTTTCTTCCGCGCCAACGATCTGAACAACTGAAAAGTCAAGTCGAATCTGCCTGCGCGCACACCAACAAAATCGCCGGCTACTCACAGCTCTGTCGATTCTCAGTTGGCTTCTACTAAATATGTAAATATAATACATAGAGTGCTGGCTTTGACTCTCTACTCCGTCTACCTGGTCTTTTGCATCCCCACGTCGTTGTGAAAAACATCGCAGAAAAGCAGTAGTAAAACAGAAAATGCAATGAAAATTTACAACAAAACAAAATGTCTGAAATGCAGCTGGCAAAGAGGAAAAAAGAAATGTAGGAAAAATGCTTGAGTACGTGCACATGTGGAAGATGCAGAGCGCCGCTAGTCAACAGCAGAGACAAGAGCAAACACAACTATCAAACACTACTCATATTTTGGTGTCATGTGGTGCAGATACCAATGCATGTGTATATTTGTATGTGTATGTTTGTGCAGGTACTCCCCATGTGGGAAGTATATCTGCGTTGACATGTGCACTAGATACAATAGCCGCTCGTTTAACTGAACTTATTCAAATTGGCCTTGCGCACTTTAGCGAAATTTCATATACTTTTCACTCGTGCACCAACTACTGTATTAAGGGGACAGATACCTGTAAACGACCATATTTTCGCTGATTTTCATTAAAATTATTTAAAATGAAGAAGTCAATATATTTTTTTTCAAAATTGGCATGCCATTTATTTATACATTAAAATAATATAAGACTTTTTTTATTTTTATCGTTTAAAATGGCGGCTGTACACTCAATTCTTCTCGGAAGGTCGCAGCGGGGCTTCTCAATCAGCGGGCATTGTAGCATCGGCGTCAGTGACCTGAATACATTAAACCAAATTTTTTTTTTGTTTATTAATGTCATAATTTCTATATGAATTAAAATCAAATGAAACAAAAAAACATTCGCGGAATAAAATGCTTAAAAAAAATGAATTTTGGGGCGAATTTTCCTACTATTTCTGCTTCGAAAAAATGTATTTTCGAAAAATGTTCGAAAACTTGTAAATTCTCATAGAAAGTTATATCATAAAAAAGATGTATGCGAAATTTCACACCAATTCGAAAAAAATAGTTTTGAGAAAAACGCGTCTAAAGTTTGAATACATCAAAATTCCTGTCCCAGCGCTCGAACGTAAAGAATAGAGTCGTCACGGTTGAAGAATTACTTAACTTTACATTCTAAACATTTTTTGATATATTCTTAAAGGATTATATTAACATTTTATGAAAAAAATTTTTTTTTCGAAATTTTACTAGAATCTGTCCCCATAATAGAGCGTTCCTTTTTCCCGTGAAAGAAATTGCTAAATTTCACATTCAAAAATATATATTTTTTTGGTTAATATAAATCAATTTCTTTAAAATGTTATTTAAACGACTGAGTGAATTGTTTAAATAAAATTAAATTGCACATCAAAGGCTAACATAACAAAGATAAAGTTAATCTATTAATGTTTTCAACGTGTTCAATTTCCTTTATTGGTGATATTTAATTTTCCAAACAGAAAGAAATCACACGGAACTAAAGCAGGCAAGGATGGGGTGTGAATAATAGAATACCATTTTTGGTCGAAAATTCAATTATTAAAATTTAACGATGAGCTTTATATGTATCCACATATTCAATGTCTGCATAACGCTTTCCTTTCATGATCAAACACTATTTTCCAAACAGAAAGAAGTCACGAGGAACTGAAGCAGACGAAGAAGGAAGTGAATGAGTGTTGGTGTTTCATCGAGGTTCGAACCCATGTTCTCTCTGAATTCCGAATGATAGTCACGCACCAACTCATTCGGCTACGGTGGCCGCCTATGAAGTGTATTTAAACCACTAAAATTACTGAATAAACAGTCATCAGCTTAAACTTTTTTACTCATATCTGACGCCGTTTTATCAAATTTTAAATAAAAACTAATATTAGCTTATCTTTCTTCAAAATACATTTCTCGAATGAGAGTTCGAAAGTTATACGCAATGCCTCAGCTTCCATTACACCAAATGTCATGAAACTTTGGTACCATCTATAATGGATATATGTATGTATGCTCCAGATGGTGGCATTGATTACTGGCATATGAAGGCAGACCGAGAACTTCAGCTATGGAGAATATTGAGTTTCATACCGCGATAAGATTTTTCTTTGAGCAAGATAAGTAAACTCAAATATTTATTTTATTTATGTATTTATTATTTTCGGAAAATATCGCCGATTTACAGAGACACTTACCCAGAAAAAAAGAAATATTTATAACTGTTATAGCCTATTCAATTGAGATAGGGAATTTGTTCTGGAAGGTGCACACTTGTAAGAATATATGCGTATATATATTATATATAAATAATTGGCTCGTACACCCTTTTTGGGTGTTTGACCGAGCTCCTCCTCCTATTTGTGGCGTGCGTCTTGATGTTGTTCCACAAGTGAAGGTGCCTACAGTTTCAAGCCGACTCCGAACGGAAGAAAGTTTTTATGAGGTGCTTTTTCATGGCAGAAATACACTCAGAGGTTTGCCATTGCCAGGAGGCCGACCGCTATTAGAAAAATGTTTTTCTTAATTTTGATGTTTCACCGAGATTCGAACCTACGTTGCTCTGTGAGTTCCGAATGGTAGTCACGCACCAACCCAGTCGGCTACGGCAGCCGAAAAAACTAGTTTCAAAAATGATTGAAGTCAAAGCAGGAGTCTGTGTAGCGGCATAAAAAGTGCAGCATTGCTTAAGAAGGTCAAGATGCCACAACCGGCTTGAAAATTACAGCTATAGTTTTTTTTGAATCTCAGAAAACAATTTAATGTTCGATTTCCAAATATATTCGAGAAAACAAAATATTGATGACCATGACAACATATTTTGGTGGATATTTCAAATAAGTTTAATGTAAAAAACGAAAACGAAAACTATTTCAAATGAAGTTTTATGCTCTTTCCCTCTATTTCACGTTCTTTTTGAAATCGAAATTTAGCCATAGAGGTTTGAACGTCCTTCAATGCCCATCTTTTTGCAGAGGAATTATATTTTTTCTGCTGCTTCAGATGACATGTAATACATAAATATCTCAAAAAAACAGAACAATAATGTTCACTTTATAGAGATAGTTCGCTGTCTTTAGAAAATCGGTAATTTTCTTGTTCACTCCTTTAGATGTTTATATTATTGATTGTTCATTTAACCGAACGTCTACTGTGTTGGCGTCTCTTGTGTCGGTACTCTCCGACGTTCATTTCTTGCTTTGATTGAATACAGCCAACCAGCTATCAGCCAGCTGGTGAGAGCATCAAAACAATACCAACAGTAATCACAACATCGCTTATGTGGTGCAAGGAATGATAACAAATGCGCTAAGGTAAAAAATGGCGGGGGAAACGGCATAGAAGCTCACAGCAGCTGGTGGCCGATAGCAAACAATGCTAGAGAAGCACGTGAGAAATGAGACAGTGTGCGTGGAACACTGAAAGAAATCAAATTGCATGACTAAAGAAGCGCCAGTTTGGATGAGATGGTATGAAAATGATTACTCGTAAACGCAATGCCACTTCACTCAAGAGTTTCCGGAGTGTACAAATTTATATTAGTAAATAACGACTTCACAAGGAAAGGACAGGGAAATTATTAAAAAACTAATTATTTTCGAACCCCATAACAGATTAGTTCCAAAACATAATTACGGAAATGGGTGTGCAATAGTTTCGAAAGTGTTTTGAATATTTCCCCAGCTTCCACCGCCTGGTTTCTTCTTTCAAAACTTAAAGTACAGGGATTTGGTAAATAAGACACCAAATATTTATTATTCCAATATTATTGTATCATTTTCAAAGTGAGCTTCTTCCGAAATCGTACACTAATACTATCGAATAGTCCAATTAGCAAAATATTTTTCGCGCGCATTTTCCAGAATCAACGTACAATGACTTAACGTTAGCCTCGAAGTAGTAATTTGTGCTTTTGAAAAGAAAAAGAATGAACCAGAGCCATCCCGATGATATTTGCTGAGATCTTAGCCAAAAACTTGTTCCCATAGCCTTGTGAGATGGGGCGTTATGGTTGTGAAAATTCCCTTTTTCCACGAATTTGTTGTCAAAAATGACGTCTAACACCCAGAGAAAATTCTTTATATGCTTCAGAAGAAGTAGTGTAGTGAAGTGAATCATAGTGTATTAAGAGATACTTAAATATCCGCCATGCGAGCCGCGAAGGCGTATCGCTAAGGTTAGCTAAGAGATGATTTCTGGATATACATATACATATATATGTATATCCAAGCCTAAGTAACCGATCAATCAAGCAGATATGGTGCTTAAGAAAGTAAAGTCCAAAAAATCGCCTAAAAATCGCTCCAACTTCAAGGTAATTTTTATAGTTTCTTTCAATTATTGATTTCCGTTAGCCCAAGCAAATAGTTAACAAAAAATATTATATTCTTTGTATTTCGTCATTTGCGTAAATTTATTCGCAAAAACGTCCTAATTTGTCGTAGCACAACTCTTGTGGAAAGCTGAAAGCCTCTTATATGAAAAGCTGTATAGCGATTAGATTTCTTTCTTTCAGGGCAGATGGGACAATCGGTTGAAGCTGCCAGAACAAATCTGTACAAAACATGTCTTTGTACAAAACATGTCTCGACAGTCGGGATGAGCTCGTGTATCCAGGGAGCGGTGGAGAATGAGTCCTATCTTCGTTGCCATTCATTAAGCATTGAGTTTCGTTGCTCACTTGAAGGTCTTGCGCTTCGACTGTCAAAGAGGTGTTGTAATTCGCGTGCACGTATATTCAGCGGATTTTTTTCGGCAATAACACATATTGAATCTTCGGATATTGTCCAATAGGCACAAGCTACTCGCAACGCGCTTGTCCTGTAGACCTATCTGGCATCACACGGGTGTATGTCTCGAGCTCGGGACCATTTTGGTGCGGCATAAAACAAGATGGAGTCTGTAACTCTGGTGAGAAGTATTCGTCTGGCGCCTTGTGCTCCCTCTATATTTAGCAGTAGTCGATCTTGAGATACTTTATCGCGGGGTTTAACTGAATGTCTAAGCCCCCGACGTTGATAATTAAACTGTCTCTACTTCGCCGTCTTTTCAGTAGGACTGCTTCCATTTTCTGCGCTGGATTTTCGCATCATTAAGTCAGCGCTGGATTCTTGCTATCGCATCGTTGCAAGTGAGTTCAATCAGATCAATGAGGTACCGCCCTGTTACAACAACGGCAATGTTGTATATCCTACTAGCGCTGCGTTTACAGGAAAATCCAATCTTAGGATGTCATCATACACCGCGTTCCATAGCATACGACCCAGGATAGAATCTTGAGGTAACCCACCAGTCACTACGTACCTTGAGGCCTATCGTAAGTACGATGTAAAGCGATTTGTTAAAACCTAACTTGACTTAAGAAACTGAATATATTACGGCATTTCGCGTGACTTAAATATAGATAAGAGAATGTCAAAGTGGCAAATTTTAGTAAAGAAAAAAAGGCACACTAGTTTTTAAAATGATTTTCATATAAACGCTTAAAGTGCTGGTGATACCTCGCCGTTCAATTTCCGAACTTATAGCGGTGTGCACCGGTCACTGGGAACGAGTTTGGACTTCCGCATAACCCCTATTTCAGAAGCTGTGGGAATCCTGCAGAGAAAGAGACAGTTGAACACTTTCTTGCAAATGTCCGAGTTTAACGGCTAGGCTCTTGAGGTTCCTTTGTGTGCCTGAGGCAGTTCTCCAGCGCTGAATGGCTGTAGATGGTTTTTCTTCCTTGAAGTTTTTTAATTCTAGTGCTACTTATAGTGCATCCTTGGAACTCTTGCCATCTAACCTACCTACCTATCTTCCACACAAAAAAAAAATGTATGATGTGAAGTAGCCAATAGTTAGTGAAAAATCGTGAACACTAAACTTTATTAAGCAACCATTTTTGACTATCAGAGTTTGATTAAATTTCTTTGCACGATTTTCATTAATCGGGATACCCTTTAAAAAAAAAAAACAGAAAAATATTCGACACTTGAAGAAATATTTAAAAATGGGTTAATATAATATAATATGTAAAAGTGGACGTACATGAAAAAAAAAATTTTTTTAAATGATATTTAAAATCTAATATCTAGAAAACCGTAAAGTTTTGAAAATTTTGCTGTATAACCAAATTAATCAGAAATTACTTAAATGCACATTATCTAGGATAACCCTGTTCAAACAAGGAAGAGAGTATATAGAAAAATATGTTTGTAAACAAAAAAATTTAAAGAAAACTCTCCAATTTCGGCAGCTCAACAGTTGGATCTGCTAATTTCACTGAGAGCAGCGAGTAGCGGTACCGCGATATGCACACCTTTCTCTATTCTCTCAAACTTCTATCCAGGGAATACCACCGCGGCAGAGAATTTCCAATTAAAAGAATAACAACAGCAACAATCTAGAGACACCGCTGCTTTAACTGCAGCTCTTTTCGGTAATCGAAATTGACAACAGTTTGGAGAATTTGGAAAACGTTGGCTCAACTGTATTTGGTCAGAACGGAATTACTTTGAAGGAAACAAAATAGATTTAAAGGAATAAATAGAGACTGTAAAATTTATAAATAAAATCACCTTTCCATTTGATTACAGCGCTATGAGTGCATGTGTATGTATGTATGTATGTATACACGGCAGCGTACTCATAAAATTATCTAACCCTTTTATCGAAAGTATTAACCGGCTTTTGATGGGTTGCCCATACAAGAGCATGTGTATGTATGTATGTATGCATGAGTGTACGTAACCGTACTATTAAAAGGTAAAATAAAGTAAACAAAAGAGTAGAGTAGAGTACATAAATTTATATGTTTATGCGTATCAATGCAACTAGTAACTGTCCGCCTTTGGTAACCTAATCTCGTCCCCTCGAGTCTTACATTCGATAAATGCAATCAAATTGTGTGTTGGTTTCCCATCGCCTTTTCTGGATATGTTTTCTTAGAGCGATTTCTTGGGCGCTTACCTACTAACCAGCAGAGATATAAATGTAGTATGTTTGAGTGTAGTAGCAGATTATAAAATGTTATGAGAGCGCCAAACAAAAAGCAACTGCGACCAAATAAAGTGATGCAGTTGGTCATTGGAAGTTGCTGATACACTTGTTTATATGTGCATATGTATGTACGTGTATGTGTATGAGTTATGAACTACTAACATTGTTTGGAACCTAAATGCAGTAAATTACATAATTAATAGTCAAATGACTGATTACGAGAAAAGAATTTAATTTTTATTAAAACAAAATCAAGTGTTTTACGCGTTTTTTTGACTTTGAACACATTTTTTAGTGCTAAACTCCAAAAAATCTCCTCTTCACGCATTGTTGTATTCCATTAAGTGGTTTTTGTTTTTCTTTTTGTTTTTGTCTCTTCGCATGCCGTTTCATTGACTTGTTAAACGTTTCGTTGACAACGTCGCTAGTCGGTAAGATTTCACGAATCTCATGATGAACTCGCGTCTAGCAGTCGTAAAATGGTCTGATTTGTAAAACGGTATATGTACTTGTATTTGTTTCGTATGCACAGCTGTTTCGTATTTGTGTTTTTTTTTTTTGTTTCACTTGTATGCCGTCAGCTAATCGAGAGTTCACGATCGAGTTAAACAGTTTGCAAAAATGTGGGAATTTAACTAAGATGTTTATTCATGCAATGAAATATTTTTTAAGGGCATTCAGAGGAGTAAATAATGAAATATTTTGCATAGAGTAAATTGCAGTAAAGTTCAATTTGAGTTTTCAACAAACGAAGGGTGTTAAACAATATTTAATTTGCGGGTATTTTATTCTAATTGAGTAAAAATTCAAGGCTTAAATATTATTTTAAATTTCTTCAATTTATCGTAATTGTAAATAAATAAATAAATAATTTGCGCGTACACTTCTGTTGGGTGTTTGGCCGAACTCCTCCTCCTATTTGTGGCGTGCGTCTTGATGTTGTTCCACAAATGGAGGGGACTACAGTTTTAAACCGCCTTATGTATACCCTATGTATAATCCATTCTAGAGCAAATATCAAGTAAATCAAAATTTCAATAGTCAAGCAGGAAAAAAGAGAAGCGACATAGAGAACGAGATAGGATAGAATAGAAACAGAGTTAGGTAACCCTGTGAGTTCCTTCCCGATTCTTTCGCAAATCTGAAAATATCCAGTTTGAAAAAACAAATTTTACTCATTCTCATGATATCGGATCCCAAAATTAGTAGCCTTGCTCTGGCAAAGGCAAGACACTCACAGAGAAAAAACTCAGTGCTATCCTGCTCCTCTAAGCAAGACAGGCTAATCAGATCCTCAATGATTCTAATGGTGGTCATGTGCTGACCGCGTGGATTGTATCCTGCAATAATACCGACCATCACCGAATGTCTTTTCTACCAAGTTTTAGAAGAAAGTTCTACAGTTTTCTGTTCGGGCTTGTGACAAAACACTTAACAGCTCTGCAGCGTTCTAGACTGGACCATCGCTTTTTATGTAAATCAATAATACATAAACGCTGAGCCAATTCATGATTCGTGGAGAACTGATTTCGACTATTAACTTTGGTCCCTGTGCGATAAAAGCTGATCCGGAGTTGGCCAATTTATCGGCAATTTCATTTCCTTGAATACCGCGGTGTCCTGGGGCATATATGTATGTATAAGTAGAAGCTTGTACAAGAACTGAAGCCAAATGAGATGTATGGGAGAAAGTATTCAAAATTTGGACTGATCGAATCGACGATGTCACTCGTACCCGCGACCGACATATCATATTCAAAAAATACAGTGTCCGGCATTCGAAGTGTAACCGACTTCAGACCGCTCGCGCAGCTGATGATGACCACAGGCACGGTTGTTGGCTAAATGACAGTCCAGCAAGCGCGCGGAAGCATTTTGCCGAGAGTAAATGCGAAGAAAGAAAATCAGCAATGGACTTCAAACGTATTAGTGTGATTGCATTATATTTGGCCGGAAAATCACAACCAGCAGTTGTTCATGAGTTCAAGCACCTTAAAGTAAATAAAGTTTTTGTTTATCGCACGACTACTCATTACAATGATACTAGTAGCATCGCGAAACGTCAAGGAGTTGGTCATCAAAAGACTGCAAGGTCACGTGAAATGATTCAAAAGTGAAGAAGCGACTTTAGCGAAATCCCCGACGAAGTGCCAATCAAATGGCGAAAGAACTGAACACATCTGACCGTAGTATCCGCCACATACTGAAATGGTCTCAAAATCAAGTCTTACAAGATCCGAAAGGCGCATGATCTCACAGAAAAGCAGCAACAAGTCAGACTTGAGGGCGAAGGAGTTGCTTCGGTTGGTCAAAAGCAGTCAATTTACGAACATTGTGTTTTCCGACGAGAAAATTTTTCAAATTTAGCAATTCGTGAACTCTCAAACTGATAGGGTTTACTTGACCGACCGTTCATACGAGGATTTGAGTCATCAATTGGCCCCCAGGAGGCAGCACTCGTCACAGGTAACGGTTTCGGCCGCTGTAACCGCAGATGCTCGCTCTCCAATGGTTTTCATCGAGCCTGGCGTTAAGGTAAATGCGAAATATTATCGGGAAAGTATTCTGGACGTTGATTTGAGGCCGTGGCCCGCAAACATATCGGTGGCAGACCATGGACATTTCAACAGGACTCGGCGGCACCGTCTCACAAAGCTCCAGTGAGCCAAGAATGGCTAAAACATAACGTTCCGAGCTTCATAACGTCCACACAATGGCTCTCAAATTCACCAGACGCGAATCCGATGGATTATTCTCTTTGGACGATTTTGGGGAGCATGGTCCGAACTAAAAGATTCACCAGTCTCGAGGTGCTGAAAAAAGTTATTGTCCGCGAGTGGCCAAAATGCCTGCAAGTCTCGTGCGGGCAGCTTGCGATTCGTTTCTGGACCGTCTCAAGTCTAAAGGTGGCCATATCGAGCAAAAATAAATTGATTCTTAATTTTGTATTATTTTTACACATTTTTCACTTTGAATTGAATAAAAGTAATTTTCCAAAATAAATGTATGGCCTTTTTTATTGGTTACACTTCGAGTGCAGCACTTTGTATTTACCATGAGATTATAATAAAAAGGTAATTGATTCCAATAAAGATTCTGTTTGTATTTTCCCTTTAATTTCTTTTTTAACTCGATTTTGGAGGTATTGTCTAATCGCGCAAATTCTGATATTTTTCGGAAATGCTTTGGCGGAAATCTTACAATATAATACACTTTATAATTCTGATGGAAAAATAGTGGCAATTTTTCATTTTTTTGTTTTAATTTTTTTTTTCTGTATGAAGAATCATGCACTCTTGCATTCTATAGTATACATATATACTAGCAACATAATTCTTATTTGCAGTTAAAAATTTTACTTGAAATTACCTACGCTTTCTACTAGTGCACCGTTAGCTATACGAAACCACAAGATTTAGCTTCAAATTGCATTCGGAATTTGTTATCGATACATCCAAATATTGGCAATTAGTTAAGACTCAACTGGCCGTATTGGAATAATGGCTAATGTTGTTGCTGCTCATTGGAAATTTGATTGCAATTGGCTATAATAAAAAAAACGAAATGTTAAAAAAGATATCGAAGAAATAACCCCTGGGCAGAAAAGATTCACTGCAACTGCACTTATTTCCTTTGCATCAAAATTTGCACCAAACTAATTGTAAGGTATTTGGTAATTAAAAGAGTTTACCAGGCCAATGTGTGACCAATTCGCCAGAGTGAATTACAATTTGCCAAATCCAAATGTGACTTTCTAATAAATTTTCTTCATATACGGAAAAGCGCCTCAAAAGATTTGGCACGAAAGTGAGAGAGGGTCGGAGAAGTGTGGCCAACGCAGCTGGCCAGCATCTGCAGTAAAGGAGAAAAATCTGTTAACAATCAAAATTTGAATCTTCAGCTTAAAAAAAGTGGTAGTAAATGCCAACATAAATAAGTAGAAAAAGGCTACAAGCAAAACAGTGGCACTCTTTGGGCCAATTGCTGAGCGCAATTTGAAGTGAAGTAATAAACGAGATGGGCAACACAAACGGACTTACATTTGCCTATATGCAGATATGTATATAAGTATATCATTTATTTTAACTCGTATGGGAAATCATTAATATGAACTTCTCTACAGCGATTCGCTACATAAGAAATAGCAAAAGAAAAATAAAAAGTATGTACATATATAAAATTCTAAAATATAAAAAATTTATTACACCATTCATTATCGACTTGAAGATACCATTGAGATACCTTGATGAAAAAGCTCCCGGAACAACCGCCAGCTGACGCTCTAAGTCGACTGATTTAAGTTATATTTTTTTTATTAAGGGGACCCGGTGGTCTAGAGCTCGAAAATTTAGAGTATTTTGAGGAATTTTTTTTTACAATACAAAATATGAAAAAAAAATTTACATTTTTTAGACTTTTTATTTAACTTCTTTTCATACAAAAATGAAAAAATTTTTTTTTTTTTATTTTAATAATTTTAAAAATAACGCTGATGTTGAGCCTCACGAAAATTTGGACCTGGACGGTGTTGTCCATTTTGGCTCTTCTATTTATCTGAAATACAAAAACCAAGTCGTTTCGAGATAAATGAGTTTAAAGTTTGAGGTACAGAAGGCGCGGACCGCTCTCCACCTAGTTAATGGGCTGTAGAAGCTACATATATAGTAATATTGGGAATTTCCGCATGAAAATTTCAAAATTTAAGATACTATACTTTCGAAATATCGAAAAAACAAAAAATCGATTTTTTTTAATTTCTAGACCACAACAATTGCTTGACATTTGTAAAAGTTACGTAGTCTTGAGTAAATCTACCTCTGCACGAGTTTTCGATTTCTTATAGTTTTAAAATTGGATTTAAATTTGCCAATATGAGTTTGTATTAAATTTTTAGCTAAAAATTGATTCAATGGAGCGCAATTCTGAGCAATATTGGAAAATTGTCTCGGTATTGATACTTTAAAGAAAATAGCCGTTTACTGTTTAGCCGAGTGCAAACAACGTTTCTGAATAGAGCGGAAAGTTGGCAAAAAAATGGCCACGTTGATATCGTCAAAGACATGATTTCCTAGGCTGAATATGACCCAACATTCATCTAAAGCATTGTTACTGGTGACGAGATGTGGGTTTATGAGCACAAAACACAATTCAGACATCAGGCGAATGAGTGGAGAGCTTCGAATGAATCAAAAACTACGTCGTTTTCTGTCAAAAAAGAAAGCATTGCTCAGGGTTTTTTTGGATTGCAACGGTATTGTAAACGACGAATTTTTGCTAGAAAGTCAGACAGTTAATGAAGAGTATTATTTAGGTGTTACGAGGCGTTTACGTGAAGCAATTCGCCAAAAAAGAAAGAAACGCAAAGAAATGCTTCGTCGCATAGCGCCACCATTATTCGTGAATTTTCGGCCAAGAACGAAACGAATACCATCCAACAGCCATCGAATTCCCTCATATGGCTCCTTGCGATTTTTTCTGTTTGATCGAGTCAAAAAATTACTACGGGAACGCGTTTTAATAGCCGAAAGGAAGTATTGGACAAATCGAAGACGGCTCGGATGATGAATATACCGAAAATAGAGTTCCGGAAACGCTTCGAGGGCTGGTTCAAACGCTGACATAAGTGTGTTGCAGTTGAGGGGAAGGACTTTGAAGTCTTTAATATCACTTGAGGAATACATTTGTATCAAATTTTGAATTTTTTGAATACATTCCGGGAACTTTTTGATCAAGGTGGTATTTTCATTTATTTTATATATTTGGTTCATGTGGATTTTTGAGGTAGTGAAGTGCGAATCCCGGAAGAATTCCAAAAAAGCAATAATATTTGGCTAAATTCTCTTACGGATTCGTCTGGTGTTTCCCACCTGGTCGACATTCGTGAATACTTTACGTATTCAAATTATATTTTATGAGCAAGCGACTTAAAAATAAAGTTCGATGCAAACTTCAATTTGAGACCTTATTTTTATTGCCATATTACGGGTGTTTCATGCACGGAGATTCGAACCTTGTAGTCGCGCACCAAACCATTCGGCTACGGCGGCCGGAAATTCGTAAATCTCAACAAAACTCATAAAAAGTACCTAGGTAAAACGGATAGTACATATATTTTTTCTTTGCGATTTTTACTTATTCACTTCATTAAATCCGAAAACACTGACACAAGCTCAGGTTTTAGTGGGGGCAAAGATGTTCACCTACAAAATATCAGCTCTTTCTTCAAATTTGTTTGCCATATCGATATCAGAAAATGAAAATGTATACTAAAAGTCATGAAATTCCAGCAGCACCTTATTTTCACGAGCTTTGTTGAGTTCTGGATCTCAGCCGCGGGATTAACTCCAATGAAAGAATGGGATAGGCGGATTTGCAACAAACGAATATATCGGAAGAGACGAACCTAGTATCACACTGTTGTCAAAAAAATACTGGGAATTGGTCAATGAAACGCAAAACATGCATTATTCATTTAAATTAATTATTCATTCAAGGCCACTTCCGAAATGCCAACGAAAAAGCCAGTCCTCAAAACATCTTCAAACACATGTCTTGGCATCGACTGCATTTCTCGCCTTCTATCGAAATAATTTGAAGTGTTAATTTGGATTTTGAAAAGAGAGATAAGTCAGCTGCGATCATATCAGGTAGGACAATGAAATCACTGTGGAAAAAAATTAAATCTCAGTGGTCTCGTAATATTTTTCTATTAGATTATGGGTAAGGTAGGTCATTTTTTTTTTAATTTTGAATACTTTGAAATCCGCCTATCCTCCTCTGTCTGGACAGAACCATATTGTAGTATTATCAAAGAAAAATTATCAGAAATCAACGAGGTTTTCTAGCAACTTCAAACTAGCACTTTATTATACTCGCATACCATAGCTGAAATTGTAATTACGAAATTAAAGATCTGGGTGTTATTTTTGTCGCCAAGCTAGCATTCACCAATAGTATTTAGTTTTATTTCATTATACGAGCAATTGAAGGTTTAGAGATCCTCGAACTCAATGTCATTTTATGTATATTGTCTTGGTGGGAAGTCGTCTCGAATTTGTTGCACGTTAATATGGAGTAATAAATATTTACCAAATTCTCTTTGAGCTAGACTGATTGGCCAAATGGTCTTCGCATTAAATCGATAGTAGCAAAATCATTGTATGATTTTATTTCAAATTAAAATCTAAGCCACCACAATTAGAAAATGTCAAACAACCCACCCAAACTTTACTAACTCGCACAAGTAGAGCACAATGACTTCAAATATTCAAGTGTGACTGTGTATTTGTAGCAAACAATCAACAACAACAGCAGCACCAACAATTGCACTCGCTGTGTGAGCAATTAATGGAAATCCGTTGACGTGGTTGCATCAGATGCCACCACACCAAAGCTCCTCAATCTCAATGTTAATGACAGGCAGCACCAACGGTTTTGGCCAACCATTCGCAATAAGTGCAAACAATTTGCTACACTGAAAACTATGTAACGGATGATTTTTTAGCTATTATCTTTTTAAACAGTTGGTTTAAACAGCTGACGCACGTTTCGTGTTTTGTTTCACTGTCGAACATCTTCAGTTTGGTCTATAATTTAACCATGAATCGTCTTACAAACGAACAACGCTTGCAAATCATTGAATTTTATTATAAAAATGCGTGTTCTGTTAAGAAAGTTTAAGATCCACTTTTTTATCGAAAAATTGTGTTCAGCGACGAAGTTCATTTCTGGATCAATGGGTACCTAAATAAGCAGAATTGTCGATTTTGGAGTGAAGATCAGCCAGAAGAATTGCAAGAGCTACCAATGTATCCAGAAAAGGTCACAGTTTGGTGCGGTTTATGGGTTGGAGGTATCATTGGACCGTACTTCTTCAAAGATGTTGCGAATCGTAACGTAACTGTGAATGGTGAGCGCTACCGTGAAATAATGAAATGATATCCAACTTTTTTTTTGCCCAAAATGCAAGAGCTTGACTTGCATGACACGTGGTTTCAGCAAGACGGTGCCACATGCTACACAGCACCCGTAACAATGGACTTGTTGAGAGGCGAGTTCGTTGAACATTTTATTTCACGTTCGGGACCTGTCAATTGGCCACCCAGATCATGCGATATAACACCTTTAGATTATTTTTTGTGGGGCTATGTTAAAGCTCATGTCTATTCAGACAAGCCTCCTTCAATTAACGCATTGGAAGACAACATTAAAGCATTTATATGTGAGATACCGGCCGAAACATTGGAAAGAGTATGTCAAAATTGGACTAAGCGGATGGACCATTTGAAGCGCAGTCGCGGTCAACATTTGCATGAAATAATCTTCAAACATTAAATATATTATAAGGACTGTACTATCGATTTAAATAAAAATTTCATGCATTTTTCTGAATTTTACGTGTGTTTTTTTGAAAAACTTTCCTATAGCTCCTAAAAAACACCCATTATATATGTATGCATGTGTATGCACTTGTTGGGGTGGCTGCTAAAGTGCAAACCTTCTAGAATATGTGAATGCATATTTTAATTTTAATTTTTTTTTTAAATTACGCTTTAATCAAAATGAACGGTTCTTTAATCTCAAAAAGTAATTCACTACTATGTTTTAACTACAACCAACTCTATATTTCGTTTAATTTCTTCACAGTTTCGGGACGGCGTGATGGCAATATAAGATACCGAAAATCCCGCGATCAGTAAAATTCCGAAAATTTACATCCCTAATGTCTGCTATCTACGCCACAGCATCTCAACACAAAACAAAAACATGAACGCGTATGCCCAAGACCGTCAATTACACCTGTTGCTAGCGTGTTGCATGCCGCTGTTGCCATTAGTATTGCGCTTGCAACATGCGCTCGCATATTGCACACTACGGATGTCAAAGCAACAACAACAACAACAGCGCACCGTTAAAACAGCAATTGTTCCGTTTCTAACTGTTGCCGCGCAATTCGGATGTGGCTTTTGTGAAGTACAAATACACACACACACACACACACACACATGTGGTACACACACGTTTTTGGCTGCATCTTTTGCTGTTGGTGGTGTTTGCGATTTTGACTTGTCTTCTATTTGTTTTTGTTGCCGCTTATCTAACAAACATAACTGCGATTGCATGTGGCAATTTCATGTGGCAATCGCAAGAAGCAACTCTCGGCTTTGTTGCAGGTGTGTGAGATTTGTTAGCAATGCGTGCAACGGTATTCGAAAATCTTGCGCGAATTTTTATGTTGGAGCAGCTGAAGTCGAGTCGCTGAGTGATTGACCCTGACGTTGGTTGCGTGTGTGCTTATATATGTGTAAATGTATGTACGTGTATGTATACATATATTGAGATTCATGCGATTTACCGCGACTTGTCACTTGCCACGGATGCTGGTGCGCAAGTAGTCTGTACGTCGGTTGATTGTGCAATTAGAATTATGTCGCTGCGATTACATTCACTGCGATAGCGGCCGCCATGTCAAAAATAAATTACAATAAAAATTCTTGTAACACAAACTGCGCCTAATGTAGTCACTTGTTGCATGCCACATACAAAAATGTCCATGTGAGTTCGACAATCGCCCATAAACTCTGCGACTTGAGTGAGCTATGGGCCTCTCTGACCAGCCGCTAAGTAACAGCTGATCAGCGCCTCGCTGTGGCGCCAAGTGGAGAAAGAAATCGTAAAAGTCTACTGGAACAGGAATTTCCTGTGATATGCTGCTCATTGCGATATGTACATGTACGTGCATATGTGTGTGTGTGTATGTGCAATATTTACTGGTAATTTGCTGTTAATGACTCAATTAACCCGTCACACCGATTTGCTATTCGTTTCACCAACCGATTTTGTTCGCGCCACTTGGCACATTCATGCCTCATATTCGCACTTGTAAGTAGGGTAAGTAGCAATTATTGTTGTTGTTGTTGCTGTTATTGCCATCAATCGCCATTGCAGGTCACTGTGGCACGTTCATAATTGTCGATGGTGTAATGACTTTTTGCAAGCGATTTAGCTTTTTGGTGGCATACACACACACACACACACACACGGCGAAGCAGCTTTCCATTCATGCTAACTGTAAATGTTGTTCCAATATTGTGCACATAAACTGGTTTACCATTTTATTTGATGACTTTTCGGTTTTTCCTGTGCTTTGTCGGTTGTTTTCGGCTCTGGGTGGAAATGCAGGTCGTGCCTTTAGCGTCTCAATGTCTTTTAGCCCATAAAGTTGGGCGCACAATGGATCTGAATATAAATGTACATTTGTATGTATGTATGTATATAGGTATGTATGTATATGTGTAATATGTATGTACTTGCATTAATGTAGCATTCCCAAAGTTTTTCATTCATGTCTTCTGACTGCAATTGAGTGTCTTGTCTGCGCGGTTTGTCTGTGCCCCCAAATACTGTCTGTCCCAAAACGTAGACAAATGTATGCACCCAAACGCTGTGCATTGTTGTAGTTATACTTAAGTACTTAGATACAGATTTACATATACGAGGGAGGTAAAAAATTTGCGAAGTTAAGTAATTTGAGAGGGAAAAGAAGATTTTTTTATTACCTAGCACTAATTTGCGAATCAATAAAACTACCCAATTAGGTGAAATGGGAAGTTCTGAAGGTGAGTTATAAAAACGATGCATACTTCGCATGAGCTCTTACTATGAGGCGTTTAAAAGCAATACGCTTCGAAAAAGTTCCTTGGCAGTATAGGTAAAAAATTTGCTATTCTAGGTAGAAATTTTTTTAATGAATTGGAAGATCTCAGTTGTGCAGAAATAAGAGATATTCTAAAATTTTTGAAAATTCTTCTCTTCTTCTTAATTGGCGCGATAACCGCTTACGCGATTTTGGCCGAGTTTACAAAGCGCGCTAGTCATTTCTTTCTCGCACTAATCGTCGCCAATTGGACACACCAAGTGAAGCTAAGTCCTTCCCACCTGATCTTTCCAACGCAGAGGAGGCCTTCCTCTTCCTCTGCTACCACCAGCTGGTACCGCATCGAATACTTTCAAAGCCGGAGCGTTTGTATCCATTCGGACGACATAACCCAGCCAACGTAGCCGCTGGATCTTTATTCGCCGCGTAGTCGTAAAGCTCATACAGCTCATCGTTCCATCGCCTGCGATATTCGCCGTTGCCAACGTGCAAAGGTCCAAAAATCTTACGCAGAATCTCTCTCTCAAACACTCCAAGCGTCATTTCATCGGATGTTGTCATCGTCCACGCTTCTGCGCCATACGTTAGGACGGGCATGATGAGAGCCTTGTTTTGATGAGTGCTAGTTTTGTTCGACGTAAGAGGACTTTACTACTCATTTTTGAAAACTACTTGCTGGTTTTAGGAGAAATAGGGAAAGCTCCCCACGCGGCATCACAATGGGCAATGAGCCTGAGTGTGTCCCATAGGACAACCGCTTCAACTTAACCAACCTACAGGTAAAAAATTCAAAATTCGACACAACTTTCTGTAGAGCTACTACAAAGGTGAACGCTGAATGTCGTTTTGCACTTACTTCCCATCGACTTTTACGTTATTTCCATCGCTGCTCAAAGTGCAATCAGGTTAAAAGAGGTTGGCCTTTGGTAGCATTTTTAAGCCGTATTTCTCTGAACTTTAGACTGACCTCTCTATCCGCAATCTAGGGTTTGAGAGTCGTGCCTAGGCAATCTTTCCAAGTAGACAGGACTGGAATGAGGGGGGAAATTTGGACCGAAGCTTGCACCTCTGTCTTCACTGACGGCTCCAAGATGGAATCGAGAGTCGGAGCAGGGGTTTCCAATCAGCCAATTTATCTATTTCCTTAAAATTGTCGAATACAGCTAGTATTTTTCAGGCAGAAGTCTTTCCGATGCTGTAGGCATGCAAAATGCTTAAACAACGTGGAAGCAAGGGAGATATTAACATTTTCTCCGATAGTCAAGCCGCGATCAAAACTCTAACAACGCCATGGTGGGATCCAAACTAGTCAACTACTGTAAGGAGGAGATCAAATATCTTGGGTGTGCAAGAAACATTTCTCTGATCTGAGCTCCAGTATATAGTAACATAAAGGGAAATGTAAGTGGACTGAATTGGTCTCCGAGACCTCCTAGCCGGCCATCGCCATCTCCCTGACTGTTGTTAAAGAGGAATTTTACAACTTATTCCTCAGGAAAGCACAGAAAAGATGAAGCTTCATTTCTGGATTTGCTATTTCGAAAGCAATTCGGTCTCAGTACAATAGTCGCAGGACTTACAAAGACTTGAGGACTCCACGCCATTCAATTAGAAAACTTATAGCTGTGTTTCCCGCTTATTGGTGAGCCCACATTGCAGAAGCTGTGGAGAGCTTTCAGAGAAGAAGACTGATGAACACTTTTTCTGTAAATGTCCGGGTTTGGCAGCTAGACGATTAAGATCACTGGGTGCTCCTTTTTTCGACAGTCTGGGGCAGTCTGCCAACCTAAATCCCATCAATCTTCTTCATTACAACAGCTCTGGCTGGCTGTCAATAGTTGCCTGTTGGAGGTCTCATAATAGTCTCAAAACGGCGCTTTAGTGTTCCTTGAGGAGTGCCAGAGTGGTACTTCAATCATTTCACCTACCTACCTTCGACAAAGGTAAAAAGTCGGAGCAGGCACCCAAAAGAAATGTGTGCTGTTAATGAACTCAATACAGTATAGAAAGCAGCAGCAAAGCATAGATTCCAACAGCTGCGTTCTCGTAATATGCACGACGAAGATGAGACATGCTCTGGTAGGCCAATTGTCGAAAATGTTGATAAGATCATGGCAATCCTGGAATTGGGCCGGCATGCGATCAATTATTTCATTTCAAAGTCGTTTGAAAGCCTCTGCATAAGACTGCTCTCAAGATCATTGTTTCTTCAAGCGTAACAAAATGGAGTCATTTTGGATTAATTTTAACAAACCAAAAAACTCGTAATAGAGTCACTCAAATGAACGTCAAGAAGGTTTTGCAGTAGTTGGTGAGATTGGCCGGAAATTATAAGTGGCACCCTTCGTACCCAATAGTCAGTTGGGTGGGAAAAATTGGGGTATATGAATTTATTCTGTTTCATCGCTGAAACAACGTCACGAGCATGCCAAAAGCTCCGATACCTCAGAAGGTTCGTCGCTTCTTAACACATCAGTGCCAAAGACCTCAAGCCTGATTCGAGCGAAGCACAGAAAGTGGTCCGCCGTCTCATCCTCATGCTAGGCAGAGTGCGCTGTCTGAGATGCCTACCTTTCCATGTGGCTTGCCATAGAAAGAGGCCCGTCATCAGTCCAATCAGCTGCCTACAGTCCCTTCTGCTTAATGACAGGAGGAACTGCAACAGTTGGTCGGACATGACAGGTAACATCAGTTTAGTCCATCTGCAGCCTCTCTCAGCCAGCCAAGCTCGATTGTGGGTTAAAGTAACCCGTTTGCCAACCGTGGCTTTGATGGCTGCAGAAGGGAGTGGCAGAACGGACTCGGACCTAAGGAAGTTGGCTCAGAGCATATCCTAGCTAAAGAGTCCGAGATCTCGTTACCCGCGATACCCACATGTCCCGGGACCCATGTTAGCATCAGGATATTATGACTACCCACATAGTTCCACCTGGATTTGCAATACTCAACTACCCTTGAAGTGGTTGGAGGGCTGTCTAAGGCCATGAGCGCCTCTCCATCAACAAAGTTCATAGCTTCTTGAACAGCATACACCTCCGCTTGAACCACAGATGCGTGCATTCCAAGACCAAAGTTTAGTTTTGGCCCGCTGGATTCCATGTAGACACCAGAGCCGGAAACGTGATCGATCCTGGTGCCATCCGTGAAAAAGCGAGGATAGTGTTTGCCGGGCTCATTTTCAGAGTTTGACCACAATTGAGCTTCTGGCAGCACCACACTGTATCTCTTCTCAAGTACGACTCCGGATAACATGGAGTCAAGGGACATGGCGAGGATCGTTGGATCGAAGTCCTTGCCTACTCTGCTGTCCAATGTCGGACAGGGGCCGTACCGATGCCCATTGTGTTTCAGCCTACAGATGGTCTTCAAGGCCTCTTCTTGGATGAAAACATCAAGTGGTCGACTAACCAAAGTCTGAAATAGTCGGAAAAGCTCCGGTGCAACAGATGGCCACAGTGCGTTGTAGTCTCGATAAGATGATCCTGACTCCCACGAGAGAGAGTCTACTTATCCAGACTACTGATGCATAGGTGATAATAGGTCTTATCATAGCCGTGCAGATCCATATGATCTTGTTACGAGAATAACCCCACGTTTTCCCAAAGATACCCTTGCACTGCTTACTATACACATAATAATAATTAAAAAAAACAATGCCTATAATAAAATGAAAAGTTTATTCATTGCTTAACTGCGATTCGAGAATCTACTCTTTGGCAACAAAGAAAAATAGCCTTAACCAAAAAACCACAATATTGCCATTTAGTTATACGCAATCGATCTGAAATATGTAGTTCGGTCGTTTTCTAGACGAAAATTAAAATTATCACTACTAGCACATAAATAATAAAAAAAATTTAAGTAATTTAAAATCAAAAAAAAAATAAAAATAGTTGATAAACTTACAGGTATCTCGAAGTGGTTTCCAAGACTGTATACTTTATATACTTATATGTAGCTGTGTCATGAAGTTGAACTTACCTGCAAGGAGAAAAATAAAAATAAATTAATATGTTTACATATTAGAAAAAAAACAATGCAAATTTGATTGTGAGTAAATAATTTGTATCATTATTTTGTTATTTTATTATTATTATTAATAATATTTTACTACGTTAAATAATTGAATTATTTTTTAGTGTATATGGCTACCCTTCGAAATAGAGTTGCATATTTGTTAGTTACAATTTGTGGGAGACACCAGACGCACAAGCTATAAAAAAGCTTCAAAAGCTTTTACACAAACTACGTTGGTTTGAAACTTCACTAAGCGCTTGCATGTGCTTTCAGTTGTGCATCCAGTTGTCTGTCTCCACTTTGCTATAATATTTTTAAACAGTTAACGCCATAAAGTGAGAACTTTTCACAGGGAGCTTCGATTACGAGCAGAGAAAGTCTTTGTTATGCAGTTAAAAGTGAGTAGTGGGTGGGATACACGTACGCATACGCATGCATATCCATACATACATACATAACTACGTATGTATAGGTGGGGGTGCACTACCATTTCGAGATTACATAGTTACCCACACTCGTCACAGCTTTGTATGAAATTCTGGGAACTATGTATGAGTGTTTGAGGCGATTTATTGGCGGTTAGCTTATTTGCTTAGAATTTTGTTTTAATGTAGTCTTAAGGCTGCAATACATTTTCAAGTGCGTACATACATTCGTAAATAATTACTAGGTTTATAAATGCAGCGCTAAGTAAGTTGTTAGTACATGACTTGAAAGTGCATATATGTATGTATGTATGTATGTACATATGTGTATACATATTTGTATGTGTGTACATTAGGCCGGGTCGATTTGTGGGGAGGCAAAAAAATCGCCCATTGCTTTGTGAAAATCGTATTCTAGGGATCAAAATAAGAAACTTTGCCGAAGGAACCATACCTCTAAAACGAATTCTGATGTCCTCCAATTTGGGTCGAACTTTTTAGTTTCTTTTCTCATGCAAAGGCCAGAAATGGTGATATTTTGAAATGATTCCCTCAGGGGAGTTCCAGGGGGTGTGCCACTGGCATGGGTGGATCGGCCGTCCAAGGTTAGTGGGGGTCGGTCATACATTTGGACTCGATTGGAGCACTCTAAATGAGTCAAAGTGGGATTTTTCGTTCGACCCAAATTGGGGGACATCAGAATTCGTTTTAGAGGTATGGTTCCTTCGGCAAAGCTTCTTATTTTGATCCCTAGAATACGATTTTCACAGAGCAATGAACGATTTTTAAATCGAGCCGCCCTAGTGTACATGCATATATTTTAATTTTAATAGATGCCTTTACGACTCTTGCAATTAGCGAAAATTAAAAACCAGTGAAACGACATTTATGTATACATACACACATACAGAGGTAGTTGCAGGGCGTGATTACTCATTAGAGATGCTCTGAGAAATATGCATGACAAATACGAAATAATTGTTGTTCGCGCGCATTTTAACACTCGCAACGCTTTTTAGAATATACAGTATACGGCCACCTTAGTGGGCAGAAAAATTTTAGTTTGGGGGATTACTGAGAAAACGAAAGGAGTCAAAGGGCACTTTGAAGTGAGAAAATCTATCGTGCCGGTTAGTAATGCCTGCTGTATTAGTAAAATGACGGAGGCTGCTATCAAATACTACGATCGCGAACATACATAAATGTTTTTCTGTTATATGGGCTGTTTTATGAAGAGCTTGAGAACTGAAAATAATAATAATACAAAAAGAAATATTGGTGGAACAAATTTTTTTTTTTTTGATATTTTAATCTGACAAAAAATTGCATGGCATTTATTTTTTTAATATAATATCCGGCATAAATCCGCCGTGGTCCCACATTCTAACCCATTTTTGACTACTTTTCCTATAAATCTGCACATATGACAGTATGGCAACTTGCGTCGTCTTGTGGGAGCCAAATGTCCTCCAACGCGAACGCCACTACCCGAACCGCATGACCGTTCTGGCAACGCTTGAAGTACGAAACGCCTTTAACAGCCTACGATGGATAGATATTATAAAGGCAGAAAGGTTTTGAATACCTGCATACCTGCTAAGGATTCTCCAGTGAGTGATTCCTGAGTGAGCGTGAACTGTTGTACGACTCACCAGATGCTCAGAAAACAAAAGCGATAACGTCTGGCGCAGCTCAAGGATCTATTCTCGGCCCCCATCTCTGGAATCTGAGATACGACGAGATATTGAGCATAGAAATGCCAGAAGCCACATATCTAGTGGGATACGCGTACGATATAGTTGCGGTCATAACAGCTCGGGACACTGAGGACGCTAGAAGGAAGCTGAACCAAGTCATGATAAGGACGCAAATATGGCTTGAGGATCACGGCCTGGAACTCGCCAAACATAAAACCGGAGTCATCCTTATGACACTCAAGGTCAGCATGCAAATAGGCGACATGTCTTTAGTGACTCAAAAAGTAGTGAAATACTTAGGTATTCAACTTGACTGCAGGCTTACTTTCTGGGCCCAGATACGGCTTGCGGCTACCAAAGCAGCAAAGGTCACGGGTATGCTAAGTAGATTAAAAGTAATATTCCAAACTAAATTTATGGACTTTTTAATTGGTTACACTTCGAGTGTCGTACCCTGTATATGCTTTAAGATTGAATAAGACACCAAATATATTTTATTCGCGCGAAAACAAGAGATTTGGCAATTAGTTTGGCTTATTAGCTTAGAAGAGCTTTAATAATATGGCTGTCAACTGTCTGGCACCAGCAGCTGTTACAGCACGTGGCTTATTGAAATGTATGTAAGCATTTTTGTTACAACACAAAAACCTGTAATGATGCTACTACACCTATACATATGTACATTGATATGCACATATGCGATTGCCACCTTGTTTAAGTCACGTTGAATGGCTTAACGGCAAGCCCTTTAGCAGATTTTATTAGCTTTGCGGTGTCTTTTCAATTCAATTTTAATGAATTTTAAAAAATTAAAATAAAAAAGTAAAATTTACTAAACTAAGTTCAAGACTGCACAAAGATGTTACATAAAGGTTTATCTATGTAGGTATGCGCGCATGTATATAGATATATATGTAAATGCATACATATAAACTTAGATATTTGCGGTTAGTTAGAAAAAAATGAGTTTAATGTTTGATTTTCTACTGCCTTCTTACGAAATTTCGTGTACTAACTGTATGCGCAACTAATTTTTTTATAGGTTACCAGAGCGGTTTTTTTGGTAGTCATATAAGCAATTATACATCCCATGTACATACATACATACATACATACACACTCGTTTTCTGCAATAAAAGCTCTTAATTTTTCATAGCCAATGTGTGAAATTTGCCATACAATTATTTATTGCCGTACACTTATAAATTTGCATACATACATACACATAAACCAGACAACGAATGTATGTATATATGTGTGTGTGTGTGACTTGATCTGCTTACTTAGTTGTCCCGTGAAACTTTTTAGCGATTACTCTCAAATTTAGATCAAATGGGTATGCAACTGTAAATCGCTTTTTGGTTCAAAAGTATGTAGCCTAGTCTTTCAGCTAATTACACTATGCAACAGAGTGCATAGCAGTTTCGGTGGCGTCGGTCCAAGGAGAAAGAGTTGTTCGAGTGCGTTTACGTTGGAGCTACCAAAATACTCGTAACACTGAAATTTGTAAATAAATACAGGAACTTCACCGAACATCTAGAGCAGGGATGGCCAACTTGATTAGACCCAAGATCTACTGTTCACTGACGACACCCTGTGGGATCTACCAATTACATACTTCTTGAAAACCTTAATAAAGCAGCATAGTTCAGTACACAATTATGTAGTCTTTTTATTTTATTAAGAAGAAAAACATAAAAATTACTCTAAAAAACTACTTATTTAGTTGAGCATTCGTGTGAGCATTGGGTCTGAGCATCTTCTACTAGATTAGCAAAATCAGGTTTGTAGTTGGAAATTGTCAACCTTAAAGAGTCCAATGTATGAGCGTCTGTCAAGCCAGAACGATGTTTTTTTTTTGTTTGTTTTAAGTACGAAAATGTTGACTCACATAAATATGTTGAACCAAAACACGAATGCAGTTGTTCAACACATTTCTTCAAATTTGGATATTTTTCGTTGGAAACCATTGCCCAGAAATCTAGACCTGAGGATAATCTTGCTTTTAGAAATATGTCGCAGCGCAGAGTTATAATTTCGTTTTGAAGTATCATGTGGTCCACTTGAAATGTATCTGCAAATTTTGTAGCTATTTCATAGATATCACTATGATCAATGGAATTATTAAACGGATAACTGATGAATTCGACCAACTTCTCAATTTTTTTGAAATCACTAAAGCGAATTTCGAAGTCTGATACCACTGCCTTAATTTCTAGATTTTCTAGATAAATTCCCTGAATTCCTTATCTTGAACGGCGTCGATAGGTAGGATTTATAAGAGGTTCGTTTGCAATAGTAAAAATATCAAAAATATGATCTTACTTCATTTGATGAACCTTCATGAACATTTCTTTCTTCATTTGATATTCCTTCAGCGTTTCTTTTCAACCACTTATCCATAGCGTAGGTACCTATGAGGGGCGATGCAGTCTAATCGTGAATTATATCGGTTCGCGCTAGTCTGTCGTCAACCAGGCCTCGTCAACTAAAGGCTTGAAAATGGCGATAACGAGCCGAAAACAAAAGAGAGCTGTACTGCGTAGAAGAGAGGATAAATAACGTGACGGAACGGCGATTGAAAAATGATACAAGATGATGCTTTTTTTTTGTTTAATTTTAAGTAAAACAATTCTCACTGCACTCAACAAAATTACTTTCACAAGCCAAGCGACGCTACAAATGAATAAACGTGCAATTTATTTCAGTGATGTGTAAATAAAACTGTCGGTGGCACTATCGAACACTATCAGTAGTGCAGAACTATCAATAGTAGGTCGACTCGATAGTGCTCAACCATCGATAGTGTCGATAGTTTACCACCTTTAATGCGTGCAGCAGTGTTGCGCAGTCTGTTCCACGTATGTATATTGTATTTATATTTTTTTGACTTGCCACGATCGACTGGACTAATAGTCCACCGTTTGGCTACCCCTGATCTAGAGGGTCCGGCACTTAAAGTGTAACCAACTTCGACCGCTCGCGCTACTGATGCACGGGCATCAGCTGTCTGATAGTTGGCTAAATGACACTCCAGAGTATTGTTTGCAAGCGCGCGGAAGCATTTTGCCGAGAACAAACGCGAAAAAAGAAAATCAGTAATGGATTTCAAACGTAATAGTATGATTGCATTATATTTGGCTGGATAATCACAACCAGCGATTTTTTGTGAGCTCGAGTACCTTAAATTAAAAAAAGTGTTTGTTTATCGCACCATTACTCGTTACAATGATACTGGTAGCATCGCGAAACGTCATGGAGTTGGTCATCAAAAGACTGCAACGTCACGGGAAATGGTTCAAAAAAGAAGCGACTTGAGCGAAGTGACAATCAAATGGCGAAAAAGCTGAAAATATCTGACCGTAACATCCGCCGCATACTGAAAAATTAACTCAAAGTCAAGCGTTACAAGACCCAAAGGCGCATGATCTCACACCAAAGCAGCAACAAGTCAGACTTAAGAGAGCGAAGGAGTTGCTTCACTTGACCGAAAGCGATCAATTTCCGAACATTGTGTTTTCTGACGAGAAAATGTTTCAAATTGAGCAACCCGTAAGCTCTCAAAACGATAGGGCTTTCTGGAGGTTGCTTTGAAGCCGTGGGCCATCTCACAAAACTCGAAAGTTCCGAACTTCATGACGTCCACACAATGGCTCTCAAATTGACCAGACGTGAATCCGATGGATTAATCTTTTTGGACCATTTTGGAGAGCAAGGTCCGAACTAAATGATTCACCAGTCTCGAGGCGCTGAAAAAAGCCATTGTCCGCGAGTGGGCCAAAATACCTGCAAGTCACATTCGGGAAGCTTGCGATTTGTTTCTGGACCGTCTCGAGGCGACAGTCAAGCCAAAAGGTGGTCATATTGAGAAAAAGTAAATTGATTCTTAATTTTGTATTATTTTAACACATTTTTTATTTTGAATCGAATAAAAGTAATTTTCTAAAATAAATGTATGGACTTTTTAATTGCTTACACTTCGAGTGCCAGACCCTGTAGAAGACCTCGCTTATGCGAATGACATTAGCTTATAATCAATAAAGCACTCTGACGAGCAAGTAAAACTCAACGCTCTGTGTGTCGGGTCGGGTAAATTTTTGGCCTTGAAGTCAATATCGACAAAACGAAATCAATACAAATGAACACGAAAATTTACAACAATTTTATGCTTCATGGCAAAGGAATTAAACAAGTAGAAGATTTTACCTACCTAGGCAGTGTAATAACTGCTGAGAATAGTGCGGGGAAGGATATCCTGGCCAGTATAAATGAAGCAACTGGCACATATCCTGGTTCCCATCACAAACAAAATAAGGCTAAGTTAGGTTAATTTGAAACGGTCGTCTTGTGGGACACACTCATACTATGAAGCCCATTGTGATGCCGCATTGGTTACTTGTCCTTATCTCTCATAAACCTGTGTGCACTTTTAAATTTTTTTAGAAGATCCCTGATTTCGAAAGTACTGAGATCTTCCAATTCATTAAAAAAAATTTCTACCTAAAATGGTTAATCTACGTCTGGATGGAGCAGGACAGTGGCACAGTAGGTGCGAAATTGTCTCTTCCTCGTCCTCGTCCTCATCTAAACAACTTCTACAGAAGTCATGTGTTTGCACATCCATCCTTTAGACGTATCTACTTATTAGGCCGTGCCCCGTTATGACTGAAATCAGTGTGCTAAGGCTGTGCCTATTTTGGCAAAGATTCTGTACGTTTAGCATTGAGAGTCGGCCACAGTTGACGGCCGATTTTGCAGGTGTCATCATTACGCCATCTTTCGTGTGCTTTCCTGACGATTTCTTCAAGGATAAGTAGCTTGCGTGTTTGAAAGGGTATGCCTATGTCATTGTCTATGTACTCATCGGTCAACTTGGTGCCGAGTCTCGCTAGTTCATCGGCTCTACAGTTACCCTCTATGCCGCGATGGCCAGGCACCCATGTTACCTTTAGGTGAAATGACTCAGCCATCTCTTTAAAGATGTGCGGCATTTCATGGCTACCTTGGAGATTGTCGACTGTTTTGTGAGGGATTTTATGGCCGTCTGGCTGTCAGTGAAAATCTAAATGTCATTTCCAGATATCGCATCAAACTGCACCAGTGTCGCGGATTTCATTATTGCCATCAGTTCAGCCTGAAAGACACCATAGTAGTCGGTGAGCCGAAAACTAAAGGAGATCCCCAGATACTCGGAATATATACCTTCGCCCACCCTGCTTTCGAGCTTTGAGCCATCTGCGTATGCATGGATAGACTCGCCCTGTCTTACATCATCCCGTTCCTACTCATCCTTTGGCGGTAGGAGGGACGTGAACGTTGTTATGGCAAGTGTAGGCGGGAGTGCGTAGTCCACCAATCCGGGAATCTCCGAAGTGCCAGCCTTGAATCTGCCGTGAGCGTAGCTTACTTACTTAGAGTGTTCAGTCTTACTGCCGCACTACGCGCGATATATTTTGCCTGCAAATCTACCGGCAGGAAGTTTAATCTTATATATAAAAATTAATGTTTGTCTGCATGTCATCGATGAACTCAAAAACTACTGGACCGATTATTGTAAAAACTGGTTTGTATATGTATTTTTCCACGGATAAGGTTTGTAGAACACGCTGATTGATGCCAGGTGGCGCTGCAGAGTAGCAACTTCTGTCCCGTTCAGCTGAATTAATTTAGATAAATACTTCAATGGGATTAAATATTTATAGTTTCTGTGAGCTGATTATATTCATTTTCTACAGTGAATTTACGAAGATCATCGAATGCGTATGAATGTGAAGGACTTGACTGCTGATTGATATTCCGAACGCATTTGCTTTGCAGTTTTTTTTTTTTTTTTGGCATCGTATACCATCGGCGACTTGGCGACATCTTATAAATTCAACAGCATCCGGCGTTCCTGTATAATTATGTCTCCAAAGCGACGAGCAATTGGCCGATCTACACCTCAAGCACGAAAGAGAAGAGCAGACGAGCAACGTGCATCAAGGCTGGGAAATCTTCGAGTATACGCCACTGAGACCCATTCGTCTGAATCGTCTGAACAACGAGAAGCAAGGTTAGAAACTGATCGAATACATACTAATCAGACCCGTTCTTCTGAGACAACTGAACTGAACTACGGGAAAGAAGGCTGCAAAATGTTCGATTAGGCACTGTTCGATCCAGACGAACACTGCACGCTGATTTGAATCTTAGTGCATTCCATTATGACAGTAATAATGAATACAGTCTTCATCCAAATGTCGTCATTGGAAAAATGAATAAAATTTGCATGTATTGTAATGCACTCAAATTTAAAAATGAAACCTTGGAATGTGCTGCGCCAGTGGAAAAGTTAAGCTACCAGAATTACATTAAATTTATTTTAGTGGTTGGCGTAGCAACGCGCGCCGGGTACAGCTATATATCTTCTGCTCAAATATGAACGAGACGTTATCAATAAAACGGTCCGCCTTGCGGAAGGAACTCCGATTGCACCACACCTTCGTAATCGAAAAAAATAGTCAGCATAACCTTAATTTTTGAGCGACTTTGGCGTGGTTTTTTGGTTTGATGTACGGCCCTCTTTGAACGATTTGTACCACTGGAAAACATGTGCACGCGATAGAGTAGAGTCCCCATAGGTTGTCTGCAACATTTTTAAGGCGTCTGAAGCCGAAATTTGGTGGAATAACAAAATTTCAAACAAATTCTTTGTTCAACTTGAATTTCCATCGTTAAATTCGAAGAACACACTCGAGCTTGACTTGTTTACAGTAGCACAGAAAACAAACTATGTGACATATCACGCTGAAATTTGCCATGTAAGCTTATAACAGTCTTACCAAAAAACAAAAAATTTATTTTTGCCATATGTCATCCGCGGACCGTTTTATTGATAACGTGTCGTTCATATTTGAGTAGAAGGTACATATATATATATTATATAATTGGCGCGTACACCCTTTTTGGGTGTTTGGCTAGTATTGTATAAAAGGCAACACTCGTAAATAAGCTAAAATTTTAAGCATGCAACAAAATCCAAAAAAATCGAATCCACATTGTTGCAGGCTACCTAGCAACTTAATAAAGACTTAAGGGTGTTTTAAGTTTTGGGAACGCTCCGGAGCGCCCGAGGGCCCTTTGTTAATTATTGAATAACTCGAAAAGTGTTTGCCTGATTCACTTCAAATTTTTAGACAATATTTTTAAGACATTATACTTTAAGAAAATGCAAAAATAAAAAATCCAGTTTTTTGAAAATTCTGACTACTCCTAACCCCTTAAATTATTTATTTTAAACTAACTACATTTTTTTTATGAAATGAATTGATTTGTGTAAATAATGAAATTCTAATTGACACATCGAATTTTGTCTCACATTTTCCCCAGTTATAAGCCGATTCGTACCAAGTTTTCTCCAGGTGTAACTAATCATCCGGTGGTTATGAGTGAGTAGGGGTGTGATGTGGATATTATTTGAACGCGTTGATGAAATGGAGTTACATATTTATTGAATATTTTGAGTATCAAAGAGTCAGTGAATATAGTAAAATATTTATTAATATAGAAACAACTGCTGAGAAATTATTTCATGTATATGCAGCCACATATGATTTGATTAGAATGGCAACATTATTTTTTGCGTATTGTGCAGAGCCAATATTTCGGAGTGGGTGATTACTATTGTTACATAATATTTTTCACGATTATTAGATATTTATTTCCGAGGGTGTGGTAATATATAGTAAGTACATACATACAGATGTATAAACACAAAGAGGAAATTAGGTATGCATGCGTTTTACACAGTTATGAGATGAACTTCGTTGAAGGAATGTTTTTTTTTTATTTTTATTTAGTTTAGTGATGGCCTGAGTGACCGTTGGTGGTAATGCGTTATGCAGGTGGCAGGTACGGGGTGGCAGTGAAATCGACATCCATATGTAAGTAGATTTGTAACGCATCGGTCGCTTACCTTTTCATCGCCATTACTGACATTATTTGTCTCACCGCCATTTTGATTTGCTGTTGACAATTCAACCGACGATTTGGATTTCGATTTGGAGCGTCGTGACGAACGACAACGTAAACTCTTCAATACAGATTTCGAACGAGAATGTGTGAGCTTTCAAAAGATATATAGAAATAGATTTATATATATATATATACAAAAGTATTGAAATATTGAAAAAGTTTTGGTTAAGCAAAAAAAACAAAAATTGTGTTAGGAAAACGAACGAATGAAAAAACATAAAAAAACACAAAAGTAAGAAAGTAATAAAGGATGAAAGTAAGTAGAAAGCTGCGCTGTTGATAGTTTAGAAAATTTAGACATAATATTTATTATTTACCATTTTTCTTTTAAATTTTTTTTTTGTAATATTTATGTATTTCTTCTTTTATTGACCAATACATTCATATATTGCATAGAAATATTTATCGTAAAAAAAGTTAGTGGAAGACACTTTTAGGTGCCAGCGACCAGAGAACGGTTCTACAGGGTGGCCCATATAGGACCTACTAATGTTAAGCACAAATAACTTTTTTATTTTTTGACATATTTATTTTTCTCTTTTTGTAGGTTTTAATTGAATTGTTGGACATTTATTATGAGACCCTACAGTACAACACAACGCGTTAAAATTATCGAGTTTTTCTATTCTTACACAATTAGCCACACAAATTGATTTTTTAAATAATGTTTTGATGTCGAATGAAGCGCATTTCCATTTAAATGGTTATGTTAACAAACAAAACTGTAGATTGTGGGGCTCTGAAAATCCAAGGGCAACACACCAACATCTGTTGCACCCATCTAGGTGTACTGTTTGGTGCGGTGTTAGACTAGAGTTATCGGTCCATATTTCTTCGAAAATGAGGATGAAACGCCGGAATCGATTTGAAGAGCTTCTTACAGAACATTGATTGAAAACTTTTTGCGGCCAATGGCGGAGCAGTATCCTAAGATAGAGTAACTGCGCATACTGCTAGGCAGTAGTCTTTAGTCATTAGTAGGTCTTATTTGGCCCACCCTGTAGTAAAAATATATAAATTTTTCGACTTAAGAGGCTACATACGTCCGAATTTGCAAAAAATCGATTTTCTTTTCAAATTATTATTCTTTATATTTAGTTTAAAGCATATTTCTGTGGAAGTCGATTGTAAAGGTTCCCCATAGATACAAAATTATGGTAGAAAATGTGACTTCCCGACGAGAATTTGATGCGCGCAGGTAGCTGTCCTTTGTTCGAGGCAGCTGGCCGTTACTTTCGGAGCTTAAACTCGTTTTTCTCGAAACTACTTTTTCCGGCACGGTCTGCATGATAACTCATACAGTTGCTAATATTTTTTGATGCGGTTTTTTCTAAATATTCGAAAGTGTTTTTTTTCTATAGATTTGATTTTTGATATTTTTATTAAAAAAATTTATAAACATAATTAAACTATCACATTTATGACGTAAAACGCATACTTTTTTTTAAATGCAGTAAATTGGAAAATTTTTCGAAATTCAAAAATTCGGCTCGACAGACTATAGGTTAGGTTAGCCTGGTTGGCAATAAGCCACGCATAGACCTTTTGGTCCCTAGTGATACCAGATGGATAGCGACCTCTATGAATACTGAAAGTAGACATCGTGTACGGTGTCAGCGCTTTTGGCGGATCTAAGCAGAGCTGGGAGATCCGCTTTTGAGACGTTCTCCAGACCCTCAAACAATGGGGCTCCCAGGCATTTTAAACGCGTTTTTTATAAAGCCGGGCAGACGCACAGATGGTGTTCTAAAGCTTCCTCAACATCCTCTCTGCATTTTCTGTATTTGTCCGCTTGTACGCATGTGCAGCCAATAGATTATAACCTGTTAGCATACCTATGATAGTTCTGCAGCCCTTTCGCGAGAGCGTTAGTACGAATTGAGTCAGCTTTTTGTCGTTAGTTCTACACATAACTTTTGCTGTTTTGCATGTGGTCAGATTAAACCACCTATCTTCGACTCGCTTTTTCATATAGTCGTTGATTTCATTGTATGATAGAATATTAATTTCCAGCTCCAATTTTTAAAAAACTTTTTCACACACTATGAGATAAAAAAAATTAAAAGACAAAAAAAAATATAATGCAGAAAAAGCTGTCCTTTTTTATGTCCGCCACTGTACAAAATAATTATTATAACTGTTTGAGGTCACTGCATTTCCGTTTGCATACATACAATTCGAATTTTTCCCTTTTCAACTTTCCAACTGCCTTGTCTTTGACTTCCAGCCGCCATAGTGATTGGCTGCAAAATGTTTAACACGCGGTATCCATTTTTTATTTATATGCATTATTATTATTTTTTTATTAATACGAGTATTGTTGCTTGAGAAAAAACCAGCAATGCCATTTTTGTTTTCCACTTTTTGCCTCAACAACAACAGCACATAAGTAAATGTGGCAAGTTGGTTTGCCAAGTCTTCAAATCGCTTGAAGAGTTCAATGAATAAATTTCCGACATGCTTTATTAGGCGTGTGAGTGACTAACTACAATGCCAACTGAAGATAGGTTCGTATAAATACATATCTACATATGCCTAGTATGTGCAAATGCGTGTATGTAAGTCTGTATGAAAATGCATGTAGCTTCATTTGTGGCAGTGCTTTGTTTTTGCTTAATGGAATGACACTTCCTTTTTATAATTTTTTTTTGTTATCTTTTGCTGTTTTTTCCTTGTTTTCTCTTGTTATTTTTTCATGCCTTTAGCGAGCACACGCGCTTGGCACGTCGCCTGCTGCAGGTGGCAAATATTTATGGCTGTTGTGGGGCATTAAAGCATTAAAGGGCATTTAACTGTCGTTAATGTTGGTAATGTTGGCGGGAAATGTTAAATGCAAAAATAACAAACAATTTCTTGTTTTTCATAGTTTGCCTTTTTATTGTCTCGCAGTGCATTAATTTTTTTTCTACAATTAATTTGAGGCTCACTTTCTTAACATCAAATGAATTTCGGTAACTCATACGCTCTGACAATCGGAATGCATTTTACGTTCGTACATTCGTACAATCATAGAGATGTAAGATATGAAATACATTTTCATTTACATACATTATAGTCGGTAACATTTTTCTGCTGGCTTGCGTTTGTGTTATGCTCTGAATAACATTTCATACAGTGTTTTAGCATTTTTCTCAAAGTACGGACAGAAAATATTCACCAATTTTTTCCACATTCAGTATGTGAGTTTTTTGAGGAAAGAAAATATGAAAAATAACATATTTACAGATACGAAAAATATGAAAATTTTCCTACTATATTTCTCATGCTAGTTACGGAAAAAACAACAACAACAAAAATTTGCATGTGAATCTTCATTAATGATTTTCATTTGTTTGTTTTACGCTGTAGTAAGTCAAGCGAAAAGAGTTCGTTCAACCCCAGCTAGTTGAACGCAGGTATTGCAAATGAACCGGAAATTAGGCAATTATGAGGCAACAGCTTTGGAGTTGCTGGCGAGAATTAAAAGTAGCTAATGGTGGCTGTAAAATTTAGCTTATAAAATTTCGTTAATAAATAACCACTGAAGTAAAGGTCAAGTGTATTCTATGTATTAAGGTTGGTAAGGTAACCATATTTTTTTGGTTAAGTTTCAAAGACCGGTGTTGATTTTGAATAAAATACAAATTTTTGGAAATTATTGTAATTTCTCTTCATTATGATAATACTGATATGGCTCAACTATTCACAGTAACTGCCTGACCGGCCTCATTTTGGAAAAAATACAGCCCAATGAAGACAATTCTGCTTATTGACGAATCCACTGAGGTGAAAATGTGCCTCATCACTGAAGATGATTTTCTTTGACATGCATTTTGATTTGAACGCCCATTATCATAATGAGCCTGAATAACTTTAACGCGTTGCTCGATTACGTATCTTTCCAGAGTTCAAATTGAGTTACTCTGAAATTGAAAAATGTCAAATAAAATGCAGGAAAAAACTTGACGTTTAGGTGTGGTTTACATTCAACTTCGGGCCTTGAAGTTTAACTACCCTTTATAATTATAGCATAAAAGAATCTCTTTTTATGAATTTAGTAAAATTTGTTAATATCTTATACAAGAGGAACTACTAGATAGTTCAATAAGTTTTGCTGTTCGATAAGAAAAACACAATTTTTGTGGTTCGAAATATATTTTATTATTCAGTATAGTCTTCCTCAACATGAACACATTTGTTCCAACGAGATTCCAATTTCGAAGAATTCCATCCCTGAAGTGAGAATTTGGAAGAACTGCAAAATACAATTCCACAGCTGTTATGACCTCATAATTCGATGAAAAACGCTTCCATGCCTGAATTTTTTTAGGTCTGGAAACAGGTGAAAGTCGCTAGGGGCCAAATCTGGTGAATACGGTGGATGCTCCAACAATTCGAAATTTAATTCATAGACTTTAGCCATTGTCAAAATGCTATTGCCGTGATGAAAAATATTTTTTTTCTTTTGAAACTGGACCTTTTTTCACAATTTTTTTTCCTCCAGCTGGTCTAAAAGGTTACAATAATATTCAGAAATGATTGCTTTACCAGTTTCGCATACCAAAAAACCAATGCTAACACCTTCTTGGCCGATTTCTGTACACGAACTCGTTTCGCGCCGAAGAGATAGGTTCACACCACTCTTTAGGATCTTGTTTTGATTTAGGATCATGATGATAGACCCATGACTCATCCATATTAATGAATCGATGCATAAAATCTACTTTGTCCTTTCAAAAATGATCAAATTATTGCTGCGAAAGTCGCATTCCGATTCCGTTCCATTGTTAGCGAATGTGGCCCCATTGCGTACACAGATTTTCATACGAAGGCAATAGGCCATTCCCCTCCCCGCGAAACAATACCTAACAGTAGCTCCACGAACAAAGGGAAACGGAGTAGGGTTGGGTTTTTAGTGCGTTGAGCCGAAAGGCAAGCCCCACACTTCGTATTTCACTCCTGTCTTTCTCCATCTCTACTACAAAAAAAAAAAAAAACAATTCATCCAATCAGTCAATGGCTCTTCAGACAGCAACGAAGTACTAAGAGTTTTTCTCAGTTTTTTCGTATAGAAGCTGCTGTCATAACCCCAGTTATGTCACCTACTCAGTTTATTCCTTCAAAATCGCGAGAGTTAATTAACGGTATGCTGTTGGCCACACCTTTGAACTCTTTTCATCATGCTCTAAATGCATAAGTGAAGTACGATCAAAACTATTTGAGGCACCAAAACAAACGAAGGGGAAATATTTTACTTAGCTTCCTAAGCTTCAACTCTATCGAAACAAAAACAGACCGATTTTGTTGAATTTTGCTAGAGCCATTAAGGCTGAAAAGTATGTATGTACATACATACATATGTATATCTATGCGTCATACACATACTTATAAATACCGCAGTTAGTAATGACAATAATAAATTAACAACAATAAAAACCACACATCAAGTACAAATCAAATAAAAACCACTTCAATGAAAAATTAGAGCAGCAGAAGTCCAATCGATAATAATAGTACTAACAAGGCAATACGAAAAATAACAAATGATTATAAACAAATGTACATAACTATGGGTGAACAGATATTAAAAGAAAGAAAGATATATGTGGCATACCAGAAGCCATGAGCATTAACAATTGAAGTGTTTCAATTGGAATTGATTAAACTCAAGTACAGTGTCTATTTAGGTAGACACCCAAACGGAATAGGTGCAAGCATTTAGATACATATGTGTAGAGGGCATGTGCCCATAAGTATGTGACTGTGCAAGTGACTTTAAGAATCAATAAAAATACTTAACTATAAATAGTTATAAATAAAACTGTAGTGCCTGTTCGTGTATTTCATTTACTATTAACTCTCGGTATTTTTTCGCCTTTTGAGTGATGTAGGAATGTTTTTTTTCAATTTTGGTGCATTTGTTTATCTATCCACCTGTTACCACAGCCACTGAATGAATAGGCAGAAAATTGGCATGACCTAGCAAACTTCAACAAGAGGCTTAATATTAATTTGATATCTCAAGTCTGTGAGAAATGACTTTATTTAAGTAAAGTTGCAAATTCAGAGTAGAGTAAAGGGGAAAGTATGGAATAAAAGGTGTTTTAAGATAACTTGTAAGTATTTAAAAGCTTCTTCCTTTAATAAAATCCAAAATAATAGTCTACGCCATTTTTCTACTCACAACTTTTTCAAGAAATGATTATGTACTTCAGATGGTTGAAAGGTGGATCAAAGGAATTATTGTATTCGATCTTGTTATAGCTCGCCTCAATCGACGGTACATCAACAGTTTGACCAGTTTTGACTACGTTTTCTTCCCTGTTTTAAATGTTCATAATTTTTTAGAAAAATCTAATGCTGAAAACAGTGACCGACGTAAACGCAGAACCCCATGTAAATGAAAAATTCCTTCCTTCCGTATCGTAGTATCGTAGATTTTATTTCACGATTTTTGAAAATTCCCATAGAACCCTGTCAGCTGATTGCTCTCTCACCACACAGTGTTGCCAAGCAGTACATGTCGAAATCATTTACAAAATAAACTTAGAAAAATTATAATTTTTATTAAAATAACTTAAAAACACTGTTGGGTAATGTTAATTATAGATAAATAAAATATTTGCATTTGTTGGGTTTTGGCTTTGGTTTATTAAACAATGAAAAATTGTAACTGATAACGCGGATGTGTGAAAGCAAATATATCAATGGCAACATAGTGTAGATACAACCAAACACATACACACACAAACCGATGTGTTGTGTAAATATTAATAGGACTATGTTTAAGTTCGTGCGGTTTTTTTTCGAAATTTGAAACTTTATTGACGTAAAATGGTTACAAATTTAATATTCAAAGTATTGTCCATCGCTTACTACTACTTTTTCCCATCTTTCTGGCAATTCACGGATTCCCTTTGTGAAAAATTCGGTCGGTTTTGCCGCAATCCACGAATCGATCCATTTTTTGACTTCATCGTAATTACGGAAGTGCTGGTCAGCCAGGCCATGTTGCATCGATCGGAAGAGATAGTAATCGGATGGCGCAAGGTCTGGACTATACGGCGGGTGGGGTAGGACATCCCATTTGAGCGTTTCTAAGTATGTTTTGACCACTTGTGCAACATGTGGCCGAGCATTGTCATGTTGCAAAATAACTTTGTCGTGTCTATCGGCGTATTGCGGCCGTTTTTCTCGCAGTGCTCGGCTCAAACGCATCAATTGTCGTCGGTAGACATCCCCCGTAATCGTTTCATTCGGTTTCAGTAGCTCATAATACACAACACCCAGCTTGTCCCACCAGATACACAGCATAACCTTCAGGCCATGAATATTCTGCGCCGACGTCGATGTTGAAGCATGGCCAGGGTATCCATACGTTGCCCGACGTTTTGGATTGTCGTAATGGACCCACTTTTCATCGCCAGTCACAATTCGATGCAAAAAACCCTTTCTTTTGTGCCGTTGAAGCAGTTGTTCGCATGCCATAAAACGGCGTTCAACGTCTCTTGGCTTCAATTCATACGGCACCCAATGGCCTACCTTTCGGATCATTCCCATGGCTTTTAAACGTTTGGAAATGGTTGATTGATCAACTCCCAAAGTTTTTGCAACCTCTTCTTGCGTTTGAGCCGGATCTTGATCGAGCAATTCCTCCAATTCGGTATCCATGAACTTTGGCGGCGCACCCTCGCGTTCTTCGTCTTCCAAGCCAAAATCACCACTTTTAAAGCGTGCAAACCACTTCTGGCACGTTCGCTCAGCTAGAGCATGCTCACCATAAACTTCCACCAAGATACGATGACTTTCGGCTGCTTTTTTCTTCATATTAAAATAATGAAGAAGAATTCCCCGCAAAAACACATTATTTGGCACGAAATTCGACATTTTCAAGTGTGGTAAAAATATTGTTGTTTACGCTTCAAATAAAAAACTTATACTGACGTTTGTGCCTTACGACAGTAGCTCTCCAATGAATGTTTGGAAATGTGGATCGATGGAATAATAATCAAGTTACGCCATCTGTTGTAAAACCGCACGAACTTATCGATAGACCATATGTAATTAAAAGAACGCAGTTGTTCTCTACGGGATGAGTTTTTGTGCTCGTTAGGGGCTGCGGTAAGGGACTGCATACGTCGGTCACTGTTTTCAGCATAACTCATCGTTACTTGCCTAAGAATTTCACTCCCTCTCTATTAGTTTAAACTAACAAATCCACAGAGCACCAAGACGTAATTTTGACGGGCAATGCAAATTATCCGAACTAGAGCGCCAAAAATAACAAGAAATAATATGAAGGCGTTTGTATCATACGTTAATATTAAGCTCGGCGGCAGAATCTATGGCACCTACTTCGCCCGAACTCGCAGTCAGAGAAAGAACTAGCGGCGACTCTCTCTTAATGCATATGTATATGTATGTATGTAAATATCTGAAACAGGAACTCAAGTTAGAGTGGTCCAAGAGAGAATTGCGTTTGTCACACATAAGGTTATTACAACAACAAACACACAGCATCAGTTAGAGGAGAAATCTCTCAATCGACTCCTTAATACTTTGATTGATGGAAAATATTATTCATTCGTAAATTTCCCTTTCATATTCGTAGTGAAGCCACTGACTACGTTACGAAGGCCTACTAGTACCTACAATAAAAATTACTTAATCTATGAATTAATCAACGGCAGAGATAACAAGCAGAACAGCAGGTGAGTAGGAGTGTCGGTTCACAAAATTGCAAAATTGAGTTGGGTGACAATATTTCAAGAACTCACTACAGCTGAGTGCCTTTGTTTGATTTACATCAATCTATTAAGTACGTATCCCTGTACAGTTGTTTATAACGGAAATTAAAGCCACAAATATTTGACTTTTTAAATTGTACTAATTAAGACATTTATATTTACAAGTTGATAATCGATTATTTGTACAAATGTTATGACTCATGTCTTTTATGGCATATCTACATTTAAATTAGAACATACAGCCGCGCTGAAAATAATAGTACTGAGAGTTGTTTTACCAGTATTGACAATACAAATTACAAATTTTGTGCATCAGCGCTTAAAAAAAATCGTTAATTTTTGGATTTAATCGATGATTGATATATTTGCGTATATTCACAAAAATTACAGAGTCTCAAGTTAAGTCAATATTTGTGTAGATACAAAGCCAAAATCAGGGTAGGTTCCGATAGTTGTGATTCTTGCCGAAGACTTTGAAGCTCATTCTGTCGATATTTCATTGCATTTTTTCTCTGAATTAGTAGACGTAACTAAAAAAACAAAACGAATGAAGCTTTTGAAATGGATCATAGCTTGTTCCCTTCGGACCTATTAGAACTAATATTACTAATATACTTTATTTTATTAGATCTAATATACTAATATACTTTTATAACAAATCTAAATAAATTTTTGTTTTTCATAAAATATATTTTTTTTTTTAAATCCCAAAATTGTTGAAATTTTGAATTTCTCCAAATTTTTTTAGTTAACTGAGAAAAAAAAAATTACCACATTTAAAACTCTATTTGATTTATTTTTTGTTTTTTGCTTCAGACAAGAGTTACGAGCTGTATCTTTCGTTTGGTAACTTTTAAAAGAAAAAAATATGAAAGGTCATTCAAATATCGCGTCTTTTTTTGGTTTGACAACTGAAAGTGGTGAACTGCATTGACATTTCTGCTCAGTAAGGTTTGGCCAGTCATCACGAATCGTTTAACGCCAAAACAACGCTTTCGAATTGTGGGAATTTACTTTGAAAACAAAAATAAATTTGTTCGCAACGAAATGGTGCATTACAGTGTGATTAACAATCGATTTATTGCAATATTTAAGCGACTATTGACGCCAATCAGTCAGATTTATTGGAAAAAGTAGTCAAAAATTGGACTGATCGAATGGACCATGTAACTCGTATATAAATGCCTTATTATTATATACCAGGTTATAATAAGAAATTATAAAAAATAATAATTATTGTTTTAAGTTCTCAAGCTAAGAATGTCATCCTAATTTATCAAGTAATAAAAAAAGAGCAATTTTTTCAAGCTCTTAAAAAGGACTCTATATATGTGATAAATATTATTAGGGGAATTGGCACTACATGCTGAAATATCTCTAGTGCTCATTTAATGGACTTTAGATATTTCTCTGAGCCTCACATTTCCATTTAATTTTAGCATTTACCCTTTTTTATTGAGTTTTACTTGCTCCTCTGGTAAAATATGCTTACCCAAGTGTTTGAGCCCATTTTGCATCAATGTTGAGCACGAGGCCAGCAAATATCGGGCGGCTTCATATTCCTTCCTATAGCACCTGCAAGTTCCATTTGAACATATTCCCAGGTGAGTCGGTGTCCTGTTAAAGTTCCAATTTTGAAACCGAAATTGTTCTGATTTAATTCCATACCATCTTTAAATCGGTGAAGGTTAAAGCTGCCTTTCATTGATATTGATTGCGATAAACCCGGTGGGATTTAACAGTATGATCTTCTTTGTCTATTTGTCCGCTGCTTCCTGAATAAAAAAGGAAAAGTTACACTATCCTTGACCACAAAATGAGGCCTGAGAGGTTACCAATTAGACTGAGATCTAGCTACTCTGTGATAATCAAGCTACGATCCGCTAAACCATATTACTGCTATGTGTTTTACAGTTGTCTTGTTGCAACATTCAAAACAGCATCATTCCCTTATTTGCTTATTGGAACTTTCCTTTTTCTAATATAAGTAGTATATCGACATGAATATGGCGGTCAGTGATATATGAGGCCTAGGAAGCAAGTCCGCTTCATTATTCAGCACTTCCGAACTTAATTAGTCTTTTCAGCCATATTCATAGTTCGTTAATCTCCTTACATAAGCACGAGTTCCCTTTCCGCCACCCACTTTTTAATCCAAATACTGGGTTAGGTTATGTTAACTGGACTAGTCAAGAGCGATCTCGCATAGACCAGAGCCATATGTCACCAAGAGACCATATGAAGACTTAGGCTTTAGATGGTAATCGTAAAGTAGTTTGCCTGTTTGTCGTCTTAAAAAAGGTCTTAAAAATGTAGTAAATCCATGAAGGTAATACTTTTTTGTTTGATCGGCACTGTATACCTTTGATATTGATATACCAGAATATCTGATATTTGTTATAATGTAATTTTAATTCCGCATTGTCATACTTTGGTATTTTGATTCCTACCAAACAAGCTATGCCTTTAGCAAACATTTGAACTAGGTTAATTACGAGGGTCGTTTGAAAAGTTAGAAATATGGCACTACTGGCACGTATTGAGTTTATCTTTAGTTAGTAGCATCCCTTGGAAATACATACACCAAGTTTCAGCCAGATCGGTATATTTCTTTATGTTTGGCATTCGTTTGAGTCGAGGAAGTCGAGTGATACTCCTTTTCCATCACGACAACGCGCCAGCTCACGCCTCAATAGTTTTGGGTTCCAACTCGCTTCACAGCCTCCCTATTATCCAGAGTTAGTTCCCTCAGATCCGTCGGACTACTTTTTGTTCCCCAATTTGCAGAAATGGTTAGCAGGCAAACGATTTGATTAAAACGAGGAGGTGATTGCAGAAATTAATGACTATTTTATAGACTCGGATATATCCTCTTATTCGGAAGGAGTCAACAAACTATTGTATAACAGCGTTGGACGAAGTGTATACGCCTAAAAGGAAGCTAAGTCGAAAGATAAAAAAGGTTGACCTAAAAGAATTAAGTAGCTTTTATTTTTGCACGTACCATTTTGCAACGACCCTCGTACTATATGTAGTTAAAACAGCTTCTTTGTAATAATGTAAATGTTTCGCTGCTAAACTTAAAAATGGCCGCCAAAATCTTTCAAGGACAGCCAACTGAAACAAGGAAAAGCTTACTGCTATTCCTCATCCGTTTAACCAATTTATATGGTTTCTCTGTGCTCTATGCATTATTTCTTCACATCACCTGCATAAAGGCAGTCATATTATTTGTCATCTGGCCAAATGTCTCTCTGGAACTCTCGTCTACCTTTCTTGCTGTACATCAACATTCTTTTATGTGTTCTGTAGTTACTGTCGAATATTTCTTCCTCAAACCATTGAATGGCTAAAGGCGGAGAAGATGATAAACTATTCCTAACTTTAATTTGCCCTTTAGCTGCTTTAGTTCTTTTTGGGGGAGGAACCAGACAGAATCCAGGGCTTGGGTTAGAAGATTTGACGATGGCGACCAACAGTTTCGATATACGCATGTGTTAACTGCTGGAGTATAGGGCTACACTTGAGACGTATTTTCAAAAGCAGAGAAACAGAAATCTCTATAATTTCATTATATTAAAAATATATAGAAATCGAAGATGTGCTAAGGAGGCATATCGAAAAAGTAGGAATTGGCCAACTGAAATCTTTCAGATAGTTTACAAGAAGGTGTATAATGCAAATTGTGCCATGGTAGCCAATATATTGAGCCCTTACACTTCTATATTTTCAGCCAATAGCTGCTGATTTTAAGAAATGTTTATTGCTGCCATAAATATTATTTTCTGCTTTTTCAATGTTAGGTACAGCCGGCAAAAGACCTCGTAGTGCCAACTCATAAGCAAAGCACAAGCGAGCTCACCCAAAAGAATTGATCGCGCAAAAATCAACTAAACTAATTATGTCTTTTAGTTGCTCACTTAAACCTTTAATTAAATTATTATTAATAAAACAGATATTAGGTCATTTTGGGTCAATAAGCCGCTTAATTGAAAAAAATACTTACATAGGCACTTTTTTTATGTGAGCGAGTAAGTTGTGTAAAACAAAAAAAAAAAAACAAAAACAAAAAGCACCAAGGTAGACCGCAATAGAGAGGGAAAATATGATCAAAAGACTTAATTGTAGCATAAAATGTGATTTGGTCAACCAAACGGAAATCCGTTTGCTCTGATTGAGGGCCATTTGTACCCATTTAAGTTTTATTTACAATTATCGAAACGAGTGTGTAGGTATGTAGTTATAAATATTTATGAATAGCATATATTAGTTTGATTTTAATATATTTATGCATTTGTTTAAAAATGTTGGTATATAGTATGATAATAATTGTAGTTCAAACAAAATTACTCACACAAATTTATATGTATTTATTGTGTGTATATAAGGAGGCGAGCTTAGCAGAAAGTTTGATTTTTTTTTTGTGAAATGAGGCTACGACGATGTTTCTTGGTTTCACACCCAGCTAAGCCCCATACGTAGTAGCCCATGGGATTAAAGTATGGGGAATTAGGTGGTCATAGTTCGGTGTTATATTGTCATGGAACTTTTGAGCACTACAATTTTGTGTGAAGTAGCAGAGTCTGGCTGAAATATGTATGGGCTGTCAATCCTGGGTTTCACTACTGCCTCCAGGATATAGATACATCCAACAAAATTCCCTCCAAAGTGTGGTGGCATGACAAGTCCTTTGTTGCTCACAACACCTAAAACCATAGCAGTGGCTGGAAACCTTGTGTGCATGACAGCAGAAACCTCTATAGAATTGGGACATAGCCACATAGTCATCTGCCCTTCCTGCAGTTGGTATTTTGCTCTCGGTCACAATTTCTTCGTCAGAAAGAAACCATAACATCTCAGGTGCTTCAGGGTGTTTAAATTTGTTTAGAAACCGCTTTGATCGGATAGCTCGCCGAAAACAATACATTCGGTCAATCCAAATGAAAAGTTAATTGGTGACATTGGATGATGGGCACCTGATTGAAAAATTTTGTTATATCAGCACTGCGAGCGCAGAACAGAAAGCAGCTCGGACGACGGACGACCGAAAGGCTCTTGCGACCATAACGCTCTATGCCAGGCCATCATGGGTTTTAAAGGGCATGTGAAAAGGTGATTAGTCTCGTGCGGGGTACCTTCACATGCCGGACATATGTTTGGTATGTCGGGGTCTATTCTGGATAAGTAAGAGTTTAACCAGCTACAATATCCAGAACGTAATTATGCCAAGGTTACGCAGGACTCTCGGGGAAGCTGGAGCTCTTCATCTGCAATAGGTCGTTGTTGAACTCCGATTACGGCATTCACAGAACGGGAGCTTAAGAAGGTGGTGACGGTCTCCCGGTGAATGTCGTTTATTGACTGTCTAAACTGTCTAGTCCAGTAGATTTCTGTCAGTTTTGTCCTGCATCTCGTTGGCACAGTTTAAGAGGTGTCTCTTGACGTGCCTAGGAGGCGGATCTGGCTCAAGCAGTTGTCTGCAAGGGGGAAACCTACGGCAGTACCTTGGCAGGAACTGCTTGCTGAGCAGTTGTCCTCCATTCCAGGGAGCATTTGTGCCTCTTTGTGAAGGTGTTGAATAGAGGACATCAGGAGGCAACCGGTCGCTGTCTGAATGACAGTATTTTGGCAAGTCTGTAGCTTTATCCCCTGCATGTCACTAGTTCCAGGCGAACAGACAGGCGCAGCACAGCTTAGAACCGGCCGACCAATTGCCTTAAATGTCGATAGCAACAGTTCTTTGCCTTTGCCCCAAGTGGTGCCGGCAAGCGATTTGAGGAACTTGTTGCGATTTTGGACCTTAGAAGCAATTGCGGTTGTGTGCGCTAAGAAGGAGAAGGTTACACGCAAAATTTTTAGATTGTTTACCGTCGGACTTTTGTCCAACTTGTCTATTTTTCCTGTCGTTTCTTTCTTGTTCTAACCGGCGCCAGTTAGAAACATCAAGTGAGGCCAAGTCCTTCTCCACCTGATCTTTCCAACGCAGAGGAGGCCTTACTCTGCTACCACCAGCTGGTACCCCATTGAATACTTTCAGAGCCGGAGCGCGTGTATCTGTTCGGACGACATCACCTATCCAGCGAGTGCACCATAATAGAGCCAAGGGCCCTAATTGCCGCTGAATTTGAGTTTGATGGGAAGTTCTTTGCAGAATATTAGTTCTTCAACCCTACCGTCCAACTTCGAGTCATCCGGGAACAGGTTAACCAGGCCCTGTCCCAAGGTGTAGCCCCCGGTCTATTCCTCCCTTGATGGAATATGGGTGGACTAAGCGAGGGTACACACACTGATCCGTCGACGGGGGGATGAACTCAAAGTTTCTGAGGATGCTTGAGTGCGAGATTGAGCCTATAGCCCAAACCCCTCAGTCTGATTGCGATACGTGCAGCAGCAATTCTGCCAGCGATGTCTATAGGTACCACATTTAACATTATATTAAGCGGTAGAGTAGGAGTGGTTCGAAGCGCCCCACAGGTTCCAATGAATGCAGAGCTTTTTAACTGACGCCATCCACTCCAGACAGTTCCACCAGACAATCTTTTGCCAATTGCGTCCTTGCATCCATACAAGGCGATTGTTGCCTACCTTACTCTCTCCTCAATGTTGGGCCTCCACATTAGTTTACTGTCACGGATTAGACCTAGGTACTTCACCTTGTCAGAAAGCACCAACGGAGCGTCTCCTATCGAGGGGAGTTGAACTCCGGGTATTTTATATTTCCTCGTGAAAAGGAGGAGCTCCATCTTAGGAGAATTCACAGACAAGCCGCAGTCCGCTGCCCATCGAACAACTACGTTCAGATATCCCTGCATCAAATCGTACAGGGTATCTACAAACTTTCCTCTAACAATTAATGCCACATCATCCGCGTAGGCAATCACCCTACAGCCCCTCCTCACCAGCTCCTCCAGCAAATCATTGATAACAATGATCCAGAGAAATGGTGAGAGAACACCTGCCGGCGGAGAGAGACGCCCTTGTGAAGTTCATAATTATTCTTATATAATAAATAAATATATTGTCGATGGCTTATTTCCAAAGCAAGGAAGCTTGGAAGTAATTTTACTGAAAAGACGTGACCAAAACACTTTATTAATAAATTTATTTTATCAAAACTAAAAAAATACACTATTCAACATAAAAACATGATGCGGTAACATACTTACGTATGTATGTATGTGTATGCACAGCAATTTCAACGGGTAGCCACTAAGCGGCTTACAAGTGCAATTATGAATTTTAGCACGGTTGAGTAGTAAAATAAAGCTCCGCATTGCAGAAGAGTCCGAAAGTAGCAGTGAACTGGCGAAAGGCTTAAAATTTTGGGCCAAAAAAAATCGAAAAAATTATTATTACATGAAGTGCACCTAATGAAAGACGCGTAACTGCTTTAGTTAGTTAAATAAAAGGCGCTGCAGTGATGCGTAAACGTTGCCGCAACAGTTAAGGGGCAACAGCAACAACACTTTCGTACACAACTCCAACGACCTGCCTTAACAGCTCACAACTCTCAACTGCTCTAATAAAAACTAATAAGGAAAGAAAAAAATGAGAAAAAATAAAGAAAAAAATATCAAAAGAAACAAAGAAAAACAGAAACTACAAACAAAAAGTGTTGCTCAACAGGCGCATTAATGGTTTGCATTACATCGGAACTTAAAAAGACTTGATACGGCGGCAACAGTGGCTGCGACAGTCAGGCACAAAGATACAAGCGCAGTCGAAGTGAAGGCCAAAGAGGCCAGAGAGGCGGTGGCAAGCGCCAACCACAGCCTAACAAGTGCGACGCTAAATATCCATATCATAGCTTTAAGGTGTTTAAGTCGACATGGCACTTGAACACCTTTTGCTGACCATATTTTTATATGATTTTTGCAACCAACTTTTATTTGATTTTTTCATTGCCGCTTTTGGCATTCGACCAGGGAGGGAAGGAGCAATACGGGAAAAATATCGCAATCAATGGGGTGTGCGGTTGTTAGCAACTTTCTCTGCAACATATTGGGCTTGTGCAATGTTGTTGTTGTTTCTATTATCGCTACTAATTACTTTGTGCAAATAGGTTTTATTTATATTTTCGCTACAGTTTTTGCAGTATATTTGTATATATGTATGTATAGGTGCATATACTACTCGGTCACAGTAGCCGAATGGGTTGGTGTATGACTACCATTCGGGGGTTGCGTAGATTCGAGTACCTGTGCATGAAACAGCAAAATGATTGATAAAGTTTTTGCTATTAGCGGTCGACGCTCAGCAGGCAATGGCAAACCTCAGAGTGTATTTTTGCCATGAAAAAGCTCGTCATAAAAACCATTTGCCGTTCGGAGTCGGCTTGAAACTGTAGGTCCCTCCATTTGTGGAGTCACATCAAGTCGCACACCACAAAAGGAGGAGGAGACTTCCACCAAAATATTGCAGAAAAATACCAAGACACGCGTGATCGGGACCGACTTGCAAATACGTCCAAAAATTTTGATTTTACTAAATAAAAGTCGTTTTTAAAAATATGTATTTTTTCCGAAAAATAACAAAATTCAAATAATAACAAAATTTAGCTTAAAAGACCTGCATGAAAATTGTTAAAAATAATATCATCATCATCATAGTAATTACAGCTACGGGTGTACCGTGCTTCCATCACAATCGCACTCCATACGACTCGGTTCATTGAGTCTCTGCTCTTACAATTTATAAAGAGTAAATTTGTATCAACATCGTCCTGGCGTCTTCCACGTTTTTTACTGCGTCCAAAACATTTCAACCCATCTCAGACCCTTAGAGTGTTTGAGAGAAAGATTCTGCGGAAGTCTTTTGACCTTTGCACGTTGGCAACGGCGAATATCGCAGGCGATGGAACGGTGAGCTGTATGAGCTTTACAACGACACAGAAATAGCGCAGCGAACAAAGATTCAGCAAATTCGTTGGTTGGGTCATGTTGTCCGAATGGATACAGCTGCTGCGGCTTTGAAAGTATTCGATGCGCTACCAGCTGGTGGTAGCAAAGAAAGAGGAAGGTCTCCTCTGTGTTGGAAAGATCAAGTGGAGATGGACATGACTTCACTTGGTGTGTCCAACTGGCGCCGGTCAGCACGAGAAAGAAACGACTGACGCACTTTGTTAAATTCGCCAAATCAAAAAGAAGAATCTAGAATACGACATATCCAACATATTCCAATAGAATTGAAAGAGACCAACAAAATTGTATTCGTTTATTTTGAGTAAACTTTGGATTGAGGCGTGGTTGTGTAATAGAACATAATGGCTGGTAGAAGGGTTTAGAATCCGATTGCCATACGGAAGGAGTAGAAGCGGCTGTCTTCTGCCCACAGTTTGATCTCGAAAAGTTTTTCAGGTTTTCTAATCACTGTAGCATGTTTCAAGCTGAGAATTTAGTCCCCTCGACACTCGCACAAACATCTTCATCGACAGGCAAGCTACTATTAAAGCAATATTGGCTGTAATGACTAGCTCGGAGTACGTGCAACACTGCAGATCCAAAATGGATGAGCTGTGCGAGAATAGGCAAGTCACAGTTTACTGGGTACCAAGGCATAAGGGAAGAGAGGCAAATGAGAGTGTTGACGAGCTTCCTAAGGCAGGCACCCGCTTGCCTAGGTTGAGTACATCGAACATGTACTCGCTTTTGAAGACGGAACTAGATGAGGAACTAACTATGGAAAGCCTATATGGGTAGCCTGAACCTCCCACAGGATTGCCAAAATAATACTTTATTTTATCACTCCCAAGAAAGGAATGTAAAATATTGGTTGAAGTCAGTACTTTGTCTCACTTCATATCACATTGTCTTACTCCATATCACGCAGCTAAAATGTGATTGGTCCAGAATGGCGCGTGTAACTTATGCAAAGAAGAAAGGGGTACGTTAGAACACCTCCTTTACCACTGTCCTGCTCTAAACAGAACTCGTTACAACTGTCTGGGATCGGTATACTTTCCATCGCTGAAGGATATAGCTGACAAAAGTCTAAACTGTTTGTTAAAACTCGCAAAGACATTTGTCACGAACTATGTTTAACTCGACTCCAACAAGACTGGTAACACTACGGATTCTTGTGGTCTATGTGAGATGGTCTATTTAGATCAGGCAGATATACTTAACCAAACTTATATTATATTAATCTTGAGCCAAAACATTTTGCGAATCTAGTCTGTGAGATTTTTTATAATAGACTTGATAAAATGAAAAAAAATAATTATGTAATTTTTTAAAGTTAAGTTGTAGTAAAATAATAATATTCATAGACCTATTAAATATATAGGGTTTTCCAATAACAGGTGTCACAGGTGAATGGATTGCGCTATCGAGAGATGATTAACGATTTTTATGGCCGGAATTGGATGGTATTGATTTGGACAACGTTTATTTTCAACAAGACTGCGCTACGTGCCACACAAGCAACGAAACCATTGATCTTTTACGGGAAAAGTTTCCGGTCCGTGTTATCTCTAGAAGAGGTGATCATAATTGGCTACCGAGATCTTTTGTAATTTTTTTCTTTCGGGCCACGTGAAAGAGAAGGCTTACGCCAACAGCCCAAGATCGATTCAAGGCCTCAAAGATGGAATTCGTGAGGCTAGCGAGGACATAGGGCAGCCAATTTCACGAAAAGCATACTGCTCTGTAAGCGTGGTCGTTGTGATCATTTGCCTAATGTTATTTTCCACTTTTAACGGCATACCTTCCTCTTTATAATGAAATAAACATCCGATCATTCATATTAAAAAATAGCATTTTTCTTTGAATATCAAAATAACACCTTTTATTGGAAAACCCTATAAAAGTCCCGAAAATAATCCCGAGATTTCGAAATTGTACTACCGGGATTCCGAAATTCTCGGGATTCTAAAAATCGATAAAATGTACATCCCCAACATAGACATGTATGATTTTTGCAATATTGATTGCAGCTGGTATCTGCTGCGCTAAGCGTCGCCGATGTTTACCCATTTGCTGCAAATTTGTATATTTGCCGCTTTTATGGAAATTTGTTTGCACCTTTTGCATTTCAATTGCCTATTTATCAAAGTAAAACCTTACCAAGTACGCATTTTATTCCATTTTATTTGATTTTCTCATTGCTTTGGCTTTTAATTGTTAGCGATTCAATTCGAAATGGTTTCTACCCATTAGTGGCGTTAGTAGACAAGTCTGCTGACAAGTAGTAAAAACTGTATTTTATGGAGTGCAAATGATAATAAAAAGAAATTATGCATATGTATGTGTAACTTACATACACACATGCATACAGTGGTGGTCACGAATTTAGCACTCTATGCCAAGACCGCAACCCCTCTGTAGCTTTTTTTTTTCTTAGCAAACGAAATTATTAGTAACATTCTCCTCGGAAAGGTCTTTACCAAATAGCGAACAAGTACCACTATAATCGGTATTTGTTGTATTGCTCCCTTCCTCATGAAACTCCCTTACATATTAAGTAGTAAAATTTAGAGCTGGTGGGATAGAGAACAGATGGAGAACTTGGCACAGATAATAGAATTTTTTTCCACTTTCTCAATTTAGCTGATTCAAATTCTATGAAACGGAGCAACAGCTTACTCAGAACTTAAAATCATGTCATCAGTAAAATTCTGGAAATATCGAAGCATTTATGGCATTCTAAAAAGATGGTTTATAATGCACTTACAGATATTCACAAATATGGTGACGCAGAAACTGAGACAACGGCCCAATCGTAGAGAAGATGGGTTGATATACATAGCCTCTATGGCAGACCTATTTAATAAAAGCTCCACTGCTATCCAGAGTGAAAAGTCATCAACATAGGCCATCAATATACGAGTATTTTCCAAAACAATTAGTATGCCGAAGGGCGCATATCGAAACAAATGAGTTCTTGGAAAAACATTTTGTGAACAGATGAATCGAAGATCTGTCCTCTAGAGTCTGACGGAGAAACGTAAGTTTGGCGCTCACAGAAAAAATAGCAATACTTTACTCAAAATCTAAATATAATATTCAATCAAAAGTGGTTTAGGAAACTCATAGTCCTCCCAAAGGATAAACTGAGAAATCTCACGAGCATACTCACAGGCCATTGTATAATGCGCAGTTATCTGTATAGGTTTGGGATATGGTTCACTAACTCTGGTCGTTTCTGTGACCAATTCCAGGAGACACCAATGTATCTTCCTGAATGCAGCTCTATAGTGTCGAGAAGGTTGAGATTGAGTCCAACCCGGCTCTATCTTAAGTTTAATAAGGAAACAGGGCTTGAATGAGGTACTACAATGATAAGGGGGCACAAAAGGATGAGGTACTATAATGATTAGGGGGCACAAAAGACCATGAAGTCGAAGTGCAAACCTCAAATTTCATCTACTCTATTCTATCTGCCAATAATCACGGCATTTTCGGAATTTTTAATTTCACACAAAGCATTTTGAATTGAGGGTAGAGACATAAATGAATATACACATTTTATTTTTACTTCTTCAGCTGTTGTGCATCGGTATTTTCCGACGTCTCTTAAGGAGTCCCGGTGGTCTAGAGCTCGAAAGAGCATTTTCAGAAATTTTTTTATAATAAAAAAAAATAAATACGATATTTAAATTTTTTTGGATTTTTATTTAACTTCTTTTGCATAGAAAACTGAAAAATTTGTTTTTTTTTTATTTTAATAATTTAAAAAATGGCGCTGAAGTTGACCCACTTCAAAAACTGGACCTGGACGGTGTTGTCCATTTTTGCTGTTCAATTTATCTAAAACACAAAAACTAAAAAAATTATGAATCATTAGGACTGTAGTAGGATAACAAACATTGGTTCTTTCCCGTTTTTGACGTGATAACTTCTTATAATTCGATTTAGCCGGCTGCAAAAATGTATCGTTACCTTGCTCATTTGTCGTTACCTTGCTCATTGTCGTTACCTTGAATGAACTGCAAGCGAAAGCGCGGAACGAACGACAAAGCAAACAAATCAAACGAACGGCAACGTTCGACATCTTGCTCTCTCCTACTTAAGTGAGCGTATATATGTATGTATGTATATGCGCATATGTACATATATAAATTCACGTATTTGTATTGGCATATGCCTTCTTATTGATTATTATTATTTTGATTTACTTGAAGAATTTCAAATAAAACCAAGTTTGTTAATAATACCTGTTGTTTTAATGTTATTATTATTATTTTTTTTATTATATATGAAGGAAAAAATGTATGGTAATATTTACCACATACCTTATAAGATATGTTGTATACTAATATATGTATATAAACATGCATATACATATACAATTTCGCGCAATTTTCAAAGAGAACAAATCTATATGTAAAGATGCATACAAATCATACGGACATATCAAATATACGAATCTATTCCGTACGCAAGCAAATGTAAGCTAATGTGCTTGAACTGCAAGCGAGAGCGCGGAACAAACGACAAAGAGCACAATCGGCCCCCGCGTTCGGCAACGTTCGACATCTGGCTCTGTCCTACTTGAGTGAGCATATATATGTATGTATATGTATGTTTATGCGCATTTGTATATAAATTCACATATTTGTATTTGCATATGCCTTCCTCCTGTGTGCATGGTAATGAACCATTTCTCTGTTGAGAATAGGACGATGATAGAAAAAGTAGGAAATGAAAAGGAGTGTTTCGAGTGTAAAGTGTCTTGAAAAGGGCAAATCGATGATGGTGCCTCTTAGTGTTGTTGACTTATTAACGTTTGAAGCACAATCGAAATTGAACATATCTTTCATAAATTTGATAAAGGTTTCGTCATTTTTCACGTTTGTGTAAATGTAACTTGACCTATTCCATTGCAATTCTATTTACCTCCTTCTCTATATCCATACAAAATATCTATCAAACAAATAAAATTAAAATTTTGTTTTGAAAATTGCAACCCTTACATCAGTATTTTCTTATGACGTTGCCTCGTTAAACTATCGTCAGTAAACCGACTTTACAGACAACCTCTTTTTTTTAATAAAAAAAAAGTATGAGATAATTGAAATAATAATATGATTCTAGTACGGGCGATAGCCATTGATGTTGTGAACTATATATTAAATTTTTAGACTATGCGGTTAAATAGTTTTTTTTTTTTTTGACAACACCAGGCCGAAAAAAGTTGTTTCGAGATAAATGAATTTAAAGTTTGAGGACAAGGAGCGCGCGGACCGCTCTCTACCTACTTAATGGGCTGTAGAAGCTATAATATTAGGAATATCAGCATGAAAATTTCACAGTATATTCTTTAGACACTATACTTTCGAAATATCAAAAAAACAAGAAATCGATTTTTTGAAATTTCTAGACCACCAGGTCCCCTTAAGTTCCTTTAGCCCCTTTCGTTTCGCCAAGCGTTGGCAAGTGGCGAATAGATGAAGCAACTGGTAGAAATAAACTTTTGTTGGTAGCGCTGGGAAAGAGGTATCGAAAATCGCATTAGTTTGGTAAAACCGCGTTCATGCTCATACTCTGTCAACACTCTTTGTATTCTTGACCTCCTTAATGTTGTTGTTGACTGTGCGCAACGATGAACATGACGCGAACATCTAAAGAGAATTAGCAAAGTCGAAACAACAGAAGTCTCTCTGTATGAACGCGGTATAATGAAACTCTCTTGAAAGAGAGTTGGCAGCATTGAAAAAATGGGTTACACCAGTTTTGTGACGTATGCCCATACTCGCTTGGGGGTTGAATGTTGTTGCTTTCCCATGCCAATTTTTCCTATAGAGACTCAAACTTCCACGGTGAAAAGAGTAGAAATTATTTTATAGTTTTTCATTATATGCATGCGATTAAATGTCTCTTTTTGTTCCACTGTGATTTGGATTTAAATTGATTTCATTATAAAGTATTATATTTTTTTTTTTTTGTTTTATTAGTAATTTTCTTGCAACGGTGTAGGAACCTCTCGGGATTGAGATATAAAATATCATAACCATCCAATTGCAAGGTCACTTCAGCAACATCCCCAGAAAGTTATAGGTAATGTTTAGGCCGGAACAACCACACCTCGCTCACGGATGATGTACTTGGCTTTAAACCCACCCTTTTTGGGTGTTTGGCCGAGCTCCACCTCCTAATTGATGTTGTTTCACAAATAACCAACTAAGCTGCGAATAAATTTAATTAAAAAAATGAATTTAATATGACGTCACTTAGCAATTAGCAATTCTCTCTCACCTGTCGCCTTGCACGAGTACTTATGACTAGATCCACTTATAGATCCGTATTAAGTTCAAAAAGTGTAATTATAAGAAAACAATTTTCATACCGACACACCCTCGTATGCAACATTAATAGAGAAGCACAATTGAACATGCGATAAACAACATTTTTTAACTCCGTGTCTGATGAGCTTTGATAATTTTATAATTTGTAATACTGGTTTCACAGGTGCAATCGATCAAAAGCTTTACTTCTGCAACAAAATTGTAATTTTATGCGTACGAGTCAATAAATAATGTGCGAAAATAATATAATAATAATTGCTGTAAAGTGTTGTTTATGCTACAATTAGAACATTACAGGTAGAAAATAAGTCGACAATGCCACCTGCATACTTATTTATGCAATTTTCCACTTATTTTATCAAAGAAAGCTTGCATAGAAGGGCTTAGCGTACAGTCTACGGCTATCAAGGCGTATGTAAATAAATACCAGAACTGGTTACAGAATTAAGAGATGAATGCTGTGAAGTATTTTATTTTAATTTCATACACATTTACCTGTTATCACCTTCAATATACAACCCTCCCTCCTCTAACCCAATAACTTTGATTTGGCACTCTTTGAAACAGTGCAGGCGGTTTTGAGCTCTCAACTCTTTTAGAACGCATTTGATAATCGCCCAAAAAAAACTCGTATCGATTGGTGTAAAGAAATGTTCAAAAAATTCATCCACGGTGGTACAAGGTACGTCTATGACATCGCAACAGGTGGCGGATCTTGGATCCATGCAGATGAGCCGGAAGCAAAACAACAATCGGGAGGGTAGGTGATCCAAGACGAACTTAATCCAACTAAAGCTGTTTGCGGAAGAAGCACCTCAAAACAAAGGGTTGGCGTTTTTTCGGAAAATCAAGTCATACCGCAACTGTACAAGTCCTGACTGGTCCTTGAGTCTATCGATAAACTGAATCTGACAGGTGTCGAGCTCTTATTTGCTGCGGGACAGCACACCATCAAGGAGAAGCTTATGAGTGAAGAGCAAAGGCTAAGGCAGATTAGCTGGCACCAAACTATGAGGCTACGCCAGGTAAAATGCTTACTGGGGGTACAATCAAAAGAGGTTTAGGGAATTCATAACCCTCCATAAGGATTAACTGAGAATACTCACGGGCATTCTTACAGGCCATTGCAGACTGCGTAGTCATCTCCACATCGATTGGGATATGGTCCACTGACTGTTGTCGTTTCTGCGGCATATCCGCGGTGGCTCCAATGCACCTTCTCCTTGAATGTAGAAGGTGTTGAGACACCTCAGCTATTTGCTGCCAGCAGAAAGGCACGAACTCTCAGTTCAACCCAGCTCTATCTTAAATTTAATAAAGGAACTGGGTTTGAATGATGTACTGCAAAATTTAAATAAAATCTAAATTCAAATCTAACAGTTAATTCTGATTGGTACACAACCATTTCTTTGCCAGAAGTTTTTGGAGACTTAAGAAAACCCAATTTTCACCGATTTTCTTGGAATTTTGCCAATACATTTTAAAAATATTCTGCTTCCAGAAAATTCAGAAAATACAAAAATCAAAAATTATTTTTATAATCATTGGAGTATCTTACAACTTGAGAGGCAGATACCTGTAAAATTTCGAAAAAAAAATTTTTTTTTCATAAAATGTTAATATGATCCTTTAAGAATATGTCAAAAAATTTTAAGAAGGTAAATTTAAGTATTTCTTATATTATAGATCGTCAACCGTGACGACTCTATTCTTTGCGTTCGAGCGCTTGGGGAGGTATAGTTACGCAGCCGACTTTAGACGCGTTTTGCTCAAAACTATTTTTTTCGAATTGACGTACACGATAACTTGAAAAGTTATTGACCGATCTCCCTGAAATTTTGCGCACATCTTTTTTATGATATAACTTTTTATGTGAATTTACAAGTTTTCGAAAAGTTTTCAAAAAAAAAATAATTTTTTCGAAGCAAAAATAATAGGAAAATTCGCCCCAAAATCAATTTTTTTTTTTTTTTGAAGCATTTTATTCCGCGAATTTTGTTCCCCATTTTTGTTTAATTCATATAGAATTTATGACATTCATAAACAGAAAACTTTTTGTTTTTTGTATTCACTTCACTGAAGCCGATGCTACAATGCCCGCCGATTGAGAAGCCCCGCTGCGACCTTCCTGGAAGAATTGAGTGTACATCCGCCATTTTAAATGATTAAAATAACAAAAAACATTTTATATTATTTTAATGTATAAATAAACTGTATGCCAATTTTGAAAAAAATATATTGACTTCTTCATTTTAAATAATTTTAATGAAAATCAGGGAAAATATGGCCGTTTACAGGTATCTGTCCCCTTAAACGAAGTAGCAGTAAAACAGTGAAAGAAGCGATTTTGGCTCAATGAGAGAAGAAGCGAAGATATCGCAAAACCGCATTGCTGAGCAAATTATTAGTAGTGGGAACTGCTTTTCGGAAATTGGCTAAGTCACTACAGTGGCGAGATCTCCTAATTTTAATGTGCAATCTGGTGAATCTGAATGGATTAACAAAATTGGAATAAAGGCAAATTTTAATTAAACCATAGAAGCTTTAGATTTATAGTTGCGAATATAAAATGGAATTACCTGACAGGCATCTGGAGAGTAGCCTGGAGCTTAATTTAAAATCGATAAAGTTATTGCTTAGTTTTTGCGTGTGCATACACATACAACACACAAACACACATGCATATGCATGAATTCAAAGTAAATTAGCATTTGTGAAATGGAAAGCACTGCACAGCGAAATAAATGCCTTAATTGACTATTAAATCGCCTTGAAAATAAAAATCTCAAATACATTGAAGTACGCCGATCGCACAACAACAACTACACTCATGTGAATATTTCATATTCATCTTTCCGACAATTTTACGAGCAAAATGAAATTGAGAGTTTTAAGCGAATTGCATACAAAATATTTCGCATTTGCCGCACACAGCTAGGCATGGAAAACATCTTCCAAATTGGCGGTGGCAAGCAACACAAAAAACTACTGCAACTGGCTGTAACAGACTGATAGGCCAGAAATAATTTCGATATGCGAGAGACGGGCAGCAGTGAAACTGCCAATAAATTGCGGCTTTCGAAATACAGGCAGAGGGGGGAAAAAAGTTTACGAAATTTCAGAGCTGACCGCTTGTAGCAAGAAAATGTTGCCAAAGCAGCAGCAATGCAGCAATAGCCAATTGATAAATTTCCTGGTAATTAGAGCCGAAAGAGCGCTGAGATGCAACAATGAACGGCGGCGGCGGCGCGATGCATAGCTTTAGGCCAGATTTTACATATTCACCAAACGCCCAGCTAGCCAGCACGGCTCTGAAAAAGTGATCGCCCGTATTAAATGCAAAGTATGATTGCATAATTGTCGCGCTCGAATGCTATTTCAGCAGCTGCAGCTGCTACCTTGCAATTGAAGAAAGGTGACTTGTGTGGGCGTAGCGGCAGCCACCCGCACCCATCACTAAAGGCACAACACAGCAACTCGCCCTCTCGCAATTCCATGCATGATTAGCCGAAGCCTCTGCAGTGCTGCTGTTGCTGCTGCACGCGTCTATTACAAAATGTTTGCTTAAGTCATTTTTATACCCTCACTATCCACTGCCCGACAGCCGCTTGCTCGTAAAGGCAGTCAGTCAGCCAAACAAAGCAGCTCCGCATGCGCATTGCGTGCATCAATGAACGAGCGCTGAGTACAGCACCGGTCGCTGCCGCTGCTTCAGCTCGTATGGTCCAATGAATTATACACAATTGTGTATGTGTGGGGCAGTAAGTGGGCGCTGTCGCGTCGCATTCAAATTCGCTGCCACTCCAATTTGTCGGTATTTTGTACGAATATGAATTTTTGATACTTTTTCCACAACCACCACTTTTAGCGACTGCAGTTCTTTACATACTCTAATTGGTGTATGGGACTTTTCAACTGTGGCGCGCTTAATTGGTATAAATTTATGTGCATGTGAACATGACATTTGTGCGATTTTTCGAAAATCGGCGTTATTTAACATCGCAAACACCAGAGGTGTCCAGTAAAATTCAATTTTGCAAGCCGGTCGAGAAAATGTTACATTAATGCGGTAGGTGAATGACCTTATTCCGTTTTATTTATGATATACAGTTGCGGGCATGCACTTGTGCTCACATAATTGAGCCACTTTGCCTTTTTTCATTAATTTCTTATAAAACTATAGTTCATTATATAAAAAACACTTTATAAAGCAAACTTCCAAACTTTTTACAAAATTAGCAAAAATTTAACGAATTTTCAAAATACATCAAAATTGTCAACTTCTGAATCAGAAAATAGATATAGAAAACTTCAGGGTACGCAGTTTTGAGTGCAATACATTTTACTATAGAAAAATGTAAGCTTAAAGTTGGTCAAAAAATCGCGTTGATTTTTGACATTTTTTTTTGCATTTTCTTCCAACTAAGGGATTTCCGCTTAATATTTATATTTTATTTGTAACAAAATTCTCAAAAATGAGATTTTTTTATGATATTTGCTATATTTTCGTAGCCAATTTTTTATAAAAATATAGTTCATAGTATAAAAAAAACCTTATAAATCTAACTTTCAAACTTTGTACAAAATTCTCAAAAAGATATATTGCAAGGCATATTTTTTCCATTTGATATTTCTTTGCATTTTTCGACTGCATTTCTGTTGTTACTAAAAGAGCTCAGGAAAGATACCATCGCAATTAAAAGAAAGAGTTATTACTCTTCTCTTGAAAAAGGGCAATTCATCAGAGTGCAAAAACTGGGCAGGTATAGCCCTCTTAAGTGTGGTTAATAAAATCATAGCCTATATAATTTATAAAAGGCTTTCCAATTATTTGATGCCGAGGCTACGCAACGAACAACCTGGCGCGGTCAAACGTCGCTCATGTGTTTCATGTTAAAACTCTAAGAGTTATGGTGGAGCAATCGGTTGAGTGGCGCAATCTTCTCTACCTTTGCTTCATCGGTTTTGAAAAGACGTTTGACACTTTTGGACATGACGCAATCTGGAGTGCTAGCTGCCGTGTGAAGCACGAAAATGCTCTGAGTGGCAGCAGTGAGGTCCAAATCGGCCTAAGACAGGGCTGTGTACTATCGCGGCTGCTATTCAACTTAGTTAGTCCTGGACCAACTAATACAACGAGCTTGTGTGGAAAATATAGGGATATTCTTTGGCCTGGACAGTCTTCTTGAAGACCTAAACTATGCGGACGATATTTGCTTGATGGCCCACAAACACTCGCATATATCAGGGAAAATACATTCGGTTAGTGATTTTGCAACGCAGGCAGGCCTGAAAATTAATATTCTCAAGGCAAAGCTAATCTGCAACAACACCATCGAAACGCAAGCTATCCACATTTCCGGCAAAATGGTGGACCAACAACAGTCACACACAATCGCATAGGAAAAGGGCGAGCTGCCTTTGACATGCTGGATAAAGTTTAAAAATCGGCGCATATATCCAGACGTAGTAAGTTAAGGATTTCGACATCAAAGCCAAGTTAGTAATACTATGTGGAACCTGTCTGCATGCGTCTTGCAAACGATGCAATCCTTCTTCAATAATTGGTTTCGAAAGATTATGCGGATATTCTAGCCCAACGTTGTTGTTGTTGTTGTAGCAGTCTCTTTTTCCTGTTAGCGTAGCGTAATCACCGGTCGTCTTCGTCTAGCTCATCTAACGGTAGGCTGTTTCGACAGGTTGCGTCCAGAGGGAGAGGGGTATTAGATGAGTGAATTTGATTGGGCATGTGAAAATGTGGTTTGTGTCGTGCGGGGTGCCTTCCCATGTCGGACATATATTTATTATGTCGGGGTCGATTCTGGATAGGTAGGGGTTTAACCTGTTACCATATCCAGAACGTAATTATGCCAAGGTTACGCGGGACTGTCGGGAAAATTGGAGCTCTTTGTATGCAATGAGTGACATTCCGATGACGGAATTGGCGGGTCGGGAGCTTAAGAAGACGGTAAAAGTCTTCCATTCCCATGGCAGCCAGTTCTATACCAAGGGATACCACCCCGGTAAACTAGCCCTGTCTAGTATACCGTACCGTACCCCTCGTCTATTTATCCCAACGTCATAAGCAACGCTGATCTTTGGACTACAAATAAACAAGCACCTATTCATCTCGAGATACGACATCGCAAATGGAATTGGATCGGTCATACGTTGCGTAAACCCCAGGAGGATTATACAAGAGCTGCGTTAGACGAAAATCCCCTTGGACACTTGGAGAGGACAGGATGAAGCAGAAGCGCAGGCCATTCCTGGAGACAAATTAAATTTCTGTATTTAAACAAATCAAATTATAAGCTATTTATTGCGGCCCTTTGTTCCACCTAGGTACCACGAGGAATCTATATATATATATATATTATATATATATATATATATATATACATATATTCGTTTGCTTAAAAGACCTACTTTCATCAGTAGTCACAAAAGGGTTAAACTTTTCCGTATTAATTTTCTTGCCACCAACCACCAACACCGCCAAAGTTGTGTTACAATAAACCGTTTGTCCAACAACTATTTACCTACATAAAAATCTACCTACAACAGTATTAAATTTCATTGGAAACCTAAATTTAAACGTCAAACCAACAGTGATTTAGTGGCGATGCGGCGTATAAAAATTTTATGAAACACTTTAAACGCTAGACTATGAAATTAGCAAATTAAGCTGCCAGTCAGGGTGCTAAAAGAGGTGTAGGTACGCGCATAAACTATAAAATAAGACGGAAAATGTTAAACTATGTTTTTTTTGTGTTGTTTTTTTAGAATCTGTGAGAATTCGTATTGTTTGCAACGCACAAAAAGTTGCTTTACAGCTTTCAAACATTTAATTTTCCTTGCTGGCGGAACAAGTTTCACGAGCGATTTAAAATGTAGACTAGAGTTATTACCATTAAGTGAGTTTAAGTCGCATAAGTAAGTTAATACGAGTAAGTGGATACTTAATTAGAAGAACAGTTATTATGTGCACTTACCAAAATTATTTCTAAGTGGTATTTGTTGACCAAGAAAATGTCTTTGCGTATTTTCCAAGCATTTCGAAAGGGCTGTTCGAAGAATGTGGAGAAAAGCAACGAAACCAAAAACACAGTGGAAAATAATGGGTTAGGTTTGTAAGAAAATAAAAATTAGAAACATTTTTTTTTGTATTTCAATCAAGACGAAACCAAAGTACGACACACGGCGTATGGGACAAATACAAAACTGATGAAAGGTGCATAAGTATGAAGTTATAAAAGGAAATGCTTAAGACGCGGAAGAGAGAGTGGATGACTTTGCAAGAACCGCCTTAGCGGATAGTGAACGAGGCGTATGCAACTCTAAGCATCGCCAATGCCATAGACGTGCATGCGGTCAAAGATATTAGCGTCGCCAATTCGCTGAAGAGTATCAATTTTCAATAGGTAGGTAATCGTGCATATGTATGTGTATGCTAGGGATGATATTCCCGAAATTTCGGGTTTTCGGGATTACCATAAACCATAAATTGGAGATTGTTTGGCAATAGTACTGAATTTTAGGGATTTTTAATTTTTACTAAGCGTATGAAATGGAGACAGACAAATGTTCCTTTATAGCAACAAAACAGCATTGAATTTAACTTTTTAGCAAATATGGATATGTTTGTATGTTTTTAGGCTTGTTTTCTTTTTAATATAAAATATGTGTATGCCTCTATTGTAAAAAGTTACATTGACTTAATTGATTTTGTATTTTAACATAAATCAGTAAGCATTAAAGCCTCCTCCTCAACAAAGCGCGCCAGTCGTTTCTTTCTCGTACTAACTAACGCGAATTGGACACACCAAGTGAAGCAAAGTCTTTCTCCACCTGAACTTTCTTCTACCTGAGGCCTTCCTTTTCCTCTGCTACCCCCGGCTGGTAGTGCATCAAATACCTTCAGAGGCGGAGCGTATGTATCCATTCGGAACAACGCCAATGGCACCGCTGGATATTTACTCGCTGCGTTATGCCTATGCCGTCGAAAAGCGGATACATCTCATTGTTCCATGGCCTGGGATACAAGCCGTCTGCAACGTGCAAAGGTTCAAAACTCTTCCGCAGAATCTTTCTCTCAAACACTCCAAGCGGCGTCTCATCGTCCAAGCTTCTGCGCCATACGTTAGAACGGGCATTATGAGAGCCTTATATGGTGTTAGTTTTGTTCGTCAAGAGAGGGCTTTACTACTCAATTGCCTATTAAAGGGACCCGGTGGTCTAGAAATTTCAAAAAATCGATTTTTTGTTTTTTCAATATTTCGAAAGTATGGTACCTTAAGAATATACTGTGAAATTTTCATGCTGATATTCCCAATATTATAGCTTTTACAGTCCATTAACAAGGCAGAGAGCGGTACACGCGCTCCTGTACCTCAAACTTTATCTAGAAACTACTTTTTTCGGCCTGGTGTTGACAAACAAAAATGTTCAACCGAATCGACTTAAATTTTAATATGTTGTTCACAACATCAAGGTCTATCGCCCGAGCTAGACTAATATTATTGTTTCAATTATTTCGTTTTTTTATTAAAAAACAAAAAAAACCCGATTTTTAGAGTGTCAAATTCAAAACTGCACCATTTTGTCATTTTTTTTTTTTTTTGTTTTATTGTAGTACTGGACATAGCTACAGTCATACCAATTAATAATCTTTTTGGTTTTTGCGTTTCCAATAAATAGAAGAGCAAAAATGGGCAACACCGTCCAGGTCCAATTTTTCGGGAGGGTCAACTTCAGCGCCATTTTTAAATTATTAAAATTAAAAAAAAATTGTTTTCATTTTTCTATGTAAAAGAAGTTCATTTTTTTATTGTCAAAAAAGTTCCTGAAAACACCCTAAATTTTCTAGCTCTACACTACCGGGACCCTTAAGTCGAAAGTAGCATTAGCTGGCAAGAGAAATTCTACGTTGGACTTCCAGGCTGACATTGTTTTCGATGTTAATGCAACCAGCACATCTAGATAAACGAAGTCTTTCACAACCTCGAAATTATAACTGTCTACAGTGACGTGAGTGCCGATACGCGAGTGCGCCGACTGTTTGTTTGATGACAGGAGGTACTTCGTTTTGTCCTCCTTCATCACCAGACGCATTCGCTTTGCTTCTTTATCCATTTTGGAAAATACAGAACTACCAACGCGGTTGTTAAGTCCAGTAGTCATAATTTCTGTTTATTTCGCATAAATAGTGTTATTTTTTATTTTTTTTGTGAAATATTTTTCACTTTAAATAAAAAATATTTTTTAAACTCATTTATTTATTATTTTTCGAGTTGAGTTGTTGCAAAATAATGAATAAATATAAATTCCGAGAATATTCCCGATATCCCGGTATTGAAATAACAATATCCCGAAAATTCCGGAATTGTGAAATTAGAAAAAAATTTACATCCCTAGTACATGAATTCAGGCTACAGTTGTAAATTGAACGGTCACGTTCTTTGTGCGCCGCAAGGTGTTTTCCGCATGCTACCGCATCTAACGTTCAACTTCCACTTGATGCAATACTAAGCCAACAGTATCGATTACCGGTGAATAGTTCTAAATGTATGCATGTATAAGACATCACTGCAAACACATGGCGCATGATACTCTTCGGCACCAGCAACTAACAACCAGCAATGGAGCAATAAGCAGACGTCCAGTGATGAGCAGCATAGAAGCAGCAAAAAGTGTTAGAGAAGAGCAACTGTGAAGAGAGCTGTGTTGTTTGTTTGCTACTCGTTGTTGGTGGTCACTGAAACGTTTTTGTTCTTCTTTTTTTGTTGCTGTTATTTGTTGACTACCGCCTTTGGTAGTGTAGTATTTTTATATTTGACCCCATTTTAGCGCTCATTTGACACACATCGGAGCTTCTGCTCAAGTCTTCTGGTTACTGTCACACACTCAAGTGCTCTGCTTGCTGCCGCTGTTATGACCAATATTTATATATGTATGTATGTATGTATGTATATGTACTATAAGCATATATTTTTGTCATCTTCCGTTTGTGCCTCCTCCCACTTCTATTAAGCACTTTTAGATCGATGAGCACTTTGTGCAATCACTTCTGTGCTTACGTGCAGTTATTTTTGTGTACATTTATTTTGTTTTGTTGTTGTTGTTGCCTGTGCCTCATATTTCTTTTACCAACACAAATAATAAGATCTACATACATAAATAGTTAGAAAAAATTAGTTTTCTACAGACATAAAAATCTTCGCTATAGCAGAAGTTGGCGACTCGCATGGCACACAAAAAATGGCACTGGGTGGTGATGACAAATGCGTTTTGATTAATAAAAAACCAAAAGCAAATGCTTCAAGATTCATAAGAAATTGATTCAAATAATTTGCTTACAAGTTTTTAAAAGTGCCTGTTTACTTACATATATGTATGTTTGTATGTATGTATTCGCATGTATGTATGTTCATATAAGATGGCTGGCTTTCTACAGCAAGGGTTGATGCAAAAGCCATGACTAATTTTTAAGGAAAAAAACAGGTCGTAAAACAAAAATTGCAGTATCTCGTTAGCTCTTAAGCCACTACGAGGGTGACTTAATTAGTGCCATTGATATAATCAAATAAAATTTATTCATTTTTTCGAGACGCTCTAAATTGCGTAAACCAGTACTGGTCGATTTTTTTAGCGTAAGTCTGTTTGGCTTCTAAGTGTTGCAAAGAATAAAAAAGTCGAAAAAAGCATTCCTGAGATACCGCGAGAAGCATTTCGTTGAACAAATGTAGATAAGATAAGATAAGAGTTTATTAAGTAGAAAAACGTTACAATACTTATGTTATCGCACAATTTACAGAATATGATTTAAATCTTAATTCTACATCATTATATTTGTATATTTATCACAGGTTTGGTTTTTTAAATGATTTTTTCTTTTTTTCGAAGGAAAAAACTACTATGAAAAACCTCCGCTATACATCTTACAAGCTAGGGTTAATCTATACGCATTTAAGTACCAGGGCCTAATTGAACATTAAGAAAGTTCAGTTATTAGTAGATTGTCCGAAAATCTGGAACGAATTTTGAATCTTTTAGTCAAATTTTGTATTTGATCTGACAAAATCTTAGTTTTTGATTCATCATGAAGCTTTCTGGTGGAGAAATGGCCTCTTCAGTTCCGGGAACAAGAAAAAGTCACAGGGGCTAGATCTGGAGAATACGGTGGCTGTGGCATCATTAGTGTGTTGTTTTCGATGTTGGTTTGATGTGTGAGCAGGGGCGTTATTGTGACGCAAGAACCAAATTTTTTTCTTCCACAAATCCGGCATTTCTGACGGACTACTTCGCGCAAATTCCGCATAACTTGCAGGTAATACTCCTTATTGACCGTATTACCCTGTGGGAAAAACTTATGATGCACAACGCCCCTGCAATCGAAGAAAACGGTAAGCATTCGACCGATTTTGGCGCGCTTTTTTCGGTCTTGGTTCGTGCGGCAGCTTCAATTGAGATGATTGAGCTTTGGTTTCCACATCATAACCTTAAGCCTACGATTCGTCACCAGTTATGATCCTCTAGAGCAAATTTGGGCCGTCGCGGACAGAGTCCAACATCTCATTAGCAATGTTCATGTGATGCTGCTTTTGGTCGAAATTGAGCAGTTCTGGTACAAATTTTGCGGCGACCCGTCTCATGCCAAATCATTGAAAAAAATCGAATGGCACGAGCCAATCGATATGTCTAGGTCCTCAGCAACTTCTCTTAAGGTGATTCGACGATTGGCCAATACCATTTTCTTCACTTCATCTATTTTTTCGTCTGTTGTTGAAGTGCTCGGGCGTCCGGCACGCCGGCACCCTTTTCGTCGTTCACATCTTCTCGGCCTTCTGAGAACATTTTGTACCACCGATAAACGTTGCTTTGGTCCAAAGTAGCTTCTCCGTATGACACAGTCAACATTCGGAATGCATCCGCGCACGAGCAGTAACACGTGCAAGCCAAGCAGCTGTCAACAGTTAATTGAACATTCAAAATTACGAAATTTGTCGGCATGGGTGAGAACCATGAGTACCAACATATCGCCACAAAAAAATCGAAATTCGTGCGTAACCTGCGAAAATTCAAAATTAGCGACATTTTTTGACACACCTCGTACTTCAACGGCTTCAGAATAAAATTCTTCGAGTTATTCTCAACACACCTTGGTTCGTTCGCAATAATATTCGTGACCTCAAGATTCCTATAGTCGGTGAAGAAATTAAAAAACAAGCAGAAGCCCACTCCCTCAGGCTTCAATGGCACGTGAATGAGGAAGCTAACAAACACCTCAACACCTTAGGCCTAAACCGACGACTCCATCGAATCAAACCACATGATCTGGCATGATGGCTGTTAGCTTAAGGAAGGAACTGTGAAAATCTCTTCACAAAATTCTCTTTATGATACTAAAATTGTACTGCTCATTAGTTTATGTGTAACTAGTTACAGTGTCAACTAACAGTGTTTTTTATTTTATATTCCGATATAATTCCGAAACCATAGCTGAAACCATTTAAAACGTGTCAAATAAATATATTTAATGAAGTTCACAGGAATTTTGAACCTGTCACCCCAAAGTGGGTTGAGTATAAGCTCAAGCTCTTACACGATCAAATTAAATCCAGAAAAAAATACTCTTTGATCTTTTGAAGCGGCGAAACTTCACTCATTCGGTTCTGATGAAATTTTATGAAAATTTTGAATTTGATCATAAGAGTATTGAACGAGAAGCTCCGTATCAAGCTCAAATTTAGACTTCCGGACCGCTGTAGTGTCTTCTAAGCGGAGGTAGCCGCAATTAAGGAAGCAGTGGATTGGTTACTTACGTCTGTAATTACTGTAAAGGACGTAAATATCGACTCCAACAGTCAAGCGGCAATTAGGATCTTGTGCTCGTTTTTTGTGCGTTCGAAATTAGTAGGCAAATGTTTGACTCTTTTGGGTTCCAGGTCACAGTGGCATAGAGGGAACTGCAGAGCTGATGAGCTAGCTAGACAGGAGACCTTGGAGATGATTTCATCGCAAAATGAGAGATTAGTGGTTGCCTTGAAACTTGTGGTCTACTCCTGGAAAGATGAGCCTAGCGTCAACTCAGCGAGCGCTGTGTTATTGCACAAACGTGCAAAGTTGTGAGATCCTTCTGGCTACGGGTAGATCGGAGGCAGTAAGGCTAACAAAGCCGCAGCTCGCAAATTTGGTAGGTATCCTTATCGGATATTGTCCGTTAGGTGCCCATGCGGTGAGGCTTGGGATTACTTCAAGTACTTTCTGCAGAAGCTGTCTGGAGGACGAGGTGGAATCATCTCAGCACCTTCTTCTCAGCTACCCTGCTCTCGACAGGCACAGATTTAGACATCTAGGCTCTCACTTTTTTGCTACACCTTTGGATATTGCGGGTTTAAAAATCGCACAGCTGGTGAATTTCATCCGTAGCTGGAAGCGAATGATACAAACGTAATTAGCCACTGTTGGTCGTCTAATTCAAAGCCCTTACTTCCTTTTTTCACCGGTTTTGTTATTTTTCTTTTCTTTCCCCCCGCTCCTTTATAGTATCACAACGGACGAATTTTGATTATTTGTTCAAGTGGGCCCCTCGCATGGGCAGCCATTTGTCCTATCCTCTCCAACAATAAGCCCGCTGACTTATGCCAATATCGTATGTGGAACTCAGAATCAATGATGGAAGGGAAGTTTTAAAAATGCAAGTCAATGTGTGTGGATGAGTGGCGAAAAATTCGGTCCAAAAAGTCGATCACTGCAAGCGTACTCGTGGTGGTCATAACTACTCGTGTGAGCAGTGTCGAATTTCATACCATAATTTATATACTTAAATATTCCAATTATTTTATATTTCACTCAAAAGTACATCCTTTATATCATGAAACAATTTTCAACTGAAAATTTCCCAACACTTTCCCCCACACACTCCTTAAGGGGTAACACCACTGTACACGAAAGGGAAAACAATCACTCTGATTTGGGAAGTTATTACTTATATACTAAAATACAAAACTACAAAGTTTGATCGAAAAATTTTACAAAATGGCGGCATTGGAGACATTTTTGTAATGTGGTTTCTTTTGAAGGAGCTCAGCGGCAAGCAGCACAGAGGGTGCAAATTTTAATCTGGAACAAAGAAACTTTTTTTTTCTTAATCTAGATAAGAATAGCTAGAGAAACACGTAGGGAATTTAAAAAATATTTATTTTTGTGGAATTAGCAAGCATTTGAAGGAAAAAACTCTATTTTGGACTAAAAAAACGGCACTTAAATAATTATAACAATCGTTTAAATTAATCTATCGAAAATCCCCTACGCTCTTCTCTTAAGAAGGTTATTATACAGACCTAGTGAAAAACCTGATTAAAAATATTTAAAATTGTTTGAGTTATGCTGCGTGCCAATTTCAGAAAACGTGTTTTGAGAAAAACGCGTTTAAAGTTTGGAAATTTGGAGAAGTCGTTAGGTAGCAGTCACTAACGCTTGGTTAAAAGCTTAAAATATTTATGAAATAAACTTCGGTAACGTATAAAACTTTTTGTTCTGTATTTTAAAAGGTTCAAAGAATTGTTTAAGCTTATAAAAAAAAATCAATTTTTTGAAATTTCTACAGTGGTGTTACCCCTTAAAAACCTAATTTGATTTAGAAACATATTTTGTCTTTCGATCTTTTTCCTAAGTGTGTCAAAGTTCTTTGAAGAACTTCACCTTTCCCCACTGCCCACAAGCGGGAATTTAAAAATGAATAGCGCAATATTGAAAACCAGTAGAGCCTTTTCTAGAACTTGCATTGTTTGCTGGCTATTGCAAAAGTATCACAATTCTTGGTTGGCATACATATTGACAATGAATAAAAGTGGAAAGTAGCGCATACACTTGAGAAATTGTATACCTTTTTATTTCATGTTTTAATTCTTCACGCAACTCAAAGTGGAGTAAGTCGCTGCCACCGTCGCTGCAGAGCACGTAGCGCCAAACAAGTAATGTCAACCTACTAAGTCAGAAAGCTACAAGCATACACCATACATATGCATGTATGTATGTATGTAAGCAACCAAAAAATATTTACCATCAACCAGCTACACAACTGACACCTTAGCGCACAGCTAATTTATGAAGCAACGAAGCGAACTCTCGAAACGTATCAAATTACATGGTAGGTACTGCTTACGAGCAGCCAGGAAAATGATACGGTACGGTGCAATGTGCAAGAGCAGCCTGTACCGAAAGACCTACAAAGGCACAGGTGGGCAGAAAAGTAGGCGTTGCTAATACACATGGGTACATGTGTAACTACGCTTGGAAGCGTGAGCCAGTAATTCGAAGAAATATGACCACGAAAACATTAATACAAAAACAAAATTAGTAGTGACATCAAAAATGAGGTAAAGGTGAATATGTTAAAGACGTGTTACGAAAATGCCAGTAATAAGTGATTGAAAAACAAGAAGTGTCACAAAGAAGACATTGTTACGAAATTTTAAATATATAATATATGCACATGCAAGTATTTGTAAAGGGGGTTTGAAGATGGACGCTCGGAATTCGATGTGTTTTAGAAATTTCAAAAAATCATTTTTTTTTGCTGAAAAATTTTTATAAGAGTGCATTAGAAATTATATACTCAAGGAATTTGGATGGCGAAAAAGGTCTTAGTATTTCTAAGTACTTAGTACTTCTAATATAATTATATAGTTTTGGCGCAGCTCCTCTCAGTTCTATGCGTAACGTACCGAAAACTTTGTGAAATAAAAATTTCTCAAGTTGGCTGGATTCATAACTCAAAAAAAAAGAAATTTTACTAGTTGACCATTAATTTTATAGTTAAATTTACTATTACATTCGGTATGGATGCATGGCTTACTAAGGTCTAGATGGATTTTTTCGAAATGAGCAATTCCATGTCTAGTGATCTGAGAATTTTGGATTTTGCTGTCAATGCTTTTAAAATTTGTTTTATTTGTAGGCTTGAGTAAAAAAAATAGGCCGAATAATTTTATCAAATATTTATGAATTTTCAAATTTATTCAATGTTGAAAATTTGATATAGTTTTCGGTTCTTTTTAAAATTTCTATAAAGTTTTTAATCTTTTAGGATAAAATAAAGTAAAAACATCACTTCGGCATTTTTCATGCCATTTTTGAAAAACATCTCGCTAAATTTTTTGCCCAACGGGAAATTTTCGGTTCTTTTTAACATTTTTTAATTTCTTAGGATCAAATATACATAGTTCAACAAATTTTTGAGGAATTTTTAAATTTTTGTTTTATTTTTTAGGATAAAATATATCTTTTGGGGTTTTCTTGCCATTTTAGTAATTTTTTTTCAATTTTCAAAACTTGGTATAGAGTTTTTTAATTTCAGTTATTTTTATAATTTTTATTTTATTTTTTTAGATAAAATATATTAAAAAAAATAGTTTGGGAATTTCTTTTGTTATTTTGTCAAAATTGTTTCAATGTTGAAAATTTGGTATGGAGTTTTTTAAGTGACTATTTTCAGTTCTTTTGAACATTTTTAGAAACTTTTTTTTACCTTTTAGGAATAAATACAGTATTTTTTTTAATTTTTTTGGATAAAATATATTCAAAAAAATATTTTGGGAACTTCTTTTGTTATTTTGTCAAATTTTCTTCAATGTTCATAATTTGGTATAGAGTTTGAGTGAATATTTTTTGTTCTTTTTAACATTTTTATTTTTAATTTTTTAGGATGAAATATTAAAAAATTGGGAAGTTTTTTGCCATTTTGTAAATTTTTTTAATGTTGAAAGTTTGCTATGGTATTTTTAAAGTGCATTTTATTCGATTTTAGGATGAAATTTAGTTAAAACAAAATCTGTTGGGATTTGTTTTTCGTCATTTTGTCAGATTCTCTTCAGTGTTGAAAATTTGGTATAAAGTTTTTGAAGCGAATATTTTCAGTTCCTTTTAAAATAAATTTTCGAAGATTTTTAGGATGAAATATTATATAATTTAGAAAATCTTTTGGGAATTTTTTTTTGTCGTTTTATTAAAGAATTAAAGCGTTGAAAATTTGGTATACCGCTTTTACAGTGAACATTTTCAGTTCTTTTTATCATTTTCCTATTTTTTTCTAAAGTTTTTTAAATAAAATATTATTTAAAAAACAACTTTTGGGATTTATTTAAATTTTGTCAAATTTTTACCAATGTTGAAATTTGGTTTAGAGTTTTTCAAATTGAAATATTTTCTGCCTTTGTGAAACAAATTTTGTTTGTATAAATAATGTATAATATGTGTATCCATTTTTTTTTTAATTTTTTAGGATACAAAATATAGTTAAAAAAATCTTCGGGGATTTCGTTTTTGTTATATTGTAAAATTTGTTTCAATATTGAATATTTGGTATAGAGTTTTTAAAGTGAATATTTTCAGTTCTTTTCAACATTTAAAAAATTTTTTTTTTAATTTTTTAGGATAAAATATAAAAGAAAAAAGGTTGAAAACGCTTCAAATTTTTATTCAATGTAGAAAATTTGTTAACATTTTTATAAATTTGAATTATCTTTTAGTATTAATTATGGTTAAAAAAAATTGGAAAATTTGTATTCCGCATTTGTAAAATTTTTATTCAATATTTGTAAAATTTTTATTCAATATTTGTAAAATTTTTATTCAATATTTAAAATTTGGCACACAGTCTTTTGAAGTGAAATAACTTCGAATAATTTAACATTTTATACAATTTTTTTTTTGAAATTTTTTAGAAAAAAATAAAAAAAAAAGTTCTTTGTAATTTTTGAAAAACGCCCCCACATTTTTTTTTTGCTAATAGCTGAGACTATGCTCAGTCATCCCTGCAAGTTTGATAACGGGACGCCATAACTTTTCGAATTACTTAGCAAATACCTACAGGAAATCACTAAAATACTTCCCTATTTATTCTAAAAATTGAAAAATAGCAAAAGCAACCCAGGATATTTTACTTAAAATAAACTTTACTTTATACCAAAATTTTTAACATTAAATAAATCCCAAAAATAAAAAATTTGTTTTCAAAATTATTTCAGTCCAGGCCTATAAATAAACCAATTTTAAGAATATTCGGCTCACTTGACATGGGATCGCTCATATATTACATTTTCTTCTTCTTTTTCTTTGACTTTTGTTATAGGCTCTTGCCGGTTTTGCCTCACGCAATACAAATTACATACATATACATTACATAATTTTTATAAATGATTTAAGGAGGCTATTTTTGTTATTATTATTTTAAATTTTTTTAACGCGCCTGATCTACCCAGTGAACGTCCCGTATTTGGAAAAATCCAGCTTGATAAAAATCATCTCTTTACATACCTCCTCATGCACATACCAGAGATGCTCATAAAACAGCAACTACCACTCGAAACGGGCATAAAGCTTTAGGCCCCAACATTTGTGTGACAATATTAAGCAGTTTATGCACACCGTAAGCAGTTAGGCTAACACCTGACAAGGAGGTAAGCGACTTCTTATTACCTTTATCAATAAAATAGACAAGTAAAAGAGCTACGAAGGCCACCCAAGTCAGACTATTTTAATTTTTATAGGAGAGCAAATCTTCCAAAGCCTTTCTTTCATAGATATCTAAAAGATTCATAAAAGAGACGAGGTACTTTTAGTTTTGTGGGGAATTTTTTTTTTTAATTTATATTGCGGCTTAGGTAGCGAGCTTCAGCAAACCAATGGCCGTGGCAAGTGTTTTATAAGTGAACTGTTTGACATGCATTTGAAATGAGCTCCTAGTAGTCGCACTGAAGTGGATAATTACACTTAGACACACAACTACAGGTAAGTACTTGATAATAATTTATAAAACTAACGCCAATTACATTCGAAAATTCAACAGAGTAATGCAAATTGCAAATCGTAGTTAACAACTGGGTTTTGCGAATTCAAGTACGAAGCATTGAATTTTTAAGTTTATTTTTATGTTTTTGCATTTTAATTAATTTGCTAATATTTTTCGGCATTCCACCCGCCACGTCCCACTGTTCGTGGTTTGTACACATCACAAAATAGTGCATAGAAAAAAATACGTACACATACATAAACATAAATACACATACTGACATATGTGCACATGTGTACTGTGATGTACTTGTATTTGTAGTAGTGCCACAATGCAATTTGTCATGGCCGGGCGCATCAATGGGGTCTGGCTTTATGTTTTGTTACTCGCAATGCCTTTGTTGCTGTTATTGTTGTTGTTGTCATTGTTGTTTTAGCAAGCTATGGCAACTGCTTGCAACAGTAACAGCAACAGTAGTGGCAGCAGGCGCTTTACCGCTATTGCATTATTAGCATGAAGCAGCAACCATGGCGATTTCCGCATACAAATGTCCATACAACACAGCGAATTGGCTTGGCTGCGGCATCAGTTGAGTCGTCACAACGCGAGTATGAATATTCATGTTTCACATAACCCGTTTCATTGCCGTTGTCGTTCGATTTGTTGTTATAGTTTCAGCTCTACATGCATACATACATACATATCTATGTACCTCGCATTAAATTTTTATTGTTTATATAGTAATATTTAATTTTTTTATATAAAAAAGAAGCAGAAGAAGCAAGTAAGCTGGCAGTCATGCGTGTATGAAAATAATGCGCAGCTAAATGCATTTAAAAATATGCGGGTCTACATGCATACATACTTACTTATGTGCAGGTGTGTGTGTGTGGATTACGTACGAGTTTAGCATCAGTCAGCCAAGAAATTGAAAAAAAGTTGTAGTTATTTACTTAAATGCAATAAAAAAGTTAATTTATAAAATTAAACAACAACTACGCATCTATTTTAGAAATAAGTTTTTATTGTAGCCTTTCAAATGGGATCCAATTAATTTAATTACTCCTTTTTCCTGTTCTGCAGCAATGATTCTCTTCTTCCCTTTTGCAGCTGTTCTAAACCACTTTAATGATCTGGTTTTAATGATATCGTTTTTATTACACTTTTTTGCTGTTCTTTACTGCACTCAGACTTCAAACTGAGCCTTCCTTCATTCCACGCGCATGCCACAAAAACCTGTACTGTCACAATTAATCCTGCATTTATCCGCGGCATGGTAAAGACTTCAAGGTCGCACAAAAGTGGAAATAAATACTAATTTATGTAATAATGATGGAGGAAATAAATAGTCAGTGCATAAGTGCCTGGAAGGCAGAATCGCTTTTTAGTTCATAAGCCTTGCTGGCAGACCGGTCTTTCAATCGGAAGGCTTCGCAATACTGTAACAGACTAGTAGACTAGTAGCAGAATGAATAAGGTAGCGAAAGGTAGAGTAGACTTAAAATCAAGACCTGTAGTGGCAGCTAAGCTACTCTAAAGGCATAAAAAATCGCTCACACCTCTTCAAAATTCTTCAAGAATGCACGTGGGGGCTAATTTCCTTTGCAAAGTGTAATATGCCTTGAACTTATGCTTTGCGGCTCTTTGAAGCGTAAATTTTAGTGCCAAGTATAGCGAGAACAGTCGGATACATCAAGGGTCAGAGCAGTAAATCTCAAGAGAATCGTTGGTGCAAAACTTACCCTATGATCAGAAAATACCGGGAATGTTTAAATAAAACAAAGCAGAGTTAAATTTCAGGCAAATTTATTTTATCTGCTTCAAAATATGACCCGTCTGTGCCAACGATTAACCCAGTTCTCCATGCACCCCTGGTAGGCCGACGAAGGGATGGCCTTTAGCTCTTTCGTCGTATTCTCTTTGATCTCCTCTATCGACAGAAATCTCCTTCCTCGAAGTGGTAACTTCAACTTGGGAAACAAAAAGAAGTCGCACGGGGCCATATCAGGTGAATACGGTGCTTGCACGATGGTATTTACTTGGTGTTTGGTCAAATAATCCAGCACAATTTGGGCTTGGTGCGATGGCGCGTTATCTTCGCGCAAAATGCAAAAACTGTTTGCCCACATTTCCGGCCGTATAATTTAATCATTCCCGGTACTTTTTGATCATAGGGTATACCAGTAAAAAAAACCAAGTGTTTCCTAGAAAGACCTGACAGGATGGTAGTAAAACCCCTTCTCAAACAGCGGTACAGTAAACTACAAGCCTTGATAGAACTAATTATGGGGCACTCTCTATGGGGACGATATATCAGAGGCATCCTGGATTATACACTGCGTAAACTTTGTTTGGGACATAACAATAGCACAATTTTCGCCAAGCTTAAATGGCATATTTTTGAGTCGGATGTACTGAGAATAGACGAAATACATTAACTTTCCCTCCACAAAATGCTAAGATTCTTAAAAAAAAATTTGAGAAATTTGCAGAGGAGTAACGAATTCTTACCCCAATTGTCCTTAGTTATATTTTACATCTGTCCTCACTCTTGGCCTTAAAAGCAATATTGCGCCCGGAAACTTTCTTAATTTTTTGACTCAGAATATTTTAAAGATATTTTCCTTCAATTGTTGATCCTTTAAGTGTAGAGTAAGTTCTGTGACCGGTAAACACACCTACGAGTTTGAAAGTTTAATGGCGAGGAGTCCAAAGGACTTTCTGAGTACTTCGTATATCGTATTGGGGCCAAAGGGTTTTCGAAATAGCACATGAAGAAATGGAGCTCCATCTTTTCTGCGCTTTCCTGAGAAATAAAGTTGTGCAGTTCCCCATTAACAACTGTCAGAGGGCTGCCGATGACCGAGTAGGAAGTGTCTGAGGCCAATTCAGTACCCTTCCTGGCAAGCTCATCAGCAATTGCATTCCCTCTATATTCCTATGTCCTGGAACCCAGATGAGAGAAATGTTACCTGCACACCCAAAAGATTTGATCTCTTCTTTACAGAAGTATTACTAATTTCGTTCTACACCATAGCGTCGTCAGAGCCTTAATCGCGGCTTGACTATCGGAGCAAATGTTAATATCTCCTTCGCTCCCGCGTTCCTTAAGCATTTTGCATGCCTGCAAGATCGGGAAGACTTCTGCTTGAAAAATACTAGCAATGTTTGGCAGTTTAAAGGAAGTAGATAAATTGGCTGATTTAGAGAAAACCCCTGCTCCGAATCCCGATTCCATCTTGGAACCGTCAGTGAAGACAGAGGTGCAAGCTTAGGTGTAGATTTTCCTCTCGATCCAATCCTGCCTATTTGGAAAGATTGCTCTAGCACGACCCTCAAACTCTAGTTTGCGGATAGAGAGATCTGTTCGAAGTTCGGAGAAATAGGGTGTTAACTGCCCGAAAATGCTACCATGTCCCTTGAGAGATTGTCTCCAGAGGCCAATCTCCTTTAACCTGATTGTACTTTGAGCTGCGATGAAAATGACGGAAAAGTCGATGGGCAGTAAGTGGAAAAGAACATTCAGGGCAGCACTGGGGCAAGTTTTACATGCTCCAGTCATGCCAGTGCCTACAGTCCTCTGCACCCTCCCCAGTTTAGTCATATTATAGCCCTTCCGAAGAGCTTCCCACCAAACCAGGCATCCATTTAAAATTGGCAAAACCACTGAAAACCACTGCGTTGTACATCCACAGCACGACCTGTGGCTTGAGTACCCATTTTTTACCGAACATAGATTTGCAGGAGTAGAAGGCTATAATGTCTTTCTTTACCCGATTTTCAATGTGTAGCTTCCAATGGAGTTTGGAGTTAAGTATCACTCCAAGAAATCTAACTTCCGATGAAAGCGGGAGAACGTGGTTATTTAATTTGGGAAGTCGAAAGGGTGGAGGTTTATATTTTCTGGAGAATAGCACCAGCTACGTTTTGTCAGAGTTGACTCGGAGGCCACAAGTGGCAGCCCAGCGACTGAGTACAGCTTTGTGATCTTTCCAAAATCTCAGCCATGACTGAGGGAAACAGTCCCGATACCATCAAGGTATGCTACTACCTTAACCCCACGCTTGTTTAGCATTATCAGAACTTCGTCAATTACAACTAGCCAAAGTATGGGCGAAAGGACCCCTCCCTGCGGCGTCCCCTGTGAACAAATCTAGTGACTTTAGCTCCTCTTACTGAGTAGCTGTAAAAGAAATTCTTTACAGTTCCTACTATCCCTAGGAGTTAGAGCACCAATAAAAAAGTTTGTGCTCTAATAGAAATCTGGCTGTGTGAGGGTCCGGAAGTTTATGAAAACCAGCGTTATATTGGTTATGTCCTTCTTATAAACCCCTTCGTTGCCATGACTAAGAGATGATTCAAGTGGTGATAAATGAAATCGAAGTTGACATTGACGAGTTGAAACTCGCGAACATAATTTACCCTGAAAAATTGTGTTGAGTAAAGAGGTTACAGCCGGATGAGCCGTTTTAACGAAATTGTGTCACGGCTTACACTTTCCAGTAAGAGAAAATTCTTTGAAAAATATTATTGTGCCTTTTACTCATAGCCGAAATAAATTCCAAACGCTTGAACGACCACCCTTCGCTTGGTTCATTTTGGAATCGACCTATTTTTTATTCTACATATTATCGATCCCTCGCAAACCAAAATCGACTTCGATTACTCTGAAAATCATTAGTGGAGGGGAATCAAAAGTCATAGCTTAACAAACGGAAATTTTTATACTGCATAAACAAAAAAAAACCTCAAACTTGAAAACAAAAAAAATAGTTTCTGCATTTTTTTGTCTTTTCCGTTTCTTAATCAGTACTAAGCTACAATATCTTGATTGTTGCTAAACGCCCAAAATGGCAAGTTAGCTGATTGCGTCTAAAAATTTCTTAAAAAAAACATGTTCGTAATCAAACTACTACATACAGTTGTGCATATGCCTTCACACTCTTGTACATACATATGTCCGTTTAATAATAATCAATTATAATTTGTGTGCCACTTCCATGACCTCAAAGATTAAGTTGCTGACATGCCGCCACAACAACGGGCAAATTTTTGGGGTAACGAATTTTAATATCCATATTTACATATGTACATATGTATATATTTGTCTGTGTTTCTGTAGTATTTTTGTTTTTAATTTTTTTATCATTGTTTCATCTTCATTAGCTTGGCGAGCGCCATTCCGCAGACGCGCCATTAAATGAATATTTAACGCCAAATAAGCAGCTGTCTGCAACTAAAATAATTTATGCGTCGCTTATCAACAACTACAACATAACCAAGCAACGGCAAATGCAACCGGTTAAGCATAACCAAAAACAAAGAAAAGAAATATTAATACAAAACTGGATATATTGGGAGATAAATGTAAATAATTTACAATCCGCATGGGAATCAAAACAAACTCTCGTTTATCAAATTTGAATTCGACCACGAAATCTGGATTTTTGCCCCAAAACGCTGTGACGTTTGGATTGAGTAATTTTTTTTTTTTTTTTTTTGTTTTTATTTGGATATTAAATTGCGATTACAAAATAGCGCTGCATAATTAGCATAAGCGGAGGTTTGTTAGTGATTTGTCTTATGCCAGGCGGTGCGGCCCGAAGCTCAAAAAAGAAGCTAAACCGACAAGGTCAGAAAAAGTTAGATGCAACGAGATAAAAAGTGAAATATATGAGTAATTTTTATAAATACACTTGTGTTCAAAATAATAGCAGCGCGGTATACTGCAAAGTGTTGATAGTTCTTTTTTTATTTAAATTTTTTCTTTTTTTTATTATTTTTTTAGCCGCATGGGTTGGTGAATGACTGCTATTCCGTAGAGACCGAGTATGGAACATCAAATGATAGAAACAGTTTTTTCTAATACTCGCAGCACACCACCGTCTGGGAAGCATTAAGCAACAAGAGGGTATAAGCGCTACATATACATTCTGTAAAAAAAGTACCGGGAATTGTTCAATAAAACGCAAAATAATTGTTTAATAATCAAAATTTATTTTGTGTTTTGTGACAAATCCTAACAGAAAACTGTCAAACTTTCTACTAAAACTTGGAAGGAAAGACGTTCGGTTGAATGTCGGTATTATTACAGAACAGAACCCATGGGGTCAGCATATGACCACCATTGGAATCATTGAGGACCCAGTGTGCCTGTCGTGCTTGGAGGAGGCGGATAGCACTGAGCACTTTCTCTGTAAGTGTTCTGCCTTTGCTAGAGCACGGCTACGAGTTTTGGGTTCCGATGGCATTAGAATGAGTAATATTCGTTCTCTAAAACTGGAGCATATCTACAGATTTGCCAAAGAATCCGGAAAATTCTCACAGGAATAACTATCTCTGTTTCTATTCTTATTCATATCTCTTTCTCTGATACTTTTCTCCTTCCCTCCTTGACTATCTACCGTCTTTCCAGAGCTCTAAATACAATGGGCTTTTTAGCCTGAGTGTTTTGGAAGCCACCAAATCTCCTGGGGCTCCGTGGCTCGACCTTTTCAAAGTTCAATTTCAGTCCAGTCATCAAAGCACCTTTTAAACACGTTTGAAGAGATCTTCTTCAGCTGCTTTAGCGAATTCCACTTAATGACCTCTATCGACTCAAAGCGGCGTCCGCGAAGTGGCAATTTAAGTTTTGGAAAAAGGAAAAAGTCACAAGAGGCTAAATCCGGTGAATACGGTGGTTGTTCGATGATATTTGTCGAGTTTTTGGTCAAAAAAGTGTTCACAATATGAGCCTTGTGAGACGGTGCGTCGTCATGGGGCAAGATCCATGAGTTTTCTTTCCACAATTTGGGCCGTTTCCTATGCACATTTTCTCTCAAACGTCGCATAACTTCCAAATAATATTCTCTATTTACCCTAGAACCATTTGGAACGAGTTCCGAGTGCACACCTCCATGATAATCAAAGAAATCGAGTAGCATGACTTTCACTTTTGACCGACTTTGACGTAGTTTTTTGGGTTTCGACTCATGTGAATAGCGCCATTCAGCCGTCTGTGCATTGGTTTGCATGTGAAGCTTATATACCCACGTCTCATCACCTCTTATGATGCGCTCGATAAACGTTGGGTCCGAATTCACTTGTTCAAGCATGTCTTCAGCCACCTTCTTCCGATGAATTTTTTGAAAGAAATTCAACTCTCTCGAAACGAGTCGAGCAGCCACGCGTTTCATGCCCAATTGATGGTGTAAAATGTTGTGAATTGATTCGTGAGACACACTAAGGTCACGAGCTACCTCCCTCAAACTTTTTCCAGCACCATTTCCTTGACTTTGTCGACGTTTGGCGTTTTCATCTATTGAAGACGTTGATGGGCGACCAGATCGGGGCAAATATTCAACGACTTCTCGGCCCTCTGCAAAAGTTGTATGCCCCTCGTAGACCCGTGTTTTCCGTGTTTTTTGATAAAGCGCACTCGCCATAGGCTTTCTGCAACATTTTCAACGATTCGGCACACGAAATCCCAACTGAAACACAAAATTCAAGACAAATTCTTTGTTCGATATTTTTATCCATAGTGAAAATCGCAGAGCACACCTCCGGTGGACTGATGTAATTAAATGCCAAAAATCAGCTTATTCACAGATCAGGCTAAAACTCTGCGACAGAGGACAGTTTTATGAACATTCCAGCAAAAAAAAATTAGTCATATTGGTAACGCGCGGTTTTTAAATGAAAAATTCCCGATATTTTGTTGACATTCCTCGGCCGGATTTTCATCTGGGTTGTTCCGGTAAAGTAGAATCGATTATCGGAGGGCATCTACGGCATCTCTGAAGGGGTCTGATGTCGTCTACGCATGCATTTGACTCTTACATGGCCGGTTGACTATCAGAGAAAGTATATACTTTTTTTCCTTTTCCTTAGGTAATTGAAATGGGCACTGTAAGGTTTCCTGCATGGCTAGTACTTCTGGTTGATATATCTTACAGGCGTTAAAAAGCCAAAAACGATGTTGGTTGGTTTCATACTTCTTCATACTAAAAGTAGTAGATGGTATACCACAATCGATGGTGGTGGTACTATGTAGAAATAGAAAGTATCCAGATTGATTGGTGGCATATTAAATTATCAGCTTCTCAAAGCCTTAAGCAAAAAAAAGCGATCACACTTCGTCTGTCAGATCAATCGACAAAAAAGCTTAACTTTAACTCTTGAGACTAGATTTTGCCTCCACAGGTTTAATCTCACAACACAGATTCTAGACTTGCTGCATGCACAGGTCAAAGTCAGCGGACACGCGAGTTGAGTGAGAACAAATGCAAATATCTGCGACGCAGTCGCCCTGCGACTTGCACAGTACGACATCGTTGCACTTAAATTTGATGGTCTCCAAAGGGAATTTGTTGTTTCAAATGTTTTGAAATAAGTGTCGATATTTGTAAAAATATTTCCCTTTAATTGCAATAAAATTATCAACAAAACCACAAAGACATCAAACGATTTCATCTTTTGTGTTGTTCATCAAACTAATCGTAAAAAAAGCAGCTACGCTTGCCTTCTCTTTCTATTTTTTTCCTTCTTTTTTATTAATAGTGAAAGTCGTTTAATATTTTTTCCAGCGAACATGTCGTTGTTGCTTGGCGGCATTAATTCAGCTTGCTGTTGTTGTTAAAGTAGCTATTGCTGTTGACATTTCAAAGTGTCCACGCTGATAATTTGGCTGCATTTCAATTTTGTTGTCTCCACCAAGTTTGGTATTCACTTTTAGTTGGTTGGTTGGATGGCTGGCTGGTGTTGTTGTTGATGCAAACCAAGTGAAGACGAAGTAGTTTAATGCCGCATTTTTTCATAAACTTGGTATTTCGATGCTATTTTGAGGCAAGGTTGATGTAATGATCGTCATACAAAGACGGAAAAATCAACAAATAGATGGCCAATTGTTCATTAGCAAGCGATTGTTTTCCGGCAAATTCTGTTTTCTTCGAATTTTTCAGTTGAAATGAAAGTGAACGAAATATGGTGGATTCAATGCGATTTTCGCAAAATAGGCGATTGAAAGTATGAGAATGGAAAGCTTGCAAATTTCAATTAATAGCACTGGTCTAAGTCGAAAATTCATTTAAATTAATTGAGGTAATTTAACAGATATACTTAGTGCATGGCGTGTAAGAATGGAGCAAAAAAGATTTACAGCAAGAGTAGATCGATCAAGTCACTTATCTGTCACTGCAATAAAATTTATCATTTCGGATGATTATCTTGCTCCAAGAGAGAACTATTAAAATCATCTAGATCGCTTAGCTGCTATAGCAAGCTTCAGAGAGTCTTCCAGAACTCCGTTCTCTCTCGCTCTCGCTCTCTCTCAAACCTCACTTTCGATACCTAAACATAGGTATAAAGAGCGCTTGCCCCTAAAAACGCTTTGATTTTAAGTTTCAAGATGGATGAGACTACTAACCTACTGTTCTTTCTCCGCTGTTGTGGTGCTTGGTCGTAGAATATCTAATAGAGGAGATGCATGAACTCGCTTTTCATGTTCAAGCATATGCGGACGATGTCTGTGCGCTAACATCGGATAAGCTCCTAAGGAGGCTTTGCACGAAAGTGCAGAGGATTCTTGACCAAATCGATGACTGGTGCATGAGACAAGGTCTTTCCGTCAATCCGAAGAAAACCACTATAGCCTTGTTCACGAGAAAACGGAAATTGAATGGACTTAGTCTTCCAACACTGAAAGATGTGACACTTGATATTTCCAATAAAGTTAAATATCTAGGGGTAATCTTGAATAAGAAGCTGACTTGGGAGACACACGTTTCGCCGAAGGTCAATTAAGGGCGCATTAAGGAGTGTCGCAGAGCCTTTGGTAAAACCTGGGGTCTGAAACCTGCTGTGGTCCTATGGATATACACAGCGCTTATCTGACCAATCATCACTTACACCTCTGTGGTCTGGTGGCGACGGGCCATGGTTAAGTCCACACTCCGGGAACTATACAGGCTGCAAATAAGTGCATGTTTATGCATTACGGTGCCATGATTACAACCTCCGGCGATGCTCTAAATTATATGCTTGATTTACTCTCCTTGGATCTTAAGATAAAACAAGAAGAATAAAAGCGATGTGAAGACTCCATAAATATGGTTTCTGGCACGAAGATGGAACTTCGGGACACAGAGAAATCTTTAAGTTGCTGTCGGAGCAGTATCCACTGTTTTTGGCACCTAAAGATGACCTGATACCCATAGTTTAATTTGGAAGGAAATTTGATGTCAGATCCAACCCAGAATGCATTCAGGGGGGTTTGACGGATATTTTTTTTACCGATGGGTTCAAGAATGAAATAAGTTCTGGAGCCGGATGGTACTTAAACGATAGTAATAAGTATCACTATGCTATGGAGGAAATGGCAACTGCTTTCCAAACGGAAATGTTTGCCATCCTGAAAGTAGCTGAATGGATAATCGAGAGGAGATGGAGCGGGAAACAGATTGGCGCAAAACCGAACAGAAATCTGTCAAAATTTCTACTAAAACTTGGAAGGAAAGACGTTCGGTATTATTACAGGACACAACCCATGGGGTCAGCGTATGGCCACCATTGGGATCATTGAGGACCCGATGTGCCTGTCTTGCTTTGAGGAGGCGGATACCACTGAACACTTTCTTTGTGAGTGGCCTACCTTTGCTAGAGCAAGGCTACGAGTTTTCGGTTCCCATGTCATGAGAATGAGTAATATTCGTTCTCTAAAACTGTAGGATATTTACAGATTTGCCAAAGAATCCAGAAAATTCTCACAGGACTAACTAACTACCTTTGTCTCTGCCTCTATTCTTTCCTATCTCTTTTTCTGATGCTTTTCTCCTTTCCTCCTTGACTATCTACCCTCTTTTCAGAGCTCTAAATACAATGGGCTTTTAGCCTGAGTGTTTTACGAGCCACCAAATCTCTTGGTGCTCTTTGGCTCAACCTATTCAAATTTCAATTTCACTAACCTTCGCATGCAGAATGCGGAGAGTGCGGTAAAAACACGGAGAATATAAAGAGTACAATCATCCATCTCTTGAAATTGTAATACACCTCCGACTATTCGTTGCAAAGTGAACAGATGAGGTACAGATAAGAAATAAAATTTCGCAAATTCTCTCAAAGCCCTTGCCAGATGAATATTTATCTTTTACGTCAGACAATGTGCTCCGGATCTTAAAGTACGAAATGTTGTATGTGCCAATGATGTAGATGAAATGGAAGATCTGATTTGTATTGGCAAGATCAAACCAATAAAGATCGAGGGATGAGTTTGTGCGCAGCTGTCATTCGGTAGGTCGCTAGCAGATCGCCGGTATGCTCTAGAATTAACCCTTCTTTATATTCCAAGCGTTTATTAAATCAACTATAGCTGCCTGGACTAACTCGGAATGTGTTCAACAGAGCATATGCAAAATGGATGAACTCTGCGGAAATGGGCAGGTCACCATTTACTCGCTAAAGTAGGTATTCGTTTGCCGAGACTGAGGCGTCAGAAATATACCAATCACTCTCCTTTCTGAAAACGGAACTAAATGGGGAACTAGCTCTGGAAGTGCAGTCGATATGGGAACACTCAACCTCGAACAAAACTAGCAAAATTAATGTAATAACTTGGAATACGAAAACTACAAACTCTAGTATATCACTCTCTGGAAAAGACTGAAAAATATTGGTTAGAGTACTGACGGAACGCAGTCCCACTCCACATCACGCAGCCGAAATAGGATTAGTCCAGTCCAGAGCGATGCGTGTAACACATGCAACGAAGCGAATGCCAGGGGTACTTTGAAACACTTACTTTGCCACTGCCCTGCTCTTTGTAGGACTCTACAAATGTGCTTAGGATCAATACTTTTTTCATCCTTGAAGGATATCGTTGACAAAAGGCTGAATTAATTGTTCAAACTCACCAAGACGTGCATTAAGAATCGCATGAAATAATAACTTCGACTCCAAATACATAGCACTGACAACACAATGGACCCTAGACGTCTAAGTGAGATCGTTTTACAGATCAGTCAGCACTACTTAATCTAACCTAGGTCGCGGGTTTGAAACCCAGTGTGAGCAGGGAACCAATAATAATAAAAAATATTCTTTCTAATAGCGCTTGCCCCTCCGCGGGGGGGTTTTCTGCCAAGAAAAAACTTCTAATAGAAACACCAGCTATCGTTCGGAAGCGGCTTAAAACTGTAGGTCCCTCCATATGCGGCACAACATCAAGTCGCACGCAACCAATTGAAGGAGAGACTCGGCCAAACTTCTAAGAAATATTTATAATTTTTTTTCTGCAATATATTCCACAAACTATTTTTAAATAATAATTTTCTCTGTTTTCATAAAAACGAATCCGACTATGTGAGTTCTAAATTCCTATTTGAAGCATTGCAAACCCACAGTTTACCCATATATGGATGTGTAAAAATGTATAATCACGCAAATAAGCAAGCTGTCAATTGCAAATTGTTAAGAAGATAAGAATTCTTAAAAAACGCCAACTGGAAATGCCTATAAAAATCACCGCCAGCCAAGCATCAAAGCGTGTTATTTTTTACGCAAATTGTTAGTTGTCAAAGAGACGATTTATTGCGAACCTAAAAATGTTTTTCAATGCATGTAATTGTGTTTCCACATATTTGACACTCTTCACACCTACATGCAAAGTTGTCAGCATAATTACGCATTGCACTCCTTAAAAGAACAAAAGCCAGCAATTAGGGTTTGCACTCGTTAAGTGGTTCTGAGACGACCAAAAACTTAGCAATCAAAGAAACAATTATGTTTTTTTTTTTAACAATCAGTAACTGATGTGCGAATGTATTAGAAATATACTGGCATACGTGCCATATGTACAGATATACCTACTTGAATAATGGGCATAACCACTAAGCCAAAAAGAAGCGAGTGAGAAAGCTTTGCTTAGTGTCTATTCTTGTAAGACTTTTTGGGTCGAAATAATATTTAGAAGGCATGCAATAATACTTGAACTTTATATTTATTTATAAATTATTCTTTAAAATATCGCAAACTACCTAATAAGTTGGTTATAATAATATTTGAAGAGTTTCTTTTTTAGCTATATTTGATTGATTATTTTTCATACTGAATTCTGTACCATAAAAATACAAGATTTGTAAAACAAGTGCGAAAGTGCTCTATTCTGACCAGAGCCTACTTTATACTTGCATGCTTGCGCACATTTTACGCAATTTTATTTGGGCTGGCTGTTAATTTTTGGAAGCAAGCAAACAATACGAAAAGCACCGACTATTCTTCAAAATTTTACTTGCGTCGTATTTCTTTTTTCTGGAGTCCCTATTTGTACCAAATTTGAGTTTATTCATTTTTGAAAATAACCTTAATATGTGGTGGGCGTGGTTATTGACCGATGTCGCCCATTTTCATATCACTACCAATCAATGTAGATTGGATAAAGAGAAAGATGTGTAGTTAATTGAATTGAATTATATTATATTAATTTTTGCTCGAAACAGACATGACAAGTTTTTATTATTTATTTTTTAATTTCAATTATTTTTGTGGCATAATGACCTGCTGATCGGAGGCTATACATTCGAGAATGTGCAAGAATTTACCTATTTGGGTATCAAAATATAAGACAATAAGGATATTTCATTGACAATTAGTGAAAGAGTTTTGGCAGCAAATAAGTCTTATTACTCTAATTTAAAACTGCTTAAGTAAAAATTATTATCACGCGACCAAAAATTTAAGGATATACAAAACCTTGATCCGTCTTTTGCTTACCTATGGTTGCGAACTATGGTCGCTAAAAACTACAGACATTAATCAGCTAATGGTTTTCGAAAGAAAAATTTTACGAAAAAAGTAGGCACCAATAGGACTGCAGGACGGTACTTATCGAATAAAATTTAATCATGAGCTGGAATTTTTAGCAAAAAACAAAACTGTGATAAGATTTATAAAATTTCAGAGGATACGATCGCTTGGACACGTGTTTAGAATGCCCTGGAAGAGAACAAATCGCAAGGCAGTTGAATTGCACCCTGTCGAGGCCGAAGAAGAGGACACCCCAGAAAAAGCAAAGCTGAAGGTGCAGTTGTGCAAGAATGTACCCATAGATAGAGACGGGTAGCGAAAGGTTGTGAATGAAGCAATTCAACAAATTTTCATTAAAATACCAGCATTTTAATCTGAATCTAAAAAATATTTGGGTACACAGTTTTATAGCCATAAAATTTTAAAACAAAAAGTGTATTTTTAAGGTAGCTCAACGCTCTCATTGATTTTTGGTATTTTTTTAATTTTTCCCTGAAAATTGAATTTTATTTTTTCGTTATATTAATTTGGGGAAAACGAAAAAACAAACGTTCCGAACTTCATAACATCCACACAATGGCTCTCAAATTCACCAGACCCGAATCCGAGTGTCGGACACTGTAAACAAATACCAAGCTAGGTTTTGAACGTTTCAAGGCCCATCAAATATCACACTCCTAGAAAACTATATTTTAATTTTAAGCTTTTTATGACGCTTTAACAAAAATCATTTTATATTATTTATTTCTTTGCTTTACTTACTTATTTGGCTATTTTTATTACCAGCACTGCTTGACTTTGCAAACAAACAGGTTGAGTAGCATCAACTCACGGTAAAGTGAAAAGTCGAGCTAAGCGCACAATTTGCTTTTAATCTTAGCACTAATTTGAATCTTTCGATACCTTTAGAACCGCCAAGAAAAAGTTAACTTATAATTAGTGGGATTTTTGATCTTTAGAAGCTATTCATAAGTTAGCAATTCGCACTACGAGTAATGGCACTCAGTATTTGTGTGAGTGAAGCAAATATTAAGCAAGCAAAGAAATGCTCCTTTGAGATGATGGAAATAAAAGTATTAATTGTGCATTATTGCGGTGAATGAATGAATTTTATTGTTTCAAAAGTCGGTCGCTCATACACGAAAAATGATGCTACGGCTTATGAATGTTGTCATAAAAAGTATGTACATACACACATATATAAGGCCGTATACATATACATATGTTGATGTATGTCATTATGTCATTAGCTGCACCGCGGCGGCCTGCTGCTGTGTGATTTGCGGTATATGGCAAAATCGTATGGAGATTAATAGTTTTAGATAAGTATTTTATGTGCACAAGTACATATATATGTTCGTATGTATTTTTTCTTATAATTCTATTTTTATGTGATATTTACTTTAGCTTTTTTTTAGCTTCTTAGCATATCTGCAATCTGGTCAATCTACTCTGTTCTGCTAGCAAATTTACAACGATTTTATGAGAAACTGGTACTAATTGCCTTGCTCTCGACATTACGATGTGCGACTTCAAAGAACTTTGAACTTCTAAATGCCCACACATTTACCGCAATTTGCTGCTTACTTAAAAATTTTAAAATAGTAGCATTTATGTGAATGTATATATAGTAAATGTATGTGTGTATGTTTGCATATGTATATGTGTAAATGTGTGATAAACTTAATGTCGTTTCTTAAGTAGAAACTAGTTCAAGTACGTGAAGATATTGACACACTTCTTTCAGAACTCATTAAAAGTCAAAAGAGCAAAAGCCGAAAAATATGCCTCAGCTGACTGATTTAGACGTTCAAGAATTTATATTTTTAAGCTGTAAATTTATATCCATTTACAAACAGTTTAAAGTGCTTATGGCACATTTTACTCCAACCTTTGATTGAGTCTATGATCTGGTACAAATACAACGAATCTGCAATTAACGTTTTGTACTACACAGTGCGACAGCCAAAATCACTATGGTCCAAAAACCAAATGCAGGTGATAAACGTTCTTCTTTTTTGATAGTTTAACAAAGCTCGTGCTAACCGGCGACAATTGAATACACGAAGTGAACCCAAGTCCTTCTCCACCTGATCTTTCTAACTCAGAGGAGGCATTCCTCTTCCTCTGCTACCACCAGCTGGTACCGCATCAAATACTTCCCAAGCCGGAGCGTTTGTATCCATTCGGACGACATGACCCAGCCAGCGTAGCCGCTGAATCTTTATTCGCTGCGCTATGTCTATGTCGTCGTAAATCTCATACAGCTCATCGTTCCATTGCCTGCGATATTCGCCGTTGCCAACGTGCAAAGGTCAAAAACCTTGCGCAGAATATTTCTCTCAACTACTCCAAGCGTCGCTTCATCGCTGTGCCATACGTTAGGACGGGCATGATGAGAACCTTGTAAAGTGTTAGTTTTATTCGTCGATAGAGGACTTTACTACTCAATTGCCTACTTAGTCCAAAGTAGCACTTGTTGGCAAGAGAGATTCTCAATTGGATTTCAAGGCTGACATTGTTATCGGTGTTAATGCTGGTTCCTAAATAAACGAAGTCTTTTACAACCTCGAAATCATAACTGTCACCAGTGACGTGCGTGCCGATACGCGAGTGCGCCGACTGTTTGTTTGATGACAGGAGGTACTTCGTTTTGTCCTCGTTCACCACCAGACCCATTCGCTTTTCCTCTTTATCCAGTGTGGAGAAGGCAGAACTAACAGCGCGGTTGTTAAGGCCAATGATGTCAGTAATACTAAATTATCTTTAAATCAGTTATTTATTTCCTTAAAATTGCCGATTACTGTTAATGTTTTTCAAACAGAAGTCTTTGCGAACTTGCAAGCATGCAAAATGCTTAAAGAACGTGAGAGCGAAGGAGATATTAACATTTTCTCCGATAGCCGAGGCCGCGCCCAAAGCTCTGACGACGCCATTGTGCAAATCCAAACGAGTCAACTCCTGTAAGGAGGATATCAAATATCTTGGATGTATAGGTAACATTTCTCTGATCTGGTTTCCAGGACACTGGAACATAGAGAGAAGTGAAATTGCTGATGAACTTGCCAGGAAGGGGACTGAATTGGTCTCCGAGACCTCCTAGCCGGTCATCGGCATCTCCCTGACTGTTGTTAAAGATGAATTGCACAAGTTATTTCTCAGGAAAGCACAGAAAAGATGGAGCTCCAATTCTTCATTTGCTATTTCAAAAACAATTTGGTCTCAGTACAATAGTTGAAGGACTCAGAAAGTCTTAGGGACTTCACGCCTCACGCCGTTCAATTTCCATACTCGTAGCTGTGTTTACCGGTCATTGAACGATCGTCACATACGCGGGAAAGCTGGGTTTACCATTTAACCCCCGTTGCAGAAGCTGTGGGGACCTTTCAGAGAAGCAGACTGTTTAACACTTTCTCCGTAAAAGTCCGAGTTTAGCAGCTAGACGAATAAGGTCATTGGTATATCTTTCTTCGACAGTCTGGGGCAGTGCGTTAACTTAAATCCCATCAATTTTCTCAATTACATCAAAAGCTCCGGCTAGCTGTAGATATCTGCCTGTTGTAGGTCCCATAATGATATCAAAACGGCGCTTTAGTGCTACTTGGAGAGTGCCTGAGTGATATTTTAACCATTTCACCTACCTAATACTAAATTAAGGGATTTTTTCGAGTTTAGTTCAAAGAAAGAAGATATCCTCATTTCGAAAGTGCGACAGTTTTAAAAATGGATTTGAATTTGCAACAACGGGTTTGTATTAAATTTTGAGCTAAAATGGATTCAATGGTGCAAAGGCCTTAAAAATGTTGGGGCACTGTTTTGGTTATTATCCTTTAAAGAAAACAGCCGTTTACGAGTGGACTGAACGCTTCCAAAGAGATCGTGGTCTCATGGAGGGTGACGAACGGCCGTCGGCATCGAGAACTGATGAAAACATCAATAAAGTGAAAGAAAAGTCTATCAACAAGCGCACATTAACTATCAATGAGTTGGCTAAGAACTTAAATATTGCTGATGGATCCATTCGGCAAATTAGAGTGAATGATTTGGGCTTACGCCTTGCTAAGTTGATCTCAAAAGACCTGAATTTCATATAAAAAAGGGGCCGCATTGATCTTGCCAAAGACATGATTTCCAAGGCTGCATCCAACCCAACATTCATCAAGCGCATCATTACTGGATACTAGAGGCAAGACGTGGGTCCAAAAGTACGACACGCAATCCAGATATCAAGCGAATGAGTAGGGAGCTGCGAATAAATCAATACCAAAACAAACCACGTTGTTTTCAGTCAAAAAAAGATGCCCGCAATTTTTATTTACACCAGGAATTTTTGGCCGGAGGTCAGACAGTTAATAAGGACTATTATTTGGGCGTTATGAGATATTAATGTAAAGGAATTCGCCAAAAAAGAAAGGAGTTGTGGGAGTACAACGCGTAGATTCTGTACCAGTGTCATCATTATCCGTGAATTTTTGACTAAGAACGAAACGAATGCCATCCAACAGCCATCGAAATTTGGAAAATTGGAATTTGGCAATCTATCAGTTGGAATAAGTGATCAAATTGAGAGAGGTTCACACAAAGCATTTAACGGAACCGATTTTTAGCCATTGATGTTAAAATATCATCGTGCCATTGAATTGATTTTGGAACACAATCGACAACTCGTAACAGTCTGCAAGGCGTTACGAAGCTCATCAATGATTTCTTCTACCAAATCTTCATCTTCACTGAATTCATCTAAAAGAAATGTTGAAGTTAACTTTATGCTCTTCTACACATTTCTTAAGCCATTGCCAATAATAAACGAGATTTCTTAAACAGCATTTGAAATTAAACATTTCACCTCAATAATACTGAATCAGTTCTTTGGCAATTTACCAGACTACCGCAAGCTAATAAAAAGTGCTTTCACTGTAGAAAGTTTTACCGAAATACAAACTAACGAATTACCAAAAAACAGACCTGGTTTGGATTTTTGTTTTCTTGTTCACTCCACTCGGGAACATAGGGCCTCGACAAGACTCAGTCTAGCGTCGATTTCGTTAATCTATTTTTGCTTTCTGGCGGGGTAGGTGATTAGCCTGCCGCTACCAGTCCTAAGTAGTGGGAGTGCCCAGCTGTCGTTGCTTAGGAACAACGCCTCCTAACTGTTTAGAGCGCCATATGTGTTTCACATTTTTCTGGTTGAGGACTTCGCTAAATTTTGGTGTGTCTGCTCTACTCCCGCTTCTTCTTCACTGATGCATTGTGTAACTATGTGTTTTTCTTTGTTTTTGCTTGTTTTAGCAACCACAATGCAAATAATGCGCTGAGCATTGTGCGGGAGTAAGGATTGGAAGGATACGGTTTTTTGGGGTTGAGGAATGATTTTTGTTTTTTTTTTGTAGTAACTAGGAAAGTAGATAAGTTTGGAAAAGTTCGAGGACCGTGCTTTACGTAGGATTCGAACCCACAACCTCTGGGATGGCAGGCTAGTGCACTTACGCTAGACTACCGAGGCCACTGGTTTGGATGCCACTAAAAATATTTCGCAAATTTGGCTATTTTCATACTTTACTCTTCTATACTTCTTACTTTTAGCTCCTCTAAAATGGAGTTAAAGTCAAAATCATTCGAAGCTCTACTTCAATCCGAGGAATTTTTGTATTTTATCAGTCTTGAGTCTAAGTAACTTTTCTAAGGCTGAAGTAGTTTTTTAGGAGCAAATTTTGAAAAATCCCACTTTGACCCATTTAGAGTGCTCTAATCGAGTCCAAATGTATGACCGACCCCCACTAACTTTGGACGGCCGATCCACCCATGCCAGTGGCACACCCCCTGGAACTCCCCTGGGGGGTTCCCCATATAATCATTTCAAAATATCATAGAAAAGAACTAAAAAGTTCGACCCAAATTGGGGGACATCAGAATTCGTTTTAGAGGTATGGTTCCTTCGGCAAAGTTTCTTATTTTGATCCCTAGAATATGATTTTCACAGAGCAATGGGCGATTTTTTTTGCCTCCCCACAAATCGACCCGGCCTAATATATATATATATATATATGTATTATATATATACATATATGTATATATATACGAGGGGTGCCTTTTATATGTCGGGATTAGAGAACAAAAACAAATTTTAATCATCGAAAATCACTTTATTGTTTTTCAAAATATTCTCCATGAAGATCTATACACTTTTGCATGCGTTTGAACCAATTGTCGAAGCACTTTTGCCACTCTGAATGAGGTACCTCCAAAACATGCATTCTGAATGCCGCAACCGCTTCTTCAGGTGTCGAAAAACGTTGGCCTCTCAGTTTGTTTTTTACGTACGGGAATAAAAAGAAGTCATTCGGTGCCAAGTCAGGACTATATGGCGGATGACCCATTAATTCGATGTTTTGGGTGCTCAAAAATGCAGTTGTTTGAGCCGATGTGTGAGAGCTCGCATTGTCCTGGTGAAGAGTGATCCGTCTTTGGCGATTGGTTTTCCTAATTTCTTGGAAAACAACTGGCAAACAAATGGTTGTGTACCACTCAGAATTTACTGTTCTTCGTTGTTCTAGTGGTACGGTTGCGACATGTCCAGTTTTTCCGAAAAAACAGGCGACGAACAACTTTTGTTGGATTTGGCTCATCTTGAAACACCCATACAGTCGACTGCTGTTTACTTTCGGGCTCATACGCGTAAATCTATGATTCATCACCTGTCACGATGTCATAGACGTGTTTCGAAGCCCCGCGATCGTATTTTTTGAGCATTTCCTTCGACCAATCGACACGAGCCTTTTTTTGAGCGATTGACAAATTGTGTGGGATTCAACGCGAACAAATTTTTTTGACAGTCAAATGTTTATGCAATATTGAATGTATGCTGGTCCCACTAATGCCTAAGATTGTCTCAATCTCACTATAGGTCACATGACGATCTTACAATATCAGTTCGCGCACAGCATCAATGGTTTTCGGAACAACAACTGGTTTTGGACGACCTTCACGAAATTCGTCTTGGAGTGAACTACGACCACGATTGAATTTACAATACCATCGATAAACACTGCTCCTTGATGGAGCTTCGTCGCCAAAAAATGAACTAAGTTCATCCATGCAATGTTGCTGAGTTAATCCACGTCGAAAGATGTAAAAAATAATCGCACGAAAATGTTCACGATTTAATTCCATTTTTGGACCGAGATGAATCTTTTAAGTTACTGTAAACAACACAAATAGCACTTGTATTTCAAAACGTTCTGAGTACGTAAAAGCCAAAAAATTTCAAACTTTGCGATACAGCTGTCAGTTGCCAGATTGCAACACCAGGGTTGCCAAATCCCGACATATACAAGGCACCCCTCGTATAATTGGCGTACACCCGCTTTGGGTGTTCGGCCGAGCTCCTCCTCCTATTTGTGGTGTGCGTCTTGATGTTGTTCCACAAATGGCCGACTCCGAACGGCAGATGTTTTTTATGAAGAGCTTTTTCATGGCAGAAATACACTCGGAGGTTTGCCATTGCCTGCCGAGGGGCGACCGCTATTAGAAACAAATTTTTGTTAATTTTGATCTTTCACCGAGATTCGAACCGATGATTTCCGCTGCTAGGAGTTGAGCCTGTATTTCGATTTGAATAAACTCTACTTGCCTGCAGGGCTTCTCTCTTGCTTACTGGGTTCTTTTGCTATTTCAATTTCAATAACATACATCAATATCCCACCGGCAACTCTTGGCATAGCGCCCTGTAACTCTCCCAGTATTTTATATGTACAGGAATATCAAACTCAACGAATTCAGCCAGTGACAAACGCGCATGCCCTTCTGATGACTTTTTCACTTTCACTCGAAATTCGGCGAAATTTACGAAAACCAAAATTATTTCCGTTAATCGAATAAGATGAAAATGTCCACCTGAATCTACACTACAGGTCAATAACCGCCATGGCAGAGACTTGTGCGCCAAGCCGCCAGCGCTGCCACGTGCAGCTAAGATATATGTATGCAACATGCCACGACGCTGCTTGTTGACATTTTAACATGACTATTCCGCCAATATTATGCGATTAGTTTAAATGCATGCACACACACACATACATACATACACTAGTTAAATTCAAGTATTAGCAGTAAATATTTGAAAGGCCATTTTTTCTTATTTATTGAAAAGCACGAAAATTGCCACAAAGCGGCATGCAAATTAGGCAACTTGTAGACCGCCAGCTGCCAGCTGTCTGCCTGCCTACTCCTGTTGCTGCCTCCGCTGCTGCCATTGGCAATTTGCATATGAACTTGAATGGCTCTTTCCTGAACTGCCGGTTTGCGAATTTGCGCAATGATTTGGCAGCCAAACAAGCAATAAGGCGCCGGAAAAAATGTGAGGAAAACCAATTGGCCGGGAAAGGCCAAAGTTGCACACGCGCGCGTACAAGCGCACACAAACATGCGCATAATACGTAATGTGGCATGCAACAATTTGGCAAAGTGACTGTGCTGCTGCTGCTGCTGTTGTTTGTTTGCGCTTCAGCTGTATTTCGCGCGGCTACAAACAAATGGGACTTGCCTCCGTATGCGCGCGAGTGATTGGTGAGTCGCAGTTGTTGTGCGACCATGACTTTGAATTCGGCTGCAGTGTTGCCAGCATAGATGTTGCATGCCAATACGTATGTAAACATGTGCACAGCGCATTGGACATGCAACATTACCAAGTGCGGCGACGTGGCTGCGATAATCATCAATGTACGCCGTCGTGCGAGCCACGTCGCGTCAATTTTGTTGCTGCGAATATTTTGCAAAAAATTTTCAATAAAGTTATAATTGAAGTTGAAGCAAAATTTTGGCGACCACGCGCACATGTTTCTGCGTCTCAGCAGAATTGACAGCATAATTGACACTTTGGCGCTAATAACCAGAGTTACGTGTGTGCGCACTTCCTTCCTGCCAGTCTCACTGTTTGGCTGCGAGGTGCGGCTCTTAGACGCTCAGCGCACGAAATTGCCGTATGAAAATTGGTACATTCGCTGAAAATTTGCTGAGTTTTATGGTCAATTCGTGTCCACATTTCGATAACAAGTTCCATTTGATATTCGATGTTTGGCTATTCAAACTAGTGGGGAGTCGTTTCGCTGCGCGCATGCGCAACTTTCATCGATCATGTCTTGTGTTGCCACACATTTCAGCCGCCTTATTAAATATACGTGTATTATTGTAGAAATGGGTTTTTTCTGTTATTTCATTACCTTATTTTCCAACTGCACCAACACTCGTTAAAAATAAGCCGCCAGCAGGAGTCTGGCCGTGCCGTTGGCCACAAATCATTTGGCCATGTTTTCGTTTGACATTGACGTTGTTTGGTGAGGCTGAGGTGGAAAATTGGAAAAGCGCTGCTTAAAAAGTTGCATGCGCTAGCTGTTAAATAATAAAAAGATAATTTGGTTCTGCGAAAAAAGCTGTCGAGCAAACTTGTTTGGCAGCGCATAAGCCCAGCGAAAAAGGAAGAGTTCAGACAGCGGCGCGTACCAACTAGTTTTATGCGATAATTTCAACGTGCCTACACACGTATTTACATGTTTAATATTTAAATAAAAGTTGTGGTTTAATGCATTTTTGGCTTAGCTTTGTAAAGAAGTGGTTAAACTTGAATGTTGTTTTTAAACGAAATTTACATCTTTATAATGGCATTCACCTTTTTATTGACTTAAAATCAAAAGATTCGGACTATAAAAAATATGCGCAAACAAAAAAAAACTAATTGTATTTTCGAAAAACACTTGCATCATACTTTTGAAATTAATCTTGAGGAACTTTAACGACCTTAGATGCATCGAAATCGGCGATCTTCTGAAACTCTTGCCAAGCTCAACTTAGTTTAACAAGCGATTGGGCGTACTTTCTTCCCGAAGTGGCATCACAACAGCTGAGTGTTCCACCACAGGGAAGCCTTAGCAGAAAAGCATTAATCTTAACTAACATATCAGCTTTTTTATGCATCTCTGGTGCTTAATTGACTACCCCAAAAAAAGCGCTGGAAGTGCTAATCAATTCGCCTGCACTAAATCTCGTAGGGAAACACGTCGCCCTCACCTCGGCACTTAGACTTAAAAGTATGGCGCTATGGAAAGAACGGCGGTTTGGCCTCTATTTTGCATACGAAATTACAAAATTACGATGTATATCTTCTCAGATAGCCAGGCGGCCATTAAATCAATGAATGCGGCTATTCTAGGATCAAAGGTTGCACCGGAATGCCGAGCAGCCCCAAATGATATTAGTATCGTATTCAAGGTCAGCCTTATTTGGGTTCCGAGGCACAGAGATGTTGACGGAAATTGTAAAGCCGAAGAGCTACTACGCGAAGGGTACTACTCTTCAACGGCTTAGTTGATTAGGAAGTACCATTGGGATGCCTATGACCGCGAGCAAACTAATAATCAAGAACAACAATATCCCAGAGGCCAAAAAGTCTTGGAGATATGAAGGCACATACGTAACAGCTAGGCTTCTGTGGCCCCAAATGAATAGGAAAAAGACAAAGGAACTACTTAGCCTTTGAAGAGAGGATATCTCGAAGGTGGTGGCTTGTTTAACCGGTCATTAGCAGGCATCTCTTGAGACCAGAAGTTTTCTTCCATGAATTTTGTAGAAGTTGTATAGATGGAGAAGAGCAAGAAACAGTTGAGCACTTCCTGTGCAATTGTCCAGCCTTAGCTAAAATCAGAGCAGGTTTTCTAGGTAGAAACTTTTTCACTTCTCTTGCGGAACTGTCCAGCGTGGGGATTGGACCTATTCTGCGCTTCATAAGAGCCACATAATGATTTAATGAAGATATATAAATGAGATTCCCACAGAGGTTGTTTAGATCGAGGAAGTAGTAAATTTCATCGTTTTTAGCTCCAAGTAATGTTAGTGTTTCCTTTTATTTGGAGTTTTGCTGTACTGTGCAGTCATTCTTCCGCAGCTCAAGCTACAGTACGTTCATACGAGTAAAACCTTTAAACAGCGCTATGGCTTCAACTGGCCCGTGCGCGTGCTTCAACTGCGCTCATCGCAGCACATATAAACTAAGACTTTATTTGCGCTGTACTGTTGAAACGTATGCTGCACGGCAAAGCCAAAATTGTATTGTAAAAATTATTGCTTTCACAGCACATCCAAAGCATATTTTTGGTGCTGTTGCTGTTACGTTGAAAATAATGAGTTTAGTTAAAAAATGTTCAAGTACAGAGAAAGAGTTCGATCAATTTGCTGAGCGCATCTCCCCGACTAGAATTACAGTGAGGCATGTCGAAGAATCAGTTAGGCCCGAATTAGGCAGGCCTTACTGAGGCACGCCTCACTATTACCTTACCAGGCCCACGTTAGGCAAGGCAAAGATTGGCATGCCAGAACAGTACCAAATTTGGTTGTGATCACGAAAATCTGTGGCAGTGTCTCACTTAGGCATAAATTGGATTCGCTAATTGATTTGTAGAAGGGCATCCGGAGTATTACCGAAGTTCGGTTTTTCGAACCTGCGCCTAATGAGGCAGATGTATGGCGATACCTTTCGGGTCTTGGGCCTAGTTTGGCTGCCTTATGAGGCGCAAATTTGAAATGCGGTCTGCTTTATTTGCGCCTAATCACCGCCTTACCAAAATTTCTAGTCGGGTAGGTCTACCCTAAAGTCCACTTCTTTTCTTAATTGGCGCGGTAAAAGCCTAAGCGAAATCCAGTGAATTGTGTTTGAGAGACAATACTGAAGAATCTCATGAACAGCGCCCATTTAGGACTTTCTCAACTCATATCAAAATATTCTTAATACGACCACAAAGTTTGGCGACCGAAAAAAAAGCAGCGTGAGAGCGACTGTATAATACAGTAGGTATACTAATATTGAAATCTCGGTGGTTTTAAGCTGGATGATAGATTACAAGGTTTGGCCATCCGAAGCAAAATTGTGAGAGTTCTGCCCGCTCATTTCACACGTATTCACACCCTTGTACAATCAGTCGTTGTTCAGACGGCAACGAAATAACATTAGTGGAGACTACGTTGGTTTTTTTCGTATACCACCAACTCAATCTCAGTTTTTTCGTAAGCAAACCGCTATTATAGCCCCGGTTACGTCAGAAAATCAGCTGTTTTGTTCAAAATCGCTTAGAGCCGGCTAACGGTCTGTACTTGGTGACACCCTACATTCTATAAATCGTGTTTTAAAGTATCAAAAACCATGCGAATAGTTAATATGCCATTTCTAAAGAGGAGCAAGTTATGACCCGTGAGTAGTTTCGCTCTAATTATCGGATCATTTCCACCTGCTTTCAAGGATATGTATCATAGTTGAGCTCAGAAATGAATATTCACAGAAGGTAAGTTATTATGGATGATAAAATCCGACCAAATTCACCTAGCAGTTGGAATTTTCGTAGATGAACATATTTCTTTTCATATCCTTTCTTATACTTATTGAGTAGCGCAGTAGCCACCTGAGCGATTCTGACTAAGTTCCACGAAATTGCAGCAGTTACTTTTCGTGCTATCATCTGACACAAATAACGCCAACTAAAGCCAAATCTTTTTGCGTTCTCTTCCAAAGCACAGCAAGTTTTCCGTCTCCTCTGTAACCACTAGCAGTTACCGCATCGAATATTTTCAGGGCTGCAGCCTTTACATTTACTCGTATGTCATGGCCCAGCCGACATTACACTCAACTCATCGTTCTCTCCTCAGCGATGTTCTTCTTCACCAACGCGCAACGATTCACAAACCTTTTGTAAAATCTTTCTCTCGAACACTCGAAAGGCCGCCTGATCGGATTTTACCATCGTCCATGCTACGACGCCATACAATAGGTATGATTTTTGTTCATCAAGAGAGTGCAGAACTACTCGTAGGTATTTGAGTCTAATGTAGCCCTTATTGGCAAGAGAGGTTCTACGTTGAATTTAGAGTCTGATATTATTTTTACATCTGGTTCCCAACTAAGCGAAGTAACTATAATGCTATTTCCAAAATAAATATAACTGTCAACAATGTCGTGGGCGTCGAAAGGTATTGAGTGCTCTTTCAGTGAGAGCAAATGCTTCATCTAGTGTAATTATTCTGAAATGAACCAAATCCGACCATGAAGGTGGTTTTTTCTTTCAAATATCTGACACCTAAGTCAACCAGCGGATTGTTTTGTTTTTTGTAGCGTATAGTCAGCGAAATCTCAATTCTACTAAAGCTTCTTGCTCATCGGCAAGTGGGACTAAAATCGATTGCAAAATTCATACCGAACAGACAGGCCGAGAGCGGTCTTACTCCGTGAGGTAATATTTTTTGGCAATTCCGGGGGGAGAGTTGCAAATTGTGGACAAGTGTTTAATATGTAGGTATACCTGTGAGACTACAAGTCATATGCCAGTATAGCAGTACTCATGAGAATGTCCTCTTCGCCGGCGTCTTCCCGAAAAACAAAGAGACCGAGAGTGGTTAGTAGGCCGCATTTCAAAAGGTGAAACCTATTTGTAGTTTACTTTTTGACGAAAGTTTTACTTTTTTGAAAAAGATGCATTAAAAAAATAAAATACTCCTCTCCCTCGAAATCTAGTTAAATAAATTTTTCTGGTCCTCTTAAAGCATCTCGATTTAAGAAAAATGTATAACCTTAAAATGGCTTCAGTTTTACAATACCGCAGCAGCCCCATAAAGAAGCAAAGGTTATGTACAAAATCAAAAACAAGTACAAAGTCGAATTTTCTCTACAGTCATTTCAATTAGACAAGCTTCACATGGGCAGTAACTAATTATGAGTACTCTTTCACCACGCTTTGGTGGCAAGCAGCTACGTATGCACATAGGTATATAAGTTCATAGGTCTGTACCTTCCCTGCAGGGAAAACCTCAACTAGTGAAACAAATGTGTAGTACGATTTCACTAAGAGCACTTCGCTACTGATTTGTTGAAGCATGTTTACGGATGGCTTGAAGCTGAACGGAAGGATTGATGGGGAAGTATTCAGCGAGTAGCTCTCCATCAGGCTCAAACTCAGGCTTCCGGACCACTATAGTGCTTTCCAAGCGGACGTAGCCGCAATTAAGGAAGCAGTGGATTGGTTGCGTACTTCAGTAATTACTGTAAAGGACATGCTTCGACAGCCAAGCGACAATTAGGGTCTTCGGCTCGTTGTTTGTACGTTCGAAATTAGTTGGTGAATGCCTGGCTTCGCACTCGACTACATCCGAATACTTCCGTTCCCGGTCACAGTGGCATAGAGGGAAACTGCTGAGCTTAAGAGCTGTCTTGTAGACGGTTTTATCGCGAAATGAGGGGATTGTGGTTCCCTGCGCAAACGTGCAAAGCCGTGAGATCCTTCTGGCCACGGGTAGATCGGAGGCACTCAAGGGAACTTCTAAGGCTAACAAAGCCGCAGCTCACAAATTTGGTGGGTATCCTTATCGGACATTGTCCGTTAGATGTTCATGCCGTGAGACTTGGGATTGCCTCAAGTCCGTTCTGCAGAAGCTGTCGGGAGGACGAGGTGGAATCATCTCAGCACCTTCTTCTCAGCTGCCCTGCCCTCGTCGGCCAAAGATTGCGACATCTGGGCTCTCACTTATTTGCTACATCTGCACTTATTTGCTATAGCAGGTTTTAATATCACACACCTGGTAAATTTCATCCATAGCTTGAAGCGGTTATTACAAATTTAATTAGCCACTGTTGGTGGTCATTCTCCAATGCGAAGCTCGTTCGTTCTTTTTTCCACCTGTTTGGTTCTTTTTCTTCCTTTTTTTCCTCTGTACGGTATCACAATGGACGAATTCTGATTCTTTCTCAAAACAGGCCGCTCGCCTGGGCAGCCATTTATCCTGTGCCTAAGATTTAAAAAACGAAAGCTGAAAGTTGTCTGTTCCTAGAATCCCAGAAACTCCGGAACTATCGGAAAGAGATGAGCGCGTTAGATCTCATCTCAGAAGTTTGGTACTGTAGTACTTCCAACTATCGAAAGAGCGAAGAAACGGCGGAGAATGCCCACTTCCTGCAAAAATAAAGCAAGAAGGTGAACTTTCCATGGTTTTAAAGTGACCAAAAGCCACTAATTCCGTATTAGTAGTTTTCCCTGCAGGGTAGTTATTCATTTCTACAAACTATAGATGCGTATGAGTACATATATGGATTGCGTTTGAGCAATTGTACACAACTCGATATTAAACCAAAGGTTTCTACTTGACCTTTAACTAAATATTCAATGAACATTTGCACATTTACCACACACAAATGTTGCAATTTCTTATTACTTTACGCTAGTAGCAAATTTTTCTATTGCATGTATGTAGGTATGTATGTACTTAGAGCCTATGCTAAAAACAATTGGAGAGAGAAAAATACGTACGTACCATATACGTTCATACACTTGAGCCCACATAATTAAGTTACTTTATTTTTTCTTCCATATAAAGCAAATGTTCGGAAGTATTTTATATAGAGGAAAATTGTCAACATCGGATACAAAACAGATTCTCAAAAATCAACGCCATATTCGAAGAACTTCAAACCTTCACTTTATTACACTAAAACTGAATGGGCTATAAAACTGCATACCCAGGAGTTTTCTAAGGACTCTGATTGAAAAGTTAAACATTTTGATGGCAGTAAAAATTAAAGAAAAAAATTTACAACAACAAACAATTTATTTATTTTGCTAATATTTTAGAAAGATAAGTGCTGATGATTTAAAAATCCCACTAAAAAGCTCACTCAAACAAAAAAATACTATCTGAGCGCAATGGGGCGTTTGATTGAACAAATTCGTTGAAAAATGCCAGATTTTTGAAATAAACTCTGAATGTTTGACCCTGAATACGCTTTATCTCATAAGGAATTCAATACGAAGGAATTTATGGCGATAAAACTCAACAAATATCACCGAACAACCAACGTTTTCACCCGATATGGCAATGACAGACACGTTTCTCTTTCCAAAGCTCACATGGCCGCTTTGAAGCACTCGTTTTCAGTTGTTAAAATAAGATACATCGATGGAACGACTATACAATAGTTAGTTTATACAAGCAGACAGCCTTGAGAATTTCAGATATACCCTATGATCAGAAAGTGCCGGGAATGTTTAAACAAAACAAAACAAACCCGTCTAAATATGAGCCGTCTGTGACAACGTTTAACCCAGCCATCCATGCACCCCTGGTAGACCGGCGAAGGGATGGCCTTCAGCTCCTTCGTCGTATTCTCTTTGCTCTCCTCTATCGACTGAAATCTCCTTCCACGAAGTGGTAACTTCAACTTGGGAAACAAAAAGAAGTCACACGGGTCTATATCAGGTGAATTTGGTGTTTGCATGATGGTATTTACTTGGTGTTTGGTGAAATAATCCAACACAATTTCGGCTTGGTGCGATGGCGCGTTATCATCATGCAAAACCCAGGAATTGTTTGCCCACATTTCCGGCCGTTTGCGACGTACAGCTTTCCTCAAGCGCTTCAAAATGGATAAATAATATTCTTTATTGACTGTCTGGCCCGATGGAAGGTACTCATGGTGCACTACGCCTTGGCAATCGAAGAAAACGGTCTTCCCGGTCAGCCCGGTACTTTTTGATAGGACAGCCTACTTTCTTCAATACTTTTTCCAATAGGACTTATTTGACAGATCGCGTGTGACTACTGTCAAACTAAATACATAATTTTTTTCATTATTCATTCACCTTTCAACATGGAAAGACTTGCGCCTCAACAACGTTTACAAATCGTGCAATTGTATTGGTGCTGTCTATGGGCTGGAGGTCCATATTTCTTTAAAGACGACGCTAGCGTCACTGTAACAGAGAATGGGCAACGGAACCCCGCCATGATAAACGACTTTTTGATGCCGGAAATTACAGCCGGAGATCTCCACAACGTTTGGTTCCAACAAGACGGCGCTACTTGCCATACGGCCCATGAAACAATTCATTTACTAGGTTGTCGTTTCGGTGAGCAATTTATCGCTCGTCTCGGATCAGTGGATTGGCCATCAAGATCGTGTGATAAAATACCTTTAGACTTTTATTTGTGGGGATTTGTAAAGTCTAAATGCTTTGAGAATAAACCAGCTCGATTGAGGCATTGAAGACCAACCGAAGTTCTCCAGCGAGTCGTTCAAAATTGGTGTTTATGGCTGGCCGAATTACGGCGCAGTTGCGGCCCACATTTAAAAGGGATCATATTCAAAAAATAAATGTCATGAATAGTTCTACACAAAAATAATGAAAATTGCCCTATCAATTTGAATTATCGTTGTTTTATTTTAATTTAAAATCCGATAACTCTAAGTGGATCGCCCTTTATATATACATATTCCTATCGTTACGTGAAAAAACAAAGGGCTTTTAATGAAGGCAACAAATTATTGAAAAATACTCAACTGTTATTTATAGCATTTTTAGAAAGATACAAGCCCTTGACATACCCTTAAAATGTATTAATTATACTGAGCTAAAAGTTGCTTTTAATGAGAAGTAAATTTCAATCTTACCGGCCTTTCATACTATACTTAGAGCTTTTACAAACGATTTTCAAATTAGCACTTATGCCAAACATTTTCTCAGGCAAATCCAATCACGCAGAGGCCAGCGCAATAAGATACAATCAGCCTAATTCGTGCTAGCTACGTCGAGTTTGTACTAAAAGCAATCAGATCCATTTTATGTATAAAAACATACATAGATATATGCAACTCACGTTATACTTATAAGCAAAGTTAGTGGCAATTAATTTTTTATTAATCATTCGTACTTCGTAGGTTTTGGGCCTTAGGCCATAGACAAAACAACAGGAAGTATTATATGATGTATTAATTGTATTGGCATAAAATATTTTTCCAAGATTTACGAGTTTATACAATGCAGGTTAATTCAAAGGTACTTTAAGCAAATGGCTTGCACATAGAAGTCAAATAGGTCGCATTGCAATAACAAGAAAAACCTTATCAATTTCGCATGTTTTGTCGTCATTTTCCCACAGCTTTTGTTTCACCTGAAGTTCTGGGAATAAATAGATTTTATAGCACAACCAAGCCTATTTCTGATCGCTTATCACTAAATGCACTCGTTTCGTTAAAGTGTTTTACTTTTTTCAATATTACTTTGCTTATATGCGATAACGGCAGGCGTGAGTAACCACAGCAAATAAAGAAAGAAGCGCAAGCTAACAGTTCTTGCACGCATTCAACTCCCAATAACAAAAACTTTGCCAAACAATCTTTATCAGAGGTAGAAAAAAATAGGACTATTTTATATTTAATTTATTTACGATTTTTTTTTCGTAACAGCTTCGATATTTTTGCATTTATAATGCAATGAGTAATTGTTTAGGCTGTGGTAAAACCGCTTGATCAGATACCCGGCAAAGTCATTAATCATGGTCAGGAGTCCGCCAAATTATACTTAGATTAAACTGTTTTGATATGAATACTTAGGTTGGAACTATTTTAGATTGGCTGATGAACAAGTAAAACAAGTAGAATTTCTCAGAAAGTATGAAGTAGTAATAAAATTTTAGCGCTTCGATTATAGCAAGGAGAATTTATTAAAGATGGTATGAATAAATCAGCTGATTTTTTTTTTTCTTTCGTCGTGTACATGTGGCTGTCAGCACGAAATGATACTAGGCGAATTCATTCTTTGTTTTTTACGAGCGTGGTCACTGTTACACGTAGATAAAAAATCAGAGCGTCCTGTTTCTTTTTCTATGACATAGAGGGCACTTCAGTCCTTCATGCTTTTTGTAAAAAGTCAGCTGTCAGCTGTACAAGCAAAGTCTCAAAAAAAAGACGAAAAAAAGATTCTCGCATTGTTCTCGAATGATCCAACTTTGACTTTACGTGGAGTTGCTGTGAAATTGAAAGCAAAAGGTGTTAACATATCTTACGGTACGATTCGCAGGCACTTGCTTACAAATAAACTGAAATATCGCAGTGCTGTGGAAAAACAAATGTTGAGTGCAAAACACGTTGAAAATATGGAATGGGCGAAGGAAAACTTGGACCGCGATTGGAACAACGTAATTTTTTATGATGAATCCTCCTACTGGGCACTTCCGAGCATCGAACACGCCTGGACAACCTCCAGATCAACTTTCTGAACAAATTCGGAAAATTTGGAGGTCTTTTCCGGTAAAACATGCAGAAAAACTAGTGGAAGGTATGCCCCGACGGTGCCAGTCCATAATTGACAATGCAGGAGATTGGACTTGCTAAAATTTGCTGAAATTTTCCATAACCGAATTGCAAAGTGGCTGCCCTATGTCCTCGATAACTTCACGAATTCCATCTTTGAGGTCTTGAATCGACCCTGAGCTGTTGGCCTAGACCTTCTCTTTCACGTGGCCGCAAAGAAAAAAGTCACAAGGTGTTAAATCACAAAATCTCGGTGGCCAGTTGTGATCACCTCTTCGAGAGATAGCAAAATCCGGAAACTTTTCCCGTAAAAGATCAAGTGTTTCGTTGCTGGTGTGGCACATAGCGCCGTCTTGTTGAAAATAAACGTTGTCCAGATCAATACCATCCAATTCCGAACATAAAAAATCGTTAATCATCTCTCGATAGGCTTTTATATATTTAAATAACACCTGTTATTGGAAAACCCTTTAGTAACTAAAGGTTAGTTGAAAAGTATTGAAAAAATTACGCTTATTAAGCAATATGAGAATTAAAATTCATTCATACAAAGCATTTTATTTCAATCTGCCAATTCATTTTTTGGTTACAAGCCATCTGATATTGCTATTGATATTGATATTGCCGTGTTAGTATATTTTTTACAAAGCAAATAACAGAATGTCGTGCAGTGATAAAACTATTTCCTTTAAAATGTTTATTAGCCACAGAAATTCACAGAGCTGTGTTGAAGAAATAAGCTCTGACATTATTGCTCTTTTCTCCAAAAAACGAATGGATGATATCCGCCTGATCTTATTTTTGTTTCGCAAGTTGAAATTACCACTTCGTGGAAGGAGATTTCGGTCGATAGAGGAGATCAAAGAGAATGCGACGAAGGAGCTGAAGGCCATCCCTTCGTCGGCCTACCAGGGGTGCATGGAGGACTAAGCGTTGGGACATGTGTGTTGCTTCAGACGGGTAATACTTTGAAGGAGATAATATAAATTTGCCTGAAATTTAACTCTGTTTTGTTTTATTTAAAAATTCCCGGTACTTTCTGATCATAGGGTATATCGCTCGCAGTGCGGCAATAAAGTTGAACGCCTTAAGTAAATGGTCAAACGCGGGCTATGGTCATAGTAAAATTCTAACTGTCACTTCGGAATTTCCCAGTCTAGTGGACTATGCACTCCCGTCTACAATTGCCATTACAACGTTCACGATCTTCGTACCCTCAAGAGAAAAGTGGGATCGAGACGATGTAAGACAGGGCGATTCCGTCCATGTATACGCAGATTTCTCGAAGCTCGAGTGCAGGGTTGGCGGAGAAGTTCTTATACATATATTCCGAGCATTTGCGGATCTCCTTGAGTTTTTAGCTTCGCAATTACTGTAGTGTATTTTAGGCTGAACTGATTGCAATTAGAAAAGCCGTCTCGTTGGTACCGAGAAATGATATGTAAATTTTCACCGATAGCTAGACGGCGATAAAAGTCCTCACAAAGTAGTCGACAACTTCCAAGGTAGCCATGAAATGCCGACCATCTCTTAACGCACATGACACTAGGTAACATGACGTTCCTGGTCATTGTGACATCGAAGGTAACTGTAGGACCGATTAACTGGCGAGTCTTGGCCCTATGTCGGCTGAGGACTACATAAAGAATGACATAGGCATACACTTACAAACTTGTAGGGGAAAGGAAGACATAATCGCAGCAAATGAAGAATGACGTAATGAAACCACCTTAATGCTAAACCCACAGAATCTCTGCTAAGCCAAAATAAGCACAGTCTTCGCACACTGATTCCTAATAGCCAGGCACGCCCAGAGGATGGACGTGGAAGCATATGACTTCTGCAGAAGCTGTCTAGATGAGGAGGAGGTAAAGATGATCTCTTCCTGTGTCATTGACCTGTTCTACCAAGACGTGGATTTACCATTTTAGATAGACATTTTTTTTAATGAATTAGAAGATCTCAGTACTGTGAAAATCAGCGATCTTCTGAGATTTTTGAAAAAAAAAAAGAAATATATAATTAGCACGTACACCCTTTTGAATGTTTGGCTGAGCTCCTCCTCCTATTTGTGGTGTGCGTGTTGATGTTGTTCCACAAATGGAGAGACCTACAGTTTCAAGCCGACTCCGAACGGCAAATATTTTTCATGAGGAGCTTTTTCATGGCAGAAATACACTCGGAGGTCTGCCATTGCCTGCCGAGGGGAGACCGTTTTGGAATAAAACGTTTTCATCATTTTGGTCTTTCACCGAGATTCGAACCAACCCATACGGCTACGGCTGGTCCTGAGTGTGTCTCATAGTGCACAACCGCTTCAACCCAGCCTAACCTACTCCATCGCGAGTTTAGGTTCGAGTGTTCACTGCTCTAAGAAACGCAGCGCTATTCGGCTTGACTCTCTACATATTCACACAGGCGTTCATGGAAGAAGTTTAAAAGTATATTTGGAAATATTGTAAAAGTCATCTTCAGTTTGCTCACATACACTTACACTTAAACTTACACAAAGCAGAAGCATTGAAGAAGTACATATGAGTACTTCGTGAAACTTCTGACCCTACTTTCTACTATTTAGAATGCATAAAAATACTTAAAATGCAATTCATGTAGCCTTATTCTGTTTTCAGTTTTTGTTTGTAACATTTCTTTTACAAACTTTTGCCAAAGTACTTGAGGAAGGCTCCGCAGCTGCGGCTGTTACACTTTCTATTGCATTCTTTAACAGTGTATACCTTACATGCTGTTAAAAAAGTCTGGGCATTGATCATTTAAAGAGACCGTTTGGAGGGGTTGTCAAAATTCAAACAAAAGAAGACCCAAACCAAGCGAGAAGGTAAGAAAAGAGATAGTATGCGGCGTTTGATAGAGCAAATGCGTCGAAAAAGACAAGATTTGTGGTCCAAAGTAAAAAAAGACAAGATTTGGTTTTTACATCGTCATAACGCACCAGACTATTATTGTTAATAAACTTCTGGCCAAGAACTCAGCAAATATCATCCTACAATCTCCGTATTTAACTGCTATTCTTCCGGTTGAATTTTTTTTTTTTTGGTTTCCGAAACTTAAATGACCCGTTTTCGATTGTTAGAGGACATAAAAATAAATTCGCCTCGAGAACTGTACTCGATTCCGGAAATGTATTTGAAAAATATGTCAATGATTTAATTATTCACAAGGTGTCTTTTAAGGGAACAGATACCTGTAAAATTTTGAAAAAAAATTTTTTTTTTTTTTTTCATAAAATGTTAATATCATCCTTTGAGAATATGTCAAAAAAATTTTAGAACGTAAATTTAAGTATTTCTTATATTATAGATCGTCAACCGTGACGACTCTATTCTTTGCGTTCGAGTGCTGGGAGAGGTATAGTTACGTTGCCGACTTTAGACGCGTTTTTCTCAAAACTATATTTTTCAAATTGGCATACAAGTCAACTCGAAAAGTTATTGACCGATCTCCCTGAAATTTTGCACACATATTTTTTATTACTTTCAATGTGAATTTACAATATTTCGAAAAAAATAATTTTTTCGAAGCAAAAATAATAGGAAAATTCGCCCCAAAATCAATTTTTTTTTTTTTTTGAAGCATTTTATTCCGCGAATTTTGTTCCCCATTTTTGTTTAATTCATATAGAATTTATGACATTCATAAACAGAAAACTTTTTGTTTTTTGTATTCACTTCACTGAAGCCGATGCTACAATGCCCGCCGATTGAGAAGCCCCGCTGCGACCTTCCTGGAAGAATTGAGTGTACATCCGCCATTTTAAATGATTAAAATAACAAAAAACATTTTATATTATTTTAATGTATAAATAAACTGTATGCCAATTTTGAAAAAAATATATTGACTTCTTCATTTTAAATAATTTTAATGAAAATCAGGGAAAATATGACCGTTTACAGGTATCTGTCCCCTTAAGCCGATACAATAAATTTGAATAGACAAGAAAAACATTTCGTTTTTCATTAACCACTTCCAGGCACTTTTTCAACAGAGTCTATATGTAAATTCATATGTAAGCACTTTCGTAAACTCGGTGAATGTTCTTTTTGCCCGAACGTCAGCACCTGTGCGGCGATCTTCTAGAAAGTGATTGTAATCTTATTTGTTTGGTATATTTGTCACGAGTTATGTGTCACGTTGTAACTGAAAAAAAGAAAAAAAATGGGCACTTCTCTCATGCAAACACACACTCACGTATCCACAAGTGTGAGCTGTGACTAAGGAAAGCATAAAATTTTTTTCTTTTTTCCTTATACAAAAATCAAAAAACAATACAAAAAAAATGGATTTATAAAGGGAAGAAATTCAACTAATTAAAGAAAAGCCAAGTGAAATAATAGAAGAAGAAGTGCAAAATGTAGAAAACACTCCATTAAATAACATTTATTTGTGCGAACGAAGCTAAGCTTTTACTACCACAACTCCTAGCGCTGGTTCCCACCGCCTTCAGTGGCCTCAACGCTTGGCACATAAAAGCGCATGCATGCTACACACACACATGCACGTACAAATCGACGCTCTTTGTGGCAATAATGTTCGCACAGCCATTCACAGCTAGTAGTTGGTTGTTTGGCTGGCTAATAATATTTTTACTTTGGTAGTACTCGCGCGCCTGTACGTGACTCCGTGGTTTATGTGACTTTCTTTTCCAACTCATTTCATTTCACCACAGCTACTATTTGGCTATGTTTATGTGCCGCCGTATTTTGCTGTGCAGTTTTGTTCAAATTTGAATTTTTTTCCAATGTCGCTTAATAGCCAGTCAGGCATTCTATAGTTTATATGCACACATACAGATATACATATATTACATACAAGCAAATATAATTGGCATTGAGAGACGTACTCTTATTAAAAGTTTGGCCGAACTTCTCCTCCGGTTTGTGGTATCCTACAAAGAGGCCACCTAAATTTTTAATCCACCTCCGATTGGCAATTATTTTTTATAAAAAATTTTTCCATTGCAAAAAATACTCGTAGGTCTGCCCTAACCTGCCGAGGCGCGTTCGCTTTAAAAAAAAGTAGCGAAATCTTCACAGTAAGCATCGAACCCATAACCTGCCGAATGACAGTTACGCACTAGCGTACTCGACTACGGCGGCCACTGTTTTAGTTCAATGTGAAATGCAAAAACAAAAAACACCAACAAACATCAAAACAAAGGTCTACGAGTACCTCTCAATCGATCGATCGCTACACTTGAATTGCTCCTTTGTCGTCTCGCAAATTGATCGATTATTCACGATCATGAATTTGTGTGCGTTAGATTCTTTGATTTTTTGTTGTGGAAAGCTTCAATTGAAATTGGAAATGCAATGGAACAAAGAGAATTCGTACACTTTCTAATCTAGATTAGTTTGGTGGTTTAATTGAATATAAATGGTCTAAAAGTCGCGGTAGAAAGGAAAGCTAAGGAAGGCAAAGGTAAAGCGATGCTAAAAAAATGAATTTGAGATCAAATTCCGTGTTCACAATTTTTAAGATATCCTCGTTGTGACTAAAACTAGCATTTCCTATAAGGAATAACTAGAGCAGCTATTTATATTAAGCCTACAGACTCCGATTTTTTTGTTTTGGCTAAAATTTTTTCTTCACTTATAATTTTATCAAAATTATCCTAGAAGTGTATATCTACATTTAAATTTCGTCCAGTTCTAGAGACTCATTTTATGGCACAAGCAATACTGACTATGAATTAGCGACCTTAAACACTGCATCACAGGTCATTCCTTCAACTTTGAGTTGCATCCATCAAAAGTTTCTCTAGCAGCATATCCAAAACATTTTTCGAAGTCACATCACCGACAACAAAAATAAGTGGGTCGAAAAGATCCTTCGATTCGACCCACATAGCAGGACAACAAAAGCGAGTGGGAGTATAAGAGCAGAACTGAATTTAGAAAGACTTGTCTATCTAAGATTTGCACAACTAATGAAATTTTCGCCAGGTAGGCAATTCGCGATTTTTCTTTTTGGTATTGACCCAAACCGATAAAACAGTTTTATGAGAAGCTCAAAATATAACCATGCAGATTCTTTCCAAGAAGGAAACCATCGGTTACTTAAGGTGAGTTTGAGATAAATGTTGGTTAAATTTACAAAAAGTGTGCCACGATCAGGAAACTTTTCTGAGTTTTCTTAGTTTGTGTCAGGGCAATCTTTCCAAGTAAGCAGGATTGGAATGAAGGGAAAATCTGCACCGAAGCTGATACACCTGTTGTTGTTGTTGTTGTATCAACATAAACATTCCCCATATTTACATGCGAGGAATACTGCTGGAGTCACAGTCCTTGGCCGGATATAAATCCGGGTTGTTTAGGTAACGTAGAACAGAATGTCGTGGAAACGCTGATACATCTGTCTTCGCTGATGGCTCTAAGATGGAATCGGAAGTCGGGACAGGGGTTTTCTCTAAACCAGCCAAATTATCTATTTCCTTAAAATTGCCGAATGCTGTTAGTGTTTTTAAGGCAGAAGTCTTTGTGATCCCGCACGCATGCCAAATGCTTAGGTAACGTGGGAGCGAGGTAGATATTATGTAACATTTTTTCCGAAAGCCAAGTCGCGATCAAGGCTCTGACGACGCCATGATGTGGATCCAACTGCGGTCAATTTCTGTAAGTGGGATATCAAGTCTCTTGGGTGTGCAGGTAGGTTAGGCTAGGTTGTGGTGGCAGTCGGTCCGTATGACCAACTCACTTAGACCTTACAGGTCCGTTGTGATACCACTGTGCGACACGGGAGCCTTGTTTATTTATTTTCATGAAGCCATTTTGAGGCTCTTATGAGGCGCAAGATTAGTCTAATCCCCGCGCCAGATAGTTCTGTAAGAGAATTGAAAAAGTGTTTACCCAGACAACCTGCTCTGATTTTAGCTAAGGCTTGACAATTGCAAAGGAAGTGCTCAACTGTTTCTTACTCTTCCTGGTGTGCAGGTAACATTTCTCTGATCTGGGTTCCAAAACACAGAAACATAGAAAGAAATGAAATTGCTAATGAGCTTGCCAGGAAGCGAACTGAATTGGTTTCAGAGACCTCCTAGCCGGCCATCGACATCTCATTGACTGTTTTTAAAATGGAATTGCACTAATCATTTCTCATAAAAGCGCACCATTTCTTCGTGTGCTATTTCGAAACCCTTTGGCCCAAGTGCAATAGACGGAGGATTCGGAAAGTCCTATACCATTCAATTTGTGAAACTCGTATGTGTGTTTACCGGTCATTGAACGATCGGCACACACGTTGGAAAACTAGGTTTATCATTTAACCCCCATTGCAGAAGCTTTGGGGACCTTTCAAAGAAGGAAACGGTTGAGTACTTTCTCTGTAAATGTCCGGATTTGGCTGCTAGATGATTGAGGCGACTGGGTACATCATTTTTCGACAGCCTGCGACAGTGCGCCAACCTAAATCCCATCAATTTTCTCCATTACGTCAACAGCTCTGGCAGGCTGTAGATATCTGCCTGTTGGAGGTGTTATAATATCTAAACGGCGCTTTAGTGCCACTTGAGGAGTACCAGAATGGAACTTGAGCCATTCCACCTACCCACCTAGTTTAGCAAGGGTTTAATTGATATGAGGAAATACAGAAATACCAGATGAAATAAAATCGGTGGTTGTAGATGCACTAGAAAGTAGAGCTCTCGATTTTCTTAGCAAATTTTCGAACAGCCCGGGCAAATGAGCAACGAGTACCCGCATACCTGTTCGATGCTCATTACTCGAAAATAAGCAAATATGAGCTCGAGACTATCGAGCTTTTGAGTAATTCGAGCATTACTTTGGATTAGTTTGACGTTTTTGCCAGCACTTTCTGGTCAGTTTTACAAGTTATTTATACGCAAATTATTTATCACCTGTGAATTTCGCTGCGAGCGTTAGTTTCTTAAATCCCGTACATACGTCAAAAGGAAAATGCTCGTATTGACATACTTTTTGTGTAATGTATGCATGTGTGTATTCAGTATTCAAGCTACTTCTTTATTACTACTTCATTAGTTTATTGTTGTATTTATTGTGAAGAAGAATTGAGTTTCTTAGCATTTTCTACGCTTCTTGCTTGTCTTTCTTTTGTTTTTCCCATCACTTTTTCGTGCGTTAATAGCCAAACGATTATGGCTAACGTGCTTTGTTAATAGCTTTCCAATGTTTGGCTTCTAAGCCCATTTAGAAATGGCACGCTTTCCGGTCGTTTCTCAAAGCCAAACAATTGGACAGCCAGGCAGTCGATGAATAGCATTTTTTTTTGGTTTTTTGTGTTATTTTCCTCAAGTGGTCATGCTAATATTTTTTACTGTTACACACTTAACGTCTTCCGAAAACAAAACCAAGACTAACCCATACAATATTCAAAACAATATTTATGTGTTAATTTATGGTATGAAAAGGCCAGTGAAACGCAAAGTTTAATAAGTTTAATGAAAAATTAATGAACGGAGAGAGATCGCTTGTAAGTAATTAAAAATCTGTAACCGCTGCCGGCTACGTGGAACTCCCCTACAGGGCCAGAATGGAATCTTTTACTTTCAAAATGGTTTTGTTCGGCTATATTTTTTTGCAATATATGTTTTTTGGCTGTTAATAAATCAAATATATAATCTGCTAGTCATTCTAAATGGATTTACATTGAAAATTTAAATGATTATTTTCATACATCTAAACAGTGTTGTGCATAGCATAAGCACCGCAAGGGTTACTTTTTTTTGTGTTTTTTGTTTTGTTTTTAGTATTGCATATGGTATAATAAAGGGTGGTTAAATTTCAAGGGCCGATGTTGAATGTGAACCACACCTAAACGCCAACGACTCCGTTGGACTTCTTTCTTTGGAGTTATTTGAAAGAAAAGGTGTACGTCGATAAGCCAGCTACAATTCAAGAGCTAAAGGATGAGATAATTCGGCACATTAACGGCATAGAACCTCAATTATGCCTCAGCGTCATAGAAAATTTCAACCATCGGATGGAGGTGTGCCGCCGAAGCCGCGCGGCCATTTGGTCTACATTTTCTTCCATGCGTAATTGAACCATACCAATATTATAATATTAAAGAGAAATGTCAATAATTTCCTAAAAAAGTTGTATTTTATTCAAAATCAATACCGGCCCTTGAAACTTAACCACCCTTTATTTTAGACACTTGTGAAGAGAAGTTAAACGAGAAGATTAAATAGTTTCAATCTTCAAACATTTTGCACAAAATTTACGCAAAAGCGCATTTTCCCCATGGAATTTAATTGTAATTTTTAAAGCTTTTGCGACACGTGTAAATATTAAATAAAACTAAATTAAACTAGTAACACCTGTTATGGTGTCTGGTTTTCTAGGCCATAGAACAAATTTAGGGTCTGGCGTCAAGAAAAAAAAACATTTTTTTTTTGCTATCCTAATGTATCAGCTACTATTTTCGTTTTAATACATTTACTTGGATTTGTTTTTCATTAAAATTATACATTTGAAAAAGTCTTTAATTATCTCTTTGCCTCGCATATCAACGAAACACTGTTGAAATTAGTCAACATCGCACAAAATTGAAAATTGTCTCACCTTTTATGTATTAGGTATGGGTATAAGTTTCCGCTCTCGTAAGTGAGATGCCACTGCTGATACTATTTTTGTGTTCGCTCTAGTAAAATACTGGTGATTTGAAGGTGTACCATATATGTGAAGTCTCGATCGCAGTAGTTGACATTCGTTTGAAGCGTAAAGATCCTTTTTTATCTGACGTTAAAAATGTCTCCGTTCGTCCCGAAAAGACAGCATTTGCGGGAAGTCATGCTTCATTATTACCTTTTAAAAGAAAAGTGCAGCTGAAACGTGTCGTATATTGATCAATATTTAGGTTATCGCGCTCCGCCAAATACAACTTGGGAAGAGTGGTTTCGACGCTTCCAAAGTGGCCATTTCGACGTGAGTAATAAAGATCGCGAAGGGGTACCACCGAAAAAATTCGAAGACACTCAACTACAACATCTATTGGATGAAGACGAATGTCGAACCCTTGATGATATGTCTAAAGGTCTAAAGAGTTGGATGTTGACAGATCAACCGTCGGTTAAAGTTTTCACGCGATGGGAATAGTCCAGAAAGCAGCTAACTGGGTGCCACATCAATTGAAGAAGAGGAATATCGCTAGACGTTTAGTGACGTGTGAGGTGCTTCTTGAACGGCAGAAAAGAAAAGATTTTCTGAATCGCATCGACACTGGCGATGAAAAATTGACCTATTATGATAACCTAAGAGACGAAAATGTTGGAGCCTGCCAGTTGAACCCGGTCCATCGACAGCGATGGTTCATGCTTCAAAGGTTATATAGTGTATCTGATGGGATCAGAAGGGTGTAATCTATTAACTCAACTCCTTAAACCATCTGAAACCATCACTGACGATCGTTACCAACAGCAGCTAATGCGTTTTAATCGAGCTCTCAAAGAAAAGAGGCCGGAATGGGGCAATAGACAAAACAAACTGCTTTTGCTGCATGACAACGCCAAGCGACACGTTACCAAATCGCCCCAGAAATATTTATAGGGACTGAATTGGTAAACCTTACCCCACCCACCATATTGCTAGCATAACATCTTCGGACTACCATCTCTTCCGTTCAATGCAGTCAGCCCTTATTGGAGAGCGATTAACTCCTTACGAGAGCGTCGCAAACTGGCTTAATGAATGGATCAAGTCAAAAGAACTCGAATTTTTCGTCAGAGGAATGCTGTATGCTGCCTGAAAGATGCAGTAAAGTAGTAATTTCCAATGGCACATACTTCGCATAATATCAGGTATTATTTTTTAAATAATTCGTAACTTTTTCAACTCAATATTATTATTGTCTCTAATTGATCCAAACACTTTTCGACGCGAGAGAACCGATAACAGCTCGAGACATATTATTATAAAAGAAATTTTCATTAGGTTTTGTATAGGAACTTCAAGCCAAAAATCTTGCATTTTTTTCTACATTTAACAATAATTTATTAATCACTACACTTGAGGCAAGAAATTACTCTACAAGGTGAAGTCCAAAATAAACAAGACTAAGCCAAAATAGAAACCACAAAAGCTTTGTTCTGATAAATGCGAGTTTATTTATTCAAAATAGTCCCCTCTGGCCTCGACACACAGTTTTGCGCGATCTAAAAGCAATTTTTGAATTTTTTTCTCATCATTACATTTTTAATCACTACATTTGAGGCAAAAAATTACTCTAAATATTTTTCGAAAGAATTTGCATCTATTTATAACTCAACAAAAATAAAAGGAGTCTATGCTCTGTACAACACTGTATGTGGGCCGTGTTCTACATAGTCAAATTTTTCCAGCACTTTTGGCATTTTTGTTATTATTCAGTGTTCGCTTTAAAAATGAGGCAAATGAAGAGAAAAAATAGTAATTAAGCGCTAAGTAAAAGTGAGTTGAAATACCAAAAAAAACAAATGTTGCTCTATTAGAAACTTATCGTTGGTAATGAATATAATTTTAGGTAGCGCTAACATTCCCCGCGGCTGCGCCTGTACATACATTTATACCCCAACAACAGGTACTTATGTGTGCAGTTTGAAAGTTACCGCTAGTTCAATAGCCCTGCTCTAATGGCCGCATATCATACGAACAATAAAGACATTGGCTGTCGCGCAGCGTTCGCTGTTGAGTGCTTTGGATCACTGATCGTTCTTCGCCACTGGCTATTGGTCAGTTCTGTGGAGCAAGGCGCCGTGCTGCGACAATTCGCTGCTTGTTGGTATTTCGTGGTGATTTTTGTGCCATAATAATTGTTCCATTACATGTGTATTTAAAAAAGTAAAAATAAAAAAATTAAAATAGAAAAGTATAATTAAAAAATAGTTTTAACATCATATCCAGCATTTTTAAACAAAAAAAGAAATATTGTAGTTTTTCGCAGCGCCGCTCAGATCGCGCAGAGCAAGAGCAATTGTCGGTTGTTTATGAATTTTAATTGCTGCCCAGAGGCGGTCAGTAATTTTTTATTTTTTATTTTTTCGACTTATGCTCGCGGCAGCAAGAAAACGTGAGTAGCGGCAAATTTGTGCAAGTGACTTTGCACTAAACACACATTGAAAGATATAACTGCAGTAAGGTTGAGATGCAGGTTAATTAATTTAAACGGATTTGGTTGAAGAACCGATACATCTGATCATTTATGTATGTGAATGCCTTTTAAATGCACAATATAAACCTCTGCTTCTTTTTTATTTATTTTTCTTTCACTTATAGAATTACAATCAATTCATCATTTGTTGCAGTAGTACACCCGGGCGTAACAGCATACCGGAATTGAGATAAATACGAACATTACGATGGCTCCACAAGAAGAAAAACAAATATTTTTTCTTGATGCTATCCTCTAAATTTCTGATATGATTAAAAAAATAGGTATTTTTTTGTTATTTAATATTTGAAATATATCTTTATTTACAGAAACAAAGGAAATTTTCACATAGCTTTATCACGAAAACTGAAGCTAATGTCGCAATATCGAAGACCCCATTGAATTTATAAGGTCATAGTACATATATAATATTTAGTAACATCGACTAGTAAAACCATTGACAAAAAAAAAATTTTCAATGGTATTGATATCTTCGCTACAAAAATCGAACAGCTCATTATCATTTTCATGTCGCTAAACCAAGTTTTATTCTCTCCAAACCTTTTAAAACTCTTGAGCTGATAAATTTTTAAAGATTAGTTAATGTGATCTTTAAAATTGTATCTCCTAATTTGTCGAATTTCATTAGGGCGATGTAAATAAAGCTTAGCAGGTTTTGCTAACAGAAACCATATCAGCCTTGGAACAAAAAGTAAATTTCTACTCGGGTGTTGTTGTAGCTCCACAACTAACAAATTTATCTTTGTCAGCCAGATGAGGAAATTAATTAACTTAAAGGATACCTTAAATTTAGAAATAGTTTATCGATCGTTTAGTCAGGTTTATTTTATTGGTTAGAAGAAAATATTAACCAAAATGTATATTTGAAAATGAGCCAAAGTAAAAAACAGTTTAAATTAAAAGCAGCAGCAAATGTAACAAAAAAATATTTCATAAATGACCATCGTAAGCTAATAAAATTTAAAAAATTCAAATTATAAGTAGAATAAAATTGAGCTACCGAAATAACTAAACCAATAACTAAATGCCTTCAAATTGGCCTTGCCTCGTCAACGGGAGAAACAATAAAGAACACAAAATCAAAGCAAGCGAGTGATTGACTAACTAAAAGCAAAATGCAAAATATAAAAAAAACAGCTATAAAATATATTTCATGAAACAAAAACCATTCACGAAACAAAAACAAAGCACAACCAAAAAAATACTGTATGGAAACAATAGCAGCTTTATAGACCTACACAAAAAAACAAAAGCTTATCAGCAACTAAAATAGGCGAAACCAAACATAATTGCCGCTTGAGTGTAAAATAGCAAATCCAAAGTGGTTTGCTGCCATTTGGATGGATAATATTTATGTAGCCTAATTTGCAATCGAATTTGCATTTGATGCAATTTTAATAGCAAACATTTAAAATATAAATGGGGTAAAAACAAAACGAACTCGAAGAAACTTATGTATGATATGTTTGTAAAAAACAAAAAAACAAAAAACAAATAGAAGCATGGAAATATAGTATATGTTTTATAATATAATGAAATCATGATTGCACAAAAAGTGTAGATATGTATAAAACAAAACTATAAAACACAAATAAACGAAGAAAACGAAGAATATGAAGAACATGAAATAAATAAAACACATAGACCGCGTAATATGAGTACTCACCCAAGAATTATCTCTGAAATGTGACATTTTTGCGGCTAGTCCCACTAAAAATCCTTCTCTACGTTTGCTGTTGGTTTGTGTAGATATGGGTTTTTTCGCATGCAGTTTTTCGCTACTTGAAATGTGTGAAATCCACAACTAATATTCGATTTTCTTTTGTTACTTTGTGGTAATTCGTAGTTAGTTCACTTGTAAACCGGTTATGCTAATTTGTAGTAAAATTTGCTGTGTTAGATAATTAGAAACAAGAGAGAGGCAGCATAAGTAAGTATGTATACCTATTGCAGTAGCGATAATTTTTTTTGTTTTGAATTTTATATTCACATGCACTTGAATGTTTTGATTTGCTATTTTATTATAAAGGAATTTTTTCTGCAATTTAAGATAAAATAATTTTTTACATCCTTAACCACCTGTAGGTAATTCAAATTTCCTTAGTTTAATTTGACAGAATTTAATTAAATTTAGTGCTGTAAAATTTTATTATTTTTTTAAATATTATGCAATAATTATTGAATTTCTCAGATTTTTTTTTTAATTTAATTTTTTATAATTTTTTTTTTGTTTAAGCTTATTATAATATTGTTCTGACTTAATAAAAAAATTAGAATTTATTTAAGTTTAAAGTAGTTTAATTTAACTTTTTTTATTATTATTTTATTTCATGATTGAATTTCTCAGATTTTTTTTAAATTAAGTTTTTTATTAATTTTTTTTTTCTTTTGGCTTATTATAACATTGTTCTGACTTAATAAAAAAATTAGAATTTATTTAAGCTTAAAGTAATTTAATTTTACTATTTTTTTTTTAATTATTATTTTATTTCATGATTGAATTTCTCAGATTTTTTTTTAATTAAGTTTTTTATTAATTTTTTTTTTGTTTTGGCTTATTATAATATTGTTCTGACTTAATAAAAAAATTAAAATTTATTTAAGCTTAAAGTAATTTAATTTTACTATTTTTTTTAATTATTATATTATTTTATTTCATGATTGAATTTCTCAGATTTTTTTTTAATTATATTTTTTATTAATTTTTTGTTTGTTTTGGCTTATTATAATATTGTTCTGACTCAATAAAAAAATAGAATTTATTTAAGTTTAAAGTAGTTTAATTTTACTATTTTTTTTTTTGATTATTATTTTATTTAATGATTGAATTTCTCAGATTTTTTTTTAAGTTTAATTTTACTATTTTTTTAATTATTATTTTATTTCATTTAAAATTGTTTGAATTTGTTGCTTTTTTTATTTAGTTTAATTTCTTGTTTATTTAAATATATTATGTATATTAATATATTTATATACTATTTATTTATTTATAATTTATTTTTGTTTTGGTTTTTGATAACTTTAAATAGTTTTTAGCTTATTTTATTTAATTAAATTTCTTTCCATTTATTTTGATATAATTAGTTTGATTTAGTTGAATTCGAATTTATTTTATTTTGAATATGATTTCATAGATGTTTTTTATTTACTTGCTCTATTTATTTAATTATTAATTTAATTTAATTTCGTTTGATTTAGTTTAGGTTTTAATTTGATGTAGTTGAATTTTAATTTATTTTATTTTTAAGATGATTTCTTTGCATGTTTTTTATTTGTTTTTTTGTATTTTTTTATTTTATTATTTATTCATTTAATTTAATTTGATTTAGTTACATCTTATTTTCGTTAGCTCAATTTTGTTTTATCTTAGTGTATTTTGTGTATGTTGGGCTGTGTTGTGTCATTTTATTGTACTCAAATTTATTTGGTTTTGATATGTTATATTTAGTTACGTTATTTTAACTGCAATTTTGTAAATTTGTTTAATTAAAATTAATTTAAAAAAATTAAATTTACTTTTATGTTAGTTCACTTTGTTTTATCTTATCTTTTGTTTTGGTCTATAGTACTTTCAATATTTTTTAACCTATTTAACTTAACTAGGTTAGGTTAGGTTGTAATGGTTGCCCAGAAAGTGGGCCCACTTGGACGAAAGAAGTTTGGTTCATCCTTTGTGATACCATTATAAGGGGGGAAAAAAGAGGTGAAGGAAAACGATAGGACGAAAAGGGTTTAACTTAACTAAATTTGCGTTAGTTTAGTTTTTAGTTTAAATTAATTTTATTTTATTTTGTTTCAAATATGATTTGGTTTGTTACTTTGTAATAATTTTTTTTAATTATAATAATTTAATTTGGTTTAATTTATTGTATTAAGTTAAATTTTTATATTTATTGTTATTTTAATTGTTGTATTTACACTTTTTTTAATTTATTGTTTTTTGTTAAGTTACATGCTGTTATGTTATATTATATTACATTATATTATGTTACGTTTTCATGTGTTGAGTTACGTTATCTTAACTACAATTTTATTTATTTTCTTAATTTTTCGCTTACATTTTTTTAAGTTTAACTGAATTGAATTTTTTGTTATTTTGTTTTGTTCTATCTTATTTTCGGTTTTAGTTTATAATAATTTTTGAATATTTTTAACTAATTTTATAATTGGTTTAATTTAATTTTATTTTGTATTAAATATATCTTTTTTATTTTTATTTTCTAATTTATTTTAATAAAATTTTATTTTATATTTTGAATTATTTTATGTTATGTTATGTTTTGTTACGTTAAGCTATGTTTGTCATATTTTTAATTTTATTTAATGTCACGCTACTTAATCAATATCTTTATTTTTTATTATTTTACATTGTGTTGTGTAATAGTATGCAATATTATTTTATTTCATTTCGTTTTATTTTATTTTATTTTATTTTATTTTATTTTATTTTATTTTATTTTATTTTATTTTATTTTATTTTATTTTATTTTATTTTATTTTATTTTATTTTATTTTATTTTATTTTATTCTATTCCTATTCTATTCCCGCTAATTTAATTCATTTTTTCGTCTACATTTCTGCGTGGCATTTTGTTTGTACATAAATATTCCACACATTTGTACTCGTGCACTTTGCACTCTTCACCGCTATCTCTTTCTATGTTGTTTTTATTGTTCCTGCTGTGTACTCATCACAGAAAAAACCACCTGTAAGCACAACAGCCTAGCTTTGAGAGTATGCGTTATGCATACATACATACGCCCATATATAACTACATATAAGCCTATTTAAGTATGTATGTGAATGTGTTCAGTTGCGCACCTCAACACTCGCTAGCTGTAACTTTTTTCTTGTTTTAATTTTTGCTGCGCTAATAACAAAAATCAGCTAACAACTGTTGCCAATGTTATACTTTTATTCATCACTGCTGTGTTTTTTGGTCTTTGTTGCTTGCCTGTGGCTGATGTGTTTTGTGTGACGTGACTGTGACGTGTTGTCTAGTGTGTGGTGGCGCAGTGGCGTGGCTCTGACGTTTAGTATCTGCCGGCATACATGCAACACAAATGGTAATAACAACACGAACAACAACACAAACAATTGCAATTAAGCCAATATCATCACTATTTTGTGTAGAATTTTCAATGATTGCAAATAAGGCGGTGTAGTGCGACAGTCAACAAGCGACTGTCAGAAAAGTATTGTATAGTGATTATCATGAGATACTTTTGGTTCGCATGCCCGCGAATTAGTATGCGCATATGGATGTATTAGAAATAGCAACAAAAGTTGTAATACATCAACGTTGTTCTTGTTGTTGTTGTTGTACTTCAAGTGCGCTTCAGTGGTGGCAATATACGTCGGCAACGAACTGTGAACAACACAGTTGCTGGTGTCAGCAATGAACCGATGTTGCGTTGTTGTTGGTGGTGTTGCTGTGAGCATTGCTTCGGTTTTTGTTACCAAATAATTACAGGCGAATTAGGTAAAATTGGCTTTGACTGAAATGGCTAGAAGCCGAAAAGGTAATAACAGTTTAAGAGCAGCCACCCAGCAACAACGAGAGGTTTGTTTATTGGTGTTTAAAAATCCAAAAAAAAATAACGGAACTTTTAACGTATTTCTTTCAATTCGAGACTTTTCAATTACTAGTTTTTAATTAGTACGTTTTTTGTTATTTCGTTACATGAGGAAACATTTCTTGACTTTCTTATTGTAAGTTTTGTTAGTATTTCTAAACGATGTACTTGGATACTCCTTTGGAAAATTTTATTAAAACTTATATTATTTATTTATTTTCATAAAATTTGTATTTTCCACATTACAACTATTTTTGTATTATTGTCAATAAAACACACGCGAATACTGAAACACTCCCAAGGCCCCAAAAGCACGCATTCTTTTTCATTTTTGTTGCAGTTGTTTATTATTGCGACTTTCGCTGTTTCTTTCACTGTTTAACACATTTTCTCTTAGTTCAACTTTTTAATTTTTCTTCACATCACAGCATATTTTTTCTCCCATCACTTATTGCTATTTAAAAAATTTTGAATTACTTTCATTTCCGTACAAATTAAAATTACGCATTTGTTGGCACTTCACACCGCAGCTTTTTTCTGCTTTTACTCACAATTTTCCCAATAATTCACAAGTCATTTGATTCGCATTTAAAATTTTTTTAATAACAATTGATTATTTTTTTTATTTATTTACATATTTTTTTTACTAATTTCATACTTCGTACCGTTTTCGTCGTCTACGGACGTTGCAGCTTAACAAACGAACCGTTCGCATTGAGAATACGCGGCGTATTAACAAAACAAGACAAAGTGGCTCCACAGTGAACTCGAACTTGAATGCGCCGATTGGAGTCACTTCAAACATGTTCGAGAGGAGCTCATACAAACAAAAAGGTTTGCATGTAGTGCAACATGTTTGGAGTAAATGATATAAATAAATTTTAAGAATATGAGAGTAACAAAGCTTATATTTGTGTTGCCTTGTTTAACCCTCAAAAGCCTGCTAGTGCCAGCAAGAAACAACCACTTTTTAGAGAAGTTCGTTTTCGTATGAGTTTTAAATATTTTTGCGCCGCAATTAATTTTTTCAAACCATTCTTAGTATGCTACAATATTAAATGAAAGTTGGAGTCGGCTTAAAACTGTAGGTCCCTCGATTTGTGGAACAACCTCAAGACGCACACCACAAATAGGAGGAGGAGCTCGGCCAAACACCCCAACAGGGTGTACGGGCCAATTATATTATATATATATATATATATAAAGAAGTTATTCAAAACTAAAAATGACTCAGGTTTTAAGCCGCCTCTGAATGGCAGATGGCTTTTTATGATAAGTTTTTTCATGGCAGGAATGCACTCAAAGGCCTGTCATTGCCTACTAGAACTCAGCCGCTATTAGAGAAAAACTTTTTTTTATAATTTGATGCTGACACTTCACATGGGGCTTCGCATCCAGAACTCACAAAATGGTAGTGGTGCCCAAAACCATTCGGCTATGGTCCATCTTCTTTCTTATTAAAAACCATGAAATGGGTATTAGACGCCCATATAAGTGCCTTCTGGTTGTTGTTATTGTTGTAGCAGTAACTTTGCGCTGTCAGTCTAGCTCATCTAACGGTAGGCCCAGGAAACTGGCTGTTTCGACGGTTTGGGTCCAGAGAGAGAGGGGTGTTAGATGAGTTTGATAGGGCATTTGAAAAGGTGGTTAGTGTCGTGCGGGGTGCCTTCACATGCCGTACATATGCTTAGTATGTTGCTACAATATCCAGAACGTAATTGTGCCAAGGTTACGCGGGACCCTCGGGGAAGTTGGAGATCTTCGTTTGCGATTGGTGGTGGTTGGACTCCGATAACGGCATTCGGGGGTCGGAATCAATCTTGCCATAAATTCTAAATTCAATGCCTTCTGGTCATTGAGTGCGCCTTCAATAACATTTAAAACTCACGAAATCTCATCGCTAATGGGCTCTCATCGAATTCGTAGGAATAAGCTCATTTTCTAACATGACAGAGGCCGGAAAAAAGTGAGTTTGTGTTGGTAATATACGGAAAAATTAACGCAGCCATTGTGTTGTGCTCCTGTTACTTCGTTGTCGTCTGAGCAACGATTGATCAGAAGAGCAAAGTAATACGAGTGAAATAATTACGCATAATTGCGCTGAATTACGCATAATTGCAAGAATTTGCTCTCGGCGCGGGTGGTAAAAACTATGTGACACATCTGCCCAAAAATTTCCGGAAAGAAACATACCTAAAAGAGAAGTTATATTGCCTTTATTGCATGGAATCACAGACGACAGTCTACTTAAAAAAAATGATGGCAGCGATTAAAAAGTTGCGGCCTATGCTAAGAAATTTTCCTATAATAGTCCAGGGGAGGGATCTAGCGACGAATAAAAAAATAGTGAAATTTCGCGGAGTGCGGATCCACACTTTGGACCAATAAATATCAAATTCAATGTATTCACCTTTTCTTAAAATTTTGTGAATGCATAGACCACAAACTCTTTTGTGATCCATGGCTTCTTCAACACTTTCTCTTAGAATTATCAGTAGAAACCGAAGGTACCATACAGTTTAAGCCACCCTAATGCTTAGGTCGCTATAATTTATAAAGGGTGGTTAAATTTCAAGGGCCGATGTTGAATGTGAACCACACCTACACGTCAACGACACCGTTGGACTTCTTTCTTTGGGGTTATTTGAAAGAAGAGGTGTACGTCGATAAGCCAGCAACAATTCAAGAGCTAAAGGATGAGATAATTCGACACATTAACGGCATAGAACCTGAATTATGCCTCAGCGTCATCGAAAATTTGGACCATCGGATGGAGGTGTGTCGTCGAGGCCGATATTTTGTTCCATACTTAATTGAGCCATACCAATATTATCATAATAAAGAGAAATGACAATAATTTCCTAAAAAATTGTATTTTATTCAAAATCAACACCGGCCCTTGAAACTTAACCACCCTTTATTTCTGGCCATGAGCACTTCTAATGTTGTCAGGCGCAAACTGATGTTTCCATGGGAAAATGTAAATTATTTTACCATAAACGCATTCAGAACGTTTTGGTGTTCGAGCCCTATTGGCGTTGTTTACACTGGCTTTATATTCATCTCTGCCAAAAAGTAAAATTAGACCGTGCCCATTTTTCAACGATTATTTTTTACAATTATCGACGAGAACTAACAAGACAAGGATGCGTCGATGAACTTAAACCATTACACGGCAAAGAAAGACTATTCTTTAGCATCGTATACTTAAACCCCGCTCCTTACTGGACCAAGCGCGGTTGATTTAAGTGTTGTCACATTGGGCGAAAGGACTTTGAAAGGACTTCTATAAGAGTCGGCGCGATGTGAAAAAGGGTACAATATACAGCACCTGCTATCGTCTGGCACCATTTTGGCCATAACGCTCGGTAGGCAGTACTTTAAGAAACTTGAGGAGGGTAAAGAGTCTGAGGCCTAAGAGCGCTCCATTATGTAATTTAATTATAAAATATTAGTAAAATTTCGAGGGGTGGGTAGAATAAAAATTTGCCAGATTTTGAACTAATGCCTTATTTCCTGTTTCTAGGTTGATCAGCTCCTTAAAAAAATAAATAAAAAAATGTACATGAAGAAAGAAACCAGAATTTTATGGTTTGTTTATTGCCGCTCGAACACTAAATTAAATTTCAAGAAAAAATACAATAAAAACAGCTGGCTGCTTGACAAAGAAGTTATTCTTCAGATTTTAATCTCCATATTTATTTGTAGCACCAATTCGAGTTACTTGTCGATGGGTAACAAAGTAAAGTAAGGTAAATGTATCATTTTAAGTATATATGGCATATATGTTGGACCTACATATATCAATTCTAAAAATACATTTTACCAATAATAAACCGTACCAAGAGAATGCATCTTTGCTTGCAGGGAATTCGTTTGACAAACAAAGCGAAAAGCAAAGGGGGATCTGTGAATAAAAAATCACACCTGAAATCATTAAGCGGCAACTGCAAGCCAACATTCACAGCCAGCTCATCAAAATACAGCAGGAACTACAAATAACACATGGACTGAAAAGTCCCGTGTCTAAAAAAGAAAAAAAACGTTTGTTTTTTTTTCTCAAAATTAGCTTTATTCATCAACGTAATTTCCATCAAGAACAACGCAATCATTCCAGTAGCGCTCTAACATTGCAATACCACTTTTGCAGAACGATTTATCTTTTGCCTCAAAATAGACCTACGTTTCGCGATAACCTCTTCATTCGAGCGAAATTTCTTACCGACGAGCATTTTTTTAAGTCTGCAAACAGCCAGTAGTCGCTGGGAGCCAAATTTGGCGAATACAGTAAATGTGGGAGCAATTCAAAGTTCAATTCACCCGCAGCACCCACTCTGAAGAGATCTCCCTCTTAGTCAAATGCTCATGCAGTACAGCTCCGGCACTCGCAGTGTAACAAATTAAAAAGGCCATAAATTTAGTTTGGAAAATTACTTTTAGTCAATTCAAAGTAAAAAATGTGTGAAAATAATACAAAATTAAGAATCAATGACTTTTGCTCGATACGACCACCTTTTGTCTTGACTATGGCCTTGAGACGGTCCAGAAACAAATCGCAAGCTCCTCGAATGTGACTTGCAGGTATTTTGATCCAGTCGGGGGCAATGACTTTCTTCAGCGTCTCGAGACTGGTGAATCTTTTAGCTTAGACGTTGCTCTCCAAAATGGCCGAAAGCGAATAATCCATCGGATTCGCGTGTGGTGAGTTCGAGAGCTATTGTGCAGACGTTATGAAGTTCGGAACGTTGTTTTTTAGCCATTCTTCTTTCACTCGAGCTTTGTAAGATGGTGCCGAATTCTGTTGAAACGTCCGTGGTCTGCCACCGAAATGTTTGTCTGCTCACGGCTTCAAAGCAACCTCCAGAATACTTTAACGATAATATTTCGCATTTACTTTAACGCCAGGCTCGATGAAAATAATTGGGGAGCGCCCATCTGTGGTTACAGCGGCCCAAACTATTAGCTGTGGCGGATGTTGCCTCTTGGTGACCAATCGATGACTCAAATTCTCGTATAGACGGTCGGTGAAATGAACCCTATCATTTTGGGAGTTAAGGAATTATTCAATTTGAAAATTTTTTTCGTCAGAAAAATGTTCACAATGTTCGGAAATTGACCGTTTTTGATCTCTCCTTCGCTCTCTCAAGTCTGACTTATTGCTGATTTGGTGTGAAATCATGCGCCTTTTGGATCTTGTAAGGCTTAACTTTGAGATCATTTTTCAGGATGCGGTGAATGCTACGGTCAGATATTTTCAATTCTTTCGGCAACTGATTGGCACTTCGTCGGGGATTTCGCTCAAGTCGCTTCTTTACGTTTTGAACCATTTCATCTGCGATGAACAAAAACTTAATTTACTTTAAGGTGCTCGAGCTCACGAACAATCGCTGTTTTCTGTCATTTAGCCAAGTAACAGACAGCTTATGCCTGTGCATAAGTTGCTTACAGTTCGAGTGCCGGGCCCTGTATAAAGCCAACACGTTTTTCGATACCTTTACGATGTCAACTAACTCATGCAACTTGACTTTTCGACCATTCAAAACGATTTTGTAGAATTTTTTGATGTTTTCTGGTGTTACCGCCTCATTTGGACGTCCACTGAGTTGTGCATCATCGATGTCCCTACGACCCCGTTTGAAGTCAGCAAAGCATCGTTTTATTGGTTTTTCTGATGGAGCAGAGTTCCCATAACACTTTTCAAGTCATTCCTTGGCTTGAACGATATTTGTTCCCATCTAGAAGCAGTGTAAAATTAAAACACGAAACTCATTTTACTTCATTGTTTTGAAAATAACAAAAATAGCGTCACTCTTTGCGCAATAACTTACGAACTAATGAAGAGAATATCATAAAATTTTAGCAGCTGCCTCTTTAAGGTTAGTACTAACTCAAAAACAGGTGAATACAATAAATCTAGTGCCATCTATTTGTTAGGCCCGGGACTTTTCAGCCCATGTGTTACATTGCCTTTAGTCGACGCTTTGGTTCAGATTTTACTGATCCATATATGCTACTGATCACTTATACGATGTTAGTTGGAATATGGTGTCTTTATATGGAGAAGGCACCCATACTTACCCATACTAACCAGGCCATATTAAGAGGCCTGAACATATTCAAAATAATTTTCTTCATTTCGTTCTCAGATGGTTTGATTTTGTTAATTCAATTCCTTCGTATGTTGTCCGATGTCCGTTAAAAAATTTGAAGCCTTAACAAAATAGAAAGACTGTCATTTCACTCTACTTTGTTCTTGATATCATCAGTGGTTTAACATTCCACAAATAGCTTACGAAATAATAGTTTATTCCTTCTTCCTACCGATGCACAGAACATAGAATGAATTTAATAAAATTTTAAATTCTTTGGCTTTCAAATTGTCCCTGAATGAATTCTATAGATATTATAAGTACAGGGTGTCCGGCGGCAGAATTAGGAATTGAAAGCTAAATTAAAAAAGAATTACTAATGATAACGGTTTATTTCAGTGCAGTATTTTAGTTTTTAATTATTTCTTCTATATGTTGACCGTGACATCGGATTCACTCTTGGAATCTGGCCTCCGTACTTCGTGACACTCGCTAGAAAAGTGATGTTGGGTTGCCATTAACCTAGCGAACGATATCTTCTTTGAGTGCTGAGATGGTCGCTAGTTTCGTTTCATAGACTTTACTTTTGAGTCACCCCCACAGAAAAAAGTCCATAAAGGTAAGAAGAGGTGACCTAAATGGCCAGGATATGTAACTGAAATGGTGTATCAGTTTGTTAGGGAAAATTCACATAGTATCGCCATGGTCTTGTTGGTCGTGTGAGACGTGGAGCCATCTTGCTGAAACCATGTGCGTGTGGGTTCTGAAGGAAGGATGTTCTCTCATTATTAGCAGAAGATAATCGTTCGGCACGCGCCGATAAGAGAGACCGTCAGCGTCCTCAGAAATTGCTTGCCCTCGCGATTTTCAAAAAAACAAAAAGCATTTATTCCACTGCTTGGCAATGCATTCAAAATGTTTGTGTGCAAATCAATAACGCCAATTTTGCTATTTACATAAAAGTGGTTCTCATCACTCCAAAAGATTGTGTTTACTTACTTACTTACCTACTTACTTACTTAGATGGCAGTCCTTCACATAGATGGTGTTTCAACCGTATGTCGGTTCGCTGCTTGCTAGCGCCAGTTGGTGGCATCAAGTGCTGCCCAACGTAGATTAAGTCTTCCTCTTCCTCGTCCTCCACCAGTGGGATCTCTTTCGAAGGACTTCCGTGCCAGAGCACTTTCGTTCATCCTCGAGACATAGCCAAGAAAGTGCAGTCCCTGATTTTAATACACTTCACTATGTCCACATCTCAATATAGCTCATACAGTTCGCTGCTCTATCGGATACGAAACTCATTCTCGCCTATGCGAAGAGGAACAAAGATTTTTCGGAGAATTATTCTCTCGAACGTTCCCGGTACTCTCACATCAGTGTCGGCATCGTCCAAGCTTCTCCGCTGTATACAAGGATGGGGATGATTAAGCTTTTGTACAGCGTTGTTTCATTTTTCGAGAGAGTCCTCTACTTCTCAATTGCCCACTAAGCACAAAGTAAGGCCTGTTGGCAAGAGTTACCCTTCATTGAAACTCTAGGCTGGTGTCGTTCTGGCTGTTAATACTGGAACTTAGATAAACAAAGCCATTCATTCACCACTTGAAATTCGCGTTTGCCAACAATTACGTGTTGTCCAAGACGCGAAGACTCTTTGTATGTTGACAGCAGGTACTTTGCTTTACTCTCATACACCACAGGGTCAGGCTGTTCAGGCTGACAACATCAATATCGTCAGCCAAAGTACTTTAACTCAGCAACACGAATAATTTTTTCCAGTAAGGTTAAAGAAATTACACGAAAGGGAATCGTCTTATCTGAAACTTTGTTAGGTATCACACGGCTCGGAGAGTTCCTTTCCGATCCTGACGGAGCTTACCATAGCGCTTAATGTTATTTTACACAACCGTATAAGTTTTGCAGGGATATAAAAGTCAGACATAGCGGCTTAGTTATTTAGCTTAATTACTGTTTTGTGCTATCGAAAGCAGATTTGAAATCGACAAGGAGGTGGGGTATGTCGATTTTTCGTTCATCGGCTTTCTCCAGCATTTGGCGTATCGTGAAGATCTGGTCAATAGTAGGCTTATCAGGCCTGAAGCCGCATAAGGTCCAATAGAATATTCTGTTCTTATACTCACCTTAGACAGACTCTTCAAGCATACCGTCAAGAAAGGAATGGCAGAAGCAAAGGCCATGGAGAAGGGGATTTAAATTTCTGTACAGATGGTTCCAAACGAGACGATAAAGTTGGCTATGGAGTATTTTCGAAGCAAGTAGTGCAGTGTTTATCAGACAGACGTAACAAAAACTACGATGAATATCTTCTCAGATAGCCAGGCGGGCATTAAATCAAAGAATGCGACTATTTTAGGATCAAATGATGCACCGGAATGCCGAGCAGCCGCAAATGATATTCGTACTCAAGGTCAACCTTATTTGAGCTCCGAGACACAGAGATATTGAGGGAAATTGTAAAGCCGAAGCGCTAGCCGGGAAAGGTACTACTCTTCAAATGCGTAGTGGATTAGGAAGTACCATTAGAATACCTATGGCCACGAGCAAAAAAAATAATAATCAACAACAACAATATCCCAGAGGCCAAAAGGTCATGAAGATATGAAGGCACATGCGTAACAGCTAGGCTACTGTGGCCGCAAATAAATAAGAAAAAAGAGCTTCTTAGCCTTTCAAGAGAGGATATCTCGAAGGTGGTGGCTTGTAAAACCGGTCATTGGCTATTTGGCAAGCATCCCTTGAGACTAGAAGTTTTCTTCCATGAATTTTGTAAAAATTTTATAGATGGAGAAGAGCATGAAACAGTGGAGCACTTCCTCTTCAATTGTCCAGCCATGGCTAAAATCAGAGCAGGTTTTCTAGGTGGATACTTTTTCAATTCTCTTACGGAATTGTCTGGTGTCGGGTTGGGACCAATCCTGTGCTTCATAAGAGTCCCAAAATGGTTCCACGAAGAAAAATAAATGAGGTTCCCGTGTCGCACAGTGGTATTACAACGGACTAACCTAACCTGAGGTAGAATAAATCAAAGTGAGCGAAAAAAAATTCTTCTTCTTCTTGATTGTCGCGATAACCGCTATTACTCCATTTTGGAAGAGTTTAATAAAGCGCCCTAGTAGTTTCTTTCTCATGCTTACGGGTGCCAATTGGAAACAGCAACTGAAACCCAGACCTTCTCCAACTGCTCTTTCCAACGCATAGGAGGCCATCTTTTTCCTCTACTACCACCAGCTGGTACCGCAGGGGCGACATGACCCAGTTAACGTAGCCGCTGGATCTTTATTCGCTGCGCTATGTCTATGGCGGCCACGTAGCCGAATGGGTTGGTGCGTGACTACCATTCGGATCTCGTTCGAATCTCGGTAAAACACCAAAATGAAGAAAAACATTTTTCTAATAGCGGTCGGCCTCCTGGCAATGGCAAACCTCTGAGTATATTTCTGCTATGAAAAAGCGCCTCATAAAAAATATCTTCCGTTCGGAGTCGGCTTGAAACTGTAGGTACCTCCACTTGTGGAACAACATCAAGAAGCACGCCACAAATAGGAGGAGAAGCTCGGCCAAACGCCCGAAAAAGGGTGTATGCGCCAATTATATATATATACATAAATGTCTATGTCGTCGTAAAGCTCATGCAGCTCATTGTTCCATCGCCACGATACTCGCCGTCACCAACGTGCAAAGGTCCACACATCTTCCGCGAAAGAAATTCAGAATGTGTAAAAATTCAGTAAACACAGATTTTATATTTTTTAAAAGTATTTTTTTATTTTGTTTCTGAATTTGCAAACTTTACAAGAGCTTTTGACTTTCCTACTTTACAATACAACATTTGGCCTGCATTTAAGCATTACATTTTAATTGGTCTGGCTTTTTTAGTAATTAGTTGCAGCATTTAAATACTTATAGATTAAAAAATTAGATTTAACTCACACTCATACATATGCAATTGGTTATACGGTAGTAGTAGAGTACAGTTAATAGTAAAATTAAGAAATTTATGCAGACCCGTTGCAGCAGCACACTGACACAAAACTCGAAATGGTGGCTTGAATGTTTGGAAATTAATTGTTTAATTGTTGCAGTCGTTAACGCCTGATATGCATAACAGAAAATCAACTCATAATAATTGATTAAAAAATGATAAAACCAGCAAATTTCACTCACCATTTGCACTTTTCTTATAATTTCTTAATATTTAATCGATAAGCGTTTGAGGTTGGAAACGATTAAGATAAATTTACGCAGCTTATTTTATACAAAAGTAGTTGTTTGCTAAATTGTTTATTTAATCAAATTATGTTATAAAACTGTACAGTCAAAAGCGCGTAAATTAAAATGATAAATATAAAATATTCGAAGCGCGAACTAATAGACCATTCAGGCAATAATTTTGTTAAATTTTAAAGTGTAAATAGTTCCTTATTGCTTAAGTTAGTATGCACATGGGCTGTAAATTTTTAGTATATACTAGGGATGTCCTCATTTGGGTGAGTTTTTATTGCATTTTTTATATAAATAAATTTTTTCAATAAATGCATGAAACTTATTTTCGAAGCTTAAGTAGAGGTATATTGAGGTGAAAGTTCATGCATTACTCACCTAAGATAAAATAGTACTAAATAAATTTAAAAATACAGTTTTTTCTTATACTTTTTAGCGGTTAAATGCGGTATCTGAGTTTATATGTGACCTGTTCTATGATATGAAAAGGCGGCAAGTTCTCAAAAAAATAATTTTCTACTACATTTCTCATTTTTGGATAATTTGCGGTGCTCTTTAACATGGCGAACACCAGAAAGTCACAATTTGTTGAAAAGTTTACTAAAAGTTGAAGAAAAAGCACAAGAAATTGGTGAAATTGTTTATCTTTAACAGCTGTTTTCTCGAAAACTGCATTGCGCACGCAAGCCTCCCTTTCGCAGAGCAGGTCCCATACATACAAATATTGCTCAAAAATGTTACGAGAAAGTAAGTTATATTTTTTAGTAAGTTTTTACTGATTTCCGAAAGACTGACGTCTCCGGTGAAAAATAATCGTAGGCGTAAATTTTTAAATATTACAATTGGCATTAGCGCTTGCAAATAAAACATAAATCAATACTTAAGGGGGTAGTATGGTATTTTTTTTTTCATTTTTTTTTTTTTTTTTTTTTAAATTATTCTATAACATCTTAAGATTATTGTGTGAAAGTTTGAAGTGCATTAGAGTAAAATTGACAAAGACACAGAGGATTAAGTATCTACCTCTCCAACCGGATTTCACGCTGCCGAAAATAGCTACCTAACAGCGCAAACAAAAGTGACCTGTTTATGAATTTTCTTGTAGCTGCTCCGTTCTTTTTGTCAAATCATCGTTACCATCTTCCTGTCGATAGACCTACGTGTACAAATTCGCGTACCTGTGTGTTCGAATGCTATGTTGAAAAGAACATTTAGTTGAAAATTGTCCGTTCTACCGAGCAGTTGTACACGTGCAGTGAATTTTTGTTTCAGTTTTTACTATAATTTTACATTTATTTTTTTTAAAATGCCAAAAAAAATTTGCCGAGAAGATCGGGAAAATACCCAGTCAAAATTATGTAGACCTAAAAAACGAGTACCTCCCCATAAACGAAAGAAGGAGGATATAATAGCAAACAGCGCATCAGCGAAAAAAATTAAGATGAACACGTCTCTGGACGTGGCAGAAGATTTCGAAAAACATTATCGTATCGTCGATTTTATGCTGGTTTTTTCGACAATTTCAACTTTAGTGAAGTGTGTGAAGTGTGATGGAACAATTAATTTTCAATCCTGCAAAAAAGAAGGCCTTGGATTCAATATTAAAGTTTCATGTGAAAAATGTAAACAGCCTCGATTTATTCCGTCTTCAGAAAGGATTCAATCAGGTCCTTATGAAATAAACTATCGGTTTTGTTTTGTGATGCGAATGTTAGGTTTGGGATTAGCTGGCTGTGAAAAGTTTTGTGGCCTTATGGATTTAGCAAGCTCATTTTTATCAAAAGCAACGTACAGCTCATATGAAAAAAAAATGTCCTACGTTATAGCAGATGTGACTAGTAAATTTCTTGTTTCGGCTGTACAAGAAGAGAAGAAAGCAACGTCTGAAGCGAATAATATCGAGGATACAGATGAGTTAACTGTATCAGGTGATGGAACCTGGCAAAAACGAGGGTTCTCTTCATTATATGGCGTGGCTTCCTTGATCGGGCATTACACCGGAAAAGTCCTGGACATTTTCGTTAAAAGTTCTTACTGTCAGAATTGTACAACTTGGGAAAATAAATTAGATTCTGCAGAGTTTGAAGAATGGTATGAATCCCATGTAAATGAAGGAAAATGCCATGCTAACCATACTGGACCCGCTGGAAATATGGAAGTTGACGCAATAAAAACAATGTTTCAACGTTCAATGAATAATGGAGTGAAATATCGCAATTACATCGGTGATGGTGACTCAAAAACCTACACTGGTGTCCTAAATTCGACGCCTTATGGTGATGATTTTATAATCAATAAAAAAGAATGTGTAGGACACGTTCAAAAACGAATGGGTAAACGTTTGCGAGATTTGGTGAAAAATAATGTCGAAGAAAAAAAAACAACAACGGGAAAAATTATAAGAAGAAAAAGTTTAGGTGGTAAAGGTAACCTTACCGTCAAAATGATCGACAAATTGACTGTCTATTATGGTCTGGCAATTCGACGAAACCATGATTCTGTGGAGAAAATGAGAGATGCCATATGGGCAACTTATTACCATTACAGCTCGACAGATAAAAATCCACAGCATCAAAAATGTCCGAGCGGCGTAGACTCATGGTGTGAATGGCAAAAAGCTGCAGCTGAAAAAAATCTGGATTCATTCAAACATAGCTACGAGGCACTTCCAGATAATGTATTACAAGCCATGAAGCCTATTTATGAGGACTTGAGTAAGGACGCACTTCTGGAGCGATGTGTTGGAGGCTTTACTCAAAACAACAATGAGAGTCTCAACCAATTCATTTGGAAAATTTGTCCGAAAATTGTCAATGGCTCTTGAAGTATTGTTGAAATTGATGCAAATGTATCAGCCTGTACTTTTAATGAAGGCTCTTTTACTTTGCTGGCATTTTTGCAAAAGATGGGAGTCAAAACAGGGACAAGTTCTCATGAATGGGTGCAGAGAATTAACAGCGATCGACTAAATCGAGCGGAGCTAGAAGCTGAACAAGTAACCAAGGAAGCAAGAATTCAACGTCGACAAGAACAAAAGGATGCTCTAGACATCCTGAGTGAAAGCCCTTTGCTTTATGGAGCTGGTATCGATGATTCAATGTAAGTAAACAACAAAAAATGTTCGTCTTAGAGTGTAAAAATCTTCACAAATCTTTAAACGCGTTTTTCTCACACTTGCCTTTTTTACGGTCGGTGTCCACTGTAGATTCATATCTACTGCACCGATTCTTTTCAAATTTGGTTTTTTTGTTTCTTTACTTTATTCACGAGGTAATGACGTCGAGTTTTTTTTTTTTTTTAATTTTGTCATATTTTAAAACAACAAAGTTTTCAAGTTTTTTTTATGAAAAATCGGTGTTTTGACTTCAAAGCGCTTTAAAAAATTAAAAAAAAAAAAAAAAAAAATTCGACGTTGTTGGTTTTTTGATTTTAGTTGATCCAGTAATGAGTTCTGAGGGACACCGCAATAAAACTTTTTTATGAAACGTCCGCGAAGATTCGCTGCCACCAACTCATTTCTTCATAAAAATCAATGAAAATTTCACACAATATTCTTTAAATATGACTTTATAATGAAGTAATTTTAAAATTTTGAATAAATCAACTGTGTCGACAAAAAAAATTTCGAAAAATACCCCCTTAAATTCTAAAATAACAACGAAAGAAATTATATTACTTATTTTGTAATATTACGGTTATACAAATTTTGAATTTTGATAAAAAAAACGCCGAAAAACAGCTTTAAAATATACTTGATCTCATAGTTGCTAATAGGTGGCGGCGCAAAATTAATCATTCAATTTTATTTTTAATTACATTTTTCACTAAAAAATAGTTTTTTAACAGAAAATAAATTACGGTTATAAAAATTTGCAATTTCGGTAAAACAAGCCTGCAAAATAAATAAAACTTGATCTTATAGTTGCTAATAGGAGACGGCGCAAAATTAATAATCCAATTTTATTTTTGATTACATTTTTTACTAAAAAATAGTTTTTTAACTGAAAAAAATTACGGTTATAAAAATTTTGAATTTCGGTCAAAAGAAGACTGAAAAATAGCTTTAAAAAAAGCTTGATCTTATATTTGGTAATAGGAGACGGCGCAAAATTAATCATCCAATCTTATTTTTCGCTAAAAAATAGTTTTTTAACTAAAAACAAATTTTGTACTAAAAATAATTTTTTTACTAAAAATTTTTTTCACTAAAAAGTAAAAAAATATTTTTTTTTTTTTACTAAAAACTAAAAAATAATTTTTTTGCTCAAACGTAATTTTTTTACTAAAAAATAGAAAATTAGTTTTTATTTTTACTAAAAACTAAAAAATAATTTTTTTACTAAAACATAATTTTTTTACTAAAAAATATATTAGAAAATTAGTTTTTATTTTTACTAAAACGGCGCAAAATTAATCATCCAATCTTATTTTTCACTAAAAAATAGTTTTTTAACTAAAAACAAATTTTGTAAGTACTAAAAATAATTTTTTTACTAAAAATTTTTTTCACTAAAAAGTAAAAAAATATTTTTTTTTTTTTACTAAAAACTAAAAAATAATTTTTTTGCTCAAACGTAATTTTTTTACTAAAAAATAGAAAATTAGTTTTTATTTTTACTAAAAACTAAAAAATAATTTTTTTACTAAAACATAATTTTTTTACTAAAAAATATAAAATTAGTTTTTACTAAAAAATAATTTTTTTACTAAAACATAATTTTTTTACTAAAATAAAATTTACTAAAAAATAAGTTTTTACCAAAAAAAAATTTAAAATGATGGAAATATTTACTTTGACCTTTACGCGCTCCATTGATTCTCTGTGTGTATACTGCAGCTGTCTATTTCATAAGTGTCAAATATGGTTGACGTACGACGCTATTTGCAAAAAATAAAAATCTTATGATAGGGTGCACCACCTTGTATAAATCGGAAAATTTGTGATTTTTCAACTACCAAAGTAAGTATTGGTTTAACTATAAAAAAAATTGAAAAATTGAAATTTTTTTGAATTGAAAAACTCAAATTTTTTTTTTTTTTTTTTGATTTTTCAACATATTTCCTTTTTTTCTTGTTTTTTTTTTTTGATTTTTCAACTTATTGGTTTGACTAAGACATTTTTTATTTCTTTTAAATACCAAAGTATTGGTTCAACTAAGAAAACTTTTTCATTTTTCAACTACCAAAGCATTGGTTTAAATTTTTTTTTTCAAGTTCGTAAACGCAAACAAAAAAAACTGTGAACGACTGAATTTTTACCAAGTTGCTACTAATATACAGATAAAAAATTGTTTATTGTAATTTTATATGTATAATAAAGTATGTATAAATTCTTAAATTAGAAATAAGGGCATCCCTAGTATATTAATTTTGTGCCACCTTGTATAAATCGAAAAATTTGTATCAAATTTTATAAATTTTATAATCCTTTGCAATAGTTTTTTGATTTTTATAGCTTCCAATTGTTTTTTGATTTTATTAGCTTCACCAATTAGATGTACGAAAATATCCTGTTTTTTGAGATTTTTCAACTACCAAAGTAAGTATTGGTTTAACTACAATATAAAAAAAAACTTTTGTTTTTTGTATTGGATTAACTATAAACATTTTTTTTTAATTTTTCAAGTACCAAATTATTTGCTTAACTAAAACATTTTTGTTTTTAATACCAAAATATTGGTTTAACTAAGAAGCATTTTTTTGTACATTTTTCAACTACCAAAGCATTGATTTAACTACGAAATTTAATGTAATTTTATATGTATAATAAAGCATACGTTCTTAAATTAGAAATAAGGACATCCTTAGTATACATTTACGCTAATAGGTTGATATTGTAACATAAGATACATACCTACATATATGTATAATACATAAATACCTGAATACATATCTACATATCAACCAAATATATTCTAGTTGACTCTCCTTACTCAGAAATTCCTTTAGTGTTCAGATATAACGGGACTAATGTTTGGTTAAATTCTACAATCCATATTCCATCGTCTCATTCGATCAATATAACCCAACATCTTTACATTGTAAGGTATGAGAACAACACACTAATAAGTTCTGAAGTCAAAACTTGTTACCATCTTACACCTGAGGACACTGGTTTATCAATATTAGATAGAGAAGATGTTGAGAAAGTTTACAACGATTTAGTTGCGACATCAGATGATCTGAATAATAATGAGGTACCAAATAACGATTATTCAGATATTGGAGGAACTAACATTACAGTCAGTAAAGGTTTTATATCTGATAGAATGAGAGAGAGGAAGTTGGCAATATTCGATCCACTAGATAAATCTGTAATCCCAGCATTTGATCCAACTAGTTCTCTTTCTTTTGGTAGGAGGATTAGATCAATACTATCCAACCAAATAGAAGAGGAAAATTTGGATAGATCTTTGACAGGCGTTGCCAGATTAAGTCCCCATGAGCAATATATAAGAGAGGTGAGCTTATTGCACGATTCTTTAATAACCTACAAGCGTCTTGCAAAACTAGTTGCAGTGAATTTGGGAGAGCTAATCAAGTTAACAGTAGAGAATCCATCTGACCATTGCTCGAGGAGGTACCAATATAAAAAATATGATTAAACATTTACCTTAAATAAGTTCATTTTGAACAAGCAGGGACTGCTTAGTCTACGGGTGGAGGTGTAACATAAGATACATACCTACATATATGTATAACACATAAATACCTGAATACATATCTACATACGTACATACTTACATACACAAACATATTAACTTACATGTTTAAATATTAATCTTAAATTTAGCAATAAGAGAAATTAGAGTAAGAGTAGAACTTTAAGAGATTTCGTTAGATGTAAGCTTTAGATAAATAAGGTTTACTGTAAATAAATTTGAATAAAGGAGTTGAGTTATTTCGCAGACACCGAGAAGTGAGTTTGTGTTTTAATAACGTTAATATATTCGCACCAGTGGTGCAGGTGCATTACAATTTGCCTAACAGTAAGAAATTTGTAGCTTCCTTTTTTCCTTTTTTTTTTCTTAGCATAGAACGGGTATGTTTGTGTCTATTTGTTGAGGTGCACAAACGTGATTTGCTCTTCTGGCTATGTAAGCAATTTTTTGTGAAGTTATAACTTATTTATATGACTATTGCGTTATTTTCGGTGTTATAATTTTCACCAACATTAAGGAATGTTTGCAGATTTCTTTAAAAAATGTTGGAAAAATCATTAGTTTGTATCTATTACTTATATTAAGGATTTGAATAGTTCTGCTTTTTAGTTATTTATTATATTTTATTTTTTTCGGTAGCATAAATTCATAACTTGTAACATATACGAGTACATAAATAGTTTGTGAAGAAATGCGGAAGTGGTGCAAGACATTTTTGTAGCACTTATGAGAGTGAATAAGAACTTTCTTTATAGTTTAGTACAAAAATCTTAGTGACGAATCTTCTCATCTAGCCCAGAAAGTGCGTTTTACCAACGCGGACGATAAACTATTCCTAATTTTCCAGTTTGCTTTAACCCTTTTTGTGGTTTTCGCTTAAACGCCTCATAAAAAGAAACAGCTAACTGAAGCTGACTTTGGAATTTTGTTGACATAAAGCGCCTGCGCCAAGGCGAATTCGTGCAAGGTTATTACAGTAATGCAAAAAAAAAAACAATTACATGTATTTTGTTTTTGCAATTTGGGGGTTTTAATGTCAAAATCTGTTGATTGATTTCCACGAATTTCTATCAGAATATAAACAAAGCAGATGACATCGACATTTAAACAACAGAAAACAAAAGCAAAAAAAACAAAAAAACAAACAAATCAGCTGATCTAGTGATACTACCTCATGGGAATTCACCTTCGTGCAAAAATAGCAAATCTTTCCACGCCGACCAAAAGTTCTTTTTCGGCATATAACTGCAAATTGGCACCAAACTACTGTGAAATCTAAAATATGATGAAAAAGTAGGACAAGCAGGATTGTTTTTTTTTTTTTGTTCATTTCATTCATGTAACACGAGCTGCAAGAAGAGTTCCCAAGAATGCATCCAGTTTTACTTTACTTTTACATACAAGTTCTTCGTCGCTTATCAGAATTGAGCGGATTCCAGATTTCCGTTGTTTCATTCGTTTCTTTTATGATAATAAAGCAAATGTTATGAGTAAAAAAATTTTGAATAACTCGTTCTTCGCATAATATGGTTCCTGCCCAGCGACCGATGACTTATTCTCTTATTTTTTCTGTAAAGGCATCGAATTTTTTAGGTCTAAAACGGTTAGCAACCAAGTGGTTAGTAATATTTTAATAAATAGTGAAAGCCGGTAGAAAGTTAGTCTATCCAAAAGCGGTATTTAAGATTGTGAAAGATTACTTTGATGTCTCAATGTTTGGAATAGTTAGTTCTTATGTTCTTTATTTTTCTTTTTTATTCTTGTTTGGAATAAGTCAACGTTATTGCTTTATACGATCTGTATTAGGATATGAAGTGCGTTTAATGTCATTTACTATAATGTAATTTATGTGTACCCCTCTTTTCATCAAGCTTTGCCTCACTGCCCTTGTCTGTTGCGTTATTATTTGAAGCATACAATCGTGAGATTTCATATAACTGGGGTAATTTTTTCAATTTTACATCGGAGCACGCCTGTCAAGCAGGAGCGAAAAGTGGGGTAAATATAGAAATGTGTTTTCCTGTACTTAACACTTCATTCAATAATGTGTGTGACTGACACATAGATGGCGGCAATAGTACTAAATCAATATTTTTTTCGAAAGTTGGCAACCTTTTTAGGCTTACTGTCAAAATCATATGTTAATCCGACCATTTGTTTACAAGTTACAGTGCTTTAAGTGACGCTACTTTTGAGTTTTAAAAAAAATAAATTCAAAGCAATTCCGTGTGCTGATTTATCATTGTTTTTTAATGAAAAAAAAATACTGTTCAATGTTATATGTATTCTCTTTAGAAATATACTACGCAATAGCGAATTCTACTCCAGCTTGTGCATTTTTGCTGCGTGTACAAAGATCAATGCAAAAAATTACTGGAAAAAGGAAAGAAACACTATTTGCTTTTAAGGAGACTCTAAGTGTAATGAAAAAAATATAAAATCATCTTCAATTTGTTTTCAATCAGTTTTGCAAATACACTAGTTCACAAATTTTCAGTTTCAAAAATGGTCCTTGACCAAAAAGTGTTCTTTAGACTAATTGAGGTCGTTGAAACCAAAAATGACTTTTATTTTTTTTTTTTCAAAGAACGGTTTTCGAGATATTCCCAAAAAACCTGTTTTTTGTGCAATAGCAAGGTTTTTGTACCAAGTATAGTGTTAGGGCTGTCTTACTGCACAAAGGCAACAAGAAGCCATCGATCTCCGTTGCTCATTCTACGAATGGCAAAGAAACTTATGAGACAATGAAAGAGCTACTTCAAATAATTGACTACAGTTCGTACCTATACCTGGAAAATATGCTGTGACTTGAAAGTTGTCGCTGTACTGACTGGTCTGCAGGGTAGCTATACCAAATACAGTTGTTTTTTGTGTCTTTGGGATAGCAGAGCGGATGACAAACATTTCACTCAACAAGTTTGGCCGAAGCGTGCGCAGCATGTCGTGGGAAAGAACAACGTTATCAAAAAAGCACTTGAAAGCACTAATGAAGAATTTTGTGAAAGCTTTGGCAAAAAAACCGGAAAACACAGCCCTTAAATACTTGAAAACCAAGTTCCCAAGATTGTCTATAGAGAAAATCAAAGCGGGTATATTCGTCGGTCCACAGATAAAGAAATTGTTTACGGACACAGAATCTCAACAATGCCGTGACAGTTCCGAAGCTTAAGCTTGGAAAGCTTTCCAAAAAGTTGTTCATGGATCCTTAGGAAACAACAGGAGCAACAACGACCGTCAATTGATTCATACAATGATGAAATACTTTAAAACTATTGGCTAGTATTGTAAAACGTACATACTCCAAAATAAATTTATCATATGCATTGATTGGAAAATTATAGGAAAATTTAGAATTAACTTTGTTTTTGTTAACAGGTGCTCGCATGTCGTAAAAAATGCACCTACTTCACAGTCATTTGGATTTTTTTCCTCCGAATTTGGTGGCTGAAAGTGATGAACAAGGCGAGCGATTTCATCAAGATATTGCTACGATTGAAAAGCGTTATAAGGGCTTTTTAGATCAAGGAAGGATGAGCGACTGCTGCTGGATGCAACTATGTGAAGATTCCGTGCAACATAAAAGAAGAAGTTTGAGAGTGAAAGCGTATTTTCGATCTCAAACATAGCCATGTCAAAAGTTGCAAAATCACATGTGTTGACCTTATGGGTCATAACTTCTACAATTTTTTGTCGATTCAGACAAACTTAAGCTTAAAATGTAGGTGACAAAATTTTTTTTCAGAAAACTTCTCTTATGTCGGTATAAAAAAATTTTTTGTTCTAGAAAAAAGTTAGTTAACTTTGATAATTTAGTAAAAAAACGTCAAAAATGCCTTTTTTTAAACTTTCAATAGCTGTTCTGTGAAAACTACGACTTCCATTAACACGAATTATATATTGTCATGAAACAAGATACTTTTTAAATTTTTATTTTAACTGGGTTAAAGATTAGACAACAACTGCCAAAAATACAAAAAAAAAAAAATTAAAAAAAAAACACCAATTGAAAGAACAGAATCCCAGTTCTTGTATTAATATTGGGTAGTCGAAAAAGTCTTTTCGTATTTTGTCAATAGATGTCGTTGGAGTCATCTATCTCCAGTGCTACCAATCACCTTGTGTCATATCATATGGTGTTAGAAAGGTGACATTTTAAGCTTCATTTAACCAAAAAAAAATTAAATTCGGAGAAGTTGAAAACAAGTTATACCTGTTCAAAAATGAGTGAAAATAATGAAGAAATTCGCTATATTTTGAAATTTTTGTATAAAAAAGGGAAGAATGACACGCAAGCCACCAATGAAATTTGTGAAGTTTACGGAGTCGATGCTGTATCAGTTCGTGTAGCACAACAATGGTTCGCTCGCTTCCGTTCTGGAAATTTCGATGTGAAAGTTGCACCTCGCTCCGGTCGACCTATCGTTGAAAAAGTCGATGAAATTACGGAAAAGATTGACCAGGACCGTCCACCATATAGCCCTGGCCTTGCACCATCGGACTACCATTTGTTTCGGTCAATGCAGAACTCTCTTAATGGAGTAAAGTTGGGTTCAAGAGAAGCCTGTGAAAATTTCTTGCCGCAGTTTTTCGCCGAGAAACCACAAAAGTTTTACACTGATGGAATAATGTCTCTAGAAGAAAAATGGCAAAAGGTGGTCGACCAAAATGGTACATATTTGGTTTAATAAAGCTGATTATAAATATAAAAAAAAATGAGTTGAAGTTTGATTAGAAATACGAAAAGACTTTTTCGACTACCCAATATTGTTACACTGGAGAGAAAGTAATTTGTCTTATCAATCAAATACAGAATCAAGCGAGTAAAGTTTACAGCAAGAAGCAATAGAATAAGCAGACCCAGAAAGGGTAACAGTAGGCTAGAGCAGTTATGAGGTTGTAAGAGACTTCGTTTAGCTAGAAGCCAGCATTAACACCGATAATTATGTCAGCCTTGAAATTCATTCTCCGTTCTCTCTTACCAATAAGTGCTACTTTGGACTAAGTTGTCAATTGAGTACTAAAGCCCTCTCTTAATGAACAAAGCTAACACTTTATAAGGCTCTCATCATGCCCGTCCTATCATATAGCGCAGAAGCTTGGACGATGTCAATATTTGATTAGGCGTTTCTTGGAGAGTTTGAGAGAAAGATTCTGTGGAAGATTTTTGGACTTTTGCATGCTGACGAAGGCGAGTATCGTAAGCGATGGAACAATGAGTTGTATGAGCTTTAGACATAGTGCAGCGACTAAAGATCCAGCGGCTACGTTGGCTGGGTCATGTTGTCTGAATGGATAGAAAATGCTCTGGCTCTGAGAGTATTCGATGCGGTACCAGCTGGTGGCAGGAGAGGAAGAGGTAGGCCTTTTTTTAGCAAATCTGAAAATGGAATAGCTTAAAATATTGTTTTACTGCGCGCGGTCACAGTTGTGGGGCATTGCCTGTAATTGCATGTACGCACTGTACAACGCGTTGATACAACAATCGCAGCGTGTGTGCTGGGCGTAAGGATTGTTGATACCAAAAGGTAGCGTGTATACGTTGCTTTAGTATTGTTGTGTTTTGCTAAGTGTGTGTGTCACAACTTTCGCGGTTGTTTTAATTATATCGTTCGCAGCTAAAAGAGACATTTCTATCATTTATTAATATTTCATTGTACAATAAATATTTGCCTGTACATACACTTAAAAATCTGCCTATAATAATAAATAAAAATATAAATTGGAAAACCCCAAAAAGTGTTATCTCGGAATGTTGGATATAGATCTTTGCTTGAAATTAATGATATTTTAAATAGAGATTCACGAGCTAGCGCTTCAAATGAATATATAAAGCATTGACACCATGTGAAATAACATTTTTTAGATTTGCTGTTGCTACATCGGTGGATGTAGAACGTTCCTTCTCAACCTACAAGTCAATCTTAACTAAAAAACGGTGGTGCTTCTCGTTCGATAGTCTGAAACATCATCTTGTTTTGACTTGCAACAATGAATTACTATAAGTATATGGCTAACTGAAATAAAAACGTTTACTAGCCCAGGAGAAAAATTACCTTTTTTGCATTTTCGGTGTTTTTTGAGAGATTTGCGAATATTATTTTGGGCTTTTTTTGCATTTTTTCGTGCATATTTTTGCCTTTTATTTTGCATGACTATCACAGCTCTACGTATTACAGAGTATACACAGTCAATATATGTACACTAATACAATATACTGCAGCCTACGGCCTATGTCACATGGAGACATTCGTACACAAGCGCATGCGTATGATATTACAGGGGCGAGGAGACGCAGACGCCTAGACACGTAGAAAACGACGCGGACTTGTGTAGTCCACGTATTCATCAAAATTATTATTAAATAATATTTAAATATAAAGGGTGTTTCAATTGGCGCGGGTCGATTTTGGCGCCCTGTGGCAGCCATTTTGTTTTGGTAACATCTGTCAAATCTTTTGTTTATTATTCAGTTGTTTATGCTAAATCATCATGGCAAGTTACACGATTGAACAGCACATTCAAATGATAAAACTTTATTATCAAAATGAGTGTTCATTAACGCAAACGTTGGCCCTTCAAAGTCGACTCTTCAACGTTTGAGACGACTGGGTCAGTAAACAGTCAGCCAATACCCGTACGTTCAAGGAACGCAAGATCAGCCGAGAACATTGCCGCGGTCCGTGAAAGTGTACAGCAGAACCCGAGGCAGTCTATTCCTCGCCGTGCACAAGAACTTGGCTTTTCGCAGACTTCAACTTGGCGAATTTTGCGTCGGGACTTGGGCCTACACCCGTACAAGATCCAACTGGCCCAGGGACTCCAAGTTGATGACCATAGACAACGCCGTTTGTTCGCTGACTGGGCTTCGAATCGTTTGGAAGAGAACCCCAGTTTTGGGCGAAAAATCATCTTTAGTGACGAGGCGCATTTTTGGATGAATGGCTGTGTTAACAAACAAAATTGCCGTATATGGGACGGCACCAATCCACATGAGGTTCACCAGGTGATAAGGGATCCTCAAAAAGTTACCGTTTGATGTGGATTTTGGGCCGGCGGCATCATTGGTCCGTACTTTTTTGAAAACGACTTTGGTGAGGCGGTCACGGTCAACAGCGAGCGCTACACAACGATGCTAACCAACTTCTTATGGCCCATATTGAGCCATATGGACCTAGACGACATGTGGTTCCAGCAGGACGGCGCTACGTGCCACACAGCAAACGCCACGATTGACGATTTTAACATCTACCCGCCCTTATTGAAAAACCCTTTATATTCAGTGAAAGTGAAATTAAAATTTGCAAATTAATTTCCAGTTAGAACAGGTATGTATTGATAAATTTTTATAAATATACTATGTCAAATTTAGTATCTATACGACGAAATTAAATATCAGTATATTGTGATTATGAAAGATCTATCTTACACAGTTCACAGGTACTGTTGAGGAAAAACTGATGTGCCTTACTAAACCCGATTTGACATCACTAATTTGAGTATTTGTAATTATAATTTTATAATAGTTATATTATTGTATTGGATGACCATAAAAATATTGTTGATTTCCAATTTGGTATTACTATTTGTTATAGGCTTCAAATGCCAAAAACGCTTGCTGAACGTGCAAGAGAATACAGAGCTCGGAAAAAATTGTCGAAACAAGAAAAACCGCCAGCGCAAACAGCAGCACGACGCAATCGAAAATGTAGGGCTCGACAGAAGGCTACACGCAATGATGATTTGAGATTCTACCATGGCCGGAGATCATCAACAACAACAACATTGCAAGCAGAATTTCAAAGACTGTCGAAACTCTTGATCCACAAAATGATTCAATTTATACAACAAAGAGAAGGATTGTCGATATACTCTTTTAATTGTCAAAGTCTACGTGCTCATGCTACTGACGTATTGACGTATTCCAGTTATGGAAAAATGTAATGTGGTAGTTTTTCATGAGACTTGGTTGCGTGATGACGAGGAAATCAGTTTACCGAATTTTAGCTGCATCATCCAGTGTAAAAGAAGTAATGTTCCGTAAGGCAAACAGTAGTTGTAGGCATGTGCTTGTATGTAAACAGGCCCTTAGCAGAGTGTGCATGTAATTATAATTACGTAATTAGCCCTTAAGACTTACTCGCTAAGCTTTCGTTGTAATTAGACCTTAAGATTCGTTGGTGGTAGCGTTTGGTACGAGTAGATGCCGTTTTGATTGAATAAAAATTCATTCGGTTTATCGCGACGAACACGGTGATATCGGTCATTTGAAAAAACCATATTATCTATCCTATTATATTATATCAGAAGTGGTTTTTTAACACATCGACATGTCAAAGCTAAAATAAAATAATGGACTCAATAAACGCTGATCGGTACTCCCTGAAGCAGCTGAAGGCCTGGTGCACCGCTGTGGGCATTAACGCTAGCGGCGCAAAAGCTTCACTGGCCGCCAGCTTGAGCAAACTTTCGGCAGAGGCGCGAAGAACAACGATCAGGACCAGTGTTGCCATTTTAGCTTTTTTCAAGCTAGATTTAGCTTTTTTTGTTTTCGTTTAGCCGGAAAAAATGTAATTTAGCTTCTAACTTTTTTTTAGCCTTTTTTCGAATTTTTTTTAGCTTTTTTTAGCTTTTTTCTAAGATTAATAAAATTCGATAGTATAAAAATTGTTAATCTAGTCTCCACAAAGTATGTATAGTGTGTGTCCGCTTAACACTGAATGGCAGCACGAACAATCGATTATTGCACTGTTCTTTTCACCGCCAACATTTCCATGTATAAATGCAAAATAATTTTCGAACATTCCTAACGATTCGCGCCGCGTTGTTGCATCGAGTAAAATTTGCAGAAATATGGAAAGGTAAGTTAAAATTGTGCATTTAAAGGTAAAAATTGTTAAATTTATGTTATTATACCTATTAGATATTTTAAAAAAGCTGTGCCGGCTCCAATTGAGACATCTTCGAGTGAAGAGGACAATTTGAATGAAGTTGAACCGAAAAATACTAAAAGGTAAGTGCGTACATACATACCTATGTATGTTTGTATGCACAAATGTATTGCATACTTTCAAGAAAATTCTAAGAGTTTGCCGTTTAACGTAAATATTATCAATAAAAGCAACGAAAATCTAATTTATTTTCGTTTATTGATAAATTTAACGTTAACATGCAGCCCTGAAGTAACTATTGTGAAATAAATAGTTGTGTATTAAACAGGTGTTCCCAAAGAATTGATTTACAAACATCCGAGAGTGAAAGTTCGTGCAGCTATTCGGATGAGGAATCACCGCGCAGAAAGACCAAAAGGTATTATATTCACATGCCGCTTTTATTGTTTTTTATATTAAATGACGTTTTTTTGTGGCGCAGATATACCCAACAAGTGAGAAAAGCTTGGTTCAGCGATAAAAGGTTTAAAGATTGGATATCTGAATATGATGACAAAATATTGTGTAAGTTTTGCGGCTGTAAATTGACACCAAAATTATGCACTTTGATAGCGCATGCAAATACGAAAAAACACAAAGCAACAGCAGGTCCATTTTTAAGAGGAAAGCAGGCAACAATTTCTTTTAAAGCTGTTGGTATTATTTATGATACAAAGCGAGCCGAATTAGCTAACGCACTTTACGTCGCTTCACACACAGCTATCTGTTCCGTAGATCATTTATCTACGATTCAAAGAAACTCGTTTCACGACAGTTCAATAGCTACAGGAATAAAACTGGCTCGATCAAAATGTAGTGCTTTAATTCGAAATGTGCTATGTCCATATTTTAAAAATCGGTTACTTTCTGATATCGGTAGCAATCCATACAGCTTAATTATTGATGAATCGACAGATATAAGCGTTAAAAAGTACCTCGGAATAGTGATAAGATATTATAGCGCTACCAGCAAATCAATTGTTAATACATTTCTTACACTATCAGTTATCGAGGATTGCACGGCAAAAGGATTAGTAGATTCAATCTTAAAAACATTGAGTGAGTTTGGGTTAGATATTAAAAACTTAAGGGGCTTAGGAACAGATAATGCTAGTGTTATGGTAGGCAGAAACCGAGGCGTGATTTCTTTATTAAAGCAACATCAACCTAATATTGTTTTAGTTCCATGTGTTTGCCATTCGATCCAATTGGCTGTTTCGTCTGCTTCGAAATTACTTCCCAATAAAATTGAATTTTTGATATCAGAAACATATAACTGGTTTTCTAAATCCGCAAGTAGACAAAATAGCTATTCCATGTTGTATGCTGCCATAAATGATGGGCTAGAACCTTTACAAATGGTTAGAGCCTGCTCTACTAGATGGCTGTCTATCGAAGTTGCCGTTAAAAGAGTAACCAGTCAATGGTTGGAATTGAAAACGCACTTTGGTATTGCTGCAACAGTGGAATGCTGTCATAAAGCGAAGCTGTTGGCAAATCTGTTCTCTGACGAAAATTTAGCTTATTTAATGTTCCTTGGCCCTATATTAAAAGAAGTTCAAATGGTGAATAAGCTTTTTGAAAGCAATTCTGTAGACCCCCTCAAGATGTTCAGTGACTTAAAGTATCTACTTTCAAATCTTTGCTCACTTGTTACTTACTCCTCAGAAACTTTTGACCCATTGTCTTCTCCGTTGTTGCCGTTATTAATTCCTCTTCCTTGTTTCCATTACTCCTTTGAGGAGTTTATGAAAACAAACATTAATGATATAGATACAGAAAAAAATATACGAGATAACTGCCGTAGTTTTCTTATTAAACTAATAGAGCAATTACGCCAACGTTTGCCAAGTAATATCGACACTTTGAAAAATATTAATTTCTTTTCTATGGAAAAAGCACTGAGCGCTGTAAAAACAAACATATTTGATAGTTTCAAACAAGAAAAATGTAGATATACATCTGACGAGATAAGTAACATAGAAATGCAATGGAAGAAATTGCATCTAATCGAATGGGAAGGCATAGATTCCACAGTTGCATTTTGGACACAGGTTCGGGAGTATAAGAATGCGTTCGGGGAAAATCCTTTTGCCAGTCTTTCTAATTTTGTTTTTGAATTTTTGGTTCTGCCGCTAAGCAATGCGGAGGTTGAGCGTATTTTTAGTACGATGAATAATGTAAAAACTAAGGTGCGAAATAGGACTAGTACTACAATGTTAAATGCAATTTTATGTATAAGGTATGGACTAAAAAAAGAAAAGAAGTGCTGTCATGACTTTGTCATAACAAAAGATCTCATTAGTCTCATGAACAATTCCAGTATTTATTCTTATTCCTCGGATGATGAAGAAAATTTTGACATAGAAATATAATAAGACTTTTACAGCCCAATCTAATATAAACGCATTGCGGTAACTTTTTGTCAAAAATTGTCTCATGTACATACAAGTTGTATGAAAGTAACATAAATTAATTTGCGTGCGTAAAAACCTAATTTGATTTCCAATTTTGGTTCTGCGTGACACCAGGGTTTGACATATACACACATATTTTTATCAAGAAAACTTGTGTTTATATCGGTTAGAGCAAAAAACGTCGTTTATGTTCGTGCGTTTATATTAGGTTGGGCAGTTAGTAAAAGGCGCATTTTTTATTTTGTTAACTGGAAGTGGAAATAATTTTATGAAGTACAAATTGCAATGTTTCGTAGCTTTATATTTACATATATGATGCAAAGCATCAGTGTATATACAATATATACTTTTATGAAATTGAAGTACAAATTAAATTTAATGTTTCACTACATGTGTAAAATAGTTATGCTAAGATTGTTTTTTATGAAAAATTTTATGAAATACAAATTGCAATGTTTCGTAGCTTTATATTTATATGATGCAAAGCATCAGTGTATATACAATATATACTTTTATGAAATTGAAGTACAAATTAAATTTAATGTTTCACTACATGTGTAAAATAGTTATGCTAAGTATTGTTTTTTTTTACAATGAAAATAACGAATAAAACGTAAAAATGGCGTTGTACTTTTAGCTTTTTTTTTAGCCTTTTTTCGATTTTTTTTTAGCTTTTTTTAGCTTTTTTTTTTATCCATCTAGCTTTATTTCTGAAAATGTTCTGGCAACACTGATCAGGACAACGGTGACAACGTACAGTAACGGCAAAGTGATATGGCTGTGGAAGCCAATAACGACGACGGCGCGGTTTTTATACATATGTAGCGGTAAGTTTGGGGTCCGTTTGTCGAAAAACAGTTCGAGCGACGCCAGAGAAAATAACAGTATGTCCAACGTTGCCAACGGTACAGTGGAAGACAACCTTAAATGCTACAAAAGGAAATACTTTTGTTTGGGGTTAGACAAAGAGGAAAGATAGAGATAGCAGATAGTAGATAGCGTAAGAGAAAATGTGGTAGAGCCAGTACAAAGTTCGACCCCGTCAGAAAACAGGCAGAACTAGAACAAATTAAAGCACAAAGTTACAATAAAACATATTCAGATATGAAACGGCGAGAACCTCGCAAATTTAGCCTAGATGACTATGTTGTAATCTCCAACAGATTCCGTATAAAGGTACTTGGTCGATTACAAATCTAAAGCCTTGGTGTGGTTTTAAACAAAGTCACGAAAAAAAAAAATACTGAGAAGTAAACAAACTTTATTTGTGTAAACGAAACTTCATAGAATCAAGAGATTCTATGTGTCAGGAGGGCCGAGTTGTAAGGCAAACAGTAGTTGTAGGCATGTGCTTGTACATAAACAGGCCCTTAGCAGAGTGTGCTTTGTGCTTATACAGAGTTGCCCATATTCGACGGACCTATCTGGCGACCCTGTATCTTTTGACAGAGACGTCAGATCGCTTAATGACATACCGCGTCGGAAGCGTCAGTACAAGCAGATTTTTACCATGGAACAGTGCACGCCACGCGAGCGCTCCCAAATTGTTGAAATTTACATTCAACAAAAGAAGTCAATTGAGAAGAGAAGAAGAATAGAAGAAAATTGTGATGCCAATTATTCGGCGAAAGCGTATGAGGCAGTTCTGGTTTCAACAAGACGACGCTCCACCACACACAGCTCGCAGCACTATCGATTTTTTTAAGAAATTGTTTCCTCGTGATGCCAATTATGGAGACATATCGCTAATATTAGATGAGGCCCAAAATATTGCAATTATAAAGGAAAGAAGACAACAGGACAAAAGTTGGATGATCCACAAATCCCAAATAATATTAAATGAGGCCCACAATATCGCAATTATTGAGGAAAGAAGACAACAGGGTAAACGTTGGAAGATCCATTAGTTCCATATCGGAACCTTCCCTGAATGCAAATCAATTTCTTATTGACGCTGGATTTTCGCAAAATGCCATCGCCCTACATATCATAAGCGTTATTAATAATATAGACTTAGGTGACGACCAGAGAGAGCGCTGAAAGCCGAGCCGAGATTGGCAGTGCGATAAAACTGATTACGTACAAGTCAATACAAATAAGCTTGTATAAGTTATCATAAGTTAATTCCCACGACTGCCTTTCTCACCTAGACATCGCGTCAGCGGGTTTTATGCGAACGGATATTAATTAAATAGGAATATTTCGTAAACAAGTGCAGCACATACGAAAGGAATCAACGGTATTAACGAATCAGCAGTAAAAGAAGGGAAATCAACGAACGGCGGTAACCTAAAGCCAGCAACTTGTTGAAGTCATAAGTCATTTTTGAATCATAAAATACTAGATTCTAAGGATGATGAGGTGCTGAATATAAATTTAGTAAAAGTGCAAACTGAATTAGCGATAAATACCCGATCCCGGATATCTCAGGGATCCTATCGAATCTAGGGGGGAGTAAATTTTACACCACCCTTGATCTTAAATCTGGTTTCCACCAGATAAACCTGTCAGAAAAAGACAGAGAGAAAACGGCTTTCTCCGTCAAAAATGGAAAATATGAATTTTGCAGGATGCCATTCGGTTTAAAGAATGCTCCTAGCTTTTTCCAGAGGGCAATAGACGACGTTTTAAGGGAGCATATAGGAAGCAAATGTTTCGTCTACATGGATGACGTTATTGTATTTTCAAAGGACGAGGAGCAGCATTTAAAAGACAGAGAAGCGATTTTAAGAAGCTTATTCGAGGCCAATATGAGAGTTTCAGCGGAAAAATCTCGATTCTTTAAAACAGAAGTCGAGTTTTTGGGATTCTTAGTAACACAAAATGGAATCAAAACATGCCCGGATAAAGTAGATACTATCCGAAATTTTCAGGAGCCCACTACTCTGAAGGGGCTAAGATCATTTTTGGGCATAGCTGGATACCACCGCGGGTGAATATGGCCGAGTTACTGCGTCTCAGTCGAAGAAAATCAAAATTGATTTGACCGAAGAACAGAAAAAAGCCTTCACTACCCTAAGGGAAGTACTGGCATCGGAGAAGGTGACGTTAACCTACCCCGATTTCAGGAAACCGTTCGAACTCACTACCGATGCCTCCTCGCATGCAATAGGTGCTGTCCTATCGCAAGAAGGAAAACCTATAACTATGATCTCCCGCACTTCAGCCAGTTGCGAGGAACATTAAAACTCTTAAGAATTATCTATATGGCGTGACGAATCTCACCGTTCACACAGATCACCAACCGCTCACTTTCGCGGTTTCAGATAGAAATCCAAACTCAAAAATAAAGAGATGGAAAGCATTAGACGAATGCAACGCAAAGCTTATCTACAAACCAGGCAAGGAGAATGTAGTCGCAGATGCATTGTCTAGGCAACACATGAATGCTTTGGATAATATGAGCACCCAAACGGTTCACAACGAGGAATCGTCGACTAACACAATTGAAAGAACGGAAAAGCCAGATAGTGGTAGAAGAAGGAATCGAACCGGGGAAGAGAACGTTCATTATTTTCGGGAAAAAAACCCGACATTTAATCACATTTAAAAATAAAGAAGATTTGATTAACCTCCTGCAGGAGGCGGTAAAAGCGGATGTGGTCAACGCAATATATTGCGACCTACACACACTGGCCTTATTTCAAGACGAATTGGTTGGACTTTTTCCAACAACCAAATTCAGGCATACTGAAAAATATGTTAATGATATATCCGACCCAAATGAGCAAGAAGAAATAATCGCGGCCGAGCATAATCGAGCTCATCGAGCGGCCCAGGAGAATACGAAACAAATATTAGAAGACTATTTCTTTCCAAATATAGAAAAAAAAGCTAAACAATTTGCGGCCAACTGTCGCACATGCTCTAAGGCGAAGTACAGTCGCCATCCACAAAAGCAACCCATTGCACAGACGCCCATCCCCACATATTGTGGAGAGATACTCCACATCGACATATTTTCAACGGGCTCTAAATATTTTCTGACCTGCATTGACAAATTTTCGAAGTTCGCTATAGTGCAGACTTTAAGGTCTAGAACAATAGTTGATGTGAAGCCGCAACTTCTTCAAATACTTAATATGTTTTCGGGTACAAAAATCGTATACTGTGACAACGAAAAGTCGCTAAATTCTCATAGCATCAAATCCACAATAAAAAATCACTTCAATATCGACATCGCGAATGCCCCACCCCTCCATAGTACATCGAACGGCCAGGTAGAGCGATTCCATAGCACCCTGATGGAAATATCGCGATGCCTTAAACTCGATACCAACATGGACGATATCGAGGAAATAATCCTTTTGGCCACAATAAAATACAATAGATCCATTTACACCGTGACTGCGATGAAACCTATCACTATTTTCCGTCCAGAAAAGGAGGGCAAACGAATAACATCCTGTATAAAGAACGCACAGGATAAGGAATTAAGAACCCATAATAAGAATAGGCAGGATAGGGAGTTTGAAATAGGTGAAAAAGTACTGGTTAAGAATAATAGAAGACTAGGCAATAAACTCACACCTCTCTATACCGAAGAGGAGATTGAAAAAGATCTCGGCACTACGGTGCTCATAAGAGGGAGGAGGGTCCATAAGGACAACCTTCGTGGAAGTTGAACATTATTAGTCGCTAATAAGAACTAACTTATTACAGGATTGTTTTGGTACTGGTTATGGTACTATCAGCATCGCTATCGGCAGGACGAATACTAGACTACACGAACGCAGAGTACATCCCAGTAGCTGATGGGGACCTTATAATCTGGGAAAACTTCGGACACGTCAAACATATTACTAACTTGACCCTATACGAACTGTTACGAGATGAAACGTCTAACGCTACAGACCATTTTCCGCGAACGCACATGAGGAAGTTAATGGACGCAGATATAAACCAAATAGACAGACTTTTACAGCTGATAAATACCCACCATAGGCAGGCAAGAAGTTTGAACGCACTCGGAACAATACTGAAATACATTACAGGTACTCCAGATCACGACGACTTTGACAGATTGACCAACCCAGCAGAGCAAATAATCGACTCACAGGACAGACAGTTTACCATCAACACAGAGGTGCAGAAGGAAATTAACAGCCTTACTACTACGGTAAATAAAATTTTAAAATCAGCAAAACAGAACGAAGTAGATACAGGTTACCTCTACGACATACTTACGGCAAGAAACAGGGCATTAATAATAGAATTAGACAATATAATCACCTCCATAGCTTTCGCGAAAATCGGGACTCTTAATCCCATTCTTTTGGATAGCTCAGAAATAAATTCAGTTATGAAAGCACAGCACTTCACAAGCTTCAACGTAGCCGATATAGTACCTTTAACTAGAATTAAGATTGTTCAGTATAATAATGCAATATACTTTTTAATAAAATATCCTATACCTAAGTTTAGATGTAAGAAAACAATAATTTTCCCGGTAGCACGCGGCAATCAAATTCTACACCTGCAAGAACCTACCATAGCTACATGTCAGAACCACACGGTAGCCGTAAAGAACTGTAGCAACACAACTCCGGCATTCTGCTTAACATCATCAACCGAATCATGCGCGTTGCAACTAATGACGCACAATACCGCCAACTGCGGTACCACGTTTATTACAACGATAGGCGACGGCTTGATTGTTATTAATGATCAAATTGCGATAATAGAAGAAAACGACGAAATCCCAGTTACAGTCAACGGGACTTACTTGGTGAACTTTGAGAAACAGGTGAAAGTCAACGGAACTTTATTTTATAACGAAAATTCCACAGCACCTTTGAAACCCGAAGTGCCATTGTCCCCAAATATCAACCTGACGCAGCACATAGAAATTTTAAGTGCCCCCTACCTTCACCACGTAAACCAACAGAACCTTCGACATATTAAACATCTGAAAGAAAGCATTGAACGCAGTAGCATAACGAATTATGTTCGCATTGGAGCTTTTGTAATTATGGGATTACACGCATACGCATTTCAGCGCGCAGTTGTAAACAGGAAGAAAATCTCCATAGCCAAGTCCGTCAAAGCGGCAATTGAAAACACCACCACGGGGGCCGCGGACGCCCCTCACTTAGAAGGGGAGAAGTTATCATAAGTTAATTCCCACGACTGCCTTTCTCACCTAGACATCGCGTCAGCGGGTTTTATGCGAACGGATATTAATGAAATAGGAATATTTCGTAAACAAGTGCAGAACACGGTTGCTAGCACACTTTGCGGTATCAGCAAAGTATCGACATTTGATACCGCTTAAAGTCACTACACCAACGTCGCTACAGTTCTGCTAACGTCATGACTTGCCGGCGCTGCACGACGTCGTAGGTTAAGTGGTAGGATAGTAAGAAATGAATTGTTAGTTCTAAGATAGGCTCAACACTTAAAGCTGACCAAGACGGCAGCTGGGAAAATGAAATAAAATTATAATAAATTAAAAACGAGTAACTTGTATAACACAGTGAACGCCGACAAGAGCAGAGAGCAAGGCCGATGAGTGCGAGAAAACAGTTTCAAAGCGTTTTTGCATTGTTGATGTTTACTTTTTAGAGTGAAGTTGTGTGTTTTAATGGTTTAAAAATAAAAAAAAATGGATATCGATCAAATAATAAGTGAAATTTTTTCCCGGCCTGCTTTGTGGGACCAAAAAAACAAATTGTATTGTATCACAATCGTGTTTGTGTGGAAAAACCGTGGGCATCGGTTGCAGCAGAAATAAAAGTACCAAGTAAGTAATATTATTGAAATCACAAATGAACCAACCACTTCATCATTTGCCTCCATACAAATTGGAAGTGAACCATTATTGGACCAAATACAAACAGCAAAAGAGACGCCAATTTATTACACTGACTCGATACATAAATAGTTTTTTTATAAATACAAATTATTACATGAAATATAATTGAATTAAACAAAGTATTAAAGAATTATTTTACCTCAGAGTCACTATCAATCTTTCGCAAGAAGTTACTGGCACCTTAATAAAATGTGTCCAGTTTTTGTTTAGTTTCACACCTATCTTGTCCAGAATGTAATCAAATGTTTCAATTTTCATTCGGGTATATTGTTGAAATTTAGCTGGATATTTCCTTAAATCATTACATAAATGATGAAATACACCAAATTCATTCCTTTTTAGTGTAATTGGATGTTTTCCAAACTCTTTTGTGTTAATAATTGCATTAATCACACTAGGAGAAGCAAAATACTCTTCATCAGATGAACCCATTACCGTGTACAGCAATTTTATAAACACAAAAGAACAACAAAACTAAATGACATAAGAGCAAAACACATGGAATTCAGCGCTGATTCTCGCATTCACTGTGTTACATACAAATTTTCTTCTCGCATGAAAATAAGCGTCAATAAGCTCGGCTCGGCTCCGCTCGGCATCAGCGCTCACTCTGCTCGCACCCTTACGCAGGAAAATAATCACGATTACATTGTATTTAATGAAAACCAAAAATTTTACCACACAACAAGTGGCTTGTCACTAATTCGAAGATCAACCAAAGAGAGCCAACTAAAGGCAATAAGGATTAAGATCAATCAAAGAGGATCAACGAAATTTAACTAAGTATAATTTACATATACATACATGTAAGACGGAGTATACCTGACAGCAGTGAGGGAGAGAAACGGGTTTGGCGTTAGAGCAGCCGTCGGCGGAAAGCTGAAGCAAAAAGTCGCAGGGAGCGCGCAAGCGGAATAGTCATTGTCATTTTTTTCATTCTAATTAAATACTCTTTTTACATATACAGTGGCTCACAGCTTATTTTATGCAGTGCATAGTCTCAAATCCCAAGCTTTATAACTACAAAACTAAGAAGAATATGAAAAAGAAATTGGTACCATTAAAAAGATAAAAAACTCAAGTTTAGAAAAATAATTTCATTTATTGTGAAAATATGTATTTAAATAACATAAAACAACCAAAATCAAAAATACTGCGTAATTTCAGGTCACAGCTTATTTTATGCAGTCGCTTCTTTGTACAACGGTACTTAAATATTACGTTATTTAAGAGTAGTAGGCGTATGTAATATCATCGCTTATTTATAAAATTACTTTGTATTCGCTTTTTAGTTTGATTTTAGTATTTGAAGTGTCAATTAATGTGATTAATAAAATGGGTCCGCGAACAGCGATAGGTCAACGTGAATTGGTTATTCACCATTTCAAAAACGGCCAATCGCTGCGAAAAATAGCAGAAATAGTTAACATTAACGCCCCTACAGTACAAAAAATCATCGAGCGCTTCGTCCATGAAAATCGTGTACATAATAAGGGCAGGGAACCACCAAACAAAATTTTCAGTGACACTGATGAGCGAACTATTGTAAGAAGGATAAAAGCTAATCCACGACTCTCGGCTCCGAAACTGACCTCTGCAGTTCAATCTGACCTCGGTAAACAATGTAGTGTGGAAACTGTTCGCCGTATTCTGCGCAAACACGATTTTCATGGCCGAGTAGCACGTAAAGGACCTTTTATCAGCCCAAAAAATAGACTTTTCCGACTTAGATTTGCCAATGAGCATGTTTCAGAGACGTCAGAGTACTGGAATTCTGTTATTTTCGCAGATTAATCGAAATTCAACATTTTCGGCTCGGATGGGATGTCCTATGTTTGGCGAAAACCAAATAAGGAACTCAATAAAGAAAATTTGAAACCGACAATGAAACATGGCGGTGGCAGCGTCATGGTTTGGGCCTGCATGTCGGCTGCTGGTACTGGGAGGTTGACATTTATTGAGACAACAATGGACAAATTTAAATACCTACAGATTCTGAAGGATAATTTGTTGCAGAGTGCCGAGGATCTGGGTATAAAATCAGATTTTCAATTTTATCAGGATAACGATCCAAAGCATAAAGCGGGTATTGTACAAAGCTGGCTAATATATAACTGTCCTCACTTGATGACGCCGCCGCCACAGTCGCCAGACTTGAATGTCATTGAAAACTTGTGGTCTATACTAGAAACTAATATCCGGAAACATAAGATTTCTAACAAAAACGACCTAAAGGAGGCGCTGAAAACGGAGTGGACGAATATTTCGCCAGATATTACAAAAAAACTGGTGACATCAATGCAAAATCGCCTTAAATCTGTTATAGACAACAAGGGTTATCATACCAAATATTAAAAATACTTCAAATTATGTGTAATATTAAGTTTTTTATAATTATAAGTAACTGCATAAAATAAGCTGTGACCTGAAATTAACCAGTATTTTTGGTTTTCGTAGTTTAAAGTTATTTAAATATATATTTTCACAATAAATGAAGTTATTTTGTTAAATTTGAGTTTTTTATCTTTTTAATGGTACCAATTTCTTTTTCAAATTCTTCTTAGTTTTGTAGTTATAAAGCTTGGGATTTGAGACTATGCACTGCATAAAATAAGCTGTGCGCCACTGTATATGTATCGTATATACATTTGGATTAATAAATTTTTACATTTGGGGGCTCAACCGCTTTTAAGCCAATAAAAAAGTGTCGCGTACGTGTCTGAACTTTGCAAAAGTGTGTAATTTTGAACGATGCATGCAACGAAGCGTTGTATCAGTACAGTCGATATACGTACATAGTTGGACATAGTAAGAGCAGTTGTTTGTAGTGACGCGAGTTGACGCTGGCAAGATTAAGTGGAAAAATTCATAGAAAGAACTCGAACAATTGCTGTAGTGTGCGCGAATTGACGACAAACATCTATACATATTTCGACTATGCGTTGCTAAGCGCAGGGAAAAGTTGTAGCTACGCAGTTGTTAAAGTTGTCGTTCGTAAGTTTTTTTTTATGTAACGTATATACATTTAGATTAATAAATTTTTACATACATATGATATGTACATATGTAAGCTTACATACATATGCAGTAAAGGAGCTGATCGAGGAACAGCAGACTTCAAAGTGTGCCCGAAGCATGCAGCGCCGAGCACTGATAGTAGACCAAACTAGACGCCGTATCGGGTCACTTAAAACGAATTAAACTTTAATAAAAACAGTGCAAAACTGGAATTTATTGATTCATTTGATATTTTCGTCAAAAACAAGAATACTGCATTTATCTGCAATAACTGCTTGAGTGAGTCAACAAATCTCTTTGCTAGGAAATCGCTCTTATCTCAAGAACTAATTTTATTAAGGTGGAAATTTTAAGAGTTTTTGCACCACAATATTTCTGATATAAATGCAACTAAGCGCGTATTAACTTTTAAGCCTACCAACACTGCATATAATCACTACATATAAACACAATTGAAAGGTCATCGCCTGCTGTTCTACTTCGCCTCGTCGCATATCTTCAAGCTCTTATATTTATTCACATTATAAAGGAACAACTTTTTATATGCACCATTTTAATGTAAACGTAGCTTAAGCTTATATTATTAGAATAACATATTTTACATGCATCATTTTATTGTGAACGTAGCTTAAGCTTGTACGAGTATTATCTGATTTGATGAAAAATGCCACTCTAAATAAAAAGGGAATTCTTCGATTTCCGCTTGAATGGTGAACACGCGTTTTATTTAAAGTAGAAATCTCTATCAATCGCCATAAATAAATTGAAACCCGGGCGTTTTATAACATAGTCACGGGTTACAACAAGGTTTTGAAGATGGGATCCAGTAAAAGATTACAATATTTTACGGAAATCCATCTCATTTTAGTGGAAATTTCTATGTGGATTTCAGATGTGAATACATAACCTTATAAGATAGTATCAACTTCGATTGCAAATCCACGAGTACCACATGTGGCAATACAGGTTGAGCTGGAGGTTGACCAGAGCTCATGGTTGCGTAAGTAGACCGTCGGCAGATAGCAGTCGACATATTTGATTGTGATGACAATAAAAAAAAGTACGAATGATGTTGCACTACATAGGGCACATGACATACTATACAACATTCTGTGCGACAAAATAAGTCGGGCAAAGGCAAGTCAACTCACATATACACAAATCGTCGGAAAACTAAGTGAGCCCTTTGATCCAGAGCCCTTAGAAGCAGTAGAAAAGTATCGATTCCATTTGCTGAAACTCGCAGAGAAACTTTTTGAATGCGCTTCGAAAGCTATAATAAGCATAATTAGTAGTACAATCACTAGTGATGGCACGATTAATCGAACAATTAATATTAATCGGTTATTTTCCTTTACTTGTCGGATTAATTGTATCGTGAAAGCCCTTTTGATTAATTGCAATGTTAATCGATTATTTCCAAAATAATCGAAAGATGTACGCCACTAGAAAATAAAATCATTTCACATCAGCAGAGCTTTTTACAATTTTTTTCAAAAACTTATTTGACCAAGGTTTTATTCAAGCGAAAAAAAAGGAAAATGCTCCCAATACGAAGTGATGTTTGGAAGCATTTTTCAAAGGAGAGTTCTACAGATATAAGGTATAAGTTGTGCTGCAAAACTTTAAAGTGCTCCAACAACACAACAAATATGATGCAGCACTTAAAGTTGAAACACTCAAAGGAGGCTGAAGCCTTAAAATTAAGTTAAAAATTCCACCATCAATTAATCGCAACTTTAATGTACAATGTGTACTACAGAGAAACAATGAAGCATTGTATGAAGCCAGTTGTGTCACAGAGGATAGCAATGAATTGCCAAGCACGAGCCACAAACCTACACCAAGAAGCAATCAGCCAAATATAAACACTGTGTTTTCAAATGTAGAGAGTTTTGCATCAGGTGGTACGAAGCATCAGAAATTGACGCAATCAATAGTGGAAATGGTTGTAATGGACAATTTGCCATTTTCGCATGTGGAAGGTATTCTTTCATATGACTATTATTTCTGCATTGTTGCAATGCATTATTGCTGATTCCTCATAGACATATGGATGTGTATCCTTTTCAGGGAAAGGGTTCTTGCAGTTGATGAAACATCAATATCCGCTTTATAAAGTTCCGACCAGGAATACAATAAAAGCAGAAATTGAAAAAATGTATAATAGAGAAGTGTAAAAATTTAAAAAGATGTTATCGCATGGGTCTAATATCTGTTTGACTACTGATATATGGACTGACACTCAAATGAACAGCATGGTATATCTTCATGCTCAAATCTAGAAAAGCGAAAAACTCTCTCTTTCGACAATTTGTCTAACAAACCGCGTTACTGCTGAACGCTACTGCGCAATCATTAACGCATGGCCCCTGGGCCGGACGTTACGGGGGGGAATCGGTTCTCTTTGTTGGCCGATTCACCCAAAGCGAAAAAGAAAAGAAAAGAACGTGAAAAAATTACATTCGATTTCCCAGATCTACCACAAACATTCAAAGAAAACCCTAAATTTGTTGTTTTGGCTGCAGTTGACAGTGGAAAAAACTTAGCCCAATACTTATGCTTGTTAGTGCATAAAGCAATCCTCGCTATAAGCAAGGAGATCACATCAATCTCAACGCTACGCGATGGCACCATTTTGCTACTGGTAAAAAACAATACAATCGCTCAACGTTTCTTAAAAACAACAACGTTACCCGGAGTATGTAAAATTACTTGTAAACTTCACAACACCCTCAATCACGTGAAAGATACTGTTTATGCACCCTGCCTCAACAATGTGGACGAAGAAGAAATCGGTCTGTCGCTAACATTCCATCGATACAACTTGCCCTCTAAAATCGACATATGTTGGCACAATGTAAAAGTTAGAGAATACATTCCGAGTCCCATGCGATGCAAATCGTGTCAAAATCATCCTTGGTGGATCTTTAATAAATCAGCCATAAACGTTTGCCTACATCAGTATAAAAAGGCCACTACTAGTCCTGAAGTTTACAGAGCTCTATTTCGCGAACAATTTGAAAAGTATTCTCAAGACAACTGGAGCTTCATCTACACAGATGGATCTAAAACCAATAATGTTGACACATCCGCCGTAGTTTCCAACACAGGGTTAATCATATCAGGTGGTTGGCTTTTCGGTGGAACCTCAGTCTTCACAACCGAAGCACTGGCAATCAAAATAGCTATTGAATATGCGACAAAACTGAAGGTCATGAAGTTTATCATGCTTGAGTGGACTCCAAAGCGTAAACACCTCCAGTAGTCTAATTCAAAATATTAAAGCAGCACTAAATACTCATCATAAAAAGATCAACTTATTATGGCTGCCGGGTCATGCTGGGATCCCAAGTAACGAGGCAGCAGATGCGGCCGCCAATAAAAATCCATCTCCAACCCTGCCTTACTTTTGCAACATTTGAAAAACACGATTCGATTAGGACCGTTGCAGTATATATTCAAAGTGAGAAAGAGAAGAATTGGAAAGAATTTTCATCCTGGTACGGCAAAGTTAACCCATCAGGACAAAACCCCCACTTTCCAAATAATAACACTCGGAGCCAAACCACTACCTTTATACGGTTACGCATTGGGCACATCCTCTTGGCACACGAACACTTCCTCACAGGGAAACCCAAAAACACATGTCCTTGGTGTGGATCACTTTCCACGGTCGACCACTTACTAGATGAATGCCCCAATCTCCGAAGCCACAGGATCAAAATATTTGGCGACATTAAACCCTCCGCACTTCTTGAAAAACCTTCTTCTGAAAACATTCACAAAATATAATATATAACTTTCTGAAACAATGTAAGTCAATAAAGATTATTTAAACTCCATAATTAGAACTAAATCAACACAGGTATTATATACTTAAAGAAGGATTCGTAAGCCCTGGCAGCTGCTACTCCTCTATATTTAGATATAAGCATTTTGATATATCTAATAAATAATAATAATAATAATTTTCTTGAGCAAAGAGTTTGTTTGAAATTTTATGTTGCGAACGAAATTTCGTGTATCGATGCACTGAAAATGTTGCAAAAAGCATTTGGCGAATCTACTCTATTAAGAACAAGAGCATACGAATGGTATAAAGACTTTACGTCGAACACCGATGAAAACGTGAAGAAAGTGAAAGAAATTGTTGGCGCAACGAAGTAGTTTTCACTACCAACGTAGTCTTTAGTATTATATATATATTTTTGCATACTAATACTTTTTAATACATCCTTGAATTGTTCTACATTCCACTTATTATATTACATTCCATTTTTTGAACTCATTGTCAGTTACTTGTAAGCATTCAAAGAATAAACTACAAAAACTCAAACTTTGCTTTAAAAGAAATCGTGCTTGAAAATCGTCATACCAGCTTAAGAGAGATTTCTAGTAAACTTGGCATTTCACATGGAATGGCACAACACATTGTGGTTGATGTTTTGGGTATGAGACGCGTCACAGCCAGGAGATCAAAGAGAATGCGACAAAGGAGCTAAAGGCCATCCCTTCATCGGCCTACCAGGGGTGTATGGAGGACTGGGTTAAACGTTGGCACATGTGTGTTGCTTCAGACCGGTCATATTTTGAAGGAGATAAAATAAATTTGGCTGATTTTTAACTCTGTGTTTTATTTACACATTACCGGTACTTTCTGATCATAGGGTATCATGTTTGATGTGAAATTCCGACAACTTCAGCAAAAATATACCATTTTAACCGTCCAAAGTTCGGTCGTTCTTGGGCGCAAAGTCTTTTAAATCAGCAGTATACAAATTTTGTTTGCACAATTACTTCATTATTTTCTTTGCCATTCCCAATAGTAAATTACCGTCAATATCGAAATTATCAAGGAACATATTTAAAGAAATCTCCATTACTTTTATTTCTGTATTCAACCTCACGTATGGAAAATAAGTGCCGAACATCAGAAAAACTACAGCTTAGCATTCGCAATACGTGCTGCAATACTGTAGCCTTTGTTTTGAGGCACGTAACAAGCCCTTACTATTACTATTTTCATGCCTCAGCGGTAAGTGTTACCTTAGCTTACAGTAATTAACTGAGGACTTTATTACGACTCTGTGTTAGATAGCTAAGAGACCGGGGCGGGAGCAAGAGCGGGGACTCCCAATTACAAAAAAGTGTAAAAAAAAAGGAAAGTATCATACCTCACGAGTGAAGAATCCATTGTTTCTTTTCGGATGGAAAACCATTTCTTTTTCTGGACAGTGAAGGCTTTAAGGATATAATGGATCCAATTTATAGTTCACTAGGCATGAACCCAATAACCTCGCGCAATGTGATAAATTTTGTAAAAGTCAAAGAGCAGTCAATTAAAGAAAACATAAAGGCTTCAGTTAAAGATAAACTGGTGTCGCTCAAAATCGATGTTGCCACTAGAATGGATAAATCCATTTTAGGTGTAAATTTGCAGTTAATCGATGCAAGCCTTTATACAACTGAAATCAGTGTAAAAACGTTGGGCACGATCCAACTCGCGGATTCTCACACAGGTGTATACATAAAGCAGAAATTTTAATGGATTATGAAATAAAAGTGGAACAAATTTTCAGGTAAAATTTGAATTACAGAAAATATATGTATGTTTTAAAATAATATTACATTTATGCATACAGCATAAAATCTGACAACGGAAGAAATATGATAAAAGCAGTTCAAGTTTTAAACGATACTACAGAGGAATCTCTTTTTAACGATGATACGCAAGGCGAAACTGTTATGGAGGAACTAGACACCATTGATTTGAAAATGATATCTAAAAAGAGAGAACATTTTTCAACTGATGAAGCAAACACAAAACAAAAACAAAAACGAACTATTGTTGAGAGATAGATAGAGACTTAATACAAATAATATGAACTTGTAAAGAAAGTCACCTTGGCTGACCTTTAAACGCAAAGAACATTAAAATATTTGAAATAAATTAACTCCAGAAATTAAGAGAAATTCTCCCAAAGAAAACTTTTTACATACGTTAGTACATTTACTGCTACTCTTATTGGTGAGTTAGTACAGGGTTGGCCATATTAAACTGACCCATTGAGTAACCCTATAACTTTTTACTGTAATTTCAGATCAGCTAATGACATACCGCGTTGGAAGCGTCAGTCGAAGGAGATTTATACCATGAAACAGTACACCCCAATAGAACGCGCTGAAATTGTTCAGCTGTGCCATTCAAAATTCCTTCTCGATTGTAAAAACGCAACGTGCGTGGAGAAAAAAAAATAAAGTGAAAAGTGCGCCGTCAAAGAACGCAATCAAGCAAATGCACAAAAGATTTTTGTCTTCCGGCACTGTGGCTAATACCCGACGTCCAAATAAAAAGCGGCCAAGACGATCTAACGAAAATATCTCGGCCGTACGTTGTATGTGTGACAACGAAGTCAACGAGCTTTGCCAGCAATTGTTGTGTATGAGCGTGGGATCTACTTCGGCAACAACAGCGATAAGAGAAGTTTGTGGCAGCACTGCTGCTCAATTAATTTATGACAGTTCGTCATTTGACAATAGTCGTTAGCACGCACTCTCTAAATACCTTCTTCTCTTCTCAACCGGCGACGAGACAACATCATTCGCAATTGTAAGAACAGTATATTCAAAAGCCGAAATATTTTACACCATATTGGTGACCCCGACGTTTGAAAATAAATTTTTTAAATAATCAGCGGAATATACTCGTAATTTACTCGCAATTTTTTTGGACGTAATTTAACACACTATCCATAAACGCAATTAAGAAAAAGAAGACCTCATTGCTGCCACGTGGTTTCAACGCGCCGATATTGCGAGGGTTTTTTTCGCCGTATTTTTTTCAATTGGACTTGCATGAGCGATCGTTAGCAGAAATTGTTTGAGGGATCTTTCGTCTGGAAGTCAAATTGTGACAAAGTTTTGGAAAATCTACTTCGTGCATTCAACATGCCTGGAGATAGCGAATCGATCGGGACTTCACAGTCAAGCAACACATCAAACGTGAGTACTGTTAATTCTGTGCCTTTACCAGAAATCAGTCGAATTACAATAAAAGCACCGATATTCGTTAAAATTGAGTGCATCAGCAGCAGATCCAACCGAATTGTCAATATCTCCAACGTATCTTATCGTAGCAACAGTAACAATGGCTGAAGCTAATCAAAAACGAGAGCGAACTGTTCAAAGTATTAAGTTAGTTGCTTCCTTTGATGGAGACAGAAATTATTTGGCGTTATACATTGATTGCTTAAACGGATTAATGCCAGCGTCGTCTTCTCTTAATGAAAGCGAAAGGGCGTTTTATTTCCAATGCATTATAAGCACTCTGCGCGGACCAGCATTAGACGTAGTCAGAAGGGAACAACCTGAGACATGGGAAGTATTGAGAAAAATCTTGATCGAAGAGTTTGCAGATCCCACACCAGTGACAACGGCAATATTGTTGGTTGGTAATATTAAATTTAATGGTAGCGTAAGGTTGCTTTGTGAAGAAATAAATGCAGAAGTATGTAAAATTAAAGATAGTAAAAAATTAAGAGAGTCAAATACCTCAAGTATAAATTTTTTGTATACTGAGTTGACACGAACTAGTTTAAAAACTCTTAAAAGAGAATTACCTTTTCACTTAGTAGCTTTAATTAATGCTAACACAGTTACATATATGAAGTCTGCTATTCAAATTTTAAGAGAAAATGAAGTTTATGATAACGTTGTTATAGGAAAAAATACTAAGACTAATTCAAGCAAACAGCAATTCAACAATTACAGAATTCCAAATGCGCATTCAACTTTATATCTTCAGGCAGAAGATATAAATGATGAAATAAAGAAAAAGAATAAACTGTTACATTTGGGCGGTCCACAGCTACAGGAAGTGGCATTTAATATTCCGGGTGCTTTGGTTGAATCCGATGGGAATACAAATGTTTTCAAAGTACTGGTAGACAAGCTGGATGAATATTTTTCACCAAAGCGTAACTCGACTTTTGAGAGGCACCTGTTCCTTAATCTGTCCCCTAGCGAGGGCGAGAATTTTAATAAATACTTGTTGCGGCTTAGAAATCAAGTGTCTAAGTGCGAGTTTGGGAAAACTGCGTCGGAAATTATCGAAATTTGCGTGAAAGACAAAATTATTGACTCTTGGGCCCCTGTTGACCTTAAAAGGAAACTGCTCGAAAAGGAACAAAGTCTGAATGAAATAATCGAGTCCTGTCAAATCTACGAGCAAATCAGTAAGCAATCGGGGTCAATGTTCACAAAACCAAGCGAAGAAAAAGTCAATAGAATTTCAGCCAAAACATCCGGAGGGAGACATGAATTGGACGAGTGTATGAGATGCGGCCAAAAAGGTCACGAGAATAAGGACTTAAAATGTCCAGCGAGATTCCTAAAATGCAACAAATGTGGTCTGGTGGGACATTTCGCAAGAAAATGTAAGACCAAAAAGCGAAAACACAACAGCAGTGGACATAGTTCACCCAAAAAGCGGTCATCAGGGTCGTTTAGGGTGCGTAATGTAGAGGAAGAAAGCGAACCGGAAGAAGAAGTTCGAGAGCTGCATTGCTTCAAGATTACAAATGATTATTGACTCGGGTACGCGATTCAACTTGGTTAGTGAAAATGATTTTAAATCGTTAAAGAACAATGCAGCAGTTCTATGGAATGAACGAAAAGACTCGTCCACTCATTTCAAAGCTTATGCGTCGAACCAAACACTTAGTGTCCTGCGGGTATTCGAAGCACCAATAGGGATACGTAATGTAGAAAGAATTGCTAGCTTCTATGTGATCAAAAATGGATGTCAGTCACTATTAGGGCACGACACGACAATGAAGCTAGGAGTGCTGAGACTGGGAACAAACGTAAAACGGGTGGATAGAGTAGAACCTTTCCCAAAGATGTTTGGGGTGGAAATTAAATTATCAATAAATCCAGATGTTAAGCCGGTACAACAGGCAATGCGACGAGTCCCTGTGGCGTTGGAAAAGAAGGTCGAAGATAAAATAGACCAAATGTTTGCACTGGATTAATCGAGCCGGTGTCGGGACCCACATCGTGGATTTCACCAATAGTAATCGTCGTCAAAGAAGGGGGCGAAAAGAGACTGTGCATCGATATGCGCAGGGCAAATCAAGCCGTATTACGCGAGAATTATCCACTCTCCACTTTTGAGGTATTTATGACCAAACTAAGAGGAGCCAAATTCTTTTCAAGAATTGACCTAAAATGGGCATACCACCAGTTAGAATTGGACAAGTCCAGCCGCCACATCACGACGTTTATCTAACACAAGGGCGTCTTTTAGTACAAGAGACTGATGTTTGGAGTAAACTCAGCTCCTGAAATATTTCAAAGCGTGATAGAAAAGCTTTTATGCTCGTGCAAAAACGCACTAAATTACATAGATGATATCATCATATTCGGAAGAACAGAGCAGGAACACGATGAAGCCGTCAAAAAAGTGGTAGACGGATTCAAAAACAACAATCTCCTACTGAATGAAGCGAAATATGTGTGGAAGGTAAGGCAACTCAAGTTTCTTGGCCATTTGCTATCCGATGGTGGCATCGCACCAGATCCTAGTAAAGTCCAGACGATCATGGATTTTCGGGCTTTAGGGGTTAAGCCTTTCAAAATACAGAACGCAACGAAGAATTTTTGGTGAATGGGCTCTTGGAAAGTTGGCCGATGATTAACTTTTTTATCGATTGTGTTCAGCGACGAAGCTCATTTTTGGATCAATGGGTACGTAAATAAGCAGAATTGTCGATTTCGGAGTGAAGATCAGCCAGAAGAATTGCGACAGCTACCAAAGTATCCAGAAAAGGTCACAGTTTGGTGCGGTTTATGGGCTGGAGGTATCATTGGACCGTACTTCTTCAAAGATGCTGCGAATCGTAACGTAACTGTGAATGGTGAGTGCTACAGTGAAATGATATCCAACTTTGTTTTGCCCAAAATGATTAGAGCTTGATTAGCATGACATATGGTTTCAGCAAGACGGTGCCACATGCCACACAGCACGTGTAACAATGGACTTTTCGAGAGACGAGTTCGGTGAACATTTTATTTCACGTTCGGGACCTATCAATTGGCCACCCAGATCGTGCGATATAACGCCTTTAGATTATTTTTTGTAGGGCTATGTTAAAGCTCATGTCTATTCAGACAAGTCTGCTTTAATTAACGTATTGGAAGACAACATTCAAGCATTTATATGTGAGATACCGGCCGAAACATTAGAAAGAGTATGCCAAAATTGGACTAAGCGGGTGGACCATTTGAAGCGCAGTCATGGTCAACATTTGCATGAAATAATCTTCAAACATTAAATTATATGGACTGTAATATCGATTTAAATAAAAATTTCATGCATTTTTCTGAATTTTACGTATATTTTTTTGAAAACCCTTCCTATAGCTCTTAAAAAATCATCCTTTATTTAGTTTCCAAGTTATGGCGGTCACGCCTTTGTTAGACAGACTGTACAAAGGTGAAGGATAAGATAGTATTATTGTATTAACGAAAGGATGCTTCAAAGTTACACATTTCACAAATTTCTCACAGTTCTCTTCAAACGCATAATTTTTGGCTACACAAATTGTCTTTTCTTCAAACTACTATTTTTATGTATGTAAATGCTTGAGAAAATATGCTCAAGCAAAATACGATATTAGAATGTTTTGTTAAAAATGCAATTATATGCTGCTTATTTGCGTATCGACAACATATTTTTAGTATCGTAAATTTTGTTGAGTGTGGCAATTTTAGATATACGTCTATGTATGTATGTGTGACCCTATACAAATATCATAAATGTTAAGTATTAATATTACAATTACAATTTTAAAATGGCTTATACATGTGTGTATGTATGTTTGATCATTTGTATACCTACATATACATATATTTACGTCTCAGGTGTGCATAATATATCCCCTGCTATCTAAATTTCGAGAGTTGCACTCTTAGGTACGGCTCAATTTCATATTAATACACTTGTGTGTGTTTGTTTTCACTCAGAATAAGTTAAATTGCAATATATATATGTGTGTATTTACTATATTCCATGTATCTCATTAATTGCACTGGCATAAGTAATTTTAAAAAATAATCAAACATCAAAGGAAGCTCCGAGCAACTCATTAGCAACTTTCTTCACTACTGTTGCCCTAGGTTAAGTTTTACAAATAATTAGCGCACCTTATCGTTGGATTTATTTGCTACTTAAAAAGAGTATTTTAGCTAAATTGGGGGCACAAATAAGGTTTGTGACGAAAGTAACGGGGTTTTCTTTTAACGTTCAAAATTTTCTACAGGGCTACGTGTCAAACCAGCTGTCATTTCCGTTCAGGGTCCTCTGGCAAAGTGTCATACAAAAACATTCACCTGAACAATGTTTGGAAATTTTGCAATTTTCTTTCTTTTTTAAATTCACCTTCCACTACTCACATCCAGTTTCGTTTATTTTTCCTTTTGGAAATTAAATTTGAAATATAAAACTAATCCTACAGCCAAAAAACCCAGATAAATTAATAAACTATTCATTGATATGCTACCAAGATAATTGCGCAATATTGCATTTCAAATTCGAAAGAGTTACTTCCGTTTAGTTGAATTTCAAGGGCTGATGTTGAATGTGAACCACGCCTAAACGTCAACGACACCGTTGGACTTCTTTCTTTGGAGTTATTTGAAAGAAAAGGTGTACGTCGATAAGCCAGCAACAATTCAAGAGCTAAAGGATGAGATAATTCGGCACATTAACGGCATAGAACCTCAATTATGCCTCAGGGTCATTGAAAATTTGGACCATCGGATGGTGTGCCGTCGAGGCCGCACAATGGAGAAAGTCAAATTTGCAACATACCACCTACGCAATGTTTAATGGTATTTCTAAATCCCAGAATAGAACCAACAATAAAATCAAAAAGAATTACTAAACTCCGACTAACAGTTTTTTTTTATAGATATGTCAAAAGTATAATTTTTTTATAGTATTGAACTGACTAAGAAAAAACTTCAAAGCCCAAGGTGGTTTTTTTTCCTTTTGCTTGAGCCGACTTCCAATTTTTTATTTTTCATTTAGGGTACGATATTTTTATATATTTTAGCCGGAAGAACAAAGGCTGTGAAGCATTTGATTATCTATTTATAATTAATTTTACGAAAAACAAAAAAAAAATCATATTCCTTCATATTCTTGGATCTGCAAGTTGAGCTACATTTACCTACGGTCAGAAACTAGTATCAACGTGTTGCTTAATAGCGTCTCTTTCAGGTGGCACCAGGCGCCACTGATTATTTTTTGGCAATGATAATAACTAAACGCTTTCTATGTGTGCATAATGATAACGAAACACTTTTAATTTTGTTTTGACATTTTGAGGGTAATTCAGAATTATGAACTTGTATCCTGTGCGTAAATATTTGCTGGCTTATATTAATAATAATCTGTGAATCGTAATAATTATACTCTTTACTGAGTTTGTCAATGTAAACAAATATACAGGTATCCCTTGTATAACGCGGTCTTATACAAAGCAGTTTCGATATAACGCGATTTGCAAAAATTAGGTTTCAGTACAACGCGAAATTTAGGCTTATATAACGCGAAGGGGAAAATACATAATTATAAAATCTGGTAACACTAATTTGCGTACCACATATTTATAATATGTTATGTATTTTTAATGTAAACTGGGAATTACCCTTTTTTGCCTTAGATAGATAGAATAGATATTAATCTAGCACCTTATTACGAAATTGAAAAGGAGCTTAAAAAACCAACCACCAAAAACTGATAACAGATTTTGAAATTATAAAACCAGTAGAAGAACCACAAGGTCCCACAACTAGTTTCTTATCCAATAGCGAAAACTATGTTAAAGAAATACTATATCTTCTGATGAAGCTATTGCTACCCCAAAACGCCCACGCGCAAAGATCTTTGAAGACAGTGAAACAGATTAACTACCATATGAAGTTTGAAGAATAACAATAAAGTTTTTAATAAACCTTTAATTTGTTTTAGTTTGTTTTTAAATTTTTTAATGTGCACATAATTATTTAAATTTTGTTTTTTGAATTTTGAAATATGTCTGTACATATGTATTATTATTCATATCTTGTGTTTTTAATGGTATAAGAAAGTCTGAACTTTAGTATTGAGTTGAAATATATGTGCATCTGTTATTTTGTATGTATTTTATTAAAAAAAAAAACCTATTGGAACATAACCCCCAAATTTATATGAAAACTATGTTTTAGATAACGCGGAATTACATAACGCGCAATTCTTCTGGAACGTAACTATCGCGTTATACGAGGGATACCTGTATAACGGAAAGTTTCACCATTTCATACGCGGATTTAGGCACGAAGCTTCTGGAATATGACAACGATAGGAGAAAATTAAAATTATTTTTGGAACAATCATACATTGTCATAAGTGAACATAAAATTGACCGTATTGTGGATGCAGTATACAAACGTTTCTACTCTCAATTCAAACGAAGGTGGTTGGATTCTAAGCGCACAAAATCGCGATTTGAAAGTAAGAACGCAAGTTGGCTTGAAGGAACTTTTTAAATTGACTTAAGTAATGATGAGTGTGAACCTTCTACCAGCTCTAAAACTGGTCGTCCACGAAAATCCTTTGATGAGTGTTGTGATCGTGCTAAGCGATATAAAAGGGATGAAGTACGTGCTATGTTTCCCCAAAAAGTGATTGATTTTGCTTCTACATCTAATATTTCGAAAGCTGATCAGAAAATTTGCCCCAAAAAAACAGTTGGTTTGTTTACAAAGCTAGAACTCACAAAAGAAAAATATGAGTATCTTATGCACTGGTTACAACGTGAAGGATATAACATACTTGTATCTTACAAAGCACTCTCGGAAGAAAAGACTAAAAGTTATCCAGAAGGCATATTTATTACTGAAAGTTCAGCAAGTGTACCCTTACAAAAGCTTTTGGATCACACTACTAAAAGAATTTTAGAGACTAAATCAATAAACGAGATAAGCCAAATTACAAGCGAAAATTTCACGTTATACTCTAAATGGGGTTCTGATGGAGCCTCGGGACAAAGTGAGTATCTCCAAAGTTTTTCAACGGAAGAAGTGTCTGACTCTCATTTATATATGAGAGTTGTAGTACCACTAAAATTATCACGAAGTGACAACATAAATCAATCAGTGTGGATTAATGATAAAGTTTTCATATGTTAAAGAGACTTCTGAAGTTATACGAAACGAAAAGAGAAAGGTAGATGAGGAAATATCGAAGCTCAGAGAAACCGAAGTCACAGTAAATAATCGTGTAAAGTAAAGTAAAACATGAATTATATTTTTCGATGATCGACGGTAAAACAGCGCAGTTTGTGACAGAAACATTAGCAGCATCTTCTTTTTTTATTTGTGGAGCAACAACCTCAAAAATGAATAAAATTGAAGAAGTTCAATCAAGGCCCGTAAATGAAGAAGCACTGAAATTCGGCATGTCACCTCTCCATGCTCGTATCAAGCTGATGGAGTGTCTTCTGCATGTAGCCTATAATATGGAATTTAAACGAGGACGAGTCGACTCACATACTCGCCCAATAAAAGAAGCCAGAAAACAATTGATAAAACGAGAGCTAAAAGATAAAATTGAGATACAAGTTGATACTGTCAAGCAAGGATCCGGCACAACAAATTCCGGAAACACGTCACGAAGATTCTTTGCCAATCCAACCTTAGTTTCTGAAATAACAAGTTTGGACGAAGATTTAATTAAAAGATTTGCTGTTATTCTTGAAGCCATAACCATACGTGAGCCAGTGAACCCAACAAAATTTGGAGATTTTTGTATGGAGACAGCAAAAAAGTTTGTTACTTTGTATGAGTGGTACAATATGCCAACTACTCTCCATAAAATTCTCATACACGGTAAGGATATAATGGAAAAGTGTATTTTCCCTGTGGGTATATTGTCTGAAAAGGCTCAGGAATGTCGAAACAAAGACTACAAAAAGTATAGACTCAGACACTCCAGAAAATGCAGCACAATTTCCACGAATCAAGACATCATGCACCGAATGATGGTGACATCAGACCCGTTGATATCACATTTGACACCTTCTTTCAATAAGAAAAAGCACAGTGATTTAAGCAAGGAAGTAATTGCGCTTTTACAAGAATAAAATTTGCAAAAAAATATGTTTTGTATGAATATGTAATGTGTATAATTTGTGTATGTATGACATCATTAAAAATAAATATTTGTTCCTTATTTATTCACTTGTCGGCAGTCCATATAAAAATTTTCATATTTTTACAAATAACGCAGTAGTATATATTTCTATATGGAAAAAACATTGATTTTCAACATTTTTATTAAAACAGTTTTTAAACATAGTTTTAAATCATGTTCTCCCCATATATTTTTAAAAATAAAATTTATGAATTTTAAAAAACATTGTTTTTTAAATTTTTTTTTTAAATAGTTTTTAAACATGTTCTTTTCATACACAAATATATACAACTTCGTTAGTAGTAAAAATGTAAATATTTTTTTGGATGTATACTTTTTTCCGCATCTCTGTACAAAAATCCCCAGTGTGGGCCGCGGCGGCCATTTGGCCGATATTTTGTTCCATACGTAATTGAGCCATACCAATATTATCATAATAAAGAAAAATGACAATAATGTCCTAAAAAAAGTTGTATTTTATTCAAAATCAACACCGGCCCTTGAAACTTAACCTCCCTTTATAGTAGAAAAAAATGTTATATTTTTTTGAAATCACAAAAAAAAATTTTTTTTTTTTTTAATTTTTCACAAATATAAATTTGAATGTTATCCAAACCATATAAAAATATCAGCCAAATTGACCAACACATTTGGAGGATATGAATTGTTTCCGATTTTTTTTTTTTTTAATAAATTCTCACAAGTTACGAAGCTAAATTTTAAATGGCTGAAATTTGGCAAATTTTAATCTTTTATTTTTAGCCATCACCCCGAAAAACAAATCAACGCACATTTTCGGTAAAAAAAAACGACGATGGTAATTTTTTTCCTATTATGGCGCCTTTGCTGTCATTTTAAATGCGTAATGGGTACATTGGGGGCGTTTTCCTGTAAGATCAATGACGGCGATCTGGTGACTGGCATCCAGAGCATACTAAAATTAAGGAGGGAACACTTCTCGAAAATGTTAAATAGTAACAGCTCCGCAGCTCACAGACAATGTGAAGATCCCGACGTTGACTACGGAACCGCCATTCAGCTACCCGACCATGACGAGGTGAGAATAGCGATAACGCGGCTAAAGAACAACAAAGCCGCGGGCGCCGACGGACTGCCTGGCGGCTATGCTATTCAAACATGGCGGCGAGGCGCTTGCTTCTATGGTCGGATGAAAGCATGTGTTTGGTCATATTATATGCGCCCTTTTGACCGCATCATTTGATCCGCCCCTGCATTGCAGTCCCACAACCTTGAACATCAGGTGATTAAGGGGACCAAATTAGAATTAGAACCTTTAGAATTAAGTATGTGTGTATGTATATAAGCAAGTCTATATGCAAAATAAAACAGTATACTTTTGGAGTTCATTGAATTTATAACGTTTTTCTCAGCATTGCCGCCGGACAAACAAACGAGTTTGTCTGTACAGCATGCCTGCCGATTTAAGTGTGCTCCCAATACATAAGAAGGCTGGCAATCTGTGCTAATTATCACGGGATTTCGAGTGCCGAATCGTTGAAAATGTTGCAGAAAGCCTATGGCGAGTGTGCTTTAGCAAAAACTTGGATCTGTGAGTGGTATAAAGCTTTTGCAGAGGGCCGAGAAGTCGTGGAAGATTTGCCCCGATCTGGTCGCCCATCAACGTCTTCAACGGATGATAACGTCAAACGTCGACAAAGTCAAGGAAATGGTGCTGGAAAACCATCATTTGAGTTTGAGGGAGGTAGATCGTGACCTTAGTGTGTCTCACGAATCAATTCGCTACATTTTACACCATCAATTAAGGGCGTGGCTGCTCGACTCGTTCCGAGAGAGTTGAATTTCTTTCAAAAAATGTATCGGAAGGTGGCTGAAGACATGCTTGAGCAAGTGAATTCGAACCCAACGTTTATCCAGCGCATCATAACAGGTGATGAGATGTGGGTATATGAGTTTCACATGCAAACCAATCCACAGACGGCTGAATGGAAACCCAAAAAACCACGTCAAACTCGGTCAAAAGTGAAACTCATGCTACTCGTTTTCTTTGATTATCATTGAGTTGTGCACTCGGAATTCATTTCAAATGGTTCCTCGATAAATTATTTGGAAGTTATGCGACGTTTGAGAGAGAATGTGCGTAGGAAATGGCCCAATTTGTTGAAAGAAAACTCATGGATCTTGCACCAGGATAACGCACCGCCTCACAAGGCTCACATTGTGAACACTTTTTTGATCAAAAACTCGACAAATATCATCGAACAACCACCGTATTCACCGGATTTAACCCCCTGTGACTTTCTCCTTTGCCCAAAACTTAAATTGCCATTCTGCGGACGCCGCTTTGAGTCGATAGTGCCATTAAGGGGAATTCGCTAAAGGAGCTGAAGAAGATCTCTTCAAACGCGTTTAAAAGGTGCTTTTATGACTGGACTAATCATTAGCATATATACATGTGTATGTGTATTGCTTCGAATGGAGCATATTTTGAAGGCGATAAAATAAATTTTGATGAATAAACAATTATTTTGCGTTTTATTGAACACTTCCCGGTACTTTTTGACAGAATGTACTAAAAATATAATATTGCTTCAATTGGTGAACCCCAAATCGGTTTTTTTTACCGTAACTGTATGACTTGATGAAGAGCCCAAGTTAAACGAACGCTGATACCGCTGAAACTTTTAGGTTTGAAAATGTTGACTCTGAGTGGTCTAAATGACCAATATCAATCCAAGCTTACCCGGAATTGAAAAAAAAACTAACACCAAGTAATTTGTATCTAGAAAAGACATGCTAAGGCTCAACAAGTGTCTCGAACGCTGCGTTACTGATTTGTTGCCCGAAGCCTGGCTGCCTTTGATGTTCGCTGTGTTGCTACTTATGAGTTTCTATGCAGTATACAGTGGCACAGTAAAGTCTACATACCCCATTGAAAAGCGAGGTTTGGAGATTTCTGTGAACATTGTAGCATTAGAATATATTCCAAACAAATCCAATCTAACAACAAACAATAAATTTTAACAAAAAAATTTTAATCCAAAAATATTTATTAACAAAAACAAACAAAATTCATTTTCCAAACACAGAAAAGTCTGCATACGGCTTTCTAGTGGAGTACACAAAATGCAGTTCTGTACTCAAACAGTGCTACCAATCACTTCAGGCGTCTTTACTAGATACCGTTAGTTAGAAAGAAGTTTAGTTCTTGGATATTAATATTGTAGCTGTGTTAATTTAACCAAAATGGGTAAAGAAATCTGTGTTAAAGTACGTGAGCTAATTGTGAAATATTATAAGGAAAAAAATCTTTAAGAGAGATTGGAGAACTGGTCGGACATCCAAAATCAAGCATTCAAACAATTATTCGGAAATATAATCACACTAATAGTGTAGAAAACAAACCAAGAAGTGGTCGCCCACCTAAAGTGACTCCTCGTGCTAAGCGAAAAATATTGTTAGACGTGCAAGAAAATCCAAGAATAACAGCAATAGAAATTGCAAAAACCCTGAAAAATCAGGATATTGCTTCAGTGCATCCAGAAACGGTGAGACATTTATTGAGAAGCAATGGAATCCACAACCGTGTGCCTCGAAAGAAGCCATTCATCAGCAAAATAAATATGGTGAAACGAGTCGAATTTGCTAAGAAATATATTGATCCATACGAAGATTTTTGGGCTAATGTTTTATTTAGTGACGAAAGCAAGTTCAACTTGTTTGGCTATGATGGCAAACAAAAAGTATGGCGTCGAAATAATGAAGCATTATTGCCCAAAAACTTGCTTCCTACGGTGAAGCACGGTGGTGGCTCCATAATGGTTTGGGGCTGCATGTCAGCAGCTGGGGTGGGTAATTTTGGACATTGGGTATATTTGGACATTCTCAAAGATAATTTGAAGCAATCCACGAGTAAACTGGGTCTTACGGCGGGTTGGTACTTTCAGTAAGATAACGACCCAAAACATACCGCTGGTGTTGTCAAAGAATGGCTACTATATAATGTGCCCCATCAACTTCATTCCCCACCCCAGTCACCGGATTTGAACCCCATAGAGAATTTATGGGATGAATTGGATCGTCGCATTAGGAAAAGGACAATTAAAAATAAACAGGACCTCAAAAATGCTTTACTTGAAGAGTGGAATTTAATTTTGAATAATTACACAAAAGTATTCTTAAATTCCATGCAAAATAGATTAAATGCTGTTCTAGAAAGTCGTGGCGGACCCACCAAGTATTAATTCTGTTGTCTTTTTATTTCCTTTTAAGTGAAACACATTCTTTTTACAAAGTATGCAGACTTTTCTGTGTTTGGAAAATGGATTTTGTTCGTTTTTGTTAATAAATATTTTCGGATTACAATTTTTTTATTAAAATTTATTGTTTGTTGTTAGATTGGATTTGTTTGGAATATATTCTAATGCTACAATGTTCACAGAAATCTCGAAACCTCGTTTTTCAATGGGGTATGTAGACTTTACTGTGCCACTGTATGTACCTATTTCATATATTTGTATATGCTTATGTAAGTATATATATATTGTAAATAGATCTTCGGTTATTTGTGGTGCAGATGCATTCAAAACATTATATATTAATTGTATGTATGTATTGTACATACGTTGTACACGTTTTCCTCAAAACTTTGTTTTATTTCTGATAAAACAAAAATATGCTTGAAATGCAATGCAGATTCGTACAATTATGCGCTAGGTATATATGTATGCAATTATGTATATCTAAATATTTTGCATTCATTTCAAGTTTCTGTTCCCCCAGTATTCAGCTGCGGCTACGCACATACATATGTATAGTAAATTGCATTTATAATTATTTAGTACATATTTAGTGTGTACCGTTGCCCCTACATAAACTTACATAACGATTTAAAGCTTATTTACTTGATGCGTACGATTTTACGATAATAACTGGCTCAGTTACTTATTTGAAATTTTGAACTTGTGTTTTGCTTTTCTTTTTTTTTTGTTTTTTGTTTATATGTAAATATTCATGTTTTGTATAAAACTAGTTAAAATTTCATAAAAACCTAAGGAAGATAAACTAGTTAAAAGTATAGTCACGCACATTTGTCTCTTAAATTTGAATTAAAAATATGTTTTTACTATCTTAAAACTACACAATAATGCAATTGAAAAACATTTAACAAAAATTTGTTAAAGTATACCTACACACATACATAAATACATGACATGCATCATAAATATTATAATAATATAAAATACGCAATTAAAATTGTATAAAAAAGCTATTGGCACAATTATTAATAAGATTATTATGCTATAGTTGTTTTTGTACATGCACTTTTGCCACTGCTACTTATACATGCAATGTGACTTTTGTTCAAGGCGTTCCCTTATCCTTTTTCAACTCTAAACACTTTTATATTCTTTTATTTCTTCGCTTTCGCTTTTTGCTTAGCACTCTTCGCCAGAGCAGAGTGATTCGTTCTCGGCAATAGGCGCCATAGCTCTAGAGCTAGCGTTGATCGACAGATTATCGTCCACTAAACTTGAAATATCCGATGCAATTGAATGTTGGTCCAGTGAGTTCCCAACATAAATTACATAATTGTAATATCAAAGTTCGTCGCTAATCGGAGGATGCTCTTGAACGTACTCCTTAGGGAAGTAGCCGACCTAAAAATATGTGGAAAAAAAGTTTCGTAAACTCACGCACATAAATGACACTTTACGACAAACAAACAAAAAATAACAAGGTTCCGACAATGGATTCTGGTAGAGAGAACACAAAAAGAAACAACAATATGCGTGTATCGGCGATTTGAAATTTTAGGACTAAATTATTTTTTAAGGGAGGACAAAGCTGAGCCGAGCCAAGTAGTGATTACCTTTTTTGTCTCTTATAATTTTAATTTTCTCACATAACCCAGTAGTTAATACTTAATATCTTCTGCTCAAATATGAACGAGACGTTATCAATAAAACGGTCCGCGGATGACATATGGCAAAAATAAATTTTTTGGTAGGACTGTTATAAACTTACATGGCAAATTTCAGCGTGATATGTCACATAGTTTGTTTTCTGTGCTACTGTAAACAAGTGAAGCTCGAGTGTGTTCTTCGAATTTAACGATGGAAATTCAAGTTGAACAAAGAATTTGTTTGAAATTTTGTTATTCCAACAAAATTTCGGCTTCAGACGCCTTAAAAATGTTGCAGACAACCTATGGGGACTCTGCTCTATCGCGTGCACGTGTTTCCCAGTGATACAAATCGTTCAAACAGGGCCGTACATCAACCCAAAAAACCAAGCCAAAGTCGCTCAAAAATTAAGGTTATGCTGACTGTTTCTTTCGATTACGAAGGTGTGGTGCACTCGGAGTTCCTTCCGCAAGGCCGATCGGTTAACGCTGAATATTATTTAGACGTTTTAAAGCGTTTGCACGAGAACATTCGTCTTAAAAGGAAGGAATTGTGGGACAACAAGTCATGGTTCTTGCATCACGATAATGCACCAGCTCACACATCACGTCTTGTTCGCGATTATTTGAACAAAAATAATGTTAATATCGTTCCGCAAGCACCGTATTCGCCTGATATGGTTCCATGTGACTTTTTCCTGTTTCCCAAGCTCAAGTTGCCGCTCCGTGGATTTGAGACAATTGAAGTCATAAAAGAGAATTCGAAGAACACACTCGACCTTGACTTGTTTACAGTAGCACAGAAAACAAACTATGTGACATATCACGCTGAAATTTGCCATGTAAGCTTATAACAGTCCTACCAAAAAACAAAAAATTTATTTTTGCCACATGTCATCCGCGGACCGTTTTATTGATAACGTCTCGTTTATATTTGAGCAGAAGGTATTATAATATTTAATATACTAATCACTATCAGTCCGCGCTACAACCCGGGGTGAGTTCTGGCTTGCTCCAATATTATCTTTCAGGCTTCTTTATCGTTTGCTAGTGACCGCCAGTTTCTCACTCTAATTGTTTTCAGATCATCTTGAGCCCCGTCTAGCCATCTTTTTCGCGGTCTTAGCCGTTTTCTCTCCGCTATCGACATATGCATAGTCCATAATGGTTTTTCGGGCGCTAGTACTTTCCATTCTTATGACGTGTTCCAGCCATCTTAGCCGCTGCGCTTTTAAGAATTTGACTATTCTGCGTTACTTAGACGGAACAGTTCCGAGTTGCTTCGCAGCATGTACTCGCCTCTCATTGCGCTTCGGGCCGAAGATTTTCCGCACTATTTTCCTTTCGAATACTCCTACAAGCTGAAGTCCAAAATAAACAAGACTGGCGTCATAAAAATGTTTTTGATGGCGCCATCTTTTTAATGAGTTAGTGCGTTGGAAGTTACATCTCCAGCTGACTTCTAGTAAAAGCTTGGAGACATTCGGGCCAGTGGAAGCGAAGTTATTGCGTGTAAAGTGTCAGTATGTACAAAAATGAGTTGCATCACAAATATTAAATTTTGTTTCGAAATTGGTAAAACGTTTACCGAAACATTTGAATTGATGAAAAAGGTTTATGGCGATGATTGTCTATCTCGAGCCAGAGTTCATGAGTGGTTTACACGTTTCAGAGATGGTTGTGAGGACATAAATGACAATGAGTATGTTCATGCCGCCCAAAATCAGTAATCACCGAAAACTCCATTGAAGTTATTCGTAAATTTATCAAAAATTAACGGAAATCATCGTTGATATTCATGGAATCGGAGTTGAATATCTCCAAAACATCGATTTATCGTATTTTAACTGATCACTTGGGCTTACGAAAGGTCTGTGCACGTTTCATTCTACACAAGTTAACTGAGGACCGAAAATTGCTCAGAATTCAATATGCGAAAGGCCTCATTAGAGAGGCCAGAAAAGACGAGAACTTACTATAAAGCATTGTAAATGGTGATGAAACGTGGTGTTTCCAATATGAATCTGAAACAAAGCGTGAAAGTGTCGAATGGAAAACCCCAGACGAACCACCACCCAAAAAATCACGTTTGGAGAAGTCAAAAGTCAAGTCGATGCTTATTTGTTTTTATGATTCCAAGGGAATTGTTCTCAAGAAGTTCCTGCCAACGAGCCAAGCCGTCAATGCAATTTTCTATCTTGACGTTTTGAAGCGTTTGCTGCATCGCATTCGTCGAATTCGCCCTGAATACTGCGAAGGAGGAAGCTGGCGCTTATTGCATGAAAATGCATCATCTCTCTCGATCCACTCTTGTAACTGATTTTTTGACTAGAAATCGCATTTTAACCATCAATCACTCACCATGTTCGCCTGATGTGGCTCCCTGTGACTTCTACCTATTCGGAAAATTGCATTTGGCCATGAAAGGTAAACTTTTTTGCGTCCGTAGAGGTCATCCAAAAGGCTTGTATCGACATCCTGAAGAACATTCCGGTCAGTGGCGTGAATGAAACACTCTTTCGAAAAGCTCATAGATCGCGCAAAACAGTGTGTCGAGATCAGAAGGGACTATTTTGAATAAATAAACACTCTTGCATGCAGTCCATTGTGCTGTTGTCGTTTGTTACTAGGACGCCTAGGCATTAAAATTTATTTACGCCGTCAAAAATATATTCGTTTATATGAAAACACGGCACATATCTTCTTTCCTCATTTCTAGACAAAACCATGTAATTGATCTTTTGCTGGTTCACAGCTAAACCAACTCTTTTAGCTGCCTTTTCGACATAGACACGCAGCCACCCTTCGGCCATTATGATTATTAATCATTCTTTAAAAGGTTTGGGACAACGTTCGCATCTTTAAACTCTCTGATTGGTAAATCGGCATACGAATCTAGTTGATATCCCTACATTTTATTTTACGCATATTTTCTTTCATGCCCTCTACAGAATCCATTACCGGAACTCCGATATTTTGGAAAAAAGTTTGTTTTGTTGTACAGTGTAACTGACTGATTACTTTCGGAGGGATTTTATCATAAACATTTAAGTGCTTAAGTTTAGGCTTAAGTGATTTTTAGTCGTATGCTTAACTATTTAAGTGCGTGAATGCTTAAAGGCCATCAAAAACCATGTAAAGCCACATAACACAAAATTTAAATTAAAATTTAGAAAAATTTATTAATACGAGTATTTTATCAAAATCACTTCAAAAATTAAAATGAATATTATAAACGGAATTTCCAACGCTAAGCTTTTATGCCATTTTCTATCGAAAGCATTATTTAGGTCCAAATAAAAAATTCTTTAGAGAAATGTTCAATCCTCCGTTGGACCACTTTTTTAAAACCTTCTGTTGGGCACCCGGATCTCATCTTTTTTCGTTCTATTCGAGGATTCTTTTTTAATTAACGATATGAAGTGTTACCAACTTCACACAGCTTGTATCTGTAAAACAGCTCATGACATCAACGTCAAAATTGTTCTAATGACAGTTCAATAAATTATTTATAAGCCATCAAAAGCATTTGCGTCTCAGTTTTGTTGATTTTTTTTTTCTGTGATGGAATCCAAACGTAATAGTGTGATTGCGTTATATTTGGCTGGAAAATCACAACCAGCCATTGTTCGTGAGCTCAGTCACCTCAGAGTGAATAAAATGTTTGTGTATAGCACTATAAAACGTTACAATGATACTGGTAGCATTGCAAAACGCTATGGAGGTGGACCAAAAAAAAAACCGCAACAACGCCAGAAATGGTTCAGAAAGTGAAGGCTCGACTTGAACGAAATCCACGTCGAAGTGGAAGAAAAATGACCAAAGAACTGAAAATATCGCAAGACAGCATTCGACGCATATTGAAAAATTAACTCAAGGTCAAGGCTTACAAGTTCCAAAAAGCATACGATCTTCACCCCAGCAAACAAAGTTCGGTGCGAAAGGGCAAAGGAGTTGTTGCGCTTGCACGAGCGTGGCGAATTTCCTAACATTGTGTTTTCTGCTGAAAAAAAATTCCCAATTGAGCAGTTCATAAACACTCAAAACGATCGTGTTTACTTGACCGAACGCTCATACGAGAATTTGAGCCTACGTATGGCCAATTTCCATCGCAAGTAATGGTTTGGGCCGCAGTGACCGCTGATTGACGGTCTCCAATCGTTTTTATCGAGCCTGGTGTCAAAATGAATGCAACTTAATATCGGGAAAATGTTTTAGAAGCTGCTTTGGACACGCAAACATTTCGGTCGTTGACCATGGACGTTCCAACAGGACTCAGCACCGTCTCATAAAGCTCGTGTGAACCAAGAATGGTTAAAAAATCATGTACCACACTTCATTTCGTCCACACAATGGCTTTCGAATTCGCCAAACGCAAATCCGATGGACTATTCCATCTGGTCCACTTTGGAGAGCAAGGTGAGGTCTAAAAAATATGCCAGTATGGATGCGCTGAAAAAAGCGATTATACGAGAATGGGCCAAAATACCTCAAGATCACATTCGTGCAGCATGCAACTCATTTTTTGACCGTTTGAAGGCTATAGTCAAGGCAAAAGGTGGTCATATCGAGCTAAAGTGAATATAATATTGTCTTTGAAATCAATAAAAACTAATTTCACACAAAAAAGTTATGGTGTTTTGAATAGGTAACACTTCATATCGTTCACCCTGTATACCAGAAATATGTTAAATTAACGTCCGAAGGCGAAAAACTCTAGGAGGGTTAAGAAAAATTTACGGATTATCTCCGATCTATTTATGCCTGCTCAATTTTGATTAGGTGCTACAGTTTGTGGTAGTCTTATTTAATGCTCGTAATGCCAAAAGTTAACCCTCCATCACCAACGGAGATTAACTTTGGCAGTCTTTAATTATTATTATTATTTTTTTTTTTTTAATTTTAACTCCATAAATCGGATAAATTGTATCACCGGCGCAAATAAAATAGTGGGCTTACGATGTGAATCATTTCGTACAAAACTGAATCTTTCATAAATTCTTCAATCCGTATCGTATTTTTAATTAGTAAACCAAAAACTACAGAATGTTATTCTAAACTAAATATTTACTGTCTACGTATAAAATCAAAAATTTGTGTTGAAACCTACCGTATCGCCAATCTTTCCACGCCACCAGCCTTTACTATCGCCATCCTTACCAATAACCAGAAGTTGACAGCCAGTCTTAAGCTGCAACTGATTTATGCCATTTGGATCAAAATCATAAACGGCGGTGGCAATCACTTCGCGATAAGGCCACTGCAGCAATTGATTTAGACTAAAATGACATAGGGAAAATTATTTAAATCAGGAAGAAAAAAAAATCGAATCGCGTTTTAATATTTTGAGAGGAACTATTGTAATGAGTCTTACTCCTATTGAGAAGAGTTTCATTGTAAAGCTGAGAAATTTTTTCATAATTCCACATCTACTTACCCTGCAAAATTTTCTCCCAAATCGTTGCGTTCATAGTACGAAACTAATTCGACAATTGTTTTAAAATGACGTCTCGACGAAAGGCAGTAGAGTATTGAATCGCCCTCGGTTTTTTGGTTGATTTTCATGTGCTTAATAATGTGATCATCGGTTCTGAAAAAATATAGGAAAAAAAACAAAATGTTAAACAAATCGATCAACACTAAACCAGTATAGAGCGACTCACTTTAAGCTCAGCGCATACATAGTCTCGTGCGAATTGGATGCACCTTGAGGTCGCACACGCAGCAAATAAGTGCCGACACGACGGTTTTCCAAGCGTGAAGCAGCCGTTTCGCGATCCATTGTGCCGACAAACCTAAAAATATTTGAATTGGCTATAGATATACGACCTTTGTACAAATGAACAGAAAAGTGATTTTGTTTATGATTATTTTTTATTAATTATGCTGCTTCCAAATACATTTAGTCCCTTTCAAAGCCCTTTCATTTTTAAAACTTTCGGCCTGAATGGCCTTCTTTCGTCCTGTACGAAGATCATTTTGAAAAGGTTATATCAATAATTCAAACGAAAATGTTAGGAAGCTACCTGGAAGCTCAAGTCGTTAGCTATAATAGAAATATGTTAAATTCACGTGGAAAGTCGAAAAGGCCAGTCCCAGCCAGACCTTAGTGTCCAACGGAGAGTTAATCAATTTTTGTTCGATAATGGCCAAACCAGGCGACCCTAAAACTAGACCGTACCCATAATTAGACTCCCTGGGCGAAAAAACACTGTTTTTTGTGGCTGTGTAATCGAAAAAAATGGTCTATATGATCTGCATTTTTAAGCGAATTCAGTGCAATTGCGGTCTGGAGGACGTTTTAAAAGCGGATCGCCCAGATCTGCTTAGATTCGCCAAAAGCACTGACGTCCTACATGATGTCTACTTTCAATATTCATGGAGGTCGGTCTCCATCTGGTATCGCTTCGGACCAAAAGGTCTATGCGTGGTTTATAGCCAACCAGGCTAACCTAACCTAACCTTAGTGCAATTTTTGTTCTCTTGCAGTTAATGGATCTTTAAACTAGGCCTAAGTCTCATCTGCCGTTGCGATGCACTTCATAACCACTTCATAGTTGACATTTCATCACAGAAATAAAAATTAGGAAAAGGTCCAAAGTTTAATTGAAAACATGCGGATAAATATTTTTATTAAACATATTTCCTGGAAAAGTAGATTTCCCCCCTTATTTTTTAATCAAAAGATACATTGAATAATTTGTACCCAAAAAACATTATAAAATCGTATTTTCTCTTTCTTACCAATTAAACCCTGCAAGCTGACGATCGCAAACTGGAGGCGGTATGCTGAGAGGATTTTGTTTGCAACGGCCCGTTGACGATATACAACCTTTGTGCACAGCAATTTCACATACTTTGCAACGATAGCCCTAGAAAATTTCAGAGAAATAATAAAAAAATGTTCGAAATTTAATGACAGAATTTTTTAAAAAATAATGGAACATTTTTAGAACAATAATGAAAGAATTTTAGAAAAATAATGAAAAAAAAATTTTAGAAAAATAAAAAATTATGAAAAAAATTTAGAAAAATAATAACAAATTTTAGTAAAATAATGAAAATATTTTAGAAAAATAATAGAAAAAAAATTTGAGAAAAATAATGAGAAAAATTAAAAAAATTATGAAAAAATAATGAAAAATAAAAAAAGTAGTGAAAATATTTTAGAAAAATAATGAAAATATTTTAGATAAAATAATGAAAATATTTTAGAAAAATAATGGAAAAAAATTTAAGAAAAATAATGAGAAAAATTACAAAAAATTATGAAAAAATAATGGAAATAAAAAAAGTAATGAAAATATTTTAGAAAAAATAATTAAACAATTTTAGAAAAATAATGAAAAGCAAATTAAAAAAAAAGTAATGAATCTATTAACAAAAAAAAAATTTTTTTTAAATAAGGAGCAAATTTTAGAAAAATAAAGAATTTTTTTTAGAAAAACTATGAAAATAAAATTTAGAAAAATGAGAAAATTAAAAAAAAAAAAACAAATAATAAAAAAATAAAAAAAAATAACAAATTTCAGAAAAATAATGAAACAGTTTTAGAGAAATAATGGAAAAGTTTTAGAAAATATATGCAAAAATTGTAGAAAAAAATGAAAAAAATTTTAGAAGAATAAAGAAAAAAAAAAAATAATGAGAAAAATAATGAAAAAAATTAGGAAAATAATGAAAAAAAAAATTTAGAAAAATAATGAAAAATTTTTAGAAAAAAAGTTTAGAAAAATAATGAAAAAATTTACGAAAAATGAGAAAAATCTTAGAAAAATAATGAAAAAAAATTTAGAAAAGTAGTGAATTAAATTAAAAAAAAAATTTGGAAAGGTTATGAAAAAATTTTAGAAAAAAAGTTAAAAAAAGTTTAGAAAAATAATGAAAAAATGTTAGAAAAATAGTAAAAAAATCAAAAAATATTAATGTTAAATTTTTAGAAAAATAATAAAAATGTTTAGATACTGGTTAATCCTATTATTTGAACAACCATTCACCTGATGTATTCGGCCTTTTAGAAACTTTGAACAATGCCGGCATGTTGTGGGCGCATCAAATGTGAAAATTTCCATTTTGTGGTCTGTATTGCGACAACCAGGTGGGTCCAAGTTCTCCCTTGATCGAAAAAAAAATTCAAAAGAATCAATTAAATCGACAAAAATATTAATTTTACATCCAACTTACATCGCCTCAGTGAGCGCTTTGCGCCATTTATCTCGCTCTGGTTCCGATTTCAAATAGAGCGTAAAAGCTGTTTTGCCAGATTTGCGCGCCAACAGTAGCTGGCACTTGAAACGTGTATCCCTACCCAAGGTACGCCGCGTATGACTCTGTTCCACCCGATAATCAGAGAGGTAATGCGAATCGCGATATGTATACTGCATGTCGCCCATCTTCGCATGCAATGGCTTTACCAGAATCAGTATTTTATCGAAAACGAATGCATAGCGTAACTTCGTCTTCTGATCTTCATGCGCTTTTATATGCAATTCACCGTCCAACAGCAGACGGCCATATTGTAGGAGATCGTTGCTACCATTTGGTAAGAGATGCAAATCGACTATGCTGTCCTGTAAGCAAAAATGCAAAAAACAAAAAGCATATAAAAATGTTTAACATTAAAAAGCATGTTTGCGAAAAAATTGCAGTTGGACTCACTTTAACTTTCTGTATGATCACTAAGTGATCAGAATCGCGTTTTACTTCGTTGATATATTGAGACACGTCAATCATTGCCTCTTTGGCACGCTCTAATGCGCGATAATCTTCGTGCACCTGCAATGATTCGAATTTTTATTTTGAATAAAAATAAGGGGTGTGCAAATTTGGGCTAAATTCCACAGAATATGGTCAATTGTTGTATAGAATAAGTATACATAAGAATTAGGGTATATCACTCCTATAAATTCAATAAATGAAGACAATAAATTAAATTAAAATAAAAGGAAATAAAATTTAAAAAAATATATATTTAAGTAAAAATAAAAAAATAAATAATAATTATATTTATAAACAGTAAATGTTTTGGCGAGACACCCTTATGTATTTGCATATGAGTAATTGTAACGGTTCCAACATCTGTTTGTATGAGCTTTTCCTTCATTTTGCGGTATTCACCTTGATGTTGTGCTACCGGCAGAAGGTTCCTTTAGGAAAAATTTTTATTGAAGAAATGCACTTAGGGGTTAGTTTGAAATGACCTACAAATGGCGGCAAAAAATTGTTCAATCCATTTGAAGTTTCATGTCCACAATGGATTTGGAACCCGGGAACAGTCGCGTGATCGGCTAGAATGATCTACATTAGGCCGGGTCGATTTGTGGGGAGGCAAAGATATCGCCCATTGCTCTGTGAAAATCATATTCTAGGGATCAAAATAAGATACTTTGGTGACGAATTCTGATGTCCCCCAATTTGGGTCGAACTTTTTAGTTTCTTTTCTCATGCAAAGGCCAAAAATGGTGATATTTTGAAATGAATGTATGGGGAACCCCCCAGGCGAGTTCCAGGGGGTGTGCCACTGGCATGGGTGGATCGGCCGTCCAAAGTTAGTGGGGGTCGGTCATACATTTGGACTCGATTGGAGCACTCTAAATGGGTCAAAGTGGGATTTTTCGTTCGACCCAAATTGGGGGACATCAGAATTCGTTTTAGAGGTATGGTTCCTTCGGCAAAGTTTCTTATTTTGATCCCTAGAATACGATTTTCACAGAGCAATGAGCGATTTTTAAATCGACCCGCCCTAATCTACATATAATATATCATATTTATTGCACATTTAGAACAAGTAAGAAATTTTTTTAAAGTCAGAACCCCAGAACGACTTAAAACCATCGTCAATCCTCGGTAGAATACTGACACTAAATCAAAGCCGCACATAATCGGCATAATCTCTCTAACGCCAACGGGTTCTACGTACCGGAATGACTCGGGTAAAGTGAAGTAACCCTGTTAAGTGCGCTGAACTCTACCCCTCGCCTATCGTCACTGGAGCAGTTCCGTGTGCAATGCTGCTCGTAATAATTATTCTTAGCGCTGGCATTAAGCCTACCTGTGGACATGAAAATTAAATTAAGTTTGTGTTTCTGTACAGCCATGGCCAAAAGGATTAGACACCCCACTAAAATACGAGTAATTTCAAATGTGGCTACCAAAGTGACCGCTGCTTTTTTAAAATGTGTCACTGGTGTGTTTAACCTTTGATTACAACAAAAAATTGTAATATATTATGCGAAAAGTCGTGGCACAATTAGTGCGTAAAGTCTAAAAAAGTGAATTTTTAAATTATGAATTTTTTTTTTTTAAGAACAGCCTAAAAAAAGTGCTATTGAGCGATTTGCGTAGCAAAATACCACCATAATAAATCAAAATGTGGAAGAAAACGCTTCACTAGTGTACGGCAAGACCGAAAACTTTTAGGCGAATTTCTCAACGATCATAAAAAATCCTATTCTGCGCTTGCAGCTGCTGTCGGAAGAATTTGGAAAATCCGTTAATGCTCGGACAGCCAGAAGTAGGTTTCTGGAAGCAGGTTTAAAAGTCACGGCAAAGCCCGAAAGGAGCCATGATTTTCACAAAAAAAAAATCGAAAAAAGCGAACTCTCCGTTACCAACATTTTACAGATGAAGACTTATCGAATGTTCTGTAGTCTGATGAATCGAAGGATGGCTTAGTTTACAGCATTTTAAAATATCAACATTCATAGCTTCTTACGCTAGTCCAATTTCGAGGAAATCGCACAAATCTTATCAAATTATTTTTTTCCTTTCCTACAGGTATTTGGAAGACTTGGTGTGACGTGCGTGAGGCAACGTGTTCGCCGTAAAGTGCCATATAGATTGTGTGGTTCTATACTGTTAAGCATAGGAGAGGCAGCATTATGATTTGGGACTGTTTGGCTACTGATGGTATTGCGAAATGTTCATTTGCGAGGGTCGCATGAACAGTTAAAAGTACATACATATGTAAATGTACTAGAAACTGCACTTTGACCTTCAGTATTGTGCATTTTCGGCGACACTAATTTAGATAGATAGATTTTGATTCCTACAAAACAATGCTGCTTGTCACAAATCAGCGTCTACGATGTGTTAGTTTAGAGATAATAACATTGATTTGTAACATTGACCAGCACCGTCTCCAGATCTAAATCCCACAGCGCACATGTGGGCTATTTTAAAACGTACGATAAAGGAACACAGCATAACATCGCAAACAGCCCTGAAAAATGGTTAAATTCCCGAGTGGAGCGCCGTAAGTACAGCCGAATATGCAAAGCTTGCACCCAGCATGCCTCAGAGGATAGCTGCTGTTGTCAAAGTAAAGGGTGGGCATACTAAATATTAATGTTTTTTATCACTAATCCCTTTTATTTGTACGGATTTATTAATAAAAGAGTATTGCTTCACTTTTTAAAACGAAAAATTCTGTAGTTAAGGGGGTGCCTAACAATTTTGGCCAAGGCTTTACATACACATGCCCCACAAAGTCTGCGTTCACCCGAATAGCCTTCTTAAATTTATTAAAAACAAAATAGAATATTATGATTAAATTGAAATCTTTACAATTTGTTTATTCACTACATTCCCAGCTTTTAAGAGCAAAAAAAAAAAAAACAAGATTCCCCACTTCATTTTTAAATGACGGGAAAATAATTTCAGCAGCATGTAAATGTGGCACCAAAAAGTCTCTGAACGCAGACTGTTTTTTTAGACCTGTTTATTTTAATGAAACCGTTAATTTTAAGATATTTTTCCTTGTTTATATTAATTTTTCATTGCGCATTACTTCGACTGATTGTTAACAAAGCTAGTTGAACATTTTATTTATAACTGGAGATAATTAAAGAAATGGAAGGAAAGGGAAAAGAAATAAGCGTTTCTGAGAGGAAAATAATTATAAAAATGTGGAAAGACGGAAAAAGTTTCCGAAATATTGGAAGATCTATTGGGAGAACGTATTCCTCTTTCAGCGAGTTGTAACAAATTTTCGGCAAACTGGAATTTTTACATCTAATCCCAAGTCAGGGCGACCGAAAAAATTATCGACCCGGGAAGAGCGTTCTATAATCAACTTGGCAAAGGTTAACCCCCGGATTACATCCTCAAAATTAGTTGAAAACATAAATCAAACATTTAAAAAAAGTATTTGCGCTGAAACTGCCAGAAAAGTTCTACGTCAAGCTGAATACCATGGTAGAGTCGCCTTAAGAAAGCCTTTCATTTCTCTTGTGAACAGACGTAAACGCATTCAGTTTGCTAATGAGTACATAAATAAGCCTTCCGAGCTCTGGAAAAAAGTAATATTTTCAGACGAAAGTAAATTTTGTATATTCGGAATTAAAGGCCGTCAAATTGTTTCGCGAAAACCTGGAACTGCTCTTGAAAAGCAAAATCTTGTTGGCACGGTTAAGCACGGAGGTGGAGGGGTTATGGTTTGGGACTGCATGGCGGCAAATGGGGTGGGTCAGTTAAAATTTATTGATTCGACGATGGATAAATGGGGAAAACGGAATTTAAAGCAAAGTGCAGAAAATCTCGGCTTATCAAGAATATTTTGGTTTCAACAAGATAACGACCCGAAGCACACAGCCGAGATCGTTAAGCTTTGGCTCTTGTACAACGCCCCAAAACAACTTAAAACACCACCACAGCCCCCAGATCTTAACCCCATCGAGTATCTGTGTGATCTATTGGGAAAAAGAATTCGTCAGCAAGTGATTACTAGTAAAGAGGTTTTGCGGAGTGTCATGCAGGCAGAATGGAGGAAGATAACAGCAGAGAAAACAGAGAAACTAGTAAGTTCAATGCCAAATATGCTGAGGGAAGTCCTGAAGCAACGTGGATATCCAACTAAATATTAGATTTAATTTTTGCATTTTTGTGCGTTTCATTCACTAAAAAGTTATTGTAGGGTGAACGCAGACTTTGTGGGGCATGTGTATATAAAGTTGCGATTAGTGGTGCCGTACCTTAACCATAACCGTAACCATAGCAATCAACTGCTCTGATCAAACACTGTAAAAGATTACATGTGCGGCACCATAATTCCGTAAACATAACCATGGCCGTGTGCATGTATTGAATTTTGGTTTTCCCTGTAACCGTAAGCAGCTGAGAAGTACTTTACATTTTTTTTTTTTAATATTTGCGATACAAATTTCAATATTACAAATGAACGACGAAAAATTAATTAACTTAGTGGAAAATTACCAGTGTTTTTATGACAAAATGCGATGTTTTCACTAATTCTACTACAATATCAGCTGTTTATGGCTACGGCATGACTAATCGACAAATGCTGTAATGTTGCGGCTATGATTATGGTTATAGCTATGTCGTTATGGCTACGGCATGACTAATTACAGCTTAAGTTTGGGTCAAAATTTGAATAGTTGACCACTCTGAAATTTGAAGGGCCACTTTTTACAGACTCTGTTCCCTCTTTGTACGCATCAAGATAATTTGAAATAAACATTGAGCAAAAAACAAGGCAAGGAAGTCTATGGAATGTAAAGTGATTAGATGGTATTTATAAAGGGTTTCCCTATAATAGGTGTTATTGGTGAATGAATTGCGCTATCGAGAGATGATTAGCGATTTTTTATGGCCGGAATTGGATGATATTGATCTGGAGAACATTTATTTTCACAAGACGGCGCTACGTGCCACACAAGCAACGACACCATTGATATTTTATGGGAAAGTTTCCGGACCGTGTTATCTCTCGAAGAGGTGATCACAATTGGCCACCGAGATCTTGTGATTTAACACCTTGTGACTTTTCTCCTTGGGGCCACGTGAAAAAGAAGGTCTACGCCAACAGCCCAGGGCCGATTCAAGACCTCAAAGATGGAATTCGTGAGGCTAACGAGGACATAGGGCAGCCACTTTGCAATTCGGTTATGGAAAATTTCTTGAAAAGGATATTGTCCTGTAAGGGTGGTCATGGTGGTCATTTGCCTGATGTTATTTTCCACTAATAACGGCATACCTTCCTTTTTATAATAAAATAAACATCCGATCATTTATATTAAAAAATAGCACTTTTCTTTGAATATCAAAATAACACCTCTTATTGGAAAACTCTTTATATATAAAAAAGCTCTTCATAAAAATATCTGCCGTTCGGAGTCGGCTTAAAACATCACAACATCATGACACGAACCCAATGCGCCACAAGATCGAGACGCACGCCACAAATAGGTGGAAGAGCTTCGACTCCGAATGGCTGACACTTTTATGAGGAGCTTTCTCATAGCAAAAATACACTCGGAAGTTTGCCATTGCCTGCCGAGGGGCGACCGCTATTAGAAAAAACTTCTTCTTTTCATTTTGGTGTTTCACGGAGATTCGAACCTAAGATCTTCGAATTCCGAATGATAGTCACCTACCAACCCATTCGGCTACGGCGACCGTAAATGGTATTTAATCTAAGTTCATTTTACTCACCGGTGAGGTTTCTTTGACTAGCTTATCTAATAGTAGATGGTACTTGAGAATTCGCTGCATAGGCACGGAGAGAATATCGCGCAGTTGCAATTTACCCACGTTATATTCTCGCTCGCATTGCTAAAAAAAAAAATTAAAATTATTTTTGCGGAAATTTATCAAAGCGGAAAGTCCCTCACCTGCACAAGTTGCTCTATAATCTGATTCTTCTTGCATACATCAGCCAGCGCATCGATGGCTCCCAACAGACATGAACAGTAATCGCCGTAGAGTAGAAATGGTTCACGAAACTCCAAAAATACCTGGCTCATTTTCAGTTTGGTAGTGGGCAAAAGAGAATCGCGCAGTTTTTCGAGAAACTTTGTATGTATGTCAGCGAGTTCCTGAAAAGGTAATTTAAAGGAAGATTAATACACATAATAAAATAAATAAATACAAGGAGTTAAGGACTCACACGTATGCGCGGAAATATTTGCCTAATCTCTTCTGGGTTAAGGTAGCGTTCGAGTGGCGCCATAAATTTTGTCTTTAACGCATTCAGTACATCTAAATAATTCGATTCGGTATCGATCAGTTCGCGTATGACATAATCGCGTTGCTCAAAACTGGTCGCCGAAGAGATCTGAGTGCAATTTGTTGAAAGAAAAAATGATTAATTAGTAAAATTAGAAAAAAAAAATTTTTCTTTGGTTTTACTGAATAAATGCAGGCAACGAATGAACAAAAATCATGCGATATATTTAGTAATTATATTTGTAAATATATTTTGATTTTAAAGATTTAATTAAAAAATAATATTTTAATAATTATACAAAAAAAAAAAAAAATTGCAATAAAAGAAGGAATAATAAACGTCAAATCAGTACCTGACTTCTACTGGACCTTTGTAAAGCACACAAGTCTTGGTAGACTTCCTCTTCTTTGGTGTTTATATGATCATTGTGACATGCATTATTGTCGGTGGTACTGTCGTCCATCAATTCGTTACAATTCAGCATCAAACCAATCAAAATAAGTAATCCAATCCAATTTTGGTTTTCAAAAATCAAGTGGCAAAAGTAAAAACAACAAAAAAAGATAAAAATAATAATAAAATATGAGCAAAAGTATATGTAAAAGTAATGTATGTACAAATTTTTATAAAAATATATATTTTTTTTATAAAATAAATCTAAAATCTTTATAAAACAAATCTAAATAAATAAAATATATTTTTCAAATGTTTAAAATTATTTACGTCAACTGTTTTTAATTTAAAGTAGTTCCAGCTACAGTAAAAATACGACCCAAGCGAAAACTAAAATTAGTTCTCAGTGAACTCTAATTAATTTACCAAAAAAAAACATATAGAAACTGCTAATAAATAAGTTTTCTGTAACTAATCATGCAACATTAAGCACGGACGAGGAACAGCTATACGAAATAAACTAAAAGCATTAAGGGGGTCAATTAAATTGCATTGAAAGTAAAAAATAATATAACAAAAAATGTCGCCGATCATAAATTCAAACAGTCTCACATTAATCCCCCAGAAATGGCTTTAAAGTAGCTTATAGCCTAGACCGACGCTGGCTCAGGTATTATGTAAGTGCAACTAATGCGGATTGGCAACTCGACTTAATTCTCATAATTTAAAGGGACAGATACCTGTAAAACTTTTTTTTTCATAAAATGTTAATATAATCCTTTAAGAATATGTCGAAAAAATGTTAGAACGTAAACTTCAGTATTTCTTATATTATAGATCGTCAACCGTGACGACTCTATTCTTTGCGTTCGAGCGCCGGGAGAGGTATAGTTACATTGCCGCCTTTAGACGCGTTTTTCTCAAAACTATATTTTTCGAATTGGCGTACACGATAACTCGAAAAGTTATTGACCGATCTCCATAAAATTTTGCACACATCTTTTTTATAATATAGCTTTCTATGTGAATACAAATTTTTTGAAAAAATAATTTTTTCGAAGCAAAAATAGTAGGAAAATTCGCCCCAAAATTAATTATTTTTTTTAAGCTTTTAACTCCGCGAATTTTTTCCCCCTTTTTGTTTAATTCATATAGAAATTATGACATTAGTAAACAAAAAAATTGTTGGTTTTTTGTATTAAGGCACTGACGCCGATGTTACAATGCCCGCCGATTGAGAAGCCCCGCTACGAGCTTCCTGGAAGAATTGAAAGTGCATCCGCCATTTTAAATAATTAAAATAAAAATTAAAAAATGTTTATATTATTTTCATGTATAGATAAACTGTATGCCAATTTTGAAAAAATTATATCGACTTCTTCATTTTAAAAATTTTTAATGAAAATCAGGGAAAATATGACCCCTTAATCAGATTAGAATTTTCGATGGCAACATTGCCGAAAAATGAATGAATGCAATGTGAATGAAAAATAATGCAACTTCTAAAGAGAAAAACAAAAAAGACTGGACGCAATGCTAGTTTGCACTAACACGTTCCAAATTACATTAAATAAATAGTTATTTCTTAGCATTAGGGAGCTAATACCAGTATTTCTTGCTTGCGGTCCACCTTTTACTGGCAAAACTAACCAATAAGCAAATCAGCTGTTCACTAATCCGCGTAGCAAACATCTATCACATGCAATTTTAGTCAGAATTAACTGCGCCGGTAATCCCGATTTACGCCGCCGTCTGTCTAAGCTATTGAGAAAGGTGCGACTGTTGTTATTTACTTTTACTCTATTATTTTCTTTATTAGAACTCTATGTGGGAGAAAGTCTCTCATTGCCATTGTTATTTAATTTTTTTTTTATAAATCTATTGAAAATCACACCAGTTGTGCCATGTGAATGAAATACCGAAATAAATATCCCGATTCTCTTAAACAATTTTAAATCCAAATTAGCGAGAAAAGTATCTGGCCACCATATTTCAGGCTGAACTAGTAGCGATAAAGCAGATCTTTTCTAAAAATGATCCCAAAATCATGCTCAGGAAGGGTAGAATACAATGATTTGGCCATCCGAAATAACTCAGTGGGAGCAACTTTGGCTGCTATGTCATAGGGAATTTGACAGCAGAATTCTGTCCATTCGTTTCACACGTATTCTTACGCTTTTCCAGACAACAACCGTTGTTCAGACGACAATGAAGTAACATGGGCACTGGCTGCGTTTGATTTATCCGTATATGACCAATACAATCATAGTTTTTGCCAACCTCTGTGTGTTGTCACCGCCTTATTACGTCAGCAAATCAGCTGATTCCTAAAATTTGCTTAGAGCCGATTAACGGTTTGACATTGGCCACACCTTTGCCTTGGTTGATTGAAGAATCCAGAATTCAACTAGCGCTTGCGCACCATTCTCTTGTCACTTGTTTAACGGTTATTGACAGCATGACTATATTCAGTCTGTGCGATATTAGGTTGTTGATATCTAAGCCAAACAAGTTGTTCGAGACTCTCGAACAGCGGTTTGTCCAGGGTGGACATTCTGTCCTTCGTAAATCATACTTTCTAGTCTAATCCTTTGGACTTTGGATAGAGCAATTTAATTTCACTAGGCGTTTACTGCCTGTCAAATACTAATTTTCTGAGGTTGAAAGCTATATTTTAACTATTAGTTTTTCATAGCCTTGGCTTGCGGGACTATTTTAAGAAATGCTTAATTAAAATACTGATATTTTTTCGTGAAATTCCATGGTTTATTAAACGGACAGAAAACCTATAAGGGTCTGAAAAGTTGTCACAGCCAAAGTTGCCACTAAAATAAAGAGACGTGTATTTTATTTTTGTTTAAGGGGGTGGTAGGGTTTAGCGCTAAAAAAAAAACACTTTTTTTTTAATTTTTTACAGAAATATGGCTTAAGATACTTTAATAAAATCAGTTGCATGTTATTGTACATCTTTTCAATAAGTTTTTAAAAAATATTAATAATAAAATATTGAGAAATAAGCCCATGACAGAGTTTTTTTGGAGATATGTTTTTCGAGAGGTGCTCTGCGGTGCCAATCGGCATTCGTCGTAGAATCATCTGAAACCAAAAAAGTCGAATTTTTCAGTTAAAGTATAACGTAATGCTCCCCCCCACATGAATAAAATTTGTTTTTTTCATTTTTGTAGTTTTGGTGGCAAAAAAACGTAAAACGAGCATTTTTGGCGAAAAATTTCGCCATATTTGTAAGTAAAAAACAACCTTAAAAAAAAAAATAAAAAAAACAGTGTGGGGGGAGGTATTTTTGATTTAGAAAACGTGTGCCAAATTTGAAAAGAATCGGTTGAATAGTTTCGGAGTTGTGATTGGCACCGACTTTTAAGAAGTCATTTCGGGAAAAACGCGTTTGAAAAAATGACTCTGAAAAATTATCTATGCTCCGCATTCGAGGTAGAGTGCCTACAAAGGCTATAACTTTGAGAGTTCTGCTCTGATCCACTTAAAATTTTGACACAACATTCTTGAAATGATTTACTATAAGATGAGTGAAGAAAAAAAATTTCGATTTTGTGAATTTTTTGCGATGAGAGAGAGAAGAACAAAGCGAAATGAGAAAACCCAGTCAACATAAAGGGAATAACTCTTATATTATTATCGCGCGATTTTTAGTCCAAATTTTCGACTGCGGCGCTTTTTTGCTTTCAAATATACATATATATTACAAAAACAAATATTTTTACAAATACAGAAAATTTGGAATAAAAATCGCGCGATTTTGAGTCCAAATTTTCTACTGCGGCGCTTTTTTGCTTTCAAATATACATACATATTACAAAAACAAATATTTTTACAAACACTGAAAATTTGGAAAAAAAATCGCGCGATTTTTAGTCCAAATTTTCGCCTGCGGCGCTTTTTTGCTTTCAAATATACATACATATTACAAAAACAAATATTTTTACAAACACTGAAAATTTGGAAAAAATATCGCGCGATTTTTAGTCCAAATTTTCTACTGCGGCGCTTTTTTGCTTTCAAATATACATATATATTACAAAAACAAATATTTTTACAAAAGCTGAAAATTTGGAATAAAAATCGCCTAAATTTTCGCCATCGGCACTCATAACTTTTACGATAAAAAAACATTTTCATAAGTTGTATGAATTATAAAACCTAAGTTAAATGCTTGCTGGGTTGTCGACTGCTGTATTCTCTTCTCTTCAACTGTATTTCAGTACAAACTGCAAATGTGGTCGAAAAAAACCTAATTTTTAAACTTCTCCTGGGGGTTCTATAGGGACCCTAGGAGGTTGGGACTTTCACAGTTATAATGGTGTGACCTTGCTCTTTCTAATGGGCGTGGTGGGTGGTGCCACGCCCCCTCCCCCTCCGCCCCCCATTCAAATATATCGTGGTAGTAAAGGAAAGTTTTTCCGGTTTTAATAATGTTTATAGAGTTTAAATATATATTTTAATGATTTCGAATATATTTTTAACTATTCCTATGCGAAAAACTTTTACTATTCATAATTTATCTGTTTATTATATTCTTTTTTCTTACATATAAATAAAAAATATATATATATTCTTTTCAACCACTCTGTATTTTCTTGAACGTGCGAAAGACATTTGTGAATAGTTGGCTACCATAGCACAGACACGCACCCAATGCGCAGCTATTCACAGTAAAAAGTAGGCAGAGAACGTAAATTCACGGTATGTGGCTCAGCTGCTAAAAACTAGGAAGAAGCTATAATGTAATGTCAAAAAATGCATGCGGGTTATCTTTGGGTGCAGTTCTGACAATAAATTGCAGTTAGCAGAGAATTCTGCAAAAATATACAAGTTTAAATACAATAAACAAGAAGTTTGGCCAAAGTGTAGCATTATAAGTTTAAGAAGAATGTAAACTGCGACAGTTGACGATGGAATTACACTCTTACGCGAAAAGAAAGGTGCCGAAAAAATGTAAGCTGGGAAATGAATATTTTAAAAAGAAATCTCAATAATTGTCAATTTCACAATGCAATTGCAGGGTCAACTGATCAGAAGCGACAACTTGTAGAGACACGCATCAACCATGATGAGCTTTTCACGAATAAGCCCACCGCCAGTGTAGCGCCGTGGAAGTGAGTAGTGACATGTGCATACATACATACATACATACTCAATCACATTTTTTACTTTATGTGCGCTTATAATTTGTAGGAAAATTGTGAGTTTGGCCAAGTTAGATGATTACAATGTGTTTTTTGTGCGCAAGCAATGGTCGAATATGGTGAACAAATACAAACAATACAAGGTAGTTATGGCTCACTTAATTATGTGTACCTACACATGCAATACTCGACACGGTCACGTTTTTTCTTTTCGCAGCAAAATCGTCTGGATGTAATACCAAATGGCACGCATGATGCTGAAGAGATCGAAAAAGTTACACAGGAATGGGAATTCTTTGAACCGATACACCGTTTTATGTCGCACAAAACCACCAATTTGCATTCGTACGCACTACCGATAACTGTACGATTACCACTACCGCTATCAGCACGTGACGGACTACAGGACAATCATAGTTCAAATTCCTCTGAAGATGGCCTCAACGTTTTCAGCAGTGATACGAATGATGAATACAACAATTCGAATGATAACAACGCGCTTAAGACGCAACCAAACACCGATCATGATTTTTATACGAAGAAAAATGGACTCCCCTTGAATTATTTTGCAGATGTAAGCAATGACACTCAAGAATCGATGCTCGTTGAACAGCCTATAACATGCAATGGCGTAACCGAAGGCATGGAACAAGTAAGACTGCATGTAGCAGGTGAACAAATTGTAGAAATGAAAATGGAACCACAAAGCGATATCGAAAAGACTGCTGAGCCAGTACAACAACAAAGTTTTATTGATATGAATGCGCAGCAGCAAATGCCCAGCACATCTGGTGGTCGCATGAGGAATTATCAAAAGCGTCTAACCGAGCGACAACTCAGTGAAAAGGACCGTTACTATCGACATAAGCGTCGTTTTAATCGGCGCATAGAGCGACGCTTCGATGCAATATTAAATGTATTCGGGCAGATAGTTAAGGCAGAGTATCCGAACATCAATGTAGGTCCTATTATGGGCACTGTAATACAAGGAGCTATGCTGGCAAATCAGCTATTCAAGAGTGAGAACGATGATGATGATGATGATGCTAGTGTTGATGAAGATAATGAATCTTCAACCGACACGGAGGAAATGCAATTTACCACTACTGCGGCTAAAGAAATAAATGCGGAAATTTCAAAAGATGAACAGCCAGAACATTGAGTAGATTAAAATGTGGGAGAATTTGTAATGTAAAATGTAAGGCGAATTCATTAAAGGTGGTGGCACTAGGCCAACAACAACAATTTGTGCAATAGAATGCCACGTCAAAGTGAAAAGATAAAGAAGTGATTTATTTATGAAGGCAAAAGAGAAAAATAAAAGCAATTTATTTGTCGTGCTGAAATTATTTTAAAATTTTCATAATAACTTTTGAATTTAAATTCATTGCGAAATGCAATTTTTAAATAACAAAAATTGAATTTTTATGCTGACATCCGCATGTGCACGGCTCAAGAAAGAAAAATATCAGCCGGCCTATTCCTACCACTTTTGATAGATTCGCCTTGGTGAAATGTAATGAGAAATTGAGAATTGTGACTGGAAGAATAGTAGTATTTTAATATGTTCGAATGTACCGACTACTATATAAAACTGAAATAACCAAATAAACACTATATTCAAGCGAAACACTTTACAGGGTTTGATTGAAAAGTAATGAGCCTTATTTTTTTTTAAGCAGTTTTATTAAACCTTTTGGCTTATACAACTAATATTCTTCAAAATAGGACCCTTGAGCGTCAATACACCGCTGGTAGCGGTCCTTCCACCGCAGGAAAAATTTTTTAAACTCATCCGCCGGAATCGCGTTCAATTCGGCTGTCACAGTTTTTTGCATCGCCTCGACGGAGTCGAAACGCCTCCCCTTCAGCTTTCTTTTCAGGCGCGGGAACAAGAAGAAGTCCGGAGGGGACAGGTCTGGGCTATAGGGAGGGTGGAGAAGCAACGGAACCCCCATCTTGCACAATGCAGAGGTGCAAAGGAAGGTTCCACATCGTGGAAACGAAAGCTTGACGATATAAGCCTGCGCTTCAGATCAGCGAGTAAAGGGCGGTAATCATTTAACAAAACGAATGAGTTCGTGAAAATAGAAAAGTTCTCAAATGGAAAATTGGGCGAAACCAAGTACCGAAGAGGTTATGTGCTGAATACGATGGCGCGTGAAAGTTTTCCGAGCCCTCGTTACGAGGGGAAGTATAGACATCCTCTTAATTGATGTTTTGTCTAGTTTCAGTTGTGGAAATACAAATTTCGTTGTATTGGGAAGGTGCAGGCTTTGTGAGTCTGATGAATAGAGAAACAAATTTTCAGCCGTTTGTTTTTAAGCAAAAGTCTAGACCATAAGTCGGTGGGATACGGTACACTAGACAGGGCTAGTTTACCGTCCAACCACCACCTATTGCAGGCGAAGAGCTTCAGCTTCCCCGAGAGTCCCGCGTAACCTTGGCACAACTACACTCTGGATACTGTAGCAGGTTAAACTCCTACTTATCCAGAATCGACCCCGACATACTAAACATATGTCCGGCATGTGAAGGCACCCCGCACGACACTAACCACCTTTTCACATGCCCCATCAAACCCACTCATCTAACACCTCTCTTCCTCTGGACCCAACCCGTCGAAAAAGCTAGTTTCCTGGGCCTACCGTTAGATGAGCTAGACGAAGGCGACCGGTGATTACACTACACTGACAGGACGAAGATACTGCTGCGACAACCATAAGTCGGTTGTACGTTAGCGGAACGACTCGGCGTATGGTGTATGTTTACCCTGCTACCACAACAACAACCATGAAGTTCGGAAAAAATGGGGTTAAAATCTTAGCTTCAGATATGACGCATGTTCAGGTCTGTTTGTCTACAACGGCCGCTTTAGAACCAGTTGTTCTTAATTACACAGCCTGAAGAAATTTTGAACACTCACGGTTAGGATCACTTATTGGGATTCAGTAGCTTTTAAAGTGCTGATGTGAAAAATTGTCTATCAGACAATCGTTAAGAAAATTGATGTATGGAGCAAAACGATATCATCGTTGGTGGAGAACACCAAACCAACCAAGTTGACTCAAAGAACACGATTCCCATGACAGCTGGTTCTACGTTACGGGAATGACTCGGGTTTCTTCCGACCAAGGGCTTCCGCCCCAGTAAACTAACCCTATCTAGTGTACCGTATCCCACTCAAACAACACTTAAACACACACGACCTAGCACATCTGATATGAAAAGTCCAATGACTATGACCGAGAAGGCCAATATGGCTTATTATTCCTGCAAATCTGTGCGTGGCAAAAAATGGGGACTCAAGCCACAGCTCGTGCTTTGGATGTACAACGTAATGGTTCTGCCAATTTTAACGCATGACTGCCTGGTTGGTGGGAAGCTCTTCGGAAGGGCTATAATTTGACTAAACAGGGGAGGGTGCAAAGGACTGCTTGTATTGGCATCGCCGGAGCATGTATATAGAACTTGTCCTAGTGCTGTCCTGAGTGTTGTTTTGCACTTACTTCCCAATGATTTTTACGTTATTTCCACCGCTGCTCGAAGTGCATTCAGATTAAAGAAGGTTGGCCTCTGTAGGCAATCTCTTAAGGAACAAGGTAGCATTTTTGAGCAGCTAACATGGTATTCCTCTCAACTTCGGACAGATCTCAGCATCTATCCAAAAACTGGAGTTTGAGGGTCGTGCTACGGCAATCTTTCCAAGTAGGCAGGATTCGAGCGAGGAGAAAATCTGTTCTAACCGCCCGACCCTGCAACCAACCGCCTGTTGCATTAAAAAAACATCTTTCGCTAAAAGATTCTGCTCATTCAGTTTCAAAATTTCTTTAGACTTAAACTCAGACTGTCAACTCGGTTATATGTAAGTAGGTAGGTGAAATGATTAAAGTGCCAGTTTGGAACTCCTCAAGTAGCACTGAAGCGCCGTTTTGACACCATTATGAGACCTCCAACAGGCAGATATCTACAGCTAGCCAGAGCTGTTGATATGATAGATTGATGGAATTTAGATTGGCGCACTGCCCTAGGCTTTCGAAGAAAGGTGTACCCAGTGACCTTCAGCGTCTAGCTGGCAAACCCGGACATTTACAGAGAAAGTATGCAACCGTCTACTTCTCTGAAAGATCTCCACAGCTTCTGCAACGGGGGTTAAATGGTAAAACTAGCGTTTTCGTGTGTGCGCCGATGATCCAATGACCGGTAAACACAGCTATGAGTTGGGAAATAGAATGCCGTGGAGTATCCAGGACTACCTGAGTCCTCTGTCTATTGTAGTGGGGCCAAAGGGTTTTCGAAATAGCACATGAAGAAATGGAGCTCCATCTTTTCTGCGCTTTCCTGAGAAATAATTTGTGCAGTTCCCCTTTAACAACTGATAGGGGAATTGCGATGCCCGGGTAGGAGGTCTCTGAGACCAATTTAGTCCCCTTCCTGGGAAGCTCATCACCAATTTTCATTTCCCTCTACGTTCCTATGTATGTCCTGGAACCCAGATCAGAGAAATTTTACCTGCACACGCAAGATATTTGATCTCCACCTTACAGGAGTTTACCAGTTTCGTTTTGCACCATGGCGTCGTCTGAGCCTTAATCGCGGTTTGACTATCGGAGAAAATGTTAATATCTCCCTCGGTACCGCGTTCCCTAAGTATTTTGCATGCCTGCAAAGACTTCTGCTTGAAAAACACTAGCAGTATTTGGCAGTTTAAAGGAGATAGATAAATTGGCAGATTTAGAGAATTAATCTAAACATTAAATGGTGTAAGGTTAGAAGAAGGAGATAGCGCCAAATATTTAGGTGTAATTCTCGACAAACAAGAAACTAAATTGGAGCATGAATGTAGAGGCCAAAGAGCTTCGGGGAAAAGCATACTTACTAAAGATAATGAAGTCCTAGACAAAATATGACTTGTATGGTATAAATAAGCTTTGAGAAAAGATCGAAAATGAAAAATATGTACATATGCAAGGTTAAGCTTAAAATAAACAAGACTGTGCTAAAATTGAAACGATAGGAGCGTTGTTCTGATAATTCCGAGTTTATTTATTTAAAACAGACCTCTGCCCTCGATACACTGTTTTGCGCGATCTAAAAACTTTTCGAAAGAATGTTTCAGGTCATTCACCGGAAAGTTCTTCAGGATGTCGGTACAAGCCTTTTGGATGGCCTCTACGGACGCAAAACGTTTTCCTTTCATGGCCAAATGCAATTTTCCGAATTGGTAGAAGTCACAGGGAGCCATATCAAGCGAATACGGTGAGTGATTGATGGTTAAAATGCGATTTTTAGTCAGAAAATCAGTCTCAAGAGTGGATCGATGAGATGGTGCATTTTCATTCCTTGGAATCGTAAAAACAAATGAGCATCGACTTGATTTTTGACTTTTTCAAAAGCGATTTTTTGGGTGGTGGCCCTTCTGGGGCCTCCCATTCGGCACTTTGTCGCTTAGTTTCAGGTTAATGTTCGAAACACCACGTTTCATCACCAGTTACAATATTGTAAAGGAAGTTCTCGTCTTTTCTCGTCTCTTTAATGAGGCCTTTCGAATGTTGAATTCTGAAGAATTTTTGGCCCTCAGTTAACTTGTGCAGAATGAAACGTGCACAGACCTTTCGTAAACCCAAACGATCAGTTAAAATGCGATAAATCGATATTTTGGAGATATTCAACTCCGATTCCATGAATTTCGACGCTGATTTCGGTTCATTTTTGATAAATTTAAGAATAACTTCAATGGAGTTTTCGGTGATTACTGACTTTGAGCGGTCCGGCCCGCATGTTCATTGACATTTATGTCCTCACAACCATCTCCGAAACTTGTAAACCACTCATGAACTCCTGCACGAGATAGACAATCATCGCCACAAACTTTTTTCATCAATTCAAATGCTTCGGTAAACGTTTTACCGATTTTAAAACAAAATTTCATATTAGCTCTGTGTGCGAAACTCATTTTTGTACCGATGGCACAAACACGCTGACAGTTTAGACGCAATAACTTCGCTTCTTCGCACCAACAAAAACATTTTTATGAGGTCAGTCTTGTTTATTTTGGACTTCACCGTGTATAATTGGTGCGTCTTGATGTTTGTCGCAATCAGAGGTTTGCCATTACCGGCCGAGGGGCGCCTACTATTAGAAAAAACAACATTTCGCTAATTTTGGTGTTTCGGGCCCACAGCGTGTTTTGAGCCCGAGCACCACCCGAAAGTAATAATAATTTCATATTCAATTTCACAGCACTGTCACTTCATTCATTCTTCATATCTTTCGTACAAAGGCCACTAATCCAATTTTCAGAAAATTTATGAAAACGGACGTTGGCTTCAGTATTTCAAATAATAAAATGAGTGTATTGGTTTGGCTCTTTTAGGAATTTCTTAATGGAGTAAAAAAATTTATTTAGATAAAAAAAATGTTTCAACGAACTGAAATTCAAATTAAGTATCATGCAAACTTGACATATCTACAAGCATACACCAGCTCTTTTACGTATGAAGGCGCATAATGTAAATTACTTCAAATAAAAAAACAACAAACAAATGCAAAAGGGATGAACGAAAGATTCAGAGTCGCAATTAATTCATAAATAATATTTTCTACGTTACAAAAAAGTGAAATACACTTCATTTGCATTCTCAACAGCAAAGCGTTTAGAAGTGTTCTAAAGATACCAGATACACAACGCGGAGTTTTTTTTCGATATAAAATATAAAACTGGCATATAAAAGCAGAGGCACGCACATTTTCGTATCCGAACGATAAGAGACGAGGTTCGTACGTGGCTCTGAAGCAGTTCAAGAGTATTCATGCAACACAATGAAAATGTTGCACCATAAAAACAAAGTAACTACAACAATCATTGAGTTAAACGAGCCACTACAGGTATGCATACATAAGTAAATGCAGTGTGAAGAATATTTTGTATCTAAAATAAAGGGTGGACCAACAACTGATTTATTTTCAAAACACTTGGCAGCTATTTTGTGTTCACAAATGTGGCAGGAATACAATTTAATTGGAATTTGCAATCAACATGAGCGATGTTTTACCTAAAACTATCGCATTTGGCAAACGGAAAATCCGGAAGTGATTGCCAGGAAAATCAATGCATCTGACGAGTGTGATTTGATGCGGATTTTGGAGTGGTGGCAATATTGGAAATTTTTCGAAAATACTGAACGCTACGGAGCCAAATTTATCGACTTCCTATGAGTTAAAATTTACGATATGACTACGTACAGTAGTCGGGCAATCAAGGCGAATTCAGGCAAGGTGATAGCAGTAGTTGAATATCAAAATTTCAATTGGAATGCAAAAAAAAAAAACAAAGCAACAAGAGAAACAAAAAATATTGCTTTGCTCAAGGCCCATTCAATTCAACAAAATTTTGTACGTTTGATTGTCAAAGTAAAGTATTGGCAAAATAGAAAACGAAGCATGAATTCGCCTTGTTTCATTCTGGGCTGACAGCCACATGGACATGGCGAAAGAAAAAGCAAAAGTCAGCTGATTTACCGATACCACCTATAATAAATTCACCTTGGCTTTACTTTGCCATTCAGACCACGAAATCGCCAGAACGATGAACCAGTAACTTCAAGCCCGTAACGGGCTGACGGGTGGTGATCAGCTGATTTACTTCCGTTGGAAACTTCGGTCGGTTAAACACAAATGCAACGGATACGGAACACACTAAAGTGCCGGGATGGTTTTAAGTTGACAATTTGTGGTTACAATAAAATTAATTTTGTATTTTTTTATATTTTTGAAGCAACACGTTGAAGCTCATTGTTGCAAAAAAACCTTTTTCTAAATTATTAATATTTTGCGGGCTTTCTTGTGCGAATCGAATACTATTTGCTTATTATTTGTCTGTTGTTGCTTGTAAACAAAAAAATTGTCATCAAGTAATTGGAAAAGTAAGCAACTGAGTATGCAACCCGTCGGAGAAAATTGAAACGAATCTAATTATTTTGCCGCCGTAAAAATAACCGACGGCAAGAAATCCATTTCCGCCGCAATTCTGTGCAATTTCATGCTATTAAATGTGTTATAATTTTGACAGCAGATACCCGTCAGGGTATCAGTAGTTTCCAGCTACAAGTTTGTTCAAGGGGTCAACAACTTATATGAATTCGCCTCGCGGTTAGGCAGCCATTTTGGCGATGTCAATTGGCCGACTCGAAGTTGTGATTTTACGTTTTTTATGAGCAGTCGTTAAAGATCGGTTGCTCTACAGATGAACCAGAAACGAGCCAGCGATTTAAGATGACTATTAGCCGACTAATTCGCATGGGCATAGTTTTGGAAAACTGGGTTGACAGGACGGTCTAATACAAGAGCAGCACTGGCAGCAGCACCCCGACAGTCGGTTCTACGTTACCGAAACGACCCGGATTTCTATCCGGCCAAGGACTGTCACTCCAGCAGCATTCCCCGTATGCAAGTATGGGGAATGTTTATGCTGCTACAACAACAACAACAACAGCCCTGACAGCCATTTGAATGGAATTTTATATGCCAGAATTATTTGGATATTTTTAATGAATCCGAAAATTATTGAAAAATATACCCAGCCGATGGTCCGCCCTTTACCTACATACATTTGTATACACATATAAAGTATGCATTTATGCAACTCTACATTAAGAGCATTTGAAGGAAAGGAAGCCAAACAACAAAACGCTGTAGTGCACACCTTAGATGTACTCGACGAGAACGTGACGTAGCATAAGTCCTCGTAAACTTTTTCATCCTCCTCAAAGTAAATATCATTGAGATATTCATGGCCACACACTTCTATGGCAGTTGCCTGATAACTCCATGTTGTTGCCATTAAACGCTGTAAACTTTGGTTGTCCGTCGAGCTCGATTGGCTGCTACTCGTTGCACTGACAGCGCTTAAGCTGTCGCCGCCGACAGAGGCGCCGTCAGCATAACCACGACTACTTAGGCCACTAAAACTGCTCACTGTGGCACTGCGGGTGTGCGAATTCGACGGGGCAGAGCTAGTAATGCTGACGGATTGCTGTTCATCGTCGAGGGCGAATAAATTTGAAATCATATCCTCTTCAAAATCCTCGGTATCTTCAGTTCCATTTTCGATCGTTATGTCGCTATTCTCATCGTCAATAGAGAGTGAGCCACTGTACGAAATGCGATCAAAATTCTCTGCTGGTCCGTCAATGCTGTTATTCTTTTTCTGCTCACTGGACGAAACAAAAAACCCAATAGATACACTCACACATGCATATGCATTATGTGTACGTTTGTTGGGCGTGTAGTTAGTTGATTGAATATTTATTGTGTTGGTTGACCGTTTGATTGATTGCATGATCGGTTGTTGTGTGCAAAAGTAGGCAGAAAATAGAATAGATGGTAGAAAATATTATAAAAGCTAATTATGCGCAGAAATGTATTCAAATTCTTCGTATTTTATGGTAAGTAGGTGTAAGCGTTAATGCGGACTTAGTCAAAAGTACGTTTCGATTTATTTTTAGAGGGAAAACATTTTGTATGTACTAAAAATATTTTCAGCTAACTGCGCTCTCCTTTTCCACTAGCATAACCCCCTGGCAAAACTAGAAACCACAAATATGTCAAGTGAGTGAGCGTTTCGCATTTATTCAACTCACTAACATTGAAGGATTGTATTAATGGAATAATTTTACAGCTAAAAATAGATTAGCTTTAATTTGCTTACGTCGAGTGCAGGTCCTTGTAAATGGCCTCATCGGAGTGGGAGCGTTCACTGGGCGATAGTTGAATATTGAAGCCTCTGCAAAAACAAAGAATGATACAGCATTAATTAGGCTTGACAAATGTGCTGAATAATATGTGTTAAAATGAAATTTGCATTATAAAAGCGAGGTAATTTATTTATTTATCACTAACCGCTCATTTACGCGCTATGACTTAAAAACATAACAAACAAGTAACTTGTTAAAAATTTACTAATGAGCATTAGCTGCCAGGGCTATCAGCTCTTAATGCATATCATTTTTTTATACTAATTTTAGATTGTTGCTTTCACCATTTTGATAAAGTTGTTGATTGAAATTATGTTCACTTCATTGGAAATCTGGAGGAGTTCAATCCACTTGTGTTTGAGGACAGAACATTCAGAAAAATGTGCTTCAGAGTCAAAACATGGGGACAGAGCGGGCAAGTTGGCCATGGATTGCCTGTTAGAAGGTGTTGATGGGCGCAGAGAGTGTGACCTAGTCGGAGTCTTATGAACGTTTGAATGTGCTTTTTTAAAACCATTTGTTGGATATGTAGGCGTCGTGAGTTCTCGATTTATGGCCGTGTAATGGTGGTTGAAATTAAATCAATTCTGTACTCTTACGCCTCGGATGTGGTTTAGTATAAATCGCCTGACATTTACTTTTTCGAATGTGTTCTTTGTTGTTACAGGTGTTGAGTTAGTCGATTTTGTGACACGATGTGCTGCTTCGTTGCCCACCAATGTGTCCACGTATCCACAGCAATTTAATCTCTTGATCGTTTTCGATGTGCATATCTCTAATTAAATTGACTGTAAGCGAGGCATGGGTTGGATTTTGCATTGATTTCAGGGCCGACAAGTTGTTGGTACATATGAGGACTTTGGAAGCGGTCTTTAACGCCATGATGATTGCGCTACGGATGGCGGTGAACGCTGATTCAATGTCTGGTAGTATTTGCATTTTTAGGACGTGACCAATTGTGTCGACAACTGCGTAACTGGGGGATGAGTCTTTAGATTTGGAGCCAACTGTGTGCCATAACGCCCATTTTTCCGTTTCATAGCGAGCTTTACGTTCCAGAAATAACTAACGAAAGGCATTAGCAGAAACATTGCAATTTTTAAGTCTTCAAAAACTGAGGTCACATAATGTTTTTTAAATAATCCATGATGGGTAGGATAAAATGCGATTTCCCTCGAGCCAGGGTAGATTTAAGTTCTTTACGGTCTTAAGAACTAGGTGCAAAGTAGAAGGAATCTTTGGCTGTTTTTTGTGAGCCGTACGTGTTTGGCATCGTTGTCAATAACTAGCCAATTCCGTTCGCATCGCAAAAAACTAATGCCAACACATTCTTGGCCGATTCTTTTCAGAGCCGAAGTACCAGGTTTACACCACTCTTCAACATAGTAATGAATCGACGAACAAGATCCACTTTATCCTTTCGAAAATGCTCTAAATGTTGCTGAGAAAGTCGCATTTGAATCTGTTTTTGTTCCATTGTTGGCGAATGCGGCATCCATTGTACACACAGCTTTCGGAAACACAATGCTTCAATCAAAATATTGCTTACACTGCCCAATGCGATGCCTAGGGATTCTACTAAGTTTCTTTCAGTCACTCGCGAATTTTCCAATACGATATTCTGTATTTTTTCCACGATTTCTGGTGTTATTGCTGTTTTGTGCGTCCTTGACGTGGATCGTCTTCAAGGCTTGTACGACCACGTTTCAATTCAGTAAATCTTTTCTGGCTTCGAAATATTTTTTTTTAAGACAACGTAAAAAATTATCTCTTAATTTAATTTTCTTACATTCTACAATATTTGATATCATTTTTGTGCACAATTTTTCTATTCAGTACTCACATTAGGTCCGGATGCAGTTGTTGTACTTTGCGGCATTGCGATAATTTGGAAAGTGTTATCAGCACTCGATGGAAATTAATCAAATCGTACAGCATTGTAGGCTCAAAGAGATCAGAATCGCGCAGTCCAAAATGATTGCGGCAAACATCCAGAAAAAGTTTTATATTTTTGCAGCATAAAAACTGAAATTGAATACAAATGAAATTGAATATAAATGTAAATTTATGAAATTAAATTTGCATGTAAATACATTAAAATTTCGCAAGAAGCTATTGAATTTATTAGTATAGAGAAAGTTTTCAATGGCGTTTAATTTCACGCAGCAATAATTAATCAAATCAAAGAGATGCGAGATTGCGAATCAAACTGAAGGTAGAAGTGGGTGAGTGAGAAGTTACAAAGTTCACGCGAACTGGTGCAGTACAAGGATAAAGTCAATAGAACAAACAAAAAAAAACCAACAAAAACAAAAAAAATAAAAACACAAAAAAAAAACACCACAGCACAAAAACTTTTAAATTTATGCAGAATGGAGGTTGAAGCTTATACTCGTATGGCGAATTTATTATCCGAACTTAAGGAGATGGCTAGTTAAGGGTTGAAAACGAGAAAGTCACGTACAAAGGTACCAAGTCGCAAATGGCAGGATCAACAGACTGCATACTAAGGAAGAAAATACTGAACATTGAACATTAAAATTGAAGTGGTAACAAAGAAAAATTACGCGGCCTATCAGGTCATGTCGCAGTCGGACACAAGCTGCGTGGGAAAGCTATCGAACTTCTGAAAGAACTTTCAATAAAGTAAGACTTAGCATGAAATGCATGATTTCGAAGAGTTTCTTGCGCCATAAAATTATAGAAAAATCTTGACGTCTTGCAGAAGTTGTTAGCCCTTTACTGCATGAATCAATAAAGCATTGAAAAACAAATGTTTCACGGTGAAAATAGCTTTATTTAATTATCAATAAGACATATAAAAAAAAAAAATACTGAAAAGCTTGTATATTTTGGTGTTGTTTTGCGAACCCATTTATTTACAAAAACTAGTTGCAAAGTATAGAAAACAGTTGAAAATTGGTAAAATTATTATCCATCGAGGAAGACGAGTATATCGACTCCATGAAAATATTTGTTTTGTTTTTATAGTTTCACCGCAAGCTTCTAAAGCCACAACAACAACCAACCATATTATAAGCACTTTATAGCATTGGCAGACGGCGGTGTTAATCCGGACTAGAGGCGCAGTTAATCTGATTAAAATTGTAATGTGACAAATGGTTGTTACGCGGATTTGTCAACAGCTGACTTGTTTATTGGATAGTTTCGTCCGTAAAGGACGGGCCGCAGGCAACAAATACGGGAATCAGCTGTTGTTGTTGTTGTAGCAGTAACTTTGCCCTGTCAGTGTACCGTAAATCACCGGTCGCCTTCGTCTAGCGCATCTAACGGTAGACCCAGGAAACTGGCTGTTTCTACAGTTTGGGTCCAGAGACAGAGGAGTGTTAGATGAGGGTTTGATGGGGCATGTGAAAAGGTGGTTAGTGCCGTGCTAAGTGCCTTCACTTCACATGCCGTTTCAGGCGGTTCTACGTTACGGGAATGACTTGGGGTTTTCCCGACCAAGGGCGGCCGCCCCATTAAACTAGCCTGTGTCGAACAATGGTTTGCCCAGGTTCATATTCTTTCCTTCAGTAGGGAAGGGCATTCACAGAGGAAATGGAAAACCTTTTACTTTTTCTCCGGTTGTTTACAACTGTGACAATGTGTGTGAGGTATGCCCATTTTGGCTGCTTGTTCTCCGACAGACCATAAGCCAGTTATGATTGCCGTGAGTCCCCATACGTAACGTCGTTTCATGTTTATCAATGTCGACAATTGCTTGAGGTTATAGGTTGGCCATAACATTCTGCTAACTTTGCATGTCGTCTGGTCTTTCCACCTAGAATCCACGATTCGGAGGTATTTTGAAGAAATTGTATTCTTAATTGCACCCAGTCATGTGAATACCGATTCTGCAAGAACGTTATTCATGGCAGATCCACCTCTTGACAGTTCTTCTGCTCTTTTGTTACCCTCAATGTCCGAAATCCCGAGACTCAGATTAAGGTAACTTTATGGTTTTCACTCAAGGTGGTAAAGCTATTCCTACTTTGTTCCACCAGTTTAGAGCCTGTTGTAGCCGAATCCAGTGCCTGGATTGCAGCTTGACTATCCAAAAGAATATCTATATTGCCCTTAAAAGAGAAATTTGCAATATAGAAGCTAGTACTTCCGCCTGGAAGATACTGCTGGAAGACGTAAAGATTTTTCAATTCTGAGTCTATGTAGTAGTATCGAAGTTGTTTAGTGAGAATCCCTTACCCCATTCCTCGTGAGATGGAAAGAGAGTGGCAATATTCCTGTTGAATGTTACCGTACGGGCGATGTAATCAGTCCTCTCCGAGGTGTACTAAGTTTGTCGCAATGATAGATTGGCATGATACTAAAGAAATAAATTGCAGTTTCTCAAACTGCTCCGAAATATCAAAACAATTAATGCGATTTCAAACGTGTTAATGCAAACTAGCATTGCATCCAGTCTTTCTTGCTCTTCTCTTTAAAAGTTTCATTGTTTTTCATTCACTATAGATATTAACTGCCATTTTTCGGCATCGTTCTCATCGAAAATTCCCCTAATCCGCTTAAATTACGAAAATTAAGTCTAGTAGTTCATCCACAATTTATATATATTTACACCGCTTTTGGGTGTTTGACCGAGCTCCTTCTCTTATTTGTGGGCTGCGTCTTGATGTTGTTCCACAAATGGAGGGGCCTACAGTTTCAAGCCGACTTCGAACGGCAGATATTTTTATGAGGAGCTTTTTCATGGCAGAAATACACTCGGAGGTTTGCCATTGTCAGCTGATGGGCGACCGCTATTATATTAGAAAAAAAAACACCAGTCTAACGGTTAGACGCGATAGAAGTGAAACCTTCCGTAAAACAAACTGAGAGAGAATGAGACGAAAGCAGCATTAGGGGCGGGATAATTATATGTTCATTATAATATTGCTATAAAGTTCATATTTTATTTTCTTCATTTTATTATTATTCATCCTCAATGTTTTCAATTTCAACAAATGATACGAGTGGCTTATGATAATAGGACTATGTTTAAGTTCGTGCGGTTTTACAACAGATGGCGTAACTTGATTATTATTCCATCGATCCACATTTCCAAACATTCATTGGAGAGCTACTGTCGTAAGGCACAAACGTCAGTATAAGTTTTTTATTTGAAGCGTAAACAACAATATTTTTACCACACTTGAAAATGTCGAATTTCGTGCCAAATAATGTGTTTTTGCGGGGAATTTTTTAATATGAAGAAAAAAGCAGCCGAAAGTCATCGTATCTTGGTGGAAGTTTATGGTGAGCATGCTCTAGCTGAGCGAACGTGCCAGAAGTGGTTTGCACGCTTTAAAAGTGGTGATTTTGGCTTGGAAGACGAAGAACGCGAGGGTGCGCCGCCAAAGTTCATGGATACCGAATTGGAGGAATTGCTCGATCAAGATCCGGCTCAAACGCAAGAAGAGGTTGCAAAAACTTTGGGAGTTGATCAATCAACCATTTCCAAACGTTTAAAAGCCATGGGAATGATCCGAAAGGTAGGCCATTGGGTGCCGTATGAATTGAAGCCAAGAGACGTTGAACGCCGTTTTATGGCATGCGAACAACTGCTTCAACGGCACAAAAGAAAGGGTTTTTTGCATCGAATTGTGACTGGCGATGAAAAGTGGGTCCATTACGACAATCCAAAACGTCGGGCAACGTATGGATACCCTGGCCATGCTTCAACATCGACGTCGGCGCAGAATATTCATGGCCTGAAGGTTATGCTGTGTATCTGGTGGGACCAGCTGGGTGTTGTGTATTATGAGCTATTGAAACCGAATGAAACGATTACGGGGGATGTCTACCGACGACAATTGATGCGTTTGAGCCGAGCACTGCGAGAAAAACGGCCGCAATACGCCGATAGACACGACAAAGTTATTTTGCAACATGACAATGCTCGGCCACATGTTGCACAAGTGGTCAAAACATACTTAGAAACGCTCAAATGGGATGTCCTACCCCACCCGCCGTATAGTCCAGACCTTGCGCCATCCGATTACTATCTCTTCCGATCGATGCAACATGGCCTGGCTGACCAGCACTTCCGTAATTACGATGAAGTCAAAAAATGGATCGATTCGTGGATTGCGGCAAAACCGACCGAATTTTTCACAAAGGGAATCCGTGAATTGCCAGAAAGATGGGAAAGAGTAGTAGCAAGCGATGGACAATACTTTGAATATTAAATTTGTAACCATTTTACGTCAATAAAGTTTCAAATTTCGAAAAAAAACCGCACGAACTTAAACATAGTCCTATTAGCTAAAATATGATACAAATGCTTTGGTTTCGATGTTGTCAACATGTCTTTGAAATACCGCGTCAATGGTTATTTTTGATCGTGTTGTCGATTCAGTGCGATTGTTACACATTTTTAAATTGAATGTTGTATTGAGAAAGTCAATTGACGGAACCGCTGTGTCCAATGCAAAATTTACGTTAAAATCGCCACTTAAAATCATTGGAACTTTATTGTAATCTTTTCTAAGTATCCGCGATACTTCTGGTGTATACTTTATTAAATTTTCGTGAATGAATTCCGTGATGCTATTTATTGATTTTTTTTTTCTGTCGATACTCACGACACTTTTCTGTATTATTTTTCGGCATAATTGCGGTAAATATTTAAAAATGAAAATATTTACGAATATAAAAATACACACGCGGTTGCTATTATGAGCGTCCCCAGCAAAACCTGCGTGACCGAAACTCTAACACAATTACACATATGCACTCGTATTTGTTTGAAAATCGACTTTTTTTTTTGGTTCTCCGTCACCTTTGGAAAATGTGTAAACAGTAAGCAAACTTTATTCATATATTTTTCCTCATTTTTGCATCAGTAAAATCAAACAAACGCCGTAGCCGAATGGGTTGGTGCGTGACTACTATTCAGAATTCACAGAGAGAACGTCAGTTCGAATCTCGGTGAAAACACCAAAATTAAGGAAAACTATTTTTCTAATAGCGCTCACCCCTCAGCAGGCAATGGCAAAAATGGTATTTCTGCCATGAAAAAAAGCTCCTCATAAACATATCATAAAATAAAATAAAATAACTGTATAAAAAAATTTTTTTTCTTGTGATTCGAACCAAGGATTTTAGATCGGAAGCTCACATTGCTAGCCGCTCGGCTATCGCGCTATGCTGTCGGCGCTAGCATAAAAGTTATTTAGTTCGTCGCTACGTGTATATGTAATATTCGTAGCCAAGAGTGTCGCTTTTTTCGTTTCACTTTTTCTCAAATCACTCCCAACGATTCTAAAGAAGTTTTCACTTCAAAAACTTATTCTTAATTTTGGTATTTGACCGAGATTCGAACCAATGCTCTCTCTGAATTCCGAATGGTAGTCCCGCACCAACCCATTCGGCTACGACGGCCGCCATACGCCCCCATTTCTCAGAATTAGTCAAAACTTGGGCTGACCGAATGGACCGCGTAAGGCGTAGCCGTGGTGGGCCACGTATATATTTATGGCGGATATCATATTCAAAAAATAAATGCCATGAAATTATATACCGGAGTATAATAAAACAAAAGTAATTGCAACAATATTGCTGTTTCATATTATCATTTTAAGTTCTCAAGCTCTTAAAAAGCACCTGATTCTTTAAGAGTTTAATACATTTTTCTATATTTTCTTTTTATATCCCCCTAACACCATTTTTGCCTGGTGCACTCTTGAGAGTCTGGACTACACCGACAGTGCCCTTAGTAGTCCCTTTTTTTCTCTCAGCTCTCTTTTATGATATGTGGTCCTCTGCAGAGAAAAGTTTCAGTTCTTTTCATGTCATTGCTGCGCCTTCTTTTGCCATTTTATTTTCGTCCTTTCTTGTTTCTCTTTATGCCTCTAAAGCCAAGGAACGAGAGCAGGTGGTATTATTTGCATCGAAAGCATATAGCTTGTCGAAGCACTCAGGAACCAATGAGTATTCTATTAAACAGGATGATGGACCTTTGAGACCGGCTCGTGGCGATAATTTGCTACAAATTACCTTTACGTCATTGCCTGAAAAAAGGCAACGCAAAGGCAATTTCTAGTGTTTAATGCACGCAGTAGAGATCAAGCCGCAATGAGCTTGTACTTATGTCATACACATACACACTCTACCGCGACGGACGGCTTTAGACCGCCTTCTAAACCTTCAACAATCAGATAGGTTTACCAACAATTCCTCTACATATAAGTAAGTCGCCATTGAAAATTAATCATCACCAGTTATGCCTTTTTCATTTCTCTATGCGAATTCGAACTCTATCTCTGAGATCAAGCTCACAGTGCAAGCTGAAGTGCTCTTTCGAGAAGAAGAACCATTCTGGGTCTTCAAACACACCATGAAAACGGGTTCAAGAAAAGGTTCTCCGAAAGATAAATAAATGGGCCTTTGTGCTGGTGCTCGACCAATGAAAAATCCAGATGAAGCTGAATTGGTATTTTCTTGTCGCCAGCACATAAGCCCATGAAGGAAGAATCTACTGGCGAGGAGAGCATTATTGCACTTAGGCGATTAATGTGCCAGTGAATCAACAGGAAGTTTAGAGTGGTAAAGTGGAAGGAAGATTAGAGTCTCAAATATTGCACACACAGGCGCCCAGCATCGCTTCCTAAATGTAATCATGGAAACGAAAATAGCGATGCTAATACCACTGGAGATGAGATACCAGTGAATTGTGGTAATAAAAAATATTTAACGATACCCACGCAAGGCTAGCGCAAATGCAATTGCAAAAATAAAATTCTGAAGAATTTTGAATTATTAAGTAATATAAAAAGCTCTCGCTTATTTCATATCCTAGTCCGCGTTTGCTGTGCAAAGTAAAAAAAAGTAATTCATGTGGATTATGAAAAAAAACAACAACAAGGTTTTAAACAGAAGTCATTGCAAATAAATTAAGTCGATGTGGGAGTTGTTTAAGGGAATTGTGGACGAGCAGTTTTGCAGCAGATGCTGTGTTGTCAATCCCGCAATATTGTCTATGGGGGGTTTAAATAACCGCAACTCAGCAAGCGATGCTGACATAAAATCGATGTATGTATGTATGTGTGCGTATCTGTACACAAGGATACTAGTGCGAAAATCGTAAAATACTCGAGAAAGTGTCACTGCGTTGGCTTCTACAAGCTTTATATGAGGCACTCATGCGAATTTGAGAAAAGGCACACATACATACCAACGCAATGATCTGTACGTATATATTCACACCAGGCACAACTCAGTCTTGCTGGCGAATTGATTTTGATAAAAAACAAACACTAAATGCTGATGCCAGTAATGCCTCACTTGGCACAATAATACTTACATAGGTACATTACACATACAGTTACGGGTAATAAAGTGTGGATGGCCAGCCTACAAATTGAAAAGATAAACTGAAATTGAAAATGAATATACGAGAGACTAAAGCCAAATATACATTCAGCAAGTCTGATATTGAAGATTTTTTGCAAAATAAAGAGACGACCGTCTAAAGTCGGCCGTCACGGTCGACAATTTGTAGTGACGCAGGCACAAGCTCAGTGTGGTTCGATCTCTACTGCGTGCATTATATATAACATTAGGAAGAGTCTTCTCACAGCGTTGCCTTTTTTCAAGCACTGAGAGACTTGGGAAATTGTAGAAGAGTATGTACGTAGAGCCGGTACGTAGCAACATACCGGCACGAGCCGGTCTCAAAGGCCCATCGTACTGTTTAATAGAATCCTCATTGGTTCCTGAGTGCTTAGACAAGCTATATGCCTTCCTCGCAAATAATACTAACTACCTGCTATGAGGCATAAAGAGAAACAAGAAAGGAGGAAACTAAAATGGCAAAAGAAACCGCAGCAATAACATGAACAGAAGTGAAAATTTTCTCTGCAGAGGACCACATATCATAAAAAAGAGCTGAGAGAAGAAAAGGTACTACTAAGAGAACTAAACTGGACTGCACCCTCAAGAGTGCACCAGGCAAAAAAGGAGGATATAACAGAAAATATAAAAAATGTATTAAGCTCTCAAAGTATTGGGTATTTTTTTAAGAGCTTGAAACAGAAATTTTGTTAGAATCGCTTTTTGTTTTTATAATCCGGTAGATAATTTCATGCAGATTTGCTCAGAAGCTGTGAAAAATATTAGCCCTAATTAGCGAACACGATCGTTTGAAAACTGTTAAGGCTATTAGAAGGGGATTCATAGACTTCACTTTAGTATCGAAATTGCTATGGCACCCTTTGACCGAGGAATTTATTAAGGTATTGTAGATGCCAACTTTTTACTACAAAAAGTTGTCAAAATTATATAGAATGGGCAAAAAGATGCCAAAACTGGACTCATCTTCAATGGCAAAGTCATTTCCTAAGACGAGCTAAAATTAAGAAAAATTTCGCAGAAACGGAATGTCACATGGGTCCGGTTGAGCGAAGAGTGTGCGCGAACATCGGCTCACCATCAGCTAATAGCATTCGCATAGAAAATAATGGGCAGTTTCCTCGTTTGCATTCCATCCAGGTAAACACTGCGGCAGGCACCGTTGTAAGAAAACCCAATACTCTCAGCAAGATCTCCGTGCGAACACCATTCCAATTCTACAATTCTAAATTTATCTGTATTATTATTATATTTGTTTGTTTGCTTATTGTAACTGATCTGTTGTGTTCGTTTTACAGTAGTTAGGTCTGATGGGATGTTTGACCACCATCCTTTTGCTGAACCAACAAAGTGCAATTGAATTACTCTTTGCACAGAACCGAGAGACAATCTCAGGAACACCCATCCATGTAGATTCTACCTTAGCCAATGCATCCTCGATTACGCCGGCATTTTCATAGCCGGAAGTGAAATTCATTCATAATCCGAAATTTCATTCGAAAGTGTAATTACATGATGCAATAACTCCTGCGTTAAGGGTCTCCAGAAATTTAAAGACATCTATCTTAGATGGGGCGCTCTAAGTGACAGGCAATGCAGGTGTCTTTCGGCCGAATCTCAAAATATCGACACCAATGGACAGTTATTCCACAGTCTTTCAAGCGAATATCCAAATAATAGAAATTTGTGGCAGAGAATAATTTCGAAGTACAAATTCGAAAAGAATCTGCATTTTTTCAGACAGCCAGGCAGCTTTATGCGCACTGTAATGGCAATATCAATATTCTGGGAGCAATAAACGCCATCTTGCTATGCTAGGTACCGGGGCAAAAGGTTATAACGTCAATCAACAGGCGGATCACCTAGTGAAATTAGACACTATATCACAATTCCATAACCAGAACAATTTTTCAGGCTTACCAAAGCCCACATAAAAGAGGTTAGCATTGACTGAGAAGACAAAGTATTCATGCGCCCCTAAATGGAAAGGCAATACTGTTATGCTTCCAGCTAGAAGAGTATGAAGTAGGCTCCTAGACCTGGATGGAAAAGAACTTACGAGCTCTCACTGTATACTTATACCATACGGGGCATTGTAATCTTTGTTATCATTCCACGGAACTAGAACTGCTAGAAACCAGCGCCTAACTTTTCTGTGAACTGGTGAACGCCACTGCGAATATGTAGCTCTCGCAAGACGAAGACTAGTACATCTAGGTTGTGTGACTTTAAATCCGTTTTGATATGGAACAAAAAGCCTTAGGAAGTTTTTAAATTTATTAGAAGCCTCCAATTATAGGCTGAACCACAATAAAGCACATTAGGGGATAAGAGAGATGATCGTCGACTGATGCACTTTTATAATTCTATTTTGTATTTCTGCACTAGCTTGTATTTAGTCAAGAAGATGAAGTCGCCCGAAGAAACAATTAACACATGTTTTCTTAGGTGTTCACATTTCAATGCACGCAACCCTGTATACATGGAGAGCATAAAGTTGAAGCTGCACCCACATTTTTTTTCTTGTTTCCTATTACTACTACTGCCACAGGAAGCCACAAAATTCTGCTTGGCTGGAAATGAACGCTGGGCTGTTGCAAATATCTTAAGTAGCTTTTCAAGGTCGTTAGGCAAAAGTGCCTCATCCTGTTTGTACACAAGACTTGTATGAGTTGGTGAGTGCTCTGAATGTGATGTAAGCGAATACTGAGTATGACATAATAATAGAAAGGAAATATGCGGCAACTTGTTAGAGTTTTTATAGAGTATGAAAAAGTGGTTTAAAATTACCCTCAGACAATGTGAGATGTGCGCAGACGAACACTATTTTACAAGTTATTGGATATAGAAATTGAAATAAAATAAATACATAAATAGGTGGGTAGATAGGTAGGTAAAATGGTTGAAGTTCCACTATGGTTCTGTTGATGTAATGGTACGCACACTGCCCCAGACTATCGAAGAAAGGAGCACCCAGTGATCTTAATCGTCCAGCAGTCAAACCTGAACATTTACAGAGAAAGTGCTCATAATTCTTCCTCTCTGAAAGGTCCTCACAGCTGCTCCAATGGGGTTTAAATGGTAAACCTAGCTTTTCTGTTTGTGGACCGATCACCCAATGACCGGTAAACACAGCTATGAGTTGGGAAATTGAATGACGTGGAGTCGCTGGAGGAATCTCCGAGTCCTCCATATATTGTACTAGGGCCACAGGGTTTTCAAAATAGCACATGAAGAAATTGAGCCTGCGGCTTCCTGAGAAATAAGTTATGCAAGTCCACTTGAACAACAGTCAGGGGGATGCCGATGACCGGGTAGGTCATCACTTTTTCTAAGCGTGTATCCACTACCACTTTCTTTTTCAAATTTCAGTAACCACGTCAAGCTAGTTACGTTTTTTAGCAAGTTGTATACAGGGCCAAAAAATTCATAGCATACATTGCAGCCAGCGATTCACAAACGTTTGCAGGCGTCTCGTGATTACCGCGGTTACTTTCCATGTAGTGCAACCATATAGGGACAGATTTGGCATTTGTGTTAAATATGCGCAATTTGACATGAAGGCTGATGGTGTTAGATTGCCACGAAGGCGCGAGGATGCCAAATGGTGAAATAGCTTTGAAATAGCTTTCAAATCCTACACTTAACATCTACCTCAGAGCTGCCTTCGGGGGTGACCATGCAGCCAATGTAGCTGATGTGCGCCCACTACAACTGACTCTGATGTGATCTCATTGAGAAGCAGCGCTTTGGTGTTTATAGCGTTGATCTCGAGACCGGTACCTTGAAGCTTTTCCTGCATGGCTTGAGTAAGCAGTTTCAGGTCGCAAAGTTTATAAGCCAGTAAGTAGATATCATCCGCGTATGCCAGATATCTTTGATTACTGAAAGCAGCGCACGTGATGTCCTCGAGGGCAAGAACAAAAAATATGCATCTTTGCCGTGCACCACCGCTCAGAACTTGGAAAGTCTCAGAAAACAATCCTTTGTGCAGGACTGTAGCTCTCGTGTATCAGGGCAATTAGCTTATCGGGAATATCTCTTCTTCGCAGAGCAGACCAGATGATTTCCCGATTGATGCTGTCGAAGACTTTTTCAAAGTGAATAAAAAGCAAATGCGGCTTAGATTTATAATCAACACATTGCTCGATGCTGTCAAAATGGTCTACTGTATAGCCAGCTGTGAGAGTCGTTTGAATGAAATTCAGTTCCTTGTTTAATACCGAGGTTACCGCTTTTACTTATAGCCGAATTAAATTAAAGTCCAAACAAGATAATTACCTTGAATATAGGAGCCGAGTGCTTTGATGCCAACAACATTGCTTTATTGGAGAGGAAATCGCAATCCTGACATTTTTAGTATCCGTAAAAAGAGTGCTGAGCTTGGGCAACTTCTAGAGGGTTCGTGGAGCGCTATGCAGAAAAACTTAGCTGATATTCAACAAACTACTAAATAAACTTAAAACTCATTTTAATAAGAAACAGTTCACTTTGAAGCAGCATGAACTTTTTTTAACCACCAGAATCAGTTCATCTCTCGTTTTTTCTCAGTTTTTCGTCATGTGAAATTCATCATTGGAAAAAATATATGTATCAAATATTTTCACTTCTAACGGAGACCAACACTTTGGAACAATATTCATTGGATGCCATCCTACTGGCCACATTTTTTTCGTCATTGAAACCTACTTAACCCTGAAAAACTTAAAAGTGAAAAAGCACTTGCCATGCAAGCCTACACATAATATACATACATACATATATACATATATGCATAAACATCTAGGAGCACAAAGCTTCAATTCTTCGATGACTTGCTGAGCACTTTTATGCCTTAATGGCTTGTGGTAACTTTGCCAAGCGGTGACGGCGGCACCAAAGTAAGTCTATTGAAAACAACCCTTACAGTGGCGTCTAAGGTATTTAGTGTCAAGCTAAAATTTGCTATCTGGAGTGTACAAATACTTTTGTATGAGTGTGTGTGTACAAGTACGTTTGCACTTATCCGACCATCTATGTGCTTAAGAAGAACGTCGGCACTTGTAGATAGCTGAAGAGAAAATTTAATGGCATGTCCTTTGTGGGTGTATATAGTATACGAGTATGTGTAGGCGTAGAGGGATATAGAATGATAATACTCTTGTATGATCAACTTGTCTGCATATTAGTTGGTTTTAGAAAGTTCGTTAGAAAGTTAAAGACTCATTGGACTCAAATTAAAGACGCCTTGGTCCGTCTATAGGCGGTAGGGGGAAATCTGTACCGAGGCTGTTACCTCTGCCTAAGCTTCGTTTACCATTTAATCCGCATTGCAGAAGCTGAGGGGACCTTTCAGAGAAGAAGACTGATGAGCACTTCCTCTGTAAATATACGGGTTTGGTTTAGCCAAATGATTAAGGTCACTGGGTGCTCCTTTCTTCGACAGCCTGAGGCAGTCTGCCAACCTAAATTCCATCAATCTTCTTCATTGATTCAAAAGCTATGGCTGGTTGTAGATATCAGGTGCTTCAACCGTTTCACCTACCTAGGAGGTACCAACTAAAATAAGTGCCTCAGTGATTTGTTTATTTAAGAATTTGTTTTAATTTTTTTAGGATTTGCTTATAATCTCATATCTATACTAATATTATAAAGAGGAAAACTTTGTTTGTTTGTTTGTAACGAATAGGCTCAAAAACTACTGGACCGATTTTAAAAATTCTTTCACCATTCGAAAGCTACATCATCCACGAGTAACATGGATCATATTTTATTTTGGAAATAGGGCTCGAAATATAGGTCAAAACGTGGACCCGGGTAACCTTCGGATGGGTATGTACAATATGGGTATCAAATGGAAGCTGTTGGTGAATGCTTTAGTCCAGAGTATCTTTCATGCCGCTCCGTGACTAGGGTCTCGAGATAGAGACCAAAACGTGGACCCTAGAATGTGTTTGTACAATATGGATATCAAATTGAAGCTGTTGGTGAATGCTTTAGTACAGAGTATTTTTCATGCCGCTCCGTGACTGGGGTCTCGAGATATAGGTCAAAACGTGGACCCGGGTAACCTTTGGTTGTGTATGTACAATATGGGTATCAAATGAAAGCTGTTGATAAGTGCTTTAATACGGGGTAATTTTCATACCTATTGATGACTAGGGTCTGGAAATATATGCCAAAACGTGGACCCGCCGTGTCTTTGCACCGAATTAAACCAAACTTACACACATTGTTAAGGAGGTATTGAAGATGGTTTCCGTATAGTTTGGATACCTATTGGTAGATATGGTCTCGAGATATAGGTCAAAACCTGGACCCGGGTAACCTTCGGATGTGTATGTACAATATGGGTTTCAAATGGAAGCTGTTGGTGAATGCTTTAGTTCAGAGTATTTCCATCCGCTCCGTGACTAGGGTCTCGAAATATATGCCAAAACGTGGACCCGCCGTGTCTTTGAACCGAACTAAACCAAACTCACACACATTGTTAAGTAGGTATTGAAGATGATTTCCGTATAGTTTGAATACCTATTGGTAGATAGGGTCTCGAGATATAGGTCAAAACGTGGACCCGGGTAACCTTTGGCTGTGTATGTACAATATGGGTATCAAATGAAAGCTGTTGATAAGTGCTTTAATACGGGGTAATTTTCATACCTATTGATGACTAGGGTCTCGAAATATACGCCAAAACGTGGACCCGCCGTGTCTTTGCACCGAATTAAACCAAACTTATGCACATTGTTAAGTAAGTATTGAAAATGGGTTTCGTAAAGTTTGGTTGTAATTCGGAGCAGTGGCAACGGGTACAGCGTTCTTTTCAGCCAGCCATAATGTCGCTTACTTTTTTAACGCTTGGGGCGGAACTGAACTGTCAAATTGACAGTGTGAGTTACAATGTGTCAATATTTCTTTCTGATTTGGATGCCATAAGGAAAAAACGTAAGTGCAACATGTAAAAATTGTTAGTGAATTTTTTTGGAGTGGATTTTGGAACAGTGAATAATTTCTTACGAAATTTGAGAATTTAATGTGAAATCCGAATGAAATTATGTGTTCGTGGAAAAAACAATTTTTTTCGTTTTTTTTTTTTTGAAAAATATAAATGGATAATGGTTAAAAAAGCTCCAATGCTTAATAAAACATATAAATTGAAACGAAAAATTCATGGATGATCAGGAAAAAAGACGATTGTTTATTCATATGCGTTGATTTGAAATTTAAAAACAATCTTCTTTTTTCCTGATTTTCAATTTATATTTTATATTTACTTAAAAACAAATAGAAAAACAAAAAATATTGTTTATGCCAAAGCGCTTGAGAATAAAGAAATAAATAATATGAAAACCATATATTTTCTGTTGCAAACCATATCTATTCTATTTTAGTGTGCCCAGCGAAGGGGGCCGGGTTTGCTAGTTTCTTATAAAATTGAATTTTTTAAAATGCGTTTTTTTAACATGTTGGACTCGAATTGGTTTTGGGATATTCACGTGTTAAGAAAATCTTTTGCTAAAGTGGCAAAAAGATAGAGCACAAACTAATTGAGCTGAATAGTGAACTGGTAGTATTCTAGTGAACAAGTGGTATTTTTCCTGCAGGGTATTTGTCATATTTTCTTCGGCACGTTCTTTAATCGCATTTGTATATTTTATCCACGTTATGTAATAGTTTAGCTATATATTTAGTTATTCATAGTTTTCATTACTAAGCAGGAAGCATTGAATTATTTTCGAATGTGAATTTACATCTTGATTTCAAATAAATAATTCAATAGTTTGCGAATTCATTCCACGAAAAAATTTTCATTTTTAGAGATTGTCCCATAACACTTCACAGTCGCGTAAAGCCCACCGGAAAGGAAACTCAATTTATCATACCTCTCTTCAGTCACTCAGGCCGTTTTTCTTTAATGAGTTACTTAAGATACTTTCTGTAACATATTTCTCATATCCAAGCAGATATAAGAATAATATAACCGCCCTGTACTAGGGGCCGGTCACGGCCTGAATCGTCAACCACTTGGTATACACCAGCAGTCCCAGCCTAATCTACTCGCAATGCTTTTGATAGACGTAATTAACATTTCTGTAAGCTAGGAAGTAGGTAAACTAGGAAGTAGCTGCAACATTACAATCGAAGTAGCCAAATGATGCAGAGGGCAATCGCCACCTCTGCATTACAATTCGTTCGTCTTTCGTCAGTCCGTTTAGAGATGGTTAAATATATTCACGGAGGCAGTAAATGTCAAAAACTAAGAATGCGAAATAAACACGGTTAAATTTTATATTTTTTCTTCCGTGTAATTTACAATTTATTTTTATAGAAATACTTTTAGAACACCTTTTCCTTGGCAAAGCTGTAAAAATTTGATTATTTTCCATTTATAACTCCTAGAAAGGCTGAAAGATGATATAACACCCCAGAAAATTTCTATTTTTTTTCACAAATAATTTTTTTTCAAAAATAGCTCAAAAATCTATTAATTTGATTCGGTTGCTAAAATTTTTAAACATTTTAATGCAGACCTTTTAAGGGGAACCGGTGACCTAGAAATTTCAAAAAATCGATTTTTTTTGGTTTTTCCGATATTTCGGAAGTATAGTATCTTAAGAATATAATGTGAAAATTTCATCCGGAAATTCTCAATATTATAGCATCTACAGCCACTTCTGAACCTCATTCTTTAAACTCAACTGGAAATCGTCTGAAATTTTAATATGTTGTTCACAACATCAATGGCTATCAGCCGTACTTGAATCATATTATTATTTCAATTATTTCGCATTTATTACATTAAAAGACTGAAAAAAACCTGATTTTTAGAGTGTCAAATTCAAAACCGCGCCATTTTGTAAATTTTGTTTTTTATTCTAGTACCGGACATGACTACTGTCACACTGATTAATAATTTTTTTTGGCTTTTATGTTTCAGATAAATAGAAGAGTCAAAATTGACAACACCGTCCATGTCCAATTTTTCGACTTAAGCGTCATTTTTTAAATAAAAAAAAAAAAAAAATTTTTCAATTTTGTATGTAAAAGAAGTTAAATAAAGAGACTAAAATATTTTAATATCGTTTTTCATTTTTTTATTGTAAAAAAAATTCCTGAAAATACCCTAAATTTTTGAGCTCTAAACCACCGGGACTCCTTAAGTTTAAACTCTTCTATCATCGGAGGTGAATTTTCCGAAAGTATTTCTTTAAAAGAAAGTATTGTATACAGCGTTGCCCATATTCGACGGACGCATGTGTTTTTTGGGTCCATTCCAATCGACGAGGCTTGTCCGCAGGCAAAAATCTTTGCGTCAATTGAATCTTATACGGGAATAAATGCAAATCAATGCGGATAATTCGTTGTAAAGTGGTCCGAGCAATGCCCAACTGCTGAGGACGGCCATGACGTCTCAACACCGGCCCGTACAAGAGCAATTTGGCCTCTTTGGATTAGAAGGAGCATCACCAGTCGAAAACCTTTCGTACAAACGTTTAATGGCGCATTTTTCACATTATTTAATTTTTATATGCACGTTGAGTTTTCACAATTGACTTCTTTTGTTGAATGTAAATTTCAACAATTTGGGAGCGCTCGCGTGGCGTGTACTGTTCCATAGTAAAAATCTGCTTGGACTGACGCTTCCAACGCGGTATGACATTAAGCGATCTGACGTCTCTGTCAAAAAATACAGGGTACGAATAGGTACTTTCAAATCGGCTCAGCTAACGAAAATCTTTTTTAAAACTTTTATTTTCCATAAAAATTTTGGCAGAAGTCTTAAAATCTAAAAATGTTTATAATTCCGGTGGAAAAACTGCAATGTTTTTTTATTGAGGCACCCTAATATATTTATACATACATACATATGTGAACACTTCATCGAACTTGAATCGGTTATCGATTTGATCTGCGAAGGACTAATTTGATTAAGGTTAATGTTGAGGAAGGTCTTCGTGTTCCAAACAAGCACTATAGCTATTATCATTATGGCAATGACGTTTGAAGTGGAATTCTTATCAACTTACATTCCAGTGAGCCGCTCAAGATGGCATTGGGACATTTAGAAAACAGCAGTGAATTGAAGTACTGAAAAGACTATTTAATCAAATGTATGATCGAATATCGACAACTGGTCAAACTCTAACAAAAAAAAATCGAAATCAAGTCGATTGCGTTATGACAGTCACGTCTTCAGTTGTTTGCAACTAATCACTAGCTAAGGACTTAAGAAGAACAATTTGTGGCAACGAGCGCGATATATTCTACTTCAAGCAACCCAAAACAAGTTGCAATACAAACGAACAAAACGACCATTTCTGCCCCAAATCAAATTTCGGTCGATTGCCAGTGAGCTTAAAAACAGTGCCATAAAAGAAACAACGTTGTCACTATCATGGCTGCCAAACCGGCAGCGGGATGGGGAACAGCGCAAAACATATTGAAGCATTATCGGAACCCAACAAATTTGAAAGACGAAAATGCTTAAACATCAGATGCTGGACGATAGAAAATGCTGTGGAAAATTTTACCATATCCCTTGTATTGAACTCGAGATTTCGGTGACTGGAGGAGGAGCCCATCGAACTCTCCCTACTACGAAATACGAATAAGAAAAGCACAGCTAAGCAGCTGACACTCGAGAAATCTCCAACTTTCCCAACTAAATCCACGATAAGCCTCTTTACCACCTGAACGAAGGAGGTCAAACTATAGTTAAAGGTCAAAGTCTATGGCACACCTCCTTTTCTGCTAAGGTCCAAAACCGCAACAAGGTCGTCACAAATCCCTTATCGGTAGTACTTGGAGCAAAGACAAAGAAATGTTGCTCGTTTACATTTACAGCAATTGGCCGGCCGGTTCTGAATTATGCTGAGCCCCCCGGACAGCCTTCCTAAACTCCCGACCTCTGACTGTCGTCATTGGAGTCCAACCCCCAACCGAACCAAGACGAAGAGCTTCGGCTAGCCCGAGAGTCCCGCGTGACCTTGACACAATTACGTTCTAAATATCAGGTTAAACTCCTACCTATCCAGAATTGATATACCAAATATATATACCGATAATAATATATAATAAATATACCGATATACCCAACATATGTCCAGCATGTGAAGGCACGCCGCACGACACTAACCACCTTTTCACAGGCCCCATCAAACCTACTCACCTAACACCCGTCTCCCTCTGGACCCAACCTGTAGAAACACCACGTTTCTTGGGTCCACCGTTTGGTGAGTTAGAGAAGACCACCGGTAACTATATCGTACTGACAACAACATATTCCAAAAAGCTGGAGGAGGGTTAAGGTGATTTTTATTCCTAAAACTGGCAGACGCGGTCATGATACAGCGAAAGATTTCAGACCCATCAGCTTATCCTCCTTCATTCTCAAAACTCTCGAGCGATTGTTGGAGGTATATCTCAGGGAGAAGATTACAGACACAACGATTTCACCATCTCAACATGCTTACCTTGTTCTTAATATGTTAGGCATAGACATAGGTCTCAGCGAATGGATAGAGAACAGTCTTAAACTAGAATAATTATCGGTGAAGTAGGCAGCAGCACGGTAAAACGCTTTGTCAACAGGGGAACCCATCAGGGAGGAGTCTTATCCCCTCTGCTGTGGTATGGAAGGAGCTCTGGTATTACTCAGCATTTGGGCCACGGACTGTGGTTTAATTGTAAGCCCGAGAAAAACTGAACTGATGCTATTGACCAAGAAAACCAAGGTACCAAACTTTAATCTCCCAAAACTGAACGGCGTCAGTTTCACGCTAACCCAACAGGCAAACTACCTAGGTGTTATCCTAGACCACAAACTCAGCTGGAAGTCCAACGTAGAGTACAGGGTAAAGAAAGCGAATATAGCACTTAACACGTGTGAGAGAATGATGGGGGGGTCTGCAACCGAAACTTTCCAATTGGTCCTATACAGCCATTGTAAGGCCAATACTTACATATGCGGCACTAGTTTGGTGACCTGCAACAGAAAAGAAACACAACAAAACAAACTAACTGAACAATATACAACGAACAGCGTGTATCTTAACTACAGGAGCGCTTAGCACCAGTCCTACTGAAGCGCTCAATGTACTATTTAACTCATATGCTAGCATTAGATTTACATATAAAAACGATTGTCGCCTGCAGCGTGGTGAGACTCAGAGACATAGGAAGATGGACAGCAAGGACGTACGGTCATAGCAAGATCCCCCTACAGGGACCCTCGCTGCTCAAAAACAGATCAGACTACACAGTCCCCGACCTAAACTTCAAGAAACTTCGTTTTCCACCAAGAGTCGAATGGAGCAAAGGGAAGGTGATTGAAAGACACGACGTGTTCCAGGCAGAACTGTTAGCGATCAGAGAAGCATGCAAATCACTAAAACTCTACAAGGAAGTTGGTGCAAGAGTAGCTATCTTCTCAGACAGTCAAGCAGCTATAAAGGCCTTAGACTCTAACTCCATTTCAACTAAACTAGTCTTACAGTGTAGTGAGGAGCTTAGTCATTGGCTTGAAATCACTCTGATATGGGTTCCCGGTCACAGGGACATACGGGGTAATGAGATAGCGGATGAGCTAGCAAGAAAAGGCTCGAGACTAGAAATAGCAGAGGCGGTGGCAGTCTCCACCCCACTCAACACATTAAAAGCATCCATTGCTTCACACTATCATGCTTTAGTCGAAAGAAGATGGAAGCAATTAACTACATGTATTACAACAAAAAACACATGGCCGACGTACAAAATCCAAAGGACGGATGACCTGTTAGGATGCTCTCGGCCAAACATCTCACGCATCACTGCAACCCTTACAGGCCATTGGAAAGTAGGATATCATGCAGCTAGACTCAATCTACCCATCAATCCTATCTGCAGGAGCTGTCAAGCGGAAGGTGCGAAGGAAAGTCTTTTCCACTACTTATGTGAATTTCCAGGGCTAGCTAGGGCACGACTCCGCTCCTTGGGTAAGCCTTTCCTGCAGCAAATTAATGAGATCTCAGACATCGAGATAAAGAATTTGCTGATATACTTGGACCTCACTAAATTGATTTGACTGAGAACAAAAAAAAAAACTTATCATCGCACGAGGACGGTGGTAGTAAAACAGTGCCGGTCACTAATTAAGATTATTTCAGAGGAAATACTCAAGCACGTCAACAACAACAAGAGGAGCTGATAAAACTGGAGCACTCCGTATGCAGAACGCCTTTGGAGGAAAGTTTCACCATTGGATTTCAGTTGTGCGCAGCTAAATTCACCAGAAAAGCGACCTGCTATCTGTGTTGACTATCGCGGGATCAATATTTTTGATATTTCATCGATCGCTTTATTTAATTTTTGCATTTAAGCGATATCACCATCCAGCGCTATCAGTGGGACAATTAAAGCGATTGAAAGCCAAAATTAGCCGAGAATGGCCTTGATTATGTACTTTCTCTATTGGAAAAAAGTAGTATCTAGGCCATCGACTTTTCTTCTTAGCTAAGTTTGTAAGCAAGTTATCTAATCTTACCTAATATAAGCAATGATATCCCAGGTCATTATAGAATTAAGTAAAAAACTTACCCTGCTTTCTTAGCAAACTTTGTAAACAGGTTATCTAATCAAATGAGCAACTGAGACGGCGGATGGGTGTAAATTATTTTTTAATGGCTTTTCAAAAATTGATTTACTAGCACTAATTAGAAAAAAGCTCCTAGTATAAAACGAGCCAAAAAAGGGGTGAACACTTACATTGTTCTTGACGATGCACCAAAGCAGACATGGAAATTAAGAATTTTCCACTCGTAATTTGTATCATTGCTGCAGTAGCGGCAACAAGCTGCACTGCTGCAACGAATGGCACCACCGTCGCTGTCCCGTTTCTGTCTCCAGAAAATCGCATTTATGGTGGCCAAGACGCTGCTGAAGGACAATTTCCTTACCAAGTGTTGGTGACACGCAATGGTGATGGCTATATCGTCGTTTGCGGTGGCGCGATCATCTCAAGAAATTATGTTGTGACAGCAGCTCACTGTGTGAGCGGGTAAATATCCTATAACAGCCTTTGCATTTGTCTATCTCTTTACTTTAAACGCTCTAACTGTAGAGGTTATTCCGCATCGAACTTCTCGGTACGTGCCGGCACTGTGACGTTCAACTCAGGCGGTGTGGTGTCACCAGTCGCTGAGGTGAAAATACATCCTGAATATAGTTCATTCAACTACGATATAGCTTTGCTGAGACTCAATCAATCGCTTGATTTCACCGATGACATAAAACCAATACTACTTGCCAGCGTCGAAGTACCCGAAAACTCGTCAGTCATAATAACAGGGTGGGGTGGTGTGTCGAGTGGCGGTCTGGCCTCAACGTTACAGTATAATACAGAGATTGCGCTAAATCATGATACGTGCATCGAACGTATGACCACACTGGCGGACTCAATGAGATGTCTTGGCAAGAGTGTTGGTAATGGCATTTGTGGTGGCGATTCTGGTGGTCCGGCGGCTTACAATGGAGTGCTTATAGGTGTGGCATGTTTTAGTGTTAATGGTTGTGGAAGCAGTATACCAGATGGTTTTACCAATGTTGTTTATACACGAGACTGGATACGGGCGAATTCTGACGTCGATTGTACTTGTGCTTCTTGAACAAAAAGCAAACATTTTTCCTGTTAGAAATTAGAATAATAAAATTTCACTCAATCAACTTCGGTTTGTGTATCCGCAGCTGAAAAGGAGTTAAAATTGCTACCTTCACTCAATTATAAAAGGGTGCACAAATGAATATTCCAATTTTCTTTCTGAGTACTGTTTTTGATAAATAAAAATAATTGTAATTGTGTAAATGATTGTGAGTAATGGAAAGCTAGGTCACAAGAGTGAAATATTTTTTTAAGAGCCTAGATGATATTGACATCATCGGCCTTAAGAACCGCGCTGTTAGTTCTGCGTTTTCCAAGCTGGAAAAAGACACAAAACGAATGGATCTGGTGGTGAAGGAGGACAAAACAAATTACCTCCTGTCAACAAACAAACAGTCGGAGCACTCGGCACTCACGTCTCTATTGAAAGTTATGATTTCGAGGTTCTAAGAGACTTTGTTTATTGAGGAACCAGCATTAACACCGATAACAAGGTGAGCCTTGAAATCCAACTGAGAATCTCTCTTGCCAACAAGAGCTACTTTGGGCTAAGTAGGCGATTAAGTACTAATATCCTCTCTCGACGAGCAAAACTAACCCCCTACAAGGGGGTCCTAACGATGACAACATCCGATAGACGTTCCTTGGAGTGGTTTAGGGAAAGATTCTGTCTAAGATTTTTGGACCTTTACACGTTGGCGATGGTGAGTATCATAGGCTATGGAACGATGAGCTGTATGAGCTTTACGACGACATATACATAGTGCAGCGAATAAAGATCGAGCGGCTTCGTTAACTGCGTCAACTGAGTCGCTCTCACGGCAGTCAGTTCTATGCTCCGGCTCTGAAAGTATTGGATGCGGTACCAGTTGGCGGTAGCAGTCGAAGAGGAAGGTCTCCTCTACGTTGAAAAGATCAGGTGGAGAAGGACTTGGCCTCACTTGCTGTGCCCAACTGGCGCTTCAGCGGTTATCGCGCCAATTAAGAAGAAAATCGTGTAAGCGACTATCGCTCAAATCAAGAAGAAGTTTGTCAAATATAATTGACGAATTCAGGGAAGATCGTGCAAAATCAATTGTTGTGTCAGAAAATATCGAAGTTGTGCGTGAAATGAATAAAATCGTCATATTACATACCGTGAGACTGAGGCATCTTTGGAAATTAGTATGACAAGCGTGAACAAGATTTTGCATGACCACCTTGTGGTAAAAAATATGTGTGCACGTTGGATCTCACACAATTCAAAAAATGCCCTGGAAGTGCGACTAAATAAAGTGTTTCAAAAATTTGTACAGATTACTGCTAAAGTGCTTGGGTTATCTGGAATAATATTTTGTGAAGCAATAAAGCCGTTTTCAACGGTTCTCAACGTTCTGCCAAGGTTCATGATCCCATTGTTTAGCCAGAAATGTAAATAGTAACCCTCGTCACGTCGATCTGTAGATATTTTAAAGGATTTTTTCTTGCACAGAAAATGTCCTCAATATGCAAAATGTTTTAGAAACACTAAGAGTTTATACAATCTGTGAAAAACAAAAACCAATTTTTAAATCGAACAGGTATTGGCGGTTTTATTAACATATAAATCTCAATGAACTTCAAAGTAAGTACAATATGGGAGAATGGTTCCATATGTAGAAGTTCACGCAAGTCGGGAAAGTCTTTGAACGCCTTCCGATTGGGAGTGGTCAGGCCAATTCTTCTGCATATGGTCCAACAGCTGACAACGTCGGGGTTTTACCCAAGTATTCTCAGGGTAGCTTCCGAACACCCGTTTAGGAACGAGCTAATGTGAGAAGGTGAAACAGCCTAGTATATCTGCGCGCTGCAATGTAAAAATAACTCCAATGAAAACGAAAACAAAGTCTCGAATTAGAACTGCATACTCTGATGACGACCACTCCGAATGCACTAAGGATTACGATTTGAGGGTATGCATCTGGAATCTTCGGTTCCTTAATGGAGAAGGTGCCTCTATCGGCTGGTTGATGTCCTCGTGAGAGTAAAGACTGACATCACTGCCATCCAAGAGATGCGATGGCCGGGGCAAGGCAAGAAAAACATAGCACCTTGCGACGTCTACTAAAGCTGCCATGTAAAGGAGCGCAAATTCGGTTTTGGATTTGTTGTGGAAGAGAGACTTCGTCACCAAGTACTGCCGTTCACTCCGTCTCGCTTCAAAGCGAGATTTTCAACATCTCCCACGCCCCGACGGAAGAGGATGGTGTGCCCATAGATTACTGCTATCAGTGCCTGGAACGTTCCTAAGAGTACTGCCCCCGCCACAACATGAAAATCGTGCTTGGCGACTTCAATACCAGGATGGCAAAGAGGGAATATTTGGTCCCACCGTCGGGAAACTCAGCCTGCACTACGAAACATCCGGTAACAGACAGAGGCTGATCGACTTCGCCGGGGCTTGAAACATGGTAGTCTGCAGCATTCGACGATTATTTCTGGGTTTTTCATATCCTCCTCACTGCGAGTTGCATCTCTTGCTTAAAGTTCCTCCGTAAACATGTCCTTTCGTTTTGAGCATTAAGAAGTCACGCTTGCCTATCCATTTCGCTGCTATAACGCCGGAGGATTCACGTGCAATGAAATATTTTTTCCTTTCGAAAATAAAAAACAAAATACTCTGTTAGCACCTGTATCAAAATTTCTTAACAGAGGCAGCGAACATTTAAACTTTTTTCTTTAATCCCAAACCGTTAGTTGGTGACATCTCGCAAAATAATGTGGATTGTCAGTCTAAGCGACCGATTTCACAAAAAAAAACTAACAATTAAAAAATTGTGAATCAGTAAGATGTGCTGAAGTGTTCTTGATACGCTCAAAATGATTAAAGCTTAATACTTATCATATAAAGGGTGGTTAAATTTCAAGGGCCGATGTTGAATGTGAACCACCACCTAAACGTCAAGTTTTTTTCTGCATTTCATTTGACATTTCTCAATTTCAGACTAACTCAATTTGAACCATGGAAGGATACATAATCGAGCAACGTGTTAAAGTTATTCTGGCATATTATGAAAACGGGCGTTCAAATCAAAATGCATATCGCGCACTTCGTGATTTTTTCGGTCAATTTAATCGTCCAAATGTGCGTACAATCGGAAAAATTGTGCAAAAGTTTGAGCAAACCGGGTCCGTAGGAGATGTGAAAACACCAGTGCATGCGCGTACAGCTCGTACTGCAGAAAATATTGCTGTGTGGTTGAAGACAACTGCACCTCTCACGCTCGTCGTTGATGAACATTATGCATATAGACTTGCATTTACACGCTTACAAGGAGCAACTGACTCAAGAATTAAAGCCTCTTGACCAATTCAAGCGTCGTCAATGGTCAGAATGGTGACAGGAAATGGCAGCAGTGAATTATCAATTTTCGAATAAAATCATCTTCAGTGATGAGGCACATTTTCACCTCAGTGGATTCGGCAATAAGCAGAATTGCCGCATTTGTGCGAATGATAACCCAAGAGTGACTGCCGAAAAACCAATGCACCCACAGAGAGTGACTGTTTGGTGCGCTTTATGGGCCGGCGGCATCATTGGGCCGTATTTTTTCGAAAATGAGGCTGGTCAGGCAGTTACTGTGAATAGTGTTAAGTGTTCAAGTTTCATACTGGAATTCTATTCTTCAAGTATCATCCACAATATGGGCACTTCAGTAATCCGCAGGTCCTTGTGATTCTGACTGTCCGGATTGCCACTGATTCAGGCCTTCCTAATTTCTCAACGCATTTCACTTCCGCAGCAAACATTTTTGCTTACACATTCACACACAACTATCCATTCAACTCGTGGCATGCTTCCGACATGTGCAATTCCTGGGTTCAAGGCCACGAGTAGATAGGAAGCTTAGTGTGTTTGTGTTCAAATTGGTAATCATAAGTTTAGAAAATTAATGTTTTGCTGACTTACACAGACTTGTGGGCGTCAGATGCGCGCAAAACCGCATTTTCAAGCATACAAAAATGTATAGAGTAAGAAAACTTAAAATGATACAAAGTGCTAAACAAATTATTCCTGAATAAGCTAATCAGCGTTAAATAAAAAATTTCAAATGGTGTTTTACGTACTTTTTCGCATGCATAAAGTCATAAGTAGCACCACACTTTTCACAGCGTCAGAAGTAGAGCAAAATTAAAAAGCACTAGTAAGCAAAGTATGAATTGAAAAACCCTCAATTTGCCTAAAAGTCCACACAGCACATATGACGTAAGAGCATAAACACTCAACCGACGGAAAAAGTGTTTTAAACTTGCATGCTTCATGTAAGTGTGTAATACTCGTATTATATGTATGTATGTAGTGTGGTATATGTACTTGCAGACGTGAGAGCAAAGGTTTGTGATTGTAATGTGTATTTTACGAGCAAACGCCCTTTTATAGCCACACCAGCAACAGTGTGTGTAGAAAGCGCGCATGTAGGCGATCACACCTCGAATGCTTGCATTAGTATACAAGTTAAATGAGTAGATGAGTGTATGAGTAAGTATAAGTTTGTAGCATACATTTTGGCATATATGATATTAAACAGATTACAGTTTTGGCTTTTTGATGTCAAGTGTGCGACAATAAATGAAGGCTGTATGTGAAGGAAACTTTAGCGATTGACGTCGTTGATATTTATTTGTATAAAAAAACCACAAAAAAGTTTACCAGATAATTCATCACGCTCAAAACGCAAATGTAAAACAAAACTTTAGTGAAAGTAAGATACAACATTTTAAATTCTGATTACGTACACCCACATGTGCATCTGCGTCACGTCACCTCGCCGCCACTCCTTGCATAACCCCTGCTGGCGTTTGCTGTCATACGCTGATGTGCAAAAGTGTAAACTGCTTATTTATTTATATGTTTGTAAAATAAACCGTTTTAATCAAGTGAGAATGAAAACTGTAAGTAATTACTTTAAATTGCTTGAAAGGATAATGCAAGCTTAAAAGAAGTGTTCAAGCATAAATAAGAGGATTTATATTTTAAATTGTTACAGCTGAAAGTTTACGCTCAAGCTGTTGTGTGTATGTAATTGACGCGTACACTTTTTTTGGGTGTTTGGCCGGGCTTCTCCTCCTATTTGTGGTGCGCGTCTTGATGTTGTTTCACAAATGGAGGGACCTACAGTTTCAAGCCGTATCTGTGCGTATCTGTACACAAGGATACTAGTGCGAAAATCGTAAAATACTCGAGAAAGTGTCACTGCGTTGGCTTCTACAAGCTTTATATGAGGCACTCATGCGAATTTGAGAAAAGGCACACATACATACCTACGCAATGATCTGTACGTATATATTCACACCAGGCACAACTCAGTCTTGCTGGCGAATTGATTTTGATAAAAAACAAACACTAAATGCTGATGCCAGTAATGCCTCACTTGGCACAATAATACTTACATACATTACACACACAGTTACGGGTAATAAAGTGTGGATGGCCAGCCTACAAATTGAAAAGATAAACTGAAATTGAAAATGAATATACGAGAAACTAAATAGTGAAGTGTCTGCAGCGTTAAAAACGTTAAAACCTCGGATGTCTCATGGACTAGATGAAATTAAATTATCTTTTCGAAAATGTGTTGTGAATAACATAAATAATAATCTCTACCTATTTAAAAGTTGTGCATTTGATTTTTAAATAGGAAAAATTTATGATTGCAATAACTTATGTGCTATAATGCAAATAACGTTGTAGAATTTATTGTTTTTGTAACAGAAGTGGAAGCAAATGAAAAAATAAATAGATTATGGATAAATAAATGTTAAAAAAAAAATATTATGTAAACTATTCGTTTATTTAAATAATTAGCATACAAAAAAAAAATAAAAAATTGTTTTCTGTTATTATAGCATAAAAGTAAAATCGAATTAATTATTAAAAACAAAAAAATTATGACTATTTAAAAGAAAAAAATGAATTATATTAACAAAAAAATGTGTCTATTGAAAAATTTACATTTTTTCAAATATCATCTTCAATTTCACTGATGTTAATCATAGGCGCTACATTTAGACAGCTGTCGTCGTTGCACTGTAGGCATGCTACACTGCAGTATAATCCACTTTTTCGGCATCCGCATGCAGCTCCACATCCTTTTTTGCAATTGCAAAATAACATTTTTAATAAATTTTCCGGAGCAGGTAATTGATTCGTAAATATTGGATGATAGGTATTATTGGAATAGTTCCATCCCCAATTTTCGATGATTAAATCATTCCCTAACCACATCTGAATTTGTAGGTAAACCCGTTTAAAGTGTTCAAATGCTGCATCAGATGTGGGAGGTAACGAAGATAAAAGAACACTTGTGTCTTTGGCAGTTGCTTTGATGAAAGAATTGAACCTGAATGTATTCAAATCTGTAATTTTTGCCGAACCACCATACAGTCCCAAAATACATGTAATACCAGCTTGAAATATATTATTTGCATCTTCATGTACATTTTTAAATACTGCTGCTGAGTCATGTAGATCATTCCGCTTCTCAAAATTTTTGATAAACTTAATTTTTCCTTTATTGTAAAACGCAGAAGTAGTATCACAGCCCGTGAAAGCATGTAAAAATAGAACATGTTCTTTAGATGCTGGTAGAGATTTTTCTAAACTTTTCAATGAAAATATTTGTTGGTTAACTTTGCCTCGGGATGGGTTTAAAAAATATACAATATTTCACGATCAGTAGGCGCCAATGACGTTAACAAAACCAAGACGTCAATGTCTTCAGAAATTACAACAATATTTTGAGATTCTAAACTAATTGCTGTATCAACATTTATTTTATCTGCATCGCTTTCCGCTTGGCATGTAAAAATATTATCAGCTAATTTTATACTTAACATTTCGATTAGGCGAGATTTATGTTTTTTATTCGTTAGAAATTTATCTTGAGCGATTTTTAACGGCACATTTTCATCAAATTCAATATCTGTACTTATATTTTTTAGTGCGCGACGATTCCTTTCAGCAGATTTAATACCGTGCTTCTTATATCCATCAAATACCACGTATGCGTTATTATAATTATTCCTCAAATATCTTACGTAATGTTCGCATATCATTTTGAATGTTTCATTTAATTGCCATTTGCAACGATATAACAACATGCCCCCATCAATAACATAATGAACATTTTCTAAGCTTTTCAAATTAATCTGAATTTCTGGGAATAATTCGTATAAAGTTGATTTTTTTGTTTTTTGCAGTTGGCCATCTTCAAACAGAGCAAGTGGATATGGTGCCAGTTCATAATTCATATAAGTTTTTAGTTCATAATCTGTTTTTTTCAACACACAAATACGTTGAAACAGCAACAATGGATCAACGGGAATAACATTGTCATGAATTTTTATTTTATTATTTTTAGCCAATAGATTATTTATTTTATCTTTCCTTAATAACTTCAATTCGCGTACATTTTTCCCTTCGATTTTCTATATAACTTTTAAACCTTCTTCAAAAGCATTGTAACAATTTATACTTTTATCACCGGTAATTACAGTGGCAATTGACATAATTGCATCTGTATCAGGAAAAGGACTGTGTTCTTTGAAAAAGTCTACCAATCTTTTTACATCGATACCATCGCTTTCAATTCTAGCATCTGTAGAATCACTGCGTTGATGACTTTTATTGAAAGATATGTCACAAAAATTTTCTATGCTTTCAATAATATCTTTTCTATAAATAACTCCTCTGATCCATTTATAAACTACACTTTCAGTGGCACCTCGTTCAAAAGGACCCCCTTCGACGCTTATTCCTTTCATTAAAGTCTGATCACTTGCAATACCAGAAAAAAAATATCTGATCGCCTAGATGTGAAATATCCTGTTGTATATTTTTCGAACTCTGCTGGATCCATTTTACACTGTAATTCCTTCATATCTTGCAGATAAATTTGTGCAGCCTTCGCATAGGGAAAATGTCCTGATGCGTCGAATAGTGGAATCATCAGCTCAGTACTATGTAGATGTAAATTCCAATCCCCCATAAGGTCGGCAGCAATGAAGTCTTTCAATATTGTTACCATTCGAAAATACGTAATCCATAGTTTTGATGTTTTATCTTTATTTTCTAGCTCAACTAACTTATCTTCAAAAATTCTACTCAGCATTTGAAATCCTTGATTTTCTGTAATTTCATTGTAATTGAACATTTCAAAAATCATCGATATTTGTTCGTCATTCAATACATTTAAAAAATCCGCATTATTCTCCTTAAGATCTTCAAAAATTAATTGTGCTAAAGCTTGCTGCAATAAGGTATGAGCACGTACTGCTCTAGCATAGGTACGTCCTGACGTTATGTGATCAATCGTATTTTCTGCATAAATGGTAGAAAGAACTTCTTTTATCCCACTTCCAGCCATAATATAACCAATAATATATAACGTTGGGAAGATGTTTTTCTTTATCTATTTAAGTAAAATTTAACGTAGAACTAAAAAAATTATTTCCAACTAAATATTATATTATGCTCCAATATATTAATTTTTCATATTTTTTTGTTTAAACAATGAAAAAATTAATTGCACAATATAATATTGGTAGAAGTTACAATTTAGAGCATACAAAAGAAAATCCTGATGGTTACATGGCAATTCATTCAGCCCCTTAGAGATCCGAGGTCAAAACCCCCGGGCACTCCACTAAAAGCCAAATCTACATTCAGCAAGTCTGATATTGAAGATTTTTTGCAAAATAAAGAGACGACCGTCTAAAGTCGGCCGTCGTGGTCGACAATTTGTAGTGACGCAGGCACAAGCTCAGTGCGGTTCGATCTCTACTGCGTGCATTAAATATAACATTAGGAAGAGTCTTCTCACAGCGTTGCCTTTTTTCAAGCACTGAGAGACTTGGGAAATTGTAGAAGAGTATGTACGTAGAGGCGGTACGTAGCAACATACCGGCACGAGCCGGTCTCAAAGGCCCATCGTACTGTTTAGTAGAATCCTCATTGGTTCCTGAGTGCTTAGACAAGCTATATGCCTTCCTCGCAAATAATACTAACTAGCTGCTATGAGGCATAGAGAGAAACAAGAAAGGAGGAAACTAAAATGGCAAAAGAAACCGCAGCAATAACATGAACAGAAGTGAAAATTTTCTCTGCAGAGGACCACATATCATAAAAAAGAGCTGAGAGAAGAAAAGGGACTACTAAGAGAACTAAACTGGACTGCACCCTCAAGAGTGCATCAGGCAAAAAAGGAGGATATAACAGAAAATATAAAATATGTATTAAGCTCTCAAAGTATTGGGTATTTTTTTAAGAGCTTGAAACAGAAATATTGTTAGAATCGCTTTTTGTTTTTATAATCCGGTAGATAATTTCATGCAGATTTGCTCAGAAGCTGTGAAAAATATTAGCCCTAATTAGCGAACACGATCGTTTGAAAACTGTTAAGGCTATTAGAAGGGGATTCATAGACTTCACTTTAGTATCGAAATTGCTATGGCACCCTTTGACCGAGGAATTCATTAAGGTATTGTAGATGCCAACTTTTTACTACAAAAAGTTGTCAAAATTATATAGAATGGGCAAAAAGATGCCAAAACTGGGCTCATCTTCAATGGCAAAGTCATTTCCTAAGACGAGCTAAAATTAAGAAAAATTTCGCAGAAACGGAATGTCACATGGGTCCGGTTGAGCGAAGAGTGTGCGCGAACATCGGCTCACCATCAGCTAATAGCATTCGCATAGAAAATAATGGGCAGTTTCCTCGTTTGCATTCCATCCAGGTAAACACTGCGGCAGGCACCGTTGTAAGAAAACCCAATACTCTCAGCAAGATCTCCGTGCGAACACCATTCCAATTCTACAATTCTAAATTTATCTGTATTATTATTATATTTGTTTGTTTGCTTATTGTAACTGATCTGTTGTGTTCGTTTTACAGTAGTTAGGTCTGATGGGATGTTTGACCACCATCCTTTTGCTGAACCAACAAAGTGCAATTGAATTACTCTTTGCACAGAACCGAGAGACAATCTCAGGAACACCCATCCATGTAGATTCTACCTTAGCCAATGCATCCTCGATTACGCCGGCATTTTCATAGCCGGAAGTGAAATTCATTCATAATCCGAAATTTCATTCGATAGTGTAATTACATGATGCAATAACTCCTGCGTTAAAGGTCTCCAGAAATTTAAAGACATCTATCTTAGATGGGGCGCTCTAAGTGACACGCAATGCAGGTGTCTTTCGGCCGAATCTCAAAATATCGACACCAATGGACGGTTATTCCACAGTCTTTCAAGCGAATATCCAAATAATAGAAATTTGTGGCAGAGAATAATTTCGAACTAATATACAAATTCGAAAAGAATCTGCATTTTTTCAGACAGCCAGGCAGCTTTATGCGCACTGTAATGGCAATATCAATATTCTGGGAGCAAGGAACGCCATCTTGCTATGCTAGGTACCGGGGCAAAAGGTTATAACGTCAATCAACAGGCGGATCACCTAGTGAAATTAGACACTATACCACAATTCCATAACCAGAACAATTTTTCAGGCTTACCAAAGCCCACATAAAAGAGGTTAGCATTGACTGAGAAGACAAAGTATTCATGCGCCCCTAGATGGAAAGGCAAAACTGTTATGCTTCCAGCTAGAAGAGTATGAGGTAGGCTCCTAGACCTGGATGGAAAAGAACTTACGAGCTCTCACTGTATACTTATACCATACGGGGCATTGTAATCTTTGTTATCATTCCACGGAACTAGAACTGCTAGAAACCAGCGCCTAACTTTTCTGTGAACTGGTGAACGCCACTGCGAATATGTAGCTCTCGCAAGACGAAGACTAGCACATCTAGGTTGTGTGACTTTAAATCCGTTTTGATATGGAACAAAAAGCCTCAGGAAGTTTTTAAATTTATTAGAAGCCTCCAATTATAGGCTCACGGTCAACTAGAATTAACCACAATTGAGATCACAATGCACTATAGCGCAATGACAATAATAATATCGACGGACCCTCAAATAAGAGAGATGATCGTCGACTGATGCACTTTTATAATTCTATTTTGTATTTCTGCACTAGCTTGTATTTAGTCAAGAAGATGAAGTCGCCCGAAGAAACAATTAACACATGTTTTCTTAGGTGTTCACATTTCAATGCTCGCAACCCTGTATACAGGGTTGGCCATCTTAAACTGACCCATGGGATTATTAAAAAAATATGGAAAAAGAAACATTTTTTTGTGTTTCATTGTGAAAAACATTTAATTTAGTTCAAGGAGATTCGTTTACATCACTTTTTGAATATGATATCGCGCAAGTGGTCGCCCTAAGCACGTATTTGGATATGTACAGGGTTGGCCATCTTAAACTGACCCATGTGATTATTAAAAAAATATGGAAAAAGAAACATTTTTTTGTGTTTCATTGTGAAAAACATTTAATTTAGTTCAAGGAGATTCGTTTACATCACTTTTTGAATATGATATCGCGCAAGTGGTCGCCCTTAGCTCGTATAGCGTAATGTGCCCGTTTTTCGGCGTTTTCCATAGTTTTGGCCAGCGTCTCGGCCGATATGGCGGCTATTTCCCGTCGGATATTGGCCTTAAGTGCGCCTAGTGTCTTTGGCTTGTTGACGTAAACCTTAGATTTCAAATTACAGTAAAAAGTTATAGGGTTACTCAATGGGTCAGTTTAATATGGCCAACCCTGTACATGGAGAGCATAAAGTTGAAGCTGCACCCACATTTTTTTTCTTGTTTCCTATTACTACTACTGCCACAGGAAGCCACAAAATTCTGCTTGGCTGGAAATGAACGCTGGGCTGTTGCAAATATCTTAAGTAGCTTTTCAAGGTCGTTAGGCAAAAGTGCCTCATCCTGTTTGTACACAAGACTTGTATGAGTTGGTGAGTGCTCTGAATGTGATGTAAGCGAATACTGAGTATGACATAATAATAGAAAGGAAATATGCGGCAACTTGTTAGAGTTTTTATAGAGTATGAAAAAGTGGTTTAAAATTACCCTCAGACAATGTGAGATGTGCGCAGACGAACACTATTTTACAAGTTATTGGATATAGAAATTGAAATAAAATAAATACATAAATAGGTGGGTAGATAGGTAGGTAAAATGGTTGAAGTTCCACTATGGCCCTCCTCTAGCAGGCAGATAACTACAGGCAACCAGAGCTGTTGATGTAATGGTACGCACACTGCCCCAGACTATCGAAGAAAGGAGCACCCAGTGATCTTAATCGTCCAGCAGTCAAACCTGAACATTTACAGAGAAAGTGCTCATAATTCTTCCTCTCTGAAAGGTCCTCACAGCTGCTCCAATGGGGTTTAAATGGTAAACCTAGCTTTTCTGTTTGTGGACCGATCACCCAATGACCGGTAAACACAGCTATGAGTTGGGAAATTGAATGACGTGGAGTCGCTGGAGGAATCTCCGAGTCCTCCATATATTGTACTAGGGCCACAGGGTTTTCAAAATAGCACATGAAGAAATGGAGCTCCATTTTTTCTGCGGCTTCCTGAGAAATAAGTTATGCAAGTCCACTTTAACAATAGTCAGGGGGATGCCGATGACCGGGTAGGTCATCACTTTTTCTAAGCGTGTATCCACTACCACTTTCTTTTTCAAATTGCAGTAACCACTTCAAGCTAGTTACGTTTTTTAGCAAGTTGTATACAGGGCCAAAAAATTCATAGCATACATTGCAGCCAGCGATTCACAAACGTTTGCAGGTGTCTCGTGATTACCGCGGTTACTTTCCATGTAGTGCAACCATATAGGGACAGATTTGGCATTTGTGTTAAATATGCGCAATTTGACATGAAGGCTGATGGTGTTAGATTGCCACGAAGGCGCGAGGATGCCAAATGGTGAAATAGCTTTGAAATAGCTTTCAAATCCTACACTTAACATCTACCTCAGAGCTGCCTTCGGGGGTGACCATGCAGCCAATGTAGCTGATGTGCGCCCACTACAACTGACTCTGATGTGATCTCATTGAGAAGCAGCGCTTTGGTGTTTATAGCGTTGATCTCGAGACCGGTACCTTGAAGCTTTTCCTGCATGGCTTGAGTAAGCAGTTTCAGGTCGCAAAGTTTATAAGCCAGTAAGTAGATATCATCCGCGTATGCCAGATATCTTTGATTACTGAAAGCAGCGCACGTGATGTCCTCGAGGGCAAGAACAAAAAATATGCATCCTTGCCGTGCACCACCGCTCAGAACTTGGAAAGTCTCAGAAAACAATCCTTTGTGCAGGACTGTAGCTCTCGTGTATCAGGGCAATTAGCTTATCGGGAATATCTCTTCTTCGCAGAGCAGACCAGATGACTTCCCGATTGATGCTGTCGAAGACTTTTTCAAAGTGAATAAAAAGCAAATGCGGCTTAGATTTATAATCAACACATTGCTCGATGCTGTCAAAATGGTCTACTGTATAGCCAGCTGTGAGAGTCGTTTGAATGAAATTCAGTTCCTTGTTTAATACCGAGGTTACCGCTTTTACTTATAGCCGAATTAAATTAAAGTCCAAACAAGATAATTACCTTGAATACAGGAGCCGAGTGCTTTGATGCCAACAACATTGCTTTATTGGAGAGGAAATCGCAATCCTGACATTTTTAGTATCCGTAAAAAGAGTGCTGAGCTTGGGCAACTTCTAGAGGGTTCGTGGAGCGCTATGCAGAAAAACTTAGCTGATATTCAACAAACTACTAAATAAACTTAAAACTCATTTTAATAAGAAACAGTTCACTTTGAAGCAGCATGAACTTTTTTTAACCACCAGAATCAGTTCATCTCTCGTTTTTTCTCAGTTTTTCGTCATGTGAAATTCATCATTGGAAAAAATATATGTATCAAATATTTTCACTTCTAACGGAGACCAACACTTTGGAACAATATTCATTGGATGCCATCCTACTGGCCACATTTTTTTCGTCATTGAAACCTACTTAACCCTGAAAAACTTAAAAGTGAAAAAGCACTTGCCATGCAAGCCTACACATACATACATACATATATACATATATGCATAAACATCTAGGAGCACAAAGCTTCAATTCTTCGATGACTTGCTGAGCACTTTTATGCCTTAATGGCTTGTGGTAACCTTGCCAAGCGGTGACGGCGGCACCAAAGTAAGTCTATTGAAAACAACCCTTACAGTGGCGTCTAAGGTGTTTAGTGTCAAGCTAAAATTTGCTATCTAGAGTGTAAGTTAACACCACACTTTACAAAACCTCGAATTGGACAATAACCCCATGGGTTAGTGGCACCGATAATGCATCCGGTGAGTCCGTCATAACCGCTGACGCTGCATCAGCACTCCACGAACATTTACATGAAGTTAGTAAATGTATCAATCAGCAAATCACCAATCAATACGAGTCAACAACAGTCAGCATATTTACGAGTCAACAACAGTCAGCATATGGATGGCCAAAAATAGGTGTAATGTAGGAGTAAGAAAAATAATGTAATTAATCTTAAGTTGGATTCAGTTAAATAAAGTCAATAGCGGACACAAGTCCGCTAGCTTTTTTAAAAATAAAATTAATTCAATGAATTAATAACTGGCGCCCGAGCAATTGTGAAAAAACAAGTCGGTAACTAGGCTCCGAAGTAGCGAAACAGCAAAACGGGGGCATATATGTGCCAGCCTGTGCCGCAGTAACAAAGATCCGTAAAGGACAAGTACTAGAAATAAAAAAAAAGCAGCAGCAGGAAAAAACTAAGACAAGCGGCAGCAACGCTTTAAAATTATAGGACCGAAAAAATAAGGTAATATAACTCACGGCTTGTACAGCCAGATAAAATTAAATATAAAAGGCCGCGATTCACCACCGAAAGGGGGACCCTCCGGTCTTATAATATAAAGCTTAACTCTGCGATTCCTACGGGACCCTCCAGGGTAAAAAAGCTCTCCTTCCCAGAAGGAGTAAAAATCAAAAAACATAAAAGAAGTGATTCTGTGAAAGTGAGAAGCAGCCCTGATACAACAAAGATCCGTAAGGGACAAGTACTGAAGAAAAAAAACACCAAGCAAAAACATAAAAGAAGTGATTCTATGAAAGTGGGAAGCAGCCCTGATACAACAAAGAAGATTTTTCCTGTGCTGAAAACTGTGAATACGCTATAGAGGACCCTTCAACACCAGAACGAGAGCAGCTCTGTAAGCTATCTAATTAAGAATTGTAAAAACAATATTTAAGTATCCTTTTAAACTTATTACGCCTTTATCTTGTGCTTAAGTTAAAATTTGTATTTTATTAAAATGGCAAATCCGAATAATTTGATAAGGCCCCCCACACTTCCCTCAAATTCCGCTCCCAATACTTCGCAAAATGCTCAGTTGAGTTTAGACGATTTAAGAGTTCTTATTTCGGATATAGCGGCGGACGTTTTTAGAAACCAAGGACTTCAGGCTATCCGAGAAACTCTCAATCCAAACGCTGGATTAGCCAATATTAGGGACCAACCAATAGACAGACGGGGGAAAATCTAAATGATATGGACAAAATACCGGACGTCGTGAAATCTTTAAAAGAATTCTCTGGGCAACCAGGAGAATTTAATTCGTGGAAGAAAAGTGTGGACAGAATTTTGACAATATACGAACCTATAAAGGGAACGCCGAAATATTACGGAATTTTGAGTGTAATCAGAAATAAAATTACAGGTAACGCTGACATAGCGCTAGAATCTTATAACACACCGTTAAATTGGAGTGCAATCTCACAATGTTTAATCACACATTATGGGGACAAACGTGACCTATCTACTCTGGAATATCAGATGACAACTCTGGTACAGGGTAGTAATAGCATCCAAGAATTTTACCAAAAAGTGTACTCACATCTTTCACTAATATTGAATAGATTAGGATGTCTTGAAATGGGTAATGAATCTCTTACTCTGCTGACAAAGGCATATAGGGACAAAGCTCTCGACACCTTCATTAGGGGTTTAAATGGCGACTTGCCTCGCCTCTTAGGGATCAGAGAACCGGTGGACTTGCCACAGGCTCTCCACCTTTGTCTCAAGCTGGAGAATCAAAGCTTTCGCTCGAACCATGCTTACAACGGAAGATGGAAACCACCTTCACAGCAATACTCAAAACGAAACTCTGGACAACAGCAGAAACCAATATTTCACCCACAATTAGCCTATATTCCGCAACCAAGGCAATTATTTTTTAACCAACGAGAACAAAATAACGCGATCCCTCCTCGTCCACCTAGGCCACAGCCAAAGCCAGAACCCATGGAAGTGGACTCAAGCATGCACTCTCGTAGAATGAATTATATGAATAGGCCACAACCAAACCAACATTTTGGAAAAAGGCCACTACAATTCGGTAATCATCAACAAGCAAAAAATCAGAGAACGTATCATATTAATACGACTGGAATAACAAACGAACAACAGTTAGATGAGGATAAGCACTTTGGCGAACCAAGTGACATCCATTTTTTAGCATGATAAGCTCTTCGTTGCCATATTTTGAAGTAAAGACGGAGAGCGGAAAGACGCTAAAATTTTTATTAGATACAGGATCAAGCAAAAATTATGTTAAGCCGGAATTAGTGAGTAAGCGTATAGCAAATAAAAATCCATTTTTTGCCAGGTCAATAGTAGGCGACATAAAAATTAGCGAGCATACATTTGTAAAACTCTTTAAGTTAGGTAATAAAATAAAATTTTACCTAATGCCCTCTCTAAAAACATTCGATGGTATTCTGGGGAACGATACCCTTAGGGAAATAGGGGCAGTTATCTATACCAATGAAAATATTATGGTATTAAGTAATGGTTTCAAAGTACACCTTAAGCAACTCCCGACGCAATGTGTAAATGCAATAAACATTGCAGAGGAAAATTTGTCAAACGAACAAAAGAAAGGAATGAAAATAATTGCAAATACATATAGTAACCTTTTTTCAGAACCGGATGAAAAGCTTACGTATACAACTAGAGTAGTGGGCGAAATTAGAACCACGACAAACTCGCCTGTGTACACGAAGCTCTACCCTTACCCTGCTTCATTAAAATCCGAAGTAGAGAGTCAAATAGAAAAGCTTCTAAAAGATGGAATCGTAAGACCATCTAGGTCTCCTTTTAATTCTCCGGTATGGATAGTTCCTAAGAAACCAGACCAAACTGGAAAGAAACAATATAGAATGGTCATAGACTATAGGAAGTTAAATTCCATCACAGTTGCCGACAGATATCCCATTCCAGAGATTTCAGAAGTCATCTCTCAACTACGAACTAGTAATTTTTTTTCAGTTCTCGACCTTAAAAGTGGATTCCATCAGATTCCACTAAAAAAATCTGATATGGAAAAAACTGCGTTCAGCATAAATAATGGAAAATATGAATTCACACGGCTGCCGTTTGGCCTAAAAAACGCACCGTCAATTTTCCAGCGTACGCTTGACGATATCCTACGGGAATACATTGGAAGATGCTGCTATGTTTACATAGATGACATCATTATTTTCAGTAAATCCGAAGAAGAACATTTTAAACACATAAAAAATATATTCAAAGCTTTGGAAGAATCCAATATGAAAGTGCAATTAGACAAATGTAAGTTTTTCAAAAAAGAAGTAGATTTCTTAGGCTACGTTATTACCCCCAATGGGATTAAAACTAATCAGGAAAAGGTTAGGGCTATACAAAATTTTCCTGAACCACAAACCCTTAAAGAGCTTCGTAGTTTTCTTGGCATGTCAGGATACTATAGGCGGTTCATCAAGGACTACTCAAGACTTGCTAAGCCCCTGACATCCCTTTTAAGGGGGGAGGGAGGACGAACGTCCAAAAACAAATCCGCAAAATTACGAATAAGTTTAAATGATGATGCTAAGGAATCTTTTGCCAAAATAAAGAATGCACTCACCTCAGAAGATTTAGTACTTGCTTACCCAGATTTTAGTAAAGATTTTGAGCTAGTAACAGATGCCTCAAACTTTGCTATCGGTGCAGTCCTTTCACAAAATGATAGACCAATATCATTTATCTCTAGAACTTTAAATAAAACGGAGGAGCATTATGCGGCTAACGAAAAGGAAATGTTAGCTATAATATGGGCTCTGAACTCTTTGAGAAATTACCTGTATGGGTCGGTTAAGGTCAAAATATTCACAGACCACCAGCCGTTAACCTATGCGCTAAGCAATAAGAATAACAACAGTAAAATGAAGAGATGGAAGGCCATACTCGAAGAGTACAATTACGAAATGTTCTATAAGCCAGGAAAGGCGAATGTTGTAGCAGATGCTCTATCTAGGATAACGGAGCAAGAGTTAAACACGCTATCAATAGTCACGAACTCAGACGAAAGTTCGGCTCATAATTTAATCCTTGGTGTTGAGTCACCTATAAATGCCTTTAAGAATCAAATATTTCTGAATAGAGACGTAATGTCATCATATCAATTTAAAATTATATTTCCCACGTACCACCGTCATATTATAACAGAACAAGATTATTGCGAGGAGAAATTGATTTCCATTTTGAAGAGATATTTAAATCCATCAGTGATAAACTGTATAAAAACAGACGAACAAACTATGGGAAAAATACAGGAGTTGTACCCATTACACTTCCTGAAATACAAAATAAGATTTACCCAAGTAATGGTGGACGATATAATTAGCAAAGAAGAACAGGAGGATATCATAATCAGGGTGCATGACAGAGCACACAGGAACTGTAAAGAAAATCGTACTCAAATTCTTGAAAGGTACTATTTTCCTCAATGGCGAACAAAATTAAAAAAATTATAAAAAAATGCGTAATTTGTAAAGAAAACAAGTATGATCGCCACCCAACGAAACCCCAAATCCAGCCAACACCCATACCACGTTGGCCCGGTCAGATAGTTCACCTAGATATATTTGTGATGGGAAAGGAACTAGTGCTAACAGCAATTGATAAATTTTCTAAATACGCTATGGCAAAGCCCATAAAGTCCAGAGCGGCAGAAGACATACGGCAACCTCTAAGAGACATTCTCTTTTCACTCATTCCTGAAACGTTGGTCATGGACAACGAAAAATCCTTCTATTCAGAATCTATTAAGTTCATGATAGAAAATGAGTTCGGAACACAAATTTTTCGAACAGCTCCATACACAAGTTGCTCTAACGGTCAGGTCGAACGATTCCATTCAACACTGCAAGAAATAATGCGTTGTCTACAATGCGAAAAAATACACCGGTCATTCCAGGAATTATTAGAAAGAGCAGTAAAAGAATATAATTTTTCAGTTCACACAGTTACAGGGAAAAGACCAATGGAAATATTCTTTGGTAGAAGAGTTAGTAGCAACCCAGAATTGCTAGAAAAAGACAGGCAAGAAACAGTGAAAAAACTCTCGGAAAAACAAGCTACTGACCTTGCGTACCACAACAAAAATAGATCTATTCCCAAGGAATATGTAAAGGGAGAGGAAATATTCGTTAAAATAAACAAAAGATTAGGAAACAAGTTGTCAGCTAGGTATCGAAAAGAAATAGTTGCCGAGAATTACAACACGACAGTAAAGACTAAAACTGGCCGAGTCGTACATAAAAATAATATCAAACAGTCATGATAAGGCACCCATAAATACATTATATTTAATACCTTTCGTAACAGGAAGAACAATCCATAAATCCCTAATAAAAACTTAATTAAATTTGCAGGTAAAATGGACCATTACAAACTTTTCATTCTTCTCATCACGATCACTACTTCTTCATCAGACGTTCAAATTTTAGACTATAGTCAATCTCAACTAGTGACAATAGACGACGGACAAGCGAAAATACAAGACGGAACATTTAGACTTATTCACCTCATCGACTTAAGGGGGTATTCTGGTCTAGAGCCCTACTTTTTGGGTATTTTTCAAACTAGGATAAAAGAAAAATTAAAAACATTTTTACTATCCATTTTTTTATATAATATTTATTGATGTTTAAGGTATATAAAAAAAATTAAAAAAAAAAAAAGTCAAAAATTCATCCAGTGACAGGTCGGTGAAGTAGGGGTTGCTAGTCAAACAGTGCTCCCTGGTTGACATGATTCCAACCCTTGTAGTGATCTAAATCGAACAAACAAAGAAAATTCTTAATTAGTAAAGATGTCGCTAAATCTTGAGCCTCGGCCGAAAAAAAAAAATAAAAATTCACAAAATGGCGCCTACTTGAAAAAAAAAATTTTTTTTACCCCTGTTTTTTGACCTTTACGAATTTTTTAAAAATACTTCAAATTAAAATTTTTCAAAATCCAATGCTCCAGTGATAAAGAGATGTATGAAAAAGATTCTCACCAAATTTCAAAGGGATCGGTCAGATAGAACTTCAGATATCGTGTCAACCACCTCAGCAAAAGGAGTTTTGAGAAAAAGGCGTTTGAATTTCGCCGTCCGCTCAAACCAGTCTAGCTGTCGCGTCACTAAAATAGTTGTAATTTCGAAAATAATTCGAATTTTGCAAAATCCTTTTAGGGAGATATTTTTGAATACGTAGACTATCGAATTTTGAAAAAAAAATTTTTCGATTTTTTCAAATTTCTAGACTAGAATACCCCCTTAAGAAAATACGAACAATTTTTGACAGAAACATACGAAGAGATAAATCACCAAATCCCTAACAACCACTTCCTATATCCTCTCCTCAAACACGAAACCATTCAAACCTTTGAAATCCTAAATGCACTAAAACCTTCTAACACAAATTATAAAACGAAGAGATCAATTGATATACTGGGAACGGCATGGAAATACATAGCCGGATCTCCAGACCACGAGGATTTGAAAATAATTACAAATAATTTAAATAACTTAAATGAAAATAATAATGACCAAGTAGTAATTAATAAACTATTTGAAAAACGAATAAATAATATAACCAATATAGTTGATAGAATGGTAAATACCATTAGAAAAGAAGACAATGTAATAACAGAAATTATAATCAATTTGCAGAATAGGATTAGGTTAATTAAGGAAGAATTAATAAATATAAAATATGCCATCCAATGGGCGAAAGAAAATATATTGAATTCAGTAATATTAAGTAAAAAAGAAATAGAATTGTCAATTAATAAAATGGAAAAGGAAAAAATACCATTCAAAAGTGCCGAAGAAGCATTAGAAATATCGAAAGTAAACGTATTAAGTAAGGATATGGAAATTTTATATATGGTAAAAATACCTCTAACATTAAAAGAAATTTTTAAAAGAATTATAATACGACCAGTAAAAAAAGCAAACAATATTATAATCAAAACTGAGTATAAAGAAATACTTAAAGGAAAAGATGCACTGTTCGGAATAAAAAATGAATGCGAAAGATATAATGATCTAACGATTTGTAAAGAAACTAATTTAATAGATTTAAGTAAAGATGTATGTATAACTAGGATTATTTATAGCTTGAATTCGACTTGTTCAACAACAAATGGCCATCACGTCCCTACAGTAGAAGAAATAAAACGAGGAGTTATATTGCTAAATCAATTTGACGGCGAACTAGTAGCTGACGAAATACCCCAAAAAATCAATGGTACTCATGTCATCATATTTTACAATTCAACAATAAAAATAAACAGTCAATTATTCGAAAATTTTGAAACAAGACCGATCGAAGCCATACCCACAATACTACAGCCAACTCCATTAGAAAAAGAGCACATAGAACTACTTTCTTTAGAAGCTTTGAAAGACCTGCATATAAAAAACACGCATCAAATTAACTCTATCCAAAAGGCGACATTCTCTGTCGGTAGTTTAACAACGGCAGCATTCCTAATAATTATAATACTCATTTTCTTCTTAAGAAAACGGTCCGTGAAAATACAATATGTGGAAAAAGAAATAATGAAGCCAGTACAACCCATAACGAGCCAAGAAGTTAACCTGCCAAGCGGAAAAAATCACATACCAACATATGTGAGTTTTAACAATTTGCCAATCTATTAATGATCGAGGACGATCACATTTAAAGGGGGAAGAGTTAACACCACACTTTACAAAACCTCGAATTGGACAATAACCCCATGGGTTAGTGGCACCGATAATGCATCCGGTGAGTCCGTCATAACCGCTGACGCTGCATCAGCACTCCACGAACATTTACATGAAGTTAGTAAATGTATCAATCAGCAAATCACCAATCAATACGAGTCAACAACAGTCAGCATATTTACGAGTCAACAACAGTCAGCATATGGATGGCCAAAAATAGGTGTAATGTAGGAGTAAGAAAAATAATGTAATTAATCTTAAGTTGGATTCAGTTAAATAAAGTCAATAGCGGACACAAGTCCGCTAGCTTTTTTTAAAAATAAAATTAATTCAATGAATTAATAACTTGTACAAATACTTTTGTATGAGTGTGTGTGTACAAGTACGTTTGCACTTATCCGACCATCTATGTGCTTAAGAAGAACGTCGGCACTTGTAGATAGCTGAAGAGAAAATTTAATGGCACGTCCTTTGTGGATGTATATAGTATACGAGTATGTGTAGGTGTAGAGGGATATACCCGGTAGGGAATAGGAAACTTTCTAGTTGGGTATGATCAATTTGTCTTCATATTAGTTGGTTTTAAAAAGTTCGTTAGAAAGTTAAAGACTCATTGGACACCAATTAGAGACGCATTGGTCCGTCCATAGGCAGTAGGGGGAAATCTATACCTAGACTGTTCCCTCTGTCTTACCGACTCCTAGATAGAATCGGAAGTCAGTGCAGGGGTTTTCTCTAAATCAGCCAATTTATATATTTCCTAGAATCTGCCGAGCGAGGGAGATATCAACATCCGGTCATCGGCACCCCCTTACCTTCATTAAAGATGACTTGCGCAACTTATTTCTCAGAAAAGCAACGATCAGATGGAGCAATGTTTCTTCGTATGCTATTTTGAAAGCCCTTGGGCCACAGTACAAGAGCCGCAGAACTCAGAAAGTCCTCCAAGGACTCCACGTCATTCAATTTCCAAACTCGTAGCTGTGTTTACCGGACATCGGACGATCGGCACTCAGTCAGAAAAGCTGGATTTACCATTTAATTTCAATTGCAGAAGCTGGGGGGACCTTTCAGAGAAGAAGACTAATGAGCACTTCCTCTGTAAATATACGGGTTTGGTTTAGCCAAATGATTAAGGTCACTGGGTGCTCCTTTCTTCGACAGCCTGAGGCAGTCTGCCAACCTAAATTCCATCAATCTTCTTCATTGATTCAAAAGCTATGGCTGGTTGTAGATATCAGGTGCTTCAACCGTTTCACCTACCTAGGAGGTACCAACTAAAATAAGTGCCTCGGTGATTTGTTTATTTAAGAACTTGTTTTAATTTTTTTAGGATTTTCTTATAGTTATAAATTTTCTTATAAAATAGAATAATTTAAAATGCGTTTTTTTAACATGTTGGACTCGAATTGGTTTTTGGGATATTCACGTGTTAAGAAAATCTTTTGCTAAAGTGGCAAAAAGATAGAGCACAAACTAATTGAGCTGAATAGTGAACTGGTAGTATTCTAGTGAACAAGTGGTATTTTTCCTGCAGGGTATTTGACATATTTTCTTCGGCACGTTCTTTAATCGCATTTGGTATATTTTATCCACGTTATGTAATAGTTTAGCTATACATTTAGTTATTCATAGTTTTCATTACCAAGCAGGAAGCATTGAATTATTTTCGAATTTGAATTTACATCTTGATTTCAAATAAATAATTCAATAGTTTGCGTATTCAGTCCACGAAAAAATGTTCATTTTTAGAGGTTGTCCCATTATAAAGTCAAATATTGATACTTTCACAAGAATTAAGACGCTAACTAGAAATGACTGCATATATCTATAATACATAAATAGTAACGAGCAATGTCGCCTATATATAGCGCTGTCATAACTCTTCACAGCCGCGTAAAGCCAACCGTTTTGTAGGAAACTCAATTTATTATACCTCTCTTCAGTCATTCCGGCCGTTTTTCTTTTATGAGTTGCTTAAGATACTTTCTGTAACATATTTTTCATATCCAGCAGATATATGAAGAATATAACCGGGCAGTACTAGAGGCCGATCATGGCCTGACGAATCGTCAACCACTTGGTTATACACCAGCAATCCCAACCTAATCCACTCGCAATGCTTTTGATAGACGTACCTAATTAACATTTGCATAAACTGGAAAGTAGGTAGCAGGCTATCGCCACCGCAAAATTACAATAAAAGTAGCCAAATAGATGCAGAGGGAAATCGCCACCTATGCATTACAATTCGTTCGTCTTTCGTCAGTCCGGTTAGAGATGATTAAATATAGTCACGGAGGCAGTAAATATCAAAAACTAACAATGCGAAATAAACATGCTTCAATTTTATAAATTTGCAATTTATTTTTATGGAACTACTTTTAGAACACCTTTTCCTTGGCAAAGCTATAAAAATACGATTATTTTCATTTATATCTACTGGAAAGGCTAATTATATCACCCCAGAAAATTGATATTTTTTTTTCAAAAATAGCATCAAAAATCTCATTAATTTGATTCTGTTGCTAAAATTTGTAAACATTTAAATGCAGACCTGTTAAGGGGACTCTAGAAATTTAAAAAATCAATTTTTTATTTTTTCGATATTTCGAAAGTATAGTATCTTATCCCATGCGGGGAACTTGTAACCCCCATCGGGCGCGTCCCCAGGTGGCGGATAGGGGAACGCTCATCGGCGGACTAGGCTACTACATAGTCTGCTGGCTGAATGGTAAGAGGGAAATAAAATACCTCTCGTGGACCAACAAGTAAAGGAGAAATACTTGTTAGTCAGACTAGCAACCTACTAATATGAAAAAATTGGTCATAGAACCACACAAAGCCTCGGATTTATAACTATGTAATTGTGTGAAGAAAAACAGGTGAAAACCTATAATAAAAGAATAATTATTATAGAAGAAGTATCTGAAGAATAAACTGTTAAATTTTCATGTGGAAATCCCAATATTATAGCTTCTAGAGCCCATTAACTAGGTAGAGAACTGTCCGCGCGCTCCTGTACCTCAAACTTTAAACTCATTTACTTCGAAACGACTTTTTTCGGCCTGATGTTGTCAAAAAAAAACACTATTCAACCGAATCGTCTGAAATTTTAATATTTTGTTCACAACACCGATGGCTATCGCCCGTACTAGAATCATATTATTATTTCCATTATTTCATACTTTTTTTATTCGAGTTTTAGAGTGTCAAATTCAAAACCGCGCTATTTTGTCAAATTTTATTTTTTTTATGGTAGTACGGGACATCGCTACAGACATACTGATTAATATTTGTTGTTGGTTTTTGGTTTCAGATAAATAGCAGAGCCAAAATGGACAACACCGTCCATGTCCCAATTTTTCCGAAGGGTAAACTTCAGCGTAATTTTTAATATGATTAAAATTAAAAACAATTTTTTTTCGTTTTTTTATGTAAAAGTGGTTAAATAAAAAGCTTAAAAATTTTAAATATTGTTTTTCATTTGTTTTATTGTAAAAAAAATTGCTGAAAATACCCAACATTTTCGAACTGTAAACCAGTGGGACCCCTGAAATTTAAACTCTTCATTTCTTTAAAAACAAGTATTGTTTTTATAAAAAAATATCGTTTTTGTAGGTACTTTCAAATCGGCCCAGCTCACGTAAATTGTTTTCCGAAAAATTTTTGCCAGACGTCTTAAATTAATATATAAAAATATTTATAATTCCGGTGGAAAAACTGCAATGTTTTTGTATTGAGGCACCCTAATATACATACATATACAATATATGTGAATTATATTAAGAACACTTCATCGAATTTGAATCGGTTATCGATTTGATCTGCGAACGACTAATTTGATTAAGGTTAATGTTGAGGAAGGTATTCGTGCTCCAAACAAGCACTATTGCCATTATCATTATGGCAGTGACGTTTGAAGTGGAATTCTTATCAACTTACATTCCAGTGAGTCGCTCAAGATGGCATTGGGACATTAAGAAAACAGCAGTGAATTGAAGTACTGAAAAGACTATTTAATCAAATGTATGATCGAATATCGACAACTAGTCAAACTCTAACAAAAAAAAAAAATCGAAATCAAGTTGATTGCGTTATAACAGTCACGTCTTCAGTGTTTTCCACCTAATCACCAGCTGAGGACTTAAGAAGAGCAACTTGTGGCAACGAGCGCGAATTATTCCACTTCGAGCAACCCAAAACAAGTTGCAATACAAACAAACAAAACGACCATTTCTGCTACGAATCATTTTTCGGTCATTTGCCAGTGAGATTAAAAACACTGCCATAAAAGAAAGAACGTTGTCCCTATCATCGATGCTAAACCGGCACGGGATGGGGAACAGCGCAAGTCATACTGAAGCATTATCGGAGGTCAAAGAATATGAGAGACGAAAATGCTTAAGCACGAGATGCTGGACGATAGAAAATGCTGCAGAAAGTTTACCATATCCCTTGTATTGAACTCGAGATTATGGTGACTGGAGGAGGAGCCCATAGAACTCTCCCTACTACGAAATACGAATAAGAAAAGCACAGCTAAGCAGCTGACACTCGAGAAATCTTCAACTTTCCCCACTAAATCCACGATAAGCCTCTTTACCACCTGAACGAAACAAAGGAGGTCAAACTACAGTTAAAGGTCAAGGTCTATGGCACACCAATACCGACAGTAAACAATCCCCCTTTTCTGCGTACACGACCGCAATTGCCACTAGGGTATAAAACCGCAACAAGGTCGTCACAAATCACTTGCCGACAGTACTTGGGGCAAATACAATGAAATGTTGCTCGTTATATAATATTTAGGTTCTGAATTATGCTGAGCCCGTCTGGCCGCCTGGCACTAGTGATTCGCAGTATATAAAGCTCCAGAAATGTCAAAATACTACAATCAGGACAGCCACAGGATGCCTCCCACAGGATGCAACACCTACACAAAGAGGTATCAATGCTCCCTGTCAAGGAGCACAACAATAAAATGCTCAGCAAGCAGTTTCTCCTTGAGTGCTACCGAAGGTATCACCCCTGCAGACACTTGTTAAAACCTGAGCCACCTCCCAAGCACGTCAGGAGGCACCTCTTCAACTACTCTGACGAGATCCAGACAAAACTCATTTACAACTACTGCACCGAACAGTATACAGACAAACACTGAAAGACATTCATCGAATGACACTTGCCACCTTCCTAAACTCCCGACCTCTGAATGTCGTCATCAGATTCCAACCCCCAACCGAACCAAGACGAAGAGCTTCGGCTACCCCGAGAATCGCGCGTAACCTTGCCACAATTACGTTCTGGATACTGTAGCAGGTTAAACTCCTACTTATCCAGAATTGATTCCGATATACCCAACATATGTCCAACATGTGAAGGCGCAACGCACGACACTAACCACCTTTTCACATGCCCCATCAAACCTACTCACCTAACACCCGTCTCCCTCTGCACCCAACCTGTAGAAACAGCACGTTTCTTGGGTCCACCGTTTAGTGAGTTAGACGAAGACCACCGGTAACTATATCGTACTGACAACAACATATTCCAAAAAGCTGGAGGAGTGTTAAGGTGATTTTTATTCCTAAAGCTGGCAGACGCGGTCATGATACACCGAAAGATTTGAGACCCATCAGCAGTCCAACGCAGAGTACAGGGTAAATAAAGCGAATATAGCACTTTACACGTGTAAGAGAATGTTGGGTAAAAAATGGGGTCTCCAACCAAAACTATCCGATTGGTCCTATACAGCCATTGTAAGGCCAATACCAACATATGCGGCACTAGTTTGGTGGCCTGCAACAGAAAAGAAATACAACAAAACTAAGCTGAACAAGATACAAAGTACATCGTGTATCTTAACTACAATAGCGCTTAGAACCCGTCCTACTGAAGCGCTCAACGTACTAACTCATCTGCTACAATTAGACTTATACATTAAAACAATAGCTACTTGCAACGCAGTGAGACTCAGAGACATAGGAAGCTGGACAACAAGGTCGTACGGTCACAGTAAGATCCTCCAGGGACCCTCGCTGCTCAAAAACAGATCAGACTACACAGTCCCCGATTTAAACTTCAAGAAAGGCTTTACGGTACTGTTAGCGATCAGAGAAGCATGCAAATCACTAAAACACTACAGAAAGTTGGTGCACGAGTAGCTATCTTGTCAGACAGTCAAGCAGTCCAACTCCATTTCATCCAAACTAGTCTTACAGTGTAGAGAGGAGCTGGATATTCTTAGTCATTGGCTTGAAATCACCCTGATATGGGTTCCCGGTCACAGGAACATACGGGATAATGAGATAGCGGATGAGCTAACAAGAAAAGGCTCGACACTAGAAATAGCAGAGGCGGTGGCAGTCTCCACCCCACTCAACACATTAAAAGCGTCCATTGCTTCACACTATCATGCTTAAGCCGAAAGAAGATGGAAGCAATTAACTACATGTTTTACAACAAAAAACACATGGCCGTCATACAACATCCAAAGGACGAATGATCTGTTAGGATGACTGCAACCCTTACAGGTCATTGGAAAGTAGATCATGCAGCTAGACTCAATCTACCCATCAATCCTATCTGCAGGAGCTGTCAAGCCGAAGGTGCGAAGGAAAGTCTTTTCCACTACTTATGTGAATTTCCAGGGCTAGCTTGGGCACGACTCCGCTCCTTTGGTAAGCCCTTCTTGCAGCAAATTAATGAGATCTCAGACATCGAGATAAAGAATTTGATGCTATACTTGAACCTCATTAAATGGATTTGACTTAGAATAACAAAAAAAACAAAAACAAAAACAAAAAAAAAAAAAAAAATAAACACAGAAAAAAAAACAAAAACAAGAACAAAAAAACATCATTATACGAGGACGGTGGTAGTAAATAAAACGGTCCCAGTCACTAATTAGGATTATTTCAGTGGAAATACTCAACCACTTCAACAACAATAACAATAACAACAACAACGACAACAACAATAGGAGCTGATAAAACTCGAGCACTTCCTATGCAAAACACCTTTGGAGGAAAGTCTCACAATTGGAATTCAGTTGTGCTCAGCTAAATTCACCAGAAGAGCGACCTGCTATCTGTGTTGACTATCGCGGGATCAATATTTTTAATATTTCATCGAGCGCTTTATTTAATTTTGCATTTAAGCGATATCACCATCCAGCGCTATCAGTGGGGCAATTAATGCGATTGAAAGCCAAAATTAGCCGAGAATGGCCTTGATTATGTACTTTCTCTATTGGAAAAAAGTAGGCCACCGACTTTCCTTCTTAGCTAATTTTGTAAGCAAGTTATCTAATCTTACCTAATATAAGCAATGATATCCCAGGTCATTATAGAATTAAGTAAAAAACTTACCCTGCTTTCCTAGCAAACTTTGTAAACAGGTTATCTAATCAAATGAGCAACTGAGACGGCGGATGGGTGTAAACTATTTTTTAATGGCTATTCAAAAATTGATTTACTAGCACTAATTAGAAAAAGCGCCTAGTATAAAACGAGCCAAAAAAGGGGTGAACACTTACATTGTTCTTGACGATGCACCAAAGCAGACATGGAAATTAAGAATTTTCCACTCGTAATTTGTATCATTGCTGCAGTAGCGGCAACAGGCTGCAATGCTGCAACGAATGGCACCACCGTCGCTGTCCCGTTTCTGTCATCACAAGGTCGCATTTATGGTGGCCAAGACGCTGCTGAAGGACAATTTCCTTACCAAGTGTTGGTGACACGCAATGGTGATGGCTATATCGTCGTTTGTGGTGGCGCGATCATCTCAAGAAATTATGTTGTGACAGCAGCTCACTGTGTGAGCGGGTAAATATCCTATAACAGCCTTTGCATTTTTCTATCTCTTTACTTTAAACGCTCTACTCTACAGTTATTCCGCATCGAACTTCTCGGTACGTGCCGGCACTGTGACGTTCAACTCAGGCGGTGTGGTGACACCAGTCGCTGAGGTGAAAATACATCCTGAATATAGTTCATTCAACTACGATATAGCTTTGCTGAGACTCAATCAATCGCTTGATTTCACCGATGAAATAAAACCAATACTACTGGCCAGCGTCGAAGTACCCGAAAACTCGTCAGTCATAATAACAGGGTGGGGTGGTGTGTCGAGTGGTGGTCTGGCCACAACGTTACAGTATAATACAGTGCTTGCGCTAAATCATGATACGTGCGTCAAACATATGACCACACTGGCGGACTCAATGAGATGTCTTGGCAAGAGTGTTGGTAATGGCATTTGTGGTGGCGATTCTGGGGGTCCGGCGGCTTGCAATGGAGTGATTATAGGTGTGGCATCTTTTGGTGTTAATGGCTGTGGAAGCAGTATACCAGATGGCTTTACGAATATTGTTGTTACACGAGATTGGATACGGGCAAATTCTGACGTCGATTGTACTTGTGCTTCTTGAGTAAAAAGCAAAAATTTGTTCTGTTCGAAATTAGAATAATAAAATTTCACTCAATCAACTTCGGTTTGTGTATCAGCAGGTAAAAAGGAGTTAAAATTGCTACTTTCATTCAATTATACAAGGTGGCGACAATGAATCTTCCAATTTTCTTTCTGAGTACTGTTTTTGCTAAATAAAAATAATTGTGCTTGTGTAAATGATTGTGAGTAATGGAAAGCTAGGTCGCAAGAGTGAAATATTTTTTGTGGTAAAAAAGATGTGTTCGCGTTGGATTCCACACAATTCAAAAAATGCCCTGGAAGCGCAACTGAATAAATTGTTTCAAAAATTTGTACAGACGACTGCAAAAGTGTATTGGCCATCTGGGAGAATATTTTGAGAAGCAATAAAGCTGTTTTCAACGGTTCACCAACGTTCTGCCAATGTTCATTGTCCCATTGTTAAGCCAGAAATGTAAATAGTAACCCTCGTCACATCGATCTGTAGATATTTTAAAGCATTTTTTCTTGCACAGAAAATGTCCTCAATATGCAAAAAGTTTTAGAAACACTAAGAGTTTATACAATCTGTGAAAAACAAAAAACAATTTTTAAATCGAACAGGTATTGGCGGTTTTATTAACATATAAATCCCAATGAACTTCAAAGTAAGTACAATATGGAAGGATGGCTCCATATGTAGAAGTTCACGCAAGTCGGGAAAGTCTTTGAACGCCTTCCGATTGGGAGTGGTCAGGCCAATTCTTCTGCATATGGTCCAAGCAGCTCACAACTTCGGGGTTTCACCCAAGTATTCTCAGCGTAGCTTCCGAACACCCGTTTGGGAGCGCGCTAATGTGAGAAGGTGAAACAGCCTAGTATATCTGCACGCTGCGCGCTGCAATGTAAAAATACCACCCATGAAAACGAAAACAAAGTCTCGAACGAGAACTTAATGGAGAAGGTGCCTCTGCCCAGCTGGTTGACGTGCTCGTAAGAACAAAGGCTGACATAACTGCCATCCAAAAGATGCGATGGACGGGGCAAGGCAAGAAAAACATATTACCTTGCGACGTCTACTACAGCTGCCAGGTAAAGGAGCGTTTTGCCGTTCACTCCGGTGGACGAGTGTCTCGCTTCAAAGCGAGATTTTTCAACATCTCGCACGCCCCGACGGAAGAGGATAGTGGGCCCATAGATTGCTACTATGAGCGCCTGGAACGTTCTTATGAGCGCTGCCCCCGCCACAACATGAAAATCGTGCTTGGCGAATTCAATACCAAGGTGAGCAAAGAGGGAATATTTGGTCGCACCGTCGGGAAACTCAGCCTGCACTACGAAATATCCGGTAACAGACAGAAGCTGATCGACTTCGCCGGGGCTTGAAACATGGTAGCCTGCAGCATTAGACGATTATTTCTGGTTTTTTTACATCTTTGTCACTGCGAGTTGCATCTCTTGTTGAAATTTCTTCCGAGTTGCATCTCTTGTTGAAGTTGCATCTCTTGTTGAAATTGCTTGCCTATCCATTTCGTCACTACAAGGCCGGAGGATTTATGTCCAATGAACTCTTTTTTTCTTTCGAAAATAAAAAACAAAATACTCTGTTAGCACCTGGATCAAAATTTCTTAATAGCGGCAGCGAACATTTTACGTTTTTTCTTTAATACAGAACCATTATTTGGTGACATCTCGAAAAATAATGTGGATTTTTAGACCAAGTGACCGTTTCCACAAAAAAAAGTAGCAATTAAAAATCGTGAATCAATAAGATGTGCTGAAGTGTTCTTGATATGCTCAAAATGGTTGAAGCTTGATACTTATCATATAAAGGGTGGTTAAATTTCCAAGGACCGATGTTGAATGTGAACCACCACCTAAACGTCTAGTTTTTTCTGCATTTCATTTGACATTTGTCAATTTCAGACTATCTCAATTTGAACCATGGAAAGATACACAATCGAGCAATGCGTTAAAGTTATTCAGGCTTATTATGAAAACAGGTCAATTTAATCGTCCAAATGTGCGTACAATCGGAAAAATGGTGCAAAAGATTGAGCAAACCGGGTCTGTAGGAGATGTGGAAACACCAGTGCATGCGTGTACAGCTCGTACTGCAGAAAATATTGCTGCTATTCGCTATAGAGTGGTTGAAGAGCCGTCCACCTCAACCCGTCGGCGTGCCCAACAATTGCACCTCTCACGCTCGTCGTTGATGAACATTATGCATAAAGACTTGCATTTACACGCTTACAAGGTGCAATTGACTCAAGAACTAAAGCCTCTTGACCATTTCAAGCGTCGTCAATGGTCAGAATGGAGGCAGGAAATGGCAATAGTGAATGACCAATTTTCGAAGAAAATCATCTTCAATGATGAGGCACATTTTCACCTCAGTGGTTTCGTCAATAAGCAGAATTGCCGCATTTGGGCGAATGATAATACAGGCCAACAACCAAAAAACTTTTTCGATAATTTTAACTAATTACTTTGTAATTTGGTGTCCTGATTACGAAAAAAATTATTAAAAAGTTATATCACCCATCAACTTTTCACATTTTACAATTAAGTAAAAATAAAGTTTATGTACCAAAATGTATCGGATATATTTTTAACTTCTTAAATACTTTTTAGTTGGCAACATTATTAAAATGTAATCAGATTGGCAATGAAGAAAAATGTTTTTAAGTTGGTAGTTCTTATAAATTTAACAGCTGTTAGCTTTCTTTTAGTGAGTTATAACCTCAAATTGCTGTGCGTTTTTTATTCAAAATTAAAATGGTTAAACGTGATTGTAAAAATGCTCCTAACGCTTTTTGCTACATATGTGGTAATTTTGTCATTAAAAAACATCAAAGGGAAATTACTGACTTTGTAAAAAAAGTTTACTTTGCATATTTTGGTTTAGAAATCAGTAATCAAGACAAGTGTTGGGTTCCGCATAAAGTATGTTATGTTTGTGTAGAGGATCTAAGGAAATGGTTTAAAAAAACGAAGAAAGCTTTTAAATTTGCAGTACCCATGGTATGGAGAGAGCAAAAAAACCATTTAGACGATTGTTATTTTTGCTGTATAGATGTTAGTGGATATAACTCCAAAAATAAAAAAAGCTATTATCTATCCTAATGTTACATCAGTTGATCAGCCGGTAGAACATGGCCCGAGCTTTCCTGTCCCTGTGTCACCTGAGAATATTGATGATGTTTTACAGTCTAGTTTCGAATTTAGTCAAAGTCAATCGAAAATGAGGCTGGTCAGGCAGTTACTGTGAATAGTGTTTAGTGTTCAAGTTTCATACTGGAATTCTATTCTTCAAGTATCATCCATAACCCGGGCACTACAGTCATCCGCAGGTCCTTGTGATTCTGGCTGTCCGGTTTGTCACTGGTTCAGACTTTCCTAACTTCTCAACGCATTTCACTTCAGCAGCAAACATTTTTGCTTACACATTCACACACAACTATCCATTCAACTCGTGGCATGCTTCCGAAATGTGCAATTCCTGGGTTCAAGGCCACGAGTAGATAGGAAGCTTAGTGTGTTTGTGTTCAAATTGGTAATCACAACCCAGAAAGAAATGGTGCAATATCTTGCCTTCATAAGCTATTACAGAACAGCTTCTAAGCAAGTGAAATGCTTATGTCAACAGCACTGCTCACAGAGCGCTTCCAGTGCTCCTTCTCGAGAAGTGAGTAGGCAAGGTGTTACAAAATAAACTGTCGAGCTAACGTTTGTACCTACACAATTGTCGAAATTTACAGTAGGCGGTACAAACAAAAAAAAGTGACGCGTTCATTTCTGTAAATTTATTAAAAGTGTATTTTTGTGATGAAAAGACGTGCTTCGGAAAGTTAGAAATAACTTAAGTAAAATTTATAATAAAAAGAGTGAGTGTAAATTAAATTAATTAAATGACCTTGTGCTGAATAGCCGGGAATTTAAATTCGAAATCAGAGCTTTTATATGTGATACACCAGCACGTTCCTTCAAGTGTGATACTATGGGTCATAACGCTTTAGCAGGCTGCGGTAAATGTTACCAGAGAGGGGAAAGAATTAAAAATGTTACAACTTTCAAAACTAAATCATCGCTATTAAGAACCGACAATGACTTTAATGAAAGAAAACAACTTGATTTTCACAAAGAGATGTTTAAAAATAATCAAAGGTCTACAAACAATTTGCATAAAAATGATCACACAATTTCCGTTGGAGCCCATGCACTTGTTAATGGGAAAATAGATGTTTCAATCACCACCGACAGAAAGAAAATGTTATCCACTCGGTTATTATCATTAAGTTCATATATAATAATTTAATTACATTTATTTATCTTTTTTGTTTAAAATTCATATTTATAAAAAATAAATAAATAAATAAATCATCTATTAAAATACTTATAATTATTAAAATTAAAATAATTTTTTGAAATTATCGTTGCTGTTTGGAAGTAAGATAACATCACATGACAAAGACGGCTTCCTGCAGCCCTTACAAAGTAAGCGAGCAAGAAGGGCATACTGCCAGGCGTTTGTGAAGCGCTTGAAGACAGCTCCTTCTCAAAAGCATTCTCGTACAAGCGGTGGCATAATGACTTGCAATAACACCTTCTATAAGATGTTCCGTCGCAAGCGAAAATGCAATGCCTTGCGTTTTGGCTCATTTCATATAAAAAATAATTAAGGTAATCATGGAGATGGTAAGGCCCTCCCGATTCCAAAGAAGAGCTTCCGTAATCGCTTTTCACTCCTTTTTTTCTACTGGGAAGTTTAGAAAATTAATGTTTTGCTGACTTACACAGACTTGTGGGCGTCAGATGCGCGCAAAACCGCATTTTGAAGCATACAGAAAAAAATTTATAGAGTAAGAAAAATTAAAATGAAACAAAGTGCTAAGCAGATTATTCCTGAATAAGCTAATCAGCGTAAATAAAAAATTTCAAATGGTGTTTTACGTACTTTTTCGCAAGCAGAAAGTCATAAGTAGAACCACGCTTTTCACAGCGTCAGAAGTAGAGCAAAATTAAAAACACCAGTAAGCAAAGTATGAATTGAAAACCCTCAATTTGCGTAAAAGTCCACACAGCACATATGACGTAAAAGCATTAACACTCAACCGACGGAAAAAGTGTTTTAAACTTGCATGCTTCATGTAAGTGTGTAATACTCGTATTATATGTATGTATGCAGTGTGGTATATGTACTTGCAGACGTGAGAGCAAAGGTTTGTGATTGTAATGTGTATTTTACGAGCAAACGCCCTTTTATAGCCACACCAGCAGCAGTGTGTGTAGAAAGCGCGCATGTAGGCGATCACACCTCGAATGCCTGCATTGGTATAAAAGTTAAATGAATAGATGAGTGTATGAATGAATGAGAATATGAGTAAGTACAAATTTGTAGCATACATTTTGGCATATATCATATTAAACAGATTACAGTTTTGGCTTTTTGATGTCAAGTGTGCGACAATAAATGAAGGCTGTATGTGAAGGAAACTTTAGCGATTGACGTCGTTGATGTTTATTTGTATAAAAAAACACAAAAAAGTTTACCAGATAATTCATCACGCTCAAAACGCAAATGTAAAACAAAACTTTAGGGAAAGTAAGATACTACATTTTAAATTCTGATTACGTGCACCCACATGTGCATCTGCGTCACGTCACCTCGCCGCCACTCCTTGCATAACCCCTGCTGGCGTTTGCTCTCATATGCAGATATGCAAAAGTGTAAACTACTTATTTAAGTATGTATATGCTTGTAAAATAAACCATTTTAATCAAGTGAGAATGAAAACTGTAAGTAATTGCTTTAAATTGCTTGAAAGGATAATGCAAGGTTAAAAGAAGTGTTCAAGCATAAATAAGAGGATTTATATTTTACATTGTTACAGCTGAAAGTTTACGCTCAAGCTGTTGTGTGTATGTAATTGACGCGTACACTTTTTTTGGGTGTTTGGCCGGGCTCCTTCTCCTACTTGTGGCGCGCGTCTTGATGTTGTTCCACAAATGGAGGGACCTACTGTTTTATGCCGACTCCGAACGGCATATATTTTTTTTATGAGAAGCTTTTTCATGGCAGAAATACACTCGGAAGTTTATCATTGCCTGCCGAGTGGTGACCGCTATTAGAAAAATGCTTTTCTTCATTTTGGTGTTTCACCGAAATGCGAACATACGTGAATTCCGAATGGTAGTCACGCACCAATCTATTCGGCTACGGCGGTCGTACAGAGGAAAATATTGACCTTTATGGGTGCTAAAGAATTCAGAAGCAAAGGGAACTTTTTAACTAACGAATTTCGAATTAATATTTACAGCCACAGAACGATAGCAGCTCAATATTTTGACTATTTCTCTTCTGTTTTAATAGAAGACGTTCAACGAAAAATGTTGTGCTCGCATTTTATTTCTAATTTGCAGGAGTAACAGGAATTCATTGAGTGTCAAATCAGTACTGCCTAGCAGAAGACTCATCAATTTGATTTTTTATTGGATATGGGAATAAGTTTCTGTCCTTTCTTAGCCAAAATTACGAATTATTTAAAAAATTAAATAATACATGATTTTATGTGAAGTATTTTCCATTGGAAGCTACAACTTTACTCCATATTTTAGGCAGCATACAGCATTCCTCTGACGAAAACTTCGAGTTATTTTGATTGATCCATTCGTTGAGCCAGTTGCCGATGCTCTCGTAAGAAGTGACCCGCTCTACAATAAGGGCTGACTGCATTGATCGGAACAGATCCCAACAGGTAATCCGAAGCTGCAATGTCTGGGGAATACGGCGGGTGGGGCAAGATTCCCAATTCAGTCCTCATTTCTGGGCCGATTTAGCAACGTGTGGCCTGGCGTTGCCATGCAGCAAAATCAGTTTGTCATGTCTATCGTCCCATTCCGGCTGCTTTTCTTTGAGAGCTCGATTCAAACGCATTAACTGCAGTCGATAACGATCGCCAGTGATGGTTTCAGATGGTTTAAGGAGTTCATAGTAAATGGCACGCTTCTGATCCAAAGAATATGTTGTGCACCTTTGAAGCATGAATACTTTTTTCGCTGGACGTGGCAGTGATTCACCAACTCTCTCGTTGAGTACCGCATAACTTAATAATTAAAATGTACTCGTCTCGATTGGTGCAAAGAAATGTTTAAGAAATTTAGTCGTGGTGGTTTAAAGCACATACATATATGACATTCTAGCTGGTGGAAAATCTTCGATACATCCATATGAACCGGAAACAAGACAGCAATCAACAATATGAGTGTTCCAAGACGAGCTTACCTGTAATTCAGCAAAACACTTCGCGGAAGAGGCAACGCAAAACAAATGGTCGCCTGTTTTTCGGAAAATTTCACCATGTCACAACTGCACAAGCACCAACGGGGAACCTTGAAACTTCTGAAAGGTACACAACCATTTTTTTACCAGACGTTTTCGGAGAATGAAGGAAAACCAACCACCGTAGAAAAATCATTCCAAATCACTCCAAGACAATGCGAGTTCTCATGTGTCAGTTTAGACAAACGAGTTTTTGAGCACCCAAAAGATTGAATTAGTGAGCCATCCACCCGCTTTACAACCCTTATTTGGCACCTAATAATTTAGTCTTGTTTCCGAACATCAAAAATAAAATGGGAGCTCAACATTTTTCAATGCCTGAAGTTGGTGCCTTTAAAAAGGCTCATTTTAGAGGTATCTTTTTCGGAGTGGCAAAAGTGCTCTGAAAATAGGTTTAAGTGAAAATGGGTTTTTTTTACATTGTAACTAGTTGAGAAATTTCAAACTAACGAACTATTTGGATTTAATTTTGTGCAATACAACTAAATTTAATAATGCTCTGCACAAGACTTGGAGAGAAGTGGACTTCTACTTGAGCTGGTACAGAACGCCTTTGGAGGAAAGTTTCACAATTGAAATTCAGTTGTGCTCAGCTAAATTCACCAGAAGAGCGACCTGCTATCTATGTTGACTATCGCGGGATCAATATTTTTAATATTTCATCGAGCGCTATCAGTGGGGCAATTAATGCGATTGAAAGCCAAAATTAGCCGAGAATGGCCTTGATTATGTACTTTCTCTATTGGAAAAAAGTAGTATCTAGGCCATCGACTTTCCTTCTTAGCTAATTTTGTAAGCAAGTTATCTAATCTTACCTAATATAAGTAATGATATCCCAGGTCATTATAGAATTAAGTAAAAAACTTACCTTGCTTTCTTAGCAAACTTTGTAAACAGGTTATCTAATCAAATGAGCAACTGAGACGGCGGATGGGTGTAAACTATTTTTTAATGGCTTTTCAAAAATTGATTTACTAGCACTAATTAGAAAAAGCGCCTAGTATAAAACGAGCCAAAAAAGGGGTGAACACTTACATTGTTCTTGACGATGCACCAAAGCAGACATGGAAATTAAGAATTTTCCACTCGTAATTTGTATCATTGCTGCAGTAGCGGCAACAGGCTGCACTGCTGCAACGAATGGCACCACCGTCGCTGTCCCGTTTCTGTCACCACAAGGTCGCATTTATGGTGGCCAAGACGCTGTTGAAGGACAATTTCCTTACCAAGTGTTGGTGACACGCAATGGTGATGGCTATATCGTCGTTTGTGGTGGCGCGATCATCTCAAGAAATTATGTTGTGACAGCAGCTCACTGTGTGAGCGGGTAAATATCCTATAACAGCCTTTGCATTTGTCTATCTCTTTACTTTAAACGCTCTACTCTACAGTTATTCCGCATCGAACTTCTCGGTACGTGCCGGCACTGTGACGTTCAACTCAGGCGGTGTGGTGACATCAGTCGCTGAGGTGAAAATACATCCTGAATATAGTTCATTCAACTACGATATAGCTTTGCTGAGACTTAATCAATCGCTTGATTTCACCGATGACATAAAACCAATACTACTTGCCAGCGTCGAAGTACCCGAAAACTCGTCAGTCATAATAACAGGGTGGGGTGGTGTGTCGAGCGGTGGTCTGGCCACAACGTTACAGTATAATACAGTGCTTGCTCTAAATCATGATACGTGCGTCAAACGTATGACCACACTGGCGGACTCAATGAGATGTCTTGACAAGAGTGTTGGTAATGGGGTTTGCGGTGGCGATTCTGGTGGCCCGGCGGCTTGCAATGGTGTGATTATAGGTGTGGCATCTTTTAATGTTAATGGCTGTGGAAGCAGTATACCAGATGGCTTTACGAATATTGTTGTTACACGAGATTGGATACGGGCAAATTCTGACGTCGATTGTACTTGTGCTTCTTGAGTAAAAAGCAAACATTTTTCCTGTTAGAAATTAAAATAATAAAATTTCACTCAATCAACTTCGGTTTGTGTATCAGCAGGTAAAAAGGAGTTAAAATTGCTATTTTCATTCAATTATACAAGGTGGCGACAATGAATCTTCCAATTTTCTTTCTGAGTACTGTTTTTGCTAAATAAAAATAATTGTGCTTGTGTAAATGATTGTGAGTAATGGAAAGCTAGGTCGCAAGAGTGAAATATTTTTTGTGGTAAAAAAGATGTGTTCGCGTTGGATTCCACACAATTCAAAAAATGCCCTGGAAGCGCGACTGAATAAATTGTTTCAAAAATTTGTACAGACGACTGCAAAAGTGTATTGGCCATCTGGGAGAATATTTTGAGAAGCAATAAAGCTGTTTTCAACGGTTCACCAACGTTCTGCCAATGTTCATTGTCCCATTGTTAAGCCAGAAATGTAAATAGTAACCCTCGTCACATCGATCTGTAGATATTTTAAGGGGTTAGGCCACTCTAGGATTTTCAAAATATCGAATTTTTTTTTTTTTGCTTAAAAGATGCTTTAAACTCTTTAGAATATAAAACAAAAAGTCCTATGCGTGAAAAAAATGTTTATCTCTAATATTTCGCACTTTTGCGCGAGCGCCTCTGACGTCTCTGAACCGACTATACAAATTTAAACCGTGTTTATCTCAAAACGTGATTTTTCAAAACGGCAAGCAGCATAACACAAACAATTTTTAATATTTTCACTTGTAATTGTACAAGGATCTTTAGAACATTATTCCGCACTGAAATACGTACGGATTTTTTTATTAATTGATTAGAAAAATTTTTATAAACAATTAACGGTTCCATTTTAGACGAAAAATTCTACTTTTGACTTCAAACATCTGCAAAATACACAAATTTCAATATTTCTAAAATCCCGTACGTATTTCTACAGCTATACTCACGTCGATTGAGAAGAATGTTTTTAATTTGGTTTAGGTGGACATTTACGTCAGTTGTACTGCGTGCCGTGAAGTGCCTTTTTCGCAGGGCGCGTTCAGAGATTCACTCCAAAGGCGCCATTTTGTAATATTTTTCAATAAAAATATTTGTAATTACACTTAAATACATGCTTAATAATATACTTAAACAGTTTTTTCCTAGCACCTTTCTTTCAATGTAAAAAAAATCCTTAAAAAACTGCTTTTTTACAGTAGCTAGAGTGGCGTAACCCCTTAAAGCATTTTTTCTTGCACAGAAAATGTCCTCAATATGCAAAAAGTTTTAGAAACACTAAGAGTTTATACAATCTGTGAAAAACAAAAACCAATTTTTAAATCGAACAGGTATTGGCGGTTTTATTAACATATAAATCCCAATGAACTTCAAAGTAAGTACAATATGGAAGGATGGCTCCATATGTAGAAGTTCACGCAAGTCGGGAAAGTCTTTGAACGCCTTCCGATTGGGAGTGGTCAGGCCAATTCTTCTGCATATGGTCCAAGCAGCTCACAACTTCGGGCTTTCACCCAAGTATTCTCAGGGTAGCTTCCGAACACCCGTTTGGGAGCGCGCTAATATGAGAAGGTGAAACAGCCTAGTATATCTGCACGCTGCGCGCTGCAATGTAAAAATACCTCCGATGAAAACGAAAACAAAGTATCGAATGAGAACTTAATGGAGAAGGTGCCTCTGCCCAGCTGGTTGACGTGCTCGTAAGAACAAAGGCTGACATAACTGCCATCCAAAAGATGCGATGGACGGGGCAAGGCAAGAAAAACATATTACCTTGCGACGTCTACTACAGCTGCCAGGTAAAGGAGCGTTTTGCCGTTCACTCCGGTGGACGAGTGTCTCGCTTCAAAGCGAGATTTTTCAACATCTCGCACGCCCCGACGGAAGAGGATGGTGGCCCCATAGATTGCTACTATTAGCGCCTGGAACGTTCTTATGAGCGCTGCCCCCGCCACAACTTGAAAATCGTGCTTGGCGACTTCAATACCAAGGTGAGCAAAGAGGGAATATTTGGTCGCACCGTCGGGAAACTCAGCCTGCACTACGAAATATCCGGTAACAGACAGAAGCTGATCGACTTCGCCGGGGCTTGAAACATGGTAGCCTGCAGCATTAGACGATTATTTCTGGTTTTTTCATATCTTTGTCACTGCGAGTTGCATCTCTTGTTGAAATTTCTTCCGAGTTGCATCTCTTGTTGAAGTTGCATCTCTTGTTGAAATTGCTTGCCTATCCATTTCGTCACTACAACGCCGGAGGATTTACGTCCAATGAACTCTTTTTTTCTTTCGAAAATAAAAAACAAGCACCTGGATCAAAATTTCTTAATAGCGGCAGCGAACGTTTTACGTTTTTTCTTTAATACAGAACCATTATTTGGTGACATCTCGAAAAATAATGTGGATTTTTAGACCAAGTGACCCATTCCACAAAAAAAAGTAGCAATTAAAAATCGTGAATCAATAAGATGTGCTGAAGTGTTCTTGATACGCTCAAAAGGGTTCAAGCTTGATACTTGTCATATAAAGGGTGGTTAAATTTCAAGGACCGATGTTGAATGTGAACCACCACCTAAACGTCAAGTTTTTTCTGCATTTCATTTGACATTTTTCAATTTCAGACTAACTTAATTTGAACCATGGAAAGATACATAATCGAGCAATGCGTTAAAGTTATTCAGGCTTATTATGAAAACAGGTCAATTTAATCGTCCAAATGTGCGTACAATCGGAAAAATGGTGCAAAAGATTGAGCAAACCGGGTCTGTAGGAGATGTGGAAACACCAGTGCATGCGTGTACAGCTCGTACTGCAGAAAATATTGCTGCTGTTCGCTATAGAGTGGTTGAAGAGCCGTCCACCTCAACCCGTCGGCGTGCCCAACAATTGCACCTCTCACGCTCGTCGTTGATGAACATTATGCATAAAGACTTGCATTTACACGCTTACAAGGTGCAATTGACTCAAGAACTAAAGCCTCTTGATAATTTCAAACGTCGTCAATGGTCAGAATGGAGGCAGGAAATGGCAATAGTGAAGAAATTTCGAAGAAAATCATCTTCAGTGATGAGGCACATTTTCACCTCAGTGGTTTCGTCAATAAGCAGAATTGCCGCATTTGGGCGAATGATAATACAGGCCAACAACCAAAAAACTTTTTCGATAATTTTAACTAATTACTTTGTAATTTGGTGTCCTGATTACGAAAAAAATTATTAAAAAGTTATATCACCCATCAACTTTTCACATTTTACAATTAAGTAAAAATAAAGTTTATGTACCAAAATGTATCGGATATATTTTTAACTTCTTAAATACTTTTTAGTTGGCAACATTATTAAAATGTAATCAGATTGGCAATGAAGAAAAATGTTTTTAAGTTGGTAGTTCTTATAAATTTAACAGCTGTTAGCTTTCTTTTAGTGAGTTATAACCTCAAATTGCTGTGCGTTTTTTATTCAAAATTAAAATGGTTAAACGTGATTGTAAAAATGCTCCTAACGCTTTTTGCTACATATGTGGTAATTTTGTCATTAAAAAACATCAAAGGGAAATTACTGACTTTGTAAAAAAAGTTTACTTTGCATATTTTGGTTTAGAAATCAGTAATCAAGACAAGTGTTGGGTTCCGCATAAAGTATGTTATGTTTGTGTAGAGGATCTAAGGAAATGGTTTAAAAAAACGAAGAAAGCTTTTAAATTTGCAGTACCCATGGTATGGAGAGAGCAAAAAAACCATTTAGACGATTGTTATTTTTGCTGTATAGATGTTAGTGGATATAACTCCAAAAATAAAAATAATGTTACATCAGTTGATCAGCCGGTAGAACATGGCCCGAGCTTTCCTGTCCCTGTGTCACCTGAGGATATTGATGATGTTTTACAGCCTAGTTTCGAATTTAGTCAAAGTCAATCGACTGATATTCTATTTGGATTGGAAACTTTAGGATATATATATTAATCGAAAAAATATTTTTAAAAATTGATTTTAAAGCTGAAGAGTAGTACTTTGCGATGCCGTTGTGGAAAATTAAAAGAAAAGCTTTACCTTGCTCAAAAAAAATCTGCATTTTTTGACTATTTAACCTCAAATTGCCAAAAATCCTGACGTGCTGGAGCATTTTCAAGGTCATATTCGTTTTCAGGATAAAAAAACTTTCAGGCAGTTACTGTGAATAGTGTTAAGTGTTCAAGTTTCATACTGGAATGCTATTCTTCAAGTATCATCCATAATCCGGGCACTTCAGTCATCCGCAGGTCCTTGTGATTCTGGCTGTCCGGATTGCCACTGGTTCAGACTTTCCCAATTTCTCAACGCAACGTATCAGTTTAGACAAGGGAGTTTTTGAGCACCCAAAAGATTGAATTAGTGAGCCATCCACCCGCTTTACAACCCTTATTTGGCGCCTAATGATGTATTCTTGTTTCCGCACATCAAAAATAAAATGGGAGCTCAACGTTTTTCAATGCCTGAAGTTGGTGCCTTTAAACAGCTCGTTTTAGAGGTATCCTTTTCGAAGTGGCAAAAGTGCTCTGAAAATTGGTTTAAGTGAAAATGGTTTTTTTTTACATTGTAACTAGTTGAGAAATTTCAAACTAACGAACTATTTGGATTTAATTTTGTGCAATACAACTAAATTTAATAATGCTCTGCACAAGACTTGGAGAGAAGTGGACTACTGCGTGAGCTGGTACGTTTCTTTTTTCATTTCAGCCTTCAGCCAAGTATTCCATACATTAAGATTGGTCTAACTACAGACGTATAGAGCCAGTGCGTAATACGAGGTGACTCCCCATTTGATACCGATCGCTTTTTTGCAAGTATTTAATGCAACGTTGGCCTTTTTTAATCTTTCCTCAATATTAGATTTCCACGTGAGTTTCCTCCCTAATATGAGTCCTAGGTAATTGACATTCTCTTTCAAAGGAATCTCCACACCTTTCAAAATTAGCGGGGAGATTATGTTTCTTTGTAAAGAGAATTATTTCAGTTTTTGCGGGATTTATATCGAGTCCCCTGCTCTCAGTCCAGCTTCTACGTGCGGCCATGTTAGAGCGCAGAATATCCATAAGGATGTTAGGATATTTGTCTTTAACGGCAATTGCTAAGTCATCTGCGGAAGCAGTGACGTGACAACCTTCTCTTTTCAGGGCCAGCTATAGGGAGTTTACTGCCAAAATCCAAAGAAGAGGGGAGAGGACTCCACCTTGCGGTGTGCCTCTGCAGACCTGTCTGCTTAGAGTAGTGCTGTCATTTCAGCCTTTCTTTCCATTTGTCGGGATCAATTAGGGCTAAGGTTTCGCTATTTACATGGTGGCGTAGTCTTTTCACATGAGACTTAGCGCTTATGTTGATCGAAGTGGCAACTGATTCCATGCCAAGGTCGCGTTCGATATCGGTGTGGCGGACGTACCAAAGTGCGTTAACAGCGCATCGTAGTACCTTATTTTGGAATCTTTGTAAGGATTTTATATTGATTGAGCTTGAGCAGCCCCATAGCTAAATCCCATAAGTCCAAATTGGTTCAAGCACCTACTTACAAAAAAGAATTTTATTGTATATGGATAAGGCTGATTGGTTGCCCATAAGCCAGTACAAATTTTTAATCTGATCATCTGATCCTCTTTTTTTTGGAATCTATATTACTATAGCTAAGTATTTGGCGGTACTGTGGTACGGGATTTGCACGCCGTTTATGTGTAGTGGCAGATATTTGATTTTCTTCTGTGTGAAGTTTAAATGACCGATTTTATTTCGTTTAGTTTTATGCGCCATTTAGTGGACCACTCGGAGATTTTATTTAAATAAATTTGAAGTTTTTCGATTGAGTCAATCTGAGTTTCTCTAACCGACAATAAGGCTGTGCCGTCAGCAAAAGTTGCTGTGGAGCAATTTGTGTCATTAGGCAAATCACATGTAAAACGAATATAGAGAATGGACCCCAGGACGGTGCGGTGTGGGACGCCAGCTTTTTATTTCCTCAAGTTCAAAATGTGTGTCTTCGCATTTAATTCGGAAAAAAACGAACCGATAGGTGCGATTTTAGAATATTATAATATTGTGTTGGCAGAAGCGTATTTATTTTGTTGCGGAGCCCATCGTGGCCAACTTTGTCAAATGCTTTAGACACGTCCAGAAAGACAGTAGAGCACACCTTTTTTTCCTTAAAAGCGTTTTCAATGATGCGAGTAACTCTGTGCACTTGATCAGTGGTAAAGTCTTGTACAGAAATATTGACATCCAAGAAAAATATTTAAAAAAACAATAAGGCCATTTTCACTATTATTTTATAGTATTTTCATTATTGTACGCAAAATATAAATGGAACCCTCGTACTATGGATATTATTGCACACAAAGCGAACTAGACATGCTCTGGCATTCATTAGAATCTGAAATATTATGAATGATATGTCTCCGTAGTAGCTGTTCTACAAACTTTCCTCCATTTCACCAGGCACCATTGTCACCGTGAATTGGCCTTGAGCAAGCCGCAACAGCAGTAGCGTCAATGACGTAAAATTTATGATTATGCACGCCATATAAAATTTTCTTATTGGCCAATATAATGGCAACGAGCCATCGCACAAACCAGTTAGTACTGAGCATAACGGACGCGTGACCATAATCAGAAGGCTGTGCGACCACCAGCACAAACACGTTTAGCAACCATAACCACAAAACAATTTCAATGATAGAACTTCGCAAAGAATTAAAGCAAACATCGCAAATGTATTAGCGTGACATAACAACTGACACATGCGATAATGGAGGAGTGAGGCTTAATGGGGCAGTTAATGTTCTGAATGCACGCCCACACATGCAATATATGTAGGCTGCAGGGAGTGTAAATCAGTTTGTATGTATAATAGTACGCATAATAGTAGCCAGAAAGCGTCGGTGAGAGCAAAACCAAAAAATACATAAATCTAGAAAATGTGAAAAAAGTAGACAAAAGCAGACGAAAAGTGAAGAAAAGCAAGCAGTAAACTTTTTGTGCGCAAAGTTAAGTGATTAATGAATAATTATGACCAGTCTATTTCAATCATGGAGGGCATACAGCCCCACATGGAGATCGCCACATACATACAAATGACATGTATAGAGGAATGGGCACCGTTATACAGCAGCACTTTTAGGTGAACGCAAGTGGAATGTTAATGTTTCATTTTGTGAGTGTTGCATGTGTTGCCAGAATTCGCTGAGCCGTGAAGCGTGAATCAAGAAAAATTACATAGTTTCTGTGGGCGAATGGGGCGAAGAAACGTAAACGCACAAGGTGTCTTCAGAGCGGTTTCTTTATCACAACTATGTGGCTTATATCACCTCGCAAGAACCCCTTGATTAGTGCCTTTGTGAAGCGAGTAGATTAGTTGGTTTTTCTTGGGCCACAGTGCACTGCAACCTCTAATGTGATCTATTGGGTTGATCGCGAATTTAAGCACCTCCTTAGGGCTTGTTTCCTTATCACCAATGGATTTAGAGTCACACTACATAGCTGTGCGAGATTTCACCTTGCAAGAGCTACGCGCTCGCAGAGTGGTTGTTCTGGGTTTCCATTGTCCAGCTCACAAATATGGCAGGCGCTTGCTTTTACTAGCCCTAGTTACCTGAAAGGATAACGGAGACTAGAATGTTCTGCCTAGTATCCAGTGAGTGTTGGTAAGTCCTCTCTATACAGGTGGAGGAGCTGCTTAATGCTCTCTCGAAGGAAGGATAAATTGTTTTGCCTGCCTCTGTGCGGGACTTTCCATCCAATGCGGTATTGATGTATTGTCTCCTCATTCGTTTATAACTTATTTTATGTGGGCAAATGGTTCTGATCCATGAATTTTAATTTAGCGCCAAATTTCGCTAAGCAATCCGCCCTTTCGATGCCTCATGAATTTCGGGTGAATGTCTGCGGTGCGACTTTCACTGATAGGTGAAGAAATTTTTAGAGCGTAATATAGATTATGTTTTATACTGCAAATGTTATTCTCAGAAAAATTCAAAAATATTTCTATTTATGGTCCGATTCGGTTCATATTCGGAACGGGGGAACTGATCTATACGAATTTATTTTCACCAATTTTCGAAGCAACAATTTTTTAGACCATTATACAATGAACTCCCGTTAGAGAAAAAGTTAGGTTACGTTGAAGCGGTTGGCCACTGTGGGACACACTCAAGACTCATTGTGATGCCGCGCGGCGCTCCTAAAACCAGTGCACTTTTCAAATTAAAAATAAATACCTTATTTCCATACTACGGAGAACTTTCAAGTAGTTAAAGAATTCTCTACCTTAAATGGTAAATCTAGAAGGTGCGAGATCGTCTCTTCATCTTTCTCATCTAGACAACTTTTGCAGAAGTCATGTGCTCACACGCCCATTCTCTGGACGTGCATACCTATTAAGCAGTGCCCCGTAATAACCGAATTAGACTGTGCTTATGTTGGCTTAGCAGAGATTTTGTGCGTTAAGCATTGAGATGGTTTCATTACCCCATTTTTTATTCACTGCTTTTACGATTTCCTTAAATATAAGCAGCATAGATATTTGTAAGGGTATACCCATGTTATGGTCTGTGTACTCATCGGTCAATTTAGAGCCGAGTCTCGCTAGTTCAGCGGCTCTGCAGTTACCCTCAACGTCGCAATGGTCAGAAACCCCTGTTAGCTTTAGGTGAAATGACTCAGCCTTTCCGTTAAGAGATGTGCGGCATTTCATGGCTACCTTTGAGGTTGTCAACTGCTTTGTGAGGGATTTTATCGCCGCCTGGCTATCATTACTTGCCATCAGTTCAGCCTGAAAGATACCACAGTAGTCGGGAAGCTGAAAGTCAAAGGAGATCCTCAGATGTTCGGAATATACCCTCCGCCCACCTTGCCCTCGAGCTTTGAGCCATCTGTGCATAAATGGATTGACTCGCACTGTCTTACATCGTCTCGATCCCACTCTTCTCTTGAGGATAGGAGGGTCGTGAACGTTGTAATGGCAAGTGTACGCAGGAGTGCATAGTCCACCAGTTCGGGATGCTCCGACATGCCAACCAGAATTTTGCCGTGGCCGTCGTCTGTATTTGACCACTTACTTAAAGTGTACACTTATTGCCGCACTGCACGCGATATATCTTGCTGGCAGGTATATTAGAGCAAAACTATTGACAAATTAATGCAAGGTGGACTAATTAAAACGGGCAACAATTGGAACGACCAAGGCAGGACGTGAAAGGACGCCTCTTCCCATTGGTTCGCCTACTAAAAATCACCAGTGGTTTATATGAAAAAAGATAACGCGGACTAGTGATGGTTCCAACTTGAATGAAAAACATACCAGTTCCTGGCGAAGGAGTTTGTGTTTGATAAGAACTCGCGCGGAGGTTATGAACGTATTTCTACATAAACCTAGAACCCTCATAATTTATGCAACGTATCCACTATTAAGCTAATTACACACATCAACAAGTCACATTAGTGGAACCAACAGTTCGAGTGGCAAATACGTGACTCCCGAAGGTATTACATAGTTCCAGGTGAACAGATTTTTTGCCGTCCACGATGTGCCAAGCTTCTAATTATGCTGCACGCACTCACACACACCCAAAACGCAGTGAGCGTGAACGCGCACATTCATGCAAAGACATTTTTTTTGCTATATTTTGCATTTGCATACATGAAGGTGGGCAGCTCCGTAAGTGCACTTGTACCCTGCAGGGAAATTCACCAATGCCACCTGCGTTGTGCTTCTAGTGAATTTAAAATCATTCATATAATCAATTGGTGAAACGAGCGGGACCATGACCTGCGAAGTGTAATTTGGTTTCCGCTGCATCCATTTAGCAAAAGTTTGGGAAGTGATGCTAAATGCAAGAGATGAGAATAATGGTTAAATTAGAGGTGCCATAACCATACGCATATAAATCAGCTGTTCCAACCTACTTTATGGGCGGGGGTTTCATTCCATGGTGAAAAATTTTCAAAAACTGTGGTCAATATCAGATCGTTAACCGGCGCTCAGCGAATTGGAAAGAACCAGCTGATTGGTTGACGTAACCGAAGTCAAGACAGCGGTTTATTTATGATAAAACTGAGTCTGTGTTGGTGATATACGAAACAAATCATTCGGTTATGCTGCTTCGTTGCCGTCTGAACGACTGAATGGACGAGTATGGTATACATGGGAAACGAGCGGGCAGTATTCTGCTACCGAATCCCCGATGGCGTGACAGCCGAAATTACTCTCACAATTTCGTTTTTCATCATGGCACAAGGTCAAACCTGGAATCTATGATCCTTGCTTCCATACCATATTGCCAAGGCTATAGCCGTACCCATAGATATCAGAACAGCTGATAACAGCTGATCGCCGTTTAGCTGAATTTATTGTAACCTTATTTTTCGCGTTCAGTTCACTTTAATAAGGTGAGTTTTAATTTGCAATTTTCACCTGTGCTTCTTTTCATGTTCATTGTTTTTATTTATTTCGAACACTTTTAATAGGCGCGACATCGTCTTCTGCGCTTCCATGCCCTCCTTTGGCATATATAGCTCCTTTTGGTATCTTTTCTTTAGTTCCATCACTTTCGAAATGAACAATTAAATGATTGCATAAGTAAATATCAGCTGTTTATGGGTATAGTAACAGACAAGAAATATCGTTTATGGTGTTATGGTATGGCACCTCTAATTCAACCATAAGTATGTTCTGCGGCCCGTTTTCCATGGTTTTCATATTATATCTATGAGAAATTAAACGCTGTCCCCGCTGTCCCTGCCGTAAAATTCTATATATAGGTAGTAGTCAATTTTTGCGTGGTTAAAACATTTTAAATTTTGTACTTTAATTATAAGTAATAAAATTCACATCGACCAATTGCCTGTTTTAACACTGCTCTACACACTCTGAAGACAGATGTCGCTACTCGCAACATTAGCAACGCAGTGGTTCCCAATTGTCGAAATGACGCTAGTTCCGTATCAGAAATTTGTCTAACTAGTTCAGGGTATTCCTGCAGGGCTTGTAGAGATGTGTGTGGTGGCGAAAAATTAACCAATGCAAGTCAAGGCTAGGTGGTGCCATGGTGACTTTGATTTTTAATTAAAGCTAATAGCGAAACAAATGGCGTTAGCGCGAAAAAATAAAATCAGTAATGGATTTCAAACGTAAAAGTGTGATTGCATTATATTTGGCCATTGTTCGTGAGCTCGAGTACCTTAAAGTAAATAAAGTTTTTGTTTATCGCACCATTAATCCTTTCCAATAATACTGGTAGCATCACGAAACGTCATGCAGGTGGTCATCAAAAGACTGCAACGTCACGTGAAATGGTTCAAAACGTGAAGAAGCGACTTGAACGAAATCCCCGACGAAGTGCCAATCAAATGCCGAAAGAACTGAAAATATAAATATCTGACCGTAGCATCCGCTGCATATTGAAAAATTGTGTCAAAGTGAAGCCTTACAAGATCCAAAGCCACCAAAGCAGCAACAAGTCAGACTTGAGAGAGCGAAGGAGTTGCTTCGCTTGGCCGAAATGCGAAATATCATCGGGAAACTGCAAATTCACAAAGCTCAAGTGAACCAAAAATGGCTAAAAACAACGTTCCAAACTTCATAACGTCCACCAATCGCTCTCAAATTCACCAGACTCAAATGGCTCCATTTTATTCTGGAGTATAACCAGATACTGAAATCTATCCATTTTACCAACCGCGCAAACAATCGGCCCAACACCATGCCAGGAAAAAGCTCCCCAAAGCATGATGCTTCCGCCGCCGTGTTAAATCGTCTTCTTTGTGAACCTAGGATTTAGCGCTAGATTTTTTGGACGACGTACAATAGTTTCGCCATCTGGTCCCATCCTATTTATTTTGGTTTCGTCGGTCCAAAATACATTTTTCCAAAACTGAATAGATTTGCCTTTCTGGGCTTTTGCAAAGGCAAGTCGGTGTTTGATATGTCTTTTTGAGAGGAGTGGTTTTTTTCTGCTTATGCGGCGAAACAGCTGGGCTTCGTCGCCTTCTTACAAGCTTTCTGGACACCTGCAGACCAGATTCCAGCATTATTTGCCGTGCCGACTTAAAGGATCTGCTTTGCTCTTGCATATTATAGCTCTATGTACATTAACATCAGTTTTTCGCGGCTTTGGATTTCTTTCCGTTTTTTTGCTTAGATAGGATGAATCTTTCTTAACTAAATTAAGAGCATTATAAACCATTTTCCGAGAGCACATCATCATTTCAGCTATTTATGCATAGCTTTTTCCGTTTTGACTCATACGGTATATGAGTCTTGACTCTCCGGCGTGCAATGTTTTTCACGTCCCATTTTTCGTAATTACTTTAAAATTTTATTTAAGAAACAAAAAGTTATACTAAAAGTGACTGAAACAATATTAAAGTTTTACTCTCCGCTGCACAAGTTGAAATGTGCTACCTTTGTGTCCACTTCAAAACTGCAATAAGCATAAATAAATAGAACACAAAAAATTCCTTCGAAAAAAATCGGTAAACAAACAATAATCAATTCATTGACTGACAATTATTTGATCAAAGCAGAGTTCGTACTAAAAACTTAACTTAACATATTATATAAGTTTCACATTTCTGCTATTTATCTGTCCATGGCTGTATATTTTTTTAGAATCTTGACATCATTTTTATTTTTACACTTTACTCTACATAAATAAGTAGTGGTATTAATATGCTGCAATCCTAAGGGGTTACATGATGTACTGTGATGGGCAACTAACTGATTAGAGATTTTTTTGCACAAAATTATCTCGCTGCATCTTTTAGACTGATGCCATTGTTAGTGTTAATGGCCAAATAGATAGTCGTATCGGAATTGAATTTCAATGAGCACTTATTCAATTAAATTCTGCTAACTCTCTCACATAATTCGAGTCTATAAAAAATGTATAGCCTTATCACTGAATGCATCTGAGCTCTCAAAAAAGTGCTACCAAAACTCCAATGCCAAATTTGATGTGCCACCACCAGCTGGCACGAAGTAAACGAACAAATTTTAGCATAAACAATTATTTATTTACCTTTATTTTGCATTTTTGTTTCTTTTCTTGTGAAAAAAAAAATGAATTCTATTGGGAGTGCGGTAATAATATTTTTGAGTGCAGAAAGACAGCAGAGAGACGTCTTTAATTCTTTGGGAATGGCACTTTGCGAGTGAAATTGTTGGATGCTATAATATATAATTTTAATTTACATTATAGATTTGTTTAAATAATAGATTTGTTAAAAATTGTAGGTGCCAAAAGAGCTCAAGTGTTGCGAGGCCGCCCTCAATGAATAAGATTTATAAGTTAGTTTCAACGCAAAATTTCTTCCAATAGCATACAAGCGAACTTCTTTTAAAAAGGAAAATAACATTTTTATTGAATTGAATACTCACATTACACTAATTCGTCGTATTCATATAAATAAATCGGTAAAATAAGAGTGGTTCTTTCTGCTGAATTTTATTTTAAATCTTGCCAATGATTTCATTCGTGATTCAGTGCTGATGTGTACTGAGGCGTACTGAGGCGTACGCGAAAGATAATTTTTTCAACCATACATACATATTACATCTATCAGCATTTAAATTCTATTATAATTAAAAGCCATTAAAAAACCAAATCAAATTAAATCATCTGTAAAATGAAATAATTAAAAAATGTAATATATTATATGAATTTATTTGAATTTCATTAAGTAGCAAAATTCATCAGCCACCCTGTATTATGATTTAGAGGTGTTTTTCATATTTTAGCTAAAAAACAATGTTTTCTGAACAATGGAGTCGAACTTGTGAATTGCGCAATCTTGGACTTTTGTCTTATGGAAAATTCGTGAAAAAATAGGAATAGGAATAGTAAAGGAATCCGCTTGTGGCCCATAAAGCCCAAAAACAAGGTTAACTTATGAAGATGTGTGAAGAACGCGTGATGTATAATACTTCATTTCGAAAAATACGTTCCTAGATGCGGTGGAATTAATGCCAAAACGGATCCATGCACATGCTATGTCTAATACATAAATAACAAGCATCCTGCTTTAACGGGGTATTCTGGTCTAGCAATTTGAAAAAATCGGTTTTTTTTTTGTGAATATTTTCAAAGTTTAGACCTTCAAAAATATGGACGGATTTTCAAAATTCAAATTATTTTCGGAGATACAGCGGATTTCGTGACGTGGTCTCTAAGCCGGCCAAGTGGAGCGAATCGCACAATGAACGGCAGATATTACCGGACGATTTGAGGACTCTTTCTTTCCAGAAAATCTTTTGTATCCCACACAACCTTTATTTATTCTATACATATATATGTATATACTTTATACTTCTATAATATATACCTGGAAATATATCGGCGATTAATCCAGAGTGAGTAGTAAATATTATGATCTAAGTTATTCTATTGGAATTGTTGCTCAAACTTCAAACGCGATTTTCTGAAAACTAATATACTTTTTTTGAGATGGTCGTCATGATATCTCAAGTTCTACTTGACCGATCGCTTTGAAGTTTGATAAGAATTTTTTATTATGCAACTGTCTATCGCGCCTGCCTCGGACTTTGTTTTTGTTTAAGTTTGAAGTATTTTTGAAAAATTCAAATTTTTTTTTTCAAGTTTGCGCCATGTTGTGATTTTTTTTCTTTGATTTGGCGTAATCCGATAGCGGCATCCTAACTAATGAAGAATTTTTTTAAATTGTTTGTGGTAGATCACTACAAGGGTTGGAATCATGTCAACCATGGAGCACCGTTTTTTATGTAGCCCCCACTCCGCCGGCCTGTAATTCCACGATTTTTTTTATTTTTTTATAAATTTTTTTTATACTTTTCCAATATTAATAAAAACCATAAAGAAATGGATAGTAAAAATGTTTTTCATTTTTTCATCTTAGTTTTAAAAATACCTAAAATTAAGGCGTCTAGACCAAGCTAATGGCCAAACTTGGTAAATCTATCATCCTTGGCTCAAACTGTTATGTCCATTACTTTTCAAAACAACAAAAACTTCCGCCTGAATACTACCATCGGGTTTTGGTTTATTATCTAAATTTTTTGGTTTATATTCTACATCTAAATATTTTCTTCGCCATAAATTAGGAGCTTCACAATCAATAATTTTTGGTAGAATTCTTTGCTCAAAATGGTTTGATATAGACGTTGGACAGAAGTATGATGCATTACAAGCAAGGATGATAAATAACAAAATTTGGCCATCCGAAGCAAAATTGTGAGAGTAACTTCGGCTGTCGCGTCATCAGGGAGTCCGCAGCATGATGGAAAGAATAATGAGATGGCGCCTATCGTTGTACCGTTTCTATCAGCAAATTTGACAATGAGTAACGTCGTATTAGCTCCAGTATGGTGCGATTACCATTTTCGTAACTTGATTTAGCCTTTTTTTTATTATTTAGCCTGTTCTAATTAAAATGTAATGTTTATAAATTTGTTAAATATACATTTTCTTTAAATTAGTTCAATAATTTACTCAGTTTTATTTAGCTTTAATTTTTTTTAACATCTGGTGGCATTGCCCGCGAACGCGGTTATTTTTGGTGTTCTTCTTCTTTCAGCAGTCAAATCTCTCTCGCGCTACTGCAGAGTTGATTAGCTTTGGATATAAAAACGCACTAATGTGCCCATTTAAAGAAAATAAAATACCAAATTTTTATTGAATTATTTCAAGAACTTTGTATGCGTGACAAATTGCCTTCAAAATGTGCGTTTTTTTTTTTTTTTTTTTTAATAAATGTGTTATGGTTAGTTATGCACAATTTAATTGATGAGTTTTTTTGTTAAGAGAAACTCTTTTGTTAGGAGAACGACTTTTTTGCTATGTAACAAGATAAGGTATTTTTTTGTAAAAATGCCATTATAGTTTCTTTAGAAGTATTGAGTTGCTTATTTTTACTATGAATACACCTCTTGATAACCTATGTCCCACTAAGGATTGAGGACCGCAAAAGGCAATCAGTAAATCCAGACGCTTTTTAAAATGTGTAAAAAGGTTTTCAATGTTAAGAAAGGTTGAGAGAAGAAGATTTAATATTCTTGCACAACCTTAAAGGAGCCAAAAATTTAATTTGCACTTTCAAAATATCGAATTTCATAAGAAACAACAAATTTTCATTAGCTCTAAAATCTTCTCAGAGTGTTTTTTAACATTCTTTTGTTTAATAACACAGTTTTTTTTAACTTACAGCTACCGAAACTTTAAATTAAAAAAAAAAACAAACACCAAACTTTAAAATTTTCGCTTTTGGGTATGAAAAAGCATTACATTTATTGCGAAGAGCAAATGATTGGCAACACTACACAACTCAGCTAATGTGACGTCACGCACTGATGGGCACAATCTTATTTCTATCGTTCTTGATTCCGCAGCATATTTCTACTCGCTCATTTCAAATGTATTCTTATGCTCGTCCAATCAGTCGTCGTTCAAACGACAACGCAGCAACATGGGCGAAGACTGTGTGGATTTTTTTCGTATATCACCAACCCACTCTCAGTTTTATCATAAACAAACCACCGTCACTTGCTAGGTGATGCCAGAAAATCAGCTGATTCCTTCACATTCGCTGAGAACCGGTTGGCACACCTTTTGAATTCTTTTCACAATGGTAAGACGGGTCCTTTGACTAGGTACAAATAAAAAAAGATATTCTGCAAAATAGTACAATAATTCCAAATATTGTAAATGTATATTCTAAAATATGATAGTAAGCTGGTTTTTTGAATTCGTATTGTTTTCTTCGTGTTTTGGTTTTTTTCTGTTCACCAACGAAATTTTTATTTTATGATTTTTGTACAAACATTTTTTAACTTTTAATTTTTTTAACGTTTAAAGTATAAAATTAAAAAAATACATACATAGATAAACATTTTTAAATGATTAACAATAATTTTAACTCTAATCATCAAAGAATGTATTCCTTGATTCATTGAAAATCTGTAAGAGCGACTCAATATTTTACCCGCAACTCTAAATTAGAAAAATACCAAAATTAATCGGCACTTTCGGGAAGGTAAGTGGCAGCACAAAATAGTTATCGAGTGGAGAAAATCAAATTAACGAATATTAGTATTTAGAGGGATAAAACTAGTGCGAATTGTTTTGTGAGAAAGCAAAAACACAAACACTTAAGAATTCTCACTTACAAATACGCACACAACAGAAATACACAAGTAACCTGTTGAAAGTTTTAGTTAAGTCGGAAAATCTCGGCAAAAGTAAGGTTACATATCTACACAGTTATGTACAGTTGTTTGCGCCGTTAATGAATTGAGGAAAATACCTATGTGTGTAGGTGGAAATGGCTGAAAGCAGAAGAAAGGCAATAAATTTTACGCCAAGCAGCTTGAAGGATCATCAGGTAAATAGTAATTGGTTTAAGTGGCTAGTAGAGCCCAACGAGCAAAAAACTGAAGCAAAAACAAAAAAAACTTAACAGATGAGATAAATAAATAAAGGTAGGAAAGAAAAAATATGGGTTGAATAGCAACTTTTTCACTTAAGGAAAACCACGAAAGAAGAAAAAAATAAACCAAGTATTATGATTCTATTTTTATGCATTTCACTTTCCGAATAATTGAAGTTTGCACACGACACCCAAAATCAATCAGTAAACACAAAGAAATTTATTGGCATTTGCTTTTCTTATTCGTTTTTTGGAGCGATGAATGCGAACCCTAGACAAGCATAGCACTATAACATAAATAAATGAATAGAATACAAAAAACGTTACTAAAGTTAAATGCCAGAGATACAAGCACTCCTTCCCTACTCCTGGAAAAGTCATCAGCAGGAAGCAGTAGTGAGGAATCGTGCGCGTCTACCCAGAAAATAAAGTAACTCAAATCCACAAGTAAATATAAAAACATTGGATTAATGAAGAGTGACGCGCAAACTTTCCGTCCGAATACGATGACAATGTCGACGGAGGCAAAACGTGCAAAGTTCTCTGTAATGCAGCAAAGTTCTCTGTAATGCACACTCACAGGTTATACGAGTGGCAGATGTTAAAATTATTTAATTTCACTGAGCCAGTAAGTGGTTCAGGTAAACTTGGCCAAGTAAAGAAATGTGAGTAAAACAAATGCAGAGTCGAGCAAAGAGATGTATAAAAAGCTCTGCCGGAGCGGACTGAGTGTACTTGAAAACGTACTAGAAGCTTTCGATCAATCGATTTGTATTCGACCAACTTTCCAAATACAATACATTTCTATACAGACCGCTGTAAAACTTTAGACGGAGTGGGAGCGGACATTTCCTGTTCAAAACTAGGGATAAGGCAGCCTATCAAGCTGCCAGACCATAGCAGTATTTTCCAAGCGGAAGTTTTTGCTGTGGGGAAAGCGGCGGAGCTAGCCTACACAAGAGCAAGAAAGAACTCAACAATTAAAATATACGTGGACAGTCAAGCAGCAGTAAAAGCAATAAGCTCATATTGTATTAAGTCCAAAAATGTTCAACGGAGCAGGAAGGCCATAGAAAGGCTAGCCGCAAACAGTAGGCTGCATATCTATAGGGTACAAAGGCATTATAGGGAACGAAATAGTAGATGAGATAGCAAAAAGTGCAGTTAGACTACCCTTTGAACAAAAGAACACATACCAAAACCGCTAAATAGAAATGCAACGAAATGAATGACTACATGAGAAAACTAGTGGAAGCTAGGTAGACTAATCTGACCAAATGCAAAACAGCAAAAGTTATGTGTAGAACAAATAACAAAAAACTGACTCAATTCGTACTTACGCTCTCGCGAAAGGACTGCAGAACTATCATAGGTATGCTAACAGGTCATAATCTATTGGCTGCACATGCCTACAAGATAGGGATTGCTAACATGGACAAATGCAGGAAATGCAGAGAGGATGTTGAAGAAACTTTAGAACACCTTTTGTGCGTTTGTCCGGCATTATTAAAAACACGTTTAAAATGACTGAGAGCCCCATTCTTTGAGGGTCTGTAGGGCGTCTCAAAAGCGGATCTCCCAGCTCTGCTAAGATTCGCCAAAAGCGCTGATGATGTTTCAGTGTTCGTAGAGGTCGGTCTCCATCTGGTATCGCTAGGAACCAAAAGGTCTATGCGTGGCTTATTGCCAACCAGGCTAACCTAACCTAACCTAACTTTTCCAAACACAGCCCGCGAAAAATACTATACAAGGTGGCGCAAAATGTATCGTCCTATCGGAAGATTTATAATTTTTGTAAATGGCGTCGTGCGTCAATCATATTTCACAGTTATGAACTAGACAGGGGGAAAGGTCACAATAAAGTTTTCCATTACTTCAAATCATTTCTTTTTTATTTAGTAGTTATTAAAAAAAAAATCTTGATTAATTTTGCGCCACCTTGTAGTACTACAACATTTTGACCAGTTATGCCTACCTCTTTTTTTTTAATTGTAATTTTTTAAAAATATAGTTTATTCTACAAAAAATATCATGTAAATCAAAGTTTCAAACTCTGTACCAGATTTATAAAAACTCGACAAAATGGCATCAAAATTTCGAATTTCGTAATTAGAATAAAAAAATGGGCATACACTCCCATTAAATTATTGTACAATAAAGTGCAAATTTGAAGTGGTTCCACATCCTCGCTGATTTTGTATAGCCTTTTTCGTTTAATATCAACATCAATTTCATATAGTGATTTGTTATAATAAAAAACAAAACGGAAAACAAAAAGAAAACAAAAATAAAATAAAAATTAAAAAAAAAAAATAAAAACAAAAAAGAAAGAAAAAAAAACAAAAAAAAAAGAAAAAAGGAAAAAAGAAAACAAAAATATAATAAAAAAAACTAAAATAAAAATAAAGAAAAAAAATTAAATAAAAATATAAAATATTAAAAAAAGAAATTAAAAAAATAATAAATAAAAAAAATATAAAAAAAAAATATAAAAAAAAATTAACAAAAAAAACATTTACAAAAAAAAAAAAAATTAACAAAAAATAAATACAATAAAAAATACACAAAACTAAAAATAAAAAATACACAAAAAACTAACAATAATTTCAAACATTTTTTTTTTTTCAAATTTTTAGTGAATAGCAATTAATAATTTCGCACCACGTTGTGGAAGAAAACGATTTGCATATATTTTTAGAAAAGATAAGGTAGGGCATCAAGCACCTGATTGCATTGTATAATCCTTGTGAGCTTCGATTGACACCTTTTTTATGCTATCCCAAAAAAGAGAAAATAAAAAAAAGCCTCTTGCTGGATTATCAACAGAAAACTGCTTACTTTCAAATGGAGTTTAACGAACTGCAAAGAATAGAAACAATTAAAGTCACAGAACTTATTACCCCTTACTTGGGGGTCAGTCCAACAAAGCTCTTCAGTTCATTAATGGATTTTACAAGCAGACAACGATCTCAAACATCGAAGCCAAAGGTGCGTAGAATAGAAACAACAAAATGGGTTTGAAATACCGGATTGGCTTCACCTGATGCCAATCCTATTAAAAATGTTTGCGCAGGAAAGGAAAACAAATATGGGCGGTCAAATACGAACGAAGTGACTAACAAAAACTCGATAAGCCGATGGTATTTTATATTTTACTGAAAAATTTTAAAATGCCATTCGTTTTGTTATAGTCTTACGATGTTTTATTTAAAATTTCAGAAAAATCGGTCTGAATTCCCGTCTTTATTAACTTCAAACGTTAAATAAGTGATGTAATGTCAATAGAAACTTCGCCACCGACGTAGCAGGAAATTCGCTACTCAATACTGTCGAAATTTTCAATGAGTTCCAAACGGCATATACAACGGACACCTCATCTCTTAACACGTTCCCTGTCCGCTGAGCCACATATGGTTCAGGAAACGTGCGCCTGATAAGCACTGATACGTTTCTGAGCCATATGTGCGTCAGGGGGTATATGAAACCTCTAAAGCAAATTATTCGACTGGACTGCAGTTTCTGCACTGGACGTGCTGGTACGATAATAATGTAAAGAAAAACGCCGGGACATACGAAAAAATATTTTTATTTTATGCAGAAATCACAAATTATTTTTAATTATTTCTTATTACGACACTCCCAGGCTTATCCAAATCAGCAATCTCGGGGTCACGTCCTATGCAAATATCATAATTCCAGACAAAACCCTCTTCTCTGCACAGTTTATAGATTTTCAAGCCGTATTTATGAGCTTTTGATGAGTTGTATTGACGGAAAGATATCCTGCCTCTAAACGGCATCATCGACTCGTTAATGACGATACATTCACCAGGTGTTAGTAAGCTCTTTCAGTTATTGATAACAAGGTCCAAAAGTGGTTTTATTTTGTATAGACGTTCGTTTTGATCCCTCGGAGCTTCATTATCCACAAAGTGCCAGCAACGTAATATTGACGAGAACCGATTATATGACATGTTTACGTTGTGAAATATTGGACTTGTCGGTCAATTTTGCATTTTTGTATTGGGACAGGGAACGTGTTAAGACTATTTGTAAGTAGTATAAAAGATTCCACTCCGAACATTTTTCTGTGAAGCATGAGCCTGGAATAGAACGGCCAAAATCGTCGGCCGACGAGATAAATGTGGAACTGGTGAACGGAAAAATTAGCGCAGACCCGCGACTGATACAGGAAATGATATGTAGTGAATTAAGCTTGCATGCTATGGCAATAATACGAATATTGCATATGATTTGCAATACACGAAGAAATTTGTTCGATGAGTTCCACGAATTTCGAACAAGAGCCAAAACGAAGCTAGAGTAAATTTTGCTCAATATTTTTTAAGAAAATTCGAAAATAGAGAGTTTAGAAACTTTAATATGATCCGAATAGGTGACGACGCTTGATTTTTAAGTATGACCCGAAAACCGAAATAGCAATCTATGGTATGGAGCCCGAAGGAAGCAAATCCACCTGTGAAACCAGGCAGCAGATGTCAACAACAAAAGTGATGATCTAATAAGCAAAAATAGTTGTTGATATTCCGTTAGATTCTTCTCAGACAGTAACTGCCAAATGAAATCTGAAAACTGCTTATCAAAAATTAAAAAAATTGAAAAAATGAAAATAGGAAAAAACGAGGAACTGCGTGGCTACTTCTTACACTACAATAAAGCGCCAGCTCACACTGCTGTTTTGTTGCTCGGCACTAAATAGCGAACAGAAGTTGGGAAGGTAGTACGGCATCAACGCAAAGGTATTGGTAGCTATCGTTTTTGTCCCGTCCACGTGCAGAAAATTCCATCGCTTGCAAAACGACGCAAAAATAAATTAAGGTAAAACCTAAAAGAAAATTATTTTAATTTTATATCAAGAACTCTATTTTGAAGTGTTCAAGCATTTCACTTTCCGCATAGATGAACCCTGCACGTGGCAATCAGAAATCAATCAAGAAACGGTAAGACCTTTTTCATTTTTGGGACTGACAAAACTTGTAAATACAAGTGAACGTCACGAACACATCGAAGCAACACAAACACATAAAAACAGAGATAAGAAAGAATAAGAAAGTAAATTAACAAAAATCAAATATTTATTTCAGACGCATTCAGGAAGCATTCGAGCGCATCCGCTTAGAAAATTAAATGGCACAAACTCACCAATAGCCAAACAATAACACTGCTGTTGAGCATTAAAGAAAAACTTTCTGGTAAGTACTACATAAAATGCAGTACTAATCAACGCACACCACGGATGGATGTCAACCGGAATATTTAATTTCTCAACTAAGTGACTCCAGTGGACTTGACAAAGTAAAAGCCGATGAGAACTGCGAGGTTTTTCTTTTTCTTTTAATTTCTTGCTTAATAAACTTTTTTGTGCTGAATACGAATCGGCAGGCACAAATTCCGCTACGCCAACTGGTACTTTTATAGGAATTCGTCAAACGCCCGTTTGAAAGAAAGAAAGCGATGGGCAGTTCCGGGAAATATTTATACCGCGCATTTATACTTGTATAACCATGAATGGAAGATTTTCAAATAATTATAAGTTTGAATGAAATTGAAATGGTTCGAATTTTTGTCAAATCGTTACCCGCTTAATTATTAAGGGAACCCGGTGGTCTAGAAATTTCAAAAAATCGATGTTTTAATGTTAAGAATAATCATCTTAAAAATATTTTCATGCGGAAATTTCCAATATTATAGCTTCTACAGCCCATTACCTAGGTCGAGAGCGGTCCGCGCGCTCCTGTATCTCAAAATTTAAACTCATTTACCTCGAAACGACTTTTTCGGTCTGGTGTTGCCAAAAAACAAAAAAAAAAAAAACTATTCAACCGAATCGTCTGAAATTTTAATTGTTGTTTACTACATCAATGGCTATCGCCCATACTAGAATCATTTTATTATTTCAATTATTTCGTTTTTTTTTTTTTGTTTAAAAAACAGAAAAAAACCAAGGTATGCTCTTGCATTTGGTAGTTTATATTTCTTTCGCCTACTCTTCCTCTTCACAAACAAGTAATTCCCTTTCATTTTGTTTGTTTATTCATGGAGCCTAACGATACAGCGAATTTGGAAGACACTACCTTGTATTCTATCATCCTTGGGTTCTTGGCGATTATCTTTCTCGCGCACTGAATAAACTATTTGCGTCAGTTGCTTTTCAAATTTTGAACAATAACCTTAACTGAAATTTATTTTAAAGGGATTCCCACAGATTGGAATCTAGTTTAAAAAAATTTAGTTTCTACAATCGGTGTACATAACTTCACGTAAGTACCACAGATAGGTGAAATTGTGGGTTGAAGAACCATTCAGGCACTCCCCAAGTAGCACTGAAGCGCCGTTGTGATACCACTTTGAGACCTCCAATGTGTAGATATCTACAGCTAACCAGAGCCGTACACGTAACGAAGAAGGTTGATGGGATTTAGGTTGCATCACTGCCTCAGGTTATCGAAGAAAGGAGCACCCAGTCACCTTAATCATTTGCATACCACACCCGTACATTTTCAGAGAAAGTGCCCAAAAGTCTCCTTCTCTGCAAGGCCCCCAAGCTACTACATTAAATGAGGATTACATGGTAAACTCAGCTCTTCTGTGTGAGTGCCGATCGTCAAATGACCAAGCACAGCTACAAGCTTTGAAATTGAACTCCTGCGGACTTCATGTCATCCTGCGTTTATTGTACTGGGGCCATAGGATTTTCGAAATACCACACGAAGAAATGATCTGTGCTTTCCTGAAAAATTAGTTGTGCAATTCCCCTTTAACAAGTCAGGGAGGATGCTGATGACCAGGCTCGAGACATCTGAGACCAATTTACTCGATCCCTGCCTGGCAAGCTCATCAACAATTTTATTTCCATATGTCCTGGAACCCAAAACATAGAAATTTCACATAACGAATACATAAACCTCTAAACCTGTCTTATTTCAGTATAGTTTTTCGGTACACAGTCGAAAAGGATCTACTTTGCAACACTAACACTTCAGAATGCTTTACAAAAGCTTTCTTCCTAATACCCTTTAAATTGTAAAATTCCACTGCAGGTTGTATTTTTTGCAAAATAATAGAAAAGTGCGTCCAATTTGAAAGTTTCTATATTCTATATTTCCCACGAACACATATGCCAGCATACAAATACATTTGCACAAAACGGCAATCTGCAATACTTTTGTGACCTTGCAGCAAGTTCCAGCCAACAAACCAACTGACAATGTAGAGTATTTGCGAGTATTTAAATAAATACAAAAAAGAGCAAATGACGGGGTTGAGTTTTACAAGGAATTTGACGCAGCAGCATCGGCAAAAGTTAAGTAGTTTAAGTGTGAATAGCAAAAAAAAGTGTCACCAACACCCACACCAAATACAGCAACAGCAACAACAGCTGCAGCAATAGCATTGGCAGTATCAAAAGCAAAAGTTCCACCGTCAGCGACTTTAATGCCATTCAATTCAAGTGCCCTAGTGTGGGTGTGTCGCATGGCCATGGAAATGCCACCTGCATGTCATCCATTGTAGGGCAGAAACATTTTATTAATTCACTGGCGCAACGCACGAGATTTTGTGCTGAATAAAAAGTTTCAGGAAAATGGTTTGATTGCAAATTCTTTAGATAAAGTATCAGAATATTTTAAAACTACGCAATTACATACATATAATACTCGTATATTGTGTGCAGAGTTATTGGTGCGCATTTTAAGTAAATGTGTGTGTAAGACAAGTTCCAAGGAGTAAAAGTTGTGATTATTTTTTCACTTTATTTCGACTAAGAATTTAACAAAGGTGGTTATCTGATTTAAACCGTTTTGTTTAATTTTTTTATTATTTATAAGCCGACTCTGAATGGCAAATGGGTTTTAGGAGGAGCTTTTCATGGCAGAAATACACTCGGAGATCTGCCAATGCATGCCGAGGAGCGACCGCCATTAGAAAACAAAAAGTACGTGTAGCGTAGTACACATAACAGAAGTGAAACTTTCAAGGCAGACAAAGAAAGAGGGAGAGACCCGAGAGAGAATAAAAGAGAGAGAGAAAGAGAGAGAGAATATATATCTAAATAAATTCACAACATTTGCAGAGAATACAAATAGACAAAATTTACAAAAAACGGAGAAGAGTCGATCGGTATAGGTAAACGCCGGACACAACCCGTGGCAACAACGCGCACTACTCCGAGCGTTTATCACTCGCACAAACGCGGCGATTCCAGGACCGCAGCAACGGCACAAATTACCGCAAGGCAATACCAATAAATCCGACGCCGGAATGGATAGCATATTATAGTACGCACAAGCACTAGACAGGAAAAGGAAATAAGCGCCAAAAAATAGGCACCAAAAGAAAAACGCCAAAAAAATTGGGGCAAAAAACGCCCCAAACAGTAGGCACCAAGGAAATATAACGCCAAAAAGCAGGTACCAAAAATATATTTCCTACAAGTTTGCACCACAACCAAGCGCCAAAAAGTAGGCAGTGTTATTTCTCACTAGAAATTAGCAACCAGAAGGAAATGTATATCTCTCTCTCTCCTTTTCCTCTACGTTATATTTTTTTTCTCTCTCGCGGAACGAAAATGCCCAAAACGTTGCATGGCCTTGAAATTTTACTCTCCATTCTCGCTCGTTCATCGACGCCTAAGAAGTTTCACTTCAAAAACTTTTTCTAGCATTTTGCTGTTTTATGCACGAAGATTCGAACCTACGCACTCCCGAATGGTAGTCACGCACAAAGCCCTTCGGCTACGGCGGCCGCCCAATAGTGATAACACATCAAAATAATAATGAAAATTGGCTTGTTACTCAAGACATTCTTCTTGGAGGTCTATATACTTCTGCATTCGCTTGAACCTCTTTTTAGAACACTTTGGCCACTTAAAAGTGGATACTTCCAGAACGAGCTTTTAAAGGCTTCAACAGCATTTCCAAACGTTGAAAAATATTGACCTTGCAGTTTTGTTTCTATATTTTGGTATTCGGGAACAAAAATAAATCATTAGGTATCAAGTCAAAACTGTAAGACTCTCTTGTGCTTACATTTCCTTGATGAAGGATGATTCGTCTTCGGCGGTTGCTTTCCCTTAATTCGCTGAAAACTTCTGGCAAACAAATGGTTGTGTACCACACAGAATTGACTGCTTTAAATTTCTCTATAGATAAAGTTGCAACATTATCAGATTTTCCGAAGAACAGGCGCTCATTTACTTTGAGGTGTTGGATTAAACTCGTGTTGGAATCCCCATACCACCGTTTGCTTTTTTGTTTCTGGCTTATGTGCCTGGATTCAAAATTCATGACCTGTTACGATAGATGTCCTTTGAACACCGCTGCTGAATTTCTTCAACATTTCTTTACACCAATCGACATAAGCCCTTTCATGGGCAATTGTGAAATTTCAATGTACAAATCTTCTTGACCACCAAATGTTCATGCAATATTGAATGTATGCTGGTGCGACTAATGCACAAGGATGCCTCTTACTCCCGATATGGCAATAGAGATTTTGTATTATCAATTGACGCACTGCATCGACGCCAAAAAACCGTTGCCCCGATAATTCACGTCGGAAATCGTAATAAATCATCGCACGAAAATTTTCACGAGTTAATTCCACCTCTAGGGAGAGATGAATTTTTCAACTGACTGAAAAAAGAACAAATAAAGCTCGTAAGTGTAAAAGTAATATGTAAGTTTATGCTTAAATTATACAAACTTTTCGTGTTGCAAAGGTGCAAAACATAAAAGGCAACCCCCGTTAATGATATGTGCGGTCCTGTGTTGTCTTGATGGGATACTCTTTTTCATCACCAATTCTGACCGCTTCTGACTGATAGCCTAATTAAATCTGTTTATAGAGATATTAGAGGTCCGAGTTGAGTTTTAGCACGGATGGGAGTAGCTTTTAGTGGATTATTGCCTTACAATTCTACTAAATACATGGCAAAACTTTCTTGACTCTCAATCCCTCTTTAGCCATCGTTTGGATCTTTAATACCCGTCCAATTTCATTGAAACAATACCTGTAGAAAACTTATTTTACATCTATGCTGATGGCACTTCAAACAACCATTCAGCTTGATCTTTTGATGACTTTATTCTGGTAAGCGTACTTATCTTTAATAATAAATAAATAAGAAATTCATTAATTTATGAAAAAATGAGAAAAATTTGGTTAAAGCGATTCGGATTTCATCGGAAACTTTCCCGGAATTTCGGTAAAAAAATTAGCATATATTAAGTTTTAAATATGCACTAAATATGGTAGACTGGCATCTATGCCCCTTGCTTTTGATTCTTGACAATTTTTTTCGCTGAAATATCACGCCTTTTCTTCCATATAAAATCGTAATGGATTTTTTTTACGAGTAAATGGAGGAAAAAGCCCAGCACCGTCATCAAAAAAAGTCTCAAAAACCAACGGTATTCTGTAGTCACTTGAAACTTGCACTTTATTACACTATAATTCAATAGCCTATTCAATTGTAGGTAAGTAGGTGAAATGGTTGAAGTGACAGTCTGGCACTCCTCAAGTAGCACTAAAGCGCCGTTTTGATACCATTATGAGAGCTCCAATTTGCAGATATCTACAGCCTGCCAGCCAGAGCTGTTGATATAATGGAGAAGATTGATGGGATTTAGGTTGGCGCATTGCCCCAGGCTGTCGAAGAAAGGAGCATCCAGTGATCTTAATCGTCTAGTTGCCAAATCCGAACATTTACAGAGAAAGTACTCAACCATCTACTTCTCTGAAAGGTCCCCACAGCTTCTGCAACGGGGTTTAAATAGTAACCCTAGCTTTTCCGCGGTGTGCCGATCGTCCAGTGACCGGTAAACACAGCTACGCTTTTGGAAATTGAATGGCGAAGAGTCTCGAGGACTTTCTGAGTCCTCCGTATATTGTACTGGGGCCAAAGGGCTTTCGAAATAGCACATGAAGAATTGGAGTTCTATCTTTTCTGCGGTTTCCTGAGAAATAATTTGTGCAGTTCCCCTTTAACAACTATCAGGGGGATAGCGATGCCCGGGTAGGATATCTCTGAGGCCAATTCAGTCCCTTTCCTGGGAAGCTCATCAGCAATTGTATTTCCGTCTACGTTCCTATGTCCTGGAACCCATATCTGCGAAATTTTACTTGCACACCCAAGAGATTTGATCTCTTCTTACAGGAGTTTACTAATTTCATTCTGCACCATGACGTCGTCAGAGCCTTGATCGCGGCTTGACTATCGGAGAAAATGTTAATATCTCCCTCGCTCTCCAGGATCGCAAAGACTTTTGGTTGAAAAGGATAGATAAATTGGCTGATTTAGAGAAAACCCCTGCTCCGACTACCGATTCCATCTTGGAACCGTCAGTCAACACAGAAGGACAAACTTCGATGCAGATTTTCCCCTCGATCCAATCCTTCCTATTTGTATTCAATTGTACACCCAGAAACTTTTTTTTAATTTTTGTTAAAAAGTTGAAAATTTTGATGATTTTTTGAAAGATGTTGGTACAAAGTTTGAAACTTTGCGTTTTATGTTTTGTTGTTGCATGAACTAATTTTAATTTTGCAACGCGGTGTAGTATATGAGAAGGAATTGTAGGTGTACGAATTAATAGTGGTTAGGGCAAGTATATTTGATGCATCAGGGTCTGAAAGAAAATCCAAACATTTTCTGCCATTTTCTGATTACTCTCTTCCACCCAACAGCAATGACTTTGCATCCAAGCAGAATAGATACTTCGCACATCGGATTGGGAGGTCTAATTGACAGCTGAAGCAGATTTTCTCACTGGCCTGAGTTTGATGAAAGTTTTTGAAAGAATTCGCATCAACACGAAACTTCACAGACAGTTCACTTACTTTCAGCTAATGCCCATAAATAAGTAAATAGAGTAATTAAAGCACTTAAATTTCACTTTTTCTCTCAGCCCAGAAGCAGCTAACAAGAGCGTACCAAGTATTTGCATTTAAAACACTTTATCGCCATTCAAGTAACTCAATAACTATACAAAGCAATTACTCACAGGCTAAAGCTGACGGCATAACGAACATAAACGAGTTTTAACAAATTGGAGCAATTTCATATTTCGATGAAATAAAAGCCATTAAAACTAGTTGCCATGCGCAGTGGTAAAAACAAACTTGTAGCAAAAACAAATTTGTAGCAATTGAATGGAAATTTGCAGAAATCGCGTTATTAGACCACAAAATTAATTTAATTCAGATAAAAAAAAATAACAAATAAGTTTTTTTCCTCTAACAATGAAATTACTTTTGGTCGAAGAAAAAACCGCATTTAAAAAAGGAAAAAAGGATTGCACCACCGCAAAATCACCATGCAGAGACACAAAAAGTTTTGCAGTTCCAAGTATTTTAAATATATTATAATTAATGGTAATCAAAACCTTTTGAATCTGCAGTTGAGAGCATCAGCATACAAAATAGAAAAAGTTGCTAATTGATTGAGCAGCTATTAATGCAGTGGTTGGCAGATGGCCTATGCAGAAAAAGTGGAGAGTTATTCTATCCAACAGCCAAAGGGAAGGGTATGTACGCCATACGAATAATGAATTTCAATTAGCTCACGTCGGCGAGTGGACAAGGACAAATAAATGATGAACGTAAAAAAAAAAACAAAAATTAATTTTTATTAGAAGAATTTTACTTGCACTTACAATAACAAAAACAGATGTTGAAACATTTAATATTACCATATCATATTAACACTGTGCGGCAAAAATCAACTCAGACAAAATAGCATGCGCACGTCACACTGCAGATTTTATATTCACATATCATCAATTTAATTTTTCAAGTACTTTAAAGTTTGAAAATTTACTTATTTTATGGACGAAAAGTTCAACTATTATTTTTTTTAAGTTTTTTAAAACAGCAAGAAGAATGAAGTTTAGGTATGTATTACAACAAAGTGGTGCAAAATTAATCATTTTAAAAATTTTCAACATTGATGAAACTTCAAATTTATAAAAAAAATTCAAAATGTTTTCAATTTATTTCTTATAATACTCAAGCCTACTAATAAACCAATTTTCAGAGAAATTTATGACCATGTCGACAATACAATCCATGTCACTTGACAAGAAAACGCTCGAATTTTCTTTTAATTTTGAAAATGTTTAAAAGGTAGGCGGGGCTATCAACTCACAAATTCAAATTCAAAAATATCAAAATTAAACACTTTTTAGGCCTCGGTAGTCTAGCGTAAGTGCACTAGCTTGCCTACTTTCCCTCTTCCTCAAAGAAAAAAAAAACAAAAATTCATTTCTCAACCCCAAAAACTTATCCTTCCCATCCTTACTCCCGCACAATGGTCATCGCATTATTTGCATTGTGGCTGCTAAAACATCAGTGGCGCCAGCAAGAAGTGGGCAATCGCGATAATAGCGCAGAGACACGAAATTTAGCGAAGTTCTCAACCATCTGTGTGATCCTTCTGCCAGAAAAATGTGACACACAGATGGCGCTCAAAGCAGTAAGTAGGCGTTCTTCCTAAGCAACGACAAGTGGGCATTCCCACTATTTAGGACTGGTAGCGGCAGGCCAATCACCTTCTCTGTCAGAAATCAAAATAGATTAATGAAACCAACGCAAAGACTGAGTCTTGTCGAGGCCCGATGCTTCCGAGTGAACAAGGTAAAAAAAACTACCAATACACAGTGCGATTCACTTGATTAGAGGCAATAATTTTTATGGAAGAAAATGATTTTTGAACACGCAATGAAAATTCAAGATTATTTGGATCTAATAAAGGCAAAAAATTAACAAAAAAAAAGTTGTTACATTTTGTGGCATGTGTAAATTCCAGCCACTCTTTTGCTTAGAATGCTTCAATAAAGCTCACTAAAAGAATATTTGACTACATTCATTCAGATTACACTTATCTTTTAACTTTATTGCTGTCCGTCCCACGAAAAGTGTAACGACGGTCCCTAGGTATCGGAACCGGCCAAGAGGAAAGATCATCGCCGATCCCCTTAGAAGATTCTAAGAAAAATAAATGCAACTGTACGACTTGAAGACGGTACTTACCGCATTCGGTACAACAACAAGTTAGACACACTTATCAGGGGTGCAAATGTAATCAGGTACACCAAAGCATAAAGGATTCGATGCTACGGTCACATTCTACGAATGAGCAACGATAGAGTTATAAAATAGATCTTCGAAACAAATCCACAAGGCGACAGAAGAAGAGTCCGGTCGAGAAAACCATGGAGAAAGCGAACGATAATATTGAAAGCGATTTTGGAGCTACGCGCATATCTGATATCAAACGAAAAGCCGACGATCGAGTGACGTGGAGGCGAATTGTAACGGAAGCAATAGGTCACCCCGTATACTATGATGCTATGATGATGTTACTAGACTCTGATCAAATAATGTAGGTTACACACTGCGACGAACAATCCTGAGATCCTGAGTTAACCAAAAAAGTGCTCGCATGTTATTTATTTATCCATAGGAATAAATCTTCTCGAAAGTGCCCGGTCTACAATAGCCATGCGATTCCTTCAACATTTAATTCCTACAAAATATTAATTTCACATCATATAGGGTTTTATTGAAAAGTAATGAGCCTTCCCGCGCGGAGCCTCTGCCAAGCGATCAACCGAATCGACTGGTGGGGGAAAATGATCGTTGGACCTTCCCCTTCCACTAGAAACCGGTCCCAGTTCGCTGGCAACAGCGGTGCGGTCAACATCGCTCAGCACGTGAAAGCTATTTTAAAAGTGTGTTAGGATTTTGCAGTGGCGAAAATGCAGCCATCGTTGGAGCAACGTTACTCGATGAAATTTTGCGTAAAGCTAAACAAAATGAGTACCGAAACCATTGGGCTACTCAAGGACGCTTACGGGGACCAATCTCTGTCCAGTGCACAGGTAAAACGGTAAACGAGCCAGTCGCCACGACCCAATCCAAAGTCAAAACCATGCTAATCATCTTTTTCGACTCTCGAGGCATCGTCCACAAGGAGTTTGTACCTCCAGGAAGCACTGTAAACGCGGCATTTTACAAAGAAGTGCTGAAAAACCGCGTCGCCCGGGTTCGGCCCGACCTCGTCAACAATTAGACCCTTCATCACGACAATACGCTGGCGCACACCGCCTTCCTCTGCACCTCCGCATTGGCCAAGATGGGGGTTCCGGTGCTTTCCCACCCTCCCTACAGCCCAGACCTGTCCCCTCCGGACTTCTTCTTGTTCCCGCGCCTGAAAAGAAAGCTGAAGGGGAGGCGTTTCGACTCCATCGAGGCGATCCAAAAAACTGTGACAGGCGAATTGAACGCGATTCCGGCGGATGAGTTTAAAAAATGTTTCCTGCAGTGGAAGGACCGCTACCAGCGGTGTATTGACGTTCAAGGGTCCTATTTAGAAGAATATTAGTTGTATAAGCCAAAAGGTTTAATAAAACTGCTTAAAAAAATAAGGCTGATTACTTTGCAATCAAACCCTGTATGTGAAGGGGAAAATACTATTGCATTTGAACTTTGTTGCAAGAGAAGTCGCCGCGTACCGCTAAAATTTATAAAAATATGACTGCGTACATAAATTAAATTAAAAATTTTATATTTTTATCCAGACTGGTTCCATGAAATTAATACGTGACATATAAATTTCATTTCACTTTAACTGGATTATCAATCACAATTAAGTATCACCTAATTTAGAAGATAATTCACCAACGCTGGTTGCCCTTGGTAATGGTAGAAGAACATATACTACCTTAAATATACAACAAAAAGTATGCCATAAACACCACCTCCTGACATCGAGAGTCTCTCTAGAATCCACATTTTAATTACCTAACAAAAGCAGAGCACGCAAAGCGTGAAACAAAAACGAAAGAAACTAAAAGGAGATACGCAAGTAGATCCCTTAAGCTCCAGCTGGATTTGAAGTATCGTAGGTGCCAAAGTGTATTGTTAATGCTGTAAAGGAAAGCCTATACGACTGCGACTGTCTGACCCAGATCTCATTTGCATCCTGAAATGTGTGTTTGTGTGTATGTTAGTAAGTTTGAGCGGGCCTGTATTGCGGTTGTGTTGCAATGTTGTGGTTGCTGACGGCTGGGCCACAAAAGGTCTAATTAAAAATTTTGTAATACAATCAGGCGGCGAGTTAATAGCGAAATAAGCAGTAGCGCCACAAAAAAAAGAATAAAAACAAACCAGCCAACAAGCAAACAACAGGAAAGCCGCTGCGTTAACGGCGAAAATTCCAAGTAAAATAAAGACAGCTGGAGCGTATGAGCAACATTAGCAAGGCCAGTATGGTGAGCGTTGCGGGTCGACGCTCCATATACACGCTTGCACACAAGTGAGACACCGTGTAAATTATGCTGAAAATTATAAAAACCAAACAAGGCGATTACGCGTGCGGCCAAAAGTGTGCAGAGCGAATTAGCAGGCGCAGTAGATGTTGGCAATGAGGAAAATTTGGGAACCGCTATTTTACGCGCCTCGTCTGGAAAATTTTTTTCCCATCCCTTGACTAATCGGAATCGTTAATGGCAAAATCAACTTCAAACAGTATGAACTTAATGCTCGTAACTAAGAGATTTTTGAGACTGTTGCAATTATTTATATCGCGGCATTTGTTGAGAAAAAAGTTACCAAGGAAATTAATGAATGAAAGCAAAAAATTATGAAAAACCTAAAGGAAACGTGATAGCTGCTAATATTCAAGTATGTATACCGAACTGTTCAAGATGATGAGAGTGAGAGCACAATCAGAATAGCTCGAGTTAAAACTAAGACATCTGAACGAAACTTGACACATATGCTAGGTTAGGTTAGGTCAGCCAGGTTGCTCAGTGGCCATAAGGCCCATTGTGATGTCTCCATTTCATTTTCATCCCCTAACTAAGTTGATTATACCACTGGGAGCTTTTTAAGAAGGTAACTGTTGCCTCCAGTGAGACCTTTCGTAAATTTCCCAGATCTTCGAAGAAATAATCGCCAAGATATTTGGCACGGCTCCTTTGAAGTGCAGGTCATTCACATATGAGTTGCTCTACCGACTCAATTTCTTCTTTATCTCCACAACTCCGGCAGAAGTCATTGTGAGGTACATCCATTCTACTGGCTAGGGTGCAAATAGCGCAGTGACTCGTTATAACACCTGTGAGTACGCTGGCAGTTGATCTGTTGAATACGAGCAGACATTTTGTTCTTTAAGGAACTCCCGATCCAGTGCCATTGTCCACCTTTGAGTCGTCAGTATAAATATGGTGACCACTATCATCTGATATGACTCTGGTCTGTCAATCCTTCCTGTCATATGACGCATATGTTAAATAGATTGGAACTGATCACTGATTGGGGCTAACCACTTTTATCTGCGAAATAATTAAAAGAGATGCAGGCAATTCATAACCCTCCTTAAGGGCAATCTGAGAATGCGCACAGGAATTGCGCAGCCACCTGAATAGTCTTGGTATATGGCCCATTGACTCCTGTCGTTTTTGCGACCCACCTCCGGAAACTCCAAAACAACTTTTTCAAAGACACTCAGACAATTCATAGCCCTCTCTAAGGGCAATCTGAGTCTTAGGAGTCATATCCAGTCATATTAACCATTTGAGTTCGAACCCCACCTAGCATCGATATATAGAAAACAAATGTTTTATGCGGTCTGAGATGAAGATAAAAGCGTACTACTGTTGAGCTTTGCCCCCACATAAAAAATGTCTTTCATATATTACATATTTAATGTCAAACTTGCTGATTTGCGTTGAAAAAGCGAAAGCAATGCTTATTATAGCTTTGTTGTTATAGATTTGTTGTGCCGCACGCTTCAGGCAGCGTTCATATGTATGCATGTATGTTCCTATATTTCTACACATGCACGCATGCAAACAAATTCTTATCATTACCGTTTCTTCGATACTCCCTTAGTTACGTAGTTATTATCGCTTAGCGTCACTTATTCAGAAAAATTCTGTCCATTTGTGAGGCAATGCTAAACATTTACAAGCTATTTCTTTATCACGCACAAGGCGGGCACATTGTAGCACCACTTTATCGTGATGGGTATGGAACTCAAGTTGCATGATGACGAAAATACTAAAGAAAATGAAAACTGAAAATGCCTTGCCCTATTGAGCAGCAGCTAACGAAAGCCAACAATAGGCTATCATACAAGCCAGCTGTCGTGAACTTAACGACTCTGCATTTTTCTAGGTACACATCATTTGCTTGGATATCTATGATTTTCCTGTTGCACGCCACTAAACTTTTGTCAAGCAGGCACCAACAAGAATTATTTACTTATTTATAAAATTACAAATATGTAATTATATTATAACAGGTAAGTCGCCACCTACTAAGGCTACCGCCCGGTAATTCGATTTAATTAACTACCTTTCTTTATCTGCATGCTGAGTAAGAAAGGTGAGTGCATTTATTTCGGAGAAATAAGGCGCGTCCTATCACTTGATGATACGGAACTTCGGCTACCACGCCATAGGGGACTCAGCAGCAGAATTCTGCTCGCACGTACGAGGTTTGTTCAAAAAATAAGGTGAATTTTCAAATTTCGCGGGCTACGTACATTCGACATTCGATTCTTATTTATTTATGTTGGTACTCTCGTCTCGAAGATATATTCACGGTTTTAGCACTATAGCCTGCTTAGTTTGTTTGTGAGAGTCATAAAGAAGGCAAGCATTTTACGTGTTCGGCGATTTTCTGCTGGATCAAAGAAGTTGCATCAAATTTTGTGTAAAAAATGGAATTAAATGCTCAAAAAAACTTGAAAAGTGGACAGTGGCATACGGTAAAAGTACTCTGAGTCAAAAAATTATTTTTTCACAAAAGGTCAAGAAGATGTGAATGACGAAGCTCCCACCGAAGTGAAGAAAATTGTTATGGAAAATCGTCGAATCACAATTAGAGAAGTTACTGAGGATGTCGGCATATCGGACATGAAGCGTGTCGCAGCAAAGTTCGTTCCAAAACTGCTGAATTTTGACCAAAAACAACGTCACATGAGCATCGCTCAGGAATTGTTGAATGACGTCAACGATGATCCCAATTCGCTTAAAAGGGTCATAACTGGGGACGAATCATGGGTATTAGGCTATGACATCAAAACCAAAGCCCAATCGTCCCAATGGAAGAGTCCAGGAGAGCCAAGCATCGATAGCAGAAAATGGCCGAACGCGCAAAATACTTGCCTTATTTACCCTTCTCACAAACAAACCAAACCTGTTATATTGCTAAAACCGTGAACATATCTTCGCGACGAATGTACCAACATAAAAAAAAATAATAATCGAAAGTCGAATGTACGTAACCCGCGAAATTTGAAAATTCACCTTACGCTTACGCTTGTCCAGTCAGTCGCCGTTCAGACGGATTTTTTTTCGTATATCACCAACACAATCTCAGTTTTTCGTAGACAAACCGCCGTCACATCTCAAGTGGCGTTAGCAAATCAGCTGATTCGTTTAAATTCTCTGATAGCCGGTCTGCCAGTCTGCTGTTGGCTACACCTTCTGAATTTTTTTCACCAGGCTGTTCTATTGCGAGATAACAAAAACCATAGGCTGTACAATTTCTCACGGGTACCATAAAAATACAGCCACACAAACTGATAGCGTTCTACTCTCTACAATAAGAAGAGTGTTTTACTTAATTAAGTTGCTGTTTTTCCCACCGAATCACAAAATTCGGTGTACTTTATGTGAAGTACGACCGAACATTGATTTTTTAGGCCGAACCAAACTTCGGCCAATTTTATCCGAAGCCGAATTGAACATTTTAAAGGAAAAAATAAACAAGGAATGATAAAAAAGATAGTAATAAAGTAAAAGAGATACATAAATCTCAATCACATTATTTTCTGCTCATAACATTTACTTATGTTTGTAAACATAGCAACAAAAAAAAAACAAAAAACTTCCCAGCGGCACAGTCTATCAGCCAGGCGAATTGAATATTTACGGTGGCGTTTTTATGCGGAAGACGCCGTGGCAAGAAAGTATGTGTGAGCGCGTATAATTTCTTGTCTTTGGTTGCTTCTATTGCTTTCGCCTACTCTTCTTCTTCACAAACAAACAAGAAATTCCCCTTACTTTTGCTTGCTCATTCATGGGCTCTTATCACAAGGCGAACTCGAAAGGCGCAATCTATTTCTCTATCATTCTTGGGCTATTAGTATAGAGCAATGCACAATTGCTCACTAGCCACAGCCACACTCGTTGAAGGAGCAGCAGCTGATATGTCAGAGCAATTAAAAAAAATGTTGATATCAAATGCTTCAAAAATGTTAAAAAAGCAAAAGTTTATATAATTTTCAATCAAAAAATTTCCCGTAACGAAGAAGAAGAAGTTCGAACAAAGTTCAGTTCTTTTTTGGTCGAAGCCGAAATGAAATCGCACTAAAATTTTGGTACTGAACAACGCCGAAACTGAAGCCAAAGTTTAGTCGTTCTCCAATTTTATGAATTACAATAAAATACGAGGGTTGTTTGAAAAATCCGTGCAAAGTCAGAGAGATGCCACTACGGCGTGTATTGTGGTTATGTTTAATTAGTAGCATCGCTTGGAAGAACGCACACCAAGTTTTAGCCATATCGGTCCATTTCTTTGTGTTTGGCATTCGATAGAATCGAGGATGTCGCGTGATTTTCCTTCTCCATTACGACAACGCAACAGCTCACACCTCAGCAGTTGTGATGGCAAAATGAATGGATATAGGGTTCCAACTTCTTTCACACGCTCCCTAGTCTCTTGGCTGCCTCGGACTATTATTTGTTCCTCAATTCGAAGAAAAGGCTGGCGGTAAAAAGATTTTGTTCAATCGAGGAGGTGATTGCAGAAATGAATAGCTGTTTTTCAGCCTTGGACAAATTCTATTATTCAAAAGGGATCAACAAATAGAACAGCGTTGGACGAAGTGTATAAGCCTAAAAGTAGACTATATCGAAAAATATAAAAAAAGTTGACCCAAAACAATTAAGTAGTTTTTATTTTTGCACAGACTTTTCAAACGAACTTCGTTTTTTGGCCCAACACAAGGTTATTCGTAAGCTGGACCGCGTTGAATTCGCAACTAAAAATCTCATTGTTTTCTACATGCCAATTGAATTTGTAAAAACTTTGAACCAAAATTTCTTGCAGAAGTTTCAAATAAACAAATTTGTTCATTGTTTCTTCGACAAAAGTCTAATTTCCAACTCCATTTGATAACATGCATGCCCGAACCATAACGTCATCACCACCTAGTGTTATAGTAGCTCGAAAATATTGGGGAACCTCGTGCCATCTGCCAGATCTGCCATCTGGTCCAAATAAGATTATTTTACATCGTTTGCAAAACATGCGGTCTTCCAAAATGCTGGGGTCTTATTTACAGGGCCATAATAAAGGTCTTATTAAAAAGGTCATAGATTTAGTTTGGAAAATTACTTTTATTCAATTCAAAGTAAAAAATGTGTGAAAACAATGCAAAATTAAGAATCAATTTACTTTTGCTCGATATGACCACCTTTCGCCTTGACTATGGCCTTCAGACGGTCCAGAAACGAATCTGCCTCTTGGTGGCCAATCGATGACTCAAATTTTCGTATGAATGCTCGGTCCAATAAACCCTATCGTTGTGGGAGTTTGTGAATTGCTCAATTTGAAAGACTTTTTTGTCAGAAAACACAATGTTCCATTTTCGGCCAAGTTGAGCAACTCCTTCGCTCTCTCAAGACTGACTTGTTGCTGCTTTGGTGGGAGATCATGCGGATCTTGGATCTTGTAGGCTTGTAAGGCTTGACTTTGAAATCATTTTTCAGTATGCGGCGGATGCTATGGTCAGATATTTTCAGTTCTTTCGCCATTTGATTGGCACTTCGTCGGGGATTTCGCTCAAGTCGCTTCTTCACTTTTTGAATCATTTCACGTTGCAGTCTTTTGATGACCACCTCCATGACGTTTCGCGATGCTACCAGTACCATTGTAACGGGTAATGGTGCCATAAACACAAAATGTATTATTTTAAGGTGCTCGAGCTCACGAACAATCGCCGGTTGTGATTTCCAAGCCAAATATTATGCAATTACACTTTCACGTTCGAAATCCATTACTGATTTTCTTTTTTCGCGCTTACTCTCGGCAAAATGCTTTCGCGGGCTTGTAAACAATGCTCTGGACTGTCATTTAGCTAACTAACAGAGAGGTGGTGCCCGTGCATCAGCTGCGCAAGAAGTCTGATGTTGGTTACACTTCATGTGCCGGACCCTGTCGCGCGCAAACTGCAATCTCTTACATACAGTGTCGGACAAAACATATTGAACTCATTCATACTTCGGTGTTATTATATTTTCCTAACGTGAAATGTCATTTCAAATATAAATTAAATACCCAGAATTTAAGACGATCTATTTATTTCTTGAATGCATAAAAAAACTAACTAACATAATATTATATGCGTAAAAAACAAAACACATGCGATATTCAGAGCGACGAAACATAACAATAATTAACTAATATTTTATAACATAACCATTATTTTTAGCTATTAGATTGTTGATAACGTCGAGTGGAACAGCCAACCAGGCTTGTTTGGCAGCCTCAAATAGCTTCTTTTTGTCCCCATCTACTCCTTGCCTGTCTATCCTTCTATTGAGGTTCCCAAAGGTTCTCAATTGGATTGAGGTCCGGAGATTGTGCTAGCCACTCGAGCACATTGACTTTTTCCGATGCGATCCAATTTGCTACCAACTTCGAGGTGTGCTTTGGGTCTTTATCTCTTTGGAACAACCACGAAAGTGGCATATTTCACTCAGCATGGGGAAGCATTACGCTCTCGAGTATATTTTGGTATACAAACCTATCCATAATTCCAGCTATTAAATGGAGAGGTCCAACACCAAACCCAGAAAAAAACCCCACACCATAATACCACATCCGCCATGCTTAAACATACCTTTGCAGTATCGAGGATCTAAACGATTATTTTTGGGCCGGCGAACTCTTCTCATTCCGTCTGAGTATTTCAAGTTGAATTTTGATTCATCAGACAAAAGTATAGTTCTCCATTGTTTCACTGACCAGTTAATGTGCTCGCGAGCGAATTTCAACCGCTTTGGCCGATTTTTTGTGGAAATAAATCGCTTTTTTACTGCTGCTCTGCGTTGTACAGTTCGGCTGCTAACCTTTAAGTTAAGCTCTTTAACTATACTTACTGCCAAGTTTTCTGGATGTTTCTTCAATTCTATCAATATTTCCGAGTCTTCGTGCTATGTAGTACCTTTGGGTCGTCCTCGACGGTGAAGAGTTTCTATACCGCTCGGAATTTTTTTATAATGAAACTAACTTTTGATTTTTTCATTGCGAACTTTTGACGAATATCTTTTTGCGATAAACGGTGCTTGTAGTCGTTTATAATTAGTTTTTTCAATTGAACTGAATGTTTTTCCCCGCGATTAGCACGTTTTTTTAATAAAAGTACAGAATTCTAGAATTTTCAATAGGAAACTACTATTGACTTTTAATCCAACGCTCACATTGATCACAATAAAAAAAAATATATCTTAGTACAAGTGGCTTGTACAGTAGCAAAAAAATAACGGAATTTTGGTCGCCTACTTCGATAAACTGAGACTAGTCCAATATGTTTTGTCGCACTGGATATTGTATATGTTTGCCTTTTTTCGCATATAAATTAATACAGTCTTATCTTAGAAAATATTTTTTATGCTTTCATATAACAACTGGTTGCTTTTCATTTCTGTGATATTTTTTCTTATTTAAAATAATATTTGCAAGAGTAAAAAGAAATAGAAATATGTTTTGTCCGACACTGTTTATTCCTTGCACTTGCGAAAGGTGTATTACGGCCTATTTTACTATTTAAATTTGCTTTCCTCAGTATTTTTCGAATGGTTTCGGGATGGCAAGTCTTTTAATGGTAATTAAATATAATATTTCACAGGATAAAGCTAATGAATTAACTCGAATTTTTGCAGTATGCTGAGTATAAATACTTTTTCTGCTCATCTGATTTTAGTGAACTTCAGTTTCGAATTAGCATTGGAATGCAATTTGAAACTCAAAAGCACATGAATAATTGGAAGTTATGTTTTTAATAAAAAAAATTTTATAGAATTTATGTTCGTCATCTATAAAAGTATTTTTACTGAATTAATTCTCAGAAATAAAGAGAAAATATTGCAGCTACTCATATTTCAAATTAATATTTAAAAAGGCGTGCATATGTATACAAGCTTATACACACATACATATGTACAGTGACCGACAAAAGTCTACATACACCCCCCATTTCCACTGGATTGAAAGTTCAAAAACTTTACTGAAAAATGTGTTTACACAGTTTTGTTTGAAAGCTTTTTCTAATCATTATAAACTTAAAAAAATCCAGACATTAACACAAAATAGCAAAGCTATGGCAAAAAAACCTGAAACCCAACGTTGACAAAAGTCTACATACAGTACACAAATATCTTACTCCAGTGTGAAAAACTTCACTTAACTCTAAGTAATATTGCTTCTTAATATTTAGTTGGTCCACCATTAGCATCAATTACAGCTTGAAGCCGTCGGGGCATCGAGGTGACTAAATTTGTTAACTCTGCAGAAGTTATATTGTTCCAAGCTTCTATTAGTCGTTCTTTGAGTACTGAAGCGCTTGAAATCGGATTTTTTCTAATTTTTCAATCTAAAATTTCCCAGACGTGTTCAATAATATCCAAATCTAGGCTTTGCGGTGGTGTATTTAATTGCCTTGGAGCATGGTAAAGCAGCATCTATCGAAGATTTCAGATTGACTTCCAATAGTGATTTGTATTTATAACGATCCATATAATCTTCAGTGCAGTATTTTTTTTCCTCCACACTTTTGCTCTTTCAACGCTACCGAATATATTAAACTTCGACTCATCTGTAAACAAAACTTTTTGCCAAAAATCCATCTCCTTTTCCCTGTGTGCTTTGGCGAACTCCAGGCGAAGTTTACGGTTTTTTTTTTCAGAAATAAGGCTGTTTTCATGGTTTTCCAGTATGAAAGCCGTTTTTGTTCAGAGCTCTTTGAATTATTCTTGGATGAACACACTTGTTGGATGAGATTGCTATATCCTCGGCACAATTTCGGGACAGAAACTTTTGGATTTTTGTCCAATTCTTTTAGAATCAAGCTGACGTCTCTGCCAAATAGTTTGCTCGGGCGGACCCCGCGCGGCTTATTTTCGGTGGAACCACTATTTTTAAAAATTTTACAATGGTCTGGAGTATTGCACGACTTAAGTTTAAGATTTTTGAAATTTCGCCACATGATTTTTTTTTTCTGTCCTGAGCTGAATAATTAAATTTCTAACGTCAACTGATATTTCTTTTCGAGGAGCCATTGTAGTTAAGTCTTCAAATTGCAACTAAAATCAATATTAGCAAATCAACAAACATAAGAAAAGGAAAGAAATAAACAAACGGTATTTTACCGTTATCACAACATGGGATATCAGAGTACAAGCTAAGAAACCAGTTCTGTATGTACACTTTTGTCAACGCTATTTTTGCGTTTTTTTAGCATAACTGTGTTGTTTTATGTTAAAGAATGGATTTGTTTTAGTTAAGTCGATTAGAAAAGGATTTAAAATGAAATTGCATAAACAACGCATTTTAAGCAAAGTGTTTGTACTTTGTAAACAACGAAAGGGAGGGGTGTATGTAGACTTCTGTCGGCCACTGTATATGTTTACACATGTCAATAATTTGTATTCACACTGAACCCAAATTTTTATAACAATTGCATTCAAGTGTGAAATTGTATTCCAATGTAGCAACTCGTGCTCGAATCATATATCCATTCATATGCATGTAAGTATCAAATGAATCAAACAAACATGCATATGTATGTATTTGCGCATGTTGTGTGTTCATTCAAGTCCACCAACAATATCCTTAAATGTGCAAAAATAAGGCAAAACCAATTAAATATAAACCAGAATATGTCCAGTTGTATGCACATATATTTGTACAAATATGTACGTGCATGTATACATAAGCCACATTTCATACGCTGTGCGTGCCTTCCGGGCTCAATGTCGAATTCCTCTCCGAATACTTTTGTTTGCCACCCAAATACTTTATAGTACACGAGAGCGCGTGTGCATGCGTAGGTGTGTGTATCAACATGCATTTCTAATTTTTTGTATGGATATGCAGGGAACAGTATGAAAATATGACGCAACATTTCATGCATGGACTAGTTCATTATTACCCGCTTTATGACTGATACAAAAGAGTTAAAGTCTGCTTACGGTAACCGTGAAAAAAAAAATGCAGAGCAAAGATATTGAAAACGTTACTGGATGAATGCCCATCTCAAAGACATTTAATGTAATTGTATCTATTGATTCCATGTGTTTTTCAAATAAATGCCAATGAGTTTGGCGATTTTTTGAATGTCTCACTATTTTGAGCAATGAAGTTGAATTAAATATTGTTTGCAAAATGAAATATCTGCTGCATAAACATTACAGAATGCCTTCGGTGGGCGGGCTTTGTCAGAAGAAATGGCTGCAAGTGGTATCAAGAATACCAAAAAAGCAGACAAAGTTTTGAAAAGTTGTATGTAGTCGGCGAAAATCATCAACTAATTAACCACTTGTCAGAGAAATCTAAATATTGGTGTTCGTAGAGATGAATTCATATCACTGTTGCCGGTTATGATTTCGAGGTTGTAAGGTCGTTTAGCTAGGAACCAGCGTTAACACCGATAACAATGTCAGCCTTGACATCCAACGGAGAATCTCTCTTCCCTTGGAGTGCTACTTTGGACTAAGTAGCAATTGACTACAGGGTTGCCCAGACTGGACGGTTCCATGTGTTTTTCGGGCCCATTCCAATCGACGAGGCTTGTCCGCAGGCAACAATCTTTGCGTCAATTGAATCTTATACGGGAATAAATGCAAATCAATGCGGATAATTCGTTGTAAAGTGGTCCGAGCAATGCCCAACTGCTGAGAACGGCGATTTTGGGATGTCCTTGGCGACATCTCAACACTGGCCCGTACAAGAGCAATATTATCATCCGATCGCCTTGGTCGGTTTTGATTTGGCCTCTTTAGATTAGAAAGAGCATCACCAGTCGAAAACCTTTCGTACAAACATTTAATGGTGTTCTTAGAAGGCGCACTTTTCACATTATTTAATTTTTTTATACGCACGTTGAGTTTTCACAATTGACTTCTTTTGTTGAATGTAAATTTCAACAATTTTGGAGCGCTCGCGTGGCGTGTACTGTTCCATGGTAAAAATCTGCTTGGACTGATGCTTCCAACGCGGTATGTCATTAAGCGATCTGACGTTTCTGTCAAAGGATACAGGGTTGCCAGATGTGTCCGTCGAATATGGGCGACCCTGTACTACATTCATATAAATTGAGTATAAAGCCACTCTATAAGGCTCTCATCATGCCCGTCCTAACGTATGGCGCAGAAGCGTGGACGATGACAATATCCGATGAAGCGTCCCTTGGAATGTTTGAGAGAAGGATTCTGCGGAAGATTTTTGGAGGTTTGCAGGTTGGCGACTAAGAATATTGTAGGCGATAGAACTATCAGCTGTAAGAACTGCGACATAGACATAGTGCAGCGAATAAAGATCCAGCGGCTTCGTTGGCTGGGCCATGTCGTCCGAATGGATACAAACAGAAAGTATTTGATGTGGCACCAGCTGGTGGTAGCAAAAGTAGAGGAAGATCTCCTCTGCTTTGGAAAAATCTGGTGGAGAAGGACTTGGTTTCACTTGGCAATCGGCACCGGTTAGCACAAGAAAGAAACGACTGGCGCGCTTTGGTAAACTTGACCAAATTTGCGTAAGCGGTTATCGAACCAATCAAGAAGAAGAAGAAGAATAGATGAATTCAAACAATTTCGAAAGACCCTTAGACCATATTTCTGGTGAGGTAACTTACGTTGCCTTTTTAGCCGTTGCACGTGACTTTCGCTGTTAGTGACCATTTTGACTCGACTGGCTGGTTCCCACGACAGTCGATTCGGTCAAGGACTGTCACTCAACAGTAATCAATCCAAATATTTATGGAGAAAGTGTATGAATTTTGAACAACCTCAACAACAACAGCAACCAATCTGGTTATATAGGCTTTTTAATAATAGGTGTTATTATGATATTCAAAGAAAAATGATATTTTTTAAATAATCAGATGTTTATTTCACTATAAAGAGGAAGGTTTGCCGTTAATAGTGGCAAATAACATCAGGCAAATGACCACCACGACCACGTTGACAGGACAATATCCTTTTCATGAAATTTTCCATAACCGAATTGCAAAGTGGCTGCCCTATGTTCTCGATAGTCTCACGAATTCCATCTTTGAGGTCTTGAATCGACCCTGGACTGTTTGACGTAGGCCTTCTCTTTCACGTGGCCCCAAAGAAAAAATTCACAAGGTATTAAATCACAAGATCTCGGTGACCAATTGTAATCACCTTTTCGAGAGATGACACGGTCCGGAAAGTTTTCCCGTAAAAGATCAATGGTTTCTTTGCTTGTGTGGAACGTAGCGCCGTCTTGAGAAAATAAACGTTGCCCAGATCAATACCATCCAATCCCGGCCATAAAAAATCGTTAATCATCTCTCGACACCGCAATCCATTCACCTGTTATTGGAAAACCCTTTACATTTCTATTCCATAAGGGAGAATCCGTGCAAATCGCTGCACAAATTGAACACCGTTTGACACTTCAAGTTTGACAACTGTCGCGAATATTGGAAAAAACTTTGGCGTGTATGGATTTGGCCGAGGGTTACTACGAAAAAATAAAGATTGTAAAATTAATAAAGCAAGTCAACTGCTCGCAGCTGCAACTTAATTACAGTTGTATACACAGAAAGGAAGAAAGTCTTTTTACAAACCCCTACAAAAATTTAACAGTAGGATCTCATAAAATTGAGTGCTACTCAGCTATTCGATTGCTACGACAGAGCGAACTACAGAGCATCGCTTGAAACCTCACTGTTTGCATACTGGTCCCGAATGAAGTATGATAACCTACATGAAAACATCGCTTCGTTAGCTTGAAGGCAGTAAATTTACTGCAGGGTACCTACTGCGCATTGTACATATATAAATTCCAAAATAATTCTAGACATATTAGTTTTGCTATAGAAAACTTATACAGTAAGCACCAAAAAAGCAGAGAAAAGCAGACTATCTAGCACCAACAACAAGAGCACTCAAAAGCAGCATTTTAAGAGCCAACAACAAGAACAGTATCAAAAACCGGTCTGGCAATGCAATTCATACATACATATGTACACCAGTAAAAACAACAACGATGAAAATAACTATAACAGCCTTCTCTGCAGTAGCCATTGTGTGTATCATTGTTGATAAGCGGAAGGAAGTTAATTTTGCATACAAATAGTGAAAGGCATAGCTGTTGATAACAAACTAAAGGCTTTATCCTATTCTAATTGCTCTTGGCATTTCAGCGCTTCACTATACATTTTTATATTCATAGATGCATACGAGTACGTGTTGTGCGCTTGTGTTTGTTTGTTGTGGAAATTATTCCATGGAATAAAACAAATGGGAAGCAAAAGTGAAACCGAAATTGAGCTTTTTGTGTGCTGGGCTTGCTCTCTTTGCATAATAAATGACGTGTGAGGTTTAATCAGCATTGTTTGTGATATGCTGTCAAAATGGTTTAGGAAGAAGATAAAACTTGAAAGATATGTGAAAGAATGAAAAAGCAGATGTATGTATTTCGATGAAAGTATTTCTCGGAAAGAGTTGATATATTTTTGGTAGATTTTTTAAACAAATGACTTGAATATTTAGTAGTAGTAATGAATAATTTCTTTTTTTATCTGTATGAGGCATTTGTTTTTTAAAGTATTTTTTCTTTGCGTATGACAAAACTAGTCTTCAGAGTATTTACATATGTATGTATGTATTTCACAAACAAGTGCTTCAGGTATCTACTGCTATAATGAATATTTTCAGTTGATACATCTATGATTAATTTGACAGAATCGAATTGAACTTTTTGTAAACAAACAAATTTACAAGAGCGGTCAAATAACCACCCGTGTTTGATAACAGAGGGCGTTCCTTAGGGAAGTTGGTGTTAGCATCATGTGCTGCCATTCATGAAACGATGAAACAAATTTCAGACTGATTGATAGGTTAGTTTGGATTTGGCAACTATTCGAGTAAGACATGTTTTATGATTTTCGCCAAGATGGAAAAAGCAGCAGTATCGTTCGGTAAATCGCTTTTTGTTTTTGGATGGGAAAAAAAGCGAGGACATAAAAATAAAGTTGGATGCTGTCTATGGGGACGCTTCGCCATCTATGACCACAGTTAGATATTGGTTCAACGAACGTGGGCAAACATCTATTTTTGATGAGGCAACCAGGACGCCCGGCAGACGTGGTTACCGGAGAAAACATTCAAAAAATCCTCGACAGAGGTCATAGGTGTGTCGACCGGAACGGCAATTAATATTTTACATGATAAGTGGGCGATGAAAAAATTGTCGGCCCGATCGATGCCGCATTTGCTCACAAACAACAACAAGCGGATGTGGCTGTTAACCTCGAAGCAATGTTTGGAGCAATTTAAGCGACATCCGAAGGAGTTTTTGCGTCAAGTTGCCACCGTTGGTGAAACCTGGATTCATCATTATACACTAGAAACTAAGCAACAATCAAAACAATGGATTTCTCACGATAAATCTGCTCCAAAAAAGGCGAAAACAGTCCCGTCGGGCGGAAAGGTCATGGTGACGATGTTTGTGGATGCAAGCGGCGCCATCCCCATGGATTTTTTGGAAAAAAGGAAGAACTATCACTGGACAATACTAAGTGAGTTATTGGATCGCTTTCACAAAAAATTGAAGAAGACACGGCCGCATTTGGCGAAAAAGAAGGTGCTGTTCCACCACGATAACCCACCAGCAGTTTCATTCGGAGTTGTCGACGCCAAACTGCGCGAATTGTGTTATGAACTGCTGCAGCATCCCCCGTATGCACCAGATCGGGCACCCTGCGACCTTTTCTTGTTCTCTAACATGAAGAAATGGCGCTTGGGAAAACAATTTAGTTCAAACGAGGAAGTTATCGCCGAGACAGAGGCGTATTTTGGAGAGTTCGACAAATCACATTTTCTGGAGGGGTTAAAAGATGGCCGGAGCGTTGAGAGAAGTGTATCTTTCTAAAAGGAGACTTTGTTGAAAAAAATTAAACATTTGAAAAAATGGTGTCTTCATTTCTAACACGCGTACTTATTGAATCCCCCTCGTATATTTTGTGGGATCTAGTATTTTGTCTACTTTTGTCCTTGTGCCTGTTTGAAATTTACAGTTTTAGTCAATAAAATGGAAATTTTTCAACAAAAAACGTAATTGAACGTAAAATTAAACGTAAAAATTTGTTTCGACAAAATGAAAATTTTTAAACATCTCGTATGCCTTCTACCGGCTTCTGCAAGTAAGTGAAGATAAATTTTCCGTTCGTTAACTTTCTGCCATGAATAACATTCTTGCAGAATCGCTATTAGCACCACTGAGCGCAATCAAGAATGCAACCTGCAAAGTCAGCAGAATGTAACGGCGCACCTAAGACCACATATAGCCTCACGGCAGCGATAACTGACTTCCGGCTTATAGGAGAGCAGGCAGCTCAAATGGACATCCCTTACAATATATATTATCATAGCTGTAATCAACCGGAGAAAAAAGAAACTATATTCCACTTACGCTGTGAATGCCCTGCCCTACGAAATACAAGAATGTTAAGCCTTGGAAAACCGCTATTTGAAAGCCTCGAAGAGCTGGCCGGCATCGACGTAAACAATCTTATAAGGGTATCAACCGCACAGACTGGATATAGTCGTGAAGAAATAATCGTATAACTTGTTGGTAGCGAGGATGTGGCAGCAAAAGCTTCCGCCCCAATTGGATTCTTGATGAACAACCAGCCAACAACAAAGTTTGTGACTGTTAATTTTGTTATAAATCACAACAATAGATACACGGCGGAAAGAATCAGAAGGCGTGGCCAATATCAAACCGTTAATTCATGGGTGTTAGAATACAATGTTTGATCATCCGAGGTAAAATTGTGAGATTGACTTCGGCTGCCACGTCATAGGAGATGTGGTAGCATAATTTTGCCTGCTCTTTTCACACGTATTCTCACTCTCTTTCAACCACTCCTTGTTCACACGGCAATGAAATAACATGAGTAGAGGCTGCATTGATTTTATTCTTATGTCACCACCAAATTTCAGTTTACTCTCCGTTACGTCAGCAAATCAGCTGATTCCTTCAAAATCGCTGAGAACCTTGTAACGGTCAAATGTTAGCCCCGCCTTCTGAATTCTCTTAACCACCACTTGTAAGCTCTCATCCTTGCTTCTATTCTATCGCCCTTGAGTTTCTAACTAAAATGAGGGAGAATGAAGCTATTCATGTGAGAAGAAAAAATTTGCTCGGCAATATAAAAAACTTCGAGTATTTTAATTACTTCAGCCTAAATTTAAAATTTGAGAATCAAAAAATAATAATGAAGCAACTTAGAACTTTATTTTAGTAATTCAAAATTACGCTCCCCTCATCTTAAAGGTAAAATTCACTTTTTTTTATTAAAATGAGTTTTAATCCTTTGCGGTTGATGTCGCTGCAGTAGCGGCATTCGCAAGTCGTCGTAAATATTGGCAAGATATCATAAAGAGGAAAGGAAAGATTTCCGTTATCAGTAAAGTTAAGATTAGTAGAAAGTTATACTACTAAACACAATAAATCAATTGCTTGGACTAGTTGGTACTCTCATCAGAGAAATTTGGCGATCACAGAGGACTTAAGTTACACCGATAGAGATAGAATGGTGTTTATTATAAAACACAATTTTAATTGTTAAACTCATTTTTTAATTTGCCTATGACTATGGTTGTGGTGCGTCGATCTGGTCGCCCATCTATTTTTCTCGCACTGTCGAAAGCAGCAAAGAACCTTAGAAAATTGTAATCGAAGGATAGTAGCCGATATTAATGTTTTACTCGGATCGATGTGTTGCAGATGAGCCGGTTAAAGCAAAAGTCTTGTCAAAGGTGCGGAATTTTTCGTAAACACAACTAACCAACAAGCATCGGAAGCACGCTTCTCAGACGAGTCAAAACGTATCAAAAAACTAGAAAGTCGATCCCAAATCACGGGTTAGTTAACTGCTTCCTTTGATTGCCACAGTTTTATTCACTTAGAGCCCTTTCTCTCAGGCAAAACTGTACATAAAGAATAGTATATTGGCGCTTTCACCCATTTTAGACGTTTTGCCGAACTCTTCCTTTGATTTGTGATAAGCGTCTTGATGTTTTTCCAATGAAGTGACCTACAGTTCAATGCCGCCTCCGAAAGGCAGATGATTTTTTTATGAGGCTCGTGGCAACTCGACGCTTCTTCGCTACGAAAATCGACCGGCGCACATATCTCATTTTTACCATTTACCCAAAGGCAACATTAATACCAAAAACATCGTTTGTAACTGTCAAAGCTCGCGGAAAGGTGCTGAAATTATTGTGGCGATAGAGGAGAATTCGCACAAAGTGCTAAATGCAATTTCAAATCGGTCTGTAAAAACTGTTGTGAAAATGTAAAGATGTTTTTGTCAACTAACAAAAAATGTATACACAAATTATGTAAAGGGTGGTTAAATTTCAAGGGCCGATGTTGAATGTGAACCACACATAAACGTCAACGACACCGTTGGACTTCTTTCTTTGGGGTTATTTGAAAGAAAAGGTGTACGTCGATAAGCCAGCAACAATTCAAGAGCTAAAGGATGAGATAATTCGGCACATTAACGGTATAGAACCTCAATTATGCCTCAGCGTCATCGAAAATTTGGACCATCGGATGGAGGTGTGCCGCCGAAGCCACGCGGCCATTTGGCCGATATTTTGTTCCATGCATAATTGAGCCATACCAATTTTATCATAATAGAGACAAATGACAATAATTTCCTAAAAAAATTGTATTTTATTCAACACCGGCCCTTGAAACTTAACCACCCTCTATACCTATAGGGTTTTTCAATAAGGGCGGGTAGATGTTGAAATGGAATAAAATGGCGTTTGATGTGTGGCACGTAGCGCCGTCCTGCTAGAACCACATGTCGTCTAGGTCCATATGGTTCAATATGGGCCATAAGAAATTGGAAGGGCCACCACGTCTACCGAAAAATGGGCGCAATGCGCGCAACGTTTGCGTTAATGAACACTCATTTTGATAATAAAGTTTTATCATTTGAACGTGCTGTTCAATCGTGTAACTTGCCATGATGATTTGGCATAAACAACTGAATAATAAACAAAAGATTTGACAGATGTCACCAAAACAAAATGGCTGCCACAGGGCGCCAAAATCGACCCGTGCCAATTGAAAAACCCTTTATGAAAGAAATATGAAAACCGTTCAATAAATATACTAAAAACCTGAATCAACAAATACAGGGTGGGCCATAAAGCGTTTGCTTTTTGAACCACCTATTTTTTTGAGAATGGTAACACAAATGACATGAACAAAATTGGGAAATATTGAAAATCTATTTCCAAAGTGGTGAGTATTCTTCTTCTTTTCTGATTTTCACATCGGAGGCTACGTCAATAAGCAAAATTGTCGGATTTGGGGCTCAGAAAATCCACACGTTACTGTGGAGAAGCAAATGCATCCACAACGAGTCACTGTTTGGTGTGGTTTTTGGTCTGGCAGCATCATCGGGCCATTTTTGTTCGAAAATGAGCGAGGAGCCATGGTTACAGTAAATGGCGAGCGTTACCGTGACATGCTCAACGAGTTTTTGTTTCCAAAAATTGAAGAGGATGACATGGACGACATTTGGTTTCAACAGGACGGTGCAACTTCTCACACTGCCAAAGTAACACTCGAACTTTTAGCTAGCGTTTTTGAAAACCGAATAATCAGCCGAAATTCCGATATCAATTGGCCGCCTCGGAGCTGTGATTTAAGCCCGTTGGACTATTTTTTGTGGGGAGCCGTTAAGGAAAAATGCTATGCGAACCATCCAGAGACGATTGATGCTTTAAAACACGAAATCGAAGTTGCCATTCATGAAATTGGAGCCCAAACAATCGGAAATGTGCTTAAAAATTGGATTGATCGAATGGCCTACTGTAAAGGCAGTCGTAGCAGTCATTTGAACGATATTATTTTTCATTCATATATAACAATGTTCAATCTTCAAAATAAAAAAAAAAAGTTTGAAAAAATTTTGATTAGTTTTCTTTTTTTTATAGCCGATTCAAAAAACAAATTTTACATGGCCCACCCTATAGGTACTTTGAATTGCTTAAGGGGTTAGGGGTAGTCAGAATTTTCAAAAAATCGATTTTTTTTTTTTGCATTTTCTTAAAGTATAATGTTTTAAAAATATTGTGTAAAAATTTGAAGTGAATCCGACAAATACTTTTCAAGTTATTCAACAATTAACAAAGGGCGCTCGGCCGCTCCGGAGCCGATAGCAAAACTTTAAATGCGTTTTTCTCAAAACTATGTTTTTCAAACTGGTGAACACTGTAACTTAAAAACCGCTACGTAGATTTCAATAAAATTTATACAGCTTTTGAAAAACATAAAAAACTTGTGCCTGATCGAAGGATTTTTTTTTTTTTTCAAAAATTTCGATTTTTTTTTAACAATTAACTGTTGGTTTTTTTTCTAAAATCTGGAAAAAATTTTCTGAGACCGCCATTTTGTTCATTTTGAAACAAAGAAAAAAAGCTTCGATCAGGCACAAGATTATCTATTAATAAAACTAATTTTTCTTGTCCGATTGGTTTTAGATGAATCTGCAAGGACTTGTGATGTTCACCGCAAGGGACTTGTGGAGAAACGGGCTTCACACAAACAGCGATAACTTTTGCAATTATTAATTTTTTTTTTTGAAATTTTGGTGAAGTCAAGTTAAAACATGATGTTTTTATGCTATGTTTTTATTTTTGTTAAATAAATTAATTAAGTAGCAAAAAAAAAATCGTTAAAATCATCATTTTTTCGGGCCTCTGACTACCCCTAACCCCTTAAGTTCTTAAGTGCTATTTAAGATCTAAACACAAAACAAAATTATTATATTAGTTTGGAGAAAATTAATTCCCTTATTTTCTCGGTAGATGGCTGTAGTGATCGTTAACTCGTAAAGTATCGACCAAGATGAATCTATTAAAGCTGGTTTCGGTAAATCAGCTGACTTTTTTTTTTTTGCTTTCGTGTCCACATGGCTGTCAGCCCAGAATGAAACAAGGCGATTTCATTCTTTTCTACTTTGCCAATACTTGGCTTTGACAATAAAACGTACATAACTCTGTTGTTGGTTTAGTGCCCCCACCTTTAATTAACACGCCTTGGTATCGACCAAACAATTTACAATTTATACTCATTGCCGAGGTAACATTTCACACTAAAAAAATTCGTTTGCTGTTTTTTTATTTGTTTCATTCAGCTGTGAGTTACAGGGTGATAACAATGGAAGTCAACAAAGAGAGAATTCGGTACATTTTACAGTTTTTCTTTGGCAGAGACGAATATGCGAAAATGCAAGCCAGGCTTGAATGGGGTTTATGGGGCCGATACTGCAACAGCTAATTATGAGCAATTTAGTTTCGTAGGTTCTGTTCAGGCATTCAGAAAATTACGATAAAATCACTGAAATATTCCAAGTTGACCGGTATGATAGGAGTCGTAGCATCGCCCAGGAGCCACACAGATCGACCATAAAATAGTTGTACACCATTTGCGCAAAAGTGTTATGCAAAAATAATGGATTTCTTTTTTCCCCAAACTAATATTTCTACTCAAGTTTCAATGATGTGGATCTATTTCGTCAGATATTTACCTATATACGTGCTTCATTAAAAACTGGCTTTAGAAACAACCTCGCTCTTACATATGTATGTATGTATTTCAAATATAAAATTTGGTTACAAACGTTTGATAACCCAAGTGAAGAGATAATTACTAACTACTAACTAGGGCCTTGTCAACTGATTAGCCTACCTTTTATCAGTTATTTAATGAGCTGAAATATTTAGATGTTCGGAAGAACAACGAGTGAACTGTGAATATGCAAGTAAATACATACGTACCTATCTATGTATGAAAATAAACTAAGGCGAAAGAAAGGAACAAAAAATGTTATTGAGAAATTTTGTATGCTCCCTATGTATAGTACAACAACACGCGTATAAAAAGGAATCTCTTTGCTTACAGTTATCTGAAAATGCAAGGTTATTCGCAAGCAAAACAAGCATAATTCAATGGATGTTTTTGCTTTTCCTTGAGAGCGGGCGCCATATTAACTGAGTAGTCTGTTGTACAACAGAAAAAAATTAAGTATAAGAGTATTTATAACTCTGGCCATTCATATTGCTTTTGATATATGGCACTTACATGCATATACAATATGTATACATATAGTATAGTAAGTGTAAAGTTAACTCACCTGCGCCATTTGCGGTTTGCGATTAAAATCGCGCGGATCCATGCTATTACTATCCAAATAAATGACCAAATTGCAAAGCAAAACACCATCACGTAGCGTCAACGCAAGGACGCGTATTTCTGAGTCTGGCCAATTCGCTTTGTGATCTGGTGGTATGATTTTACAACGCGTCAGCCAAGCAACACACTCGCGCCACAAATCATTGTTGCCGCCAGCACTACCACCACCGGCAGCCCCTAAGACGCCACCACTGACACCACCTCCACTACTACTGCTGTTGTTTGCCATGGCTACGTTGCTGGGTTCACTGCAGATTAAATTGAATAATGTTTGTAACTGTTTGCTCCACCACTACTTCCTGTACTGGCAGGCTGATAAACGCGTGCACTCTTTCTAAATTTTATTGCTGGGATTATAGATATGGTGGGTCTTTGTTCACAGATGGGCGCTGGAGTTTATAAAGATTTGCGACATACATATGTATGTATATATGTAGCTCAATATTCAACTATGGCGGATACTAAGGAGACTTTATATGGAAATATATTATGTAGTATATATGGAAACACTTTAAATTCGTTCAACAAATATCGAAGTGATACAATTCTTATTTGCTTTTTAAACGCGCCAGCATTGACAGCCAGCCATATGAGCACATATGTATGTATTCATTACAAATAGTCATACATAAGTATGGACGCACAAAAATACACGCGGTTATATACGTACACATGCACGAGTATATGTATGTATGCTATGGAATTACTGCACGGTCTTGACTACTCTTTCAACAAATCATCACGTAAACAATTATTGCCTTTTCTCTATAGTAATAACACTATTTGCTCGCGGTCGCACATCATGCATTTGCACATTTCATTTAATTAATAATAATTTGAATGTGGTATATTACCACTATATGCTCACATTTGTTGCTGCATACTTGAATATATTCTTCTTTTATACAATATTTCTGTTGTGTTTTGTTATTGTTTTTGGGCGTACTTCAACGTACGAGTCAATGAAATCAGAAACTGCAGCTAGAAAAGCGGCGGCGACGACGACTATTTCACCCACATCAGTCAATTTGATCTTTGAATTTCATTTAGGCTTGTCGCCAAGGATGTCCACATTCGACGCAACAAATTCCAGATTCCCAAATACAAATAATATTTCACGAAATTTTCCAAAACACGCACAGAAATTCTAGATCACAATGGAGTTCTTAATTTCCGCGTTAAAAAATTACACTGATTATTGCACTACGTTCCAATTGGAATTTATTTGTCCTCTGAATACGAAGGCCATTGCACAAAATCACAACGACTGCGACAGCAAACTCCTTGCGTCCTGTCAGCGCAAACAGCGAAGCAATCCAATTTGACAGTCAAACGAGACGCGGAATGTTGCCATACTTTTAGTGCAAGAAAGTGAGTGAAAACAGAATGGACGAAAAATATTGTAAAATAATTTCTAATTTATTTACATAAAGCTTATGTATTTGAAATTAAGTACTCAAAAATTAAGTGTCTAGATACCCCAATTGATTTTGATGCGCTTGTTTCAAAATCTTTCAATTATTATAAAAACAAGATACTGGCAATACAGGCAATGATGATAAATGAATGTCATGCAAAGCAATATAGCGATTGGGGCCACGCAGGGTTGTATTTTCATTATTTATTTACAACTTGAAAATTTAAAAACAAAAATTTTTACTTATAAAAAAACGAAAGAATTTTCATGTAAGCCATGAACGAATTGTGGTCGTAATCCGCAAAATTCTACAGACCCAAGGATGATAGAAAAATCGGTTCACCACAGAGCCGCACGGTAGGTGCAATGTAAAAGGGTTCCAGCTTTAACGGGTGAGGGGTAGTCAGAGGCCCGAAAAAGTGATGATTTTCATTAATTTTTTTTTTATTATATCATGTTTCGACTTGACTTTAGCAAAAATTTCATAAAAAAAAATTAATAATTGTAGAAGTTATCGCTGTTTGTGTGGAGCCCGTTTCTCCAGAAGTCGCTTGCGGTGATCATCACAAGTCCTTGGAGATTCATCTAAAATCAAGCGAACAAGAGAAATTAGTTTTATTAATGATCGAAGCTTTTTTTCAGGAAATATTTTTCAGATTTTCTAGAAAAAACCGTCAATTGTTTAAAAAAAAAATCGAAATTTTTCAAAAAAAAATTTTTTTGATCAAACGAGTTTTCAAGTTTTTTATGTTTTTCAAAAGCAGTATAAACTTTATTGAAATCAGAACCATTTCAAAAAACATAGTTTTCAGAAAAACGGATTTAAAGTTTTGCTATCGAGCGCCCTTTGTTAATTGTTGAATAACTCGGAAAGTATTTGTCGGATTCACTTCAAATTTTCTCACAATATTTTTAAGATATTATATTATATATTATTAAGATACGGCGGCCGCCGTAGCCGAATGGTGCATGACAACCATTCGGAATTCACAGAGAGAAAGTGGGTTCCAATCTCGGTGAAACACCAAAATTAAGAAAAACAGTTTTCTAATAGCGGTCGCCCCTCGGCAGATAATGGCAAGCCACGAAAAAGCTCCTCAAACAAAAAAATATCTGTAGGGCGGAGTCGGCTTGAAACTGTGAACAACATCAAGGCGCACACCACAAATAGGAGGAGCTCGGCCAAACACCCAAAAAGGGTGTACGCGCCAATTATACATACATACTTTATGAAAATTCCAAAAAACAAAAAATTGAATTGAATAATTCTGACTACCCCTAACCCCTTAACGTGAATTCCGAAAGGTAATGCCAAATTTGTTGTGATAACAGAGAAGGCCGAGCACCTATAAAATCGTTTCCACGACAGTAGGTTCTGCCATAGACTGTCACTCCAGCAGCATTCCCCGTATGTAAGTATGGGGAATGTTTATGCTGCTACAACAACAACAACAGCACCAATAAAATTCCTATGTTCCGTTATATGTAACAAACCTTTTTTTAATAGCTTTTACTCACCAGACTACAAATAACTGTTCAATTTTTTGTTTTGTTTCTTAGTAATGTTGCTAGAGTGACAACCGTTCTGGGCCGGATATAAATCAAGACCGTGCCGGTAGCGTAAATCCCGACTCTACTGAGAACGTCAACATAACTAAGTAGCAAATATGCATATTTTCAGAAGTATGATAAACTATTTATGTTCATTTTCCAAACGGCAAATTTCCTATATAAAGCTGCTCCAAGGGCCTCCGATATCGAAGGAAAAAAGTAACGATCGTCTGCCAATGCCATTTAGCCGTGTCCAGTTTTAGATTATATATTGAATAAATTTATGCACGTGTATGTAACTAATCATTTATTTTGCATGCTTTACACGAGTTTACTCGGATTTGTTAAAAGCAAAATTAACGTGACTTCAATAAAAACTAAAATTAAATATAATTCTAAGCGACCTCATTTTAAGCTTATAAATTATCTTGCCTTATTTTTTACATCGAAGTTCATTTGTTCTGACAAACATAAGAGATTATACATGATACATTTCTCACAGGAAACGAATAGACGAATAGTAAATACGAATGGGGATTGTTGCTCATAGTCACAGTATACTTAAAATCTATAAATAATTAAGTAATTAAGTAGGTAAGTTACATATTATTGCGTTATAATCCCTTACATACACACATATGGTCATTTAGCGCATACTATTAGCATGTATCAAATTTTATTAAAATTTAAGTTTCAGAATGTACTCAGTCGCGAAATCCGTTAATTTGCACTGCCATGCAAATGCGAAAGTAGCGATTCAATGTCGTCCATTTGCAGAACTTCTGTTTTACCAGCTGTACTATTTGCTGTTGTTTCTGTTGATAGCGGCGTTGTGGAAGCCATAGTCAACGCTTTGCTGGAAGCAGCAGCGGTATTCATTGTTACTTTTCTGCAAATTAATTTGATAAAAAAAAAAAACAAGAGTGAAATGCGAATATTCCCACTTACGATATTAGCTTTTTGGATTCTTGTGTACTGCTGGTGGCTGGTGCAGAAGTGGGCGTGGAAGTCGCTATCGGTTTAGCCTCCCTTGAACCGGCATTGGCATTATTAGCACTGCGACTGCTGCTAACAGTTGTCATGCTTGCCGTCGTCGAGGTACTGGTACTTGCCAGCGTGGTTGTCGTGCTATGTACTACCCCCACAGTGGGTACATTATCCAGATCACTACCGCACGTATTTATACGCACCTTGCGTTTTTTTGGTATATTTCGTATTTGCTGCGTTGCGGGGGATGCGTGGAATAGCATTAGCTCATCTGTGATGCGCCAAATGTGTTTCTCATCTTCATCGAAAGCAACTACCATTTTGAAATTCGAAAAGTCTCGCCGTGGCAAGGGATCCCGGGGTGGCCCATCAGGCCCAGCATAGGTGAGAGATATGTAGCGAACTGGATCCTCATCAGTAACAGTGGTCAGCTCACAACCTTCTAAGGGATCGTCCTCTGAGCTTTCAGTTGTTTTACTGCCCACATTTGTTGTTGTTGATGTTGGCGTTGCAGTGCGTGTTAACGAAGTCGTTTCAGCAAGTTCCGTTTTGCGTGCGTTCTCTTGCTGTTCGTTCCCTTTCCTCACTACTTCTTTCTCCGTTGATTTTTTCTGAGCTTCAATTTTCTTTTCGCCAACTTTTTCATCATTCAACTTTGGTCCGTCAGCTGTTACAGTTTTTAGCATCCCCTGGCTTTCTGGTTCAGTTGGTTTATCCATTGGAATACCGATAACGCTTTTGCCGCTCTCTGTGGCTCTAGTTTTGAGTTTTTGCATATCATCCTTTTTAACCGTAACAGTTTTTTTTACTTGATCAGAAATTTGTGTTTTCTCCGTTGCTGCTGCTATTTCTGTCGGCAAAGGTATTTGAGATTTAAGCAGCTTTACATCTTTTGTTTTTGTCATTTCATTTCCTTCGGTAACTTCGTTAACTATTGGAGCATCTGTAGGTTTATGCTTCTCTACATCTTTGGCCAAAGGCTCCCTGGGCAATGCTTTGTGTGTTTTAACCACCTGTTTTTGTTTTTCTTCCTTAATTCTATCTGCGTCCTTTTTCTTTTGTAGTTTTTCCTCCTTAGCTTTTGCACCCTGCTCTTGCTTATGCGGCTTAGCCTCTTCAGCGTGCATTTTTTCTGGCACTGCATCTGTTTTCGTGTCTTCCACACTTGGGTCTTTGGGTGTGTCCTGAGCTTGCACGTCGTCCAATCTAACTGATTTCGATTCATCTTTTCGTGTCGCGTTTTTGCCTTTCGTTATTTTTTTCCGCACAGGTGTTACCTTAATGCACGCAGCCAGCAACTTCTTAGCAGTAGGTGCCCTCGTCTTCACAGTTTTCGTTGTTTTCAAAGGTTTGGTTTGAACTTCTTTATCATCGTCTACGTCTTTGCTCTTTGCTTTTGCGTTTTTGTTACCTTGAAAACGCGGCGAAACGCGTAGCTTACTGCCCGTAACGGTAGCCGTGCCAATTGGTGTTTTAATTTTTATTTTGGGCACCGGACTAACGCTGGCGTCCTTTTCACTTTCATTGTCTTCGTCTGTACTTTTCGCTGCCATTTTAAGTGGCGATTTCGCATCCTCGATCAGACCGACTTCCTCAACTACATCGGTCGCAAGTGTACCCTTGAAGCCAAGTGGCTTGCGCACAATTTTTTTGCGTCCAATGCAGGATGAACGCGAAGCTTTTACAGCCGGCAATGCTTGAATTTGCACACATTGCCTTTGCTTGGCTTTCACTTTCGAAATAAATTTCTTTAACGGTAATCGCTCAGTTTTCTCGGTTATTTCAAACGTTGTAGCTGTGGGTTTTGTAGGACTGGAGAAGAGCGTAGAGGTGGCGTTATCATCAACAGCGCTCAATGGCGGCGTTGCAACGGCAGTTGCCCGAGTCTTGGACTCGTCTGCGGCGACCTGTTGAGGCTTTCTCGCGGACAACTCAAGCGCCGTCAGCATTTCAACTGTTCGCTTTTCCGCCACCACTGGCTTAGCGGTCTTTGGTTCCGATTTTGTTGATACTGTCATCGACGTAGATGCCTTTGTTGGTTGACACTTAGTTTTCTCGCGCATCGCTGCAATCTTCCGTGTTGCACTCAGCGCTGCTGTAATACCACTTGACGTTGTTGACGGCAGATTCAATTGCTTTGCTCGCTGCTGATTTGAGTCTTTCTTTAGTTTCTCCATCATACGTTCGCGCTTCTGCTGAAGATCATCCTCCAATCGATTCCGTTTCTCAACAGATTTCAATGGAACGGTGACTTTAATTTTTGTCGCTATCGCTTGTTCTTGGGCGTCGGCAGTAGCCTGGTTGTCAACTTTACTCGGTGTCAGCCAACTGCGTACAGGATAGCGTACTTCACCATCATTGCTCACCAACTGTGAATTCTCTTCCTCTGTTACGGCCAGTTTCTGCCATTCCTCATCCTCCGTGCTGCTTATGGAAGAAAGATTATCCAGTGATAGTTTTAAGTCATCAGTCGTTTCCTTCTGCTCTTCGTCATTTTCTACACCGTCCCCATTATGTGATGTATTCGAATTTGACGACGAGCTCGAGCTGGTTGACGAACTGTCCGATGACGACGAGGACGAACTGGAAAATGTGGTCGATGAGCTGGACGACTCCTCTTCGGCACATATTTCAGGCAACTCGGAAACGAGTGTGTAATGTGGATCGACATTTAAGGACGCTGCGCCGCCTTCGCCATTATCCGTATTTTCAGCACCAAATGATTTTACTCGCTTCAGTACTATCGGTTCCACTCTTAGCTTCTCAGCGGGTATTTCCACGCAAATGGCCGCTTCCTGTTGCTCCGTGTCCAGTTCCGGCGAGCGACTTTGCTCTTCAAATAAGGCATTTTTAACCTCTGTTGCATTGGAGTGCTGTTCCAGTTTCTTTGCATTTTCCTCCTCTTCTTGCTTCTGCTTTTGCGCTGAATCTCGCAAAAGCTTATCAAATTTACGATCCAAGTCATCTGATTCATCAGGCTTGTAATACGAACCACCAGAGGAATAATCTGTAGCGGGTGCATTAGTGCGTGGAGTTACATCCGAACCGAATGGTGTGAAACGAAACCCTGGTGTTATAGCGCTTAATTGCGGAGTTTCTAGCTCACTTTTGGTCAAGGAACCAAAAAGATATGACGTTGAAAGTGGCACATCTGCTAGCTTCGATACAGGCGTGTCTAAAGAGAGCGCAGGAATGCCGGGTGTCGGTGGCACCTCACCCAACGTAGAAGGCACCTTGAAGGGTGTCTCTAGCAGACACGCAATATTGGCAGTGCGTCGATCCCGCTCATGTTCCAAGCGTTCATTATTCTCATGCTCATCTGCTCGCTTAATGGAAGTTTTGACTGTTGTATTATCGACTGCATCATTGGCTGAAGTTTTGGTCAAATTTGCGGTGGCGTGCTCCGAGCGATCGCTCTTCGTTTTCATTAAAGCTTCGCGCTTATCTTTTTGCGGTGTTGGAATTTTAATATTGAACTCCATTGATTTATCCTTACTCGCGCGCTTTTTTTCTTGGCCGTTCTTTAATTGTACTGCTTTTTCTTTCACTTTAATTTCGGGTTGAGCCACATGATCACCTTCATTACTTGTTTTTGTGCAGTCATCGTTGTCACTGGCAACCAAACTCTCTTCCTTGTTTTTCTCGAATTCCAACTTAGCTAGCGCCGCCTTTTTGCGCATACGTTTTGACAGAACATTTTTCTTGCGTCTCAAGCTACGCCTTTTTTCTGGCGTATTTTTCCTTCGGCGCGCTGTCCTGGGGATCGCGGCAAAGTGTTCGGCATTCAGTTGCCGCAAGCGAGAATCGAGATCACTGGTACTGGCTTTGCGCAAACGCACCCATTCCTCCATCATCTTATCTTCATCAAATTTTGTTTGTCTCTGCTCTTCAGCTAAATGCTCTCCCTCAGTTACTTTCTCTTTTGTTTCATTTTCCTCTAATTGGATTATTGAATTTGGCTTGTCTTTGTCATCAGAGGCTTTTGAAAGTCGGCGCTTGCATGCCCTTACTGCCGTTCTACGTATCTGTTTGCGCTTTGGCGTGTCTGGATGATCATTGACCGTCGAGTTGGCATTACTCTCAGTCTTTGACATGTTAACCATTACAGAAGCTCCTTTATTTTCTTTTAGGGACAGTTCATTTTTAATGATGGTTTGGTTGCTGCTCTCCTCGTTGACAAACAAAGGGGGCACACTACAGCTGTTGCTGCTCTCGCTTGCGCTCACATCGACTGAGCCCTCTAAACGGGGCAGTATTTCCACATTTTTTATTATTGGTTTCTCTGGTACTCTTGCAGCGTTAGTCAATTCTCCCTCGTCCCCTGCGTTCGATTTAGGAACTACAGTACCGCCTCGTAGCACATTGCGACGCAACGAACTAGAAACATTTGTTTCTATTTTTGGTGAAAATGAAAGTGTGCGAACATGCGACGTACGCTTGCGAGGAGTCGAAAGGCTCTTAAACGCTTTTGTGTTAATTATACCACTGGTGGAAGGCGTCTCTCCGTCCGCATTTGAATGCACATTTGCCGAAGTGGGTGTTGGCCCTTCCTTGGACTTCTTGCAGACAGTGCGCGACTGTTGTTCGGTTAGTAGGTGTTGCTCTTCTATGGCCGTTGCTTTCTGCGCACTTGTAACAATGACAGAGTTCGGTGGTAGCTGACCTGCTGAAACTACAATGGGCTCTGGTAAAGGAATTTCAATACGGGAGCTATCCAAGTTGCAGATATTGTCCGACTGAAGCTGTTGCGTTACCGCCTCATTGTTACAAAGAAATGGAAAATTGGCCAGCAATCCCTCGTCGGTTAAGAATACCGGAATTGTTAACTGGCCAGTGTTGGTGTCCAAAAAAACCTGTCCAAAATGTATTAAAGTAATTTATGCACATTTCAATTTGTAATGAACATTTAAATACCGTTTCATCTGTCACCTCGACTCCACTATTCAATTGGCTAAGCAAATTATCAGCAGTGGTATTGCCAATACCCTGGTCAGAAGGAGGTAGGTGCTTTTGGGCACTATCATTGGGATTCAAAACTATCAGCTTCGATATGGAAAAATTCGGATCGATCAACGAACCAAAAGCATTATTCGTCGCAAGCGAGGAAATCACTTGTGATTCACCGACACCGCTGCCAGCACTCAATGAGGAGCTAGCTGCTGCAACAGCAGTGCGTATAATAAGCGGCGTACGTGGAGCTGTAGTTGGACCTGCGGTGTCATTCGATACCGCAGATAAACAGGGTATAGCCAGCTGTTGATGGTGTTGTTGCGGCTGCTGCTGAACAAGCGTAAACTGTTGTTGTTGTCCAACCATAGCAGTTTGTTGTTGTTGTACAATTGATTGCCCAGTTGATGCTTGAAGTAGAGCTTGTGTCAGCGGATTGCTATCGATATTGCATTGTACACCTGCTGAAGCAATGCTCGGTTGCATGGATGCTGTAACACACACAATATTAAACATAAGAATGTTGTGTTACATAAATTGATTTCGTGCTTACCACCAACAACATTTTCGACAATTGCATCAAAAGCGGGATCTTTCTCAGTGGCCTTCAATATGTCCTTTACCATTTGATCTAACATTTCATTGGAATTAATAATTTGTTGTTCCTCCGTTAATGTAGCAGCGTTTGCTGTTGCGCTAGCAGATGCGGTATTGATGTTGGCTAATACTGTTTGTGATTCATTGTTTGTAGAATTGTTGAGAGCTTGATTGATGTTATCCACTAATTTCATTCGGAAATGTGGATTATCCAGTATGGCTTGAGACAATTCCTATGAAAGCGTAAAATAAAAATCTAGTAACTTTTCAAACTGTATACGAGCATTTATGGATGTTACCGGAACAGATGGCGTTAGAAATTTTCCTTTGAACGAAAGTTGTTTTGGTGTTGATTCCTTGGTCGGGTTTTCCATTTGTGAAAGATCTGAGTCATTATCCAGCTGCTCATTGGCATCCTCATCCACGACTTCATTGCCCTCTTCATCGGAACTCTCTTCCTCGATTTCATCGTCCGTCTGTGTTTGCTCGTCTGCTGTTGAGGTTATATGAATAAGACGTTTTCTTTTCAAATTAAGCTGCTTCGCACTGAGGTAGCAAAAAGGTTCGAGAATACGGCGCTTTTTCACAGATTTGCTTGCCAATGCGACTGAACTTTTTTGCTCATCGGGTGAGTATACCATTGATGCACTAAATAAACAATAAAATTGTATATTACTTGTAATATTGCTTGTTGTTTTAACACCAACCGTTTTCTTTTTCGTTTGATGTGCTTTTTAGCAGTATTCTCTTTATCCGAGTGTATGCTAGTGGTGGCCACTGAACTATGCTTAGCATCGCTTTGTTTTAGTGTGGCGTTTTCACTTTGATCCAATTTTAGAAATGATTCTAAGGCGCGTTCCAGCAGAAATTTAACTTTTTCGGACAACTTGCTTTCAAACAACTGCAAGCGCAGACTGTCTGGCAACGAGGTCACAACTCGATCGACTGCAACAAATAGCATGCAATAAATAAAAAATATTTATATGAATTTGTTAAGACTGTTCTTACCAGTGCGCGAAATATTTACATATTCGCATATTATATCTTCCAAGTCTGGACAGAAGCTGTGTGGTATAAAACCTTTTTTATACGCTGAAAATTCCTGCTTCAGATGTGGCGAAGTTTTACAAAACAATCGGGACGTGCGCTCCAAATTCTGTCGTTTCAAATAGCCTAGCACAGAATAAAGAGAAATAATTGTTTGCACTTTCTAAGCCGCCCAATTGGCAATTCCATGAAACTTACCTAGCACAAGCCGTGCAATATCCGAGTGTAACACAACAGCGTCCATTTTGGTTGAATTTGTTTCTCTTCTCACACGCAAAGCATTTTTAGCAGATAAACGCTTGTAATTTACTATTATTCAACCGGTTATTCCTATGTTTTATAGTATTTATGCGGCTGAAAATATGTTGTTCTGAAATAAATATTTTCAAGAACGTAAAAAGTAGCCAAAACGCGTTAGCTTATTGCAGAAAGGACGCACGCAGAATTATTTTTTGATTGCAGTATTGCCAGACAGCTAGAAAAGTTGTTTGTAATTTTTTAAATCTTATGAGTCTGTGCGGACGAATAGTGTTACGCGATTCTTTGCAGTACAATTATAATTTTCAATACTAATTTTCAACTGTAAGTCCGTTTTCTGTTTTTAATGGAGAAAAAATTATTATTTTTTAAATGGAGAAAAACTTAACAAAATAATCGGTTAAATTAAAATATATATAAAAACAAAAATAATTCACGCGCACACTTCTGTTAAGTGTTAGGCCGAGCTCCTTCTTCTATTTGCGGCGTGCGTCTTGATGTTGTTCCACAAACAGAGGGACCTGCAGTTTTAAGTCGACTCCGAACGGCAAATGATTTTTTACGAGGTGATTTTTCATGGCAGAAATACACGCGGAGGTTTGCCATTGCCTGTCGAGGAACGACCGCTATTAGAAAAAACTTTAGCAAATATATCGTCAAAACAGTAAATGATTAGAAAATAAAAGATAACCGCTAGTACCAAGTAATGTCATTATCCTACATTTACGACTTCTACTAAATGTGTTTTAATATATGTAAAATTTCTGTTTTGACTTCGTCCCGTTTTCTCATGTGGACACCTTACTGTTTTAATATTTAATTTTCAAAATGGCATCAAGCAAATCAGATCATTGCATTCGGGCATGAAAGTGGCGCGGTAAATTGAAAATTTGGTGGTTAAGTAAAGAAACGTCAGTTGATGTTAAGACAGCGAAGGCGAGAAATTCGGTAAGCCGGATATGTTTTAACAGTAAAATTCGCGGTGTACACTTGACGTTTCTGTTTTAACTTAAGGGGTTAGGGGTAGTCAGAGGCCCGAAAAAATGATGATTTTCAAGAATTTTTTTTTGCTACTTAATTAATTTATTTAACAAAAATAAAAACATAGCATAAAAACATCATGTTTTAACTTGACTTCACCAAAATTTCAAAAAAAAAAAAATTAATAATTGTAAAAGTTATCGCTGTTTGTGTGAAGCCCGTTTCTCCAGAAGTCCCTTGCGGTGAACATCACAAGTCCTTGCAGATTCATCTAAAACCAATCGGACAAGAAAAATTAGTTTTATTAATAGATAATCTTGTGCCTGATCGAAGCTTTTTTTTTCAAAATGAACAAAATGGCGGCCTCAGAATTTTTTTTCCAGATTTTAGAAAAAAAAACCAACAGTTAATTGTTAAAAAAAAAATCGAAATTTTTGAAAAAAAAAAATCCTTCGATCAGGCACAAGTTTTTTATGTTTTTCAAAAGCTGTATAAATTTTATTGAAATCTACGTAGCGGTTTTTAAGTTACAGTGTTCACCAGTTTGAAAAACATAGTTTTGAGAAAAACGCATTTAAAGTTTTGCTATCGGCTCCGGAGCGGCCGAGCGCCCTTTGTTAATTGTTGAATAACTTGAAAAGTATTTGTCGGATTCACTTCAAATTTTTACACAATATTTTTAAAACATTATACTTTAAGAAAATGCAAAAAAAATCGATTTTTTGAAAATTCTGACTACCCCTAACCCCTTAACATCTCGATACTCAATTGTTCTTGTCATGTTTATCATGTCATCGCAATTTTGAAAATACCATCAAATAAGCCAACATGTTGTGATTGTTTAATATCATTGTTTGATAGTTACGATAAATAGAAATGAAGTAAGCCGAGATTATGAGTGAATACTTTTGAAGTGAAACTTCTTAGGCGTCGATGGACGAGCGAGAATGGAGAGTAAAATTTCAAGGCCATGCGACGTTTTGGGCATTTTCGTTCCGCGAGAGAGAAAAAAGATATAACATAGAGGAAAAGGAGAGAGAGAGCTATACCATATCTTAGATACACTTTAGGCTATTTTCCTGAGTTTTTCCTTGTGGTTGCTAATTTCTAGTGAGAAATAACACTGCCTACTTTTTGGCGCTTTATTGGTCCAATTTTGAGGGAAATATATTTTTGGTGCTTACTTTTTGGCGTTATATTTCCTTGGTGCCTACTGTTTGGGGCGTTTTTTGGCCCCAATTTTATGGGGTGCCTACTATAAAGTGCTATCCATGCTATTTCATTCATCAATTGCTGTCTCAATTGGCAATTTCCTCGATTGGCAACCTTGTTAGGCTGAAAAATCAGGTTTTTTTGAGAATTTTTTACTAAGAACGATTTCATTAAACAAATACAATTTTTAATTATTCAAATAATGTCTACTTTAAAGTTAATTATAGCACGTAAAGTTAGTGAAAATATTGAAGTGCACGGCTCCTGCAGATGATCTCCCAAGCGTCCTCCAAAAAAAAAGCGTTCGGCGGTGGACAAAATATCTCCGGTTTGGATTATCTCAAATAGAAAAACCAATTAGGTTCTTTTTGTGGATAGATAAAACTAGGTATTAATCGAAGGAATAGTCAAAATTTTAATTTTTGTTAAAATGACGGCTATATGTAGGGGCAAAAATCGAATTTTCTACAAAAATTTTTGTGAAAAGTTGCCTAAAAAAATAGAAAAAATCATCAGAATTCTCATTCCTCGATTAATACCTGGAGAATATATTTAAAAAGGTTGTGTTAGAATTTCAAGACGATCGGTTCAGCCGTTTTTGATAAATCGTGTCCACCGACTTCGAAAACACGGTTTTGAGAAAAACGCGTTTAAAGTTTGAAAAGCACTTTACATAGCGTAAAAATTCTCTGTAACGCCTTTTCAAATTTGCGTGTAACTTCGAAAATATTCACCGGAACGTTATTAAATTTTCTGTGTGCATTCTTAAACATATGTACATTAAGAAAATAAAATAAAAATAAAATCGATTTTTTAACTGTATATATCCCCTAAAAAACATCAAAAGCTTAGTGCCCATTTACAAAGCGAAACATTTGGAAGGGAGAAATTTTGTTCGTGGGAGAAGAATGGCCGCGGAAGAGAGAAGGGAATTAGTCTCCCGCTTTGCGTTCTTATTCGTATTTTCAATCTTAAAGCAATTTTTAAAAGTTGCTTCATTCCTTTTCTTCTTTTGTGGGAGAAATTTCTGAGTTCTGTGGTGGTTTTCAATCGAATAGAAGAAATCAACGATGACAAACATCAGAACGTTGTTTGGGAAATACAGGAGGTTTTTTGCTAGTAAAGTAGGTATAATTTAAAAAACTTATGTGACAGGTTATGTTGAATTCTAATTTTTTCTAAAATTTCTAGGTACTCAAGTTAATTTTAAGTTAATTATAATATTTATATATGAAGTGTTTTTAATTAAAATTTTTTATTCAATTTACATGTTAGCGGGTTGTAGAATATATCTGAACCAGAAGATGCTAAAGTAGTAATCGTCAGAATGTTGCCGAAAATATAATTAGAAATATTAATTAAAAAATGTGTAGAAATGGCCAAGAAACGCATGATACGAATTAATCTAGAAATGTGTTGGTACTAGCGTATTAGGCAAATATTATGTGCCCCTATGCCGGTAAAATCTCTTTACTAATTTTCACTAAATATTGGAATTCTGGAGCAGACATAACACTTTTTGGAATATTGCGAAATTCTTAATTTACTTTAAAAACTTTACTAAAACTTGACTAAAAAATCTTCTAAACACTTTTTTATTCATTATTGTACAAATTCTTAAAAAATTAAAAAAATATTAAAAATGCTGTACAAATAGGAAAAGGATGTAAAAAAGTTCGAAGTAAAGTAAAGTTTATCAATAATAACTAAACTGTTTTTATACTAAATATATCCAACTTGTCGAAATTACCGGCTTAAAAATTATCAACTAAATTTTGTCCATTAATTTAAAATCTAATGTTTGATGTAGTAATCTGAAAAATACTATTTATTTATATCCGATAATTATTGTAAATATTTCTATTTATTTATATTATTTTTGCTGAAAGAGGTATACAAGGTGAAAAGATGTTTAGAGGCTTATTATTCGGCTCTGAGCGAATTTGACAGATATGCCGACGTCACTCGTTTTGTGTTTCACTAAGCTAAAGCGTGGAATCTAAAGTTCCCCTCAAAAAAATTTTTTTTTCACCATACCTAACGAGCAAACCCAGTATCGTTTCCACGACAGTCGGTTCTAGGTTACCGAAACGACCCGGATTTATATCCCGCAAAGGACTGTCACTCCAGCAGCATTCCCCGTACGTAAGCATGGGGAATGTTTATGCTGCTACAACAACAGCAAACCTGGTATCCATCTTCCTTGATAGGTATGTGGTATACCTTCATATGCCAATCGGTAAAAATAACCTTTTGTATACTGATATGAAAAACGAACGAAGCTAAAGGCGGAAAAGCGACCAATTTGCTCTGATCTCAAACGTTTGGAATCCTGTCATTAAAAATTGTCCAAACTGCTATATGCCAGGACAAAATATGAATAATTATTTTCTACTAAAGCCAAATGCGAATTTTCCTGTATATGCCACATAAACCTAATAAATTTGGGATCGCAAAGGATTTGTCAATTAAATATATAGGGTTTTCCAATAAGATGTGTTATTTTGATATTCAAAGAAAAATGCTATTTTTCAATTAAATGATCGGATGTTTATTTCATTATAAAGAGGAAGGTATGCCGTTAAAAGTGGAAAATAACATCAGGCAAATGACCACCACGACCACCCTTACAGGACAATATCCTTTTCATGTAATTTTCCATAACCGAATTGCAAAGTGGCTGCCCTATGTCGTTGATAGCCTCACGAATTCTATCTTTGAGGTCCTGAATCGACCCTGGGCTGTTGGCGTAGACCTTCTCTTTCACGTGGCCCCAAAGAAAAAAGTCACAAGGTGTTAAATCACAAGATCTCGGTGGCCAATTGTGATCACCTCTTCGAGAGATAACACGGTCCGGACACTTTTCCCTTAAAAGATAAATGGTTTCGTTGCTTGTGTGGCACGTAGCGCCGTCTTGTTGGAAATAAACGTTGTCCAGATCAATTCCATCCAATTCCGGTCATAAAAATCGTTAATCATCTCTCGATAGCGCAATCCATTCACCTGTAACACCTGTTATTGGAAAACCCTTTATTATAAATACGTCACCATACTTAGGCAAAAAAGAAAATAAACCAGCATCAATGTCTGTGGGTGAGTTTGTTGTCCTGAAACTAATTGAGTCATTTACTGGTTGGGGATAGGACAACTGATATTTTTTTACAAGCAAATCTCTCGCTTCAAAACTTTTAGAAAAAATACGACTTTAGTTGGAACTATTCGTTCAAATAAAAAGAAATGACCGAAAATTGCCAAACAAAAAAGAGATAAATTGCCAAAATTTTCAAGTTTACATTACAAATCTAATATTTGCATACTAAACCCACAGTTTGAAGTTGACTCCGACCGGCAAAGGTTTTTTATGAGGAGGCTTTTCATGGCAGAAATACACTCGGAGGTTTGCCATTGCCTGCCGAGGGGCGACCGCTATTAGAAAAATGTTTTTCTTCATTTTGATGTTTCACCGAGATTCGAACCTACGTTCTCTCTGAATTCCGAACGTCAGTTACGCATCAACCAAAAAATGAAAAAAGCTTGCTGAAACCATTTTATTTTACAACCACACTAAAATTTGCTGGGGATATAATGGACCAAATGTTAAAAAAATACACTGCTAAGTCGGCATCTCGGAGATGACCTTTACAAGTATTTTTTAATATTCTCGAAATGGCTGGAATTAATTTTTCGATTCTGTACAAATAACTCACGGGGGCAATAGCAGAACAACTTTCTACTGGCTATCAAGATTCATTCCCCAGGAAACCGGAAACCTGAATGAACTACTGATGGCAGATGAAACTGAAAATTCTACAAGAAAATGCCATCAAATTGTATTTTGCAACGAGAAAAAAAGCGTTGTTGGTTGCAAAAAATATGTATGTTTGTCTGAAATGCGCATTAAAAAAATTTCAGTTTGCATAAATTGTGCTAATAAAAGTTAAAATTGAAATAACTTTTAGTTAAATTTATCATAAAATGTATACAATTTCTGTAAATAGAAAATAAAAAATTAATAAAGGTATGATAAAAAACCCAGTAAATCTAAATAATAAATATTTTATTCAACAGACGTCCAGGTCAAAATGGCCAATTAGTAGACAGAGGTTTACTTATAAAGGGTGGTTAAGTTTCAAGGGCCGGTGTTGATTTTGAATAAAATACAATTTGTTTAGGAAATTATTGTCATTTGTCTCTATTATGATAATATTGGTATGGCTCAACTACGCATGGAAGAAAATATAGGCCAAATGGCCGCGCGGCTTCGGCGGCACACCTCCATCCGATGGTCCAAATTTTCGATGACGCTGAGGCATAATTGAGGTTCTATGTCGTTAATGTGCCGAATTATCTCATCATTTAGCTATTGAATTGTTGCTGGCTTATTGATGTACACCTTTTGTTTCAAATAACCCCAAAGAAAGAAGTCCAACGGTGTCGTTGACGTTTAGGTGTGGTTCACATTCAACATCGGCCCTTGAAATTTAACCACCTTTATAAAAATGCTTGGCATGTCCAGTCTTAACAAATGATTAAACCCCCCTTATCCCTTTTACACATAGAAATCCTTTTGTAAATCTTAGACTTTTGCGCCAAAAAAATTTGCGATAGTTTGAGTTAGTAGAGCTGTGGTTGTCCACTGACAGTACAGATGGCGCTGACGTTGTTGCGCCATTGCCCATGCGCGCCATTGCCTATGACCAAGATGTACAGAATGAGGAGGTGTGAGCAATCTCAAAGCGCCATTCCGATTTTAAAGGACTCTGCCGGCTTGCTGCCGTAACAGAGGATGTGACAGCGGTTTGTTTACGACAAAACTGATATTGTGTTGGTAGTATAGGAAAAATTCAACGCAGCCACTATCATAAAAAGTGGGAACGAAAATCAATTTGTAAAACAAAAAAAAAAACAAGTTAAACCAAAATAAAAATGGTGATTAAAAAAGACAACATTTAATTTTTATAATTTAAAAATTACACAGTGCTACAAAAAAAAAAAAACGAAATACACCTGACATATTACACACTGTAGGTTGTTTATATGGTCGAATAATGCATAAAAATATTTTTGTTATTTTTGTTGTACCCTCCAATTTTTATTTATTTATAAAAAACCGTTTTTTCAGACTTTGCGCGGTAATCTACGGATATCTCGGTCATTTTTCCACCGATTTTCAATATTTTATATGTTTTGAAAATGATATTGTCAGACCTTTCAAATGATGTACGACAAGTAATTATTCAAACTAGTTAGTTCTGATTTTTATTTGATTAAACCTGGAGAGAGTTTTTTTTTTATCATTTTTTTAACTTTAACAATTTTTTATTGCATAATTTTACTAAAAAATTAAAGATGTTTGTTAATATTCTTTGAGTGCATTTATTAACGAAGAAATTAATGTATTACTTTCAATAATCGGACAAAAATTGCGTAAACTACGCTAGTTTTCCGTAAATAGAAAAAAATGCCTTGAATATCTATCCATTTGTGGAACCATAGTTTTTGTCTTTAATGATTATTTACTTGGAAAAATCACTGCATTCTTTCGTAAAATCGATGAAATACTCACTTTTGCACGATCCATCGATGAATAATCGCGAATTTTTCGATTGATGTTCCGTGTTAAAGCATTGAAACAATTTTTCAACATCTTTACAATAAGCAAGGTTTTGGTCATCGCCATCAATTTCAAAATTGTTATTGAAAATAGTCCGCTCAGAGTTTTTCCTTGTTAATGTTATTTTGAAATCATTTTCTACAAGATTCCATTGTTTTAATCGTGATGCCAAAACCTGAGCATGTCTGTATGAGAGTTCTAGATCACGTACTAAATCGTTCATATCTGAATTCGAAACAAAATGCCGCTATTTTGATTCTAACGCAGCTGTGATAAAAGGTTCATCACTATGTGAACTATTAGATGAACTGCTATCACCGCTTCTTGAATCATCTACTTTTTTTACTTCAGTTAGCTTGTTTTCATTTTCTCTTAAAGATGGTTTCGTAGCAGTTAGCACTTCGGGATACTTTATACTGTTACGTGTTTTGAAGCGCTGACCTTGGAGGTTGGTTTGGCAAAAGTAGCAGTCTTCTGGTCTGTGAATGACTTGATGATGCCAAACCATTGGGCTCGAAAATGGCAAACGATCTTGAAAACACTGACTAGATTTCCACTTTTTTAGTGATATGGAGCACGTGGAACATATATATTCTGGTTCATACCAGCGACTTTCACTATAATTGCGCTCAAAGTGAAGATTGTATGCTTCAACCACGATAGTATTTGTTTTTAATTCACGGCGATGTTGTTTATCAACAAATAAACCGCAAACGTAGCAGAAATTATTGCGTTTGTCACACATCTTTAACTAACTTATAAATAATTTTAACAAAAAAACACACTTGAGAAAAACGCGATTTTGGAAGAAGGAGATAAAAAGTCACTGCCAACGAAAGACTGGTCTAATAGCTGTTTCAGACTATGGTGCGTTTCATAACTATAGGACACATAACATGAATATTTAATCTTTACTCCAAAAATATGTAGGTACTCTGTAAAAATAAATGAATATATGGAATAATACCGTTATTCTTCTTAATTAATTTAAATCGTTTTTTAAGTAAATAAATATCAATATGCCACGCGGTTCAAAACTTACCGAATTAGAGAGAGGTAAAGTTACTGCGTGGGAGGAGGAGGGTCTCTGCGCCTCAGAAATCGCGCGAAAATTATATCGCAAAATTATATAGAAACACGTAAACCTTTCATTTGTAATTTATGATAAATTGTCATTGTCAAACATTTATTGTCAATACATAAAGAATGCAGTGATTTTTCCAAGTAAATAATCATTAAAGACAAAAACTATGGTTCCAAAAATGGATAGATATTCAAGGCATTTTTTTCTATTTACGGAAAACTAGCGTAGTTTACGCAATTTTTGTCCGATTATTGAAAGTAATACATTAATTTCTTCGTTAATAAATGCACTCAAAGAATATTAACAAACATCTTTAATTTTTTAGTAAAATTATGCAATAAAAAATTGTTAAAGTTAAAAAAATGATAAAAAAAACACTTTCTCCAGGTTTAATCAAATAAAAATCAGAACTAACTAGTTTGAATAATTACTTGTCGTACATCATTTGAAAGGTCTGACAATATCATTTTCAAAACATATAAAATATTGAAAATCGGTGGAAAAATGACCGAGATATCCGTAGATTACCGCGCAAAGTCTGAAAAAACGGTTTTTTATAAATAAATAAAAATTGGAGGGTACAACAAAAATAACAAAAATATTTTTATGCATTATTCGACCATATAAACAACCTACAGTGTGTAATTTGTCAGGTGTATTTTCAGTGTTGCACCGTGTTATTCAACAAAAGTATGTTTGCAAAATATTACAAACCAATAACAGGTGTTAGGTGTTAAACAGGAGAGATGATTAACGATTCTTTTTGGCCGGAATTGGATGGTATTGATCTGAACAACGTTTATTTTCAACAAGACGGCGCTACGTGCCACACAAGCAACGAAATTATTGATCTTTTACGGGAAAAGTTTCCGGATCTTGTTATCTCTCGAAGAGGTGATCACAATTGGCCACCGAGATCTTGTGATTTAACACCTTGTGACTTTTTTCTTTGGGGCCACGTGAAAGAGAAGGTCTACCCCAACAGCCCAGGGTCGATTCAGGACCTCAAAGATAGAATTCGTGAGACCATCGAGGATAGAGGGCAGCCACTTTGCAATTCGGTTATGGAAAATTACATGAAAAGGATATTGTCCTGTAAGCGTGGTCGTGGTGGTCATTTGCCTGATGTTATTTTCCACTATTAACGGCATACCTTCCTCTTTATAATGAAATAAACATCCGATCATTTAATTGAAAAATAGCATTTTTCTTTGAATATCAAAATAAAACCTGTTATTGGAAAAGTCTTTATATCACAGCGGCCTTCGTAGCAGAGTGGCTTGGTGCGTGAATCTTTGTGCCTGAAACAACAAATGATAGAAAAAGTTCGCTCGCTCCTCGGCAGGCAATGGCAAACCTCCGAGTGTATTTCTACCATGAAAAGCCTCCTTATAATAATCATTTGCCGTTCGGAGTTGGCTTAAAACTGTAGGTCCCCCCCCTTTGTGGCACAACATCAAGACGCACACCAGAATGAAATAGGTGGAGGAGCTCGGCCAAACATCCAATGTATTTCACGAAGTATGATCGAATTTGACATTGCTGTCATAAGAAACATCAGCTCGTTTTGGAGGTATCCACTTCTGAGTGGCAAAAGTGCTTTGAAAATTGGTTCAAGTGAATGCAGACGTGTACTGACTTTCAAGAAAAATATTTTGAAAAACAATATCCCCACAAATAAAAATCCATATGTTTGATATCACACGATCTTGGTGGCCAATCCACTGGTCCAAGACGTGAGATAAATTGCTCACCGGAACGACGACGCAGTAAATCCATTGTTTCACCGGCTATGTGGAAAGTAACGCCGTCTTGTTGGAACCAAATGTTGTGGAGATCACGGGCTTCAATTTCCGCCATAAAAAAGTCGTTTATCAGGGCGCGATAGCGTTCGCCATTCATCGTTACATTGGCGTCAGCCTCGTCTTTGAAGAAATATGTGGCGATGATTTCTTCAGCCCATAGACCACACCAAACGGTTGCTTTACGGCAATTTTGCTTCTTGACGTAGCCGAAAATGGGCATCATCGCTGAACACCATAAGTTGGCCTGAGTGCACGAAGAACACTTGTCACAAACCGTCGATTTTCGTAATACAATTGCACGATTTGTAAACGTTGTTGAGGCATAAGTCTTTCCATGATGAAACGACAATGAATACTGAAAAAAATTATGTGCTTAGTTGGACAGTAGCCACGCGGGATCTGTCAAAAAACCCCTTTAGGAAAAAGTACCACCAATCTGATCACCTTTTATTTTACAGTCTTCATTATTGGGCACAAAGTACCCAAGTATTAGTGGGCCACTTCTGCTAGAATCTATGTATCATCTGGTAAGAAAGTTCGACTAAGTCTGCCAAACGAGCGGTTCACTTAAAAATATCCAGAAATTGCTCTACTCAGTAAATCACAATGGAAGTTTGAGGGGTCCGAGAGCAGCTAGTTTTACTTCAATAAGGTATACAGGGTCCTGCCATCAATTTAGTTGGGAAAATTACTTTTAGTCTATTCAAAGTAAAAAATGTGTGAAAATAAAACAAAATTAAGAATGAATTTATTTTTGCTCGATATGCCCACCTTTTGCCTTGACTATGGCATTGAGACGATCCAGAAACGAATCACAAGCTGCCCGAATGTGTCTTGCAGGCCACTCGCGGACAATTGCGTTTTCAGCGCCTCGAGACTGGTGAATCTTTTAGTTCGAACCTTGTTCTCCAAAAGGGCCCAAAGAGAATAATCCATCGGACTCGCGTCTGGTGAAGTTGAGAGCCATTGCGTGGACTTTATGAAGTTCAGAACGTTGTTTTATAGCCTTTATTGATTCACTCGAGCTTTGTGAGACGGTGTAGAGTCCTGTTCAAACGTCCATAGTCTGCCACCGAAATGTTTGTCTGCCCACGGCTTCAAAGCAACTTCCAGAATACTTTCCCGATAATATTTCGCATTTACTTTGACGCAATTGCAGCGGATTTATGCGGTTACAGCGGCCCAAACCTTTACCTGTGGCGGGTGCGGCCCCCTGGTGGTCAATCGATGGCTCAAATTTTCGTATTAACGGTCGGTCAAATAAACCCTATCGTTTTGGATGTTTACGAATTGCTTAATTTTAAAATTTTTCTCGTCAGAAAACACAGTGTTTGGAAATTGACCGCTTTCGGCCAAGCGAAGCAACTCCTTCGCTCTCTCAAGTTTGTCTTGTTGTTGCTTTGGTGTGAGATCATGCGCCTTTTGGATCTTGTAAGGCTTGACTTTGAGATAATTTTTCAGTATGCGGCAGATGCTACGGTCAGATATTTTCAGTTCTTTCGCCATTTGATTGACACTTCGTCGGGGATTTCGCTCGAGTCGCTTCCTCAGTTTTTGACCTAATTCACGCGACGTTGCAGTCTTTTGATGAGCACCTTCATGACGTTTCGTGATGCTACCAGTATCAGTGTAACGAGTAATGGTACGATAAACCAAAACTTTATTTACTTTACGGTGCTCGAGCTCACCAACAATCATCGTGATTTTCCAGTCAAATATAATGCAATCAGACTCTTACGTTTGAAATCCATTACTGATTTTCTTTTTCCGCGTTTACTCTCGGCAAAATGATTCCGCGCGCTTGTAAACAATACTCCGGACTGTCATTTAGCCAACTAACAGACAGCTGATAGCTGCGCGAGCGGTCTAAAGTTGGTTACACTTCGAGTGCCAGACCCTGTAAACCATTTTTCCCACATCCAAGCCTTTTCTTAAACTCAAGTTTAAAACTTTTTTTTAAATTTTATTTCGTAAGTTATCCAACCGATATTTAAAATTTAGTAAAAAGTTCAATACCGATACTATATGTTGAAAATTTTTACACGAGCTATCTTGGCAGTGTTACTATTCTTCCATTGATCTTAGTTCAATTAGTCTTTTCTGGAAGAGTGTCAAAGGACAAGGCAGTAAAGTACCCATAACATTTTTCCTTCTTTGACCTTTGACACACTAGCGAAAATCGGCTATATGTATGGCTAGGTATTAACCCTATAAAATCTGCCAAAAATTGCTCCACAATTTTACTGCAACAATTGGAAATTATATGTCTATACAAACACATACACACAAAAGCATAACATCACAACGAAAATTATTCAAAAATATATAGAGATGCTATAAAAAGAAAGAAAATTTCGCAAATGAAAAGCAACAGCCGTAGAATGCATCGCAGGTCTTAAATCTTTGTCTCGTTGTCCAGAAAATCCTGCACAAACTTTGAAACACCGATACTAAAATCCTTCTCGATTACTGCGATGATATCGTTAGAGAGTCTGTTGGCAAGTCTGCATAGAGAATAAAATATATATAATACATTTTAATTATTTATATTTAGAAACATAGAGCATCTCAATATCTTAATGCCATTTCACATACTTCGAGAAGACGCTCCATGGCTGATTGAAATTGGGGTTCGCATAGAAACGATTTTTGCTGCACAGACTTAGGAAATGATCACGTTCGGCAATCAGCTCCTCAATATGCAGATCTTTCTTTTGAGTCGCAGGCTCAGGATCGGAATTCCAGAGAGTACAGGGCGAAACGATCGGCTCAAAGTACTTAGAGTCCACTTTATTATGCTGTGTGACTGTGGTTGGCGACTTATGGCTAGCATCAACTGCGTCTTGTTCATCTGCAGCAGAGATTTCCGCTATGCATTCGTCGAGTGTTTGTTCCTTGTCATATCCCAAACGTTTTTTCTTTTTCAGACGTGGCTGTGTTTTCTTAAGTTCCACTTTCTCATAGGGGGATTCGCCAGTGTATAGGGTGACGGGCCTAAAACGAAAACAAAATCAAGAAAATAAAAATATATTTCAGATCGAAAGAAGTATGCGATATTATTGAGTCGGAGATACGAGTACGAGAGGATAGGGAAAGAAATGATAGAGAAAATTTTATGGAAAGGGAGGATGGGATTAGTTGAAAAACGATAAGATAGAATAGGGGAGTATAGACATGAAATAATAGGATAAGGTAGAAAAGAAACATCAAGCCGCACGCCACAACTAGGAGGAGGAACTCGGCCAAACACCCAAAAAGTGTGTTCGCGCCGATTATTTATTATTATCCCATTTAATGTTAGCGGCCTCGGTAGTCTAGCGTAAGTACACTAGCCTCTCTGGGATGGCCTTGTGGGTTCGAATCCCACGTCAAGCACGGTCCTCGCACTTTTCCAAACTTACCTACTTTCCTAATTTCTAGTTTCTAAAACTCATTTCATCATTCAGCCCCTCTTTCCATCGCCTGCGATATTCGTCGTTGCCAACGTGCAAAGGTCCAAAAATCTTGCGCAGAATCTTTCTCTCAAACACTCCAAGCGTCGCTTCATCGGATATTGTCATCGTGACAATACGCGAGAGTGCCGTTTCTTCATGATAGGGAACAAGAAAAAGTCACAGGGGGCCAGATCGGGAGCATACGGAAGGTGCGGCAGCAATTCATAATGAAATTCAGTTTGACGGTCATAACTCCAGCTGAATGAGCTGGTGCATTATCGTGGTGGAGCAGCACTTTCTTTTTCACCAAATTCGGCCGTCTTCTTCAATTTTTTGTGAAAGCGGTCTAATAATTCACTTAGTAATGCCCAGTGATCGTTCTTCTTTTTTCTAAAAAATCCATGAGTATGACGCCGTTCGCATCCCAGAAAATCGTCGGCATGACCTTTCCTGCTGATGGGACTGTCTTCGCCTTCTTTAAAGCAGATTCACTGGGAGCTTTGATTGTTGTTTCGTTTCTGGTGTATAATGATGAATCCAGATTTTATCAACGGTGACAACACGACTGCAAAATTCCTTCGGATCTCGCTTAAATTGATCCAAACACTGCTGCGAAGTTAACAGCCCCACACCCGCTTATTGTTGCTTGTGAGAAAATGCGTCATCCATTGGGCCGACAATTTTTTATCGTCAACTTATCATATAAAATATAATTGGCGTTCCGGTTGAGACACCTTTGGCCTCTGTTACTTTGCGCACTTTCGTTCGTCGATTAGCGAGAATCATGACGTGGAATTTTGGAATGATTTCCTCGGTAGCCACGTCTGCCGGGCGTCTTGGTCGCTCCTCATTAAAAACGGATGTTCGCCCTCGTTTAAATTCGAGGAACCAATATCTAACTGTGATGACCACAGATTGCAAAGCGTCCCCATAGACAACATCTAGATTTGATTTTATCTCCTCGCTTTTTTTCCCATCCAAAAACAAAAAACGAATTACCGAACGATACTGCTCTTTTTCCATTTTAGCGAAAATCACGAAACACGATGTACTCGAATAGCTGCCAAATCCAAGCTAACCTATCAATCACTCTGAAATTTGTTTCGTCGTCGTTTGATAGATGGCAGCACAGGATGCTAACGCCAACTTCCCTCATGAACGCCCTCTGTAATCAAACACGGGTACTTATTGAACCGCCCACGTACTATTCTCTCCCTCACTTTTGTTTTCGATTTGATAAGTGGGCCGATTAATTCTCCGTTGCTACTCGAGAAAATCAATTTCAATATTCCTTAGCGAAGCTTACGAAATCATTATATTTTCTGGTTAGGGATGATTGGAACTAATTATGTTTCGAATGATCAGACTTCTAGAACATTGAGAGAATTGAATTCGCTTTCAAATTATATAGGCCTAGATTTTTCTTCAACAAAGTACCACTTCAAATTGTTACTAAATGAATTGTTGAACTAAATTCTAAGTATTATCAAATATTCTTTCTCTGTAAATTATAAGAAATTTTACATTTTATTTCATTCATTACAATGAAACCAAAAATTATTAGCTGAATTTATTTTTAATTGAATTATTTAGCATTAATCTGTTTTCTTGGCGGCCACCGTAGCCGAATGGGTTGGTGCATGACTACCATTCAGAATTCGGAGAACGTAGGTTCGAATCGCCGTGTAACACCAAAATGAAGAAAACGTTTCTTTTAATAGCGGTCGCCTCTCGGCAGGCAATAGCAAACATCCGAATGTATTTCTGCCATGAAAAAACTTCTCATAAACAAATATCTTTCGTTCGAAGTCGGCTTGAACTGTAGGTGTCCCTCCATTTGCGGAACAACATCAAGACGCTCGCCACAAATGGGAGGAGGAACTCGGCCAAACACTCAAAAAAGGGTATAATCGCCAATTAATTATATATATATATGTATATATAATCTGATTTTCATAGTATGTAAGAAATACTGCATTTTTAGATTATTAAATGAATAAAAAAATACGTAAATACCTTGATTAGATTTATTTAGTCATTAGTGAAAATATTATACAGGGTCCGCCATATAACTTTACGGAATTAAAAATGCTATAGAAACTACTCAATATTTTTCCAAACTGTTTTTTTTATTTTGAAGTACAATCCTTCCGGTTAATGATGGAACACAACTTCATTCATATGGCTGCCTCGGCTAGCCATGTACCATCCCATACGATCGGTCTAATTTTTCAACACATTTCGATTTTCTTCAGTGCATCAATTGTTGCTGGTTTGTTGGCATACCACTGGTCTTTGACGGCACCCCAAAGATAATAATCCAACGGCGTCAAATCGCAGCTCTCTCTTACTTTTTTCGCAAAGTAACGCACATACGCTTCATTCGGTGCTTTTCTTCTTCCCATTGCCGTAGGTAATTTTCGTACACATTCTGCAACATTACCATGATTTTCAAAGTAATGTCGCAATATTTCCCAGCGTTCTTTGAGCGTATACACAAACATTTTCGTTCAGCGGAAGAATAAAACTAATTTTCTGTCAAAACAGATGACAGCTAAGTGTTACCATTCTTCAAATAATACCTAGTTCAAGTCCGTAACGATAGATGGCGGACCCTATATAACAGAAGTCTAATTGCAAGGAAACTCAATTACAAAAAGGAATAATGGGCACGTTTTCTCATTTCTACTCATTTCCCAGCTTTTTGCCCAAAAACGTTTTTATATATTTGTAAGAATATTCCAGCACAAAATAGAGTTGTTTGATCAATATTTATTGCATTTAATATTGTTGGGAATTTCTTCGCTGCACGTGCTGCCTCTGCTCCGCTACTTCACAGTTGAACTCTATTTTTCACATGCGGAGCTGAGTTGTTTATTCGTGATAGGCGAAAGTATTTTAAATGTGACCCTGATTTTTTGTGAACCCATGCAGTAACTGTCCTATCTACACACATTTATGTTGAATGTGGGCTGGTGCCTTCTACATAAGTTGCTGGATGGCGCGTAAGATATCTGGCGGGCCGTAAAAGGTGGTAGAAGTTAGAAGTATGAAGAGATTGTTTGCTCTATATAATCTTGCATGGTACGCTTTTTGGATTGACTTAATGAATTTTGGTTCCATATATAAATTAGTGTACATGCATACATACATGCAATTAAATCATTTTATCTTATTGTCATAATAATGCGAATATTTACTTTTCATGCAAAATATTTTCCGTTAATTTTTTTTTAAATATATTTAATTCTATAACAAAAACCTTTCTGCCACATAAAGCACGTGTTCGTGACGCAAAATTAGTCACCTCATCGGAAGATTTATAATTTTTGTAAATGGCGTCATACGTCAATCATACACCGCACGAAAAATAAATAAAATATATAAAAAAACTTTTCCAATACCGTTTCGTTGATTGTACAAATGCTTAAAACGGTACATTCGTCTTCTTAGCTTCACAGTCGGTGGTGGATCATAGCTTCATGAACAATCTTCCTCCAGTTCATTCTCTCTTTTGCTACATTTTTCCAATTACGAATGCTCATCACTTTCAAGTCTGTATCGAAGTCATCAAGCCATATCTTTTTTTGTCGGCTCTTTTCCTTCCTCCTATTAGACGTAAAGTAAACACTTTTTTTAATTCTTTCATGTGGCGAATCCATTTTCAATTTTGTTGTTGTAACGGATACGAAACGTGCCGTCTTCAATGTGAATAGGACCGCAGAATTTGCTCATAATGTTTCTTCTTTCAAATCGTAATAGCTGGTTTATCTCATTAACTTTCAATGTCCAGATTTCAGCACCATAAGTAAGAATCGGACATATCAAAGTTTTATACATTTTGATTTTCTGCGTTCGTGGTAAAACCTTTGATCTGAACAATTTAATAATTGCCTAATACGCCTTGTTGGCCGCTTTAATTCTTTTATCTATAGCAATTAATGAATCGATAGAAGCAATCCCAAGTATTTGAATTCATTTACTCTTTCAAAAACAAAATTATCTAAAGGGTGGTTAAGTTTTAAGGGCCGGTGTTGATTTTGAACAAAATACAATTTTTTTAGGAAATTATTCTCATTTCTCTTTATTATAATAATATTGCTACGGCTCAATTATGTACAGAAGAAAATATAGGCCGAATAGCCGACGCAGCCTCGGCGGCACACCTCCATCCGATGGTCCAAATTTTCGATGACGCTGAGGCATAATTGAGGTTGTGCCGAATTATCTCATTGAATTGTTGCTGGCTTATCTACGTATACCTTTTCTTTCAAATAACTCCAAAGAAAGAAGTCCAACGGTGTCAAATCACATGATCTTGGCGCCCAATTGACACCGCCGCGACGTGAGATTATTCGGCCATCAAATTTTTCGCGCAAAAGAGCCATTGTTTCGTTAGCTGTGTGACAAGTGGCGCCGTCCTGTTGAAACCACATATCGTCCACATCTATATCTTCCAATTCAGGCCATAAAAAGTTCGTTATCATCTCACGATAGCGAACACTATTCACAGTAACTGCCTGACCGGCCCAATGATGCCGCCGGCCCATAAACCGCACCAAACCGTCACTCTTTGTGGGTGTATTGGTTTTTCGGCAATCACTCTTGGATTATCATTCGCCCAAATGCGGCAATTCTGCTTATTCACGAATCCACTGAGGTGAAAATGTGCCTCATCACTGAAGATGATTTTCTTCGAAAATTTTCATAATAAGCCTGAATAACTTTAACGCTTTGCTCGATTGTGTATCTTTCCATGGTTCAAATTGAGTTAGTCTGAAACTGAAAAATATGAAATTAAATGTAGAAAAAAACTTGACGTTTAGGTGTGGTTCATATTCAATATCGGCCCTTGAAATTTTACCACCCTTTATAACTAGATTGCTTTCATCCACTTTATGTGTTGAGCGAAGCATAAACTTAGTTTTTTCGACATAGGCATTCAGTCCTATATCTTTTGCTTCTGTTTTCAGTAGCTTAAAATGAATACTCATAACGGAAATTATTCGGCATTTATTTTGTTGGTATTTTAGTAACGCGCAAATTCCTTTTCTGTGAAAAACGAAGTAATTATAACACCAAAAGAGCAACCCCTTAATCTAAAAGTGGAAAATTATTATAAGAGCTTTTGATCGGTTTCCCTCTTTCTCATATTTTTGTCGTTGTTTTGGTTCAGAAAACCAAACTATGCCGCGCGAAAAAGCTTTGTCTGAATTTAAACAGGGACACATTTTAGAATGGAGAGAGAGAGTCCTTGCAATGCGAGAGATTGTTTCAAAATTAAACAGAAGCAAAACTGAGGTTTTGCATTACTTCCACCTGAAAGAAAAGTACGTATGTAGCTAAAGAAGTGGTGGAAAACCAAAACTTTGCGCTAGAGATGTTAGGGAAATGAAACGTTTAGCTATAAATAATTCTAATAGCGCTGCTGAAACTTAAACTCACTCTTAATGTAGAGATTTACCAAAGAACCTGGAAAATTCTCACAGGACTAACTATATATATATATATATATATAATTGGCGCGTACACCCTTTTTGGATGTTTAGCCGAGCTCCTCCTCCTATTTGTGGTGTGCGTCTTGATGTTGTTCCACAAATGGAGGGACCTACAGTTTCAAGTCGACTCCGAACGGCAGATATTTTTATGAGGAGCTTTTTCATGGCAGAAATTCACTCGGAGGTTTGCCATTGCCTGCGGAGGGGCGACCGCTATTAGAAAAATGTTTTTATTAGTTTTGCTTTCACCGAGATTCGAACCAACGTTCTCTCTGTGAATTCCGAATGGTAATCAAGCCCCAACCCATTCGGCTACGGCGGCCACAGGACTAACTATCTCTGTCTTTTTCTCTGTCTCTATTCTTTCCTATCTCTTTCTCTGATACTTTTTTCCTTCCCTCCTTGACTATCTACCCTCTTTCCTGAGCTTTAAATACAATGGGCTTTTCAGCCTCAGTGTTTTAGGAGCCACCAAATCTCTTAGTGCTCCTTGGCTCGACCAATTTCAATTTCAATACAAACAGGCAAGCAATGGAACGCGAAATGGCTAAAATAAAAATTTGCATCACTCTAAATCACTTTTGTTTTTATGCCTTTAGTAAAAAAGTGAATCAAAAATAAAATTAGATGATTTATTTTACGCCAGCTTGCATACGGAAGAAAATGCTCAACATCGCAATCAAAAAAATGGCCACAAATCACCACAACTTTTGAGTGACTTCAATTTTACACTTAGAGTGAAATTTAATATACTAAAAGGCAGCATACCCAGAAGTTTTCTAAAGATTCTGCGTAAAAAGTTGAAAGTTGGTGACAATTTTTTTAAATTTGTTAAATTTTTCTGAATTTTAAAGGGTGAAATGGTTGAAGTACTAGTCTGGCACTCCTCAAGCAGCACTGAAGCGCGTTTGATACCATTTAGAGACCTCCAACAGGCAGATATCTACAGTCTGCCAGAGAGAGCTGTTGATGTAATGAGGAAGGTTGGTGGGATTTGGGTTGGCGCACTGTCCCAGGCTGTTGAGGAAAGGAGTACCCAGTGGCCTTAGTCGTCTAGTAGTCAAACCCGGACATTTACAGAAGAGGAAGTACTCAACAGTCTCCTTCTCTGAAAGGTCCCCACAGTTTCTGCAACGGGGGTCAAATGGTAAACCCAGCTTTTCCGTGTGTGTGGCGATAGTCCAATGACCGGTAAACACAGCTATGAGTTAGAAAATATAATGACGTGGAATCCCCAGGACTTTCTGAGTCCTCCGTCTATTGTAGTGGGGCCAAACGGTTTTCAAAATAGCAAATGAAGCTTTCCTGAGAAATAAGTTGTGTAATTCGCCTGTAACAACAGTCTGAATTTTGTGCAAAGTTTGAAATTTAATTTTATAAGGTTTTTTTATACAATGGCACTATATTCTTATAAAAAATTAACAAAAAAATTAATTTTGCTTGAAAATATAAAAAGACTTAATTATGTGAGCACAAGTGTGCATAATATTATATGTTATATAATATATTTCAGTGTAGCACTTGGAAATAGGGGATTTATTTGTCTGCACATAGCGAAAGGAAAACAGGAGATGTAATTACATTATTTTTTATGAATTTCATGTTTTGTTACGCAAAAATCTACATAAATAGAGGAGATGATTTAATTCTGCTACCAAACGCTTACGAAGGCAAATAAATCTGCATAAATATAGATGGATTGCATGGTGAAAAAAATTAATGGTGTGGCCAATATCAGACCGTCAGTCAATTTGCCAGGCTCAACTGTTGGGCTGACGTAGCAGGAGTTACGAATCGGTTCGTTTACGAAAAAACCTCATTCTTAGTTTTTCGTGATATACGAAAAAAGTCAACATAATGTAACCTCGTTGCTATCTGAACAACGAATGAGTAGACGAGGGTGTGGTTATTGGCCAAACTTAGTAATCTATCGTCCTTGGTTGGATATTTGGTGGCAAGGAATGTACAGGTTGGTTGAAAGGTACTGAAGGCGTTACCTAGTAACTCCTATGAAATCAGAATTTACTTTATATGCCATTTTAATAGTCGTATTCGATAACGAAAAAATTTGTAAAAGTTATTCTTAATGTCTGCAAGTAGGTGTACGTTAACGCCAAATAATTTATCCAACACTCAAAAATTTGAGAGCAAAAGGACAATTTGATGCAAAAGAGGTACTCATGTGCTGGAGAAATGAAAACATAGAATCCGCACTGGTTTGTTTGAAAATTTGTTGTTTATCATTACACTTTTACTATGGGACTAATGATCCCTGCTGTGCCTTCAAAATAGAGGACCGTCGAGCTAAATCCGGAAAACATTTCGAAAGCTTTGGAGCAGTAGCGTTAAGTCTAAAACCGTTGATAAAGGGACATATTTTTAGTGTATTGTTTCCTGATTGACATTGGAGTGCCGGAGTAGGTGATAGTGAAAAGATGAGTCGAGAGCAGGACAGAAGAGCTGCGATACTAGAGTCACTTCGCACCGGAAAAAGCCCTAAAGAGATAATTGAGTGGTTTGGTTACAAAAAAAAACGCGAGTTGTTAAACCCTGGATGGACCGGGTGGCTGCTGAAAGAGAATATGTGTTTCAGCAGAACTCTGCACCTACTCACAAGGCAAAGAAGACTCAGGCTTGGCTCCAGAATAACCTACCCTACCTTTGGTCACCAGATTTTTGGCCACCTTCAAGCCCAGACTGCAATCCTCTTGATTATTACGTGTGGGGCACAGTTGAAGCAAAAGTTAACGCGAAGCCTCATAACACTAAGGACGCTCTGAAGACAACCATCGAGGAAGTGATGACCACAATGGACAAAGAGGAGGTAGCTCGCGCATGTGGGCGCTGCAGGTCCCGGCTGGAGCAGGTAATTGCACGAGATCGAGGTTACATTGAATAATTTTCAACTATGATATGTGTACTCACATTATACAAAGTTAAGTTCAAATAAAATTATTTTTGAGTAAATATCCAATAGTTTTGTTTTTAAGTTCAACATTCCGGATTTACCTCGACGGCCCTGTATAATAATATATAATATTACTTTGATCTTGCATACCACGCCAGCAAAATGAAGTGGATCTAAGAAGATCCCAATTTTAGAGTAAAAACTATTCAAATTTGGTCATGCATTTCTAAAGCAGAAAAATATTGAAAAATAATTCAGACAATTTCTGTATGTTTTTTTTAAGTTTCGATTAGTTTAAAAAATTTTTCGAAACGGTATTTATAAGTTATCTTTTCTAAGTCCATACGACCCCAACTTCGCCTATCTTAGCCTATCCTTTTTTTTCTTCTGATTACTTCTTTGATAAGCATAGGGCCTCTACAAGGCCTTTCTAATGCACGCGGTTAGATGTTTTGTCTTAGCGTTGTCCGAGCTTGTGTTTATGGAGGATAAGTCATGCATAATAGATCTTTTCGAGGTGTTCTTTGGCCGACCGCAGCTTCTGCTTCCCTGAGAATTCCAATCTGGGGCCATTCTTGTGATGGTGCGGTTTCCTGAAAGCGTGGCCTTTCCAACTCCATTTACTACTACATTACTTACTACACCCTATAAATCTCTCATCATGCCCGTCCGAGGACGCGTCCCTTGGAGTATTTTATAGAAAGATTCTGCGGAAAGTTTTTCGAACTTTGCACGTTGGCGTCGGCGAGTATCGTAGGCGATGGAACAATGAGCTTTACGACGGCATAGACATAGTGCATCCACTAAAGATCCAGCGGTTTCCTTAAGTCGTCTGAATGGACACAAACTCTCGGGTAATAAAAATATTCGATGCGATATCAGCTAATGGCAGCACAGGAAGAGAAAGACCTCCTCTGCGTTGGAAAGATCTGATAGAGAAGGACTTGACTTCACATGGTGTTTGCAACCGACGGCGGTTAGCACGAGCAAGAATCGACTGGCGCGCTTTGTTCAAATCGCTTAAGATCAATCGGTTATCGTGTCAATCAAGAAGAAGATGCCAGATCCGCAGTTTGTTTTTCTACCATACGGGGCAATTACGGAGGAGGCACACAAACATTTTCTCATCTTAAAGATAGATTCGCTTAGTCCTTCCGCGTGTATTCTCATTAGACAGGACCCTGCTTGAACTACAACCACACTCTCTCTCAGAGTACACGCTCTCAGGTGCATTTCTTTGTTTTGGTGTATCGGTAGTTAGTGCGTCACCTATGGGCTAGCATAGTATCACACTAAATGAAGACCGATTTCCTAAATAAAATTTCTATAATTTGTGAGCGCAGCCGAAAAGTTAGTTCTTACTTTGTGAAGTGTGAAATATAATTATTATTAGAAGGCCATTACGCACTGCGACCAGAGCTGATCTATTGTGAAAAATAGCGAACTAAAATTTAGTGGCTTATGTAAGCTTAGGAAGTTAACCAGTAAGACAGATGGGATTTCCTTCGATACGGCTGTTCCTACTTAAATTTGTCAGGGGCTTGCTGACGTATCCTCGTGTCTAATAGACTTGAAACTACCATTACATTGAAAAGCTCTCATTTCTATTATGCCCCAAACGGTGACAGCAAATTATCTAAGCTGACTCACCGACTCTAATCGGGCTTTAGCAAAGCGACTACGATCACTTATTACTGATAGAAGGAGAAGTGGTTGGTAATTTTATAATCTCACCACAAATTTCTGTTTCAACTTTGATGACCCATTGGAATATTTCTACTGAATTTACTACTACCTAACCGCACCTTATGTCATCGCGCAAGTTGAACCATAAATCATCAACCTCTACAGTACGTAGCTATGTATGTATGCTCATAAGTATAGCTAATTAAAAAAATTCTGAATAATATGCAAAAAGTTGATAAAAAAAAAATATTAAAAGGCATAACTTATGCTTGGTAGTCTCTAAAAGCTGCGTACTTATATTTATGTCAATATGTATTGTATATTTATAAATAGGTATGCAATCTGCGTGAAGTTCTATTGTACGGCCCTACTTGGAGCTCAGCTGAATCAGACTTGAACAAAAGGTGGGTAGATGAGCTTAAATAGTATATTTATATATGTACGTATGTAGGTAATCAGGCAAGTGAACACACTAAATCTACATAAATACATACATACATACATACATAAGTGAGAATCTAACTTAAAATTGTGCTGCTAGATCCCCTCCATTACACTGCGACCACTATTTGCACTCTACGCATACCATCAGCAGACGCACTAGCATTTAACAACTGGAGTTAGCTCGCGCTGTAGGGGCAGATGTGTGTGCCTATGTCCAAACACTGAGCCGGCTAACACTGACTGACTGACTGACAGCAGTCAACAGCTATTCAATAGCTTTCAAATGAGCGATAAGCGACCGGTAGCAATGCTGCGGCATTGTGTGCTTGATGACATCATTTACGGCGAGTGATGGCCGCTGAAAGGCGGAGTGCGTGCGGGCGGGTGATGTTTAGTTGGTGCAGTGGCAATTCTCACTCACTCTGCTGTGTTCTCGCTTGTTGTGAGCGGCTCCCTCTGGGAGTATACCAGCTTGACATATCAGCGTTCGCATTTTCATAAAATTTGTTTTGTTTACTTATTTGTAACAATTTATTATTACCGAATCGGAGAGAAAAGACGAGTCAAAGCGGGGAAAAGTCAGGGTTGAAGGACACATACACAAAAATAAATATGTATATATACGAGGGCTGGTTAATAAGTGCATGCAAATTGGAACAGATGGGGTTTGCGTTACAAATCCGGCGTCTTTCTTGTCAAGAGGCATCTTTGAAAAGAACGCGACCTAATTTTTTAGTTCATCAATCAAAGAGTTTCGTTTGACGTCTACCGGCATTTACGTAAAAATGAAAAAAAAAAAACAAAGAACTTCAATCAAGTCCCAGCTTCTTGAAATTTGTTCGTCAACCAAAACAAAGAAAAAATGAGTCTCGAGACATGTTGTTCTTAAAGTTCGACCATTTTTATAATAAGTTTCAATAATTTTAACGCGTTGTCGTGTAAGATCGGTCATATGCCTACTTGACAAATGTCAAAGATGACATAGAAATGAGGTACAGTCTAGGAATTATTCACTACTGACAACCATGCGTCACTTTTGAAAGACCTTTTACCATCTTGTATGAACTCCCCTTGACTCAAGCAAACAAAAAATTGGAAGGTATAGTTGGAAACCTTCACCATCGATTAGAACCATCCACTACTCGATTAGTCAATTTTGTTACGGCCGTATCAGCACAAATGTCTCCGAACGTTGCGGTTTCCGAACTGAGGTCATCACATTCGAAATGGTCAATAAAATCCATGGTATGATGCTGGACAGTGGCAGTTTGGTGCGTGACTATCAACCGGTAGTGCCTTGGCCCGAAACCTCGGAAAAGTTTTCTCAGAGCGGTATCCCTCGGTAGGTAATGACCAACTCCGAGTATATTTCTGCGATGGAAAAGCTCTTCATAAAACCCCATCTGCCGCTCGGAGGCGGCATAGAACTGTAGGTCTCTCCATCTGTGGAAGAACATTTGGAAGCGTCGTTCGGGCATTCAACGATTCATGATGACATGCTAAATGTTACTGAACACAAACATCAACACATTTTTCCATTATCAGCGGTTAAACCATAATGATCGCTATCGGTAGTTCTCACGAAGCTAAAAAAACACCCGACATTATATGGATTTTCGCTGAGCATTCGTAAATTGGATGTCGTGTTTGCTTACAATTGACAATAAACTTCAAAAGAGTGTTCGTCGATGTTCCGAACGGGGTTTCGCACCGTCATTTCATCGAGACACTAGGGAACGGTCGGGACAGTCTACTTCTCGTGGTGAATTCAAACTGAAGGGGCCTGAGGGAGGTAGATCTGTCGACTGACAAGGTCATGACAAAATATTTTTTTAGATGCTCGCGGTTTAAAACGCTCAATATTATCTCAAGCATAAATTTATTTGTATGGATAGCGCAAAATTGAACAACCTTTCAGGCCTACTATTTTGGCCTAAAATGGATTTTTTTTGTAGAAACCGCCATTTTGCCAAAAATATGTATTTTGCTTATATCTTCGATTAATTACTAGATTTAACATTACTTTTACGAAATCTGTTTGGTTTTTTAATTTCAGAGGATTCAGTTCAGAGATATAGTGGTCACCACAAAACGTCTTTTTTGAGAGGAGCTTCCACAGATCAGCTGTAGCTCCTTTCCAAATAAATATTTTTAATAATACTAAGTCATAAAATGCAGTTAAAAGATAATATAATATGTGCGCACAATTTTAGATCAATAAATTTAAAAGTTTTCTTGGAAAAAATTCTGGAAAATTCGCTTTTTTCGGCCTTCTAACCTTAAGAAATGACTCGATGATAAAAGATTTGGTTCGGATGAAGAAATCGTCGAAGAAACAAACGCATACTGAATGCGATTTCGAGGGATTCACCAAATTGAAGAAGCGCTTCATGAAATGTATCGAGCCAAAAGGAGACTATGTTGGAAAATAAAATGTGTTTTTTTGGTGACGAATAAAGTTTTAGTCTTTTCATTTTTCTGCGATTTATTGACCCACTCTCGTACCTACATGGAGTTCTTTACTGTAAATTTGAAACCTAAAATTAATTATAATAATATTAAAAATTTTATTGTCACTGCATTAATTCAATTTTTTTGTTACAGGTACAAATGCACTTATATAATTAGTTTTCTAAATGTTCAGTTTGCATTTTGCTTTTTATCGAAAAAAAATAAACAATTACTACGCAATTCAGTAATTAGCATCGCTTCAGAGGTGACAAGGGACTAGCCCTTCAATGCTAATTACCAACACGGGTATTTACAGTTAAAGAGTCAGAAAACAAAGTAGCCACTGATGCAGGGAAACACGAGAGCAGATGCATCTAAATAGGCATGGAAGCGAAAATTACAGTGTATACAAATGTATGATATGGCGGAACAGTAACAGCCATAAAACTGTATAATTTTGATAGCGGAATTACGATATATGTAGGATAAAATGCATCCCTGCGCAGCAACCCTAATAAGACGAACGAAGTGGAACCAGAAGTGGATATAACTTTTAGACTAGGCCTCCTCTATTCGGCACTTCTCTGCTCGCTATCTCTCTATTCGACTAAGTTGACGAAAAATTTGCATGCGAAAGCAACAACAAAGTTATCGAGGAAGATTCGCCGTTAGCGAGTAAGGCTATATATCGTTACACTGGAATAACTCCAATAGTTCAAGGAAAATTTTAGGTTTTAAATTTAACAAGGCTTTCATTTTCTTCAAAGACAGAAAGCAAATTTTATGGCAACCTTTCTAAAGATATAAAATAAGAGACTTCGTTTATTTAGGATTCAGCACATCCTGTCTTTACAAACAGTGCTTCATAAGTGTTTGTTGTAGCAGTAATACAAGCCCCGTCAGTCAGTCACCGGTCGTCTTCGTCTGGCTTATCTAAAGGTAGGCCCAGGAAACTTCGTGCTTCGACAGGTTGGGTCCAGAGGGAGAAGGGTGTTAGATGAGTAGTTTTTAAGGGGCTTGTGAAAAGGTGGTTAGTGTCTTCACATGCCGGACATGTGTTTGGTATGTCGGGGTCAATTCTGGGTAAGTTGGAGTTTAACCTGCTACAATATCCAGAACATAATTGTGCCAGTGCTACGCGGGTCTCACGGGGAAGCTGGAGCTCTTCATCTGCTGTAGGTGTTGGTTGGACTCCGATTACGGCATTCGGTGGACGGGAGCTTAAGAAGGTGGTAACAGTCTCCCGGTGAATGTCGTTCAGTGTCTGTCTAAACACTGTCTGGTCTAGTAAATTTCTGTCAGTTTTGTCCTGGATCTCGTCGGCATAGTTTAAAAGGTGTCTCCTGACGTGTCTAGGAGGCGGCTCTGGCTCAAGCAGGTGTCTGCAAGGGTGAAAACTGCGGTAGCACCCTAACAGGAACTGCTTGCTGAGCAGTTTGTTGCGTAATGGAGCACAGGGAGCATCTGTGCCTCATTATGAAGATGTTGAAGCGCTGCCAGCAAGCGATTTGAGGACCTTGTGGCGATTTTGGACCTTAGTGGCAATTTCGGTTGTGTGCGCAGAAAAGGAGAGCAAACTGTCGAAGGTTACACCCAAAATTTTGGGATTGTTTACAGTTGGAATTGGTATGCCATCGACTTTTACCTTGAGAGGCAGTTTGACCTCCTTTGTCCAGGTGGTAAAGAGAGCTGCCGTGGACTTAGTGGGGGAAAGTTGGAGATTCCTCGCAGTGAAAAAGCGAGAAAGGTCGGTGAGGTAGATGTTCACTTTGGAGCACAGGCCATCGATGCCATTGCCCGACGCCATTCTTGAATAAATATACTGTGCCACACCTTCTTTTGGCTAAATGCATTTATCATAGCATTTAAACAGCCGTCCATCCTTCTGATGTTACAGGCTTTAACTCTCATTGTCTATGAGCTGGTTTGTTACCTATTTTGTTTATTTACCTCGTAAAAAGAGACATCATGAACTTGATCAATATAATAGATATTCTTATTAAAAAGTTTAAATAATACTCACGTTGATAAGTCTACTACAGGCATTCCCTCTCCAACCTCTTTGCCCTCTTTCTCGCAAAATTTCTGACTCATGGAGTTGTTGTAATTAAAAAGGCAATTGGTGAGCGCTTCAACTAGCTCACGATTTGCTAAAGTCTCGGGCTTTTTCGTTTGCGACTTGGATTGGTTCTGCGGTTTCGCTAAACGCTGTTCTTCGTTGTTGCCAATGTAAATTGCTTTCGCGTGCGGCGACATCATTTCAAAGAAATCTGACTTCAATTTTGAGCTCACCTTCAGCATTTCCGAGTTTGAGCAATTTGATGGCATGGATGCGCTAGCATCACCACCAGCGGCCAGCATATCTATCTCTGTGAGTGATGGTCTAAGCGATGGCTCGCCGAGTCGGTCAGCGTTGCGCGGTGAGCGCGCCGAATTCGTAGGTGTGACCGAAGGTGGCGGCGGTGGCGGGTTAAGTGGATTGCGACGTTTTTTCAATATCTTGACGCCTCTTTCGCCTTGCGTGGCCATTTGCTGACTGCTGGTAAGACAGTTTGGGCGCGCAGTCGCACGTCCGCGGCTTGTGTCGATTAGAGCAGACAGACGAGAGGAGGGTGGCAGGGAAGAGCTGGCGCGCGCACTGTGACGCGCAGCGTGCGCAACTCTCGCTGGCTGCAGAGCTTGCAATTGCAGCTGTTTTCGTGTTAGTGGCTTGGGTGTCGCCAACTGAGTTTGTTTTTGTTCGAATTGTTGCTGTTGTTGGTTTAGTATTTGCTGCTCCTGCAGCATAAGTTGTTGCTTCTGCTCAAGCTTTCTATGAGACTGCAATTGATTTTGATGGAGGTGTTGTTGTTGCTCGGCAATACACTGTTGGTGCACTTCCAGCTGCTGTTGCAGTTGTTGTTGTGGGTTGCGCGACTCTTTTAGAATCTGCTCGGTCTTTTGATTGTTGATAGCGGTGCCATTTCGCTTTTTCAGGTGTCGCTCTAACTTTTCCTGCTCGTATGCCTGCTGTAGCAACAGTTGCTGCTGTTGTTGGATGTGTGTATCGTAGTTTTCGGTGCGCTCGCGCAGACTCTTTTGATGTTGGCGCTCCTCTATTTGTTGTTGCTCTAGTTTGTTAGGCTTACCCTGCTTGTTCGCACTACTTTGCTCGTGCTGTTCAAATTTGTTCAATTGCTGCTGCTCTTTCTTGTGCTGTTGTTGTTCCTTTTTGTTGCTATTATACCTTACTTGCTGCTGGTCGTTCACTTTATTATTGTCCGGTTTTATTGCAATTCCAACGTCAAAATTACTAGAGTTCTCCTCAAAGCTCACAAAATCTGAACCGCTCTCACTGGCTACGTCGCCGCCGTATTCGTAGTTCAATTTGAAGTTATCGAAAACAACAATATCACTGTTACTCGCTGTATTGTTGTTAGTGTTATTATTTCTCTTACCGGCACATTCATCGCGGAAGTAGCCGGTTAACTGGGTGGCTTTAATGGGCTCGATGATCACTCTTGGTTCAATGAGGTAGTTTGATGCGTCTCTAGCTTTGCCTATATCATCATCATTACCATCATCATCTTCGGCACAATCGTCGATATAGTCGCCGTTCTCAAACTCATCGTCATCGTAATAATTATCATCATCATCGTCTACATCAATATCACAGATAACCGTTTCGAAGGCACTCGCCGTGGGCACTTCGTCCAAGAAAGCAGCAACAGCTTCGTGGCGTTTGGCCGATTCATTGCTTGAGTGGCGGTGCTGGTTATGCTGTTGTCGTTCAGTCTGCTTTGCCGCTTTCAACTCTATAGTCGCAATCGTATGTGAGTTCGCGTTCGCAATTCAATTAACGTTACGAGGAGTAGTAAATATAATAAATTGAGCGGGTTTTGTGGCGTACATTCATTTCATTTGTATATGTATGTAGGTGTATATGCAAAAGAGTAACAAATAAAACAATTGCATATGAATAAATGACATACACCAACAAAAACAAAAATATTAGAAATTAATTATGAAAAAATCAATTTGAATTGTATGTATTACGGGAAAGTGCGTTTGGTCACTAAATATTTTTACAGAAATTAGTGTAATGAAGTGATTTTCATACATACAAACATATGTATCAGTAAATTGTATATGTATATGCGTATGCAAATGCGCGTAAATATGTGCGTATGTCAATAAAGAATATTTATTTATGTACTTAATTCAATCAAGAGGCATTGTGCACAAAGAGAAGAAAAAACGCATACAAATTTAAAATGATTTTTCGGTTAATTACTTCAAATTGTGTGTTGATATGCGAGATCGAAACGAAGCAAACTAAAAATGTAGAAATTATTAATTTTTTAGCAAAATAATAGTTTTACTAAAAAAATAACAAAAGAAAAAAAATGTGCCAAAAATGAAAATGTAAATGTGAAGGTCAAAATAAGAATGCGAAACTTCTGACAATTTAAATTAAAAACAAAAAAAATGTACCAAAAATGAAAATTTAAATGTGAAGTTCAAAATAAAAATACGAAATTTCTGACAATTTAAATTTAAAACAAAAAAAAAAAAAAATGTACCAAAAATGCAAATTTAAATGTGAAGTTCAAAATAAAAATGCGAAATCTCTGATGATCTTAAACTAAAAACAAAACAAAAAATCGATTTCTAGAGATGTCTGGAGACAAATTTCAAAAGGATAAAATAAAAAAATTTTAATGAATAATAAAACTTAAAAAATGTCACCCTTAATAGACCAACTTTTTCTTTTTTAGCGCAAAAAATATATTTATTGTCTTATTTAACTTCTATGCAAAATTATCTGACACTGAATATCGGATAATTGAAATAGAATTTGTTTGGTTGTTAGTTGACTGCTGGTCGATTCAGCAGGCCTTTAAGCAAGAAATTCGACTCGCATGTGATTTATATTGACATACATATAGTACACTTGTCTCAAAATAACAGCAGCGCGACGAATTACCAAGTTTTACTTTGCTTCCACGACAGTCGGTTCTACGTAATCGGAACGACCCGGATTTATGTCTAGCCAAGGACAGTCACTTCAGCAGCATTCCCCGTATGTAAATATGGGGAATGTTTATGCTGGCACAACAATAAAAGAAAAATGCATTCTACAACAAAAACCATGCAACTCAAAGCTTAAAAACCTGTATAAAATCAACAAAAATTTCACAAATTTAAAAATATTATCATCAAAATGTTTCACTGTTTAATAAAAACTTTTAGAAAACTGCTTCAAATTTCAATATAAAAAAATCTAAGTTTGAAGTCACTCAAAAATTGCGCTGATTTTTTATGACTATTTTTTGGATATGATGTTGATACCAACATCGACCTTCTCTAAGTATTCTTTGGCCGACCGCAACCTCTGCTCCCTTGCGGGTTCCAGTCCAGTGCCATTCTCGTGATGCTGTCTGGTAGTTTTATAAGTTTGTGTCCTATCCATCGCCATTTTTTGCGTGTAATGGTGTTGGAGACCAGCCATGTTTTACTTCCATACAACAATACTGACTTCACTCATGAGCTGGTAGTCCACATTTTAGAGCGCCTGGAGATTTACGAACTCGCCCATACTGTATGCATTCGCCCGAAAGCCACCCTTGCTTAGCCTGCAGTTCACATTTTCATCTACTCTGCCGTCTGTTGTGATGATGCAGCCGAGGTAGCAGAAAATTTCGACAAATTCCATCGGACACCATACAACCGTTATAGGACTTGTTTTATTGTGGTTGAGGCTATGAGAGCCTTCATCTCCAGTCCAACCGTGCGTGCCAGTGCCACCTTGTCCACCTTCGCTTGCATGCCGGTGAGTTTGTGAGAGAGGAGGCAGATGTCATCGCCGAAGTTCAGGCCTCCATACGACGTCTCTTTTGTGCAGGACCAATTTTGATATACTAAATTAAGCGGCGGCCGTAGCCGAATGGGTTGGTGCGTTATTACCATTCGGAATTCACAGAGAGAACGTTGGTTCGAATCTCGGTGAAACCAAAATTAATAAAAAAAAAAAATCATTTTTCTAATAGCGGTCGCCCATCGGCAGGCAATGGCAAACCTCCGAGTGTATTTCTGCCATGAAAAATCTTCTCATAAAAATATCTGCCGTTCGGAGTCGGCTTGAAACTGTAGGTCCCTCCATTTGTGAAACAACATCAAGACGCACACCACAAATAGGAGGAGGAGCTCGGCGAAACAGCCAAAAAGGGTGTACGCGCCAATTATATATATATATAAATTTAATGGGCTATAAAACTGCATACTCAGAATATTCCTAAAAACTCTTAATAAAATTTTAGTAATTCTGTTTTTTTTTTGCAATTTACTAAAGTTTTGTGAATTTCGCTCAAAGTTTGGGTTGGTTTATGGTTTGGATTATTTGAGTTATATAGTTTTTGTTGTAGAACTATCTATACTATTAAACTATACAAAATTTTATACAAAAAAAAGTTAAAACTTGATCATTTGTCGTGGTCCTATTATTTTGAACACAAGTGTATGTATATAAGAAACAATATTTCGTTTTTGGGAAAAATGCAAATATAAAATCTATATGCAGATCGCACCCGATGAAGTTATAATGCGGTATTCGAAAATATTTTCCAAAATGCATGGCAATTTCTCATATACCAAAACAAAAAAAAAAAAATAATAATGCTGACGCCCTGGATAAATGCTTCGTATTTCATATGAGAATAGAACAAGAAAAATCAAATCCTTCCACAGTTATAAGTAGAATAGAGTAAAATATATACAAGGTGGCGAAAAATTTAACATCCAATTTTGTCTTTCAATAACTTTTACTAACCAAAAAAATATTGAGTGAGGAAAGATCTTAATTTTGATCTTTACGCGCTCCAGTGCTTGTCTGTTTGCGTACTGCAGCTGTTTAGTTCAAATATAAACTAATACTAAAAAAAAGATGTTAAAAACAAAAATTTTTTAAAATAAAAAAATAATAAAAATAGGGGGGAAAAAATAAAAGGAAAATAAAAAAAAATACAAACAACAATATATAGGTATATATATAAAAAATTAAAATAATAAAAAAATAATAAAAAATACAAAACAAAAAAAAAAAATATATAAAAAAATACGAAAATAAAAATAAATAAATAAAAACTAAAAGTATCAATTAAAAAAAAAATTGAAAAAATAAACAAAAAAATTTAAATAAAAATAAAAGGGGGGCAAAAAAGTAAATAAATAAAATAAAAAAAAATTAAAACAAATTAAAACAAAAAATAATAAATAATTTAAAAAAGATAAATAAAAAAAAAAATAAATTTGTAAAATAGAAAAAAAAATTAAAATAGAAAAAAAATAAAAAAATTAAAAATAAAAAATTAAAAATAACAAAAATATAGGGGAGATCGGGGGGTTATGAGACGGGTTTTGTTTTTTGACCATAAACATAATATAACCTATCCATTTTTCTGCACATTAAAATTTTTTAATTGTGATTAAGTATAACAACACTTTGACAAAAGATTAATTTCTTAAAATTATAGAAAAATCTCTAAGTTTTGCCTGCCTGCTCAAAAATCATTTTTTTCGGATTTTCGCATGTTCGGGGGGTTGTGAGACACAAATTTCATCAGAAAGAAAACGGCCTGATTTTATAAAAATTTTTTATTTCAATCGTTAAAAAGGCATATATTGGCTTCTACAATATAATTGATATGAACAATATGAATAATATACCTAATCAATCAAGTCAATGAATATCCGAAAAAGAAAATATTAGATTAATCAGATTCACAATGGATGCAGGTGTAATAGCCGGCTGTTAAATTTGCACATTTCAAGTGAACAGGTCTATCGCAAGTATTACAGTGAATCGAATTGTTTCGGTTTAATTTTTTGGGCATTACACCTTTGCAGATAATACAAAAGTCTTCATCTTCAGAGTAGAATACTATTAAATGTTCCTAGATTACGGAAATAGCATGTCTCATGACCCCCCGAATACGCTGTCTCACGACCCCCCAATTGCTTTATTTTCAATGTGGCCACTGTTTTATGGATGCATTTAATATTTACGCAAAACTCTTGTTGTGGGTCAAAAGGCTACTCACCAAGGAAGGTTTTGATGCATGCACTTTTATAATTAGCTTGTTCAACAAAGTGTAAGAAACAACAAAAACGATTATCAGCAAAACTTTCAATCACACAAGTGGAGTCGCGGTATGAGGACACACAAATAACCTGCATGAACAAAATATTTGTCATGTAAATATTATGATTGAAAGCTAGCAAGAAGTTACGCAGATACCAGACAGATGCCGCGCTCTTCAGTTCAGGGCTGTGAGCGTGTCTCATGACCCCCCGTGTCTCACGACCCCCCGATCTCCCCTACAAATAAAGAATAAAAATAGAAAAGGAAAAAAAAAATAAATAAATAACATAGAAAAAAAAATAGAAAAATAAAACATAAAATAAAATAAAATAAAAAAAATAAAATAAATAAATAAAATAAAAAAAATTAAAAAGCAATTGAAATAAACAATTATAAATGAAAATAAAATTAAAAAAATTAAATTATAAAAAATAAACTAAATAAAATAAAAAATTAAAAACAAAATAAAGAATATAAATAAAAATATAGAAAATAAAAATAGGAAATAAAATTAAAAAAAAATAAAATTAAAAAAATAATGAAAAAAATTAAAAATAAAAATTAAAATAAAAAATAAAAACATTAAAAATAAAATCAAATCTATAAAACTCTGTTAGTTTCCTATTGTTTGATTTATTTCCTATTGGAAAAGTGTTTTTTTTTCACTAAAAGGGAGTTGGTTTTTGTGCACTTTGTTGTGGAACACAAAAGAGTAATAAGGAGAAAAAATGTAAACTTTTATAGTTGGTGCTTTGTATTTGCAAACAGAACAGATGGCATTGTGGTAGCGAGAAATGTTAATCGGTGTATGAACTGTCTGTTGACATACATATATAGGGTATTCACAAATGTATTGTAAGTGTCGTTTTTTTGTATGCCAAAAACATTAAACGGCTAAAAATATATTTCAGATGATCGGAAATTACCATTAAGGCATATAATGAATTTTCACACCATTAAAAAGTAATTGGTTACTGTTTGAAGTCCTCTAAATATTTACTTAACCATTAAAAACTTTTGGACATATGACAATACGACACTTATGACAACTTGTGAATCACTTTACGTATGTAAGCAAACGTTATACATGTAAAGTTACTGTCAATTATTTGCTTCAAACTATAAAAAATGGTTCTTCGGCCTTTAGTAAACATTTTTAGGATCATTTCAAGATTTTGAGTATGCAGTTGTTTCTACTTCCTATCATTATTTTTATTTTTTATTAAGTAGAATACACCAATTTAAAACTTAATATAAAGCAGAGTACGAGTACGGAGAGTATTTGGCACTTGTGAGTTAGACAGCTGCAGTAAACAAAGATAGACGTAATGGAGCGCGTTAAGGTCACAAGAAAGATTTCTATCACTCAAAATCTATATATAAAAATTTGGAATTTAAAGCGTCCAGTTCATTCATAACTTTTAAAGAAATCGGCATTGAATTCCATACATATTTTGATAACACTTACAAAAAGCAAAACGCACAGTGACCTCAAAAAGTAAAAAAAAACTATTGCTTCCGATTACAAACTTTCAATGGTAACAAAATGTGTTTTTTTGTGTTTTTGTATGTTATAGATAGACAGTATTCAAAAAATGTTACGAAAATTAAAAGTATATAGCACTTTTTTAACAAAAAAAATATGCAAATATATTTGACCAAAGTTCGACTCTCTTTTGCTGAAACCGCACTATTTTTTGGGGCAGAATATGGCTCAAAGCGAGGCCAAAGTTCTCTAGTTATACATAATATTTTAAAGTAGTCGTAAAAAAATGATTGTAACTCACTGTACATATTGTATATTCTATGTAAAGGGTCTTTCATAAGACGTGCCTAGAGTTTTTTTAACTATCCGTTAGGCATGCGGGTCTTTTTGACATTGGGCGTGAATTTACCATGTTTCAGTTTCAGCTAACGACTTGAGCTTCCAGGTAGCTTCCTAAAATTTAATTTTCTATAGATTTATGGATATAACTTTTTAAAAAGAATCCTCGAACAGGACGAAAAAAGACAAATCCGGGTGCCTAATGGAAGGTTTTAAAAAAGGTGTTAAACGGAATGTTAAAATAAAACCCGTAAAAAAATTTATATTCTCTCAGGTTTCACTATTTTTTATTACGAAAACGGCTCTCAACAATTATATGTGAAAAATGACAGCATTTAAATGTCCATCGTGAACACGTCTACAGGCAAAATCTACCAAGCAGCTAATTCATGAATGCCTAATGTCGAGATATCGATTTTGAAGGGTTAAAAATTTGTTCAGCAACACTGTGCGCTACAGCCATCAGCAATATTCTCAACAGAATGCCTACTTTTTGGTCGGCCAGTTCTTCTTCTATCCTCGACAGAACCAGTTTCTTGAAAATTTTTCACCAATCTTTGAATTGCCGAACCATTCGGACGATTATTTCCAACAAAAGAATCAAGAAACTTGCGATGCGTTGTTCTTAAAGATCGACCACTTTTCATAACAACTGTGAATGATTTTAACGCCTTGTTTTATCGTGTAAAATTGCACATCTGGCTACTTGACAAATCTCAAAGATGGCATAAAAAAGGTACCGTCTAGGAGTTATTCACTACTGACATACAGCCCTCATTTTCGAAAGACGTTTTGCATGCATACATTTTGTTGAACTAAAAAAAGAGAACATTTTTTAACAAACAAAACAAACATAGACGAGTGGATTTGTGCGTGCCTGATATTCTGTTTGTTTCCACTGTGGACAGAAAGCATCAAATAGCGGTCTGCACTTGGCAGTCGGCAGGCAATGGTAAGCTCAGAGTGCATGTCTGCAAAACCAATTGTTGTTCGCAGACTTAAGCCCCACAAATTGTGGACCACGATGTAGAGAATAGAAACCGAAACCCGCTACTTTATTTTTGTCGAATTTGACGATTGAGCGAAAAATAAACAAATCTTTTGTATGCAAATGTATGCACGTGCAGAGGTATGTGCGGACAATTTATTCTATATTCCACTCACTTTCGCTTATTCTTTCTCAAATTTTGTTTTGTTTTGATTTTTGTTTTTTTGTTTTGTTTTTTGTTATACTTCGTCACGGCAATCTTGCATTTTATCATTCTTTACCGCGCAATTCGGATGACAAGCCTGAAATTTAAAAATAATAGCCGATAGCCGCTGCTGCTAGTTGCCTTAGTTGTGTAATATAATCATTTATAACTACTTTTTATGTAAATAAATAAAAAAAAAAAAAATAAATAAATAAATAGAAATTTATTTTCTGTGTTTATATGGTATTTATTTATAGTTTGATTATAGAAATCCATTGATTTTAAATATGAACTTCCACTACTTTCAAAATAAGCAGCTCTTCGTATAAGCCAGGGATCGGCAATCTGAGGCTCGCGAGACACATGCGAGTATTTGCCGGATTCACTTCAAATTTTCACCCAATATTTTTAAGATATAATATTATACTTTAAGAAAATGGAAAAAATACAATTTTTTGATAATTCTGACTCTACCCCTAACCCCTGTGTTCGACGCATGGAATAATCTTCCAGATTGCGACAGTGAGGCGATGTATTTCTGAGAGTACTATTTATTGTTGGCAAGAAAATATTTAGTGACTCTTTAAAAATTTAAAAATTTTGTAGATTAAATATAATTTCATAAGTTTACCTACCCCTGTTATATGGGAATGTTGTATGCACATGTTTTCCGTTGAAAGAGGAAATTTTAAAAGTACAATGTTTTTTTAATTTTTCGATTTGCGGCCATTGTGTTATATTTTGTATTACTATGCCAACCCTATTCACTTTTTTAAATTTGTATAACGTTTATTGCGGTCTAGTCCAGAGCGCAAGCTAAGTCGTGGCCTATGACTTTTTAAAAATTTCAGCCGAGCTATTCTAGAGTATTAATTTCTATAGATTTTTAACAATCAAATGATTGAGAAAAAGCGCATATTTGCCTAAAAAACGTTTAACAAGAAAAAAATACAATAAAAAAATTCAAATTCAACTAAAAAAGTTTCAGTCTCAAATTCTTAAAATAAAAATTAATCAATAAAGAAAAAATTCTTGGCGGTCTATAACTTTGCTCGTGAACAAACACGAAAACTGAAAATTATTTTTAATAGCATTCAAATCAATAATTCATTCATTGTTGTTACTCATAGTTGTTATTGTTTTCTTGCTATTGTTGTGTCAGCATTCATACAGTCGTAGTAATATTTGTATGCACACACATACATACATAAGTGTGTAGGTAGCTGTTGTGCGTTCTTAGCGGGTGGCTTTTGTGGCTTTCGCGACATTGACTAGCTTTCTAATATTACCGACTAGTTTTTTTCTGTTATTCAAGTTCTTTGAAACGCAATTCGTACTGTGCGACAGGGCACCGAGTGGGGTGGCAATCAAAGTGATATATGAGTATTTATATATGTAAAAGTAAATATGTGCATATTATATATTCACATGGGTATTTACATATATGTACGTACATATGTAGCTAGTTTTATATGCTTACACATATGTAGATATGTATGTAGTAGTTACTTTAAACATCCCCTAAGAAACTTTATTCTATATAAACATTAAGAGGGCACTAGCTTTTAGCAATTATGGAAATTTTAGTTCAATCGGTGGAAGTTTTCTACCCAACCATTTCACGAGTAAGTTGTAGCGCTACGCCAGACCAGCATTTTGCATTTATTTGTTGCACGTACTCGAATATAACTCGAAAAGTTATGAGGATCTGTTTATGAAATTTGCGTGGATTACTGAGCATAGTAGCAGCTGTTAATAAAAAAATAAAGAAAAAAATGGTAAAAAAATGTTTTCTCAAAAATTTTGAAAATAGATATTATAGTTGCGATCTGGTCTGGAGTTTTTGTTTCTGTTTTAATTTTTGAGAATTTTTTTTTGTTTTATAATTTTTGATAAAAATTTTTTTTGCCTATTTTTTGGAATTTTTTCACGAAAACTTGTTTTTTTTAATTAAAAAATGAAAAAGAAAAAAATCCGAAGATATTTCAATTTAAAAACTCCTATTCCAAAATTTTCGGAAAATTCTTATTTTCTTAAAAACCAAAACAAAAAATTTTTTCCGAAAAAGTGTGTTTTTTGTTTTATACAATAATTTTTGAGAAAAAGTTTTTTTTTGCCAAGAAGAAAAAAAAACTGTAAAAATATTAAAAAAAAAATCGGAAGATATATCACTTTAAAAACTCCTACTCCAAGATTTTCACCTCTGAATAAACCTCAAAACTAATTTTTTTTTAAGATATGTGGATCTCTCTATGAAATTTGCAGGGATTACTGAGCATAGTTTCAGCTATTAATGGAACAAATGGCAAACAAATTTTTTCTCAAAACCTATGAAAACACTATGAAAAAATTTTTTGTTTCTCAAAAAAAAAAAAAAAAACAAAAACAAATGATGTTTTCCGAATAAGTTTTCTTTTTAATTTATGAGCAAAAATTTTTTTTGCCATGTTTTTGAAATTTTTTGTCCCGAAAATTTGTTTTTTAAATAAAAACTGATGAAGAAAAAATAATTTGTAAAAATATTTAAAAAATTCCCAAGTTATTTCACTTTAAAAACTCCTATTAAAAAATTTTCAACACTGAATAAATCTGAAAACTAAAAATGTTTTTAGGATATGTGGAACTCTCTATGAAATTTGCAGGGATTACTGTGCATAGTCTCAGGAATTAATAAAAAAAATTTAAAAATGGCAAACAACTTTTTTCTTAAAACCTATGAAACATTTTTTTTTCTCAAAAATAATAATGATTTTTTCCGAAAAAGTGTTTTTCTTAGTTTTTGAAAATTTGTTTTTGTTTTATAATTTTTGAGAAACAGTTTTTTCCCAATTTTTGCAATATTTTTCCCCGAAAATTTGTTTTTTTTTTAATTAAAATAAGAAGAAGAAAAATTTATAAAAATATTAAAAAAAATACGAAGATATTTCACTTTAAAACTCGTATTCGAAAATTTACAACACTGAAAAAGTTTCAGAACTAAATTTTTTCAAGATATATAGATCTCTATGAAATGCAGGGATTATTGAGCATAGTCTCGGTAATAAAAAAAAAAAAACTTAAAAATGTTTTTCTCAAAAACTATGAAAAAATTATGATATTGTTTTTCTCAAAAATAATGCAAAAAGAATAATGATTTTTCCCGAAAAAGTTTTTTTTTAATTAAAAAATTGAGAAATAAAAGTGTATAAAAATTTTAAAAAACTTAAAAAAATTGTGTTCCAAAATTTTTATCACTGAATAAATTTCAAAATTATAGTTTTTAGTTTTATAGAAAAAAAAGTAATGATTTTTTCCGAAAAAGTTTTTTTTTAATTAAAAAATTGAGAGATAAAAATTTATAAAAATTAAAAAAAAAACTTAAAAAAATTGTATTCCAAAATTTTCAACACTGAATAAATTTCATAATTATAGTTTTTAGTTTTATAGTTATTACTTCAAGCCTACAAATAAAGCAATTTAAAAAAAAATCGACGACAATGTCCAAAATACTTGGATCACTTGATATGGAATAGCTCAGAAGTATATTCTGGCTAAAACTCCGTTGAGTAGGTTAAATTAGGTTAAGATGGAGGCCGCAAATAGCTGCATGCTGCATTCCCTTAGGGGAGAATATATATGGCGAAAATCAGTGGTCGAAACCTGCGTGATTTTAAGAAAGTTCGATAGGTGCCTCTACTATCAACTCCTTAAAGTTCCTCAAGGTAATATATAAAGTGAGAGACATAGGGCCACACTTAAACAAGGCAACTGAGAAGAATAAACTGAGGTGATTCGGTCTCCTTTTGCCCCACACAATTCTCGCAGCAGAGGCTTGCAATTGTGTTGACTTTAACCACGAAGTACAGCATACAAAGATGACGTCCATCAAGGGCTGTTATTCTGCTCTGAGTGACAGAATCGTTGTGTGTGACGTCACACTTGTGCAATTTATTTGTGTATTGTTTGTGCAATTTCGTCTTCATCTTCTTGCATTCTGGTTCGGATTTTAATATTTCCCTCAGGCAACTGCATTAGTGTTACGTCACAACTTTCTGATGGGCATAGTATTTTATTCTATCGTTCTCGCACTCTAACCCCATGGATTCATATGGTCGATCTAAATGTAACACTAAAGTAACTTCTTTTTGCTGAAAAAAAAAAACTTTTAAAGAGTGGCCTGTCTAGTCAGCTCATTAGCCATGCAGTTTGTGTTCACTTACATCACTCGGATAACGAAATATCCAGATACTATCAAAAAGCATATCAGGCTTTCTCTGACTAATTTCGTGTACGCTATTAATGGGTCTCGGGTTCTCCTTCACCTTTTAAAGTGTTTGCTTACAACCCATTGATTGCTTTTTTGATGGAGGCTACCATCACTTGGGATACACTTAAGTAATTTTGAAGCCTAAAATTAAAATAAATGTAGACTCTTCTGCCTTCCGCCTCGCCTCATCTTTTGCAATTCATTTCGTAAATATTGTGCTGAGAAATTTTTGTTGTTAGCTTTTATTTTATTTGCCTAAATTCAATTCAGAAACTCACCCATTCTCATTCATCTCACTCTAATAGTAAACATTGAGGGTTAACTACCAAGGTTGTCCCCATGTACATATGTATGTAAGTGTACCATTTACTTGTAAACTTGAACATTTGCATGCAGATCCACAAAATGAAAAACCATTAGCCCTCAGCCAATAATTTGTTGTCGCCACATTGGCGTTTCATTAGGAATTATTAAAACCTTCAGACACATTTAATAGTGGCACGCAGGAATAATATTCGACACAACTAACATATCTACATATGTATGTATTTACAAATGGGAAATTTTACATACAGTGACTTCCCAAAGCTATCGTTGCGAGAAACCAACGCGCAGTTACTGAGTGTACGCTGGAGCTGAAACTAAAGCAAAGTTAGTCGGCTTTCAAGTTAATGTCGATAAGACAAAATACTTCGTTGGGTTTTAGGCGTCCCACGCTTTGGCAACCAGGAGGTCGGCCTATATATTTTTCACTAAGTGGAGAGACTCAAATGCCTGGGTGTAAACCTTAGCAGCGTAGCAAACCGGCGTGAATGATAAACTAGAAGTTGCTAATAGAAATTATTTTGCTCACCTGAAACTTCTCAAAAATAAATTACTACCGAGGTCGTGTAAGCTACAAATCTACGGGACGCTAATAAGACCAGTAGCAACATATGGTTGCGAAGCATGGGTACTGACATCTAACATAAGGAGCTACCTTCTCCGCTTTGAACGTAAAATCATAAGAAGGATATTTGGACTAGTAAGGAAAGCTGATGGATCTTACAGAATCAGATACAATGATGAGATCGAACCATTTCATTCCCATGGCAGCCGGTTCTACGTTAAAGGAATGACTCGGGGTTTTCCCGACCAAGTGCTGCCGCCCCAGTAAACTAGCCCTGTCTAGTGAACAGTCTATCATCAACAAATAATCAATTCCTCTCAAATAATCACACCAGTTTTTATAGATACGCCTTGGAATTTCGCATTCACGAAATATTTATTGCCAGCAAATATTTGCTTAAAGCCATGAAATAAACGGCGATTTTCTGCGCCTGAAAAATTCTGGTTTCGCAAAAAAAAAATTGTGAAAAACAAAAAATCGCACGAGCTTGGCTGAGAATTGCAACGCCACTTAAAATTGAATCAATAAAAATTGTATTGCTTGATGGGATTGAAAAAATACGTCGAGAATCTTGAGACTGTTGACTTGTTGATCTTCGTTGAAAAGCAAATGTCTTTCAAAGCCACAGTTCTCCAACAGAGTCATGCAATAGTTAAGAAGTCTAAGCACTAAAGTTCTGGAGTGACCAACCTGAAGTCGCGATCATTGTAGGCGCCTTCAATTCGCCATTTCTCTGCACGCTCAGCTCACTTGTCGAAAAAAATTTGCATGTAAGAGGAACAACAAAGTTGGATTCACCGAGCGAGTATAGCTATACCTCATAAAACTGGTTTAACTCACTATTTTCAATGCTGTCAACTAACTTTCAAGAGAGTTTCATACATTTTTGGATTTCATCTTTTAGGTGAAAGATCCAAAACGTGAAATGTAGAATCATCTAAAAAAGTTTTATAGGACATTTTATAAGGCTCATTTTTTAAGAATCTCATCCACTGTCCACGTTCTTTTTTATGGTGCTCACACTTACCAACGTAAACGCTGACACGATGAAACTAATGGGAGCCCCATGTAAATGAATTCTCACCACCGTTCCGTTTCGTAGTATCGTAGATCGTTGTTTCATCGTGTTAGCTGATACGGGCCTACGAGCGTACGGGCGTACGTTTACGTTGGTGAGTGTGATCACTATTACTCTTCTTATGGTTGGGACTTCTAGTGATTTCGTTGAAATAAAACCCGGCTTCGACATTCGTTTTATCGAAAATGCAATTCTTCTTCTACACTTTTCTATCATTTCATAATAATGCCGAGGGTTGTATAAGTAATTTGCTTTTCTCATTTTCATTTCTATCCACCCAAAAAGATGGTCATTCGGTAGAAGGGAATGATTATTATTATTTGAACAAATAAATAAAAAAAATGCTTTTGAATGATGGAAATTTTTATTTTGACCTTTACGCACTCCATTGCTTGGCTGTTTATATACTGCAGCTATTAAGTTCACTATCCGACAATTTCGCTTGTTGCCGAAGCCGTCGAGGTGGAAATGGGCCTCATCACTCAAAATGATTTTTCGATGGAATTCCGGATCATTTTCATACATTTCAATGACCCAATCAGCAAAGACACGACGTTGATCGGCCGGCTTGAGTTCTTGTGTTAACTAGACTTTATAAGCCTTAAGACCCAAACCTTTATGCAAAATATGGTGTAATGACCTTTGTGGAATGCCTAATTCCGAAGAACGACAAGGAATGGACAATCCTGGGTTTTCTTCAACACTTTCGGCTACAACAACAATATTTTAGACTGTTCTTGAGCGACGTGCACGCACGGGTTTTATTCTTCACTCACTAACTTGTCCCAACAGCTCGAAGCTTTTCACCAATTTATGTATTGCGGTCCGACAAGGTGCTTCACGATGACCCAAAAATGTTCGAGTTTTTCGAACCGTCTGTGCCAAATTTTCACCATTTTTATAGTGAATTTTAATAATTTCAATGCGTTGTTTAAGCGTGTATCGTTCCATTGTTATTAATGGCGTACTTCCTACCTGTCAAATATCAAAAAATGACAGATTCAAAATTGACATCTACCAAAATTTCGGGGGATATTTAAAATAATACTCTTTATTGGAGAACCCTTTTGTTTGCAAGAATTACAAATCTTCCGATAGGGTGATTAATTTTGCGTCACCTTGTAAGGGACTTGAGAACTTAAAATGATAGTACAAAACGGAAATATTGTTAGAATAATTTTTTTTTATTATAATCTGATTGAAAATTCCATAGCATTTATTTTTTCAAGTTTATTATGAAACGGTTGACGTATCACTCCGGCACTCCCCAAGTAGCACTAACGCACCGTTTTAATAAAGTTTATTCATCTTATTAAATAATTTGTAAATGCCATGAGACCAGGCCATTTTCATTTTATGTTATTGTTGGTGTTGTTTAATACTAATAGTGTAGGGTAAGTCAGTGTAGGGTGTATCACCGGTCGTCTTCGTCTGGCTCATCTAAAGGTAGGTCTAGGAAACATGCTGTTTCGACAGGTTGGGCCCAGAGAGAGAGGGGTATTAGATGAGTAGGTTTTAAAGGGCATGTGAAAAGGTGGTTAGTGTCGGGTGGGGTACCTGCACATGCAGGACATATGTTTGGTATTTTGATATTTTCACTTAATCGTGAGTCGTGTTTTTGTGTAAACAGAAACGTCGGTATGAAAGATGTAACTTTGCACGAATAGTTCGTAAGTCACTGTATGTAGGTATGTAAGTAATGTCGTATTGCAGACAGAGGTTACCACCCGATGAATCGTTTTATAGGGCAAACAATTGTATGGGCTGCCTATGTGCGCTGTTTATATGCATAGACTATACACATACACACATTATAAATACATATATATGTATGTATGTATGTACATCTTCGTATATAAATGCAGAGTATCTCTGCTGGTGTTATTCTACCATTGATTCTTTTTTAAATACATTTATATACTCACCTTCCTCCTCACGCAATTTGTCCCTGTTGGCACTGTATTTTTCGGTACTGGTTTTCTTTCCATTATCACCTTCTGCCAGAGAAATTAAATTTTTGTTGAAAGCATTGAGTAGTTCTTCAATCGTTTTAGAAGCATTCTATGAAAAAAAGTCAACAAAACAATTTCGTACTTCATTATAACGAAAAAATAAAACTTAGAAATCTTATCTATACAAAAAAAAAAAACTAAAAATTCTTTTTACACGAAGAGCGTAAAAAATACAAATTTGCAATAGGAAACGCATCGAAATCGTCTGCAGTTAATTTCGAATGAAACTTACAATTTACCAATACAGCTGAGAAAGCAATAAAAAACAACAATTTTGCATAACCATCAAAAACAACAACAACCGGCAGCATAAAGTAGGAATATTAGCAACGGCAACAAAAGCAACAAACAACGAAGCACTCAACAAGTAATTCTTGCGCTGTAAGTTTGTTTCATTTTCTTTGGAGATACGCGAATACGCGAGTCGATAGGAGAGGAACAACAAGAAAATTGTGCGTTGTGTGTAAAGGGGCAACAGCATATTAAAACAACAAAACAAAAACGAACAGGTCAAGATCATAAAAGAGTTTGTGTCAAAAGCTGCAGTCAACATAATTGAAGAAGAAGTAAACAAAACAACGATCAAAATGGTGAGTAATAAATATATGGGTGAATATGTTTGCAATTTACAGTTATTTGTACAGTGGTGCGAAAGTTAATAGCTTAAGTAACTTTTGAACGGCACTCGGGGGAAGAAAAAATCAATGTGATTTTCAAAGCAATCTCAATCTTTTGTTTTTGAAATCAAATATTTTACAGTGTGGATATGAAAACAAGTTTATAGAAAGCATTTTTACTTTTTTATTCAATTGTTCAACTTTGGTTTCTTTGCTAATTGTGAATTGTGTCTTTCTTTTGCTGACCTTTTGCGCTTTTTTCCCCAATTTGCATGTGAATAGACTTGCTGATTATTTGCTGAAATTTAGTGACTGAATTAATTTGAGTTTTTTTGCCAAAAAAAAAAAAACAAAAACAAAAATGAAATTTATGAAACATCAAATACTTATCTATACAGCAAAACAATCATTTTATATGCGAATTTTTCACAAAACAGCTTAAGTCGCTTAGCGCTTTCTGCATGAAATACACTAAATTGTTACGTGTTAATGCAATATTTCATTTAGTATTTCTTAAATTTACACAAGAAAGCAAGACAACGCTTGTATATTTCAAACTTTTGAACTTAGCACTTTTCTTCCTTGAACCCTCCGGTGTTCAAGGAAACGAAAGAGCAATGGCCCGGTCTAGACCGCTGCAGAACTGCAAAGTGTTTTGTGACAAGTCCGAACAGAAAACTATCAAACTTTCTACTAAAACTTGGAAGAAAAGACGTTCGGTTGATGGTCGGCATTATTAGAGGACACAACCCATGGGATCAACATATGACCACCATTGGAATCATTGAGAACCCAATGTGCCTGTCTTACTTGGAGTAGGCGGATAGCACTGAGCACTTTCTCTGTGAGTGTCCTGCCTTTGCTAGAGCACGGCTACGAGTTTTGGGTTCCGATGTCGTGCGGAATGAGTAATATTCGTTCTCTAAAACTGGAGGATATCTACAGATTTGCCAAAGAATCTGTAAAAATTCTCACAGGACTAACTATCTTCATCTCTGTCTATACTCTTTCCTATCTCTTTCTCTAATACTTTTCTCCTTCCCTCTTTCACTATCTACCCTCTTTCCCGAGCTTTAAATACAATGGGCTTTTCAGCCTGAGTGTTGTAGGCGCCAACAAATCTTCTGGTGCTCCTTGGCTCGACCTTTTCAAATTTCAGTTTCAGTACTTTTCTACTTAAGTAAATACGGCAGTACTCCTTTACTTAATAGTAATCACTAATAAACTGTCAAAAATTGTAAACATTGAGCGGACGGCTTCTTACTTTAGCGGGTATATAATTTTACAGCAGTCATTCATAGCTTCGCTCTTCACAAAAGTTGTATAAAAATATAAAATTTTTCCGTAAAAGATTAATATTTATTAATGCAAAGGCCAAACCAGCTAAAGCTGGATAGGCTGTTTTTTTCAAAGTGCACAGTTGTGTGTGTGAGAAGTCCAGTTGCATTAAAAATATGTGAAAATATTCATTCAAAAAAGATGGAAAGACCATAAAAATCGTTTGTAGCTTTTTCCATATCCTTTTTTCTCTTTTATGTATGCAAACTTTTTTCTAAAAACCAAAAAGTTGAAGCATTGCTTACTAAAGGCTCTTTATTTAAGGTAATTAAACATTGTTTTCTGGATATACTATGTAGCGTGAGCAAAACAGCGAGAGGCCGGGTCGTATGAGTGATTTTTTGGAAAAGTGGCGGTGATAGTTGCTTATACGCCAAGAGATTTCATGTAGGACGCCATTGACCAGCAATAAACTAATAAAGGGTGCTAATATGCATTAACGGTGGTCTATAATTAACTACAGTCCAACATACGATTTAAACTATAAAAATTGTTTAAAAATTAAAAAAAAAAAATTATTTAAAAATTAAAAATAAAAATTTTATTTAAAAATTAAAAAAAAAATTTTGTTAAAAAAAATAAAAAAAATTTGTTAAAAATTAAAAAAAAATTGTTTCAAAATTAAAAAAAAAATTTGTTTAAAAATTAAAGAAAAAGTTTGTCTAAAAATTTAGAAACTAATTTTGCTTAAAAATTAAAAAAAAAAATTTTGTTTAAGAATTAAAAAAAAAAACAAATTTATTTAGGAATTGAAAAAAAAATTTTGTTTAAAAATTAAAAAAAAATGTGTTTAAAAATTAAAAAAAATTTGTTAAAAATTAAAAAAAAAAATTGTTTCAAAATTAAAAAAAAAATTTGTTTAAAAATTATAAAAAAAAAAATTTGTTTAAAAATTTAAAAAATAATTTTGTTTAAAAATTAAAAAAAAAAATTTTTTGTTTAAGAAGTAAAAAAACAAATTTATTTAGAAATAAAAAAAAAAAATAACAAATTCCTTTGAAATTTCCATTATATTCAAAGTGTGTTAACTAACTAAAGAACAGAGTTAATGCATAACAGCAAATGTTATGTTAACAGTTACAGCCGTTTTATAAATGTAAACATTTTTACAAGATACTCAAGGCACAGCCAGACGCGTAACTAGATGAATAAAGGGGTACTCGTTAAGGTACCCAAGTTTTATAGCAAAACAGTTAACTCATTATCAACTTGATATGTACCTGAGACTTAGTTTACATGTATGCGAGGTAACATTCTGGACCATTTTGTGGAAGAACGCTAAAGTTGTACACTAAAGGTTGGAGAGGAAGCTGTAGCATAGTCGAGATTTAAGAGATCCATTTATATAGTCTATAATAATTTGGTGATGTACGTCTTTAGATTAATATTAGTAAGGTCAAGAATAAGCTTTCTTTTACAGAACTTCAACTGCTATTTCATTCTACGGTCTGAGATGACGTGAAAATTATCTATTAAACTTAGAAGAAATAAAAATCTCTTGTAATATCACGATAAATCAGAGTCTCCTCTCGACCACGAATTCCACATCAATTTTTTTTTTGCGATCTCATGACAGTTTTAGTGGCGTCACATGTTGTATATTTCCATAACAGCTCCTGTACTGGAGTGATAACAGCGATAGATAGATACGTTCGCTTAAATTGGTCTAACATTCCATGTGTTTTATTCGTAACTCGTGAATCTTTTGGTGCTTGTGTCATTTCTTCTTCTTCTTCTTCTTCATAGGTGCGATAGCCACTTAAGCGATTTAGACCGAGTTTAACAAAGCGCGCCAGTCGTTTCTTTCTCCTTCTATACGGCGGCAGTTGTAAGCTCCAAGTCCATCTCCACCTGATCTTTGCAACGCAGAGGAGGTCTTCCGATTCCTCTGCTTTCAAAGCCGGAGCCCTTTTATTCATTTGGATGACATGGTCCAGCCAAGGAAGCCGATGGATGCTTATTCGCGGCACTGTGTCTATGTCGTCGAAAATTTTTTGTTGTTGTTGTTGTTGAAGTGGTTGAGTATTTCCACTGAAATAACCCTAATTAGTGACCAGCACCGTTTTACTACCACCGTCCTCGTTTAATAATGTTTTGTTTTCTAAGTCAGATCCATTTAGTGAGGTCCAAGTATAGCATCAAATTCTTTATCTCGATGTCTGAGATCTCATTAATTTGCTGCAAGAAAGGCTTCCCAAAGGAGCGGAGTCGTGCCGTAGCTAGCCCTGGACATTCACATAAGTAGTGGAAAAGACTTTCCTTCACACCTTCCGCTTGACAGTTCCTGCAGATAGGATTGAAGGGTAGATTGAGTCTAGTTGCATGATCCCCCAATGGCCTGTAAGGGTTGCAGTGGTGCGTGAGATGTTTGGCCGAGAGCATCCTAACAGGTCATCCTTCCTTTGGATTTTGTACGACGGCCATGTGTTTTTTGTTGTAATACATGTAGTTAATTGCTTCGATCTTCTTTCGGCTAAAGCATGATAGTGTGAAGCAATGGATGCTTTTAATGTGTTGAGTGGGGTGGAGACTGCCACCGCCTCTGCTATTTGTAGTGTCGAGCCTTTTCTTGCTAGCTCATCCGCTAGCTCATTACCCCGTATGTTCATGTTACCGAGAACCCATATCAGACTGATTTCAAGCCAATAACTAAGCATTTCAAGCTCTTCTCTACACTGTAAGACTAGTTTGGATGAAATGGAGTTGAAGTCTAAGGCCTTTATAGCTGCTTGTCTGAGAAGATAAGCACTCTTGCCCCAACTTTCTTGTAGAGTTTTAGTGATTTGCATGCTTCTCTGATCGCTAACAGTTCTGCCTGGAACACGCTGGCATATTCAGGAAGACGAATTGACTGAGATAGGTTGAGCGGCTGCGAATGGAAGCCAGCTCCCACACCACAGTTCATCTTATAACCATCGGTTTAGATTTCGATATCGTATCTTCCAATCACCTTCCCTTTGCTCCATTCGGCTCTCGGTGGAAAAGTTCATACAGCTCATTCTCCCATCGCTTATGATCACTCACTGGTATTGAGCAACGTCACTTTGTATATTCACTGGTAATATATATATGTACATACATATATATTTTTCTGTCGTTCCTAGATGAAGCATTGGGCTTCAATAAACAATTTGCAATTGCATTTATTTAAAGCTGGAAACTTCACTTGCCGTCAAGAGCATCCTGCTTGTAGCGCTTCTGCTTCAACTATTTACCTTCACGTGCTCGATGGTCTGCCGCATCTGCGGCTTCCGTGTGGGCTTCAGTCTAGAGCAGCTTTGGAGATGTCTCCATTGGGTTTCCGTAAAGTGTGGCCAATCAATTTTTACTTGCCATACCGAATTTTTTGTTAGTTATTATTTGGGAGATCGTAAGCCGTAAGAGTCGTTTCTTCAAGGCTTTTATCTGCTGGATGATGCAGACAATGCACACTCAGTGATTTTTTTTCTAACCAAACTGATCGGAGAGGTCACACTACTGCTCGCCTTCTAACAATTCACTCACTCTCACATAAGAATTTAGTTGCTACTCAGGAAATACTCGACCAAAACGGGAAGTTTTAAGCTATTTGAACTGATTGCCACGCACCTCTGGTAAGTTGTCTCATTCTCGATACTTTATTGAGGGCAGGCATTTGCAGAAAAAATAGTTCGCGAAATATTGCTGCGTTAAAAAACTCATAAAAAATGCTTCAATTTGATCGGCCCTTTCTAAAAGTCCTTCTGAGTTGTAATAAGCCCACAATCGATCAGCGGCTCCTTTCAAATACATTCAAACTAAGCTTTTTGTGGGGTTTAATGATAGATTTTATCAGCTATAACCGCTTCTAATTGAATTTGATATTTTTGCTTTAATATAAATCTTTTTAAAGAAATCATGTTAAGTAAATTTTTCACGCCAATCCATTTACCTTTGACTGTCAACCACTTGGCAACACAACGCAAAATCGCAATTTTGGCCAACAGTTGATTATCGGCTTAAAGTGTTAAATAAATTAACACTTGAATGCCAATATGCAAACAAAGAAAAAGTTAAAGCAAAGAAGAAAATCACAAACAAGAGAAAATAAATATTTAAATCACTTAATTTCAAGTTGAGCGGAATTTCTAAAATTGGCCAATATTTGCGAAAAGTAGTGATGCAATTCGGATAAAAGAATAAAACGAAAGGTATAAGGGTGTGGAATCTAAAAAAAAAAAAAAAATTATTTCGAAAATTGCTGCTTTATTGATTTGGTTGAATTAGCAAATAAGAACAATTTGCTGTTTTACGAAGAAGAAAATATTTATTCCGTTTTTTTGTTTAAACTATGTACTTGGCGTTCATTAATGCGGGATTTTGTAGTTTTTATACCCCTGCTTACTAGCGCGCTAAGCTTTTATAATTCTGTTAAAAAAAAACAATATTTTATTTGAATCGATACAATTTTATGCAAAAATAATGGATTTCTTTTCACCAATCTTATATGCATGAACAGTCAGCGCCAAAAGAAAGCATACACCTCGACGGAGAGGTTAATTATGTGACGCCTAAGTGCGGAGTCACACTGTGCGTTTTCACCGGAGCGTTGAAAACGCTCCAGCGCGAAAGGATGGCAATGACGAACGCGTTTGTATGACAGTTGTCACACTATGCGTTGTCGCCGCACCTACCGGACGGTTGCCGCAACTTGCTGCGGCGATGCGGCTTGACCGCAAGACCGGAAGACATCGACGACACAAGTATTCTTACGAATACCGTCACACTGTGCAGTTCAAACGCAGCGTTTTGCAATCATGTTCGATACGGATAAATTTATAACTTGCATTCAAGAAAAGCCGGCCCTTTGGGATAAAAGTGCAAAAGAATATAGTTATAAGAATGCAAGAGAAAAAGCGTGGATAGAAGTTGGCGAATATTTTCGAAAAACCGTCGAAATTTCTCAGTTGATTCACGATGAGAAAAGAATGGATGGACCCAGTGTTGGCGATTCACTGGCTCTCTCAATAATCCTTCCGCTTCCAATAGCGAAATTGCAATTATTTTTTTTCTCAAAATTTTCCGGGACATCTTGTTGTGCTTACAGAATGCAGCAGACTGACGCAGATTGTCGCTGAGTGACCGTACAGTGTGACATGTCGATCCGGTGCGGTGAAAACGCATGCGTTTCAACCGCTCCGGTGAAAACGCACAGTGTGACTCCGCACTAACGTGGCACCGTTACTTTCCTCTCAGCGAGTTTGACAATATCAGCTGAGTTTCGTGACGTCACCCAGTGCAGGACACCTAAGTGTGACCAGATTTCCATTAACTTAATTTAGCATTTTTATTTTGTTCTCCAGCGTCGAAGTTTTGCACGTTAGTAATGGCGAGTATCATAGGTGATGGAACAATGAGCTGTATGAGCTTTACGACGACATAGCGTAGCGAATAAAGATCTCGCGGCTACGCTGGTTGGGTCATGTCGTCCGAATGGATACAAACGCCCCAGCTCTGAAAGTATTTGTTGCGGTACCAGCTGGTGGGGGCAGAGGAAGAGGAAGGCCTCCTTTGCGCTGTAAAGATCAGGTGGAGAAGGACTTGACTTCACTTGGTGTGCCCAACTGGTGCCGGTTAGCACGAGAAATCGTGACGTGAATCGTCTGAATAAGTTGGCAATTGAAAGGTTGGGGGAAAAAATGTCAAGAAATGGTTCTGTCGAGGATGGAAAAAGGCAGATAGACTAGCAGATTAAAAACTGAACGCTTTAAGCTGCTGTAGTGCAAAATGTTGCTGAAGAAACTTTAATCTTCAACGCAGATATCTCGACGTTCTTAACAACTAGGCATTCAGGAATTGACTGTTTGACGCATTTTATCTGTGGGCATTTCAATGATGTTATTTTTCAGATATAATTGTTAAGAGCTGCTTTTTGTATAAAAATACCTATTTAAATAAATAGTCCGAATTTTTACATATTTCATTTTAAAACAACATCTGGGCGCGTCTTTGTGCTTTTGTATAGTTCTTTGGTCATCTTATTTTAATTACAACTCAGTTAGAAGTAAGCTGAGATTCAGCTGATCTTTCTCATATCCGTAATTTTAGAGCATTTTTCATTATGCGTCAAAAATTAATTTTTCTTAATAATTCAGTTTAACATTTTTCGATCTAAACAAGCGATTTTACTTTTTAGTGATGTTTTGTTAATTGATGATAAACACGTTGCTGTATTTGTAGAGCAACCAACGGTTGCATTTATTATTTTTATTTATATTTCTTATCTTGAATTCTCACACTAAAAGCGCCTCATAACATATGCATATATATGCATATATGTATGTATGTAGCGAAGTATTTAAAGGGTGCTTTTTATGTGCCAGTTTGATTTTGTTTAGACATTTGTACTTTTTTGAATTGTTTCAATCATAATATTTAAATAATAATGCCGTTGTGAGTTTTTTTCTATCTATAATTAAATAAATTAATAATTTAATATGTAAAGAAATAATTTGAATAAAAAAGATTTCCTTTGCCAGGAGATAAAGTTAAGACTGATTGAGAATTGAACCAACGTATGCCATAAAAGTTGGCATTAACAGAGAAATGGTAAGCCAGCGCATTGTTGAATGTCCAGGCATCTTTCATTGCAAGCACTTTGCGAGTTTTAAAATTTTTTTGGGGCAAAGGTTTCTGATCATTTTATTTAATTGGCGACTAGTTAGAAAATATTTTCATTTCAGACACCCTTCCCCTGTATTCTGTATTACTTCGAAAGAGTCCATGAAGGACCAATTCTATTTACGTTCCAATTCTATCCGCGTTCCAGCTGTCCCCGCGTTTGAGCATTTTGCTGGGTATGTTGCTCGGTGCGATGTCGCCAATCTGTTCCCTCAGAGCATTTCTTTCCGCGAGCCATCTGTTACAACTAAAAAACGTGTATACAGCGTCATCCCTCAGCACTTCGCAGTATATGCACTTCGAATCGGTTACCTTGCCCATGCGGTATAGGTATCTCCGGAAGTATCCGTGGCCCGAGAGGAACTGAGTTAAGAAGTAGTTCACTTCCCCCATTTGTCACTTGATGGAATAAGTTTTGACGTTCATTTGCCACTCGGTTTAGTGTCCCATCGGCTTTGCCATCACAACATGGTTTGGCATCTCCGTTCTGAGAAGCTAGTGATGACGTGTTTCTTCTTGGAGTCACACGCATTCATTCGCTTCCGGGCCATGAGGTCGACGGGTATCTGCCCGCTGATCACGAAAATTACAAAATATTTAAAACTAGCGAGCAATTTGTCGTGCGTTTGTATACAAAAATGTTAAATATCCACCATTGTGTCAGGTTGGCTCCAGTTTTCGCGAAAATGGTATTTAAAAATTTCCCTTGGGGCCGCTTAGAGCTCATTTAAAAACAACTTTACGTACAAACTTTACATACAAACACACATTTTGATACAAAAAACCATTTAAATAAATGTTTAATATAGCGCCCAAATCAACTATCAAAATCTTTGCTCAAATTTTGAACTTGCAAAGTAGAATTAGCGAAGTATTAAAAATTTAAATTGAAAAAAAAGTATACAAAACTCTATTTTATTTAAAAAATCATTAAAAAAATGTCGATCTTGACCATAAAATACACCCTGTACATAAACAACTTTATCTTTAATATGCACATACATATCAAACATGTTAAATATCGATGACGTACCGTAAATTGAATTCTGATCAATAAAATTTTATTCTGCGAATTTTGGCGAAAACGATAAGTGATTGTAGAAATAATGTGGCTATTGTTGTAGTTGGTGGACGTAAAGAATTAATAAAGCGGCACACATACACATGCATACCCACCTACCTGCATATCTGCACTTAGTATTCGTTTGGGGAAAAATAAATCCATTATTTCCTTGGTAGATGACTGTTGTGATCGATACCTCGTAAAGTATCAATCAAACAATTTTGAATTTGCTCGTGGTCAAGGTGACATTTCACACTAAAAAAATTCGTTTGCTGCTTTTGATTTGTTCCATTCAGTTGTGAGTTACAGGGTGTTAACAATGGAAGTCAACAAAGAGATAATGCCATACATTTTACAGTTTTTCTTTGTTAAAGGCGAAAAGGCGCAAATGCAAGCCAGGCCGCTGAAATTGTGAATGGTGTTTATGGTGCCGATACTGCAACAGCTAATTACGTGCAATTTTGGTTTCGTCGATTTCATTCAGGCATTTTTGATGTTAAACAAAATGTCGATAAAATCACAAATTTTATTCAATGAGACTATTTGTCATAGAAAAGCCTAAATTTAATAAATAAATGGAAAGCCTAAAAAAATAAATAATAAATGGCGATGAAAGCAGTGACGATGAAAGCGATAACGAAAATATCGAATATCAATTTTGAAACATTCAAAATTATTGTTAGGTCTTTCAAATTTTAAAATAAAAATAAAATAAAAAAGTAAATTTTTTTTGTCTTTTAAATTTTATGGACTAATAGCATGTAAAATAATTTTCAATGATAACGACGTTTGCATGCTCGTAAACACTGAAGATTTTTTTTTCAAAGCATATTTCCATAATTTGGAAGCCTTACTTTGATGTTAAACGATTTATGATGGCTTGCCAAACCTTACTGAACAAAAATGTCAACACAGTTTGCCATGCTCAGCTGTCAAATCAAGTTATGGGGTACGGTACACTAGACAGGGCTAGTTTAAACAAGACTAAGTTAAAATAGAAACGAAAGGAGCTTTGGTCTGATAATTTCTGATAATATACTATTTTGTGCGATCTAAAAGCTTTTCGAAAGGGTGTTTAAGGTCATTGACCGGAATGTCCTTTAGGATCTCGGCAAAAGCCTTTTGGATGGCCACTACGGACGCAAAACGTTTTCCTTTCATGGCCAAATGCAATTTCTCGTATTGGTGAAAGTCACAGGGAGCACGAATACGGTGAGTGATTGATGGTTAAAATGCGATTTCTAGTCAAAAAATCAGTCACAGGAGTGGATCGGTGAGATGGTGCATTTTCATGCAATAAGCGCTAGTTTCCTCCTTCGCGGTAGTCAGGGCGAATTCGACGAATGCGATGCAACAAACGCTTCAAAACGCCAAGACAGAAAATTGCATTGGCAGTTTGGCCCGTTAGCATGAACTGCCTGTGGACAATTCCCTTGGAATCAACCCTCGTAAAAGCATTGAATTGATTTTTCACTTCTCCAAACGCGATTTTTTCGGTGGTGGCTCTTCTGGGGCCTTCCATTCCACACTTTGACACTTAGTTTCAGGTTCATGTTGGGAACACCTCGTTTCATCACCAGTTACAATGTTGTAAAGGATGTTCTCCTCTTTTCTCGCCACTTGAATGAGGTTTTTCGAATGTTGAATTCTAAGCAATTTTTGGTCCTCCGCAACTTGTGTGATTTCAGTTCATTTCGATGGAGTTTTCGGTGATTACTGATTTTGGGCGGCCCGGTAGTATGTTCATTGTCATTTATGTCCTCACAACCATCTCTGAAACGTGCAAACCAGTCATGAACTCTGGCACGAGATAGGCAATCATCGCCACCAACTTTTTTCATCAACTCAAATGTTTCGGTAAACTTTTTACCCATTTTAAAACATAATTTGATATTAGCTCTTTCTTCGAAACTCGTTTTTGTACCGATGACGCAAACATACTGACACTTTAGAGGCAATAACTTCGCTTCCACTAAACCGAATGCCACCAAGCTTTCATTAGAAGTCAGCTGAAGATATAACATAACGTCCAAGGCACTAACTCATTAAAAAAATGGCGCTATTAAAAACATTTTGGGATGTTTGGCCGAGCTCCTCCTTCTTTTTCTGGCGTGTGTCTTGATGTTGTTCCACAAATGGAGGGGCCTACAGTTTTAAGCCGATTCCAAAGGGCAGGTATTTTTTTATGAGGAGCTTTTTCGTGGCAGAAATGCAGTGGGAGGTTTCCCATTGTTGCGATTGCCCATTTAGACTATGCTTTTTTTGTCTTATTTCATATTTTTTATATAAAAGTATAGCTTATTGTATAAAAAAACCATATATGTACATAAATCCGATTTTAGATGTATTCCAAAATAAAAAAAAAAATCCCACAAACTTCCCATCCCAATTCTACGGTTTGTATTTAGAATTTCTAAAAAGATTTTTGGCATGCAGTTTTATAGCTTATTAAATCTTACTGCAATAAAATGTAAGTTTAAAGTTGCTAAAAAATTCCGGTGTGGTGACGGTGTGTCATTCTAACTGTCATTTTAAGATTTAGTACTTTAAAGCGATTGTTTGTATTAGCTTTCAATGCCAGCTATTGAATTGAGAAATAAAAATCTCATAAAATATTTCTTTCGGATGATTTATAACAAGTGCAGTCACTGTAAAGGGTACGCCAACTAGGTTAGTTACTTTTTATTCATGTCTGAGTGTTTTACTGCTAATTATGTTGTCTACTTAGGCACCTCGATAATTCATTCAAAAGTTAAATGAAAAATATTTTAAGATTTCGTGTGATGTTTTGTAGCTTTAAGGTTGAAAATTCAATGGTGACGGCTGAGATTGGTTTGGTTTGCGTGGCGTGTGCGACAAGTTGAGTGTGATTAGTTTAGTTTAGTAAAAATTAAGTTTTATTCTTCTATTAACCCAACTTTATTTCGCAAAAATATTTGGATTTTAAAAATACATAAAAGTGTATGCCACCCAACATAGCTAAGGGTGGGTTAGGTTACAGTGGCAGCTGTTCTCCACGAGAGTGTAGAGATGCACATCGGAGGAACTAAGCGTCCCATTGGTATGTCACTTGAGTGAACTCTAATTCTTTAATTCGGGTAACTTAACTTTCACAAAAGATAAAACCATTGATTTTTTTAAGAAGCGCTGGATATTCCGTAAGTCTGCGAAACATTCAAGGAAAGACTCGTTAAGATAGAAATGTCGCGTCTTTGGCAGAGATAATACTGTTTAACGTTTTTTGTCATAGTTGTTGCAGCAGCACACACATTTCAGCTTAGAGAGGTGAAACCAACAGTTGTCGTGGTTAATATCATCTAAGAATAGGATCAGGAATTCCGAAAATTCTTCATCCCCACATCACCGCCGTCTGCCCAAGAAAGGCGATTTGCGGGACTGCGGCAACTGGCGGGGAATAACCCTGCTTAACATCATCTACAAAACTGTAGCCGTCATCCAAAGCAGGCTCAAAGATACCGAACCCTTCTTAAGAGACGAGCAAGCTAGTTTTCGACTTCACCAAGACAACACACTTCGGATTATAGTAGAACAATCAGTTGAGTGGCAATCCCCGCTTTACTTGTTGTTAGTAGACTTTAAGAAGGCGTTCGATACTATCAAACGAGACGCAATATGGCTGGTACTGAATAGAAAGGGAGCTCACGCCAAGATAATCCGTCTCATCAAATCCCTCTACGAGAACTCTGAACTGGCAGTGCTTCTTAAAGGTGATATCAGCGATCCATTCACTACCAACGCAGGGGTAAGGCAAGGTTGTCCCCTGTCGCCCGTTCTCTTCGGCATCGTCCTTGATGAAGTCATGAGTCAACTGACCCTGCAGAAAAAAGGCATCGTATGGAGTTTTACCAGACATCTTGAGGAGCGGGACTTCGCCGATGACATCTACCTCCTTTCTCACAAACTCTCTGATATGCAAGCGAAGGCGGACAAACTAGTCGTGACTGGAGGTCAACATCGCCAACACCAAGGCCATAATAACGCAAGGGAGATATTGGTTGACGGATGCCCGGTGGAAGTCGTTGAAAGCTTTTGTTACCTCGGCTGCATCATCACGGCAGATGGTGGAGCAGATGAAGATGTCAACTGCAGGCTAAACAAAGCAAGGGCGGCATTAGGGAGAATGAATACAGTATGGGGGAGTTCGCAAATCTACAGGCGCGCTAAACTTCGAATATTCGGCTCATGCGTGAAGTCCGTTCTGTAGTACAGAAGCGAAACATAGCTGGACCGCATGATTTGCAGAATATTCAGGGCAAACATCATCAGTAACGACGCACTGTGGAGATTAACGAACGAGGAGCCCATCCTTAGGCAAATCAAACGCAGAAAGTGGAAATGGATAGGTCACACATTGAGAAAACCAACAGATAGCATCACGAGAACGGCACTGGACTGGAACCCGTAAGAGAGCAGAGGTCGCGGTCGACCAAAACAGACTTGGAGAAGGTCGATGTTGCCGACATCTCGTAGTACGGTGCAAAAACAACAGCACAGAACCGTGTACGATGGAAGAGTTTTGTCGAGGCCTTATGCTCCCGAGAGGAGTGAACAAGGAACAAAAAAAAAAAAAAAACAAAATGACCCATGAAATTTTAAGCAGCTAAAATTCGCTTCGATTTTTTTAAAGCTTTTTTAAACTTTATTCCATATAAAAATGAAGTTTTTGCGGAAGGAAATGCGCGCGAACGTAATAAAAAAAATATATAAAGAATCAAAGTGTTTATAAATAGCATTTATTATAGACAAAAAAAATAAGGGCCGTTATCGCAATGTTTTTTTTAACCAGCGCAATTCGTTGGTATGCAATTTTCTAAAAAATCTAATTAAAATGTGTAAAATTAAGATGAAAATTTATTGAATTTTTTTTAATTTGGTATAAAGTTCGAACGTTAAATTTGTATAGCTTTGGATAAAATGTGATAAAACAATTCAAGAAAAAAAAACATTAAAAAAAACGTTTAGCTCTTAAAACATTTTAAGTATGACAAAAAGAAAAATAGTCATAATTATCCATTCAGTTATGCTCGCAACTGTACCTATGAAGAAGTATTTTTTAATGTAGTCCTGTAGACTGATTTCCTTAGAGCACCCTTCATATAACACCCTTCTTTTCTAGGCATGCGCGCGCTCCTTGTTGTTGTAATATCAGAATAATGTCTAATAAAGGTTTGCGGAATGCTGCGGGAGCGGTAGTCCTTGGCCGAATATATGTAAATTCCGTTCACTCTGGTAACGTGGAATCAACTGTCGTGGCAGCGTTGCTCGTATTCCCCGTTGTCACTGCTTACGTAGACAACGTCATACATTTATTTTAGCACACTACTGTAGTTCTCTTGAGAATATTACTCGTTACTTTTTCTATATCTAGAATATTAAAAAATTGACTTTTTGTGCCTGTGCTAGTACCTATACGTATGTATGTATCTGCACCTACATTTGAACTCAAATTCGTAAATTTTTTTTTTTTTTCATTTTGACTGATATCTACGATTAGCATGGAATGATCCATGTATTGGCACATGATTTATTCAATTCGACTTTCAACTTTATTGGAGCAGTCAAAGTGGTAGACCCACAAAAAAAAAAAAAAAAATAGCAGCAGAGGCGCATTTAGAAAAAAGAAAATAAATTAAAACCACACTTGGACAGCACTGTTGTTGTTTTCTTTTCTAAAATTTGATTGCTAAGCAAAATTTCATAACCGGTGTTTGCTCATTTGGTTTATTTGTTTGTTGTCTTCCATTTACTCTTCTACGAGTCCATTTTTGTTTTGTATTTGTTATTTTCTTTTAATTCTTATTTTATGTATATTACTTATACATCTATTTGCCTCTGTGTATGTTTCTTTGCTAACTCTGGCGATGATCTAACTGCAATAAAAATAATGCAAAAAATAATAATAAATAAAATGTGCGATGATTGTGTACAACAGCATTTAGTAGAATAGTTTGAAAGGCATTGGGCGATGGCTGGGCGGGCAGCGTGAAGTGAGGAAATGTCTATAGCTTCTAAGCTACAACCGCAATTTTGGCATACCTACAACAGTGGATCCAAACCAAAGTGGAGCAGCTGAGAAGAAATATTTCAGGCGAAATTATTTATATTGTATTTGAATTAAAGAGAGTTTATAAATACTTAAATAGTTCTTTAATGCATATGAAAGTGTTTCATTACACTTTTTGCAGCAATAAATAAATTAAACAAATTTCGTTACAAGAAAATATTTAGGCTATAGGTTGTTCAATAAGTTTTGTCAATTGGCTAAATAACAGTCCAGAGTACTGTTTACAAGCTCGCGGAAGCATTTTGCCGAGAATAAATGCGAAAAAAGAAAATCAGTAATGATTTCAAACGTAAAAGTGCATTGCATTATATTTGGCTGGAAAATAACAACCAGCCATTGGTCGTGAGTTCGAACACCTGAAAGTAAATAAAGTTTTTGTTTATCGCACCATTGAAATTGAAATTTGAATAGGTCGAGCCAAGGAGCACCAAGAGATTTGGTGGCTCCTATAACAATCGGGCTAAAAAGCCCAGTGTATTTAGAGCTCTGCAAGGAGGAAAGGAGAAAAGTATCAGAAAAAGAGGTAGGAAAGAATAGAGACAGAGACAAAGGTAGTTAGTCCTGTGAGAATTTTCCAGATTCTTTGGCAGATCTGTAAATATCCTCCAGTTCTATTAAATTAAACTATGGGTATCAGGTTGTCCTTAGGTGCCAAAAACAGTGCATACTGCTCAGATAGCAACTTAAAGGTTTCTCTATGTCTCTAAGTTCCATCTTCGTGCCAGAAACCATATTTATGGAGTCTACACATTGCTTTTATTGTTTTGTGTCGTATCTTAAGATCCAAGGGGAGCAAATCAAGCATAACATTTAGGGCATCGCAGGAGGTTGTACTTATGGCACTCGTAATGCGTAAACATACACTTCTTTGCAGCCTGTATAGTTCCCTGAGTGTGAACTTAACCATTAACTCCAACTTAACTCCAACTTAACTCGGTCGCCACCAGACCACAGAGGCGAAAGTGATGATTGGTCTGATAGGTGCTGTGTATATCCATAGGACCACAGCAGGTTTCAGACCCCAGGTTTTACCAAAGGCTCTGCGGCATTATTGAAAAATATTTAATGCGCGATTCACCTTCAGTGAACCAGTCATTGACTTTGTCCAGAATCCTCTGTACTTTCACGAAAAGTCTTGGATATGGTCATCAAAAGACTGCAACGTCACGTGAAATGGTTCAAAAAATAAAGAAGCAGCTTTAGCGAAATCTCTGACGAAGTGACAATCAAATGATGAAAGAAAATGAATGAAAAATGATCTCAAAGTCAATCCTTACAAGATCCAAAAGACGCATGATCTCAAGCCCAAGTAGCAACAAGTCAGACTTGCGAGAGCGAAGGAGTTTCTTCGCTTGACCGAAAGCGCCATAGTCAAGGCAAAAGGTGGTTATATCGAGCAAAAGTAAATTGATTCTAAATTTTGTATTATTTTCACACATTTTTGACGCGATAACGTCTTATAATTCAATTTAGCCGGCTGCACGCACCAAAAAATGCGGCGTTATCTTGCTCATGCGCCGTTACCTTGCTTGAACTGGAAGCGAGAGCGCGGAACGAACGGCAAAGAGCACAATCGGCCCCGCGTTCGGCAACGTTCGACATCTGGCTCTGTCCTACTTGTATGTAAAATTAAAATTTTGTTTTGAAAAATGCAACCATTCCATCAGTATTTTCTTATGACGTTGTCACCGTTAAACTATCGTCAGTAAACCGACTTTACAGACAACCTCTTTTTTACTTTGAATTTTAATAACCCAATGAAGTCTAGCATTTTTATAGCGGAAAATTTATAAAATACTTTTCTAATCCAATGAAGATATGGAATTATGGAAAATTAAGTTCTTTGAAAGTATGTTGTTTCAGGCAAAACTAAGTTTAAACCTAATTTTCTACAACTATGAGAAAAAGTCGAGCACTCTTATTGAGGAGAATTTAATAAATCCTTTTCAAACCTAATGGAGATAAGGAATTATTAAAAATAAAAAGTTCTATGAAAGAACGTTGTATTTACAATCTAGGACATTAAAATGTGAACAATTCATACTTTTCGAACCCAATGAAGACATGGAAATATGATATAAAAAATAAATTTTTTCATACGAAGAACTAGTTTTTGAAAATTGTCTACTTTTCAACAAAAAAAAGTCATTTTCCGAGTTTAGCTATGAATCAATTTCCTTAACAATTATTCTTTGATGATGCTGAAATCCTCTGTGAAGTTTTTATCCATATATATGAAGTTTTTATCTACTATCCCAATTCAGCTATTTTTTTAACAAGGCAAAATATTTTCTGTGATGTCCGATTTTGCCTTTAAGCTACTGTATGTAGAACATAGAGACGCACATGCATATGTTGGATATGACTGCGTTGCTAGCAATAAAATACATACTTTTGCAAAAAAAGAAAATTTGTAGCACATTTGCACATTTTTTCTATAATAGCTAAGTGAGGTAAACAATATGTGGTGTGTATTAGATGGATTGCAGCAACCGGGTTTGCGAGTACTATTAGAGTATGTACTTATAGATATGTAAAGGAAGTGCACATATGCGTGTATATAGTATGATGATGTGCACATTCTATTATTTAACTAACATATTAGTTAAAAGATAAAGTTAGAAGTTAAAGTTTGAAAGAAAATTAACACTCATTTTACTGCTCACTGCTAAGCACGAAGATCATGAAATGTTGGTTGACAGAAAATGTCCAAAAAAAAAAGTTTGCTTTTAAGTAATTATTAGATGTTTTAAATGAGAATTTCATGGCCGATACTAACGTACAAGCATGCGGAGAGAGGTGGAGGGGAGATTTCTCCACACTGTTAAATGTATAATAATTCTAAAACAATTTGAGTTAACGACGAATTAACCTCTCTCGTTCCAACATTAACGGAGTGGCTTTAAATCCGGCCAAAGGCTGTCATCTCAGCAGCAATCAGCCAGTATGTGTGGGTAATTTTTATCCTGTTACAACGACAACTCATTCACCTCAACAAATTTCGCGCTGTTAAAATTAAATCACGCGTGTATTTATACGTATAGGTGAGGAATGTGTGTGATATTGGAGACAATAGTGGAGGAAGACGAAATTCGACATTTAGTATTGCTGCTACAAGAAAAACAATAACAAGAATAACAACAATGAAATTCGACAGAAATATTAGGTCGCTGAAACATTAGGTTACTATAAATTACTAAAAATTAGTACAAGTCGATTTACCATATCAAAACAAACATTTTGCTTATCGAGAAGTATTACTCGAAGAATACACCGTAATTTTTTAACTGTTCAGTTGAATGGTTGTTGAAACTGACTTCTTCGCGCATTCATACATATACTCGTATGAACGTGCAATTATTATACTAGAGTTGAGAGAGAAATTTTTCATGAGTTAATTCAGCTTTTTAGCGAAATGACTTTTTCGGTTCATTGAAAAAAGAACAAATAAAGCAGGTATGTATAAAATACCAAACTTTTCTATCTAAAAATATCAAACTACAGCTTATCACATATAGGGTTGCCTTTGCAACTCATGAAAAATTTCGTGCTATGATTTATTACGACTTCCGACGTGGATTATCGAGACAGGAGTGTATTGATCAACTTACTTAAACTTTTGGCGTTGAAGCACCACACTTTGCCACTGTGAAATGCTGGCACAATGAGTTCGAACTGGGTCATCGATCCTTACAGGATGAATTTCGTGAAGACCGTCCACAAACGGTTGTTGTGTAAAAAAAAAACCGGTGCTGTACCTCAATTGATAACGCAAGATCTTCAAGTGGCATATCGCGAGATAGGCGCATCCTTGCCCATTGGTTGATGCAGCATACAATCAATATTGAATACTACATCAAAATTTGGTCGTAAAGAAGATTTCTGGCCCAAAAAAAGACTCGTGTCGATTCGTGTAGTTGTTGTAACTGTTGAAGAAATTTAACCGCAGTGATTCAAAATGCGTCTATGAAATCGTAACAGGTGACAAATCTGGGATCTAAGCGTATGAGCCAGAAACAAAGCAGCAACCGACAGTATGGGTGTTCTAAGACGACCTAAATCGAACAAAAGTTCGATAATGGCAGAAGAAGCATCGTAAAGCAAATGGTCAACTGTTTTTTTCAGAAAATCTCGTAATTTAGCAAATGTACAAGCACTATCAGAGAAACTTGAAACATTCAGCCATTTATTTCCTAGAAGTTTTCAGAGAATTAAGGAAAACCAACCGCGGAAGTCGAATCATCATTTCCAAGACAATGCAAGCTCTCACGTCTCGGCTCACAAAAGAGAGTGTTTGAGCCCTCAAAAGTTCGAATTAATGGGTTATCCGCCCTATAGCCCTGATTTGACACCTAACGATTTCTTTTTGTTCCCAAACATCACAAATAAAATACGAGGTCATCGTTTTTCAACGCCTGAAAAAGCTGTTGAAGCCTTTAAAGAGATCGTTTTGAAGGTTTCTACTTCTGAGTGGTAAAAGTGCTTTGCAATTGGTTCAAGCGAATACAAAAGTTACATCCAAGAAGAATATTTTGAAAAAAAAAAAAATTAAATTATTTTCTTTAATATTGTACTGTACTCTCAATGTGGGGCGCGATATGTAAAAGGCAACCCTCATAAACATTTTTTAGTGAAAATTACCAAAAACTAAATGTAAATGAAAGATTGAAAAATATTATGGGAACTCTTCACCATTAACTGGAACCATTCACCACTTATTTCCTCAATATTAGTGCGGTCATACCAGCGCTAGTGCATCATTACATTGTTCTGAGGGTGGGGTACGGTACAATAGACAGGGCTAGTTTACTGGGGCGGCAGCTCTTGGTCGAGAAAAACCCGAGTCATTCCGTTAACGTAGGACCGGCTACCATGGGAATGTAAATTGATGGCCTTACATTGATAGCCTGTGCCCAAAGTAAATGACTACCTTGCCTGCCTTTCTCGCTTCTTCACTGCGAGGAACCTACAACGAAGTCCCCGTCGAACCTTTTCATCACCTGGACAAAGGAGGTCGAACTGCAACTTAAAGTAAAAGCCGACGGCAGACCAATTCCGACTCTTAACAATCTCAAAATTTTGGGTGTAATCTTCGACAGTTTGCTCTCCTTCTCTACGCATATAACCGTTATTGCCTCTAAAGCCCAAAATCGCAACAAGGTTCTCAAATCGCTTGTCGGCAGCACTTGGGGCAAAGACAAAGAAATGTTCCTATCGATATTTAAGACAATTGGTCGATCGGTTCTAAACTATGCTTCTCCTGTCAGGTCACTTGGAACTAGTGATTTGCAGTGAACGAAGCTTCAGACTTGTCAAAACACGGCCATTCGGACTGCGACGGGATGTCTACTGATGTCTCCACTTAAACATCTACACGACGAGGCTCAGATGCTCCCCGTGAGGAAGCACAACAAACTACTACCGTAGGTCCCACCCGCACAGACACCTGCTTGAGCCTGAACCGCCTACCAGGTACGTCAGGAGGCACCTCCTCAATTACGCCGACAAGATCCAGGACAAAACAGACCGACAATTACTGGACCAGACAGTGTACTGACAAGCAATAAACGACATTCATCGGGAGACACTTACCACCTTCTTAAGCACCCGGGCTATTTATTGGACTAACTCCATTTTTTAGCTTTCACAAAAAAAAAAAAATATAAAACAGGAAACCAAAAAATGGAGCCAAACAAAAATCAGGGAACACTGGAACAGCACAAGCGGTCATAATGACTCCAAAAAGATTTTGAACTTCAATGCAAAATCTGCTCTAACTCTAGATAAAAAGGGTCTCAGAATACTCTGTGGAGCACTTACAGGTCACAATAGGGTTATCTAGTAGATCATGCAGTTTTTGCTATGATGAAGAGGAGTCTATGGAGCACTTAATCACCAACTGTAAGGCATTAGTCCATAGGAGACAGAATCCTGTGCTCGTACCTAGATACTAGACGAGGAAGACCTACAATTACTCCATCCTAAGGAGCTGGTTAGATTCCACGGTATACTAAATAATTATCATTAATTAGGGGCACACAATAGATCAATCTGGTCGCAGTGCATAAAAGCCTTAGCCTAACCCGTACAACCATTACCATTACTATAGAGCAGGTACCAAAGAACAGTCAATACAGCGTCGTTCAAGGTTATGACAACAGGTTTTAGGGATATGTATGCAGTTGTTCTAATCTATTGTTTTGAAAAATGTAAAAAGAAGATCTTTGGATCAGTTTGGTACTGCTTTGAAGCAAAAATTGCCGTATTTGTGAAAGAAAAGAGTTCTCTTCTAATACTATTTAGATTTAGACTTTCCGACTCTTCCCAGTTTCCAGATATGAATAGTTTTGGGTCGAATGATGGCCTTGAAAATCGTATTATTTAGACGCCATCAAAAAAGTTGGAGAAACGTTGAATGGAGAGTATCGAGAGAACAATGCTGAAAAATTAAAGGTTGGTTTTTGCCAAATAAAGTTTTGCTTCTCTACATTTTGATGGACTAATTGATCCACTCTCGTATATTCTTACCTACTCGTATATAGGTACATACCTACTCATGTAATTTGTGCTTCTAAATGGCAAGCCATTGACATATATTCTATAGATATGTAAATCGCATAGTGAAGATGACAGTGTCAGTATTTACTTGTATATATAATTTGATAATATATAAGTGTGTGTTTGCTGCCGCACAAGTGGATTAAGCAAGTGGATATTTTGTCATTCATCATTCAATTTGTTAGTAATTTGTTTTGTGCCTTTGTTTTTTTTTTGCATTTTGTTAGAACCAGATTTGATTAGACTATTGAATCGGTTATGAATATGGATTTTAATTTATTTCTTTCTGAAAAGCCAGTTCACCTTCGGGTCATTTTAGTTTTTTTGTTTTTCTTTTTACTCTGCCGGTCGATGAATAACACTGTATAACAAAAACAAACCTTTCGCAAAATAACAGGTTCCGCCAACGGATTTTCTGAAGTGGCTCAATAAATAACAACTGTCAAATGTCGTTTTTGATGTTTAAGTCTGATTTTTTTTAGGGGGGTTCGTGGGTCAAAGTTTACTTAGGGCAAGGATGAAATCACATTGATAAAATCCCTGCATTTGAGGTTTGAAGTCAGCTTAACAGTTTTAAGTGGCTTAGGTTAAGTTAAATGTCAATCCATGTAGACATAGAGCCCACATAGACAAAGAATCAATCCATTGTGATGCCATGCAGCGAAAAACAGAGCGAGGAGAACACAACAGAGTGGAAAAAGAAAGACTGGGATTAGGATTAGAGGAGGATGACTAGCAAATGGTGGCCAATTAAAATTGCGTTAACCGCTTCAAGATACTGATGAAATTCAGCAGGTGTGTCATACCTAAGCCTGCTATGTACGCAGTTGTAGCAAATAAGTGAGAGCCCAGCGAGAGCAAGACAGCTGAAGAGAAGGTGCTGAGATGATTAAACCTCACGCTCCAGAGAGCTGCTGTAAAAGGTACTTGAAACAATATTAAGTCTCGCCGCAAATTTCAAGAGCTGTGGCTTTGTTAACCTTAGAAGTTCTTTGAAGCGGCCCTAATTAACACACAGCCACAAACATTTCGAGACTTGCACGTTTCAAAGTATTCTTATGCAGTCGAGAGAGAAGTCAGGCATTTCCCTACTAATTCCGAACGCACCTACAACGAGTACAGGGCCCTAATTGTCGCTAGTCCGTCAAAGTAAATGCCTAGCTCTCTCTCAGTAATTCCCATTCGATCGCTGGTACGTAAGCAACCAATCCACGCCTACCCTTCCCAACCAGCAAGTCAGGCATTTCCCTACTAATCCCGAACGCACCTACAACGATTACAGGACCCTAATTGTCGCTAGTCCGTCAAAGTAAATGCCTTGCTCTCTCTCAGTAATTCCCATTCGATCGCTGGTACGTAAGTTCGTGAGTAAGCAACCAATCCACTTCTTCTTTGAATGCGCTTACCTCCGCTTAGAAAACACTACAGCGGTCCGGTAGCCTGAATTTGAGCTTCATGGGAAGCTCCACGCAGAATACTCTTCCATTAACTTTTGTGACCAATTGCAGCAGGTTCTACGTTACTGGAATGACTCGGGGTTTTTCCCGACCAAGGGCTGCCGCCTCAGTAAACTAGCCCTGTCTAGTGAATAGTATATCACCCCACCTCTTACGTCACAGGCGAAACTCTTCGCAGCAATTTTGCTCCAAATACTCCCCCTCGGGGCTGGTGTTGAATCCAACCCTGGGCCAGATGTATTCTACTGCTGCGTATGCCATAAACGCCACCTGAACTCCATCTCGGTTAGGTGTAATAAGTGCACCGGGTGGAGCTACCTCAAGACCTGTTCAGGATTTAAGTTTCATAGGGAGTAGTCCACACGGTATGTGGCCACGTGTTGCTCCCACCAACAGGCGTCTGATGTCTCAACGGCTACTGCCCACCTGATAGGCTGACACTACCAACCGCCACCACAACCCATACCTCCACGGTAAGAAGCCTATCGGAGCAACACAACTCACCCACCACCGTTCTCTCGCCCTGGCGAATGAACCGTGAACTAACTTCAAGCCAACCGTAAACATGCTTGCCATGCCCTTCCTTCAAATTCCTGCCTTGAGGAAATGTAAATGGATACGTGAATAAAACATTTTTTGATACTTTTCGGAAATTTCGAATACTCCTCTACCTTTTTAAACTTATAAGTCAACTTTTCAACAAAAATATAAAAAAAAAATCTAGCCTTTCAATGAGCAGAAAATCACGTTCCGTCTCATAGTCACTAAGGATTCTCGGAATCACTTTTATGGAATGCAGCGATATAAATCACAAATAAAACGACAGCATTTGAAATATGCGTTAATTTTCAAGCAGTTAAATAAAAAAATGTGTTATTGTTCTAACAGTGGCGCCCCACTTCCCGTTGCCAGCTTGCCGGTTGCTTGGGTGGCTTTGTTCTTTGCTATTTTTATACAATACGAAATTATTTTTTTTTACGGATATTTTTTTATCAATGCGTCACCGTTGTATGGTTTTAGATGGAAATTTGTCGCCACAGCGATAAGGTTATACATTTGTAACTGTAATGTACACCGATATTGATTTTAACAGAACTTTGTTCTTTTTTCCGTTTGTATGTCTGTGTGTGTGCGTGTATGCCTTTGTTTATCTGTTTGCCAATTATTTGTTTGTTAGTTGATTAAAAGTATATCTTTTTTGCATTATGGTTGGCTGATATGTAGCTACCAGTTGATTGAAAACAAATAACGTCATCGTATTGATGGTGTAATCGGTGTAGGTCATGATGTGCCTCACTTTTCGATCTTTTTTATGTAATTTAATGTACTCTATTTTCTTGTTTAAAGCAATGGCAATGAGTCCTAATTAATAGTCAGCGCATGTGGAGAAATGCAGATGTAAAAATTTACATTTACATGCACACATACAGCTGCGGTCAAAATATTAGTAGTGCACAAACGTAAAATGGAATGGGTTAAAAAGGCGCCTATAATTGCTTTTATAAAAAATTTTATTTTTTCTCTCTTATAGCCCAAATATCAAACAAAACAAATCCAAAAAAAAAAAATCCAACGTTTATCTTATTTCAGTAAGGTAAAATTATGTTTAGAAAAACTGCAGTGAGTTTTGAGCGGTCAAAAACTTAGTAACAAATTGTAAGAAAAATTTTGACAAAACTTTTATCTACTAATTCAAATACTAAACAAAACCCCATGTAAAAATAAAAATAAAATCACCATCATATATTTATTTTGTTGCATATATTTATTTTGTTGCATGACCCTTATTCCTTAGAATTGCACCACAACGCCGTTGCATTGAGTCAACAAGTTTTTGGCATCTTTCAATCGAAATCGACTCCCATGCGCTCTTTACAGCTTCCCATAGTTGCGTATTATGTAGATGGTGGTTTGCATTGGGCTACTGCCTCCTTGACTTCAACCCACAAATTTTCAAAGGGGTTTATGTCTGGTGACTGTGGCGGCCATTTAAATGAATGGGTCCAACGCCTAGCCAAGAAAAGTATGCTCTTGAAGACGACTTCTGGTCCAGGCGCACAGTGCGCCCGATTCCCGAAAAGCTGGCCAAAACTCAAAAAATTAAGTAATTGATTCCAAATTTCTTACTCGGGGGTTGTCGGGGTCGCTGATTACGAATTTGATTTTAAAATTTTGAAAATCCACCCCCTTCCACCCCTATTGGCCACCCCCTCACGTGAAATAGCGTATATTCTAGAACATAATTAAGATGCATGTAAATTTATATGTTTTCGGGGTCGCAAGGTAGCAAGTGGTAGCAGCTGAATCTTGTTTTATTCAGTAACCACATATGTACTAAAGATTTCTCGTATTTTACTAACCTTCCGAAGATGATTCCATTTGGTTTTGTTCAATTTACTCCATTACAAAATCTTTCAAATGTGTACAACTTTCACTATTCATCGACAGTAATACGATGCTCAAACGAAGGCCACGTTGCGACTGAAAATACAGAGGATACTTAGGGTACAGGACGTTGCTATGAACGGTTTTCACTACTCAAGGCATTACTGTAGCCAACCCAAAGACAAAAAAACTCTATCTAGAAACTTTTTTTTTCGACTTTTGGCCAGCTTTTTGGGAATCGGCCGCACTGTGAGGCGCCTTAATTTTAGGTATTTTTAAAACTAAGATAAAAAAAATGGAGAAAACATTTTCACTATCCATTTTTGTATGGTGTTTATTAATATTGGAAAAGTATAAAAAAAATATAAAAAAATCGTGGAGTTACAGGCCGGCGGAGTGGGGGCTACATAAAAAACGGTGCTCCATGGTTGACATGATTCTAACCCTTGTAGCGATTTAAAACATACAAATTAAAAAAATTCTTCATTAGTTAGGATGTCGCTATCGGATTACGCTAAATCAAAGAAAAAAAAATTCACAAAATGGCGTCAACTTAAAAAAAAAATTTTTTCCCCTCCTTTTACCTTTTCAAATTTTTTAATAGGTCTATGAATAAGTTCGTGCGGTTTTTTTCGAAATTTGAATTTCGGATCATTCCCATGGCTTTTAAACGTTTGGAAATGGTTGATTGATCAACTCCCAAAGTTTTTGCAACCTCTTCTTGCGTTTGAGCCGGATCTTGATCGAGCAATTCCTCCAATTCGGTATCCATGAACTTTGGCGGCGCGGCCAAAATCACCACTTTTAAAGCGTGCAAACCACTTCTGGCACGTTCGCTCAGCTAGAGCATGCTCACCATAAACTTCCACCAAGATACGATGACTTTCGGTTGCTTTTTTCTTCATATTAAAATAATGAAGAAGAATTCCCCGCAAAAACACATTATTTGGCACGAAATTCGACATTTTCAAGTGTGGTAAAAATATTGTTGTTTACGCTTCAAATAAAAAACTTATACTGACGTTTGTGCCTTACGACAGTAGCTCTCCAATGAATGTTTGGAAATGTGGATCGATGGAATAATAATCAATTAAAAATATTTCAAACTTAAATTTTTCAAAATCCGAGGCAGGCGCGATAGACAGATGTATAATACAAAATTCTTATCAAACTTCAAAGCGATCGGTCAAGTAGAACTTGAGATATCATGACGACCATCTCAAAAAAAGTAGTTTTGAGAAAATCGCGTTTGAAGTTTGAGCAACAATTGCAATAGAATAACTTAGATCATAATATTTCTACTCACTCTGGACTAATCGGCGATATATTTCCAGGTATATATTATAGAAGTATAAAGTATATACATACATATATATGTATAGAATAAATAAAGGTGTGGGGTACAAAAGATTTTCAGGAAAGAACGAGTCCTCAAATCGTTCGGTAACATCTGCTGTTCATTGTGCGATTCGCTCCACTCGGCCGGCTTAGATGCCATGTCACAAAATCGGCTGTATCTCCGAAAATTATTCGAATTTTGAAAAATCCGTTGAAGGGCATATTTTTGAAGGTCTAAACTTTGAAAATGTGTAAAAAAAAATTCATTTTTTTCAAATTTCTAGACCAGAATACCCCCTTAATTTAACGGATTTTACAGTGGATGGCGAAAAATTGTTGTGATAAAAAAAACGTGGCCACTTAAATATAATGAGCCATAAGCACTACTAAGATTCTGACCGCTCCTGTATGTACATGCAGTCAACGTCCAAACAAAGTGCTATTTTGACAAGTTTTGACTATTTATTTATTTACTTTATAATTTCAATTATTCTTTTATAAAAACACAATTCAAACAAAAAAACAAAACATTTAAAGCAAAGTTTCGAGTTTTGTAAGACAAATTTTCATCAACTTTTCAAACTTTTTACACTGAAGACCTGAGAGAATTTCAAGTATGCAATTTTATAGTTCATTAAATTTTGGTGCACTTATTTTGGAGAATTTTTTGGGTCGCGGTATTGTGCATTTCTCCATTTTACGCCTACTCCACATATTTTTTGGACGGAAGAAAACACTCAACATACCGGCAGCAGAAAAAATTGTCAAAAATCAACGCGTTTTTTCACCACTTGAAACTTGATCTTTATTATACCAAAATTCAATGGTTTATAAAGCTACGTACCCGAAATTTTTCTAAAAACTCGTGGTAAAAAGTCCGAAATGTTGAGCAAAATTGGGTGTATTTTTTTTAATTTTCGCAAGGATTGTAACTTGGATATTTATGGCTTTTGTAGTAAAGTTAACTATATTAAAAAAAATATTATAATTAAAATTAAATAACAAACAAATAATTTATCAAAAAGTCTTTGTGCTATAACTATGAAACGCACTGTACCATATATGAATTCTTATTTACCCCACATCCACACCTTCTACTAAATATGTTTGTGTATACACCCCACCCACTAACCCACTTTGACATATCAATTTTCTTGTTATGCCATTGTGCGGTTTATCACTTTATTGTTTTTTATTTTAATTAATGGGTTTTGACTTTCTTTGCAACTTTGTGAAGTCCAAAAGTGTTAGTTAGGTTGGCAGCTTGAATGATAAATTAATCAATATTTGGTTAGCAGATAAGAAGTGTTGTTGTCTCCGTTCGGAAGGCACCTTTTAGTTGCACATTCCTTTCAAGGGCCAAAATTTATCGTAATGTTTTTTGTCAAATCCTAAATAAATTTTCCTTTCCACTGTCATTCAATCGAATGCATACCACTTGTAGAAGTGCCTTACTCGCCAACTATCCAAGTTCAGAATGAGGTGCTGAGATGATTCCACATCAGCCGCCAGAAAGCTATTGCAGAAAGGACTTGAAGCAATCCCAAGTATCACTGCATAGACACCTAGTGGACAGTGTCCGGTAAGGATACCTACCGAATCCGAGAGATGAGGCTTTATTAGCCTTAGAAGTCCCCTTAAGCGCTGCCAACCTACTCGTGGCCAGAAGAATCTCGCGACTTTTTACGTTTGCGCTTGCTGAGTTGAAGATAGTTCCATTTTTCCCGGAGTAGATCACAAGGGGGTTCTCAAGGGAGCCCCAGGTCCTCTCGTATTGCGAAAAACCGTCTTCAGGGTCTCCTGTCTAGCCAGCTCATCAGCCCAGCAGTTTCACTCTATGACGCTGCGACCGGGAACCGAGATGAGCTTAATATCAAAGTATTCGGACGCAGTCGAGAGAGAAGTCAGGTATTCCACGACTTATTTTGAACGCACAAGTAACGATACCAAGACCCTCATTGCCGTTTGGCTGTCGGCGTTGATATTTACGTCCTTTACAGTAATTACAGAAGTAAGCAACCAATCAATTGATTCTACGATTGCGGCTACCTCCGTTTGGGAAATACTACAACGGTCCGGTAGCCTGAATTTAAGCTTGATGAGGAGGTAAAAAAGTGCTTTGAATCACGCGAAATTAAAAAAACGCCCTAGAAACGGAACTGGATAAAGTGATTCGAAAATTGTTTCACACGAAAGCAAACATGTATTGATCATCAGGAAATATTTTCAAAAACAATAAAATCATTTCCAACCACTAATATTAATTTTTCCATTCTTAGGCCAGCAATACAAATAACGACCCTGGTATTTTAACTTTACACTTTCGCCTTTAATAATGCCTGTTTTTTCTTCAAATACCAAATAAATTTCTCTTGTTCAAGCACTTTTCATATATCACAATTTTAGATCTCGACGCTTAACAAACTCTCTTGTCGGTTGGGCGGGAGTAGCGCAATTGGTTGGTTATTGGTATTATAACGGCCCTGGCTGGCTTAACAAACCAATTTTTTACCTTTTCTAATAGCAAAATTTCTTTTTAGATGCAGATGTATAAATTAATTCCCCTAAGGGATCCGGCGCTGTTGCAAGTTTATCACATCGGCAGCTTAGCCGGGTGCAGCGGTTGTTGTTGTTGTTGTTGTAGCAGCGATATTAAACCCTGTCAGTGTAGTGTAAATCACCGGCCCTCTTCATCTAACTCATCTGAAGATAAGCCCATTCACATGACAGCCGGTTCTACGTTACCGGAAAGACTCGAGTTTTTCCCTACCAAGGGCAGCCACCTCAATAAACTAGCCCTGTCTAGTGAACCGGCTGCGGTGGTTGTTATTATCGTAGCAGTAATTTTCCCCAGTCAGTGTAGTGTAATCACCGGTCGTTTTCGTCTAGCTCATCTAACGGTAGGCCCAGAAAATTTGCAGCTTCGACAGGTTGGGTCCAGAGTTTGATGGGGCATGTGAAAAGGTGGTTTGTGTCGTGCGGTGTGCCTTCACATGCTGGACATATGTTAAGTATGTCGGGGTCGATTCTGGATAAGTAGGAGTTTAACCTGCTACAGTATCCAGAACGTAGTTGTGCCAAGGTTACGCAGGACTCTCGGGGAAGCTGGAGCTCTTCGTCTCCAATGGGTGGCGGTTGGACTCCGATTACGATTCTAAGAAGATGGTAAGAGTCTCCCGATGAATGTCGTTAATTGTATATCTGTACACTGTCCGAAACAGTACCATTCCCATGGCAGCCTCAGTAAACTAGCCCTGTCTAGTGTACCGTACCCCACCCGGCTGCCGTGGTCGAATGGATGGGTCTGTGACTACCATTCAGTTGTGTACCGGTTCAAAACCCTGGGCGTGTAACACCATATGATAGAAACAGTTTATTATTCTAATAGCGGTCGCCCCTCGGCAGACAATGAAAAAGCTTCGCTAAAAAAAAATCTCTGCCTTTCGGATTCGGCTTGAAACTGTAGGCCCCTGCATTTGTAGAAACATCAGGACACACACAATGAATACGAGAAGGAGCTCGGCCAAACACCCAACGAAGAGTGTAAGCGCCACGCCTATTATAATTAATACTATTTTTATTATTATTAGCTAGTCGACCTTCACTGCGTGAGAATTAACTTTGTGCCTTCAAGTATGTTTTTGGAAACCTTCAAATATATAAAATCAGCCAAAGTAAAATGTTTTCAATATTACAAAATAAGCTAACGAATATTAAGTACATGTAAGTATGTGCCAGTATGTGAAAATATGTCAATACGAGTGTAAGTGGTGTGACGTCATCATAAAAAATGCACAACTTGATGACAGGCCCCCCATGTAGGGTAGCAAAAAATATTGACAAAACAATAATTTATTTATATGTCTACATTTGTATGTGTGTAGGCACATAAAAACATACAAACATAAATACCAGCGCCGATTATTTTACGATGGCAATGATAGTTACGAATAATGAGAAGCATTTAATTTTTAAGAACGTAGTCGTAATTCAAATGAGTCTAATTTTGAGTCTTGTTTATAGCTGCCTGACTAAAACTGTACACTACATATACTGTAGGAGTAGAAGTGGGGGGCAAAAATGGCAGCACACTGATGTCACACTCAAAGTGTTACCAACAATTGTAATAAAAAAAAATTAATGGCGATTGTTAAGAGCCAAAATTCAGACACTTAAAATTTGTTTTACAAAAAATTAATTACTACATAGACTGTACGTGGCGTACATACATAATAGCGGCCGCCCATCATACTTTATAGCCCAACGAAGCATTCATTCCCCTAAATGGCAGACTAATTGACGCATTGACATAATTCGTGCAAAACTTCGATTTTGACTAACTATGCGACGATGGAGCAAAGTTTGTAACAGAAAATATTGATGAACAAATTTACAATTTCACATACATACATACATTTATATGTGTATATATTTATAGTCGTATGAAAATAAATCAATACAGAACAGAGGCAATAAAGAATTTTTGCTATAAATTTTAAAAATAAAAATGATGGAATGCCACTTCAAACAATAAAAACATATACATACATGCATGTCTATAAGTACCCAAATGCACACAAGCCTGCACATTTTAATTAATATACATAATTCAATAAATTCATATCGAATGCCGTGTCATACTTACAATCAGTTGACGTGCTTCTTATACTTAATTCGCTTGGTTGGACGTAGATGGTTCGGTTGGTTTTTATGGACTTGTCCTTTGCCGTTGTATGGCAATTAAAAATTCATTACACAAAGGAAAAGCACAAATAGAAATGCAAATAAAAACAAAGAATTATCATATTTGCATACATACATACATACATACATACATATGTACGTGTGTAAAGAGACACAGTTTTCAAGATCATTTTTCGTTATCACTTTCAATATTACGAGTACTATTTTTCAATTGTTTTTGTAACCTTTCATCTTCATTGATATTTGTGTTTTCGCTCTACATTTATTTTCAGTCGGAATCGGTTTGTCACAAATGCAACGAAGTTATTACAAAGCGCATCATAACAGCGCTCGGTAAGACCTGGCATCCAGAGCACTTTGCTTGCAAGGATTGCAACACACCCATCGAGGAGGCCACATTCAATATACAAGACGGCGAACCGGTTTGTTCTAAATGCTTTCTGAAAAACTACTCAGGCACATGTCATGGCTGTAAGCAACCCATATTGGAGGTGAGTAAGAAAGAAAAAGCAAACAGAATTTCTATAGAAAGAAGAACATAATTCATTCGTGTGGCAAAGCGGCATGGGGAACTATGCCATCCTTACATTTTAGAGATATGATGTGCTCAGCAGTTCTATGTAAAAATTAATGGAGAACAATTTTGTGGAACATTTTATCTCTCTAACTCTTCATTGAGACGGCCTTTTTGTCTCTGTTTTGAGATAGGGTAAAAAATACTCAGAATAGACGGATATAATGGACAAAAATGAGCCGCGAAAATATTTTTCATAAAATTCGACCGGAAAATGTGTACTGTAACCTACATACGCTGCGTTAAAAACTATAGTAATAGGGACTTGGGCGGCCGCCGTAGCTGAACGCGTTGGTGCGTGACTAACTATCGGTAGTAGGTTCGAATCTCCGTGCATGAAACAGCAAAATGATATTAGAAAACATTTTTTTCTAGGTCGACCTTTGGCAGGAAATGACAGGAAATGGCAAACCTCCGAGCGTATTTCTGCCATTAAAAAGCTCCTCATAAAAAACCATTTGTCATTCAGAATCGGCTGAAAACTGTAGATACCTGCATTTGTATCAAATATCAAATATCAAGACGCGGGCCACAAATAGGAGGAGGAACTCGGCCAAACACCTAACAGAAGTGTACGCACAATTATATTTTTTTAGGGACTTAGATTAGATTCAATTTGAGGCTTGCACTTCGACCTCATGGTCTTTTGTGCCCTCTACTCATCACAGTATCTCATGTAGACCCTGTTTCCTCATTAAACTTAAGATAGAGCTGGGCTGGACTGAGCGTACGTGCCTTTCTTCTGATTGCAATCGGCCGAGATGTCTCAAGCTTCTCCGCGCTATAGCGCTACACTCCAGGAGAAGGTGTATTGGAGCCTCTGGGATTGGTCGCACAAGCAACAAGAGTCAGTTGACCATATCCCAGTTCTGTGCAGATGACTGCGCAATCTGCATTGGCCTGTGAGAATGTCCGTGAGCCTTCGCAGTTTATCTTTAGCTTTATGAGTTCTCAGGGACTTATTGACATGTTTGGGCGCTTTGTTTGTTTCTCAATTAGTTGCAATAATTTTTTTATGAAAATATAGTTCATTCTGTTACAAAAACCATATAAATTGAAGTTTCAAACTTTGTGAAAATTAAAAAAAAAATCACCAAAAAATCGCTAGGAACCATATCGCTGTGGGATGGTATTCATTTCGTTCTTGGCCAAAAATTTACGGATAATAATGGCACTGTGCGACCGTACATTATCGTGGTGCAAAGTCCATGAGTTTTTTTCCACAAATCTTTTCGTTTTGGCGAATTGCTTCATGCAAACGTCTCACGCCCAAGGTCTGATACTCAAACTGTCTGACCTTCTGCTAAAATTCCTGGTGTACCCATTGTAATCCATAAAAATCGTGGGCAGTGTTTTCTTTTTTGACTGAAGACGACGTGGTTTTTTGGTCTTGGTTCATTCGGAGGTCTTCACTCATTCGCCTGATGTCTGATGATGTTTGGATTGCGTGTCGTACTCTTGAACCCATGTCTCGTTTCCAGTCTTCAATAATGATACGTTTGATGAATGTTTGGTCGGACTCAGCCTTGGATTCAGCCTCATGTCTTTGGCGATGTCAAAGCGGTCCCTTTTTTCCATGCCATTTAGTTTCTTTGGAACCAATTTTGCAGCAACACGACAACAGCAACAATTAAACCCACTAAAATGTACTGAATGGAGCCGAAAGCAATGCTCAAATATTCAACTCCACTGCCAGCTCTTTGATGGTTAATTTGCGGTTGCGGTTTATTGATGTTTTAACCAGTTTTCAATGTCGACGGCTTGTTGTTGTTGCAGAAGTACCCTGTCAGTGTAGTGTAAATCACCGGTCGCCTTCGTCTAGCTCATCTAACGGTAGGCCTAGGAAACTTTGTGTTTCGACACTGTCTGGCCCAGTAAATGTCTGTTAGTTTTGTCCTGGATCTCGTCGGCATCCTGACGTGCTGGGAGGCGGCTCTGGCTCAAGCAGGTGCCTGCAAGGGTAAAACCTGCGGTAGCACCCTAGCAAATACTGCTTACTGAGCAGTTTATTATGCTGCTTCACAGATAGCATATGGGCCGCGTCATGTAGTTGTTGTATTGGGGACATCAGAAGACATCCTGTCGCAGTCCTTATGGAAGTGTTAACAGTTGGTATTGGTATGTGGTCGACTTTTGTCTTAAGTTGCAGTTTGATCTCCTTTGCGCAGGTGGTAAAGAGGGTCGCCGTGGAGCTCGTGTGGAAAGTTGTAGATTCGCAGTGAAGAAGCGAGAAAAGCAGGTGAGGTAGTCATTCACTTTGGCGCACAGGCCATCAATCTCATTGCCCGACGCCATTATCGTGCTTGTCACTACGTTCGTTGATGGAATCACGACCTCTTTTCTTTAGAGTATCATTACCGAAACAGTTTTCCAACATTTCTAAGAAGGCTTTCGCACCATTGAGTCCATTTTCAACGCAAAATTTAATACAAATGTTGCAAATTCCAATCCATTTTTGAAACTATTTATATGAAAACCCGTGCAAAGGTAGATTTACTCAAGAATGGTAGGAATGTTAAACACAGCTGTGGCAAACTAACAATAAAAAAAAAAAAAAAACTGAACTCAAATCAGTTGACTTCAGCGTCACCTGACTGTTGTTTCAGTAACTTTTTGATCAAGCATTAAGAACTCGGACATACTCAGTCATATAACGTGGGGGGCACACTTTTTTTAGCACAGTTGTTATTCAGTTTCATGAATTAGTGAATTTACTATTTTTATCTTGCAATAACTAAATAATGGATAAAAAATTTGGTAGTACTCAGTGTTCGTTAGAATTATTGCGCTGAGTGCAGTTGAAGTGGGAACAGTGAAGCAGCTTATTGATATTTTTTTCTAAATCTTTATAAATTGAAATATGCAGAGCATATTCATATAAATATATTACATAAACTGGTTTTTTGCTTTATATTCAATTAGTCAATTAATTAACCAATTTGCTTCACTTAAAATCTAGATTCACATTCTGCTTCCCGCTCACCTTTTGACCTTAATTACCTCAACGTTGATGAGTGCACAGAATAATTTCGTTCACTGCTTCATGGTGAAACAGCGAAACAAAGCGCAAACCAAAGGTTTTAAGTAAAAATTCTTCAAGTTAATTTGTTTTGGAAAAAGTTCAAATTAAACAAGTGCTCGCACTGCACGATTTGTGAGATTAAGCGCTTCAATCACTCAATTAAGTTTATTAGACCGAGTGGCATGCGGCTTTACGCAAGTTTGACTCATTGTTTTGTAAAGGGTTTTTCATTAAGCGTGATTTGATTTCTTTTGTGGAAATTTTAATAATTATTAAGCAAATTTAGAGGTTTTTTGTTCAATGTGAAGAAAATCGCTAGAATTGAGTTTTGAATGCAACATAATTCAAAAAGCCTTCACGGCTCCAATTGCAGGATCCAATTTTCAATAGCTTTTCTACCAAATAGGGTGTATGTCATGAAAAGCGAGTTAAATATAAGCTTTTAAAGCATGAAGAGAGTCTGGGTTGCTCATAGTGACTTGAAATAACCACACAAGAAGTAGTCTCCAGGGTCCGGCACTCGAAGTGTAACTAACTTCAGACCGCTCGCTCAGCTGATGCGCATCAGTTGTCTGTTAGGTGGCTAAATGTTAGTCCAGAGTATTGTTTACAAGCGCGTGGAATCATTTTGCCAAGAGTAAACGCGAGAAGAGAAAATCTGTAAAGGATTTAAAACGTAATAATGCGATTGCATTATATTTGGCTAGAAAATCACAACCAGCGATTGTTCGTGAGCTCGAGTACCTTAAAATAAATAAAGTTTTTGTTTACCGCACCATTATTCGTTACAATGATACTGGTAGCATCACAAAACGTGTACAGGTGTACGTCGATAAGCCAACAACAATTCAAGAGCTAAAGGATGAGATAATTCGGCACATTAACGGCATAGAACCTCAATTATGCCTCAGCGTCATCGAAAATTTGGACCATACCAATATTATCATAATAAAGAGAAATGACAATAATTTCCTAAAAAAAAATGGTTTTATTCAAAATCAACACCGGCCCTTCAAACTTAACCACCCTTTATTTCAAAATGTTTACCTTGATTTCTCAGGTTTTACTTAACCGATTTACTTGAAATTTGGTGTGAGCCTTGTCAATATATATATGAGATCAGTCCATAACTTCGTAGGTATTTTACCCATAATTTAACTTTTGTACGATTTTTGCATACAAAAAACTATTCGCGGAATATAACGGAACTATTTATATTTTCTTTGATACATTGTGCATTCAACAAGTTATTTTAATCGCGGATAGAAGCACGTGTTGTTAAAAAATAAAATGGAATCTTCGAAAGCATGAAAGAGGCATATTTTGTATTTTTTTATAAAAGTGGTAGATATGCAACAACTGCTGTGCTGCAGAAATAAACACTGTTAACGGAGAGGATACTGTGAGTGTAAGGACTGCGCAAAAGTGGTTTTCAAAATTCCGAAGTGGGAACTGAAGTCCTGAAGTCTTTAACTCCGACGCCTTGCTCGAACTCGTGGAAGCTGAGCCAAATTTGACAGTCGATATGATAGCTCAGAGGTTAAATTCATCGCATGGAACTGTTAACAGGCACCTGGTTCAGTTGGGAAAGGTTTGAAATCTGGGAAAATGGGTTCCGCATAGACTTTCCGTCTCCAACCTTCAGCAGAGAGTGAATGCGTGTTCTCAGCTGCTTCAACGGCTTGAAAATGACAGTTTTTTGAACTGTATCATTACTAGTGATGAAAAATGGGTCCCTTACAATAATCCTATTCGCAAATGCCAATGGTTAGATAAAGATGAAACACCAGAACCGACCCCTAGAGATGGCTTTCCCCCCAAGAAGATTCTCATGTCTATTAGGTGAGATATGGCCGGTATTGTTTATTATGAACTTCGGGAACCAAACCAGACGATAACTTCCGATTATTATTCCCATCAGCTATCAAACCTGAATGAGGCACTTAACAAAAATCGACTGTCTTTAGTGAATAGACGCAAAGTTTTGTTTCACCACGACAACGCAAGACCTCATACCACAAGGCAAACATCAGGCGAGCTGAACGAGCTCGGATGGGAGCTAATGCCACATCAACCATACTCTCCGGATATTGCACCTTGTGATTATAACCTTTTCCGTGGACTTCAATCCCATATGAGTAACAAGAACTACTCTTCAAAAGAAGCTATAAAAAGAGATATCGAAGCGTATTTTGGCTCTAAGGACAAACAATTTTTTGAGCAGGGAATTGAAAATTTGCCTAAACGTTGGGAAGACATTGTAAATAATGAAGGAAAATATATTATTGATTAATAAATTCTTTAAACATCTTTTTTATTAATTTTAAAACCACCTTTAAAAAGCGCACGAACTTATGGACTGACCTGATATACTTTACTCAAGTTATGAAATTCCCTACTGTAGGCAAAAGGTTTTATAAGCCTTTTAGCTTGACCGAGTTCTTGTGGGACTCCGCAATGGGTAATTAATTGAGTATTCTCGCAACTTTTCAACTTTATAGCATCATTAATCTCAAATTGGCCTCTAATACAATCAACGGAGTATAAAAATAGTTATTTAGCCATATTCGAAGCATATTTGTCAACGTGATTCGCTAAGCTCCTATACATAGATGCATACATACCTACATGCTATGTATTATTGTGGGCGTAAATGAATGCCCTAGAATGGCGAAAAAATTTGTTTTTACAGATTAAAAAAAAAATATTTACTTATTAGTTATTTCGTGTGACTGTAACACTTCTCTTTGTCTCTTTTTTTTTATTGAAAAAAAAAAAAATGACGTATGTTTAACAAAAATTCCCAATAATATAAAAACTTTTAAGCCCACGTTATATGCAAAATATGCTCCTACCACTTTTTCTTGTACAACACTTGAGAAGAAAGTAAATTTGATGAGAAATGACTTCGAAAGTCCAAACGGTACCAACAAAATGTGGTGCTCATAGAGACTAAATAAACAAGTTGCGCATGCGCACAAGTGCCATCATCCGCGAAGTGCCATAAAATCACTTGAATACTTATAAGTAAAGCAAATGGAATGACCAAATAAATAATAATACGAAAATATGAAATTTGAAAAATAAATAAAAGTCTTAACACGCAAACATGAGCACTTATGCACCTACTACATAATATACGAATACATACATATGTCTGTATGTGTGTATGCATGTATGGCGGAGCAGTGGTGGACATGAGTTACAAACACACACACTCATGCGCTTTCATGATAGGCAACTCCTTTCTCATAGTAGCTGCATATAGCGGTTTTAGGTATAAGTCTTAATGTCAAAAATCCATGCATACATATTTACAAGGTGTGCCAATTAAATTCGGCCATTTGTCAACAAAAGCCAAGCAAATTAAGTTATGCTCACAAAATTTGAGTATCCACCTTCACAATAATCTCGCGCAATCTCTACACGACGATTCCAATGCCGCTTCAATGATTGTAGACACATTCACGGTCAGCCCGCTTGCCATGTTGACCTCTCTTGAAGTGCGACCTCAGCGATATCGTCGAGGGTATAGGGTGGAGATGGTGACAGTTAGGGTAGAGTGCCTTTCTTCGCCACAAACTCTTTCACAATGAACGAGCAATGGGTAGGTCAAAAAATGTTTATTTATTAAATATTTTAAGGCAGAAAATCAATGATAGAAAACATAAGTGTGCAAGATTTAATAAAAATTATAAATAAATATTTATGTATGTATGAATATATGTACGTATGTTATTCATATACATTTACAAATAAAATCGAAAGACAAACAGTCTGACGCAACGCAGTTAAGCAAGAAAAATAAAACAAACAAAAGGCAAACAGCTAAGAAACTTAATTATGAAGTTATGCGATTAATAAGATTTAAGTGAATTGAAGTGGAATGACAGCAGTGAAGAGTTTCGAATGAAGCTGAAGTGAAGCTTGAAAGACAATAAATTGAAATTGAAAGTTACTTTATTGACGAGGGGGTGCGTAAAGCAGAAAAGGGCAATGAAGATTTGGCTGAAGTGTGAAAGAAAAAATGCAAAGAAAAAAGGAAGTAAAAATAGAAACAAAATTGGTTAAAAAGTATCGCTTGAGTTAGTAGAAACTTCGACACTCAAATTTTTTTCTGCTTAATAAACTCAAGAAGAAGTGGTTTCAATGAATTATATGCATAGCAGGGTGCTTAAAACGTAATGTAAAATATTTGAAGAGGTAATAGTGCGGACCCTGCGATCAGGAAACACCGAAAGGAAAGAAAATGTTTTTTATTAGCGATCACCCATAAGCAGACGATTTTTTTTTGTTTTGGCGGTGAGGTTGGGTTAAAAATGCCTTCGCACCATATACATAGTAACCGTCACTACTACGTGTGTAGTGGTGATTCCACTAAAAATATCCTTCCTCTTCTCTTGGATTTTTCCCTCCACCCCGGGACTGCTTCCGCATTGCTTCGAGGTAGAGGGCCAAGACGGCGTTCTAAGAAACACACTTACTTACCAACCCTGCGTCCATGGTCGCATGTTTTGAGTAACCTATGCTCAATGATCTTTAGCATAACTTTCCATTTCACGTTTCTTTTTTCGGATAATATCATCCACGAAATTTGCGACGAAATTCCATATTTCTTCGTCTATTATCATTTTCTCGATTATTTAAATACCTAAATAGCTCATTGCAGACCTGTTCTGTCTATGCTCCGCCTCTCGCATTTAAAGAAGGTGTGCTCCGCATCATCATACTTGCATCATATATGGAGTTTGGTAGACTCACTTCTCTCATTCGCCACAAATATAATTCTTGCGAAAGGACCCTTGTCCGGACAAAAACTGCGTGAGGTAATAGTTAACCTCACCGTGCTTTCTTTCTACCCATTTTTTTAGAACGGGTATTAGTCTCGCTGTCCATCTACCGTACCGTTCAGAGTTCCATCTTGCCTGCCAAAATGTGAGCGTTTGAACTCTGATATCGGAGAAGGGTGGTACTGAGATTTTTGCCAACCATCTCCGTTTGCGCTCTTGTGCTAGAATATCTATAGGGATGTTTCCACTGATAACTAAAACCGCTGCTTCAGATACTTTTCCGTATGAAGAAGCCACTCAGAGATCGCAAGTGCGTTGTACGGATTGCAGACTTTTCCACCGGCATTGCACCCTTAGCGAATCTGCCCATATTTCGCATCCATATAAGAGAATCGATTTTGTCGTGTCCATTAAAAGTTTTCGCTTGTTCTGCGTTGAACCTCTACGGTTTGCCATGAGCTTACTTAACCTGCCGCTTACTTTGGCAGCTCTTGTGGCATCCCAGAAAGTTAGTTTTGTGTCTAATTGCACTCCTAACTATTTGACCACTCTTTTGCTAATAAAGTGGCATCGAGTACTTGTATATCTACTTCTAATGGGATACGCCTGCTGGTTAGAAGGATAAGCTCTGTTTTCTCTGTGGTCAGCTTTAATCCATGGTCTTCTAGCCATGTCATAAGCAGGCGATGGCAATCCTCATAGCTAATTTCTGCCATGATATTGGAGAAGGAGCTCGGCCAAAAAAAAAAAAACAAACAAACAAAGAATGTAAGCGCTAATCACAAAGGGCAACAGGATTCAACGTATATGATGAAACCAAAAGAAAATGACAGCTTACACTTCTCATAATAAAAGCCCAAAAGAAGTTATGTCCTATGAAACTTGATTAGTTTTCTAAACGTAAAATTGCTTTTTTACCCTGCATATAAGAACAATTGAGTATGAGCGCGTTCGATTTAAATGGATGGTGCAACTGGCATAAATAAACCTATGTTGGCAGCATTGGAAAGGAGCTGACTAGTGGCGAATTCTGCTCGATAGCTTTGTAGGTGCTTTCACATGCAAATTTTTTCTTAAGTGAGCAGAGTCCAAACATGGCGAACAGAGAAGTGACGAATCGAAGGCTAGTTATGATACCTAACTGTTTTTAGTGTTGAGGAAATCAATTTTGATTTTTTTTTTGTTTTTACCTTAAATCTACGATAGCTGGCGATGTCATGTAATTTTTGCGTTTGCTATGGTTTAAGAGAAAGAATTCTGTTCCATTGAATTGCAGTACTAGAAGTAAAAATTTTATTGATTGAAGGACATGACACGTGTTCATTTCCCGAGGGCCAACGGATGGCAATGCTCCCACGCAGACGAGTTACGCCAATTTTTTAATTTTTTCAGAGATGAAGAGTTGTTGTTCTGCATTTTTTTCGAAAAGTTTAAAATATATTTACTTTTTTATGAATAATATTATAAAACCCTGATCAAATGCTAATATTTAAAGGCAGAAATAAAGAACAAACACTTGTTCGCTGCGAAAAATAAAAAAATTAAATTCGGTAGAACTTTTGTGGTTTTTAAAATGAGTGAAGTTCATCTTCATGAATAGTGAGTAGTGAAATTGTTGTGTAATGTTCAAGTGCGGCGTTTTTTTTTTTTTGAAATATACATACATATAACTTTAATTTTCAATTGAATTATTCTTAAATAAAATTTAAAAAAAGAAAAAAATATTTTTTCAGTAGATAGAAGTTATAATCTGGCTTAATTTGCGTCCATTTTTCCTACCTTTTAGTTCCCTGGGAGAAGAAACTGATCTCTGTCGCACACATACAAGTTTTCTATAGGGCTTAGATCAGTTGGTTGGGGAGGGGTAGTAATAAATTTTGGCCAATTAAAGAGTTTAATATCATTATCTTGGCACAGTTTAAAGATGAGCATAATGAACATTTTCTCTGCTAACTGTTTGCACTTCAGCTTTAATATATTCAAATATATTTACAACACCCTGTTGTTGTTGTAGCAGCATAAACATTTCCCATACATATATGGGGAATGCTGCTGAAGTGACAGTCTTTGATATAAATCCGGGTCGTTCCGGTAGCGTAGAATCGACTGTCATGGGAACGGGTACAACACCCTCTCCCTCTTCGCCTAACATCCAAATAAGAAAGTATAGCCTTCAAGATCTTCAATCTGATTTTTTTTTTAATCTCGATTATGCAGTTTTAAAGCACATTGAATTTAGGAGCAATAAAGTACAAGCTTCTTCAAGTTACTCAAAAATCGCGTTGATTTTTCAACACTATTTTTTTGCATTGGGCATTTGCTCCTTATAAAAAGAGTCGAGCACTCGTTATATTGAAGAAAATTCATTATATGAAGGAAGTATCGTCAACAAAAAAAATTATCAAAAATCGTCTCGAATTATGAGCCATTGTAAACTGTCGGAGTACTATACTAAACAATTTTATAATAATACAAATAAAAGAAATTTTTATAAAATTTATTTGAAAAAAAAAAATTTATTCTAAATGAAAAACTTTTATAAAATTTATTTAAAAAAACTTTTTTAAAATTTATTTAAAAAAATTGCTTATAAAATTTGTTTTTATTAAATTTATAAAAAAAAGAAAAATTAAAAATTCTGAGCATGTAGTTTTGTAGCCGATTCAATTTTATAAAAATAAAACTAAATAATTTTTTTTATAAAAATTCTAACTTAAAGCTTGAAATTTTTATTATTGTTTTGTTTTTCGCTGATTTTTTTTTTTTTATTTTTATAAAATATTTTACAAAAATTTGAAAGTTTGCGTTATGTGGTTTTTGAGGTAGTAAGGAACTATGCTTTTATATAAAAAATTAAATTAATAAATCGTCAAAAATTTTGTTGCTGTTAATATCTTGATGGACCGATGTTTATTAATATTAAAACAAATTAACAGTTGTGAAAATATGTACATATGTGAGGTCATACTTGACTCAACTTCCTTAAAAGACGAACAATTTTTTTGTGGGCACTCACATATTGCTGGGCCTGTGGGAATGTTTTTTTTTGTTTTTGTTTTTTTTTTTTTTAATTTAAGTCATTATTACTATAAATAAAAAATTTTCTAACATATTTATTAAAATAAAAATATTCCGGTTTACTCCGGAATACACCTGATATATTTGAAATGCTCACTTATACAGTTAGCTGCGTGGGCCGTACAAAAATCTCATTGCGTTGCTGACGACATACATACAACATACATACGTACATACATACAATGCAAGTTGAGACATGGCATCAACCATACAACCATATGTTGTAAGTCATTACAGTTGGTTGGATGCGAATATAAAAATAATGAGCTCGTTAGAATTTTCTTTTATTGTATTTTATGGATACTTACAAATAAGTCTGTCTTAATTTGTGTACGTTTTTTCTACTTATTTACTCGATGAGTGGGCAGTGCTAATAGTGGTGACCTTTACAATAAACTCATAAGGCTTAAGAATTTATTTATTGACGTAAGAACGTACATATGTACAAATGTATGTAGAGGTTTTTATGTGTCAAGAAAAATCTAGCTCAAAACAATTTTTGTAATAAATTTTAAAGCCCCTTCGAGACGTGGGTATTAAGTGCTAATTTTAAACGATTGGTTGAGAAAAAAGGGTTTGCAAACTGAAAATGTCAACAAGGTATAAGCATAAGCTGTTACGGTGAAAACTTTATTATTTTTGCATTTACCATTTTCTAAAAGTTCTTGTTCACCAGTGTGCTAGAAATTTAATTAAATTTAATTTTTATTGAATTTAATTTAATTTAATATAGTTTAATTTAATTTAATTATTATTTAATTTAATTTAAGAATTTAATTCAATTTAATTTTATGTTATTTCATTTCATTATATTTTATTTTATTTTTTTTATTTTATAGTGAATTAAAAAGAGGAAACATTTTTTATATCAGGGTAATACAATATTACTCATAGGCTTGATTTTGTAGACGAAATTATGTCAAAACAGTTATTTAATACCCTAATAGTTTCTTGGCTTTATCTAACTGATGCCTCAAACTGAATATTCCACTCCAATTAGAATACATTTTTGAATAATACTGACTTCCCCTAATACCGTTTCTGGCTGCTATTCTCAACTACAATCAACGTTTAAGCAATTGGGGCTATTTGCTTATTATTTCACTCGCCTAGCACACATACCTTCAATTCTCAACCAAATTATGAAATACTTTATTTTCAATTAATTTTATGAGCACACTCTTACTGCTAGCAGCCTGAGCTTCCTTTATAGGTCGATTGTTTGCCATTAAGAAGAGTCCCGCAGTAGTTATGTGTACATTCAGGGCCATTAAGTTCAACATTTTTGGCTGAGTTGTATGTACACTTGAGCTATAGCTCCATTGGCCGTTCTAATGCTACACAATCAAATTGATGAAATTTGCGTGAGCGAAGGGAAGTATTCACTAAGCATCTTTGAAAGAAGTCCAAGGTATCTTCGCGATTTTGACAGCATTGATTAGGTTAGGTTTAGTGAATGGGTGGAAATCTGTTGGCGATAAGTCCAGAAAATGCAACTGCTGCAATCGATTCATCACTTCTCTGTTGGCCAAGTGAAACATTTTGTAAGTGAAAGCCACAACATTTTAGAGATGATTAAGCGACGTTGAAGCTCCTGCTGGAATCCCTTTCGAACTGAGTGACCTGGACTACGCGGGTGATATATGTTTTCTCTCACATTCACTGTACGGAACAAAGAAAAAATTGGAAAAGCTCGTAGAAAATGCAAGACTGGTGGGGCTGAAAGTAAACGTGTCCAAGACAAAACTCATGCGCATGGAACCGACGGTTGAATAACCTCTAATCATCCGTTTGAGTGCCGAATTTATAGGTATTGATGACGTTGAACGTTTCAATTAACTGGGCAGTGTGATAGCGCAGGATGGCGGTGCAGATGCTGACGTATAATCACGTCATAGCAAAGCTTCCGCAGACTTCTTCAAGCTAAAAAAAAAATCTGGAACCCCAATGTTATATCCCGAAACACCAAACTAAGGATATTCAACACAAGCATCAAATAAGTCTTTCTGCATAACTCAGAGATATGGAAAGTCCTGATGCGATCGGCAATTAAAAATTTTTTACGCATAATCTGCCGAATCGGGGATGAGTATTTGTGGACTACGAACGATTACTGATTCGCAGTTGTTTCTGTTGTGTAGCAGCATAAACATACCCCATGCATATACGGGGAATGTTTCTGAAGTGACAGTCATTTGCCGCATATATAAATCCGGGTCGTTCCGCTTACGTAGAACCGACTGCCATGGGAACGACTGATTTCCGGTTGTGTTATTTATTAAATAATATACAACAATGTCCCAAATGGTTGTCTGTTGGAAAAACACAATTAAATTGACATTATGACAATACGAAATTTGTTCCACATAAATTGGGCAAAGCCTGTGTCCTCCATGCCCGAAATACCATTAAGCCTGCGTCTTCTTCTACACGATCAATCCATCTAAGCGGCGGGCGCCCCCTTCTTCTCTGTCTATGGCATTTACCGAAGAGTATTTGCTGAGGTGGATAATCCGAACTAATCCCTACTTCGAAACCATGGTCACCGATTTTTAGTATCTGACCCACATTGTGTCTGACGGATTCCGATGTAGTTGAAACTAGCGCTTTAGTTTTGGCTTCGTTTATTACTAAACCCATACATTTTGCTGCGAAGGCTTCTTTCAAACTCGGCAGCGAGGATGCGATTATGTCGATGTCGTCCGCGTAAGCCAGCAATTGAACCGATTTAAGCAAAATAGTTCCCTTTGTATGATAACCTTTTCAAGGGCAATATTAAAGAGGAGACATGAGAGCCCAACACCTTGCCGAAGTCCGTTCAGGTGGCGAACTCTCGCGACGGATTTTTCTAAACTATTACTACGTTCCTTCAATTCTGCATGGTCGAGCGTATTATGGTGCTCACACTGACCAACGTAAACGTACGCCCGTATCAGCTGACACGATTAAACTAATGAGAGCCCCATGTAAATGAATTCTCACCACCATTCCCTTCCGTAGTATCGTAGATCGTTGTTTCATCGTGTCAGCTGATACGGGCGTACGTTCGTACGTTTACGTTGGTGAGTGTGAGCACCATTAAACATATTAAGTTAATTCGTTAATATGTATTCATACTCTGAAATAAAATATCTGTGACTGGTGGTTTTAAATTTATATATGTATATTCACTATGATTTTCTGGACTAATCGAAGAGTTAATTATCGAATAGGATTTTCGCTTAGACTTTAATTTCTTTTGTCTCATTGAAACATGAATTATGAGTTCAAGCAACGCAGTTAACACTAAATTGTAAATTAATTCGCTTACAAATACAATTATAAATAATTTTATTTACTCTACAAAGCTCCGACTAAAGTTTTGCGCAATAAAAATTTACAGGCTTCGAGCAGAGTAGCAAGTGAAGTAGTGACTCACACCGGCAAAACAATGGGAAAAATGCACGTATGTATTTGAGAAGTACATACAATGAAAAAAATATAATAAGAATATACAAATATTCTGCGCTTTAATGTGTTTAAGTTTAATTAGAATTTATTATTGAGGCATGCCAAACAGCAGTCAAGAGCGTGAAGAATGCGAGCTAACCTCCACTGAATATGTAAACATCTACAGATATTTCGCAGCAACCCAGCAGGGAAAATTTATATTATATATTATTGTTGCTACATATATACAATTTACAATTTATTTATAAAAAAAAAAATACAATTAGCTTAAAAAATAGGCACTCAATGCTAGAATGAATTTGTGGTGCATCATTAGTTCTACTACATTTCCTATTCGACAAGTGTGGGGGCATATAGGATGCGTCAAAAATAAAAATGTCGAAATTTAAAAAATCTTAAAAACCTTGAGATGATATCTCACCCAAGCGAAAAATGTTGTAATCGTATATAGCTGAAATAAAAAGGCCAACAAAAATGCAAAATGTCGAAAAAAACTAAGCATAATTTTTCGAAAAAAAAAAAAAATGTTATTAAGATGTCGGTGGCAATATTATTTATTCATTTAGTAAATCTAGAAATACAAGCTTTCGTATATATTTCGTATATTAAAAAAACTAGTTGAGTGATAATTTAAATTCATATTTAAATAGCGATAAATCAAAAGTCAATGAACAAGAAATCTGGTTAAACTCCGTCAATCTACTGCCTGCACATGCGTACAAGATAGTGATTGCTAACACGGACAAATGTAGAGAGGATATTGAGGAAACTTGAGAACACGATCTGTGCGTTTTCCCGGCATTATTAAAACGCGTTTAAAATGCCTGGGAACCCCACTGTTTGGGGGTCCGGAGGACGTCCCAAAAGCGGATCTTCTAGCTCTGCTTAGATTCGCCAAAAGCGCTGACGTCGTACACTTTCAGTATTCATAGAGGTAGGTCTCCATCTGGTATCGCTAGGGACCAAAAGGTCTATGTGTGGCTTAATGCCAACCAGGCTAACCGAACCTAACCTTTCAATGTTCTAATAAAAGGTGCATTCGAGGCATAACCAGAACTAATCCGCTCTAGGAAGAATAAATTATTACTCCGAAGATTTTTTAAGGTATGTGAAAATGAATGGGCTGTAAGAGTAAAAGCGAGTCAAATGTCCCATTTATAATATCGATAACAAAGCAGGGTGAAAGTATACAAACACCCAAAAACCAATATATAATATATACATATATAATGGACACCTGCGTTGTGTGAAGGAATCGGATCCGCGAAGTTTAAAGATCTGAGTGCAAAACGAGGAAATTTCTTTTGAATGCGCTGAAGTCCATTGATGTGTGGCACTGATGATACGAACTCCAAATAAACACGGCATTATGCAGCCTAGACTGTGCGAGTAAATAATGACTTTAAAGTGTATGGATCCGTATAATCGGAAGCAAGACGCGGACTGAAGGCCAGTCTAGAATACAAAATACAAATACCTAAGAAACCCAAAAGTGGAATCAAAGGTTACTCTAAGATAAAAAATTTCTTAAAGAGTATTTAGACGCGAGTTCTTTATAAAATATGCTGTAGAGATTAAATGAGAACAATAATTAAAGTAGATTCTTGTCACATCATGCCTCTTGGATATCATTCCGTGTATTTGGCAGCCCCGGAACCGTTTTTAATAGCTAGACCTCGTATTACTACTTCAAATAACCGGATTTAATATATGGAAAATCTACAAGGCACATTCATTAAAGGTGGTGGCACTAGACTAACAACAATGTTTTGTACGTTTGATTGTCAAAGCAAAGTATTGTCAAAGTAGAAAACAAAGCAAAGTATTGGTAAAGCAGGTTGACAACCCACATGAACACCGCGAAAAAAAAACACAAATCAGCTGATTTACCGATACCACCCAAGAATGATAGAATAACGATTGCCCATCGCACACACACATACAGGGTGCGCCATGTTGTTGTTGTTGTTGTAGCAGTAAGAGAAGCCGGTGAATGTCGTTTAATGTCTGTATAAACACTGTCCGATCAAGCGGGTTGGTGTCGAAATTCTGTCTGTACAAAATTCTAAAAACAAAATTCTGCTTTTTAAAATTCTGCTTTTTTAAAATTCTGCTTTTTTAAAATTCTGCTTTCTAAAATTCTGCTTTCAAAATTCTGTATTACAAAATTCTGTATTACAAAATTCTGTATGACAAATTTCTGTATTAAAATACAATGTTAAAGAGGTAATGTAATTATTTAATTTATTATTATTTTTATTTTTTATTATTCGAGATATTAAATAAAAAATAATAATAATAATTTTTTCTTCTGTTTCGATAGAATCCACAGTATTTTTGCGTAGAACTTCTTTTCGCGTGGGCGGCCTTCGGCCACGCTTTCAAAAAATAACCCTCATCAGTCCAACTCCGGCTACGCAATCCACCGTATTTTTGCGTAGAACTCCTTTTCGCATGGGCGGCCTTCGGCCGCGCTTCAAAAAAATAACCCTCAGCCGGAGTTGGACTGGCTACGCAATCCACAGTATTTTTGCGTAGAACTCTTCTAAAAAAACGAACAGCTGCGAAGAATTATTAAGAAAATAAATTAATTAAGTCACACTACATATTTAAAAAGAATTGCAAAAAATATTGGAATTGGCTAAACTAAAATATTGTTATCGCTTAAACATACCTATATGTATTATATATTTATGAATTAAATGTTTATTTTGTTACTTCTTGTATGACGAAAATCACAAAACTTGAATAAAGCAGAATTTTTCGCTTTAAACATGCAGAATTTTGAAAAAGCAGAATTTTAGAAAGCAGAATTTTAAAAAGCAGAATTTTAGAAAGCAGAATTTTAAAAAGCAGAGTTTTAAAAAAGCAGAATTTTAAAAAGCAGAATTTTTTTGCAATTTACTGAATTTTGTCATCCAGAATTTTGTAAAACAGAATAATGACACGCTCCCCGATCCAGCAGGTCTCTGTTTGTTTTGTCCTCGATCTCGTCGGCGTGCGCCAATGTCGGTATGAAAACATTGAATACATTTGAAAAAAAAAAACAAGTGATTTGTATAAGTGAGGTATTTTTATTTGGTTTGGTTATTTAGAATTTATTAAAAGTATTTTTTGAATACAATATCAGTTAAGTGGCCACCTTTATTAACAATCACAAACTGCGATCTAATTTGTGCTTTCACAATTTAACACGCGTCACTTCGTTTTCATTAGTTTGATCAGTTTAAATCTCACAAATCACAAAACCACCAATCCGTTCGCTGAATTTTCACAAACACGAAAATTTTCCTCCTTTTTGTTTGTTTTGTGTTGCGAACTGAGCTGACGTCAGACTTGTCAAAATCGCGAAAAATAAAGTAACTGTTTTTTAATGGCGTCACCGTAGATACTCGATTCGCACCTTTAACAGCTTCGCCTTGAAAATCTATCAACAGAATGATATAAAAAGCGTATGAAATTTAGCATTTGTTTTCCTGCAGGTTATACACTTCCATTGATGAATACAAAGTAGTACGAAACGAATAATTCTGTATGTACTCGTACACGTATGTATGTATGTATGTAGTTTGCAACGCATTCGACGACTCATGCGAAGTGACGCAGTTGCGGTTCGCATATCGCACCACATCGCGCCACAGTAAACAACCGCCGGCCTCCTGCAGATTCGCCGCCTATTTCGTAATGATTTCAATACAGCCGATCAAGGGCAGCATCTTCCATATCAAATTCTTTACTGAAATGCTGATTTCGCAGTGGTTTGGGTTGCGTTTGTCATCAGCGCTGTTGTTTCGTGTCCGTTTATGTGCGCGCGTAATCATGCAAATATTTGAAATGGAATAGCAAAGAACAAATACAAACAGAAAGAAAAAAAAATAGAATAAAAAGTGTCACTTGAGGCATAGTTTGCGATCAATACATACCGTGTATACAAGGTGGCGCAAATTAATCATCCTATCGGAAGAATTATAATTTGGGCAAATGGCGTCATACGTCAATCAAATGAGACAGTTGTGAACTAGACAGCTGCGCTAGACACAGACACTCACCTAACATCTCTCTCTCTCTCTGGATCCAACCTGTCGACACAGCACGTTTCTTGGGCCTACCGTGAAATGAGTTAGACGATGACGATGACATCGCACTGGCAGCGCCCAGTGAACCGCTACAAGAACCACAACAGTTTCTGACAAAGTTCCGTAGGAATCATGAATTGGATCAGCGATTATGCCATTTATAAAGAGCGATGGTCCGGCCTAGAACGCTGCAGAACTGCAAAGTGTTTTGTGACAAGTCCGAGCAGTAAACTGTCAAACTTTCTACTACAAGTCGGAAGGAAAGACGTTCGGTTGATGGTCGGTATTATCACAGGACACAACACATGCGGTCAGCATATGACCACCATTGGAATCATTGAGGACCCGATGTGCCTGTCTTGCTTGGAGGAGACGGATAGCACTGAGTACTTTCTCTGTGAGTGTTCTGCCTTTGCTAGAGCAAGGCTACGAATTTTGAGTTCCGATTTCGAGGGAATGAGTAATATTCGTTCTCTAAATCTGGAAAATTCTCACAGGAATAACTATCTCTATCTCTGTCTTTATTCTTTCCTATCTGTTTCTCTGATACTTTTCTCTTTTCCTCCTTGACTATCTACCCTCTTTACAGGGCTCTAAATTCTCCTGAGTGTTTTAGGAGTCACCAAATCTCCTGGTGCTCCTTGGCTCGACCTATTCAAATTGCAATTTCAAAACAAACAACCAATGTGCTCCATTGTAGAGGCCAGAATAAAGATGAGTAAAAAAGTTATTAAAAATCAAGCTTCGCGCCACCTTGTGCGTAGTCATATATTCGGACACACATACATACGTACATATACGAATTTCCATATTCGCTGATTTCGCGCAGACTCACTGCAATGACCACATGGCCAGCAGCACGCGCTCATGCGCCACAGGCATACAAATAATTCGTTTGAGTGCCTGCATAGGCGAAGTGGTTGTGTAGGCGGAAGATTCGGTTATATTTACGTGGGCGCGCTAGTCTCGCACGAACGTAAACGTAATTTAAAAGATTGAATTGTCAGTTGTTGGCTAAAGGGGGGTTTCATTTACCTACTATCGAAATCAAAGCTGAGTAAGCGCGTGATTTACGTCAACGCGGCTTTAATTGATGGCTGAGGGAGTAGGTCCGATATAATACACACACATACATTTATATACATAAATACATACATACACACATTCCAGTGTGTGCCATTCAATTAGCATTTGCTAACCGATAGTATTGTAAGTTTTTTTTTTTGTTCTGTTTTTATGTAAGCTCAGCTGAGTGGTGATGCAAGCCCGTTGAAATGCCAAATAACTCGGGTAACGATTGCATAGAGCGGGGAAATTTTTCAGAACAATTTTAAAATAATTTTGTTTAGCGATCACTTTCGTTATGAAATAAAAGAAATATGAGGAGGTAAGAATTTTCCTGTACGATGATTGACGCGACAGCCGTTTCTTCTTCGACTATAAAGAGGTGGGTGGAGAAGCGCCATGATGAAAGCTGATAAGAGAAATCTGCTTAGCTTAGAGAGGGAAAAGTAAAGTTCATTTCATTAATGACATTTTTGTGTTTTATTTACACATTTTTTTTATTTTAATTGTTTTTTTTTTTGTTTTTTTTTTTTTTTAATTTTTTTTTCAAAATTTTTGGGGAAGCATTGTGTTTTTTCTTTAATTTTTGTAAAACACTCCAGTCAGTGTTTTTAATATTTTTTCCATTAATAACTGATACTTATGAACTTATGCCTGATAGTTTCATACTAGGATTCCCATAACTTTTCGAGTTACCCTATGAATTACCGGGAATGTTTAATTTAATGTTTTCTTCGATTGACAAGGCGTAGTGCACCATGAGTGCCTTCCATTGGGCCAGACAGTCAATAAGGAATATTAATTATCCGTTTTGAAGCGTTTGAGATGTGCTGTACGTCGCAAATGGCCGCAAATGTGGACAAACAATTCTTGGATTTTGCATGATGATAACGCGCCATCGCAACGAGCCCAAATTGTGCTGGATTATTTGACTAAACACCAAGTAAATACCATCGTGCAAACACTGTATTCACCTGATATGGCCCCGTGCGACTTCCTTTTGTTTCGCAAGTTGAAATGACCACTTCGTGGAAGGAGATTTCAATCGATAGAGGAGATCAAAGAGAATACGAGGAAGGAGCTGAATGCCATACCTTCGTCGGCTTACCAGGGGTGCATGTGTGTTGCTTCAGACGAGTCATATTTTGAAGGAAATAAAATAAATTTGCCTGAATTTTAACTCTGTTTTATTTTATTTAAACATTCCCAGTACTTTCTGATCATAGGGTATATTAAAATACCTATAGTGAACCAGTGAGAGTACCGAGTAAGCAGATACGAATGCACGTTGCTACGCTTCGATCGATTTGCTGCTTTGCTGGGACAGTATTTTTCAGGGTACTTTCAAAAGTCTCATCAGCAAATCAGAGTTAGAAGTATAAGGAACCTTGCGTACTGGTAAGAACCGCGTGCCCTTTTTTGCCCGTTTTTTGATGGCAAAGCCAGATCTATTTTGAAATGAAGTGATAGTTGCAAGCTTTTTCTCTAGGTAGACTAGCTGATTTGTTTTTTTTTTCTTTCGCCGTGAATATTAGGGTGTCAGCATAAAATGAAATTATGAAAAGTCGTTCCATTCGCATCATCGCATGATGCAAAGAATAATGAGATGGCACCTATCGTGGTCCCGTTACTTTGCGCTCAGCGAATTTGACAATGAGTTACGTGGTTTTAACACCAGCATGGCCAGATTACCATTTTCGTAACCTGATTTAGCATTTTTTTGTTATTTAGTCTCGGCGTTTTAGTTCTTTCTTCATGACATTTTTCTAACCTATTTATTCTAATTAAATTGTAATATTTGTAAATTTGTAAAATATACATTGTCTTAAAATTAGTTCAACAATTCACTCAGTTGTATTTAGTTTTACTTTTTTTTAATATCTGGTCGCATTGCCCGCGATTGCAGTTGTTGTTGGTGTTCTTCTGCTTTCAGCAGTCAAATCTCTCTCGCGCTACTGCAGTGTTGCCTAGTTTTGGATATAAAAACGCACTAAAGTGCCCATTTAAAGAAAATAAAATACCAAATGTTTATTGAATTACTTAAAGAATTTTGTATGCGTGACAAATTTTCTTTAAAATGTGCTTTGTTTTTTTAATAAATGTGTTATGCTTATGTACAATTTAATTTATGAGTTTTTTTGTTAAAAGAAACTCTTTTGTTAAGGGAACGACTTTTTTGCTATATTTGAGGTTATGTAACAAAATAAAGTACTCTTTTTGTCAAAATGTTGTTATGGTTTTTTCAGTATTTTCTGGTTTTTGTTGCTTATTTTCACTTCGAATACATTTCTTGATGCCCTATGTCTCACTAAGGATTGAAGACCGGAAAAAACGATTACACCTCTATGGCTTTAATTCGCATCCAGTAAATTCAAACGCTTTGTAAAATGTTTAAAAAGGTTTTATATGTTAAGAAGAGTTGAGAGAGGGACATTAAATATTCTTGCATTACCTTAGAAGGAGCAAAAAATAATTTGCACTTCAACCAACAAATTTTCATTTACACTAAAATCTTCCCATCGAGACCTATTTTGACATTCTTTTGTTTAATAACACAGTTTTTTTTGTTAATTTACAGTTTCGGTAGCTTTAAATTGAAAAAAAAGAAACAAACACCAAACTTAAAAATTTTCGCATTTTAGGCAAAAAAAAGCACTAAATTTATTGCGAAGAGCAAATGGTTGACAATACTGCACAACTCAGCTAATGCGACGTCACGCACTCTCTGATAGGCACAATATTGTTTCTATCATTCTTGGCATCGTCGTCGTATGCTTTTAGCTCCAACTGCATTTCGCTGTGCAACTTAGTTCGTACTTTCCTTTTTCTTTTCTACTTTCTTTTTTCGTGACATTCCAATGTACAAAACGTTGTTGTTGGCCGAGTGCCACCACCTTTAATGTATGTGCCTTGGAATTATTGAGGCTCATGCAGCTGCACAGTGGCAGAGTTTTCTGAGGTATGCAAGACCTATGGTAGGATCTCCTCCATTAAATACATACATATTCCCGTGAAAAAATATTTCCTCATTTTACCAAGAGCATAAAAAAAGGAGTAGGGAAAGTAGAATCCAACGATATCAATTCAAAGATTTATATAAATAACTGATAAAAAAATATCCTTATTTTCTTTCCAGCGCACGATTAAGGCGCTCGGCCAAACTTGGCATGAGGATTGCTTTGTGTGTGGCGGACCGTGCCAGAAGCCCCTAGTGGGCACCTCCTTCTACGAGCGCGATGGACGCGCCTACTGTAAAACGGACTTTGAGGAATTGTTTGCAGCTCGTTGCGCTGGCTGCGCCAAGCCGATCACAGAGAATGCCATTGTGGCGTTAGATGCCAAATGGCATCGGGACTGCTTCAAATGCAAGGTGAGCGCGATCACTTCGAAAGAAGAGCAATTTAAGAGCTAATTTCTAATTCGCTATTTGTTTTTCATATTACAGAAATGCGCCAATCCAATCACAGCGAGTATATTCGCAGTTGAAGAGAACAAACCAGTTTGCACGGAGTGCTCAGCCTAGAAAGAAACAAGCAAGCAAGCAAGGAAGCTGAAGTAATAAGTAATGTGAATGCGATGAACAATGGATATATGAGGAGAGGGGAGCGCAGCGAATAATTACCTGAAAATTTAGTTATAAAAGGCAACTCAAATAACAAAAAGGGATACAAGCTAAATAATACCTTTTACAAAGCAAGCAAAGCAAATAACTTCAGCAGCTAAAAAGTACTTCTAATTCTTCGTAATTGCAAAAATGTTAACTTAGTCGAAAATAATTCTAAATTTTACAAATACTTTTCGGCTAATTGTGTTCGCTATTGCGCCACTAACCGTGAAAAAAAAAACAACAAGAAAGCTGAGAAAGACCATCGCAGATTTACACAATAGCATTATTCAGATAATCAACACTTTAATATTCAGACACGATCCACTCAATCTACACTCCACACTACACTCACCCTATAGTCCATATACGCCGACACACAAATCACCTCACTGAACGCTGTACACGCCTGACTGACGACTAACTGCCGGACAGACTAAAAAGCTGCTGTGTGACATTTTGGACTACTCTCGGAGTAGTTTTGGTTTTCTTTGCTGCTCTTAAAACCCTCAAGCAAAAGCGATCGACCGTTAACGTACTGACATTTTTTTTAATTACTGCAGGCAAATTTATTATTTAAGATTCTATTTGCGTTTGATTCGTTTAAAGAATTTTTATCCTTCTATTTTGCTTCGTTTCTTCGATAAAGAAAAAAATTAAGCTTAATTGTTTTTTATTACTTCGATTATTTTTTCTACAAAATTTGCATTAAAAATTATGTAAATTTCAATGGTTTAATCAGCTAAGTAACATAATTTTTTATTTTGCATTTTCGCGATTTTCATTTTCTTCTCGACTATCTGCTACTAACAAAAAACAAAAAAAAAAAAAATGAAGTAAAAATTTAATGTTAATGTTTTGATAAAGAAAAAAAATTTGTCCTTTGGTAGACTCTCCTTCTCGCTTTTTGAATGCAAATTAAAATTTTGAAAATTTCCTGACAGAAAGTTAATGTACATAAATCCGAAAGAGTCAAATTTGGATATCCGGAATTTGGAATTGACAACAAAAATCCACTACACAAATTACAAAACGCAGAAAAAACCCTACAGCCATACTGATGTAACTTGAAAACTCAAAGTAGGAAATCGATATAGAAAATAGTTCGCAAGCTGTCTTCAAGAACGCCTTTGGCATCTTCACCTGGTTTTATAAGTTTTCGTAAAATATTACGAAAATTTATGAAACTATTGCGCTAGTCAAATGCTTTTGGAAAACAACTGCGAATGCCGAAGCCTATGACAAACATACAATATGCACATGCATATATATATATATATATATGTGTGTGTGTACATCGCCTGTGAACAATATTTCCTAACATTCCAAAATTAATGTAATTAAAACTTTTAATGTATACTTATAAATTATTTTTGAAAATGTAATATGTATTTCTATATAAAGAATTAATAATAATAATATAAAAATAATAAAACCAACAACATAATACAATAGCAATTTTAAGTTCGAACAAATTTTTACGCTTTCATCATATAAATAAATTACGATGTAGCATATGCAGAATAATTTTAAATTCAAAGAACAAATAAATATTTACGTAACTTTTTTAAATCAAAACCACAGTAATGAAGGATACACATTTTTTCGTTTGTTGGAAATATTTTGGTTGTGGTAAAAAAATAAAATTCATTACATTCCCACAGCCGGATCAACTCGATTGATTTATCGTCGATTAAGAGCGGCTACTCCAGCAGCATTTCGCACTCTCGAGCAAGCAGCAAAAATATCAAGAAAATAGGGAAGCTGTGGGTATACTTAATTGAATTTTAGCCGAAAACAGAGCAGCAGACGTGCATCATTTCACGTCGTCCACTGCCTAGCAACTATCGCACAGGAGACAACTTAAGATGACTCTGATCATTGCCACGCATTGCAACTTCGTTTGTCTGAGAAGTTCCTTCAATCGACGTGCAATCATTAACTCCCTGAAGCACTTTAGGACATTAAATGGCTAGAATAATCACCAGGCGCTCACTAAGCTTACTTGAAGCCAGCAGGACATAACTGCACTTTGCTCTTGTAAATCCAGGCTGAACTATGTCGATAGACATAATAGCCTGATGCTAACATGGGTCCCGGGACACGTGAGTATCGTGGGTAACGAGACCTCTGACTCCTAGCTAGGATGGAAGAAGTTGGCCTCAGAGCCCGTTTTGCCACTCCCTTCTGCAGCCATCAAAGCCACGGTTAGCAAATGAATTACTACAACCCACAAGCGCGCTTGGCAGGCTGAGAGAGACTGCAGAGCTGAAGAGGAGGATGAGACGGCGTACCACTTCCTGTGCGTCTCACAGTGCGGCCTATTCCCGAAAAGCTGGCCAAAACTCAAAAAATTAAGTAATTGATTCAAAATTTCTTACTCGGGGGTTCTCGGGGTCGCTGATTACGAATTTGATCTTAAAATTTTGAAAATCCACCCCCTTCCACCCCTATTGGCCACCCCCTCACGTAAAATAGCATATATTCTAGAACATAATTAAGATGCATGTAAATTTATATGTTTTCGGGGTCGCAAGGTAGCAAGTGGTAGCAGCTGAATCTTGTTTTATTCAGTAACCACATATGTACTAAAGATTTCTCGTAATTTACTAACCTTCCGAAGAGATTCCATTTGGTTTTGTTCAATTTACTCTATTACAAAATCTTTCAAATGTGTACAACTTTCACTATTCATCGACAGTAATACGATGCTCAAACGAAGCCCACGTTGCGACTGAAAATACAGAGGATACTTAGGGTACAGGACGTTGCTATGAACGGTTTTCACTACTCAAGACATTACTGTAGCCAACCCAAAGACAAAAAAACTCTATCTAGAAACTTTTTTTTTCGACTTTTGGCCAGCTTTTTGGGAATCGGCCGCACTGTGCGTCTGCCCCGCCTTCGCTCGAATCAGGTTTGAGGTCTTTGGCACTGATGTGCTAAGAAGCGGCCACCTTGGCTCCTTGGCACCACAAGATCTACTCAGATTACTTTAAAGAAAATCAAAAGGGAATCCAAGAGTAGTACAATGGACTTAATCAATGTCTGCACTTGACAAGAACAAAAAAACAAAACAAGCTTACTTGAAGCCTACCTGTTTGCGAGCAGACTGTTTGTAGGCAACGTTGGCTTATAAAGGGTGATCAATTTAGCAATATCAGATTTTAAATCGAAATGAAACAACGAAAATTCAAATTGATTGGGCAATCATTGTTATTTTTGACATCTAGTTTTTAAAGAAAATCCCTTTCAAATGTTAGTCGCAGCTGCGCCGTAATTCGGCCATCCGTAAACACCGATTTTGAATGACTCGCGACTCACTGGAGGACTTCGGTCGGTGTCTCGTGAACAACTTTGGTAATGTTGGCTTCCAATGCCGCAATCTTCGGTTTATCCACAAAGCATTTAAACTTTACATACCCCCACAAATAATAGTCCGAAGGTGTGATATCACACGATTTTGGTGGCCAACCCACTGGTCCGGGATAAATTGCTCATCGAAACGACGACGCAGTAAATCCATTGTTTCATGGGCTGTATGGCATCGAAGAGTCGTTGATCATGGCAGATAGCGTTCGCCATTCATTGCTACATTAGCACCAGCATAGTCTTTGGAGAAATATGTGGCCGATGATTCGTTCAGCCTATAGGCCACACCAAATGGCTTCGGATTGCTCCTCAGCCCAAATAAGGTAATTTTGCTTATAGATGTAGCCATTAGCAAAAAATGGGTCTTATCGCTGAACATCATAAGTTGGCCAGAGCGCGCAATGAACATTTCGTTGATTTTCGTAATACAATTTTACGATGTGTAAACGATGTTGAGACGTAAGTCTTTCCATTATGAAATGTCAATGAATACTGAACAAAATTATTTATTTATTTTGACAGTAGTCACGCGTGAGCCGTTAGAAAAATCCAATTGGAAAAAGTACCTCCAATCCGATCACCCTTTATAACCAACGTAGGTATATAATTTAAGGGGGGAAGCTGGTCTAGAATTTTGAAAAAATCGAAAAATTTTTTTTTGTCTTAAAAGGTGCTTTAGGGTCTTAGAAATAATATACCAAATGAGGGATGCCAGCAAAAATGTCTAAATGCCCAAATTTTTCATTCGACGGCAGTGCCTCGCAGGTATGCCCCGAACGCTACTTACAACTTTAAACGCGTTTTTCTCGAAAACACTTTTTTTAAACTGGCCGAAGACATAACTCGAACAAATCTTTACCGATTCTTACGAAATTTTGACAATACATTCGAAATACCTTTCTCCGGAGACGTACGTAGGATTTTTTATTTATATTACATATATTAGTTTTTTTTTTAATCAACAATTTTATGTCGTTCTTTATAGTGAAAATTGTAACTTTTTGTTCAAACGTGCACCATTTCGCGAAAAAACAAAATATCGAAAAAATCCTACGTACGTCTCTTTCTGTTGTTATATAGAAACTAAAAAAATTTTATTTTTTGATCCAGGACAAAAATTAAGGAGTTTACGTCTTCGGCAATGGGCCCGCTAGAAAAAAAGGCGTCTTAGGAGAACTGCTGGACAGCGGCCATTTTGAAATTAATTCAGACGAAAAATTTTGTATTTGTACCATGAAAGCTATATTATTAAACCTATTTCACAGATTTTCGATTGATTCCTTTGTTGAGTCAAAATAAATTCATAAAATATGCCCTTTTTTTGCGCTCTAGACCAGCTTCCCCCCTTAAAGCAATGACACTAGGGTGCCCATATCTAAATGAAAAACTATTCAGAACCGGTTTCGATCGATCGCGACGATGCGACATACAATAAGTTAATTTAAGTCCTTGCCTTTCAATATAAATGTTGGTCTCTTCAAAGTGTATATCACTGGTGAGCACCCAACTATTTGTGTGCTGGTGACTATGCCCGAAAAGTGCTGATGTAATTTGGAATCCTAAATTTAAGATCAATGAACACTCACATCATTTTATAGCTGCTGTAACCCATTTATCTAACTTCGAGCCATCGCTATTCCATATATACTATACAGGGTGGTCCGTATAGGGTTCTCTAATCATGAATGACGGCTCCTTTCCGCTAAAAGTTAAATGAGTTAGATTAGATTTGTGGAGTCCGAGCACTCCGTCAGGAAGACCATTAAGAAGACTACACCTGGATAGATTGCCGTGGAAAGAATAGAGACAGGATAGATACAGTATGGATGGTAAGATGGAAAAATTGGTTTGAGGTACCTTTTTCGCGAATCTTTTGGATTCATTGGAGAATCTCAAGAGGCACGGTAGAGAAAAAGTATAAACTTTATCCATACTCAGTACTTCGCTCCCCAATAGCCTAGGTATGATTCTAGAAAACGCCAGAGAGCTACAGAAAAAAACCTGATGATGAATGGTTCCCATGGTAGCCATATGGTAGTCATTAACGATTCGGTCTCTTAAGGCGAATATCAAGCAATCCATTCGTGAGATAGGGCCAAGACGAATGTATTTAAGGTGCTGGTATTCGAGCAACAACAAAATTATTATTAAATAAGAACTGTCAAGGGAAAGAGAATAGAATAAAGGAATGAGTGACAAATACATAAAATTGTATTCCGCCATTCCGTTTGACCGATATTTCTAAATTAAAGGTAAATGACAGAAGAGGAAATCAACTACTCTAATCACACCACGGTCTATAGCTACGCCTTGGTGGTATCATTGTCAGCATAAAATGAAATCATGAGAAGTCGTTCCATTCGCATCATCGTCGTACGCTTCTGGCTCCAACTGCATGTTGGTTGTTCAACGTAGTTCGTACTTTTCTTCTTCTTTTCTACTTTCTGTTGTTGTGTGATTCTATAAGTAATATACAAATTGTTGTTGTTGGTGTGCTGCTACCACTTTAACGAATGCGTCTTGAATAGAACCAGAAACTGTCACCATGGTCTTTAAAAACTGGGTTAACAGAATGCGCTAGTGCGAAGTCAGCCGAGTCAGCTTCTTGAATGAAATTGTGTTTTATAAGTAATGGGAATGTTTGCTCTTTCAGATAAGCCAACAATATGCTGAAAAAACTGATTTTTGTCAATTTTTAGAATTAAAAAAAAAAATCATACCATATGGAATACCCTGTATATAGGTCTCTTCTGCATTTTAATTTTAAAAAATGCGCTCGGAGTCGAAATTCCGATTTTGTGAAAAATTCTGTTTGTTTCAAAAAGTTGTTGTTGTAGCAGTATAGAGTGCTGTTTTGATAGAGGCAGATAAACCATCTACAGGCAACCAGTGCTGTTGATGTAGTGAAGGAGATAAAAGGTATCTTCGTTGGAGAACTGTCTCAGATTATCCTTAAAAGCCAGTTCAAGAAACCTCAAGCGCTTAGCCACCAGATCCGAACATTTGCAAAGCAAGTGTTCAACAGTCTCTTTCTCTACAGGAACCCCACAGCTTCTGCACTAGGGGTTGTACGGAAGGCCAAGCTTCTCCGCATGAGCTCCTATCACCCGGCCGGCGAACACCGCTGTGAGCTTGGAGGTTGAATAGCGGGGAATACCCAACACTTTAAGCGTCCTTCTTCTGTCGTACTGAGGTCAAAGTTATTTAAAGATAGCCCACGATAAGATAGAGGTCCATCTGCCTTTCGCTTTTTTAAGAAAGAAGTTGTGCAGTTTCCCTTTAACAACGGTCAAGAAGGCACCGATGTCGAAGATGGAGACAGCTGAAAGCCTATTTAAATTTTTTTTTACGGAACTCTAAGCTTGAGTACTAAGTACTTATCGATATGCATGCCCAACTGTTTTAAGAAAAACTTGGTTTCATCAATTCCCCAGTCGACTGCTGGTCAATGTTATTATACGCAGTTTTCGTTCACCCTTCCGCATGACCTCGATTGTTTAGTCCCGATTTATACACAGAAACATCGGTCACACGGGCAACATTCAAATACGAGTATTCAAAACCCCTCTCTCCTTCCTGTACGTCCTACTCCCACGAACAAAATGTTTCCCTATGTAAATCGGGACTTATACGCAAATGCAAGCAAATATTGTTTTTGTACTACCGATGTCACCGTATATGAATTCTCCTTGACCCTCGTATTCGCCTCTTAAAGTGTTGATTTAAATTATATTTCAAAAAATTACTTTTGACACATTCGATTTCGTTTATTTTGACATTTCCTAATTTTTTTTAGATATTTAAGCAAAACAAAAACAACTCTCAAGATTGGGCTGCGCGCAAACGGGGTAACAACAATCCTTTCCTGCATAATTTTACAATAAACTGCTACAGCAACCGTTTTCCGAGCCAATTTTTATGCAAAGATTCAACCTTAACCACATATCTGTATGTAGGATAGTCGATCTCACTAACGCCGTTTTTTATATTTGTTAAATATCACTTTTCTGAATTTTTTCTCTAAAAATTTTGATACCTCACTTCAATTACTTTGCAATTTTTTCACATTTTTATAATTTTGTTTCTGTTTTTTTTTTTTGTTTGGTTACTACAATTCAGTTTCCGTTACTTATTTCTCTGCTGTGGCGCTTGAATGATTCAACTCAAATGTATATTTCACAGTTGTTGTTGGAGATGATGGACGTGGCATTAAGCGCTCTAGTTTAAATTTCTAGAATAGAGGAGGAGTTCACGTGGAGTTTGTGCGGCAATACAACCAACTACTTAGGAGGGGAATGGCTCAGGAGCGTAGCATCGTCACTGATTTTGTGCACTTACCTTCTTCTCGAGCACCGAACCCAGCGTCTGCATGATGGGCTGAAGCACTTGACGTATTTGTTCCTTGGTAACAGTTCGCAAAGCCTCGACGAGCGCCTTGTTCAAGTGGGGCAATTCTTCAGTATCCACACTAGGCTCCGCAGGTGGTGCTGCTTCGTCGGCCATACTATGGATGAGAACCTTGGTGATGGAGGGAAGATGCACGAAATTTAGCGACAAGTTAGTGAACTTAGCAGGCAAAGACAATTTACCGAGCTGCTAGCCAATTTTTTGATATGCGTAGAAATTTGATCACCATCCGGTTTTGTGATGACCATGTGTGATGTCTTAGGAGTGACAGCGGTTTCCTTGCTAAGCTTCGCCTTCAAATTGGTTACGCTTGGTTTGAGTACGCGACGCTGTTTCGGCTTACGACGATAATTGTAGTGATTCTTCGGCACCAGTTTCGGCTCGTACATATTCAAGTCGTTCATAAACATTTTCAGGCTGTAATTGGAGGCGGTCTGGAAGTGGTGTGTGTGTATGTGTGTGGGAGTATGGAATAAAATACATTATTTAAGTAAATATTAATTCATTTAAATATTCATCATTAATTGTCATTTGAGAAAGTGTGGCTTAAAATACCTTTTCAAAGCTTGCTTTACGATAATTATCGCGTGCGGTGAGAAACCGCTGCTCATGCATGTCCTCCAGAAAGCCCAAAAACTTTGTGCACCGATCTTGCAAACACTCAATAATCGCATCATTCCGATCGAAAATTTGCTTCTCCAGGCAAATGTTGACTGTTGTGGCTGCCAACTCAATGAGCGTATTCAATTTTTGTGGCACCTGATCGAGCAAAAAGTAACGCAGCTGCTTGTAGTAAGTCTGTAGTGACTGGTGGATAAGCGAAAAAATGTTGAGCACACGTTGTGTGGACTCATTTGATGAGGCACTGCACAGTTGTTCCACCGAAACCAAGCGAAGATCTTCGATCTGTGGATAAATAACAAAACAAATATTGAGGAAAAAAAATGGAAATAAGAAAAAGACTAAATGGCTTACCATTCCTTTCAAGGGATACAGAAAATTGCGTGAGAATCTTACAGAAAACTCGAAGGCATTCTTCTGACGTCTGGTCTTATCGTAGTGACTATCCGGCACATAGAGCTCCAGTAAACTTATACTGGAAAAAGAGAAAACAGAAATAGAAATTGGCAATACCAACGCTCTGTATGATCATTTGGCTATACAGAAAAAAATAGGCACAATACGAAAGATACGATACGAATAATGCCATCTTATCCTGGTGTTAACCCTAAGAGCATTGGGATATCTTTATTAGGTACTCTTTGTCTATGTTTGTTATTGAGCGGCGGCAGCTCTGTGCCGGTAGAGATTGAAAAATTTCTAACTTCTCATTTGTTTACTTGAAAAGTTGCAGAAAAATGTGTGCCAGAGTTTTCTTGTAATTTTTAGGAAGTTAACACCGTATTTCTCTGAAATTCTTACATATCTCTCTATCCGCAAACTGGAGTTTGTGGAAGGCGCCAAGGCAATCTCTTTAAGTAGGCAGGATCGCAACGAGCGTAAAATCTGCAGCGAAGCTGGTACCTCTGCCTACACTGACGGCTCCAAGATGGAATCGGGAGTCGGAAAGGGGGTTTCCTCTAAATCCGCCAATTTATCTATTTCCTTAAATTTTCCGATTGCTGCTCGTGTTTTGCTGGCAGAAGTCTTTGCCACCCAGCAGGCGTGTAAAATGCTTAGGAAACGTGAGAGCGAAGGAGATATTATAATAGCATTTTCCTTGATAGTCAAGCCACGATCAAGGCTGTGACGACGCCATGGTGTAGAACGAAATTAGTAAACTCCTGTAAGGAAGAGATTAAATCTTTTGGGTGTGAAGGAAGCATTTCTCTGATCTGGGTTCCAGAACATAGGCACATAGAGGGAAATGAAATTGCTGATGAGGTTGCCAGGAAAGGGGTTGAATTTATCTCAGAGACCTCCTACCCGTTCATCGGCATCCTACTGACTGTTGTTAAAGAGGAATTGCGCAATTTTATTTGGATGGAGCTCCGCTTCTTCGTATGCTATTTCGAAAATTTTTGGCTTCAATACAATAAATGGAGGCCTTACAAAGTCCTGGGTACTCCAAGCCCTTCAATTTCCAAACTCGCAGCTGTGTTTACCGGTCATTGGACGATCGACACACACGCGGAAAAGCTGGGTTTACTATTTAACCTCCATTGCAGAAGCTGTGACGACCTTTCAGAGAAGGAGACTGCTGAGCACTTTCTCTGTAAATGTCCGGGCTTGGCAGCTAGACGATTAAGGTCACTGGGTGCTCCTTCCTTCATCAGCCTGGGACAGTGCGCCAACCTAAATCCTATCAGCCTTCGCCATTACATCCACAGCTTTGGCTGGCTGTAGATATCTCCCTGTTGGAGGTCTCATAATGGTATCAAAATGGGCCTTTAGTGCTGCTTGGGGAGTGCCAGAGTGATACTTCAACCATTTCATCTACTTAACTACCGTTCTTGTAACAAGCATTGGCAAAGTTCTTTTGTAAAATTGGCAGACCCGGCAATGGGCGATTGTAATGAAGTGGCTTGGAATTTGAATTCTTTTGAGGCTAGCGTCAAGGCGTAACAATTTCCATGAACATGAACATACATCCCGTTCATTTATCAAAATTATACAAAAGTAAGCCTTGCCATCGTCTTATGATGATTTGGGTAAATATGTGACAATATAAATTATTTTCTCGGTGTATTTTTTTACAATATTTTTTGAGGATAGGCTCAATGCACAAAATTTCCAATGAATGAAATATAAGATTTATGTTCATTTTATAAAAAAACTTATCTTTTTATCTTGTTATGATTACAGTAAATGTAAAATCAGATAAACATATTTCCAGGCGTTGTTTGTTTGAGGTTGAGGTCAACGCACAACATTTTCCTTCGAACGTAATATTGGATTCAGCTTTACCGATTGATATTACACAAAAAATAAGTTGTACCCATCGTCTTGTGATAATTTGGGTGTGGTAAGATAAAATAATTTCTATGTATTTTTTTTTCAGGCTAGGGTTAACGGACAACATTTTCATCGAATAAACTATCTGATGTATATTCATTGATCGAAATAAAAATATAAAAACAAGGTTTCCCAGCCATCTCAAGATGATTTGGATAAACGTAAGGCAATACAAACATGCTTTCTCTTGTTTTTATTTGAGATTGAGGTCAACGTTCAACATTTTCTATCGAATGAAATTTAAGTTTCGTCTTTACCGACCGAAATTGCACGAAAATAAGTGTTGCTCGTCGTATTATGGTGACTTGGATAAATTTACGATGATATAAATTCATATTTTTCGGTGTGGTGTTTCAGGTTAGGTTCTACAGACAACATTTTCCATCGAATAAAATATCAGATTTACGTTTATTGACCGAAATTATAATAAATTTAGTTTTTTTCCGTCAACTTGTGACGATTTGGTTAAATGTACGACAATATAAATTAATGTTTTGGGTGTGCTTTTTGAGGTCAAGATCAACGATTAACATTTCCTATCCTAAAGTAGTACTAGATTCAATTTCATCGATTGCGATAAGATTAAGAAAGGTGTTTCTGACATCTTATGATGGCTTGAACAAAAACGCGTGCTTAAAACCACTACTCTCTTCGGAGAGAAGGCCGCTAATGGCCATCTGCGTTATTGGTCTACTGTCATACCTTTTAAAAAACGTTTATATGAATTTTGAATGCAGATATTAAGCTTAAAGTTTCACCCACACAAGATCCAAAATACCTTAGTCTCGCCAAACTAACATTGTTCTACATTTCGTCTAACCTTACCGCAACTTGTCCAATGTTTCGATGATGCGTTCCTGCATACTGGTCATTTTCGCAAATATTGCCATCTTTTCCATTTTCAGATCCTCAATTGATTTGGTTAGTATAATATTTTTCATAGCACGCAACTCGTTGGAATTGAGAGTTTGACGGCTGCGATCTTTGGGTTGTTTTGGGGTTATCGATGCAGATCGTCTGCCGCTTAATCGTGGCGTACGTGGCGACTTTTCGGTCACTGGTGAGGAATCAAAAACCCGGGCTGACGAATTTTTGCGTGGACTTGGTTTTGGCTCATTCGACTTCTTCCTTGGTTGTATGATTTTTTTCTTTGCTTCCTTTTTGTCCGATGTCGTTGCCTCTTTAACTGGCGGTGGGGAAGCAGATTTAATGGCGCGTTTCTTGATGTACACTTTCATCTGAAAGGGAAGGATGAAAAATACATGCATGGGTAAATTGTTCGAAGCATCAATTAATTTTCATAATTTTTCATACTGGTTGATTTAATTCGGTGGTTCTATCCTCCTCACGCTCATCGGTCAAGTCGGAGTAACGTATTGGGGAAACGTTCTTCAGAAAACTTAAATTGATGCAGGGAGTTTCCTTCTATAAAAAATATCGATACATTTTTTTTAAATTATAAGTTTAGTATCTTTGCTCTATGTCGGTTTAGGTAATATACTTCGCCTTCGACTTCGACAAACTCCGCCAAGCCTCCGCTATTATTCGAATTATATGTCAATTCCTCGGTTCTTGGACGTGGACCGCATAGTTTTGTATATTCCGCGCGTCCAATCATCTCATACTCGAGATCACTGTCCTCCACCACATCGTACGTCGGTGGGTTGTCTTCGTAACTGCTTTGCCCATAGGTGAGTGCTACGGCTGGCAAACTAGACGGTGGCGGTTGGTTTGGCAGCATCATTTCCGGCGCACTGATCTGAAGCGGCAACTGTAACTTAAGTGAATGCCTTGTATAGGTGACATTGGTTGGTAAACGCTCGTTATTTTCGGAGGTGGACTGTTGCTGTGCTAGCTTATCAGCTTCGGTGTCCAGCGGTGTTTTGATTTCACCCACCTCAATGGTCTCCTTTGCCACTGTCTCACAAACTTCCACCCATCTTGGTTGCGGTTGCCGAAACTCCTCAACGATAATCGGCATTACTGTTTTCGATGAGAATATTTCATCTTCCTCTGGCACATCGGGCAGCTTGCTGTGAAGTTCACGTCGCACATGTGGCAAATGCATGGTGTGTGTTTCAAATAGCGGCTCATGTGACATATCGAATGGATTAGAGGGTGTTTGATCCTCGGAGGTGGAATCCGTACCCAACATTTCTCCATCACAACTGTTTTCATCCTCAAAGCTGCAATCGTCCATGTGAATTGTGCCCGCGCAAGCATTATAAGTGCCGCTAGTGTCACCGCCAAAAGGAAATCCGTAAGTTTTTGGCCGCAATAAGCCTTTCGATATCGATGTCGATCTCATTGTCTTTATATTACTGCTTGCACAGGTATCGGTCAAAGTATGCTTACGTAGGTCACCGTAACTCTTTACTTTAGTGATCAGCTGGTTGATTTCTTTGTCACTCAAATTGCGCACACGCCCAGCCGCATCAGAGCGTGAAACATGTGTCTCGACATCAGGGTCGCGTCGGTATGGTGTACTCACCTCGGTGTTGGTTGTTATTTTCTTTGCCCTAGACAGCCGATTGAATAAGTCCTTCTTGCGATGCCGTTCATGCTCCGGTTCGCTGTGTTGCACCTTCTGTATGACGCGCTCTAAATGTTCAGCGCGCGTATACTGAGCGGAAGTAGTTTGAAAAACAGAAGTGAAATTATGATTTATGACGCATGTGAAAAATAAAAAGGGAATCATTAGCGCGTATTCGTTGTCACATTTCTAACCTAAAAGTAACTTCGGAGAAATTTACCTTGAATTCAAAATTTCTTGTTGTCGTACTCAGCACTGGATCATTGTGCAGCGAGAATCCATAGAATTTCTTACCATCGAATTCACTCATTTCTCTATTTCTTAAGCCTCTTCTTCGTCGTGGCTCGTTAACTGTTCAGTCCGCTTGTCGATTTGGGTTCTGTTGTTCTTGTTGACTGCTATCAGTTGTTCGTGCTTTACAGACGCCTTGCAAATCGTAAAAAAAAATTTCAATTTCAAAATTGCAAAAACCAATTATAGGAAATAAAGACTAAAAAACTTTTTTGTAAACGTAAAATTAATAAAAATATATTTATTCACAACCGAACTGTTTTTCCTTTTTCCAATTCTGAAGTTACTTACAAAGCTGCCTGAGCAAACGAAATGGTGAATTTATTAGTTCAAGCGTGCAACGAAAACGAAAATATTCAAATTACCCTGTCGGGGGAAATTCTAAATATGGCAGAGAGCGTTGCTTGTGTTCTCCCGGCCAAGTTGGCGTTTCGATTATTTCACACGCACGCGTAATGTGAGTGAGTAGCGCAGGTGGTGGAATTACGAAGCGGGGCGACAGTTGGCCAAGTGAAATGATATTTAGGACTGCATCTAAATAAAATATCGTTTTGATATCGAGTTGAGAGGGTTGAATGCTTCATAATGCATACATACATAAATGATATCTCTTCAATGCGCAATTTAAGGGTGTCTGAGAGAGGAGTACTTAACAGAAGAGGAAACTTAAAGTAATATAAAAAAATATAAAGTCAAAAATTTGAATTACAATAAATTAAGGAAAAGCAAGAAAAAAGGTATGGAAATAAAATAAAATAAAACAAAATGAATTTAAATAAAATACTATAAAATAAAATAATATGTAATAAAATACAATAACGTATAACACAAAACAAAAAAAAAAAAAAACAAATTAAAATGAGATAAAGTAAAAGAAATAAAGAAATAAAAATAAGACAAAATGAAAAAAATTACAGAATATAATAAAAAATAATATTAAATTAAAGAAAGTGAAATAAAACCATATACAAAAATTTAATCAAATTCAATTAAATACAATACAATGAAATATATTGAAATTAAATTAAATAAAATTACAAAATATAATAAAAATAAAACAATAAAATAAATTAAGTAAAATGAAGTACATAAAACCATAGGACAAAAATTGAAGTAAGAGAAAATATGATAATATAAAATTAAATAAAACAATGTATAATAGAAAAAAATGATTTAAAAAATAAAATAAAATTACTTGAAATTAAATTAAAAAAAAAAATTAAAAAAATTAAGTTAAATAAAGCAAAATGAAATAAAAAATTAATATTAAGTAGAATATTTAATTTACGACATGCAGAAAGCAGCTTTACTCAATTCTTGTCATATAGTCCGAAACTTTTTACGGTAAACGTTTTTCTTGTTTGTAAAATTTTTAACTATTTTATATAATATTTATAGACATTAAATTAATTGTAATATTTGTACCTGTTTTAAGTGATTGGCTTGCAGCGAAGCTGTCGCCAATTAATGTAAATCACTCCTTTATTAGGATGCAATAAAAAAAAAAAATAAAAAAAAAGTAAAATAAAATAATATGTAAAGAAATAAAAAAAAAATAAAATAATTGAAATTGAATAAAATAAAACAAAAAATAAAAGAATATGATACTAAAGAAAAAATCAAAATAAAATAAAAATAAATGAAATAAAATGAAAATAACAAAATGGGATAAAAGAAGAAACAAAAGAAAATAAGAGAGGGTAAAATAAAATAAACAATAAATAAATAAAATGATATCAAAGACAAAATAAAAACAAAATAAAATAAAATACGAAAAAAATAAAAATAAAATAAAGTAAAAAGACATGCAGAAATCGGCCATACTGGACGCATGGTCGTAGAACTTCGACTGCGCTCCACCAGAGCACAATCCCTTGACAATTTTAACCGGGACGTGTAATCTCCGGCTCTGATGGCTTAAAATATAATAAATCAAAATTTGTTCCAATAAAAGAAAACCAAGTAAAATGAAGTAAAAAAAAGTAAAGTGTAATATAATAAAAAAAATTTAAATGAAATGAAAGAACAGAAAAGAATTAAGTAAAATAAAAGAAAATAATTTATATTAAAGTAACGGACCACAGAAAAAATAGTATAATAATATAAAAAGAAAATATAATAGGTAGCGTGTGATATATTCTAGGACCGTAACTGTTATGCTTTCTTTCAAAAGAGTCAATAAAAAATGTTACTTTTCACCAATATGTTTTCAGTACAAACATAAAGTTGAGCTTTTATTTTTCCTGTCAAAAGTAAAAGCTAAAATCTGACTTTTATCTTTTTGGGCAAAAATCAAAGTTAAAATTTAACCGGCAAAATAAAAGTTTAAACGTAACTGTTATTTTTGATAAAATGACTGACTTTTCTTAAAACCAAAAACATGCATATCCTTTAAAAACTTTAAGGCTCCGCATCGCTTGCTATATACAAAATGAAATAGACAAGTTTCTGCCTACTGACTTTTTGAAATGAAATTTCAAAAGTAACTGTTATTTTTAGCCTGGATACATGACATTCTGATTCTTGGAAGTGTACAATTTTTTGGCGGCTCGATATGCGAACGAAACACAAAATTAACTCCTTGGATACACTCGACGTTTTTGTTTTTGCTTAAAAATCATGCTCATGCCCGAATTCCAAGAATTACTTTTCAAAGCTAGCTACGCTGTGGTCAATTAGTATGCTGAGATCGCCTGCTAGATCAGCTGTTTTGAATTTTGAAAAAAAGGTAGTGAGCAGCTCAACAGTTACGACATTTTTAGTTTACTAAAGAGTGCATACGGTGAGGTTATGTCTGGAATACCCGATAATTGGGCGCCTCGTGACTAATATTCGAAGTCGTTTCGGTGAAATGTTGTATTATTGCAGTTGGAATTGCACTTGCAAAAAGCAGAGCGCTAACAAAACAAATTCACAGAAAAGTAACGGTATTACTCAAGCTATCATTCAGCTGAAGAGCATTCTAGTAGGGAAATTTGGTCGGCTACAGAGCGCCGAAAATTGCGTGATTTAGTGAAACGATTTGTTTTCACTATTTTTCGCTCATTTGAATAAAACCATTCATAAAAATAAATTATAAAAGAGATAAGACTAACAAAAGTAGTAGCTCGTACAAAAAAAAAAAAACCTGGGTTTGGAAGAAAATATGCCCTATAAAGCAACAAAGTTCGAACTAAATTAAAAAAATAAATTTTCAGTCGATCAACAAAATCGTATCGGGAATATGCCAATAAGCGGCTTTCATCTGCGTTCATTATAAATTCAGAGTTTCACTATTATCTCTAGAACTTCGATATATGCAGCAGAATGAACTCGAAATCCTTGTGTAAAGAAGTGTAATGGCACGATATGTGCCGTCTAACACCATAACAGAGGCTGGAAACTTCTTGAGCATGATCGGAATATTGCCATCTGGCATTTCTGCGGTTGGTCTTTTGTTATTCGTTAATGATTTCCCCGATAGAGAAAAACCATAACATCTCAGGCGATCAGGGTATTTAATATTCTTTAGAAGGCGTATTGACCGGATAATTCGTGTTCTCAGTAGTCGGGAAGCCAAAAACTGAAGGAAATCCCTAGATGCTCGGAATATACACCTTCGCCGCCCAGCCTGCCTTCGAGCTTTGTGCCATCTGTGTATATATGGATGGACTCGCCCTTTCTTATATGGCGATAATAACTGTATATGACTATTTATTGAATTAAGTTCTAGTTCGTCAGGCCTTATCTCTCAGACAATTGTAAATGCCGCGCCAAAAAAATTGGCCGTCTTTGGCCGCTAACCAATCATCGAGCCATTTTTTGGCTTCTTCGGGAGAATTGAAGCGCTGCTCGGAAAGTGGCCCATCGATGCAAACAAATGATAATTGGAAGGCGCCAAGCCTGGTGAATAAGCCGCATGCACCAGCCGTTCCCAATGGTTCATGCGACACCGACCTTCCGGCTTCCGACCTTTAAAATCATGCCCATGTCTTTCAAACGTTTGGAAATCGCTTTTTGGGTCACTCCCAACTACTCTACAATCATTTCTTGCGTTGACCATCATCTTCATCCAACAATGCTTGCAATTTGGCGTCCTCAAACTTTTTCGGTGGCCGGCCATGGTCCTCGTTCTCCACGCTAAAATCACCACTTCGTAATTTTTCAAACCACTTGAAACACTGTGCTCTACTTAGAGCATGTCCACCATAAGCTTCTATAAGCATTTGATGATGTCCGCAAATCGCAGTTTGAAGGCACGAAATTCGACATTTTTAAGAGTGACAAAAATGTATTGTTGTATGAAACGTAACAAACAATGGACTGCATATTGTTGACAGATGACAGACGAAAAAACAAGACATTTGGGAAGGTTTAAGGTTTGTAGAGTGTTGTGCATGACGCGTGACGTCGCTCCACTATCAAATACGCCAAAATTAAAGTAGCGGCTTCCGGAAGGCGGCATCCTCTGTATTCGCTATGATTTACAATAAATGTGTAAGCTTAGCAAAGCTAGCAATCGTAGTCATCTCCCAGCTGGTCCATTTGAAAAGAACTTCCACTAACCAATTCAAATCGGATGAAGGTGAACTTCACACCTTATTGCTCTTTACTGTTAACTGCTCTGTTCGCTCTCACAGCAGTCGACTCCCACTTACATAGTAACAGCAAGCGCTGCGTTTGATCTTTGGTGTTAACTGCACTGGCTCTCGCAGCAGTCGACGCACACTTGCATTGTAATTGCATTGGATGCTTTAAAGTCGTATGTGTATGATGTTCGCTGGTTGGACAGCAGAGAGCATGTTCGTTTACGTACATAGCTGACCAGCAGTTATTTCTGCTTAACCTACAGTTAGTAACAGAAGTAAGTATACCCCGGACACGATTTCAATTTCCCCCAATCGATTCCTTCAAACAACCTTAGTTATAATAAAATTGTGTTTTATTTACATGAATGATATACAAAAATCATATTTAGTCCAAATAATCACAAAGTTTTAAAAAGGTACAAAATTATAGCTTTTTATATTAAACTTTATAAAAATTCATGTCTCAAAAGTAAGTATACAGTTCATCATATTATTAATTTGTGAAATCAAAAACATAATTAAAATCAAATCTTAGTTTAATATTTGGTAAAATAACCATTGGATTTTACACTCGCTTTAAGTCGTGATGGCATTGATTTCACCAAGTTTTCAGTTACAGCTGGTGGTATTTTATTCCATTCCTCTTGAAGGACGTTTTTCAGTTGTTCCTTATTTCTAATCGGATGTTTACGTATTTGCCCCTCTAAATGTTCCCATAAATGTTCGATTAGTTTGATATCCGGGGACTGTGGCGGGGTTTTGAGCTGTTTTCGCACATTGTATAACAGCCACTCTCGTACAATGTTGGATGTGTGCTTGGGGTCATTATCCTGTTGGAAGATAAACCTTTCTCCAAGGCCCAATTTCGTAGCGCTTTCTCTTAAATTATTTTTCAAAATATTTAAATAACCATATCGCTCCATAATATTTTCGATAAATACCAAGTTTCCAACCCCGTTCGCAGCCACACACCCCCAAACCATCACAGAGCCCCCTCCATGCTTCACAGTGCCGGTCATATTGTTTGGATCCAATTCCCGTTAACTTTTCTCCAAACTTTTTCACGGCCATCAGATCCACAGATACTGAACTTATGATTATATGACTTGGTTCCAAAACGTTTGGTCACATTTTTCATGAACTTTTGCGAATGAAATCCGTTTACTACGATTGGCACTACTCACGAAGGGCTTTTTCCTAACATTGCGCCCATGATAACTCGGCGTATAATTTGGGTGCGAAATTGTTTTCCAGCCTCATTTTCAACTTCAGATTTCAATTTGCGGGCACTTATTTTGGGGTTTGTCCTGATTTTCCTTACGACTAAGTTTTTTTCTCTGGGACATAAGAGCGGCGGATGCCCACAACGCTCTTTATTAGTGGTGCTTCCCGCACTTTTATATTTATTCACAATATTTTGAACTGTAGCAAAACTCCTATCTATCTAAAGGTCACAGTTTGTTGCGGTTTATAGGCTGGAGGTATCATTGGACCGTACTTCTTCAAAGATGCTGCGAATCGTAACTTAACTGTGAATGGTGAGCGCTACCGTGAAATAATAAAATGATATCCAACTTTTTTTTGCCCAAAATGCAAGAGCTTGACTTGCATGAAATGTGGTTTTAGCAATACGGTGCCACATGCCACACAGCACGCGTAACAATGGACTTGTTGAGAGGCGAGTTCGGTGAACATTTTATTTCACGTTCGGGACCTGTCAATTCGCCCCCCATCGTGCGATATAACGCCTTTAGATTATTTTTTTTGGGGCTATGTTAAAGCTCATGTCTATTGAGACAAGCCTGCTTCAATTAACGCATTCGAAAACAACATTAAAGCATTTATGTGTGAGATACCGGGCGAAACATTGGAAAGAGTATGCCAAAATTGGACTAAGCGGATGGACCATTTGAAGCGCAGTCGCGGTCAAAATTTGCATGAAATAATCTTCAAACATTTAATTATATGCACTGTACTATCGATTTAAATAAAAATTTCATGCATTTTTCTGAATTTTGCGTGTGTTTTTTTGAAAAACCTTTCTATAGCTCTTAAAAAATCACCCTTTATTATAATCAGTTTTTTTAAATCGTCAGAAAGCTCTTTTCCTCTTGGAGCCACTACTAAAAATGTCGCAAAAATTAATACAAAACGTACTCCTCTAAACTTTTATACTCACTTTAATTATTTCCTTTTAATAGCTTTAATTTTTTTAAACAATACGTAAAAAATGTTATGCTAAGTGAACAATCGTTTGCAGTATACTAACTTTTGTGACATAAATTTCGCTGGCATCACAGACAAAGCAAAGCGTGGATAACGGTACCTAAAATTTACAATATGAGAGCTTATCCCAGTAGACAAATAAATAATATTGTAAAATATTTTGATTACATTTTAAGGAAAGCGTTAGCGTCAAACAATTCTATAAATCAGACTCCTTTATACTTATTTATGTTACGAACTGTATACAGGGTTGCCAATATTCGACGGACCCATCTGGCCACCCTGTATCTTTTGACAGAGACGTCAGATCGCTTAATGACATACCGCGTTGGAAGCGTCAGTCCAAGCAAATTTTTACCATGGAACAGTACACGCCACGCGAGCGCTCCTAAATTGTTGAAATTTACATTCAACAAAAGAAGTCAACTCAACGTGCGTATAAAAAATTGTACAAAAGGTACGAAAGGTTTTCGACTGGTGATGCCCTTTCTAATCCAAAGAGGCCAAATCAAAACCGACCAAGGCGATCGAATGAGATCGCCAAGGACATCCCAAAATCGCCGTTCTCAGCAGTTGGGCATTGCTCGGACCACTTTACAACGAATTATCCGCATTGATTTGCATTTATTCCCGTATAAGATTCAATTGACGCAAAGATTGTTGCCTGCGGACAAGAATCGTCGATTGGAATGGGCCCAAAGAGTCATCGAGTCCGTCGAATATGGGCAACCCTATATACTGGTTCTAAACCTATTTTTCCTGCTGGGCACCAGTTGTTTAAGGTTGTCTGAGTAAAAGAAAAGGCCAAAAACGAATGTCTCTTTTTTTTGTAATAAATAAAAAAATGTCACTTTATTATTCGGAATATCTGTTAATACTTTTTATAAAACTACATATTTATGTAAAATAACAACAGTGAATTGAAAGTAGTTCATAATTCCTACAAATGGTAGAGATGTACGAAAAATCTTGTCACTAAACTTATATTAAATCTTTTAAACGCTATGTGCGGGATGCAATAAATATAAATATAATGCTTTGAAATTCAGTTATTGTCGCTTATAAGTACATAAAAACGCACACTACAAAAATAAGAATTTCCAGCTCGCATAAATTGTTTTTGCTCATACTTGTAATTTTGAGATTTAGTCGAACGGCTTTCAAACTATTTAAGAGTACATACATACATACATATGTATGCATGTCCATATATATCAACTCCATTTTATGAACATATTATTAGCTATTGCTCCTTTGAACAAGTGAATTATGTACGTTAGAACGCAGGTAACTTTATTTATTCTTTACACTTTATGTAGGCAGTGTTTTTTTTCGCCGTTTATTCTCACAATTTGTACGCTACTACTACCCCTACAAGTTATAGACTGCTCACACCGCCGCATCTCTTTCGTATTTTTCTCTCTTTGCGCCCCTTATACGGCCAACACACATTATGGTCAGTCGAAATCCGCACGGCTAGCAATATGAATGATGGTGATAATGATGAAGAACGTCAACAAAAGAAAAGCCAATTTCATATCGATGAACAGAGCAAGTCAAGAGAGCAAAGATCAGCCGAAAATATTTGAGTACAAACTGTTAAGGCCATTGCTGATGGTGGAGAAAATGCCGCTGTCACTGTATGTGGGGCTAGCGGGACGATAGTGTTGCTGTGGTATCGGCAGAGGGCGATAGAAGGGTAAGCTGGTGCCTTCGATGCGCTGTGAAGAGGTGAAGAGGGTGAAAATCATTCGTTACTTAGGTGAACAAAAGAAGCTTACTGGCAAATGAAATGTGTGTGTGAGTGATGGATATTGGATGACTTGAGTCATGCTGTGTGCGCTAGCGCCCCAAGGTATGCAATACTTTATTTGCTTAGCGCTCAAATTTACACGGTGAAAAATGAGTGCTTAGTTTTATGTGCGTTGGTGAAATTAGTATTTTTACTGTTATCTTAAGTTAAGTTAAATTAATAAAATTTTAAGTAAAATAATATTTTTATGAAAACTAAAAAATTATTTACTCCAAAACAGTGGCATTTACGATATCTAGTGCAAATTTTGTATACCAATACCGGGTTTCGCTATACAAATTTAAAATTTTATCTGCTGTTAAAAAAACACAAAAAACAAAGTCTCGTATTGAAATTTTACAACTTTAAGCTAATAAATTTTAAAATTGATTGGTGAAACCGGGCTTAATCTATAGTGCACTCTCTCCTAACGGATACCTCCCATAAGCGAACACTTTCTTCAGTACCAAAAAACCCTTAAGAGTTTTTAAAAGTATTTTTTTCTTCAGCGGACAACCCTCCAACTCCCTTAACATATTATTAACTTTTTTTACACTTTTCTCATAAACGGACACCTCCCAAAAGTGAACCAATTTTTCAGTCCCTTAGCTGCCCGCTTAAGAGAGAGTACATTGCAATTATGTTGTGAAGTTTTAAGTTTTTGGAATTTTTTAATATGTAGCATAAATGCATGTGTAAAATATATGTTTTTTAGTAGTGTTAATAAAAATGCTAGATATTAAGAAGAAAAGGTTATTCAATGATTATAAAAATTCTTTAAAAAATGTTCAGTTAAATTGAAAAAAGGTAAACTATTCAAAGAATAAATTGAATATTCGCTTAAATTATATTTCTACAATACTTACTCATAAGTACTACAATTGCAAACGAGTATTTTGAGGGGGGCGTGTTCAAGCAGTATATCCAGTACCAGCGTAGGGCAAACAAAATTTGTTTAACAGTGGTTTTTTGTTTACCAAAAAATTAAATTTAACATCAGACAGCGAATGTTAATGAAATTGTACTAAAAATACTTAACAGTAACATTTGCGCCTTCTCATTTCATTAACATTCTCTGCTTATACTTATAATTAAAAGCATTTTGATATGAGGGGAGTTCGAAATTTTTTGATAAATCAAAATTTTAAAAAATTATACTAAAAAACTAAAATAAAATCGAGTTAAATGAAATAAAATCAAGGAATTAAAAAAAATATTAAAAATAAAATCAAATAAAAAAAGATAAAATAAGGCGACAAAAAAAATTTAAATATAATAAAGTAAGTCAAAATAAAATCAAATTACATAGAAGTAAATGAAAACAAATTTAAATAAATTAGTACGATATAAAAAAGTAAAATGAAATTAAACAAAATAAAAGCAAATAAAATGTAATGAAACTCAAAGAAAAACAATAAATCAAATAAAGTACAATAAAAAAAAGAAAAATAAATGAGATAACTAAATTAAAAATAAATAAAATACGATACCAAAAAAAAAAATTAAATTAAATTAAATCAAACAAAATAAATAAAAAAAGAAAAATAAAAACAAAAAAAGTAAAATAAAATCAACCAAAATAAATAGAAAAAATTAAAAAAAATAAAATGAAGATAGGGCGAGTGAGTAAGAGGTGAGTTCAAAATTTTTTTATAAATCAAAATTTCAAAAAGTTATAAAAAAATAAAAAGTAAAATAAAATAAAACTAAAGACATAATTATAATAAAATAAAATAAATAAGAAAATGAAATAAAAATAAAATAAAAATTAATAAAAAATAAATTACCTTACAAAAAAATAAATAAAAAATTATTATATATAAAATCAAACAAATAAAATATAATAAAATTCAACATAAAAAAAATTTTATCAAATAAAGTGCAATAAAGTAAAATAAAGCACGGATTAGGACTCTGAACAGTCACAAACAAGAAATAGACTATTCTACTCCTAGACTCACCTTCGCCAAACTCTTCAAGACAAGTGTACCGTCAAGAAGAGAGTGGCAGACACCAAGGCCATGGAGAAGGGGGGAATTAAATTTTTATACAGATGGTTCCAAGCTAGTCGATAAAGTTGGCTATGGAGTATTTTCGAAAGAATTAGGACTTGAACTATCCATTCGACTACCAGACTACTGCAGCGTTTATCAGGCAGAGGCTCTAGCCATAAAAGAAGTGGCTACATACCTAAATATGCATGCCGTAACAAAAACGACCATAAATATATTCTCGGATAGCCAAGCGGCCATTAAATCAATAAATACGGCTATACTTAGGCCAAAGGTTGCACAGGAATGCCGAGCAGCCCTAAATGATATTAGCGTCGTATTCAAGGTCAGCCTTATTTGGGTTCCGGGACACAGAGATATTGAGGGAAACTGTAGAGCTGATGAGCTAGCCAGAAAAGGAACTGCTCTTCAGCTGTTCTGTGATAAAAGTACCATTGGATAATAAAATAAAAATAAATGAAAAAAATTTAATTAAATAAAGTACCCTTCCAAATTATTTAATAAAATCAAACAAAAAATAAATAAAATAAATCAAATCAGTAAATAAAATAAAAATAAAAAACAGTAAAATATAATAAAATGCAAGATAAAAATAAAGTATAATAGATCAAAATAAAATAAAATAAAAATAAATGAAAAAAAAACACAAAAAGAATTACCCTACAAAATATATATAAGCTCAAAAAAAAAACAAAGAAAACAAAAAAAAAAACAAAGAAATAAAATTGAAAAAAAATTAATAAAAACATCGAAAGAAAACAAAAACAAACAGAAAATATAATAAAACTCAACAAAACAAAAAAAAAAAAATTATCAAAATGTTTTACCCTAAATTTAAGGTATTGAAAATTTTTTATTTAAAAGTCTCTGATCATCAGTATGAAGCTTCAAACCCTTAGAAATTCAGATAATTGACATGCAAAATGTTCAATACACATATTTTTTTTTAATTAAGATTTCAAAGAATTTTGTACAAAAAAGTGTTTGCCGATAAGTTTAATAAATCGTTTTTTATTATTTTTTATTAAAAATAGAAGAGTATTTTTTCGTTATTCAGAGGCATCTACGCATGTAGATGAGTCTTCGATCATAAAATTTACAACTTAAAAATTTGCATATTCGGTGAAATACTAAGCCCTGGGATTGGTGGATTAGGGGAACCCGGTGGTCTAGAAATTTCTAGAAAAATTGATTTTTTTTCGATATTTTGAAAGTATAGTAAATTAAGAATATACTGTGAAATTTTTATGCTAAAATTCAAAAATATTGTAGCCCATAAACTAGGTAGAGAGCGGTCAGCGTGCTCCGCACCTCAAACCTTTAAACTCATTTATCTGCTGTTGTCCAAAAAAAAAAAAAAAACAATTATTCAACTGAATCGAATTTTAATGAAATATTAAAATGTTGTTCACAACATCAATGGCTATCGCCCGTACTAGATTCATATTATTATTTCAATTATTTCAATTACTTCATATTTTTTTGATTAAAAAACTGAAAAAACCGATTTTTAAAGAGTCAAATTCAAAACCGCGCCATTTTATAAATTTTTTTTTTTTTGTTTTTGTACGGGACATAGCTACAGTTATACTAATTAATAATTTTTTTGGTTTTTGTGTTTCAGATAAATAAAAGAGTCAAAATGGACAACACCGTCGTGGTCCAAGTTTTCAGGAGGGTCAACTTAAGCGCTATTTTTTAAATTATTAAAATTATAAAAAATGTTGTAGTAGTTTGAAGTTAAATAAAAAGCCTAAAAAATTTAAATAACGTTTTTAATTTCTTTTATTGTAAAAAAAATCCTAAAAATACCCTAAATTTTCGAGCTCTAGACCACCGGGACCCCTTAAGGGGTTCTATACCTTGTGCTGGACTAAAAAATCGAAAATTTTTTTATGGCATATTCTAAAAGTACATCATCTTAAAAATATAAATTCAAAAAATCATAAAAATCGGAGCACTAGAACAAAAGTTACAGACCGTGGATGCGCGCGACCTTTCTTGAAACGAGGCTTAGCGCAAAACTTTAGACGCGATTATCTCGAAGTCGTGCTTTTTGAAAATTACCGTCGGGGTGATCATTATTTATCAAAAACTATTTGACCGATTTGCATAAACTTTTTACAACGAAGTTACAACCTCGTGAATCTGAACGGTTCACTTTTTATAAATATTTGCATAGTTCGCTGGAATTCATTTCTTTTTTTTTAATTTTTCAACCCCTCAAAAATCGTTTTTTGGTGCAAAGCGGTTTTCATATCGAGAAAAATTTTTTTGTGTGTAAATAAACCGTTCAGATTCACTAAAAAACATTTTTCTACAATAATCATTTAATTTTTTTGATTTCAGTTGAGCTGCTCATGCGTTTCCGTGATCACCGCAAGCATCTTCTAAAAAACGACGTTTCGGGGGAGGGGCGATATTAACAATAAATAATAACATTTTTTTAAATAAAAACACCAAAATGTATTCATCGAGAGTTACCCTTCAGTATGACATATGCCTCATTTGAATAAAAGTTCTGAAACATATTTAAAAAAATTATGACAATCGTCCATTTTTTCGGGCTCACAAGAGATAGGTATAACCCCTTAAGTTAAATATAAAATAAAAGAGCTTTTGAGCTTAATGATATGTACATATATACATATATATTTACACTTATAACTTTTAGGCAAAAAGATGCCTATGTACAGCTACTACTTTAGAAAAAATTTAAGTAGCGTTTTTTGATTATTTTCTAATTTTAGTAACTGATTATTTTTGGAAATTTGTCTAATGTTAAAAGCACTTAGTTACTAGGGAAAATTATCCTATCATTTCCAATCCTGTCGTTGCTCTCAACTGTTGTTATTTCACTTGTTGTGGTTGTTGTAATTGTTGTTGGTATAACAAGCAGCTGAAATCGCAATATATACACACAAATATAGTAGAAAGTCCAACAAAAAAGTAAAAAAAAAAATAAATATTGGTAAAAGATTAAACCAGTGACGAAGAAATAGAGAAATTTGCATACAAAAGAAATAGAATAAATATATAAAAAGAGAAGAATATAAAAGAATAAATGTGTGCTTGATAAAAAGTAGAAAATTGAGGTTAGATATTTAGTTTTTTGTGTCTATTACTCAAGTGCAGCATGCGGCTATTTTTCTTTTGTTGTTGCGGAATATATATTTACAAAGCGTAAAAGGGTTCTTTGGCATTTAAAAGAGACGATAAAAATGAAAGCGAATTAGTTACCAACCTTTGATGGTGTCAATGTGACATTTAGCAGCGTTGGATGCTGCTCGACGACAATGAATTCCACTTCACGTGGAGCAAAGCTTTCGGCGAATACCTGAAATGTAAAATAAAAAATTATTAAAATTTCTACAACAATAAATAAAGTAAAACAAAAAAAAAAATAAATAAAATTAAAAAAATTAAATCAAACAAATCAAATGAAATAATATAAAATAAAATTAAAATAAAAATTGTAATACAAAAATTAAGAAAAAAATAAACTACGATACAAAAAAGAAGAAAAATAAAATCAAACAAAATAAAAGCAAATCAAATATAATAAAACTTAAAACAAAATTAAACCAAATCAGTAAAATAAAATGAAACCATAAATACGATATAAAAAAGTAAAAAAAAAAAAACAATATAAAAATAAATAAATAAAATACAATAAAAATCAAGAAAACTTATTTGTTTGTAATAAAGTAAATCAAAATAAACTAAAACTAAATGAAAAAATACAAAAATGAATTACTCTACAAAAAAAAAAAAAAAATTATAATTATTCTACAACAATAATACAGACTACATAGAACTAAGAGTATTTATATAGAAGTAATTAACAAAATTGAAGCTTAGGAAACTAAATTAACACATATTATTAATTATTATTTAGATTTCTTAGAATTTCTTAGAATTTCTTATTTCAGCGTACACTTTTAGATCATCAGCATAGAGAAGAAAATTAGCGAAGGAAAAGCACGAACAAATATCATTAATAAACAAAACAAATAACAAAGGTCCTAAAATACTACCCTGAGGTACACCAGAGGTGGCAATTAACTGTGTCGAAGAAACTCCATCGATAACTACAGTACAGCATCTCTTTATTAAATAGGATCGAATCCAATCAAGGAACAAAGAATGAAAACCGAGACAAGCCAATTTAGTTACTAAAATCGTATGGGAGATTTTATCAAATGCTTTAGAGAAATCCGTGTAAATCGCGTCAGTTTGGAAACCATTCTGTAAGCCTGTGTGGCAATCATCAGTAAAAACGGATAAGTAGATAACGTAGATCTTGCAGCAATAACATTTGTTATAACTTTACTCTTCTGGCGGTTTTTTTATATTATAAAAAAGTACAAATAAAAAAGGATAATAATAAAATAAGTAATAATACAATAATACAAAAAAAATTGCGCAACATAATAACTGTGAAAATTAACCTGCAACCCTAACTATGGCTAAAAATCGAATTGAAGAAGCCCAAGTTAGGTCGAAGGGATCCTCCGACGGAATCCGAATTTTAGAAGGCCAGATTTGCCCTTCGGTAAATATGGGAATGGCTTACTGAAATGGTTTTAATATTGGAATCCAGTCAATCTTTTCAGAGCTAATCTAAGGATAATTAAAAACAAAGTTAGCGGGAAAACATTTAACCCATCGCATGTCTGAGGAACACAAATATAAAGTTAGATGCGACAACCTTCGTAAGTTAGAAGCCCAGTTGAAATAATCCGAAAGTATTCTAGTGACGCTTACGTAGCCATATTTCATAATTTATTTATTTTTATACGAGCAACCGCCGAAAGGTTCGCTAAGTGAAAGGTCCGCAATCCGTCTATTAACCGATATTTCCATGAAAAGCTTCTCTGGAAGATGTATTTGAATTTTCAGCATTTTGATCGGCTCTCATATCCAGAAATTACAGCATAAGAAATACCATCTTGATCAAAAAGTACCCGGAACATATTCAAAAAATTCCAAATACAAGTTTAGTCCTCAAAGGTGAATACTCTTCAAACGCAATAATGTTCAAAGTAACCCCTTCAGTTGCAACGCACCTATGCCAGCGTGTGATCCAGCTCTTCTGGAATTATATCCTCTGTATAGCGATCAGCAGAGCCGTCTTTGATTTTCACATTACTTACTTTTAGCTGTTAAATTGCGTTCTCCGTAGTGTTTTTTGACTTAATCAAACAGAAGGAGCCATATCAGGTATGGTATAGGGTGGGCCATGTAAAATTTGCTTTTTGAATCGGCTATAAAAAAAAACTAATCAATATTTTTTCAAACTTTTTTTTTATTTTGAAGATTGAACATTGTCATTTATGAACGAAAAATAATATCGTTCAAATAACTGCTTTACAGTAGGCCATTCGATCAACCCAATTTTTAAGCACATTTTCGATTGTTTGGGCTCCAATTTCATGAATGGCAACTTCGATTTCGAGAGAAAGATTCTGCGTAAGATTTTTGGACCTTTGCACGTTGGCAACGGCGAATATCGCAGGCGATGGAACGATGAGCTGTATGAGCTTTACGGCGACATAGACATAGCTCAGCGAATAAAGATCCAGCGGCTACGTTGGCTGGGTCATGTCGTCCGAATGGATACAAACGCTCCGGCTTTGAAAGTATTCGATGCGGTACCAGCTGGTGGTAGCAGAGGAAGAGGGAGGCCTCCTCTGCGTTGGAAAGATCAGGTGGAGAAGGACTTGGCTTCACTTGGTGTGTCCAACTGGCGCCAGTTAGCACGAGAAAGAAATGACTGGCGCGCTTTGTTAAGCTCGGCCAAAATCGCGTAAGCGGTTATCGCGCCAATTAAGAAGAAGAACTTTGATTTCGTGTTTTAAAGCATCAATCGTCTCTGGATGGTTCGCATAGCATTTGTCCTTAACGGCTCCCCACAAAAAATAATCCAACGGGCTTAAATCACAGCTCCGAGGCGGCCAATTGATATCGGAATTTCGGTTGGTTATTCGGTTTTTAAAAACGGTAGCCAAAAGTTCGAGTGTAACTTTGGCAGTGTGACAGGACGGTGCAATCCTGTTGAAACCAAATGTCGTCCATGTCATCCTCTTCAATTTTTGGAAACAACTCGTTGAGCATGTCACGGTAACGCTCGCTATTTACTGTAACCACGAAAGAAGAAGAAGACTCAAACAGAACAAAAACTAACAAAACTCAAATCAGTTTACTTGGAGCGTCTCCTGGCGGTTATTTCGACAACTTTTTGACCAAGGTGTTATGTTCTTTAACTAATGAAAAAAAAAACGCAATTCACATATCAATTTTATGCATTTTCAGATGGTCTACTGGTCATATCTAAGCAAATTACATTATTAGTTATTAGTTTCGCTTCAAAGAAATGCACTTTAGAGCTACCAGCATCAGGAAAAATTTGATTACATTTGAGAAAGTTTGCTTTAATAATGAATGCCCTGGGTCATCCTCATGCATTAAATGATTACAAAATTACTTTCTCATTTTGTTTACTCACCTCCAGTTTGTAGTATCCCGGCAGCAGTATTCTCCAGAACTCACCATGCTTCGTCGTCTGAAAACCAACATCACGTCCCTTGATTTTCAGTGAAGCGCGTTCAATTGGTGCGCCGGTGGGATCCAGCACGAAACCTTGTACGCCACGATGAGCCTCGGCCAAGAATTTAATCATGGACTGAAGAGTAGACGAAAAAGTTTTTTTTTTTTAGCAAAAACTGAAATTATTAATTTGCAGCTCTCCACTCACCAATTGATTATCCTCCCAATACTTTTTCAATTCATAGGCGGGCGGATATTTGCAACATGAAATTTCCAGCGTCACCTCCATGCAGCCATACCAAACGTAATTGTAATCCTGCATGCCCCCGGTGAGTGGATACCAGGCAGCGCCATTTGTAATGCCGTTCTCGAAAGCGGGCGTCGCCGATTTACAAGCTACGCCACGTGACATCTTCGCATGATTTTTCGCGTAAACGAGTGACAAATGCTTGAAGACATCATCGTCGGGCGTGAGCGAAGGAGCGGCCGAATAGGTTTGGAACACTGCGCCCAAGGGACATGTTGGCGGCAAAAAAAAGGGGGGACAGAAGAAAAAAGAGTTGAAAATGTATGTACGGATTGGTGTTTATGTGAATAAATTGCTGTGTTTGTAGGAATGGTAAGGCGCCTGCAAATCAGCACCGCTGCAAAAGCTACTCACTCGCGCATAAAGCCGATGATCTACATATTCCTTTGAGCAGCCATGTTGTCGGTAGGAAATGGGAAAGGAAGTCGGTAATACAAGCTTATAGATCGGCTAGTTTTGTACAATAACAACAAAACGATAAAAATGTGTGGGTGACTCTGGGAATGTTTGCGTGAATATAATGAAATGAGAGAGCCATTGGCGCATGTGGGATATAATGTGTGACAAAAGGATGCTGTAATGAGCGCGACTTTTATTTGATGAAAGACGGTCTTTGATGCCTTTTCATGGTATTTAAGGTTTCTCATGAGTTTTTGTTACCTTTTTATATATACTTACTAGAGTTGGGCGTATTGTCGTAAGGATAACTCGCCACCAAGGCGCCACCATGCAAACTGCCGCTCAACACAAACTGAATTTTCGATATCCAATCCTTGACGGCATCTGTTTCGGGTTGTCCCCGCTTGTTGTTCTGCTTGAAGTAGTCTGGGAAATTGCGATTCAAATCGAAACCGCGTGCATTGTATCTGAAGAGTGTGCCAAAAAAAATATGAATATAATTATGAGAACTTAATTAACGCTTTTCTCACCTGCCCTGCCCACCATCGCAGGCACCTTCTTTGGACACCGCATAGCCATCCGGATTCATTGATGGCATAATGTGTATACGCGTATTGTCCAACAACCATTTGACATATTGATCGCTATTGTAGCTAGTCACAAAGTACTGTATCAGATGTAGCAGCAGTTCACGACCCACCGGCTCATTGCCATGTATGTTTCCCACATACTTAACATCCGGCTTACCAACCATATGTTCATAGGGAGATGACGAGACTACCATGACCCAAAGATCGCGTCCTTGTATGGATTTACCAATGGAGTAAAGCGCTGTTAGGTTGGGGTAACGTGCGCTGGTGGATCTGGAATAAGGATAAAAGTTGAAAGGAGGTGTACTAAAAATAATATAAGGTATTGACGGTAGTGGGTATTTTCCTGCATGCCCATGTACGAAAAATGTCGATCATTCGTCAGCGAAAAATGGTTTTTAAAAATCATTTTTTGAGCCACTTAAAATTTTGCATAAAAAAAATTGCTAGAAAAATTGCAGAAATCTAGTTCAAAAGCTGAAAGTTGTGCTGAAATTTTGCAAAATGTTTTACAAAATGTTGATGTTACGCGTAATACGGATTTTGTTGCAGTATTCACTATAGTTTTTATAAAAAAATAGTGGTGTGCTTATAATTTTTTAATGATTTGTCACCAGTTATGACCCTTTTAAGCAAATCTGGATCATCGTTGACGTCATTCAACAATTCCTGAGCGATGCTCATGCGACGTTGTTTTTGGTCGAAATTCCGCAAATGTCCAAAATTTCCGAAAAGATTGCATGGCAAGAGCTAACCGATATGCCAACATCTTCAGCCACTTCTCTAATTGTGATTCGACGATTTTGCATAACAATTTTCATCGATTGTTGATGTGCTGGAGCGTCCAGAGCGAACGTCATCATTCACATCATTTCGACCTTCTGTGAAAAGCGTGTACCTCTTTTAAACATTTTTTTGGCTCAAATACTCTCACCGTATGCCAGTCAACATTTCAAGTGTTTTTGAGCACTTAAGTCCATTTTTTTACACAAAATTTGATGCAACTTCTTTGATCCATTTTTTCGTATGAGAAGAAATCGAAATCCCAAAAGAGGGGTGCGCCTAAGGGGAGGGTAGCCTATTTTAGAACTATTTAATTTTTGAATTAATTGAATTCTACTTCTTATTTGAGTAAAAGATATTTATATTATATTTTTTATATTTTGCCCGCCTATGAGAAGCTCATCGTAGTCTAATGGGTTGGTGCGTGACTACCATTCGGAATTCAGAGACGAATCTCGGTGATATACCAAATTGAAGAAAACGTTCTTTCTAATAGTGGTCGCCCCTCGGCAGGCAATGGCAAAGCACCGAGTGCATTTCTACTATGAAAAAGCTCCTCATAAAAAAAAAATATCTGCCGTTTGGAGTCGGCTTAAAACTGAAGGTACCGCCATATGTGTAACAACATCAAGACGCACACCACAAATAGGAGGAGGAGAGAGACATTCAGTTGAGAAGTTCGCGTCCGCTCAACAGAGGGTTTTGTTTGATTTATTATGAAAAGAAATCTTAGCGTCTTATGATAAGAAACTGGCGTTCGCTCAATAGAGGTTTTTGTGTTAATTTTATGAAAATTAATTGTCCACTTCTGATGAAGAAAGTGTCCAGTTAAAATAGAGTAATTTTTCCGAAATTTGTACTTAAAACTTGGTAAAGGAAAAAATGTCCACCCAAGGGAGATATCCGTCTAATAGAGGTGTCCGTTAGGAGGGTTAGTACACAGTGCTTAGGGGTTATGATTGACTCTCGCATGACCTTCAGAGAGCACGCGGTGAAAGTCACCAATGCACCCACAAAGAGTGACTGTTTGGTGCGGTTTATGGGCCGGCGGCATCATTGGGCCGTGAATAGTCTTCGCTATCGTGAGATGATAACGAACTTTTTATGGCCCGAGTTGAAAGATATGGATGTGGACGATATGTGGTTTCAACAGGATGGTGCCACTTGTCACACAGCTAACGAAACAATGCCTCTTTTGCGTGAAAAATTTGATGGACGAATAATCTCACGTCGCGGCGATGTCAATTGGCCGACAAGATCATGTGATTTGACACCGTTGGACTTATTTCTTTGGGGTTATTTGAAAGAAAAGGTGTACGACGATAAGCCAGCAATAATTCAAGAGCTAAAGGATGAGATAATTCGGCACATTAACGGCATAGAACATTAATTATGCCTCAACGTCATCGAAAATTTGGACCATCGGATGCAGGTGTGCCGCCGAGGCCGCGGCGACCATTTGGCCAATTTTTTTTCCATACGTAGTTGAGCCATACCAATATGAATATACCAAAAATGACAATAATTTTCTAAAAAATTGTATTTTATTCAAAATTAACACCGGCCCTTGTAACTTAACCACCCTTTATTTGCCATAGCCACGGGTGAGGCAATCGACATCTGATTCCATATCTAAGTTTCAGTATGAACACTACATATTTTCGATTTATTGTTGTAATAAAAACAATTTCTTACTGCTACTCACTCATTACTGCTACTCACTCACTCACTTTCACTAATACATAACTTACCTCAGAAATCTTGTCAATTCATCATGGTCGTGATAAACAAAGTCCAGAAACTGTGAATCAGGTATATAAGCACGTGGTTCTGGCAGTGCTGCATCGAGTTCATTGGTCGACTGAGCGAGGCAATGATAGGTGTACAGCAGAAAAACTGAAATGAATGCGGTTCGCAGAATCATGTTGAGTATTATGACGTTACTTTCCCAATGTTGTCGAGAAGTGCTCTTGAGTAGTCGCTCTTACTGATTAATGAATGGGTGCTGCAAAAGAAATGGAAATTTATGTTTGGTTTTATTTAGAAAATTGTCCATATACGAGTGCCATCTACTAATCTCAATACGAACACGTAAAACACAGTGCAACAACCGTGAAAGATCAATTTTGTTATATAAACAAGGCAAGCAAGCGATCGCAACCACAATCAACGTAACAACTTGGCTTTGTGGCTTCATAATTTTCTAATTTATTTGCAGCCATTGATTGGAAAATGACTTTTGTTAAGCTTAAGACGTGATCCAATTGCGATTTTCCTCTACTTAGTGTGAAGAAAGCAAATCATAAATGATAATTATGAGCCAATGTGATTAAAACAAAAAAAAAAAAAAATCGGAAATCTAAAAAACAAAAATGAAAAATATCGTAATAGATTGCAACTTATAATAGTACAAAACACGAAAACATAGCGGGACATTGCACTTTACAAGCAGCTAAAAATAACTTCAATTATTGAAAATTTTCGACTTACTCGCGCAAGTAAAAATATAGAAAGAATAAAAATATCGAAGAAGGATGGGTTTAGTATAGTTTATGGGTTAATGATGAACGATAGCTGTGTTGCGGTTGCACTAATCGCTTTATGCTGCTGATGAAGTTCAACAGATTTTTAATATCAAGACTTGCTATATCAGCAGGATTAGCAAAGAAGTAAGAGGCAAAATGTCTAAATCTTAGCCCCGCGATAACAAAGCAGCTAAAAAGCAGTTGCCGAGATGATTCCACCTCACCTTCCATACAGCTGGCGCAAAAAGGGCTCGGGGCAAATCCAAGTCTCACAGCATATACACCTCGTGGATAGTGTCTTGTGAGAACACCCACGAAGTTCGCAAGCTGAGATTTTGTCAATCTCAGTATATCGCTCGAACGCCTCCGAGCCACACGTGACCAGAAGGATTTCGCGTCCTGACAAGTTTGTGTACTTGCCATCCAGGAGCAGACCGTAGTTGATCAAGGGGATTCCAATCCTCGTCATTCTGTTGAAACTGTTGCTTCTCCGCAGTTGTACTGTATGAGTTTAGTTTTCGATATGTAATGGATAATGGATAAGGAATAAGGATGTGACCTCCGAATAGCAAAATTTAAATTCTGCGCATAAAAATAAAAATTATTAGTATTCTATCAATACATCAGCCCCATTCGATATTTGTTTAGACTTAATGTGTCGCGAAGTATACTTCCGCCTTCTCTATTTATGTGCGAAGAAAATATTTTCGACCAATAATCTAAACTCGCGAGGTCTCTTATTTTCTGAAGGTTATATTTAGAATCGTGCAAGTTTCGTTGCAATGAAATTCACATACCCTATGAACAGAAATTACAGAGAATGTTTAAATAAAACAAAACAGACTTAAATTTCAGGCAAATTTATTTTATCTCCTTCAAAATATGACCCGTCTGAAGCAACACACATGTGTCAACATTTAACCCAGTTCTCCATGCACCCCTTCTAGGCCGACGAAGGGGTGGCCTTCAGCTTCTTCGTCGTATTCTCTTTGATCTCCTCTATCGATTGAAATTTCCTTCCATGAAGTGGTAACTTCAACTTGGGAAATAAAAAGAAGTCGTACGGGGCCATAACCGGTGAATACGGTGTTCGCACGATGGTATTTACTTGGTGTTTGGTTAAATAATCCAGCACATTTTGGGCGCGGTGCGATGGCGCGTTATCATCATGCAAAATCCAAGAATTGTTTGCCCACATTTCCGGCCGTTTGCGACGTACAGCATTTCTCAAACGCTTCAAAATGGATGAATAGGGACAGATGTGTGTCTTACACTCCTACCAACATAAGAAAAAAATATGGGCCGGTTATAATGGACTACCAGTCCTGGTCATGCTTCGCAGCGCCTCAATCTACTACTATTAAAGGAAAATAAAGTACGAGGGTTAGAAGGTAGGGCTTGGGCGATAATCAATGCGGCTTCAGACCAGTGGGATTTGTAATATACGAAGTTTTTTCCTCAAACAGAATCTGGGGAAATGCTATGAATACGATATGCAGGTTCATATGCGGTTTTAAGATATCAAGCCAGCTTGTAACAGTATCATTTCAGAAAAAATCCCACAGGTATTTACTGCGATTGGGGTCAACAGAAAGTTTGCTAGACTCGCAACAACGTTCGTAACGGAAACAAAAGCAAAAGCCACAATTCAGCTGGAATGCAGCTAAATATTCCGCATTAGCACCGGAGTGAGGCAGGGAGATGGCTTATCCGCAGTAATCTTTAACTTACGTCTGCACCATGCAATTGAAAACTTCACCATATCCGGAAACGTACTCCATCGGTCAGGTTTAATAATTCCCTATGTGGACGACGATTTATTCGAAAACATAGAGACAACAGCAGGGAGCTGTTAACTGAGCCCAACGGTCAACCGACAGAAAGCTAAGTATTTGGTTTTATCTAGAAGCATTGAGAGAGAAAGTCCATGACAGTACGGGAAGAAGAGTCTCTCAGAATCATTGAGAGAAGTATGCTTAGGATGATATATGGTCTCAGGCTAAGCGAGAGAGGCCAGATTACATGGTACGAACAAGCGAAGAGTTACACCAATTTATGCATGGCGAGGACATTGTCAAATTCATCAAAGCGCAAAGGCTAAGGTGGATTGAAAATGTTCTAAGATTAGAAGACACGCGTGCACAAAAGCTAATAATGCACCACAAATTTTTTATAATGGGAAGTAAAGCTCGCCCGCGTAGGTGACTAATGGATTGCATAGAAGAAAACCTACGAACGCCCGAAGTAACGAACTGGAAATATCTAGCGAGAGGTAGATAGACTTGGAGGAATAACGTAGAGAAGGCTAAAACCAACCCCGGATTGTAACGCTAAATGATGATGATGAAATACGAGGATAGCTATTGATGTTTCTAATGTTGAGCCCTTCTATTGTGGTCAAGCGCCATCTGACATTTCTTTTGGAAAGTTGAGCATATTTTATTACAAAAGCACTCAGAAGGTTTGGATCGTTAGCAGTATTGGTGCTGTTTACAGTGGCTTTGAAATTCATCTCGGCAAAAAAAGGAGTTAAATCGCGAACATTTTTCCGCGATTATTTTCCACAATTTTCGACTTGGATTAACACAACAAGAATGCATTGATGAACTAAAATCATTATGCGGCCAGCAAGCACTATCCTTTAGCAACATAAAAAATTGATACAATTAATTTTTTTGTGGTCGCTGTTCGCTCAACAACAAATTCCAGTAAGGTCGTCTAAGATCACTTGCCTCACGAGAAAATATCGATGTTGTACGTAAACTGAATGAAATCGTCAAATCCCATACGGACATTTGTAAGGTTGTGCACCAAAAAAATTTTGTGTGATCTTCTTGTAGTAAAATAGTACGTTCGCGCTACATCCCACACAATTAAAAAAAGACGCCTTTGAAACGAAAAAGAGGTCTTTCAAAAACTGTTTCAAAAGAATGGGCAAATGCATTGATCATTTCGGAGAATATTTTGAAAAACAATTATGCTTTATCCAACCTACAATGTTTATTTTATTAGTCAGAAAACAAAAATAGCAACACTCGCAAAAGCATTCCTGTACATAAATTCGTCAAGAAAACCTTGTTATTGATGTTGTAACAGCATAAAATAGCCCGCATAATCTTAGGGAGTAATACTGGTTTGACAGCTCCTCCTGGATATAAATCCGATTCGTTCAGGTGGTGCACAAGAAAATAATATTTTTCTGTTTCGTAAAAAGAAAAATCTATCCAAAATAAAATAAAAAGCTCCCCGCAAACCTTTGATCAGGGGCTGACAAAGGAAAACGAAAATGGAGCACTAAGTTCAACTGTGTCTTCCATTTCATTTCCCAATGAAATGCTCCACATAAAAATATTTTTTTTATTGTAAAGCTTATAGTTTGAAATTCGGATAGTGTACCTCAGCAAGCGAACAATGTTTTTAAATTGAACCAAATCGGACCATAAATACGAATTTTAGAGTTTTCTCGACCATAGTGCCATCTGAAAATATATCAATTTTCTTCTAATTGTCTTGACAGCAAACATGACTGGCTACTTTTTCGGTTTAGCGGTCATAACCTACGCGGAAAGTTGGCTAACATTTTGGAGTTTAAGTTTTTACGACCAGTTTTTCAAATTTTACAGTAAACCATAAAAATATTTTAAAGTAACTTTTTTCAAGTACTTATTTTGCATGTTTCGCTTATTCCAAGTTAAAATAATTCCAAAAGCCCCCACAGATGAAAAGTATTTCGGACCGAGTAAAGTTGTTTATCGCTGAGCAAAAACGGTTAGAAATAAAACTGGTAGTTCGATATTTTAGAAAATGACGCCCCTTGTTTGCTTCTACATTAGAAAAAATGGTGTGAAAACGCAACTGGACAAGGACCTTCAAATCTCCAAAGATTCGAATCTCCGTGCATGAAACAGTAAAATTATATTAGGTGCCCAACTACGTTCCTGTTGTTTGTCAATAGATGCCGCCAGCAGTGTGTGCTTGTCGATTCTAACATAACCTAAACGTCATAAACCAAGCTTAGACATATGGTAAACAAACTGCTTCCACACATTAGTGATTTTGCTTTGGTATCATATACTTTTGGTTTTGTGAAAATGTCTGATTTTGTGCCGAATAATCGTCATTTGCGGGAAGAGTTGATTTTCCTCTTTCACTCGAAAAAAACGGTGCCTGAAGCGTATTGAGAGCTACAAGAAGTTTATGGAGATGCTGCTTTAAGTGAAACAACGTGCCGACATTGGTTCCGTCGCTTCCAAGACGCTGATTTTAATGTTGACGATCGTCCGCGTGAAGGAAGGCCAAAAACCTTCGAAGACGCTGCATTGGAGGCATTGTGCAATGAGGATCCGTGTCAAACGCAAGAATCAGAATTAGGAGTTACCCGCCAATCCATTTCCGTCGCCAACCTTCAGCAGAGAGTGAATGTGTGTTCTCAGCTGCTTCAACGGCTTGAAAATGGAACCGTATCGTTACTGGTGATGAAAAATGGGTCCTTTACAATAATCCTGTTCCGAAACACCAATGGTTAGATAAAGATGAAACACCAGAACCAACCCCTAGAGATGGCCTTCACCCCAAGAAGATTCTCCTGTCTATTTGGTGGGATATGGCCGGTATTGTTTATTATGAACTTCTGGAACCAAACCAGACGATAACTGCCGATTATTATTCCCCTCAGCTATCAAACCTGAATGAGGCACTTAACAAAAATCGACCGTTTTTAGTGAATAGACGCAAAGTTTTGTTTCACCACGACAACGCAAGACCTCATACCGCAAAGCAAACATTAGGCAAGCTGAACGAACTAATGCCACATCCACCGTACTCTCCGGATATTGCACCTTGTGATTATCACCTTTTCCGTGGACTTCAATCCCAAATGAGTAACAAGAACTACTCCTCAAAAGAAGCTATAAAAAGAGATATCGAAGCGTATTTTGGCTCTAAGGACAAACAATTTTTTGAGCAGGGAATTAAAAATTTGCCTAAACGTTGGGAAGACATTGTAAATAATGAAAGAAAATAAATTATTGATTAATAAATACTTTATTATCATCATCTTTTTTATTAATTTTAAAACCACCTTTAGAAAACGCACGAACTTATGGACTGACTTGATATTTGGTGGGACCAAGTTGGTGTTATTTATACGCGGAGAGGCATAAAAAAGTGATTCTACCGCATGACAACGCTCGGCATAACGTGCCCAAACCCGTTAAAACCTACGTGGAAACACTGAAATGGAGAGTCCTTCCCCACCCGCCACATTCTCCAGATATTGCGCCGTCCGATTATCACCTGTTCCGATCGATGGCACATGGTCTAGTTGACCAGCACTTTCATTCATATGAAGACATCTAAAAATGGCTTGATCCGTGGATAGCCTCAAAAGATGAACAGTTTTACCGCGACGGTATACGAGATCTATCAGAAAGATGGCCCTTTGTTCCACCTAGGAACCGCGGGAAAATATATATATATATATATCAGAAAGATGGGGAAAAAGTAGTAGCCAGCGATGGGCAATACTTTCAATGATTCACTTGTAACCATTTTTCAGAATAAAGTTGTATTTTCATCAAAAAAACAGCGAGAACTTAGTTGCGCACCTAATAGAAACAGTTTTTTCTAATAGTGATCGCCCCTCGGAAGCAATTGCAAACCTCCAAATTTTTACCATGAAAAAGCTCCTCTTAAAAAATCATTTGCCGTTCAGAGTCATTCAGAGTCGGTTCAAAACTCTAGGCCCCTCCATTTGTGAAAAAACATCAAGACGCACACCACAAATTGGAGGAAAAGCTCGGCCAAACATTTTATTTTTTTATTTATTTATATTAGTCGACCAGATCGTCAGACTTTTTCTTTTGAGAGCTTGCTGGAATTTCGCACAATAAGCCACAAATTTTGTAAGTTGCTGGTCTTAAAACCCAACATTGAAAAAGAAACCATTAACTTACAGCCGATAAATTTGCCTGCATACGAGTATTTTTGCTTTATTCTCAAAGATATAACACAAATCTTTAGAGGACAATCAATTCTTGTACTTGAAGTTGCTATCACCCCATGGAGTTTTCAAAAAGCATTTATAGATTTATTTTTTCATTTTCTCTTTTTTATTTTAGTTTACATAATCTTCCTTCCACTATTTTATGCGCCAATATTAGCTTTGATCCAATCGAGATGATAGGCCACTTTAGCATACCCGTCTGGATAAGTGCTTCCACAACCATTCACCACAAAACCGGCTACACCCACCAATTTACCCTCGTAGGTGGCTGGGCCGCCAGAGTCACCATTGCAAGCGCCGTTGTCAGCTTGATGGGCTAGACAAATTATAGAATCATATCCCATCTGAATTGATGCCTCGCATTCCTCGGTATTCAACGCCTTCAATGTGTTAAATTGCAGACGATGTGGAATTGGGCCGCCAGTGTATAAACGTCCCCAACCCGAGATACCAACATCTTCACCAGAGGGCACTTCCTCACTGGCCATTTCGATAGCTTTTATATTGTCGGTGAAGACCAATGGCTGCTCCAGTTCCAAAAGTGCTACATCATTCAAGAAATTGCCGTATGTCTTGTTGACGATGATGCGCTTCAATTGTAATAATTTTCCACCGGCTGTACGTTGAATGCTGCCGACGCGCACTTGGAAGTACCTGGCGGGGTAACTGCATGGGAATGTATAGAGAAAATATCCATTTAAATATATGCATATGAATTTGTGCATTGTGAAATATCTTTCAGGCACTTACGGTTCAATGCCATCACCAACAACAACACAATGAGCTGCTGTTAGAATGAAATTTTCGCTTATGATAGAACCGCCGCAGGTGTGTGATCCATCTTCACGTTGCAGGGAGACCTGATGGGGAAATTGGCCTATATTAGCATCCGTGCCACCAACAATGCGTCCATTCGGAGCTGCACTGCCGCTGCTAATAGAAGACAGAGTCAGGAAGGCAAAAATTAGAACGAGGCGCGCCAACATTATTGTTACGACATTCGGTATCGGGTAAAAACTGAACTGACTGAAATTGCTACTTAGATTATGGGGTGGTTTTATAGCCCAAATTTTATATGGCTATATAGGTATGTGTGTATGTTGGTACTTGAATAGTTTTATTATAAATTAAGCGATTTACAATAGTAATGATATGGTGACCGCCACAATCGAGTGGATTTGTGTGTGAGCACAATTCGCTTGGTGCCGAGTTCGATGCCCATTTCGAGCATGAAACACAAAATGATGGGAAGAGTATTTTTTAATGGCACTTGGTCCGCGTCAGGTAATGTAAAATCACTAAGTGTATTTCCGCAATGAATAAACTTCTCAAGAAAACCATCTGCCATTCGTAATCGGCATAAGATTCTAGGTCCCTCCATTTGTGGAACAATATATGTAAAACCACACCCCACAATTTCGAGTAGAAGCACGGCCTAAGATCTAATAAGGAAGGGATGCGTCGATTATAGGCATATATGTAGTTGATAACAGCTCGGCCATATTTAACCTCTTCTGCGTGATACACCGGTTAAGATTAGTGTTCGGAAATTTATGGGAGCAAGAAATTTGTTAAGAACTACTGATAATTGCAGAGATAAGTGTGTTAACTGATATTTAGAGGGCCCTGGTGTACGAAAAGAAAAATTAAATTAGGAGTAGCCGGACCTTTAATTTTCCCAACGAGCCGTACAGAAGTATACTGAAGTTATTATATTTAGTTCGATTTATTGAACTATCGTATGTCCTTTCCGTTTAAATTAATAATTATTTGGAGAAGTTCGAGTTACGGGCAGTAACTTTGATAGCATATAAAGGGGTACCGCGGAAGTCGTTCTACGGACAAATCAAAATTCTGATTTATAATTTTTGATTAGATAATTTCTGAGTAATTGGTTATATATTAAATGACGCGACGTAATCGTTTTCGAGATATCCGATTTTAAAGATTATTTAAAAAAAATATGTTTTGATTTTGAGGTACGTGCACTATTTTTGAAAGCTAATTGAAGGGTTCCTGCAGAGGAACTTTCAGAGAAGAAGACTGTTGGGTTCGGCAGATCGACTATTAAGGTCACTGGACGCTTCTTTCATCGACAGTCGGGGGCAGTGCTCCAACCTAAATAACATCAACCTTCTCCACTACATCAACAGCTCTGGTTGGCTGCAGATCTCTGCCTGTTAGAAACGCAAAACGGAGCTTTAGTGCTACTTGGGGAGTGCCAGACAGGTACTTCAGCCATTTCACCTACCTGAAGGCTTCGACTCTTATTCTGGTTTTAAAGAAAAGGTATATCAATTAGTAAAAATCAGCAATCAAATATGAACCAGACCTCAACAGTTAAAAATAGCTGCTTAATAAAGTTTGGAACTTCTGATTTTTCACAAGTGTTTCATACTTAAAAAAAATTTTGCAAGGAAACTGTTCTATAAAGTATTAAAAATTTGGTATGTTTATTAGTATCCGGTATGCTTTTTTACTATTCAAAACAGTGTAATACTCATATTCTAAGAATACTGTAATTTAATTGACACAGCGGCTTGTCCAACGTAACGAAACATCGATTCCAAACACTTCCTGCTTAGTACGTGGCATAATTTGGCAATCCTAAAAGTTAGGGTAAATATTTTTTTTACAGTCGGGAGATCCTGAATGTATGCGCGCGTTAGTGTTTTTTTGTGCTCTGTGGCACTAAAGTCATCATCATCATCATCATTCCTTGGTTTCCGTCGCGGTGCATAGGGCCAAAGTAAAATTTTTCCATTTTGTGCGATTGTCGGATATATTTTTCACTTGCTGCCAAGTCATTGTTTTGTCCACTGCTTTGTATTCCTCTTCGATGCAGCGTCGCCAAGAGCTCCTAGGTTTGCCTCTTCTGCGCTGTCCTTGGGGGTTCCAGTCCAGCGCTTGTCTGCTGATTTTAGTGCCACCTTTCCGTAGGATATGGCCAATCCATCTCCATTTACGTTCTCTTACCTCAGTTGCGATTGGTTTTTGATGGCATCGTCGATGCAATTCGGTGTTAGATATTCAGTTGTCTGGCCATCAGATACGTAGAATGTGTCTCAAGCAGCAGTTCACGAACACTTGAAGCTTCTGTACAATTTTCGCAGACGGACACCATGTTTAACAGGCGTAGAGCCAGAACTGATTTAATATTGGAGTTAAAAATCCGTATTTTTGTTGTAATGTGCATTTGCTTGAACTGCCACACCGGACGAAGATTTTCAAATGCACCTCTTGCTTTTGACAATCCTTTTGCACTAGATTGCTCTTGAAAAATAATTGTAAAAACGTCTGACTGTGTGAGTTGAATCGTGAAGAGAATTTTTTCTCAGCTTGTGAATATATTCACGTACATCAGTGAGGAATACGTTGAAATTTTAATGTGCTATGGGTATGGATGACAGATTACCAGAATTGGCCATTCGCTTTGGTGAAAGACAAAATGGTGAGAGTAACTTCGTGTCTGCCTCGTCATCGGGTACTCGGTAACAGAATTCTGTCCGCCCATTTTACACGAATTCTCACACTCGTCCAATCAGTCGTTGCTCAGACGACTACGAAGCAATATGAGCGGAGGCTGTGTTAATTCTTTTTGTATATCACTAACGAAATCTTAGTTTTTTGGAAAACAAATCTATATCATGTGACGTCAGTCAATCAGCTGATTCATTCAATTTTGCTGAGAGCTGATTAATATTCTGATGCTGACCATAACGCCGTATTCTGTACATCGTGGTGGAAATCATGGATCTTGTAAAATTTTTGAAAATTTAACACTAAAGATGAGCTCCCCAAAGAAACATCACAATGAGCTATGAGCCTAAGTGTGTCGATAGTGGACAACAGCTACAACTTAGCCTAACCGAACGATGAGAGGCTGTCGGGCCAATTAAGCAAACGCGATGTGATTTTGGTATCTTATATATAAAATAAAGTCAACTTTTTGTGTGTGTTCGCTAACCGGCCATGTCTTTGCACCGAATTAAACCAAACTTACACACATTGTTAAGTAGGTATTGAAGATGGTTTACGTATAGTTTGGATGTTTATTGGTGTATAGGGCTCGAGATATAGGTCAAAACGTGGACCCGGGTAAACTTCGGATGTGTATGTACAATATGGGTATCAAATGGAAGCTGTTGGTGAATGCTTTAGTACAGAGTATTTTTCATGCCGCTCCGTGACTAGGGCCTCGAGATAGAGACCAACACGTTGACCCTAGAATGTGTTTATACAATATGGATATCAATTGGAAGCTGTTGGTGAATGCTTTAGTTCAGAGTATTTTTCATGCCGCTCCGTGACTGAGGTCTCGAGATATAGGTCAAAACGTGGACCCAGGTAACCTTCGGATGTGTATGTACAATATGGGTATCAAATGGAAGCTGTTGGTGAATGCTTTAGTTCAGAGTATTTTTCATGCCGCTCCGTGACTAGGGTCTCGAGATAGAGACCAAAACGTGGTATTGAATAAAGAAATAAATAATATGAGAATAGAGAAATAAATAATATGAAAACCATATCTTTTCTGTTCTAAACCATATCTATTCTATTTTAGTGTGCCCAGCGAAGCGGGCCAGGTTTGCTAGTATATTATATTTCTTTTTAATTCATTTAAAAATTTTTTATCAATTTTTGGTATATTTATTTTTAAATTAGTGCCGTTCAATATAAGTGACCTAAGAAACAACTGCTGTTCAAAGGTGTGATAAAGGACATTGCGAAAGAAGACGAAATAAACACGAAATACCCGAAACAATGTGGAATCTAACACGAAGTACCTCTCATGAAATATCTTACAGTTTGCATATGGTTCTGAAGAGATTGCAAGAACTGGTCGATTCTGCTATAGCAGTCGGGTCTAACTATGTTACAAAAACAATTGGATCAACGACCGCCATTTTAAAAGCATTCCACTAAAGTCTGTTGAAAATGTTCACATTTTGAATTTACTTTTTCGCATTTTGAATTTACTTTTTTTCAATTTGAATTTACTTTTTTTCTTTTTGAATTTACTTTTTCGCATTTTGAATTTATTTTTGTTAATTTTGAATTCACCTTTTCTCATTTTGAATTCACCTTTTCTCATTTATAATTTACCTTTTCTCATTTTGAATCTACATTTCTCAATACTAACTTATATATTTCCAATACAATTTCAAACTTTCTTATTTTTCTTTATATTTTCTCATTATGAATTTGCAATTCTCAATTTAATTCGGTGAAGGACCAACGCCGGCTGGCACAACTGGCACGCTTTGTTAAACTCGGCCGAAATCGCGTAAACGGTCAATCAAGACGGGTCACTCAAGAAGAAGAAGAAGTTGTCTGAGGAGTCTCCAAAAAAAAGGTTAAAAATTTTGCATAAACAGCTTAAAAATTTTATTAACTAAATCAAAGTAATTAAATTTTTGAAGCAATTTTTAATTTTGGGATTGACTTGATAGAATTAAGGGGGAATAATGCAAACATTTTCGCTACAGGATTTCCTTTCAACAGCCTTAGCCGAATGGTTGGTGCGTGACTACCATTTGGGAGTGCGTAGATTCGAATCTCCGTGCATGAAACAGCAAAAAGGTAGAAAAAGTTTTTTCTCCTCATAAAAACATAAACATTTTGTGTTCGGAGTCGGCTTAAAACCGTAGGTTCCTCCATTTGTGGAGCAACATCAAGACGCAAGCCACCAATAGGAGGTGGAGCTCGGCCAAATACCTAAAAGAAGTGTTTGCGTAAATTTTGCTTTATTGCCTTTTGTAATGTACAGTTAAAAAAATGGTACTGACTACCAATTTTTTTCATATAAACTATCCCAATAAAAGCAGATGTTTCGCTTTACTAACCTTATTATTTTTCACTCAATTGTACATACGTACATAGCGCCTGGTCTAGTAATAAACGATAAGACTAATAATGAAGTTTTATGGCCCGTTACTCCACACGTCTCGAGCCCGATTGATTAGTTAGCGGCTAAGAAAAAGTGTTTAATTTCGTCTAATCAAGTGAACTTGACTTTATTTCCTACCGAACGTAGGTATCAGCAGCAATATTCAGATATTAGATTTTCACCATTTGCGACGTTCTGATAAGTAAGTTTTATGTTTTTGGCTTCAACTTTGTAGTTGAAATAATAAATTCATTAGTTTCTTAAAGACGTCAGTTCTTCTGCCGTGGACAGTAATAATTTCGTCGTCATGGCATTTACACGCATCAGCGCTCTAGCCACTATTTTGGTCATCTTCTACGTTTGTGCCACTGCTGCCTCACCCAGCGGGCGCATTCTGAACGGTGATGATACTGCAACCGGTCAATTACCTTGGGTAGCCTCGGTGCGTGTGGACAATGCTCACATTGCTGTGGGCAACATCATCAGCTCAAACAGTGTTCTAACCTCAGCACATGGCCTTTCCGAATTGGCCACTACAGCGTGAGTAAATCGAGAATATACTCGCCCCATATGCGAGATAACTTAGTAACCAAATACGAATAATTTTGCTTTCCACTCCTAATTTGTGAAATTAGTATTGATGCTTCACGTGTGTCGGTGCGTGTGGGCAGTATTAATCAATATGCTGGCGGTCAAATTGTCAGCGTCAAATCCATCTTGATTCACCCATCGTTTGGCAATTTCCTCCACGACATCGCCATCATCACTTTGGAGGAGTCATTGAGTTTCACCGACAAAATTGCAGCGATTACTTTGGCCACTAGCGAAATAGATGGAAATTTAACCGAGGGCACAAATGTTTCGCTGGCCGGTTGGGGTCTACAGCAATCGGGTGCATCGCCCTACAAATTACAACAGACTACATTGCAAGTGTTGAGCTCGAGTCTATGTGAATATGAGGCTGGTTATGGCTACGATTCGGTCTTGTGCTTGCAACATCCGGTCAATCAGGGCATCTCGCGTGGTGATGACGGTGCTGGTGTAGTGGCTAACAACACATTGGTGGGCGTGGCAAGCTTTTTCTTTGGCGCCGGTGGCACCGAATTCCCCGATGTGAGCAGCAGAGTGGCTTACTATAGTGAATGGATCGCGGCCAATACTGCCACATCGAGCGAATAAGAAAATAAAAAGAGTTTTTGAATATTTTAATATAAGACAAATGTGTGAGATAAGCAAATAAATGCATTAACTTGGTAACTGAGTTTTATAATTATAAAACCGCTAGAATGGCAGCCTCGCACTATGACCCATATAGGAGCTGTAGAGATGAGGTAGAAATAGAGTGTATTCAACACTTTCTGTATGAATATCCAGCACTACAAAGAACCAAGGCACAATTTTTTAACATCCACTTCTTCGTAAATTTCATCAGTTCAGATTCTTCTTGAGTAAGGGGGGGGGGGCAGCTCCTTCAGACAACGAGTTTTTCAATCATGAAACTGAGAGTATTCATTATCTTAAAATAAATTACATATTATTGTTCATGCTTAAGTGAATATACAAAAAAATGTTCAAAACAAAACAAAACAAAAAAAAAAAAAAAAATGGTGGCGCTACAGCTGCTCCAACACGGATCCTTTAATTTGCGCCGTGGAACCTACAGCCCCTAGCAATCAACTGAAATCAATCAGACACATTTTTTTCATTAAAATAAAGTATTCCACTTTGCACTTACATATTTTTAACAAACAAAAAAAACAAAAAATTAAATTTTGAAGTGAAGAGGAAAAAAATTACACTTTTTTTATAAACAAATTGATCAAAACAATATTTTTAGTGATAATTAATAGACAATTTGAGGTACATGCAAAGGCCAATGTGATAAAGAATATCCCTGTAAAATTTTAAGTTGATTTCTTGATTACTTTTTGAGTTATATTCGACAGCGCGAAAAAAAACGTATTTCGAGAAAAATGGGATACACGTTTTCGTTTTTATTCATTTTTCGTTCGGCGCTAATAAGGACTTTTTAGACTTCCTATTAAGTTTAAAACATTGAAAGGAAATTCTTTAGATTGTAAGAGAATTTTTAAATAAAAAAAAGGAAAATGTTAAAGTGCTGGAGGAGTTGCTTCCTTTAAGAGAGTAATAGTGTTCCCTTTTTAAACGCATTGTAGTGGAATTTTATGTTCATTGAAATTCCACTTCTTGGAAGAGTTGAAAAGTTGTAGATGTCCCATCTTTCGGGTGCTTGGTGTCGTAGACCTTACTGGATTTGCCAAAAATCGAGGTGATTTTGAGGTGCGTAAGGTTAGGGTTGTTCACGTCACTGGTAGTTATGATTTCGAGGTTGAGGTTGATTTCGAGAATTCGTGTATTTAGGAACTATCATTAACACCGATAATAATGTTAGCCTTAAAATCCAACGGAGAATTTTTCTTGCCAACAAGTGCTACTTTGGACTAAGTAGGCAATTGAGTAGTAAATAAAGTCCTTTCTCGACGAACTAAACTAGTACTCTACAAGACTCTCATCATCCACGTCCTAACGTATGGCGCAGAAGCTTGAACGATGGCAACATCCGATGGAAAGGAAAGGAACTCCTCTTGGTGTGTTTGAGAGAAAGATTCTGCGCAAGATTTTTGGCCCTTTGCACGTTGATGACGGCGACTATCGCAGACGATGGAACAATGAGCTGTATAAGCTTTACGGCGATATAGACGTAGTGCAGCGAAAAAAGGTTCAGCGGCTACGATGGACTCAGTCACGTCGTCCGAATGGAAACAAACGCTCCGGTCATGCAAGTATTGGATGCGTTACCAGCATAAGAAGAACAAGGCCTCCTCTGCTTTGGAAAGTTCAAGTGAAGAAGGACTTGTCTTCATTGGGTGTTTCCAACTAGCGCCGGTTAGCACGATCAAGAAACGACTGGCTAAAATCGTGTAAGTGGTTATTGCGTCAATCAAGAAGAAGAAGATTAGGGTTGTGAAAATTATACTTTCCTGGGCATCCAACTGGATTCTCGAATGAATCTTTAAGAATAGCTCACCTTAACTTACTCAACAGGTATAAAAGGCGACTGTAACCGACTAGAGTTGTACGTGGTTGCCATTCGGTTGGTATACGGTCTGGATTACCACTCTGGACATGGAAGTTTAAACGACATTAAACACTTTTTCGACCGCCGTATCCGAACGTGCTTGTGCGTGACTACTATTTATTTGGGAGGGCTAGGTTTTGAAATACACTGTGGACATGAAGTACAACATTTTTTTTCTAATATCAGTCGCGCTTCGGCCGCCGTAGCCAAATGTGTTGGTAGGTTCGAGCTCCGTGCATGAACACCAAATAATAGAAAATGTTTTTTCTAATAGCAGTCGCCGCCCCTAGGCAGGCAATGGCAAACCTCCTCAATGGCTTTCTGCCATGAAGAAGCCATCTGCTATTTGGAGGCGGCATTAAATTAACCCTCTGTTGGACACCTTTTTTAAAAATTTCCGTTGGGCACACTGGTCTGAATTTTTTCGTCCTGTTCGATTATATTTTTTAAAAGGCTATATCCATAAATCGATAGAAAATTTAATTTTAGGAAGCTACTGGGAAGCTCAAGTCGTTAGCTATATTAAAAATATGTTTTATTCACGTCCAAAGTCGAAAAAGTCTGGCCAGATCCGGGTGCGGAGCGTTAAGATGCCAACCAAAAATTGGAGGAGGAGCTCGGCCAAACACACAAATAAACACTTTTTCTAATATCGTTTGCTCCTCGACAAAGAATCGTAAACCTCTGAAGAAATTTGTCCTATTAGAGAAAGCTTCTCATGAAAGTTGGCTGCTCTTCAGAGGGACAAAAAATTGCAAGCTCTTTCATTTGACGGGCAACATTAAATATTAGAGAAGAAGTTGGTTGAGGCCAATAACCTTAAAAAGAGCTACGAATATAAAGACAAAAATATAGATGTATATTATAAGGTTGCAAATTTTCAACCCAAAATAATTTATAATTTGTTTTACATTCAATGCGTAAATCTACACCTCATTTTCTTGGAAAGTAATAAAAATATTTATATCACAATCGTCGATGTGAGTAATTAAAATTGAATTCTTATCCTTGATACTTTTTTTTTAATTACCGTACTTTATCATGCAGCAACCTTTAGCTACCATACACGTATACGATAAGATTAGTCAGTCGGCGAAAATACTCACATTCTCCATAAAAAGTAAGCACCAATATATGTATGTATGTATGCAAACACGTACGTATGCACGTAAGAAAACAATAAGCGATTATTCGATACTACTGTTCGACCGTGCCTGTACTTCCATAAAAGTGGGTCATAAATTCACCACTTCAACAATTCAAAACCAAATTCACCGTGATCTCAATACCAGTACGCAGCGATATTCATATCAGCCTGGATTTCAAGTGCGAGTATACAATTTAATTTCAGTTCACACAGTTCATTTCAGTATTAGCGCAAACGCAATGCATTCAACAGTTATTTTTGTGTTCCTCGCTATTGTCGTTGGCACCAGCCGCGCCATGCCGCCTTCCGGGCGCATTTTGGGCGGCGAGGATGCTGTGTCTGGTCAGTTTACTTTCGCCGCTTCAGTGCGTGTGGATAACACACATGTTTGTGGTGGCAGCATTATAGGCAAGCAGCAGATATTAACTGCAGCGCACTGCGTCGTCGATGACAACAACAAAGTGTGAGTAAGATAAAAAGTGAAATAATTTTACTGCTTAAAAATGGTAATTACTTTCTTTTATACAAATACCCGCTCATAAACAAAAAAAAAGTGAAACACTTTTACTGCTTTTTATTTAAATTTACTTTCTTTCCTTCTCTCTCTCTCTTTCTCCTCTTAATTTCGTTTGTTTTTTAGTGTCTCAAGTGATAAAGTCTCTGTGCGTGTTGGCAGCATCAATCAGTTTGCCGGCGGTAAGATCGTTTCTGTCTCCGCCATTGCGGTGCATCCCTCCTACGAATACATTCTCAACGATGTTGCTGTGTTGACGCTACAGAGTGAGCTTGAAGTGAGCGATAAACTCTCTATAATTGAGCTGGCGAGTAATGCTGCGCAGCAACCAGCGGTTGGCACCAATGTCACAGTTGCCGGCTGGGGTGAACAATCATCTGGTGCCACACCCTATAAATTGCAATCGACTACTTTCACTGTGGCCAGCGATGCGGTTTGCACCAATGGCTATGCCAATCATGACGAGTCGACATTCTGCCTGGCGCATAGCCTCAAGCAGGGCAGCTGCACTGGTGATGCCGGAAATGGCGCTGTCTACAATGATGTTTTGGTTGGCATCAGCAGTTTTGTAGTGGGCGCTTGCGGATCGCGTTATCCAGATGTATTTGTGAATGTCACACACTTTGCGTCATGGATTGAGAGCCAATTTTGAGTTGGAGAAGTGGAAGTGGAAAATAAAGAGCAAGTTGATCAGGGAGTATATGTCTTTTTTAATCAATTATTACGGCATAATGAAAAATTTCAATAAAGGTGGTAGGGTTGTCGAATAAATTGGGCAAGCGTTTTTAATAAATGTATAAACAAGGTGGCGCAAAATGAAGCGCCCAATTTTGTTTTAACTTCTTTATTAAACAAAAACAAAGAATTTGAGTGTGAGATTTTGTGTTATATATGATTCGCGCCACCTTATATATATGTATATTGAATCATTAAATTTTGCTTTAATTTTTTTTACTAAGCAAAAAAAATGACTTTGAGTGTGAGATTTTGAGTTAAATATGATTGACGCCACCTTGTATAGGTACTGAATTATTAAATTTTGGTTTAATTTTTTACTAAACAAAACTAAATGTTTTGAGTGTAAGATTTTGAGTCAAATATGATTTGACGCCACCTTGTATCTTTGCTGATGCTTGTATATTTGTAAGTATGTATGCATGATCCAAGAAGTAGGGCACACCGATGGGCATAAGACATATATATATATATATATATATATACATATACATATATTATATATATATATATATATATATATATATATAGTTGCTGCGTATACCCTTTTTAGGCCGAGCTCCCCCTCCTAATTGTGACGTGCGTCTTGACATTGTTCCACAAGTGGAGGGACCTATAGGTTCAAGCCAACTCCGAACGGCAGATTTTTTTATGAGCAGCTTTTTCATATCAAAAAAACACTCGAAGGTTTGCCATTGCCAGCCGAGGGGCGACCGCTATTAGAAAAAACTTTTTCTTCATTTTCGCCTTTCACCGAGATTCGATTTTACGTTCTCTCTGAATTCAGAATGGTAGTCACACACCAACCCATTCGGCTATGGCGGCCGCCAAGGATATAGTCGAATGAAATTTTGGCATAGTGTCGTCATACCACCCGTGTTTTTTGTTGATCGGGTGCATAAAAGTTGGCTTATGCAAGGAAATATGATGATAGAACGGCAGATTAGGTGCATGAGAAAACATAATACCGTACCATACATAGGACAGCTAAAAAAATGTGTTTTTCTTGATGCTGATTCGTTACAGAGATTTCCTATCCGGTCGTCGGCAATCCCCTGACTGTTATTAAAGGGGAATAGCACAACTTATTTCTCAGGAAAGCACTGATGAGATGGAGCTCCATTTTTTCGTGTGGTATTTCGGAAGTGATATGGCCCAGTACCATAGACGAAGGACGCAGATAGTGCAGGGTACACCACGCGTTTCAATTTCCAAACTTGTAGCTGTGCTTACCGATCATTGGACGATCGGCACACACGCAGGAAAGCTAGGTTTACCATTTAATCCCCATTGCAGAAGCTGTGGAGACCTCTCAGAGAAGGAGACTATTGAGGATATTATCTGTCTCAGGGTTTGGCAGCCAGACTATTAAGGTCATTGGGTGCTCCATTCTACGACAGCCTGGGGCAGTGCTCCAAACTAAATCCCATCAACCTTTTTCATTACATCAACAACTCTGGTTGGTTGTAGATATCTGCCTATTGGGGGTCTTAAAATAGTATTAAAACGGCGCTTTAGTGCTATTTGGGAGTGTCAGTCTGGTATTAGCAAAAAAAGTTTCTCTTGCGCTGAAAACTACCATTGAATTTACATAGGGAAAAATCCTCCTTTCCGTAAATTTCATATCAAGAGAAAGTTAAAAAAAAGAAATAAATGAAAATTAAAAAAAAAAAATAGTTTTTTTTTGTTTTCTTTTCTTTAAAAAATAAAAACGAAATAAATACATATTTTCCTTTTTTTATTTTGAATTTTTTTTCGCAAGAGGAGACAATCGATTTATACTTTGTTACAAATGGCTTTTATTAATCAATATCTTTTCCTTTTATTTCGTTCCACAATTTTGCACGCTTTTCCAAATTATCAAACGAGCTTTTAGTTCAGTGGCTTGAATGACCTCAAGCGTTTACTGAACCTTTCATTTTATTGCCAATGAAATTTCGAGAAATACCTGCCTTAACCTCTATTAATTCGTACCCCAACGATTTCTTCTCACATATACCCCATTGCTCGATCTCGAACCGGATAAGGCGCTGATACCCATGCCCATAGCCTCTTGTAAATTACTTATAGACAGGGAAACCATCAAAAAGGTAAATACAAACTGGCAAAACCTCACAACATGCGAACTAAGCAGACAGACATGGCCGAACTGGAACAGCGGTCGATCGAAGATCTTGCTAAGATTCAACAGAGAATCTATAAGAAAAATGATAGGTGTATTAACTGGTCATTGTTTAATAGGCAGCCACGCTAGAAGGTTAGGACTCCCGTACTTCGATTTCTGTAGAAGCTGTCTTAATACAGAAGAAGAGGAAACAGTCAGACACCTTTTATGTGAGTGTCAAAGCCTAGCTATGAGAAGGCTGCGCACTCTTGATACAGCATTTCTAACCGATGTAGCGGATATAGCCCATATAAAACTAACGAAGCTCTGCTCGTTTATTAAAGCAACCGGATGGTTTGAAAAGGAACACGTAGAGTAAGGATGAGCTCCAGTGGTATCACAATGGACCTGCGGAAGGTCTAAGTGTGTCTTATGACAACCACCCTACCTATCTACCTACCTACCCCATTGCAAAATTATAAACACACCATTTTTTTTTTATAAAAATATAGTTCATGCTATAAAACAAACCATATAACGCAAAGTTTCAAACTTAGGATAACGTTTTTAAAAACTTCGAATCTTCAAAACTATCAACTTTCTAACCAACATTTTTCTAGCTATGCAATTTTATAGCCCATTGAATTTCAGTAGTGCCAGTTTGAAGTGGCTAAGAAATACCATTAATTTTTGGCAATTTTTTGTTTGCTGAAGGGGCTGGGCTTTCTCTTCCATGCAAACATATTCCAACATTTACACGGGATCCGGTGGCAGAATTAGGAATTAAAAGCTAATTTTAAAAAAGAATTACTGTTTATTTTTTAACTTCTTTGCGCTAAGTGCTGACTGTTACGTCGGATACACTCTTAGAATTTGGCCGCCGTACTCCGTGCCAGTCGCTGAAGAAGTGATGTCGGAATTACACTAACTTTGCGAAAATTATTGACTTTACTTTTGATGTACCACCACAGTCATCGAAATGGCTGATCAGTTTGTTAGGGAAGAAATTACGCATTATCGCTATGGTATCTTTGGCCGTGAGCCACGTGGCTGAAACAATGTGTGTGTACTGAAGGAAGGCTCTGGATGCATTCCAAATAACAACGTCTTACATTGTCGCTAATCTCTTAATGAGATGGCCGAACAATATCGTATTATCTTATGCTGGGTTCCAGGCCACAGATATATACGAAGGAACTGTAGGGCTGACCAACTTGCACGAGAAGGTACCTGTATGCCAAATACAAGTAATTTTATGGGGGTACCTCGCACTAATCAATTCTGTAAATCAAAGATGGGTTAGTGCCGATGCCTGTGAAATTGCTAGGCAATGATGGCCAAGGCTAAGTCTACGTCTGCCCAAGAATATTATAAAATGAGTAGACTTCAAATTAGGACCTTAGTAGGGGCCCTCACAGGACGTTGTTCCTTATGAGACAACAAAGACGCAAAGAGATTAGGCCTCTACATGCGTGATTTCTGTCGCAGGAACCGATATTTAAGATCATACTTCTTAACGAATATAGATAAACTATACACTTAACGCTTTACTTTTACGCTTTGCCCAAAGCTCAGGATAGTTCAATATGGAAGGGGAAATGCAGCCCAGCTCCTGCGGCTCACAACGAACAAATTTCGTGGTCTAAGTGGCATCGCTGCGTCTATGTGCGATGCGGCTGCCAAATCTAACTTAACCTATTGTACGGAGGGTGAAGACCTTATTTGTTTTGACATCTTTGGTGCGGTTATAGATTTGGCAACTTTACTGCCTAACTGATACTGAATATGAGCGAAACTCTAGAAAGGCGCGTGGAAGGTAATTTCGTCTTCAATCGCTATGTCTGCGTATTATATGGTCGTTACACGTAACCGGCAGTGGAGTGATACAAGTTTAGTCATAAGGGGAAGAATGCCGCTGAAGAATTGCTTTAATTTTTCATTGACAGTAGTCGCAAATCTTACTGAGTTAGATAAGCAAATACTAAAAAGATTAGCAAAAACTAAGTAAAACCAACAACTTGCCAATTGCGATTATCCTTATACTGATTGATTTATACCAGTCATTGATAAAGGTGGCCAAATCTACTCAAGCCACTTTGAATATAAAATTATGAAATCCATCGCGATTAGCTTTATTCTCCTTTGGTTACCCGTCTTGGCACGTGCTCACTGATGGCTTGCTTCTATTTTTTGGCATTTTTCGCAGTCGCTTTGGTGACTGTCACGGCAAATCCTACAGGTCGTGTGGTGGGAGGCTATGACGCTGTACCAGCAGAGTTTCCGCATCAAATTTCACTGCGCATGGAGCACCGACACATTTGCGGCGGTTCGATCATTAAATCCAATTACATATTAACAGCAGCGCATTGTGTGGTGGAGACGGGCACAACACCGTGAGTACTTATCAAGAAGTTAAAATATTATATTTTGCTTTATTTATACTTATATTAAAAACGTATCCTTCATTTTACACTACACTGCAGTTATGCCGCTGAGTATTTCACTATTCGCGCTGGCACACACAATCGCATCGCCGGCGGTGTAATCATCCAGGTGAAGCGTGTTGTGGTCCACCAAGGCTATAGTTCAGTCACAAACGATTTGGCTTTGTTGGAATTAGCGGAACATTTGACTTTCTCTGAAAAAATTCAACCTATTCAGTTGGCGTCTGCGGAAGTGCCTGCCGGCTCCGAAGTAATCATTTCCGGCTGGGGCCTCCTCGAAAATAACGGTGACACTTTACCTATTATATTGCAATGGAACCGCGTAGAGGCGCTTAGCAAGAGTCAATGTCTGCGTAAGATTTTAATATCTTCAGATGCTTTGATTTGCTTAGACCACCCTAGTGGTGCTGGTGCATGTAATGGCGACTCAGGTGGCCCGGCAACATACAATGGCGAGCTAGTAGGCGTTGCTGGATTTGTAGTGATTGGCTGTGGAACTTCGCGTCCCGATGGTTATGCTAAAGTATTCTATAACCTCGACTGGATTCAGGAGAACATGGTATGAAGCGTATAAGTATGTGCGAAATCGGCAGAAAATTAATGTTTTAACTAACAAAACAAAAAAAAAAAAAAATCAATAAATGAAAACAAAAAAAAAAATCTTGTACATCGAGAATTTAATTTGAATGAAGGAAAGATATAAGTCTCGATTGTTGATACTGTTAACCTCTACTTGACTTAGTCGCCTAGCGATAGCACCAAAGCACCGTGGGAATCCGGCTTGAAGGAGAATGATATGCACAGTGAGAGTTGGGCATCCAGGTAGAGAGGAGAGAGAGAGAGAGACAGAGTGTGTGGTGAATTGAGTACAGGAGGTTGCGTCTTTCCAGAGGAGTTATTTAATTTTTCGCAATTTTTATAACTCTGACTTCGGGTCCCTTACCAATACAACACAACCGAACCAAACAAACAAACTGAGGAGAAACTAAACAAACTAATGAAAACAAAGTGCCGCGTGTTAAATTGTGAAAGCACAAATTAATATAAGGCTTTGAAATGCGTTTTTGTGCGGAAGACGCCGTGGCAAGATAGTGTGTGTGTGTATGTGTGTGCGTTTAATACTTGTGTTTGTTTCTTTCCATTGCTTTCGCCCACTCTCCGTCTTCACAAACCAGTAATTCCTCATCTTTTTGTTCGTTTACTCATGACCGCTGACGACACAGGGAATTCGGAAGACGCAACCTTGTATTAAGTTGAAGTATGGAAGTTATCGAGATGCCTGTTATTTGAGATGCCTGTTAGCACACGCAGCGGAGAGAATACAGAAAGTGACAACATCTGCGAGCTGTTCTCCGGATCTCTCAGTGAATTTCACATAATCAGCTGATTTAATGACGTAATAATTGAATAATTCTTCTCATTTTATTGCTGTATTGTTGTTAATTTTTCATTTTTATTACAAAGCGAATTTCCTCCACAGCTCCGTTCCTTTTATAGTTTATTCAATAGCCCAAAATACTCTTGCGGAGGTTACAAACTTCTAATTTATCATTTTTGGTTAGCGCAGTCTAATTTGGTGCCGCCAACTAACATATCTCGAATGTATTTGACCTTATGTCTTGGAGGGCTCTCGAGAAGAGTCTTGTTCTTATGGGGCTGAGCGTGAAGTGTAATATATAGATTATGGGTTCGACAGGAAATTGCGCCGCTGCGCCCCACGTACTAGCCTACGGCAGCCCTTGAGTAAATTCCAAATATATAGTATATAATTGGCGCTTACATCCTTTTTGGGTCATTGGCCGAGCGCCTCTTCCTATTTGTGATGTGCGTCTTAATGTTGTTGTACAAATGTAGGAACCTATGGTTTTAAGCCGACTCCGAACGGCAGATATTTTTTTTATGGGGAACTTTTTCATGGCAGAAATTCACTCGGAGGTTTGCCTGCCGCTATTAGAAAGAACTTTTTCTTCACTTTCGAGATTCGAACCTACGTTCTCCGAATGCCGAATTGCAGTCACGCACCAACTCATTCAGCTACGGTGGCCGCCTAATGAGTTGTAATAAAGTTAGTGTCGAGAAAGCAGCAGCAATTCGAACTGTTTTTTGTTTTATATTTGAATTAGGACCAATTTACAGTTTCCCAGATTTAAAATTCAAAAAATAGTTCATAAAACTTTTAGAAGCTCATGTGGATTTTGGAGAAGTTGTGATGCTATAATTGAATAATGGAAACTCCATATTATTGGCAAAATTGTAAAGAATTGTGTTTAGCTTAGGTCAAGCTGAGGTGACTTATATGCAAACACCTCAAAGGAATCGTGGCAGATCGCTAGGAAATTGAAATCATGAGACTGAATGTTTAAAACGGCGTCGCGGAGCTCATGTGAAAGAAGTCATGTACTAAGGGGCAAAATTAAAAATTTGCGGAATGAAGAGAGAGAGAGAGAGAGAAAGAGAGAGAGTTGTGAAATTTGATATGATTCGATTTTCCCTTTTCTATATGTTATCCTGTAAGCTTGACATACTTCTTCAGAACTTTATTTATAGCGTCCGAAAAAAATTTTCGGCAAAGTCTTTAAAGTAGGTAAAAATAGCCAATTTTATTGCATAACATAGTAGGAAGTATATATGCGTCCCAAAACACCGCAGTTGGTTGAGGGCGGGAAGTATTTAGGTGGTGGCAGTGCGTAGGCTCTTGTTTTTACTCTGTATAGATGCATAGCATTGAATCTATCTTTCACCCCCAGGAAGGGATTCGGGCCATAAATGTAACTTGTAATCAGTACACAGTGCCACTCAGCGAGTAGCATGAATATTCGTTCCGCTATTGCTTCTAAGGTGGGCATCTATATTACGCTGATCATAAATATAGCAAGATGACCGTGGATGATATCCGATAATCCAAACATTCGTCCAACAAATTTTTTTACCCAAGTGGATCATTCAGAACAAATTCTTCGATCTATGCAACCTCAGAGATTGCCTGTCTGCCTAATCTGACAGCTAGTCCATTGCTCGGCAAAAGTGCCGCAATAGGTCGCAACTATTCTTTAATGATCTGTACAGGTTTTTGCTTAGTAAGAAACTTAATCGCGTCACGAAACTCAGGTTTATCATAGCTGATATTTTCTTCTCGACTGACTGATTTATCTTCGGCATAATCGATTTCTATGATGCCTAGTATTTTCAGTTGCACTGGGTCATCAACTGTACTGTTAAGAGAGAAAAAAAAATTATCCTACCTTCTACTATCTACCTTCAATTCGACAAGCTTTTACAGCTTCCCTCGTATTTTTCGCAATGAAAACCCGTTAATATCTAGAACTGAAAGTAACACTGTGTCTAAACACTTCGTTGCTTTTTGAGTTAAAAGATGCGATAAGTTTGTTTCCAGTTGAGTTACCCTTATAAACAAATTTCATAAATCTTCATTCAATGAAGGGCCAAAAAAATCTTACAAGTTGAAGCTAGGAGGCTTTTAAATATGTTCTACAAAAACAAAAAGATGAAAGGAATAAATGTACCTATGCACAATATTTAAAAAAAATAAATAAATAAATAGATGAAGAGTCCGATCTATTTCGGATTTTTTTCTTATACTTCTGATCAGATATTTATTTATTCCTTGAATAAAAAGGTCTAAAAAATATAATTTAAAAAATACAGTATTTCATACAGACTATGAAAACAGATTAATGCTAAATAAATTAATCAAAGTAAAATTAAGCTTATAATTAACTGGTTTCAATTGCAAAGAATGAAGGGAAAAGATAACATTTCTTATAATTTACAGCAGAGGATTATTAGATAATACTAAGAATTTAGTTCAACAATTCGTTTGGTACCAATTTTAAATGGTTTTTTGTGGAAGAAAAATCTAGGCCAGTATGATTTGAAAGCGAATTAAAGTCACGCAGAGTTCTAGAAATCGGAGCACTGGAAGCATAACTAGTTCTTATCATCCCTAACCAGAAAAAATCATGATTCCGTAAGTTCGCTGAGGAATATTGAAATTGACTTTCTCGAGTAGGAATGGGGAGTCAATAACCCCGTTTATTAAATCGAAAAGGAAAGTAATGGAGATAATAGTCCTTCCAATATCTAGTTATTTTAGATTTATGAGCAAGCACCGACTTTTAAAGGATGAAATTGGATCAGTGAAATTTAAAGAACGCAAACCATAATGTACAAAAGCTTTCTGGACACGTTCGAGCCTACAAAAATGACAAGCATAATAGGGTCTCCAAATAAAGACGTCGTATTCCAACTTCGAACGCACCAGAGACGTATATAACAACTTTAGATATATGGATCAACAGGGTCCGAACTAAAACGTCGAATACATACGCAAGTATGGAAAAGGACTTTGAAATGGTGTAATTTAAATACCTTTGAAAAGAGAATTTAGAATCAAATACTACACCAAGATCAATAATTTCACTTCGTTTGGATAAACTAAATAGATCCACAAATGTGGTAGGAAGTGGGTATAAGAGAACAAGATTTAGAATAAGAAACATAAAATCACTTGTTTATATTTAAATCTAACTTATTTCTATTACACCAAGCAACAACGTTACCTAAATCAGATTAATGGTTTAAAGAGTCCACTGTACTTGCTATCCTCGAGTATATCTTTAAATCATCGGCACTCAAGAGACTTATGTAAATGATAATATTACATTAATAACTGCATTGAAGGCCATTTTTTGCCTCTTAACAAGCAAAAAATTTTCTAAGAAAATATCAGATACTTTAGTAATAAAATTTGAGCAAATCTGGGTTAAGTGCACAAACAAAAAAAAATTTAATAGCCGAAAAATTTCAGCTCAAACCCACTGTAACAAAAAAAAAAAGAAAAATTGTGATGGGATAGCGCAAAATACCCTTTGAGTTTGGTTCTGACCCAAGAATGTCGCCTCTAAGCAAAATTATACCTTTATGAAGGAAATGTGGCACTTTGGGTATTTCCAAAGTATTTGTCTCATTTCGAAATTTAACTGGAACTGATATTTTTCAAGTATTTGATAGTGTTTGAAGTAGTAACAGTAAAATATTTACCATGCGTTGTGTTGATACAGAGTTTCTTATCGCCTTCCCGATTTCTTCTTGAGTAATAAATCTATTGTAACGGGTTTTTTGAACAAGGCAGTCGTTAGTGGCTACAAACGAATGGATACAAACGCTTTGGCTCTGAAAGTATTCAATGTGGTACCAGTTGGTGGTATCAGAGGAAGAGGAAGGCCTCCTCTGCGTTGGAAAGATCAGGTGTAGAAGGACTTGGATCCACTTGGTGTGTTCAACTGGCGCCGGTTAGCACTGACGCACTTTGTTAAACACGGCCAAAATCGCGAAAGCGGTTATCGCGCCAATTAAGAAGAACAAAAAGGTGTTAGAGGCTGGCTGGATTATATTTGACTTTCTGCTAAAATAACTTTCCGCAAAATCCTTTTGCTGCTTAGCTACATTTTATGGGTATTAATGATTAGAATTAGTTTTGGCTGATACCCTAAACAATAATCTTTAAATTGTTTCAACGTATTACAAGGGTTGCCGCTTATATTTTGTGCCCAATAATGAAAATGGCTTTATTGTTTTCGAAAATATTCTCTTTAGAAATCAATACACTTCTCCATTCGCTTGAACCAATTTTCAAAGTACTTTTGCCACTAAGAAGTGAATGCCTCCAACAAAGCCTTCAAAAGCTTCTTCAGGCGTTGCAAAACGTTGACCACGTATTTTAATTTTGATGTTCGTGAACAAAAAGATATCATTAGCTATAAATCAGGCCTGTAGGGCGGATGGCCCCTTAATTCGGTCTTTTGAGTGCTCAATAACTTTCATGTGTGAGCCGATAAGTATGAGCACTCGCATTCTCTTGGTGAGGGATGATTCGTCTTCAGTGGTTGGTTTTCCTCAATTCTTGGAATACTTCTGGTAAAAAAATGGTTGCGTATCACTAAAAATTTACTGTTTTTTTTTTCTCTAGTGATACACCTTGAACATAACCAGATTTTCTGAAGAATCAGGTGATCGTTTGCTTTTTTCGAGAATAACTTTTGTTGGACTAAGCTCGTCTTGGAATACCTGTACTGTTGATTACTGTTTTGTTTTCGCCTAATATGCATACTATGGATCCAAGACTCATTACGCTCTAAGATGTCATAGACGGCCAGCGCGGCTGATTTTCTTCAACATTTCTTTACATCAACCAACTCGAGTCCTTTTTTGGGCAAATGTCAAATGATGTGGAATCGAACGGGAAACAATCTTGACTACTAAATGTTCATGCAATATTGAATGTACGCTGGCTTCACTAACGTCCAAGTGTGTTTCTATCTCCGTTATGCCAAATGACAACCTAGCGTCATCAATTGACGCACATCACCGATTGTCTCTGGCGGAACCATCGTTTCTGGACGGTTTTTGCGAAATTCATCAAGCGAGGATCGACGGCCACATTGGAGCTCGTTGTACCAGCCCCTCATAGTGGCTAAGTATAGATCTTCAACGCCAAAAGTCTCCGTAAGTTGATCAATGCACTTCTGTCTCGAAAATCGTAATAAATCATCGCACAAAAATTCTCAAAAGTTAATACCATCTTTGTAACGAGATGAATTTTTCAACTCATTGAAAAGAGAACAAATAAAACTCATAAGTGAAAACGGAATATGTAAGTTTATGCAAGAAAATACCAAATTTTTCATAAAAAAATATCGAATTATAGCTCGCCACACGTGTTGCAAAAGCGCGAAACATATGAGCCAACCCACGTATCGAGTAGTAGTGTCAAACTATACTTGTTCGTCTACCCCGTACTATAGCTTGTTCATCTAGCGCGTACCTACGTATTCGACATTGTAAATAACTGTATAATTTTTCTAGTATCGCTCCATTTTTACTATCATGCGGCATCTTATCTCACGCATTGGCCATTGCAATAAATTAAAATAAAATTAGTTATCAAACTGTTTCGCATTAAACGTTATAAACTCAAGTATCTCAAGACAGTTTATTCCGATTGCTGAATACGTCAAAGTTTAATTCAATATTGGACTTCCTTGTGTGACGGTCCAACATGGGGAAATTCGTGCTCTTCACTTTGGTCTGCTCAATTTGTGCTGTGATCGGTCAAACTGGTCCCACGGGACGTGTTGTGGGCGGCACCGATGCCTATGAGGGTCAGTTTCCGTTCCAGATCTCGTTACGTCGCAACGGTTCTCTTACTTGTGGTGGATCGATCATCAGTCGGAATTTCGTGTTGACCGCAGCGCATTGTGTAGGCACCACCAACTCCACAGGCGACTATTACACGTAAGTTCTTCCTGCAAGTTTCTCATATACATATGCATATGTAGATATATAATTTCTTATAACCTTTAGTTACGATCCCTCCGTTTTCACTGTGCGCGCCGGTTCAAACGATCGTTTCCAAGGCGGAGTGGTGGTCAATGTTCAAGAGATTATCACCCATGAGGATTATGGGAATTTCTTGAACGATGTTGCGCTGCTTCGCTTAAGTCAACCATTAATTTTTTCAACTAATATTCAACCTATTGAACTGGCAGATAAAGAATTATCCAGCGGCACATCGGTCATCATCTCCGGTTGGGGTCGCCTAAAGGCTGATGGTGATTTGCCACAAAAGCTTCAGTGGAATACATTGAGAGTAATTTCGCGTGCTCAGTGCAGACTAGCCATAAATTGGGATAGTGATGCGCTCATCTGCTTGGCTCACGCCGCTAATAATGGCGCTTGTAACGGGGACTCAGGTGGTCCAGCCATACACGACGGCAAAGTGGTGGGAATAGCTGGATTCGTTTATGGCGGTTGCGGCAATATCTACCCAGATGGCTATGCTAAGGTCTATTATCATGTGGAGTGGATCAAGAAACATGCTGGCTTGTAAATATGTACATGCATAAGTATGAGTATATGTATGTATAGAAGCAATACGATTGGAATAAAATTATGTTTGGATATAATTGGAATAATAATGCGCCTTCACTAAATGAAAATAAATTAGGTTTTTATTTTTGGTTGTCAAATGCGGGTCAAATATGCAAAGCCTCACCAGCATATGCAAAAAAAAAAAATAGAAAGATTTTAATTTACGTTCACACTTTGTTTTTCTAAACCTTCTACCTCCTACATATATTTTATGTTAGAAGTATGTTCGAAATTTTAAGTCGAATGCGATACAAGGGCTGCTATTTATAAAATATATCAAACTTTGCAATGGAAACATCAGATGGGGCCTGACAGCACTAGAAATGCCCAAGACCAGAAAACATGGTAATTTCAAAAGAGACGTCTAGACGTTAGTTGTGAATAATTCCTACAACCGATACCTTTACGTTGCTGGGGCAATACATTAGCCTTTAGACATTTATGAATTAACTGTTTGGCAGATTTTATCTGTGGACGTGCTCACGGTGGACATTAAAGGATGCAATTTTTCGCATATACATTTTGTCGAAAAAGTATCGAGAATTATTCATTTAAAAAGCGCCCGTTACAAGTGTGTCTAAATTTTCTTTGCTGGAATGTTGGTACAACTGTCCTCTAAAGTATCGCAGAGTTTGAGCGTCATCTGTCAATTAGCTTGTTTTTCGCATTTAATTATATCAGTCAACCGCAGGTGGGCTCTGCGATTTTCACTATGGATAAAAATATCGAACAAAGAATTTGTCTTAAATCTTGTTTTTGAACTGGATTTCGTTTGCCGAATCGTTCAAAATATTGCAGAAAGCCTATGGCGAGTGTGCTTTATCAAAAACACGAAAGACAGGGGTCTATGAGTGGTATAAGGCTTTTGCAGAGGACCGAGAAGTCGTGGAAGATTTACCTCGATCTGGTCGCCCATCAACGTCTTCAATAGATGAAAACGCCAAACGTCGACAAAGTTAAGGAAATAAACCTGAAAAACCATCATTTAAGTTTAAAGGAGGTAGCTGGCTGAAAGGCATCACATAGACATATTGGTCCTTAGTAGTACCAAATGGAGCTAGACCCTTACGTTTCCTTGTAGTATGCTTCTTGTAATAAGCCTGCGTCTAAGAAAGCTCTGAAGCTCTAACCCATTCTAACCTCTAATATTGTATCGCTCCTAAACATTTCCTTCGGTTTCTAGCTAATGCAGGGCAGTAATATAGAAGGTGTTCTAGAGTTCCCCCCCCCCCCCCCCCCCCCCCCCCCGTCCTTCTAGTTCATTGCAAAATCTGCAGCAAATTGTGGCTGGTAAGTATACCTACGATAGTTCTGCCTTCCTTTCTAGATAGGGCTAGTACAAATCTGGCGTCCGTGTCCTGTCTATCCGTGTTTTCGTGCCCGCAGCGATGTCATTGTATACCGTATTTAAAGGTTTTAGTATGTCGGTTTCTTGTTCGAATTGTATGTAAACAGCGCTTCTGGCAATCTCATTTTACAATTTCGTTTTCTGCAATGCTCTTATGTCCGGGTATCTAATAGTGTATAACCGTCTGTCTGCGGCTAAACTCTCTATGGCTTCCCTGGTCCTAAGAACGTTTTTAGATGAAATTTCATATGAGTTTATTGCCTTTATTGCCGCTTGACTGTCAACGTATATATTTATGTTGGTCCTTGCTAGTGCTATTTCTGCAGCCTTTCCTACCGCAAAGACTTCTGCTTGAAAAATACTGCAGTGGTCAGGCAGCTTGACCGGCTACCTGATACCGTCTAATTTAATTTGGGAGCCGTCAGTAAATATATTAAGCGTATTGGGTCTAGGTTTTATAGCTCTTGTCCACCCCTCTTTTTCTATCGTTGTTCAGGATCTCTTCACCCCATTGTATTTCGGAGTCAAATAATCCGTATTGGTCCGATAACTCATACCTTTGAGCTATGCCCAAATATTTTACAAGTAAATTCACCCGTTGCGTTAGGTCTTGCGGCAGATCTAGTTGCGTACTCTTTCAAGTGCTGCCGTAGTAGTAGTTTTCTCTCAATACAGTCCATCACACTAGAGCATCATAGAGTAATATTGGCTTTACTACAGCTGAGAAGCACCAATACATTATTGAAAGATTTAGTCCCCATGCAACTCCCAGCATTCTTGTACATGGATATAGTGCGTTAACCATTAAAACAATCGCTACTTGCAGCGCAGCGAGACTCAGAGACATAGGAAGCTGGACAACAAGGTCGTAAGGTCACGGTAAGATCCTCCTACAGGGGCCCTCGCTGCTCAAAAACAGATCAGACTACATAGTCTCCGACCTTAACTTCAAGAAAGACTTTACGGTACGTTTTCCACCGAGAGTCGAATGGAGCAAAGGGAAGGTGATTGGAAGATACGATATCGAAAGCTATACCGATGGTTCTAAGATGAATTGTGGTGTGGGAGCTGGCTTCTATTCGGAGCCACTCAACCTATCTCAGTCAATTCCTCTTCCTGATTATGCCAGCGTGTTCCAGGCAGAACTCTTAGCGATCAGAGAAGCATGCAAATCACTAAAACTCTACAAGGAAGTTGGTGCAACAGTAGCTATCTTCGCAGACAGTCAAGCAGCTGTAAAGGCCCCAGACTCCAACTCCATTTCATCCAAACTAGTCTGACAGTGTAGAGAGGAGATGGAAATGCTTAGTGATTGGCTTGAAATCACTCTGATATGGGTTCCCGGTCACAGGAACATATGGAGTAATGAGATAGCGGATGAGCTAGGAAGAAAAGGCTCGACACTAGAAATAGCAAAGGCTATCCAAAGGAAGGATAACCTGTTAGGGTGCTCTCATTGGAAAGTAGGAGATCATGCAGCTAGACTCAACCTACTCTTCCATCCTATCTGTAGAAGCTGTCAAGCGGAAGGAGTGAAGGAAAGTCTTTTTCACTACTTATGTGAATGTTCGGGGCTAGCTAGGGCACGACTCCGCTCCTTTGGTAAGCCTTTCTTGCAGCAAATTATTGAGATCTCAGGCATCGAGATAAAGAATTTGCTGCTATACTTGGGCCTCACTAAATGGATCTGACTTAGAACAAAAAACAAAAAAAAACAATCATCACACCAGGACGGTGGTGGTAAAACGGTGCTGGTCACTAATTAGGATTATTTCAGTGGAAATACTCAATACTTTTTCTTCCTCTCCAATATATCGTGCTTCCGTGATAGTTTGCTATCAATTATTATTCCAAGGTACTTTGCGTGATCTGTAAGAGTCAGATTCTATAGATTTTACTTTTCGGAATAATTAATTTAAGTTTCGTGTGCTTATGTTATTTTTGGATATTTTCAAAGCATTTATCATTAAAAGTTTAAATATTAAAAACATAAATTGTTAGCCCTAAACTGATAATAAAAATATAAGAACTCTGTTATATCCATACAACAACGTACTTCCGAGTAGATGCAGTTCAATAAGCTTATAAGCACACATACATACATACGCATAATAGGTATTTACACACCCTGTGATTGCGGGCGCATTGACGTTCGTTGGTGCAAAGTAAATAGAGCGTGGGAGTGATTTAACATTAATGGTCTGTTGAGGCATAATTTTACGAGGTCTTAAAATTACACTTTTTGTTGTCGTGTTTCGTTCAGGTAAATTAATTTTTTTATGTTGTTGGAATACATTTTTTTTTGTTTTGTTTTTTGCTTTTACTAACTTTTATAGTTTTTTTTAGACAATTTCACCAAAATGTAACAAAAAAATTAGCTGATGTCTGTATTTACCAGTTTAATAAAGGGTGGTTAAATTTCAAAGGCCGATGTTGAATGTAAACCACACCTAAACGTCAAGTTTTTTCTGCATTTTATTTGACATTTTTCAATTTCAGACTAACTCAATTTGAATCATGGAAAGATACATAATCGAGCCACGCGTTAAAGTTATTCAGGCTTATTATGAAAACGGGCGTTCAAATCAAAATGCATATCGCGCACAATCATCTTCAGTGATGAGGCACATTTTCACCTCAATGGATTCGTCAATAAGCAGAATTGCCGCATTTGGGCGAATGATAATCCAAGAGGGATTGACGAAAAATGCCGAAAGAGAAATGACAATAATTTCCTAAAAAAAGTGTATCTTATTCAAAATCAACACCGGCCCTTGAAACTTAACCACCCTTTATATGAATGAAGGTTACGTTGTTAAAGAAAAAGTGAAATTTCAGCAATTGGATTTGTCAAAATATTCCACTATGGATGGTAAAAAAGTGTAGTGAAATGAATGTAAAATATGTTCAAGCAATTAAGTTTACATTCAATTTTACATTCGTTGCTCTGTTTGAGCTATGACTCAAAGTTTTCAGCAGCTGCCTCTCTACATTGCGAGAGGAATTCAAACTGGTTTCTCCCCTTAACTTGCTTTCGTTACTCACCCAGGCATGCCAAATTGAAAAAAATAGTTTCAAGCCAATGCGTCAAAGGCGTAAAACTACAACTTGATTTAAAAAGTTCGCTCAATTCAGCATATTCGAGTTATTCTATTATTTCTCCAACTAACTTGATTTATCATCCTTCTAAAATGAAGGAAGCGGTGCACCATTTGTAGAGCGTAGCATTTATCTATTCTTCGAGAGAGGCATCTTGCTTTCAATGACCTGCATAACCTAAAATAACAACTGCCGTAAATATGCGGACGCAAGATATACTTTCTTTTTAGTATAAATCCGAACTAGTAAAATGAGTTCCTGGTTCAACTCTGACCCGATTTTTCTAATTGCAAACGACTCGCTACTAACTCTTTTTTGTTTCCAGGAGTTGGATATGGAATGAATAGACGACAAACACTCTAAAATTACAAAAACTAGTGCTGGTCTTTCTATTGAAAAAATAAAGTCGATTGGGTTCGTTAGCTCCGCACTTAAAAAATAAAGTCTGAGAGCTTTTCAAGTTTAGCAATAAAGAATAATTTTCGTTAGTAAGCACTGATGGATAACACATGTTGAGCTGAGAGTTTCTGAAGTCTAGACTGCGGTTTGAATATGTAAGCGAGTTTTTTGGAAAAAATTTCTGATTCACTATGACCAAAAATCTGCAGTATGGTGGTGCAGACCCTCAACTATTACGCTCATCATGACTGTAAGCCTTTAAAAGACACAAGCAGATGGACGAGTAGCGGCAGTAGTTGCTAATGGTAGCGAGATGAAGATGCGTGCATACTTTGAAAGTTCTTAAAGTAGAAAAAAATAAATAAAATTTTCTTATTTTGTATTCAGTTTATAGGTAGAACACTTACTGCAAAACTTCTATAGACCCCCCAGAGATGGCTTCACAAGCCAAAGTTAGGTAGGGATTGCGCTCCAAAGAGAAGCCTTATATATAGTAGAAGAAGGTGGAACTGGATACTGACTCACTTGTGGGAATACTGACTGACTTTTTTAGATGGTTTAAATAACTACAAGCAATCGGTATAATTTTTCTGTCTGATTTTATGCTTCGCTCGCCTCTTCAGTAAAGTCAGGTATAAGGCCTTTGGAACGAACAACTCATCTTCCTCCCTCAAACAATTTACTCAAATTTATTTGTTATTTAAAAGGATTTGAACCAAATATATATGTATTGTATATATTTATAGTGAAGGTCTCTGCACCTTATTTTCATCAAATTAATCAAGTGAGTAAAGTGCCCGTTCACACATTTTTTTTCTCCAAGATTTGATAAAAATAAATCGTTTTTTCAATGCATGACAAGCTGGGAGAAAAAATCAGTAATGTCGGTAAGTCGTAGACCGGCGGCCGCCGTAGCCGAATGGGTTGGTGCGTGACTACCATTCAGAATTATAAAATAATCGAATTTTTGAAACACCAAAATTAAGAAAACGTTTTTTCTAATAGCGGTCGCCCCTCGTCAGGCAATGGCATACCTCCGAGTGTATTTCTGCCATGAAAAAGCTCCTCATGAAAAGCATCTACATCTATGTATAATGTCGGTAAGCATAAGGAGCTGTTCTCATTAATTTTAAACTTAGGTTATTTTAAGTTTCCTAAAGTTTTTCCTAAAACCAATGTGAGCTTCTATAAAGCTTTGAAGGATTCCTGACGTCCACAGTGCCGAAATCTTACAACTCATTAAAAAATGTCTACGCAACCCTTTGTCTACCGCAAATAAAATAAATACTATAGCATTAACTTACCATTCGGATGGTAGTTCCCCTAGAAAATTTGAATTAGCGATACCAATTATTAAAAAAAAATAGTTTTATTAGAATATTACGACATAGAAATAAGGCAAGTAGTGGTTGAAATACAAGTCTGGCACTCCCCAAGTAACACTGAAGCGCTGTTTTGATATCGTTTTGATACCGTTTTGAGACCTCCAGCGGGCAATTACCTGCAGTCATCCAGAGCGGATTGTAGAAGGTTGATGGGATTTAGTCTGGATTACTGCCCTAGGCTGTGTAAGAAAGGACCACCCAGTGACCTTAATTGTGTAGCAGCCAATGAACGGTAAACACAGCGAGGAGTTGGAAAATTGAGTGGGGAGAAGTTTCCAGAACTTTTTGCGCTCTGCGTCTATTGTACTGTGGTCAAAGAGTTTTCGAAATATAAATAAACCAAGCAGCAAATTTTCAGAGTTTAGAAGTATCAGATATTGATATGGGAATATAATAAAACCATATTTGAGTTCATTGAGCCCGGTTAGTGATAAAGAGATAAGTGGGGAATCTTTGTCTAGATGGAGGAGCACAGTGGCCGTAGTTTCTTCTTCTTCACCCAGACTGCTTCTGCACAAGTCATGTGTCTTCTTATGAACGTGTCTGCTTACTAGAAAGTGTGCTTAGACTATGCTTTTTTTGGTTCAGCAAAGATTCTGTGCATTTAGCACAGGTGGGCTTGTTCGACCATCTCGTTCGCTACTCTTACGAATTCCTCAAAATAAGTAGCCTGCCTGTTTTTGAGGAATAAATATGTTCAAAAAGTATCGCAAATTTTGTGTTTTTGCAAAAATTATTTATTTATTCATTAATATATGTTTTGCCCCCCATGAGATATTATGCACTTGTGCCAACGTTTTTTCCAATCTTCGAAGCACTTCAAAAAATCACTTTTTTTTTATCTTGTCCAGCTCTTCCTTCGATGCCGTCTTTATTTGATCACTCGTAGCGTAGCGTCATCGTCCTTTCATGGGCGTCTTCAGTTTCGGTAACAAGAAAAAGTTACAGGGGCCAGATCTGGAGAATACAGTGGCTGTGGCATCATTAGTGTGTTGTTTTTGGCCAAAAGTCGCGCACAAGCAACGATGTCTGAGCAGGGGCGTTATCGTTACGCCAGCCCGTTATCGGGCACGCCAGCCCGCTTTTCGTCGTTCATATCTTCTTGGCCTTCTGAGAACATTTTGTACCACCGATAAACGTTGCTTTGGTCAAAGGTGGGAATGCATCCGCGCATTTAACATCGTTTTTCACATCGTTTTGATGCAGGTTCTTTGTCCATCTTTTTGAATAGGTAAAAATCGAAGACGAGGCGAAACACGTGCAAGCAAAGCAACTGTCGACAATTAACTGCACATTCAAAATAGCCGAACTCGTCGGCATGAAAAAAATCGAAATTTGAATATACGTAACCTGCGAAAATTCAAAATTCGCGATACTTTTTGAACAAACCTCGTACATACATAATTTTTTATGCATTCGTTAGGCAGTTTGGTGCCGAGTCTCGTAAGTTTATTTACCCCTCAATGATCCTCAATGTTTGCAAAGCCTAAGAACCTATGTTACATTTGAGAAATATCTCAGCCACCGCTATAAGAGATGCACGGCGTTTAATGCCTATTTTAGAGATTGTCGAGTGCTTTGTGAGAGACTTAGATATCATCCCCAGGTATTGCATCAAATTGACCAGTTTCACGATCTAATTATTGAACTTAAAGCTTAACTAAAAACTAAAAATGAATCTTTACATATTTCGGCCCAACTAATTAACAAGCTCTTGAGAGATCGAATATGTGTTTAAAGACTATGATAAAATTGGCTGTACTATTAGGGGTTAGTTGAGAAAAGCGCCTTTAGACAACAAGCATGTAAGGGTTAATGTTATCTAACGTGTGAACCGGAATGATAGAATTCAAGATTGCGCATTCCCAAGGGTCGTGACGTCAGTACAGAAAATAGTCAAACGAAAAGTAATAGAAGAAGAAGCAAAAGTAAGTGGACAACCCTGAAAGATAAAATAAGTCCTGCACACATACACGCACGAAGGCTTGTTTAATCTTGTACTGATGTCACCTAGTTGTCAAATTCGCCAGTAAAAAAGTAGTGTTTTTGGCATGGCGCCTACGATGTATTCTTTGTATCGTGACATTGAACGATAATAAATATTTAAAATTCCTCCCATTTTTATTGTAGAACTGTTGGAAAATCACTTAATTACTGATAGATTTACATAGGTAGGTATGTAATATATGTGCATACATCAATCTTGAAAATGTTAAAGTCACGAGCGATTTGGCAACAGTTGCCTGTCTGAGCTGTCGGTTATTCATTTCTAGCCGTTCTAAGGCCGCACCTATTGTTTGGCAATGCATAAGCAATAAATTACGTTTACGCTTTGCTGGAGCTGCATATACAAGGTGGCGCACAATGCATCACTCTGTTGGAAGATGCTTAGAATTTTCACTTTGGCTGATTTTCCATTTGATTGGTGTCATTTACGAAACTTACTGCGTTTTAACAGAATGCAAAAAAGTAATTTCAATACTTTACAGAATAGTTCGTCAGTTGTGCGATTCCATACCAACTGATTCAAATATTTTGGACGTGGCCTAACATTTTTCTGAAAATTGGGTTCTTTACGCAAACCTAATTTTAAACGAAAAAAAATTTAGAAAAAAATTTTGAATAAAATTTAATAATTTTGAGAACTATTCAATTTCTAAAATTTTGATATGCAGTTTTTTAAAGTTAATGTGTTACATACATCCAGCAGCGCCAAAAATGCGTTAAAAGAAAAACTGATTTTATTAGGTGGGATAATAAGAGAAATAAATATAACAAAATTGTGTACATTGCTTATTAGTACTTAAACTTTATAAAAAAATTTATTGAAATTTTGGTTTACAAAAATTAGTACATAAAAAATCACGTGACCCTAAGTACAATGAAAAAAAAGTTGCAAGATTGCGGTCTGCATCATTTCTCCTTGAAATGTTGATGGATCTGTAAAAAGTAAAATTCTTGTAAATTAAAGTTGTAGTTATAGTCTGTCGAGCCGTATTTTTGAATTTCGAAAAATTTTGCAACTTACGGCATTAAAAAAAAATGCGTTTTACGTCATAAATGTCACAATTTAATTATGTTTATAAAATTTTTTAATAAAAATATCAAAAATTCGGCTAGACAGATTATAGAGAAAACACTTTCGAATATTTAAAAAAAAAACGCATAAAAAATATTAAAAACTGTATGAGTTATCCTGCAGACCGTGCCGGAAAAAGTATTAAGTGCGCAGCTAAGTTCTCGCTGTTTGTCAATAGATGCCGCCAGCAGTGTGTGCTAGTCGATTCTAACACAACCTAAACATCATAAACCAAGCTTAGACATATGGTAAACAAACTGCTTCGACACATTAGTGATTTTGTTTTGGTATCATAACTTTTGGTTTTGTGAAAATGTCTGATTTTGTGCCGAATAATCCTCATTTGCGGGAAGTGTTGATTTTCGTCTTTCACTCGAAAAAAACGGCGGCTGAAGCGCATCGAGAGCTGCCAAGAGTTTATGGAGATGCTGCTTTAAGTGAAACAACTTGCCGAGATTGGTTCCGTCGCTTCAAAGACGGTGATTTTAATGTTGACGACCGTCCGCGTGAAGAAAGCCCAAAAACCTTCGAAGACGCCGAATCAGAGAAATTACTCAATGAGGATACGTGTCAAACTCAAGAAGAGGTTGCTTCAGTATTTGGAGTTACCCGCCAATCCATTTCCAAGCGATTGCGTATTTTGGGAATGATTCAGAAACAGGGGTCTTGGGTTCCTTATGAGTTAAAAAGGAATGCTTTTCTTCATCGCATCGTAATGGGTGATGAAAAATGAATTCATTACAGCAATCCAAAGAAAAGAAAGTCGGGGACTGCCCGGTCTTGCTTCTACATACGTCGTCGCCTCGGTCGAATATTCACGCTGCGAAGGTTATGCTATGTATTTGGTGGGAGCAAGTTGGTGTTATTTATTATGAACTGTTAAAACCAAGCGAAGAAGCGGCCGCAATACGCGGAGAGTCATGAAAAAGTGATTCTACAACATGACAACGCTCGGCCTCACGTTGCCAAACCCGTTAAAACCTACCTAGAAGCACTGAAATGGGAAATCCTACCCCACCCGCCATGTTTTCCAGATATTGCGCCGTCCGTTGCACCTGTTTCGATCGATGGCACATGGTCTAGCTGACCAGCAGTTCCATTCATATCAAGTTATCAAAAAATGGCTTGATTCGTGGATAGCCTCAAAAGATGAACAGTTTTACCGCGACGGTATACGAGATCTACCAGAAAGATGGGAAAAAATAGTAGCCCGCGATGAGCAATACTTGCAATGATTCACCTGTAACCATTTTTTCAGACTAAAGTTGTATTTTCATCAAAAAAGCAGCGAGAACTTAGTTGCGCACCTAATAGTTTCGAGAAAAACGAGTTTAAACTTTCAAGTGCGCATCAAACTCTCGTCGGGCAGTTACATTTTCTACCATAACTTTGTATCTATGGGGAATTTTTACAATCGACTTCCACAGAAATACGCCTATAACTATAAAGAATAATAATCTGTAAAAAAAGTCGACTTTTTGAAAATTCTGGACGTATGTAACCCCTTAAATGTCTTCAGTTCGTATTATCATTTTTAAAATTTTTTTTTTCAAAAAATATACTTAAAATCTGTTTTTTTTAACTTGATCCAGAGCTTGCTTGAGGGTGCAGTGATGACTTGGCGGAAATGACTGATTTGAGAAGTATAAAACCATATAATTTTATGTGGCTTTATTTATTTGGTCGACCGACATTTCTGCCTCAGTCTGAAGCCATCTATCATTCAGTCTGGTCGACTGGAATTACAGCAAAAGTAAGTAAGATGATACTTTTTGCGCCACCTTGTATATTTTTATGTACTTATATATATGTAAAATTAAAAACAAACAATGAGCCATATAAATGCAAACTGAAAAAAAATTTAATTACATACTTTGAGGGAATTTTTATAAGACGAGCTTAAATGAGCAAAGTACAATTTTATGAATAAACCAGAATTGGCTAAACTCGAAACGAGCACTTTTTCAATTGTACTTTTGTTGTTGTTCATTTTTTAAAGCCATTAATACTGGTAAGCATTTTGCAACAACACTTTGACCAATGACAAATGAGTCCATTAACATCTTCTACAAGCAGATCTCGAAGATCGGCACACAGAACAAGTACCAACAATAATTAGCTGCACAGTTAACTGGTAAGCGCAAACTCTAGGTCACTGGGTTAAATTCTGCTCTGAATCACAAGAAATCTACACCACACCAACAACAAAAAGACAAAAAAAAAACAAAACAACAAACACAAACAACTGAAAAGTTGTGCATCGCCTCAGAAGTGGTTAAGTGGCATTTGCTTGAGGAATATAAATATTAAATACTTTGTGCCATAGAGGAGTAGCCGCAATTGTAAGAGGCGGCCCAAAATGACAGATCGGCTGTCGTCAAACATATGTTAGTACATAACTGTTAATAAATGCGTGCATTTGCTAGGCAACCAGTGGCTGATGAGCATTTGTTGTTGATACGAGTAAACGTTTAGCGTTTGGAAAACTCGTTCGCGTTGCACGCTACCAACTCAACCAGTTTTTCTTCTGTGAAATTACTTTCCATGGAAATAGAAATGAGAAAAAATGTACGACTACAATACATGCCGGCGAAGGCGGCCAACTAATGGTTTGCAGCTACAAAGCCATCGGGGGAAAGGCAAGTGAAAATGTGTGAAATTGTTCAAAATTAATATGTTAACAGCAATGATGGCTTTTATGTTAATATGACAGCCATGAAACGCGATATTGTTGTTGGAAAAATTTGTATATTACTTATCTATGCAAGGACAAAATGAATGCGCAGCAATGATGTTGGTATTCGAAACACAGAAAACAAATAAAAAATCTAAATTTGGGTGGTACGAAATTTTTTATACCCAATTCACAACATCTGCTTCTACCTGAAAAGGAGAGCATCCACTTAAGCGACATTAGACGGGTTTAGGTTAGGTTAGGTAGAGCTTGACTGATCCTGTAGATCGCACATTGAACAGAAATTGATCCATAGTAATACCAAGTATTTATGTGCCGGGTTTAACAAATGACGTTTCTCACTCTTGGTGCTAATACCTAGGCGCCTATAAGGAGTTGGTTGGTTGCTTAAAGTAATGATTCATTCGGTATCCAACTAACGCCTCCGCACCATTCTCTTTACAAACTTGTTTAACGGTTATTTGAGGCATGACTATATCCAGACTGTCGGTTTTAAGAAGCTTATTAGGTTGTTGACGTCTAAGCCAGATGATTGTTCGAGACTCTTGAATAGCGGTTTGCCCAGGGTTGACATTCTCTTCTTCCATAAGGCAGAGCATTCACAGAGGAAATGGAAAACCGTTTCCTTTTTCTCCGATTGATTACAACTTAGGCAGTATGTTTTGTAAGGGATGCCCATTTCGGCTGTCTGCTCTCCTATACATCAGAACCCAGTTATGACTGCTGTGAGTCTCCAGCATCCCGTCGTTTCATGTTTATCAACGTTGAGGTTTGTTTGAGGTTGTAGCCGGAGCCATAACGTCCTGCTCATTTTGCACATCGCCCGGTCTCTCCATCTACAAGCCGCGCTCCGGAGGTATTTCGAGGAAATTGTATTCTTGAATCCACCCAGTGGTATGAATACCGATTCTGCAAGAATGTTATTCATGGCAAATCCGCTTCCTGCCAGTTCGTCCGCTTTTTCGTTTCCTTCAATGTTCCGTTGTAACGGAATCCAGATTAAGGTAACCTTATGGCTTACGCGGCCGCCGTAGCCGAATGGGTTGGTGCGTGATTACCATTCGGAATTCACAGAGAGGTCGTTAGTTCGAATCTCGGTGAAAGCAAAATTAATAAAAACATTTTTCTAATAGCGGTCGCCCCTCGGCAGGCAATGGCAAACCTCCGAGTGTATTTCTGCCATGAAAAAGCTCCTCATAAAAATATCTGCCGTTCGGAATCGGCTTGAAACTGTAGGTCCCTCCATTTGTGGAACAACATCAAGACGCACACCACAAATAGGAGGAGGAGCTCGGCCAAAAACCTAACAGAAGTGTACGCGCCAATTATTTATTTTTTTTTTATGGCTTACACTCGAGGTGGTAAGGCTGTTCTTTCTACCAGTTTCACCAGGTTAGAGGTGTAGCATACCGCCGGACGATGTAATCAGTCCACTCCGAAGTGTACTGAGTTTGTCGCAATAATAGACTGGCATGACCATACGTTTAACCTAAATGCACTCTTGGTCGCCATCTTCTTGATATCCTATTATAAGTGTAAGTGTAATTTTTATCCAATGCAAATGGGATCTTCCTCTATCTCTACTATTTACTTCGAACTATATGATGTAAGCAACAGAGTTGCTGAAAGTTTGTTCCCAGCGCTATGCTTGTGACCCTGTAAAGATCATAAAGCCATTTGTTCCAACGTCAGCGATTTTTGCTGTGGGCAATACCCAACTATCCATAAATCTTCCGCATAATTTTTTTTTACTCTAAGATTCGTCTCATCGAATATTGCCATCATCCATGATTCAATGCCATATATTCGCACGGGCGTGATGAGGGACTGCCCAATTTTCAACTCAGTTCAAAGTTTTTTTTTTATATGTATAAGTTTAGCCGCGTACACCCTTTTTGGTTGTTTGGCTGAGCTCTTTCTCCAATGTGTAGTTTGCGTTTGATGTTGCCTAAAAAAAGAAGCATCTCAGTTTTATGCCATTTTCCATTCCGCATTGCAAATGGGTTTTTATGAGGAGCTTTTTCTTACTCGATATACACCACCTTTTAGTGGAAGCTAATGGGTTAAATGTTCCGCGAAAATATTTTGCTTGAAATTTGACTGTGTATGCGGCTAACAGACATGAACATTTTAACAGGAAGAGAAAAAGTCGAGCTAACCTTTGCAAGCCCATCGAGCGTTTTATTGCTTATTGCTTTTATTGTATATTTTTAGAAAATACGAAGAAAGCTCGGGGTGGTTTGAGTTGCCACAAGATTGTTATCTATCTGGCGCAAGGTGACACAAAATTAATTGTCCAATATTTGTTTTTGAATAACTTTTTTACTAAATAAAATAAAATAAAAAGATTTTGAGTGATTCCTAAAAATAAATTAAATAGCCCAAAATCTTTATTTGTACCTTTGCGCGTTCCATTGCTTGCCTGTTTGTTTACTGCAGCTATATAATTCAGAAGTGTCAAATATGATTGACGTACGACGCCATTTGCAAAAAGTGTAAATCTTGCGATACGGTAATTAATTTTTCACCACCTTTTTTCAGAAGCATTTTTTGGAACTTTGAGTCCAATAATCCCGGTGTTATTAAAAATTTTGTAGTCGAATTTGTTTTCAGCGCCCTAATAGCTTATAGACAGCGGCTAAGGAAATTCTAGTAATATCCAAAATACCTATATAAAGTATGTTGCATAGTGAAATGGATTCAATTATTTAATATCAGAATTACAGGTTTCACATTTTGATTAATTGTGGGATGCCCTAATATAAATAATAATACAAAGCTGGTTGTAAAAAGCTCGCCAGGCATTTAAGCTTTTTTGTAGCTTCTTGTAGCACTTGCCTAGAAGTATAAGAGAACATAAGTGGAGCGTTGCATAGAGCAAAGAGAGCGCAATATGCAGTGAGTTTTTGTTGTTGTTTTTCAAGCGTGCGCACAGCACCCATTTCTATTCTGGAAAAATTGTTGTATGTAAACAATGAAAGTAAGTGTTTTTTTAATTAAAATTTACAAATTCGTTGTCTGTATTTCAAAAAATAAAAAATGTCTTCTAAAATTCAAAAATATATTGGAATCTGTTTTGGCGTCCAAATCTAAAAACTTCTGTTTTCATGTCGCTTTCATACGATGTTTCCCCTTTGCAAATTGCATATAAGTTTGGGGCAACAACAATTCACACTATCACTCACACTCTCCTCTCATTGCATTGCTTGCCGTACACATCCACTCCCACCTGTACGCCATTAACCTTCACCTTGACTGTATGCAACTGGCCGATGAGCAAGCGTGCGAGCGAGCGCATCAATCTGCACATCCTTGCCATTGACATTGGCCGTGAATGCTGCAATCGCATCTGTCTTTTATTACACTTTGCACTTTAAATTTCATGGCATTTAGATAAGAGAAATAAAATTCTGGAAAATTATTGACATCGACTTACCCCTCTAATGTATTGAGTGTTGTGAGCAGCTATAGAATTAATCTATAATCCTCTCTTTTATAATTAATTTTACTGGTTGTTTTGCTCAATGCTTCATTTGTATTTAGTCGATTTAATGGGCGTTTATGTTTTCACTGTAAACAAAAATCAAAACAAAATAAAAATTAGATTACTGAATTTAATGCTGCATAGCTTATCAGTAAATGTTCATAGGAAGCGTACATAGAGTTAATCATCATAATTTCTGAGCGTCACTGCAGTGATTCTGTTTTAGTTATTATTTCTTTGATTTTCCGCTTTTGCCGGGAATTTCTAATATGCGTTAAATATTTGGTTTACATAACTGAATATGAAGTGAAAGAAAAAGCTAGATAAATATGTACAGTGAGTGATATAATAATGTCACCACATATGTGTACAATTTGGCTATATTTTTTCCAAATTAATTTTTATAATTTTTTTTATAAAAATTTTATTTCATTCTATAACAAAGGGCATTAAATAAAGGTGGTTAAGTTTTAAGGGCCGGTGTTGATTTTGAATAAAATACAATTTTTTTACAAAATTATTGTCATTTCTCTTTATTATGATAATATTGGTACAGCTCAATTACGTATGGAACAAAATATCGGCCAAATGGCCGCCGCGGCCTCGGCGGCACACCTCCATCCGATCATCCAAATTTTCGATGACGGCATGGCATAATTGAGGTTTTATGCCGTTAATGTGCCGAATTATCTCATCCTTTAGCTCTTAAATTGTTGCTGGCTTATCGACGTACACCCTTTCTTTCAAATAATCCCAAAGAAAGAAGTCCAACGGTGTCGTTGACGTTTAGGTGTGGTTCACATTCAACATCGGCCCTTGAAATTTAACCACCCTTTACAACCTTAAAATGTAATGTAAATTCTTAAACATTCAGCCTATTCCAATTTTAATATTTTTCAGAATTTCTACAAAATTCTTGGGTATACAGCTTTACAGCCTATTTCATTTTATTATATAACGTGCCAGTTTGAAAAATCTCAAAATTCTGCTTGATTTTTGTTAAATTTACATATAACGAATACAAGACATTTTCGTTTATATGGAGCAATACGCAACATCGCCAGGAAAAAAATTATCCAAAATCATCAAATTGTAATTTTGATTAAAAAAACTCTAAACTTTGAGGAAAATTTGTCGAATCTTTATAAATCTTGTTCAAAAGGTGGACTAGACGGAGCTACCAACTGCCTAATGACGTATGCAACTCGTAAAGGACTCATAAAAACTAAAACCGAGTTAATTTTTATATTTTTTTGGTCTGAGGCTTTCTAAAATATATGGACAATAGAGTGCTGGAAAGCGTCTGTTTTTTCACAAATTTTCAGGTGGCGCAAAATTAATCATCCAATTTGTTATTGAATAACTTCTTTTTTTACCAAAAATACGATTTTATGCGCTTTACGCGCTCCTTTGCTTGTCCCTTTCTATACTGCAGCTGTCTAGTTTAATGGAATGCCCATATTGGAATCAATGGGGCGCTTCGACCTACTTCTACTCTAGCTCTTAATGCAATGATAAATGTGGTACGTGTAGGCATTGCAGGCAACACTGCGGCTACACGTGCCGCAATCAGACTGAGAGACTCAGGCTACAAGCTTGACCTCAATTACAGACACTCGAGTATTCTTAGCAACTTTGGATTCATCCTTTTGGCGACTGATCAATGTGCACCCCTACTTGGTCCGAGCGGAAACCCCTTACATTACTTCAAGGGAAGAGTGGGCGGGGTGCTGTATTTCTAGGCAGGACCAGGTGAACCTGTTCATGGATGGCTCAAAATTGAATGGTAGGGTTGGTGGAGGAGTATTCTGCAAGGAGCTCTCCATCAAAAGTTTAAGTTACTGGACCACTGCAGTTTATTCCAAACAGAGGTAGCGGCTTGGGTAATAACTGTCACGGAGGTTACTATCTACTTCGACACCCAAGCGCCAATCAGGGCCCTGGCTCGATGATGGTGCGCCTGATTTTGTGCCGAATAAACGTCATTTGCGGAAAGTGTTAATTTTCCTCTTTCATTCGAAAAACAACGGCGGCTGAAGCGCATCGGAGCTACAAAAAGTTTATGGAGATGCTGCTTTAAGTGAAACAACTTGCCGAGATTGGTTTCGTCGCTTTAAAGACGGTGATTTTAATGTTGACGACCGTCTGCGTGAGGGAAGGCCAAACACCTTCGAAGACGCTTAATTGGAGGCATTGCTCAACGAGGATTCGTGTCAAACGCAAGAAGAGCTTGCTTCAGTATTAGAAGTTACCCGCCAATGCATTTCCAAGAGATTGTATGCTTTGGGAATGATTCAGAAACAGGGGATTTGGGTTCCTTATGAGTTAAAACCAAGGGATGTTGAACGTCGTTTTTTCGCATGTGAACAACTGCCACTGCTCCAGCGGCAAAAAAGGAATGCTTTTCTTCATCGCATCGTAATGGGTGATGAAAAATGAATTCATTACAGCAATCCAAAGAAAAGAAAGTCGTGGGGACTGCCCGGTGTTGCTTCTACATACGTCGTCGCCTCGGTCGAATATTCACGCTGCGAAGGTTATGCTATGTATTTGGTGAGAGCAAGTTGGTGTTATTTATTATGAACTGTTAAAACCAAGCGAAGAAGCGGCCGCAATACGCGAAGAGGCATGAAAAAGTGAGTCTACAGCATGACGCTCGGCCTCATGTTGCCAAACCCCTTAAAACCTACCGGGAAACACTGAAACAGCAAATCCTACCCCACGCGCCATATTCTCCAGACATCAAAAAATGGCTTGATCCGTGGATAGCCCCAAATAGTTTTACGGCGACGGTATACGAGTTCTACCGGAAAAAACGAAAAAAGTAGTAGCCAGCGATGGGCAATACTTTTAATGATTCATTTGTAACCATTTTTGAGGAATAAAGTTGTATTTTTATCAAAAAAACAAAAAAAAAACAGCGAGAACTTACTTGCGCACCTAATAATATTTTCGAGATTTGTTGAACTAAAGATCGAAAAAATCCACATGGGTAAGAAATATAGCAGAAGTTTGTTAAGCATTTAGTGAGAAGGGAGAAGTCTCGTTCTTTTTGATGGTAAAAAGCGGGTCCGATGCCTTGGCATAAGAACCAATAAAATCCTGTATAAAAACATATCAAAACCATTCGTGCAACGTTGCCTATTTTTCAATGTATGGATAGGTAAATGTCAGGATAATAAAGAGGATAGCCATGGCAGTCATCGATTCGTACTTCTTCCAAAACAACTGGTTTTCCCGACCAACTTCTTGTGGTCTAAACTGGATGTTATCGATGCACCAATAGATGGTCGCGAACGGACTTCACCATTTGAAGCTATGCACCTTCAGTCGTAGGCTAGATTGATTAGTACCAATTCGTGCGTGGAGTCCTTCCTCCTAGAAATCTTCGAAATGTGCATAAATCGCAAAAGTTGATACTCCCAAAGTCAACACAACGAGCGCCAATCAGAAAATTCTGGCTGACTTCACGACAAAGTCAACGAAAATTCAACGAAAATTCATTTAAATTCATTAAACAGTGACCACCAAAGAAAACCACAAAGGGGCATTTGAACGTTGTGGCTTTCGACACTTTCTGCCACAAAATGTTCTTGTGTGAGATACACTCAACCGTAGCATTTAAACAGCGAGCATTCTTATTAAAATACCCATTACAATGAGGAGGTAGAAAAGTTAATAAAGAATACATTTTAAAAGCCCTTTCAAGGCAAACGCTGACCTGTAAATTTCTCTAACCGCACTAAAGTGAAGTAAATGTGAAGAAGGTACGAATACAACAAAGATTTATTCATTAACAAAAATAAAAGTATAAACAAAGTGGAAAAGCAACAAACACTAAGTAAATTTCAGTCCATTCTCAGCAGTTCAGAGCTGCGCGTTAGGGAGTTAAGCACATTCACGCGATTTTTTTGCACTTTTAGTTAATTTGTATAGATGTATATAAGTATGTAAGTGTGTTTGTATATACGAGTATATGTTTTCAACAATGCTTTTCTGATAGTTGTTGGCCTGCTATAAATTGTTTGGCTTTTGTATCATTTTTGCATCTTATGACTTTAACTTTGGCTGCTGCCTATCAGTAAAGGTTTTTGTATACACATACATACAGACATATTATTATATTTATTTATTTTTTTCTGACCATACTAAAGGTAAATATTCAACTCTCCGACTTTGAGCTGCTCTGAAGTTTTACTAATTGACTTTTTTCGAGCTTTTGACGCTTACGAATACTTGTCTGCTTATACATACATATTTTCATACAAACATACATTTACTATACTTTCTTTATTAACACATTTCTGCAATTATGCTTGAATATACCTTTGACAATACTCGCGTTTGATATACTCGTATGTATGTATACGGGGGCACACACGTACACTTTTCAAGTCACACAAATTGTGTCGCCGTCGAAATTCACTGTCATTACCAATGTCTCCTTTCTGATTATTAAATATTTATTTCTCTTCGTTTTTTACTTTCTTTTGGTAAAGTATTTTCAGTTTATATGCTTTAACGCTACCGTATCACAGAGTCGTCTGCGAGCATCAGCACAAGCACATGCACACACACGAAATCGAAACGAAGGCGCAGTGATTTGAAACCGAACCGTTTGGTTGTAACGTTGCAGCTCAACTGAAAGCTGAAAGCAATTTTCACTACGCTTTGACTGCGTGCAGCACTGAACTCGACTCCAACGAAGTGGGTGTGTTGTGTGGTGCGTTGGAGCTGGTGTTGTTGTTTATGTTGATGTACATGTATGTTGTTAACATGAGCGCGGACTCTGTCGCTGCTGCTACATATTTCTGTTGAGGTTAAGATCATTCCGTCAATGCTGCTACTTGTTATTATTTGTTTTGAATGCTTGTCGTTGGTCATTGCTACTGATGTGACTTGTCACTACGAGTGTAATGAAGTACAGTATGCTTGGAAGTGCTATTATTTTGTGTATATTTTTTTTTTCTACATAAAAATAGAAAATAGAAAAAAATTGCTAAATAAACTAAAATTTTATCATTGGTAAATAGGCACAAATAGATATTATAATTAAGTTACAGGCATCTTGGGGGGTACCAATGAATAAATAGCGGCGCTTGTTGATGTTCTTTATTTCATATTAAATTCAAATAATTACAATGGCATAATAATAAATAACAGAACGTACGACTGTAACATGAGGCGTTAGGGGTAGCCAGAATTTTCAAAAACTTGCACTCTTGTTTTTGCATTTTCTTAAAGTATAATATTTTAGAAATATTGTGTAAAAATTTGAAGTGAATCCGACAAATACTTTTCGAGTAATTTAACAATTAACAAAGGGTGCTCGGGGCTCCGGAGCGTTCGACAGCAAGTAGCTAAACTTTAAATGCGTTTTTCTCAAAACTATATTTTTTGAACTGGCGATCACTTAAAAACCGCTTGGTAGATTTAAATAAAATGTATACCGCTTTTGAAAAACATAAAAAACTCGTGCCTGAACGAAGGAATTTTTTTTTTTAAATTTCGATTTTTTGTCGGTTTTTTCTCGAAAATCTGAAAAATATTTCCTGAGACCGCCATTTTGTTAATTTTGAAAAAGAAGCTACGATCAGGCATAAGATTATCTTTTTAAATAACTAATTTCTCTTGTTCTACTGATTTTAGATAAATCTCCAAGTACTTGTGATGATCACCGCAAGAGACTTCTGGAGAAACGTGCTCCACACAAACAGCGGTAATTTTTAAAATTATTATTATTTTTTTGAAATTTTGCTAAAGTCAAGTCGAAACATGATGTATTATTGTTTTTATTTTTGTAAAGAAAAGCAAGTGACTAGTAAAAAAAATTATTGAAAATCATCATTTTTTCGAGTCTCTGACTACTCCTAATCCCATAAGTTGTCATTCGGGGGTATAATAAATAAAAATATCATTTTGGCTCATAGCAATATTTTGCTTTTTCAAAAACTAATCCTAAAATAAAAATACAGTAGACGCTCTCAAATTAGAACCACTTTGTTTTTAGGGTCATTCTAATTTCTGAAAAATTCTAATTCATGGACGTTTTTTTATTTCAATAAAACCTTAAAATTTAAGTCAATTTGCATTGAAAAACTACAATGAAATTTTGTCTTACTAAATTTTATTCATAAAAACGAGAAAACATAAGGTAACAATCCAATATACATATATGTATTTATGCGCTAAGTCAAAAAAAGGTCCAAAAAACAAAAACTCCAATTACAGTAAATATATATTTTTTTATCAAAAATACATAAGAGATCGATAAATATACATTAAAACAGCCAAAAATTAATCAAAAACTTCGTAACTAATTTGCAGGCATGTAGTCTGTTATTGCTGTTTGCTTCTTCCTTTTATTTGTTTCTGCAATAACAATCTCATTGCGAAGAGCTAGCAGATTGCTTGTGTGCTTTGCGGAAAACGATTCACTATAAGTACACCATTTTATTAAATTATTGACGCTTTCAATGGCTGTAGAAGTAGAGAAAACTGGTAGGACCTCCCGGTCATCAAATTCGCTGCTACCTGAAGACTCATCATCGCTATTGAGATCATGTGCAGGGTCGTCATCAAGCACATCATTGTTCCATATTTCAATTTCTGGTATGCTAATGTTATTAGTTGGCTCTATTTCTGTTAAAAGTGCTTGAGCTGCCTGAAGAGCTCCATTGCAGTCTTGATCTTTTTGCAGTAGCTGTGCTAGTGGCACATCATCGTCATCACTTTCATACTGATCAGAGTCCCAGTTGTTCAACTTTGACCAGGACTTTTTTATTACTCTTTCTGGAACATCATACCAAGCTTGCTTTAATAGCATGATTGCATTTCGAATTGAAAAGGATTTCAAACGAACCTTGAGGTCACCTCCTTCAGCAATTAATTGAGAAAGAAGCATACTTCTGTAGTTTAGCTTGGTTAACTTAATAGGATTCTGATCCATTGGTTGTAAAGTTGCTGTTACATTTGGTGGAAAGAAAAATGCAATTATATTTCCATCGTCGCTTTGAAGTTTCTCAATTGGTGCATGAGCAGAGCAGTTGTCAATTAGCAAAATTGCCTTCGGAGGCAAATTATTTGCCTGAGAGAAACGAATCACCTGTGAATTGAAAATATTTTGGAATTACTGAACCTAAAAACAAAGTTTTTTCTTACCTCATGAATAAATATCTTGAGAAACCAATCATGAAAAATCCGAGATGTCATCCAAGCATTTTTTGAAAAGTTGTAATGGAGTGGATTATTGAATCCTTGGAAACTTCTTGGGTTTTTTGCTTTTCCAATTACTAATGGCATTAATTTATGTGATCCATCAGCATTTACACCAAGTAACACTGAAATTCGTTCCTTCTGGATTTTATACCCGGGGGCGGTTTTCTCGAAAAGAGAGACGTATGTTTTGTCAGGTAAACAACGGTAAAATAATCCGGTTTCATCTACATTATATATTTGTGACTCCATTAGCCCCATCTCATCGAATTTTGCACGAAATCTGTGAATAAACGGGGTGACTGGAGCAACATCACTAGAGAGAATCTCGCCACAAATTTTTAAAAAACGTATTCCGTGTCGTTTTTTAAATTTGCTAAACCATCCATCACTTGCGCTAAATGTACTTTCATCTTTATCGGGATATTCCACTTTGAATATTTGTTTGGCTTTCTCCTTTAGTATTGGCCCAGTTAATGTACACTTTTTTCGCGTTGATTTAAAAACCACTCATAAAGACTTGCTTCCATTTTTGGATATTCAGCGATATGCAATGATTTTTTGTTAGCCTTATGATAGGCATTAGAAACAGCGCTTAAAATTGATGATTTCATAGATTTGATATAGGTGATTGCAGATGGCGCCACATCAAATTCTAGGGCTAACCGCTTCCCTTGAATACCTTGGTCAAGCTTTTCCAAGATCTGCACTTTGGTTTCCAAAGACAAAGTATTTTTCTTACGTTTATTTGGCATTTCAACGAACGACTTTTACTTTTAAGCAAACAATGCCGAAACACGTGCACGCGAATCGAATTTCAAACAAAAACTAATATAACAAAAACTGTACAGATAGCGACGAAAATCCAACGACTACCGAGCGTAACATGAATAAATTGGGGATTCCCCTTTTTATATCTATTTTGCAACAAAAAAACAAAATACGCTCTGAAATTAGAATCGAACATTCTGTATTCAAAAAGTTGATTCTAATTTCTGGAAATTCTAATTACTAAGAGTTCTAATTTGTGAGCGTCTACTGTATATATAAATTAATAATCAATGCACATCAAATAACAAGCAAATTACGAGAAGCTCTCTGTATTTTAGGCAGCAGGATAAGAATTTGTACAGAGTACTTTTGTGCGTTGATAATCACAATGAAAATTACACAGACAGGACAGGTACCAATGACGCGCCGAATATTTGCTAAGACATTCAAGTTACAAACTGGACAAGCGGCAGAAGTTGCTTTTTAAAAGGCTTTGCATTGATAAGCCCTCCCCTTTGCACGAACGATCAAACTTATAGCATAAGCAGACAAGACAACTGCTTCGATTGTTGTTGCTTGTGAGCAGTCGCGGCACCCAAAGGCCCGACAATTTTTTCATCGCCAATTTATCATGTAAAATATTAATTACCGTTCCGGTCGACACACCTATGACCTCTGTTACTTCGTGCGCTTTCGTTCGTTGATCAGCAAGAATCATGTCGACTTTTGGAATGATTTTCTCTGTAACCACGTCTGCCGGGGGTCCGGTCGCTCCTCATCAAAAACGGATGTTCACGCACATTAAAATTCGTTGAACCAACATCTAACTGTGGTCATAGATGGCGAAACGTTGCCATAGACAGCAATCCACTTTGCTTTTATCTCCTCTCATTTTTTTCCATCTAAAAACAATAAGCGAATTAGCCGAACGATACTCATCTTTTTTCATCTTAGCGAAAATCCCGAAACACGTCTTACTCGAATAGCTGCCAATTCCAAATTAACCTATCAATCAGTCTGAAATTTGTTTTGCCGTCGTTTGATAGATGGCAACACACGATGCTAACACCAACTTCCCTCAGGAATGCCCTCTGTTATCAAACACGGGTACTTATTGAACCGCCTTCATAAATAATGAAGTAACATATCTATCTATCTATCTAATAGCGATTCTAAGTAAAAATTATTGAAAAATACTTAACGGTGATTTATATAAAAAATGTTTCTGCGACAGAGTACCCTTTATAATGTGCTAAGGTGTCAGCGTTTTCTAGCTTAAAACACCAATATTAAATTGCTCCCGCATTCATACAGGATTATAAACGAGATTATAACCATAACTATCATCGATGCAGCTCAATTATTTTTTAATAAATAAATCGTCACACTATTTGCTGCATGAAAGTACGCAGTGCAGCAAAACGTAGAGCAAAACCACTTCAATGCATTTACATACATATGTAACAAATAACAGTGGCAGCAGCGTCACTGGAATTAACCGAACTCTGTTAGAAAAGCAGTTTCCATTCCGCGCAGTACAGCCAGAAAATGTTAGTGCAGAGAATGTCCATGAATGAATGTTCTCCGGTTAGTGTTCATTAACATTATCTGCTACTGCGATTAAAAGTTATGAACAGCTGTTAAGTGCCTTCGATTTACATAAATGTTATTGTATATAACTTTTAACAGCTCAATTTGATGTAGTGTGAAAAGATTTCATATGATTGCAGTAAATCATTTAATTGTATGCAGTTACCAGTTTTTTTTTACTTTGGCTTCGCAACACACAGGTTTCTAAGCATTTTGCTCTTTTTATTTTTTACATTTTTTGTTTATTTATTAATTACCATAAAGCGAATGCACAGCATACATATTTTTTATTTATTGGTTGCCATAAACTATGGCCAATGTCAAGTTTATTGTCCTGAAACTGTGGTTTCCTGCTCCAGGCTATTAGTTACGCTTAACAGTTGAGTTTTCAACATGTCATTAAATTTGGACTTTAAGTACTTCCTTGTACAAATACATATGAATATGTAGTATGGTATTCCCAGATGATTGAGTGGCTACAGAGTGTGTGCAGTTCATTTACACGTTGCTGCACTCAGCTATTGGTGATTGGTGGGTAATCAGTTGAAATGAAAATTGATTATAGATTGATTTTTTTTGAAAGCAGTTCTTGTTTTTAAGCAGGAAGGCTTTCATATGGATGTGATCTATCAGAAAACAATATTAGGCTGACGATTGGAAATAAAATTTATAATTGTGGAAAAAAGAAGAGCCAACTTTTCTTTAGCTTACTGTCTCGGAAATGTTGTTAAGGCATGAATGAACTTCCTGATAATTGTGAAATGCTTACTCCTCCTTTAAAATTCAGATGAAAAATTTCAAAGGATCCTCTTATCTTAACGAAGGCATTTTCCCAAAGAGGTGGAAGTTGCAAACCATTGTGCTATTAGCGAAGGGTATCACCCATGTGAGGAAGTCATCAAATGACTGCAACATAATGTGAAATGGTTCAAAACGTGAAGAAGCGACTTGAGCTAAGTCCCCGACGAATTTCCAATCAAATGGCAAAAGAATTGAAAATATCTGACCGTAGCATTCGCCGCATACTGAAAAATGATCTCAAAGTCAAGCCTTACAAGATCCAAAAGGCGTATTATTTCACACCAAAGCAGCAACAAGTCAGACTTGAGGGAGCAAAGGGGTTTCTTCACTTGGTCGAAAGTGGTCAATTTACGAACATTGTGTTTTCTGACGAGAAAGTTTTTCAAATTGACACAGTCAATGGTTTGGGCCGCTATAATCGTTTTCATCGAGCCTGGCGTCAAGGTAAATTCGAAGTATTATCGCGAAAGTATTCTGGAAGTTACTTTGAAGCCGTGAGCAGACAAACATTTCGGCGGCAGACCATGGACGTTTCAACAGGACTCGGCACCGTCTCACAAAGCTCGAATGAACCAATAATGGCTGAAAAACATCGTTCCGAACTTCATAACATCCAAACAGTGGCTCTTAAATTCACCAAATGGGAGTCCGATGGATTATTCTCTTTGGGGCATTTTGGAGAGCAAGGGATGAACTAAATATTAAAAAAACATTCAGCATTCTCGAGGCGCTAAAAAAGAGCCATGTCCGCGAGTGGGCCAAAATACCTGCAAGTCACATTCGGGCAGTTTGCGATTCGTTTCTGGACCATCTCAAAGCCATAGCCAAAGCAAAAGGTGGCATAGCAAGCAAAAGTAAATTTATTCTTAATTTTGTTTAATTTTCACCCATTTTTTACTTTGAATTGAATAAAAGTAATTTTTCGAACTAAATGTATGGCCATTTTAATTGGTGATTTTACATTTCGAGTGCCGGACCCTGTATTATTGGCTGTACAACTAATTACTTTCGTTTTTTTTTTGTTAAAAATAACATTTATTTAAGTATAAAAGAGGTTGTCTTCTGATGCTGCTACACTTGCAACAAAAATGTTATAAAAAAAATGTTATTGACTCTATTTTGTCTGGGCTTGAGGGTATATTTGTGTATCTTGTTCCATTGAATATTGATTAAATACACAACAATACAACAACAATATAGCAATTACAGAGATATTTGAAACATTTTCGTTTGCGGATGTTTTTGTTGGTTACAGTAGTTAGTTTCCAGTTATGGTTGACAATTTCGAAATGCTTTAGGCTTTTACAAATAAAGTTGAATGCATATATACTTGTATGTATAGTATATGAGATAGAAACGAAAAAGCGAAGCGACACATATGAAAACATCAAAGAAATGGAAGCGCAGGGAATAACTCGTACAACTGGTCCGTTACGTTTAAGTCGACAAGTTTCGGTGGCTTTGGTTCAATGTCAAGTGGACAGTGCAACGACATGAAAATATGTATAATGAAATGCAACGTTATTAGATAGCAGCAATGCATACAAATACATATACATACATACACATATCTCATATACACATACAACTACAAGTACCCCAGCTAAGAGAGGTGGAATGAAAGGCGCTTTAAGGAAAATCAAAGTGGCTGATTCCTGCATTGACCACTTGGAGGGAAGTGAAATTTTATGGTTTTTAAAATGTGACAGAGGTGGTAAAAATGCAATAGTTGAGTAATTAAAGCACCTTGTAAATATTTTTGAAAAAAAATCAGCAAATTTTTTGTAAAGTTCAATGTTTTCGTTTTCAAACAAATAGGAAGGACTGGCCATTGCTTTTTTGATATTTCAGTGAAATGAACTTTGTACGCTAGGCAGAGAGAGGCATAAATGGAATAGAAAAGTGGTGGATCAAAGTATGGGACATGCCCATACTTCATATAGGTTAGTTTGGAATGGTTGCCCAAGGAATGAGCACACTTGGACGAAGATAAACGGATTCGTGATACCATTATGAAGGAGGTGAGGTGAAAGAGAGAAAACCGATGGGATGAAAGGAGAGAGCGGGGAGAGGTGGTGGTGGGATGGATAGGAGGATGGGTTTAGAGTGTGTGGATTATGAACGATTACTGTGCTGGGTTTACGTCAACCGCTTCGTGCTGCTGATGAAATTCTTCAGAGTTTTAATGTCAACGCCAGCTTTATCAGCAGGCGTAGCACAGAAGTAAGAGCCCAGATATCTGGCTGGTAAGGGAAAATGATCGTTGGACCTTCCCCTTCCACTAGAAACCGGTCCCAGTTCGCTGACAACAGCGGTGCAGTCAACAACGCTCCGCGCGTGAAAGCTGTTTTAAAAGTGTGTTAGGATTTTGCAGTGGCGAAAATGCAGCGATCGTTGGAGCAACGTTACTCGATCAAATTTTGCGTAAAGCTAAACAAAACGAGTACTGAAACCATTGGGCTACTCAAGAAGGCTTACGGAGACCAATCTCTGTCCAGTGCCCAGGTAAAACGGTGGCACAAATTGTTCAAGGAAGGCCGGGAGGACGTCGAAGAAGGCCTTCGACGTCGCAAACAGACGAAGATGTGAACCGGGTTCGTGAATTTTTGAACATTGACCGTCGTGCTAGTCTACGCGAGATCAGTGAAGAGTTAAATTTAACTTATTACAATGTGCGCGAAATCGTGACCGGAGAACTTGAAATGCGCAACAATTGGATCCTTCACCACGACAATGCGCCGGCCCACACCGCCTTCCTCTGCACCTCTGCATTGGCCAAGATGGGGGTTCCGGTGCTTCCGCACCCTCCCTACAGCCCAGACTTATCCCCTCCGGACTTCTTCTTGTTCCTGCGCCTGAAAAGAAAGCTGAAGAGAAGGCGTTTCGACTCCATCGAGGCGATCCAAAAAACTGTAACAGCCGAATTGAACGCGATTCCGGCGCATGAGTTTAAAAAATATTTTCTGCAGTGGAAGGACCGCTACCAGCGGTGTATTGACGCTCAAGGGTCCTATTTTGAAGAATATTAGTTGTATAAGCCAAAAGGTTTAATAAAACTGCTTAAAAAAATAAGGCTCATTACTTTTCAATCAAACCCGGTAAGCCCTTATTGCCGCTTGGCTGTCGGAGTAAATATTTACTTTTTGATTGTTATGTGAGCAGCCAATCAGCTGCTTCCTTGATTGTGGCTACTTCTGCCTGGAACACATTGCGGTGGTCCGGTAACCTGATTTTGGGTCTGATGGGGAGCTCCTCGCAAAAAACACCTCTGTCAAACTTCCTTTCCAACTTCGATCCATCCGTGAACAAGTTCAGTTCATTCCTTGATGGAATATGAGTGGAGAAACTTCCAGTTGGACTAAGCGAGGCGATGTTGATGTCCAGTCCGACAGTGCGTGCCAGCATAACTACTTTGTACGCCTTCGCTTGCATGCCAGAGAGTTTGTGAGAGAGGAGGCAGATGTCATCGGCGAAGTCCAGGTCGTCAAAAGTCTGGTGAAACTCCTTACGATGAACGCCTTCTTAAAGTCTACGAACAGCATGTAGAGCGGGGAGCGCCACTCAACTGATTGTTCTACTATAATTCGAAGTGTGTTGGCTTGATCAATACAGCTTCGGTGAGGGCGAAAACCAGCTTGCTCGTCTCTTAAGAAGCGTTCGATATCTTTGAGCTTGCTTTGTATGATTACGGCTACAGTTTTGTAGATGGTGTTAAGTAGTGTTATTCCCCGCCAGTTACCGCAGTCTTGCAGGTCGCCTTTCTTGGGCAGCTTCATTATGATGTTTTTTGTCCAGGACGGAGGCAGCTTTTTATTGCTGCAGACGGCGGAAATGTGTGTATGAAAAATTTGCGCTGATATTTGCGGGTCGGCAGCCATTAGTTCAGGCTGTATGCCATCTTCGCCCGCAGCTTTGTTGAGCTTCAGCTTCTTAATTGCATCCTTAATCTCCGCTAGACTGCGGCAGGATGTTGTTATTTTATTGCTGGTTGTTGTGCTGCCCATTTCAAAGTCAGGTTTACTGCTAAGAGCAATGTTGCTAGTTGCTTCAAAGTGTTCCTTCCATCTGCGGATCTGGTCATCATTGGAAGTTAGCAAAGCACCATTCAGATCTCTCTGTTACTCCGCTGGTTGATTAGGCGGCCAAGTATGCGGTACAGCAGTGTCATGTTGTTTACTCCTGCTGCCGCTTCGGCATCGCCAGCAAGACCTTCGACGAACTTTCTCTTATCGTTTCTGGTCGATTTCTTTACTTGCTTCACCATTTCTCTGTAGGCTGCCCGAGGGGAGCTATCGCTGATAAGTTGCCTTTTAAGTTAGTCAATTGTCATTTAGTCTAATAATTTTTTTTTTTCAGATAAGTGCGCAAATCACCATAAGCTGCTGTTTTAAATTCATTCAAAAAATGCATGACGATTTCTGTTAACAGCAGCTCGTTACAAGAAAATATGCCTTTACTCTTGCTTAGGGAGGCCTGGTCAATTGAACACTTTAAAGCCGTTTTCACATCATTTTTGTTTTTTGAGTTAAGACACTCTTGAAATAAATGAGTGACATGTACGGTAGCGCGACACTCACATACATATCCACATGCATCTCAATGCTACCACTTACATATATTTTACAAACGACAGTGACAAATAACTATTTCTTTGCATATTGTTTGGCGCTTATTCAAAAAGAGTTCGCTGCCAAAAATTGTGAACACAAAAGCAAAACAAAAACCACTGCATCTGCAAGTACTCACAGACGCGCGCACTCACAGCGCCAATTTTTTAAAAATCCTTTGACGTCACAGCTGAGTACAGCTTATAGTCACCACACTATTACTGCTATACACTAAGGTTCACCCCTATTCCTTATCTCAGTGAAGGAAACGGCAGAGAAATGCTTGCTTATTTACAGATTTGGTTGGTTTTCCTAGCTGTTTGTATGTATGTATATATACATATATATATATATATGTGTGTAGGTGTGTATTTTACAAAAAATAGACTGCCTTGAAATTGAAACGTGATGCGAGTTCAATGTCATGTGCTGGTGTTAGAAATTAGCGGAAAGTGGAGCGAGAGTGAAGAGGAAATAAAGCACCAGAATAAAGTTTACACACAATTAAAGAGCACAAAGGTGAAGGGGAAGTTGATTAAGAAGTAAATTGAAAATATCACAGATTTTTTGAGAGTTCAGGAGATGAAGAAAACTGAGTGAAAAAATAAAAATAAATGGAATTACTAATTATGGTAATTCAAATTATAAATTTTTAATTAATTTTTTTTTTTTTAATTTTTCTTCTTAATTCTTTTTTAATTTTTTTTTTTAATATTTGTTTTTTAATTTTTTTTTTTAATTTTCTTAATATCCCCAATGCCACTTTCTGCGTAACTTTAACATTCATACCGCTTTAACTTACCTATTACTCTGCACCGTAAACTTCCATGAAATTTTTATTGAAATGCAATTAAATTACATTCAACTTCCACACTCAGCCATTTCATATTACACTTCCCTTGTAAAATTCAAGATCAAAGGACATTAAAACTACGGAAACTCATAAGGTTTGAAGGTGAGATGGCAAAAACAACAAAAACACTCATCATCAAACTCACCAAGGACAAACTTTGAGGATGAAGTCGATGTACGCACCAACTATCCTTAGCGGCATAACTAAAAATTTCCTGCAGAATGAGCAAAATTTACTTAAGCGACCAAAGCGAGAGAGAAAGCTGCGCTCGGTACTCTTAGAAAATTATGCTTTTGTGCAGAAAAGCGGTAAATGAATGAATTTCCTTAACATTCTTTGGTTTGTGTTTAGAACATAACGGGTGTGTGTGCTTTTTTGAGAGCTTTTGCAGGTTCGACAGTTTGACCTTTTGATTGGTAACTTCACTAAATATTCCATAATCGATTTACATGATTTTATTGGCCTCAGTGGCCTCCAAATATTTAGTTTCCTTATTTTTATTTACCAGCACCAGAAATAAAGGCTTGCTAACTACTTCGAGATTTGCATTCTCTCAATAAAAGTTAAAATAATAATAAAAATAAGTTCTATAGCGTCGCATGTTCAGTTTTCAGCTCTGGCTTTGACTAGAGACAACGTCGTTTTAACTTCCGTGGCGCTGATTTCATCTCTGAGACTGCGTCTCCATGAGCCTCGAGGTCGTCCACTTCTGCGCGATCCGCTTGGATTCCAATCGAGGGCATTTCTACTGACTACGAAAACAGGTTTTTGGAGTGTAAGGACTATCCATCTCCATTTGCGATCTCAGTTTTCCAAATTAATCGGTTGTGGTTTACAGCGCCTGAACAATTCTTGGTTTGACCACCAAATATGAAGAATTACTCAGAGAATTTTTGAAATTTTCTGGAGCTTTCAGCTGACATGTTTCATGTTTCGCTCATGTAAATATTAAAAAAAAATAATTTTCGTTTGAAATGGTCACGCAGCACGCACGGTTTCCATGGGTATTGACGACCCTGCTCGAACTAAAGATTGTTTGAGATAATCCATAATTTCTGTGAGGTCTTCGATAGGCCATGTTCGCCAATTCTGACCACAAACTATAGTTCAATGGATTCAGATCAGGACTTCCAAACACCCAATCTACTGCAATCTTCTGCGGGTATGAACCTAGGAGTGTTGTTTTTTAGCCACTGCTGGCTGGTGGTTTGCAACTTACGGACTGGACCGGAAGCTTGCTGGATGATCCAACGCTCTCCATTGAAGAGAGTACTGCTTAACTGCTTCACCACGCCCTCTAAGAAATTCTCCTGGTAGTACACTTTAGCGCTGGTCTGAACCAGGTTTTGGCAGAAATGAAGGGATGTAACGCCTTTACAAGACACTTCCCACCAAACCATTAAGGAGGCTGGCTTCACATATGTGAGAATAATATTTTCATGGCCTTTGCCCGCGTACCACCGAAGAAACTGCTTGCATCTGTCGAATCTAATTTTCTTCAAGCGAGTTGTCAAAATTTGACGAGTTGAGTGAAGGAAGGCTTTCATGTGGAGATCGTCTCCAATTAATCTTGACATGGATTTTCTGCTTTCTAAGGGGATTTTTGCGATTTTTTTTTCATACGGCTTTTATGGCTACACTGGTTTGAACTTTTTTTCTCGGAGACTAAGTACAACCAGAGGAAATACCGCATGCCGCCTTGACTTGGAACCCGCAAGGAACGACAAAAAGAGGCAGACCATTGATGACTTGGCAAAGGACTATCCACAATGAAACTGGAAAATCGTTTAATGAACTGAGTTTTATGTCTAGAAATAGAAATGTTTGGAAAACTTTTGTTGAATACTTAAGCTCCTAAAGGAGTATGGAATGATAAAGTACAACAAACTAAACGAAAATATAATCAGAAAATCCTGGAAAAGGTGGGAGAGCTGGGAAGGAATGCTGAGGTCATGTGTAGACATGACGACCCCAATCGTTCTCGATTTCTTCTAACACAAACTTGAAGAGAAGGCGGCTACCGTAGCCAAAGGGGTTGGTGCGTGACTACCATCGATAGGCGATGGCAAACTCCCGAGTGTATTTCTGCCAAGAAAAAGCAAATATGCAATTCGGAGTCGGCTTGAAATTGTAGGCACCACCATTTTGGAACAACGTTAAGATGAACGCCACAAATAGGAGGACCTCGATCAAACACCTAAAAGAAGTGTTCACACGATTAGATACGAATCTCGGGCAGCGAGGAATGTACGAAGTGTAGGGAGCAGGGCTCAAGGGAAATTGTAGAACATATCTGAGGTCACCACAGTTTGATGGATTGGTGGATATCTCAGAATAGAAACAGGCATCATGCGGGTGGGCCAATTCAAAACACAAACACATAACTAATGAACTCCCTCTGGTATCGCTATGGACCGAATCGGTCTATGCTTGACTGCAGCAGAAACTACCACATCTGCAAGTGCTGAGAACTTAAAACTAGCAAACAAGCTATTCCATGAAAAGCGGGTACAATGGGCGTTATCAACATGCAGCCCATACAAATCTCCTGGACCTGATGGGATATTCCCCTGTCTTTTACAGCAGGGTGCACACCATATTATCCCTAATTTGACCAGACTATACAAAGTAAGCTTACTGCTAGGATAGGTTAGGTTAGGGTTAGGTGAAGTGGCTGTCCTACGACGCACCTAGGCCAGTTAGAGGCCCCTTGTGATACCACCGGAACTGTCCTATCCTACTCAGCTTGGTCCTCTCTAAACCATTGTGTGGCCTTTAAAAAGCTAGCTATACTAGATAGTTTGAGATTTGCAACATCTGCAATGCTGTCCAGATAAGCGAAACCGAGCAATCTCCACCGCCTTCTACACAGAGCCATGCACCCGCATAGAAGGTGTTCGATTGTCTCTACCTCCTCTATATCTTGACAGCTTCTACAATAGTCATTAGATGGTGCCCCTAATCTACTGGCATGTCTTCCTATTAGACAGTGCCCAGATAGGACACCTACGACAATCCTTAGATCCCTCCTGCCTAACTTAAGTAGACTCTTAGTTCGACCCATGTTCCATTCGGGCCACGCTAGCCTACTTATAGCGCAGGTGTTTAACTGCCTCCAGTTGGAGTTAGCAGCACTAATGGTGTATCTGTCTATCAAAAGTTTACATGTTGCCAGGGGCATAGGTATGTCAAGCCTGTCCTGACTAATTTGGAGCGAGGAGCCTAATCTAGCTAACTCATCTGCCTTACAGTTACCTATAATGTTACTGTGTCCTGGCACCCAGAGTAGATTAATAGAAAAGTACTGTGCAAGTGTTGTTAATAATTTGTAACACTCCTTTACTGTCTTAGACGAGTGTTTGCTTGATAGAAGCGATTTCAGAGCTGCCTGACTATCGGAATAAATGAAGATATCTCTAACAGTGACTACGCTTTTATTTAGCATTAAAAGGCTTTCTGAGATTGCCAGGATTTCGGCCTGGAATACGCTACAATGATCAGGTAAGCGAAAGGAAAAATTGGCGCAAATAGTTTCCGAATATACACCACCTCCCACTTGATCATTGAGTTTTGAGCCGTCCGTATATATACTAACCACGTTTTCGTTGTTTGTTAACCCATTCACCCAGTCCTCTCTGGATGGAAAATGGACTGTATAAGGCCTGTCTAGGTATGTATTCACCGAGTCACAAAAGTCGGTGGTATTAGGAATACCTGGAAACATCCCAAGTATGCGCGAGTGTCCCCATTTGTTTGTCTTGAGCATCGATGATTCCCTCAATCTTAGAGCCGTTTTGGCGGCCAGTTGTCTGCAATATAGGTCAATTGGTAGTAGATGCAACATAACACTTAGAGCCGAAGTTGGCGTTGTTTTGAGCGCCCCAGTGATACTGAGGCTTGCCGCCCTCTGAATACTATCTAGTTTCTTAATGGAAGTTTTCTTATCAAGGGATGGCCACCAGACCAGGACTCCGTAGGTCATAATTGGTCTGACAATGGCCGTATATAGCCAGTGAACTATTTTGGGGGCTAGTCCCCATTTTAAGCCTACAGTTCTCTTACAGGAGTAAAGCGCCGTAGCAGCCTTCTTTATTCTTTCCTGAACATTCAGCTTCCATGAAAGTTTCCTGTCAAGGGTTAAACCTAAGTACCTGGCCTTTTCACCGACCAGCAAAAGAGTTCCGTTGAGTGTCAGAGGCCGGCAGTCGGGAATTTTATATTTCCTTGTAAACAACACTAGTTCCGTTTTGGCCGCATTCAGGCTCAAACCACATGTTTTGGCCCAAGTATCCACATATTTTAAGGTTCTTTGCATTAGACTGCAGAGGGTTTCTGGAAACTTCCCCCTTATTACTATAGCTACATCGTCCGCGTAGGCCACAACCTTAATTCTCCTCTCCTCCAGATCCAGCAACAACTTGTTCATAGCTAGATTCCACAGAAGAGGAGAAAGCACCCCGCCTTGAGGAGTACCTCTACAGACAGATCTGCGCATCACCGAAGAGCCCAACGTCGAATTCACGAACCTGCTCGTAAGCAACTGTTCAATGAAATTCACAAAGGTTCCGGAGATGCGCAGGTCTGACAGCGTGTTCGTTATGACCTTAGGCAGGATGTTGTTAAAAGCTCCTTCGATATCTAAAAAGGCTGCCAGTGAATAATCTTTAACCTCAAATGAGCTTTCAATTGATGTGACCAGTGAGTTTAGGGCCGTCTCTGTAGATTTTCCTTTACAGTAGGCATGTTGCGATTTGGAAATACGTGAGTGGGGTACGCTGTACCTGATAACTGAGTCGATCAGCTTTTCTAATGTTTTCAGTAGAAAGGATGATAGACTAATCGGTCTGAAATCCTTAGGTTTGGTATGCGAGCTTCTACCTGCCTTCGGGATAAAGATGACCTTAACCTCCCTCCATGCTGAGGGAATGTGTTTTAACTGAAGAGTACTTTTGAAAATGGTTACTAACCACCTTGTGATATGAGCCAGAGGCTGCTGAAGTTGTGCCGGTATTATCCCATCAGGGCCTGGCGATTTATACGGCTTAAAATTTCCTATAGCCCAAGTAATATTAGTTCCATTGATTATGTCTGAGATATCTGAGTTAATCTGAAATTCTGATACTCTGGGGTTGCAAGTTCGGGTAGGACCCGAGTTATAGACTTCAGAGCTCCCCGGAAAGTGAGTATCTAATAGTAAACTTAGCGACTCCTTGGTAGAAGTCGTCCAGCCGTTGTCTGGCTTCTGTAAAAAGCCAATAGATGTCGTTGATCTAGCCAAGACCTTTCTTAAGCGAGAAGCTTCCGCTGTAGTTTCTATATCCTCACAGAACGACCTCCATGAAGATCTTTTTGCTTTCCTCAACTCTTTTTTATAGACTTTGAGTTGCTCATAATAGAAGTTCCAATCGTCTTCCGAATTAGAGTATTTCGCCTATTTAAATATTGTTCTACATACACTCTTATGAAGGCTAAGTTCTGAGGACCACCATGGGGGTTTTGTCTTCCCCTTGTGCCTGACAAGAGGGCAAGACTTATTTAGCGCTTTGCAACATGTTCCGGTAAACAAATTGACTAGCTTATCTAATTCTTGCTCGTTTTCTGGATAGTAAGGGGGAATTTCGGGAAGATTTCTCTCCAACTCGTAATTATACATCTGCCAGTTGGTCTTCCTGTAGTTCCTAAAACTAGTAGGTTGAGGGATTTCTTTTTCTAATATTAATTCAATATAGCGATGGTCTGAGAAGGAGTGCTTCTCTAATACTCTCCATTGAACCACCTTATCTATTAAACAATCTGAGACTAGGGTGATGTCAAGAACTTCCTGACGATTCCTGATTATAAAAGTAGGATCGTTCCCACGATTACATAACAGCAATTTAGTACATAAAATGTAATTGAAAAGTAACTCACCACGTTCGTTGATATCCGAGCTTCCCCATACAGAGTGGTGTGCATTCACGTCACCACCCAGTATTAGTCTGCTTTTGGAGGTTTCGCTGTCCGTTATCAAATCCACCAACAGTTGTGGTGGTACGGGTTCTTCGTGGGCCAAGTACATCGACGCCATACGAAATTCGATGTCACCTGCTTCCCAGCTTACCGTCGTGAAGTCTTCATTGCTATATTTTGGGATTAAGAAAACGTTAAGTTTAGATTTAGCTAATACGCATGTCCTACTTTTACCTGCACAGCTGGCAGCATAAAGCTTGTAGTGCGGAGCCCTCAATCCGCATATGCGCCCTTGTCTCACCCATGGCTCCTGAATGAGGACAATGTCAGGATTTTCTACCGCCATTAGTTCAACAAGGGCTGCTGTAGCTGCTTTACTGTGGTGCAGATTTATTTGAAGGAGCCTCATTGGTTACGTCTGCGTCTACCTCCCCCAGGAGCTCTTTCTCCGACAACAGGTTAGCAAAGTCTTCTGACAAATCCGCCCCAGAAGAAGCGTGTCCAATACTGTCGACATCGCCTATTGACTCCTTTTCGTGCACGTCCATCTCGCTAGACGACTCTTCATCATCAGCAAGCTGGCCTAACATGTCGCTTCTGTATGTCCTGATTTTGATCTTACAGAAGCCATAATTGACTTCGCCATCGCTCTTCGCCAATGGCTCTAGTGAGTCCTCAGTCAGCAGTAGCATGACTTGCATAGTGGCTCTTTTCGACTCCACCTCGGTGTTTGACTTCTCCTCAAAAGACTTGACAAATTTCCATTTGTCAGCTGGAAGATTAGGATTGCATGCTCTTAGCAGCTGCATGATATCCTCAGGCTCTGATGGAGTAGTTGGTAACCAAGCTCTTGCTCTTGGGCGAGACGGAATTTCCTTCTTCTCGACCACCGCCAGCTTGGCACCGGGATATACTTCACCAACTTTAGAGATGGCAATCCTGTAAAGCTGCACCGACCTTTCGTCGTCGCAAGCAACTATCTTTATTTGCCCCTGATACCACCCTGCATCTGTACAGGAAGGAGGAGGCCCAGGGTTGCTGGTCATAACTTCCATCGCTACTTTCGTCAGCGCAGCATTCACCCATTTCCACTGGTTCTTGGGGATTTTTCCTTCAGGGTCGTTTTCGTCTACAACGCCTATAATGATGCGGTTTTTTGCAACCTCCGCAAAAGACTTGTGTGGCGTGACATTGTGCAGCCTCATTTTCTTCGCCTGCGAGCTGTCCCCCTCGGCTGACCTCTGACGCTTAGATATGTCCGGATGCACCGGACGCTCAATCTGGAAATTGGGTAGTACCGCCTTCGCCCACTCGATCGCTTCTTGCAACTCCTTAGTGAGTTCTTCCCCAGCTGGTGGCGTTGAGTGTACTCTAGTGAGTAACCTGGCCGCATTGCGCCTTTCCTGGTACCCAGCTTTTGACGGGTCGGAAATTTTTATTGTAGGCCATTTCTGGACCTGAGAACTGCTTTTAGCGCTGACTGAGGTCGCAGTCACCTCATCTTGGCGACCAACTTTCGGTTGTCGCAACAGTTGCTTGTTTGGCTGGACCAAATTACCAGCCGTAGATTTGTTAGCCCCCGAATTTTGACTAGGCTTGGCCTCAGTCGCAATTGGGGCTGAAGAGAGGCTCGTCAAGGACGCTGCCTTTATTGCAGAGCTGGAAGCTCCTTCCGGTCCTTTAGTGGAGGAACCGGTCTCCCTGGAATTTTTATTTTTTGATTTGCCAATATTCATTTTGGACCCACGAGTGTTGGAGAAGGAGAAGTCCGCCTACGCATAGCTCCAGTTACGTAGGTAAGGCTAGCTATTACGGAGGGCGCCAGGTATCCGTAAGCTCCGTTTACGACTGAGTTATTTTTGAAAAGGGCCCCCAGCCTGACAGATCCTCGGCACGGGTCGCATTACACCTTGATCCAGCCCTTTACCCCCGACCATGCTAAAGATACTCCGAATGATGTTGTACTATTGAGGAGTAGCGAACACCAAACTTTGTATAATTAACTTAGCTAGGTACCTCCTATTTCAGGACTACTGTGGTACCTATTACCAGCCGGCACCCTCTGGGCGGGTTCAGTGGAGGATTTTTGCCAGCCAGGATATTTACTGCTAGGATATTTACCTACAAAATGGGCTGAGGTTGTATTTATTCCAAAGGTAGAGAAAAAACCTGAACAATTGCCTAAATCATATAGACCAATAGGTCTCAGCTCATTTTTTCCTTAAAACAATGGAAAAGATAGTTGATCAGTATATTAGGGGAAACAATCTAGCTAAATTCCCACTGCGTCGACTTCAATTTGCCTATCAACGGGGAAAATCCACTGAGACTGCAATACACAGCCTGGTAACAGTTATTGAAAAGGCTATTGAGTACAAACAGATAGCTCTATGTGCATTTATTGACATATCAGGGCCTTTTAAAACACTTCCTATGAAGCAATCTATAATGTCCTATATGTAAAGGAGGTATCTGAACCCATCACTAGAAGGATAATATTCATGCTGAAATCTAGGACGATCAGCACCGAACTAAAAGGAGCAATAAAATCTATCAAAGCCTCAAGTGGTTGCCCTCAAGGAGGCGTACTCTCTCCCTTTTGTGGACTCAAGTCATAGATGAACTTCTCCACAAACTGAACAACCTAGGTTTTCACACTCAGGGTTCCGCTGATGACCTAGTAGTTTATGTATTAGGCTGGCATGAGGAAACCATTTCGGATCGCATGCAGCAAGCCCTTACAATAATAAACAAATGGTGCACGGAAAAAGGGCTTTCCATTAACCCATCAAAAACAGCACTTGTACCGTTTACTAGGAGAAGGAACATAAATCTCAAATGTCCGACCCTTAATGGAACAACACTTGAACTCTCGACAGAAGAGAACTATCTTAGCGTCAGTCTTGACAAAAAGCTTACGTGGAATTCCCATATTGAGAGAGTTACTTCAAAAGCCACAAGGGCGTAAGGCTTTTTGGTAAGACATGGGGACTAAACCCCAGAATGACCTTCTTGACATTCACCACAGTTGTGAAACCCAGAGCCACTTATGCATCCTTAGCATGGTGGCCCAAGGTCAAGCAAAGAAAAGCAGTAAACGAATTAAACAAACTGCATCGCCTGATAAGTGTTGGTAATACAGGGGCTATGAAAACCACCGCTTCCAATCTTGATTGGAAGGGAAGCTCGCTCGAGTACCTTAAGATTAAAAGGTATATCTGAACTTAAAAGTGGGGATATGAAAGGATATTTAAAGATCTTAGAAGACTTCCTACATAGTCCCGTTCTTCATAGGGATGATATACTATCACCCAAACCAATACTCAATAGGAACTTCCAAGTTAGACTGGAGAACTAATTCTATCACTTTCAAACCTGGCTCTCAGCTGCGGTTTACTGATGGGTCCAAATTGGAAAATGGTAGAACAGGGGCAGGAATCAATGGGCCTAAATTCAAAAAATCGATTCCGATGGGACTCTACCCAACAATATTCCTGGCAGAAATACATGCCATTGAAATATGTGTGAGAGAATGTCTTAGCAGGAAAATGAGAGGTACTCACATCTACATACTTTCAGATAGCGAAGCGGTTCTAAAAGCTCTTCTATCAACAACTATCACCTCTAAATTGGTAAATGATTGCCTAAACCTTCTCAACACGTTAGGAAAGCTCAACATAGTAACAATAGGCTGGATTCCGGGACATGAAGGGCATGAGAGAAATGAAATGGCTGATGACCTTGCAAAACAAGGAGCAAATATGCAACTTACTGGTCCTGAGCCTTTCTGTGGACTCACAAAAGGCCACATTAATGAATTCCTTAGGAAATGGGAAAAAAAGAAAATTTGCTGCACACTGGCGAAACTGTGCCGGTCAGCGTCAAGCCAAACTATTTCTAAGTCCAACGAAGGAATATCTGACAAGCTTCTCTCACTAAGCAGAGTAGATCTACGTCTTTTAACAGGATATCTTACAGGTCACTGCAGCCTGAGGTATCATCTAAATAATATTGGTCTATCTGAGACCAATGTCTGCCGCTTTTGCGAAATGGACATAGAAAGCTCAGAACATGTGCTTCGTGAATGTCCTGCGTTGGACAGACAGAGACTTCATCACCTTGGTGGTATCGTAGTATTTCCATGAAATCTTTGGAACAACAAACCCAAAATTGTGCTAAAATTTTTAAAAAGCCTAAATCTCTAGGGTTACAAAAATAGGCCTTTCACAATAGATCAGCTCTGGTCGCAGTGCGTAATGGCCTTCTAATAATAATAAATAATAATATGCTTGACTGCAAATCAGCCAGTTCAACCTAACCTAACTTAAATCAGTACTTTATTATTTAACCTATCTGATAATCGCTGCACATATTAAAGTGAAACATACTGTATGAGTGTATCACACATTGTAGCTACTTTCAATTACAAGTCTGGTTCATTTAAGTAAAGAATTCCGAGCACTTACTCTTATCTCACTATGCAATAGAAATAAGCAAAGCCGATGTTGGCCATAAATATTCAGGGCCAGCACTTTGAATTCTTTCATGAATATGTATTTACACGTTCACGTAGATAAATGAAAGTGTTTGGAAGAAAATTACCATAATTCCAGTTTGTTTTCTTCACGGACTCTACTTGAGCATGAAAACTAGAAATGTCTCCAACAAACCGACTGCCATTATTTGGTCATTAGCTGTCTTAGTAGCAGCCGTAGCGCTCATCACAGCCGATTTGAATGCAGCTGAGACCAATGCAGCTGCTACTCCTCATGGACAACTTCAAACTCGCATTTTTGGTGGCCGAACGGCAGCAAAAGGACAATTTCCATATCAGGTGCTGGTGATATGTAATCGAACTATTTTCGTGCAACTTTGCGGTGGCTCAATCATTTCCCCAAACTATGTTTTAACGGCCGGGCATTGCGTTGACGACAGCGCTTACGAACCATGGCTAATAAGCATTCGTGCGGGCACAACCGTTTTCAATCTAGGTGGCGTTGTAAAGTACGCTTCCGCGGTGATCATCCATCCTCAGTATTTACTCACTGGGCTTGCTAGTGATATCGCTCTACTGAAATTGGAAAGCTCACTACAGTTCAACGATGTAATCAATTTCGTACCACTTCGTAAAAAGGAGATACCTGAAGGCGGCGCAGTCATCGTCAGCGGTTGGGGTCGCGTATCCGAGAGCAGAACAACTTATCTATTGAAATTCAAGATTGAGTTCGCTATAAGCTATGACAAATGTATTCGAAGAGTGGGTCCATTGCCAGACTCAATGAGATGTTTGAACAAGACTGTGGGCAGTGGCTTGTGTTTGGGCGATTCTGGTGGTCCGGCCGTGTACAATGGCCAATTAGTCGGTGTAGCTTCATATGTGGTAAATGGTTGTGGTAGCGAATTTCCGGACGTATACACGGATGTGGTTGCAAAAAGGGGTTGGATACTGAAAAATATGGAAGAGTAGTTAAATTTGTTCACTTTAAGTCTGTTAAACATTCATGTAAGTGCATGTAGAAGTAAATAAATATTTGAAATTAGCTAACTCAGGTGAATCATTCACAGTTGCCGAATGTGAAAATGTGCGCAATGTGGATGCAGATAACTGTAGGTGCTTTATTTAAAGAACAAAGCATAAACTAATACAGTGTTTTTTTCAAAAAGTTAGTCTCATTGCTTTCAATTTGAAAATTATTGAATACCTAGAAATCTTCATTGGCCTTGTTCTTCTTCTTCTTGATTGGCGCGATAACCGATTACGCGATAACAAAGCGCGTCAGTCGTTTCTTTCTCCTATTAACCGGTGCCAGTTGGACACACCAAATGAAGCCAAGTCCTTTTGCACCTCATCTTTCCAACACAGAGGAGACCTTCCTCTTCATCTGCTACCACCAGCTGGTACTGCATCGAATACTTTCCGATCCCGAGCGTTTGTATTCATTCGCACGATATCACCCATCCAATGATTGCGCTGTATATTTATTCAACGCGCTATGTCTATGTCGTTGTAAAGTTCTTACAGCTCATTGTTTCATCGCCATCCCCAACATGCAAAGGTCCAGAAATTTTTCGCAGGATCCAAGGGACGCCTCATCGGATGATGGTAGCGCGAGCATGACGGGAGCCAACGGGTTAATTGCAGCGAAATCAGAGAGAATGCTTGCCTACCCTGGAAATATTTAAGATTTGGACACTCGAAAATTAATCGCACCCTTTCGGGTACGCACTGGCTTACACCATTCATAATTTTGTTTTGAACATAACATCTTCACACGAACCCCAGAAAGATGTGGATGGGATAACGTTAAGAACCTTAACCGAGTGGCCATCTTCACTGACGGCTAAAGACTAAACAATAAGTCCAGGAGTGGCAACCACTGTGCCTAACTACTAAATCTAAGTCAACGGCTACCTGCCTACTGCAGCGTCTTTCAAGTTGAATTAATTGCCATAAAAGAGGCTGCATTGTGGGTTAGGAACTAGTCTGTTATAGCCCAAGCGATCACTATCTACTCTGACTGTCAAACTGCCGTAATACTTCTCCGAAAGTAGCAATTCATTGTTGCACCGCGAACGTTGTCTGAGTTACTGGAAATTGCATAGCGGATGAGCCGGCTAGGAGGGAACTGAACTTCAATTAGTTAATGTTGCCCACTATGCGGGCATCCTTTTATATATATTATATATAATTATTTTTTAATTGAGCTTTTAGTTCCTGATTTCGCCATCGCACATACTGTGTCCTGTTATATCTACGTACAACAATCTTTGAACTTAAACTCGTCTCCTTGGACTCTCCCGTGTACATACATATATATGTATGTATGTATAAGAAATTCACATTTCATCTGTATGTCTGCCAGTCCATCGAAATCGCGAAACCAACAAAATTTGCAATTGCGCACTTCACATTGACGACAATTGCAACATTTTCCAGGCGCCACATAAATAGGTCACTGGTGTATACATACATGATGCACTAATAGACACACGCACGCATATGTACTTGTATATGTAAGCATTGTCAAATATAGTGCCCATCCGGTGAATACATCCAATCCAGCGAATGCGCCATGAAAAGTGCAATGGATATGTGTGAGCGTGAAATGGCGTTGAAGAGATGGCGAAGCTACTGGTACACATACGAGTCCACTCGTTCGGGAGCAACAAATATGGGTCAGCATTTGCAACAATAGGTATTCCCTTAATTAAAAGTAAGATAAATAAAGTAAAAAAATCGCTCAATTAATAACATTTGACGTGCCATTATTGACAAGACAAGAATGCATCGTTGGATTAAAATCACGGTACAGCGAGTAAGAAACGTCCTTTAGTACCGTAAACAACTGGTGCAATGAATTTTCTCGTGACCAAAAACCTTTGTATGCGTTGGGAAAATTTTTAAATTTAAATGTTTTCAATGTTGCTGGAATTCATAGTGAAGTGAAAGTTAAACTCGCATACAAAATATTAAAGCATCTGGAATTACTGAAAGACATCCTTCCAAATATAGATTTATTTTTGAAAAATAAAAATTTAAACATTTTAGAAATTATGCACATAATATTTGATTGAATAAGATTTTCTTTACTAAGCTTCTGAAATACTATACATTTTTGAAGTCCAGTGTGCCAACTAAGTTAGGGTTATATTGTATATGTCTCCTATAAATAATAATAATAATATGTAATATAAATTTTTGTTTATCATTTTTGTACTGCTCATTTGAGAGGCTTTGCATATGCGACGCCCACTGTGACCACTACTTGCAGCGCAGTCGTCAATGGGCACCTCTGCTCCCCACCCCTATTTATTTATTTCGGCTAACACAACAACCACAGGATATATTTCAGTGCTAGACTCTAATGGTATTACAATATAACGCACAAAAAATTAAAAATTCATACAATTTATTAAATTAAAATTAAATTATATTCTTCATGGCGGGTAAGATTTGAAGGAAAAGAAAGAGTAATGCAAGAAGTAATACAAAGCGAAGTAAATCAGAGGCAAATACTAAAAATATTCTTTGCAAAAATACAAATTATCCTTTATTGTGCATAGTGCATAGCAGAAATATAAATAGTAACCCTCGCACCTAGAATATTTTTAATGTAAGAGGCTATATTTAATATATAACATCCTTTATATTTCCGCAAATGCACTTAAATTACTCCCGAGATGAAAATGCTTGCGCCTAAGAATATGCAATACTCGTTTTTGGGCTCCCAAATGGCCATAGAGGCACCGATGTGTATGCCTACTGTACTACCACAACGACAATAGGTTAAGTATACATGCAATACATATATAATATACAATAGTTTTTTGTCAAATGCAAGGTGGCGCAAAATTAATCACCCTATCGAAAGATCTATAATAATAGCAAAAGTCCACTCATATTTGACACTTATAAACGAAACAGCTACAGTACAAGCAGACAAGCAATGGAGCACCTAAAGAGCAAAATAGAGATTTCCATCACTCAAAAGAATTTTATTTTTTATTTAGTAAAGAAGTTATTCAAAAACAAAATTGCTGATTCATTTTGCCCCACCTTGTAAATATATATTTTAAGACTGTTAACATTGTTGGGAAGAAACGAAAAAGGCACACAGAGCATACTAGTACAGAACTATCGAATTTCGTACTAGTTTCCAACCATAGAATTTCGTACTACTTTCGAATTATTGAATTTTGCACTAGTCTCCAAGTATCGAGTTTCATACTAGTTTCGAAAAATCACATTTCATACTAGTTTCGAACTATCGAATTTCGTACTAGTTTCCAACCATAGAATTTCGTACTACGGCTGGAATTTAGAACAATGCCGATCTTGGAATTTCTGGCAAACTATAATGTTTTTTTTTATGAAACTTGGTGGAGATGTTAGTGAGGTGTTAAGGAACACTCTTTATAACTTTAAATTAATCGGGAAATAATAATTTTTTAATTATTTACATTCAAAATGCCCTTGGGAACATCAGTATAATTTGCCACATTACACTCTATATTTTTTAACATTTCACTATAAATCACCAAATATACACTCACACGCGTGTTTGTACCGATTTTTATGCCAATATTCTAATTATATCTATTAAAATTAAATGCAAATTCATTTGCCTATGCAATCACATTCCAATTTTAAGCGCGAACAAGAAGAAGATTGGAATTACAACAGTATTGTGTTGCCGGATGCCTGCAAATGAAAACAAAAATTAAGTACTTGAGTTTAGTGTTAATGATGGGAATGGGGGTTATTGTGCCTGCTTACTACATACACGCATATGACGTTTTAATTTTGGGTTCAATGGTTTTAACACGGAAAGGAGTTTTACGCAAAAATACTGTGGATTGCGTAGCCGGAGTTGGACTGATGAGGGTTATTTTTTTGAAGTGCGGCCGAAGGCCGCCCACGCGAAAAGGAGTTCTACGCAAAAATACTGTGGATTGCGTAGCCGGAGTAGGACTGATGAGGGTTATTTTTTTGAAGCGCGGCCGAAGGCCGCCCACGCGAAAAAGAGTTCTACGCAAAAATACTGTGGATTGCGTAGCCGGAGTAGGACTGATGAGGGTTATTTTTTTGAAGTGCGGCCGAAGGCCGCCCACGCGAAAAGGAGTTCTACGCAAAAATACTGTGGATTGCGTAGCCGGAGTAGGACTGATGAGGGTTATTTTTTTGAAGCGCGGCCGAAGGCCGCCCACGCGAAAAGGAGTTCTACGCAAAAATACTGTGGATTGCGTAGCCGGAGTAGGACTGATGAGGGTTACTTTTTTGAAGTGCGGCCGAAGGCCGCCCACGCGAAAAGGAGTTCTACGCAAAAATACTGTGGATTGCGTAGCCGGAGTTGGACTGATGAGGGTTACTTTTTTGAAGTGCGGCCGAAGGCCGCCCACGCCAATAGGAGTTCTACGCAAAAATACTGTGGATTGCGTAGCCGGAGTTGGACTGATGAGGGTTATTTTTTTGAAGTGCGGCCGAAGGCCGCCCACGCGAAAAGGAGTTCTACGCAAAAATACTGTGGATTGCGTAGCCGGAGTAGGACTGATGAGGGTTATTTTTATGAAGCGCGGCCGAAGGCCGCCTACGCGATAAAGAGTTCCACGCAAAAATACTGTGTTAATTAATTTAATTTAATTTTAATTACTTTATTATTTTTTGTGATACGCTTAATATCATTGTTTTTAAGTTTAAATGAGTTGTATGTTTTTATTTTCAAATTCATTTCTCAACTTTAAATTACAGCAAAAAATACTGCAGTTTTACAATGAACCTTCCACTGAACATCCCTGCGTGCGAACTTCGTTTTCATTTCAGGTGTATGGCAACACCAACTTTTCGCTAAATTATAGAACTTTAACATTAAATTACTTAAAAACTATAAGCCTCCGGCAGGTTCTGTTTTCAGTTTTAAGATGGGGATACACCCCTCTATCATCCCCTTTTTACCGTTTTTTCCAAAGCGATCGGCATTATACTAAATTCTAGCCCGTACTACTTTCGAATTATCGAATTTCGTACTAGTTTCAAACCATTGAATTTGGTACTAGTTTCGAAAAATCACATTTCATGCTAGTTTCGAACTTTGTCCTAGTTTCGAATTACCGCATTTCGTGCTAGTTTAGAAGTATGGTATTTCGTACTAGTTTCGAAATATTGAATTTCATACTAGTTTCGAATTATCGAATTTTGTACTAGTTCCGAACTATCAAATTTCGTAGTAGTTTCGAACTATCGAATTTCATACTAGTTTCGAACTATCGAATTTTGTACTACTATCGAACTATCGAATTTGGAACTAGTTTCGAACTATCGAATTTCATACTAGTTGCGAACTATCGAATTTCGTGCTACTTTCGAATTATCGAATTTGGTACTAGTTTCGAACTTAGTTGCGCAATATCGAATTTCATACTAGTTTCGAGCTATCGAATTTCATACTAGTTTCGAACTATCGAATTTCGTACTAGGTTCGAATTATCAATCTTCGTACTTCTTTCAAACTATCGAATTTGGTATTAGTTTCGAACTATCGAATTTCGTACTAGTTTCAAACTACCGATTTCGTACTAGTTTCGATCTATCGAATTTCATACTAGTTTCGAACTATCGAATTTCGTACTAGTTTCAAACTACCGAATTTCGTACTAGGTTCGAACTATCGAATTTCGTAGTAGTTTCGAACTATAGAATTTCATACTAGTTTGGAAATATTGAGTTTCATCCTAGTTTCGAATTATCTAATTTTGTACTAATTTCGTACCATCGAACTTTGTACTAGTTCCGTAGCATCAAATTTTGTACTAGTTTCGAATTAAGACTTTTTCCGAGCCCGAGAAAAGAGAAGATATCCAAGACATGGTTCCAAACTCATTCGAAACGCACCACTTTCGTACAATATGGCTGATTTCCCTATGGGGAAAGCGCCAACCGTATACCAATAAGCATGATTATTAATAAATTTGTTTACGAATAAAGAATTGGTGGAAGCGCCAAGAATGGTCATTGTAGCGGAAGTGGCAGCCAAATGAATTAACGGGTTTCAAATTCAATTAGACAAAACATCCGAAACATACATGGATCCGATATGTTTATACAAATGAAATGTGCTGAAATTTTGATACCCAACACGAACATACGTAGTTGCATTACATTACACACGTACACACACGTACTTCCATATATACAAACAAAAGAGTGCGCAGTCACTTTTATGCTGCACCTACACAAAAACCTCAAAAGCTGCACAAAGCCTAAGCAACTTTCCGTCTGTTTACTTTGTATTTGTTTTTGTGTTCAATTGCACATTCAAACAAATGCATACATGTGCATGCAAGTATGCAGGCCACGGACCCTTTCAATGTAAACAAAATTAACGCCGGCATTAACATCAGCAAATCTGGTATTTTGTTTATCTTTTCATAATTCTTGTTAATTTGTTTAGTCAGGAGTTCGATGATCTTTTCAAATGCATTGAGTGGGGCTTACCTCCCGCATATTAATTAAATTTTTAATTGTAGAAGAATTATAGAAAATATGTGAATTAAATATTGAACAGAACGGGCAACGGAATTGAAAATTCAAACTCAGATTATCTTGACGGCAAATCTTTCTTGAAAAAACTTAATTTTAAACAAAGAAAAGAAATCTATTTGGGGACAACACTTTTTTAATTCCCACCTTTGAGATATATGCATTCATATGTATGTACATATATTGAAATATACTCGTAGGTAGGTTTGTCTTTTATATCTTGCAATAAATTAATAAAAATACAAAATACATTTCAAAATGTTCGCCTTTGAAGTCAATAAAATTTTGTATTCGCTTGAACCAATTTTCAAAGCATTTTTGCCACTCAGAAGTGGTTACCTCCAATAAGAGCTGTTTAAAGACTTCAACAGCATCTTCAGGCGTTGAAAAACGTTGACATCGTATTTTATTTTTGATGTTTGGGAACAAAAAGAAATCATTTGGTACCAAATGACGGTTGTAAGGCTGATGATCCATTAATTCTATCTTTTGAGTGCTCAAAAGCTGTCTTGTGCGAGTCGATACGTGAGAGCTCGAATTGCCTCCGGCATGTGAAGGCACCCCGCACGACACTAACCACCTTTTCACATGCCCCATCAAACCCACTCATCTAACACCCCTCTCCCTATGGACCCAACCTGTCGAAATAGCAAGCAAATGAGCGCTTTGAACGCTGTAAGATACCTTGTAAAGGAAAAAGGAAAGAGAGATGTTAGCCATATTCAATAATGCAAAATACATTTTTGATTCATGATTTCGTCTAGAAGCTGGGAAAATCATTGTGCGAATTTTTCTTCTAATAGTAAAAATGTACAAGATGAGATGCCAATCATACCAACGACACAAGTTTTGGTTGCGCGAATTATATTTATGTAAATATATCGACAAAAACATGAGCACTTTCAGCTTTGTAAGCTTGCAAGATACGAAGAACAATATGATAATGATATTCATCTATGCTTTTCAAAGCTTTTTATTAATTTTTTTTTTAATTTTTGAGAAAGAAGTGTAAATAAACAATCTCTCTAATCTCTAAAATCCACAAATGCAGCTAAACCAAATCAAATTAAATGACAGATAGGGATGTTCAATTCCGAATGTCGAAAGAGCTGCAAATACATAGAATATTGAGCTATTTGAAACTTCGCCGCACTTGAAGCGCTTCAAGCAAAGCGGCCATTTCATCTCATTTCATATATTTCAGTATTGTTTTATTCATTTTTGACAGTCATCGAAACCAAGCAAACAAAGCCAGCCTGCATTGGGCCAGCACTCTTTCACACTTGTGAGTACCAATATTGTTGGCCACCGCTGTACTTCGAATATTGCTCAAATACTCAACGCCGGTAATTGTGCCGCTCTTCACTCTCTTTTTCTCCATGCATTTTCCAATGTTTTCCCATAAGCTTTTTGATGCATTTTCCGCGATGTTTACTCGTTTCTGTTTTGAACGCTGCATTCGTTGGTACATTGTTGTTGTTGAAAATATCATACATATATCACACACATACGTATATTACATACATACGAGTATCTGTATATACGTATGCACGAGCATTGCAGCTACTTTGATGCACGAGCATTAGTGGGGCTCGTGCGTCTTCTAAATGTGTGCTCGTGCCAATGTTTGCCATACTCTTATTCCTGCCCACTGCTGCGCTGATGATGGAGTTGTGTGGTGGACTACAATGACGCCCCCTATTGCTTTATCGCTGATGCATTGACGATTCATCGACTTCGTTTCTCAACGGCGGCGCTCTACTATTCGTATGCTCAGTTGGCAGCTGCTGCTGCTGCTGCGGCTACTGAGCATTTTGCTGTTTTGTCTATTGTGCTGGTTGGCGCAGTGGCCTCAGTTGATTCGGTATTGTTGAGTTGTTTACACGTGTTTATTTAACTTGCTCCGTTACTTACTGGCGGAGAGTTAAAGTACTCATCATTGCTCGGTTATACTCGCACTACTACGCAGCACTTACTCACTCCATGATAGAGAACACAACAACTACTTCTAATTGTAACGTATTGCCACCCTTTAGGCCGGTTTAAATCCCGTAATATTGTTGATGGTAGTGATGGTGCAACGCATATTGTGACAACGACAACAACAACAAGCAAACAACCCCTAGTAATATTTATTTTGCAGTTGCTTTTTTGGTGGCAGCGCATCGTTATATGCGAAATCGTGAAATTCGTACTCATCCATCGCACATTTGCTAGTCAAGCACTAGACTGGGGTAGGCCAAGGTGAGCCATCAACGTTTCGCGTGAAAAATGCGTTAGTGTGAATAGTGCTTATAAAAAAAAGTAATAAATAATTAATAATAATTACAAAAAAGTGAAAAAAATAAAAAGTCAAGTGTTTAAGCGAGTAAAAAAAATAAAAAGTAGTTAAATAAATACATACATACAAATCAAATCTCATCAATCTGGTCATAGTATTGTTGTTCCCTCTTCATTTATTGCTTGACAGCTGTTTGGCTCAAGTAAATAAGAGAAGGCGTATAAAATATTGCCATAGATAATTTTTATTATTTATTTAGTATTATTGTGTGACTAACATACATACATACATACATGCATACATAAGGAAAAATATATTTGTGCAAGTGTAAAAGTGCTCAAGTCACAGTTCTTTTGAGTTAATGCGACTATGGATCTTTCCACATACATATGCGCATAAAAGCTGTGTGTGTGTGCGTTGGATATGTGCATGTGACAGGCTAGTGATGCATCCTGCAAGTGAAATATTTGAGTTTCCTATTGCACTTACAAATATACATACATACATTGATATATACATAAATTCATGCACAGATATGCATCACATGACTATTGTTAAGATGTGTGCGCAGCTTTCAAGGACATTTGGGTGCTTCATAGGATGCAGATATGTATGTGTGTGCTTGCAACATACACGCAATACGTAAATACTGTTATGCAAAGTGCACACTTGCCATATGTTGACTGCAGAAAATTTAAATTGCGAATGAAGATTTTGGAAAACTATGAAAAGTTTTCTTTGTACTCAAGTATTAAAAGTTACTTGAAAACTGCTTGTGTACTTACTAAAGCTCTTCAAAAGTAGGTTACGTCTTCTTTAAATAATTACTAGTGTCTGTATAAGTACATAATTTACGGCCAGGGGATTTTTCAGTATGGGCATCTTACTTTTATTTAGATAACTGCTAGTTTGCTGGCTAAAGTGGGCGTGGTGAGTCACATACGTACACATCACAGACATAGATTTACATATGTATGTATGCACATACATATACATGCAACCTAGAACCTAAGGTAGCGTAGGTATTTGCTTCAAGCTATAGGGTTTTCCAATAAGAGGTGTTATTTTGATAATCAGAGAAAAATGCTATTTTTTAATATAAATGACCGGATGTTTATTTCATTATAAAGAAGAAGGTATGCTTGGCGGCCGCCGTGGCCGAATAAGTTGGTGCGTGACTACCATTCGGAATTTAGAGAGAGAACGTCGGTTCGAATCTCGGTGAAAGATCAAAATTAAGAAAAAAGTTTTTTCTAATAGCGGTCGCCCCTCGGCAGGCAATGGCAAACCTCCGATTGTATTTCTGCCATGAAAAAGTTCCTCATAAGAAGATATCTGCCATTCGGAGTCGGCTTGAAACTGTAGGTGCCTCTATTTGTGGAACAACATCAAGACGCACACCACAAGTAGGAGGACCAAACACCCAAAAGAGGGTGTACGCACCAATTATATATATATATACACAGTGCTGGACTTAAGTATAGGCACAATCCGCTTTATAAAAAGAACTGCCGTTTTATTTGTATTCAGAAAAACGATATATTTATTTTGTAGGTATATTATAGGTGTAGAGTTTATGCAATACATTAAAAAATAGCTATGGAAACTAAATACATTTTCTTTGCAAATAAAGTTCAAAAATAAAAAAATTAAATTTAATTCTATATTTTACTGGACAAAAGTATAGGCACAACTACTTGCATAATTTTTTGTGCGCGTCTGTTTCAGTGTCTGTTTCAATTATCTGGCAACACTTTTATATTCAGCATATTCCTATGTGTACCGTTATTATTTTTTATTGATTCAAACAAGCGAAAAGTTGATAACATTTTTGTAAATAATTATTTTGTTTGTAAACTCATTATAAAGCCCAAAAAAAACTGAAACAACAGTATCGGAGCGTAAAACCATTTTACACTTGCATAGCCAAGGAAAATCTTTTGCAGAGATCGGTGAATTAATGGATCGTAGTAGTTTTACCATACGGACCATTGTAAATCGCTTCAAAGGTGAAACAAAAAAAAAGTCACAAGGAGTTAAATCACAAGATCTCGGTGGCCAATTGTGATCACCTCTTCGGTCCGGAAACTTTTCCCGTAAAAGATAAATGGTTTCGTTGCTTGTGTGGCACGTAGCGCCGTCTTGTTGAAAATAAACGTTGTCCAGATCAATACCATCCAATTCCGGCCATAAAAAATTGTTACCCATCTCTCGGTAGTGCAATCCATTCACTGTAACTGTTACTCCAGCTTCATTTTTATTAATGGCGTAGTTTTTACTTGTCAAATATCAAAAATTGACAGCTTCAAAAGTGACATCTACAGAAATAGCGGGCTATTCAAAATAACACCTGTGATTGGAAAAGCCTTTGGTATGAACTATATTATTAGAAAAATAATAATTTAAATTACAAAATAAATAAATAAATAGTCTAGTTTTAAGGTGACAACGAGTACGTATTCCTAGAGGGTATATGATTTTTAAGCGTTCAAAACTAAAGCTACCGAAATAGATTAATCCTAGATTTGCGCAATTTCTTAATTTGCACATTTTTGTTTAGTAGCTGCGCATGCCTTGCAACACCGCATTTTCGTGTGTTTGGAAGTCGTTGAAGCCTTAAAAGCCAAATACTAAAATAGCGTGACTATTTGTAGTTCTGTTTGTGAAGAATGGACATGAATGACAAAACTTGCATACGCAATTTACTACTTTGAGTTTTACAAAATTACGCAGCTGAAGAGGCAAAAATGTTGTTTGACTGAATGCGATTGCGACCAAAAAAGGGCGTAAACCGAAACTAAAATATAAAGTGTACGAGCAGATAAATAAATACCAATGAAAAAGACAGATAAAGCAGCTTATCAACAAAAAAAAACTAAAAAAAAAACACAAAATAAAAATTTAGCCGCATTTTTTACTAGATATAGCCTTGAAAGTTTTGGGCGTTTAGCTTCTTTGGAAATTTATGGTGTGTAATTTTTTTTCTATATATGAACAATAAGTTTTTGCAAGCACATTCAGTCCAACTTGAGGTTTTTAGACTTGTGTAATAGGGCATCAAAACCTTTAGAAAACTGTACAGCAGTTAGAACAAATGATGGAAAGTTGTGACGAAGTTTTCATTAAAACAAATTAGAAATCAAAAATATTTTTATAAAATTTTAATTCTTCGATGCCGTAAAAGTTAGTGAAATTCAAAAAAAAAAAAATTAATAAATTCAGCTTTTCAGGGCTAAAATTTAAATTTTATGTACGAGTAGATGTAATTATAACAAAAATAATTGAAAGTTGAGCGCAAGTGCCACCGAATCTTCACTTCGAAGGATGCTCCAATGTTCACAGCTACAAGGAGGCTGCTTGCTTACTTACTTACCGCTGTCCTGATCTCCTCGAAGGAGGCTAACCGGTTCTGAATAAGGCCGGCGAATTACGCTTAGAGAGTTTGTGTGCGCTTATATTCTGGTGCCGCCATTATTAAGTCACATTTTACCTCCCTAGATGGTCATCAAAAGACTGCAACGTCACTTGAAACCGTTCCAAAAATGAAGAAGCGACTTGAACAAAATCTCCGACGAAGTGCCAATCAAACGGCGAATGAACTGAAAATATCTGACCGTAGCATCCGCCGCATACTGAAAAATGATCTCAAAGTCAAGCCTTACAAGATCCAAAAGGCGCATTATCACACACTAAAGTAGCAACAGCAACAAGTCAGACTTGAGAGAGCGAAGGAGTTGATTCGCTTGGCCGAAAGCGGTCAATTTACGAACATTGTGTTTTCTGACCAGCAAATTTTTTCAAATTGAACAATTCGAAAACTCTCAAAAGGAGAGGGTTTATTTGACCGACCATTCATACGAGAATTTAAGTCATCGACTGGCCACCAGGAGGCAGCACCCGCCACAGGTAATGGTTTGAGCCGCTGTAACCGCAAATGGGTTGATGAACGTTTGGATACGCCTTGTGATAGTTGCGGTGACCTTCTACTTTGTACAGCCATATAGCAGGACGGACTTGCCCCATGCGTTGAAAATTCACAGTTTGGTGTGCGTAGTTATGCTATTATTTTGTTGCACTGTTGCTCCAGTGCCAAACGCCGCTTTGGCTTTGGTAATTCTGCTTTCAACGTCAGACTCACTTCCTCTATCTGCGGCGATTATACATCCCAAGTAACAGAAATTATCTACGCTTTCAAATACCTGTACACCCACTTTAAAAGAATCTGATAGGGGCAATTCAGGTTAAATGCTTTTGTCTTTCCTATCTTGATTTTAAGACTCGTTACAAATGTAACTGTTCCTGCATTGACTGTTTTAGATCGCACATCCTATACGACAGTAGGCAAATGTCGTCGGCTAAATAGTTTAAGTATGTGTTGTTGATCTGCCACTGAATACAACTTTCATGGTTTTCGTTAGCAAAAGAAGCGTTAAGAATGTCTTCAATAACCAGCAGGAAAAGTATTGGGGGCAGAATGCAAGCCTGCCGAACGCTAGTCAGCACGTGAAAGGATTCCGATAATTTGCCTTTAAGGAGGACGTGGCAACAAGCATCGCTATAACTTTCCTTGATAAGGACTACAAGTTTACCGGTACTCCTCTCCTTCGCAAAGCAGCCCAGATACACTCTCTATTTACGCTATCGAATGCTTTTTCAAAGTCGCTGAACAGCAGCTGGAGTTTGGAGTTATACTCGGTGCATTGTTCTATGAGAATACGGAGTGTGTTGATATGGTCTGCATAGGGAAACCCGCTATGAAATCCAGCTTCGCAGGAACTAATCGATGCTTCAAGGTGAATTTTTAGTCGGTGAAGTATGATGCACGCAATTATTTTTGCAACAGCAGGGAGAACACTGATGCCTCTCTAGTTATTACAATCTTTCAAGTCACCTTTGTTTTTTGCCAATTTCACAATAATTCCTTCTTTCCATTCTTACGGATAGGTTGCATTGTCCCACACAGATGTTGTAAGTGGGAGCAGTATTTCTGCAGAGAGCATTAAATTGGCTTTAAAAAGCTCAGCTGGGATACCACCAATGCCCACGGCCTTATTATTGGGAAGTTGTTTCATCGCAACAGCAATTTTCGACATGTCGGGTGGTGCAATTTTGATTATAGCATTCATTTCTATTGTTCTACTGGAGATGGTATAATTATCTAAAGCAGGGTCTAAACTGTTGCTATGCACGGCTGAGAAATGCTATTTCCAACGACGTATGTAGCTGATCTTCGTCCGTCATTAAGAGATTTCGTGTAGGTCTTTGATGATTGGGTGCTCAACGCTCAAACTTTTGTTCTCCATTTTCTTTGTGATCTTGAATAATGCAAGAGAATCACCGGTTCTAGCTGCTTCAACTGCCAGATTGTTGATGTATGTAGCTTCTCTTGTCGTCACACACGAATCGTTGGACCGTCTTCTGGAGATGAAGATATCGTTCTTCCAGCTGTTTGGCTTGGTCGTCGCTTCGGTCCGTGACCGATGCTAATTTTTCCCTGATGACCTTTCGTTCGCACATTTTTCCAAAGTTTCGTGGTGGATCTATTGCATTTTACCTTTAGGGATTGGGCCGAGAACGTTTTCATAATGGCTCTGATTGCGCTCCACTGCGACGTCACTGTTTCATCTACACTGCTTGCGAGCAAGCGGTGTTCTGCTTGAAGTTCGTTGCGAAATTGTGCTCTTACTGCGGGCAGCTTCAGACGCTCTATATTGTATTTTAACGGCCGGGAGCGTGCTCCTGTTTTTTCGATGCTTGCGGCGTATTGTTGCTGTGACAAGATGGTGATCGCGAGCAAGACCTACATATATCTGTGCCTCTTCTATTTCGCACATGAGGAGCTATTAGTGAAACGCAAAGGTGTCAAAATACACCTTTTGGTCGAAATACATTTACACGAAATGGTGGTAGAAGTAGTGTTAAAAACATTATTTCTTTTTGCTAAGAATGATCTCATAAGAAAAAAAATGTAAGTCGTTCTCTTTTTGAACTGAGAATTAGTTACGGTTAGCCATTGGCACGATTAGTATATAGAAGATGAGCGATTAGTAAAACACGAGCGCTTGGTCGTACGCGTACGAGTATACCCACTACTCGTTTATCAAGCGACAACAAATTTGCAATTCGATTATTCCAATATGCCAATATAGTGGTTGTTGTTATTAGCTCTACGAGTATGTGATAGGCTATGATAAAATTGCAAGTGCTGCCTAACTGTCCTGGAGAGGTGATATAAATCTACACGCTACTCTCAGCTTTTTTTGAGGCGTGGGAGACGTTAGTATTAAAAGAGAAAATGGGTTGAGTATTTTGATTTTACTGAATATAAGGCGCAGTATTCGAATGAATTTGAAATATTGACATAATTTCAATAAAAGTAAGGAAATAAAAAATGCAAAATATGATATTATTTTAAGTTCTAAGAAAAGTAGCATAACCGAAAAGGTGGAATTCATATGAAAAGTTCTGAATTGGTTACAAATTTAAAGCACAAAAAATGAGAGTGAAAAAGGTAAAAAAAACCAACTTCAGAAGATAAGTGTGAAATAGTGAATTTAATGCGAAATTCAACAAATTGCGAACAACGCATACAGAATAGGTATTAAGCGGCGACACTAAAGTGGTAATAAATATACCATAAGAACACACACATGCATATAATATGCACTAATACATATGTATTTGCACAAAACTAGGCAAAACATATGCACATACATACCTACATAGTAATCGGAATTGGTAAACAGATCCGCGAACAAATGCGAATTAAATGTTGCTGCTGTTGGAAATTTAATGAGCTGTAGAGTTTAGCGATACGTAAAGCAAACCAAGTAAAAAAATTAAGTAAATGAAAACAAAACAAAAAAAAAACAAATATTAATAAAAACAAAAACAACAACCAGAAACAAGCTGTTAACACAAGAGCAACGTAAATATTTAATTGCAGTCATTCGAAAAAAAGCAAAAAAACAAAAAAAATAATAAAAACAACTATACAATCTAAAGCAAGTACGAATAAAATAAACACAAATGTGTAAACAGGTAAATAAAAAAGTGCAAATAATTTGTAAACAACACCAATAACAACAAGACGTGCATTAAAAATCGCGCAAAATCAAAATCAAACACACAATTCCAGTAAAAATCAGTAATCAGAAATCTGTTGCGCACCACAATCGCCTACAACAACATCGACAACAACAACATAAGCAAGAAACAACGATAACAACATCCCTACCCGCAGCACATCAACAAAACGGCTTTCCTACAGCAGCGACGCCTCTTCGGTGGCGGTGCCTTGGCATCGTCGCCGTCGACTGGCGGCAGCAGCAGCAGCACAGTCGCCGAGTCGGTATTGCACCGCTCACAATCGCAACAACAGCCATCGGAGAGGAGCAGCAATTTCAGCTTGAGTAGTCATCACAGCAACAGCGTTGGCAGTGCTGGTAGTGGTGGCAGCAACGGTGGCGGCGGCGACAGAGGCAACAATGGTGCCAATGCCACATTGACCAACGGCAATAACAACATCGCCAACATTATCAACAGCATAAATAGTAATAATAGTAACATCAGCAATAGTGGCAGTGCTGGCAGTCATAATTTTATTAACAACAGCAACAACAATTGCAATGGCATCAACGGTGTAAACATTGGCAGCAGTAGCGGCGGTAGTGGCCGATATCGACCGCCACTATTTCCTAAACGTAAGTACTCATCGAAAGACGAGGGTGATTGTGTTATGAATTTTTCTTAAATACAAATTTTTTGTTCTAAGGACATTTCAAACTCCTTACAAATACATTGAGAAAAGGTTATTGATATTTGGGATGAATTTTGAAGAAAGTAATTATGAAGCTGAATTTCGTGTATTATAAAAAAATCTGCAAAATGTCTATCTGTAATACACCCTTTTGTAAGTCCTTGCAGATAAATCAATTGCACTTTCTCTGCGCTGCACAGGTCACATTTACAATCGATATCGAAGGGGAATTCCTGCAACTTCGCCTTTCTATAAAATATATTCACTTTAACTTTAAGGTTGCCCTAGTATGAGATCTATCACGTCCCTTATTTAAACGCCCAGAGTATATTTCTAAGTCTTAACTCCTCAAATAATAAATTTACCATAGTTGGTTCGCAAGAAGTCGTAGCGTCGGCAAAGATCAAGTACTGTAGGAGTGGGAATAGTGTCGAGGTTATCGTTGCTTCAGCCTACCTACCCTACGACTCTTTACAGCCGCAACCTTTGAGGGAGTCCAGTTTGCAGGACCCAATAATCTGGGGCTAATAGTGGGCTGTGATGCAAACTCGCAGAACATTGAATGGGGAAGCAGCAAATGCAGCCTCAGAGGTCTCAAGTTACTGGATTTTATTCTGTCGACTGTTTTACTTATTGAAAACTGCGGGAACTTCGGGACCCAGAGAAATATTTAACCTTAATCTATCTTTGCGGATTCCATTGTTTCTGGCATCTTAGGACGTCTTACGCCCATAGTTTCATTTAGAAGGAAACATGGTGCCGAATTTCCATTACCCGAGCAGTGTTGTAATCTAGAGTGTATTCAAAGAATTTTGACGAATATTTTTTTTACCGATGGGTCCATAAACGAAATAGGTTCTGGAGCCGAATGGTAATTAAACGATAGAGATAAGTATCATGACGCTATGGGAGGAATGGCAATCGTTTTTATAACAGAACTTTTTGTTTTTCTCAAAATAGCAGAGTGAATAATTGAGATGAAATGGAGCGGGAAACAGATTAGTGTCTTTAGTAACAGTCAGGCTGCACTGAGAGCCCTAGAGAAGGCAAAGAAAACCTCAAAGATTGTTGAGGAATGTAAGAAAAAGCTCAATTCTGCTGCAAGACGGAGCAGGCTTTTATTTATATGGGCTCCAGGACACCACCGTATTTAAAGAAGGGCAGATGAATTGGCCAGCTGCTGATCAACGGGTCATGCAGTCAGCATATGACTACTATTGGAGTCATCCGGATAGTATTGACAATTTTATCTGTGAGTGTCCTGCCTTTGCTTGAGCAATGCCACGAACCTTGTGTTCCGATGTCGTGAGAATGAGTAATATTCGTTCTCTTAAACTGGAAGATATTTACAGATTTTCCAAAGAATTCTTACAGGACTAGGTATCACTGTATCTGTTCCTCTCTCTATTCTATTCTCTCTCTTTCTCCCTGTCACTTATCTCCTTCCCTCCTTGACCATCTATCCTTTTACTTTCTAGAGATTTGAATACAATGGACTTTTTAGCCTGAGTATTTTAGGAGTTACCAACCGCAATTTTTAGGTAGTTAAGATCCATTACGAGCAGAGACCCAACTTTTTCGGAATAAATCGACCCCAGCGCCATCTAGCGTGTACATTTTTTTCCTAAAGTATTTCTTGTTTTCCAAGTTAGTAATATTCCGAGTAGGTACCAAATCGTTCCATAAATGGGTACTTGGTAACCCTCCACTTGCTTACAGCAACTCATGCAAGTTAACATTTTTAAGTCGAATTATTTAAATCATGCAGCCGTTACTAGGTCCCTTAATGAAATTAATAGAATTCTTAATAGTCTCAACTTTGATTATGCCCTCCCCAGCCAATGGTATTTCTCCCATGAAAAATTTCTGCCATTCGGAGTCGGCTTGAAACTGTAGGTCCCTCCATTTGTGGAACAACATCAAGACGCACGCCACAAATAGGAGGGGAAGCTGGGCCAAACATCCAAAAAGGGTGTACGCGCCGATTATATATATATATAGATCTCTAATTTTATCTAAACTGCAATCAAAGAATGCTTATGCCTAAGTCATTTTGTACGCCTAGTCTGTAAAGTTTTGTAACTAGAGTCGTCGTAAATGATATACCATAAAATATGCCAGCAAAACTTATCTATAAACTTATTCGAATAATAGAAAAATTATAAGGTTCCTACGGTTTTATTGCCTGCATCGCTTCAAAAATAGTTTAGAATGCATCATTCTCGCTTTTCTTGAAGTCCAAAATAAGCAAGACTGAGCTAAAATAGAAATGACAGGAGCTTTGTTCTGATAACTTCGAGTTTATTTATTCAAAATAGTCCCCTCCGGCCGTCGATACACTGTTTTGCGCGACCTAAAAGCTTTTCGAAGGAGTGTTTCAGGTCATTGACCGAAAATGTCCTTCAGGATGTCGGTACACGCCTTTTGGATGGCTTCTACGGACGCAAAACGTTTTCCTTTCATGGTCAAGTGCAATTTTCCGAATAGGTAAAAGTCTCAGGGAGCCATATCAGGTGAATACGGTGAGTGATTGATGGTTAAAACGCGATTTCTAGTCAAAAAATCACACACAAGAGTGGATCGATGAGATGATGCATTATAATGCAATAAGCACCAGGTTTCTCCTTCCGTTATTCAGGGCGAATTCGACGAATGCGATGCAAAAAACGCTTCAAAATGCCAAGATAGAAAATTGCATTGACGGTTTGGCCCATTGGCACGAACTCCTTGTGGAAAATTCCCTTGGATTCAACCCTTGTAAAAGCATCGACTTGATTTTTGACTTCTCCAAACGCGATTTTTTGGGTGGTGACTCATATGGGGTCTTCCATTCGGCACTTTGACGCTTAGTGCTTAGTTTCAGGTTCCTGTTGGAAACACCACGTTTCATCAGCAGTTACAATATTGGAAAGGAAGTTCTCGTCTTACCTCGCCTCTTTAATGAGGTCTTAAAGTATGTTGAATTCTGAACAATTTTTGGTCCTCAGTTAACTTGTGCGGAAACGTACACAGACCTTTCGTAAGCCCAAACGATCAGTTGAAATGCGATAAATCGATGTTTTGGAAATGTTCAACGCCGATTCCATGAATTTCAACTATGATTTCGGTTCATTTTTGATAAATTTACGAACAATTTCGATGGAGTTTTCGGTGATTAGTGATTTTCGGCGGCCCGGCCCATATGCTCATTGTCATTTATGTACTCACAACCATCTCTGAAACGTGCAAACCACTCATGAACTCTGGCACGAGATAGACAATCATCGCCATACACTTTTTTCATCAATTCAAATGTTTCAGTAAACGTTTTACCGATTTTAAAACAAAATTCCATATTAGCTCTTTGTTCGAAACTCATTATTGTACTGATGACACAAACACACTGACACTTTAGACGCAATAGCTTCGCTTCCACTAAACCGAATGTCACCAAGCTTTCACTGGAAATTTGAAAATTCCCGCGAAATTTGAAAAGCCACCTTATTATTTGACCACATCTAGTGCATGCATAGTAAAGGGTCTTTCAAAAGTGGCGCTCAGATGTTAGTAGTGAATAATTCCTAAAGGGCACCTTTTCTTAATGACATCTTTGACATTTTTCAAGTAGAAAGGCATATAATTTTAAACGGTAGAACAACGGGTTAAAATTATTGAAACTTATTGGCGAAATAGCCAAGGAACAACATATCGTAAAATTTGTGATTTTTTTTTTAGGAAAGAATCGTCCGAATGACTTGACTGCTCAAAGGTTGGGGAAAGAATTTCAGAAACTGGTGCTGTCGAGGATAGAAAAAGGACTGGCAGAAGCAAAGTGGTGCTGAACTGCCTTCAAGTCAAACTTCCTCTGAACGTTCTCATAAAGTAGGCACGCGTGAATCGATTGTTTGGCGAATTTTACCTGTAGACGTGCTCGTATTGGATATTTAAATGACGTCATTTTTCACATAAACTTGAAAGAATCCAAATTTCTGCATGTTTTATTTTAACACAACATCCACGCGCGTTGTAGTCGAATGGATTGGTGCGTGACTACCATACGGGAGTGTGGAGGCAATCCTCTGAATGTATTTCTGCTATGAAAAAGCTCCTCAGAAAAAAAACATTTGCGGTTCGAATCGACTTACAGTCTGTGTCAGAATTATTCATGAAGTATAAAAGATATATATTTAAATTTTTTTTACATGAAAATATGTACAAAACTACGAGTTGCAATTACTCATTAAGCCGTGTAGTCTTCAACGTTGTCGAGTATAGCCTGACATTTCTTCATGCTTTGAACCAGCTTTTCTGCGTAGCTCGTCGACAAAGGCGACTAAGTTTTGCGAACTTGACACAGAAGTTGCTTTAAATCGTGGACTGGCCTTCCGGCAAGATGCGTTTTCATCCCACACATTTTCAATGGGATTGGCGTCTGGGGACTGGGAAGGCCAGTCCAATACCGTGTCTCCATTTTCTTGTTTTGTTGTTCCTCAATGTGGAAAATAACCGGTTCTTTTCTTCTGGCACGGACTGTAAAACTGTAGGTCCCTCCATTTGCGGAACCATGCAAAGACGCATGCCACAAATACCAGGTATATACCTATGAAGTGAGACTTTCAGCTATTAGTCCATAGATGTCGCTAGGAGTATTTTTAAACCTTCCCAAATGTCTTGTTTTTTTCGTCTGTCATCTGTCAACAATATTCAGTTCATTGTTTATTACGTTTCATACAACAATGCATTTTTGTCGCTCTTAAAAATGTCGAATTTCGTGCCTGCAAACTATATTACGATTTGCGGACATCGAAAAACCACTTGTGAAATGCTGCTCTCCCCGTTCAAAAGGAAGTCTGTTTTGCATCGAATCGTTACGGGTGATGAAAAATGGGTGTTTTATTCCAATCCCAAGCGTAAACGATCGTCTGGTCCGCCCAGCCACAAGCCAAAAACAACGGCCAAACCAAATCGCTTTGGCCGCTAGGCAATGCTGTGTGTTTTCTGGGATCAGCGTGGTATGATTTGGTACGAGCTATTAAAACCAGGTGAAACAGTTGACGGTGCACGCTACCAACGACAATTGGCCGATTAGAACAGCGCTATACACCGAAAACGCCCAGAATATGCCGATCGGCGTAACAAAGTAATTTTTCTTGATGACAATGCACCGCCGCCCCATCGAACAAGAGCGACCCGGAAATTGGTGGAGACGTACGATTGGGAACCCCTGGTGCATGCGGCTTACTCACCAGACTTGGCGCCTTCCGATTATCATTTGTTTGCATCAATGAGCCACGCATCTTCCGAGCAGCGCTTCAATTCTCACGAAGAAGCCAAAAAATGGTTCGATGATTGGTTTGCGGCCAAAGACGGCCAATTTTTTTGGCGCGGCATCCACAAATTGCCTGAGAGATGGGAAAAATGTGCCACTAGCGATGGCTATTATTTTGAAGATTAAATTTGTAACCAGTTTTTGTTAATAAACGTTTGAAAAAAAGTCTCATTTCATAGGTATACATAAAGGAGGAGATCGGTAAAACACCAAACAGAGGTCTACGCGCCAATTACTTGTTTATTAACTTTTTATTTTTGTTTTATCTAGACGCGGCTTTTGAAAGACCCTTTATAATACAATGTGTTCTTCCATCACTAAGTAAACAAAGATTTCCCTGCAACAGTCTCTGCTTACTTTGTCTGTTTGATTTCCCTTTTTTGCACAAAGCTACTTTTTATTAATTCCGTTATTTGTTGCTTTTGTTTTTGTCGTTGTTGCTGATTTTTTTTCTCCATTTTTCCTGCTTGTTGCTATTGTTGGTGTTGTCACATTTGAACACATAAATGCCTTTCAGCGCTTTCCTCTGCACGAATCGGCCATACATCGTTCACCGCCATTGGCAGCCACAAAACCTACCAACAACATAATTTAGCCACGGATGTGCGACGACCAACAATAACAGTAGTTGACATGTCGTTAACGTTCGCAGAACATTTACGAGAATGTATGTCGACAGCAATGGCACTCGTATAGACGAGTAGTTAGAAGTTGAAGTAACAATAACAAAAACAAAACAAAACGATTTTTCCTAAGGTAACAATCGCTGAAGCAAAAGTTGCAATCATTTAGCGGTGTTGGTGGTGGTGGTGCTGCTACAAGTCCATAAATGGAAGAGGCCGTTGTCGTGGTTTGCATTTGCTTTTTTTACCCATAGTTGCTCCGCAACAACACTTTTATTATTACCTTTCATATATTCATATTACAGAAGAGAGGGCGAGCGGCGGTGGTTTGGGGCGCACGTAGTATTTATTTTAGTCAGCTGTGGCTTTTGAAGCGCCTCTACAAGCGCTAGCCTTCCATATGACCTGGAGCTATATGCGGTTACTAATGTGTTTGTAATGAGCTGCCACAACCATAAAAACAATAAAAAGCTATAAACTAAGCCAAACAGCAAAGGAAAATAGAAATTAATGCAATGTTCAATTGGAGAATAGAAAACAGGCTGCCAGTCAACCAGCCAGCCAACTATTGGCGCTGCGGTGGAAAGAGAAACCCAGACCAAGGTACTTCGGAGCTGACTGGTTCAGAAATTGTGCGGCTGTAGGGAGGAGTATTGGCGCGAAAGTGCGGCCTTAGCAATGGGTTTGTACTTTTTTCATTTAAAATTATGTTGGGTTTATTCAATATTCTGCGGTTTTTGTGGGGAAAAATAGTCAAAGCGCAAAAAAAAAAAAACTGGCCAGCCATAAGCCACTAACCAACAGATCATGATTCATCACGTTTTTTCTATGCCCGCACACTGCTTTGTGTTTTTTAATTTTTGTGCTTGCAAAACTTGTGAGAAAAGAAATTATCTGCTAATTTGCAGTACTGCAAAGTGAGTGGCGATATTGGTAAAAATAAGCAAGAGGCAGAAATGAAAGGGCGTTCGCATACTTTGCGAAGATGAGTTCAACTTTTCTGTTTTCCAATAAATCTGAGACTCTTGTGCTTCATTTCGAAGTTAAAATGTCAATTGCAGTAAAATTTTATTTTATTTTATTTGTCTTTAAATATCGGCTCTCTCCAGCTTTCCGGGGTATTGTAACACTGTTAAAACTATGTTTCAAGCCATGTATAGTAACTATGATACGTGGGTTGCCCCAAGTTTTGAGATATGGCAGCTTCAGTGCGAATATGCCAAATCTCTTCTGCAAGAGTGGCGATCGTTTAATGATCGGTAAACTCAGCTACAAATTTGAATGCCGTGGAGTCCCCAGGACTCTAAGTCCTCCGTCTATGGTACGAGGGCCATAGGACTTTCGAAGTAGCACACGAAGAAATGGAGCTCCAGCTGAAGTGTGCTTTCCTGAAAAATAAGTTGAAGGCGAAAAGCTGCCAGTTAAAAAAAAAATAAATAAATAAAATAAAACATTTAAATTAACGCGATTTTGTAGCCGATTAAAACTTGGGCTCATCCACTCGATCACAAAATGGTGAATAAAAACTTTTTATTTATACTTGTAACTACAATTATGCCAAAAATTAAAGCAGCAGCGCGGCTACGGATAATCAGACATTGGTTTACATTTGCTCTGTCATAAGGATTTCAAAACAAAACAACAACATTAGATAGGGCAGGCTGAAAACGCCGTATTAAGTTCCCGTGTAAGCTTCATTATCGATACTTGAAATAAATTTGCCTCGATACTATAGATAGATAAGATAGTTTAGCGTTCAAGGCTAGTTACTGCAAGTTGTTTAGCCTGGAGCTTTCTCTTTGGAATGCAGTACATGTCGTTCTTGCTAACAAACCAAAAGACATGGACTTCGTTCACAATCGAGTTTTTGTTTTGGCAGAGTTTTTGGTTTATGTTTATCATGATCATAACAATTATAGCTCGGGGTGAACCTTCTTGGTGGCCGTCTGCACTTTCTGCTGCACTCTCGCAGTCATCTTTGAAATTCTGTACAGCACCAACAATTCTCCTCAAAGTTTTACGTTCAAAATGTAAGAGATAGTGCTTTATATTAGTAGCCAGCCACGTTTCACATCCACACGTTGCTAATGGCCTTATAAAGAGTCCTACAGATCTGTCCTATAGATCTATTTTCTTAACTAGGAGTTTGCAGTTTTCACGCAGTTTGAGATATGCGCCTGCAGTCTGTCGTTTATAGAGGTTTCAAAAGTTAACGAAGGTTTCCATTTTTTGAAATACGTAGAGTACGACTTTCAGGTTACCGTAACGACCCTTGTTTTGCGATCTAATCAAGTATTTAATCTTTTCGATATAGACTTTTAGACCAACTAGTTAGTTTGGCATTGTTAATTAGATCGACAGCATAGCCACAGATCTGGACGCTTCTCGAGAAAATAGTCGCGTCGTTGATAACAAAGTACAAAATTAAGTTAAAAATTACGGCGCACATTGTGTTGCTTGATACCCGTGAGAGCCTTGAAAGGGTCAATGGTTTTTTCTGATACCATCACCTTAGATACTGTTCCTGTTAGAGTCATAGTAACTAGTGAGGCGAGCTTCAGTGGTATTTCTTGCCGACGTAGAATGAAGTCTATAAAAAGACAGTGAATATCGAGTCCACGCTGATTGAATTTTTAAAAAAATTGCCACTTTACGAAGCATTGGTCTGTTGTTGATCTATTGGTTCTAAATGGTGTTAATGGGGGATACAATTATCCAGTTTGGATGACAATAAGTTCGTAAAAATATTTATTTGTACTTTCACCACGGAAATGAGCCCAACTTATTTGAAAGGTTAGAATCATGATTTCTTCTTCTGATTCGGAAATTTTCGCGGGAGCCCAAAAGCCCAAATGCGTAAATCAATATTCATAGCAAAATCATAATACTAATATTTTGTTTTTTTTCGAAAAAATTGTGCATCTTTCCTAGGTTCTTGAAGGTCGATATACTAGTTAGCATTACCACATTCACGTTCTGACTGAACTTCGGGAGAGAAATATGAAAAGGCGACACTAGGTTAGGTTAGGTTATGGTGGTACTCGGTCCGTATGACCAACTCACTTAGACCACACAGGTCCGTTGTAATATCACTGTGCGATACGGAAACCTTGTTTATTTACTTTCATAAAACCATTTCGAGGCTCCTTTGAAGCGCAGGATTGGTCTAATCCCCACGTCAGACATTTCTGTGAGAGAATTAAAAAAGTGTTTACCTAGACAACCTGCTCTGATTTTAGCTAAGACTGGACAATTGCAAAGGAAGTGCTCTACTGTTTCTTCCTCCTCCTCATCTCTACAGCTTCTACAATATTCATAGGAGAAAGCTCCTAGTCTCGAGGAATGCCTGCTAAATTGCCAATGACCGGTTAAACAAAACACGACCTTCGAGATAGTGTATCTGGAGAGGCTAAGCAATTCCTTTGTCTTTTTCTTGTTTATTTGCGGCATAGTAGCTTAGCTGTTACGCATGTATCTTCATTTCTCCATGACTTATTAACCTCTTGGATAGTGCGTTTTTTTATTATTTTTTTTAATTGTGGCCATGGGTATTCCAATGGTATTTTTATCACTGAGCAGTTGAAGAGCAGTACCTTTTCTGGCTAACTCATCAGCTCTACAGTTTCCCTTAATATCTCTGTGTCCCGGAACCCAAATAAGTCTGACCTTGAATACGACGCTAATATCATTTAAGGCTGCTCGGCATTCCTGTGCAGCCTTTGATCTTAGTATATTTTATATTTATAGTCGTTTTTGTTACGGCATGCATATTTAGGTATGTAGCCACTTCTTTAATGGGTAGAACCTCTGACTGATAGACGCTGCAGTAGTCTGGTAGTCGAACGGATAGTTCCAGTCCTAATTCTTTCGAAAATACTCCATGGCCAACTTTGTCGACTAGCTTGGAACCATCTGTATAAAAATTTAATTCTCCCCTTCTCCATGGCCTTGGTGGCTGCCACTCCCTTCTTGACGGTATACTCGTCTTGAAGAGCCTTTCAAAGGTGAGTCTAGGGATAGAGTAGTCTATTTCTTGTTTGTGACTATTCATAGAGTGCAAAAGAGAAGCGTGGCCAAACCACCGGTCTTTCCATAGCGCCATATTTTTGAGTCTGAGTGCCGAGGCGGCGGCTACGTGTTTCCCTACCAGATTTAGGGCAGGTAATTTGATTAGCACTTCCAGCGCTTTGTTTGGGGTAGACCTCAAAGCACCAGAGATGCATAAACGACCTGCTCTTTGGACCTTACTCATGATTTTAGCGTAACTCGCCTTTAGAGCAGATGGCCACCATATATAGCCAATGAGTAACGCGAGGTGTTAACCCTCATTTAATACCGACCGCTCTATTGCAAGTATATAATGCCCGTTGGCCTTTTTTACTCTTTCCTTAATATTAGGTTTCCACGTGAGTTTTCTATCTAATATGAGTCCTAAGTACTTGACATTCTCTCTCAAAGGAATCTCCACACCCTTGAAAACCAGCGGGGAGATTGTAGGAAGCCTATGTTTACTTGTGAAGAGAATTCTTTCAGTTTTTGCGGGATTTATAGCGAGTCCCCTACTATCCAGCCAGCTCCTAAGCGTGACCATGTTAGAGTGCAGAATGTCCATGACGGTGTTAGGATATCTGCCTTTAACAGCAATTGCTAGGTCATCTGCGTATGCAGTGACGTGGCAACCCCCTCTCTCCAGGGTCAGCAATAGCGAGTTCACCGCCAAAATCCAGAGGAGAGGGGAGAGGACACCACCTTGAGGTGTGCCTCTGCAGACCTGTCTGCTGATTAGTGTTGCCTAAATTTGCCGTTACCCTCCTTCTGACGAGTATTGCTTCTATCAGGGCAACAACGTGTGGTTCAACTCCAAAGTCTTCTCAAGCATCTACAATATCGTTCGCCTTTATGTTGTTGAAGGCGCCTTCTATATCTACGAAGGCAACCATTGCAAACTCTTTATTTGATAAACATTTTTCCACCAACCCGTCAAGCGGTTTCTGTAGGTTTCCCCTTATTGTAGGCCTGCTGCGTCGAGTAGAACTTATTTATTGGTATAGCGCCCCGTATGCGGTCGTCCACTATCCTCTCTAGAATTTTGAGGAGGAAAGACTTAAGACTAATTGGTCTGAAGTCTTTGGGGTTAGTGTGTGAGGACCTGCCTGCCTTGGGTATGAAAGAGACTTTTGTCTCTCTCCATCCCAGCGGAATGTAGCCCATGTTAAGACAACTTCTTATGATAATTTTAATAAACGGTGAGGCAATATCCTGTGATTTCTGCAATTCCACAAAAGCGACGCCAGCTGTAGAAGAATTCGTGAATTCTTTTCGTCACATCTTGCATTTTGGGACGTCTACAATAATTATCCAACTTTATTTTTGAATAACTTTTTTACTAAATAAAAAACGATTTTGAGTGTTGGAAACCTTTATTTTGGCTTTTATGCGCTCCATTGCTTGCCTGTTTATGTACTGCAGCTTTCTAATTCATAAGTGTCAAATAGTGTTGCAACTATGTATGTATGTATGTGACTAATCCCATGGCCACGTTTTAAAGCTACAGTTTTACGAGTGTTTTGAAAGCAAGCATCGCCATGAAGTCATCAACGAATTCGTCGCTGTTATTGCAAATTAACCGCAACTTATTTTAGTCATCAGCAGGTGGTGCGTTGAAAATAATTGTTGTTGTGGTGTTACGCCGTCTGAGCGTGTTGAGTGAAGACAATTAAGATAAGCAAACATGTTTTAATTAATTTTTTTTATAAAACAAACTACAAGTTAAAATATAACGAAATATTCTTAATTTTATTTTTTTTTATTTATGTTTGTCCAAAGCTGAATTGTCGCTTTTGTAATGAAATCCGAAAGTTAATGGCACTTGGCCACATTCCTAACGTGTTTTATGTACTTGCCGCCATTTAAGGTAAAACAGAAAATTATTTTTTCAACCACAAAAAACCATAAATAAATATGTATGGATGTGCATACATACATACAAACATGCATACATAAGTACGTCGCAACAAGTTATAAAAGAAATTATGCGCCCAAGTACAGTAAGAACGTGATGTCCGCTATGGCGCTTTACATAATCGCATAATCGGAAAATGAGTCCCAGACAAATGGGACAGCTCACATGCACAAATACATAAGTAAATACTTATAGTGTATAGCCAATAGGAAAGTAGCGATGGGGGGAACTGGAGGCTCTACAAATTTATTTTATTTATGCAGAAAGTGACATCAATACAAATGGAATAGGTGACTGAGCGTGAAATAGCAAATTATTCCGATGAGTTGGGAATTGTCAATGGTCTGGGGAGAATAAACTTAAATGTGACTGAACTAGGGAAGGGCCAGTAAACACGTGCTCGGCTAAATATTTGACGATTTAATGGGAAATAAATTTGTGTAGTTAATAAAAAATTGTATGCATTTAAGTATTATTGGTTTTTAAAATTAAAAACTCTAAAATCTGTTGAGGGAGGGAGAAGGGTGTAAAATTTATCAAAAGTGCTTAAAAGAACTATAAATACAATATAATTTGGGAACATTCATAAATGATACGCGTTCTCTTCAGGTTAGACAGTTGATTTTAATAGGAAGGTATTTCAAGCAGAAATAAACTTTTTCATGGTCATGCAAACATTTTGGCAACAACAACCGTATTCTGCTTCACTTCTTCTTAATTGGTGAAATAACAGATTAAGGCGTTATATACAGTTAGAAGGCCGAAAAAGCGAATTTTCCAAAATTTTTTCTGAGAAAACTTTAATATTTATTGATCTAAAAATTTGTACACATACTTTGTTATCTTTTAGCTGTATTTTAAGACTTAGTATTAGCAAAAATATTTATTTGGAAATGAGCTACAGCTGAACTCCGGGAGCTTCTCTCAAAAAAGACGTTTTGCGGTAACCTATGTATATCTCTGAACTGGTTCTTCTGAAATTAAAAAACCAAACAGATTTCATTAAGTAATGTTAAATTTAGTAATTTGAAGGAATAAGCAAAATTAATTTTTTTTTTGGTAAAATGGCGGTTTCTCAAAAAAAAAAAATCGATTTTTGGCCAAAGCTTTGGCCTTAAATTATTTATAAAAAAAGATATTTATCGGTGAGAAAAAAATGTTCAAATAATTACTAAAAAATATATTTAAAAAGCTTATGTTAAGATTTGAGACTAATCGGTTTAGCCGTTTTGGAGTAAGGTTAGAAACTGACTTTGAAAACACCATTTTGAGAGAAACGCGCTGCCTTGTATGATACTTCCAAAAACTTTGAAACTAAAAAAAATTAAAAAATTAAAAAAAAATCGATTTTTTGAAAATTCTAACCCCTTAATCTACTTTCATTCTACAGGGTTTGATTGAAAAGTAATGAGCCTTATTTTTTTAAGCAATTTTATTAAACCTTTTGGCTTATACAACTAATATTCTTCAAAATAGGACCCTTGAGCGTCAATACACTGCTGGTAGCGGTCCTTCCACTGCAGGAAATATTTTTTAAACTCATCCGCTGGAATCACGTTCAATTCGGCTGTTACAGCTTTTTGGATCGCCTCGATGGAGTCTAAACGCTTCCCCTTCAGCTTTCTTTTCAGGCGCGGGAACAAGAAGAAGTCCGGAGGGGACAGGTCTGGGCTGATCTCACGTAGACTAGCACGACGGTCAATGTTCAAAAATTCACGAACCCGGTTCACATCTTCGTCTGTTTGTGTCGTCGAAGGCCTTCCAGACCGCTGTTCGTCTTCGACGTCCTGCCGGCCTTCCTTGAACGACTTGTGCCACCGTTTTACCTGGGCACTGGACAAAAATTGGTCCCCGTAAGCCTCTTTGAATAGCCCAATGGTTTCAGTACTCGTTTTGTTTAGCTTTACGCAAAATTTGATCGAGTAACGTTGCTCCAACGATCGCTGCATTTTCGCCACTGCAAAATCCTAACACACTTTTAAAACATCTTTCACGCGTGGAGCGATGTTGACTGCTCCGCTGTTGCCAGCGAACTGGGACCAGAAAGGCTCATTATTTTTCAATCAAACCCTGTACTTCTGTGTAAACGTGAAGTGAAAAACAGGTTTTCTTTCTCATTTCCACGGAAATTTTTAACTCTGCCTGTTCACAAACGATTAACTTGCGATTGTGCCATGATAAAAGTGTTCCTTTTCCACTGTAGCCAAGAATCTTTTGCAAGCCGTCATTATCATAGCAATTACAGCTCGGGGTAGGCCAGTACCTTCCATCACAATTGCGCTCCATACGACTCGATTCATTGCGTCGCTTAGTCTAGCATTTACAAGGCGTAAATCTGCATCAACATCGTCTGCTTATCTTCTTGGCGATCTTCCACGCTTTTTATTAGCCCTAATAAGAGAGTTGAAAGCCTTTTCGTAAGTCTAACTTTTGCGAGTGTGTTAGATTAGATTTGTGGGGGGTTGGACAAGTCCAATCACTCAGTGAGGAGACCATTGTACTACACCCAGATAGATTTCAGTAGAAAAAAGTAGTCATAGAAAAGATCACATGTGGGTGGTAAGACGCATAAATTAGTTTGAGTTCACTCTTCCACAAATCTCTTGGATTAATTGATGAATTTTAGGAGACCCGGAAGAGGAAGAGTATGAACTTTATCCATACTCAGTACATCGCAACCCAATATGCTAAGTCTGATTCTGGAAAACGCCGGACAGCTACAGAGAAAATGATCTACAGTGTCGTCATTCTCAAGACAGGATAGGCATATCGGGCTGTCGACGACCCCCATGGCAGCCATATGCTGTCCACAGACGTTGTGCCCTGTAATTACACCCACCAGTACTCTCAGGTCCTTTCTGCTGAGTTTTAGGAGAAAGGTCGCTATTTTCCTGTTTGGTTCTTTCACAAAGCACTTGGCTACTCTGCAGGAGCCCAACTCAGACCAACGCCTTCTACGGATAGACCTCATGAAGGCGCCAATCCATAGTTGAATAGATGCAGAATTGACACCTCGAAAGGGCTCAGCGCAAAGTGGCATATTTGCAGAACCTTCATTAGCCAGTTATCAGCTAACTCGTTCCCTGCAATACCAAAATGTCCAGGCGCCCAAATAAGACTAACTTTGTTGTGTTTCGCAACACTGTTCAGTTTTGTCTTACATTCACCGACTTACTACGAAGAGCAGCGTGGGTTAGCAAGGGCTTTCAGTGCAGCTTGACTTTCACTACAAATTCCAATACTGCCACTTTTTCTCAATTAGCCAGTACGCCACATTCAAGATGGACTTCCGTAAGGAATACCGTGACCGTCTGTCCTGTGGCATAGGAGTACTTAGTGTCTTCGTCTAAGTACCATCCAGATCCGCTTCCATCACTGGTTTTGGATCCGTCGGTGTAGAAAGTGTGCTGATATCCCGTTAATAGGTTCTCTGGACTTAACCATTGATCTCTACCTGGGATCGAAACATCATACTTCCTACCGAAGCTAACGACAGGCACCCGATTGTCCACTGGCATCGAGAACAGTGTGCACCGCTCCGAAAACTGGTGGTATATCTGGTATAGTAGCAAGTGCTTTCTTCATTGCAAGTGTGTTATTCAAATGTTAAAACAAATGTCAAGCTGGGCCAAAGAGTTCGCGATGAGGAAGGGTAAGATAATAGTTTTTAGTAAATTTAATCCTATTTTGAAAATAATTTAATATTTCGAGGAATTTGTTGAGAGTGCTGAGGCGCTCACTTTGCAATGGACAAAATCTCTTTGAAATGACCATCAATGATGCGGTTTATTTAGAGGACTGTGAGGAACCCTACTAATATTTTAAGTTGTGATATTTTAAATATTGCAAAAAGACAACGTTGCAAATAGTGGAAGATGTTCACTTATAAAATTTATTCATATTCATTTATTTTTTTCCATTCAATCCCATTAATTAGAATTAATTATTACAAATACTTAAAATAATTTCTTTTTCCCTGGTAAGAAATATTAATCTTAAATTCTCTGTTCTCTTTTATAACTCCTGACTCCTGCATTTCATTTCCTCTTCAGCTATAATATGCATAGTTGCAATGGGGTCGACTGTCAACTTATTTGGTCTGAATCCAGCTTGGTACTTGCGGAGTATTCTTGTGTATGCGCAACAAAATGATTTTACTTAAAACTTGCAGAACTGTGCTTTAAAGCGTTATTAAAGCACCCTTTCTTGGTAATGTTAACGGAATCCCCTTACGAAACTTTTAGGGATTATTGGGTATAGTCTTAGTTATTAATGACAAAAATAAAAAAAACGCCTGAGAGTTGTGTTTTTCATAAAATATAATACAAACAATAAACAAAATTTCTAAAAATTTTGGCAGAATATTGTTTTTAAACCTGAGGTTTCCGTTGTTTTGCAATTTTACAAAAACATTTTTTTTTTCTAATTGTTTTTGCAAAATTCTTTTCTTTTTGTTTTGTAGTGAAAAAAGAAATTCTCAAACACAAAAAAAAAACAAAAAGAAAAAAATTTTGCAAAAACAATTAGAACAAAAAATGTTTTTGCAAATAAAAAAAAATTTCTAAAAATTTTGCAAAAACATTTTTTGTATCTTATTTTACAAAAAAATTGTTTTTGCTAAATTTTTAGAAAATTTGTTTTGTATAGATAAATTCTCAACCAAAAAATATTCCAAAAATATTGCAAGAAAATTAAAGAAGAAATTATTTTTGCAAAGTTTTTAGAAAAGTTTTTTTTTATTTTGTATTGAAAAAAAGGTTCTCAAAATTTTGCATAAAGAAGTGTTTTTAAATTTCCTGCCATTTTTTGCAATATATTTGGCTTTTTTTTTTTTTGTTTCATATTATTTTCATACATTTTTTTGTTTTAATAAAAGGTACTAAAGAAAAAAAATTGTCTAAAAATTTTGCAAAAACATCTTAAAAAAACTGTTTTTGCTAAATTTTTAGCAAATTTGTTTTGTTTTGTATTGAAAAAAAAAATTCTTAAACAAGAAAAATTTCCAAAAATATTGCAAGAAAATTAAAAAAAAAATTGTTTTTACAAAGTTTTTACAAACGTTTTTTCTTTTTGTATTGAAAAAAAGTTTCTCAAAATTTTGCATAAACAAGTGTTTTTAATTTTCTTGGAATTTCCCGCAATATTTTTGGAATTTTTTTTTGTTTCGATTTGATACATTTTTTTAGATTTTTTTTTGTTTTAGTAAACAAAAGAAAAAATGTGTAAAATTTTTACAAAAAATGACTTTGTATCTTCCTTATTTTTCGAAAAAAAAAAAAACGTTTTTGCTATATTTTTGTGGCTTGTGAAAAACGCATCCTAAAGGTTTAAAATTTAGAAAAAAATATTGCAAGAAAATGAAAAAGAATTTTTTTGGAAAGTTTTTAGAATTTTTTTTTTGTTTTGTATTGAAAAAAAAATGTCTCACAATTTTTCATTGTTTTTGCAAATTTTTTTTTAAATTTTTTGCAATATTTTCGGAATATTGTTTTTGTTTCGTATTCTTTTGATAAATTTTATTGAAATAAAAAAGTTCTAGTCAAAAAAAAAAATTGTTTAAAAATTTTGTAAAATAACTGTTTGTATCTTTCTTATTTTTCAAAAAAATTGTTTTTGCTAAATTTTTAGAAATTGTTTTTTTATGTTTATATTTTGTGAAAAACGCAACCTCCTTATTTTTATCTTTAATCACTAGAATACACTCAGTAATCCCTAAAAGTTTCGTAGTGGGATTCCGTTAACATTCCAAACCCGGAGCTTTGTTTTTAGAAAAAAAAAATATTATAAAAACACGTAAGATATATCACCTAAAAATTTTGAAAAGTACCGAAGATATGGTATTTCACTCGAGAGAGCTTCATAACACAATTTTCAACATTAAATAAATCTCACAATTTTTATTATTTTTTTAATTTTTCTATTCAGTTTTTATCAACTCAAACCTACAAATAAACCAATTCCTAGAAGAATTGATGATTGTACCAAGAGTACGTGATCACTTGCCATGGCGTCGCTCACCCGCCACTTAAGATTTGTCACCTCGTGCACATCCGCAGCGATGATTCTCAGCAGTTATTGAGGTCACAGCTTTTTCTCTGATTTTCCCCCAATACTGGCCGCGCTTTAACTAACTAAATAAGAGACATATAGCTGAAACGTAGCTCAAATAAGTAACGTCCCGCCCAGTTCCTTACTCCGATTGACAGACTTTTTATTCAAATGATATTTCCAATATACTCCTATATACATTTGAGGGTACTTTAAACCTTAAGTTTCCCTGCATAAACACAATTCATTGGCCGTTGAAGGGCTAGCATCCCATCACAGATGCATTTGTATCGCCATAATTTGAAAAAAAAACTAAAACCACAACAAAGTGGCAGAAAATTGTAGCTGCCTGCCACAAATTCTCAAGTTGAATGAATGCAGCTATAGAACTAAGCTAACAATAGCAAATGAAAACAGCAACAAAGCGAGCGCACAAAAGTGTGGCACAAAAAAATCCAAATGAAAACAAAAAAAAAAACGGCAAGCGAACGAAGGAAACATTTTAATACAAACATATTTTTAGTAAAAATATCACAAAATATGAGAGTGCGGGGAATAGTTGAAAGAGATGTCAGGGAGCACTTAACGCTCACTCTATCTCGGGAGCGTTACAGCCCACAAGCGCACCAATGAACGGCGAAGGGGGGGAAGAGCGCAGCATGGCTAGATGAGGGGCAAGATGGGGGGCTGTGTGGTGAATGTGATGAATGCATTTGTATGTGACATGAGGAAGCGAATTTGTTGGAAAATATGTCAACGGTGTGCTAGCACAGATTTTTCATTGCAGTTTAGTTGGTTAAGTGCTCTGTGTCCCTCACTCGGCGACGTGCCGCCGTCATCACTTCTCCACTCGCTTTGTCATTGCCGCCTTGGTGGTTGCTGTGATTTATGTTGATGGAATTTAGTTGTGATGCTCGCTTTGTTTTTGAGGTAGTTTCCATTTTTTTAATGCTTTGCTTATGCTTTTTTGTTGGTTTAGTTTTGCAAAGCTATTGGTTTTTTTTAGTTTTATGCTGCTCAAATTTGTGCGATAAACTGCAACCAACACAAGGGAGATGAGTTGTTGTGGAGTTGAAACTATTTTTCGTTTTTCTGTGAGCGCTGCTAGATAGTTTTGTGGCAAACTGTGATTAGTTTGTGTTCCAGTTTTTATTGCTGCAACTAATTGATGTTAACCTAGAGTGTTGGCGGATGCAATGAAATATGTAGGTGATGTTGCAACCTGTGAAAAATTGTAAGAGTATGGCATTCATTTTTTGCTATATCAGTGTAATTTACGTTTGAGTGGCAAAGGATTAAATTTTTCGTTAATAAGAGAATTCGCTACAAAAATCTGTGAAACTGCAACGAACGGAAATTTGAGGAACCGGTACATATTCCTGGGAAGGCATCAAATATTTTATTTATCTCTATATTCCTATGTCCTAGAACCCAGATCAGAGAAATGCTACCTGACGGCTAGCTTCCATCTGCACCATGGCGTTGTCGGAGCCTTGTTTCTCATTTTTCTCATTAGCTGCTCATATTGGTCATGACTATTGTCGAAGAAACCTGATCAATTACGCCGCTCAGCACAAAAAGAGTGGCAATCTACAGAGTCTTGACTACAGTAGGCACACCCCACAAAATTGTAATACGAGGCGTGTTTTTAAAGTAAAAAAAAGTAATACTTTACTCTACTTTTCTCCATAATTCCCATTACTATTGAGGCATTTATAATATCTTGGAACCAGCTTTCGTGTGCCATCGTCAAAGAAGATTGTCGCCTGATTAGACAACCACTACTTCACAGTTGTTTTCACTTCGTCATCATCGGAATGGCGCTGCCCCGCCAGATGCTTCTTCAAGTTTGCCAAATGGCTCAGCGCCACGAAACTGGTCAATCTTTTGGTTCGGATTTTGTTCTCCAAAATGGCGCAAAGGGAATCCATCGGGCTCGCGTCTGATGAATTTAAGAGCCATTGTGTTGACGTTATGCAATTCGGAATGTTATTTTTTAGCCTTTCTTGGTTCACTGGAGCTTTGTGAGATGGGGCCGAGTCCTGTTGAAACATGTATGGTCTGCCACCGAAATGTTTGTCTGCCCACGGCTTCAAAGAAACCTCCAGAATATTTTCCCGATAATATTTGCCATTTATCTTGACAGCAGGTTCGATGAAAACGATTGGAGAGCGCTCATCAGCGGTTACGCTGCCCAAACCATTACCTGTGGAGGGTGCTGCATCGTGGTGGCTAATCGATGACTCAAATTCCCGTATGAACGGTCGGTCAAATAAACCCTATCGTTTTGAGAGTTTACGAATTGTTCAATTTGAAAAATTTTCTCGTCAGAAAACACAATGTTCGTAAATTGACCGCTTTCAGCCAAGCGTAGAAACTCCTTCACTCTCTCAAGTCCGACTTGTTGCTGCTTTGGTGTGAGATCATACACCTTTTGGATCATGTAAGGCTTGTCTTTGAGATCATTTTTCCGTACGCGGCGGATGCTATGGTCAGATATTTTCTCTTCTTCCGCCATTTGATTGTCACTTCGTCGGAGATTTCGCTCAAGTCGCGTCTTCACTTTTGTAATAATTTCACCTGACGTGACAGTCTTTTGATGACCACCTATATGACATTTCGCGATGCTACCAGCATTATTGGAAAGGGTGAATGGTGCGATGAATAAAAACTTTATTTACTTTAAGGTGCTCGAGCTCACGAACAATCGCTGGTTGTGATTTTCCGTTACTGATTTTCTTTTTTCGCGTTAACTCTCGGCAAAATGCTTCCGCGCGCTTGTAAACAATACTCTGGTCTGTCATTTAGTCAACTAACAGGCAGCTGATGCCCGTATATCAGCTGCGCGAGCGGTGTGAAGTTGGTTACACTTCGAGTGCCGGACCCTGTAATATAAATGATATTTTATAAATCTTTTTTATAATAGTCTAAAGCAGAAAAATACACTTCAATTCCAAAACCCTGGCATAACCAAAATTGCTATCGAGGCGGCATAGCAGCAGAGTAAAGTCGGTGAAATTAAATGTGGTTTTATTTTAATTGAATTCGGCAAATTTTATTTGTATAAACTTTTTATGAGCAAACACTCTTTCAGCACATTTCAGCCTCCTGTAAACCGCTGGGCTCACTATTGCCAACTCCTGCTAGTGGCCTCCATTCCATGCACATTATGCCAGCAACAGCTGATTTATTGTCAACGACATTGAAATGTCAACACTGAATGCTCAGCCAATGGAAATTCCCATGGAAATTCTAAAACGTCAATTGAATTGCATTGAGACTCACATGGGACCACATGTCCGTGCAAAAAATACACACACAAACGCCAACACATACATACACATACTCATACAGCTACCCATGCTAAGAAAACTATGCGACTAAAAACTATTTATGGCGAACAGATATCTTTTCAACTTCCACCAAAGGTATTCTGTGTCAATGGCAACACATCTCTTTGGCAACAACAAATTGTGTGCACCAGTAACTGCAACGATTGTTATTGAGAAATGCATTGAGAAAAGCATTGAAGTCAATAAGAAAAAGAAATTATGCCTAGAAGGGAGAATAAGTTGCCTCAAAAGGCTATAGCGTACGCAAATACTTGCATACAATTGCTGCTGTAGAGGAAGCTGTAAACGGAAAATGGTTATCGCTTGGAAAAGTGTTGGCTGGGTTGTTGTTCCTCTGCTGTTTGTTTGTTTGGTGCTACCTTCCTTCCTCACTTCGTAAGCGCATTTGCAGATCATTGCGATCGTCTATCGGTAGCTGGTGCTACTGTGTTGAGACGTTGTTGTTGTTGTTGCTGCTGGTGTTACTGGAAAACCCTGTGCTCTTGCTTTTGGTTAACAATAGCTTTAAGTACAATAACAAAAAACCCCGTAGGCGATCCATCTGCTAAAGAAACCATGTAGAAATGTGAAATCATTCGAATGGTTTTCATGCCGTTTCTTTTTCAACTCTTCGCTGATCACTTTGTTGACAGGTTGGCTGTCGATAATCGTATTTGTTTACATCGATGCACAGTAGTCGGTTTCATGAAAAGCATTAGCAAAATAGTAGAGGAGCTCCTGGCTTCAATATTTTTTAGTGTTTTGGGAACTCAAATGTAGATATTCACTCGATGACACTGAACCGTAATCGAATTTGCAGTTTTTGAGATGAAATTTTAAATGGTTGGCTTAAAAAAGCAATAGAATGAGTAGCAAATATACATTGTTTTATTTATTTACTTACAAGAGAACTAATTATGAATAATTAATCCACTAAATATAGTCGCTGGCTACTAAGGCATTCGCCTTAGCTAAAAGATATTTAATTTTCGTAAGAAATTAAATGATAAAGCAGAAATCGATTTATACAAATTTATTTCTATAAAATGCCTTTAACTTCTTTTATTTTCTCAAATTTTGTGAAGATTTATTTTTTTCCCAGCACCTAAATGTTCCATGTGAGCTATTCTAAATCAAATGATCTAAGTATTTTGGACATTGACGTAATTTTTTTTGAAAATTTGTGTTTGTAGCCTTAAGTATAAACAGAAATAAACTGGAGACATTTAGGAAAAAATTATTAATTTTTATTTATATTTAATATTGAAAATGTTGGTACGCAGTTTTTTAATGTGAAACATCTTCGCTTCTTTTTAACATATAAAAAGAATTTATATTAATTTTCTAATCATTTTTTTTTTATTTCCAAATAAATTGTTTTTTTTCACTTTTTATGACAAAATTTTTAATTTTTTTATGTTAAAGTATAATATTAAAAAAAAATTTCGGAAAATATTATATAAAAACATAATATTTTATTTTTTTTTTTTAATTTTCAAATGATTTTTTTTATTTTTTATGATAAAACTTTTAATTTTTTTTATGATAAAAAATAATATTTAAAAAAATCAGAAAAAATTATATAAACATAATATACTATTTTTTTTTTGTTTTTAATTTTCGAGAAAATATGGTTTTTGTTATAATATTTTTCCATGAGTACTAAACTTAACGTTTAAATTTTGTTTTGAATTTTTTAAGATAAGAAAATTAAAAAAAAAATTTTAACTTTTAATTTTTTAGGATAAATTATAATACAAAAAAAACAATTTGGACAAAACTAAAATTTGTTTGTTAAAAAATTTTGGAAAAATTTTAATTTGGATATTTTAAAATTTTTTTTTTAGATTTTGAAATACAAAAATAGGATTATTTTTTTGTAAATGTTGGTACATTGTTTTTTAGTTTTTTATAAACAAATTAGAGGATTTTCTTTTTGTTTCATTAATAGTTGAGACTGCTCTCACTGGTTTTATTGTAGGTATTTGAATACAACTTGAAAAGTTATGGGAATCCTACTATGAAATTTCCAAAAATTATTGAGCCTTTTCTCAGCTATTAGTAAAAAGAAAAATATGAGAAGAATCTGAGAACCTGTGGAATGTTTTTCAAAAATTAAAAATTATTTTATTCTCACAAATTTTTAACATAAAAACATAATTTTTTTAATTTTTTGTAATAAAAGATAATATTTCCAAAATAATTCGGAGAAAATTATGCATTGTTTTTGTTTTTTCCACGACGTTTAATGTTATTAATTTATTATTCTTGTTTTATTTTTTAGGATAAAATGTAATATAAAAATTTTGTTTTGGCCAAAATTAAATTTGCTTGTTAAAAATGTTTGGAGGTTTTGTTTTAGACAAATATTATATAAATATATTTTTTTTTTTAATTTTAGGATGTTTTTTTTAGTTTTTGAAAATACCTACTCCTAGAGAATTTTCTTATTTTTATATTAATAGCTGAGACTCTTCTCACTGGTTCGCTGAATACAACCCGAAAGTTTATGGGAATCCCACTATGAAACTTTTAGGAGCTTCTGAGCAAAATCTCAACTATTAATAATAGAAATAAGAAACAAATTTTTGGGGGTGTATTTTTCCAAAATGACAAAAAATATTTTTGTATTTAAGTATCTGGGGAGGTTTTAGTTTAAAAAAATGACAAAAAATATTTTTCCCAAAAAACTGTTAAAAAAATTCCAATTTTCAAAAAAAACTATTTATTTAAATAGCTGTGGGGGTCGAATTAATATCTTTGACCAAAATCTACAATAAAAATCTCGGTTAGGTGGGGAAATCATATAAAATAATGAGCTCTAGGGCAACACAACGGACCCAACTTGCGGTCTATGTGGCACTCCGATGCGGGGTCACCCTTAAACCAACCCAACCAGCTGTGGGGGTCTCAAAAATGACAAAAAACACTTTTTCCAAAAAAAAAATTTTTAATATATTTTATCCTAAAAAAGTAAAAAGAAAAAAATTTAAAAATGTCGAAGACATTTCATTTTAAAAAGTAATTCGAAAATTCTCAACATTGACTAAACCTCAAAATTTACAATTTTTCTTCAAAAACTTTTATTCTTATAATATTTATGATACTTAAGTCCACAAATAAACCAATTGTCAGAAAAATTTGCGAGAATGTCCAAAATACTTCAATCACTTGATATGGAATCGCTCATGTGTCGCTTTACAGTGAATTTCTCAAGCTGTTATTGCTTGCATTAACGTGCTTTTCTATTGTTGTTGCGCTTATGAAATACGATTCCTATCGCTTTTATTATTAGTCATCTTGTCATGCTGTGATTTGCTGTACTCTGAGCATCTGCTGTTGTCGCTGCTGGGATTCGCTTTATTGATTGTTCGCATTGTTGCAGTTGTTGCAATAGGCCATTGTTCTTTTCAACGCAATAAAATCTAAATTGAACTTAATTGAAGCGTAGCATTTCGAAAGCAGTCGCAGCAGCATCAACAGCAGCGGCATATTTTGCAAGCGTAAACTCAACGATTAATGATGCGGATGATGCTGTTGAAGGCAAATATAATAACTACAAATACAGTAACTGCTCACTGAAGTAGGATCCAGGTAAAGAACTGAGTAATTTTTATTTATTTATCTATATATTTTTTTATAAAGCCTTTATTTACAACTTCAAAGCGCTCATGCTTTCTTCTACTATCGGCTTCAGTTCACAGCTCTGTATGAAACTATGTAAATAGCTCCTTGAGATGGTTTGGACTCTAGATTATTTGTGTTTTTAAAACTTAGTTTACTGACCCGAGCCTATTGTTTCAACCGGGAAACAAAGTTTCTCTATAGCTTCAATGGTTAGACAGCTCCAGATCAATGCTACGGTTGGTTTTTCATCTCTCCTTTTCTCTTCCGCACGTTACTGTTAATATTCGTCATTTCTTTTCCGCGCTATTCATCACTAAATCATATCTAAATTTCTTGACTTTTTTTTCCAGGTAACATTTCCATTCTGCAAAGCCTCCCATTTTTTAAGCAGTCTCTTGGTGTGGCTTTTTCATACATCAACAGTTCTGTTTTTTTACTTATCTACAGCTTAATTTTTAGTGCTACGATGAGGTTTTTCAGTTCATATTACAAGGGTTGCACTAAAGTTTCAAGATAGACTGGTAAAAGTAAATATTTATAACTGCAACTGGCTTTTTTGTTTTTAAAAATATTGTCCAATGAGATCACTATTGTTAGTCGACATCAACGGGTTCTTACGGTTGTTTTGCCTGACGTTCGTCAAGCTCGACAATCTATGATTATAAAGGGGCAATAATGGGGTCCTCCGCGGCAACGCCCCATACCGCGGTAAGACCACTCTCGAAGGCGGTCAGGTATTCGAAAGGGAAACTTCGTTAGCGATGCACATATTTTGATTCCCTGCACCTTTCAGTCCTCGGCACAATTCTAAGCACACTTTGACTTTGGAATTGGTTGCATTTTAGATTTCGGAATCTCTCCAAAGATCTATCCAACATGGTTGGACCCGAGATGGCAAAGCTCCTTGGTTCATTGACCCTACTTAAGCCCTTTCGCCACGGCAAGGTGGGCAACCTTCGTCAAAAAGGGAGATCAATATACTTTTGTGCGCATTTAGCACCACGTTTCAATTTCTGTAGGAGCTGTAGAAATGTGAAATAGGCAAGTCCGAACACCTGTACCTCGAGAAGTGCTCCTTAGATGCGCATGCGTTTAAGGGCATGCAGCGATAGGACTAGGAAAATCTTTGCTTGACACCACAAAGAACCTTTTCGGTCATCGAGTGAACTCTCTTTGAGAGCAGCGTGTTTAATCTAAGGGTGCAGACAGAGTGCAAGCAAAGACGAAGACGAAGATGAAGACGTTGCCGAAGATGAAAAACAATGCAGTAGTAAACATATGAAAGTGATCACAATGACAGCAAAGTTGAAGATGAAGAGCAAGCGGGCAGCTTGAAACTTGTTTACATTTCATTTAATTGTTTGTGACTGTAAAATAAACGCGAGTTACTTTTAAGAAATTATATTAAAATAAATTATTCCGGATTTAAAAAATACTGCGAATGGGTTTCTGTCTCATTTTCAAATGGGTCCGCACAGTGGAAGTTTGAATACTGCTTTTATTTGCTTAAAGGTGCTACACCTCTTCCCCTTCCGCCAACTACCCAAAAAGCAGTCGAGAAATATGCAAACATTCCCCATTCGGATATCCTCCTTAAAGTCACAAACATTCCTTCAGCAACCATGATTCGGATTTTATTGAAATTTTTCCAATGTTTTTCAATAAATGACTCAATTTTTCGCAAAATTTAATGGTGAAGCTTATGGAATTTGCAATTATTTCTGCGACAAGAGGATTTGAGTACGATTGGAGTCGGGTGTTGTGTGATTTGGCATATTTTCTTATTTCTTCAATTATTCTGGGTACTTCGAGATCATGTGAATTTGGGCATGTGTGATATAATAAGGGTGGTTTGAGATCATTCAAGGGTTGCCGACTGGAATCTTTGAAATGTTTCGATATTGGAGTTAGCTGCAGTGCCCCAAGGTTGAATGCCATATGTCCACATCGGTTTCAAGATAGCTGAGTGAAGTGAGAATTTGCTTTCGAGAAAAATATGGGAATTTGGATGTAGTAACCAGTACATCCTACTTAGTCCGAAGTAGCAACGTAGAATCTCTCTTGTTAACAAGTGACTAGGTAGGCAATTGAGTATGTAGTAAAGTCCTCTCTTGAGGAACAAAACTAACACTCTACAAGACTCTCATCATGCCCGTCCTAACGTATGGCACAAAAGCTTGGACGATGGCAACATCCGATCGTTTCCACGACAGTTGGTTCTACGTTACCGAAACGACACGGATTTATATCCGGTCAAGGACTGTCACAGCATTCCCTGTATGTAAGTATGAAACAACGCTTGGAGTGTTTGAGAGAAAGATTCTGCATTAGATTTGTGGACCTTTACACGTTGGCGACGGTGAGTATCATAGGCTATGGAACAATGAGCTGTATGAGCTTTACGACGTAGACATAGCGCAGCGAATAAAGATCCAGCGGCTACGCTGGCTGGGTCATGTTGTCCGAAAGGGTACAAACGCTCCGGCTCTGAAAGTATTCGATACGGTACCAGCTGGTGGTAGTAGAGGAAAAGGAAGGCCTCCTCTGCGTTGGAAGGATTAGGTGGAGAAGGACTTGGCTTCACAAAATAGCGACTGAAGCGCTTTGTTAAACTCGTCCAAAATCGCGTAAGCAGTTATCGCGCCAATTAGGAAGAAGAACCAATACAGCCTTCTGAGTTTTATTTCTAGAGCCTTTCGTTTGGTGTGTTTCCATGTGAGTTTCCTCATGTGTTTCATGCCAAGATATTTTGTAGCGCTAGTTTGGGGGATGATTATATTACTGAGCTTAACAGATGTGCAAGTTTTTCGATTTAGTATATAAGTAACTTGAGAAGATTTTGTCTTGTTTGGCTTAATGCGCCATTTTTTAAACCAATGAGTTATTTCATCAGGTTCTTTCTGAAGTTTGGGAGGCCACACGAGGGTGGGAGTCAATTGTGAGTACTGCGGTGTAATCCGCGAAAGTTCCAACTATAGTTTCTTCAGAAGCTGGTAGATCGTATGTGTATAGCAATTGCTTATCTGAAGACGAATCACTTTTAACTGTTTTTGCATCGCGTTCGTCTTCCACTGTGAACACTCGCCAGTTTGGCAGCAACGCAAGCAATTCGTCTTGCTTTATTTACTGACCGAATGCCAATAAATTAGTTTTCATATCCCCTCCCTTTTCTGTTTTCAAAAGTGCGCATACAAAAAAAAGGTAATAATTAAATAGAACAACAACAAGGAACACCCAGCGGTCATATTTCAGTGACCACTGACTGTATCTATATGGATACTACTGCGCCTCACTGCTGGCGGATGTGGCAGACATATTGACGCAGTAATGCGTGGCAGCAACGTGAACACATAAAAATGGCACAAAAGGTGCGGGAGGTGAGAGCCGCGTACATTAGGATGGCAAAAAAAAAAAAGTTTTCTTTCTTCAATTTGTTGAATGGCTAAAAAAGTGAAATTATATCTTATTTGATTGATATTTAGCCGCGCCGCTGTTTCTTGAAAATTACCATTGAGTTCCCATGGGAAAAATGCAATAAATATTGTATAATCTGTGGTATATTCGCTTTTAATTTCCCTTTATAAATGTGTAAAAAATAATATCAAAAATGCAAAAAAAAAACTGATAAATATTTTGGTTTTTGTTTTTAATTATAGAAATTGATATGTGCACCAAAAATTCCAACAATTTTTTTTTCTTGATGTTACTACCTAAATATGTTCTATGGCCGGAAAAAATGGTAAAAAATAAAAAAAAACCTTATTAATATTTTCGTTTTTTTTTTCAATTTTCAATAATTCTTTAATTAAAACGCACTAAAATATTTATTTTGTTAGTATTTTCGGTACAATTTTTTTGTATTTTTGATATCATTTTTGTGCAATTAACAAGGGGCAAGGGAAACTTAAAGCGGATATTAAAGAACATCTATCTGTAAACATTTAATAGGAAGTATCACCAAGAAAACAAATGTTTGCGCTATCCTAATGTACACAGATATCCACACATCTGCCTACTTAAGTTCTGCAATAGAATTGCATTAGATCGCCAAGCAGCCTACACATGCAGCTGGTTGTGCTGATTGCTCCCGACCCAACCTCAAACCAGCGCCAGCCCAGAGTCGCCCACTGCCGGCCACCAACTTTTTAACGCATCCACTTTGCGCTTTAGGTCATTGAGATGTGCTAATAAAGTTATTAGAAATTACAAATCGAGCGCTGCAACAGACACGAGCGAAATTTGCAATAAAGCACATTTATAGAAGAAAACGAAGTAGAAGAAGATCATGTACATACAAAAACTCATATTGGCGGCAGCACAGCACTCGTTTGCATCATTGAAGTGTCGAAAGCAGGTCAACACTTAAGCCATTCCAGCATGGGAAAGGTTAGCCAAATGAAGGCAGCGCATGCAAATGAGGCGAACGAGAAGAAAACACTTTAAATTCATAATTTCATTGTATGTGGCAATTTGTATGAATAATTTCTGGTAGATAAGTTGACGTAGACGTGCCAGCTTAGCGTTAAATTCCCAGTGTTAATTTATTGCTCGCTTCGACTTTCTGTACAGACAACTACACAAATTTAGCACAATTCTACTAGAACTGCGATCAAGGCGTTGTGCACTTGACTGTAGTTCATATCTTAGCTACAGAGATACATACACGTGGACGCACGTTTATATATATAAATACATACATACAGACAGACAGATATGTGTAAAAAACATTGCTGCAAGGGACTAATTCCATCGCTATCTTATCGGCTTTATTATTATAAGAAATTTTTGTGAAATCGCTTAAGCATGAATTGTCTATAGAAGTAGATTTTCTTCATTTACTTGTTATGACGGAATATTTTTAGTTCGATTTACTGGCGCAATCTCACTCACAAACTCCAGCGAAAACGTGGTGATAACAAATTTTTAATTGGTGAACAATGCGTGCTAATTGTTACGGTTGGAGTTACTAGTATAAACACGCCTATACATATACATATACATGCACATATACATATATGTTTATTATTCACGAATATATGCTGAGTTTTACAACACAAAAGTCGGTATTCAGACGTTAGATTCCGGTCGTAACAGTGACCAATAAATAAATTTATATTGAACCAGCTGGTGCTCGCGGCTTCGCTTGCGTGTACAATGAAATACTTAAAGTATTTGATGCTATAAATTATATTATACTAGCTTTAACCCGCGGCCCCACTCGCGTAGGAGTAGTTTTGAGGGATTTAGGATATGTATATAAAAGAATTACAAACAATAATTTCATAGAAAATATTTTTTTATTAATAACCATAATATTATATTACATTACCCGGCAGCCGTTGCTATGCCTCGTTGAATAAAATCAAAACAACCAATCAGAAAAATATCAAGCAAAATTATTTTTATATTGTAAATTTTCTATCTCAAACCGTTTTTGAACTTTGCATTTGGGTCATAGTTGAACAGCTTATGCGGATTATGAAGTCTAGAGTGTGCTATAAATAGTGGGAAATAGGAAAAACTAAGATTTTTTAGATTAAATTTAAGCAAATATTCGATTATTAGTGACGAATGAGAGTGGTAGCGCCGTCTGGGGTCTGTGGGAAGGGAGTTCCATCATAAAAACAAACCTATAACCTTCATTGGGTGAAAATATGAACGTATAAAAATTTTTACGTCATTTGGTGTTGTCGTTTCGTAGTGATGCGCGGACAACGTACAGACCTTCCCATTTATAGTATAGATTACATATATAAACATTTCTAAAATCGATAATGGGCTTAATTTATTTTTTCTATAATATATAAATAATTCTTTTTTGAAATATTTCTAAACTAAGCGATTACAGGACATCTTCCAATAAAATGCTTCACATTTTCTTCTTTGTTCAGATGGCAGAGACTGCACATTTTTGATACGTTTCCGAATTTATTGGTATTCAACATAAACAAGCCACATCGTGCTTTGAAAATCATTGAGATATTTCAATACGCATTCCTTCTTTTGTGTATGCGTGATGCACTTTCTATAGAAAGCCCACCATCGACCAGATACTCCCAATACGCCACATAATGGAAAATACCCATACAAGGAGAATTGACACCCACCATCTTTTCGTCAACTTCAAAGCTGCCGCTACAGAACGAAAAGGAGTTGCCTATTTGCCGCGATGACTGAATTTGGTATTCCCGCAAAACTAATACGGCTATGCAATATGACGTTGCTCAATACCAGCAGCGCTGTCAGAATTGGAAAGGACCTCCCCGAGCCGTATGTTACCAAACGAGGTTTCAGACAGGGTGATTCGCTGTCGTGTGACTTCTTTAACCTGATGTTGGAGAGCATCGTACGAGCCGCAGAACTTAATCGTTCAGGCACAATTTTTTATAAGAGCGTACAATTGCTGGCGTATGCCGATGATATTGACATCATCGGCCTTAACACCCGCGCTGTTAGTTCTGCCTTCTCCAAACTGGATAAAGAGGCAAAGCGAATGGGTTTGGTGGTGAACGAGGACAAAACGAAGTACCTCCTGTCTTCAAACAAACAGTCGGTGCATTCGCATATCAGCACCCACGTCACTGTTGATAGTTTTGATTTCGAGGATGTAAAAGACTTCGTTTATTTAGGAACCAGCATTGACAGCGATAATAATGCTCGCCTTGAAATACAACGTAGAGTCTCTCTTGCTAGCAAGTGATATTTTGGACTAAGTAGGTAATTGAGTAGTAAAGTCCTCTCTGGACGAACAAAACTAACACTCTACAAGGAAGGCTCTCATCATGCCTGTCCTAACGTATGACGCAGAAGCTTGGACAATGACAATATCCGATTTGGCGTCTCTTGGAGTGTTCGAAAGAAAAATTCTGCCAAAGGTTTTCGGGCCTTTGCATATTGGTGATGGCGAGAATCGTAGGCGATGAAGCAATGAGCTGTAAGAACTTTATAACGACTTAGACATAGCGCATTGAATAAATATAAAACGGTTTCATTGAATGGGTGATATCGTCCGAATGGATACAAACGCTCCGGATCTGAAAGTATTCGATGCAGTACCAACTGGTGGTAGCAGATGAAGAGGAAGGTGTCCTCTGCGTTGGAAAGGTTAGCCGGAGAAGCACTTGGTGTGTTTAACTGGCGCCGGTTAGCACGAGAAAGAAACGACTGACGCGCTTTGTTAAACTCGGCTAATATCGCGTAAGCGGTTATCGGGCCAATGAAGAAGAAGAGGATGCACTACTCTAATTTTTTTTTCGTTTTGTAAAATTCATTAGTCAATGCATAGAACCCACTCATGAATGGTTAGAAAGCATTTCTAGTTACTTATAAAATTAAACAATTGATTTCCACATGCGGTGGTGTGCGTGTGTGTATTTATTCAAAGTATTTTGTATGCAAAAATTCCTCGCATATTTCAAAGCGTAGAAGTAAGGCAATGGCATTTTAACTCTGTTATGCTTTGAAATCAATTTTTGCTTTTTCCTTCTGGCAGTCCTTTGCATCCTTTTATGAGTATTGAAATTTACATTGTAACAACACTTCGCAAAAACACTTTATGTGGGGCGTTCAAACAAAAAATGAAAAAAAAAATTAAATCGAGGGAATTTCGCTCTAAAACACTGAAGAGGTTTCAACATTCCATTTTACTGCTGATGCTTGATTTAGAAATTTTTTCCCCTCAGCTACTGTTTGTTTCTTGTTGCACATGCAGGCCATGTCATGCCACGGCACTTGGATGTGCGTGCTTTTGCAACGAGAAAAGGAGGCGAAAAACACTTGAGAAACACTTTGCAGCTTTTGAGCGAATGACTGAGCGACTGAGTGGCTGGTGGCGTCGTCACTGGCAGTGTAATGCTTATGTGGTGGTGGTTGGTGGTTGACCCTCGCGTGGCAGACAGGTGATATGACGATATGTGCGGTCGCATTGCCATTCCTTGTGCAGTTAAATAAATGCCTGCCAGGCGATAAGCCCGTCAAATGTTGTTTGTGTACTTGCAACCGATACGATATTTAGTTGGGCTTGCTCATAAATATTTTTATTCACTTTGCTACACATAAAAGTTTAAAAAACAAAATTCCACTAAATCTGTCATTGCACACATGTAGCGCATTCGCGTTGGTGGAAATTCTTTTCAAGCACAAAAAATACTAAATATTTTTATATAAAGCAAACCCTATTAAATACAATCAGCGCTTTGATTTAATTCATATAAACGCTATCTGCATTGTTGTTGCGGTTGTGCAGGCATTTCTGTGAATGTAGGTTAATCGTTGATCATATTTAAACCAAATGAGAGAGCAAATAAAGTGGAAGAGTGGAGGATAGAAAAGTAGAAAAAAAGTAATGAAATTGTAAATTTAATATCGAGCAATTTGAGCTGGGTTCTGCGTTCGACTTTGTTGTTGCTGTCGCTCCACGCGAGTATATTGAGCCATACCCGTTAAGGAACATGAGATTTCCGCTGAGTTCACTTCGTTGCTGCCCACTTGCAGAAGATAGGTAGAATAGGGCATCGCTTGCCACAGAGCAACATTTGCACCCACGCTCATATCAGCGACTCATTCATTGCCGGCATGGCTTAGCGTAGCGTTGTTGGCACTCACTTAATAACGATACGGCCGCCTTTCCACCTTCACTTTTTCTTCTTTCGTTTTGGCTTTCCGTTTGCATCTCAATTTACTCGCTACCATCTGGAGGATTATGTTCCGCGTCGCGTAGTAAAGGTAGCGGTGAAAAATTTCCAAGTGTTTGCTGAGTTGTGTGTATATATTGAGTTATATGAGTGCATATCTATGTATGTGTAACGATACGTGAGGTCCATAAATCTACATTAGAATTAACTGCGATGAGTGTTAGCTGAAAATTTTAAATAAAAAAGGTCATTCAAGTCACTAGAAACATTTCTAGGTTCCAAGTCAGCAGCGCCGTATTATTATTATTTCATTAACCGAGCGCAAAAGTCTGCAATGCTCAACAGGAGTATTTATTAAAGCATTTGAGTTCAGCAAAAAATCATATCCCTACCAAACATTGAACTGAAACAAACCATAGGTAGGCAGGTAGGTTATATGGCAAGAGTACCACAGATAGACTTCAAGTAGAACTCACGTGCCGTTTTGATACCATAATGTGGACCACTACCTGCGAAAAGATTTAGGGAAGAGAAAACTATCTAGAGCCATCCAGTGCTGTTGATGCAGTGGAGGAGAGAAAAGGGATCTAGGCTGGAGAATTTCCTCAAGTCATCCCCAAAGGGCACGCTAAGGAATCTCAAGCGCCTAGCCGCCAGAGCCGGACATTTGCAAAGAAAGTGTTCAACAGTCTCTTTCTCTACAGGATCCCCACAGCTTCTGCAATAGGGGTTGTACGGAATTCCAAGCTTCTCCGCATGAGTACCGATCACCCAGTGAACAGTGAATACCGCAATGAGTTGAAAATTGAATGGCGGGGGATTTCCATCACCTTAAGCGTCCTGTTTCTATTATATTGAGGCCATAGTTTTTTTGAAATAGCACACGATGAGACAGACCTCCATCTGTCTTGCGCTTTTTTTTAGAAAGAAATTGTGCAGTTTCCCTTCAACAACGGACAAGGGGACACCGATGTCTGAAAAGGGGACAACTGAAACCGGTTCTGTCGACCCCTTCCTGACAAGCTCATCGGCAATTTTGTTGCCCTCTACACTCCTGTGTCAAGGAACCCAGATAAGGGAAATGTTTCGTGTGCGTTCGAGACGTTTGAGTTTACCTGAAGAGAGCTGCAATACGGCGACGAAAAAAAAATTTTAACAACTCATTTAAAACCGGCTGAATTTTTTTTTGTTTATTGTTGACATTTAGTAGAATAAAAAAAAATAGTCAGCTGCGCCGTAGAGGGGGGAAAATACGTCAGCTGAACGCAATGATACATTCTTGCTTCGGCTGACGGTCTTTCCACCGCTATAAACGCATCTGACCATAATTATGGAAAAAAATTTCTATCGGCATAAAGTAGTTTTACTTTACAATTTTTTGTACAAGTTCACCTGTTCATCTGACGTGTCTTCCCCCCTCTACCGCCCAGCTGACTATTTTTTTTATTCTACTAAATGTCAACAATACATGAAAAAATTTTCAGCCGGTATAAAATGAGTTGGTAGAAATTTATTTTCGACACGTTTCGTACCCTCACACAATCACACACACCGCGGGTGCACCAGCTGACGTTCACTTTCGTTATTCATGAAAGCTAAATCACAAGTATAGTCAAGAATTTAACGGTATAAAAACGCAGTCCAAAATCGACCCCTAGCTCCCGGACTATAAAAGCGGTTGCCCCTCGGCAGGCAATGGCAAACCTCCGAGTGTATTTCTGCCATGGAAAAAGTTCCTCATAAAAATATCTGCCGTTCGGAGTCGGCTTGAAACTGTAGGTCCCTCCATTTGTGGAACAACAACAAGTCGCGTGCCACAAATAGGACGAGGAGCTTGGCCAAACACCCAAAAAGGGTGTACGCGCCAATTATATATATATACATATATAAGCCAGGTGAAGCTTTTTCGTCACTTTTTAATGGAAGGGACATCAGGCGCAGGTAAGCAAAGCTTTTTTAGCACCTGGAGAAGCTGTTGAAGTCTTTGAAGTAAAAGTGCTTTAAAAATTGCCGAAGTCTATTGTCTTTGAAGGAGAATATTTTGAAAAACAATAAAGCCATTTTCGTTATTATTTACTATGCTTTCATTATTGGGGGCAAAATATAAAAGGCAAACCTCATAAGAACTCTCAATTCGCATTAGTCGCTTTGGTATCTATAGGAAAAAACTTCTAGTGTCAGCGCCGAAGTGATTGCGCTTAAGAAGAGGCGCCTAAAATATTGCTTTAACCTGTTAGCTATTACTCAACTCGTTTCAGAATGGGGACTTTTTCTTCGCAGCGATAAGTAATATCACACCTCAAATAATAAAGAAATATCGTTTTTATGGTTTTTATTTATTTTGATAAAATATTTTATAATTCAAATGTATTCGATATATATAACCACTTTCAGATTTAATAGATAAGAACAACGTAGAACGTAATGCGTTCAATATATTACGATTAATTTCCATGACGAAAAATTTCGTCATGCCCAATTACCAGGTTAATGAAATTAAATGAAAAATGATTCACAATGTCGAATTCCTTGTTTAACCATGAAACTAAAGGAATAAAATAGAAAGCCTAATACGCATGAAGACATAATTGGCAACTAATAGGCTCAAGAACGTAAAGCCATTTATTAAAGCCGTTTAAGAAAATTTCCACTGTATCAACTTACTACAACTTTCGACATAATATCCTTAAATATGTACTTTCAACTGCCTTGCGAACATTTGTCGTCCCTCTGATATGTAATTTAATATATTAAACTCCAGCTATTGAGGGAGTCAAAATGACTTACAATGCAAATTTAACACTTGTTTTGAAATGGATTATCCCCTTAGCACTCGTTCCTAATCAAAAAAAACCTCACAAAATTGGCCAAGTTTCTTTGCATTACCAAATTGCATTCTCATATTATAAGACAGATGGGACTAGAAATGTTTATTTCTATTTTTCACCGCAAGTAGCGTCGTTGTGCATGCATCTCCATACCTCCACACCTTACCTAATTTACATCTTTATTTATTTATTATTTTAAATTTATTTATTTAATTTCTATATTTAAAATAAAAGTACTTAAAAACTCATACAATTGAAAACACCCTTAATTTATGTACATAAAAATGTGGAATATTTTAGCATCAACAATTTTGCCTCAGGCAGACAGAACGTGCTTTAATTAAATAGACATAATTAGAATCGCACCCTCTTGCACAAAATGTGCATATATTTCTTTACCCACACATATTTATTTGCACAACATAAACGCACTAACCACCCCCATTTAAATTGTAAACGAATAACTGTAACCATTCCATTGCAATTGCATTGCATTCAAAGCGTATAGGCCACCCTCAACACTGTACTGACATTTACACATAACAATATTCACACACACACACAACATGTAGATGGAAGAATAAAAATATACGAAAAGCTGAAAATCCCATGCGTGCCAAATGTCATTCGGGTTTAACGTCAAAAACCTCAAGCAGCTCAGAATAGTCGACCTTCTGGTTGTTTGTCATCTCCACCGTTTCGTTATCGATAACTTTCAACCAGCGAGAGAGTGGCAGTGAGAGCGTAGTGCCGGGGTGACATAAACTGCCTCGTAGGAAAGGAAAACAACTCGAAAGTGAATATTTGCATTAAAATTAGAGAGTGAGGAACTTTTTCAATTCGTTTGTTTCGTTTTGCTTCATCGGAAGGTAAATACCTCGGAGTGGGTCTTGTCTCCAAACTCCATTCGAAGCTATACATTGAAAATCGGGTAAAGAAGGCCAGGTAACTTTCTACTCTTGGAAATCTATGTTCGGCAAAAAATAGTGATTCAAGCCACAGGTCGTTCTCTGGATGCACAACGTTGTGGTTCTGCAAATTTTAACGCATGGATGACTGGTTTAGTGGGAAGCTCTTCGGATGGGCTAATAATATCACTAAATTGTGGAGAGTGCAAAGCACTGCTTGTATTGTTTTGATCCTTATCCATATTCAGTGCATCGTAATCCAACAGCCTAATGGTGTTCACACTCACCAACGTAAATGGACGCCCGTACGCCCTTATCAGCTGACACGCCCTTATCAGCGAATACACCTAAGATATCATATTTCTCATTGCCCAATTTTCTTGTCAATGTAGTCCTGGAATAATTTTGTTGTTGTTGTAATCTGGTAGATGGAACCTATTTTTTAAATATGATATTCGTCATATGACCGCTGCGGCTATGAGTTACATGATTTACTCGATCAGTCCAATTTTTGACCACTTTTTCCAATAAATCTGTCGGTGTGGGGTCAATGGTGGCTTGAATACTGGTTGTCAATGCTTCAAGAGTTGCTAGATTCTCGATATAAACCAATGGCTTAATATAGGTCCATAAAAAGTAACCCAGAGGTGTGGAATTGTACGAAAGAGCGGGCCAGTGAACAAGACCACATCTGGGAAAAGAGTTGACACCAAATTGATTTTGCAATAAATCGATTGTTGACCGCGCTGTAAAGCAAGTTGCGCCATCTTGTCGTCGATGTTTAACTGAATAATTATTGGAAACGAAAATTCAGTCGGCATGGCTCATAACGGCAGCTTCTTCCTCATTTCAAAAGAAATAAGAACCGAGGATGCCGCCAGTGCTCTATGGATTCCGCGAATAGATTTATTTTTTCAAAGTAAGTTTCCATAATTTGTTGTGTTGCGTTGTTCTAGCATTAAACGATTCATTATGCCTTGTCAAACTTTACTGAACAGAAATGTCAACTCGGTTTACATTCTCACCTGTGAAACTATATTTATCGATATCAATAGTTCGTATGCGATATACATCCGATATAACAAAATATTTCAAAAGAAATGTAAGATTGAAGCCTTTGCCTCCGCCTTCCGTATTATATTATAATTAATAACTAAAATGAAAACTAAGGAACTTCAGAACTAATTTTGAAGGAATGATTTCGTGAACATTTTTCTTAAGAGCTACCAGACAATGAAAACAAATTTGTCCGCCCTACTGTACAAGTGTCTGCTAGGAGGGAGGTTATGCGAGTTTTTTTTTGTAACATATAGACTGACAAGTTCCGCGCCTAACAAATAGATGGCACTAGTTTTATTGCATTCACCTCTTTTTTCTGTTAGTACTAACCTTAAAAAGACAGCTGTTAAAATTTCATGATGTTCCATTCATTAATTCGTGAGTTAATGTGCTAAGAGTGACGCTACTTACTTATTTTCAAAGTAATGGACTAAAAAGAATTTCGTGTTGTAATTTTACACTACTTCTTAATGGGGGAAAATATTGGTAAAGCGAAGCAAAGTGAGATCTTGAAAAGTGTTATGGGAACTTCCCTCCATCAGAAGCAAAAAGAAAACGATGGCTGGCTGACTTCAAACGTGATCGTAGAGACACCGGTAATGCACTACGCAGTAGACGTCCAAATGAAGCGGTAACACCAGAAAACATCAAAAAAATCCACCAAATCGTTTGAATGGTCGAAAAGTGAAGATGCATGATATCAAGATATCAAAAGATCGCATTGACTTCATATTGCATGAGCATTTGACTATGGGAAAGCTCTGTGCAAAGCGGGTACTGCGTTTGCTCACTGTTGATCAAAAACAAGAAGATGTTGATAATGGCAAGAAATGGCAAAACTACATGAATTGAATTTAGAATTGTACCCACATACACCGAACTCGCCAGATTTGGCTCTCAGCGACTACTAACTGTAGACTTTAAAAAATGCTCGTCGGTAAGAAACTGAGGTCTATTTTGAAGCAAAAGATAAGTCGTTCTACAAAAGTTGTATTGAAAAGTTCGGACGGCGCTGGAATGATTGCTTTGGTATGTGGGTTGATGGAAATTACATTGATGAATAAGCTAATTTTGAACAAAAGAATCGTGTTTTCTTCCTAAGGCCCGGCACTTTTCAGCCTATGTGTTATATATCTCACAAAGTTATCACTAAAAATTGTTTCCTTAATTTTTGATTGGTCGGAAAACTTTAAGCGATTCCATGTTAAGTGATCCCAGTATTTTGGGCATTGCCGTCGTAATATAATAAGAAATAAAAGTTAAAGACGTAAAAAAAATGAATACTTTTAAGATTTATGCGATGTTGTGACGTATTTTCGGTACTTTTCAACATTTTTAGAACTTTTTCTTAACTTTTGAGAATAAAATATACTCAAAAAAATGTTTTCAACGAATTAAAAACAAATTTCCAAACAATTAAAAAAAATGTTTTTTCAAAAAATTTAAAAAAAATCCCATAAAATCAAAAACAAAAATGTTAGGGAATTAAATTTTTTGGGATTTTTGAGGGAATTTCTTTTTTTTCAATATTTTCATAACTTTTTCTTAACTTTTAAGAATAAAATATACTTAAAAATTTGTTTCTGGGGTTTTTAGGAAAAAAAAAACTTCAATATTTTCGTAACTTTTTAAGATAAAATATACTTAAAAATTTTTTTCTGGAATTAAAAAAAAAATGTTTCCTGAAAATTTTCGTTAAATAACAAACAATTTTGTGGGATTTTTTGGGGAAATTTTTTTTCAATAGTTTCGTAACTTTTTCTTAACTTTTTCAACATTTTTGTAGCTTTTTCTTCATTTTTTTAATACAAAATATACTTAAAATTTGTTTTTTTTTTTCTAAAAAGAAAATGTTTTCTGGAAATTTTCGTTGGAAAAAATAAATGTTTTCTGTCATTTTTGGAAAACAGCCACCTCAGATTTTTTCTTATATCTTTTATTAATGGCTATACTCAGTAATCCATGCAAGCTTCATAATGAGATTTCCATAACTTTTTGAGTTATGTTGAAATGCGCCGAATGTCAGGGGTGGCTTATTTTTTAAAATGTTGTCTTCTTTAGGGGCATTTATATATATTAAGGGAGCAATTTTGCTTTTGTCTTCAAAATATAATTTGTTTGCAACCTTCTATTTTCTTAAATTTTCAGTCTGGAATTTATTTGTTAAGAAAAAATGCAAAGTGCCTAAGTCAAGCTGAGCAAATTGCACGAAAACGTGAACTGCTTAAGTTGTTAGTCTATTCCGTAATATTTCAATTCTGGCGAAATAATTTCTGGAACTACCAAACTTCTCCAAGAAATTATTAAGCCACAGCCCTCAAGTAGACCTTCCAATATATGCAAAAAAAGTACAGGGTGCATTTCCGCATAACGGCTTTAAATAAACGTATAAGTTATAAGTAAAAGGTGTAATCGATTAACCTTTCAAAATTTTTTGTTAGTTTCGAAAAATCTCTTGTGAAAGTAATAGTTTTGTTTTCTATATTTCTTTACCATTTTTTAGCCACAAGTTAATTTTTTTTCTGAGTTGGAAGTTATGTACTTAGTTCTGGTCCAATATTTGCAGCTCTAAAGCCTCGTAAAAACAGTGAGAGCATGAACGTGTTCAAGCAGGGAGTTCAAAAACAACAAAAATAAGCGCATGCGCCGAATCCATAACAATTGTGATAACAACCCGAAAGAGGACCATAAGGTATTGCACAAGAAAAGCAGAAATGTGAAGTGAGCGACAAATGAAAATTCAACAAATTAGTAGCAGAAATAGCAAGACATTTTAGTATTTCTGTTTTAATGTGAAGCGATAAAAAAACAATTATTTTAAATAATTAATAAATTTGAAACGTTTTTTTACGCCATTAAAAAAAGCGAATACTTTAATTACCCAAGAAAAAACAAAGCAGAAAATGTGAAGTGAACACAAGACAAAAAAGTGAAATACGCAAACAGAGGCAAATCGAGCACAAAAGCAACAAATACGACGTCGATAGTAGCAAATTGTGTGGAGTACATTGACTCCACGAAAACTTCGCACAATAATAATTTCAAAATTAGCAACAATCACCGATTACGCAACACAATCTAACCAAAAAGTGTAAAGTACAAGAAGACAATAATTTACAAAATCACAAAAAAAAAAAAATTAAAATAAAATCAACACAAATATTGCAACAAGAAAAGGCCAAAAATATAATCAATTACTCTTGCGTGCATAGGACTTTTGCAGGCACTTTGCCAGGATACACACAGCGGGTACCACCCGAATAAGTTCATAACGAAAAAACTGCCAACTAAGAAATTGCCGCTGGGCTGCTCACTGACAACTCAGCGAGGGGCTCATCAGACATTCAGCAAACAGAAACGATTTTTGTTTTGTTTTTGCAGTATTTTAATGTAAATAACGAATAACGAACGCAAAAATTCTACTCTAAACAATGTGTAAGTGGTTTTGTTGCTTTGTGTGTTTCATTTTTTTCGTTTTTTCGTTTTAATTTGCCGGTGGCTCTTGAGGACAGTGTAAAGAAATGCGCGCACACATAGATATGCATACATGTACAGCATTCCGTCGCCAAATTGTGTAACATACTTTGAGGCGCTGCACCCACAACAAACCGCCGACTGTTTTGGCATTCACTAACGATTTCCGCTTTGGGACAAAAAAGTTTCGAAGGAAACGACACACTTCCTGCACTTAACCTCCTTCTCGAGCACAAGAGACACAAGGATTTGCATATGTGATATTATATTTGAAGTATTGTTGTTGTTGTGTGCTTGAGTGTGTGCAGACACACACTTGGTGTAGTGGAAACAAAACAAGCAAAAAAATGTTTACTAACCCCAGCGCAATGCTATTTATTTTCCAACACGCATCTGCATTGCTACATGCAACTAATTAGGGGTTTTTGAAAAACAAAAAGAAATGTGTAAATTTTTATGCTATACAATTATGCTTGACAGAAAGAGAAACAAAAGCAACAAAGGGGTGCCGTTGTTACACGTCACACCTCACCTATTTTTTTTGGGCTTTGAGGGGGAGATCAGCACTCAGAAAAAAATAGAGTAAAATTAAAAAATGTTTAGCCAGATCTCGCGTGCTAATTTAAAAAAAAATTACAGGATGGTTGGAAAGTAAGAAAACCTAAGCAAGAGATGTGAATTTTTATTATTATATTAAAAGGCAGTCCTTAGCAAAATTTTAGCAGAATAGCTTTAAAACCGAGTGAGTTACTTGCAAAGAAATTTAAATTTAACATTTTGTTAAGCAAAATATAAAAAAAAAAAAAATAATATTATATTAGAATATATTAAAAAATCCATTTCGCATCGCATGTTATGTACACATTAAGATTTAAATGGTTTTCTCATTTCAAAAATTTTGAAATGGGTCTTTCCAAATGAGCTTTAGGGTGATTTGAAAAGTGTATCAGAGACAAAGGTTATGTTTAGTTAGTAGCATCTCTTGGAAGAACACACACCAAGTTTCAGCCAGTTCGGCCTGTTTCTTTGTGTTTGGCATTCGTTTGAATCGAGAAATTCGTGTGATTTTCCTTTTCCATCACTTCAACCCTACAGATGGGCTGGACATATCTGACATATCTACCTACGAGGGCAGTTCAATAAGTACCCGTTTTAGAAATGAAGACACCACTTTTTCCAAACATTTTTTTTTTCAATATAGTCCCCTTTTAGAATGATAAACTTCTTCCAACGCTTCGCCCCATAATTCACGCAGTTTGCGGCGACATCATGGTAAAACTGCTCCTTATTTTTCGCCAAATGCAGTCGTGTCTCCTTCAATTTTTTGTGAAAGCAATCCAATAACTTACGGTAGTACTGTCCAGTGATCGTTCTTCCTTTTTCTAAAAAATCAATCAGGACGATGCCGTTCGCATCCCAAAAAAGATTACCCCCGGAACTTCCTTTTCTTTGGAGCAGATTCACCGGGAGAAATCCATTGTTTTGATTCTTGCTTACTTTCTGGTGTTTAAAGATGAAACCAGGTTTCATCAACGGTAACAACTCGACACAAAAATTCCTTCGGAACGCGCTTCAATTGCTCCAAACATTGCTTCGAAGTTAACAGCCGCATTCACTTGTTGTTGCTTGTGAGAAATTGCGGTACCCATCGGGCCGAACATTTTTTTATCGCCAACTTATCATGTAAAATATTAATTGCCGTTCCGGTGGACACACCTACAGCCTCTGTTATTTCGCACACTTTCGTTCGTCGATCAGCGATCGACTCTTTGGACTTTTTGAATGATTTCTTCGGTAACCGCGTCTGCCGGGCGTTTAAATTCGTTGAACCAATATCTAATTGTGGTTATAAATGACGAAGAGTCCCCATAGACAGGATCCAACTTTGCTTTTATCTCCTCGCATTTTTTTCCATCTAAAAACAAAAAGGGAATTACCGAACGGTACTGCTCTTTTTCCATCTTTGCGAAAATCACAAAACAGGTTTTACTCGAATAGCTGCCACTTCCAAATTAACCTATCAAGCAGTTTGAAATTTGTTCTGCCATCGTTTGATAGATGACAGCGCACGATGCTAACACCAACTTCCCTCAGGAACGCCCTCTATCATCAAACACGGTTACTTATTGAACCGCCCTCGTATGCTGATGGTAGCATTTTTGGTCTAGTCCGTAATAATCGTACACGCTTCTTATCAAGTTGCAATGAATAGTTGTAAAACTGGTTTTATTCCTAATTTCAGTTTCAATTTTTGTATGTTTTTTACTTATGGATTAAATTCTCACTGTGAATTAATTTAAATATTTTTTTGTCATAAAAATAAATTGTTTGTGTTTTATAAATCCTTATGTAATATGGATTCCATTCTTACTACTTTTCTACGGTTTTTGGGAAAAATATTTAAAGTTTTTTCATCTTACACAATTTTTTTTGAAGGAACATAATTTGGTGAACATAAAGTCGTTTATTTAAATTTTTTTTGTCAAAACTTTAACCTGAAAAAAAAAATGAAAAATATGCCTGAACATTTTTGAATATTTCTTGACAAATAGTAAAAATATTCGACAATTTCCAGCTGGATATTTACCGCAATATTTTTTTCCGTGTATTGTGTGTGGATAGATTTCCTTTGTTTTTGGTTTTTTACTTTTGTTTCTGTTCTCGTCGCCATAAAATCTATTGTAAACATAACACACAATCAAATGTAGGCAATTCTATGTAGGCTCGTAGTATATCATCGGGCTGTGTCCTTCGAGGACATTCTTTGATTGTGTGATTGTAATGCGGTATTTTTGAGATTTTTGAGCAATGTGTGGTAATTCTGGTTTTATGTACATACAAATCGTACAAGGTGTGACTGAAGGATGATTTTTGTCCTAAATTTTGATAGCATTGGAGGGCGAGAAGTCAATCAAGCTATAACATAGTATTTACTTGTAATATTTTGTCTGCAACTTTATTCAAAACTTTTCTTAAACTCAACTACTTTGTGGATTTAGAAGCAAGGGTTTTTGAATTGATTCATGAATCAATCTTCTGAAGAATTTCCTAAATTTGTTGTACAGTCGTATCAGACAAATTTTCTGCGGTAGTACAAATGAATGCCTCTTTATTTTCTTCAGTTATTCTTCTTCTTTGTTGGCGCAGTTACTGTCTAAGCGATTTGTTTCAAGCTCAATGAAGTGCGTTAGTCGTTTCCTTCTCATGCTAGGTAGATAAGTCAATGGCTGAAGCGCCGTTTTTATCCCATTTTGACACCTGCAATGGGCAGATATCTACAGCCAACTACAGCTGTTGATGAGGTTTAGTTTGGAGCAATGCCCCAAGCGGAAAGCGAAGAAAGAAGCACCCAACGACCTTAATCGTCTAACTGCCAAATACGACACGTAGAGAGAAAGAGTCTCCTTCTCTGAAAGGTCTAAACAGCTTCTGCAACGGCGATTTTTCCATGTCTCGTCCGGTAAACACAGCTACGAGTTTGGAAATTGATTGGTGAAGTGCCTCCAGAACTTTCTGCATCCTGCGTCTATTGTACTGGAACCATGGGATTTTCGAAACCACACGAAGAAATGGAACTCCATCTTTTCTGTACTTTCCTGAGAAATAAGTTGCGCCATTCCTCTTTAACAACAATCAAGGAGATGCCAATGTGTGGGTAGGAGACTACTGGGTCTAGTTCAGTTAACCCGTATCTGTCAAGTTCATCAGCAATTTCACTTCTTTCTATGTTTCTACGTCCTGGAACACAGCTGATAGAAATGTTACCTGCACACCCAAGAGATTTGATCTTCTTCTAACAGTAGTTTACCAGTTTGGATCCGAACCAAAGCGTCGTCAGTGCCTTGATCGCAGTTTGACTATCGGAAAAAATGTTGATATCTCCCGCGCTCTTGCGTCCCCAAACATTCAGCATGCCTGCAGGATCGCAAGGACTTCTGCCTGAAAAACACTAGCGTTATTGGGCAGGTTTAGGGAAATACATAAATTTCTCCTGCTTCGACTGCCGATTCCATCTTGGAGTCGTCAGTGTAGGCACCAGCTTCGGTGCAGATTTCCTCCACGACCCTCAAGTTCCGGTTTGCGGATCGAGATATCTGTCCGAAGTTCAGAGAAACACGGTGTTAGCTGCGCAATAATGCTACCATGTCCTTGGAAAGATCGTCTCCAGCGGCCAACCTTCCTTAATCTGATTGCACTTTGAGCAGCCATGGCAATAATGTAAAAGTCGATGGGAGTAAGTGCAAAACGACATTAAAGTCAGCACTGGAACAGTTTGTACATCCTCCGATGATGCCAATACAAGCAGTCCTTGGCACGCTCTCCAGTTTAGTGATATTATAGCCCTTCCGAAAGGCTTCCCACCAAACCAGGCATCCATAAGTTAAAAATGGCAGAATCACTACGTTATCCAAAGAACAACTTTTGGACATCTATTTTTTGCCGAACATAAGTTTGTAGGATTAGAAAACTATGCTGTCCTTCTTAAATCGATTTTCAATGAGTAGCTTCTAATAGAGTTTGGAGTCAAGTATCAATCCAAGATACTTAACTTACGATGAAAGCGAGAGAACGTGGATTTAATCCGGGAAGTCTAAAGTGCTAACTGATGCCAATTAAAAACGCAAAATCAAGCTAAGTCCTCATCCACGCCGCCTTTCATACAAAGGAGACTTTCCTTCGACTTGAGTTAGCCAGTGAATCTACTAAATTTTTGTCGATTTACACAGCTAGCTATCTTTTAACTAAACTTTTACAACTAACCGTTTTTCGGTCTGGGATATTCGCTTTCACCAATGAATAAGGAATTATAAAATCTCAGCGGAATCGTTATTTTGTCACCACTCTCGTCTCTCATCTGAAAAAATCTAAACAATGTAGAGGAAATCGTTCCAATGATAGATTTTTCCATCATATTGTTTTGCAGAACAGAGCACATGAAGCTAATGTGAACTGAAACTCAGATTGAGTACTCTACTGTTTAGAGCTCCATTTTAATTATAGGTACAGGCTCTTACACCTTTTATTGGGTTTTTGGTTGAGCTGCTTCTCCTATTTATGGTGTGCGTCTTGATGTTATTCCACAAATAGTGGAACCTACAGTTTTAAGCCGATCTTGAACAGCAAATGATTTTTTATGAAGAGATTTTTCATTGATATTGCCAACCGAGGGGCGACCGCTATTAGAAAAAAATTTTACAACATTTGATATTCATGCAAAACGATTCGAACCTCCGAGTTTCCGAATGATAGGCGCGCACCAAGCCATTCGGCTGCTAATAGCGCCTTTATAATCTTGTCTCTATTACTTTTTACAATATCCGAAAGCATTCTCTGCGGATAGATGACTTAAAATTATCAAATGAAGCAGAGAAGAACATCTAATCCCATAGTCTCTTTAGGTGATGGTATTAGGAATTGGTATATCATTCCGCTGAGTACCTTTGCTCGTCAGCTATACAACTTTAATTCGTCTGTCTTCCTCGGTAAAAGTGGGTTTCCCAGACCGTGTCGTCCTTATGAGTCCTTTGTAGGGATTAGAAAGCTAATTTAATGTTCCCCGTGATCTAGATTTAAGTTCACTTCCGACGATTAAACATCTTTCAAACGAACTTTCTAAATATTTTATGCCATGAGAAGCTGCTAAAAATCACACACTCCTCTCTCTATTTCCAGCTAAAACACCATCGTTCGACAAAGATCGCGATTACATCGGTTTTGCAACGCTGCCCGAGCAAGTGCACAGGAAGTCGGTGAAACGTGGCTTCGACTTTACGCTCATGGTGGTCGGTGAGTCTGGACTGGGCAAGTCAACACTGATCAATAGCCTCTTTCTGGGTGATCTATACAAGAATCGATTTATACCAAATGTCGAAGAGCGACTCGAGAAAACGACGCGCATTGAAAAGAAAACTATGGATATAGAAGAGCGAGGCGTGCGTCTGCGATTGACTGTAGTGGATACACCAGGTTTCGGTGATGGCATCAACTGTGAGGATAGTTGGCGCGTATGTACCGCATACATCGATGAACAGGTGAGCGCACTAACGAGAGATACAACTGAAGGAAACATTAATGACTGCTCTATTACTTTTTCAGTTTCGCCAATATTTTACAGACGAGAGCGGACTGAATCGACGCAACATACAGGATAATCGTGTGCATTGTTGTTTGTATTTCGTGCCGCCATGGGGTCACAGGTGAGTAGTCACGGGTGCTGTTTTTTTTTTCTCCATTTATGTGGTTGCTAAATTTTTCGCCTTTGCAGTCTACGTCAAATGGATCTGGATCTAATTAGGCGACTGCATCGCAAAGTCAATATAGTGCTGGTCATCGCCAAAGCGGATTGTCTGACCAAAAATGAAGTGCGTAAGCTCAAAGAACGCATACTGCAAGATTTGGAAGATAACAAGATACAGTTATATCAATTTCCCGAATGTGATTCGGATGAAGATGATGATTTCAAACAACAAGATCGCGATCTAAAGGCCTCGATACCATTTGCAGTCGTCGGCAGCAATACGATACTTGAGGTGGCGGGCAAGAAGGTGCGCGGACGTCAATACCCATGGGGTGTGGTTGATGTCGAAGATCCCGAACATAGCGATTTCAATAAGTTACGCACCTTCCTCATTTCCACACACATGCAAGATCTGAAGGACACCACACAGGATGTACACTATGAGAATTTCCGAGCACAATGCATCTCACAGATATCGCAACATGCGCTACGGGAGCGAGGCAAATTGAAGCGTGACTCAATCAGTTCGGTAAATGGCTTCGATGCGGCCATTTCGGAGACCGACCGATTGTTGTTGCAGAAGGATGAAGAGATACGACGCATGCAGGATATGCTAACACAAATGCAAGAGAAGCTCAAGCAGACACATTTGATGGAGATGAAGAAGAATGATAGTGTTATCGATGTTTAAGAGCGGACAGTGGGTGTGAAATATTAAATTATTAAAATACATGGAAAGTGCACTAAGCCAGTGTGAGTGGAGATTTAGTGCATGGAAAAGGGTTCGCAGCATAAAATACTTAGAGTGACACGAGGAAATTACCCCACAATTTTGCGCACAACATTGGACAACATTTAGTATTTATTGGGAAATTAGCCCCGTGGCGCTGATGGAAAGCACACATACGCCCACACAAATCTACATGCTAATATTAAAATATTCTTACAGGAAGTGAATTGATTACCAAACGTTGAGTTTTTAGTGGATTTGAAAGCTAGTCGTTATCAAACCACTGTAGAATTTTTCACACCGTTACCAAGTGAGGTGTTAAGTGGTCTCTTTAAACTACATTTGCGCCACTTTCAACGAAATATCTCTGGTTCCGCCACTAGTACGGGTAGTAGACAATTTTCTAGTACAGAATTCATAGTTTCCCCAGCACAAAGAATTTATCCCATGGTAGAATTATTCACACACACATACCAGTGCATACCAAAAACGCAAAAAAAAGAAACCATATATAAAATTATACGAAAAATAACGATCAGCTGAAGAAACAAAATTTCGATTTGAAGAATTTTGGGTACTTCAAAATTCAGACAAATACATTCTAGGCCCACCATTTTAAAAATAAAATATTTTATGTGAAACGAAAAACCAGGTGTTCGATAGCGGTTTATAAAAGTGTTAAATAGCCACTTACTAATCGATTGCATATTAGAAGCGATCATTTAAAAGTATTTTCGAAAATTATTCAAAATGATATAATTAAAGATTTTTACATACAAACCATTCAAATTAGATAACGAAGTTGAGCAGTGCACACATCCACACATGCATACAAACAGTTTGTGTAATAACTATGCTACGAAAGCGGATTAGGCGATGAATCGATTATGGCTGCTTCGAAAAATGATCAAATTCGAAATTAAAACAAAAAAAAAACGTTTAAATTTGGTGTGTTTGGACTCCTTACCTTACAGGTCCGTTGTGATATCACTGTGCTGCACGGGAACCTCATTTACCTTTTACCTTTTTCGTTTACCATTTTGTGGCTCTTATGAAACGTAGTATTGAACCCAACCCCACACCAGACAGCTCTGTAAAAGAATTAAAAAAGTATTCACCTTGACAATCTGCTCTGATTTTAGCTAAGGCCGGACAATTGCAAAGGAAGGGCTCAACTGTTTCTTCCTCTTCCTCATCTCTTCAACTTCTGCAATATTCATGGGCGAAAGCTTCTAGTCTTGAAGAATGCCTGCCAAATAGCCAGTGACCGGTTAAACAAGCCACGACTTTCGAGATATCATCTCTGGAGAGGCTAAGCAATTCCTTTGTCTTTTTCTTGTTTATTTGCGGCAATAGTGGCCTAGCTGTTACGCATATATCTTCATCTCTCCATGACTTATTAGCCTCTTGGGTAATGCGGTTTTTTATTATTAGTTTATTCGTGGCCATGGATATTCCAATGGTACTTTTATCACTGAGCAGTTGGCAAGCTCATCAGCTTTACCGTTTCCCTCAACATCTCTGTGCCCCGGAACCCAAATAAGGCTAATCTTGAATACGACACTAATATCATTTAGGGCTGCCCGGCATTCCTGTGCAACCTTCGATTTTAGTATAATAACTTACTAAGCAGTAGCTTAAAGAAAAAGAATTTGAATTTTCTTTTTTGAAAATATATTTATATGGATAAGATGCACACTTTTCGAATTTCGGATTCCAATGAATAATATCCGCTTTTAAGGAAAAATAAAAATTGTACTGAAAAATTTAAATTTTTTTTTGTAATTTTAAGTGAATTTTTTTATTGAAAATTATTAATTAACCGTTTTTTCTTCATTTTTAATGTTTTCTGCTTTTCTTATTTATTATTTTTTCAATATAAAATTTTATCAAAGACCAAATAAGTTGCAAAAACTAAGCTTTAAGCACTTTTTTCGAAATAAAATAAATTTTTAAAAGTATTTAAAATAAAATTTTAAAAGTATTTTTTTATTTTAATTAAATTTTTTAGTTTGAATCTTATTTTTTAATTTTATTTATTTACTTTTCTAATATTGTCCCTTTCTTATTTATAATTTTTTCTGTTCTATTTGCTGGTACAATTTTTTAAAAGGCCAAAAAATTTGCAAAACTTTATTTTAAGTACTGTTTTTGAATTGAAATAAAATTTTAGAAGGAAAGTTTTTATAATTTTTGATTTTAAATGTAATTTTTTATTAAAAATTACTAGTTTTAAAAATATTTTTTTTCTTTGTTCTTTTGTTTAAGAAAGTTTTTATCTTTTTTAATTTTAAATGTAATTTTTCAGTAAAAATACTTACTTTTAAACATATTTTTTTTCTTTATTCCTTTAAACTTTTTTTTAATTTTCTCCGTTTTTAATTTATAATTTTTTTTTTTACTATTTGCTGGTAAAATTTTGTAAAAGACCAAATAAATTGCAAGAACTGAGTTTTAAGTACTTTTTTTGAATTGATATAAAATTTTAAAAGTAATTTTTTTTTCAATTTTAATTCAACTTTATTAATTAATTATTAATTTTAATCATATTTTTTCATTTTCTTAATTTTTTTTTTGAGCTTTAGTACTTTTTTTGCAACAAGCTTTGTTTTGGTTTAATTTAGTTTAAGTTTAATTTTAATTTTCCATTAAAACTTATAAATTTTAATCCGGTTTTTCTTATTTCTCATTTTGGTTATTCCTTTAATTATTTATTAATTTTTCTGTATTATTGGCTTGTATAATTTTATATAAAAAAAACTAAAAAAATTGCAAAAACTCTCCTCTGAGTCATGACCTAACTTTTGCTGGAGATTAAGAAACTATTTTCCAAAAACTAATATTTTTGTTAAATCTTTTAAAATCTTTGAAAAAATTTGTATTTTAATTTTTTATGTATTACCAAACTAAAATTATTCTGTTATTTTTTTTGGATTATGAAAACTATTTTTTCTAATCAAGTTTTTCAATTCAAATTAGTGTACATCCTTCAGTTGACTGCTTTTGTTAATCTTTTTCAAATTAATTTGAAAATATGTATCTAGAAATATTTTTTATTTGAAAATACAAGTGTTTTTTAAATTTGATATAGGCATTTCTTAATAAATTTGTTGATTTTGGGTTCGATTTTTTTTATTGTTGGAGTTCTAGTCGCACTCGCTTATTAAATATTTGCTGTTAATTTAGAATTTATTTTTGAAAAACTAATATTTTGAAATTTTTTTTATCCTCCTTTTTTTTAAAGTGCTAAATTTAATGTTTTATTAAAATTTAAATTCTTATTTAAAGCACTAAAAAGAAAATTAACTATAATTAATTGAAGTTTTTAAATTTTAAATAAAATTTTAATTAAAAGATTTGAATTGAGCAAAAAAGGCTTCAATTTGACTTCAAAATATTTTTAATTAAAAAATAAAAAAAAATTTAAAATAACTTTAATAATATAAATAAAGTACAAATTTTAACTAATTAAAAAAATTTGCTTTTAATTATTTTAAACTTTTCTTTTATAAATAAAATAAAAAGTTTAACTAATTCAGCTATTTTTTTTTGTTTTACTTGTTTTGTTATTAAAATATTTTTAGTTATTATTTTTCATTTTAAATTTATTTTTAAAATATTTAATTTTATTAATTTATTTCATTTATGAAATAAAAATTATAATTAATTAAAGTTAAATTTTTTTAATTAAAACTATTTTTAATTATTATTTTTAGTTTCAAATATATTTTTTAAGTATTTTATAAATTTATTTTATTTATAAAATTAAAATTTTAATTAATTAAATTTAATTTTTTATTTTTTTTATTAAAAATATTTTTTAGTCGAATTGAAGTTCCTATATTCTTTTTTTTTCTTAATTGAAGTTCTTTAATGCAATGAATTGTAAAAATAATTTTTTATTTTAATACAGCATATTTTTAATCAATTTTTTATTTTTGTATTCCAAATTTCTTGAGTTATTGGCCATATTCCAGCAGTAAAGTTGCGGTTAGTTAGGAATTTACTTTTCAAAAACTAACATATCGCTAATTTTTGTTAAATATTTTTTTTTTTTTTTTGTGATTTTCAAAGTGCTAAATTTAATGTTTAGTCTTATTGAAAGAGTATTTTTTTATTTTAACATTTTTACATTCTGACACTTTTTCTTTGCTAAAATCAAGTTTTTTATTGTGAAAAACTGAACATTTTCCTATTAAATCTCTTTATTGATAGTTTTTAAATTAATGTAGAGACATCTCTAATGAAATCATAATTCAAAAATTTGATAACTACTGAAATATTTTTTTATTCAATTAAATTTTATTAAATAATTTTCTTTTTAAAATTTTCAGTAGCGAATTCATAAATTTCTAATATCAAACTCTGATTTTTTTCGCTTTGTTAGAGTAAATGACAACATTCCGGAATTATGGTTTTGCAAATGTAGTAATTTTTGAAAATATGCTCGTGCGTACTTTCTCTTAACTCTATTTTTCTGGCCATAATCGATCACCGCCGCACTCTGTTAGGAAATTTTTCTAATAAACGAAAACATCTCAACATGCATACAATCCAAAACGAAATTAAAAATACTTGTATACATATATACACATGTTCTACATATATATACATATATATAATATGATATATATAGTCAAATCATTTCATTACCAAATTAAAATAAAGAAAAACGAAAAATTTTCGAAAATTGTACGAGAAATTGAAGAAAAATCATACCAAAGCAGTGAGCGTATCAGCATTAAATGTGTTTTTGTTTACAATTGACAAAAAAAAAGCGGAAAAAACAACTAAAACATAAATCATAATATGCCGCATAGAAGCGAGGAAAACTTATTTAAAAGAAACAAAAAATTAATCATATAAAATACAAAATATGAATTTAAATCTAATTAAAAATAAATGCAATTAATTTTAAAGGAAATTTTTATAAATCGTCGCCCGCTTATAGTTCAATTAAATCTTGTATTTATGTTTTTTGCATAAGTTTTCTATGCCACGACGCCAAATGCGTTTACTTTAAGCGAAACTCTACTTATAAATGAGTGTGTAACTACTCAACTACATACACACAAATACATACACAACTACGAAATGGCTATACTTTTGTATTATATTTTAATATTTTAAGCTATAACGAACTAAAATATACTCACACACACACACACACACAAACACACACATGCACACCGATATCAAGAGCTGTAAATTGCATTGAATTTGCTTCGGTTCATTGCAGTGAATTGGCAATTTGAAGCTGAACTAATTACCGACTCTCACTCGACAGTCCTACATACATACAAACACGACTCTCTCTCTCCTGTCTCATTGACAAACAAACTCTTGTATGCTAAGTTTGAATTGCGTTATAGGTGACTTTGTTGTTTGCTGATCGTTCCATGTTATGCAGAGAAAGCACCAAAATTTGGTGTCAAATTTTCCTTGGTTAAATGAATGAAGTTTATATATACAGACATATATATTTTTTAAAAGAAAACCGAATACACACATAGGTAAACACAGACTACATACAATTACATTTACGTATGTATGAGTTATTATATATTTTTATTATTGTATTATTGCATTTTATGATTATCCTATATTGTGTAAGAGGGATACGATTTAATTAGTATTTTAGAACTTTAAGATTGAAAGCTCATAATAAATTATTAACTGATGACATACGAAAAATAATTAGTGAATTGTTTGTTTTTTTTTCTTGATTGAGGGTGCATATTGGTAGATAATCGATGGTATTTTTTGTCTAAAAAATTATTAAAATCTCTAAAATTTCATCTCCGACAAATTGACGTCAGCTCCCTTCACAATACAAAACAAACAAAAGTGGGGGAATTACATGTTTGTGAAAATTCAGTGAATGGCTTGGTAATATTGTGATTTGTGATATTAAAACTAAACAAAATAATGCAAACAAAGCACCGCGTGTTAAATTGTTGAAGCACAAATTAATATAAATCCTCCAAATGCAGTTTTTTGCGTTTTTATGCGGAAGACACCATGGCAAGTAAGTGTGGTGCGTCAGCGAACCGTTCTCCTTGTTTATTGATGGACTCTTACGCCACGGCGAATTCGAAGGGCGCAATCTGTGTTTCTACACCTCTTCTATTCGCCATTTCCCCGCTCGCTATCTATATGCTCGATTAACTTAATGAAAAATTTGTGTGCGAAAGTAACAACAAAGTTATTGAATAAGATCCGCCGTTAGCGAGTATGGCTGTAGCACTGCCTCACCAGCACATGCAATTTAAGGCAGCTCTCTTCCCGCATTGCCGACATATTTTTATTTGTACCAGTTGCTTCATCTATTGGCCACTTGCTAAGTCTTGGCGAAAAAAGAGGCTTCTATGATTTTCCAGTAAAAAAGTTATTTCTCCGGTTTTTAAAGTTAACCTCAACTTTCGACATTTCAACCTTCGAAGTTCGGAATAGGGGCTTAGAAATTTATTTAAGGGATCCCGGTGGTCAAGGGCTCGAAAATTTAGGGTATTATTTTTACAATAAGAAAAATGAAAAACGATATGTAAATTTTTAGGTTTTTTATTTAACTTCTTTTACATACAAATATGAAAACAAATTTTTTTTTTAATTTAATTATTTTAAAAAAGGCGTTTAAGTTGACCCTCCCGAAAAATTGGACCTGGACGGTATTGTCCATTTTGGCTCTTCTATTTATCTGAAATACAACAACCAAAAAAATTATTAATCAGTATGATTGTAACTACTAGATTAAAAAAAAAATTGACAAAATGGCGCGGTTTTGAATGTGACACTCTAAAAATCGGGGTTTTCTTTCAGTTTCTTAATCAAAAAATACGAAATAATTGAAATAATAACATGATCCTAGTACGAACGATAGCTATTGATGTTGGGAACAACATATTAAAATTTCACACAATTCGGTTGACTAGTTTGTTTTGAATAACACCAGGTCGAAAAAAGTCGTTTCGAGATAAATCAGTTTAAAGTTTGAGATACTGGAGCGCGCGGACCGCTCTCTACCTAGTTAATGGACTGTAGAAGCTACAATATTGGGAATTTCCGCATGAAAATTTCACAGTTTACTCTTAAGATTCTATACTTTTGAAATAACAAAAAACAAAAAATCGATTTTTTGAAATTTCTAGACCACCGGGTCCCTTTAAAATTAGTGTCCGTAAACAACTAAAGAAAAATATGGTCATGATCCGCTTGTCCCATCTATTTAAATAAGATACCACTTTTTTCGCACAAAATTTTATTATATGTGCTATTAGGGATCGAAGATCAGATCTTCGAAAACTTAAAAGTGTATATTTTAAAAAAATGTTGACTGATTTTTAAAATATCCGATTGGTGTTGTTGTAAAGGTGTATAAATATATGCATTGTTATATATTTTTATATAAAAATTAAAAAAAACTAATTTTACAACGAAAAGAAAAGTATTTTTTTATAAAAAAAGAAATAAATTTAACAAAAAAGAAATTACTTATTAACAATACTCTTGAACGTTTTATTACTTTTTTACTTATGACTCAATCTTAAAAAAAAATTGGTTTGATACCCAACCGAGTGCTGTGCAGTGCGCATATTTTATAGTGAACTGAAAGCTGAAAAAATACCTGTTTTGCCATTTCCACATTAATTTTCGCAAATTTGGGAATTAATGTGACAGTTGTTCCACCGCATTCGTAATCGAAACGAAAACTGCCATAAGAATTACTATCATGTGCACAGGTCAGAGTGGAGCATTTTACAGCACCAGTAATTTTTTAGTGGTAGTTAAAATAAGGGCTTCATTATCACTAAATCTCCAGTTGTGCAATGTTTTAACTATCCGCTTATTGCATTAATTATATAGTAGAGTATGCCTAACCCTGGTACTGGTTTACAAATTTTGTCAAGCAATGGTGAATAGCACTCACGTACCACTCACTTTCTCCTTCCTTTTTATTGTTAACGTTTCGAACGCAATTTTCGAAAGCAGTTTAGTAGCAGAGACACCAACCAAGTGCCACACTACCGATAATGCAGTTCTCGAAAGTGTGGAACGTAGCATGGTTTTAGGCTTACGTGGAGAATACTGCTGTTCAATATAGTTTCGCAGAGAAAAAATAAAGCTATGATACACACACACATGCATAGAAATTGAGGAAATTCTTTGCTTTACCTAACGGGAAATGAGTGCCCTGAGGGTGATTTATAAATTTTGCCCATGCGACTTATCCGAATTCGATTTCGATTTTACTTTATATCGGTTTGAAGCAAAATACTACAGAAATTTTTTGGTTGTTATTGAATAATTAAAAATAGCTTTATAGGGGTGCAGAATAGCAAAATCTTCTATTTTAATGAACTCAAAATAATAAGTTATTTTTGAAGAATAAAATATTTTTTGGTGCATTTTTATAGAGAGCAATAGTTTTTAGAGCTGAGTTAACAAGATCAAATCAAATTTTTCAAGATCACACCTAATAATTTGAATTTCCTCTATTCTTCATTTTTCCATTGAAAATTGGATAAAGGAGGCACTCCTGCAAATCTATGTTCGCCAAAAATTGTGGACTCAAGCCACAGGTCGTTCTTTGGATGTGCAACGTAGTGGTGCTGCCAATTATAACTTATGGATTCCTAGTTCGATGGGAAGCTCTTCAGAAGGGCTACAATATCACTAATTGGGAAGGGTACAAAGGACTGCTTGCATTGGCATCACCGGAGCATATAAAACTTGCCCCAGTGCTGCCCTGAATGTCGTTTTGCACTTACTTCCCGTCGACTTTTACGTTATTTCCATCGCTGCTCAAAGAGCAATCAAGCTAATGGAAGTTGGCCTCTCGAGACAACCTCTCAAGGGACATTGCAGCATTTTTGGTCAGTTAACATCGTATTTTTCTGAACTTCGTATGAAGAGTTTGAGGGTCGTGCCAGCGCAATTTTTTCATGTAGGCAGTATTGGAATGAGGGCAAAATCTGTACCAATGATGGTACCTCTGTCACGACTCGAAGATGAAATCGGGAATCGGGAGTCGAAGCAGGAGCAATTTATCTATTTCCTTAAAACTGTCGAATACTGCTAGTGACTACTTTCGGATCCTGCAGGCATACAAAATGCTTAGGGCCGCGAGAGCGCTATCTCTCAACATTTTTTACGATAGTCAAACTGCGATCAATGCACTGATGACGCCATGGTGCAAATGCAAACTGGTCAACTATGTACTGTAAGGAGGAGATCAAATCTCTTGGGTGTGCAGGTAACATTTCTCTCAGCTGGGTTCCAGGACATAGGAACATAGAGGGAAATGAAATTGCTACTGAGCTTGCCAGGAAGGGGACTGAGTTGTTCTCAAAGACCTCCTACCCGGGCATCGGCATCCCCCTGTCAGTTGTTAAAAGGGAATTACCCAACTTATTACTCAGGAAAGCGCAGAAAAAAGGAGCTCCATTTCTTCGTGTGCTATTTCCAAAACCCTTTGGCCCCAGTACAATAGACGGAGGACTCAAAAAGTTCAAGGGAACTCCACGGCATTCAATTTCCAAAGTTAGACAATCGGCATTCACAGAGGAAAGCTGGGTTTAACATTTAATCTCCATTGTAGAAGCTGTGGGTAATTCTCAGGAAAGGAGACTGTTGAGCACTTTCTTTGTAAATGTCCAGGTTTGGCAGCTAGACGATTAAGGTCACTGGGTACTCCTTTGCTTAACATCCTGGGGCATTGCTCCAACCTAAACCTCATCAACCTTCTAAATTACATCAACAGCTCTGGCTGGCTGTAGATATCTGCCCATTCTAGGACTCCAAATGGTATCAAATCGGCGCTTTGGCGCTACTTGGAGAGTGCCAGACTGGTACGTCAACCATTTCACCTACCTATTCTTCATTTTGTTTTCAACCCAATTATGAGATCTGGGAGTTTTTGATAGGCACTTTTCATCCTAAAATGAGGAAAAATTTTTCCTGCCTTTCTGGCAAATTCATTAATTTTGTAGATAAATATTTTTGTATAACGGAGTCGAACGCAGTTCGCATTTCTCAATGGCTCTTCCAAAAGAAAATTTTGGCTTCTTGTATTCTTTGTGGGTCTACATTGCGCTACTCAAGTCATAACCCAAAAAATTTGAAATTTGAAAAAAAAGTCATAACTTTGGAATCCAAACAAATTTGATACATTTTTCTAATGGGGTGGTGTAAAAGGTGCAGCTGCGAAATTTCTAAATGACACGAAGTAATTCACCATAGCAATTTCTGTATACTTAACTAAAAAAATTTATTTGAATTATGACGTTCTTCCAGCAAATGAGCAACGTGCATTTCTTATGTCTCATACTTTTTATTTAAATATATAATTTTATTATTCCTGCACACACGCCCTATGCTCCACAAGGAGTTCAAGGAAAACGTATACGTAAATATTTTTCGTAAAAAATTTAAAATGTAAAAATTAATATAAACACCCACGCCCGCGCTCTCGTAGCCATTTTATGGTCTTAGTTTTTTTGTTTTATAAATCCACACCTAATTGTTATAAAGCTCAAAAGATTTCGGTAATTCATATTACCGTTATCAGTTGCAACACATCGCTATGCTCAAATAATAAAGCAAAAATAACTCCTTCATTCATTTAGCATCGCTTTTTTGTTGTCTTGTCTCTTTGGGCGAACACACCTGCAATGCCGCTAAGCGAAGGCGACCAACGGCTGCGACACTGAGGAATGCCAGTGGCGTGTGCTGGTTAGTGAATATGTGTGCGTGTAGGCAATATGTGACATTATTTGCTGAGTTGCCACTGTGGTAGACTTCTAGCAAAATAGTAAAACATTTTAAGCTTCCAATTTCCCTAATCGGTGGGTTCTACTGTCGATGTGAAATCGGTAAAGACTTTCGGCAGCGAATGGTAAACCTCCAAGTCAGCATAAAACAGACACGCAACAAAATTTCGGCCTTGGGGTCATACTCTAAGTTTTTGAGGTCGCTGCACCGGATTCGAGGTTGGCTTAAGGGGTTGCATACCTCCAGAATTTTCAAAAAATTTATTTTTTTTTTCGATAATTTTCATGCGGAAATTCCCAATATTATATCTTCTACAGCCCATTAACTAGGTAGGGAGCTCTCCTGTACCTCAAACTTTAAACTCGTTTTTCTCGAAATTACTTTTTCCGGCACGGTCTGCATGATAACTCATACAGTTTTTAATATTTTTTGATGCGGTTTTGTTTTTAAATATTCGAAAGTGTTTTCTCTGTAGTCTGTTGAGCCGGATTTTTGATATTTTTATTAAAAATTTTATAAACATAATTAAAGTGTGACATTTATGACGTAAAACGCATATTTTTTTTAAATACCGTAATTTGTAAATTTTTTTGAAATTAAAAAATCCTGCTCGACAGACTATAACTACAACTTTATTTTACAAGTTTTTTTTCCGTTTTACAGATCCATCAACATTTCAAGGAGAAATGATGCAGACCGTGGAGCAACTTTTTTTCATTGTACTTTGGGTCACGTAATTTTATTATATACAGGGTGCGTCATCTTTTATGTCGGTATGTAAGCGTTGAATTACTCTGTCATCTACCAACCGATCGACTTCAACATACATGTTTTCGATACGTCAATTCAGTACAATTTCAACCATGGATCGCTTTACCCCGAGACAACGCGCTGAAAAAGTGACGCCATACATCGAAAATAGTCGTTCTATTATTCTAGCTCAACGCGCATGTAGCAAAAAGTATCGCGGCAAACAGGCACCGTCTGGCAATATATTCGTCGATTGATGTCGAATTTTTTTTGAGCACGGGACAGTAGGAGATCGTCAACATGCCGTTCCTCAACGGCCAAGACGTTCCAATGAACTTGTTGAAGCAGTGAGGGAAAGCGTTGCCCAGAAGCCAACAGTGTCGTATCGTCGTCACACTCAGCATTTTGGCGCCAGTGAAACCACAACGCGGCACATTTTAATGGATGATTTAAATTTGTTTCCGTATAAAGTGCAATTGACACAAAGAAAATTGCCGACAGACCATTCACGTCGCTTGGAATACGGCCAAACAGTCGCTCGAATGCTTGACACTGAACCCAATTTTTGGAAGCAAATTTCAATGACTGACCTCTCTGGCAGTGTGAATAAACAAAATTACTGCATTTGGGGAGCTGAGAATCCACACGAGATCCATGAAACGCCATTCCATGACCGGAAAGTAACTGCTTGGGCCGGCATTTGCGCCAGAACCATCATTGGGCCATATTTTTACCCAGAAAACGAAACGGTCGATGGAAACCGATATCGATTAATGTTGGTTCATTATGTCTGTCCGCAAATGCGTGAGAAAGGTTTAGACGGTTACTAGTTTCAACAAGACGGTGCGCTATGCCGAATGCAGCAATTGAATTTCTACAACGAAAATTTCCGGGACGTCCAGTGTCAAAAAGAAGCGATATCGACCGGCCCCTCATATCATCTGACTTAACCCCCCGGACTCCTTTTTGTGGGGTTATTTGAAAAGTAAGGTTACGCCAACAAGCCGCAGGCTATTGACCAGCTTAGGGCAAACATTCGAGCCGAAATCGACGCTATAAAACCCGAAATGCTTGACAAGGTGATGACAAACGCAGAAAAAAGATCGCAGTTTGTAATTGCTAATAAAGGTGGCAACTTGATTGATATTGTATTCAAAAAACAGTTTTAATAAATTGTAAATAACCAAACCAAATAAAAATATCTCACTTATACAAATAAGTTGTTTTTTTTTCAAAGTTATTCAATGTTTTCATACCGACATAAAAGATGGCGCACCCTGTACTAATTTTTGTAAAGAAAAATTAAAATAAATTTTTTTATAAAGTTTAAGTACTAATAAACCATGTATAACATTTTTTATATTTATTTTCATTGTTATCCCTTCTAAAAGCAGTTTTTCTTTTAGCGCATTTTTCACGTTGCTGGACGTATGTAAACCCTTAATCTGAGCACGTCTGGGTTTGCTCATAATCTCAAAAAACACAACGAAATCCATTAAAACCGTCACACCCGATAAACCTGAAACTCGGTAAGCCATCGACGCTTCAACTAAATTCACAACCACTAACCCTATCACTTTTTGACTGAGACTACATAAACTGACATAACATCACATTCTTATAAAACTAAATCTCTTTTCCCGTATGATTGAATTCAGAATACCTCGTAGTGACTGGTTGTAACAGATCAAATTCGTGAAGCGGCAGAGTTCCTAAATCATGGGTTTGTCACCGTCATGGCAGACATACCTAGGAATCGTTTTACGAGGCACGGGCTAAAATCTCAATATTGGCGGCTAGTGAGAGTAAGAAAGCTGACCATACTTAACACCATAAAAACCGAAGCGCAACATTGGCTAATTGCAGGGTTGATGTAGAGTCCAGCATTACAAAAAAAAAACATTTATCTTGACAGATTACAATTGTGTAGCTATCGGAAAAGGGAGAAAAAAAATAGAACATTAGATTTTCCTTTCCTGGAAAGCGGTGACTCTATTGGGCCTTGCGAGACCCATTTAGGCATCTACCCTTACGATTTTCGTCCAACTAAGGTTGTATGAGATTTCGTTAATCTAGGAACCAGCATTAACACCGATAACAACAAATGCCACCACGGACTAAGCAGGCAATTAAACAGTAAAGTCCTCCCTCGACGAACAAAACTAACCTTATAAGGTTCTCCTGTCCTGACGTATGGCGCAAAAGGTTGGACGATAACAATATCTGATGAGGCGTCCCTTGGAGAGACGATTTGAGAGAATGATTCTGCGGAAGGTTTTTGGTTATTTCCACGTTGGTGGCGGCGAGTATCGCAGGCGATGGAGTAATGAGCTGTATGAGCTTTACGACGGCATAGACACAGCGCTACGAATAAAGATCCAGCGGCTTCATTGGCTGGATTATGTCGTCCGAATTGCTCCGGTTCTGAAACTATTCGTTACGGTACCAGCTGGTGGTAGCAGAGGAAGCGGAAGACCTCCCCTGCGTTGAAAAGACCAGGTGAAAAAGGACTTGGCTTCACTTAGTGTATCCAATTGGTGCCGGTGAGTACGAGAAAGAAACGACGGATGACAGAATTGTCATAAGCGAGTATCTCGGAGGCGATAAGTGACCCCACTGTCCATATCTGCAGCTGTTGTTAAGTTTTTCGTTCAGGAGTCCAGTGAAACGCTAGTATTGGGTAGGAGTATCATTTGATGCTATAGCTAGAATGTGTATCATTATCAAACTTATTTCATCCTTTTATTCCTGTATGAAACACAGGCCCTCAACAAATTGTTTCCACTGGTCCCGATTTTGCGCCAGTATTTTAACTTAATGCCAAGTTTTGTTCGTCTTTTCCATCTTCGTCTCATTAATCCTTCTCCAAGTTTTGGGTTGTCTTTCTCTGCGCCAGCAGCACTGTGGGCTCCATTCAACTGCAGTTCTGGTGACGTTTTTAATAGGTCGACGTAGTGTGTGGCGAAGCCAGTTCCATTTCTGTTTGGTAATTTCCTTTACAATGGGTTTCTGCTTTGTGGCTTGCCAAAGCAAAGTGTTTTGTATGGTATTCGGCCAGAATATGCGCATGATTTTACACAGACAGCGGTTAGCAAAAGTTTGAAGTGTTTGAGAATATTTTTGCGACTGATTCCACGTTTCACAGGCGTAAGTGAGAACCAACTTCACGTTAAACTAAAATGCCCATGGTTGGTATTTCTAGATAATTTTTGAGAGCGCCATTTGGAGCTAAGCTTTCTGAATGCTGCCTGTGCTTTCTTTATTTGTTCTTTAATTTCGCCACTGGATCTTCCATTCGCCACGATAACACTGCCAAGATAAGTTAAGGAGTTTACTTCCTCAATTGGCAGTGTTATACGCCATTATTATCATAGCCTTGGGTTATTCGATATTTATTTTCATATGCGATGCCATTTCATATGTTGGTCTGAAGCCATTGCACAGACGAATTTTCTTCAACACATAAGACATAAGAATTTTTTTATACAACAAGAATATTTAGCGTTGCTTTTTGTTGTGCTACGGATTGTTTCAGGCGCACTAACTTCGTTCCCTCTGTGTTGGTCATGCAGATGTGCTTGATGCTGGGTATAATTGATAATGATGCGATGGTGCCTGTAATAATAAAGGTAGAACTATCAGTTCTCCCTGAGGTGAACTGAACTTGTCGCGATAATAGACTGGCATGACCATACGTTTTTTTCCTCCAGCGCCCTCTTCATTTAAGCTAAATACACTCATGGTAGCCATTTTTTTGATAGGGAGATCTACCGGAGCAACAAGTGTCACTGTCTTAAGTACCTTCTTAGCACATGAACTATTGTGTTGGGGAATAAGTTGATAACGTTTTTATATTTTCTTTATTATTATTTTACAACGATTTGTTTGCTGTTTGGCAAGGGGTAAGTATTCATTCGATGGAACTCTTTCTGCTCAACAAAGCTATGTTAATTGTATTTTCGAGTTAATGGAATACCCAGGAGGCAAAAATCAACATTTTCGACACCTGCTCTTCTTTGCTTTTCATCGAGGTCAAAAAACTGCCGAAGTAGCCCGGGACATTTGCGACGTGTATGGAGATGGTGTCATAGGTGAGTCTACAGCACGGAAATGGTTTGTAGAGCTCAAAAATGGCGACTTTGACGTCGATGACACGTCCCGTGGCGTAAGGCCTTCTGAAGACGATGAAGAACGTCTCAAATCAATTTTAACGGAGAAAGGTCGTCAAACTAGTCTTGAATTGGCAGAAAAAATGAGCTGCTATCATAAAACGATTCTCAATCACTTTCATTCAATGGGATTTACCAAAAAATTGAGAGCCTGGGTGCCTCACGGGATCAACAAAAAAAAAAAACAAAGAAAGCCGCCTTCAAATTGCATTTCAGCATATCGCCCGTCATCGACCAACACGCGGTCATAAGCAGCGCTTTTTCTACCGAATCGTCACCAGAGATGAGAAATGGTGCCTATACATCAATATGAAGCAAAGAAAAGGAGTGGGTGGGTCCAGAAGATACGCCAAAAGCAAGAGTCAAGCCAGATCTTCACCCAAAGACGATCATTATATATGAGTTTGGTGGGACTGGGACGTCATGGCGCTCTAAGAAATACCTGAAAAGAATGCCACGGTCAACAAGGAGCTTTACATTGCCCAAGTCCGCCCCGTAAATGAGGCTATTCGACTGAGAAGATCTAATTCCCCTGGTCAAACCATACTCCTTCACAACAACACCAGACCCCATATTGCACAAGTCGTCAAAGCCGCACTCCAAGAACTCGAATGGCGAAATGGCATCAACAAATTGATCGAGAGGTAGGAAGAGGTTGTAAACAGCAGTGGCGAATATATAATTGATAACTTATTGATATAATTATTGTTTTCTGTTTAAATAAAAGACTTCTTATTCCCGAACCCAATAGATGCACCGACCGTAATTGCACAAGCTGATCATTCAATTCTACTAAGTAATTTATTTTGATATTATAATCTCTTCCTAGAGCTTTCCCTTATTTTTTTGTACATACATACGTGTCAGAAAACTTATGTTTTGATTGGCAACCCTGGTTGTCTAGTTGCCGAACAGCCGCAGCACCGGCACCGGCAACCGCTGAAACAACGGCACTTCACGAAACACTCCCAGTTGCTGGCAACTACTGCGGTGATGTTACAACAAAAGCCATAAAATTATACAAAAAAACATTCATTTATAAAATAAAGAAATATGTGGCTGCATATGTGGATGTAGCATGCGAAGGCAGGCAATGAGGTGGGCCGCATACGTACCTGATAATGTGGGTGCCAAGGTGCAGAAAATTAAGCGCGACTGGTGTTGTAACAACTGTCACTTTGTCACGCAAACAATTTCACTTCAAACGAGACAATAAGTTAAATAATAAACAACAAAAAAAAAAACAAAATCAATAAAAATTTGTTCGACACCTTCTGAATAGATAACTGAGGCCGGGAGCGAAATTGTGACTGTCAAATTGCAAACAAATCAATTTCGGAAGATGAATGAATCAGAAAGCGAAATGAGGGAGGGTAGGCAAGGTGGGGGAAAGACACCTAAGACAACAATTGTGAGCAGGTGCGCGACATTTTTGCAGTTTGTAAACATTTTGCATTTACCCTTTGTTTTTGCTCTTTTTCCAATGAGAAGCACTCACACAAACGCCCATTCCACACTCAGCTGTCAATTTCTTATAATTTTCCATTTCAATTGTCGGCTCACATCATCGCTGCTTGCAATTATCACCGCACCAACAATGCCCATTGTTTTAATTTCATTTGCCTTGCTTAGCTTCTGGCCGCTTCCGCCACTTTCTTGCGAAATCTGGGCACCCCCTTCTTATATGGTAGGTAGCATCATTTGGTTTTTAATTTAACTTTTGGCTTAAATACCGCCAGCACTGCTTAATTGCATGGCTGTGTGGTTGCGCGAACAATTCGTAAATAATGCGGATTTCGGGTCATTTATTGAGGCTTAACTGTTTTTGAAACTACTAAAAAACTATTACTTTTTTGTTTGGTATTGAATGAAATCGAATTATCGTGAGTGAAATTTTTGCATGCGTATAAGCCCCTAAATGGATTTGCATGAATATGTAGGTGTCAGGCATTTAATGGTTGCCTGCTGGTCTAACCCAGAAATGAGTAAACAATTGCGAACAACTACAATTGTGTCATTTAAGCTGCATACATACATACATACATATGCATGTAAAGAAATGATTTTATGTTGAATTTTCAATTTTCACATAAGCGGCATAAGTTCGCAAATTGTATTTTTTTAATGTCCCATTAGAGCGATTTTATGTCAAGTGTTCCAGGTATTTTGGACAAGGTTTTCAATATTTCGGAAAATTGATTTATTTGTAGGCCTGACTACATTAAGAAGTCAAGATTCAATTACTAAACGTTTGATCAGTAAGCAGCTTTCTCGGTCCCTGTTGACAAATCGGCTCCCTTAGTAAGAAACTGTGTTGCTAACTTTAGACATTTTTAGTAAAAGTGGAGGAAAAGTAAAATTTGTAGAACAAACATATCCGTTGACATCAGTGCTATTCGGTTTTTTTATATTCGCTGACATTTGAATTTCTGAATGCGTCAATTTGAGTAAGTATTGGGTCGGGGAATAAATTCATAGCGTTTTTAAATTTTCTTTATTATTATTTTACAACAATTTACTTCCTAATTGGCAAAGGGTAAGTATTCATTCGATGGAACTCTTTCTGCTCAACAAAGCTATGTTAATTGTATTTTCGAGTTAATGGAATACCCAGGAGGCAAAAGTCAACATTTTCGACACCTGCTCTTTTTTGCTTTTCATCGAGGTCAAAAAGCTACCGTAGCAGCCCGGGACATTTGCAACGCGTATGGAGAAGTTGTTATAGGTGAGTCTACAGCACGGAAATGGTTTGCAAAGTTTAAAACTGGCGACTTTGACGTCGATGACACGTACCGCTGCGGAAGGTCTTCTGAGTTCGATGAAGAACGTCTCAAATCACTTTTGACGGAGAAAGGTCGTCAAACTAGTCTTGAATTGGCAGAAAAAATGAACTGCGATCATAAAACGATTCTCAATGACCTTCACTCAATGAGAATTACCGAAAAATTGCGAGCCTGGATGCCTCACGGGCTCAACGGAAAAAAACAAAGAACCTCGCTTTCAAATTGCTTCTCAGCATCTCGCCCGCCGTCAACCAAATTGCGGACATAAACAGCGCTTTTTGTGCCGAATCGTCACCAGAGATGAGAAATCTATACATTCTGTCAAAAAAGTACCGAGAATTGTTCAGTAAAACGCAAAATAATTGTTTAATCATCTCACATTATTTTGTCGTCTTCAAAATAGGCTCCATTCGCAGCAATACACATATGTCAACGATTAGTCCAGTCATGAAAGCAACTTTTAAGCCCGTTTGAAGAGATCTTCTTCAGCTCCTTCAGCGAATTCTCCTTAATGGCGTCCGCAGAGGGGGAATTTAAGTTTTGGGAAAAGGAAAAATTCACAGGGGGCTAAATCCGGCGAACACGATGGTTGTTGATGATATTTATCGAGTGTTTGGTCAAATTGTTAACAATTTGAGCTTCGTCAGACGGTGCATTATCATGGTGCAATATCCATGAGTTTTCTTTCCACAAATTGGACCGTTTCCTACGCATAATCTTTCTCAAACGTCGCATAACTTCCAAATAATATTCTTTATTTGCCGTAGAACCATTTGGAATGAATTCTGAGCGCACATCACCATGATAATCAAAGAAAACGAGTAGCATGATTTTCACTTTGACCGACTTTGACGTGGTTTTTTGAGCTCCGGCTCATGTGGATAGCGTCATTCAGCCGCTTGTTGACTGGTTTGCATGTCGAATTCATATACTCACGTTGGGTCCGAATTCACTTGCTCAAGCACGACTTCAGCCACTTTCTTCCGATGAATTTTTTGAAAGAAACTCAACTCTCTTAGAACGAGTCGAGCAGCCACGCGTCTCATGCCCAATTGATGGTGTAAAATGTTACAAATTGCTTCGTGAGACATACTAGGTCGCGAGCTACCTCCCTCAAACTTAAATAAAAGTTTGATGGTTTTTCAGCACCTTTTCCTTGACTTTGTTGACGTTTTCATTCGTTGAAGACGACCAGACGATGGGCGACCAGTTCGGGGCAAATCTTCCCAAAAATTGTTAAAAGCAACTGAATATTTTTAAAAATTATAAAATTTGTTCGAACAGTTTTTAGTTTACTTCTTATTATACTCAGTCCCACAAATTAATCAATATCCTGAAAAATTTATGACCATATCCATAATGCGTGAATCTCTTGAGGGGAGTCGCTCCGTAGTAAATTGTTGTAATATTTCCGCTCAAAACTGTTTTGTATGTTAAAAATCACACTGATTTTTGAGAATTTTTTCGAACACGGTATTTTGCATTTTCTCCATTTAACGCCAATTCCATATTTTTTTGTATGGAAGAAACCACCCAACACCGTCAACAGAAAAAATTAAAAAAAAAATCAATGCAATTTTTTGAACCACCTGAGGCTTGCACTTTATTATAACCACCTGAAGCTTGCACTTTACCAAATTCAATGATCTATAAAACTGCATGCCCGAAATTTTCCTAAAAATTCTAAAGTAAAAGTTTGAAATTTTTATGCTACTTTGCGGAATTTATACGAGTATAAATTTAATATTTTATCAAATTTTAAATAAAGTTCGAAACTTTTCTTCATATGGCTTTTGTTGCAACATGACTTGTATTATATTTTTATAAAAAAAATAATTCAAATTACAAAATAAATAAATAAATAGTCAAAACTTATGAATATGAATACGAAAACGAATATACGAGTATAACGCCGCTGTGGGTTGATTACTGCATTCGAAAAAGTAGCTCTTAATCTAACCAGCTGGCGGTTGCTAGTTATTGGCGCATGCATATACCTGCCACAGAAGCATCAGTTATTTAATAGCCACACCTCGTACAAATATTTCTACATTGCAACTTCAGCGTTCGCTGCTACCGTTATGAATCAAGGAAATGAATAACTGTCGTTTAGGTATTCGTGCAATATGCCATATCAGTTGGTTTCGATCTGAGAAATTTGTGTGGGTATGAACGCATGTATGTATGTATGTAGGCATGCCACATACTCCATATGATTTCCACTAATTGCATAGTTCAGATTTGCAGCAGTCGCATAACGTTCGCAGGGCGAAATGCATAAAAGCACACTTGCGCACACAAACACCCACAAATTTTAGGAAGAAAAGCCAAACACATGCAATTGTTTTAATTTTAATTTTAATCAAAGCAATCGCATATTGTAAACAGTTGCAAGAAAAAAAAAAAAAAACAAAAAATAAAATAAAAATAAAAAAAAAGTAATGGCAAAAATCATAACGAAGAAAACAAACCAGCAGCGACTACCGCAGTGACAGCGAAAGCAGTGTTTGATGAAAATTGCGAATAAAACATTTCCCTCACGTAATAAAATTAAAAAGCGCAACACGCTCCAGTAACTGTGCTGGAAAAGTCGCAGTTAGTTATTTGCTCGCACGGCTACTGCATTTTGTTCGATGTGAATCGCTTAACTTGGTTTGGTTTCTGAAGATGGTCTGGCTTTGACGTTCACGTTGACGTTGATTTTGGCTCTGGCGGCTCTGCATCAGTGCAGTTGGCAGTGGCAGACTGGGTAGATAGGCGGTAAACAGTAAAAGGCAGCTGAAGCAGTGTTGCATGCAACGTGCACACTTGTCACACTGCCAACTGTAGTAATAACATCTCCTGCATAAACACATACATACACACATAAGCCAGAAGGCAGTGCTGCACGTGCGTGCTGCTGGATTCGATAAAATGGAAAGGTAATAAATATTGTAAAATAACCCAAAAGCAATCGGTAATCGCCAATCGAATACCAAACGTCTAACGCCAAACTTCGATCACCTGCAAATTCGTACTCGCACTCGCATTTGATTTTGAATTTGTATTTTCTAGTGAATATTTTATTGGCATTCACTTCGCACCGTCAAGCGCTTTTTTCTGCATTTTTCATGGCTGAGGTTACTGCGATTAACTGCATTTGTCGTTTACAGTTTTACACATATTTCAACTTATTATGCATTTTGCAAATTTCTGGCTATTGTGCCAAGAATCCAGCTGCTCATGTAATGCTGGGGGGCTTTCATCAATGTCAATGTGAAAGCAAAGTATATTATTTTGATATTATCGCTGCGGGGAGGAGTACGCGATAAACGGCATTTGCCAAGACTCAAAAATTGGAAAATGCTTAGTGATATGTCCAGTGGTCGGCTTTGATTGATTGACGAGAGAGGTTCCTGTGTGTCATTGCAAGCGGCGGTGACTTCAGTTAAGCATTTGTTGTTGACAGAAATCATTTTTAAGTACAGAGGATTTCCTTCCAACGCCTGTCACTGCGGACTAAAGTTTTCAGACATATATATCATATAATGGAGGTTTTTCGAAGGTTACTATATTTTCTGCCTGAACTATGCATGAGCCAATTCGCAGAAAGTGAGGCGACCAAAAACACATCTACAAACTCTAGGGCAGCACTTGGAGGCGAACTTTGAAAGCAACATGAAATTACTTTCAGGTTTCTGAGGGATTGCTTTTAACTCAACAACAATTTGTTTTTCGATATTAATATAGTATTGATTTTTTGATGTATACACCGATACTGAATTTATTGTAAGATGTGCCAAACATCTATCTTACAATAAACTCAATATCGCTCGAAAATCGCATTAAAATAAATAGAATTAAATGAGAAAATTATAGATATGTGCTCATTTCAGATCGCTATTGAGAATTTGGTCCATAAGTTTGACTCGACTGGCTCGGTATATAATCAGCCTATACCGGAAAGTTTGGGGGTTTTGAAGCGCCGTGTTATTTGTTTTTTGTTCTTTTTACGAGGTGGAAGCATCGAAAGCCTGTAGCTCGTCAGTGTAGGACTTTAACCCAAACTAAACCTCCTACCGTCAATGCACCGATCCCCTCCCGGTACAACCGTTAAATAAATCGTCGGGAAGGCGGTTGAGCACTAGGCCTTACGGCGGCTACTCTTCACATGAAGTCCGCCAAAAGTTGCATGTACTTTAATCCTCCCCTAGTTTTATTTATTCCCGAAGGAAACCTACCCAGTTGGGCCTGCCCACCCTCTCTCACCATACTTGTAACACTTCGTTTTTAGAGTCCGTTTCTTTGTCAAGTATCGTCTGTTTAGCTGACAGTTTCCTGGTACTATAGGATCTTCTGATAGTGCAGCTAAATTGCCTCTGATAGTCGCTAATCGTGGGCATACGAAAAACATCTCACACAGCCTTGCATCTTCCTCTTCGTGGCATACTGAATATAAAGGCGAGTCACGGATCCTAAGACGATGTAGGTACTTCTGGTAGCTACCACGACCTGTCAAGAATTGTGTTAGGTGGAAGTTAAGCTCGCCATAGCTTCGACTTAGGCCTTTTTTGATGTTTGGGGTTAACGTATAGGTCAACCTTCCTTTTGTGGAGTTTTTCCAACACTCTCGCTACTTGAGTAAGGATATAGCCTTCTCTTTTTGATGATGATCGTTGCTGTGGTAGTTCGACTCTGCTCTTTTAGCGTGCACACTCTTGCTCGCTCTTCTGCCAATATATTGATGGGCGTCATGCCTGCGATCACCAATGCAGCTTCGTCCGAGGTGGACAAAGTGCACAAAGTCTGTACAATGCTTCGTATTGTCTTCTACAGGCCTTTACCTCTAAGGATTTAACCCATACTGGTGCTGCATATAGCAGAGTCGATGTGATGACGCTAGTTAGTAGTCTGCGTTTGCTGCTTCTTGGCCCCCTACGTTCGGGAGCATTCGAGAGAGTGCACCGAGCGTTCCTGATGCTTTGCGATTTTGGCCGAGTTTAACAAAGCGCTGATCCTATGACGGTTGAAGAACTACAGGGTGGGCCATATAGCGTTTGCTTTTTGAACCACCTATTTTTTTGAGAATGGTAACACAAATGACATGTCAAATGTGTTCATAATTTACTTAAAGGTTTGACATTTACGAAATGGGACGCTATACGCTTGAACAAAATTGGGAAATATTGAAAACCTATTTCCAAAGTGGTGAGTCTTCTTCTTCTTCCGCAGTTACAGTAAATGGCGAGTGTTGCCGTGACATGCTCAACGAGTTTTTGTTTCCAAAAATTGAAGAGGATGACATGGACGACATTTGGTTTCAACGGGACGGTGCAACTTGTCACACTGCCAAAGTTACACTCGAACTTTTGGCTACCCTTTTTGAAAACCGAATAAACAGCCGAAATTCCAATATCAATTGGCCGCCTCGGAGCTGTAATTTAAGCCCGTTAGACTATTTTTTGTGAGGAGCCGTTAAGGACAAATGCTATGCGAACCATTCAGAGACGATTGATGCTTTAAAACACGAAATCGAAGTTGCCATTCATGAAATTGAAGCCCAAACAATCGAAAATGTGCTTAAAAATTGGGTTGATTGAATGGCCTACTGTAAAGCCAGTCGTGGTAGTCATTTGAACGATATTATTTTTCATTCATAAATGACAATGTTCATTCTTCAAAATAAAAAAAACAGTTTGAAAAAATATTGATTAGTTTTTTTTTTATAGTCGACTCAAAAAGCAAATTTTGCATGACCCAGGAATAAATGACACAGTGTAAGTAGTTAAATAATTCGTGTAATTCTACATAAATCGATAGCAAAACTTTAAATGGGTTTTCTCAAAACTACGATTTTTGAACTGGTGATCACTGTAACTAAAAACCCGCTTGGTAGATTTCAATAAAATTTATACTGCTTTTGAAAAACTTAAAAAAATTGAAGGATTTTTTTTTAAAATTTTTCGAAAATCTGAAAAATATTTCCTAAGGCCGCCATATTGTTAATTTTGAAAAAAAAAACGCTTCGATCAGGCACAAGATTATCTATAAATAAAACTAATTTCTCTTGTCCGATTGATTTTAGATGAATCTCCAAGGACTTGTGATGATCACCGCAAGGGACCCAGGAGAAATGGGCTCCACATAAACAGCGATAACTTTTACAATTATTATTATTTTTTTGGAAATTTTGCTAAAGTCATGTCGAAACATTTTTGTAAAATAAAGCAATTGACTAGCAAAACAAAAAAATTATTTAAAATCATCATTTTTCGGCCTCTGACTACCCCTAACATCCTAAGCAATTGCTCACTATCCACACTCAATGATGGGGCACATAAATTATTTTAAAGCAATTTTTTCAACAAAAAAATTGGACTTTGGTATTAGTATTCAAAAATATTACAATATCTTGGCAGCAGATATTTGTCAAGCTAAGTGACCAATTTATTATTTAATGGAAAATTACTTTTCTTAATATTATTGCTGCAAATCATAGCATCATCATGTAAATCCCAAAGGCTGTTCTTTTTGAATGAATAAAAATTAGAAAGTATTCGGCCGAAGGCTAGCCGATTTTTGCCGCAGCCGGACCAAATCTAATAGAACTTTTGTGGCCAATATGGCTGAAGCCGAAACCGAAGTTCCCTTGTCCTCTTCTGTTTTAAAGACCAGCAGAATACGCATAAAATCACGCAGAAAAACGTTTGACGCAAAAAAATACTGTGGCAAGTGTAGTTGGATTGATGAGAGTTTGAAGTGGATTTTTAATTCGTCGTAATTTACACTGGTGGGAAAAATAAAAACTAGAGCGATTTGCAACTCTTACATGTAAATATTTTTTAGCTGACCATTCATTCGAAATCGCCTTCAGTGTAAAGTGCCTATGTTGACAAATTGCTTTCATTGGCTGTTCTGCTTCTCAGTGCTTTTTCAACATTGAGCTATGACATAAGCATTTTTTTGGGGAGAAAATAATCAAATTAACTTTGCATTTTTCATTTGCCATGCAAGTAGGATATTTATTTTGCAATTAAACTTAAAAAATGCGCTTGCTTTTTAGTAAAACTTTATACAAACAATACTAAATACTTATCAAAATGGGCCGAGGGAAACATTCAACTGAATCAAATGCTTATGGGGTGCAGGAAAAACCATGGACCAAACTGCCGCAATCATGAAATGCTCCAAGAAGAAGGTGTTCACAGCTATCCACGCACATGTAAAAAAAGAAACGAGAGGCAGAAAGCAAAAAACGACAGTTCGTCAGAACAAATTGATTATACGATAAATCAAGAAGGATTCATTCAACACTTTAAAGGAGATACAAAAATATGCAGTTGGAAGTGACAAGCAGAACAATCGGATATAGGCTAAAAGAGGAAAGCTTGCCGGCAAAAAGCCGGCCATTCCTTTCGAAAAAGAACGTAAACCAGGGGCTTTCGTTTGGGTTACAGGTTAAATCTCCTATGGACAGATGAAACCAAAATAAATATGTTCGGTCCTGATGTAACATGCGCCCCCCAAAAATATAGAGTGGGATCCTAAATTCACCAAAAAAAGTCAAAGATGGTGGCGGAAAATTAAAATTATGGGGCCGCTTTTCTGCATTCGGTGCAATATTTTGAATGAAGACTAGATGTGCGCCACAGTCTACATAAATAGTTTAAATATAACCATGCTTCCATTGGCTAGAGAAGAGATGCTTATAAACTGGGAGTTTATGCACGATAATGACACGATGCACGGAATTCGATAGCGGTTGTTAAGGCATGTATGAGTTATAATAGGTTTTGCATCGATCTTCTCAGTCACCACATCTTAACACTATAGAACTTCTATGGGGGAATACTAAAAATAAGGATATAGTGCGATCTTTCTTATCTCTCGAAGAGGTGATCACAATTAGCCACCGAGATCTTGTGATTTAACACCTTGTGACTTTTTTCTTTGAGGCTACGTAAAAGAGAAGGTCTACGCCAACAGCCCAGAGTCGATTCAAGACCTCAAAGATAGAAATCGTGAGGCTATCGAGGACATAGGGCAGCCACTTTGCAATTCGGATATAGAAAATTTCAAACCCATATAAACCTTAAAACTGGTGCTAAGTTCGTCATTTCCATGCGTAGGAGATGCTTCGAAGTAATTAAATATAAAGGTTTAAGTACCAAATATTAATACATTTTCACTATTGTTCTTTTCCTTTATTCTTTGTTTGTTTCTATTATATTTTCCTTACTAGAACTGAATACTATTTCTTTAAGTTGTTTATGTTAATTTGTGGTTAGCTCATTTTTTAATCGCTAATATATATACAGGGTTGCCCATATTCGACGGACCCGACGGATTTCGATGACTCTTTGGGCCCTTTCCAATCGACGAGGCTTGTCCGCAGGCAACAATCTTTGCGTCAATTGAATCTTATACGGGAATAAATACAAATCAATGCGGATAATTCGTTGTAAAGTGGTCCGAGCAATGCCCAACTGCTGAGAGCGGCGATTTTGGGATGTCCTTGGCGAAGACTCAACACTGGCCCGTACAAGAGCAATATTCTCATCCGATAGCCTCTTTGGATTAGAAAGAGCATCACCAGTCGAAAACCTTTCGTACAAACGTTTCATGGTGTTCTTAGAAGGCGTACTTTTCACATTATTTAATTTTTTATACGCACGTTGAGTTTTCACAATTGACTTCTTTTGTTGAATGTAAATTTCAACAATTTGGGAGCGCTCGCGTGGCGTGTACTATTCCATGGTAAAGATCTGCTTGGACTGACGCTTCCAACGCGGTATGTCATTAAGCGATCTGATGTCTCTGGCAAAAGATATACCTTTATATATACTTATAATTGGCGCGTACACCCTTTTTGGGTGTTTGGTCGAGCTCCTCCTCCTATTTGTAGTGTGCGTCTTGATGTTGTTCCGCAAATGGAGGGACCTACAGTTTCAAGCCGACTCCGAACGGAAGATATTTTTATGAGGAGCTTTTTCATGGCAGAAATACACTATTAGAAAAATGTTTTTCTTAATTTTGGTGTTTCACCGAGATTCGAACCAACGTTCTCTTTGTGAATTCCGAATGGTAATCTCGCACCAACCATTCGGCTACGGCGGCCGCTAATACATTCATAGTTAACGGCTGATTTAAATATTAAAAAACAGAAAAAAGAAATTGCTTATACAGTATATACATACTTTAACTTTCGATATATTTTACCAGATCCATGCGCTAACCGCTCTTCTCAGCTCTTGAAGTTCATTTCACAGGAAAATTTGTAGTCAAATCGAATCGTATTGCACTGATTCGGCCAGAAATGAGCCAGATGACAACTTTAAAAACTAAAAAAAACTATAGCTTTGGTATCTTTATAGTATTTACTAAAGAATTGAGTGGTCGGTATGGGGCCTGTACGTAGTGTTGAAGTGGCCTACAACATCTCATATTGCATTACAAAATATTAGGAATCGTAAACACTTGGAAAGTTAACTAACAACAGCGTCACATTGACAATAACAAAAAAACTAACAGCAACACTATTGGAACAATGCAGCCTCTGTCTAAAAATTGAATTTGAACAAAAAATTGAACAGATTGAGAAATACGCCAATACCGGCAATAATTCATGGAAGCGTCAGACACGCAAAGTGGCTCAGTTAAGCTAAACAAAAGAAGTTGTTGCAAAATAATGCAGGTGACAAAATCAAAACTCCTCCAACACTAAAAAAAAAAACATAACACGGTAATGATGCAGAGTAGAGGAGAAAAATTATGAGTGGCGAATATTTGGGAAGAAGAAATATGAAAATGATGCAGGGTAGAAATATGCCGTACAGGTGGCTGGTGGCTTACTGCTGTGCGATGAGCTGCAGAATTTGCGACACCACACACTGAAGCACATGACAATGCGGTCTGTAGCAGCAGCAAAAACAAAACAAACAACAACGACTTTCACTTGTTGTGCACCATTATTTACTGTTGACTCTTCGTTATTTCGTTTGCGGCTGCCGCGCGATTTGGCCACAAAGATAACAAGCCAATTGTGAAAAGCCAAGCAAAAAAAATGTTCGTAACAGACAAAGAGGAGGAAGCGACGTCAAAGTGAAATAGAAATCACAAAGCAAAGAGGATAAGGCAAAGGTAAGCGGCACGCGGTAAGAGGTGAAATAGTCGCTTAAAGTTGTGACGACAATTGACGTGACAGCTGACAAGAGACACATAAACAAGTGGTGCAATAATACTTTGTACGAGTGCAGCAACAACAATGAAAACTATCAAAGCCAATTGCCACAAAAATGAGTAGCAGCAGCAGCAATTTTCGAAATCAGAACAATGAGACCACTTACCAAATGAAGAAATAGAGACACACACATACACACACACGAATGTATGTATGTATGTATGTGTTTATATGCATGCATTCACAATGAAGTAGCAGTGTAGCCGAGCAAAGAAATGAAAATAAAAACAAATAAATAAAGAGGAAAAATAAAAATCGTCAACCAACAGACGCGTATTTATGAGAAATTAAAGAAAGTGATTTTGTGTGAGTAAGAAAAGCAAAAGTTTTACTGCTTTTTGTTAAAAGTTTTATCCATACGCGCTTGGATTCTACTTTTTATTGCTCTAATTACTCAAACTAAGTGAAGAAGAAAAGAAACTAAAATTAAAAAAAAAAATTATTTTAAATTATTTATTTACGTTGCCTTCACTAATTTTCCCTACTCAGAGCCAGTCATCTTTTGCCGAAACGAAGCGTCAAATGAGTCAATCAAAGTGAAATGGTGATCACTATGCTTACATACACATACAGATCTACAAACCCATAAGCACCGCTGAAACTCACATAAGCTTGACTAAGTGCAGTCGTTTCAGTTGTTCTCTGTTGATTGCTTTGTCTAAAGTTTTTTCTAGTCTTTTTTTTTATCGAAATACTAGGTTAAAAGACTCTATAAAAGTGAAATTATTAGAATAATAGTATAATTGAGGTGATCAGTGCACAAGCATGACATTTACCTGTGTTGACAAATATCGCAGCGTGACATATTATAAAGTTTTGATAGGCGAGGTGGGAGGCTCAGCGCACTAGACTGCGCTAGTTTACTGGTACGGCAGGCCTTGGTCGGGAGAAGCGTGAGTCATTCCGGTACGTAGAACCGGTTGGGGAGGGGTGCAGTGTTAGGTCTTCATTGTGACTCGCATAGTCTTACAGTTTCAAGTATTTTTTTCACCGCTTCCGCCCACGGCCATATGAACTCACCGAAATAAGGCTTGACAATGTAGACATATTTGCAGTGAATCAATTCAAAGTTTAATTGCCCAAGATCTACTGAAGAATTAAACAACCAATAGATGTAAATAAACTTCTGTTAATACTGGAATCGGTGGTCTGTAAGGTGATAGCTTACGCCGATGATGTTGTTATTGCTATCTCTGGTAAATTTGTATCTACATTAAGAGACCTAATACAAAATACCCTAGATATACTTTCTAGGTGGGCAGAAAAGTGTGGTCTAGGAGTCAACCTAGACAAAACACAACTCATATTGTTCAATAGGAAACATATAATCCCTCAGTTAAGTCCAATTATACTGAAGTGGGAAGCTCTTGTGACTTCGGAAGAAACCAAGTACTTGGGACTAAACATGGATATGAAACTGACTTGGAAGTCAAACATTTTAGAAAGAGTCAGGAAAGCGAACCTATCTTTTTATGCCTGTAAAAGAGCTTTAGGCAAGACCTGGGGAATTAAGCCTAAGGTTGCTCATTGGCTTTACACTGCTGTCGGTGCAGAGATCAGCGGAATAAGCAATATGTGGCGTCATGAAAACCACACCATCCATCCATGGCTTTGGATATCATACTACATCTGCCCCCCCTAGATCTCTTCTACAAATACTCAGTGGCCTGCTCCGCTTTAAGGCTCAAAGCGAGCTCACAATGGAGGAATGTCACACACGGACATTCAACCATCTTAGACTTCTACACGGATATACCCAGTGACTGTGATTATCACCCTCCCATTCTTTGCCGAAAGGAATTTCCTAATGAAAATCTTTTCTAGAATGGAATGGAGATACCTCTTGCAACTTGTAAGCTTATCATTAAGGACGCACTAATTAGTTCTACAAATCAAAGATGGATTAGCGTCAATACCTGTGAAATTGCTAGGCAAACAAGGCCAAGGCTAAATCTACGTCTGTCTAAGAGTATTACAAAATGGAGTAGACTTCAAATTAGGACCTCAGCAGGGGCCCTCACAGGACATTGTCTCATAGGAAACCAGCTCTCGTGGTTCACAACGGACCCATTCCGTGGTCTAAGTGGCATTTCTGTCTCTATGTGCAATGCGGCTGCCGAAACCTAGCCTAACCTAGATGCTAGATGCCACGATGTTAAGTTTCTCATTAATTTGATAAAAAATAGGACCTTTAAAAGCCACATTCTGTAAGATCATAAATTGTTTCCTAATTGTGGTGCTCTGTATCTAACCAATAATCCTAAAGTAAGGCCAGAGCTGCGTGGGTGGGTTTTCCTTTCTAAAAGGCATACCGGCTCAAAACAATAGTATAGACAATCGGTGTGGCAGCAGGCATCTATGTCCTTTTGCAAGAGCGCTGAGTGAGTATTGTTTGGGCTGATTGAGACTGATAAGGCCAGGGATACTACTTTTACCCTTTTAGCTGTTATAATTCTAGTCGCTCTCTTTCAGCTTTCCAGCTTAGCTCAGCACATTCAAGCGCCAATGTTTTTTACTGAGAGTACTGAGGGTAAACTTCTCCTCTTCTAAGGAGCCGGCTTTTTTTCACTCCGAATCGGGCGCAGGATCCGAGACTTAAAAATGCATTGAGCTGAGTTGGACGCTAATACGCTTTATATGGTAACAGAGGTTCATCCATGATCCGATCTATGTCACTTTGATGTGATTTGTGTGTTCTTTACATGCCGCCGCATAGAGAATACAGTTGATAAATCAAGTGAAAAGATTGGCGCGGTTCGTTTCCACGACAGTCGGTTCTACGTTACCGAAACGACTCGGATTTATATCCGGCCAAGCACTGTCCCTTTAGCAGCATTCCCCGTATGTAAATATTGCTGTTGCTGTTTTTCCATCTTTAAAAGAGCTGCCTAGGTGATAGGCGGCTACCATTTTCTAGGTCACAGCCTTATCCAGAGCTCTATTATCACAGGAACCGCGCACGCTCCACGGGTAACAGTGCCGTGAAGCGGCTCTCTAAGTCAGCCCGTATACTTTACATTGCGTTGCATTGATCTTAGTGGGGTTCTGCCCGAAACCGGTGTGCTATGATGCAAGTCAGAGTCTGCTTCTTACACTTCCCGTTTTGATCGATTACCACTGTACTCAACGCGGCAGCTGCGCTGTCAATCACACTATCACTTTCTATAACCCGTAACGAAACTATAGCACATCAGCACTTTGACATGTTTTGCTGGGTTTTCTTTTATTTTTTAATGTTTATTACTTTTATATAAAAGTACAGTTCATTGTCTAACAGAAACCAAAAAAATCCGATTTTCAAATTTTAGACAAAAATTAGAAAAACTTCACAAACTTTCCATTCTGATTTCACGGTTTTTAATCAGAATTTTTAAGAAGATTTTTGGTGTGCAGTTTTTAAACTTCTTAAATTTTACTATAAGAAAGTACAAGTTTGTAGTTGCGGGAAAGTCCCGTTAATTTTTTATAATATTTTTTTATTGACTGTGCTGCGCATTTGCTCCGTATGCGCCGTCATTTCCTAGGGCCGCTCTTAAGCCTCTGCAGGTGAAATTATTCACTATTACATTTTTTATGGCATTATTTATAGCTACCAGAAGTATATTGGAAATTTTACAATGTCTCTATCTTTTCGCCGTAGCGCTTTAGATATTTGTTTATCGCTGATTTCATAATCAAAATAAAATTTCAAAAGCATAACAAAATATTTACAAATTTTTTATTCAAGTGAAATAAAAAATATCGAAATTTCTCACCGTCCATTCACATAATTTCATTGAAGCTAAAAGGCTCGTAAATCATAAGCCCTTCAAAAAAATGTACCTTACGTAACTAATTGTGAGCAGAAAAAAATTTCACGGTAATAAAAACATACAAAATTCTCTGGCGCCTATGGGAATGGCGCTTAATTGGCGGCAGATTCGAGCAGTTAAAGCTGACAAAGAAAGCAATAAAGAAGTGAATTTGAATGAAAAATTAAATCAGCGAAAATAAAAGTGTAAAAGCTTGACCAAAACAAAAAAACTAAATAAAAATGGTTAAAATGCTACAGTGAAAATTTAAGAAGCAAATGGAAAATACAAAAATTTACAGAAAATTAAAAAATGCAAACAGACGAAAAGCAAAGGACACCACTAAACGAAACTTTTTGCATTATTAATTATTTTGCTGCGCTATGAAAGCATCTTTGTCCAAACTTTTTACTAATTATTTACACTTTTCTTTTCGTTGAATTCACACAAATAACAGAAACTGTAAAAATGGAGATCAAAATGAATGAATGCATAATGAAATATGAGAATTAAAATTGAAATTAAAAAGGAAATTAAAATATGCATTTAACTTGGTTTGTGTGTATGTGTGGCTTACATAATTTGACTATACTTATTATATATTGGTGTGTATGTGTGCTTTTGAAGACTTCCGCAACAATTAGCAAATAACTACAGCTACTTAACAACAACAGTTTTCAAAGTACAAAGAATGCCCGCTTGTGACGATGCTGCACCTTTTTAAATTTCATATTTGTCTGCTTTATTACTTTCTGCTTGCTTCTTCTACGCATTCATTCACTTTCTTCGCCTCGACAAAGTGTAAAGTGCTTTTTTCTTGCTCTTCAATAAATTCATTAATTTAACCAAAACAAGTTATTTGTTGTAACAACAACATTCTCTTGCTCGCGGCATAAAGATGCTGCATTCATTGTTAGCGGGCCGCAGTAGACAGAAATTATTTTCGTCCAACGATTACGCGGCAATAACAACAACAAAGAAACAAAAATAAAGGAACAGAAATAAAGCGAAGATTCAAAAAACAAAAAAAACAATGCGTGAAATACCACCGGCTGCTTGAGGAATGAAATTATAATATTTTTTTTTTATATTAATTTCGGCTGCTCTTGCTTGCGATGACTCAAAAGAAAGTGAAATTTTTGAATCGCCATGCGTCAGCCAATGAAAAAACAACCATATTTTCGAATAAAAAATACAGGGTGGCCCATAAAGCGCTTGGAATTCGAACCATCGATTTTGTTTGCTTTAATAGCTAAAATAATATTAATAATATACGGGATACGATACACCCATGCGTTAGCGGTGGCCAATTAGAAGGCAAAAAAGAAACGGGGAAGTGAATTTGAATGACAAATTAAATCAACGAAAATAAAAGTGTAAAAGTTTGAGCCATACAAACAAACAAAACTAAAAAAACATTAAGAATATTACAATGAAAATTTGTTAAGCAAATGAAGAAGCAACTGGCATGCATTGAATAGTGCATACATTTGCAGCACTGGATAAAAGCTGCCAAAAATAGCATTTGCTTGGAAGCACTTAATGAGTATTAACAACAAGAGTTGCCGTGTCTCAAAATAGTCTTAAATCTCAGGAAATGGATGTGACTCAAAAAACAAGAAAAAAGGCCAGCCGCACTATGTGCGCATATTTGAAGTGAAACTTCTTAATTTCTGAATTAAATTTAAATATTTTAATGAGAATTGAAATGATTTTTTCTAAAATTACATACAATAATAGTGGATAATATTATTATTCATTTATTTCTGAAATTTGTACATTAGTCGGTGCTTCAATAGCCTGTACAGTTTGTATTGATGGTGCAATAGCTGCAGTGGATACAATCGGTTTGTGGTAACTGAAATAGGATATATGTATATGTTCTTGACTCGATTGTGTCGATATAGCGAGAAAATACGGCATCTATCGTTGTTCCTGATTTTGTTGTTGAAATATAGCGGCTATTATTCATTTGCAAATTCAGTAAATTTTAAAAATTCTATTAATTTCATGGAAGTGTCCGTTGCAAAATTTACATTGAAATCTCCAGTTAATACGAGAGGTTTAAGATCGTCGCGTTGAGGAAGTAGTTTACCACCATCACGAGTGTATCTTAATAGCAAACCATGTAAAAATGCGCTAATGTCGTTGATATGTGAATTCGGAGTTATGTAGACACTCACGATTACTATGTTTTGTCCATTTATCGCACGGCACACAGAAATACAAATATCACCGACATCTTCTGCTATAGCTGCAATTTGATGTTGACTGTGCAACGGTAAATCGTAAATGTGCTGTGAGGACATTCACGGCATCATTTTTGTTGTGGTCGATAGCGACTCCTCCGGTTCGAACATTACTTTTTTTACACTGGACAATGCAATTAAAATTCGGTAAACTGATTTCCTCGTCTTCACTCAACCAAGTCTTATGAAAAACTACCACATTGCATTTTTTCATAACTGGATTCAATACGTCAGTAGCATGAGCACGTAGACTTTGACAATTAAAAGAGTATATCGACAATCCTTCTGTTTGTTGTATAAATTGAATCATTTGTTGATCAAGAGTTTCCACACAATTCATCGACAGCCTTCTAAATTCTGCTTGCAATGATGTCATTGTTGTTGATGGTCTCCGGCTATGGTAGAATCTCAAATCATCATTGCATGTAATTATAAACAATCCATTAATGGAAGTAACACGTGAGAGATGAGCATTTTTTTAACGAAGTTGAAAAAGTACATGTCATTTCTAATACACTACTGAAACAGGGTTTAAGGATCTTGAAGTTTTATTTGATACGAAATTTTCCTTCAGTGGTTATATTAATTTTATTCTTTCAAAATCATATTCAGTTCTAGGCTTCACTCGCCGTAATACATCCAAATCTTCTCATCCGTACACCCATAACGAACGGCTCTCGTTCGTTCTCAATTATAATTTGTACACCTCTCGACCAACTTTCGACAAAGAGAATTGAGCACGTTCAAAAATTATTATTATTACGTTCCCTACAACTATAAATCTCCGCTAAAGCTAATTAATTTAAAATCTCTAGGAAAGTGAAGAACAGTCGTTTCACTTTCGTTTATTCTCTGTATTGTTAATGAAAGCCGATGGGCTGTCCACTTCTACTTGAGCGGATAAGCTTTGATGTTCCCCAAAGAAGTCTTGACAATTTTTATGGCGAAAGTTTTAAGGCTAAATTTACGAGAAATGTGCCCATTGCTCGCGCACTTAGAGAACATAATTTATTATCCAATTCCAGGCTGCTTGATTCCACTTTATCAGTTTTTGTAAAAATTTTAAATTTAGTTACTTAAGGGGTTCCGGTGGTCTAGAGCTCGAAAATTTAACTTCTTTTAATACAAAAATGAAAAAAAAAATTATTTTAATAATTTAAAAAAAGGCGCTTAAGTTGACCCTTACGAAAAAATTGGGACTGGACGGTGTTATCCATTTTGGCTCTTCTATTTATCTGAAACACAAAAACCAAAAAAATTATTAATCAGTATGACTGTAGTTATGTCTAAAAAAAGATAAAATGGCGCGGTTTTAAATTTGGCCCTCTAAAAATTGGGTTTTTCTGTTTTTTAATCAAAAACATACGAAGTAATTGAAATAATGATATGTTTCTAGTACGAGCGATAGCCATTGATGTTGTGAAGAACTTATTAAACTTTCAGACGATTCGGTTAAATAGTTTTGTTATTTTTTTTTTGACAACATCAGGCCGAAAAAAGTCGTTTCGAGATAAAAGAGTTCAAAGTTTGAGGTACAGGAGCGCGCGGACTGCTCTTTACCTAATTAATGGGCTGCTATAATTTTGGGAATTTCCGCATGAAAATTTCACCAGTTTATTCTTAAGATACTATGCTTTAGAAATATCGAAAAAACCAAAAATCGATTTTGTGAAATTTCTAGACACCGGATCCCCTTAATATTGAATTTCTATTGATTGCTAATATTGTAGTTGCCAAATTTGGCTTGTTTTATTTAATATTTTTGTGTAGTTTGTAAGGAAATTCGTACTATATTTTATAAAAAAATATATTAAAAAAATAATAATAAAAGATAATAATAAAAGCGCTTCTCGGCTGCCTACAAAATTTAGTGGCAGATATCTATATTAGCATTTACAACTTATCAGACCTGACTTCTTTGTGTAGTTCATGCTTTCAATCAATTTGATATAAACCCTTTGTACAATGTGATTGATTTATCGGATAAAAATATATGAGCTAAAATGTAAGGTGTGGCAATGACTGCAAAGCTCGCATTCAGAATCAAACTTTTACTTGCCAGCATAGCCTGCATCCAAACATCTCCTTCTTTCATTCATCAGATTTTTTCTTTTGTTTCTCTCTCGTCGGTGGTTCACGTCTCCGCCAAAAACCACTCACTCCACTCAAAAGGAAACAAAAAAAAAAACATCTACAAAAACAACCACAACGAATCGGATTTTCTGCGTTAGCCTATCAATCTCAAAACCACGCCGATCTGAGCGGCTGTTTGAACTTTTTATTGCTGGCCACTAAATCATTGCACGCACACCAGCTCATAAGCGTCGAAACTGAAATTAGACATCAATAAAAGTAATAAAAGTAGAAAATTCCAATAAAACCAAAAACAAATTAATAAAAAAGTGCGAAGGTGCGATGAAGATGCTTATTTTTTATGGCTGTCGGCAGCAGCGCTGCGCATCGCCCGCGCATGCGTAGAGCAGAAATAGCTGCCAGCAACGCATTTAACAACTTTTATTGAACTTGCATGTGAACGAAAGTGAAAGGCTGCGTTGCGAATGACGAGCTATAGCAGAGAAAGGGCAGCAGGGGAGTAGGTGAGTAGAAGACGTCAGACAGGAAAAAGTTGTTTAATCTTTAATATTTGGTTAAATATTTTTCAGCTAAATGTGTGGCTCACTTCGTTCAAGTATAAATACAGTGAGTGTCAAAGAAAATGATACAACTAAATTTTTACTATTTATTTAATTATTTTTTTCGTTAAGAAAAAAACCAATTCAATAAACTATAATACCCAAATTTTTTGGAAAATCTATAAAAAATTACAAAAAATTAATAAAACTTCATAAAAGCTTAAGAAAAAATTCATAAAATGTGTTTGGACAGTCTTATATTTTCTTCATTAAGAAAAAAATTATATCTATAAATTCTTTGTAGAAAATGCTGACCCTTAAATATAGTAACTAATAAACAGTCGATAGTAGCTATATTCTGTAAAAAAAAGTACCGGGAATCGATCAATTAAAAAGCCCTTTTAGAGGAATTGGCGGAATTATTGCCAGAAGGTAAATAGAGAAAATTTTTTAAAGCGAAGAGTGCGTTCAAACATTTCAAAGTTAGAAAAAATCCATGGATTTTTCACCACGGTAATTCCCCACTACAAATATAACCGATCAACCACTTAAACCACCTGATATGATTTAAGTTGATAGAAAATTAAAATTTAGAATTGAATTACTTAGAATTGAAAACTAAAGTTTAACAATTCGAAGCACCCGCTCGAAGTCACTAAAGGATCTAAAAGCGTATTGACGGAACTGAAGTTGATTTCGGAAAATACGTTTGAAAAATGTGGTAATGATTGAATTATCATATTATTTGGCTTTTTATTTAGGAATAAGTGCTAACAAAAAAAAAAAATAAAAATAAAAATCAATGCATAATTAATAAATATTTTTGGCTTTATCGACCAACTTCTAGTACTTTTGTGACAGACGGTACTTTAAATTGGAACCATATTTCACTAAAATTGATTGTGTTACAAAATTGCATACCCAAGAAGGTTAAACAATGAAAATTTTGGGCAAAGCACGTCTAGTGTGCACGCCTAAAACTTCATCGTCTCGATTTTACTAAAATTTTGTGAAGATGCACCACTATACAGTGGCATAAATTGTGCTAAAAGGGACAATGAAAATGAAGTAGTTGCCGAGATGTAGAGGTTCAAAATTTTATTTCCTTGTGCAATTTTTTTGCACTGTATTTATAAATCGAGAAAGTTTTGCGCTAAAAGAAAAAAAAATCTGCGTCTTCTCTTAGAATTTTTACGTAATTTCCGACAAAATTTTGGCCGCTAGGCGCTTGAGATTCCTTATCATGCCCTTTAGGGATGACTTGAAGGAATTCTCCAGCCTAGATCCCTTTTCTCTCCTCCACTACATCAATAGCACCAGGATGGCTGTAAATGGTTTTCTCTTCACTAAATTCTTTCGCAGGTGCTGGTCCACATTATGGTATCAAAACGGAACGTAAGTGCTTGTACTGTACCTGGGGTACTCTTGCCATCTAACCTACCTACCTTATTCAATTAATAGTCTAAAAAATACAATATTTCTTACAGACTATGAAAAACAAAATACAAGAAAAAGGTAACATTTTATGTAATTTACAAAGAAATATTATTAGATAATACTAAAAATTCAGTTGAACAATTCATTTAGTGCCCATTTGAAGTGGTTCTTTCTTGAAGAAAAATCTAGGCCAATATGATTTGAAAGCGAATTAAATTCTCCTAACGTTCTAGAAATCGGAGCATTAGTTCTTACCATTCTTAACCAGAAAAAATCATGATTCCGTAAGCGAAGTAGCAATGGGGAGTTAATGACTCCACTTATGAAATCGAATAGGAAAGTGATGGAGAGAATAGTCCTTCTAATCTAGTGTTTTTAGATTAATGAGCAAGCAACGACTTTTATAGGATGGAATTGGAGCAGTGAAATTCAAATAACGCAAAGCATAACGCACAAAAGCTTTCTGGACACGTTCAAGCCTACAAATATGACAAGCATGATAGGGTATCCAAATAAAGACGTCTTATTCCAACTTCGAACGCACCAGAGATATTAGCAACGTTAGAGTATATGGATCAACAAAATCCATTAATGCACAGATCAGAGTAAATCTACAACAAGTTTGCTCTAACAATTGTAAAATTGAAGCGTTGAAGTTTTTAGGGTAGTATATTACTTTTAATATATTTTATTTCATATGTGAAATTTTAAGGTTAAAAAAAAAAATGGGACTTTGACTTACACAGAGTTTTTTAGAATATGAAATCGATTTGTTATAATATAAGAAAGTTAATAAATGAATACAAAAAAAAAAATGTAAAAATAAAATAATAAACAAATTAAATAAAAAAAATTAAAAAAATAAAATAATAAAAAAATTAGATAAAAAAAATTATGATAATTAAAAAAAAATATTAGGACTATGAATAAGTTCGTGCGGTTTTACAACAGATGGCGTAACTTGATTATTATTCCATCGATCCACATTTCCAAACATTCATTGGAGAGCTACTGTCGTAAGGCACAAACGTCAGTATAAGTTTTTTATTTGAAGCGTAAACAACAATATTTTTACCACACTTGAAAATGTCGAATTTCGTGCCAAATAATGTGTTTTTGCGGGGAATTCTTCTTCATTATTTTAATATGAAGAAAAAAGCAGCCGAAAGTCATCGTATCTTGGTGGAAGTTTATGGTGAGCATGCTCTAGCTGAGCGAACGTGCCAGAAGTGGTTTGCACGCTTTAAAAGTGGTGATTTTGGCCGCGCCGCCAAAGTTCATGGATACCGAATTGGAGGAATTGCTCGATCAAGATCCGGCTCAAACGCAAGAAGAGGTTGCAAAAACTTTGGGAGTTGATCAATCAACCATTTCCAAACGTTTAAAAGCCATGGGAATGATCCGAAATTCAAATTTCGAAAAAAAACCGCACGAACTTATTCATAGTCCAATATTTTATTTTTATAAAATAATAAATTTATAATAAATTAATAAATGAAATCATTGCGAAGAAATAGTTGTACGATTTTCATTGACACCAACTGTACATGAAAATAAAAGCATACCATTGCACGTATTTGTGTATGTATCAAAGTGTTTAGTCATCTCGCATGTGTGCAAAAGTCCATCCGACCTTTCTGTTAATTTGCTGTTAGTCATGTTTCCCCCGTAAGGCAACAAAATTCATCGAAAGTTTGTGAGAAGTTGGCAAAAAAGGAAGAAAAAGGTTACAAAAGTAAAAAACGACAACATAAATAAATAAAAAAAACTTAATATTCCAATGAAATGTTTGTACCTATGTACAAAAGTGTAAACAAACAAACAAAAAGTTGTTAGTAAAGTAAAAAACCTCAAACAAATAACAGCTTTGTTAAAAAATTGGCACAACAAAAGCCACGAAAGCGACATTTATTTATTTACACAAGTACGTGTGAATTCACAAAGTTTTGCGCGAAATCTTCGAAAAAAAATGTAGGTAAACAAAAAGTAAGCGGGAGGCGTGAATTTTGCCAACAAATACATAAACTTAATTGGTTATTCACTTAAACTAAAAAAGAGCAAATTGTGAATTTTAATAAATGTTTTTTTTACTTAAATTTTGTATGCACCTATGCAGCTTCTGGGGGGCTTATTGGCTATTACTCAAATCTTTCTGGCATGAAGCGTTGGCAACAGAGTTTAACGAAGCCATCCCTTCCCGGAAGTGTAAGCTCGACTAGAGAGCTTTATGCATGTGTGGAAGATTTCGGTTAGCCATTCAGAATCAAAAACAATTATTCTGCATATTGTTCTCGTAGCTCACAACTTCTTACGGCCTTAATCAATTTCCTTGTTATTAAGGCAGTACTTAAGTCAATAGGGTGCAAAAAAACGCGTTCAAGTCGAACTGTTCAAGAGTACTACAATTTTAGCATTGAATAAAGGAAGAGCGGAATTTTCTGAACAAAAATAAAAAGAAAACACATGAAATTATATGAATATTAAAAGTTTGAAATGCTGGCTTCAAGTGAAAATGGAATCTTCCAGAACAATTTTATTAGGATATTCTCTATTTTGTTATAACATCATGACAATTTCGATTAAAACTCTAATTTAATACCCTTCTCATTCAAAAACACAGAAAATTTATTTTTCAAATTTCACCGCTGGCAAATTTCGTTCCGACACTTTTTGCTGACTAAATTTTATAAGCTAAATTTTCCGTTGCTAGACCTTGTGTAAACGGATATATTTACACGGAAACGAAATAGACAAACAAAGGAGTGCAGCGACTTGGAGGCTTTGAATTAAGAAGAAGAGGAACGCAGCTATCTACCTAGGAGCGCAACAGTATTCAAGCTTATAGTAAATCGCGAGTCTTAGTTCGCAAAAGTAAATACCAGTTGCATTTTTTTTTTTTTTTTGGTTTTTTTGTCGGGACATTAGTTATGTCCATTGTACTACACTTGGATTCCTTTTTAATTTTCTTTAAACCTTCTCGACCTCCGAAGAAATCTGCGTAGATCTTGTGGTGCCAAGGAGCCAAGGTGGTCGCTTCTTCACACATCAGTGCCAAAGATCTCAAACCTGATTCGAGTGAAGGCGGGGCAGACGAACAGGAAGTTGTCCGCCGTTTCATCCTCCTCTTCCCAAGTTGGGCAGGAGTCAGAGGTCTCGTTACCCGCGATACCCACGGACTCATGTTAGCATCAGGCTGTTATGTCTACCGACATAATTCAGCCTGGATTAAAAGGACTCGACTACCCTTTATGTGGCTAGGGGACTATCTAAGGTCATGAGCGCAACTTGGCTGTTGCTGCAGACACATATAGATTCGCCTCTCCATCTGTTTTCCACAACAAAGTTCATCGCTTCTTGAACAGCATACACCTCTCCTTGAAACAAAGACGCATACATTCCAAGAGCAAAGTGCAGTTTGGTCTGACTTGATTCCACGTAGACCCCATAGCCGGAGGCATGCTCGGTATTGGAGCCATCCGTGAAAATGCGAAAACAGTGTTTGCCGGGCACATTTTCAGAGTTTGATCACAACTGAACCTCTGACATCACCATACTGCACCTCTTTTCAAGTACGACTTTTGATGGCATGGAGTTAAGGGGCATGGAGATAATCTTTGGATCGAAGTTCATACCTTCTCTGTTTTGCAATGCCGGACAGGGGCCATACCAGTTCCCATTTTGTCTCGCTAAAGTCCTCCTGACTCCCACGAGAGAAAGTCTACTCATCCAGACCACTGATGCATAGGTGATAATAGGTCTTATCATAGCTGTGTGGATCCATAGGACCTTACTAGGAGAAAGACCCCACGTTTTCCCAAAGACACCTTTGTACTGCCAAAAGGCTGTCAGTGCTTTGGATGTTTTTGTTTCAACGTGTGACTTCCAAAGAAGTTTACTATCGAGGATTACTCCATGATCTTTAGTTTCTTTGGATAGCTGGATTGTGACTCCTTTTAGCTTAGGCAGAACTAATCATTAAGTTTCCTCCTTCTGGTAAAGAGGACAATACTAGTTTTGGTGGGGTTTGCCGATGGCCCATTCGCACAGCACCAAGTGTTAATCATATCCAGTGTTTTCTGCACTTTTATATAGATGTTAATAAGTGAAGGGCTCGTTATCAAACAGGCAACGTCGTCCGCATATGCTTGTGTGTAGACTCCAGCACTATTTAAGGTGGTGAGTAGAGGATAGATCACCATGCACCAGAGCATTGGAGACAGCACACCACCTTGGGGGTAGCCTCTATTAACCCCGGATGACACCGTGACGATCCTTTGGGCTAGCATTGAACGAATCCCCGGTCTACACCATGTCTGCTGGCAAAACTGCATATACTGTCGAAAGTGGCATTATCAAAAGCCCCCTCTATATCCAAAAAGATGCCCATAGTGTAGTCCCTTCTGTCGTAGTTCCTACTTTATCCTAGCAACAAGGTTTTGCAGTGTTGACTCGCAGGATTATCCGGTTTGATAGGCATGCTGAAATGGAGAGAGTGGGTGAACATTCAGCGACTTCTGCCGCATATGAAACTCCACTAGCCGTTCGAGACTTTTCAACATGAAAGAGGTCGTCCTGCTATGTTGAAAGCTTTTGGGGCTGGTGTAGTCATCTCTCCCAACCTTAGGGATGAAAGTGAGAATGGCTCCACGAGTGTGGTATATAAGCCAGTACCAAGCATGCAGTAAAGATTTTCTTCAGGTCTGCAGGCACTGACTCTATGCCTTCCTTCAGCATGGCGGGATAAATGCCATCTGGTTCAGGGAACTTGTAGCCGCCAAAGATTCGATGGCGAATTGAATAGCGGCTTCAGTCACCACAGATCTGGCAACGTATCAGTCACGCCGAGAAGGTGTAGCAGCTCTGACAGCAGCCTCTTACGTTGTTAAGTCGTTCCCATCCGAGAACTATTTTTTCACTTTGTTGAATGGTAACAAACTTAAAGCCAGCGAAGCAGATGGAGAAGCCGTTGGTTATTAAGTCGACCTCCGTTTACCGGACAATAATGAAATAAAAACAGGAATAACGCCTCTAAAGGATAAATAGGCAGTATACGCTAACTTTTATGCGGCATATGATTGAACTAAAATGTGCCTGCAGGCCTCGTAAATCTAGCATTGGCCAGACCGTCAATTCTGCTGAAAAAGGATAACAATACCTGCAATATTGATGTTGGAGTTGATGTGAGCGATACCGTCAGCTCTATCAACGCAAGGGCGGAATTTTTACTGGCATTGTGTACGAAACAAAGTTTCAGGAAGAGTGGTTCACTTTTGTGTAGGACTACTTCAAGTTTTGTTGGCAAAGCTTGTTTGGGCTGCAGAATTAAATCACTCAGGCTACCGCATGCGGACGATAGTTTTATATTTCTGCTGAAAATAAGCATTCAGAATCGTTTCCTCTGTCTGTTATAAACTGTATAAAAATTTAAAGCGAATGGGCCTGGTTGTGAGCGAGGCTAAAGCAAAATATCTCCCGTCAGATCATTCGTCTTTCAATACCCGGTTAAGAGTTATAAAGTAGAAAGTAGTATAGCTCTTCATTTACTTGAGAACCGTTAAACACTTTGCGTTTGAAATCAAATAGGGCTAAATTAAAGAAAATGCACTATTTCGTTAGGAAAAAAATCAAAAATAAGATTCAATAGCACTTTTGTGCTATTTATTTATGAGTTTTATAATTACAATGGTACCTATGTAAGAAAAAAGTCTGACCGAAATATTAAGAATAGCGTAGCCAAAGTTAGACTGAAGTGAAGTATTTTTTGAAGCGTGACCAAAATGCACCTGGAAAGGTAATGTAAAGTCTTCTCAAGGCGAAAAAATATTCTTCATGGATGTTTTATTGTATAGTGACCTGGATTGTGAAAACATCGAATGAGGTTGTCCCTGCAGGACTCCAGAAAATTATTCTCTACTTTACACATTTGCAGCCGAAAATGCTAGAGGGGAACGTTCGCACTATAGTCGATCATACTTTAAATGAGCAACGCAGATTTATGTCTGAACAAATACTGAAACTTCAGAGACAACAACCGCAGGCGGTAGAATAGTGAGCTGTATGAACTTTATGACGGCAAAAACAGGCTACGGCAAATTAAGGCCTTAGATGCGATTTGGTCTTAGATGCCCTTGACAACATCAGCACTAAATGGGAATCACTTAGCGTTAGGAAAAGGTATTGCAACAATAAAACTAAAATAGTTGACAGCAAATAAGACGATTTTCACAGCAACAACTTTATCTGTCTGTGAAAGTTTTTTACGTGATTCAACGCTTACAAAGTAGCCAAAACTATTTATGTACAGCAGTGGACGCTCATTCATCTATCGACACACCTAACGAACATCCAAAATTCACATAACTTTACAGCCATACATTTTGACAATTTAATAAGCCAATCAAAGTGAAGAATGCATTAAACTAATAAATTTTAAAAATATCAAAAAAAAAAAAAAAATACAAATCCAAAGAGTTGATTGTCATTGAAAATATGCGAAGAAAGAATTACAAAGTCGGCGAAAGGCCATCAGCCCTGCCCAGCATGAACCGAAACCTGTATTGGTTCACAGGCACAAGTGGATTGTGGCGCAAAGCGCTGCACTGCATATACCGCAGCATGCCACCACACTCCGAAGGCAGTGAAATCATTGCCTACAATGTCAAATGTCAAACTCGTTTGTAAACTCAGCGCAGAGCAGCGCGCCACACCAAGTTAGCTGCTACTTTTTGCATTCTTTCGTGCGCTTTTTGGGCATTCGACGCGCCCTTTTTGTTTTCGCTGTCCAACCTTTCTTCTTTGAGCTTTCCATATAGCTAAGTATAAGTATGTATGTGTGTACATATGTGTGCGCTGAAAAAATGGAAGTAGAAAAGAAATGACAGAAATTGGAGGTTGGAATTTTTGGCTGGTGAAATTTTGAAACAACACTTCTGCTGCGTTGCTTGCTGGCAGATTTTTTGTTTAATTTCGTTCTTTTTTTTGTCTATTTGTATTTTGAGTGGAAACATAAAGCTAACAAGTGGCCATTAAAAGGTTAAATAACCACTGCCAATTGACTATTGTAAAGCGGGTATTTATTTCTTTTATTTTTTTGTGGTTTGTTTTGTGTTTCTGTATTTCAGCTCATGTGTGTATGTGTGCTCTGCGCTTGTAATTGAGGGCAGTATAACTTAGAAACTTTAAGCAAAACAAAAATTTCATATCTAGCCAAAAAATTGTTTGCATATGCAAACGGAAGACTTAAGCAACGAACTTGATGGTCTTCAAAATTGATAAGGCAAGCACGCAACTACACAAAACCGCGTACTTAAAAAGCGCATGCTTGCTTCAGAAAGTAGAACTAAACTTTTACTTTCCAAAAATGTAAGCATACCTCCAATATGTTTCTACAATTATCGCACACGATATTCAGCCCACCTTGGTATGTGCGTTCACTTTAAAAGGCCTCTGGGTTTTAGTCTACCACAATACGTACAATACGTGTGTTGATTTTAAATAAACATTTGCACTAATTATTACCAATTTAAAAATGATGAAAAAGGGGACAAGAAAGATTAGTAAAGAAAAAGGCAGCGTTTTGAGCGCTTTATGAATGAAGCAAATTGACAGAGAATGCCATTCCCTCAATCCATACCAGAAGCGACCAAATTGTCGCTGCTGTTCAATTACTTCGCACCAAATTGTTTAGTGTGAGCAGCGACTATCCAACTATCATGATGCGTACACAGATGTTTGTGGGCACAACTACAAGTTTGTGTGCATGTATTTACCGATACTCGTAACTGAGTGTTTGCGCCAATGGGCTTGTAAGTTAAATAGCAGAACTTTCACTTGACGCATGCAATATGAATTCATACCAAGTACAACTATATGAACTGAATATGTGGAAATTGATTTCTTTAACTTTAAAATGAATCATTTGAAAGCAGTGCCTATCGACGTGAGCTCGTGTGCTCTTATGCGGGTAACTAAGGATTTGGAGGAAGGATAGGACGCTGTAGGCTAAAATAGAATTGAAAAGGATAGTACAGAATAAGTTAGAAGGGAAAGAGATGCTATAGGAAAGGATGATCTAGGATAGTGTAAAATGGAATGTGAGAGGAAACAAGTAAGCAAGAGTTAATTCGGTTCCCACTGAGTGTTATATAAAGGGTGGTTAAATTTTAAGGGCCGATGTTGAATGTGAACCCCACCTAAAAGTCAAGATTTTTTTTGCATTTCATTTGACACTTTTCAATTTCAGACTAATTCAATATGAACCATGATAAGATACATAATGAAGTTAAAGTTATTCAGGCTTATTATGAAAACGGACGCATATCGCGCACTTCGTGAAGAAAATCATCTTCAGTGATGAGGCATATTTTCACCTCAGTGGATTCGTCAATAAGCAGAATTGCCGCATTTGGGCGAATGATAATCCAAGAGTGATTGCCAAAAAACGAATGCATCCACAAAGAGTGACTGTTTGGTGCGGTTTATGGGCCGTCGGCGTCATTGGCCAGTATTTTTTCCAAAATGAGGCCGGTCAGGCAGTTACTGTGAATAGTGTTCGCTATCGTGAGATGATAACGAACTTTTTATGGCCCGAATTGGAAGATATGGGTGTGGACGATATGTGATTTTAACAGGACGGTGCCACTTGTCACACAGCTAACGAAACAACGGCTCTTTTGCGCGAAAAATTTGATGGCCGAATAATCTCACGTCGCGGCGATGTCAATTGGCCGCCATCATGTGATTTGACACCGCTAGACTTCTTTCTTATTTGAAAGAAAAGGTGTACGTCGATAAGCCAGCAACTATTCAAGAGCTAAAGGATGAGATAATTCGGCACATTAACGGCATAGAACCTCAATTATGCCTCAGCGTCATCGAAAATTTGGACCATCGGATGGAGGTGGGCCGCCGAGGCCGCAGCGACCATTTGGCCAAAATTTTTTGTTATACGTAATTGAGCCATACTAATATTATCATAGTAAAGAGAAATGACAATAATTTCCTAAAAAAATTGTACTCTGTTCAAAATCAACACCGTCCCTTGAAACTTAACCACCCTTTATATAGTAGTTCGAGAAGCGATGAACTTTGTTTTGGAAAACAAATGGAGAGGCAGACCTGTATGTTTCTGTAGCGGCGGCAAATCTGCGCTCATGGACTTGGACAGCCCTTCAACCAGTACAAGGGTAGTCGAGTACTGTAAATCCAAGTTAAGCTATGTCGGTAGACATAATAGCCTGATGCTAACATGGGTCCCGGGACACGTGGGTATAGTGGGTAACGAGACCTCTGACTCTCTGACTCCTTAGCTAGGATGGGCTTTGAGGCCAACTTCTTTGGCCCTGAACCCGTTTTGTCACTCCCTTCTGCACCCATCAAAGCCACGTTTAGCCAACCCATAGTTTCAGGGCTCCGCACTTATAATCCACCATAAGCAAACCGCTTAACATTTCTTCATAAATATTTGATATAAACTTTTTGTCAATAAAACTAGAAACTTAGTAGACGTCGCAATGATGAAATGTGCCTTTTAATTAAAACTAAAAAAAAAACAGTTATTCCTCCGAAAACCCCATAACTCATGGGATGTGAGCAGTAGGGGAACACTGTTTGAATTCATTCAGATTAACATACATATACACATTAACACACATATATATATTATCATATTCACTTATTAATACACACTTTCGTATGCAAACAGACTCAAAAGAATTTGGGTACACACACAAATCCGCTTCAAACGCACACAAATCTCAAAGTGTATTACCAAAATTAGAAAAAAAAAACGAAATTCAACACCTGCCAGCTTTTAAGTATTTCCGTTAGGATTGCCTTTCTTCAAAGTCAGTGGCGCGTACGAGTAAGTGTGGCATATTGGCCGACGACGATATGAAGATGCAGGCGAAATCATAACCATAACCACTTTACCGGCCGGCGTTAAGAGTCGCGCCGTCAACTTTACTCAAGCGAAATGCTGACTGAACAGCTTACAAATGTTCGTTCAGCAGTAAACATTAAAGGCGTTTAGTTGCGCTCACTGAGCAGCTGAAATATTAACTGGATAAATGGGATTACAAAAGAACATTTATAATTAAATAAATTCACATTATTTGAGATTATGGGAAATAGAAAATGATGAGAGAAATGAAATGTGCGAGTGGTGGAACGTATTTCTAAGATTAAAAATGTTATGAAAAGAGTTTTGAATGTTTACTTACATATCTTATCGTACAAGCATAATATGAGTTATATCATTTAGTTGTTTCATAAAATAAAATAATTTGTAAGTTTTGGCATTTAAGGGGCTAGGGGTAGTCAGAAGCCGGAAAAAATTATGATTTTCAGTAACTTTTTTATTGCTAGTCTGTTGCTTTATTTAAAAAAAATTAAAACCTATCATTAATTTGCCATATTTCGACTTGACTTCAGCAAATTTCAAAAAACAAAAAAATAATAATTGTAAAAGTTATCGCTCTTTGTGTGGAGCCCGTTTCTCCAAAAGTTCCTTGCGGTGATCATCACAAGTCCTTGTAGATTCATCTAAAATCAATCGGACAAGAGAAATTAGTTTTATTAATAGATAATCTTTTGCCTGAACGAAACTGTTTTTTTTTTTTAATTAATAATATGGCGGCCTCAGGAAATGTTTTTCAGATTTTCGAGAAAAAAACCGACAATTAATGCTAAAAAAATTGAAATTATTGAAAACAGAATTCTTCGATCAGCACGAGTTTTTTATGTTTTTCAAAAGCAGTATACATTTTTTTGAAATCTATCAAGCGGTTCTTAAGTTACCCGTTCAAAAAACATAATTTTGAGAAAAACGCATTTAAAGTTTTGCGAATGCTCGAAAAGTATTTTTCGGATTCACGATTTTTCACACAATATTTTTAAGATATTATATATACATATATATATACATATATATATAATTGGCGCGTACACCCTTTTTGGGTGTTTGGCCGAGCTCCTCCTCCTATTTTTGGTGTGCGTCTTTATGTTGTTCCACAAAATGGAGGGGCCTACAGTTTTAAGCCGACTCCGAACGGCAGATATTTTTTATGAGGAGCTTTTTCATGGCAGAAATACACTCAGAGGTTTGGCATTGTCTGCCGAGGTGCGACCGCTATTAGAAAAAACTTTTTCTTAGTTTTGGTTTTTCACCGAGATTCGAACCTATGTTCCCTCTGAATTCCGAATGGTAGTCACGCCCCAACCCATTCGGCTATGGCGGCCTATATTAGGGGACTTTATTGAATAATAAAACGTATTTCAAACCATAAAATTGTGGTTTTCTTATCGAACCGCTAAACTTGTTAAACTACCTTGTATTCATATACATGTAGAAACGAGCAGTAGTAGTGGGAGTGAGCAGAAGTCTTTAGTCAGTTGATCTCTAACCGTGAGCGTGGACACAACGACAGTTCTTCATTGTATTAACATTACCGCGATTCTTTTATTTTCTCTTTGAACCCATATCTGTAAATTCTTGTGAATGCAAATTAATTATGAATATTTTGAAATAAATAATGAAATAAAAAATTATGTCAACATCCAAATGCGCAGCTTACAGATCCTAAAATTCTTAACCAACTAACCTTTCCTCACTCTTCTTCGCTCAACATCTCGCTAATTTAATTTTAAACGTTGCTGCTTTTGTTTTTACTACTGCAGAAGACAAAATGCTAATGCCAACATCTTTCCTCTTATTTTGCTGCTTCGATGCTGATTTGGAGACGATGGCATATTTGTTGTTGTTTACGGAATTGAGGTCATACTTGTTAGTATTCCGCTAGCCGTTAGTAGCTAGTGAATTATATAGTAAATATTTAAATGACATGGGCAAAAATATATAATTACGCACATATAGACATTCATATGCATAAACATATCCAAATTGCCACGCTTTTATCTCTTGTACTCATATTCATCCAACTATTTGGCCATTGGTATGGTCATCAACGCTAGCGCACTCGCTTCCAGATGGAGAAAGTCGCATTTGTTTAATTTGGCCCACCATTCAGCTATGAAAATAACTATGAATTGCAAATGCTTGTTGGCTAATTTTGTGCTTGTTGTTATTGCATTTTTGGTATAAGTGGTTTTAAGATTTGTATAGAACTGCTTAAAAGATTAGATAATTGCATTAAATTTACATCAGCAATAATTAGATTTTGTTAATTTATGCTGAGAGTATGACGAACTGACCAACAGTGATTCTGCGGCATCCAAGCCATGCGCTGAAGTTAAATGAGAGTCAGGTGTAGTCACGACCTTATGTGCAGAGCATAAATGTGGTTTAGGTATCTCCGAAACAGTTAAGAACTTTTTCTAAAGGTCGATCAGTGAAACATCGACAATACTCCTCAAATTGAAAAAGCAAAAGCCACGGCCCTTAACAGAACTGAACTCGGTACACAATTCATAGTGGCAAAATATGATCGATATATAATCAAGTAGTGATGGTAGGCAGCACAATATTCACATTCTGCTGGCAGCAGCTGAAGGACAATAAAGAGCACTTAGTTTGATAACTGCCGCATTAAATAGTTTAAGCTGAGTAACCTGAGACCCTGAGAAGTAATGAATTCAAGCTCAGCAAGAGCCCTAGTAAGTGCCCTAAACCATGAATAGAAAAGACAATTTCCATAAAGCACTTCGGAGGTTGTTTGTTCTTTTTTGTTTTTTTGTTACAATTTAGTTTACAATTTAATTGCCTAGCAAAGACTTGAAGATATATCGTCCCCTTAGTATTAAAATAGCCTATAAATTTTTTGATGTTTTGAGAAAATGAATTTCAAACTTTTTGTCGAAAGTAGCTCTCACTCAAATCTCGTTATGTCTGTAAATATTTATTATTTTTTGACTGACGTTTCGACCCACTTTATGGAACTAGAATTTGACAAAATTTTGACCTCATATAAAATCGACGATGGAGAATCCAAAAATTCAATAAAAAAATAATAGCCTATGAGCACATAGGCTATTGTTATACTAAGGGGACGATATATATTTTCTTTCGGAACACTGCATAATTTTCTAAGAGTAGACAATTGAAACCAAAGAAGCAGTTGACTGGTGGCTGATAAGTACAGGGTGATCAATTTAGAGGCATCGGTTGATTGCTTGGGCAATCATTATTATTTTTGTGTAAAACCATTCATGACATTTATTTTTTAAAGATACTCCCTTGTATTTCAGTCTCTTTAAACTGCCGGAAACGAGCAGCGTTTTCTTGAAGCATGCACAATGCTTAGGGATCGCTGTTGGGAGGGAGACATTAATATTTTTTCTGATAGTCAAGCTGCGATCAAGGTCCTGTCGTCGCCGTATTGCAGCTCTCTCCTGGTAAACTCCTGTAAGGAGGAACTCAAACGTCTCGAATGCGCAGGAATCATTTCCCTTACCTGGGTTTCTTGGCACAGGAATATAGAGGCAAATCAAATTGCCGATGATCTTGCCAGGAAGGGGTCGACAGAACCGGTTTCAGTTGTCCCCTACTCAGACATCAGGGTATCCTTGACCGTTGTTAAAGGGAAACTGCACAATTTCTTTCTCAAAAAGGCAGATGGAGGACTGTCTCATCGTGTGGTATTTCAAAAACTCTATGGTCTCAATATAATAGAAACAGAACGCTTAAGGTGATGGAAATTCCCCACCATTCATTCCCTTTTCTCTCCTCCACTACATCAACAGCACTGGATGGCTGTAGATGGTTTTCTCTTCCCTAAATATTTTCACAGATAGTGGTTCACATTATGACATCAAAATGGCACGTAAGTTCTATTTGAAGTGTATTTGTGGTATTCTTGCCATCTTACCCACCTACCTACCCTTGCAAATGTTGGCCGCAACTGCGCCGACTCGTTGGAGAACTTCGTTCGGTATCTCGTGAATAACTTTAGTGTTGTTGGCTTTCAGTGCCCTAATCGCAGCTGGTTTATCCGCAAAGCATTTAGATTTTATTAGATTTTACATATCTTAACAAATAAAATCCAAAGGTGTGATATCACACGATCTCTGTGACCAATCTGCTGGCCGAGGCGAGAGAGAAATCATCGAACCGACGACGCAATAAATCCATTTTTTCACGGAATGTATGGTAGGTTGGAACCAAATGTTGTGGAGGTCACGGACTTCAATTTTCGGCATCAAAAGGAGGTTTCCTTCAGCCCATAGGCCGCACCAAACGGTTCTTTTCAATAGATGTAATGGCTGTTCTTGAATGGATTCGGGCTGCTCTCCAGTCCAAATACGACAATATTGCTTATTACTTTTAAAATTATGTATTAAGTTTCTCAGTAGTAACGCATGATCTGTCAAAAAAAATTTATTGTGACTAGACTTACTAGTGGTGTGTTCGAAGTTGTTTAGTTGACCTTTTTTTTGGCCGTATCTGAGAACTTGCCTAGGAAGCTTATTGGGTACCATGTCACAGGGGCATTTTAAGAAATTATGGTATGGGTTTCCTTAGCTACTTGTGGTTTGCTTTTGGAAATATTGGTATCGAGTCAACTCAGTGAGCTCACTAATACGTAAAAGTGGCGCTGTTGTTTTGAGGTCTTGCGGTACCCTGTCTAATGGCATTCTTTGCGAGAGCTTAAAGCTCTTTTTTACCTGGCTCAACTGGCGCTGGCTAGCACGAGAAAGAAATGATTGGTTTTCTTAATTAAACTTGGCCTAAGTCGGGGTAAGCAATTATCGTGTGAATCAAGAAGAAGGAGAATATGCTATTACCAATAGGTATGTAAGAAAAACAATTTTTTCTAATAATGGCCAGCCCTCGGCAGACAACAGCAAGCCTGCGAGTATATTTGTTGCATTAAAAAGTTCCTCAAGACGAACACCAAAAATTGTAGGAGAAGCTCAGCCAATCACCCAACGAAGTTGAAATAAATATTAACCAAAATGTTAAACAAAATTTAAATATCATACTTCGATAAGTGCTTTCGCTTAGGCACGGCGTGGGGTTATGGATTAATAATACCCCAAACAATGGATTCTTTGGTAAGCTTTCAAGTAAGCCTCTTTCCTTTGGAAGCAACCCATTCAAACCTTTGATCAACGGCTTCTACTCCTCCCAAACCAAAAAATCACTTCTAACTCCGCTCAGTACTAACTCGTTTATTGAGATCAATAATTGCACAGATTACTTCATACTAGAAAAGCAGACTCATAGAACCCAGGAAAAAAACAAAGATGTGTGCGTATACTCAAAAAATCATGCATTATTATCACATTAGCCTGCAAGCTCAGTACACAAAATATCACAAAATATTTGATTCTATGACCGTCCGTTTTGTGCGGTAATAAAATACCCATTTAAATACTTTGTGCATTTATGTCATTTGGCGTCTCATTTATCTCCGAGTGGTTTGCGTTGCTTTAAAATTACAATTAGTGTTGAGAAGATAAATTACCTTCCAGCTTTGTGTAGCTTAATTGTGCATAGATCCGGAAGTTAAGCTGTTGGTCATTATTTAGCTAAATCTTACAATACTATTTGTCACGGGAAATCACTCACACTTAATATTTATTGCTCACCAAAAAAAGTGGGCAGTCAATGCAAATTGCTACGCTTTGTTATTTGCCTTAGCGCTTGGCGGTTTTACTGCGTTTGCAATTAGTGGTCTGACATTTACATGATTTGTGATTAAACTTCGATTTGTTTGCCAACAGCGAAAACAATTGAGGCAAGCGAGAGCTCAAGCTGTGGCAGTAATCGGAAATAAGTGAATCTAAGAACAAAAGCATGTTTACTACTTCTTTATTCACTCTCACGAGGAGTATCACTGAACATCATCAAGTGCCTTTCTTAAGTAGCAAAGCCACCTAGGACTCGGGTGTGGAAATATTTTTATAAATTTATTGAAGAGTATAATATGGGCTTATTCATTTTGCGCCTTCAATTTGCGATTATTTATTGCGATCATCAAAGTACTCCTACTAGAAAACTGTTTAACATTCTAGTGGTCATTTATGAGGTGTGTTCAAAAAGTATCGAGAATTTTGAGTTTTTTCAAAAATTATTTATTTATTCATTAATATCTATTTTGTCCCCTTCAAAGTAATCCCCATGAGATTTTATGCACTTGTTCCAATCTTCGAAGTACTTCACTTCGTCTTTATCTCGTCAATCGTAGCGTAGCGTCGTCCTTTCATGGGCCTCTTCAGTTTCGGGAACAAGAAAAAGTCACAGGGGGCCAGATCTGGGGAATACGGTGGCTATGGCATTAGGCATCATTAGTGTGTTGTTTTGGGCCAAACAGTCGCGCACAAGCAACGATTTGTGAGGAACGCCCCCGCATCGTGATGCATGAGCTGATTTTTGTTCTTCCACAAATCCGGGCGTTTCTGGCGGATTGCTTCACGCAAATTGCACATAACTTACAGGTAATATTCCTTATTGACCGTTTTACCTTGTGGCAAGAACTCATGATGCACAACGCCCCTGCAATCGAAGAAAACGGTAAGCAAAACTTTTACATTCGACCGAACTTTTTTCGGTCTTGGTTGGTGCGGCAGCTTCCATTGAGATGATTGAGCTTTGGTTTCCATGCCATAACCATATGTCTATGTCCTTAGCAACTTCTCAATACCGTTTTCTTCACTTCATCAATTTTTTCGTCTGTTGTTGAAGTGCTCGGGCGTCCGGCACGCTTTTCGTCGTTTACATCTTCTCGGCCTTCTGAGAACATTTTGTACCACCAATAAACGTTGCTTTGATCCAAAGTAGCTTCTCGGTATGACACACTCAACATTCGGAATGCATCCGCGCACTTAATTTCGTTTTTCACTCAAAATTTGATACAGGCTCTTTGATCCATCTTTTTGAATAGGTAAAAATCGAAGACGAGCCGAAACACGAGCAAGAAAAGCAGCTGTCAACAATTAACTAAACACTCAAAATGGCCGTCGGCATGAGTGAGAAACATGAGTACCAACATATCGCTAAAAAAAAATCGAAATTCGAATATACGTAACCGGCGAAAATTCAAAATTCGCGATACTTTTTGAACACACCTCGTAGTTGTTTGTGTTATAATGAGGAATATGTATAAATTACCACTACCTTAGAGATGAAGCACTGCAAAAACAAAATTTTCATTTTAACTCCACATAGAAATTATTTGTTTTTTATTTTTTTTCATTACAAAAAGGAAATTTTATATTAATATTATAAAGAGTAAGACTTAGAGTAAGACTTAGAGTATAATTATGCTTTAGACTCTAACAAAAATTTTAGTAACTAAACATTTTAAAAGTTTCTGAACTACTTCAGCCATGGATCTGAGAGAGCTATTGGTACAAAAGCAGATTACAGAGGAAGTTTGAAAATGTATTATATTTTATTTACAATTATAAAAAATGTGTTTAGAGATTTCGATCTTTAACATCTTTCGAGATTTTTATAAGTTTATGTTAAAAAACTGTTCCAAAAACTAAAACGGACTTAGTTGAGGAGTAATGATTCCCCAGCCTATATCTCTCACTATCCTATTAAATCCAACCTCATGGCCTCTAGGACAATGACCAATATTGCTTGAGTGCACAATACCATTTCAAGGCATTAGTGCACCGTTTAAGAAAAAAATCGCCTTATTTTAATTCCACTGTAGAAAGAACTTTCACACCGATCTAAAGAACTCTTTCCGATAAACAGCTCTAATATTTTCTACGTACGTTCGATCAGGTCACACTCATAAATGACCAGCTATAGATGCGAAAATCCAGAGAGTAATAGCAGCAACTGCAGGCGGTAGATTAAATGTCATACACGGATAAATGATGGCTCACAAAAATGGTACACAGATGATTCCAAAACGCTCCAAGGAGTAGGAGCAGGAATAGTGGAGCCTAGAACACACAAATCCCTAACACTAAGTACAGATACCACAATTTTTCATGCGGAGCTCTTCACCATAATGGAAACTGTGGAAATCATATCCAAAAGAGGTTCGAGAAAGTAAAAATTAAAATACTTTCGGACAGCCAAACGGTTCTCAAAGCCTTGAATAGCTTCATATACAAGTCAAAAGTCCTTATAGAGAGTAACAATGCACTCAACAAATTGGCCACTCATAATCAGGTCTCACTGATTTGGGTACCAGGACATGAGGGACACCAGGGAAACGAGAAGGCAGACTTGTAGGCAGAAAGGCTATTTATTGGACCAACCCCATCGGCTTTAACAAAAATAATATAAAACAGGAAGCCAAAAAATGGATACAAACGAAAATCAGGGAACCCTGAAACTGTACTAGCAGCCTTAATCGCTCCAAAAAGTTTTTGAACTTCAATGCCAACAGAGCAAAATCTGCTCTAACCCTAGATAAAAAGGGCCTCAGATTACTCTGTGGAGCACTTACAGGTCACTTTGTCTGTAATAAACACTTTAACACAATAGGGTTACCTAGTACAAAATCATGAAGGTTCTGCTGTGATGAAGAGCAGTCTATGGAACTCTTAATCACCAACTGTGAGGCATTAGGCCATAGGAGACACAGAATTCTGGGCTTGCACCTACTAGAGGAGAGAGACCTACAACTGCTCCATACTAAGGAGCTGGTTCGATTCCTCGATATACTTAATAATTATAATTAAGTAATTAGGGGCGCACATTAGATCAATCTGGTGGCAGTGCATAAAGGCCTTAGCCTAACCCGTACAACCATTGCCATTACCAAATGCCATACACGAATGACGTACCATCAACCCGGCACACGTAAGTGGGCACTGAAATTAAACTGTATGCCTCGAAAGAGTCTTCAAAGTATCTTGAAACTCAAGACAAAGGAGAAGGAAATATGTTTATCAGGTAGCCTTGGGACGTAGGTTTAAAATTTGTATGTTAAACTTTGATGACCACCAGACATTTTGGAGTTCCAGCAGTAGATTAATTCAGATTTCGATCACAATTATCCACTTAACTTGCATTCTTTCTCTGTACAGCGTCAATGAACTCGATCTTAACGCAATACGCCTTGCCTCCCATTGTAGGCCATTGGAATTTCGCACATTGCCAATTACAGTCAAACTATTCACTTTCTCTGTGCCCGCAATGGATTATCAAGTGTGCCAAGAGAAATTCTGGCAAACGCTACGTGCATGTACTCCCTCCTTCCGGATCTACGCCAGTACTCCTTCAAGCGGCGCTCACTGCCGTGGAATGCTTAATAATTCACTAAAAAAAAAATCCGGGAATAGGCCGTAAAACAATAGAATTGCTCATAAAAATTCATAAAGCACGCGGAACGTCATAAATGTTTAGCGATTAAAATGAAATGTATATATATAAGTACGAGTACGTGTGTGTGTGTTGTATTTTTTGATGATGGCTGGCAGGCGCTTTTAATAAGCCCAATCAAAACTCATTTTGACGCTTTTACAGTCGAGCAGAACTGTTAAAATAAACTCATTAAGCCGTGGCTGAGGTTGTTTGGCACATACACACATACACATATACATGTATGCATATGTATTTAGTATGCATATATGTATGTACCATCTGTATGCAAATATCGCCAACTCGTACGTGCTTACCGCTAAGCACTGCCACGGCTGTTGAACTATTTGGGGTATTCAACTTGAACTACCAATTTCTGAGTTAGCCCACGTCACAACCACTTCCAATGACTGATTGTCGTAAGTAATTCACTTTTCTGACAACTATTTTCGTGGCCTGCGTTTAATTTCTCTCTTCTTTGCCGAGTTCTGCTGGTGTTTGTAAAGTTCGTTTACTTGGTTGTTTGTTGTGGAAAGCTGACAAGTGCAAGCAAATGGTTTTAATATTTGGCACGCGCTGCAACCAACTACTTTGGCTAGCTGACATATCTGATATTACAGCCAATTGTTGTAAGTACTTAATCAACACGAAACTTAGTGCCAGAAATCAAATGAAAAATCTAAACAGCAAAGAAAAGCCATGCAAATTCACGAGTGGGTATATAAAGGGTCTTTCGAAAGACGCGCCAATTTTTTTTACTCAAAATAATAAAATACCATTAAATGGCGTTAAAATATGAAATAATAATTACACTAAAATTAAGATTAAAGGGCAGACCCAATTTTCTATTTTTTTTAATACATTTTTTTATTGCAATCTGTTTTCTAACATTAAGTAATATTTGTACTTAAAACTAAGAAATTTTATTAGATATGCATGTAAAGCACCCAGCGGTGCTTATTAGCACTATAAATCCATTGTTGATTTCCTCTCCTTCAGTCTATTAAGGAGTTATATACGTCCACACACATTATGTTTCTGGTTGAAAGATCAGTATTTCGTCTCGAATATTTTGCTGCAGCTGTCTAATAGTCTCTGGTTTATTAAGATACATCTCTTTTAAATATCCTCATAAAAAGAAGTCGGGCGCTGTCAAATCTGGTGAACGAGGTGGCCAAGGGTAATCTGAATTTTTGGAAATCATACGTTCGCCAAAAATTTCAAGCAGCAGGTCCATAGTTTACCTAGCAGTATGTGGAGTTGCTCCATCTTGTTGAAACCACAAATTAGGATACTGCTCCGCCATTGGCCGCAATCAAAGTTCTGTAAGAAGCTCCTGAAATCGATTCCGGTGTTTTATCCTCATTTTCGAAGAAATATGGTCCGATAACTCTAGTGGCCATAACACCACACCAAACAGTACATTTAGATGGGTGCAACTGATGTTGGTGCGTTGCCCTTGGATTTTCAGAGCCCCACAATCTACAGTTTCGGTTGTTGACATAACCATTTAAATGGAAATGCACTTCATTCGACATCAAAACATTACTTAAAAAATCAATTTGTGTGGCTAATTGTGTACGAATAGAAGAACTCGATAATTTGAACGCGTTGTGTTGTACTGTAGGGTTCCATATTAAATGTCCAACAATTCAATTATAACCTAAAAAAAGAGAAAAATAAATATGTCAAAAAATTAAAAAATATGTGTGCTTAACATTAGTAGGTCTTATTTGGCCCACCCTGTAGTTTTAGGCGTATTTCTGTGGAAGTCGATTGTAAAAATTCCACATAGATACAAAGTTAACTGCTCGACGAGAGTTTGATGCGCACAGGTGGCTGTCTTTCGTTTGAGACAGCTAGCCGTTACTTTCGGAGCCTTGAAAGTTGAAACTCATTTTTCTCGAAACTACTTTTTCCGGCACGATCTGCATGATAACTCATACAGTTTTTGATATTTTTTAATGCGGTTTTTTTAAACATATGAAAGTGTTTTCTCTATAATCTGTCGAGCCGAATTTTTGATATTTTTAAAAATATTCTATGAACATAATTAAAGTGTGACATTTATGACGTAAAACGCATTTTTTTAAATGCCGTAAATTGCAAAATTTTTCGAAATTCAGAAATCCGGCTCGAGAGACTATAACTACAACTATATTTTACAAGATTTTTTTACTTTTTACAGATCCATCAACATTTCTGGAAGAAACGATGCAATTTTTTTTTTCATTGTACTTCAGGTCACGTGATTTTTTATGTACTAATAAAATACATTCTTTTATAAAGTTTCAATATCATACTAATAAACAATGTATAACATTTTTTATATTTATTTCTAAAACTAGTTTTTCTTTTAATGCATTTTTGGCGCTGCTGGACGTATGTAACCCCTTAAAGGAGATGAGATTGAGAGTTATTTCTGTAATTAAAAGGTTTGTGTGTGCTTAAAGACTTTTATTGTGAGATGTGGCAAGCTTTTTTATTTCTTCAGCTATTGCGAGCAATTTGAGATCGCAATGTATTTGGGCATTTGTGATATAATAATGGGCGTTTGTAATCATTCTTGGGGTTTTTGATTGAAAACTTTTGGAGTGTTTCGTTGATGGATATAGCTGTACGCCATAGGTCCATATTGGTTTTAAGACGGTTGAGTGGAGTAAGAGCTTGATTTTGAAAAGAACATGAGAATTTCGATTAAGTAATCAGTATAGATTTCGGAATCTAATTCCAATTGCTATGCGCTTTGCATGTAAGTTTGTAACATTATTTTAAGAAATGATTACATTGTTGAGTTTAGCGAGTGGGCAAGTGTTTCGTTTGAGTATAATGGTAACTTGAGCAGATTCCTTAAAATGACACACCTATCGCTGAGACTCTCTTTTATAACAAAAAAAAGAAATTTCCTGAACGAATGTTATTAACGAAAAGACTATGCTGCCAAAATCCACAATCAAATTCTTATTTTGTTAATTTTTGTTCTGAAGCAGCCCCGGCCATTTTTAAGGGTAAAGGTTTATTACCTCAAGTACTTAAAAAACTTGCCGAACAATTATTTTTACTGAATAGGTATTCTACCGTCTCAAATTATTTTTCATCCTCACAGCTCCTGCAGGGGTCATTGGAGGTACACCCATTCTACTGGCTTGGGTGCTAAAAAGTACAGCGACCCGTTATACCTAACACCTGTGAGGACGCTAGTAGTTGATTTGTTGAATTCAAGCACACATTATGTTCTTTTAAGGTTCAGTTTTGGCCAGAGCGCCTTGGAGGCCCTGCAGTTAGTAGTAAGAGACCACCTTCTATTGGTTTCCACAATTACGCTCAAGTCAATCGCAGTATATAGATTATTTAGAGGAATGCTAATATTCTCTACCACTCGCTGAAGAACAAGCTCAGTGCCTTTCCTTGCACACTCATCCGCTCTTTCATTTCCCTCCATTCCCTCCATTTCACTCCAGAGTGGCCGGAGACCCAACAAAGTGTAGTTTTGTGTTGTTGGATAAGCGAGATCGACCTCCTGCAATTTAAAGATAAGTGTTCTGAGTACGCTCCTAATCCAGTGCCATTCCCCATCTTTCATCAGGAAACAATTTTTAGTACTTTAACTCACATCACTTCACTTCGATTGGTAATCGGATCACTTTAAGCCAATCATGATAATGAAGCAACGCAAAGCAAATAATATTAATTAATTAATAAAATAATCTGAGACTATTCTCTCAGATTAACCAACTCCTTAAGCACAGATTTTCCCACAGGGCTCTTCAACTTCCAATGGTTATGCTTACAATAAAGTGGCTACCTAAACTCGCGTATGTATGTACGCAAAGTACCAATTGCCCTTTTGGCCGACGTCAAAAGTTTTATAATTAATATGCGCGCACTTGAACGATGGCCAACAGCAATGGTAACGGCAACAACAATCAATGCAGTAGTGGTAGTAACAGTAGCAAATATGCTTATTATAAAGTGAAAAGAGAAATTAGGCGTAAGTACTACACTTACATGCTGCATACCCAAGTACATATTGTATATAAATGTGTAAACATACAAATGCACGTATACATACACACATATATGCAACCAAGTGCATTGCTAGAGAAGAAATCTATTTCACTAAGCAAGAATTTCAAGCAAGAAAAGCACTTGCTATGTATACCCAAGTGGGCGAACAGTGAAGCAGGTGGGCAGTACAACTCAGCTAACTAAATACCCAGTTGAAATTGAAACTGCACATAGGAAAACATATGAACACACTTGTACATACATAAGTAGTATGTATAGAAATAAAAATTCTGACCCGCATGCCTAAAGCAGTGACTTATTCCGTTTTGTTAGCACTAACTTGTAAATGGTGGTGTTGTTGCTGCTGACGCTTTTATTTATAGCAAAGCTGCTATTGTACGATAGTTGCGCGCTCTTTAAGTAGTTACCAAAAAAGAAAATATTTTTTAAGAAAGAAAATTTCAACAAATAAAGTGTGGTGGCGCAAATCGTGTACGGCAAGCAATGAAGACCAAACTTTCATTTATGGCTCAAAAATAGTCACTTTTTCGGTTAAGTTCAATTCATTTTTAGGCTGTCGATATTAATGTGAGTTTTATGAATTCTTGCTTTGATTTTCTACTCTTGAATGCTTTACAAGTACAAACAACGGAAGTTTTTCATATATGTATGTATGCAGAATGTGCTTAGAATGCTTTATACATTTTGAATGGAATAAATATGGAGTAAATATGCGTACGAGTGAGTGTTTGGCCTCAAAATATTGATAGCAGAAAGTTGCAAATCTTAATCGCTTACTCAAGAGTTTTTGTATTTATATTTTCTTCGTCGAAGTTGAAAGAGTGCAGCAACTAACCTAAATGAAGAGTACTTCTGACCCGGCATTACATGCTCTGATTGGTCTACCAGCCCTTGATGCTTTCATCCAAGCAGAGGCATTGAAGGCCATATGCAGGCTGAAACACAATGGGAACTGGTACGGCCCCTGTCGGGTATTAGAAAACAGAGAAGGCATGGAATTTGGTCCAACGATTCTCTCCATGCCCCTGACTCCATGCCATCCAGAGTCGTACTTAACAAAAGATACAGTGTAGTGCTGCCAGAGGCTCAGTTGTGGGAAGACTCTGAAAATGAACCCGGCAAGCCCTGTTTTCGCTTTTTCTCGGATGGCTCTAGGACCGAGCACGGTTTCGGCTCTAGTGTCTACGTGGAATCCAGCAGGACAAAACTAAACTTTGCTCTTGGAATGCATGCATCTAAAGGGTGATTTTTTAAGAGCTATAGGAAAGTTTTTCGAAAAAATACACGTAAAATTCAGTAAAATGCATGAAATTTTTATTTAAATCGATAGTACAGTCCATATAATTTAATGTTTGAAGATTATTTCATGCAAATGTTCACCGCGACTGCGCTTCAAATGGTCCATCCGCTTAGTCCAATAACCTAACCTAACCTAACATAGCCCCACAAAAAATAATCTGAAGGCGTTATATCGCACGATCTGGGTGGCCAATTGACAGGTCCCGAACGTGAAATAAAATGTTCACCGAACTCGCCTCTCAACAAGTCCATTGTTACTCGTGCTGTGTGGCATGGGGCAACGTCTTGCTGAAACCACATATCATGCAAGTCAAGCTCTTGCATTTTGGGCAAAAAAAAGTTGGGCATCATTTCACGGTAGCGCTCACCATTCACAGTTACATTACGATTCGCCGCATCTTTGAAGAAGTACGGTCCAATGATACCTCCAGCCCATAAACCGCACCAAACTGTGACCTTTTCTGGATACATTGGTAGCTCTTGCGATTCTTTCAGGCTGATCTTCACTCCAAAATCGACAATTCTGCTTATTTACGCACCCATTGATCGGAAAATGAGCTTCGTCGCTGAACACAATTTTTCGATAAAAAAGTGGATCTTTCTTAACAGAACACGCACTTTTATAATAAAATTCAATGATTTGCAAGTGTTGTTCGTTTTTAAAACGATTCATGGTTAAATTATAGACCAAATTGAAGATGTTTGACAGTGAAACAAAACACGAAACGTGCGTCAGCTGTTCAAACCAACTGTTTAAAAAGATAATAGCTAAAAAATCACCCGTTATGTTTTAAGCGGGGATTTATGCTGTCCACGAAGCGATGAACTTTGTTGTGGAAAACCGATGGAGAGGTAGATCTATATGTGTCTGCAGCGACAGCCAACCTGCGCTCATGGCTTTAGACAGCCCCACAACCACATCAGGAGTAGTCGAGTCCTGTAAATCTAGGCATCTCAGACAATGCGCTCTGTCCAGCATGTGGAGAGGAGGATGTGACGGCGGTCCAAATTCTGTGCGTCTGTCCCGGCTTCGCTCGAATAAGGCTTGAAGTCTTTGGCGCTGATGTGTTAGGAAGCGGCCACCTTGGCTTCTTCGCACCACAAGATCTATTCAGATTTCTTCGGAGGTCGAGTACATTTAAAGAAAATTAAAAGAGACTCCGAGTGTAGTACAATTAGTACTAAATGAGAGCTGTAGGTAGGTAGGTAGAAGTGCCAGTCGGTCTTTGAACCATTACCGATCCATTGTGATACCACAGTAGCAGTTGAGCTGCAGTTTACCTCCTCATTAAACCATTTTGTTTTAAGTGCAAATCCATTGATCTGGCTGACCTTTAAATCCCTAAGGTCATCGGTATCATTCAAGAAAGAAGAGTGAAAGTATCTAATGGCTTTCTACGCAGTACCGTGACAGAGAAGATGTTTGACAGACTCTTCCTCCTCCTCACTCTTGCAGCTTCTACAACAGTCGTATTGAGAAACGTTCAATCTTTGAGCATGCTTTTCCTTGAGCGACATTTTTCCGAGACCGATTAAGTAGCGCTTTTGTGCGTCTGACTTCCCATTCTGGTCAAATTCCTTTTGTAACGTTACATGTGAAAATGCTGAAGTGACAATGCTACTTGTACCACTCATTGGGGAATAAGTTCATATCGTTTTTATATTTTCTTCATCATTATTTTACAACAATTAACTTCCTGTATGGCAAAGAATAAGTATTCATCCGATAGAACTTTTTTTGTTCTACAAAACTATTTTAGTTGTGTTTTGGAGTAACTTAGTTTTTTATTAGTTTTGAGGCTTAGAAATGGAATATTCAGGAGAACTGTCACCAAACCAGGCGAATTGGCGAAAAAAAATTAACTGCGATCATAAAACGATTCTCAGTCATTTGCGTTCAATGGGATTTACCAAAAAATTGGCAGCCTGGGTGCCTAACGAGCTCAACGAAAAAAAAAACAAAGAAAGCCGCCTTCAAATTGCTTCTCATCGTCTCGTCATCGAGCAACATGCGGTCATAAGCAGCGCTTTTTGTACCGAATCGACGCCGGAGATGAAAATGGTGCCTATACATCAATATTAAGCAAAGAAAGGAGTGGACATACATCAAAGCGGAAAGTCAAGCGGGATCTTCATCCAACGAAGATCATGATATGTGTTTGGTGAGACTGGGAGGACATGGTGCACTGGAAAATCCTCGAAAAGAATGCCACGATCAACAAAGAGTTCTACATTACCCAGCTACATCGCGTTAATGCTGCTATTCGACTAAAAAGACCTGATCGACCTGGTCAAATCATACTACTTCACGACAACGCCAGGCCCCATGTTGCGCAAGTCGTCAAAGCCGCAGTCCAAGAGCTCGAATGGGAGATTCTTCAGCATGTGCCGTATACTCCGGACCTTACACCGACCGATTACCGTGTTTCTCGTGCCCTTAAGAGGTTTTTAAAAACGGGTTCAGCAACTTCTTTGACATCAGACCAGGCGATTTTTGGCGGAACGGCATCAACAAATTGGTCGAGAGGTGGAAAGAGGTTGTAAACAGCAACGGCGAATATATAATTGATTAACTTATTGCCTATTATTATAATATATATAATTATTGTTTTAAATAAATTGTTTTTAAAAATAACTAAATTATTATTTTTAAATTAAAAAATTAAATTATTATTAAATTAAATTATTTATTAAAAACAATAATAATTTAAATAAATTAAATAAAAGTCTTCGTTAAAAACGCTACGAACGAGTGGTAGTGTGTTTTTCAAAAAAAAAAAAACATAATTGTATCCAAAAATTTGTAGCAAAAATATTAAATTTTTTTCCAACAAAAAAAAATATATTTTATCCTAAAAATGTTTTTCAAAAGTTAAAAATATGTAAAAAGGGACAGAATATTCGTTACTCTGAAGAACTCTATATCAAAATGTTCAACGTTGAAAAAGTCTGAAATTATACATTTTTTCAGTTTACTTCTTATTATACTTAATTTACCTATACTTATGAAAATAAACCAACTTTCAGAAAAAGTTACGAATACCTGGATCCTTTAACGTTGCATCGCTCTATTGTAAAAGTTTTAGGATATTTGAAAGAATATACTTCTCTTCATTTTTAATACTTCCTCATTTGCCAAAGAGTACTCGTTAATTATTATTATTTCCAAATTTTTACTGCAAATTTGTTTATGAATATATCCGCCTATTGCGAAACTCTTAACAACTAAATAATTAGTTTGGTTTCCATTTATGTTTTTTTTTGTTTTGATTTTCTCTTTATTACATAAGTACACTCAGGCGTCATCTGGACATGCACAAACATAGATACATAAATTTCAGCTTCGCCACATTAATTTTGTGGCACTCAGTAAAGTTTGCCATTCAAACTAATTTGAGTTAAATGTAACTGAAATGTTGTGTGAAGTGTATGCTTTTTCCTATATATGTGTATGTGCCCGTTGGTGCTCATTGAACAGCTTTAATAAAACCAGTCATTAACGTTAATAATTGTTCGAACATTATTGAGTTGTATTTAATTTGGTGATGCAACAAAGAGGTTGTGCAAAGAAATTTTTGAGTTAAATATTTTTTTTTATTTATTTGTATGTGAAAAAATGGTAACTTTTAAGCTAAAAAGGGAGTTTTTGTGGAAATAAAATAGTAATGGGTGGAGGAAAGCGGTGCGTACTGGGAATTGTGTATTGTTTAGAGGGATTATTTTCTACTTTCTACGGCATACATAAAATGTACTAGAGTGTAGACGTAAAAGTTTTAAAGTGTGAGATGTTGGTTGGAGATGGTTTTTATTTTTATGTTTTGTACTCTAAAGAGACGTGCAGCCTCTAATAAATATTGTCTGGGTACTAGAATGTTTCTTCTCACTTTTATCAAAAAGTCTCCGAAATATTAGCTTGGCGAAAAATATGTCCATTATTTTTGCGTACATTTTTTGTGCAAATAATAGGTCTATGAATAAGTTCGTGCGGTTTTTTTCGAAATTTGAATTTCGGATCATTCCCATGGCTTTTAAACGTTTGGAAATGGTTGATTGATCAACTCCCAAAGTTTTTGCAACCTCTTCTTGCGTTTGAGCCGGATCTTGATCGAGCAATTCCTCCAATTCGGTATCCATGAACTTTGGCGGCGCGGCCAAAATCACCACTTTTAAAGCGTGCAAACCACTTCTGGCACGTTCGCTCAGCTAGAGCATGCTCACCATAAACTTCCACCAAGATACGATGACTTTCGGCTGCTTTTTTCTTCATATTAAAGAATTCCCCGCAAAAACACATTATTTGGCACGAAATTCGACATTTTCAAGTGTGGTAAAAATATTGTTGTTTACGCTTCAAATAAAAAACTTATACTGACGTTTGTGCCTTACGACAGTAGCTCTCCAATGAATGTTTGGAAATGTGGATCGATGGAATAATAATCAAGTTACGCCATCTGTTGTAAAACCGCAGTTAGTTTAAAAATATTTTATTGTCGACCTTTAGCTCCTGGGCGATGCTATAACTACTCACATGTCGGTCAACTTCCATAATTTCTGTGATTTTGTGATGCGTTTGATGAGTGTTGGGGTTCAGTCTTGGAAATCATGTCTTTGGCGACATCAACGCTGTGCGTTTTTTTGCAGGAAATTCAGGTCTTTTAGGACCAATTTTGCAGCAACCCGGCGCAAACCCAAATCATTAACTACAATGTCCTGTATTCATGTGCTAAAATTCAGATGTAAACTTTCAAAGCGCCCATACATGTGTATTCTTTTGCCCCGTCTACCAGAATGAACTATCAAAACTCTAACCTACAAACGAGCTTGGTGGGCTGAGAGAGGCTCATGTCCGACCGACTGTCGCAGTTCCTCTTGTCTCTAAGCAGAGGGGACTCTAGGCGGCTGGTTGGACTGATGACGGGCTACTTTCTATGCACTCTGCTCAGCATGTGGAGAGGAGTATGTGACGGCGGACCACTTTCTGTGCGTCTGCTCAGCCTTCGCTCGAATCAGGCTTGAGGTCTTTGGCGCTGATATGTTAAGAAGCGACCACCTTGGCTCCTTGGCACCACAAGATCTACTCAGATTTCTTCGGAGGTCAACTAGATTTAAAGAAAATTAAAAAGGAAACCCGAGTGAAGTACAATGTGTCTGAGTAATATATTTGATAATTTGTCCCGACAAAAAAACAAAAAAAAAACAACCTCGTCCTTTTGAAGAAAGTTTGCATTTGCACTACCTACACTCAGGCTCCGACAACACCCCTTTATATATGGTGGGACTTATTAAATTTATCAAAGATACGGCCTGGTTCAACAGGAGCTATTAGTAAGGGGAATTTTGCTATCACCAAAGAACTCTATTTGTAGTGTTAGTTTATAGCTGCTTTTGACGGTAACTACTTCAACCTAACCTTGTCCATAATGACTTAATTGCACCTACCTACCAAACACCATTCCATTGACTCTCCGCACACACTTTTTCTCTCGTGCGCCAGTTATGTATTCTCAAATTGTATTATTATACAAATTACAACAATTATATCAGCTCACATTAACAGTTACAACAAATTGGTAACTATGCTTCACTTCGCAGTTCCAACTCGTAAATTAATATCATCATTGATGCACCGCCTACTTGTTTTGCGAACTATGCAGCGTAACGACTGAAAAACATATAAATATTCAAGTTCGATGAGTTAATCAATGCTTTGATGAATTCACACATAAATATAAACAGTTAGCTGCTCATTCAATTATAAATTATCTTTCATTTGTTTTAACTTCGTACCAGATAAGAAATAAAATGACCAAAAATAATAGTTACACCTCAGCTCAATCGAATAGGGTGACCCAAAAGAGAAAAAAGTTTCAAATATTTCAATGCTTAAGGTGTAAGATCATAAATTTCGGATGGTGGCAAATAATTTTTTGATGAAATTATTGGACGTATAACTCTTTCACATTTATTTACTCTTCGTTCTCTGCGCACCGCGGCCGAAGAAGAAATCGGATTTTAGAAAGAAAGGACACTGCGGTCGGTCGCACCGCTAGCCTGTGGGATCGCTATCGAAAGTTGAGATAAGAAGAGAGACGTATTATCCAAAAGAAGAAATCAATAAAAGGATAAGAAGATATATTACCGACAACAACTAAACATTCACGATTGAAAAGGTACGACTTTATCTATTTAAGGAAAGTAGAGTGAAATCCAAAACTTATTAATACAAGAGATTAAGGTTAAGTGGCAGACTTGGAAAAAACCGTATAAACTGCATCAACTTCAAGGCTATTATTGAAGTCGAAGTACAAAAATCTGAGAAAACAGCAAGATTGGTGACAGTTGACCTACCAGCCATAAAACCATGCTGATTACTTGATATGTTACGTTTTACAGCAAAGTATAATATAATTTTTGTTTTACAATATACTCATGGAGCTTTGAAACCGTTGAAAGTTTGGAAATAGGGCTGTTTGCGATGCCATTTTTATTCCCAGCTTTGAATATAGGTGTGATAGAAGTAATTTTCCAAGCATCTATGAGCTTTCCAAGCATCCAAGCCAATATAATTGGCGCGATTAGGAGTCTGAAAAAAGGGTGGAACTACAAGTTACGCAAGAGACAGTTTTATTGATACACTCCTTCATAGTGGGAGAGACTTCAATTTTTATTTAAAACGAGTATATTGAAGCTTTTTTATAGTTTGATAAGTTATACCGTACAACATCTTTATTTGGATCCTTTGCAGAAGAAGTTGATGACGCCCTAATCAAAGCAATAATCGATTCGGATCGTCACAGTACAACACATCAGATTGCAGATAAGCTTCATGTAACACAGACATGCATTGAAAATCACTTAAAACAACTTGGCTATGTTCAAAAACTCGATACATAGGTTCCTTACGAACTAAAAGAAATGCATTTAACGCAACGATTAACAGCTGCGATTTGCTAAAAAAACGTAATGAAAATGATCTATTTTTAAAACGGCTGATAACTGGTGATGAAAAATGGGTTGCTTACAACAATATCAAACGGAAAAGATCGTGGAACAGGCCAGGTGAACCAACTCAAGCAACATCAAAAGCTGATATTCCTCAAAAGAAGGTTTTGTTATCAGTTTGGTCGAATTACAAAGGAATTGTCTACTTTGAACTCTTACCACCTAACCGAACGATCAATTTCGATGTCTACATTCAACAACTAACGAAATTAAACAATGCAGTTGAAGAAAAGCGGCCTGAATTGACAAATCGAAAAGGTATTGTATTCCATCATGACAACGCAAGGCCACACACATCTTTGGCTACTCGGAAAACCATATATAGTCGACATCCACCATATTGTCCTGACCTTACTCCATCTAAATACTTTTTGTTTCGATCTTTACAAAACTCCTTGAATGGTAAACATTTCAACAATGATGATGATATCAAATCGTTCCTGATTATGTTTTTTGCTAATAAAAGCCAGAAGTTTTATGAACGTGGGATTATGATGCTCCCTGACAGATGGCAAAAGGTCATTGATCAAAAGGGACAATACACTACAGAATACAGTTATTTAGTTCCATCAAAATATTGTCTCTGCTTTTCTAACAAAAATCCGCAAATACTTAGTTGATAACCCAATATATACTGAAAGAAAGATCCATTTATAAAAAAAAAAACAAAGGAACTTTTACGCACCATAAAAATTTCTTACTTTCGTGCTAAATAAGTTATTAAATAAAATTAGTTTTTTAAATAATTACAAAAAATTTATGCAAATTTTTTTTTAATTAAGCAGCTAAAAAATTCCTACGCCAATCTGTGTAATTCATATATACATAGAAAATGTTTACCACTTTTTAACCAATCGGTTAAAAGCTGTTTGGGTTATCATTCCCATTCATCATATCGTGTAAAATATGGTGAAAAAAATCCTTTGGGCTCTACTGCAGCACACATTTTCATAAGCTATGATGCGAGTTCCGTCCTACAGAGCCATGTCATACAAAAACATGCAACAAAAACAGTATGGGATTCAAAACGAACCATAAAAAAGATGAGGAATTGCTCAGAAATAACTCTATACAATTCGCACTGCGCTTTCTAACAAAACCCGGTTTGGGCTCCAGTGAAGATTTTCGCCAAATCCACTTGGAACTCAATGTGTTAAAATATCTCTCTACTTTAAAATTTAAATTAATAAAAAAAAATCGATAAAAGTATCTCACAGTCATACGCAGTTTTTCGCCTTTGAACCGGATCCCGTTGCACGCGTTCTAAATTCCGCAATGTAGGTGTACAATCTACACACAACTCTATTTTACTATATGAAGCGCAAAAGTTTGCCCAACCCACAAGTCAGTCAATTGCATGCGGCTGAAAAATCCAATAGGCAAGTCAAGAAATTGAGCCAAAATAGATGAATTCACTGCAGAAAAATACATATTATATAGTATGTATGTTTGCAAGTATGTATGTCAAGCAAGCGACCGCGACGACCTACACGCATCAGCTGACAAATAGAAGAATTCCCCTCTTCAACGAACAAAGTTTTAAAACAATGGCTAATGATATGCGACGGCAATAATTGCAGACAAGTAAGAGCACTTACAGATTCATTGATGTGCGTAAGTAAGTGCACTTGAGCGTAATTGAGGCACAGCGACAATCATGATAAACACAAATACATCTATAAACTGACTAGCTTTTGAGCCAAACTCTTATGCCTTTTGTGAGCGCATGTGCAAATGTGTCTACTGATTGTCACTGACGGAGGTAATATTTTACTTGTTGGGGTTTAGAACTTAGTGCAGTGGTTTCGGCTGAATTGGGTAATTTGTTAGGAATTGGAAAAAAATTCTTCAAAACAGAAAAATTATGTTATTGCAGCACTTTTTTTTAACCCTATTGACACATGTGACATTTACAATTTCTGCGCAACAGCTTGTAGGGTTATTTTTGAAATTGACAGATAGAGACTGTCTCCCGGTCTACCGCCCCTTTCTAAGATCACGGAAATTTACAGGAAGTCTTCCTCTACCTGCAACATTCCATTGCTTGCTATACCGTCTTTCCAACTATTTCTGCTGATCCATTCATTTTCATTTCCATCTGAAGGTTTTTTATGAAAAAGTCGAAATAATCTGAGGCACGAGAATATCACCGCTCTAAAATCACCATGCGACATCGCTGTGATAGAAGCCTCGTCTTGCACAGTGCTTCTCAGCTGATGCACAAACTCTGGCGTAACCTTTTCTCCTCTTCCGAGCTCCAAAGGGTGGTCCATTCTTTGTTTTCCTGCCGCATCTTACTTTGATTGCCTCATCAGTAATCTTTACGCCCAAGTCTTACAGTACATCTTCATAACTACGGCTTTCTGCCTAACTATGGTTGCGTTAGTGGCTTGCTCCTTTTGTTTGGCTCGCCTCGCTTATCCATCGGCTTCTTCCGGTTGCCCTTCGTAGTAACTGTCTGCCAGCCCTCATCCATTTTCTCAGTGTGTCCTTTTTTTTCCCCCGGGGTAATTTGCTTTCTTACAGGTTGCCATTCGCTATTTCCTGTTGGCCGGATGGCAATGTTCTTTCGGGGATTCGAGAGCGCCCTTTCGCTTTCTGCTGTCTTCCATGAACGTCTGCAGTTCAGCGTTACATCCAGCAGCTCAGCTTGTTTGAATGCTCCAGCTTTGACTTCGTTGCTGATGTCCTTTTGACAACTGAAGGCCTGTTGCATAGAACTTATCACCAGTTTGCATTGGGAGAGCGCATCTTCCTCCATCCTCCTCATTCCTTTAATCAGCTCAAGTCGAGGAGTCATTTCAGTCGAGTCGACTGATACGCTTTTGGAGTGAAAGTGATGAGCTGTTCTGCCGCTGCAAGAATGCTGGTTGGCGTATATTGCGCTGATTGGAGCCCTCCAATCCTGGTACTGGAGGCATCCGTTCTCTGATCGCTGATGTTGGTGTGCTTCCTCTCCTGCCTGATTTTAGTCGCCTCTTACGATAGGCATGCTTTACCGCGGATTTATTCTTTTCCCGACTCGTTGGGGAAATCCAACGAAAAACTTGGTGCCGGGAATTAAGCGAGAAACCTGTTGAAATTTGTAAGAGCCTGATTCAATGAGTTCCGAGGGTATTGGCACTGAAGTAAGAGTTTGATTAAAATATGTAATAGAGTAGGCCGACAATTTATGGGCGATTCCAATTTCTATTCCTCCTTATGGGATTTACTTCAATATTTAAAAATGATAGTAATTTAAATTCACAATGTAAAGCGTATAGGATATAATTGGGCAAGTATTTAAAAAACCACAACAAAGTAGGTAAAATTCGGCAAGCTTTCACTAAACTTTCAAACTTTTTACTCAAAATGAAAAAAAACTTTAGATATGTAGTTACATATGTATATCATTTAATTCTGGTATAAAAAGTGGTTTTAAGTGGTTCAAAATCGCCTCGATTTTTCACAATTTTTTCTGCTGACGGTGTTGGGGTTTTCTTCCTTATAAAAAAATGGGGAGAAGGCGTTAAATGAAGAAAATGCACAAGGCTGCAACCGGGAAAAGTTTTCAAAAATCTGTGCGATTCTTGATCTACATGCAACTTTGCACGGTACTGCACCTAATTTAAGATGCTACAAAATTGAATCTTCGGATTTTTTAGAAATTCTGATTAAACAGTTTGAAATTTGGAGGAAAATTGTCCGATTTTTTAAACATTTTTTGCAAAGTTCGAAACTTTTCATTGCACAGTTTTTATGATAGTATAAACTATACTTTTTCATAAAACTGATTAAAATTCAAAAATTAATGAATAAATAGTCAATTTTACTTTGTATAGGTACAATATATTTTAGCTGTATTAGGTGCTTATTTATAGACTTTGGCTTGGATGGGTTTTTCTATTGACCTGTATAAATTCTTGTCCTGTATAGGCTGTTGATTGTTGATGTTCGTTATTGTGGGCTGTTACGCGCAGGCTTGCCATTCTGCCGGTAGTTGTCGAAACAAAACAAAAAACTACTTAGTGTTAAGTTGTAAGCAAAAACAAAGTGCGCTTTCAATAAATTATTTCAGAAGACGACTGAGAATTGCACACGTGTGCTAGGTGAATGCAATAATAGTCCCATTAGTTAATTCGTTAATTCTTTTAAATCAAATGAAGATATTCCCTCTGTCGAGTAAGTTTTCATAGAAAATAAGAAATACGTTTTTTCGAACTGCACTTACAATGAACTCAGTGATCGCTACGCCTATGGTTCTAACAAGATTGCTCCTGGCATCTGCCACGCTCGGTAAGCATCTCAATATTTCACAATTTAAAATGGCACTGCTTGCATTACGGAGGTGGGTGGTGCCGCATACACGGTACAGTTAGTTGCGCCACTGTTGAAGCCACAGCGTATAATTTGTTTTTCTGTGTAACGCTGACATATTGCCGCTTGACATTAATGTTCAACTTTGAAAAAAATATTTTTTTTTTTTTTGATTTTGTGACAGTTCCAGTTGTGTGTTCTAATTTTGCATGCAGCCATTAAATTGCGATGCATCGAGCGCTCAGCTAACGAACAGCGAAGGCTCGACTGCGCCAATTCAGCTTTCCACTTCGTCACTTTTGCAAATGATTTGTTTTTATTATTATAATTATTATTATGTTTTGCATAGATTGTTGTTACATGCATACTTGCTTGTTTTTCTTGTAGCAACTTTTTTCCTTGTCCACCTTGTAGTGACCATTTGACTTACTTACCAGTGTAGCGGTACTGGTGTTGCGTGTAGTTTGTTGTATGTTGCAAGGTGAGCAAGCCAGACAGTTTTCTACTCGTTTAACAGTTATGATTTGGTTGCTGCGTACGCACACACACGCACACTTAAATATGCAAATTTCTAGTATCGATTTCCATTCATACACTTTCCGTCGTTTATGTGTGCTTTCCGCCCATTGCTTCGCTCTTCCCTTCCCCTTTATCCTCCTCGCCTAACTTTTGCTCTTCCTCTTCCTTTTCCTTTTCACCTTCGCATTTTCCCGTTCCCGTCGTGCTACTCCAGTAGTTATTGTGCAACGCAAAATGCGTGTAAACGCTTTTAGTGGCAAGAACGGCAACAAACCAGCAAAGTAGGCTGTGTATTTGTCAGTTTGTTCATCTGCTCGTCGCTATTATGCCGCCAACTTTAATAAAAGTGCATTTTGTTGGCAATGCGATGTTGTTTTTATTTTTATTTTTATTTGTCCCCCTGCACGGGTATGAGCAATTGCATAACCTGATTTTGCTGTTATCACAAGTCTCAGGCAATTTAGCCGGTTATGCGCTGCCAGTTGTGGTGCCTGAATGCAAAACTGGTGCAAGTTGATTGCCGTCACCAGTTCTTAGTAGTTGGTGTAGCTATTTTTATTGGTGGTTTTGTTGCTTTACTGTATTTTTTGTTGCTATTATTGTGCGTGTTGCTATTGTTGTCACATTACTTTGGGTGTTGGTTGACCTGCATTTGTGGCGGCGTCGGCCGTGTCGGTCTAGTTTTTTCGCCAGTGTCCCAATCAACTGTAACTCGGCAACAACAGAAAAATGTGTAAACACAACAACAAAAATATGTGTTACTACATAAAATGAAAATAAAAATAAAAAATGTAGTGGTAATAATGCACCATGGATAGCAAAATGTTCACGCTTGTCTTTATCTCATAGTAGGCGCGTTTATAATTTTCTTTTTTTTTTTTTTTCATAATTACTTAGTTCCGCAGATATGGTGCAATGAAAAAATATGTATAGTTGACACGAAAATTATGGATGGTCGAGAAAATTAAAAATGGGTAGTGCAAATGATCAGTAGTTTAAGTATTCAAACTTAAAAATCAAAGTATTGGGGTTTTTCTTAGCTGCAGGAGAACTATCGCTATCGAAAACTAGAGAGTAGCAGTTGAGAATGGCAAACATGTAGACATTTCTGTTCAGTAGAGTTTGGCAAGTCATGATGCATCATTTAATGCTAGAACAACGCTTCCAAATTGTAAAAATTTGCTTTGAAAAAATGCGCAAAGTTCATAGAGCACTGGCGGCATCATTGGTCCTTGGCTTTTCGAAATGAGGAAGCAGCTGTCGTTACTGTGAGTGGTGAGCGCTATCAATCCATTCTGATTGAATTTTTGTTTCCAAACAATAATCAGCTGAGCATCGACGACATTTGGTTTGAACAAAATGAATGCTCTACAGTGCACTCAACAATCAATTCATTGCAAAATCAATCAATCAGTCACCTTCTTTCCAGATGTGATCTTGTTCACTATTCCCTTCGTTCCCCTCTGAATGGCTTTTTATGGGACTATGTTAGTCACATGTTTTTGCCAACAAACCAGCAACTCTTGAAGCATTGGAAGCCAAAATTCAAACCACCATTGACACCATATGGCCAGATTTATTGGAAAAAGTAGCCAAAAATTTGACTGATCGGATGGAACTCATAGCCAAGGCAGACATATGTCGGATATCATATTTAAAAAATTAATTATTCCATAAAATTATGTACCAGATTATAAAAAAATAAAAACATATTCCAACAAACTTTCTATTTTGTATTATAATTTTAAGTTATCAAGGTCTTAAAAAAACACCCGAAATAAGATAAGGGTTATTAAGCGTGGTGTGCGTGGGTCTTTTTTTAATAAGGAGTAGATCAAAAGACGCGCCTAGACGTTGTTTTAAAATAAAACTAGAAAAATTTAGATTATTTCAGGTGTCATTATTTTTATTCAAAATACGGCTCTGAACGTTTATATATAAAAAATTACTTCATTTACAGGTGCAGATGACGGCAATGGGGTATTATATTTTAAGAAAACGTTCTTAATATCCCAACGGCGGCCGCCGTAGCCGAATGGGTTGGTGCGTGATTACCATACGGAATTCACAGAGGGAACTTTGGTTTGAATCTCGGTGAAAGCAAAATTAATAACAACATTTTTCTAATAGCGGTCGCCCCTCGGCAGGCAATGGCAAACCTCCGAGTGTATTTCTGCCATGAAAAAGCTCCTCATAAAAATATCTGCCTTTCGGAGTCGGCTTGAAACTGTAGGTCCCTCCATTTGTGGAACAACATCAAGACGCACACCACAAATAGGAGGAGGAGCTCGGCCAAACATCCAAAAAGGGTATACGCGCCAATTATATATATATATATATGATTATTTAGATAACTTGTTGTTTCATCTTTTTCGGCCAGGTATAAAAATGAAAGGTATAAAAAAGGATAATTTTCCGAGTTAGTGGAACTACATTGTATGCTAATATTTATTTAAGTAAATGTATGCATAAAACAAATATTCAATTGAAAATCAAGTGTAAAAATTTTACCATTACTTTCAACCCCGCAATCAAAGAATGTTTTTTTGAGATGTTTGAGGCAGAATGCACAGATAAAGTAACCAAAATAACAGGTATTTTCACCCTGAAGGATGTCGACCGCTTCTGCAATAGGTCTCATAAGCTTTATGTATTTCTCTAAGTACACAAGCTCACGACTGAGAATAGTAGACATTTTCTTAACACTTTTATGTAAAAAATGCCATACTTTTAACGTCTACCGATGAGCACATCTATAGGTACAATCCGCCAAACAGTGGATTCATGACTGCCGCATTGTTGAGAAGATATCGATGTTGAAGGTTAAATGTTAATCAACACCACTTTGTGCTCAAGCAGCACTACTCGCAAAAGGACGCAAAGGTTTTTGGTTGGCCACTCCTTTTGTCTATCCTCGATGCAACCAGTTTCTTGAAATTTTTTCAATAATACATTTTGCGAAAAAAAAATACCAGAAATTGTTCATTTAAAAAGCGTACAAGTATGTCTAAATTTTTTTTGTTGGAATGTTGGTACAACTGTTCTCCATAGTGTCGCAGTGTTTGAGCGTGACCTGTCAATTAGCTTGTTTTTGGCATTTAGTTATATCAGTCAGCCGCAGGTGTGCTTTGCGATTTTCTCTATGGATAAAAATATCGAACAAAGAATTTGTCTTAAATCTTGTGTGCAGGATTTCGTGTGCCGAATCGTTGAAAATCTTGCAAAAATCCTATGTCGAGTGTGTTTTATCAAAATCACGGGTCTACGAGTTGTATAAGGGTTTGACATCAAACCTGCAATATACGACGTTTGAGATAGAATGTGCGTAGGGAACGGGCCAATTTGAGGAAAGAAAACTGATGGATCTTGCACAATTATAACGCACCCTCTCACTAGGCTCATATTGTGAAAGCTTTTTTCATCAAAAACTCGACAAATATCATCGAACAACCACCATATTCATCGGATTTAGTCACCTGTGACTTTTCCTTTTCCCAAAACTTAAATTTTTGAGCCGGTAGAGGCCATTAGAGAGAAGGAGTTGAAGGAGCTCCGGAAGATCTCTTGAAACCTGTTTAAAAGGTGCTTTGATGACTGGACTAATCGTTGGCATATATGTATATCTTGCTCCGAATAGGCGACAAAATAAATGTTGACGATTAAATAAATATATTATATATTTTAAAAAAGTACAGAAGTCATTTAGGATCAAATAAAAAGGTAATATAATTACCTTATTTGAAATCCAAAACTTAGATTCTCGATGAGTCGGCGCTCATTGTTTTAAATAATAAATTTAAAATAATAAATTAAAAGTTGCATAGAAAATGTTATACTAAATCTGTTAAAGCCAGCATTTCATTGCTAAGCCATTACAAAACAACAATATAAAAACACGTTTTTGATAAATTGCAAACAAAACGACGACGCTTACTGCGTCACGGGCTATATGGCAAGCAGAGCCGTCTTGTTGGAACCATGTTGTAGAGATCACGGTCTTCGATTTCCGGCATCAAAAGGTGATTTATCATGCCGCGATATCGTTCGCTATTCATTGTTACTTATACATTAGCGCCAGTCTCGTCTTTGAAGAAATATAGGCCGATTATTCCTACGGAACTTTGCTTTCAGTGGATGTAATGGCAGTTATTGAATAGCTTTTGGTTGCTCTTCAGTTCAAATACGGCAATTTTGCTTATTGATGTTGCTATTAAGCCAAAAATAAGCCTCAGCGCTGAACAAAATTCCGGTCCCGAATCTTATTAAAGAGATAAAATTTTCTAAGTAGCCCAATTGCGTTTCTCGCCGAAACCAATTCTTTTCCAATATATGAGTACTCGTACATGTAATTGGCGTTTATACCTTGGTCGAGCTGCTTCTTCTATTTGTGGCATGTATCTTGATGTTTTTCTCAAAGAGAGGAACCAACAGTTTTATGCTGCCTCCGGCAGATAGTTTTTATACAGAAATAACAACCTCCCTTACTTTATTTGAGCATTGAGCCCTCACGCACATTTTCATTTCAACGCTCGTATCAAAGTTGTAAATTTTCGTGAAGTTCATAAAAACATTCGCAATTCAGTCTTAGATGTGTACCCATTTTTAAATTCTCATTGGTGCCAATCTTACAATAAAAATTAATACGCAATTGGCAATACAAAAGACTTAACAAACAAACTCGCTCAACCTGTCCACGTTCACATGCCACAATATTGATGTGGAATCAAGTACATATTTATTAGCGTGTTGCAAGTGCACAATTAACGCCAAAATAACCACTTCCTTCCAGAAAATATGCAGTGCAATTGTCAATTTTTTTATTACTCCCCACTTTTAATTCCTTTTGGCGCTTGACGCAAATTGCATTTGGGTAGTATTGCAAGCCGCTTTATTAGCTTTTCAATGCGCTGCTGATTTCAGCCACATTTTATTTTTATTTTTGTTTCTTACTTACTTTTTTGCTTACTCTTTTGACATATCAAATTAAAGTAGCAATTTGATTTTCAAAATACCGCTACCGTCGTTGAGTGAATTGCGAGCTTAAGCCGTCCAGCTTGCGTGTATTGCTTGCCACACTCGTACAATCTCACGCACACTTGCAAACATGTGCATATAACTGCAGCAATTGTCGCTGTGCTGGCAGCATTCAAGTGCAGCACTGCAAGTAACTGGGTGAGTTGATTTTTTCTTATTTATTTTTTTGCTTGTTTTTTGTTTTTGTATAGTAAGAAGCCTGTTTCTTGGTTGCTTTTCACACATTGATGGTGGTTGACAAAAAGTATTTATTGCAAATTTTTTTTTTTTCGTATTTTGACAATTTTATTACAAGACAAAGTAGAAACATTTCAAATATGGCAATAATTTTTCTTGCACTACTGACAATAAAATCCAAGAAAGAAATATTCAAATAAAACTTAAGCCCCTGCAAAATAGAGAAAATATTTTTAATTGTCAACTCATAAAGTCCGTGGTGGTTACTGCTTGTGATTTTTTTTAATTAACTGGTGATATATGTTTGCGTTGGAGTTGTAGTTGGAGTATCCACTTCTGAGCATTTGAGTAAACGCACGGCTGTCGTCCACAGTGTGCATAGAATGAGGTTACAAATTACTCTCTGGGTGCTTGGCATTTCGTAGATTTTAACGATGCTTTGTTATTTTTATATAACCGTTAGATATTTTTTAATTTTTTCATATTATTAACAGTTAACTAATTTGTTACTTAACTATGATCAATTCTTAGAAATTTCAAAGCAGAAGTGAATTGAAACTATGAAGAAAAAAATGTGTAAAAGCTGAAATATAAACAAGCCGGTATCTATTACATAATTATAATTACCAATTATTTTGATAGTTTTAAAAATATTTTAAAAAGTGTACGCAGTTGAAGTAAAGTGATAGTTTTTCAACAAAAATTTTAGGAAGAATGCAGAGCTAAAATTTTACAATATTAATACTTAATACGCAGAGAGCCATTTTAGATTAATGTCGGTTATTATACAGTAATCATTAGTCCTGTTAATGATTACTAAAGATCAAAGTGACAAGTGAAAGTCTCAGACTTGTCGGAATACAATTATCAGGATAGGTACGGGATGTCCCTTGATGTCTCTCCTGCAACATTTACGCATCGAGGCCTGCATAAAGCCTTCGTGAGACCCGCATAAGCCAAGGTTAAACTTCTACTTATCCAGAATCAAATCCGCGTACTCAATATATGCCCGGCATGTGAAATTACCCCGCATGACACTAATCACCTGTTCACTTGCCCTCTTAAACACACTCAAGTAAGACCCCTCTCCCTTTAGACCCAATCCATTGAAACATGTTTCCTCGGCCTGTCGTTAGTGAGATACACGATGACTATCAGTAACTACACCGCATTAGTAGGGCTTGATGCCCTGCTACAACAACAACAATATCAAGTGATTCAAGTATTTTGGACATTGTCGTCAAACCTTACAAAAGTTGCTGCATTTATAAACTTGAATATAATACAAAGAAAATCGCAAAAAAATTTCAAAAAAATTTGAAAAAATATTTACGGTAGATACCTATGAAATGAGACTTTCAGCTAATATTCCATAGATGTCGCTAGGAGTATTTTTGAACCTTCCCAAATATCATGGTTTTTTCGTCTGTCATCTGTCAAATACATTCAGTTCATTGTTTGTTACGTTTCATACAACAATGCATTTTTGTCGCATGTCGAATGTCGAATTTCGTGCCTTCAAACTACGATTTGCGAACATCGTTGATTTTCTGTTATCAATTGAAGAAAAACGAAGTGGTGATTTTAGCGTGGAGAACGAGGATCATGGAGGGCCACCGAAAAAGTTTGAGGACGCCGAATTGCAAGCATTGTTGGATGAAGATGATAGTAAAACGCAAGAAATGATGGCAGAGCAGTTGGCAGTGACCCAAAAACCATTTTCAAATGTTTGAAAGACATGGGCATGATTTTAAAGGTCGGAAGATGGGTGCCGCATGAACTGATTGAAAGGCAGCAAGAGAACCGAAAAAACACTCGTGAAATGCTGCTCTCCCGGTTCAAAAGGAAGTCTGTTTTGCATCGAATCGTTACGGGTGATGAAAAATGGGTGCATTTCTCCAATCCCAAGCGTAAACGATCGTATGGTCTGCCCGGTCACAAGCCAAAAACAAAGGCCAAACCAAATCGTTTCGGCCGCAAGGCAATGCTGTGTGTTTTCTGGGATCAGCGTGGTATGATTTGGTACGAGCTATTAACACCAGGTGAAACCGTTGACGGTGCACGCTACCAACGACAATTGGCCGATTTGAAAAACGCTGTACACCGAAAACGCCCAGAATATGCCGATCGGCGTCACAAAGTAATTTTTTTTAATAACAATGCACCGCCCCATCGAACAAGAGCGACCCGCGAATTGGGGAGACGTACGATTGGGAACCGCTGGTGCATGCGGCTTACTCACCAGACTTGGCACCTTCCGGTTATCATTTGTTTGCATCGATGGGCCACGCACTTTCCGAGCAGCGCTTCAATTCTCACGAAGGAGCCAAAAAATGGCTCGACAATTGGTTTGCCAAAGACGGCCAATTTTTTTGGCGCGGCATCCACAAATTGCCTGAGAGATGGGAAAAATGTGTCGCTAGCGATGGCTATTATTTTACGATTAAATTTGTAACAATTTTTTGTTAATAAACGTTTGAAATTGGAAAGAAAAGTCTCATTTCATTGGTATCGACCATGGTAAAACGTTTGGTATACAGTTTTTTAAAGTGAAATATCTTAATAGTTGAATTCCCATAACTCTTCTAAAAATTGACTTATTTGTAGGTTGAATATAATAAGAAGTAAATTGAATGAATTTTGAAAAAATTTAGTAAATGAGATTTATTGACTGTTGAAAATTTTAGCATAAAGTCTCTTAAAGTGTTTGAGTTTCTTCGTTAACTTTTCATATTTTTATATTGTTTAGTATAAAATATATATTTTTTGTTTGTTTTTTAATTACACTAATTATATCTAATTTTGTTTTATCTAAATTTTCTTTTGGGAACAAAACTATTTGTGCCATTTTTGAAAAACATTTCCACTGCAATTTCTTCCTGCAAGTTTTCGAGTTTTATTCAAATAAAGTACGCCCCATTGCAAATGGATCGAATCACCGCTGCATACAGTAGTTTATAGAGCTCCACTAGAGTAGTATTTTGTACGGATTTGTTGTGCCTATTTGTATGAATTCAAAGATGAGACTTCCATTTGTCTTCACAACCACATGTATTCTGCCTTCACTAAACTGTTTAAACATAAAAATAAGTCCACCAAGCCTACGTAAAGTAAATATGGACTTGTTACTTTAGTTACCGTAAACCCAAATTGCCATTATCACATCTCCTCAATGAAGGTCAGTCGCTATCCGGCACCTTCATTCATTCATTTTTGCTGTATAGTGTTGCTATTACTCTTACAGCTTTATTACTCTGAGCACGCCTTAGCGTAATCAATAATTTAAAGATGATAATGAAGAAAAGCCATAGGTGCGGATTCAATGACCCCTTAAAACGAGTTGGGAAGTGGAACAGATTTTACCAATTCACTAACTTATATAACTCAAAAAGTGGTGGGGACTCCATTATGAATTACTGGGCACAGCTAGTGTTATCAGCTATTAATAAAGGGAAGTTCAAAAAAATTAAAGACAAATTTTTAACAAAAAATATTTTTTTTTACAAAGTTTTTTTAAGAGAATTTTATCCTAAAAACTAAAGAAAATGTATACAAATGTTAAAAAAAATGATTGTTATGCCAATATTTACCACATAGAATAAAGCTCAGAATTGTGCAACTTATGTCAACATTTTTTTAAACCCAATTTTTAGAGGAGTTGAAGGCAATGCCTAAAATTCTTGGCTCACTCGACAGGGAAACGCTTAACTATAAGTGATCACTAAGTGATGTTTTTTTTAATTTTTCACTCACAATTTTTCTCCACTAAAATGCCTATTAATTTATTGAAATCAATCGGAAGGAGTCCCTTAGAGTGGTGGAGAGCTAACAGTATAAGTTCGATCCAAAGCAGTGAGCAGTGTCTATAATCTGAACCTGGAGAATGAGGAATAAATGCTGATAAGGTGTGAAGTAGCTTCTTCATCCTCCAGGCATGGGTGATGGCGCTGTCGACTGAGAAACCTAACCTACAGTGTAGCTTAGAAAATGTACAATGTGGTAGGGCACCGATAGCTGAAAAATGTTTAATTGCCATGATATACTTGTATAATGAAGTCTGGAGTAACTAACTTTGACAGTCAGACATAGCTGGATAATGCCAACTCACTTGCTGAATTACCTTCAGACGGCAAACCACTCTATCCACTTTCATTTTATTTTGCGTTTCTTAACAAATAAAACTGCAAGTTTTGATATTAAAGCTGCACATTCTAGTGCTGACTGAGGTCGTAAAACTCTCGCCGCATTAGGATATACTGCGGTTTCTGCAGCCAGAGGAAGCTAAGCTTTTTATCTAAGTAAAGCTACTTCGTTTATTTATGATACCAACACCAAATGGTGGCAAGTGACAGAGAAAGTATTCAACATCCATGCTTGTTTTTGTTATTGTAGCAGTGGCAACAGTAGCCATAGGAAATAAACACCATTCCGCAATAATTAATTTGCATTCTATCTTATATATGCTGCTGCTGCCAACTTGTTTGCACTGCTACACTTTTAGGAGCTCACACCTGGTTAGTATCCATTTCACGCCTGAGCCTTTTCTAGCCAAAGTAGTGCATGATGTACTCGTAAATTCGTAGAATTCTTATTGGGCAGCCTAAAGAGTTTGCTAATAAATTGCCGATAGATGGTGAATATCTCTTTTAATGAACAAATCATCCAGTAATATGATATATGATGTTATATTTCAACATGAGAGCCACAGATCACATACACTTTTGGTGACGCGGACGAAGCTGAGTGAGACTGAGAAGTATTGATGCAGTTTGACCTTGAAAGCTCTCTTAGGGGAGTTAAGTAGATTTTAATGTAGACCTGAAAAATGCGCTTCCATCTGATGTTCATAAATAAGATTCAAAAGTTATTCTTGTAAAATGAGAGGAGAAATGGATCCACCAGAGAAATAAGAAAAGATTAATGATGAAAGTGGCAGTTAATTAGATTGATGAAGTAATTAAAAATCAGTAGCTGGAAAACCAAACTTGGCAAATAGAGCTACTTCAGAGGAGCCAATGAATATACATATACGAGTAAATACTTTCAAAAAATTCCTGAATTCATGCTGTTCAATATATATTTCATTTGATAACCGAGTTGATTTCTTTAGTTTTTAAATAATAATTTAAATTAAAATAGATGGCAATCAGTTGTGAATACTCTTGGAGGAAAGAGCAATACAGGGTCTGGCACTTGAAGTGTAACCAAGTTCAGACCGCTTGCGCAACTGATGCACGAGCTTACTGAAAAATGATCTCAAAGACAAGCCTTACAATGTCCAAAAGACGCATTATCTCTAAAGCAGCAACAAGTCAGACTTGAGAAAGCGAAGAAGTTGCTTCGCTTCGCCGGAAGCGGACAATTTCCGAACATTGTGTTTTCTGACGAGAAAATTTTTCAAATTGAGCAATTCGTAAAATCCCGAAACGATAGGGTTTATTGACCGAACGTTCATATCAGAATTTGAGAAATTTCAACAGAGGCACCGTTTCACAATGCTCGAGTGAACCAAGAACCGTCTACACAATGGCTTTCAAAATCACCAGATGCGCATCCAATGATTTTTCTCTTCGGACCATTTTGGAGATTCACCAGTCTCGAGGTGCTGAAAAAAGCCATTGTCCGCGAGAGGGCCAAAATACGTGCAAGTCACATTCGGGCAGCTTTCGCCTTCTACAGCATCTCCAGCCCATAGTCAAAGGTAGTCATATCGAACAAAGTAAGTTGATTCCTAATTTTGTATTATTTTCATACATTTTTTACTTTGAATTGAATAAAAGTAATTTTCCAAACTAAATTTATGGCCTTTTTAATTAATAAGCTCAAAACATGGACGTTATCTGAGTAGTAGTGTCATCCTAATTTTGAAAGGCATTCCCAAGAAACCAAATTATATACTCTTGTGCTCGCAATATTTTCTAAGTAAATTTTTTTTCGTTAATCTTTTTTAAAAACATAGTTAATTTTATATCAAAAATCTTATACATCAATTTTACATACTTCCTGCAAAATTCACAAAAATTAAAAAATAAAACACTTCAATTATCATAGAAATTTTCAACTTTTTAATCAGAATTTTTGGACTTCCAAAATAGTTCTGTATTTAGAAGAAATCCCAAACATTGTATGCAAAGAAAATTATCAAAACCCGACGCAATTCTTAAGTTGCTTCAAGCTTACATACACTAAAATGGAATGGGATATTAAGCTTCATATCCAAAAATATACTAAAAATCGTAATAAAATAGTTGAAAGTTTTTCGAATTTTTTTTTTTTTCAAATTTGTAAAATTTTTGTGAACTTTGTACGAAGTCTGGAACTTTGATCTATAAAGTTTTTGTTATACAATAAATATATATTTTTTTGAATTAACAGAAACAATTTGGCATAAAAAATATTGCGAATATTGTAAAAAGATAAAGATAAGCAAGTCCAAGTGTACATACACCTGTATATAGTAAAAGACAAAAATGTGTTGATATTTACCTAAATCAAATTATTTTTGGTTTGAATCTGTTTAAAACTTACCTCATTTTAATTATGATTATGAGAGGATTAAGAGGATATCCATATTTTGATATTTTACTTAACTTTGCGATAATTTAAAATAATTGACATTCTATTGCGAATATTCAAGACGCATATCACAAATAAGAGGAGAGTTCCTCCTCGACCTCGGCGAAACCCATAAAGGGTGTAAGCGAAAATTGTATTGGTTTGGGGAAAAAGAAGTCCATTATTTTCTCGGTAGATGCATATAGTGATCGATATCTCCTAACGTATCGATTAAGTAATTTAAAGTTTATCCACGTTATCAAGATTAAATTTCACACTAAAAAAATTCGTTTGCTTTTGTTTCATTCAGGAGCGGTGAATGATGTTTATGGTGCCGATACTGTAACAGTTCATTACGTGCAATTTTGATATCGTCAATTCCGTTAAGGCATTTTTTATGTTAAAGAAAATGTCGATAAAATCACAGAAATACTCGAAGTTGACCGGCTTGTTAATAATCGTAGCATCGCCCAGAAGCTAAAGATCGCCCAAATAGGAGTAAATAAAAGTTATAATATAATATATAAACATAATAAACATTATCATATAGAAAATATATGCCAAATATTTTAATATCATTCCAAAAAACCGAAGGATATTATTATAATACAGGGTTTTCCAAACAGAGGTGCTATTTTGATATTCAAAGAAGAATGCTATTTTTTAATATAAATGATCGAATGCTTATCTCATTATAAAGAGGAAGGTATGCCGTTAGTAGTGGAAAATAACATCAGGCAAATGACCACCACGAAAACGCTTACAGGACAATATACTTTTCATGAAATTTTCCATAACCGAATTGCAAAGTTGCTGCCCTATGTCCTCGACAGCCGCATGAATTCTATCTTTGAGGTCTTGAATCGACCCTGCGCTGTTGGCGTAGACCTTCTCTTTCACGTGGCCTCAAAGAACACAAAGTTACAAGGTGTTAAATCACAAGATCTCGTTGGCCAATTGTGAACACCCCTTCGAGAGGCAAATTTTCCCGTAAAAGATCAATAGTTTCGTTGTTGGGTGGCACGTAGCGCCGTCTTGTTGAAAATAAACGTTGTCCAGATCAATACCATCCAATTCCGGCCATAAAAAATAACACCTGTTATTGGAAACCCCTTTAAATGCAAATAATGAAAAATTGGAATTTTTAAAAACTATTTTTTAATAAAGCTGTCTCAATACCTCTCACTTTATATGTAGGTAATAGGTCTATGAATAAGTTCGTGCGGTTTTTTTTCGAAATTTGAATTTCGAATCATTTCCATGGCTTTTAAACGTTTGGAAATGGTTGATTGATCAACTCCCAAAGTTTTTGCAACCTCTTCTTGCGTTTGAGCCGGATCTTGATCGAGCAATTCCTCCAATTCGGTATCCATGAACTTTGGCGGCGCACCCTCGCGTTCTTCGTCTTCCAAGCCAAAATCACCACTTTTAAAGCGTGCAAACCACTTCTGGCACGTTCGCTCAGCTAGAGCATGCTCACCATAAACTTCCACCAAGATACGATGACTTTCGGCTGCTTTTTTCTTCATATTAAAGAATTCCCCGCAAAAACACATTATTTGGCACGAAATTCGACATTTTCAAGTGTGGTAAAAATATTGTTGTTTACGCTTCAAATAAAAAACTTATACTGACGTTTGTGCCTTACGACAGTAGCTCTCCAATGAATGTTTGGAAATGTGGATCGATGGAATAATAATCAAGTTACGCCATCTGTTGTAAAACCGCACGAACTTATCCATAGACCTATATCTATTCTCAAGCTTTATTCAATTATTAAATAATTCAAAATAGGTGGCACATTTTCAAGATAAACTTAGAAAATAAAATATTATCTTAAATAATTGTTATCAAGTGGTTTAACCCTCTTCTATGTAGAAGCCAAAGCATACATATGAGCATATGAAAAAATAGATATCTGAAGCAAAAATGAGATGGCAACCCTATTTAAAAAGACTTTTGGAGTAAAGTTTTTTAAATATCTCTCCTTTTATATCTACCCATTTTATGATGTTTTATTTAAAACTAAAATAATTCAAAATAGGTGGCAACCTTCATACGCATATCAGCCAGATAAATTAAGATGAACTTAGAAAGAAAAATATTTAAAAATAATAATTCATACTGGAAACGACATGAAAACATTACAAAAACATATATATAAAGAAAAACTGAGGTGGCAACCCTCTTCAATATTTTTTTTGGAACAATGCTGTCAGAGATGTCACTCACTCCAAACTCATATTTTGCAATTTTTTATTTAATCCTTATAATTTCAAAATAGGTGGCAACCATGTTTCGCGCATTTACGTATGATATTATACATGTATATAAAACGCGAAAAAATAATTTTTGTTGAATTTCGCTGCGGAGGATTTTAGACTACCCAGTATCTGGCGCTAATCATCTGCCCGATCTATGATTAGACCAGCGCTTTAGTTATCACAAACCAAATCGCACAATCTTTTAACAAATTTACCAACCAATTAATGCATGCAATGCGGTGACACCTCACAAAGAGTTCATAATATCTCAGCGCCACTTGCGAATTATTGGACCAAACCAGTTAACACAATTTCCTCAAAATGAAATTAATATTGTTGCCAAACTATTAAACTATTAAGCGAAGAGCTGAAGCCAAAGAAGGCCTTCATCAAAAACAAGAAACGAAAAAAAACATTAGCAACGAAAATAGACGTACTTGCGGTCGAATTGCATGCGAAATTGGCGCAGTGTGCAAAGCGAAAAAATCGGGTAGCAGCAGCGTAAAAAAGTTAAGTAAACAAAATGTGGCAAATAATTGGTAACAACGCTCACTAAGCCACAAGTAACAGCAAACGCATACGCAGTTGGTACCTACTCCAGAGAGCTTAGTTAGTTGAGCTTAAGAAACGCTTTGAGAAAGTGAAACACGAAGTCGAAACGCCGAAATGTTGCAAGCAGCGTGGGAAAAGCAGGTGAGAGAGAGCCAGCGCCAACATGTTGGTTAAGTACAGTGCGGCTGAGTCGAGTGTGGTTCGAAGGTAGTTCGATGGTATAAGCCAAGTTTGAGACAGCTTACACATAGACTTGCTGAGTTTGGTGCGCCGAAACCGAGTACGTTGGTTACTTCGTATGGCCGCAGCTTTCAGTTGACTTTTACTACCTGAACGTGTCGGTTGTCTGCAACGCTAGTACGCGAATTTTAGCGACGACTTTCTGTTTGTTTCCGTTCGTTTTTTTTTTTTACTTGTGTTGGCCTTTTTCCTGCTTTGCTTTCCTGCATACACAACAGCGACTTACGGTACGCTTTGACAGCTGTTGCGTCAAACACTGCCGTTTGAACGCGCGAACACGCTTGGTTGTTGTATACGTTGGCTGGCAGACAGTCAAATGCTAAGTTGGAGTTAGCGCGGCAAATAGGCTTTGGCGTACAATTTAGTCGTACGAGGCATATGAACGTGTGCGCATGCGCAGGCGCAATTTTTTAATTTATCAGAAAAAAAGAGAAAACCAATCAGCGTGTGAATGAAAAATATTGATTTGGATTAATAAAAGTGTAATGAAAGAATTTTATGAATCTTCGGCGTGAAGTAAAGGAGAATATTAAAAAAGTTTCTGTTGCAAAAAAAAAAAAAAAATAATTGCAAAAAAACAATTATATTGAAAAAAAATGTATTTAATAAAAACAACTATTTACAAATAAACAAAGCACTTTAAAATATAAACATTGCGAGTTTGTAACTTTTACCATAAAATAATTTAACAAAAAATACATTTCAGCTTAGAAATAATATGTGCGCATAAATAAAATATACACAAATTTAAATCTAAAAATTAACTCATAGCGTCAAGTCTTGAAAGAAAGTTGGATCAGTAGTTGGAAAGGCGACAAAGCAACAACGGAAGAAATGAAACGTCAAAAATAACGCTGAAACTGGCTGTCATTGTTGCTATTGCTTTTGCTGCGGCTGCAGCAGTTGCTAGTGTTGTTTGTTGCTGCTTTTGCTGCCACCGCGTGTAACGGTGACATACTTACCACTACGGGTTTTTGTAGTCACCAACTTCACCTGTTCGCCGTGGCTTTTTTAGACTTCAAGCGGCTACATTTGGGAGAGAAAAAATCGTTTAAAACAACAAAAGAAAAAATATTAAAAAACTGCAAAATAGTCTGCACACAAAAACACATAAAAACATACAAAAAATATTTAGTTTAATATAAAAGTTACGGTTTGATTTGCTAACAAGCACGAAAGTAGTGTAGTGAAAAAAGCACATTAAAAAATATGATAAAAAAATTTAAATTAAAAAAAATTTATAATATTACAAAACTCAAGAGGCATACAAAACGTTTCGTAATTTATTTAGTTTTTCCCCCCCCCCCCGCGCACATCCTTTTCTCACTCAGAATAAACAAGTTTTTTAAGACAACCGTACAGTGCGTAATACTAATATTACATAAATTTTTTTTAAATTTATTTTATTTTTATTTTCTTATAGTGTTTTAAAAAATTAAATAAAAAACAAACAGCAAACTATTGGTGAAACTTTTATTTATATCAAATATTACAAGTTATTGAGTTGGAGTTTAGCTTAGAAAAAAAAAATAAAAATAAACTACTTTATAAGTGATAAGCAGCGGTTCAGGTGTAAAAACAACAACAGTAAAGCTGCAATGCCGCACATACGTACACAGCTGATCCTGGTGATCATCAGTCTGCTGGGCTATCACGCACGCATTGATGCACAAAATACAGGTGAGTGGATGTTTTAAGTCGAAGGCTTCCTTCAGGGAGTAAAATGATACTCGAATACAAAAGAAATAAAATAAAAATAAATAAACAAAAAAAATTGATAAATTATAATTTTATTTATGGCCAAACACTCTAACAGAGAAACATAATGAGAACTTAAACTTTTCACTTTATGCGGTAGATTTTCACTGCAATTAGTGAAATTATTATTTACTGTGATCGCCCGTGGCCGAAAATTCAATTAATAACAACCTCCACTGTAAGTAGTAGGTTTTATCTAATTTCAATTCAGCTATACAATTTTTTATTTTTTTTGATGGGTGAGATATTGTTCAAAATGCCTTCGCACTGACAGCAACCGTCGCCTTCTGCATTGAGTGGTGTGGCCAGTAAAACAATCCCTCCTATTCTTCTGGGGAGTTACCCTTCCAGGGACTACTTTCTTCATTATTTCGGGCGGACCCAGAACGGCATCCATAAAGGACCAATTCTATTAATCCACATCTGGATTCACCGCATTTGTAGCCAGATTTCATACTATAGATTTGTGGTCCTATGTCGCTGTCTGTAAGGCTTCGCTTTGTTGCAATGTGTCGAGGTTTATCTTTTTCTTTCGCAGTACGTCCTCTATGTATCTTTTTACCGCGTTCCAGCTAGCCTCGCGTTCAAACATTTTGCTGATTATGTTGGTCGGCGCGATGCCGCCATTCTGCTTCCACAGAGCATCTCTTTCCGCGAGCCATCTGTCACAACTAGAAAATGTGTGTTCAGCGTCATCGCTCGGCGCTTCGCAGTATATGCCCTTGGCATCGCGGTACAGGTATCTCCGGAAGTCTCCGTGAGCCGAAAGGGATTGAGTTAAGAAGTAAATCATTTTATCCAACTTCCTTTTAACTTATTTGCCCATTGCTGCAATGAGTCTGCTACTCATCTGCCACTTGGCTCAGTGTCCCACCGGATTTGGCAGCATGGTTTGGCATCTTCGTTCCACGACGCTAGTGATGAGGTGTTTATTCTCGGAATCCCACGCAACCATTCGTTGCCGAGCCATGAGGTCGACGTTTAACTCCCCGCTGATCACAAAGAATGCAGTACCAGAGACAATGCTGAGACATCTCTGAGTGCCGCTGTTCTTTGCACAGCCTCCAGCGCTTAGCTTTGCAGTTTAGCGCATCTCCCCATAAATCGCTGCCGTACAGGAGAAATGAGTTTGTGGCCCCCATTATTGGCCTTCTTTTGCTCTGTGTTGGTCTACCGATGTTTGCCATTAATCTGCTGAGCAAGCTCGTGACATTGTAACTGTACTACATTGTAAATATGTAATCGTCATAATAATTACCTTCACAATACCAAAAAACTCCACTCTAATACCAAGAGTTCGTTTGAGATCCCCGAGCTTAAAACGTATTTTTTTTATATTTTTTGCGATAAAATACCTATGTCAATTTTTTTCAAGCTCTGGTAGCGAACCAAAAAAAAATTGTTTTCAGGTTTTGAAATTTTCGTTGATTCATTTATTTTGTACTCACGATACGAGATTTAAGTGTGTATTTGAGGTGCCACGGTCCCTTTCGTCCTAAGTATGGCATCCGTAGTTTATGTAACTGTATGAAATTTCAGTACCACCTTAGCATAAGTAGTGCCAGAGAAAAGCCATATGAAGGTTTCAGTTTGTATAGGAGGTGCTACGCCTCCTTTTCCATTACCTTCCACATTTCTGCATAAGTACGGTATATGCAATTTATGCATTCGTGCCAACTTTCAGTTCGCTAGCTTAATTGATTTTAGAGATATATTGGCTTCCACACTTAGTCTATATGTCAGATGTTACGCCCCCAATATATCGGGGTTTAGCACTTCTGCTTTAAAGGAGACTATTTGCTTCAAATTTCAATCTAACAAAAATTTGATTCTTTCCCATTTCTTTAAATTTTATGATGATATCAAACATGAATGCGATCAGGAATATCCTCTAGAGTTTTTAAAAAGAAATTGCGAATGTAATAGGGACCAATCATTAAAAGTGGCAATAAGAATGATGTGCGTAACTATAGACCAATTTCGAAGTTGCCCACTAGTTCCAAATTAGTCGAAACTATTGCTAAAGAAAATTTATACTTTGCTACGAAAAGTCTATTTTCTTCTAACCAGCATGGTTTTACAAAAAGTAGGTCCACTCTTTCCAATCTGATCGCTTTCAGTGAATAAGGTATTGAATCATTTTTGTCTGGACTTCATGATGATTGCATCTACACTGATTTCTCCAAACCCTTTGACACTGTGTCAAAATAAAAGAGGAATAATGTAATTTGGACTGAACAAACGCAGAGTATACATAATATCTTAAGAGTATATGGGTCAGTAAAGTGCGATGAGTGACGTCTAACAAAAGCGAGCATAGCAAGAGAATTAGAAACGGCATAATTTAGGTGCGTGATAAAATTAAGCTTTAAATCGTTTATCACATCAGACGAAGCAAAATATGTATAATTCATATGATAAGAGGTATAAAGGGTGTTTTCAAGCTTAGAAAATGAGATTTTGTGACATTTTTCAATATTAAGAAATAGACTATTCATAAGGCACCAGGAAAATAAATTATTGAACTCGGACTGTAGGGCGGCTGAATCACTAGAATTTCTTATTTCAGCGTACACTTTTAGATCATCAGCATAGAGAAGAAAATTAGCGAAGGAAAATCATGAACAAATATCATTAATAAACAAAACAAATAACACAGGTCCTAAAATATTACCCTGAGGTACACCAGAGGTGGCAATTAACTGTTTCGAAGAAACTCCATCGATAACTACAGTACTGCACCTCTTTATTAAATAGGACCGAATCCAATCAAGGAAAGTAGAAGACGTAAAGCAATTGCATAAGTCATCAATAAATAAAATAAAAGAGCGAGAAGCCTAATAGGTTTCCTCGGGAGACTCCAGGTGTTGCAATAAAATATTTTGGGGCAACGTTATTAGCTACAACTTCACACTTACGCGACGAAAGGTAAAATTTGCCCATTCATTGGGGAAAAATGCTTATAAATGTACGTAACAACAACAACAAAATTCAACAAATGCAAAAAGTTGGTTGTGAATTAGAAAGTGTATACTATCAATTTTGTTTAATTGCCAGTCTATACATATGCATGCACAGCACATTTTACGTGACTCAATTAAATCAATAGCTCATAATTTTTATTCGAATTTAATACTCAGTTTGAATATTTCCATGCTTAAGAGTGTAAATACTGGAGCAAGGACTGAAACGCTCGACATGTTCATGTAATGCATACAAATGTACATGGTTATGTTCGTACAACATAAGGAACTATGCAATTTTCTTTCACCAAAGTACTGTTACAACATAAAGAAAATTTTATGAGTGAAGCGAAATTTTAACGTTATAACAAACAAAACTCCTTAGTAACTAAAATGGGGCTAATGAAACTAGAGCATTAAAAATATGAGAAAGATATTTAAATAAAAAAAACCAAAAAAGGAAAAAAAAAGTTATTCGAAAATCTTAAAATACTAATCTGTTTCAATTTGGCACTAAATAGGACTCATTACTTGTTCATAGAAGAGACCAGATTAGGGTAGTCAATCAAAGAGTTAGACAAGATTATCTGTTAAGTCGGACCTTGTTTTCCTTGTACTTAAATGACTTAAACGAATTTCTACCGGTTGGAATAAATGTAGCTAATCGTTGCATTGAGTTTCTAATGTACGTTGAAGACTTAGAGCTTCTTGCCGAGTCTCCGGCCCACCTACAGGATATGGTCGATGCAATACGAAATTATAGCTTTCCTTAAAGTAAATTTGTTTAAGTCTCAATTTATAGCCGAGTGCACCGCAATTCCTGTTTCATGTAGTTGGAAGCTTGACGATGAAAATATAAAGACTGTGATTGAACAAAAATATTTTGGCGTGCTGATTAACTACAAACTGTCTTAGGTACACCAAGTGGGATTTAAAGCGTGCCGGCTCTAAAAAAACAATAAATGATACATGGCAAAAGTTTATAAATAACCCTCAGATTCCTATTTCTAAAAAACGAAAAACCTTTGCTGCGAGCTCAAGAGCGATTACGTTTTATAGTGCACAGCTATTTTTACTCTACTCTTGCCTAATCCAAGACTAGCTATTTCTTTCAAATATCTTGGCAGCTGATGGTAATGATGCTTTTTGGTTAATTATTTTTTTATTCATCAAAAATGCATTCAAATAAATGGGCAAGTCTTTTTTCGGGGAAGCAGCCGCAAATATGAATCTTAACCGGATGCTCAAACAGTTCGTTAAAGTTTTCGATTATCAGCAGTACACCGGGACCAACTATTTGTTCAAAAGGCAGTTTCATCCATAAATATAATGTAAGTTTGTCCAATTCCGTTCTGAATTTGCCTTAGCTCATGCAAGTTCATGCCTTTTTTCAAGGTGTGTTAATGAGAGTAGCGGTTGTTTCAATGCGCTCCGGAATTTGAGGTATTCTGCTAGTAAACGTCCGTCGAATTATTTCTTTGATATATTAATACCATTTTTCTTTAAAATTCTTGCAAAACTCACGCAACGATATGTTCGGCTTTATCACAAGCAAATAAACCAATCGATCTTCTGATTTTGCTTTAAGGAGGCATTTTGTCGAGGCCGCGTCCGTGGAAGTCGTCTACGTTTTTAACTGCCATTTCACGTATTTATTTATGAACGTCTTCGACTTCATGAAGTATTTTGCTGCAGATGTACGTGACAGTCCTGGACCTTTCTAAATTTCTCACGAAAATAAAAAAAAATTGCAAAACGCGCATTACGAAAAGGATACGTCTATTTAGTAGCACTTAAATTTTTTTTATAGCAGAGCTCTAAATGTTGTCGGTATCGCTTGTATTAGACAGGCTGTATGTGTACAATTGCAAATATACTTCTATTATATAAAAAGATTTGTATACTCGGTAAAATACCACATAATTGCTAATAGATCTTATTTCTGAGACATAACAGTTTAAATTTAATTGCAAATTTTCTTAATAGTAAAAGTTCCCATAATATGAAATAAAAATTGGACATGTCACTTTAGAAAGTGAAAGTTTTCATTAAACTAATTTAAAAATCACATTCAAATAAAATGTTGTTATGTCATTAAAATGGTATAATTAGCTACAGATATGCAATACTTGTGACATTTATAACTGCAAATATTTATCCACTATGAAGTGTTAGAAGCGCGAAAGAAAATAATAAACAACAACGAAAAATCTTTTTTTATATGCCCATATAGATTTCTCCTGGGGATCAAAGCTACTTTTCAAATTTTACTTTTTACACCAAACTTCTATGTATTAGGTGCGCAACTAAGTTCTCGCTGTTATTTTCATGAAAATACAACTTTATTCTGAAAAAATGGTTACAAGTGAATCATTGAAAGTATTGCCCACTGCTGGATACTACTTTTTCCCATCTTTCTGGTAGATCTCGTGTACCATCGCGGTAAAACTGTTCATCTTTTGAGGCTATCCACGAATCGAGCCATTTTTTGATGTCTTCATATAAATAGAACTGCTGATCAGCTAGATCATGTGCCATCGATCGGAATAGGTGATAATCGGACGGCGCAATATCTGGAGAATATGGCGGGTGGGGTAGGATTTCCCATTTTAGTGTTTCCAGGTAGGTTTTAACGGGCTTCGCACCGTGAAGTCGAGCGTTGTCATGCTGTAGAATCACTTTTTCATGCCTCTCGGCGTATTGTGGCCACTTCTCGCGCAGTGCTCACATCAATTGAAGTCGGTACCGATCCCCAGTGATGGTTTCGCTTGGTTTTAACAGTTCAAAATAAATAACACCAACTTGGTCCCACCAAATACATAGCATAACCTTCGCAGCGTGAATATTCGACCGAGGCGACGACGTAGAAGCATGACCGCGCAGTCCCCATGACTTTCTTTCCTTTGGATTGCTGTAATGAATTCATTTTTCATCACCGATCACGATGCGATGAAGAAAAGCATTCCTTTTTTTGCTGCTGGAGCAGTGGCAGTTGTTCACATGCGAAAAAACGACGTTCAACATCCCTTGGTTTTAACTCATAAGGAACCCAAATCCCCTGTTTCTGAATCATTCCCAAAGCATGCAATCACTTGGAAATGGATTGGTGGGTAACTCCTAATACTCCATTTTACACGGATTCTCATTGAGCAATGCCTCCAATTCAGCGTCTTCGAAGGTTTTAGCCTACCTTCACGCGGACGGTCGTCAACATTAAAATCACCGTCTTTGAAGCGACGGAACCAATCTCGGCACGTTGTTGCACTTAAAGCACCATATCCATCAACTTTTCTTTCGAGAGCTACAGATGCGCTTCAGCCGCCGTTTTTTTCGAATGAGAGAGGAAAATCAACTCTTCCCGCAAATGACGATTATTCGGCACAAAATCAAACATTTTCACAAAACCAAAAGTACTCGTATATGATACCAACAAAATCACTAATTTGTCAAAGCAGTTTGTTTTCCATATGTCTAAGGTTAGTTTATGACGTTTGGGTTATGTTAGAATCGACTAGCACACACTGCTGGCGGCATCTATTGGCAAACAGCGGGAACTTAGTTGCGCGCCTAATACTATAAAACTGCATACTTGACATTTTTATAAAATGAGTGAAATTTTGATAAAAATGTATACAAAGTTTGAAACTCGAATTTATATAATTTTTGTAGGAATATCAATTATATTTTAATAAAAAACTATTAAATTTAATAAGAGACACATAAATCGTGAAAACTTATCAACAAGTCCTAGTGCTGTAGCTATTTAATGCCGTGTATGTCCTACAAAGCATTTTAAAATTGCGCTCATTTTAAGCGTTCAGATGCAAATACTAATTTATATGTAAAAAAAGTCTCTGTCTTAACGCTTGCTTTATTTGTAAAATGTTTAATGCAGAAGCTGATTTTTATGATGCTTCCCAGTAGCATGAAAATCGTTTTGCAAAGTTGTAGTAGCTTAAATTAAATATCAGTAAATTGAAAATTTTAAATCCGAACGCTATAAATAAAAGCTGTGCATTTCTTAAGCGAATTCCGAAATTAAAAGAAGAATGCGATTTGCGAGAAAAATGGGCTATCTCCAGATGTTTTAAGTTAAAGTTGTGATAGAATTAAAAATAAGTTTATACTCTATTGTATAAAAAGTACCAAAAAAGATTAATTAACAGAATAATAATTAAAAAGAGTTGTCTACAGAAAAGTTTTGCTACCACAAATGTTCCATAAGCCACAAAATTCATCAGAAATTAATATTGTAATAAATAAAAATAAAAAAAAAAATTCCACCACTGCCACTTGTTCCACATAATTTGGCACCTGCAGCACCACCACAGCGCATAGACATCATTGTTTGGCTCCCTGAGGCAGAGCGCTTGTCTCACTGTGCAAGTAATTGCAATCAAGAAACTTCTACCATACACCTGATTTGTATACATATATAATATATGGTGTGTATATATACCCACATATAAGCATACATACAATTGCCAACTGGTGCATATGGCTCATATTTTAAGTTTGCTGCATAAAAGTCAGTGAAGCGCAGACTTTCAGTTTCGTGATTCAGTTCTTGGCGCAGCATGTCGGAAAAGCCACAGCGGGGCAATAAGAAGTGGCACGATTGTTGCACTCAGCGGCAATGACTTCAACCGAACAGCAACAATAATAACATAAATAAAACCGTAAAGCACAGGGCAGCTCAATTGGTTGTATCCGATTTCAACAACAGCGCTTCCCGGTCAGACAACTATGGAGGAGCTGCATTTTGAAAACTATTGAATGAGTGCATTAGCTAGTTGTTGTTGTTGTTGCCACACACTGAGGCTGTTGCACATCGCACAACAAAGTGTAAATGTGAGCAAATGTTGTTTATTATTATACGAGTGCATTCCATGCATGTACATATGTGTGTATATGTGGAAGTGTATATGTTTGCATATATTTTGTATATTTTGTGGTGTCTGCTGTGCTTGGGCGCGCGCATTGTTTTTAGAAAAGAGAATCAAAGCATGTATTTATGTATGTATGCCTGTATGTATAATATATATGTATGTATGTACCAGCCACCAGCTCAGTGGCAATGTGCGCGCCTTGAACTTGAATTCATGCATATACCAACCACTACCAATGATCGGTGGTGCATTGTCACGCTGCAGCTCACCAGCTCAGCTGCCATCCGCCACACCTTCAGCGCTCTTTTCATTCAATGGTCCATTGATATATTGCTGCTGCGCGGCTGTTGTTGCCATATCGAATGTCCGTTGTTCACAAGTTTTACTGTTTTGCCTCTTGCTTTTTGATTTTTTTTTTTTTTGTTTAATTTGCCAACTGCACGCTTCATCGTGTCGAAGTACTGTAAATAATCACACAAAAAAAAATTAATTAATTATGGCATTACGTGCAAAAATTTATTAGTGGCAAAAGCCCAGTTGTCAGCATCTCAAGTTTATGGTCAAACCCGAGGCTATCTATGGCCTCAGATAATTTAAAATTATTGTGGCTATTATGCTTTTCATTCTTTCATTTTATTTTAAAGGAAAAATAAGAAAATAAAAAGTGATACTAATTTCTTCTGAAAGTGAAACAAATTTTTACAATATTACAATGCCAGTCAATGAACTATCACGAATTCCTTTTATAATATATTTGTTGACAAATTTTCCTAGCAAGCAACCAGTGTTGGGTTGAGGAGTTTGCACACTTGCCTGCCTTTTTACGTAAAGTGAGCTTTGGATGCACTTCATCTCAAATATTGTGAGTTCTCCACCAGCCTAGGTGTACGCAGTATTCGAAGTAGGCCAGTCCATCTCTATTTGCCCTTTTAACGAATATCAAACTAAGCCAGTGCATGCAAGTCGTCCGTCTGGTACCTGAGTTTTTGACAGAATTCAAAAAAGACTTTGTTCCTTGCGATCTCATCTTCGGTGCAGGTGTCATGGATATCTCTACTAGTTGAATTTCATAGCACAAGCTGTGTACTCATGAAACCAGCTAAATTAGTTCCTTCCTATATAGAACATCCATCTACAAGAAAGTGCTATCTGACTTTAGGAATTCAATAATAGCCTGGGTCTCAAAGTAAATTGTACGAAATCCTATATTTGGGAAAGAACTTTTAGTCTTCTTTTATTGACTAGTTTCGTATAAAAGACACTGCAGTGGTCCGTAGGCTTCTACTATGTACCCTAGACCTTAGGTTAAGCCTAGAGATAGTGGACCTTCTGTCTAACTTTCACACGCTTTCCCATTTATTCAACAGAAGCCAGAAGTTGTGTGAGAGTTCCTCGGAGTGAATATCTCTATCTATTGATCCTATAATTAAGCTTAGAGCCGTGGGTAAAGATAGAACTGTACATGGTACGTGGTTGTTGTTGTTGGTGGTGAAGATGTTGATTATTTCTATTGAAATAATCCTAATTTGCGACTAGCGCCATTTTACTACCACTAATCAGATTCATTTCGTGAGATCCAAATATGGCAGCAAACTTTTTGAGATTTCATTAACTTTTTTGTAAGAAAGACCTACCGAGAGAGCAAAGTCTTGCTCTAGCTAGACCTGGGCATTCGCATAAGTAGTGGAATAGACTTTCTTTCACCCTTTCTGCTTGACAGCTTCTGCAGATGGTATTGCTAACGTGCATCACACAGTCTGGGGTAGCTCGGATATCAATGTAAGAGGTGAGTCACTTCTTCATTTTATTTCTACTAATAATATACATAGTGATAGCAAATAGAGGCAATGAGCCAACTTTAATAAATGTGATAAAAAGGAAGGTCGTGGATCTCACTCTCACTAGCGCATTTATATCGAATAGCATTTCGAACTGGAGGATGTTGGATGAGGTCTCCTTGTCGGACCATCGGTAAATTCGATTAGATCTAATAGGGTATGTTGAAGATATCTTTCAGGTCAGAAATGTTAGAAGACCAATTGGTCGCTATATCAATTCCACTTGGAGCAAAATAAAGGGACTCTGAGCGGACGAATCACTAACTCTTAAGAACTTAATCTTAAAATTAACAAACTGCGGAACGCAATAACGGCAGCCTTCGAAAACAGTTGCGAACTGGTTGTGAAGAAGCGTGCCAGGAATGCTCCTTGGTGGAGTAAGAAGTTGAAAGTTCTTCAGAGGTAACCCCGTCAGCACTTCAATAGTGCCAAAATAAAGTGAACAAAACTAAATGGGCGATCTCCACCTTCAGTCCATTCAAATCAGCAGGTGTTTACAACATACAGCCGTGTCTACTACAGCAGGATGTATTAGCACCCGTTTTGACAAACATTATCAGGATAAGCCTGGAATTAGGCATAGCTCCTAAAAATTGGAGTAAAGCCACTTTCATTAAAAAAGCAAACAAAAAAAAGGGTAGAATACCAGCCAAAAGCCTTTCGACCCATAAGCTTAACTTCTTTCCTGCTCAAAGCTATGAAAAAAATAATTGATCAATATGTTAGAGACGCCTATCTTAGGGATTCGCCTCTTCATGTTGAAGAATACGTTTACCAATCAGGCAAGTCGACAGAAACTGTCATTCATAGTCCTACGACCAAGATCGAAAAGGCGTTGGCTGCTAAGCAGATAGCCCTCTGTACATCGGTGGAGATTTCAGCTCAATTGAGGAAGGTATGGTTAGGAAGGAAATAGCTAGACTAATCATAAGGGTTTTCAATATGCTGAGGAGTAGAACAACAATCTTTGAAACTGGGCCAAAAATATTATGTTTTAAATCAACCAAAGGACTCCCCCAAGGATGCGTTTTATCATTGTTCCTTTGACTATTGATCATTGACGAGCTCCTACAGACTCTCAATGATCTCGGATACGAAGTTCAGGGCTTTGCTGACGATCTAGTCGTCATGGTTAGAGGCAAATTTGACTCTACCATAACTGATCGCATGCAACTAGCTCTCGACATTATGCAAAACTGGTGTCGAGAGAAAAGACTGAATAAATCATGGTTAACACCCAGCCGAAGCAGGAAACTAAGTCTAGGGACCCTTAAATTAGGGGGCGCCGAATTAACCCTATCTGGGGAAAAGAAATATACTTGGAAAAATGTCTTATCGTACATCACAAATAAAGCCTTGAGAACAATATACATATGCCAAAGGCTTTAATGTAAAGCATGTAGTCAGTGGCTAAAGATGACGGCATGGTCTTAAAAGACAATAATAGTTCCAATGATCACATATGGCTTTCTGGTATGTTGGCCAAAAGTAGCCCAACTAAGACTCAGATAACACTTAACAAGGTATACAGAATAGGCTGTCTGAGCAATGCGAACCTGCCCCACAGTGGATTTAGGAATGATCACTGGACTCATTTCACTCTATCTTGTAGCCAAAGGGTCGGCAGTCAATGCAGCAGAAGGAAATCTTACAAGGCATGTAAGAATTCTGGGTTCAATCCTGAACTCTCTGTGCCTAACAGTCCACAACTAGATAGAAAGGAACCTAGAATTCTCCAAGAAATTCAAAGTGGTCATAAATGACCGCTCAGCGTGGAAAAACTATGAAATATCCTTAAAACGGGGCGCACAAGCGTGGTTTACTGATGAGTCCAAAATGGAGGACGGCAGTGCCGGGGTTGGAATGGTCGATCCTGAATCTTTCCGCGGGGTAAATAACAGCTTCGAAAGTGCCTTTTCTACGTGAGCAGGAACAACGAGGCCTAATCGATCACTGAAGAGCCCAACCGGGATAAAGGCAGAAGCACTGCTTAACCTAATCAGAAAGAACATAAAACTTTACAGTGAAATACTAACAGGACACTGAAAACTTAATTATCACATGAAAAAGATAGGTGCGATAGAAAACGATTCTTGTAGACTCTGCAAAAGGGCACAAGAAACAGAACACGTTCTATGCGACTGCCCGGCAGTGGTACCACGTAGACTGAGTTACCTGGGGAATGGGGCTATAAATTCAAACCTCCTGGTGGAAATTAAGCCTACAGTAGTTCTAAGATTTATTAACAGCCTTAACCCCTTGCCTTACGATTTAATTTCGAAGAAACATGCGTGCTCAGACTATTTAATTTTAATGCAACTCTGTGCGGGTGTTATCAGAAAATAAAACTAAACTATTATAACGGTTGTTTTTAAGTTTATTAAATTTACTACTACTGATTTTGAAACATTTAAATATGCGGCGGGTATAGCCCGTCAATGTCGAATTTGGCAGAGAAAATGTTTGCGGGCGACACTCGTCATTTCCACTTAAGGGGTTAAACTGTTCGAGTAGGCTACATGGCTGCAAAATAGATCTATTCAGGCCGCAGTGCACAAACAACCAATCAGTAATAATAATAAATTATTACTTCCTATTACTATTACTAATTATTACATCAATCTATTATAGAATATTTATTTTGAATCCGAAACACTTGACCTAAAAAATTCGAGAAATATTTATATTATTAATATTCATGCAAATGCATATTCAATTAAATGTTGATTTGTTGTATTTTTTTAATATAATAAGAATGTTATATATGCATAATGGAAAACAACAGAAGACATCTTTTTTACATGGTTTTTCTAAAAATCAAGTTATGTGTAACTATTCTTTCGAACACATTAAATTCTTTAACTTACATATCTTTAAATTTATTAACGCGCAGAGTCCTTCAAATCGACTCATTATTATGCATACCAGCTTACTATTGTAAGAACGGTATCTGCTGGCATTCTTCTTTCGTATTTTGTTTTTTTGTTTTGTTTTTTAAACCACATTCCTCGAATCAAAGATTTACCATTGGATTCCAATCAAAGAATAATAATTTAATGCAGCACAAAAAGCAGCTTTACGAGATTTTTATGTAAATTAGTAATAAAAAGAAAATGTGAAGGTAACGAACAAAAAACATTGAGATATGCTGCACCATCTGTATGCTAATGTGTAAATAATCAGTTTGAATAAAAACAAGGTAATGTTTACAGTTAGGAAAATTCAATAATTTTTAACGCATAGAGAAGGTCAATGCAAAGATATTAGAAGAAAATTTGATTGACAAATGCAAGGCACTTGAATGCATGTCGCTGAATAGTTTCGGGTAGCGGTAGTTTTGTTAATTATAAAAGCATAAAAATGCAGCATCCGGTGCAAGCGCAGGCACAAATGGAAGAGCAAAGCTTGATGCCATATTTACATTAATAAGTGAGAACTAATAAATAAAAGTTACCTACCCCGAACTGGTTACTTCAGAGCTGCACTTCATAGCTGCACCTCAGAGCTGCAGAAGATACCGTTGCCTTTGTATTTAAGTCCGTTACTCTGAAATTATTAATGAGATACAAATTTATAAGCAAAAGCTAAATTTAAGCTTATTGTTAGGTAACCTTAACGGTTAGGTCATAGTAAAAAATTTGAAAATTTGATCTGTTTTTGCTTAAGGGGTTCCGGTGGTGTGGAGCTCAAAAATTTAGAGCATTTTCAGGATTTTTTTTTTTAAATAAAAAAAGGATTTTTTTTACAATAAAAAAATTAAAAACAATAATTTTTAATTTAAAATGTTTAGGTTTTTTATTTAATTTCTTTTACATACAAAAAAAAAAGCTTTTTATTTTGATTTTAAAAATGGCGCTGAATTTGACCCTTCCGAAAAAGTGGTTTTAAAAAAAAAATGATTTTTTTTACAATAAAAATGTAAAAACGATATTTAAACTTTTTAGCTTTTTTATTTAATTTCTTTTACATACAAAAATGAAAAAAAAAAGTTTTTTATTTTGACTTTAAAAATGGCGCTGAAGTTGACCTTCCCGAAAAAGTGTTTTTTAAATAAAAAAATTATTTTTTTACAATAAAAAAAAAAAATGAAAAACGATATTTAAATTTTTTAGCTTTTTTATTTAATTTCTTTTACATACAAAAATTAAAAAAAAAAAATTTTTATTTTAAAAATGGCGCTGAAGTTAACGCTCCCGAAAAAGTGTTTTTTAAATAAAAAAATTATTTTTTTTACAAAAAAAAAAAATGAAAGACGATATTTAAATATTTTAGTTTTTTTATTTAATTTCTTTTACATAAAAAAATGAAAAAAAAAATATTTTTATTTTAAAAATGGCGCTGAAGTTGACCCTCCGAAAAATTGGACATGGACGGTGTTGTCCATTTTGGCTCTTCTATTTACCTGAAACACAAAAACCAAAAAAATTATTAATCAGTGAGACTGTAGCTATGTCCCGTACTAGAATAAGAAACCCGTTTAACGAAATGGGGCGGTTTTGAATTTCACACTCTAAAAATCGGCCTTTTTTCAGTTTTTTAATAAAAAAAATACGAAATAATTGAAATAATAATATGATTCTAGTACAGGCGATGGCCATTGATGTTATGAACAACATAGTAAAATTTCAGACGATTCGATTGAATAGCTTTTTTTTTTGTTTTGACAACACCAGGCCGAAAAAAGTCGTTTTAAGATAAAAGAGCTTAAGGGGGGCTCTTATCAGCGGCTGGAGTTTTTTCTCAATTTTTCGGGAATAATCTTTTGCATATATTTAAAGGCATGATTGAAGAGTAATAAACAATTTTTTAACATAAAGAAAAAACAAAATGGCGGACATATGAAGAATCTCACACAGCTTCTCGTTGCGCGCTAGTAAAACGGCGTGTAAGATTGCGGTCGTAGTTTTCACCTGAAACACAAAAGAAAAATATTGTCTTATTCAGAAGGCTTTTGCGCATATAATAGACTACTTTTGTATAAAAATATGAAAAAATTGGCACACAATTAATTATTGAAAAAAAGTGCTTCTTTTCGCTATTTTTTTTTTTTTCAAAAAAGGTGTTAAATAACATTAAAAAATTATTTTTTTTTTGTATTTTGTTAGTAAATTAGTTGCGCATTTTAATTATCTTCATATAGATTATTGCTTAGGAACGATAACTTTCGTCGTTTGTTTTTAATCTTACACGCCATATTCAAAAACATGGTTTTGAGAAAACATGTTTCAAAGTTTTCAGAAGGTAGACAGTATACTCACACGAGAGACGGCTATAAAATTTTGAGGGCATATTCTCCTATAATATATCTATCGATTGCAATAAATAAAATCGATTTTTTGAAGCCAAAGATAAGAGATTTTGAGGTGCAGAAGCGCGCGGACTGCTCTCTACCTAGTTAATGGGCTGCAGCAGTTATAATATCGGGAATTCCCTCATGAAAATTTCACAGTATACTCTTAAGATACTATACTTTCAAAATATCAAAAAACCAAAAATTCGATTTGTGAAATTTCTAGACCAGCGGGCCGCTTTAAAAGATTCTTTCAGAAATTACATATTCCAAAGAATAAGGGGAAAAACTGTCTGACTACTTATAACTCACGTCTCATTCAAAACTTTAAACGCACTTTTCCCGAAACTACATTTTTCAAGTCAGACGAACTGGATTGCCTGTTTCAAAATTACTTGATTTTTTCAACATATTTCAAATTTTATATGAAACATTTATTGAAGAGTTAAGTGTCACACGAAGCTAATACGGACACTTTTGGTGACTTTGGAGCTATATGAGTTAGGTTTTTGGTCGGAGAAAATAAATGCAATGGGAGACGCTGCATTATCGTGATGTAGAAACATAAGCCACCAAGGCACAAATCAGTCTGTTTTGCTCAAATAGCTACACGCAAACCACGCGCGGATTGTAAAGTCACGTTTTAATTTGATCGCAGTGTACAGCGTTCATGCGTTTATAGTCAATACATTTTTCTTTAAGCATTCCTGATTTGAATTGCTTTCCGAAGCTATTTTCGGTGTACTAGAATTTTTATATTGGTTTTTGGTTGTCACTTTATGCCGCAGCAACCGGAAGCCATTATTAAAAGAGAATACCTATATGAGTAATTGTATTCTTTATTGTCTCATTACGCCAAGTAATGAAAAAACATACATACATTTCAAAAAAAAAAAAACAGAAAAAAGTTGAACGCTCATAAGAATCATGTTCACACATTGTCAAAGCAAATGAATGCCTGCCAATTGCATTGCTGTCGAAACTGCGGAAAGTATGTTGCAAGCAACATTAACGTAAGATTTACAACGCTGCACGCATGCGCTGCGCCAGATTTCCACTTTAGCTACATAAAACCATGCGCTGAAGCAATAAAGGTTATTTTAATTACTACAACCCAAGCTCGGCAATTCGACGACAGTTTCAAAGGCAACAACAAAGCAGGGAACAAACTCCCCGCGTAATTAAGCACTTCATTTTTGCGCTCTTAATATTTCCACAAGTCTTCCACAAATATATGTACATCGGTAGTGAATTATTGCCTAACCAAGCAATGGGTTCAACACGATTTGGCGACATGACTTAAATACGAAATACTACCAAAATAAATAAAAGTGAAGTGAGAGGCGCTAGAGGAGTACTCGTACACATATAGCCAAAAAGTTAAAGGGTAGGTAGTAAAGTGTAGAGCAGACTACTCATACTGACATTTTATTGTTGCATTACAATACATATAAAATTTTTTTTTTGTATAATATTAACGCATTCTCAAGAAAACCTGCACTCACTATCGCTTCAGTTGCCCCAGGCAGCCTAGTTGGGCGCCCAGTAGTGGAGAAGGCAGGCAATTAACTGAGGTCGTTGGTCACACGCTGAATATCAGTGGTTGTAGGAAAAAAATACCAAAAGCTATGACTACAAAGGTAAGCGCAAACGAGAAAGTACTTTAATGAAAAGCCCAAGGAGAAGGCAGCAAATAGTCAAATGCTGAAAGCAAATGTAGAAAAAAGTAAAAGTAAAATGGAAACTGTGCAACTAAATTTACTTTAACATTGTCTTATAATGTGAAAATTACTGTACGATTTTCTGTTACTCATTGCATTGTTTTTGCAGTCGCTGGTTGAATTTTTCGCTTGTCTAATTACCGCTACTGTTTTTTTTGCTGAGTCGTTGACCAATAAGAGTAAGAGAAAAGTGAATTACCCGGAGCATTTTGTAATAAGGGAAGACACACATTTTGTGCCTATTAATTTTTGCTTTGAAGTGAAAAATTTCAAAAGGTGGCGCAAAATTAATCATCATTAATTCTAGTTTTGAGTAACATTTTTCTAAATATAACAAAAGGATTTTAAGTAATGGAAGAATGGCGATGCAACTCGAAACTAACTAAAGTATATACCAAATAGAAAGCGGCGCAAAATTAGTCATCCAATCTTGCTTTTAAACAACTAGTTTACTAAATGAAAACAAATGCTTTTGGTTAATGGAAATCTTTATTTTGCTATTTACGTACTCCATAGCTTATCAGTTTGTATACTGCAGCTATCTGATTCATAAGTGTAAAATATGGTATGATACGAAGCTATTTTCACAACAAGTATAAATCTTCCTACAGAGTGATTAATTTTGCACCAGCATGTAATCAAAAAATATAAATACCTTGGAGATTTTGAATGACAAGTGAACTAATAAATCTTACCTTACCTCTGAGAAAAAAAAATTTCATATGCATTCCCAATTAATTTTGGGATAGCAAATTATGTAAGTGTTGAACAATACAGGAAATTCTGAGCCAAGAACCAAGTTACACTTTTTCAAAGTTTTTAATGTACTGAGCCCCCGAACCTGAGCCGAGTGTTAGATTTGGGTACGGTGAACCACGAAGAAAACCCAAATTGCAATAAGTAAATAAACGGTGCAAAAAAAAAAAAAAACAAATTCCGATTAAAAGGTTTGAAATTCTTATGAAAACTTTGAATTTTTTTATTTTACTTGCGGAAAATTTGAATTACTGAAAAATTGTAGTTATATTATTTTCGCAAAAGAATGAAATATCTCTGAATTTGAAATTATATGAGAAACTAAAAATTCTGAAAAATTTTCAATAAATCCATATGCGAAGGCTTATAATAATTTTAAAGTAATTTTTGGCTGCCGCCGTAACCGAATGGGTTGCTGCGTGACTAGTTGTGATCTTTAAATCGAGGTTTTAATGATGTTGCATAACCTAAAAAAGCCCAAAATCGCCTCTTTGCAATTATAAGTAGGAATATTTCGAAAACATGACTTACCGTGGCCATTCTGGGGTCACATTCGAACACAACACATCAAGAATCTTCGAAAAATTTTAATACAGTTGTTAGCTCAAAAAGTCGATAAGGTTTTCTCGGTCTACGTAAATCTTTTATATACACATAAGCGTCACGTCTACTGAAATTAAGAGGGAATGCATTAGATTTAATTTTTGAAAACCCAAAAGCATAAAAAGAAGAATGAAATAGATGAAAAGCAAAATAAATTAGAAATAAATTCAATCAGCAGAAATTCAATCATTTGAATCAAAGTTCAGTTTTAGTTACTTTCTAACTTATGACCATAGTGAGCCTACGTGCGTATCGGCTCCAAAGCTCCAAGCTCACAAAGAACATCAATCATTAAAATTAGAGAAAAACAAGTTGCCCAATAACAGCCGCCTCTGGATAAGCAATGACTAGCTTTCGAATGCATTTCTGCCATGAAAGATCTGCTTATAAAAACTATACCGAATACCAACACTTCAGAGAAAGTTTAGGTAAAACTTCAAAAAGTAAGTCACAATTTTTATCATATTAAATAAAGTCAAAAATTGTCAATATTTTTTCATCTTATTTGTACCACATGATTAAAAATGTTATATTTATTTAAAGGCAGGTTATGGGTAAAAGCAGATTTCTGACAAAACTTCAATTCCCGGGCAATAGAATAAGTGCTCACATGCACGTGCTCGACAACGGGCCTACCCATATGGAATCATTGGAATCACCACTTCGTGTTTTAGGCTTACAGCTTCGTTATTTTCTTACCTTGGCCGTAACGGGACTGAAAAATGCATCGATTTTTCGTTTTTTGCCTAGGTTGTGGAATGCTGTAACATACAACTGACTTCAAAGAAAACCAAAATATTTTAAGAACTTTCGAGCTTCTAACTTCAACGGCCGAGGTGAAATCAAAAGTAAAATGAAGTAGAAGTAGACACAGAATTAGAAGCTGACTTTAGTATATACATTACTAAAACGTCGTTGTACTTGTCCTTACTAATACTAGTCTTACCTCTAAAATGTTTTCTCATTCATCACTCACACCACTGCAAATTTAAAAAAACATATCACCATTTTTTTACAAAAATATAGTTTATAATGCAACAAAAACCATATAACGCAAGGTTCTAATCTTTGTACAAATTTTTTCAGAATTTTTGAAACTCCATCAAAGCTTTACATTTTAACCAGAGTATTTAGAATTTTTTCGAGTGTACAATCTTATTGTCCATCGAAATTCAGATCAACGTGCTGCAAGTTTCAAATTAATACAACATACCGTTTAGACATTTCTTTTAGACGGTTCTTTCACCCCGAAAAAAATCGAGCAAATAATTTGCAAGTTTCATAATGTTCTGTCAATACAACTTCAGGGAACAGCTTCAAATCTTGCACCAAACATTCGATGTATAGACTACCGAATGATACCGAAATGGATGACTTGTCATCTCGCCGTTACTTTGGGGTCCTCTGAAACATTTCCATGCACAGCTGCGATATTATTGCTAAAACGGCACCATACTCTCCAAGGCGAGCGTCCAACTGTCGCAGTATTGCCGAATTGGTGTCGAAACACCGGGAAACCTGCTCTAATATTCACGCTGCGCCAACACCCTCGAAAAAATCTAAGTATTAATTCTTCCTGAGTAGTATAGCGATCCATGTATTGTTCACGTGAGTTTTTTATCTGTTTACTTCACAAATTTCTAAGCAGAATTGATACTTGCCACCCCTTACAAAAATTATACCATCTTTCGATGGAGTGCTGACTTTTGTAGCACCTATAAATAATTTCGAAATGGCTTGCTTTATAAAGAATCTTCAAGTACTTCTTGTATTTGATACGGGTATACCTTCTACTCAAACATGAACGAGATGGTATCAATAAAACGGTCCGCGGATGACATATGGCAAAAATAAATTTTTTGTTTTTTGGTAGGACTGTTATAAGCTTACATGGCAAATTTCAGCGTGATACAATATGTCACATAGTTTGTTTTCTGTGCTACTGTAAACAAGTCAAGCTCGAGTGTGTTCTTCGAATTCTCTTTTATGACTTCAATTGTCTCAAAATGTTTTCCACGGAGCGGCAAACTTGAGCTTGGGAAACAGGAAAAAGTCACATGGAGCCATATCAGGCGAATACGGTGCTTGCGGAACGATATTAACATTATTTTTGTTCAAATAATCGCGAACAAGACGTGATGTGTGAGCTGGTGCATTATCGTGATGCAAGAACCATGACTTGTTGTCCCACAATTCCTTCCTTTTAAGACGATCGCAAACGCTTTAAAACGTCTAAATAATATTCAGCGTTAACCGATTTTGCGATTTGTGTGATTTTCAAGCACAATTTCCTTTACTTTTCCGATGTTTTCGTCGTTTACTGATGTTGCTGGACGACGTTCATGAGGCAAGTTTTCAACCTTTGAACGATTTGTACCACTGGAAAACACGTGCACGCGATAGAGCAGAGTCCTTATAGGCTGTCTGCAACATTTTTAAGGCGTCTCAAGTCGAAATTTTGTTGGAATAACAAAATTTCAAACAAATTCTTTGTTCAACTTGAATTTCCATCGTTAAATTCGACGAACACACTCGAGCTTGACTTGTTTACAGTAGCACAGAAAACAAACTATGTGACATATTACGCTGAAATTTGCCATGTAAGCTTATAACAGTCCTACCAAAAAACAAAAAAATTTATTTTTGCCATATCATCCGCGGACCGTTTTATTGATACCGTCTCGTTCATATTTGAGTAGAAGGTATGTCCAGTTCTGCATCTTCTTCATCTACCACTTTCATTGAATTATTTCAAGTTTACTTCCCCTTTACCATCTCTTCAAAAAATTATTGCAGTGAGTCCACTCATTTCTTCCTAGCATTCTACTACAGCTCGGATTTATGTGTTGATACCCTCTGTTAAGGCTTATCAATTCGATTAAGTTAAAAATGTCCGTATATTTTAAGAGTTTGCCTAATTGAGGATAGCCATCCAAATTATTTTAATGGGATGCGAATGAAATAAAATGCAACATACAAAAAAAATTTAATCAGCGGGTCTATTTAAATTTATATTGTATGTACTTACCTATTTAAATTAACCTTTTACTTTTAGCAGCTCTCTATTTACCTTGCCAAGTCGGAAATATTTTTTCCCAGCTAATGTAGTATAGAAAGAAATACGTTCAGCTGTTTATTCTCTGCTATCTACTCAACCTCCGTTTCAGTTCCCAAATTAAAGTACGACTGTAACGAATGCGAGAAAATTGTCACCTGTGATTTCGAAAGTGAAAAACTCTGTGTGAAAATCTCTCAACTTAACACCAAATAACAGTCACTAATCGCAGATTTTGTAGGAGCAAAGGAAGTTACTTTTCCCCAAGTTTTTTGTTTGAGTGATTGTGGAATATTTTGTTTTAAATATTTCCCTTTCTCTTATTTCCTTTGACTTTAGTTAAAACAAAACAAAATTTTTTTTTCATTGACAATTTTTTTTTTGTTTTTGAATATTTTTATTTTTTATTTATTTTTACTTTAATTACAAAAACAAGAAAAAATATTTTTAATTTACAAAACCTTGTTTTTTTGTGTTCAATATTTCTCTTTCTCGTATTTACTTTTACTTTAATTTAAGAAAAATATATTTTTTTATTTAAACTTTTTTTAATTATTTAATTTTTTTTTTAATTTAAAAATTTTTTGTTTTGGTTTTACACATATCTGTCTCGTACTTACTGTTACTTTAATTTAACAAAAAAAAACTATATGTTTTTCTTTTAATTAAACATTTTTTTTTAACATTTCTGTGTCTTATTTGCTTTTACTTAATAAAAACAATCAAAGTATTTTTAATTTACAAAAACTTTTTTTAATATTTCTCATTCCCTTATTTACTTGTACTTAAGTTTACAACCAAAAAAAACAGCATTTTTTTCTTTTTAATTTAACAATTTTTTTTTTAATTTTTTTCCGCTTTCATTTACCAAAATACTTCTTTGTTTTGGTTTAAGTATTTCTATCGCTTATTTACCTGTACTTTAAGTAAAAAAAAAATAATTTTCTATTTAATTTACAAATGTTTTTTTTTTTTGGTTCTTAATATTTCTGTCTCTTATTTACTTTGACTTTAGTTTAAGCAAAACAATATTTTTTTAATTTATACAATTTTTTTTTTTTTTTGGTTTTGAATACTTCGCTTTTTCTTATTTATTTTTACTTTACTTTTAAAAAAAATTTTTTTTTGTATTTAATACTGTTGGAAATATATAAATGTGGCAACACTTCCCATCACTATTTCTTTATCCTCATCTCTTTTTTCTCTTCCTGTATTCATTCCTGTATACATTCCTGAATTCATATACGCGTTTGCTTATGTTTTCAGTCTATTTCAATAAATCAAACCAACAGGTTATGGGCCCAGTGCATTGCTGTGTGTCGGCATTAATTTGAAAATTGTGAAATAGGCTTGCGCGAACGCTTTGCTTGTATATCATTGTGTTAAATATTGTGCGTCGATATTTAAAGTTACAGAGACAAATTATTTGAAAAAAAAAAACTGAAAGCATAATTATACTGTTCGTCGGTATATTATAGCATAAGCAAAATGAGTGCGTTTTTTCAAATCGAAAAATTGGACGATTCCAATTACACGTCGTGGTCGGTTCAAATGAAAAGTGTCCTAGTACACACTGATCTTTGGGGAGTAGTGTGTGGCCGTGAGGCAAAATTAGAGACTATGTCAATTGCGGAAAAAGTGGCGTTTGATACGAAAAATGAAAAAGCATTGGCTTCAATTTTATTATGTGTGAAACCGTCACAAATAAACCATGTTAAACATTTAACGTGTGCAATGGCAGCATGGAATAAGTTCCGTGAAATTCATCAACCAAAAGGGCCGGCGCGAAAAATTTTATTATTTAAAAAGCTATTGCATCTCAATATGTCTGAAGGGGCTTCTGTAGCAAACCATTTAAACGATTTTTGTGCGATTCGGGAAGGCCTTGCAGAAATAGATGTAGAAATTCCCGAAGAAATGTTAGTGATAATTTTATTATCAAGTCTACCATCGCAATTTGAAAATTTTGTAGTTGCAATGGAAACGCGAGACGCATTACCATCATTCAATGCATTAAAAGTAAAATTGCTAGAAGAAGGAGCGCGGCAAAGTGCCTGTACAGAAAAGTACGAAAAAAGTACAGAAGCGTTGATGCATGCAAAGACATGTTCGTCTGGAAGTTTTCAGAACAGAAAAGGAGCAAGCGTTGCACACGGTATATCGCATAGCGGCAAGTACAGTCAGAACGGTAAAAATTTCAAATGTTTCAATTGTGGTCGGCGTGGACATTTCGCATCTACATGTAAACAGCCGAAAAAGAGTGAGTGTAAGCAAGAAAGCAACAATGCTGAACGCTCTTGCTTTATGATGAATGTAAAAACCCCAAATACAAATGAATCTGCTACGCAAACATGGTGCGTCGACAGTGGCGCCACTTCGCATTTGTGTTGGGACCGCGGTTTGTTTAAGAACTATGTAAGTGTGTGTGAAAAAATATGGCTAGCTGGTGGACAGTGTATAGACGCAGTAGGTCGTGGCGACGTCGACGTCGACGGCACAATGATCACATTAAAAAATGTGCTACATGTGCCAGTCTTGCAGTGGAATTTTGTGTATGTTAGCAAAGCAATAGAAAACGGACATTCAGTGACATTTAAGGGTGGTTTTGTTGAAATAAAAAACAACAAAAACAATGTGTTGTTCAGAGCGTCGAACAATAACGGGCTCTTTCTATATAAGCGTAACGAGAAAAACAAAAAAGTTATTGTCAGTCGTGATGTAGTATTCATCGAAAAGGCTCAAGTTAGTGAAGAGTCTGATACAAAAATCGTCGATTTCGATGAAAGTGAACTAGAAGACGTTATATTGCCTATTAACGCAGTGCAATTACAACATAATCACGATGATGAAATAGCAGGTACTGAAGTGATGAGTAGTGATCATGAAGAGGCGGTTCAAGACATTGATGAAGTGAATATTGCTGAAGACTCAGTGGTGACTAGTCGTGGTCGTGGTAGGCCCAGATTATTGCGAACTGGGGCCAGAGGACGTCCACGAAAACAATATAATGAACTTAATTTAGTACACGAAGATTTAGAGGTAATACCAAACAGTGCCGAAGAAGCGTTTAATAGTAATCATTGTAGCGAATGGAAAGCTGCGATGGAGAAGGAGTATACAGCACTCGTTAAAAATGACACATGGACACTTACTGATTTGCCACATGGTCAAAAGGTGGTAGGGTGCAAGTGGGTGTACACGATTAAACGTGATAAGCTCGGTGACATAAAACGATTTAAAGCGCGTTTGGTGGCCAAGGGCTGCAGTCAAAGGTACGGCATAAATTATTCAGAGACATTTTCTCCGGTAGTAAGATATGCAAATATTCGAATGGTAATCGCATTAGCAGTGGAACATAATTTGTATCTTCATCAGATGGATGTGTCGTCAGCATATTTAAACAGTGAATTGCATGATGACGTTTATATGCAACAACCTGAATGCTTCGTGGATACAAAACATCCCAAACAAGTATTGAAATTAAAAAAATCTTTATATGGTCTAAAACAAAGTGGTCGTGAATGGAATGCAAAGTTAGATTTCGTTCTTCAAAATATGGGATTCAGGCCATGTCCTAGTGAGCCGTGCATTTATACCAGAAATTCAAAAAGTATTACAAGCCTGATTGCGGTATATGTGGATGATTTAATTATCGGAAGTTCGAGCAAGCAAGAATTAATTCAAATTAAAACTGGTATATCAAATAAATTTGAGGTAGTTGATGGTGGGCAGCTAACACATTTCCTGGGCATGGAAATTGAGCGTGATGGCGAAACTGGTGGTATAACGTTGTGTCAAAAGCAATACATTTTAAAATTGCTTAAGGATTACAACATGGAAGATTGCAGAGACGTCGCAACTCCCTTGGATGCAGGGTTCAGAGTGCATTGTGAAAAAGAAACGTGCCAGAAAATTGATAAAACTGCATATCAATCAATAGTAGGTGCGCTAATGTATTTAGCAATCTCAACTCGTCCAGATATTCTACATTCCGTGAGTAAATTATCGCAGCGCAATACTGATCCGCATGTAGAGCACAAAGCAGGAGTGAAACATGTGTTACGATATTTAAAAAAGACAGTCAATTGGAAGCTGAACTATATAAAATCAAATAAAGCTGTTGAAGGTTTTGCAGATGCTGATTGGGGTAGTGACCCTAGTGACCGTAAGTCATACTCAGGCTATGCTTTTGTATTAGTTGGTGGGGTATTTTCTTGGGAATCCAAGAAACAGAGCGTCGTAGCTCTAAGTAGTACAGAGGCTGAATATCTCGCATTATCCGCTGCGGCGAAAGAGGCCGCATATATTAACAAACTTTTAAAAGAAATGGGTTTTGGGCAGAGTGGACCAACAGTAATCAACAACGACAATCTGAGGTCGCAAAGTCTAGTAAAGAATCCAACTTATCATGCAAGAAGCAAGCATATCGACATCAAATTTCATCATATCCGGCAGATGTACAGCAACAAGGAAATAGATTTAAGTTATATTTCAACAAATAATATGATGTCAGATATGTTAACGAAAAATTTACATAAATCAAAGCATGTAAAATTCTCTAAAGAGATGGGAATATTTTAGTATGTTTATGTAAAGTGTTGAGAAGGAGTGTTGGAAATATATAAATGTGGCAACACTTCCCATCACTATTTCTTTATCCTCATCTCTTTTTTCTCTTCCTGTATTCATTCCTGTATACATTCCTGAATTCATATACGCGTTTGCTTATGTTTTCAGTCTATTTCAATAAATCAAACCAACAAATACTTTTTTTTTAAATTAAATTTTGTTTTTTAAGTTAAAAATTTTGTTTTGTTTGGTTTTACACATATCTGTCTCTTATTCACGTTTACTTTAATTTAACTAAAAATATATTTGTTTCCCTTTTTAATTTACAAACATTTTTTTCAATATTCCTTTATCTTATTTGCTTTTACTTAATAAAAAAAATCAAAATATTTTTAATTTACAAAAACTTTTTTTAATACCTCTCATTACCTTAATAACTTTTCCTTTAGGTTACAAAAAAAAATAAGCATTTATTTTTCTTTTCAATTCACCAATTTTGTTTTTTTTTTTTTATTGACCCAAAATTCTTTTTTGTTTTGGTTTTAAATATTACTATCTCTTATTTACCTTTACTTTAATTTAAAAACAAAAAAATGTTTCTATTTAATTTACAATTTTTTTGTTTGTTTTAGGTTTTTAATATTTCTCTCTCTTGTTTACTTTTGTTTAAAAAAAGGTATATTCTTATATTATTTTTAGATATTAAAGCAGAATCAGCAACAATCTTACAACTGTACACCTAAATAATTTCGTATTTTTTTGTTAAAAAGAAACCATTTATTTAAGTATAAAAGTGAAAAAATATTTTATTCAAAATATTTTCCATCAGAAGCGGCAATTTTTTCCCATGTTTCAGGCAATTTATGGATTCCATCCCAAAAAACTTCCCATCTTTTGCGCCGAGAAAGTTATCAAGCCATTTATATACCTTCAACATTGGTGAACCGTATTCCAGAAGGGTTATTCTTCATCGACCGAAATAAGTGGTTATCAGAAGGAGCTAGGCGGGTGAGGTAGAGTTTCCCATCCGGCATTTTCCAAATAATATTTGACCGGTGCTGCAGCATGTGGCCGAGCATTGTCATGATGGCAAATCAATTTCTCGTGTCTGGTCGCCCATTCTGGCCGTTTTTCGGCTATTGCTTGCTTCAAACGTATCAATTGTTGCCTGTATAGCTCTCCCATGATGGTCTGGCCCGATTTTAACAGCTCATAGTACAGCACACCCTTCTGATCCCACCAAATACAAAGCATTACCTTCAAACCATGAATATTCGGCTTTGGTGTCGATTTGGCTGGTTGGCCTGGCTTCACATATGTTCTTTTACGCTTTGGGTTGTCGTAATGAATACACTTTTCATCGCCAGTGACAATACGATGCAAAAACGATTTCTTTTGTGGCGATTAAGCAGCATTTCAGATATGCAAACTCGTTTCTCAACATTTCTCGGCTTCAATTCGTGTGGCACCCAATTTCCTTGTTTGTGAATGTATCCGGCTGCTTTTAAACGTTTAGAAATGGCTTGTTGAGTGACTTTCAATGTTTTTCTAAAGTCTTCTTCAGTTTGACATGGATCTTGATCGAGTAATGCCTCCAATTCTTCGCCTTCAAACTTTTTTGATGGACCTGATTGCTCTTTGCCTTCTGTGGGAAAATCACCAATTTTAAATCGTGCAAACCACTCCCATACTCCAACCTCTGGAGCATATTCAGGATAAGTTTCTGAGAGTAAACGATGTGCTTCTGTTGCACTTTTCTTTAAATTGAAGAACAAAAGCAAATCTAACTGTAATAAAAAGAATTTGTGTGTTTACTAATATTCATTGTTTACTTGATTTTTTGGCGTGCTTTAACATAGAATAGCTGTCACTGTCAAAATATTGACTACATAAATAGATATGAGGTTAGTAACAAATACGAAATTAATTATTTGTACACCGATATATATTTTTCTTTCTAATTTACAAAAAACTCTTTTTGTTTTAAACATTCCTCTTCCTTATTTAATTTTATTTAAATTCAAAACACTTTTTTTTTAATTTTTTGTAATTTCCCATCACTTCATATTACCGGAAATGTTACGGGTTTTCATTGCAACTGAGCCCTTTTTCTTTCATGCCAACCAACTTCAAATTAGTTGCGACTCGGCACTGGGAAATGCAATTAAATGCATGAAAATGAAAGCAATAACAAAAAACCGGCAGGAAAACTCAATACAAATTTTATTGTTACAGTTGAATTGTTGTCGAAAAAGTGTGAACAGCCGCGCCAACCAACTAGGAAGTAGTGGTAACTAGGAAAAGTGGTACGTTGTACAGCAAATAAATGAGTAAATAAAATTCGCGTGTATGTGCGTTGCAGGCAAACGGAGTAAACCACAAAATGCAGTAGATAAAAATATAAGTAAAATAAAAATAAATCAAAATGAAAATGAAAATAGTAAACTAAAACTGAAAATGAAAACCACATTGCTGCACGAAATTCATTAGTTTTTGTGTCAACACAGTTTCGTCGCCTCGCCTGTACTTCATTAGCTCGAGTTCGTTGCTTAAGTCTTTCGATTTACTTGCGACTTTCTCAAGCTCTAAAGCAAGCGCTATTTACTTTAGGTTTCTCGTCGCACAATGCACAATCGCTCGCTTTGTATTGCTTGTGGTACTTTCTTTTAAACAAAAATTTTCTCCGATACCTGCATACACACATTTACATTCGAATTTAATTTGCTGTGCTTTTTGCGTCGCCGAAAATATTTTCATAATTTGTTGCGCCACCTGTAAGTAATTGCGCTGACCCATGTAAGTATTGCCGACATCAACAACAACACCAAACACTATGCAGCTGGAACAAATTTACCCAGCATAACTTTTGTAACGCCCGCCTCGCGCTTAATTAATATTGTATGTACATTTGTATGCACGTATGTATGTGCATTAATATGTAAATAACTATCCACATGCTAAAATACTTAAGCCTCATTCCGCTCATTCTTCGCGCATAATTTTATGCAATGCTTCGTTTGCTCGCTTGTAAAATTGTGTGCCAATGCGTGCATGTCTGTTTGTCAGCCTTTTTGAGGTGTGCATGTGTTTGTCCTGACACCTGCTGCAGCGTAAGTAATTAACACCGAAAAGGTATTTTGTTCACACACACATTTTGGCAATATTTCAGCGCCATAACCGAAGCAGACAGCGAATTATGAAATTATGGCTCAGATGTTGCCGCGCCGGCCACATTTATTTATGTGCTTCGGATATTCCGTGCAAATGCGCATATTAAGCAATGGTGTGTTTGGGGGGAAGGCAACTTGTGTGATATTTATATACGAGTCGTACACGCATACCAGTTCAATCCTTTTACTTTGTAACCAAGTCACAACATACCAGTGATGCGAATAAAAAACAAAATCTTACCAATAACTCAGTCTGGATACTACAGCAGGTAAAATTCAAACTATGTAGAATTTGCTACGACGTATTCAGCATATGGCCATCATGAGAAGTTATCCCGGATGAGGCGCACAAAAAGTCCTACGGTGGAAGTGCAAACCTATTTGTTTCTATTCTGCCTGCCTAAAGAGCATGTTTTCTGAGTCTATCGTTATAGGATATTGAGCGTGGGTTTGGATCTCTGAGCATTACCATCAAATAACATAAAAAGTTTTTTCCGAAATCGGTTGCTCCTTGGCAGGCAATGGCAAACCTCCGAGTGTATTTCTCCCATGAAAAATCTTCTCATAAAAATCATTTGCCGTTCAGAGTCATCTTGAAACTATAGGCCCCTCCATTTGTGGAACAACATCAAGACGCATACCACAAATAGGAGGAGCAGCTCAGCCAAACACTTAACAGAATTGTACGCGCCAATTATTTATGTATTTTTTTCGTATTTTTTCTTAAAACAGATTTTGAAGAGAGTTGATGCAACATGAAAGTATTTAATATCACTTGCAAAGTGCTAAATATTTCTTCATAATTTTTTTCATTACTTAAATTAAATACTTCTTTCATTACTACTTAAAGCGAGCTCACAGCTGCATATCTTTTAAATCTCAAACATGAAATATAGGTAAATATGTCTGTAAATCTCCATCAAACTGCATATAACAAATTACATTTGTTTCTCCCCCAGCCAAGCATTCAGACTCCAAAAACTGTATGCGGGTGTGTTATGTTGTGCATGTGTATGTGAATGTGGGTATGTGGGTTGGGCTGCAAAACATGCACTGCATATAAATATGTTCATTAGTAAATATGAAATGTTGCTAAATCCTTTGCAAAAGGCATTAAGTTTTGAGAGAAGCATCGCATACATAAATAGCAACTCGCTGTGAAAATGCCAATTAATGCAACCGAGATGGCGCAGTTGGTAAATCGTCTACTTTTATGCATTCTTAATGTTAACATTTTTGTTGTTGAAACGTAATGGAGATTATCGGTGCTTTGCTTTACGAAAAAAGATGAATATTATATAATTTTTAAATTTCATCAAAGGTAATGGCATATGAATAAATTATTCTTCTACTTTAAAAATTATTAGAAACTTGCTTGACACTCTGCAACTAGCTGCAGATATGCAAGATTTTGCATACAGGCTGCCTCACCTGAAATGGTAAAATATATTAACACCCATGAATGAGGGTACCTTAGCACTCATTATAGGTAAAATGAAAACAAGTAGCACTAAAGCGTCATTTTGATACCCATTGATATTCATTATAGAGTTTGAAAGCTCTTTCTGTATCAGGGGCTAGGCACTAGGTATGAGTATGCAACAAATCTTCCAAGTTTCCGTGTACCTCTGTTCCTGTGATGCCTAATATCTTGTCATATCCTTTGTAAAATAACAACAAAATGAAGCTCTATCCAGCTGCAATATCAGTGGCTATATCTTATGAATCGCAATATCTTATTCAGTTTATTCGAGTGGGGCTCGAAATACGCTACAATCTACAATCAGTAAACATCAGTGCCTTAATGTAGGCGATCATTGTCTTAGAATAATTTTCACTGAGTTTGATTTTTTTAATTTCCTAATAGAAAATATTTTGTTTGGTTTTAATACATTACTAGTAATATATATAGTATATATTTATTTCGCAAGAATTCAAAAAAAATGTACAATAAATTTTGTTTATAATTAGTTGTTATAATTAGGTTGGGGAATAAGCTCGTAGCGTTTATTTAACCAAAATACAGTAATTATATCAATGAATTATGAATTATTCATTTGCCGTTGCTGTTTACAAGCTCTTCTCACCTCTCGACCAATTTTTTGATGGCGTTCCGCCAAAAATCGCCTGGTCTGGTGTCGAAGAAGTTGTTGAACCAGTTTTTAAGGGCCTCTTTGATATCGAATTTAACGCCTTTCACATGGTTTGACAGGGAGCAGAAAAGACGGTAATCGGTCGGTGCAAGGTCCGGAGAATACGGTGGATGCTGAAGGGTCACTCATTGGAGCTCTTGGAGTGCAGCTTTGACGACTTTTGTAACATGGAACCTGGCGTTGTCGTGAAGGAGTATGGTTTGACCATGTCGATCAGGTCTTCTCAGTCGATTAGCCTCATTCACGCGGCGTTGCTGGGCTATGTAGAGCTTCTTGGTGCCCGTGGTATTCGGTAGAAAAAGCGCTGTTTATGACTGCGTGTTGCTCGATGGTGGGCGAGATGCTGAGAAGCACTTGGAAGGCGACTTTTTTTGTTTTTTTCGATGAGCCCGTGAGGCGCCCAGGCTCCCAATTTTTTGGTAAATCCTATTGAATGAAGGTGACTGAGAATCGCGGTGTGATCGCAGCTCATTTTTTCGCCGGTAGGTTTGGAGACCGTTCTCCTTCAAAACGGATTTGACACATCATTCACATTTTTATTTTGATATTTAAAATTTGTGTTCCTATCAAAAAAAGGATAGTAATCATTGAAAAAGGAGCCACTTATAAAATTTTAAGAAATATTTTACTCTTCCACAGCTATGGAAGATGTGAATAATGCACGTTTATATTAAGCAAATATTTAGAACCTTTCTGTTTTATTAATGGAATATTAATTGCTACATGGAATAATACAAGAAATTTTAAATTTTAATTCTTTTCTCATTACAGGTACGTTAAATTATAACTAAACTAGTGAGCTACATATTTCAAGACTTATCCGGTAAGTTTGTGACTCAACATTATTGCGTACCCAAATTTTTAAGCTGAGTCCTCTGATGGAAAGAAACTACTATGCGTCTTATAGCTACAGTCCACTTTGGTGATATAGCAAGTTTTCGCAATTTCCTTGTTAAATTAAATTTAGAAAAAGTTGAATTTAATGAAATCGAAATTTTCATCATTTTTTTTAACAAAATCTAGTTCAATGCCTTACAAACCCCATAAAAATGAAGTTACGAACTTTGTGAAATTCAAAAAAATTAACAAATTTCCCTTAAAAGTCAAAATTTTGTAAACAGAGTTTTTAGATAAATTGTGAGTATGCAGTTTTATAGTCCATTAAATTTTAGTATAATAAAGAGCAAGTTTGAAGAGGCTCACAAACGGAGTTGATTTATGATAAATATTTTCGCTGACGGTATTGAGTATTTTCTTCCATGCAAAACATTACGAGCATTCGCTATGTGGAGAAAATGCATAAATGCCAGCAAAAATATTATCAAAACTCAACGTGATAAAGAGTGATAGAGCAGAACAGTAAACATCTCGCCGAAAAGTTCAAACGCCCAAGTAGCACTTAAGGTGGTAGACCGGTGTAATGACCGAAATTTCGACGTTTTTTCAAGAATCTTTTTTAAAAAGAAAATAAAATGTGATCGTTTTAAAGTGTTTACATGCTTTTATTGGTGTTTTGAAGTATATAAAAAAAATTTTTTTAAAGTTAATTTTACATTCATTTTTTAAAATTTTTGACGTCAAAGTAAAAAAAAATGGCGGACTTGTGAAAAAAGTTCTCAAAATCTAGTTTTTTTTCTTCATAAATTATTTAAATTAAATAGTTTATTATTAAAAAAATTAAATTTTTTAAAGGTCCGGGATCTCGATATGTGTGTCCAGAATAACGGATTAAATTTTTAGGCAAATCGGTTGAATAGTTTTGAGTCAGTGATTTCGAAAACATGGTTTTGAGAAAAACGCGTTTAAAGTTTCGACAACAGCTGCAGCTGGCGTGCTGCATACGCTTTCATACACGCTAGGGCGCGCTCTCTTATTTCAGCTATAACTTTAAAAATAATTACAATTTCTGTCTGAAATTTTTATAGTATAATTTTAAGATGTTTTTCTTACGAAAAATGTAAAAAAAATCGATTTTTTGAACCCGTCACAACGGGCTACTACCTTAAGTGCCAATTTGCTACTGTAGTATGCGGATGGCAGCGTTGACACCAAACAGCGCAGTTTACAAAATTAAGAAGGGAATGAAAGCCGGAGTTGGACTGAACTTCTACAGAAGATTAAACCCAAATGCTGAAAGAGTGGTTTGCCACTTCCTCAAATATTGCATTTCCCTGGTGAATTGGATGTTCACTGAAAGCCACATTCGAGGCAAAGAGTTAAGCTTTATGGTAGCCTGACGTAGTGAAATATATAGTAATAAAACAAGTTCCATGTGTATATATGTACTTTTTATATTATTTGATTATCCCATGTGTGAAGTGAGGTAGAAAATATGACATAAATCAAATGTCATAAATCCAAGGCATACAATTTTCAATAACTCTAGTGCGTAGATCTGACTGAATTTAAGAAAAAATATATACATATTTAATGGTGTTTACATCCTTTGCTGTTTATTTTTGGTCTAATTGTCCATCCTATTTGTGGTGCGCGTCTTAATATTGCTTTACAAATGTAGGGACCCACAGTTTTAAGCGGACTCCGAACAACAGATGGTTTTTTATGAGGAGTTTTTTCATGGCAAAAATGCACTCGGAATTTTTATCATTGACTGCCGAGAGATGAAAAAGAGATAAGCAAATTTGTTCTACCTCTCGTCGTATTAATTGGGTAAGTACGTGAGTTGAATTAACCTCAAGAGGTTCGGTACATTGCGACTTCATGCAATGGGCCTGCAACTTTAAAAAGCCCCACAAATAAAAGTTGCATGGTTTCAATGCTCAATTGACGTCAAAAATGTTTAAAATACATACATTTTTATAAGAAAAACTTTATTTCTCAATTAATTAAAAAAAAAAAATAATGAGATAATTAACTAATTTAAGTACTGCAATTTCAACGCATCTCAGACAGTATCGCAAGGTTACATCAGCAGCAAAAAACAAAAAAAAAGCAAATCGTCTGACCGCATCAAAATTAATTGAAACAGATTACTGTGAGAAAACCTATAATGGTTTATTATTATTTCAGTTATTATTTACTTATTATATTTGACCCATATTTTATTATGCAAGGAGGCACCTCAGATGATGTTTCAGTAAACGCACCAACAAAGAAAATTAACAAAAAAGCGATAGATCAAAAAAACAGTCAAGAGCTTAAACGAGAGCAACTGCTTAATGGGCTTAAAAAATGACGATTGTAATGCTGTGTTTGAAGAGCCACGTAATCAACTGTACAGTAAAATAGTGAATAAGTAAATGTGCACCTTTGTTTCAAGTAGCAGCGATGCCCTTCAACTGCGCCAGCGATTGATGCAACATTGTATTTCTTTTCCACTTAAATTTTTAGACATTTACAATCAACCAGCGGATGCTTGCAACAGCGCCACAGAAAGAAAAAATTAAAAGCCAAAAACTAAAAAACCAACAAAAAAAAACGACTAAGACAATGCGTAATAAAAGAGAAGACAAATTAAATGCCTTGGCAAGTTAGCAAAAGCGCAGCTATAAATGTTTTGGTGCAGCGCAAATAATCGTTAAAAAAGAATAAAAATAAAAAAGAGTTTAAAAGTAAATACTAATTCAAAAGCGAGTAAGTAGCCAGCTCAACAACCGCATCACACCACTTACCGAGTCGCAAAACGTCAAATTGCGTAAACCTTTTTCAACAAACCGAATGAAGTTGAGTAAATAGAAAAAGTTCACTTAAGCCGCTTTGATTTTTGGTGCTGCTAAGCATATTTTCGTTTTCTATTTTTGGCAATAACAACAAGTCTGAAACTGGAATTGGTGCACTTTGCACGTTTTATGTTGCAATTGTGAGAAGTGAAAAAAAATTTGGCGTAAGTCAAAAATGCAGTGCGCACAAAAAGTCAAAAATTCAAATGAAGCTTAGATTTAAAATTAAAATTTAAAAAAATAAATGCATATACAAAAAAATTCAATATGTAAAGGCTTAAAAAAATTTACAAGTACAAAACTAGCAATTCTGGTTTAAATTTTAAACACTCAAAGTGAAACTACAAGCATTTGAATTGAAGGAACTAGAAAAAATCTCACAAATAGCAGAACTGCATGAAAAATCAAAATCTTGAGCTGAAATGCTGTAACCCCCAGAGACAGTGGCGAACATAAAAAACTAAGCGATTGTTGATCTTGTTTCATATTTAATATCTTTGAAGTAAAAATGTGTGCCTTATTATTTTTTTCTAATACTGATCACTCTTTAACCAAAACATACATGGGTGCGCAACTAAGTTCTCGTCATTTTTTGATGTCTTCATACGAATGGAACTGCTAGTCAGCTAGACCATGTGCCATCTATCGGAACAGGTGATGATCGCGGAACGCAATATCTGGAGAATATGGCGGGTGGGGTAGGATTTCCCATTTCAGTGTTTCCCGTTAGGTTTTAACGGTTAGGTTTTAACGGGTTTGATAACGTAAGGCCGAGCGTTGTCATGCTGTAGAATCACTTTTTCATGCCTCTCGGCGTATTGCGGCCGCTTTTCGCGCAGTGCTCGGCTCAATCGCATCAATTGAAGTCGATACCGATCCCCAGTGATGGTTTTGCTTGGTTTTAATAGTTCATAATAAATAGCACCAACTTGGTCCCACCAAATACATAGCATAACTTTCGCAGCGTGAATATTTGGCCGAGGCGACGACGTCGAAGCATGACCGGGCAGTCCCCATGACTTTCTTTTCCTTGGATTGCTGTAATAAATCCATTTCTTATCACCCGTCACTATGCGATGAAGAAACCCCTTCCTTTCTTCCCGCTGAAGCAGTTGTTCACATGCGAAAAAACGACGTTCAACATTCCTTGGTTTTAACTCATAAGAAACCCAAGTCCCCTGCTTCTGAATCATTCCCAAAGCGTGCAATTGCTTGGAAGTGGATTGGCGGGTAGCGCCTAGCACTGAAGCAAGCTCTTCTTGCGTTTGTCACGGATCCTCATTGAACAATACGTCCGATTCGGCATCTTCGAAGGTTTTTGGCCTTCCTTCACGCGGACGGTCGCCAACATTAAAATCATAGTCTTTGAAGCGACGGAACTAATTTCGGCACGTTGTTTCACTTAAAGCAGCATCTCCATAAAGTTTTTGTAGCTCTCGATGCGCTTGAGCCGCCGTTTTTTCGAATAAAAGAGGAAAATCAACACTTCCCGCAAATGACGATTATTCGGCACAAAATCAGACATTTTCACAAAACCAAAAGTAAAGGGTGGTTAAGTTTCAAGGGCCGGTGTTGATTTTCAATAAAATAAACTTGTTTACTAATTATTGTTATTTCTCTTAATTTTGATAATATTGGTACGGTTCAATTACGTATAGATAAAAATATTGGCCAAATGACTGCCGCGGCCTCGGCGGCACACCTCCATCCGCTGAGGCATAATTGAGGTTCTATGCCGTTAATGTGCCGAATTATCTCATCCTTTAGCTCTCGAATTGTTGCTGGCTTATCGACGTACGCCTTTTCTTTCAAATAACCCCAAAAAAAGAAGTCCAACGGTGTCGTTGACGTTTAGGTGTGTTGACAAACAGCGGGAACTTAGTTACGCATCTAATAAAAACCAAAAAATAAATAGATGGGCCGAGCTCCTCCTTCTATTTGTGGTGTGCGTCTTGATGCTGTTCCACAAATGGAGGGACCTACAGTTTCAGGTCTACTCCGAACGGTAGGTATTTTTTATGAAAAGCTTTTTTATGGCAAATGTACTCTCGGTGGTTTGCCACTATTAGAAAAAACTTTTCCATTTTGTTGTTTCAGATACGCAGATTCGAATCTACGCACTCACGAATGGTAGTCAGGCACCAACCTATTCAGCTACGGCGGCCGCCGTAAATTTTTGAACTTTTCAATGTGAGCATTTAGAAGTAATTCGGGCACGCAGTAACCTGGCTTAAGAAATTTTATTAAAATAAGCCCAAGTTTTAAGTGACTAAAAATCGGTTGGATTTAATTTTTTTTTTTCTGAAACGTTGTTGCTCTTTAATATATACAATATGTAAATGAATTTATTGTGCAAGACCGTTTGCAGAAACAAAGTTAAAAAGATCAGCTCTAGTTTTATAAATTATACTTCATTGAGCCATGTTTCGGCGTGCCCGAACATTTTCTAAAGATTCAAGTTAAGTAGTTCAAAGTTTAGATGACGATTTGTTGCATTTTTCTAAACTTTGTATAAACTCTGAAGCTTTGATTTATATATTATAATTTATGTTAGAGAATTAATAGTACTTGAAAAAAATTAACAAAACAGTTTTAGCTCAAATTTTTTTAAATATACAAAAAAAATTATTGCGCACTCGGATCTTAAAAGGCTTTATATATAAAGCTATTCTTTAAAGGGTTGATACCTTATCACTTAAATCCACTCTCTTCAGAAACTTTCAAGTTGTTATTAATGGACTGGTCTAGAGAAATGATTGTCTCGACTTCAAACCTGGCTCCTAGATCTGGTTTACTGAAAGAAGACATGGTTTTCATATCTTTCAAAAAACGATTAGAAACCCTATAATTTTTTCCTTTTGAATTGTTTCAGTTGTAAAGGAGTAAAATATGAGTGGTGCATTTACGGAGATCTCAAGTAGCAGTGTTTTTTTTATAGTAAACGCCTTTGACTTTCTTTTGTTTAACGTGTAGGTGCAATTATACATTTACGCACAAGCTCAGCATTCGCTTTCATGCAATTCTTTCATTCGACACAGTTGGAAATTGATAAAATATAATATATGAAATAATAAAAAAAAATAATAAGTAAATAAGTGCAAATAAAAATAAATATGTAATAAATGAAAGTGGTAAATTATTATCGTTGCTATTCTCACTTAACTCATTTCACTCATTTTATTCGATGAAGTTCGCGCCTTGAGTCTTTTATTAGAAAATGCTTGGCAAATACCCGTACGTAGTTTGCGCTTTCCATGGTTGTGTTCAATAAGCAATTATAAAATATGTAAAGCAAGTAATGACCATGCAATTGCATGAAAGTCACATAATTCAATGAATAAAGCAATTTTATAGTATAAAAATATATTAAAACAAAAATGAAGTGAAATGATTAAATGAAACTAATTTACTTTGACATTTGTATCGAGAGTGAAATAAAGCACAAATCGAGTAGCGTAAATGAAAAATTATTCCAATAAAAATATAATTAATTTATAAATGAAACCAAACGCAATTGACCACAAGCATTCCAAGTGACAAAAAAAAAACCATACACAGTTGCCAAAAGTAATTGTTGAAACATTTCAAATAATAACACATTTTGTAGGTATGTATGAGTGTAAGCATGTATTTTTTAGCCCCAAACACAAAGAATAAAAAAAGAACCACGCCAGTAGTTCATTTTTCTGTTGTGCCATTCTTCAAAGGTAAATCGAGCCAGCAACAAAATTTGCAGCTGACCAACAAAAGTCAGCGGAGAGAATCATAGTAAGTGGCAAATCGAAATAAAATTTAATAAAAACTTGAAAAAAACTGAAACGTTTTCTATTTGCGAACGTGATAAATGGCATAGAAAAGTAGTAGCCACAGATAGATGGCCAATAAGTTTGGTGGTGGCGCATGCGCATAGAAAATGTGTGCAAAATCAACATCGAGCAAATTGTGAAACATATACAAACAAATATGCATACCCATGTGAATAAATATACATATATTTGTTCGAAAAATAAAGAAAATAAAAAAAATAAATAAATCAAAGATAGTCACGGAAAAGTTCATTGCACTGCGCAAACAATGAGCATTTTTCAGTGCAAGCAAAGTGGAGAAGTTCGTGTGTGTGTGTGTGTGTACGTTAGTTGCACAGGAGTCTTACCCTGCAGGTAAACGCATAAGTAATGAAAGAAATGGTGCGCCTTGAGGGAGTTTAGGATACAAATTTATAACATTAGAACTATAATTAGGTCTCCTTTTTCCACTTTTCCATGCGAACGACTGGTGTTGATAACAACAATTGAGATTTAGTACGCACTTCATCTTTTTTTTATAGCTCTCAAGAAGTGCCGTATGCGATAAATTATTTTTATGTGAAACGAAGCTGTAGCCTAGCTTGCTCTGCATCCGCTTTCAAATAAGGATGGGTATTTGAGAATCATTTAGGATGTTCCGGATGAAGCGAAGAAAACATTTTTATTGATTTTTTTATTTTATTTGAACACATTGTGTTTAATTTAATAAGATTTCATTTATTTCATTGAAACAGACTGGTTCGAATAATTTATCGAAAGTGAAAATATTTATTTAATCTAATAAAAGGAAATATCAGGAATTGCTTATGTATTTATACAATAAAGTGCTATATTATATGATATAGAGGCCATGGCTACACTTGGAATATATCAGGCCAGTCCATAAGTTCGTCGTTTTTAAAGGTGGTTTTAAAATTAATAAAAAAGATGTTTAAAGTATTTATTAATCAATAATATATTTTCCTTCATTATTAACAATGTCTTCCCAAAATTTTTTGTCCTTGGAGCCAAAGCACGCTTCGATATCTCTTTTTATGGCTTCTTTTTATGAGTAGTTCTTGTTACTCATATGGGATTGAAGTCCACGCAAAAGATGATCATCTCAAGGTGCAATATCCGGAGAGTATGGTGGATGTGGCATAAGCTCCCATCTGAGCTCGTTCAGCTTGCCTAATGTTTGCCTTGCGGTATGAAGTCTTGCGTGGTCGTAGTGAAAAAAAAATTTGCGCCTATTCACTAAAGACAGTCCATTTTTTTTAAGTGCCTTATTCAGGTTTGATAGCTGATGGGAATAATAATCAGCAGTTATCTTCTGGTTTGGTTCCAGAAGTTCATAATAAACAATACCGGCCATATCACACCAAATAGACAGGAGAATCTTCTTGGGGTGAAGGCCATCTCTAGTGGTCGGTTCTGGTGTTTCATCTTTATCTAACCATTGGCGTTTGTGAACAGGATTATTGTAAAGGACCCATTTTTCATCACCAGTAACGATACGGTTCAAAAGACTTTCATCTTCAAGCCGTTGCAGCAGCTGAGAACACACATTCACTCTCTGCTGAAGGTTAGCGACGGAAAGTCTATGCGGAACCCATTTTCCCAGCTTTGAAACCTTTCCCAACTGAACCAGGTGCCTGTGAATTGTTCCATGCGATGAATTTAACTTCTGAGCTATCATACCGACTGTCAAATTTGGCTCAACTTCCACGAGTTCGAGCAAGACGTCGGAATTTTGAAAACCTTACACTGACGGTATCCTCTCCGTGAACAGTGTTTATTTCTGCGGCAGTAGTTGTTGCATTTTTACCACTTTTATAAAAAAATACAAAATATGCCTCTTATACGTGATCGAAGATTCCATTTTTTTTTTTGTAACAACACGTGTTTCTTTCTATCCGCGATTAAAATCACTTGTTGAATGCGCAATATATCAAAGAAAATATAAATAGTTCCGTTATATTCCGCGAATAATTTTTTGTATGGAAAAATCGTACAAAAATGAAATTATGGGTAAAATACGCACGAACTTATGGACTGACCTGATATTTTGCTACTATTGCATTTGAATTTTTTCTATATTTTTTGTATATTTTTTCTAAATTTTTTATTTCATTTTTTTACATATTATATCTTTTTATTTAATCTCATATTATTTTATGTTATTTTATTTCATTTAATATTTTTTCTATTTAATTTATTTTGTTTTTTGTTTAATTTTTACTTTATTTTAATTTTTTCTTTTATTTAATTTATTGTATTATGTAATTTTATTACATCTTTAAATTTATTTCATCTTATTTTGTTTTATTTCATTTGATCTTATCTGTTTATTTTGACTTTATTTAATCTTACTTTACATATTTTATTAATTTTATTTCATTTAATTCTTTTTTTTATTTAATTTTTTTTTTATTTTCTTTTATTCAAATTTTATTTTTTTTATTTCGCCTAATTTTGTTTTAATTAACTAATAAATTTACTTTTTTACTCTAACTTTTTTATTTATTTTATTTTATAGTTTATAGTTTTATAATAGTTTATTTCATTTGATTTCTGTTTTTTTTTTTGTTTAACTTTTAGTTTAGATTATTTCACTATTATTTTCAGTTATTTTACAATACTTTATTTTCTTAATATAAAAAAAATTTCATTTATTTTTTCTTTTTTTTTAGTTTTATTTTGGTTTTTTTATATTTTTTTGTTATTTTACGCCACGATCTGAATGTGCAGAGAGCAATACAACATTTTAACGTACTAATTCTGAACCAGAAACTTGTTTGACTAACTCAATTTTTTTCCTACAGGGTATATGAAGGTTGTTGTACTACTGGAAAGTTGTTGTTATTATTGTCGTGTTTGCGTACATTACTTGCTCCTTCTGTGGCCGCAGCTTTGTGGTTTTCTATGCATTTGAAATGAAAATTGCACTTCGCACGTCGGCTTTGCGAACAATAACAACAACAGCAATAAAAAGAATTACAATACAATACAAACAAGGTAGCTTTTAATAAGAAACAATAGACGACCGGTGGCGCCTATTCCCAAGGAAATTAAATGTGCTATGAAAAATAATGCATTCCTTTTACAATAAATATAAAGGCGACCCCACATTAAACTCCTATATTTTATATGTCTGTTTTTAGTCAACAACTTTTATATGTACAAAATTGTTTAAGCACTCGAAAGGAGAAGTTGAAAAAGTTAACTTACTGAACTTGCAATGAGCAGGAAGCCCCAGAGAATACTTTACCTAAACGCCAGTGGTTCATTGGTAGATGAAGTCATATCTCCAAATATGCTGTTGCTATTTTCTTACATATTCAATCTATAATCTCTTATACTATGTATGTGCATACATACAAATATTCATATCTATCATATCATTTCCTAATATATGTCCTATACTCCCTTGTCATAACAAACTATCTATGTACTATGTGGATCAAAATTTTATTGATATTTATTCAGGCATAGACCACTTTCCGGAAAAATTCTAAGAGAATCACTCTGAAGGGACACCCTCTTTGATAGTAAAAATAATAAAAAAATATTTTAAGCATTTTCCTTGTAATCAAGGAGAACAACAAATCAGGAAGACTCGATTTCAGTCCGAAATTTTTTTTTATAATCGAAAATCTACAAATTTTACCAGCCAATGCCGTTAGTGGAGTAAGGCCGCATATCTTTACTTTCCATTTTTAATGCCTTCATTAAAGCACAAATATTAAGAAGAAGTCAATAATTAATAAGCGCCTTATCTAGTCTTCATATTTTATGCAATTACAATTATGGAAGTAAATTTAAGTTTTCTGCTTTAAAGTTTTCATAATAATTCATGGGTCCACTGGTGTGCACGCATATTTTTTGGCTCTTTTTTTGAATTTTCATAATAATGACCATGTGAAGAAAATTTAGCCTAATGCAATATGCACGCATATATGTATATAAGTGTGCATAGTAGTAGTGGTCACATGCCGATGCACAAATCCAATACCCCATAATTCATTGCATTATTTTATTTTCTTGTTGCAATTCGATTGCTTCAAGTCATTTTCCACCATTTTTCATGCACTTCATGCACTTCATACCTATCAGTTATTCGTCTTATTTACTCTTGTTTCAGATTTATACTCATTCGTACATTCAAGTAGCTGCTTAATGTTAACGATTTAATTTTAATTTAAATTTCATTGCATGCATTGAAAATCGTTTGTTGGCATCAAATTGCAGGAAACAGAAGTGCGGTGGTAATTATAAATACTTTTGTGGCTAATTGCAGCAGCAAACACTTTGAGAGTACGCATACCATATAAATAATTCACTATACACATGCACATTAATACTTATACATACATACACACACTCATATGTGTGTACAACTCATTGAAATTGCATCTGGTTTACAGTAACAAAAATGAATGAGTGGTGTCAGTTAAAATGTATTGCTTAATAATTGAGCGGCAGTCAAGGGGAAACAAAAATATAGGCAATTCAAAGTGGAATGTTTATAAAGCTATTAAGTATTAAAATATTAAAAAAAAAAGTTAAGGAAATAATTTGAGTGAAGGAAATTGATTAAGGAAATAAGCTTCCTGATATGATTTCTTTAATTTAATGAGACTGTTAAAAGACCGTATTAACTTGGCCAGCGGCAGACACAGAAAAAAGGGGTCATCCTCCCGTTGTACGAACCAGTGCAGCCTTAAAAGCCGTTCAAGAAAGAATTCCCTGAAATCCCCTTAGAAGGCAGAAAAGCATGTCCAGGGAAGTGAATGTAACGACCAGATCCATATAAAGACTAGTTAGTGATGATTTCGAAGTGAAAGCCTTCCGTTGCTCAATTGGCCATCTTTTGACAACACGATTGAAAAAAACCAGACTCGACAGAAGCAAGCAGCCTCATCGATAGCACGCGAGCAACGGCCATGAAAATATTATTTTCACCGATAAAAAAATGTGCACTACTGCAGAAGTTTTTAGTAGGCAAAATGACAAAATTTATGCTAAGACTTATAAAAACACAAAAAATGTTGATCCAACAGTTCAGCGTGGCCACCATCCAGCCTCCGTAATGGTTTGGTGGGAAAGTTTGGTAAAGGCGTTATATATATAATTGGCGCGTACACCTTTTTTTGGGTGTTTGGCCGAGCTCCTCCTCCTATTTGTGGTGTGCGTCTTGATGTTGTTCCACAAATGGAGGGACCCAGAGTTGCAAGCCAACTCCGAACGGCGGATATTTTTATGAGGAGCTTTTTCATGGCAGAAATGCACTCGGAGGTTTGCCATTGCCCGCCGAGGGGCGACCGCTATTATTAGAAAAATATTTTTCTTCATTTGGGTCATTCTGGTTTCACCGAGATTCGAACCAACGTTCTCACTGTGAATTCCAAATGGTAGTCCGCACCAACCCATTCGGCTACGGCAGACGTAAAGGCGTTACATCTCTTCATTTCTTCATTTAAGATCAGGGCAAGAGTGTACCAGGAGAATGTCTTAGAAGGCATGGTGAAACAGTTGAGCAGTACTCTCTTCATGGAGAGGGTTGGATCTTCTAGCAAATTTTCGCTCCAACACATAAAGCAGAAACCACCCAGCAGTGGCTACAAAACAATATTCCTGGGTTCATTGCCATCTGAAAGTCCAGATCTGAATCCATTGAATTACACTTTGTGATTAGAGTTGGGGGGATGACCTGTCGAAGACCTCAGAGAAATTTGAAGAGTCCCAAACAATCTTCGGTTCGAGCAGCGAAGGCAACATCCATGGAAACCGTGCGTGTTACAAGAGCTGAATGGCTTCATCGTTTGAGGGCTTATGTAAAAGCAAATGGTGATCATTTCCCCATATAAAGCAATCCAGAGGCATTGCATTGCACGAAGAGGACCGCTAGTGAACGGAAACCCTTCTGGAAGGAAGATTGTGTCCAAATTGATTTGCAATAAATCGATAGTTAAGCCTGATATATGGCAAGTTGCGTCATCTTCTTGGTATTAAATGTCGTCGATTTTTAGCTTGTTTATTAACATATCTTCTTTTTAATTGGCGCTATAATTACGATTACGTGATTTTGGCCGAGTTTAACAAAGCGCGCCAGTCGGTTCTTTCTTCTGCTAACCGGCGCCAGTTGGACACACCAAGTGAAGCCAAGTCCTTCTCCACTTGATCTTTCCAACGCAGAGGAGGCCTTCCTCTGCTACCACCAGCTGGTATCTCAACGAATAGTTTCAGAGCTGGAGCGTTTGTATCCATTCAGACGACATGACCCAGCGAACGTAGCCGCTGGATCTTTATGCGCTGCGCTATGGCGTCGTAAAGCTCATACAGCGCACCGTTCCATCGCCTTTATTTACATATATAATAAGTAAATTGAACAAATTTTGAAATAAATTTAATAATATGAGATTTATTAAATGTTGAAAGTTTTGGTATCGAATTTTTTTTAAATGAAATATTTTCAGTTCAACATTTTGATACTTTTTTCAAATTTATTAAGTTTTTTTCTGAGATCTATTTAATATCACAAGTTTTGGTATGAAGTTTTTAAAATCGGAATATTTTTGGATCTTTTCAACATTTTTACGTCTTGGTTTTGAATATTTACTATAAAATATTCATTTGGAAAAAACACCATTTTTCTTATCACAATTTTTTTTTTTTGTCAAATCCCCTAAATTTTTGCGTAAATGCTTTTTTGTTAAAAGCTGAAAATATGCTCAGTAATCTCCGCAAGTTTTATAATGAAATCTCCATAACGGCCCGAATTATGTTCAAATACGTACAGCAAATCAGTGCAAATACTGCCCCAGCTAAGCGCTAGCTTACGAAATTATGTAGGTAGCAGTGCTTCGATCGATTTGAAAATGGTCTTAATGCGCGAGCATTGACAAAATATAGCAGACGAATTATTTCAGCTGCAAAGCAAACTAGCGACATTAAAGTAGTTCATAAGTAGTAAACTCCAGATGTAACACACACAAGTATACATTTACACATACTAATACACTTGTTTGTCCACTTTTGTATTCACTCTTCTTCTGCTTTCATCCTATTATATTTGTCATCCAATCAGTACTAATTTGCATATTTTGTTATGCTTTAGAAAATTTCTCCATTACTATTTTAAATACCACTTTTGAGCTCCCCGACCGCATATTTGTGTTGCTTATAGCAGATCTTGTATGTAAGTGTATATTTAGGTTCAAATACTTGCTTACAATCGTGAGCTTAACATATTTAGGAGTATAATAAAATAATTCAGTGGCTTGCAGAGTAGCAAAGAGTGGGCACTGGGGTTTGCCACAACTCCATAAATGTGCTCGAGATGAGCAAAACTACGGTCGCGAAGAAGCATCTAAGAGCAATCAAAAAGTGTGGAACTTTTTTAAGATGGAAATGTAAAATATAAATAGACTCAAGATGGTTGCGTGTGTCCCAAATTCGTTAAAATATATTCAGATTACTGCTCGTTGCTTATTCGAATAAATTCTTTACTTTAGAACTTTCGAAATACGCGCGAGAAAGTTGGTTATAAAATACCGACGGCGCTAGGTGGGAATTAAAATTTATATACAGAGAATTTCATAGCTACAGCGCAGGAACTTATTAATAATTTAATAGTTTTTTTTTTAATTTTTTTATACAAATAAAGTTGAAACTACAAAAAAAAAATTCGGAATTATCAAATTTAGCACATTATTTAGAAAAAAAATTAACGAAATTTCAAACAATTTATACACAATTTTTAAAAAAGTTTAGGTATGAAATTGTATAATATATTAAATTTTACTGTGATCAGGAGCAAATTCCAAATAGCTAAAAAATCGCCTTGATTCTTGACCATTTACTTTGCTGACGGTGAACCCTACACCGTCTTTCGTCTTTCTTCATTTGAGACAAACAATAGAGAAAATGCTCAAGCCCGCCCGCAAAAACACAATTAAATGGGCTATAACCCTGCATACTAGACATTTTACTAAAAAATCTGAAAAAAAAGTTTGAATTTTTTATGCAAATTTTCAAATTTTTAAATTTTTCACTAAGTTAAAAAAAGAAGTTGTTTGTGGATAATGTTGAAAGTGTCGATAAAATCACAGAAACAATCAAAGTTGACTGGCATGTTAGTAATCGTAGCATGGCCCAGGAGCTAATGATCGACCATAAAACAGTTTTAAGCCAATTGCGCAAAAAGTGTAGGCAAAAATTTTACCAAAACATTATGGAATTCTTTTTCCCGAAACCAATATTTTAAAATATTGCATCAAGTAAAAACAAATACTTGCTTGGAGTTTGTTGTAGAAGCACTATTTTTTTATAAAAAGAAATTATTATTAAGTGTGCAAATAAGTTCCCGCTGTTTGTCAATAGATCCCGCCAGTAGTGTGTGGTAGTCGATTCTAGCATAACCTAGGAGATGCTGCGTTAAGTGAAACAACGTGCCGAGATTGGTTCCGTCGCTTCAAAGACGGTGATTTTAATGTTGACGACCGTCCGCGTGAAGGAAGGCGAAAAACCTTCAAAGACGCTGATTTGGAGGCTTTGCTCAATGAGGATCCGTGTCAAACGCAAGAAGAGATTGCTTTAGTATTAGGAGTTACCCGCCAATCCATTTTCAAACGATTGCGTGCTTTGGGAATGATTCAGAAACAAGGGACTTGGGTTCCTTATGAGTTCAAAAAGGATGTTGAACGTCGTTTTCTCCTTTCCAAAGAAAAGAAAGTCATGGGGCCTCCCGGGCATGCTTCTACGTTGTCGTTTTGGCCGAATATTCACTTTGCGAAGGTTATGCTATGTATTTGGTGGGACCAAGTTGGTATTATTTATTATGATCTGTTAAAACCAAGTGAAACCATCACTGGGGATTGGTATCGACTTCAGTTGATGCGATTGAGCCGAACACTGTGCGAGAAGCGGCCGTATTACGCGGAGAGGAAAAGTGATTCTGCTGCATGACAACGCTCGGCCTTACGTTACCAAACCCATTAAAACCTACCTGGAAACACTGAAATGGGAGATCCTACCCCATCTGCCATATTCTCCAGATTTTGCTTACGAAAAACTTGCGTATGAAGGTGAAACTATGGATTTTAGGGAGTAATGCTGTAAACTCAGTCTTTCAGCTTCTCCTAAATTATTATTTTTATTAAATTTCCGTAGGACTACATTTTCAAAAAACCTTTTTAAATGCTTGTACTAATTCCATGATATTAATATGGCTATCAAACGAAAGAGAGTACATTCCGTTGACTTTCGTTTTGGCAGCACAAATATATTAAAATATCTCGAAAAGTGTATTCTTAAATATCCATGAAATTTTCTATGGAATTATTTGAAAAAATAATTCGTTGAAGGCAGTAATATGTACTTCAACTTAGTTCTTCTTGCTGTTTTATAAAAATTCAGAACGGCTCCGTGTGGGAAACACTCACATGGGAGTGGCCGGGACGATCTTCTTTCGTATGCAGTTCAAGCAGTTCACAACTTGCGGGCTTCACCCAAGTATCTTCTGGCTAACTTTCGAACACCACTTATTTGGGAAAGAGTTAATGAGAGAAGGCAAAATCGCCCAAGATATCTTGTTGATCTCGGGATTTGGAACCCACCAACTAAAAAAGGAGCTCCTAATGAAAACAGAAACTCCGATGAGAACTCCGTATCAGAGTACGATGACGATGAAAGAAAAACAACTGGCGCGGTTTTTTCAACTCGGCCGAAATCGCTGAAGGGGGAAGAAGAAAAAAATTAAAATATTTTCTCTTATGAAATAAAGCTTACGCAAGGGACACCAGTTTATATTATCCTTTTTAACGAACATTAAAAAATTAAATTGATAAGAGAACGGAGAACTATACCAGAGCTATAATTTTATGTGCTATGGAAAATTTAAATTTTCGTGGCCAACGAAATGAGCTGATTTTTGTAGCTTGGTGTAGTATGTAAAATTCCTGTATGAAATTTGGCTCGCTATTTGCCCGTTTTTTGCATAAATTAAAAGATACCTTGTGGTATTCTTGTTAAAGGTTAAAACTATTTTATGCGTCTGGTTTTTTTTGATTATTTTCTTTTATTGTAAAGTAAATTTCTTGCGAAATATTTATAAAATATATAAAAGTAGTCAAAAAAGTTGATTTCATAGTTTTTGAATAGTGAAATTAAAATTTGAAAAGGTCAAGCCAAGGAGCACCAGGAGATTGGTATTTAAAGCTCTGGAAAGGGGGTAGATATTCAAGGAGGGAAGGAGAAAAGTATTAGAGAAAGAATAGAAAGAAAGAATAGAGACAGAGATAGAGACAGCGGTAGTTAGTCCTGTGAGAATTTTCCAGAAAGAGAGTAGATAGTCAAAGAGGAAAGGAGAAAAGTATCAGAGAAAGAGATAGGAAAGAATAGAAACAGAGAACGAGACAACGGTAGTTAGTCCTGTGAGAATTTTCCAGATTCTTTGTCAAATCTGTAAATCTCCTCCAGTTTTAGAGAACTAATATTACTCATTCTCACGACATTGGAACCCAAAACTCGTTACCGTGTATTTTTTTATTTAAATATTTTAAATTTAATTTTTTTATTTTTGGTTTTTTGAAATTTGATAAATTTTTCCGGATTTTGTACAAAACTTGGGACTTTGAGTTATAATGTTTTTGTTTTAGAATGCACTTTACTTTTCTAAAAACGTAAAAAAACAATGTAAATACAAGAAAAAATAGTTAAAACCTAGTAATTCGTCGCGCTATTATTATTCTGAAATCAGGTGTAAACATATGAAAAATTTATTTAGCCTTTATAAGCATCGCTCTAGTATAGAAGACTCCAGTAGCGAACCTGGAATGCATTGAAGTCATCGTAAAAGCTAAAGACTTAAGCAACGAACTTGCTTTTCACAATAACTGAAATGTCTGTGGAATGCCAGCATAGAATTCCACTACACCAACACAATAAACACATTAAACAATTTACTGCGCGCTCATAGCGAAGCACTTATATAAATATATATGTACATATTGCAATGTGTGTGTATGAGTTTGTAATTCGTATGCGCTAATTATGCATTGTAGCTGTCAACTGTCAGACCAGCAAACCGATTCATGATGTAATATTTATAATAATTTTTATACGCTACAGCAACATAAATTTATTTTTAATTGCGATGCAAGGAATGCACAAACATAAACATCATAAACAACCACAAAACAATGCACGACTAGTACAAAAGATGAAAAAAAAATTTTTTTAACAAAATCAGAGCTCAATAAGAAATGTGTAGCATCGATCTTGTGGCGGTCATGTGAATTGTCAGTTAATCGCTAAATTTGCCATTTTATGGGAATTTAAAGCAAAGCAGCGTGTAGTATTGGCTGAGAAAATTATCATCGACTAGCGACTTTGAGAATTTGATTAATTTTATATGTTAGCACATTTGTTTGTGTTGAATTGTTGCTCTACAGCTGCCAAATGCATCGGCCGCATGATCAGCGCAAATCAGTTGTGCACTTCAATCGCAAATGACCACTGTCCCACCACTTTGAGTCGTCATGCAAGGCTTTGCGTTATTGCCGCGCTGTACATTTGTGCACACATTTTTGTTTATTTACTTTTTTCTTTTCATGTTTTTGCACACCGCCTACCTTGACAGCAACAAATTGGCTCTGCTGCGAAAACCGGCTGCCCGCAGCTGCCAAGGCAGCACATTCCATGTTTTGCTATATTTCGCCTAGCCTTGCGGTTTTCATTGATGCGTCGCGCACTCACACACATACACATGCACACATAGTTCTACTCATAATGGCATGCAGTTGGTCGTGCTTGCGGCGTGAGCGAGCGTTTGTGGCATGCGGCATGCAGTAGCATGCATATGCAACATTTTCTATCGAATCATTCTAGTTTATTCTATTTGGCGTCTGTGCACGTTTGAGAGTGTGTGAGTGTGCGGTTGCAATTTTTCTTCTTTTAAATTTTTGCAGGTGTCTGAAATTAAGTGCAACGGCATAGCTGTTGACCCAGTTTTCTCCCGATTTGTTTGAGTTGAAGTACCCGCGCGTGTATGTGGGCTTATGTGTGAAGTTAACGCACAATGTTACTGTAGAATGCTGCTTAAATGCTTACGCGTACATTTGTCTACTTTAATTGGAGACTTTGTGTAGTAATAGCAATAGTAATATTTATTACCAAGTAGAAGTTAGGTGGATTCATTCCACGAAATAAAGCAAAGTTCAGCGAATTAGACTCAAGTCGTATTTTTTGGCGATGTCGGTATCTTTGGAGATACATAAAATTAGTTAATTGTGTAATAAGTTTAAATTTAAGCTTCTGCTATGAAATGAGTACATGCAAATGGCGTACTAAATTTGTTTGCCTAAAATCAACCTAAAAAATTAAACATTATTTCAGCTTAACTTTTTTGCAGTGAGGTAACATTTGCCGCAATAAAAGTTTTCAATGAAACTGATAAGAGGTGGTAAGGTATTAGTAAAATATAAATATTTTATTAGTTCTAATTACTCCCTTTAGGAATGAAAAAAAATTACGGAATACAAAATGATTCCTTTCCTTAGTTACTGTGCCCTCCTTTAATAAAAAAATATGCTAGCGCTGAATACCGCAATACGGCAAATCCCAATTAGGAGCAAATGATAGATGAGAGATAATGACAGATTATGGCATTTTCAATTTATGTTGGTGTATTTTCTGGGTATAAAATAGGTTTTGCGTTGCCATGGCGACATGCAAGTGTCTCGATGCGAGATGATTTGCTCTTAATGGTGAACTGCCCTAACAATATACGTTTTTTTATTATTACTACAGTTATTTTTTTTTTGTTTTTTGTTGAACAAATCTGTATTTATTTTTTTATTTTCCGTGAATTGGAAAAAAAAAATTTCTAAGTTTAGGTGTAAAGTGACGTAAAGTTTTTGAATAACTTTTTTACTAAATAAAAACAAAAAATTTTGATTGATGAAAATCTTTATTCAGACTTTTCAACGCTCCATTGCTTGTCTGTTTGTGTACTGTAGTTCACAAATGTCAAAGATGATTGGCGTAAGATGCCATTTGCAAAAAATGTAACTCTTCCGATACATATACATATGTGTATAATTGGCGCGTGCACCCTTTCTGGGTGTTTAGCCGAGCTCCTCCTCATATTTGTGGTGTACGCCTTGATGTTGTTCCACAAATGGAGGAACCTACAGTTTCAAGCCGGCTCCGAACGGCAGACATTTTTATGACGAGCTTTTTCATGGCAGAAATACACCCTGAGGTTTGCTATTGCCTGCCGAGGGGCGACCGCTATTAGAAAAAACTTTTTCTTAATTTTGGTGCTTCAGCGAGATTCGAACCTACGTTGTCTCTGTGAGTTCCAAATGGTAGTCACGCACCAACCCATTCGGCTACGACGAAAGGGTGATTAATTGTTTGCCACCTTGTAGAATGAACTATGCTTTCATTATTTTTTAAAGTTAAAGGAAATTATAAATATAATAGCGGAAGCCTGTAATAATTACTTAAATAGTTTGAGCTCTGTCACTCTATTCTGCGCTCTACTTTTGAATACAAAATTTCAAACAACTAATTAAAAATAGTAACATTTTTTTCTCTAGTAATAGTCGGTGGCAAAATTTGCTAAAATCGTTAATTACTTTTTCATCACTAGCACCACTTTGTACTAAAGTCATATATTTTTAACACCTTCGGATGGCCGATATTATCATAATAATAAAAACATCTAATTTTCACTTGCTCATTAAGAGCCGTCTTCTTTTAGGAAATACTATTTTTATTATATTCAGGTTGCGTGTCCTTATTTTACTACATTTAATAAAACAAAATGTTCTTGTTTTTGTTCGAAAATATTTTTAACACCAAACACTTTTCCAATTTATATACATAAGCTTGCTTTTTTTCGCCCGAACTATATAAGTTATTATATTTTTACATCACGCAAAATATTACGGAAACGTAATAAAATATCTCCAAAAGGCGAGTTTTTATAAATAAAATTAGATTAGAAAAATTCACAAAAAACAACCTTAGATGACAGAAGTGTTCAAATGGGAAATGAAATCAAAATAATGAGCTTTTTGGAAGTATTTCCAAATCAGGCTAGCTCACGTAAATTTTAATAATTTTCCGAAATATTTGACGAAAATCTTAAGGGGACGTCTTAGGAGGTCTAGAAATTTCAAAAAGTCGATTTTCTGTTTTTTCGATATTTCGAAAGTATAGTATCTTAAGAGTATAATGTGAAATTTGCATACGGAAATTCCCAATATTATAACTTCTACAGCCCATTAACTAGGTAAAGAGCAGTCCGCGCGCTCCTGTACCTCAAATTTAAAACTCATTTATATCGAAACACCATTTTTCGACCTGGTGTTGTCAGAAAAAAAACCAAACTATTCAACCGAATCGTCTAAAATTTGAATACGTTGTTCACAACATCAATGGGTATCGCCCGTACTAGAATCATATTACATATTATTTCAATTATTTCGTATGTTTTTGGTTAAAAAACTGAAAAAACCGATTTTTAGAGTGTCAAATTCAAAACCGCCCCATTTTGTCAAATTTTTTATTTTTTTTTATTCTAGTACGGGACATAGCTACAGTCATACTGATAAATCATTTTTTTGGCCTTTGTGTGTCAGATAAATAGAAGAGCCAAAATGAATAACATCTTCCAGGACCAATTTATCGGAAGGGTCAACTTCAGCGCCATTTTTAAGATTAAAAAATTTTTTTTTTTCATTTGTGTATGTAAAAGAAATTAAATAAAAAGCCCAAAAAATTTAAATACCGTTTTTCATTTTTTTTTATTGTAAAACAAAATTCCTAAAAATACTCTAACCACCGGGACCCCTTCAGACATAATAAATTGTATAGCTCAGATAGAAAAACAGTACCGATTTTCTTTGGTTTTATGGTGAGTGCTTCACCGTCATATATCATACTTATACATACTTATTTTACTTTACTTATTTCACTTTAATTTACTATAAACAAGCTAATAAATTCTTTTTATTTTACTTCCAGGTATGTTTCTTGGCAAATCAGTCTCAACGAGAATCAAAGCGATTTATAAAATGAGCTGCGTAAGACTGTTTAAAACTTAAAGAAACAAATCGCTCCTGTTTCCTAGAGGTACTGAAATAGAATACGCCATCCGCAAGAAGATCCTAAGCAAAATTTTATGTTAAGATCAAGCCTTGTTCTGTGCACAGGTAAAAAAAAAGTTAAGCAACATAAAACAAAACAGAAATGTTGAGCCTATAGCTTGCACAGGTCCTGTAAAGTCAAATAAGTAATTTTCCACAGATGTGCTAAATATCGAAATAATTCTAATTCCGCAAAATTGCAGTCAAGTTTAAGCAGGCACAGAATCAGAGTGTCTGGCTACGAAATCAAGAGCAAGTTTCTGCATGGTAGCATTATGACAAATCCGCTTGAAGTGGTGCCATTGTTTGCCGATCTGCGTAACTACGACAAGTAAAAGTCAGAAAATCTTATAAGAAAATCGAGCTGGGATTTATATTCAGATCCATGGTCCTAAAGTACAGGCTCATTTGTGGGCAGTTAACTAAAAAGGGTTTACCCTATAGGAGAAAATGTCGATCCGGCACATTGGAGGAAAGTAAAAAAACAGGTTTCCACCATAGCTGAAAGTGTACAACGTTCAGGCACAGAAGACACAAAATACTTAATGACTTCTCAAAACAAAATCGAAAGGAAATCTTCAAGTGTTTCCTTATTAAAATAAGAAGATTCAACAAGCAGTCCGCATGGTTGAAGATAACCAGAAATTTCGAAAGTGAACTATATCAGAAACTCCGTAAGAAAGCATATGGCAAATGGTTATTATTGCGCTATTTGAGTCCTCTACTAGTTACCAAGGGAGTGCCACCAACCAGAAGCCAACCCAGAACCCAGAAGCTCACACATCAAGATAGAATCATTACTGATTAAAACAGAAGGTGAAACGCAAAAACCAAAAGCAATTTAGGCTAAAGCCTTAAATGCATTTTAGGGGGGAATACTACTTGAAAATCTTAATGTGCCAAAATAAAATCTAAATACCACAATGAGATTTATCAGAAGTTCAAAAAAAAAAACTTAAATCCAATTTTATTTGCGCCATAAATTTCATTCTTTACTTCAAATATTCATTTCTTGCTATTCTTCGCATATTTTTTCATTCCTTGCTTTGTTTTTGCTCCTATGGTGTTTTTCATTTAACATTGTTTTGGTTTTGTTTTGTAACATTTGCTCAGCAAGCACCGCTATGTGTACGTTGCGCGCGCACCGTTCTTAAACGGGAAAATGCGGTCAAATCCAATTCACCGCATCCAATGACCGAAATTGTCGGTAGAAGCCTGTTTGCCAGCTCGCCCGTCGCACACAAACGCCATGCCTACGAATGTATGTATGCATGTGAGCTTGTGTTTGCGGGCGATTGTTGGCGCTGTCGATTACCACTTCGTTTACTGATTACAGCACATGCCATTACAACAACAGCAACGACAACAAACAACTGCAGGCAACAGTCATCGCACATTGCAAGATCATTCGCGACCTCGGCCTGACAGGCAACCAATGCTGGAAGGAACCTGTTACCCAGCGCTTACCCAGCTGGCTGACTGGCTGACCGGCTGACTGACTGACTAACTGCTTGGCAGTCTCAATGGTCGAACGTTTCTTTAATAACAGCTAAACGGAACATGCAACGTAACTGCATTGAATGGCTGGTTATTTATGCGTAGACTTTTATGGCAAACAATATTAGCAACAACAAAACAAATGCGCACGCTAAAACAATAATAATATTAAAATAGCGAAAAGTGTACTTGGTTGACCAAAGCAGCATTCTGCTAGCAACATGCTGCCGCAACATGTGCTGCATAAGTAAGTCGGACGATTGCTTGGCTATTATTGCTGCTACTTATTGATGACGTTGCTAGATTTTATTGTTTTCTTATATCTCTTGTTGTTGTTGGTGTTAGTGGTGGTATAGTATTACTGGTATTGCTACCGCGTACCCATCACATGAAATGGCATTTTTACTCGAACACTTTATGTAACTGTTTCGTGAAATATTTATGCTTATTGAAAATGGCCGCAGGTGGTTTGGCACGACGCAGAGTAAGAAGTGAGTGGTGGAGTGGAGGCAGGCAGGTGCTAAGGAAACGCAGAATATTTCTAACGCTACTAAGCATTAATAACAGACTGCTAAATAAAGCTGTATGCACTTGTGTGTGCTGAGGCTGTCGACAGTCAACAGCCGATGGCGCTAAATGTGCCGCTGAATAGGCACAAAAGGCATACACACACGTATATACAGTGAAACCTTGATAATATAAGGAAAATGGAAGGGGTGCAAAAATACTTCGTTATACACTGTAAAGATACTCATGAAAAAGGTACTCATAAAAAACTATCTGCCGTGCGAAGTCGGCTTGAAACTGCAGGTCTCCCCATTTGTGGAACAGCATCAAGGCGCACGCCACATCGACCAAACTCCCAAAAGGAGTGTAAGCGCCAATTGTATGTGTATATATGCATATACTCACATATATGTGCAAATCAAAAAAAAATCAATAAAAATATAAAAAATTTTATAAAAATTTCGGAAACTCACTTTAGTGCACATTGAATTTTAGCATAATAAAGTGCAATTTTCAAGTGAGTCAAAAATCATAGTGACTTTAGAAAATTTGTTTTCGAATAATTTAAAAACAATTCTATAAAAATATAAAAAGTACAAAAAAGGTGTATACAAATTTCGGGTATGAACTCTTGTAACCCAATGAATTTTGGTATTATAAAGTGCAAGTTAAAATCGACTCAAAAATCCGACTGATTTTTAAAATGTTCTTTTGCAAATGAAAAACAAAAAAAAAATATAAAAACCCCGGATATGCACTTTTATAACCCAATAAATGTTTAGTATAATAAAGTGAAATCGCATTGAATTTAAAAAAAATATTTTTTTGGCAAATTTCAAAAGAATTCAAAAAAATATATATAAAAAATACCAAAAAAATTTATAAAAATTTCGGATATGTACTTTTATAGCCCATTAAATTTTGGTATAACAAAATACCAAGTCCAAGTCCAAGTGATGACTCCATCTGTAATGTTCCATTACACAACAAAAAAAGATATATTCGTTGCAATTGCAAGGGAGCGATATAGATAGCTAATTCACGACTGGAAAACTTACAAACATCAATATTCTGATATCAATCCATCCAGAACAATACTCAATCTTCCCGCTCACATTCCTATTTTGAAAGATAAAGCCTTTCATCAGTCTACACCTCGGACACACCATTTTTACACATGGACATATTTTTCTACGTCTCCCTCCTAGCAAATGCTAATTTTGGTAGAATGTCAAAACATTGACACACTCCGACACGAAATCTTTGGCGCAAGGTCGCCAATCTTCTAAAAAAGAACACAACTAGCAATTCATAACATTTGCAGAGAATACAAATAGACAAAATTTACAAAAAGCGCAGAAGGCTCGACCGATGTAGGTAAACGCCGGACACAAACAGTGGCAACAACGGGCACCACTCCGAGCGTTTATCACCAGCACAAATGAAGCGATTCCAGGACCGCAGTAATGGCACAAATGACCGTAAGGCAATATCAATAAATCCGAGGCAATACCAATAAATAGTACGCGCAAGCACTAGCCAGGAAACGGAAATAAGCGCCAAAAAGTAGGCACAAAAAAACTCCAAAAAATTGGGACCAAAAACGCCTCAAACAGTAGGCACCAAAAATATATCTCCTAAAAGTTTACACCAGCAAACAAGCGCCAAAAAGTAAGCAGTGTTATTTCTCACTAGAAATTAGCAACGACAAGGAAAAACTCAGGAAAAATAGCTTCAAGTGTATCTAAGATATATATAAGGCATAGCTCTCTGTCTCCTTTTCCTCTACGTTATATCTTTTTTCTCTCTCGCGGAACGAAAATGATCTAAACGTTGTATGGCCTTGCTATTTTAATCTCCATTCTCGCTCGTCCATCGACGCCTAAGAAGTTTCACTTCAAAAAATTTAAACAATATTTTCAAAACCAAAACCACTTTTTACAAACCACAATACGCTATAAAATTGCATGCTCAAACTTTTTTTTAAATTTTAATTGAACTACATTTTCAAACTCAGATTAAAAAGTGTTAGGTTTGAATGAAAATTTAAAATTTAGAAACTTGTACTTATTGGTTTTTTGTAACAGAATAAGTAATCTTTTCATAAAAATTATTAAAATTAAAAACAAGACAAGTAAATTGTCACAACTTGTCAATAAGTGCATTAAATTTGCTGATAATTAAAATTCATGGCAACTAAAAATGCAGAATTTTTGCAAGAGTTGGTTATAAGTTTCGGTTTTTTTTTAGTTTTTATTTCTACATCGAATAAAAGCGAGAAAACATAAGCTGATTTGATTTTTTGCTTATCCTTTATAGAAATTTGATTGCGAAAGCAAAGCGACTTGCTCTTCATTGAATTGATTATTTTGACAACAACAAAAACAAGGCTAACACTGTGCACTCAACGGGCTGCACTGAATAGCGGCCCCTATTAACACGAACCATCAATACATTTCAGAGATTTTCATGCTCAAAATTTCTTTCTTTATAAAAGGGTTTCCAATAAGAAGTGTTATTTTGATATTCAAAGAAAAATGCTATTTTTTAATATAAATAATCGGATGTTTATTTCATTATAAAGAGGAAGGTATGCCGTTAAAAGTGGAAAATAACATCAGGCAGATGACCACCACGAAAACGCTTACAGGACAATGTCCTTTTCATGAAATTTTTCATTTCCGAATTGCAAAGTGGCTGCCCTATGTCCTCCATAGCCTCATGAAGTCCATCTTTGAGGTCTTGAATAGACACAGGGCTGTTGGCGTATACCTTCTCTTTCACGTGGCCCCAAAGAAAAAATTCACAAGGTGTTAAGTCACAAGATCTCGGCGGCCAATTGGATCACCTCTTCGAGAGATAACACGGTCCGGAAGCTTTTCCCGTAAAAGATCAATGGTTTCGTTGCTTGTGTGGCACGTAGCGCCGTCTTGTTGAAAATAAACGATGTCCAGATCAATACCATCCAATTACGGCCATAAAAAATCGTTAACCATGTCTCGATAGCACAATCCATTCATTCATAACACCTGTTATTGGAAAACCCTTTATTTATAAAACATTTTGGTGTGGAAAATTATGCAGTGGTGAGGTTTTTCAGAGAATTCCGCCAAAAAAATTGACACGGAGTTTTTTTGTTTTATCTAAGTTCATTATATCGAGGCTGCACTATACTAAAATGTGTAAAAAGCACTAGCACATAAGTACATACATATATTAAGAAAGGCAGTTGCATGTGTATATGTGCACATACCGTTACTACACGCCGTCACACTGTCCATTATGATGATGAATTCGTTTGTTTTAACGGCCTGTGACGCCGTCCAAACGCTCTTCATGCCATGCTTCTTCGCAACCTGCTGACTTAAATTTATTTTCATAAGTACATACCTACATAGGTACGTATGTTGTTGAATTCCAAATGTATAATTTTTTTTTTTCGACTTGCGCTTATTTTTGTCATCGCTTGTTGCCAGTTAGTTACTCCGCCCTGCTGTCTCTATTTAATGAAGATGAATAGCAAATTTTTCTGCACAATTAATTTGCGAACTCATAGCTAAAGTTAGACATGGTGAAAATGCTGTGCTGGTGCAGCGTGTGAATTTACTGCCCCATCTGTGGTCACTTCAGATACAGTAATTTTCGCTCACACACGCATAAGTAGGTACGTATGTGCTCGCTTGAGTGTGAACGATTGAAGTGTTAAATTCCGCACGTAAATTTTGTGGTAAAATCATAACCATAACCGCGAAATTTTTTGCCGCTAGAGGCTTTAGCGGTATTGAGGTGGAATTCGCTGAATTCGCTGAACTATGCTGGTTGAGTGCTGCGTGCGTGTGTGGCAATAAATCAAAAGACTTAGGCAAATATGTGTAGTTGGGTTAACGGATTTTTGGGCAGATTTTTTGAGAAATTAATGTTATGTAAATAATTAAGTAATTTTTTAAAACATTTATCTTTTAACGTAAAAAAATGTATAAGTATTATTATTTAGATTATCACGGAGAGAGCTGCGCGATCGCACTTTTCTGGCTAGACTTTTCGGACTTTGGACGTGAGTTCAACATATTTCTATTGAGCTTCAGGAGAGTTTTCTAGAACTTAATTTTCTATTGATTTATGGGTATAACCTTTTAAAAAGAATCCTCGAATAGGACGAAAAAAGGCCCGACCCGGTTGCCTAACGAAGATTTTAAAAAAGATGTCCAAGCGTGGGTTAATAAATGAATAATTAAAGAATAATCATTAATTAAAGGGGTTACAGGTAGTCAGAGGCCCGAAAAAATTATGATTTTCAATACTTTTTTTTTTGCTAGTCAGTTGCTTTATTTTACACAAATAAAAACGTAGCATTAAATCGTCATATTTCCACTTGACTTTAGCAAAATTTCAAAAACAAAAATCAATAATTGTAAAAGTTATCGCTGTTTGTGTGGAGCCCGTTTCTCCAGAAGTCCCTTGCGGTGATCATCACAACTGCTTGGAGATTCATCTAAAATCAATCGGGCAAGAGAAATTAGTTTTATTAACAGATCTTGTGCTTGACCGAAGCATTTGTTTTTCAAAATTAACAATATGGCGGCGTCAGGAAATATATTTCAGATTCTTGAGAAAAAAACCAAGAATTAATTGTTTAAAAAAATCAAAATGTTTGGAAAAAATCCTTCGATCAGGCACGAGCTTTTCATGTTCTTCAAAAGTAGTATACATTTTATTGAAAACTATTGAGATTGCAGTTGATATATTTGATTAATTTTATTTAGAAATTTACAAGTCGATATTAATGCGGTCACAGGAACAAGAAGAATACGAATTAGAAACAGATGATGAATAAGAAACAGATGATGAGTAATAACAGATGACACGCATAGTGTTGCCAGAAATAACTTGAACACGCCCTCTCAATATGCGGATCATCTAAGTAGTTAAACCAAGTCCAGTAAAAACTACCAAGCGGTTTTTGAATTACAGTGTCACCAGTTCACAAAACATAGTTTTGCGAAAAACGCACTTAAAGTTTTGCTATCGGCTCCGGAACGCCCGAGCGCCCTTTGTTAATTGTTGAATAATTCGAACAGGTTCACTTCATATTTTCATAAAATATTTTTAAGATATTATACTTTAAGAAAGTGCAAAAGAAATCCAATTTTTTTAAAACTCTGACTACCCCTGGCCCCATAAAACATTTTTGAATTGAAGCATAAAGATATGAGCCTTTTTCTATGAAAATGGCTTAAAGTGATTTTCACGAAAAATTAGCTATTGATAAAAATGAATGCAATTTACTATGAACTTTTTATTTATAAACTTTTTTCCCGGGGTAAAAAGTCCCCTATCATTTTAAGTTCTCATGTTCTTTAAAAAAACACCCTATATATGATTTTTTATTATATTATCAAAACTGTACATATAATTACCGACGTGAACCTCTCCAGCAATATTTCTTAAACTGTTAGTGATAAAAATATGTTCACCTCAGATATTGACTTGGTGGCGCAAATTTACTCACCCTATCGGAGAATTTCTTATTTTTGCAATATACCTTGCATTAACCAATTGGATGTCTAATTTTTGGTGCAATGACATAGCTGACATGCAATAATTTCTTTCTTCCCATCAATCTACATATCTCCCCTTCTTGTCATGTCGCTTGCGTTGGAAGTTCAACTGACGAACAGCTTACCATTACTGAAAGTTTACAAGTTATGACTCTCTAAGCCATTCGTTTGAAAAATTATAACCTCGAGTGTAGTGTACAGTGGTTGCCTTTCCATCTCTGCTTATTTTTATCATTTAATGAAAGATCATTTGTGCACTCCTAGGAATTTTCGCTATGCTGCCTACAGCTTCGCCCACTTCTTCAACGTCAGCTCATCACAAACACACACACGTAGTAGGTGAGGCGTTTAAAAAATGAAAAAAAGCATACAAAAAATTCGTAGCATAGAAGGTGAAGAATTCACAAAGCAATGCAAATAAATATTTATTACAAATGGCGCATTAAACTCAGATTATTTATGATGTGTGCTGCTCATTTAGACAGGCAAGCCTACTCGAAAGCTCTGGAGGAAAAAAGAAATATAAAAACCGAAAATTATCTTTTTTATTGTTGCATAAAATGGCAATAAGCCCATATCTTTTTATATAATTAAACTCTTTTTTTAAATTGATTTTTTATTTTCAAGAAGTTTCAATTAAATTGCTGTGTTTTTGTTTCTAGTTTTTTCTTGCTTTTTTTGGTTTTCTGTTTTCAACAAAATTTTTTAATTTTTCAATTTAATGCGCGTCTTTTTCACACTTCCTTTAAAAGACACATATAAAAAAATACAAACTATTATTTCATAAGCATTTCACAATGGCAGCATCATTCCTAACTCATGGCTAAATGTCATTTACCGTTGCCCATGCACAATGGTCACTAAGCCGAAAGTTGAACAAAAGCAAGCAGAGAAACAACAACTAACAAAAAACTATTACTAAAAAGCAGTAAAAGCAAGCAAAGAACTGTAATGGAAAGGCTAAAATCGTAGGTAGTGAAGAAGAATAGAATGTAAAAATAATTTAAAACAAAACAGAAATTGGATTTGAGCCACATAATGAAGTGCCTCTGTGGGGTAATAGCAACAATAGTTATAGGTATATGAAGTATATATAAATTGCCAGAGCAAATTGAGAAGAGTTAGCAAACCATCAGAATCACTTGCCACTTGCGCTGCCGCTGCACTGTTGTCTGGGTGCCATCAGAGGCAATGAGCCGCCTCGCTAATAACTGCCGCTTCAGCTCTTCGACTACTATAACTTCAGCAAGCCAGCCTGTTGATTTAAGTGGCCTAGACACCTTGTGATTATCCACTTTGCCTAAGTTACTATTATTTTCAGCACATGGAAGGAGGGGTAGGATATAAAAGCATAGACATACGAGGTGTGTTCAAAAAGTATCGCGAATTTTGTGTGTTTTCAAAAATTATTTATTTATTCATTAATATCTATTTTGTCCCCTTCAAAGTAATCCCCATGAGATATTATGCACTTGTGCCAACGTTTTTTCCTACCTTCGAAGCACTTCAAAAATCATTTTTTTATCTTGTTCAGCTTCTCCTTCGATGCCCTCTTTATCTCGTCAATCGTAGCGTAGCGTCGTCCTGTCATGGACCTCTTCATTTTCGAGAACAAGAAAAAATCACAGGAGGCCAGATTTGGGGAATACGGTCGTTGTGGCATTAGGCATCATTAGTGTGTTGTTTTTGGCCAAACCAGTCGCGCACCAGCAACGATGTGTGAGCTGGGGCAGGGGCGTTAAGGTGATGCAAGAGCCAATTTTTGCTCTTCCACAAATCCGGGCGTTGCTGGCGAATTTCTTCGCGCAAATTGCGCATAACTTGCAGGTAATATTTCTTATTGATCGTTTTACCCTGTGGCAAGAACTCATGATGCACAACGCCCCTGCAATCGAAGAAAACGCTAAGCAAAACTTTTACCTTCGACCGAACTTGGTGCGCTTTTTTCGGTCTCGGTTCGTGCGGCAGCTTCCATTGAGATGATTGAGCTTTGGTTTCCACGTCATAACCATAAACTCACGATTCGTCACCAGTTATGACCCTCTGGAGCAAATTTGGCTCATCGCGGACAGAGTCAAACATTTCATTCGCAATGTTCATGCGATGCTGTTTTTGGTCGAAATTGACACAGTTTTGGTACGAATTTTGCGGCGACCCATCTCATGCCCAAATCATTGAGAAAAATCGAATGGCACGAGCCAACCGATATGTCTAGGTACTCAGCAACTTCTTTAACGGTGATTCGATGACTGGCCAATACTATTTTCTTCACTTCATGAATTTTTTCGTCTGTTGTTGATGTGCTCGGGCGTCCGACACGCTTTTCGTCGTTCACATCTCTCGACCTTCCGAGAACATTTTGTACCACCGATAAACGTTGCTTTGGTCAAAAGTAGCTTCTCCGTATGACACAGTCAACATTCAGAATGCATCCGCGCACTTAATTTCGCTTTTGACTCAAAATTTGATACAGGTTTTTTGATCCATCTTTTTTAATAGGTAAAAGTCGAGGACGAGCTGAAACACGTGCAAGCAAAGCAGCTATCAACAATTAACTGAACATTCAAAATGGCCGAACTCGTCGGCATGAGTGAGAGACATGAATACCAACATATCGCCACAAAAAAAAAACGAAATTCGAATATACGTAACCTGCGAAAATTCAAAATTCGCTATACTTTTTTTCGAAAGTGGTTTGGATATGGTTTCTGTAAGCTTTCCATGGTCTCTACACTCATATCTTTCGGCTTCGCATACTACTACTTGAAAACGGTGTCCTTTCCGCCTGTGGACACACACAATTGTTATTTAGAGAAGAGAAAAGTATGGTGCAAGAATCTTGGTGGAAGAAACTAACAATTCAATCAGAATTTAGTTCCTTGGCTCGATTGGGAGAGTAGCGGATCCAGAATTTAGATGAAGTGCTAACATTTTTCAGAGCCTTTAGAACAGTCTAAATATCACAGTGGACTCTGAAGAGGTATACGCGCTATCTTCACTCAGTTAGCCCCTTCGTTGCATTAAGTATGACGTAAAGCGTAGAGAATCTCGCTTCTAAATGATATTCTGGATTTCTCCATTGGCAAAGGCAAACTAACTCTGTATTCCTTTCAAACCCAAAACGATTTCCTGTATCCAGAAATCTGGTCGTCGTCCATGGATTATGGACCATTACACTATAAGTGAAACTCAGCCAATGCGGCACATCGACAATCGAGCTGCGAAAGTAATGTTTTGTTGTTGGTTGGTGGAACCAGAAGAGCAGTGAGCCTCTCAGACCTTTTGGTCAGCGAGTGTTTGGTTACCACTAATAGCAAACTTGACCGGAGTCATGAGCTTTTTGTTTAGCATTGCTTCTGGCCATTCCCGGAAATGATGGTAAGTTCCTTTTGTTGTAAACCTATACATCGGTTGGGCTATCTTTCTTCTTGTGAGGCATTTGCAGACATCAATGAATAATTAGGCAATATCGAACTGTTTTTCATAGAAAGTTGTGAAAAATGTCCGATAAACGAGACAAAGTGTCTGCCTGTGAGGCATTTCGAAATGTGGAAAAATCCTTTGAGATCAGGTACCGAAAATTTTTATTGAAAAAAGTCTACATAGTCTGTTCAATTCCTCTTTCTATACATGAAAATGTTAGTCTCTTAAATTTCTGTTGGAATTCGTTAAGCTTTTTAAACTATATAAAACTTATAACTAAACAAATTAAAATTATGGAATTTTTGAATCATATTTTTTTGATAAAAAAAAACTCTTTTCTTAGTATTTGCGTTATGAGTCATAATAATAAGCAAATGTTGATTTTTTATCTTCTTCTTATACATAAAAATGAATGTTTGTCTGTATGTCATCGATGAACTCAAAAACTACTGGACCGATTAATAAAAATTGGTATATATATGTATTTTTCCACTGAGAAGGTTTTTAGAATATGCTCATTGATGCCACTCGCCACCAGGTGGCGTTGCAGAGTAGCAACTTCTGCCCTGTTCAACCAATTGTCATAAAAATTAGTATGACCATGTATTTTTACACAAAGGAAACGACTATGACATGTTCTTAAATTTATTTTAGTTGTTGGCGTAACAACGCGCGCCTTGTACAACTAGTAATAAACAAAAGTAATTAATGATTTTTATTGCCTTCTCAGCAATAATATTTTACTACATATTTTTGAGCATAAATTTTTTGCTTCAAAAAAATTGTCGCATGAAGCATGTCGAGCAAATTTCGCAAGTATGTGACGTTCATGTGTCCAGTAAAGATAAAACAGCCTTTCATTGAATTTCCAAGCCTCTTCCTACTTTTGAAAATAGCAAATTTTTCTTTGTCAGACTGTTGGCAAACGAGAGTTAAATGACTGTTTGAAGTTAGGAATCCCTTTAGCGACTCGCTTAGTAGAGCTCACTTTGGTTAGACGAGAAAACGGCCTTTAAATATTTTAAATAGTAGTAAGTTACGCCAAACACAACATGCTTAACGCCACTAAAAAATCGAAAAAATATCAGACAAGCCTTCTTCTAGCACCTCGCACAGCTTTTCTAAACTTCACATATCTCATATCATGCAGATGCATCTCCATTCCATTATGAGCAGCTCATCCATCCATCCATCCAACCATCCACTTGTCTGTATTTGCGCATTTTTTTCAGCTGCTGCATATTTGCTGTAGCTTCGTATTTGTATTTGTATTTGTCTTCTTTTTCTTATTGTAACAGCGTCTTCGCGCGCACACGTTGACCTACTTTGCCAGCTGTCCGACTTTGCTGCCACTGCTGCCACTCAGCCACTGAGCATTGCTTTCGCAGCCACATTGATGGCAGTTTGTTGTTGCTGCTGGTGCTGCTGTTCAGAAACTGTTGCTGCCAACGGTCGCTTCTTACTTTGCTTTTGAGGCTTCTTCGAAATTTATTACCTGCGGTGCTGTTGGTGCTCAAGCACGACCTAAGCTTTGTTGTTCATTTTTTTCACTATACGTAAATTGCATTTGCTGTTGTTATTGTTGACGATTTTTCATTCACTTCATTCTATTCTTGCGTTCTAGCATCATTCTTAACTTTACTGCAGGCGCTGCGTATGTAGTTGAAGTAAGTATGTATGTATGTGTGTGTTTGCACAACTTCATATGCGGCTTTGTAAATGTTTGCTTCTTTTTTCTACAATGTAACCTTTGTATGTACGTCTGAGGCGTGAATTGCCTGTTGGCTGACAGCCGCTTCTCTTTTCTTCTTCTGTGCATTTGGTTGTGTGATTCTTGATTTACTTGCGCAAGTGCCAAACACCAACTGACAGCTGCCAGCCGCCAGCAAACGACAAGTGCATTTGCATTTACTCCGGAAATCTTTGGTTCATTTTCAGACACATACAAAGAGATATTCTTAGATATACATACATACAGGCTGAAGAGTTTATGCAGGCGAGTATTGAAGCTCATTAGCATGGCGCGTTTGTTGACAGAATAAATAAACGTAAACCATTTATCTAATTAACAGTTGCAAGAAATGGGTTAATTTCGATTGTAAAGAACATTCAATGAACGTTTCCTATTTTGGAAATACTAATATTTACATAAAGAAAATTAGTTCACATTCCAGCTTACTTAACGATTTCTGATATTCTAGTAAAAAATAAAAAAAAATCATTGAATAAATTTTACTAAAAAATAAAAAAAAATTCATTGAATAAATTTTGCGATCATTGAATTTTTTTTTTTTAATACCAGCGCACTTTGCTAGGCCTTATAAAAAAATTAAATTTTGCAAAATTTCTGAAAAATCGGTGCCTAAGAGTGCTGAAAAAACTATTTTTTTTTTAATTCCTCAATAATCCGAATAAACCCATCTGATGTGTGGTATAATCATTCAATGGCAACATAACAATCGTCATTTTAGTTAGCAAATAGTCTTCCAGACTCATACACTTTTCAGGCAAACCTTCCAGAGGCACTTTCCATTGTGCTAAGTGGATATTCTAGTGTAGAGGCATGAAGTTCGCCCGGTTCTTGAAGCGCTGTACAAACGAAACAAAAAAAATTTTACTATGCATTTTTTTATCTTTTATTGATATTAATAAATATTAATAATTACATTAAAACTATCCAAAAAACAAAAATTTAAATTGTCAAAATTCGCGCGGTCGAAATAGGGGGTCGAATAAAAGAGAGTTTGCTGGCGTGCATGTTTCCAAAACTTCTGGTGATCTGAAAAATAAAAACCAAACGTATTCTCGAAAAGCGAAAGAACTTTTTTGTATGTAAATAATTTAGTCTCAGAAATTTCTCACATCGGATATTTATCGAAATCAAATATCAACCCAAAACGAAAAAATAAGCAAACACAGAGAAACAAAATGAACGCTTGTTGAATAATAACGAGAAATATTTATTTTATAACTAAACAAATTTAAGAAATTTAAAAAATCCATTTTAATAAATAATTAAAAAATGTTTTGGGTGTTGAAAATCTTAGTTTTGACCTTTATTGCTTGTCTGTTTGTTTACTGCAGCTAACTAACTCATAAATGTCAAATAAGATTAACGCACGACGCCATTTGCAAAGCTTCACAAATCTTCCGATAAGGCAATTAATTTTGCGCCACCTTGTATAAGTATACACCTTCCTCTTTATCTAAAAATCTTAAATCGATCCAAAAAAGCAAAGACATCAATTTTTTAATGCAACAACAACTAAAAAACTGGGTTCTGAACGATAAATAAAATGTTTATGTGTAAGTAGAAATTTAAATTCTCTCTGTAATATCTATCATACTATGTCATCTTACAAATACGAATTGACTGTAGCACCGAAAAGAGAGCGCTCCAAATGCCATACGAAAATATTAGCTTAAGGAAAAAGATATCCATTATTTTTGCGTACAATTTTTGCGCAAATAACTTAAAACTGTTTAACACCTGGGTGACGCTACGACTGCTAACATTTTTTAAAATCATTTTTCTTTCCAACTCTTTTGTGAATTATAAAAAAATTGCTATTCTATTGCCTTTCTTTCTAATTGCATACTAAGGCTTGCGGTATCCCCAGTGTTAAGCCACAATAATTAATTTTGTCCAATTGTTGGTTTGTGCTATCACAACTCACTCACATTTCAGTTATTTTAATTAGCGCAATTAAAGTACAAGCAAACCATTTATTAGCAAAGTCTTATATTTAAAAGTAATTCACTCGCATATCTATCAATCGATAAAGCACACACATACACATACGCATATCTACAATATAAACTCGCAAGCCTCTCATCATACACCTAAGCATTTTAGTGCACTTCATTCTACCGCCTCTCACTTCCTAAGCGCTCTCCTCAGCTACTCTACAGTAATTCCTTTCTTACGCTCACTTTGCCAATAGCTAAAGCTTTCTCTCTTTGCACACCTTCCACGTACAATCGCCATTCTGTTTGCGCGGTAATTCTTTTGTTTCTTCATTTTCTTCTAAATATTCTACTACATACATACGTTCTGCACTAATAATATTGCACAATCACATTCAATCCCCTCGTTTCGCCGCATTCACCCATTTAACCAGCAACCGACAGTGGCTTGATGGCTGGCCGCAAGGTGTGTTGCAAGAACTTACTTGGATACATTTTTGTAGGTTTGCATGTATGTAAGTGTGTATGTATGTATATCTCTAGTCCAGGTTTGTGTGTATCAGAGTTTCCGGTTTGTTTGGCCAGTATCGGTAATTAGGCGCTACTCATCAAAGTGGAAATATTAAAAACAAACTTGCAGCCATAAACCAATATTTTCTCAAGTAGTTTGTTACCCAGCAAGGCAATGAAATACTTGTATGTAATTAACCAGTAGTACCGTTACATACTCTAATGTGTACTTTAGAAAAATGAAAGTTTTTTTTTGCTTAAGCGAGTTGTGCCTATTCTTTCCCTCGCCTGTGAGCATGCAATTCTCAACCGGCTTATGAAAAAGTATTTTGAATATTATAGTCATACTAATGGGAGCGCAAACTTCGATTCTAAAGCTGCAATTCGTATTGCCACAGCCAAACCTAAAACCTAAAACCTGTGTGTACTTTGTAAACATTTTAGAAGATCCCTGATTTGCACGCTACTGAGGTCTTAAGATAAGAATTTCCTACCTTCTGGCTAGAGCAGGTAAATGGCACGGGAGGTGCGAGCTCACCTTTTCCTTTTCGTCATTTAGATAGCTTCCGCAAGTCATACGTTTGCAGGCAGCACTGTGAGCCCCCAATTTAGCTTCTAATCGAGTCAAGGCCTAGATATTGAGCTCTTTCTATTGTTGTTGTTGTTGCTGTTGAGGTGGTTGAACATTTCTGAGCTGAAATGCTCCTAATTAGTGACCAGCGCCGTTTTATTGCCACTATCTCGTGAAATGATGATATGTTTTTTTGTTTTTTTTTTTTTGTTTTTTTTTTTTTTTTTTTGTTTCCAAGTCAGATCCATTTAGTCCAATTATAGGAGCAAATCCTTTATCTCGATGACTGAGATCTCCTTAATTTGCTGTAGGAAAGGCTTACCGAAGGATCGGAGGCTCTTTCTGTTACTCTAAAAGGTTTCTCCGTAGGAAAATTTGCTTAATAGGGAGTGTTTTATGTCTCCTGCTAAGCTGCATCTGATCCGTTTCTTAACACATTATCTTCTAGTCATCGACTTTTACTTTAAAGTGATAGTTTGTTGAGAGATCTTTGTTGAAGACGTTTTCTTCCGTATAAAACGCTTTCGAGCATTTGGTATATGGAACAAATCGTTTTGTATGAGCAGGTTTTTTATGGTAGAAACACACCCGGAGGTTTGCCAGTGGCTAGCGAAGGGCGACCGCTATTAGGAAACACTTTTCCTGGCATTTAGTGTTTCCTGCCCAGAGATTCGAGCCTACGCACTCCCGAATGTTACTCATGCACGAAGCCATTCGGCTATGGCGGCCGCCTATAGAACTGCATATCCGATTTTGTTCAAAAAATTCGGTTTAAAAATGGTGTCCAAGTGTGAGGTTCGATTAATATATTGTCGATTGCCTACTTTTTCTCGATTTCTTGTTATAATTTTTGTTTTTATAAATTTTTTAGATGATAGAGCAAGTTATGAAATTTAAATACCTGGGGGATAGAAATATCCAGTGACCGCGACATTATTAAGGAAGTCAGAGAGAGAGAGATGTGTGCAGGGCGCACGTATTGCAGGTTGCATTAGGGATGTTGTATGGTGGAACAAATATATGACCACTGAAAGCAAGACGCGTATATACAAGACTGTAATAAGATCAATCCTGACCTATGGAGTCGAAGCACGAGTTGAAAACGCAAAAACATAACAGCTACTGCGTACAGCTGAAATGCAAGTTCTACGATCCATCGTAGCAAAAACACGTATTAACTGCATTAGAAACGAGGTCATTCGTGACGAAACTGGCGTTAATGACGTAGTGAAGTTTATAAGAACAAGAAGACGAGCTTGGAATAATCACGTTTCTAGAACTAGTTTCGACAGAATTATCCGAATAGCGAGGGACTATATACTATATGGAAAGCGCGGACCTGGAAGATCACCAAAGAGATGGCGCGAAAGCTGGATTTCGACATCAGCGGAAGGACAATAACACTTCGTCATTTTGAATTTTAATAATACTTTGTAAGTTATAACTATGTAATTGTGTGAAGAAAAACAGGTGAAAACCTATAATAAAAGAATAAGAAGAAGAATTTTTTTAAACATCTTCTTCGTCTCACTTTCCTAGTAAATACAGGGTAAGAGCGCTTCAACTTTTGAGCTTTTCTGAATAAAACACAAACGGTTTGACTTTTTTAACTAATTTTTTTTTATTATCGAGTTTGAACATATACATTTAAGTATGAAATTCGATTTCTTTTGCATGACCACCGCGCGCACGTTTTACGAAGTCCAATCGTTGAACCCAATTTTCGACCACTCTTTTGCATAAATCGGCCGAAATTCCAGCGATTTCGCGTTCAATATTGGCTCTGAGCTCACAAATCGTCGCCGGCTTGTTACTGTAGACCAATGACTTCACATAACCCCAAAACGGGACGGCTTGTTAAATGGACCGTAAAATGGCCGTAATGCTCTTAAAGTAGCAGCAACAGAACGATTATTTTCATAAAAAATTTGGACGATTTGCAATCGTTGCTCAAGTGTGTAGCGTTCCATGATGAAATGTGTACTAATGAAGTTTACAAATGACAAGCGAAAAATAAAAAATATTGCGTCGTTCGCCCTCCCTATCGGAAAAAAGTTGAAGCACACCTATTGGATAACCCTATATATAAAAACCGCTTCACATTATTAATTTCGCTCGCTGGGCTACAAGCACTCACTTATTCTAATTTTTCCACACATTTCCAAGTCCATTGTTTTCGCCTGCAGATACTCGCTCCGGCAATTTGCTTGCTCATTTTGCACAATTAAACTACTTTTGTATAATAACCTCAGGCCGCAAACCGAAATTTTATTCGTTGTTCTGTACGTATTTCGAAATTGATTTCAGTGCCTTAGTTTACTTTTGTCCGCCACCTGCAGGTTATTCTATCTACCTATTCTATTCTACTTTTTTTTTTGTTGCGTATTTTGTTTATAGCCACTTGTTGTCTATTTGCGATTCGGTTTGTGAAAAGTGCAAGTGTCGACCCACTTGTTGACCCACTTTTTTTTTGTGTGCTCGCGATCCGCGCCGTAAAAGAAAGTAATCATTGAAGCGACCGTCTCAGTGTCTGCTTACGTTTTTATCTTTTTATCACTGTTCAAGTCGGTGCATAAAATCTTTACGGCTGTGAAAAATAGGTGGATAGGTAGAAGGTGTAAGCAAAAAAAGTACATACAAAGCAGTGGCGCTGAGATGAATCATTCCATTTAAGAGTAAGAGCAAGAGTTGAGATTATGCAAAAAAAAAAGGAAATTTTCGGAAGTAAATAAAAGTCATGCATCATGTTCCTTTTTAGTAATGCTGCCGAATAACAAAAGTAAAAACGTAAAAATATAGTGAAATTGTACACATGAAAAAAAAAAAAATATAATTAGCTTGAGCTAATTTAAATTCATGAACGACATAACAGTTTTGTTTTTATTGTTTTTCGGCTTAATGTCTTAGCGCTGCTGTGTATCATTCTGTGTATTGTTGTTTTTGTTATGTTTACATGGCATATAATAATTTTTATTTTTTTCTACAAAACTACAAATTTTGCCAGCAACTCCCACGTTGTGCAGTCACTGAAGCATTAGTCATAAAAAATATTAAAATTAAGCCAGGCAAGTTGAAAAGCAAAATAAGAAAGGTAGGAAAGTCTAGGCTGTGAAAACAAACTAATTAATTTGGAATATGAAAAACAAATAATGAGTTTTTTTTTTTTAAATAGGAGCATTACACGTATAATTCGTGTTAAGAAATTTAAGATGTAATGGATAAGTATTGCGTAACGATCTAGTAGGAATATGAAAGTAAATGTAACGTAATAGGGATGAACAGTACACTTTTCCTTTAATTACACTAAAAAAAAAAAGATAGTAAGAGTATAGACCTTCTACTCTCTAGAGACTTTAAGTTAATTAAAATCCGACGGGAATGATAAGAAGGGACAGGATTTGAGAATTTTAACGACTTGAGAGCATATTTAAGAAACACCTTCTGTACACGTTCTATTCTCTCAATAGCAAATTGGTGGCAAGGCCCCCAGATAAAAGTTGCATATTCTAATCTAGAGCGAACAAGGGAAGTAAAAAGTAATTTGTGAGTGTAAGGGTCTGAGAACATCGTGCTATTACGCCGTATAAAACCTAATACTGAGTAAGAAGTGGACACAATAAAGTTAAGGTGACTGTTGAAAGAAAAATGTGACTCAGAGATCACCCCTAGATCTTTGAATTCATGAACAGATTGAAGTAAAGTATTAGCAATGCTGTAAGATGACTTTAAACCCTTTTGAGTTTTAGCGAAGGTGACATGAAAACATTTATTAATATTTAGAGAGATGCAGAGTTACTGCACCAGCGAACGAGCGCATTAATTTCCGTTTGCAACATAGGAACATCCTCATTTTTTCTAATGGCCGAAAATATTTTCACATCATCAGCATACAAAAGAAAGTTGGCAAATGAAAAACAGGTACAAATATCATTAATAAATAGAACGAAGAGAAGAGGCCCTAAAATACTGTCTTGTGGCACACCTGAAAATGCAATGAAAGGTTCCAAACATTCACCCTCAATCGTTGCCACACATCGTCTATCGGATAAATAAGATTTCAACCATTGAAAGAAAACAGAATGGAAACCAAGCGAGGCTAATTTACGTAATGGAATTGTGTGAGCAACTTTATCAAATGTTTTAGAAAAGTCCGTGTAAACTCAATCGACTTGAAAACCTTCAGCAAAAGTTCCAAAGCAGTATTCACCAAAAGCAGCCAGGTTGGAAACTGTAGACCTACCCGAGATAAATCCATGCTGATTGGGCGAGATTAAGCTCTTAGTTGCAAAGTACATTTTTTCTTTTACAATTCCTTCGAAAAGTTTAGAAATAGTAGAAAGCTTCGAGATCGGCCTATAATTGCACACGTCATTCTTTTCGCCACTCTTGAAAGTAGAGGTGATAGTTGTGATTTTTCAATCGTTGATAAAAACTCCCAAACTTTGTGCAAAATTAATATATTGAAAAAAAAAACTTTTGATTAGAGGTTAGAGCAATTTTTGTATGCTTCCTGCTAGATATCTCAGTTCAGAGTGAGAGAGATTTAGGTACATCATAAAAAAAGTGTGAGTTACAATAGAGAATGAGTTATGTTATGGGTGAAATACCACAGAGGGCGTTAAACATAGGGCATGTTCTAACAAAAATTGTCTCGTGTGGGCGTTATGAAGTTTGTAACGTTGTTTTTTAGCCATTCTCGGTTCACGCGAGCTTTGTGGGACGGTGATGAGTCCACTTGAAATCGCCATGGTCTTCCACCGAAATGTTTGTCTGCACACGACTTCAACGCAACCTCCAGAATACTTTCCTGATAATATTTCTCATTTACCTTGACGCCAGGCTCGATGTAAGCGATTGGAGAGCACCCATCAGCGGTCACTACGGCCCAAACCATTACCTGTGGCGGGTGCTGCCTCATGATGGCCAATTGATGACTCAAATTCCACCCAGGACTACATGTATTGGCATCACTAGGGCGTGTATAATATGCTCCATTGTCGCCCTCAACGTCATTCAGCACTTACTTCCCGTTGATCTTCAAGTGCAATCCATTACTGCTCAGACCGCTATTGGGTTGAAGGAAGTTGGTCTGAAGAAGCAAACTCCTTTAGGGCAACATGGCAACATTTTGAGGCAGATTTCCGCTTCCTCCTCTGTACTTTGCACAGGTCTCTCTATCCACAAACTGGGGTTTGCGGGTTGAACTAGGGCTATCTCTCCTAGCCGACTGCATTGGAAGGAGAAGAGAGTTCGCACAGACATTGCTACATCTCTTTTCACCAACAGATCCAAGTTGGAATCTGAAGTGTGAGTGGGAGGTTTTCTCTAAATCAGCCAATATTTCAGTCTCCTTTAAACTGCCGAAAACTAGTAGTGTTTTTCCCCCAGAGGTCTTCGCAATCCTGCGGGCATGCAAAATGCTTAGAGATCGTAGTGGGGTGGGAGACATTAGTATATTTTCCGATAGTCAAGCTTCGATCTAGGCCCTGTCATCGCTATATTACATCTCTATTTTGGTCACCTCCTGTAAGGAGGAGATCAAACATCTTGAACGTGCAGGAAACATTTCTCTTATCTGGGTTTCAGGGCATGGGAACTTTGAGGTAAATGAAGTTAACTATAAACTTGCCAGGAAGGGATCGACCGCACCGGTTTTTGTTGCCCCCATCTCAGACATCGGTTTTCCATTGACCGTTGCACAATTTCTTTCTTAAAAAAGCGCAAAACGGATGGAGTAACGTGTGCTATCTAAATTTTGGCCTCAGTACGGCAGACGCGCGACGCTTAAAGAGCTGAGGATCCTCCGCCATTCAATTTTCAAACTCAAAATTTAAATTTCACGGGGAAGCCTGGAATTCCGTACAACTCCCTTTGCAGAAGCTTTGGGGATCCGGCAGGGAAAGAGACTGTTGAGCACTTTCTCTGCAAATGTCCGACTCTGGCAGCTAGGCACTTGAGGTTCCTTAGTGTGCATTTTGGAGATAGCCTGAAGCAGTTCTCCAGCCTAGATCTCTTTTCTCTACTCCACTTTATAAATAGCACTAGATTGCTGTAGATGGTTTTTCTTCCATTAAGTTTTGTGGTCTTCGGCAGGTAGTGGTCTAAATTATGGTATCAAAACGGCACTCTAGTGCTACTTGGAATCTGGCCTACCTACCAAGGCATTCTCTTTAAATTTCCATCATTAGATGTTTGAAATTCAGCGGTAGAAAAATAGATTTTTTGTCCACAAAATACCACTGCGCGACTGGTGCGTTTTCTGATCCTAAAATAACTCTGTAATTTGACATAGACGCTAGATGAAAATTAGCTTTATCCGAAAATATGATTTTTCATTAAAAATGCTCCTCTGCGTTTTTCAGTTCATTGGGCAAACTTTTCTTCAGCGTAAAGCGACCTTTTATATAGATATTTAACAATAAACTAATTTTCTGATACTTCGCGGAAGTTTGCTGTTCAAATTAGCAAAATCAATAGTTCCAATAGTCCGAATGCTTGATGGACCAACCTGTAATGCCCTTATTACAAAAATTCAAACCTGCTTCTGCGTAGAGATCAAATCAATAAAATCACCATTTTGCCTGCACATATGCCGTCTGCTTACACACGAAGACGCTCAACTCGCCAATCGATGTGAAGCTGCAGTGAAAGTGAAATAACAACTCGTAGTACAAAAATGGGTAGCAACAGCAAAATGAAGAGAAAGGGAAAAGGAAAGAAAGAAAATGGAAAATACACACAAAAAATAAAAAAAAAGAGGAAAAAAAAATAAATTGCTATGAAAGAAATTATACTAATTATGATTGTTAACCTACGCAGCTTTCATGTTACCTGCCGAGATTGAAATTGAAGCTGTGAATTGATGAATTGTTGTTTTGTTGTGGCCGACAGCCAGTCCGTGTGCAGGTGTCTTGTATGTGTTGTGCCAGCTCAATGCTAAAGCAGTTGCTGTTGCATTTGTTGTTGAGATTTTGTATTTGTTGCTGTTATTGTAGAGAGTTTCGCTGTAGGTTTTAGTCGAACAGCTACGAATACGAATACGAATACAGCTCGACTACAGAAATAACGGCGAGGTGACGATTGTCTATGGATTTCGGTTTACAAGTGTTGGTATTACATGCATATTCACTCGTGCTTTTGTGATAACGAATGGGCGTCGGCAAAACGGTACAAATGAGGGGGAAATACATACATACTTACACAAGCGTTCTTATGATTTTACACATTTTCATTATTCACATTCATTGATACAGTAAAGCTCTTGCTCTTTCAAGTTTAGGTTACTCTAGAAGGCCAAGGGGAGCAACGGAATTGGGATAAAAAGTATGTTGGAAATAAAAGTAAAGAATATATTATATATAGAATTGGCTGCGCACAAGGCAGATATGGCTGAATAAATTTACAATGACTCCACAACGTTCTGCTTCTTCCGCTAATTTTCATTCACTACAATTCAAAGCAGGCTTAGCATAAATTTTGAATTGAATTACTATAATAAATTGAATTTTTTTAGTCATGGAATTTGTATGCAACTTAGAAGACTAAGTGTCATGTATTTTTAACTGATTAATTAATAATCATCAATTAGTTCTTGTTTTTCCTCTATATACATCTATAGTCATTAGGCGCCTTCGAATCTGGGCACAAACTCTTTGTTCTGTTGAAATATTTAATGTTCTTAAAATTATTTCATTTCCATATAGAAAAATTATCATCTTTTAAACACTTTGTACACTCAACTGGCATCCAATCAAACGAGTAGTAAAAAACTCAGCCAAAATATCTGCTATAAGACTGAAGATGTCAAAATAAATGTGAAAGAGGTTTTCTGGCACAGCAACATTCTGGATTCAAAAGGAAAGTCAGACTATGTAATTCCACAAGCTAAATTTGGTAAAAATCCCAGTGTGATTTTAGAGCTAAATGGATGGCAGAAAGGTCTACAATCCGCATACCATTCACACAATTTCTACACAGATGAGTCCAAAATGGCGGAAAGAAGAGGCGCGACAATTTGATCGCCAAAATACTTTCAGACTCTCTAATTACTGTAGTAGTGTATATTTCAAGCTGGAATCTATGCCGCAACAAAAGCAGCTAAATTAACTTTGTAATTAACTCCTCTTAATAGTTGGACAAACCTTTTAAGTTATAGCCCAGCGGCTATTAAAGCAATTATGGCTCCTTGGACTAACTCGAAATGTGTTCAACAATGCAGATCCAAAATGGATGAACTCTGCGGAAATGGACAGGTCACTATTTACTGAATACCAGGGCACAAAGGTATAGAAGGAAATGAGAGAGCCGAGAAGCTCCCTGAGGCAGTATTCACTTGCCGAGTTTGAGCACAAAAGACATATATCCATCGCTCTCCTTTCTGAAAACGGAACTCAATGAGAAACCAGCTCTGGAAACGCAGTCGATATGGAAACACTCAACCTCGTACAAACCTGCCAAAATTATGCTAAGGATTTGAAATACGAAAACTGCAAACTTTATTTTATCAAGACTGCAAAATATTGGACGGAGTACTGACAACCCCGACTGTCTCACCCCACATCACGTAGCCACAAGCGGATAAATCCAGAGCGATGCGTGTAACGAAGCGTTTGCTAGAGATACTTCGGAACACCTTCTTTGCCACTGCCCTTCTTTTTGTAGGACTCGACTGTGTCAATATATTTTTCAGCCTTGACGGATATTCCTGACAAAAGGCAGAACGGTTTCTCGCGAAGATCTGCATTAAGAATTGCATAAAATAATATCTTCGACTCCAAATACATAGCACTGGCAAGAAAATGGACCCTAGGGATCTAAGTGAGAGCTTTTTACAGATCAGCCAGGGCACAGGAGGCCTCCCTCTTTCTCTGCAATCACCACATTGAATACTTTCAGACCTAACATTCAGACAAGCATTAAATAAATCCCTAGGAAATCAAAGAGATAGCGCTGGTTGCATCGAGAACGACTAATTTTCATCGTACTAAATTTTGAATTATTATCGAATTTAACCCATAGAGACTTTTTCAGACCAAAAAAAAATGGCTCAGTAAATGACAGCTTACATCAAATGAAGAAGTTAGCGTCCAAACTGCTACCTATTTTGAGGGCCTTCCGAAATCTTACTCTTTAGGGTTAAAAAAAAATTGAAAAAACCCTCGGAAAATGGCAACGTAAAGTGAAGTAAAAAGTATTTTTTCATATAATAGTTAAAAAACGTATGAAATATTTTTTTTATTTTTTTCTGAGAACTTCTCGAACGACTCTCGTATATATTCATACAACTGCAGCGCCTATATGTGCTTTTTACTCTAAGACCTTTCGCATATAACCAAAAATTAAAGAATCGTTTTTACTTTTTTTTTCTCTGCTTGTTCGCGTTAAACGCCCAAATGGCTGAGCCGGTTAAAACGAAAAGTTCACTCCGGGGTAGAAGACACTTCAAGTTGAGTTATACACTATTTTTTAATAGCAAAATACTGTCCCCTAGGTGGCGCTCGTATCAGGTTGCAGCAGTCACTCTGTGCTGAACTGAGGTGTTTAAACTCACAAAAAATAATTCGATACGCAGTGGCTCAAAACTCTAGTCAATATTTAATAATTCGTCCCCCTGCCGATGTCATGAATTTTTGTTATATAAAAACAGTTTTATTTAACAAAATGTTATATAAATAAAAATGTTTAAACATTTTATAAAGAACATATCATACACGAATGCATGTATGAAGAAAATGCGTAAAACCTTCAAAGACAAAAAATATAAAAAATTATAAAAAAGTTGATAAGAAGTTTGAAAATTTTATGAAAATTTTAGGAATTTTTATAAATTTTGTACAAAGTTTAAAACATAGAGTTTTATCGTTGCAGAATGATTTATATTTATATAAAAAATGATCGAAAATTAAACCAAAGACAAAAGTAGTCCAAATTAGTAAAAATATTTAGACAGTATAATTGTTTCAAGCGCTTTATATACCTAGGGATATTACCAATGGATATAACTCATATCAGTACTTACACCATAGTCCACTTATACATACCGACACGTTGCCATTATCACCCAATCAACTAACTTTCATTTGAATGTAATCACAAACTAAATTAAAAATACTTCAAATTCCATACAACCAACCCGCAATAACCTCAATCACCTCATTCACCTCGTTCACCTCAATCTCCGCAATCGCCACAATCAAAGAAACACTATTACTTAGCTTCAAATCCCACCAAACTAAACACTTAAACCATTCCGATTATCGGTAGATTAGAAGTGGCTGAAACTAGTGCAACCATCACCGCCGCCACAAGCTTCGAGCAACAGCAATAAAACCACTACGTACAACCATAAATACTTGGCTAGAAAAGTAGTGTAACCTGATATACGTCGCTTACATCAAATAAGCAGCAGCAGCAGCAGCAGTCACGCAGCGGCAGTGACGGGACAGGAACAGTTTTAGCTACAAACGCCAACAGCAAAATTTAACGATCGCAAAGTTGTGGCCAATCAACCGGCAGTACTTTAGCATACACCTCGCGGAGCTGGTGGATGGTGGATGGTGGATGGTTGATGTGGACAAGTGTGGCGACGATCTAGTGCAAGTGCTTTACATAATAATAAATAGCAGCTTAATTGCCTTTATCAGCGGTTACTTAGCGAATGGCGAACAGGCAAGTCTGGCGGGTTTGTGCAAGTGGCGTAGTTGGCGTAGTTGGCGTAAAAGGCGGAAAATATTGTTGTTTATCTACTGGTTTTCTATTAACTAACTTTTTATTACTTCTTACATTGTCTGCACTGGCGGTGCTGAGTTAGAGGCAAATTCAGTAATTTAGGGCTTAATATTTGGCTGAATTTTTTGGGTAATGGTTTTACGCTTAACTAAAATCTGCTAAAAATAATTTTACAAAATGCGGCATGACGGAATATTTTGCGCATAGGAAAAGTGAATGAAATTAGGCCGCAAGTTGGATAAGGGACTGATCAAGCAGGTGTAAGGACCAGTAAAAATTGTTGCCTCCCTTTATACCTTTTTATAATCTGCACTCAAGCGATCTCGAACCATAGTTGAGTAGTAGATTTGTATAGGGTGGCGCAAAATTAATCACTCTACCGAAGGATTTATATTTTTTTAAATTTAGGAACAAAGTTATTTAAAATAAAATGGGATGATTAATTTTGCGCCACCGATTTTGAGTGGTAGAAATCTTTATTTTGTCCTTTATATGCTCCATCGATTCTCTGTATGTACGAGTATTCTAAAGCTGTCTGATTCACAATCTTTCGAGAGGGTGATTAAATTTGCTTCACCTTTTGCACTAATTTATCAAAACGTTTCAAGTAAATAAATGAAATAAACAACTCTTTGCTTTTTTGCAGCGATGCCAAATAATTCTCAATCAATCAAACAATAAAGTAATTTGGTTTTCCGCAAAGCAAAGCATAAAAAAATTTCAAAAAAAAATATTTGTCTGAGCCAATTCACATTGAACGGTAATAGGAGTAGATCAAAAACAACAAGAGGGTTGTATTATAAAGGGTGGTTAAGTTTAAGGGCCGGTGTTGATTTTGAATAAAATACAATTTTTTTTTAAATTATTCTCATTTCTCTTTCTTGTGATAATATTGGTATGGTTCAATTACGCATGAAACAAAACATTGGCCAAATGGCCGCTGCGGCCTTGGGGCACACCTCCAAATGCAAATAGTTCCTTATCTAAAGGGTGGTTAAGTTTTAAGGGCCGGTGTTGATTTTGAATAAAATACAACCTTTTTAAGAAATTATTATCATTTCCCTTTATTATGATAATACTGGTTTAACTCAATTATGTACAGAATAAAATATTGGCGAAACAGTTGCCGCGACCTCGGCGGCACACCTCCATCGCATGGTCCAAATTTTCGATGACGCTGAGGCATAATTGAGGTTCTATGCCGTTAATGTGCCGAACTATCTCATCATTTAGCTGTTGAATTGTTGCTGGCTTATTGATGTACACCCTTTGTTTCAAATAACCCCAAAGAAAGAAGTCTAACGTTATCGTTGACGTTTAGGTGTGGTTCACATTCAACATCGACCCTTGAAATTTAACCACCCTTTATTGTGTTTTTGCTTTTGGCCTCTGAAATTTCAAAATATTTATATAAACAAGGACTGAAAGGTGGAATAAAGTAAACTAAATTAGAAAATTTAGAGACCAAACAAACATACAAAAACAAAACTGCCACTACCTGTTCAATGTGCCTTGGACTCCGCAAAAAAAGCAACAAACAAATCATTTTTGTCTCTAAGTAAGAGAAATACTTTATTTTCAAATTAAATCACATTTAATAAACACCATGAAAAATTCGCAAAGTTTTCATCAATATTTCAAACTTTTTACTCAGAATTCTTCGAAAAATTTCGAGTGACTTCTAAAATACTCAGGCTAAAAAGCCCATTGTATTTAGAGCCCTGGAAAGAAGGTAGATAGTCAAGGGGGAAAGGAGGAAAGTATCAGAGAAAGAGATAGGAAAGAATAGAGACAAAGACAGAGACAGAGATAGCTAGTCCTGTGAGAATTTTCCAAATTCTTTGGTAAATCTCTAAACATCTTCCAGTTTTAAAGAACGAATATTACTCATTCTCACGAGATCGGAACCCAAAACTCGTAGCCGTGCTCTAGCAAAGGCAGGACACTCACAGAGAAAGTGCTCAGTGCTAATCGCCTCCTCCAAGCATGACAGACATACCGGGTCCTCGATGATTCCAATGGTGGTCATATGCTGATCTCATGGGTTGTGTCCTGTAATAATACCAACCATCAACCGAACGTCTTTCCTTCTAAGTTTTAGTAGAAAGTTTGACAGTTTTCTGTTTGGACTTGTCACAAAACACTTTGCAGTTCTGCAGCGTTCTAGGCCGGACCATCGCTCTTTATGTATGGTAGATTGCCTGCATAATCGCTGATCTAATTCATGATTCCAGCAGAACGGACTCCGGTTATTGGCTCTGGCCCTTGTGGGAGAACCGCTGATCATCGGCAATTTCGTTTTCTTGAACACCGGAGTGCCCTTGAACCCATACAAGCACACGCCTGTTCTGTCTTGCGACATAATTAAGAAGAAGTTTATATTCTTAAACAATCTTTGATGTTTGCTTCGCATTCTCCAGGGCCATCAGGGCAGCCTGACTGTCACTGAAAACTCCAATCTGTTTCCCGCTCCATCTCCTCTCGATTATCCGTTCGGCTACTTTCAGGATGGCCAAAAATTTCCGTTTGGAAAACAGTTGCCATTTCCCCCATAGCGATACTTATTAGTATCGTTTAAGTACCATTCGGCTCTAGACTCTACTTCATTCTTGGACCCATCGGTAGAGAAAATAGCCGTCAAAGCTCCCTGAATGCATTCTGGAATGCTCCATTACTTACGCAGTGGAAATCTGACATCTAAATTCCTTCCAAATGAAACTATGGGTATAAGGTCGTCTTCAGGTACCAAAAACACTGTCTACTGCTCAGATAGAAATTTAAAGATTTCTCTGAGTTTCGCACCTTAGTTGGTTCAAATGATGCGTTGAATTTTGACAATTTTTTTACAGATTGTATTGCGCATTTCCTTCCATATAAGACATGGGCTGAAAAGTCCCGGTTCTAACAAAGAAAACACGTTTTTACATACATAAATAAATAAATCAAAACGTTATAGTTTCATAGTTATGGCATAATTTAGTCTATTTTAATATCATGCCCTTTTGTGAGCAACCGAGATAACTCATTTTCCATTCATTCCTTTCACCTTAACTTAAAGCATCCAAAACCATGCATTTATGTTTTCAAATCTTCTGCAGCAATAAATATTTTTCATGCATTTTTGTTTGCACCGCCCAGGTAAAAGAATATTTTTCTTCTTTGTTTTTCCCCCTCCCTCTATAATAAAATCAATAATATTATAACGGTTCCCGTTTGCATAGGCACACTTCACACTCCAAGCCAGTCAAATTGCAAGAACAACTGCAGCGGCAAACTGCCGCTACTACTTCTGCATTCAACGGTACATTTTTCCACTAGTCATAGCTGCTCTTGAAAATATGCGCACACCAAATAGTTCATCAGTATTTTTTGCAACTGCGCTGCCGCGCATTCATTGCAACAGCCCATGGTGGCGGAGCTAATCGTTTGCCGGTTTGCAATTAATTTCCAGTTTACTCCACATAGTTGTGGAAAGTTTGTGTCTTAAGTCTTCGCTGCAGTACACAGTCATTGCTTTGTGTTGCTTTTATTAGTTTTGTTGGTTGCGCTGGTAGTAGGAAATAATTTGCTTTGCTATTGTTGTTGCAAAACTGTGAATGTATTATAGCAAAAGTAGGCATACATATACATAGTACACTTGTCAGAGAACATTAACGTTCTCTGCACTTGCTTTCAAATAGCGGAATGTGTGGAAATGAGAAATGCTCACTAACACACTCGGGACTGGTGAAGCTGGAGTAATTTATTATTTGCGCTTGGCGGGAAATATTGCAAGTTCTCAGTTTACTGAGTTCTAAGCACAGTTGGCATGGTTTGTTGCAGTTCATTTGAAAAAACAAACAAAACCAATAGCTGTTGCATTGAAGTGCTTTTATATAGTAAAAAGTGTGATTTATGGCATTATTTATATTTGTATTATAAAAGCGCAGGTATTTGTTTGTTATTATTCACATATTTCAGTTGTTACTATAATAATTTTAGCCAAATTTTTTAATTAAAAGTGGAATAATAATGAGTAATTAAATGTATACAATAATCTTTTCATGTTTTGTTGGATATTTTCCTGCATGTATCGGTAGTTGTTGTTAAGCGTTTTTTTTTTTTTTGTTTGCTAAATTCATTTCTTTATTGTAATCTGTTTTTTAAACATTGAGCAAGTTTTTCCTTAAAGCAATTTAATTCATTTAGAAAACAAAACATTTCTGGAATACACCCTGTGGTGCAACCGTTTGCCAGTTTTATGATAAATAATCATTTAGACTAATTTATTATCATATGAGGCCTTTTGGAGACTCTCTCTTGAGTCTGGTGAAGGTTATGGGATTTGCAATTATTTCTGTGACAAGAGGGTTGGAGCGCGATTAGATTCGTGTGTTGTGTGATGTGGCATATTTTCTTATTTCTTCAATTATTGTGCATACTTTCAGATGATTTTGTGCATTTGTGATATAATAAGGGGTGTTTAAGTTCGTTCTAAGCTTGTCGACTGGAATCTTTGAAGTTTTCGATTGTTGAATGTTCTATGTCCATTTCGGTTTCAAGATAGCTGAGTAAAGTGAGAGCTTGGTTGGTTAGAGTGGTGATTCATCCAGAATCCAACTAGCGCTTCCGCTTACTTTCGAGAGAAATATGAGAATTTCGATGTAGTAACCAATACAGGCTTCTGAGTTCTATTCCTAGAGCCCTCCGTTTGCTGAAAATATGTGTTTTCTATGTGAGTTTCAAGAAGCATATCGAGATACTTTGCGACGTAAGTTTGTAAGCATCCCCATATTTATTATTGAGCTTAATGGGTGGACAAGTTTTTCGGCTTAGTATAAAAGTGAATTGGGAAGATTTTGTCTCGTTTGACTTAATGCGCCACTCTTTCCGAAAAAGTGTTATTTTATCAAGTCCCTTCTGGAGTTTTTGGGAGGGTACATAGGAGTGGGGGTAAATTGTGAGAACGGCAGATCCGCGAACATTCCAACTTTGTTTCTTCAGAAGCTGGTAGATCGTATGTGTATAACAAGTACATACATATAGGATGAAGCTCATAATACCCCTTGGGGTACACCAGTTGAACTTTCACTTAGTTCAGACTATTCTTCGGCTTGTTTAAAAGCTTGAGAACTTAAAACGGTGATATACAACAGAAGTATTGTTGGAATGCATTTTAATCTGTTAGATAATTTCACGGCATTTATTTTTGAATATAGTTTTCGGCATGTGTCCGCCGCAGCGACGAGCTACATGGTCTAAATAAAGACCGAGGATGCCGTCAATTCTATGCCATCTATGAACTTCACAAACAGATTTTATTTTATATGTACCTATATATGTATATATATATATTTTTTTTTTCTAAGTAAATTGCTACATTTGGAAGCGTACTTCTGGCGTTAAACGATTCATGATGACTTGCCAAACTATACTGAACAGAAATGTCAACGCAATTTGCCATTCTCAGCTGTCAAGCTATATTTATCAGTGTCGATAGTTCTCTTGTAGCTAAGAAACATCCGATATTAGCTAAAAAATCAAATAATTTTCTACTGGCTTCTTTTAACAAATAAATTAAAATTTTTATTGAAAATAAGTGAAAATGAAATTAAAAAATAAAAAGCCTTAATTTATAATCACAAATGCTATTTGGGTCTTTGTTTTTGTCAAAGGGTGTATCTATATATATCTCTTATACTATCATCAGGGCATATAAAATATGCTTAATAAATTTTGCCGGAATACCAATGTGGCTTTCGCCCAGGTCGATCAACTACTAACCAAATTTTCACTCTTCCAGTCAGTGGAAAAATATTATGAATAGAACGCTGATCTTCATATGCTTTGTATTGATTTCAAACAAGCATTTGAGCGCATTAAACGAATGACAATGCCAACAATTTTTAAAAAGTGCAAACTCCTAAAAAAACTAATCAGGTTAATAATGATGAAGCTACGAAACACTGAGTTCAAAACCATGATACAGGACAACAAATCTGAGGCCTTTTATATGCAGACTGGCGTAAGACAGGGTGACACACTTTCCTCAACAATTTTTGACTTAAAGCAGTGCTGTGCAATAGACGAGCTAAGCGATGCCAAAAAACTGGACATATACGAAAAAGACACTCACACAAATAGAAAAGAACACGCCGACGATATTACGACTGCCAGCACAATTAAAAGTGCACCTTTTCCGAAAGTTAAGAAGCGACAACAAAAATTGGACTAAATATTAGCAACGAAAAAACCAAATGCGTTCTGCTCTCTGTACTACAAAATAAACAGCCACCAAAAGAGCTTAATATTGGAAAATACAAATTTGAAGTAGTAAACACGTTCACAAATCTTAGCTACAAGCTGACAACAGAGAATATTTACAATGAGTCTTACTGCAGAATCCTTATAAAATAATAAAAACGCATCACATATAAAACTTTAACAGACCTAGCAAGCTGACACCGGCTGAGCTGGCCGTAGCTCGACCCGTCCTGCACTATAGAGCTGAAACGTGGACATTGAGTGAAAAATATAAGAAAAAAACTGCAAACATTGGCAAGGAAAGTACTCAGAAAAATATTTGTCGCATTTAGAATTGCACTAAAAAATGGCGCACGCGTTGTAAGTATCGCAACAAATACGATGGGTAGTCCACGGTATGAGGATGAACAGTTCAAGAGCTCAAAGGAAAACATTTGTAACAAATGCATACACAAGTAAAGCAAGGTGAAGACCAAGATCGAGGTGGATAGATGAAGTGCAGGAAGGTCTAGAGGGCCTTAAACTAAATAACCGAAAAGAAACGGTAACGGACAAAGCAGCATGGAGGTGTACTTTTCAGCAGGTCAAAGCTCAGAAGCAGCTGCAGCGCTAAACGATAATGATGCAGGTTTCATCAGCTCACAATCCTCCATTGTAGTAACTTTGACTTTGTATTTGCCATTTATAATTCTAAAACTTTTATTATCTCCTATTGCAAATCACTTCCGTGCCAGTTTTTGCAATGCTACTTTATTCAGCGCGGCGCAATTATTTGCAGAAGCGGTAAAGTACAATTGCAATAGCAGAGAGCGCACAAAACGGAGCAAACGACGAAGTAGCAACTAAGCAAATGAATTGAATGATTTCTAAACTGGGAACTAACCAAAAGCCTCGTAGTCTCAAAACCGAACAGAAATTCAACATCATTTTTTCTACCCCTCATCTACCCATGGCATACAAAATTCATGCGTCAAATAAATTACAATTACCAAATCTAATGACTACTCATACGCCGCGAAGCAACGTACAAACAAACGGGTCAAATGGTCAAGCAGTTAAATGTGATTTTGCGAGTATACAGGGCATACAGGGTCTTTTAATGTTAGGATTCTTTGTTAGCAGTTTCTTTTTATTTCTTTTTTTGTGTTGACAGCGTTCGAATGCGTGGAGTTTTATAAATCTATATATATAAAAATGAAATGATGTTCGTTCGTCCGCATTTTTTTCGGCCGATACGAGGCCAATTTTATTCGTTCTTTTTTCATATTATAGGGATCCACTAGGGGAAGGTTTTTAGCAAAAAAAAATTTCCTTTAAATATTTTCTTCATATAAAAAAAAGAAAAAATCAAAATATTGTCCAAAACAAAACTTGCTCGATTGTTAGATTAAAGTAAGTTTCGAATCGACATTCATTTTATGTGTACAACTTTTTTTGAATTTTTTGTATTTGTATTGTGATACAGAAATGTATTGTATACAGAAATTTCAAATGATTCGAATGAAAATTTTTTTTTTTTTTTTTTATTTCTTCCACAAAATATTACACCTGTCGTTAGACAATAAGTAATTTGATTTACAAAAAGATGGAATGAGAGTGATATTGAAGGGCCAATGCCCCCAAGCTCATTTAGAAGAAATATATACATATTATTTAAAAACAAGTGGTTAACAAACAATGATATATACGATTAGTTGACAATTGATTACAAGGATTTGCAAGATCTGTTGGTGTTTGACGGTTAAGCCGACTTTGGGTAGATTTTTCTTTATTTGGTAGTCTTCTCATCATAGGATTTGTATGCCTTAATAGTCTATTTATGTGTCTTCTGCTAGCGCTTTGTATTGTTTCATCAATAGTATCGATGTCAAGGTCGCGATGAATATCTGCGTTAGGTATGTACCAAGGTGCATTAGTTAAGGTCCGAAGTATTTATGAAAATAATGTTTCAATTCAATTGAGCAATGCTTTCTTTGACCAATTCTATATGGAAATGAATGCGTTTGCAAACGATGTTTTCGGCTATGAACAAATGTTGGAATCGAATGAAAAAGGAAAGAAACGCGAAATGATAAAAAAAATTCTTGGAAAATTTAAAATGAATGGTGCTTCATTGGAAAAATTCAAAGGTAATAAGAACATACACAAGATAAAGTTAGAATTCGAATTTTTAGATTTATTTTGTTTATTTCTCATTTTTTTCAGAAGTACACCACACAACAACTCATTCCAACTCTGATTTTGAAATCCTGTTGGAATTGGTGATCGATAATTTTGTCACTATAATGGTCAATGGAAATTTGCGTGTATCAGACCCTGCATATTATTTACCATATCAACTTTTTATGGAACATATGGACCAAATGAACACAAAAAAATAATTTAGTTTTGTTTTGATTTTTTGCAACATTTTGGTTTTCAGTTAATACAATAAAAACAATACTGTTTTTTCGTGAACACAAAATTCTAAATTTATTACGTTGTTTGTTTAGAATTTTTTTAGAAAAAAAGTAAATTTTTTTGGTTTTGAGGAAATTTGTTTATTGTTGCTATTTGTAAAAGCGTAGATATTTGTAAGTATTTGACTATAATCCTAAAAGTTAATGGAATACCACTATGACACATAGAAAACATTTTTTCAAAGGGGTGTTTTTCGAAAATTATAAAAAAAATTGTTTTCAAAAATTTTGAAGAAATAAAGTAAAATAAAAAAATTTCGAAAGCATGAAATTTTTTCAAAACCAAATTTTCCTCAAAAAGATAAAAGAAATTTCTTCGAAGAGGTGTTTTTCTAAAATTACAAAAAAAAAAATTTTAAACAAATAAAATAAAATAAAACTTTTTCAAGGGTATGAAATTTTTTCAAAACAAAATTTTCTGAAAACCAAACAAAATTAAAAAAAAATGGTGTTTTCAAAGCATTTCATATTCCACTATTAATAGAGAATACATTTTTTCGAGGGGGTGTTTTTCAAAGCGGAAAAAATTTTTTTTAACAAATCAATTTAAACTTTTACAAAAGTATGAAATTTTTTCAAGAACAAAATTTTCTCAAAAACGTTAAATTAAAAAAAATAGTTTTTTCAAAATATTTAATTTTCAGCAATTAACTGAGAAGAAATTTGTTAGAGCGAAGTGTTTTTCAAAACTTCAAAAAACACTTTTTAACCAAAAAAAATAAACCTTTTTTCAAAAACAACAGGAATGATAACATTGCCTAACAATTTCTGCACTTTTGCACAGTCTAAAGAGGCATTGATACAGAGTGTATTTCCAAACATAGTTCAACATTACAAAAACCATGATTGACTCAGCGAAAGAGCAATTTTAGCTGGGAAAAATAAGGACGTCAATGATATAAATTCAGCTATTTTAGATCAAATACCTATTGACATAGTTGCGTATAAGTCAATAGACACTATTACTGATCAAGATGAGGTCGTAAATTATCCAACTGAATTCTTAAACTCACTCGATTTGCCAGGCTTACCACCTCATAATTTACGATTAAAAATTGGAGCACCGATTATTATGCTGCGCAATAGTAATGTGCCCCGACTTTGCAACGGTACCAGACTCGCTGTGAAGAAGCTAATGGGTAACGTTATCGAAGCAACAATTTTGAAAGGGAAGTACAAAGGAGAAGACATTTTGATACCCTGAATTCCACTGATTCCGGCGGATTTACCATTCGATTTCAAACGTTTGCAGTTCCCTATTCGCCTTGCCTTCGCTATGAGAATTAATAAGGCGCAAGGACAGTATCTACAAATGTGCGGTATTAATTTAGAATACCCAATTTTTTCTCATGGACAATTGTATGTAGCTTGCTCACGAGTTGGCAAACCATCGTCATTATTCACGCGAAAGATGAAAAAACCAAAAACGTTGTCTACCAAAAAGTGTTACAATAAAGTTCGAATGAAATTGTATCAAAGAATTTGCTTTGTTTCGTATTAATTTTATTCTCTTTCAGCAAATCATTGAATTTATCGTCTAGCGAAGCGGGCGAGGGTACGCTAGTATTAATATAAAGGGGATTTTAAACAAAAAAAAACAAATTTTCACGAAATGTTTTTTTCAGCTACTTTAATAGGTGTTAACCGATTTGCTGTGAGTAACACCACATTTTTTGAGAATACGATTGTCAAATTAGTTCTGATATTTTAAGATTTTTATTGAAGGGGCCAAAATCGAGTCGGTCTTCTTATTCAGGTTTACTAATAGTTGATTATCCTTTTACCCAAGAATCAGCCCATTCAATTCGAAAATCCATATATTGTAAAGGGTGGTTAAATTTCATGGGCCGGGTAGACTAGTCACATACCCTGCCAGAAAGCAAAACAGATTAACGAAACCATAGCAAGACTGAGTCTTGTCGAGGCCCATGCTCCCGCGAGGAGTGAACAAGGAAAAAAAATTAATAATTTAATTAATTGGCGAGGAAAGAACAAAGCTGAGTACGCAGCATTACTATATAAAATCTATAGTCTCATATGCATATGAAATTTTTCCTGGATAGCAAAAAAAAGTTGCACGCGGAATAAAAACTTGTATTGAACAATTTGTGCTGGTGTTGTTGTTATTAGTATTATTATTATTATTGTTATTATTATACCTTGATGTCTCCACATGAGGGAAGTTTTTGAATCTCAGGACATACTGCGACGGCTGCTGTGATGCTGCGTTAGCAATTTTCATCCTTCTCATCCGCAAAACAAAGAGAAACAAAGAACAAAAAAACTTTTTTATTTTTATTATTATTCTTGTTGTTACTGCGGTTGTTGTTGTTATTGTTATTGTTGTTGTTGTTTTCAAAACCCTACAGTTTACCAAACTTTGCCTAGTGTTTCGCAGTTATTAATCACTGTCGTCTAGCTATAGGTCCTATCCAACGGTAGGCCCAGGAAACAGAATTTTTCGAAAAATGTCTCTCATCAGCTCTGTGCAAGCCATAGGCTGCAAATTGACTAAACTGATGTTACCTGTCATGTTCGACCGACTGTGGCAGTTCCTCCTGTCACAAAGCAGAAGGGACTGCAGACAGCTAGTTAGACTGATGACGGTCCACTCTCTGTGGGCGAAGTACATGGAAAAGGTAGGCATCTCAGAGAGTGTACTCTGCCTAACTTATAAAGAGGAGGTTGTGACGGCAGACCACTTCCTGTGCGTCTGCCCCACCTTCGCTCGAATCAAGTTTGAGGTCATTGGCACTGATGTGTGAAGAAGCGACCACCTTGGCTCCTTGGCATCACAAGATCTACTTCGATTTCTTCGGAGATCAGGTAGATTTAAAGAAAATTAAGAGGCAATCCAAGTGTAGTACAATGGACTTAATTAATGACTGAGTGCGGCAGTTGCTAGTTGTCCCGACAAAAAAAAAAAACAAACACCAGAACAAACACAGCAGTAATACTATTGCAGTGATTAGTATCTGTGAGCCACTTTTGTCCAAAAATACAATCACCGTCAACAGATGGCAATATTGAGGTATTTTCGCAACATCTTCTGGACTATCGTTGGTGATTACAGTAAGACGTGTCAATATGAAACGCAGCCAACAAGCAATCAATGGATGTAGTGCAGAAAACATTCATGGAACAAATAATTCTGCAATATTCTATAGTAAATATCATAATTTGGCAGTTAAGATTGCCTGATTTAATTCCTTTGAACTATTTTCTGTGGAGATGGCTCCACAAAGCTAGAAATTATGCGAATAAACTCGATCTTTAATAAACTCCCAGTTATGTTTAAATGCACTCGAAAATCTCATAAAAAGTGTTTATACCTGTAAGCGCGCACCTCGAGGACATTTGGAAAATTTAAATTTTCACTTGTAAATTACTCTCTCTCACTCTCTCTATCTCTCTCTCTGTCACACACACTCTCTCTCTCTCTCTCTCTCTCTCTCTCTCTCTCTCTCTCTCTCCCTCCCTCTCTATTACACGTGCCAATGAAAATGCATTAATATTCAGAAAATTTGGTTTTATATGAATTACAAAAAAAAAGTATACTCGAACTCAGAAGACCCTGTAAAAGTGGAAATCATAAAAACAGTAGCAAAATGCCTACTCGTATTTGGGCCTTGCTCATTTGCTCATACTAAGTATACGTACGCGCGTGACATGGCTACTCACAACTATAATTTTGGTGCATTATTAAGCCTAACTTAAGCGCTGCTTACGCAATCGCCCGCATGACAATGCCAACTAATTGGCTCAACATAATCGCATCACCATTATTTCTGCGTACATGACAATTGTGCACATCTGCCACAGCCGTGCAGTCATTCCGTGTTGTTCCACTGTAATGAAAGGCGTGAGAAGATTTTATGTGGGCTTATTTCATACAAAGTGACTACCTGGCTTACGCAACGAAAGACTGAAACAACGAACTTTTCTTTTCATATGTTAAATTTTCATTAATTTTTCATATAGTCGGGGTTATGTGGAGTGCGCCACAGAGCGCAATTTCAATGAAGGATTTTATGGCGTTCAGTGTGTTTGCCATTCATCGTTAGAGAGTTAGTGTCAGTCATTAAAAATAGTGTCCCACTACACACGTACGTGCATGTGTATGTGAATGCGCATGCATAGGCATGTATGTGTTTGTGTGTTGTGCAACTTAAGCTCTTTAATGCGGCTAGCAACAAGGAAGTTCATTTCACCCAAATCAAGCTGTGCGACGTTATGATGTAATTTTATGCGTAAATCAACAGGAAAAGCGAAACTTCTACGATCTGCATAGCGCTGTGGTATAGAGGCGCGCTTTGAATTTCATTACAGTTTAAGTTTTTTGTTTATCTTATTTGATTATTATTATTTTTTTTTTTTTTGTTGTTTACGTACATTTTCGATAGTTAATGAGTACCGGGAAGTTGCAGATGCAATGAAAAATTATGTGAAAATTTTCAGCCTGTGCTTTCATTTTTATCACTTACTTGTGAGTGTAGTGGCGGCCCTTTCTTCCTCGCTGGAATGCTTAATGCTTATATTGATGTGCGGTGCAGTAATGCTGAAGATGCGCCACTTGCTAACATTTTCAAAATAAATTAAAAGTTTGTGATTCAAATACTGGACTCTATTATGGAGCAGCAATTTCAACTATCTGTTTCAAGAAACTAAATTTTATTGTAAGCTCACAGCAAAGCATTTAGGCGTGTGCTCGAAAGTAAATAGCTCTCAAATCTATTTGAGGAAAACGGCAAGAGTACTCAAAGGATCTGGCTTAAAAATAAAGAATCTATAGAAGCAGTGTCATAATAAATTGTGCAGAAGAGGACCAAAATTCTATACTGCAGTATTCCTTCTGGTAAAAATCTTGTAAAAAATGTGAAACGAATTCTAGCCTCCCTTTAGGTTATAAATCTGTATTTTCAGAATTTTGTAAAGGCATTTAAAACGCAAATTGCAATAAAAAAAATTCTGCATACGAAAATTCTGTACAGACAAAAAAATATTAAACGCAAACTGCAATACAAAAAATTCTGCATTCGAAAATTTTGTAAAGAGAAAAAAATGCAAAAGGAAAATTGCAACAAAAAATTTTTTTGAAGACAAAAAATTTAAAACAAAAATTACAATAAAAAATTCTGTAAAGACAAAAAAATATTAAAAGCAAACTGCAATAAAAAAAATTCTGCATTCGAAAATTCTGTAAAGAGAAAAAAATGCAAAAGGAAAATTGCAACAAAAAATTTTTTTGAAGACAAAAAATTTCAAACAAAAATTACAATAAAAAATCCTACATACAAAAATTCTGTAACGACAAAAAAATTTTGAACGAAAATTGGAATAAAAAAATTCTGTAAAGACAAAAAAATGTTAAACGAAAATATCAAAAAAAATCTGTATGCGAAAATTCTGTAAAGATAAAAAATGTAAACGAAAATTGGAATAAAAAAATTCTGTAAAGACGAAAAAATTTGAAACGAAAATTGCAATAAAAAATTCTGCATTCGAAAATTCTGTAAAGACAAAAAATTTTAAACGAAAATTGCAATAAAAAAAATTTTTAAATACAAAAAATTTAAAACCAAAATTACAATAAAAAAATTCTGCATATGAAAATTCTGTGCAGACAAAAACATATGAAATGAAAATTTCAATAAAAAAGTTCTGCATATGAAAATTCTGTTAAAACAGAAAATTTCAATAAAAAAATTCTGCATACAAAAATTCTGTAAAGACAAAAAAAAGTGCGTGTAGAAGTGAAACTTTTAAGGCAGACAAAGAAAGAGGGAGAGACCCGAGAGAGAAAGAATATATATCTAAATAAATTCACAGCATTTGCAGAGAATACAAATAGACAAAATTTACAAACAACTGAGAAGGGTCGACCGGTGTAGGTAAACGGCAGACACAAACCGTGGCAACAACGCGCACCACTCCAAGCGCACAAACGCAGCGATTCCAGGACCGCAGCAACGGCACAAATAACCTCAAGGCAATATCAATAAATCCGACGCCGAAATGGATAGCACTTTATAGTACGCACAAGAACTAGCCAGGAAACGGAAATGAGCGCCAAAAAGTAGGCACCAAAAAACACCAAAAAAAATTGGGACCAAGAAACGCCCCAAACAGTAGGCACCAAGGAAATATAACGCCAAAACGTAGGTACCAAAAATATATTTTCTACAAGTTTGCACGAACAAACAAGCGCCGAAAAGTAGGCAGTGTTATTTCTCACTAGAAATTAGCAACCACAAGGAAAAACTCAGGAAAAATAGCCTAAAGCGTATCTCAGATATTTATACGGTATAGCTCTCTCTCCCATTTTCCTCTACGTTATATCTTTTTTTTCTCTCGCGGAACGAAAATGCCCAAAACGTTGCATGGCCTTGAAATTTTACTCTCCGTTCTCGCTGGTCCACCGACGCCTAAGAAGTTTCACTTGAAAAATGTAAAACGAAAATTGCAAGAAAAAAATTCTAGGGAAACAAAAATCGGTTAGAACGATGCGGTAATGGTATTATTGCTTATTTTTAGAAAAAAAATCAACTAAGGATGCCACCCGGCAAAAACCTGGAACGAATAGTTGCTTGTTGTAGATGCACCAGCTTCTCCATGGCAACGTATGTATTTTTTTGCTACTCAAATGCGACAACTCTGATGGTTTTTATAGCCGTCAGTGTTAAAGTGAACTTATTCCACCAGACGTGAGAGAATGTAGTGGAATCCATGTAAACAGCAACACATTTTTCAAATGCCTTACCATAAAATAAATTTCTAATAAATCAAGATTTATTTAGATTAGGTTGTTCAGGTTGTTATTGTTGAAGCAGCATACAAATTTCCTATACATATATGGTTAATGCTGCTGAACTGACAGTCTTTGGCCGAATATAAATTCCGGTTGGGTAGAACCGACAGTCGGGGCGGGCAAGGTTTTTTTTTCAAAAACCGTGATTGATTAGTTATAATCCACTTATTTACGCATTTCCTTACTCTCTATTCTTTATTAAATTCTTGTTTCTATTTTCTTTTTTTGCAGAACCACCTTGCAGTTTCCCTGGTTCACCAGCCCACAGCACTGTTGTCTTCTCCAGTGCGAACTTGACGCATGGCACCGTAGCTTCGTACACCTGCGAACGCGGCTTTGAGCTGCTGGGACCGGCGCGGCGTGTTTGCGATAAAGGCGCCTGGGTGCCTGATGGCATACCATTTTGTGGTAAGTTTCACAGATTCAAGATTCCATATCATTTTCTATATTTATTGCAAATATTTATATATATTTAGCGAAATTATTAGACACACCGTTTTGGGATAAAAGGAGTGATTAATAGTGGCCTTCAGCATCAATTAGTTTTTGCTGAAGGAAAAAAGGAGAATCAAAATTTGAACGCATTTATTCTATTGGAAGCATCAGTGCTATAAAATATAATATATGCACAAGGTGGCGTAAAATTAATCATCCAATTTTTCTTTTCGAGTAACTTTTTTTATTAAATCAAACAAAAAAAATTATTTGCAGTGATGGAAATCTTTGTTCAATTTTGAATTTTTGCCTTGGCTAATTTCTTTCACTTGCCTAATTACCACTCCTGTTTTCTTGCTGAATCTTTTGACCACCAAGAGTGAGAGAAAAGTGAATTACACAGAGCAACATTTTATAGGGGATACATTTCAAAAATGTAAATGCAAGGTGTCGCAAACATAATCATCCAATTCTGTTTTTGAATAACTTTTTTATTTAATAAAAACCTATTTTGTGTGAGGAAATATTTTTAAGATTTTCGAGAAAAAACTGACAATTAATTCTTTAAAAAAAATTTTTTGAAAAAAAAAATTCTTCGATCACCACGAGTTTTTAATGTTTTACAAAAGCTGTATACATTTTATTGAAATCTACAAAGCGGTTTTGAAGTTACAGCGATCACCAGCTCAAAAAACATATTTTTGAGAAAAACGCATTTAAAGTTTTGCTATCGGCTCCGGAACGCCCGAGCGCCCTTTGTTAATTGTTGAATAACTCGAAAAGTATTTGTCGGAATCACTTCAAATTTTCATGCAATATTTTCAAGATATTATACTTTAAGAAAATGCAAAACAAAGAAAAATCCAACTTTTTGAAAATTCTGACTGCCCCTAACCCCATAAATGAAGCATTTTATGGCATTCGATTTCACTAAAATTTTACAATTGGGCTGATTTTATAATATATTCGAACTGGCAGAAATGTACTTAATAAATGTTGACATTTTTTACGAAAGATATGGAAATAGCAAAAATTAAAAAAAGTCCCTAATAAGTGGTACTAAAACCTGCAATAAGATAAAATTTTTTGATACGACTTGCATAAATGGCGTGTAGTTAAAAAGGTCATAAGTCAGAAAGCATTTCAGTTTGGTTATCTTGAAAATATTGTTCACAAAAGAACTTTTTAAATGGCTCTACTTTTTAATTTTTAAATTTCGTCCGGATTTCCCAAAGTTTTTGCATCTTAACTATAAAAAATTAAAAATATTGAAAAATTACCTTCTAAATAAAATATTTTTCGAGATGTGAGACTCCAAGGCTTCAGAAGTTATAACTGTATGAGAATTTTTTTTTGACGGATGAAGAGGTTTAAAATGCCTCGTGCATCAATAAAACTGTCATCGCAGCAATGTTGTGCCCTAAGATTAGAAAAACTACCCATCGTTTAGAACTCTAGCAAAAAAAAGGTTATCGAATGTAAAGAAAATAGTTCAACAAGAAAATTTAACTCTTCCTAATTTTTATATGAGTGTTGGGAAGAGTTTGTTTTCAAATGATTTGATCTAAACTTTGTGAATTGTTTTCTTAAACCTGAAAATTATTTTAGAAAATTCAAACGTCTAAACTTCCAAAAACTTGTACAATTAATATTTCTAAATTTTTAGAATGCCTTATCTCTAACTCTTTCTACAACTTCAACTTTTTTACTACTTTCTGTAATAGAATTTTATTTTAAATTTTATTGTTAATTTTTTTATCTAGAATCTAAATATGTAAGCCATTTTTAAGGTCAATTATTGCAAAAATATTCTTAAAAAAAAAAAATTAATTTAAAAAGTTTCCTCAGTACTAGCAAACAACCCGCCAACCACTCTAGATAACTGTAAATCCAGTTGTCATATTATGAAAAGAAATTTTAATACTCTAACTTTCAGGTAATCCTTTCAGATAATCCTATTTGCTACCCATTCATTCATATAGATTTTCCATTTTTCCCCCAACAACAGAGACTACGCACCTTAGCGCCTGGCGAACAATTTGCGCTAATGAAAACCCATAAACAATTTCCGTCTTTGATAAGTCAAAATTCATGTTCAAACAAGGAAATTAACAATTTTTGCAAATCAAACGGCAAGCATTCAGTTACAAAGCTGAAAATGCTAACTTGCGGCTTTGTGTGTGCATAAATTGCCATGGCCGTACAAATGCGCTCAGCCTGGGGCGCTGCAATAAATAAGCAATTGCCGTTTGGACACTTGAAAGACAGAAAGAGGACAATTTTGCCACACGCACAAGAAACTGTACATCTAAAACACGCACACATGGCGATTTGGAGACAGAAACTGTGCGAACTATTTTTCTTTTTTTTTACTTTACATTACGAGGTATGGAAATTAAGTTCCGGCAATTGAGTTAAGCTCGTGAATTGGCAACACTGCGTTGTTCGTTAAGACAAATATGGCTGAAAAGGGGGGTCTTCCTTTGGCTTTTAATCGAAGTGTTTTCCAGTATGTTTGGTTTTTGTTCTATGCGAGTTTTTCGAGAGCACCTGTTTTAGTAGCGCCATGAAAACAAATGGACTCACATGACAAGTACTTGTGAAAATATATCACGTATCATTTAAAAATATCACCATTTTTGGCCTTTACATGAAAAAATCAGCTAAATGGCTATGTTTTTTCTTTATTTTTATTTATTTATAATAATATTTATTTTTTCTCTTAAGAAATTTATTTAGTGAGAACATATGTAAATTAAAAAATTATTTTAAGTCAGTTATAGAAAAGAAACTAAAAAGTTCGACCCAAATTGGGGGACATCAGAATTCGTTTTAGAGGTATGGTTCCTTCGGCAAAGTTTCTTATTTTGATCCCTAGAATATGATTTTCACAGAGCAATGGGTGATTTTTTTGCCTCCCCACAAATCGACCCGGCCTAGGGTGCATAAAGGTGAAAAGTCGCCACCGAAAGCGGCAACGCCCAAGTCATAATATTAAACGGGTTTTTCGCTATTCGCAGCTTCAAACATCGTGAAAATGTTTCTAATGGACTGAAAGTGACTGGAAATATCTATCTGTATTCTGGTGTGCAGAAGTGGCTGTTCGTATGCATTTTCCGTGTACAACCCGAACTGGCTAAAAACTCAACGAGCTGGCTAAACTGGCTCATAGAAGGAATCTTGTGTGGCGTGGGCGCAAATGAGGGAGATGTTAAAAACTCGCACTTTGGTGCGGATTGTTGCGAGCCGCTTGTCCAGCGGAGTGAACGACGGCACTTGGCGACGAAATTTCTCTCCCACAACAAATCCTACACCGTATTTGCGTTCCTTTACATGGCAACTCTAGTAGACGTCGCAAGGTCCTATGGTTTTCTTGCAGTGATGCCTTTACTCTCACGTGGAGATCAACCAGCCGGGCAGAGGCACCTTCCCATTAAGGGACCGGACATTCCAGGTGCATGCCCTCAAATACTTTGAACATAAGCAAACTATTAAGGAAGTAATTTCCAGATACAAAAAATCGTAGTCCTTATTTTGTTTGCAGTGGTCGTCATCAGTATAGGGAGGTCTCATCCGAAGCTTTTTTAATATTTTCATTGGGGGGTATTTTTAAGTAGCGGATCCCAAACCAGCTATCCTGGGATGCTTCGCCTTCTCACTTTGGCTCACTCCCGAACGTTTGTCGGAAGCTACCCAGAGGGTACTTGGGCTAATTCTGGAAGTTGTGAGCTGCTTGAACCATATGTAGAAGAATCGTCCTGGCCACTCCCAAGTGAATGGCGATCAGTAACTTTCCGCACTTGCGTGGACTTCTACATATGGAACCATCCTCCATTTCACTTAATTTTGATATTATTTATTTGTTTTAATTTTTTTACGGTTATTTAAATTTTTGTTTAAAATTTTGTTACTATTTTTGTACGTTGCTATTACCTCTATTTTAATATTATTTATTTATTATTTTCATTTATTTTTTTTTTATTTTTTAATCTGAATAGTGTATTATCCTAATTTTTTTAATTTTTCACATTATTTTTTATTTTTATATTACTGATTTATTACTCGAATTTTTTTATTGTTATTTTTGTTTTTTCTTAATTCTTTATTATCTTTTCCTTTTTTTAGTTTTACTTTATTTTTGTGTTATTTATTAGTTATTAGCATTATGGTTTTTTTTACTTTATTTCATTTTTTGCTATTATTTTTATTTTTTCTTAATTAAATATATATTTTTTTGTATTTTTATTATTTCTTTCGTATCTGACTATAATTTCATATTATTTATTTGCTTCTTGAACTTTACGTTATTTTTTTTTTATTTAATATTTATTATAATTTTGATATTGGCAATATTTATGTTTTATTCTACTTTTTATTCCTACTTAAATTTTTTTTTTTAATTTTATTACCACTCTAATTTTTTTATTTGTCTTTATTTATGTATGTAATTTTTGTTTATTTTATTTTATTTTATTTATATATATTTTTTATAGTATTTTATTTTTTATTATTATTTTTGTTCCTTTGTTTTATTATTATTCTAATTTTTTATTGCTTTTCAATTTTATTTTCTTTTTAATTTAATTTTATTTATTTTTACTTTTACATGATTTATTTTGTTTTATTTTTGAAATTTTATTTAGTTTTTAATTTTATTTTATTTCTCTTTATTTTTATATGATTCATTTCTCATTTTGTTTTATTTTTTACTCTTATATTTATATTTATTGCTTTTTATTTGTCTTCATTTTCAAATTATTTGCTACTTGAATCTAAAACTAGTGTTTTTTGTTTCATTTTTTATTTTATTATTTTTCCAATTACATTTTTGTATATATTTATTTTGTTTCCTTTTTGAATATTCTACTACCTATTTGTGCTACTTTCTTTTTTAGTGCTGTAAAGTGTTTTATTTGTTTTTTTTTTCTTTATTTTTATGTTAGTCATTTATTATTTGGATTTTATGCAATTTTGTTTAATTTTTTACTAATATATTATTTTAATTTTTCTCAATTCTAATTTTTTTTTTTTGGTACTTGATTTTATTTTTATATTATTTATTGCATTTATACTATTTTTTATAATATTATAATTTTTTATTTTTATTTTAATTTTTCCCCCCAATGTATTTATATATTTATCTTAAACCTTTTATTTTATTATTTTGTTTTCCTTTTCTTTGTTTGTTGGTCTTATCATTCATTTTTTATTTTTTGTTTTCTACTTTATTTACAAATTTTTACAGGCAAGATATTGCAATAAACTAACGCCATCGCAAGCCAAGGCAACATGACGCATTATAGCACCACTAACAACTTCTCACTGACATTCGTTTTCTACACCCTGTGTGGCCTATTTATGCTACTCAAATATTATTTAAGTTTGATTAGCCAAATACTGAAATTGCCAAATTAGTCAATGTAAAGTGTAAATATGTGTGCGGACACATACACATATACGCGCCCCAAACTTCGCATTGGAATTACATGTCAGCCAGTCACTCAATTTCAACTCATTCGTTTTTCGTAGCTCAACTAACCGGACTGTGCTTTGCCACCCAAAAATGCAGACAGTTTTCTTCAAGTGTACGCACGTTTCACACAATTATCCGAATGTACGTGTGCACATGTTATACCTATATAGTATACTGATGTGTGTAAGTGTGCCATGTGTTAAAAATTTCGCTCGAGTATTGCAAGAATTAGATCACTAGCACACGAATTTCGTACTTCGTTGTATGTAAATGACTAAAAATGGGCCAGTTAGTGGTTTGGCTTGTTAATAAAATGCAATTAAGAGGAAAAAAGTTCAAAAGAGATTTAGCTAAAAGCAAAAGGTGTTAAATGTACTAACAGCGCAATGATTGCGGAAGGCATTTGGTGAATTGCATTTGTTTATAGCTTTCGTTAAAGAGGCGATCCACTTGAGGTAGACAGGTAGAGTAAGTGATTAGGAAATTGAGAAAGAGAAAAATAATTGAATGTATTTAAAAAAAAAAACAAAGACAGGCAGGCAATGTATCTGAGTAGCAACTAGTTAACTTGATATTGAGGTAGAATTTATGATATGAGACCTAAGTGGCTGAACTTTAATGGCATTTGGTGAAGTGTATTTCGGGATTTGCTAGAATGGAATATAGTGTAAGGTAAAAGTAGGTGCACAGGCAATGTGAATATTACAAAAAAAGGAAGATTCTCTTTGTGGCATACTTTCGTCAACAACATCAGGCTTAGAGTGAATTAAAGCCCGACGTAAGGAGACTTTACTTTTTATATTTTTACTTTTGCATATTTCGTTAATTTTTTTATGGCCCGTTTTATGAAAACTCCTTTAAAAGTCGCACAATACATGCAACTTATTGGAACATTAGAGAATCAAAGAGTTCAGAGCTCTCAAAAATTTCAATCGAATAGGCAGCGAATGTATTGAAAGGCTTATGAACTCAAGAGGGAGCGAGTGCTTTGTAACCAAAAAATATTATTCATAGATTTTGAAAAATAATTAAAATGGAACTTTTTCAAGATTTTTAGATGTGAAGATCTTTTAGAAGTGCTAAGGGATACAATGGGTATTAGAAATACCAAATATTGGTGCAGTAAAAAGGTGTCCTCATTTTCCGCTAGACTCACTCACTCTAGTCTGGCTGTGGTGATTTAGTAAAGGTGATTTTTGTTTCAAAAAACTTGCTTTACATTTTTGTTTAGCATCACCAGCTCTGTGTTACACAGTTCTAAAGTGCCGGCAAAAAGAGATGATTTGATTCAGAGCTTTTTCCTGTCAAGTGCTCCAGGTTTGTTGAATATTGTCGTAAATTTTTGTGAAAATTTGTTTAGTCTAGGGTGTAATAAGATGTAAACTGAAAAAATTAAAAAAAAACGCAATAATTTTGAGTTTCATTTAATGCTGAAAATTTTAGTATGGAATTTTTTTAAGGTGAAAAAAGATGAAAAAAATTCAATAATTTTGGGATTAATTTAAAGATAAAAATTTTAGTATGGCACTTTTTAAGTAAAATAAAATAAATATATAAAGTAAATAAATAAAATATTTCCGGTTCTTTTTGACATTTAAAATTTTTTTTAAGTTTTTAAGATAAAATATACTTTTTTATACAAAAAATACAAAATTTGTGGCAAAAAACGATATTATTTTGTGCAAAATTGTGGAAAATTGTTGGGAAATCCATTGGATTCTATGGATGGGAATGCTATCATGAAGCTTTCAGGTTTTGCTGAGCGCAGTCTTAGCAAAAAAAAAAATAAAATAAAAAATGAAGAATGACCAAATAAACAAAGTCTTTTTTTCCTAAAACATTTTAACAAAAAACATACTAATTTTCTTAAAAAGTATATTTAACCCTAAAATTAAATTAAAAAGCTAAGAATGTTATTGCAAAAAATAAATAATGCAATAAATATTGCCTTAAAAAAATCTAATACAATAAAATAATAAAGAATGAAAAAAATTTCTTTCCCAAAAAATTTTAACAAAAATATTACTTCTCTTAAAAATTGTATTTCTTGCTTCAAAATTATATTTTACCTTAAAACTAAATAAAAAAATCGGAAATTATTAATGCGAAAAATAAATACTCCAGTATAAGCAATAAGAAAAAATAAGAACCTAATAAAAAATTAAAAAAAAAAATTTTTTTTCCTTAACAATTTTAACAAAAACTATAATTTTTTTTTACAAACAATAAAGAAAATATTATTTTTCTTAAAAATTATATTGTTTTCATAAAATTATTCTTTTTAAAAATTGTTATTTTTCTTAAAAACTATATTTTTTCATAAAATTATTCTTTTTAAAAATTATAATTTTTCTTATAAAAATTATATTTTTCTTAAAAATTATATTTTACCCTAAAATGAAATTAAAAAATCAAAAAATATTATCAAAAACAAAAAAAAAATGTTCAGTCTAAGCCATAATGAAAAAATATATATTTTTTCCTAAAAAATATTAACAAAAAATATTATTTTTCTTAAACACTTTTTCTTAAAAAATTATATTTCTCTTAAAAATTATATTCTTTCATAAAATTATTCCTTTTAAAAATTAATATTTTTCTTAAAAAAACTATCTTTTTCTTAAAAATTATATTTTACCCTAAAATTAAATTAAAAAATCAAAAAATATTATCAAAAACAAAAAAATATTGCAATCCAGAAGCAAAAAAAAATTTATGAAAAGAAAAAGGAATGAAAAAAAATATTTTTACTCCTAAAAAATTTTAATATAATATATAAAATAATATTTTTTATTGTTCTTAAAATTTATATTTTACCCTAAAATTAAATTAAAAAATCAAGAAATTTAATGCAAAAACAAAAAATATTGCAGTCTAAGCAATAAAGAAAAATCAATGAAAAGAAAAAAGAATGAACCAATTTTGTTTCTTTCCTAAAAAAAATTAAAAAAAAAAAATATTTTTTTTTAAGTATTATATTATGCCCTCTAATGAAATTAAAACCAAAAAATATAAAAATATTAAAAAAAATCATCAAAATTTTTAAATATTTTTCGAAATTTTTTCAGTTAATTCCTTTTATACTCAAGCCTACCCTTTTCTTTAAATAAAGCAAAAACTTATCAAAGCAGTTCCCGATGAAATTCGTATCATCGCAAATTGATTTGATTTTAAATATCCAGAAGCAATTTTGCATGCCAATCTACCTTTCAACTCGAATTGATTGGGATCAACAATATTGGCCGCACAGTGCACGCGTTTCGTTTGATAATTAAATGAAACTCGTTTGCAATTCAAATGAATTCAATGTCTTTTATTTACATGGAAGAGAAATGGGGTTAACAAACAATGCAAAATTTGTATGGTAAATTACGTTTTTCCTTTTGTTTTCCGGCGCTTAACACACAAAGACGATGGCTGGCTGATTCGTGAAGATGCGATACGCGGAAACTCCACTCTGGTCTGGCAAACTTCCGCAAGAAGTCTGAAAACTAAATAAGCAATTCCAGTAATTGAAATTAATTCGAAGTGGCTATAAGTGGCGCTCATTGCCGACATGAAATTTTCATTGGTGATGTTAAATGCATTCCTATACAAAATGCAAATATTTACTTGCCAAGTTTCCAGCTTTTCATTTCGGGCTTTCCGAATTTTCTTATTGCTTGAGCCTCCAAGTGCATGGCAATTAATTTTCGCTATTGCATTGGTTTGCATAAAAAGATACGTACAAGTGTGTACAAAGTTTTTTTCTCAAACTCTATTGTATGTAAGTGTGAAAAGGACAAAGCTAAAAGCCCAAACCAAACTCCAATTATTTGAAAGAAAAGTTTTGAGAAAAATCTGCGGAGCAGTCAAAGTCAACAACAGTGAAAGGCGCATAAGATGAAATCATGAGCTAGGCCAACAATTAAAAAGAGAGAATGTTGTGCGCTTCATCAGAGCTCTAAGAATCAGATGTCTAGGTCACGTCACGAGAATGAACCCAAGGAGAGCTCAACGAAAAATAATTGACGCTAAAACATTTGCGACGAAAGCCACACTTACACCGATATCAAATTGGATTGAGGAACTAGTGGATGGCATGAGGAAACTGAAAGTAAGAACTGGAAGGAATCAACCAATGATCCAGACAAATGAAGACATTTGCTTCACCAGGTCAAAGCTCACACAGAGCTGTGGCGCCAAACGGTGATGATCATGACGATATGCTGCGAGAAGTGAAATTAATAGGTTTTCATGAACACGAAATTGTAATTTTTTTTTACTCTCACGTGAATAAATATCTCTGAAAAAGTAGTTTCCACAGATATGTAAAATATAAGTTGGAGTCTTCTCGTTCGTGTCAGTGTAGGCAATCGTAAAGAGATACAGAAATGTACTTCATACATTTCATACTTCATTCAAAAATTCCTTTATGCTCCAATTTTATTGTGATCTTAATGAAACTTCACTCATTTAATCGTCATCTTCATCTATCAGCATTACAACTCGGGCCGAGCTTTAGCTGCCTCAACGATCTCCTTCCTTTTAACTCGGTCAAGATCTTGCAGAGTTTTTCTTTTACTTTTCATTTCTCCAGGTCTTCGGTGATGTTTTGTGGCCATGTCAGCTTGGTTTTGCCTTTGCATCACAGGATGATTGGATTATAGTTTATTATTTTTTTCTGTGGTCGCGAATCTTCCATACGCACTGCGTGAACGGCCCTGCCTAGTAGTTCGCTCTTATACCATTTTCGCTACTCGCCGTTGACAAGTCGTATGTGAAGAATAATCCGAGGATAAACCAATCGCATGGGTATTTACTCGACCAAGGAGCCAAGATGGTCGCTTCTTAATACATCAGTGCCAAAGACCTCAAGCTACCTGATTCGAGCGAAGGCCGGGCAGACGCACAGAAAGTGGTTCGCCGTCTCATCCTCCTCTTCACAAGCTGGGCAGAGTGCACTGCCTGAGATGCCCACCTTTTCCATGCGCTTTGCCCATAGAAAGTAACCCGCCATCAGTCCAATCAGCTGCCTACAGTCCCCTCTACTTAATGACAGGAGGAACTGCGACAGTCGGTCGGACATGACCGGTAACATCAGTCCTGTCCATCTGCAGCCTTCACAGCCTGCCAAACTCGCTTGTGGGTTTGAGTAATCCGTTTGCTAACCGTGACTTTGATGGCTGCAGAAGGGAGTGGCAGAACGCGCTCCCGGCCAAGGAAGTTGACCTCAGAACCTATCCTAGCTAAAGAGTCAGAGATCTCGTTACCCGCGATACCCACGAGTTCCTAGACCTATGTAGGTATGTTAGCATCAGGCTATTAGGTCTACCGACATAGTTTAACCTGGATTTACTCGACTACCCTTAAAGTGGTTGACGGGCTGTCCAAGTCTATGAGTATAACCACGTAGATACCACAGATGGAACCGTGCTCGGTCCTGGAGTCATCCGTAAAAATGCGAGATCAGTGTTTGCCCGGCTCGTTTTCTAAATGTGACCATAGTTGAGCCTCTGGCAGCACGACACTGTATCTCTTGTCAAGTGCGACTCTTGATGGCATGGAGTCAAGGGCATGGCGAGGATCATTGGATCAAAGTCAATGCTTACTCTGTTGTCCAATGCCGGGCAGGGGCCGTACCAATTCATATACCAATTTCAACGTGCAGATGGCTTTCAAGGCCTCTCCTTGGATGAAAACATCAAGTGGTGGGGTAGACTAAACAGAGCATCTAATGCCGGGCCTGAGCCTTCGCTTTATTATGCCAAAATTAAATGAGCTACAGAACTGCATAGTCAAAAGGTTAAATGATCAAAAAGTTATATATTTTCCTAAAAAATTTATAAATTTTTCTAAATTTGGTATAAAGTTAGGAGTTTTAATTAAATTTCAAATTTAAAACCACAAGAGATGCAAAGCTTTTTTTGTCGAAGGGTGCATCACAGGCAAGCTAAGCAATATTTGATGAGAATTGAGTTGAGTTGAGTTGAGTTGAGTTGAGTTGAGTTGAGTTGAGTTGAGTTGAGTTACTATTTTATTAATTTTTGATATAAAACTTTACACAATGTTCCCTCTCCTAACGGGCACATCCCACAAGTGGAAACTTTTTCCAATATATACCACATATCTTTAAGAGTTAAAAAAAAAATTCCACTGCGCAAACAACCCTCCTATGACACCTTAACCCTTCCTTTTCAGTCAGTCCATTCGGTCTCCGCTTAAGACAGATTGCACTGTAGATATTCTAGGCACGCTGCCGAATAATTTTAATTTTTCAATGACAACATATAAACCATAAAAACTAAATAAGCTATGAAAACCTTCTTATGGAAACCAACTGGAGCCTGTCGTTTCTAAGAGACAATCAAAAAGTTTAAACGCCAAAACGGCGGAGAATTCCACTCAAATTCTGTCCCTGTTATTCATACATACACACATACATATGTTCATACATCACTTCCTTACATACAAATGTACATTTACTCACATCGCATGCCCAAAAACCGTTGATACTTACACCATTGATGGTGATGATAATTATGTTGCATGCAACAGATAAGCCATCACAACATCTGTCACAGTAAAATGTCCAAACACACGAAAACATTTCTTGAAGTATGCAAATAAGCCACAGCAGAGCTGACACTTCGAAACAAGCAGATACAATTGCAGCTCGCATGCATATCTAAATTTAATATTTACATACTTACATACTTATGTGTGCATACCTTGCATGTAATCACATTAAATAGCTTGAAAATGGATAGTATCAAGAAACGGTGCTGTGTGGCCCCGAAGGCAGGTTGGAGTAGGTCAGTAGTATTAATGTACAGGTATTCCCGTCAGCTAGAAAATGGCACACATTTCCAACAGCGACAGCAGCTACAAAGAAAAAATTCAAGAGGAATTACGGGAATAACGAAATAACGAAATAACTAGAAAGTACTTGCCGCTTGTCATGCAGTTGTTGTGCATGCATGCCTACATAAATTCACCGCTACATGCATTCGTTGGAAAAGGTCAAGGTTGATATGCAGATGCCGTTGTATGTAGTGGGCATGAATGTGTTGTACAATTTTTTATAGTTGTTGTTGCCTTTAAATTATAATACTCGTGTTGACTGCTTGCTGCCTTTGAATTTATGAAACTTGCTCTCACCAACAACAATAAATCCCCTTACCTAATTTCTATGCTTTATGGGAATGTACGCGCGGCTTTCGGATATTGTCATTATTTTTGTTATTCGACTGCATAGATTGGCCTAGGTGAGACTGCAAATATTTATGTATTCACATAAGATCTTGCGCAGATATGGGACAGTGAATGTTTTACTCACAAATACATACATATGTACTTCACAAGCTGTTAAGTTTTTTCGCTCCTTTTTTTTTTGTTCTTTTTTTTTGTAACTTAGGAAAGTAAAAAGTGCGCATAATTTAGAGAGAAAGAAAATTACTAATTATGCTTAAATTGCATGTGTCCATATCCGTGTTAATATTTGTGAGAGTTAACTGTTTAAGTTTGAAACGTGATTTGTTCAGTTTGATGGAGAGTAGTTGAATTGGGTTATGGTGAAATTTGATATTTTTTTTTGAAACTTTTACGAACTGTCAAAAGGAATTAATAAAGTTTCGACATGCCAGCGCATAAAGTGATTATTAGGGATAAGTTTTGATTTTCGCTATTTTGGAAAACGTTTTTAATAAGCGTCAAAAATTTACTAAAAACGCCTCGAAAACGAAAAAATTGCTTTTTAATTTAGAGTGGATTGAAGCATACAATTCAGGTACCATAAAGTGGCTCGTTTTACAGAACAATAACACTGTACGCTATAATAGGACAAGAATGAGGTACGAGGGTTGCTATTTATATTTCTGGCGTAGCAAATGGAAAAATTAACATTAGTGGTTGAAAATGGTTTTATTGTTCTTCAAAATATTCTTATTAATAATTTAAAATATTCTTCATGAAAATCAATACGATTTGGCATTCGTTTGAACAAATTTTCGAAGTAATTTGTCCAGTTGCGTTTCCTGAGCGTTTTCTAAATTGTAAGGCGAACACACCTTTTTTATCACAAGGCGCGATATTTTCTAGCACAACAAGTGGTTTTGAGTGAACCTCATGGAATTCGTCGGCGAACGACCAGCCACGAGAAAATATATTATAAAACATTTTTACAGTGCTAAAGGATAGTGCGTGCTGACCACATAATTAGTTTAGTTCATCGTTGCATTCTTTTCTTGTTCATCCACGTCGAAAATTGTAAAAAATAATCGCACGAAAATGTGCGGTTTAATTACTTGTTTTGCCGAGCTGAATTTTTAAACAACACTAATATGCCTCATACATAGAAACTTTCTGGGTGAATGAATGGTAACATTTTTCAAACTTTGAAATAAAAATGTCAGATGGGACCTTTGTAATAGCATTAGAATTGTCGAAAATCAAAAATATGTAAAATTTTGTCATTTTGAAAGAGGATGACTTTAGAATATTGGACCATCTACCACTTTGTTTCTAAACGTCACATTTTTTTCCAGTGTATTGAAGTCTTTCTTTTTTGGTTTCAAGTTCATTTAAATTATTAGAAAAACTTATATAATACAATATTTAGCTTTAAGGGGCTTTGTCGAACATTTTAACCCAATATTTCTGGCCAAAAGAAAATTTCATGCTAAACAAAAAACTGTTTAAATGCTTTAAAGTAAACAAAAGTTTTTTCAAGTAGATGGAAGTCAAAGCAGATTTTCCAACAAAAAAACTCCACGTGAAATTTCCGTGGGGATCTTCTCAGTGAGCGTTAGCACTGATAGCACACGCATGGGTTCTCGATTAAAATGGAACCTAATGGCTCTTAATGAACTAATCGTAATCTAAACAAGAAACTTGTTCTCTTCTTCTTCTTCTTCTTTATTGCAGGACTAGTTTATATTTAGTCAATGAAAAAATTACAAAATATTAATGTTTTTTTAAATAAAAATATAATTATTGCATCGTTCGGATTTTTTTACTTTAAAAAAAATGTACTAGAAGTTTGAGTCCAGTGCAGGACAAAAGTGCTGAGGTGCTAAAATAGCTTCATGTGTAAGTGAATAATTTTTGAAAAATTTATATTTTACAAAATTATAAATATTTCGTTTAATAAGAACAGGCTAGAAAAATGTCATGAAGAAAGGACTAAATAACAAAAAACAAATGCTAAATCAAGTTGCAAAAATGGTAATTTGGCCATACTGGTGATAAAATCACGTAACTCGTTGTAAAATTCACTGAGAGCAAAGTAACGGGACCACGATAGGCGCCATCTCATTACTCTTTCCATCATGGTCTTAACCTTTTTATTCAAGATGTTGGGAGTCATTTTTGAATGAACTTAAACTCTTTTATAAAAATAAAGAGAGAAAATAGAAATATAGTAGAAAATAGCCTCCTCTATTATTCTTCAAGTGAATTAGACTCTTCAAACATCAGAGGAATCTTGCTCAATAAAAAAGCCATTATAAGATCACAGAAAAGCCCTAGCAAAAGTAAATTCGAATAAACTTAAATAACAAAAAGCCATAAAATCAACTCCAACAGGTTACAGAAGAATTCAATTAAATAAAACACAACGCAACGTGTTGCAGACCAGTTTGCAACAATGTTTCTAAACAAAAATAAAAGCAACAGCAATAACAAACCATTGATGTCAGTTAATAGACAATCGACAACCGACCATAACTGTTGTTTGTTTAAGCAACTCATTGAATAACAACGTAAATCGATTACAGCCGAGACATGAACAACAAAAACAACAACATGTCCATCATATGTAGCTGTAACAGCAACAAAATCAGTTTGCGGAGAAACAAGTGGCAATTAAAAACAACTGGCACAACTGTGCGAAAAAAGAATGGCCAAAAGCAAAAGGAAGTACATAGTGGCAAAAGAATAAAGTGGAAGGAAAAGAGAAATAGGTTAAATCATACCTGTACCGTAGTGGAGAAAAAGTAGAGCGCCAAAAGAAAATACCGAAAATAGGAGCAGCAAAGCAAATCAAGCGATATGAATGGGTTAGAAAATGTGCAAATAATAGAAAATGAGAAGGGAAGCAGAAGAGCAGGAATAAGAATTTAAAATGAAGCAGGCAAAGAAAAAGAGTACAGGTGCAAAATGTAGCAACTACAAATAAAGTAGAACACATAAAAAAATCGCATAGACTTTAAAGAGCAGCCGCAACTTATGCCGCTCTTTGGCCGCTACTGAATCGATTAGCTCACGGCAAACCAGTGCACATTCTTAACCGCACACATACAGGGTGATTCAGGTTGCATTAAGGTACGCAGAGAGTTGTTGTTGTCGTTGTTGTTGTAGCAGTAATACTAGCCCTGTCAGTGTAGTGTGCATCACCGGTCGCCTTCTTCTAACTCATCTAACGGTAGGCCCAGGAAACATGCCGTTTCGGCAAGCTAGGTCCAGATAGAGAGAGGGGTTTTTTTGAGTGGGTTTTCAGGGACATGTGAAAAGGGGATTAGTGCCGTGCGTGGTGCCTTCACATGCAGGGTACGCAGAGAGTGATGGCATACTTTGACTTCCTTTCCATACTCGTACATTATACGTTTGGCGGGTGACCTCCCTTTGACGTTGGTCAGTAAACTGCCTTCTACCAGATATTGAGATAGAGATAAGCAAAGGCATATCAGCAGTAACGCGAAAGTTGTGAAGCTTAGATTTGTTCAACGCAGCAAAGAAAATGGAAGCAATTTTCATAAGCAGTCGCAGAAAACTCGAAGTGATAGCCTTCAAAGTTGGCAATTATGTGATCAAGTCTTCATGAATGCTAAGGTATCTAATATTTGGGCGCCCACATCTTTTATTGGATGTTTGGCCCAACTCGTCCTCCGAATTATGGTATGCACATAGATGTTTTCTCCCAAGTGGAGGGTACTAAAAATTTATGCCGCCTCGGAACGACTGGTTGTTTTTGATGAAAAGCCTTTTCATACCAGAAATATGGTTAATGGTAGTAAAGGGTTAAGGTATGGACCTTTAGCACTGCGACCACATTGATCTATTGTGCACCATATGCTGTCTATTGACTGTTAAGTATGCTTATGAATTGTACCAGCTCCTTCTGAGGGAGTGATTGGAGGTCTTCATCTGTAAGCATGAGCTTGTTTAAAAACCTTTTCCTTCTATGCGTCAATCCCGGACATTCGATGATGAGATGTTCTATAGACTCCTCATCTTCGCAGCAAAATCTGCAGGTGCTGGTGTTAGTTATGCCTAATTTATGTAAGTGCCTGTGAGAGTGCGAATGCTCTTTTTTTTAACGTGAGGGTCATGTTAGCTCTTTTGGCGTTGAAACTTAGGAACTTTTTGGAGTGTCTAAGACCCTCTACGTTGTCCCAATGCTGATTTAATAGAGTTTTGGCCCAGTATTTTACTTTTTGTTTTAGGCTGTTTTTGTTGAATCCGAACATGGGACTAGGTCCGATGAAGTTTACATCTGCCCCTTTTTTGGCTTGAAAGTCTGCCTTTTCGTTGCCGTCATATCCCTCATGTCCTGGTACCCAAATTAATGAGACATTGTTTTTGGATGCCAGGTTATTGAGTGCCTTGTGGCATTCTAAGAGAATTTTTAAGTTGAAGGTATAGCTATCTAAAGCTTTTAGAACTGATTGGCTGTCCGAGAGTATTGTAATCTTTACCAGAAATATACTCGACGGTTCGCCAATGCCTACTAAGAGCCGATCATATTAGAAAAAATCTTCTCTATCATTTGATGCTTCATGCCGGCGCATGGATTTCGCACCCGGGCTCTACCGAATGGTAGTCATCTGCAAGCGCATACTGCTACAGCCGCCGCACTAAGATATCTTAGTGTAATTATAAACCACACACTCAGTTTTAGTGCGCATGCAGAATACGTAAATTTAAAGTAACATTGATCTACGATGGTAAGCGCATTCCAGAAAAGTTCAAATGAAAAAACGGCATCGAATTTTAAAAGTGCCAAAGTAAGATCCTGTTTACCAAACATCCAAGGTTAAATAAAGGAGATTTTCCGCCCCATAGAAAATAGCGGTTCAGATCGTGGCTCGGCTTAGAAAATTTTCTTCTATAAAATGACATACGAAAAATTATTCTAAAAATTCTGATCAAAAAATTAGAAATTTTCATGTAAAAAATTGAATGGAAATAGAAAATGGTATAGCAAAAATTCATCAAAAATATTTATTAAAAAGTAGGAATTTTGATGAAAATTGGACTAAAATTGAATGGATTACAAAATTTCATACTAAAAATTATTCTAAAAACTCTGATTAAAAAGTTAGACATTTTGATGAAAATTGAACTAAAATTTAATGGACTAAAAAAAGTAATTATTTTTCTAAAATTTCTAATTATTATTCTAAAAATTTTTATTAAAATTGTCCCCATTTCCACGGTTTTGACGATGGGTAAGGCATTAAAACACTCACGCCCGATAAAAAACACAAAAAAAAAATAGTTCAATAGGAGCTTGGTAAATAACTGGTAATGCGCCATCAACTAATGAAATGAGTCGATGAAACTCAGCAGTGTGAACTGCAAAAGAATAACAGAAAAACTGACTAAAATAGTATGGCAACGAACTCTTGAGTAGAAGATGGCATGAGCTTGGGGAGGCGCACAAGCTTCATTTAAAAATATGCAAGCAGAAGGTGGAGATTCTGATGGCCTGAATCCTCCGTAAAGGTGTCGTCCTCTAAATTAGCGATATCAATTAGTCGTCCTAGAGATAGGTTTGAACTTTTTTGGGCCTACCGTTAAAGGTTAAGATTTAATGAAACTTTGAAAGCCCGAAAGCAATGTGGTACAACGTATTCGTGAGAGAGCGTCAGAAATGCACCACAGAACCTCGAAAAAATACTTTGAAAGAGTGTGACGAGTACCGTTAGCAAGAAAAAATTCTAAAAAATCAAAGCGATTTTCGAGACGCTTTAAGTTTGGATTTTATTGGACTAAATTATTGTACTAAATTTATTTTTAAAATTTAATTATAAAAAATCTCAATGAACCGCATACTGAAATTTTTTTTGTAATTATGAGAAAAATTAAAATTTTTTTTTTTATTTTCACAAAGATGTGAATAAAGGCAAAAGATATGAAACTATATTTTCACAAAAAAATTATTTAATTAAATAACAAAAGAAATAAATTTTCAAAACTTGTTAATAAGTCCCTGGGCTATAGCAATTTAATGCAGTGCACTTGTACCACCCTCTGCCGCTCTATACTTATAAATGTACAGCTTTAAATTTTGCAACAGCTCTGTAATTGTAGCTCACATATGGTGCCCAGCAATAGCAACAGCAACGGCAACATTAAATTAAATAAATAAACGAAATTACCCAGGCTTGGTAAAACGTGCACACACCGTCACACATTCACTCACACAAAAATCGAAGTAAAAGTAGTAACAAGAAACTCGTCAATAGCAGCACAAAAATTCGGGCGACAATGGAACAACAAAACCAAAGCAAATACTACTCATACAATGCAGCTGCATTTGCTACCATTTTGTTGTTGTTATTAACTTTTAAAATTGTTGTCATTGCCGGTAATGCGTTGCTGTTCATGTTGCATGGCTTACACACGGAGGTAGTTACGATCTTTCGCTAGAGTATGTGGCAAATGTGCGCGTTGGGGCAAAATTAATCACCCTGTATAATTTTTGTAAATGTCGTCGGCAATCATATTTGGCATTTGTTAACGAAATAGCTGCAATATACAAACAGAGAAGCAATGACCCGCATGGACCAAAATGAAGGTTTTCATCAATCAAAATATTTTTTTTTGTTTTTTTGTTATTTAGAAAAATAGTTATTTGAAAGCAAATTGGATGATTAATTTTACGCTACCTTGTTTTTTGTAATTTTCTTTAGTTAGTTTCGAGTTGCTAACGAAAAAATTCTTAAGTTTTGCCTCCATTTTTTCCATCAGTAATAATTTTTTTTTTTGGTTTTATTTATATTAGTAAAAAAGTTATGTGAAAAACAGAAGCAATGATGATTAATTTTGCGCCACCTTGCATTAACATTTTTGAAATGTATCCCCTTCAAAGCAAAAATTAATCATTAATAGGCACAAAATGGGTATCTTCCCTTATTATGAAATGCTCTGGGTAATTCACTTTACTCTCACTCTTATTGGTCAAAAAAATCAGCAAGAAAACAGGAGCGGTAGTGAGACAAGTGAAAGGAATTAGCCAAGTCAAAAATTGAAACTACAACAAGGATTTCCATCACTCCAAATAATTTTTTATTATTATAATTTTTTATTTTTTGATTTAGTAGAAAAGTTACTCGAAAAGAAAAAATGGATGATTAATTTTGAGCCACCTTGTATTTTCATCCAACAACGCTTTTTGCTAACAACAATCAATATTATTTTTTTTGTTTTGTTTTTTTACCGGAGGGGGAATCTTACATAGATACAATCAACTTAGACGGCATACACAATGCATACCTGTACTGTCCTCTAAAGTGTACAACCTCATTTGGGACCAAGCACAGTTAGTAATATCTTACTATATTGGATTTAAGCAACAGTACACCTACGTCACCTCCACCATTCTCGCTGCGGAACTGCGTCCACGTATTACTTCGCAGGGTGGGATAATTGCAACAATGATCGGCTATGACCTCTCATTGTACCTAAGCTCTTTTCTTAGAATTCTAGTAACATACGCAGCTACCTCCTCTCACTTTTCTTCTGACTCAAACATGAGTTAACTACGTCGGTTGTATTTTCTTCTTCCTGTCATAAAACGTGGACAGAGGAAACTGACAGGTCCGCGTCTTCTTCTGCGCAGAGATTTGGCAAAGAGCGCAGAGATTTGGCAAAGAGCAGTAAGATTTGGCAAACTTATGCAGGTATTTTTTGAATCCCCCCTGTTCATATATAGGAATTGAGTCACCTGGCAGCTTGCATCGCCGGAACTCCGATTTAACCACGTCCGTACGTCAAGCATAAGTTTATAGATCCATCCATAGTTGGAAGAGTTCCATCAAGTTTGCCAGCTTGTTAGTGAAACAAATCGTTCTTCTTCTGTAACTGCCTTTTTACTTATTTCCAGCTCGATCACGCATCTGTCCAGACCACTTTCAGCTCATCCACGAAGATATCCACTCCTATCACAAGCGCCGCATTGTCTGAAGGGGAAGGCGAATTAGTCGCCGGTCCTTCGTCGTAGTCTTTCGAGGTTCCTTAGCCTCTTCATAGTCTCTGCTATGACATCGCATGCTGCCGTCCATCATTTTTCCTTGCTTTGTAACATACATGGATTGCACGAACGACTCTGGGTCATAGTTTCCTCCAAATATGCTGCGAAGCTTCAATCTAGAGCCATAAAAACGCTTACATTCGAATAATACGAGGTGTACGTCTTCTATTGCGCTTACCCCACAGTATTCACAAGTGGGACCCGGTTCGTGTGGAAACCGATGGAGGAAACTTTGAAGCATCCATGCCCTGTTAAAAAGTGAGTCAGATAAAAATCCACTTCTCAACTCACTTCGCGATAAATGCTTTTTCGGTCGCATACTTCAGGTGTGTTTTAAAAGATAAGCTCTGGTATATGTGTGTATGTGTGTGTTTACTATAAATGCGTCCGAAATACATTTCTACAAAAAATTGAGCAACAGCCTTGGATTGATTGTGGAAATGTCTTCTGAACGATAACTTTTAACTGATTCCTTTCCATCTGATTGAAATTATTTTGGTGTCCTCCAAATACTTGGTTTTCTCATTTTCATTTTGTGAGCTGATTCAAGGTCGGTTTGACAATCAAACAACAAATTGAATTATTTTCTTTATTTAGGTTAGGTTATGTTGGTAGTCGGTTTGTACGACCAACTCACTTAGAACTTACAGGTCCGTTGGGATACCACTGTGCGACACGGGACCCTCATTTATTTTTCTTCGTGGACCCATTTTGTGGCTCTAATGAAGCGTCAGATTGATCCCATCCCCACACCAGACAGTTACGTAAGAAAATTAAAAAAGAAATCTTTACCTAGAAAACCTGCTCTGATTTTAGCTAAGGCTGAACAATTACAAATGAAGTACTCAACTGCTTCTTCCTCATCTCTACAACTTATAAAATATTTGTGCGCGAAAATTACTAGTCTCAAGGAATGCCAGCCAAATAGCCAATGACCGGTTATACACCATCTTTTCGTTGACTCCAAAGCTGCATTCGACAGTACGAAAAGGAGTTGCCTATTTGCCGCGATGTCTGAATTTGGTATCCCCGCAAAACTAATACGGCTATGCAAGATGACGTTGTTCAACACCAGCAGTGCCGAATTGAGAAGGAGCTCTCCGAGCCGTTTGATACCAAACGAGGTTTCAGACAGGGTGACTCGCTGTCGTGTGACTTCTTTAACCTGATGTTGGAGAGCATCGTTGGAGCCGCAGAACTTAATCGCTCAGGCACAATTTTTTATAAGGACGTACTCTTGTGGTCGAATACCGGTGATATTGACATAATCGGCCTTAACTACCGCGCTGTTAGTTCTGCCTTCTCTAAACTGGATAAAGAGGCAAAGTCTCTGTTGAAAGTTATGATTACGAGGTTGTAAAAGACTTCGCTTATTTAGGAACCAGCATTAACGCCTATAATAATGTCAGCCTGAAAATCCAACGTAGAATCTCTCTTGCCAACAAGTGCTACTTTGGTCTAAGTAGGCAATTGAGCAGTAAAGTCCTCTCTCGACGAGCAACACTAACACTCTACAAGACTCTCATCATGCCCGTCCTAACGTATGGCGCAGAAGCTTGGACGATGACAACATCCGATGAAGCGACGCTTGGAGTGTTTGAGAGAAAGATTCTGCGCAAGATTTTTTGGCCTTTACTTTGGCACAATGAGTTGTATGAGCTTTACGACGACATAGACATAGCGCAGCGAATAAAGATCCAGCGGCTACGTTGGCTGGATCATGTAGTCCGAATGGATACAAACGCTCCGGCTCTGAAAGTATTCGATGCGGTACCAGCTGGTGGTAAAAGAGGAAGAGGAAGGCCTCTTCTGCGTTGGAGAGATCAGGTGGAGAAAGAACTTGGCTTCACTTGGTGTCCAACTGGCACCGGTTAGCACGGGAAAGAAACGACTGGCGCGCTTTGTTAAACTCTGCCAAAATCATGTTAGCGGTTATCGCGCCAATTAAGAAGAAGAAGGTTATACAAGCCACAATTCTCTCTTGAAAGGCTAAGCAGTTCCTTTAAATTTTTCTTATTTATTTGCGGCCCCAATCGCCTAACTGTTATGCATGTGTCTTCATCTCTCCATGCCTTCCTTTATTTCTTTGTCGATATTTTCACCTCAATTAAAAGGCATTGTCTGGAGCTTTTGGCTTTACCTCGTTTCAAAATCACTTTGGTGTTAAAAAAAAATACTCAATCTTCACTAAAATCTTTCCGCGGCTCCACTGTGCCACAAGCGCGCAATTAAGCTGCGCAGGTCGTGAAGAGTTGGTGGCATAGGCAACATACCAAATACCTGTGCGATTAGTTTTTATGATCCGCTTATTGCTATTGCGAATGTTAGTTACCGCCACAGCTGGGCAACAGCGCTATTAAATTAACTCGCCATCTCTTGCTGATGCTACGACAACAGCAACAACAACGTCAATTGTATGGACCCACAAGTGTGTTTTGAAAGAAAAAAAAATCGTTTTTTGTTTTCTTGTTTGTTTTTTAAATCCTAGTAAAACGTGCGCACTTTAACGGTTTCATTGTCATTGGCTGCTTTGCTGCTTAACTCACAGCTGCGGATGAATGGCAGCTACAGTGCAACATGTTGAGTAACAAAATAGTTAATGTTGCTGGCCGCCTCTGCTGCAGCTAATGCTGGTTTGCGTTGTTTGTTTAGTGCCTATTGAGCTGGTATATACTTTTGTGTACTCGTATACGCCGGTGGTCAATCGAGCGACTAAAGTATTTACACTCAATTTTTTTTCTATCTGTCGCTTATTTATCTTATCTCGCTTACTTTTCTTTCAGCTGGCAGACAATCGTGCATTTTTTATTTTCGTATATTTGTATGTATGCACATTTACTATCTTCTTTTACACTTTTATTGCAAAGGCAAACAACAATAGCTGCTGCACCTTGAAATGGTTTTTGATGCTTTGTTTTCGATGAAGACAACATAGTTGTTGCTTTTCGCTGTTTCGCCACGTTTATGTTGCCCGTTTATTGTCATAGCTGCTGCCACCATATTTGTTTCAATACCCAGTCAACTTGATTATTATTCAATAGCATCGATTTAAGTACCGTTAATTGCATTCTTATCTAACAGCTTAGCGTTGGTCCACAACTCGTTGCCCGAGTAGCGGCAGCAGCAGCAGCATCAGCAGATATTACATTCAGATGTTGCTGGTCTTCGCATAGCTGACGCGTTTGTTGTGAAGTGATGTGTGGAAAATTCTATTCTTAGAAAAGACTTTTTTTCTTACAAAATATGCTGTGTTTATTTATTTTTTCTCCACTAACAGGTTCGATGTGTTTTACTGAATTATGGCTCTTGCGTTCACATTCGATTGCGGTGGGATTTGTACTTCTAAACGAACAGCTCGTAGTCAAGATGCATTAAACAACCTCTTGGGTAGATTTTAGATAACTGCTAGGAAAACAGAGGTTTTTAAAGAAGTTAACTAAGACATTTCGCTTCCAAAATGAGCAAATTGCCATTCTCCATTCTGAGCGACAGTAAAGCGGCACTTAAGGCATTGTCATCCTGTCAGATGAAGCCTTCCCTGGACCTTAAGTGCACCAAGAAACTGAATTTGTTAGCAACGCACAGTCACATCCGGCTAATTTGGGTCCCAGGACACAAGACTATAACCTGGAACGAAATAGTGGATGCATTGGCAAGCGAGACTGCGGCCTCGTCATTAATAGGAACCGACTCTTTCCTTGCTATGGGACAGTACACCGACAAGGAGAACCCTAGAGTTAAGCTTAAGGGAGTTAAGCTAAGAGAGGTTTTTTTTTTCTTTTTCACTCCACTCGGGAGCAAAGGGCCTCGACAAGACTCAGTCTTGGGTTAGTTTCGTTAATCTATTTTGATTTCTGACAGGGTAGGTGATTAGCCTGCCGCTAACAGTCCTACATAGTGGGGGTGCCGATCTGTCGTCGCTTAGGAACAACGCCTTCTTACTGCTTTGAGCGCCATCTGTGTTTCACATTTTTCTGCCATAATTCTCAAACATGAATAATCTTTTGCATTTATTTGAAGGCATGATTCAAGAGTAATAAACAATTTTTTAGCATAAATAAAAAAACAAAATGGCGGACATATGAGGGATCTCGCATAGCTTCTCGTTGCGCGCTAGTAAAATGGCGTGTAAGATTGCGGTCATAGTTTTCACCGGAAACACAAAAGAAAAATATTGCTTTATTCAGAAGGCTTTCCCGCATATAATAGACTACTCTTGTATAAAAATATGAAAAAATGAACACACAATTAATTATTGAAAAAAAGTGTTTTTTTTTTTCTTTTTAATTAGATGCGCATTTTAATTATCTTTATATAGATTATCGTTTGAAATGATAACTTTCGTCGCTTTTTTTAATGTTACACGCCATTTTCAAAAACATGGTTTTGAGAAAACGTGTTTCAAAGTTTTCAGAAGGTAGACAGTATACTCACACGAGGGACGGTACACAGGCCTGTAACTCCGAAATCACTTTGAATTCCGCTATAAAATTTTGAATAATATTCAAAATTGCATGTTTTTGAGGCGCTTGAACACAATGTCAGCTTTTCATATCATATTTTTTCATCTATTTTGCTTGAAACAAAAAAATTGTAATGATAATGTAATACAAGAATTACCAATTTAATCTTCAAAACAATAGCCATCGCTAGTGACACATTTTTCCCATCTCTCAGGCAATTTGTGGATGCCGCGCCAAAAAAATTGGACGTCTTTGGCCGCAAACCAATCATCGAGCCATTTTTTGGCTTTTCGTGAGAGTTGAAGTGCTGCTCGGAAAGTGCGTGGCTCATCGATGCAAATAAATGATAATCGGAAGGTGCCAAGTCTGGTGAGTAAGCCGCAAGCACCAGCGGTTCCCAATCGTACGTCTCCACCAATTCCCGGGTTGCTCTTGTTCGATGTGGCGGTGCATTGTCACATTGTCAGTTCATGCGGCACACGTCTTCTGACCTTTAGAATCATGCCCATGTCTTTCAAACGTTTGGAATTGGTTTTTTAGGGCACTTCCAACTGCTCTGCCATCATTTCTTGCGTTTGACCATCACCTTCATTGAACGATGCTTGCAATTCGGCGTTCTCAAACTTTTTCGGGGGCCGGCCATGGTCCTCGATCTCCACGCTAAATTCACCACTTCGGAATTTTTCAAACCACCTGAAGCACTGTGCTCTACTTAGAGCATGTCCACCATAAGCTTCTATAAGCATTTGATGAGCTTGAGTAGCGTTTTTCTTCAATTGATAACAGAAAATCAACGATGTCCGCAAATCGTAGTTTGAAGGCACAAAATTCGACATTTTAAGAGCGACAAAAATGCATTGTTATATGAAACGTAACAAACAATGAACTGAATGTTGTTGACAGAGGACAGACGAAAAAAAAGACATTTGGGAAGGTTTAAAAATACTCCTAGCGACATATATGGACTAATAGCTGAAAGTCTGATCTCATAGGTATATACTTTGTAGCTTCACATAAATTAGAATTGAATAAGGAATACTCCGAAAAAATTGTATAACGATTGAATGATAACTTTTCGAGCTAGAGTGTCCACCAGTTGATAAAAAGTTGTTTCGAGAAAAACGCCGTTCTAACTGCCGTGCGCTACGATGGCCAACCGAAGGGCGGTCACTTAAGTGCTCATAGAATCGGTAATAATGCAAATTTCGCTTTAAATTTTTTCCCACATATTCTTAAGTAGTTATACTAACAATTTATGCAATAAAAAATTTCGAGTTTTTGATCAGTCTAAACTGGTTTCCCCCTTAACTAAAATTATATCTTTTTATGTATTGGAGTTAACAAAATGTTCATTCATTACGGCAGCTTCACGTGCTTTAACATAGTACCAGAAGTACTTACCTACTTCAAATTGCATCCAGTTTCACCACAATCTATACAATTGTCTCAATTTAACTTTTTAATCAACTAATTTAATAATTTTTTATATATTTTCATAAATTACCAAAACAAAAAAATCAAACAGGTACGTGGTTTTGCTGCATTAATGCGACAAATCCAAATTGCTTTCAATTAAAATTTCTTACAATAACTTTCCTAACAATAAAATTAGTTTATTACTCCAATAAATTACCAAACTCTGCTATGTCAGCATAAATTTTGTTTAATTAAAAACTTTTACTTGGCAATAAATTTTAACAGCGAGTTCGTCGCTTAAGTCTTCTGTTAACGTGGCTATGCTATTTCCTACATTTTCGTATGTAGAAAAAATGCAAAAATGCTACTCGACCGGTTAAGGGAAGAAAGTTCATTATTTTATTATTTAGCGGCATTTTTTTTTTAATGCAATATTTACATAAGGCCTTAACTTTACCTGCGCGTAGCTCTGCTTTTCGCACATGTCGCAGCTTCTTTCGCTTTCGTAATCGGTTTAATGTGAAAGTGAAATTTTACGTATTTCAATAAAAAAAATTGTTGTGCTAAATGTCATAATTCTTACTGTATCCAACAAATTTTCACATTTAATTTTAAGTGGTATTCTTTGCATAAAAGCCTGAACATGATTGTGTGTGAATTTGTGGATTAATTAAATTAAAATTAAAAATCATTGAAATTTTAGTGCAAAGATATGAGTTTCACATGTGACTTTAAACGTACTGATATATGCTAAGTTTGAAATTAATAAAAATTTACACTATGTGATATTTAGAGGCTTTTTTTAGTTTTGATTTCCTTTTTCGGAACTTGATTATTTATTTTATTTTAGTAACTTTTGTGTTTACTGAGTAATTTTTTTATGAAAAAATGTGCAAAACTCCATAAATGTGTTTACTTTAATTCGATTTTTTCGATTTTTTTCTTTGTTCACTCCACCCGAGAACATAGGGCCTCGACAAGATTCAGTCTTGCGTTGGTTTCGTTAAACTATTTTGATTTCTGACAGGGTAGGTGATTAGCCCGCCGCTACCAGTCCTACATAGTGGGAATGCCCACCTGTCGTTGCTTGGGATCATCGTCTTCTTACTGTTTAGAGCGCCATCTGTGCGTCACATTTTTCTGCCATAAGGATCACGCAGATGGTTGAGGACTTCGCTAAATTTGGTGTGTCTGCACTATTACCGCGATTGCCCTCTTCCTCTTGCTGGCGCTACTGATGCAATGTGTAACTGTGTCTTTTTCTTTGTTGCTTGTTTTAGCTGTCACAATGCAAGTAATGCGCTGACTTTTTGTGCGGGAGTAAGGAGTGGAAGGATAAAGTTTTTGCGGCTGAGGAATGATTTTTTTTAGAAACTAGGAAAGTAGGTTAATTTTTTTAAAAAAGTGGACCGCATGGGAGGGCAGGCTAGTACACTTACGCTAGACTACAGAGGCTGCAAAAAAAATAGAAATTTATCTTTAGAAATATTTTTTTAAAAATAGTGTCAAAAACATTCAACGAATCTGATTAGGCAGTTGCATCATAAACACGTTCGTCTAAGGGAACACGCCTCGTGCTAGCGGAGTCGGTGTCTGCAGTATTTGTAAAAATTGACTTTTATTCAAATTTAGAGAACCAGCATTCATTTTCAATGAATGACCTTGCGATTTCACAAGCTAGGAGCATATCCTTCGATATTTCTTAGTTTGTTAGACGATGACCCTCATGTTCATATAAAATTATGGATATTTAATTATTTCACAGCATCTGCATAATGCAGTGAATGACTTTTGATTATCCAAAAACGAATGTAATGCATTTAGAATTGCTTTACTGGCAAGAGAAAATTACATACGTAATTCACATACACATACACCAAAGGAGAGACCTAAAGTTTCAAGCCACCTCCGAATGGCAGTTAATTCTTTATAAGCAGCTTCTTCATGGCAGAAATATTGGGTTGGCAACTAAGTAATTACGGATTCCATTCATAGATGGCTTCAGTTGAATTTTTAGGTTTGCAGACGTAGTACAAATGTAAAACAAATTTTTTTATTTGATAGTTGGCAATTCCGCTGTCAATCAGTTAAAAAATGTTTTTTGATCGATAGCGTAGTTTTCGTTTGGCGTTCGTTGAAAAATAAAAAATCAAAAGGAACATTTTCGTCATATTTTCCTTTTTTTATTTTCGCAAAAGGAAAACCGCATCGCAAGCTCATAAAAAGTTATGTGCTGTTTATGATGACGAAGCCTTAAAAGAACGGCAGTGTCAAAATTGGTTTGCCAAATTCGTTCTGGTGATTTTTCACTCAAAGATAAAAAACGCTCTGGTCGACCAGTTGAACTTGATGACGCCCTAATCAAAGCAATAAAGGTTCGGTTCGTCATAATATCAAGCGGAAAAGATCGTAGAGCAGGCCAGGTGAACCAACTCAAACAACATCAAAAGCTGATATTCATCAAAAGAAGGTTTTGTTATCAGTTTGGTGGGATTACAAAGGAATTGTCCACTTTGAACTTTTACCACCCAACCGAAAGATCAATTCTGATGTCTAAACTGAACAACTAACGAAATTAAACAAGGCAGTTGAGGTAAAGCCCGAATTGACAAATCGAAAAAGTATTGTATTCCATCATGACAATGCAAGGCCACACACATCTTTGGCCACTCTGCAACAATTATTGGAGCTTGGTTGGGATGTTTTGCCACATCCACCATATAGTCCTGGCCTTCCACCATCTGATTACTTGTTGTTTCGATCTTTACAAAACTCCTTGAATAGTAAAAATTTCAATAATGATGATGATGTCAAATCGTACCTGATTCAGTTTTTTTTGGTAGTAAAAACCAGAAGTTTTATCATTTGCTGTTGAATGTCAGTAACGAAATCCATAACTTTGCGAAGCTTCAGATAGACTGAGGTGAGAGTCTGCCAGCCATTCTGATCAGGTCTATTCGATCCGTTGGTCGCGTTCTGAATAAAAGAGTAAAATAATGTTATTGCGATTATTTTATTTATTTTCTACATTTTGTTTCAATTTTTTCTTTTTTTTTATTTGTTTTTACTTAATTTTTTTGATATATTTTTTTTATACATCTTTTTTACTTTATTTGTTTTCAAGAATTTCTTACTTACATTTTTTTATTTAATCTGACTTAACATGCAATATAAATTTAATTTTTTTTTTGTTGTCTTTTATGCTATATTTTTGTTAAGCTTTCTTACTTGATCTTATTTAATTTTTGATGTTTCGTTTTATTTATTTTACTTTATTTATATTTCTAAATTATTTTTCTATACTTTATTTTTTTAATATTGTACATTTTTTTATTTTCTTTTATCCTTTTTGATTTTTTTTTTAACTTTTTTTATATTTTTCCTCATATTTTGTTTTATATATTTTTTCTCTCTTACTTAATTCTTTGCTTTTGCTTTACTTTATAATTTTATTGTAATATTTTCTGTCTTTATTTTTTCATAAAAAAATATTTTGGGTTTTTGTTTTTTTTTCATGTATTGCTATATTTTTTGCTAAACCCTCCTACTTGATTTTATTTTAATTTTCATGTTTTGCTTTATTTATTTTACTTTATTTGTTTTTCTACATTATTTTTCTATACTTAATTTTTTTAATATATTTTTTTTTTCCTTTTTGATTTTTTTTTACTGTTATTATATTTTTCTTATTTTATTGTTGTTGTATTTTCTTTTCTCCTTTACTTAATTCTTTGCCTTACTTCATTAGCATCATTTCGTTTTGCTTTATTTTAAATTTTTTCTTTTTTGATTTGTCTTTATGTTTTCATTATAATATTTTTTCGTTTTTTTTTATATAATTTTTTTACTAATTTTTTTTTTGTATTTAATCTACGTGAATATAATAAAATGTAGTTTTTTCTTTTCGTTGCCTTTTGTACTATATTCTTTGCTGATTTCTTTTATTTGATCTTATATTGTTTTATTTATTTTACTTTATTTATTTTGTTATTTTTATTTACTTTAATTTATTTTATTCATTCAATTTTTCTTTAATTTAGTTTTTAATAATTGTTTCTTTTTGATTTGTTGTTTTTTAGTTTTTTGCTTGTTCCTTTTTTTGTTTTCCATTCATTTCATTCCATTCATTTTTTTTTTTAATCTTTTGCATATCAATTTTTATATAGTTTTTTTACTTTATTTTATTTCCTTTTTTCTTAATTTTATTTTATTTTATTATTCTATATTTTTTTTATTCTTTTTTGTTTTTTTTTTGTTTCATTTAATCTTATTTTTTATATTTCCTTTTACTTAATTTTTTTTTTTTTAATTTACTTTAATTTATTTTATTTCACTTCATTCAATTTTTCTTTAATTTATTTTTTAATAATTGTTTCTTTTTTATTTGTTATTTTTTATTTTTTTACTTTTACCTTTTTTTGTTTTTCATTCATTACATTCCACTTATTTATTATTTTTTATGTTTTGCATATCAATTTTTATATAGATTTTTTATTTTATTTCATTTTCTTTTTATTTTACCTACTTTTATTTTTTTCTGTTTTCCTTTTTGTTTATTTTTTTAAATTTTGCTTACATAATCTTATTTTTTATATTTCCTTTTATTTATTTCACATTTAGTTTACTTCAATTATTCTTTACTTTATTTTTGTAATATTTTTGTCTTCTTTTTTTGATGTTTTGTTTTTTGTTCTATATATAATACTTCACCTAACCTAATTTTTTACTTTTATTCATTTCATTCCTTTTAAGTTTACTTAATTCACTTTAATTTGCTTATCACATTTTATTTTATTTATATTTCTTCAATTTTACTTATTTTATATTTTCTATTGCAATTTTTATATTTTTTATTGCTTTATTATATTTGTTTTGGTTTTTTGTTTTTGTTTTACTTAATTTTTATTTTATTTCCCCTCTAATTAATTTAGTTTAAATTTATTTTAATGGTCTATGGATAAGTTCGTGCGGTTTTACAACAGATGGCGTAACTTGATTATTATTCCATCGATCCACATTTCCAAACATTCATTGGAGAGCTACTGTCGTAAGGCACAAACGTCAGTATAAGTTTTTTATTTGAAGCGTAAACAACAATATTTTTACCACACTTGAAAATGTCGAATTTCGTGCCAAATAATGTGTTTTTGCGGGGAATTCTTTAATATGAAGAAAAAAGCAGCCGAAAGTCATCGTATCTTGGTGGAAGTTTATGGTGAGCATGCTCTAGCTGAGCGAACGTGCCAGAAGTGGTTTGCACGCTTTAAAAGTGGTGATTTTGGCCGCGCCGCCAAAGTTCATGGATACCGAATTGGAGGAATTGCTCGATCAAGATCCGGCTCAAACGCAAGAAGAGGTTGCAAAAACTTTGGGAGTTGATCAATCAACCATTTCCAAACGTTTAAAAGCCATGGGAATGATCCGAAATTAAAATTTCGAAAAAAAACCGCACGAACTTATTTTACTCAATTTTTTCCTTTTTTCATTTGTATTTAATTTCGCTTCTTCTACAGTTCCGCTGAAAGTATTTTCTCTTGCTGTTATTGTTATAATTGTGCTAGCATTTTCCTCCATCTTTTCTTTATTAAAATCTTTAAATGCCAACTGTTTCAATGCGAAGTGTCGTAAAAGCATAAACATAAATAAGCTTCGCGTAAAAGTGAAATTTTCTTTTAACTTCATTAACAGCGGCGACATAAATATTTATATATGTACATACATATCTGTATGTGCATATGTATGTGAGTAGTAATGGACAGACAATCGGGCGGCTGCATCTTTCCGCAATGCCACCTGCAAGCAGCAGGCGAACCACCAACACCAATAGCGAATCACCGCACTTTGTGCAGCCTCTGTACGATGTGTGTATGTGTGTACCTATGTATGCACACACATATTCCACTCATACATTTACATGTGTCACATGCAGCTCCAACAGTCTGACTACCAGGCCGCCATGTCGGCGTTTGCTCACAATTGCTGGCGTTCGCATGTCAAGTTATTTACAAAGCTTTGCTTGAGCGATCAGTCAGCAGAGGCAGCCAGCCAGTCAACAGTAGTTGTTGCCATATTTTGACTTTTTGCCTTTCTTTTGCCCACATTTTGCTGCTTTGTATTGCTGTAGCAGATATTAAATATTAAAAATGGAAATTTCTTTTCATATCATCTTTCTTTGCGCCATTCGTCATGTAAATCGAAACTCGTGCCCGCTTAGCTCCCCCAGCTTCAGCAAAAATATTTGTGATTAGCTTGAACGCATTTTGCGCAAATTTACTCAAAGATTTGTTACGGATTTGATATTCACTTCCGTAACTAATTGCGTTGAGCGTGACACTGATTTTAATGGAAGATATGCTTCTTCTTTTTCTTCGAATTAATCCTACACAAATTTGGCATAAATAAACTCTTAGAGACATTCAGACAACTAAGCGGCCAAAATGAGTTTGGGTTGGAGGATTTTGTATGCGGTTAAGTGTATCTTATAGGTTAATTAAATATTATTTCTGTTATTGGATACAAAAAGCAAATATAATAATTTTAAGAGAAAATATGCAAATTGAAATTTCGGCTTTGAGATTTGAGATTTGCGGCTTCAAAATGGGGTTAATGTGGGTTTTAGCATATTTCTTGTGACAGTAGTGAGTTTTTGAAATAATTATTGTAGATATTCAGTAGTAGTTAAATACAAATCCGCAATGGTGAGTAATCTGCAACTAAATGGGGAGTAACATTTTAGCCAACAGATATTTATAATCTAAAATTGCATCAAAACTTCGTCCAAAATCGGGAAAAATTTCAATAGATTTTATGAGATCTAAATTGAACATCTCACGAACCCTGATTGAGTATCTCAAATTCACTATACAGGGTTTGATTGAAAAGTAATGAGCCTTATTTTTTTTAAGCAGTTTTATTAAACCTTTTGGCTTATACAACTAATATTCTTCAAAATAGGACACTTGAGCGTCAATACACCGCTGGTAGCGGTCCTTCTACTACTTACCTAAAGCTCGCCTACATAAAATTGTGGTGTATCCCTAATTCAGACCATCTAATCCCAGAAAAATTCATGTAACCGGAATTGATCCTGAGCATTGTTTTTGAAAAAAGCTTCAGTGTACTGAAGGTTCTCGACACATTTATTGGCCTCGGTTGCGCTAAACTCAACCAAGTAATGCTTTCAGAGCAGAACCGTGGATTAGGTGAGGTTATATGTAGACTCCCATAGGAGGGAGAAAAAATTAAATTCGCCTTTTGTAATACCATCACAGGGAGACAAGGGATAGCATGAAATATGGAATAGCTTAGGGGAAATAATAAAAATATGACTAATTACGGTTATGTTAGCCGCTTCGTACTGCTGGTCACATTCGTACTATTGAAGAAATCAACAAGCGTAGCAAAATTGTGAGTGTAATCTTGGCACTAAACCTTAGCCCCGTCAAAGCATAACAGCTCAGCAGCAGATTCTGAGATGATTTCTCCTCATCTTTCAAACAGCTGGCGCAAAAAGGGCTCCCGGTAATACCATGTTTCATCGCATGGACAGCTAATGCAGAATATTCCGCAATGAACACTCACAATATTCGAAAATCTGGGCTTGTTAGCCTTAGAAATTCCCTCGAGAACCTTCGATCCACTCATGACTAGAAGACCCTCACGGCTTAAAAGTTAGTGTATTTCCCAGTTTTCGCTGAATTCACGCGAAACCGAAATTTCTAGAAGACGAGCATTAGTAATTAAGGGAACCCCAATCATCTCATTGTGAAAAGAAACCATCTTACGAGTCCTATATCTACCTAAATTATCTTCCCGTAATATCCCTGTGAAAAGAGCTGAGCTCAGTTTGTAATTATTCGGATGCGGCCGAAAGGAAAGTCTGGCATTGTTCGTCTAACTCTGAGCTTATTAACATCCGAAGAAATATTGACTTTCCTGACAGTGGTTACATAAGTCGGCAAGTCTGGTAGCCTGAATTTTTTCCCAGAATTTTATCCGGAGCTCCACTTAAAATACTTCTCCACACATCCTTTCGCCCAACTTTGAGCCACCGTTAACCAGTTCATCAGGCCCTATCTTCAAGTGGCACACCCCCGCACTCTTCACTTGATGAAATGTGAATAGAAAAGGGTCCACAAATTATCCAACGTGAGTGTGAATTCATCACTCACCACGGGGATGAAGTCAAAGTATCCTGGTGTTGTCATAGCGTGTGGCCCAAATGCCTTAATTTGAATACCTGCCACAGAGGCAGCTACCATATTTGTCATTGCGTTAAGTGCCAGAGTAGGAGTGGTGCGAGGCATCCCACCGAATTCAATGAGAGAAGACCGTTGGACCCTCTCCAGTTGCTTAACCAACGTCGTCCTCTACAGCGAGTTCCACCCGACGAAGGCTCCACATAACAAAATTTGCTTTATAAGAGTTGTACAGAGCCAATAGATTATTCTGGGTGCGAGAGGCCGGTTTCTCTTATTTAAAGTAAACATTCATGCATAGAAGCTTGTCTTTTTGTGTTTTAAGCGAAGGGGGAATCTTACATAGACACCGTTAACATAGACGATTCACATGGCAGCCGGTTCTACGTTACCGGAATGACCCTAGCGGAATGACCGTACCTACCGGAATTTCCCTACCAATGGCTGCCGCTCCAGTAAACTAGCCCTGTCTAGTGTACCGTATCCCACGGCTTGAGTGATTCATACTGCTGGCTTAAGGTACACCTCATTTATGACCGCGCACAGTCAGTGATGTCTTACTAAACCGGACTTGCAAAAAAGGACCCCTGTGGACTCAACCCTTAACTACGAACTCTATAGCTTCAATTTTGCCCTGCGGTACTGCCGTTACACATTGCTTCACAAGACCACGCTGGACCATTAAGTCTTCTCATATACACATTAGTCTATTGTCCATCGTTTGGTTGTCTCCTTTCTGAGTTGCTGCGTTGCCATTTTTTTCCCCCGCAGCTCTTGTAGCACATTCGCGGACCAGTCTTTCACTTTGACACACACCAACTTCGATAGCAACCTATGCTTTAGCGTATTGCCTGGCGTAACTCTTTCTTTTACTATCGTTTCTATAGTCGTGCTTTCGGACACACATCTCGGGCAGAAAAAGAAGACATGTTGCACATTTCCACTGCAACTACCGCAGAACGAGCAGTCCTTCGCGTCATGATGGCCAAATCTGAGAAGCTGCCATGCCCCGTCGGAATTGTGTCAGATTGAAATTCGTTTTGTCATCACTTTTTCACTCGACCCATGCTTGTACGCTACCAATAAGTTTGTGGGTCCCCCTCTCTTTTTTCGCTAAATCCCAGCGATGTTGCCACTCATCCAAGCTCCTCTGGCTTTCTTCTTTGCTCTCGTCAGCCGAAAGTCGTCTATTTAGGCTTCTGGTTTTGTCATATATTCTGCCCAGTTCGAAAGCCATAAAGTTCGATGTGACACTCGCTTCATATGAAACCGTTCCTATAGCACAGGCACCTCGAAAGGCGCTTAGCCTCGAAGCTATTTCCGTCTTCTTGGCGTAGGTTCTCATAGCAGCTGTCTTTGCGTATTTGTGCGTCTTTGTGGGCTCTTATTTTTAATATTTATTTTATGCAGTCACGCAGAGCAGTCGATGCCTTCTCAATCCTTTACTCAATATTGGACTTTAGCGCTAGATTTCTACCAAAGAGCAGGAGCCGTGTGTTATCTCTAGCGCATGATAATTAAACATTTTGTTTTTTTTCGCATTAAGCCCAATTACAATGTAATCAGCACAATTCACACCGAAAATTACGAGCCAATTACTACGAGCTTCAAATTCCTAACCTCTTCTTTCAAATACCATAAATTTTATGCAGATGCGAGCTACATTGTATCCATTTTGTGTGTAAATGTCACTCACTATTTTACGAAAATTGATAAATTACCCAAATTACGCATTTGTGCAAATAAGCATTCAATTAGAGACCCAAAGACCCTGACACCTTTCCCATTTCAAAAGGCGAAAAATCATTTCACTGGCAGTTACTTAGCTCAACCAAGCGAATTAAAAATTCGTCAAGCCAAAGAATGCATGAAAATGTACAATTACAAAATTTTCATTCATAAGCAGATATTTGTTAATCGCATGTGTGAAAAACGCCCCGTGCCCCGTGAAGTAGTCATTTAAATACGAGCTCGCACAGGCGCGCACACATACGCAAGGACAGCTTCGCCACTTGAATGTAACCAAACAAAGTTGGAATTAAAGAAATCGTAAATGGCAATTACCGAAATTATGTTTCTCTTTCATTTTCGGAGATACGCATAATTTTCTATGCATTTTCCACAAAGTACTTGAGTAGCGAGCATTCACTGGTGTGTGTGTGTGTGTAAACCTACTCTGTGTGGCCACTTATCCTCCTTAAGTGTAGGTCAAAAGTGTTGGTTAAAAGCGAAAGCGTAAATGCTGACGTGTGAGTGAGCTTTGCATTTCCATGCGCAGAAACCAAAATAAATTTGAAAACCATTGCAGTGGGCGCAGAGGAAAATAAAAATGGCAATGAAGACCGCGCTGCGATACGCGAAAAAAAGGAATATTAAATTATTCTCTATTATTTTTTAGCCATTATGTGAATTAGTAAACAATGGAAATTATGAATAACTGTGTGACAAAAAGCGATGACATTGAAAAGAGAAATATTGCCGCTATTAATATGTGCTTATATTTACTTTTTACATACACATATGTACATGTATGTATGCGTGTGTATGCATGCACATGTGTGGCAGCAACCTTGACATCGTCTGCTGAACGCCATGCAAACATTACAAACGCCACGGGCTTTGAAGAAGCTTGCCACATGTCATTTACAAGAATTCTACGCTTTGTGGGTGGATTCCATTAATTCGAGTTTAAAGCGACGTTTCTTCTTTCGTGCTTGGTTTGAGCTGTGGTAGTTTCTAATTAACAATTGTGGGTAATAGCCGTTGTAATTTTATGGTACTCGCAGGCAATTTAGCGAGTGACTAACAAAATGGCTAAATTTAAGGCAGTACATATAAATATAAAGAAGAAGAAGAAGAAGCATATAAATTTAATTTCGCATAGTTTGGGTAATTAGGCCTTGAGAATAACACGCAGTCTCAGGATGGCTAAGAATTGAGTAAAGATTGGTTTGGTTATTATGTAGGAGATCATTCCATAGCAGCCGGGACACTCCCCAACCAAATAATTTTCAACACCACCAGTTTCCACTCGTATCAATGCAGACTGAAAAGCCGGATGATCCATCAAAAAAAAAACAATAAGATTATGGAAAAACTAGTCACCTGGTCACCAACATTTTCGACGCTTAGGGTTATCATAATAGATCCATTTTTCAGCGTCAGTGTGGATGCGATGTAGCAAACCTTTTTCTTTCTGCCGTTCAAGAAGCGTGTGAAACGTGTGAGCTCGTCATCAAACATCTCTCGATATCCCTCTCCTTCAATTGAAGTGGCACCCAGGTACCTGCTTTATAGACAATTCCCATCGCGTACAAACGTTTACCGACGGTTGATCTGTCAACATCCAACTCTTTAGACATATCATCAAGGGTTCAATATGCGTCTTCATCCAATAATTGTTGTAGTTGAATAGCGTCGAATTTTTTCGGTGCCCTTTCGCGATCTTCATCACTCACGTCGAAATTGCCACTTTGGAAGCGTCGAAACCACTCTTTACAAGTAGTATTTATTCCCATACCCAATACGTACTGCTGTCCTGATCTCCTCGTGATGCATAGGACCTGTAGAATAGATCTAAATCCCACTCTCTTAGGTGCTGCACGACAAATGTCGTTCCAATTGTAATTTGTGCCGTCGAGTTCCCTATCAATAGTTCTGCGCCTAGTGTTTCCTGGAGAGCCAGATTGCTTGGAACTCTGAGGATTCCATCTTGGCACCTGCCTTACCATATGATTCACTGGTATGCGTAGTGTGTGACCAATTCAGCGCCACTTACGCCTACCAATCCCAATCGGTACAGTTTCTTGTTGAGTACGATGCCATATTATTACTATTGATTGGCTGTTTGTGCACTGCGACTTGAAGAGATCTATTGTGCAGCCATGTAGCCTACTCAAACAGTTTTAGGCTGCTAATAAATCCTATAACTGCTGTAGGCTTAATTTCTGCCAGGAGGTTTGGATCTATAGCCCCATTTCCCAGGTAATTTAGTTTGCGTCGTGCCACTGCTGGGCAGTCGCATAGAACATGTCCTGCTATTTCTTGTGCCTCTTTGCAGCGTCTACAGGAATCGTTTTCTATCCCACCGATCTTTTTCATGTGATAATTAAGTTTACAGTGTCTTGTTAGTAGTTCAGTGTAAAGTTTTATTTCCTTTCTGCTCAGGTTAAGGATTGCTTTTGCCTTTATCCGCTCTGGATCTATAAGTATTTTCGATTGCCGCATGCCCGATTGGGCTCACCAGTGATCGATTAGGCCTCGTTGTTCCTGCGCTAGCAGAAAGGCACTTTTGTAGCTGTTATTTACCCCGCAGAAAGGTTCAGGATCTTCGAAGGGAGTGTTTGCCCCCTTTTTTGCTAATGTGTCCACAATTTCCTTCCCTTCGTGCCCCTCATGTCCCGCAACCTACATCAAGGTAACAAAGTTTCTTAATGGTAGGGTGTTGAGGACTTAAAAACATTCAAGGTTGGTCTTGATGGGAATGAGAAGCTATCCAGCGATTTTAGAGCTGCTTTACTGTCAGAGATAATGTTAATATTGGCACCGCGCGTGTCTCTCCGCAGACATTATCTGACACACAGCTCTAAGACGTGGACCTCCGCTTGGAAAATGGAAGTGGTTTTCCCCATTACAATTGCTTTTGTGAAATGTGGTCAGACAATTTCAACCCCGGCACTACCGTCTTCCTTTTTGGACTCATCAGTAAGCCACACCTGTGCCCCCCTGTTTTAATTGTTTCTCCACGCTGAGCGGTCACTTATAACCACTTTGAATTTCTTGGAGAATTCTAGTTTCCTGGCCATCTTGTCGTGGACTGTCAGGCACGGAGAGTTCCGGATTGAACCCAGAACTCTTACATATCCTGTAAGATTGCCTTCTTTGAGATGGAATAGATAAGGAAGTCTTAGAGCTGCACTGACTGCCAACCCTTTGGCTACAAGATAGAGTGGAATGAGTCGAGTGATCATTCCTAAAGCCACTGCGGGGCAGGTTCGCATTGCTGTCGTTACGCTAAGACAGGCTATTCTATATGCCTTTTTAAGTGTTATCTGAGTCGGTGCCATAAATCTTCGTTTGTTTTTTTCGGTCATCTTTTACCAAGTATTCTTCACAAAAATTTGTTAATAAATGTTTGAGTTTTCGTTTCGATGCGGGAGGAGTCTTTCCATGTTTCGCATACCTCGGGGGATGGCTATGAACCATTCAGGGCGCGTCGCAGATGGCGGATAACGAATGCTTCCCAGATATTAGCGGTAGGAGAGAAATAAAGTAGCTTTGCGGACCAAACAAGCCCGAAGAAGAAAAACTGCGTTAAAATAACATTCTAAACCTCGGCGTCTGTTCATCATGTTAGGTGCGGCCGAAGCGGCAAAGGCACTTCAGCAAAAAATTTAGATCTATGGTTTTAAAAATTTTAAATCTCATACATGTAAACTAGGGCAGGTCGATTTAAAAATCGCTCATTACTCTGTGAAAATCGTATTCTAGGGATCAAAATAAAAAACTTTGCCGAAGGAACCATACCTCTAAAACGAATTCTGATGTCCCCCAATTTGGGTCGAACGAAAAATCCCACTTTGACCCATTTAGAGTGGTCCAATCGAGTCCAAATGTATGACCGACCCCCACTAACTTTGGACGGCCGATCCACTCATGCCAGTGGCACACCCCCTGGGGGGTTCCCAATACAATTCTTTGCAAAATATCACCATTTTTGGTCTTTACATGAGAAAACAAACTAAAAAGTTCGACAACACTGGGTGCTATACACTCTGGCTGGAGTCGCATTAAATAACGCGTCTATCTCTCATGAACTTTATACAAGTATACTCTCTGCATCATGGTGAAACGATTTATAGAGGTGTGGCTCCCAGTTAACGGCCTCTCAGTGAATTTGAAAGACTCATCTGATTGGCTGACGTACATTGGCTGCCGGCTTGTTTATGAAAAACTGAGACTGTGTTCGTGGCATACAAAAAAACTCAACATCTTTGCTCGTGCTGCACGTACTGACTGGCCGAGTGTATGAATACATGTGAAATGATCGTGCAGAATCCGGCTGCCGAATCCCCTGTGACGAGGCAGTTGAAGTTGCTCGCATAATTTTATTTTTCACCATAATTAATGGCCAAATCTGGTAAATCTATCATCCTTGACTCTATATTTACCATAGCGAATCTAATTTTTTATTTTCAGATTTTAGAAGATACCATTTCGATACCCTTTAAATATCTCAAAGGTTACTTACAATCCGAGTCAAAAATGCGGTACACATTGTTTCAAAATTGAGGTAGTGAATAACTGTAGGTACCTTAATACAATGTGGCGCAAAATGAGTCACCCTATCGGAACACGCTTGTGAATTAGACAGCTGCAGTATACAAATAAACAAGCAACGGAGCGCGTAAACAAAATGTTTCTATCGCTCAAAAGATATAATAGGACTATGAATAAGTTCGTGCGGTTTTACAACAGATGGCGTAACTTGATTATTATTCCATCGATCCACATTTCCAAACATTCATTGGAGAGCTACTGTCGTAAGGCACAAACGTCAGTATAAGTTTTTTATTTGAAGCGTAAACAACAATATTTTTACCACACTTGAAAATGTCGAATTTCGTGCCAAATAATGTGTTTTTGCGGGGAATTTTTTAATATGAAGAAAAAAGCAGCCGAAAGTCATCGTATCTTGGTGGAAGTTTATGGTGAGCATGCTCTAGCTGAGCGAACGTGCCAGAAGTGGTTTGCACGCTTTAAAAGTGGTGATTTTGGCTTGGAAGACGAAGAACGCGAGGGTGCGCCGCCAAAGTTCATGGATACCGAATTGGAGGAATTGCTCGATCAAGATCCGGCTCAAACGCAAGAAGAGGTTGCAAAAACTTTGGGAGTTGATCAATCAACCATTTCCAAACGTTTAAAAGCCATGGGAATGATCCGAAAGGTAGGCCATTGGGTGCCGTATGAATTGAAGCCAAGAGACGTTGAACGCCGTTTTATGGCATGCGAACAACTGCTTCAACGGCACAAAAGAAAGGGTTTTTTGCATCGAAATGTGACTGGCGATGAAAAGTGGGTCCATTACGACAATCCAAAACGTCGGGCAACGTATGGATACCCTGGCCATGCTTCAACATCGACGTCGGCGCAGAATATTCATGGCCTGAAGGTTATGCTGTGTATCTGGTGGAACCAGCTGGGTGTTGTGTATTATGAGCTACTGAAACCGAATGAAACGATTACGGGGGATGTCTACCGACGACAATTGATGCGTTTGAGCCGAGCACTGCGAGAAAAACGGCCGCAATACGCCGATAGACACGACAAAGTTATTTTGCAACATGACAATGCTCGGCCACATGTTGCACAAGTGGTCAAAACATACTTAGAAACGCTCAAATGGGATATCCTACCCCACCCGCCGTATAGTCCAGACCTTGCGCCATCCGATTACTATCTCTTCCGATCGATGCAACATGGCCTGGCTGACCAGCACTTCCGTAATTACGATGAAGTCAAAAAATGGATCGATTCGTGGATTGCGGCAAAACCGACCGAATTTTTCACAAAGGGAATCCGTGAATTGCCAGAAAGATGGGAAAAAGTAGTAGCAAGCGATGGACAATACTTTGAATATTAAATTTGTAACCATTTTACGTCAATAAAGTTTCAAATTTCGAAAAAAAACCGCACGAACTTATTCATAGTCCTATTATATATTTTTTTTTAATAAAAAATGTATTCAAAAACAAAATCGGATGATTAGTTTTGCGCCACTGTCTTTAAAACATTATATATATACAGGGTGGCTGATGAAAGCCGCTACCAAAAAAAAATTGAATAACTTTTTTTCTTTTTAAGTTATCTGTTCCATTTTTGTTTTAATTTGCAGATTGATCTTTAAAATTTATTAAAATGGATAACTGGGACACGCAAACAAGAATTTGGATAGTCCGCCGCTATCACGCACTGGAGTCCGTAGTTTTGGTACAGAGAGTACAGGCGGATGTTTGGCGGCGATCCCCCGAGCAGATGGACCATAATGAGACTGGTGAATAATTTTGCTGAGCAAGGAACAGTCGCAAGAAGGCCTTATCATCGAAACCCACCAGTTCGGACGGAGGAAACGATCGCTGCTGTAGCTGCAGCTATACAAAGCAATCCAAGGGTTTCAACAAGAAGCTTATCTGCTCAACTTGGTGTCAGCCGACAGTCTTTGCAAACAATAATGCACAAAGATTTAGACTTATTTCCCTACAAAATTCAAATGGTTAACAAACTGAATGCAGCAGACTTGCCGATTCGCTTGGAATTTTGCCAGAAGATCCTGCAAATGGTGGAAGAAGACCAAAACATGTTAAACTGCCTTTTCATGTCTGATGAGGCCCATTTCGATTTAAACGGCAATGTGAACAAACAAAATTGTCGAATATGGAGTACTTCTAACCCACAGATACTCCACGAGACGGAATTGCATCCTCTTCGCGTGACAGTGTGGTGTGCGGTTTCTTCACGCTGTATTGTCGGGCCTTATTTTTTTGAAGAAAATGGTCACACCGTTACGGTTACTGGAGACCGTTATTTGAAAATGCTGAAAGAATTTTTCTATCCAGAACTACGCCGAAAGAGAATTCCTTTCAACTCTGTGTGGTTTCAACAAGATGGGGCAACGTCTCACATAGCCCAGACTGTTATGACAGAGTTGCGACGAAAATTTCCCAATAAACTGATTTCAAGAAACTCCGAATTTCGTTGGCCCCCCAGGTCGCCTGACCTTACTGCACCTGACTCTTTCTTGTGGGGTTTATGTAAACAAGAAGTTTATAAAACAAAGCCAACAAATTTGGATGAACTAAAACTCAAAGCAGCAATGAACAACTTTTTACTAAGATGCCGCACTTGTGTCAACGAGCATGGGGGGCATTTAAATTCAATTATTTTTAAAACTAGTTAAGCTCCATTTAATAAAATTTAATGACCTTCAACTTGAAAAAAAAAATAAATGAATTCCATACACTAAAAAAAAAGTTATTTGAGTTTCTTAATGTAGCAAAATTCATCAGCCACCCTGTATTTGGTGCTTACACCCTTTTTTGGCCTTCTCCACACAGGAGGGTCCTACAGTTTCAAGCCGCGTCCGATTGGCAGATGTTTTTTTTTTTTTATTTTTTTATGAGGAGCTTTTTCATGACAGAAATAAACTCGGAGGCAATGGCAATGGCGGCATTCGGCACTCTGCAGGCAATTTGAAACACGTCACACATATCACAGCGCACAAAACGTAGAATATTTAATTCTAATCTGAAGTCATCTTTACTTTACGGGTGCGAAACGTGGAATGCGACGATAGCCGACACAAGCTTTATACTTTCTAAGCCTTCATAAACAGATGCCTACGAAAAATTCTTAAAACATTCTGGTCAAGGACCACTTCCAAGCTGAGTTATGGGCCAGAACATAGCAGAACCCGTGCAACTAAAAGACCGAAAGAAAAAAGGGAGCTGGAGCGGCCATGTACTGCGGAGGGAAAGGGGCTACACAACAAGACCCACGAATAGACTGAAGCCCCAAGCAAGTCGCAGGCGATGAAGACCAGCTAACACTTGGAGACGACTGCTGGAGATAGAAACCCGGCACATGGCACGCCGCAGCTGGAATGAAGTTAGGGAATTGGCGCCAAACAATCCGAATAGAGGGCCTATTCCCATTGAGGGCCTATACTCCAACATGGAACTCTAGGAATTGATAATGAGGATGGTAATAGGCATAAACACTCAAGGTCAAGTGCAGACTAAATTGGCGTTAAAAATCAATAAACGTTTTAGCCTGTGTTTCAAGCAGAAACATTATAAAGCTTTGAGAGATTTTTACCTGCTAAGTGCTCGGTGCTCCCTCGATGGTCATCTGCTCAAAATCCGAGTTACGCTAAAACCATGAGTAAGGTCCAAAGAACAGCCTTGTTATCTATTCCAAACAAATCACTGGAAGTGCTAGTAAATTTGCCTGCACTAAATCTTGTAGGGAAACACGTGACCGCCGCCTCGGCGCTTAGATTCCAAAGTATGGTGCTATGGAGAGAACGGTGGTTTGGCCACGCCTGTATTTTGCACTCTCTGAACAGTCACAAACAAGAAATAGACTATTCTATTCCTAGACTCACTTTCGATAAGTTCTTCAAGATGAGTACACCGTCAAGAAGGGAGTGGCAGACACCATAGCCATGGAGAAGGGGGGAATTTAATTTCTAGACGATAAGGTTGGCTATGGAGTTTTCTCGAAGGAATTAGGACTAGAACTATCCGTTCGACTACCAGACTACTGCAGCGCCAGGCAGAGGTTTTAGCTATAAAACAAGTGGCTACATATCTAAATACGCACGCCGTAACAAAAACGACTATAAATATATTCTCAAATAGCCAAGTGGCCATCAAATCAATGAATACGGCTATACTAAGATCAAAGGTTGCACAGGAATCCCAGGCAGACCTAAATGATGGTAGCGTCGTATTCAAGGTCAGCCTTTATTTGGGTTCCGGGACACAGAGATATTGAGGGAAACTGTACAGCTGATGAGCTAGCCAGAAAAGGTACTGCTCTTCAAATGCTTAGTGATACAAGTACCATTGGAATACCTTTGGCCTCGAGTAAACTAATAATAAAAAAAAGCATTATCCAAGAGGCTAATAAGTCATGGAGAGTTTAAGATACATGTGTAACAGCTAGGCTACTATGGCCGCAAATAGACAAGAAAAAGACAAAGGAATTGCTTAGCCTCTCAAGAGATGATATCTCGAAGGTCGTGGCTCGTGTCACCGGTCATTGGCTATCTGGCAGGCATTCCTTGAGACTAGGAGTTTTCTTCCATGAATATTGCAGAAGTTGTAGAGATGAGGAAGAGGAAGAAACAGTTGAGCACTTCCTTTGCAATTGTCCAGCCTTAGCTAAAATCAGAGCAGGTTGTCTAGGTAAACACTTTTTTTTGCTCTTACAAAAATGTCTGACGTGGGGATTAGACCAATCCTGCGTTTCATAAGAGCCTCAAAATGGTATCATTAAATAAATAAATAAGGTTCCCGAGTCGCACAGTGGTATCACAACGGACGTGGAAGGTCTAAGTGAGTTGGTCGTTTGGACCGACTACCACCTTAACCTAACCTAACCCTCGGTGATAAAAAGTTCGTTTCTCTGGACCAGTACTGGCTTCGGCAAAAGTGGACTGGAAGACATCTTTTTTGATAATTATTGGTGTTTATCCATGTTGAGTAACCATTATGGGGCAATGCTATTAGTATTCAGATAAAATGAGAAACTACTAATTAAGGTACCTGCACAAAGAGTGAAACAACCCAAAATATTCAAAAGAAAAGATTCGCTTTACTATTTTATTATTATGTTTTCCTGCCCTCCTCCCTCTTATGTAGTTGTAATACAAAGGCTTATAGCCCCATACATGCCCTTCTCCGTTTCTTTTTGGCCCATACACCTAACCTCAATCGAACCTATAAAATATTTTTAATCAACAATTCCAATAAATTTCTGCATTTAATCAAATTTTTATATTCAATTTCATATTTTTAACCAAAGCGTTCATCCTTTTACTGACTTTTCTTTTCCTCCTCTTCTTTTTTCCAGTGCTCAATGTCGCCGCCGGCAAAGCGCCAATGCAAATCTCCACCGAAGGCTCGGGTGCACCACAAAAGGCCATTGACGGTTCAACATCCGCATTTTTCACACCGGAAACCTGTTCGCTCACCAAAGCTGAGCGTTCGCCTTGGTGGTATGTGAATCTGCTGGAGCCGTATATGGTGCAATTGGTGCGGCTAGACTTTGGCAAATCGTGCTGTGGTAAGTGTGCAAATACAAAATATTCTCATTTACTTAAGTTTTTAATACGAAATAGAATTATCAAATAGAACTTGGTAAATCCCAATTTTAATAATTTATTGACATTCTTCTAATCTTTTTTTCTAATGTATAATTCATTGGTAGTTATTTTTCAAGCATCTCGTCCAATTCATAGTATGTTATTTAACCTTACCGAGATCGCAAAAGTGTAAAATTTGTTTCCTCGAGGTCAGCTTATGCTTTCTCTACGAGACGTGCTATCCAGAGAGGATTGCAGCAAAAAATGAAATGTTAGATTAATTTTTATTAAGCCATGGGATATCAACACATATACTCCACCAGAATATAAGTATATTTAGCGTATCGATACTGACTATGATCTTCACAGGACCCGACCAAGGAAGGAACTATATTACATGCAATATTCACAAATTTTGTGTAGGACCTGCTCGTAAACCATCGGATACCAAGGTCATTGTAAGTTCGCTAGTTCTTGGTGCCGTGTGACTTGCTTGTCCGATAGGGATGAACTTGACTTAGCTTGCTTGATTTCCCGCAAGTGTCTGTTGGGCTAATCCTTGCTGTATTCTCCTGTCCCAGGCACATTTACACCAACTCTACCATTAGAATATCACTTTAGGGGGAGATCTAACTTCGCCCTCCCTCTCTTTTGTACCATCTCGCAAAGCTGAATGTAAGCCTATTTCAGATTCGCTAGAAAATCTACGAAGTAGTTGTGTAAATAACAGTATGGAATCTTGGCTAATACGGAACGATGTTAGAAGTAGTTTTCAACACCCTCCTTTTCTTTTTCGTCACGTGAACTGTGGCAAAAATCATTTCATGCCAAGTCCGACCCGACATGTCGTGTATCTCAAATAGATACTGTTCCATTATTTTACGAATCACTATCCGCAAGACGGTAAAAATAACGATTTAGACCTGTTTTGCAGCTTTTTCGGATTAAATTTGTACTGTTACCTCATAAGAGGATTTCTTGGTCGATAAGTAAATTCCGCTCTTTCATTGGAAGTCAGCCCAAGTCGATGCTTGTGCGGTAAATGTGGAAACCTCGCATTTTGATCAAAGTTCATCCAAAGCAAATAGGTCCCTTTTTCTTATTATTATTTAGCTCATGCGCAGTGTAGTTTTTGGAAATGCTCCTGATAGCAGGAGCTCAAACATAGCTAATGGTTTACCAGATGTATACTCGTTTAATGCATTCTTTCAATCAGATTCTTTCAATTTGTTTCCATTAATTGTACAAATTTAATGGCAGAATAAAACGTAAGTGATTGTACTGCAGTGGAAGAAAGTTTGAGCCAGAGAGTGGTCTTCTTTTATGGGAGAATTTATGCCTAAACACGTTGTAGGGGTCAGGTAGATATTTAGTGAGAGATGAATCACACTGCACACCCTATCATTTAACTTTGAGCGATATGAAAAAATATCAGTGAACCTTCTTCTTAATGGGCGCGTAACCGCTTACGCGATTTTGGACGAGTTCAACAAAGCGCGCCACTCGTTTCTTTCGCGTGCTAACCAGCGCGAATTTCAACGCAGAGGAGGCTTTCAGAGCCGGAGCGTTTGTATCCATTCGGACGAGATGACCCAGTCAACGAAGCCACTGGATCTTTATTCGCTTTATTCGCTGCGCTATGTCTATGTCGTCACAAAAGCTCATACAACTCATCGTTTTATCGCTTTCGATATTCGCCGTTGCCAACGTGCAAAGGTTCAAAAATCTTACGCAGAATCTTTCTCTCAAACACTTCAAGCGTCGCTTCATCGGATGTTGGTATCGTCCAAGCTTCTACGTCATACGTTAGCACGGGCATTATGAGATACTTATAAAGTGTCACTTTTATTCGTCGAAAGAGGACTTTACTACTCAATTGCCCACTTAGTAAAAGAAGCCCCTGTTGGCAAGAGAGATTTTTCTTTGGATTTCAAGGCTGACAAGCTCAAAAACATGACACCGTGGGTGCCGATACGCGATTGCGCTAACTGTTTGTTTGATGACAGGAGGTATTTCGTTTTGTCCTCGTTCACCACCAGACCCATTCGCTTTGCTTCTTTACCCAGTTTGGAAAAGACAAAACTAAGAACGCGATTAGTAAGCCCGAGGATGTCAAAATTACCGGTATCCGCCCATAAGTGTACGTCCTTATAAAAAATTGTACCTGAGCGATTAAGTTCTGCGGCTCGAATGATCTTTTCCGGTATCAGGTTAAAGAAGTCACACGACAGCGATTCACTCTGTCTGAAACCTCGTTTGGTTTTGGCTCGGAGGGGGCCTTCTTAATTCTGACGGCGCTGCTGGTATTGAGCAACGTCATCTTGCATAGCCGTATTAGTTTTGCGGGGATACCAAATTCAGACATTGCGGCAAACAGGTAACTCCTTTTCGTACTGTTGAATGCAGCTTTGAAGTCAACGAAAAGGTGGTGTGTATCGATTCTCCTTTCATGAGTCTTTTCCAAGGCTTGGCGTATTGTGAATATCTGGTCGATGGTAGACTTTCTAGGTCTAAAGCCACACTGATAAGGTCCAATTAGTTGAGTAAATGAACCTTAGGTTCAAGGAAGAGGCATTTTCCTGCAAATTTCTTCCAACGCTTTTCTGTGAAAAACTTGTTTAAAAAGCAGTGATAGAGGTTTGAGTTCTTTAGATTTCAGAAATATAAATTTCTGAGCTGATTGCCATTCGTCTCGACTCATTACAACTATTCTGAAGATTACCACAGAGGTCCACCGGAAAAACGCCTAGTATAAATTTCAGAGCCTTTTCGGGCATGGAGTCCGAAGAACTCCAGTTATCAATGGAAGCTCACTGGCAAGAGGTGGAAATAAAATACAGAACGTCAGTCACAATCATGCAAGCAGTCCGTTGTATTTTTTTTATTTTTTACAAAGTTGAAGCTTTAGCTAGCGCTGGACAATCTACGGTGATCACGTAAAAAGAATTATCCTCATCATCATCATCATAATGCATAGCCCTACAGCTTGGTGTAAGAATAAGTTTCCCCCATAATTTGTATCTACGCATCTCGGTCCACAGCCATCCTACGTTAGTTGGGCGCTCCTATACTTCTTAGATCGTCCTCAATGTCGTTTAATCATCTTTTCCGCGGTCGCCTTTTTCGATTTTCACCAAAACGTGCACCCAAAACTTGGCGAGGTATTCGTGTCCTAGCCACCGGATGCGCTGCAATTTAACAAACCGTGCGAAGTTAGAATTGTAGCACCAGCAATTTTCAATTTTATTCCCAGACAGTGCTACTGCATTGAAATAACCCCAACTCCACTTCCCCTTCGAAAAGTTAGCTCTGAAAAATGAATTTTGTCTGGTTATACTCCAAAGTTAATTGGCCATACGAATCTTTGGCAAAATTTCAAAAACTAAAATCCAAAACCGGCTTCATATATCATCCTCCCTTTGACACACTGTGCGCCGTTATCGGTCGACTACACCAACATATTCGCTTGGCTTTCACTTCGCTTACTCACACAGTTCGACCAAGCAGCCAACCAGCCAGCCAACCAGCCAGCCAACCAGCCAGCGCGTCCAGAAAGTTAATGTTATGTGATTTTTGTTTACCTATGAAATGCTGCCAACGCCACTAAATCCAATTCACGTGAACGGCATTGTTGTTGGCTGTCATTTTGTACCTTTTGTATTGTTTCGCCAGCGCACTAAGAAAAAATTCGATTTTCTTCAAGTCGGGCGGCGTAGGCTTTATCACAACTGTTGACTGTTGGCTGTCGTCTGTCGTCTGCTCGATTGTCGTCTGCACTGGCTGTGCTGTTAGCTTTCAATTCATGTGAGTCATACTTGTTTGTTCGGATTGTGGTAAGAGAAGTGCCTGTGCATGTGTGTTGATGCTGTTGTTGTGACTGCCGCGGCCACAACTGCCGGTGTCTTTGGTTGCTCTATACAATTTATGATTACTTTCACTAAGCGACATAGCTGCGGCTGTGTAGCCATTGCTAACCACTGCTATTGCTTATGGTGATTTTTTTGTTGTTATTATTATTATTATTTGTTTTTTTTTTTTGTAACCCGAAAGCCCAAGCCAAGCGCTGGAAGCGCAGCTGAAATTTAGTTGAACCCACTAAGTGCGAACCCCAAAAAGCAATGCTGCCACTTTGCTGTTTGAAGTTAGATCGCTGGTTCATTGAACTGTAACAAAATGTAAAGCCAGCATTCCTCCATATTTCACACTACGCTTTTTAGGTGGATTTTTATATCTATTAACCTTTTACTTTTTTTCTTGTAGGCAGCAAACCCGCTACCATTGTTGTGCGTGTCGGTAACAACCGTCCCGATCTCGGCACCAATCCGATTTGCAACCGTTTCACAGGTCTACTCGAAGAGGGTCAACCACTATTTCTGCCCTGTAACCCACCCATGCCCGGTGCGTTTGTCTCTGTGCACTTGGAAACAAATACGCCCAACCAATTGTCTATTTGTGAGGCTTTCGTTTACACCGATCAAGCATTGCCCATTGAACGTTGTCCCACCTTCCGCGATCAACCACCAGGGGCGCTGGCTTCCTACAACGGCAAATGTTACATTTTCTATAATCGCCAGCCATTGAACTTCCTCGATGCACTCTCATTCTGTCGCTCACGCGGTGGCACACTCATCAGCGAAAGTAATCCAGCGCTGCAGGGCTTCATCAGTTGGGAACTGTGGCGTCGTCATCGTACCGACATTAGCTCACAATATTGGATGGGTGCAGTGCGCGATGGCGCAGATCGCAACACGTGGAAGTGGGTGAATGGTGACGAGGTGGCGGTGTCTTTCTGGAATCATCCAGGTGGCGATGAGGATTGTGCGCGTTTCGATGGCTCGAAGGGTTGGCTGTGGAGTGACACAAACTGCAATACATTATTGAACTTCATATGCCAGCATCAGCCAAAGACATGCGGTCGGCCAGAGCAGCCGCCAAACTCGACTATGGTGGCGCTGAACGGTTTCGAAGTGGGCGCTCAAATCAACTACTCTTGTGATGCCAATCATTTGCTTGTAGGTCCGGCGACACGTACATGCCTGGAGACTGGTTTCTACAATGAATTTCCACCTGTTTGTAAATGTAAGTAAATGCAAGTTGAAGCTGTGAAGGTATTTAAGTACATCGCTTGCTTTTTTTCTACAGATATCGAATGCGGACTACCCGCCTCGATACCGCATGGCTCCTATGACCTTATAAACGGCACTGTCGGCTATCTTAGCGTGGTCAAGTATGCATGCGCCAAGGGCTTTGAAATGATTGGGCGTGCAGTGCTCACCTGTGACTTTGATGAACGTTGGAACGGCCCACCGCCACGTTGTGAAAGTAAGTGTTGTTTCTTAAAACCCAACTCATTCTTCTTACCACAAAGCTAATATTTAAAATCTCATCACTGTCATCTGCTCAGTCGTTGAATGCGATACGCTACCTGGCAATTACTACAACACTCTTATATCTGCACCGAATGGCACTTACTACGGTTCAAGGGCCGAAATCTCCTGCCCACCTGGTTATCGGCTCGAAGGTCCTCACGTGCTCACCTGCTTGGCTACGGGTCAGTGGAGTAGCGCGCTACCACGTTGCATTCGTCTCGAACCCTCCACGCCGGCGCCAACGCAACCGACAACACCGGCACCTACACAACCGCCTACTCCATCACCAACAACACCATCGACTACGTCTTATAGACCACGCCTTACATCAACTTCAAGGCAACCATCTTACAAACCCACCACCAGCACTACACAATCGACAAGTACAACACTACAACTGGATGTTCTTGGCGGCGGTAAGTAACGTCATAGTTTTTTTGATGATTCATCTTTGCTTAAGCTCTTATCTTTTTTCCCCCTTCCTTTTTTACAATAGTCGATTCTGACGAGGAGGTCACCTATATTGTGCCCGGCACTGTGCGCGAAGAGTTCCCACCACGTCGCCCACTCCGTCCAGTATCCGTGCCCAAACGTACCAGCACCACACCGGCTTATTATTCGCCCACCACTTCGACCACGACCAGCACAACAGCGCGTACACGTCCTTATAGCCCTGTGGAAACAACGACCCGTAACACGCAGAATATTATACTTAATGCGCACCCACAGGATAATGAAATTGCAGACAGCGTCAATATTCGACACAATCAGTCGCCAAATGTTAATATTCCATTCTCTGTGGACAACGCCGATCGCAAGGAAACGAAGGAGGCTAAACTCAATTTGGGCGCCATTGTCGCCTTGGGCGCATTCGGTGGTTTCGTTTTTCTGGCGGCGGTCATCACGACAATCATCATTTTAGTGAGAAGGTGAGTGGGACTGTCTTTTATTCGTTGTTTTCTTTAGTTATTAATTCGTTTATTAGTTTCTATAAATCATTTATGAATGCGAGAGCCTTTGCGGTGAGAGGCGATGCTTGATTGCAGATCACCTGCGAACGCTCTTGTTTATATGTAAATACTAATAAATATTAATTACTAAAATAGATTTTATTGCACTTTAGTGACTTTTACATTTAAAGTAAAAATGATTGAAATTTTCGAAGAAATGTATTTAATAAGCAGTGGGAAAGACTGAATGAGTCATTTTAGAAACGAATTTATTCATATGGATTATGAAATGGACTCGTATACTCTTTACTTTATTCGAGTTCAATGGCTCTGTTGCTAATTAGTGTTGACTGTCCCAACGGTTCAAACTTCAGAAAAATCGCTCTGAATTTATTGCAACACAGCCGCCTTTAAGCACTCAGTCAGGTCAAATACGAATCTAAATACCAGGTACCAGTCTTTAAGAATAGAATATTTTTTCGTATATCTGATAATTATAATGTATGTATCTATAATTGGCGCTGACACCCCTTTTTGGGTGTTTGGCCTAGCCCCTTCTGATATTTGTGGCAGTTTTAAGTGGGCTTCGAATGGCAGATGGGTTTTTATGAGGCGCTTTTTCATGGCAGAAATACACTCGGAGGTTTGTCATTGCCTGGCGAGGGGCGACCGTTCTTTGAAAAAACTTGCTCTATCATAGGTCACATGCACGGGACTCGAACCTGTGCACTTTCGAGTGGTAGTCACGCACCAACTCCGTCGGGTACGGTCACACACAATATCTTAGAGAGGTCACCATTAAATATTATTTAAAAAATTTGTGTACCAAAAGCTTTCTTTATTTATTCCGCTGTATTTCATTTAAGATTCAGTTTTAATCTGGACCCCCAAGTCCCGTCTCCTGGACCAAAGCTGTACCATTACGCTAAGCGTAAAGTATTACTCTAAAGCCGCTACTTAAAAGTTATTCCAATGGAAGAGCTGAGAACACCAGACGCTGCAGAATATAGAAAAAAATAGGAATTTCACCAATGAGGCACCTTGTACACTACAGGAGGTCAATTGGTTTCCAAAAGTCAAGGAGCCAACGACTCATATTACATGCTCAGTTAAATAGAATACATATATGAATGTGGGATGGATAGTCCAAAGAATACCCTTTGGCCTTTCGTCAACAGCCAACCCTTGGAATTTGCATTGCTTCTTTCACCAAGGCTGGTATTACAAAGATCAAAGTTTAGTTGGCAGTGTTCCTTCTGGCAGTTAGTAAGAGTTATTCTTCTTCTTCTATAACCGTTAAAACAATTTTGGCCGAGTTTAACAAAGAGCGCCAATTATGTTTCTTTCTAGCGCTAAACGACACCAATTGGATACACCAAGTGAAGCCCAGCCTTTCTCTACCTGAACTTTCCAACGCTGAGGAGGTATTTCTCTTCCTTTGCTACCACCAGCTGGTGTCAAATCGAATACTTTCAGAGCCGAAGTATTTGTATCCCTTCGCATCACTATTACTATAGCGTCATAAAACTCATACAGCTAATTATTCCATCGCCTACTAGACCCGCCGTCGCCAAGCTCCAAAGGTCAAAAAATATTTCTCTCAAACACTCCAAGGGACGCCTCATCGGATACTGTCATCGTCCAAGCTTCTGCGCCATACATTAGGGCAGGCATGATGAGAGCCTTGTAGAGTGTTCGTTTTGTTCTTCGAGAGAGGACTTTACTCCTCAACTGCCTGCTTAGTCTAAAGTGGCACTTCTTGGCAAGAAATATTCTCTGTTGCATTGGAAATAGTATATACTGGGGCAGGCGTAAGGCCCCTTAATTGCAGTTAAGCTTAACCATAGTTGAGGTTTAAATCCGACTCGCTGCCTCCTAGAAGAGTTTACAGACGTAGCGCGGCACTTCCTGGGCAATGCAACTAGCCATGAAGGCGAGAGCAAGGCAGCAGTGTGGAGTAGTCTAAGTTGTAGCTGAAGAGAGACAGAGAGGACAGCATAAACTCTGTGATCATACTGCTGAGCCCATTGGCCACGCTAGCTTTAGTTCAGAGAACGAACACAGCAGTTGGAAGCGTATGCGAAATAGCTTTCCTCTTTTGGTCAAATGGAAATGGCGGCGAATGAAACCCTTGTTGGTCAACGGTGCCGTTTCAAGCCTCAGAAGACGGTTAGTGGTAAAATAGGGATGTTTGCGTTTTTCTCAAAATTTCTGCGCCAACGCAACATCAACTAAGCCTCGGATACGATCAGCATCATCTACGACTTTTAGCTATCGAAGAAGGAGGGATTGACAGAAGAAGACAGTTAAGAAACGCATTTAAATGCCGAAATTGCTATGCCGTTGTTGTTGTGTTAAAGCTCGAAAGTTACTTTTAGAAAGGAATTAACTCAACTCTATATGGCCATTAGAAATGTCATATTAACAGTATAGGCCGTATTACAAATTTAATTTTTGAAGCTTAAAAGATCTCATAGCTACAGTTAAATTACAGGAGAAAATAGTCTTTTATATTCCACAAAAAACTAGCAATGAACGCAAATCTCATTACGGCATATAAAGAAGGCAAAATGCTGCCAGTATAAAGCTTTTATCAGTTAGAGAGCCTGGGAAACCGCACTAAGGCTTATGGTTACCCCCAAACACCTTAATGTTGTAGTGAACTCCATGACATGAAGGAATTCATAAGATATTTTCTTGTTCCATCTGGGAAACATCCAAATAGCGCCCAACTGAGGAAATAGGAGAAAGATCCCTTCGTATTGCTCATAGACCTTGAAGACCTCAATATCATACGCCTAAGAACTCTTATTTATAAGGCTTTCATCATGGCCGACCTATCGTATGGCTCAGAAGCTTGGAGAAAGGAAACATCCGAAGAGGCGTCACTTGGAGTGTTTGAGAGAAAGATTCTGCGGAAGATTTTTGGGCCTTTACACCTTGGCAATGGCGAGTATCTTAGGCAATGGCACAATGAGCTGTCTGAGCTTTATGACGACGTAGATATAGCCCAGAGAGTAAATATCTAGCGGCTACGTTGGCTGGGTCATGTCGGCGGAATGGATACAAAAGCACAGACTTTGAAAATATTCGATGCGGTACCAGCTGGTGGTAGCAGAGGAAGAGGAAGTCCTCCAATCGCGCCAATCAAGAGGAAGAAGAAGTCTATTTTTCAAAACTGTATAACGCAGAAAAATGTCAATGAACTGTTGTTATACGTTAAGGAATATGTGTTGTTTGAGAGGTTTGAGGAGTTTAGGCTTTCCGTTTTACTCTCGGTGATATCAGAATGAACCGTCTTAGACTAGCTTATGTTTTCCATAAAATCATCAAGCTTATATATGTATATTCTATTCCTTTAGAAAAATGAAAAATGAAAGCTAGTCCCAAACGTCTCTAAAATTAATTGAGTAGCTGAACGTTTTCAGGAGTTCCCAATACTGCACTCGGATTCCCTTTTAATTTTCTTTAAATCTACCCGATCTCCGAAGAAATCTGAGTAGATCGTGTGGTGCCAAGGAGCCAAGGTGGTCGCTTCTTAACACATCAGTGCCAAAGACCTCAAACCTGATTCGAGCGAAGGCGGGGCAGACGCACAGAAAGTGGTCCGCCGTCTCATTCTCCTCTTCACACGTTGGCCAGAGCACACTGTCTGAGATGACTACCTTTTCCATGAGCTTCGCCCACAAAAAGTGGCCCGTCATCAGTCGAACCAGCTGTCTGCAGTCCCTTCTGCTTAATGACAGGAGGATTTGCAACAATCGATCGGACATGACAGGTAACATCAGTTTAATCCATCTGCAGCCTCTCTCGGCCTTCCAAGCTCGCTGTGAGTTGTAGGAAGCCATTTGCTAACCGTGGCTTTGATGGCTGCAGAAGGGAGTGGCCAACTTCTTTGGCCCAGAGCCCATCTTCGCTAAGGAGTCAAAGATCCCGTTACCCACGATACCCACGATATTATGTCTACCGACATAGTTCAGCCTGGATTTACAGGACTCGACAACACCTGATGTGGTTGGGGAGCTGTCTGAGGCTATGAGCGCTACTTGGATGTCGCTGCCAACACATATAGACCAGCTTCTCTATCTTTTTTTCACAACAAATTTCATCGCATCTTGAACAGCATACATCTCCGCTTGAAACACATATGCATGCATTCCAGGAGCAAACTGCAGTTTTGTCCCGCTGGATTCCACGTAGACCCCAGAGCCGGAACCTTGAACGGTCCTGGAGCCATCCGCGAAAATGCGAAAACAGTGTTTGCCGGGCTCATTTTCAGAGTTTGACCACAACTGAGCGTATCTGGCAGCACTACTCTCTTTTCAAGTACGACTCTTGATGGCATGGAGTCAAGGGGCATGGCGAAGATCGTTGGATCGAAGTCCTTGCCAACTCTTTTTCCCAATGCCGGGCAGGGACCGTACCAGTTCGCATTGGGTTTCAGCTTGCAGAGGGCCTTCAAGGCTCCTCCTTGAATGAAAGCATCAAGTGGTGGTATACCACAGTATCTAATGCCGGGCCTGAGGTAGTCGGAAAAGCTCCGGTGCAACAGATGGCCACAGTGCGTTGTAGTCTCGGTAAGGTCCTCCTGACTCCCACTAGAGAGAGTCTACTCATCCAGACCACGAATGCATAGGTGATAATAGGTCTTATCAGATCCGTGTAGATCCATAGGACCTTGCTAGGAGAAAGAACACACAAAGACACCTTTGCACTGCCAGAAAACTGCCAGTGCTTTGGATGTCTTTGTTTCAACTAGCGATTTCCAGAGGAGTTTACTATCGAGAATTACTCCAAGAGTTCTTTGGATAGCTGGATTGTGACTCCCAATAGTGTTAATTAATGCATTTTGTTTTATGTTTTATTCATAAATAAATTTAATTTCCTTCACAGATTTTCATATATTCATTTATATATAATATATATATATATTTTTTAATGTGTTTTTTTTTTGTTTTTGCCAAAGCAATACATAAACCCTTTTATTTTATTATGCATTTTCCACTACCACTATTAAACCATAGGAACTTCTATAGTCTTGAACCTGTACAATTACCCCAGTAGCTTAGCATTTTCAGTGGTTTCAAAGTAATCATTTGTTCGAAATCATTTGTTCGCTCATTTCCTTCAAAGTTTGCCAATTAATTTTTTGTCCAATAGTACCTACCCATTATTTTACTATAAACTTTCCCTAACTTACATATTTTTAAATTCCTGTATCATACACTTTGAGTTATATAAATCATAGTTTTCTAACGCAATCTAATTTGTTCTCCATTTTTCATAACCTTAAGTATTGATGTGTAACAACACTAATTTTGACATTTCCAAAACGCAAAATTTCGAAAAACACCATTCAAATTGAATATTCCACTATCTCGGAAAAACCTAATCGACAAAATTCGCATTCATGCATTTGTAATCTCGTTTTGTTGTTGTTGTATATTATTGTCATTCATTTAGCACCTCGAACAGCAGGCGGCACAATGCAAATTGTTATTGTGTCAACCATGTCCACAGGTCACGACTACCATTCCCTCCACCCACCACCACCATTCGAACCTCTACCACTCAATATAGCAGCGCCTCAACACATCGAGCGCACATTTCGCGCGCCAGCTACATCAGTCCCGCACGTCTCTATGACCAGCACAGTAGTATCAGTTCATCGACACGCTACGGAGGACCACCCTCGTTGTGGTACAGTGTATTAGCGCTACCATTTGACGATCAGAAGTTGGGACGACGTGAGCTTAGCACCTACGGACGAGGCTATACGGCACGTGCGGGTTACTTTAGTAATTGTCCAACACAAGAAAGGATGGACAAGAAGATGAAGAAGCCAGCAATAAAAAGTAAAGCGGCAACGGATGGCAATGATAGCGAGAAATATGCGTAAAAGTGAGAAGAGAAGGGGAGAATGCAATGAAGATGAATGAAAGAAAACAACGAGTTTGAAAACTAATTAAAATTATATATACATATTTACAATAAGAAATCGATTAGCGAGAAATCGAGTTAACGTGCCAAAGACTAAACAAAAAAAATCAAAAAACTAAAATACTCCATTTTTTGTATGAAAATATAAAAAAGTAACGAAACGAATTTTTAAGTACAACACAAAGGCCATATTTTTACCGAACAAACAGAAAACAAAAAAAAAAACAAGAGAATAAGAAGCAACCGTTAAATCTAACCCGAGAACAACAGACATGTAAGCCACTTATGTACTTCAACATTTACTTACATACACCATACAATATGTATCGTTGATTCACTAAGGAACAATACTCATGCAAGTGGGGAAATATTAAAATTAAAAACAAAATTAAAAAATTAAAAAATTTAAAAAAAAATCGTATTAAGCAAATGCAATGCTGCCGCCTTGCTGGTTTGTCTGTGCACGCAACCAAACAACCATCCAACCGTACAACTATCCATCCAAACCATCAGCAATTAATCCAACCATAGCAACATTTATTCCAGTCACCCACTCATCCATGCAATAGAAAAAAAATTAATATAAAATAATAAACCACAAACAAAAAAATCACTACAAAAAAATTAGAACTTTTGAATTGATAATCGCACGTATTTGTATCCTAACTGCAATTTTTCATGTATGTGTATGTGTGTATGTACGTGTAAGTCACTTGCGAAGGAACACGAAAAGCGGAAAGTGGTTCGAGAATTCACCAACCAAACACTATTCCCCAAGGGCATTGGCTTCTGAACATTTGTCAGTCACACCCACACCCACCACCCCCCACCCACCCAACAGTCACAATTCGCATTATTCATAAATGTTGCATTCTTACTTATTCTGTATTTTCTCTCTATATATATACATACATACATATATACGTGCATTTTATTTATAATATTTTTGTACTCTTTCTTTCACTTTTGTGTCTAACTTAGAAATGGTTTTTGTTTGAAATTTGGTCAGCACGTCCTGTATTAATTGTGTGTGTTTATTTGTATATGTATTTGTGCGTTAGTTCTGAGCTTTTAAAACATATCTCACTAATTCCTCCTTTCTCTCTCTCTCTCTCTCTCTCTTCTCTCTCTGGTTTTTCGTTTTTTTGTGTTTTTACAAACAGAAATCGCACCACTCAACACTATCGGCATCGCGCCTCACCCGACTGCAATACAGTGGCCTCCTTCGATAGCTCCACTTCGGGCTCGCGTAACGGTTTAAATCGGTAAGTTTTTTTGTTTGCTTGTATGAATATTAAGCCTACCTATGAATATTAAGTCTGCTGATGCATTTTTCAAGAAATTTCTGCATCTTACACTCTTTAGGCCTCCAAGGATACTAACTGAATTGAGTAATGACTTTTGAATTTTTTCCAATCCTTTGTAGTTACTATCGTCAAGCTTGGGAGAATCTACATGAATCTGCTTCGAAGAGTAGCACACAACATGCTTTACGCCGCAAGGATACACTCGATGCACCGAGCACGATGCATTCTCGTGACAATTTGCGTGAAAACATGCAGCGTTCCAGAGAGAATCTCGATCGGTAAGTGTGGGATGCTTCAGATTATATGTGTAATGGAAAGAAAGAGTGCCTTAACTCGTTTGTCAAACTATGAGCGCCTCTGAAATTTTTTTATAAATATTTTGAGCTATTGGCTCCTATGTTAAATGGACTCATTCCTTGTCCACAGAAATCCACTTTAATATGTAGTAAGGACCTCTCAAGTAGTTTCCCCATATTTTGCAAAACTATAAGGAATTTCTGGGGAATCTATGTATTATGCCTTTCCACTAATACTAGGCACAGTTTTCGAACTTCCAAGAGCTCCAGTACCTTGTCCTTTGGCAAGAGGCAAGCTTTGGTGCTCCAATAAGTTCCGTGCTGTTCATTAATCGACTGCTGGTCTCGCGTTCACTATACAGGTTAATCCAGCTGTGAAAACATAAAATCCAGCGGAATTGGCATGCTTAGACTCGATCTCACCCATATTCTTAGACCCACTACGCTGGTACTGATAATGAGCTGTTGTCGAAGAGGTTGTAAGGTTAGCTTAGATTATACATACTGGCTGGCCGAAGCCACGTAGAGACCTTTTCGGTCCATAGCGATGCAAGATCAGAGTCCTTTTCTTAGCGAAAAAATACATCACTCAATGTGTGCGTACTGCATGCGAATTTTTTAGGAGTAACTGAAGCTCCAGTTCAGACATTGATTCAAATTTTTCAAAACTGAGATCCCCCAGCTAACATATATTAGTTTAGTTTTCGAGAGAGCCGGACTGTAGCATAGAAGGTGCTCCAGGGTTTCTCTTGTGCTCAGCTTTTAAAGATCTTCTGAACTCATCTCGAGGTGGTCGTTAATGATTTAAGTCCTTAATCGCAGTTTGCATATTTACAAAGAAAGCGATTTTTGAAAGAACGAGGCCTATCATATTTACTAGACTCGGCTTAAAGTCTGTAAGCTTCTCTAAATGAGACTTGCTGAGAGAAGGTGGAAAAAACTGTTTTAATGTCCATTTTTGAATCGTCTACGATAATAATAATTTGATGCTGGATTTCTCTAGTTTTCAAATGTAGTGAAGATCAATATCCCTCATGTGATAATCGTAGCTTCTATATTAAGATGGAACTACGGCTTGCGTCCATTATCCCCAGCCAGTTGGCACATTAACACTAAAATATATATCCATAAACAGAACGTGCGTGAGTGTATCTCTAGTGCAGCCTGTTATATCGTGGCAACCCAAACATGACCACTTTTGCAAGTTGAGCAAAGAGGATTTCTTGGTAGCTGACCCTCGCGCTGCAAAAGGGCAAGGGTCCTACCAGTCCTATGTATTATATATTATCTATAACCATAGTCGTAAACATTCATTTAGAGCCGAGTATAGCACCCAGAAATTCCACCTCACAATTTTAGATTTTTGCCATTAAATTATGACTTTTTGAAACGACATAAAGCAGAAATGCCTCTTCGTGCACATGCAATTCAGAACTTTCCTTCATTTCACTTAACTAAATCATTAATTGGACTAACTCACTGAGAGCCGACATGAATCTCCCTATGATTAGAACAACTCCATATTCTACATGCTTAGCACCCTTTATTGCTTTTCGGGGTGGTGCAAGGCTGAAAATCTTTTTACTTTGAGGGTCGCCTAGTTTAGCCATTTTATTTACTTCAATGATTTCTAAAGAAGCGTATAAGTTAAATCTGATGTGCTAAAAAGATTAGAAAATAAAACAGATAAATGGCATACAAACTAACAGGCAAATCTGATGGCATAACTTGAAAGGTACAAATACTTATTAGGGCTAGCACAAATTGCAATCAGGTTAAAGGAAGTTCGTCTCTGGAGGCAATCTCTCAAGGGACATGGTGGCATTTTCAGGCACTTAAACCCGCATTTTTCGTCGTCGTCATACAGATCTCTCTTTCCGCAAACTGGAGTTTAAGGGTCGTGTCAGGGCAATCTGTCCAAGTAGGCAGGATTGAAATGAGGAGAAATCTGTACGGGTGCTGGTACCTCTGTCTTCACTGACGGTTCCAAGATAGAATCGGGCGTCAGACCTGGGGGTTTTCCGAAATCAGACAAGTTATCTATTCGCTTTAAACTGTCGAATACTGCTAGTGTTTTTCAGGCAAAAGTCTTTGCGATCTTGCAAACATACAGAATACTTTTGGAACGTGAGAGCCAAGGAAATACTAAAATGTCCGATAGTCAAACAGCGATTAAGACACTAATGACGCCATGGTACAGATCTAAACTGGTCAACTCCTGCAAGGAGGAGTTCAAATCTCTTGGGTTTACAGCTACTGTTTCTCTGAGCAGGGTTCCAGGACAAACGAACATAGAGGGAAATCAAGTTTCTGATGAGCTTGCCATCGACTGAATTAGTCGCAGAGAGCTCCTATCCAGACATCGGCATCATTTTGACTGTTACAGGGGAATTGCACAAGTTATTTGCCGGAAAAGCGTAGGATAGATGAAGTTCCACTTCTTCATGTGCTATTTCGAAAACCCTTCGACAGGTACAATCAGGACAATCAGTACAATCAGACGCAGTACGCATAAAGTACTGGGGACTCCACGCCATTTAATTTCCAACCTCGTAGCTATGCTTACCGTTCATTGGACGATCGTCACACATGCAGAAAAGCTAGGTCTACCATTTAACCCCTATAGCAGAATAAAGGCTCTTAGCGTTGTGGGTGCTGGCTCCAAATTTGCTGTAGTAATTTTTAATAACTTAAAACTTCATTATTTTTCGCGGCTCATTTAAGAAATGTAAGTTTTTAATGATTTTTCGCAAGTAAGTTCCTTTGTTCTTACGTAAACATAAAGGGCGTTCCAATAACAGGTGTTATTTAAATATATAAAGGGCTATCGAGAGATGATTCACGATTTTTTATGGCCGAAATCGAGTGGTATTGATCTGGACAACGTTTATTTTCAACAAGACGGCGCTACGTGCCACACAAGCAACGAAAAAATTGATCTTTTACGCGAAAAAGTTCCCGGACCGGGTTTTCTCTCGAAGAAGTGATCAAAATTGGCCAGCGATATCTTGTGATTTAACACCTTGTGCCTTTTTTCTTTGGGGCCACGTGAAAGAAAAGGTCTACGCCAACAGCCCAGGGTCGATTCAAGACATCAAAGATGGAATTCGTGAGGCTATCGAGGACATAGGGCAGCCATTTTGCAATTCGGTTATGGAAAATTTCATGAAAAGGATATTGTCCTGTAAGGGTGGTTGCGCTGGTCTTTTGCTTGATGTTATTTTCCACTATTAACGGCATACCTTCCTCTTTATAATGAAATAAACATCCGATCATTTATATTAAAAAATAGCATTTTTCTTTGAATATCGAAATAACACCACTTATAGGAAAACCCTTTACAATCAGTACGCAGCGCTGCTGGCTTAAAAATTGTGAATTATTAATGAGGAATATCTTCGATTGAACCTAAAATGGGCGCTTTTGAGCTTTGTGTGTGTAGAATCATTCAATCAATTGCTTCCATTCAACCAATCAACCAATCAACTTGCATCTCATACAAAATTATACAGTTTTTAATGCTCACATTCCTTCCTTTCAGCATCGGCCGTGAGAACTATGGCATGCGCGAGAACTCTGAAATGGTTGTCTCCGATGTGTGTCTAAAAGGTAACAACACTTGGAATTTTTTTGCTTTTTTTTTTGTTTTAATATTCAAGACATAACTTTATTTTCTTTTTTTGTAATTTATAGGCGAAAAGAAACGTCATCACCACCATCATCACAAGAGCAGCTCACGCAATGGCGAATATCGAGATCAATCGGCTGGTAGACGAGAGCATCACAGACACAGCGGCGGACATTATTGACCAACCATGGTGATCACCATAAATGTGGAGCAATAAACCAGCAAATAAGTGGCTACAAAGAAGCAAGAAGCAGAAACAAAACAGAAGTGTAGTACATACTTACACACTAACATACATGTGTATAATGGGCAACGAAGAGCGTTATTTTAATTATATACATACATACATACATACATACATACATAAAAATGATGACGAGTTAACAATAACAAATACCTATATTGTTAATATTCCGTTTTGTTGAGTGCAATTTAAACTAAGTAAGAATTTGAGAGCAAAATGAGAAGAATCATAATTGCTAAAGAAAATTTGCGCTGATTTTTTTATTTTTTATTTTTTTGTTGTATTAATTAATAAATATGTGTGTAAATCAAAATGAGCAGTCAATAGGTTACCCCTTAAGGCTTCGTCAAACGGTACAATACAAGCGCACTCTCTCTCTGAATGGCGAAACGTATTGCAGTTCAAATAGCAAAACTGCACTGGCGTAGATTTTTTTCTTATTTATAGCTAGTTTTTTACTTTTGTTTTTGTTTTAATTTAGTTCAAGTTTAATTAGTTTTAAATTGTGCACAAAGAGAAACAGAAATCGCAGCAGCAACAATAGCAAATTTTTCCGTACTTCCACATTTCAATTTTATGCTCTTCTATTCATATAAATTTTTTCTGAACTATTTGCTTCCATTTTATGTAGCGATCGTATTTCTAATTTTATTTTCCACAAATTATGAGCAACTTGGTAGAGCTTAATATTCATCTTTTTAGGCTACATCGATTTATTCATAGTACTCATACTCGAAAAAGGAGAACTTCAGTGCCCAACTACAAGTAATTACAAAAAAAAGAACTTAAAAATATAAAAAATACAACCACATCTGAAATTATTATTTATTTACATACAGTCAAGCTTCGAACACATCTACACCCACTTGCATTTAGTTGTTAGCAAAATAGATTTTTTATAATAAAGAAAAAATATATATTTATTTGTTAATTAGTGTGCCATTTCCGGCAACTTACACATTAATTATAAAGCGCTATACTTACAAATATACATACATTTTTAAATATGTGCTTATTTGCAAAACGAAAATAGACAGACAAACTGCATTTGTATGTATGTACATCCATTTATATTCTATGTATACCTACAATAAGTTTAATATGAGAATGCATTTGTCAATAGTAATTCTTATTTTCTTTTGTTTTTATGTAAAAAAAATTATCTGTACGTAAGACGTAAATTTAAATATCCAAATTTATGTAAATAATGTAATAATAAATTATATAAAGATATATTTTAAAAATATATAAATATGTGTGAAATTTCATTTCTAAATACGATGATCGTTTGAAAAGCCCGTGCGAAGACAGCGAGAGGACAGCTGGTAACCCAACACAAGCAGACCAAATGGGAAGAGCACTTGAAGTCCCTGCTCCTATGTGAGCAAGCACTGGTCCACCATAAGATCCCTGTCGCACCCGACGAAGCACAACGACAAGGTGGGTATCATCTGTAACGTTTGTACTTCGTCGGATCCAAAGAGATACGCGAGCTATTTTAGCCGGCAATTCATTCTGCATGCTCCGGCCGACAGATCCAATCGTAGTCCCACCAGACGGCTGCACAAACTGACGTACAACAGTGCGCCACTTGCTTCCACTCCACTGATGAGATTCAGGAGGCCATCAACCATATGAAACCATTCAAAGCCATTGGCCCTGACGGACTAAAAATGCTGATGTTGAAAAAGCTGGGTCCATTGGGAGCAGAATATCTCACTAGGGTCTTTAATATGTCTATATGTCATTATTCCTGACAAGTGGAAATCAGGGAGAGTGGTCCCACTCGGGAAACCCGCCAACCAGGGGAATTCCTATCGTCCGATAATCTCCTTTCCTCAATAGTGAAGACTCTTGAAGTCCTTCTAATTCCACTCTTTACGAAACATCTGACCCCAGCCTCACGCCAACATGGCTTTCGAAGAGTGCACAGCACCACTACGGCACACATCGTCATTAACACTCGGGTAAACCGCGGGCTCAACCAAAACCGCCCCTGCGAGAGGACTGTCCTAGTAGTGCTGTACCTAAAGAGGGCTTTCAACACTGTCAGCCATGCAACGCTACTGGATGATATTTTATAGTCGATACTGCCGCCAGGGCTGAAGAGGTGGACCGCGAACTACCTGAGTGGTCGTCATTCGTCGGTGCTATTTCGAGACCAAATCTTAAAACAGCGGAAAATAAAGCAAATATTATATTTAACTAAATTTAGAATGTTTACAAAATTGGATCTAGGCAAAGCGAAATCAAGCAGGCTGGATAATGAATTACCGTCTCTAAGTGCGCGAGCAATGGGTGCATCACTGGCAAATTTAGTCTTGAAGTTTTCGCAATAAAAAAAGTAAACATTGCGAAGACTTCTTTGGGGAACATTAAAGCTTATCCGCTCAAGTGGAACGGCACAGTCGATGACGCCATTAACGACACTGAAAAAAAAAGAAAATGAAAGGCCTGTTCTTCTCTTTTCTAGAGATTAGAGATTAATTAGATTTAGTCGCAAATTATAGAATGGAACAGGGGCCTCAAATGGTAGGGAGCCTACTTAATAAATATTTTTTGAATTCGTTGAATTCTAATTATCGAAAATTAGTCGTGAGGTCAGAAAATTCAGTTATAGAAGCATAGAACCGAATATGATTTTGATAGAATAAAATTAATATGACCACTGAAGGACCATATCACATAAAATTCCAAAATCTTTGAGCTCGTGTTGAAGCTTATGAGCATCCACCGAATTATTAACAGATGAGAAAATTTGTATTGCATTTGCGAAATGCAAGAAATACGAAAAATAAAAACATTTGCTTATGTCATTGATAAAAATAACAAAAAAGGGGTAGCCTTAAATGTTCCCTTGGGGGACATCTGAAGTAGCAACAAAGTGGTTCAAAAGTACTCAATCAGTTTTTACCTCACACGGTCTGCCCATCGAATATGATTCAAGCCATTGCAGGAAGGTGGACTGACCTAATTTAGACCTTAGAGAAGTCAGTGTAAATGCTAACAACTTGGAGTCTTGTAGAAAACGATGACCCACAGAATTCACTAAAAATAGCAAGATTAGTAGCTGTAGGCGGTAAGTTCCAAAACTATGCTGTGTTTTTTATTTAAAGGCTTAACCGCAAAATAAATTCGGTCCTTCACAATGCATTCAAACACTTTAGGGGTGCTTGACAGCTCCGAAATCGGCCTACATACATATAATTGCGAACATCACCTTGCTTCTGGTTAAAAAAAAGGTATGTATGCTAATTGTAAATTTCCATTAGTTTAAAAATGTGCCAAAGTACATAAAAATTTGTTAAAAATAATTTCAAAAGGAACTGCCAACGCTGGTCAATTCTTCCGCAAAATTGCTGAAAGACCATCAACATATGTAAGTGACGAAGGTTTGAGAGAAAGCATCCCCTTGAAAATGCCATCAGATTAGATGTGCAAACTGCCAAAATTTAGAAATGAAGATATCTCGGATGAAAGGTCTGGGGACGCCTCATCAGCCAACACATAATTTGACATAAAAAAGTCTGAAAATAAGTTAGCTGTTTCGGCAGGTGTACTTGCAAATTTATCATACGACTTCACCGAAATAGGTACATATATGTACTTGAATTCGACTTTTTAGCTTTGACAAAATTCCAAAAGGACTTAGGATTAGCTTCGAGGTTCCGCTCAGTTCTATGAATATAGAAAAGTTACTGGACCGTTATCTAAAAAAGGAGGTTATCCCAATAACCCCACTCCGCACAAGAGATCAATCTGGTCGCAGTGCCTTCGCCCGTACAACCATTACCATTACCATAATTTTTGAAAAGCAGGCTATCTAAAGACTTAAAGTTCTTTTGAAAATGCTTGTATTTTACAAAAATATGACTGATTACTAGTTGCTTTAAATTTCTTTAAATTTTAAGATTTTTAATTTCTTAATTTGCTTATTATGACTTAAGGGAGAACACCGCTGTGATTTTTCAAAAAAAAAGGTAAAAACACAAACTCATTTTTCAAACCTGCACCATTTTCTCAAAAAAAAAAATAAAAATAAAAAAACCGCCACGTACGACGATATCCATTGATGTATAGATTAAGAATTTTATTGGTTTTTTGCTTTCAGATGATTTTTCACCGCTGTATCGTGGCCACCAGGGTGCATCAGTTTTTTATGACGTCATTGCATTAATATTAATAACAATTGTAATTTTTAATATTTTTTAATAAAAATTTGTGTCAGTATAGTCGAATATATGTTAAATAAACTATATTTTGTCCGATCCTCAAATAATTATTATAAAAAAAATTCATGAAAATCACTTAATTTTCACGCGTTCACAGCGGTTTTCCCCCTCAAGGTGACTTATAGCAGCGCTTCTTCTTTAAAGGAATATTATTAAGGCAAAATTCATGTATTATTGAATTAAAATAAGAAAAATAACTGTGAATGCCCAAGTCGGACACTAATTCATCCCATTTAAATGCTAAAAGTGAATTACTAAGCTCAGATAATCAATAGAGTGCATAATTCAAAATAGTTTTATACACGAAAAAGGTAAAGATTCATAAAAATGTATTTGAATATCTAACGGGACCTAATGAATACTCGTACCAGCATCGAATATTAGAGAAATACACTTGGACATGCAATAATTAATATTATTTGGGGAAAAATAAATCCTGTCTTATGATCGATCTACGACTTTTAGCAACTCCGATTATTTCAGTGATTTCTTTAACATCGAATATGCCCGAACGGAATCGAGGAAGCCAAAATTGCACGTAATTACTGTTACAGTAGCCGACCCGCAAATATCAGCGGAAATTCTTCATCCCCACATCACCGCCGTCTGGAGCAATGAAAAGCTGCCTCCGTCCAGGACAAATGGCATCATAGTGAAGCTGCCCAAGAAAGGCGACCTTCGTGACTGCGGCAACTGGCGCGGAATAACCCTACTTAACACCATGTACAAAACTGTAGTCGTGATCACACAAAGCAGGCTCGAAGATATCGAACGCTCCTTAAGAGACGAGCAAGCTGGTTTTCGCCCTTATAGTAGAATAATCAGTTGAGTGGCACTCTGCGCTCTACATGCTGTTCTTAGACTTTAAGAAGGCGTTCGACACTATCAAACGAGACGCTATATGGCTGCCACTGAGTAGAAAGGGAGCTCCCGCCAAGATAATCCACCTCATCAAAGCCCTCTACGAGAACTCCGAAACTGGCAGTGCTTCACAAAGGCGATATCAGCGATCCATTCACCATCCACGCACATGTAAATCAAAGTTGTCCCCTGTCGCCCCTTGCTAACTGACCCTGCACAAAAAAGGCATCATATGGAGTTTCACCAGATATCTTAAGGACCTGGACTTCGCCAATGAAATCTGCCTCCTCTCTCACAAACTCTCTGACATGCAAGCGAAGGCGGACAGACTAGTCGCGCTGGCACGCACTGTCGGACTGGAGGTCAACATTGCCAAGACCAAGGCTATGAGAGTTCACCACAATAACGCAAGGCAGATATTGGTTGAGGGATGCCCGGTGGAATTCGTCGAAAGCTTCTGCTATCTCGGCTACATCATCACGGCGGATGGTGGAGCAGATGAAGATGTCAACTGCAGACTAAACAAAGCGAGAGCGGCTTTCGGGCGAATGCATACAGTATGGGAGAGTTCGCAAATCTTCAGGCGCACTAAACTACGAATATTTGGCTCATGCGTGAGGTCCGTATAGTTGTAGGAAAGCGAAACATGGCAGCTTTCTAACACCATCACACAGAGGCTACAATCCTTCATCAACAAATGCCTCCGCATCATCTGCAGAATATTCTGGCCAAACACCATCAGTAACGACGCACTGTGGAGATTAACGAACGAGGAACTCATCCTTAGGCGAATCAAAAGCAAAAAGTGGCGGTGGGTAGGTGACACATTGAGAAAACCACCAGACAGCATCACAAGAATGGCACTGGACTGGAATCCGCAAGGGAGCAGAGGTTGCGGTTGACCAAAGAACACTTGGAGAAGGCCGATGTTGCGCAAACTAGCAGATGCCGACATCTCATGGGACGGTGCAAAAACAACAGCACAAATCCGTGAACGATGAAAGAGTGTTGTCGAGGCCCTATGCTCCCGAGTGGAGTGAATAAGGAAAAAAAAAACATTAGAGTATGGGCACCATAAACTACATTCACAATTTCAGCTGTCTGGCTTGCATTTCCGCCTTTATCGAAGAAAAACTGTAAAATGTACCCAATTTTCTCTTTGTTGACTTCCATTGTTAACACCCTGTAACTCACAATTGAATAAAACAAACAAAAAAGCAACAAAGCATTTTGTTAGTGTTAAATGTCACCTTTACAACAAGCATAAACTTTAAATTACTTGATCGATACTTTACAAGATATCGATCACTGCAGCCATCTACCGAGAAAATAACGACTTTATTTATTCCCAACAAACCATACAAACTGCCATACGATTTAGAGCCTTGGATGCAAATACGAAGTTGAAAACGCACGATACCTTCTTCTTACGGCAATTAGAACGCCGACTCTGCTTAGGCAATCAGTTTTAGCCCCATCAAGATCTTGTCGAAAAACGCCGTACAGATTCAGGTCAAAGAATTCACTATCATAAAAGTGCGCGGCCAACCACGCCTCAACATAGCAATGATGTCAAAAGCATCTTCAGTACAAAACTGACGCATTTTATACAATTTAGTCCTTAAGCTCGAAATATTGTGTCCTTCATTCATATGAATCTGAGCAAATGCCAGCTATCGAACAGCAAATGTTGAAAGAATTTTTCTCACATATGAAGCGAAATCATAGCAATCGCTCCAATTTTTGTGCTATTTTTAACTATTTTTTATTAATACAGCCCATTTGAGTTTTATGAACCGTGCACTCTTTTCAAGAATCGCATCCTTATTTTAAGCACTTCACTGCCGGCAACACTGGCCATAATTCTCAATAAACACATTTCCGGCGAAAGCGACAGAGAAAGTAAAAGAATCGAATTAAACAAACCAGCGTTGCTATAGAAATCTTTCGATGTCATTAAAACATAAAGAATCAACAAAAATATCTGAACAGTAAACATAAACAATTGGGCGATTTTACTCAAAGCATACAACAGGTGGGCGACAGCGTCTCATTGGCAACTGGCAGCGAACTCAATGTTGCTATAACAAATTGAACACGCAGGCGAGCAATAAGCAAAATATTGATTCAATAATTTTTCATTTGGAAACTTTTTCTCATTGAAAGCAATTGAATTATACGGAAATAAATTTTTTTGCTATTTTCTATATTTTTTACACAAAGAAAATACAATTAACACTTATTTGCAATAGCAAAAGCAGCAGCAAAAGCAAACCAAATCTAAGGAATGGCCGACGCCCGCAGAAAAATGGAAATGCTACGCTCTAAGGCAAAAGAAATGGAAATCAGATATGCACCGGTAAAGGGTAAAAGACCCACAATCCGAATTAATGCACCGCAAGCTAGCAAAACCACGAGCACACAGGATTTAAAGTCAATGCGCCACACAACAGCTTCTTCCATGAAGACGGGCGCCTCACTTATACCGGACTTGAATAAATTGATTAGTCGGGTGCGTGAATTTCCCGATGATCGTTTCATCTATTTGACTTATATGCTAAATAAGTCGAGCGAATATTTCACGCCATACAGCTTGATGTAAGTACTAAACTAAATTTTGTGGTGATATTTTAGTTAAATGCTCGTGAGCAAATATAAACGAATGAAATGAAAATCGCGAGTCGCTCACGAAAATACTCGCTCACTGCGTTTTGACGCATATTTTTGTATTAGAGGTTAAAGCAAACACTTCAATCAAAGATTTAAAGCAAATTTCTTCAATTTCTGGTCGCGGTTACGCTTCATATGCAGGGTTCTAAAGTTTTATACAGCTTTCGAATGGCAGTTGGTTAGATGAGCAGACTTGTCAAAGCAGAAGTGCTTTGTAGGATTTAGATTGGTTGCCGAGGGACGGTCGCTTTAGGCAAAAAAGAACAAATTTTCTGAGTTGAGATATTTTACTCAGGACCCTGAAACCGCCTACCGCAAGCGATAGAATCTCATACATACCGTACAGATATCTAACCCCGTGGTTTTAGCCGTCGTTGCAGAACTACTTTATGAGCAACTGCCGCTAAGTTGGTTACGGATTCGATACCTACTTTGAAAATAAAACATCACTTTGGAAATAGAATAGTTTGCCTAGAATCGATCGCCCTTCGACAGACAATGACAAACTTTATAGTAGAGTTCTACGATGAAAAAGCATCGACTAAAAAAAATCTGCCATTCGGAGGCAGTTGAAGCTTCCGTTTGTAAAAGAAACCCATCAAACACTTAGCAAAGGCTCTAAGCAACCACTCCATACTTATAACGCACCAAATTCCACGGTTCAAATTAAAATTTGAAAGAGACGTGCCAAGAAGCACCAAGAGGTTGGTAAGTTCTAAAACACTTAGGCTAAAAATCACATTGTAATCGAAGCTGTGAAAAGTAACAGAGTCGATAGTCAAGGAGTAAAGGAGAGAAGTGATAGAGAGACAGGGATAGAATAGAATAGAGACAGAGACAGATACAGAAACAGAAACAGGATAGAATAGAGACAGAGATACGATAGAATAGATACAGAGACAGAAACAGGATAGAATAGAGACAGATACAGAAACAGAGACAGAGACAAACAGAAACAGAGACAGAAGTGAAGTTAGAACTTGCAGCTCAAAAAACTGAAGTCGTATTACTGACAACACGACTGGTACGTGAAGAGTTAGTGATTACGGTAGCCCATATATCAAATATCTGGGAGTACTCATTGACTCGAAAATGACCTTTAAGCATCATTTACAGTCAGTCAGTGAAAAAGCCGTAAGAATAAATAACGCGTTGACTAGACTAATGCGTAATATTGGCAGCCCTCGCGCAAGTATACGGAGACTCCTGTTAACAGTCATGAACTCAGTGATTCAGCACCAATCTGGGCAAACATGAAGCCATCGTACCTCCAACACGTACGAGCCACATACAAACTTAACGCTTTGTGAGTAGCCAGTCCCTATCGCACTGTCTCAGATGACGCAATCGATGTGATAACGGGAATGGTGCCCATCGACCTTCTCGCGGTTGCGATGTATTAGCTACATAACACCATTGGACAGAAACCGTCGAACACGGCTAAAAAAGAAGAAAGGCTGCGAACAATTGAAGAATGGTAGATACGATGGGAGCAATATGAGAAAGGTAGGTGAACCTTTGAACTGATTTCCAACATTGCGAGGTGCATTGAGCAAAAGAGAAATTGATTTTTGTATCACACAGTTGCTTACTGGGCACGGATTGCTTCAAAGCTTACCTACACAGGTTCCATCTTGAGAACGACATGTACTGCCCGCAATGCCCCAAAGAACAAGAAACGGCGAGGCATATCTTGTTCCAATGCCCGCTGGAAAATTACATGTGTATCATGAAGAACCTTCAATACGCGGAATATGCACGTAGATCCCTAGAAGGAGCTCCTAAACACAATGTACAGAACAGGATGGCAATAACAGACGATTGAATAATAAAATACTCACAACAGCCTCCTGACGGACTACTTTGAAGTTCCAGGACATGAGAGGGGCTTAGTTGGGTTAAAGTCCCTTAGGCTTTTGTCGCTCCCGCTCCTTCACAAAAACAAAAAAAAACAAACAGAGACAGAGACAGAGATGAAGACAGAAACAGAGATAGCTATTCCTGTGAGAATTTTCCGGATTCTTAGGGAAATCTGAAAATATCCCCCAGTTTGAAAGAGCAAATTTACCCATTCTCTTGACATCGGAACCCAAAATTCGTAGCCTTGCTCTAGTAAAGGCAGGTTACTCATAGAGATAATGCGCAGTGCTATCCGGCTCCTCTATGCAAGACAGGCAAATCAAGTCGTCACTGATTCCAGTAGTGGTCATATGCGAGCGTCTTTTCTACCTTTTAGAAGTAAGTTCGACAGTTAGGCGAGGTCAGTTTACAAGATTTACATGTTATCATAAAGGGAGACATACCTAGACTTAGTAAAACTGGTATTTTGTTGTACCACTGGAAGGTGGTGGCGGCTAAATTGTTAAATTTTCAACGGTAACTGATTAACGTTAATAAGATAAACACTGCGTACCGGTTGAATGTTAATTTTTGGTTTGCGGACATCAAAAAAGCTACCACAGCTTCCGCGAAAATACTTCATAGATTGACGCACGCACTTTTGCAACTCCTCGCTGTATTTGATAAGTCTAGGTTAACCCGTCAGCCGACAGTCAATTACCTCTTTGGTAGCGACTGCCACTTTTAGAAGCTAGAAGTTTAAGCTGAGTGAAGGTTTTCTGGTAAAAACTCTTGTCACCCAACTTCGAACCTGCCCGTCTTCTGTTCCTGCAAATTATAGCATCCCGATTCTTGTGAGTTGGGCAACGCATTTTTAGACTCCAACCGACAGGCATGTGTCCATCCCTCCATGTTCTGTGTAGGAGTTGACGCATGTACTTCCCTTCTTTCAACAACTTGGGTTAGTTAGTCAATTTCCGCATAGACATCGTTCTCTAGTTCTATATCTGAAAAATTTACATCCCCAGTCTCTCCATTACAGGGAAGTTAAATACGACGATTTGCCGAATAAGCATCATTACTTCACCTTGAGTCGACATGGCGTTACTTATTGGCATTTGTCGGAAAACTTTTTCACGCCTCTCATGCAGTGGCAGCAAGAGTTTCAACAATTCTTAAGTATCATTAAGATACACAGTTTTGCGGTGTTTCGTGTGTGGAAGGGCTTCAAAGTGTGGGAGAAAACGGTTAAGTGGCGCAAACTGAACGATGCACGCGCCTATCTGCACGATCATCTCTTCATTGCAATACGGCCGCTAGCCAAAGCGATTCTGCAATTCCGCGCAGACATTGTGCAGCTAAATAAGCTGACATTCGTTGATGTCGCAGGTAATTGAAAGTCCACTTAACTTCTGTTTGAAAAACGATAATTCGTCTGAGTTTGTTTCTTTTCATTTCTAGCTATCGAAGAACGGCATCCATTCTATTTTCTTGAGACACAAATGTGTGTGTATGAGCGCATGAAAGCGACACTGCGTGATTTCCACGAACGTTCTAGGAAAATGTTGTGTAAGTAAACGCCTTAGAATGAATTTAATGAACTTAAATTTTAATTTTTCAATTATACTTCAAATACTTGTGTAACCCTCTCGCCACCACCAGTTCAAGCTTGCACCACTGCCATTGTAGAGCGCGGCTTCTTTCCCACGGACGAGATCAATTTTTTCCCATCCATTAAGAAAATGAAGGATGCAATGAATTTCACGGATCGTGCGAAGAAGCGAAATTTCTGCAAAATGCTTTCAAAGTAAGTGAAAACTCATTTGTCGACATATTTAATTATAGCCAGGCTACAGTTAGAAGTCTTCTTCTTCTTCTTAATTGGCGCTATAAGCGCTTACGCAACTTTGGCCAAGTTTAACTTAGCACTCCAGCCGTGCTAACCGACCCCAGTTGGACACACCAAATGAAGCCAAGTCCTTCTCCACCTGATCTTTCCAACGCAGAGGAGGCCTTCCTCTTCCTCTGTTGCCACCAGCTGGTACCGCGTCGAATACTTTCAGAGCTGGAACGTTTGTATCCATTCGGACGACATGAGCCAGCCAACGTAGCCGCTGGATCTTTATTCGCTGCACTATGTTTATGTCGTCGTAAAGCTCATACAGGTCATCGTTCCATCGCCTGCGATATTCGGCGTTGCCAACGTGCAAAGGTCCAAAAATCTTGCGCAGAATCTATAAGTCCGCATTAGGTAATATTTGATTGTAGAGGATATTCAGAAGTAAAACTGGCACTACTGGTTAAAGTTTCCCTTCCGTATTGCCGAAAATTGCCGAAACCTCAAATTAGCTACATTGCTCAGAAAATACGAATATACCCATATGAATGCTCAAAAATGCTTAATCCATTAATTCCGGTTTTCACCTCCACAGTTTATGGCATTCAAAAACGTCGGGTTATTCTTCATTCGCACAACTTCGACAGATGCTGTTGTGCGGCAAATTGAACCTTTTCGTATTCTTCTTCTCTTCTCCAATCCTGTCATCTCCGGTAGGTCATAGAGCCTCAATTCCGTTTTTTTTTTTCATGCTCATTCCTCTCGGGAGCATAGGGCAGGCTTGCGTTGGTTTCGTTAATCTATTTGATTTCTGACAGAGTAGGTGATTAGCCTGCCGCTATCAGTCCACCTGTCGTTGCTTAGGAACAACGCCTTCTTACTGCTTTGAGCACCATCTGTGTTTCAGATTTTTCTGGCAGAAGGATCACACAGATGGTTGAGGACTTCGCTAAATTTGATGTGTCGGCGCTATTATCGCGATTATCCGCTTCCTCTTGCTGGCGCCACTGATGCAATATGTAACTGTGGCCTTTTCTTTGTTTTTTTTGCTTGTTTTAGCAGCCACTATGCAAATAATGCGCAGACTTTTGTGCGGGGGTAAAGATGGAAAGGATAAGTTTTTGGGGTTGAGAAATGAGAATTTTTTTTTGTTTTTAGAAAGAGGGAAAGTAGGTAAATTTGGAATTAATTGTAATTCCGCTGGAAAAACAACATTTCTGGTGAGGCACCCTATTGTATATATATATGTATTGTATGTATATATGTATACATAACATATAGTCATACATTTCAACCGCTTTTAGCTTTTTGAGTTATTGTGACAATATGATGTACCATATGTTGCACCAATTGACTGCCAGTGCCTTTCGCCGCTTGGTTGAGTCAATGGAAGTGCACCACACAGTCGCGCCAACCATGGAGGAGTTGCAGGAAAACCCAGCGCTGGATAAGCAAATCGAAAATCCGCGACCGGAAAATGTGCCAGCGGTAACTACTAGAGACCAAATAAGCAGAGTTATGAGTCAATGAAAACTTCCATATTCTTTCACTGCAGAATCCCTTCTTCATTGCTGAGTTATACATGTTAACGGATCGTATAGATGTCGACCCATCCGAGTGAGCCCAACTATGAAGTAATAATAGTTTGTATTTAAATTTCCAACATGCTTTTCTCGCCACTAGAGAGGTGATGAAACATATCTTTCAACGCATTTCATCTTTAATATTGGAAACAGTTACCGAAATGGAGAATTTCACCGATGACAAAACATTCAACCAATATACAGAGTAAATTAAATTGAGCTCAAAAAGCATTTAATGAGTCACTTTTTCTCTCTATACATTTCTGCATTTCTCTAGTGCTCTTTTATCTTTTTCCCTCTCTTTTTCACTCCGTTTCTGCTTCATCTCACTACAGACCTTCTATTATGGGCCGTCAAGAGGAACGTTTGGCAATGACTGCGCCAGATTTGAACTTTCTCTTACGCACTGATGCGCGCTTTCAGAAAGATCGGTAAGTATTGATGTGGTCACTGATATTGCATTGGATTTTTAAATTAAAATTTATTAAATTGGCATTTACTTTGCAGCAAACTTATGTTCACATATATACACAGCGCCTACGAGAAGGCAATGCTCTACGCAGAACGTTTCGATACCATACGAAACAACTATGAGATCGATATGACTACAGATCCGAAAAAACTTACATCGGAAAGGGGTGAATTTTAATTGCGTCACTTATTTATCTATAATCAACCTTTCATTGTTATTGTTTTGCAGATCTGGAGGAGCTACGCGCATACTGTAATCGCTACTGCAACAACGTGCGCGCATTGGATGGCATATTGTCAATTGTTAATTTGGGCCTATTGAAATTAACTCAAACCAGCTTCAAGGATACCGTCACGCCCATCTGTCAAAGCCTTTCAAATGTCCTTAATATATATATACCAAAGTGAGTAAGATAGCTTGGGTTAGAAGTCTATGTATAGGCATTGCGGGCGCCGTGAGTACAATGACCAAGATCAGCTCTTAATATGCATTTGTTGGATTTGCTACCTCTGGACCCAGCGAGTCAAGAGGAGGCAATGAAAACAATGTGTTGGCTACAACTCTCCGGCCGATAACTCTCCTTTCCCCAGTAGTAAAGACTCTTGAAACCCTTCTACTCCCACTCTAAACGAAACACCTGACCCCAGCCTCACACCAGCATGGTTTCGAAGAGTGCACAGCAACACCACGGCATACACCGTCATTAACACTCACATAAACTGCGGGCTCAACCAAAACCACCCCTGCGAGAGAACTGTCCTAGTAGCGTTGGACCTAAAAAAGGCTTTCGACACAGTCAGCCTCGTCACGCTACTATATGATATTTTACAGTCAAGAGCTGAAGAGATTGGACCGCGAACTACCTGAGTGGTCGTCATTCGACGGTGCTCTTTCGAGACCAAATCCCTAAGCAGAGCAAAATAAAGCAAGGAGTTCTGCAGGGTGGTGTCCTTTCCCCTTTGCTTTTAAACTTCTGTATCTCGAAACTCCCCCAGCCACCAGAGGGAGTGTCCCTGGTCTCCTACGCCGACGACTGCACGATAGCGGCGTCGGGCAATGGCATTGATGGCCTGTGCGCCAAGGTAAAAAACGACCTCGCTTCTTCACTGCGACGAACCTAAAACTTTCACCACGAAGTCCACGGCGACCCTCTTCCCCACCTGAACAAAGGAGGTCAAACTGCAACTTAAGGTAAAATTTGATGATGCACCAATTCAATTGGGGCAAAGACAAAGAAATGTTGCTATCGTCATTTAAGGTAATAAGCCTCCCAGGCACGCCAGAAGGCACCTCCTCAATTACGTGGACGAGCTCCAGGACAAAACAGACCGACAATTACTGGATCGGATGTGTGTAGACAGACAATTAACGACATTCATCGGGACCACCTTACCACCTTCTTAAGCCCCCGACCCCCGAATGCTGTCATCGGAGACCAACCACCACCCAGGAAGAGCTCCAACTTTCCCGAGAGTCCCGCGTAACCTTGGCACAATTACGTTCTGGATATTGTAGCAGGCTAAACTCCTACCTTTTCAGAATTCATCCCGACATTCTAAGCATATGTGGAGGCACCCGACACGACACTTACCATCTTTTGACATGCCCCATCAAACCCACTCATCTAATACCCCTCTTCCTCGGGACCCAACCTGTCGAATCAGCAAGTTTCCTGGACCTACCGTTAGATGAACTAGACGAAGACGACGGGTGATTTACACTATACTGGCAGGGTAAAGTTACTACTACATTAACAACAACAACATGTGGTGTGACACGACAATCAGACTTCCGGACATAGGACACTTTGCCCACTCTCCCTACAAAAAACGGGCAGAGTGACTGTCAGTACACTCTGCCACACTCTTTTTTGCCTGACACCTAATGACAAACGTCAAATTTCTTATAGAAAAGAGTACGGTGCTAGTTTTCCTACAAAGGCACAGTGAAGGGATAAAGATGCATACCTTGGAAGCTCGGTAAGATCTTGCTACTGAGAATGATGCTGGAGGGCGATGGCATTTGGCTAGTAACTTCAGTATAAAGAAAACAGTTTTTCAATCAAAATTCTTTGCAATACTTAAAGTAGTAGACTGGATAATAGAAAACTACGAGGAATTAAAATCACGATCTTTAAAGGTATACAAGCTGCTCTAAAGACTTAAGCAACCGCTCGCACCTCTTCTACAACAATCCAGGAATATAAGTTAAGGCTAAGCTCTGTGAATCTGCTCTCTCTATCCAGGTTTAGGAGTATATTTGATGCTCTCCAACCACCTCTAGTGTGAGTTGCCTGTGTTCTTAGTAAATGATAATTTCCTTACTATAGGGCTCTGATCTATGAAATTGTAGTAAAAAATAATGCCTAATTTCGCTAGACGGTCCGCCTCTTCGTTGCGTTCATAAGGTTATGTTCCGGTGTCCAGCCTAACAAAATGATGTGCTTTCCACCCAGTGCATTGAGGACAGTGAAGTATTCCTCAGTGAATTTGGATTTTACTGTGTGAGACTGCAGTGCGCATAGCAAGCAAAATGTCGAGGCACCTCAAAGTAGTGCCTCTTCGAAGGCAGTCTCTGTCACAGATTTCTATGTCACATCCACATGAAGAATTGGAGGATAACTGCCCATGGGTATCAATCTTTTCAAATTCGATCCAGAGACACTTGCACCAATCCTATCATACGCAAGCTTCGACTCATGTGTGGACCAGATCTCCGAGTCAGGCTCAAGGCATGGATTACGTGACTCCGAGAGTGCACACTCTAAAATAGTTACCTTCAAAGTCCCAAAGATCTTTAGTACAGGAGTTACTTGAGGAGCCGTTTACATTCTTAAGGGGAGCCGGAAGGCGGCCGCCGTAGCCAAATGGGTTGGTGCGCGAGTACCATTCGGAATTCACCGAGAGAACGTCGTTTTGAGTCTCGGTGAAAACACCAAATTAAGAAAAACATTTTTTTTATTGGCGGTCGCCCCTCGGCAGGCAATGGCAAACCTCCGAGTGTATTTCTGCCATGAAAAAGCTCCTCATAAAAATATCTGCCATTCGGAAATCGGCTTGAAACTGTAGGTCCCTCCATTTGTGGAACAACATCAAGGCGAACACCACAAATACGAGGAGGAGCTCGGCCAAACACCCGAAAAGGTGTGAAGGAGAGCAGGTTCGAAGACTTAAGATTAGGCATTATCTTTTAACTGTTTTATTCACTAAAGTCTATGCCAACAAATAAAGCTCACCATATCAAATATTTAAACTGGCGCCATTTTTCAAAATCTTACTTAAAAATCTTTACTTCCTTTACAGACTAGCCGCCGAAGAAGTGGATCGGATTACCCAAGAAATACATGATTTTATCGGTGTCATCAGTGCAGAGCCCGAAACTACTTTGGAAATTGTCGAACACATACGTGAGCTGGAACGCATCGATGAAGATTTGAATAAACTTTTCGAAGCGGTTGACTACGCGCACGATCTCTTCATGATTATTAAAGAATTCCAAATACCGTGCGATGACGATCGCCGAGAAGACTATATGGATTGCGAAGATTTGGTAAATCGTGGTAGTGATAAGTTGAAGGAGAGCCAAGCTCGCCGCCCGGAATTCATAAACCGTTTGGATCAACGCATGCAAGCCGACATAGAGTTACTGTACCAGGAGATACATGAAATCGCGCTGGCGGTGCAAAACACCGAGCTATTAGATGTGCGTAGTAAAGAATGAGATTTCAACTTGCCAATTAAAATTTTTTCGTCCACAGATAAATACGGGTAGCAAAAAAGCGAAAAGCATGCTGGACAATTTGCTGCGGCACCTGAGCGATTGCAAGGAGCAAGCGGAAGAGTATATTGGCTATCAGAAGGAATTTAAGGTGTGTGCGCTAAATTGGAAAAAATGTATAAAGTATTTAACGCAACTTCTTGACATTTACATGCGCAGATCGACATATCGCAATTTTTCGAAATGGACGATGCATTCCAAGAGATAAGAATGCGCAACAACCTCTGGCAATCGCTGGATGAATGGGAATCAGCTTTAGAAAGTTGGATTAACATGGAGTTCAACCAATTGAATGTAGAAGACATGAATAATTTGAATATGAAAATAATCAAAAACTGTTTGCAATTTGAAAAATATCTACCTGAAAACAATATTGTGCCAGAGATGAAAGCCTCCGCCGAGGACTTTAGACAAAAATTGCCCGTTATTGGTTTTCTACGTAATCCCAATTTCAAGGCGGTATGTAGGAAAAAATTCGAATTATTACTTCTATTGACTTTCTCCGCTTGCTTTGCTTAGCGTCACTGGACCGATATCGAGACTATACTGAATGTTCGCGTCTACCAAGAGGAAGGTATTCGCATATCTACCTATGAGGGGGCTGGCGCATTTGATGAAGTGAAAGCCGCACAATTGATGGAGGTCTCATCGCAAGCCTCAGGCGAGTCGCAGCTCGAAGCAATGTTGAAGACTATTGAAAACGTTTGGAAGGAAACAGAGTTGTTCATAGTGAATCATCACGATCAGAAGGATGTCTTCATATTGGCGGGCACGGAGGAGCTACAAGTAATCTTAGATGATTCGACAGTGAATATCAATACAGTAGCTGCATCCAAATTTGTTGGACCGATAAAAGCTAAAGTGCAGGAATGGACCGAGCTATTGGAGTTGTTCAATGAGATGTTAGGTAAAATTATTGGACATATTGCTTTTGCGTGCGTGGGTTGGTGCGTGACTATTCAGAATTCAGAGAGAACGTAGGTTCGAATCTCGGTGAAAGACCAAAAAGAAGAAAAACATTTTTCTAATAGCGGTCACCCCTCGGCATTCAATAGCAAACCTACGAGTGTATTTCTGCCATGAGAAAGCTCCTCATACAAAATATCCGCCGTTTGGAGTCGGCTTAAAACTGTAGGTCCCTCCATTTGTGGAACAACATCAAGACGCACACCCCCAATAGGAGGAGGAGCTCGGCTAAATACCCAGAAAGGGGGGTACGCGCCAATTGTATATATAGATAATATTTAGTCTAACAACATGGATTCTTATCGTATTAATGGCGCAATAAGCCTTCCTCTGCTACCACCAGGTGATACCGCATCAAATACTTTTAGAACCGAAGCGTTTGTATTCATTCGGACGGCATAACCCAGCCAACGAAGCCTCCGGATCTTTATTCACTGCGCTGTGTCTATGTCGTCGAAAAGCTAGTTGGTCCATCGCCTACGATACTCGCCATCGCCAACGTGCAAAGATCCAAAAATCTTCAGCAGAGGCTTTCTCTCAAACACCCCAAAGGACGTCTCTACGGATATTGTCATCGTCCAAGCTTCTCCGCCATGTGATAGGATGGGCATGATGAGAGCCTATTAAGGCGTTAGTTTTCTTCGTCGAGAGAGGGCTTTGAGATGGCTTGCCTAAAACAAGCATGATATACTGGTCACAATCCTCTTAACAGAATTTGCTGAATGAGCCGCCGTGTTGTCTTTGTCGAGACCCATTAGTTTTTCCTTCCACATTTCCGGAACAACTCAGTAATCATGTGAAAGGAACTAATAATTTCGCGTTAAGGAATCCCAATAATATCGAAAAAACTATCGGCGTTGATGTAACATTATTTTATTATTCCCCTTAACGAAAGCTATGGCAGTCGTCGTCATCGTCGTTGGCAGCTTTACAGCTGGGGGTGAGCTTTAGCTTCGTTCACGTTTCGTTTCCATGCAACCCGATCTTCGTTAACAGTTCTCCACTTTCTAACATCCAATGCCCTCAGGTCCATTAGAACTTGGTCAAGCCATGTGAGCCTTGGACGCTTTAGGACTTACAGTGGTGTATGGCACGATTGACTTCTGAGGGCGGTCATCTTTCATGCGCGTAATAGGACCCAACCATCGTAATCTTTGGGGCTTGACGTATTTCAGGATGTCCTCGCCATTACATAGACGCAGCAACTCTTCATTGTAACGTATCCGGTAGATACCATCATGCAGTCATGTCGGACCAAACACGCTTCGCAGAACTTTTCGGTCGAGTACGCTTAAACAAGATTCATCCAGCATTTATCGCCATATGCAGGAACTGACCTTATTGTTGACTGGTATAGGCGTAGCTTGCAGTCTCTCGTAAGAAGTTTGAATTTTAATAGTTTAGCAATCCTGTTTTGTATTGTTTCGTCTGAGCTATTGTCGTTTTGTATCGTGACGCCCATATATTTAAATGACTGTACGCTCTCGAAGCGGTAAATGGCAATTATTTACCATGTCTTCTGGCGGTCTTCTCTCCACCTTCCATGAAATCTTCAGATATTTGGTTTTCTCTGCATTTATTTTGAGCCCAACGGTTTCAGCACTCTTCTCGATATTGAGAAAAAGTTCGGTCAGGTACTTTTTATTTCGCGCTATTATCGCGATTTCATCGGCATATGCAACGGTTAGCCCTGACCGGTTAAAGAGATTGCTAAATTTTTCCTCCTCTCTAATTGCATAATGCAGTAGCAAGTTGTAAACGGTTGTAGAGAGGAGAGAGTCGCCTTGTTTGGCTCCACAGAAAATGTCAAACGGAAGCGAGATGGAGTGCTGGACTACTACTTCTCCGGTAGTGTTTGTCAAGATGGTCAGTTTGCTGCTGATACCCAGTTTTGCAAAAACTTTAAGGGTTTTACGGGTATGCCTGTACTTTCGTTACTTCAAGGACGAACGTATTGTATTCGGAAGTGAAAGCTTTACTCTAAACAGCTGGCGATCGCTGGCGTTTGACTCATGCACAGTTATTCTTTAGCAGCGCCAACCTCATTATTTAGTAACCCCACCTTGCATCTCTTCTTTTAAATTTATTCCTTAATTCGCCTATTTTCCTCCTCACAGAGGTTTGGATAAATTGCCAAACAACTTGGATTTATTTGGAGGCGATATTCTCCTCACCCGATATACAACGTCAGTTGCCCCAAGAGGCGAAAATGTTTTTCACCGTCGACAAAAGCTTCAAAAATATTATGCGAAGTGCGAAAAAGATTTCCTTAGCGTTGCCAGTTATGACCGATCGCAAAACATTTGATGAACTCAATGAGAATAATCGTTTGCTGGATTTGATTAGCCGCGGTCTAGAAGCATATCTCGAAGTGAAACGTGTGGTATTTCCAAGGTAAGTTAAACTGCGACTGTGGATTAGAGATAGTTTTATACTAACTCGGCTTCCAAATAGATTCTATTTCCTTTCCAATGATGAGCTACTCGAAATTTTGGCACAAACGCGTGTACCACAGGCAGTACAGCCGCACTTGCGCAAGTGTTTCGACGCCATATACCGGCTGGAGTTCGGTCAGAAGGAGAGTGGCGATGGTGGCAAGATGATACCGACTAATGACATAATTGCATTCATTTCGCCTGAAGGTGAGAAGCTGTTATTTGGTAAAGGTCTGAAGGCGCGTGGTGCAGTCGAAGAGTGGCTAAGCAAAGTCGAGGAGGCGATGTTTATTGCTGTCAAGCGATATATGCGCTTCGGGTATCAGTGCTATCCGGCCAAGGAGCGCGATGAATGGTTTCAAGGTATTGATTTTGACCCTTTCTTTTCCTAGTTTTGTTTTTAAGGAGCTCCTATTTAAATTGTAAAATCTTCTACTCTTAGATCATCCCAATCAGGTTGTACTGACGGTATCGCAACAGCAATGGGCCGCCGACATTCATATCATTTTGGACAATAACAAAACCGGCGCAAGTATCAAACTCAAGCAAATGAAGGATTTCGAGAAAAAGTGTTTCAAAAATTTAGCTGCTTTAGCGGCCCTAACACGAAAGGACATCTCGTCGTTGCTGCGCAAAATACTTTGTGCGCTTATAACAATCGATGTGCATGCGAAGGACTCTATAACATTATTGATCGATAAGGAAGTGACGAAAAAGTAAGTGAGGCGGAGTCCCAAAGGGCAACTAGCAAATACCAAATACCAAATACTTTACAAAAAAAAACAAATATATGTACATATAATTGGCGCTTGCTCCCTTTTTGGGTGTGTGGCCGAGCTTCTCCACCTATTTGTGGTGTGCGTCATGATGTTGGTACACAAATGGAGCGACCTCCCGTTTTAAGCCAACTCGGATTGGCGATGGTTTTTTATGAGGAGATTTTTCATGGCAGAAATACATTCGGAGGTCTGTCATTGCCTGTCGAGGGGGGGCCGCTCTTAAAAAAAAACATTTTCCATCATTTGTTGTTTCATACGCAAAGATTCGAATCTATGCACTCCCGACTGTTGGTCGCCAACCTATTCGGCTATGGCAGTCGACGAACTATCGAATACACAGCACAAAATACCAAATAATAATATCGATTAAATTTCCACTTTTCCTTTACAGCACTGATTTCAATTGGTTGAAAATGCTACGCTTTTACTGGGCCTACGAGACGGACACTGTTTATACACGCATGGCCTCCGCCAATATACCCTACTACTATGAGTACTTGGGTGCGGGTGGTGTATTAGTGTTAACGCCATTAACAGATCGCTGCTACCTCTGTTTGATGGGTGCCTTGCAAATGGATCTGGGTGGCGCACCGGCTGGCCCAGCAGGCACCGGCAAAACCGAAACCACCAAGGATTTGGCTAAGGCCGTAGCCAAGCAATGTGTCGTCTTCAATTGCTCCGAGGGCTTGGATTACAAAATGATGGGTCGCTTCTTCTCCGGATTGGCACAATGTGGCGCCTGGTGCTGTTTCGACGAGTTCAATCGTATCGATATCGAAGTATTATCCGTCATTGCACAACAATTGATTACCATACGAAATGCCAAGGTTATAAATGCAAAACGGTGAGAGCTCAGCGTTGAGATAAAACTCCAACAGTTCTCACACAGCGAATTAATCTCATTTCAGCTTCATTTTTGAGGGTCGTGAGATTAAACTCAACAAATCCTGTGCCGTATTCATCACAATGAATCCCGGTTATGCGGGACGCACAGAGCTGCCAGATAATCTAAAGGCACTCTTTCGTCCGATGTCCATGATGGTGCCAGACTATGCGCTCATCTCTGAGGTTATTCTATACTCGGAGGGTTTTGAATATCCAAAAATTCTGGCCCATAAAATGGTGCAAATGTATAAGTTGTGCAGTGAGCAGCTCAGTCAGCAGAATCATTACGATTTCGGCATGCGTGCCGTCAAGTCAGTGTTGGTCATGGCTGGTGCATTGAAACGTGCTGCGCCCGATCAACGCGAGGATATTACACTAATCGCAGCGTTACGTGACTCGAATATACCAAAATTTTTGGCTGAGGACGCTGGTCTTTTTCGTGGCATACTTAGCGATTTATTTCCCGGCGTGGAACTACCAGATTCATCACATCCAAGTTTGGAGGAAGGTATGATGGAGGGCCTACAACTGAAAAATCTACAGCCAGTGGCGATCACCCTACGTAAAGGCATACAATTATACGAGACGATGTGCGTGCGTTGGGGTGTAATGTTGGTGGGACCGACAGGTGGCGGCAAGACAACGGTGCTGCACAATCTTGCTTTTGCACTGAATTATTTGTATGAGAAGGAGGTTTCGGGTCCAAACTTTCGACCAGTTACAATGCAAACCATGAACCCGAAGGCGGTGCACATAAATGAGTTATACGGCTTCGTAGATTCTAAGACGCTCGAATGGCAAGACGGTCTATTGGGTTTGGCTGTGCGCACTGCGGTGAATGTAGAAGGTATACTAGGAGAGATACTCGTAATTAACTAATTATTTGATGGATTTGCTTTTTTGCAGAGGAAATACATCAATGGATCATTTGCGATGGCCCCGTCGATGCTGTGTGGATCGAAAATTTAAATACCGTATTAGATGACAATAAAATGCTATGTTTGGCCAACTCCGAGCGCATCAAATTAACCGCCTGGGTGCATATGGTTTTCGAGGTACAAGATTTAGCACAAGCCTCTCCAGCCACTGTCTCACGTTGCGGTATGGTTTACGTGGATCCCGATGATCTAGGCTGGCTACCGCTAGTCGATTCGTGGAAATCGAGCGATATCCAGAAAAAACTGACCGAAGAACAAATGGAATTTCTTTATAATCTATTCACTAAATATTTCAACAAACTATTAAAATTGGCTCTCAAACATGGCGCCTACATGATACATCAGGTGTCAAGCGCCAAAGTTTGCCTACTATGCGAACTACTGGCATCTCTGATTGAACAGAAGAAGTGGATTAATAGTCCCGCAGATGAGTATAAACCACTGATGAGTAAAATGTTTGGTTGGTCTATATTATGGGCGATCGCCTCAAATTTCAAAGATGCCGAAAAGGATGGATTTGAAATCCACATCAGGGAAGTGGTGGAGGGGGACAATAATTTCGCGTAAGCTAAGAAATGCATTTATTTAGTAAAGCTTCGAGAATAAGCCAACAATTTCGCACTTACTCAGCTTTCCACAAGGTACAATCTGGGACTACTATATCAATATGGAAACTAAGAAATGGGAAAACTGGAATCTAATAATTGAACAATTCCATTTCGATCCTGAAATGAAGTATTTCGATATGCAAGTACCGACTGTGGACACGACGAAATATGGGTAAGTATTAAAAAAAATATTATATTACTATTAATATTATATAAATGGTTATTTCTGTACTGCGACCTGTACTCTCGCCTACTCAAACAGTTTTAGGCTATTAATAAATCCTTACTGATGTAAGCTTAATTTCTAACAGAAGGTTCGAATCTATAAACCCGCTTCCCTGGTAATTTAGTCTACGTCATGCCACTACTTATATTGAAACATTGTTGTTGTAGGTTAACATAATACTTTACCTGTTAATCTAAATTAATCCAAGACCGAATTGAGTAAACAGATGTTGAGTTTGCGTGCATGCTCAAAGTCGTCCCAATTGCGCAATGAAATTTCTCCTGTGCAACATATCTCTAGGAATTTTAACCGTTTAACGATTTAGATGGGACATTCTGAGATGCAGACAGCTCATACAGTGAACCGGACTTGAAAATCTAGTGCGTAGATGAGTAGAACCTTTTGGATGGTAGAAGTGGTGCAGCTGGCTTTGAGCTTCACTCGTTAAAGAATGATTCACTCTTCTCAATACCCTAGGAGCCACGAGCACCGTTTGCCTGAGCTGGCTAGCAGGGCGTAAAGGCTAGGATGAAAACGAGCAGCAGACTGCCAAGCGAAATTACGCGCTACTTTAAAATTCCATGCACCCGAAGCCCTTGTGAGATGGGAGAATAGGGAATTCTCGCAACACTAGATAGAGAACCTAGGGCAGAGGCGCGCTAAACAGTTTATCCCTCTTTCCAGAAGAATATCGAATAGGCTGATAAACCTGGATAGACAGGGCTTACATACTCTTGCTGGAGATTATACAGGACATTGTAGTCTTCGCTCTGGTTTCAGGAAACTAAGGTTACTAGAAATAAGCGTCTGCCGTTTTTTTCGAACTGGATAATGAAACTCCAGAACATATTTTCTGCGAAGATGTGACTCTAGCAAGACGAAGACTCATACATACACTTAGGTGGTGCCACTCGAAATCTCCTCAGATATGGAACAAAAATCGTGAGAAGTTACTCAAATATTTCAAAAGCCTCCAATTTGAAGTTTACTGTCAAGTTCAATAGACCACATCAAAGGTCGCTGTGCAATATGGCTCAATATTAATAATAATAATACTAGATCTGGGAACACAAAGACACCTTCTTGAATATTTTTGCAAAAAGCGTACGCAATCAGGCCAGAATTTATTTAAAAAGCCAACTTCTTGGTTTGTGATTTTAAGAGATATTCTCTAATGATATTCGTGCTTGTAATAGTTGTTTAAAACTCATATATCTACCCACCTTCGCTAGTCCTCGAAAGGTGCTGGTCGTTAAAATATTCATAGTGTCAATTTCTCTCCCACTTTTTTCTAAGTAAGCTTAACATCTCGCAGCACTCGATATATCTTTTCAGCATCTGTGTAAAACAGGACTGTTTCGGAATCTGCACGGGCATCAGCTGTCTGTTAGTTGGCTAAATGACAGTCCAGAGTATTGTTCACAAGTGCGTGGAAGGATTTTTCCGAGAGTAAACGCGTAAAAAGAAAATCAGTAATGGATTTCAAACGTAATAGTCTGATTGCATTATATTTGGCTGGAAAATCACAACCAGCGATGGTTCAAGAACTCGAGCACCTTAAAGTAAATAAAGTTTTTGCTTATCGCACCATTACTCGTTGCATACTAGATACTGGTAGCATCGCGAAACGTCATGGAGGTGCCCATCAAAAGACTGCAACGTCACGTGAATTGGTCCAAAAAGTGAAGAAGCGACTTGAGCAAAATCGCCGTCGAAGTGCCAATCAAATGGCGAAAGAACTGAAAATATCTGACTGTAGCATCCGCCGCATACTAAACAATTATCTCAAAGTCAAGCCCAACAAGATCCAAAAGGCGCATTATCTCCAAAGCAGCAACAAGTCAGACTTGAGAGAGCGAAGGAGTTGCTTCGCTTGACCGAAAGCCGGCAATTTCCGAACATTGTGTTTTCTGACGAGAAACTTTTTCAAATTGAGCAATTCGTAAACTCCCAAAACGATAGGGTCTATTTGACCCACCGTTCATACGAGAATTTGAATCATCGATTGGCCACCAGGAGGCGGCACACGCCACAGGTAATGGTTTGGGCCGCTGTAACCGAAGATGGGCGCTCTGCAATCGTTTTCATCGAGCCTGGCGTCAAAGTAAATGAGAAATATTATCGGGAAAGTATTCAGGAGGTTGTTTTGAAAGGGGCAGACAAGCATTTCGGTGGCAGATCATGGACGTTTCAACAGGACTCGGCACCGTCTCTCAAAGCTCCAGTGAACCAAGAATGGCTAAAAGCAACATTCCGAACTTCATATAGTCCACACAATGGCTCTCAAATTCACCAGACGCAAATCCGATGCATTATTCTCTTTGGATCATTTTGGAGAGCAAAGTCCGAACTAAACGATTCACCAGTCTCGAGGCGCTGAAAAAAGGCATTGTCCGCGAGTGGGCTAAAATACCAGCAAGTCACATTAGGGCAGCTCACGACTCGTTTCTGATGAGCTGATGAGTTCTTGTTTATAGCTGAGTAGCCTTAAATCGCGATGCATGACAAAATCTTATATTTAAGACTCGCCTGCAAACTCCAAAAACGCGATTCATACATCATGAAAACTTCTCGTGTCGGATTGGGTTTATTGATTATTATTATTAGTCAAGCGATGAACTTTGTTGTGGAAAACAGATGGAGAGGCAGATCTATATGTGTCTGCAGCTACAGCCAAGTTGCGCTCATGGCCTTAGACAGCCCTCCAACCACATCAGGGGTAGTTAAGTCCTGTAAATCCAGGCTGAACTATATCGGTAGACATAATAGCCTGATACTAACATGGGTCCCGGGACCCGTGGGTATCGTGGGTAACAAGACCTCTGACTCTTTAGCTAGGATGGGCTCTGAGGCCGTTCTGCCACTCCCATCTGCAGCCATCAAAGCCACGGCTAGCAAATAGGTTACTACAACCCACAAGCGAGCTTGGCAGGCTAAGAGAGGCTGCAGATGGTCAAAACTGATGTTACCTGTCATGTCCGACCGACTGTCGCAAAGCAGAAGGGCCTGCAGACAGCTGGTTGGACTGAAGACGGGCCACTTTCGGTGGGCGAAGCACATGGAAAAGATAGGCATCTCAGATAGTGTACTCTGCCCATCTTGTGAAGAGGAGGATGAGACGGCGGACCACTTTCTGTACATCTGCCCGCCTTCGCTCGAATCAGGCTTCAGGTCTTTGGCACTGATGTGTGCGACCTCGTTGGCTCCTTGGCACCCCAAGATCTACTCAGATTTCTTCGGAGATCGGGTAGATTTAAAGAAAATTAAAAAGGAATCCGAGTGCAGTGCAATGGACTTAATTGTGTCTGAGTGATGCACTTGCTAGTTGTCCCGACAAAAAAAAAATATATTATTATCATTCCTTTATTTTTTTAATATTTTAATTGGTTTTGGTCGATGTTCACGATTGCTGTTCTTTGGCATTTACTTCGCTAGCTTCTAGCTAACACAAACATCTATCAAAAAGATGTGAAAACTTTAGCGAGTCATTCAAAGCTTTTTGCTATTTCTCGTTTTTTTCTTCGATCTACTATATTTGCTAAAGAAAATTGTACTCCGAGCTGTATGTATAAGTAACTCATCAAAACAACAATATTCTTTTAAACCTCGTCCTCAGATACGTATCAGAGCTGCTCTTCAAGCGCAGATTTCCCGTTATGTTTACTGGTGACACCGGCGTTGGCAAATCCGTATTAGCCGTTTCCGCACTCAAGAAACTCTCAAAGGGCAACGTAGTACCGGTACTTTTGAACTTTTCCGCACAAACGAGTAGCGCGCGTACACAGGAAATGGTCGAGGCGCAATTGGAGAAACGAAAACGTACACAACTGAGTGCACCATTTGGTAAAATGGTGATCGTTTTCATAGACGATGTGAATATGCCGAAACTCGATACGTATGGGAGTCAACCGGCGATTGAGCTTTTAAGGTAAGGGTAAAGAATTAGATAAGCATTTTTAAATAGTGAAATCGGACATAGGACCTCTCGCTTCTGTTAACAAATTTGCACGATCATAGCCTTCCATGGCCTTAGCGATTCCATATTAAGTGATCAAAGTATTCCGACCATTGTCGTAATTTTTTTTTTCAATTTTTTTTATTTGTTGGCTTGAGTTTAGCAAGAAATAACCTTGAAAAATTGTTTCCCAAACAAAACTTTTTGTAAGTTATTTATTCCACAACAAAAAAAGTTCTAAAATTAAAAAAAAAAACAAAAACGATGTTGAGAATTTTAATATAACGTTTTTAAAAAGTGATATATCTTCGGTTCTTTTTAGCATTTTTATAACATATTTTTAATTTTTTAGGATAATTTTTAGGATAAAAACAATTTTTTCAAACAAAAAAAATTTATAAAAATTTGTTTGTTTAGAATGTCTGAGAAAAAATTATGTTTTGTCATTTTTGATAACTAAACCCCCTTTGCTTTTCAAAAATCACAATCAAAAAAATGTTTTTCCCAAAAGGTTGTACAAAAAAATTTGTTTTAAACTATTTTGTCTACAATAAAAAAAAAGAAAAAGTTTCAAAATTAAAAAGGACGATGTTGAGGATTTTAGTAAAGTGTTTTTAAAGTGTGATATATCTTTGGTTCTTTTTAGCATTTTTATAAATAACTTTTTTTAATTAAAAAAAATGGTTCGAAAGAAAAAAATACATAAAAATTTGTAAATTAAGAATATTTGGCAAACAATTTTGTTTTGTCATTTTTGATAAATAGCCCCTTTCGTTTTTCATGTTTTTCACAAAAATTTGAACAAAAAAATTTAATTTTTTCCCAAAACGAATTTTTTTTAAGTTATTTATTCCCCGACAAAAAACAAAGAAAAAGTTCAAAAATGAAAAAACGATTGAAAGTTTTGGGATAGAGTTTTTTTTTTTTTGGTTGAGCAATTTTTGATAAGTAAAACTCCTTTTGTTTTTCAAAAATCACAAAACAATTTAATTTTTTCACAAAAACAATTTTAAGTTATTTATTCCACAACAAAAAAAAATTTCTAAAATTAAAAAAAAGGTTTGAGAATTTTAGTTTTTGTTTTCCAAAAATGACGCAAAATGTTTTTCCCAAAAATTAAAAAAAAAATTAATTTTTTTGCTAAGTGATCAAAATAAATTTTGAATGATAATGAAAGTTTCGGTATAGAGTTTTTGGAAAGTGATATACTTCGGTTCTTTTTAACATTTTTATATATTTTTTTTTAATTTTGAAGCAAAAAATATTCTTTTAAATAAAAATTCATGAAAAAAAAATTCACACACATTTTTTTAAGAATATTTGAAAAAAAAAATGTTTTTTAAACATTTTGAAAACTAACATTTGTTTCCACCAAAACTTTTTTTGAAGTCAGTTCAAAAATTAAAACAAAACTGATGTAGAAAGTTTTGGTATAGAGTTTTCTGAAAAGTGATATATCTTCGGTTCGTTTTACCGTTCTTATAACTTCCTTTAAATTTTTTCGAATAAAATATATTCTTTAAAAAAAAATGAAAAAAATACATAAAAATTTGTTTGTTAATAATGTTGGGAAAATTTTTTTTTTGTCATTTTTGATAAGTAAACGCTGTTGTTTTTCAAAAATCACAAAAAAATTTGAAAGTAAAATTTAATTTTTTCACAAAAAAATTTTTGAGTTATTTTTTTAAACCAAAAACAAAGGAAAAGTTAAAAAATTAAATAAAACCGCCTTTTTTCCAAAAGAAAAAAAAATTATTTTTTTTTTGTCACAATTGTTTGGGAAAACTTTTTTTTGTCATTTTTGAAAAAACCTCTTTTTTGTGTTCAAAAGTGACCAGAAAATGTTTATACCAAAAGTTTTAACAAAAACTTAAATTTTTTCCAAAAAAAAATTCAAGTTGAATGCTTTTACTAAAAATTAAAAAAAAAATTTAATGTTATCCCAAAAAAAAAATTAAGTTATTTTATCCACAAAAAAAAGAAAAAATTTCAAAAATGTAAATAAAGCCGGAGATATTTTACTTTAAAAAGAAATACAAAAATATTCAAATTTGAATAAATTTCGAAACGATTAAATTTCTCCAGTTTACTACTCATTATACACAACCACTCAAATAAACCAATTTTCAGCAAACTCGAAGACGATGTCCAAAATGCTTGGATCACTTAGCATGGACCAGCTCGCCTTTGAAGCTAAAGTAAAATGTTTTACAGCATCAGTGTCATTTCTTAAAGCCCCACCTCGTATATCTAAGCTCTAACGTACACTAATACTGCTCCTAATACTCCACAGGCAATTTCTTGATTTCAAAGGCTTGTACGATCGTGAAAAGCTCTTCTGGAAGGAGATTTTGGATGTAGTACTTGGCTGTGCTTGCGCACCTCCGGGTGGTGGCCGAAATCCACTCACGCCACGGTGAGTTGACAATCTTTCCCCTCACACACATATTATAAACTTTTTTCTTCAGTTTTGTGCGACACTTTGCGCTCTTCTCGCTGCCAAAGCCGAATAATGACACGTTGACGACTATATTCGCTGGCATACTTACTGGGTAGGTAAAAATAAAAGCTTTCGCTGGTTTTGTGTAGTTGCCCTCTATATTTTTGCTCATTTAAGCAGCTGATTATATAACCTATTAGCAATTAAATCTTTTTCCGTAGCTTCCTAGACACCTTCTCGTCCGTGATACGCCCGCTCTCCATACCGATTGTCAACGCTTGTGTCGAAGTTTACTCGCGTATCTCGAACGAGATGTTACCGACTCCAGACAAATCTCACTACATCTTCAATTTACGTGATCTATCCAAGTGCGTGCAGGGCATTCTACAAGCAACCAATACCCATTACAATCTAGAGATACAAGTTTTGCGGCTTTTCTTTCATGAGACAACACGTGTCTTTCATGATCGCTTAATCAATGATGAGGATAAGGCGCTCTTTAACAATATCATGCACGAAGTCTGCCTCAAACAGTTCAACAGAGAAGTAATGAAGCGGGACGAACCGGCCATACTCTTTGGCGACTTTATGATATTTGGAAAGCCGAAAAACGAGCGCATCTATGAAGAGATCGCTGATCACAAGAAGTTGGAGAGCATTTTGAATGATTACATTGTGGATTATAACTCGATGACGGGCAAGAATATGCGCTTGATACTTTTTCAGGATGCTTTGGAGCACACAGTGCGTTTGGCGCGCTTGCTCCGTAGTGATCGTGGTTATGGTTTGTTGGTGGGTGTGGCTGGTATGGGTAAGCAATCACTGACACGGCTGGCAGCACATGTCAACGAGTATAAGTGTCTACAAATCGAGCTGAAGAGAAACTATGACATAAATGGATTCCATGAAGATCTAAGAATCATTTACCGCTTTGCAGGGGTGAGCTGGAAAGTTAATGGGCGCATTCCTTAACTCATAAACTTAAATTCATTTATTTCACAGATTGAAAATAATCCGGTGGTTTTCTTAATGATCGACACACAAATCGTGGAAGAAGAGTTCCTGGAGGATATTAACAACATGCTTAACTCGGGTGAGGTGCCCAATCTCTTTGAAGGTGATGACTATGAGAAAGTTATATTGGATTCACGTGAAGCGTGCAACGCAGCGATGGCTGGGGTAAATTTCTTTACGTGCGACTGCATTGTGTTATTGCTAATCTGCTGCTTGTACAGGGTTGTAGTCGTGATGAAATCTATAAGTTTTTCATCAATCGCGTACGCAATAATCTGCATGTAGTTCTTTCTATGAGTCCAGTTGGAGATGCTTTTCGCCGGCGTTGTCGTATGTTTCCGTCCTTGGTGAACTGTACAACGATTGATTGGTTCTCCAATTGGCCGACTGAGGCACTGTATTCGGTGGCATTGGGCGTGCTGCAGGATATCGCACGTGACAAGAATGATCGCATCGCGCTGGCTAGCACCACCGTATTTATGCATAAGGTAAATGAGGACAAAATAATTTTTAATTTTTTTTCGATATAAACTTTCGCTAGAGGGCTTTCAGACCAGAGAGCTTTCAAATTATCTTTATGTGGAGCTCTACAAGAATATTAGGAATCCAGGCTAGTACTGGGAAGCAGCTGTCCAGATTTAAAAGTTAGAATTTTGCGTAGTTGTATTTTGATTCGAATTTTGAAGCCAATGAACATAAAATTGGGCCTACATAATGCGATCCATAGAATGGCACACATTTTTGAGAAAAAATTCCATCCAGGTGATACATCGGAATTCGTAAGAACTATTGCCTAGGAAAGCTTCTCTGACACAACAACTCGATGGAGCGCATTTGGAAAACTACTTCCAAAAAGGCGATCGGCTATCATGCGAAGAGAGTTCATTCTCTTAAGATAATACACTGCATAAAACCGGTCATTGCACGTTCCGAAATATTCTATAACGTCTACATTGTATTTAGTGACGTACATAAAATAAATCAATTTTCATGACAGCAGATGCGAAGAAGTCGCCATATTTGCCATGATCTAAGCACTAAGCAGAAAAAGATCACATGGGCTGGGCAAACTTTTCTTATGAAGCCATGCTGCATCTCTCCAAGTGCTTCGAAATAGTAAATTTAAAACGTGCACTGCGTGCATACTAAAGATCTGACTATTGTACCAGCGTATAGCATTACGCTCTACCTTTACGCGCAAGACTCATCCTAAGAGTCACCGAGCCACAATCCTCAATAAATTTAACTGGAGATGTTTAACCGTACCACAGTAGTGAGCACTAACAAGCCTTATAAACTATTAAACTCAAACAATTGAACTCATAAACAAACTCACCAAACGATCAGATAACTCTCCAGCTATCCTCGCCTCTGTCACTCTCCATAAGCTAATCAATAAGAATTAGCGAAGTTCATTATGAATTAGAGAAGTTCTTCGAAATATAGCATAATACAGGGACACTACTACTACCAGCATACAGGGTTTAATTGAAAAGTAATGAGCCTTCCCGCGCGGAGCGTCTGCCAAGCGATCAACCGAATCGGCTAGTGGGGGAAAAGACCGTTGGACCTTCCCCTTCCACTAGAAACCGGTCCCAGTTCGCTGGCAACAGCGGTGCAGTCAACATCGCTCCGGGCGTGAAAGCTGTTTTAAAAGTGTGTTAGGATTTTGCAGTGGCGAAAATGCAGCGATCGTTGGAGCAACTTTACTCGATCAAATTTTGCATAAAGCTAAACAAAACGAGTACCGAAACCATTGGGCTACTCAAGGAGGCTTACGGGGACCAATCTCTGTCCAGTGCCCAGGTAAAACGGTGGCACAAGTCGTTCAACAATTCAGCCCGACCTCGTCAACAATTGGACCCTTCATCACGACAATGTGCCGGCGCACACCGCCTTCCTCTGCACCTCTACATTGGCCAAGATGGGGATTTCGGTGTTTCCCCACCCTCCCTACAGCCCAGACCTATCCCCTGCGGACTTCTTCTTGTTCCCGCGCCTGAAAAGAAAGCTGAAGGGAAGGCGTTTCGACTCCATCGAGGCGATCCAAAAAACTGTGACAGCCGAATTGAACGCGATTCCGACGGATGAGTTTAAAAAATGTTTCCTGCAGTAGAAGGACCGCTACCAGCGGGGTACTGGCGCTCAAGGGCCCTATTTTGAAGAATATTAGTTGTACATATAAGCCAAGGTTTAATAAAACTGCTTAAAAAAAAGAAGGCTCATTACTTTTCAATCAAACCCTGTATTTTTAGGGGAGAGACACGTTCACCAGCCACTTCTGCTAACCTAATCTATGATAAGATAATTCTTGCCCACAACGGGCTTCGAACCCTGGTCCTCATGAATGGTAGCCGCGCACAAACCATTAGGCTACGGTGGACGAACTAGAAAGCATATATACTCGTATAAATATTTTCCCTTTAACACCTATTGGAGCGCAGGGCGTCAACTAGACCTCTTCACCAACGGACACGATTTTGAGCTATATATCCCAGTTTGTTCAACGTAAGACCAAGAGTGGTCATTTCAGATTCTGTTGAGCTGATGCGTGGCCTACCCACTCCTCGCCTAGCTTATTGGAAGGGTTCCAATGCAGGGCCTGCTGAAATAACTTTGCTAGTCCTACACTCAAGCCAAGCTACCTTCGAGGGTGACCATGCAGCCGAGGTGGTAAATTTTATCTACAGTTTCATGCCGTTGTGCACCCACTGCAACCAGCTCTGATGTAAACTCGCTGAGATGCAGCGCTTTCGTTTTTATAGCGTTGATCTCGATGTCGGTACCTTGAAGCTTTTCCTGCATGGCTTGAGTATGCAGTTTCCGGTCGGAAAGTTTATAAGCTAGTAAGCAGATATCATCCACGTATGCAAGTGGCCTGAGAAATTGCTTGTTTTTCTGCCACTAAATGCCTTTATACTGATTTTCATTACTGAAAGCAGCTCACATCCTCGAGGGCAAGGAAAAACAAAATTGGGAACAACATGCATAGTTGTCGTACACCGCTTAACACTTGGAAAGGCTCACATACCCATTCTTTGTGCAGGACGCAGCAGCTAGCGTCTCTGTAGCTCTTCCTTGTCAGAGCAATTAGCTTATCTGGGTGACCTCCTCTTCGCAGACAGAACTATTGCCTCTCGATATTTACGTAGTCGCCACCTTAGCGCAGAGATGAACTTCTACATAACTTTCCTTGATTGTTGTAACGAACGTAGCTCATTAATGCATACGCGTACTAATTTCGAAGGAAAGAATTACTCTGTAACCTTTCAGCAAGTACTTCAAAGCTCGCATTGTCCATTGAAATAAATATTTTTTAATTTCCCACATTTTCTAAACAGACCGTCGAAGAGGCATCGGTACGTTTTTACAAGGAAATGAAACGCCATTACTACACCACACCAAGCAGCTATTTAGAACTGCTTAAATTGTATCAGAACTTACTAAAGATTAAGTCCGATGAGATAATCGCTAAACGAAAACGTATCGCAAATGGTTTGAATAAAATTTTGCAGACCAATGATGTTGTAAGTACTCACTAATTTTGGTAGTCGGTATCAAAAATCTACTTTCCAACTTATTTCAATCTATTCGACATTCCCACTCCATACAGATCGCTGTTATGCAAAAAGAATTAGAGGTTATGGTACCACAACTAGATGAAAAATCTGCGATTATGAAGCAATTGGTTGATCGCCTTAGCTTCGATACCAAACAAGCGGATCAGGTGAAGGAAGGCGTAATGCGCGATGAAAATGTAGCAAAGGAGAAGGCCGCAGTTTGCCAAGTGATTTCGGATGACGCCAACAAAGACTTGGAAATCGCTATGCCAGCATTGCGTGATGCAGATGCAGCCTTGAAAAGCTTAACAAAAGCAGATATTAATGAACTAAAATCCTTCACCACACCACCCGCTTTGGTACAGTTCACCATGGAAGCGGTGTGCATCTTGCTGGGCTCTAAGTACCTACAAACATACAATTCATACCAAGGGTAATGAGTGTATAATGAACGAATATTCATATTTTCAGAACCGACTGGGCCTCTGCTAAACGTATAATGGCAGATGTGAATTTCTTGAAGCGCCTAGTTGAGTATGACAAGGAACACATCAAAGAAGATGTGCTTAAGAAGTTAAAGAAATATATTGAGCACAAGGACTTTCTGCCAGTGGTAGCTATTGATCTCAGTTTCCAACAATTCCTGTATACAATTATGCATTCTTGCTGCAGAAATTGGAAAAAGTGTCAAAAGTTGCGTCCTCTGTCTGCATGTGGGTCATCGCCATGGACAAATTCTCTAAGGTCTACAAAGTAGTTGAGCCGAAATTGAAACGCAAAGAAGCAGCAGATGCCGAACTCAAAGCCATTATGACTGTGCTCAAGCAAAAGCAAAAGGAATTGGCTGCTGTAGAGGCTAAAATTCAAGCACTACAAGAAGACTTGGAGGAGAAAAATCGTGAATTCAAAACCATACAAGATGCAGTCGATCTGACATATGGGCGCCTAAATCGCGCCGGTCGCTTGACCTCCGCTCTATCCGAAGAGGAAATACGTTGGAAAGAAACAGTGAAGGTAACCAATCAACAGCATAATCTTTTTGCATCAGCACTAAGTGCATGATCTCTTTTTTGTACTTAGACTCTAACACAAGATCTGAAATGTGTGCCGGGTGACGTATTGGTCTCGGCAGCTTGCGTCGCTTATCTGGGCGCTTTCTCGACTGAATACCGCGATGAAATGTGCACGCAATGGGTGACCAAATGTCAGGAACATCAAATACCATCAAGCGGTGAATTTCTGTTGCTCAAGGTGCTTGGCGATCCATATGAAATGCGTCAATGGACCATGGATGGTCTACCTAAGGACACAGTGTCGATTGAGAATGGGCTCTATGCAACACGTGCACTGCGCTGGCCACTTATGATCGATCCACAGGAGCAGGTATTCACTTATGAGTGTCAATAAGTAAAACTTTCTAATATTAACTTATACTCGGCCTGATTTGTAGGCTAATCGCTGGATTCGCAACAAGGAAAAAGCAAATGGTCTGATCGTCTGCAAAATGACAGATGGCAATTTATTACGCACATTGGAAAATGCTGTGCGCCAAGGACTCCCAGTGTTACTGGAAGATATCGATGAGAACATTGATCCCTCCATTCGTCCAATTCTGCAGCGAGAGACTTACCTGTTTGAGGGACGCGTCTATTTGAAGTTGGGCGATATGGTTATTGACTATGATCAAAATTTTAAGCTTTACATGACTACGAAATTAGCGAATCCACATTATTTGCCAGAAATTTGTATTAATGTTACGCTGGTGAACTTTTTAGTTACAGAAAGTGGACTTGAAGATCAGCTGTTGGCGTAAGTTGAAAAGTTATACAAAACGAGGCAAGCGGTAAAATATTTACCATGAGAATTTCAGAGAAAGAAAATTCGCTTTCGTAAAGAGAAAATGAGCCATCGTGAGGCACTTTCAGACATTTATTTCCCATCGATTTTTCTAAACTAAGCTCTTCTTCATGCTCTGTAAACTTTGTAAGACCCCTTTGATTACAAACTTGATCAGAAGGTAAAAAGTGAAAGAGAGGAGATCACATTTCCTTTAAATCATTGTTTTAGGTACTCAATTTTTTGTTTTAAATCTGGCTAAGCGTGCACCCCGAGCGTTGTCTGGATCCCTAGAAAGAAAGAAAGATTCCTGCATTGCAACCTGCCAGTAGGCGAATTGATTACAATACAGTCAGCCATGCCCAGTATGTGGATATCTTTCATTCATTCGTGTGCGCTTGCTTTTATTCTCAATCAAGCTTTGAATTCGATGAATTGGCCAACTGTGGATTAGCGACTACCCCACAGGGACCAGAACCAATAATCGAAATCAGTTCTACAAGAATCATGAATTGGACCAGCGATTATGTACGCAATTTATATAAAAAGCGACAGTCCGGTCTAGAACGTTACAGAGTTGCAAAGTGTTTTGTGAGGAGCCCGAACATAAAACTGTCGAACTTTTTTCTAAAACTTGGTAGAAAAGACGTTAGACACATAAGGATACAGGCCCTAGGGTCAGCAGTACAAACACCACTGAAATCATTAAGGGTCCGATTTGCCTGTCTCACTTGGAGAAGCCGGATAGTACTAAACATTTTCCCTGTGAATGTCCTGCCTTTGCCAGAAAAGGCTGCGAATTTTGGGTTCCAATGTCAATTCATTCCCTCAAACTGGAGAATATTTTCAGATTTGCTAAAGAGTCTGGAAAATTCTCACAGGACTAGCTATCTCTGTCTCTGTCTCTTTTTTTCTTTTGGTTTTTGGTGGAGGAGGTAAGCATCGAAAACCCTTGGCCATTGCGGCCGTCAGTGGGAGACTTTAACCCGAACAAGATTGGGTTTTCTCTTGTCCGAACAGTTGCTCCTCCCGGAACTTTGCGTTAAGTAATACGTTTGGGAGGCCGTTATGGAGTATGTTAACTGGAATCAGTCAGTCTCTGTCAGTACGAGAATCTGTTCGTTGCGTCACGTAGAAGTCAACTTCCCCGTGCTTCCTTCGGTACCATTTCGCTATGTCTGGTACCAGCTTGTGCGTCCAACGACCATTTTTTGAATGGTCCTAGCATTACTACACTCTCTGATGGTTCGCTGCCTCTCTTCTTCTTTAATAATACCGAGTGGTATTTCGCGCGGTAGTTTATACAGCCTCTGCAGCTTTTTGATCGAGAGATCTACAGGCGTCCCTCGTATAACACGGTTAATTCGTACCGTACTATATCGAAACCGTGTTATACGAAACAAGGTATAGTATCGAGACCTTGTCTTGTGTTATATCGAAACCGTGTTATACGAAACCTATAAATAAAGGCAATGTGTATCGTGTTATGTCGAAACCAAATCTTCAGGTGTAAAATTTTATGATAGCTGAAATTTCGTTCCAAATACTACATAAATGAAAAAGGAAGTTACCTTGAAGTTTTTATTAAGAAAACTTTATCAACTTCATTTACAAAGGACAAAATGCATATGTACTCGTACTTTCACTTCTCAAAACGAAATGAGATATTTTTTTATAACAATGAATTTGGGGTATTCCCCTTATTGAACGGAAAAAAAGTTCAAATATAAAATCCATATTTTTCAAAATCGTGTTATATTAATATCAATTCTTGTACCGTGTAATATCGAATTCGTGTTTTACAAGTACCGTGTTATACGAGGGACGCCTGTATAGGGATTTTCCTCGATATGGTTGCCAAGGCATCGTCTGAAACAGTGCGATAAACGCTCGCCACTCTAAGCGCGCTTAGTTTGTATGTGGTTCTTATTTCTTTCATACGCGATTTTTTCGCATTTGCCCAGATCGGGCTATCTGTGCTTTTTTGCTGACTGCCTCACAATTATCCTTGAATGTTATTTTTGGGTCAATGATGACTCCGTGGTACTTCAAGTACATCTGGGTCCTTGTGGTGTGCTCGCCTAGCGTAATCACGATCTCTTCACGTGCCCTCTTTTTGCTTAGCAAGACTGCTTCCGTCTTCTGCGCTGCAAGTTCCAGTTTTGCTGCTACCAACCGTTTTCGTATACGCGAATTGCTTGCGCCATTGCATATGGCCGTCAGTCGCTCAAGATGTTTATCTACTACCACCAGCGAGATATCATCAGCGTACCCAATAAGTGTCTCCGTCTCTGTCTCTGTCCCTGTCTCTCTCTGTCTCTGTCTCTATTCTATCCTATCTCTTTCTCTCTGTCACTTCTCTCCTTTCTCCTTGACTATTGACTCTTTTACTTTCTAGAGCTTCGAATGCAATGAGCTTTTAACGTTACCATTCTCTCGGCTTGCCATTTTCAAATTTCATTGAATCAAGTCGGTCTACATCACGCAGGCCATCAATATATGGACTACGAAGCCCACTTCTGAGGTAAATAGACAGGTCTTATCTAGAAGGAATGAACACAAAACTAGGTCCCTCATTAAACCAGATCGAGTTTCCATTAGTAAAGTGGTTGGTACTGTCACCGGGCACTTTCTAATGTGACCTGAAATCTGTAACCATCTACAATATTTGACCACATCGCGAATTAGTGAGGAGGCTTGTGCCAAACAAGTCGTATCACAATGGGCTCCACACCCTTATGGAGAGTGCCAATGACCGTAACCATGCATCGCGCTAGGCAGTACTCAATTTGCTTGTGATAATTATGAGTTTTTGAATAGCTTAGATTTCACATCCTACTCGCATCTTTGTTTAGAAGTACTCTTACAACAATCTGAGGATTTATTAGCTGCCCGTTTTCTTTTTCGCGGATCCAAGGTGTTCGTTCACTGCTGACTCATAAGTTGAATATTTTATACTGAACTCAAAATAACTTTTTTTCAAGCTCCCAGCCATTTTTTTTTCTCATATTTATTGAAATGCTTACCAAACCCAAGATCTGCATATGTTTCATGGAAACAAAAATACTGTAGATATTCAACCAACAAATATTCTTCAGCTTCCTTACAAAAATCTAACCATCAAAGGCTTGGACTTGCAAAGGTCACGTGATAACAGAGAAAATACAGAGCTCTAAAGGCTGAAGCCAAACATATTTGATGTGGTAGCCCCAGTTGCAGTACTGCAGAATTGAATCGTCTTGCATCTAAGAAATCGTTTATAGAACTCCCCTATATTTTCCACAGAAACCTTAATTTCCGACTAGTGTTAACTTTTAAACATTTCCCTTTATTATTTATAAAACTAAATCTAAAATTCTTCACACTTCTCAACATCTCTCTTTTCATCCAGCGATATTGTGGCCATTGAACTGCCTGCAATGGAAATCCAACGCAACGATCTCATTGTGAAGATCAACACAGACAAACAACAGTTATTGGCATTGGAGGATAAGGTGCTCAAATTGCTCTACAACTCACAGGGTAATATTTTGGATGACGAGGAGCTTGTTGAAACGCTTAATGATGCCAAGGTAAATATTCATCAATATCATCTTCAGCGGATTGCGCTCACCAACAACTCTCGTCTAACGATAATCCGTTAGGAAACCTCGCTTATCATTGCAACACGTCTCATCGACACTGAAGAAACGGAAAAAGTTATTACGGCCACACGCGAAAAGTATCGTTCGTTGGCTTCACGCGGCGCCATATTGTATTTTGTAGTAGCCGGTTTGGCCGATGTGGATCCTATGTATCAATACAGTCTTAAGTACTTTTCACAAGTGTTCTGTAACGTCATACGTCTGGAACATCCTAAGCAAACCATCGAGGAGCGCATAACCCAGTTAAAACTTGATGAGTTAAAAGCGATTTTCGAAAATGTTTCACGCGGTCTATTCGAAAATCATAAAATTATATTTAGCTTTTTGTTAGCGACGGCAATTGAAAAGCAAGAGGGTCGCATTTCTCAAACTGATATGAATTTTTTGACGCGCGGCAGAGTGGGTGCCGTGCCTTATAAACCAAAACCAGACGAATGTTTGCTAACCGACGAGGATTGGGAGACGTGCATCTTTCTGGAAGAGGAACTGCCGGATTATTTTGGGGGCTTTACCTCGGCACTAACTAAGCCCTTCTATCTGCAAATACTCCATACCAAGGAGGTGAGCCTGAATAGAAAATCGTAATGTAAAATTTCGTCACTTATTGTGTTGTTGTATTACAGGTTTTCAATTTCTCTGACTCAAAAGCTACACCCGTGGACACTTGGAATAAACGGCTTACTATTTTCCATAAGCTAATGTTTATACGCATATTTCGACGCGAGCGCTTCCTACTCCATGTTGTGGTGTATTTAACCGCAACCGTGGGTAAATACTTCACGGAAGCATCCGCAACAGGCAACCAATTGAAAACTGTGTATGTAGTAATGTAACACAAATACAAAACTTTCCAATAGGGTCTTAAAATAACTTTTGCATAACCCCGAAGTAAAAGTTGTAGCGTTTCAAATCGGCAAGAGGGTTTACTAGATTTAATTTGATCCTGTGAGGGTATAGACCAATATATCTTCACTCAAACTTGACCCCAATAACTGTGAATACTGCATAATAGACTGATTTGGCTAATTTTGAAGAGATACTCTTAAAATATAAATAAATAAATAATTAGCGGGTACACTTCTGTTAGGAGTTGGCTGAGCTCCTTCTCCTATTTGTGGTATGCGTCTTGTTGCACAAATGGAGGAACCTGCAGTTTTAAGCCGACCCCGAAGGGCAAATGGTTTTTTATATGAAGCTTTTTCAGAAAATACAGAAATACACTCGGGAGTTTGCCATTTCCTGCCAAGGGGCAATCACTTTTAGAAAACTCTTTTTCTATCATTTGGCCGTTTCATGCACGAAAATTCGAACCTACGCACTCCCGAATGGTAGTCATGCACCATGCATTCGACTCCAGCGAGCGCTGATACTCTTACGGCTGTGATTTTTCGGTACTTCGACCGGCACAGGGGCACTCAGCAATGAAAATGTTCCATGTGCAGCTAGCCCGGAGCTGTGAAAGCCTTCAAATTGATTCTGTCCAATATGGGCGACGTTATTCCGGCAATAGAGTCTCGAATGTTACCCTCGAACTCATTCAACCACCAACCACTTTGGCTTATTAGCGTAGACTAAGCACTTAACAAAACCCAGAGAAAATAAACGAGTAATGTGAAGTTACATGATCGCGGTGGGTAATTGATGCACGCTCGTCGAGAGATGATCCAGTTGCCAGATATGTGGATATTGTCGAACTCTCACCACAGAAAGCGATACTAACGGATATATACCCGGAGCCATTGATGGTGAAGGTGGATATATTAATGCTTGGTCGAGCACTAACTTTAGTGACCTCTGAAAAATAACAATTGAAAAAACTTTAATTGCTATCTGGCCACTCGTTGATTTGGAATAACTTTCAAACATTGGTCGTTCGCAAATTTCCCCATTGTCAGCGCGTGACAAAAAATATGGTTATTTTTCGTTTTTAACCCTTTAACGGTCGTTAAATTCGAGTCCTTTATCAATAATAAGAACTAGAATTCGGACCACTTCCACCAAAAGATTTCTTGTGCCCTCCATTCATCACAATTCCCGTGACCTCTAAAATCAAGAATTGAGCTGGGTTGGGCTGAGCGTATGTGCCACATCACGCCGAGGTGTCTACTTCTTCTTCACGCTATAGCTTAGCATTCGAGATGAAAGTGTGTTGAAGTTTTTAATAATAACGGAAGTCTGTCGATGATGGTTGCACAATCCCAATGACCTGTGAGAATGCCTATGAGCATCGCATATTGTAGATGGAGAGACCAGACGAAATGCAAAATCAGCAGGACGTTATGGCCCACCTACAACCTCAAGCAATCGTCAACATGGTTAAACATTAAACGACGGGACGCCTGGAGACTAACGGCAGTCATAACCGCCTTTTGGTCTGTCTGAGAACAAGCAGCCAAAATGAGCATTCCTCACAACACATGCTGTCAAAGTTGTAAACAACCGGAGAAAAAGGAAACAATCTTCCATTTCCTCTGCGAATGCCCTGCCCTATAGAAAGACAGAATGTTAACCCTGGGCAAATCGCTGTTCGAGAGTCTCGAGCAACTGTCTAGCTTAGACGTAAACAGCCTAATAAGGTTCCTAAACCACACAAACTAGATATAGTCTAGCTGTAAATAACTATTAAACAAGTTGATAACGAGGATGTGGCAACAAAATGGTGCTGAAGCGCTAGTTGGATTCTGGATGAATCACCACTCCAACCAACCAACCAATCAATGTCTCGTAGCCATCACTCTTTGCTTCAAAGCTCTTCCGTGATGGTATGGCGTCCTAGGAAATCTCTGTTGCCAAAAATTACTCCAAGCAATGCACAATTGGCGACCGCAATGACCGAATAGGTTGGTGCGTGACTACCATTCGGAAATCCGTAGGTTCGAATCTCCTTGCATGAAATACCGAAATGTTAGAAAAAGTTTTTTCTAATAGCGGTCGCCCATCCGAGTGTGTTTCTATTATGAAATGGCTCATCATAAAAAACGATTTGCTGTTCAGATCGTCTTAAAACTGTAGGTCCCTCCATTTGTGAAGAAACATCAAGATGCACCCCTCAAATAGGGAAGGAGCTCGGTCAAACACCAACAGAAGTGTTATTTATTTTTATTTTCAATGTTCTTCCTTACACTTTTAGAGGTTCCGTTCGTCTATCACGTCTTCTTATTAATTGTCGCGATAACCCCTTATGCGATTTTGGTCGAGTATAACACAACGCGCTAGTTATTTCCTTCTCGTGCCAACTGGTGCCAGTCGGACAAACTAAGTGAAGCCAAGTCCTTCTCCACCTGATCTTTCCAACGCAGAGGAGGCCTTCCTCTTCCTCTGCTACGACCAGCCGGTACCACTTCGAATACTTTCAGAGCCAAAGCGTTTGTATTCATTCGAACAACATGAACGGGCCAACGAAGCCGCTGGATCTTTATTTGCTGGGCTATGTCTACTATATGTCGTCGTTAAGCTCATACAACTCATCGTTCCATCGCTCGCGATATTCGCCGTCGCCAACGTGCAAAGTTCAAAATATCTTACGCAAAATCTTTCTCTCAAACACTCCAAGTGACACTTCATCGGATATTGTCATCGTCCAAGCTTCTGCGCCATACCTTAGGACGGGCATGATGAGATCCTTATAAAGTGTTAGTTGTGTTCGTCGAGAGAGCACTTTACTACTCAGTTACCTAGTTAGTCCAAAGTAGCACTTGTTGGCAAGAGAGATTCTCCAACCATCACTACGTACGTCAATTAAATTTGTATTTGTACCATAATTTAATAGTGAAAGGAAAAACATCTTAGAGTAAATAAATACAGAATTGTTATGTCTCTATTGGAAAGCCAATCAGCTTAAACCCAATCTAAATGAACTCTCCTTTTCTTTCCCCAGTTTTGGTGACACCAACAACTTAACACCAATGGTGTTCGTGCTCTCCACTGGCTCAGATCCCATGGCCGCTTTTCTCAAGTTTGCCGATGAAATGAAATACATGGATAAATTCTATTCGATCTCACTCGGTCAAGGACAAGGACCGATCGCTGAAAGCTTAATAGAAAAGAGCTTGCGTCTAGGTCACTGGGTATTCTTGCAGAACTGCCATTTAGCTACATCGTGGATGCGTCAAATGGAAACTATTGTGCGAAATATCACATTGGGCATCAGCAAAGCTCATGAGGATTTTCGTCTATTTCTGTCCTCTATGCCAACAAAGAACTTTCCCATTAGCGTATTACAAAATTCGGTTAAATTGACCAATGAACCACCAAAGGGCATCAAAGCCAACGTATTGGGTGCACTAAATGATTTGGAGAAAAACTTCTTCGAGACACATGCGCTGCGTGAAAAATGGCGTGCCATTGTATTTGGACTTTGCATGTTTCATGCTGTCATTTTGGAGCGACGTAAGTTTGGACCACTCGGCTGGAATATCACGTATGAATTCAATGAAAGTGATCGTGATTGTGGTCTCAAGACGTTGGAATTCTTTATCGATCGACAAAAAGTGGAAGAAATTCCATGGGATGCAATTTTTTACATTAATGGCGAAATCACTTGGGGTGGACGTGTCACCGACTATTGGGATCAACGCTGCTTGAAAACGGTTTTGAAAACTTTCTCATCGCCGCGAATTATTGAACCTGGCTATAAATACTCACGTGGTGATCCCTACTATTGTGATCCACAGAAACTAACTGTTGATGAATATATACAATATGTACAAAATTTCCCAACGATAGAAGATCCGGAGATATTCGGCATGAATCAAAATGCTAATATTGTTTTTCAAACACAAGAGACAAACTTCTTCATTACAACACTCTTGATGGGACAGCCACGCGCAGCAGCTGATGAGGGGCAAGCGGAGGAAAATGAGACAGCGGTAGAGATTATTAACTACATACAAAGCGTGCTGATGACGAAGATAAAGCGTGATGATCTGCATGAGTCGCTGACAATTGTAAGAATATAAACTCTAAGGGCCGCTTTCTCAACTAACCAATAACGTCGGTTTTACCAATCGAAACGATAAACTGTTCTTAACTTGAAAGTAACCTCTAACTATGCGGGTTTTCTCAACTGTCTGACGAAGCTAGTTTCAAAATTACAGCAAGGCTAGCGTAAAAATTTATTTTTTAAATATCTTCGAGTTCTAACTACAGATTTTAAACGGCACATAAAGAAAACTTTAAATATTTTTATATGCTCGAGAATGAAACAAGTTTTTGAGAGAACGGCCGTGTGTCCATGTGAGCTGTATTGTTGAAAATTAGTTGAGAAAACGACTCTAAGTTAAATATGCCGATCAAAAATTTATTGATTTTTCTTAAATCAACTCCATCGAGTTGTTCTTTATTCATTTAAATATTTTTTTAATCTATCCGATTTGACGAGCTCAAATTTTCGTCGCTCAGCACACATTTCTTATCCGAGATATCTACCAAATGTCTTTATTGGCGGGACAAATATTCAAAAAGTATTCCTTCGTCGTTCCCTTTACATCTAAAGGCGGAAAGGAAAAACGAGCTTGTCTCGAATGCACTTCAATCTTAGATTCAGATTCATTGGAGGTTTGCACTTCGACCTCATGGCTTTTGTGCCTTTACCCTGAGCCTTAAAAAAATACCTTTCAGCGGCAAAGTTGTTTGTGGTTTTATCGGTTCGAAGATAGACAACAAGAACTTAGTCCAACTGCAGTGTCTCGAAACCTCGCAAACATTACTAGGAGAATGAATTACCGTTGCGTAGTAGTGATTCTGGTGACTAAAAGAGGGAATATTGTAACTAATTAAAGAGGGGAAAAAGCGATTTAGACGATCACCCGTTCCCTACTCACTTAAGTATTATGGGACACCCGAACAGTCGCTACGAAAATAATAGTCAACTCATCTAACTCAAAAATGTAAATTGAGGCTTCCAGGCCACTGTCTTGCAACTGTGAAAGTCGCAAACAAGAAACACTAAAGGAAGGTTAGGTTAGGTTAAAGCGGCTGTCCTGTGGAGCACACTCAGGCTCATAGCCCATTGTAATGCCGCGTGGGGAGCTTTCCCTATTTCTCCTAAAACCAGTGTGTGCTTTTCAAAATTTTAGAATATCTGCTATTTCTGCTGGTCTGAGATTTTCCAACTCGTTAAAAAATTGTGTGCCTAGAATAGCAAATCTCCGTCTGGATAGAGCAGGACAATGGCACAGAAGGTGCAAGATTGTCTTCCTCATCAAGACAACTTTTACAGAAGTCATGTGCTTGCACACCCATTCTTTGGGCGTGTCTACCTATTAGGCAGTGCCCCGTTATGACTGAGATCAGTGTGCTAAGGCTGTGCTTATTTTAGCTTAGCAAAGATTCTGTGCATTTAGCATTGAAAGTCGGCCACAGTTGACGGGCGATTTTGCAGGTGGCTTCATTACGCCATATTTCGCTTGCTTTCCTTATGATTTCTTCAAGGATAAGTAACTTACATACATGTTTGTAAGGGTATGCCTATGTCATTGTCTATGTACTCATCGGTCAACTTGGTGCCGAGTCTCGCTACTTCATCGACTCTGCAGTTATCCTCAATATCGCGATGACCAGTAACCCATATTATCCTTAAGCGAAATGTCTCAGCCATCTCGTTAAGAGATGTAGGTAGTATTTCATGGCTACCTTGGAGATTGTCGACTGTTTTGTGAGGGATTTTTTCGCTGCCTGGTTATCAGTGAAAATTTAGATTCATCTCCAGGTATCCCATCACACTGTACCAGTGTCAGGGCTTTCATTATTGCCATTAGTTCAGTCCGAAAGACACTACAGTAGTTGGGAAGCCGAAAACTGAAGGAGATCCGCAGATGCTCGGAATATACACCTCCGCCCACCCTACCCTCGAGCTTTGAGCCATCTGTGTATACATAGACGGGTTCCCCTGACTCTTACCACGTCTCGTTCCCACTCTTCCCTCGAGGGTAGGGTCGTGAACGTTGTAGTGGCAAGTATAGGCAGGACTGTATAGTCCACCTGTCCGGCAAGCCCCAACGTGCCATCCAGGATTTTATCATGGTCATAGTTTGTGTTTCACCACTTAATCAAAGTACTCGGCCTTATTGCTGCACTGCGCACAATGTACTTTGCCTGCAGGTCTACCGGAAGGAAGTTCAATATCACATACTCGTAGAGTGCGTTATAACAACGAAGAAACATGAAGTGAAGTAAATATTTATTGTGATAGTCAGGTTGCACTAAAATCATTAATTGCATACTTAAATGAGTTGGGAATTCCCGACTTTTCTTTCACAGAGATATGGCAGTAACTTGAAGGGCTGATGAGCCGACTGTATAGGACACCAGTTGAGATAGTTTCTGTGCTTAAAGAGAGGGTGTACGTTATCTTGACTAACTGTCGTCTCTTCCTGCAAAGTTGCAAAGCTCTTCTGACTACGGATTGGCCGATGGCACTTGAAAGAGCTTATGAGGCTAACAGAACTGCAACTCACTTTAACCGTTGAAGCCTTAACTGACTCACTTGTCCATCAAAATCTATGCGATGCAACTCAACATAAGTTTTGTGATAGCTTCCTTATGGATGATGATGTATTATTATCTCAGCTTCTATACCTCAACTACCCAGCTTTCGTGAAGTTAAGATATAGACATTTTATTACTTACATTTTAACTAAGCCTGGCAAGCTAACAGGCTTGGATATTAGCTTCCTACGAAATTTATAAGCAAGCAACTTTTCTCTACTCACTGCTATCATACTATTCCCTTTGTTTGGAAGTCTCTTTTGTTCTTTCATTTCCTAGGAAGGGGTATCCTTTGTGCTTTTATAGTAATTGGCATTATTTTACTTCTCTAAGTGGGCCTTCATGCCTTCCTAACCTAACATAACCTGTCACCCAACTCAACCTCGATAATGCACTCCTAGACCGGTGTCTCTAACGTTTCATATACTTTGACTAGGAAGACCGAGACACATAGCCCGTGAGATATATGAAAACATTATCCCCTAGCCTCTGACCTAGACAGAAGGATACCGGATATTAACCCTTTATGTAAACGAAATTGCCGATGAATTGGCCAACCGTGGATCAGCGATTCCCCCACAAGGGCCAGAGCCAATAATCGAAATCAGTTCCGCAGTAATCATGAATTGGATCAGCGATTATGTAGGCAATCTACATAAAGAGCGATGGTCCGGTCTAGAACGCTGCAGAACTGCAAGGTGTTTCGTGACAAGTCCGAACAGAAAACTGTCAAACTGTCTGCTAAAACTTGAAAGGAAAGACGTTCGATTGATGGTCGGTATCATTACAGGACACAACCCATAGGGTCAGCATATGATCACCATTGGAATCATTGAGGACCCAATGTGCCCGTCGTGTTTGGAGGAGGCGGATAGCACTGAGCGCTTTCTCTGTGAGTCTTCTGCCTTTGCTAGAGCACCACTACGAGTCCGATGTCGAGAGAATGAGAAATATTCGTCTCTAAAACTGACGGATATTTACAGATTTGCCAAAGAATCTGGAAAATTCTCACAGGACTAACTATCTCTATCTCTGTCTCTATTCTTTTCTATCGCTTTCTTTCACAATTTTCTATTTTTCGCCTTGACTATCTATCCTCTTTCCTGAGCTTTAAATACAATGGGCTTTTTAGCCTGAGTATTTTAGGTGCCACCAAATCTCCTGGTGCTCCTTGGCTCGACCTTTCCAAATTTCAACCCTTATGCAATATTCCCAAAAACTCTGCAACCACTTTCCCTTTTAACGTAGAAAGAACTATTTTACCCCGACCGCGAAAAAGATGGTTAGAGGGTGTTGAGAACGATGTAAGAAGCATAGGAGCAATCAACTACCGTAGCATAGCTATGGACCGAGATCGCCTCGAGCTGTAGTGCTATGCATGGTGATGATGATCGGCAACGGCTGCCTTACACACTTTAATTTCTAGCTAACTGTTTTAAATTTTTAATTTTATTTTTAAAATTCAGCAAAACCAATTTGCAATAATCGTTTTCGCTACTTCCAGCTGGATGCCAAAGGCCAGCTGCCATCCCTGACCACAGTATTGGTGCAGGAGATCGATCGTTACAATATCAGCCTGCGCACGGTGCACGACAGCCTTATAAATCTAGCAAAGGCGATTAAAGGTCTGGTCGTCATGTCCGAACAACTCGAGGAAGTATTTAAAGCGTTGCTCACCAATGTAGTGCCCAATCTATGGGCCAAGAAAAGCTTTCTCTCCATCAAGCCACTTCCAAACTACATTACCGATTTTCAGCGACGCGTTGAATTTATACAAAACTGGGCCCACTTCGGCGGTCCGCGTTCATATTGGATTAGCGGCTTCTACTTTCCACAGTCCTTTCTCACCGGCATGCTGCAAACGCATGCACGTAAGCGAGTGCTGCCTATCGATTCGCTAAAAATTGATTTCAAAGTCTATGATTTGGTCATCGTACAACAGGTGGTTTTCGAACGACGCGTTAGTGGAAAAGATGTAAGTTTGAAACAACTTTAGTTGGTTAACAGTTTTTGTAACTGTCACTTCACTTCATTTTTATTCTAAACTTTTTTTTCTAGTTTGAGCTTCTATATGGCAATCTACCTGAATCGGATGACTCCGGCATCAACGTGCACGGCATTTTCATAGAGGCAGCACGTTGGGACTCGCGACGGGGTGGACTCTGCGATGCGGAACATGGCGAATTATTTAGTCGTTTACCGGTTATACGTTTTATACCATGTTTGACCCTGAATCCGGGAGAACGTTATGATGCACCACTTTACAAGACACAAGCGCGCTCTGGCGTACTCTCGACAACGGGTCACTCAACCAATTTCATTCTATCGATTTTGTTGGAAAGCAAAAATTCCCCTGACTTTTGGATTTTGCGCGGCACTGCTTTAATTTCTGGCGTTGCTGATAATATTTCCTAGACATTTATAAGTTTGCTTGTGACTAGAATAATTTTGTTTTGTTATACAAAAAATAAATGCAAATAGACATCTTTATTTGAACACAGTTTCATTGTGACCTGTTATGTCCATTATATGCAATATTGAGTAATCTTAGTCTGCCTCAGTCTTCCTTCATGTCAATTACATCGCCACTCATATTTGATGACCGATTAGTGGTGCCGTCTACCTCATCCATCATGCGCTGCAGTATCACTTCATTATCAGGGTCGATTGGTTCTACGAAAATATCGCGCACAGCACGAAACTTGCCAGCATTGAAGAGATGTTCATTCTCCAATCGAAAGTAATTCCAAATATATCGTCTGGAAGTAAAATATTTTACAATTTTACTATTACTACTCAGCATTAAGGACGTCGAACTACGGCACCTGAACATCTCCAGCAAACTAGCGATGGTATTGCTATGAAATACCGTCAAAAAGTCCTGCTGATATATATAAAGTTTAAGTGCCCAAAATATACGGCATAAAAAGTTCTCAATTATTGCAAAGTAATAGAAACTCTGAAAAAGAAAAAAAAATGCATGATTAGGTGAATCAGCTAACGCAAGAAGATTAAAAAGTTCAGGTATTTTCGCTAAACACGACAAATACCGAAAGTTTTCTAAGTAATATCAGTAGCACTGAAGGCCCTAGTAGCCAGTTTGCTAATTAAGTTAGGGTTGTATTGTATATATCCCCTATAAATAATAATATATTAATCTCAGTAGTGCAAGTTCTGAATTTTTTTCCAATTTAACAAAAATTACAAGGTTTCTCCAAACTCACAAAAAATAACCAGGTTGCGTCAATAGACTTTGGCATCGAGGACAAAAACAAGTGTTCACCCTTTTGCACACTCTTATGCTAAGGCGGCATAAGAAACTGTATGATCCATACATTGTGGAACATTTTAGATGGGCCTTTTGGGCTCTTTTGTAGTTAAGCGCAAAAAACTACTTTTGCATATTCTTATGGTAAATCACCTTCAGAAAGTATATGATCCTTACATAATAGATATGTCTAGGTTAGGTTAGATTGGGTTAGCCTGGTTGACATTAAGCCACACATAGAGCTTTTGGTCCCTAGCGATAACAGATGGAGACCAGCCTCTATGAATACTGAAAGTAGATATCATGTAGAATGGATGTCAAAGCTTTTGGCGAATCTAAGCAGAGCTGGGAGATCCGCTTTTGAGACGTCCTCCAGACCCTCAAACAGTGGGACTCCCAAGCATTTTAAACGCGTTTTTAATAATGCCGGACAAACGAATAGAAGGTGTCCAGCAGTTTTATGGAAATAAACCACAAAGGGCATTTCTATGGAACATTTTAACCCTCGTAACTCCTCAATAGAAAGAAGACTCTTTCTTCTTTTTTTAGTAAAGTGCAGAGATACAGCGTGATAAAATATATAAAAATATATTTTATATATAAAATAAAATATTTGTCATGAAATTCAGTTGGGTGTTTTTTAGGGCCACTCCCACGTTAATAGCAATGAGGGACTTTCCTTGCTTGTGTGGACTTCTGCACACGGAACCTCTAATACCAACAAGTGCTACTTTGGACTAACTAGGCATTTGAGTAGAAAACTCCTCTCTCGAGGAACAAAACTAACACTCCACAGGGCTCTCATCATGCCCGTCCAATCATATGGCGCAAAAGCGTGGACGATGACAACATCCAATAAGGCGTCACTTCGAGAGAAAAATTCTGCAGAAGACTTTTGGACCTTTGCACGTTGGTGACAGCGAGTTTCGTAGGCGATGGAACAAACAGCTGTATGAACTTTACGACGGCATAGACATAGCACAGCGAATAAAGATCCAGCGGCTACGTGGGCTTCGACATGTCGTCCGAATGAATACAAACGCTCCGGTTCTGTAAGTATTCGATGCGGTACAGCTGATGGGAGCAGAAGAAGAGGAAGGCCTCCTCTGCGTTGGAAAGTTCAGGTGGAAAAGAACTTGGCTTCCCTTGCTGCGTCCGACTGGCGCCGGTTAGTACGAGAAAGAAACGACTAGCGCGCTTGGTTAAACTCAGTCACAATCGCGTATGCAGTTATCGCTCCAATCAAGAAGAAGATATACATAAATAGAACCGGTAAAAGAAATTCGGACAAGCCAGGATTTTTTTTTCTAATTCTGAACAATCGGCATTTCTAGACGCACTGGTCGAATAATATTCGAAAAACATTTCACTTGAAGGCGTCAGGATCTTCCATGTGAATTTATTTTTTGTTATTGTAATTCTTTGTAGTCATATTAATGATTCATCTTGTTCACTCTTCAGTCCTACTCACCGTTGAATAAAGCAATTGGTCTCTCAAAAATATATTTTCTCCGCTAAACTTTTTGAACACACCAAAATCCATAATCATATCCCAGGCAAGGCAATAAACGGTCTGCACAATATTCGAGATAATAAAGAACCATACAAATGGATTATCGAAGAAGTATTCATATGAGTCTACAAAGGAAACACATCGTAAACACCACTTTTTTATCCAGTGAAATAAATTTTACAACACATTCGAATACTCACAACGCGTGCCGGCCATGAGAAACCCGAACAAGGCCACAACAAACGACATCGAGTACTTGCCCGCATTCACGATGAACGGGAAATACTGATTTGTGTCACGATAACGTCTCAAGCACTGAGCTAAACGAAACCAAGCAGGCAGCACCAGCACCACCGGGAAGAGCACTTGATTGCGGCCCAAGCACGAATGCGGTTCCAGAGCAACGTCCAAATCAAAATTTGTGCAATAGAAACATACCGTATACGCATAATCCACAAGGCAGTAAGAGAGTGAGTTGAGTTGATCGCCGAGCCAAAAGTCTGCAAAGCCTACATGGAAAAATGGCGCAGCCATAACGCGACCCTGCAAATTTAAAAAATGGTCAGGATCGTACGCCGTGGTGGAATACTTACACGCACATGCACGCACCAGTACTTTAAGAAACCATTTGCGTGCAGAGTAATTGCATATCGGCATGGGATTGATTAGGAAAGTAAACACAGCAATCAAGAGTGCCAATGGGAAAACATAACGTGGTATGTGCAGGTAGCTGGCATTTATGTACGCAATCATAGTGATTGTAACGACTACCGCCAGACCGACAGCCATTTCCATTACATGTGCCGCCGTCAGATATTGGCGCGGATCCAATTCGAAAATGAGCACATGATTAACACCCGCTTTGCGCCAACCGTGAATGTTAATACTGATTAATGCGAGATACAAAGCTATGGAGTAGGGACCACGAAAAAGACGAATGGTGACATCCCAATCGCTTGGGCCCAATTCTGAGAGGCCACCTGAATGTCAAATAGACAAATGTACGGGAGATTGAGTAAAGAGTAAATTTTGCAAGACACTTACATGAAATGAGCAGTGCAGAAATTAAAACGACTAGTGCTCCCATATAGAGGCCGACGCGAAAGGAAGTCCAAGGGTGATGTATTTCTTCGAGTGGTGGTACGCGTAAGCGTTTCATGGCACGCTGTCGATCACCGCCCTCCAAATTATTGGTCACAACATCCTCGGTGTCGTGTATTAGATTCATTATCTCGCGATTGGTATAGAAAAAACTAGAGTTGACATTTGAATTGAAAAACTGCTTACCTTTGGGGTTGCGCAGCAACTGAAAGTGAGCAAATCACAACTGGGGTTTTATGAATAACCATTAATAATCAGTAACAGTGGTTTTATACTGCTACATACACACCTTATCGTGTTTCTTCAGTATCTTTCTAAAACCCGTATGATTCAACGATTGATAGTTTTGCAACAACACCAAGCCAAGATACAGCTCACTGAAGGCAAAACGAAAATCTTTTGTCTTGCGTCGCGGCAGTATCGTTGAGAAATCTATAATCGAAATACGCCCTCGTTGTTCGGCTGCATTCAGCGATTTTTTTAGCTCCGTTTTTAAGGCAGCGTGCTTCCGTTTAGCTTCGGCCAATTTCTCAGCGTAGAATGTGTTGACTTTCTGCAATTCCATGTCGCAACGCTCGAAGAATCTGTCATCGAAGATCGCATAGTATGATTGAACTGCACGAAGGTCTGATTGATCGGTCGGCGCATTCTCAACGGCTGACGTGAGCATCTCTTTTAGGAGCTGAAATTTTAATTCCTTCTTAATAACTTATCTCGCGGCACATATCCTCAAGCAGAGCCTACTAACCTCATAGTGGATGTATTGACTGCGCCATTCTGGTGTCAAAAATGTTCCAAGCTTCTGCGAGAATCTCATTTTTAATAAATATATACAGAAAATATAAATCTAATCTTTGCAATAAAATGTCATATTTCTTGAGGAGTTCAATCTTGAGTATTTCTAATATAAATAACTTCCCAGCAGGAAAGCTGAACTTCCATGAAGTTTATAAAAATATTTTTTCATTAATTTTAATTAATCAATTAAAAATCGAATTGGCACTCACTTCTGCACAAACTTATTAAATTTCAACAAATTTGCTGTTATAATCAAATTGTAGAAACCGGTAGCGCCCATTTTACGGTGTTTATGACACTTAATGGCTGAAAAAGTGATTTGAAGGTTAATTTTCGGTCGCTAACCACGAAAATTGTGTACATTTTGGACAAAAAAACGAAAATCAAAATTTTCAAACAATGAATTTTCTTCTTGCCTTCTTATTCTGCTTCTTCTTGATCTTCCAGTTGTTTCTTTCTCAGGCTAACCGGTGCCAGTTGTAAGCTCCAAGTGGAACCAAGTCCTGCTCTACCTGATCTTTCCAATGAAGAGGTGGCCTTCCTCTACCTCTGGTACCGCATCGAATACAGGGTGCGCCATCTTTTATGTCGGTATGTAAACGCTGAATAACTTTGTCATTTACCAACCGATCGACTTCAACATACATGTTTTCGATACGTCAATTCAGTACAATTTCAACCATGGATCGCTTTACGCCGAAACAACGCGCTGAAATAGTGACGCCATACATCGAAAAAAGTCGTTCTATTGTTCTAGCTCAACGCGCATATAGCAAAAAGTATCGCGGCAAACAGGCACCGTCCGGCAATACTATTTGTCGTTTGGTGTCGAATTTTTTTGTGCACGGGACAGTAGGAGATCGTCAACATGCCATTCAACAACGACCAAGACGTTCCAATGAACTTATTGAAGCAGTGAGGGAGAGCCTTGCCCAGGAGCCAACAGTGTCGTATCGTTGTCGCGCTCAGCATTTTGGCGTCAGTGAAACCACAATGCGGCGTATTTTAAAGGATGATTTAAATTTGTTTCCGTATAAAGTGCAATTGACACAAAGAATATTGCCGACAGACCATTCACGTCGCTCGGAATACGCCCAAACAATCGCTCGAATGGTTGACACTGAACCCAATTTTTGGAAGCAAATTTTAATGACTGACGAGGCACATTTTAACCTCTCTGGCAGCGTGAATAAACAAAATTGGAACTGGGAATCCCCACGAGATCCATGAAATGCCATTACATGACCGGAAAGTAACTGTTTGGGACATATTTTTACCGAGAAAACGAAACGGTCGATGGAAACCGATATCGATGGCATAATAAAGTAAACATAAAAACATAAATGTTGGCACACCCTGTACTTTCAGAGCCGAAGCATTTGTATCCATTCGGATGACATGACTCAGCCAGCGTAGCCGAAACTGGTCGCCACCGACGTGTTAAGGTCCAAAAATCTTCTGCAGAATCTTTTTCTCGAACACTCCAAGAGACGCTTCATCGGATGTTTTCAACGTCCAAGCTTCTGCGCCATACGTTCTCCGATGGATTTCAAGGCTGACATTTTAATCGGTGTCAATGATGGTTCCCACATAAACGAAGTCACATTCGTTTTGATTCGTTATCCAATTTGGAAAAGCCAGAACTAACAGAGCAGTTGTCAAGGTCGAGGATGTCAATATCACCGGTATCCGCCCACAAGTGTACGTTCTTATAAGCGGCTCGAACGATTTTCTTCAGCATCAGGTTAAGGAAGTCACAAGGCAGTGAGACACTCTGTCTGAAACCTTGTTTGGTATCCAACGGCTCGGAGAGATCCTACCCAGAGAGGTCCTCCCTTCACAGGAATTATCGAAACGTAAAGGGTTTTCCAATAACAGGTGTTATTTTGAAAAGGATTGCGCTATCGAGAGATGATTAATGATTCCATTATTTATGGAAACGATTTCATTCATGTGGCTGCCTTGACTAGTTTCGTAGTAGCGCATTCTGTTAACCCAGATTTCCAAGACCTTGGTAACGATTTAGCTTTATCCCAGCAATGGATTGCTTGTTAATTACCTTAAGTGACTGAATTGTTGCTGTATTAACCACATAATATCGGTTCTTTAATGAGCTCTACAAAAAAAATCGACCGACGTCAAATTGCAGCCACTTGACATCATCGAGAAAGCTAATAATAACACGATTATCGACCATGGCGCGCAAAAGATCGATTGCGTCTTAGGTTGTGTGGCACACCGTGCCATTCTGTTGAGACCAAAAATGTTCCAAGTCCATATCTTTAATTTCTTGTCACGAAAAATCATTTAACATGCCTCTGCAGCCCACACCGAATGATCGAAGAGGCATTTTCAAACAAGAATAGGTGGACGAGGCCGCCATTCCAAAATCCGCGCCAAAGTGTCACGCTCAGAGGCCATTCGAAAATTGAAATAAAAAAGTGTTCATTTAAGCCATCTACTGAGTAGACAGGAGGCCCTTCCTAAAGGTTTTAAGGACTAATTACGATGCTCCATTAATACTCCATTAAAAGTGTTTTCGACTCAAAATATAATTTATTATAATATTAATACTTTGTTTAACTTATGATACATTTTACAGATTACACCGAAATATTTGTTTTGTCTTCATTAACGATTTTATAGCTAATTAAATTTGTCAAAAAACTATGGGAATTGATTATTTTAAAAGTCCGATTAAAGGCATGTCAAATTTTAAAGAAAGGCTAAACACTAAATGAAGGATATTATCGAGGCGTTGCATGTCATTTTTGAGAGCGAGTTTCTCTGAAAAGTCAAGGCTATCACTGTGAACGAGCCAAGAACTCAACAAATATCATCGAACAACCAGGATGTTCAATGTTATATGGATCCAGCTTCTTTCTATTTCGAAACTTTAAAGTACTACTTTAAGACATCCAAAAAAAAAGAGTTCAAGGCCAGAAATGAAGTCGTTTACGAAAAATGCGTTCGAAAAATATTTTGATGAATGGATGAATAATAAATATCCTGTACCTTATTGACCAATTCCCGAATCTTTTTTGACAAAATATAAATATTATTAATGCAATTTAAAAAAAAAAATCTTGCATTCGATACTTAAAAGGGTCTTTCTTAACACGTAATACATATGCACTACGTTATATACATTCCACCTTGATAAAAAAGCTCCCGAAACAACCGCCAGGTGACGCTCTAAGTCAACTGATTCCAATTCTGTTTTTTTTTTTGTTTTTTGTTTGAGGTTGCTCCATCTATGATTAACATTCCTACCAAATTCTATCGTCATTGCTTGACATTTGTAAAAGTTACGCCACCTTCCGCCTTGCGTGCCTGCAATGGTTTTCGATCTTTTAAAGTTTTAAAAATGAATTTGAATTTGCAACAACGAGCAGGTAAATTTTGCGTTAAAAATGGATTCTTTGGTTCGAAATTCTCAGAAATGTTGGGAAACTGTTTCGGTAATACTCTAAAGAAAATAACCGTTTACGAGTGACATGAACGCTTCAGAAGACATCATGAGTCCATCGAGGATGCCTATCATAGTCGTCGACAGAGCATCGACAACGAATATTGATGAAAATATCAATAAAGAAAATAAAAGTTGAGCAAAAACCGCAAATTAACCATCAGGCAGAGGACTTGAGCAAGGCTTATGGATCCATTCAAGACATTGCAGTTCATAAGTTGTGTTTGCGCCACTGCAAAGTTCCATCCCAAAAGACCTGAATTTCATGCAAAAAAGAGACCTCGTTGATATCCCCAAAGACTTGATTTTCAAGGCTGAATCCGACCAGACATTCATCAAACGCATCACTACTGGAGACAGGACGTGAGTTTATGAGTACGGCATGCAATCCTGACATCAGGCGAATGAGTGGAGAGCACCGAATGCAGCAAGACCAAAAAAATTACGTAATTTTCAGTCAAAAACGATAGCGATGCTCACGGTTTTTATGGAATATAACGGTATTTTACGCCACAAATTTTTGCCAGCAGTTCAGACAGTTAATAAAGATTATTATTTGGGCGTTATATGTTTACATGAAGCGATTCGTCAAGAAAGAAAGGATTTATGAGAAAACAACTCAGGGATTTTGAAAAAACGACTCATTTTCCGCGAAATTTTGATCAAGAACGAAAGGAATACTATCCAACAGCCATTGGATTCGCCTGATATGGCTCCCTGCGCTTTTTTTTCTGTTTGATCGGAAAACCACTACTGAAGTAATGAAGAGAAAACCCTTAAAGTAATGGAAAGTTCGAAAACGGCCCTGAAACGGCTCGGTTATACTGAAAATACGAGCAATGTTTCGGGAGCTGGATTAAACGCTGGCATAAGTGCGTTGCAGTTGATGGGGAATACTTTGAAGGCGATAATATCCTATTTTTGAATTCGCTGAATACATTCCGGGAACTTTTTGATCAAGGTGGCACATACCTACGTACATAAATGACTCACTTTCGATACTTACAATAACCAACTAAATTGCATACAAATGTACTTACATATATGAATGAATGTGAATAGTTTTAAACGTATTCTAAAAAACCAAAAACTTATAAAAACTTATACAACATTCGGGTCTTTCTTCGCATTATTTGGTGATTTCAGTTTCTTATGATTTTGCCAATTATGTAAGGTGTCACTGATAGAAAACATTGAGGATTGCAAGGGCTGTTCAAGAACTGAAACTGAGATATCACGTACAGCGCGAAATTTGCCACAATTATTTAAATGCTCGTTCTCCAAACGAATAAAATTCCATAAGAAACGCCTAGATAGAAAAACAGAAACAAAAAGTTTAGACAATTTGAAGCAAAAATTCTCAGACAATACTGTAAACCAAGACGTATTCATTAAAGGTGGTGGCACTGGCCAAACAACAATGTTTTGTACGTTTAATTGTCAAAGCAAAGTATTGGCAAAGTAGAAAACAAAGAATGAACTCGCTTTGTTTCATTCTATGCTGACAGCCACATGGACACGGCGAAAGGAAAAAATAATCCAACTGATTTACCGATGCCACCTTTAATATATTCACCTTGCTGTCAACCTTAGTCAAGTATTGGGTTAAAAGAGTTCAGCAGGCAAGCGCCTGCTGCCTCTTTAAATTACTGAAGTCTTACTCGTAAACTTTCTTGACCCATCACTCACTTTTTTTTGTTCGCTTACCGTATTGCTTCCAATATATCCGCTATAGGGGACATAACTCTCTTACTGACCACTTGCGTTTCATCCAGTAAAAACACGTAGGCCCAAAGAAAACGCAGCACAAAGTTTTCCACAATCAAAAAGTAATAGAAACTCTGAAAATCGATGGATATTTAAAGCGAAATTTCAATTATTTTTCTTTACGATGTACCCACCGCCCGATAGAGAATTTGTGAGCGTAAGTATTTATGTTCGCCGCATTCTCTACTAAAGATGCCCCAATCCATTAGAAAATCCCACGTCAGACCGTACGATGATGAAACGATAGCAGCTACTACCCACAACCACATAAAAGGATTCTCTAGCCGACTGTTGTATGAAGCTTTCCGTAAGAAAATCGAAACACATAAGAAATAATGAAAACTTTTCGATCCTGTCCAAACAAATGAGGCCTACTCACCGGCATAGTGCATTTTCATGAAGTCGAAAAACACCACAAAAAAAGTAGTTGCATATTTGCCAACATTGATTAGGTGCTTCTTATCACGATTAGGACTATCGTGATAACGCCGTAAACACTGAGCGCAACGAAACCAAGCGGGCAACACCCGCATTATGGTTGCATAACGACGATTGCTGGCGCAGGTTGTGGGCTCTTTGGCCTGATACCAATCGAACGGTGTGGTGTAGTAGCAGATGATGAGGCTGTAGTCCACGAAGAGTGCCACGAGCGAAATGAGTTGATCCGCCAACCAAAAGTCGGCAAAGACGACTTGAAAGAATGGTGCACAAGCGATGCGACCCTAGGAAAATCAAATCAATTACAAATGGTTATCAGAAGTTGAACATAATTTAGTTTCTAGCACTTACCAGATGCCGCAGCAGCCACATACGTGACTGGTAATGAAATATACGAATTGGATTGATGAGGAAGACAAACATAATTAACGGCATAGCGAGTGGAAATACATATGGTGGCATCCTTAAGTAGTTGAAATGCAGGAAGGACAGCGTGAGCAAAGACAGTATACATCCAAATATAACGGATATTTCAAGAATTTGCACCGCGGCCAAATAGTTACGAGGATTTAATTCGAATATGAGCACATGATTGATGCCCACTCGTCGCCAGATGTAGAAGTTCAAGCTGAGTAATCCTAGGAAGAAAATCATAGTGAAGGGGCCACGGAAGAGTAGCACACATGCAGCGACATGCACGTCGATGACCTTCATAGTGACTAGAAATTCATAACAATTGGGATTAATCAACCAAGAAAACATCAATCAAGTAAACCGAAGTAGATAAGAATAATAGTCAATAAAAGTTAATCAACTCATGCTAAGTCAAGACAAGTCAAGTCAAATCAAGCCGAGTAACCAGCTAAGCAAGTTCTAGTCAAATTCAGTTGAAATACATTAAATAGAAGTAAATCAATTCATGTCATGTGCAGGTGAGTCAAATTGAAATCAATTGGAGAGAAACTATAATAATAAAGTAAATTTTAATCGAGTTAATTCGAGTCGAAATTAGTTCAAATCAAGTGACTTGCAAGCCTAGTCAACTTTGCTTAACTTCGCCAAAGCGGATGGCCTCAAAGTCATAGTCTGTCTAGTCAGACGAGTTAAGTAAACCCGAGTCAAGTCAAATTCCGTCACCTCACGCTAAGTACTGTACCGATTTACAGCAGAGGTTGTACTGCTCGCAAGGTACCAAGCCGACAGAGGAACTCAAACAAGCAGAACGTTCCACCTTCATAGCTGAATGTCAATCAAAATGGGACCAGTCATCGAAAGGCCGGTAGACGCATAGGTTGATCCCATGGATTAACAAGTGGATCTCTCGAAAACACGGAAACATCAGTCCTAGCACAGCTTTTAAGCGGCCATAGATTCTTCCAAAAATATCCAGAATGCTTAGGCGAAGAGGAGACGGTCAAACATGTGGCCTTTTATTGCAGCAGGTTTGCTAAGGAACGCGATGACCTAGCAAGAAAAACTGGTATACTTCTGACGCTCAATAACCTAATTCCACAAATGCTTGAGTCGAATGAAAAGTGGAGGGCGGCACAAGCTTTTGCAACACGAATTATCGTGGAACTTTGCAACATTGACTGGAGGTGAAGGAATGATGCGAGACGAACACGACAGCAGCCACAACTGTCGCATGGATAAAATGCAGCAAGACAAACAGCAGGCGAATGTAACTGACGATTGAACTTATTGCTCACGACGGCCTCCAGACGTAATTACCAAAAAGGGTAGCCCTGTAGGATGAACTGTCGGACTTGAGGTGCTTTCAGCGGCGTTAAAGGCCCACAGTGGCAAAGGTTTTCGATTGCTTTTACACCTCGTTAAAAACAAAAAACGCCAAGTGCCTCAAGCCAAGAGAAATCAGTGAAGTCGGGTTAAGTCAATCAAGATCTACTAAATCGCCATTGAAATCAAACCGAAATAAGTCAAAAGATGTTGCGTCAAACTGAAAATGAGGCAATCTTTTGTCCAAATCTTTGAGTCCAAAGCAAAGTCAGTCCAAGTCTAGACAAGTAAAGTCAAGTCAAGGCAAATTCAAAAGCAAACTAAATAAAACAAGCCAAGTAAAGGCCATTCAAATCAAGCAAAGTTTTGTCAAGTAGCAGTCAGGCAAGGCTGAATCAGTTACAATTCGAATAAAATCAGAACTTGATAAGGTCATTTCATTTCCTTTGCTGAGTAGAAGATCACCCTATCAAAATTTGATTAACCGTGGTAGGGCGTTCTTCAACCAAATTCTGAAATAGGGTATTCCGCAACTGAATTCTGAGACAGGACGGTATTGAACCATTTGCTGAGATAGAGCGATATTCCACCCAGCCGACGGTTTGCAGTTATCGAAAAAAGAACCAGTACAACAAATCAAGTTACTTCTAATCAATTGAAGTCGAATCAAAGTCTATTTAAGTCAAGCGAAAGTCAAGCCAAATTTTATACTAAGAACAACAAACCCAAAACTGTGCTAAAATTTCTAAAAAGCCTAAAACTCTAGGGTTACAAAATAGGCCTTTCACAATAGATCAGCTCTGGTCGCAGTGCGTAATGGCCTTCTAATAATAATAATACTATAAAATTGAAGTAGAGTCAAAGTTAATTCGCGTGAAGTCAGTTCGGGTCATATCAAGTAAAGTTTTATCAAAGTAAAGTCAAATTAGAACAAGAACTCAAAGCAAATCAGCTTAAGGCAACTGGAGTCAAGTCAATTGAAGGCGATTCGAGTCAAAGTCAAGTCTAGTATAGTCAAATGAAATCGAGCCAAACTAATTAAAGTCAAGTCAAAGTCACGACCAGTGAGGTCAAATCAAGAGAGTGCCAATAAAATCTAGTCAAAGTCAAGTCATATGAAATCAAGACAAGCCTGATAGTTAAGTCAAATTACGGCAAATTATGGCAAGTGTGTTCAACTTTAGTTCTGTCCACTGAAGCAATACGAATCAATTTAAACAAATTCACGTAATTTAATGCACTTTCGCGATTACTCACAAGATAAAACAACCATAATTCCCAGAATGATAAGTGCACCCAAAGAAAAGCCCGTACGAAACGAAGTCCATGGGTGCGATTGGTCGGCAAGCGGTGGCACACGAAGTTTTTGCATAGCTTTATGTCTATTACCGTTCTCTAAATTATACGTCATTATGTCTTCGATTTTTTTCAAAAGATCCTTGGTTTCTCGATTTTTATGAAACGGGGCGTTTTCCACCATCGATGTAAAATAATTCTGGCCCGATCCACGACGAATGTGCTAGAAGATCAAAGACTCCTTTACGAAAATAATTCAAGGAAATATTTAATACTTATAGTATGTACGAGTACAGGGTGTTCCAAAAGAAGATTTAAGTTTTGGAGTTTTTAAAAGAATTACCAAACTTGAAATATTTGGTTGGGGAATAAGTTCATAGAGTTTTTATGTTTTCTCTTATTTTACAACAATTTGTTTGCTGTTTGGCAATAGGTAAGTATTCATTCGAAAGAACTCCTTCTGCTCTACAAAACTTTGTTAATTGAATTTTTGAGTTATTTAATTTTTCATAAGAGACTTAGAAATGAAATACCCACGAGGCATTTTTGACAACTGCTCTTCCTTGCTTTTCATCGAGGTAAAAAAGCTGCCGACGAAGCCAGAGACATTTGCGACATGTATAGAGAAGGTGTCATAGGAGAGTCTACAGAACGTAAATGGTTGCAGTTTAAAAATGAGACTATATATATACTTATATATATATTTGGCGCGTACACCCTTTTGGGGTCTTTGGCCGAGTTCCTCCTCCTATTTGTGGTGTACGTCTTGATATTCTTCCACAAATGGAGGGACCTACAGTTTCAAGCCGACTCCGAACGGCAGATATTTTTTTTATGAGGAGCATGGCAGAAATACACTCGGAGGTTTGCCATTGGCTGCTGAGGGCCGACCGCTTAGAAAAATGTTTTTCTTAATTTTGTTGTGTCATCGAGACTCGAACCCACGTTCTCTCTGTGAATTCCGAATGATAGTCACGTACCAACCCATTCGGCTATGGCGGTCGTCAATGGGCATGAGACTACAAATAATATAAACAGTTTTTTTACTACCGGTCGCCCTCGGCTGGCAATGGCAGACATTCGAGTAAATATCTGTTTGGAAAAGACTTAACAAACGCCAATAGTCATTTGGAGACCATGCAAAGCCGAAGGAGCCATCTGTATATAGCGCTATCAAATGCTCGAAAAAGTAGTAGAAAGAAGTCGCTAGATCACGCCTTTTCGTGTGAATCAGAAGGTCTCAACTTAAGTCACTTTCTACCATCAGTCTTATAAAATTTCTATTTATCATCGATTTAAGACGTCAAGACGCTGTGACCTCCTCAATCGCTAAAGGAAGTAGTTAGAAAACAAGGGCTTTAGAATCACATAACTGAGACACTCTCGGCAAAAATCATTTGCTATTAATCAGTGCGTTGAAATTTTTATCTATCATCGATTTATAAGACATCAAGAATGCTCGAACAAGGAATAGAAAAGGAGTCATCCATAGTTCGTGCAACTCAGACGAAAGCAATGGAAATCATTTTCCCTCGCCAATGTCATGAAATTACTATCTACATTTAAAAAACCTGAATTATTTCGCTAATACAAGGTGGCACAAAATTAATCACCCAATCGGAAAATTCATATATTTTTTTGCATTGCATAAATCCTTTCATATCCCTCATGGGAGGAGTGGGCGCGGTACAACATTTGGAGACAAAGCATAGCAAAAATGTTCACGGATGGGTCGAAGTTGGACGGTAAGGTTGAAGGTAAAGTATTCTGCGAGGAAACAAACTCATATTTAGGTTACCGGACCACTATAATATTTTCCAAGCGGAGGTAGCCGCAATTAAAAAGGCAGTGGATTGGTTGCTTACTTCTGCAATTACTGTAGAGGAGGCAAATTGGTAAATAAATATCTACTCCAACAGCCAGGCGGTAATTAGGGCTTTGAGATCTTTGTTTGTGCATTCGAAATTAGTCGGGGAATTCGATATTAGGCTCATCTGGGCGGGAACCCAGTGACATAGCGGAAAACTGCTGGGTTGATGAGTTGGCCAGACAGGGGACCCTCGAGAAGGTCACGTCAACTCAGTGAGCACTGAGTTAGTGCACTAAAGTGCAAAGTTGAAGGGAACGTCTGAGGCTAATAAAGCCGCAGCTCTCTATTTTGGCAGGTGTGCTTACCTAAGCATTGTTCGTCCATTTTTCAGATTTTCTTTTGTTTTCCCGCGCTGTATGACATCACAATGGACGACTTTGATTATTTGTCCCTTTGGGCCTTCGTATTATCGTAATTTAACCTAACCATTTTTTTGGTTTTTTTTTTGCAAATGGCGTCCTACGTCAATCATTTTTGACACTTGCGAACTAGACAGCTGGAGTATGCAAATAGGCAAACAATGGAGCGCGTAAAAGTTAAAAAGAAGATTTCCATCACTCAAAATAATTTGTTTTTTTTTTTGTTTAGTAAAAAAGTTACTCAAAAACAAAATTGGATGATTAATTTTACACCACCTTGTAGTTGTTTCCTGTACTTGTTTGAATTTGTAATTTTCCACCTAAGGAAACATCCTCTATAACGCTTCATTTTCTTCAAATATTAGATGATTTAGAAGGTGTCCTATTGTTCTATGTCCGAAAGTTGTTTAAGGTTAAATAAATGCTTAGAGGTCTCGAAACCATTTATATAATTACGCGTTTAAAATGTGTGACATACAACAATACACCTTTGTGAAAACCCAATAAAAATATATATCTTGCCTCTCAAATGTTAAAAAGACATAATTTCATTTTTTCCATAAAAATTAATAAATCAGTGTTGTATGATTTTGGCCCAAAGCCCGTTTTGCCACTCCTTTCTGCGGCCATCAAAGCCACAGTTAGCAAATGGCTTACTACAACCCACAAGCGAGCTTGGCAGGCTGAGAGAGGCTGCAGATGAACTTAACTTATGTTACCTGTCACGTCCGATCGACTGTCGCAAACCCTTCCTGTCATCAAGCAGAAGAGAGTGCAGACGGCCGGTTGGACTGATGACGGGCCACTTTCTGTGGGCGAAGCACATGGAACGGGTGGTCATCTCAGAGCACAAGGCCCAGCTTGTGAAGAGGAGGATGAGACGGCGGACCACTTCCTGTGCGTCTGCCCCGCCTTCGCTCGAATCAGGTTTAAGGTCTTTGGCACTGATGTGTTAAGAAGCGACCCCCTTGGCTCCTTGGCACCACAAGATCTACTCAGATTTCTTCGGAGGTCGAGTAGATTTAAAGAAAATTAAAAGGGAATCCAAGTCTAGTACAATGGACTTAATTAATATCTGAGTGCTGCACTTGCTGGTGGTCCCGACAAAAAAAATGATTTTCTTGAGAGTTCACTTTAGTGGCTTCCCGTTGCCTTCTGACCAATTAACCGCTTATTTGTAAGACAGACACTTAACGAATATTTTTTTTCTTTTTTTGCACCTCGATGTCAAAAAGATTGCAATCAAGTCGATATTTGTCTGTTTTTGTCGGCGGGTGGTATTTTATTTACCACCTACTCCACACATCTGTCGAGCATTCCCCTATTCGAGGGCTGTAGACGCGTCCGATAGGAGATTGGCAACTACATACACACGAAGCTCCATTTTGGAGTTATAAAAAGTTTGAGAGAAATTAGAAAGATAATCCTCGTTGAAACACCCTGTATACGTTTACACACCACTCAAACACCTTACCTTATCATACTTCTTAAGTATTTTACGAAATCCGGTATAATTCAAAATCTGATAGTTACGCAAAAGTATCACATTCAAGTAGAGCTCACTAAATGCGATCTTGAAATCGTGACTGGCCCTGCGTGTCAATATCCTTGTCATATCTATTGTTGCTCTATGAAATCGGGCTTTAATGCGAACCGATGGGCGTGCCAATATGCTGGCGTCTGACAACTCCTTGGCCAAGTTCATTTCATCCTTCAAATTTGTGTATTTATGTATGATCTCAGCCAATTTGGCCTCGTAAAACATATTGATTTTTTCCAATTCTTTGTCGCAGGCCTCGAAAAATTGCTGCTGGAAATGAGACAAATGCTCATCGAGCTCAACGCTGCCTGACGGCGGCGCATGCGCTACGGCATCGAAAATCAACTCTTTTAATTGCTGCGTAAAAAAAAATAATGAGAGTGACGCAGAAAAGCGGCTAATTTTCATTGCTTAAACTTACGCCATATTCTATGTATTGTGTGCGCCATTCGGGTGTTAGATGCGTTTCGAGGTTTTGTTGAAATTTCATTTAGATAGAGGTGAAGTTGCGAATATGAACGCCGTCTTGCATTTGATTGGCTTTACTACTAAATATTTACGATCTTTGCTGCGCGCTGTTGTGCTCCATTCAAATGCCAAACTGAGACTCAAATTGTAAATATTTTTTTCGAAAAACTACAAACGATTTTGTTAGTATGTTTTCTTTATCTATTTTATATAGTATTTCTTTGCCTAGGCTGGAATGTCAAATATTTATTTTTATTAATTAAAGTAAAAACAAAAAACGCATGTAATGTTGGTAAGGGCTGAAATACTACCGTACAGAGTTTCATGTTGTACCGGAAAAAATTTAAATTTCCTGCAAGTAAACTCGTATTTTTTTATTTTTATTTTTGCTGGCATTTGTTTCGAAAACCTTCACCTGATTGCGCGCACAAATGGTTTGAATTTGAATTTGCCAAAATTTGTCCCTCACAAGAAAACCAAAGACCACACACCCACTTGTTGCCGCCGGTCATTGAAGAATGTGTGTATGCGTGTGTGTATGTATTTGTGGGATGTATGGATTATATGTATAGCACGTGCTATTTAAATGCGCGCATATTAAAAACAAATAAACTTGCATTTTTATAAAATCTACAGCGAGTATGTAAATGTACGTTTTTCAATGCTCTGTGCCGGTTGTAAGCCTGAGAAATGTGAGTCGCACGTGCATAACCGGCTCGAATTAATTTATTTTTAGCGCAGTTATGGCAGCTTAGTGCTGTAAGTCTACTGTAACATTGAATAATTCATTAAGACAATAATTTTTTATAAATCACTTTTAATTTTTATTTATTTGTTTTTTTTTAACCAGTTTTTTTTACCAATTTTCTTATCATCCACCCATAAATGGACTTTTATTTTATGCTCCAACTTTTAGTGCATATTTTTTAATAACTTTTTGTTTCTTTACCAACCACTTTAAGGTCAACCACATTTTTGATAACACGCAACGTAAATTTTTCTATGAATGAATGGTGTTTGCATTGAAATTTGTTTGCACTGAAATTGGTTTTCACGAAAATTTTTGCCGCTAACGCTACTAAAGCAAAGCGTATCGGAAACTGCAGAGGCTCACATCTCTACGCATTTGTTTGATACGTCTAAATTTATATTCTATATGCACATACATACATACATACATATGCAATCTAAATTTAGCTTCCAAAATACAGCTATTTGGCATCTTACAATTTCGCTTTCACTTACAACGTCTTCAGTTTTTATACGTACAACAAAAAAACCAAAAATAAGGAGAAATAATATGTTTTTTTTACCGCATAGCGGTGGCATCCATTAGCCACTGAACTATTAGAACTACGCGACTCTATAGAACTTCGCAACTTATTTGCTCTATACTGCAATAAATAACCATAGCACAAGGACTTATTGACAAGTTTTAACAATTTATTTATTATTTCATTTAATTTTAATAATTTTTTTTAATGAAAATATATTTCATACTCCTCCAAAAACCAAGTTTCAAACGTTTTACAAATTAAAAAAAAAAAACATTCAACAAATTTTCATCAAACTTTCACACTTTTTAGGAGTGGGTGGAGTGTAACATATGGAGACAAAGCATGGCAAATATGTTTACGAATGGCTCGAAGTTGGACGGAAAAGTTGGTGGGCAAATATTCTGTGAGTAGCTCCCCATCAAGCTCACATTTAGGTTACCGGACCACTGTAGTGTTTTCCAAGCGGAGGTAACTGCAATTAAAAAGGCAATGGATTGGTTGCTTACTTCTGCATTTACTGTAAAGGAGGCAAATAGGTAAATATCTACTCCGACAGCCAGGTGGCAATAAGGGCTTTAAGCTCTTTGTTTGCGCATTGGAAATTAGTTGGGGAATGCCTGACTTCTCTCCCGAGTGAATCCGATTACTTCGTTATTAGGCTCATCTGGGTTATCGGTCACAGCGGTTACACATAGAGAGAAACTAAAAGGCTGATAAACTGGTTAGACAGGGGACCCTAGGGACGGTTTCATCGCAAAACGAGCGAACCTGGGAACCTGTGATCTACTCCCTGAAAGATGGGCCTCACGTCAACTCAGTGAGCGCTGGACTAATGCGCAATCGTACAAAGTCGCGAGATCCTTCTGGTTACAGGTAAGTCGGGGGCGCTCGAGGGAACTTCTATGACTAACAAAGCCGCAGCTCTCGAATTTGGTAGGTATCCTTTCCGGACATTGTCCGTTAGAGGTACATGCGGTTAGATTTGGGATTACTTCAAGTTCTTTCTGCAGAAGCTGTCTAGAGGATGAGGTGAAATTATCTCAGCCCCCCTCCCCCTACTCAGCTGCCCTGCTCTCGTTGAGCAAAGGCATCTGGGCTCTCACTTTTTCGCTACACATGCGGATTTGCGGCTTTAAATATCATACACCTGGTGAATTTCATCAAAAACTTGAAGCGGTTAATACGAACGTAATTGGCCCTTGGCGGCCGTCATCCTCTAATCCAAAGCTGTTACAACAACCCTAATTCCTCTCTGATTCTCTCCAATTCCTCCCTAAAGCGAATCATCTCATCGCTCCTAGCATTCTGGCACTCATACTACTACTTACATATCTATCTACATTATTTTATGCAGTTACAAGCAACCGTTATAATACACAAGTGCCCGTCCACAGGACAGTCGCTTCAACGTTACCGGAACGACCTGGATTTATATCCGGCTAAGGTCTTTCCGCTCCAGCAGCATTACCCGTAAATGTATGGGGAATGTTCATGCTGCTGTAACAACAACAAAAACAACAAGTGCATTAGTGCGCTCAGGTATAATGGCTTATATAAGTATTATAGGATTATCTAATAGGGACTGGTCAATGGTGACAAGCTGTGACGGTCATGCTGTTTCGACGGCGTCTGTCAAATCTACTGTCATCCAGTCACTTTTGCTACATCCCCAATGAATTTGTCTTAAGGCGACCCGGTGGTCTAGAAATTTCAAAAATCGATTTTTTATTTTTTCGATATTTCGGTAGCATAGTATCTTAAGAATATACTGTGAAATTTTCATGCTGAAACTCCCAGTATTATAGCTTCTACAGCCCATTAACTAGGTAGATAGTGGTCCGCGCGCATCTGTACCTCCAACTTTAAACTCATTTATCTCGAAACGACTTTTTTCAGCCTGGTGTTGTCAAAAAAAAAAAAAATGTACAGCCGAATGAAATTTCGCGTACAACATCAATGGCAATCGCTCGTACTAGAATCATATTATTATTTCAATTATTTCGAATTTTTTTGATCAAAAAACTGAAAAAACCCCCTATTTTAAGAATAAAAAATTCAAAACCATTATTTCAATTTTTTTTATCTAGTACGAGACACATTCTGCAAAGAGCTCCCCATCAAACTCAAATTCAGGTTACCGGAACGCTGTTCCAAGCAGAGGTGGCCGCAATCAAAGAAGCAGCTGACTGGCTACTTACTTGCGTAATAACTGTTAAGAAGGTAAATATTTACTCCGATAGCCAAGCGGCCATTAGGGCTCTAGGCTCTATTATGGTGCTTCGAAGCTGGTCAGGGAATGCCTGGTCTCACTCTCGATTGCATCAGAATTCTTCGACATAAAGATAATTTGGGTACCTGGTCACAGTGACATTGCAGGAAACTGCGAAGCCGACGAGCTGGCCAGACAGGGGACCTGTGAGGCAATGTGTCCGCGAAAGGAGAGGATCGGGATCCCCTTGACAACCTGCGCTCTACTCCTGGAAGGATGGGCTATGCACCAACTCAGCGAACGCTGTGCAAGTACACGAACGTGTAGGGTCGCGAAGTCCTTCTGGCCACGTTTGGATAGGAGGCGTTCGAGGGATATCCTGGGGATGACAAAATCTCATATCTCAAATTTCGTGGGCATCCTCACGGGGCACTATCAGCGGGAATTACTTCGAGTCCTTTTTGCGTCAGCTGTATGAAAGATAAAGCGGAATCACTCTGCTCCTTAACTGCCCCGCTCTCGCGGCACTAAGGTTTAAGCATCTTGGTTCTCACTTCTGTTTTGCGCCTGCTGACATAGCAGGTCTTGATATCAAAAATCTGATGAACTTCATCAGCAGCATAAAACGGCTAACACAACCGCAAATTAGTCACCGTTCATAGTCCACAAATAGTCAACCCTCGCCACCCCTCTCATTTTCATCCTATCGTTTTTTTCTTCACTGGTATCACAAAGGATGAACCACACTGCTTTCGTCCAAGGGGGCGCACTCTCTGGGTAACCAATAAAACCTAACCTAACGAGACATAGCTACAGTCACTGATTAATGATTTTTTTGGTTTTTGTGTTTCAGATAAATAGAAGAGCCAAAATGGACAACACCGTCCAGTTCCAATTTTTCGAGAGGGTCGACTTCAGCGCCATTTTTAAAATTATTAAGATAAAAAAAAATTATTTTGGTTTTTGTATATAAAAGAAGTTAAATAAAAAGTTTAAAAAATTTAAATATCGTTTTTCACTTTTAGTCCAGTCATTTGGTAAAAAAAAAGGGAATTACCTGGAAAGTTTTCCGGGAGTTTTCAAACTAGGTAATTTTTGTAGATTTTGGCATGCTCTTTTCGAATTTCAACTTTGCCACCTCGTATCTGCGACGCTAGCACCGCCATATTGAAAAAATGGTGCCTAAAAACAGTTTTTTTTTACAATATCTCCATTCCGACGCATTTTATGAGAAAAACATATGTATACAAAATTAAACTAGATATAATTTCCTACATTTTATGTTATTACGATTTTTTTATAAAATCGATAGTTTTTGGCGTACGAGCGCCACAAAGTAATATTCACCTACACCACCACGTTTTTTCGTATATTTCTCTACAATAATCTTCTACTATAGCAGGTTTTAGAAAAGCAGGTATAAGGGTAATGTGTCGCCTTTGTTGATGGGTCCCTTTCTCTCTCGACCTTCAACGAAACATCTGTCGGTAGAACTGACATCATCATTTGGCATCGTGGTGAACCATTTTCATCTATTTGCAGTAACTACATCACGTACGTTCGATCTAAATATATGTAAATCCAATGCCATAATCGTATTCGACGGATATCCAGAAAACTCAAGTTACGTAATCAATGAAAAAAGAAAAAAAATTTTTTTAGAGTACAGAAATTTTATTGTCAAAAGTAATAATTAGCTACATTTAGGTATGTAATAAATCAACTCTTCGAGGTACTGAAAAAAACTCTTTCAAAATTATTTGCGGATCGATTTTGACATCGCGACGTACATAGAGTGAGGCTAAGCCGTTCAGGCGATCTTCAGACATTGTTAATCTGAAATACGTTTTCAGTCGTCGCAAAGTTGCCAAGGATCGTTCATTCGTCGCTGTTGTCACAGGCCAAACTGCCATCACGCGAAGCATCTGGTTAACATTTGGAAACGCATCTTCATTACAAATATCGAGTGCTTCAAGTGAGTTTTTTATTTCCTTTCCGACAATGAGCTTCCGCCAAAGTTGTGCTTCGTTCACCCAAATTTCACGGGAATCGTCGTGCAAAATTGAACAGTATGGTTGGAATAGTTGAGCGCAGGACTCTTCCTCGAAAATTTGCATTTTGTTGGGAAAAAGGCAAGCGAAATTTGATAAAATATTGCGGTGATTTAAGAATCGAGATTGCAATTGTACCAGAAACGAATCAATATACGGTATGTAGATTGTTATGCGGAAATAATCTTCAGCTGAATCAGTTTGTACCTTGGAACGTTGGGTCTGTTTCGACGCAATCCTTGGCTTTCGCAATTCAATTTCATATTGTTCGCTAATTTCGCTCACGCTTTTGAAAATTTGTCTAAACTCACCCTCAGCGTTTTCTCTTCTTTCCATCAAAATTTGTTTCGCTGCATCAGCCAATTTGATAGCCTCTCCCAGATCTTGATTTTCTCCTTGAAGTACTCGACTCAGGGACAATGTGAGAGAATGCACCGAGCTCAAAATATGCATGGATATCTGTAAATTTGCGGTTTTTATAGCTGAAAGCAGTTGAAAAGCTCCAGACGAAGTCGTTTGGTCTTTCCAGGTAGTAGAAATCACTTCAAGAGCGCGAATCACTGCTGGTTGCAAATGAAGATATGTTGCGACGGACTCGTGCTGCTCTACCCATCTGGTTTTACAAAATTGTTTCAATTTCTTTACTCGAGATTCCGATAGATGTTCGTTTTCATTTATTGCACCCTGAAGGGCATTTTGGCGTTTCGGATAAATGAAGAAGGAATGGATATTAAAGATAAATTATTATTTAATGCTTCTGTGATTTAGTACTATGAGATTTATAAAGAAATTTATAAAATGTCACAGTTCCTACTTAAGTAGCAACACTTGCTTTGTGAGTTGTCATCGGCAAAATTAGAAATAGATTTAATTCGGCGACAACTTCAATTTGCAGTTTTGCCGCTTGAAGTTGTGCTGTCGTCAAAAAAATCGGTTCCATAAGAACGCGTGTAAATTAAATTTGACAGATACTGACTGTCGCTCGCTGTCGTCTATGTAGACACAGTATCACGACGAAGCGGTTAAATACGCATTGCGGGAACAACAACGAACAGAAAGGAGTATTTACATATGTATTAAATAAGTATATCTACTATGTATGTAGTCATTACAAGCTTTCAATTCGGTTTTTTATGTGTGCGAAAGCGAGAGAAAATGCCACATTGCGGTTCAGTTATAAGTAATAAGGCAAATTTAAACCGCTTTGCACTTACAAGTGAGTGCACGAACGTAAATGACAATTTTAATACATACACCCACCAAAAAATTCGATCCGCATCTAAGGCTGTAAAGAGTACCTATCAGATGGAATGGAATTTGGCCATTTGAAATATAAATGTTTGCTGAAATCTCCCTAAAAGGGGGTGTACTTTCTCAAACCAGGAAAAGGTAAAATTACCCAACAAATATATTCCACTGAAAGTATTATAGATCAAACAGCTGCAGATCATATTCTATTTCTGCATGCATTCATTCAGTGGCTGTGATACAACATATGCACTCTTTAATCAAGGAAAAATGAAATTCATTAATGTACTCCGAAAAAATCCTATTTTAAACCAGGTTATTCAGGTATTTAAAAATCCAAACGTCGATCCAGAGATTATTGCTAAAGCAGGAGAACGTTCTCTTCTTGAATTATACGGTTACAGTGATGTGAAAAGTTAGAAAATCCTGTCTTTAAATGAGTACAGATATGCATGCTTCACAAAATCAGCATATAAAAATAAATTTAATATTGCGCCCTACCACCGACAGAGGCAGCACCACGACAGCGTTCATTCCGAACCTATCACCAGGTTCAGCAGTGGTACGGGAATGAACAAAATGCAGAACAATGGTGATGGAACAGAAACAAAACTGGGTTAGTTCCTGTTACGACACTCGAGCCCCCAGCTCCAGAATCCTTGGTAAAACTTATTTCTTGTAAATGTAAATAGGGATGTCAGAAGGCCTGTGGATGCAGAAAAGCTGAGTTAAAATGCTCCGTTATATGCACAAATTTTAGTGGGGCTTGTAAAAATTCGCAAGTGCAATTGGATTACGATGAAGAAGAAGAAACTGCAACTATTTTAGAGCAAACGTTTGATGAAACGGCCAACGAAGAGGAATGTGATGAGTCTGATAATCGTATCGCAGATGATGCGGACGAGATTTCAATCAGCGACGTCTAGATCGGTGCCAAAGACGAACTCGCAACGCCTGGTCCATCAGAAACGGTAAAACTAGGAGATTGGGCTAAATTTTCGAAAGTGTGCATCACACGTGGATTAGGCTTACAGAGGACACCACGATAAAAAAAAACGCGCCGCTTATCTTGCCTCCAGGTGGTGTGGAAATAAGTTTTTTTCGAAAACGCTTATTAAAATGTACTTTGTGGTGCTCATACGCCAAAAACTATTGATTTTACAAAAAATCGTAATAACATGAAATGTAGGAAATTATCTCTAGTTTGATTTTATATATGTAAATATGTTTTTCTCATAAAATACGTCGGAATGGAGATATTGTAAAGAAACTGTTTTTATACGCCATTTTTTCAATATAACGGCGCTAGCGTCGCAGATACGAGGTGGCAAAGTTGAAATTCGAAAGGAGCATCCCAAAATCTATAAAGATTATCCAGTTTCAAAACTCCCGCAAAGCTTTCCAGGTCAAACTACCAGATGACTGGACTATTTTTTATTGTAAAATAAAATTCCTGAAAATACCCTAAATTTACGAGCTCTAGACCACCGGGACCCCTTAAGCCCTAGTAGTTCTACCAAAAACTATAGCGTTTTCCAATAAAATACATACACTTCAATCCTTCTTTGGTTTCAATCGAGGTCGCGCCTATGCATAGGTTCCCAAATTAGTTGGGTCTATATTTTCGCACCGGCTCGGATTTATTTCTCACTAAGAATTGTTGCTGTCAGGAAAAATTTATGAAATATGGACTGTGAGCGTCAAAGTAAAGTGTACAGGGATATATTTTACAAATATGATGTCGATTTAGTATTTTGTTGATTTCCCTTTAGCTTTGATAACGGAAGACAGTCTTCGGGGCATCGACTCAACTAGTTTTTTTTGTTACGTCAGATGAAATTTAATCCCACTCTTCCTTTATAAAGAGTTTCAGCATATCCATATTGGAGATTGTCTTTTTCCGGATTTGGCGATTTAAATGCTCCCACAAATTTTCAATAGGGTTTAAGTCCGGAGACTGTGGAGGATGATCCAATGTCTTAGGAGTACGATAAAGCAGCCATTATTTTACTATTTTTGCTGTGTGCTTGGGATCATTATCTTATTGAAAGATCCAAGATCCTTGCAAGTTTAATTTCTGCACACTGGTTAACAAATTATTTTGCTTTGATATTCAGATAATCTGTTTTGTTCATGGTACTTTCAATAAAAACCAAATTGCCAACTCCAAATGCCATACATACATCCCCGCACCATCACTGAACCCCACCGTGTTTAACAGGGGTTATCAAATTTTTGGTCGGCTAACTTACTATTTTTTGGTTCTCCAGACTTTAACCGTTTTTTTCTGCCCAAATACTTCGAAGTTACTTTCATCGCTAAACAGGACATTATTCCAGAAAGAAACATCCCGATTTTCGTATTTTTTGCATAATCAAGACGTTTTTTTTGATTAACTGTCGATATAAGCGTATTTTTTCGTGGGAGACGACCATGTAACCCATTTTCGTGCAACGCTCAACGCATTGTGCTGGCACTTACGCGAGTATCTGATGCAGTTGAAACTTTTTGTGATATTTTGACTGCACATTTAAAGGGATTTTCCTTCACATCACGCACTATAGACCTTACTTCAGTCTCAATTTTGGACGGCCTGCACCTGAGCGATTTTCTACTTTGCCGAACTTTTTGTATTTGTCAATTATTTTTTTCACAGTATTATGGCTTCTGTTGATTATAGAGCCAATTTCACGAAAGGTTTTACCTTCATTGCGAAGCTTTAGTACCAGTTCTCTAACATCAGTCAAAGTTTGTTTACCCATTATTGGAAAAAATAAATAATAGAATTTAATTTACTGTAGACAAAAACTGTTCACTCTGCCGATCGAAACCAATTAAAATACAATGAGAAAAAAGTTTCAATGCAACGAAAAAGGAAGTAAACAACCAAATATTGGGTTGGGGAAAAAGTAATGTCGTATTTTTTCAATTGAGCGCAACATTTAAACATATCTTGCGTTGTATTTTTGCATCGGGTCACACTAAACGGCGATTTGAAGACGACAATCTGTACTACAAGTGTCTCTTTGACAGTGTTGTGATCGTACGTTTCAGTCTTAAGTTATAGCGCGTCAAAGATGGAGTCCACCAAGCAATAAATTCGTCATATTTTACGTTTTTACTACCTTAGAGGTAAAACTGCAATGAAGGCGGCGGCAAAAATTTGTGAAGTTTATGGGCCTGATACTGTAACGATTCGCACAGCACAGCGTTGGTTCGATCGATTTCGTTCTGGTGTAGTAGATGTCGAAGAAGCACCCCGTCCTGGTAGGCCAATCGTCGTAGAGACTGATAAAATCGTTGAAATTATCCAAAGAGACCGGCATGGAGCATTCGCTCGATTAGTCAGGAACTAGGTGCAGACCACAAAACCGTTTGGAACCATTTGCAGTAGATTGGATTCCAAAAAAAGCTGGATGTTTAGGTGCCACACGTGTTGACGCAAAAAAATCTCTTGGACCGAATCAACGCTTGCGATTCTCTGCTAAAACGAAACGAACTTGACCCATTTCTGAAGCGGATGGTGACTGGCGATGAAAAGTGGATCACGTACGACAACGCCAAGCGAAAAAGATCGTGGTCGAGAAGCGGCGAGCCGGCCGAAACCATTGCCAAGCCCGGATTGTCCATCAGGAAGGTTTTGCTGTGTGTTTGGTGGGATTGGAAGGGAATTATCCACTATGAGCTACTTAGCTATGGCCAGACCCTTAATTCGGTCCTCTACTGCGAGCAAGTTGACCTTTTGAAGCAGGCGATTGACCAGAAGCGGCCAGAATTGGTCAATAGGAATGGTGTTGTGTTCCACCAGGACAACGTTCATCCTCACACATCTTTGATGACCCGCCAGAAGCTACGGGAGCTCGGATGGGATGTCTTATCACACCCACCATATAGTTCGGACCTGGCACCAAGTGACTATAATCTCTTTCGGTCCATGCAAAATGCCCTTGGTGATACCAAGTTGGCCTCAAAAGAGGCTTGCGAAAACTGGTTGTCTGAGTTTTTTGCAAATAAGGAGGGGGGTTTTTATAAAGGGGGGATAATGATGTTGCCTTCTAAATGGCAACAAGTTTGCAAAAAAAAAACGGGGCATATTTGACTTGAATCGGATAATTCTAAGTACGTTAAATAAAGCGTCAAATTTCGATCACAAATACGACATTTATTTTCCCCCAACCCAATATAACGGTATTTTTTACGGTACAACATCGCTAAAATGCTACGGATGTACGTTATACACTTTATTTTGACGCGTAAAATATGCACTAAATTTTGTTTTTGTTGTAAAACTTTTGTTGTTTTCTAGTATTAAGTATGTAGTATGTTTTAAGCTCTTACAACAACAACAACGCAGACGTATACAAGTTAAAAAGATTTTATTACAATATACAGTAGACTCGAGGTTGAGGGAACTAATTCGTGCACGGGCTATTCCCCTCAACCCAGACTTTCCCTTCAATTGAGATTAAAATTATACATGTACAGAAGTGGGCGGATTATAAATATTTTATTAATACTGTTGTATGTAAGGTAGAGGTACATAGTTTGTGCAGTGAGTGTATTTATTTCATGTAATAAAAACATATTATTTAAAGAAGTCCAATATAGTACTTTGCTTTTTCTTAGCTTCCAGTGATTTTTTCACTGCAATATCCCTGATATTGTTAAGAAAAATGATGTGTTCGAGCGAGTTGGTATTGTGTTCAGTCCAATGGATTGCTTTGTCAAAAATTTTAATGGCTTCAGCTGCCTCTATGCCTGTCATGCTCATCCTCATCCTCATCAGATGCCTCAACAGGTTGATTAACATCATCGATAACGCCTTCAGTACCATTAGCGCAATTGTCATCTATTCCTGTCCATATTCTTAGTTCGTTGACACTTAGGTTTGACTGAAATAAAAAAATTATGGCATGTTAAGTGCACGTATAACTGTAATGATTGTGTTTTTTACCTGTGGAAATGCAGTTTCAGTTAAATTGAGTATTCTTCAAATTCGGAATGTTGTTGTGCAACTATCTGCTGTCTTAAAACACTGAGAGGCACATCATCCTCGATACACTCATCATTGTCTATCGGATGTTTATAGTCAAGTAATGGACACCAACATGTTTTAATAACGTCGGCATCGACTTTTTGCCATGCTTGGGTCAAAAGGCAAATGGCATCTTTCAAAGTAATTTTTTTTTAAAAGTCGGCTATTTCGTCTTTACCAATAGCTGATTTTAATAAATTTGTTCTATAGTGCAACTTGGTTAACCTTATTATATTCTGGTCCATCGGCTGGAGAAGGGGTGTTACATTTGGTGGCATATATAAAACGAAAATTGAACCACATTCTGTTTTTAATAACTTTTGTTTTGGATGGCACGGTGCATTATCTAAGATCAAAACAGCTTTGACTGGTAGACCCTCGTGTATTAGGAATGTGGTAACCTAAAAAACTAAAAAAAAATTTATTTAGTTCAATTTATTATTTACTCTGTTATGATTTAATTTTAATTTTTTAAATTTACCTCTGGTACAAAGGAATTGTGGAACCATTCTTCAAAAATGTCCGCAGTCATCCATGCTCTTTTTGAGCATCTGTAGTTCAACGGAAGCTTTCTGAATGATCGTGGTTTTTTGGGTTGACCTATTACTAATGGCTTCAATTTGTGTTTGCCAGTTGCATTAGTGCACACTAAAACTGTGACTCGCGCCTTTTCACTTTTTCTTCCGCACGCATTTTTTTCATTTGAGCTAACGTATGTTTTGTCTGGCAGTAATTTCCAAAATAATCCAGTTTCGTCAGCATTGTAAACCTGGTTTTCATCCAACTGTAAATCATTTTTTAGTCGCCAAAACTTTGCCTTGAATGCTGGCACTGCTTCTTGATCAGAAGACAGTTTTTCACCGCAAATTTTCAACAATCTAATTCCAAATCTAGCCTTGAATCCATTTAGCCAGCCCGAACTTGCGTTAAAGCCACTTCCATTTCCATAAATTTTTGCATGGAGTTCTTTAGCTTTTTCTTTAATAAGGTTTCCAGATATTGGAATATATCGACTTCTTTGAGTGATGAACCATTTATATAGCTTAATTTCCATATTAGCAAACTCACCCTTCTTGAGAGACTTCCGTTTAATGCTGCACGCTGTCGATGCTTTTAAATCTTTCTTTTGCCATTTTTTATACGTGATATGATCGATTTGGTAACACCATATTGATAAGCCAATGATTTTAATGTAAACCCTTTATCGAGCTTTTGTATAATTTCATATTTTGTTTTGAGGGGTAAAAACCTTTTCGCTTTCATAGTTAACTAGCAAAAGTAAATCACTATCTTATTTCGCACAATTGTTTCAACGCACTGAACCGAACTAAATAGCTTTACACTGGACAATGTACACAATATACATATATGTATATGTATATACCAATCATATACGCATTCTAACATAACTGTAAAATAACTGAAATTGCATAAAAATTTTGAGGTTCCTTCTACTCGGTACTTATTAGATTGAAGGTTCCCTCTACAGAGTACTCAATGTAAGAATTTTTGTGGTCCCCTCAACCGAGTAGTTCCCTCAATCCGGGGTTCCCTCAACCGCGAGTCTAATGTTTTTCACATTTTTCATCTAAAAATAATCGCACATTTTTTATTTGTATAAATGAAATTTAATTGTATATGTATTAGTTAGTATTAGTAAATATTACAATAGTTAGTGTTAAAATAATTCGTTGACCTATTTTTACGCTTACAATCGAAGGATGATCAATATTATTTCAGTTTGAACAATATTCTTAAAATCGCTCATCAATAAAATGAGTATCTAAAAAATTTAGATTAATTTTTCATTACTTCAGCAAGTGCGCCTAGGGCTTATTACGTAGAAAAAGCAATAACAAAGAACTATTACAGATTTGATTTGCATGTTTTGTTTTTACAATTATAAAACTTACGTAAATGTTTAACATTGTGATAAAAATTCAATTTGGGGAATGCTTTGGGTTGGCAAAAAATAATTTCGCTATCGATCATTACATTATTAGGCATACATATAATACATACATATGTGTGTGTGTGTATACTAAGTCTAAATGGTTTTAATTTCTTGTCTTTTCAATTACATACCACATTTGTTTTGAATTGGTTAGTATAAAAACAAAAATCAAAAGAGCTCAACTTTACAAAATGTATAAGTACGAAATATTATTTGTAATTATTTACATAAGTAATACTGCCAAGAATATATTTAAAATTATTGTAGAATGTTTACAAAATAAACAGTTCACAATGCAATAAATGGGAATTTTACTACTTAATGTCACATTGGTTGGCTCTGCAGAAAACAACAGCGGTAGAATAGCAAAACGAGAATCAACCTACACTTTAAGTACTTAAATTAATGCCCAAAGAGATAATTGAACCATATGTGTTTACGTTCATATACAGAACGGCTGGCAAAAAAAATTTAAATATGTTTTATCTATGGCTTTTTTGCTAATATTAAGTTTTTTTTTTTGTTTTACTTTTCAAGTTTTCAGTTTTTCCTCTTTTCAATTTTCACAATGGAAGTATAAACTTTAGTGCAAGGCAAGCAGTCAACGCCTTTCAGCATTTAAACAATTATTAAAATTGACGTTGCTTTTAGCACAGCGGTGTGTGTGTGTGTGAGTGAATTTATAACTTCTTCGTGCCGTCAATATCGATGCTAAGATCCTGCATTGAACCACGCGGCTGTAGTAAACTGCGCTTTTCAGGATCTTTGGTTTTCTTCGGTTTCGGGCGATTGGTTTTCGTATAACGATTAATAACACCATCCGGTTCGTCCATCATGCGCAATATTTGTGTTTGATCGGATGAATCGATTGGTGCAATGGAAATATCACGAACGGCACGGAATTTACCACAATTATTGAGATGTTCATTCTCCAAGCGGAAGAAGTTCCAAACGAAGCGTCTATTTAGGGATAGCAATTAGCGATGTTAATTAGAAATTATGCGTGCAAATACCTAAAAACTTCCGAAATGCCTGTAATGGACGTCATCACATCACTGCTAACTATTTTCATTTCAGTCAAGTAAAATGATAAGGCCCAAAGGAAGCGCAGCACCAAATCTTCGATGATGGCAAAGTAGTAAAATCCCTAGGCGAGTTAAAAAAAGATTGAATTATTTGAATATTTTTGTCAATTTACTATTTGCACTCACTGTTGAGTAGACAATCTCCTCGCGCAAAAATGTGTTCTCGCCCGCATTCTTATCGAATAGACCCCAATCCATTTTAATATCCCAAGTGTAGGCGTAACAGGAAGAGATGATAGAAGCAATAATCCACAACCAAGTGAAGGGGTTATCGAACGTGCTGGCGTAGTATCCTGTTCAAATTGTAAGAAATATTCTTAGTTAAGATATGATACAAAAGTGATTGAGAGAGAGTTTCAATATCGCAACTGAGGGAAAAGCATAGATCCATAATCGAGGAGTCACCCATCATTACGAGTTGAATCAAATCAATCATTTAAATTTAATTATTATTTTGAGATTTTAAAATTTACGATCAATCACTACCCAGGCGAATCTATTGGGTTGGCAACAATGTAATTGCGGATTTCACTCACAGATGGCTTCAGTTGAATTTTAAGGTTTGCAGACGTAGTTCACATGTAAAACAAATTTTGTTATTTGATAGTTGGTAATTCAGCAGTCAATCAATAAAAAACGTTTTTTGATCGGTTGCGTGGTTTTTGTTTGGAGTTGGTTGAAAAATGGAAAATCAAAAGGAACATTTTCGTCATATTTTGCTTTTTTATTATCTCATAAAAAGTTATGTGCTGTTTATGGTGACGAAGCCTTAAAAAAAACGGTTTGCCAAATTTTATTCTGGTGATTTTTCACTCAAAGATGAACAACGCGCTGGTCGTCCAGTTGAAATGCATGGCGACCTAATCAAAGCAATAACCGATTCGTATCGTCACAGTACAACACGTGAGACTGCAGAGAAGCTTCATGTATCACATAAATGCATCGGAAATCATTTAAACAACTTTGTTCAAAAACTCGATACATGGGTTCTTCACGAACTGAAAGAAACGCATTAAACGCAACGCATTAACAGCTGTGATTTGCTAAAGAAACGTAATGAAAATGATCCATTTTTAAAACGACTGATAACTGGCGATGAAAAATGGGTTGCTTACAACAATATCAAGGCCAGGTGAACCAACTCAAACAACATCAGAGCTGATATTCATCAAAAGAAGGTTTTGTTATCAGTTTTGTGGGATTACAAAGAATTTGACTACTTTGAACTCTTACCACCCAACCGAACGATCGGCTCTGATGTCTACATTGAACAACTAACGAAATTAGACAACGGAGTTGAAAAAAAAAACCCGAACTGACAAATCGAAAAAGTATTGTATTCCATCATCACAATGCAAGGCCACACACATCTTTGGCCACTCGGCAAAAATTATTGGAGCTTGGTTGGGTTGTTTTGCCACATCCACCACATAGTCCTGACCTTGCATCATCTGATTACTTTTTGTTTCGATCTTTACAAAACTCCTTTAATGGTAAAAATTTCAATAATGATGATGATGCCAAATCGTACCTGATTCAGTTTTTTTGGGAAATTCGGCGATTCAGCCTATCACATGCATAACCATTTCCCATGCATTCACACACTCGTCCAATCAGTGCTTGTTCAGATGGCATCGAAGTGTTATTGGCTGATTATTTTCGTATAGCACTAACACAAGCTAAATTTTGTTACACACATCCCGAATGACGTTGGCCCATCAGCTGAATGTTTGCAAAGTGGATTGCTCTAAATTTTTGGGAGAGTTTGACGGGGGCGGTGGTGACGGTGGAGGTGTTATCTGAGTGACACAGCCCAGACCCAATTAGCACTAAGATGCCATTTTGATACAACCCTTGTAAAACCACTGATTTTTATTAGTCAAACCATCTTGATTTGAATATGAATCTGCCTATGTCGTCTATTTTCCTTTCTGTAATTTCTTTCAAGTTAACAATTGAGAATCTCCCAGCATTCTATGTCGTAGAGCACCCATACTTAGGCATTCACACAGTTAGTGAAATACTGTTTCCTTAGATTCTTCTTGATTGCAGCTTCTGCATCTATCGTTGTTCGGCCACCCCATCTTCGTGGAATGGTCTCCCAAAGGCCAGTGGGCCGGTTATTATTGGCATAATTCTGAATATGTCTGCTCGTGGCGTACTCAACAACTCGTCAGTACTGAATTTGTTGTTTAGTTATTTTGCAGGTATCCATCTGACAACGGCCTGATTCTAGAAAAGTGAGAATATCTGCCTTTTGCGCACGCCTTGGGGACAGCCTATTTCTACTACTTCGGATTCATTATAGAGTGTCCCCTGTGTTGCTAGTTAATCAGCTTCTCATTTCCTTCCATGTTCCTGTGGCCAGGTACCCAGATGAGAGTGATGTGTGTATAGTGCGCACTAAAGCTTTAAGTTCTTCTTTTCATTGTCTGACAATTTTTGAATTTGTTATAGGTGACTTTAAAGCTAAGATGGCTGCTTAACTATCTGGAAAAATGCATACTTCCGATAGTTTTCCACAATTCCAATTCCCCAGGCGAAAACACTTGAAAGTTTAGAGGTCTTTCGACTATACACCGGTGCCACGGTCCATCTAGGATTCGTCTGAATACAGTGCAGTTGTCTCAAATCCCATTCCTTTCACGTGGGGAAATTGTTTTTAAACTCTAATTTAAAGTCTAGGGTAGTGATGGTAAAATCTGTTGAGTATCTAGTGAACCTTTGGCTGTCTAAATAACACTATGACCAAGCATCCTAGCATTCCAAAAACTTCTTTTCTTCTTTTATTCTGAAGGCCATATTCGTTGCTGTTAGTCGTAGTTGTAAGTCTATTGGAAGCAGACAGACCATGACATTAAATGCTTCTGTTGGTCATGACTTCATAACTCCAGTTATTCCTGCGCAGGCTGCTACGGTTTTTAGCCGCCTAACGTTGTACGGTTTATTTAATGCAGGCGACCTACTAATGCTCCGTATGATATAATCGGTCTTACAAAATGTGAGTTTAGGCTTTGAACCCTAAGTTTTACTGATAACCCTTTTGCAAGTGTACTAAGCTACATAAGCTTTTTCTACATTGTGCCTCCAGTTAAGCATCAAAAAGTTTGAAACTTTGATATTTAAATGGTTTTTATAGGAGAATGAACGATATTTTCATTAGAAAAAATATTAAAATTAAATGAGAAACAAGTAAAGTATCGAAACTTGTCAATAAGTGTCTGTGCCATAGTTATTTAACCAAGGCGAATTTATTAAAGGTGGTGTTGGTAAATCAGCTGATTTGTTTTTTTTTTTTTTTTCTTTTCTTCCACATGGACACGGGCTGTCAGCTCAGAATGAAGCAAGGCGAATTCATTATTAGTTTTGTAGTTTCCCAATACTTCGCTTTGACAATCAAACGTACAAAATATTGTTGTTGGTCTAGAGCCAGCATCTTTAAAGAATGCGCATTGTATTTAATTGATTTTTTTTATTGCAAATAATGATTATTTTCGGTCGAAAATTCGCGTCTAAAAATAATAATTTAATACTCACTATTATTGAAACTCCTCAGCGTTGCGAATATCACCACAGCAAAAGTGCTCGAATACTTTCCAGCATTGACCAAGTGCGGAAATGCCTCACGACTATCCCGATAACGCCGCAAACATTGCGCAAAACGGAACCACGCCGGCAGGCAATTAAATATCGGACGTATAAGAAAATCTTTTTCCATGCATGCAGTAGCATCTTGCGCCTCAAACCAATTGCCATTGGTGAAATAGAAACACACCAGATACTCGAAATCCAGCAATGCCGTGGCGAGTGAATTCAATTGATCGCCCAGCCAGAAATCGGCAAAACCGACATGGAAAAAGGGCGCCGCTACCATGCGGCCCTAGGAAACAAAGTGATGTAAATTTATGGAGATACTTATTAGCAGAAATACTATTATGACTCACGGTTATGCGCAACAACCAGAAACGTGCGTCGTGATGGAATACATGAAACGGATTTACCAAGAATGCCACCATTACAATTGTCAATGTCAACGGATTAATGAAGGCCGGTATGCTTAGACTGGCGCTGTATAAAAAGCTTAACATACTCAGTGTCCAAATAACGCCAAATATAGCAGATAATTCCATTAGGTGTTGTTCGGAGAGATGATTACGCGGATCTAATTCGAAGATGAGCACATGATTAACGCCCGACGAACGCCAACCGTATATATTGACGCCAATGAGGAAAATAAATTCAATGATGAGTAGCGGACCGCGATAAAGACGAAACGTGACCTTGAGATTTTCGCCGCTGATGTCGTGGAAAATCGCTGAAATGAAAGTAAAAAAATTACATTCACACAAAAGTGAAAAATTTAATACATTTGAAATTTTTAATGAAAGAAGAAAATGCGCGAATAAAAATCATGAAATGAAAAACTCGCTTAAGAGTCAACAAATTACTCTTAAACATAGTTGAGCAGCTATTTTTGCTTGGATGCTATCATGCAGATAATTCAATAGGCACCTGCTGCAAGCGCACCTACCTCCCGGGCAAGTCAGTAGATATATTTAACACTTGGGCACTCGAGAATATTTATAAGACCAATGTGATACCAGTACAACTACCAGGTATTTCAAGTGCGAGTTTATTTTTCAGATGTGCATGGTTTTGACAGCTGTCACAATTCGATAAACTCTCTTCCAGAATTTCAGAGCAAATTTACAATTTCTTAACATAAGCTCAATTTTGCTCGAAAACTTTATAAAAATAATTAAAAACTACTACGAAAAGTCGACCAGAGATAGGAATAAAAATTGTACGAGGTGTGTTCAAAAAGCATCGCGAATTTTGAATTCTCTCTGGTTACGTATATTCGAATTTCGATTTTTTTGTGGCGATATGTTGGTACTCATGTCTCTCACTCATGCCGACGAGTTCGGCCATTTTGAATGTTCAGTTAATTGTTGACAGCTGCTTTGCTTGCACGTGTTTCGGCGTGTCGGACGCCCGAGCACTTCAACAACAGACGAAAAAATTGATGAAGTGAAGAAAATGGTATTGGCCAATCATCGTATCACCGTTAGAGAAGTTGCTGAGGACCTAGACTTATCGATTGGCTAATGGCACGATTTTTTTTCAATGATTTGGGCATGAGACGGGTCGCCGCAAAATTCGTACCAAAACTGCTCAATTTCGACCAAAAGCAGCATCGCATGAGCATTGCTAATGAGTTGTTGGACTCTGTCCTCGAGGAGGAGCTGAACAAGATAAAAAAAAATGATTTTTTGAAGTGCTTCGAAGATTGGAAAAAACGTTGACACAAGTGCATAATATCTCATGGGGACTACTTTGAAGGGGACAAAATAGATATTAATGAATAAATAAATAATTTTTGATAAAATACAAAATTCGCGACTCTTTTTGAGCACACCTCGTATATTGAATTTGATAAGTAAATGCAGAAAAAAAGTTGTGCATCGTCAATATCGTTATTTTATAGTCACACCTCGTATATCACATATATAGTCTAGGAAACTTATAAAAACAGTCACTTTAAGGGTCATTAAAATGTTAATAGAAATCAATTGAAATTCACTACTCAAGGGAACTCTTGCGGTATCATAATTGTTTATTTTGTTGTTCGCCGTCAAATTGCAAATATTCTTAACTTCAAGTCGGCATTGGATTCAATAATATTGTGGCATCATAAAATAGCGCCCCAGCTGTTTCTGTCTTGCGCTCGCTGGTGCGAGTTAGAGATCTCGAGAGTTGACAGGTCGTGCAGCACTTGGTCTTTCCAGCGCAAATGTGGTCTTCCTCTAATCCAGGTAGGTGAAATGCTTGAATTACCACTCTGTCACTCTCCAAGTAGCACTAAAGCCCCGTTTACAGCCAACCAGAGCTATTGATGTGATGGAGAAGATTGATGGGACTTAGAGTGGAGCACTTCCCCAGGCTGTCGAAAGAAGGAGCACACAGTGGTCTTAAGCGCCTAGCAACCAAACCCGGGCATTTACAGAGAAAGTGCTCAACAATCTCCTTCTCTGAAAGGTCCCCAGAGCTTCTGCAAGATTAAATGGTAAACCTAGCTTTTCCGTGTGTGTGCCGATCGTCCAATTACCGGTAAACACAGCTACGAGTTTGGAAATTGAATGGCGTGGAATCCCCAAGAATTTTTGTGTCCTCCGTTTATTGTATTGGGGCCAAAAAGTTTTCGAAATAGCACATAAAGAAATGGAGGTTCATCTCTTCTGGATTTTTCGTAAGAAATAAATTGCGTAATTCCCCTTTAACAACAGTCAGGGGAATGCCGATAGCCGGGTAAGAGGTTTCTGAGACCAAGCTCATCGCAAGCTCATCGGCAATTTCATTTCCCTCTATGTTCCTATGACCTGGAACTCATATCAGAGAAATTTTACCTGCACACTCAAGAGATTTGAGCTCGCCCTTACAGGAGTCGACTTTTACCTGAAAAACATTAGCAGTATTCGGCAGTTTTAAATAAGATACATTGGCTAATTTCAAGAAAACCCCTGCTCTGACTCCCGACTCGATATTGGAAAACCGTAAGTGAAGCCAGAGATACAGATTTTCCACTCATTCTAGTCCTGCCTACTCGGAAAGATTGCCCTGGCACAATCCTCAAGTTCTGATCAAAATCTTCATAAACCACGTTGGCATAGATCTGACTGTCGTGCGAACGTTTACTACATATGACTGTTGTTTTTGTGGTTGGTGTTGTTGCTGCAGCCGTACAGAGCTCTTTCTTAGTAGGAGTGACATAAAGTACTGACATGCTACTAAAGTACTAGCGGAGAAGGTTGAGACAATTTGCAGCCGGAAGAAAGGCACACACGCTCAGTCCAGCCCAGCTCTATTTTAAGTTTAATAAGAGAACTGGGTACGGAAGAGGTACTGTGATGAGTAGAAGGGACAAAAGACCAGGAGGTCGCAGTGTAAACCCCCAAAAAATCTAAAATCTAAAGTACTAACAGCAGGGCCATCTAGCGGTAGTACAATAAAAAGTGTTATTTCGACGGAGTCGTACCAAAAGTGGAATAGTCGTTATTCCCTACCATTCAACTATTTTATTTGTAACCTCCATTTACTTACTACGCATTATTCGTGATTACCGGCGCAGTTAATTCTGATTAAAATTATAGTGTAACAGATGGTTATTATACGGATTAGTGAACAGCTGATTTGCTTATGGGATAGTTTTGTCAGTAAAAAATGGACCGCATGCAACAAATATGGGTTTTAATTGCTCTGCTACTAAGAAATAATTATTTATTAAAAAAATATTAAATTGTAGTTTCTCAAACTGTTCCGCAATATCAAAACAATTAATGAAATTTCGAACGTGTTAGTGCAAACTGGCATTGCATCCAGTTTTTCTTGTTCTTCTCTTTACAAGTTTTATCATTTTTCATTTACAAAGATATTAACTGGCCTTCTTCGGCAATATTGCCATCGAAAGTTCTTCTAATCAATCCTTGTTGTCAATCCACATTAGTATGGGTTCCTGGCCATCGCGCCATTGAGTCTAACTGCAGAGCCGATGAACTAGCGAGGCTCGGCACCAAATTGACCGATGAGTACATAGACAATGACATAGGCATACCCTTACAAACATGTAAGTTACTTATCCTTTAAGAAATCGTAAAGAAAGCAAACGAAAGATGGCGTAATGAAGCCACCTGCAAAATCGCCCGTCAACTGTGGCCGACTCTCAATGTTAAATGCACAGAATCTTTGCTAAGCCAAAATAAGCACAGCCTTAGCACACTGATTTCAGTCATAACGGAACATTGTCTGTCATGCACATGACTTCTGTAGAAGTTGTTTTGATGAGTAAGAGGAAGAGACAATCTTGCACCTTCTGTGCCATTGTCCTGCTCTATCCAGACGGAGATTTGCTATTCTAGGCCGACAATTTTTTAACGAATTGGAAGATCTCAGTTCTGCAGAAATAGTAGATATTCTAAAATTTTTGAAAAACACACACTGGTTTTAGGAGAAATAAGGAAAGCTCCCCACGCGGCATCACAATGGGCTATGAGCCTGAGTATGTCCCACAGGACAACCGCTTCAACCTAATCTAGCTTAACCTAACCTAGTTGCACTTAATTACTGAGATAATTCCGAATTGAGTTGTTAACCCCGATTAACGTCACCGTCTGTCTAGGCTATAAGAAAGCCCTAACAGTGGATCGACTCTACCGGTACGACCCCGAGTTATTTCCTTGTAAGACTGGCACAGCACCAGCGCTCCTCAAAAACGGATGGAAAATATTTAATTGCTATAAAGACTCACAACAACAACAACTACAATTACTAACCCTGATGTTAGGTGAAGAAAAAAGTTCTCAAAGTTTTGCCGCATTATTTTGACAATGCAATTAACATTTCCATAATTATTAGTATGCAAATGATTCCAAACAGTTTTGTGACTCATTTTCAATTCCTGTTCAATGGAATAAGTGCACACACGCGCATTCAACGAATGCCCTAACAAAACAGAAGCAGCAGTGATTCCAGCTTTGCAGTTGCATTCGATGCTATATTGAGTACATAAACAGAAAAAAAATTGTTTGGCCGCCTGCTCTTATTTTGCGACTTGATGTTAGTGCTACTGAAAAATGCACCGTTTTCCTTTTTATCTTTACCTCTGTTTTTGAGAGCTGAAAGACATTTTTTAAAGCGTAATCTTAACTTTAAATTATATTTACAAGGTGAACGATATGTAGTGTTACCAACTTCACACTGCTTGTATCTGTAAAACAGCTCATGACATCAACGTCAAAATTGTTCTAATGACAGTTCAATATATTGTTTATAAGCCATCAAAAGCATTTGCATCTCAGTTTTCTTGATTTTTTTTTCTGCATTCGACGCATATTGAAAAATGAGCACAAGGTCAAGGTTTACAAGGTCCAAAAAGCACACGATCTTCCACCCCAGCAAAAAAAAGTTCGGTGCAAAAGAGCAAAGGGGTTGTTGCGATTGCACGAACGTGGCGAATTTACTAACATTGTGTTTTCTGATGAAAAAAAATTCCCAATTGAGTAGTTCATAAACACTCAAAACGATCATGTTTACTTGACCGAACGCCCATACGAGAATTTGAGCCTACGTATGACCACTCGAAGCAATTTCCCATCGCAAGTAATGGTTTGGGCCGCTGAGCCTGGTGTCAAAGTGAATGCGACTTATTATCGGGAAAATGTTTTAGAAGCTGCTTTAGAGCCGTGGGCACGCAAACATTTCGGTCGTAGACCATGGACGTTCCAACAGGACTCGGCACCGCCTCATAAAGCTCGTGTAAACCCAGAATGGTTAAAAAATCATGTTCCACACTTCACTTCGTCCACACAATGGCTTTCGAATTCGCCAGACGCAAATCCGATGGACTTTTCCATCTGATCCATTTTGGAGAGCAAGGTGAGGACTAAAAAATATGCCAGTATGGATGCGCTGAAAAAAGCGATTATACGAAAATGGGCCAAAATACCTCAAGATCACATTCGTGCAGCATGCAACTCATTTTTTGACCGTTTGAAGGCTAATGGTGGTCATATCGAGCTAAAGTGAATATATGTTAAAATTGTAAACATTATTGAACAATTTTGTCTTTGAAATCAATAAAAACCAATTTCACACAACAAAGTTATGGTGTTTTGAATAGGTAACACTTCATATCGTTCACCCGACCCACAAAAGCGTCAATTTTGGGTGTTTGTCCGAGCTCCAATTTATGGTGTACATATTGATATTTTCTCAACTTTTAATTACCGCCGTATTTTATGGTCCGATACAAAGTATATGGAGTGAGATATGGCTCACTAAAGATAGGCAGCGAAAAGCATTTCAAACTTATTACGTCACCTTTCTTTCATTTTTTCTACCCAGAAAATTTCAAAATCAAACAAATCATAAAAAATTCTCCCAACTCACCCGACAATATCACAACCACGGCAAGCACAATAAAACTGCCCGAAAAAAGCCCAACTTTAAAAGTAGTCCACGGACTCTGTTGTTCACCAAGTGGCGGTACACGTAAACGTTTCATGGCGCGCGTACGATCGCCGCCCTCCAACTCAGTCGTTACGGTGGTCTCAGTTTCATTGATGATATTGTCGATATCTTTGTTGATGAAAAAGTGTGAAGATTCCACATATTCCTGACGCCACTTGGCACCGGTATCGACGCGCAGTAGCTGTAAGCAAACACAATTGCAAAAGATGATTGATTAGCTTTTCTTATTTGGCAGCGATTACACGAAATGCTTACCTTATCATGTTTCTTGAGAATTTTGCGAAATCCTGTATGATTTAAATTTTGATAGTTCTGCAGCAAAATCAAACTCAAGTAAAATTCGCTGAAAGCCAACTTCAATTCTGCGGCTTTACGATGCGGCAAACCAGGCTTTTTCAATGATTTCGACTTTTTCGCCGAACGTTCGGACTCTTCGATGCAGGTCTTCAGCTCGGCATTGAGTGTGGCGAATTTACGTGTCGCTTCGGCTAATTTTTCCGAATAGAATGTGTTGATCTTTTTCAATTCCTTATCGCAATAATGAAAAAAATTCTCATCGAAATTGGCAAAATGTCGCTTAAGCACTTCATCTTCAACGCTGTCGACAGAGGGCGCTTCTTCGACGGCCATATAAAGCATGGCCTTCATTTCCTGAAATATTCAAATGAAAATATTACATGAAATATATGCTTTCAAATGCTTTCAAATAAGCAATAAATACCTCATAATTAATGTATTGTTTGCGCCATTCCGGCGTTATATGCGCCGATAGGTGTTCGGCGAATTTCATCTTGTCTGCTCAATGGTCCGCTGCTGTAGAGGGAAAGAAATCGAATTAAAATTAATTGCGTTCAAAAACAGGTGTTTGTAGGAGTGAATTTGAAAACGAGACGCAAGTAAAAATTTGTAAAAAAAATTGTTTCTATTATATCTGCTTTTATCTAAAATACTTAAGTTCTGCCGCGTCGCCATCAATCAAATAATTTGTATGCAAGCTTGTCTGCACTTCACCACAAGATTTTGATAAATTATGATTAATCATAGTACAACCAGCCCCCTCACACATACCTACATGCACACGTGTATGTATAGGCGAAAATTTACACATCAATTTCCCTCGAGTTTTCATTAAAAAAATGTCAATGTCACAAATCACGCGCGTTGTTTGATCAATCGTCGTTACGTCTCGTCTCACCCAAACCTGCTGGTAAACAAAAATAACCCATTTGTAATAACATAAGTACATACAAATATAACAAAAGCAGCAGCAAATTATACGACGATTGATTGGGATTTATGAAGACACAGACAGCGGTGTGCGCTGACATAGAGCCGGTTTGGGTCAAAGTTTTCAACGTAACATGCTTTGCAAACCGTTTAAATTAAACTTTAGTTTTCTTTTTCTTATTTTGAAAGAGTGCTAAAATTTCAGAAATTTTAGGGAATTAATATTTGGAAAAATAAATAAATGAGTAGGAGTAGTCAGAGGGCCAAAAACAAGCTGATTTTCATTTTTTTTGTTTTTTGCTAGTCAATTGCTTTATTTTATAAAAATAAAAACATAGCATTAATACATCATATTTCGACTTGACTTTAGCAAAATTTCAAAACAAAAATTAATAATTACATATAAAAGTTTACGCTATTTGTGTGGAGCCCGTTTCTCCAGAAGTCCTTTGCGGTGATCATCACAAGTCCTTGAAGATTCATCTAAATTCAATCGGCCAAGAGAAATTAATTTTATTAATAGATAATCTTGTTGCTGATCGAAGCTTTTTTTTCAAAATTAACAATTATGCGGCCTCAGGAAATATTTTTCAGATTTTCGAGAAAAAACCGACAGTTAATTATTTAAAAAAAATCGAAATTTTGAAAAAAAATGCCTTCGATCAGGCACGAATTTTTTATGTTTTTCAAAAGCAGTATACATTTTATTGAAATCTACCAAGCGGGTAGATTCCGCACGCTCCTAACCATCCCAGCACCATCTCTCCCCGCCCTCTCCCTGTATCCCATCGGTCTTTCTCTCCCGCCTCACCCCTCCATAATGGCATCACAAAGGACGAATCTTTCTTCGTCCAAGTGTGCCCATTCCCTGGGCAACCATATCAACCTAACCTAACCTACCAAGCGGGTTTTAAGTTAACAGTGATCACCAATTCAAAAAACATAGTTTTGAGAAAAACGTATTTAAAGTTTTGCTATCGATTTATGTAGAGCCCCGAGTACCCTTTGTTAATTGTTGAATAACTCGAAAAGTCTTTGTCGGATTCAATTAAAATTTTCACATAATATCTTTAAGATATTATAGTTAAAGAAAATACAAAAAACAATATTTTTTTTGAAAATTCTGACTACCCCTAACACCAATATCATGTGTTATCAATGTCAATAGAAATTATATGAATTAAAATTTTTCAAGTTGGCGGCTTAGTGAAATAAAATAAAGCCAAACGTCGCGACTTTATTTCAAGAGTTTTTATTCTGGCAAATAACCTTTGTGTGCATGAATTTAAATAAAATGCAAAATACTCTGGAATTTAATTTTACCTCAATGCTTAGTGGAGTTATTTTTGATATTGCAGTATTGGAGTTATTTTTGATATTATTGACTATTTTTTTCAAATAAATCTGAGTAATAAGTTCAAATGAGCCCATTCAGTAAAAAAGCGACGCAAATGATGGTCATTTGGCTTCAATTCTTGCACGAGCTGTGTTTTATATAGGCACGTAACCCAAGGTTAATACGTAAGTCGAAGGACAAAGGCCAATACGGTGAGAACAATGATAAACCCACACTTCGACGTCTTCTTCAACACTTCGCGCTACAGCAGCAATATTCGTTTCTTTCTTTGTCTTGTTGATGGTTTTGAATCGAGAAGAGTAAAAGTAGTGCGAAAACTATCAATAACTGTACGAACTACTTGCTTACTAGGCCGATTACATCGACCGTAAAATGAACTTCGCGAAAAGATTTTTTTGTTTTTTACTTTCAAAATAAGTTTCCACAATTTCAAAGCGTTGTTCTGGCATTAAACGATTCCAGTTGACTTGCCAATCCCTACAAAATTTGCCATTCTCAGCTGTCAAACCATAGTTCTTGATATTGATAGATCTCATTCAGCTAAAAACCTGTTTTCCAACCGACTAGCCTCACCTTTAACTGACCACCTTATTAAAGGCAAAATAATCTTTATTTAATTTTACCTCAATGCTTAGTGGAGATATTTTTGATATTGCAGGCTTACGTTCTGGGCCCAGATATGGCGCGCGGTTACCAAAGCAGCGAAGCTCACGGGAATGCTAAGCAAACACCGAGCAAAAGAAGGCGGATCATGGCGGCCAAAAACTCAATAATCTTGTACGGCAGCGAAGTATAGGGAGTTGCGCTAAATTGCAAAACTAGAGGCTGTACAACGAACAGCGACACTCAGAGTTGCTTCGGCCTGCCGCGCTATCTAAGCGCGACAGTTTGTTTGATCAGCGGGGAGATAGCTGTCGACCTCATGGCCTGGGAACGAATGGATGCGTGGCGTTCCAATAAAAATACGCCACCACTATGAAACGTCGACAGGCTAAACACCTACCCTGTCAGAAAGCAAATAGATTAACGAAACCAACGCAAGACTGAGTCTTGTCGAGGCCCTATGCTCCCGAGTGGAGTGAACAAGGGAAAAGATATAAAAAATGAAGCGTCATGGGAAACTGAATCGAGTGGCAGATGGAGGGCGAAACAGTAGACAAATGGGTTCAAAGAAACTTCAGGGAAGTGAACCATTTCAGGACTCAGTTTGTCTCGGGCCACATAGCTCAATACCCATGATTTATAGGGCCAATACAGATTATATGATTTCGAAATGCATTTGGGTGAGGAAATTCCGAACAATAATCGAAGTAGAAGGGTGGAAAAGATTAATGAAACCTAGCCCCAATACGCTTAACACATTTACTGACGGCTCGAAAATGTTAGACGGAGTAGGTTCAAGGATCTATTGCGCAGAACTATGCATCAGGCAGCCGGCCAAGCTGCTTGTGATCACTGTAGTATCTTTCAAGTAGAAGCCTTTGCTGTAGGAAAGGCTGAAGAATTAGCAATCGAGCAACTCCAAAATAAATAAATATATACGTATTACAGTCAAGCAGCGATAAAACAAATAAACTCATACGAAATTTCATCTAAAAATTTTCTTAAAATCAGGGAAGCCATAGAGAGATTGGTCACAGATAGACGGCTGCACATCTATTGGGTACCCGGAGATAAGGGCATTGCAGGTGAGCTTGCCTTGTAACGGGTGATCAATCATGAGGTGCTTTTTTCAATAGTTAAAAAAAAACAAAAATGTAAATTATGTTCAAAACCTTTATTTATCATTTGAAAGGACATTCTTTGACATTTACTTTTTGAATATGACTTCATTCAAATGTTGGCCGCAACTACGCTTAAGGTGGTCCATTCTGAAGGTCCAATTTTCAATCACTCGTTCGAGCATTTCGACTGGTATGTCGTGAATAACACGCGTAATGTTGGCTTCCAGAGCTTCAGAGCTTCAGAGAGTAATGTTGGCTTCTAGACCTTGGACTTCACGAATCCCCAAAGAAAAAAGTCCAAAGGTGTGATATCACAAGATCTTGGTGGCCAACTCACAGGTCCTAAACGTGAAATCAGCTGCTCTCCGAAATGACTTCTCAATAAAGTCATTGTTTCACGAGCTGTATGGCAAGTGGCTCCGTCTTGTTGAAACCAAATGTCGTAGAGACCATTAGATTCAATTTCAGGTACCAAAGAGTCCGATATCATGGTACGGTAGCGAGCACCATTCACAGTTACGTTGCGGCCATCATCATTTTTGAAAAAATATGGACCGATGATTCCACCAGCCCATAAACCACACCAGACCGTTGTTTTCTCTGGGTGTAAAGGTAGCTCTTGAACCTGTTCTGGTTGCTCTTCATCCCAAATACGGCAATTTTGCTTATTGACGTAACCATTGAGCCAGAAATGCGCCTCATCGCTGAACAAAATTTTGCTCGAAAACAGCGGATCTTCTTCAATCTTTTCAAGAGCCCAATCAGCAAAACGGTGACGTGCAGGAAGGTCATTTGGCTTTAGTTCTTGTACGAGCTGTATTTTGTATGCTTTTAAATGAAGATCCTTCCGTAAAATTGACCAAGTTGTTCCATACGACAGTCCAAGTTGCTGAGAACGGTGCCGAATCGATTCATCGCGGTTTTCACGTACACTCTCTGCTACTGCCGCTATATTCTCAATGCTTCTTGCTGGACGTGGTCTATTCGGTCGAGAATTATCCACCAATGAATATTCGGATTCAAATTTGTTGATGGTATGTCGAATAGTGTTTAAGAAGGCAGGCCGATTATGTTGACCATAATGCGGTCTAAGCGCACGAAAAACATTTGTCACAGAACGCTGATTTTCATAATACAGTTGAACAATTTGTAGACGTTGTTGCGGTGTGAGTCTTTCCATGATGAAATGCCAAACGCTGTTCAACAAATCCACGATGACAGTTTGCCACAACTCGCGCGCGATCTGTAAAAAAAACGCAAATGAAAAAAACTCCTCTTAATTGATCACCCGTTAGATGAGGTTGCCAAGAGCCTGTTCACATGTCATTTGAACAAGAAAACGACATATTAAACCCCTTAAATACGATCAACAATGGCATCGTTTCAGACATGAAAGGACGGATAGACAGGAGATGGAATAATCTAGAACATCATGTGTGTGTACTAGCCCTGTCTAGAAAAGAAAGCAGAACTATTGTAGGTATACTGACAGGCCATAATTTGCTGGCGGCACACGCAGACAAGATAGGAATTACAAACAATAATAACTGCAGATTTTACAATGAATTGGAAGAGCGAAACTTTAGTCAGTCAGGTCAGTCAAACCAGTCAGGTCAACCTAACCTAACTTAAGCTACCATCTTTATGATGTTTCCTATTAATCTCCCGTCTTCTGACTGCAGTGCTTGACGCTTTCTATTTCTGCGTATTTCTAAAGCTATATTGAACCAACTACTAGAAGTATACGTCTAAGTATTAATTATGCGAGCCTATTAGATTTTAATGCCACTTTATCTAGCTTTAAATAAAATTGATTTACTGTGTTAAATTAGATATAGACTAAGTAAATAACAAATAAAGGAATAGTAAGGAATTGGATGGGCGGCCGCCGTAACCGAATGGGTTGGTGCGTGGCTACCATTCGGAATTCAAAGAGAACGTAGGTTCGAATTTCGGCGAAACACCAAAATTAAGAAAAAGTTGTTTCTAATAGCGGTCGCTCCTCGGCAGGCAATAGCGAACCTCCCAGTGTATTTCTGCCATGAAAAAGCTCCTCATAAAAAATATCTACTGTTTGGAGTCGGCTTGAAACTGTAGGTCCCTTCATTTGTGGAACAACATCAAGACGCGAGCCACAAATAGGAGGAGGAGCTCGGCCAAACACACAAAAATGATGTACGCGCCAAACAATATATATTCAGGGTCTCGGATTCGAAGTGTAACCAACTTCAGACCGCTCGCGCAGCTGATGCACGGGAATCAGCTGTTTGTTAGTTGGCTAAATGACAGTCCAAAGTATTGTTTACAAGCGCGCGGAAGCATTTTGCCGGGAGTAAACGCGAAAAAAGAAAATCAGTAATGGATTTTAATCGTAATAGTGTGATTTCATTATACTTGGCTGGAAAATCACAACCAGCGATTGTTCGTGAGCTCGAGCACCTTAAAGTAAATAAAGTTTTTGCTTATCGCACCATTGCTCGATACAATGATACTGGTGGCATCGCGAAACGTCATCGAGGAGGTGATCAAAAGACTGCAACGTCTCGTGAAATGCTTCAAAAAGTGAAGAAGCGGCTTGAGCGAAATCCCCGACGAAGTGCCAATCAAACGGCGAAAGAACTGAAAATATCTGACCGTAGCATCCGCCGCATACTAAACAATTATCTCAAAGTCAAGCCCAACAAGATCCAAAAGACGCATGATCTCACACCAAAGCAGCAACAAGTCAGACTTGAGAGAGCGAAAGAGTTACTTCCCTTGGCCGAAATTCCGAACATTGTGTTTTCTGATGAGAAAATTTTTCAAGTTGACCAATTTGTAAACTCCCAAAACGATAGGGTTTATTTGACCGACCGTTCATACGAGAACTTGAGTCATCGATTGGCCACCAGGAGGCAGCACCCGCCACAGGTAATGGTTTGGGCCGCTGTAACCGCAGATGGGCGTTTTCCAATCGTTATCATCGAGCCTGGCGTCTAGGTAAATGCGAAATATTATCGGGAAAGTATTCTGGAGGTTGCTTTGAAGCTGTGGGCTGACAAGCATTTCAGTGGCAAAGCATGGACGTTTCAACAGGGCGCGGCACCGTCTCACAAAGCTTGATTGAACCAAGAATGGCTAAAGAACAATGTTCCGAACTTTATAACGTCCACACAATGGCTCTCAAATTCATCAGACGCAATTCATCCGGACAAAAAGACTCACCAGTCTCGAGGCGCTGAAAAAAGTCATTGGCCACGAGTGGGCCAAAATACCTGCAAGTCACTTTCGCGCAGCTTACGATTCGTTTTTGGACCGTTTCAAGGCCATGGACAAGGCAAAAGGTGGTCATATCGAGCAAAAGTAAATTGATTCTTAATTTTGCATTATTTTCACACATTTTTTACTTTGAATTGAATAAAAGTAATTTTCCAAACTAAATTAATGGCCTTTTTAATTGGTTAAACTTCGAGTGCCGAACCCTGTATATAAGGAATTGGATGATGAAAAAAATTTAAGTAAAAACGTTAACTAATGCGAGTTTCTATTTCATCGCACACCGCTGTATGTGCATGCATATATTTTTGGGTTACTACTTTGAGCGAGTTTGTTTACCTCTCTTTTGGCCGCATTCAAATAAATCAAACTGGCTTTTATCGACAATTATTCCACGCAATTGATAATACCAATTGCATTGATTTCATTTAGATTGATGAAAACTTTGCTGGGATTACATAATAAATGTTAATCAATATCTTCAAATATAATCTCAAGTTTTAGGGAAATGATTGGTAGATACGAGTAGTTGAATGACATGAATGATGGAAAACATGTTGAACACTTGACCAATAGAAGAAAACAAATGTCGAGCATGCTCAAGCACTTTTGAACAAAAAATTATTACACATGGTTCCATGTGTCTATATCGATCAACAATGAGGGTTTTTTGCTTTCGAGACGCGTTTCACTGATTGCCCCCACATACCACAATCTTACTTATTGAAAAAGCCAGTGAACTCGAAAGGCGCCCTACGAATTTTTTTATTCCGATTTTAAAAGCTGCTCGGGTATGCATTAAATGCCAAAAATTACCTAGTGAATAAAAAAGCAGTATGGCTCATGAACTGCCCTAATGTAAGAGACTTCTCTCAATGAAAAACAGGTTTCCAAACAACAACACATACAGACTGTATAAACGTTCGAAGCTGAGATGTTGATTTCGCGGAAATGTGAAAAATTTTGCAAAGTTTAACCCTTTTAAATTTCTTAGAAATCGCCTTTGCGAAAACTTTTCAATGCTCGATATAAAATTACGCAAAGTAAACTAACCGCAAAACGCAATAGAATGTAAATTGTTGGTTTTGCCGAGTATAAAGTTGTGGTTTTGCCGAGTATCAAGTGACCCGTAGAACCTCAGCAAGACAGATTTTTTTTAGCTGATTAATTCCGTGCAAGCGCCGCATTGCGACACTCGCTTTTAGCGCGTTAGCAGGAGAAGACTGCTTTCTTGAGCAAAAACTTTGATATATTCGAGAACTAGGATTTCTGACCTCCCATTCACCACTAGTATTGGAGTAGCGTGTCGTGACTTTTGTTAGTTTCTTTTCTGAAGGGAAGGAAGTCAGATGCAGTCCTTTTATATGACTGCGCTCGGAAAGAAATTCCGTTTTTCCGTTTTGGAATTGATTAAGTCTGGTTGACCTTTTACCAAGATGAAGACATCGACTTCCCTAAACTTCACTTGCGTGTTGGAAAAGTAGTCATAGAGTCTTAGTTTTTTCTATCTTGTGTAAGCCGCTACGTACGTGAGAGCTCGCATTGTCTAGGTGAAAATTTATTCGTCATCGCCGGCTGGTTTTCCTAAATACTCTGAAAATTTCTCGCAAACAAATGGTCGTGTACCACTCAGAATTGACTGTTTTAAATTTCTCTACTAGTGCAATTGCGACATGACCAGATTTTTCGAAACACCGGCGACCATTTGATTTGGGATGCTTCTTTTGCGAACAATTTCTGTTGGATTAAGCTCGTCTTGATACACCCATACCCATACTGTCGATTGTAATTTTCTTCCCGGCTCATATGCTTAGATTCAAGATTCGTCACCTGTTACGATGTCATAGACGTGCTTTGAATACCGCGCCTGCATATTTTCTACAATTCTTTACACCAATCGACACGAGTCCTCTTTGGGCAATTGTCAAATTATGCGGTAACTAACGGGAACAGATTTTCTTGACAACCAAATCTTCATGCAATATTGAGTGTATGCTGATCCCACTAATAATCAAGGATGGCTCTATCTCGCCATATGTCACATAACAATCATCCGTTATCAATTGTAGCACAGCAACGATTGTTTCTGGCACAACTATAGTTTTTGGACAACCTTCGCGAAATGTATCCTGTAAGGATCGACGGCCACTTTGGAACTCGTTTTAAGTTGGTCAATGCACTTCTGTTTCTATAATCCACGTCGAAAATCGTAATAAATCATCGCACGAAAATCGTCACGATTAATTCCATCTTTTAAGCGAAATGAATTTTTCAGCTCATTGAGAAAAGAACAAATAAAGCTCTAAAGTAAAATCGTTATACGTAAGTTTAGTCGAAAAAATACCAAACTTTTTAATATATTAAAATTATCGAATTTCAGTGCATGACACGTAGTGTTACAAAATATAAAAGGCAACCGGCGTACTCATCAATGAGTAAGTAAATTAATAGGGGAGTAAGTCCAGGTCACAACGAACCCATTTCGTGGTCTAAGTGGCATCGCTGTCTCTGTGTACGATGCGGCTGCCAAACCTCACCTAAGTTCACTTAGAATGGCCGTTTAGCAGATATTACTTAAAGCAGCTGAAAAATATTCAAATTTTACCTAAAAGATCACAACCGACTGCGCTTTATTTGCATGTGATTGTCATGCAGGACAACTTCTCCTTGAGGATGACGAGGCAGCTGAATACATTTTATGTGAAATATTTTAGAAACTATATATAGTATATGTAAATAGTTAGACTTTCGATCGGGAAAATATCCAGCCGACCAGAGGTTTTTAACTTTCATTTCGAAGTGTTGGGGTCAAGTTTATGTAAGTACCCCCATATATCCATCCCATCCATTTCTTTTTTGCAAAAACCATATCTCCTATCGGTTCTTCTAAAAATACGTTACATCACAGTTGTGAACGCAAGGTGGTTATTGTTATTGTGTCAGCTGGAATTGACAGTGACAGTCCTTGGCCGTATATAAAATCGGGTCGTTCCGAGAACATAAAGGGTTTTCCAATAACAGGTGTTATCTATCGCTATCGAAAGGTGATTAACGAATTTTCATGGTTTTATGACCGGAATTGGATGGTATTGATTTGGATAACGTTTATTTCCAACAAGATGGCGCTACGAACCGCACAAGCAACGAAACCATTGATCTTTTACGGGAAAAGTTTCCGGAACGAGTTATCTCTCGAAGAGGTGATCACAATTGGCCACCGAGCTCTTGTGATTTAATCCCTTGTGACTTTTTTCTTTGAGGCCACGTGACAGAGAAGGTCTATGCCAACAGCCCAGCGTCGATTCAAGACCTCAAAGATGGAATTCGTGAGGCTATCGAGGACATAGGGCAGCCACTTTGCAATTCGGTTATGCAAAATTTCTTGAAAAAGATATTGTGCTGTAAACGTGGTCGTGGTGTTCATTTGCCTGATGTTATTTTCCACTATTAATGGCATACCTGCCTCTTTATATTGAAATAAAAAATCCGATCATTTATATTAAAAAATAACATTTTTCTTTGAATATCAAATCGACTATCAATCGACTGTCGTGGAAACGTCAAGGAAGGCGATTCTTAGTACCTACTGCGTTGTCTTCTAAAGTTGGCGCGCAGTGTTCATTTTAGTAACTTAGGTCCGTTGTAGATTCCAACTTGATTCGTTTACTCCACCGTTGTACTCCACCAACTACCTGCTGTAGCAGACAGTAAGCTCGCATTTAAGAAAGTGATCCAAGTACTTTTTTCAATACAGAGACATTATGAAAGATACTTGGCCTTCTTCAGAACTCTTTATCTAGACTTAGAAAATCAAATATAAAAAACTACTTTGCTGGGCTTTTCAAAACAATAAAATCTGTATTGGCGGGAAGCCAATCAAAAAACAAAATACCAAAACTGTTCCCTAAGCCTTCGACGGTGTGAAGTAAACAATTCAAACACTTATACAAACATATAAAAAAACAACACTATCTATTCAGCTCACAATGAGTGCCCTAACTAATCACACCACTTACAGGCCTTTGCTGACACAACTAAATTCACTCATAAAATTGTTGTCATGCATGATATTTAGTAAAACAAAACAAAAAATACCTTCCACTTTCAACACCTGGTTGTGACCGCAGCAAATAGTAAATAGATTTTTCTGATAGCATGTCGCACGTGATCCCATTTCGTCAATAATATTTGCAAGCAGATTACAAATATTCTCAATATCAAAGTTACAAACATACGCACAAACATGCAATGGAATTAAGCTGTAAATGGGTTAACAACAGGTGTAGCGCTGAAAGCAATTTTTTCACACAAATGTAAAAACTATTGATTAACCAGCATGAAGGGAAGAGCAGAATTACGAGTAAAAGAAAATTCAACAAAAGGGTAAATAGTATTTTAAAGTTCTTTTCAACTTTTTGGCAATTAATTTCAAAAAGGAAGCCTTACAGTCGGACTGCAATTACCAGGAATTTCTAAATAGGAAAGCTAGGTAGGTAGCCTACCTACTGAGTTAGATGGTAAGAGTACCACCACAGGTACACTGCAAGTAGTCCCAGAGTGCCGTTTTGATACTATAATGTAGACTACTACCTGCGAAAAATTACAAAACTTAAAATAAGGACAACCACACTAAGAAATCTCAAGCGCCTAGCCGCCAGACCCTGACATTTGCAAAGAAATTCGGTTATACCGAAGTTCAAACTTCTCCGGATGAGTTCCGATCACCCGGTGACCGCTGAACACCGCTATAAGTTTAGCAGCGGGATATCCCATAACTTTAAGCGTCCTACTGAGGCCAAAGATTAGGATTTCTGCATGGAGAACACAGGCACGAAATCGGGACAATTGTCTAGCGCATTTTTAAGAAAGAAATTGTGCAGTTCTCCATTAAAACGGTCAAGAGGACACGGATTTCTGAACTAAAACAGGTTCTTTCGACCCCAAACGATGACAACATACTAAGCAAATGATGCGTGTCGTCGTTTTGACGTAGAATGACGGTTTAGGATAAAAAAAGTGGTTAAATCAGTTGTTGTTGTTTGCAGCAACACTAAACCTGATTGTAAAGGTGTTGTAGGTGCCTTATAATATCCAAGGCAACCCGCGTAAAATTTTTGATCCAAAAATTTTGGATATTATCGTAATTTTTCTAAAAACGGCGGCCGCCGTAGCCGAATGGATTGGTGCGTGACTACCATTCGGAGTACGTAGGTTGGAATCTCCGTTCATGAAATACCAAAATGAAGAAAAAGTTTGTTCTATTGTTTTTTCGGAGACGGCTTAAAGCTGTAGGTCCATTTATGTGGAACAACAGCTTATTTTAAGTTTTACCATTTGCAATATCTTAAAACTGTTCTATTCTCTATTTGTTATTTTAAAAGGCAGTAGTAGCCCGAAAAATACGGAGCACAGCTTCAATCACTTACAGTAGTTTACTGGGAAAAACGAGCAGCGTGGAATGAACTTTGCTAACTGATTTTTTCCTATTTCCATTTTTCTTTTTTCTAAGAGGTCACTTTAATATCAGCGCGATATACTGCAAAGTCTACTACTTATTTATTTTATTCTTATTTTGTTTTATTTAAAAAACTTCTTTTTAATTTTTTTTTTTATAATTTTTGTGTATATTTTGTCATATTTATTTTTTTATTTCTTTTATTTTTCTATGTATTTTTTAATTTATTTTTTTTTTTCTAATTTTTTTTAATTTATTTTTTTCTATATTTTTTTTTTATTTTTTTTTTTATTTTTTTTTTATTTTTTTCATACTTTTTTATTTTATTTTATATTTTTTTATATATTTTTTATTTTTTTTTTTATATTTTTTTATTTTATTATAGTTTTTTATATTTTTTTAAATATTTTTTTATATTGTTTTTCATATTTCTTTTATATTTTTTATATTTTGTTCACCTTAATATCAGCGCGACTTACTGCAAAGTTTACTGTTTATTTTTTTATTTAAAAAGTTTTTTTTTTTAATTTAGTTTTTTTTTTTGTTTTTATAATTTTTTTCATATTTATTTTTTTCATATTTATGTTTTTTATATTTTGTTTTTATATTTATTTTTATTTTTATAATTTTTTTCATATTTATTTTTTTTTATTTTTATTTTTTTTTATATTTAGGTATTTTTTTTATATTAATTTTTTTATATACAATATTTTTTTCATATTAATTTTCTTTATATTTATTTTTTTTATATATATTTTTTTTTATATTTATTTTTTATAATTATTTATTTTTTTATATTTATTTTTTTTATGTTTTTTTTCATAAAAATATAGTTTCTATAACAACAACAAAAATATTTATTAACATATGGTTTCAAGCTTTGCATAAAATTATAAAAAGCAACAAATTTTCATCAAAATTTCAAACTTTTTAAATAAAGTTTTTAGAAAATTTCTGGATATCCAGTGATTTTTTCGAGTTAGCTCTGTGCTATTACCAATATTTTAAGCTGCAATCATATTTATATTGAGTCAGAACACAGTTTTATTCTTTTAGCTCACCATTTATTTTCCACAATTAAACAAAACTTTCACAACTTAAACAACCCACTTTTGAAAAGCGAATACCCGTTATTTAACATTACTCAAGCTGTAAAAGTAATTGCTAATTTAATAAAAAAGGTAAATCCCCAGCGCATTAAAAAAAGATTAAAATAATAAAGAACAATCAAAGAAGAAGAAGAAAGAGAAGGAAGAGGAAAAAGTTCAACTCGAAATACGCATAATTTTTAGTGCAAGAAACTAAAAAAAAAAAACACTTAATATCTACCACAATTTTTAAAAATAACTTTTAAGTTAATTGTCAGGCCAAACCCCTCAGCAGTGTCTTGCAGGAAAAACGATTGGAATGGAAAAAGTCCCGCATCGTGCTAAAAATGGAAAAGTTCGTCTTGAATACGCTCGTAAATACGAATGCGTTGATTTTTCGGTAATTTGCATGCCTAACGGTACATATTACACATTTACATTAATGATCTTAATATTTTGAAGGTTCTTTTATGCGGATGGCAGCAACTTCCATTAGTTAAGATACGGGAACAAAAACACAAAGAAAACTGTGTCGCGCAGATGAGCATCCAATTTCGCCTTAGATTTGAATAAACTTCTTTGAATCGAATGTATAACGATTAATAAAGAATAAAAATCAATACGTTGGCATGTAGAAGTGGAATGTAAAAGAAAATGCCCGCAAGTTGAGCATCACTGAGAATCTTAAATTCTATCGAGACAGTGATCCAAAACCCGTATCGCTGTTGGTAAGAATGTTGGATGCTTTACAAAGTGTCTGAAGGGAGAAAAGCGTTAGTAGCACGAACTTTGTCGTAGACTAAAATATGAGATGCAGCCGCAAATTAAACAAAAATCACGTATGTAGATAAAAGTAAAGCAATTAGGGATGACAAATGCAACTGTGTCTGCAATTAGGGGCTATCAGTTGTGTTAATTAATTTATTAAGACATGCAAATTACGTCAGTAAGCAGCTTTTCACATAAATAAACTAATGATGTGTTAATTTAAGAGCTTGCGAGGAGAAATAGCAAGATTTATATAATTTTAATCAAAACAAATAAGTTCACGGCGATAAGAGCAACGAGAAACCACATTTTCTTATCGTGATTGTAAATCGCATACTAAAGACGCATTAGATTATAATACCGAAAATTTTTCACTTAACAATATTTTGTAATTCTATGGAATATGGATATAACTGATGCTTTCCATTTAAATTCAACCGGGCTATTCGGGTCATGTTCTTCGATTTCGATGTAACTTAAATATGTTGCTCTCTGGTCAAAATAATGGGACACGTATTTTTTTGTTCGCCCGAAAAAATTTTTTTTCAAGAGTTATCGGCAATTTTGTTTTTCGCCTCAAACTCGATTTTTTTTAATTATATAAGAAAATTTTTTTTTTTAAATGCCCATAACTTAGTCAAAAATGAACCGATTTTAATAGTTTTGGGTTCAAAATGATCGTAATTACATACACAAGCGACTTCATGTAGAAACAATTGCAAAAAAGTAGTTGAAATTTTTTTATTTAGCAAAAAAGAAAAAAAATTGAAATTTTTTCGAAATTCAATATTTCAAAAAGTGTATTTTTTTTTTTTTTATAACTTTTTCCAAATCAAAAGGACATCTCAAACTTTAATTGAGCTGCATGCCTAGTAGCTAAAATGAGTTGTTTTTGAGTAATGAATTTTTGAGTAAACACCCTGTTTCGCACTTTTTGTTTTTCGCAAAATAAAAAATTTTCAACTACTTTTTTGCAACTATTTCTATATGAAATCGCTCGTGTAAGTAATGACGATCATTTTGAACCCAAAATTATTAAAATCGGTTCATTTTTGGCTAAGTTATGAGCATTTAAAAAAAAAAATCTTATATTATTAAAAAAAATCGATTTTGAGCCGAAAAACAAAATTGCCGATAAAGCTAGAAAAAAATTTTTTTTGGGCGAAAAAAAAAATACGTGTCTCATTATTTTGACCAGAGAGCAACATATTTGAGTTACATCGAAATCGAAGAACATGTCCCGAAAAGCCCTTTTGAATTGAAATGGAAAGAATCTATATAAGAAATTTTTTTTTAATTGCTCAAAGCTTAGTCAAAAATAAGCCGATTTGAATGATTCTGGGTTCAAAATAATCGTAATTACTTACATAAGCGATTTCATGGAGAAATAGTTGCAAAAAGTAGTTGAAAATTTTTTCTTTTGCAAAAAACAAAAACTGCGAAACAGGGTGTTTACTCAAAAATTCATTACTCAAAAACAACTCATTTTAGCTACTAGGCATGCAGCTCAATTAAAGTTTGAGATGTCCTTTTGATTTGGAAAAAGTTATAAAAAAAAAAAAATACACTTTTTGAAATATTGAATTTCGAAAAAATTTCAATTTTTTTTCTTTTTTGCTAAATAAAAAAATTTCAACTACTTTTTTGCAATTGTTTCTACATGAAGTCGCTTGTGTATGTAATTACGATCATTTTGAACCCAAAACTATTAAAATCGGTTCATTTTTGACTAAGTTATGGGCATTTAAAAAAAAAATTTTCTTATATAATTAAAAAAAATCGAGTTTGAGGCGAAAAACAAAATTGCCGATAACTCTTGAAAAAAAATTTTTTCGGGCGAACAAAAAAATACGTGTCTCATTATTTTGACCAGAGAGCAACATATTTAAGTTACATCGAAATCGAAGAACATGACCCGAATAGCCCGGTTGAATTTAAATGGAAAGCATCAACTGGGATTTTAATTCCGGTTTTTTTTTAATTCCGGGACTTATCGATTTAATTTTCGGGAATTCTCACTATAACTTTTTTTATCGAGTTTAATTTTGTCTTTTTTTTTTGAGATAATAACGGCGGTTGCATAAAAGTGAATTGTCTTCATAACTTTCTGGACGCCTACTTCCACAAAAAAATTTTCTGTCGTTTGACAGCTAATACGTACTTTCATTGTCTTCTGAGCATTGCCTTAAGTAAACCGAAAAATTCGCGATATCCGCGAAATTCAATAAAGGCACTGGAATTTATGCTATTAGTATTTGCTTCAATGACAACAATACCTTGTTTTTGTTCTCGAAATTTTGCATCTTTTTTCATGTTTTTCTTAAAAAATGTAAGTCGCTGGGAGCTCGTTTTGTTGCGAAATTCAATTAAAGGTCGTCATTTCTGTGTAGAAAATAACTTAAATTTACGCGCCATTCTTAAGTTTTGATTTATTTAGCTGTTATATTTCTATACGCCATAAATTACGAGCGTTTTTCTACCAAACGGAACCTTGGAGCTGGTTCTTGAATGGTTCGAGTTAACACAGCAATACACTCATGTGCAAAATTTCCAAACGTTTGAACTCAGAAGATTACATACATTTGTTGGACAAAGTCGTGGCTAACTTTATGGAGGACCTGCCAGACACTAACGCCATATTTCAGCTAGATAACACTGCCATACATACGTCATGCGCCACCCGAAGCTGGTTTCAGTAAAAATAAATTCGAGAGTTGAATGAATGAAGTCGAAGTGCAAGACCTCAAGGTCTTTTGGGCTCTTACTTATTGCAGTAACCTATCCAAACCCAATTTCCTTAGAAAGCCTAAGATAGAGCTGGATTAGGCTGATCGTATTTGCCTTTCTTCCGACTGCATCTGGTGTACTGGAATCTTTAGTGACTGGACACAGAAACGACAGGAGTCAGTGGACCATATCCCAATTCTGTGCAGATAGCAACGAAATCTGCAGTGACCTGTGAGAATGCCCGTCAGCATGCCCGAGGGTATTCTCAGTTTGTCCTTAGGGAGTTTTGTGAGATGCCTGAACCTCCTCTGACTACATAGCCTAAGCTCAAAAAGTACCGGGAATGTTTAATTCAAACGAACCGGTCTATATTTTTTTCTTATGTTGGTATGACTATAAGACACACATCTGCCACTTTTTAGCGCCATCGGATCATTAGTGTCTACCTGGCCGGCCGGAAATGTGGGCAAACAATTCTTGGATTTTGCATGATGATAACACACATCAGACCCTTAACCGGCTTTCAGCGAATTTGAAAAAATCAGCTGATCGGCTGACGCAACCGGGATTATGACAACAGTTTGTTTACGAAAAAATTGAGATTGTTTAGGTCATATACGAAAAATATCAACACAACCCCCGCTCATGTTGCTTCGTTGCCGTCTCAACAACGAATTTTTTCTGAATATTTTTTATTTTATTTTAGAAGCAGTGTCTTTAATCGAATTTTGCATTTAAACGGTTTTCCAATAACTGGTGTTATTGTGAATAGCCCGCTATTTCGGTAGATGTCACCTTGCCGGACCGCAATACAGAAATTTGTGAAAAAATTCTTGCTGTTGGGAAAAGTTAGTGATGTGAAGAATAAAATCCGTGCACGTCGCTCAAGAACATACGAAAATATTGCTGTTGTAGCCGAAAGTGTTGAAGGAAACCCAGATTTTTCCATTTCTCGTCGTTCTTTGAAATTAGGCATACCACAAACGTCCTTACACCGTATTTTGCATAAAGATTTGGGAATTAAGTCTCATAAAGTCCAGTTAACACAAGAATTCAAGCCGGCCGATCATCAACACCGTTGTGTTTTGTTGATGGAATCGTTGAAATGCATGAAAATTATCCAGAACTCCATCGAAAAATCATCTGGAGTAATGGCTTCGTCAACAAGCAAAAAAAAGCCTCTCTATCCTCAACGTGTGACTGTTTGGTGCGATTTATGGTCCGGCGGAGTCACTGGACTTTACTTTTTCGAAACTGAAGCTGGAGCAACAGTTACGGTGAAAGCAACAGTTACCGGAATTGGGCGGTATTGATCTGGACAACGTATTAAAATTTGTTTTTTGAATCGGCTATAAAAAAAGAAGTAATCAATATTTTTTCAAACTTTTTTTTTTATTTTGAAGATTGAGCATTGTCATTTATAAATGAAAAATAATATCGTTCAAATAACTGCCACGACTGGCTTTACAGTAAGTAGGCCATTCGATCAACCCAATTTTTAAGCACATTTTCGTTTGTTTGGGCTCCAATTTCATGAATGGCAACTTCGATTTCGTGTTTTAAAGCATCAATCGTCTCTGGATGGTTCACAAAGCATTTGTCCTTAACGGCTCCCCACAAAAAATAGTCCAACGGGCTTAAATCACAACTCCGAGGCGGCCAATTGATATCGGAATTTCGGCTAATTATTTGGTTTTCAAAAACGGTAGCCAAAAGTTCGAGTGTAACTTTGTGATGTGACAAGTGTGACAAGTTGCACCGTCCTGTTGAAACCAAATGTCGTCCATGTCATCCTCTTCAATTATTGGAAACAAAAACTCGTTGAGCATGTCACGGTAACGCTCGCCATTTACTGTAACCGCGGAAGAAGAAGAAGACTCACCACTTTAGAAATAGGTTTTCAATATTTCCCAATTTTGTTCAAGCGTATAGCGTCCCATTTCTTAAATGTCAAACCTTTAAGTGAATTATGAACACATTTGACATGTCATTTGTGTTACCATTTTCAAAAAAATAGGTGGTTCAAAAAGCAAACGCTATATGGCCCACCCTGTACATACCACACAAGCAACGAAACCATTTATATTTTATCAAAATAACACCTCTTATTGGAAAACCCTTTATGCTTGATTTTTTTTTTTTTTTTGATTCTAAATAATAGTGCGAGTTGGCAGTTCTTTTAACTGCAGAACTTTTAATTTGTTTAACCCTACTAAATATTGCTAAAGAATATCAAAAATTAGGAGTTTTAAAGTTTTTATTCAAAAGTTTTTAAGGAAAAACATAATAGTATTTAATATTCCATATGAATAACGGTGGACAACTAAGTATAGCCAACATCGGTATTTTAGCCAATCAGCATCATGCTTGATTTTCATTTACCTCTCCTACTCTAGGATTCTCATAACGCTCATGACACGAGTGTTACAAATGCTGTGTTCTCACTCACTGTACTCACACTGGTATGTCTCTCATATGAGTATTTGGAAATGGATAGGCAGAGTCACCCTCGCTTAAAACAAAAAATACCTTGAGACCCAAATTAGCAACCAATACAACTTTAAAATGCCTATTCGGCCATGAATTTATTAACTTAATTTTAAGAAACTGAAAGATTTTCCATTCTAGCAAATTATTGCTGAATTTATCCAATTAATGGTTTACAGCTAATGAGAATGGCAAATGTCGATTTAGGGGACAATTGAACTGGTAAATTAGGTGCGCAAATAAAATTAAACGTTGACTGCTTGTGGGTGTATGACTTTTTGTTTGGACGAGAATGTGCATTGATAATTTCATATACAAATTTTCGTGATAAACGTATTTATTATATGTGCAGGGTGTTTAATAGTAGTCGCAGCTGAAGTTCATTTCTTCTTTCTATTTGAAAATGTTGACGCTACAATTAAACGATTTTTGAGCAATAAAAACTATGCAATTAAAGCAAATAGAGCGATAGACGATTGAACAATGAATTTAAAATTTTGAATATCTCTACATATACAGCTATGGTCAGAGTAATAGTGGACTTAGAAGTCTCCTCTATACGAATTGTTATTTCTTAGAAAATTAATTGATATTAAATGATAAATATTTGCATGCTATGTAATGCTGGAAATCACTTCTCTCTAATATCGGGCAACAAAATAATTACAAATTTTTTAATGTTTCTTTTTGCCATGTTTTCCTCGAATATCGAACAAAGAATTTGTCTTACATTTTGTGTTTTGAACGGAATTTCGTGTGCTGAATCGTTCAAAATATTGCCGAAAGCCTATGGCGAATGTGCTTTATCAAAAGTACGGGTCTACGAGTGGTATAAGGCTTTTGCAGATTTGTCCCGATGTGGTCGCCCATCAACGTCTTCAACGGATGAAAAGGAAGTCGTCGACAAAGTTAAGTAAATCGTGCTGGAAAACCATCATTTAAGTTTAAAGGAGGTAGCTCGTGACCTTATTGTGCCTCACGAATCAATTCGCAGCATTTTACACCATCAATTGGGCATGAGACGCGTGACTGCTTGACTCGTTCCAAGAGAGTTGAATTTCTTTCGTACAACGAATTTAGAACAAAAAATACGAAAAAAATTTACTGAAATGTAAATTTTATCACCACTCTAGAATAGATCTGTAAGAGTTTTTTTGTTGTTGTCGTGACAACTAGCGAGTACAGCACTCATAGGCAACATTAAGTCCATTCTACTGCACTCGGTTCCCGGTAAAAGTTGCATGGAAAGCCTACCGCGAACCATCCTAAAATAGAAAACGCCCAAATTTCAACAACATATAGAATCCTTCAAGATTTTGATATTCAAAAGAAAATGTAAAATCATTAGGGAATAGGAAAAAGAGAGAGCAACCCAAAATTTCCGTTTTTTTTTAAAGAACTCAATCCAACAATTCTTCTTCGATGGTGTATAAAAACAACCGTAGATCAGAAAACTGCAATGAATTGAAGAAACTTATGCCAAGAAGTATCCGTAAAATGGTCTTGAAGTCTCACAACGTTCATTTAGAAGCATCGATAGCAAATTACGCTGCAGGACCACCCGATATTTGTCGTACAGTATTAAATTATTTACATTTAAGATGTATTTTCCTGTAAAAACAAAACTGGCGATCTAGTGGCTGACATCCAGATCATACTTTAATTATGGAGAGAACACTTCTCAAACCTGTTAATTAGGCACAGCTTCGTATGTCACAGACAATGTAAAGATCTCGATACTCCGAATCGTTGACGACGGAATTGTCGTTCCGCTACCCAACCATCACGAGGTAAGAATAGCGATAATGCGGCTAAAGAACAACAAGGCCGCGGGCGCCGACGGACTGCTGGCTGAGCTATTCAAACATAGCGGCGAAGAGCTGGTAAGGTGCATGCATCAGCTTCTATACAAAATATGATCGGATGAAAGCATGCCTGTCGATTGGAATTTAAATGCGCTCTGCCCAATCCATAAGAAGGGGGATCCTGCAATCTGTGCCAATTACCGCGGGATTAGTCTTCTAAATATCGCCTATAAGGTTCTAGCGAGCTTATTGGTTAGCACGAGAGAGAAACGATTAGCTCACTTTGTTAAACTCGGGCAAGATCGCGTAAATGGTTATCGCGCCAATTAAGAAGAAGAAGATGTATTTGGTGGCCGCCGTAGCCGAGTAGCCGTATTCTCCGAGTGCATTTCTGCCATGAAAAAGCTCTTTATAAATCATTTGCGCAAAAATAATGAATTTTCTTTTCCCCCAAACTAATATTTCATTTGAAATAGAGTAATTTCGCGCTAATTTTTTTTTTATATATATAATTAGCCACAAACTTAGAAACTTATTTCCTGGGTTTAGTCATTTATCACTCTAATGCCAATAGTCGATTAGGGGAATTTGAATGCCCAGTTAATTTGCTCTTTCAAAACGACAATTCATTATCTATTCGACAAGCATACCCAGACTAGACTATCAATCATGTTTGATGACTATAAACGTCACCAATGAGGTGAGAAGTACAGGAACACATACACACGTGCATGCGTGTATGTGCATTGAAACGCAGGAAAATTGATTGAAAGTGTTTAACCTGGCAACCGTACATACTTAGACACATACATATATCCACTCGGAAATTGATTGAGCGATATATTAAGGGTGTGTACTCGAAGCGAAAACTATCAACTTAATTCACAACAAGTTTTAAATGTGGTGGAAAATTTGCGCAAAGTAATTTACTAACGTAAATTCTATATTTTTTCAACGTATTCACACTTGAGGTAGCCTACTGAAAACTTAAAAAAAAAAATAAATAATTGGCGCGTACACTTCTGTTAGGTGTTTGGCCGAGCTCCTCCTCCTATTTGTGGTGTGCGTCTTGATGTTGTTCCACAAATGGAGGGGCCTACAGTTTCAAGCCGACTCCGAACGGCAGATATTTTTATGAGGAGCTTTTTCATGGCAGAAATACACTCGGAGGTTTGCCATTGCCTGCCGAGGGGCGACCGCTATTAGAAAAATGTTTTTATTAAGTTTGCTTTCACCGAGATTCGAACCAACGACCTCTCTGTGAATTCCGAATGGTAATCACGCACCAACCCATTTGGCTACGGCCGCCTACTGAAAACTTAGACCAGTAAATTCTGTAGTACTTGGCTCACCTGGTACCTTGGGTGCCACCAAAAAGTGTAAAATATGTAATGTGCAACTAGTCACATCCAATCATATGCAAAGAAAGCAAAAGATAGATGAGTGAAAAATTGAAAAACTTGAGCCGCAATATATAATATAATATTTATCTGAGCTTAGGATTCGTAGATCGAGCAAATTGCATTGCAGTACATCTTAAGCGAAAATGCTAGAGGTACTGATATTTTCTCAAGTCGATAAAATCGCAAATCTGTTCTTCGTCCGTTAGTGGAAGTTTCATAGCGGAGGATGAATTTTGTGTCTGCGAAATCATATATTCCCTTCCCCACCAGCAGGATTTTTATACATATCTTGGACAGTGCTAATAAGTGTAGGCTAAGCGGTATTATTTCACACTGTTTACGGCGTCGACACAGAAGAACGGGATGTTTATTTGAGAATTGCCCGAAGCTGTGTTTTGAACTTTCTTTGGTAGTTGTTTTTAAGTTTAGTTTTCCATCTCACCGCCCAAATTGGTCTTAGACCAATTTATGTAGCATACCATTTATTCGAAAACAGGTGCCTCTTACGGCCGCACTTACAGGAGAATAGATGCTGCAGACCATGGCGAAGTCTTAAGCGGAATATTTCAGTGGCCCCACCAGGGTCACCTCCTCCTTTAGCTTCCCAATAAACGAGTGTTTGGTTGATTGGTACTTGAACCATACGGAAAAGATGGCTGCTGAAATGTGTCCAGGGGAATAACAGTCAAAATACATTCCCAAATGTATGGATTTTTATGCACTAAATTATGGTCCCACCATGCCTTTGTCGATTGAAAGCTTGTCGATATTGTATACATATATCCAAGTTTATGATCTCTGCCATATAATACAGGTGGGTAAAATATCCTTGAGGGAAACCACCGACTTCGTACGCTGAAGCAAATAGTTTGTAACAATTGTTACAAATAATCACTTTTTGGTGTTCATGTACCCAAAAAACTTGCAAAGTAGGGGAAAGTGAGAAAGCAAAATGACATTTTATTTTGAGGGGAAGTTGCAAGTATTTACTGGAAAATTTTTTAATTGTAAGAATTTGCAATCTTTTTCGCAAAGTAAAAATAAACACGAATAAATTATTGTGAACAAAATAAAATCATGTGATTCCGAAGCTCGTTACTTTGCATTTCATTTGCCTTATTTTTTTTTAAATGAAACTGCTTAGGCGTCGATGGACGAGCGAGAATGGAGAGTAAAATTTCAAGGTCATGTAACTGGCATTTTCGTTCCGCGAGAGAGAAAAAAGATATAACGTAGAGGAAAAGGAGAGAGATAACTATACCTTATAAATATCTGAGATACACTTTAGGCTATTTTTCCTGAGTTTTTTCTCCAGGTTGCAAATTTCTAGTGAGAAATAACATTGCCTACTTTTTAGCGCTTGGTTTTTTGGTTCAAACTTGTAGGAAATATACTTTTGGTGCCTCTTTTTGGCGTTATATTCCCTTGGTGCCTACTGTTTGGGGTATTTTTTGGTCCCAATTTTTTGGCGTGTTTTTGTTGGTGCCTACTTTTTGGCTTTTATTTCCGTTTCCTGGGTAGTGCTTGTGCATACTACAAAGAGCTATCCATTCCGGCGTCAGATTTATTGGTATTGCCTTGCGGTAATTGGGCGGATGATAAGCGCTCGGAGTAGTGCGCGTTGTTGCCACGGTTTGTGTCCGGCGTTTACCTACACCGGTCGACCCTTCTCCGTTTTTTGTAAATTTTGTCTATTTGTATTCTCTGCAAATTTTATAAATTTATTTAGATATATATTCTTTCTCTCTCTCTCTCATTCTCTCTCTCTCTTTCTATCTCATTCTCTCCCTCTTTCTTTGTCTGCCTTGAAAGTTTCACTTCTGTTATGTGTACTACTACGCTACACGCACTTTTTTTAATTGAACACGTGGTAGCTCAAGAATTATTACCTATTAAAGAAAAGTGCAGCTGCAATATATCAAATATTAATCAATATTTACGGTAATCACGCTCCATCGAATTCAACTTGGAAAGAGTGGTTTGGACGCTTCCAAAGTGGCAATTTCGACGTGAGTGATAAAGATCGCGAAGGGCCAAAAAGCATGTAACTGGGTGCCACTTCAATTAAAGGAGAGGGACATCGAAAGACGTTTGGTGACGTGTGAGATGATTCTTGAACGGCAGAAAGGAAAAGGTTTTCTGCATTGCATCGTCACTAGCGATAAAAAATGAATATATTATGATAAGCCTAAGCGTCGAAAATATTGGAGCCTGCCAGGTCCATCGATAGCGAAAAAATATATTCATGCTTCAAAGGTTATGTTGTGCATCTAGTGGGATCAGAAGGGCGTCATCTATTATGAACTCCTTAAATCATTGCCGACTGCAGCTAATACGTTTGAATCGAGCTCCCAAAGAAAAGCGGCCGGAATGGGACGTTAGACATGACAAACTGATTTTGCCCCATGACAACGCCAGGCTCCACGTTGCTAAATCGGTCCAGAAATATTTAAAGGGACTAAATCGGGAAATCTTGCCCCACCCGCCGTATTCCCAGACATTGCACCTTCGGATTACCATCTGTTCCGATCAATGCAGCCAGCACTTATTGGAGAGCGGTTCTCTTCTTACGAGAGCATCACAAACTGGCTCAACGAATGGATCAAGTCAAAAAACTGGAATTTTTCGTCAGAGGAATCCGAATGCTGCCTGTAAGATGGGTAAAGTTATAGCTTTCAATGGCACATACTTCACATAATATCAGGTATTATTTAATTGTTTAAATAATTCGTAACTTTGGCTAAGAAAGGACGGCAACTTATTCGCATACCCAATAGTTTTTTGATATTTTTCTCTTTCAGAGAGAATTCTCGGAAATTATATAATTAAATACATGAACAGACCTCATGATTCAATTACTAAAGGTTTGCTCACTAGTGACATTCGATTTTTGACACTCCCTTACAAAAGGTTTAATTTAAGAAGGTGAATAAAGTGAAAAATATTAAATCCTTTTTGGTAAAAATGGTAGCAAAAAAGTATTTTCTTACTTAAATGGAAAGAAACTGCGAACGGTTTAAAAAATAAATTTCAATTAATATTTGAAAGTAAAGAATGGTACAAATAGAAGTTATTAGCGGAAATTGCCAAGTCTAATATTAAAACAAGAAATTATTTCACTTAATCCAAGATTTTATTTTGTGAACTAATTTTTAAATTTAAAACCGATCGCGAAGTTGCAAAGTTTCGCCAATATGAAACTTTTTTGTTAAAAATAAATAAATAATAGGCACGTACAATTCTGTTAGGTGCTTGGCCGAGATCCTCCTCCTATTTGTAGCGCGCGTCTTGATGTTATTCCATAAATGGAAGGACCTACAGTTTTATGTGGAGCTTTTTCATGCTGGTACTGTGCTTTGCTAAGCCTCCTCTGGACACTTCATCCATGCATGGGAAGGGGGGCTCATTGGAAACAAGTTCCGTCAATCCCAACTTTTTTATAATGAGGTCTGAAATGTTATCGATCGCGTCGGGGCTATCCAATTATTCTCCCTGCAACAGTTTGGGAAATGCTAGCTGTTTGCAAAACATGAATTCCGTCTAAATCATCACATCATAAGAAATAAAGCTTTGTAAATTCTCCACTCATCGATCTCGGATTACCTCAATTACTCTGTCATGTCCTAACTTAAGCGGTATGTATTTCATATCATACTACCATAGTCCTGAACATACCGATGAAAACTCTTTAGGGAGTTGTTGCTCGTAAGCAGACCATATTGAAAATGAAATGTTTTTTCTGTTCCTCCACTTTTACTCAAAATTTCTAGACCTAGCAACCCAGGGTCTTGCTAAGGGAGCCGATTTGTCAAGAGAGAATGAGAAAGCTGCTTACTGAGCAAACCTTTTATCATTGAATCATGAACAGACTTTATACCTGTGGGCAAAAAGTAAGGTGAATTTGGTTGTAAAATGAAAAACCTGTATTTATTCTTGTAAATCAATTTCATCCCCTTCAAAATAATCCCCTCTCGATGAAATACACTTATGCCAACGATTTTTCCAATCCCCGAAACATGCCAAATAGTCCATTTCCGGTATAGACATCAGCACCTTCTTCGATTCAGATTTTATCGCCTCAATCGACTCGAAACGCGTTCCCCGAAGTGGCCCCTTGAGTTTTGGGAATAGCCAGAAGTCACACGGAGCCAAATCAGGCGAATACGGTGGTTGCGGAACGATATGCGTGGAATTTTTGGCGGGTCACGAAGAACGAGTGCAGTGTGAGACGGTGCATTATCGTGATGCAAAAACCAAGAGTTGTTGGCCCATAATTCTGGTCTTTTTAGACGAATTGCTTCACGTGAACGACGCATAACGCTCAAATAATCTTCTTCCTTATTAACAGTTTGGCCAGGTGAAGGAATTTATAGTGCACCACACCACGAAAATCGAAAAAAACTGTCATCATGACCTTTATTTTTGAACGACTTTGACGTGCTCTTTTCGGTCTGGCCTCGCCTTTAGCACGATATTCGCTTGATTGGTCGGTTGTTTCAGGGTCGTAACCATAAATCCAAGTCTCATCTCCCGTAATGATGCATTTGAGCTTGTCCTGATAATCTGAAAGCATTGTTTCACACACATCAACGCGACGACTTTTTTCCAAGAAATTGAGAGTTTTCGGTACCAAACGAGACTTGACTTTTCGTAGGCCAAAATGGTTTTCACAGATCCTTCTGATATTCCGATCATATCAGTAAGGTCTTTAACAGTAAACCGACGATTTTTGAGCACTAACTCCTTCACTTTATTGACGTGTTGGTCATCTGTTGACGTCGATGGTCGTCCGGAGCGCTCCAAGTCATCAACACGTTCTCGACCCTCTTTGAAGTCTTTGTACCACTTATAAACATTTTTCTGCGACATGGTCGAATCACCAAATGCCTTCTGCAACATGCTAAACGTGTCCGCAGCCGAAATTTCAATCCCCAATCAAAATTTGATGGCACTTCTCTGCTCAATCAAATCAGACATTGTAAAAATCGAAAAATGCACTCTTGGTCGTTTGGTAAACACAAGCGTAAATATATTACTGATAATGACATTCACATGAAAGTTGGCCCAGATGTTATTAACAGTGCTGCCAACTCATGAAAAAAATAACTACAGCGAAATTTTAATCCCGCGAAGTTTGACAAATAAATTCTCCTTACTTTTTGCCCACAGGTAAATAAATAAATACAACAAAACATTATAAAAACAGATTTTCTTTTGAAAGTTGAAAAAAAGTTTTATATAAAAATGCCATTTTCAATAAAGGGTTAGGGGTAGTCAGAGGCCCGAAAAAATTATGCTTTTCAATAATTCTGTTTTGCTAGTCAATTGCTTTATTTTACAAAAATAAAAACATAGCATTAATACATCATATTTCGACTTGACTTGAGCAAAATTTCAAAAAAACAAAATTAATAATTATAAAAGTTATCGCTGTTTGTGTGGTGCCCGTTTCTCCAGAAGTCCCTTGCGGTGATCATCACAAGTCCCTGGAGATGTATCTAAAATCAATCGGGCAAGAGAAATTAGTTTTATTAACAGATATTCTTGTGCCTGATCGAGGCTTTTTTTTTCAAAATTAATATGTCGGAGCGCCCAAGCGCGCCCTTTGTTAATTGTTGAATAACTCGAAAAGTATTTTATCGGATTCCCTTCAAATTTTCACACAATATTTTTAAGATATTATGCAAAAAATCCAACTTTCTGAAAATTCTGACTACCCCTAACCCCATAAGTACACCACTTCCTATCAAAAAATATGCTTTCCAAGCAAATGACACACGCCCATACATATGTAGTGCTTAAGTAATTCAGTTTCAACTTGAAATTTACAATAAATAGCAAATAATAGCATTCTAAGCAGTTCGTAGAGAGTTGAGTTCGGCAAGCCCTTATCACTGAGTATCACTGAAATGAGTTAGTGCTTACATATATTTTTGGTCTTGTTCTGCTTATCTCCACATTTGCTGCAATTGTTGGCTTTATACTGGTAAACATAATATAAAAATAATTAAATCTTTAACCAAGATTAAATCAGACATACGCAAACACGCAAACACATCGCACATACAACGGCGACAGTCTGTAGAGGGAAATACACTCGGAAATTAACAATTAGCGCATGATAAATATTTGCCAAACAAAAACCCTAATACCAAAACAACCACAAAGTTCGCTTTCTACTTTGCTCTCCAACGATCGAACGGAAATTTGCTAATAAAATATTGGAAATTTTTTAACCGAAAAACAAGAACTTTATTTTTAATTGGAAGAGATAGGTAGAAAAGGAACGCATGAATTCATGTAACGGGTTATTCAAAACAATTGCACAATTTTGTTATTCAAGTCCACAAAATTCACAAATCTTTACCCATACATTCTTGAGGAACACTGCTGAAGTATGATAATTGGGCGGACATGAATCCCTTTATTTTAATATTTTACTCTTCTTTCTCCCATGCTTAAAGATGTAACTTAGATTAGATTAGAGTTGTGGGGGATTACACCATTCCAAGCACTCAGTTAGGAGACTATTGTACAACACCCGGATAGTTTCAGTAGAAAGAATAGAGATAGGAAAGATAAAAAGGCGGGTGGTAAGACGGATAAATTAGATTGAGGTCACTCTTCCACAAATCTCTTGGATTCATTGGTGAATCTTCAGCGATCCAGAAGATGAAGAGTATGAACTTTATCCATACTCAGTATATCGCAACCCAATATCCTGATTCTGATTCAATAGTCTGATTCTGGAAAACGCCGGACAGCTACAGAGAAAATGCTCTGCAGTGTCGTCATCCTCAAGACAGGATAGGCATATCGGGCTGCCGATTACCCCCATGGCAGCCATATACTGACCATAGGCGTTGTGCCCTGTGATTACACGCAACAGTACTCTCAGTTACTTTCGGCTGAGTTTTAGGAGAAAGGTCGATGTTTTCCTGTTTGGTTCTTTCACAAAACACTTGGCTACTCTGCACGAGTTCAACCCAGACTAACGTCCTCTATGGGCAGACCTCATGAAGCCGTCAATCCATAATTGAATCGATGCAAAATTGACACCTAGAAAGGGTTCGGGGTCTAGTGGCATATTTGCAGAGGCTTCATTAGCCAGTTTAACAGTTAACTCATTCCCTGTAATACCACAATGTCCAGACACCCAAATAAGACTCACTTTGTTGTGTTTTGCAACACTGTTCAGTTTTGTCTTACATTCACCGAATAACTTCGAAGAGCAGCGTGGGTTAGAAAGGGCTTTCAATGCAGGTTGAATGTCACTACAAATTCCAATATTGCTAACCCGCCACTTTTTCTCAATTAGCCAGTACGCCACGTTCAAGATGGCATAGACTTCCGTAAAGAATACCGTGGATATCTGTCCTGTGGCTTAGGACTACTTAGTGTCTTCGACTAAGTACCACCCAGATTCGCTTCCATCACTGGTTTTGGATCTGTCGGTGTAGAAAGTGTGCTAATATCCCGTTAATAGGTTCTCTGGACTTAACCATTGATCTCTATCTGGAATCAAAACATCATACTTCCTACCGAAGCTAACGTAAAGCACCCAATTGTCCGCTAGCATCGAGAGCAATGTGCACTGCATGGACAACTGGTGGAATATCTGACAGTGGCCAGTATAATCTTCGCTTCCCCAGACCCCGTTAAGGCACTAGGCCTGTACGCTGCCTTCAATGCTTCCTTTCGTATTTAAAGATCTAGAAGTTGCAAGTTCAGAATGGCATTGAGGGCATCACCAGATGTCGTACGCATAGCACCTATGATACCCAAGCACACACTTCTTATGAGTTTTACTTTGGAATTAACCATTGTAGCCTTCCATCATATACAGAGGCGTATGTAATAATGGGTCTAATCAGAGTGATGTACGACCAGTGAAGATATAATTTACTTATCATATAAACCTATCGACAGTTTTGATTGTGTAGACAATCGAATGACATTAGAACAAGTGTAAATATTTTTTAGTGTTTTTAGTTAATAGCGGCTTGTTGATATGAAAGCCCTTAACTTTATCGGCTCTTGTGCCTCGAAGTTGTCTGAGAAGAGTGAATCCTAGAATGATAGCTATTACAGCAATAATCTTTTATTTATATTACCGAAAGGCTACGTAAAAAGTCATCAAAACCAACTTTACACCGAAACCGATCATCTAGTAATAGAAAATCGATTTACATTTTAAACTAATAATAGACATTTAGTAGTGGCATTACTTTGTACTGCAACAGAAAATAAGCAGAAAACGCTATCTCTAACTGTGCCAAGGTAAAGGTCGAAATATACAGTGCCGGACAAAAGTATTGGCACAATAAGCTTTCCTCATTCTTTTTTACAAAACATGTTCTAATATACCGTTACTTAAATTTTACTAGTTTTCTGTGCAAGATCAGTGAAAATTAGTGTGTAGATTTATTTGTTAACATGAGTTTAAAAGGAAAGGAAACCACAGAATCACAGCGTAAAATAATAGTATTTACATAAAAAACGAAAGTCGCTTGCGGAGATCGCAGAAATGATGGATCGCAGCCATTTCATTATTCACACCATTGTTAACCGCTTCAAAGAGCATACGAATTTCACAAGTTTGCAGCAAAGTGGTCGACCGCGCAAATTAACAGACCGAGAGCGAACGAAAAGTGAAAAATGATTCGAAAATTACATCAGCCCAGATCGCGACGGAACTCTGAACTGAACAAACTAACTCAGAACGAGACAGCTGTGCGTTTTGTTAAAGCCCAACGCATAAGATGGCTAGGTCATGTGATCCGTATGCCTGTTGACTGTACCGTGAAGAAAGCCTTGACAGGAAAGCTAATGGGCGTGAAGGCCAAAGGCAGACCGAGGAACCGTTGGATAGACGCAGTGGAACACGATCTTAAGAAGCTGGGAATACGTCACTACGAAGCAACAGCTGAAGATAGACTGCTTTGAAGGAGCATTTTGAAGGAAGCTTTGACGCACCCCGCGTTGTTGCGCTATGAGAGAAGAAGATCGCGACGGAGCTAAAACAAGATTTTGGCAAAGAAGTGCATGCCAAAACAGTTAGACGAGTACTGCATCAGGCTGGGTACAAAGCATATGTGGCTAGACGCAAGCCCTTCATATCTGCCACCAACCAAAAGAAAAGGGTGGCATATGCAAAACAGTTTGAAAATCAACATCTTAGCTATTGGGGCAATGTTTTATTTTCAGATGAAAGCAAATTTAATATTTTTCGTTCAGACGGCCGCATAACTGTGAGGCGAAAACGTAACACAGCTTACGCTGCAAAAAATCTAGCACCAAGTGTGAAGTACTGTGGTGGAGGATTAATGGTTTGTGGTTGCATCTCTGCTACAGGTGGGGGGAGCTTGAATTTATTGCATGTCTTATGGACAAATCAGCTTATTTAAACATATTGAAAGAAAATCTCAAAAAAGTGCAGATCAGTTGAATCTGCCAAACTTTGTCGCATTTCAGCATGACAATGGCCCTTAACACACGGCACATCTTCTGCCGCACCCCTCACAGTCTCCGGACTTCAATCCCATTTAGTACTCGTGGGAGGAATTGTAACGACGAGCGATTTCCACGAAGCCTGAATTGAAAGCAGCATTAAAAGGAGAATGACTTGATATTGACGAAGAATTTACGAAAAAATTAGTGCACTCAATGCCAAATAGAGTGAAAGCCGTATTAAGCCAGTAAAATTTCGAAATTTTTTTTTTTTATAAAATATTAATATAACTCTTTAAGAATATGGAAAAAAAATTTATAACGTAAATTTAAGTATTTCTTATATTATAGATCGTCAACTGTGGCGACTCTATTCTTTGCGTTCGAGCGCTGGGAGAGGTATAGTTACGTTGTATTCAAACTTTAGACGCGTTTTTCTCAAAACTATATTTTTCGTATTGGCGTAGGCGATAACTCGAAAAGTTATGGACCGATCTCCTTGAAATTTTGCACACATCTTTTTTATGATATTACTTTCTATGTGAATTTAAAGTTTTCGAAAATTGTTCGGAAAAATAATTTGTTCGAGGCAAATTTGAAATTCGCCCCAAAACTCATTTTTTTAAGCATTTTATTCCGCGAATTTTTTCCCCTCATTTTTGTTTAATTCATATAGAAATTATGACATTAATAAACAAAAAAATGTTTGGCTTTTTGTATTCAGGTCACTGACGCCAATGCTACAATGCCCGCCAATTTAGAAGCCCCGCTGCGACCTTCCTGGAAGAATTGAGTGTACATCCGCCATTTTAAATGATTAAAATAAAAAAAAAATTTTATTATTTTAATATATAAATAAACTGTATGTCAATTTCGAAAAAAATATATTGACTTCTTCTTGACTTAAATAATTTTAATGAAAATCAGGGAAAATATGGCCGTTTACAGGTATCTGTCCCCTTAAGACAAAACGGCCGTCCAAGGAAGTATTAACTTTTAGTTATTTATTTTTATTTTATTATTATTAAAGTCAAATATAAAACCATAGGTTATTTTTACAATGATTGACCTTAAGAATAGTTTACATAAAAGGATTAACAAGAAAATCAAAATTAAAATTAAAATTACAGATAGTCGTAAAGAAGTATAAGTTGGGGAAAGTATTAAAAGGAAAGTAAGGTAAAAATAGTAGTAGTAGGAGTAGTGATTAATTGGAAGAGATTTAAATAATGTGGAACCAATTGAGTACATTCAGCAATTTTCGGCGAGGTAGCGAAGCAATTTATTTTTGAAACACGAGCTTTCTTTTATACGTTTAATTTTGTAAGGTAAGGTATTCCTAAGACGGACAGAGAACACAAAGTATTGACGTTCAGTCACCAAACAACTGTTTTTCATCGAGACTAAGTTCAACGAACGGCAGGACTTTGAAAGCATAAATCGATCTTTGAGGTATCTGGGTTTCTGAGTGTTTATGATCGTGTGGAGTAAAACTAAACATTTAAACCTAAGCAAGTCGTAAAAGGAGACGGAAGCAATTTTTTTCGCAAAAACAGAAATATGCTCATAACGTTATTTACAGTACACGTATCTTGCAAATAGGAGGAGGAGCTCGGCCAAACACCTAACAGAAGTGTACGCGCCAATTATTTATTTTTTTTTTTTATCTTGCAATGTTGTTATACAAAACATTAAGCTTACTATCACAAGGAGTATATAACTCACAACCATACAGTAACATTGGTAACAAATATGTACGTTTTAGCTAGTAGCAGTCGAATGTTTACTGGTGTAAAATATTGAGTTGTCTATGAATTTCAGAGCATACCATAAACTTAGCCTATGATAGTAAAGATGTGGTTGCTCCATGTCAAAGTTCTATTAAATGTAACCCCTAAATTTGTAACATTGTCCACATATTTGTCATTTAGTTTGACTTGTGTATAGCCATCGAGCTTGATATATTTTTTGTAAATAACGATACATTGGGACTTATCAGGATTAAGAATTCATCCATTGTCCGAAGCTCACTTGCTTGTGAGGCTCAAGTCAGAATTCATATTACTTATGCAAATATCAAAACAGCTAATGCGACAACTAACATATACATAATTGAACGTCATCAGCATACACATGGGCATCACTATATTTAATCACACCGAAGAAATAGTTAATGTACAAGACAAATAAAAGAGGGCCAAGGATAGAGCCTTGAGGTACACCTCTGCCTACAGGGAGAAAGTTTGATATGGTATTATTACCACATACGGCTTGTAATCGGTCACTAAGATACGTTTCTATACGTTCCCACGACAGTCGGTTCTACGTAACCGGAACGACCCGGATTTATATCCGGCCAAGGACTGTTACTTCAACAGCATTCCTCGTATAGGAGTATGCACGGGGAATGTTATGCTGCTACAACAACAACATACGTTTCTATAAGAGTCAAAGCCGACGTTGAAAAGCTAACTAAGTTTTTAAGCTTCAAAATTAAGAGTTTATGGTCTTCGGAGTCAAATGCCTTGGAATGGTCAAGTAGGATTAGACAAGTCATATGCTTTTTGTCAATGTTGAGCCTTATGTCATCTAGACACTTTTTGTAGTGCTGTGATGCAGCTCCTACTACATCTAAACCCCGACTGCAATGTGTTCACCAAGGCGTTGTTATTCAGAAACGTGTTTATTTGGCGATGCATAATACGCTCAAGAACTTTGGATAAGAACGACAATATTGCAATCGGGCGGTAGTCTCCATTTGCTTTCTTAATTGGTATGATTTTGGATCTCTTCCAAGAGTTGGGAAAGATTGACGTGGTTAAGACGGTATTCAGAGCATAGGTAAGATATTTTAAGATCTTTGGTAACAGGCATTTTATAAATTTTCGATGAATTCCATCCAGACCGGCCGAATTCGACTTGACACTAAGTATGGACTGTACTATCTCACAATCATCCACACATTCAAAACAAAAACTGGACATCACAACGTTAAGATTAGAATTGTAATTGTCATAACATATTTATATTATTAACAGAGCCGGGCAAGCACACAATTTATCTCATTTAGTACATTTACATTAACATCACATAAATCTAGCATAGGTGTAGTGTGCTTTTAAATTTAAAACATATAAAAGAACTGTGCCTATACTTTTGTTCAGCAAATGTTGCTGTACTTTTGCTTTTCTTTTAATTCATGATTTAAGCACTGTGAATTGTCGAAAATCAATTTTTTTACTAAAATATAGGGGATTCTGCTGTTTCCGTGGCGCCGCAATCTGACGACGGATTCTTATAGAACTCGACAAAAGAAAACGAAATGATTAAGTAAAATTTTTTGATATTTCGCTTAGTTTTCGAGATATTTAATAAAAAAGGTCTCAAAATGCCCTTTGGAACTTCACTATAATTTGCCTATTACACTATATATTTTTTAACACTTCAATAAAATTCACGAAATATACACTCACACGCGTGTTTTTACTTATTTTTATCCTTATATTCGAATTATTTCTATTAAAATAAAATGCAAATGCATTTGTCCATGCAGTGTCTTTCCAATTTTAAACGCGAGTAAGAAGAAATTGGAATGACGACAGTATGGTGTTGCCGGATGCCTGCGAATGAAACAAAAATATGAACCAAAATATGAACAAAAATTAAGTATTTAAGTTTAATGTTAATGTTGGGGATGGGGGTTATTGTGCCTCCTTACCACATACACGCATATGACGTTTTAATTTTGGGTTCAATGGTTTTAACACGGAAATCAGTTCTACGCAAAAATACTGTGGATTGCGTAGCTGGAGTTGGACTGATGAGGGTTATGTTTTTGAAGCGCGGCCGAAGGCCGCCCACGCGAAAAAGAGTTCTACGCAAAAATACTGTGGATTGCGTAGCTGGAGTTGGACTGATGAGGGTTATTTTTTTGAAGCGCGGCCGAAGGCCGCCCACGCGAAAAGGTATTCTACGCAAAAATACTGTGGATTGCGTAGCCGGAGTTGGACTGATGAGGGTTATTTTTTTGAAGCGCGGCCGAAGGCCGCCCACGCGAAAAGGTGTTCTACGCAAAAATACTGTGGATTGCGTAGCCGGAGTTGGACTGATGAGGGTTATTTTTTTGAAGCGCGGCCGAAGGCCGCCCACGCGAAAAAAAGTTCTACGCAAAAATACTGTGGAATGCGTAGCCGGAGTTGGACTGATGAGGGTTATTTTTTTGAAGCGCGGCCGAAGGCCGCCCACGCGAAAAGGAGTTTCATTCATTTTTCATTTCGTTTTCTTTTGTCGAGTTCTATAAGATTCCGCCATTAAATTATTTTCAACTTAAAATTACAGAAAAAATACTGCAATTTTACAATGAATTTTCTACTGAACATCTCTGCATACGAACTTCGTTTTTATTTCAGGTGTACGGCAACACCAACTTTGCGCTAAATTAGTGAACTTTAACATTAAATTACTCGAAAACTAAGCGAAATATCAAAAAATTTTACTTTTTCTTTTCGTTTTCTTTTGTCGAGTTCTATAAGAAACCGTCGTCAGATTGCGGCGCCACGGAAACAGCAGTATTGCCCTTACATATGTGGAATAAACAGTTTTTGTTATTGTTGATTTGAAAAACTTAACACATTTTGATTCCATTGTCGTTTGTGCCTTTACTTATGTCCGTCACTGTAATTTAACTGCACCGCAAAAAATTTGCTACAATAATTTTTATGGTTCAATTAAATTTTAATTGTTAAATAAATTATGAAGAGCTACTTTCAAAACGTAAAACAATATTTGTGTATCATTTCCTCGCCTTTTCCAAAACTACTGCAACCAATTAAAGCGAACTGGACAACAAAATGCACTTTCAATGTACGCAAAACGCCGCAATTTATTTTGCAGTCACATGAAAGGCATTAAATCAATGACTTTAAATCTTACTGCCATAGAAATTCTATAAAGAAAAAAAGTTCTAAAGTGGCTTGAAATGCTTGAATACAGAGTATTAAAACAGAGCCCATTAGAAACAAACGCTAAGAAAATTGCACCTCATTCACTTAAACCTGTCGAACAACACATTTCTGGGAACTCCCTGATTTTTACGATAACATTTCGAATATAATTAATCTTTTAGAGATTTTAATGGTGTTGTTGTAATCACAATTACTTTAATTTCAATTAAATCTCTGAAGGAGTAGCAACCGCACAACTTCTATAAGTTATATGTACAAATGTATATTTAAAATAAAGAAATTTCATATAAATATGTATGTATGTATTTATTGGATGTTCATTGACCGTTCACCCAATGGCTGTGAGTGAAACATGAAGAAAAACGAGAATTCCAAAAAATTACCCCTTGCATTGAATATATCAGCGTTGAATGTTGCTTGGTTGATGGTCGCCGTTGTCGCGCCTGTTAGCTGATTAAATTTATCACACTTTTTTGCTTCTAATTGAAAACTGATATCACAACCGTTTAATTAACACCCAAAGTAAGTAGCTTGTTTTCACTCAATTCATTTAATTACTAGCCACTTTTAAGCACATTTTCACTTTTCTTAGAATTACTGACATAGCTTAATTTATTCTTTAAGCAAAACAAGATAAATTTCTTAAGTTAATTTAAATAAAATACGGAGGAAATTTTAGAAAACACCAAACACGACAAATTCGCAACTGCAACTAAACAAAGAACAGCTGAGAGATATGCCAGGGCGAATTCGAACAAGGGTGGTGCTAAGGCGAATTGAGCATCATAGGCGGCGCCTTTCCAAAACAGTTACTTTATTGTTATTATTATATGTAATTTGTTTAAATATAATTAAAATTATAGATTAATCTAATATAAAAGATTTAGCTACCAGGGCTATTGACTTATAAGGGGTGGTTAAGTTTCAAGAGCCGGTGTTCATTTTGAATAAAATAAAATTTTTTAGGAAATTATTGTCATTTCTCTTTATTATGATAATATTGGTATGGTTCAATTACGTATGGAAGAAAATATCGGTCAAATGGCCACCGCGGCCTCGGCGGCACACCTCCGTCCGATGGTCCAAATTTTCGATGACGCTGAGGCATGATTGAGGTTCTATGCCGTTAATGTGCCGAATTATGTCATCCTTTAGCTCTTGAATTGTTGCTGGCTTATCGACGTATTTGAAAGAAAAAATAACCCCAAAGAAAGAAGTCCAACGGTGTCGTTGACGTTTAGGTGTGGTTCACATTCAACATCGGCCGTTGAAATTTAACCACCCTTTATATATATAATTGGCGCGTACACCCTTCTTGGGTGTTTGTTCGCGCTCCTCCTCCTGTTTGTGGCGTACGTCTTGAAGTTGTTCCGCAAATGGAGGGACCTATAGTTTTAAGCCGACTCCGAACAGAAAATATTTTTTATGAGTAGCTTTTTCATGGCAGAAATACACTCGGAGGTTTGCCATTGACTGCCGAGGGTCGAGCGCTATTAAAAAAATGTTTTTATTCATTTTGGTGTTTCACTGAGATTCGAACCGATACTTTACTTTACCCGATACTTTATTTTACGCGATTTTGACAAGTCTGACGTCAAGCTCCTTTCGAATAAAAAACAAACAGAAGGGAAAATACATATTTATGAAAATTCAGTGAATGGCATGGTAATATTGTAATTTGTGAGATGTCAACTAAGCAAACTAATGAAAACGAGGTGCCGCGTATTAAATTGTGAAATCACAAATGAATATCTATAAAGTCTACATATGCTGTTTTATCGTTTTTATGCGGCGAGAAAGTGTATGTATGTGGATGCGTATAACTACTTGTGTTTGGTTGTTTCCATTGATTTTGCCCACTCTTCCTCTTCACAAACAAGTAATTCACCCTCTTTTTGTGTTTATTCCTGGTTTCTGACGACACAGCAAATTCGGAAGGCGCAACGTGATATTCTATAAAACTTGGATATTCTATCAATCTTCTACATAAAAATGCAAAAAACTGCATTTGGAGACTTAATACATATTCATTTGAGTTTTCACACGATTTTTAATTGGTTAAGGTTAAATCTCACAAATCACAATATTACCATGCCATTCACTGAATTTACACAAAAATGTAGTTTCTCCTGCTTTTCGTTTGTTTGTTTTTTATTGGAAAGGAGGCTGACGTCAGACATGTCAAAATCGCCAAAAATAAAGTAACTTTTTTTTTGGAAGACGCCACCTTCAATAGTCAATTTGCCTTGAAAGAAAACAAAAATTCTAATTCAGTTGGCAACGCGATCACTGACAGCTAAGAACGTAGTAATTCTGAATCAATACATCGTGTGAATCAAGAAAACGCTACAATTAATACGCAATTCATTAAATATTTGCTATAAAAACCCACATTCAATGGCTACAAGTAATGCAAAAGGCCTCAAAGCATCAGCATTTGGTGCTAGCTCGTCGGGAGGTGGCAACAGAACTGGCGGGAAGACCGGCCCGGTTTCGACGGCGTCCCAACCTGACACTGACGCTACTAGCAGTGCCATTAATATACCGTTTATAAAAACAAAAGACAACAGCAAACAATTACCAACATACCACGCAGCGCTACAACGGTCTACTGATGATCATTTAGCCGCTGAAGATTTGGATAATATACAATTGGAGCTTGAAACACTGCTGTCTAGTGTGGCGCTACGTTATCGTGTCTTAAAGTCTGAATACGAGAGTTTAGACAAAGATGAGCGACGGAATGAACGACGCACTAAACATGGCGCCAGTGGGGAAACACCCACAACTAATGTGGGTACTTCGTCTAGCGGTAAACGTAAGCGTGAGGAAACGTCAAGCGTACGAAAGCCCAAACATACACCCGCCTCGTCGTTAAAACACACAAAACATGCTAAAAACAGTCCGGTTGCACCGAATACGGATGACAGCATGGATTATGTGCCACCCTCTGGTTCACATGGTCATGGGCAGAATCGTGATCATCATCTGCAAAAGGTTACATTGCCTAAAAATGATACACCAAACAAATTTTGGCTTTCCGTCGAACCATATTGTATGCCATTAACAAACGAGGATCTACGTTTGCTCGATGATCTCTTAGATCAATATTCCGGACCATTGGTGCCGCCTATACCAGAGCTAGGTCCACATTACTCCACCATTTGGGCAACGGAAGATATGAAAGAAGTGCAACAAGCTTCAAATCCTAATGCAAATTCAAATCGCTTGAAACCACAAAATACTGCTGCAACCAGTATGATTAAGAAGGCTGAATCCATGATGGACGAATGTGTCACCGGACCCTTGACACAACGTTTAGTGTCTGCGCTACTGGAGGAGCAACTGATACAAAACCCCAGCGAACTGGCGGCAGCTGCAGTGGCGGATAGCAGCAATAGTAGTAGCGAAAATACGCACTCTTCGGCACAAATGAATTTTCGTTCTCTATCATTGCTACGTAATTGTATCGATATTGAGAAACGTGTGAAAAGAGAACTCATAGAACAAGGTATACTGGATTTAAATGATTTCCCAAACAATGACGAAGACGAAATACATGCTGAAATAAAACGTTTAATTTCGGAACTATCAGCGATTGCTGAGTACAATGGTGCTGCGCTGAAACGACTTCATGAGTCTGCCGCTGAAGAAATCAAACGTCTAGAAATTAAACGAAAACTCGACACAGTCGACCAGGAAATACTTGAAGCGTACAAACGTACCATGCAGAGTAAAGCTAAGCGCAAGCCGCTTAGTGCCGAAGATCAGCAGGAGATATATCGTTTGACTTCGGAACAAAAAACACTTTCTGATCAACTAGAGCGTATACAGGCAAATTGTTTTCTCTACGAATAGTTTTTGGCCACCACTGGTGGAGGGCAAGCACAATCAGATACGCGCGTTATTAGTGCAGCACCTGAACGCTCAATACTAGTGGCGCTTCTAAATGAAAAATAATATTAATTTTCACAATACCATAAGACCTCTAATTTATTTTCTTTTTCTCAACTATAAAATGCAAATTCAAACTTACTGCTGGAAAATGCGAAACCGCACCTCTGCACTATACCACAAATAAAAACGTTATAACCGGATAATATGCTGAAAAACTGAAAATTTAGAAGATCGCATTTTTTTTTAATTGTATTTTTGTATAAATTCAAAGCAAAAACAAAATCGGAAGTTGAAGTTTGTTTGGGAATAACTTAAAGGTTACAGTCACAGTCATTCAAATATGTATAGTCTTTTAGATTGTAGTATTGGATTTGAGGTTTGCGGCGCACAAACCTTTGCCTTAACTAGTGAGAATTGATTTAGGTTGTTGAGACTGTAAAAAATTCAGATATTTCACAGAAGTTGCATCTGTTATAGCAAAATAACATAAAATCGAAACTATTTCAATGCTGAGACAATATTTTTACCTCAACTGTGTTGCCTGTTTAGTCATTGAATTGTGATTTCTTGCGCAAATATTTGCATGAGCGGCTCTTAGCAAAATGTTATTCAATAAAGCATAATTAATAAACGAGTACCTATACAGTGAGGCCTCATACAACCGAGCCCTTACGATTCCACAATTTTAGCCCGCTTATTAGGTGGAGATGAAAACCGAAAGAAAAGTTATAAATTCTCTTTTTTTTTTCTAAGGAAATATTTTTTTTATGAATTGATTATAGTACATTAAATTAATTCTGTTTTTGTTTTTCTAAAAAATAATTACTCATTGAATGTATATAGTAGTTTTAATTTTTACCGCCAGGACAATTTTTTCTTTAGTAGAATAAACTTTTTTGAGACATATTTTTTCCTGCCCTCTCTTTTATTTGAAATAAACGTTTTGCGAACACAAAACAAATTACTCGTAAACAACGTTCTAGTCCGAGAGCCAGGGGTCGATTTTGGACTGCATTTTTATACCGTTAAATTCTTTACTATACTTGTGATTTACTTTTCATGAATAACGAAAGTGAACGTCAGCTGGCGCACCCTCGGTGGGTGTGATGGTGGGAGGGTACGAAACGTATCGAAAAACCAAGTCAGTTAATACCGGCTGAAATTTTTTTTGTGTATTGTTGACATTTAGCAGAATAAAAAAAATAGTCAGCTGCGCCGTAGAGGTGGAAAAATACGTCAGCTGAACAGGCGAATGAGTTGTTAACCATTTTTTTTCGACACGTTTCGCAGCATCCCACGCACAGCTGTCGGTTGGTTTCGTCATCCATTGGATGACGTCTACCTTTAGTATTAAAATCAGTCGGCATGAAATGATGAGGTCAAAATGACTCCTGGCTCCTGGCCTATTCATTGGAGCTACTAGCTACACATTTTTACAAAATTATCCAATTGCACTTACGAATGCTGTGGTGTATTTTTTGCAGTAATAATTGCGACGGTGTTACTTTTTATGAGATCGCATCGCGCGCTGTCTCATAATTTCTGCAACAATACCATCACCACGCGTTGTGTTAGTAAAATGATGACAATCTGATGGTCAACCCTAGCTTATCAAGCGCAGTATAAAATTGTTTACGACGAAATGAATATGGAAGAGGATAAGTTAGTTTTTATTAAATAGATACTACTTTTAAGTGAAATACTGTTTGTTTATCGTTTTTAGCACAAAATTAAGCTCAAAGGAAACGAAGTTATTGATGCGTTATTTCAAATAAAACGTTCGGCACGAAATAACTGCTGTAATATGAAGAATGTTAGAATAAACAATTGCGCCTTCCGAATTCGCCGTATCGTAAGAGCAGATGAACAAACAAGCCAAAGGAAGGGAATTACTTGTTTGTGAAGAAGATTAGTAGGCGCAAGGCGAATTTAAATAAATAAATCGACCTCCAGTAGGCGAAAGCAATGGAAACAACCAAGGTAAGGTGGATTTAATAAGGTGACAGCATTCACCCAGCTGAATTTTTCGCCGTAGGTATGGCTTACGTCAAAATGATATGCTTTGTTTGTATGTATTGGTATGCTTACATTCGTATGTCTACATTTGCTTGCTGATTTTGACATGATGCTTGCACCAAACGCAACAACAAATACATGTAGGGTTTTACTTATATGTGTTTGCTGTCACCTGTAATAAATTCGCCTTGAACCAAGGCAAATTCATTCTCTGTTTTCTACTTTACAAATACTTTGGTTTGACAATCTAACGTACAAAACATTGTTGTTGGTCAAGTGCCACCATCTTTCGTGAATGCGCCTTGGAAACAGAAGAAGAAGAAAAAATTACACACACACACACACATACTTTCTTGCCACGGCGTCTTCCGCATAAAAACAAGCAAACTAAATTTAAACACTTTTTTTAATTTTTGCTTTCACAATTTAGCACACGGCACTTCGTTTTCATTAGTTTGATTAGTTTAAATCTTACAAATTACAATATTACCAAGCCATTCACTGAATTTTCACAAACAAGTAATTTCTTCTACTTTCGTTTGTTTTGTATTGCAAACTGAGCTGAGGTCAGACTTGTCAAAATCGCGAAAAATAAAGTAACTTTTTTTTAATGGCGCCCACCTGAGATACTCTATTCGCCTTGGCACTGGTACGTTTTGCGCGTCACGACAGTTAAAGCGTTGCCGCAACGGATCCAATGTGACGGGTGCGTTATTTTATCATTCTTGAGTTGGATTTAAAACATAAACGATTCCCGGTAGTTGAGCATATATTTTAAAAACTATGCCGTTAAGTTATATTGGAACTGGTGTGGGCTTCTCTTCTCAGACTTATGATGAGACAGATCCAAGTAAATATGCCAAGCAGTTTTTGGATGTTGACGTGCAGGATTTAATATTGCGGGACTTAAATGAATTTCATAATCCCACAACAAGGCCAGTTGATGACAAATTAAATAGTGCAATTTCACTAACGCTGAGGAAATTTGTGAGATTTTCATGGTCGGTGAAGATGCTCCATTTAAACGATGTTTTTAAAAGAGAAAGTGACATATGGACTGAAAGCCCAGGCTTACCATGGACTACAGATGGCGTTAAAACTAAGGGTGAAATTCGAGACGACCCTGAAAAAATTCGTGCCGTACGAAAGTTTTGGCATTCTGTTAAAATCGGGGAGAATGATATAGATTTTCCGGATTGTTGCGCGTTTGCAGATGTGTGCGACGCTGATGAGCATAAAGTGCGCACCATTTGGCATTATCCAGCCACCCTCAAATTTGGGGAAGCGGTTTTTGCTTGGCCATTAATTGAAGCTTACCAAAGATTATTACCAGAAAAGACTCCTATTGCTTATGGACTGGAGACAGCAAGAGGGGCGAAGAAAATTAGAGAACGATTTGCAAAGACAGATAAATACTATTACAGTCTTGGTTTTTTAAATTTTGATAAGACTGTACCCGCTTGGTTAATTGAGATCGCATTCGATATTGTGAAACGTAATTTTAATTATAGGGCTTATCAAGAATATGGAGTTGCAAACTGGCAACAAATGCTGAAAATGATCGATCGTATACGAGACTATTTCATCCATACTACCGTTCGTATGTCTAATGGCAAGCGTTATAAAAAGGATTGCGGTATTCCAAATGGAAGCTATTTCGCCCAGCTTGTTGGCTCAATTGTTAATTGCATTGTGACATATTATGCCCTTTTTGTGACTAATCACCGAACGTTTAGGGATGCAGTGTTTCTCGGCGACAAATCATTCTTTTCAAGCAATGTGCCGGTTGACATTGCTCAGTTTGCATCTGTGGTAGAACGTCTTGGAATGAAAATAAATGTAATACAAGCGCAGGGATCACGTTCCATTGATGAAATGAAATTCCTTGGGTATTATATAAATCATAGGCTGAACAAGAGGACAGAAGTTGATTTGCTCACGTCAGCGGTTGAAAGTATAAAATTAAAAAAGTAGAGGATTCGGTTGCCGAAATGCGATTTGTTCTAAAAATATAATGTGAAAATTTGTTATTTGACTTTCCCCGATTATGGGAGGAGTACGGGTTTTACGATATATAAACATACATAAACACTTATTTGTAATGAAAATTTCTTCAGATTTATTAATAAATGGTAAATAGGAATGAATCCCATAGCAAGTATAAAAATATCAAATATTTATACATAAACGTCTTTCAAATGCAATTCCATGTATTCATTTGCAACGATACTATAAACTAAATTTAGGACTAATATCTAAAGGAAAATTCATACAGACATAAATATTTCATAGAGCAACGACTTTGTTGTTTTTCATATCACAATTTGTTTGGCATGTATGTATGTATGTACATAACTAAGTATTTATGTGATGTTTGAGTAAAATGAGTGCATGAACACAAGTTAGCGGTAGCGTCTACGGCATGGATTGTGCGAATTTCCTTCCACTACAGTCGAGTCTAAGCTAATAGAACGAACGACCTGTATACATCGCCGGCAAAGCACTCGCCAATTGCATAGTTTTATGTGATGTTTAAACGACTGCGCAATGAATTTATGCAAGTTAAACTACAAATACGTTAGTGCATCATTTGTATGGCATACTGAAGTGAATTGACTTAACTTCAAATTTGGTTTTTTAGTATGCAATAAATGATACTTGATAATTGAATTTATCGAGGAATTCCTACGCATGTTTGGCTATAAGATCCGATTTCGTAGACACCAAAATATTGTTACAAATCGCCTTATTACGCAAATTTATATCCTCAGTCAATAAGATAACATGATCAACGTGTTGTTTGGCTTGTAAACAGCAGTTGATAATACGATCGTCGGGTGAGTTCACTTCAACGATATGGTCAAGTTCGCTAAGAGCGCTTTGTGCTGCAGTAAAGCATCAAAATTAACAATTAAATATACATACATACATATATGTAGATATGTTTACCTTGAATGTGCTTAATTTTTGCTTCGAACTTGGCGTTCAGGTATTTAATAGCGCGCACTGCCAACACTTTGGTGCCATCGCCCACTGCAAACTGCTTCAGTTTGTCCAACTCTTGTAATACACAATATGGTATGAAGAGCACAGTACCTCTGGTTTCTATTAGGTGTACGATTATAAAAGTTCAAAGTTCAATAGAATTTTAATTTTCAATTAACATCAATTACGACTACAAACCGCATAATTTCATATGGCTCAACTCTTCAATAAATGTTAGATGTTGTAGTAGCACGTTTGTGTCCAAAACAAAGTAATAAAAACCATTAAGCCACTTTCTATTTGCAGTTGTTGCATCCAGTTTCTGTTCTACCGCATAACGTAAGAGATTTTCATTGACAACGCCGTAATATTCACCCATAGTATCTGATGCTTGACTTCGAACGCTGGGCTCTGCGTTGCTAGACTCATTGCTGGATATCTCTATTATATCGGGCTTCATTTCTTCAATTGGCATCCAATCCATTGGCTCTAAATGTATGAAAATGTATAAGCATATATAAATGTCACTAAATTTACAGGAAATATGAATGTGATAGTATTTAGAGGCATATTGGGTGTTTGCTGGAAGAACGGCTTAAAAGTTTTGAATTTACTTTGCCTTTCTATGTGAATATAAGTACACATTTTCTTCAAATGAAATACTCCTCCAGCCGACGACGAGCAATATGTAAAACTACTTTGGAAAGTTATTATTTCTAACTATGTTCATGAACGCACCATCTACACTGCCGTTAGTGCCGCTAGCCATAGCACTATCGCGTAAAACAACGGCCAAAGCCGACGAACAAGCAGAGGCACAAATCCGCGTTGGCGTATTCAGTTCATTATTATTGGGAAGCTCTTGCTGGCGTAGAGAGTTACGCAGCCGTTCTAAACGAGTGTTAGCTTAAAAAAATTTTTGAATGTTAGTTAAAATTCATCTTTGCTAGTATCTCAATGCTTATCCCTTACCACTACCCCGTTCATATGCGGGCACCAAAAGGTTATTGGGCGTACCAAATATTTGAGATGGTGATGCAGTCAAGGCAACTGCTTTAAAATCCACAGATGGGCTGCCGTTGTTTGGCGTTGCAGTGCCTTTCATTACGATAGCCATTGGCGCAGTTGATGCCGCTTTGCGTTTATTGGAGATATCATTTTCACCATCACCTTCTATCTCAGTTGCATTATTTCTCAACGCCAAATGCACCTTAGGGCGTATGTGTGTATCTTTTCTGCATATTTTGAGGTTATTTTTATCGACACATCCTTCCAGTGGTTTTTGGCTTAAAGCCGTTTTGGTATTACAATATTTGTTGAAGGTACTTTTGCATATGGCTTTTATTTTGCTTACAATGGAACTGCCAATACCGAGGGATGCAGTAGTGCGTTGACTTGTATTCGGTTTATTTTTTAAATCCTCGCTTTTATCTTTATGTGTTTCTTCTTGCTTTACTCGTTTTGGGGATGTTGTTACTGTTTCGCTTGCTAAGATAGCGTTAGACCATGCTCGCCTTTTTCGTTCATTTTTAGGCGAGATTTGTATTGATTTGTTGGGTGTGCTAATTTTCAGTGATTTATCTTTTTCCACTTTGCCCAACAACGCACCTTTACTTGTTGACGGTTGGGAATCCTTTCGCAACTCTATATTGTTATCGGCTTTTAAAGATTTTGATTTTGAATTTCTACTCTTTTTCATATCCGTTTCTTGAGGTACATTATTCTCGATTCCTTCCTTGATTGCGACGTCTTTGTCTTGGCTCCGTCCCCGTTGCGGCTTGTTTTGTTTTTGCGAAACCATTTCTTTGCGTCCTTTTTTCAAGTTCTGTTGGAGTCGCTTAAGGCGGTCCTGTGCAGGAGTACGGAGCATTTTTGCTGTTGCAAAAGAAAATATTTTGTATTTGCTTAATTACAATAAACAAGATATTTTGATTACTTGTGCATTTTTGTGGCGAAAGAGGTTTTTCCTTTGCATTTGTAGTGGCTGATGTGGTGTCACCATCTACGAGTTCACTGCACCATTTGGTTTCGCCAGTTGTTTTGTTGAACATATAATATTTGCCTGGCCTCTTCTTTGATTGACATTTTATCCATTCGCTCGATTTGGATTCACTATTTCGAAGTTGTCGTTTTTCCATCGTGTTGTACTATTTAAGTCACCCCAAATTGCATAAAAGTATTCCAAAAAATATAAATCAGCTACAAGCCACAGATTTTTCTCGCGTCAATCATTTTCTTTTTCATTGACAACAATTTTTCACAGCTGACATAAGGCAATTAACCTTTCAAAGCTCACTGCAAAAAATTGTGAGCAAACTTCATGAAGCAATAATTAAAGGCACCCTGTGCCGGCCATCTTGAGCCACTAAATAAATCCAAAAAAGTTACTTTTTATTTCATATCAAATTTTAAAGAAAAAGTATTTAAAAACATAGAAATGAAAACTTTTGCAAAGAAGTTAGTGTTTTGCCCATTCAGTTTTGGGCAATTGATTTGACTTTAGCATCTTTCAATCGAGAGGTGTATTGCTGAAGCAGACAGCGAGTAACAGCATAGATAATATAAACAGTTTGGCGGTTGGTGAATAGCTGAGCTACTCTTTTCGGAAAATTCGGTCGGTTATGGTGCTCACACTCACCATCGTAAACGTACGCCCGTACGCGTATCAGCTGACACAATGAAACAACGATCTACGATACTACGGAACGGAACGGTGGTGAGAATTCATTTACATGGGGCTCTCATTAGTCATTACGTTGGTGAGTGTGGGCACCATAAATAGCTGACGACCCGTATACGATTCGCCTTTTAACACATATGTGCAACAACAAATGCTGAAAACAGTGAACACCGCACGGAATCTCTTACCGCAGTCCCTTACCGTGCACAAAAACTCAAAAACAACTTTGTAACGTTTTTGTATCAATGAGCGTCGACGAGTCGCGTTACCAATAAGGCAAACGAAAATATTTCTTTATAAAATGAACTCTATTGTAATCACAAAATGTCAGCTGAAAACCATCCCGTCGCAATAATATTTACGGTGTCCGTCGGAATTGTGTTTAAAGGCATTCTTAAAATGTCTGAAATTTGTAATCCTCCTCTTGTAACTCCCTTGTGCCAATGAATAATCTGCTGTTTGAGTTATTCCTAATGTACGGATGCACTCAGTGGCTCCTTTTATTTCCCTTCCGATAGAGAAGGTAATACAACAAAATAAAATTCTTTGCATCGCTCAACATATTGACAATCCGTACTTTGACGATAGCTAGTTGCATTGTGTGCGGACAAGGTAGCGTATTGCCATCGTCGCTACATTAAAAAAAAAGTGCGTGTAGCGTAGTACCCATAACAGAATTGAAACTTTCAAGGCAGACTAAGAAAGAGGGAGAGACCCGAGAGAGAGAGAGAGAAAGAATATATCTAAATAAATTCACAACATTTGCAGAGAATACAAATAGACAAAATTTACAAAAAACGGAGAACGGTCGACCGGTGCAGGTAAGCGCCGGACACAAACCGTGGCAAAAACGCGCACTACTCCGAGTGTTTATCACCCGCACAACCGCAGCGATTCCAGGACCGTAGCAACGGCACAAATTACCGCAAGGCAATACTAATAAATCTGACGCCGGAATGGATAGCTCTTTGAAGTACGCACAAGCACAAGCCAGGAAACGGAAATATGCGCCAAAAAGTAGGCACCAAAAAAAAAAACGCCAAAAAAATTGGGACCAAAAAACGCCCGAAAAGTAGGCACCAAAATATATTTCTTACAAGTTTGCGCCAACAAACAAGCGCCAAAAAGTAGGCGGTGTTATTTCTCACTAGAAATTAGCAACCACAAGGAAAAACTCAGGACAAATAGCCCTAAGTGTATCTAAGGTATATATGTATAAGGTATAGCTCTCTCTCTCTCCTTTCCCTCTACGTTATATCTTTTTTCTCTCTCGCGTAACGGAAATGCCCAAAACGTTGCATGGCCTTGAAATTTTACTCTCCATTCTCGCTCGTCCATCAACGCCCAAACAGTTTCACTTCAATAATGTAAATGTAAAAAAAAAAATGTAGTGCAGATGACGATACGACCCGTGAGCGAAGGCTTTTAAGGGGTATTTTACTTCTATTTGGTTTTGGTTATCACAATTATTTGTCAAATTACGAACTTTTGGGTGTTTATTTAGGGTATTCATATTTCTAAGACGGCCGCCGTAGCCGAATGGTTTGGTGTGTAACTATCATTTGGAATTCGGAGTACATAGGTTCGAATCTCAGTGAAACATCAAAATGAAGAAAAAGTTTGTTCTATTGGCGGCCGCTCCTCGGCAGGCAATGGCAAACCTCCGAGTGTATTTCTGCTATGAAAAAGCTCCTCATAATAAAATATCTGTCGTTCGGAGTCGGCTTGAAACTGTAGGTGCCTCCATTTGGGGAACAACTTCAAGGCGCACGCCATAGAAGGAAGAGCTCGGCAAACACTCAAAAAGGGTGTAAGCGCCAATTATATATATATTTATATATCATCACTACCAAAAGGGATTTTTTTTATTAGTGCTGCCGAAAACAATTATGTATATTGCGAAATGTTATTTTAATCGATCAAAGTTTTGTGCACGTTTGAAAAACTTCACGGTTTCCCAGATTGTTAGCGCGAATTTTGTGAACTTCGCGAATCGAGGTGTTCATTTTTTCATGTATAATTAAACCATAAAATTGTAGGTAAATATAACTTTACCAGATAGGTAAACGCAACTACACCAGGAGATAAATTTTATATGACGCTTTTCACACTCATTTCAAAATGAAGCCATTATCTTAAGACACAAAAAAGACAAGCATCTTGCTCCTCCCTACACATCACTCAAAATACTATGTGGTTCCACTCAAAATACTATGTGGTTCCATTGCTCTTAAACCCTTCCGTCTGAAAGTATAGATGGACAAATTTTGTTAATGTGCGCAAATGCGATACTGTAAACACATTTCGAAAAAAACCAATGTTCGAAAAAGCTTAATATGCATTTAAGGCTCAGCATGAACGCAGCTTTATTAATTCAATAACAAACTTTTTTCAAACTGTCTGGCAGCATTTCAATTGGCACAGGGAAGGGCCGCATTTATTTGTATTTTCTGGAAAGTGTACAACAACCTTGCAACCCCTTAAGAAGGTTACGATTGGGCTCATCTTGGCAATTGGATGCATTTAACTATCTGGAGCAACCGGTGTTTTTCCAAATTTATATTTTTCTTATAAATACTTGTTATTAAAACAAAACCGACATTTATAATATTCTTTCGGCGCAAGCAACATGATCAAGGTGAGCACAATAACAAAGAAAAAACAATAAATAAGTATTGCATTTCCCCCCTGCGGCGTGATAAGCAAAGTCCAAAGTTCATTCGGGCAAAGTGAAGAATTTGTATTGTTTTTCTACATATAAACAAGGTTTACATATTATACAATCACACTCTAATATTATCTCACTGACGATATTATGGATTCCTAACGAAATTTTTGCATTGTTCCAGAACGCTGTATCTCTAGTTACTGGTGGAGCCTCCGGTTTGGGGCGCGCAGCTGTTGAAAGATTTGCTCGTCAAGGCGCTCGTGTTGTGTTGGCCGATTTAAGCAGCTCGAAAGGCAGTGAGGTAGCCCGTGAGATTGGCGACAATGTAATCTTTGTGCCAGTCGACGTGACCTCCGAGAAGGATGTGCAAGAGGCAGTGCAGACTGCCAAGGAAAAGTTTGGACGTCTCGATTTAGCTGTTAACTGTGCTGGTACAGCTGTGGCTGTGAAGACTTATAATTTCAACAAGGATGTGGCACATCGTTTGGATGACTTTACTCGTGTACTTACGGTCAACACCATTGGCACATTCAATGTCATTCGTCTTGCGGCCGGTGTGATGGGTATAAATGAACCCAACAAAGATGGCCAACGTGGTGTTATTGTAAACACAGCATCCGTAGCTGCATATGATGGCCAAATCGGACAGGCAGCCTACGCTGCTTCAAAGGCTGCTGTAGTTGGTATGACTCTGCCTATTGCTCGTGATCTTAGCACACAAGGCATTCGTGTGTGTACCATCGCTCCTGGCCTTTTCAATACACCAATGTTGATGTCATTGCCAGAGAAGGTGCGTACCTTTTTGGCCAAATCGATACCATTTCCTCAACGCTTGGGCGAGCCATCCGAATATGCTCATTTAGTGCAGGCGATTTATGAAAACCCGTTGCTGAATGGTGAGACCATTCGTCTCGATGGTGCACTTCGCATGCAACCTTAAAAGTCGATTTTTCAAACTAATTTCCTGCAATTCACCGTCTAAAACGTTGCATTTAATTTGAGAGAATGTTTTTTTTTGTAAATCTAGTTATTAAGTTGAATGTTCCAATCGTACGCTACGTGCAGACATGCCTCTATATGTGTATACTACACGTTATCTACGAAATATTCAAAAATGTCAATTATACAATTATAAATGAAAATAAAGTGAATCAAGTTTTCTATACAATAATTCCTGTAAGAATATTTGGTTGTTTTAATTATCTCGGTACACAAAAATAGCTTATCAATTGTCGCGTCAACTGGAACGATGAACTTGTTTGTTATCAAGCTTTGGTGATTTACTGTTATCTCAAATATATTTGATTGTGTTTACACTTGCATTTATGTAGGCAGAATATCCAGGCAGGGGGTATATTCAGAAACGCATTATAATGCGCAACGTACTTTTGCAGTGTTGGCAATGCGTTCAGAAATGCAAATATGGCAGTACTGCAAATGCATCGCGTTCCAAAACGCCATTTTTGTATCAAACGTCACGCATTATTTGCAGGAAAAATTTTAATACTGCCGCTGATTACGCTAATATGATGTCTGATGAAAAGTGAGTATAAAACTAATTTTTTTAGCTTTTAATGCAAAGATATATTAAATATACGTTATTAAAACAATATTTTATTACATTTTTCTTGATTTTAGCGATTATCTAAGTACATCGGAAGTAAAGTTGCTTCTCAGAGTCCGACTGAGCATGGAAAATGAATTTGCTTCAGGGAGGAGGAAAGAGTGTTTTGTGGAATACGGTGGCGGAAGAAGTAAAAAAAAGTGAATAAAGATTTGAAGATAGACGGGCAAATCGCGCAGCGAAAATTTTCTAATTGTTTCAAAAAAAGATTTTTTATTTTTTGAAAATTGGAAAAGTAATGAATTACAATCATAATAAAAAAGCATTAGCGACTAGGAAAAAAAGATTTATTTTTGGGAATTTTTCGTTTTAATGAACATCTTACTATATGTGATCTTCTTTTTAGCTTTATTTAGCAAAAAACTATCACTTTTTACTTCAAATATATCGTCAACAATTAAACTCAATAATACTTCCATTTTAGTGTAAAACGTGTTCATAAATTCAACAAATCTTTTTGCAAATCGTTAACAAATCTATCAATTGCATCACTTGTCACATTGGCAGTGTTGCCAGCGCTGCAATTACTGCGCATTTATAATGCGTTTCTGAATATACCCAGGAGCAAGAAAAGGCCACTAAAGCCTCTGATAGCCAAGACTTGGAAATATGTAATTTAACTTAGCTTATTTCTCGTAGTAATTTAAGAATTGTTATAGTGCTCACACACACCGAACTTGTACGTGTGCGGTGTCTGTTTGACGTCAGATACACAAAACTGACCAACACTTATGCCCGTAAGGCGACGTAAAAAACAGCTGCCTTGTGTGTAAAATTGTATGCCTGTGTTTGTAAAATAGTGAGGTATACCAGTCTAATGAACTATAACCATATCCGCTGGCGGCGAATCTTACTCGATATCTTTGTTATTGCGTTCACATGCAAATTTTTCGTTAATGGAAGAGGCCTTTTGTTGTTTGTTAAGAAAAAGTTAATAGAGCATAGATATAGAGAGAGGGGAAATGGCGAATAGAAGAGATCTCTTGTTGCTGCTTTCACATGCAAATTTTACGTTAAATTAGTCGAGCAGAGAGATAACGAGCAGAGAAGTGGCGAATTGAAGAGGCCCATGATAAACTAAAGCCAAAAACCAACAAATGCAATAGTTAATTTATTTATTATGCTAACAGTATAGAGCACCGCCGTAATAATATATTTTTTTAATACAAATTTAAATTTTTATAAGTTTATTTTGCTAATTATTTTAAAATGTTCAGTTTGGCAACACTAGGCTAATGCTAAATAATCTAATTTTATCATAACTTTGTAAACTGCTATGTTAAAATGATTTTGGGCAATAAATGAAATGAAATGAGTAGGCGCTGAGAGAACATCAGCTGGCACAGCTTCACGACAAAAATTAGAATTTCTCATATTACGCACGAGCTAGATCCTGTCAGCTGGCATGTAACATACGTTAATGTCAAGAATGATAGAAACAAGATTGCGCCCATCAAATAGTGAGTGACGTCACATTGGCCGAGTTATGCAGTGTTGCCAACCATTTGCTCTTCGCAATAAATTTAATGCTTTTTTATACCCAAAATGGGAAAATTTTTAAGTTTGGTGTTAGTTTTTTTTTTTTTAATTCAAAGCTACCGAAACTGTAAGTTAAACAAAAACTGTATTATTAAGCAAAAGAAGGTTAAAAAGGTCACTCTAAAAAGATTTTAATGCTAATAAAAATTTGTTGATCTTATAAAATTTAATATTTTGAAAGAGCAAATTTAATTTTTTGTATCTTTTAAGGTTATGGAAAAATATTAAATCTTCTTCTCTCTACTCTTCTTAAGATTGAAAACCTTTTTACACATTTTACTGAATGCGAATTAAAATCATAGAGGTATAATCGTTTCTTCCGGTCACCAATCCTTAGGGCATTAAGAGGTGTATTCATAGTAAATATAAGCAAAAAAAAATACCTGAAAACCATAAAACCAGAAACCATACTGACATTTTTACCAAAAGAGTACCTTATCTAGTTACATAACCGCAAATATAGCAAAAAAGTCGTCCCTTTAACAAAAGAGTTTCTCTTAACAAAAAAAAACTTATAAATAAAATTGTTATGGTTATCACATTTATTTAAAATAACGCACATTTTCAAGACAATTTGTCACGCATACAAAGTTCTTAAAGTAATTCAATAAAAATTTGGTGATTTATTTTCTTTAAATGGGCGTTTTAGTGCGTTTTTATATCCAAAGCGAGAGAGAGATTTGACTGCTGAAAGGAGAAGAACACCAACAACAACTGCAATCGCGGGCAATGCGACCAGATGTTAAAAAAAGTAAAGCTAAATAAAACTGAGTGAATTATTGAACTAATTTAAAAAAATGTATATTTTGCAAAATTATAAACATTATTTTTAATTAAAACAGGCTAGAAAAATGTTATAAAGGAAGGACTAAAACTCTGAGACTAAAGAACAAAAAAAAAAAAAAAATGATAAATCAAGTTACGAAAATGGTTATCTGGCCATACTGGAGCTAAAATCGCGTAACTCATTGTCAATTTCGCTGTGCGCAAAGTAACGGTACCACGATAGGCGCCATCTCCTTACTCTTGCTAACATGGTTTTCAATTCTGTTTTCAAGTTTTTCAATTCAAGTTTTTTTGTGGTCCGCCCGGCCTTCTTTTCGCTACATCCACCTGCAACACTTACCTCACTGCGTAATCCTTTGGTTGTCTCATTACATGACCGTACCAGTGGTGATTGAAGCTACTTTATTTTTACTAAGAATAAAGGTGTTTTGAATCTTGTCCAGCAGTGTAACGCCGCTGCCCCACCTCAGCATCCCCATTTCTGTTGCGTGCAGTTTCAGCTCTACTTCACCTCTATCACGATGGTGAATTTTTCATGGGAGAGAGAATTCCACTAAAAATTTATAAAATTTTTTCTCTTAAATATTATTCTGACATACATTTGCCCATTTTCATGCTTAAGGAGTTGCAAGGGTTTTGAAGACTAAAAAGCATATTTTTTCTATTTTTTCTATAAATAACAAAATATGTAAATTTAATATTAATTGAATAAAATTTGAAATGATGAAATAAAAATTGAAATTTCCATTTCCATTGAGCCACTGGAACCGTAATTATTACGATCTATCGCAAACAGCTGCCCGTTAACAAAAACAAAAAAAATTTCCCAGCAACTAAAAATTGAGGCAGCAAAGTAACTAAGGGGAGCCTGTTCAAGCTGGATGAATTCGAGCAACAACAACACTTTAAATTCGAACACAACAACAACGAATTCACAAGACAACAACAACTTTCCGTCAGCCATTCCGTTTTACTGGTATTTCTAAATTAAAGGCGAAATGAAGAAGAAGAAATCAACTACTCTAATTACACCACCACACTTATATACGTCTTGAAAGTAAAAGTTCAAAGTTAGAGAAACGATTATTTTGTGTTGGAATCATCTAAAAGAATATGATTGTATTTGTGAAAAATACATTATAAATTTATAAACATACATAAAATATTCACAGAAAATACATTTTCGAGGTCGACTCTTCAAGGCTTCCAAGGATTCTTTTACTTTATTCCGGCTTCTGTAAAATTTCGTTTTCAGTTTTTGAAGTGAAAACTTCTTTAGAATCGTTGGGAGTGATTTGAGAAAAAGTGAAACGGAAATAGCGACCCTCTTGGCTACGAAGCGTTATATTATATGTTGATATAAACGTAGCGACGAACTAAATAACTTTTATTTTTTCTTGTGATTCGAACCAAGGATTTTGGATCGGAAGCTCACATTGCTAGCCGCTCGGCTACCGCGCCATGCTGTCGGCGCTGGCCTAAAAGTTATTTAGTTCGTCGCTACGTTTATATCAACATATAATATAACGCTTCGTAGCTAAATAACTTTTAGGCCAGCGCCGACAGCATGGCGCGGTAGCAGAGCGACTAGCAATGTGAGCTTCCGATCCAAAATCCTTGGTTCGAATCACAAGAAAAAAATTTTTTTATACAGTTATTTTTTTTTTTTATGATATGTTTATGAGGAGCTTTTTTTCATGGCAGAAATACACTCGGTGTTTTGCCATTGCCTGCTGAGGGGTGAGCGCTATTAGAAAAATGTTTTTCTTAATTTTGGTGTTTTCACCGAGATTCGAACTGACGTTCTCTCTGTGAATTCTGAATAGTAGTCACGCACCAACCCATTCGGCTACGGCGTTTGTTTAATTTTACTGATGCAAAAATGAGGGAAAATATTTGAATAAAGTTTGCTTACTGTTTACACATTTTCCAAAGGTGACGGAGAACCAAAATCAATAAATAGCATCACGGAATTCATTCACGAAAATTTAATAAAGTATACACCAGAAGTATCGCGGATACGATAAAGTTCCAATGATTTTAAGAGGTGATTTCAACGTAAATTTTGCATTGGACACAGCGGTTCCTTCAATTGACTTTCTCAATACAACATTAAATTTAAAAATGTGTAACAATCGCACTGAATCGACAACACGATCAAAAACAACAATTGACGCGGTATTTCAAAGATATGTTGACAACATCGAAACCAAAGCATTTGTATCATATTTTAGCTATCATAAGCCACTCGTATCATTTGTTGAAATTGAAAACATTGAGGATGAATAATAATAAAATGAAGAAAACAAAATATGAACTTTATATCAATATTATAATGAACCTATAATTATCCCGCCCCTAATGCTGTTTTCGTCTCATTCTCTCTCAGTTTGTTTTACGGAAGGTTTCACTTCTATCGCGTCTAACCGTTAGACTGGTATTTTTTTTTTTAGTTTGTTTCTGTTTTTTTTTAATATGTTGACAAATTTTGACTGTTTATTGATTTATTTTTTAATTTAATATATTTTTTTTAATAAAAATATAGTTCATTCTTTAACTAAAGCCATATGAATCAAGATTTCAAAATTTGCACAAGATTTATAAAATTCGCCACAGTTTTATTAAAGTTTCAAAATTTTGAAACAGAATTTAAAAAGAAAAATTAAGTTCATAGTTTCATGGCCCATTTAATTTTAGTGTAATAAAGATCAGGTTTGAAGTGGTTGAAAATTCTCTTTGGCTCTTGATAATTAATAATAATTTGCCCTCCTGACGTTGTTGCGTAGTTTCAACACATAAAAAAAAAAAAATTAGGAGGGAAGTATACAAAATCAATGGAGTTTTCTAGTAAATTCAAACTTCCCGCTCTAAGTTCCCGCAGTTTGTCAATAGCTGCCGCCAGCAGTGTATGTAAATCTAGGTTAAGCTATGTAAGCATACATAATATCCTGATGTTAACATGGGTCTCGGGACATGGACACGGACTCCTTAGCTAGCTCTGAGACCAACTTCTTTGCCCGGAGTTCGTTTTGTCACTCCCTTCTGCAGCCATCAAAGCCACGGTTACAAGCGAGCATGGCAGGCTGAGAGAGGCTGCAGATAGACTAATCTGAGGTTACCTGTCATGTCCGACCGACTGTCGTAAATCCTCCTGTTATTAAGCAGAAGGTACTGCAGACAGCTGGTTGAACTGATGACGGGCCACTTTCTGTTGGCGAAGCACATGGAAAAGATAGGCATCTCAGACAGTGTACTCTGCCCAGCTTGTGAATAGGAAGATGAGACGGCAGACCACTTCCTGTGCGTCTGCCCTGCCTTCGCTCGAATCAGGTTTGAGGTCCTAGGCACTGATGTATTAAAAAGCGACCAGCTTGGCTCTTTGGCATTACAAGATCTACTTCGATTTCTTCGGAGATCGGGTAGATTTAAAGAAAATTTAAAGGGAATCCAAGTGTAGTACTTGCTTGTTGTCCCGACAAAAAAAAAAAAAAAAAAACTGAGGACCAAAAATTGCTCAAAATTCAACATTTGAAAGAGGCGAGAAAAGACGAGAACTTCCTTTACAACATTGTAACTGGTGACAAAACGTGGTGTTTCCAATATGAACCTCAAACTAAGCACTAAGCGCTAAAGTGCCGAATAGAACGCCCCAGACGAGCCACCATCCAAAAAATTGCGATTGGAGAAGTCAAAAATCAAGTCGATACTCATTTGATTTTACGATTCTAAGGGAGTTGTCCACAAGGAGCGTTTATTGCATCGCATTCGTCGAACTCGCCCTGAATACCGTGAAGGAGGAAGCTGGCGCTTATTGCACGATATCTTATCGATCTACTCTTATGACTGATTTTTTGACTATAAATCGCATTTTGACCATCACGCCTGATATGGCTCCCTGTGACTTCTACCTATTCGGAAAATTGAATTTGGCCATGAAAGGAAAACGTTTTGCGTCCGGTAGAGTCCATCCAAAATGGTTGTACCGACATCCTGAAGGACATTCCGATGAATGACCTGAAACGCTCTTTCGAAAAGCTTTTAGATCGCGCAAAACAGTGTACCGAGGCCAAAGGGGACTGTTTTGAATAAATAAACTCGAAGTTATCAGAACAACGCTCATGTCGTTTCTATTTTAGCGCAGTCTTTTTTATTTTGTACTTCAACTTGTATGTATCAAACTTCGTGCGATTTTGATGAATGCCAGCGCTATTGATAGCTTTCGTTGTTCTTACAATAGCCCTCCTCGCTTAGGATGGAATATGCATGTGAAGAGGAGAAAAAGTTCCATTGATGACGTGGGACATGTACGCATGACTCTCATCTTTATATTCAGACTACTGCCCCGTAGAAAATTTGGTCTCAGTATAGCTGAAGGGATCTCACGGAGTAATTGTAAATTGTTGTACATCCTCAACTTTTTCCTGCAATATAATAATAATCTGAATTCCCTGCATAATCACTGGCCTTTCACTCCATTTCTTCTATGTCTAGGATGTTGAATTAGGACTGATCATTTCGTTTACAGCACAAGCAAGGTACCCCTATTACGCGACATATCACAGATGTCAGGCTATTTCTGGAAAACTAAAAAAAAAAATGCTCACTCAAAATGCAAAACTCAAAATGACAAAGTTAGGTGTTTTACTAAAGAATTGAAGCAAGCTTTTACCACAACTCCCTTTTTTTGAATTATTTATTTATTACTTCATTTTGCTCTATGTGCTGCCATCACTTTTTCACATTATGTGCGTGAGTCACGAACTACTTGCAATTCTTTATATGAGAAAACTTTCGTGAAATGCCAGCACTTCAACTTAACAAGTTGCGAGAAGTTGGAAAAAGGCGTTGACGTACCAACCCCAGTCATAAATACCTTCATTTGCTTACTTGTTGAATTCACCATTGCATGCCAATTGCCAGCGACTCGCTGTTTAAGTAAAAATTCATTGTTGGCAAATTTTCAAAATAATCAATGTCGTAAAAAATTGCTTGCCGTTATGACTGCTTTTGTTGTACGCCGATTTTATGGACATTTTTGTTGTTTTTATTACAGCACTCGTATGTTGGCAGCTGTGCAATTTAATGTTTTCACTATTGTTGCACGAACAGTGGCTTCTCGCCAGTGTAGCAACTAGTAAATAATATCACGTTTTTGTTGTTATTGTTAATACACATTTTGTGGCCAAAATTTAATTGAATTCATAAGTTAAAAAAGTTTAATTTGATCACAACTGGATAAGCATTCACACATACACGTTTTTCATGCATCTGTAATGGTTTTTTTTTTGTTTTTGTTGAGCTAAGCAATTTGCCGGAATTGCTTTGTATAAATTTTGGTTTCAGTTTGTAGCGCCTAATTTTTCGTAATTTCTATTTTAATTAAATCTAATGAATCGATAAACTGTTTTTGTTTACATTATTACGGCGTCAGTCACTATGGCTGACGGTGCGTATGAGTAACTTCTAGTGTGTAATGAATATTTTTTTGTGTTTTCATGTTTTTAATGGCGATTACTATTACTGCCATAAAATATAAATTCTAGCGCTCCTTGTACTAAAATTCCTAGTACAAATGTGATGTATGAAAAGTAGGACAGTTATATGTAAGGTTTTTCACGACTATTTATTCAATGGTGAAAATTTTGGTATAATATTTATAATATTTGGAAATATCTTGGGTGCTTTTAAACATTTTTATATATTTTTTTTTATTTTTTTTTTAGGTTAAAATATAGGTAGGTAGATGAAATGCTGCAGTACCAGTCTGGCACTCCCCAAGTAAGACTAAAGCGCCATTTTGAGACCTCCTCAGATATCTACAGCCAACCACACTTATTGATGTGATGCAGAAGATTGATGGAATTTAGGTTGTACGACTTCCCCAGGCTGTCGAAGAAAGGACCACACATTGACTTTAAGTGTCTAGCAGCTAAACCCGGACATTTACAGAGAAAGTGCTCAACAGTATACTTCCCTGAAAGGTCTCCACAGCTTCTGCAATGGGGATTAAATGGTAAACCTAGATTTTCTGTGGGAATACCAATCTTCCAATGAACGGTAAGCATAGTTAAAAGTTTGGAAATTGAATGGCGTAGAGTCCTTAAGACTATCTGCGTACTACGTTTATTGTACTCGGGCCATCTTTTTTGAACTGAGAATTTTCGAAATAGAGCTCCATTAGCTTTGTGCTTTTTTTGAGAAATATATAGCACGTATATACATATACATAATTGGCGCGTACACCCTTTTCTTTTTGGGTATTTGGCCTAGCTCCTCCCCCTATTTGTGGCATACGTCTTGATGTTGTTCCACAAATGAAGGAAACTACAGTTTCAAGCCCACTGCGTACAGCAGATATTTTTTATGAGAAGCTTTTTTATGGCAGAAATACGCTCGGAGGTTTGCCATTGCCTGCCGAGTGGAGACCGCTATTAGGAAAAACTTTGTCTTCATTTTGGTCTTTCACCGAGATTCGAACCTACGTTCTCTTTGAATTCCGAATGGTAGTCACGCACCAACCCATTCTGGTATGGCGCCCGCAAGAAATAATTTGTGACTTTCCCCTTTAACAACAGTCAGGGGGATGCCGAGGACCGGGTGGGAGACCTCTAAAACCAATTCAGTCGACTCCTTTCGGGCAAGCTCATCAACAATTTCATTTCGCTCTAAGTTCCTATGGCCTGGAACCGAGATCAGAGAAATGAAATAAAAGATTTGATCTCCTCTTTACAGGAGTTGACCAATTTGGATCTGTACCATGGGGTCGTCAGAGCCTTGATCGCAGCTTGACTATCGGAGAAAAGTTAATATCCCCAGCACTCACATTAGGCATTTTGCAGGATCGCAAAGAAATCTGCCTGAAAAACACTAGCGCTGCTCGGCAGTTTTAAGGAAATAGATAAATTGGCTAATTTCGATAAAAGCCCTGCTCCGACTCCCGATTCCATTTTGAAGCCGTCAGTGAATACAGAACTACAGATTTTCCCTTCGTTCCAATCCTGCCTACTTGAAAAGATTGCCTTGTCACTACCCTCAAACTCTAGTATGCGGATAGAAAATCTGTACGAAGTTCAGAGAAATGCGGTGTTAACGCCCAAAAATGCTACCATCTCCCTTGAGAGATTGCCTCCAGAGGCTAACCTCCTTTAACTTGATTGCACTTTGAGCAGCGATGTGAGTAACGTGAAAGTCGATGGGAAATAAATACAAAACGACATTAAAGGCCCAGTTTAGTGATATAATAGCCTTTACGACCAGCCGTACGTTAAAATTGGCAGAACTACTAAGTTGCACATCCAGAAAACAACCATTAATTCTTATATACACATACATATATAACATTACATAACATAAAATAAATTAAATTCAATATCACAATTAAATTGTGTTTTAAGTTTTTCCTTTTCATAGTTTCCCTGTTGTGCTTAGTTGTTTTATATTTATGTTCATACTCGCAACTATGTTTTGCCAATAAGAGAGGAAGCGGCTAATTACCCTTTTTTGAAAATCGTTTCATCAGTAACTCTACATACACTGGCACGCTGGCACATACACACACAAGCATGCATCCTTTAGCAGGAAAGAAAACGAAAAACAAACAGACAAAGGTTTAAAAAAAATTCCATCTACATACTTATGTATATGTGTACATTAGGGCTGTCTGTTTTTTTCCGAGAGCTGGTAAAATTTTCATTTGCTTTGTTGGGTTTGAGTAGGTGGGGCGAAACAACTACACACCCAAGCACTCAGGCATAAACACCCATTGCTCTTTAGATCTTTCTGTTGTAACAGGAAGAGAGAGGTATTACAAGATTAAAGGTTCTCGTGAGCGATGAACGATTAGAATAATTCTCCTGAGAGTGCTTACATTCTCATCTTAGAACTTTTATACTCTCTGGTTTTTTGTTTCCATGAAAATCATTTCCATATATATATAATCCTATGTACATGGGTTTATGTGTGAGAACAACATCAAAATATATTAATTTAATATTTCGCCATCTAGTTGCCATCTTTGCTTCATCACCGAAATGACCAAAATCATTTTCTCTTTCGTTCAATGCACTTTTCTGTTTTTTCATTGTTAATGTTGTCGACATCTCTTTTTGGGTGAGTACTCAAATAATGAAAAATTATTCTCGTTGGTTAATTTCTACTAGATATAATTTTTGATAAAATAAAATTATATATAAATTCAACAATAGGGAAAATATCACATTTAGATGCATGAGAATAAAAATTCTGAACATCAATCATAGAGAGCTGACAAACACAGCGGGAGTATGAGAAAACCTTCACACACATTTGTCACACTGTTAAGAATACTCAAGTGGTGAGATTTCTACGATGAGAATGAATACTCAGAACGAGAAGAGAGAATGAATACTCATTCTCATTACCAACAAGAATGATAGAAATTATATATACCGCTCATCAGAGACTGCGCCCATTGGTGCAGTGTTGCCAATCCTTTGCTCTTCGCAATAAATTCAGTGCGTTTTTATAGCTAAAATGCGACAATTTTCGAGTTAAGTGTTTTTTTGATTTGAAGCTACCAAAATTTTAAGTTAAAAAAAATTCTGTCATTAAAAAAGAGGCTAAAAGAGCTTCTCTTCCATTTGAGGCTTATAAAAATCATAATTGGTGCGTATACTTCTGCTAGGTGTTTGTTTACGGAACCGATTGATAGTTACGCACCCCGAATGGTACTTACGCTACGGCGGCTGTTTTTAAAGCTTATGCTGCGAAGATTTCAGTGCTATTGAAAATTCTTTGATTCTTATTAAATTTGATGTTTTGAAAGTGCAAATCTCATTTTTTGCTTTTTTCGAAGAGTATTGGATCTGCTTCTCAACTCTTCTTAACATTTAAAACTCTTTTATAAATTTTAAAAAGCCTTTGAATTTACTGAATACGAATTAAAGCCATAGAAGTGTATTCATAGTAAAAAACACAACAAAAAAATACCAGTTGATACTGAAGAAACCATTACGACCTTTTTGATAAAGGAGTACCTTATCTTGTTACATAGCCTCAAATATAGCAAAGGCCTTTTCCAAAATAAGGTTTAAATACAATTTAAATAAAAAATAATTTAAATACACACAAAAGAGGCCATTTGTTACGCATACAAAGTTCTTAAAGTAATTCCATAAAAGGTGGGTATTTTCTTTTCTTTAAATGGGCATTTAAGTGCTTTTTTATATCCAAAAAATAGCGAGCGGTACAATTTTAAACACAAATAACACGCGAATAATTACCAACATCAACAATAATCGCACTCGCCGACAATGTGGCCAGATGATGTAAAAAAGGAAAGCTTAATAGAATTGAGTGAATTGTCGAACTAATTAAAAAAAAAATATATATATATAAATACTATATAATTGGCGCGTACACCCTTTTTCGGTGTTTGGCCGAGCTCCTCCTGCTATTTGTGGTGTGCGTCTTGATGTTGTTCCACAAATCGAGGGACCTACAGTTTCAAGCCGACTCCGAACGGCAGATATTTTTATGAGGAGATTTTTCATGGCAGAAATACACTCGGAGGTTTGCCATTGCCTGCCGTCCGCTATTAGAAAAATGTTTTCTTAATTTTAGTGTTTCACCGAGATTCGAACTAACGTTCTCTCTGTGATTCCGAATGGTAATCACGCACCAACCCATTCGGCTACGGTGGCCGCTAAATATATAATTTACATAATTATGAACATGACATTTTAATTAAAAAAGACTACATAAATGCCAGGGAGAAAGAGCTAAAACTGCGAGGCTATAGAAAAAAAACGAATGCTAAATCAAGATATGAAAATGGTGAATGATCACCAATTGCTCTAGTGTGACGTCAGGCAAATCAGCTGTTATTGTCAAATTTGCTGAGAGTAAAGTAGCGGTATCACTATCGGCGCTACCGTATTATTCTCTCCAACGCGCGTTACTAGATAGGCAATGAGAATGAGCACGAATTGCTATTCTCATTAAACGGTGCTTCAAAGGTCAAATATTTCCCCAGGACATGGAAAATTTCCAAAATCATTGCTATACCAAAACCCGATAAAGACGCCACGTTTGCCTTGTTGTACCGACCAGTATCAAAAATATTGGCTGGCGACAATATCAAAAATATTTGAAAGGCTACTCTTTGACCGCCTATCATAAAATAATGAATCTGATTACTCAACATTAGTTCGGATTTAGACGAAAACATTAACCAGAGTGCACAGAGTGACTCAAAAAATTAATAATGACTTCAACAATAAACTAACTCCAATCTTCGTTGCCAAATGACTACTTTCTAAAATCAAATGCCAAATCATACTTTCAGAAAATTGTATGTTATGTAAATATAATGACGCATGTTCAAACATTGAACCTCTAAACGCGGGAATTCCCCAAGGCAGTGTATTAGGACCACTCTGTATCTCATCTGCACCACTGATTTACTGGAACCGTCCTCAGAAAACAGCATGATTGTGACGTTTGCAGATGATACTGTACTAAATACAAAATTTACAAAACGAGCTAAGAAAAACACTGGATGGTGCAATATAGAAATTAATGGCGACAAAACAATTTAAGTCAATTACACGAACAGAAAGGTAATCATAGATTCATTAGAGATTGGAAACAATCAAAAAAGAACAAACATTACAATTGACTCAAAACTAAACTGGAAGGAATAATCGATTTCGTCGGCTGCTGTGAGAGCCAGTGCAGTTGCTATGCAAGTGTGAATTGACTGTTGGGAGAGCGAGTGCAGTTAACAGCGAAAATCTTATGCATCGCTTGCAGTTTCTATGCAAATGGGAGTCGACTGCTGTGAGAGCGACCAGAGTAGTTAACAGCAAAGATCAATTAAGTGTGAAGCTCACCTTCATCCGTTTTATAATTTACATACCAATCGCTGTCATTAACCGCTACTTAAACATCGACTCAATTGACAAGGCAATAAAAGCCGCGAGCAGAAGGCACACAAGCAGACTTCTGACGCACACAAATCCGATGATGAGAGAGCTTCCTTCTGAAGAAAAATTCCGTAAGAAACGACTTAAACGAAAAAAACCAACTGACCTTTTGTAATAATAAGAAATATACTATATGTATGTATTTATCTAAATTATCACAGGAAATATTTAAAAATGGCCTTACAATATCATTTAACTTTTCAAATATCTGTAAAATAAATTACTTATTGTCAATATAGACTGGTATAATATGGAAGCAATAAAAAAAAAAAATAGAACTACTTTCATCGTTTATGGAAACATTAATTACTCAATTTCTCATTCATTTCTTACTCTTTCGTTTTTTTTTCTTCTGAGATCTATTTAGGGCTAGAGAATGTAACTGATGCATTCTTAATACATATAATCTAAACATATTTCCTCTGTAATCCTTATTTTAACCGTCTAAAGCCTTTTACTGATTAATTTTTTAACTAAAATTTTGCTTTTCCATTAAGAGCTAAACAAAGTGGAATTATCCCAGGATTATATTTGAAGAACCTTTTCAACAATCTACTTAGTCTAGCCATAAATTCTGTGACATATTTTACTAGGCATAAGGCGAAAATAAATTCTCAGAAAAAGTAACGTTATTTCTGCTTTTATTCGATTACATTGTCTACTCATAAATTATACTCAGTTTCGTGGCAAATTTCGCTTGTCAACCGCTAAAAAAAATCGTATTGCAGTGTTTGCATGACTTAAGTGTGGTAGAAGCGCAAGTGAGATTTACAAATTACTAAAAAAATTTAGTATTTTGAGAATGTTTGTTTACTGCACGCTCAATCGTTTGTCCCAAACGCCTGAAGTGACAGACAGAAAAAAAGTGATCTTCTTCGCGTGGTTCGAACCAAGTTCGAGAAAGTATTTGCAGAAATCCCCTCAGAAAGCAGAAAATCATGTTCAGAGAAATGAATAGGTATATCGACCAGATCCATGTCAAGACTAATTAGAGATGATCTCCCAAGCCTCCGCTCAACTGGTCACCTTTGGACAATGCGCTTGAAGAAAATTCGAGAGCTGCAAGCAGCCTCATCGGTGGCACGCGAGCAACGGCCATGAAAATATTCTCTTCACAGATAAGAAAATTTTCACTGGTGAAGAAGTTTTTAGTAAGCAAAACGACAAAATCTATACCAAGACTTCTAAAGACGCAAAAAAAAATGTTGTTCCAAGGGTTCAGCGTTGCCAACATCCAGCCTCTATAATGGTTTGGTGGGGAGTGTCTTGTAAAGGTGTTACACTTCTTCATTTCTGCGAAAAAGGGGGTAAGACCCCGGCTAAAGTGTACCAGACAGATGCCTTAGAAGGTGTGGTGAAGCAGTTGAACAGTACTCTCTTCAATGGAGAGCGTTGGCTTTTCCAGCAAGATTCCGCTCCAGCGCAAAAATCACTTAGATTTGGCTAGAAACAGTATTCCTGGGTTCATAGCCGCAGTAGATTGGCATGTCCAGATCTGAATCCATTGAATTACAGTTTGTCAGAATTGGAGAATATGGCCTGCCAAAGACCTTACACAAATTTGGAGAGTCTCAAACAGTCTCTGGTGTACGAACAGCGATGTCAAAATCCATGGAAACCGTACGTGCTGCAATAGCTGAATGGCTTAATCGTTTGAAGGCTTGTGTAAAAGCAAATGGTGACTATTTCGAATGAAAACTTAAAATAATAAATAATAAAACTAACTTCATTAAAAAAATATTATAATTTCATATATAAATTATAAAATATTTATTTCTTAACAAAAGAATTTACAATAATCTTGTAAGCTTAGCAAAGCTCGCAATCGTAGTCATCCCAAGCTGGTCCATTTGAAAAGAACTCCCATTAACCAATTCTAATCGGATGAAGGTGAACTTCACATTTAATTGCTCTTTACTGTTAACTGCTCTGCTTGCTCTCACAGCAGTCGACTCACACTTGCATAGTAACTGTAAGCGATGCGTATGATCTTTGGTGTTAACTGCACTGGCTCTCACAGCAGCCGACTCACACTTGCATTGTAACTGCATGGGATGCTCCAGAGTCGTATATGTAAGATGTTCGCTAGTTGGACAGCGGAGAGCATGCTCGTTTACGTAGGTGATCACCAGTTATTTCTGCTTAGCTTAGGTATACCTATAACGGACTTAACTTGTAACAGAACTTATGGTCTTTTAACAAGACCATTGGTGAATTTTTTGAAGAAAGGGTTAGCAAGTTTCCATATGAGAAGCCGTAAAATAAAATATTAAAAGATAATCTTAACATTTTCTGCCTTCGTCGGCATATACTATTTCTTTTTTTTTGCTTTTTTACTTTCATACTTTAAAGGTATGAAATTTTTTCAAGAACAAAATTTTCTCAAAAACGTTAAATTAAAAAAAAAATAGTTTTTTCAAAATATTTAATTTTCAGCAATTAACTGAGAAGAAATTTGTTAGAGCGAAGTGTTTTTCAAAACTTCAAAAAACACTTTTTAACCAAAAAAAATAAACCTTTTTTCAAAAACAACAGGAATGATAACATTGACTAACAATTTCTGCACTTTTGCACAGTCAAAAGAGTCATTGATACAGAGTGTATTTCCAAACATAGTTCAACATTACAAAAACCATGATTGACTCAGCGAAAGAGCAATTTTAGCTGGGAAAAATAAGGACGTCAATGATATAAATTCAGCTATTTTAGATCAAATACCTGGTGACATAGTTGCGTATAAGTCAATGGCCACTATTACTGATCAAGATGAGGTCGTAAATTATCCAACTGAATTTTTAAACTCACTCGATTTGCCAGGCTAACCACCTCATAATTTACGATTATTATGCTGCGCAATAGTAATGTGCCCCGACTTTGCAACGGTACCAGACTCGCTGTGAAGAAGCTAATGGGTAACGTTATCGAAGCAACAATTTTGAAAGGGAAGTACAAAGGAGAAGACATTTTGATACCCTGAATTCCACTGATTCCGGCGGATTTACCATTCGATTTCAAACGTTTGCAGTTCCCTATTCGCCTTGCCTTCGCTATGAGAATTAATAAGGCGCAAGGACAGTCTCTACAAATGTGCGGTATTAATTTAGAATACCCAATTTTTTCTCATGGACAATTGTATGTAGCTTGCTCACGAGTTGGCAAACCATCGTCATTATTCACGCGAAAGATGAAAAAACCAAATACGTTGTCTACCAAAAAGTGTTACAATAAAGTTCGAATGAAATTGTATCAAAGAATTTGCTTTGTTTCGTATTAATTTTATTCTCTTTCAGCAAATCATTGAATTTATCGTCTAGCGAAGCGGGCGAGGGTACGCTAGTATTATATAAAAACTTCATTTCACTGAGAAAAAAACTTAAAATTTTTTATTTATTAACCTGACATGACTTCACTGCCATCCTAATAGCATAACCGTTAATCCACTTATTCCATTTTAAATATGCCATTCTCTCCAAAACCAAATGTAGAATATAATAACTGTGAACTAAACTAGTAAATGGGTTTTTATAGTCGGGGTCGCCGTCAAGCGTCATTTGGTAGTTGGCTGCTTAGGGTTCCACTGTCACAGCACTTCGCCACAGTTCATGTGTTATGTGTTATTTCCTGTTTACTTGCGGTGCAACTCATTTGTGCAACAGCGGAAAATTGTGTGTCCTCAGAGTCGCGTGCATGTTTGCACTCTTGCACTCTTGCATTTGTTTTCTGCTTTTCCTTTTTCCCTCTCTTTATTTGTAACATTGGTGCATTTGTCAGCTCACTTACTAACATAACATGAATTTTTTATATAAATAAAGGAAGTACCCTACCATGTATGTGTATGCATGTTTGTATGCATCTATGTAGGTATGTATGTATGTACGTATGTATGCACGTATGTATGTATGCATGTATGTAGATTTGTGTACACTGTGTTGGTGTGCTTGTCTTATTCAATTTAGTGGTCGTGTTAGATTGTGCTCGAATTCATTTTTGTTGTCCTCAGTTGATTGCATTTTACGAGCAGCTATTCACTTTATGCACTCACATTGAAAACGCATAAGCAACAAGTGAAGTGGCATTGGAAGTTGAAGTTACGTGATGACACATAGAGGGATTTTGAGTGAATTATATTTTTGAATTGATATTTGATAATTTGACTAAAAAAGTTTCGAATTTAATTGAAAGGAATTACTTTTTGAGCAATTTATTGATTAGCCTAAAAATAACTTTGCTTTCCATAATCAGCCGACTACCGGTGGGATATGGTTTTCCTCTATGGATTTGACTAAATTGACTTTAATTTTAATGCCAGTTATAATGTTGGGTAGAGCAGTTGAAATGGTCAAAGCGAATGGTGAAGGTGAAATTTCCAACAAAAGGAGCTGAATTTTGCTTTCAGCTCCGGCTGTTTCGCAGGGAGTAGAGAAAGGGTGTATATAGAAGATCATAATAAGTAAATATGTATGAAAACAAAACAATAAAGGTTTAAGGTGGTATTCAGGTCTAGAAATTTGAAAAAAAGTTCAAAGTTCAAAGTTTAGACCTTCAAAAATATGCCCTTCAACGGATTTTTCAAAATTCGAATTATTTTCGGAGATATAGCGGATTTTGTGTCGTGGCGTCTAAGCTGGCCGAGTGGAGCGAATCGCACAATGAACGGCAGATGTTACCGGCGACTTGAGGTCTCGTTCTTTCCAGAAAATCTTCTGTATCCCACATAACCTTTATTTATTCTATACATATATATCTACTTTATACTTCTATAATATATACCTGGAAATATATCGCCGATTAATCCAGAGTGAGTAGAAAATATTATGATCTAAGTTATCTATTGGAGTTGTTGCTCAAATTTCAAAGGCGATTTTCTCAAAACTACTTTTTTTGAGATGGTCGTCATGATATCTCAAGTTGTCGTCGTAGCCGAATGGGTTGGTGCGTGAATACCATTCGGAATTCACAGAGAGAACGTTGGTTCGAATCTCGGTGAAAGCAAAATTAATAAAAACATTTTTCTAATAGCGGTCGCCCCTCGGCAGGCAATGGCAAACCTCCGAGTGTATTTCTGCCATGAAAAAGCTCCTCATACAAATATCTGTCGTTCGGAGTCGGCTTGAAACTGTAGGTCCCTCCATTTGTAGATCAACATGAAGACGCACACCACAAATAGGCGGAGGAGCTCGGAGCTTACTTGACCGATCGCTTTAAAGTTTGATAAGAATTTTTTATTATACATCTATCTATCGCGCCTGCCTCGGATTTTGAAAAATCTAAGTTTGAAGTATTTTTAAAAAATTTGAAAAAAGGGTAAAAAATTTTTTTTTTCAAGTTCACACCATTTTGTGATTTTTTTTCTTTGATTTGGCGTAATCCGATAGCGAAATCCTAACTTATGAAGAATTTTTTTTTGTCTTAGATCACCACAAAGGTTGGAATCATGTCAACCATGGAGCAACGTTTTTTATGTAGCCCCCACTCCACCAACCTGTAATTCCACGATTTTTGTGTTTTTGACGTGATAACGTCTTATAATTCGATTTAACAGGCTGCACGCACGAAAAAATGTGTCGTTACCTTGCTCATTTATCGTTACCTTGCTCATTTGTCGTTACCTTGCTTATTGCCGTTACCTTGAATGAACTGCAAGCGAAAGCGCGGAACGAACGACAAGGCAAACAAAGCAAACGAACGGCAACGTCTGACATCTTGCTCTCTCCTACTTAAGTGAGCGTATATATGTATGTATATGCGCATATGTACATATATAAATTCACGTATTTGTATTTGCATATGCCTTCTTATTGATTATTATTCATTTGATTTACTTGAAGAATTTAAAATAAAACCAAGTTTGTTAATAATACCTGTTGTTTTAATGTTATTATTATTATTTTTTTATTATATATGAAGGAAAAAATGTATGGTAATATTTACCATATACCTTATAAGATATGTTGTATACTAATATATGTATATAAACATGCATATACATATACAATTTCGCGCAATTTTCAAAAAGAACAAGTCTATATGTAAAGATGCACACAAGTCATATGGACATATCAAATGTACAAATCTATTCCGTACGCAAGCAAATGCAAGCTAATGTGCTCGGCAACGTTCGACATCTGGCTCTGTCCTACTTGAGTGAGCATATATATGTATTGTATGTATATGTATGTAAATGCGCATTTGTATATAAATTCACATACTTGTATTTGCATATGCCTTCTTGCTGTGTGCATGGTAATGAACCATTTCTCTGTTGAGAATAAACGATGATAGGAAAAATAGGAAATGAAAGGGAGTGTTTCAAGTGTAGTGTGTCTTGAGATGATGCCTCTTAGTGTTGTTGACTTATTAACGTCTGATGCACAATCGAAATTGAAGATATCTTTCATGAATTTGATAAATGTTTCGTAATTTTTCACGTTTGTGTAAATGTAACTTGACCTATTCCATTGCAATTCCATTTATCTCCTCCTCTTTATCCATACAAAATATCTATCAAACAAATAAAATTAAAATTTTGTTTTGAAAATTGCAACCATTCCATCAATATTTTCTTATGACGTTGTCACGTTAAACTATCGTCAGTAAACCCACTTTACAGACAATCTCTTTTTTATTAATTGTTTTTTATACTTTTCCAATATTAATAAAAACCATAATAAAATGGATAGTAAAAATGTTTTTAATTTTTTTACCTTAGTTTTAAAAAAAACCTAAAATTAATACCTAACTACCAGAATACCTCCTTAATAGCTCCAGTCTAGTTACCTAGTAGGCGTACCTCGTACATAAGTCGGCGAAAGTGGATTGATGTCGTTGACAAGGCACTCTGGAGGGTTACTACCCCCTCAAGTCAAGGCTGTTATGGTTGATAATTTTTTAAATGGATTTCAGATGTTGTTTGGAATTTTGTTATATTTGAGGTGCATTTGAAGTGTAGGTACTAAATGGTTTTACGAAAATTCAATTTCAAGTTATGATACCTTCACATAAGCCTCGGAAGAATTACAACCCTATCAGTAGAAGGCCCACGCAACGTTTAAAGGACAACGATATGAAATTCGGTTCATGGAATGTTCGCACAATGTTACAACCTGGAAAGATGGCAGAAGTAGTTAGTATGCGTTACAGCCTTGATGTGGTAGCTTTGCAAGAAATTCGATGGAAAGATTTCGGAGAACTACAATAACGAGATTACTCTTTGTTCTACAGTGGAAGTGAAAAAACTGGTTTTTACGTCAGTAAAAAAATCAGAAAAAGCCTAATTTTTTTTCAGCCGGTGACAGATAGGCTATGTATTCTTAAACTCAAAGGCAAATTTCAGAGTGTAACAATACTCTCAATCTACGCTCCAACAGAAAATGCAAAAAATGAAGAAAAAGATGCTTTCTAAGACTTGCTTTCAAAAATTGCTGGCTGGAATGCATTCCTTGCACAACCTTACCAGTGAAAATGGGCAATATTTAATAAACTTCGCAAACGTAAATAACTATGGATCAGCAGTACTTCATTCCAACATAAGCGCACACAAACAAACATGGAAAATCCCTGGCAGCAACAAAGCAAACCAAATTGATCACGTGTAGACAACAGGCATGCCACCTCAGTACTTGACGTACGTTCTCTGCAGTCCAGTTACTTTTGGCACATTTTATAAAAAAATTATCTGAGGGGGTGTTTTTCAAAACTGACAAAAAGAAACTTTTTTTCCCAAAAGTTTTGAAGAAAAAAATTTAATTTTTGAGAAAAAATTTTTTTAATAAAAAGTATATTTTATAGCCCATCATAGCCAATTTCAGGATAAAAATGTGAAAGTTTGAACTCGCTCAAAAGTCCCGTTACTTTTGGCACATTTTATAAAAAAATTATCTGAAGGGGTGTTTTTCAAAAGTGATAAACAGAAATGTTTTCCCCAAAAATTGTGAACAAAAAAATTAAATTTTGAACAACAAAATTAAATTATGAACAAAAAAATTAAATTTTCAACGAAACAATTAAATTTTAACGACAAAATTAAATTTTCGACCAAAATATTTATTTATAAAAAGTTTTTTTATAGCTCAATAAATTTTAGCACAAAAAAGTATAAGTTTTAACTCGCTAAAAAGTCCCGTTACTTTTGGCACATTTTATAAAAAAATTATCTGAGGGGGTGTTTTTCAAAAATTGAAAAAAAGAAATTTTTTTTCCAAAAATTATGAACAAAAAAATTAAATTTTGAACAAAAAAATTAAATTTTCGACGAAAAAAATTTTTTATAAAAAGTTTTTTTTTATAGCTCATTAAATATTAGTATAATAAAGTGTAAGTTTGAACTCGCTTAAAAAATCGCGTTGCTTTTTGACACTTTTTTCTAACCTACAGCGCCGATGAATTACTCACTAGGCCACATTCGATGGAGCAGAATATGGTATTTTAAAGCAATTAAAAAAGGGCGTTGATACCATTATTCAAAATTTGTCACAAGAACTAAAAGTAGTTGTAATTTTTGAACAACAAAATTTATAGAAATATTCGGACACAGTACATTTTTGGCCGCAGCTGAATCGAAACCGAATTATAATTTTGTGGCCGAAGCCGAAGCACGGTGGTTTTCTATTGAAAACTATTACAAAATCTGAAATAAGGGGGACAAACTCTCGTCTCAAGTAGAAACGTTTTAACATTTAACATTTTTACTATCATAAAGAACAAAATAACGAAAACTACGTGTACCGACAACATTATTTAACGCGATTCGCTTACATTGATTTAGTTTATCAAATTCATCATAGGAAGAAAAGTCAATTCCATTTCTCTTTTCTCTCGAATACTTATTTTTTTTTGTTAGCGAGTGTTATTCCAATGCATGTGCACATTTGCACATTTTCACATCAAGAAATAGCTAACAACATCTAATTATGCCAATCAACTAGACTAAAATAGTTGAAAGTTCCTTTTCTTCACACACACACACACATTCACTTCAAAGAATGCGTAAATGCGAGCAAGTGATTTTACTAAGCGTATTGGCGGGACATTGGAGCAAAAATAAACGTAAAGGCGTATCTATACCTACATATTAACATGCACACATTATATTACATATACATATATAGAAGTTCATATGTGTGTGATTATGCAAACAAAAATTCGCTACTTAAGCTCCGTATAAACTTATTTCAACCAAAAATACAACTGCTACTGTGCTGTTAAATATTCAAGTTTATATACACATACATATACATACCATATACATATGTACGTGTGTGTGTAGGAATGCGGGCCCCCTAACTCGCATTGATTGCAGATATTCTCGGCTATTACTGTTTCTCGGCGTTTTCGTTGGTTGTGATTGCTGCTGGCTGCTTCTGTTTTTATTTCCTTTCGTGTTTTGTCTATGACCGTTAGTGTTTTTGGGATTGTTGTTGTTGTGCGCCCACATCTCCAACCATTAAGGAAACTTCCATTTGCATCACGCAGAAACAACAGCTCATGAATAAACAAGCTCACATATCATATACTCGCCAATTGTACACACACACACACACACACACACACATTAGTTGGCCCTCACAATTTCCCGGACATTAATTTTTCACCACACCACCACAGCATATTTACTCAACACAGCGGCAACAGACACAGCAGCTGCGGTATTTGAAACTGGTGTGCAAAATATTTCTCGAAACTCACTATGACCAACATAATTCGGTTTGAAGAGGAATAGCGAAAAAGCAGCAAAGAAAGCGGAGAATAAGCTAAGAAAACAAGAAAAAAGGGTTTGCCTTGCACTTGGCTTATCTTCCATTCGTTTGCCACTACTGCCCTATATTGCCTACAACACACTTACGAATTTGCGACAGTCTCGTCGATATCCAGTTATTCGGCAGCAGTAGAGTTAATTTTACGCAGGAAAGCAACAGTCTCCCGCAGTTGCCGCAAGAAGTCGAATTAGTCCAATCGCAGTTCTCGTATAAGTGAAACTGTGATGAGTATTCTGTAACACAGTTGCAAAGTTTATAGTCATTCTCACTTTCTCTCTCTCTCTCTCTCTATCTCACACACTCTTACATGAGCGCACTCATTTAAGAGCAAAGTTATTTCAAATGCCGTTTACGTGCTCAAAATTTAAAGACTTTCATCTCAAAAGTTTATTCAGCACATCTGTGGGCTTTGCAGCTTTTCTTTGGAAATCAGAACTTTTGTGGGCCTGAAGTATGTGGCTGATGTATTATATTAGGGAAACTTTTGTTTAAGAAAATGGTTGTCAATAAATAAATAGCAAACTTGATGTGAAAGTTCACTTGAAATGGAGGCGAGAAAGGAGGTAATATTATAAGAGCTGTGTGTGAGTTAATGCTTTTAGTTACTAGATGTCCGAGCAAAGAATTAGAGTTTCATAAGCATCTTATGAGAGTCCGAGATATGAGGGTAGGCCTCTTCAATCATAGCGTATGAACGGTCCGTATATCAGTAAAAAGAAAGAAAGGGTGGTTAAGTTTCAAGGGCCGGTGTTAATTTTGAATAAAATATAATACAATTTCTTTAAGAAATTATTGTCATTTCTCTTTATTATGATAATACTGGTACCGCTCAATTACGTATGGAACAAAATATCGGCCAAATGGCCGCCGCACACTCGGCGGCACACCTCCATCCGATGGCCCAAATTTTCGATGACGCTGAGGCATAATTGAGGTTCTATGCCATTAATGGTCCGAATTATCGCATCATTTAGCTCTTGAATTGTTGTTGGCTTATCGACGTACACCTTTTATTTCAAATAACCCCAAAGAAAGAAGTCCAACGGTGTCGTTGACGTTTAGGTGGGGTTCACATTCAACCTCGGCCCTTGAAATTTAACCACTTTTTGGACAAGCTTTATCGATTATAACTTCTTTCCACAAATATTTTTGGCTGCAAATATTTGCACTGAAATTCAGAATTCTTATTACTCAGAGATCTTATTCAGAAATCGCTCACCAGTTTTGACGGTGTTTAATAGTCACTAATAAGCAGAGAATACCAATACTGCTCTAGGATTACCAGGTTAGACCTGTTCACTAAGTCACTTATTGGGTATCTCCATATCGCATTTTGTTAAATTTGCGTACGTTCAGCTCAAAACACTGTCATTACTAGTCTGCGTGAGCAACGTAGAACCCATCTCCTGCATTTCGTAATCAAAAAAGAGGCAATGGATTTACGTCGAAATTCGCCTCGTAGAGCGACGTTATAGCGATTGTTCACCATGGGACACACTCAAGCTCATAACCCAATTTGGTGCCGGCTGAGGAGCTTGCGAAGATGCAAAAAATGTGAAGTGATCAAAATCTTTTGCAGCTCCCTAATTTACACAGAGCTGAGATCTTCCAACTCATTCAAAAATTGTTCACCCAAAGTGATGAATCTTCATCTGGCTAGAGCTAGACAGCGGCATAGAAATTGCAAAACAAACCTTGTCTATGCCATTGGCTAACGTAACAGAAAATCTGGTGCCGGGTACCGCTGGTTCAATTTTCTACAACTTCCCTCTTAATTATAGCCATTTGCTCAGCTTGAAATACACTAAAATAGTCGGAGAACGGGAAGCCAAGCGAGGTCGACAGAAGTTGGAATATACCCTGGAGCTTTAGCATAGATGGATTCGCTCTGTCCCTTTTAAGGGTAGGGTGGTTTTTAGCTTCACACAGAATTGTAAGTTATTATTTCCAAATATATCCAATGGGTCCATAATCTATCTAAAGCACTGAAGCAAGGATCTATGTTATAATTTTGTTCTTCAGTGAAAGAGCTCTATGCTTGCTCTGAAGAAAGAGCTCTATGCTTGAGAAGTTTTGTAGACGATGCAGTGTTTTAGACAGACCAACGATAGATGCAGACGCTTGAGTCAATCATTCACTCTAGGATCAAACAGAAGACAGAGCAATAGGTGTAGGTATCGGACTATTGCACATCTTCAGCTGTTTTATTTCCTTCAAAACCCCGCATGAATGCAGTGGCGAAGCGATGGCGAAGTCTTTATATGCCCACAGTAGTGGAACCTGTTATGTCAATAGGTGAATCCAGCAGTACAGAAAACAGCAGAGCCCAAAATGGGTCACTTGAAAGCGTCTGGCAAGAGCAAATTTCGTTTTTTAAGATCATCGTATCTGGAAACGCAGGGCCTATCAATGTAGATCTGCCACCGAATAGAGAGTTCTGGCTTCTGGTCGCAGTGGCTAGGTGACTTCAACCCTATTTAAATACTTCGAACATTCTCGACTAAGACTACTACTTGCTACTTTGGCCACTAAGTAGGCCACTGAGTAGTAAAGTCCTTTCTCGACGAACAAAACTAACACTCTACAAGGCTCTCATCATGCCCGTCCTAACGTATGGCGCACGAGCTTGGACGATGATAGCATCCGATGAAGCGACGCTTGAATTGCTTGCACGTTGCCGACGGCGAATATCGTAGGCGATGGAATAATGAGCTGCTTGAGCTTTACGACGACATGGACATAGCACAGCGAATAAAGATCCAGCGTCTACGTTGGCTGGATCATGACGTCCAAATGGATATAAACGCTTCGGCTATGACAATTGTTATTTGGAGAAGAGAAAAGTATGATGCAAGAATCTTGGTAGAATAAACTAAAGATTCAAAAAGAAATTAGTCCCTTGCAGTGCCGAAAGCTCAAAACAACGAAAGTGTGCCTTCCATCGTCACAACTAGAGTTGGGTATTTCCCGAGAAAATCCCAATCTCGAGAATCGGGATTTCCCGAAATAACGAAAATTTCAATTCTCGAGATGCGGGATTTCCCGAAAATAATTTTTGAGATTTCTCGAGAATTCTCGAAAATTCGGGAAAAATTCCAAAAAATTAAAAAAAAAAAAATCTAAAACCAGTGTAAGAGCAATGAATTTCATAAAATATTATTTTTATTTATTTTTATTAAAGTATAAATTACATAAAAAAATATTTGAAAATATTACTATTTCAATTATTGCAAACAAAAAAGTGAAACAAAAATAATTACAAAAAAATTCAAAACAAAAATAATTCATGATTATACTTATTAAAATAGGAGAAAAAAGTGATTGTAAACATTATTTCCCAAAATGATGTTTTAAAAAACACAGACTGTCAATGGCTTCGTCTGACAATCGCGTACGCTTTTTGGAATTTACCGCAAAATTACCCGCTGTAGAAAAATTCCTCTCATTTTGAGTCGATGTTGGCTTAACAGTGTTAAAAGCCCCGATCAGTCTTTCAACATTTTGTGTTTTCTCTCCAGTTTTTTCATATAGTTTTAGCTCGTTTCTAAGCGACGAAAACATCTGGTTCGCCGCATGTTGCGCAATGTCTGCTTTCGGTTTTGAGCATTGCTGAACGTATTTTTCAAGCTGTTTCGCCATATCTTCTTCATCGACGTTGTTGGTTGCAAATTCGTCATCATCGTCAGAACTAGACACTGCTTGGTCTTCTTGAGTGCTCGTAGAAAATAGACGAACCAAGTAGTTTTCGGCTTCTTTTATCAATTTTTGTGAACAAAAATTTGAGAATAGAATCCGCAGCAAGTAAGTTCACATTTTGGCGACTAAGTGCTTCTACAGCAACACGTATAGGTTTAAGAGCATTTATGATATCCTCGCAATACTTTTCTTCTGCGTCAGTAGTGGCCATAAAATTTAAATTAAGAGTGTCGAGCGCCTTACGAACATGCTCGCTGATGCAAATGTATCTGGCCAGCATAGTTTCCAGGCTATTCCAACGTGTTTTGCAATCCAACAGCAAGAAAAGCTCTTTCTTCTCGACCTCTTTAACATAATTCTGCAAGATGGCATTCCGTACAGGCGAGTTCTTGAATTTCAAAACTATCTTGCGAACCTTTTTTACGATTTCAAATGCAGACTTTATAGTGACCGTCTTGTCAGCAACAAATACGATATTGTCGTCCTCGTCATCGGAAGCGTTTTCCGCATTAATGTCGGAAAATGAAGTACTGGCTGCATTGTTTTCATTTTCATCGGAGCCTTTATCATCCGAATCGTCTCCATCGCTTACGTCACTATCGTATATCCTGTTTGCGACTTTTCGTTTCTGGTACATTACCTCCATGACCGCCAAATGTATGCCGTGATTGTAGCAAATCTGTTGATGCGCTGGTGATAGTCTCCCAAATTTGATCATGACACTGGCACCATCACTTGTAATAGCCACGATGTTGGACTGTAGTTTTATATTGAAGTCTGAAAGCTTTGCATTTACGAGCTCATATACTTTTTCAGCGGGACATGATTCCTGAATGCGAACCAGGCCAAGGTTGTCAGATTGTCCATCGTCATAATATATATGGATGTTCATGTAACGTCGGTTTCGCACGCTTGTCCACTCGTCGATGCTCAAGCTGAACATACGCTATGTAGATTTAAAATTTTCAATTTTGATCTTCAAATCGCTTTTCATTTTCGTGCAGTACTTCATAACCAAACCCAGAACAGCTTTGTGACACTTTGGAAGATGAAATCCTAAGCGGCTGATACTATTACGAATGAACACAATTTTTGCAACAATTTGTTCAAGCGATTCAGGCGAGGAAGAAGTATTGATAAAGTTGTGAAGAATTCGGGTCTTCTTGGCTGGTGGCTGTTCTTTTGGAGCCTCATGTTCCCTTCGCTTCATGTTGTGTATCCTCTCCATGTGACGGTGAAGTCCAGATGTTGACGATGACTTGCATTTAATGATTTTATTGCATTTCAAACATGTTGCTTCGTCGTCAAATCGCTTGAAAAGCTGCCACACTTGGTCGTATTCGTATTCTGAACTCATGATTTTTAATGCTAAAAATTCAAAATTTGTTTTAAATTTTGTTTTTTAAAGGAAGTAACTAACCGGTACTCACAGTCAACGATACGTCGATTCAAAACTTAAAAATAAATAATATTTGGACCACAAAATATTTTATTATACGGTGTATAATTTATACTTAATCAGGTACCACAAAATGAAATGCACCCGCTCACTACAAAAAATAAATTTATACACGTCGTCTGTGCAGTCTGCGAACAAATTGAAATTGCTTGACTATTTTCAAAGCATTTCTAATTGCTTAACTGCTGCTACATATAAGAAACACATAAAACTAAACTTCATCAGCAGGATGTTACAGTGCTTTCCCTCGACGTAGCATAGCAACGCATCTAGCATTTACTCTGTAGTCACCCTAAAACAAAAAAAAAAAACAAACAAACAAACAAATGGAACAGTTATACTGTTGTGGCTTTTCGCATAGCAATTGAAACTATGGTGTGAATTGTATGTGATTCTGCGAAACAGTATGTAGTGTGCGATTCTTTGTAACATAATGGCCGTTACAGTTTGGTGTTTCCAGGTATTAATCATATGTATGTGTATTCTTTTACTTTTGAAAGAATTGTTTTTTCTCTTAATATTTGACAACAAAAATTAAAAAAAAAAATGGATTTCTCGAGAAATCTTGAAACATTCTCGAGATTCGGGATTTCCCGAAATGCTAAAAATTTCAATTCTCGAGATTCGGGATGGAAAAATATTGAGAATTTCTCGAGAATTCCCGTCGGGAAATTCCCGAAACCCAACTCTAGTCACAACCAAATATGCATAATTTAAAATTTTTATAAAATGCCTCATACGAGGCTTGTTCATTACACCAGATCTCAGTTCCAACGAACAAATCTGGTTCGATTGGGAGAGCAGCGGATCTAGAATTTAGATGAGATCCGGACATTTTTCAGAGTAGTCTGACTATCACATTTTAGAGCAGTCTGACTATCACGGTAGACTCTGAAGAGGTATCCACGCTATCTTCAGTCAGTTAGCCCCTTCGTTACACTAAGTATGATGAAAATGGTAGAGAATCTCATTTTCCCTCCAGATGCTATCTAGCATCAGTTGCGTTTTTGCTCTTAAAGATGTAAGTGAAGAAATTTTTAGTCAATTCTTCTAAAAGATATTCTGGATATCTCCATTGTTCTCTAAAAGGCAAACTAACTCTGTATTTCCTTTCAAACCCATAATGATTCCTTGCACCCAAAAATCTGGTTGTCGTCCTGGATTTAATGGATTATGGACCACTAAGTGAAACTCAGCCAATCTGGCACATCGACAATCGAGGTGCGAAAGTAATGTTTTGTTGTTAGTTGGTGGAACCAGAAGGGAAGCGAGCCTCTCAGACCTTTTGGTCAGCGAGTGTTTCGTTACCACTAAGAGGAAACTTGACCGGAGTTATGAGCTTCTTGTATAGCATCACTTCTGGCCATTCCCGGAAATGATGGTAAGTTCCTTTTGTTGTAAACCTATACATCGGTTGGGCTATCTTTCTTCTTGTGAGGCATTTGCAGACATCAATGAATAATTAAGCAATCTCGAACTGATTTCATGCTGCCTAGAAATCTGGATAGGGGACCAAGCATTTCAAGCACATCCAGAAAAACTGTTGTTTATTTGTTTTATTGGAATAATTCTTAATTACTTCTTATTACTTTTCTTTTACTTTGATTTTTCTCAAAATATTATTTTATGGTAAAGGACCTTTCGTCCTGCCAGAAATATTAAGGGGACAGATACCTGTAAAATTTCGAAAAAGAAAAAATTTTTTTTTTCATAAAATATTAATATAATCCTTTAAGAATATGTCAAAAAATTTTGAGAACGTAAATTTAAGTATTTCTTATATTATAGATCGTCAACCGTGTTGCGTTCGAGCGCTGGGAGAGGTATAGTTACGTTGTATTCAAACTTTAGACGCGTTTTTCTCAAAACTATATTTTTCGTATTGGCGTAGGCGATAACTCGAAAAGTTATGGACCGATCTCCTTGAAATTTTGCACACATCTTTTTATGATATTACTTTTAATGCGAATTTATAAGTTTTCGAAAATTTTTCGAAAAAATAATTTGTTCGAAGCAAAAATAGTAGGAAAATTGGCCCCAAAACTCTTTTTTTTAAGCATTTTATTCCACAAATGTTTTTTCCTTTTTTTTTAATTCATATAGAAATTATGACATTAATAAACAAAAAAATGTTTGGCTTTTTGTATTCAGGTCACTGACGCCGATGCTAAAATGACCGCCGATTGAAAAGCCCCGCTGGGACCTTCATGGAAGAATTGAGTGTACATCTGCCATTTTAAATGATTAAAAAAAAAATGTTTGCATATTATTTTAGTATATAAAAAATGCCAATTTTGAAAAAATTATATAATAATAATATAGCCATAATAATAAAAATAATTTTAATGAAAATCAGGGGAAATATGGCCCTTTACAGGTATCTGTCCCCTTAAAGTTCATATGAATGCATGATATACATTTATACATATTTATATATTCACTAATTTTTCATTTCGCTTCACTGTCTGCTTTTGAAAGTTCTTTTTTGCAAGTAATGACGTTTTACGCACGCTGCAGGATGACGCTCTAACTACTTGACCACCAAAAATTAACTACACCGCTCTCTTTAACATTGTGCTTATTGCACGGATCGTTGTTGTAACCCATTACAATAAATATTAACCGAACAAACTCGTTGAAACCTACTACAGATAAAGTTCTCACAAGAGGCAGATAGAGAAAGAGAAAAAATGCGTTATTCTTGAACGCTCCTCTCACTAATTACCTTTCTTGCGCTCCTGCTCTCCGACATGCTGGCATCCATCTGAAGCTGTATCGGCTAAAAAGCTCAAGGTAAGCATATCTCCCAAATAGCTACACACATATATACATTCATGCGAAATCCCAGCGCTTTTTTATGCGGCATATGCCGGAGCAGCTCTATTCCTAGTGTTGCTGGTGTTGCATTTTAGCCGAATTTGTTTTTTGCATAACCAACAACAATAACAATAACTCATACACCGCTTCGTTTCGGCTAATTTCTCGATTTTTACGACGTTGCCGACACAGCGTCGGTGGTTGTTTCACCGCTATCGCTGTGGTTGGTCGGTCTGCAGAAAACCCAGTGTGCTTTGGGCCGATAGTCGCTGGGTATACGCCGCGATGCTAAGAACCGTGTACGCAAGCGAAGTTGTCGCCGTCGTCATTGCCGCTTTAGCTGTCGTTGTCGTTGTTGTTGTTGTTATCGTTATCGTTGTAGTTGCTGCTCCCGCTGTTTACGACGCCACCACATCTACCATTGTGGTGCAGAAGAAACACGAATTAACGGAAATAAGGAAAAAGGATATAAACATAGGGGAGGGAATAAAGAGGAGGGAGGAAAACGAGGTGCAGAATTGTGAAAAAGTGCAAATGGATGTGGTAGAAAAGTGTGTGGCTAACGTATAATATCTACTCGCCACCCCCAGCAGCCTATTTTGCGCACCTGCGGGGCGACTAAGGCTCGCTCGCTGCATTCGCGGCCAACGTCGACGTGTGTGCAGCGGGGAAGGCAACTAGTACGAGCACGGTTAACTGGGTGGCAAATTTGTGAGCGTGAACTAGATCGAAGATCGTCACTTTCGTAGTAACCGGTTGATAGATCGGCCGTTATACGGGTAATGGTCGCGGTGACCATTGACGCAGTGCGTCACTGTGCGCTGCTTCAACAATTGAGTTTTATGCGGGTGTGAGCAGTTTTGCGGCACTAAAATCAAAACGCAGGACGGGTGTTCAACTTTTTAAGTATGAAGCTTGGAAACAACCAGTTATTTCTCATCTCCCTTCAGGCACAACTTAAATGATTAAGTGATTTTAAGTGGCAAAAGAATTGATAATTACAAGGTTACTTGTAAAATTTACACAAAAAGTGGGATGGTTTATGAAAAATTATAAAAAATATACAATAAAATGTGCGAAGCCTGCTGCTACTTATGCTCTTTCTATTGCAAAGTTCGTTTCTCATCCTTCCGTCGTTTCACCTTACTTAGCTCAGCTGACGCGCAGTGATTGAAATTACAAAGTGAATGCAAAGAAGTGGAAAAATTAAAAAAAAGTTTCGACTAAAAAGATTGAAATTAAAAATTAACAAAAGATTCCCCTTTAGCAATCCTTCAAAGTACACAAAATCTTTTGATATTGCGGCCATCAACGCCAGTGACGTAAAATGAAAATCTCAATTGCCATCAGCACCTCTGCCACTTTCTCCTTCAACTCTTGCATCTACCACCACCACCACCATCGTCGTCGACTTTGCTGATTCGCTGCGTTTTGTGCTTCGCCTTTGGCGCATTTTATTGCTGGAGGTAATTAACCAAATCGAAACAAGTGTTTCAGTTGGCTGCTCAAAAACGTAGCTAAGTTAAAAATAATTTTTTTCGGCTTCGTTAGTTAAAATATATCATATACTTGTTTTAAATATCAATTCAAGGCGTATAACTTTAATGTACTCGCACTTTGTGGCTTTGTGCTTTGTGACTGTGCGAACATCTTTTTTCTAACTAGCAAGGCAATTTCGCTCTGCCTTTGTGCATGTCCTTGAAATTTTAGGATGCTCTCCTTGCATAGTAAATAATGTTGTGCGTACGTCTATTTTTACTTCTTTTGTTTGCAGTTAAAACTTCAAAGGTCACGAATTCATGAAAAAAAAACGGAAATTGTCTTGCTTGTTTGTGAGTGGTTTGGCAAATAAGGCACTTGAAAGTGATATGAGATGCTGAAAAAGTATGAAATAAAAAATAAAAATCAAAAACAAATAAAACAAAAAAGTTATCAAGAGTGTTTCGAGTTAAAAAGTGAAAGTGAAATGAGAAAAAGTATCGATTTTTTCGTTATAGTGATTTAAATTAAAAATTAGAGTGGTGCGCTTATTAGAGAAAGTTGAATAATCGATTGGTCTTTAAGGGATGCAGTCTGAGCCTCAGAACCATATCGAAAGCTTATTTGAGATCTGGTTTTACTTTTTTCTATATTAAATAATGGCTGTCAATGTTGGGGTGCGTTTAGCTAGAATAAGTAGTTACCCCAAGCTGCATTCGAAATCGCCAGTGAAGTGTTTTCAAAAATCAAAGTAACGCTAAGACTTCTCTACAAAGTAAAAAAAAAGATACTACGAATGAGTGAAGTTTGTGAAAAATTTAATGCATGCGAACCATATTTTTGAATTGAGTTGCCGCCAAACTAAATTATTCAAATTAATTAATATAAATTTGCAAGTTCTTAAAATTTTTTAATCTCGGTGCCAAAAGGAAGGTATTTCAGAGCAATTTAATCCAAAAATAGTAATAAATAGAGTTGCCACCTGAATAAAAAATATTAAAATTTGAAGATATATTTTAATAATATATTAAAATATTAAGTTAGTTCAGTTTATTAAGGGGTTAGGGGTAGTCAGAATTTTCAAAAAATTGATTTTTTTTTGCATTTTCTTAAAGTATAGTATTTTAAAAATATTGTGTAAAAATTTGAAGTGAATCCGACAAATACTTTTCAAGTTATTCAACAATTAACAAAGGGCGCTCGGCCGCTCCGGAGCCGATAGCAAAACTTTAAATGCGTTTTTCTCAAAACTATGTTTTTCAAACTGGTGAACACTGTAACTTAAAAACCGCTACGTAGATTTCAATAAAATTTATACAGCTTTTGAAAAACATAAAAAACTTGTGCCTGATCGAAGGATTTTTGTTTTTTCAAAAATTTCGATTTTTTTTTAACAATTAACTGTTGGTTTTTTTCTCTAAAATCTGGAAAACATTTTCTGAGGCCGCCATTTTGTTCATTTTGAAAAAAAAACCTTCGATCAGGCACAAGATTATCTATTAATAAAACTAATTTTTTTTGTCCGATTGGTTTTAGATGAATCTGCAAGGACTTGTGATGTTCACCGCAAGGGACTTCTGGAGAAACGGGCTTCACACAAACAGCGATAACTTTTGCAATTATTAATTTTTTTTTTGAAATTTTGGTGAAGTCAAGTTAAAACATAATGTTTTTATGCCATGTTTTTATTTTTGTTAAATAAATTAATTAAGTAGCAAAAAAAAAATTCGTGAAAATCATCATTTTTTCGGGCCTCTGACTACCCCTAACCCCTTAAAATAAATAGTTTGAAGAAATATTTTTTAAATAAATTTGAGGTTTTGAATAAGGTTGCCCCGTGCATGCAAGTTCAAATTTTAATTTAAATGTGGTAATTAATAATAATTTAAAATATTGTCGTGAAATGCAGAGTAAATGAAAGTTTTGTTACAGACATTCTTAAAAATAGGGTTGCCACCTATACAAAATTCAACATTTATGAAACATGGCAACTAAATAGTATATTAAAATTTGTCGTAAAATGAAAGCAGTTTGAAGAAATCTTGCTCGCAGAAATTTATAGCTTTGAATAGGGTTACCAATTATCCAAAAACTTAAAATTTCTGAAGTATGGTCGATAAATAATATATTAAAATGTTGTACAAAATTAGATTAGGCTGAGAAAACCTTTTTTAAATAAATATGAAGTTTTGAATAGGGTTGCCCCGTGCACACAATTTCAAATTTGAATTTAAATACGGTAATTAATAGTATATAAAAATATTGTCGTGAAATGCAGAGTTCATGAAAGTTTTATTCCAGACGATCTGTGAAATAGGGTTGCCTCCTATCTAAAAACTGAACAGAAGTTTCTTCACTGATATGGTTTTATATTGGCTTGCCACTATATAAAAACTAAAAAATAATAAAAAGTGGTAGTAAAAAAAATATATTAAAATGGCACATCGTATGCGAAATGTTTGAGAAAATTTTTTACAGGCATATGGTATTTAAAGTAGGGTTGCCGTCTGCATAAAAAATATTTTAAAAATTTAAATTGGGGTAGTTTAATAAGATATTAAAATTTTGATGTGAAAAAGAAGGAAATGCTAGGAGTTTGTGAAAGTTTTATTCCAGACATTCTTTAAAATAAGGTTTCCTACCTTTCCATAAACTCAACATTCATGGAATATACCAGCTATTTAACACGCAGGTATTTCCCTGTACCAGCTCAGTTGCAAATAAAGATTTCTTCTGTAGCAAAAAGGAAGGAGCTAAGAAGATGTTCAAAAGTGCAGATTTCTTGATAGAATACCGGAAAACTTTTTTGTTTTTGCTCTTCCATTAAATAGGTAATACAAATAAAAATATAACAAAAACACCAGGTAAACTAAAACAAAAAAAGCAAAATCAAAGTAAAATCATGCAAGTTCCAATTGCAGGAAAACGGAAGCTTGCGAGTATGTTTTGTGTGGATACATACATACATAACTATATTCTTATAAACTAAAAAATCCATGTTTGTATTTATTGTACTTGTACGAGCGCCGAGTATATTTACGCTGCTGCTGCCTTTGCTGTACTCGCAAGAATAAGAATAACTTGAAAAGCGGAAGTGTGAAGTATCTGCAATTGCGGCAGCTGTAGGGCTTCCGGGTCGAGTGGGCGGAGAAAACATTAATTTGAGAACTTTTCCAATTCGCAGAGTTTTTCTTTCATCTACTAGTAGTGCTAAGTGTCTGCAATTTGTTGCATTTTTTTTCGCAAAACATAAGTGTAAGGTGAATAAAGCAAGAGAAGAAAACAAAATGAACGAATACAATGCAAAAAAAAAAATAAAAATTAATAAAATAAAATGATTCGAAAAGAAGGCGGGAGTGTGAAATTGCTGTGAGGTGCATCACTGAGTGCAGAAAAACTTGTAGAATAATTTGAAGTATATATAGTAGAAGTATTATACAGGGTGGCGTTTTTGAAGACTTGTTTTTTCACGTGGCATTACCGCCTCCAGTGACAGTCAATTTGACAGCTGATTTGTGCAAATTTTCTAACTAGGAATCGACGTATGCCAGAATAATCTTCTGTGAATGAACTGAAAACAAAGTGGTGCTGCTATTCATTTGCGCAAAAAAAAAATTGATTCATTTATGCGTCTGATTTTTGATTGCATAAACGAATTTTTGAGTGGAAAAAATGCATAAATAATGGTTTTCCTGAAAATTGACTTATTTGTGACTTGCGTTTAATAAGAAGTAAGCTAAAAAAAAAAAATTTGAATCAAACTTTATAAATTTGAGTCTTCTTCAAGGTTGTAATTTTTTGTGTGGAATTTTTAAGAGTTCGAATTTTCACAAATTAAAAAAAAATTTTGGGATTAAAAAACAATCAAGTTCGAAAAAAGTTTAATATAAAAATGGTTAAAAATAAAAAAAAAATATTTTTGTGTGAAAAACTTTTAAGACAAATAATTTTTTTTTTTTATATATAAGATTTAAAAAAAAAAAATTTGGTGAACATTTTGAAAAAAACTGAATATGAGTATTATTCAAAAAAATGTATATTTTGCTCTGGAAGTTAACATTTTTATACAATAAGAAGTTAACATTTTTATAAGATTTAAAAAAATTTTTGGATACAAAAATTCAAGCTAAAAAAATGTAATAAAAAAAAATCTCATAAAAAAATTAGTAAAAATAAAAAAATGTGATTCTTTTGTGAAAATTTTGGAAAAAATACTTGTTTTTGTTTTGTGAAAGCCACCATCTAAAATAAAAAAAAATCAAATTATTTTAAATCCTTCAAAATTAAATTTTCAAATTCAATCCAAAAAAATCAAATTGTTTTTATTATTAAAATCAAATCTAAAAAAATTAAATTATTTTTTTAATAAAAAAAATTTCAATCTTTCAAAATTAAATTATTCAAAATAAATTCAAAAAATCCAATTATTTTTCTTTTAATTTAATTTTTTTATAAATTGTTTTGTTTTTTTCATTCATAATTAAATTATACAAATTCAATCCAGAAAATCCTATTAGTTTTTTTAATAAAAAATTTTTGTTTATAAAAAATCGAATTATTTTTTTTAATAATTTTTTTTTTTAAATCAAATTAATTGGTTTAATAAAACTTTTTTTAATATAGAATTTGTTTTTTTATTAAAAAAATAATTTGAGTTTTTGGGACTGAATTTGAATAATTTAATTATGAATGAAAAATTTTTTTATAAAAAAATAATTTGATTTTTTGCATTGAGTTTCAACAATTGAATTTTGAATGATTTGAAATACTTTGAATGTTTTGTTAATTTTAGAGGGTGGCTTTCAAAAAAATTTTTTTGAATAAAAATAATTTCATTTTTTTAAATTTAGAAAAAATTTATGGACAGAAAATTTTAAATTTTTTAGAAATAATTGAAAACCACCCCCTACATTTTTTTCATTAATAACGGGTGATTTTTTAGCTATTTCTTTTTAAACAGTTGGTTTAAACAGCTGACGCACGTTTCGTGTTTTATTCACTGTCAAACATCTTCAGTTTGGTCTATAATTTAACCATGAATCGTCTTACAAACGAACAACGCTTGCAAATCATTGAATTTTATTATAAAAATGCGAGTTCTGTTAAGAAAGGATATCGCGCGCTTCTTCCATTTTATGGCCAGTTTAATCGACCCACTGAAGCGGCTATTCGAGCTATTGTGACTAAATTTAGAATTTACATTATTGGACATAAAACCAGCAACACGCTTACGTAGAGTGCGAACTGAAGAAAATATCGCAGCTATATCGGCCAGTGTTAATGATGACCATCAATTATCGATTCGTCGCCGTTCGCCGTTCGCAGCAACTGGGCCTCTGTTACTCAACAACGTGAAAAATTTCGCGAAAGGATTTAGGTGTGAAGCCCTTCAAAATACAGCTGGTGCAAAAATTGAAGCCGAACGACCTACGACTCTTGGAAAGTTGGCCGAAGGTCCACTTTTTTATCGAAAAATTGTGTTCAGCGACGAAGGTCATTTTTGGATCAATGGCTGGATCAATAAATAAGCAGAATTGTCGATTTTGGAGTGAAGATCAGCCAGAAGAATTGCAAGAGCTACCAATGCATTCGGAAAAGCTCACAGTTTGGCGCGGTTTATGTGGTGGAAGTATCGTTGGACCGTACTTCTTCAAAGATGCTGCGAATCGTAACGTAACTGTGAATGGTGAGCGCTGCCATGAAATGATATCCAACTTTTTTTTGCCCAAAATGCAAGAGCTTGACTTGCATGACATGTGGTTTCAGCAACACGGTGCCACATACCACACAGCACGCGAAACAATGGACTTGTTGAGAGGCGAGTTCGGTGAATATTTTATTTCACGTTCGGGACCTGTCAATTGGCCACCCAGATCGTGCGATATAACGCCTTTAGATTATTTTTTGTGGGGCTATGTTAAAGCTCATGTCTATTCGGACAAGCCTGTTTCAATTAAAGCATTGGAAGACAACATTAAAGCATTTATTTGTGAGATACCGGCCGAAACATTGGAAAGAGTATCCCAAAATTGGACTAAGCGGATGGACCATTTGAAGCGCAGTTGCGGTCAACATTTGCATGAAATAATCCTGAAACATTCAATTATATGGACTGTACTATCGATTTAAATAAAAATTTCATGCATTTTTCTGAATTTTACGGGTGTTTTTTTTTAAATTTCGTACAGCTCTTAAAAAATCACCCTTACATTTCGAGACGGTTTTTCGTAACGCTAGCTCGTGTGTCGCGGCCTTGAAATTATACTCTGACGAGCGTAAAGAAGTTTCACTTCAAAAACTAACAATCACCTCAAATTAAATTTTACAAAAAATCTCTCCAATTAATTCTTTGTTAATCTTTACTTCTACTCGAATTTATTAAAGGCGGTATCTGTTAAACAGCTGATTTGTTGTTTTTTCTGTCGCCGTGTATGTGGCTGCCAGCACAAAATGAAACGAGACGAATTCATTCTTGGTTTCCTACTTTGCCAAACTTTGTTTTGACGATCAAACGCACAAAATATTGTTGTTGGTTTAGTGCCATTTTAAGGAGGTATTCTGGGTTAGACGCCCAGATAAAAAAAAAAGAGAAACATTTTTATTATCTAATTTTTTATGATTTTTATTAATATTGGAAGAGTATAAAAAAAATAAATACAAAAAAACAAAAATAAAAAAATCGTGAAATTACAGGCCGGAGGAGTGGGGGCTACATAAAAAACGGTGCTCCATGGTTGACATGATTCCAACCCTTGTAGTGATCTAAAACAAACAAATTAAAAAAAAATCTTCATTAGTTAGGATGTCGCTATCGGATTTCGCCGAATCAAAGAAAAAAATTCAAAAAAAAAATTCACAACTCGGCGTCAACTTGAAAAACACATTTTTTTTACCCTCTGTTTTTTACCTTTTCAAATTTTTTAAAAATACTTCAAACTTCAATTTTTCAAAATCCGAGGCAGGCGCGATAGACAGATGTATAATAAAAAATTCTTATCAAACTTCAAAGCGATCGGTCAAGTAGAACTTGAGATATCATGACGACCATCTCAAAAAAAGTAGTTTTAAGAAAACCCCGTTTGAAGTTTGAGCAACAAATCCAATAGAATAACTTAGATCATAATATTTACTACTCACTCTGGATTAATCGGCGATATATTTCCAGGTATATATTATAGAAGTATAAAGCATATATATATGTATAGAATAAATAAAGGTTGAGTGGGATACAGAAGATTTTCTGGAAAGAACGAGTCCTCAAGTCGTGCGGTAACATCTGCCGTTCATTGTGCGATTCGCTCCACTCGGCTGGCTTAGACGCCACGACACAAAAACCGCTGCATCTCCGAAAATAATTCGAATTTTGAAAAATCCGTTGAAGGGCATATTTTTGAAGGTCTAAACTTTGAAAATATGCAAAAAAAAAATCGATTTTTCAAATTTCTAGACCAGAATAACCTCTTGAAAAAAAACTTGAAAAAAAATTATTTTACAAATACAAATTTTTATTTATTGCTTGTGTGATTTTTTGTAACTTTCGCACTCAATTTTATCATTAATTATAGCTTCCTTAAATCACGTTTTTTTGTTGCTCTTACTTGCAGTGTGACGATGACGTTGACTATCGCATCAGATGTCGGTGGAAATTCGATTGAACTGAAAAAATATGGCGTTCGTGCAACTAAATTAATTACGAAACAAATGAAATTTAATAGGCTGACTGAAGTCGCATCAAATAAAAAAGTGTTAGTGCTACAATGAATATCTTATTGATAAGAAAAAAAAAAAAAATCACCCACTGTTCGGTATGTGTGAAAAGTGAATAAAAATAAAATATCACAATATGTAAATATAATACAGATTATATCATTAACCGCAACAAGGCATATCAATAAAAAGCTCGCCCCGCCCAAAGAAGAAAATATGACAACGCCAGAGTGAAAAATAAAATGAAAAAATATTGTAAAAAAAATGGTGACTCATTCGGTGTACAAAAATTGCGTGCGAAATTTGCTGAAGTAAAAGTAGCAGATAGAATTGAAAAGTAAAATCAGTAAAACAGTGAAATAATTAATATTTATTGTTCAACAATAAAAAAGTCTACGCTATGAATTATGGCGGCAAAGTGAAATTATCTAAAAATCTGCAGCAAATATAAAAAGAATTCAAAATCGTTAATCAGTCAACACTTAATGAAAATGAAATGAAATGAAAATTTTAATAATAATTAAAAAACATAAAAAATTAAAATTGTGCCGTATTGAAATTTAAGCATTCATTCATAGTTTAATTTAACTTAATTTCAAAAGCTTATTAGTGCAGCAGCGGATTAGCAGCAATAGCTTATAAAAACAAATACAAATATTTTGCGGTTTAAGGTGAGTTAATGCATTTAAGAAAATATTTTCATATTTACACCTGTGCCAGATGCCTGTGCTGGATCACCGAAAAGGCTTAAAATTAAATATAGGGGTTTCCAATAGGAGGGTAGTCTAGCGTAAGTGCACTTGCCTGCCTTCCCAGAGGTTGTGGGTTTGAATCCCACGTAAAGCAGGCTCCTCGTACTTTTCCAAATTTACCTACTTTCCCTCTTTCTAAAAAAAAAAAAATAAATCTCATTTCGCTAACCCAAAAACTTATCCTTTCCATCCTTACTTCCGCACAATAGTTAGCGCATTATTTGCATTGTGGCTGCTAGACATTGCAGCAGTGACGCCAGCAAGAGGAAGCGGGCAGCCGCGGTAATAGCGCAGACACACCACTTTAGCGAAGTCCTGAACCATCTGTGTGATCCTTCTGCCAGAAAAATATGAAACACAGATGGCGCTCCAAGTAGTAAGAAGGCGTAGCTCCTTAGCAACGACAGGTGGGCATTCCCGCTACTTAGGGCTGATAGCGGCAGGCTAATCACCTACCCTGTCAGAAAAATAGATTAACGAAACCAAAGCAAGACAAGTCTTGTCGAGGCCCTATGCTACCGAAACGAGTGAACAAGGGAAAAAAGAGGAGCGGGAGAATGCGGACACGCTGTGATGGCTGCGTCTGTTAAAACTATTTTTTGTTATTCAATTATTGTTGCCAAATCACAGCCGAATCATAAAAATTATGACACATTTTTATAATAAGCGATGATTGTGACGCGAATGTTAGCCAACAAGATCGTACAATTTGACTCCACTAACCATCGTAGTCGAAAACTACCATTCGGGAGTGCGTAGGTTCGAATCTCCGTGCAGAAAACAGTAAAAAGTTTTTTCTAACAGCAGTCGCCCCACAGCGGCAGCAATGGCAAGCCTCCGAGTGTATTTCTGCCATGAAAAAGCTAATCATAAAAAACCATTTGCCATTCGAAGTCGGCTTGAACCTGATGATCCCTCCATTTGTGGGAAAAACATCAAGACGCATAGCAAAAATAGGAGTAGGAGCTCGGCCAAAGATTGAACAGAAGCTTACGTCCCAATTACACTAGTCTACAAGGAAAAGTATCCGAAATAATTTAAACTAATATCTGCTTCTCTGTTCATGCAAAATTCGGATTGATAACTAAAATTAATTTATTAGTTTGAGTTTTTACGATAATCGTATCTTTCGTGTTTAATGGAACTTGGCCGACAAAATTTAACCAACATTCAGACCCAGAAACCAGACTATATATTTCCGAAGGTTTATGATGCGCTGGCCTCAGAATTGCTCTATCAGCTCTGGTTTTCGAGATATCCTAACCTAAAAGTGCAAAAAATACAAAAAAAACATGAACATTTCAAAATGCGATATCTCTGCGAAAAAAAATTATATTTGAGCAAACAAAACGCCATTTGAAAAAAGAAGGATTGTATTTAAAGATGCCATCCTATAATTTTGGTGAAAGAAAACATCTGCAAGGCTACATAACCTCAAATATGGGCAAAAATGGGGTTTTTTGCACTTTTAGGTTAGGATATCTCGAAAACCAGAGCTGATAGAGCAATTCTGAGGCCAGATTTGGATTCAGCGCATCATAAACCTTCGGAAATATATAGTCTGGTTTCTGGGTCTGAATGTTGGTTAAATTTTGTCGGCCTGTGTTATTTATTTATTTTTTAATAATTTTTTGTGGTTTTCTGAATCCTGGCCTTCTTTACTCCTTCCTCAGTATTAGGTTTCCATGTGAGTTTCCTGTCTAATATGAGTCCTAGGTACTTGACATTCTCTTTCAAAGGAATCTCCACCCCTCCTCTCAGTCCAGCTTCTAAGTATGGCCATGTTAGTTTCTTTTTGAATAACTTTTTTACTAAATAAAAAACATTATTTTGAGCGATGAAAATATTTATTTTTATGTGCTCTATTAATCATTTATACGCTCTAATGATCGGCTTGAAAATATGTTTCAGTAGTAGTTCCTTTTATCATTCCTTTTATGTTCACAGTCCTAAACAACCGGAGAAAAAGGAAACAATCTTCCATTTCCTCTGCGAATGCCCTGCCCTATGGAATGACAGAATGTTAACCCTGGGTAAACCGCTGTTCGAGAGTCTGGAACAGCTGTCTGGGTTAAATGTCAACAACCTGATAAGGCTCCTGAAATGCACAGAATGTGGCAACAAAATGGTGCAGAAGCGCTAGTTGGATTCTGGAAGAATCACCACTTAAACCAATCAACCAACCAGCTCCTTTTATTGTAAAACTGTAAAAAAATGTTTTTACAGAACACTGTTTGGGCCATTTTCTGAAATTTTTCGCATTAAGTATCGAGCCTCGCTTTTCTTAAAATCTGTTTGATTGATTGTTAATCGTTTTTGGTTTCCCAGGAATTATTGTACACCATACGCTTGAGAATTTCCCAGAAATTTATTGGACGAGTGTGTGGGATCTTTGGTGGGTCATCCTTTGTCGGCACAATGGGATATTTTGATCAGTGAGCCTTTCCAATGTTTTCAGCTTAGTGATTGCTTGCAACATCAATCCACAATATGATTTGCCGAGCTCCTCGTCCTATTTGTGGTGTGCACAAATAAATGATGTTGTTCTACAAATGAAAGGACGTACAGTTTTATGTCAGCTCCGAACAGCAGATGAATTTGTATTAGAAGCTTTTTTATAGCAGAAATACACTCAGGGGCATGCCGAAGGGCGATGGCTACGAGACAATTCTTTTTCTATCATTTGGTGTTTCATGCCTGAGGGAAGATAGTTTAGGATAAATGACCTCAATTTTGGCAAGCTTGGTCCAATATACATAAATGTCTGAATAGATGACTTTGGTTCCAGATGGAGCTGATACACTTTACGATGAAATGGCGCCCTACACCAATACCTTTCAGCTTTCCTCTCAAACTTTATTAGGTGCGCAACTAAGTTCCCGCTGGCTATTACTTTTTTCCATCTTTCTGGTAGATCTCGTATACCGTCGTGGTAAAACTGTTCATCTTTTGAGGCTATCCACGGATCAAGCAATTTTTTGATGTCTTCATATGAATGGAACTGCTGGTCAGCTAGACCATGTGCCATCGATCGGAACAGGTGATAATCGGTCGGCGCAATATCTGGAGAATATGGCGGGTGGGGTAGGATTTCCCATTTCAGTGTTTCCAGGTAGGTTTTAAGAGGTTTGGCAACATGAGACCGAGCGATGTCATGCTGTAGAATCACTTGTTCATGCCTCTCCGCGTATTGCTCAGTGCTCGGCTCAATCGCATCAATTGAAGTCGATAGCGATCCCCAGTGATGGTTTCGCTTGGTTTTAACAGTTCATCCAACCAAATACATAGCATAACCTTCGCAGCGTGAATATTCGGCCAAGACGACGACGTAGAAGCTTGGCCGATGAGTCCTCATGACTTTCTTTTCTTTGGATTGCTGTAATAAATCCATTTTTCATCACCCGTCACGATGCGATGAAGAAAACCCTTCCTTTTTTGCCGCTGGAACAGTGGCAGTTGTTCACAGGCGAAAAAATGACGTTCAACATCCCTTGGTTTTAACTCATAAGGAACCCAAGTGCCCTATTTCTGAATCATTTCCAAAGCATGCAATCGCTTGGAATTGGATTGGCGGGTAACTCCTAATACTGAAGCCAGCTCTTCTTGCGTTTGACACGGATCCTCATTGAGTAATGCCTCCAATTCAGCGTCTTCGACGGTTTTTAGCTTTCCTTCACGCGGACGGTCGTCAACATTAAAATCATAGTCTTTGAAGCGACGGAACCAATCTCGACACATTGTTTCACTTAAAGCAGCATCCCCATAAACTTTTTGTAGCTCTTGCTGCGCTTCAGCCGCCGTTATTTTCGAATGAAAGAGGAAAATCAACACTTCCCGCAAATGACGATTATTCGGCACAAAATCAGACATTTTCACAAAACCAAAAGTCTATGATACCAACAGAAAATCACTTATGTGTCGAAGCAGTTTGCTTGCCATATGTCTAAGCTTGGTTTATGACGTTTAGATTATGTCAGAATCGACTCGCACACACTGCTGGCGGCATCTATTGACAAACAGCGGGAACTTAGTTGCGCACCTAATATATTACCTGGCGTTCCACCGATGCCATCAGAGTAATACGAATACCCATCATTACCACCTCATTTATAGTGCGAAAATATGGTAGCACGTGAGATCTATTTATCTTCGAACACTTGGAGGATTTCCTTTGCCCTTAGTTTGCCAAAGAGATTTGAGACAGATTAGTGCAATTCCAATTTGTACGCCAATACACTTGGAATTCGCACTTAATTTGTCTTAGGCAGGCGTGTGGGAGTACCGGAAGGTTCAAACTGCGCATAGCTAACAATTGTTTGTTACTTTATGTTGTGTAAGAACTGCTTGTCTTTAGTCTTAAAACTTTTGCAACGCTTGCTGCGATGAGAAATTGTTTCTCCCTCTCTGTCGCTCAATAGAGATGGTAAGCGTCGATACTCTCAGCTGAGGGAAAACCAACAAATTTATTCATGTTTTTATGATATAGCAAAATAAAAATTCTCCTCTATGCCACTTCTTGGGGTTACATCCATGGTATGTATCTGTTTAATATGAAAAATTGCAAGTCGGGTGTTTACTTAGAATAAGTGGATGATCGAATAATACCTCCAAATATACGAAAATTCCTCTTTAGCCAAAGGTATCGTCTGAGCTTACGTTTTCCTAATACTATAATCTGCTGATGCCAACCTCAAAGACTTACTAAGCAGTAACAAAACCTCCAAATATGTGAAATACAAAATATCCAGAGCTACAGAAGCATTAACACAAATGAAAGAAGGAAGCAACAACAAAATACATTTTATTTTTACAAATATAATTTTATGATGCATAAACTGAGATGAAGTTAGAAGCTAAAAGTAGAGGAAGTAAGGTGGAAAAGCAGCCAGGATCAAGTTGCTGCTTTGGGGAGCTTTGCTGTTGGCCAGGTCATCAGCGTCGGCTGTGCGGCTGTGTATGCGCATGTATTTGTATGTTAAAAATTGGAATGCGGAATGAGAGCTTTTCTGTCTTTGTCTTCAGCAATCAAATAAAATGGATTACAAAGAAAAATGAAAAATTTTATAACGAGGACGTTGTGGGGCGTGTAAGCGCTATTAAGGGGCTTAATGAGGTTTGTCGAAAGGGGCAGTGCGCTTTGAATTTTGGGTTTACATTGTGAAATTACCATGACAAATAAATATATTTAATAAAGTAGTGAAATAATTTGGCTCTAAGGAATTTCTAGAAGCATATTTTCGGGCGCGCAGAATGGGCGAAGCTCGCATACTTATTTAAAATGAATTGCACTACTTTTTAAAATAAATTGGACTACTAATAGATTATTGCGGAAATGTGCTTTTTGAAGTGGTAAAAGCCTGAGTTTAGTGCATAGAAAATGCTGTTGAGTATCTACGTTTGAATGCTGATTTTGTTAGTTATGATATTTCAAAAATTTTACGCATTAAATTCCGTAAAAATATGAAATTAGTCCAATTTATCACGCCTACCGGAGTTCTGGTAATAAATACGACCTAGTGTTTTTAGATTTTTTTAACTAATTTCGGCAGTTATGCTTATGATATTCTCCATGCCAAGCATTTTGGACATTGTGATAAACTTTTTTAGAAATTGGCTTAATTGTACCTACACTGAAAACGTTAAAAATAAAAATTTTCCCGAAATTTTGAACACAAAAAATATTTTAAGTTAAAATTTTTTTTTTCCCAAAAAATTAAAGACAAAATTGTTTTACTAAAAATATTTTCAGAAATTAAAAAAAAAATATTAAACACAAAATTGTTTTACTAAAACAATCATATTTTCAAAAAATTAAAAAAAACAAATATTTTTTATATGTATATATATACATACATATTTATATTTATTATATACATACCTATATAAGCAATTTTTTATATTTTTTTGAATAAAATAATTTTTTGAAACTATTTTTATTTTTAATTAAATTTTCCCAAACCGTTTTTGTGATTTTTTTTATTTTTTTTTTTTTATTTTTTGAAAAAAATTGTTTGTGCTCAAAATTGCTAAATATTTTTTCTTAATTGTAAACTGAAAAACTTAAAAAAAATGCTCCTGAAATTTTGAACAGAAAAAATCATTTAAGGTAAAAAAAAATTTCGAAAATTAAATTAATAAAAAAAAGTGAAAAAATTAAAAAAAAAACAGTTTTTTTATATATACATATTAAGTTTATATATTTGTTTATATGTATATGCATATTTATATTAATTATATATTATAAAAAATATTTTCGAATAAATAAATTTTTTCGAGCTATTTTAAAGTTTTCTTTTTAATTTTTCGTAAAATTTTTTTGTGAAATTTTTTAGAATTTTGTTGTTATAATTTTTTGAATAAAATAAATTTTTGAAACTTTTTTAATTTATAAAGTTTTTTTTTAATTTCGCAAAAAAAATTTTTGGTGAAATTTTTTAGAATTATTTATTTAATTTTTTGAAAGAAAATTTTTTGTGCTCAAAATTGCTAAAAATTGTTTTATTTGTAAACTGAAGAACTTAAAAAAAATGTTCCCGAAATTTTGATCTCAAAAAATGTTTTAAGTTAAAACAATTGCTTTTGGAAAAAATTAAACACAAAACTTTTTTAATAAAAACAAAAATATTTTCAAAAAATAAAAAAAAAAATTTTTATATATAGGTACACATTTATATTTTTATATATATTTAAAATTATATATATATTTATATTTATTATAGTGTATTTAAAAAAAAATTTATTATCTTGAATAAAATAATTTTTTGAAACTATTTTTATTTTTAATTAATAAAGTTTTCTTTTTAATTTCTCGAATAAGTTTTTTTGTGAATTTTTTTAGAATTTGTTTGCTAATTTTTTGTATAAAATAATTTTTTTAAAGTATTTTTAAATTTATTTAATAAAGTTTTCCTTTTAATTTTTTGAAAAAAATTTTTGGTGAATTTTTTTAGAATTTTTTTTTCTAATTTTTTGAAAAAAAAGTTTTTGTGCTCAAAATTGTTGAAAATTGTTTTCATTGTAAAATGAAAAACTTAAAAAAATGTTGAACACAAAAATATTTTATGTTAAAAAATTTTTTTGGAAAAAAGTAAACTCAAAGCTTTTTTAATAAAAAACAATATTTTCAAAAAATTAAAAAAACAATATTTTAATGTATACATATTTATATTTATACATATATTTATTATTTATAAATTTTTTTTTTTATTTTTATGAATAAATGAATTTTTTGAAACCATTTTTATTTTTAATTAAAATGCTTTCTTTTTAATTTTTTGAAAAAAAATTTTGTGAAATTTTTTAGAATTTTTTTACATATTTTTAAACCAAGGTTTTTGTGCTCAAAATTTTTGGAAAACATTTTTGTTGCTGTCCGTGCCTTCAGATTTTGTATTTTTTTTTCAATAATAGCTGCGACTATGCTCAGCAATCCTTGAAAGTTTCGTGGTGGAATTCCCATAACTTTTTGAGTTACATTCAAATACCTACAGCGAGCCACTTAAAAATCAGAGAAAATACTGCTCTAAGGAAGTGCTTACTTCGACTTTAACGAAATAATGATAGGGCCAAATAAAATAAACAAAAAATTCGTCTTTTTTATTTCTTAAAGAAATGTATGCTGTTATGCTTGTTATAACCGAAACTGATTGGAGTATGTAATTAAACAATCAGAATTAATAAAGAAATTTTTTTGAGAATATGAATTTTCACTCGGCGTTTATCGGTTGCGAAAGTCTATGCAGAGAGGCCGCCGTAGCCTAATGGGCTGGTGCGTGACTATCATTCGGAATTCACACAGAGAACATAGGTTCGAACCTCGGTGAAATACCCAAGTTAAGAAAAACATTTTCCTAATAGCGGTCACCCCTCGGCAGGCAATGGCAACCTCCGAGTGTATTTCTGCTATGAAAAACATCCTCATAAAAAGTACATCCTTTCTTACTTGTTTTTCCCCCTGTAAAAATTCCAGACAACAAAACAAGAAAATTTAATGACATCAAATATCACTCAGAACCTCTAATTTTTCACTACCTTGGATGGTAATGAACTCAAGTCGCACGAACAACTAATGATCCCCGCCATAGGTGCATCCAATTCAATTGTTTCTTGCTATAAAAAGTAACGTTACGTGAACAAAATAAATAATAAATCTAGAGTATATTTATTCATCTATAACGAAAGGCAAAGTAGAGAAGGTTGTAAAAAAAAGACCCTGCGAATTGTTTTAAAGCAAGCGCGCTTAGAGTGGCAACAGTTGCAGCACGCAGCCTGCAAGCACACTTTCCCATTCATTACTTGTACTTGTATCTGTAGGTGTGTGCTATTTTTGCTCCTGTTGAGCTAGGTAAATTAAAAACAGACACTAACTGTACGCCCAAAGCATTCGTTGTGAAAAGACTTAGCATCCAAGCGGAAATAAAATGACCTTGTAGCGGAAACCAACACATAGACCCAAATAAGGACAAAGGCAATGACAAACACAACCCAACCAAGTGTCGACAAGGCTGGATGGGGGAAATACACGTTGAGAATAATTTTCTTAGAATCGTATTTCTCTTAGAATCTTTCTAGCCGTAGCGAAGTGTTAAGGTGTAAGTGACAAAGCTAAAAGACAAATGTGGCAGCATTAAAGAACCTCACAAAAACAGCTGAAGACGTAGCCGTGGGACAGTTGTTGGGCGAATTAAGCGCAACCAACAGTGAAAGCAGTAAAAGAAAAAAACAAAAAACAACGACAACAAAGTTATGAACTGTATTCACTGAGATAAATTCAGCAGCAGAGAAATGTGTAAATCCAAAAAAAACGAAGAAGAAAAAGAAGAAGAAATAAATGAACCGGCACGGAAAAACCATTCCAAGAAATGGGGAAAAACTTGTGAAAAAAAACAACCGCAAAAGGCCTTTCGTTAAGCAGATTCTTGTGTGTGTGTAATTGTCAAAGTTAAAGGCAAATGAAATGAAAGCAACAAGCTGCGATACATATTCGTTTATTGTTGGCAACCCGCATGTGCCTGCCCGGCCGCAAGCCTACTAATGTCCGCTGAAGGGCAGAAGATTGTGAATTTCTGTGCTGCACGTGGGTCTGTGTGTCGGTTATGGCAAATTGCAGCGCTTGCTTGAACTGGTTTTAGCGTCTAGAGAAGCAACGATGTGCTGTGAGGATTTAAAGATGTACAATTTCACATAAATATATTTGTAATAAATGCGCTGTGTGCTTATATATTATATTTTATTAGATAAATAAGTGAATGTGTAAAGGAATATACCGAATAAGCATAAAATACCTCGACTACACAGTAATAGAAAATCGCGTTGCTATGTTTGCCGACTTGGCTTTTTGTGTACCACCGGGAAAAAGTAGCGTGGTAGGAAATCTATACGCTAGGTTAGGTTCGGTTGAGTGGCTGTCAACCGACACACTTAGGCCTGAATAATCCCATTGTGATATCACTGGAGCTCGCTTTTTAAAGTTCTGAGTTTTCTCTGCATCAACCTGTGAATTTAATGAATTTTATTAATTTCGGCAACCCTATTTGTGAGACCTCTTCAATGCTGTCAAGAAAGGCCATTGCGAGCATGGACAGCGTTTTTCTGCCTGCACGCAGAAGAATGTTCCGCTTCTTCAACATCATGACAGCTTCGGCAAAAGTCATTATGTACAGGGTTGGCCATATTAAACTGACCCATTGAGTAACCCTATAACTTTTTACTGTAATTTGAAATCTAAGGTTTACGTCAACAAGCCAAAGACACTAGGCGCACTTAAGGCCAATATCCGACGGGAAATAGCCGCCATATCGGCCGAGACGCTGGCCAAAACTATGGAAAACGCCGAAAAACCGGCACATTACGCTATACGAGCTAAGGGCGACCACTTGCGCGATATCATATTCAAAAAGTGATGTAAACGAATCTCCTTGAACTAAATTAAATGTTTTTCACAATGAAACACAAAAAAATGTTTCTTTTTCCATATTTTTTTAATAATCACATGGGTCAGTTTAATATGGCCAACCCTGTATGTGGAGTCCCCCTGCAATTAGACAATACCCGGTTAGTACCCCTATCGTGTTTCTCACATTCTGCCTCCTAAGATTCAGTAGCGATTTTGTGCGGCCGTGGTTTCATTCTGGCCAAGTTTGCCTGCTTATTTGGCAAAATGGTGATTGCCTCCAACAGGCATTAGAGGCAGAGATCGATGGAACCTTTTAATAATTTCCACATAGCTAAGGGGATCAGTATTAGCACATTATCTGGGTGAATGTGGAGTGTTGTATCAGTCCTTGCAAGTCCATCTGCTTTGTTATGTTATCGATGGCCTGGCACCCAGATCAGGTTTATTTTAAAAAATATGGTGATACTTCGCATAATAGTTTGTGGCATTTAACTATTGTTTTTGATGAGTGTTTTACTGAATCTAATGATTTCAGAGCTGCCTGACTACCGAGTTGGGGAGATCCATTATTTTCTCGGTAGATAGCTGCAGTGACCGATATCTTGTAAAGTAACGATCAAACAATTTTAAGTTTATGCTCGTTGTCAAGGTGACATTTCCCACTAAAAAAATTCGTTTGCTGTTTTCTGTTTATTCCATTCAGTTGTGAGTTACAGGGTGTTAGCAATGGAAGTCAACAGAGAGAAAATTCGGTACATTTTACAGTTTTTCTTTGCAAGCCAGATCGATGAATTTGTGAACGATATTCATGCTGTAATAGTAATTACCTGCAATTTTGGCTTCGCCGATTCCGTTCAGGCATTTTTGATGTGAAAGATGCACCTCGCATAGGCAGGCGACATCGAAAATGTCGCTAAAATCACAGAAATAATCGAAGTTTACCGGCATGTTAATAGTCGTAGATATGTGGAGATACCTAAAATAAGGCTTTATTTCTTATAATGTAATTTAATTTTTAGGTCATAGGCGTTACGTGCAAGTAGGGCAATCGTGTGTGCATTTACTTTTCGCTATTTTTCGACACATGCATAGCTCACCAGGCTGAATAGTGGGCTTAAAGGATGGCAGATGCAGTAATATCAGTCGGACAGTACATAGAGATTTGCATTTCAGTTGATTCCAACAATAATTAAAGGCGCTTTACAAATTTTGTTTAGATTAATCTACTGCAGAAAGTCCACCAGATTCAGAATCACCTACAGCAGAGAGTCCTTCATTCTTTGTACATCCAACATTATCAACGGGTGCATTAGCTGCATTAGTAGGCGTAGCAGCAGCTAGCTCCGATGCTGACGTTGACGTCGTCTCTGCTCGCACTACTTTATTCGAGTGATCAGCATTATAGATCAACACAGTGAGTACATTGGAGTTCTCATTGGGCGATACGATGAAAGGCGAAGCTGAAGACAAATTAACTAAGAGAGGTTGCAGTGTTGCCTTTGTTGGTGTCTTTGTTTTTAGAGACCTGATGTTTAGTTTTTGCAGTCAGTGCCATTATCTTTCCCCGCTGCACTGGGATTGGTTTTGTTTGCATGGCTAGCAACAACAATGCCGCAACTTGTAATTTCCGAAGTTAACGAAGAGATGACAGCATTATTATCATTGTTTATTGGGTATAGAGAGCGAACTTCAGCAAATAACTGACAATTTACACTATTCAGAGCAACTATATTACAACAGTATTTTTTTTGTCGGGACAACTAGTAAGTGCAGCACTCAGACATTAATTAAGTCCATTGTACTACACTTGAATTTCCTTTTAATTTTCTTTAAATCTACTCGGTTTCCGAAGAAATCGAAGTAGATCTTGTAATGCCAAAGAGCCAAGATGGTCGCTTCTTAACACATCAGTGCCAAAGACCTCAAACCTGATTCGAGCGAAGGCGGGGCAGACACACAGGAAGTGGTCCGCCGTCTCATCCTCCTCTTCACAAGCTGGGCAGAGTACACTGTCTGAGATGCCCAACCTTCCCATGTGCTTTGCCCACAGAAAGTGGCCCGGCATCAGTCCAACCAGCCGCCTGCACTCCCCTCTGCTTAGTGACAGAAGGGTTTGCGACAGCCGATCGGACATGACAGGTAACATCGGTTTAGTCCATCTGAAGCCTCTCTCAGCCTGCCAAGCTCGCTTGTGGGTGATAGTTACCCATTTGCTAACCGTGGCTGTGATGGCCGCAGAAGGGAGTGGCAAAACGGGCTCTGGGCCAAAGAAGTTGGCCTCAGAGCCCATCTTAGCTAACTTATAGCTAACTTACAACAGTAAGTATTTGCGCATTTTCCGGAGAGCATTCGAAATCTTTACAATATCGAGCAGCATCAAGAATGATAGAAAGAAGATTGCGCCCGTCACGTTTTTCCAAGTTGTGCAGTATTTCCAACCATTTGCTGTTCGCAATAAATTTAGTGCTTTTTTATACCGAAAATGCGAAAATTTTGAAGTTTGGTGCTAGTTTCTTTTTTTTTAATTCAAAACTACCGAAAGTTGAATTAAAAAAAAGCTGTATTATTATACAAAAGAAGGTTAAAAAGGCCACTCTGAGAAGACTTTAGTGCTAATGAAAATTAGTTGGTTCTTATCAAATTTGATATTTTGAAAATGTGAATTTAGTTTTTTGTTCCTTTTAAGGTTATGCAAGAATATTAAATGCCCCTCTCTCAACTCTTCTTAAGATTGAAAACCTTTTTACACATTTGAAAAGGCGTTTGCATTTACTGAATGCGGATTAAAACCATAGTAGTGTAATCATTTCTTCCGGTCCTCAATCCTTAGTGGGACATAAAGCATCAAGAGGTGTATTCATAGTAAAAATAAGCCACAAAATACCAGAAAATACTAAAGACATTCTTACAAAAAGAGTACCTTATCTAGTTACATAACCTAAAATTTAGCAAATAATTCGGGACCTTAACAAAATAGTCTCGCTTAACCAAAAAAAAACTCATAAATTAAATTGTACATAAGCATAACACATTTATTTAAAAAAAAACGCACATTCTAAAGACAATTTGTCACGCATACAAAGTTCTTTAAGGGATTCAATAAAAATTTGGTGTTTTATTTTCTTTAAATGGGCATTTTAGTGCGTTTTTATATCCAAAGCTAGGCAACACTGCAGTAGCGAGAGAGAGATTTGACTGCTGAAAGGAGAAGAACACCAACAACAACTGCAATCGCGGGCAATGCCACCAGATGTTAAAAAAAGTAAAGCTAAATAAAACTGAGTGAATTATTGAACTAATTTAAAAAAAAATGTATATTTTACAAAATTATAAACATTACATTTTAATTAGAACAGGCAAGAAAAATGTCATGAAGGAATAACTAAAACTCTGAGACTAAATAACAAAAAAAAAAATGCTAAATCAAGTTACGAAAATAGTAATCTGGCCATACTGCAGCTAAATGACGTAACTCGTTGTCAAATTCGTTGAAAGCAAAGTAACGAGACCGCGATAGGCGCCATCTCATTATTCTTTCCATCTTTCCATGTGGACTGTTGGGCTTATCACTTGAATTGTCACTAGCAATATAGACAGCAATAGGGGGTGGAGAATGAATATATAGATGCCCGACGCTCAAGTGAACGTGAATTACTAGGTAATGAACATAGACTGCGGAGCGAACGAAAAGACGCCCGTATACTGCAAAATTCATTTAATTTCTTACAAGATAGATGTCGCTATTCGCAAGTGAGTACCAAAGGGATTCGCAATTCTCAAAGTGTTATTAATTCTAACCCAGAAAATCGTTTTACTAGTTCAATATTTTCCTACAGGGTATGCACATACATACATATACCTATGCAAGTAAGTTTTAATATGTTTATATATATTTATTATGTGTTGCTCGTCTTTAATTGTGAGGTTGTCAAATTCTGATGGATTTTGTTTGTTAACCAGCAGCAATAAAATCTAAGGGAACAACAAAACATCCAAAATAATAAAATGGCCCATGTTTCTCAAATGTACGAGTAAATAGGATTGTAATGCCCACGAACATTCCTTTGTTGGTGAATGATAGCGAATATAAATGGAAAATAGACAGGAAGCTTAAGAAGATGGGGATTTATTAAATAAAGCGGCGAAGAGGAGATAAAGGAGGATATAATTTAAGAGCTCTTAAGTGCTGTTGAGGAAATTATGTAGAATATTTGATGAGAACGGTAAATTGAAGTAATTAAATGCCATATACAATTGTGTATGATAATAAAAATGGATGTGATGTGAATGTTGAGGTACTTCTTTACATTTCTGTACGAACTCTGGAAGAGAACTAAGTTGAATATTTCATATATATGTAAGTATATCCATAAATCCATAGGGATGGAACATTTTTTTTGTTTTGTCGGGACAACTAGCAAGTGCAGGACTCAGACATTAATTATTCCATTGTACTACACTTCGATTCCCTTTTAATTTTCTTTAAATCTACTCGACCTCCGAAGAAATCTGAGTAGATCTTGTGGTTCCAAGGAGCCAAGGGGGTCACTTCTTAACACATCAGTGGCAAAGACCTCAAACCTGATTCGAGCGAAGGCGGGGCAGACGTACAGGAAGTGGTCCACCGTCTCATCCTCCTCTAATCATGTGCTTCACCCACAGAAAGTGGCCCGTCATCAGTCCAACCACCTGTTTGCTCTCCTTTCCGCTTAATGACAGAAGGGTTTGCGACAGTCGATCGGACATGACAGGTAACATCAGTTTAGTCCATCTGCAGCCTCTCTCAGCCTGCCAAGTTCGCTTGTGGGTGATAGTTACCCATTTGCTAACCGTGGCTGTGACGCCCGCAGAAGGGAGTGGCAAAACGGGCTCTGGGCCAAAGAAGTTGGCCTCAGAGCCCATCTTAGCTAAGGAGTCAGAGGTCTCGTTTCCCGCGATACCCACGTGTCCCGGGACCCTTGTTTGCATCAGGCTACTATGTCTACCGACATAGTTCAGCCTGGATTTACAGGACTCGACTACGCCTGATGTGGTTGGGAGGCTGTCTAAGGCCAGGAGCGCAGCTTGGCTGTCGCTGCAGATACATATAGATCTGCCTCTCCATCTTGAAACACAGATGCATGCATTCCAAGAGCAAAATGCAGCTTTGTCTTGCTGGATTTAGCCATTCGAGAAAATGCGAAAACAGTGTTTGCGGGTTCATTTTCAGAGATTGACCACAACTGAGCCTTTGGCAGCACTACCCTGTATCTCTTGTCTAGCACGACTCTGGATGGCATGGAGTCAAGGGGCATGGCAAACATCGTTGGATCGAACTCCATGCCTTCCCTGTTTTCCAACGCCGGGCAGGGGCCCTACCAGTTCCCATTACGTTTCAGCCTGCAGATGGTCTTAAAGGCCTCTCCTTGGATGAAAACATCAAGTGGTGGTAGACTAATCAGAGCATCTAATGCCGGACCTGAAGTAGTCGGAAAAGCTCCGGTGCAACAGATGGCCACAGTGCGTTGTAGTCTCGATAAGGTCCTCCTGACTCCCACGAGGGAGAGTCTACTCATCCAGACCACGGATGCATAGGGGATAATAGGTCTTATCATAGCCGTATAGATCCATAGGACCTTGCTAGGAGAAATACTCCACGTTTTCCCAAAGACACCTTTGCGCCGTATAGATCCATAGGACCTTGCTAGGAGAAATACTCCACGTTTTCCCAAAGACACCTTTGCGCTGCCAGAAAGGTGTCAGTGCTTTGGATGTCTTTGTTTTAACGTGGGACTTCCAAAGAATTTTACTATCAATCAAGGATTACTCCATGATATTTGATTTTTTTGGATAGTTGGATTGTGACTCCTTTTAGCTTAGGCAGAACGAGTCCATCAAGCTTCATCCCTCTGGTAAAGAGGACAATACCAGTTTTGGTGGGACTTGTCGATAGCCCATTGGCAAGTGTCAATCATATCCAGAATTTTCTGGTCTTTTCTGCAGATGTTTCTAAGCGAAGGGCCCGTTAATAAACAGGCAACGTCGTTCGCATATACTTGTGTGCAGAGCAATGAAGCAGAGCAGTGGAGACACCACACCACCTTGGGGGTAGCCTCTATTTACCCCGGACGAAACCAGCAGACCCTCCTCCGCCCACACCGTGACGATTGTTTGGGCTAGCAGTGAACGAATCCAGCTCACCAGCCCCCGGCCCACACCATGTCTACTGGCAGAGTTGCACATATTGTCAAAAGTGGCATTATGAAAAGTCCCCTCTATATCCAGAGTCTATAGTTCCTCCTGTCGATGGCCAACTCTACCCTAGCAACAAGGTTTTGCAGTGCCGACTAGCAGGATTTTCCACTTTGATAGGCTTGCTGAAATGGAGACAGAGGGTAAGCTTTAAGCGACTTCTGACGTATGCGGAATTCCATCAGTCGTTCGAGACTTTTCAGCATGAAAGAAGTCATGTTGATGGGTCTAAAGCTTTTGGGGCTGGTGTAGCCATCTCTTCCAACCTTTGGGATGAACGCGACCCTCACCATCCTCCAAGAGCGTGGTATGTAGGCCAATGCCAGGCATGCAAAGAAGATTTTCTTCAAGGCTGCTGTCACGGACTCTGCGCCTTCCTTCAGCATGTCAGGATATATGTCATCTAGTCCGGGGGACTTGTAGCCGCCAAAAGATTCGATGGCGAAACGAATGGCGGCTTCCTTTGTTATTACTAAGTGGCGCTAGATAACCGGAGGTTAATTTTATAATCGGCCACTTGAAAAGTAAGATTTTTAGAGTCCACGGAGTCCTGTGATTTAAGCAGCTTTTAAGCCGCTCTATAATTTACCCATGCTCTAGAGATCAGCCCTCATATTGTCGTTTATATTCTTACATCTTACATTCTTAAAGACCGTCATCTCAACCTGTTCTTAAGTGAGTGCCACTTATTTCGAACCATACTTTCTTGCTTCGAATAATATGCCACTCTTTCTTTCTCTGACCCCAAAGGCAGTGTCTTTTGTGCTTCCACTATTTGAGCTATACATCGTCGTTCCATTTTCTGGCTCGAGTTCTTCGAAGTAAAATTTCTTTTTCGGCGTTGTACAAAATACCATTCATAAATATAAGATTTTCTATAACCTCATCCCGTACTATGATCGAAACCTACATTAACTCCGAGTTTCAGCGCAATTGACAAATACCTCTTAGAGTCTTACTTAATCTTTAGTATTTTCTTTTAGGCAAAGACCTCACTTGCCATATCTCCAATATTTGCAGTGCCTCTGTATTTTCTTCTTAAGTTGCTTAAGTTTTACTTCGTTGTTTATGTTGACACAAATCTCTGCTACGCAATCAGACGCAATAAAAGTGTAAAGCAAGGAAGGTAAAGGAACAAAATAAATACTTATGCGGTAATCCACGGTAATGACATGTGTACATGTGTACATAAACTGCGCACCTGTAGTGGTAGGCCATTATTTATGTATGTATGCATGCATTTGTGTGCACGTACATGTGTTTGTATTTTCAATTTGTCGCAAGCCAACGCAAGTTATTAACTTCTCTTTTGGTTTGCAGTTTACGCAAATGGCTCAGCAGCTCTGTGAGTTTTAACCCAATTCTCTTACTTGGATTACTGGATTACTTTCATTGCTGCTGTGGTTTTCTTTGCATTCCATTTATTCTTTTGCCCATTACCTGTTTCTACCCATTTTCTTATTTTTTATTATTTCTTCATCATTTCCGCCTAACTTGGTCACGTTCTTTCGCAGGTCAATTCAGCTGGTTAGCTGTTGGCTTAAATTGTTCGTAGTCATATTTTTTCTACTGCTCTCCTTGCCCCAAGCTGTAAAAGTCGACTTACTAATGTTTATCGCACTTCTTATAACACTTTTTACCACAGCTGGACACAGAATTTACTTCTTTGCAACCGTAGCCGTTTTTATGCCTACTCATTTTTTCCGCTGCTTCCATTCATTGACTGCAAAAGAAATTAGATTAAACATTTGTTGCTAGGCAATCATCTTTCTTCGCTCTTCAGCTACTTACGCTCGTACTTTAGTTCACCTGCAAAGCGCGAGTTGTAAATGAAAAGTTTTTTACTTACTTTTCTTCTTAGCAAATTCCCGTTTGTTGATTTTCATCACTTTTTGTCATATTCTTATGGTAATTCGTAGTAACTGAGTGATTTGTACTTGCCTTATATACCTACATTTGTTTGTGTATAACACAGCTTAGGCTACTTTGATTGAAAAACCCTAGTAAAATTAGAAACAAGTAGCATTTGATGTCATTTTCCTGCTGCTGCCTCACCTGCTGCCATTTATTTTAGACTTTTTGTTGTTGCCTCGGCTTTTTGTGTTGCTCAAATTAATTTGCTGGTTTTGCAGTAACTTTTCCACATCCCTAATTAGTGGTGAGATTAGCATAATCGCCGAAACTTGCAAGCCTAATGAAATATTAAATATTGGGCGACGGTGCGTATGAGTAACAATTAATTGTTGGCGACATTCATTTAAACGATATGGCTATGAGAGCTACACAATGGTTTTTTTAGCACTTTCGTTGTTATAATTTGCACATTAAGCGCTCTTACATGCATAAATAGTGTTAATAAATTATCTGAAATTTTTGGACAGATTAAAAGGTATGCCGGTTAAAAAAATCGATTGATTGATTAAATGCTTATTTATTTTAATTGTGAACAAGACAGATGCTGAACATGAAACTGTTTGTAAATAAATTAAAATAGCAATAAAATGTACTATTAATTAAGAAATATCATCTTTATGGGCGCTTAGGTAATAGCACAAGTTTAGATATCTGATTTAACGGTCCGACATCTGTCGATTCTACGGTACCGGAATGAACCGAATTTATATTTCACCAAGGACTGCCTCTCCAGCAGCATGTATGGGGAACGTTTTTGCTGATACAACAACAACATCTGTGATTTAAGAAACAAAAAAAAGTACAGGAAAAAAGTAGAAAAGTAGTACAAAATATTAAATTATCTGCCATACAAAGTGTGCGAGTATATAAGTCTGGCTAGGCAATTTAATTTATAATCATTTTAAATAATTCACTTTATTTAATTTGATAAAATTTTATTTAAATTTACTTCATCTATTTGAAACTTTTTTTGTCAAAGTTTATTTTGTTAAATTTGACTTAATTTAGATTAGTAAAGTTTAATTCAATTGAGCTAAGTTTAAGGCCCTCGCTTCATTTGAAATAGTGTTTTTGGGTGTAAAACGGAAACGAAAAAGAATTTTGTATTTTTGTTTAAAGCATTTCATTTTCTGATCCAATGTTAAAAAAACAAAAAATGTTTTTTGGCCACACGTGGTTCGTTCAAAAAAATTTCATCCTTCAAAAAATGATCTCCCCAAAAAATGTATCTCGATGGCGACACGGATTTCGAGACTCACACATGCCTGAAACCAAAAAGTCAAAAATGTTCTTGTTCGGTATGAATGTTGTTATCGTCTTAACTACAATATTAAAAAAAAATTGAGAAAATGGCGGATGTGTAAAGATGAAAAAACGTTTTTTTACCCTTTTTTGACTTTAAAGGTCTGAAAAAAATATTTAAAAAATGTGTTTACAAAGGATCGTCGTTCACACGACAACGACATCAATTCTACGTCATTTAAATTTTATATCATCCAAATCAGTTCAGTACAACCAACTATATCTCTGTCCATTGTCCAAGCGAAAACCATTTTTTGAAGGCTGACAACTTTTTGAATGAACCTCGTATGGGCAAAACAAAATTTTTTGTTTTTTAACAATAGATTAGAAAATAAAATACTTATAACAAAAATAAAAAAATCTTTTTTTGTTTTCGTTTTGCATGCTTTTAAAGAAACACCCAAAAAACACTATTTCAAAAGAGGCGAGGAGCTTAATTTAGTTTAATTAAATGGAATTTAGTGTAATTTAGAGGAGTCAGAGGCCCAGCCGGAATCTTCCGGACTGTCCGTGATTTAATACAAAACCATCTTCCGTTTCATTCAGGATGTGACTTAAGGGATTCATGCTGAGAACAAACCAGAGTGGACTCAACGAGTCACCTTGAAAGATGCCATTTCGAATGTTAATTTCGATTGTGTATTGAGAGCTTTCAGCGCCAAGTACTTTTATTCTTGTTCTCCAGCGTTGCATAATTTTTTATAGAAAGAGTATAATATTAGGATTGAAATTGTCAATACGAAGTACTTCAGTAAGCCAAGAGTGTGGATCCGAATCGAATGCTTTCATCCAGTCAATATAATCTGCATAGATATTTCTGTTCTTTTGTTTAGATTGCCCAAGGACAACTTGCTCTATAATCAGTTGCTCTTTACAACCTTGTGATGCACGTATATATCCTTTCTGCTCTTCTGCAATCAGATTATGCATTTCGATATGCTCCTAAAAGATGTTAGTTATGCACGACGTGAGTATTTCGTAAATGACTGGCAGACAGGTGATGGGCCTGAATTTTGAAGGGTCGTTGATTTCATCACATTTTGGAATCATATATGTCGTACCAAGCGTTGCAAAATTTGGCAATTCTTCTTCGCCGGTTATTATCTTGGTGAAGAGGGTTGCAAGTTTGTCGTGTATACATGTGGGCTTTTTGAACCGGTAAGCATGCAAGTTGTCACAGCCTGGAGTTTTCCCAATTGTGGAGCCTTCGAGCAACTTTCGCAACCTTTTCAGGTGTTACGGCTGAGAAATCGAGTATTGGAATACTAGAGTACTTTTCCTTCACTTCTGCTATTCAGCTTGCCGAGGTTTGTATTGCTGAGGTATGGACCAAATAGACGACCAATATGATCTAAATTCATCCATTGATGCCTGTCGCGCCTGCCTTTGAGCGTTCGTGGTTTGTTTTAGTTATCGCAAAAATAGATTTTGATTGCTTTCAAACATACGATTATGTTGCTTGCGTTTCATAGACATGCTATATTTTTCTCTTCTGGTGGTTAGCGTTCTTAGTTTTTGTTTGAGTGTATCGAGCGTACGCTTGGGCATTTCTTCATTATTTTCGCACTTCGAGTGTGTATAAAAGTTTTTAAATATTTTGAGGACTTGGCGTTTCAATCGTCCGTAGGTGTTTGCACCTGCCAATGCTCTTATTTTTCCTATTTTTCGGCGGTGCTCTTTAATGTTCTTATCGAGTCTTATCAGCCACTTCGGTTTATTACTCTTGTCAGTTGATCTGGTGTGTTTTGGCTTCTGATTGTGTTGATTGTTCTCAAAATGTTTGTTAGTGATTATTTTAGATATAGCTTCAGCAACGCAGTATATGACTATTATTAGTTCTTCGAGACTAATCTCTTCGTTCAGTGTTTCCGGAAATACAACAGCGTTGTAATAGTCAACTAATTTTCCCAGTTTTCTAGAGGTGTCTAGTTTCGGCAAGTGGGGCAGACTCATCACAGGCATTCCCCTAATTTCGCATAATTTTCTTGAAAACTATTATACGCGCATTCAAAATCTATTGACTCTGCTTTGTCGTTGACGGGCTCCATAATTAAAGGAACATTCTGTTCGTTCTCTGCATCCACACCACCATCCTGTGGTGTGTTGTTTGGTTGCCCAGGGCTTGCTGGGGCTCCAGAGTTGTTACTTTTCTCGTAATCGTTTTCGGAAAAGGGTTCTCTGTGTTTCTAATTTAGTGATCTGTAGGTATATGCGTAATAAGAATTCGTTAATTTCTGATGTCCATTTTTTACGCTGTCTAGTTGCTACAACTGGGCTGGTCGCTGCATGCGATGCTTGCAATTCAGTCCCCGGCTGCAAAAAATCATGTCTATTATCCCCAGAGTAGTTGTTTGTATCTGGAGTATGATCAGTCTGGGGCCGAGCTGAACCACATTCCAGAAATGTATGATTAAAATTAAGAATAAGTTTATCCGAGGCTTGATTTATTCTTCTCATTTTTTATAATGGTTCCATTTTATACCTGCAGGCAGGTGGGTTAGCAGCCGCATCTAACCTGAGTCGTCAACCGCAGAGCCGCCCAATTTTGGTTCAGTCGCTGCCGAGTTTAGATTTCCAGTTTTTGATCCGCGAGCGGTATTTTATTTCCCCCCTACCCTGTATATCTACAGAGAATTCCCCTATCCGCCACTCGGGGACGCGTCCGATGTGGGAACGGATTGAAAACTCCCCACGGAGTTTTTATTTTATTTCATTTTATTTTATTTTATTTTATTTTATTTTATTTTATTTTATTTTATTTTATTTTATTTTATTTTATTTTATTTTATTTTATTTTATTTTATTTTATCTTATTTTATTTGAGCTTAATCCATCTCGGCTATTGCCGGAGATTACACATCCCGGATAAAATTTTCAAGGGATTGTGGTCTGGTGGAGCGTAGTCCAAGTTCTACGCTCATGCGATTACTACTGCTTAAATATTTAAAAATCTACGAACTATTGCCCATGTGTCCAGTATGGTCGACTTCTGCATGTCTTCTAAGAGGTGTTGGCAGTCATACTTCTTCAAGTTTTTTATTAAATGCTTAGGCACTAATCCAGTGGACGATATAATTATTGGAATTATATTCACTTCCCTCGCTTTGTACATCTGTTTCAGTTCTATGGCCAAAGCTGCATACTTCGATACTTTGGTCGAGTATGTGCTTTGGATGTTGCGATTAAGGGGCACCGCTATATCGATTACTTCGATCGTTTTATTTGTCTTGCCGAACAAGATAATGTCAGGTTTGTTGGCAGCTGCTGTTTGATCTGTGGATATAAATCTGTCCCAGTACAGTTTAAAATTTGCATTATTATATATTATTTTATTTTATTTTATTTTATTTCATTTTATTTTATTTTATTTTATTTTATTTTATTTTATTTTATTTTATTTTATTTTATTTTATTTTATTTTATTCTATTTTATTTCATTTTATTTCACTGAAATTTAATGTTTAATTTTATTTAAGTTTATTTAATTTAATTAAGTGGCCTTTAATTTAATTTCATTAATTTAAAGTTAAATTTATTTATTTAAAATCCATCAATTATTATTCTACTAATAAACTAACAGCCGGGTAGATTGTGAAATGGACTTAATATAATAACCAACAGTAGCTTTTATTGCTCTACTACACACACAACTACAAAAGCGGCGGTACGCGCGACATTCTTGCGCTTCAGAATATGCAAATTCCAGCAAGCAAAAAAAAAAAAAATACAATTTTCCAACACACATTTTATACTCCTTTCGATATTTAGTAGTAGCAACATTTACCGCGTGGACTGGCATTACAAAAATGCCATGAAAGTGGTTGCTCTACTTCATCAACTATTTCTTGCGCAACAGTTCATTTTCACGGCACAAAGTCAAAGCTAAAATGGCAGTATAAAGTACACAGAAAATCATAAATTAACTATGTAGTTATCGAAATCAGCGACAGCTACTTAATTTCATCGGCTGTCGCCTTTAATTTTCATTTCACTTGACTGTGCACCAACTCATTTGCTAAAACGCATACTATTTAAGGTATTGGTTAGACTTTGCTTTCACTTCTGTGCATATATTAAATTTCTCTGATGATATCATAGGCCAAGTGCCCCTCCTCATAACGCGCTCGCTTGATATTTATTTTTGGGGAAATTCTCAATTTTTCCGCTACATTAAACAGTCGCTCGATGCTTCTGTGATTTTTGTTGAGTGTAAAAAATTAGTTGGTACAACTGGTAAAGGGGTCTGGGAATATTTGAGCTTACGAAAGTGTGCGTGTACTTACAAGAGTAAGTAAAAGTGTATAAATAAATATTGAAGTCTTTGTGTAGACATACAGTACACATAAAAAATATTGCATATGAAGTATTTGTTAGAAGATTAATTCCAAGCTTGGTTGGTTTGGAGTTGCCTCATTATCTATATTTTCTCTTGATAGATGTGTGGTCGGTCAGTGTGTAGCCATACGTGTCAGTTGCGTCAAATTGGGTGATTTGTCATACAATTTATTTAATATTAAATACCAATAAGAAATCCATCTGCAGGTCAGAAGCGGCATTAAACTGTACGTCCCTTCATTTGTGGAAAAATATTGAAAAATTTGATGGAGGAGTTCGGAAAAAACATTCAACAACAATTATATCAACATTTATTATATTTCCAATTAGAACCAATAGGGGAATAAGTATTCTGTGGGAAATCGATTCAAAAACCTCACTTAATATAGGTACAATTTTGTTGAAAGTCGAAATTTGATTTTGATGAAAACGACCACAATGACGACCGACTTGAAATATTCTGAAAAAAAATTCTTAATTTGCTATAGTTATTCTGCTTTATTCATTTCCCTAGGTTTTGGTTCAAATATCTGTTGATTTTAATTTTTCTTGCAAAAGTGGCTATTTGACCTACTGTAGAGTATGAAGGTTCCGTCTTTGGCACTTCCCACGAAGTTTTGAAATCACAATTAACTATTTTTTAAAATAATATGTGAAAATTTATAATATGACCTGGACGATGACGTGCGAACCACCTGAAAATATTTTCAGCCGTTTCAAGTTTACGACACAGATGAATACTCCAAACACCTTAATTCTGCACGAATCGTGCTAAAGCTCGTTTCCAATGTTTTATCCTTGATGTGTTACCATATTATCTCAAGTCAACACCATTGTTGACGTGACTGTCCGGGCTGATTCTTGGCTATAGCTTCGACCAAGAATCTCGATCTTTTGAAGCCATCCTCCAGTATTTCAGTCGTAAGATCGTGACGTTGTCATTAACTGTGCCAATCCAGGTTTTCTTTAAGCGAGCCCTTTTATAAGTCAATTTGTTTGCAATTTCGTTTAGGTCCATCCTCGGAACATGTCCAAGCCATGCTGAAGCTTGATGTAGTCGGCGATTTGGAAGTCGTTTAGCGGAGCTAGGCATTCATCGTTTAACGTAGGCGATACTTGACGAGATCTATCCGCACCGGTCCAAAGATGTGGCATAGGATTTTTCGTTTAGCTTTTCTTCATCCGCCTTACGCATCTCTTAGGCTTTAGAAGTATAAGTAACGCAAGACCTAATTATGCTATATAGAGTTTCAGCTACGATCGCTTAGAAAGAAATGAGGAACCCAGAGCTTTTTACTACAGCGAAAAGAAAACCACGTTCCCTGTCTGGAGTTTCCGGGACAAAACAAACTTGCTGCGTACAGCAAACTTCACACTAGACAGTCGTGCAGTAGGTTAGGTTAAGTTAGGCTGGAATGGTTGCCCAGAAAGTGGGCCCACTTAGACGAAAGAAGTTAGCTAAGCTGCTTTAGACTGGAGTACATAGCGAGCACGAAATAGAAGAATCCCAATAGAGGGGCTCATGGCGACATAGCAACGTAACACATGGGCTGAAAAGCCCCAAGCCTAATAGAAATGACTATCTACCTAGTCTTACTAGCCTAAAAAAGGCATATTTTAAAATTTCATGCTATTCTATTTATTATTTCGTGAGTTATTATGCTAAGAGTGGTGCTACTTTTGTTAGTGGTCGTAGAGGCATCGATGATACACAACGTAGTGGACATCTAAGCGCGGTGGTAAAACCAGAAAATCAAAAAGAAATCCACAAAATACTTTTGAATGATCGAGGATATCAAAAGAGCGTCTTGGCTTTATATTACTCTGTTCAAAGAAGGTGCCGCGTTTGCTCACTGTTGACCAAAAACAAGAACGTGTTGACGTTTCTGAGCAGTGGCAAAACTATATGAATTGAACTTCGAACTGCTCCCACATCCACCGTATATGTCAGGCTTGGTTCCCAGCGACTACTGGCTGTTCGCAGGCCTAGAAAAAATGCTCGCCGGTAGGCAATTTCGCTCGAATGAGTAGGTGATCGCTGAAACTGAGACCTATTTTGACGCAAAAGATAAATCGTACCACAAACGTAGTATTGAAATGTTAGAGCGGCGCTGGAATGATTGCGTTGTTCTTGATGGAAATTACGTTCATGAATAAAGCTAATTTTGAACAAAAAAAGGTGCTTTGTCGGGCTCGGGACTTTTCAGCTAAAAACCGAAGTCAATGGAAATCATTTGTTCCAGCACAATGCGCCCAATGATTGGCGCGATAGCAATTAATCATAATCATAATCAATCTGTGAAAGCGTGTCAAAAAGTCCCTGTGCTAGGGGTTTGAAACGCACGTAATTCAAGTAAATCAGTTTGCTGCCGGAATTATTTCCGTCTTCAGCATTGAATCCATCCATCAACTAAAATTACATGCCACTACTTTTCCGATATTGAGTATCAGTTTACACTAAAAGTTTCATAAAAATTATTGCATTTCTATATAAAGCGTTTTTCAGTAAGAGCGCTTCAACTTTTTTTTAATAAAACACAAACGGTTTGACTTTTTTAACTAATTTTTTTTTTATTATCGAGTTTGAACATATACATTTAAGTATAAAATTCGATTTCCTTTGCATGACCACCGCGTGCACGTTTTACGAAGTCCAATCGTTGAACCCAATTTTCGACCACTCTTTTGCATAAATCGGCCGAAATTCCAGCAATTTCGCGTTCAATATTGGCTTTGAGCTCACAAATCGTCGCCAGCTTGTTACTGTAAACCAATGACTTCACATAACCCCAAAGAAAATAGTCTAGAGGCGTCAAATCACACGAGCGCGACGGCCATTCGACCGGTCCATTTCTGGAAATAATGCGCTCATCGAACTTACTCTTCAACAAATCAATTGTAGCGTATGCCCTGTGGCTTGTGGCCCCGTCCTCTTGAAACCACATGTCGTCTAAGTCCATAACATTCAATTGCGGCCAAAAATAATCGTTTATCATGTCGCGGTATCGATTTCCATTCACAGTAACGTGGCGATCGTTCTCGTCAACGAAAAAATATGAGCCAATTACGCCGCCGGCATGTAAACCGCACGAAACAGTGATTTTTCGGGATGCAACGGTGCCTCATGAATCACGTGTGGATTGCTTTCTGCCCAGTAACGCATATTTTGCTTGTTGACAAAGCCATTGAGCCAAAAGTGAGCTTCATCACTGAAGATGATTTTTTGGAAAAAATCTGGATCATCTAGCAACAACAGAACGATTATTTTCATAAAAAATTTGCACGATTTGCAATCGTGGCTCAAGTGTGTAGCGTTCCATGATGAAATGTATACTAATGAAGTTTACAAATGACAAGCGAAAAATAAAAAATATTGCGTCGTTCGCCCTCCCTATCGGAAAAAAGTTGAAGCGCACCTATTGAAAAACGCCTTACATATTTCCCAATAAAGCCAATGAGTTTTAAACATTTTTAGAGGTTACTTTCTGTTTTCTTGCATGAAAAATGGATACTGCCTTAATAAGTAAAATTTTTCATAAGTCTTACTAAACCCTTAAAACTGCTTTCTTTTGTGACATCCTTAATTGTAAATACAAAGTTTTTCGTATATACTCTTGGCGCTAAAGTTTTCTCAAAACTTCACCAACACTTACTCGCGCTCGTACACATGACTGCCTCTGTTCAAGTTAATGGAAATGTTAGTCATAAATTTTGCGTTATCATGAATATTATTATTTTCAGCGTTGTTGATTATGCAATATTGTATGTAAGCGTTTCTTATGCGTCTGCTGCCGTTGTTAACGTTTAATGATTGCAAAGGAAAATTATAACGACGTGGTTCTCACGTGCCGCTATTAAGTAGTTATACTTGAACGTACATACCCACTCGTTTATATCCGGCAAAGCGCTTTGCCACGTTTTTCAAAAATTATTCTTATAAAGGTAACAAGAGATTTTGAGATAAATTGAATAAGCTGAATAAGTGAATATATTAGCATGGCTAAGACCTTCGAGTATTACATAAAGGGTGGTTAAGTTTCAAGGGCCGGTGTTGATTTTGAATAAAATACAATTTTTTTAGGAAATTAATGTTATTTCTCTTTATTATTATAATATTGGTATGATTCAATTATGTATGGAACAAAATATCGGCCAAATGGTCGTCACAGCCTCGGCGGCACACCTCCAAAGACCACCAAATGCAAATAGTTCCTCAAAGGGTGGTTAAGTTTCAATGGCCGGTGTTAATTTTGAACAAAATACAATTTTTTTAAGAAATTATTGTTATTTCTCTTTATTATGATAATATTAGTATGGCTCAATTACGTATTGAACAAAATATCGGCCAAATGGTGGCCGCCCGATGGTCCAAATTTTCGATGACGCTGAGGCATAATTGATGTTCTATGCCGTTAATGTGCCGAATTATCGTATCATTAAGCTTTTGAATTGTTGCTGGCTTATCGACGTGCAACTTTTCTTTCAAATAACCCCAAAGAAAGAAGTCCAACGGTGCCGTTGACGTTTAGGTGTGGTTCACATTCAACATCGGCTCTTGAAATTTAACCACCCTTTATATAGAAATATTTTTGTTGATTTTTACTCGCTATTTCCAAGTGCTTTCCAAATCGATTTAAGCCATATACACCCATGGGTAAGAAAGTTGGTATACAACATTTTGTACAGTTTGGCTTTTGTAATTTTTTTTTTATTTAGTAGTAGTAATTCTTTATTTATTTATAAATATCACATCTTACATTTCAATATTTATACAATTTAAATATATAAATACATAAAGAAAGAAATAATAAATTTGTGGTAATAACAATGTTGTCTGTCACAGCTTAAAAATTAATCAAAAATTGAACTCTGCAATAAGAAATTTTCTATTGCGTAAGGCTGAGTATATAAAGCAAGTTAGTCTTTTCCAATTGTGGCCATTAATTAATATCTATTACTTCTGCTTCATTTCGCTTCGCTGCGTTTAGGTAGGCGTTTATTCTGATCTCCTTCAGTACCGGACAACTTCCTAAGAAGTGCTGCATATCTTCTTCTGCTCGTTTAAATTGCAGAGGGTGCAAATTTTCTGGGTATTTCCATACGTGGTTGCATTTAGCTTTAGTGAACTCTGGAAATTGTTGTAATGTCAGCTAGTCCCATATCTTCTTTAATATACGACTCCCCTTTTGAGTAGTCTAAATGCTTATAAATTCGCGTCGCGCTTGACTGTGATTTTTGCCTTGCGATGTTGAGATATTTTATTTTCATTTTGGTAAGAAGCTGCACACAGCGATCTTGCCAGTCTGTAGCGGTGATGTTTTCTTCACACTTCAGACCGAACTCCATTGCCATATCGTTCAGGTGCTTAAGCCAAAACATATTTTTACTTAAGATTGCTTGTGTTAGTTTGTGTGGGAGTCTGTTGCAATTGTATTTTTACATAAATGGTTTTCCAGATATACTTCATACAATAAAAGTGGCTATCTTCTAAATTATTTTCTAGTGTTATTGCATAGTTCGGAGTGAACTCGGGTAGCTTGAGGATTCTCTTCATAAAGTAACGTTGAAGTTTATTTACTTCATCAAATAAGGAATAACCTCAAACTTGCGCTGCATAAGTTTGCTTCGCTCTGCATACCGCTTGGAACAGCTTCCCTTGTGATTTTAATGAAATTAATGGTTTCGCTAAAAAATCGTTCCATGTGCAATTAATACTAGCTTTTGCTGAAGTATTTCTGGCTTCTAAGTGCTTGCTGAATGCCATTTTGGCTGTGAGAATGTCACCAAGATATTTATATGCGGCCACCAATTAATTTCTTCACCTTGGTATCAACTCTTCTAAATCCCATAATTTTTTTAGTCATTTTTTCGGACCTTTGAAATCAGAAAAGGGTCAGGAAACGGGTTTTCATCTTTGCACATCCGCCATTTTATAAATTTCTTTTTTTTTAATATCGTAGTTCACACGGTAACGACATTCATACTGAACAAGAACCTTTTTGTCTTTTTGATTTCAAACTCCTGTAAGTCCCGGAATCAGTCACATACCTTCTTTGGGAAGACCATTTTTTGAAGACTGGCATCTTTTTGAACGAACTTCACATGACAAAAAAAAAACTTTTATGTTTTTAACAGTGGATCACAAAATAAAATACTCAAAACAAAAATACAAAATATTTTTTCGTTTGCGTTTTACACGCTTTTAAAGGAACACCCAAAAACACCTTTACATGAACGAAAATTTTAGCTTTTTAATGCCAAAATTTAATGGTCAATCAAACTGGCCATTTCGAATTAATTTTTTGAAATTTTTAAAAATTTAATAATATAATTGGGATTGTAATGGAATTTGTTATAAAATTCAGCCATTTCGAAACGAACTTCACTGTCACACACTTCATGCCCAAAATTACCGAAAAGATTGCATGGCATGAGCCAATGAATATGCCGAAATCCTCAGCCAGTTCTCCAATTGTGATTCGACGATTCTTTATAACAATTTTCACTTCACTTCCTCAACATTTTCATCGGTTGTTGATGTGCTGGGGGGTCCAGAGCGAGCGGCGTCATTCACATCTGCTCGACCTTCTGTGAAAAACTGTACCGCTTGTAAACACTTTGTTTTACTCAAAGGACTCTCACCGTATGCCACGTTCAACATTTCAAGTGTTTTTGAGTACTTAATTCTATTTTTTACACAAAATTTCGTACATTTTTTCGATAGCGGAAAATCGACGAACACGCAAAACGATTGCCTTATTTCTTGTCTCTCACAAACAAACTAAATTTGCTATACTCGTATCGCTAAAACCGTGAACATATCTTCGAGTCGAGTGTACCAACATAAAAAAAAATACCAGTCTAACGGTTAGACGCGATAGAAGTGAAACCTTCCGTAAAACAAACTGAGAGAGAATGAGACGAAAGCAGCATTAGGAGCGGGATAATTATAGGTTCATTATAATATTGCTATAAAGTTCATATTTTATTCATCCTCAATGTTTTCAATTTCAACAAATGATATGAGTGGCTTATGATAGCTAAAATATGATACAAATGCTTTGGTTTCGATGTTGTCAACATGTCTTTGAAATACCGCGTCAATGGTTGTTTTTGATCGTGTTGTCGATTCAGTGCGATTATTACACATTTTTAAATTGAATGTTGTATTGAGAACGTCAATTAAAGGAACCGCTGTGTCCAATGCAAAATTTACGTTAAAATCGCCACTTAAAATCATTGGAACTTTATTGTAATCTTTTCTAAGTATCCACGATACTTCTGGTGTATACTTTATTAAATTTTCGTGAATGAATTCCGTGATGCTATTTATTGATTTTTTTTTCTGTCGATACTCACGACACTTTTCTGTATTATTTTTCGGCATAATTGCGGTAAATATTTAAAAATGAAAATATTTACGAATATAAAAACACACACGCGGTTGCTATTATGAGCGTCCCCAGCAAAACCTGCGTGACCGAAACTCTAACACAATTACATTTTTTTGAATGTTACAAACACATATGCACGCAGGTTTTGCTGGGGCGTGACCGAAACTCTAACACAATTACACATATGCACTCGTATTTGTTTGAAAATCGACTTTTTTTTTGGTTCTCCGTCACCTTTGGAAAATGTGTAAACAGTAAGCAAACTTTATTCAAATATTTTTCCTCATTTTTGCATCAGTAAAATTAAACAAACGCCGTAGCCGAAGGGGTTGGTGCGTGACTACTATTCAGAATTCACAGAGAGAACGTCAGTTCGAATCTCGGTGAAAACACCAAAATTAAGGAAAACTATTTTTCTAATAGCGCTCACCCCTCAGCAGGCAATGGCAAAACACCGAGTGTATTTCTGCCATGAAAAAAAGCTCCTCATAAACATATCATAAAATAAAATAAAATAACTGTATAAAAAAATTTTTTTTCTTGTGATTCGAACTAAGAATTTTGGATCGGAAGCTCACATTGCTAGCCGCTCGGCTATCGCGCCATGCTGTCGGCGCTGGCCTAAAAGTTATTTAGTTCGTCGCTACGTTTATATGTAATATTCGTAGCCAAGAGTGTAGCTTTTTTCGTTTCACTTTTTCTCAAATCCCTCCCAACGATTCTAAAGAAGTTTTCACTTCAAAAAAATGATAATCGAAAGTCGAATGCACGTAGCCCGCGAAATTTGCAAATTCACCTTATTTTTTTAACACACCTCTGCTGTTAGGCATTTGCCCGAGCTTCTCTCTCCTATTGGGTATCTTGATTATGTATGTAGTACAACATAATCTAACACAATCCTATTATATTCCCGTTTGAAACTTTTCGACCTTGTCACCCAACTAAATGTTCACTGTTGACTTGCACTTTTTCTCTTTATCGCTCTTCCTTTTTTTTGGATTAAACTTTGCCATTGGACGAAAGTTTAATCTATTCTCCGTTGAACTCTCCGCTACTTAATAGTATTTGTTACAATTTCAAATGTGCCTGTGTCACTTTTTACACAATGGATAATCAGCAGCATCAGCACTCATACTTATACACAGCCTCCATCTCTGAGCACTGTGTGTACTCTCACTTGACATTTTAGCCTACAGCAGCGACTCTAATTTTTTCATTTGTTTTTGCGAAGGCCGCCAATGCACCTAAACGACCATAAAGCGCACTCACATTCAGGCTGGCTTTTAAGCGTATAAATTATTCAATACGGGCTGAGTGAATCAATAAAATGAAAAAAAAAACAAGAAAACTAAAAAATTTCGATCTGTCGCAATACTTGAGAGACCTCTGTGATACCAATAAATTAGGTTATCCAGCAAACAATTTAATTTTCTGCTGAATGGAAAATATTTTCGTTGACGTTTGAAAAATCATTTAATTACTTGAAATTTCCTCGTCTAAGAGATTTCTTTAGTTCATTCAATTTAATTAATTAGTCTAAGAATTTTTCAATGAATTTCAAATTGTGAAGTTTCTCAAGTATTTGCTCTAATGTAATCGTAAGTATGTTCATACATGTGCCTATATGTGTGTGTGTGTGTGTGTGTGTGTAAAGATGTTCGTTTGCTAAAAGAATAAATATTCGTTTTAAATTCTCAGTTTGCTGAAATCGATTTATTCGCCACCCACAAGGACGAATAGTCGCGAGTGGGGTGCAATTAGCAATGTCACAACTGCTTAGTTGTTATTGTTGCTTGAAGCTTTCAGTTCACAAAGCGGAAAACTTCATCCAATCAAGTTACATAACAACGCATTTAGTCAAAGCATATTTGAGTGCTACTGATTGCTTTGATCTACATAAATTAATCGACTTGTCGTTAAATGTTCACTTTTAGCTGTAGTTAAGAGAATTTAATTTAGTCATCCCAGTTTAGGAAGTAAGGCGTGCCATGTAATTGGCTCGATTAGGTTAAAAATTTAGTTCTCAATTTGTAATTATAGTGAAACCTCGATATAACGAATCTGAAGTGAACCGAAAATTTTTCGTTATATAGGGTGGGCCATGTAAAATTTGCTTTTTGAATCGGCTATAAAAAAAAAAACTAATCAATATTTTTCAAACTTTTTATTTTATTTTGAAGATTCAATACTGTCATTTATGAATGAAAAATAATATCGTTCAAATGACTGCCACGACTGGCTTTACAGTAGGCCATTCGAGCAACCCAATTTTTAAGCCCTTTTTCGATTGGAGCCCATCCAATTTCATGAATGGTAACTTCGATTTCGTGTTCTAAAGCATCAATCGTCTCTGGATGGTTCGCATAGCATTTGTCCTTAACGGCTCCCCACAAAAAATAGTCCAACGGGCTTAAATCACAGCTCCAATTGATATCGGAATTTCGGCTGATTATTCGGTTTTCAAAAACGGTAGCCAAAAGTTCGAGTGTAACTTTGGCAGTGTGACAAGTTGCACCGTCCTGTTGAAACCAAATGTCGTCCATGTCATCCTCTTCAAATTTTGGAAACAAAAACTCGTTGAGTATGCCACGGTAACGCTCGCCATTTACTGTAACCGCGGAAGAAGAAGAAGACTCACCACTTTGGAAATAGGTTTTCAATATTTCCCAATTTTGTTCAAGCATATAGCGTCCATTGTGTTACCATTCTGAAAAAAATAGGTGGTTCAAAAAGCAAACGCTATATGGCCCACCTTATATCTATTTATTCGCTATAGGTACTTATTGGTAAAACCCTGGGTAAACTAAATTTAAAGAAATCTGAAAGAAAGATACTGTTTTTACCTGTTTACATTAAAATAATGATAAAACTGCACTGAAGTGGGGTGAATATAAAAAATAAAAAGTTACAAATTTTTTCAATTAGATTTTATTAAAACAATTGGTTATTTTTGTTTGTTTGAATGTTCGAATGCAGCCATCGTTCAACAGATGCTAAGCTATCGAATGCATTTTTATTCCTGTATAGCTTCCTGTGCCTCAAGAAAAGTTTGGAGCTTTTCAACCATTGGTTTAGCTTCTTTGGCAGTGATGACGTTCTCGACCGACCTCTTCATCCTCCTCAACAATGTCGACTGTATTTCTGTTCAAAACACTATCAACAATGTCATCATCAGTAATAAGACCCGTAGTACTGACGTTATCATCGAAAGCAACAAAATCATCAAATCGTTCATCCAAATTGAAATGGTTTTTAACGACAAGTCATTCTTCGCTGTCTTGAACACAATTATTTGTGGTCAAAATATTTGGACTGTCGACAAAGCCACATGTCACAAAACAGTTGACAAGCGTTGGTTGGTTTAGAACGTTGATATTACTCTTGCGCCCCTCTTCCATAACATTGATTAAAATTTTGACCACCTCTTTGCGATAGAATTGCTTGAAATTCTTAATTATTCCCAGATCTAGAGGTTGTAGTTTCGATGTTGCGTTTGGAGACAGAAATTGTAATTTAATAGTTTTCAGTGATGTAGGGTTTTTGTGCGCCATGCAGTTATCAACGAGCAATAACACTTTGCGATTAGCCTAAGTCATTTCGTTGTCAAATTTTTCTAAGTAATCCAACCATATTTCAGTAGCCATCCAAGTGTTTTTGTTCACAAAGTAGTCCACTGGTAAGCTTTTAATATTTTTAAATCAGCTTGGATTAGCCGATTTTCTGATTACCAGCAATTTTATCTTCTCAGTGCTAGAACTATTTACCGCAAATAAAATTGAGAGTCTTTCTCCTTGCTATGTTTTCCGCCGTGGCATTTCTCAGATGCCAAGTGCCATTGTTCGATCTGGAGCGCATTTAAAAAATAGCCCAGTTTCGTCTGCATTAAAAATATTGTGGGGCTTATATTCTGCCAACAGATATGGTATAAACGTTTTCCAGTCAGAACAAACTTGGTCACTTACACTGGCATTTTCCCCACTCACTTTTCGAAATCCGATATCATAGCGCTTTTTAAAATTTTCAAGCGATCCGCTGCTAGCCTTAAGGTAGTAATCCGGAGTGACGGGTTCAAAAAATCGAATTTTTTTTTTTACATTTTTCAGAAGAAAAACATCTTAAAAATATACTATAAAAATTTCAGACAGAAATTTTTTTACATCGGACTACTACCTTAAATTCCTTGTGCCCCATACGTACAGCGAATTCTTCAGCTTTGGCTTTAATTAACGAACCTCCTAAAGGAATGTTTTGAGTCCGACATTGTGAAAACCATTTAAACAAAGAGTGCTCAGTGTCTCCATATTCAGCAGCCCGCATTCTTTTCATCTTTAATGCCTTGGTGTTGCAAATAAACTCCCTATTTTTTAAATTGTTTAGCAATTTCTTGCTTCGATTTATCAGCTTGATCAACGGCATCAATCATTAATTTTTTCTCGCGAATAGAAATTGAATTACGTTTCAATGAACTCATTTTGGCAAAAGTCAAGGCACGAGTGACAACAATTTCACACAGTTTTGTGTACACGTAACATAATTCCGGGACTTTTGCTTATTTTGCTTTGTTCTCACTTTGATATGCTGAGGTTTGGGATAACGGAACTTTAACGGCTTGCCACAAATTTGATTTTGTCTTATTTTATTTTCGTTGTATAGAGGTGTTCGAAAAGTTGCTTCGCTATATAGAGGTTTTCAGACTCAGAAATTCTTCGTTATAACTAATGGAGCATTTTTGTATGAAAAACTTCTAAAAGCGAGGGACTTAAAGATAAATTCGGTTTGTTGGGTTTTTCGTTATAACGAAGCTCGTTATATCGAGGTTTCTCTGTATATCTAAATAGGAAATTATATTAGAGTAAACACGAATAACATGTAATTATTTTTATTTCGGCAGCACTAGGAAGTTGAAAACTTTGATTTCGCTTCTTCGATATATTTTTTTTATTATATTTAGTTTAGATTATTTTTTTACTTTTATTTTATTTATTATTATGTCCAATCATTTTGAAAATTTGTTGATTTATTTCAATTTAAAACACGATACTCCTAAATTGATACCCTTTACTTTTAGAAGGGAGAGCTGAAGGGGTTTGGGGTAGTCAGAGGCCAGAAAAAATGATGATTTTCAATAATTTTTTTGCTAGTCAGTTGCTTTATTTTACAAAAATAAAAACATAGCATTAATATTATACATCAAGTTTCGACTTGCCTTTAACAAAATTTCCACAAAAAAAATTAATAATTATAAAAGTTATCGCAGTTCGTGCGGAGCCCGTTTCCCCAGAAGTGCCTTGCGGTGATCATCACAAGCTCTTGGAGATTCATCTAAAGTCAGTCGGACAACAAAAATTAAATTTATTAGTAGATAATCTTGCGCCTGATAGAAGTTTTTTTTATTTCAAAACTAACAATATGGTGGCCTCAGGAAATATTTTTGACATTTTCGAGAAAAAAAACCGACAATTAATTGTTAAAAACAAACGAAATTTTTGAAAAAAAATCCTGCGATCAGACACCATTTTTTTATGTTTTTCAGAAGCAGTATAAATTTTGTTGAAATTTACCAAGCGGTTTTTAAGTTACAGTGCGCCGGAGCTCCGGAGCACTCGAGCGCCCTTTGTTAATTGTTGAATAATTCAAAAAGTATTTATCGGATTCACTTCAAATTCTCACACAATATTTTTAAGACAAAGGATTTTCCTATAAGAGGTGTTATTTTGATAAAAGATCAATGGTTTCGTTGCTTGTGTGGCACGTAGCGCCGTCTTGCTGAAAATAAACGTTGTCCAGATCAATATCATCCAATTCCGGCCAAAAAAAATCGTTAATTATCTCTCGATAGCGCAATCCATTCACCGTAACTGTTGCTCCAGCTTCATTTTCGAAAAAGTGAGGTCCAATGATTCCGCACCAAAAAGTCACACGTTGAGGATAAAGAGGTTTTTCAACAATAACTCTAGGATTTTCTGAGCCCCAGATCCGACAATTTTGCTTGTTGACAAAGCCACCAAGGTGGAAATGGGCCTCATCACTCAAGATGATTTTTCGATGGAATTCCGGATCATTTTCATGCATTTCAACGACCCAATAAGCAAAAACATGACATTGTTGATAATCAGTCAGCTTGAGTTCTTGTGTTAAATGGACTTTAAAAGCCTTAAGACCCAAATCTTTATGCAAAATACGTTGTAATGACTCTTGTGGAATGCCTAATTCCAACGAACGACGAAAAATGGACACACCTGGGGTTTCTTCACCACTTTCGGCTACAACAGAAATATTTTCGGCTGTTCCTGAGCGACGTGCACGGGTTTTATTCTTCACATCACTAACTTGTCCCAACAGCTCGAATTTTTTCACCAATTTCTGTATTGCGGTCCGACATTCACGATGACCCAAAAACGTTCGTGTTTTACGAACCGCCTCTGTCAAATTTTCACCATTTTTATAGTGAATTTTAATAATTTCAATGCGTCGTTTAAGCGTGTATCGTTCCATTTTTATTAATGGCGTAGTTTCTACTTGTCAAATATGAAAAAATTACAGTTTAAAAAGTGACATCTATTGAAACAGCGGGCTATTTAAAATAACACCGGTTATTGGAAAACCCTTTATTTGTCGGATTCACTTCAATTTTTCACACAATATTTTTAAGATATTATACTTTAAGGAAAAAACTAAAATTCTGATTACTCCTAACTCCTTAAGGCGGACTTAAGGTTAAGCTTTTAGTCTTTCTATACAGATAGAGTGCCGAATGTGTCTGGAAAGAAAGAAAGTCAAAGAAATATGTAGCTGATGCTTTTACTGGGAGTAGATGTAGGATTGAGATGCAAAATATCTTTTAAGACTCAGTGTCGGCTTATGTTACCTAACTATCTAACTTCCATCGGTTGCCTAATTTACCCGGCAAATTCGCAAACGCTTTTCATAAAGAACTTGATCATTTAAAAACTAAGAATATGTATAACCGACAAACTAAGTATTATGCCCACTAGAAACCACAAATGTAAGCCATTACCAAGTTTTTTTTTCCTTGTTCACTCCACTCGGAAGCATAGGGCCTCGACAAGACTCAGTGTTGCGTTGGTTCCGTTAATCTGTTTTGATTTCTGACAGGGTAGGTTATTAGCCAGCCGCTACCAGTCTTAAGTAGTGGGAATGCCCACCTGTCGTTGCTTAGGAGCAACGCCTTCTAACTGTTTAGAGCGCCATCTGTGCTTCACATTTTTCGACCAGAGGGATCGCACTGATGGATCGCCCGCTTCCTCTTGCTGGCGCCACTGATGCAATGTGTAACTGTGTCTTTTTCTTTGTTTTTTGCTTCTTTTAGCAGCCACAATGCAAGTAATGCGCTGACTTTTTGTGCGGAAGTAGGGATTGAAAGGATACGGTTTTTGGGGTTGAGGAATGAAATTTGTTTTTTACGCTAGACTAACGAGGTCGCTTAACAAGTATCTGTGCATAATTCTAGACTCAAAGCTTGGGAAAGGAACGCCGAGGAAAGGATGTAGAAAGTCTGTAATAAAGAGAGCCATTATTTAATGAGGTTTGAAACAGTTTATGAACCACTAGGCGTGCAATACGATCAGCAGACCCATTTTCACTCAGGGAGCTTTCGTGTGGTGGCAGGCTATGCAGACATAATCCTACCTGAAGAATCTCATAAGAGTCCAACGAATAGCTTGTGTAGGAATAATAGGTGCAATCGACGCCTCAAGCGGCGCTGGAAGTGATCCTACATATTCCACCCATTGATATATTTGTTAAAGGGATAGCGGCCAAATGTGCTTCCAGGATTAAAGCATGCCAAAAAAATCACGCCGGCCAAGCATCAGTGCTAGTTCAAGTATCAGTAGCGAAAACACGCTGGTTCCCAAGATAGATCTGAACAAAGACTATAAAATACGAATACGCTACAGAAAGGATTGACAGACTAGAGCCAAATCAGATCCTAGTGGACACCATATATATACTGATGGCCCAAAGCTGGACAACGGCACCGGGTCGGAAGTATACTCGAAATAATTATACTAAAATTGTTCCTTTATACGCCCAAGCCGGTGTAGCGTCTTCCAAGCTGAAGTCTGCGCTATAAATGAAGCAGCAAAAACGATACGACCAATGGATTTATCTCCGGCAAACCTTACCGTTTTTGTTCATAGTCAAGCAGCGACCAAGGCACTGGTCTCAGTGCACATCAACTCAAGATGTGTTAAAGAATGCAACAACTCAACGCTTATCCAACAACACAAGGCCACACTTTGTTGCGGCCCCAGCCACTATGGCTCACTTTTGTTTTCACCAAATGCTCTCTCACTCATATGCCTCGCCGTTTCTTGTACTTTGGGGTACTGTGGGCAGTACGTGTCGTTCTCAAGATGGTACCTACATATGTATGTATGCTTTGAAGCAACCGTGTCCAATAAGCAACTGTGGGATACAAAAATCAATTTCTCCGTATTTTTGCTCAATTCACCTTGCAATTCACCTACCTTTCTCGGATTACTATCACCGTATCTGTCATTCTTCAATTGTTCGCAGCCTTTCTTCTCTTTTAAACACGCTCGACGGTTTCTGTCCAATGGTGTTATGTAACCTATACATCGCAACCGCGAGAAGGTCGATGGGCACCATTCTCGTTATCACATGGATTGCGTCATCTGAGACAGTGCGATAGATACTGACTACTCGCAAGGCGCCAAGTCTGTATTTGGCTCGTACGTGTTGGAGGTACGATGGCTTCGTGTTTGCGCAGATTGGTGCTGCGAACAGAATCACTGACCTCGTGACTGTTAACAGAAGCTTCCGTATACTTGCGCGAGGGCTGCCAATATTACGCATTAGTTACGCGTTATTTATTCTTATGGCTTTTTCACTGACTGACTGTAAATGATGCTTAAAAGCCATTTTCGAGTCAATGAGTACTCCCAGATATTTGATATATGGCTGCGACCTTATATCATGGTCAGCTACCGTAATCACTAACTCTTAACGTACCCTACTCTTCACGCGCTATTGGCACCCTAAGAAGTAGAATGGGTGTACTTTACAATAACTTCTGCAGGAGTTGTGAAGATGAAGAAGAAATTGAGTACCGACTAACCTCCTCTGTGCATGGCCTGCATTTCAAAGAAGCCGTGCCAAATATCCTGGCGATTATTTCTTTCAAGATCTGCGAAATTTGCAAAATATCTCACTGGAGGAACTAACTAGTTACGTTTTCAAAAGGATCTAAGTGATTTAGGCTGCTTAGTTAGGAGATGCAAATCAAATGCAGGTCTTACAATGGGCCTTGGAGCCACCGAGTGCCTTTTCTTAGACAAGCAAACTGGCTAACCTAACCTAACTTAAGCGGTTAATAAGTAAACTCTTGAAATGGACAGATTTTTGTATTATACTGTAGATTTATCTGTATATACAGTATGAATTCGACGCCAACTCATTGGTAAAGCAAAATTGAATTGCATCAGATAAGTAAACAAAAACACACACTGCCTTATATATTACATAAACCAATACAGAGTAAAATTAAATACACGCACACATAAACGTGACTGTCCACAATTCGTCTACGTAATTTTTTTGTCCTGGAAGGAGAGCGCTTCATTGCACACACATATAAACATGTTCCACTAATACATTTACATTTAGCAGCATGCGTGTACACACATACCTACGTAAGCGCAAATATTAGCCGCCAATTCAGCGACTTCAATAATTGCAAATAAACATGAACTTTTGGTATTTAGGCAGTTGGCCCATAAAAACTTTGCAGCAAAAACATTTATTGGTACAAGTAACAAAATAAAAGCAACACGCAAAACAAACAAACAAACAAACATGGTGAGCATAAATTTGATGCGTAAAAATGTAAATGGAATCAAGTGAGCGAATTGCGAAATGATGGCGACGCTTGATTGAGTGGCAGCAGCGTGCGCGATAGCTGTAGTGGTGACGACAGTAACGAATACCACGGCAACGAACAACTCTATACAAGTGTTGAAACCTTAAGCTGCCGGTGGTGGGACAATATCAATGTTACCAGATGGATCACACCTTCATTATTCAGGCAATTTTTCGTTTTAATACCTATTGAACGGTTTTGTACTTATAGATAATGTTTTCAGATCACCCTTTGATACATTTTTATATCTATATGCCAGGTGGCGCAAAATTAATATCTTCATACCATTATTTTTGAGCCCCTTGTTTAATGGATTTTAGAATGTATTGTAGCTGATTTTCGGTACCAGGGGAACGTCTGACATATGTCGTGGACTCGTGCCGCCATGCAAAACTATTTTAGACTCGTCAGTCCATAAAATATTAGACCACATGTCGGCTGTCCATATTTTCTTGCACATTCCAAACGTTTTGTGTGGTTTTCTTCGTAGACTGCGAATTGCTTATCCAGCTTCCCGTAGTCTTACACGTACAGTCATGTCATCGTCGGTGAGGTAGGCAGCAGCACGGTAACACGCTCTGCCAACAGGAGAACCCCTCAGGGAGGGATGTTATCCCCTTTGGCTTGTCAATAATATCCTTACCTTACCCTTAACTGAAAGGGAATTAAAGCAGTGGCGTATGCGGACGTCGTAGTGCTTATGGTTTCAGGGATGTTTCTAACCATAATCAGTGAGATTATAGAAGGAGCTCTGGGATTATTTAGCAATTGGGCCACAGACTGTGGTTTAAGTGCACATCCGAGAAAAACTGAACTGATGCTATTCACCAAGAGAATCAAGATACCAAACTTTAATCCCAAAAAATTGAACGGCGTTAGTCTTATGCTAACTCAACAGGCAAACTATTTAGGTGTTATCTTAGATCCCAAACTCCGTTGGAGGTCCTACGTGGAGTATAGGGTAAAGGAAGCGGTAAAAAATGGGGTCTCTAACCAAAACTATCCGAATGGTCCTATACAGCCATTGTAAGGCCAATACTAACATATGCGGAACTAGTCTGGTGGCCCGCACCAGAAAAGAAATACAACCAAACCAAGCTGAGCAAGATACAAAGAACAGCGCGTATCTTAACTACAGGAGCGCCTCGCACCAGTCCTATTGAAGCAGTCAATGTACTAACTCATCTACATATCACCATTAGACTTACATATAGTATAAAAGCAATCGCTACTTGCAGACCGGTGAGACACTATCACTCACACTATCAGGCTTTAGCCGAAAGAAGATGGAAGCAACTAACTACATAGATGTATTACAACAAAAAACACATGGCATTTGTATGGCCGACTTAATTGGATTCTTTTTGGACCCTCTTACAATTTTGTGATCGACAAAATTAAAAAAAAATTGACAACCTAAAAAAATAAGAAATAAAAAACGAACTTACTTCTAAATCTGTGTATTAATATTTCCAAATCTAAATCTAAAAATGTATTAATATTTCTAGCAAAGCGTTAAAAAACTGAAGGCACTGCTATTTCAATGGTGCCCTTAAAAACGTAACGACGACAAAAGAAACCGTTATTTACGTAGTCGTTATCGCAGTCGCAGATGATCTCTGAGGTACAACACGCCTACACTAAAGGGAAATCGACTGAAACGGCACTTCATTCACTGGTGCAAACAGTGGAAACTTCCCTTCACAATAAGGAGTACTCTCTTGTCGCATTTACGGACATAGAAGGTGCTTTTAATAATATTGAACCCAAAGCTATTTTGTCGGAAATTGCAAAATTGGAAGATGATCAAAATAGAATAATCCCTTCAGAGCTTGTGTTAAGCCGCATGAGAATGTACGCCGTCAAAAGCACTCCTCAAGGCGAAGTACTTTCCCCCCTTCTCTGGAATCTGGCTGTAAACAGTTTGCTTTGAAATCTCGAAAAAGCAGGCTGCAAGGTTGTAGCCTATGCAGATGATATTGCTCTCTGCGTGTCAGGCAAACACCTGAATACCCTCACTGAGCTCATGCAACGCTCAATCAATATTCTGTCAAAATGGTGTACCCAATGCGGACTAAATGCGAATCCAGCAAAGACAGATCTTGTTCTCTTCAATAGGAAACAGCAATCTCCTCCACTGCACACAATAACTTTAAAAGGGGAATCATTACTTCTATCTGATTCAGCTAAATATCTAGGAGTTATTCTAGATAGGAAGTTGAGTTGGAAATTGAACATCGAAAACAGATGTAAAAAAGCTTTCATAGCTCTTTATACTTGTAAGAAAGCTATAGGCAAACCTGGGGTTTTTCACCTCGAATCATTTATTGGATATATACGTCGATCATCAAACCGATACTCTTCTACGGTGTGGTTGTATGGTGGACAGCACTCGAAAAACGGTGTAGAGTAGCCACAATTGATCGAGTCCAAAGAACAGCCTGCTTCCTGATAACAGGATGCTTAAGTACAACACCTGCTAAGACTCTAAATACGTTGCTTCACTTGTTCCCTATCGATCTGGCTGGCAAAGTGATTGCAGCGAAAGCCTGCATGAATGCTAGATCGAAATAGAATAAGTATCTTGGCCATTCGGCCATACTGAACAGGTACACTGTTATCTCTTCCGACATAGACTATCATGTAAGTCTTCCATCACCACCCTTGCTATTCTCCTTTTCACTCCCAACTAGGGAAGAATGGAAGACAAATCTAACCGAAATCGATGGCCCACTGATTATATATACAGATGGTTCAAAACAAGACGGCAAAGTGGGATTTGGAATCTTTTCCAATTCCCCTCACATCAATTTATCATTTAGATTACCCGACTACTGTAGTGTATTCCAAGCGGAAGTATGCGCTATCTGGTATGCCGCGAAAACTCTCTTAGAAAAGAGAATATCACTAGAGAAAAGAAATATCACTGACAGTCAAGCGGCCGTTAGAGCACTCAGCTCCTCTTATACCCACTCAGATGTGGTTCGATCCTGTCTCTTATCTCTTAACGAAATAAGTGTTCAGAATTCTGTCCAAGTTATCTGGCTACCGGGTCACAGTGGATTCGAAGGTAACTGCAAAGCTGATGAGCTCGCAAGAGCTGGAGCTGCGCAATCAAATGTTAGTAACTTATCCACAATCAACATTCCGCTCTCAACATATAAAATGATTATTTATCGAGAATTTCACAGCATTGCTGATCGGAGCATTGCAAAATCTATAAGAAAAATCTCGGTTAGGTGGAGAAATCATATAACATAATGTGCTCTAGGGCAACACAACGGACCCAACTTGTGGTCTATGTGGCACTCCGATGCGGGGTTACCCCTTAAACCAACCGACGTGGTTGGTTACGTAGTCGCTAGATTTATTGAAATTTTCCTTTCTATGATTTATAGGGAAAAAATAAATGACTTCGAAATAATTTCTTAACAGTACTTCTATTTTCGTATCCACAGCTGTAAATATGCAGATTATTGTACGTACGCATCAGCATTTTGAGCCTCCTACGCTCGGCAAATCCTTCGAAATTGTGGCACACATTTATTCCTCTTCATTTGCGTTTTCTTTAGTTCCATAAGTTCGAGTGTGCAAATATTCTAACAAAATGCTAAATTTTATATTTGGCTTTGTGTGTGGGCTAACACTTCAACCAAATTTTGTGATTTTTGTTCGGGAAAAGTGAGTCATTCACGCCGCTACCAAGTTAGGCGTTTCGCACAAACAAATAAAATAAGCAATTAAATAAAATCGAAGGAAATTCAGGAGAAGAGTGAAAATATTGTAAGGGAGGTTGAACGATTTTTCTGGAAATTCTAATTAAATGAAGTGGAATTATAACGAATAGTTCGTCAACTTTTATAACTTTTGAAGTTTGAAACTTGGATTTATATGATTTTTGTTATACAATGAGCAATATTTTTATAAAAAAAACATGCACATTAAAAAGCAAGAAACAAAGGAAAACACAGGGCTCGGCACTCGAAGTGTAACCAATTAAAAAGTCCATAAATTTAGTTAGGAAAATTACTTTTATTCAATTCAAAGCAAAAAATGTGTGAAAATAATACAAAATTAAGAATCAATTTACTTTTGCTCGATGTGACCACCTTTTGCCTTGACTATGACCTTGAGACGGTACAAAAACGAATCGCAAGCGGCCCGAATGTGACTTGCATGTATTTTGGCCCTCCTCTTTTAGTTCGGACCTTGATCCCCACATTGTCCCAAAGAGAATAATCCTTCGGATTCGCGTCTGCGGAATTTGAGAGCCATTGTGTGGACATTAAAAAGCTCGAAACGTTATTTTTTAACCACTTCTGCTTCATTCGAGGTTTGTGAGACGGTGCCGAGTCCTGCTGAAACGTCCATGGACTTCCACCGAAATGATTGTCTGCCCACGGCTTCAAAGCAAACTCCTGAATACTTGCCCGATAATATTTCACATTTACCTTGACGCCAGGCTCGATGAAAACGATTGGAGAGCGCCCAGCGGGCCAAGCCATTACCTGTGGTGGGTGCTGCCTCCTGGTGGCCGACCGATGACTGAAACTCTCGTATGAACTATAAAAATACTAAGAATTTGCGGCAAGCAATTTTATAGACCATTGAATTTCATGTAATAAAGTGCAAGTTTGAAGTATCTCAAAAATCGCGTTGATTTTTGACAATTTTTACTTACGGATACTTAGTGTTTTCGTAGGTAAAGTTAAGCTGAAGCTGTTTCCCACTACGGAACACACTCAGGCTCTTAGCTCATTCCGATGCCGCATGTGGAACTTGTGCTTATCTCTCCTAAAACACGTAGGTGCTTTTTCAAAATGTTAGAAGATCCCTGATTTGCACGGTACTGAGGGCTTCAAATTAATTAAAAATTTTCTACCTAGAATGATAAATCCACATCTGGATAGTGTTGGACAATGGCACGGGAGGTACGAGATCGGCTTTTCCTTTTCGCCATCCAGATACCTTCCGCGTAAGTCATACGTTTGCACGCAGCTCCGACTGTGAGCCCCCAATTGAGCTTCCAATCGAGTCAAGGCCTAGATATTGAGCTCTTTCTGAAATCCTAAGAGATTTTCCTATAAGCATATTTGTTTAAGAGCGAGTGTTTTATGTCTCCTGCTAAGCAGTATCAAATCCGTTTTTCCGTATTTACTTCTAGTCGTCCGTCGTCTTTTACTTTAAAGTGATATATTAGTTTGTTGAGGGTTCTTTGTTGAAGACTTTTTGTTTTCGTATAAAAAAATTGTCGAGCATTCGTTGTATGGAGTGAACGGCAAATGGTTTTGTATGAGCAGCTTTTTAATGGCAGGAACACACTCGGAAGTTTGCCATTGCCTGCCTAGGGGCGACCGCTAGTAGAAAAACTTTGTCTATAATATTGGTGTCTCATGCACGGAGATTTGAACCCACGCCATTCCGAATGGCAGTCACGCACTAATCCATTTGGGTACGGTAGCCTTTGATTAAGTTTTGGGGCGCATTATTTTCTATCGAGTAACGAATTACGGTTGGTATGGAGGTTAAGTCCTTCGCGCACGCTTAGATCACATTCACACTTGAGCTTACAGTGCTTCTACTGGATTTCGCTGGACATCTACCGATTTTGGAAGAGTTTCAGGTTCCTATGTAAAAGTTTAATGACTATACCAAGAGGCAATTTACAAAAAAAAGGAAAAAAATTAAAAAAAATTTAAATTGTTTTTTTTTTTGTTTTACATATTCGAAGGTCAAAGTTGTTGCAAATAAAGAAAAAAATTCCATATATCACTCACACATACTCGACTACGTGCCTTTACGTATGCACACCTATAAGCCTATGCACACCTATGCGCAGAAATTTCTATGTCGGCTTGTCATATTCGCACACAACATCCACAAATATTTGTTCTGTGTTAAAAAATAGCTGCATGAATGAAAAATGCAGAAGATAAATTCAGCAAAAATTCAATGTGCCGCTACATCGTAGAAAAAACCTGTCACACTTTCTACTCGCCGCGTGCTTTCTCTGCGCATACAAAACAACTATTTGTTTATCAGCTTGTATGTTGTTTGTTTATTTGCTTTGTTTACACGCTTTGCTTTTTATGCCACCCCTGTGACGCATACCCACAAAAGTCACTCATACGACGCGACACCGCCGTCACACCATCACTCCACCCACACGTCTAAGCGCATAAATTGGCTGCATATCCATAGTGTGTCCGACTTTTATATGTCTCTTTATCATTAGCACAAAGTATGTATGTATGTACATTTCATCTTGCGTGCAACGCCAAATTGTCGCATCATTTGGAATTTTCGTTATGTTAAAAATAGTGGCCGCTGTCGCTGTCACCGTGACTTGCAGCGGTGCCCCATTAAACGACTACAGCATATAAATTCAAGAAAATGTACATGTACCTATGTATGTATTAATATGTATATGTGTACACATTTGTGTGTTTGTGTGAGGTGTCATCGTGTTGAAGCATTAGAGCGGTGGCTATTTCTATTTCTCTTTTGATACATTTTATATAAAAATAACCAGCAGCAACGCATTTCAACGCAGTTTGCTGCGACTACAAAAATAACAACAAAAAGTGAGAGCAATTGCAATAAATATGTTGTCAGCAAAATGCACATTGTATCAAAATTTATTTAGTTCATTTTATTTATAAATTTTCTTGACTGTGAGTTGATCGCTTCACTTTCGCCAAGCCGAAATCTTAAGCAAAAGTCTTGCGCGGCAAAAGTGATAGTGAATTTTTACGTGAATTTGTTTTTGAAGTTTATTATTTTTAAATTTAAAATTCATGCTTTTCGGTAGAGATAATTTTTAATAATGATAATTAGATAATAAAGTCACATAAACTAACTCTGTGACCAGATTCGCGTCGCTGAGTCGGCTGACTGTAAATGTCGCATTGCCACGGCAGTCCCTTTTATATTACCTGAATGACCCGGTTTTATATTCGACCGAGGACTGCTATTCCAGCAGCATTCCTCCTATATGCTACTACAACAACAATAACAAAGGGGAAAATGTCGTTGGTCGCAAGTAACTCCGGAGGAAGTTGCTAATGTCGACTGTTTAAGCAGTGCTCCAATATGGGGAAGAAATACGGAATACAACAATGGAGAGAATTAGAGAGTACCGCACATTTATGCGCCTTTGTGCTTGATATCATTCGGAGGTGCACAAGTTTGAATCTCCATTCATGAAACACTAAAATGATGAAAAATGAAATCGTTTTTTCTAAGAGCGGTCGCCTCTTGGTAGGCAATGGCAAACCTCCGAGTGTATTTCTGCCATGAAAAAAGCTCCCTATAAAAAACCTCCTTAGAACTGTAGGTTTCTTCATTTGTGGAACAACATCGACATTCACACCACAAAATAGGGGAAAACCATCTCTATACGGGTCGCCCATATTCGACGGACCCGACGGATTTCGATGACTCTTTGGGCCCATTCCAATCGACGAGGCTTGTCCGCAGGCAACAATCTTTGCGTCAATTGAATCTTATACGGGAATAAATGCAAATCAATGCGGATAATTCGTTGTAAAGTGGTCCGAGCAATGACCAACTGCTGAGAATGGCGATTTTGGGATGTCCTTGGCGACGCCTTGGTCGGTTTTTATTTGGCCTCTTTGGATTAGAAAGAGCATCACCAATCGAAAAACTTTCGTAAAAACGTTTAATGGTGTTCTTAGAAGGCGCAATTTTCACATTATTTAATTTTTATACGCACGTTGAGTTTTCACAATTGACTTCTTTGGTTGAATGTAAATTTCAACAATTTGGGAGCGCTCGCGTGGCGTGACTGTTCCATGACTGCTGCTTGAACTGACGCTTCCAACGCTGTATGTCATTAAGCCATCTGATGTCTCTGTGAAAAGATACAGAGCTGCCAGATGGGTCCGTCGAATATTGGCAACCCTGTAGAATCGGAAGAATGAAACTCTGTGCATGACCACAAATTTTTTCTTAGTGTACACTTCACCGATGTGCGAAGAAGTGTTCAGCACAGAATGGGGAACTTAACCCCAGCCGTATCATGAGGACAATGATCTCGAACCCAGAATGCTAGGCAGCTGTTGATAGGTATATTAAAACCATATTTTGTCGAAAAAGCGCAAAAGTATGCTTGCTAAGAGCAGACTGGTGAAGTACCCTAACTAAGAGAAAGCATCCCTGAGCCTCACATAACTTGTCTACGCATCTCAAATAATACAATCGCGGTGCCGTATGCGGGGTAAGTGCGCAGACGGTAAGACGGTAAGGTGCTTAGTGGGTAGATCACACAGTTATAGTGAGAGCACCACACTAGAATGCTCGCCTAGTCCCTCCTACTGACAAAAAAAAAACCTACACACAAAGATCTGTTGGTTATTGGTACGGATGCTGATTCATTAAACACAAGATTGATACGAGTAAGTGCCGAGATCTAAAGCTACTAGGCTAAATAACAAATTAACAAGCTAAATAAAAAGTTAAAGGCACCTCTTCGTCAATAATTTAATGAAGGACGGCAGCATAGTTTTCTAATCGAGTCAGATATAACAGAATTGCTGGAGTAAGAGATAAAATATTGACATAAATATCAAAATGGCTGATTTCTTTCCAAGCTACAGAGCAAGAAACTTAACGCGCGTTAGTACTCGGTTGGATAAGGTTAAGTACTTTGGGTTCAGCTAAGTTAGGTTAGAATACATTAGATCTGGTTTCGTTGCGTAAGGTCAGGTTAGGATAAGTTGCAGCTAGAGGGTTTTGCAGCCAACCCAAGGCAGGGCCAAAGATGATGCTCTGCAATCTGCACTTTCAATTTGGCACTGTGGCAAAAGTTCCTGGATGAAAATCCCATTCTCCTCCAATGCATTTTTATAAAACTTCTGACAGTTTTGACTTGAACTACTAACCATAAGATCCCAGCCCATTTGGCAATGGTCTTTGATTCGATTTGTGTAGCTATTTTATACCATACCGCCATGTGTAATTGAGTTCTGTTTCTTGCTAGCTCGCCCATGATCAGCTCATTTAGAGTCCTTCTACATTTGATTGCTATCTCTCAGTGATTCTTGTAAAAGGCCTTTTGTCAATTTAAGGAGATGAAACTTATTATTCTTCGATTTAGGTAAAGTATTCGAAATTCTAGGAAGCCTAAATTTGAGTTGCTCTCAGAGATGTCCGGTCGTGTTGTAGCTAGCTTGAAGCTAACCATAGACGACTTCTTAGCTTAAGTTTTAGAGATTTTGTGGGCGAGGAAAGCAGATCTCCGTTAAAAGTATGGAGTTACACTTTTCTATTTTATTTCTAAACGTAACTTATCCAGTGCTGGCCATCAGACGGTTACCCCACAAAGTGGGTTATATAATCGCTATGCACATCGAGTCTCTTCAACTCTTATACCAAGACTTGCAGCCATTCGGAGGCGATATACCATTATAAGTTCCTTTATTTCTGGAGAACATCAAGACACGCACAATAAATAAGAGGAGCTCCGCCAAACACGCAACCAAGAGCGTCAGCGCCAATTATATATATACTAAAAAGCACCTTGTACAAAAAGTTCTCGGAATAACCGCCAGGTGACCCCCTAAATTAACTGTTTTAAGTTTTTTGTTAGAATGCCACAAGAAAGGGACAGTGTTGATATCGCCAAAGGCATGATTTCCAAGGTTGAATCCGACCCAACATTCAGCAAACGCATCATTGCTGGCGACGAGACGTAGGTTTATGAGTACGACTTATAATACAAATATCAGGCGAGTAAGTTGAGAGCTCCGAATGAACAAAGACCAAAAACAATCACGTCGTTTTCAGTCAAAAAAGAAAGCGACGCTCACTGTTTTTATGGACTACAATGGTATTGCACACCACGATTTTTTGCCAACCGTCGCACAGTATCATCATTAGCCGTAATTTTTTTACTAAGAATGAAACGAATACCATCCGACAGCCATCGAATCCGTCTGATATGGCTCCGTGCGACAAAATCTAACTTTTTCCAAAATAATAAGGTTCCGGCAATGGATTCTGGTAGCGGGGATAAAAAAGGTCTAATTACATTCTGTCAAAAAAGTACCTGGAAGTGTTCAATAAAACGCAAAATAATTGTTTAGTCATCAAAATTTATTTTGTCGCCTTCAAAATAGGCTCCAATAGGCTCGAAGCAATACACATATGCCAACGATTAGTCTAGTCATCAAGGTACCTTTTAAACGCTAAGAGATCTTCTTCAGCTCCTTCGGCGAATTCTCCTTAATGGCCTCTATCGACTCAAAACGGCGTCCGCGGATTGGCAATTTGAGTTTAGGGAAAAGGAAAAAGTCACAGGCGGCTAAATCCGGCAAATCCGGCGAGTATGATGATTGTTCGATGATATTTGTCGAGTTTTTGGTCAAAAAAGTATTCACAATATGAGCCTTGTGAGACGGTTGCTTATCATTGTGCAAGAGATTCATGAGTATTCTTTCCACAAATGGGGCCGTTTCCTACGCCCATTATCTCACAAACGTCGCATAACTTCCAAATAATATTCGTTATTTACCGTAGAGCCATCTGGAACGAGTGTGCCCAACACCATGATAATCAAAGAAAACGAGTAGCATGACTTTCACTTTTGACCGATAGTTGTACCAACATTCCAGCAAAAAAATTTAGTCGTACTTGAATGTGTAACGCGTGCTTTTTAAATGAACAATTCTCGGAATTTTTTTGACAGAAGGGTGTGTCAAAGATTTCACACTTTTGCACATTTTATGATAAGTCGGCTAAGAAAACTATGTGGAGCATACATCTTAGATGTGTGAAGTGTTCAGCAGATATGTGGAAAAATAAGGGGAAATATTTTTAAAAATTCAAATATTTGTAAATTTGCCTTTGCGGGAATGCGCCAAAAATACACTTAACGCAGGATTAGATCGGAGTAAAATGTTATATGAAATCCTCCTATACGTTCCTTAATAGAGCTAAGCTCAAAATTCAACTTAAACGCCAGAAATAAGTCAAAACTGAAGAATGCACAAGCGGCTGGTATCTGAAGCTCTTCATATACTCGTGCTTAAGTCTCTCAGCTGGCTGTGTTACCCAATCGGTATCTGTCGTTCTTCGTTCTTCCTATCAGTCTTAGTATTCTCAAAGTTGCTGTATCCAATCAAGCATTTATATACACACATACATATATATCTGCATACTTACCTATACATATATTAACATTAATATTTGAACTTTAGAGCTTTCTTTGCAGTTTCTTGAATTTCTGATGATTTATTGACAATTTACATTTCCCCAAAGTGTCAGCATAGAGAGCAATAAGAAGAAATTGTGACAGGCCAAGCATGCGGAGTGAAGAAAAATTCACTGTTATTTTTCTGCATTTTTATTTTTTTTATTTCTGTTGGTTGCAATATTGCAGCAACTCTGCGCGCATAATTTATGACATTTTTGCTAGCAACTTGTAAGCGTCTTAAAAAAGCGAATCCAGCAGCGCAAAAAAAAAAACAAAAAACAATGAAACGTTGGAGGAAACTGCAAAAATAAAAAGAAAAAGTAGTAGTTGCTTGAACGAAACAACGGAAAATTAAAGTATTCTGTGTGTGTAAGAAACAAGCTGGGAAAGTAAAACCATTAAAAATTAATGATAGAATATATTACAAGAAAATAGTAAATAAAGCTGATTTATTGTTGTGATAGACGTCGAGTATCATGAAGAAGGTAAAGTGATATTCGTGGTATTTTTTCTAATATTTATTAAAAAATGTATGTTCTTATGGAAGGAATTAAAGCTGTTTTGACTATGACAAATAATACTAAACCTCGTTAAATAAATCAAAACAAGTGAAGAAAGCATAGACAAATTGCTTTTTTATGCACGAAATGAGTAAATGTCATCGAAAGTAGTACCGAATATGCGAGGTGCCTAAGTATAAAATAAATAATTACAATTTATAGTTTTGGAAAACAGATGAATTTTGCTGGATAAGTTGAAATTTGAAATTCAAATTAAAATTGTTCGAGCCAAGGAGCATCAAGAAGGTAGCTGCAGAAGTGTTTTGTGACAAATCCGAGCAAAAAACTGTCAAACTTTCTACTAAAACTTGGAAGGAAAGAAGTTCGACTGATGGTCGGTTTTATTACAGGACGCAACTCATGGGGACTCATTGAGGACTCAATGTGCCTGTCTTGCTTAGAGGAAGCGGATAGCACTGAGCACTTTCTCTGTGACAGTCCTGCCTTTGCTAGAGCTACGAGTTTTGAGTTCCCATGTCGTTAAGAATGCGTAATATTCGCTCTCTAAAACTGGAGGATATTTTCAGATTTAGCAAAGAATCTGGAAAGTTCTCACAGGACTAAGTACCTCTGTCTCTGTCTCTGTCTCTGTCTCTGTCTCTGTCTCTGTCTCTGTCTCTGTCTCTCTGTCTCTGTCTCTGTCTGTGTCTGTGTCTCTGTCTCTGTCTCTGTCTCTGTCTCTGTCTCTGTCTTCGTCTTCGTCTTCGTCTTCGTCTCTGTCTCTGTCTCTGTCTCTGTCTCTGTCTCTGTCTCTGTCTCTGTCTCTGTCTCTGTCTCTGTCTCTGTCTCTGTCTCTGTCTCTGTCTCTGTCTCTGTCTCTGTCTCTGTCTCTGTCTCTGTCTCTGTCTCTGTCTCTGTCTCTGTCTCTGTCTCTGTCTCTGTCTCTGTCTCTGTCTCTGTCTCTGTCTCTGTCTCTGTCTCTGTATCTGTCTCTGTCTCTGTCTCTGTCTCTGTCTCTGTCTCTGTCTCTGTCTCTGTCTCTGTCTCTGTCTCTGTCTCTGTCTCTGTCTCTGTCTCTGTCTCTGTCTCTGTCTCTGTCTCTGTCTCTGTCTCTGTCTCTGTCTCTGTCTCTGTCTCTGTCTCTGTCTCTGTCTCTGTCTCTATCTCTACCTCTGTCTCTGTCTCTGTCTCTGTCTCTGTCTCTGTCTCTGTCTCTGTCTCTGTCTCTGTCTCTGTCTCTGTCTCTGTCTCTATCTCTACCTCTGTCTCTGTCTCTGTCTCCATTCTTTCCTATCTCTGTCTCTATCTCTACCTCTGTCTCTGTCTCTGTCTCCATTCCTTCCTATCTCTGTCCCTTTTCTTTCCTACCTCTTTATCTGATACCTTTTTCCTTCCCTCCTTGCCTATCTACCCTCTTTCCAGAGCTCTAAATACAATGGGCTTTTTACCCTGAGTGTTTTAGGAGCCACTAAATCTTCTGTGCTAGACCGGATCATAGGTCTTTACGTAAATTGCGCCCATCCGTCTGATTCCGATTATTGGCTCTGGCATTGCATTGAGGAAATGAAGTCTGCTATCAGGGCGTTACCGAACGGCAAGGCTGCTGGGATTGACGGAATTCCCGTCTAGTTTTAGCTCTAGAAGGTAGCTCAGCGGAGTTTGTATGCTTGGACTCAAGCTCTATTATTATTCACTCCTGCCTACTCGTGCACTCACTTTTCGAAAAACCACTATGTCTTCTAAGATAAGCAAACTTTTCTTGTTGTGTTGCCGAGGAGATTATAGGGAGTTTAGAAATTTTTGAATAAGCCTTGGAAGTTTAGGTATGTTACAATGTCAATTGCATAACTCTCGGCTTGAAAATCCCTACAGTACACTTTCAAACCACTTAATGCCCCCTGTGGGGCTTTTCTCAATGAGAAATACTATGAGAAGAAGTCAGCTCTTATTCAAATATTCATTTTGGTACCATCTGTGAAGATGGAAACCCCACCAACAGCTCTCGTGAGTTGAATATTAATTTTGCACAATGTCTTTTTTCAAAGACTGTCTTCAAAAGTGTGCAAATCGACTTTATTGGTTCAGGATGTAAACACCTTTCATTGTTTTTGTAATATATATATATATATATATATATGTATATATAACTGGGGCGTACACCCTTTTTGGATGTTTGGCAGACCTACTCCTCCTATTTGTGGCGTGCGTATTGATGTAGTTCCCCAAATGGAGGGACCTACAGTTTTAAGCCGACTCCGAGCGACAGATACTTTTTTATGAGGAGCTTTGCCATTACTTGCCGAGGGGCGACCGCTATTAGAAAAACCTTTTTCGACATTTTTGTGTTTCACGGAGATTCGAACCTACGTTCTCTCTCTTAATTCCAAATGGTAGTCACGCACCAACCCATTCGGCTACGGCGGCCGAATATCATCCCTTAAGAGAGGTATCCGCTTGATCTAAACAGTTCCACCGCATCGTCCTTGTAATCAATGTCGGGAGCAAAACCGACTAAGAATTCCAGAAGAATGATTGGCCACTTACAGAAAAGCAGATACCACAAAAGAACCAAGATTTCGATCTACCCGGACTGCCTATGTTAATGGCGTATCGCTGCCCCATTGCAAAGAAATGCGAACCCTGGGTTTAACGAATAATAAAACTGTAGGAACCCACGGACTGGCTGAGCTATTCAAATACGCCGATGAGGAGCTTCCGAGAATGAATGCTTGCTTAGTGATTGGAATTTAGGGGAGCTCCGCCCATTATAGACGAAGGACTATCATGAAATCTACACCATTTACTGCATAATTATTTAATTTTCTTGAGTGAAAGACTAAAGTTAACTGGCAACTGATTACACAACAGTGAACTGATTGGACCTTATCAGTGTGGCTTTACGCTTGATACATAAAATATCGACCAGATATTTACAAGGGTCTGGTTCGGAAAGCGAAACCAAAAGATGTGGAGGAGAATGAGGGCTAGAAGTATTTTCAGTTATTAAATCAAAATCCACCGCATTCCTATCTTGTTGCTGTTGACATTTGTAACCCTGGCTTATTGGAGGGCTTCATGTACCCGGCAACTATATTAGCACCGTCAATCTTGAAATCCAACAGAGATCTCTTGTGGTAACTAGTGCAAATTTGGGCTGAATAGGTTGTTGAGCAGTAAAGTATTCTTTCAGCGATACCATTTTGCATCCAAATGTACGTCTCGGTAGCTCTGCAATGAGGCGGTTCTTCGAGTGTTTTGAGGGAAAAACTTCGAATGATGAGCTGAGAGTACTGGACGTACTTGTAGATGTTGAAGGTAGATGCGTAAAACCTCCTCTGTGTTTGAAGAACCAAGTGACTTAGAACTTGTCTCCACTTGGTGTTCTTCGTTGACGAACAGGGAAGGTGAACCATGTAGCTTTGTTGGACTCGTCTAAAATCGTCTGAGTTTACTGCATCAATAGAAAAAAATACGAGTATTGCCTTGAGTGGGTTCGTGAAAAACCACGACAAACTATGAAGAAAGTTCACACCAAACCATACGTGGTGGCCAAAAGACATCACGTGCACTATCGAGGAAATGTTGCAATTCTTGTTTTATGTTCTTCAGTATTAGGTTGGGTTAGGTTAAATGGCTACCCTAGCTAAGGGCTCACTTGGACAAATATTAAAAATCCATCCGTTGTGGGGCCATACATGGGAGAGGAGAAAGGAGAAGGGAAGGAACAAGGAGCCGAGGGATTAGAGACGATTATGACCATACATTTTACGACAACGCCGACGGTGGCTGATTTGCGTTCGTAGTTAGCCGCAACAAGCAACTGATGAACTTCACCAAATTTATGGTATTTACACCGGCTATATCCGCAGGCGTAGCGAAAAAGTGAGAGCCCAGATGTCTTTGCCAGACGAGAGCAGGGCAGCTGAGAAGAAGGTGTTGAGATGATTCCATCTCGTCCTCCAGACAGTTTCTGCAGAACGGACTTGAGGCAGTCCCAAGTCTCTCGGCATGAACACCTAACAGACAATGCCCGGTAAGGATGCCCACCAAATTCGAGAACTGGGGCTTTGTTAGCCTTAGGAGTTCCCTTGAGCGTCCCCGATCTACCCGTGGCCAGAAGGATCTTGCGACCTTGCACGTTTGCACACTAGCTCAGCGCTTGCTAAATTGACTCGAGGCCCATCTTTCCAGGAGCAGACCACAGGTTCTCAGGGGAACCCCAATTCTCTCATTTCGCGACGAAACCATATCCAAAGTTCCCTGTCTAGCCAGCTCATCAGCCCAGCAGTTTCCCTCTATGCAGCTGTGACCGGAAACCCAAATGAGCCTGATGCCGACGTATTCGGATGCAATCGAGAGAAAAGTCAGACATTCCCCGACCAATCTCGAACGCACAAAGAGCGAGCCCAAGGCCCTAATTGCCGATTGGCTATCGGAGTAAATATTTACTTCCTTAACGGTAATTACCAAAGTAAGCAACCAGTCCCCCGCTTTCTTAATTGCGGATACCTCCGCTTGGAAAACACTACAGTGGTCCGGGAGCCTAAATTTAAGTTTGATGGTAGGCTGTTTACAGAATACTCCCCCCACCAACCCTTCCGTCCAATTTCGAGCCATCCGTGAACATGTTTGCCATGCCTGGTTCTTCAGTATTAGAACGACAACTCTGTAGTTAGCAGAACAAGCCTCAGCCTAATAAAAACAATGGCCTTTGTTGTGCTACGCTTAATGTCGCGTGTGATTAAAGAAAATTCAAGCAACTAATTTTATGATTTTCTCGCGCGTATCCATTAAACTGGACATTTAGTGTAGTACGATTTTACATGGAAATTTACGATTTTCTTAAAACTTTTCATTACATTTTTATGACTTTGTTCTCGTCTTTCGTCTTTTTCCACTGCAAATAAGGAGCTGCACTGCGTGTAGTCGCCGCTACTTTGCGTGTGTGCAAGTTGTTTTGCGTACCTGAGGGGGAGGAGGGCTGTAAACGACTCAACTATCGAGACGAGAGGGAGCAAGGAGGAGTGCAGGTAAAATGAAAAATCGTGATAGTTGCTAAAATTGAGCGCACCCCACGCGCCTCTTTCACAAACGTTTCACCAGAAATAGTCAGCCAAAACGACGACGACGACATTGCGGTCATAATTCATTATTAGCAACGCAAAAAGAGAGAAATGACTTTAATTGCCGACAATGAGAGCTGCCACAGCGACGACATGCACATAGGCCGGCATTTGCTAACCATAAATTTTCCGTAGCCTCAATAAAAATCTCGTATTTATAGGCTTTTCGCACAGTGCAGTGCAATAAGCGGTTGTAAATAAATAAATAGAGTGTAAATTTTATTAAACCCAGCGCTCAGTCATTTTGTTTATTGTGATTTAATAAATATGTTGTGTGCAGGAGAATACAAAAATTGAATGTCTACTTCAAGGCGTTTATCAAATTAGCAGCATGTCGATGTGTATGTGTGTGTAATGAAAACACCAATCACACCAATCACGCCTTTAAATGTTCGACAGGCGGTTAATTCACTTGTTAAATATTAAATAAAGCGAACGGAAAATAAATAAATGTAGATGATTTCTGCTCAATAAGTAACTGGAATTAAAAGTACCTTGGAGTTAATATAGTTTAAACGGAAAATTTTGATTACTTTTTGAACAGAAGGTATTCTGCGTGGCAGACACTCCCCTATTTTCGCAATTTTTCGCACGTGCTTGGTGTGCCAAACGGAATACTTGGCGGCAGCGCGCCTAAAAGTGGGCAGCGTGTCGGAAAATGTATGCAAAATTCGTGGACTAACTATCGACATGCCAAGTTTGAGTGACAGAGCTAAAAGCCTGTAAATTTTTATTAAATGCTGGCAATACTTGACGTGCATACGGTCTTGTTTTTTTCCAACTTTCCTTCATTTATTTATTTTTTTTTTGTATTTTTTTTGTTTTTTTTTTTCTTACTTTTCTTTATTTTTTTTTTTATTCCCTTCTTTTATAGTGAAAGTGGAATTGGTGGTCGCGCTTAGGGGCAAGTCACCATTTTTTTGGGTGCCTATTAAAAATCACAAACTCACTGAAGTCGATGACTTTCAGTTTTTAATCAACTTCGGCCCTTCTATGCCTTCTGCCTTTCAGCCTGGGTGTGGAAGAAAAGGTCGCGAATCCTTCGCAAACACTAGAAAGTATGCGCCCTTACATTTATACCTCTCTCTCTCTCTCGCTCTCTTTATGTTTGTGTGAGTATGTAAGTCTATGCGTGTGCAAGCTTGCTAATGAAACTTCCGCTTTTAGCTATTTCTAACTGTAAATATATACATTAGAGTATGCTTTTGTAAATGCATACATATTTACCCATAAACGCGTATATTAAACGGCTGTTCTTCCACATTTCCATCAGTTTTGACTATCTTTCATTGCCTAATAAAAATCGTATAAAGTCAAGTTTCAAATTTTATACAAACTACACAAACTTTTCATCCCAATTCATAGTTTTTCTTTCTTGCTTTTATCCCATTTCACTTGGGGTCAGCTCTCCTCGCAGGTAATCTCCAGAGTCCTCGATCCTCGCTCGTATTGATGTTTAAGTTCGCACGTTTTATATCACTTTCTATTTGCTTCGTCTATGAATGTTGTGTTCGACCTTGCTTCCTTTTGCTGTCGTGCCGATGTTTAACCCGAGTTTCCTCATATCTGATTCAGGCTTCCTCTGGGCATGCCCATAGCACCGCAGACGACTTTTTTGTTTTTTTATATAATTATTGGCGCGATTTTAAGACTTCCATGAATGAATCGATTATTCACTTTGTGACCGAGGCTGACCATCTCAACATGCTCATTTCTGCCGTTTGAAGTTCTCTTTCGTATTACCTTTTTTTATAGACCAGCATTCGGTTTCATATAACGAAGAGGGATGCACGGCGGATTTATATACTTTGACTTTTAGGTGAAGTGGCATTCTTTTGTCACATAGCACCCGGATCCCATTTTAACCATGCCAAATTTACCCTATGCTGCATGTCTTCATTAAGGCGACCCGGTGGTTTAGAAATTTGAAAAAATCGATTTTTTTTGTTTCCGATATTTCGAAAGCATAGTATTTTAAAAATATACTTTGAAATTTTCATGCGGAAATTCCTAATATTATAGCTTCTACCGCCCATTAACTAGGTAGTGAGTGGTCCGCGCGCTCCTGTACCTCAAACTTTAAAGTCATTTATCTCGAAACGACTTTTTCGGCCTGGTGTTGTCAAAGAAACAGGAAAAACTAAATTCCCGTACTAGAATCCTTTTATTATTTCAATTATTTCGTATTTTTTTGATTAAGTAACTGAAAAAAACCTGATTGTTGGAGTTTCAAATTCAAAACCTCGCCATTTCCTCAATTTTTTTTTCTAGTACGGGGCAGAGCTACAGTCATACTAATTAATAACTTTTTTGGTTTTCGTGTTTCAGATAAATAGAAGAGCCAAAATGGAGAACACCGTTCATGTCCAATATTTCTGCAGGGTCAACTTCAGCGCGATTTTTAAAATTATTAAAATTAAAAAAAAAAAAAAAATTTCATATTTGTATGTAATCGAAATTAAATAAAAAGCCTAAAAAATTTAAATATCGTTAAAAAAAAAAATCCGGAAAACATCCTAAAATTTCAAGCTCTAGACCACCGGACCCCCTAACTTCTCCAGTATTTCTTAAAACGAAACCTAAGTACTTAAGTATGGGAACCTCATTTAGTGGGCTGCCGTCCAACCAAATTGGACCCTCCTGTGCTTTCCCTGCTTAGTTTTAGCCCATGCGACTCGTGGTTGCTTTGCCACTGATTGTGTGGGGCTTGAATATCTTTTGCATCTTCGCTCACTAGCACAAAGTCAAGACGTACACTACAACTATGAGGAGGAGCTCGGCCAAACACCTAACACAAGCGTACGCGCCAATTATTTATTATTATTTTATTTGTAATTAAATAAATCAATGCGGAGCTGAAGAGGTCTGCACAAGAATGTTCACGCGTGACAACGCTGGTGAACCCAGCTGAAAAATGGCGTTAAAAGTTAGGTAGGCGATTTTAATAGGACATCGATTATTTTCGTATTTTCCCATTTTGTTTTGCCTTTCTTTTTATTTGACTTTATGCTGTGGTATCTGTCTTTTAATGCCTTACAGTTTTTCGCCCACATACTCGTATATGTATGTAGAGTTCTTAATTGCACGAAAAGCGAAGTACACAAAAATTCTGCACAGCTTACGTGACACACTTTTTCACGATGGTAAAAGTTGTAAGAGTAGAAAATAGGATGTATTTTTTTTCCTTTTTTTCTGAACACAAAGGAACTAGTCGCCTTCTATACCTGTAAAGAGGGCATTAGACAAAGACCTTGTCTCTCGCATATTATAAAATCTGTAACTTTGTAAAGGACTCACCTATGTTGCAATTCACTGTTAAGGGTCTCGCTGGTAAATCAGTCAGAGAGAGTGCAAAAATCTGTGCTTAGCGGAACTCGAGGAGCTCCACGAACCAGCTACTCTCTACAGCTCACCGCCATGGTTAAATGTTGTTGTTGCGTCGAAGCACAAAGCCTCAGCCTATAAGATTGCCTGCGGGCGTTCCAAAGTCTTATAAACTTCGAATTCTTTGCTTCCTCTACCTAAAATTGAATAGAGCACAACCCTGCAGTAGGCTGAGGGCTGAAACAAAAGTCCGATATTAACGCTTCCAGACTGTGGTATTGCTCTCCAGTGCTCTTTAAGAAAACCATCATTTACTATGATAGCCCGCGGCCACTAAATTTATAGGCTACTTTCCTTTGAGTTGTATCTGCGTATTTCTTTGAAATGCGAGTACTTCATGCACTGTAAATGCGATTTTTAGATTATCTCGGCACTAGCGCCATCCAGCGGGGTTTTGTACAAGCATACTTATTATCATGTAAGCAATATATAGGTATTCGTAGCAAGAGTCGGGACAGACTGCAAATAAAATTTTTGGAAAAGTCCTGGCGCCTGCTTCTTTAATTGCAGCTACCTCCACTTGAGAAACACTACAGTAGCCCGGCAGCCTTCATTTTGATCTTGATGGAGAGCTCCTCGCAGAATATTCCCCTACCAACTCTTTCGTCTTACTTCAATCCATCCATAAATATGTTCCGTATGCTCTGCCTCCAAATATTCCACTCCGCCTACTCCGCTTTGAGGGATTTTGAATGGAAGAAGTAGCGCCCGGCCTAACCGAGGGTGTACATGGATCAATCACCATGGGGACGAACGCTAAGTTTCTAGGAAACACTTGAGTGTCCCTAGCTTAAGTCTAGTCTGTGGCCTGAACACCTGAATCTAATTGCAGTAATCCAATAAGAGCAGACCTTTAGATCCTCTCTAGCTTCTTAACTGATGTCATCCTTTCTAGCGAGTTCTACAAGACAGTTTCAAAGAAGCAGTAGATTAGTTGCTTACCTCTGCAATTACTGTAAGGGAGGTAAATATCTACTCCGACAGCCAGGCGGCAATTAGGGGTTTGGGCTCGTTGTTTGTGCGTTCGAAATTAGTTGGGGAATGTCTGACTTCTATTTAGACTGTATCCCAATACTTCGATACTAAGCTCATTTGGGTCCCCGTTCACAGTGGCTTAATGGGAAATTGTTGGATAGATGAGCTGGCCAGACAGGGGACCCTCGAGACAGTTCCACCGCAAAATGAGAGGATTGGAGCTCCCTTGAGAATTTGCGGTCTGATCCTGGAAGGATGGGTTTCGCGTTTATACTGTGAGTAGTGCGCAGAAGTCGCCATATGCTTCTGACCACGGTGAGATCGGGAGCGCTCGGGGGAGCTTCTGAGACTAACAAAGCCGCAGCTATCAAATTTGGTGGGGGTCCTTATCGGGCATTGTCCATTAGGCATTCATGCGATGAGACTTGGGGTTGCTTGAAATCCTTTATGCAGAAGCTGTTTGGAGGATGATGTGCAATCATCTCCGCATCTTCCTTTCGGCTGTCTCTATCTCATCAGGCTAAAATTTAGATACCTGGGCTTTAATTTTTTGAAGTGAAACTTCTTAGGCGTCGATGAACAAGCGAGAATGGAGAGTAAAATTTCAAGGCCATGCAACGTTTTGGGCATTTTCGTTCCGCGAGAGTGAAAAAAGATATAACGCATAGGAAAAGGAGAGAGAGAGCTATACCTTATAAATATCTTAGATACACTTTAGGCTATTTTTCCTGAGCTATTTTTATGGTTGCTAATTTCTTGTGAGAAATGAAACTGCCTACTTTTTGGCGCTTGTTTGTTGGTGCAAACTTGTAGGAAATATATTTTTGGTGCCTACTTTTTGGCGTTATATTTCCTTGCTGCCTACTGTTTGGGCGTTTTTTGTCCCAATTTTTTTGGCGTTTTTTTGTGCCTACTTTTTGGCGCTTACTTCCGTTTCCTGGCTAGTGCTTGTGCCTACTATAAAGTGATATCCATTCCGGCGTCAGATTTATTGGTATTGCCTTGCGGTAATTTGTACCGTTGCTGCAGTCCTGGAATAGCTGCGTTTGTGCGGATGATAAACGTTCGAGGTAGTGCGCGTTGTTGCCACGGTTTGTGTCCGGCGTTTACGTACACCGGTCGACCCTTCTCCGTGTTTTGTAAATTTTGTCTATTTGTATTCTCTACAAATGTTGTGAATTTCTTTAGATGTACCTATATTCTTTCTCTCTCTCTCTCTCTCATCCTTTCTGGGGTCTCTCCCTCTTTCTTTGTTTGCCTTGAAAGTTTCACTTCTGTTATGTGTACTACGCTACACGAACTTTTTTTTTAAAGCTGCGGATATAGCAGGTTTAGATATCAGACACCTGTTGAATTTCATCAGTAGCTGGAACCGGCTAACGCAATGTAAAAGTCACTGGTTGATCATCATGCCCTAATTCAAAGCTCTTCGACTGTTGGGCAGACTTTATCTGTAGGCGTGGACATTTAAATGATGTGATTTTTCACATATAATTGATAAGAGTCGTTATTTGCTATTTCGAATAAAAATATGTGGTAAAATCTTAAGAAATCTAAATTTTTACGTGCTTTATTTTAAAGCAACATCTCGCCGCGTCTTTGGGAACAGTCTTTACTTTGATAACTAGAATATTTTTTACTGTTATTACACACTTCGTGGCTGCAGAAAATTAGCGACAAAAATTAAAAAATAAAATGAAATTTAATTAAACCCAATTTTCTGTGTAGCGCCAATTACATTCGATTGCTGTCTACTGCATTTTGTGCCGCCCAATTAAATCTGTCGACGGTCGACTGTCACATAAATTGGCATCACCAATTGGCAAAAGCAGTGTGGGCCGTTGCTTTTTGCTATCATTCTAAAAAACACGATCGTTCAGTTGCTTCTTGTTGTGCTACAAAATTTGCGCTTTTCTCTAGTTTTATTAAAATATAAATACACAAAAAATTTTATGTATATTTGTATATATGCATGTACAGTGGTGGACATAAAAGTAATAGGGCCTTAAGGGAAATATTAGTTTCTCATGTTTTGTCTGAGCGAAACTTAGTAAGTTGGGCCTTTGTCAAAAAAAAAAAAATTAAATTTCTGATCTTAAAATTGCCCTCAATTCGTAAAAATGACATGGTCAAAAAAATAATGTTGGGAAAATTTAAATTTTTTTTAATTTTTTTATTTTCCATTTTACCTCAGTTCCTCTCAGTTTCGCTCAGTTCCTGATGTGCATAGCACCGAAAAGTTTGAACGCGTTTTTCTCCATACTGCATTTTTCAAGTCGGTTGGATTCATAACTGCAACAAATTTTAATTATAGCTCTTAATATTATAACTGTATTAAAAGAAACATAATTTTAGGACGATTTCTCTTTTTTTTTTTAAATTCACCTTTTTTTAAATTTAATTTTTTTAATTTTCAACTTTATTTTGGAAAAAGGTTTTAAATTTTTGAAAAAAAATGTTGTTATTAATGTTAACAAAATTAAAATAAATTTGAAAATTTTCAACACAATTTTTGTTTCTCCACCACTCGTTCTAGCCTTTACAACGAACGATGTCAAACTGATTGGTCTAAAACTTTTTGATAGAGAATAGTCCTCTTTTCCTTGTCCTTTGAGACCTCTGGGGTTGCATATGCTGCTTCCCCACACAATGTTCTGTGAGTTTGCCTCACAGTCCACTATTAGCCCCAGATTACTGAATTCTGCATACTTGACTACTTCTCTTAGCTCCCTCGAAGGAAGTGGCTGTTAAGAGTCGTAGGGTAGGTAGGCCGAAACTATGATAGCTTCGACACTGTTCCCACCCTTCTAGCACTTTATTTTTGCAACAACGATATCTCTGGAGCATAGCTCTTTTAAATCGTGTGTTCGATCAATCTCGGCATGGTGATACATGCTCGCGGTCTCACATTCCCTTCACAATGAAGTATTTGGTCCTACAACATAGCACGTAGACCACGGATACACTTGTGACATACCTATGGTTCTTGTATTAGTATTATGTGTGCGTTCTTGTATTAGTATTAGTAATTAGTGTCGCTTTCAATGCGTTTCAATCAACTTGCAATAATGTTCTGCCTCTTAATCGCTTTTTGATTACCTGTACACATTTACATGTCCACGACTGTGTATAAAAAGAGATAGAAAATAAATGTCACCGAAACGTTTTATTGAATCAGCCATGTCTAAGACAAATCTTTTATTTGCTAATCCCAAAATAAAGTCACACGCCATAAAAAAATCCACGACAAAGAGAAGACAAAATAATCACTTTGATCAGTTCGTGCATGGATATGTAGATTTGTTTTCGTGTAAGATAAGTCTATAAGACACAAAGATTTAAACCATTTCATTGCACTTTGCACTTTCTAGTTGCTTTATATGATTCGCAGAAAATGGGGAAATCAAAATAGAATCAAAGTATTTTTTTTTGTTTTTGTTTCCTTGTTCATCCTCTCGGGAGCATAGGGACTCGACAAGACTCAGTCTGGTGTTGGTTTCGTTAATCTGTTTTTGATTTCTGGCAGGGTAGGTGATTAGCCTAAGTATTAGCGTTTATAAAAAACTTTGTGCTTGGCGAGACAGCCGTCGTAAATTCGCTTTCCAATTTCATTGCGAACATATCAAGATGTACATATATTTAGCCGTTTATGCAATATAAAATTATCTACTGAAACAACGAAGCAGACACAAATCTACAAATATATTTGAATGTTTACATATAAAATAAATCTACACTCAGCCCATCCGATAAAAAACACAGCCAGGTCACATAGTGGCATAGCTGCTTTGGTCAGCTGAATATTTTAATTTTAGCTTTTAATCGTATAAAAAGCTTTTCAGTTGCCAAAAACCAAAAAAAAAAATAATAATAACAAAAATAATAAATGGACACGCAAAGGCCAGGAAGCAGTGGAAAATTAAGCGATTTCGATATTAGCAGCCGATAGCACAACACGCGACAAATTTGGAACGGCCTAAAGTGGGAGTGCGTTATATTTAAAATATAAAATATTTATATGTGTCAAAGTATGGGTATACGCACACCTATATATAATGTTGAAAATCAGATTTGATTTATGTTTTTTGTAAACACAAGCAGCTCGTCTATGTGGTAAAACGTGCTGAGGCGGACATTTTCTCGATGAAAAATTAATTGTTTTCATTGCCGTTTTATCAACTAATCCTGAAGGCATATTTGTCAAAGATTTGTTAAATTTATTAGAGTTAGTCAGTGAAGGAAATAAAATATACGCACATGTCGAACATGCCCACGCACCTATTGAGATAAACAATTTTGTCAAATAATTTTTAAAATTTAATTTTAGCTAATTATCAATAGAAACAAAATGTATTTATTGACTAAAGCCATATGAATAAAAGTTCAATTTTAACTAATTTTCAATAAAGAATATAATTCATTCTTTAATTAAAGCCGTATGCAGCAAAGTTCAGGACTTTGTCTAAAATTCAGATCTAGAAAATTTATCAAATTTTTAAAAAAATTTCCAAAGTTTTTAGTCATAATTGGGTAAGCAAAGGACTATAATTTCAATTTTGGCATAATAAAGTGAAAGTCTGAATCGTCAAGCAATTGCGCTGATTTCCAACAACTTTTTGTAGTAATGGTATTCTGTATTTTCTTCGACAGACACATGTTTTGGAAAGCCTAAACATCGTAAGAAAAAAAAGTGCCTGTACTATAGCGTAGTATACATAACCGAAGTGAAACTTTCAAGGCAGACAAAGAAAGAAAAAGATATCCGTGAGAGAATGAGAGAGAGAGAGACAGAGAGACAGAGGGAGAGAAAAAATATATATATCTAAATAAACTCACAACATTTACAGAGAATACAAATGGACAAAATTTACAAAAAACGGAGAAGGGTGGACCGGTGGAGGTAAACGCAGGATACAAACCGTGGCAGCAACGCGCACTACCTCCAGCGTTCCTCACCCGCACAAACGCAAAGTTTCCAGGACCGCAGCATCGGCACAAATTACCGCAAGGCAATACCAATAAATCTGACGCCGTAATGGATATCATTTTCTAGTACGCACAAGCACTAGCCAGGAAACGGAAATAAGTGCAAAAAAGTAGGCACCAAAAAACAACGCCAAAAAAATTGGGACCAAAAAACGCCCCAAACAGTAGGCACCAAGGAAATATAACGCCAAAAAGTAGGCACCAAAAATATATTTCCTACAAGTTTGCACCAACAAACAAGCGCCAAAAAGTAGGCAGTGTTATTTCTCACTAGAAATTAGCAACCACAAGGAAAAATTTAGGAAAAATAGCCTAAAGTGTATCTAAGATATTTATAAGGTATAGCTCTCTCTCTCCTTTTCCTCTCATGCCCAAAACGTTGCATGACCTTGAAAGTTTACTCTCCATTCTCGCTCGTCCATCGACGCCTAAGAAGTTTCATTTCAAAAAGATAAAAAAAGCAGAAAAAAATTATCGAAAATCAACGCGGTTTTGCAGAGACTTTAAATTTTCATGGCAAAAATAAATAATACTTCATTTTAGCGTTAACTGGTGGGCGCTACGCTATATTTGTACTAAAATTAAATGTTTTTAAAAATTCTGATTAAAAATTTAGAAATTTTGATGGAAATTTGGCTTTAATTAAAGAATGAAATTTATTTTGATTGAAAATTATGTAGTTAAAATTATGATCACAAATTAGCCATGAAATGCCGCGCATGGAAGGTGGCGCAATGAAACCACCTGCAGAACAGCTCGGAAATTACGGCCGACTATCAATGCTAAACGCACGGAACTTTTACTAAGAAGAGATCAGCACAGTCTTAACACACTGATTTCAGTTGTAATGGGTTACTGCGTAATAGGTAGACACGTCCAGAGGATGAAAAAACTATAATTCACGACTTCTGCTAGATGAGGGAGGAAGAGACGATCTCGTACGAACTGTGCCATTGTTTTGCTCTATTCAGACGTAGATTTACTAGTTTAGGTAGACAATTTTTTAATGAAATGGAGGATTTCAGTTCTGCAGGAATCAGGGATATTCGCAATTGTTTGCAAGGCACACAGGGAAAGATAAGGACAACTTCCCAATGCGGCATCACAATGGGCTATGATCATGAGTGCATCCCACAGTGGACAACCGCTTCAACCTAACTTAGCCTAGACCAACAAAGCACATATCAAAAATATTAAATTAATTGCTACATTACTAAGGTGGCAAACATTCACGACCAAAGAGTTTTGAAACAATTGCAACAAATTTTTAGAGTGCAAAATCGAATGGACCCGAATTTAATCTCCAAATCGCCGATAAAACTAAATGGAATCGTGCTGTTTTTAAAGGGAATATAAATAGAAAATTTATCACATTTGACAGTTGTGAGACAGACAAAAATCGCGACAGAAAGGCGCTGAAGCCCTCCCACTGGGACAATCCTCTAAAATTGCCCTTTTCTCCATACACCAATACTTAGCGTAAACTTAAAAAAGACTAATTAAAAGATGGCCCTCAAGATCCCCAGAGGACTTCCTTTTATTACAGCGACTCACCTTTCCATTATGCTCAGTAAGCCCTGCAGGTTTCATAAATCAACGAAAAATCCCATGCATTTGCTTCAAAAAAAAAAAAAAAACATAAAAAAAATTTACTGAAAATGTATGTGGAGACGCCTCGATCGATTTACAAGCGGGCGTAATATATATATAATGGCGCAAAACTAATCATCCGAATTTGTTTTTGAATAAATTTTTAGCTAAATAAAAAACCAAAATGATTTTGTGTGAAGAAAATCCTTATTTTGATATTTAAACGCTCCACTACTTGCCAGTTTGTATACCGCAGCTGTCTTGTTCACAAGTATGAAATATGATTGGCGTATGATATCATTTGCAAAACTTAAAAATCTTCCGATAGGATACAAATACGTATGTCGGTGCTTCGTTAGAGCCGTATTTTGCACTGTACGCATTTGAATACAACTTGAAAAGCTGTGCGAATCTCATTATGAAACTTTCAGGTATTGTTGAGAATAATCAAAGTTATTAATGACAGAAAAAATAAAAAAAATATCTGCGTGGATATTTTCCAAAAATCACAAAAAATATTGTTTTTTCCATAATTTTTGAATAAAAAAATTAAACTTTTTTCCAAAAAAAATTTTCGTAACAAGTATATATTGTAAAAACAAAACAAGAAAAATTAAGGCAGAGTCCAAATTACTTGCCTTACTTCACATGGAATCGCTCATTTGGTTCTATGTCTATTTACTTTACTAAAAATTTTTTTCCATGTGAGCATAGGGCCTCGACAAGACTCTTCCATCGTACACGGTTCTGTGCTGTTGTTTTTGCACCGTCCCATGAGATGACGGCATCTGCTAGTTTGCGCAGCATCGACCTTCTCCAAGTGTTTTTTGGTCAACCGCAACCTTTGCTTCCTTGCGGGTTCCAGTCCAGTGCCATTCTCGTGATGCTATCTGGGTGTTTTCTCAGTGTGGTGATATCCATCGCCACTTTCTGCGTTTGATTTGCCTAAGCATGGATTCCTCATTCGTTAATCTCCACAATGCGTCGTTACTGATGGTGTTTGGACAGAATATTCTGCAGATGATGAGGAAGCATTTGTTGACGAAAGATTGTAGCCTCTGTGTGATGGTGTTAGACACCAGCCTCGTTTCACTTCCGTATAACAATACCGCCTTTACGCATGAGCCGAATATTCGTAGTTTAGTGCGCCTAGTGATCGGCAAGCTCCTCTATACTGTATGCATTCGCCTGAATGCCGCCCTTGTTTTCTTTAGCTTGCAGTTGACATCATCATCTGCTCCACCATCTGCCGTGATGATGCAACCGAGGTAGCAGAAGCTTTCGACAAATTCTACCTGACATCCGTCAATCATTATCTGCCTTGTGTTATTGTAGTTAACTCTCATAGCCTTGGTCTTGGTGATGTTGACCTCCAGTCCGACAGTGCGTGCCAGCGCGACTATTTTGTACGCCTTCGCTTGGATGTCAGAGAGCTTGTGAGAGAGGAGACAGATGTCATCGGCGAAGTCCAGGTCCTCATGATGTCTGATGAAACTCCATTCGATGCCTTTTTTGTGCAGAGTCAGTTAGCTCATGACGTCATCAAGGACGATAGCGAAGAGAAGGGGCGACAGGGGACAACTTTGCCTTACGCCCCTGAAACACTGCCAGTTCGGAGTTATCGTAGAAGGCTTTGATGAGGCGGATTATCTTGGCGGGAACTCCCTTTTTACTCAATTCCCCTGTTTCTCGTTTGACAGGGTCGAACGCCTTCTTAAAGCCTACGAACAGAATGTAGAGCGGGGAGCGCTACTCAACTGATTGTGAGGGCGAAAACCAGCTTGCTCGTTTCTTAAGGAGCGTCCGATACTAAAAAAAGAGTTTCAAAAATGTTTCGAGAGCTGGATCAAACGCTGGCATAAGGGGGCTAGCAGTCGATGGGGAGTGCTTTGAAAGCGATAATATAACTTTTGAGAGTTATTTTGTATTTTGAGTTTTGTGAATATATTCGGGAACTTTTTGATCAAGGTGAAATGTTTCAGCAAACAATTATTCGCCTTTCAAATTAGATTCGTTTTCCATATTTTCGTAAGAATCGTAAAAGGTGATCTGTAGCTGCGTGAACATTTATTGAAAACGAGTTGCATTCCGATGGAGCTAATCGTGGTAAATAAGCCGTTTATGCAAGGCTTCCCAGTTGGGCGCCCAAACCTTGTTCTTGGCATTTACACTTCTTGGTGCCTTGGGCACAATTGATGTTTGTTAAGACATCGCTGCGTAATATTATGCGGCTCTAAGTAGATATAAAAAAAAGTCAAGAAGCAAAGCTGAAACTGGTAAGAAGCAGAGACATTTTCTGCAGGCATTCTTGTATGTGTGTGGCAACAATCTTAACAGTACGTGCATTGTGGCATGCAATATGTTGCACACATCTATTGGCCACATAAACTTTGTTGTTTATGATTCTAACTGTCGTTGAGCAATTTCTGCTGCTCCATTTAAGTTAGTCAGTTTCATGGTTCTGATGTGTCGTTAGAGTCTGAGCAGCTGCCACTGGAGTTTATCACCGCGTAATGACTTTACTAAAAGTTTCTTTGCTGAAATAAAAGTGAACGACGGAAGAACAGATGCAAGTGGATATTCGGAATTGCAATTTCTTTTCAAGTGCAACTGATGGTGATGCAATGAAGCAGACTTAAGAAATTCATTTTGTTGCAGAAAAATATAAGCATATATTTTATATTTCAACTACCCAAAAGCCATTTGAAGGGGTTTTCCTTAGGTGCGCACAAGCTTTCACAGTGTATTACGGTTATCTGAATTAAGCCACAGGTGTTAAATTCAGTGGGAGTATTAAATTTGTGTGGGGAGTTAACCAAAAAACGCTTCAAGTTCGGCATGCCGAAAAATTATAGGAATCCCAAGAATTTGGAAGGGGTGTTTTTAAAAAATTCCAAAATTATAGGAATCCCAAAAATTCTGAAAGGGATGCTATTAAAAAATTTCAAAATTTTTTCTATAAAAAAAGTCAACGTTTGTTGTACTTATTTGAATATAACTCGAAAAGTTGTAGGAATCCCAAAAAAAAAAAAAATGTCAAAAATTCAAAAAAAAAAAAAACAAAAGAAAAAAAATTTTAAAAATTGTGATATTATTCTTCACAAAAATCAATGTTTGTTGTAATTAATTGAATATAACAATAAAAGGTATAGGAATCCCAAAGATTCTGAAGGAGGTGTTTTTAAAAAATTACACAAAAAAAAGTGAGTGTAGCGTAGAGAAATACATAACAGAAGAGAAACTTTCAAGGCAGGCAAAGAAAGAGGGAGAGACCCGAGAGAGAATGAGAGAGAGAGAGAGAGAAGATATCTAAATAAATTCACAACATTTGCAGAAAATACAAATAGACAAAATTTACAAAAATAATACACGTGGTATATCAACTGCGTATATATAGCGTCTGTCGCCAACGCGTACTGCCACAGCACGCACAATACGACCTGTCGTATTCTACAATAACTATATGTTGCTTTCTCTCGCTTCGATGTATTAGCTCTTGGTGTTAGAGCCGTGCGCACATATAGCGTCTAACACTATAACGTGCATACACAAGGCACGCGAATGCGCAATACTATCTATCCTACTCTAACAATATGTTGCTCTTTTTCGCTCTACTATAGTAATATGGCGTTCGTGCTCTACGTTTACGCGTCACTCTTTTTCTCTCTCTGTTATATTCTAACTCCTTGTATATAATATATACTTGGTTCTCTCTTGCTCCTACAATACGAGTAACGTCATATGACTTAGACTGGAGCTTTAACGTAGGAGTGGGAGAAAAGTCGAAGGACCGCACAAAAGGGAGACGTGAATAGCCTAAAGTGTATCTAAGATATATATAGCGCCCGCCATCTATCGTTACGGATTTGAACTAGGTATTATTTGAAGAATGGTAACACTTAGCTGCCATCTGATTTGACAGAAAATTAGTTTTGTTCTTCCGCTGAACGAAAATGGTTGTGTATACGCTCAAAGAACGCTGGGAAATATTGCGACATTACTTTGAAAATTACGTACGGCAATGGGAAGAAGAAAAGCACCGAATGAAGCGTATGTGCGTTACCCGAAAATATTGCTGCTGTGGCCGAGAGTGTTCGTGAATCACCAAGAACATCAGTTCACCGTCGTTCTCAACAATTGGGCATGTCATAGCTGTCATATAGCCGCATACAATCGAAAATGTGTTGAAAAATTGGACCGATCGTATGGGATGGTGCATGGCACAGTTTGGAAAAATATTGAGTAGTTTCTTTTTTATAGCATTTTTAATTCCGTAAAGTTATATGGCGGACCCTATATAAGGTATAACTCTCTCTCTCCTTTCCTCAACGTTATATCGTGTTTCCCTCTCGCGGAACGAAAATGCCCGAAAACGTTGCATGGCCTAGAAATTTTACCCTCCATTCTCGCTCGTCCATCGATGCCTAAGAAGTTTCACTTTAAAAATAAACGAAAATTTTCCAAAATTGTGATCGCGGAAAACAATTTTTTAATATGTATCTTTTATCCTAAAAAACTAAAACAATGCAAATGTTAAAAATAACCGAGAACCCTACACCAGAGTTATCAACATTCAATAAATCTAAAAATAATTTTTTTTTTCAAAACTTTCTCAGTTTTTTCTTATTATCCTTAAGCCTACAAATAATCCAATTTTCAGAAACATTTACAACAATGTCCAAAATACTTGGGTCAATTGGCATGGAATCAATCGCTGCCATGGAGAAAATGCGTGACATCGTCAAGTAAAAAATGTATCAAAAAATCAACGAGAATTTTGAGTTGCCTCAAACATACAATTAAATAGGCAACAAAGTTGCATACCGAAAATTGTTCTAAAAATGTTGAGTAAAATGTATGAATTTTTAAAGGTTAAGTTAGGTTAGGTCAAATGTTTGCCCAGAGAGAAAGAAAACTTGGATGAAAAAATCAAATTTGTGTTACCATTGCAGAGCAATAAGGAGCAGGGAAATAAAGAGCAAAGAAAGAATAGGGGATCATGAGCGAACGATGACGGAGTTACGGTTGTGTTAACCACTACCTGGTGCTGATGAAGTTTATCAGGTTGCTCATATCAAGGCCTGCTAGTATCAGCAGGTGTAGCACAGAAATGAGAGCTAAGATGCCTAAATCTTAGCCCCGCGAAAGCAGGACAACTAAGGAGAAGGTGCTGAGATGAATCTACCTTGCCCTCCATACAGCTAGCGCCAACGGGTTCGAGAAAGCCAAGTATCAAAGCGTGCTTATCTTCCGAACAGTTTTGTATGTGAATTTTTGGATGTATTCGAAATTGTACGTATTTTTAAGGACTTTCGACAAAGGGTGAAAATTGGATCAACTTCGATTATTTCTGTGATTTTATTGACATTTTTTACATTATCGACATTTTCTTTAACATGAAAAATGCCTGAGCGAATGGACGAAACCAAAATTACCGACTTAATTAGCCGTTACAGTAACGGCACCATAAACACCATTTACAATTTCAGCGGCCTGGCTTGCATTTTCGTTTTTATCATAGAAAAATTGTAAAATGTACCGAATTTTCTCTTAGTTGACTTCCATTGTTGACACCCTGTTACTTAGAGCTGAATGGAGCAAGCAAAAAACAGCAAAAGAATTTTTTAGTGTAAAATTTCACCTTGGGAACGAGCATAAACTGGAATAGCTTGATCGGTATTTTACGAGATATCGATCACTACAACCATCTACCCAAAAAATAATGGATTTATTTTTCCCCAAACTAATATATTTTTGTAAAAAAAAAATAATATTGTAATAGGCAAAGTAAGCACATTCATACAGGCTGTACCAACTCAATCCGGTCATTTGGGTGATGATAAAAGGTTTTCCAATAACAGATGCTATTTTCAATAAGACTGCGCTATCGAGAGATGATTAACAACTTTTTATGACCGGAATTGGATGGTATTGATCTGGACAACGTTTATTTTCAACAAGACGGCGCTACGTGCCACACAAGCAACGAAACCATTGATCTTTTACGGGAAAAGTTTCCGGACCGGGCTATCTCTCGAAGAGGTGATCACATTTGGGCACCAAGATCTTGTGAGTTAACACCTTGTGACTTTTTTCTTTGGGGCCACGTAAAAGAGAAGGTCTACGCCAACAGCCCAGGGCTGATTCAAGACCTCAAAGATGGAATTCGTAAGGCCATCGAGGACATAGGGCAGCCACTTTGCAATTCGGTTATGGAAAATTTCATGAAAAGGATATTGTCCTGTAAGCGTGGTCGTGGTGGTCATTTGCCTGATGTTTTCCACTATTAACGGCATACCTTCCTCTTTATAATGAAATAAACATCCGATCATTTATATTAAAAAATAGCATTTTTCTTTGAATATCAAAATAACACCTCTTATTGAAAAACCCTTTAGTACCCGTAAGTCCCATGGTTATCTATGAAAACAGGGAGGCCATACTAGGGTTGACACAGATCCTTATGGCTGCCTGTGTTTAGACCCAGACTTCAATCCGGGACTAATGGGGAGTTATCTAAACCCAACCTACATAGTCAATTAAGATTACGTGCCTTGAGCGCTCTGTAAGACCTGTCAGGTTTTAAAAGGGCGAAGAAACAGAGAATTCTTCTGCAAGTAGTTTCAGCAAGATTTCACTCCGCTTACTTGGATTGCAGAGGTTCACTGCTCCAGCCCGCTTGCAATCTGCTTCCACTCCAGTATGCCATAATCAGGATCTTACTGGACTCGGTCCTGATGGCCCTCAGGCCACTTGTTTTTAATCAGCCGCTGCTAACGTTGAGAACAGACGCCGACCAAGATAAATGCTCATTCTGAGTCTGACGCTCCCGGATTTTTTCTTCCACACAAATCATGTCTGCAAAAACAAATTGAATCTCACGAAAACGTTACATTTTTTAGAAATGCATAAGCACAACTTTTTCTTCGAGAGCATTTTTCTAAAAATCTTATAACGTTTCTAAATCAGCGAACCTTTCTAATAGAGTATGGCGGGCTTACTGATTACTTCTTTGGAAATACCGCCTTGACACGATTGACTCGATAAAATTCACATAGCTGCAAGGCTAGAAGGCCTTTCCGCAAATCGAATTCAACAAGTTTTTTGAGTACTGGACGAATTTTTGGTATAATTGTAAAGCATCATCAGAGGAAAGGCGGGCTTGGATGTTGGTTTACTCAGAAAGTGTTGAAATATATTTGAGGAAATAAATAAATATTCCAAAACTTTAAAGCAATTTAATCTTACTTTCAAGCACAATCAGGCAGTACATAAATAGAAAAGTAAATAGAACTTATGAGCTTCTACTCTCAAACTTACCACAAATTATGTTTATGAACATTTAAGTGCGTCACGCAGTTAACCACTTCCGAGCAATTCAAATTGTCAACTCAACCCTTTGTTTGTTGTTTGTGTGACTATCAACCACATTAGTGCATATTTGTATAGTCACATGTGGATGTGTGTAGGTATGCACGCATAAGTACTCAACTACATGCGTGCTTGCTCCCTAAAGCTGTTGCGTACAAATGTTAACTAAATAAATGTCATTGTTATTTGCTATCATTACATACAGCAACAACTTTTGCTACAAAAACAACAACAAGTCCACAAACAATTAAAGGGACATATTTTGCAGACATTCCGGAGTCAGCCCGCAGACAATCAAATGGCAATGCAGGCACACACTTGCGTGTGTGACAGTTGGTAAGAAAGTCTTATTAATTCGTTCCAAAGAGGTGAATGTTACGATGTAAATTCGTGTGTAGTATTCATGAAACAATTCGTAACAGCAAAAATAAAATGCAAATTACCTGCGAACAACAAATCGAGAAAATATATTCATACGAACACACATACAAGTATGTCTATTCCCCTTTATATGTATGCATGCGTGTGGTGGTATAATGGTAAAAGGGGTCTTTTTGTTGACGTGTGCGATTTACGGTAGTGATTGTCGTTCGAGAGAATACATTTTCTGGCTTTTATGCGGCCTCGGTAGTTTAGCGTAAGTGCACTAGCCTGCCATCCCAGAGGTTGTGAGTTCGAATCCCACGTAAAGCACGGTCCTCGCATTCTTCCAAACTTACCTCCTTTCCTAGTTTCTATATAAAAAAAAAATCATTCCTCAACCCCAACAACCTTATCCGTCCAATCCTTACTCCCGCACAAAAAGTCAGCGCATTACTTGTATTGTGGCTGCTAAAACAACCAAAAAAAATAAAGAAGAATACACACTTACACATTGCAACAGTGGTGCCAGCAAGGGGAAGCGAGCTATCGCGGTAATAGCGCAGATACACCAAATTTAGCGAAGTCCTCAACCATCTATGCGATTCTTATGGCAGAAAAATGTGACACACAGGTGGCGCTTCAAGCAGTAAGAAGGCGTTGCTCCTAAGCAACGACAGGTGGATATAGTCCCACTACTTAGGACTGGTAACGGCAGACTAATCTCCTACCCTGTCAGAAAGCAAAATAGATTAACGAAACCAACGCAAGACTGAGTCTTGTCGAGGCCCTATGCTCCCAAACAAAAAAAAAAACTTATAAAATAAAAAAAGGGAGATCATTTGAGATCTCAATATTTTGTTGATTCGATTCAATTTTCAATAGATCGACGCTAGCCCGTAAGTAGATTTTGATTTTGAGGAAGGATTTTAATGAAAATCCATATAAGAAGCATTCAATTCTTATATGGTCCCCGCGTTAGCTGAATGTGCTTCGTTTTTGGATTAGCGGGTATGTTAATAAACTAATTGTAATTATCGTATCAAGTGGAAGCAATTTTCCTGAAGTCAGGCATCGGTATAACGGTTTCTAGGTGGGGCATAGGGCTTCAACATTTAGATTAAAGTTCGATTTATTTGAAACTAGAAGTTTTATTTCTCTCCATGAATAGCCTGCTTTTAGCGCTTCTGCATCCACCTGTCGCTTCAGGTGTTGGCTCGCCTTTCGCGTCTGCTTCTCCTTTGGATATCCCAATCCGATGCAACTCTTGATGTCGTTCAGGGGTTTACGCAGTATACGGCTGAGAATGAACTAAAAATTTTGGCCTATTAATTGGCTGACACGATCATGAGACTTTACTGGTTCGAACTACTTTTCGTGGTAGGAACGTCAAGTCACTCATACTGAAAGAAGGGCTAAGTAGCACACAGAGTATTATTAGCAAGATAAGACCGGTTGTGGTAGCAAAAGTAATACAAATCATCAATCTTATGATCTTCATAAAACGCATTCAAGCATTAGGTTATAATAATTGCCCAAAGAGACGAATAAATCAAATTCATCCTTTGTGATAATTCAAACACAAAATTCCATACAATTTTCTAATGAAACAATTTAAGTAAATATTGAAGCCATTTCACTTTTTTTGTATTCTTTGAAAAAATAAATAATACAAATTATATTTCCCATAAAAACACCCATTATTCTCCACACATGCGTAAACGTGTTTCGTTGCTAATTGATATGGAAAACTCAGAATCCTAAAAAGGGTAAAATTTGGAAATTACAGAGGAAGTTACATTCAACAGCTCACTGGTATTTTTCCACAAAATTCTTGATAAAATTTTTCAAATACAAACTTCAGTTTGGATCTCTCCATTTAACTAAAGTGTCTTCTTTCACAGTTGAGTGAAAAAGTTGTGATGTGGAAAAACTTAATTTGCTTAAACTGTCGGAAATATTTGGTTGTTGCGATGAATGTTGTTGTAGGGTACTAAAGCACAGTCGACTCTACTTTCTTTTCAAGAAAATGTCCGGTGGCATTTTCTTACGTGCATACACGCATACATATACGATTTAGACTTTACAAATTTGCATGCATTAGCATAATTGAAGGCGTTGTTGCAAAAAGGTGACGAGGGAAATATTTAAATGTTGCATTTTCTTCATTTTAGGTGTTTTTTGACTTTGTTTGATTCGATAAATGGTTGGTTGACTCAAATAATAATTTCAATGAGGAATGTAAAAGTGGCAGTACAAAATTCCTCCATAATTGTAATTTTACATAAATTTGTTTTTATTAAAAAATAAAATCTTTTTTAATTAAAAAAAATAATAATAAAAAATAAAAAAATTTTAATTAAAAAAAAAAAATTAAAATAAATAAAATATAATATTTTTTTATTAAAAATAATAATAAAAATAAAATCTTTTTTAATTAAAATTAAAAATAATAAAAAATAAAATATTTTTAATTAAAAAAAAAATAATAAAAAATAAAATATTTTTTAATTAAAAAAAATAATAAAAATATAATATTTTTTAATTTAAAAAAATAAAAAAAGAATAATAAGAAATAAAATATTTTTTAATTAAAAATGAAAATAATAAAAAATAAAATATTTTTTAATTAAAAAAATAATAAGAAATAAAATATTTTTCAATTAAAAAAATTTTAAAATTTTGATAAAAACAAGAATAAAAAAAATTGGACGAAGTCCTCACAAGTTTTTGAAATGTTAACATCTGCTTAGGCACCCTCAAAGTGTTTCTTTTCTTTGGAAAATTTAGTTTGTGTAAAAAAAAGCATGGAATTTTCTATTGAATTTAATATTTTTTCGAATTTCTTTCGCTCCGAAAAACTGCACAAAAAAAATTGTAACATATTTTTCAATTTTACTATTTAATAGATGTTGATAGTCTGACAAAAAAAAAAATCATCAAAAACAACAAAAAAAAAAAATTCCAGAGGCGAAATTATCCAAAATTATAACGAATTTCAGATTATAATGATTTTCATTTTGTTCGCTTGACGCCAGAAATATTTTTTTCCCGTAGTCGATAAGTATTACTTTCCTACAATAACACTTCGCTCGGATGTAACATGTTTTTTTGTGAGTAAAAGTTCTGATAAGTGGTCTTGCTTTTAAAAAAATAAATAATAATATTGGCACGTGGGGGGGATTACAAGTGTGAGGGGATTAGCCGAGCTGATCCTCTCATTTGTGGTGTGCGTCTTGATGTTTTTCCATAAATGGAAGAACCTACAATCTAAAGCCTACTCCGAAGTCAAATCCTTCATGCACAGAGGTTCGAATTGTAGTCATGCACCAACCCACTCGGCTACGGCGGTCTCCTGCTTACCTCATTGGGGCCTTCTAAATTCAATGACGTATTCCGTCAGATTAGCTCGATTAGGTAGATGAAGCGGTAAGTGAAGCCTTGCACCATTTGAAAGCTCATTTTGAAACAAATTTACTAATTTACTATTTAATGCCCCCTGAAATATGCTGGGTTTAATTTCGTAATATCTACTGATACCTGAGCTAACATTTTCACTTCACCATTTCACGCTGCCGACAGCATCGTAGTAGGCCTGAATACCGACTACTAGAAAGTATGACAATATTTGACAATAAAATTGTCATGTAACAAAATAATTAGATAAAGTTCTATTCGGCCTGTTAAATGAAATATATGCAAGTGTTAATATTCTTGTTCGGCTTGAACTCTCATTTTTATTTTGGCTACAATAAGAGTATTAACTACCATAAAAAATCGAAGTAGCTGGTGCCTGAAATCGACTAAAAAATAAAAAAAACTTCAACCCGCAGATTGATGCCCTTGTGTTTCTTTTTCTTTACTTTTTTATAATTTCACGGTATTAGCTGTGCTTAGTTGAAGAATGCGGACGCAAATGAACTTTGCATTTCTCCTCTGGCTGGTCGTTGGTTCGAATCTCGGCGAAAGCAAAATTAATAAAAACAAAAAATAAATTTCTAATAGCGGTCGCCCCTCGGCAGGCAATTGCAAACCTCCGAGTGTATTTCTGGCATGAAAAAGCTCCTCATAAAAATATCTGCCGTTCGGAGTCGGCTTGAAACTGTGGAACAACATCAAGACGCACACCACAAATAGGAGGAGGAGCTCGGCCGAACACCTAACAGAAGTGTACGCGCCAATTACTTATTTTTTTTTTTATTTTTTTTAGAAAAGAACAAGTCTTGCCAAATAAATGAAGCAAATCTTGCAAACAAGGAAACCTATTCCATTCAAATGAATTCTTGTAGAATCCTCTTCTTTTGCCAGCCAGAATTATTTATAGACAAATTAAATTTAGACCATTTTTAGAATGAATTGTGTAACAAAGTCATGCCTTAGGGAAGTCATGGCTTATTCACCTCAACTCTACCTCTTGGATGGCCCCATAGGAATTAGGCCGGAGCAGTTAAATTCGAAGATTTTGGCACCCAAATTGCTATATGGATATTGTGAAATAATTCATCCCGGAAATTTTATTGAAAATGAAAGTAAATTGATTGCTTCGTTAGAAATGGTACACATTGCACCATCTTGTAGACAGCACCATCTTGTAGACAGCACCACAGCAATAAGGGGAAAAAACTACACCAAAATAATTCATAAACATAAACGCCTAGGATGACCCAAATAAAAGCATACAAAAAAAATTGTTTCTACTCCTTGAATTTGTTCTATGACCTAAAAAATTTGGCACCTATTATTTAATTTTTTAAAATTTTTTTTATTATTTTTTCCATCATTACTGTTGGCGGCGAAAAATTAGCATTGAATTGCTATCTGTAAAATGCACTTTGCCGTAAATTTGATATAAAATGTGTATAAATTTCTAATCTCCTCTTTTAATTTCTCTTCGCAAATGCTTAAAAAATTATATCAAAAATAAAAAAGAGATACGTTTTTTTTATTTAAACTTTTTTTTTGGAATTACGGGTGGTATTCGGCGTTCCTATAAAAAATTGTTCAAGATATTTTTCTTTTCCAATAAAGCAAAGGGTATCACTGTTTCGAGATTTGTGAAGAGATATTAAAAGAGGATAAAGTTTTTTTTGATAAAGTTTTTTTTTAATTTAAGGTGGTATTCAGTGATCCAATAAAAAAGAGGTCAAATTATTATTATTATTTTTTTTTCAACAAAGCATAGGGTATCTGTTTTTGGTCACTTGTGAAGAAAAAGTAAGGGGATTCAATTTTTATAATTAAGTTTTGTTTTTTAATTTTTGGTGGTATTCAGTGTTTTTTTTTTTAATTAAGGTTTTTTTTTAATTTTGGATGGTTCTCAATGTCTCTTTAAAAAATAGGTAAAATTATAATGATTTTGTTTTAATAAAGTATGGGGTATCTCTTTCTGGGCATTTGTGAAGAAAAATGAAGTGGTATTCAGTTTTCCAATAGAAAATAGGTCAAATTATTTTTGTTTTTTTAACAAAGCATAGGGTATCTCTTGTTGGACATTTGTGAAGAAAAATTAAGAGTAATACATTTTTTTAATTCAGGTTTTTTTTTTTAATTTTTGGTGGTATTCAGTGTTCCAATAGAAAATATGTAGGTCAAATTATTATTATCTAGGTTTGAATAAAGTATAGGGTATCTCTTTTTGGACATTTGTGAAGAAAAATGAAGAGGATACAATTTTTTTAATTACGTTTTTTTTTTCAATTTTTGGTGGTATTCAGTGTTCCAATAGAAAATAGGTTAAATTATTATTTTTTTTTATGAATGAAGTATAGGGTATCTCTTTCTGGACATTTGTGAAGAAAAATGAAGAGGATTAAACTTTTCTAATTAAGTTTTTTTTTTTTAATTTTTGGTGGTATTCAGTGTTTCAATAGAAAATAGGTCAAATAATTTTTTTTTTTTCAACAAAGCATAGGGTATCTCGTTTTGGTCATTTGTGAAGAGAAATTAATAGATGATATTAAATAATATCGATGTGTAAACATGTATAATAAATTTTGCGGTATCTCAATCCGTTGGCGGTAAACGCATTAACGAGGAAAATTGGATTAGTCACACTACCAAACCGGGATAGGCCGAAATGAGTGATGACTGGTATGTTTTGTGAAAGATGATGGATTATTAGGTTTGGCCATCAGCTATGGTGAAAAATAAAGATGTGAGAGTAACTTGAATGTGAGAGAATTTCATTTCACTCGTATTCACACACTAGGCCGCGTTGCTTCTTTCGTACATCACCACCACAATCTCAGTTTTTTGTTAACAAAAAACCATTGTCATGAACGCGGTTACGCCAGCCCATGAGCTGATTTTTTCAAATTGGTTGAAAGCCGGTTAACGAACTGATCTTGGATATATGCTGTTCTGTCTTGTAGTAAGAGCCAATCCACTGTTGGGCGAATTTTACCAACCGAAAATATCCACAACTTTACGAAACTGTAAGTTTTCAATAATCTACATTTTTCATAGAGAATTTAATACGAGGGCCATTTGAAAAGTCCCTGCAAAAATAAAAACTACTCAACTGTTTGGATTAAACCTTTTTTTTCGACATCTCTTCCCAATAATAGAATTTGTCCAAGTCTGAAAAATACCCTTTCGTTACTGGAATGCCAAACACAAAGAGTAGACCGATCTGGCTCAAATTTGTTATGTGTTCTTTCAAGAGATGCTACTAACTAAATATAACTTCGATACGCGCCATTAGTGCCATCTCTTTGACTGTGTACGTACTTTTTCTGAACATTAGCCCATTTTTGTAAACTGCAGGTTTTTTCTACGTAAAATCTACCAAAAGGGGTAGCTGTCAAAACTTCACACTGCTAAAAAATAAACTCGAACGTGGAAGACCCTGTACTTTTCTTCTTGCTTATTTTATTTCTGATATTCTATTGAAGATTTTCCTACTTTAATGTATTCCTTTTCCTATTTTTATGGCTTTATCGTGTGAATTGTTCTGGCTTATCTTGAATAGAGTAAAAAATGACGTCTTGAACTTAACAGTTTAAGCATTTGACAAAGTTTCGGATTTCACTGTCGAATTTGTTCTACTTGAAAGATCACGAAACTATAATTTGCTAAGAAACATTAAATCCTCATCCATGTGCAATTTGAAAGCATACCAATTCCGAGCTCGTCAACTGCAAATCTCCTACTTGCCGCTTTAGCAAAGTTAAACTTCGGAGCAACAAAAAAATGTCAACTAAAAAGTTTCAGTGGAGACATCAGTTTTGAGTTATTGTTGGCAAATGCAAAAGCTGCAACAGTGCCAAGTGTCAAAGACGGCAGTCAAATGCATGTAACATGTCAACATGCGACAACAACAATAGCCACATGCTTGAACAAATGTCTGTGCACACATACATGCAAGCATTTATGAATACCCTGCAGGGAAAAGTCGAACTAAATATAAGTATGGAGATATTTCAAAGCCGACGGTGCCACCGCTTTTGTCTTTTACTTGTAATATTACTATTTGTAATTATATTATTCGTAAATAAATAAAAAAGAAGAAGAAGTAAATAAATAAATATTCTAGTTCAGATACTGGATACAGCAGAAAGCGAAATAAGCAATGTGTAGACTCCATAAATATGGTTTCTGGCACGAAGATATAACTTCGGGACACAAAGAAAATCTTCAAACCTCAAGGATTGTTCAAAACGCTAATTCTTTTGCAAGACGGAATAAGCCTGCACATAAATTGGTTCCAGGACACCGAGGTGTTCAAGGAAATGAAATTACCGATGAATGGTCAACTGCGGATCAGCGGCTACACCAGAGCTAATACAGGGTCCGGCGCTCGAAATGTAATTAACCAATTAAAAAGACCATAAATTTAATTTGGAAAATTACTTACTAAATTCAATTCAAATTAAAAAATGTGTGAAAATTATAAAGAAATTAAGAATCAATTTACTTTTGTTCGATATGAGCACCTTTTGCCCAAATGTAACTTGCAGATATTTGGGCCCACTCGCGGACAATAGCTTTTTTCAGCTTTTGTGAAGTTCGGAACGATGTTTTTTAGCCATCTTTGGTTCACTCAAGCTTTGTGAGACGGTGCCGAGTCCTGTTTGTCTGCCCACGGTTTCAAAGCAACCTCCCGATATTTTTTCGCACTTACTTTGACGCCAGACTCGATGAAACGCCCATCTGCGGTTACAGCGGCCCAAACCATTACCTGTGTCGGGTGCTGCCTCTTGGTGCCCAATCGATGACTCAAATTCTCAATGTTTGGAAATTGACCGCTTTCGGCCAAGCGAAGCAACTCCTTCGCTCTTTCAAGTCTGACTTGTTGCTGCTTTGGTGGGAGGTCAAGCGCCTTTTGGATCTTGTAAGGCTTGATTTTGAGATTATTTTTCAGTATGCTGCAGATGCTATGATCAGATATTTTCAGTTCAAGGGACTTCGCTCAAGTCGCTTCTTCACTTTTTGAACCATTTCCCGTGACGTCGCAATCTTTTGATGACCACCTCTATGACGTTTCGCGATGCTGCCAGTGTAAATGTAACGAGTAATGGTGCGATAACCAAAAACTTTATTTCCTTTAAGGTGCTCGAGCTCACGAACAATCGCTGGTTTGGATTACCCAGCCAAATATAATACAATCACACTCTTACGTTTGAAATGCATTACTGATTTTCTTTTTCGCGTTTACTCTCGACAAAATGCTTTCGCGCTTTTATAAACAGTACTCTGGAATGTCATTTAGCCAACTAATAGACAGCTGATGCTCGTGCGCGAGTGGTCTGAGGTTGGTTACACTTCGAGTGCCGGATCCTGCAGTCAGAATCTGTTCTACATGAATCATGAATGGGATTAGCGGTTATGAATGCAATTTACATAAACAGCGCTATAGAACTGCAAAGTGTTTTGCGACAGGCCCGAACAGAAAACGGTCGAATTTTCTTCTAAAACTTGGTAGAAAAGACGCTCGATTAATGGTCGGTATTATTACAGGACATAACTCATGGAGAATCATTGAGGACAGGATCTGCCTGTTTTGCTTAGAGAAGGGTGATAACACTAAGCATTTCCACTGTAAGTGTCTTGCCTTTGCTAGAGCAAGACTACGAATTTTGGGTGCCGATGTCATGAGAATGATTAAAATTCGCTCTCTCGAACTGGAGGATATTTTCAGATTTGCCAAAGAATCTGAAAAATTCTCAGAGGACTAGCTAGTCTCTGTCTCTACTCTTTCTCTCTGGCACTTCTTTCCTTTCCTCCTTTTCCACTCTTTTTCTTAGCCCTTCAGGAAGTAAGTAGGTCAGTAGGATTAGAGGCAAGGATGAAAAAAATAAATAATTGGCGCGTACACTTCTGTTAGGTGCTTGGCCGAGCTCCTCCTCCTATTTGTGGTGTGCGTCTTGATGTTGTTCCACAAATGGAGGGACCTACAGTTTCAAGCCGACTCCGAACGGCAGATATTTTTATGAGGAGCTTTTTCATGGCAGAAATACACTCGGAGGTTTGCCATTGCCTGCCGAGGGGCGACCGCTATTAGAAAAATGTTTTTATTAATTTTGGTTTCACCGACATTCGAACCAACGACATCTCTGTGAATTCCGAATGGTAATCACGCACCAACCCATTCGGCTACGGCGGCCGCCAGATTTTACGCATGATTTACGTATAGATTATTTCCACGACTAAAGCTTTTTTGCAAGCACTCGAAGGAATTTTATTCTCTATTTCTTCGCAGAAAAATACTCGCAGCAACTGGACACATAAAATATTAATCCGATTTTTCTTAAAATAAACATCTGATATTTTATTTATTATTATTTTTTTTTTATTATCAGCATTATATACAATATTTTTTTATTAATTTTTTCCAGGAATTTTTTAAAATTTTTTTAGGGTTTTCTTAAGTATAGGTTTGAACTATTTTTAAATGATGCACTTTTAGTATGAAATGTACTATTTTAAAACGTTTGAATTGAATGGAAAGGATGTGTTTTTTTTTGTTTTAACTGACTATTTTAGAAACATTGTTGGACTACAAACTTCGTATGGCAAGTATGAACTGGTATTTTAACTGGAAAATCAAAATTTCGTTGTATATCGTCATGTTAAAAATACCACTCGCTAACATGAAAAAAAACGAACACAAACTAGTTGAGCTGAAAAATGAACTGTTTGTACTCGAGTTCACAACTAGTATTTTTCCCTGCAGGGTATATAGACTTGGGTATTCACGTGCAACTGTGTTCAGAGTTGACTTTTGTGTAAGTGCACTGAGGTGATACGCAAGTGTTGGCGTGGGTCGTCCGCACCTCTGAGCAATTTAAAGCGCTCAGGTGCTGCTGACGGAGAAAGTTGAGAAAGGCGGTCAAGTAGGTGTTGGTGGTTGGTGGCGTGTAGTTGAAAGGAGACAGTGCAAATGCTTGATGCTGTGTTTACGTTTTAAATGTATATATGTATATGTAAAAAATATGTATGTATACTATATACATTAATGCACTCTGCAGTACGGGAGGTAGCGATCATTGTATTTTCGGCGCTGAAATCAGATGTGAATTATTTTCATTTGAATGCGATTGTATTTCGAAGATCTTTCAGTACTTATATTATTAACAATAAGTCTTCTGAAATCTAATATAAAACAATAAATAATAACAACTACAAAAATTTATACTTAAAAGTAGAAGTAAACTTAACATTAAATGGCAGAAATTATTATTCCTTATATTATAGAAGTTTAAAAACGTAGCTGAGTGCTGTAGGAAAAAAAATAGAGAAAAGTTAAGTTGCAATCACATTCAAGGCATAGAATTCGAGTAATCATGCATCGTCATTGTGTAATTACCCCTTAACATCGCAGCTTTAACAGTTTCAGGAGCGTTTCCGAAAAATCAGTTTCAGAAAATCCATCATTACATGTGAGCTTTGCACAAAGAAAGCCATGTTTTACTAAGGGAATAGCCTTAGAAGAAGCGGGGAGGTAAAGAGCACTTCAGTCACCGTTGTTAAACTATATTCTTATATCGTCAATTATTTTTAACATAGCCGTAGAGTAGCTTTGCTTACGTCTTATTGGTATGGGCATTATTTCCTTGGACCAAGGATGAAATTTGCGCTGCTATCAAAGACTTGCACCCGTTTGAAAATACTGGCAAAATGCTTATTGCGCTGTAGGCACCGAGTTTTTGGCAACACACTTTTGAAAATACTAGAAAAACGCATATTGCACTGTAGGCACTGAGCTTTTCGGCAACAGAAATATTCTAATAATCGTCTCCTTCCACTCCATTGGAAAGCCCGAAATTGTGAAGTAGTGATTGAAGCTATGTATGAAAGTTCTTAGAATAAATGCAGCAAAAGTTTCACAACCTGCAGGGATATCCCATTGAATAACTTCGAGTTCAGTCACTCCGTTAAAATGAAACTCCTTATTGAGTGAAAAGTGGCTATTTATATTCTTAGTTTCTCAAGGCTTTTGCTAAAATGAAAAAATTCTTAATTAATAATCGAATTTTGGTTTTGGGTAAACGTTTTTTAATAAATGAAAAAAAAAGATTTTGAGTGATGATTATTTTGACCTTCACGCACTTTTTAGCTTGTCTTTTTTGTATACTTACCTCGCACAGGTCGTCCATTGTGAATTCGGTCTCACAATCTTTTAAGCAGAATAACTGCAACTTTACTTTTTTCGAATAGAATATGAGTGTCGCCGTTCGGAGTCGGCTTAAAACTGTCGGTCACTCCATTTGTGGAACAACGTCAAGATGCACAAAACAAATAGAGGGAGAAGCTCGGCCAAGCACCCAAAAATGGCGTAAGCGCCAACTATACACATTCTGTCAAAGAAGTACCGGGAATTGTTCAATAAAATGCCAAATAATTGTTTAATCATCAAAATTTATTTTGTTGCCTTCAAAATAGGCTCCATTCGAAGCAATACACATATGCCAACAAAAAAATTATTCTAATGTCAGAATGCTCTGCTCCATACCTTATCATATGGTCATCAACAAGAAGTTTCTTAAGGTTTTTTTTATAGGACTGAAATATTAAGACACAGTTTTTCCATTGTGCTAAAGGGCAGACTTCCGCATTAATTTATTGAAATCGTTAAATTATAGAGCTCTTTCGGGTTCAAGGAAAACTTCTCATAAAATATATCTTCCCATAAGTAGATAGAGATTAGCCTCTCCTTACTTTTTATGGGAATACTTCGATAAAAACTAAAAGTTGCCACTGCGCAATTCTATGTTTGCCTTTGGAGAAACTTTTTCATCTTCATGACCGAGGTACATATCTGGCTATGCTTTGTTTATTCGAACCCTATACGCCTGTAGGGATATACAGCCTGCGCTAGAGGTTTTAGGCTCCCTTTTAACTACTCAATTTTTCCTTTTAAAATGTGAATTAACGATCTTTCTTTAATTAATCAGTACAAATAAAAGGAATTAGTAATAAAAACATTAATATTGAGTAGGTCCACACCCTTGCTTTGATGACAATAGCCATCTTTTGGGGAGTGCTGGCTACAAGCTTTACACTTTTGGCTGTATTTAAGCATTTTACAGGGCTGTTTTCGATGTTATGCTGTTCTTCTTTACCTTACGTTTTAAAATAGCTCACAAAAGCTCATCTGGCTTATCACTGAAGACTGTGCTGGCCAATCTAAGAAAATAAATTCTCTGACAAAAAATTTGAGTTCTTTTGCCAGTTGGCGATGCTCTCGTAAGAAGTGAGCCGCTCTCCAATAAGGGCTGACTGCATTAATCGGGTAATGCAATGTCTGGGAAATACGGCGGTTCGGGCAAGATTTCCCAATTTAGTCCCTCTAATTATTTCTGGACCGATTTAGCAACGTGCGGCCTGGCGTTGGTATGCAGAAAATCAGTGTGTCATGTCTATCGTCCCATTCCGGGCACTTTTCTTTGAGAGCTCAATTCAAACGCATTAGCTGCAGTCGCTACCGATCGACAGTGATCCCACCAGATGCACAACATAACCTTTGAAGCATGAATATTTTTTTCGCTGTCGATGGAGCTGGTTCACCTGGCAGGCTCCAACATTTTCGACACTTAGGGTTATCATAATAGATCCATTATTCATTGCCAGTGACTATGCGTTGCAGAAAACCTTTTCTTTTCAAGAAGCAGCACACACGTCACCAAACGTCTCTCGATACCCCTCTCTTTCAATTGATGTGGCACCCAGTTACCTGCACGTTTTGCGTGCAAACGTTTACTGACGGTTGATCTGTCAACATCCAACTCTTTAGACATATCAGCAAGGGTTCGTCATGCGTCTTCATCCAATAATTCTTGTAATATAGTTCAGTATCTTCGAGTTTTGTCGGTGCTCTTTCGCGATCTTTAACATAAGCATGGCTTCCCAGTAATGCTGTTTTTTCGGGACGAACGTAGACATTTTTGGCGTAATATAAAAATGGATCTTTACGAATCAAACAAATGTCAACTACCTTAAAATCGCCAGTATACTACTAGAGCGAACACAAAAATAGTATCAGCAGCGACACCTCCTTTAAGAGAGCGTTAACGAAGGCAAAATTACAGATTCTAATACATTTATGCACCTTTGAGTGTTCATGCGACCCTCGCAAATGAACATTGCGCCGACACCAGCAGCAGCCATACAGCCTTAGATCATAATGCTGCCGCCCACATGCTTAAATGGGGGTACCACTTAATCTGGATGGTATTCCGTCGCCTCACGAACGTCACACCGGGTCTTATAAATACCTGTACGAAAGGAAATAAAATCGTTTTATAAGCTTTGTGTTATTTCCTCAAAAATGCACTACGGTAAGAAGCTATGGTTGTTGATATTTTAAAATGATGTAAACAAGCCAGCCTCAAAGTTCGCTTCATCAGACCACAGAAGACTCGATCAATCTTCCTCTGTAAAATGTTGCTATCCATATCGATACTTTCTGAAACACACGGCTTCTTTCGAGCCTTGTATCCTTTTAAACCTGCTTCCAAAAATCTTCGTCTAGCTATTCGAGCACTAACGGATTTTTCAATTTCTTCCGGCAGGGCAGCCGGAGAATAAGAATTTTTTACGGTCCTTAAAAGGCTTTCGTATAAGTTTTTGATCTTTCCGTACACTAGTGAGGCGTTTTATTCCATTTTTGATTTATTATATTGGGAGTTTGCCTCTGCAAATCGCTTAATATCACATTCGACTCACAACTCGCAATCTCAACCGGAGACTTCCCTTCCTTACTTAAAACATTTGGATTCTCACTCTTTTTTCGTAACAAAATTCACTTGTTTTAGGCATTTTGGTAAGAAAAAAATTACTTATATTCGCTTGGAAAAGACAGTGGCCACTTTGGTAGCCTCATTTGAAATTACTCGTACCTTCGTTGGTTGCTTAATACTTTTGGCCAAGACTGCACATAGCTACATATGCATTTGTAGGGTTTTTCAATAAGGGCAGGAGGTCCAGTTTTTTCACAGCCACTACAACATAAATCCAGCTGAATTGAAATAGCCTGGACTGAGTTGTGCACCGGTCGATTGCGGCTTATTGGCATAGACTTGCAAATTCGGAAAACCCTGCAGGAATACATTCATCCTCCCAAATTCTGCGCAGAATTATACGCGCACAGTTTAGGTTTTCTTCAGCGCCATATTTTAGAGGCTTAGTCTGCTACTCGATGACTTTCATAGCTTTTTTATTCCCTCGCTGCGCTTTTGCTTCCACTTCAGGACATCAGTTCAAATATCAACGATTAGAGGTTTGGTGTTTTCATATTCTACGTGATTTTCGTTGCTTTTATCATTCAGATGGGTGGATAGGTATTTTCTCTCTATAGATGTTAATCATATTCTGGACATTGGTCAACATTTATTATACTAATTGGAAGTAGTTGGACCTTCTGCCAGCTGCTAGGTTAGGTTGAAGCGTTTGTCCTGTGGGACTCATAGCCCATTGTGATGGCGCGTGGGGAGCTTGTCCCTATCTCTCCTAAATCAGTGTGTGCTTTTCAAAAATTTTAAAATATCTCTGATTATCTGTAGAACTGAGATCTTCCAACTCATCAAAAAATTGTTCACCCAGAATAGTAAATCTGCGTCTGGATAGAGCAGGACAGTGCCACAGTAGGTGCGAGATTGTCTCTTCCTCGTCCTCATCTAGACAACTTCTGCAGAAGTCATGTGTTTGCACACTCATCCTTTGGGCGTGTCTACCTATTAGGCAGTGCCCCGTTATGACTGAGATTAATGTGCTAAGACTGCGTTTATTTTGGCTTAGCAGAGATTCTGTGCGTTTAGCATTTAGAGTCGGCCACAGTTGATGGGCGATTTTGTAGGTGGCTTCATTGCGCCATCTTTCGTTTGCTTTCTTTACAATTTCTTCAAGGATGAGTTTTAAATTTAACTCAGCACCGATAATCTAAACCAATTGCGGTTTATATTTATTTATTCACCCTTCGACTTCTTATACAATTTTTGTTAAATTACTATTTAATCGAAAGTATTTGACTCTTCAAACTCCTTTACTCATTAAAAAAGTAATATTTCGGCTGGCGTTTCCATCACTTTTCACGTCACTATCAAGAAACCAAATTAGCACCTTTTCAGGTCAGAACACCACACCCGCAGCTCTCGTGTCATTTTACGTATGCAATTTACAATTACCGTTGTTCTACACTTGATGAAAGCTCATTTTAGCTCACCGACGGGATGTATAGTAGCAACCTTTCGTTCCTGTTTCCTAATTCAAATTTGCAAGTAGCAAACGAAAAAAAGAGGTGCTGACTTGTGTGCGGGCTGTGCGAGGTCACGGAAATGTCACACTTAGTCACATCCGCAACTGTGCAACTCGAAACTGAAATTACAAGCACCTGACAACAACAATTCGGCCTTAGACCATACGAACTCTGCCAAAAGTATTAGTTTTTGGGGGTTACTTCGTTGTTTTTGGTGTTTTGGTGTTTGTAATGAGTTTGAGTAAAAGGCGACAGGTGACATTTTAAATACAAGTACATGTTTTTCTTTATACAAGTACAGTTGTTGCCAGTCAATTAGAAGCGATGTGAAATATTAAAGGTGAGCTTTTGTGAAAAAGCTTGAAACAAAGCTTTTTTTTTGATTTTACAAATTCAAGTTTTGTTACTGGTATTCAATCAATTCCAGAATTCTTTGTGTCAGTAAGTAATATTTTGAAAAAAAAGAAAAATATAGGTATATAGTAAAGGCCTTTACTACTTTATTACTTTATTTCTGGGCGAGCTTTAGGAAGAGCTTTTCTAACCTATAAAGAATTTCAAATCACTTCACATGGTTTTTTATGCTTTGTATCCACCTCGCCAATATTGAAATGATACTCTCCACGAAGAAACTAAAAGTTCCATACTTTAATAACCCTCTTTGAACGCAATGGAATTTATTTTCCCATAGAGATCATGTACTTTGGGTTGATTCTACACCGAAAGCCTGATTGGAAGCGAAATATTGAGAAACGATTCATGAAAACTATCATCCAGCAGCAAAGTGGAAAGGAATCAGCTGCTTTCTTCTAAGTTTGTTACTAGAAATCTGCCCTCTGCGACAGCAAGGTTGAAGAGTTTGATCTAACCCTTCCTTCAGTAGACTTCAACCGCAAACATCAGAGTGATTGCAAAGCAAGTAGATGCGTACAACCCAGCCTTGGAGAGATCTTCGAGTTGGCCACGAAAAAATCTTACTAACTCTCAGGACTATTCTACTTCTGGAATAAACTTTGTTACACAATTCTCGACAAGACACGCAGATTTGAATGAATGACAGGAAGGCATGGGCTTGGTTTCAGAGTCCGCGGCCATTTTTACCGATGGATTTAGGCTAAATGACAGCAATAACTACATAGGCCGTACTCACTTCTGTGATTGCTAGAGAAATGTAAGCCCTCATCTACCTGTTTTAAACAATCAATCGGCAGCAATAAAGAGGACCACTTTTTGCTAAACAGTCTCTATTAAACAGCCCATTACGACTTACGCTGATACCGGCATGATCCCGAAAGTATCTAACGAAGGTAGGAGAGTTTGAAAATCGTAATCAAAGGGACTTTTTTGGGAACTGCGCTGCGGACGAACTAGCCAGAGAAGGGACAAAATTGTTCGCGGTACACAGTGCTCAACCCTATTTTTGTCAAAAGCTACTAGCTTACGGGCTGCGTAGCCCACATGTTTGGTATTAAGGTCTCTGTGTTGCTCTGGCCAAAACTTACCATGTTTCCATACTTCCTTCAATGCTTGGTAAATCTAGACTTAGCAAGTATTGAAGTAAGAAAATGTAATCAATTTACCAACATCTAATGAAATGACAGTGAACTCGGTATAACGTGAACTCAGGATAACGTGAACTTTATGATTTAAAATTTTTATGTTATTTGAGCTCAAATTTTCCACAGAAATAAAAAATTTCTGTACAAAATTTCAACATCTAATGAAATTACAGTAAACTCGGGATAGCGTGAACTTAATTATTTCAATTAACCCATCGAAAATTACGTTTGAGCCGTTCACTAGGGAAAGGACCATCAAACTCAAATGTCTTGTCCTAAATGAATGAACTTTTCAACTTTCCACAGAAGTGGAATTATTTTGGCATTAATCTTTATAAAACGCTCACTTAGAACTATGATCTGTTCCAAAGTTATTGCAAAAGCCACAAGAGCATTCTATATCTTTTAAAAAACAATGAAGACTGAACCCCAGAATGACTTACTGGACATTCAACGCAGTTGTAAAACCCATAGTCGTTTACGTTTCCCTATCACGGCGGCCTAAAGACAAGCAACGAAAGACGGTAAGTGAATTCGCAAAATTGTACCGCCTCGTCTGTGTCAGTACAACGGGCGTAATGAAAACATGCCGATCTAACAAATTGGGGGTGCTCTTATGCATGCCACAGCTTCTCATTTTAATTCAAAAAAAGAAGCTCATTTGAACGCTTTAAGAGAAGGCTATGCCGCCTTGGGGGTATCAGTTAAAATAAATCAGCGATAAATCGATGTTTTGGAGATACTCAACTCCGATTCCATGAATTTCAACGATGATTTCGATTTATTTTTCATAAATTTACGAACAATTTCGATGGAGTTTTCGGTGATTACTGATTTTGACATTTATGCCCTCCCAACCATCTCTGAAACGTGTAAACCACTCATGAACTGTGGCACGAGATAGACAATCATCACCATAAACTTTTTTCATCAATTCAAATGTTTCAGTAAACGTTTTACCGATTTAAAAAAAAATCGATATTAACTCTTTGTTCGAAACTCATTTTTGTACCGATGACACAAACATATTGAGACTTTAGACGTAATAACTGCGCTTCCACGAACCGAATGTCACCAAGCTTTCATTGGAAGTCAGTTAGTTGGAGTTTACTGTACTTACATTTCTCGCATTCCAGGCAAGTAATTTTTTTCTACCCTGAAAAATATATCCTCTTGAGCTCTTATCTTTTTCCATATTCGCATTTACAGCTCCATTTCAAACTATTTCAAATAATCAATAAAAAAATAAAATAAATAAAATAAATAAAAAATCTTTTCGCTTGCCATTATTTCCAATAAGCTGACAGCAGCTGTATTGTATAGCAAAATGTGTTGAGAAAAATCAGCGTGCGCCAGCTAACCTTTATTCGTAACGCTGGCAGTTGAAAGGTAACCAGGAAAAGTAGGGCAGGCAGGTGCAGACAAAGCACCCTAAGTGCATAAAGGACTGATTTCTATGAAATTGTTTTTTTTTCTTTGTTAAATTAAATCCGTTTTTTCGACTAAATTGCGCGCAATTTCCACTTCGCATCCAGCAAGCAACATTGTGTGTGTGCGCGTGTGGATGTTGGCTCTAATTTCACATGTTCTGTTAAAACATTCAAGTTGGTGTTGTTGTGCACATTAAAGTTTCTGTTCCGAGTACGTTTTATATGTATATATGCATTATAGAGTACGTGTATATGTATTTGTGGAAGTACGCAAGTGCATATATTTTCTTTGTAAGCTAAAATCACAATAGTTAAAGCAAACAAAGCGCAGCTCGCACCACAGCACACCGCACCGCAGCAAAACACTGAGAGCGATGGTGAGTAATGTGTAATGTGTTGAGAAAAATTTGCATTTTGATAGAATCGCGAGTATGTTCTTATATGCATATATGTATATGTATGCGTCTACATATTTATATGCACACTCACTTGCATATGTCGATCTGACTGCTGGAGAGACAATTAAATTCATTTCTAGCAGAAGTATACAGCGATTTATCGACAAGTTTTGACAATTTATTTAATTCATAGTTCATATAAGGTAAAATCTAATTCAATAGAATTCCAGATCTCACTGACTTCACTTAGAGTGCGGGCAACAGGAGCATTACAGGCATAATTAGTCCTCAAACTATTCAAATAGAATGGATATTTCTTGCGCAAAGACCTGGTAGGAACCGAAAAGTTAATCTTTTCTAACAGTCAATATCACCCTTTTTAGTATTAAACAAAAAAAAATCGATCTTCTACTTACTGTTTAAGATTAATTAGAAGTAGGCGATATTTATATAGTGGGACAGGGTCAGAGAAATTCAGAGAAGAGATTACAAACTTAAAAACTTGCATTGCGATCGGGCGCAACGCGAACCATTTGGATGACTACCGAGAGCTAAGAAAGGAAGAAACACGTATTATCCGAAAGAAGAAATAAGAGGCAAAAATACGTGAGTGTGAGGAGCTTGAGACGCTGGACAATAGGAAAAACGCTCAAAAATTCTACCAGAAATGTCCGCGGCTTACAGAAGGCCGCTTTCCTGTAAGAACAAAGACGGCGATCTGGTGACTGACATCCAGAGCATACTTAAATTATGGAGGGAACACTTCTTGAACCTGTTAAATAGTGATGGCTGCGCATGTCACAGAGAATGTGAAGATCCCGATACCCCAATCGTTGACGACGGAATTGTCGTTCCGCTACCCGATCATGACGAGGTGAGAGTAGCCATAACGTGGCTAAAGAACAACAAAGCCGCGGGCGCCGAAAGACTGCCGGCTGAGCTATTCAAACATGGCGGCGAGGAGCTGGTAAAGTGATTGGACCTTATCAGTGTGGCTTTAGATCTGGAAAGTCTACCATTGACCAAATATTCGCAATATGCCAAATATTGGAAAAGACTCATGAAGGGAGAATCGACACACACCATATTTTCGTCGACTTCAAAGCTGTATTCGACTGTACGAAGAAGATGCCGCGATATCTGAATTTGGTATTCCTGCAAAATTAATACGGCTATGCAAGATGACGTTGGTCAACACCAGCAGCGCCGTCAGAATTGGGAAGGACCTCTCTGAGCCGTTCGATACCAAACGAGGATTCAGACAGGATGACTCGCTGTCGTGTGACTTCTTTAACCTGATGTTGGAGAGCATCGTACGAGCCGCAGAACTTAATCGCTCAGACACAATATTTTATAAGAGCGTACATTTTTTGGCGTATGCCGATGATATTGACATCATCGGCCTTAACAAACGCGCTGTGAGTTCTGCCTACTCCAAACTGGATAAAGAGGTAAAGCGAATGGGTTTGGTGGCTAACGAGAACAAAACGAAGTACCTCCTTTCATCAAACAAACAGTCGGCGCACTCGCATACCGGCACCCACGTCACTATTGACAGTTATGATTTCGAGGTTGTAAAAGGCTTGGTATATTTCGGAACCAGCATTCACTCCGATAACAATGTCAGCCTAGAAATTCAACGTAGAATCTCTCTTGCCAACAAGTGCTACTTTGGACTAAGTAGGCAACTGAGCAGTAAAGTCCTCTCTCGACGAACAAAACTAACACTCTACAAGACTCTCATCATGCCCGTCCTAACGTATGGCGCAGAAGCGTGGACGATGACAACATCCGATGAAGCGACGCTTGGAGTGTTTGAGAGAATTATTCTGCGGAAGATTTCTGGTCCTTTGCACGTGGGCAACGTTGGATATGGCAGGCGATGGAACGATGAGCTGTATGAGCTTTACGACGACATAGACATAGCGCAGCGAATAAAGATCCAGCGACTACGTTGGCTGGGTCATGTCGTCCGAATGGATACAAACGTTCCGGCTTTGAAAGTATTCGATGCGGTACCAGTTGGTGGAAGCAGAGGGAGAGGAAGGCCTCCTCTGCGTTGGAAAGATCAGGTGGAGAAGGACTTGGCTTCACTTGGTGTGTCCCATTGGCGCCGGTTACCACGAGAAAAAAACGGCAGGCGCGCTTTGTTAAACTCGCGTAAGCGGTTATCTTGGCAATTAAAAAGAAAAAGAGAATGACATATTCAAACATCTTCTTATTCATCTTTTATTTAGTTTTGCATATCAGCAGATCCAGACGTCCAGCGCTCATACCAGTGTCTTGGCGTTTTTCCGTGTGGTCTGCGTCGATTAGTTAACTGTGCCGTCTAATGATATCTTCGTCTATTCGACATTCTTCGGACGTGGTCACTCCATGCCTTTCTTCGAGTTCCGACCCATCTCCTTATTTCTGCTACGTTGTAAATGTTTCGTATTTCTTCATTTGTCTTTCGGTCGTTCAAGGTGTATCCTGTTATTGCGCGCAGTATACGTGAGAGTTGGTCGAATCGCTGTTTTATAGATTCTTACTTTGCTTTTAGGTCGTCATCAGCTTGTTTCTCCATTCACCAGTTCTCAGGTACCGAGATAGCGACACTGCTTTGTTTGCCGCCCTCTTTACTTTTATTCTTAGATCTCTATTGCTGGTGATTCTTGACCCGAGATAGGCAAATGCAAGAACCTACTCTATCGACTAGTTTTTGACTGTCAATTTGCATTTTAGGGCCGATTTTTGGACACAGCCAAGCATTTGGGTTTTTCAGCAAATATTTGCGCCATCATAGCCGAATGGGTTGGTGCGTACTAACCATTCAGATGCGCGTAGGGTCCATGCTCCGGGCATGAAAATCAAATGGTAGAACTAGTTTTTTCTAATAGAGGTCACTCCGCTGCAGGCAATGGCAAACCTTCCAGTGTATTTCTGCCAAGAAAAATATTCTCATTGAAGATATCTACATTCGGAGTTAGCTAAAAACTGCAGGTTCCTACATTTGGTGGAACAACATGAACACGCACGCCACAAGTAGGGGGAGGAACTCGGCCATTATTATGTTAAATAATAATGTTGAACTCAGGTTGCCACCTTGCCTGATTTCTGATGTTATCGGTATTAGACATTTTGGCTTTGAGTTACTTTTATGGCTGCTTTGTTTTTCTTGTTTACTGGCAGATTATTTCCAAATTATTTTGTGCAACAAATTTTTTTTTTTTTGCTGAGCAACTCTATCAAGCCTTTTAGTTTGACCCTGTTGAAAGATTAAGTAAGGCCTACAAAGCATAGATAGGCTGGTTTGTTGTATTTCAACGATTTTTCTATGATATGCCTCATCGTGAATATGGCATCCATAGTCGTTTTGTGTTTCCGGAAGCCTTGTGGCTCTTCGCACATACCGTGTTTTGATAATTCCGCTGGAATTATGTTTGTGAGGAGTTTTTACTTTAAGCAGAGTAAGGATGTACTCCTGAATACAAACAGAATTTCTGGAAAATGTTTAGATATGCGACTTAAGAGCTCACTGAGTTTTGATATGGTAAAGTGAAAGTTTCAAGTGACTAACAATTTTTTTGAAAATTTTGTTTGCTGACGGTTGTGAGAGTTTTCTTCTGTAGAAAAACAAAAGTGGTGAGCATTCGCTAAAATACAGTTTGTATGAAAATATAGTTCATTTTATAACACAAATCTTATGAAGCAAAGTTCAAATTTTGTGTTAAATTTATAAAAATTAAATAAAGTGCAAAAAGCTGCAACAAAATTTTTAGAAAGCTTTCGGGTATACAGTTTTATAGTCCATTCAATTTCAGTATAATAAGGTGAAAGTTTGAAGTCGCTCAAAAGTCGCATTGATTTTTAACGATTTTTGTTTACATACAACGTTGACTATTTTCTTCTATATAAAGCACGTGCCCGAGAGTCTATACTTTAAGGGGAGAGCCTGCGTTAGAGGCTTGAAAAAATCGATTTCTTTTGCATAAATGTCTTCCCAAACTATCCAAGAATATGTCCTCAAAATTTCAGAAGCAAATCCAAAATATTTTCAGAGTTACAGAAGAAATTGTGAGCAAGCGTCGAGCAGTTATACGAGCGGCCGGATCGCTCGAACTGCGATTTTTTATTTTTACGATTATTCCTAATTGGCGGGAAAGATAGGGAAAAACTTAAACGTCCTATCGAAACGAGATTACATTGATTGTATTCGGAATTCAATTCTCTCTTGGTTTAACTAGAAGCTATACTATACTAAAATAAAAATGTTTTTGGGTTTCTGATTTCAAATGAAAATTGCGACCTGCATCTTTCCCGCCGCACGACGCATGCACACTCGAGGCGCCTCGGCAAAATGCTTGTGCCAGGCATAATATGACATATATTTTAATAAAAAAATTTAAGAAGAGTGCTGAAATATATAACAATGAAACCTGAAAGTTTCGTTTCAATCGAATATTTCTTTCCTTCCCAAAAAAATCCACGAAAAAATCGATTTTTTGAAGCCTCTAAAGCAGGCTCCGCCCTTAAAGATTCTACCATGTTTAGAACTTTTATTTATAAGGCTTTCTTATAGAACAAACTATTCTTTTCATAAAATATTTACAAAAAAAAGTTAGCAACAAAAAAAAAATGGCTTAATCACAAAGTACGTGAGGTACTCAAATACTCGTATGTATGTGTGTATGGTGCGTTTGTAAGTCTATGCTGACATTTCATTTAAAGTATGTGTGTATTGCAGTCGTTAACATGGGCAAAAGTGGGTTTTACAATTGTGACGCCAAGCAGTCTACGATTGACACTGTACCGTAGTAGAGTAGTAGGGGGGGCCGAGTAAAGCTTAGCGTACGCAAGGCAGTGGGAGAATGTTAAGCGGCATGACGATTTGCTTAACTGTTCTTGCTAAATATGTATATGGGCAGTAGTGTGTAGGTTCTTTGATAAATGTGTCTTCCTACCTCAGAGATATGCAGTATGGACATTTCAGTTTGTATGGGAGGTGCCATGCCCTTTTCTCCAATGACTACCATTTTTCTCCATGGATATGGAATTGCCAATGTGTGTCTTCATACCAAATTTCAGTACTCTAGCACAAGTTCTTCCAGAGATATGCAGTATGTACATTTCAGTTTGTATGGGAGGTGCCATGCCCTTTTCTCCAATGACTACCATTTTTCTCCATGGATATGGAATTGTCAATGTGTGTCTTCATACCAAATTTCAGTACTCTAGCACAAGTTCTTCCAGAGATATGCAGTATGTACATTTCAGTTTGTATGGGAGGGGCCATGCCCTTTTCTCCAATGACTACTATTTTTCTCCATGGATAGGGAATTGTCAATGTGTGTCTTCATACCAAATTTCTAGCACAAGTTCTTCCAGAGATATGCAGTATGTACATTTCTGTTTGTATGGGAGGTGCCATGCCCTTTTCTCCAATGACTACCATTTTTCTCCATGGATATGAAATTGTCAATGTGTGTCTTCATACCAAATTTCAGTACTCTAGCGCAAGTACTTCCAGAGATATGCAGTATGTACATTTCAGTTTGTATGGGAGGTGCCATGCCCTTTTCTCCAATGACTACCATTTTTCTCCATGGATATGGAATTGCCAATGTGTGTCTTCATACCAAATTTCAGTACTCTAGCACAAGTTCTTCCAGAGATATGCAGTATGTACATTTCAGTTTGTATGGGAGGTGCCATGCCCTTTTCTCCAATGACTACCATTTTTCTCCATGGAATTGTCAATGTGTGTCTTCATACCAAATTTCAGTACTCTAGCACAAGTTCTTCCAGAGATATGCAGTATGTACATTTCAGTTTGTATGGGAGGTGCCATGCCCTTTTCTCCAATGACTACTATTTTTCTCCATGGATATGGAATTGTCAATGTGTGTCTTCATACCAAATTTCTAGCACAAGTTCTTCCAGAGATATGCAGTATGTACATTTCAGTTTGTATGGGAGGTGCCATGCCCTTTTCTCCAATGACTACCATTTTTCTCCATGGATATGGAATTGTCAATGTGTGCCTTCATACCAAATTTCAGTACTCTAGCACAAGTACTTCCAGAGATATGCAGTATGTACATTTCAGTTTGTATGGGAGGTGCCATGCCCTTTTCTCCAATGACTACCATTTTTCTCCATGGATATGGAATTGTCAATGTGTGTCTTCATACCAAATTTCAGTACTCTAGCACAAGTTCTTCCAGAGATATGCAGTATGTACATTTCTGTTTGTATGGGAGGTGCCATGCCCTTTTCTCCAATGACTACCATTTTTCTCCATGGATATGAAATTGTCAATGTGTGTCTTCATACCAAATTTCAGTACTCTAGCACAAGTACTTCCAGAGATATGCAGTATGTACATTTCAGTTTGTATGGGAGGTGCCATGCCCTTTTCTCCAATGACTACCATTTTTCTCCATGGATATGGAATTGCCAATGTGTGTCTTCATACCAAATTTCAGTACTCTAGCACAAGTTCTTCCAGATATATGCAGTATGTACATTTCAGTTTGTATGGGAGGTGCCATGCCCTTTTCTCCAATGACTACCATTTTTCTCCATGGATATGGAATTGTCAATGTGTGTCTTCATACCAAATTTCAGTACTCTAGCACAAGTTCTTCCAGAGATATGCAGTATGTACATTTCAGTTTGTATGGGAGGTGCCATGCCCTTTTCTCCAATGACTACCATTTTTCTCCATGGATATGGAATTGTCAATGTGTGTCTTCATACCAAATTTCAGTACTCTAGCACAAGTTCTTCCAGAGATATGCAGTATGTACATTTCTGTTTGTATGGGAGGTGCCATGCCCTTTTCTCCAATGACTACCATTTTTCTACATGGATATGAAATTGTCAATGTGTGTCTTCATACCAAATTTCAGTACTCTAGCACAAGTACTTCCAGAGATATGCAGTATGTACATTTCAGTTTGTATGGGAGGGGCCATGCCCTTTTCTCCAATGACTACTATTTTTCTCCATGGATATGGAATTGTCAATGTGTGCCTTCATACCAAATTTCTAGCACAAGTTCTTCCAGAGATATGCAGTATGTACATTTCAGTTTGTATGGGAGGTGCCATGCCCTTTTCTCCAATGACTACTATTTTTCTCCATGGATATGGAATTGTCAATGTGTGTCTTCATACCAAATTTCAGTACTCTAGCACAAGTTCTTCCAGATATATGCAGTATGTACATTTCAGTTTGTATGGGAGGTGCCATGCCCTATTCTCCAATGACTACCATTTTTCTCCATGGATATGGAATTGTCAATGTGTGTCTTCATACCAAATTTCAGTACTCTAGCACAAGTTCTTCCAGAGATATGCAGTATGTACATTTCAGTTTGTATGGGAGGTGCCATGCCCTTTTCTCCAATGACTACCATTTTTCTCCATGGATATGGAATTGTCAATGTGTGTCTTCATACCAAATTTCAGTACTCTAGCACAAGTTCTTCCAGAGATATGCAGTATGTACATTTCAGTTTGTATGGGAGGTGCCATGCCCTTTTCTCCAATGACTACCATTTTTCTCCATGGATATGGAATTGTCAATGTGTGTCTTCATACCAAATTTCAGTACTCTAGCACAAGTTCTTCCAGAGATATGCAGTATGTACATTTCTGTTTGTATGGGAGGTGCCATGCCCTTTTCTCCAATGACTACCATTTTTCTCCATGGATATGGAATTGCCAATGTGTGTCTTCATACCAAATTTCAGTACTCTAGCACAAGTTCTTCCAGAGATATGCAGTATGTACATTTCAGTTTGTATGGGAGGTGCCATGCCCTTTTCTCCAATGACTACCATTTTTCTCCATGGATATGGAATTGTCAATGTGTGTCTTCATACCAAATTTCAGTACTCTAGCACAAGTTCTTCCAGAGATATGCAGTATGTACATTTCTGTTTGTATGGGAGGTGCCATGCCCTTTTCTCCAATGACTACCATTTTTCTCCATGGATATGAAATTGTCAATGTGTGTCTTCATACCAAATTTCAGTACTCTAGCACAAGTACTTCCAGAGATATGCAGTATGTACATTTCAGTTTGTATGGGAGGGGCCATGCCCTTTTCTCCAATGACTACTATTTTTCTCCATGGATATGGAATTGTCAATGTGTGCCTTCATACCAAATTTCTAGCACAAGTTCTTCCAGAGATATGCAGTATGTATATTTCAGTTTGTATGGGAGGTGCCATGCCCTTTTCTCCAATGACTACTATTTTTCTCCATGGATATGGAATTGTCAATGTGTGTCTTCATACCAAATTTCAGTACTCTAGCACAAGTTCTTCCAGAGATATGCAGTATGTACATTTCAGTTTGTATGGGAGGTGCCATGCCCTTTTCTCCAATGACTACCATTTTTCTCCATGGATATGGAATTGTCAATGTGTGTCTTCATACCAAATTTCAGTACTCTAGCACAAGTTCTTCCAGAGATATGCAGTATGTACATTTCTGTTTGTATGGGAGGTGCCATGCCCTTTTCTCCAATGACTACCATTTTTCTCCATGGATATGAAATTGTCAATGTGTGTCTTCATACCAAATTTCAGTACTCTAGCACAAGTACTTCCAGAGATATGCAGTATGTACATTTCAGTTTGTATGGGAGGTGCCATGCCCTTTTCTCCAATGACTACCATTTTTCTCCATAGATATGGAATTGCCAATGTGTGTCTTCATACCAAATTTCAGTACTCTAGCACAAGTTCTTCCAGATATATGCAGTATGTACATTTCAGTTTGTATGGGAGGTGCCATGCCCTTTTCTCCAATGACTACCATTTTTCTCCATGGATATGGAATTGTCAATGTGTGTCTTCATACCAAATTTCAGTACTCTAGCACAAGTTCTTCCAGAGATATGCAGTATGTACATTTCAGTTTGTATGGGAGGTGCCATGCCCTTTTCTCCAATGACTACTATTTTTCTCCATGGAATTGCCAATGTGTGTCTTCATACCAAATTTCAGTACTCTAGCACAAGTTCTTCCAGAGATATGCAGTATGTACATTTCAGTTTGTATGGGAGGGGCCATGCCCTTTTCTCCAATGACTACTATTTTTCTCCATGGATATGGAATTGTCAATGTGTGTCTTCATACCAAATTTCTAGCACAAGTTCTTCCAGAGATATGCAGTATGTACATTTCAGTTTGTATGGGAGGTGCCATGCCCTTTTCTCCAATGACTACCATTTTTATCCATGGATATGGAATTGTCAATGTGTGCCTTCATACCAAATTTCAGTACTCTAGCACAAGTACTTCCAGAGATATGCAGTATGTACATTTCAGTTTGTATGGGAGGTGCCATGCCCTTTTCTCCAATGACTACTATTTTTCTCCATGGATATGGAATTGTCAATGTGTGCCTTCATACCAAATTTCTAGCACAAGTTCTTCCAGAGATATGCAGTATGTACATTTCAGTTTGTATGGGAGGGGCCATGCCCTTTTCTCCAATGACTACTATTTTTCTCCATGGATATGGAATTGTCAATGTGTGTCTTCATACCAAACTTCAGTACTCTAGCACAAGTTCTTCCAGAGATATCCTGGATGGACATTTCAGTTTGTATGGGAGGTGCCATGCCCTTTTCTCCAATGACTACAATTTTTCTCCATGGATATCGAATTGTCAATGTGTGTCTTCGTACCAAATTTCAGTACTCTAGCACAAGTTCTTCCAGAGATATCCTGGATGGACATTTCAGTTTGTATGGGAGGTGCCATGCCCTTTTCTCCAATGACTACAATTTTTCTCCATGGATATCGAATTGTCAATGTGTGTCTTCGTACCAAATTTCAGTACTCTATAACAAGTACTTCTAGAGATTTGCAGTATGGAAGTTTAAGTTAGTATGGGAGGAGCCACGCCTCCAAATATTTCAACAACTTTTGTTTTTGCCTAGAAAATCACAAATAAATAGACAATAGAAAGTAACGAGAAAACCAAGTTTAAACGGTCAATTTGTAGTTTAAAATTTTAATACAGAAAAACGGACCTTAAAGGTTTCAAGCTTAAACCTAAAGGATGTAAAATTAATTTTTTATTTTGGAGAAAAAAATAGTAGTGCCTCTATTTAGTGCCAAGAAGTACTCTATTTAAGGATTTCAGGATCCGTGAATTTCTCGACATAAATCTGACAAAAATAACAGAACAGGACACCTTTTTAAGTTTTGTAAGGAAGAGTTACGAATTTCTGCAAATTTCGTAATTTTCCAATACATTTGATACCCCAGGTTAAATAAAGTGGGTGGGCGAAAGGATTCAATGCCTTATTAAGTATTCATGCCCAAATCCCCAATTGACTGTGTTTAAATTAACCAGGGCAGTTGATCTAGTTGAAAACGTTGTGGAGGGTACGATTCGGTAAACTATAGATGGAATCATACTTAAACGCTCCAAGAAGTGATGCTCCTTTCCCTCTTTAATGCTGGGCATCTACGCAAAATGTGTTGAACTGCCTGCTACTAATTTTCACCGCTGCTGCTTTTGTAGTAATCGCTGAAAGCTACACCCAATTTTCAGGTGTGGTGTGTGAGAAGGTGGAGGCAAATGCTGCTGTTTGTCAATCCTTTCCCGAAGTTATCAAGGAAACCTCGCTGGCTAGCGCTTATCGGCAATTAAATTTCGGGCTTGTTTCTGTGATTAGAAACTAATATTAAATCTACCTGGGCCTGAGGGTCTGGTGCTAATTAAATGAGCTCAGTACTAATCAAGTGGTTAAATTTCAAGGGCCGATGTTGAATGTGAACTATACCTAAACATCAAGGTTTTTCTGCATTTTATGTGACATTTTTTCATCTCAGACTAATTCAATTTGAACCATGGGAAGATACACAATCGAGCAACGCGGTAAAGTTATTCAGGCTTATTATGAAAATGGGCGTTCAAATCAAAATGCATATCGCAATGCATATTTTATTTCATGCATAATTGTGCCGTACCAATATTATCATAATAAAGAGAAATGCCAATAACTTCATAAAAAAATTGTAATTTATTCAATCAATACCGGCCCTTGAAACTTAACCACCCTTTATTTAACAACCCTCTCTTTAGAGCCAGAAGTAAAGTGGTAGCTCAACCACAAACGACAATGCGCTTGCCTTAAATTTGTCGTTAATTGCATACTATGCTCCATTGGCCCTACGCCCCACATATAGCCCTGCATTTCCATGCAATGTCGCAATGGTCCGAAACCCATACCATTTAACACCGAAATAACTTAGCCAACTCTCGTTGGACATGGAAGCTGTGGGCTGGTTTAAATCGATTTTATAGCCTACCAGCAGTCGGTGAATATGCAGATACCAACTCCTGGCATCCCACAAACTATACCATTTAGCGGCTCTCTTGAAAGGCATCAGTTAAGCCTGAAATGCGCTGCGATAGACGCGAAGATGAAAGCACAAAGAGATCCCGAGTTGACTGTAATACACACCACCGCAAATTAAAGCATCGAGCTTTGCGTCGACTGGGGTGTTCTAACAGCGCCGCTTATCCAAAATTCGTTTAACATACGCGTTGTGAACACTGTGGCGAAGCTCCGAGTATTCAGCCATTATCTGCTCATGGGTGTAGCTTGCTGAGGACTAGGTTTTTGGAGTTCTCCAGAATGGTTGATGAAATTCCAGTTTTAAGGCACTGTTTTTTGCAATTTCTCAATGCATTCAGATCTCAGTATGCAATGAAAAATTGATAGAAATTTGTCCATCGTTCGTCCTCCTCCTTCATATACCTAAAGCTTTTTATTTTGTCATTTCAAGGTTAAACTATGAAACCGTAAAAGCCTCCTCCTTAACAATTACTCAAAACAATGCCACTGAATTAAATTTTCACTTTGTTCGCCTGTATTTCCTGTTTAACTTTTGAAGTCTACTTTTTAATGAAAATTTTATCAAAAGCCTCTCGGGAAAACAAAAACAAAACGCACAAACACAACATCATTCAAGGTAGCACATTGAAGGACGTCACGTAGGTTGTAGAGAAAGCAAATAGGCAAATAAGAGAGCCTGTGAAAATTAGTTGATATTTGAGTGTGTTGCTGTTTACTTAGTTGCATGTATGTACAGTGCATAACATAAATATGTTGCCACTGTCCCACAATAACGGTTGCCTGTGATCATATTGTTTTCTACTCAACATTTCGCGTTCAGCAGTCCAACTTTTAGTGCTACAAAAGTAAGTAATGGATTCCAAACGTAATAGTGTGATTGCATTATATTTGGCTGGAAAATCACAACCGGCGATTGCTCGTGAGCTTGAGCACCGTAAAGTAAATAAAGTTTTTGTTTATCGCTCCATTACTCATTGTAAAGATACTGGTAGCATCGCGAAACGTCATGGAGGTGATCATCAATAAACTGCAACGTCACGTGAAATGGTTCAAAAAGTGAAGAAGCGACTTGAGCGAAATCTCCGACGAAGTGCCAATCAAATGGAGAAAGTACTGAAAATATCTGAACCTAGCATCCGCCGCATACTGAAAAATGATATCAAAGTCAAGCCTTACAAGATCAAAAGCAGCAACAAGTCAGACTAGAAAGAGCGCAGGAGTTGCTTCACTTGCCCGAAAGCGGTCAATTTCCGAACATTGTGTTTTCTGACGAGAAAATTTTTCAAATTAAGCATTTCGTAAACTCCCAAAACGATAGGGTTTCTTTGGTCGAATTTGGCCGACCGTTTATACGAGAATTTGAGCCATCGATTGGCCACCAGGAGGCAGCACCAACTAACCCTCCAATCGTTTACATCGAGCCTGGCGTTAAGGTAAATGCGAAATATTATCGGGAAAGTATTTTGGAGGTTGCTTTGAAGCCGTAGTGGCAGACCATGGATGTTTCAACAGGACTCGGCACCGGCCCACAAAGCTCGAGTGAACCAAAAATGGCTAAAACCAACGTTCCGAACTTCATAACGTCCACACAATGGCTCTCAAACTCCACAGACGCGAATCCCGTGGATTATTCTCTTTGGGCCATTTTAGAGAGCAAGGTCCAAACTAAAAGATTCACCCGTCTCGAGGCGCTGAAAAAAGTCATTGTCCACGAGTGTGTCAAAATACCTGCAAGTCCCACGCGGGCAACTTGCGATTCGTTTCTGAACCATCTCAAGGCCATGGACAAGGCAAAAGGTGATCATATCAGGCAAAAATAAATAGATTCTTAATTTTGTATTATTTTTACACATTTTTTTGCTTTTAATTGAATTTACTAAGTAATTTTCTAAACTGAATTTAAGGTCCTTTTAATTAGTTACACTTCGAGTGCCGGACCCTGTAATATAAATACATAAAAATGGTGATTCCAATAAAAAAGTTGCATACATTAAAAAAAATTTGCATACGGCTATCGGAAAAGTCAAGGATCATAAGTCCTATGGAACAAACAGGCAGCTCACGAAATACGACCAAAGGAGTTGTGTATAAACTTCAAACTGTTGCAAATTCAAATCCATTAATTTCAGCGCCGCAACTTCGAATTCAATTGGAGAGTGAAGGACATGAAGCTCCTTCATCACAACTATTTGCGCAAGGTTGCATGAAGAAGGCAAGCATGGGCTGAATGACAGTTAAAAAATACAACAGGATAATGCTCCGATCTACACCGCAGAAAAGTAACGAAGCACTTTTGAAATGGAAAGTTCAAACCTATCACCATGGAAACGCTTTGCCAATATTAAAACTCCGCATATCGTAAATAAACACCTGAAACCATGTTGTTAACTTATGGAAACAAATTTCAACATTTTCATTTACAAAAAACAAATTTGCTGCATGGAAACTTATTTGTGTGATATACTGTATGTGTTTAGTGCAGTCTCAAATCTCACTGCAATTTTTACTGCGTCGCTTAGACAAATGTTAGTACTTCCAGAAAATGTTGACACAGTTGGCAATGTCGCATGCTAGTGAACAACAACAGCAGCGGTTTAACCATGTGGCAGTACAGTGCGTGCTGATATCATGGCCAAGTGTTGATGCAGCATTCAGTGCAACAAAAATATTCAACGACAGGTTGCTTTTATCGCTTGAACGCAATACGAACTGACATCGGATGAGATTGTGGGTTGTTATGGCTATGTTGTTGTTGTTGCTGATATGTAGTTTTGGAATAACTGTTGTTGTGGAAATGTAAATATACATACATATGTACATATTTCCACTTCTCAATGTGGAAATCAAAGGCTTTCGCTCCTAAAATACATAAATTCAATTTTTATTTGCACGGCTCTCTCTCGTCTTACTTCGTCTTTTAAACAAAAAATTTTTAAATTTTCGATTTTATCTTAATGGAAGTGCGTAAGAACCATTAAAGGTTAACTGAGTCAATTTTCATCAGTATCATAACAAAAATGCAATTCCGCTATGAGCCAATCAAATCTTATTTCACCGAGGGCCAAGTTGGTAAACTGGATTTTAATTAGTATTCATATTTTTATCTTTTTTATTATTTATAAATTTATTTGTTTATTACTTGTTTATGTTTTATATATTTATTTGAATAATAGTTACATAAATTGCCTTTAAAAATTAAATAAATAGAATATTATTGGGTGCGCAACTAAGTTCTCGCTGTTTTTTTTATGAAAATACAACCTTATTCTGAAAAAATGGTTACAGGTGAATCATTTAAAGTATTGCCCGTCGCTGGCTACTACTTTTTCCCATCTTTCTGGTAGATCTCGTATACGGTCGCCGTAAAACTGTTCATCTTTTGAGGCTATCCACGAATACAGCCATTTTTTGATGTCTTCATATGAATGGAACTGCTGGTCAGCTAGACCATGCGCCATCGATCGGAACAGGTGATAATCGGTGCAATATCTGGAGAATATGGCGAGTGGGGAAGGATTTCCCATTTCAGTGTTTCCAGGTAGGTTTTAACGGGTTTGGCAAAGTGAGGCCGAGCGTTGTCATGCTGTAGAATCACTTTTTCATGCCTCTCCGTGTATTACGGCCGCGTATCCCGCAGTTCTCGGCTCAATCCCATCAATTGAAGTCGACAGCGATCCCCAGTGATGGTTTCGCTTAGTTTTTACAGTTCAAAATAAATAACACCAGCTTGTTCCCACCAAATACATAGCATAACCTTCGCAGCGTGAATATTCGGCCGAGGCGACGACGGGCAGAAGCATGACCGGGCAGCCCCTATGGCTTTCTTTTCTTTGGATTTCTGTAATGAATCAATTTTAATCACCCGTCACGATGCGATGAAGAAAACCCTTCCTTTTTTGCCGATGGAGCAGTGACAGTTGTTCACAGGCGAAAAAACGACGTTCAACATTCCTTGGTTTCAACTCATAAGGAATACAAGTCCCCTGTTTCTGAATCATTCCCAAAGCATGCAATCGCTTGGAAATGGATTGGCGGGTAACTCCTAATACTGAAGCAAGCTCTTCTTGCGTGTGACACGATCCTCATTGAGCAATGCCTCCAATTCAGCGTCTTCGAAGGTTTTTGGCCTTCATTCGCGTGGACGGTCGTCAACATTAAAATCACCGTCTTTGAAGCGACGGAACCAATCTAGGCACGTTGTTTCACTTAAAGCAGCATCTCCATAAACTTTTTGTAGCTCTCGATGCGCTTCAGCCGCTTTTTTTTTCAAATGAAATAGGAAAATCAACACTTCCTGCAAATGACGATTATTCGGCACAAAATCAGACATTTTCACAAAACCAAAAGTATTCACCAAAACAAAATCCAAATGTGTCGAAGCAGGTTGTTTACCATAACGTCATAAAGTTTAGGTTATGTTAGTATCGACTAGCACACACTGCTGGCGGCATCTATTGACAAACAGCGGGAATTTAGTTGCGCACCTAATAATTTGGGGAAAAAGAAGTTCTTTTTTTGCGTTAATGGCTTAAAATTGTTTTATGGTCGATCGTAAGATCCAAGGCAATGCTACGACTACTAACAATACAGTGAACTTCGATTATTTCTGTGATTTTTTTTAGTGTAAAATTTCACCTTGACAACGAGCATAAACTTTAAATCATTCGATCCATACTTTACGAGATATCGATCACTACAGTCATCTATCGGGAATATAATATTTCTTTTTCTCCAAACTTATATTTAACATTTTTTTAACTACACCTAGTGAGTTGGATTAACATTCAAGGGGGAAGAAATTAATTTCTTCCGTTTTCCCTAATCAAAATATTGCTTCTGTCTTTTTTCGGCCGCTCTTTGTCATACCAGCAAAGGGATTCGGGTATATGCTAAGACTAAAATTTCAGTGCCAAAAATCTCTAAATAAACTTTTAACAATATTTTCGGTTCTAATACGAGTAATGATTCATATTGACTAATTTTTTGAGCAGAGCTTAGTGGTGAATAAATTGAATCGGATAATGTCAGCTGTTCCTGACAGAACCTCTGGACCTACCTGGACCTATAATACATAAAGTCCAAAAAACATTTCGAGTATTCCAAAATCTATTTTTGCAACGATGCCTCTACAAGATGGCATACATTTAATCATACATTTTTTTTTACCAAATGAAAAAGAAAAAAATATATTTTGAGTGAAGGTTATCTTTATTTTGACCTCTACGCGCTCCATTGGTTTTCTGCAACTGTCTACTTCACAAGTGTCAAACATGATTGACGTACGACGCCATTTGCAAAAATTATAAACCTTTCGTTAGGGTGATTAATTTTGCGCCTCCTTGTACTTCCTATATTAATGAGGCGGTTAATTTGTTTCCGAATCTTTTCTCATCAAATTTTAGTTGAATATTTGGCTGTTGATCTATTAACTGCTTTAAGATGATGCGATGATGAAATATTCTCATCCGTGGTCTTTAGCTCTTTCGTATTAGCGAAAAATTACATAACTGAAAGGATAAGAAATGTTAAAAAATCGTTGCTGACTAGCGGGATCTACTGTAGCCTCTAAGAACCTTGCTTGGCATGGTTGCCCCACCTGATCGTAAAGCGAGCGTAAGTTGACAACTCTCTTGGGCGAATATGCAAAACTTTGTCCGTTGTGACATCATGGCTAGAGTAATAGTGCGAAAGAGAGGAAAGAAAGTAGAGAGGAGAGGGAGTTATTTTTGGTCTTATGGAGAAGAAGACCGAATGAAGACTATTCACATGTATGCCAGTGGCTTCATTGTACTAATGAAATTCAATAGGTGTGATATGTGAACCTACTATATTTGCAGTTGTATCAAAATGGTGAGAGTTAAGCATATCTGAATCTCAGACCGCCGAGAGCAGGGTAGCTGAGTAGAAGATGCTGAGATGTATTCACCTCACGATGGAGAGAATAATAAGGTGGCTCCGATCGTGATACCGCTAACTTCCTCTCAGCGAATTTGGAGAATCGCTGTGTGTGTGACATCGCTCTTGTGCCATTGATTCGTGTGTGGTTTGCGTGATTTCTTCTTCTTTCTGCATTCGTCTTTGCATTTTTACTTATCACTGTATCGCTCTGCAAGTCTAGAAAAAATTCATTTAAATTTTTCAATCCGGAGAATATACTCAAGACCGTCCGTAAGACACACATACGAGCACAATATTCAGGGATTTGCTTTAGTCCTATGTGAAAAGTATACAAATATCTTTGAACTAATGTTTTACAAAAGCCAAAGTACAAAATATGTATCAAATAAAGTCAGGTACTTCACTATAACATACAAGGTGAAGTCCAAAATAAACAAGACTGAGCTAAAATAGAAACGGCAGAAGCTTTGTTTTTTATTCAAAAGAGTCCCTTCTGGCCCCGATACACTGTTTTGTTGGATCTAAAAGCTTTTCGAAAGAGTGTTTCAGGTCATTGACGGGAATGTCCTTCAGGATGTCAATGCAAGCCTTTCGGATGGACTCTACGGACGCAAAACATTTCCCTTTCATGGAAAAATGCAATTTTCTGAATAGGTAGAAGTCACGGGGAGTCATATCAGGCGAATACGGTGAGTGATTGATGGTTAAAATGCGATTTCTAGTCAAAAAATCAGTCTCAAGTGTGGATAGATGACATGGTGCATTATCATGAAATACGCGCCACCTTCCTCCTTGCGGTATTCAGGGCGAATTCGACGAACGCGATGCAACAAACGTTTTAAAATGAAAAGATAGAAAATTGCAATGGCGGTTTGGTCCATTAGCACGAACTCCTTGACGGCAATTCCCTTGGAATCGTACAAACAAATGAACATCGACTTGATTTTTGACTTCTCCAAATCCAATTTTTTGGGTGGTGGCTCGTCTGGAGCATCCCATTCGGCACTTTGACGCTTAGTTTCAGGTTCATGGGGGAAGCAGCAACAGTGACAATGTTGCAAAGGAAGTTTTCGTCTCTTCTCGCCTCTTTAATGAGGTCTTTCGAATGTTGAATTCTGAGCAATTTTTGGTCCTCACTTAACTTGCCAGTCTTGTTTACTTTGGACTTCAATTTGTTCTAACCAACATGGGTTTGTCCCACGGCGTTCTATAGTTTCGAACCTTCCAGTTTTTGCGAATACTACATCCCAGCTTTTTCTTCTGGATGTCAAGTCGACTGCATCTACACAGATTTCTCCAAAGCATTTGATAAAGTCTCTCATAAGTTACTGATTCATAAACTAGCTTGCTCAGGCTTTCACTCTGTTTTTTTGCAATTGCTTAAGTCACACTTGTTGTCTCCATTGACGGCGTGTCATCTGAACCCTTCCGTGCAAAGTCCGGCGTCCCTCAGGGCAGTATTCTAGATCTGCTCCTTTTCGTATTGTTCGTTAACGACATTAGTTCTTGCTTTTCATATGCTCAGTTTCTGTTATACGCTGATTACTTGAAAATTGACTCGTTAATAAATTCCGCAGATGATGTCGAATCTTCAAGCTGAGATTGACAGTTGTTGTTGTATGAGCAAAAACATTCTCAATACATGAAGTGACAGTCCTTCCGGGTCGTTCCGGTAACGCGGAACCGACTGTTCGGGGAATGCTGAGACTGACATTCTTTATTCGTCTCTAGATCCCATCTTTGCTTAAATGTAAAAAAAAGTAGCGGATTAGCTCGGAGTTCTCGGACCCATACATATTAGAATTGTTTTACACCTCTTTTGCATGTTCTCACCTTGAATATTTCACTATTATTTGGTGGCCATCTCGAACCTCTAGAAAATAAAAGATTTGGAGATCTGGAGAAGATCTGGCATTACAAAAGGAGATTTTGATTGTGCTGCCCCATCTGCAAGAAATAAACATTAATGTTCCTTGAAGAGAACTTCGATATTCCTACCCTTTTTATGGAGGTAATAACAAAACAAATTATGCCCGAAACCAATTGCTTGTGCTCTGCCGGATCTCATCTCTTATGAAACTTTCTGATGTTGTTTTCATTAACTTTCTGAAATCTTGTATCTAATCTTGCTTATTTTGTGTTAGTAGTCTGCAAGAATTTGTTGTTCATGGACTTTATATTTGAAAAAAATAAATAAATGTAAAATGAACGAGAGAGCTACTCAGTTTAGTGGATCAAAAGCCTTTGATCAGAGCAAGAAGTAAGCGGAAGCAGATTTGTCGTGGCAATACGACGAGTAGGGTTAGACCTCCCATGTGACAGGGAGTTATTATTATTGCAATATTATTTAGTCGTCGATTGCAACAATTGGAGTAGAGGGTGGCATAGCCTTGACATAACTGAAGCGGTAAAGTGTTTTAAAGTTTTTTGTGACATTTTCATAGATTTTCATTTACTTGATATCTCGTTGCGCTTGTCATATGTGTTTTAAATTTTTAGCATTATATTTTTTGTTGGCACTCAGTTGAATGCGCTCTTGCGGAAAAAATTAATATTTAATATAAATAATAAAATATATTGAAACCCTTCTAGTTGACACTTTCTTTGATGTATTTTCTGCACTTGGCTTTGAAACACTACGCATCGACGATTACTTGTTTTCTGCTACTTACTTATGCAGTAGCTTAAGTCGGAAAATTGTAACAGCTTTAGGTTGATGCTGGTTCGTCTCTAAGATATTTACTACGTTGATAGATGCAGCGATCCACATCCCCCATTTCGTAAATTTTCTAAATCGTTTGTGACAACGAATAGTTGATGCACCAGCGACATTAGCCTGATTTGCAATTCCACACAAGCGGTAGGTAACAACAAAAACTGCGCATGGGTATACCAAACAATGATGTAAGAAAACATATTGACATACAGGGTGGCACAAATAGAGGAGTCTTCTTAATCATACCTGTACTGTCTACGGAAGGCTTGCACTCGAACTTAGCATTATATGACACTTTTCTTATTGCTAGCTAGAATGGAGTAAATTTATTGCAACAGAGTGGACAGTGCAAAAGAGTGCCCAGGACACATTTCTTCTCGTTAAGCAGTGGTTGACATATTTTTATGTATTTTTGTAGAGGGATATGGACACTTAAATTAAATATTATGCGAGCCATTCGTGGCCAAGAGAACTTCAACGATGCCTAGGAGGATTGTATCGAGAGGAAGCGCTACAGAAAAAAGTTTAGTTACGCAAAGTTAAGTTAAGTGATGTTAAGTTAAGCCAAGCTAATTTAAATTAAGTTCATTTAAAGTAAGCTAAGTCAAGTTAAGTTAAGCAAAGTTAAACTAAGTTTAGTTAAGTAAAACTAAGTTAAGCTAAGTCAAGTTAAGTTAAATCCAAACTTAATTTAAGTGGCTTTCAATTTAAGTGAAATTAAGTTAAGGTAAGTCAAGTTAAGTTAAGTTAAGTTAAGTTAAGTCACGTTAATTTAAATTAAGCTAAGTCAAGCTAACTTAAGTAAATTTTAGTCAAGTTGAATTGAATTTGAATTGAATTTGAAAAGGTCGAGCCAAGGAGCACCAGGAGATTTGGTGGCTCCTAAAACACTCAGGCTAAAAAGCCCATTGTATTTAAAGCTCTGGAAAGGGGGTAGATAGTCAAGGAGGGAGGCAGAAAAGTATCAGAGAAAGAGATAGGAAAGAATAGAGACAGAGATAGAGATAGTTAGTCCTGTGAGAATTTTCCAGATTCTTTGGCAAATCTGTAAATATCCTCCAGTTTTAGAGAACGAATATTACCCATTCCCAAGACATCGGAACCCAATACCCGTAGTCGCGCTCTAGCAAAGGCAGGACACTCACAGAGAAAGTGCTCAGTGCTATCCGCCTCCTCCAAGCATGACAGGCATACCGGGTCCTCGATGATTCCAATGGTGGTCATATGCTGACCCCATGGGTTGTGTCCTGTAATGATGCCGACCATCAACCGAATGTCTTTCCTTCTAAGTTTTAGTAGAAAGTTTGACAGTTTTCTGTTCGGACTTGTCACAAAACACTTTGCAGTTCTGCAGCGTTCTAAACCGGACCATCGCTCTTTATGTAGATTGCCTACATAATCGTTGATCCAGTTCTTGATTCCTGCGGGACTGATTCCGATTATTGGCTCTGGCCCCTGTGGGGGCACCGCTGATCCACGGTTGGCCAATTCGTCGGCAATTTCGTTTCCTTGAACACCGGAGTGTCCCGGAACCCATATAAGTACAAGCCTGTTTTGTCTTGCGATAGAATTAAGCTTCTTCTTACATTCTTGAACAATCTTTGAGGTTTGCTTCGCGTTCTCCAGGGCCTTCAATGCAGCCTGACTGTCACTGAAGACTCCAATCTGTTTCCCGCTCCATCTCCTCTCGATTATCCATTCGGCTACTTTTAGGATGGCAAAAACTTCTGTTTGGAAAACAGTTGCCATTCCCCCCATAGCGTAGTGATACTTATTACTATCGTTTAAGTACCATCCGGCTCCAGACCCTATTTCAGTCTTGGACCCATCGGTAAAGAAAATATCCGTCAAACCTCCCTGCATGCCTCCTGGATTGCTCCATTGCTCACGCAATGGAAATCTGACATCAAATTTCCTTCCGAATGAAACTGTGGGTATCAGGTCATCTTTAGGTGCCAAAAACATTGGACACTGCTCCGACAGCAACTTAAAGATTTCTCTGTGTCCCGAAGTTCCATCTTCGTGCCAGAGACCATATTTATGGAGTCTGCACATTGCTTTTATTGCTTCCTGTTGTATCTTAAGATCCAGGGGGAGCAAATCGAGCATAGCATTTAGGGCATCTCCAGAGGTTGTACTCATGGCACCCGTGATGCATAAACATACACTTCTTTGCAGCCTGTATAGTTCCCGGATTGTGGACTTAACCATGCTCCGTCGCCACCAGACCACAGAAGCGTAAGTGATGATTGGTCTGATAAGTGCCGTGTATATCCATAGGACCACAGCAGGTTTCAGACCCCAAGTTTTGCCAAAGGCTCTACGGCATTGCTGAAAAATCTTCAATGCACGATTCACCTTCAGTGAAACGTGTGTCTCCCAAGTCAGCTTCTTATCCAAAATTACTCCTAGATATTTAACTTCGTTGGAAAGACCAAGTGTCACACCTTTCAGTGTTGGAAGACTGAGTCCATCCAATTTCCGTTTTCTCGTAAACAAGACTATGGCTGTTTTGTTCGGATTAACGGAAAGACCTTGTCTCATGCACCAATCATCGATTTTGTCAAGAATCCTCTGCACTTTCGTGCAAAGCCTCCTTAAGGATTTATCCGATGTTAGCGCACAGACGTCGTCCGCATATGCTTGGACATGAAAGCCGAGTTCCTGCATCTCCACTAATAGGGAGTCTACGACGAAGCACCACAGCAGCGGAGAAAGAACACCCCCTTGGGGACATCCTTGCTTGGCCCTGACTGTGATTTGCTCGTCATCGCTCCCACCAGCGGTTAACAGCCTCTCAGAGAGCATGGAGTATATCCATTTTATAATGGCTTGATTAACTCCGTGTCGTTCGGCAGAAGAACATATCGAGCCGAAAGTGGCATTATCAAAAGCCCCCTCAATGTCCACGAACACGCCCATTGTGTATTCGTCAGCTTCCAGCCCAGCTTCAATCTTGCTAACAAGATCGTGTAAGGCTGATTCACATGATTTTCCACTCTGGTAAGCGTGTTGATTTCTACTAAGTGGACTTCTCGGCAATACCCCCACTCGAATATGTTTCTCCACCACTCGTTCCAGACTTTTCAACATGAACGATGTCAAACTGATTGGTCTAAAACTTTTTGCTAGGGAATAGTCATCTTTTCCTGGTTTCGGAATAAATACTACTCTTACGCGTCGCCATTGGGATAGTATATAACCAAATGCAAGACAGGCTGTAAAGATCCTTTTCAGGGCCTCAATCAGCCTGTCTCCTCCTTTTTTAAGCATTGCTGGATATATTCCGTCAGGTCCAGGGGACTTAAAGTTTTCAAAGGAAGATAAGGAAAACCTTATCGATTCCCTTGTCACTATCCGACTAGCAATATACCAGCTGTACCTAGAGGTTCCACCATTGCCACCGTTGTTGTTCATGCCACTCTCACCTTCAGAGAGAGTTCTACTACCCGGAAAGTGGGTTTCGAGTAAAGCATTAAACGTTTCCGATTTGGAAATGGTGTATGAACCATCAGGTTTTCGAATGGAATCCAGCCTTACTGAGCGGTCTAAATGAAGGACCTTACAAAGTCTCGCTGTTTCCCTCATTTCTTCGACGTTACTGCAGAAATTTCTATAGGATTCAAGTTTGGCTTGCCGTACTTTCTTCTTATATTCTCTCTGTGTAAGTCGATGATTGGCCCAGTCCTCTTCTGTTTTGGTCTTCAAGGCCTTATTAAGAAGTTTCCTGGACCGTACACGAAGCTTCGACAGTTCAGGGTTCCACCAAGGAACCGCTTTCCCCTGTCTGCTTTGCCTGAGTGGACACAGTTCCTCGAAGCAATTGATTAAAGTACCTTCTAATTTCTTAGTCGCATCTTCAATCATTTCTGCTGATTTGAGTTTTTTCAGGTTTGGTAATCGCTCTGTTACAAGCTCACCATACCTGTCCCAGTCCACATTTCGAGGATTCCTACCGGAAGGTATTGATATTGTGTCAATTCCCAGTCGGAATTCGATAAGACGATGATCAGAAAGAGAGTCCTCTTCCAAAACTCGCCATCGGTTGATTTGATTTCCAACTGACCTATTGGTAAGTGTTAAATCAATCACCTCTTGTCTCCTTCTGGTCACAAAAGTTGGTTTGTTACCAGTGTTTTGAATGACCAAATCGGATGACAGGATAAAATCCAGTAACTTGAGACCTCTGGGGTTGCATTTGCTGCTTCCCCACACAATGTTCTGTGAATTTGCGTCACAGCCCACTATTAGCCCCAGATTATTGGATTCTGCGTACTTGACCACTTCTCTTAGCTCCCTCGAAGGAGGTGGCTGTACAGAGTCATAGGGTAGGTAGGCCGAAACTATGATAGCTTCGACACTGTTCCCACTTTTCCAGTACTTTATTTTTGCAGCAACGATATCTCCAGAGCATAGCTCTTTTAACATCGTGTGTTCGATCAACCTCGGCATGATAATACATGCTCGCGGTCTCACATTCCCTTCACAATGAAGTATTTGTCCCCACGACATAGCACTTAGACCACAGATACGCTTGTGACATACCCATGGTTCTTGTATAAGTATTATGTGTGGGTTTGTTTGCAGTTTTGCATGCCTACGGCACAAGAGAGCCGTAGACGCTTTGCTATGCTGCAGATTAATCTGTGTAAATATTACTTCAGTCATGAGACTGAGTATATTTACGCTTTGTCCTCCACCTTATCTTGGACGCGGAACTGGATCCGCCCCAGATGTAGGTGAGGACGGCAACCGTACTTCGACTTAAGCACCTTGAGGGACCCAAGATCGATACCCAGTACCAGGTGGGAACCCGTCTCCGAAGTGGTAGCGGATTTCTGCCTGGTGCAGGAGTATACTCTCCAGAGAGTCGTGTCAAGATCCTTGTTCTGAACACGGATGCGTTTGAGGAGTTCTGCTGAATTACAGGAAGGACCCGGAATCCAGACACTCGCTCGTACCAGCCTTTCTTTGCTACTCTCAACAAGAATAAACTTGCTGTTTTCGCAGGCTGGAATCTTTGCTATAGCTTTTTCTAGCCATTCTCGGGAAAAAGCATTGGAACAGTGCACCTTTACGATGCCGTCCACCACGCTTTTCCCCTCGAACGTCGGCGCGTCTTTCGACTCACCGATAGCTTTCCAAAGATAGCTGTCAAGATAGTCTTGTTGCCCTTTGGACAGTAGACCATCTTGTTTGTCGGTATGTATCTCCACGGTCATTGCCTTTGCTGCCATTCTCGCGAATGATTCGCCAGACGTTGACGGAAGAGTGTCATTCGACATTTGAGGTCCCTTAGCCTCTGCCTTGTCAGGCAAAGGTTTGTCTGCCTTGGATTGGGTCGAGGATGCAGGCATTTCCGAATTCCGTCTCTCGACTTTCCTCTTCTTTGCCTTTCTCCTCTTCCCTGTCGTTGGCACAGACCCCGTTTCGTTTCCGGAAGAGCGCAGCGCTACAGAGGAATCCTCTGTTCTGCCACGCTTTCCCGTTTCCGTTACAGGTGTCGAAGTTGACGGAGCTTGAGTCCTTGCCTTAGCTAGTGCTTCGGCTTGCCTCGCCTTCTGTCTCCTTCGTTTGATCTGCCTTGCGGTTAGACCAACACCTGCGTTCGAATCTCCAATAACTTCGGTCTTTTTACCGGTACTTACCTGATTCGCACCAGGTTTAACCGTTATCAAAGACTTACTCGGTACCAGAGATCCGTCTGAGTCTACTGAGAGATTGTCCGCCATCTCCACATCCTCCACAACTTGTTCAGTTGCTTCAGATCGTTTCGACGGCGGTGTATCACTCACACTCACTCGGCTCTCCATTGGCATAGCCAATGTGCCATGTTTCACCACTAGTAGTTCGCTTCCTCCGGAACCCTGGGTGTCAGTTCCGGTCATAGGGGAATGTGGGGTTCGGGCCTGCACATCCGATGCCCGAGCCGTCGATTGCTCGACGGGAGGATTTCCCAGAAGTGGGTTACCTCGTGCAGAGAGATCCTTGTTGAGCCTCCACATTGTAGAAAAATGCATTTTATACCTCCTGCCAGGTTGTCGGTACGGTACTCTCCACATAGTACTTGGGTGGCCACCAATTCCGCCGTTCCGCGGTTGAGTGGATACCCAATTCCTATGTGGAGCTGCCCTCTTAGTTCGTGGTAAGTTAATCTCCATAGAATGGGGTTAACTCCCCACTTAAGCCTCATCCCCGCGGCAAGGAGACCGACATGACAAGGAGTCAAGTTAATTTAAATTAAGTTAATTTAAATGAAGGTGTTCTTAAGCGATGCTGTAGGGGGATTTGGGCTATTAAATTAAATATTATGCAATCCATTCGTGAGCAAGAGAACTGCAACTATGCCTTGGGAGATTGAATCGAGAGGAAGCGCTACTGAAAAAAGTTATGTCAAACTAAGTTCAGTTATGCAAAGTTAAGATAATTTATGTTAAGTTAAGCCAAGCTTAGTTAAATTAATTTAATTTTAAGTAAGCTAAGTCGAGCAAAGTTTAGTTAAATTAAGTTAATTTAAGTAAAATTAAGTTAAGTTGAGTCAAATTAAATTAGGTCAAATTAATTTAAAGTAAGCTAAGTCAAGTTAAGTTAAATTTAGTTAAATAAAATTAAGTTAAGTCATGTTAAGTTAAGTCAAGCTAAGTTAAATTAAGTTAATTTAAAATATGCTAAGTCAAGTTAAGTTAAGCAAAGTTAAGTTAAATTAAGTTTAGTTACGTTAAATTAAGTTTAGTTAAGTAAAATTAAGTTAAGTTAAGTCAAGTTAAGTGAAATTAAGTTTAGTTTGGTAAAATTAAGTTAAGTTAAGTCAAGTTAAGTTATGTTAAGTTAAGTCAAGTTAATTTAAATTAAGCTAAGTCAAGTTAAGTTAAGTAAAGTTGAGTTGAGTAAAGTTAATTTAAATTAGGCTAAGTCAAGTTAACTTAAATTAGTTTAATTTAAACTAAGCTAAGTCAAGTTAATTCATTTTAAATTAAGCTAAGATAAGTTAAATTAAGTCAACTCAATTCAAGTTTAGTTGAGTAAATTTAAGTTAAATTAGATTAACTGATTCACTGATTTCTAAACTGTGTCCATTTAATTTGTTTCCAAAAATATCCTTATATTTGGATCACCCTGTTTTATGGCTGCATATGCATCTGTGCAGTACGGGATGCACCTGCTCTCCATGTCGCGTAACATCGTTTAAATTACACTTTCCTGCCAAGGTGTGCTCTCCGTTACATTTCGTATACTTGTTTGAACACACTCATACATACATAAGGGCATATCCACATCGCTGAACCTAGTCTAACTAAATGTGTACACATGCATATGCTCGCTTTTACATTCTGTATCTGTGCATCTGTGCTGCTATCTACCCATCGCCACTCACATCCGACAACTGATTGCGAAATTTAATACTCCCAATGGCACTGAGCTCAATTTCATCAGTCGTTTGGCGGTGGGTGAAGGTGAAATGTATTAGATACGTGAGTCTACATACATAATATGCAGCTAGACATTTTGTATGCATATATATGCACATATACATACATATTTTTCTATATAGTTATATATTTATATGGTCTCGAAGATGAAAATGCATTTAAGTTTAGGAAACTAACAAAAATAAAGATATATAGTACACATATAGGGACATATCTTTAGATAAAGATATACAAGTATATATGTAGGGACATATCTCCTGTCTGTAGTCATTTCAATGTCCAAGATTTGAAAACTTAGAAAATAGGGGCACTGATAAACCTAATTAGCTAATTTGAATATAATTGGATCAGTGTTTTGTTGGTTGGTTAGTTGGTGGCAGTTTATATTGGAAGAGATACCCTCTTGGACTAGCTAGCTAAGCTCTTCTGTAGGTCAGAAGCCACTTAGCGCTGCCGTGAGTCAGCAGGCATCCCTTCGTTTCATATCTATCAATGTTGATATTTGTTTGCGATTGCAGGCCATAACGTTTTGCTAACCTTGCATGCCGTCTGATCTCTCCATTTACAATCCGCAATTCGAAGATATTTTGCGGATATTACTTTCTTGATTCCACTCAGTGGTGTCAATATCGATTCTGGATGAATGTTACCCCTGGACGAACTGGCAGATACCCCTCTTGCTAGTTCGTCTGCCTCTTCATTTCCTTTAATGTTCCGATGTCCCTGGACCCAGATTAAGGTAACTTTATGGTTTACGCTTAAGGTAGTATGGCTATTCCTGCTTTGTTCCACCAGTTTAAAGGTTGTTGTGGCCGGCTTGCAGCTTGCATATCCGAAAGAATAGCGATATTGCTCTTAAAAGAGATTTCTGCGATTAGTAGCCTAAAAGCTTCGGAAGGCATACCGATTTTTCTGTGTTTTTCTAAGTCTATGACTATGGTTAAGTTCGTGCGGTTTTTTTTCGAAATTTGAAACTTTATTGACGTAAAATGGTTACAAATTTAATATTCAAAGTATTGTCCATCGCTTACTACTACTTTTTCCCATCTTTCTGGCAATTCACGGATTCCCTTTGTGAAAAATTCGGTCGGTTTTGCCGCAATCCACGAATCGATCCATTTTTTGACTTCATCGTAATTACGGAAGTGCTGGTCAGCCAGGCCATGTTGCATCGATCGGAAGAGATAGTAATCGGATGGCGCAAGGTCTGGACTATACAGCGGGTGGGGTAGGACATCCCATTTGAGCGTTTCTAAGTATGTTTTGACCACTTGTGCAACATGTGGCCGAGCATTGTCATGTTGCAAAATAACTTTGTCGTGTCTATCGGCGTATTGCGGCCGTTTTTCTCGCAGTGCTCGGCTCAAACGCATCAATTGTCGTCGGTAGACATCCCCCGTAATCGTTTCATTCGGTTTCAGTAGCTCATAATACACAACACCCAGCTGGTCCCACCAGATACACAGCATAACCTTCAGGCCATGAATATTCTGCGCCGACGTCGATGTTGAAGCATGGCCAGGGTATCCATACGTTGCCCGACGTTTTGGATTGTCGTAATGGACCCACTTTTCATCGCCAGTCACAATTCGATGCAAAAAACCCTTTCTTTTGTGCCGTTGAAGCAGTTGTTCGCATGCCATAAAACGGCGTTCAACGTCTCTTGGCTTCAATTCATACGGCACCCAATGGCCTACCTTTCGGATCATTCCCATGGCTTTTAAACGTTTGGAAATGGTTGATTGATCAACTCCCAAAGTTTTTGCAACCTCTTCTTGCGTTTGAGCCGGATCTTGATCGAGCAATTCCTCCAATTCGGTATCCATGAACTTTGGCGGCGCACCCTCGCGTTCTTCGTCTTCCAAGCCAAAATCACCACTTTTAAAGCGTGCAAACCACTTCTGGCACGTTCGCTCAGCTAGAGCATGCTCACCATAAACTTCCACCAAGATACGATGACTTTCGGCTGCTTTTTTCTTCATATTAAAAAATTCCCCGCAAAAACACATTATTTGGCACGAAATTCGACATTTTCAAGTGTGGTAAAAATATTGTTGTTTACGCTTCAAATAAAAAACTTATACTGACGTTTGTGCCTTACGACAGTAGCTCTCCAATGAATGTTTGGAAATGTGGATCGATGGAATAATAATCAAGTTAAGCCATCTGTTGTAAAACCGCAAGGAACTTATTCATAGTCCTATTACTTATATACCTTCTGCAAGAGCACAACCCATTTTTGTAGATTGCTGTGCCGAAGTTGTTTGGTAGGAGTCCCATACTCCATTCCTCCCGAGAAGAAAAGACAGTGGCCAAATTCCTATTGAAAGTCACCTGGGACGATTTAATCAGTCCTCTTCGAGGTGTACTGAGTTTGTCGCAATAATAGACTGGCATGCCCAGAAGATTTTCCTTCCAACGACCACTCATGGTAGTCATCTTTTTGAAATGGAGGTCTACCGGAATAACATATCTTTCAAGAGCTTTCCACCAAATTTTTAAATTGGTCATGTAACCATTTTGTATAACCATAAAGTTTACTGGCATACAGAGCAATTTCTGCTTTCCTTACCCGCTCTTCGGTTGTTAAATGATGTGAAGTTCTTTTGTCTACAAAATTTTATCTTCGAAACCAGTATCAGTATCGTTGTTATTGTTGTAACATATTAATACTTTCCCGTATATACTTCTGGGTAATGCTGCTGAAGTCTCTGGTTGGATAGCCGTCAATCTCGCAGCGGAGACCCGTCTATCATCGGAACTAATCGCCTTTTCTGATCCCTAAGATCTTTTGATTCGATGGCACGAACCCCCGTAATTCCTGTTTTTCACGAGTGTCTAGTCATCAAAACTTGACTTAGAAGCAGGCCTTGATTACATCTGTGTTACCTTGGCGAATGTGTCCCATGTGATTCTACTCGGCAACCTGAAATGTTACTGGATATGATAATATTCTCGTTAACCATCTATCGGCGGTACTGTGCACTCTATTTCTTATTATTACTTATTCTACCTAAGGCTAAATGATTGCGCCTGAGCTCAGACCGGTAAAGCCATTAAACACCACAGAAGAGAAAGGAATAGTGGATTTATTCGAGCTGATATCGATTAGGAATAATGGAAGGGAACCCGTTGGACTTTGGTAACAAAACTCTCCTGACAGCTAAAATTGAAGCACAAAATCTACCCAAGCCGGTATCGAAAGTGTATCTATCATCTCACGCATCAAGGTAGCTGACTAGTAGACACTCATCCACCTCATTATCTTCCAATCAGTTGCTTTTCATGGATTCTCATCCGGAAATGTCCCGCTTAGACCCATATAACAACGGATTTGTTATCCTTAGAAGCGCCTTCGACTACTTATAATCCATCAATGGCTGCAAGGAGGTTGCAACGTTACATACTAGTATTCTCGGTTAACACTTGCTGAACTGGCTCATCTACCCGAGAGCTGACCATTGGTAGCCAAGAAAAGCTTCCGAAACTTTGGCATACGGGGTAGACCCTACCAGCTCAACAGCCATATATGGAGCTTTCTGACTGAGTTATATGGAAGATGATCGTGGAGGATGCTAAAGCTCGCCACGAGCTGTAATGTTGACGGATGATGATGATGGTGAACCTCCACCTGGTATATTTATTCAAATCTGCAACCATTTACCCGAGATATGGACATGAATGGGGCTTGTATACAAGGTCCGGTAGTCGAAGTGTAACCAACTTCAGACCGCTCGGGTCGCTCGGGCATCCAGAGTATTGTTTACAAGCGCGCGGAAGCATTTTGCCAAAAAAAGAAAATTAGTAATGGATTTCAAACGTAATAGCGTGATTGCATTATATTTGGCTGGAAAATCACAATCATCGATTGTTCGTAAAGTAAATAAAGTTTAAGAGAGCGCAGGAGTTCCTTCGCTTGGCCGAAAGCGAAATATTATCGGGAAAGTAGTCTGAAGGTTGCTTTGAAGCCGTAGGCAGACAAACATTTCGATGGCAGACCATGGACGTTTCAACAGGACTCGGGACCGTCTCACAAGGCTCGAGTGAACCAAGAACGGCTAAAAAACAACGTTCCGAACTTCATAACGTCCACACAATGGCTCTCAAATTCCGCAGACGCGAATCCGATGGATTATTCTCTTTGAACCATTTTAGAGAGCAACGTCCGAACTAAAAGATTCACCAGTCTTGAGGCGCTGAAAAAAGCCATAACGAGCAAAAGTAAATTGATTCTTAATTTTGTATTATTTTCACACATTTTTTACTCTGAATTGAAAAAAAAGGAATTTTTCAAACAAAATGTCTGACATTTTTAATTGGTTACATTTTGAGTGCCGGTCCCTGTAAGCATATTTCACTCTAAGTATTAAGTTTAAGTATTACTTAAGTATTAAGTACTGAGTTTTTCCTTTCAATCTGAATACAAATTGATTAATTCCTTAATTTAATTCTGGTTTGAAGCTCCCTTAACTTAATTTCTTTTTCATCTCACTAATCGGTTTCCCAACTTATTCCTTATCCTTTTCTTAAAGCACTTGGCTTAAAAAAATTGGCCATTAACATTTATGCGATTACCTCGTTACATCCCCCTCCTCGCCCTCGACGAGTAAACAAAGCACATCAGAAATATCTTAAAAAAGAGATAAGCCACAAGTCGTAATGTCCTAGAACAAAGGAATTTTTTAAAGGGGTTCTTTTTGTCTAGCAAAAATAGATACGAAGAACAGATGCGAAAAGGAACACACAAAAAAAAAACTATGTGAGAGAACAATGAAAGTATGCCAAGACCAAAGACCGACCAGACAACGGGGCGTTTGAGTAACTGTAAAGTACGCACAAAGGCTAGTTGCATAGAAAACTGAAAGTACGTGAGAGATGCGAAGAGATGCGAACCCAAGCGGATGAGCAAAGCGGTGACGTTATGTAGAGACGTGTGAATGAACACTTTGCCCATGAATGAGTGTAAATTGAAAGGAAATATAAACAGCACCCAATAGGCGGTAGCGGGGAAAAGTGATTTGGCGAGCTGTGCGAACTAATGCTTGCAACAGCGTATAGAAAAATACGCGTTGTGAATAGAAAGCGTTTGCTGCAACAACAAAGATGGCATGGAAAAATGTACTTAACAATAGATGCGTGGTGCGATGCTAAGAAAAAAGCAACAACTGTACACAAACTAACGGTACTTGAAAACTATGGAAAGGCAAAAAACAACAATATCTGACAACAAAAACCGACAGAAACTACAAAAAACAATAAAAACTACAACAAACAATGAAACACATACACCCATGCACATTATCTCTTTTTTGGGTGCGTGCGAGGAATTCAACGGATAGTGAGTTAGCAGCAGCGATGGCCAGGCAAGCGGAGAACACTCAAGTGCGGCGAAGTAGTGCGCGGAGATAATTTACAAATTGTCTAGTAGCGCGCACAAGAGGAAGAAATATCTAAGAGAAAGTGTCTGCAGTGAATTGGCATTCGGCAAATGACAATAGCAGCAAGTTACGAAAACAGAAGCGCGCTGAGGTCCCAAACAGATGTTTGGTTGAAATTGCCAATACCTACAAACAAAGGAATTCCTACGCTGGCAATCAGGCGGCGGGTGAATAGACAAAAACGAGCAAGGATGGGTCTAAGGGTGGCTTAGAAGTATTAGGTCTCCCCAAAGACTGACAAAGAGGCTGCAAACTACCAATACTATGTACCATACAGTCAATTTGCGATGGTATAGACCAGTTCGTGGCAGCAGAGGATAAAGAAGACCATCTCTGCTTTAAAAGAACTTAATTTTACTTGATGTTTTCTGATGTATAAATAAAAGTACGAGAGAGAAACGACTGGTTTGGTTTATTGAACGTGGCCAAAGTCACGCAGGTGTCGCTCGCCGTCTCAATAAAGGAAAGGAAGTGAAAGCTAAGACGGCGTACGGTACAGCAATTGTCATTTCCCTACTACAACAATGCAGTCCTCTTCGAGAAGCCACTATCATGATCTACTTTAGGCTTCACCTTCAGATGGTCAGAGCCGGAAAGCAGTTTGATATCGATGATCCCATCATAGCAGTCGGGTGGGGTAAACCTTTCCAGAAAAATACTTAGAAAGGATGATGATTACTTTCAAAAATAAGGCGGGAGTAACCTTCCGATGGTCATGTCATTCTACTATTGAGACAAATTCAGTTCACTTCGGAGGGCACTGATGAAATCGTCCACACGGTGACTTTCAAGGGGAATTTTGCCATTCTCCTCCCATCTCGGGAGGAATGGAGTATGGGACTTCTACTAAGCAACTTCGACACAACAGGATGGTTCAAAAATGGATTGTGACCTGGAATTGGAAAATCTGTGGGTCTTCCTAATACCAGCAAACCACCAAACTTCTCTTTTAAGGGCAGTATCGCTACTCCTTCGGATATCCAAGCTGAATAGAATAAAGTAGAAATAGCCTTACCACCTTGTGCAAAAACCATAACGTTACCTTAATTTGGCTCCCCGGGACATCGGATTATTGAAGGATATGTGAAGCGGACGAATTTGCAGAATCGGTCCTCACTCCACTGTGTGCAATCAAGAATGTAATGTCCTTAAAGTATCTAAAGGGGAGATCAGACAACATGCAAAGGTAGCAGAAAGTTAAAGATGCCTGCAGACTTACGGCAGTGATAACTGGCTTCTAGTCCATAGGAGATAGAGTATCCAAAAAGGATATCTCTTCCAACATATACTGCCATAATTGTGATCAACCGGAAAAAAAGGAAACTATATTCCACTTCCCGAGTGAACGCTCTGCCCTAGGCGAGAATGTTAACTCTTGGCAAACCGGTTTTTGGCCGGTGTAGACATAAATAACCTTATTAGGTTTCGCAACCGGACAGTGGGGATATAAACTGAACAGTGTTGCAAAACACACACAACAAAGTTTATTTTATTTGGCTGCCTGGACATTGTGGTATTACAGGGAACGCATTTTCTAGAATCAGGCTTAGGCTTGTGGACGTCAATGTACTGAGTATGAATAAATATCATACACCTCCTCTTCGGGATCTCTTAAGATTCATCAGTGAATCCGAAAGATTCGCGGAATAATAAGTAGGTATGTGCAATGGTTGAAGTGACAGTCTGGCACTCCTCAAGTAGCACTAAAGCGCCGTTTTGATACCATTATTAGACCTCCAACAGGCAGAGCTGTTGATATAACGGAGAATATTGATTGGATTTATGGCTGTCGGAGAAAAGAGCGCCCAGTGACCTTAGTCGTCTCGCTGCCAAACCCGGACATGTACAGAGAAAATGCTCTACAGTCTCCTTCTCTGAAAGGTCCGTACAACTTCTGCAATGGGGGTTAAATGGTAACCCTAGTTTTTCCTGAATGGCGAGGAGTCCAAAGGACTTTCTGATGAGTCTATTGTATATTGTACTGGGGCCAAAGTGGTTTCGAAATAGCACATGAAGAAATGGAACTCCCATCTTTGCTGCGCTTTCTTGAGAAATAATTTGTACGGTTCCCTTTTAACAACTATCAGGGGGATGGCGATGACCGGGTAAGAGGTCTCTGAGGCGAATTCATTTCCCTTTCTGGCAAACTGATCTGCAAATTCATTTCCCTCTATGTCCATATGTCCTGGAACCCAGATCGGAGAAATTTTACCTACACACCCAAGAGATTTGATCTTCTCCTTACTGGAGTTTCTTAGTTTCGTTCTGCATCATGGTGTCATCAGAGCGCTGATTGCAGCTTGACTATCGAAGAAAATGTTAATATCTCCCTCGCTTCAATGCTCCCTAAGCATTTTGCATGTCTGCAGGAACGAAATTTTGCAGTCTTACCATCCATACTGTAACTATCCTGTCTCGCTATTTCTTCCACTGTAATCTGTCCGGGTGCAGTACAATGGCCTTCCTGACTGAGTGCTTGGATTTGTCCAACCCCCCACAAATCTAATCTAACCTAACTACTGGAATACAATTTTTTATTATATTAGTAGATTTGTGGTAAAATATACCTTTAAATCCATCGTTCTATTGGAACCCCAGACTAGTTTACTAAGTCTAACAACCCCTAACAAACTATGGAAATGATATGTAAAAGTATGTAGCCACATTTGTTCGATTGGGTAACCGTGTAATGAAAACCTCGAATGCGAAGTATTTTGCAACCCCATTGCATAACAACACAAAAAACACAAACGAAAAGTTTAAGTAGTGTAGCCCAATGCAATTGGTTGTTGTAAAAGTCGTTTGCCCTCATCCAAAGCCAAGCGTGAACTTGTTAAACATCAAATTCCTCTTAAAAAGTTTTTGTGTCCACCAGTGCTGTTTTATGTTTATACTTATGCACCTTTGTGTGTGTGTGTGTGTGTGTGTGCGTGCATAAAGATTTGTATATTTCCCCATTGCAGCGACTTCACGGAAGTTGTAGGTAGTGTTTGCTGATATTCGAGCACACGAAAAGCGATAAGCGATGAAGATTTATAGTCGGTCATTACTGTGTTGAAGCGGATCATTAAGCCGCGTTAAGGGCCTCCGATTATTTGTTTATAGCCACAATAATGCTTAAGTAATTTTAGTGTATCTGCATGCAAATACATGTGGGAGTGTGTGTGCGTGCATTCAGCGGCATGGGATTTCGTGGTATTTGCAACCGGCTCCCCTTGATGCCCTACAGCGAAGCAGCGACAAAAAGGATGGTAAGCTGCTGAGTTTTTGCTGATATAGAAATGAGAGCGTTGCCTGAGTGACATAATGATAAAACTTTATATGTATATACTATATATAAACTATAGTTTTTGGTAATTAACTAAGATTATAATTTTTTTTCATAAAACTATGGTTCATTCCATTATAAAGGAAATATTAATCCAAGATTCCAACTTTTTAAAAGATTTACCTATAATATAAAAATAAGTCGGATTTTCCTTCCTGACGCTACAGGGTTAGCCGTATATCGTTTGCTTTTTGAACCACCTATGTATTTTTTTGAGAATGGTAACACAAATGACATGTCAAATGTGTTCATAATTTGCTTAAAGGTTTGACATTTACGAAATGGGACGCTATACGCTTGAACAAAATTGGGAAATATTGAAAACCTATTTCCAAAATGGTGAGTCTTCTTCTTCTTCCGCGGTTACAGTAAATGGCGAGCGTTACCGTGACATGCTCAACGAGTTTTTGTTTCCAAACATTGAATAGGATGGCATGGACGACATTTGGTTTCCACAGGGCGGTGCAACTTGTCACACTGCCAAAGTTACACTCGAACTTTTGGCTACCGTTTTTGAAAACCGAATAATCAGCCGAAATTCCGATATCAATTGGCCGCCTCGGAGCTGTGATTTAAGCCCGTTGGACTATTTTTTGTGGGAAGTCGTTAAGGACAAATGTTATGCGAACCATCCATAGACGATTGATGCTTTAAAACACGAAATCGAAGTTGCCATTCATGAAATTGGAGCCCAAACAATCGAAAATGTGCTTAAAAATCGGGTTGATCGAATGGCCTACTGTAAAGCCAGCCGTGGCAGTCATTTGAACGATATTATTTTTTATTCATAAATGACAATGTTAATTCTTCAAAATAAAAAAAAAACTTTGAAAAAATATTGATTAGTTTTTTTTATAGCCGATTCAAAAAGCAAATTTTACATGGCCCACCCTATATAACTCCAGAACGCACGAACGGATTTCCACGGTTGCGGTTGCATTCGTTGGAAAGGTCCAGGGCTCCGTGAGGTTTATAGCATGGCAGAGTACATTAATCAGTTAATTTCATATGACATATCGCCTTTAGCACGATATTCGCTTGATTGGTCGGTTGTTTCAGGTAAATCCAAGTCTCATCTCCTGTAATGATGCCTTTGAGCTTGTCCTGATAGTCTGAAAGCATTGTTTCACACACATCAACGCGGCGACTTTTTTCCAAGAAATTGAGAGTTTTCGGTACCAAACGAGATTTGACTTTTCGTAGGCCCAAACGGTCTTTCAAAATGGTTTTCACAGATCTTTCTGATATTCCGATTATATCAGTAAGGTCTTTAACAGTCAACCGACGATTTTTGAGCACTAACTCCTTCATTTTATTGACGTGTTGGTCATCTGTTGACGTCGATGGTCGTCCGGAGCGCTCCAAGTCATCAACACGCTCTCGACCCTCTTTGAGGTCTTTGTACCACTTATAAACATTTTTCTGCGTTGGCCCAGATGTTATTAACAGTGCTGCCAACCAAAAATAACTAGAGCGAAATTTTAATCCCGCGAAGTTTGACAAATAAATTCACCCTACTTTTTGCCCACAGTACATACAATGTCTTAAGGGGTTAGGGGTAGTCAGAATTTTCAAAAAATTGATTTTTTTTTTGCATTTTCTTAAAGTATAATGTTTTAAAAATATTGTGTAAAAATTTGAAGTGAATCCGACAAATACTTTTCAAGTTATTCAACAATTAACAAAGGGCGCTCGGCCGCTCCGGAGCCGATAGCAAAACTTTAAATGCGTTTTTCTCAAAACTATGTTTTTCAAACTGGTGAACACTGTAACTTAAAAACCGCTACGTAGATTTCAATAAAATTTATATAGCTTTTGAAAAACATAAAAAACTTGTGCCTGATCGAAGGATTTTTTTTTTCAAAAATTTCGATTTTTTTTTAACAATTAACTGTTGGTTTTTTTCTCTAAAATCTGGAAAAAATTTTCTGAGGCCGCCATTTTGTTCATTTTGAAAAAAAAGCTTCTATCAGGCACAAGATTATCTATTAATAAAACTAATTTTTCTTGTCCGATTGGTTTTAGATGAATCTGCAAGGACTTGTGATGTTCACCGAAAGGGACTTCTGGAAAAACGGGCTTCACACAAACAGCGATAACTTTTGCAATTATTAATTTTTTTTTTTTGAAATTTTGGTGAAGTCAAGTTAAAACATGATGTTTTTATGCTATGTTTTTATTTTTGTTAAATAAATTAATTAAGTAGCAAAAAAAAATTCGTGAAAATCATCATTTTTTCGGGCCTCTGACTACCCCTAACCCCTTAAGTACTAGTAGGATATATAGTGGATTAAATTGGTCAAAAGGTTTACTTGGTTTATTAAAAAATATATGATATAGAATCAAGCATGTGGATAATGAGGACTAGAAGTGACATGGTAATTTTAAATAACAACAGGTTTGACACAGAAAATAAAACTTGCTCAATGTGTAATTTAGGTGAGCTTGAAAACATAGCACAGTTCCTGGCGCGCTGCCCAATATTAAGTGAATACAGAAAAGTCTTTTTCGGAAAATTTACCTTAAATGATTCACAACTGATTGAGATTCTGAATGGAAAATTATCATTGGGATAAACTTTTGCGTTTCATTAAATATGCCTCTAGATACAGAGATTACTTAATAAAAGGGTTTAACTGGTTTTAAAAACCGTAAACCGAATAATTGTTTTGTACGAGAAACAAATCGACAGACGGCTCAAGCCATTGCCGTTAAATTATTGTAAACAAATTTTTTTTCTTAATATTACAATAAGTGAATTTCAAATTTTGTATATTTTACTTTTATCTGCAATAAATACTACTACTACTAATGGCTGCTTTGCATATTGGACACCAATATCTGGGTTTTCTTCTAATAATACCTTTTGAAAAGTATGAACCTCTGCGTGTAGGATTTTTTGCTTTTGCACTTTGTGCTAAGTCAGGAAAATGTGCCAATGAAAGACATCATAACCAATCAAAAAGTGCATTTTGTATATTTCATTGGTTATGGCTTTTAACATTTCAGGTGGCGCTTTATAGATTTTCATATCTTTACCTATGACTCAGCAACTACATATGTATGTAAATTTATATACAAATTTTATTAAAATATTATTTTTCTTATTTTTAGGTATGCATAAAATCGCTTATTTGGAGGTGCATCTTTGTGGCGTACATCTTTTTTGTGAGTGAAAAACGAAACTTATAAATAAAACTGCATCTTTGGCAATGATTACACTTATTATAATCAAAACTACCAATTACAGTGTCCACCATTCGAAGTGTAACCAATTAAAAAGGCCATAAACTTTGTTTAGAAAATTACTTTTAAACAATTCAGAGTAAAAAATGTGTAAAAATAATACAGAATTAAGAATCAATTTACTTTTGCCCGATATTATCACCTTTTGTCTTGACCTTGAGATGGTACAGAAACGAATCGCAAGCTGCCCGAATATGGATTGCAGGTATAGGGTGGGCCATGTAAAATTTGCTTTTTGAATCGACTATAAAAAAAAACTAATCAATATTTTTTCAAACTTTTTTTTTTTTATTTTGAAGATTGAACATTGTCATTTATGAATTAAAAATAATATCGTTCAAATGACTGCCACGTCTGGCTTTACAGTAGGCCATTCGATCAACCCAATTTTTAAGCACATTTTCGATTGTTTGGGCTCCAATTTCATGAATGGCAACTTCGGGTTCGTGTTTTAAAGCATCAATCGTCTCTGGATGGTTCGCATAGCATTTGTCCTCCTCACAAAAAATAGTCCAACGGGCTTAAATCACAGCTCCGAGACGGCCAATTGAGATCGGAATTTCGGCTGGTTATTCGGTTTTCAAAAACGGTAGCCAAAAGTTCGAGTGTAACTTTGGCAGTGTGACAAGTTGCACCGTCCTGTTGAAACCAAATGTCATCCATGTCATCTTCTTAAATTTTTGGACACAAAAACTCGTTGAGCATGTCACGGTAACGCTCGCCATTTACTGTAACCGCGGAAGAAGAAGAAGACTCACCACTTTGGAAATAGGTTTTCAATATTTCCCAATTTTGTTCAAGCGTATAGCGTCCCATTTCGTAAATGTCAAACCTTTAAGTAAAATAGGTGGTTCAAAAAGCAAACGCTATATGGCCCACCCTGTATTTTGATCCACTCGCAGACAGTGGATTTTTTCAGCGACTCGAGACTGGTGAATCTTTCAGTTCGGACGTGGCTCTCCGAAATTGCCTAAAGAGAATTTAAGAGCCATTGTGTGGGCATTATGAAGTTCAGAACGTTGATTTTTAGCCATTCTTGGTTCACTCGAGCTTTGTGAGACAGTGCCGAGTCCTGTTGAACGTCCATAGTCTGCCCTCGAAATGTTTGTCTGCCCACGGCTTCAAAGCAACCTCCAGAATACCATTACCTGTGTCGGTTGCTGCCTCTTGGTGCCCAATCGATGGGCTCAAATTCTCAATGTTCGGAAATTGACCGCTTTCGGCCAAGCGAAACAACTACTTCGCTCTCTCAAATCTGACTTGTTGCTGCTTTGGTGTGAGATCATGCGCCTTTTGGATCTTGTAAGACCCAATCTTGAGATCAGTTTTCAGTATGCGTCGGATGCTAGGGTCAAACATTTTCAACTCTTCCGCCATTTGATTGGCTCTTCGTCGGAGATTTCGCTCAAGTCGCTTCTTCACCATTTTACGTGACGTTGCATTGTTTTTATAACCGCCTCCATGACGTTTCGCGATGCTTCCAGTAACATTGTAACGAGTAATGGTGCGATAAACACAAATTGTATTTACTTTAAGGTGCTCGAGCTCACGGAAAAAAGCTGGTTGTGATTTTTCGGCAAAATGCTTCCTCGCGCTTATAAACAATACTCTGGATTATCATTTAGCTCACCAACAGACAGCTGATGCCCGTGCATTAGTTGCGCAAGCGGTCTGAAATTGGTTACACTTCGAGTGCCGGACCCTGTATATTAGGGCGGGTCGATTTAAAAATCGCTCATTGCTCTGTGAGAATCGTATTCTGGGGATCAAAATAAGAAACTTTGCCGAAGGAACTATACATCTAAAACGAATTCTGAAGTCCCCCAATTTGGGTCGAACGAAAAATCCCACTTTGACCCATTTAGAGTGCTCCAATCGAGTCCAAATGTATGACCGACCCCCACTAACTTTGGACGGCCGATCCACCCATGCCAGTGGCACACCCTCTGGAACTCCCTTGGGGGGTTCCCCATACATTCATTTCAAAATATCACAATTTTTGGCCTTTACATGAGAAAAGAAACTAAAAAGTTCGACCCAAATTGGGAGACATCAGAATTCGTTTTAGAGGTATGGTTCCTTCGGCAAAGTTTCTTATTTTGATTCCTAGAATATGATTTTCACAGAGCAATGGGCGATTTTTTTGCCTCCCTACAAATCGACCCGGCCTACTGTATATATATAATAATTGGCGCGCACACCCTTTTTGGCTGTTTGGCCGCGTTCCTGCTCCTATTTGTGGCGTGCGTCTTTGAATACTTTAGTTCCCTGATTATGATTTCCGATGTTGTTGCTGTTTTTGGACGTCCTTGACGTGGATGAGTTTGAAAGCTTGTATGATTCCATTTAAATTCAGCAACCCATATTTCTATTGTATTAATTGATGGCGAAGGGTCCCTAACACTTTCAACATGCCTTTGCTTTTAAACCTTCGAAAAATAAAAATGAAATCACCCCACGATACTTGATTTTTTCCATTTTAGAAAATACTGTGACACGTCGGTACTAAATGGTTTGAAAATGAAATAAAATTTTTCGTACTTACATATGAAGAGTGGTGTACCAACATAACTATTAGGCACTTAGGCTAGTAACAATGCCGTCTCGTATTGAATCGCAAAGCTTATTGAACAACCTCGTATTTACTCTAATACAGGCTTTTTCGCAACTTTTTCGCAGAATCTCCCCTCTATCGAATAGGAAAACATGAATGCTCCGAATGACTGACAAAACAGACTATGTCTTAATATTAGTAAGTGTTATCACATGACGTTTTCCAAGTCCATGAATCCTCTTTCGTCAACTTATGACGTTTCACATGTAACTCTTGTCTCAGTCAATGAAATTCGTGATCTTGGTGTTATTTTTGATTCGTCTTTTATGTTCAGTACCCATATTAGCATTATTATTCCAAAAGCATATGCCCACTTTCACTTTTTTGCGACGCTATGCTAGTGATTTTAAAGACCCATCCATTAGAAAAATCGTATATATTGCTTTAGTCCGTTCGAAGTTGGTGCTCCCAGGTATTCCTCACATCCTCTTAGAATTGAAATAGTTCAACACAAGTTTGTATGTTTTGCTTCAACCTTTACAGTTTGATTTGCTATCCTACAATGCCAGGTGCATGCTTATCAATGTTTTACCACTTGAGATCCGACGACTTGTGCAAAGCTTAATATTTATTTACGATATAATATCTGGTACCATTGCAAGTGATATAGTCAAATGTGTGTAGAGGTTCTTTATTCGCCTCTTTCGCTCTCTTGCCAGCTTTTTCGTTACCATTTATCCCAGAGTGCCCAGGAATCCACATAATTTTGATTACACCTATATGTATTGAAATTATATTGCGGATTTTTGTTATCATCGGGGTGTCATTTGTGGGGTTTAAGATAGCTTCGATTGAGGATTTGCTATCGGTGCAAATTAAGTGCTTGCTACAGTTCTGGGAGGCAAAGATTAATGCTTCAAGTAACGCAGCTGCTTCAGCTGTAAATATTGAAGTGAATCTTGGCAAAATTCCGACATAGATGGTAACACCTTCTGCGTTTGTCCCTGCAAACGATGTGCAGGTGTCGGTTTTTGATCCGTCGGTAAAAATGATCTCCCAATCTTTCTTCAATGGGGAAATGGTTTCGAGAAAAATCTGGTTGTATTCGTTTGTATTAGTGGAATCTTTTAAATGTTTGGATAGATTGTTCAATATCATCGAGTTGGGAACGACCCACGGTGGATGTATTGCAGGTTCTACAAGTACTAGCTGAGCAATGATATCTAGTTTTTCGGCTTCTTTTAGAATGATGGAGATTGTTGATTCCCGGCCCTTTCTGTTTAATTTTTGAGTACTCGAGTTGATGTGTTTAAACAAAAGCCTGTTTCTACATTGAATTATCTTCAAAATACTTGTCCTTGTATTGTTGGCCACCCTTTCCGAGATGGTGCGAAGTCTAGCTTCCGCTAAGGTAACGTTTATGGGGGAAGTGGGGAAGGCTCTGATGCTTCTCCTGACTGCAGCGTGGTAAGGTGCTTCTAGGTGCTTTAGATGAGTTTTAGCGCAGTGCCCCTACACGGTAGGCAGGAAGCATCGATAGGTTGCACAAAAATGTCGACGAAAACTGCAAGCTGGGTTGTATTTGTTGATGATTATAAATGCAAAATCCGTTGGAATTGAAATCCTACCTGCTCCTTTTCAAAAGTTATTCATATTTTTATATTTCATGTTGGGACAATTTGGAATCAATATCAAAAGTATAATCTCGTTTGAATTTGTATTATGCAAGAGAATAATAAAGAATCTTACGTAAGTTTTTAGCCGATTTTAATCGTTTCCAAGGTACACCACGTGGAGGTAACTTACTGTGTACCTTTTTTTCTATTTTTTTATGTTTTTCCAGTTTTTTTGTTTTTTTTCAGATTTTTCAGATTTTTTGTTTTTTTTTAGATTTTTTTTTATTTTTAGATATTAAGATGTGTTACTATTTCTGTATATATTATTTAGAATTTGTAAACTTAAGTTTGTAAATTTAAACATGCTGTGTGTGATGAAAATGTAACGACAGCTTTCTTTAAGCGACTTATAAAAGATGGTTCATCTAGCAAATTTATTTTAAATTTATTCCAATATTTATTGAACTCGCTATGAACTGACTCTCCAGCCTGCTCGGACCATAAACCTAAGCCATCATTATTCAAGAATATGATTGCTTCCTCCAAATGCTCCAGGATAATATGAATTTTTGGTGTTTGAGCAATTTCAGTACTTTTTAAGGCTTCACGGAGTTCTTTTAAATTTTTGTTAAAGTCAGTAAGATCAGCTTTTTTGGCAGCAAAGCACTTTTCAACAATTTTATTCATAGCTTTAAATGCAGCAATATAAGGCTGTAAACGAAATGGTCCTGCAAGCTCGTAAATTTCAGGATCCTGCAAATTATCGGCCTCTTTAAATAATTTTCGACATTGATTGCCTTCAAACATATCTCCTTGATAGCTTTTATGAGATATACCTAATTTATTAGGCCACAATAACGCTCTATACTTTCCAATTTCCTCAATTTTAACTATATCGTCCCAGAAAAGATGGTTGACAAACCCTTGTAATAGGTGTAGTTCAGGAGGAATGCACTTCTGAAGTACGTACAAGTTGTCATCTTCAGTAGTGCCGTATTCAATGAATAAAAGGTGATTTACTGTAGTGCGACATTCTTTAGACTTTTTTTTGTCATTACCCAAGCTCTTGAATTTAAAGTAGTCATCTTTTAAATGCTTGTAGGTCTTTAAATCAAGATTTTTGTCATCACTGCTTATATAATTTTCCTCAATCATTTTATTATAACTTTTTAATTCATTTAATGTGACGAAGCAATAAGGGCAAGGGTAGAAAGCCGTTGCAGTTTGCTGCCCATTGACCAATAGAACGAGCTTTAAATCTCCAACAAATTTAAATGGTATCTCATTGAGTTTCGTCAATTCAACCAAAATTTTAAAATTATCATAGGTCTCTTTAATCCGAGGCACTATGCCTAATAAAAGCAATTTAAACACACTAGTCAACTTACATTTATTTGCCATACTTCCACCAGTAGAGTAAGTTGAAACATTTTTACTTTTATCCAAGTCATTTTCTTTCAAGTCGTCTTCTGGAATTGATATTGAAAGAGAAACTTTGAAGAAATCTTGTCCTCCATCTGCCATTACTTTTATTTTTGATTGTTCAATATGTTCAATGTTTCGATTTTCAAAGACAAAGTCTACGAGTTCTGATGCAGTAGCATACCCAACTGGTCTCTGTTTAATACCATCTTGGGATGTTTCGAATTCGTATATTAGAAACCTTCTTTATAAATGTGTTCCAGGATATTAGATTGTTCATACAAATGTTGATTGTAATTCTTGGGAACTGAGTTTCTACCAGCAGAACTACGAATGAAGTTAGCCAATTTTTTCATATCATTTGTAGACGATCCAGTATTAGCTTGGAAATTGTCTAATCTTTCGGCAGAAAATCTTAATTCTTTTTATTTTTTTTTATTAACAGTTACCCGAACCTTCGATCCCAGAGTATTTAACACGAGCTCATCTTTATCTTCGTTCTCATTGTTGGATATTTTTTTTTCAACTTTTGTACTATATTCAAAACATTCTTACGAGCATTAGAAGTAGAAGGACCTCTGCAATAATGTGATATGCCTTTACCTATTTGTTGAAAACAACTGTTACATAACTCAGTAGAAGTTCTCGGTTTAGTTGCCTTTGCTTCATTTTTAGAAAGTAAATCTTTTTGTTGCGAAGTATCATCAAAACACTTGTTTACGTCAATATTTGTAGAGAAATCCCTAATTTGACCTCTACCTTTTTTTGTTTTTTATGACTCGTAACTCGTGCTGTTAGACAGATGTAACAATTACAACCCATCGTTCTTGTTTCTTTTGATAATTTAAGATCCTCGTAATTGGGCATAGTTGGACAAGGTCTTTTGAAAATATCATTTCCATATTCATTTATAGTTAGTCGGCAAGAGCTACATAAACTTTTTGGGAGTTTACTATTATAAATATTAAATTCACCATTAAAGTGCTTTTTTATAACTTCCATATGTTTTTCAGATAGCAAGAAATGATGGGAAGGTTTATTTTGGAAAATAATTTTTTTCCCACAAAGAGCGCATACTTTTGTGCGATTTTCTTCATGATCGCATTTATAAAGCGGATGCTGACTATTCACCCGACTATTCAGCTGACTATTCATTATTAATTAATCTTCTTATATAAGAATTTCTAAAACTAGAAAATACATTTGCCAGAAAACACTAATATTAATAGTTTAAACTGTACTTTTTTATTGCGGAAAGCACTCGACTGCCCTCTGCCTCCTAGCGGCATTTATCGTAACTATTATATATAATATAGCTACATAATATTGATATAGGTATTATATACCATGTATTGAGTATGCAACACTTTTACATATCTATTTAGAAAATAACTTTTGATATTTATTCCAAATTGTCCCAACCTGAAATATAAAAATATGAATAACTTTTGAAAAGGAGCTGGTAGGATTTCAATTCCAACGGATTTTGCAGCCTATAATCATCAACAAATACAACCCAGCTTGCAGTTTTCGTCGACATTTTTGTGCAACCTATCGATGCTTCCTGCCTACCGTGCCTATATAACCAGTCCGAAGTCAATTTTAGATAAGATTAGAGATCTAGTGATACTTAATAATGTATCAAACAGTGCTTTGAGGATAAGTATTTAACTATGTTTAGTCTAGATATGCTTATGCTTATATATTAGTCGCTTATCAAAGATAATGTCTAATATTTTAAGTGTGTTGGTGTGGGGGATTATGGTATTGGAGAAGGATATAGGTGGGAATATGCATTTATGCTTGCAACATACATATATGGAATGTAGAACTTTTATTCATAGAAATACTGGCTCCCGAAGCTTGTGCCCAAACTTCGAGGTCCGCAAGGATACCGCTAAATGTACTTTTAACTTCTGATAAATTTTTGGTATTTGAAAAAATTACTACATCATCTGCGTAAATGAAGTGTTCGACATGCAGATGTTTGGATATTACAGAGTTCACTTCATTAAAAGCTATGATGAACAAAATGACAGATAGAGGTGATCCTTGAGGAATGCCATCAAAGAGGGGAAGGATTTGGGATTCATGGTTGTTAGCACGAACATAAAATTTGCGATTGCATAAGTACGATTTGATAGTATTATACATTTTTTCCCCAATCTTCCAGCGATTTAGCTCTTCCAATACATTGTGAGAGCCTATTCCATCGTATGCCTTTTCAAAATCTAAGCTAAGCACAGATACATGGTTTCTATCGGCAAGTGCTGAGTTAGCGAAATGTTCAAATATTAGAAGTGGATCTATTACACTAAGTCCTTTTTGAAACGTAAACTGGTGTGGGCTAAGTAGGTTATTTTTTTGGGCAAACCAGATGATTCGCCGGGAAATCATTTTCTCTAGAACTTTTGACATGCAAGGGAGAAGGGATATAGGTCTATAACTAGATATGAGGGAGTTGGGTTTATTGGGTTTGGGGATGGGGATAATTGCGGCAGTTTTCCACGCTTGAGGGAATAATCCTTGACTAAATATTGAGTTGTATAGGTTAACGAGTCGGGATTTTAAGAAGGAAGGAATATTTTTTACTATCACGTAGTTAATTCTATCTCCACCGGGAGTCTTACCCTTCAGAGAAGAAAGCGTTAAATCGAATTCTTCTATTGTGGATGGTGAATCTATTGATACACTATCGGAGGATGGGGAAGAGTTAATTCATTTCATCGCATAATTCGTGGTAAGAAATTTACGATGAAATGGATAAGTATTGCGCAACGATCTAGTAGGAATATGAAAGTGAATGCAACGTAATAGGGATGCACAGTCGACTTCTCCTTTAATTACACTAAAAACAAAAGACAGTAAGAGCATAGACCTTCTACTCTCTAGAAACTTTAAGGTAATTAAAATCAAACGGGAATGATAGGAAGGGATAGGATTTCAGATTTTTAACGACCTGAGAGCATATTTAAGGAACACCTTCTGTACACGTTCAATTCTCTCAATAGCAAATTGGTGGCAGGGGCTCCAGATAAATGATGCATATTCTAATCTAGAGCGAACAAAGGAAGTAAAAAGAAATTTGTGAGTGTAAGGCTCCGAGAACATCAAACTGTTCCTAAGATTGAGTAAGAAGTGGTCACAATAAAGTTAATGTGACTGTTGAAAGAAAAATGTGAGTCAAAGATCACCCCTAGATGAACAGATTGAAATAAAGTTTTATCAATGCTGTAAGATGACTGGAAAACATTTTGAGTTTCGGCGAAGGTGACATGAAAACATATATTAATATTTAGAGAAATGCCAGAGTTACTGCACCAGCGAACGAGCGCATTAATTTTCGTTTGCAACATTGGAACATCCACATTTTTTCTAATGGCCGAAAATATTTTCAAATCATCAGCATACAAAAGAAAGTTGGCAAATGAAGAACAGGTACAAATATCATTAAAAAATAGAGCGAAGAGAAGAGACCCTAAAATAATGCCTTGTGGCACCCCTGAAGATGCAATGAAAGGTTCCGAACATTCACCCTCAATCGTTACCACACATCGTCTATCGGATAAATAAGATTTCAACCATTGAAAGAAAACAGAATGGCAACCAAGCGAGGCTAATTTACGCAATAGAATTGCATGAGAAACTTTATCAAATGCTTTAGAAAAGTCCGTATAAACACAATGACGACTTGAAAACCTTCAGCAAAATTTCCAAAGCAGTATTCACCAAAAGCAGCCAGGTTAGAAACTGTAGTCCTACCCGAGATAAATCTATGCTGATTGGGCGAGATTAAGCTCTTAGTTGCAAAGTACATTTTTTCTTTTACAATTCCTTCGAAAAGTTTAGAAATAATAGAAAGCTTCGAGATCAGCCTGTAGTTGCACACATCATAATTTTTGCCACTCCTGAAATTAAGGGTGATAGTTGTGATTTTCCAATCGTTGATAAAAACTCCCGAAGATAGAGATTTATTAAAAACTAATTTGAGAGGAAAGACAATAGCCGGGCAGTTTTTAAGAAAAATTACAGACAGCCCATCCTTATCAGTCTGTAGAGAAGGTCTTAAGCCCAAAATCCCATTCGCAATGTCCAGGTTTAAATAAATTAAATAGCCAAAATTCAAGGATGAAAGTGTATTATCATGACAAGGAGAAAACGAGTACGTATCATCACTAGTGAAATTAGATGTGAAAAAATCGGCAAACAAATTGGCTACGTCCACAGGAGTAGACGCTGATTTGTCATTAAAACGAACCGCAGAAGGGACTCCAGTAAAATATAGCAAATAAAAAAAAAAATAAATAAAAATGATCCTTCATCTCTTTCAGAAAAAAATTGAACCAAAAGACAGAAAAACGAAATCTTTGGCTTAAATAACCTGCAAAAATGTTTGTCAAAAATGTTCGCCATTTATCTCTTTTTAAAAATACTAGCTCTACATTGAATCTTTAGGTCAGCTTGCATTTTATAATAATATCTGAAGAGCACTGACATTGAAGTCTAATACAAGGTGGCGCAAAATTAATCATCGAATTTGATTTTTGAGTAACTTTTATACTAAAAACAAAAAAAAAAACACAAAACAAAATATGATGATAATCTTTATTTGACCTCCATCGCTTGTCTGTTTGTATGCTGCAACTATTTAGTTCACAAATGTCAAATACGATTGACGTACGACGCCAATTGCAAAAATTTAAATCTTCCGATTGGGTGACTAATTTTGCGCCACCTTATATAAAGTTATTTCTCCTAAAATCTTGTATTATACTTTTCTGAGTAGATTTGCCTCGGATCCTCATATTAATAAGTGAACCAGCAAACACCGGGAGCACCCTGCATGGATGTTACCGTAGAAATCACCCCTACAGACATTTGCTGGAGCCTGAGTCACCCTCGCAGGTGAGTCAGGAGGCATATCATGGCACCAAGGCAGCAAACATGACTGCAACTACTGGATCGGTCAGTATATAGATAGGCATTCAGCGGAAGATTCTCATCACCTTCCTAACCTCGCGACCCTCGAATGCCGTTGAGGGAGTGCAACCACCATCCATTGCAGACGCAGAGCTTCAGTTGCCTCGTGTGACTCGCGTAACCTTGGATCAATTACGGTCGGGATATTGTGGCAGGTTAAACTCCTACTTATTCAGAATTGTCCCCGACATACTCAATACGTGTCCGGCATGTGAAGGTACCCCGCACGATACAAGCCACCTATTTACATGCTCTCTCAAACTCACTTACCTCACACAGCCCTCTTCCTCTGGAACTAACCTGTCGAAATAGCGCGCTTCCTGGGCTTACCGTTAGACGAGTTAAGCGATGACGATCGCTGATCCAACCGCATTGGCAGGGTCTAGAGAACTGCTACAATATTAAGAACACCGTAAGCTTTTCTCTTCTGGAACAACATATTCATTATATGGCCGAACGAATAAAACTTCTGTGTTATTTTTGACCAAAGCTACTTTGATTAAATTAATATTTTCTATACAAAATATTTACAATACTTTCTTATACTTGCAAATACGCACCTATGCTTATAAATGAGTACACATTTTCTTCATTTTCCGTTCTCAACAACCTCTGAAAGTTCGACATTGCACTCTATTTTGCTAGAATTTCCTCTAAATTTCCACTTTCCACGCTGTGCGTGTGGCATTGCATAGCGTAGCTTTTGCCAAAACCACGGATCACCCCACTTTAGGTAAGTGTTCATCTTCAAATAGGCCTTCAACTCTTGATCCAAAAGCTCTGTAACTTTAATTTCACCATAGATCACCAGAATTATACGCGAACGTCCCTCATTCACGGCACACTGATGTGCTGTACGAAATTCCATCTGTGCCCAATCGGATTCAATGAAATGCTGGGATAGTACAATGATCGTGCGACGCGATTGCTCCACCGAGTCAATGATCTGTTCGGGTATATAACCACCAGCCAGCCAGTCACGCACATGTATGCAAACCTTAAAGGATGGCTGTCCCTGCTCCAATCCGGGCACCAGTTCATTTTCGACGAATTGTTCATCGTGATGTGAATACGAAATGAACGCATCCCATTTACGATCGCGATCGACATCTTTCTCACTCACACAACACATACACAAACGATGTGTGTACAGCCAAATTTTCAGCTCAATGCGATACTTGTAATAACAGAGCGCAGTTGTGGTGAATGCTAAACCCAAGGCAGCCACACAAACTACTACGATCACCAACACTGTGCGCACACCCATCTCTGGCAGACAAAAGTCAGTAAAGGACAATTCTAAAAGGCGTGCCAATTTCGTATTTTCACATCGCATGTCGCTTGCATCGCTCAAACGCTTGCGATTGCTTTTAACAAAGTTGAGCAGTGGTTGGGTGCTACAGTTGCAAGCCCATGGATTTTCCGAAAGGTAGGCGAACGTCATGGTCTCACTCGTGTTAAGAGTGTTGATCAGTTGTGGGCTGATATGCTTTAGTTGATTTTGACGCACATCGATGACGAAGAGTGCGCTGGTTGAGTGATTGCTGGAACCCAGCTGATCGCATAGGTAGTGTAGCGAGTTATTGCTCAGCAGCAGTCGTTTTAAGCTCCATAATCCTTCGAAGATGGCGCAGTCCTCACCAGCTGCCCAGTCGAGTTGATTGTTGCGCAGATCGAGCAACTGCAAGCGATTGGGTTGGGCAAAAGTGCCCGCAGCGATAGTGCGCAGCTCATTGTTGTCCACCGATAGCTCGATGAAGGTGTTCAAGGGTGGTAGTACTTTGGCGTCCAAATGTCGCAATCTATTGCGACTTAAAAATAATGTTAAAAGCCTGGTGGTAGTAGCAAAGAGGCCCACCGGTAAAGCCTCCAACAGATTCCCGCTCAAGTTTAAGATTTGTAAACGCTTTTGCTGCGCCAACAGCGTGGTCGGTAGTACACGCAGTTGATTGTCCTTCAACCCAAGTCGCTGTAGGAGGATCAAAGGTGCAAAAATACGCGCTGGTAGCTCTGTTATGCTACAATTAGTCAGATATAATCCTCGAATAGTAGTCAAGTATTTGAAATCGTCCTCTCGCAAACGATGCAGCAGTCGATGTTGTTGCATATCGAGCTCACGGAGACGGCGTAAACCATGAAATGCTGAGCTGGGAAACTCCTCCAGCTGACCCAGCAGTGCGATACTGTTTATATTGGGCACTGGGCTGAATAAGTCAGTTGGCAAGTGCGCGAAGTTCAAGTCAATTGTGATGCGAAAAAGTGATGGCATGGGCTCTAGTATATCTGGAGAAAGCTGCTGTGATACAAGCTGTAAGTCGTTTGTTGCTGATTGCTGCGGCTCAGCATGCAGTTCCAGTTCTTTGATCTTTCGCAAGCGTTCGAGATCGCGGCCGAAGGTTTCGAGTGACACTTGTGCGACCGACGCCAAGCCCCTCACATCCAACACGTAGCTGGGCGTTAGTGCCAATTGGGCCAACAACTCGGTGACAGGCAAACAGTTGTACGTGGCAATTTCAGCCGTTTCGCGTAGTTTGCCCAAATGCGGTAAACTGGCTAGCACATCCGGTTTCAATACACCGCCACCACAGGTGAGCTTGACGCCATTGTCTTCGTTCAACGAAATATGAATTTGCTCGGCCACACATTCTACATTGGTCAAGTTGTGCTTGTCACGGTAACAGATGCAAGTGCCATTGGCTGTGATTTGCGTACAATCCTCGGCGGTGAAGGGCTGCTGGTGTTTGCCCAAATCCTCAACGGCGGCGGCAATGCGGGTAAATAGTAAATAGAAACTTAGCCCAGTAATAATATAGGTGGCCAAAGGAATTTGGCATATTGTTTTATCAAACTTCGACTGCGCCATTTTCCGAGGCAATGTAAATGTGTTTCGTACTCTCCACTGTGCTGTAACTACTAGACTGAGCTTTGGGATAGCCATAAAAATGTTTTAAGGTGTATTTTCGGCAAAACATCAAAGGCAACGGCCGGGTCTCGATTTTAAACAATGCTGTTACATTGAATAGTGGCCACTTCCAGTGTAGCCTAATTATGTGTATTTAGCAAGTATTGGACTTAGATGAAGGGTGCCAGATGTGACTGTTCATTGAATGTGTGTATGTGTATGTATGCACTAATCACCCAGCACTAATGCTGCTTCAGAATGTGTTGAGTGTTGATAGCAATAAGTGATAGTATCATTATTATTACAAATACTCGTATATACACCCTTACAAACATACATTGTGCACAATATTGAAAAGCAAGTGTGAAAGCGTGTGATTGGCAGCTGTCCAGTTGCGTGTAGAGCTTATTAAATGCGTGTTGGGCTATGTTTGATTGTTTGAAATATTCAAAGGCGCTATGAAGAAAGAACTACTGTACAGATCAGTTGATTTTACTTATATTTATTTTAGAGTTTTCCATATAAATACAAGTATATAGAGAATTCCGCGAAATGCAACTCATATCAGACAGGCATTTCCTATTTTATTTCATAGTACTTTGGGGCAGGTAACTCAGGGAAATTCTTGTGGAAAATATTTTGAAGAAGATTTGAAAAATAGTTAGATTAGATTCGATTTGTGGGGGGTTGGACAAGTCCAAGCACTCAGTCAGTAGACCATTGTACTACACCCGGATAGATTTCAATAGATAGAATAGAGATAGGAAAGATAAAAAGTGGGTGGTAAGACGGATAAATTAGTTTGAGGTCACTCTACTACAAATCTTTTGGATTTATTGATAAATTTTAAGAGATCCGGAAGAGGAAGAGTATGAACTGTATCCATACTCAATACAACGCCACCCAATATCCTAAGTCTGATTCTGGAAAATGCAGGACAGCTACAGAGAAAATGCTCATTCTCAAGACAGGATAGGCATATCGGGCTAGCTACGATCCCCATGGTAGCCATCCATATATGCTTACCATAGGCGTTGTGCCCTGTGATTACACCCACCAGTACTCTCAGGTCCTGTCTGCTGAGTTTTAGAAGAAATGCCGATATTTTCCTGTTTACTTCTTTCACAAAGCATTTGGCTACTCTGCACGAGTTCAACTTAGACTAACGTCCTCTATGGGCAGACATCATAAAGTCGTCAATCCATAGTTGAATCGATGCGGATTTGACACCTAGAAAGGGTTCAAGGCCTAGTGGCATACTGGTAGAGCCTTCATTTGCCAATTTATCAGCTAACTCGTTCCCTATAATACCACAATGTCCAGGCACCCAAATACTAACTAACTTTGTTGTATTTTGCAACACAGTTCAGTTTTGTTTTACATTCACCGACCTACTTCGAAGAGCAGCTTGGTTAGCAAATGCTTTCAGGGCAGGTTAAATGTCACTACAAATTCCAATACTGCTACCCCGCCACTTTTTCTCAATTAGCCAGTACGCCACGTTCAAGATGGCATAGACTTCCGTAAGGAATACCGTGGCTATCTGTCCTGTGGCATAGCAGTACTTAGTGTCTTCGTTTAAGTACCAGATCCGTTTCCATCACTGGTTTTGGATCAGTAGGTGTAGAAAGTGTGCTGATATCCCATTAATAGGTTCTCAGGACTCAACCATTGTTCTCTATCTCGGATGAAAACATCATACTTCCTACCGAAGCTAACGACAGGCACCCGATTGTTCACTGAGAAATCGCAGTACGATCAGCGGAAAAAAAGTAAAAAAATCAACGAGTTTTTTCAGCAACTGCAATCTTGCACTTTATTATCCGAACATTTAGTGAGCTATGAGACTACATATCAAAAATCTTTTTAAATTTTAATTAAAAGGCGTGGAACTGGGATGAACAGCTTGTGGTTTCTTTTTTTACATAATTTAGGCATAAAATTTTAAAATTCATTTCTGTGGCTTATGAGAGACAATGGGCTATATTTTTATATACATATGTATAGAAATATTAAAAATTTCAAAAAAAAAAATTAAAAAATAGTCAAAATGTTGATATGCAAACGTTTTGTCAGCATACTAAAATCTTAAACTGGGTGAAAGCTGTTATTTTTCCTTTCATTTTTATTTTCTTATAACTACATTTTTTTTATCAAGGGCTGGACACGAGGCTACATTTTATTCCGCGCAGAGTAATAATTTATAAAGGGTGGTTAAGTTTCAAGGGCCGGTGTTGATTTTGAATAAAATAAAATTTTTTAGGAAATTATTATTATTTCTCTTTATTATGATAATATTGGTATGGCTCAGTGGCGGATCCAGGATTTCATAAAGGGGGGGGGTCCGGGGTATTTTAGAAGGGTGTTTTTATTAAAAATCAATTTCGTGAATAAAATATGGCATTATTCGCGCTGCATGTCGTGACTAGCCGATGAAAAAACTAATAGCTCTAGATATCTTGTAAAAAAAATTCTAAAAATAGTAAAGGACTTTGATTCAAAATTACAAGAATAATTGGCGGTTTTTATACATCGTGGGACACCTTCATAAATAATTACGCCTATTTAAGATACAATATATTATAACATGTGTTGGAGCCAACTTGCAATTCAACCATGTATAGTTTAAGTACGAAAAAAATATCAACCCTGTTTGTAACTTCTTTACTTCTTCTTCTTGTATTAATGCTTACTGTGACTCAATTCACTCCAATAAAGTTCTTCAAACGAAACGGTCGTGTTTATATATAATATTTATTTGCGCTTTTCTCTAACAACATGTGTTGCTATATAACGGCAAGAAAGTTACCATGAAAGAGCCGTTGCAGCTTTTCCTTATCGTAACGGCGACACCCTGTGTACTGTTAACTCGAAATTTTAAATAGCGCGCCAACGAAATCGCGATGACGGCGCCGAGTGATTTTTCCCTAAGTTTTTTTGGTGAATAACTAGGCTATCTTTAAACATGCATGAACATGCTTCTATTCTTTTGTTTCTTTCAACGAGCAGAATACATTGTGTCGAGCATTTGCTGACAAGTAGTTAATGTGATTGTTAATACGCCTCCTAACATGAAGAGAACATTATTTTCTTATTTCGAGCGCCTTGATCCAGAATCAGAACCAAAAATAAAAAAGAAGGAAAAAGAGGTAAAGTTAAAAATTTGTATCCAAGAACAGTCAGTGTACAGTTGGTGCTCAAATTAATAGAATCACTATGAAAAATTCAAGTTTGAGCCATTTAACTGATAATAATCAAAGAATAGTCTATTTTTAATATGTTGTTTATTAAATTTCTATAATACGACAAAAACAATATTCAAACCAGTCTTTTATTAAAAAAATATCCAAAAAAAAATCAAAAAATCAATATTTTGCGTGAGCACCTCGTGCAGCAATTAAAACCGGAATCCTTTTGGGTATGCTTAATTTTAAAAAACTAACATCAGATTCGTAATCAGCGACACCAATGTCGAACATACATAGTTTTTTAAGCATCTGTTGCGCCATTAAAGAGGGCGTTAAGAAAATGAATTTGCATGTCTAAAAGTCTTAAATTCAAAATAGTATAACTTTTTTTTCATTCATTCTAGAAGTCTTTTAAAAATGGATTTTAAAGCTACAGAGTATTACTTTGCGATTCCATTGTGGAAAATAAAAAAAAATTTACCTTACTCAAAAAAAATTCATAAAGATGTCCAAAATCGGCATTTCTTGACTATTTAACCACAAATTGCCAAAAGTCCTGACGTGCTGGAGCATTTTCAAGATCAAATTCGTTTTCAGCACAAAAAAAAACTTCAAGAGACACTCGTAGCCGTTTTAGAAATTGGACAAAAATAAAATTACGCAGGCCTGTGTAATTATTCAAAATTTTGAATTGCGTCCGTCGTATTATAATTGTTTTTATTATAAAATAAATTAAAACTGGAAGAAAAATCTAATAAACTGCTAATGCATATAAAAAAATATTGTTTTTTTTTAACTTGACTCATACAGAATTGAAACATAAAATTTTAGAGCATGATTCCAATGGGGGGGGTTCGGACCCGAAAACCCCCCCCGTGGATCCGCCACTGGTATGGCTCAATTACGTATGGAACAAAATATCGGCCAAATGGCCGCCGTGGCCTCGGCGGCACACCTCCATCCGATGGTCCAAATTTTCGATGACGCTGAGGCATAATTGAGGTTCTATGTCGTTAATGTGCCGAATTATCTCATGCTTTAGCTCTTGAATTGTTGCTAGCTTATCGACGTACACCTTTTCTTTCAAATAACCCCAAAGAAAGAAGTCTAACGGTGTCAAATCACTTAAACGCGTTGCTCGATTATGTATCTTTCCATGTTTCAAATTGAGTTAGTCTGAAATTGAAAAATGTCAAATGAAATGCAGGAAGAAACTTAACGTTTAGGTGTGGTTCACATTCAACATCGGCCCTTGAAATTTAACCACCCTTTACATAAACTCAAAAAATTTCATTTCATTTCCATGTAAGTTTATTTTTTTATGGAATATTTTCATTAATACGAAAAACGCAACATGAATGGCAGAACTTCAAAATCATGCGCATGAAAGTGAAAATTAATTCATTGACGCTATTTTTAGATGAAACTGTATGCTCTTGAGCTAAATAAACCATTGGACTACTTTCTTTCACATTTAACTTAATTTTTTTTTCTCTTTTAATTAAAAATTCTAATTAATTTTAATGCTACAAGACAAGTGGGTACAAGTGGCACGTTTGTACATATAAGATGAAGAGAAAAAGTTTGAGGAAGCAAGGAGCGCGTGACTAAGGAAACTGTGTAAGTGGTACGAAGGTGTAAAGCCTTGCATAAAGAGCGCTTCATTTAAAATATAATTAACGTAATTTTGAATGCAAAGACGCGCGTTTTCTCATACGCTGCCGAATTTCATCCACGCAAATGGATAGCTGCTGTCAACACGAAGGCAAACCGAAGAAGTGCTCGAACAACAACGACAACTATACGTAGAAGCACGTAGAAAAACATTACCGACAAGCTAGAAAGTCAAACATTAAATAGATGTCGTTAGCATCAACGTCAGCATGAATGAAAAAATGGCGTTGAGAAAGTCAAAGGTGATGGGGAGTTGAGAGAAGGAGTCAAAGTGGAAGTAACAATGTGCGAGTAAGTAAGTGGGAGGCAACTAAGTTGAACTGACAACTACTGCGTGATAATAATAGTAAGTAGTAGTACAGTTATGACAGGTTAAGGTCCAGTTTCTGCTCCACTAACTATCGCCTTGTAAATGGAGCGCTCTTCAATTTAATGCTGCAGTTGCTGGTGGATGGCTGTTTTTTTTTGTCATAAGCCATACTTTTCTATGGCAGAAATACATTCGCTGGTTTGACGCTACTCGTTGAGTGGGAAACGGTATTAGAAATAAACTAATTTGCAATTTTTGCTGATGCTTTTATGTCTGTTAAGTTCGCCTAGAACGCACAACTTTCTGCCCAGCCATCGATGTGCTAGAACTATGACCGGTACTCACTTCACAATTCGTTGGCAGAACTTTGCTATTTAGTCAGGCTGGCACGTACAGGCAGATGATGAGACCTTAAACGTCTTCACAGGTGAGAATAGGCAAGCCTCTCTACATAAAAAAATGCCAAAAATTGAGGCTTAGAGGTATAAAATATATCGTTGGAAACTGACAAGTCTAGTGTACTCGACCCACCGAAAGTTTCTACCAACAGCTATTGCAGTGTGTACGGAGCCAAAATAACTGCAGCAATAACAACAGCATTAGCAGTAATGACAACAACAACAAATTCACTGATTTATGCTGAATTAATTATGCATTCACAGCATTCGCGCGCCTCTCTGCACACTTATACACATACACACACTTGGTAAAACGCAGCTGGCAAGCTAAGTGACAACATTGACAGCTTTGAGGATAACAGCAGCAACAAAAACAACCACAAATAAAAGCTGGTTAGTTAAGTTCCATAGACAGCTGCAGTGACAACTACATCCATGCAGCCGAGCAAACGCAGTAGGTGGCAGAGTGCCATGCTATGCAAAGCAGAAGTGGAGGCGCGAATGGAAGAGGTGAAGAAAGCCCGCTTGCGCCTCTCTGAGCTGCTTAAGAGCTCTGTGGGATGTCGTTCATAATGTTAAGCTTGCACATTTTAGACTATGATTGATGGCATGACAATATTGACTACCAGCTTTGAAGCTAACTCCAACCCTTCCTTTTACTTTTTTGTGTGGATGGAGTTTGTAATTAACCCTCCGTTGGGTATCCGGACTTTGGACGTGAATTTAACGTATTTCTATTATAGTTAACGATTTACGGTTATAATCTTTTAAAAAAGAGCCTCGAACGGGACGAAAAAAGGCCAGTCCCGGGTGCACAACCCAAGGTTTTACAAAAGGTGTCCAACGGTGGGTTAACTTGCAGCTTGCGCACATTGAGTTTACATTGGAGTTCGGTTAGAATGTAGAAAAAAAAATAATTAAAATAATAAAATGTCGAGGTAAGTCTATGAACACCAAAACCCTTATTCGTTCCAAATGAGTCTTCTTCCATGTCGAACCTACCCCATTCCTGCTTATCAATCAAGAGTATTGAGCCAGTTCGCTATACTTTTCGACCACCGGAAGATCGATATTTAGCAGGAGCAGTAACATCAACGAGTACAAACACTGAGCTAGAACTTTGAATCTGCAGTTGGTTATCATGTAGATCCACATTTCTAGGCATCTTAGGCGGAAAGGTCGCCTCCAGAATAGGAGCAGAGGTTGAATGCTTTGGGGACAGTCTATAATGGACGAAAGTAGGAAGACTAATTTTCTAAGACGAATATTTCACTCGACAGAAAATTCCTCTAAGTTGGTTAAACGCGGCTATCACCAATCTAAATATCATAGAACCGATGGAAAGTTTTTTTACGAGCAATGAATCACTTCCCAAAGCTGTTTAAATCGCTATTTCTTCAGATGAAACCGTACCAAAGGACCACATAGCGGCGCGACTGGCAAACTCTACCCATCTGTCGTTCTGATGCAGGAGATTACGTAGTTCTTTACTAACGCTCTTCGGATAAAATTGGAAAAAGGGAAATACACTTCGTTCTATAGAAGAACAGATGCAGAAATTTTATGACAACGCCTTGAGCGGAGCCCATACGATCTGCGGTAATGCACCTCTGATAGAGAGCTTTCAGGAAGGTGGAGAAGAGAAGCGTGATGCTGGAGTACCTTAAGGACAATACGTCATGTGGCGAAAGAACGTTTTAGTTGGTGGAGTTCAATATATGTCTGAGCATTCCACAAATTATCTAAGAAAGTTGAATTTGTCTAATATTAAAGCGTAAATAATAGGATTATTTATTTAGAAGCAAAAACCAGGAAATATAAGTCATTCAGAAATCGTTTCGTTTAACAAAAACTTAGAGGTCTAATAGCCATCAAAATACGTGCCACATTTTCGCGCAACATCGGATCCATATCTCGCTGTTTTTCGAGACTACTCGGAAGGGCATACACCTGTGAGAGTTGATAGAGATCGGCATAATACTCCATGCCAGCGATGCCAGCTGAATTGAAACTTGGTGAAACCTCCGTACAGTCGATTATGGCAGTCTTCAAAGGGGTCACCAATAATGTGGAGTGATAAGGCTAGAAATGTAGACCATAACCAAGAAACCATATACAAATTTTACAATAAAAGATTCAATGAATACGAGTACACAGACTGCTGTACTGTGTGTTACGCACCACTTTCTTGCCTTCAATCAGCTCGCGCATGAGCAGCACAATCGTTCGGCTGCCCGCCAACAGATTCCAACGCGACCAACTGAAGTTATGAGACTGCACCAAAGTAGATATACATGCATACAAATGCATTTCCATGACGAAATTCTTCTCACAAGTGCCTTCGGTATAGCAAAATGTGTCCGGTTCGGGAAAAATGTCAACGGCAGCGGCAATGAGCGTCGTCTTCAATTCGGCTAAAGATAAAGTCTTACCGAGCATCTCGTTAATGGCCGTAGTGCTGCCTCCTTGAAAGTTATTTACGCAATAGCCCGTCGAAGTGATGTTCATATCCAGACTAATAATGGAAGCAGTAAATGTGAAGAAAATCGTGCCAGGGCTAGAGGGAAAAAGAAAAATAAATGAGAAAATAAACGGTATGGATATGGATATGAATGTGATGGATAAAGATCTGATACGATATAGAGAGAGATATGGATAATGATATAAATACGGATATGGAAACAGATATTGGGGTGGATATATGTGCTTCTGGATAATGGATAGGGAGATATTTAAAATGTGTGGATATAAGTACGGATATGGATATGGATATGGATATGGATATGGATATGGATATGGATATGGATATGAGTACGGATATGAATATGGATACAAATATGAATATGGGCATGGATATGGATATGGGCATGGATATAGATATGGATACGGATATGGATATGGATATGGATATGGATATGGATATGGATATGGATATGGATATGGATATGGATATGGATATGGATATGGATATGGATATGGATATGGATATGGATATGGATATGGATATGGATATGGATATGGATATGGATATGGATATGGATATGGATATGGATATGGATATGCATATGGATATGGATATAGATATAGATATGGATATGCATATGGATATGGATATGCATATGGATACGGATATGAATATGGATATGGATATGGGTATGAATATGAATATGAATATGAATATGAATATAAATATAAGTATGGACATGGATATAAATACGGATATGAATATGAATTGGATGAGATGAATATGGATATGAGTATTGAAACATATATGTTACTTATGCATACTTTTGTAGTTACATATAAATATATGTATAGTTGTATAGGTATTAAAACGCGTTCACTAAAATGCAAGCAGCTAAAGACATATTACTTGGTGCATAGGCACGCAACCTCTTGTCGAAGATATACAAATAGCAAAAAAAATTTTGAGAAATGAAAGCTTTCATTTAAAAGTGGTTTTATATGTGTAAGCTTATGAGCCATTCAATTCAATTTATTATTATTGCTTATCTGAACGCGCGAAAATTTCCATAATACACATAATGGCGTCATTGAATCCCTCAATTTAAGGCCGTTTTGTAGTTGCAACATACACGTATAGGTGTTGTTGTTTATTTGCTCAGTTTTGCTTTGTGTGTTTACGCTTTTGCCGAGCGAAGTTGCACAATCACGATCACACTGGGATTTAGCTGCCTTATTGGCACATAATTGGATTAAAAGAGGTGTGTGCTGTATAGTGAATGCCTTGCAGGAAAAAGCAAGCGATATGAAATATTAATTTTTTCAAACAATGAAAAAATATTGCATTTTGAATATAGAACAGGAGAAGAATAGAAACAAGTAGGACAAAGAAGGATTAAAGTTTTTTTAAGAAATAAGTCGTTACTTTTAATTAATAAGAAAAAGTGTAGGATCACAAAAGTGGACGTATTTAAAGCATAGTAATTTTGTGTCAAGTGAATTTGATCATTTATAATAACAGACTGGCTTATACATCATTGCTAGGGGCTTAGGCAGAGAGCAATACATCTTGGTGGTTTATGCTGCCACCGTAAGGCAGATATTTTTCTTAAAAGTAACTTTTTCGTGGGAGAAATACACTTGAAAAATCATTTGAGGCTTGCACTCGGTTAATATTGAATGGTCACATGGCTCATCTCATATGTATGTAAAGGGCTTTCCAATAACAAGTGTTAATTAGATTAGATTAGAGATGATTAACGATTTTTTATGCCCGGTATTGGATGGTATTGATCTGGACAACGTTTATTTTCAACAAGACGGCGCTACGTGCGACACAAGCAACAAAACCATTGATCTTTTACGGGGAAAATTTGCGGACCGTGTTATCCTCGAAGAGGTGATCACAATTAGCCACCGAGATCTTGTGATTTAACACCTTGTGACTTTCTGTTCTTTGGGACCACGTGAAAGAGAAGGTCTACGCCAACAGCTTAGGGTCGATTCAAGACCTCAAAGATGGAATTCGTGAGGCTATCGAGGACATAGGGCAGCAACTTTGCAATTCGGCGATGGAAAATCTCATGAAAAAGATATTGTCCTGTAAGCGTTTTCGTGGTGGTCTTTTTGCCCAATGTTATTTTACACTATTAACGGCATATCTTCTCTTTATAATGAAATAAACATCCGATCATTTATATTAAAAAATAGTATTTTTGTTGAATACCAAAATAACAGCTCTTATTAGATAATCCTATAGTACACATTTTTGCATTATATACAAATTCCGACATACTTCTATGTATATTTTCCTGCATACCTTTTGAAATCCGGTTTTATTTCCCACGTCTGATACGGCATATTGCTGTAACGATTTAGCGCCAATCCGAATATGCCTTCCATACACAAGCAACAAAACACACCAATAAAACAACAAAAAAAAAATAAAAGCAACGGCCATGACCGTCAGTTGGTTACCGCATATCATCCACCAACACCAGCAGCATTTTACCATCATTTGCATGCGCGCACATCCATTCGCAATTTCCCATTACAGTTCAGTCATTTACATTCGTTGATTTTGCGGTTGATTATGCGCATTTCGTTCCGGCAGCAAAAGCGATGCACAGTAGATAAACAAAAAAGAAATCGGAAGGTGAATCTCGCACAAACTTGACAAAAAATTTGCACACTCTCACCTAAACGTCCTGTACGAAATTGTAGTGATAGTTTTTCCTCATTAAATTTGGCGTCATGGACATCGCGTGTACTCCATTTACCTTGGGTCCGAGCGATCATATTCGATTCTTTGTATTTTTTACTGGAAAATATTTGGAAAACAGGAAAAATAACAAATATACTTACGCAAGCTGTTATTGAATTAATTCAAAATAAACATTCTCTAATTGAGCGCATAGAACGTCGATTGGCTTTGTTGGGATTTTAGTGACTTTGTGGCTGTGTTCATTATAAAAGAGTACAAATTGCCACAGTAATGAAATAAGTGAAGTGAATAAATATGTAATTGAATTATTGGGATATTAGGGTACAGTATCAGATTATAGAATAGTACACAGTTAGAACAGACATCCAAGAAGTAATTACCGGTGAGGGGCCACTAAAAACAAGTAGGAATATGAAATTGTGGAAATATGTAGAAGACTATGAAGATGACGATCGGGATGACCGGGTGTACGCAGGTATTAGAAAAGATAATGCGGTCGCCTGTGATCAGCTTCCAAAGTTTGTACTCTGGTCGGTCTTAAGCGATAGTTCGGCGTGGTCAGTCTCAAAGCAATTGTCGGAGAAGAAGTTTTCGAGCTCTGCAGCTCTTCGCCGTCATAATGGATCGTCATGATATAATTCACAATACTTTATTACCAATCACTTAAGAACTTTCCAGGTTCAATTAATTTTTTGTAATATCCATTAATAGGAGGATGGTTCCATATGTAGAAGTCCACGCAAGTACTGCTACTGATTGCCATTCACTTGGGAGTGGCCAGGAAGATTCTTCTGCACATGGTTCAAGCAGCTCACAACTCCCGGGATTAGACCAAGTATCCTCTGGGTAGCTTTCGAACAGCCGTTGGATAATTGGGCTAATCCCGGGGGTTGTGAGCTGCTTCAACCATATGCAGAAGAATCTTCCTGACCACTCCCACTCTGGGTAGCTTCCGAACACCCCCTCCCCAATGAAAACTTGCACAAAGCCTCGGATAAGAACTTCCAACACTGATGACGACCCCTGCAAACGAACTAAGGACTGAGATTTGAGAGCACGCACCTGGAACGTCCGGTTCCTTAATGGGGAAGGTGCCTCTGCCGGGCTGGTTGATGCCCTCGTGAGAGTAAAGGCTAACATCACTGCCATTCAAGAGATGCGATGGACGGGGCAAGGAAAGAAAACCATAGAACCTTGCGACGTCTACTACAGTAGCCATGTAAAGAAGCGCAAATTTGGTGTCGGATTTGTTGTGGGAGAGAGACCTCGTCTATCGTTCACTCCGGTGGACGAGCGTCTCGCAATAATCCGCACTAAAGTGCGTATCGGCACGCACGTCACTGTTCACAGCTCTGATTTCTAGGTTGTAAAAGATTTCGTATATTTAGGAACCAGCATTAACACCGATAACAATGTCAGCCTGGAAATCCAACGTAGAACCTCTCTTGCCAAAAAGTGCTACTTTGGACTAAGTAGGCAATTGAGTAGTAAAGTCCTCTCTCGGCGAACAAAACTAACACTCTACAAGGCTCTCATCTTGCCCGTCCTAACGCATGGCGCAGAAGCGTGGACGATGACAACATCCGATGAAGCGACGCTGGGAGTGTTTGAGAGAAAGTTTCTGCGCAAGATTTTTGGACCTTGGCACGAATTGAAATTATTAAAGTAGTTCCGAAACTTCTCGCTTAAGTTTAAATTTTCGTGCGTAGCATTGGCTATCTTTTCACTATTCATCTTTTTTATTTTTTTAAACTAGTCCGGATGTAGGGTAGAGATACCATATTCCACGCGGTCCCTCAAAGTGCCTGGTTTTCATCCAAAGCATAAGTCTCTGCCTCTGCCTCCAAGCGCCACACTCTGGAAACCCACAGGCATTAATTAGCTAAATCTGTCGGAGGCTATCTGTTCTTAGCTACCACAACTTACTTGTATTCTTGAATCCGACAGAGAAACTGCACGATTATAGGATTGCAGCGGATGAACCAACAGGCCAACGGTGGAACCTTCAAAAACGGCTACAGCTCTAAATCTTGCAGCCTTTTGGTAGCCGAACAGTCCCCAGTTAGGCGTCTGCCTGCAGGTTAGGAGCGGCATTTAAAACTCTATGCCAGGCCTAAGCTGACAGCCCCAGCAGCGGCCTTGGATGCGTGGCCTTATCAGCTGGCCTATCTAAAATTTACTGATTACTCAAACCACACCAATATAAAAGAATCCGCCGGAATCTTCAATGACGAACTTTGGATGTGGCCCTTTGCTTCACTAGGGAGCGGAAGAACTAGGTAAGGTTAGGTTAAAACGGTTGCCCGAGGAATGGGCACACTTGGACGAAGAAATCGAATTCAATTTTTGTAATATCATTGCAAAGGAAGTAAGGTGGAGGAAGACCGATAGGACGAAGGGAGAGCGCGGAGAGAGATGGGGGTGCGGTGATTAGGAGGATAGGCTAAGTATAAGTGGATTACGGAGGATGGCTGTTTTGCGGTTGCGTTAACCGCTTTATGCTTCTATTCAAGTTCATCAGATTCTTAATGTCAAGGCCTGCTATGTGAGCAGGCGTAGCAAAAAAGTAAGAGCCAAGATGTCAAAATCTTAACCCCGTGAGCGCAGAGCAACTAAAGAGAAAGAGCTGAGATGATTTCTCCTCATCCTTCATACAGCTGACGCAAAGCGGAAGTATGTGGAGAGTGTTCCGATTTGACTAAGCGACGATGTACATTGATCCATCGACAGGGGGATGAACCCAAAGTTTCTTGGGATACTTGAGTGTCCATAAGTGATGTCGAGCATATGGCCAGAACCCCTTAGTCTGATTGCGGTTCGTGCAGCAACAAATTTGCCTGCAATGTCTACAGGTACCACATTTAAGTTAGCGTTAAGCCCTTAAGTAGGATTAGTTCGAGGCGCCCCATTGAGTCCAAGTCCTGAGTGCAGTCCTTTGAATTCTCTCCAGCTTCTTTCCTGATGTTCTCCTCTTTGGAGAGTTCAACCAGACTATGACTTCATATCACAAAATTGGCTTTATACTTATAGAGCTAAAATACAACTCTAGGTGAAAGGTTTCATCTTTTGCCAATGTCGCACTTGCATCCATATAAGGTAATTTTTGACTTCCTTACTCTCTCCTCAAATGTTGGGCTTCCATGTAAGCTTACTGTTAACGATTAGACCTAGGTACTTCACCTTGTCAGAAAGCATGAACGAAGCGCCCCCTATTGAGATAGGTTAAGCTCTGGGTATTTTATATTTACCCGTGGTTAGGACAAGCTCCGTCTTGAGAGAATTCATAGGCCGCAATTCGTTGCCCTTCTAACAATTACGTTCAGATATCACTGCATAAAATCGTACAGAGTATTCATAAATTTTCCACTAACAACTAGTGCCACACCATCTGGCTTGCGGTGTGTCCCCCATTCATTAACAAGTGACTTACTCAAAATCGGTTTTTTTGAAATTATTATTTGGAGACGGAGGGGCTCTCTTGCCAACAAGCGCTACTTTGGACTAAGGAGGCAATTGAGTAGTAGATACCTCTCTCTCGACGATCAAAACTAACACTCTTTAAGACTCTCATCATGTTCGACTTTACGTATAGCTTGGACGATGACAATATCCGATAAAGCGTCGCTTGGAGTGCTTGAGAGAACCTTTGGACTTTGGTGATGGCGAGTATCGCAGGCGATGCAAGCTGTATGAGCCTTACGACGATAAAGACATACCGCAGCGAATAAAGATCCAGCGGCTACGCTGGCTGGGTCATGTTGTCCGAATGGATACAAACGCTTCGGCTCTGAAAGTATTCGATGCGGTACCAGCTGGTGGTAGCAGAGGAATAGGAAGGCCTCCTCTGCGTTGGAAAGATCAGGTGGAGAAGGACTTCACTGTGTGTTTCCAACTAGCGCCGGTTTACACGAGAAAGAAACGACTGGCGCGGTTTGTTCAACTCGGCCAAAATCGCATAAGCGGTTGTCGCTCCAATCAAGAAGTTGGGTTTCCTAATTGCAAATCATTAAGGGTGGTAAATTGATGTATATTATAAAACTACATTTGAAAAAAAACGCTCCAGTTAGCCCATCAAATAGTAGTTGACTAATCTCGAACAGCAGCTGCTCATTCGAACTACGAAATAGGAAAATGATTCACAACAGCACCAAAAGAATAACCAATTGCATTTCTCTTATCCAATTTACTCTCCTCACACTAATCATTCATTTTCTCATAAAGGAAAAAAACAAAAAAACACCAGTAATAATTCTATAACTCATTCTAATAAATTTTTAATAACGACTACCCCATCAATTGCAATCACTTCACTCTTGACTAAACTTCCAATTTCCGTTTGACGCGACGAATGAAAAAGTTCATCAAAAATTTTATCCAGAGCCTCTGTGCTCTACAACCCATGTCTCTCTTTAATTGGAATGTTGAATGACAGTAGCGAACGTTATTTCAGGCACCAAAACGTCCTTCACTTGCGAGTTACATACAAACATTTCTAGATAAGTATGTGGATCTGTAGGTATTTGAGTACTTTTGCCAGTTCAACAATTGTGTGACAGTCTCAAACACCTGAGGCTGCACTTTTATCGATTAATCGTGCATGCACACATACACAAATGCACATTTGCTTGTAAATCAGAAAAAAAGGGAAAGAAAGTTAACACCAACAACCAATTCCAGTCACTTGAAATCTGTGGAAAAATTCAAATCAAAGGTAACAAAAAAAAAAACAAAAAAAAACAGAAACCGCCGGGAGCAGCTTAAATGAGAAGTGACAACCAAAGCATGAGTGGCAAAGCTGGAGGCTGCCACTTTTAGCAGCTAAATATCAATTGACGCCAATTGGCAAATGTTTGCCAATGCCATTATTTGCGAAAAAAGGGCTGAGCATTTGAATTTTTACATTTCTTCGCACCTCCGTCTTTCATTGCCGCTGCGTTTGCTTGACTGTTAGCTTTCGTTGTTCCATGCGCTGCTTTTTGATAGCTGCAGCAGTGGGCAAACGAATGACTATTTATAGAGACGGGTTTAGACGAGGCAGTCCATCTTATGAACAATGATGAGGTTTGTTCTGATTTTTTTTTATACTAAGCGCGGCAAAAAAAAAAAATCCATCAGTTTTGCCAGATAGTTGAGGAATATTGAAAGAGATGATGTTCGGCACAGCTGCGGTGTGGATACATTTTCATTCTTTTTGTTGATTATTGAAGTGAAACTTCTTAGGCATCGATGGACGAACAAGAATGGAGAGTAAAATTTCGGGCATTTTCGTTTCGCGAGAGAGAAAAAAGATTATAACGTAGAGGAAAAGGAGAGAGAGAGAGCTATACCTTATAAATATATATCTTAGATACACTTTAGGCTATTTTTTCTGAATTTTTCCTTGTGGTTGCTAATTTCTAGTGAGAAATAAATCTGCCTACTTTTTGGCGTTATATTTCCTTAGTGCCTACTTTTCTTACTGGTCCCAATTTTTTTGGCATTTTTTTTGTGCCGACTTTTTAACGCGAAATCCTGTTTTCTGGCTAGTGCTTGTGCATACTATAAAGTGCTATTCATTCCGGCGTCGGATTTATTGGTATTGCCTTGTGGTAGTTTATGCCGTTGCTGCGGTCCTCGAATCTCTGCGTTTCTGCGGGTGATAAACGCTCGGAGTAGTGCGCGTTGTTGCCACGGTTTGTGTCCGACGTTTACCACCACCGGTCGACCCTTCCCCGTGTTTTATAAATTTTGTCTATTTGTATTCTCTGCAAATGTTGTGAATTTATTTAGATATATATTCTTTCTCTCTCTCTCATTCTCTCTCGAGTCTCTCTCTCTTTCTCTCTCTCTCTCTCATTCTCTCTCGGGTCTCTCCCTCTTTCTTTGTCTGCCTTGATAGTTTCATTTCTGTTATGTGTATGCTATATGCACTTTTTTTCTCGCCTGTAAGTAGGCAATTCGTAAGGGCAAGTTTCGTTCGCCTGATGTATACCTAAATTTCTCAACCGGCTTATGAAAAAGTTGATAAATTGAAACAGCTGCTTGTACATATACTAAAACTATGCAAAAATGATAGAAACAAGATTGCGCCCATCAGAGAGTGCGTGACGTCACTTTAGTATAGTTGTGCAGTGTTGCCAAATCTTTGCTTTTCGAAATAAATTTAGCGCTTTTTTATGCTCAAAATGGGAAAAATTTTGAATTTCGTGTTGGTTTTTTCTTTTTTGTTTTTTGCTTTTTAATTTAAAGCTACCAAAATTGTAATTTAAAAAAATTGCATAATTAAAAGAAGGCTAAAAAAGGCCACTCTTGCATTTACAGCTTATAAAAGAACATACACTGTTAGGTGTTTGGCCAAGCTCCTCCGCTATCAGAAAAAACTGTTTCTATAATTTTACTGTTTCATGCTCGGAGATTCGAGCCTCCGCACCCCGAATGGCAGTCGGCTACGGCGACAGCTTCTAAAGTTTATGCTAAGAAGTTTTCAGTGCTATTGAAAATTTGTTCTTTCTTATAAAATTTAAGGTTTAAAAGTGCAAATGTTAGTTTTTGTTCCTTTTGAGAATATCGGATCTTTTTCTCTCAACTCTTCTTAATATTTGAAACCTTTTTACAAATTTTAAAAAGCCTTTGAATTTACTGAATGCGAATTAGTGCCATGGAGGTGTATTCATAGTGAAATTTAATATAAAAAAAAAATACCAGATAATATTGAACAACCATAAAGGCGTTTTATGAAAGAAAAGAGTACCTTATCTTGTTACATAACTTGAAATATAGCAAACAAGTATTTTTCAGTCCTTTTTTAAAGAGAACTCTCTTACTTAAAGTTTTAAATAGAAGGATGGTGTTTTAAAACTCTGTTTTCCCATACTGTATATTTCACATAACCATAAGACATTTATTTAAAAAAAAAGTGCACACAGTAAAAACAATTTATCACGCATACAAAGTTCTTTAAGTAATTCCAGACAAAGTTGGTATTTTCTATTCTTTAAATGGACATTTTCGTGCTTTTTCATATCCAAAAATAGTCAACGCTGCAGTTGTGAGAGAGATTTGATTGCTCCAAGGAGATGAAGAAGAACAAACTGAACAAACAAAAAAAAAAAAATGTCAATAAGGCGAATAAATGACACACGCGAATAGTCAGCAGGCCCAACAATAATCGCAATCACCGACAATGTCACCAGCTGATCAAAAAAGTAAAACTAAATTAAACTGACTGAATTATTGATATAATAAAAAGAAGTTATGTTTTACATAATTAGAAATATCACATTTAATTAAAATAGGTTAAAAAAATGCCGGTGAGAAAGAACTAAAACACCGAGACTGGAGAACACAAAAACAAAGCTGAATAAAGTTACGAAAATGGTAATTTGGCCACAGTGGTCACCGATTGCATTGGTGCGACGTCACGAAAATCAGCTGATATTCTCAAATGTGTTGAGAGCAAAGAAATGATCCACGATACGCGCCACCTCACTATTCCTCCATCGGTAAAACTATGAGTTGAGGACTCCTCTCACGACGTCCTCAAGCAGCAACGGTTACCCACGAAATTTGCTCATGAATTTTTCTAATCAAACAGCTTTCAATATTTGTATTTTATATCATATTAAGTTCAAATTAATTACATATGTATATGAAAAAGTTTTTGAGATATTGAAAATCCAGCTACTTTTCAGTGTTGCCATATTACAGCTGTGGTAAATTTACCAGATTTTAGCTAGTTTCTCACTTCTACCATACACTTCTGCGGCACAGCTACTATGTAATTAAAATAAATAAAATTCCTCAAACTCATTAACCTAATTTGTCAAACTGTTACTTTCATAAACATTAAACAGTGAATTTTCTTTTCAATACGCGTATAAAAGTTATGAAAATTTTTTGTGAAATTGTCTGTCTGAAATACAAAATTGCAGCTAAAGCTTTCCGTTATGTAGTTCGGACTTCAATTCCACACATTTCTAGAGAGGGATAAGACTAAGCCACTTTTTGTCCTTACAGAACATTCCCAATGATTTTCATGGTAAATTTTTTTGTTAATTTTTTATAAATACGAGTACATAAATCACAGTTCCGAACTATGTGCAAAATTTCCAAAAATTTAACAAATTCCAAAAAATTTTCATCAAAACTTTAAAATTTTTAAGCAGAATCTTTAGAAAACTTCTGGGCATGGTTGCGTTGTAAAACGCATTTAATTTCAGCGTAAATTTGAAGTCGCTTAAAAATGGATTTGATTTTCGAACATTTTTTTTGCATGCAATGTTGACTATTTTCTTCCATATAAAGGCTGCCGAACATTTGCTTATATGGAATTTATTGGAAATTATTTATATGAAGATTATTCAAAGAGATGGTATGTAAACTATTTTACCGCTTTTAAAGCAGTATCCATTTTTTGGAGGACTTGTCAGAGTTGTTGAATGGCGAGTAGGCTGCCTTTGTTGGGGTATTTGGGCGAGATCCTCCTGCTATTTGTGGTTTGCATCTCTTGCGTATTTTGCAACAAAATGGAGGGACTTACATTTTATAGCTGCCTCCGAACGGCAGATGGTTTTTTATGAAGAGTTTTTTTCGTGGCAGAAATACATTGCTACCGCTTTATAATCAAACTATTTCCGTCTTTAGGTGCTTCACTTCTTCTTATTTGTGGTGTGCGTCTTGATGTTGTTCCACAAATGGAGGGACCTACAGGGCAGAAATATACTCGGAGGTTTGCCATTGCCTGCCGAGAGGCGACTGCTATTAAAAAAAACTTTTCTTTTTACCTCTTCTAAATTTAGTTGATAAACAGAATGCAGGTAACACTACTACTCAGCTTGCCACTATTAATCAATGGTGACGATTCAGGTGTTGGTTACTCGGTCATACCACGCGGTCTGGGTTCAACCACTTCTGTTGATTATTGGTCGAATGAACCATAATAGCTATTTAATAGGTTATTTAATACTGGAATCCAGCTAGTCGATGGCTCATAGCTTGACCAAAAGTTGCCTTGGGTGTCTACCGTAAGAAGCTAAACATAAGTGTTTCGGCTCTTCTTCCTAATCAGCGTAGCATATTCCACTGTAGCATTGCCACTTACTCCATCATCCATTTGATATGGGTGCTAGGACATAATACCATACCAGGGACTTTTAAGGCAGACAGTTTAGCGAGAGAGAGCACTACCATTCGCCTCCCTCTTAGTATGGAGATTATAAGCACTCCTCTCTCTCAAAATGGGACGTCAGGCGCTACTTAATGGGCCAAGGATAAACGTCTCTATGTTAGTAGCTGTGATCACAAGCCACTGCATCCTAGGTCGACATGCTCAAAAAATTGAACGTTCCCCATTTCGACTATTGCAGAAACTGTAAGAACGAGCAGCAGGAAGAGTCTGTCAGACATCTTCTCTGTCACTGTCCTGCGTGGCATGCCAATAGGCAAAGATATTCTGGCTCAACGTTCTTGAATGATACCACTGACCTTAGGGACATAAGTGTCATCCAGATCATTAGGTTTGTACCTAAAACAAAATGGTTCAAAGGGGAGTAGCAGATAAACTGCTGCTGTTTTATCAGAATGGATCAGCACCGGTCTAAGTGAGTTGCTTTAGAGACCAACAGCCGCCACTTCTACCTACCTACATACCAATCTTGGTGCTTCACGAGGTTTCGAGCCCAGCCGCTACCGAATGGTAGTCACGCATCAACTCATTCGGCTAAGACAGACGCTATTACGGGCTACAAAAATAGTTGTAATCAAGAATTCTGTTTAAAGTCTAAAAACTGAGGAGCATAAAAGAATAATAAAAATAAAATAAAATAAATCGTTAAAGTTAATGTCCTTGTTTGAGTGCTAGTGCGAGCTTAACACATAAAGTTCCCATGCCTGAGTAAAGAATTAAAACTTTCACAGTTTTAAAATTCTAAATTCTTTTCAGCGCAATTCCTTGCGAAACAGACTGAAAGTTCTTTTACTACTCGCATTTGTATGCCTTCAGAACTTAAGGTCACAACTTCCTTACATATTTCCTTTTCTTCATCTTCACATGGCAAATTCAGCAGCTCCACAGAACAGAGGAACACAAATATGAGCATATGTTTGTGTGTACGTGTTATGCTCCTGGCACTCACCCATCACTGCTGTCACTCTCACTCTGATTGTGTTTGTTGAGCAGCTGCTGGAGACCGCCTGACGCCGCAACAATAGTTGATTGTACGCCACCGCCGCAGCCACCTACACCACCTCCTATTGCCTTGTCTTCACCACCACCACCACCACTCAGCAGTGAATTTAAATTTGTTGCCGAGGCTATGCCGTTACGTGCACTCGCTTGGTAGTCCTCTAAAAGTGCTTCATCATCCCAACCATCGCCATCAAACGCGTCGTCTGCGTCCTCGTCGTATTCATCACTGCTGCTTTCTTCGTCTTCATCCTCTACTTCCTGGTCGCCGGCAGTGTCGCCATTATTATCTGCATCATTTTTCGCATCCAAATCACGTAGAAACGAAAAGCCCGGATAGTAGGTGAAAGCGGGTTGCATTGCTGCTTCCGCTTGCCTGCCAAACTCTTCACCATTGCCAGCTGCTGCGGCGCCATTGGCATTAGTTGCTGTGGGTTGATTGGAGTCTGCTGAGCCGCTTGCGGCTGGTGAGGTAAGATTAGCCGAAATTCTTTTGAGCGCATCGGCTTGTAATGGCAGCTGCAATTCGCAAAGGCGATCCAAATCCTTTAGAACATTAGGTGATATGTGAAGCGAAAAAGCAGAATAGAAAATGTTGTATAGTATAAGGAATGATGTGAATAAAAGAAATAATAAATTTCTTAGATGAAATGAAAAAAAAATGAAAATTTATTATATTAAATTTTTCTGTGGTTGGTTGGGTCGACGTTGAATTCCTTTATGGGGATTACTCGTATTTGTCGCCGGTTATGTGCGCTAAGCAATTTTAGTTTATGTAGCTGCTTTTAAATACTTCATTTTCGTGCGCAAATTTGCGCCCAAAAGGAGATTTGCTATTTATTGCTGCTCTTCTATTAACAATGCTTTTTATAGCGTTTGAGGACAACTGGCGTGAAAATAAAATGTTACTAATATGTCTTTGAAAGGGTATTTTCATATTTTATGCATTTGGTAATGTTTAACGTCAGTGCTTTTGTAAAAGAATTGAAAATTGTATAGGTGGTATAAAATATTATAGTTTGTAAGAGTTATAAGTGGTTAGATTTTGAGCTAAACGCGATTGAATGGGGTAACAAATTATTGATGCGCAGAGTTTCTACACCTAACTAAGGTAGAATTAGTCTTTAAAATAAAGCTAAATACGTTTCCACAAAAGTTTGCGATTATGAAACTTGAACCGTCACAAATTTTTCCTCAACCTCACTACCTTCCACGTCAGTGTCCTGACGCCCATCTTTCCAGTATCAGCAGGCCACAGTTGGCCAAGAGAACCACTATCCGTTATTTGCATGGAGAAATCGTTACCTGTCTAGCTAAATTATATGCTCTTTTCATGGATCTTTTCCAAAACTTGGTGTATGGTGAATATCTGGTCGATGGTGGATTTTCCAGGTCTAAAGCCACACTGATGGACCTCAGTTGGTTGATGGGGGTCTTCAGCCTTTTTACAAAATACGTTCGCTAGAGCTTTATAGGCGATATTTAGAAGACTAATCCCGCGGTAATTGACACAGATCGCAGGATCACCCTTCTTATGGATTGGGCAGAGCACACTTAAGTTCCAAACGGCACGCATGCTTTCATCCGACCATATTTTTCATAGGAGCTGATGCATCCACATTACCAGCTCCTCGACACCTCGTTTCAGAAGTTCAGCCAGCAATCCGTCGGCTCCCGCAGCTTTGTTGTTCTTAAGCCGCGTTTTCCTTATTCTCACCTCCATTAGCTTAATACTAATTTATTTACCCAATACTGCTATCCTTCTAGTCACAAGTCTTTTCAATGCCATACCAAAATTTGTATATTTTTCCAAACTAAACTAAAACTAAAAGTACGGAGATCATTCGATAACCAAATCAGGAAAAAATGCTGCGCTGCTCTCATCATATAGTGCAACCAGCTAATTGTCCTACCTCTCGAAATTTTTTGAGAAGGTACTGATATTTAAAATAAATTCTGTATTTAATTCTTCTTCTTCTTTGTGGTTGGCGCAACAGCCGCTTAGGCGATTTTGGCCAAGTTTAACAAAGCGCATCAGTCATAGCGCAGCGCATATAGGACGGAGGATGGTTTCCTGTGTAGAAGTCCACGCAAGTGGGAAAAGTACCTTATTGCCATTCACTTGGGAGTGGGCAGTACAATTCTTCTGCTCCCGAATATCCGTTTGAGAGCGAGCTAAAGTGAGAAGGCGAAGCAATCCAGGATATCTGGTTGTGCCCTGGATTTGGAACCCGCTACGTAAACACCATTGCCCAATGAAAAACAAAACAAAGACTCGGATGAGAACTGCTTATTCTTACGATGACCCCAGCAAATTAAGGACTCGGTTTGAGAGTATGCACTTGGAATATCTGGTATCTCAATGGAGAATGTGCCCTGGCCCAGCTAGTTGATGTCCTCGTGGGAGCAAAGGCTGACATCACTGCCATTCAAGATATGCGATGGCGGGGGTAAGGCAAGATGAGCATTAGACCTTGCGACATCTACTATAGTTGTCATGTAAAAGAGAGCAACTTCGGTGTCGGATTTGTAGTGCGAGAGAGAATTCGTCGCCAAGTACTGTCGTTCACTACGGTGGACGAGCGTGTCACATTGATCCACATTAAAGCGACATTTTTCAACATCTCAGTCATTTGCTCCCACGCCCCAGAAGAGAAGGACGATGCGACCAAAGATTCCTTCTATGAACGCCTGGAATGTTGCTATGACAGCGGTCCCTGCCACGCCATAAAAATCGTGCTTTGCGTCTTCAATGTCAATGCGGACAAGGAGGGAATTTTTGGTTCCACAGTGGAAAAATTCAACCTGTGTAACAAAACATCCGGTAACGGACAGAGGCTGATCGACTTCGCCGGAGCTCGAAACATGGTAGATTCGAGCATAAAAAATTCACCCGCCACGTAGCTGTCTTCTCTCCTTCATTGTCACTACAAAATACCAACACATAGATTCGCAACATAGATTTTGTATACCATTATCATTTGGCGCTACAGCTCTGTGTGAGTTCTGTAATATGTATAAAAAAAACCGACACTATTGCTACGTTACTTCTAATAATATGCAGATACAGTGAGTCAAAAAAGTTTTGGAACAGTGAGTTTTTTTGCAGTATTCGACATGTTTTTCATGCAAATTTTTTTTCATTAATAAAAATATAATTTATACTACAAAAAAGAAACATATATTGAATTTTCGATCTTGAAACAAATTTGGAAAAGTATACAATTAACGTAATGTTGTTTGAAAAAGATCATTGTGCCAAAACTTTTTTGTGACTGTAATATGTATAAAAAAATATTGGGACCATTGCTATGTTACTTCTTATAATATGTATATACAGTGAGTCAAAAAAGTTTTAGAACAGCAAGTTTTTTATTATTATTATTGATAGGCTGTTTGTGCACTACAACTAGAAGAGATCTATTGCGCAGCCATGTAGCCTACTTTTTCGCTAAAGTGTCCGTAATATCATTCCTTTCATGCCCCTTATGTCCCGGAACCCACATCAAGGTAACAGGGTTTCTTGATGCTAGGGTGTAGAGGATTTTAAAACATTCCCAGACCAACCTTTATTGGAACGAGAAGCTATCCAGCGATTTTAGAGCTGCTCTGACTGTCAGAGAGAATGTTTATATTGGCACCACGCGTGCCTCTCCGTAAACATTCTCTGGCACACAGTTCTAAGACGTGGACCTCCGCCTGCAAAATGGAAGTGGTTTTTCCTATTGCTATTGCTTTTTTGTAATGTAGTCTGACAATTACAGCCCCGGCACTACCGTCCTCCATTTTGGACCCATCAGTAAGCCACACCTTTGCTTCCTGCTTTAAGGATATTTCATTGTTTCACCACTTTGAGCGGTCACTTATGACCACTTTGAATTTCTTGGAGAATTCTAGTTTCCTTTCCATCTTGTCGTGGACTGTCAGGCACGGAGAGTTCCGGATTGAACCCAGAATTCTTACATGTCCTGTAAGATTGCCTTCTTTGAGATGGAGTAGATTAGGAAGCCTTAGAACTGTACTTACCGCTGGCCCTTTGGCTACAAGATAGAGTGGAATGAGTCCAGTAATCCTTCCTAGAACCGTTGTGGGACAGGTTCGCATTGCTCCTGTTGCGCTCAGACTGGCCATTCTGTATACCTTTTTAAGTGTTATCTGAGTCTTAGTTTGGTCTACTTTTCGCCATCATACTAGAGGCATACATTGGCACTATTATTGTCTTATAAGACCATGCCATCATCTTTGGCCGCAGACCCCATGTTTTACCGTAGAGCCTTTGGCATATGTATATTGCTCTCAAGGCTTTATTTGTGATGTACGATAAGTGATTTTTCCAGATCAAGGTTTTATCAAGGATTACTCCCAGATATTTCATTTCTCCAGATAGAGTTAAGTTGGCGTCCCCTAATTTAAGGGTCCCTAGACTTAGTTACCTTCTTCTTTTTTACAATATTCGGGATGTTTTTCTTTGCAATTTTTTTCTGGTAATTAAAAAAATATATTTTATATATTTATATATATTATATATATTCATATTTTTACTACGAAAAGAAAAACATATATTGAAATTCCATACTTGATCCAACATTGAAAAAAATAATAATATAATAATTGAAATTTACGTATTATAGCATGAAAAAGACCACTGTGCCAAAACTTTTTTGACTGACTGTATACAAGTATCTTAGCAACTACTCACTTCAATTAATTTGGAGAACATGTATGTCTTCCTTTCCGACACTGCTTTCGCTTTTGATTGCTCCGCCTCAGCTGTTTCCTTAGTACTTCGACTAGTGCTGCTTACACTTACTGCCCCGTCACTGCCTCTCGTCTGCTGATTGTCACTGTTTCGCGCCACTGAGCTATGCCCATTACCATTACCTTGACCATTCCCATTCTTTTTGCCACATCCGTTGCCATTAAGATTTGCTGTACCATTTCCTGCGGCGATTCCATTTATGCTCACTCGCTTTGTTTCAACGCCACTCCTTCCATTTCCATTCTTTTTGTGATTATCCTGATTGCCATCACTTATTACCAACTTTTGTCCGACGTCTTTTCCCTTTAAATTGCCCCCATACTTATCTGTTGCATATTCCTTAAACTTTATCAGCTTTTTTGGTTCGGCTGGTGGGAATAGTTCATGTGGCTCGTCCCAATCTAAATAGTCGTTCGTGATATATTCTTGACGCATTTGAAATGCGCTCTCATCGTGTCGACCTTCTGCCATTGTATCCGACCAGATGTCACTTTCGTCTGCCCTGTTGACACTTTTGTGGCGTGCCAACAAAATAAGTCGTTGACCACCGCCTTCGCGTTGTCGTTTCTTCTTCTGTTTGCGTTGTCGACGCACCATCACTTTGCTACTCAAGACTGGTGTTGACTTTTCCCAGCGCAGACAGAAGCCAGGTGGCAAACGTGGCACAACAAAATCTTGCAATAAACCATGAATTTCGATGCCACGCGGTATGTTGAATAGATCAAAGTCTGTAACCTCACGCACAGCACCAGCCACTTGCGCTGCACCAACTGCCAATTCTGATTCCATTGTAGACTTTTGTGAGCTACGTTTGCGTAGCTTTGCAGGGAAACGTGGCGAGCCCTTAAGTGGACTGGTATTGGTGGTGGTTGAAAGTGGTGTAGCTTCGGTGGAAGTGGCAATAGCATTAGCAGCATTGCCAAGTGGTGGTTTCGCACCATCTGTCAAGTTTGATTCCAATGTTTCGAAGTGCGTCTCCCAGCGGCAAACAATGGGTGGTTCGAACCAAATCACCGAGTCTGGTAGGCTATAGGTGGAAGTGAACGCAGCAGGTGGCGAAGGGGAGAGAACGAAAAGAGAAGTGTAGAAAAATGATTGTTTGCTGTTGACATTGTACCAGTTTGATTGATTATTCAAACACTTACTCCAAGCTGACCAGTGCTAATTTTTCAAGTGCCGCCTCAACCATGCGCATCTCCGCTTCAATTTCCTCAGGCAAACGTCGTACACCGGGTTGTGGGGGTGGCGGTGGTTTGTAGTTTTGGTAAAATATTTTGTGACCCAAGTGATCGGGTGAGATGACTAAAAATTTTAGAATATCAACAGAGGTTTTCTTAACTATTCTATGGTAAGATGTACCGAAATGCTCGGTGGACTGTACTCACTAGTTCTTATAAATGAACGCTCGTTGAGACGCTTATCCTGTTGTGGCGTCTCTAAATAGTCAATGCAATAAACGCCACCGATAATGCGATATTTGCGTAAATTAACATCGGTGTCAGCTAAACCGTATGCATCTGGTCCGATTGCACGACGGCGTGCCTTATTAAGCTCTTCTTCGTGCTCCGCATATATTTTGTCCACATCGAAGCTGCGCTCGCGTTTGGCTGCTACAGAACTATTCTGATCAGCCACACCACTCGACAAAGGACTATCCTTAGTGCAGTCCTCCAGCATATTCTGCAAGATGTCTTTGCGTTTATGCCACTCTTTTTTGGTATAGCGGAGGATATCTATGAGTGAGGAAAGAACTATTTAAAGCGCTTGAGAGGAGGATTATCTTTGACTTACTAATGTGTTCCGGCAAAACTCTCTTTGTGTTGATGCTTGTGCAATAATCACTAAAATGATCGTAGTCTAGCCAGAGGCCACGCATAGCGGAGCTTTGTAGTTCCACTGAGAGTGGCAGTGCGATTTGGAGTTTCAGTGCTGGGAATTCGATATCGTTGCAAGTGGCCTGCTCCCCAATACGTGCCTTGGGATTGACGGAGCTGTAAGGAAATAAAGTATATTATAATGTATTATTTGTCTAATATTTCGAGCGAATCAACATCTGGCAATGTGATTAGACTTAAGTTCCAGAGCCGTCTGTGAAGTAGTAAAGATTGAGTCTTATTTATATTTCCTAAAAACTTTCTTCAATAGAAGGACTTATCAAAAACGAATATCTTCTGTTCCCTTCTTTTCATCTTTGCCTTTTTTAACCTCCACTTTGCCTTTTGTAACCTTTCATGACTTCCACTGTTGGGTCTTGGGAGGCCAGAAGCTTTCTCTCTTATCACTAAATCGTGCTTCGGAGAGTTTAAGTAGTGAATTTATTTTGACACATGGACTTAGTAAGAACGTTGATTGAAATTAGTGTGTTTTGATATATGACTGTTCGCCCCTTAAGCTGATTGCTGGATACTACTACTACTACTACTACTTTTCATCTTCAAAAGTAAGCGTTTTGTCCGGTAAACATTTGAAAAATAGGCCAGTTTCATTAGTATTGAAAATGTCTCGGGCATCACACTTTTCAATTTACCATACCAATCTAAGCAAACAACATCATTAGCAGTTCCACTTTCTCCACAGACTTTTTTAAACACGACTCCATTCCTATTTTTGAAATTTGTAAGCCACCTTTCACTTGTCGCAAAGTTTTGTATGTTTAGAGTAGACACGAACTCTTTTGCTTTTTCCTCTAACAAAGTTCCGCTAATAGATACTTTTTGGCCCCTACACTGTCTAAGCCAAATGGCCAGGCTTTCTTCCAGACGAGGAAATTCACCTTTAGTTGTTCTTTTCCGTACTCTGGCAGTTTGAGCAGCAGTGACTTTCTCCTTCTCCTTTATTATAATAGGAATATGAATAAGTTCGTGCGGTTTTACAACAGATGGCGTAACTTGATTATTATTCCATCGATCCACATTTCCAAACATTCATTGGAGAGCTACTGTCGTAAGGCACAAACGTCAGTATAAGTTTTTTATTTGAAGCGTAAACAACAATATTTTTACCACACTTGAAAATGTCGAATTTCGTGCCAAATAATGTGTTTTTGCGGGGAATTCTTCTTCATTATTTTAATATGAAGAAAAAAGCAGCCGAAAGTCATCGTATCTTGGTGGAAGTTTATGGTGAGCATGCTCTAGCTGAGCGAACGTGCCAGAAGTGGTTTGCACGCTTTAAAAGTGGTGATTTTGGCTTGGAAGACGAAGAACGCGAGGGTGCGCCGCCAAAGTTCATGGATACCGAATTGGAGGAATTGCTCGATCAAGATCCAGCTCAAACGCAAGAAGAGGTTGCAAAAACTTTGGGAGTTGATCAATCAACCATTTCCAAACGTTTAAAAGCCATGGGAATGATCCGAAAGGTAGGCCATTGGGTGCCGTATGAATTGAAGCCAAGAGACGTTGAACGCCGTTTTATGGCATGCGAACAACTGCTTCAACGGCACAAAAGAAAGGGTTTTTTGCATCGAATTGTGACTGGCGATGAAAAGTGGGTCCATTACGACAATCCAAAACGTCGGGCAACGTATGGATACCCTGGCCATGCTTCAACATCGACGTCGGCGCAGAATATTCATGGCCTGAAGGTTATGCTGTGTATCTGGTGGGACCAGCTGGGTGTTGTGTATTATGAGCTACTGAAACCGAATGAAACGATTACGGGGGATGTCTACCGACGACAATTGATGCGTTTGAGCCGAGCACTGCGAGAAAAACGGCCGCAATACGCCGATAGACACGACAAAGTTATTTTGCAACATGACAATGCTCGGCCACATGTTGCACAAGTGGTCAAAACATACTTAGAAACGCTCAAATGGGATGTCCTACCCCACCCGCCGTATAGTCCAGACCTTGCGCCATCCGATTACTATCTCTTCCGATCGATGCAACATGGCCTGGCTGACCAGCACTTCCGTAATTACGATGAAGTCAAAAAATGGATCGATTCGTGGATTGCGGCAAAACCGACCGAATTTTTCACAAAGGGAATCCGTGAATTGCCAGAAAGATGGGAAAAAGTAGTAGCAAGCGATGGACAATACTATGAATATTAAATTTGTAACCATTTTACGGCAATAAAGTTTCAAATTTCGAAAAAAACCGCACGAACTTATTCATAGACCATTAGTTGAGAGAGTACTGAGAGGACCCTTGAATTCTTTTGAAACATCGCTTCTCTCTTCTCACCTTCTTCTACTTTTTGAATTAATTTCGCCTTTTCAGCAATCGTCAAATATTGATACTTTTTAGGACTCATAGTTAATACAAATTTTTAATCTGTATACCAACGAAGCGATTCGTCCGGAAGCGTGCGTCAAAATGTGCCTATGTTTTATGCGTAATACGCAACCACGCACAGTAAAGGTATTTTCAGGGGAGTCCCAAAATTACTAGTTCTTACTAACACACCAAGAAACTTTGCAAATTTGAATTGTCGGGCGTTTGACCTTATCAGTTCGAATTACCGCGTCGTGACAATGATTATTCCGTTCGAATTACCGAGTGCATAAAAATGTATGGACATAATTCGAAATATAAAGAGATTTTGTAGGGAACTCGTGATAACTTTTAATTAATGAGAGGTTCGAAATATCCCAAGTTTGAATTAACGAGAGTCGTCTGTATCACTAAAACATTCTTGATTTTTTCGTAAACAAACTGCTGCTACGACAGCTCATCAGTTGATTCTGTCAAATTCGCAGAGAGCCGGCTGACGGTCTGATATTGGCAACACCTTTAAATCTATTCATCATGACTCTAATTATTTCTCTTTCAACTGTAACTATTGTATCCAAATATGAAAAAAACGGCTAAGAAGATTTAATAAAGTACGTTAACTATTATTTTTAATTATTTCATAGGACAATTGAATGAATTGCCGTTCCTCCATTAAGCAATGAATGTGATGATTGAAAAATTGTTTGATTAGAACTGAAGTGAGAGTTCTAAATTTCTTGTACTACGGAAGTTATACGAAATTAGTCCCGTTTGCCGGTTTGCCAATTTAAGTAAAATCATTTTTGGGTAGATTAAATTTATATTTCACTAACTTTAATATCAAAAATATTTGTGCTTTCACTTACATTTGTGCATCTTTTGAGTAAGTCCAAAAATGGCTCTTGAAGACATCGGATTCATAGATGTGCTTGAAAACCCCCGGCCTATCGATTCTAAATAACGATAACAAAGTTAAGTCATGCAAAACAAGTTTCAAGTTCCAACGGTACGCACTCCATATCACGATCAATATGCGACATCGTTTTATAGGTAAACTCATCCAGGTGTTCGCTCAAGAGCACGCGAATCTCCATTTTCAGACAGATGAGATCGCTAACGATATGCGGTGGCTTCTTCTTATCAGCGATAGCCTCGTCCAGCTCTGAGAGTATCTGAGAATGTGTGGAAAGTGACATTATATTCATTCAATGTTTAACCCCCTTCTGTCTCCCTCTCAATCCACCACTCTTTTCCGCTCTCTCTTCCGTTTCACTCACTCAACTCACCCCCAACACTTCGCGTATTCGCTGCGCATACACATCACCCGCATTGCCCTGCTGTAGGCGCAAACTCTTACGCGATAAGTCCGGCGCATCGAGATCTTGCGTGAGTAGCGTCCGTTCGTTCGTATTTAACAACCAATTGCGTGATGCACGCTCGCGCCGCTCCATATCGCTGCGCCATTGATGTATGTAGCGGCGTAAGTCACTTGGACTATTAGCATTGGGTAAACCGTTGCAACGCATAAATCTTTCCCATTCTCGTTCTTCCTGCTCCAGCGCCTTTATACCAGACGTTACTTCGCGCACCTCTGTGAAGAAAGCCATACTGTTGCGTAGCTGTGCGCGACGTGTTTTATTCTCTAGAATTTCTTCCTTCTGACGGCGTTTGGCTTGCTCGTATTCAATTTGGCGACGTTGACGCTCTTCCTCGAGTTTTCGTTGTCTGAGTGCGGAATACAAGTGCGTGATATGCAAGTGGGTATATCGTGAATTTATTACCTCTTACCTCTCTTTTTCCATTTCGATGCGTAGCAGCTCGGCCTGTTCGGCCTCCAGCCGCGCTTTTTCCTTTTTAGAGAGTTTCTTTTTCGGTGGCTTTCAGAAGATATCATTATTTGTGTATTTGAAATAAAATTTTTTTCTTCTTGCTTCATACTTACCATGCTTTAAAACCAATTAACTGCTGCAATACTTCCCTTACAACTCCTCTAAAGCGAATGCTTACCTAAACTGGCGGTGTCGGTATCGATCCAACGTTCTTTGATTGGCTCTTCTTAGCGACGCGTTGCTTTGCTACCGCTAGTTTAAAAAACACCTTCCTTTCTTACCGTTTGCTTTTTTGTGCAACTCAAAATAGCCTTATTTTCTTCTGTTCGTTCTTATGTTTCGTTTTCTCGCTTTTACAACTTCCCCCACCCATTCATTTAAGCTGTTACCTAGCACTTCCGTTTCCGCTCGAAAAGCAGCATTTGCACGGAGAATGCAGAGTTGCCTGGGAATTAAAAGCGATAGCTGGTAAGTATAATAAGCGAATAGATATTAAAACTTCACTCAACAGTGACTAGAATACTTATTTTGCTTTCCGCGGCTACGCTTTAAATAATGGGGGTATTCAGGCAATAAGCCCATTTTGGTACAATGGCTATAATCGAGTACCAAAATTAGTTGTACCAGAAAAAAGCACAAGAATTAATAAATAGTAATAATTATAAAACTATCTACGTTATTTTGGTATATTTGTTTTTTTTTTTTGGTGGGTGAGGTAGGGCTCAAAATTCCTTCGCCCTTATAGCGACGTCGTTTACTGAATCAAGTGGTGTGGCCACTAAAACAATCCCTCTCCTTCTTCGGAGTCCTTGTTTTGCTACATAGCGCATTAAAAAATGTAGTTAACTTGGTAACGGGTAATCTAGCGTAAGTGCACTAGCCTGCCATCCCAGAGGTTGCGGGTTAGAATCTACCGTAAAGCACGGATCTCGCACTTTCCCTGTTCCTAAACAAAAAAATAAAAAAAATAAAAATTTCATTCCTCAAACCCAAAAACTTATCCTTTCCATCCTTACTCCACTCCCGCACAATAGTCAGCGCATTACTTGCATTGTGGCTGCTAAAAGAAGCAAATGACAAACAAAAAACAACAGTTACACATTGCATCAGTGGCGCCAGCAAGAGAAAGCGGGCAAGCGCGGTAATAGCGCAGATACACCAAATTTAGTGAAGTCTTCAACCATCTGAGCGATCCTTCTGGCAGAAAAATCTGAAACACAGATGGCGCTCCAAGTATGATAGTAAGAAAGTGTTGTTCCTAAGCAGCGACAGGCCGGTATTTACTCTATTTAGAACCCTGTCAGAAATCAAAAACAGATTAACGAAACCAACGCAAGACATCAGATAGGAGTGAACAAGGAAAAAAAAACTCTGTAAAAAGTCGCTAATTTCAAACTTTTATGGTTTTGCTAACAATTGTCATAGGGGCTCTTTTTAGGTTAAAGGTATAGAAAATAGATGATTATTATTATTATTATTTTATAAGCCGAGTTTCGTTCCAGTTTATGGTGTGCGTTTTTGGTAAAGGGTATTTGAATTTTACAGCCTCCGAACAAAAAATAGTATTCAAGAAAAGCATTTTCATGGTAGAAATACCAAAGATTCTTCAAGCAAGCCTAAAATGTGTTTGCACTAAATACTTTTTTAGTGCTAAAACCACTTATGATTAACTATTATTACGGCTTATCAAAACAGAGGTTTCTCAAGCCATACTGGAGTGGAGATTGAGCACAAGGAATACAAGTAATGATGTCCGCTTCCATTTCCAAAAAAAGGATTCGGTATTCTACTTTTAACTTTTAATAGGATAGTATTAAGCAATGTACTAGAGAAAGGAGAAATTGGAATTGATCAAGAGATGGCAAGTTCTATTAAGAAATCTTAGAGTCGCATTTGTTTCGCTTAAAGATTAATTTGGGCCTGAAACGCACACTTAATGACTGACCGTATAATGAATTCCATGAACGTAGGATTGATACTAAAATTCATCTCGAAAGTAGGATTAAAATACATAGGAGACGCATTTTCAAAGGAGGCGCATCAAATCTTAAGGTCTTGGTGCTTTCTTCACAATAATAATAATAATAATATTAGCCCAGAAGGCGGCGGCCTTAGTCAAATAGGTAGGTGCGTGACTGCCATGCGGAAGTGCGTAGGTTCCAACACCAAATAATAGAACAAAATTTTTCAAATAGCGGTCGTCCCTCGGCAGGCATTGGCAAACCTCTGAGTGTATAAGTAATGCTGTCATGAAAAAAATTGCTCATAAAAAGCCATCTGCCATTCGGAGTCGGCTTAAAATTGTGGGGCTTTCCATTGGTAGAACAACATCGAAACGCACTTCACAAATAGGAAGAGGAGCTCAGCTAAACACCCAAGAGACGGTATGAATGCTAATTATATACATATGAATAAGTTCGTGCGGTTTTACAACAGATGGCGTAACTTGATTATTATTCCATCGATCCATATTTCCAAACATTCATTGGAGAGCTACTGTCTTAAGGCACAAACGTCAGTATAAGTTTTTTATTTGAAGCGTAAACAACAATATTTTTACCACACTTGAAAATGTCGAATTTCGTGCCAAATAATGTGTTTTTGCGGGGAATTCTTCTTCATTATTTTAATATGAAGAAAAAAGCAGCCGAAAGTCATCGTATCTTGGTGGAAGTTTATGGTGAGCATGCTCTAGCTGAGCGAACGTGCCAGAAGTGGTTTGCACGCTTTAAAAGTGGTGATTTTGGCTTGGAAGACGAAGAACGCGAGGGTGCGCCGCCAAAGTTCATGGATACCGAATTGGAGGAATTGCTCGATCAAGATCCGGCTCAAACGCAAGAAGAGGTTGCAAAAACTTTGGGAGTTGATCAATCAACCATTTCCAAACGTTTAAAAGCCATGGGAATGATCCGAAAGGTAGGCCATTGGGTGCCGTATGAATTGCAGCCAAGAGACGTTGAACGCCGTTTTATGGCATGCGAACAACTGCTTCAACGGCACAAAAGAAAGGGTTTTTTGCATCGAATTGTGACTGGCGATGAAAAGTGGGTCCATTACGACAATCCAAAACGTCGGGCAACGTATGGATACCCTGGCCATGCTTCAACATCGACGTCGGCGCAGAATATTCATGGCCTGAAGGTTATGCTGTGTATCTGGTGGGACCAGTTGGGTGTTGTGTATTATGAGCTACTGAAACCGAATGAAACGATTACGGGGGATGTCTACCGACGACAATTGATGCGTTTGAGCCGAGCACTGCGAGAAAAACGGCCGCAATACGCCGATAGACACGACAAAGTTATTTTGCAACATGACAATGCTCGGCCACATGTTGCACAAGTGGTCAAAACATACTTAGAAACGCTCAAATGGGATGTCCTACCCCACCCGCCGTATAGTCCAGACCTTGCGCCATCCGATTACTATCTCTTCCGATCGATGCAACATGGCCTGGCTGACCAGCACTTCCGTAATTACGATGAAGTCAAAAAATGGATCGATTCGTGGATTGCGGCAAAACCGACCGAATTTTTCACAAAGGGAATCCGTGAATTGCCAGAAAGATGGGAAAAAGTAGTAGCAAGCGATGGACAATACTTTGAATATTAAATTTGTAACCATTTTACGTCAATAAAGTTTCAAATTTCGAAAAAAAACCGCACGAACTTATTCATAGTCCTATTATAATCCTGAAAAATGAAACGGCTGGAATATTAGTTTTAACTGACGCAAATATCTTCAATAAGAATAGCATTTTTTATAAGAAAGTTGGTAATGATTCACTCGAAATGTTTTAAAAATATTAAAGATACTACAACCTCGGGAAAATGAGGTTTCGTTTGCTGCCACGTGGATAAGGACTCTGAGGTAGAATTTGAGGAAGTGATTGCAATAATACAATCTCCGCTGGCCTTTCTCTTTTCACAAGGTGAGGAGAAGGCTAGATTAGCTACTTACACGCTTCAGAACAGAACATGAGTCCATCAAGGATGACGGACGTACATAGTGCAGACGAAACTGATGACAACATCAATAAAAAAAAGTAGATCAATAACCAAAAATTAATCATCAGAGATCTGACAGAGGACTTCAGTATTTCTTATGGATCTATTTAGGGCATTGTAGTTAATGATTAGCGTTTGCGGCACTTTGCTGCAAAGTCCCAAAGCACCTAAATTTCATGCAAAAAAAGACCGCGTTGATATCACGAAAATGACTTGATATCCAAGGCTGAATCCGCCCCAAGATTCATGAAATGAATCATTACTGGAGACGAGAAGCCGGTTTATGAGTACGACACGCAATCTAGACATCAGGCGAGTGTGTGGAGAGCTTCGAATGAACCACGTTGATATCAGTCAAAAACGAAAGCAATGCTCACGGTTTTTATGGAATACAATGGTAATCAAGACTACGAGTGTTTGCCAAAAGACCAAATAGTTAAAAAAGGCGCTAAGAAATATGTGCGTGAAGCAATTCGCCAAAAAAGAAAGTATTTATGGGAAAACCACCCATGGAATTTGCACCATGATAACGCACAGTGCAATTATTATAGGGAAATTTTTTACCAAGTATGAAGCAAATACCATCCAAAAGCCATCGAAGTCATCTGATGTTGCTCCCTGCGATTTCTTCTGTTAAGATCGAGTAAAAAAACCTCGGGTTTTAACAGCCGAAGAGAAGTAATGGAAAAATCGAAGATTGTTCTAATGGCTATACCGAAAATAGAGGCCCACAAATGTTTCAAGAGCTGGATCAAACGCTGGCATAAGTGCGTTGCAGTTGGGTTCGGTAGTACTTTGAAGGTGATAGTATTACTTTTGTGGTATGAACTTTTTGAATTTGAAGAAATGGAGATCCATCTTTTCTGCGCTTTCCTGAGAAATAATTTGTACAGTTCCCATTTAACAACTGTCAGGGGGATGCCGATGACAGGGTAGGAAGTCTCTGAGGCTAAATCAGTCCCCTTTCTGGCAAGCTCATCAGCAATTTCATTTCCCGCTATGTTCCAACAGGGTGGCTGATGAAAGCCGCTACCAAAAAAAAAAAATTGAATAACTTTTTTTCTTTTTAAGCTAAAATTTATTAAAATGGATAACTGGGACACGCAAACAAGAATTTGGATAGTCCGCCGCTATCACGCACTGGAGTCCGTAGTTTTAGTACAGAGAGAGTACAGGCGTATGTTTGGCGGCGATCCCCCGAGCAGATGGACCATAATGAGACTGGTGAATAATTTTGCTGAGCAAGAAACAGTCGCAAGAAGGCCTTATCATCGAAACCCACCAGTTCGGACGGAGGAAACGATCGCTGCTGTAGCTGCAGCTATACAAAGCAATCCAAGGGTTTCAACAAGAAGCTTATCTGCTCAACTTGGTGTCAGCCAACAGTCTTTGCAAACAATAATGCACAAAGATTTAGACTTAATTTTTCTATCCAGAACTACGCCGAAAGAGAATTCCTTTCAACTCTGTGTGGTTTCAACAAGATGGGGCAACATCTCACATAGCCCAGACTGTTAAGACAGAGTTGCGACGAAAATTTCCCAATAAACTGATTTCAAGAAACTCCGAATTTCGTTGGCCCCCCAGGTCGCCTGACCTTACTGCACCTGACTTTTTCTTGTGGGGTTTATGTAAACAAGAAGTTTATAAAACAAAGCCAACAAATTTGGATGAACTAAAACAATCCATTCGGGCAACAATTGCGGCTATTCCTGTTGCAACTCTCAAAGCAGCAATGAACAACTTTTTACTAAGATGCCGCACTTGTGTCAACGAGCGTGGGGGGCATTTAAATTCAATTATTTTTAAAACTAGTTAAACTACATTTAATAAAATTTAATGACCTTCAACTTGAAAAAAAAAATAAATGAGTTCCATACACTAAAAAAAAAGTTATTTGAGTTTCTTAATGTAGCAAAATTCATCAGCCACCCTGTATGTCCTGGAACCGAACTGAATATATTCCGGGATCTTTTTGATCAAGGCGATATCCTCAACGGAACGTCTAGTTTTTGTTTTGCCAGTGTACCTATTTTTCTAACCTCAACAGAATAGTTTCTTCAAATTTTTCACCACTCTTTGAATTGTCGATTCATTCGAATGATTATTTTCATAAAAAAAATTACGAATTTTGCGTTATTTTGCTCTTGAAGATTGACAATTTTCATACTAAGTTTAAAAAGTTTTAGCGCTTTGTTCTATCGTGCTAAATTGTATATCTGTCTACTTGGCAAATGTCAAAGATGACATGAAAAAAGTACTATCTAGGAACTATTCGCTATTGATATGTAGGAGTCACTTTTGAAAGACCCTTTATTACATACATGGAGTTACGGGTAAAGCCATCCTAGGTACCATAAGAAATGCGGTGTTCTTTAAAGGTAGTAGTTCTTGCATTGGTGAAAAAGAAAAATCTTGACAAGGTAAACAGAATTTTTTCTACTCTTGTTTTTTGCCTTTAGAATAATAGGTTATGACCCTTCATAAAAAATTAGTAAAATTTTATTAAAATGTCTTCCTAAAATAGTGGAGCGAATGATTTATTCAAACTAGAAATAAATAAATAAGGTAAAGTAAAAAATAATTTCAGGGATCCCGGTGGTGTAGAGCTCGAAAATTTAGGGTAATTTGAGGAATTTTTTTACAGTAAAAAAATTAATACCGATATTTTAATTTTTTAGGCTCTTTATTTAACTTTTTTTACCTAATCTTTTTTTATTACAAAAAATTTTGTAATTTTAGTAATTTTAAAAATGGCGCTGACGTTGACCCTCCCGAAAAATTGGACCTGGACGGTGTTGCCCATTTTGGCTCTGCTATTTATTTGAAACATAAAAACCAAAAAAATTATTTATTGAACAGTATGACTGTAGCTATGTCCCGCTACAAGAATAAAAAAAATTAAAAATTTGACAAAATGGCGCGGTTTGGAATTTGACACTCTAAAAATCGGGGGTTTTTCAGTTTTTTAATAAAAAAATACGAAATAATTGAAATAAGAATATGATTCTAGTACGGACGATAGCCACTGATGCTGTGAACATCATATTATAGGTAATTTCAGACGATTTGATTGAAAAGTTTTTTGACAACACCAAGCCGAAAAAAGTCGTTTCGAGATAAATGAGTTTAAAATTTGAAGTATAGGAGCGCGCGGACCGCTCTCTACCTAGTTAATGGGCTGTAAAAGCTATAATATTGGAAATTTGAAATGAAAATTTCACAGTATATTCTTAAGATACTATGCTTTTGAAATTGCAAAAAAACAAAAACAAATTTTTTTGAAAATTCTGGACCCTTAATGTATAACAGGTGGAAAGGTTAAGATGACTTAAGTTATTTTGTGCGGAGGCCACAGAAAGATATTTCGAAGAAAGTAATCTAAAATCAAACAAAAGTTGTACTTTAAAAATATTTCAAATAATAGTGTTTATTTGGAGGAAATTATAAAAACCATATAAAAAACATTTATTATTATTAACTTTTGTAAAAAGAAGCCTGTGAAACACTTTTTGGTATTCCACATTTTCCGACCTCCATCAGCACAATTCGTGGTCCCTTTCCACAGCGCCCAAATTCATTTAAATTTTATAATAACTCTGTTAATTTGGGTGATATGTTTGCTTTTGTTGTGCGTTGTTGTGTGTTGCCATGTGTGGGTGTTATTAATGCTATACCTGATGTTTCTTGTTGTTAAGCGACTGTTGTTAACACTAGAATGTTTGTTGTTATGCTGTAGTTGGTATGCGGTGCACAAATTAGTACATATGCAGCCACAGCAGCCGCAAATGCGTTAACGTATGAAAACTTTTGCATAACTTTGGAACTGGAATGTGCGTGTGGCGTAAGGAATAATGGCAAACATTTCGCTACCCATTTCCTTTTCATTTCACTAACTCTTCCCATTTTAGCTCTCTTAATGATGCTGCTGAGAAAAGGCTGTATGGTATTTGTTGTGCTTTGTTTGAGACGTTAAAATTTTAAGGCGCTGTTTGCTGGGCTTCTTGAACCCGCTGACATTTTGGCAATCCCGCCAGCTTTAGTCGGGTGCCATTTCAACTGTTGCATCAGTAAATATTCGCCTTTATTGCCACCAAGCAATTTCTTGTTTTCGCTTTTAATGGGCGTGATACACGCACACACAAACATACACACACATATATTAATTTTAATGTAACAACGTCGCTTAATTACCCGCAACGTAAAGCCGAAATTTCTTAAGTTGACTGTGGCTGCGACTGTGGCTTCTCGCCTTTCAAGGGCTTACTTATCGTCTAGGAAACAACACAAAAACAAAAAACGCCGAGCTTATGAATTGTAGCTTTTCGTATTTTTGGCTTTCGGATAACTGCTTTTTTGCACTTTAATGCCCCTGTGAGTGCTGATGCTGCTTATTAAGTGGTTGCTTGAATAATTCTTCATTGCAACAACTGGGCGGTTGTGCGGCTCGCGTGAACGTCACAATCCTGAACCTATATCTATGATCAAACTTTTTAGCTTCGTGCCATCTTTTTGCTTTATGTAAAATTTTTATGTAT